>NC_136063.1:1712154395-1717154395 GCF_964261635.1 Lissotriton helveticus
GGCAATGACAGAGGAGTGCTTATTTTCTTTCCTTTTTTTTCTTTGTTTTGGGGGTGGTCGGTTTGGAATTTTATTTCCCTTTCAGCACACAAAAACACAGAGAGGGTATCACTTCTCAATGCAAATGCATTTTTTTTAATTTCTTACAGAAGGACTTCATCCTTGAGGGAAACAAAAACAAAAAAATCCAACAGAAATGTTTTTAAAAATAACTTTAAATAGGGGTCAGAAATGGGGGTACAAATAGGGTATATTTGAATGTGCAATGCTTTACTTACTGTGTATGCTGACATCTACTCCCCATTGCCATTGTCATTTCTTTTTTCATACCTCTCTTCGTCTTTGTATGTTTTGTTTCCCTTACTTTCCTTTAATTTCACCCCTTCACCCGCTTCTCGTTAAATCTGGAGGGATCCAACGAGGTGGAAATGTTGCAGTGCATGTTTTTATTTTTTCTTGCTTATAATATAAGTGACAAAGGTATCTTTTTAAAAAAAATGGGGCGTATGGGGCAAAATACGGGGCTTTGAGGTTCACTGCGGGCATAGGGGTGGAGGGAGGGGTTGTATGTGCATTGAAAAGCACAGTGTGTTTGCAAGCTGCCTTTTTCAGCCTTCAGGACTTTGTAGGGGTTTCTGTGCAAAGAAAAGTGTACATACGGTACTTGGCTTGTGTGGAATATGTATGTGCCATGGCGCGTTGTCTGGGAGGGGGGAGGAGGGATTTGTAATGTCTTTCTAGAAAGAGAACAACACACACGACGTTCACAAACAGTATTATGGATGTATAGCAGGGCTGCATCAGAGTGCAGTCGAGTGCAACAAAGCAGGGGCCTCTGATTGGATCCTTGCATGGTGATCTCACAAGATGATGCAGACATAGAGAGGGAACTGGCACACATGATTTAAGAGTATATCATGGGCAGATGAAGCTCTCATGTCTTACCAGGCCCTGCCTGCCTTGGTGAAGCAATTCAGAAATTTGGTGAAAGTCGGTCCCCTTCTTTGAGATGCTTTAAATTAGTTTCTCCTCCTCTTCTTTCATCTCTCTGCTTTTAAATCTGAGTTTCAAATCCTTTTGAGAGATTCAGAGAAATGTGTGAAAGGCGAATTGCATCCAATTCAGAAGCAGCGTAAGTGAGCGACTGAGGAGGGCGTGTATGTCTGTGGTTCACCCATTTCTATCTAAAATGACATTGGTGAAATATGTCAGTGGTTTTACTAGGGCCGATTGCGGCAAGAGCCCTGAGATTACCCCATTACATTTTTAAAACGGTGTGGCATTTTACACTAATTCTTTTAGAGAGGTTATTGCTGTTCAGCAGATGCAAAAACACGTTTGATTAGAGTGGAATGGTGAGAAATGCGAACTTTGATTTATCCTGCTATAATTGACTGCTACAAGAAAAGACATAGAGCAAAACAGGCCACCAATTTAGAAATATGCAATGTGGTGTAAATAGCATCTTTGTACAAATTAGTACAAACAGAAAAAATGGCATCAACCCGGGTAGTTTATGCTACAATTCAACAAATGATCCCCTTAAATATATTTGCTGGTTTTTAGGAGAGGAAACAGAAAGTGCTATGGAAAATACGACTAACTGGTCAACTTATTTTGCGTCACTATTCAGGTTATATGAACTTTCACTATTAGCTGGTCCAGTCTGAATTCAATTTGCTCCAGAATACTTCTGAGCGCATGAAGCTGCTCTTGGCCACGTTTGAGAATGTGTAAGACTTAGGATCTTACTTTTGCCGAGCCTTATGAATATCATAGTTTTGTTGGGTTTAGCCATATGAGCTTAAATGAGACGGCTCCAAAGCTACTGATCCATTTGAGAAGAAATAGTACATGGGCATTTTAGTTCCACAGTCAGAACACACTGTCCTAGATAAATGAAATGAAATGAACACATCCGTTATTGAAAGTTTAAGGCTCTGAGTATGACTTCGGCAGTAGGACCGCCAGGTTTCATCGTCTGCGGTCGGGAGAAATCCACCAATGCGGCATCTCAACCGGCACATTTTGCGTTTACCGCCCATCCGGCAGTGGATTGGTGGCGATCTTGTGGCGGCAGCATGCTGCGGCTCGCCAAGTGAGCCTCCAAGAAGTGCTGCCACACTGCAATGCCTGCACTGTTGTGCACGCACTGTTGCCAGGCACCATGTCGTGCATGGCACACAGTGCGCACACAACAGTGCAGGCATAAGGGCAGCCGTAGTACTCAACAGGCTAAAGCCATATTTGGGGCCCCTTGCCTGTCATTCCTCAGACCTTTTCAGATTACCATGAAAAGGTCAGCAGAAAGGCAGGTCAGAATAGGCATGGCAGTGCTGGCACCTGCACCACCTCCATTCCCTGCTGCTTCCCCCGTTGCGGGATCTAGTATCAATGGGGTGGCAGTGGTCTTCTGTCGGTCTGACTGTCATTGTTGTAATCGGGCAGTCGGATGGGCGAGGAGGCGGCAGTTGGACTGCCATCACAGGTAAGGCAGCCTGGGAAAAGCCGTACTCCTAATCGGGGCCTAATTCTAAATGTATAAGGAAGCAAACACAACATAAAGATAGGTGCTAAGGTGAACACATACTGAACCTGACCAAAAATAGATCTCGCCGTAGTGACTAGCAAAGATCATTCCAATGAGCAGAAAACAGAAAGTCTGGTCATCTTGTTTGGTGTGAACCTATGAAGATATTTTGCATGAAATGTTGAGCACCTCAAACAGGGCCATTTGGAAATTCCCCAAACACTCAGTCAAGGATTTCTCTTATATTAAAAAACAATAGACTAGTTTAGTGATTGCCACAGATCTATTTCAGTATAATATAAATGTGGAATATTACTGTTCAGTATAGCATTTGAACACATACTTTCAATACAATGTTCAACATTTCCCCCAAACACCTGCTTTATAAAACAAAATGATTACTTACATCCAAGAGGTAATACATTAAAACGTTTGATAGCATGAGATATATTCTTACAGTATGGACATTTCTGCATTGATTAACAAGCACTAAAAACAATTGTCAAGAGTTCACAGTTCTATAGCCAGGAAATCAGACACACCACAATAGGAATATTTCAGAGAAGTGATCCTAGCTCAATTTCAAATCCCTGCTAAAAGGAGTCAGTATTTTGAATCATCCAGAGAAAGCAGGCTATCCAGTGAGCACTGATGGACCACCTAACGAGCTTTAGCTGTACATTGATAGAGTTCTAAATATACATCTGGAGCAATGCGCAGGCTCACGTACAGTACGTCTAAATGGCTCCAGAGTCACAAGTACATACATCTAGCTGTACAACAATAGAGTTTGGGAGGCAGACATAAAGAGTTCTAACAAAACATCTAGAGACTACCAGAGCCATGCAAAAATAGTTCTAACAATATTTCTAAAGCATACTAGAGCCATACAAAAAGAGTTCTAACAACATTTCTAATGCACACTAGAAACACACCAAAAGAGTCATAACAATACTTTTAAAGCGTATACTAGAGGCGCACCAAAATAGTTCTAACAATACACCTCAAGAGTTCCAGAGGCCTGTCTAAAGATTTAAGTAGAAATTGAATCGTTGCACCGAAAACATTTCAGTTTTCAGATCTAACAACTTCTAGAGGCACACCAAATACTTGCAGAAATGTATGTAGAGAAATCCATAGGTACATAAGAGAGTATATATAAACAATTCTAGAAATAGATCGAAAGGTTTACTTAGTCACGCCTATAGGATCTATGGGGTCCCAGAAGTGATAGTAAGTAAGAAATAAGACTTTATGTGACTAATCTAGGGAGTTACTGGGTTACACCAAATGGTTTTCAAGGATACAGGAATAGATCTAAATGTAGCAAATTATTCCAAAATGAGCCAAGGAAAACTTACTGATATCTTGGAGATGATTCATAACAGAATTAATTATTTAGACGTTGATACCTTAGCAAATAAATAAACAAATAACAGTTATTTTGAATTTTTTATAAAATTAATATTTAGAAGCGATTAGTGCTACTAATGCACAGCATTAAGAATGGCACTCCTGAAGCCTCAATGTTCTAACATTGATTGAGTTACTTGCCACATAGGTAAAACTATTTGGCAGTCATTGTTAAAAATGTAATGTCATTCACAGACAGTTCACGCTGGACATCCAATTAATAATCTCAACTATAGGAACAAGTGGAAACCCATTATCGTTCTAGGATTTAAACTTTATAGAAACCTTAATCCAAATATGACCCAGTTTTTAGGGATTCAAGAGAGTGCAAGCAGCTGATATTTTCAAAGCAGCTTGCTGCTCTAATGATACAAAATATTTGTACTACCCCATCTCCCTTCCAAGAAGTGACTGGGCTATTTTGGCTGCGATCAGAACCTTCCACACATTTGTCAACTTGACTAGGTGCAGTCACTACCTGAAGATAAGGATCTGGCTGGTCATTAACTAACTTGTCCTTCAAGCCTCATTATTTGACTACAAAGTGCTGCCAAGCAACCAGGAGAGAAAACGTTGCTCTCTCGAAATATGTGAATAAAATTAAAGCAAGGGGTTTTGACTCTTATTAGCTAATAGGATATATATTTTGGTGGGCTCTCCATTTTCCTCATTTTAATGAATTAAGAAATGTTCCATAAGTGGATCGTCATTTATTGGTAGATAATAATTCATGTGTCTTATTGAGATATACTTGGGAATTACGTTTGTAATTGAGTAAATACATACAAAAAATGTGCACATAATTACTTTCCACATATATTGGCATATCATGTAAAACCTAACACTCCTATGCACACTACAAAGACATTTGTCATTATCTGTATATCTAGATTTTTCAATTCTTCGTAAAGTCATGTAGTCATTAAGCGTTTATATAGTAAGAAATCACCTCCACCAGCACTTATAAAACAGCTGCTTGGGATCAAATACTAGATTAATTCATCAGAACAGTTTACCAAATAGTCTCATTTTTAGATGTTTTCCTAAGAGATAGCAAATCCTTTATTGTTCTAATTTCCAGATGTAGGCTTTTCCAGAGCACCCAGAAGGTGCTACTTTTTAATTGTTAAAAAAACTTGTTTTGTGAATAATCTTTTCTTGACGGGAAAAACCAATGTATTAACTCCTACCTATCCTATTCTTCAGCTATCATATTCTTTTGCGTAGATAATAATACAGGGAGATATGCACTTTTTAGTTATGAGATTCTATGACTCACATTGTGGTTTTAACCCGCATAAGTCTTTCACGATGGCAGGCAGGAGAAAAGTACAACAGTTCAGAAAGTGTGACAACCTTACTAGTCATATTGGAAGTTTGGAGTCCAATCAAACGATATGCAGGAGCCGAATCAAATAATCCAATGATATTATGTTACAGTGAGAAATTAAGCCGCAGTGTACTCTATCACACTGGTTGTGCTGGGAAGCTTTTCCCTTTACAGGTGGCCTTTGATGGCATCTCTGGCACATAACATTCAGGTGAAGCTTTTACCAAAAATCTCATGAACTCAGGCGCATTTGGTCAAACAGAGCAAGAAGAGAGCTATCTACCAGTCAACGCGTTTTGAGTCTGAAATCTGCTTTCTATAACCATACCCATTAAATCACAACTCTTCAAATTCAATTACAGTTTGGAAGTCAGTATTCCCATATTTTAATGAACATTACATTTGTTGGGGTCTACAGAAATGAGGTATCTTTAATTATGGAAAGGTTTTTCTCCTGAATACTTGGTAGATTTTTTAATGTCCTGTTGTTCGCTTCTTTAGAGTTGCCAAAGTGACCACCACTCATTTCAGAGAGTTCAAGCATATTTTTCAGTTCAATTTCTCGTCCCATACCAGTAAGGGCAATTTTGGTTTAAATTGTGGTTAGGTAGCATTTTTTAGTTTGTGTTTCTTTTATCTGGATAACAATATTCCAATGTACTAATCCTCCCTTCTTCAGCAATTTAAATCCAGTTGCAAAACCTTGGCCACATTGGCAAAGTGATTTCTCTGATGCCAGCATATGAATTATTTCAATACTGTTCCTACAGTACCTGAGCTTCACTCAGTTGGCCTGTGGTTTCAGCTCTCAGCCTAACATACGTGAGCATTGATCTGGCTGTACTTTGACATGTTATCAAAAACGAGCATCTACTATTATAACTTTCAAATTCATTATTCCTTAATTGAAAAAGGAATTTTATGGGGTTTGGAAAAACGGATTTTAGAACTAATTAGTAAGCATGAACTGCCAAACACATGTAATGTTTTTTATAACCATTCAAGCTACCAACCACAGTTAACTGTGGTATGTATGCATATATAAAAATGTGCTGAAACTCTTTGTTTGAAAGAAGACAGCAAGCACTCCAGAGTGATTCGCTAGTATTTTTTTAGGGGAGTCTGCTCACGATTTCCAACTCCTACAGAATCTTGAGGTAATCAGTTGCCTTGAGAAAGACTTCATAGAAGTTGGACCCATGAGTACCCAACCGAGTTTGAGATACACTGAGTAGTTACAGTAGGCTCCTGCATCTGTTTAAAGCCACTGAGAACAACAGGTAGATTCAACCATGCAATACACAACTTCGTGAAGCATATATATGTACCCAGACACACACACACATATTTTCTTACAGAGTACTTAAAATTGCATACGTTTCTGGTTGCATTACTAATGCAAACCTATACCGAATTGCAAAGCACTCTCCAAAACATTTTTGGTCAGATGTAAAAAAATAGGAATAGCAATCGTCTAATTGCATTTATTGAGAATCGCAATTAGGAAATCATTGTTCCCAATGTCTGAAACTCTTTTGACTTTCATTAGCAATTGGTTGTGGGTCACAATTTGTGACCCACTGGGATTCGCTGCCGTAACAGTGATGATGACCTGCTGGGTTCAGCAGACCACCATGCCTGTAATTGCTTTTAAATAAAGCAATCTTTTTTCTTATGTGCAACCTATTTTCCTTAAAGGAAAATGAGATGAGTTTAGAAAGAAAACAATGAAACTTTTAAGTTTCATTTTGTAAGAGCAAGCAATGGTTCCTTGAACCGTTGTCCGCTCTTAAAATTTTTTTTCCAACTATTCTCAAAGGAGAAGGGTTCCTTGGGGACCCCTTCCCATTTACGAATGGGTAACTCCAATTTTGAGCTAACGGTAAATTGTGAATGTTTTGCTAGTGCATTTCAGTCTCAAAACATTAGTACATAACACTGCGATTCGGTATTAGGAAGGAACACCCTCTACACAGCCCTTCCAAATACCGAATAACAAAATCCAAACAGCAATTTATTAACAAGTTACTGAATCACAATTTGGCCTTTGTACATCAGAAACAGCATTTTTGCATTCACAAACGGGCCAAATCTGTGTGTGTATGCAAAATGCTTCGTACAACTAGCCCCTAGTTCTTCAACCATAAGACACAAAGTTTAAGATATGCGTTAGTTGACAGGGTTGTGACATACAAATTAGTCAATATTTGTTCATGTTTGAGGACAAAGGAGAAGATTAGTTGTTAAATTTAGAAATGGAGTCACAAACATGAATACAAATCACTAAAAAGTGCATTAAAAAACTCCAACTCTCAAGATGCCTAGGAGTAGTTCCAAACACACTGATGAATTTTCTTATTGATGGGCAATACATGTTCCCCATAAACAACATCAGTCTTCTTTACTTTAAACTTCATAGCACTATGGACGTCAACTGCCTTACAAAATCCAAATATAAGAGATAAACTGAATTCAGTAATAAACCGTACGCTCACCTTTTACCATAAAGAAACATAGAAGACAGATTAGAACGGGTTATTACTTGTATATGTTTTTCCTCAAATCATAATTGTATTACACTGTCCAACAACTTATTTTAGAAAATCTCCATTTTAGAACAAAACTAAATTATTTTACAATTATACAATTTCAACGTTTACCAATTGCAGAAGTAACAAAGAACATTATTATCCATAAATATCAGGTCAGCTGAAGATTCATACCATTAACAAAATTCGATACATTATATTGTGCAGAGAATTTGAAGATAATTAGATTGAGTTTTATATGTTTCCTACATTTTTCTGCCTTTTCCTCATTGAATAGAACATGTCCAACTCAGTTGTACTAAAAGCCTGATAATACCACACATAAAGGTGAAATTTTGCTTTCTTTACAGTTGCTATTTCAAAAAATATTTATTGACATACAAACAATCCTACTACAACTGAAACAAGATATTAGGACACTGTCAATTTAGTAGATAGTTACTTCTGAGCTAACTTTGATTAACTTAGTATAGTACTAAGGCCTTCATTATGACTGGCCACTTACTTCCTATGGGGCCAGTAATAACAGCGCCCAGCCCCATTGGAATTATGGAACCACGCATATCTGCTCACTTTTAGCCAGAGATTTAAATACTGAAAGAAGCGGAAATTTCTGGGTGAAAGTCTAGTTAAAAGTGAGGAAGTATTGGAATAACTGAACACAGAATAACTGATTTCTCTGGTTAGACTTGATGTCAAAATGGACCCTCTTGTGGATCAGTAACTGCGGGGTGGGGTAGAAGGAAGGACAATACCAGCTGATTTCTCAGACCACTCAATGAGGACCAAAGTATCTGGAAAGTTGAGTTGAGGTATAAGGTTAAAACCTCTATGATGTCTGCCTTCTAAGGGATTTCATTGAGAAGGAGCATGCATTTGGAACATGCCTGTCAGTATAAATTGATTTTTACTGAATTACACTCTTCCTAGAAAACAAAAAAAGCAGCTAGGCATATGGACCCGTGCACACTCACTGAAATGGTGGTTGTGTAATTGACTTGATTACCTGGAACCAGGCCTCTCATATTTGTGGCATACTGTTGGCAAGGTTATAAAAAACTCACCATCTCTAAAAGTACTCTTTGTCTTTATCTTTATGCCAAAGAGGGCCCCTCATTGCAATAATTTCAGGTATTGTCATTTTACATCGAATTTTGGCAACAACATCCTTTACTATTTATAGATAGCAGCTTCCATTTTGCTCAATGATCATGCCTCTGGATCTTTATCCAATGCTCACACACTGTTTATCTTGTAGGCCTAAGCCTGTCTAATAATTTGTTTTTTGTTGTTCAGTGAAACATGAGCTGAGATATAACTTACTGAATTAGCAAGCATCTTGACTTCAATTTCTTAGCAATGTATTTTCTGTGCAATTGAGGGCATTCTTTACATTTTAATTATCTTTTGCTGTTGAAAAGGTTTACAAATTTATCCAAATCGAAAGAGCTTGGGTATACCCCTAAGTGTGTGTGTGTGTATACAAATATATATATATATGTATGTGTGTGTGTGTGTGTGTGTGTGTGTGTGTTCTTAAATGTGCATTCTGGGATATTCATAATATCATTGCTTCTTATTTCCTTATATCTAAATTAGGACAATCTTCTTTAATGTTTAAATTATTCATCCTCTTATGTAGGATTATGTACTTTTGTAGAGCTTAAAGTAAAAAAAAATTCAGAGGAACACATTTTACTGCAGACCTGCTCTAAAACTGGACCTTGACATTCTTCAAACTTCAACTAGCCACAGTTTGATCCAAAAGCAAAGACACTGAAAACATAGCCATCTGTTTGTAAGGGGCAATCAATTTTTTTAAAGACACCTATACTATAGCTTTCAGTTATAAGCCCATATACTCCGAATAGGTCACTTTCTCTTTATGTCATGTGTATTATTGCATTATTTATTATACTGCAATGGCGACTGAGGTGCTACCTCTTACATTCTATGTTAAAATAAAATAGTTGGTGTATTATTTAAATTTGCAGCACCACAATCCACATGTTGAAAATATATTCACAAGGAGCTCTGATAATCTGTAACACAGGATAACACAACTTTTTATATCATGAACCTTCAAGGTAATTGATAACACAGAGGGTGATTAGTATTCGTCCTGTGGAATCTGCTATGTGCTTTGGGGCACTTGTCATATACCATATCAGTTGACTGTCTTAGCTGCTGGTATAGCAAAGGTAATGATGGACATGGTTTTAAAGTAATATATACATCTGAGAGAAGTGAGGGATATTATTTAGAATACTTACATTATGTTTGAACAATTGAGATAATTTGTGAGAATATAAAAATAGAAACGCTACATATTCAATTAGAAAGTATTTGCCAAAGGATGATATTTGATGGTAAAATAAGTTTCACGGCAAATCATACAATGATGTGAACACTATGAATGAGATAAGTTGTTGGGAATAATGAAATATCTTAACTGGTTACTTACATTACTGAGGAGATTCGGGAAGCAATTTTCTACAATTTATGAATCAATGCCCTTCTTTTAGTATTCAAAGAACAACATATATTTGGAAATATATTTGATTTTCTAAATGTAAATAATTATTACATTTAAACCTACATAGTCCTTCATTTAGAATGTTCATAAGGTTTTCGTTAAAACCATGTGAGGAAAGATTTTGGAAATTTAGGTGCATAATGTTTACATTTGAAAGCTGTTCTGTCAATAGCTGCTACCAAATGTGGTTCCATTTATTCTTGGAATCTTTTGCCTGAGGAGCATGTTATCTGCCCCTGAAGAGGAGGATTGGAGAATGAGCACACCCTTGTGCAAATTGTTGGAGAGGTGGGTGCAGGAAAAAATAGGTTTCTCTAAATAGATAAATACTCTAACTCGAGAAAATTATCTACTTCTTGCAGTCCCACCTCCCAACCCTTGGCAAGAGTGGTAATACTAACTCCATTTATTTAGGCCCATGCTTTTATTTTGCAGTTAGAAGAGTTCCTGAACTGACAGTGGCATAGTACAAAAAGGATTTAACAAATGTTAAAGCATTTCAATAGCTGACAAACTTTGAGTCTAATTCATAAATATATATTTTTTAAATATGAAATTTACTCCTGTTCTGTTACTTTTGAGCAAATGGAAATGGCTTTTTAGAAATTTAACAAACAACTATTAGTAATAATAGAAATCTAGGTCGGTAACCAAATTTCATGAGTGCTTCAATGCTTAAGTGTCATTTTACTCAGAACTGCAATCAGATATACAATTCTGTATGCAGAAATATAACACTTATGTGAATTTGCCTATCAAACGTTGTTTTCTGTGTGGGATGGGAAACTCAATTTCCATCCATGTCTTTGGATGTCCATATTTGTCTTTGGATGTCCTCCCTTTCATGTTCCCATCTTGGAGCCACATTTACCACTTTCCTTGACACAAGTACATTTGTGTGCATTTCCAGCAAGGGAAACTACATGCAACTCATTAGTAAATATCGAGGAACAAGTGAGTGGTTGTTCTTTAACTTTTGCAGGTGAAACAGTCCTGTAGCTCTCAAAACCCCAAAGCTGACCCTGGATTTACATATGAAACAATTCAACCATACTGAGTTTCTGCACTAGCAATTCTCAGTTAAGAAAGTAAAAATCTGCCATTCATGATTCTGTGAATAGGAAATGCAGAATTACCTTCACAAATGTTTTGAGGCACACATAAACCTCTAAAAATTGGGACATTGATATTTAGGTCTATGAAAATTCTAATAAAATGACCCCCCACTGTGAATTATATATGTTATCAATTACCCATTCCTGGCATGTTTCTGCCACCTCCAAAGGTAAGGTGCTTCTTAGATCTTTCCCACTAAAACAACAAAAAAATTATTGATTCCAGCACTTTGTCAATCTAAAGTTCATATCTCGTTCTCCATTATATTGTGACTCATTGGTTTAAAATTGTTTGCTGTTAAATGTGTCTTACTTTGTAATCTCTGAGTTGCTTAAGGCCTCATTTCTCTTTGTTTCCTTATTCAAACTCGATAGAGAATATTTGTTGTCCCAAGTGTAGCATTCTACCACTTTCCACACACCACACACAGACTGGTGTTGTACCTCATAAAGTGATTTTGTTTTCAAGGCTGTGACTAACTTTGACCCCCTAAAAGACCTCCACACCATTTCGAATTGAAAAAGTTGCAATATTAGAAAACAGATTGAATTTGAGACAATAATATTGACTTTTAGGGGAGGATTTAGGCTACCCTTTTCATAAACCGATGTGAAAGACTATGGCCTCAATAAAAGCTAGACTGTTATGAAAGAATATCCCTTTTGCAAGTTGAAAACAAGATCTTGTCGTATATAGCTATTGCAAAATCCTTTCTGCTTAAGGATATAATTGCAATTTCTGTAACTGCTTGTTCTCGTAGATCCCTTAACCGTTAACAAGCAGGCAAGGTTATTCTTCAGCGCCAAGAAACCGCTCGGTAGTCGTGCGCTTTATACATATTTTAATTTCAAATTCAATTTCAATTTCTTCTATAAGAACAAATATTTGTACTGGAAATTATAAATAGCTTGTGTGAGGGGTAGTTGTAAGACTATATTTAAGGCAAGATCTTGGGCTCTCCAAAGTTGTTTTTTGAGTGAATTCCAACACAAAATGAAATACCCTCCATTTGCTTTGCTGCTCATGTACATTTACTATACCATACTCTGAAGTGGTGCCCTCAGAGGAAGAGCTCAGTATTTTGTTCAAATAATACCCAAATTATTAGTGCAGTTGTTGAAATATACTCTAGGGTGTACATACAGCAATGGAAAGTGACTAGAGTAGAAGTATTGAATAGACTTGTCTTGAACCATTAAACATGACAGAACTCTATGCATTAAAGTGATAGCACAGTTAATGACCATATGCTTGAACATCCTACAGACTCCCACACATGCCAACTAAATATGGATACCAAGTATTAAAGCAGAGAATGTTTGGATGGTATATTTGTCAACATATATGTATGTGTATTTGAGAACTGAAGACACTGTGGCTTTGGTATGATGAATCGTGCACTCTAAGAGAGAACTACATGGGTGTGTTGAAAAATAACATTAATGATTGATACAATCTGCCAACAATCAACCAATGCACGTTTCTTGATAGAAGGTTGGGTTCAGCAAGCAGTATCTCCTTCATCCTTTACCACATATTTTATGTAATCAAATAGTGTATTTGATCAATATTTCAGTAATGACGCAAAGGATCAAAAACCTTTTTTACCTCCTTGGGAAATGTCTTGATTGCAATCTCCATAGAGAAGTTTATGTAGGAGTTTGATTTTAAGGGTATTGCATGAGATAGCTGATAATGTACTTGGAATGAAATAACATTATGCAAGAAAATTTGTTAGCTCAATTGTATTGTACCAGAATATAATGTTTTTAATATTGTCCTACCAAAATCTTTTGATCAAAATATCAACTACCACTGTATTGTAAAGAAAACTGTAGATTTTTTCAACTCAACATTGGGTACCATGAAGATACATTTTGTGGTAGTCGATATTTTGGAAGGATGATATTCTGATATTAAAGCTATTGCAAATAGATTTGACATTTTTATGACAAAATAGAGTGATAGGATACTTTTTTAGCAGTCCTAAAGGAAACAATCTTTCCAAATTCAACAAAGGTTCAGTGGCATTCACTATATTTTCAACATTCCACAGAAATGTTACTTGTGAAAGACACTTGAGAATTCTGCTGAAGAATATGTTAACTGTTCCAGAAAAAAAGCCATTTCAAGGTCAAATCCTTTCCTTCTGGCATGACAATCTTCAGTATGTTTGAAACAAAATCCAAGAGTGGCCTTTAAACTGTGAACTGCTCCACATTATGAGAACTAGAATAATAGATGACTTGCTATTAATATAGAACTAAAACGCTCGCTATAATCATTTCCAGTATTTCAGTCCGGCCTTCCACCACAGCTCTTTCAAAGGACTTTACACCTACAATTAAGGTACATACAAGAGATTTTTATGGAAATTCTCAAGGCTCAAATTTCTGCCTTCAAATGTTGGTGAGATGCTCAAATACTCAAAGCATTGTGCTATTCTAGAGCTGTAATAAGTCTTCTTAAAGCATTGTGTTATTGTAGAGCACTGCTTAATCCTTAGATTTTGATGCAGCTAATTAAGTGAGCAAGTGGATGTTCTTAAGTGAGCAAGTGGATGTTCTTAAGTGAGCATTAGCTTAGTAACACCACCTTCTTATGTGTTGCATCTGAGCAGAAAATAATTTACAGGTGTCTATAGCATTGTGAGTGGCAGCAAATGAATTAACATTGGGTAACACTTCTTGAACAGTTTCTTCACTTTCTTGTACCAAGGGTGACGCGGTCACAGCCTGTTAAAATGAAGAAAATCTAGTCACTGAAGAGTGAGGATTTTTGGTCAATGAGGAACTAGTATATCTTTGTTTTCAGTCTGAGTGTGTATATCATAAGCCCATATTTAGTGTACATATCATATGTTTATCCTGCATGAACTATCCTGGAGTGTAGGTTTTTTAGGCTTCTTCTGTCCTTTCTTGCGCTTCATGCACATTTGATGTCATGCCCACAACATGTGCAATGCAACATGATATCCACTCTGAAACACCTTTGTTTATTATAATCAGTAAGGGCAAGGGATTGATGGCTAGAGACAACCATCTATAATCAGAATTCATGAAAGATTAATAGTGAATATTTGCTGGCTTGTTAGCAAAATCATAGGGATGGCAATACATTTTCTGCTGGAGTCAAGGAAATTCCAGAGAGAAGGAAAGAAACAGCTGAATCTAAACATTTTGCGACAGGATAAGCCTTAGAAAAATGAGCACCTGTTCAGATGAATGGATCACGTAAAAGATGTAACATCTCTTTGAGCCGAACTACAGTACCAGTCTTCTTATACAAAGAGAGGCAGTGCTGCATATCAAAGACCTCTGCTTAGGAAGTTGGGACTGTAGCCCAAAGATAAACAGTAACACTAGTTGCCATGTCTAAATACATGTAAGTAGAAGTTCAAAAAGTTCAGAAGAAAACTACAAGCTGCCTCCAACTCACTTATCAAATTACAATTAGGTCCAATGTGTCTAGTTCAAATGAAAATGGTTTTAAAATCTTAGCTTTATTCTTGATAGTCATGTAGTTATGGAACCATTACCCAGAAATGGTTGAATGCGTCCTAGGATGTTACATAAAGGATTGCTCCAGCTCTACATCACCTAGCCAAATATTTTGGCAGATAATTGTTGTACTTTTTGCTGAGCAGTTAGGCCATTAACAAGAAAGCACTGCTGCGGTACGTGGGGATGAAGTGACGTTCATAGTCCCTACAACTGTATTTGGGGAGGAATGTTTATGGTATTTATTAATTTTGTAGCTTCATTAGTCAACTTAAAGTGCTGCATAACGTCATGTAGGATGTACCATTTAAGTTGGGAAACATATTGTCTTAAAAAAAATCCCAGCTCGTTGTTTTGACATTATGCTCTCTCTATCTTGACAACTGGATGCAAAACAGGTAAACTACCCACCTTGGTAGTATGTTTGTCAGCGTCCTCATCTTGCCATTTTGAGATACACATTGTTTCATGATGGGTCATTAAAAACACTGGGTATGGGCCATTTGTGTCAACCTGACCAACCTTGCAGAGACAGTAGCCACTGTGTAACGTCTCAGCAAATTTGTATTTTGATTTGGAGATGAGTGTACCATCATACTGGACCTTTAGTGCAAGATTGGGCATGGCTAAGTGACATAATAGGCAATATTGAACCACTTCTTGTTCACGGGCGGTCTTTTTGCAACCATAACATTTTAACCTAGTTGCTTGAAACAAATCTCTTCTTATCCCTGTGAGTGTCTATACATTGCCCACTGGATAATAGTGAAATATGGACAAAAACAGAGAAGGATTACCTCAAAGAAAGTCTTTATTTGGGGTGGCTTGCAAAGTTCAGCCTTTTTTTTCTGAATCATGAATACCCCACCCCCTTTGCGGACTGTCATTTTTCTAACAACACACCACCAAAATTGTTAATTAAATCTTTGTAGATAAGGGGATTAGCTGCAGAATTCAGTATTCCATGTTTGCAGAATTTTGTTGTGAAAACAATCCTGAAGATTCTCTGCCTTGTAACTACTAACAGCATATTTATTAATGATTTGCCCAGGTGTTTGCTTGGAGCCATGTCCGTGCAACCTTATTAAATCTAGGCCCAAGTTTATTGTCATGCAGGAAAAGAGTGCTTAGCTTTTCATTTAGATTTCATGCCTCCCTCCTCAGCCCCACCTTGTTCAGATTAATGTAAACGTATGATGACTGTATTGGGATATGGAAATCAGTACCACCAAAAGTGTAAATGAAATACCGTTAAATAGAAGCTGATTTTGTATTACTGGGCATCGGGAGAAAATTAACTCTATTCAGTATGTACCAAAACTTTAAAAAAAATACCATACAAAATAGCATTTTAAGGCACCAGTTTTTGCTAGCATAGAGATGTCTAAATTGAGTTGAAAACGTTGATCTTGACATGACGTGAATATAATTTGGGCGCCAGTCAGTCTATTCTAACTTTTGTGATAACTTTTACCCTGACTCAGGGAAATCAAGATGGTGGGGAGAGTCAATGAGCCATTCCTATTTATGTGCCTCTACACAAAAGTTACCATTCATGATTGCTTGGTATTTTTACAAGCCTGCATTGAGAAACATATCAGGCATAAGCCAGACCTTGGTTTCTGTACTCCTGTGTGTCTTGTAGAAAAAGTATAGAAAATAGCCAGAATGGGCATGGAATGTTGAGGTAAGTTAGAATAGAGCCCACAGTAGAAAATTCAGCTGGCCTCAAGATTAGTAACTGGGCTAATAGTTTTTATCTGTTGCAAACTATATATTATACTACAATATTACTATGTATATAATGCTAAGGCACCAAGGTGTCCAATCACTTGGTCGTCCTGAGGAGTTTGGTGGTCAACCATCTCTGAGTGGTGCTGCATGTCTCAGCTACACCCCACAGAATCATATATGCATAGCAAGCTGCACCAATTGTTTGATGATTCATGGCCGAATGGTTCAACAATTTCAGATAGCACGATTTCTTTCTATCTTGCCGGGACTGTGCCTTTTACGCACTTCTCTCAATGTTCCTAGATGTAAATAGCAATTTTAGATTCACTAAAGACACCCACGCCCATCAAATGTATCCTTCACAGTTAGTCTTATAGAGCTATCATTCTTGGTGATCCAAAGAAAGGCAATGCTCCTTGTGTATTGTAGTCCCAAAATCCTCTAACTAGGGGGTAATGCATCAGTTATGCCCATGCTAATTAATGCCAAGATACCCCCAGTTCAAGTAATACATCTGCAGCTCAACATCTTTGTTTTTACCATTATGTCATATTTTAATGTTAATGTTTTTCAGATAGTTGTATTGTCGTGTTTTATCACACCTGTGTCCTTTTAATTCATACTGTGATGGGGCATCAACTGTCCAATGCTTCTAGCCTATCCTTTGGGAGAATGATATTTTTTTAAACATTTCTCTCTGGCAATTGCTAGTCTTTACATCACTAATGTTCTCAAAAGAGTTTGTTTTGCTCAAACCCTAAACTGTGTTTTTAATGCACATTTTTTATGGAAAACTCCAATATACGTGCAAAAGTGCATGCATACAAAAAAAACTTAATACAAATAGACCCCCTTTCATAGACTGTATATTCAGACATGAGGGGAAAAAAAGGAGAAGTCAGCTTTATCTGCAGGAAAATAGTAAGATAGCTTACATTCCTACATAATGTGAATTCAAGTTGGAAAATTGCCACCTTTAACCAGTAAAGAGCACATTTTAGTGCAACCCACTATTCTTACTATGCAGTGCATGCAGAACCACCATTATGTTGGAATTGCAGAGAACGTTCCTTACAAACAACATAAATAGCTGTGGTCTGTTGTAATGTATCTGAAGTACTCGTTTTTTGGAGCCATCCATCCATGACCCATGCTAGAATGAAGGGAATGGTTGTTATGCTTTACAGCTACTTTCTTTATCTATCTCCAGCTTTGTAGATACTTCCAATATTCCCCCACAATGCCTAACAGGTTCTTGTACAAAACATAGAGCCTCTTTCTTTCTCCTTCAGAGAGAAATATGATCATCAATAATTAATATTTTCTTGATATCATGGTATATGGGAGTAGTTTTAAAGCATATGTTTTATGTTGGAACGGTCACCGTCAACCGTTCATGTGCAGATTTTCTCAAACATTAGAGCAACCCTAATTTGAAATTAGTTTCTGTTTATAGTAAAATCATGTTTTATTTTACTTTAAATACTACAATCTGGAACATTGTGCATATACTTCCAAGTAAGCATGCACACAATAAAACTTATGTGAAAGTAATCAGGCAATGTATTTCTGATTCAGGTCTGGAGCTCAAAGAGATCATGTCATATCCCAATTAATGATCTAATTGTTTTCATTTGTTTTACACACTACATTTGTAGGCCGTCTGGATTGTAAATCAACTATACCCTCCAGTTGGTCTGTATCTTGCTCCACATTAAATGTTATTTGTGGTGTGTGAGCCACTCATTTTGCAACACATGATAGCATTTCTGCCTTGGCAGATATTAGATAGTTTATATGCTATGTTATATATGTATATGATGCCATTTATGCCCTTCTAAGAAGAAGAAAACATTCAAATTTAACTCTTATCTTTTGTTTATTGAGTTACTGAAATAATACTGACAGACTTAATCATACCGAGGAGCTTCAAATGCATGCCATGGTACTCTCCTATGCTGCTGTTACAGAGCAGTTTGCACCATTTGGTGGGGCACAAATAGACTGAGCACTGTGGAGCCGGGAAAGGATGATGGATGGTAACTGGCATGGTGGGGTAGGGTTGGCAATGAATTTGCGAGTACAACATTGTTAATCTTCTGAGTTAATGTTGCATTTTACTATGTTCATCTGCCGCTATCGAAATGAAGGGGAGGAGAGGTGATTGGGTCATGTGGCCAAAAATATTAACTTTTTAAAAGACAGGAGACCAATGCCTTCACCATTACTTCATGACATGTTAGTATACATTTAGGAATGAACTGCTGTTAAAAGAAGTCAACCCACTCTAAGTGGCTGCATTTCATCTTGTACAGATACCAACAAAAAAGAGAGAAAAGCCAACACCCATTTTTATGACATTTTGTTTGCATCTTATGCATGAAATAAGACCTTGATCCTTGTCTTTTTTCACCGAGCAGATCCTGCTTAACAAATGTAAAGAAAATGTTTCTAGCAAAGTGATTTAGATGTAGAGAATTTTGTAAAAAAAACAAAAAGAAACAAAAAAGATAAAAGAAATAAAATAATATGACCTAAAGAGCCATCTTTGTGTACTCTACAGGTATGATAAAGTGACTGATGTTTAGGCACTTCCTGCAGGCAGCCGCTCTCCATCTTGGACAGCCATTTTGAATCTACATTCTGCTGAAGGAAGTTACTGTTTCAAGAAGTGCTTCCTCATCAGTTGCTCCTTGTGTAAGGTTGCCAGATGCTTCTAGGTGATCATACACTGATGGCCAATCTGTTGCCATTTTATTTTTTAATTGAGCCCCATTGAATTGTTGGAAATGGGGTCTTTAAGATCTTTACTTTCCAAGAAGAAATGGGATAAGTCTTTAAAAAGCAACACGATTGTTTCATTGATTCCTGGTGGATCCAAATCATCTGCTGATCTTACTCTTTCGTCCTTTCAAAGACTGAGTCCTTTCTTTTTATCAGCAGCAGTTTCTGAAAGGTGGAAATCAAAAAAGTAAAACTTGAAAATAGTTTACAGTTTTGTACAACCTGTCCTAAGTATTTAAAAATGTTTTTTTTTTAAAAATCATACCAGTGCCAAAATAATGTAATGTGTTCGTTAACATTCATTTTGTTTCTTTCAGAAAAAAAGTTAAACTTTTTTAGCAAATGGAAATGTATGTTGATATAAATGTACTTGAAAGTTGTTACTTGGTTAGTAATCTTTTTTCTCACATAGAACAGAAAAACTGCTTTCAAATATGGATTTGAAAGGGTAAATGTAAGAAACAATTCTCTCTGGTGGTTTGAATGCAGATGGGTTCTGTTTACTGCCAACTTGGAGCAACGTGTCCAATTGTTGAAAAACAAACTTCTCGAGAACGGGCAGCAACTAAAGAAACTGTGCATTAACATATAAACAAATTGTCAATAAGATCATAATATTTTTCATACAGTTATAAAGTTATGCCAATAGTTGTATCATAAAATCAGGCCTTAAAAAGGTAAATTAAGTCACAACAGCAATGAAAATATGGACTATCATAGTATAATCACCTACTGTAGAAAGGTAGCACACTACACAACCCAGGTTTCTCCCTTCAGGCTTGTTCATTTTGGGCATGCATTAGTCGTGCCTAATTTTTTATCGTCAGCTTCCTCTCTGTTCAGAAACCATTAAATATGTACCCAATTATAAAACAGTTTAATTTTATAATTAAAAACTATTATAACTCCTCATGGTTAGCATACATTGTCTAGTATCTAGAAAGAAAAAGTTGAAATATTTTAGACTACAAGAGCATGAGGAGCAACAGGATGCAAATTACAGAACAAAACACTAAAGTAATAAGCAAAAATGACGCTGCAATGTAGAGGGGAGGAGAAATCAAAAAAGGCTGGTGTGTGGGGCTCTGTTGGGGTGAGTTAATAAAATCTTCAGAAGTGAAAGAATGACCCAGTTGAAATCTAAGAATAGTATTGGGTGGGACAGAAATGCTTTTAGAGAGGAGCCAATGGAGGTAGGTCATACAGTATATATATAGCTCTATCCATGAAAACTGATGTTCACAAGTGTCAGTGTTTGGAATATTATTGAGACGTAATATAGTGAAGCAGCAACTTTAAAATCTGCATTCAAAACACAGACTGTAACATACATGCTCTTTAAAAAAAAGGTTGCTTCTTGGAAATATTACTTTCTCTAAAGAAAGAGTGTATTCTTTTTTTCATTGGAAACTAATGATGTAAAATACGTTTTTTTAATGTGACAATTAAAATTTTGCATTTCTTCATGAGATACTAGAAGAATTCCCAATATACAGAACTCTGGTTAAATGCTGAATGTTTGGGTGGACACAAGGGGTAGCAATTTTATATTTCTATTCTTTATTGCGCTTTTCAAAAAAAATACTCCATTACAGACAAATGGCATTAAAGCAGAAACAAAAAAGACATAATAATGATATGGGGGCTGTATTTAGTTGCTTTGAGTTGTTAGAGAATTCCTCTCTTTCTTGAAGTCTTTGCTGTCCTGTCATATGAAACTCCTCTTTTTTAGTCTTTAATTGAATTTTCCTTCATCCTTGCCAGCATCTATAACTCTCCATTACGTTTCTCTATTTTTCACTTTGACGTCTTTCCTATTACTATTTCCAGCTACCTCCCTCCATCCCTTTCACCTCTCTGGACAAAATACATCAAATATTTGGGACATGGCAGTGCCCCTACCTCATTTCGACATCATCCAGCCCCATGGAGGCTCACACAGGAGTGCCACAATTCAATGTATATTGCTGCATACCATTATAATGAGGTGCCTCAAATTGAAATCTGTGATGATTGACTTTCTCAGCTTACCACTAGCTCAAATTGAGTGGTGAGACATCACAATACAGTCTTGTACAGCATTTCAGGTAGAAATGCTCTTCTCCTTTCAAATAATTTAAAAATAAAGAAATGTACCATGTTAAAACACTTCTGCAATGTTACGAGGCGTTTGCACTTAATTTCAACTCATATCTACATTTTAGCTTCTAGTGATACTTAAATGACACTTTGCTATTTGGGTTACTATATATTTAAATGGCTGAAGTGACAGTAGCAGCTAGTCTCTGACACATTGTTCTTCTCATCTATTTTTTAAGATCTAAGAATTGCTGGTGGGACACAGTTTCCAATAGGCATTCATAAGCTCATTCCACAGTGTAAACAGTATATAGCTGTGCGTGGAGTTGAGCAGTGATAGGTATATGCGTTCTTTTATAATGGGTGGGCATTTTTGCTTTCAGCTCCGTTTTCCAATTACCCATTATCAGAATCATTGATGGATAAATGAAAATACATGCAAGGCACAGTTCTAAAGTTGAATAGCCCAGCAGAGCCTTCTGAACTAATGGAGATGGTCACAGAAACTGTTTCTTTTCCTTTGAAAGCATGGCTTCTTGGACTACTGTGGTCCTAATGTTGAGTGAGTTTTTTACCAGAACATGGAGTTAGAGATACTGATGGTATCTGTAACTCTTGGAGTAAGGAAAACCTGGGCCTTTACAGGTTGGGCATTAAGGGTCCATTTAGAAACAAAAACCTACAGGGGGAATCTCTAATTTTAGACTCCGATTCCCCCGGTAATTCCTCATTGCTCCTCGCCCCAACATTTTCACATTGAGATGTCAGCTGTTTTCAGCAGCCAACATCTCTGTGAAATAAACAGATCAATAGAAACACATTGGATGTCATTATTCCAAAGGGCCTAGTACCTGCCTGTAATGAGGGCCTTAGTGTCTACTTTCTTCATATCTGTGAGAGGTATCTGGGATATGCAACAGGTTCTGATTGCTAAATGTGGGTTGTAAACAGTAATTACGTTTTTGATTTTGTTCCTGAGGTGTTGAGGGTTTTTTCAATGGATGCATGTGCAGGTGTGTCTGAGGGCTTAAAAGCAATTCACCTACTAAAGGGAGGCCAAATAAATTAGTATGATGTCGCTGATTGAAGATAAGTCACTTTTATTTCACAGAGAGAGAAAGTGGTAAATGCTAAAGGATCTGCTGGAGAGGAATACTTGTAAGACCTTTTGCAGTTCTGATGAATGCCATTAGATTATTTTGTGGGATCGTGGTAATGTTAGTTCATAGAATGGCAGAATAATTTGAATTGCATTAGGGACTATTACTCAGCTGCAGATATGTTCTTGCATTATCTGATGTTTGTTGAAGATTAATTTTCATCAGATGTTAAAGCCACACATGTATTTTGTGCAAGAGAGCTTAGAGTACTATTGTACTGGCCCTAGTTGTACTTAAGACTGGGTACTTTGCGATGGGTGTCACTGTGTGTCATACTCTCAAGATGTGTACTCTGTGCTGTTGTTGGTGGCAGTGATGTGGAAGAAAGATGTGAATCTATCTGTCTAGATATCTATTTAAAGGAGTAGTTGTTTGGATACTGTTGGTTATCAAGAGTGAAGATAGTGGTCTTGAAGAGAATGGATCTACTGATCAATCCAAGTGTGGAACATGCAGTGTATAATGTTTATTGTGCTGCTGGAGGACCAGTTTGAGGGTGTGTGCAGAGGTGTGGCAATAGCTTTATATATTTGTTTGCAAGGATTTAACGACCTGTTGTAAAAAGATTATTAATAAGAAATAGTAAATTGCACAAATTATGCTTTACAGTTTGTGATTTCTATTTAGGACTCTACTAAAATTGATTTGGTAGCACTGGGATAATTTGCACACTGACTTCTTATGAATGCATTGATATTTTGTGAACCAATCTATGTACGTATAGGTTGTTTCCCAAAATATCGATTTGTAGTGGGTCACAATTCGACCTGTCGCATTAATATGCATGAGTTAGGTCACCATTGAGAGCCCCTACAATTGTTTAGAGTTACAGACATGGTGGCCTGCTGGGGTCAGCAGGCTATCATGTCTGTGACTGCCTCTAAATAAAACAATCTTTTTTACAGCCCATTTGGGACATGTTTAAAAGGAGAATGAACAGTTTTACAGACATTTTATTTTGAACACTACCTGCTCCTAAAAATATGTTTGTGTAGACATTCACAAAGGCGAAGAGTTCACCTTGTGGCACTTGTGACACTAAGGGCCTCATTACAGGCAGGTACCAGACTCCTTGGAATAATGGGATCCAATGTGATAGTAGAATCAGGCAATGAAGTGTAAGTAGCCGTTCCCTGCAGGACTGTGTGGACAAGCAAAGATTTAGGGCGTGTCGGGGCACTCAACCAATTCATGGGCCATTGCAGTTGTGCTGCGGCATAGTACAACTCAAAGTTGGCACCCCCAGCTCGCCCTCTAAAAGTGAATGCTGCAGTACTGATACAGAAAAGGGGGTGGTGATGAACAGAGTGTCTGAATTAAGCAGACCACTCTTACCCAGTCCAAAGATCAGGGCTTGATCCATCACCGTTATTTATCTCACTGCCCCATCCTAGCTCAGAACCTGGCTATATGCAAATTAGTCTGTCCCTGGCCCAGTGCATCATGGGAACAGGGCAGACCAAACTACCAAGCCAATTCTTCACCAGAAAGGAGACAAGCTACCTTGGACCGGTTTCTGGCATTTCAGCCTCTTCGGCCCGGCTTGCTTGAATCCTGATGGAGCAGTGAGAAAGGGACTCATGTCTGAGTATACCCTGCCACACCTATAGTGGCCAAAAACGATTCAGAAAAGGGGGTGGTGATGAACAGAGTGTCTGAATTAAGCAGACCACTCTTACCCAGTCCAAAGATCAGGGCTTGATCCATCACCGTTATTTATCTCACTGCCCCATCCCAGCTCAGAACCTGGCTATATGCAAATTAGTCTGTCCCTGGCCCAGTGCATCATGGGAACAGGGCAGACCAAACTACCAAGCCAATTCTTCACCAGAAAGGAGACAAGCTACCGGGGACCGGTTTCTGGCATTTCAGCCTCTTCGGCCCGGCTTGCTTGAATCCTGATGGAGCAGTGAGAAAGGGACTCATGTCTGAGTATACCCTGCCACACCTATAGTGGCCAAAAACGATTCAGAAAAGGGGGTGGTGATGAACAGAGTGTCTGAATTAAGCAGACCACTCTTACCCAGTCCAAAGATCAGGGCTTGATCCATCACCGTTATTTATCTCACTGCCCCATCCCAGCTCAGAACCTGGCTATATGCAAATTAGTCTGTCCCTGGCCCAGTGCATCATGGGAACAGGGCAGACCAAACTACCAAGCCAATTCTTCACCAGAAAGGAGACAAGCTACCGGGGACCGGTTTCTGGCATTTCAGCCTCTTCGGCCCGGCTTGCTTGAATCCTGATGGAGCAGTGAGAAAGGGACTCATGTCTGAGTATACCCTGCCACACCTATAGTGGCCAAAAACGATTCAGAAAAGGGGGTACTGATAGAGCCACCAGTTGGCGGCCCGAATTCCAAATTAACTCCAATAGCAGTCCATTCAGATCTCGGAAGAGGTACCTGGGGAGCACTAGGGGTAGAGCTGCGAAATAATACAACAGTCGGGGAAGTATAAACATTTTAGAGATTGCGACCCATCCCAATGGAAAACAATGGAAGTGAACGACGTATGGAACTGATTGCCCTGTCCAGATTGCCCTCCATGAGGTGTAGGTCTGAATGGCATATCTTTATACCCAGATACGCTAAAGTGTTTTAACACCACCTCAGGCATGACTCTGGGCTCTCCAGCTGGTCATTAATCAATGAGTGCATCAGAGGGAACACTCACGATTTAGACCAGTTTACCTGTAAGCCCGGAAGCGGGCCAAAGTTCTACAGAATCCGCATTAGGTTGGGAAGGGACGATTCTACATCCCGTAAGAAGATCAGGGCATTGTCGTTGTATAACGAGATGATATCATATAGGTCATATTCATGTATACCCCAGTCCATTGCATGCTGGTGTAGCTGGCAGGTATATACGAAAAACAATGTCCCAATAGGTAAAAATAATGCAGTCAATTAATCAAGCATGCGCATCGCATTGCTAGCAGGGAAAAAGGAGAACACTCAATTTATTTTAGGACAAGATATTAAATCATCTTCTTTTATAATTGACATTCATGGTCGGTAATATACAGTTAATTGCAGCACTACATAAATTGAATTAGATGACAACCACAAAAGACTTGGTGCTCTAGAAAAGGTGACTGTGGTGATAGTGGCGACGCAAGTGTAGTAGTGAACAGCATGAACGGCGCACTGTGAATCAGGTGCAAGTAATATACAGTGAGTGGCTTCAATCATGTGACTGAGTGGTATCACAGATTAAAACGATTTATTTCCATTGTATGAACCACAATTAGAGGAGTGCGCCTATTAATAAGCTGTGAAGTCGACGGCGTTTCGATCCACGTGAGTCAGGATCGTCATCAGGACATGGTTGTCCGACTTGGGGCGTGCTGGGAAATACTGTTGTAGTAAGCGACCGGGAGAGGTCATCAGAGTTAATTTCAAGCCTGCGTGGGGGCACTGTAATGGAAATCGAGGATATCATAGGCTATACATGCATAGATATTGCAAAGAACTGACTATGCAAGGCATCGCGTGTTACTGACCGGCAGGGTGCGCCAGGTGACCGTGTTCAGTGCGCCGTAGGTCGGCAGGAGTCCTTAGTGATCTCGCGCCGCGCAGGAACGAATCCTGTTGTCTGGTGAGCGGAGCTGCTAGTGAGACGGTGGTTACTTCCGCGTATGGGTGAAGCTGGCAGGCCAGAGGTTCCATGGCAAGGACAAAGATGAGGGGTGAAAGGGGACAGACTTGTCTTGTGCCCCATCGGAGAAGGCACTTATAAGAGATCCCCTCTCCAGTTTTAACACTTGCTTCCGAGTTTGTATAAAGAGTGCACACCCAGCCTAGGAATCCAGGGTCAAATCCCATGCTAGTGAGAGCTGCGCCCAGGCCAGTGTGTCAAAGGCTTTCTCAATATCCAATGACAGCACCACCTGGCTTTGAACATCTGGTGAGGTGTTGTGCAGAAGGCTTAAGATTCGGTGAATATTCAAGAAAGTACTGCGTCCCGGGATAAACCCAGATTGGTCTATGTGGATTAATGATTGTACGAGAGGGAGAAGGCGTTTGGCTAGGACCATGCCCAGTAACTTGCAGTCTAAATTAAGGAGGGATAATGGGTGGCATGAACAGCTGTCAAGGTGATCCCTACCTGGTATGGGTAGGACCACTATGAGATCCTCACGAAGAGTATAAGGCAAGCAGCCATGCTCCCTCGTTATAAACGTCCAGGAGGTTTTGAGTGGTCTGTGTGGGGAACATGACAAAAAACTCAATGGGTAGCCCATCAGAATCAGGGGCTTTACCCCAGACAATCTGGGACACAGCAGGGCGCACCTCATCCAAGTGCAGAGGTTCTTCTAGTTCAGCACTCTGCAGCTGGTTCAAGCGTGGCAGGTGTAGAGCATAAAAAAAACCACACAAGGCACTGGTCTGTGCTGCAGCTGGGGTGGCATAAAGCATGCTGAAGTGATCTCGGAAAGCTCCTTTAATATCCAATTGTGTTGACCACAACATGCCATCCTCAATCTTATTGGAGCTATAGGGGCATGCTGCTAGTCTTCTTGACCAGCCATGTCACCCTCAGCATGTTGCAAAGCTACCCCCTGCTTGTAGTAATGCTTGCTCAGAGTCTGTTTAGCTTCAAACCAATGTTTACGTGTTTTTGTAAGCTGTTTATTGGTAGCCGTCTGGGCGACCAGTCTCACCTATAGGAGGCAGAGGTCATGTTCAATGGTCTGTAGGTCCTCAGTCAGTTTCATGCATATACACAACATGGTCATGAGGCAGTGGCCTCATACCACCGCTTATGAGCATCCCATTAGACAGCTTGGGTTAATCCAGTGACAGCATTAAGTGTGAAATAGCATTCTATACATTGAGTGAGGTCCGTGCGAAAGGGAGGGACAATGCCTCCACTTGAACGGGCCACATGCGTATGAGATGACGGGGATGCCCCATCCAACAGTGAGCATCAGAGGAGAGTGGTCAGACAAAGTGCGTGCGAGGTACTCATCTCTGGCCAATTGAGCGCTGAGAGGGTGTGCATAGTCAGAGATCAATCCTTGTGTGAACGTCATGTACAGGAGAGTAGAAAGAATATCCACTATCTATCGGGTGTGTGAGTCACTAGGCATCATGTAGATGCATGTGAGTCACCCACCGACAGAGATGGTGAACAGCGCGTTCAGACAGTGTCGCACGTAGTGGAGGCATAGAGCAATGTGGGGACACATCCATGGGACAATTAAAATCACCACCCTGAAGGCGGGAGAGGGTGGGTCGCAGAGGAGCATCGGGGATAAAGTGTCAAGGAACTTACATTGATGTGTGTTGGGGCATATAGCGCACCAAGGATCAGGGGAAGCCATCAAGGTGACCCTCAAGCACCACATATCGACACCCCACCTCTACCTTCTGAGTGGTCACAACATATGGAACTCATGGGCAAAAGAAGAGGATGCAATGCCATGTACCTGTCCCCGCCAATGCACCCGAAGTTTGTGTACTTCAGTGTTAGTGAGGTGTTTCCTGAAGCATTGCTAAGTGAACATGGCGCCTGTTAAGGTGAGCGTATATATGATGACATTTCATTGGAGTAGCCATGCCCTGTCATGATATGATATTGGGGACATGTGTATTCATTTGGAGATTAGGAAATGGGAATGCAACATGTGTCAATGTTGGAGAAATGGGTGAAATGCTGCCCTACCCATTAACCCACCCAGAAATGTCCATGCAGTGTAAGGTGAACCCAGGTAATGGTGGTGAGTGTTGAGTAGCAAATCAGTCTCCAGTAGAGAATCTCATAAGAACATAACAATAATACAAAAACATAATCCCCCAGAACAATTGCCATTCAGGCCCCGTTCACTTAAACACCCTTAAGCCAAGTAATATAAGGAACAAATAATGCAAAAACTATAACAATACTACATTAAGACATAGAGTTCACACACAAACCTGAAGAAGGAGTGGATAAGGAGTAAGGAACATATGCGCAGCGCCAGGATGCTCCTTTCGGAGCGACAGTTGCGCTTTACAAATACCGAATTACAATTACAATTACAATATGCAACCACAGCACCGTGACAGCAATGTATAATGTAGCAGTGGTGGTGTGGGCCCAGTTAGTGGAAACAGCTCTCAGTCCCACACCCAGGATGCGCTACTTACAGGACAACAGCAAGCGATGTGGGGGACACAAGCAAATGCCAGGGCTTTGTCACAGCTCCGCGGCATTCCTTGTTGGAGTGGTTAAGGACTGCTAGCGCAGATTCAGTTTCATCCACTCTGTACATCAATTTGCGGTGATCAACACATAATAAATCCACTTCTATCGAGACCTTGTCAGTGCAGGCCTCCAGGGAAGTCTTGGTGTCCAGAATTGCTTGGAGCACCTCATCGAATTACACCTTATTAGCTTAGAAAGTCTGTTCCAGGTGTTGGAGGCTACTGAGAGTATTGTCATCTCTATCGTGCCGGTTTTATCCGACAGGTGTTGCGATTTGGTGATTTTAGGTTTTGCCATGTCTGTAAGGCAGTGCAATCCCCCGGGTAAGTCACCGCTAGGGGTGCCCACCACAGTGAGACAGGCCAGGTCTCCAGAAGAAGGGCCATGGGCGGTCTCAGCCTAGAGGTGAAGAAGGGCCGAGCAGGGTGGCATGAATAGTTGCAAAGAGTCGAGGTGTTATATAGCTATGAAAGAACGGTGCAATCCAATTCACATGAGGGGAGGTACGCGGACAGCTGCAGCCGGGAGAGCAAATGACACAGCCCTGGAGAGCAGGGGTCTAAGTGGCCCAGGAGAGCAGGGGTCTGAGTAGCAACAAGCACCCTGATTATTTAGCACGTAAAGAGACACAGCATCCTTGTGGCAAATACCGGAGGAGCTATTCTTCAGCAACCCCCCCAAAGCCGCAGGTATCTCCAAAGAGGTAAGATCAGACTCTGTATGAGGGAGTCCAATGTGAAAGTAGAGAATGATAAGCCAGGTTGGGGATGCCTGAGACCCTCAGAGGCACTTCAGAAATACTCCCAGTGCCTCCAAGCATATGGAGCTCCAGTTCTCTTTGGCTCCCCTGCCGACATGCAGTGTAACTCCTATGTGCAGTAGAAGGGGGCATGGGGATTGTCAAGCCAGGGACAGACCAATCCCATCACAGCTGTACAGCCCCTGCACTCACCACAGGGCCTTTGCACTGGGGGAATCCATAGGTGCCTTCCAACAGCTCCAACAGCAGATGTGTAACAGGCAGGCAGGGGGGATAATGCATTTGTTGGTTCCACGGGATCCAGGCACGTGTACAGTGGCGAGGCTGGAAGAGCACACTCCTACAAGTTGACTCCGGGGAGGCCGTCACATACGCTGTCCTGGCCTTTGAGCACCTGATGGGGGGCTAGTCCATCCTGAAAGCTTGACAGTGGATCCTGCTCCGTCAGAGTGCAGCAAAGTTGGCTCTCAGCAGCGCAGGTGTGGAGGTCCTGCCAGTTATGCAGCCATTCATGTGGTGTCCGCTCAGGTCAAACCCTCCACAGAAGTCTGGTCAAAGAAGGCTAGCATATGCGGTTAGGTTCCTCACCCCAATTGAGCTACTCCAGATCTGGTCATATTCTTAGGAGGGCGGGAGACATACCTGACAACGCAATGCTCAGCTCAGTGGTCAACAGTTAAGGGTCGCATGGGACATCAGGGGGTCTGGTGCAGGGCGCCTTGCAGGGTGCTGTACAGGCCAGGCCCATAACTCATACCATGCCGAAAGGGATGGCGTATATGCAGGTCATACACCCACCGTGGTCATGAGAAGCGCGGCAGCCACGGCTCTGGGCATATCACGGTATCTGGAACCGAGATATGGGTCTGATGCGCTAGTTATGCTTGCCCTACGCGCACCCACATTCCAGAACTGCAGCTGGGCCTTCCTTCCAAGCCTGACCATACTCGCCATAAATGGGTCCGGTTGAGTGCTCCCGTTCCTGCAGGAGTCAGCACTGGATTTACCCCAGAGTCAAGAGTGACACACTAGCGTGTCTGGGGACCGAGGATGATAGGGATGCAGGGGATATATGGAGGCCTATTGGTGGGCCCGATGCCGAGTGCCAAATTACATATCCATAGCAGACACCATCTTGGCCATGCCCCCCCACAACTACTGGAATCTTATGATGACATGGCTGGTTGGGGACATTTTCCGAAGTGTTGCTCAATGAATCTGCAACCTGCTGTGGCAATCCCGCTGCATTCTTTCCGGTGTTGGGGTGCTGGTGTTCATGTGGGGTGGCTTCATTGGGGGTGTGGACAGTGGAGTCAGGAGGAGTGTGATATGCAGGGTCTGGGATAGTGTTGACTTTTAGTTCTAGGTGGGCTTTTGCAGGGAGCAGATGAAAGGTGACTAGAGTTTCTAAGAAGAGGGGGGGTGTTGGTGCTCATCGAAGTCTGGGTTGGGTGGGTTGGGCAAGGAAAGGTACGGGACATAGTTCTGGACAGGGCCGGACTGGCTACTGGGCGTTTTGGCGTGCTGCCAAGCTGGAGGCTGATTTAGTTGACGGGCGTTTTGGTGTGCTTGGCAGCACACCAAAACACCCAGTAGCCAGTCTGGTCCTGGTTCTGGATGGGCAGTAGATGTGTGCCATGGGGAGAGGGGAGGTAATTCTGTCAGTGATGTTGCAGAGTCAGGTCTTCTGAAGTTGGGGGGTGCTGAAGGGGGCAAGTAAGGGGAACTGGTGTGATGGATAGAGGGAGTAGAGGGTTGCACAGGGGACAGTACAGGGGCGTGGGTCCATTCTCTGATTGAGGTGAGGGGTGTTGGTTCTCTAGAGGGGGAGGGGTGTGAGTGTGGGTTGGGAGTGGGGAGCGACAGCAGGGAGGTACAGAGCATGGGGAAGTGGCGGTCAAAGATGGCTAGAGGGTTGTGAACACTTCCCCTCTGAAGGACTGTGATTGGGATATGTCGAGCTTCATTCCATCTGGGACTTTAGTGGTGTTTGTTACGTGGAGGTGTTGAAGGAAGTTCTTTCCCCATTTGGTGTTTTTTTTAGTGTGGAAGATGAAGTCCATCTCTCGGCCTCCATGGGTTGGATTGTAGTAGATGCCTTTTATTAGTGTTTCTGGGTGATCTTTGAGAAAGTTATGCTTGAATTTGTTCGTGGCATGTTCGGAAAGGTTTTTGGGGAATTTGATGCAGAATGAGTTGGGGCTGTGCCTTTCCATGATAGTGTTGCTGTGGGCCCTTGGTGTAATGTTCAATTGCACAGAGAACAGCGGTCTGACATTCAAGGTAAACAGGGTCTATCAGATGTCACAAAGGAAGGCCACTGTCGCTAGCAAGAGGTAAAACAAATTACTAGGCACTGTGTAGTTAGTAAGTGCCAATGTCCACATACGGCCACTGTGTTGGCCATTAGAAAACAGCAAATACCAGCGTATACCAAGGCATTTATTATATATTATAAAATTATGATTGCAACATACACCATATACTATCAGCATATGTAACACGGCATGCAAAACACTGTCAGCTTGCAAAGGAAGATAAGTACAGTAAATGGTTCTGGCGTAATTGTGCATGAGAAAGGCAAAACCTAAATTCTCTTGTGAGTGTGTTCAGGCATCGAACCTCTATTAGCAAAAGGTAGGCAAGGATATCCTATAAGCATGTGTGACAGTATGTACATAGAAATACAACAACGTCAGGGCAAATAGTGAAGGTGTGCAATGTCCAGTTCTGGCGTAAATTGGAGCAGGTATCAAATTGATTCTTGTTTGGCATAAGAGGGACAACATTCATTGACAGGTCAAAGTGTAGTTGTGCGAGCAAAGTGAGTGATAAAGGTCTCACTGGAGGATAACTCAAATTCATATTGGCTCAATATGTGGCCCAAACCTTGAACAGATGGTGGAGACTGTCAGTTGCTGAAAATACCCTAAAGCAGTTTCCAACAGAGGACGTAGCCCAAGCTGGAGTCAATTAGATGAGGTAGCCCAATCCTTCCTACTAATAGGTAGCCCGAATTGAGAATGGTGAAATCATACCAAAGTACGCAATTCAGAGCAAGAGAGCAGGCTTCAACGAGCCCCTTCAATCACTGCCAGTCCCTCCAGGCAGGGCCTGGGCTCCCGTGGGGAAAACAACATGCAGGCAGGTAAAATCCTCAGGCTGTGGCATTTACATGTCTCCAGAAATAGGGCAGCCAAGATATCTGCCAGCTCAGCGTTCATCCCCTGAGTCCGATGACTCCAAGGGGAAATATGTTGCAGGGCCCCGGTTGCCCGTAGGGTTTCAGTGTGGTCAGATGATAACAATTTAGTGTAGTTTGGTGAGTCGGGCGATGGGTTACTACCTCCTCCTCACTTCAGAGCCAAGCTTGCAACAGTCCCTGTTTTTTAGGGGATCCAACTCCACTCCAGGGAGGGTGGGAGACACGTCAGCCCCTGTTCAGGTGGTAGCTGGCACCGACCCCCTTCACCATGCCACCAGAGAGGTACCCCTGCAGAGGAAGTCTGTCTCCCAACTGCCCGGTTTCCTGATCAGCGCACAGGGACAGGAGCGGTGGGGAGACATGCAGCAGCTGCTCTGCTCCAGATGGGTGGTCGATGGGCCAGGGCTACCTAGGGATTTACGCTTAAAGCACTCCCTTGCCCTGGAAGCCTGTAGAGGCAGCTCCCTCTCATATCCAAAACACACTTTCTCCAATAATGAGAGCCCCAGACCCTGACAGGGCAGCCTCAGCTTAGCTTCACGAAGCACCCGCTAATATTGCACACACAATTCTTCTCCAAAGAAGTACACCACACCCCCTACTTCAACTGTACTAGGTGCTTTATTCAACAATTAAAATCTTTCTGTAATTAATCTCAGCAGGAGTTAGTTTACTCAATCTATAAGCTACAGGGTGGCATCAACCAGTGGTTTTATAACATTACAATAATACTTCTCCAATGGCTTGATCTGAAGCAACGGCTTCCAGATAGAATTGTTCGGAGGGATCTGAATGAAGTAATGCTGAGGCAGTAGTAAAGGGCTTCTTCAGATTATTTAAAAGCGTGTTATGCTTCATCTGACCACTTGAAAATTACTTCTTTCTTTAGTAATATTGCAGTTGGTATCCATTTTTTTAGAAAATCATTTACCTAATTGTCTAAAAAAAATGGCAAAGCCAATGAAACTTTGTACCTCCTGGATACTGGTAGGGGAAAACAATTCTATTACTCCTTTAGCCTTCTGAAGATCCAGGGAAACTGCTTCGTGGGAAAGTATTAATCCAAGAAATTCTACAGTCTTTACATTGAAAGTGAATTCCTCAATTTTACATAAACATTATTCTTGTTCAGTTGATCCAAAACAGTTCTCACATGTTCTGTATGTTACTCTGTTTTTTCAAAGAAATTTAGAATGCCATCCAAATATATCACAGCTATCTTATCAATAAGGTATCTCATAATGTTATAAATGAAATGCTGAAATGCTACTGGGGCACTGCAGAAGCCATAGAGCATTACTTGATATTCAAACAGGTCATACTTAATCCTCTATTGATTTTCAGCATCTGTCAGAGCATAGAATTTGGGTATAGGGTAACATTGCTCATGGTTCCAGTTCAACCTGACAATCGTAGGGACAATGTGGTGGCAGTTTCTCAGGTTTCACCTCACTGAAGATTTCCTGATAATCCTAATACTTGGGTGGAATTTTCAAGGTGTTAACAACACAAAGTTCCTCCCTGAGTATGTAAGGTTTCCTGAGATGTTCTGATTGTAGTCTAGATTTCTTGTAGCAATGCCCCAAACGGTATTCAAAAGTTATGGAGATCATACTTCCTACCCAGTTGATAGATGGATTGTGTTTCGTAAGCCAGGGTAGCCCCAAATTAATTTGAAATCAGGAGACATCAATCACATTATATATTTTATTCTTCCAGGGTTTTATATAGCGCGAACTTGACCCAAAGGTATCGGGTATCAGAGCGCTTTCCATGAGCACCAATTGCTTACACAAGGACACATTCATTTTTGTTAGGCATGGGGAGATGTTGGGCCACGTGCATCAAGTACTATTGCCTTCTCAAACGGGCCAATTCGCAGAATTTGCTCATTTGCGACCACAAAAAAAGATTTTTAGATGCAACAAACCCTAATTTTGTAACCTGTTACCGAATCTCAAAATGGGTTTGCATTCGGTATTTGGAAGGGGCGTGTTTAGGGTGTCCCTGCCAAATAGCGAATACTAACAGTATGCATGAATGTTTTGTGACCATGAATGCGGTTGCAAAACATTAGCATATTACCACCTACTTCAAGTAGGTGGTATCCCATTCGCAAATGGGAAGTGTTCCTAAAGGGACCCCTTCCCCTTTGTGAATGTTTGTGAAAGCATTTTTAAGAGCAGGCAGTGGTCCCACAGACCACTTCCTGGTCTTAAAAAATGAAAAGAATACTTTTCATTTTACTTTTTGAAAAGCATCTCATTTTCCTTTAAGGAAAACAGGCTGCTTTACAAAAAAATAGATTATTTTATTTAAAAGCAATCACAGATATGGAGGTCTGCTGACCTCAGCAGGCCAACATCCCTGTGATGGCATTGATTCCTGTTGCCTTGCATATTGAGACCTACCTCATTAATATACATGAGGTAGGTCTATTTGCGACCCACTAAGAATCGTTAATGAAACTGAAAACAGTTTCATACATTAGGATTAGCGATTAACTAATTGCGATTAGGAGAAAATTGCAATTAGGTAAACGCTACTTGTCATGATAATACATGTGGCCCTAAGTGATTTGCCCAGAATCACAGGATGGTGAGCGTCATTGCCTAGACTCGAACCCGGGTACCTAGATTTGAGATCGACCGCCCCAATTGAATTATTTCTCTATGCCCATCAACTCTGATTAACTCACTGTTTCTGTATGGCCAACAATAGATCAGGAAGAAAAATGTGTTCCATCAAACGCTCCGTGGTATTATCTCTTAATGTTTTGAGAGCTTTTGATTTCACAAAACTTTCCTGTTGCTCCCATCTGTTATTAATACAACTCTTGAAATTGTCTTTTCTCAAAATATAATCGTCATGTGCAACACCAGGTGAGAGACTGAGGCTTTAGTGTGTTAATGAGATGATAAGCTTGCAATGTTGTTTCTTGATTCACAGCCATCGGAACAACTCCTTCTTCTGATGGTGGTGAGCCTCTTCCATCTGTGAAGGCTTGGTTTTGTTCAGACATACTCTAACAACATGCCTTATACCCCCACAATGCAAACTAAATTTCTTTTGTTGTCTTTGTTCATTTTCTTCTCAAGAAAGAGGCCAGCGAACCGCTCTGCTTTGTACTGGCTCCATTCCCAAACTATTCTCTTGAGTTTTATTCATTTCAGTATTAATTCAATCCAGTCTGGGAATAATAAAAGGAATCTCCATCTTTCGGTCTCCTTTGCACTCAGTCAGTCTAAAGTCAATTTCCAATGCCTGATCTAATAGGGTTGAGATTTCAGTTGGTCGAATTGTAATGTAGGCCAAGGTATCTTTTAATACATCTCACAGACCCCAACAAAAAGAGCTGCTCTCTTCTCTTTTGGCCAATTTGTCTCAACTATCAGTTTATTAAATTGGGCCAGGTAAGCTACCAGATTTCTGTTGCCTTGTCTTAATTCTAGAACTTAATTACCCGTAGCTTGTGAAACCTTCCGTCTGTCCATCAAAAATCCTCAGGGATTCTGTCTTGAAGAGTTCAAAATTGTATAGTGAGGGGTCATTGCTTACAGCCAAAGGCATGGACCACTCAAATACAATGCAATATAGGCTACTCAAGACTGGTCATCAGAGAATACTGCTGGACAGCACTTAAAATGAACAGAACATTATGGGAGGAAACATTCTGCCTTCTGGGGCTCTCTATGAAACATTTTGGGAGGGGGCATGGGTATTACAGGTGGCACTGTGTGATTTATTTGTGTACCAACGCTCTGGATTTGGCCTTGAGATGATGAGGGTGGGTTAGATTGAGGCAAGGAAATAGTACTGGCAACCAAAGTATTTATCCTAACATCTAAGGAGCGAGCTTCTTAGTGTGATTCAATTTGATCCTGTCTAAGGTCTCTATTCTCTTCACTCACTGCTGCAATTTCTCTATGGATTCTAAAATATCCCCTAAAGAGTTTATATTAAGATCTTCTGCCATTCTGCTCAGGTGGAATATAACAATGTGGGTACTTCAATCGGTCAGATACCATGACTTCCACAGGAGCAGACTGACGTGGACTCCCAGTGCCATCCTAACTCTGCAGACTACCTCAATGAGCTACAGAGAATCAGTCCACAACGGTTTGGGGAAAGGGGAATGGGATTACAAAAGACTCCTCCATGCTTCTAAGGTAACTCTCAGCCTTCTGTAGATCTTCCTTTCTTTCTTTTCTATCAATCTCCTTCATTTCTTCTTTCCCAGATAATACAATCTTTAATTATCTAATATAGATATTGTGTATGATTCATAACTATTATTATTATACAATAAAACAGATATGCAGATAATCACACTTCTATTCATATTATTCATATACCCTTTGACTGGGGGACATTTGTTTCACTTCTGAATTTCCCATGCATATATTCAGGAAAAACAAACAAAAAATATATATACATATATTTATTACCTACTGGCGGGCGCCAGTAGGTAGTTATAGTTCGAACCAAAGTTTCCGTAGGAAAATCGTTTTTTGTTTTTCCAAGGACTTTAGCACCACTTGAGGAATCTTCACAAAAATGACAGAAAACGTCTCCTATTTGGTTCAGCTACTATGTTGAAAGTTTCAGGGTGATTCATCAAGCAGGGCTTAGAAAAAAGGGGGGTCCCAAAATGCATTTTCCCTACGTTAAGTCAATGGGTATTTTTCATTTTTTAACACAACTGCAGCCCGAACCTCTGAACTAAATAACACCAAATTTGGCAGAAAGCTAAATATTGGTCTAGAAAGTGTGCTTTTTGTGATTTTGTGTAAATCCGTTATGTAGTTTCAGAAATATTTAAATTGAAAAATATACATAACTGGTAACCCAAAAACCTACTGAAATGCTACTGAAACTTGATTGGCTGCCAACATTTCAACCATGAAGTGTTGGCAGTCATCTTGGGACCAATATACATGACAGTACCCTACTGAAATGCATTGTTGTGAATTGCAGGTTTTGAGGGTCACAATATGGAGAACATATAAATGATGATGACAAATTTAAGTTACAAAATATATCATTTGTTGATGGTCATTTTCTGACACCTGGACACGTTCAGCAGCATCTGCACATTGTCTGCTTTTCATTCCCATCAGCAATGTGCAGGCGGATGGGGGCTTTGTTATTTTCACCTCCAGATGGGCCAAAGATAAAGGCCAAGTTAAGGAGCCAACAGGCCTCTTTTTGATCGAGTGACCTGGAACCTCACACTTAAATGTGTAACAGAGGAGAAACAAAAGCACACAGCTTGTTATCTCTTTTTCCCGGTATTTACACACATATTTTAAATAGCACATTTGTATTTCTTTAATAGTACGACACATCCTAATGCAGGGTGTCAGAGCGCTTTACATAACATACACATTGACAATAAATAATACAAGTATGTAAATCAATGTGCAAGATGTGTTACATGAGTCAGTGGAAGTTAAAAGGTGTAGCAGTCACATATCCAACTTAGCTCATTGTGCTATATTGGAAGGCTTGCAATTTATGAACTGCAAGTCACTAAAAGATCTCTGTGTTCAAAGCAGTAACCCACTTACATACCTACATAAAAGAAATCTGTCATCCACATATTACATTATGTGCTTTGCAGGAGACACAATAACCTTCTATACTACTTTGATTCCGATCTGGGACTACACAAAACAGAGATATCTCCAGCAAATAATGTAACCTCCAGAGTTAGCTCACCAATAATTATTCCCTGATATTTACTGGGTACCTCTGCAGCAGATGTCTTAACCCCATTAAATATTAGGAAACACAACTTTGCAACCAATTTAGCATAACAGATCTACTACCATGCTTCTCCTTGTTGACATTTTCTTTGTGGCAGGATTTTAAAAAAAGAGTAATATTAGTTGAGATCCAGCTTTTGTGCTGGGATTGCGCCACTTTTTTAGGGCAACCCCAAAGCAAAATCTAATTTGTTAAATCTCGTACAGGCACATGCATTAATGATTTTTGCGCCCACAAAAAGGGCAATTGCGATGCAGCAAGGTTTAAGGCACTCGAAATTTGAGAATTTGCAAATAATTGCGATTTCTCAAATTGCAATTGCATTTAAAGAATCGCAATTTGTGATTCCTTAAATGCAATGCAAGAATCACTTTAAAATAGCGATCTGGCTATTAGGGTGCGCAAATTACGATGAAGTTGAACTTGATGGTAATTTGCAAAAACTTTGCGAAATGCACTAAAGTGCATTTATGTGTCTTGGACACCCTTGCACCCTTGAAATTGCAAGCGCAAATTGCGAGTACCTATTGGTACTCGCAAATTAAGCATGCAATCTCCCATTCATTCCTATGGGATTGTAGGCCCATAGGAATGAATGGGAAGGCATTCCCTAATTGCGACTTGCAATTTGCGAGTCACAATTAAGGAATGTTTGGGAATCGCTATTTTAATAGCGATTCCTACATGCATAGGCTTTTGAGAGTCCTTAATTGTGATTCCTTATTAATCACAATTAAGGACTCGTAAAAACTTTTCTTGATGCATGTGCCTGTTAATGTGCTTAAATGTACTCATGATATACCTAATAAAAACAAATGTGTGAGATCTTATCTGATGTCACTTCTTGTGTATGTCACTTTCTGTGATGCTCCCTCTGAAGTCACGCATTGTGACATCATGGGCTGTGATGGCACACGCCATTATGTCACTTTCATACTGATTAACTTAGTTAGTCCCCCCCAGGCTGGAGCTGCAAGAAACTCCATAGCTTCAAGGCGTTCCATTTTAGGAAGGAATCATTTTACCCAAAAACGAAACCTGGTTTGCCAACTTTTTCCCAAAACTACCCCCATTACTTTCAGGAGTAAAAAAGATACAAATTACATATTTTTCCCTTTAACAAGTCTGCAAAGGAAAACACACATCCCATGGAAAAAGGCACTGTAAAGCACACAGCGCAGGCAGTTTCATGCTTTTGTCACCCACATGCATTCTAGTGGCCTGCCCCTCGCCTCCAGATAACTTCACCTGGTGATACAATCAACAACAAGAGGTAATAACTTATTTTCTGGCCACCACATGAACGCCGGGATGACTCGAGCACTGTAGTCATACAAGACTCTTTTGAAAAGCACCACCCTTTCCGGTTCACAAACTAGCGTTCCATCCAACTTTCATCCATATCCAACAACGGGACAAGATACCTGAAACTGACAGCCACTGTTAAGTTGATTAAAAAAAATATTAGATTTCATGAAGCCAGGAATGGTCTGGTCAGAGCACACAGGTTAGTAAGATCGTACCACCCTCTGTGGCATAAATTCACCTTCCAGTTTCTACTGCTGTGTAGGAGATAAACTTAATTCAATGTCATTTTCTTTAATTAGAGGGGACGTGCTTCTACTCACTGCGGGTGGATGGCCTGACCCACACCTGTCACAAATGTAAATGTAAATGTAGTATACTTGTAAAGCGCACAGCTGCCCCAGCAACGGGGCGTCCCGGCGCTGTATAACTCTGGGGAACCCGTCCTGGCTTTCCCTGTGGGATGGTCCCCTGCTGGGAGTCCCCAAGGTGGAGCCAGGCATCCCCGGAATTGGTGGGGCCGTTGTGGAGATTAGGCAAGCTAATGCCCAGAGTTGCCGAGTGGAACCCCTGATTAGAGTAAGCACCGAAGCGAGAATTATCGAGTCCGCTGACCAAGGTCCACGACCCTGCCGCGTCGGGAATTGAACCCTGGTCCCGGGCTGACTTCTGCTCTCAGGCCTGCCGCCTCTAACCAGTGAGCCACACTACTCCACAAGTGAGTCTCACGTTGAGGCAGGGCCACAACAGCACATGACAGGAAGACTGGTAGAGTGTGTGGCTTGGAGTGAGTCAGCGACACAAAGTCACTGCCCGGTTGGGGGTCTTGGAGCGGGACTCATTGTCACTTGCCACGTGGTGGTCTTAGTAACTAGACTGCAGTGAAAATCAATGTGCCGGCCTCCCGTCCCCAACGCTGACAGAGCATGGTGCACCTGACCAACTCCATTTAAAAGCACCACACAGGGGATGGGCAAAAATTTTGCCCAGGGCTGTCATTGGTGTCACTTTTGCACTACAAGATTGACGGCCCTGTGACCCACATACACGGTATGTGCAGCACCAACACTATGCTAGGGTGACAAGCATTGCAATCACACACAGCAGCTGGTGCGCTTGCACTTACATTACACACATACATATTTACTGCTGGCTCGGCTTTACGTGTGGGGGTGGGTGGGTGTGTGTAATCATCAGCATAGTCACTTGTCCTCCTCCAATTATCCTGCAACTGTCAGCGAGCTCTGCGCTCTCATTCGCCAATGCTGTCCTTGCCAGACAATGCACCACTGAGATAGGTGCAGACTCGTCATCAGTGCCGCCCCTGCCAGTATTTAACGCACAATAGGCTAATATCTGCCATAAAAGTAGCCACCCGCCAGATGTGGGGTTTTCCCCGCACCAATGGGAAAAATGTCACCCATTAGAGTGGGAAATAGCCCAATCTGATAACACTGTGAACAACTAGAACACTAACAGTGTTACTTAAGACAGAAATATGGCACATTTGATGACATGTTGATTAAATTAAACTGGTAGAACTTAAAACATTTTATTTTGTAAGGAATAAAATGAGGGGGATCAGTTTGTTGAAGAAATTATGGCTAGTGCTGTAGAAAGAAAAATTAGGACACATTTTAATTGAGTTCTAAAATATCTTCCTCTTCTATTTCATTAAAACATTCTGACATGCAAACTGAAACATGCACTTTGACACCAACAGCAGATTGCCAGTTAACTCCCTGGTGATCAGTAGCTTTACTATAGTCTTCTAATGAGCAGCTAGAGAGCTAACATTCTGAATTTATGCTAAAAGTGTGGAACATCTGAATGCCACCTTGATAGATTGGAAATAGAGGACTGAAAGCATTTTCTACTGAGTATACTGCAGTAAATGAGGAAATTAGGGAGCTGCATAACAGATAAGTCAACCAAGATGGCCACTAGAGATAAAGGATGCCCAAATATAGTACAAATATCACCCAAATGTAGCCAAAGTATAGCCCAATGTCAGAAGTGTGCAAAATACTTTGTTTTTGTTTTGTTTTTTTGCAGTATTTTATAGCACAGACTTGACCCAGAATTATTGGTGTACATTACATGAGCATCATTAATCAATAATTTTGTTTTTAGGCATGAGGAAATTGAGTAATTTGTCCAGAATCACAGGATGTTGAGCTGACGCCAAAACCCGAACCTGGTTCCCCAGTTGCAAAGTCTACAGCTCTGGCCATAATGCCACATCCTCTCCCTTAAGTGTAGCAAATAATCAAGTCATCACCTATATAAAAAAACATAAAGATAGAAAATTATTTAAAAGTGCTTCATCCCTATTTGAGAACTCAGAAAATATGTCCTAATTTTAGTTGATTAGAGCACTATCTATAATTTCTCTGGGAATAACACCCTCTCATGGTGTAGAGGCAATAAGTTGACCACGCTGGGCAAGCGAGAGGAGCAGTGGCAGCACAGGAGACCATGAAGGACAGAGGAAAGGGGACAATGGCAGCAAACCAACAATGCAGTACAGATAAAAGAAGCTGTGGCAACATGAAAGACCATTAAGCGCAGAAGGAATAGGCAGTGTCAGTACAACCACACATGCCAACAGACCAGATTCAGGCAGGAAACTCCTGATGTTTTTAAGGTCAAAAGGGCTTTTTTTAATCAGCCTCCTGCCTAAAAGCTTTTTTTTTCATTGTTAGTCAATGGGGAAAATCAATTCCCCAGGTTTTCTTTTTCAAAATCTCCCTCTTACCAAGTTCAAAATGTGGGCACATAAGGTACATTGGGTCACGGAGGGCAGGACGAATGGGGTAGGGACTTGAACTCGGATATAACTAGACAGGAGGAAAAGGGGCAGATGCACTAAACTGACCTTACAGAGCAGGCATCAGGGGTTGTAGCAGCACAATACACCACACAGGGCAAGTGGGGTGGCAGTGCAGTACAACAGACCATGGAAAGTGATAGGGAGGGGACAGAGCCATGCACATTGACAACAGAGAGCAGAGGGGAAACAGGCAAGAGCAGCAAGCTGACCATAGTGGACAGACAGGAGGGACAATTGCAGCATAATGGACCATGAAGGGCAGGAGGGAGAGGGCAGGGGCACAACAAAGAACCAGACAAGGCAGGAGGGAGGGGATAGGGGTTTGCACATGGAAAACAGAGGCCGGGGGCAAAGGGGCAGGGCAGGAGCAGAAAACTGACCATGGAGGGCAGGAGGTATGAACACTGGAAGCACAACACACCATGGAGGGCACCAGTGAGACTATAATGGCATACACACAGATATTGCAGGATAGGTGGCAAAGGGGTCAGGGGCAGTAAACTAACTACACAGGGCAGATGGGAGGGGATGCGGCAGCACAGAAGACCATGCATGGCAAGCAAGAGGGTTAGTGGCAGCACAACGGCCATGGTGAGCAAGAGGGAGGGGCAGGGGCATGCACAAAGGACCATGAAGGATAGAAGGGAGGGATAGGGGATGGACACACATAAAAGAGGGCAAGGGAGTTAGCTTCCCATCAGACCACACAGGGCAGGTAGGAGGAGCAGTTGCAGCAAAACAATGCATGGAGGGCAGAAGGGAGTGGCACCAAAATGGACCCTAGAGGACAGGAGAGAGGGGATGAGGCATTGAACTTGGACAGGTAGAGTGGAGGTGGCAGGGACAGACGGCACCCATCTGACCATGCTATGCAGGGGGAAGGGGCAGTGGCAGCTCAACAGAACACTCAGAGTAGATAGGAGTGTGGCAGGCCCATGGAATATGATGGGCCAATAGGAGGGAGCAGATGCATGCACTCAGACATCAAAGGGCAAGTGGAAGGAAAGTAAGGGCAGCAAGCTAAAGCTAAGCACGTGGGCTACGCAGGAGGCAATGATAAGGCATATAATTGGGCAATGGAGAGCAGGAAAAGTGGGCAGGGGCATCAAGCTTAATGGAGGGCAATGGCAGCACATCAGACCATGCAGGGCAGGAAGGAGGGGAATGGTGAATGGATTTGGACAAAAGAGAGTAGGGAGGAGGTGGAAAGGGCAGCAAGCTAACTGTTTAGGGAAGGCAGGAAGAACAGTGTCAGAAAAATTGCCATAAATGGCTGTTTTGAAGGAACAAGGTTATGGGCTCAATGGAGGGCAAGGAGGAGGGGGGGCAGGAGCAGCAAGCATGGGTTGGGGCAGCACAATACCAGGCCACTCCCTGTGTTGAACCCTCCACTGTGTATTGCGATGGGCATCTTACTTAACATTAAAATACCTTAGAAATTCACTGAAAAAAACAAAGGTTACAGGAATGTATATTTAGGCTCAGACATCACTCATACAAAACCACTGAAATACAGCAGGTATAGTTACCTGAGTTAACTATATTTTATGATCCACAGTGCACTGCTTATGACCTCAAATATTAGATCACTCATGACATGGTCAGTGACATTACTCATGACTAGTGATGACATCTTAAATGACATCACTGATGACAGCATCGAGTGATTTGTTAGTGTTTTCTAAACATGTATGAGTTTCACACATATATACTGAGGTACTACAAAAGTACCACATATACCCAGATATACAAATGTGTTTTTCTATACTATCTCGAAAACTACTGAATGAATTTACACCAAATAAGAAAAAGTGTGATCCCTGGAACAGAATCTACCTTTCTTCCACATTTTGTGTAATTCTGTTCAGCGGTTAGGACTGCAGGAGTGTGTAAAGACTTGGGTAATTAACATGGGAAACATACTTTTTTGACCTATACCGTTTTCTATGAACCCGAAACTTTCCATGCACAGCTAGATTCACCGGCACATTTTTTGGGTAAAACTTTGCTGAAATCATCATCGCCCGGAGCAAAAGATATAGGCAATTCAAAAAACACTAAAAATTCCCCTTGACATCCAATAACCCACACCTACCCTAACACCTAAATATTCCCTTGCCAATAAAAAACCCATACCCACCCTACAAACTCCCTTGCCACCCTAAACCCTAACAAATCCCTTGCCACCCAAAGGCACATACCCACTGTAAACCTTAAAAATTCCTTCATCATCCAAAAACCCATTCTCCTCCTAAACCCTAAAATTCAACCCTAAAAATTCCCTTGCCACCCAAAAGCCCAAACACACCCTAAACACTAAAAATTCCCTTGCCACCCAAAAAACCCATACCCACCATATACCATAAAAATCCATAAAAACTAAAAAAACATACCTACCATAATCCCTAAAAATTCACTTACCACTCAAAAATGCATACCCACCCTAAAAATCCCTTACCACTTAAAATGCCATACCCACCCTAAACCCTAAAAATTCCCTTGCCACCCAAAAATTCACACCCACCCTAAACACTAAAAAGTCCCTTGCCACCCAAAAACCCATACCCAACCTAAATCCTAAAAAATCACTTACCACTCAAAAATCCATACCCACCTGTTAGACCTGGCTTTTACAACAGGTTTATCCCCAGATTTTATGCTTTGTGGCTTTCTGTTTCAGACCTGTTTTTGTGGGTTTTATGACTCTGGGCATTTTACCACTTCTGATCAGTGCTAAAGAGCATATGCTCTCCCTGTAAATTGTATGGATGGTGTTTCCATAATTGGCTGATTTGATTTACTAGTCAGTCCCTAGTACAGTGGACAGTGTGTGCCAGGGCCTGTAAACCAAATGCTGCTAGTGGGCCTGCGATTCAGAAAAGGGGGTGGTGATGAACAGAGTGTCTGAATTAAGCAGACCACTCTTACCCAGTCCAACGATCAGGGCTTGATCCATCACCTTTATTTAGCTCACTGCCCCATCCCAGCTCAGAACCTGGCTATATGCAAATTAGTCTGTCCCTGGCCCAGTGCATCATGGGAACAGGGCAGACCAAACTACCAAGCCAATTCTTCACCAGAAAGGATACAAGCTACCGGGGACCGGTTTCTGGCATTTCAGCCTCGTCGGCCCGGCTTGCTTGAATCCTGATGGAGCAGTGAGCAAGGGACTCATGTCTGAGTATACCCTGCCACACCTATAGTGGCCAAAAACGATTCAGAAAAGGGGGTGGTGATGAACAGAGTGTCTGAATTAAGCAGACCACTCTTACCCAGTCCAAAGATCAGGGCTTGATCCATCACCGTTATTTAGCTCACTGCCCCATCCCAGCTCAGAACCTGGCTATATGCAAATTAGTCTGTCCCTGGCCCAGTGCATCATGGGAACAGGGCAGACCAAACTACCAAGCCAATTCTTCACCAGAAAGGATACAAGCTACCGGGGACCGGTTTCTGGCATTTCAGCCTCGTCGGCCCGGCTTGCTTGAATCCTGATGGAGCAGTGAGCAAGGGACTCATGTCTGAGTATACCCTGCCACACCTATAGTGGCCAAAAACGATTCAGAAAAGGGGGTGGTGATGAACAGAGTGTCTGAATTAAGCAGACCACTCTTACCCAGTCCAAAGATCAGGGCTTGATCCATCACCGTTATTTAGCTCACTGCCCCATCCCAGCTCAGAACCTGGCTATATGCAAATTAGTCTGTCCCTGGCCCAGTGCATCATGGGAACAGGGCAGACCAAACTACCAAGCCAATTCTTCACCAGAAAGGATACAAGCTACCGGGGACCGGTTTCTGGCATTTCAGCCTCGTCGGCCCGGCTTGCTTGAATCCTGATGGAGCAGTGAGCAAGGGACTCATGTCTGAGTATACCCTGCCACACCTATAGTGGCCAAAAACGATTCAGAAAAGGGGGTGGTGATGAACAGAGTGTCTGAATTAAGCAGACCACTCTTACCCAGTCCAAAGATCAGGGCTTGATCCATCACCGTTATTTAGCTCACTGCCCCATCCCAGCTCAGAACCTGGCTATATGCAAATTAGTCTGTCCCTGGCCCAGTGCATCATTGGAACAGGGCAGACCAAACTACCAAGCCAATTCTTCACCAGAAAGGATACAAGCTACCGGGGACCGGTTTCTGGCATTTCAGCCTGGTCGGCCCGGCTTGCTTGAATCCTGATGGAGCAGTGAGCAAGGGACTCATGTCTGAGTATACCCTGCCACACCTATAGTGGGCCTGCAGCACTGATTGTGCCCCCCACACAAGCAGCCTGCAAATGTAACTCAGGCCTGCCATTGCAGAGCCTGTGTGCAGTCTAGTACTGCCATGTCGACCTGGCACGTGCACCCACATACCAGGCCCTAATATTCCCTTTTTTACATGTTAGTCAACCATACGGTAGGCCCAAGGTACCCCTGTGGCAGGATGCTGTGTATGTGAAAGGTAGGACAGGCCCTGATGTTTGTGGCATGTCCTGATAGTGAAATTCTGCCTATTTCGTTTTTCACTACTTTAAGGCTATCTGTTCCCATAGGATAGAATGGGGAGTTTGCTTATAACATCTTATAAGCATAACTGCCATTGGGAACCAGATGGCAAAATAAAGTTTAGTAGGCCTGAACTCAGAATGTTAAAATGCATCTTTTAGCGAGGGTGATTTATCCATTCTGTGTTTGAAAATACCACTTGTTGAAAGTAGGTATTTTCGATCAATAAATCGGGGAATTGTGAAGTGTGCTAATCATCCATGAGGGTCTCAAGGCGCTGGGGTGGGGAGGTGCAGCTCCAAGTCAGATGAAGATCCAGGTCTTGAGGCTCTTCCAGATGGTGTGCATAGTAGGGGAGCATCTAATGTTGACAGGGAGCTCATTTCAGGCCTTTGCCATGACGTAAGAGAAAGCATTTCCACCCTTTCTGGTTCTGCAGATGCGTGGGGTTTCTGCTAGGGTGGAGTCTGCAGAGTGGAGGTTTCTTTTGGGTACGTGGAAGGAGACGCTTTCATTGAGGTGTTTGGGTCCGGTGTTGTGGAGAGATTTGTTGGTGTGGGTGAGTAGCTTAAGGGTTGCTCTCTTCTCGATGTGGAGCCAGTGGAGGTCTCGCAGGTGTTGGGCGATGGGAAGGGGGAGGGAAGTGGAACTGGGAGGCGGGAGCAGGAATGGCAGGGGAAGGGGCCACAGGGGCAGCAGCAGTGGGAAAAAGGGCAGCAAAAACGGGCACAAAGGGCAAAACAGGGCACAGGCACAACGAGCAATGGGCAGAAATAAAATAAAGTAAAATAAAAATAACCTGAACCAGAATCACTGACAATAAACAGGCACCAGGCACAAAAATATCAAAAAAGTAAAGGGCACAACGAGCAGACAGACAACAGCGGGCCTTTTACACCTACCAGGAGAGGTGTAGGCAGCAGTGGCACAACAGCGGAGCTACAGGGGCAGAGAGGAGGGACTCTGGCCAGGAGTTCAGAGGTCCTGCTCCTGTACTTAGCCATCCAGTGTACCTCTGCTAGGATGTGTATTGACTATCTGACTTTGGAGTGACATGGGCTGGGGATGTGCAGTGGCATCCTCTGGATGAGTCAGCGCTAGGCTTAATAGGCCTGGTTTGCATTTAGAGTGGTGGGAGTAGTAGCACCTGCACATGAATGGGGGTGTGCCTGCCTTCCACAATGATGGCTCCACCCCCATGTGGTGTGTCTGGAGCCAGGGCTCACACTGGCAATGGAGGTTGTTGTGCACTTACAAAGTTTCCCCCAGAACTGGTTTGGACTAGGCTCAGAGTCCTGGGCCAGGAGACAACAACAATATTTACTGTAAAAAAAAGAGGGCCTAGACTACAGAACCTTAGATCACTGCTGAATTAAGGAACCTGCCAGGTAGAAGGACAGGGAAAGCTGGAGGAGGAATACTGCCTCTATGCTGTGTGCTGTTGCGGTTGGCCTCGAGTGGTTGCTTCTGTCTTGGGTAAGGAAAGGACTGGACTGTACTTTCATCAGCCTGCTGTTAGAGTTTTCTCCAAGGGCTTGAAGTAGAGCTTGCCTCGTGTTGGAAGTCTCAGGGATACAAAAGACTTCAGAGATCACCTCTAGGAATCAACAGGAACCTTTGCCAAGGAGAAGAGCTGGGGAAGCTCAGGAGGAATACTGCCCCTCGGCTGTTTGCTGAGTGGGGTTGGCCTGCAGTGGCTACTTGCTGCAAAGGAAAGGAGAGAGGACTTTGCTGTTTGCTGTGCCCCCTGCTTGAGGAAGATCTCCAAGGGCTTGAAATTAAGCGTGACTGGTGTTCTGACATCTCAGAGACACAAAGACTTCACCACAAGCTCCCCTGAACTTCCTTGCTGGAAGTTCTGACCTGCTAAGAGGTACCTGCTGTTGTTTTGGACCTCTGAAGGCTGTTTGCTGCTGGGAGCTGGGAAAAGTAACGTAACTTCGAGAAGTGTAAGCATCTGCACCTGTTTCCGATGGATCACCAAAGAAATCGTCGCAGTGCCTGCCCGCAGTCCGAGAAATCACTGCACTCCGCATCGAGTGCACCGATCTCCGAAGTCCAAGATCACTGCACCGATTCGGAAGCAAGCCCTGCTGTGCGGCTGCAAGAACCCATGCATCATTCTGGATTGTCGCATTGAGGTGCCAGGTCTGTCGCTTCATTGGGGGATGCAGTAAGAATCCGATGCATCACCGCCCCACACAGTAAGAAACCGACACATCACCTCCTCTCCGGTAAGGAACTGATGCATCACCTTCCATGAGTGTAAGGAACCGATGCATCACCTTCCCTGCGGCCCTTTTTGTTTGTGTGCACAACGCATCCAAGGTAATTTGTGCGAAATGTGTTGCATCTGCGATTTGCTTTGAACTGAACTATTTCTACCATTTGAAAGTCATATTTTTATTACTGTATTGTGGATTTTTTTCATTTTGGTCTTGTTTGGTTTAAATAAAGATTACTTATTTTTCTAAACTGGTGTGGTGTCCATTTATAGTGTTTTCACTTTATTACTGTATGGGTTCACAAATGCTTTACACACTGTCTCTGAGATAAGCCTGCCTGCTTGTGCCAAGCTTCCAAGGGGGTGAGCAGGGGTTATTTTGGAAGTGTATCCTCCTTACCCAGACTAGAAGCAAGCGTCCCTATTTGGACAAAGGGACCTACCTCTGCCAACTAAAGACCCCTATTCCTAACACCACCCTAAACCCTAAAAATTCCTTTGCCACCCAAAAACCCATACCCACTCTAAACCCCCCAAAATCCCTTCCCACTCAAAAACCCACACCCACCCTAAACCCTAGAAAATACCTTACCACCTAAAACACATAGCCACCCAAACCCTAAAAATTCCTTTGCCGCCCAAAAAATCTATACCCACCCTAAACCCTAAAAAAATCCCTTACCACCCAAAAACCCATACCCACCCTAAACCCTAAAAAAATCATTACCACCCAAAAACCCATACCCACCCTAAACCCTAAAAAGATCCCTTGCCACCCATAAACCCATACAAATGCTAAACCTTAAAATATCCATTACCATCCAAAAACCTAAACCCTAAAGGTTCCCTTGCCAACCTAAATGCTAAAAATGTCCTTACCTCCCAAATACCCATACCCACACTAAACCCTAAAAATTCCCTTGCTACCCAAAAAAAACATATCCACCCTAAAACCACAAAAGTCCCTTGCCACTCGAAAAACCACCCCACCTTAAACCCTAAAAAGTACACTACCACCCAAAAACTCATACCCACCCAGAACCCTAAACATTCCCTTGCCACCCTAAACCCTAAAAAAGATCCCTTACCCCCAAATACCCATACCCACCTGACACCCTAACAATTCCCTTGCTACCCAAAAATCCATACCCACCCTAATCCCTAAAAAGGTACCATACCACCCAAAAACCCAAACAAATTCTAAACCCTAAAAAATTCATTACCACCCAAAAAGGCATGCCCACCTTAATCACTAAAGGTTCCTTTGCCACATAAAACTCATACTTACCCTAAAACCTAAAAAATCCCCTACCACCCAAAAATACCATACTCACCTTAAACCCTAGATATTCCCTTGCCCCCAAAAACCCATGCCCACCCTATACCCTAAAAATCCCTTGCCACCCAAAAAACCATACCCACCTTAAACCCTATAAAATACCTTACCACTCAATAACCCATGCCCACTGTAAACCCTAAAAAGTGCCTTGCCACCCAACCCATTCCATCCCAGCCCTAAACCATAATATCCTTATCTATCTATCTATCTATCTATCTATCTATCTATCTATCTATCTATCTATCTATCTATCTATCTATCTATCTATCTATCTATCTATCTATCTATCTATCTATCTATCTATCAATATTCACTGAAAAAAACAAAGGTTACAGGGATGTTATAATTAGGCTAACATTTCACTCGTAAAAAACAGAAAAATTCAGCAGTGATAGTTAGCTGAGCTAACTATAACACGCGGCCCCGCAATGCACTGCTTATGACCTCAGATACTACATCACTCGTGCAAAGGGGCCTCCTGGTGCACTACTAGTAGGGGGATTAAGTCCCCTTGGCTATTGAGGGTCCTTGATGGCAAACTAGCCTATCTGCTACCTCCAGTAAGTTTATGGACTAGGATTGGAGTTAATACATCACGTTTTAAACCTCACTTTTCTCTACCAGTTTCCTTAGCGAGATAGAGCTTGCAATGCTTCAATGAGTGTGTCAGTGCCTTTTATGGGATAAGATGATACATGTAAAGAAGCCTGGACTTCATGTGATTCACACTGCATGCTCTCCAAATATGCGTCCGCATGCATCACTTGCTATTCATTGTACAGGGCAACCACGTATAAAGCTTTGTGTTCATGTGCTTCCGTGACTCCTGCCTAGCTAAGAGATCTGTGGTTGTGGGACTGAAGGCTGAAGTAACTCTGCCAAAACGTGTGCAGGGGTATGATAGAATTTTTAGTTTTTAAGTTATGGTCATCAGCTGTAGCACACGTGTCAGACTAAACGTGGAAGTGCAGGCATACCTAACACATGGTAGCAGACATTAAAAATTGACACAGTACAATTTCAGTTTAAAGCACACACCTCACTATGTATGAGATACTTGCAGTATACGTTGCAGAGACTTATATGGAGTAGGATAAAGCTTAATACATATAGTAACATGTTTTAAAGCTCACTTTGCTCTATCAGTTTCATTACACAGGCAGACCTCACAATGCAAGGCTTAACTCAAAATTAAATCAGAGACCTGTTGTGTCACTCTTGTGAGTGTCAGCATGTTTCTAGAGACCTCAATGAGTGTGTCAGTGCCTTTTTAGGGGCACAATGACACATGTAAAAAAGCCCAGAGATATTAGACAACTTCTGTTTCACACAGCATGCTCTACAAATGTATGTAGTAGGAGCTGCATGGATAACTTTCTCCTGTTTATACAGGGCAGCCAGGTATGATCTGTGTGTTCAAGTGCTTCTGTGATGCCTGTCTAACAGACCAGTGCCTTTGCGACTGAATGCTGATGTAGCTCTGACAAAAATGGAATGATAGACTTTATAGTTTTTAAGTTAGGGTCATCAGCTGCAGCACACGTGTCAAACTACATGTACAAATAGCAACATACCCAAGATATTGTAGCAGTCAGACATTCATACTTGAGAGAGTATGCTTTCAGTTTAAAGGATACACCTCACTATCTAAGGCCTTCTTGCAGTGTACCTTTGCAGAGACTTATACGGACTCGGATAGAGGTTAATACATCTGCCAACATGTTTTAAACCTCACTTTTCTGTACCATTTTAATTAGAGAAGCAGAGCTCCAATGCCAGGCCTAAGCCAAAATGAAAGGCTAACTCCTATCATGCCATTCTTCTGAGTGCCAGCATCTTTCTAGAGACCTCAATGAGTGTGTCAGTTCCATTTTAGGGGTAGGATTATATATGTAAAGAAGCCTCTGGGTACTAGACTACCTCTGTTTCACAACACAAGCTCTCTAAATGTGTGTAGAAGAAACTGCATGGATCGCTTTCTTTTCCTTATACAGGGCAGGCGGGTACGAAGCTGTGTGTTCAAATGCTTCCATGAGGTCTGCTTAACTGAGAGACCTGTACTTCTGAGACTGAATGCTGAAGTAGCTCTTTTGTATTTGATTTCTATATTCATGAGGAGTTTGGAACTTGTATTTAAGAAATACATAAAGTAAGAGTGAACATGTGTTATGACATATATCTCTGGATAGCTCTTAAATGATACCTCATCAAAGCTGAAACACACAAATCAGCTGCTCTGTCAGTTGGAATAGCATGAGACTTGCTTTCCCATCCAATCACATCTCACAGTATTTTAATGTATTACAAAACACATGCAATATTTACATCTACGTATGCTTTCACAAGCTGTTTACCAGCGCGGCATGCTAATAAAACAGCAAGAGGCCTTTTGCTCAGGAACGGCACATTTGAACACTGTGGGTTCAAAAGCTATATCATGTTCGTACCACTCATCAAGTGTCCCAAAAGGCACCAATGTTAAAAAATAGACCTTTTCATTGGCTTCAAAAATGCAATGAACGTTTTAGGTCTTGCGCTAGCCAAGAGTTTTTTTTTAAACTAAAATAACACGCATAATTTACTCACTTATAAGGGTTTCCAGCCGGCCCTCATCAGTCACTGGTCTGTTGTTGTATCATTTACATTTTTCTTCTGCCTACTACAGCATCCAGCATAGGGCAATCTGCTCGTTCACTAAGAGCACATCCACTCATAAAGTACTTCTCTTCAGTTCAAGGGACTGCTATGGCAATGCGTGCATTTTCAGGCCAGAGAAATATTTTGAGGTTCTCGTAATTGCCCTACCAATAAATATTACAAAAACCATGACAAAACACAGTGAGCATTGACAAAGCCAAATGGCTAAGCACCATTTCAACAGCTATTGGGTTGTCAATGGGTGCTTCATCACCACTCTAAAGTATAAATCACTGATGCATTTGTAGCACTGTTCTGTTGACAGTTGCAATTGGCACCCTTGTACTGCCCCGCAGCACACTACACACAACAGAAGGAACAGGCATCGGTGTAGAGCACATCAGCACTTCATTCGAGTGCCCCTTCCATAAACTGAACAATTTCCCCAATTTAGACATGGTTTTCAATCTGTGCGTGTGTGGATACATTCTGCAACTGGGTCAAGTATACATTTTAGGCACAGCGCGCTACACACAACAACAGGCTTCCTTGTGGGGCACATTAGCAGATCTTTCACAATCCATCACCAGTGTGGTTTACTGTGCACAACAGGCCACTTTTGCACTGTTTGCTGCTAGCTGTCGTAGGTGTGCACCTACATCCCCAAACAAAATTTTTGCAGCCATAATATAACAAACCACACAATTGTACTCAACAACACAATTACATAAAACACAACATAAATCCAATAGCACACCACATAATTAACCTCCACTACATAACACTGCACAACATGAAATACCATTCCACATATTTACACTCCATGATACATGGTTCAACTCCACATAATTACAACACAATCAATACCACATAATTACTATCCACAGAATTCAACAGAGCACCATACCACATAATTCCACTACACAAACCCACTCCACACCCCATACAGCCACGCCACACCTAACCATTCCAAGCCAACACACATTATTCCACTACACACCACGTACATCGACTCCACCTCATAACATATAGGTAAAACAAATTTACGAAACCAATAGCTCTAACTCTCGTTTTACTTTAATTTCTAAAGCACATGCTTTTGCCTTAGGGGCTGGGATCAATTACAAATCATGCATTCAATCCTGTTTGGGGGTCACTTTGTAGGCCTTATCTGTTAGTTTTTCTAAACTTAGTATATTTTGTTATTTGGGAAAAATGTAAAAGGTTTAAATAAACAGGGCAGAAAAAACAACATTTAAAATGTGTGTGTGGGAGGGGGTTAGTGCAGTTTCAAACCTTACAAACATTATCTATTTTTACAAACACTGGGAAATATTTACAAGCCTTTATCACCACTACAATGTCACATTGTGATGGCGATAGGCGCTTCGCCTTTTTTACAAGGCAGCGTTAAGCCACTTAAAATGGTTTAACGCTGCCTTGTAAATAAGTCACTCTTTCATGCTGTGTTTAGTGTGAAAGGGGAGGGTAATGGGTGTTGTAGTGGGCTTCCACCGCAACACCCATTGATTTCGGCACTACCACCTATTTACAAGGGCAGCATACATAGGAGGCAGCGCAAAAATTAAGACTAGGAAAACCTGATCTTAAACTGGCAAAACAAGGAGAAATGCCTTATTTCTCCTCGTTTTTGCTTTTTCCATTGAAACAGAAGAATTGTCAATAATTGTTTATCTGCAGGAAGGTCACTCTTCCTGAACATAAACAATCATTTAAAAAAAATGCCATTTTGCAATTTCTATGTGTGCTGCATTAAGTAGCACTCATAGAAGTTACAAAACGGCATTTAAAGATTGTTTATGTGCAGAAAGGGGGACCTGCCTGCACATAAACAATTTTCCCCTCAACACAAGCACACTTGCACTATAGTGCAAGGGTGCCTGTGTTGGCGCTAGCCAGTTAAAGTTAGCACCAGCGCAGGGGAATGCTCAGGACTGTACCATATTCTAGTAAATATGGTTCAGCCCTGCGTTTCTAAAGTGACGAAGTGTGTCGCTAGTCTTCTTGGCTTAATGATACACTTTGCCCCTTTATTGAAATTATGCCTCACAATGGCACAGTTCCACGTCACACAGATAAACTCAACACATTTCCATTGCATACCAAATAATTAAACAGAAACCACATAACACAAATTAACAACACGCCACAGAAATATAATCCACACCACATAATTCAACATCACACCACAAAATTACAACAGCACACCACATAATAAAACTCTAATACCTAACACTCCAAAACACAAAGTACCACACCACATACTTACTCTCCATAACACACAATATCACTCCACATAATTCCTATACACCAAATACCACAACATTTCTATCCACATAATTTAACTGCAGAACATACCACATGATTCCATTACACACCACATACATCCACTCTACTCCAAAACACATAAAAAAAAGCCATTACATTTACAATGCCAACATTTCTAACTCTCTCAAATGCGAGAGCTACTGCATTGAAAATGCTTGTTTAACTAGTTGTCATGTTTACAGAGTGGTGGAAAAAGGGGGATGGGCCTCCAACCAGCTCTCAGGAATCCCACTGTGTAATTGTAATTGCATGTATATAGCGCTTCCTACCCCATACGAGGTATTGAAGTGCTTTATGGCATGTAGCACGTGACTCCTGAACCCAAGGTCAGTGGCTAATTCAGTGATGTTGTTGGTTATTGGGATTAGTAATGTGTTCTCAAGAAAGAAAAGAAAAACATTTCATGCAATTTCTGCAGTTTCCTTGTGGTAGATTAAAATTAATACAAGTTTGGTTATTAATGGTGGCTATGTGGTTCCAGGCAAATGGCTGGTGGGATAAATAGGCAGATTGAGGTTAGTTGATGTTAATTATTGTTAGGTAGCAGAGACAGGGCTTTGACGAAGCAGAGGTTGTGGTCTGTAAAATGAGTTATGAGCCTTTGCAGAATTACAATAAGAGAGAATAAGGCAGACAGCCATGAGAATGAGAGGAGACAATATTCATAAATATAAAGCATGCAGAGGATGGAAGGTAAGGAGAGGGTCACTCTGAAGAACGAAAAGTGAGGAATTATTCAGAGGAAAACAAGTTCAATATTTCATGCAGGATTTAAATATTATATTTTTAGAATTATAGTGGGAAAGGGCTTTATGAGATCACAAGCAATCTGAGAAAGTAAGCTATAGAAAGAAACAACATTAAGTATAGTGCTCCACGTTTGGGGCAGACAGCTTAAACATGTGGATCCAAGCGTACACATCATTTAAACATAAAGAACTCCAGCCTGCTGTTTGCCACGGCTAGGACAGTCCTTTTTCTGTATCGCATCCTTGGTATAGGGTCTGACAGCTGCACAAGTGGGTTCAGCACAAAAAAGTAAATCTCATTCACTGATTTCCATCACTATTCTATATTTAAAGTTATTTCACTTACTCAATAAAAATACGTTATTTGTCACAGGCTCAGAGTATCTCGCAGACAGATTCATTCCATGTTATCTAATCCCACCCGAGGTTCTTTCTACAGCAGAGAAACCGTCCATATGAAAAGTACCTAGCATTAACATTCCATGTGTATGTTATGTGTGCTTGTGTATGCTGCCAATGTAGTACATGCATTGTATGTATTAGTGAAGGAGGCCAGTGGGTTCTTTTTTAAAGCCCCTGGCCTGTCCATGTGCACAAGATTCTGGTAAGGATGTTTTCCAAGACAGTGGAAGTGTACTGCTGACATTCCTAACCCAGTATTTATTTATTTATGCAATTTTATATAGCGCGAACTTTACCCGAAGGTGTCAGAGCGCTTTACATAGGACCAGTTTCAACCATAAGGACTGATGGTTACATTCGGAAAAACAGATTTGCAAATTTTTGACTTACATAAGAACCAGTTGAAAACATACGGATTTAGGATTACATGCGTTACAAAAAAAGGTACAAACAGAAAAAATTGCAAATGTACAAGAGATAGAGTCACACGAGGAGGAGATACAAATGGATAAACTCTAGGCATATACTAGAGATATCTCTATCTACTTAGGGAGGGGATACACATGGATATACTCTAAGAGTCACAGAGGAATGGTAGAGAGCACAGCGGACTCCTGCATAAACTAGTGATTAGAGTTATCTCTATATACATAGGGAAGGGGTAAGACTGGATATACTCTAAAAGTCACATAGGAATGGAAGAGAGCAAAGCGGACTACTGCATGTCCTAGTGATTAGAGTTATCTCTATATACATAGGGAAGGGATACACATGGAAATACTCTAAAAGTCACATAGGAGACTAGTCATTAGAGTTATCTCTATATACATAGGAAGGGATAAGACCGGATATACTCTAATGGACACATAGGAATGGTAGAGAGTACAAAGGTCTACTGCATACACTAGTGATTAGAGTTATCTCTATATACATAGGGAAGGGATAAGACTGGATATACTAAAGAGTCACATAGGCAAGGTATATGGTGCAAGGTCTAAAGCAAATACCATTGATTAGAGTTATTACAATAAGTCAAAGAGCAGAGTTCCATAAGTGTGGATGCAGTCACAGAACAAAGGGAGGGTGGGAGGGATGCAAGGGTATGGAGAGAAGGGGAAGCGGAAAAGGGAGGGAACATTTGAGGATCATCCACGGGGAAAAGGGTTGATGGACGAGGGAATGGGAGGAGGGCTAGAGTCCACCGAAACTGTCCGAAAAACAGCAGCAAAGTGATGGTCAGGACAAAGCAAAAAGTCAAGAAGTCCAGGAGTGAAGGTGGGAGATGAAACTGGAGGCCAGCCGCAGGCGTGACACCAACTTGGAGAGCTTGCAGTCAGCCGTCTCGGTGGGGGAGAGAGTGCGCCAGGTGGTGAAGGCCATGTTGACGCTGTTGGTACGGTCACGCGTTGGCCATGGGGCGCTGCACGGCTGCCGGTGGGTTGTGTGTGGATTCACCCGCAAGCAGTGTGGAGTCCATTCAGAACACTGGTGCCCTGTGGGGGGGAGGGGGAGGGTGAGTGGTCTGGAGATCCGGCCCGTGTTGCAGGGCCCCAGGGCATTCCGGCACTGGCAGTGGCCCCAAACTGGCAGCAGGTCGGGAGGCAGGCCAAAAATCCAAGAGAGGGCCGGATTAGCAGGAGGCAGGGGAGAAGTTGGGGCGAGCCAGTGGAAGCGGCGATCGCCATCCAAAAGTCGCCTCCGGCCGCCATCTTAGAGTTAGGCAGGCGCTAAAAGGATTCCCTCGGTGGGGGTCACCGCCGAAGTGAAAGTAGAGGAAATTATGCCAGCTGCTGCGGCGAGAGTCTCGACCAGCCGGGGTAGCGCAGGACGCAATCCTACCTCCTAGCGGCGGCTGCAGTCAGCGGAGTCCACTGCGCAGTGCCGCCCGCCATCTTGAGCGCCTCCGCCCTCTCCTCCTTCACCTTGGGAGACCGAGCCTGTCTGCCAACCTCGGAGCGATCGCTTCTGCTCCGCACCTGCCCCACTCGCTCCGCTTCGTGCTGGAAAAAAGAGCGGTCAAAATGAAGGGCTGCATCTGCCCAGGGCCGGGTCAGAGCATCTCGTGGACCGGGAGCCGAGACGATCAGCGTCCGCTCGGCTCCCGGCTCTGCCCCAAGAACTATAGAACAGTAGGAAGAGGCCAAGGCATTGAAGTAGGGACATAACAACAGGGACCTCTATAAATTTGATTTGATCTTTTCATTGAGAAGGCCTGCTGAAAAGTCATCTTGTATCACAGGCACTTGGCGGATGGTTCATGATCATTTCATCATTTCATGGTGGGAGTGAAGGGTGAGACTGTGAGGGCAGCCTTTTGTTTCTTTTCTGAATCACTATCCGTGTCACTGTTGGTATCCAAGTGCAGAAAGTTCTCAGCAGAGACTAACCTCCTGAGAGGAGTGTCACTCTGCACAAAGGTCCAGTTTGTAAAACACCGTGGGGAGGCATTTCAGAAAAAAAAGGAAAGCACCACAACCAGTTCAGTGTATCCATATAATGTTTGTTAGTTCACATACTGTTCGAAATACTAATTCAGGTTTCATAAAATAAGTTCATGTTCATAAGTGCACATTCTTTTGAATTATGATCTAAGTATGGTTATATATATATATTGTAAAGTTGCAGCACAGCACTGGCCCGCCTCTTCTTGCAAGGAGCCGTCATCTCCATTACTTTACTTTTTTTTATTATTTTCCATATGATGCAGAGTCGTATAACCTGCTCTTAATCAGAAGAGTGGATGTTATTCGCTATGACTGCCCTTGATTTATTGTCCTTGCATGGCAAAAAGGACGAGTGCCTCTAAACAAGTATCACATGTCTTATCTGTGAGAAATAAGTTTACACTACGAAGTTAACATTCTGCCTTCGAACACTGATGTAATGAATTGCGAAATTGCTATTGTTTGTGCACTGCTGTAATATAATAATGTAGCCACAGAAACCTTTCAAAAGAGACTTTTAAATTCCTTAAATGCATGTACCATTTTAAGTTCCAACCGTAGATTGCCGGTCCTGTTTGATGCGAAAAGACAAGGCCTGCTCCTCCTCCATCAACAAACAATCTGGCGCCTCGTTTCCTGGAAACAACAACTTATGAAATACCAGGAGGGCTTCTTGGGCACCAAGGTCCCTAAGAAGTAAAGTGGACTTCATTCCCCAACCAGTAGTGCACCAAGAGCCACATTTACTGAGTGGTGGAGAAAGGGGGAGTGGTCACCATAGACCTCTTAGCAATCCCGCTGTTTGGGGCTAACTGGTGATAACAGCAGGGGTAGTTGGCCCCCAAGGGTGACCTTGGGGCCAACTAAGACTCCTATTACCTCCAGTAAGTCCCATAGAGCAGGATTGCTGAGACCTGATAGCAGGCCATGCCCCCTTTCTCCACCACTCTGCAAACGCTCTTCCTGGCACACTAGTAGTAGAGGTCAACTACACCTAATCTTACCTCCAGCAAGTCCCATACAGTGGGTTTTCTGAGAGGTTTTTGGTGGCCACGCCTCATTTCTCCTCCACTCTGCACGCACTTTCTGGCACACTACTAGTTGGGGGGTGAAGTCCTCTTGGTTCTTGATGTTCCTTGGGTGCTACCTAGCCATCCTGTTTACTCCAGTAAGGCCCACACAGCTGGATTGCTGAGAGGTGGTCAGAGGCCATGCCCCCTTACTCCACCACTCTACAAACAAGCCTCCAGGCGCACTTCTGCTTGGGGAAGGAAATCCACTTTAGTCTTGATGCCCAGCAATCAAGACTAAACTTTAGTCTTGATGCCCACCAGCAATGCGCAGAGAGGTGAGTTCGCAGAGTGGTGGAGAAAGGGGACATGGCCTCAGACCACCTCTCAGCAATCCCATTGTGTGCAGCTTACTAGAGGTAACAGGAGCACTAGTTTGCCCCTAAGGACCACCACCAGCATAGGAGACTTCATCCCCAACCAGGAGCAGCCAGGAAGAATGTTTGCAGAGTAGTGGGAAAAGGGGGCAGGTCCTACAGTGGGTTACCGGATTTTTATGTTCTTTTTTCTTTTTAGGAAAGCGGGCCACATGCCCCACCTTCCCTTAACCCATTTGGGCCCTGAGGACCCCATCCCCTGGGTCCTGACTGAGTTTTTTATGTTTCTATAAAATAAAACAGGGAGGGGGCATGCAGCCCCCTCCTCCTGGGCCATTTTTGGCCCCAGGGTCGCCATCCCCCAGGGCACGGCCTCTTCGTTGGGGACTGCTGGGGGGGCCTGAATGCCCCCACGGTCATGGCCGGCTGAAATGCAGCTCCTTGGGTGTAAAAAGCAAAGTGTGCTCCGCTTTGAGCAAGCTAGAGCAAAATTCTCTTGCTTGTTCAAACCAGAGCGTTTGTTTGCCATGGCATGGCGGGAGCAGTGCTCCTGCCATGCCATAGCAAACAGCAATGTTACGAGGGTAGTTACCCCGGGACATTGCAGGACCAGCCCTGGGGGGTGGCATTCCCCAGGGCCAACTAGGGCTCCTAGAAGGGACTGTGTGGCCCTCTCCTTCGGTCACATTTGCTCCAGAGAGGTGGTGGTCTCTGGGGCTGGGGGGGGTCTGCAAGGCCCCCTATATATTTTAATTAACCTCAAGGAGGCAGTGGTCCCTGGGCAGGGGGTCCGCAAGGTCCCCATCTTCATTTAATGAGTCCCAGGGAGGTGGCAGACCCCAGGGCAGGGGGGTTCACAATGCCCCCCATATTGTTTGAATAAGACCCAGGGAGGTGGCAGTCCCCAGGGCAGGGAGGGGTTCACAAGGCCCCCCATTATTCAAAATAGCACAGGGGAGATGGCGGTCCACAGGCTTTCATAAGCTCTAGGAGGGGGGCCCGTGTGCCTCACCTGTAATTAATATATGCCCCCCAGGACCAGGCCCGCCCTGGAGTAATTTTAAAGCTAGAACGAAAGCCCACACTTGCTTTTTCCACCTGCGAATTAACGATTACCACAAATTTTCTCCAAAGTTTGAATGGTTTTATGCTGTAGAGGGGTCCCCCGGGGAACCCAAGACCATGGCTTGGAGTCAGGGTATTCCTACCCTGCCCCCTTTTCTTTATTTTTACTTTTTTGGGGGACTCAGCTTGAAGCCAAGTCCCAAGATGGCAGCCAAGCTCTCTTTGCTTGCAAAGACTTTCTTGAAAACTACTGAACAAATTTACACCAAATCGGCAAAAGGCACTTCCTTGAACTAACATTTAACTCCCTGTCAAATTTGGTGTAAGTCTGTTCAGCAGTTTAGGCTGTAGCTGTGGCTACAAACACACGCTTAGTTTACACCCCAAAATCTCAGTCCCCACTGCACAGATCACCCCCAAACTGTTCATAATATGAGTACCCATTGTGACACTTTTTTGGGGAAAAATGCAGATTGGTCAAACAATGCCAAAGTTATAGCCAAATCAAAATATGCTTTTCCTATGGAAACTTGGTCCTAACTATAACTACCTACTGGCGACCACCAGTAGGTAATATATTGCTTACTGGTAGGTAGTTATAGTTAGTTTCCATTGGAGAAGCGTTTTTTGTTTTGCCAATAACTTAGGCACCGCTTGACAAATCTTCAAGATTTTTTTTTTTTAAGTCCCCTTTTTGGTTCAGGTGCTGCGTTAAAGTCACAGTGTGATCCATCAAGCGGGTGGCTGATGAAAAAGGGTGTCCCAAAACGCATTTTATCCATGTTAAGTCTATGGGGAATTTTCATTTTTTGAAGACGACTACAGCTTGAAATGATCAACGGATTTGAAAACACAGCAACTCTATTGGATCAATTTACATACCCCACCTCGGTCTGCAAGTATGACATCTAATGCGACCCTGTTCTGAAGGGTCATAAGTCGATCCGACTGGAGCTCAGCAGTCAGGTTACTAAGGGCACCAGCAGTTTCAATCACGGTGGATTCAACCACCCTTGTCAATTGCCTTATGTTCCTGCTGTTAGCCATCGGTCCCCAGAACGGCAGAAAACCCTTTACGAAGTCCCCAAATTCTTGTCCTGCAGTGTCTTCTTGACTCAAGTCTTGTGGTAATCTGCCGCTGCTGTGTAGGTGGGAGGCAACAGGAACGAAACAAAACATGAGCCCGAAAAGTCAGGGGGCAACCATGTATAGGCTCTATCATGGCAGATGAAATAGGTACCCTTAGCTGCTAAAAAGGAAGGGGAAGTCTGGGCTGCAAAAACATACGTTTTAGTGCAGATACTCTTCCCTAACTGAGCTCTGGGATTCGTGCCATTACCTTGCAGACACAGATGACCCTTATGGGGTACAATCCAAATCGGGGAAGATCTCTTAGCTTGCTGTTTCTCACTCAGAATAGCTCCATATCCGGTTAAGTTCCATCCTATGTATACTAGTGTCTCATCTCTTGGGATAGTCTCATAAGAAATTCATTCCTTAATCATGTCTACTATACCCTTAACTAGAGCACTATTTCTAGGATTGTCTGTTACAGAACGTAGGGGGTAGATTTTGTGTGCATATATGAACATTGTCCTGTATGCCCACACAGAACCATTGTGGCTAAATGGCAGGACCAGATAAGGGATACCTTTATCCGTTGTGTGAGGCATAAGACCGCACACCCAACAGTTAGTCGTGTTTATTACAAGTTGGTGTTGGTGCAAGAGCTGAACAAAGGAGTTATTAATAAACTCTAATCTCCTAGCTGATTCGTGTTCAGGAAGGGGTTGAAAAGAATGTGGGGAAACAGTAGAAGGGGGAGGTATAGGCGATGAAGTGGGTGCAAATGTTACTCGAAAAGAGAATAACACATAACTTATTAAAAAATATCATCACACTGAATAGCATGAGAATGCACAATATCAAGAAGCTTTTCTTTGTCATCAAATTACACATCCTGTGTTTAAAGTTCATTTCCTTGGCAGGTCTCTCCATCTCGGAAAACTCCATCCTCTTTAAAGTGCTGCCCGCGACGGGAGGTTGATTCTGCTAAGGAATACTTCTGTCAGTCCAGGGCAACTCCCTTAGACCAACCAGAACTGCCGACCTAACGTCGTCAGCTGCACCCCAAAGACTTTAAGCAATCGCGGCCCTAGCAGCGGAACCCGGATGGCGGTTCGAAAAACAAAAATAAGCAAGTTTTCTTCAGATGAGAGAGCTGCACTTTTAAAAAAAATAGTACTTGGAGGGAAAAAAAGAAATGTATTTTATTTGTCCATAGGTCTCGGTCTCAAATTGTAACGTTTTCTCCCGGGTACTGTCTGATCCTGAAACAGGAGTTCAGGCTCTGTAGTGTTCAATGGCTTCGATGGTGATACTGCTGGTTGTAAAATATTGTCGCTCTCTTGTTCAGTTAGTGTTCCTTTTACACGTGCATCACTGAAATGTAGGAAACGTGGCACGGTTTCGGTTTCCGAGTCAGCGACACCCTTCTGGACCCACTGGTCATAAGGCAGAGGTAAAGGAATCCTTTTACAGTGGACCCCGTGGATCCAGTTGGCCTTCCCCTCCACTCGAACTGCTGTTCTTGTGGAAAGAAGGACGAGGTGCGGTCCGGTCCACCTGGGCTGGTCGTTCTTCGTTCTCTGGAAGTTCTTGACCAACACCCAGGATCCAGGGTCGATCCGATGTCCTGGAGTCTCAGAGACCGGAGGCAGGGTGTCGTGAACCTGTTGATGCAAAACACGCAATTTAGCCGTCAATTCATACAGATAATCAAGCAAAACAGGGTGTTCGAGTTCACTGAACTTAGTGGGTCTAGGCACTCCCCATATGTTGGCTGGGCGGCCAAAAACAATTTCGTAGGGGATAAGTTTCACTCGTGAATGCACAGTCATTCTGGTGAACAGGAGTGCTAAGGGTAGAGCGTCAGGCCATTTAAGACCTGTGCTCGCTTGAATTTTGGCCAGTTTCAACTTAAGCGTGCCATTGTAACATTCTACTAATCCAGCTGATTGGGGGTGATTTGCAGCGTGGAACCTCTGTTGAATGCCTAGCTCTTCACACACTCTCTTCATCACTCGACCCACAAATTCACTCCCATTATCACTCCAGACCATTCTAGGCATTCCAAACCTGGGGAAGAACTCTTTCACAAGGGCTTTAGCTGTGGATAAGGCAGTGTTGTCTTTTAGGGGATAGGCTTCTACCCATCTTGAGAAGGCACAAACAACAACGAGTACGTATTTTAAGTTGTTGCACCTCTCCATGTGAATGAAATCTAGCTGCAAAACCTCGAACGGGTACGTAGGAGGTGCAAAATGACCAGCTGGAGTTGGGGTTCCCCTACCAGGATTGTGTTTCAGACACACCATGCAATTCTTGACGACATTCTCTGCACACTTGGGAATCCCCGAATTCTGCCATACTGGAGCCAACAACTTGCAAATCTCTTTCACGCTGATGTGAGCCATTCCATGAGCCATTGTAACCACTGCAAGCACATATGCATCGGGTAACAACCATCTCTGATGTTCTGACAGTTCAACCCAACAACTATTTGCATCCATTCTACCCGAACTTTCTCTCCATGTGCTCAACTCTTTCTCTGTGGCCTCAGCTTGAATGGACTTCACACTCTCTATCGTGTCTTCACACATTCCAACATCACCAACCCATCTTGCAGGGCCTGCAACATACATTCGGCTCATCACATTCCTTGCAGTTTCTTTCGCGATTTCATCAGCAAATGCATTTCCACGACCAACATCATCAGTCACCTTCTTGTGAGCACTACATTTCACAATCGCCACTTGCAGAGGCATGGTCAGTGATTCGAGAAGCTCATTCACCAACTGACCATGCTGAATTTTAGCTCCATGCGAAGTCAGGAACCCACGTTCTCTCCACAATCGTCCAAAACTATGAGCCACACCAAATGCATACTGGCTATCGGTATAGATAGTCACTTTCATTCCTTTAGACAACACACATGCTCTGGTAAGTGCAATCAATTCTGCTGCTTGAGCTGAATTATGTGGAATACGTGCAGCTTCAACAATTGTATGCAAAGTCGTGACAGCATATGCTGCAGTCGTGTCACCATTCGGGAGCTTGAAGCATGAACCATCCACCCACAACGTACCATCACATTCAGCGAGAGGAGTATCGGAGAGATCTACTCTCCCTTTCGTTTCTTCTTCTGTTCTAAGGAAACAATCATGCTGTTCTGAAGCATCTAATTCCTCTACAATTGGCAACAACGTAGCTAGGTTTAACACGTTACATCTTTTTATGTGCACATGACTCGCTAACAATGTTAATTCGTAACCTGACAATCGAGCACTAGTTAAGTGCTTTGTCTTGGTTCTGTTTAACAACGTGTCTACTGCATGTGGGACCATCACGACTAGTGTATTATTCATTACTAGACCAGCAGACTGTCGAATAGCAACAGCTGCTGCTGCTGTAGCTCTTAAACAACTTGCCAATGCTCTAGCTATTGGATCCAAAGTCGACGAAAAATATGCACATGGACGCTGTTTGTCCCCAAACAACTGAGTCAAAACTGACAATGCACAACCTTCCTTCTCATGGACATACAATGTAAAGGGCTTACTGTAGTTGGGGGTACCTAACAGAGGAGCCGAACATAATGCTGTGCGCAATTCAGAAAAACTTTCCTGACAATCTTCAGACCAAGGAATAGGATTGGGTGTATCTTTACACGTTAATGCCACCAAAGGTTTGGCTAATAACGAAAAATTTGGTATCCATTGTCTACAGTACGATGTAATGCCCAAGAAAGCACGCACTTCTCTCTGTGTTCTTGGCACATTCAATTTCGCTATTGCCGGAATTCTTTCTGGGGTCAGTTTCCTTCCCTCCTTCGATAAGAGATGACCTAAGTAGGTCACTTCTTGTCGACAATATTGCAGTTTTGAGAGAGACACTTTGTGGTGCAAATCACACAAATGACGCAACAATGACAATGTGGCTTCTTTGCAGATTTCCTCAGTATCTGCAGCAATAAGCAAATCATCCACATACTGAATAAGGGTAGCACCTTCAGGTAAAACAATTGTGTCAAGCTGTGTTTTTAGAGCTTGACTATATATTGATGGACTTTCACAGTAGCCCTGAGGAGCGCGTTTAAAGCGGAAGCTGCGACCTCCTAAATTGAAGGCAAAAATATCCCTGCTCTCCTCAGCAATCGGGATGCTGAAGAAAGCATTCTTCAAATCGATCACCGAAAAACAGGTGGCAGAAGCTGGAATCATAGTCAATAATGTAGTAATGTCGGGGACAACTGGAAATTGTGGCACAACTATTTTATTGACCTCTCTAAGATCAATCACGAATCTGTAAACAGGTGGCTGGGAAGGGTCAGTTTGCTTTAAAACAAGCAGAACAGGACTATTGCAAACGTTGCCTCTTGTCTCTTTAATGACATCTTTTCCAATTAGATCGTAAACGATCGCTAGCAAAGCTTTTTCACCTTCACTAGAGATTTTGTATTGGGGAATTCGTGGCATTTTAACATTGGCTTTCAATGTTACAACATATGGTGGTATTTCCAAAAGACCTACATCATTAGGACCAGTAGCCCAAAGAATATTAGGGAAACATGACAATTCTGTTGGAAGTTTGTCTCTCGACAAATACATTGGAGAAACCACTTTCTTACCCAGTGTAAGTTGTACTCCAGAAGGAGAACAGTACAAAGTTGCATACAATCTTTTCAGCAAATCTAATCCTAGCAAGTTTTCACCACAACCTGTTGTCAGAATAAGGGGTGCTTCGAATTCACAAGGTCCAACAGAAAGGGACAAAGGGTCAGAAATCGGATTTCTAACTGGGGCGCCAGAAAAACCTACGGAAACATTCATTTCGCCAGACAAAGGTGCGCCAGGGAGTTTGGAGTGCATAATAGAACTCTTTGTAGCACCAGTATCCAACAGAAAAGGCTCTGACACACCTGATGTAATCACCTCAACGTAAGGTCCACTCTGATCTACTGGAACTGAAACAACTCCCTCTCTTTGTCTACGGCTGTCCTAGCAATCATTACCTTCCCAATGCTCATCTTCTGCATAGTAATCATCAGCATAGTACTGAGCTGTCCTACCAGATGCGTTATTCTGCTGATCGAACCTATTCATCGAATTTTGAGGTGGAAGAGACTGTGTGTTCTGGGGGAAATTTCCATGTCCTCTACCTCTAGACGCTTGCTGAACACCTCGACCTCTTACACCAGAAGCACCATTTGCACGCTGTAATAAAATAGGACAACTATACTTGAAATGACCCTCTTCCTTGCAATATGAACACTGATTGGGGCCTACAGGGACACGTGGTTGAGTATACTCGACTCTTTGCGAGTTCCTCTGATACTGTTGAGGCTGCTGATAATTATTTTGACCGCTATTATTTTGACCACCACTATTCTGGCCACCACCACCACATGGCGGATATGCTTGCTGTAACAAAACCTTTGTTTTCAACTCCTTAGTTTTCTTTTCTGCTCTATCTTTTTCGTCTTTGTCTCGATTTTCGTAATACTGTGCAGTAGCCAATATCTGTGCTGAAGACGAAACTGCCCAAGAACTCTCTGAATCTTTTAACTTTTTACATAACTCGGGAAGCAGATTGTGCACGAATTTATCGACGAACAAACGCTGACCACCTTCTGTGCTCATATCTTGACCACTGTGGTCGACAAAAGTCTCTTCAAACATGGTGAAGAAATCTGACACTGTTTCATCTTTCTTCTGCTTACATGCAGACAACTTATCCCAATTTACATGTACTGCAGGCATTATCGTTTTCATGTAATCAATTATTTTACCAGGAAGTTCGGATACTAAGGGCTCAGGCTTAGCACCACCAACTTGTCGGGCATCTGCAGCAGCAATATTAGCCCATGAGTCACCTAATTCCTGATCATGATCTGTATGACGAATCTTACCCCATAAAGGCTGTGGAACAACATTCACAAATAACATATCGATATCGGCTAAATTCATGATACATGACCCTGCAGTTTGTGACAACTCTTTGTAATACCCTGCAGGATTTTTACGGGGATCAGGTAATGTCTGTTTAAGGGCTAAAACTTCAGCTCGCCTCCATGGGACATGTACCCACACACGCTGAAAGTGTGGCAGAATAGGTGGGTGAGCATTTGCGTCACCCTCTCTCCATTTTGGGGGAACTTCTCTCATGGGGTATTGTCGCGCCTTTTTCCTACCATGCTCAAATAGCGACTGAGAAGGGCCCCTCTTACTCCGACATGACAACAATATCTCAACCGCTCTCTTGACATCGCAACCTACAATCATGCCCTCTGCGAAATTGAACCGCACACGACACAACTCTTGTGGGTTGTATTCCAGATCATTGTCTTCCAAATCCTCACAGAGAAAAACACACATTTGTTCAAAAACGTATCTCTGCGTCGGTGCTTCCCATTGACGGAATACTTCCATGACAGACTCTACATCATACTTTACAGTGTCCATGACCCATTTATGCGCTAAACGATTCAGTGAATCTCTCTCTTGATAGTCAGGCAGTTGACTTCGCAACTGTCTTCGTCCCATGTTAGGGGTCGTAGTAGGCGACCCGAAAAGCGGTGAAAAAATATTAGTAACAGTGTTGGCCATTCTCTGTCGAACGGAAGGAGAAACTGACGGGAGAACGGGTGGAAAAACAGGGTGAGATAAGGCAGAGGCAGAGACAATAGCAGAGGAAGCATCAGGAGAAATAGAAGGAGCACTAGGCAAAATCGTAGAGGGAGCATTAGGAGAAGTAGAAGGTGCACTAGGCAAAATCGTAGAAAGCACAGGTGAAGCAGATGTGGTCGGTGGGCCTGGAGGAGGCTGCACCGAAGGAGCAGGAGCCAGCTGAAGAACAGCTGGTGGGTGCTGTGGAGGAACAGGAGGCAATGCAATCACAGTTTGCGCAACTAAAGGTTGCGGGGGTGCCGTGGCATTTTGAGCATAGGGGGTGGCGAATTTAATAAATGTGACATTAAGGGATCTTTTTCAAGCCCTTTTGCTGCATCTTGCTGAGGAGGTGGCAAAACTGGATAGCATTTATCTATTACCATTTTACGTTGCCTGTGCAACTGCTCACTCATCTGTTCTTCTTCATTGTCTTTAAACTGCATAGCAGCTTGCATTATCGAAATTCCCCCATCTCTCCTATTTTTCTTCGCTAATTTAATTTCCTTCTGTTTGGCTTCCTTACGCCATAGGCGGAAAGAGTCAAACATCGCCGGCCGGGCTTTCTTTTTAAAGAGTTTAACTTCGAGGTTATCTAGGATTTCGGTATCAAAGCTACCATATTGGGGCCATTTTAAAACACCATCTTTTCTGGTGTATTTGATCCACACTTCATTGTATGTGATGGGGCCTACCCCATGTTTCACATATAACTCGTAAGTTGGAGTTCCAACCGGAGGAACCGGACATGAGTCCTCCAATCGGGAGTCCCTATTATTACAACCAAGACAAAACAAATTTCCAAGTCTAAGACCAGGCATCTTCGCTCTCTAGTCTAGCTCCAAACTTCAAAGGATTATCGATTACGATATTTCTCGTGAATACACGAGTCCTTCGGCTTTGGCACTTGCAAGTTCCAAATCAAAACCAACTAAGGACTGGGAGACGCTCCACTTATACTTAACTGAGATATCGATGATGTCACCAGAAGACTCGTCTTAGTGTTTCGCTCTACCAAACTTCAAGGGTCCAAATCAGGGCGATAGCCATGGCAGCAGTCCTCTGTAGCCGTTGGGAAGCGGGTAACCTCGCAGCAAAGACCTTCGGACCACGTCGACATGCAGGGGTCGATGAAGTGGTTTGCCGTCCTCCAGAATTTTCACACGAAGCTCCTCACGAACCTCTGGCTGACTGGTACCACTGGTATCGCCCCACGTTGGGCGCCAGCTGAGGTACTGGGTTTTTCAGAACCGGTACCAAACCGGTAACCCAGCGGTGCCAGGGTACACCCAAAGACCTCGGGTTCTTTCCTGATTCAGACCACAGAAACTCAGAGTCTTCTAGGTGAAGTCAAGGATCGATTTTATTGGCTGCAACCAAGGTAACAAGTGTCCTAGAAGTACAACACACGGGGAGTATATTCTCAAGAGACTGCTCGTCTTCACAAAACCAGGCTTCTCTTTTTATACAAAATATTCAGCTTCAGGCAAACATTCTTGAATTTACAGTATACTATTAACATTTTTTCGTTACAAGGGAAAAGCAGAGTCATGATGACATGTCCATATTTCACTTTGTCCAGCCCAAAATAAATTACCCGGCAAGGTCCGGTATTTCCATCAGATATCAGTGGACCCCTAATAGAAACGGGCACCTCCCCATCATAAAGCAACTGAGAGAAATGAGCAGGAAAAGATGTGAGCAAGATTCGCCAGGGTGTGTGTGCGATAAGGAGGTTTTATGGTTTGTTGAGCCTTGATGCTATCTTGTTCGGCCACTGGAGAGGAACTGACCTAACAGGTTCGGCCTGGGGCAATGGTTCCAACTTGCACAGGTCACAGGAAAGTCAATTAAGGTGTACGTGTCCTTTGGGATCGAATTTAGCTGGATTAAAGCCTATGTAAAGGGCAACTCACAAAATGGCTACCATACATAAAATGGAAGCCGAGGGTTTAAGAACGATAATGACGATTTTGAGGTGAAATCGTCACTCGAATATGCTGAAAATGCTTGTACATAGTGTACTCGTCATTCTCGTTTTTTTATACTAAATTCGTCATGTTACGATGAAGTTTTATTCTCGAGTCTGAATCATTATACAAGTCCAGAATTTCCAGAACCATAAGTCCAGAATTTTCAGAACCACAACACACCCACCAATGGGAGGCTCAAATGAGACTGTGCATCATGGGAAGTGTGGTGCGGAAAGCACATAATCAAGTCCTGTATGGACTCCGCAAGTGGGCCCGTCCTCGATCCCGTGTACGGCTGCTGTTTCACTTCAGTGACCCCCAAGGATGACGGGGTGGTGCATACTCCGCGGCTGGACGGCTGCGTATAAATTGTCGCTCCAAGGTTGTCCACCTTTGAGTAGCACACGAGCAGCAGCTTTATTTATGTGTAGGTGAGGACGGGGATCCGCTTGTAGATGCCGCTCCGTAATGGATCTGCTGATATATATATATCCAAACACGAAAAGGTTGCTCTTGTAGAGACGCCAGCACTCATGGTAAGTGACTTCATTGCTTTCTTAGAGGTTTCAGGCACATCGTACTCTCCCCCAAAGAATGCCATATGCATTTCGGGCACCTTGCCCTTGTTCACTGGCGTTTTTCACAATGTTCACGGCAGCCATGTGGACTATAAATCATACGCCCCGCCGATTAAGGACTTCCTATTTATCAATGAATGTGGGTATGGAAGTCCATTCTTAAATCACATTGATTGCTGCGCAATGTTCTAGAAAAATATAATCTGTGCTCCCCCAGTGGGTTACGAGGAGAGTTGCCCAAAGTGCCTGCTTCTTTCATACCAGAAATGCCGGATTTACCATCACCTTGTAAGCACTCAAAACTTCGAGTGCTGAGGTCTGCTTTGTTGTAGCAGGTTAAGCGCGCTAACACCGATTGGTTTCCTGGCGCTATAGAAAGACAGAGAGCGGGTCCGGAGGGTTTTAGATGTGCGCTTGAGTTAGTGATAAGCTTGTTTATAGAGCCAGGTTTTAAGTGCTCTTCTGAATGTCATGAGGTCTGGACCTCAAGGGGAAAGGAATTCCACAGACGAGGGGCCAGTGTCGCAAATCGACAGCCACCAGTGCGCTTACGTTTGAAGGAAGGTATATGTAGAAGGCCAAGATGGGCTGAGCGCAAATTGCGGGAAGGGGTATGCCTCATTATAAGTTTGTCAATGAATTTGGGACTTTTACAGTGAAGGGATTTTAAAATCATGCAGCCTGTTTTGAAGGAGCAACGCTGGGCCATGGGGAGCCAATGGAGTTTCATAAGCAGTGAGGTGGCAGATTGCCATCTAGGTTGGCTCAGAATCAGTCTGGCTGCATAGTTTTACACCATCTGAAGTCGTTTTAGCAAGTAGAGAGGTATGCCCAGGTAGATAGAGTTCGCATAGTCCAGGTGGGACAGCACCGTGGCTATCACCACCTGGGCAGCACCTAATCGGCTGCGGTTGGGGCGAAGCAGTAAAATAGCAAGGTGTCCAATGGGGATTTAACCAGGTCGGTGCCCGTAGTTTGAGCGCAATTACGATTTTTAAAAGACTGAAGAAGTACCAACAGTTCTAGTACAGCATACAATTTTTAAAATAGTGACATGCAATAACGCTAACGCTCACACACCATTCCCGGCTTCCGCCTCAGGAATGCACACATGCACACTGTCAATCGGTGCACGCGAAAGAGATCTGGGTTTTAATGTCGGCGAGGGCGGGAGGGCCGAGCAACTGGTCCGCTCGCCCTACTCCTCACCCAAGATGGCGGCTAAAGGGCTGGTCCCCGGGCAGCACCAAATCGGCTGCGGTGGGGCGAAGCAGTAAAATAGCAAGGTGTCCAATGGGGATTTAACCAGGTCAGTGCCTGTAGTTTGAGCGCAATTACGATTTTTAAAAGTACCAATAGTTCTAGTACAGCATACAATTTTTAAAATAGTGACATGCAATAACGCTAACGCTCACACACCATTCCCAGCCTCCGCCTCAGGAATGCACACATGCACACTGTCAATCTGGATTTTGGATTTTATATGCCGTAATTACAAGTCCATTAATTTGTTTTTCTTTTGAATTAATCTCTATCGAATGAACTGTTGTTATATTGTGTATTTAAAATGCATTTAGGCAGCAATTTTGGTATTTTGCAATATACAAAAAATACATTGGTTTTTCATTTGCCTTCCAATAGTGTTATATATATAAATTACATATGCATATGGTTTTTCCAGAAGGGAGCAGACACACAAAAAAACTCATTGACTAAAATGATATCTAAAGTCTGTTTTCAAGCTTCATTATCATGTGACTGTACCATGTGATCAGGGCGGGGATGTGGCAGCATTTAAAAATGGCCAGTAAACATACAGGGCCTCATTTATGAGGCTGTATGTCACTTTTACGCCGCCGGTGCGTCACTTTTTGTGACGCACCAGTGGTGTACAAAATGCACCTTGTTGCACCATATTTACAAAGTGACGCATCTAGGTAGATGCATCACTTTGTAAACCCCTGCACCACATTATACCTGCGCCAGGTATAATGTATGCAAGGGGGGCGATTGGACGCAAGAAAGGGTCATGGAAGTGACGCAGTGAGATCTATAGGATTTCACTGCGCCATGTCTTTGCCTCTAATGCGTCAAAATCTTACGCCGGCTTCATGGCAGGCGTAAGACTGACGCAGGCACTAACAACATTGTACTTGCCCACGTGAAAGTACACATTGCTGGAGTTGCGTCACTTTTGTGACACACTCCAACAATGCGTCACTTTTGCGACTACAGATACGCCAGAAATACTGACGTATCTGCAACTCCTTGCGACATGATGTGTCATATAATAAATATGACGCATCAATCATGACGCAAGATGCGCCATTTCTCATAAATGAGGCCCACAGTCTCTATGTGATCAAGGGCTTGTAAGCCCGAAACGCGTCATCAGATGTAGCTGAAGCTGGATGTGAAGGTTTAAATAAAACATCTAGCCTGGATAAAGTGTTCCATTTCTCCTTCTTCGCCGCTGCAGTGAAAGTAGCAGGAGTTGCAGTTTGTGATTATCTTTACGGAAGTTTGGTTTGCTCCCGTTCACGGACCCTCTCACCTGGAAGTGGCAGACGCCCTCAAGCCAACCCCGATTGGAGTTCATAGTGAAACTTTGGTGGCCGCCCCCTCTTGCAGCCGCGAGTTTTGACATCGAGGAAGAATCGGTCAGCGACTGAGTCGGAGGATTCGTTGAGGACTGATTCCCTCGGTGAGTAAGACGGCACTGTGCAGAGGTGGGGAGATATCAGGCTGTAAGAACACTTAGCCGCTAAGTAATATGCGTGCTATTAGAAACCGCATACACTATATCCTTCAGCATTTCTGATGAGACGGTACGTCAGCGTGAAGCAGCAGCCGACGAGGTGTTTGGTAATCGGTCGGCGAATTTGTCCAATGCTTTGTTTGCCTCGAATGGCAGCCAACAAACAGAATGCAATGAAAAAACTTTATTGAGAAATCTGGAGAGAAACATGAAGCGCGAGATTACAAAATGGTGGGAGCATAAATCATTAACTAAATACGCAGAGGTGGGTGGTGTGCCGAGAGGTCTTCGTATCTTGCTAGCACCAAGTTTTGACAGACCGAACCCCCGCATACTGAAGGAATAGGGGGAGAGTAACCTCACTGCATCCATGAATTTGGTTCATATCCTAATTAAATACGCCACCATTACCGTTTAGAAATTCTTAAGGTAATCGAAAAAATCGAAGATGAATTAACCAAGTCAACTGAATTAGACTTTATTAAAAAAACAAGAGAAGCGATTAACGAGAGGCTGCGCAAACATGAGGATAAGATTAAAAACCGGAAAGCACACAAGTTTGCCAGAGATGAAACCGATTACAATAACGGTCAAATTTTCACATTTGCTCGTAAATACAACATTGAAAAACGTAAGAAATATAGTGATAAGGAAAGGGAAAACACTGGTCATGCTCAAACAGCAGGCAGTACAGCTGACTGCGATGAAGAAACTTCAAGCATGGACACAATTTCAATTACGAGCGAATCACGTGCTGAAGGAGAAAGGAGGCAACCATTAGCAACCAAATTAAATCTGGAACAGGACCTGAATTTTTTAGTGGAAGAAAGGCTTTGAAGAACCCTGACACCGAGGCAAGAAAACAGGCAAAAAATACAAGAAACAACAAACGAAGAAGGGAAAGGAGAAAAGGATGCAAACAACGGACAAAAGAAAAAGAAGAAAACCACGTGGCAACGGAAGAAATAGACTTGGACAAATCTGTTATTAATCTTTCATCTGTAGAACTTTCGTTGGCTGAAAAACAACCTTCCCTGACCATCCATAGAGCATCGATACAAATGTAGTATACAAATGCACTGCATTTTTACATTATGGATATAATTTACTGCATCAGCCAAATAATTAATTTCATTTATGAAAGTCCAAAAAGCATAGTTTATCCTTGTTATTCAACTGTATAAAGTCAATTTGTCCACATATCCTATGTATGTCTTTTATATTTCTATCGGTATGTTGTTGTGCTCCTGTTACCAGATTTTGAAGCATTTCAGCCTAGGAATTATGGCCTCATTAAGACAACAACAAGGCCAAATGCCAATGCATAAACTATAATAAACAATACATTCTCAACTGTTACCTAAAAACAAATTATTGACAAATTAAACTATGTACAGAACATACCCTTACAAACATTGCACTTAAACCTTCATGCCTCTACTCACAGTGTGTGGATATCACCTCATCCATCAGTGCTATAGTCTCCTGTAGAGAAAGTGTGCTAAGGTTTAACAAATACACCCCAAGCACCAGGCATTGCCTAAGATTCCTTGACAGACTGTGAGCAGGGGTGTCATCAGAGGCCCCCCTTGTGTGCTTAAAATAGGGTGACCACAAATGTTTCTTTGGGGTCTTGTACCTAGGACAAATAGGTGACCTACAAGGGCCAGCTGGTAGACATCCTGTTAAAACTACAGGTACACAGCAATTTGAAAGTACACCTTTTACTGAAAAGCTTAACTGACCCATTCCAAATGGACCTGACCTGGGCCCTGCTGGTGGATTCTGCTCGAGTGAGTCTTGATCCCCAATTGCTGCTGATTATGTCCTGGGATCCCTGGCTGTGTAAATGTGTACTTCTCCTAACATTCTGAAAAACCTGGCACTTAAACAATTTTTGGCTTCATAACCTCCAGAGGATCAGGACCAGACTACCTAGTCAACCCAACCAATTTGCATTGCCACTGGGCTGAAGAGTTTAGTTTCTCCTGCTCTGTGCTTTTCTGCAGCACCAAGTCCGTTTCAGGATGACCTCACAGAAAGAATATCAGGCCTCCTAGAGCCTTCTTCCACTAAAGCTTGCATCCTTGCCCTGCTGAGCTCCAAAAAAGAAGGTACGTCCGAGCCTAGAAAGCTTGACCTAGTGAAGGCACCAAAAGCATTCGGCCAGCGACAAGTCTTCCATGGGAATGAATTTAAAATGTTCTCACTCAGATCTTTTTTCACTACGAGCTAATTGAACGCTTATCTGACGTTGTGGAAGCCTTCTCAGATACAGCATGCTGCCATGTACTGAAGAAGATCTTTGACTTAAAAAAAAAAGACTAAAGGCCTTATTACAAGTTTGACTGTGTGGCAGTGGGCCACCACACCTGCACCTTGCTGCCACACTGCCAAACTCATCTGCAGTGCTTTGGTGGTCCCATGGTGGTGCCTTTCAAAGGCTAATATCTGAGCCTTAGAATGACAATGCAATGGGTGCACCAAAGCGTGACCTGGGCTGTGCCTTCCATGCCATGCCGTAACAGGGGGCATATTGACAGGGGGCACAACATGTTATGATTTGTGATGTACCCCAATATAGGCCTGTGTAGTCACTTAACCTTTCACCTACATTTACCGTGCCGTTGTACTACATAAAAGGTTTGTGCTGACCTTTGACCTAGTTAGGTGCTGCATAAATGTTCTGCAGTTTTCTCAGAAAACTATCCTCATTAATTATGCATGAGTATTCTCAGTAGCACAGCAGGACTACTACCATCTGCTGCATCTTCTGCAAAATAACTATGTATAAGGGTCATCCCTTTCGTCATCCTCGGCCAACTTGACACGCCAAGGTAGCACGCCTGAGGGTACCTTTTGAGTATATAAGCACCATATCTTTGCTGGGGCAGGCAGAGGAGAAAGACTTCCATGCTGACACCCTGACACTGAGGTTCCTGCACGCAGACACTCCAGCTCGCAGTGGTCTGACATCCATCGCGAGGTGCCCATCTTGAGACCAAGACGGCGTCCTTTATTCTCTCACACCAGGTGATGGGGTTGGTTCTATCCTAGGGGAATTCTTGGCTATACAACTCCATACATGCTATGTACATTTAGGTACATCTAGTTAGGGTTAGCATCTTAGGAGTACCCATTATTACTATTATGTATTCATATGCATGCATATATTCATGGTTTTAGCACTATGGTAGAAATCTACCATCCATTTACTCTGTTGGTGCTTATAATCATTTATATCTGTTTCTTTCTTATGGTTGTTGAGGCACACATATTTTACAATAGAATGACGCTGGTTCAATAAATATGTATTGAAAATGTCCCCACCCTTTATTCTGTGTATCTCTCTGAGACCAAGGGACTGGGCAAAAAGTACTGTACTGATTCCACGATCCCTGAGGTATCAGGGTTGTCATGTTCAATAGCTGCCAAAATCGATTCACTCCTTGGTAAGAGAAGTTCATAGGGGCACTGTGAGCTAGCTGGTATTCAGGCAACTGTATCCGGTGGGGGTGTCTGAAATCAGTCTGGACACCACTCCCATAGTTAATGTTGTCTAAACTTGCAGATCCTACATACGGTTATAGGAACTACACAACACATGTGCCCCCCTGCCTTCACCCCAGGCCCTGTGGCAACCCCTTAACCTCTGCAGGGCCCTCTTAGATTCCTCACCATAACACTTTTCATGATAGGCTCACCGACCTGAATACTGTGGCAGTGAGGAAACTCGAAATAATCTTGACGGTGCTGCTGCAGCACCTCCACCTAATTGCGACCTCAGACTGCTGCTCAACCACTGCGGGATCTTGGATCCCCAGTGGTTGCTGCAGTCCTGTGCTTGTCCAACCACCTAAGTCATAATTGGTGCCAGCGGACCACCTGACTGGCAGCCCACAGACAACCACCACGTCTATGTCATAATAATTGAGTTCAGATGGGCACTGTGAGCTAGCTGGTATACAGGCGAACATATCCAGTGGGGTGTCTGTAATCAGTCTGGACACTACTCCCTTAGTTATGTTGTCTAAATGCACAGGTCCTGTATAGGGTTATAGGAACTATACGACATGGCACTTCAAACGTTGGTTTGGTTCTTATTTAACGGTCAAATATGAGTAGTTCAGTCATGCTTTTCTCAGAGACCCCTACTCCCATATATCCAGAGACGTCTGGAGTGGGAAGGGAAAAATCTGCCGCAGCTTAGTAGGCATATCCTATGTATTGGCTGTAGGTTTAGTCAAGCTTGAAGGCTAATAGTTCCCTATTGTCCATAAACCCTTATCTCAGTTTCCTTGAAACTCTTTTCAACAATGTCTGAAGAAGAGAACCCTGTATCAGCATTACGTGCAAATGCAGCATGAGAAGGGAAAAAGGAAGGAGCTATAAACATTTCAGATAATGTCAGAACTCCGCTTACTTTAAAATTAGCCGACTATAGAGTCACAGCAAGAGGTGGGACAGTAACCTATGTGATTGAGGCACAAAAATCATACAGGCCAGAGGTATTCTGTAAGTGGGTCAAATTCCCACCAGCAGATGCACGCCGAAATACATTTCATACTTACACTCCGGATGAAACACCGGAAGAATATTGTCCTTAAGAGCATATTGAAGTTCCTCTCACCTACTAGGAGCACATACACCAGTTTAAAGGGACCCTCCCACAAACAACATATAAAGTAAGTCTCGGTCCGCTCAGCAGAGATGGAGCAACTTGGCCAGTCCTAGCGGCTTACATACCGCTTCCAGACATTGACACAATGACACAGTAGTCATGTCCACTACACAAGAAAATAAAACTTTACAGAAGTTTAAAACAGTTCATTATGAGAACACTCACAGTTGGTACAACCTTAGGAATCGTGATAACATTAAAAAAACCTGACTGGTATCAGGATACTGATACACGTTCCTCACATTCCTTTCAGGGAAGGACGGTCGGAGCACAGACCGTAAGAACGAACAAAGGCCAGAGATACATATCGTACATCAGACTATATTATAAAAAAAGAAGATAAACCAAAATCAAAACCTCAATTTAAAAAGAAGAAAGTAGCAGGTCTTAAAGTAAGAAATGCCAAGGATACTGAAGACCCAACTTTTGAATGGGGAATGGGCTCTGACAATGTGAAGGAAGTGACCCAACTAGGGCTACCCAGGTCACTCTCGACCTCCTCTATCTTTCCAAGAAATGAAGAGTCGATGACGCAGTAGAGAATACAAGCATACTAGTTTATTCACAAGTACACTGCAGTGGAGTCCAATCTGACCAGACTCCTATGATGGCTGACGAGGAACTGACCCTTAAAAGCATACAGTTACATTGTGTATGTTGTGAAGCCCACTAAGACCAGTCTATAATGGAAAAACACTGGTAGATGTCGTAATACAATGGGGGTACAGAACAGAAGTTTCGATTTTGCAGCCTGTCACAAGCTATATACTGCCCAAGGTCGTCTGACTTATCCTCCCTACTAGGTAGGTGGAAGAAGGCCTCCACGTTGATAGAAAGGCATGTGTTAACGAGCAAGATGCAACATTTGGGAAACAAAACTCACCAAAGACCATTTCTCATAAATTATACAAGTATAGTTTTGATTATAATACAAGAGGACATCTATGTGAGCTAAAATGGTGGCACAGATGCTAACCTAACTCATATGACTGTTGATTGCATATGCATCCAGCAAGAATATACTATAAGATAGCTAAATAAATGCTACCATAATCATGTAAAATACAAGTAATATGACGGTAATACGTTACAATTCTAACAAATGCTAGACAGCGCAGCAGAAGTAACAATAGCTCGCCAGAACCTGATGTGATTTCTGGTGACAGCGGGCATTGAATTAGCATATCACTGTGGAGACACCTGATACTAGGGTAAGTGTCCTACACCCGTTAAATAAATAACACTCCAAATGGAGGGGAATAAACACAGAAAAATGTAAGGTCGCTTTTGGGAGAACCTGACTTATGGCTACAACATCCTTTTGGCTGAAAAAGATTGTCTGCCTGAAATCGTTATGGTTTGCCCAAACGGAGAAATGGTAATTTTACCAGCTTTCTCTGACCTCGTTCCCAAATCACTCTAATATTCATGTGCGCAGGACTGGGCGGTAGCATTAGCTCCTGCATTATATCGCAATCATGTAGGGTGGGATGCTGAGTCACCTCACCATGTAATCTCAATAAAACCACTCAAACTCCACAGAGGCAGTACCCAAAAAAAGAAGAAGTGAAAAAACAAGTCAGGGGGATCTTAGATGAACTTGAATACCAAGGTGCAAGAGAAAATTGCACCTATTTAATAAATAAATCTGATAATTCATATCCTCTAGTTTTAGACTACAGCCATTGAAACACTTGCACCAAGACATTTGCAGTACAAAATGCACACAGTGCCGCGTTGATGAATAACATCGTGCGGAAAAAACCCAAAACAAAACTAGATATCTCAAATGGATTTTTCTGCCAAAATATAGCGCATAAAAGGAGGTATTTCACAGCATTCTCAGCCCTAGGCTCTCAGGATCAATCCTGTAGACTGCCCCAAGGGTATAAGAATAGCCACAGGTTGTTCTCAGCTAGGGTAACAGAGTTACTTCAAAAATTTGATGAGGAGGCATGGTCCTATGTAGATGATATTTCTCTGATGGATGATGATTTATTGGATCATTTGACCAGGGTGTGCAACATAATTTTAGGATTTGCCTCTGAGGGCTACAGATTCTACTTACATTTTTTTAAATAGTCCACCGCAATGTCCTATTTTTGGGATATGAGTTATCAAATGAAGGAATAAGTCTGGCAGCTAACTTTTTAAAGAAGTGTGCTCTGTATACATACATTTTAGATTGCACAGGAAAAGTGAAACCTTTCAACGATTTAATCCAACTTGATTTTTCAGTTCAACGTTGTACACAGGAACACATAGATATCCTTCAATTACAACAAGCTGACATGATCACTTCCAAATACTTACACACATGTATAAATACCACAAATTTGGTGATCCATGTAATCGCAGGTCAATCTGGCTACACTTACCTAACCTTCAATGAAGGTGAAACTGTACCCATAGCATACAAATCACACTTGTACAGAAACGCTGAAATGTGCTTTGCTTCTACAGAAACAATTCTGACAGCAGTACAGACTGCTGTAGTGAGGGAAAGAGCACTGGCACATGGGAAACTAATAATTGTCTTAACTCCAGTACAGGCCTTAAAGTCTTTTACAAAAGCTAGTGTTCCAAAGGCTAAAGCATTACATCCACGATGGAAACAGGTGGCTAATTCCCTCACTGCAACAGATGTAGATTAAAAATGTGATTCTACATTAAAAACACACGCACTTCTTCAATATGAACAAGAATAGCCTCCAACAAATGAAGTAATGCCTCTAAATCAGTATGAATACATTATTTACACTGATGGTTCTGCTCAGCCGGCCATAGGAAGTAAACAGCAATACAGCTCAGCTTGCGCAGTCTCTAGAAGACTGCACGGCACCGCTGACAGAATTAAAGGCCCTATTACTGGCACTAATAAATACAGATCGGAAATTCCCAATACTTATTGTGTGTGATTCATTTTACTGTGTCCAGTCTTTCAATGAATATCTTCACTACTGGGGTCAGAATGGGTTTAAAGACTCATCTGATTGCACATTAAAGCACAAATTGGTTTGGGAACAAGTGGCAGAGCTCAAAAAAGACTTGCCAAGAGCTCACCTGATACACATGCTGAGTCATCAACGTGATGGCATTTACATTGAAAGGAATTCATTGGCTGATGAATCCGCCAAAGCGACAGTGCGAACTGCTTCCATAGCTGCAATCACTCATTCTAGCACAAGAATAGATGGACAGATAATGGCAGCTGTCTTCGCTTCATGCAAAAACAGTTCAGCCTTGCCAAAAGGTTTTCCACTCAAGTACTCAAACCAGTTAGATGTGCAAAATATTCAGTATGTTCAAATTCCAGGAGTGGGGGATAGAGTAATACCAAACATGGGTCGCAGATTAGATTTAATTCTAGCTGCACACAAGTGTCTGGGTTTAGCCTACGCAGGGATTACTGTGACAGTTTCACTATTGAAACAACGCTATTGGTGGCCAGGTTTAATGAAACAGACAAAAGCATTCATCCTTAAGTGTGATATCCGTCAGCAGATGAAAGGGTCAATGGTAGCACGCCCACCACAAATACCACTATTGATTTCAGACAGACCTATCACTTGTGTGTACTGTGGCCTCCTACTATATGACGGGACTTACAATTATATCTTGGTGGCAGTGGAATCATGTTTTAGATTCCTGTGGGTTTGGCCCCAGTGCTCAGCTGATGCTCTAACTGTTATAAAGGATTTGCAAGTCTTTTTAGGGACATACTCAGTTGGCATATTACATTCTGACTGTGGCCCCGCGTTTAGCTCTCGGGCTTACAAGGAAGCCATGGGAAGTTTGGGTTTTGCATTGTGGTACTCTTCTCCGTAATTCAGTTGTGTAAAGGAAAAACTAAGACTTAAAGCAATCCTTAACAGCAAGGGTAGTAGGTTCAGGTGGAAGTTGGGTCAACCCCCTATATGGGGTCCAGAAGGCACTTAACATGCCAAGAAGTTCCAAAGGAGGCCATACTCCTTACGAAGTCCTATTTGGGATGAGAATGTGGGTACCTGACCTTGATTGTCTCAGCACAGTGGTGGATGACAAAGCATTTGACATCGATAACCATTTGGCTGTTTTCACACAAATGAAACACAAATATCAATTCAGCCTACCACAAACATCTACATCAATATGCCTCTATAGGAGAAATCTGAAAGTTCAACTAAACCTGCTGAGCTACCAAAGATAGATTAAAATGCATCTGGCTACTCTATCCATTTCAACCCTTTTTCTCTGGATCCAAGTGAACCTGAGTCACCACCAGCTCCAGGTTCCGGCAAAAAACAACTTCATCATTTCTACCTTTGGCTGGAAAAAGACATACCTATTCTTACCATGACTAATGCTCTGGATAGCAACTGGCATAGTGTTCCTACTGTTCTGGATAGGTTTAGTGGCTGTCTTTTTCTTGCTCGTGAATGCACACTATCTCCCAAAGCACTCCACAGTATCAAATGGGAGCTTGGTACTGAAGCCTCATATGTCATCTCATAGTGAACAAAGAGAACTGTCTCATGTGAACATTACAACACTTCCTGGTCCCGGCAGAATAGTTTGGGACAGAGTTTCAAATGATGTATTTTGTCACACTGAACCTTTGAAAATACAACATGTGTTTAAAATTTCTTTAAATGATATCATCACCTCCAGTACATACTCTGACGATTGGGATTTTGAAACTGTAAACAGTATGCTGTCTGATTTAAAACTGTCTGCAGCATTTTCGAAAAATGAAATGTTTGATGAATCATCTGATTTTGAAACCATGTATTGTTACCAACACTATGGTCATCATTTTCTGCATAAAACAAGTGCACCACGTAACGTTTTCACACATCACCAATGGGAACATTGGCCAACACTGCTGAGAGGTAGTTCAAACACTTTCGCACAGATATTTGCTTATTTTTATAGGTTTAATACATCAGGGCCACGCTTATTTTACTATAAGGGTGCATCTACACCTGCACGGAAAAATATGCTCACTAGCCCCAAACAAATATACTCTGCATCCTTTATTGCTCAACTGTCTGAACAGGGTTTTGACTTAAGAAAAGACACTATTGACATAAAAACTGTTTGAGGTACTAAGGACTGGCAAGTTCAGGGAACTGAGGCACTATTTAGGACATGCCTCATGCCTTGAGGATTGGACAACCCTCCTCTAACTGAAAGTGCAAACATCCCCACGATATGCCTGGTTAAAAGTCACTGTGTCAAAGAAAAATTACTGTGCCAAAGAAATGTTCTGTCTCATTCCTTGGATAGAAAATATTTTCTCAAATGTGATTATCTGTTTCCCCTCTTGATATTTTGAATGTACATTGTTTTTAAGTCTTGATTTTCACCTATATCACCACCACTGCCACTTCACCACCTTTCATTCTCCACTCCAAGATGGCCACCTTGTCCTAGTTAACCTTTGAACCGCTTAGCTAAGCGTTAGTCCCTCCTTTATTGCCACCACACAGTCAGCGCTAGTCCCTTCTTTATTTTTCCAGACCACATGTCTTTTAGGGGGCTCTCATAGAACAGCCCAACAGCGATCCCCGCCAGAGATGCTGCGTCCTGCCATTCTGCAACCGGCACAACTGTAAGTACACCCACCCTAACCCGCTGAACCTTACCCCAGCCCCCCTGTCACACATGTTTGACTGAGTCCATGCTTCCTTTCCCCAGCGAGCCGTGATCTGGACGGTCTAATTAACTCAAAAGCGGGATAATCTGAAATACACGGTATCATTGGTAACTATTCTCTGCTCATTTTTCTAACGCTAAATTAACCATGACTGCACAATACTTATTCAGGCCACCTTCTCCATAGGTCCAAATTGATCCACTTCTCTTGACCTGTACTACCTCCCCGCCTAAGGATCTGTCTTGGTAATACCCTTCTCCTCTAATATCACCGGGCAGTTTACACAAACTTGCTCACTGTAGAGATAATTGTCCACTAGCCTTGATATTAACTTTCTCCCCGAATGCCACCCCGCCGTTCACACAATACTGCTCACTGTATAGACAATTGTATACCTGGTTAGGATCTGCTGTGATAATACCTTCATATGTCACCATGCCGGTTACATAAAACTGCTCCCTGTATAGACAACTCTGTATCCAACACTGTTTTGTCATCGTTAATGCACCAGTCACTCTGGACCCTCTCACTTCTGTTCTGGATACTGTCTTGCACTGCGCCATATGCAACGTTTTGTTTATTTAATCGCCCCTTCTCTGAACTGGTTCCCATTTGGAACTCGGATTTTTTAATTCCAACACCATTTCGCACTGCGCCATCACTTCTCCTTCCTTTTTCGTCGTCTGTGCCGAACTCAATGCACCGATGTTTGAGTGCACAGTCTGACATCGTTGCTCCAGCACTAAGCATACTAGCAAAGAACAGTCCTTGATGTGCGAATAATAAAATGCACCACCATGTGTTTTTTGTTTTAAACATGCCTGGCCACGTAATTACATTGTGATTTTCCCTTCTCTCTGTCATTTTTTCCCACTAATGTCATTTGTATGTAGCATGAAAGACAATTGTTTATAATTCCAAGACAAACATGATTTATATATTTATCTTGTTTTTCGGCATCGAAACGTCGTCGACACAATAGGATCATATGTACTGAATATGCTTGTGAATACTATGTACAATGGTCACTCAAACTATAACCAAGTCTGTTCACTGATTATAAGTATACAGACCGATTTGCTTGTTCTTGCCTATACTTGTTGTTTTGTCTTGTTCACTGTGTTAAAATCTGGATTGTGGCGTAAACATTATCAGCGCCATCTTGTCCTTTTCAGATCCATACGTGCACGTAAGTGGCAGCCATTTTGTGTGCCGTGGCCTCTCTGCCCACTGCCAATAGCCTGCGTGTCTCTCCCCCTCACTCCCCGGCCTCGCAAGCATCCCCCCTCCCCCGCGCCCGACAGCCCCCGGTCTCTCCTGCTTGGGCCATAAACGCACCTCCAGCGCGACCCTGTCCCCGGGCCACATCCCGTGCTGAACCCCCTCACTCTTTCATCTCATTCATAGAACAGGCCCTTTTGATAACCTCTTCCTCCCTGCCCGATTGCCCGGCCTGATCCCAGGCCATCACCTAGCCCAACAGATACAGTTTATTGCCCCCTACAGTAGGACCTCGCCTCACATCAAAGGAGCGGGGATTAATCAATGCCTTCACACCCCTAGATCCGACCGATCGCCCGCATTCCTGTTCCCAGCGGAATGTCCAGCTGCGCGATAGCCATCATGCTGAGATTTGGGTGGGGACCCCTACTGTAGATATGTGTGAGAACGGGCCTGAACCGGGGATTCCAAAGACGCCTTTTTCGTACTTCAAAGCAATACCACTGATGTCATAAATGTAATAAAGCCATAAACTTGTGTATAAGAGGCCAGGCCTCGGAGATGCGGTTAGAGCACCTCGAGAAGATACCCTGTTGTCTGATTTGACGATTTCTGCTCCGTCGGAATAAACTCCTGTTTCCTGCCTTCTGTCTCCAGCGCCTGCCTCTTTGTTTGGTAATCTCGAATGCTATGAGAGGCGGCTAACGCCGGGCAAATACTGAGGGTTCTTGGTCGAATTCGGCCCTGCCTTTTTACAATTGGCGTCCCAAACGTGGGGCCCATCAGCGACACGTGGATCCAGTGGGAGAGGTCACCGACGACAGTGTGAACAACTGCAACGATCGGGAAGAGCTCCTGCCCGATAGACCCTCGTCTGGCTGCCGATCATCCGAACTTCACCGGTACTGAGCAGACCTCTCTCGAGTGATCTACGGTCCTGACTGGGAACCATCAGGAGTGCCACAGCAATTACGGAGAATAGAGGACGATCGGGCTCTGGAAGCGGAAGACGAGAAACCGTCCATGCGGTCCGGGTAAGGTCGTGTAACACGACGAATTGCGAATTGATTGTTTGATTGTTTGAAAATACTAGTATTACTCATTTGATTGTTTCTGAGAGATTCTCTATTTGCAAACAAGCACAGAGTCGCAATACTCTGTTTAGTCTTTGCAGATAGTGAAGGGTAGGTAACGCAGGCTTTTGCCCCCATTGTAATCCGTCGTGCCTGCCATCAGGATTCAAGCAAGCCGGGCCGAAGAAGGCTGTGATGCCAGAAACCGGTCCCCGGAAGCTTGTTTCCTTCCCAGTATAAGAATTGGCTTGGTAGTTTGGTTTGCCCTGTTCCCATCATGCACTGGGACAGGAACAGACTAATTTGCATATAGCCAGGTTCTGAGCTGGGATGGTGCAGTGAGCTAAAAAACGGTGATGGATTAAAACCATGATCTCTTGACTTGGTAAGAGTATTCTGCATCATTCAGAAACTCTGTCCATCACCATCCCCCTTTTCCAAAATCGATTTTATCCACACTATGTGTGGGAGGGTATACTCAGACGTGAGTCCCTTGCTCATTGCACCATCAGGATTCAAGCAAGCTGGGCCGAAGAAGGCTGTGATGCCAGAAACTGGTCCCCGGAAGCTTGTTTCCTTCCCAGTATAAGAATTGGCTTGGTAGTTTGGTTTGCCCTGTTCCCATCATGCACTGGGACAGGAACAGACTAATTTGCATATAGCCAGGTTCTGAGCTGGGATGGTGCAGTGAGCTAAAAAACGGTGATGGATTAAAACCATGATCTCTTGACCTGGTAAGAGTATTCTGCATCATTCAGAAACTCTGTCCATCACCATCCCCCTTTTCCAAAATCGATTTTATCCACACTATGTGTGGGAGGGTATACTCAGACGTGAGTCCCTTGCTCATTGCACCATCAGGATTCAAGCAAGCCGGGCCGAAGAAGGCTGTGATGCCAGAAACCGGTCCCCGGAAGCTTGTTTCCTTCCCAGTATAAGAATTGGCTTGGTAGTTTGGTTTGCCCTGTTCCCATCATGCACTGGGACAGGAACAGACTAATTTGCATATAGCCAGGTTCTGAGCTGGGATGGTGCAGTGAGCTAAAAAACGGTGATGGATTAAAACCATGATCTCTTGACTTGGTAAGAGTATTCTGCATCATTCAGAAACTCTGTCCATCACCATCCCCCTTTTCCAAAATCGATTTTATCCACACTATGTGTGGGAGGGTATACTCAGACGTGAGTCCCTTGCTCATTGCACCATCAGGATTCAAGCAAGCCGGGCTGAAGAAGGCTGTGATGCCAGAAACCGGTCCCCGGAAGCTTGTTTCCTTCCCAGTATAAGAATTGGCTTGGTAGTTTGGTTTGCCCTGTTCCCATCATGCACTGGGACAGGAACAGACTAATTTGCATATAGCCGGGTTCTGAGCTGGGATGGTGCAGTGAGCTAAAAAACGGTGATGGATTAAAACCATGATCTCTTGACTTGGTAAGAGTATTCTGCATCATTCAGAAACTCTGTCCATCACCATCCCCCTTTTCCAAAATCGATTTTATCCACACTATGTGTGGGAGGGTATACTCAGACGTGAGTCCCTTGCTCATTGCACCATCAGGATTCAAGCAAGCCGGGCCGAAGAAGGCTGTGATGCCAGAAACCGGTCCCCGGAAACTTGTTTCCTTCCCAGTATAAGAATTGGCTTGGTAGTTTGGTTTGCCCTGTTCCCATCATGCACTGGGACAGGAACAGACTAATTTGCATATAGCCAGGTTCTGAGCTGGGATGGTGCAGTGAGCTAAAAAACGGTGATGGATTAAAACCATGATCTCTTGACTTGGTAAGAGTATTCTGCATCATTCAGAAACTCTGTCCATCACCATCACCCTTTTCCAAAATCGATTTTATCCACACTATGTGTGGGAGGGTATACTCAGACGTGAGTCCCTTGCTCATTGCACCATCAGGATTCAAGCAAGCCGGGCCGAAGAAGGCTGTGATGCCAGAAACCGGTCCCCGGAAGCTTGTTTCCTTCCCAGTATAAGAATTGGCTTGGTAGTTTGGTTTGCCCTGTTCCCATCATGCACTGGGACAGGAACAGACTAATTTGCATATAGCCAGGTTCTGAGCTGGGATGGTGCAGTGAGCTAAAAAACGGTGATGGATTAAAACCATGATCTCTTGACTTGGTAAGAGTATTCTGCATCATTCAGAAACTCTGTCCATCACCATCCCCCTTTTCCAAAATCGTGCCTGCTTCCCTCTCCATTTGATTGATTGTTATCCAAGCATTTACTGTTTTGGAATTGGTTCTCTTTGGAACATTCTCTATTTGCAAACAAGCACAGAGTCGCAATACTCTGTTTAGTCTTTGCAGATAGTGAAGGATAGGTAACGCAGGCTTTTGCCCCCGTTGTAATCCGTCGTGCCTATTTTTATCCCTCATTTGATTGATTGTTTATCCGAACATTGATCGTTCGGAATTGGTTCTCTTTGGGTTATTCTCTATTCACAAATAAGCACAGAGTCACAATACTCTCTTTAGTCTTTGCGGATAGTGAAGGATAGGTAGTGCAGACTTTTGTCCCCTTTGTAACCCGTCATGCCTATCTTCGCCCCGTTTGTTGGTAGTTGGTTCAGCTCGGACCGCTTATTAGAGGTGAACCATCCGGCTCCACTGGAGGGCACCCCTAATAAGGACATGTTTACTAAATATGGACTAGTCGCCGTGGCTTATAGTAAGCTGTGGCATAAATACACGAGAAAGGATCGGGAAAATCAGTGGCCACTGATAGGATCCTTTGATAACAATAAAATAAACGCGCTGGGAACAGCCCTTTATAACAATAAGACAACACCCACTATGCTCGATAGCTTCGGCATGTGGCACAAAGAAACCGAACAACGGAAAAAGAGAAATGAGGTCAGGTTAGAAAAGGAATTATGCAAAGCAGCTCACCTAGCCGCTAACAAATTGAAGGAAGAAATAAAAGAAAGAGAGGAAACCAAGCTAAAACAAGATTCCGAATCATCGGGCCAGTGTCCCGTCAGGACACCCTCTCCACTTTACCCCGAGCTACCTTCGAAACAGCGAACGAACGATGATTTACTACTAGGTCCCCCGATCATCTACATGCCCCCTCCATATGCCCTTCCCAGCCCTTAGCGCAACACCCGCAACCCCCAACGACAGGCGAGAGTAGTGCCGGAGCCTCGGTCCTCACGGCCCCTGCGCCGACCGAACCCCTCGCACTCAGCGCAGCGCGAGCAGCGACTTCAGATGATCCCGAAGCGGGGAGGAAAGACCCTGCGAGATCGAATAGATTAAGTAAGGACGAACGAGCTGGGATCGATAAGATTGTAAAGACACTGGTGGTGCGAAAGGAAAGTGAGGATTATGTAACGGATATGTACAATACATATGCCAATAGCCACAGACGACACTTTGTCGTACGCCTTTGTTACCACACCCTTAATGCCTACGAGGACCGATACCAAGGAAGAGGCCCTGAAAACTTAACGACTCTGTATAGGAAAATTGATGTCGGAGATGGGGGCGAGTGTGATGTGACGAACCTCTTCACGCGTACGCTTGAAGTTTTCCGCCACCTCACGGAACTGAAACCAGAGACTAACACCACGACTCCTGCAGCGACTGAAGCCAGAGTAGAAAAAATTGACACTATGATGCCCATAAAGGAGGCCGCCCCCTATTGGGTCCCCCCACGAGGACAGGGAACACACGACGATATTAACCACCAAGATGCGAGAGGGAGGGTAGTTTACAACTGGGTTTACCAACCATGGGATCGGCAAGACATCCTGACTTTCCGAAAGTCCTTGCCTGATCTGCGAAAGAACCCCACAGCCTTCTATACAGAATGAGCCACCGCTTTGGGTTCAACGATTATGACCCTAGCGGATATCGATTTGTTTTTCGGGTTATGTCTGCCAGCTGATGTGTGGAAGCAAATCTGGAAAGTCGACCACCTTGAGCTGTTCGGACATACCTGAATACAACTCGGTGATGTAGACAAACGGCGAGAGCCGGGACAGAAACCTTTGAAAGCCATTCTAGACCTACCAGATAAGATCGTGCAGAAATTAAAAACCTCAGTCCCAGAAAGGAAGGTGGACTGGTCGATAGTAACTGCCTGTCGCCAGAAACCCCAGGAAGACGTATCAGAATACTTCTCCCGGTTTGAAACGGTGTTCTCCGATTACAGCGGCCAGGACATGACCACCGCAACCGGACATCACTTGTTTGTCCAGAACTATGTGAAAGGCCTGACACCAGAAGTCTCGCAGAAACTACAGACTAGCGAGAGTAGTTGGGCGGCCTCCAAGCCCGCAGCTATCCTTCAGATGGCTCAATACTATGAGCGACAAAAGAACGAGAACGATCGAGCAACTGAGAAAAAGAAAAAGGACTTGAAAGAGAGGGTGATGATTGCTCAGTTGCAAGGGGTGACTATAGGAAGGGAACAGTATAGAGGGAACTACCAGTCGAATGCTCCTAGAAATCCACCCCCTAGAGACCGCACACCCGCACCCGGCGCTCCACGAACAGACCTCGATGAAAACCAGTGTGCGTTTTGCAAAGGATTTGGCCATTGGAAATCTCAATGTCCAGCTCTGCAAGAAGCACTCAGAAATAAAGACACGAGAGACGTAGCGGGCGGGCCGAGAAATAGAGGACAGGGACGAGGGCACACAAACGACACCAACAATGACAGACCTGGCAGACCGAACATGTTTGACCGTCCCCGACAGAATCAGTGGCAACAGTCTGACTGCGACAATGCCCACGACTTTGCATAGGACTGCCAAGGGCAAGGAAGGGATCCAGTCGAGCTCTATGTTGACCAGCAAGGTCCTTATGTCACCGCTAAGGTCCTAGGTACGAAGTGTCCATTTCTGGTAGATACTGGTGCAACACGTAGTGCTTTGTCTAAACGATTGATTCCCAGGGCACCCTTGTCTGGCTCACATGTGACATCAATAGGTTTTGATGGAACGCCCTCCACTAATCCCTTGTCCACGCCGATCTCTTTTAACTTGGACAATAACACCACTCACACAACGTTTTTGCTCTCCTCCAACACCCCCGACGCTATTATGGGACTTGACTTGTTGAAACATTTTCGAGCTACTATTAGGTGTTCACAAGACGGAGTTCGAGTCATTCTGTACGACAACCCAACGCTGCTCAGATCTTGTCACACACAACGCATGTTTTCCATCACTGACGCTGACTTGTCCTTACTCGACACCCTACCTCTGTACCTATGGGCAAAGACTGACTCGGACGTAGGACGCATGATGATAGACCCTGTACACATAACTGTTCGACAGGACGCAGTGCTCCCAAAACTCCCACAGTATCGGATATCGCCCGAAGGCAAGAAGGCATTGGTAAAATTCATCCAGGCCCTGGTAGACGCAGGAGTGGTAGAAGAAGTAGTTAGCAATGTTTGCAACAGCCCTATCACACCCATTGTGAAGAAGCAGGGTGAGGGAGATGAAAAAGCGTACCGCTTCATCATCGACCTACGAGAAGTCAACAAAGTAGTCGTACCTCAGTACCCTGTAGTCTCAGACATCACCGATTTTGGAAAAGGGGGGTGGTGATGGACAGAGTTTCTGAATGATGCAGAATACTTTACCAAGTCAATAGATCATGGTTTTAATCCATCACCGTTTTTTAGCTCACTGCACCATCCCAGCTCAGAACCCGGCTATATGCAAATTAGTCTGTTCCTGTCCCAGTGCATGATGGGAACAGGGCAAACCAAACTACCAAGCCAATTCTTATACTGGGAAGGAAACAAGCTTCCGGGGACCGGTTTCTGGCATCACAGCCTTCTTCGGCCCGGCTTGCTTGAATCCTGATGGTGCAATGAGCAAGGGACTCACGTCTGAGTATACCCTCCCACACATAGTGTGGATAAAACCGATTTTGGAAAAGGGGGGTGGTGATGGACAGAGTTTCTGAATGATGCAGAATACTCTTACCATTCTGACCCTGATTCCTTCCACTGCCACCACCTTCACGGTAATCGATCTCAAGAACGCATTTTTCTCCATCCCCATCCACTCAGACAGCCGCTACCTTTTCGGCTTCACTTTAAAATCCCGCTCATATAGATTTTGTAGAGCACCCCAGGGCTACACTGAAAGTCCAAGCATCTACAGCCAGGCCCTCAAGAGACAGCTGGATGCAGTCCAGTTACCGGATGGAGTGGTGTTGATACAGTACGTCGATGATATCCTTTTGGCGGCCGACACCACTCCACTTGCAGTCACAGCCACCATCCAACTCCTGCACTTCCTCGCGGAAAATGGCCACAAGGTCTCCAAGAAGAAGTTGCAATTCTGCCAACCTCAAGTCACTTACCTAGGCCACCTCTTGTCCAAAGATGGGAGAAAACTCACACCCGATCGAATTCAGGCTAATCTAGAGACCCCTATCCCTAGAACCCAGAAGCAAGTCCGCTCTTTGGTAGGCCTCACCTCCTTCTGTCGACAATGGTTGCCAAATTTCAGCCTCATTGTGAAACCACTACTTTCCCTACTGGCTAAAGATGTCCCCTTCCCGCTCCCTTGGACCCCTGAATGCCAATCCTCCTTCAAGGAACTACGAGACGCCCTTTGTTCAGCACCAGTCCTAGGAACCCCTGATTATACAAAACCCTTCTCTCTCTACACCCACGAAAGGGAGGGATGCGCTTTGTCTGTCCTGACCCAAACCATCGGCCCCAAACAACGACCATGTGCCTATTTCTCTGCCACTCTTGACCCTGTAGCGAGAGCTTTGCCTGCCTGCCTTCGAGCAGTAGCTGCTGCTGCTGTCTCTATCCGACAAAGTGAGGGGATCGTACTCTCGAATTCCCTCACTGTACTAGTGCCCCATGCTGTTGACACCCTCCTAAACCAGACCAAGACACAACACCTGACCAGCGCACGACTGACTGGGTACGAACTGACACTGCTCGCACCTCACATCACGTTGAAACGATGCACCACACTGAACCCAGCCACCTTGTTGCCTCTGCCTGAGAATGATCCTGATGTGCCCCCTATACATGACTGTGTGACCCTCACGGACGAATAGACTAGGAGTAGAGTGGACCTTCGAGACACAGCTTTCCCAGATCCTGACGGAGAGCTATGGGTGGATGGCTCTTGCATCAAACTCACCGATGGCACCACCTCAGCTGCGTATGCAGTCACCACAGCCCGAACTGTAGTTGAGACCGCCCGCATCACACAGAAATCTGCACAGGCAGCAGAACTGATTGCCCTCACACGAGCTTGTATCCTAGCAGCAGGGACGACAGCAAACATTTACACGGACAGCCAGTATGCCTTCGGGGTGGTGCATCACTTTGGGCTCCTGTGGAAGGAAAGGGGATTCCTGACCTCACACGGCACCCCCATCCTACACGGGGATCTAGTCTCCGCTCTGACTGAAGCAGTTCTCCTTCCCAAACGACTTGCTGTGATCAAATGTCAGGCACACAAAAGGGTGACAGATATCGTCGGACAGGGGAATGCACTGGCGGACATCACCGCCCGGACGACAGCAGAGAATAGGACGACAACACGCATATACGTGACCAGGTCACAAACAGAAAAATGGAAGGACGCTAGGGAGACCATTAGGGACATCCAGATAGCCAGTGCACCACACTAATTGACTGAATGGGCACGGGTGGGACTGAAGGACGATGAAGGCTGCTGGTGGACAAAAGACACGAACAAATGGTTGCTACCCAATTCATACTTGATCCCTATACTGACCATGGCTCACTCCCCTGCACACATAGGAGCAGCCCCTATGGCTGAACTTGTCTCCCGAGTGTGGCATAACGACAAAAATTACAGACTCAGCCAAACGTCTTGTCCAACAATGCCTAGTTTGTCTGCAACACAACCCTGGAAAAGGAACTGTCGTACCCCGAGGAGGATTTGGGGTCCTCAACCACCCATTTGAAGTCCTACAGATGGACTATATTCAGTTAGAGAGATGTCAAGGACTGAAGTATGTACTTGTTGTTGTATGCGCTTTTAGCAAATGGGTGGAAGCCTACCCGACGCGTGACAACACTGCCATTGCCACTGCAAAAGTACTACTGAAAGAGTTCGTCCCTCGCTACGGCCTTTGTCGTATTTTATGGAGTGACAATGGCCCCCATTTTGTAGCCGAGGTTATCCAGCTTATACTGAAGGGGCTGGGGGTACGACAGAAATTCCACGCAGTTTTTCACCCCCAATCAGCTGGACTGGTCGAGCGACACAACGCCACATTGAAACTAAAACTGGCAAAAATAGTGGCTACCACAGGACTAAAATGGCCAGACGCTCTTCCCCTGGCATTGCTGTCAATGCGTTCCACCCCCACCAAACACCACTTGACCCCTTACGAGGTCGTTTTTGGCCGACCCATGAGTATCTGGTCTGCACCCAAACCGACATCTATTCACGACGTCCCGGACGTCCTAATGTCTGACTATCTGTATAACCTAACTAAAACACTGTCTGTTATTCATCATCAGGTGCTGCAGGCCATCCCCGATGCTTCCAGGGGCCCCGGACATACCATCCAGCCTGGAGATTTCATCCTAATTCGGAACTTCCAGCGGGAGAAGAGTCTGGAACCCCGCTGGACGGGCCCCTGGCAAGTTTTGATCACCACCCGAACAGCTCTTCGAGTGGAGGGAAAGCGAAATTGGCTGCATGCACATCATTGCAAGAAAATCTCTCCAACCCTGACGTCGACCGAAGACGTGACCAACCAAGAAGAGCTCCTGAACAAAGACCGACCATCCCTGAGCTGCTACCCTGAGACAGAGACACTCGAATTGGCGGAATTCCCTGATCCCACTGTGCCATCCAGAGAAGGGTATAACCTGCGACTAAAGAAGGGAGCTTCGGCTAAGCAGACCACTGACTAAATTACAATTCTCAGACTGGTGGCCTAACACTACTAAGGCTGCCAGGAGAGAAGCCCAACGAAGTTTGTGGTTCTGCCCACTACCGAGCACCTTAAAGATGATGGAAGCGCCCGATACGAAGATGATGGAAGCAACCAGACATCCGAAGACCCACTACAGAAACCCGAAAACTGACAGGTTGCACAGCTCAAAGACTATTGCTCTTCTTATCGCTCTTCTCTTTTGCCTCCTCCTCATGACTACCTTCTGGATCGTGGAAGAGAACGCACCGGCTCATAAGACATTTCTAACGACTGCACAGCCTACCACCATGAAAGAACACTACCTGGTCTCTCTTTCACCTCAAATCCAAGAAAGGCGTAAGGAGTTCTGGAACAACTCCTTCGTACAGTTGCTGCACCAATACAACCTTGCTGCCAATGCCAAGAATTGCTGGATCTGTGGGTTGATACCACATGCCACCGGACATTCCATCCCCTTCATCCCTTCACCTTTCTCTGTTCATGGTTCCTGCCTTGCTTGGCTGATCCTCTTGCAAGAGAGCTACAGAGACAATGCCACTTCCAGCGGAACCATGTCGCACTTTTATCATGGGGTCTGGCTGAACAAAACCGGAAGAACTGCTGCTCCCTTCTGCCCTCTATCCTCCAATGCTTCTGTTCACATGGACATCCCCGCCAAAGAAAGGGTGGAGATGCAAGTATTCAACAATCCAGCCAGACCCACCTTTTCCTACCTCCGGAAACGAACGGCTGCCACCCTGACTGTGGCCCTATCTGTCGTCAATGTCTCGGGCCTTGTATGCATCACAGGCCATGGGACACAACTGGTGGGCCACAGCGCTTGCCGCATCACCAGAACTTTGGACTCAACCGACCCGCCCTCTTTTGTCACCTCTCCAAACATGTACTTCGTCTGCGGTACAAAAGCCTACACCTGGCTCCCAAAGGGCTGGGGAGGTACCTGCTACATTGCCTTCATCCTTCCTCCGACCTATGTGGCTCCGGCAAACCATCACCGACAAAAACGAGCAAAGGACATTGAGCAGGCCGACTCCACTGGAGCACAATTCTTGGATGCAATAAACGGACTTGTTCCACTTTGGGGTCCGATGGCGAACAGTGGTGCCATTCGGCATTTGTCCCAGGCAGTCGAAACAACGATGAACATTACAGCTGGTATCCTCACAAACAATACAGCCGAGCTTCAGGCGGTCCGTCTGGTGGCTCTTCAAAACCGCCTTGTTCTAGATGTGGTTCTGGTGGACCGTGGAGGAGCATGCCGTATCATCGGGTCCAGCTGTTGTACCTACATACCAGACAATTCGCCCTCAGTCTACAAAGCCATTGAACACCTCCACAGACTCTCCTCAGAAGTTCATCAGGAACAAGACGGATGGTCACTTGGGAATTGGTTCTGGAGTGCTGTAAAGGACTGGGGATGGAGGTTGTTCATGATCGTACTGATACCAATCGTCGTAATATGTGGACTCTGCCTGGGTATTCAATGCTTGCCGCCTCTGTGCTCACTGTTTGCTAACTGTATTTGCCCTAAGACTCCGAACTTCGAAGCTGAACGTATGAAAGCTCTGTATGATATCAAAATACGTAATATAATGGGGATAGACATAAATTGACAAGCTGGCTAGATATGTTGAAAAGGGAGGACTGTTAAAATCTGGATTGTGGCGTAAACATTATCGGCACCATCTTGTCCTTTTCAGATCCATACGTGCACGTAAGTGGCAGCCATTTTGTGTGCCGTGGCCTCTCTGCCCACTGCCAATAGCCTGCGCGTCTCTCCCCCTCACTCCCCAGCCTCGCAAGCATCCCCCCCGCGCCCCGACAGCCCCCTGTCTCTCCTGCTTGGGCCATAAACGCACCTCCAGCGCGACCCTGTCCCCGGGCCACATCCCGTGCTGAACCCCCTCACTCTTTCATCTCATTCATAGAACAGGCCCTTTTGATAACCTCTTCCTCCCTGCCCGATTGCCCGGCCTGATCCCAGGCCATCACCTAGCCCAACAGATACGGTTTATTGCCCCCTACAGTAGGACCTCGCCTCACATCAAAGGAGCGGGGATTAATCAATGCCTTCACACCCCTAGATCCGACCGATCGCCCGCATTCCTGTTCCCAGCGGAATGTCCAGCTGCGCGATAGCCATCATGCTGAGATTTGGGTGGGGACCCCTACTGTAGATATGTGTGAGAACGGGCCTGAACCGGGGATTCCAAAGATGCCTTTTTCGTACTTCAAAGCAATACCACTGATGTCATAAATGTAATAAAGCCATAAACTTGTGTATAAGAGGCCAGGCCTCAGAGATGCGGTTAGAGCACCCCGAGAAGATACCCTGTTGTCTGATTTGACGTGTTCTGCTCCGTCGGAATAAACTCCTGTTTCCTGCCTTCTGTCTCCAGCGCCTGCCTCTTTGTTTGGTAATCTCGAATGGTATGAGAGGCGGCTAACGCCGGGCAAATACTGAAGGGTTCTTGGTCGAATTCGGCCCTGCCTTTTTACAACTGTGGGTCACGGGCTGTGCCCCCTTGACATTAATTTCTGATTGTGTGCATCGCCAAATAAATTCCTGTCCGGTTGGACAAAGGACATAAATACTATTCCAGTTTGTGTCTATTCTTACCCTGATCACCCAAACTACTAGGGTCCACTGTTTTTTGTAATAAGCTAAACGCCCAAGGTCCCTAGTGTACTACCTTCGGGTTCCCTTGTTTCCTATAACTGTATGCCTCATACCACAGCAAATTATCTTCCTGAACGACACTGTGCAACATACTTCCTGTCGTGGGTTAGCCAAGATTAAGGACTTGAATACACATCATAGTTCCTCGCTTTCACACTTTAAGGAATGGCAAAACTAAACAGAAAATGGTGAGGGTACACTAGATGACATCAAGCACGGCGTTTCATACAATACAACAGACCACAATGGAAGGGATGGTTAGTTTGGCCTATTGACACAAATAAGTGTCAGTCAAGATTCAAGGGTACCACCGAAGGGTTTAGTATCCATTGGCTCGACTTTCACTATGGACAACTAGAAAATCCGGGGGTGGTGACATTACACAGTGTTGGGAAGATATGCCTCGATTGGCTAAAAACCTGAACACTGTCCTTACTCTTAGAAGACATGGATTTAAGGGATTTTTTGCTAGGTCCCGGAAGCCATGTCATAAACGCTGTCTACAATGACATTTGGAATATCTTTTAACAGGAAGCTGTAGAGAGACTTCGTGAAATTGACAGAGTTAACTTAGAAAATGCTTTGGCTGTGGTAGACAATGGTATGACCACACTGACATCCCGAATGTATTCACTGGGCAACATTGTATCTTCAGATATAGATATACTGGAACAAGATCTGTCCATTCTACAACATGGGCAATCACAGTTACATTCTATTATGTCATTAAGCTGGAAGCTACAATCCTTGTGCTCTGATTATGTGCCCTGGTGTTATTTCAACAGTATGTTCTGTTCTCTGCATATAATTTGACTGAAAAGCAGACAACAATGGCAAAAAGTATGTAAAATATATAATGCTGTGAATTGAAAAATTAGAGTAATTTCCTTTCTCCATGGCAGAGTCACCGTCCACAGAATGGTTAATTCACAGCCATATAATATTGCCAGTAACAACTTTTAAGTTTCAGTGTTGCCTAGGACACCAACGGGTAGGCAGGTATGAAGCAATGGGTAGGGAATTCATTCATTAATTTTAGGAATTGCCTTATAGATTTAGATGCAGGAACAGAGACACTGAAGTGTTTCTCAGCGGTACAGACGGCAAGACTTCATTAAGTGGTCATTGATTCACCAGGATATTATGCTTCATGGGGCCTTTAATGGTTTAGTTGCAAACTTGTCCTTTCATTTGAAAGGGTCCCCAGCTGCTGTGATTAATCCAGTGTTCAGGCTGCTCTCGAATGGGAGTAACTTAATGCTGAATTATCAAGGTTGTTGTGGGATGCTTCCAGGCATCGCACATCTAGTCACAATACGTTTCAGGGTTACTTGTTGTATGCAAGCATTTTTTTCCACCGACCCACACAGTCAGGGAGGCACCGTTATGGCATTCTTTGTTTGTTTCCTTTATACAGTTTGATTCTCTGAGCCAACTGAAAGCCATGCTTTTACAAAAAGGTTTGCCCTCAGCCCAAGTAACTTTTGATCTTTAGGTTGCAAGGTCCTCAGCTGAGATACAGGCACTGGTACGAACAAATTGCCCTTTCTATTTCAGAGAAATTGCACTTCGTATCTTTATTATGTTTGAGATGAAGGGTATAGTACACCCATTTAAGACCAGAGGTTCTGGACTGTTAAGCACCTTCCTTTCAGACAGTCTTTGGAGTGATTCCAGCTTTTATACACTCCATATTTGGAAGAATCTTTGGAGGGCTTCCGCTAATCCTGCTACTGATAGTGGGTATGCTGATTTTAATATTTCTGCTACACATTGGACGTCCCAGTCACCAAGGAGATGGAAAAAAACACTTTTGGAGCGACGTTACCATGTTCGCAGGGTACTCTATCTGGGCTCACCTTGACATCTAGAGCTAAGTGAGTCTTGGTTCCTTCCTATCATTTTGACCAGTCTGGATTGACTGTGTTTTGCCTGTTCTCCACAGCTTGTTCTGCGGACAAGAATGTGTATTGGATCGCCGTCTAACACTTCCATTGGTTGCGTCACTGAACGTGGATGCATTACTGGATTCAGCGTATTCCCATGTTGATGTGTGCATTCTTAGAGCCACCACAGGATGCTTCAGCTCCTGTTGGATTGGATACCAGCTCTACTACAGGCACACAGGCTTTGGATGTTTCAAATGCTTCCCCAGCATCGGCTGTGGGAACTGAAGATCATCTTTGCTCAATTGACCTGATCTGTGAGGTGTTAAAGGGAATGTCATCTGCGAAGGCAAGCAACAGTGAAGTTGCGTCTCCCACACAGGACACATAAACATTTGGCTCTCCGTGTGCTGGGACAAATGTGGTCTTTTTACCAAAACAATAGAAATTGAAATTTTAAATATTTTTTAAAATATTTTACTCTCACTGAGCACCATGGCTTACGGGTGTAATCAGCTGCTCAAACCATATATGAACATATTTTAAAGCCTTTTAGAGTTTTTAGGCATTTTTCATAAACTTTTAGAACATTTCTTATTCTGGACATTTTAACAATGTTCTTATGATTTATTGGAAGGACATCCCTTTTTTTAGTATATCATCCGGTCGGATGAGGAGTGGCTGTTATGATTTGTAATGTACCCCAATATAGGCCTGGGTAGTCACCTAACCTTTCACCTACATTTACTGTGACATTGTACTACATAAAGGATTTGTGCTGACCTTTTACCTAGTTAGGTGCTGCATAAATGTTGTGTGGTTTTCTCGAAAACTAGCCCTATTTTATTATGCATGGGAATTCTCAGAAATATAGCAGGACCACCATCCCCTGCATCTTCTTCATAATAACTATGTATAAGGGTCATCCCTGTCTTCATTCTTGGCCAACATTACACAGCAAGGTAGAAATCCTGAGGGTACCTTTTGAGTATATAAGCACCATATCTTTGCTGGGGCAGGCAGAGGAAAAAGACTTCCATGCTGACACACTGACACGAGTTGCTGAGGTTCCAGCATGCAGGTACTCCAGCATGCAGTGGTCTGACATCCCTCACACCAGGTATTGAGGTTAGTTCTATCAAATGGGAATTCTCGGCTATTCACCTAAATACATGTTGGTACATTTAGGTACATCTAGTTAGGGTTAGCATTGTAGGAGTACGCACTATTATTGTCATGTTTTCATATCCCTGCATATATTAATCGATGGTAGAAATAGTACAATCCATTCACTCTGTCGGTGCTTATAATCATTTATATCTTTTTCTTGCTTATGGTTCCTGCAGCACACATATTTTACACTAGAATGAGGCTGGTTCAATAAATACTTATTGAAAACGTCCCCACCGTTAATTCTGTGTATCTCTCCAAGACCAAGTGAGCACAAGTGCCTGAGGGAAAAGTACTGAACAATTCCACGATCTCAGAGGGGTCAGGGTTGTCATGTTCGATAATTGCCAAAAACTATTCACTCCTTGAAAAGAGAAGTTCATAGGGGCACTGTGAGCTAGCTGGTATACAGGCAAATATATCCAGTGGTGGTGTCTGGAATCAGTCTGGACACCACTCCCATAGTTAATATTGTCTAAACTTGCAGGTCCTACATAGGGTTATAGGAACTACACAACACATGTGCCCCCTGCATTCACCCCAGGCCCTGTGGCAACGCCTTAACCTCTGCAGGGCCCTATTAGATTCCTCACCATAACACTTTTCATGATGGGCTCACCAACCTGAATACTGTGGCAGTGAGGAAACTCGAAATAAGCTTGACGGTGCTGCTGCAGCACCTCCACCTTATTGCGAACTCAGACTGCTGCTCAACCACTGCGGGATCCTGTAACCCCAGCGGTTGCTGCAGTCCTGTGCTTGTCCAACCACCTAGGTCATAATTGGTGCCAGCGGACCACCTGACTGGCAGCCCACAGACAACCACCATGTCTATGTTATAATAATTATGTTTTTTGGCTCTATTTTCATTTAAAACCTTAAAGATCCATAGCCTCTGGTTCCCCTCTTTTGAATTCCTGTGATTGTTATGTGATTTTGTTCATTAAATTATTCTCTATGTTTGACTGCTGTGGGAATTTTTCATTTTTTGTGTTTTCAATTTTTTTAATGTTTTGATATTTTTAACTGATCTGTACATTTTCTTAAATTATGCCTATCTTCTCTGTGCCATATCTACCAGGGGTTTAGCTCAGTTTTAAATTATTGAAAATTATACTGGACTTATTAAGATAATGACATTGTTGCTCGTTGCCTGCCCACCCTAACTAATAATCCACTGTGTTATAGCTGTGTTCAGTGGGGGTATCCCAAACATGTGTTTAGTAGACCACTCAGCAATTAAGTCAGAAATTAAAAATCTCTAAATTGAATTCATTTTTTTAAAATTTATAACTATCATCAGGTCTTTGATAGGGTCATTTTTGATTTTTCCAAATTATTCTTGATTTTTCTTCGTATGGAGTACGATCAGGCTACACACTGACAACTCTTACAGTGGTGTAGATGAAGACTCTATTCAGAAAACGGCATTTGTGGTTGAGCCAGGATGCAAAGAAGGCAAACTATCAAAAGGTCCTGAGGGCCTATGGGGAAGTCTGCCAAGCACAGAAAAGGCGGAAGAGGTGGAATCCAACACAGAGGATAAAAGCGTCGGGGGACCATTTGTTACAAGATGGGTTTACTGGTGTACCATCCAGGCTTGAGAGTGAAGCAGGCTCCACCAGTATGAGCCCTATTAAACTGGCTATCTGCCAGATGGATCTCAGTGAGAAGAAATGGAAAAGACACACAACCAAATCGCACCATTTGCAGAGCTAGGCTTGCACACCTGCTCATCGCCAGGATACCCATGTAGATAATAGTGACTTATGCTAAGCAGATTTTATCCAAACTAAGTTATGTTAAGCAGATTTTATCAAAACTAAAGATACCTTACAAAAGATTTATGCAAGGCAGATTTCATCAAAACTAAAAGACCCTGCAAATTACTGACCAATGAGACCCTGCAAATTACCGGCCAATAAGTTTAATCGATACCTTACAAAAGATTTATGCCAAGCAGATTTTATCAAAACTAAATGATTGGTCGGAGGGAAAAAATATTTTATCACAGTATCAGGCTGGGTTTAGAGCCAGAACCAGTACAATTGATCAGGCCTTTAGACTTCTTTGCAAGGGGTGGAAATAAACGATTTTAAAGAAAGTCCACTTGTATGTAGCATTTATAGATCTGAAGGCTGCTTTTGATCTTATACCTCGATATTTGGTTTGGTGTTCCCTAACAAATCAAGGTGTACCTGAGGATCTCTCATACAGATAGTGAGATTACATGAAGACAATTACGCAAAAGTTAGATGGGATCTCAGGGGAGAACTTACAGAGGCAATCCCCATAAGGAGGGGTGTAAGACAGGGCTGTGTATTGGCAACCACCCTTTCTCAGTATTTGTAAATGACGCCGAAACATCTTCTGGGGTGTAGACATAATTCACCAAAGTTAGGTGGGGTGCCAGTACCAGCCCTTTTATTTGCGGAGGACACTATTTTAATATCTCAAACCCCGAAGGGACTCCAAAATCTATTAGACTCATTCAGTGCTTATTGAGATTTAAAAGGCCTTGAAATAAACTCTAGAAAAACAAAATACATGGCAGTAAAACTGCATAAATCATTTAAGAAGAACATTACTGTTCAAAAGCAGAAGCTAGAATATGTTTAGAATTTTAACTATTTAGGTATCACACTTGACACCAAATTGACCTGGTACCCGCATCTGCAAAAAATCAAGACCCTTCTGTTCCAAAGCTCAGTGCCAATACTAAAAACACATCAGAATAGTCTAACCAAGGCAGTGTCCCCTGCACTAGAAGTGTATAAATACAGGGCACAATCAGCAAACCTTTATGGAGCAGGTGTTTGGGGTGCCACCTGTAGGAATACGTTTGCTGGGGAAGAAAATACTTTTTTAGGATGATACTATGTCTTCTTGTAAGCACACCCGTTATCCCCATTGTCATGGATTTGAAGATACAACGCATTGACCATCAGGCTATACTGAGACTGCTGTTGTTCTGGGTGTTATTGTGGACCATGTAGAACTTGCAAGTTAAAAAGAAGGGATTGCGGAGATATTAAGGTTTGACCAGTGTGCTAGCCTCCAGTGGATTAAGCATGTGCGTACATGGTTCTATAAACTTGGGTGAACCATTATTGGGAAGCGCCCACTTTATTGATACCGTCCTCTAACAAAATACGGAAAACAACATTTTGGGCATATATGCAAAACAGTGTCTCCCACAGTTCAGATATTGGTATATTGACGTCTCAGTTCTTTCTTACAAAATCTCTTCCGCCTTTGAGCAATATCTGGATGAAATCCAACTTCAGTTGGCAAAATCATTGTACATGAGGTTTCGTTATGGTATTTTGCAAGTCAATTCTAATACAGCGATATGGGGTCGGAAAAATGGTGATGATCATTGCTTTTTATGCCAACTTAATGTACATGAAAACGATTTCCATATACTTTTCTTCTGTCCAGCATATGCTAGCCCAAGGCGAACCTGGGTTAAAACCATTTGCCGGAACTTGGGAATTAGGTCTTGCTTCTGATGCAACAAGAATACTAAAAGGCGATACTTCACAGAAAATAGAGTTTAGTGTTAGCAGATACCTGTTTGATGTCAATATATTAAAGAAAAAAAAGGCATGACATTTTAAAATTGCAAATTTGTATGTGTTGTTATAAATATTCATATGCACTTTCTTGGTCTTGCACTATATACGTGCCTGGAATTCAAATAGAAAGCGTCAGATGCCTATATACACCTTTTGTACAAGCTACGTGCTGCTTCAAGTACCTATATGCACTTTTATAGCATTTGCACTTCATCAGTTGTTGAGAATCTATGAAGAAAGCTCTAAAATATCTATATTTCCCTCTATGTTCTAAATTTACTGAACAGTAAGCTTAGCATTTGTATTGTATGTTATGTGGTTCATCGATTAGCTGGTATTTTTATCATAAATGTAAAATTATTATATTTTTAAAATTGTCCAAACCTGTAACAAGGGAACCATTTTCATTTAAATTGTGCTTATTAATATGTGTGAACTGTTTTTATTCTGTATCTTATATTGTTTTTTAAACCGAATAAAGATTAATGAATGAATGAATGACTGTTGCAAATACACATAACATAACATAACCGCAATCCTTGGGTGATTTGTATATAAGTCAATAAACGCACTAAAGGGCTGAGTGAAAGGCAATACAGTTGCTATTTATGATGGCCTATATAATCTGAGCATGAAGGAGCACATATTGACTAATTGCAATTCAGAGTTACACCATCATATAGTACAATTATCCAAGCTGATTAACCCCAGGTAGGTTGGGAAGGCAGCTGATGTGTGGATGCACAACAGGGTGTCTAAGAAGGCCTGTGGAGGTGATCAAAAGAACAGTGGTCCACCCCCTTCAGGGGAAGGAGTTGAGCTTCAAGGATAAAAAGAAGGGGTTTTCACAAAAGTCCCAAATGTCTACTTAAGATGGAAAGTCCTGGGACTTTTCCAAAACCCAAGTGGGAAGGGTAAAAAGGAAGCAATCTTTTGACCCCTCTAGGGCTATATATGCCTGGATTTTCCCAAATCAGGACACAAAAAAGACAACCCAGACTGTTGCAAGAATCTTCTTGGGGATGGGGGGATCCACAGGTGGGCAGTTCCATGGGATTTTGAGTTTAGGACTTGGGGTGGAAGTTGACCCTCGGATAACCAGGATTTGGACTGAATCCTCCTTAGTCTCACTGCGTGAGGTGGATGTGGAAGACCTATCCAGCTTGCCTCCCAACATGGTGAAGTAGAGACAGCAGCCAATCATCAATGGGACCAAGGTAGAGTGTCTGAGGGAGAAAGGAGCTAACAGGACCATAGTGGTGTAGCGGCTATTTTCCCCACAGTAAATTATCGAAGAAATCCATGTCAATTGTCACCTTTGAGTGGGGAGGGGTTACTGGCACAAAGAATGTAACAGGGAGCTCAGCCACACCAGTGGAGTGTCTGTGGGGAAACGCTCTAGAAACATCTGGTTGGGTTGAGATGGAAAGGAGAACACATATTGTAATGTTGGGTCTACCTTAGTGAGTCTGGTGGGTATGTGTGGTCACCAGGGCCCAGACAGTCCATCACGAAGGTCAAGGCAGCCTAGAGTCTGCAACAATGGCCCAGGTTACCATAACCAAGAGGAATGCAAAAGGTTTGGGAAACCAACCTCAAAACTTCCCACAGCCCTGAAGGAAACTGACACCCAGGGATCTGGAACCAAAAGGGAAAGAAGAATCTACACAGAAGGACCTGCTAGACTCTCCAAATCACATAGGCAAGAAGACCTTCTTGAGAGGAATTCTGCCACATGCAGAAAGAGTGCCCAAGCCTTGAAGGCTTTTGGCCCCAAGTTGAAGAACATGAGCACAAGAACCTACAGGATCTATTGGGAAGAGGGTGTCCTGCACAGTAAGGCTAGGGCCCCAAAGCCTTTGACAAACAGAAGATTGGTAGTCCCCCAGAATTACAGGGCATTCCTCTTAAACCTATCACGTAATATCCCCTTGACTGGCATTTGGTTCGGGCCCAAACCTGTGACAGGTTGGTGAACCACTTTTACTGGTACCAGTTATCTCAGCAGGTGAAAGAATGCTGTCACTTCTGCACCATCTGTCAAGCAAGTGGCAAGACATGAGGGTAACCTAAGGCCCCCGCAATCCCATAACCCCTGGGTGTACCGCTTTTGAGAGGGTAGGGATTGACATAAACAGGCCCATAGAACCTAAAATTGCTTCACAGAACAGGTTGATCTTTGTGGTAGGGGGCCATGCTCTATGTACCTTAAAGCAAAAGACACACAATTGATGGATGGAATGCAGAACAAATCAAAACATTCACCCCCAGTCAAGGGATCTGGGTTAAATCCGTCATTTTTTTGCTCACCATGCCACCCTAGTTTAGACCTGGCCATATGCAAATCAGTCTTGACCCTGTGCCTCATGGGAACAGTCCAGCCTAAACTGCCAAACTAGGTCCTCCTGGACCAGAAACAAGCATCCATTGGACCGGTTTCGGGGTCTCACCCCTTTTCAGCCAGGATAGCTTGATTCCAGTGGCGCAATGAGCCCAGGACCCACGTCTGGGCATACCTGGTGCACTTAGGGCGAGAAAGCAAATGACACATATACTCCCCTTTGGTTTTGCTTTGTTCGCCCTAAGGTGGCAGGGTGTGCCCAGATTAGGGTCCCTTGCTCACTTTGCCACTGGTTTCAAGTTAGCCTGGCTGATGTCGACTGATTAGCCAGAAACCAGTCCCAGGATGCTTGTTTTTGGTCCAGGGAAGACATGGCTTGGCAGTTTGGGCTCGACTGTTCCCATGAGGCACCGGGTCAGTCTGATTTGTATATGGCCATGTCTGAACTGGGGTGGCGGAGTGAGCTAAAGAAGGATGAGGGATTAAACACAGATCAGTTGACTGGGGGTGAGTGTTTGCATTGTTCAATACTCCGTCCATCATCCCCTTTGGTTTTGCTTTGTGTGCCCTAAGTTGGCAGGGCATGCCCAGACGTGGGTCCCTTGCTCACTTTGCCACTGGATTCAAGCTAGCCTGGCTGATGACAGCTGATTAGCCAGAAACCAGTCCCAGGATGCTGTTTCCGGTCCAGGGAAGACATGGCTTCGCAGTTCCGGCTGGACTGTTCCCATGAGGCACAGGGTCAGTCTGATTTGCACATGGCCATGTTTGAACTGGGGTGGTGGAGTGAGCTAAGGAATGATGATGGATTAAAACCAGATCAGTTGACTGGGGGTGAGTGCTTGCATTGTTCAACACTATGTACCTTAAAGCCATTCCTCTTAAGATGGTAACTGCTCCCGTCGTGGCCAGGGCCCTGCTTGGTTTACCAGAGTAAGGTTCCCCAAAGAGGTTGTCTTGGATAGGTGTAAAAACCTCATTACTGCTTACTTGAACGCTCTGTGGGATGAGTGTGATGGTTTACAGGTTAACTGTCCCTTTTCACCCCCAAATCAATGGACTTGTGGAGAGGTTCAACAGGGCCACAATAAATTCATGATTATGGCATTGTCTAAGAAATTCCACAGGAAGTGGGGTCTCCTGCCGCCATGCCTTTTGTTTGCCTACAGGGAGATACCATAAAATGGAGCAGACTTCAACCCTTTGAGCTTGTCTATGGGCACCATGTCAAGTGCCACTTAAGTCTTGTCCAAGGAGGATGGGAGAATCCTCTCCAAGAACCCAAACAGTTCATTGTTGTCTATACTAGGCCTGCATTCCCGAAGGGTTGGGCACATGGAGAGGGATAACAAAAACTTGGAGGCCATGCAGGAGCTTATCAAGCCCAGGTTTACCAGTAAGCAACCTTAGTGGAGTATCAGCCAGGTCAGAAAGTGTGGGTTGAGGAATCTGTAGCTCCCAGGACCCTGTAGGACAAATTGACTGGCCCTACATGGTACTGGAAAAGATGGGGATGTCAAGTACCTGGTGGACTTTGGTACCCCCAAATGCTGTAAGTTGACAGCGATAGGGTTAGCGTTAGCAGAAGCCATCCTGTATTTAGAGGCTATCTTGCCCGTTTTGTGGAATCCATTTTGTATTTCTGTCAGCCATTTTGTATGCCATGTGCTACCTCGTGTTCATCCTGTGCTCTGTCCTACATTTCAGTTAACAGCTCTTGAAATCTGCCTAGAGACAAGATATATTTAGCATCTTCCACCTTCGCACATGCTCAGTTGATCTTGCAGCTGTCTTTGCAGCTGCCACTAGAATGTAACTGTCAAGATGTGTTTGCCAAAAACAGCCACTGTTAGCTCCTCCCACTTGTTGACTGTGCATTTTCTGTATGACATATAAGTACCTAAAACCAGCATTTTGTACTTGTACCGCTTGCATTTGAGCCCCTGTGTGGGTATAAAAGGACCAAGGGGCATATCACCAACAACTAACGATAATTATCGCTAGGTTGGCTTAGCGGCAATAATTTTATCGCCGTGTAGCGACGATTTTTATCGCTTAGGAGCCTTGATATTATCAAGGTTTATCTCCTAAGCGATAAAAATCGACCAAAATGCATGAATATTGCTGAAAAGTCAGCGATATTCATGCATTACCGAGCAAATGCTCTGAGCCATGTTATCCACCTTCCATTGGATAACATGGCTAAGAACTGCTCAGGGCAGGTGTTAGCTTTTGGAGATATTCGCGCTTAGCGCGAATATCTCCAAAAGTTGGTAATAGGAGATAGCGATGTTAGCGACTGTTTCCAGTCGCTAACATCTTGGCACGCCCACTTTGCATGTCATTAGTGATAAATTTCTCTGATATGCAAAGCGGGGCCCAAGATGGTCGCTATCTCCTACTAGCTGTCGCTAACTGGTGTTAGCGACAGCTAGGTAATAGGGAGATAATTATATCTCCGCTTTCTTGGCTTTTGAAGCCAAAAAAGTGGAGATAAATCCCTTGATAATATGCCCCCAAGTTCCTTCCATTCGGTGTGCTACTTTATACACTGCCGAAGGGTGTTGTGTGAATGTAGTTCCACCTCATGAGGTTTAATAAACTTTGTACTTTCTATTCCAGTTTCTGTGCCAACTTCTATTCTATGGTCTGAGGACTCTGTGCAGAGAAGGGCAAACCCCTAACACTGTAGGCCTTGCTGAGGCCCACTACTACACAAAGACCCCAATGGGGTGATTCCTGTCAACCATCTGAAGGCCAACTTTGACCGGGCAGACATGACCATGCTGATGATAACTGCTGGAGGAGAGGAAGAATAGAGTGAAACAGACCTCTTGTTTCATAATTCCAATGATGGTTCAATAAAGGGAGTAGTGATCTCCCCTACACTCATAAAGCATAGGCAGAAAGACTGCTGCTAATTGTTGGAGCAATTTGCTGGACTGTTCTCATTGACAAGTGGACCGACCCAGTAATGTGCTCATAACATTGACACTGGTGACACTGTACGTGACAAGAACTAAATTTACAGGTTGTCAGGCAAAATAAGGGCCAGCATCAAGGATGAAGTGTCCAGAATGCTGTTACTTTGGGTGATTGAGCTCTCTAGTAGACCCTGGTCCAGCCCAATGGTGCAAACGCCCCAGGGTAACGCGAAAGGAGGGTCCCTAGAACTGAGGTACTGCATGTGCTACAGAGGACTTAATACTCTCACCAACACATACACACACCTCATTCCCAGAGCTGAGGAGCTCATTTATTGGTTAGGGACTGCAAAGTATCTCAGCATATTTCATCTTACTTCTGTGTACTGGCAGATTGTCCTGACTGAGGGAGAAATGGAGAGGTCATTGAGAGCCACTTCCATTTTAAGGTCTTGCCCTTTGAATTGAACAATGCCCCTGCCACCTTCCAGAGTCTGATTAACAAGATACTGTCTGGGTGTGCTTGAGACCTCTAATGAAAAATCTAGATGATATTGCTGTCTTTAGCTGCAACTGGCAAGAACACCTGACCCACCAGTGGGAAGTGCTTCAGGCAATGCACTCTGCGGGGCTGACTGTCTAGTTCAGCAAGCGCCAGTTAGGGTAGGGGTCTTTAGTGTATGGGTGCCACTAAGTGGGTGAGGGGCATGTGCAGCTTCTCCAGCTCAAGTTCTAAACTATCATGGTTGGGATCCTCCCGAAGCTCAGACTTAGGTCAGAGCTTTTCTGGATCCAACAGGGTACTGCAGAAGATTTGTCAAGGGGTATGGCACCATTATAGCCCCCCGCTGGCTGAGCTGACCGCTAAGAAGCAGACCAAGGATGTCATATAAACTGAAGGCAATAAAAAGCCTTTGACACTCGGAAGGAGGTGCTGTGAACAGTATCTGTGCTCAAGGCACCTGATTTCAGCAAGAAGTTTGTTGTCCAAAAAGCCGTGCCCGAGCATGGTATTTGTGTGGCATTATCACAGCTAAAAGATGAGGGTCGGAATCAGCCAGTTGCCTTCATCAGCAGGTGACTATTCCCCAGAAAGCAGATAGCTTGAAGTGCCAAAGAGATGGAAGCTTTTTTGTGGTCTGGTCACTGAAGAAGATTAGAACCAGCTGTTTGGCCCTGACATCTGGGTACAAACCTACCACAGGCCTCTCAGGTGGCTCATGAATATGAGAGGAGAGAACCCCAAATTGTTGAGGTGGTTCATTTTACTATTGGTATGGACTTTACAGTGGAAAACAGAAACTGGAACTGATCACACCAAGGCAGATGGCCTTCCGCTTAGATGATAACTGCAAAGGGAATGGCTGAGTTGCTCCTCACTTTTTATCTGGAGGGGGGCCATGTAGGAAAAGACTTCTTTTGTGTGTTCATCCCCAATTTCTGGGGACTACTGCAGCTGTTTTTTGTTTACTCTGTGCACTTGTCTCAGCTAACAGGCTCCAGTGCATGTGCTCTGACCTCTAAAACAAGTCAAAACTGCCATTACTCTTAATCAGCCTATTTAACTTGCTTATAAGTTCCTAGTATATGGTATAAAATTGGACCCAGGGCCTGTAAGTTAAAGGTCACTAGTGGACCACAGCACCTGTTGTGCCATCTACTACAGTGACAATGTAAACATGGATTCAGGTCTACCATTGTAGCCTGACTGGCAGTTTAAAAACTGCAATTCAGTTAGTCAAAATTAAACTTTTTGAGACTAAACCTTCCTTTTAAATAGCAATAAGTCATACCTAGGCAGGCCTTACTGCCGAGAATGCAGACTGCATGGTACTGAAAAGTAGGACATGAAGAAATGTATCATTACACATGTCCTAACACTGAACAAAGCCCCTGAAGCTACTTTCACTGGAGTTATGCCGGCTGTTGGGTAGGAGAAACACTGTGATGCAATATTGCTTTTAATAATGCTATCTACAGCTAGCAGACACCTAGAAATTTCATTCTTGGAATCTCTATGAAATTTATTTAAAATACAATTCGCTTTCAAAGTGAGATTTTGAATAAATATTAAGTAAAATATACTTTTAGAAGTTACCTTTCCATGCCTAAAGCTTCTGGCCTTTGGTGACTAATTTACATTAACCCTTGGCTGCAGCCCTCCGAGTGCTTAGCCCTCAATAAGGTGTGAAACTGCTCCCAGAGAAGGAGAAAAAGGCTTGGGTATTGGGAGGTATTTCTGTTCCTCTGGCAAGCAAAAGAGTGTTGTACAGAGTTCCCCAGTGTGAGCCAATGTTGTAGCTCAATCGATTGTCTCTCTCAGTTAGGGTGGCGGGACAAGTGCATGGTGTAGACCCTTTTCAGAATTTTAGGATACCTCACACAAGTCACCGACAGGCCAACACCTGTTGTCCCAATCGGTGTCCGTCCAGCGTCATCATTGGTATCCTGCTCCTACGGCAGGCTGGCGGTGCAATGCCCGTCGGGCAGCCCGAAGGGCCGCACTTTGATGGAGATCTTTTATTCCGAGCCAGCGGGTGTATGTGTGTGAGGGACCTAGGGAGTGCAATAGTGAGCAAGGGGGTGTGTGTGTGTAGAATTAAAAGAAGTCAGTCGAGTCCATTAAGAATAACTTTAATGATCAGGCTCGCTGCTTTGTTAAAATTAAGGGGTATTAAGGAGTGATAGACAATGAGACCAATCCTTATTCAACCCTTCATGTGAAAACGGTCGACATGTTTCTTGCCGTAAGGGCAATTCATCAGGACCATAGTGCTCATATAATTGCTGGGTGTCTACTAGATTGCGAAGACCCCCATATACGACCTGAGTGGTGTCGTACTGGAATGGTTCCAGGCGGGAAACCTACTGGAAACTGAAAATTTGAATAAACAGACATACATGGTGTTAAAGTATGCTAGTAACAGTTTACATCAGCAGGTGCCTGTGTATCAAGGTGACTTGACCGTGCATATCCCGTGAGTATAAACGCTATGCCATAGCAAATTGCATGGTACTGTGAGAGAGAGGTGATAATAAAACCAGTGCGCACAGTCGAACACGCTCTATATGTGAGCAGTCATGCTGTAAGTTTTTAAAGCATGCATCTCAGTGCAAAGGGCGTGGCTAACGACTATGCGACTTGCCGAGTCCTGTGTGAACCCAATATGCCGGGCCATTAGTGATGTAGCGCCCCAGCCCAGTCAGTTGGTAAGGGCGGCCCGTTTATTCATTACAAAGTTATGAATATACAGAAATGCAGACTGAATAGTTCAGCCGAACATTCCAATAGATAAAAAATGGAAAAGAAACCGCAAATATAAACACAATACACATATATACAAATTCAAGACGCTCATATCCAGTCTGACACTCCGTCATGTGCTCAAGATCGGTATTAGCGTGGTGATCGCGGTCACAGGTACACAGACAAAAACGCCCAAAACAAGGACAGTGCCCTGATTAGCGTGTGCGCGTGAGCGCGAACAATGCCAACAATGATGACAACGCGCTTACCCGCTAATGTGGATCCGGATGCCTCACAAGCTGTCCATGTGGGGCCAACAGCGGGTTAGAGGTTCCTCTGGGGAAAGTAAGGCAACCCGCTGGGTTAACGGAAAAAGTGAAAAGTAAAAAGTAAACACCATCACGCAGCGTCCCTCGTGAAGGGGGTCCGCTGGCGGATGGCTGGCCGGGCGTCATTTCTGTTCCTCTGGCAGTTTGGCCATTTGGGCAGTGCCCAGGAAATGTACTAACTTCAAAGAGGCCTCCCTTGTCACAGGAAAATGACATTTACATTTTTTGAATAACATTAGGGAGGAAAATGTTCTTGGAACTGGTATGAAGTGACCAGAGATGGGGCTGCTCATTTGCCTGGCCACATCTCTGGATTGGCACACAAGCTCTGAACAAGGGGGAAATAGTTTTACTTTTATGGCAGGAAAGGGCACTGTGGGAGGTTTTGTTGTTGGGAACACATGGACTGCTGCAAAAATGGGTAGGGTTTCTCCTGGGAGTTATTTCTCTGTTGGTTATGGAGGGACCAGGAGTCACCCCAAACCAGAAAATAGTGCCAGATATAAATGTGGTACCCCTGGCACCCTCTTCAGAACACTCTGGGCCTGTGGAAGAACTCAAGAAGTACTGCAACTGCTGCTTGAGCCCTCGGAGGAAACATGATCAGCTGGACCTGATCCCACTTGTTCTCAGGATGAAGAATTGGACTTCAAGGGTCAGTTGACTGACCTTCAGTCAAACTACATGGACACAACACGCTGCAAGGAGTCTGGTGGCTTCTTCTGGAGAAAGTCTTCAGACCCAAAAGCTGATCCTTAGGTCCTCACACCCTTGGCTGTTTCAAAGTGTATTCCTCCTAATATCTTGAAAAACCTGAGACTTACGTTCTTATGCCTACAAGCAACTCAGAAGGTGTAAGACAAACTTGACAAGCTGATCCAACCAAGGTGCATTGCTGTTGGGCTGAAGAGTATTTTTTTCTGCTTGGAACTGTTCTGCAGTAGCAAATCTATTTCAGCAGGCAATCACAGAGAAGATATCCAGCTTCATGGAACACTCTTCACCTACAGCTTGTAGCCTTGCATCTGAATGCAGAAAACTGGACGAAGGTGGCAACATTATCTGACTGGTGAGAGAACTTCCCTAGAAGGAATGTTCCTACTTAGATCTTGTCCTGCCTAAAACCAATGGCTTGACTGGGACCTCGTCCAATGCCTACCGAGCATGATGGAGCCCTTCTTTTATATAACCTGCTGCCCTGTCCTACTGAAGGCCTTTGACTTTCAGAACAAAATGTAAGTTCCAAGGTAAATTCTATGACTGAATCAAAACTGGTTGGTATACCTCACCTCTGCTTCATTGCAGTCGGCCTCAAGTCGCGTCCAACTTCAGGTCTACCATGACCAGCTGACCGCGGTTGGCGGTTACTGCTTTTTTGAGCTATTTTCATTTAAAACCTTAAAAATTCACATCTCTGGTTCGCCTTATGGGATTTTTGTTGTGGCATCATTTGGTTCAGGAAATTATTCTTTATTTGTACAAATTGGAGTAGGATTTTTATTGTTTTATGGTTTTTTACTGTATTGGTACTTCTAAATGATTTACACAATTTCTTAAGTATAGTCAGTCTGTTTTGTGTCATATCTACCATGGGTTGAGCTCCAGTTTAACTTACTGGGGTTGAGCTCATGTTTAAATTACTGAAACCTTTACTGAAAATAACAAGCTAGTAGCATAATTACTTGTGGTGGACTCCCATTCATCCAACTAATAACCCACTTTATCACAAACATCATGGGACATATGTACAAGGAATTGACATCACCAGAATTTCACTTATTTTGAGGTTCTGGTAGCATGAACTCTTTCGCCTTATTTAAAAGGTGGCATTATGCTACCTTATGTGGCTTTAAGCCACTTTGTAAATAATGCCCCTATTCACACAGCCCTTAGTGGGAGAGGGGCATGCATACGAGTTTTGGGGCAGTGTCAAATATAAGACAAGAAAATACCTGCTCTTAAACAGGTGATTCAAGGAGAAATGTTTTATTTCTCCTCCTATATTGCTCTTTTCACGTGTGATCCATTCTGCAGCACACATGGATAGAGCAAATCACCTGTTAAGATTGTTTCTGTGCAGCAAGGTGCCTCTCGAGTTGAGGAAAAGATCTATATAGGAGGTGGGGAACTCAGAATCAATTGAAGAATGCAATTGTTTCATGTCGATGTAGTGGGCTCTCCCATAAGTTCTTATTTGCAGAAGTCTTCCACATAGAAGCAGATCACAGGTAAAATAAGATGGAGCCTGCACAGAGACTCCTAGTAATACAATCACCACAGACGTAGTCGGCCAGTTCCTGATGAGTGAATCAGAAAAAAGGCCAAAGTTGCCATTTTTATAGTAGAATCTGGCTAGCTTTTTGTTTATGAAGCGAGACCAGGTTTGATACTCAAATCTCATCACATTGTTGGCTGAATACATTTCAACATTTTGAAAATATATTTTTTTTGCTTTTAGATACTTAAAAAAAATGCTGTCAACATTGTAGTATAGTTTAAAAAGTTGCACCCTGTTTTACCCTGATATTAAGCCCTAATGTAATACAAACACTTAAAGTAATCACTGAAGGTGTGGCCACATGTGACTCTGCCAACCAGCCCACTATCTTGCCAATACTCATCACCAATTGTGATATGGTGATCTCCGTTCCTTTTCAAAGATGCAGAAAAAGTGCAATATATTATTATAGAAGTAGTGCAAACTGGCCCTAGGCCAAGTAGTCAAATGCCTATTGAGTACTCACTTTTTCAAAAAAACTGTACTTATTGACATTTCTGAAACGTTCCAGACACAGAGTACATCCAACATCCATTGTTACTCTGCCATCATGCAATGTTAATCAACAATAACAAGAACAGGGGGTCTAGGGAGGAACAGGGCACCAGCTCAACATTGAGCATAGATTCAACTTTTCAGCACTTCAAAGGAATCGAGTTCAATCAAAGACAGACGATAAGCAAATGCATAGGCAGTACAAGTTACACAATGATAGCTTGTTAATCGGGATTAATACATCTTATAACGATGATAGCAGTATTGTTACCATAGAGATGGCATAGGTGAGGTCAACAGATGTGCAGGAGCTTTAGGTATATCATGGTGTTGCTGGCGGATTAGAATGATCTGAGTCCCGTGTGCCTACCCACATCTTGAAAGGACCTCAAATATCTTTGCGTCTGGACGTGGCGGGGCATTATCTCCCAGTATGTGCAAAGTTGCTCTTGGCAGAAAGTAATGTCATATATCCATGTGTCGATTGAGGAGGCAGAGCTTACACCCCAGTGTATGGCCACTCTTCATTTTGTCAGTAGGAACATCATGGCGAGGAGACGATGAACCATGAGCGTGGCGTCTTTAATGTATCCCTGCAGTCTCACGCGGGGCGTTGGTTCTGATTCTGACCTAGCAATTTCTCAAGTTACCTTGAAAACTTTGACCCAAAACTTCGCTGTAGGAAGGCAGTGCCATGCTAAGTGTAGGAATGAGGCTTGAGGCGTGTGACATCTTCAGCAGTTAGCGTCAGGTCTGAGACTCACCTGGTGAATTTGGAGGGGTGTGAGGTAAATACAATGAAGACATTTAAAATGGATGAGCCTCAGTTTATAGTTGGGTGAGAGGAGTTCCAGCTGCCTGCAGCAGTAAAGCCACTGCTCATCAGGTGGGTTTAGATCTGAATGCCATCCCTCAAGTGCCTTTAATTTTGTCAGCAGATAGGAGAGTTTTGTAGTGTTATAGAGACGTGTGATGAGTCTGCATGAAGATGGGTCAGTTAGCATGTGTTCGAGAGTTTGAAGTGTAGGGGGCACGGAAAGGTATTGTGTATCTGGTGGCACAAGGCCTGAAGCTGATAGTATAGCAGTAAATCTGAGATTGTTGGGGGAGAATCGCCTGCTGTAGGTGGGAGGGCTAGGATTGTGTCTTCAGGGTATAAATCACCAAAACTGTTGAGGCTGAGCCATCGTGCCCTCACCATACTTCCGCCGTCAGCTAGCGGGGGTAGTTATGGGTTGTGGGACAACGGGATGAATGGGGCGTGTAGTATCGAGAGGCCAGCTCTGTTTTGCAATCCCTCCAACGCCCATCTCAGAGTCTACACTCTGTTTATTTCCCAGGGTTTCTATAAGCTAGATACACTGCGACCCGCAGGAGGGTGTGCTCAGCCCTGTCTTTTTCCACAGCGACATGGGGTTGAAAGGCGGTTGGGTAGAGCCAGTGGTGAGGAAACGGGGCCTGTGCGCAGTAGGTGTATAACGGGTAATCCGGTGCTCCTAGGCCTCCTTGTTTGAGCAGAAGTGTAAGTAATTCCCAGGATATCCAGGCCTGTTTACCAGCCTCGACCAGGGCGGCCATGAGGGGGTGCTGATGTTTGAACAATGATTGTTTCAGCAGCAGGGGCAGATTAACGAACAGGTAAAGTAGTTTGGGGAGAACAATTATCTTCCCTATAGCAATCCTGCCAGCCAATGATATTGGCAATCTGGACCCTCTCTTCCAGCAAAGCCATAGCGCAGCCTTAATTCATGCTCCAGAACTCCTGTCTGTTTCAGCTGAGGCAGATCTCCATGTATTTGACTGGGCCATGAGTCCATGCTAATAGATATTCCAACCTGAAGGTGTGCATGCCGTCGATTAAGGGAAATAGTGTTGATCTGGGCCAGTTAATCTGTATTCCATTCATGCCCCTAAATTTAGTGATTTTGAGTGACACGGGTTTAGGTTCTCCCTGGGGTGTGTATGTAGAGCATGATGTTGACTGCATAAATGAAATAATTAACCCTCTAGATGTGAATCCCAGTTCTCTAACAGCTTGGTGTTGCCTAAGTTGTGTCACAAGGGGTTGTATCACTATAGCAAAGAGGAGAGGGGATAAGGGACAGCCCTGCTGCGTGACCCAAGTCACAGGGAATAGACAAAAGATTAGGCCATTTACACATTGTCAGGCAGTGGGAGCGGAGTACAGAAGTTGACTTTGTTGTATATACTTTGGGCTGAAGCCCAGCCTGGTCAGGATGGTGAATAGGTATGACCATTGCAGCAAGCCAAACGCCTTAGTGGTATCTAGGAGCACTGCCAATGCTGGTACTTGGGGTCTAGGTGGGGTAAGACCGCAAAAAAGTGCTCAAATTGTGTGCCGGTGAACACCCGGGTATAAATCCCGATTCGTCTGGGCTAGCTATGAGAGGGAGGAGTGGCTATAATCAGTTCGCTAGCAATTTTGCATATGTTTTGTTATCTATAGTGATAAGGGATAATGGAAGACATGAATCATGGAGGTTCGGGTGTTTCCCAGGTTTAAGCAATGTCAATGTTACTGCTTGGTGCATGAAGGGGAGTGGGACACCTGCGTCCAGTAATTCCTGAAAGACAGCAAGGAGATGTGATGCTAATATAGGCGCATAGCATTTATAAAAGGAGGCTGTCAGCCCTTCTGGCAGGCTATGTATGACCTGGATGATATCTTCAGTGGTGAAGGGCTCATCAAGATAGCCCTTATGTGCCCTGCCCAGCCACAGCAGCTCGATCGAGTCTAAATATTCAGATAGTCCTTCAGCCGAGTCACTTATGGTGAAGTAATATAAGCTGGCATAAAAGTGTGTTAGGAAATTCAGTATGATACTTGGTCACCACACCAGGATAGAGTCCTCATCTAGGAGCTCTGAGATATAGGACGAATTGCGTTGTGGTCTAAGGATAGTTGCAAGGGTTCTACCAGGGGGGTGCCACTCCCCATAACATCTAGCTGTAGTGAATTTTCTTAAAACTGTGTTTGCCTTTTAGCCTTGTCTTCAAACTCTGAACTTTTCACCCTAAGGGTCGCCAGATGTTCAGGCTCGCTGGTTCTATAGTATTCCAGCTCAGTGTCCCGGATGGTGTGCTCCAGCTGCACAAGGGCCTGTCCAATAGCCTTCAATACACCTGTCTACGTACAACCACCTCCCAGAGAGTGGAGGGGAGGATACCGACTTTACATTGAATGAGAAGTACTCCACTATTTCTCTGTGGATTTCCTCCCTAAAGGCTTCGTCCAAAAAGGCGTGAGGGGGCAGTCCCCAGGGCATCAACAGGGGAAATTACAATATGAGCATGCTGGGGGCATGGTCAGCCAAAGTCCTCGGCAAGAGCCGGGCATCAGTCACCCACATGCCACATCTCTAGAAACAAGCCAGAAGTCAAGTATGGACCATGCGTTTGGATGTGTCACTGGGTGCTGCTGCCTCCAAATGTCTACCAGCCTGTGCTCCTGAGTAAGGGATTTCAGCACCGATCCTTGCCTCCTTGAGGAGCCCTCTCTGTCCAGGGTATCGTCTAGTATAACGTTGAAGTCATCACCCCAAGTTACTGTGTCGCATCCCAGAAGGGAAATCTTCAACCAGATTGTGCTAAAGAATTCATTATCTTCTGTGTTTGGTCCATATATTGCCGCCATTGTTATCCAAGTCGCCCCCAGCATACCGCCTAATATTAGGAATCTGCCATCTGGGACGATCAGCTAGCTAGATGTGACCCAACCCAGCCCGCGGCATATTAATAGAGCTACACCTCTGTTGTATCTGAAGTACACAGATGCATTAACATCTCCCCAGCATCTATTGTGTAGTTTGGAAACTGTAGTATTATTGAGATGTGTCTCTTGGAAGAAACAGACGTCTATGTTATGTCTGTGCAAATATGAGTGAATGAAGCGTGTTTTCCTATAGTCGTTTAATCCGTGAATATTGCGTGTAAGGAAAGAGAGTGCCATCATTTAGGATTATGTTGTGCAATATACATACGGATAGGATCTGATCTGGCGGACCTGGCCATGCAGTTGCCCCTGGTTGCGCTATTGTACTGAAAGTCGTCTATGTAGCCTGGCTTGTGAGATGAACATGCATTGATATAATCAAGCTGGCATTCAAGCTTGAACTTCCCTCGCACCATCCCTGAGTAAACTATAATAACTTCCCCAACCAACCCTCCTCCCACGCCAACCCCCCAATTAGGTTGTTATTGATTGCCCAGCGGCAAACAAGCAAAAATAGCTAACACCCACTACAGATAGGAGATGGGAGTACTCCCTGGGTGGCAAGGGACTCAGGCAAACATCCCTGCCATAGTGGGGGGTGGCTAAGTTGAGTAGGTGTATGTGACAACTCAAGGGCAGTCGCATAGCTGATAAACAAATTAGATACTGGCAAAGCAAAGATTATGCAATCAAAAAAGAAAAAAGAAAGAGCCAGGTCAAGTTGGCTAGGTGTAATTCTACCACCAGTTAACATGACAGTCTTCAGTTATCTGCCTTTGCGGTGCCTATTAGATGAAATTTCAGTCACTATCACTAAGACCCACACCTGAAGGGGCGCTCGTAGATGGCTCTGGAGAGCGTTACTGATCCCCAATGTGTTTGGCAAACGCAGGTGCTGATTTTGAGTCAGTAAAATAATGAGGGGTTCCTTCATAAGTGACTTTCAGTTTAGCTGGGTACAGCAGGGCGTATGGCACCCCCGCTTGCTGTACATTTTACAGGTACAAAAACACGTCGAGCAGCTTGGACCAGGGGTGTAAAGTCAGGGTAGAATGAAATTGTTTTACCTTGATGACATATATCTCCTTGCCCTTTGGCCTGGCGAAAGATGGTGTTGCGGTCATGGTAATTAAGCAGGTTTGCCAGAATTGGTCTTGGAGTGGCGCCCACTGGAGGTCTGGGGGCATGGGAGCAGTGGGCCCATTCTACAAAGAACACTCCTGGAAGGTTTGGGCCAAACAGATCATGAAGCAGTGACTCCACAAATGTTTCTATTTTGAAGACAGTGGTGGTTTCTGAAATGCCTGCAATGTGGAGGTTGTTACTACTGGAGCGAGCTTCTAGAATTTCATTCTTTGCTTTAATCACATTTGGAACCTTTTTAATTTCCAGCAAATGCTTCTCGGATTCAACCTGGTAGTCGTGAGCATCGGATGCACGATTTTCAAGTTGGTCTAGCCGTGATTCGTGAGTGTCTACTTGTTGTTTCACCTGGTGTAGCCAAAAGGTGTGGATGCTGAGTTTGGAGTCTATGTTTTTGAGGCTGAATTTAACCTCTAATAGGAGAGCACAAAGACCATTGCTCTGCCGCTCAGAATCCTCGATGTCTCTGCTAGACTTCTCAGCCTCTAGTATTCAAAGGAGAGCTTGGTCTATTTTCTATCATTTTCCCATGCTGTAGCCGTACAGAGCCCCTGGCATCCCACCTGACAATCCAATGAGGTTCGGAGGAATGCAGGCAGCAAATCTAAATTGTCTAGACCTGGCCTTCCTCTGCAAGCACACTTGAGCAGAAGGACCAGTTAGACCTGTGTGTGACTGGGACTGTTGTATTGCAGTAGCTTTCGTGCCAGCAGTAGATTCCTGATATTGACTTGGCCGCCACGGTGCTCTGTGGCACGGTCCACTCAAGGCGCCCGCCGGGCCGGTTCAATGTTCTGGTGACCAGGATTGGCCTCCTTGAGCCCCAGAGGAAGGAAATTAGACAAGCATTGGAAATGCAATAGGTCTCGCATTAGAAAAGTTGGAGCTATTGGTCTTGTAAATGATTTTTTTTTATTTATGTGTTGTTTTTGAAAATAGCTAAATAAATAGCTTTGACATTTACAATGTCAATAGTTATAACTTTTGCAAATGTGACACCTATAGCATTTGTAATGCAACATGTTTGTATTTAAGTGACTTAGATGTATTGATATTACAAATAACAATGGCTTTTAATTTTTGTAAATAATTAATACTTAAATAATTTATTTAATTTATAATGGCAATAGCTTAAACGTTTGTAAATAACTTTTGTGAAGATTATGTTCAGTGTATTTTATTGTGACAAAAATCCAAGAACATTGCATTTGCACCTACACACACACAGAGCCACACACATATAGATGTGGTGGTGGTGGATCTGGGGGATATGGTGGTGGTGGATGTGGTGGTGGTGGTGATGGTGGATGTGGTGGTGATGTGGTGGATGTGGTGGTTGTGGATGTGGTGAAAGTGGTGGTGGATGTGGTGGTGGAAGTGCTGGTGGTGGGTGTGGTGGATGTGGTGGTGGTGGATGCGGTGGTGGATGAGGTGGCGGATGTGCTGGTGGATGTGGTGGTGGTGGATGCAGTGGTGGATGTGGTGGTGGGGGTGGATGCGGTGGTGGATGCGGTGGTGGATGTGGTGGTGGATGTGGTGGTGGATGTGGATGCGGTGGTGGATGCGGTGGTGGATGTGGTGGTGGATGTGGATGCGGTGGATGTGGTGGTGGTGGATGCAGTGGTGGATGAGGTGGCGGATGTGGTGGTGGATGTGGTGGTGGTGGATGCGGTGGTGGATGTGGTGGTGGTGGTGGATGCGGTGGTGGATGCGGTGGTGGATGTGGTGGTGGATGTGGATGCGGTGGATGTGGTGGTGGTGGTGGATGTGGTGGTGGTGGTGGTGGATGTGGTGGTGGATGTGGCGGTGGTGGATGTGGTGGTGGTGGATGTGGTGGATGTGGCGGTGGTGGATGTGGTGGTGGTGGATGTGGTGGTGGATGCGGTGGTGGATGTGGCGGTGGATATCATGGTGGATGTGGATGTGATGGTGGATGTGGTGGTGGTGGATGCGGTGGTGAAGTGGTGTTGGATGTGGTGGTGATGGTGGATGTGGTGGTGGTGTTGGATGTGGTGGTGGTGGTGGATGTGGTGGTGGTGGATGTGGTGGTGGTAGATGTGGCGGTGGTGGATGTGGCGGTGGTGGATGTGGTGGTGGTGGATGTGGTGGATGTGGCGGTGGTGGATGTGGTGGTGGATGCGGTGGTGGTGGATGCGGTGGTGGTGGTGGATGTGGTGGATGTGGTGGTGGGGAGAGAGTGGGCAGGGCTTCAAGTCCATACTCCAATACAGCACACCTTGCATAGCAGTGCATGGGCTGACCAGGCTCGACCTATTAAATGAAATTAGAAGAGAGAAGTACGTTGGGAGTAGATAACAAAGGAGTAAAGGGAAGAAAAGTGGGGAGAAAGAATGAGTTACGGAGAAGGAGGGCAACATAATGATTCAAAATTAAAAGTACGGAGGATATGGAATGTGGAGGTGACAGCTGGCAGGAACGAGAGGAAAGTGAGAGATGTCTCTTTCTTTATAAATATATAAATAACTTTTCGAGCTGTGGATAGAAGCATCACAGAATTTGAGTGAACGCGAACGTTGTCTATTTTTTCAGCTCTTAGAGCGTGCACTCTTTCTCGACATTAAAGCCTTGCGGACCCTAGTGAGAGTGACTTGTTTTGAGTTTCGTTCAAAGCCACTTTGCCGCTGTCTGCATTGGCTTCACAGTACATATAGCTCAACTTTAACAACTCTGGCTAGTCCCCCAAAAATATGGCTGGTGTGCTGAAGAGTGAAGAAGGTGACGTTGTTCGTGTGCCAGCAGGAGAGGTCCGCAGTTGTGCGTCTCCTCCCTCATCATCTGGGTCCTGGAGGAGGGTTAGCGGCTCTCGTGATGTCCTCGGGCAAAGGGAGGAGGGTGGGAAGAAGCCGGGGGGAGGGAAGGAAGGGGGAGGAGAGGCAGGATGTATTTTCAAGCTTTAAACAAGGGGCGGAGCGAGGGGGAGGTGTGCTGGGAGAGAGAGTGGGGAGGGGAAGAGCTGCTGGCGGAGCATCCTTGTTATGGGCGATGTGTTGCTGTAAAGTGGATTATAGGCTGATCGACTAAGAGTCGGCAGGCTGGGGAACAGATGCTGCTGGGGAACGGATGAGGGGAGGTGCTGGCGGCAGGGGAGGCAGGGGGCGGAGAGCAAGGGGCGGAGCGGGAAGAGCTGCAGAACAAAATAGTGTGTAACTTTCTTTCTTTACCAAGCAGTTTATGCAATCTCTACAAGTTGCGCTATAAGAATCTGGGAAATTTTCCGCATGTCCAGCTGATGCCTGAATTCCGTGCTGTATGCTAGAGTGCTGGGGGGGAGGTGGCGGAGCGGGAAGAGCGTCGTGAGGGGAGAGAGAGTGGGGAGAGGGCGGAGCAGGAAGAGCTGCTCTCGGCAGGCTGTGTCAGTGTGGAATGCTGGCGGCTGGGGAGGCAGGGGGCGGAGCGAGGGGGAGGTGTGCTGGGAGAGAGAGTGGGGAGGGGAAGAGCTTATGGCGGAGCATCCTTGTTATGGGCGCCCTCGGAAACATGCCCCGTTCTGTGAGAGGAATCGGTGTGGAGAGCAGAGGCTTCTGCCAACAGATGGGTAGGAGAGACTGAAAGCTATCGGGCAGGGGCTGTGCTGGAGGCGATTTGCAACCAAAGAAGCCGCACTGTAAGCGGTGATGCATAGGTGTATGACACAAGAGGCAAGCTGCGTCTTGAGCCTCCTTCCGCTCGAGGCAGAACAGACAGTTTCACGGAAGACAAGCAGTAAAGTGGATTATAGGCTGATCGACTAAGAGTCGGCAGGCTGGGGAACAGATGCTGCTGGGGAACGGATGAGGGGAGGTGCTGGCGGCTGGGGAGGCAGGGGGCGGAGAGCAAGGGGCGGAGCGGGAAGAGCTGCAGAACAAAATAGTGTGTAACTTTCTTTCTTTAGCGAGCAGTTTATGCAATCTCTACAAGTTGCGCTATAAGAATCTGGGGAATTTTCCGCATGTCCAGCTGATGCCTGAATTCCGTGCTGTATGCTGGAGGGGGAGGTGTGCTGGGAGAGAGAGTGGGGAGGGGCGGAGCGGGAGGAGCGTCGTGAGAGGAGAGAGAGTGGGGAGAGGGCGGAGCAGGAAGAGCTGCTCTCGGCAGGCTGGGGAACAGATGCTGCTGGGGAACTGATGAGGGGAGGTGCCCTGAAGAAATGCGACACGGCAGGCAGGGGAGGGGGCGGAGCGGGGGTGTGGGAGGAGTGCGGCTGAGGGAAAACACATGCAAGGCAGGCGGCTGGGGGCATGTGCACGCGCTTTTAATGTCAATGCGCATGCGCATTGAGCTTGAATTTCACGGGCACTGCAAGGAATCGCCATCGATTCCTTGCAAGTTGGTTAAAGTCTGTTTAAGCCCCCATAGTCTCGCAAGCTCAATGCGCATGCGCATTGACAGGCGAGACCTAAAAAACCAGGGTCGCTCAGCCCCTCCACTTCGACTCACTCAGCAGGGTGCTCACCTAGGCCCATGGTTGAGTTGGGCTTTTGTGCTGCGGTGTCTTGGCACCCGGCACTAACGGGCAGATTTATGAGGCTCTTGCGCCTCCTTGCGCCGCAATTGCGTCACGTAATGTGACGCAACGGCGGCGCAAACAATGCACCCTATTTACAACGTGACGCATCTAGAAGATGCGTCACGTTGGAAACCCCTGCGCCATAAGGAGGCGTTCCTGCGCAGGGGGGGGGGGACGTTCCTGCGCAGGAACGCCTCCTAAAAGTGGCTGAGTGAAATCTATGAGATTTCACTCAGTCACTTTCTACGTCAATTCCCTACGCCTGCTTGAAGCAGGCGTAAGGGTGACGCAGCATGCATAGAATAGGTGGCTCCTGTGCATTGCAGGAGTCATGTCGCACTTGCGACATGACTCCTGCAATGAGCCGCACGTACGCCGAGAGATGCGTCACGCATCCTCACTGCCTTGCACCATGGTGCGCCGCATCATAAATGCGGCGCACCATGGGTGGCGGAGCAGTGGCGCACTGTGGCGCATGTTAACTGGCGCATCCCTGGGGATGCGCCAGTTAACATAAATCTGCCCCTAAATTCCTAGTAGTGATTAGGCTGCAGCAAGTCCCCACATCTCGATCCAACTAAGGCACGAGCCATCCTTGTCTGATGTTCTGGGTCAATGCAGGGCCTACGCAATCCCCGCAGGAGGGTCCATAATCCGGGGTGAATTCTCTGCACCTCTCGCAGCAGGCCCTCTCCAGTCAGGTCCCCTTTGGGACAGCGCCAGAAATATCCGCCCAAGGCGACCACGCTACTGCCAGTAGGCTGACCCGAGCTGCACTCAGCAAGCTTATCATGCAAAGCCACCTGATTACGGGGAGGCGCCGCAGGCGGGGCCCTGCCCGAAGGCAGCCCAGTGCTCGCAAGGCGACCCAAGGTGTAGAAGGGCGCGAGTGCCGGACAAGCACGGTCTCGGGTATTGCTCACCTGAGCTCTTGAGGTCACTGCACAGGATGTCGTCTGAGGGCGGGTCCACCAGGAGCCGGCACCATCCGCGGCCCAGTGTGGCCCCACCTTCCCCACCACAGGGCAGCCCCGGGGCCCGTACACTGGACCACGGCACCGCTGATTTCCTTAGCGCTACAGTCTCCGGTCCGTCCCAGCCGTCAGGGTAGGATGCACAAAGAACACGGGTGGGCCTAAGCAGGGGGATTTGATGAGTGCGTAAGGGGCCCAGCCACCTGGAGGCACACAGTCTGTCTTTGTCAGGCTTGCAAACTTCAGGATCACTGCTATAATTGCAGCTGAAGCCTTGCCAGTGGTGAGAGCATTCGGATTGCCCTCCTGAGCTCAGATAAATGTTTGTTTATTACTAGCCATGCAGAGCCCTCTCAGCGAGTGGCCATCTTGCTGCTCGGCGAGACCACGCCCGAGTACTCACTCTTAATTGTTGGATGCATGAAGATCTATAATATGACTGCTGTAGGTAGTTAAAGTTGCTCTAATCATAGTTGTGAGTCCAATTAATATTCTTTCTAGAAATCGTGTGCTCACATGGTACTTAGGCACTGCTGCTTTATTCACCACTAAGAATGGCTTGACTTACTGTGGATGTGACAACCTCTGATGTGGAGAACCTTCGTATTTGGTGGAGGCATCGGGCATAGCTGGCAAGTAAGCTTGCTCTCGCAGGTGTCTCTCAGTAGCATCATCACCACCTGATTATTGTGCCCGACTGCACCATAGCATCATACCCCCAATACACTTCCTTGCAACACTTGTTGTCTGTCTCACCCATCTTGGCACTAAGAATCCGCAGAGGAACCACATATCTGCAAATTCTCCTCTCCAAGAGACAGCAGGCACACTGAAGCAAGATGATGGAGATCCAGATCTCTCTAGCGCCACAGCATTTTATCATCATGTACTGAACATCACCAAGAGCTGTGAGCTGAGCACAAACAGGCAGAATCGTGGCTTGTAGCAGGAGTGGCCAACAAGGGGTAAGAGGGATGAGAAGCATGAGCTAGTAAGCAAAGAATGCAGAGTAGTGAAATAGAATATAATAGATTACTATAGGGCACTTATGGAGCACAGTGCAGCACTAAGAACCTCATGTAGAAAGGGCCTTATTTACGTTTTTTTTTGCTGAAGGGCAGTATAGCAGGCCTTGCTGCTGCACTGCCCTGTGGCAAAAGAAAAGGGCAGGAATGTGCCATATCTATTAGATACAGTACATTCCTGTCCTTTTCCCCTGTGCCGGCGCACAATGGGCTGACATGGTGGAAGGGTGCCTGCATTGTGAGGATGATTATTTTCGTGCAGGAAGGGAAATCTTCCTGCACAAAAACAATCACAAGAGGCTTTTTCCTCTTTCTATGTGTGTTGCAGAATGCAGCACACATAGAAAGAGGAAAAATGAGGGGAAATAAAGATATTTCTCCTCGTTGTGCCTCTCTTACGCCTCCCCCGGAAAGGCATACATTTGTGACACTGCTTCAGACGTAGGATTTCTCGTAAATCTGCGGCAGTGTCAAAAAGCCATGGAAGTTATTGGGAATGCCTTCAGCAACACCGATGGAACGACCCTTTCACGCAGTTTTCTGTATGAAAGGGGCACATATTTATAAGGCCATGAAAAGCCACGTAACGTGGCTTTACGTGACCTTATAATATATGCCAGTGGCAAATTGCGCCTCCGAAACGTCAAGAAAGTGACCTTCAGGCGGTGCAAAAGTGCTGGTAGGGTCTTGTAAGTGAGGCCGAAAGTGTTTTAATGGTCACAGACTTCCAAAATCTGAGTATCTGCAACCACGAAAACAATTTTTGAAATGTACTAAACCCAATTGATGATTTAAAAACATTTTCTTAATCTATGAATGGGTTTAGCTAACAATAAGAAATTTGCTTTTGGAAGAGATGTATTTAAGGTGTACCTTCCAAATACCAATTCCTTATAATATGCATTAGTGTTCTGTGACCGAAATCCAGTCACAAAACATTACCACCAACTCAGAGGAGATGCTAACCTCCAACAGGCCCCTTCCCATTTGCGAATGATCTTCAAACCAGGCCTCCTACTTTTGAAAAAGCTTTGTGTAACTTTTCTTTTGTTTAAACTCATCCTGTTTTCCTTAAAGGAAAATAGGCTGCATTAAAAAAAAAAAATAAGATTGCTCTTTGTAAAAGCAATCCCGGACATGGCGGTCTGCTGTGATTGCGGCCAATCATTGGTGGTCGTAATTGACAACCCACCTCATGAATATTGAAGAGGTAAGTCGCATTGCGACCCACTATGAATCAGTAATTTGTGCACCGACCTACTAGCACACAGGTCAGTTCCCAAAATCAAAAACGATTGAATGAAAGTCAGCACACAATTTGTTACATATTTATTGAATCAATTCTTAGTACACAAGGCACTTACAAGAGAACCTTTCATGAGAATTAATCAGAATATGAAGTAATGAAAATGTACGGCCAGATCGAAGTGTCTGTTTTACCACACTAGTAGCACTCTACTAGCTTTGCATAATAATCACCTACAGTCTGTTGTGTATCATCTGCACTAACCCTGCCACCCCAGCACTACTGCCCACCTTTGAACAAAAGAATGTAGAAATAGGCAGAGCAGAATCACTTAGTGCCACCAGCTATAGACCACAGACCTTTGAAATAATGACGCTATGAAGTTAGACCCCCAGCACCAGTTGGTGCAAGTCAAGATGCTCAACTACCTGACCAACTCAAATGGGGAATCCAATGCATCAATGTACAGGGCTAAACGAGGGGCTTACATGAAAGACAAGCAAGTCAAGAGGAAGCCAAATGAGAGGCCAGAGGTTCCAGGGGAAGGTCAGAAGAGATGAAAATGGAAAAATAGCAGGAGAAGGAGAAAACAAAGGAGGAAGAGGTTAAACTTATACACATGTCAGTGCTGGTGATAAACACCTGAAAGGAACATGGCTCGAGGTGTACATGGCTCCAAAACTCCCCTGATCAGAAGGTACATCCCCAGTGTCTGTCATAGACCTGCATGATCCAGATATGCCTGCTCATGCATCAATGAAATATACCGATACAAGACGGCTATGAAATGAGACTTAGACAAATCAATCTCTACCCCAGTGGAAGCAGCCAAGCACTCTAATAGCTACTTATGTAACCCATTATGTTCCCCCTTTATCCTTAAAATACCTGAACAAAAAACTCATTCATCTAATCAACAATCATAAACCGCATACCCAAAGTGAAACACTTCCAAGAGTTATAGCAGCGAGTGTGAGGAGACAAAGAAGATTGTTGACAGATCATCCCCGCCCAGACGTTGTAAACCATGCATTTTCCAAAAAGCAAAACACTGACGCAAAACATAACTGTGCAACATCTGAACTCTGTTACATGGGAAACCATTGTGAAAAAGAAATACAAAACACTAAAACAAGGGAGAAGTACAAAATGAGATTAACTGAGAAATCTGTTACAGAGAAAACTGGGCCGACAAACCAATGCTTGCATACGTCATCAGAGAAAACACTAATTGGAAAAAAATCCTGTTGTTGTACAGAGCTAGTCATGCAATAACACAAATTAAGAAAGAGGTTTAAGAAATGCAACTAGAGATTGTTGTCCTTTGAAAAACAGCAGTATGACCACCAATCCACAGGCAACTTATTTCAAATCAATATAGTTGAGAGAACTGCATCTGATAAGAATAATAAACCCTATTGATGTAAAAAGGAAGACCGGTAAAAGAAACAATGTCAGGGTCAGAGATGCCCAAATCTCCAAAGTAATTGTCCAGCCTTCAGCACATCAATCAATCAATCAATCAAGCAATCAATCATAGCATTTGTAAAGTATGCTACTCACCCGTGAGGGTCTCCAAGTGCTAGGGGTCAGGGGGGTGCTGCTACTGCCCGAATAGCCAGGTATTGAGTAGTCTTCTGAAGGTTAGCAGGTCCTGGGTCTTCTGTAGGAGGATGGCGAGGGTGTTACAGGTCTTTGCGGCGAGGTGGGAGAATGATCTGCCACCAGAGGTCGTTCTTCGGATGCGGGGCGCAGTGGCGAGGGCGGAGCTGAGCTGGCAGTTGGGGGTGTAGAAGGTGAGTTGTCTGTTGAGGTATGCTGTGCCGGTGTTGTGAACTGCCATGTGTGCATGGGTGACGAGCTTGAAGGTGATCCTCTTGTTGACGGGAAGCCAGTGCAGGTCTCTCTGATGTTGCTGCAGCATGGGATGTAGTGGATCAGGCGTGCAGAGGTGTTCTGAATGTGTTGTAGTCGTTTCAGGAGTTTGGCCAAGGCTCCTGGGTAGAGGGCGTTTCCGTAGTCCAGACTGCTGCTGAAGAGGGCCTGGGTGACCGTTCTTCTTGTTGCGGTGGAGATCCACCTGTAGATCTTGTGGAGCATGCGGAGGGTGTTGAAGCAGGAGGATGAGACGGCGTTGACCTGCTTTGTCATGGAGAGGGTGGAGTCGAGGATGAACCCCAGGTTGCATGCATGGTCGGTGGGTGTTGGTGCTTTTCCCAGTGCGGTGGCCACCAGGAGTCGTCCCAGGCCGAGGGGGTGGAGCCGAGGATGAGGACTTCTGTCTTGTCTGAGTTTAGCTTCAGATGGCTGTTCTTCATCCACTCGGCAACAGCTTTCATTCCTTTGTGGAGGTTGGTTTTGGCAGTGAGGGGGTCCTTGGTGAGGGAGAGGATTTGCTGGGTGTCGTCGGCGTAGGAGATGATGTTGAGGTTGTGCAGTCGGGCGATGTGGGCGAGCGGTGCCATGTAGATGTTGAACAATGTCGGGCTGAAGGATGAGCCCTGGGGTATGCCACAGATGATCTTGGTGGCTTCGGAGCAGAAAGAGGGGAGGGGGACGCTCTGGGTTCTGCCGGAGAGGAATGAGGTGGTCCAGTCCAGAGCCTTGTCTCGGATTCCAGCATTGTGGAGGCGTGTGCGTAGGCTGCGATGGCAGACAGAGTCGAAGGCGTCTGACAGGTCCAGGAGGATGGGGGCCGTGGTTTTGCAGTTGTCCAGCAGGGTCCTGATGTCATCGGTGACGGCGATGAGGGCAGTTTCGGTGCTGTGGTTGCTGCGGAACTTGGACTGGGACGGGTCCAGGATGCTGTTCTTCTCGAGGTAGCAGTTCAGTTGTCTGTTGATGGTCTTCTCGATGATTTTCACAGGGAACGGGAGCAGGGAGATGGGTCGGAAGTTCTTGAGGTCCTTAGGGTCAGCCTTGGGTTTTTTGAGTAGGGCTTTGATCTCAACGTGCTTCCAGCTCTCCGCGAAGGTCGCTGTCTCGAAGGAGATGTTGATGGCTTTCCAGAGATGGGTTGTGATGGTGGTGCTGGCTTTGTTGAAGATATGGTGTGGGCATGGGTCTGACGGAGAGCCAGAGTGGAAGGTGTTCATGATTTTGATGGTGTCGTCGTCATTTATGTTGGTCCAGGAGAGCATGGGATCAGTGCGGATGGTGGACGTGGGGACAGTGGTCTCAGTGGCTGTCGGGGAGGTCATGAAGTTAAAGCTGTTGTGGATGTCTACGATCTTGCGATGGAAGAAGGTGGCAAGGGAGTCGCACAGGTCTTGCGAAGGTGGGATGTTGTTGGTGTTGGAGCTGGGGTTGGAGAGTTCTTTCACGATGTTGAAGAGTTCTTTGCTGTTGTGTGCGTTGTTATCTAGGCGGTCTTTGAAGAAGGACCTTTTGGCGGATCTGATGAGGTGATGGTGTCTGTGGGTGGCGTTTTTGTGGGCTGCGTGACTGTCTGGTGCTTGTTCATGGTGCCATTTTTCTCTACCTTCCGGCAGATTTGCTTCGAGGCCTGGAGGTCCTCGGTGACCCAGCCGGATTTCTTACTGGTGTGTCTGTTGCAGGGTTTCTTGATCGGGGCGAGAGTGTTGGCGCAGTCGTTGATCCACTGTCTAAGGTTGTGGGCGGCGGTGTCGGGGTCGGTGGGTGGTCTCTGGCCGAGGGTGGTGGTTGGTTGGTCTTTGGTGACTTTGCTCCAGCAGCGGCGAGGGATCTGTAGGGTGCGGTGGTGCGTGGTGGGTTTCCGGCAGGTGAAGTGGATGCAGTGATGGTCGGTCCAATGGAGTTCGGTGGTGTGGCTGAAGGAGACGTGGGAGCTAGCTGAGAATATGGGGTCAAGCATGTGGCCAGCAGAGTGGGTGGGTGTTGTTACGAGATGTCTGAGTCCGAGGTTGGCAAGGTAGGCAATCAAGGTGGTGGAGTTGGTGTCATTGTTGTTCTTGAGGTGGAAGTTCAGGTCCCCGAGGAGGATGTAGTCTGTGGAGGCGAGGGCGTGTGTACTGACAAAGTCGGCGATGAAGTCGCTGAACTGTGGCCGGGGTCCGGGGAGTCTGTATACAAGGGTTCCTCTGAGGGTGGTGTTGGGATCGGTGTGGATCTGGAAGTGGAGGTGTTTGGCGGTGCTAAGGGTTAAGTCGGTGCTGGTCGAGACTCTGAGAGTGTTTCTGTGGACAATGGCGATTCCTCCTCGTGTTCCATTGATGCGGTCCCTGCGGGTCATCTTGTAGCTGTCTGGGAAGGCTATGGCAATGTCGGGTGCTGAGGAGGGGTTCATCCAGGTCTCCATCAGGAAGGCGACGTCTGGGTAGGTTGTGTTGAATAGGTGTCAGACTTCAACGGCGTGTTTGTGGGCGGAGCGGGTGTTGAGGAGAATGCATCTGAGGTAGTTGCGTTCTTTCCCGGTGGGTGGATTGGTGGATCAGATGCCAGTGAATCTGTAGTTCCAGCAGGAGAAGGGTCCTTGGGTGCGCTTCGGGGCGGTCAGGAAGTAGGTGTGTGATCGTCCACTGTTGAGTGCGTGGAGGGTGCTGGCATCGTAGCGGAGACGGGCGTCCTGGAGTTCGATGGGGCCAGGGGGTCTGGCACAGGGCGCGGTCCAGGCGTAGACGGGCACAGACGGGCTTGCCTTAGGCACGCCTAAGGCCGCCAGAAAATGGGAGGTAGGAGGGAGGAGCAGCTGGGAGGCAGAAGCAGTGAGGCGAATGGGCACGTGGGGGGGGGCACAGGGAAGCAGCGGTTAGAAAAACAGGGTGCAGAAGGCAAAAAAGGGGAACGGAAAAAACATTGACAAAACAGAAAGAAGGCAATAAGCCCAAAACAGTTAACCGGAAGGCAGCAATCAAAAAAACAGGAGCAGGCAAAATACATGCAGAGAGAAGGAGGAGCGGCAAACTTACAGTAGCCGACACAGGAGTGCGGACACACAGGTGGTGCTGTGCGGCGTAGGGATCGGCCTACCTGACTACAAGGTGAAGACAAGGTGAAGACAGCAGGTTCTCACACAAGAATTGAAGTAGGCCAAATAGAAACCCAAAAGAAACTTTACATCTGAAAAGCTCTTCTGGAGTCAATCGGGGAACAAACACCACCACAATAAATAATTCTTCACCTTACTTTCTTATTCACTAGACAATACACAGTGGTCATCAAACCCAACATGCTAGGAACAAATCAGATTAAGCTAATAAGCAAACACTATAGATATCTATACATATCTCCAAACGATGTATATTTATACGATGACAGAAACCTCTTCATGTGCAATGTTCCAAAAACTTCACCAATGAGGAAAAGTATCATTAAAATAAAAATCTTGAAATGACTATCAGAGAGATTAGGAAAATTGAACAATACAATGGAAAGTTTTCTTAATGGTAAAAAGACCTGGAAAAGGAATGCCGCAAATGGTGACACAGTCCTTGATGGCACAGCAAAGGTAAATCTCTTCCATTACCTGCTGAATACCACAAAACACAGAAATTCCTTCTCAAACACACAAATAGAGAGTTGGAACACAACAGCTGACAGATTCAGGGTCAGCACTAGCCTTGTCACAGGCATAGAAGGAGCCCCTCCTAAGCAAGGTGATCACAGGGCACCAATATAGACTTCGAGTCCACTGTAGCGGGCTCTACTGAGCATAAAAGTCACACTCCAGCTTTCCATGAGGGTCTTTATCAAGGGGGTGGATCTTTAATGGCCATGAGAGCCACCACAGAGGTCTCCATGAGGCTGGTTGTTCAGAGCAACAGCTGTGAACAAACATTGGAATGTTGGAGCTCCTGGCTTCTACCGGCCATCAGTAGCCTGGAGCACTCCATTTTTTTCAACAGGGCTCTCAACATTCCAATGTTCTAAAATTATTGAAGCCAACACTAGAGAGATGAAACCACCCCAAGAGTCACTCCACCAATATCAAGTTGCTCAAAAAGGCAAAGCAACCTAATAAACCCATGAGATACACCTATGAAGAAGACTTAGTAACTGCAAAGTTAAATCAGTGCTGACTAGCAGCTGGCCATAAAAATACCATGATAGCCACAGCTTATTGGGACAGAAACCTTAGTCCTGTCATGGAACGTCGCCAACATCCCCATAAAAATTAGAAGACCCAGACCTGAAGGAGTTACTGACCAATCATGAAATTCTAGTTCTTCTGGAACCATGGACAGCTTCATTGTGGGTAACTCTAGGGAACATCTACAGCACCAAATGTGCCACCCAGCCGACCAGCGCAAGAGATAGCGACAGTTACCACTTTGCCTGCATTATCAAAAAACTGCACTGAAACAAGAAACTGGGACAATATGCAATGTGCAACAACTACTTATTAGCCAAAAACATATACGTTCCTCAGAAAAACAAGGAGGAATATCTCAAATTGTTCTGTGTCATCAGGTAGGATCTAAATAAACTGGCTGAGTTCAAGTCCTTGATCTTGGCTTTGCCTGTACGATGACTCCCAACAAACTATGGAACTAAAGTATATGCTAGGCATTCATTCAACCTGCCATAGGTTCACAAAAACTGTCCCACATGAAAATCTCCTAAAAGCAAAGACCTGATATCTGCCTCAACCTATTTGAAAATAGCAATGGCCTACTTCCCACTTCCAACTCATGAGGACACAAACGGTCATTGATTACATCCTGTCATTGCCAAAGATGAAAGAAGTGCATGTTTTCCAGGAGATTAGAGAATAATCACAATGTCCCCATCTGGATATTAAAAGAAATATACCTAATAAGACCCCAGAAACACAGGAGATGCAACTTAAACTTGAGGAATGGAAAAACGACCAATAACTTGTGGAAATACTACGGAAGCTGGAGAAATACATTTTCTGTCAGATGGACTGGGTAACCTGCTATCAAAGACTCATCAGCACAATACACCCATACAAGACTCTCACGTTGGAATAGGCCAAGACCTAAAATAAATGGAACAATGTGACCTAGGTACATAAGGACTGCAGACAAGTCAAAGTAGAATTTAAAACTCTAGCCCCCTGTGAAGAAAAAAGCGATTCTGAAAAGCTGAACTCTTTGGAAAGAGTTGCTTGAGAGAACAATTCCGAAACTTTCTGCAAAAAAAACTGGTGGGGGGTTGGGTGCCAGAAAGACTTCCCCAGAGGCAAATATTGACAAAAAGGCTAGAATAAGCCACTCCACAGTGGCGTTCAGTGCAGGAAAAGTTTCCAGTAGCAATCCTCCAAATAAACCTTATTACCCCCTCCCTAAAAAGCGTTAGCTTCGGGGAGGAGGAAACAAAGTTTGCAATCAAATGGCCCACAAAGGGGAAAGTCCATGTGCCAACTATGACTCCACTGAAGGAATCAAACATCTCCTTGAATGATGGATGAGATTTCTAGGAGCAAATTTCTTAGAAGTCTCCATATCAGATGCTTGCCCCTTAAATTCCACATGAAGTAGAACAATGACATAAAATCTTGCAGGCCCTTGGCGGCACGAGTTTTGGGAGGGCGGCCTCTCCCCCCACTCTTACCTGCGGCTGTCGTTGCAAGCAAAGGGATTGCCAGCACCCCCCTGCTCCTACCGGTGGCCTTTGTGAGGGATTGCCAGCACCCCCACTCTTACCTATGCCCGTCATGGGGGGCAAACGCAGGGGCTGCTACGGGGAGCCAAAGGTCTAGCTGTGCCACTGTGCAGGCCCATCTGCCTTATCAATATTGACTGAAAAATCTATTTACAATTGTTGCTAAGGGCCTTAGAGGGTTAGATGGAAAACAGAAATATCCTAAATCTATGTTAAGGAGTGCTTAGGTAAGGACTCTCGACGGTATGACCAAGTATTTGTCATTCTAAATTTAATCTACAAGTACAACTCATTAATTAAGATTTCATTTTATTTTGCGTTCCTGGATGTCTCCATGGTCTTCAACCTCGTATCAAGACAAAGATACCCTAGTGTGTTACACACATTCAGAAGGTAATTGAGAAATCAGAGGCACCACTAAATGTAACCCTCAGGCATGTCTGCTCAGACAGTTACGGTTTTGGCCAAATAGTTCAAGCCAAGGTTGCAAGGCAGGCTGCATACAGAGCAGAATTATGGGTCTTTGACTGAACAAAATAAACTCACACACAAGAAAATTTTGGAAGTCAGTAGTCATGCTGCACGCTGACTTCCCTAACATCCCTCGGGAATCTGACATTGGTTACAATTCCATCCTAAACATATGCCAAATGTTGTCAGTAAATTATGAGCAATGAAGAGATTGAAATCAGCCACAAAAAATATACTGGACAAATCTTGGAAGGAATATTTCTCCCTGAACATCGAATCAAACTATCCCCTGGCTTGGGAGTAGGAATCCTAACAGCTTGACCTCGTGGTGACAGCTGTACAACCAATCCTGAAGCTTATAACCCAAAGAGAGCCCTGGAGAACTTTCACCCAGTCGTTAAGTCGGACATCTTTGACGTTTCAAACATGCATAACCCTATCTAATGATCTTGACAAACCAAAGGGAGAGGACGTTGCTTTGCCATGGTGAGAAGTGGAGCTCTCCTGCTGAGGACTCTGAGCAAAGAAGCAGCTTGATCTGACTGTACTTCAGCTAGACAGAGGAGCTGTCCTACCTTTTGTCTACACTACAAAGCGAACAGAGGAGACAAGATCAAACACATTCATAACGAAGAACAGCTAGGTTCTGATCATATTCTATCTGTATAGTGACATCCCTAATGCCCCATGAGACTTATGGGTTGATACCTGGTCAATAGCTGGGTCATAACAGAAAACACGCAAGAGCGTAGGCTACTAAACTGAAATAATGACCAGTAGCAGTAAACCTTAAAGGAAAAGGAACCCCACTATTCTTTTATCTTTAGTTTAGTGGTTCTTGAGAAAAAGGCACCAGTTAATACATTTAAAATGGTCATTATTAACCAACCAAGCCATTACGCTATTCGCCTTATTGTTTCTCCCTGTCCAACTAAGATGTAAATTTTCGATAGTAAAATTATGCCGACTGTCACAACATTTACCCTGGGCCACTATGGTTTGAACAAGGCCCTTCTACCTGCTCTGTGCCTCTACAGTTTCTCAATCAGTTTCTCCCACATGAAGATGCCACTGACAAAGCTTTAAAGACCGCTAAGGCAGAAAAAATCTCAAATCTGAGCCAGGAACCTTGAGTGTCTCTCAAACGCACCCAGTGAATCCACCCAATTCAAACTATTTTAAGATAAACTGTGGATTTCATATTTAAGTTGTTCGTTGATGATCAGGGAGTTATTGATCCAGATAATCAGATCACAACATATACAGAAATTGCAGACTGGCATTAATACCTTATAAACCACAGAATATATGTGATGCATCCAGGAGGTAAGGAATACCCACACTCCTCTCAGTGATGTGCTCCCCACGCTTTCATTAATTCAAATCGGGAATCAACGGACAACATACCCTAGATGAAGTTCTGAGTAACTGTCACCACCATGCCATATGACTCACTTCATTTGGGGAGATCTTCAACTTTGTAACTCAGCTTGAACATGATTATTAAGGGAAGGGAGGTTAAAGACCTGGGGGCAGATTTATGATAACTGGCGCATCCCCAGGGATGCGCCAGTTATTTTGCGCCGCTGCTCCGCCACCCATGGTGCGCCGCATTTACAATGCGGCGCACCATGGGGCAAAAACACCACAGATGCGTGACGCATCTGTGCCGTAAAGGTGGCGCATTGCTGGAGTTGCGTCGCAAGCGCGACGCAGCTCCAGCAAGGCTCGGGGGTGCCCCATCTTTACAATGCTGCATCAAAACCTACGCCTGCTTCAAGCAGGCGCAGGGTTTTGACGCAGCATTGACCTGAAAGTGTAAGATTTCACTCAGCCACTTTTGCGAGGCACACCTGCCCCGAAACCCCCACCCTGCGCCGGAACGCCCACAAGTGGCGCAGGCCTAGATGCGTCACGTTGTAAATGGGTCGTAGGGATGCGCCACGTTTACGCCGCAGTTGCGTGATGCAAACGTGACGCATTCCCGACATAAATCTGCCCCCTGCTTCCCGAAGAATTAGCCCTTTACGCTATTAGATCTGTTCCATGGATTACTCTGTATGTATTCTTTCTAAATACTGAGATGTTTCAACAGAAGATGTCAATTCGGTCTCCAATTAGCTTGTTTCCATTGAGTATAAGAGATACATTTTCTTAATATAGTGCCTGGCTGGCATTATCGGCACCGCAGCAAGAGCCGGTAGGTGCAAGTAGCCATCTCACTAGTAGTGGTAGAGCCACAAAACTACTTTTAATTTTCTCTGGTGCTCTTTAGTTACTATTCCTGCTTCCTTTAGGGACAGGAAGTTGCCATGCCTCATAAAGAGCGCATTGATTCAAAGTGCTCCCAATCAGTTGATGTGCACCTTATTAACTGTGGGCGGTCAGGCTATTAGTGAAGCTTTGGGAGACCGAGCTGTGTGGTCTGCTATAGTCACACACACACAACATCACTTAATTGCCAAAAACATACCATGCTATAATTACTGAAGAGACTCGCTATCCTAAAAACCCTCAGTGTATGACACATCTCTCATACCATTTTACAGGTTGCTCAATATCTTTAGAGCTAAGTTGATAGTGGGTAAAATGTGACATGCAATAAAGAACCTCAGAAGAGCCAATTCTCATTTAGTAGAGCGGCTGGTTCAGTCACAGCAATCCATCAACTCTATATTAATGTATTGCTAATAGTAAAGAAATAAAAATAGGCAGGAAGAAAATCTGTGCCAGAATCTCACTGGCCTCTCTCTTCAGTATAATGAAACTATTGCCCATTCAATAATACCTGGACACCTTTAGAGTTTGCTTCACACATTATAAATCTTGCTTTAGAAATCTCATCCATATGTCAATGAGATGCTGGCAGCTGTAAGGGGAACATGTTATGTTATGTTATTCGGATTTATATAGCGCGCAGCTGCCCCAGCAAAGGGGCGTCCCGGCGCTGCCAGCATCAGAACAACAAACCAGACACCAAGACAGAAAACGCTGAAAAAGTGTGGAGGTGACCAGAGCCTAGCAAGACGGGAAGAGGAAGGTTTTAATGGCTTTCCTAAATTCCAACAAGCTTTCCATACTGCAAATCTGAACAGGCAGGGAGTTCCACAGTCTGGCCACCAAATAGTGGAAGGACCGGCCACCAGCGCGGAGACGTTTCCTTCGGGGTACAGTGAACAAATGCTGCCCTCGAGAACGCAGCTAGCGGGAGGGAGATGAGATGGAGTAGAACATTAAAAGATCCAGTAGAATCCTGCACAGCCAATGAGACCAGTAACTGTACATTCCACTAGCAGATACATTCTCCACCTGGGTAAAAACGTCAAACACCCGCCTAAATCTCAGTGATGAAGAGAAATAGCTGTACCTGCCAGATTGGTAGCGAAGAAGGTTCCAACATAGGTTCAATAGGTTCTGAGTTTGTGATGCAGCCTTCAAAATGGAAGTTAAGGGCCAGGGCAGCCAGGCTTCTACTGTGCAACCATAACCTCGATACAGTGGCTGGAAGAAACTGCAGCAGATGTTGCAAGAAGGAAGATCACCATATGGTGAAGCACATGCTAGATACTTTATCATAGCTTCAAGAAAGTAGCAAAACACATATGGTCCCACAAGACTCCCAAATACTAAGGCCCACATTACAAGTTAGGCGGAATTGGTGAGGTATTTAACACACACGGAACCAACCATTATCACACACCTTTAATTCCAATTCCTGTGCGAACACGTGTTTTAGAAATGCACTTGTAATCAGGTACCATAGTGTTATGCTTCGTTGCCAAGCTGAAAAAAAGTGTAATAAAACGTATTTATTGTGGCTTGTTTATGGAGTGTGGTAAACACCGCACCACCATCTGGCTAACATATAATCAGAGCCTTAGGATTTAAATTTCATTCTATAGCAGATTGATGTTTGGAGAGCACTGCAAAAGATGCAAGGGATTATTTACTAAGGTTTTGAGCAGAGGTTTGCAAAGCATAAAGTGAACCATAGCCACACTAAGCATAATTGCATCGTTGTTATTACCATTGTAAAAAAGTGTGGGCACAGCACCATAGGTCTCATTTACAATATTTTGACGCACGGCAGTGCAGCAAGCCTTTCTGCTGTGCTGCCGTGCCTCAATAGAAAAGGGTAGGAATGCACTGTATCTACAAGATACGACTCATTCCTGTCCTTCTGCCTTACGGTGGCGCACAAACAACAGCCATGCACCAACGCAGACACCCTTGCACCATGGTGCAAGGGTGTCTGCATTGCAGGGATGATTGTTGTTGTGCAGGAAGGAACATCTTCCTTCACAAAACAACCATTAATGGTGTTTTGCTCCTTCTATGTGCGTTAAAAAATGTAGCACACATACAAAGAGCAAAAAACAAGGTGAAATAAAATTATTTCTCCTCGTTGCTCCACTCCGGTGCTTTCCCTGGGGATGCGAAGGATTCTGACTCATTCCCAGGTTTATAACACTTTGTAAATCTGGGAGTGTGTCAGGCTTCATGGATGTTGCGTGGGAACACCCAAAGAAACACCAACGGAACACCCCTTTCAAGCAGAGTAATGCGTGAAAGGGTCCTATATTTACAAGGCCATAAAAAGTCACACAGGGTGGCCTTGTAAATATGGAAAGGCACACAGCACCACTGGGGTGTCAAAAAAGTGACGCTCCAGTGGCACAAGAGGCCTCATAAATGAGGTCCAAAATCTGCAGTGTACGCAAGCGCCTGCGCAACGCTTAGTAAATAGTACCCACAGTCACTTGTCTTTCCTCAAAGCTAAACCCTCAGAGTTTAACAATTAAAATCAGCATCTTTCACTCACTGGGAGTCAGTGAAGTTCGTTCTGCAAAGGAATCATGCATGTGTTCAACCTTCTCCACACCAGCGGTAGAGTAGCCTCTTTTAGGGTTCATAGTGCCAGGAAGGAAAAGCACCCCCCAGCCCCTGCAATTGTAGGAATGGTAAAATACAACAATATTCAGGCTTCATCTTTCCCTCAGGCCTCTGGGTCCCAGTGCACTGCACCTGCTGCACCAATGAAAGCTACGCCCCGCAAACCAGTTAATAAATGTGAATAAAATGTGCTGCTGCATATTGTAGGGTTTGCCGCTTATGAAGAGGAACCCATATTAAGGAGCATTACCGTTATCTGCTTTATACAGCATCAATGTAAAAATGGCTGACCTATTTACCTTTCGGAGCCGGAATCTTTTCAATGTACACAATTTACACCATATTTTACTGGTTAGGGATAGATTATTGTTTCTCCCTCATGAGGAATCTTTCACAATCAGATGTAATTCTTTTCGTTTGGGTGTGGGCTAAGTCCCTTCACTTCTTTCCTTTCCTAATCAAAACATTTTTACCATCCTTTATAAAAGATGGGCATGGGGGACATGGTGTAACACACCTCAAGATGGCCGTGTCTCCGTGAAGCTCCGCATCTTGACCGAGACCTTCATTCCTATGGAGCAGCAGCCCTTGTTCCTTGGCAATATGCAGCAGAGGTTTTGAACGCGTGGACATTGGGGCACAGGTAGCTTGCTTTTTTGGCTTCAATTAAGCCTTTTTTTTACCTTGTTTCCCCCTCGCTGCGTTCGCCTCACAACAGTCGCCATTTTTAGCATTGCGGAATGCGGTGGTGATCTGCTTTTAGCGCTAATGCCCCATTAGGATATCTTCTAGGGCCGAATTATTTGTACAAGCGGGCTCTAGCAACTTTATAAAGGCGCACTGGTCCAATTAACCTTCTTTTTGGCCTTCTTATAAGCCCTCTCATTCAGAACCTCATCTGGTGTGCTTTCTCTCATGGGTTCCCTCAGCTTTTAATTTTATCTGCTGCGCACCTGCTTTTAAATTTAATTTCTCTGTACAAGAGCTGCTAGATTGGATCCTTGCTGCATTTTCTTCAGATTCTGGACTTCCTCTGGAGCTTTAGCATTGAGACACGCTCTAGTTATCTGGTTATCTCTGGTGGCTGTGGCACATTATGCAACATACTCTCTCAAATCTCTACATGAAGTCCCTCTCCATCTCCAATCAAAAGAGCGCCTCTGTGAACATGTCTTCTCTCCATAAGGACTCCACTTCTGTTACATCTAAACAGCAAAAGAAGGAGCCTTGTTCACCAAAAAAATCTATATTACCCTCAGCACTAAATGACCTTATTGAGGAAATAGAACGTTTGAAACTATTTGTCATAGACACTAATGTAACCCTTTACATATTAGAGAAGAAATGGTCTAATCTAGAGTCTAGAGTGTCAGTGGTGGAGCAGAGGATTAGCGATGCTCATGAAGTGATTCCTAAAGTCGTCATTATGTCCAAAGAAATAGCTCTTCTTAAACCACAAATGGAGGACTTGGAAAATCGCAACAGGTGTAATAACCTTAGAATTTATGGTATTCATGAAAGGGAGGAGTTATCTGACATGCTTGCTTTCCTCAAAATTCATATCCCTAAACTGGTTGGTCTTAAGAAAGGTACCAATCTCAATTTGAAATGGGTGCCCTGAATTGGACCCAAACTTGGTGTGTCTTCTTCTGCATCGTCAACCAGTCGCTTTAGAGGTATAATTGTCCTTTTTTTGGTATATACTGAATTGCTAATGGTTCTCTCAGCGGCCAAGCAGAGAAAGCAGATGTTATGGTCTGGCAAGAGAGTTTTCTTCTTTCAAGATGTGGTCATGCTACCGCAGCTCGCCGCAAGGATTTTCTTTCATTTCGTCCTGCTCTTTGTTCAATGAATGCCAGATATGGTCTAGTACATCCCTGATTTTTAAAGTTACCTACAAAGAAAGGTTCTACTCATTCGATTGCCCTGAAGACTTAAGACAGTTTATTTTTCGTCACAAGGGTCAAGACATGGATTTGGGGAAATCCTGAATAGGGACTCATTTAGCTTGTTTCAGTTCTCCTTCACATAACCTTCTTTATTTTACAGAAATGACTAGCTATTGCCTTTGTTCTCTTGTTTAATATGTAATTGTTGCTTCTCTGTTTTCTTAGTCAGCATTTAGGTAACAATTTTTTACAGATGTTTTTTGTCTAGTACAGATACCCTTCCTTGATTTCCTCTCCTCCTTGTGCCTCCCTTCCTAACCCTAGTGTTTATATTTCCTCTTTATACGTTGGTAAGTGTTACTCCTATCATTAGATATGCTTGTTTCTAATGTTTGCCTTTTGTGCTTTTTCATCATCCGGTTTAACTTCGCACATTATCTCTTCTTGTTGCTCTCCTCTTTCTATTCCTACTAACTGTTCTTTTATAGTGGTCTTTGTCGTTTCTCCTTGACTTCGCTGACTATGTAGTCAGTCCTTCTTTCGGCGTTTGCCCACCTCTTCATGTTGTTTCATCCACACTGGCAGTGTAACTGATGTACTTTGACTGAGGTCTTTTGGCATCCTCTCCTTCTCTAATCTTGTTTTTTTCCCTTTCATTCTTTATTTTTTGAGTTGCATCTCTTTTCTCTCCTCTTTTTTCTCCACTTCTCTATTTCAAGTCTCCTTCATCTACTTTTCCTATCCTGGTTTGCATCTTTTTAACATTCGCTTTCGGCACTTATTCTAACTGCAATTATTTCTTCATGTTTGCATAATATTCTTACATGCTGATTTCATACTGTTATCAATTTTAAAATGTTCATGGTAACAGGTATTGTTTTCCTTTGCTCATTATGACTGACAATGTTCGTAAATGAGAGTGCTTACTCACTTATCCAGACTACAATGTAAGATAGCAATGCTACAAGAAACCCACCGAACGGAAGATTATATTAGCACGCCTAAAAAGCACTGAGTGGGACATGTGGTTTGGGCCCCGGCCAAGGAAAGAAAGAACAGGGTAGTGACATTATTTCACAAATCCCTTTCCCTAACTGTAGTAAAGGAGGAAAGAGACGCAGATGGAAGATGGCTTCTTCTTCACCTAGTCACTAATGGTTCCCCTCTTTCACTACTTAACATTTATGACCCTACTGGTTTAGATTCACAGTTCTGGCAATCTATGTCACCTGTCCTGCATTCCTGTTCAAATTCCAATCTTCTGGTGGGGGGATACTGTAATCGGGTTATAGATCCCTTCACTGATAGGAAATCCGCCTCTAGAAATATATATCGAATAAAATGCAAAAAGCCTTTCCAAGCGCTATCAAATCGAGGGGTTTGGCTGATGCTTGGAGGATATACAACCTGGATAGTTTAGAATTCACCTTTTATTCTCCCACACACAACTCCAAATCTAGAATTGATTACATCTTTTTGACTACCCAACTTCTCATTCACCTAACAGATGCTAAAATCGGATCTATACTTATTTTTTACCATGAACTTTAACAACTATTTACTTAAAGATCCCATTATTATACAACACTTCAAATGTTTTTTATCAGAATTTTTTCTTACCAGCATCAGCCCAGACATACTATTTCCTACTGTTTGGGACGCCTTTAATGCGACAGCACGAGGTTTTATTATTGACTACGTGGCTGTCAAGAAAAATACTCTTCTCAAAGAATCCTCTTTATTATCTTCTATTAACCAACTCGAGCATGCATATTATTCCTCCAATAATGAAGATACACTTAGACAGACAGTCCAGGCTAAGTTACATTTTAACAAGAAATCGACCGATGAAGCCTCAGGTACGTTGCTAAGGATCAACTGTAAATTCTACGGTGTACTCAACAGAGCTGGTAAATTGCTAGAAAATTACTTGAAATTCAAATCTCAAAAATCCAAAATAGTCAATATCATTGATGATAAAGGTATTATTCACCTTAAATATGAAGAAATATTGCAATGCTTCAAAGATTTTTATAAGAATATATATTAAACTGAGTCTTCACCGAGACACATCGATCTAGAGTTATTCTTCGACTCTCTATTCCCTCATTCTTCTCCCTCTCCCGATTGTTCCTTTTTGGATCAAGACTTCGTCCCTTTCAGAGATTACGTTAGCCTTAGCTCAGCTACCTAAAGATAAAGCTCCTGGCCCTGATGGCTTTATGGCTGAATTATATTCTTGTTTCTCACAGATTCTTCTCCCTCATCTCCTGTCGCTTTTTCAACATTTTGTTTACCATAACGAAGACACTTTTGTAGAAGCTATGATTTATTTAATCCCAAAGAAAGATAAAGACCTCTCATCCTGTGCCAACTATCGTCCTATTTCTCTAATAAACTTGGATTGCAAAAGGTCGCATCAATCAGGTTAAGAGGCGGGGCTGGGCTGTGCAGAGCAGGGGGAGGAGTGATGAGCACCTTTTTTGCATGTTCTCCACCGGGCTGTAATGCACAGCCTGGGTGGAGCACATGCAAGCTTATAGTCGCCATCTGAGCGCAGAACCACAGCTCTCAGACCTATCACGATGCTGCTGTTATGGTGAAAGCTGTGTCAAGATTGGCTCAGGGGGACCCTGTGTGCTTCCTGCTTCTGTTTTGGGAATCTGAAGAGATGAGGAGAGGCGGCATTGCAGCGACCGTACCAAGGTAAGTGATTTTGTTTGCTTTTTATTCCATCCCCCAGCCTTGCCAACCTCAGTGCTGGCTCACTACCCCGTTGAGTTACAGCCGCCACTGCCTGTGCCCCTGGCCCATCGGGGTGAGTTGTCTCTCTTCATATTCTGGTAGCAGAGTTGCTCCAACCCTGGCTGGAGTAAATCTCCAATCGATTTCAGGACAGAAAGGGTTAGACCGATGCTTGGGAATGCCAACATGCAATAAATGTTTGGGGGTGTTTCCACACTCCCATGGCAAACTTTTCAACTTCTCAACCCTTTTATGGGATTTACTATTGTGAATTTCTCCTAATTCATGGCGGAGAAATCTGCAGTACAAAATTGCAATTACACACTTCATGAGTGGATTCCTGTGAAGCATAAAATATCTATCTATCTATCTATCTATCTATCTATCTATCTATCTATCTATCTATCTATCTATCTATCTATCTATCTATCTATCTATCTATCTATCTATCTATCTATCTATCTATCTATCTATCTATCTATCTATCTATCTATCTATCTATCTATCTATCTATCTATCTATCTATCTATCTATCTATCTATCTATTTATATATCTATCTATCTGCCGGCCCACCCATCTGTCTGTCTGTCTGTCTGTCTGTCTGTCTGTCTATCTATCTAGCTATCCCCCTGTCTGTCTGCCATCTATGAGTATTTACGAAGAAAGCATTCTTATGGGAAGATATTGTTGTATACTGTTGTATACTGATGATAACATAATGTTAATTATTTCCTTAAAACTCTTCATTTGAAGGTTATTGACTGTCAATGTATAGATCACAATATCTTTGCACATTGATTTTTTATTTGGATATTCTGATAACAAGAATCCTGAATGCAATTTAATTAGGTCCAAATTGACTTATGGGCCTATTGGCTTAAGTCGTTCGGATGTACCATATGCAACAACAGCAACAAAGAAAGGGCATATGATGCACTGATTCTCTTTTCCCATTGTACAATGTATTTTGAAAGAGAAGAATATATTCTATTATAGACTGTTGGGAACCACCAAATCCGGTTCCCCTTTGCATTCCTGCCACCAGATGTCTTGCAAATGGTTTCTAATACAATTGCTGTACATCTGGTGAAACTTTCTTTACACAAGGTACCGTGGGGAGCTATTTTGATCCAAATCGGAGTGTTCTGGAAGGCTGGTATCGTATGAGTCTGTTGGCAAGATAGCTGGGTGTGTTGCCTTGTAGTGCCTTGTGTACTATGTAGCAGATTTTAAAACGGATCCGCTTGAGGATGGTCAGGCAGTGTAGTCCCAGGAGTAGAGGCAAGGAAGCGGGCCTGGCAGGAGAATTGGAGACTAGTTGGGCTGCAGTCTTTTGGACCACCTGGAGTCTGTTAAGAGAGGAAATGATTAGCTGAGATCAAGAGGGCATTGCAATAATCAAGATGACTTATTACTAGTGCCTGAAGAAGAGTTTTCCGGACTGTCGTAGGGAGGAAAGGAAAAACCGTCTTCAAAAGGCTTAACATGTGAAAACAAGAGCTCACATTGGTTGCGACTTGCTCTTTCTTAGTGAGTTTCTGGTCTAAATGTACTCCTAGGTTTTTCACCACTGCTTTTGGGATCGGTGCAGGACCTAGGTTAGAGGGCCACCACTCTGAGGACCAGAGTAGGGGTGCCTTGCCGGAGGGCATAATTTCAGTTTTACTACCATTTAGCTGGCGGAAGTTATTCCTCATCCAGTCTGAGATGGATGTCATACATTCAGAAAAGACAGACTGAGTAATGATTGAGTTTTTATCAAATGCCATTAGGAGCTGGGTATCATCAGCGTATGAGATTGGGATGAAGCCCAGTTTCCTAAATAGATCTGCAAGAGGAGCCACATAAATGTTAAACAGCGTGGGACAAAGGCAGGATCCCTGGGACATGTCTTTAGTCAACTCTGATGTTGGAGAGTGGAAGGTGCCAAGATTGACAGTTTCGGTACGATGTGTTAGGAGGTTTGACAGCCATTGAAAAGCAAGATACCAACATTTCCTAATCTAGTTAGAAGGATGGAGTGGGATATCATGTCAAACGCTGCTGACAGACCCAGCAGCACCAATAATGCTGCCTGCCCATTATCCAGGAAGTGCCCAAGGTTATCTGTGACTGCAATAAGTGCTGACTCCATAATAAATCTGGGATCAAAGCCTCCTGTTACATCCATGAAGTCTGAGAGGTATTTATTAAAATGTTTCTCCAGATGTTTACTCAGATAGGGTAGCAGGGAGATAGGACGGTAGTCAGACAAATCTTCCGGAGGAGCATTGGGTTTCTTTCTGAAAGGAATTATTTGGGCAACCTTCCATTCAGAAGGCAATTTGCCCGTGGTCAGGGAGGAGTTCAGAATGGGGCAGATCAAGGGGGCCAACTGTTTGTGACGTAGCGAGGATACCATAGCAGGTACGATATCCTGAGTGAAGCCAAATTTGACTGTTTTTATTATGGACTCCACTGTGTCAGCTGTACGTAGGGGGAAGCAGTCCAAGGAATGAGCAATGTGGGGATGTGTGGGGTAGAGGGCGGTGGTGCCTCAGCACGACTCATCCTGGACATCCCCCGCCGCAGCCACATTTCCGGACACCTGAGAGACCTGCACTGGCTCCCAGTCAACAAGAGAATCACCTTCCGGCTCCTCACCCACGCACACAAAGCCCTACACAACCAAGGACCAGGATACCTCAACAGCCGCCTCAACTTCTACGCTCCCACGCGCCAGCTTCGATCGACCAGCCACGCCCTCGCCGCCGTCCCCCGCATCCGAAGAGCCACCACAGGAGGAAGGTCCTTCTCCTACCTGGCCGCCAAGACTTGGAACTCCCTTCCGACCCACCTCCGCCTGACCCAGGACCACCTCGCCTTCAGGAAGCAGCTCAAGACCTGGCTGTTCGAGCAGTAGCGGACCCCCCCCCCCAGCGCCTTGAGACCCTCCGGGTGAGTAGTGCGCTATACAAATGCTCTGATTGATTGATTGATTGATTGGTGTCTTTCTGAGGATTCTTATCTTTGATGATACTATCATAAATGCCCTCAATCTTCTGAGTAAACTGGTTAGCCAGGTTGTCAAAAAGGTCTTCTGTTGGGATTACTTCGTTATGACATGCCTTAGGGTTCGTGAAAGAGTGAAGAATGTGGTAGAGTTCTTGAGAGGATTTTCCTGTCTGATTAAGTTGTGACTCAATGTGGGCTTTGCAAGCCTTCTTTAGATTTTTATGGTATAGAGCCAGAAGGCTCTTTTAGGCTTCTTTGTCAAATGTGTCAATATAAAAGACGCCAGCGTCTTTCTAGTTTTTTGCAATGGCTTTTCTCTTCCCACAGATTGGAAGTGAACCATGTTGCCTGTGATCTGCTGGATTTGGTGGGGAAGGGTTTTAATAGGGCCAGTTGGTCTAAAGTAGTGTTAGCTAGAATGTTATAGTTGGCCAAGTCCTCCTCAATGTTTTAAGAAGTCAAATTGATATTGGTGGGTAGGGCATTCGCGAAGTGGTCTGGCGTGATTTTATGCCATTGTCTTCTCAAGCTTTGGGAGGGTGTGATAGGAGTTGAGGTCTTATGTCTTTTATGTGAAAACGAAGTAAAGAGTGGTCAGTCCAAATGAGTGGGCAGGGGGCCTCACAGCAGATATTTGATTAGGTAGTCAGGAGGAGGTTTAAGGTGTGTTCTGCTAGATGGGTAGGGCCAGTATTAATCTGCTCCAGTCCTAAAGTGGCTAAATCCATCAGGACAGTAGTAGCGTCTGCATTGGAGGAGACTTCACTATGGACGTTGAAATCACCAAGTAGTAAGACATTTTTGGTGGAGATAATGTGAGGGGCAATAAGCTCCATGAGCTCAAGTGAGAAATTCAGGAGGAGGCCAGGAGACGGATAAACAAGTGTGCCTTTCCAACAGTGGTGGGATTGGGAGTCCATTGTTAATATCAGGATTTCTAGCTTAATGTCACTGCTATGTTCTATAGAAGTGACCTTGATAGAGTCTTTGTGACCTATAGCTATGCCTCCACCCATCTTAGATTGCCTGTCACATTTGTGAATTTGGTAGCCTTCAGGAATTGCCATCATGATGGCAGGGATGGAGCTGCGTTTTAGCAAGTTTCCGTTAGGAAGCAGATATCTGTAAGTCCTGATGAAAGCAGGTCCCAGATTTCGAGGGCATGTTTGGGAAGAGATCTGACATTCACCAGGAAGCAATGCCAGTCCCGATTAGGATTGCAGGGGGTATGGTTATTGGGGAGGAGGTGAGCATGGGTACTTACCTGAGAGTATTCCTTATCAGTGGTGTCAGTCATGGTATTTGCCAATGGTAATCCTAGACTGCTAAATTGGCAGCTACTGCAAGCAAAAGGTCCTTCCAGCACCAGACGAACCTTGTTATGTTAGTTCCACTTTAAAAGCGCACGATTCACCTGGGGGCATCTTGGCACTGTTAAAAAACCATGTCTTGAGAGACCAACCATAAGAAGATTAAAACAGGTAAGCTTTTAGTTGTTTCCATAATGTGCTATAGGTGGAGATCTCGCGAAGAGCAATTGGTAGTTTTTTCCAGTACCGTGGAGCAAGGTGAGAGAAAGGTTTGCCCCCTGTACGATTAAGACGTATTCGGGGCACCTATGAAAGGGCTAGTGTACTAGATCTGAGGTTTCCACAAGGTACATGTTTTGTAAGTTTTCTTTGCAGATAGTGGGGACCTTTGCCTTTCAGGACGTTATATGTGAGACAGATTTTAAAATAGGACCACTTCCTCACTGGTAGCCAGTACAATTCCCTCAACAGAGGGCCAGAAGGAGAGCTTGCCGGGCGATTCAGGGTTATTCTTGCCGCTGTATTCTGGATCACCTATAGCTTAGCTCGGCTAGCAGAGCGTTCTCGTAGTCCAATCTGCTAATCTCCATAGCTTGGACAAGGGTTCTGTGACAGTTAATGGGCAGATAAGGAATGATCCTGCGCAGAAGACGCAGGTTGTAGTAACAGGAACTAGTTGTGGCAGCAATTTGATCTGTCATAGTTAATGTCTGATCAAGTTATATCCCTAAATTTGTTACACTTTGTTTAGGCACAGGAACAGCTCCCAATTGGTGGGGCCATCACTCTTCCGACCAGATGGTTGAGGCTTTCCCCATTAGCATGATCTCTGTTTTTTCAGGATTCAGCTGGAGGCAAATCTCGGTCATCCAGATGGATATTGCAAACATTCCAGCAGTAAACCGAAGTTTCTCTGTTTCTAAATTAGAACCAACAGTGGACATAAGCTGAGTATCATCAGCATATGAAAGTATCTCCAAACCGAACTGCTCTACGAACTTTGCCAGTGGGGCCATATATATATATTAAATAAAGTCGGACTTAAGCAGGAACCCTGGGGCACGCCCTTATCCAGGTTCGTTTTTCCTGAGAGATAAGGCCCTAATATAATAGTTTGTTGTCTGTCTGACAAAAAATGCTGCAGCCATTTTAAGGCTGTTCCTTTAATACCGCAAGCCTGTAATCTTTCCACAAGCTTTGGATGTGAAATGGTATCAAAGGCCACAGAGAGATCAGCATCCATCACCTGTCTAAGAGAGTCAGTCACGGCCAGAAGGGCAGTCTCTGTGCTGAATCCTGGTCTGAATCTCGATTGTGAGGGGTCCAGAATTTTGTTAGTTTCAAGATATGACCCCAACTGCCTATTTATTAGGCCTTCCAATTGCTTACCCAACAGGGTTAGCAGAGAAATAGGATGATCATTTCTGAATACCAGTGGATCAGCAGTGGGTTTTTTCAGTATCGGCCGTACATGGGCTTCCTTCCATATTGAAGGGATACTTCCGGTTTGTATCGAACAGTTAAAAATATTTAGAATTTCAGGAGCGTAGTAGGTGGCTAGGAGAGCCATTGTCTTCGGGGGACAAAGGTCCAGAGGCAATATGGATTTTTCTGTGGTCTGGGAGTAAAGTACCTCCTCTAACGTAACTGTTTCAAAGCAGTCCAAAGTACTGAGTGTTAGATTTTCTGATTCCCCTAATCTATTATTAGATTCTGGGTTCTGTAAGGCAACGGTTGGGAAATTGGCGTAGATGTTATCTTTTCCTGAAAATAGACCACTAATGAATGACAGAGCTCTTGCGTGTACCTTTGGAGGTATTGAACCCTCTTAGTGCTGTGAGCTCTGTGCTAGTGTACGTGAATCTAGAGTTTTGCCTGCCGTCTGGGTTAAAAGGAGCAGGGGTCTTGGCTCTTGGCAACAGCTGGGCGCGGACAGGCACGGACGGGCGCAGATGGGCTTGCCATTGGGGACCCTTCGGTGCCGCACCCGCTGCGCCCGTCCGTTGCGCGTAGTGCGAAGCATGTGTTTAAGTAGAGCCAGGGAACAGCTAGACTGCTGACCCTGGACTCCCTACCTGCCCGTAAGCAGAAGTGGCTGAGATCAAGAGAACACTACTGCAACTCCCTCCACGCAATCGGATAAAATCCGTGGTGGACCGGGGAGGAGCGGCAGAGTTCAGCCAGCTGGAGCAAGCAAGCGGGAAGCCAGGAAAATAAGGGTCAGGTCAGTGGGAGCATCACATGGAAGGAGAAGTCGCCAATTAAAGTGTCGGTGCGGTATTTAAAATAGTTAAAAAACAAAAGGAATATAGCCTAAAAGATTTAAAAGCATAGAACTATTGCGAGCCAAGAGTAATGAGGGTTAACATAGCAGCGATTAGCCTTACTCTTTAGCGCGTGTAAGTAGGCCTTTGTCTTCAGTCAGCTAATTTGCAGGTCGCTAGCGCCAAGATACTTGGGTATTGGTGCATTCAGAACATTTTTCCTTCCTTACTATTCCATTCTTAACATAAAAACATAACCAACCCTCATTTAGATGGTATTGCAGAGAAATGGGAAAATCAAAAAAGGTGATGGATCAAGTCTGAATGGGAGCACATATAACCTCAGGCTGGTTGCAGCCTTATTCAGCCTCCCCATTGAGTCACAGCTTGAGTCCTAGGCTTACTGAACTACCCGACACATGGTTGAACATACCCATCACACTTAGGGTGTCACACTGAGAAAAAAAAGTGATGGTTGAGATGCTTAGATTGGATTACTCTTACCCACAGGCAATTATTCAGGCCACATTCTAGTCCATTGTATTTGTGCACTGTGACATGACAAAAAGGAACACATCTTATGCAAATCAGCCTTGCTCCTATTCCAATAGAAACAGTCTAACCCAAATTGATATGTCATGTCCTCACTGAGCGGGAATACATGCAACCCCACAATGATTTCAGCATACTTAGTCCTCATCAGTGAGGTGCAGCTTGAATTCTAGGTGCAGTGAATTACAGGGGTGCATCACATATGTCAGGATATTCCTGTCTCACTTAGTATGGTATACTGAGACAAACAAAAAAGTGATGGGTGAAATGCTTGAGTTAATCTTAGCCATTTCAAAATATAATAGTCTGAATTAATTGGTATCATTTTATTTTGCTGTACGCCTATTGCAGGGATAGATCTTATGGGTATCAGCCTTGGCCCTGCTTCAACAATAACAGTCCATCCCGTGAGGCTACAACCCTGCTGAATGGAAACTCAAGCAATCTCACACTGGTTCCATCCTTATTGGGCCTAATAAGTAGAATGAAACTTGCAACCTGTGCATACTAAACTATGGGACCCATGCCTGGACCACAAAGGATGGTATTCAAGCCTCATATAAATCGCACTGGAGTATTCACAGAAAGTGAAAGATGATAATAAAAATAATGTTTTGAAAACTGACATCCAATTTCAGAACCTATATCACAGCTTTATCATAGTGAACCTCAAATGAATCAAAATAAGTGCCATGGTGTCCAACATAGCATTTAGAGATGAGTTCTTAATGGGCTATTGGAGAAACTTAAAAAATATAGGGGCATATTATCAAGTAAGGGCGTTACATTATCGCCGTTTTTATCGGCAGGAAACTGCAGATAAAGCGGTGATAATGGGCTTGATAATATGCTCTATGAATTTCAATCGAAGCCCATGTTAGACGTCTTCACATCTAACATGGGCTTCGACTGGAATTTATAGAGCATATTATCAAGCCCATTATCGCCGCTTTATCTGCAGTTTCCTGCCGATAAAAGCGGCGATAATGTAACGCCCTTACTTGATAATATGCCCCTCAATTCTCCCAGTCACTGTTCAGGGGATGTCCCGCTCAATGAGGAGTTGGAATATGCAGCTCGAGGTGCTGATATCTACAGATTGAGGTCAGAGAAGCGCAGGCCTCCAGTGCTCCTAGGAGCACAGAGTGAGGCCACTCCCTCCAACCTCGCTGCAGTCATGCTGGTGAGAGCAGCGCCAGGATTGGTTAGGGGAGTTTGCTGCTGGGTCCCGCGTTGGAGCCTACCAGAAGACTGAAGGAGGACATTTCGTCCGGAGGTAAGCCTGTTTCATTTTATTTTTCATTTTTTTTTTGTCACCTGCCCCCACCCCCCACCCTACCCTTCGAACATGGTAGCTGACACTGCACAAGAGATACTGAATCGATATGTGCACAAAGTGAACATCCGTTATTTGCAAACAGGATATGCATTTCGTTTGATGGCCAACAAGACAGTTCAGGATTGCATAACCGGCACTACTAATCCCGTTTCTGCATATTTGTAGATTGGTTAGCACTTGGTTGGTCAAGAATGATTGCCTGATAGCTGCAGTAAGCTTCTGTCCTAATGGTGAATAGAGAGGAAAACAAAATTCTCAGGACGTGGCTTAAGATGCAGTTCCCAGGAAATCCTCTTCTACAATGTAATTGGAGTTAAAATAAATAAAATTCAAGAATGTTTATGTTTTGGCACAACTGTGATGCAAATGGCGCACTAGTTTATAGTCAAAGGGGCCTTTTCCCCGTACCTTAATGATTCACCCACACAGTGCCCTGTTCACAAAGATTAGTGTTTGAGTAGGCATGAGTACTGCTCCTGACTTACTCTTTATTTTCAGGAGTAAGCAAGAATGCTTCTGATTTATTGCTGAAATTAAGGAGTGTAAGAGTAAATCACAGCAATTTATTTGTGAATCATTCCCATTAAATCTAATTTTATGTAATGGAATTTGTGCGTAATGAGTGAGATCTCCTGACAGAAATCCATCATAACCTGAGCTTTAGCTGCCCTGGAAGCCCCTCACTGACACCCCCTTTGATTGTCCACGCTCTTAGTGCGCTACCCCCACTCACTAAGGAGACTCTGGCAGACCTGATGGGACGAGTGAAATCAGGGTCTCCAGAGGACCCCTGCCCTCCCAGGATATTTAAGCTAGCCCTGCCAGGAATAGAGAACGATGTACTCTCCCTCCTTAACAGTTCCCTGGAAACAGGACTGGTCCCCACTAATTTCAAGGAGGCTTTTGAAGAAGCCCGGTGCAGACACCAAGATCTTGAAAAACTTTAGGCCTATATCACAGCTGCCTTTCCAAGCCAAAGTAATCGAACAGCACGTTCTCCCACACCTCTCTCGCCACCTCGAAAACAACCACCTTTTAGAATCAAACCAGGCCGGCTTTAGGGCCCATTACAGCACGGAATTGGTTATGCTTTCCGTGCTGGATGATCTGAGACTCATAGCAGACAAAAAGACTCTGTGTGCCCTGGTGCTGTTAGACCTCTCTGCGGCGTTTGACACGGTCAATCATGACCAGTTACTGTCGTGGCTGGGGGACCTCGGCATTCAGGGCACCGCGCACGCCTGGCTAACTTCATTTCTCAAAAACCGTTCTCAGAGAGTCCAACTGGCAAATTTGGTCTCCAACCCAGAAGGTCTTTCATGTGGAGTTCCCCAAGGCTCTGCACTTTCACCTCTTCTTTTTAACGCCTACCTACAACCTTTGATCTCTGCATTAAACCAGATGGAGTGCCGGCTTTACAATTATGCAGAGGACACCCAAATTATTATTCAAATTGACAACTCACCCTCTGCATATGTTAGATTGCAAAATATACTTAAAATCTACAGTCAATTGGATGTCAGCCAATTCGCTAAAGACAAACCCGGACAAAACAGAGGTGCTGGTGATTACCACAGCATCCAGCCCCTGGAATGACCTTCTCTGGTCAAAATAACTAGGGCCCTCTCCCAAACCAGCGGCGGCTGTGAAAAGCCTGGGCATTCATATAGATGCCAAACTTTCCATGACAAAACAAGTCTCTTCAGTTGTCGGTACTTGCGTAGGTCTACTAAGACAACGGCGGAAAATATCTCGACTCCTGACCTCGGCCACCCTCAGACGGGTGGTATCAGCTATGATCTTGTCGCGTCTGGATTATGGCAACTCGTTGTATGCTGGCCTCCCCCAACAACTGTTGGCCAGATTACAAATAGTCATGAACGACGCAGCAAGATTAATCTTTAAAAAACCAAGACGGGCACACGCTACACCACTTTTACGTGAGCTCCATTGGTTCCCAATTAGACAGAGAATCATGTTCAAGGGCCTCTGTACCACACATAAAGCCCTGTACAGACAAGCCCCAAGATACACCAAGGAGCGCTTTGTTTCTATGCTCCCAGCAGGACTATCCGATCAGCAGATGCCACCCTCCTGGTCTGCCCCGGCTATAAACTATCCGCTATGTGAGGGCGAGCTTTCTCCAATTCAATTCCCGTGGCCTGGAACAACTTGCCAGTGAACTTGCGCAAGAAACTGAACCTCCTACCGTTCAGGAAGTAGCTTAAAACCGTGCTCTTCCTGGGGGCTTGGGTACGTCCTAGCAGCTCCCTGCCCCCCCATCGAACCTGTGTGTGCCCCCTGAAAAGCTCTTAGAGACCCCTGGGTGATAAGGCACTTTACAAATCTAAATAAATAAATAAATTATGCATTGGTCTGTGCTGCTATTGAGTCAGATCAATTTATAGACAAATTCTCATTTTTTGTCTAATGAGCAGCTGGTGGACATTGGTGATCTGTGGATATATAAAACAAGAGACACAGTTGCACATTTTTAGGCCAAATTCTAAAAAAGCAATGTTTATATATCTATATGATATTGGAGTTCATGTTTGTGATTATCGAAGACATTCATTTTCGGTGTCTTAAAATTGTTGATTTCCTGGCATGCAGCTGTTCCCTTCGTTTTACTCATGCACAGTGTCTAAAGATAGACAATTTGTCAGTTTATTGCCCTGAAAAATGTGTGATTCCACATTGTGCTTCCATTTATTTATCCATATGGAAAACTTTTTTTTCACATGAACAATCCCTTTCCCTACAAACTTTGAAATGACTAATGAACACTTACTCCAGTCATATTTCTTTCAGTAATTATAGAAGTGCGTGTGCATTTTTGTTTGGCCAATGCGATTGAGAACGTTTTCAAGTAATTTAAAATGTTCAACTTTTGGAAGGTTATTCCTAACCTTCCTCAAGACAACCTTTGGCATTTCATGTGTTAAATATTTAACAGTACTTGTTCCAGAAAGTAGAACATATAAGATATAATATAAGATTTTCAACTGCAATAAACAGAGTTTCCAAAAATGAATGTAGGAAAGTCCTAATTTTCTTAAAGTTATAGCTACGAGTATTATGCAGCCTCCCTTCTATTTATTTTCAGAGCAGCCACTTTAATAAAGGTAACAGATAGAACAATAAAGAACTACAATGCACAGCAGGTCTTGGTGATGAACTACCAATGTGGATTACAAAGGTGTCTCATTAATCACACAGACTCCCATATAATCTTTCATGGTCCAGCAAATTCAGCTCAATTGACATACAAACAAATATGATGAAGAAAATATAGATGATTAACAGTATAAAAACCACAATGTATTCTCTATGACCCGATGCAATTTCAGGATGATTGGGGTAGCGTTGGTTGTGGCGCATTAAAGAAAAAACAGGCAATATCCCAAAATAAAGGGAGGAATGTTCAATAACAATGAACATCTGTTATTCAGTGGGAAGAGGCCTACGGCTGAACGTGCGCTTTACAAATACACATGCTATGTTATGTCTCAAGCAGGCCTTGATGTCTCTACTTTTGGTACTGTTTTTCATCCAGAAGTGCCTTGGTGAGGCATAATGCTTCTGATTCACCTGAATAAAAAAGCAGAAGACACGGGAGAATGGGATTTTATAACATGAGTAGTTAACCAGGAGACGTTCAGTAAGGAGATGTTCGAGACAAGGATTTGGATGGTCTGGAAAGACAGGATACTTCACTACAGAGGTAAGAGTTTTTCTTCTTCTACTAATGGAGAAAAAAAAACCAAAAGAGTAAACTGCCTGGCCAACAGATCCAAGGTTTTGACATCAGAAACCCTTTTAAACAAGAAGAAACATTACAGCATTGTTAATTTTGTTGATAATGCTTTTAACAATAGGAAAAGACTGTGAGACCATGAAAGAGACAAATTTAGAACTGAATTCAAATCCCATATGTATGTCAAAGTCAAAGTCAAAAGAAACTTTATTTTGCTATTAGAAGCCATAAAAGCACAATGCATGTACAATTCATAAAATATATATAAAACGCAGAGACTATAATTCATGACTAAATATTACAATCATCTCAAATTGATAAGTTTATAAAGAAGCGAGTTCGAATTGTAATACTAACTATCAAGACAGATCTTTCCGACCCCTTGGAGTTTAAAATACGTGTAGTTCAAGGTCACATTCAAGAACATTAAAAAACTGCTTAAGCAGAAACAAGTTGTTTTTATAAAAAAATAATTTAAAGGAAAGAACATTAAAATCACTCTACCAAAACTAGAATATTTGGCCAAATTCTCTAAAAAAGCTTTATAACCCGGATGGTAACATCTAGTTGCTAGCCAACTCATTCCCCTTAAGGATACTTCTGCGTATACACCACATTGCATATAGAAATTTCGAGGTGACAACTGCAAATAACGGAAGCGTTTCATATTTGAGTAACCTAAACACCTCAACATGATTTCTGAGCCCCATATTCCTGCAAAGTTGGAGGACCCACCTCGATCTATGCCTAAAGTAAGCAGAGCAAAACAACATTTCTTCAGAGGTAGAGCATCCAGGACAATCAGCTTTGGTTACACCCTTCCATTTGTTCGTAAATGCAGGGAGCGGTAGCGTACCATGCCTAAATTGTAAATACAATTTTTGCCATAAACTGTTGAATGCTGTCCAAAACCAAGTCTAGTTTGTACTACTGCTTAACATCCAGGAACCTTGAGGTCAGGCACCAAGAGTTCAAACTCTGGGTCAGCATAGCAAATTTATGTTCTTTAAAGGCAACAACTAATTACTTTTTAGATATACTGGGGCAAGTCTCTTTCAGGGTAAACCACATATTTCCCCACCCAGTGAGAAGCATACCTTCCTATCATAGGACAGCCAAGGTAAGTTGGCTGCACCTAGAAGGGACATGACATCTCTCAATTCCTCCCTGTAAGAAGCTAACTCAGGAGTGCTCCATGTGCAATGCCAAAATAGGAGGGGACGGGAGGATATTAAATCAGCAATAGGGCCAATACCCAAGTCCATCCTAAGAGGGGTTAGGGGCGTGCTTTTTGGGAGACCCAGTAGTTGCCTAATAAAGGTATTCTCTGTGACCGAAAGAGTATGAGAGGCACAGTGACCCCAAAGTTATGGGTGCCGACCACTTTATGTGTGCAATTGTTATAAACTTTCAGAATACCACCCACCGATTGTGTTAGTTTCAAATTGGCCTTCTTTGTTCGTGTCCCCCAATCTATCTTATCATTGAGGGTAATGCCTATGTCACAAATAGGCACTCTTCCGAGGGACCTACCCTCCAATTGGGGGTGCGGGCAGTTAATAGTTTTAGCGTGAAAGACCATGTATTTCGTTTTCTGAACATTTATCTCCAGGTTTCCTGCAGAATGAGCTAAACTCATCCAATACAAGCTGCATTCCCATGGAGGATTTAGACAGGAGCAGCGTGTCATCGGCGAACATTAAGGCCGGTATTTTACTATTCGCTAACCTTGGGGAATCCAAGTCCTTCGCTGCCAGCAGGGTTTCGATAAGGCCTTTAAGAAAGAGGGAGAACAGTGTTGGCGCTAACACGCAGCCCTGCCTCACCCCTTTCTCCACGGGAAAAGGAGCAGTCAATTCTCCTTTTTTACCATATCTTACCCTCGCGTAAGTACCTTCATGAAGGCGCTTCATTAGTTGGCAAAGATAAGCCGGTGCTCCCATATTACAAAGTGGACCCCATAATTGTTCACGCTGTACCGTATCAAAAGCGGACTTGAGGTCCACAAAGGTTAAGTAAAGGTTACCCCCCTCTAGTGTAACTGTCCTCCAGTAAATTATTTGCAATCTAAAAATCTGATCGATGGTCGAGATGTTAGATCTAAAACCTGCTTGTCAGGGGGTTAAAACATTCATCTCGGCCATCCGAGATTGCAATCGCCCGAGCAAAACGCTTGTGAAAATCTTTTGAGAAACGTCGATGAGGCTTATCGGTCGGTAATTTGCCAGACTGAGGGGGGAGCCTTTCTTGAATATTGAGATCATTTCCGCACCAGCCCAAGTCGACAGAAGTGGCATACCCTGGATGATAGCATTGAATAGAATCTGTAAGTAAGGGACCCATACTACCTGTTCATTTCTGAATAGGTCACCAGGAATTCTATCCAATCCCGGAGCTTTGTTAGGAAGAATTTGTTTCACCGCCAAGGAAACTTCCAGCATTGAACATGGTGGTGAGTTCATATTTAAGGGGGTTTGTTCTACATCTGTTAACTCATGTATTGCAGCTTGGACCATGGATCTAGAGTTTAATCCTTTAAAATATGCTCTCCAGGCTTCTTTCCCCAAATTGGGTTCTATAGCCGAGTTGCCTTTGGAGTTGCCAGTTTTGACCAAATTCCAAAAGCTTCTCATGTCTCTAGTATCCAAGGCTAACTTTATTGCGTCCCATTTTTTGATGTGGCAAGCTGCTTTGGCTTCAGCTGTAGTATTTTTACAATGGGATCTAGCGAGTCGGGTGCATAAAGGGTCGTTGTTTTAGACCTCAAGTACCAATGTGCTTTTAGCAGCCCTACACGCTTTGTTAAACCAGGGATGTTTAGGTTTTGAGGGGAATTTATTATTATTTCCATAGCTATAAAAAAACTCTGCTAATTTTAAAATCATATCCTGGTAGTTCATACTTATCATCTATAAGGAGTCATGGCCTTGAAGATTTTTAGGCAAGCTAAAAGCAGTATCTAAATAGGGAATGGATTGCGTATACAACAAGGCCATTTTTTTGTTGGATACAACCAGGGACCCCCAACGTACTCTTCTACCCCCTTCTGTTGTAATTAAATTTGGAGGGGGATAGGATATCGAGCCCTGAGCACCCCTAAACCGAGGATAGGCTGTTGCGAGTGCCAGTGGATTATGGTCGTTTTCGCATCGGGGTTGGACCGCAAAATCATTGATTCTGAACCAATTCTCAACACCTACCAGAATGTAGTCAATTGTAGAGGCCTGCCCCAGTTTATTAAATGTTGTGTTTCCCGGAGTATCTGAAGGGTATCGACCGTTGCAGGCCCTTTGCGAATGGGTGAGGGTGAGTGAGGTCAATTGAAGAACCCCCTTGTTGGGTAGATATTACAATCTGGAATCGACCACACAGAATCCGCTTCGCTAGTAATAGTATGGGTTATGCCGTTAAGTGGTTCAAAATGGCAGTTAAAATCTCCCCCTACAATTTTGTGGACAGACTCTGGTAAGGTAAGGAGAAAGGAATCCAGAGAGTGTAAAGTCTGTGAACTTTGCCCCAGCCTCACTGGGCGAGAGTATACATTAATAACAGCTAGTTTAAATGTATCATCGAGGGAGAGGCGAATACACTGGATATCCAATGAATCTGTATCTAACACTTTGATTGTGCAGCCCACGTGAGTAGCAACCCAGATGCAGAGGCGCCCGAGGATCTCCCTCTAGGCCCCTGTGAAGCTGGAATAAAGTAAGTCGCATAACCTACCCTGTATGGTGGTACAGTAGACCACGTTTCTTGAAAGAGACATAGCTCGTGTGTGTCAATATATTCACCCCAGTCAGGAAGTTCCAGCTTGGCAGTAAGACCTGCTATATTCAGGATAGAACCCTAGTGTTGTGTGGATTTTATTTGTCAATCTGTGAGTGCGCGGGTTCAATATCCAGCTGTGGCACTTGGGATGGTGTTCCCTCCCTATCCGATGTGTTTCCATAAGATTCCCCTGGTATTTTTAATAAAGCACCCAAGTTTCCAGTGGCCTCAGAGTTTTTGCTAGGGAGGTGAACCACAGCCTCAAAACTTGCTGTTGCTTCTATTGGTTCAGCTGGGCGATCCAGTCAATCAACTACGTCTAGTGTACTGTATCTGCTACTAACCGGGATGTTAAGGCAGGGTTAATTCGGGACCTCGGAGCACATTTGGGAGATTCTCGGTCTGAGCATATGTATGTATACTTGGCAGTCTGTTGAATACGTATTCTTATACTGTGAAGTAATTTGCAAATGAGTGAATGTTTTCAGATTAGTTTCCCAGTAATGTACTTTTGATGTAAAGAAATGGTAGTTCCGTGAATATAGATGTCCTGTAAGACTTACCCCGCATAGGAAATTGACAATTAAAGACATACATGCTATTAGAGGATTCATATGTGATTGCAGGCACCATTGAGTCTAAGCAGTCAAAGCTGATTTTTAGACCATGGATGTCCCTGGAGCCCATGTGTATTTATGAATTCCTGAGTGTCCTGGTTCAGACCAGAGAGTCCGGAAAGCTTTCAAGCCATGAGCTGAAGTTTGCCAGTGTAGTACCTTAGCTATGGTGTTGTTCATGTCATCTACTGCTCCACCAGTGGAACACTGTGGAGATGATGTAATATGGAATGTTGGTCTCCGGAAACCACAGAAGTGACGGGCTGAGTGCCTTGCTGGCTGCTCCTGGTGGGGCTGTATTACTGATCTTGGAATTTACCCGAATAAATCCTCTTGAACCACATCTACCTGTGTGGACCAGATTACTATATTTTTATGGTGGCAAGGATGGGATATTATGACAACCTGTCAAAATATCCCTGTTCAGGAGGAGCTCCTCCTGAACAGGAAAGGAAAATAATGAACAAAAAAAAGGAGAAAAGGCTGGAGATAAAGCAAGACAACAGGTAAAATAAATCCAGAATCCAAGGATGAAAATTATTTATAACATCACGAGGAATGCTGGACGTAAGAAAAAATGGAGAAGAGGAAAAGAAATACAAAAGTGCAACTGATCCTCTCCCAATTTTCAAAGAAACAATAGAAATCAACAAAGAGAGTAACATTGCATAAAAAAAGCAATGTGACTAAATGTAGAAAGGCAAAATCAGCCGATGGGACTAAAACCCATGACCTTCCTCTACTCCTAAGGAAGAATAAGGCATGACGTAAACCGGACACCAGCCAGCACACAGACACAAGGAAGAGGGTGTAACGCATCTCCTCCTGAACAGGGAAGGAAAAGAATTAACAAAAACAGGAAGAATTAGGCATGACGATCAGATTACTACAACCAGATAGTATGAGATTATGAAATTGACATTAAGGGCCTTGTATAGGATTCAGGAGACTGGATAGAAGGATCAGGAATGTTTATTGACATTTGTAACAGATCTGAAAAACAGATTTAAGACAGCTAAAGAGGAGACACTACATAATGAGAAATGGAGGACAGCGTATGGGAAGCCTTGATCACATGGGTGAAGTAATACATCTGTAGCTACCCCTAAAGGATCTGGGGCCCGATATAGGTAACACATTTTTACCGATTCTTAAATACCGATTTTTACCAAATTGGTATTTAAGAAAAGGGAAATGATATGTAGGTAAAAAATCGGTAAAAAATACCGATTCGGTAAAATTCGGAAACCCTGACCCGGTATTTACCGAATCGGTATTTACCGATTCGGCAAATACCGATTAGGAAATACACATTCAAACCTATGGGCCCGGATGCCCATAGGAATGAATTGAACTTATCGATTCGGTATTTACCGATTCGGTAAATACCGAATCGGTAAATACCGAGTCGGGGATACAAAATATCAGGCAGTTGATGTATCAACCAATCAGGTGCCTCCACCACGCCCCTCAGCCAACTAACAGACCAATCTACCAATCCTGTGCATCCACCCCACCCCACAACCAGGAAGTGGCCACACCCATGCAGGTGCAGAGTACCTGATCACACAGGAGAGCAGTTACACAGAGACAGGCTGTTGCGAAGCTGAGCTCTGCAGGACAAACAAATGGGTCCCCAAGACTCCCAGAGGGAAGGTGGAGATAGGAAGAGGAAGATGAAGTTTAGCACAGGTGAACTTCAGGTGCTGGTGGAGGAGGTTGTCAAGCACTACCCCAAAATCTTTGGAAAGCAGTCTCTGCAGGTACCAGACGCTGTGAAAAGGAACACCTGGCTGGGGATCCAAACCAAAGTTAATGCGATAGGAGTGACAACCAGGGAAGTGGACGATCTCAAGAAGAGATGGTATGATCTAAGGATCATAACCAAGAAGAAATTGGCAGCAAGGAGTAAAGAGGCCAATGCTACAGGTGGAGGGAAGAACAGGGCACCTGCTCTCACGGATCTGGAAGAGCTGGTGGAGTCCAGACTGGAGCCAGAGTGCGTTATGGGGATTGGCGATGCAGACAGCTAAGCCCGAGCTGCATCAAAGAAAGGTAAGGGACATGTCCATCATTCCTCACCCCTTGCCTGTGTCCCTCCCCCAATGTGGCTGTGTGTTGAGGAAATCCAGTACAGACTGCAGTATTCACCTGCAATGCATTATGGGAGTGGTAGGCATAGGAATACCCATCAGAGCAGTAAACATGAAATAATGTCAGGTATGCCACACAATACAAATAGAGAAATGGGAGGAGCAGGAAATAGTGATTTTACAATGTGATTTAATAGTGATTTACACGGTGAAAGCACAACTAAGACACTGTCCATATCTGTCCACAGGAGAGACATCACGCAAGTCTATGCAGGAGAGGGAGAAGACACATCCCCACAGGGATAGGAGTGAGCAAGAAGGCAGGGATGCAGGGCCCAGCACTGCAACACCTACAGCACCCTGCACACAAGCAGCTGCCACACCAGAAGCAGACACCATGCTACTTGAAGCATCTCCTGTGCTCCTAGACTCTCAACAAAATGAGTCACTACAACTGGACACACCAGCAGACACAGAGGTGTCAGACATCTGCAGGCCCAGGAGGCATGATGTTCCCCCGCTAAGGATCCTTCAAACATCCTCCGATGAGGAAAGGGAGGGTGAGGAGTCAATTGAGGCAATTGCAGGAAATGCACCAGGTCTGACATCCACTCCTGTCAGTCGATCCGCTGGCACAAGACGTCGTAGGGTTCGGGAGGCAAGCGTGACTGGCTGTGATGAGGGTATATTCCGTGGTCTTGAGACCACAATGGTCAAGGTGCAGCGCCTGCAAGCAAAATGTATTAGTGCAGCGCACAGACAAATGCGCCATGTGAACACAAATCTGGACAACATGAACAAGAAAAAAAAAAAGAAAAAAAAAACAAGAACACAGCAATGGCGGACAGAATGAGGGACATGGCCGAAGGAGTCAGGGACATGTCACAGTGTGTGATGACACTCTGTGAGGAACTACGTGAGGACCGCGTCCAAAGGCGCAGGGCCAGGCATTGCATGCAACAGCAGACAAGGGGCATGCACCATCTTGCAACTACGACTTCACTGCTGTGTCGCCGTTCAGTTGCGATGCAGGAGGGGCTGGTGCACTGCTGTACTGATCTCACGAGGGGGATGGGGAGAGTCACTACAGCAATGGAGGTGCTGCTGACAAACCAGGCAGCCACCACAGGAGCAGAAGGTCTGGCGGAGACAGATATTTCCAGTAGCAGGAGCAGCACACCTATCCCAGAAATATGGAGGAGCAGCATGTTACTAGTGAGTACTGCCGTGCCCCACCACTTTTGTGGAGGCAGCGGAACCGGCTCTTCAGGAGCCCATAGGTGCGCTCCACGATGTTCCCGGTGGATTTATGTGTCACATTGTATCGTCTCTGGCTGGGGGTTGTGGGGTTGAGGTAGGGTGTCAGGACAAAGGAACGGAGTGCATATGCACTATTCCCTAATGTGAGAGAGAAAAATACAAAATATTTCCGAGGCGGTAATCTACCGATTCGGTATTTTTTCCGATTCTGTAATTTTTGGGCGATCTACATCTCAATGTCCAAACCAGTCGGTAACGGCCGAAATTACCGATTTTCGGCCGTTACCGACCGGTATTAGGCTACCTACATCTGGCCCCTGGTCTCCACCTGTAGAAGTTTGGCATTCTGTCTGGAGGCGACAGGATATATTGATAGGGCTCTCCAAATTTGCTGAAGGTGCTAGAATAATGGACATGAAGCTCTCAATTTCTGAGCTGATGAGAATACCAATCTGCTACTCAATTTATATGACCTGGAAGATATTCCTCTGTTACCAAGATATGATGTTCAAGACAGCATACTCAGAAGTGTTTTGCTAGGATGGTTGCAATCTTTGAACAAGTACCCTCTATGGGCCAGATGTAGGTAAATGTCATTTACCGATTCTTAAATACCGAATTTTAGCGATTCGGTATTCAAGAATCGGTAAATGAGATGTAGGGAAAAAATCTGTATTTTTTACCGATCGGTAAAATTCGGTATCGGACTTTCAGAATTTACCGAATCGGTATTTACCGAATCAGTATTTACCATTCATTCATATGGGCCAAAAGGCCCATAGGAATGAATGGGAAATACAGAATCGGTAAATACCGAATCGGTAAATACCGATTCGGTAAATTCCAAAACGGAAAGCAAGCAAAAGTGAAACTTATGAAAACAGCCAATTAGGTGCCACCACCCTCCCCCTCCCTACCAGGAAGTGGCTACCCAGGCAGCTGCAACTAATTAGAAGGTTCTGGAGAGGCAGTCAGAGCTGAGCAGAGTCACAGAGCAGCAGGGAGAGTTCTTTTTGAAACTTTACCAACTGAAAAATGGCAAGCAGCAGTGAAAGCCAGAAGGCAAAAAGAAAGAGGAAAATAAAATTCAGCAGCATGGAGCTGCAAGTACTTGTGGAGGAGGTAGTGAGAGTGCACAACAAACTATTTGGCAGGCACTCCCTCACTGTTCCAGAGTCTACCAAAAGAAAAATCTGGCAGGCAATATTAGAAAAAGTGAATGCTGTGGGAGTCACGACCAGGAATACTGAGGATCTCAAAAAAAGATTCTATGACCTCAGGAGCCTCACCAAAAAAAAGATGGCTGAAATCCACAAGCAGGCAGGCCTAACCGGTGGAGGCAGGAACCCAGCGCCCCCCCTGACTGACCTGGAGGAGATGGTGGCCTCAACCATTGAGGCAGACAGCGTCTGCAGACTGGGAGATGTGGACAGCTCAGCCAGAGCTGCAACAAAAAAAGGTAAGACGCATGCGCTGCATTACATCCCATACCAACCTGCTTCCCTTTACCCTTTGTGGACAAGCAAGTTAGTGAAATGAATGCAGATAAATGAAAGTGAAATGTGTAAAGCATTTATTGTAGTGACTGTGACACAGTAGCACTCAGTTGACATACGCTTATTTATACCTAGGGGCCAAATCACGCAGTGGACCCACTGACACAGAAGGGACTGCACCGGCGAGGGAGGAGAGTGAGGAAGCAGGTCCAAGCCAAGTGCAAGCCTCGCAGGAGGAAGGTGACACGACTGGCATCTCCCATGAAGATGACACTGTACAGACCCCAGAGTTGCTGCACTCCCCACAGCTTTCCCAATCCCCTCCCTTGGTATTCTCACCAGAAACTTCACCATCACTTCTCCAGTCCACTCCTGCAACCCCACCAGCCAGGAGGCGTGTCGTGGCCTCACTACCATTAATGGAGGCAGCAGAGGGTGAGGGGGAGGCTCAAGTCACCATAGATGTGAGTACAGCAGCACTGAAGTCCACAGATGAGACAGTCACTGCTCGCAGAAGACAACTCAGTCCCAGCAGTGCAGGTGGACGTGGTGAGGGCACTGTGTTCCGTGGGCTGGAGGGGCGCATGGTACGCATTCAAAGGATGCAGGGCAAATCCATCCAAGCCTGCCAACGCCAACTCTGCGCCCTGAATGTGCAAATAGGAGACATGGGGAAGGGCATGAGAGACATTGTGGAGGCAAATAAAGAGGTAGCCAAAACAAATACGGACATAGCAGCAGGGATGCAGCAGATGAGCAACTCAATTACGCAGCTATGCTCCAAACTTGATAGTCTGTCACACACAAGGCGCAGGGAAGCCCTTGTCCACAATACGGCCATCCATCGCTTGGCCACCGCCACATCCCTGCTATGCAGTAGGGGCATAAATATGCAGGAGTCTTTGACACAGAATACAGCTGAGGTCACCAGGGGCATGGCCAGAATAACAAGTGCACTAGAGGCAATGTTGATTTCTCAGACAGCACAGAATCCTGCCCTGGACGTGGCAGAGGCTGATGACACTAGTAGCCGGAGCAGCATAGCAAGCACTAATGTGGAGACACGGAGGAGTACCAGGCGCCAAGCTGAGGCTGCAGGGCACGCTGAACAAAGCAAACAACATCCTAGTGGCTCAGGGAAGCGCGGGCGCAAGTGACATTACCGGTCATGGGTGAAGTAACCCGGGACATACAGTCACCACGTGTATAATGTTTATTCTGTTGCACTTAAGTGCTTGAACGTTGTGGCACCATTAAAATACGTTGGTCCCATACACAACCTGTCTGTGTCTCATTACTTACTCAGAAATAGTTGCGTGTAATCTCCTTACGTCTGTATCTGCCATCACTTGGCGTTGCCACTCCAGCAGGTTGTGTTTCAGGCACAGCAATCTCGTCAGCATGATCCTCAAAGTCTGACAACTCCACCTCAGTGCCCTTCTTCACAGCAATGTTGTGCAACATAGCACAGGCAGCAATGATTTTACAGCAGGTGATGGGGGTATACTGCCGGGCACCTCCACTCTTGTGCAGGCACCTGAACCTGCTCTTCCATATACCAAAGGTACGCTCCACAACATTTCTTGTGCTCTTGTGGGCCCTGTTATATCTCCTTTGGCTGGGTGTTGAGGGTTTGAGGTAGGGGGTGAGTATGAAGGAGCGGAGGGCATATGTACTGTCTCCTAAAAGGAAATGGGAATACATTACTCACATGCATACCTGTACTTCTTACTGCAATAGGTGTTAATGGGGTCGCACACTGTGTCTTACCTAGGAGGTATCCGTCACCAAATTCACCTGCTGTCAACCGTGCATAGATACCGCTGTTTTGAAATATGAAGGAGTCGTGGGTACTCCCAGGAAATGTTGCCACAAGGTCAGTGATGGCGCACTTGGCATTGCAGATCACCTGCACATTGATGGTGTGGGTGGACTTTCTATTCCTATATATGTATTCGGTGCCAGCAGGGGGACAAATGGGAATGTGGGTGCCAGCAATGCAGCCAATGATATTGGGGAAATGCGCCATCAGATAAAAGTCAGTTTTTGTTTGGAGCAGTTCTGCATGGGTTGCAGGGAAAGTTATATAATGGTCCATCCTCTGTAACATGGCGTCAAAGAATTTGTGGAGAAAGCTTGACAGGCTGTTCTGGGTCACCCCACCTACCGCAGCAACCACACTCTGGTAGCTCTCAGACGCAAGCAGGTGTAGGCTGCACAGCACCTGTATGTGGGGTGGAATAGCGTGTGCCCTTGGGATAGTGTGCTCCAACAGTGGTTGGAGGTCCCTGATGAGGTCCAAGATGGTGTCTGGGTCCAACCTGTACCTCTGGAGTATCTCTGACTCTGTGAGCATGAACAAGGTGATCCTCTGTCTGTAGACCTGCTCCTGTCTCTGCCATTCCCTCTCTCCTTCCTCCCGTAGCCGTAGCCGTCTTGCAATGACATAAAATGCCGCCATTGTGAAAAAAGATTTGCATTTTGGGTCCTTTTTTATAGGCTGCACCTGGTTACCACCTCAGTTCAATCCATGGTAAATACCGACTCTTAAATACCGAATTTCACGCAAATTCGGTATTTAAGGGCTTACCTACATCTCAATATACATTTTTAGCACTTCTTATTTACCGATTCGGTATTTTACCAACTCGGTAAATTTACCGAATCTGTAAAATTACCGATTCGGTAAATTTACCGATTCAGAAACGTTACCGAGTCGGTAACTTTACCGATTCGGTAAATTTACCGATTCGGATGATTTTCTGTCCCCTACATCCCAAATGACCAATACCGGTCGGTAACGGCCGAAATTCGGTAATTTCGGCCGTTACCAACCGGTATTGGGCCACCTACATCTGGCCCTATGTGATTTATATATATCACTACTGTGAGGATGTCCATCTTAAGAAGAACAAAACAATAAGCAAGATTTTATGTGAAGCATTGGAATGTAAGGAAGCCTTACGAGGCATAAAAAACTCCTTCTGAGACCATCTATCTCCAGTTGAGAACTGACCTCAGTGAGCACTCAACCCTGACAAACTTGAGCTAAAGTCATTTTTATTCGTCTTTTTGTGTAAAGTTGCATTACAATGCAATGAAATTTAAGAAACAATCATAATCAAACGATGTGAGAACAATGGAAAACATTGCAAAAAAGCACATCCTCTACAGTGGTCTCTGATAGTATTCCAACTTTTCTGTCCCAAGGGGGAATAGGATGTACGAACATTACCTACCCAATCTCACTGGTAATGACCACATTCTCAAATTCACAGTGAATGTCTCAGTCTTATAGACTGTGAGCTAGTGGGCATAAGGGGTTTGTTTCTTAATCATTAAGTTAAAACCCCTAAAGAGCATCACACATATGTAATTGATCATGTGGTTTGTAAATTGTTCTTTCAAACAGGGCCGTTATCTCCATGGCTTCTGGCCATTCTTGCATTGTTGGGGTGTGGTGGAGCGCTAATGTCACAGAATTCTTAGTGTCACCATTGGAAGGGTAAAATCTAACCACCTCTTTTTATGTAGATTTCCGCCCTCGACGTCTACCCTGTCATGAAGAAGTGCAAGTGCATTAGACAAAGACAAGGACTAGGTGCTGACTCTTGAGAGATGATGCCAAATGTGACTCAAAACCCTTTGATGGCAGGGCAGGATCATAGGATATGAATTATGTCCCTCTCCTGAACTGCCACAACTCCAGTAATTCAAATTTGGTAATAGATTACCTTTGGAATAATTTTAGTGGTGACCGCTGCCAATATTGGAGTATTTTATAAAAACTGAATTTGGCTTCTTGTAAGCCTTTGTCATGGATTGCTAGGAGTTAATTTCAGTCTTTGTTGGAATAGGTTTCCTGAATGCAGGGTTGCCATGTATGCTATAATAACTGTGAAGTAGTCTTGAAAAAACGTCTTCAATCAGTATGATGTAGAAGTCAATAATAAGTTTCCAATAGTTGTCAACTTTATCTAGGTAAGAATGGATAGTAGAGTCCAAGATAGAGGACATTTGTTTATATATGGCAATCTTCAGGGCCCAGCTCAACTGTAGAAACTGCAGGAATTGAAAGGTTTCAGGTTGAATTCCTCCTAGAGAGTTGCAAAGGAGTTGATGCCCCCTCGGACAGGACTTGCTGTGTTGTGATTGTCCCTGCAGTGATCCATATTGGCCAGGACAATGGTTGCCTAGCTAGATACATGTCTGCCCTCTCACTTGCACCTTAAATTGGGCCCCCCACCGCGCTTTTCGCGGATTTATCGCACTTTTTCTTCAGCCTTCGTGTTGGCGCCGGGCGCCATCTTGGGGGTGGTGTGGAGCCAGTGTGCCGCTTGTTTGAGCGCTCTAGCGCTCTCTTGGGATACAGGTGAGCCCCACTTAAAGCTCGCCCCCTGCGCGCAGCGGTGACGCGCAACGGGAGCGCCGGACTCTCGCCGGAGTCAAGCCAGAGTCCTGCCCGTCTGCGCCCGTCAGCGTCCCGGAGGCTGGCGGAGCGGCGGTTGGGACTCTACCTTCAGGGATGTGTCCCCCTGTTACCACCGTTTTGCGCTATTCTCCTCGTGAGCTCGTTCTTACGATCCCCAGGGCTCTGGCTGTCGCACTGTTTTTCCCCGACGCCATCATGGGAAATCCCGTTGCCCGGGTTGTGGCTGGTGCCCGACCCGCTCGCTCCTTTCACGGCCGTGCAAGAACATCCTTAGTGTGGCCTTCGGATGCATGCTATTAAACACCAGGTCAGCATGTAAACATGCGCAAGACATCTATGAGCTTTTAGATCTAGAGAAGCCACTATGTCTCATGCTTACTGAGACATGGTGGGGGGACTCTTCCAACCCTGATGTCGCGATGGCAATCCCTCCTGATTATAACATCTACAGGAAGGATAGAGCCAATGGTAGGGGTGGTGGAGTGGCGATAGTGGTCAAAAAAGGAACCCCTTGTGCGATCCTGCCAGCAACGGACATCCGAGGCTCGGAGACCCTAGCGTTCTCTATAAATCTATCGCCTCATCAGTCCTTTAAGGGACTGCTCGTGTACAGGCCACCTGGTGCACCCGGTACCTTTTTTGAAGATCTGGAGCCGGTGCTGGTGGAGTTAGCCCTGAAAGCTGAAAATGTTATTGTGGCAGGTGATTTCAACTTTCGGATGGATGATCCATCCGATCCGGCTGCCATTAAACTCTTTGAGGCGCTGACCCCGCTGGGGCTGATCCCTTACCTTCAGGAGCCTACGCACGAGAAGGGGCACACCCTTGACCAGATATTTTCGTCCTCCCCTCTCGAGGGCATAGAGATCACTCCTGTTTTATGGTCGGATCATTTTCTTGCCAATTTTGTGATCAAGGGCATAGTTAAATCTGAGCCGATCTCGGCACATCAACAGGGTCGTGTCCACAGGGCATACCATCGAGTGACCCCAGAGATGCTGGCCCAGGCTGCGGTGGTCCACCCCTGCCTCCTTTCAGGCGATCTTGACAGGGATCTGCAGACCATGCAGGACTGGCTTCTTGACAGGCTAAACGATCTTGCCCCGGAAGTAACATCCCGCCCGTCACCGAAACGGGTCTCCGCGCCCTGGTTTACCGCTGCACTGTGGGCTACGCGGCAGCAGTGCAAGGTAGCCGAAAAAGCCTGGCGGGCACAATATGATACTGCTGCCAAGGTTACCTACAAAACGGTGGTTAAGGCTTACTACCGAGACATCCGCCTGGAAAAAAAAGCTTATTTGGCCAGGAGAGTGGAGGCTGCCTCCAACTCCTGCAAGGAGATTTTCTCCATTGTGAGAGAATTTACCTCCCCCTGGTCTAATACCTCGGACGAAAAACCCTCAGGTACCTGGGCTACGGACCTTGCTGATTTTTTTACGAGCAAGATCCAACGCATCCAGGAGTCATTCCTGGCACCAGTATCTGCGGGCCAGACTGAACCTGATAACATCATATCGCCACAGGCTGGGCCAGGGGTGACGCTGAGTGTGTTTCCCCCACTCTCTGCTTCCGACTCCCTGGCTCTAATGGGGAACTTAAAATCGGGTTCACCCCTTGACCCATGCCCTGCTAAATTTCTAGCGAAAGTCGCGGAGGTGATCAACCCGCTGGCTAACCCGCTGCTAAATCTTTCGCTGAGGCTTGGTGTGGTCCCACATGCCTGGAAACAGGTGATGGTGATCCCCTTGCTTAAAAAGCCTGGTCTAGATCCGAAGGCCCCTGTTAATTATAGGCCTATTTCTCTGTTGCCGGCTCTCACGAAGGTTCTGGAAAAGCACGTTCATGGCGTGCTTTCCAATTTTCTTGAATCTAATGAGATCCTGCATGCCACCCAATCGGGCTTTCGTCCCCATTTCAGCACAGAGACTGCGCTCCTTGAGGTCTCGGAAACCATTAAAGGAGTCCTGGACTCTGGGGGCAAAGTCATGCTGGTGATGTTAGACCTGTCGGCGGCGTTCGACACCGTTCCCCATGGTGGTCTTCTCGCTAGACTTTTCGAGATAGGTCTACGGGGGACGGTGTTGGACTGGTTTTCCTCCTTCCTAGCCGGCCGCCGGCAAACAATCTGGGCTCCGCCTGATTCCGCCGCGATGCCGCCTCTGGGAGTTGGGGTCCCTCAGGGCTCTATCTTGAGCCCGACCCTCTTCAACATCATTATGACCCCATTGGCGGCACTGGTGGAGTCGCATGGCGCCCAGATCGTATCCTACGCGGATGACACCCAGCTCCTCTTTTCTTGTAAAAGAGGAGGTGACTTTGATGGGGAGAGTATTCGGGATTGCCTTGGGGCTGTGTTTCATTGGTTCCATCTGAGCAGCCTCAAGTGCAATTCCGACAAGTCCGAGGTGCTTTTCTTCGGGTGTGACACAGAGCCAGACTGGCAGACCTGGTGGCCAATGGATATGTTCCCTCCTTCGTGTTCCTCTCAGGTTGCAAAAAATCTGGGGGTTAAGATGGATAACAGGCTAACCTTGAAATCCCAGATCCTGGGGGTGGCGGGCACCTGCTTTGGCATCCTTAGGATGCTGCGGAGGTTTCTTCCCCTGCTATCCGAGGAACATAGGGCGTTGACAGTCCAGGCTCTGATTGGGTCCAGGTTGGATTATTCCAACATTCTTTACCTGGGCCTTCCAGAGTACTTGCTACAACGGCTTCAAGTAGTGCAGAACGCCGCTGCCAGGGCAATTTTTGGTCTTAATAGGCGTTCCAGTGCCTCGGGCCTGTTGGCAACTTTGCACTGGCTTCCTATCCGCAAGCGGATCGCCTTTAAGGCATTGACCCTGGCTTACAAAGCTCTTCACAAGGGAGGAGCCAAGTACCTCCATAAGAGACTGGTCTTTTATCAACCGACCAGGTCTCTGAGGTCGGAATCCCTGTACCTGGCTGTTGTCCCTCGGGTTAAGAAAGCGCGCCTTGGTGGCCGCTCTTTTGGACTGCTGGCACCACAGCTGTGGAACTCTCTGCCGCTGGCTTTGCGGGGAGCCACTAGCCTGCTGGCTTTTAGGAAGGGCCTTAAAACGTGGCTGTTCACTCAGTAGTCTGTCTTTTGTAAATTTTCTGGCTGATTCTTCTTCTCTTTTATCTGGTGTTATGTTAGTATGTCGCAGTTTCTTCTCTTTCTCCTATAAAGCGCCGGGACACCCTTTCTGAGTAGCCGAGCGCTATAGAAAAGATTTAATAACATAACATAACATAACATAGATGGGCTTCCCTATTCAAAAAGCTGTTCTGTTTGAGGTATCGGTTAACTGTCCCCAGATTTGTCAGGGGCCTCATAGAAGGTTTGTCTGGCTGCTTGTGAGAGATAATACCAAAATAGCAGCTGGTGCCACCCTGCATTCCCTGCAGTTGCTGTGCAAGGAATACCCACTTGGAACATTCCAGACCTGTGGCTAAGTGATATACTTGCAGTGAGAGATCATGTGCCATATGATACATTTCCACCTTTGAAAGTCTCAGTCCGCTGAAGTGGTAGCAGTGTGCAGTTTGAAGATGGTTAGTCTTGATGCTTTACCTTGGCAAGTGCATCTTTTAATATTTGTGTCTATCAAGCACAGTTACCACTTAGGGTCTGGTATACGCAGCATGCCGAAAATATAGTTAAACCATGGGCTATCACCATCCTCACAGTTAGGACTCATCCCCATACCTATAGCTTCAGCTTGCTCCATTTCATGAACTCTCAGTGCATTTTTTCTGTCAGAACTGTTGTCGGGACAGAAAAGTCCTTTGCATGGTAAAATGTGTGTACCCCTGCCTTGAGTGCCCCAACTGTACTGTTGTCTGGATCCCTAATACAGATTTTTATTGTCATAGGCAAACACAGATTACATGTGTGTGCCATGAAATAGGCGTGACTCACAGATTGCAATTTTGTTGGACAAGGAGGGGCAACCACAGCACTACCCTCATGATGGTGAAAGGCTACTGCCTTTACCAGGAATTAGGGAGCACTTGTCAGGGGTGGCAGCAAATTGTGTAGTGATTAGTAGGAGTGAACTGGTCCTTTTTAAACTGTGTCACTGGAGTGAGGCCTACATGCTAACTTATTCAAAGTACCACTGATGTGTGCTTAACTCACCCCTTGGACTACATTGGATTGATATTGTGTGCTGTGTAGCACATGAATGGTGTATCTGCGCTGGGTGTATGTATGTTTGAGATGGGTACAATACAGGGATAATGCAGTACTGCGCACTGTGAGAATGTTGAATGCATGTGCTGAGTGTATGTGTGCATGTGAGTTGTAAAGTAAATGAAGAATACAGTGCTCTGCAGTGTGTGTATGTGAAATGCATGTACTAGATGTATGTGTGCCTGTGAACAGTACAATACATGGTAGACTGTGGAATTTCCCCCCAAGAAAGATTTCTGCATTGCTGCATTCTTGTAATCTGGATGGGAGACACTGGAGAGGAGAGAGTCAGACTTCCACCATACACTTCAAAGGGTGTTCGTTGATTCAGATAGAGTTCACAAGGAAGGGGCCTTGGCATATCATAGAAATAAGATGGGGTCAACAAGAGAATCATAAAGAGTGAAGCCAAAGTCCTGGGATAACCTTTTGATACACATATTACTGTAACTGACACCCAGGTGTGAACTCTAATCACTCTCATGTCCTGTCTTGTGTGGCCATCAGCTTTGGAGTTGCTCCTGCTGTATAAATAGAAACCTTCTCAGGAGTCTCACTGGTACAACTGGTCCTTTTAAACCAACAAAGAAGAGATTGGCACAGAAGCTGTAATATCAAAAGACATATTTATTAACCTCACATGAGGGAGACTACGTCACACAGTACCCTCAGGCAACTGTAGGAGGCATTCTAAGGAGTACAGAAAACAGGGGCCTTATATATGCTTAGGTTACATTAGTCAGCATAAAACCAAGGGGAGGTCCTGGCATGTACCAGCATGCAAAATGACTAATATGGGTATACAAAATGTGCTTGCTCAACAAAGTGGGAGGAGAGATATTTCTCCTATCACCAGCAAGAATAGCCTGATAGTTGTATACTAGGAGCAGATGCATTCTACTAGCTAGGCCCCTCTGAGCATGTGCAAGGCTCTGGAAGAGGGAGAAAGCACATGGCTAACTAAGATGGCTGCCAAGTACAAAATGGTTTTCAGCTCATGCTAGCAGATCCCAGCAATCTTTAACAGATAGTCCTTTTAGCATGAGCTAAAGACATTCCTATGATCTAGTAGGAACATAGAAAATATTTGCACATTTATTTTCATAAATGTATCAATATCCTAATTCATTGCTAGGTGGGCATTTTTCATTCTAAACATTTCAGTAAGCGGGTATATATAAGGTATAAGCAGGAGTAAAAAGGAAACAAAGCATTTGGTCATAATTAACATACAGATAGCAGGAGAGAGTAATAACTATTATCAGAAACAGAATGATCAATTTTTTTCAGCCCTAAGCAAAAAGCAAATCCTAGAACCATCTAGTAAAAACATTTTCAGGGCTCCTATGCATTCCAGTGACCATCCATTTCAATTTCAGAATAGCCAACAGCACATTTTTAATAAAAACATTTTCAATAGTCTTTTCCAGTGTTCCTTTTATGAGGGCTAAAATATCAATTTAATATACTTTTAGGAGGAGGGCAAAGTCACATTTGTTAACTGCTCAGGAAAACGTTTGTCATGTAGAATAAGCATTATAAGTAATGCAAATATTAAGGAAGTCAGACAGATTATTACAAAAACAATCCTGCCTCCAAAGGACCAGGAGGACCACACAGGGTCATAGGCAAACGGCTGCTGTTCCTCAAAAATGGGACGTCCCCACCGTATTCTCCTATAAACCCACAACATATTTATCAATGAATCTATTAATTTAAATTAATTACCAATTATATTTTAATTAATTACCATTAGCCTACATTATTTTGGTTAAAAATATGGCATTCACTTTGGGACCAGGATTCAGAGGCCTGATGCTGGGATCTCTGAAGCAACCCTTGTTTTAAAAGGGGTCACCTCAAGCAAAGCCTCCTCGCCATTCTGGTTGGTCTGTGACTCTCAGCTGGTCATCAAAAACTTGATCCACGACTTCTCCTTTCTGATTTGTGACCCGTTGTTTGCCCAAGACAGTGGAAGTGGTACACAATTCACATCCCAGGGCTTCCGCTTTCACTGAGGTCCTAGTTGCCAGCAACGCCTGTGCTGGTTACCTTTACCTTGGCTTCAAGCTGAACTGGTGCTGACTCCCCAGGCTGGATCTGATGTCTGGGCCCCTATGTCAATGGTTGTAAGCGAGCAAATATCTATTGGTGGACAGAACAAAAGGTCTTTACACAAGGCACAAAAATGGTCTATCAACAGAGAGGATAGTCTCAGAATACTTCCTAGTCTTGGGGGCGCACCATGCATTAGCAAGGCATCCAAGAACCACTTCATCTATTTGAGAGAAGAAAAACAACAACAGCCTGGACTTACTGGCAAGTATAAAAGGAACGTTTTGGTGAACTGACAAGAGTAATACGTCACCAAATCCCATGCACCCAAGGAAGTCTGTGTTCACTTACTAAGTTCTGAGGAAAAGAGAAAAACAATACAGACATACTCCAAATCCTTGCATCTGTGTATTCCTAATTACTAATCTGAAGACCCTCAAAAAAGGAAATGTTCTACACTTTTACTCATAGATTTTACATTACTCGTACAGGACTGCAGGCACTTCTAAAATGATTTCTCTTAATAAAAGCACCTATATTGTACGCTTAGGACCAAGCTCTCATGTTATAGGTGCAGCAGGAAAATCTAAAACTGCTAATTTACCTGGGATTCTTATTACATAAAGAACTAAAAAAAACTTCAACATAGTGGGTACATTTTCTGCAGCAGAACATGTTGTGACAAACAAATTCCTATAGAACAATATTTTCACCAAAAATGTTTGCTAAGGATCACATGGGTGTCTTTCCTGCATTCTACTTTTCACGATCCAAACTATGCAACATCACCTCTAATAAGGACTGTCAGCTTATTTACACAGACTAGCTAATAAAAAACTAGAAATGCCCTTGCAAAACTATGTAGCATGAGAATAACATAAGCAATAATGGTGTTATCACCTGAGAATTTTAGAACGAAAACTACCCACATCTAGTTCCCCTTAAAGATCAAATAAGGGAACAGCAATCTAGACTACTCATCCTTTCATAATTTCATCAAACAAGATGGGCAGTAACATAGCATATTTATATATTCATTTTATTAATGCTGACAATGTTTAAAACAATATTACTGAATAGCCAATTAAATGTCTCATGGCTATTTCATAGACAGCTTAGACAGGCTCAAAAAAAGAGAGAGAAAACATAAATTTGCCTACCCTTAATTAGTAGAGGAGCTAGTCTCCTACCCCCATTTTGACAATAGGAAACCCTGAAACAGGTTTCACTTCTGTCAACACAATCAACCCCTATTTGTAGCAACTGGGCATAAACAAACTCGGAGGAGGTAAATAGCACATTGAGCTAGCTAAAAAAACATGAATAACCAACCACCAATTCCTTTAGCAAATGGACAAGTGTAACATGAGAGCAAATAAATTCAAACTAAATCCCATTAACTCAGCCCTTACACAGTAATCTTCAAACTAAAAGCCTTAGTACTGAATACATGACAGAGCTATCTGTCAATCAGTGCTCACATATACCATTATATTGCCGTCTGTTCATATGAGTGCACAAAAACTTGCTTTTACCAAAAAAAAGTAAGCAAAACTTCTCTTCCTCTCCCTGCGCTGTCACCTTGTCTTTCAAAAAGATTCAGAGGTCAAAATGTCAAAGGCAAACCTTGCTCTGAGCCCTGCTATGCTTCGAAATGTAGAACTCAACCTTTAACCCTTTACCAGCTGTCCTATTTTCTGAGCAAGGGTTTCTATGCGGCTTTTCCAATTCAAAGTGACTATGAAGAATCACAGCTGAAAGGCAGTCCTGTTATTGCTGTTTTCCTGTAATTTCGCGGTAAGCTTAATAACTTCTGATGGTTTTTATATTTATTTTCAACTGTAAGCAGTGTGCAGTATACTTTTCTAGCAGTATAGAGGTTAGCTATTTGTGTTATACTTAAATAAGTGCATTTACTGAAGCCTAAGAGCAGTTTGAAAGCTGCTCTGAGTGGCAGACTACTTTTAAACAGTGAATTTTGCCCAATTTCGACTTTGGTGTTTGGGTCAGTTAAAAATGAATATCCTACAATGTTTTGGCATAGTAGTCATCCCCAGATTGTCCTCTACATATCCCAGAGATGGGGGTTCAGAAATATACAAGGTATACCCTTATAAAAATGAGTTTTGTGCGCCTGGGTAATTTGGACATTTCTCATGTAAGTTTCCCCCCATTTTGATAAAGCGTTGCTTAAATTCAACTTTGATGCTAGGAATTCACAGTATGATGATTAGGCTTCATAAAGATAAAAAAACTAATGTAATGCACTTATTTTTAATAACTTTTTTTTCATATAAATAATTTTTTTTTTAATAAAACCAATTATTTTGATGGTTCCACATATGAAAAGCAAGCTTCATTCCTTTTTGTCTTCTACAGTTATTCATTTATAACCCTAAGCACAGACGCCTTACTTGAAACATTAAAAATCTGCCCCACTTTTTAAAGGACAGTTATTATTTAACATCAGAACCACAGATGTGCGTATGTAAAAAGGCATTAAGAAAGTAAATCCCTAATTTCAATTTTATCTCTGTTATCCTAAATAAAGAAACTGTTTTTTTGTAAAGACAAACAGAAAAGACTGTCGACTATACAAATCTGCACCTCGTGCCAGTTCTGATATCCAGTTTTCCCACGCAAACAGCCCTGGCATAAACCGTCCATTGGTGCCACTGTGTTCCAGATCCTTCAAACTGCAATTTGGCTGGGCGTGCGCGAAGAAATGAAAACCAAAGATCACATAGTAAATTTAATGAAGTTTCTTTATTTCATTTTCAATATCCAAAAAACGCTTTACTTTCCAACCAACGCATTTCGTTCTCCTGCAGAGAACTTCATCAGGGCTTATTATTAATAATGCACCGTTCTGTACGAAGCCTAGAATTATCGATAAGTTCTTGTTAATTCACAAGTTCATATAGTCGGTCTGTGGTAAATAAATAAATAATACCCTATTTTTGACTAGGCATATATCATAACAGATAGCTCAATAAATAAGAGTCAAGATTCGAGGTAGTAGGAGTTTCTGCAGGTTTATTACAGCATAAGGACAGGATCAGGACAACCTGCATAGGAACAGAATGGCAGGGCTAGAGTGGCCCGGCAGCTGCCGGGGCTGGGTCTGGGATGAGCGCGCTAGCATTTAATAAAAATACATGAACTTATATACATAACGCAAACACATAGCATTACATTGCAGTAGGCGTAGCAGTGGGTGGAGCAGAAGGCGTGACGCGTAGCAGTCGCGAAAGATAACAGTAAAAGTAGGTGTAACTGGGCGTATACATAGACATGTGGTGCAGACGTAACAGAATATGTCATGAATGGGGCGGAAACATTGGAGGGGGCTACCTAAAGAGCCGGGACCTCTAACCTGGTGGTGCGCGTAAACTGGCAATGACGTATTACTAGGAGAAGCTGGGGGCTATGAACTCTGTGCTAGGAGCAGAGACTAAAGTCTAGAGGGTCGGAGCGACATGTACCTAAGCCCTATCTAGTATCTGATGTTTAGGGAACATGTTGATATAAACTAGAAGTCATGAGGGGAAAAGTTAACTTGACTCTAAGACTGGACCATGCATTATTCTACATGTAGTGCGTGATGAAGAATATTAAATGACCAGTAAATGCAGTATTTCTCTAACGTGGAGCCGCATAGGCTAGACAATGACGGAAACTATTGATGCAGTTCAGTAGCCTAGGAATGCAGAGAAGGAGGACTAAACTGATAACTGGAACTATAACACACTCTTGGCAGACTCAGAGGCAGAGCCAAGCTGCACCGGGCACTGCGAGGCAGGAAGTAAGTGAAGGGTTGAGGATACAGGTGGGGGCTGTATCGCTCCTTAGCGAGGACTTCAGGAGACAGGAGCTGAATCTGATGTCCAGGCCCTTTTGAGGCCTAGAAACGGGGACTTTATAATGGAATAACGTGCACACTGGGAAACGTGGCAACGTAGCTTTACATAGGCCTGATATTCGTAGTATTCACGAGGACTGGAAACTGGCATATTAGAGGAGGACACAACTGTAATTGCGTCTTGATCAGACATGGGGAGTAACATATGCATATTTAATCATGCACACATAACATATGATGGATGAGGCGTAGGGACACAGAACATGGCAAAATTTACTTTTCCACATTCCCTCCTTGTCACTACGTTTCCATCAGGAAACATCAATATTCATTATACCGTCTATCATTTCATACAGTACCATTTGCTCGTCTCGAATTATCTTGGAACGGGATTTAGAACGGGGCTTGGGACTAGGAATACAAGAGGTAGCACAAATGCCGCAAATCGCAGGGCCACATTGTATACAGAGACAGCAGCTAAATATGATCGCTACTGCAATACTTAGAAAGGACAGGACTTTCCATCCCCATGCGGAAATTATATTCCAGAACCAACCGGACCATGTCCAGGTGCCTGGATTTTGGTGTAACAGATGGGCAATTTTATGGAGTCTGGTTATAGCTGAATAAACAGACGGCGCGTTATTTGGAATGAAAATGCAACAACTAGATCCGAGGACTCTACAGGCCCCGCCCCTATCGGCCAGTATGACGTCAAGGACGAGACGATTCTGTAAAACGACAATTCTCATAAAGGATTGCTCTTCGGTTAAGTTACCTAGAGCGGAGGCAGTCTCATCTACTACTGCTTCGAGGGTTCTTGTTAACCTACGGATTAGCTTACTATTTACAACTGTACCTAAATAAGGGAAAACACCTTTATCTATATCAATGAATTGTTCTGCGGCAGTTTCAGTATAATCGACAATCGGGAGGTTTCTCTTGTGTCTAGTGTGTACTAGGAAGGAATTCCTATGATAGTCAGGCGGGGCTAGAAAAACAGGTGGCAGTAGGAAGGCAATGTAACAGGTTCCCTCCCAATCGAGGGGCAGACGAACATATGCAGTTTGACCACAAACAAAATATGAATGACGTGAAGCTTTGAAAACAGATTTCCTACTGTCACTATACTTGATAACAGTAGTACATTCACTATGTCCTACATGTACAGAACCATAACTACGGACACATAATTCGCCTTTGACTGGTAGTACTGAAATAGCAGGTGAGTCCGGAGTAGTATCAGACTGAACATTCAGGACCATGAAATTCGACGAATAATTACCTAAATTATAGACTTCATTTTCTAGATCTAAACCTGTTCTGTGGGGGAAACCTTGCTTGTCTGGGAAACATGTACTGTTAAGAAAAGACATATCTGTTGAGGATGACGTTAACGTGGACCATGCTCCACACGAACCATTATGTGAAAATGGATAAGGAAAAAGTGGCAGAACTCCCTTCGGGGTCTGGAAAGGGGGGAGTCGACCACACACCCAACAATTAGTGACATTGCTGGTCTGGTGTGAGTAATGTAACATACGGATAAATGAATTGTTACGCATAGCGAGGCGGTAAGCATATTCGTGAGGAGGCAGATCACTAAACGTGTGCTCTACTGTAACATTAGCAGACTTATTTACATGAGGAATTGAAAAATACAGGAAAAATGCATAGCTGGTGCAGGAAATCATTATGCTGATGAATAATATGAAACTTAGAAAAACGATACATTGAATTGAGTTTTTACTGACTCTCTCTCTATGGGGGTCTATTTTATACATGTCAGAAACAGTCTAACCGTTTCACCTAGGGGAGGACTTATACAATCAAACTGACTGACTTATTTTACTAGACCGGAGCTTTAACTTATACTCCTGCTGCGGAGTTTTCTCTAACAGGGAAGGGGTTGTAGCAATGTCTTTTGCGGGACAGTCCTTAAGAGCAATAGTTTGGCAGTCTTTAAAATCCTGGGAATCCTTGGAAATGTTTTTAGAAACGGGTTTCAGTCCATTGAAAAGTTTTACATGAGAAAGGTGGACCCACCCCTTCCTGCCTTCCAGCTTGACGGCAGTACGGGTGGTCAAGAGGACCTGACGTGGCTCCTTCCAACGAGGTTCCAGCGGACTTGATCTGTCAAAATTTCGGATCATCACCAGCGAACCTGGAACGATTTCATGCGGTGCCACCTCGGTATTATCTGGAAATGCGGCGGCAACCTGTGAACGACATGAGTTGAGGGCAGACATCAAGGAAGCTAGGTAATCTGTCAGCATATTACATGAAACATCGGTAATACTTCGGGGTCTAGGAGTACCCCACATGTTAGGGGGGCGGCCGAATACGACCTCATACGGGGACAGACCTGATCTGGAATGTGCGACCATGCGCATATAAAATAAAGCGACTGGCAGAGCTACTAGCCAGTCCACACCCTTTTCTTTACAAACTTTGGCGATACGGATTTTCAGAGTCTGATTATGTCTCTCGACTAGACCAGCTGCTTCAGGATGGCGTACACAATGAAACTTCCACTGGTACCCTAACAACAGGGAAACGTGCTTCATGAGTTCAGATGAGAATGGCTGACCGTTATCAGAATATACGACTCTAGGGAGTCCGTATCGAGGGAAGAATTCACGAACCAACTGCTTGGCAGTGGTCGCGGCTGTGTAATCTGGGACTGGATATGCTTCTGTCCACCTGGACAAAGCGCATACTACTACAAGGACATACTTGAAACCTCGACATCGCTCCATCTGAATATAATCCATCTGGAGGACCTCAAAAGGGTGGTCAGGGGGCTGGAAACCACCTTGTTCCACCGGGACACTTTTACCTGGATTAAACTGACAACATATCATACAGGTACGGACTTTCTGCTTGGCTGCAGCTCGTAAATGCTTATTGAACCAAATGTTCTGGATGCTGTCTAACATAGCTTTTTCTCCTAAATGTGCTGGACTATGTGCGGTATTAATAATGACTTGAACCATAGAGTCGGGGAGAAACCATGTGGCTCTACCCTTCGTTAACCATCCTTGATCTGTCTGGACCCCTCCTTGTTCAGACCATTTCTTGATTTCATCGGGAGTAGCATGTAACTGGATATCTATGACATCTTGTGTAGGGTCCTTAACTGTCATGCATGTAGTCGGATCTGGAGTATGTGTCTGATTAACTGGACTGTCTGGAGTCTGTGCTGTAAGTTTGGCTGTGCGGTCTGCTAGATCGTTACCTTGAGAAATAATGTCAGTAACTTTCGTATGTGCTTTGCACTTCATGATAGCAATGGATGTCGGTAAATGTATTGCATCTAACAGAGCTTGAATAAGGAAACCATGCTGAATCTTGGTTCCATGAGAAGTCATGAAACCTCTCTCCTGCCAGAGCACTCCGAAGTCGTGTACAACTCCGAATGCGTAACGTGAATCGGTGTAAATATTTACTTTCAGGTTCTTGGCGTGTATACAGGCTTGTGTCAGAGCAACTAGCTCTGCTGCTTGAGCGGACAGGGTATCAATACGGTGTGTCTCAATAACTTCAGTGTCAGTAGTCACTGCATACGCGGCGACTAAATCTCCTGTACTAGTTCTCATACATGAACCATCCACATAAAGTGTCAGGTCAGGATCTGATAATGGAGTGTCTGTCAGGTCTTGTCTTGGCTTTGTCGTAATGTTAACTACTTCCACACAATCATGTGTGGCTGGATTTGAACTAACTGATGGTAACAGTGTAGCAGGATTCAGGACGTTGCAGCGTCTGATTTCTATGTGTGGCTGAAACAGTGTCAATTCATAACCTGTTAAACGTGCAATTGTCAAGTGCTGTGTTTGTGTTCGGTTTAAAAGAACTTCTACTGAATGTGGGACTTGTACTGTCAGGGAGTGTCCTAAAACTATGGAATCACTTTGTCTGATAGCTAGTGCTGTGGCTGCAACTGACTTGAGGCACGCAGGCAACGCCTGGGCGACTGGATCTAATGTGCTAGAAAAATAAGCACAGGGCTTGTATTGTCCTGCTTGATCTTGTGTGAGAACAGATAATGCTGTACCTTCTCGTTCAGTAACGAAAAGTGTAAAAGGCTTACTGTAGTTCGGTGTAGCTAGAACTGGAGCTTGACATAAAGCTTTCTTTAACTCGTTGAAACTAAGTGTATGTTCTGATGTCCAAGGGAGGACAGTCGATGCGGCTGCCTCCTGTGTCGTTAACTGTATCAGTGGCTTGGCTAGAAATGCATACTGAGGAATCCATTGTCTGCAATAAGAAGTAAGGCCGATAAAGGCACGTACCTCCTTCTGGGTTCTGGGCTGGGGAAGACTCGCTATTAACTGGATACGGTCTGGTGTCAACTGCCTACCCCTCTTGGACAGCAAGTTTCCTAAGTATACCACTTGCTGGACACAGAATTGAAGCTTCGAAGGTGACACCTTGTGCCCCATCTCGGCTAGGAAATACAGAACTGTAAGGGATGCTCGCTCGCATGCACGTTCAGAACGGGCTGTGATCAGTAGATCATCGACATACTGGAGCAGGGCAGTGTCAGTTGGCATATGAATGTTGTCTAGTTGTCTCTTAAGTGCTTGACTGTAAATACTAGGGCTTTCTGTGAAACCTTGAGGAGCGCGTGTGAACATATAGCTCCTTCCATTTAAACAAAATCCGAAAAGAAACTGGCTGTCTGGATGAATCGGAACACTAAAAAATGCGTTCTTGAGGTCTATGACAGTGAAGAACATGGCTTCGGGGTCAATAGCTGTCAATAGAGAAGAGATGTCTGGGACAACTGGGTACTGCGGAATAATACATTTGTTAAGCTCTCGTAAATCAATCACTAATCGATATACTGGGGGTGCATTTGGATCAGTACGTTTCATGACTGGAATGATCGGAGAATTACATATGTTGGAGTCAGTTTCTACAACTACTCCTTGAGCAATGAGCTCGTCAATAATTTTGGATAAGGCTGCTACAGCCTCAGGTGGCAATCTGTACTGTCTGATTCGTGGTAACACTACACCTGGCTTGAGAGTCACACGATAGGGTGTGATTTGCATGTAACCTACATCAGTTGGACCTTGCGCCCATAAATGCTGCGGAACATTAGACAATCTTGAATCAAAATCTCGTAATACATAGTGACCCTTAAAGTCACGTAGGAACAGACGTATTCCCTCTGGGGAACAGCAAATAACTGCACCTAATTCTTTCAGTGTCTTAATGCCTAATAGATTTTCTGGACATGACTTAGTAAGTAACAGATCAGTAGTACGGGACAATGGACCTACTTCTAGAGTGACTGGCTTTGAGATCTCGTTAACGATAGGTTTTCCTGAAAATCCAAGGGAAACATTTCTTGAGCCTGAGAGCGGAGCCCCTGGAACTTCGGCGTGACTAATTGTGGTCCTACTTGCCCCTGTATCGATCAAAAACTTTCTGTCTTTCCCTAATACTTGACTGTGAACATAGGGACCTTCTTGATCTACAGGTATCTCGATGAGAGGCAAGCCTACCTCCCTCTCTAGGCTGTTTCATGAATATGGCTGGTACTCTGGATACTCAGACTGTGCATACTGGTACATCTGTGATGTGACATGCTGTGTTGCAGCAATAGGCTGCGGTACTGTAACTGTCTGCGGTGCATTCTGTGGCTGAGGAGTCTGTGAAACTTGTTCTTGTCTAGGCGGACGTGGTCTTTCTTTAGTCTTACCGGTAGCTATGTTGTGTTTCAGAACTGCACACTCATTTATAAAATGACCTGGCTGTTTACAATAATTGCAGTTCCCTTTAACGGGAGCTGCAGGATGACTGGCTTGATTCGGACCCCTCTTCTGACTGTCTTGAGGAACAGATTGTGCAACTAGCACTTTCATTTTCGTGTCTTTCATACGTTTTCTCTCATGTTCTTGCTCTTCTCTGATTCTATTCTGGTGGTACTGGAGCATCTGTAACATCTGGGACGGGGTATTAGCTTGCCAGGTGCTTTCGACTTTCAAAACTCGATTTTTAATTTGTGGACTTGAATTCTCGACTAATTTAGTAACGAAAAGGTGAGGGTATGACTCACTACTTGTCTTGAGACCACTGTTAATACTGAAACATTTTTCAAATCTAGAATAAAAATCACTAATATCTTCGTCTTGTTTCTGTTTACAGGCTGAGATTGCATCCCAGTCTTCTTTTCTAGTTGTCAATAATCTGGGTAAAACTTGAATCAATAATTCTGGTAATTCTCTACATTTATCTCCAAGACCGGTACCTGGTACTCGTGCCTTGTCTTCAGCTTCTAGAGCTGCCCACTCGATCTTTTTCTCTCCCACCTCCCATTCTTTTTCCTTTAGCTTTTCATACACCCCTGCGGGCAGCAGAACTTTTAACATTTTAATGATATCTGGGTAAGTATATTCTCCCATACGGAGCATGTCTTTTAATTCTCTATGGAACCCCGCTGGATCTTTGTCATGACAGGGAATTAATTTCTTCATTTCAAGAAGTTCCATCTTTGATATTGGAGTGTATACAAACACTCGTTGCATTTCGCCACCCGTCCCTCTGACTGGGTGGACTTCTCGTAACGGATTCTGTCTGTCTATGTAAAATGATTTACTTTCTGGGGGTGAGACATGAACAAAATGCGGGTTCAGAAACGTTCTATATTTGTGGCGCTGTTCTAGAATGACACTAATTAAATCGGTACCTAGACCTCTCCATTTGTACTGGAGTAACTCGTTCAGAACATCATGTAACGGACCTGGATCAGAGTGTTGACCCTCATACAGAGTAATGAGGTGCTGAATCATATACATTCCCACCAGTCGCTGCTCGGCTGGGGGCAGTTTCAGAAACATTTGTGCCACTATTTCGTCTGGAAAAGTGGTAGAATCAGTAATCCATCGGACGGCTGATCGGGCTAGTTCTTGTTCATGCATGGTACTTAACTCACTATAACCGATTCGTGATTTCAGAATGTGATCGGTAGCTTGAAATACTTGTTCTAGAGAACCTTGTTCTGGTGCTGAATGATGGAAAATAGACTTGGGTTCTAGGCGTAAATGGCGATCTGGAAATCTAGATTTTCCTACATACGCTATTCTGGCGGGATTCTCGTCCTCTTCTTCTTCGGGATCAGAGATACTTTCTTTCTCGCTTACTTGTGCTGCTTTACGCTGTTCGTGTATCTTTATTATCTCTTTACGGATTTTCTTGTACATACTTTCCATGGCACCGACGGTCTTGTGCTTACCCTCGGCTATATTATCACTCCACCTTGTCAGGATTCTCATTTCGGCAGAATCTTTAGACGGGTAATCTTGTTCTCTTATTAGACAATTAATCAGAAACTTTAATATCATGAGCTGGATCTCGGCTTTCCTTTGAGACATGGCTTCGTGAATACTTTCTGGATCATTCCCTGTACGGATGAAACGATATATTCTGTCTAGATCTTCTTTCATATTCGGTAAGGTGACTAGATACTCGGCCACCTTTCTTACGCGGAATGAATATAAAACCATATTATCCTCGCCTGGGACTGGATCATAGCAACATTCGGCAAGGGATTTTCTTATTTCTGCAACAGACTGATACCTAGGCGTACGCTGTGATGCTTGTGCATGTAACTCGGCTAACGTTAAACGCTTGTGTGGCGGCGGGGTTTGAGGAGGACCTCCTCCTGCGGCCCCTAAACTGGAGTCGTCTACTGAGGCTCTACGTCCTGGCAGAGTGGGAAATGGAAATGTAGGCTGGACTTGTATGGCGGGCTGGACCGGGGGTACCGTAACAGGTACTCCGGTGTCTGGAGGAGCGGGAAGTGCCTGATTTACAGGGACTGGCGGAGCGCGAACAGGATTTGTATATTCTGGGACTGTGTCGTCCAAATAGGACGAAATAAAAATATCAGCTGCGGTGTGTTTGTGACATAGCTTGGTCGGAACTAATGGTGGCGGGAAATTACTGGATGCCTCCGGGGTCGCTTTCGGCAAGCCCTCAGCAAGAAGAGGATACATACCCTTAATGAGGGCATGCCTCTGTCTGTCTGACTGTTCGGCTTTGACTTGTTCACCTATCTCGATTAATTCTCTTTCTTGGGCTCGTTCTTGGGATTCTCTACTTAACTCTGACTTTCTGACTTCCTTTTCGGTTCTTCTATGCGCTTCTTTACGCCATAACTTGATGGCATCTTTCTGTGACTGTCTGGCTTTCTTTTTCCATAATGCTTCTTCTACTCGCATGATACATTCGGCATCCCATGTACCCGATACGGGCCATCTATACTTTTCTTCTAACTGTTTGGTATACTCTACCCATAAATCTAGATACAATATGGCGCTTATGCCATGTTTCTGATACATAAAATGACCTGGACTGTCCCTCGGCGGGACAGGAACTGCTGCTTCCAGCAGACCCTTTCTAGTTTTTAACTGACGTAACTTGGAAAATATAGGCATGACTGAACTGTAATCTGGACACAATACAATACACAATAAACACGAAATCACGTCACACTCATACCACAACATTAAAATACATGAAGAACATTATAAATAACAGTTCGAACAGAATATTACCTGGAATACTGAGAACAGAAATACAAGAATTTTCTCGAGAACGGAACAGACTAGAGTTACTGGATGCACTGCTGTAACAGTACGGAACATACTGGTCCCATAAAGGAACGCATCAAGACCCGTATCCACCTAGGTGAACACTTCGTTTGTGAGTCTGGATACCACCAACCCACAGACCAGGAGTCAATTTAGATTGGTCCTGTCTAGATACTACCCCAGCAATGGTACTCACCGGGCAGCACGGAACGGAAGGCCTCGGACTGGACTGGACTGACGACGACGACGGACTTCGGACTTCAGTTACGGGTGGGCCTCCGGATACCTCGGACCTTGGACTCTTGGCTTGGGCTCTGGTCGGGACTCGCCGCGTTCCTCCACCGTCTCGTTTGGATGCTGGACCGCCTCCTCCGTTTCCTCCGTGGGCCTGAGGGATACTTGAAGCAGAAATATCTGCACGTGGCCGGTATGGTTCCGTCACGGCTGCAGAGGGTCAGGGGGTCGGCGTGGCTTCACCGACGCGTGGGGAAAGGGCAAGTCCCTGTTCGGGCGCCATTATGTGGTAAATAAATAAATAATACCCTATTTTTGACTAGGCATATATCATAACAGATAGCTCAATAAATAAGAGTCAAGATTCGAGGTAGTAGGAGTTTCTGCAGGTTTATTACAGCATAAGGACAGGATCAGGACAACCTGCATAGGAACAGAATGGCAGGGCTAGAGTGGCCCGGCAGCTGCCGGGGCTGGGTCTGGGATGAGCGCGCTAGCATTTAATAAAAATACATGAACTTATATACATAACGCAAACACATAGCATTACATTGCAGTAGGCGTAGCAGTGGGTGGAGCAGAAGGCGTGACGCGTAGCAGTCGCGAAAGATAACAGTAAAAGTAGGTGTAACTGGGCGTATACATAGACATGTGGTGCAGACGTAACAGAATATGTCATGAATGGGGCGGAAACATTGGAGGGGGCTACCTAAAGAGCCGGGACCTCTAACCTGGTGGTGCGCGTAAACTGGCAATGACGTATTACTAGGAGAAGCTGGGGGCTATGAACTCTGTGCTAGGAGCAGAGACTAAAGTCTAGAGGGTCGGAGCGACATGTACCTAAGCCCTATCTAGTATCTGATGTTTAGGGAACATGTTGATATAAACTAGAAGTCATGAGGGGAAAAGTTAACTTGACTCTAAGACTGGACCATGCATTATTCTACATGTAGTGCGTGATGAAGAATATTAAATGACCAGTAAATGCAGTATTTCTCTAACGTGGAGCCGCATAGGCTAGACAATGACGGAAACTATTGATGCAGTTCAGTAGCCTAGGAATGCAGAGAAGGAGGACTAAACTGATAACTGGAACTATAACACACTCTTGGCAGACTCAGAGGCAGAGCCAAGCTGCACCGGGCACTGCGAGGCAGGAAGTAAGTGAAGGGTCGAGGATACAGGTGGGGGCTGTATCGCTCCTTAGCGAGGACTTCAGGAGACAGGAGCTGAATCTGATGTCCAGGCCCTTTTGAGGCCTAGAAACGGGGACTTTATAATGGAATAACGTGCACACTGGGAAACGTGGCAACGTAGCTTTACATAGGCCTGATATTCGTAGTATTCACGAGGACTGGAAACTGGCATATTAGAGGAGGACACAACTGTAATTGCGTCTTGATCAGACATGGGGAGTAACATATGCATATTTAATCATGCACACATAACATATGATGGATGAGGCGTAGGGACACAGAACATGGCAAAATTTACTTTTCCACAGGTCCTGGGTGGAAAATCTTGATCCTTTGATAAGTGCTGGAATATAATGGTTGGACTCCGAAAGTAAGGATACGCCCGTCACAGAATTGATGTCACTTTGTCCGTTTGCGTTCGCTGTGCGGACATAAATATTTAACCTCCTCAGCGTGACGACTTCAAAAGTGTGCTAGGCTAAGTGATGATAAAATCATGGACATCACAATGATCCTGCTTATCACAAGATGGGACCGGCAGTACAGACAGAAAAAGCGGTCCTTATGAGGGACCGCTAACTTGTAGGGGGAAAGTTCCCGTAGGCTTTGATATGCCTGATCTCACGATACACCGGGTCCGAATGCCGAAAGCTTTCGGACCCGACTATATGCACTTGTGAACTAACAAGAACTTATCGATAATTCTAGGCTTCGTACAGAACGTGCCTTATTAATAATAAGCCCTGATGAAGTTCTCTGCTGGAGAACGAAACGCGTTGGTTGGAAAGTAAAGTGTTTTTTGGATATTGAACATGAAATAAAGAAACTTAATTAAATTTACCATGTGATCTTTGGACTTAATTTCTTCGCGCACGCCCACCGAATTGCAAACTGTTTTTTTGTAATTTTTAAAATAATGCAGGCCTTTATACCAGTTTTAAACTGACTTAAAATTTAGCTAACTCAGCATTCCTGTCTGTGGCCCGCGATCAGGAATAGTCATACGTTAAGCAGAATACTCTCAACTGGGATGGTGCAGTGAGCTAAAAAACGGTGTTGGATCTAGCCCTGATCTCTTGACTGGGTGAGAGTATTCTGCTTAATTCAGAGACTCTGTCCCTCACCACCCCTTGTTGTAAGTATTTTTGTCCACCCTAAGCGTGGAAGGGTATACTCAGACATGAGTCCCTTGCTCATTGCACCATCAGGATTCAAGCAAGCCGGGCCGAAGACGGCTGTAATGCCAGAAACCGGTCCCCGGAAGCTTGTTTCCTTCCCAGTGTAAGAATTGGCTTTTGTAGTTTGGTTTGCCCTGTTCCCATCATGCACTGGGACAGGAACAGACTAATTTGCATACAGCCAGGTTCTGAAACTGGAATGGTGCAGTGAGATAAAAAACGGTGTTGGATCTAGCCCTGATCTCTTGACTGGGTGAGAGTATTCTGCTTAATTCAGAGACTCTGTCCCTCACCACCCCTTGTTGTAAATATTTTTGTCCACCCTAAGCGTGGAAGGGTATACTCAGACATGAGTCCCTTGCTCATTGCACCATCAGGATTCAAGCAAGCCGGGCCGAAGACGGCTGTAATGCCAGAAACCGGTCCCCGGAAGCTTGTTTCCTTCCGAGTGTAAGAATTGGCTTTTGTAGTCTGGTCTGCCCTGTTCCCATCATGCACTGGGACGGGAACAGACTAATTTGCATACAGCCAGGTTCTGAAACTGGGATGGTGCAGTGAGCTAAAAAACGGTGTTGGATCTAGCCCTGATCTCTTGACTGGGTGAGAGTATTCTGCTTAATTCAGAGACTCTGTCCCTCACCACCCCTTGTTGTAAATATTTTTGTCCACCCTAAGCGTGGAAGGGTATACTCAGACATGAGTCCCTTGCTCATTGCACCATCAGGATTCAAGCAAGCCGGGCCGAAGACGGCTGTAATGCCAGAAACCGGTCCCCGGAAGCTTGTTTCCTTCCCAGTGTAAGAATTGGCTTTTGTAGTTTGGTTTGCCCTGTTCCCATCATGCACTGGGACAGGAACAGACTAATTTGCATACAGCCAGGTTCTGAAACTGGGATGGTGCAGTGAGCTAAAAAACGGTGTTGGATCTAGCCCTGATCTCTTGACTGGGTGAGAGTATTCTGCTTAATTCAGAGACTCTGTCCCTCACCACCCTTTGTTGTAAATATTTTTGTCCACCCTAAGCGTGGAAGGGTATACTCAGACATGAGTCCCTTGCTCATTGCACCATCAGGATTCAAGCAAGCCGGGCCGAAGACGGCTGAAATGCCAGAAACCGGTCCCCGGAAGCTTGTTTCCGTCCCAGTGTAAGAATTGGCTTTTGTAGTCTGGTCTGCCCTGTTCCCATGATGCACTGGGCCAGGGACAGACTAATTTGCATACAGCCAGGTTCTGAAACTGGGATGGTGCAGTGAGCTAAAAAACGGTGTTGGATCTAGCCCTGATCTCTTGACTGGGTGAGAGTATTCTGCTTAATTCAGAGACTCTGTCCCTCACCACCCCTTGTTGTAAATATTTTTGTCCACCCTAAGCGTGGAAGGGTATACTCAGACATGAGTCCCTTGCTCATTGCACCATCAGGATTCAAGCAAGCCGGGCCGAAGACGGCTGTAATGCCTGAAACCGGTCCCCGGAAGCTTGTTTCCTTCCCAGAGTAAGAATTGGCTTTTGTAGTTTGGTTTGCCCTGTTCCCATCATGCACTGGGACAGGAACAGACTAATTTGCATACAGCCAGGTTCTGAAACTGGGATGGTGCAGTGAGCTAAAAAACGGTGTTGGATCTAGCCCTGATCTCTTGACTGGGTGAGAGTATTCTGCTTAATTCAGAGACTCTGTCCCTCACCACCCCTTGTTGTAAATATTTATCTAAGTTTCGGCATCGAAACGTCGACAAACTAGCACCATATGTATCGAAATTATTAAAAAGATGTATGCAATGGTGTTGTGAAACATAATTAAGTCTGCTCACTGACCCCCGTGTTCAATTTTGCCAAAATTTCGTTTGTTTTGTCTTGTTCTCTGTGGGTCACTGGTCGTGCCCACTGTGTAAAAAATCCTTGTGCTATTGTTTATAACCTGCTAAAAATAAAATCCTGTCCTGCTGGATAAAGGACATACTGACTATTGAGTTTATGGCTATCATTCCCCAGATCCCTGAATTACTAGGGACCACTGTTCTTTGAAATATGTCTAGGAGGAAAGCACAAAGCTCGACTGGCATCTACATGCATTCATGTGACCCGAGACGGGCTGCCGGCAACCTATGGCTAAAGCAAGAAAATGCTAACTTTCTATCTAAAAATGACATTTTTAGAATTGACATTTTTTAGTCTGACTTCACCAAAAGTTAGGATTATAAATTGTCATTCCAGGGGGCGTGGCCTGGAGCCGTCGATGGTGGACGTGTAATTCTACAGCTCCGTCCTAAGCCCTGAATACTAGCTGATTATCCTGCACTCCCCTGCCTGCAGCTCGCCTGATTTCTACATAAGTTGTCTCCGGGGGCGAGCGACGTGGAGCGGTGAGGTTTAGCCCCTCTCGGATCGCTCCTCCGGCAAATTCCAACGACGGTGCCTGTTGCGGCCTGCGAGTCGGAGTGGAGCCCCGGCCTGAAGTGATCGGCCTGGCCGGCCTACCCCCTGCCTCCTTCGCGGTCCGGCCGGGACCCGGGATTGGACTTTTGCTGTGTTACCAGCCGGGGCTCCGGAGTGCGGTGTGGTGTCCCGTCCTGACCCGGGCCCCGCTACAGCCCGCCTGGTCACTTCACTGCAGACCAGCTGCCCTGCTGCGTGGCCCTTCGGGACGCGAGCCTATTGCCGGGCCGTCCCCCCCCCGCCCACCCATGAGGCTAGCGAGACTCCGGCACTCCACCACAAAGACAGGGACAGAGGAGAGGACGGCACACACAGTCCGCTGCCACCACCACGGGACTGGCTTCGCCCTGCGCAGGCTGACTGTGTCACAGTGCGGATCGGCCCGTCTTCAATAATATCCTGCGCCATCTTGCCAACGCACCGGGGCTTGACCGAGACACCCGGGCCCTGACACTCTCGCCTCGCCTGTCCCCGAGCCGCTGACCGGAAGACCTGCAGCACTACGCGGGGTGGCACATTTTGAGGACTCACAAACCCCAGGTACAGGGGTCTGAAAAGGGGGGGTGCGACGCGCTCTTTGGCGCCTTATCACGGCGCTACAACCCTGACCCTTGCCGCGCTCCCGGCAGATGCGACAAGCCCTGCTGCGGCCTGGACCCTTCCACCTCTCCCCCCCAGCCGCCACTGCGGGTCGGGGGCCCACCCTGCCTGAGGAGACGCCAGGAGCACACTGACCCGCCCTGCATTGACACCTCGCCTTGGCGGCCTGCGCTGTCCCTACCAGACCTGGGTCTTCCTTACATCCGCCTCCACCCAGCACGTAGTGGTCCCCCCATAACCACTGCCGGACACTCGGGGGGACTGCAGCGGTCCGCTGCATCCACCACAGCGCCACCCTGCTAACGAGATCCATGGGCAAAAACAGAGACAAACCTCGGGGCCAGGGCGCTCAGACGGACGTGCAGTCCACGGGCTCTGACGACCCTCTGGCCTCCTCCAACATGGACATCATCCCGCCGACCGGAAAGGGTTCGTAGGACGCCAAGCTAGATCTGATCCTGAATGAAATACGCGCGACACGGGAAGCGCTAGAAACGCGCATAGACAACATGGCGACTGGACTGTCCCTACTGAAGGCTGATCACAACAAGTTGGCGGATCGGGTGGCAGAGCAAAAAATAGAGCTAGATGACCTAATCCCGCAGCAGACGGAACACTCCACGAAATTGGACCACGTAGAGAAGCAGCTGAAGCAACTATGGGGTAGAGTGGACGATGCGGAAGGACGTGCCCGCCGCAACAACGTCCGCATCCTGGGCATTCCGGAGAGAAGCGAAGGGAGGGACCCCACGCGATTTGTGGAGGATTGGCTACGGAAGCTAGTGGGCCAGAGAGACCTCACCCCCCTCTACAGTGTGGAACGGGCCCACAGGATGCCATCGCGGCCCCCGCAAACAGGGGCGCCTCCTCGCCCCCTGATCGCTCGTCTCCTGCACTTCAGAGACCGAGATACTGTCCTGCGAGCGGCCAGGGAGGAAGCGCCAATACGCTTCGAGGATACGACTATATCGGTCTACCCTGATTTCACTCCCACTGTGCAGCGGGCCAGGTCCACCTTCATGGGGGTGAAACGCACATTGCGGGACAGGAATGTGAAATATGCTCTTTTGTTCCCTGCTCGGCTCAAAATCCTGCATAACGACAGATCCCATTTCTTCGACTCGCCTGAGGAGGCGGCGGAGTGGATGGAGGTCACTCTGACACCGCCGGCATCGCAGGACCCATTCATAGACCGCCACAGTGACACCCGCAGGGGCTCGCCAGGCCGACGGAACAACAATCACAGCCCCGGCCACCGTTCATCCCACGGAGCATCAGCGATGGCGCATCCCCCTGGACACCTGGCGGTGGACCACTCGTCATCATCTCCGCAACACCGTCTAACTGAGGAGGCACTGGCCGCCCACGACGCGGGAGCACCCGGAGACAGACACACTGGCACCACCAACACCCACACTGAGGTGTCCGGTTCAGTTGACAGCCTGCAGCTATTCCCGAAGATCACGGCCCAGATGGCAGCAGAGTTCTGAGCCACGGCAAGATTGATCCCCTCCGGGTGGTAACGTATAGCTAATCCCCCTCCTTCACGTATGGTGGGTTGTATGTGCAGGGGCCCATTGTGCTGTGGGCTATAAAGCCCGCGCAGTCCGTTCAGTGACAGTCGACGGAGGCCTACCACCCCCGGTATGCACACGAACTTGACGGACTTGTGCCCACGTTGGGCACCATGGTTTGGCTCTTGGGTACGTTTGCTCAGGGACCCTTTTGTTCAGGGGTTAACTGTTTGCGAGACACTCTCATTTTCTAGCACAGCAGGACATGTGGGGTCACCCAGTTGTTTCACATTGTCGCACCGCACAGATGGTAATGGGACCTCTTAACAATTACCAGTTGTGCACCTGGAACGTGCGTGGCATGGGATCAGTGCACAAACGACACAGAATCCTTGCACAACTTAACCGCAGGGGGACACAGATCGCGTGCTTGCAAGAAACACATTTGAACGCTGCTGAAGCGGTGAAATTGCGCAAGAAATGGAGGGGGCAACTCTTTGCTACCTCATATTCAGCATTCTCAAGGGGGGCGGCGATTTGACTTCATTGCTCTCTTCCCTTCCAGATGCTGGAGCAACGGATTGACCAGGAGGGTCGCTATGTGTTTGTGCGGGGACTGTTGGATGGGGAGGCGGTTGTCATTGGCTGTGTGTACTCACCTAATGCGAACCAGTCGGACTTTTTGTTAACTGTCAACGAGGTGCTTGCGGGTTGGGCTGATCTTCGCTGGATCATCGGGGGCGATTTCAATGCTGTACTTGATGTTTTGCTAGATAGATCACACCCCCCCTTACAGGCTACCGAGAGCAGGAAACAGGCAGATGCGCTTGCGAGTTGGGCTGAGGGCTGGGATTTAGCGGATGTGTGGCGCAGCATACACCCTCTGGAAAGGGAATACACCTTTTTCTCCCCTCCCCACCAGCTTCACACCAGAATTGACCATGTTTTCTGCTCCCGTTCCCTTACTGCAATGATTTTCCAGACTCAGCACATGGGGAAAACTCTATCGGACCACAACCCAGTGGAGGTTACGTGGCGGTGGGGTAGGAGGCTGGCTCCCATTCCGACTTGGCGACTGTCCCCAGATCTCCTCGAGGATTCGGTCTTCCGGTCCTCCCTGTCCGACACTATCGACTCATACTTCTCCACGAATGCGAACTCGGCCAGCTCCCGACAGATGGAATGGGACGCTTTCAAAGTCTGTCTCAGGGGGACTGCAATGACCACTAGGGTGGGAAGGAAGCGAGAGGTGATCAACCAGCTGAAGGAGGTGGAGGGCTCACTAGCATCCCTAGAGAACGAAGCAGCGGGCACCAATGCTCCCTTTACACCACTGCAAGAGGCACATATTAGACACGCAGAGCTTCTGGAAGACCTGCGGCTTATAGACTATAGGGAATACACGAATAGGCAACATACACAGGCAGACCGCGACGGTCCCCTACTAGCCCGCATCCTCCGGGACTCCCCGATCAGCCATCCCGTTTTGAGGGTCCTGGACCAAACTGGCCGCCCGGCTACCACCCAAATAGGGATTAATACGCCGTTCAAGGACTATTACACCACGCTGTACGGTCCCCCACAACCCCTATCAGAACCCGCACTTGCGGCCTTCATGGAGGGACTGGACCTCCCACAACTTACTGCCAACCAGAACAAAGACTTGAAGCGTACAATCTCAGTGGCGGAAATTAGACAGGCGATACGAGCCCTCCCGAAGGGCAAGGCCCCCGGAACGGATGGCCTGCCAGCTGAATTCTACGCAACATATATAGACCTCCTGGCCCCACGGTTACACACTGTTTATCTGGAAGCCCTGCGTACTTCCTCTCTACCGCAATCATCCATGCAAGCACTGATCACGTCCCTTTTGAAACCGGCCAAAGATGGTCTGCATATGGCCGATTACAGACCCCTGTCCCTTCTCAATACTGAGTCTAAAATATTGAGCAAGGTGCTGGCGTCGAGGCTCGTGCAGTATGTGCCACAACTGGTCCACCCAGATCAATGTGGTTTTGTGACGGGCCGTAATACGGCCATGAACCTTAGGCGCTTAGCCCAGCTCATGCTCGGGGTTAATGCGAACACGGTCTTCGAAGGCTGCATATCTCTAGACCTAAAACAAGCGTTTGATTCCTTGAGGTGGGACTATATGTTCGCCACCCTGTCAAAATTCGGGATACCGCCCGAATTTCTCGCTTGGTCAGATTACTGTATACCATCCCCACGGCCAGGGTGCGCACCTCCCAGCAAATCTCTGGTCCCATAGCTATAGCACGAGGAACCAGGCAGGGCTGCCCGCTCTCCCCTCTCCTGTTCGTCCTCGCCCTCGAACCGTTGCTCTGCAAGCTTCGGTCGATGGCCCCCCAATATGGCATACGCCGACATGGTACGGAGCACATCGTATCTGCTTACGCAGATGATATTATTTTATATCTCCGAGACCTAAGGGGCGACCTGAGTCCAGTTTCCCAGGTTTTTGAGGACTTCAGAGAGATCTCTGGCCTCACCATCAGTGAGTCTAAATCCTATGGGTTCACCTTTGTAGCCGCAGACGAGTCGGCCCCCCTGCCTTTTGCCCCTCATGAATTCCAGATGGCGGACACCACTTTCCGATATCTTGGGATGCAGATATACAGAGAGGCGGGCATGATGATAGACGGCAACCTGGGAAGGGCCATCAGAACACTGAAGTCACAAATTCAGTTCTGGCTAACATTGCCGCTCTCAATACCCGGCAGGGTGTCAATCTCCAAGATGGTGATGCTCCCCCGTCTCATCTACTACTTCACCAATCTGCCATTCCAGATTCCAGCGGTGACGTTTACGACCCTCGACTCCCTCCTCGCAGAACTTGTGTGGGGGCATGGCCGTAGACGCATAAGTCTGGCCAAGTTGCAGCTCCCCTCTGGCTCTGGAGGCATGGGCTTGCCGGACTTCAGGGCTTATAATTATGCATGTCAACTACAATGGCTAGCTTACTGGGTGGCGGGCCGCAATCTTCATGAGATCCATGTTTCGGGGGACGACCATGCTAGGGGGAGAGTGCACATCTTACTCCTGCCTGGCTCGGATCTACCTAGAAACGCCCCGCCGCTTCTCAAGCTGGCGGTAACATACTGGCGGAAGTCATTAAAGTACACGTCCCCCGGGACACCTTATGCCCCCACAATCCCACTGTTGGGCATACCTCTGGGCTCGGGCACACTCACGACGACCTTGCTGGAGCCCTGGCATGACGCAGGCGTGACACACGTGGGTGACCTGTTTGCGGAGGGGCACCTATTATCTTTCGAAGACTTCAGAACCAGGATGGGCGTCCCCAGAGGCTCCTTTCTCCTGCACGCCGGACTCCGCCATTATATCACACGCAAGTGGTCGCCTGACGGGCGGGAGCCTGTTACGAACCCTCTCATTACAATGCTCTACCTCATGGGAACGGGCGGCCATCTGACCAGGTGGCTCACAGCTAGCATCAGAACGGGGAGGGCACTTACACTGTCACCACTGCGGGCGGCATGGGAAACAGATGTTGGAAGGCCACTGAGAGACAGGGAGTGGGAGCGCATACTTCAGTTCCCCAAAAAAGTAGCCAGGAACCCCAAATACAAGTTTATCCAGCTGATGTTACTACATAGAGCCTACCTGACTCCACACCGCCTACATGTGATGTTCCCTGCATCCAAGAGCAACTGCCCCCGATGCGATGCTGACGACGCATCACTGGTACATATGCTGTGGCACTGCCCTAAACTAGGGTATTTCTGGAACACTGTCCATGACTCACTTGAGAAGGCTGGTACTCTGCCTAGGTCACCTACACTGGAGCGTACATTGCTGGGGCTGGGGCCATCGACACGCACCAGAACCGTGGCGACGCGCTTCTCCGATCTGGCCCTGTTGCTGGCGAAGCGCGCCATCACGATAAGATGGAAGTCATTTAAGCCGCCCAACCCTGACCTGTGGCGGGCAGAAGTAGTGCGTTGGGGTAAAGCTGAGGGTGTTGCGCTACAGAGAGAGGAAAGTAAGGGCCACCGGAAAACTCCGATCTCACTGGAATGGTTTGCCGCGCTGGGGGCATTTGAGACTGCTAATGATGAGGATGAAGGAGATACAAGTGAATAGACATCTATGACGTCACTATGCCTTGATTCACTCACCCATGCACGAACACTGCCTACGGTGCACTAAGATGGGGTACGGGGGACCCCGACCCATCGAACACGCTAACCCACCCTACCTGTGTGTTCAACGTACACTACTTTTTCGTACATTGGGAGTGACCCACTTGTTGATATTTTGATTATGTGCCTGTTTGAGAGTGTCGGGTGGGATTTCCTAGGGGCGGGGGGTGGGTTTGAGTATGAGCGGGATTTGTTAGTTTGTTCTGATACATCGAAAAATGAAAATCTTATACACTGTGCTTATACATATGCTCTGAGCAACCACGTGCATGTACCACCGGGGTTCATACTGAGTTCGTATATATGAAAATGTGTGCATGTTACTGCTCTACAAACTATGCTAATAAAAAGATTTAAAAAAAAAAAATGTGTCATTCCAGCGACACCAAACATGAACTGGATATCTAGTCACATTTGTTATTTACACTTTATGTAATAAGGTAATTACAGTGTAGTGAAAAACAAATGTAAGCATTTTTCACTACCAGGCATTTAAAACATTAAAGTGCATGTCCCACGGTTTAGGTAAATTGCATCCTGGCCACTGGGCCGTCCAGGGCCTACCCTAGGGGTGGCTAATATGTATTAAAAAGGAAGGTGGGTTGAAATGGCAATTTAGAAACTACACACACAGGCTGCAATGACAGGCCGAAGACATGTTTAAAGGGTTGCTTAAGTGGGTGGCACATTCAATGCTGCAAACTCACTATCTTTCCGATCTGGGTACTTCACACTAGCGTTGGTGCTTAGGAAGGCTTGTCACCTCGTTCCAAGGGTGATATGATACCCCGTGCGACCCTCCTGCTTAACCAAAGGCATGGCTTCTACAGACAGAACACAATAGTCAAAGGATAGCGTGAATTTTTCCAGTTTCACCTTGCTGCCCTGAACCAGCGACCATTAACAAGTAGGGCTGGATCATCATCCTCACTAGAGAGCATAGAGGAGAAATGAGTCATCCGTTTCTTTCTGGTCCTGTTGAGACCATAAAGATTTCAAAGGCTGAAACGTGTCGACCATTTACTTTCTTGGAGAAGTATATCATGAATTAATTGATTCTTGATGGGATATTGTTTATGAGTTATGAAGAAATCACTACGTGTCCCCAGGTATTATCTTTTGGTTAGGACTTAAACCTCTGTAATAGAACCAATAGAATCACCATTATATTTATTAAATCTGTCTTGAAAGATGTGAGTGAGACCAAAATTGACCTTGGTTATGTTTTGCGCTAATAACAATTGTTTGTGTATATTCGTGACGTTGTTAATTGTTTGTTGTAATGTTTTGTTCATTTAAAAATGCAAAAGAAATAAAGTAGCACTAACAATTGGGCTTCAAATATATGGTACAATGATTTGTGTAGAATTGATGTTGCCTTGAGTAATTAAGTTGGCACCTCAAACACCAAACACATATGTTGTGTTTGGGTTAGCAAATGACGCTAAGTAGTATCCCCTGAGCTCAGTCACTTTTTTGCAAACCCACTAGTAGCATTCAATTTCCAGGCCATAGCACATGTAGTGATACTTTACTAGGGACTTCTAAGTAAATTAAATATACTGTTTGGGTATAAGACAATTTTATCATGTCTTAAGGAGAGAGCACTAGAACCATAGCACTGGTTAGCAGTGGTACAGTGCAAAGATTCCTAAGGCCAGCAAAAACAAATTCAGCAAAAAGTGGAGAGTAGAGGCAAAAACGTTTGGGGTAACCCTGCAGAGAGGACCAGCTCCCACACAATCCTTCTCAGGGTGAATGTCAAAGTCACTAAAATAACCTGTGCTTATCCCTCTGGTAGCTTGGTACAAAGCTATCAGGCTTAACTTAGAGGCAATGAGTAAAGTATTTATGTTGCAAAGTGAAAGCACAACACAAGAAAAATTCCCAATCAATTGCGACAAATAGAATAAATGTAAATAGATAAAATGACACCAAAATTAACAGAATCCAATCAGTAGAACTAGAGATATTAATGTTTAAAGATTTTAAAGAAAATAGCACCAAGAAGCACAAAGTGGCACTCACAATTTTCTGGTTGCTCTAGACTGGGGGAAAGACACAAGTTCAGCTCAACTTTTTTAGAGCATGTGCCAGATAATGGGACCAGGGTGATGAGCCTTTCATCACTAGAGCTTCAGGTTGGATGAATAATGTGGGCAGTGACTGTTGGTGTGAAGAGCAGGACCCGCTGAGGCTTTGTGTTAGGAGTCATCGCAGGTGGTGGATTCTTGGCACCAAGAAGTAACTTTGTGGTCGAAAGGAACCAAAACTTCTGACTTCTCACCTTTTCTTGAAGAGGAGTTGACACTGATGCCAGCTAAAGGTCCAGGACCTTCTTAGGACTTGCAGGGGGACCTCATGGAGATCGGGGCTCACTCCAGCAGAGGTCACCAGCAGGGCTCAAGCAGGTCCATTTGATGCTGGTCAGCTGGGCAGCTGCAGGTAGGTCTCTGAAAGCGTGTTGTATCCCTGCAGTTCACAGCTACAGGGATACAATGAGTTCAGCTCATTGACCCTTGGAATTACTCTGGGTAACCTTGGATCAAGGTAAGCAGTTCCAATCTTTCTTCTTCACAAGGAAAGCCAGTCCTTTAAGCAGCTGGGCTGCCCTTCTGACAGCAGGGCAGTCCTTCTTTTGAATCTTCCACAGGTCCAGGAGTTTTGTAGTGAGTGGTTCTGAAGGTCAGATTTGTATTCCTGGAATCAGCCTTTGTGTGGGAGAATTCCTTGACCTACCTCTAAAACTGGTGATGCTAGTTCTTACACTTCCGTGGTCCTGGCTCCAAACTGTCTAGGGTGGCCAAAGGGATGGACAGGCCTAGTGTCAGGTTTCTTGGTGAGTGCTGCAGGTAGGGCCCTTTGAAATGTAATCCGGGCAGGGTGCACCTCCTACCCAGCCATCCTGACTGGAAGACCCTCGCCCCTCATAGGTATGCTTCCTTTGTGAACCAGGAAACTGGCAGAAAGGCACATTTGGTTTGGATAAGAAAATGCTAGTCTTCTAAAATTGGTACAAAAGGGGGTGATGATGGACGGAGCATCTGAACCAATCAAACACTCACACCCAGTCAAAAGATCTGGGCCTGATCCATCACCGTTCTTTAGCCCACTCTGCCACCCCAGTTCCGACATGGCTATATGCAAATCAGTCTGACCCTGTGCCTCATGGGAACAGTCCAGACCGAACTGCCAAGCCATGCCTTCCCTGGACCGGAAACAAGCTTCCGACGACCGGCTTCCGGCATTCCAGCCGTCTTCAGCTCGGCTTGCTTGAATCCAGTGGCAAAGTGATCAAGGGACTCACGTCTGAGCATACCCTGCCACACTTATGGCGGCCAAAGCGGTACAAAAGGGGGTGGTGATGGACGGAGCATCTGAACCAATCAAACACTCACACACAGTCAAAAGATCTGGGCCTGATCCATCACCGTTCTTTAGCCCAGTCTGCCACCCCAGTTCCGACATGGCTATATGCAAATCAGTCTGACCCTGTGCCTCATGGGAACAGTCCAGCCCGAACTGCCAAGCCATGCCTTCCCTGGACCGGAAACAAGCTTCCGACGACCGGCTTCCGGCATTCCAGTCGTCTTCAGCCCGGCTTGCTTGAATCCAGTGGCAAAGTGATCAAGGGACTCACGTCTGAGCATACCCTGCCACACTTATGGCGGCCAAAGCGGTACAAAAGGGGGTGGTGATGGACGGAGAATCTTAACCAATCAAACACTCACACCCAGTCAAAAGATCTGGGCCTGATCTATCACCGTTCTTTAGCCCACTCTGCCACCCCAGTTCCGACATGGCTATATGCAAATCAGTCTGACCCTGTGCCTCATGGGAACAGTCCAGCCCGAACTGCCAAGCCATGCCTTCCCTGGACCGGAAACAAGCTTCCGAGGACCGGCTTCCGGCATTCCAGCGGTCTTCAGCCCGGCTTGCTTGAATCCAGTGGCAAAGTGAGCAAGGGACTCACGTCTGAGCATACCCTGCCACACTTATTGCGGCCAAAGCGGTACAAAAGGGGGTGGTGATGGACGGAGCATCTGAACCAATCAAACACTCACACCCAGTCAAAAGATCTGGGCCTGATCCATCACCGTTCTTTAGCCCACTCGGCCACCCCAGTTCCGACATGGCTATATGCAAATCAGTCTGACCCTGTGCCTCATGGGAACAGTCCAGCCCGAACTGCCAAGCCATGCTTTCCCTGGACCGGAAACAAGCTTCCGACGACCGGCTTCCGGCATTCCAGCCGTCTTCAGCCCGGCTTGCTTGAATCCAGTGGCAAAGTGAGCAAGGGACTCACATCTGAGCATACCCTGCCACACTAATGGCGGCCAAAGCGGTACAAAAGGGGGTGGTGATGGTCCCTTGCTCACTTTGCCACTAGATTCAAGCAAGCCGGGCTGAAGAAGGCTGGAATGCCAGAAACCGGTCCTCGGAAGCTTGTTTCCGGTCCAGGGAAGGCATGGCTTGGCAGTTCGGGCTGGACTGTTCCCATGAGGCACAGGGTCAGACTGATTTGCATATAGCCATGTCTGAACTGGGGTGGCAGAGTGGGCTAAAGAACGGTGATGGATCAAACCCAGATCTTTTGAGTGGGTGTGAGTGTTTGATTGGTTCAGATGCTCCGTCCATCACCACCCTCTTTTGTACCAGTCTTCTAAAATTGGCATTTTCAAAATTGTAACTTACAATTGGACGGCTCAATTAAAGAAGATTTTAAATTACAAATAATTTGATTGTAAACAGCATATCACCATCTGCTTCCAATCTGGAGTTAGCAAGTTTTAAGAGTCATATTATTACCCAGTGTTAGTCTATGTAAGAGATAGCCTTACATCAGTGAAAAACAAATGTAGGCGTTTTTCACTGCTATGACATGTAAAACTTTAACAGACGTCCTACTTTTTAAATACCAGGCACCCTACCCTAAGAGTGTTTAGGGGTTACCTTATGGATGGCTTCTGAATATTAATAAAGAATGTTTAGGCCTAACAAAAAGTTTATTCAGGTAACAAAAACTCTTCCTGATACCCTTGGCCCTTTTGTCCCTGCCTGAAAGGAAACCACATGAACACACAGGAGAGCCATTAACAGGTATGTGACCCTGGAAACTGGCAGAAAAACATATTTGGTTTAAGTGAAAAAATGCTAACTTTCTAAAAGTGGCACTTTTAGAACAGTAGCTTAAAATCCAACGTTACCAGTAAATTGGATTTAAAATTACAATTCAAATGAGTGGAGGAAGTATTTCGTTATCTGCTCACAAGCTGAAGATATCCCTAATCAAGTGTAATAAGGTAACCCAGTGTTAGTCTATGGTAGACCTATCCTCCTTGCTACAGTGAAAAATTACTTTGGGAGGTCATGCTTGACTACATGTCCTATTTTTTAATAGCATGCATCTTGCCCTACGATTGTTTGTAGCCTACCTCAGGGGTGAATTATAAGTATTAAAAAGGAAGTTTTAGGCTTGGTAAAGGTTTATTTTCCCAGGTTGAACTGGCAGTTTTAAAAAGCACTGCGGGCTAAAGTGATAGGAATGAGATGTTTTAATGAAGCTACTTTAGTGAGCGGCCAATTGAATGCTGCTGCCTACCAGTAGCATTTAATTTACAGGCCCTGGGTACAGGTAGTCCCATTTATTAAGGACTTACAAGTAAACTAAATGTGCCAGTTAGGGGTAGTCCAAATTCATGATGTTTTAATAAAAGAGCACACACACTTTAGCACTTGTTAGCAGGGGCAGAGGAGAGTCTGAATGCCAACAAAAATGAGTTCATCAAAGTAATGGAGTGAAGGCAAAACATTTGGGGAAATACCACACGAAGTATGTCTGGTCTAACAGTGGGCCTTCAACAAAATGTTTGTGCATGGAGGGCTTCTCTGGCAGTATAGATCTTTATGAGTAAGGCTTCGCTTTTGGTCCATTTGATTTTATGACTAGGGAACTCTTTCAAGGCCGATATCATAGACATCAATGCTGGCAGCAAATGTTTTGAGAAGCTAAAGTGAGGAGTATATTGTCTGCCTACAGCTTAATTTTTCAGGTTGCGGGCTATGGTTTTCATTTTTCTGATGTATTCAAAGCTGCATCTTGTGATTGTGAGGGGTTCTAAGGCTATTAAGAAGAGGAGGGGTAAAAGAAGACATCCCTGCATCATGCCATGTCTAATAGTTATATTGTGCGACAAGAAGCTACTACAGTTAACATGATTCTGGAAAGGCTATACCATTCTATGCAATCAAATGCCTCCTTGGCATGGAGAGAGAGGGCCATTTTTCATCCCTGTGATATTTTAAACTCCAGACAGGAATAGAAGCATTTACATATGATTACATGATGAGTGGTCAGGAATGAATCTTACTTGGGATTTATATACTAGAAGGGGAATTACTTTCTTGAATCTCTAGGCCAACACTTGTGTCAATATTTTCATATTTGCAGTTAATATGGTCAGTAGAGGGAATCCCTCCTGTGTTTGGGATAAGGGATATCGATGCCTTGATGAATTCCTGATGTGGACCGGCCTCTTGCCAGAGTTCCCTCATTTTGCCTAGGAGGAGGACTGATTGCTTGCAGTGGCTTTGCACTAATTGGTCAGAATGCCATTCTCACATATGCCTTGCTAGTAAGCATCAGCTTGATTGCTACCATTATTTCATCATCTAGAATATCCTCATTGAGTTATTTCTGTAGGTCTGGCTGAAGATAAGGGAGTGTGCTACCAGCCATGAACGAATTTTCAGTGCATTCATGGTCTGGGCTTCTGCTTTGTATATTGTAGAATTGAAAGCAGCAAGGACTGGGTTGGTAAGTAGGGTGTCTGCGCATCACAAATTGCTGGGATCACTGATTTGGCTATTTTTTGTTTCAATTGGAGAGCAAGGAGCCTTCTGACTTTTTATCCTTGTTCCTAATTTTGTCCTGAGTCATTGCAGTGTCACTGCTGGTCAGTGACATGTTCAGTTCATATTCCTTGGTGCGTAGTAGTCCCAAATGTCATCTAAGGGGTCTGATTGATAGCAGTTTCCAGTTCGAATATGCCTGCTTCCTTGATGCAACTTGCTCTCACTGCAGTCTTCGGTTTGTAGTCATCCTTCGTCAATATGTCTTTTTAGATAAGGCTTGCCAGCCACCCATAGAACCTGCAAGGAGAATCCAATCCAGAATTGAGGTCTAAAAGTTTTTTGAAATAGTGTTGCAGTTTTTTTCTTCTTCTTCGGGAATGTCGAGGCATATTTAGTAAAAGGTCATGCAACGCAGGGCAGCAAGCACAGTTTTTGTGCTGTGTTATGTGAATGGGAGAGGGCACAACAGCACCATAACTACTAAGATATGGCACTCTTCAGCTCTTTACCTGCGTTGGTGCACTTGAGGCTGCCTGGTGACAGCACATGAACTCTTGTGCCATGCTGTAAGGGTATTTACAACAAGGGGTGGTGAGGGACAGAGTCTCCGAATTAAGCAGAATACTCTCACCCAGTCAAGAGATCAGGGCTAGATCCAACGCCGTTTTTTAGCTCACTGCACCATCCCAGTTTCAGAACCTGGCTGTATGCAAATTAGTCTGTTCCTGTCCCAGTGCATGATGGGAACAGGGCAAACCAAACTACAAAAGCCAATTCTTACACTGGGAAGGAAACAAGCTTCCGGGGACCGGTTTCTGGCATTACCGCCGTCTTCGGCCCGGCTTGCTTGAATCCTGATGGTGCAATGAACAAGGGACTCAGTTGGATGTTTATTGTAGCAGGGATAAAGCAAGAAATTGATCTGATACCAGATCATTCAGAAGGTCTATATTGCAGAAGTTGTGACTTCTAGAATGGCCCAGTACTTGGTCGAGGCCAAATTTTAGTCTCCATCATTCAGCAGCTGAATATGGGCAGGCTCTGTTTTTTAATGAAGCAAACAAGGAGACTTTCACAGTATTCGGAGAATATAGGGATACAATGCACAAGATAAGCTGTTGGATGGAGAGTTTAACAAATCGGACTGTGGGATTGGTCCATGATTTCAGTATGCTGGACGGTAGGTTCTTATGGAGAAGGATGGAAACTTAGTTGGATCTGTCGCTGTGAGGATTAGTTGTGGTTTATGAGGTCGAGGCAGTGACTTGCAAGGCTGTAATCACAGTTCACATCGACTTTCACTTTTGCTTCTCAGCTTCTGAAAGAGATAGGTGAATGACCTGTAAAAGAGCTATATCCAGCTTTTTAGCTATGGATTGGGAGAAGGTTTTCTTACACTTCACAAAGTGCAAGAGGCCATTCAGATTAATAGACCAAATATAGAGGACTCTGGTTACTGAAATTGGTGTGGTTGGGTGAAGGTGTTTCAGTAGGGGAGCTGGTCTAGAGAGTCAACTCTCTGCAAACCATGGAAATGTGCTTACTTAAAAATATATGAATTGGAGAGAAGATGTGAAACGTTGTTCTAAATTTAATCTGTAAAGGTGAGATTAGGCCACAGGACCTGGCAACCTTGAGATTTGTAGAGTATGGGATACAGTAGTGCATCAGCTGCTGGTCAACAGCCTAAAGAGAGAGAGTTGAATAGTTAAATGTTTCATAAAAGGTCAAGTTCAGTAGTAAGTGTGATCTGGTGGCTAGTAAAGGAGTCGCTTTAGGTTTTCTGGGGAGACTTGGATTTGTCTCTGCATTGGGTTTGGGCATCATCCTGTGGCAGATCTTTATTATAGTGCCTATGTTGTGATGGTAATGGATTGCTGTCTGAAGGCAATGACTTTGCAGTGGAAAGAAGTAGGCTCACGGATGCCGCTGTGTCCTCGGAGGCAGATGGCATTGTTTCTATCGAAGGGGGACTCATGGCGTTGAGTAGAATTTTAGTTCTTTTGGGTCTTGGAACTTACTTGATTCACATCTACAGTGAGTACCATCATTGCTGGATTGAGAAGGGCATACTTGAATCCTCTATACTTTATATGCTTTTATATTGAACAGAGGGCAAGAAACATTTTGCTGATTTTTAAGTCAGTAAGTCAATGCCTTGAGGTATTAGATATGCCGCCTGGTGAAGCACCAAAGAAATGAGGAGAGACCAAGGGGAAGTGCAGTAAATTGGTAAAACGTGCCCTCCCACTGGATTTGAAAAAACTACAACTGGAAGATAAACACCACCAAGGCCACTTTCAAAGGGTGGCTGAACTGGGTGATGTACCTAAGAGGGGCCGACACAACGGCATTAAGTTAAGACACACACCGTGGAGAAAGCCCAACAGAGAGATGTGGTCATCCCTACATAGCTTCCTAGACCCGTACAAACCACCTTAGAAGGCTGTGGGTTAGCAAAATAGCGAAAACCATCCAGTGTTTCGACGGTCGATCTACAACCAGCTGCCAAACGCCTATATGTTATATGTTGACGTTATATGTTAAAACTAGGCGCAGGACCGGAAGATAAAGGGTCCTTTGCAACCAAGCCATAAAGGCCGCCAGCCCAGCGGGACATTCGAACAGACATTCGACAACCATTTATGTTTGCTAAATGAAACAGCAAATTGTTCTTATTGGTTTATGTACATGTTTTGTCAAGGAAAAACAATAAAAAGTTTTAAAATGAAAAACTAGACCTGAAAGTTAAGTGTCCTTTATTTCTAAGCGTATCATACAGTTGAGAGATTAAAAAAAAAATCTCTGAGGTGGGGAATGGTTTTCATCTTAAAATGTCTGTATAGGGCAACATGATGTAATTTCAAGTAGTTTATTACACTAAATACTTTCTGGGATGGCATGTCAGCACTTCCGCGTCACGTGACAACCAATCCAATGGCTGCATAGATTTTTTGCACTAAATACAGTTCGCAATATGATAAACACAGCGCACAATTTTAGGAGAATGATAATGAAAATTTATGATAAACACAGCGCACAATTTTAGGAGAAAGATAATGAAAATGTAACTGACTGGTAGCAGTAAGAAATAGGACATACAGAACTGTGGGTGGGGGTCTATTTACAGCAAACTAATGAGACATCTATATAATCAACATCGGTTGTTCAGTACTAATTGTTTATCAGTTTTTATTGTATTATGTGTTTCTTTTATCTAACTGGGTGCTCTTAAAGTATACAGAAGGAAATATAGCATATTAGGAGCCTGTGATCATTAATAAAATTCAACAACTGCTAAATGTGCATCATAATTTATAGATCATGACCATTAACTCTACTTTTACAACCATAGTTGCAACACAAAGTGCTGTCAATCGGGAAAGTTTCTGATATTGGTGCAAATGCCAATGTGTGCATTCAAATTAAGCACAGCAAACTATAGTTTCCCTAATGATTCTTTCCCATTGCATGTACCTGCTTTATTACTAAAAACGCTAATAGTTGCAGGGTGTCGCTTTACCCATTGAAAACCCAGTCTATACATTTCCTTCGTCTGAGAATCAGGCTTTCAAGGCATCCATAACACTATCCATAGTCCATCACCTCAAATCAGTATTTTACATTAACATTCTGAGAAACCTATGTTCACAACTATTCTGTCAGGACAAACTAACTTATATTTTAATATGACATTTTTATTTTCATGTGCTAATGCTTCAGCATGCAAAGTTAATATGAGTTTACAAGCACAGTTATTTACATTTCATTTCATGCTCTTACTGTTACGTTTAGACCATACTTATTAACTTTCTTATATGACGTCTCAAGAGACCGCTGAGATGGCATAATATCAGTCATTTTCTTTTGATTGAACAGTTTCCCTTCAGCTAATGGGGTTAGTGTTATTTTTAATTTCCAATGCCTTAATTTCGCCGGCTGCAATGGGCTATGATATGCAAAATATTAATTCAAAATCTCCCCTTTGCCCCCACTGCATTGCAGATTGCTTTACAAAACTATATTTCCACATATTTTTTCTTCAGTGAAAGCACCCTTCTTTGCAAATTTTGTTAAAACAAAACTCGGTTCTGCATCTCTTCCTTAAAGACATAAAAATATTTTTAGGAATATAAAAAGAACATTTTATCTTTATTATTAGTGAACTTGAAATTGGCAAATGTCTCGAGATACCTACCTACTGTAGTGTCCTAGCTGACACTGTTAAGGGTTAACCATGTATGCCTACACTGAACACCCACCCACCACTGATGTCACGACATCACGTGACACAGTTAATAAAAGGAGCCGAGCGCACGTGCTCGAGGCTCACTAACCCACGATACATCTAGTGTGTGTGTCGCAGTTCTTCCACCATGTGGGCCTGGGGCCCCACAGTATTACAATGGCGACGAGGGAGTGGTTCGAACTCCACGTGACGCAGCCACTGCTGAAAGAGGGGTGAATACTGCCTGAGCGAAGGGCACCCCCTGGAGAGGCAGCGCCGAGAGGCCCGTGGGCCGTGTGCCGTGCCCCGGGCCGAGTCATCGGAGAAGTAGCGGACCGGGCGGTGCCCGCCTGCACCGGCCGCGGCTGTGCCCCAAGCGGACCGACCGGAGCCCACCCGAGCCGGCCGCAGCAGCAGGGATCCCCACCGGAGCGGAGTGCTGACCGGGCGGAGCCCACTCGCCACGGCCGCAGCTGATCACGAGGCCCGTAGGTCGGAGGTGAGCCTGGGTGCTGCGAATGGCCCCGGGGGTCGCAGATGCCAGCAGCGATCCCCCTCATGTGAACGCACCAAGCGGAGCCCACCCGCATGACCAGCGCGCCTGGCACAATAAACTTTAAAATAAAGCAGCGCCAGCGGAGCCCACCCGCGGCCTGCCTGAGGCGACCCCCGTATGAACAAACTGACGCGGTGCCCACCCGCATAGACATTGCCGCGACAATTGGTGATATGTACAGCAGCGCCGGCCGAGCCCACCCGCGGCCTGCCTGCAGCGTTTCCCCGCCGCGCAGCGTGTGGAGAGAGTGGCTGCGGCGGCGGGAATTAACCTGAAGGAGAGCTGCGAGGCACCCCCTCTGAAGCGGAGCCTACCCGCATTAGGGAGAATCCTGCCACACCGGTGCAAGAGAAGCACCAGGCTCACGACTACAGCGCCGACTCCCCCGCTGCACCGCAAGTGAGGCTGCGGTAGGGAGACAAGAGGTAGCGCGCGGCCGGCTATTTTTCCCCTCCGTCCACTGCTGTGTGAGGAAACGAGGCCGGGCGGAGGAGAGGCAGAGAGAGAGAAAAGACCGCGAGCATGGCAGCATTTGTGGAAGGGGCTCGCCGGCTTTAAGGCGGAGCGGTGCCTGACTACGTGTGCCCCCAAACACAAGCAGCAGAAAGGCTGCGAAAGTGAAGAGACATCCCAGGGAGGCCCGCAGCAGAAGAGTAGCTACTCCAGCCTACCGGAGCCTCCGAAGTACATGGTGAGGGGCAACAGAGTGAAACACGCCCTAATCTTCTCCCCCACAGGCAGCCCAAACAATCTGCAGGTTGAGGAGAGAATTACCGGCAACCCCCCTCTTTGTTCAACCCGCAGCAAGGAAAGCCCGCATGCACTGCAGCCCCACTGCCTCCCAGAACAAAAGAGAAAAGTGATGGGACTTACCTCTACCCAGCAGTGACTCCAGCCCCCTCTCCTGCACACTTCATGGACAGCTGGCCCTACAAAGCTGAAAGAAAAGAAAGTCACCAAGAGGAGGCTGCTACTGAAAGAAGACCAACAGCCTGCGCTGCCATCTAGTGGACACTGGGGAGTATTGCACAAAAGCACCAATGCAGGAAACAAGCACAAGACAACACAAGGGAAAGCCTACAAGGGAGAACAAGCCTGCAGCGACGAAGACGGAGACCCATCAACACTGCAGAAGTGACGCCTGTGGCCACAGGTGCTCACCGCAATCGCAGAAGACAACCTCACGCTGGACGGAGAGGAAGAGTCAAGACGTCTACCGCAAGCAGCAAGATCCAAAGGCAACCGACTGGAAGAGCGCAAGTGTACCCCGGACGCGGACAGTACAAGACAGCGCCTGAAAGTAAGGAAGCCACACCCAAAGCACCAGAAGACGTGCGAGGCAAGTACCCAAGTGTGAAGAAGAAAAGTGCGACACGCAAGTGGAAGAGCGACAACGCCAAAGAATCTAATGAACCGCAAGGAACAAAGCTACACTGAAGATGTATCACGACGGTACCAAGTGAAGCAAGAACTTGCCACTACACTGCACACTGACGTGCACCGGAAGAGTAACGCAAAGTTACCCCGCAGCCAAAAGGAGGCGAAACAACCAAGCAAGGTGAACGCCCCAAGAAGCTAAAGAGCCTCACCGGAAGCGAGCACGAGAAGTGCATCCACCGGAGAAGGTCCAAGGAGAGGTGAAGCCAACCCTCCGGAAAAGCAGAGCACACGAAGAGCGCAGGAGAAACTGCGCCGACGCAAAAGCACTGCAGCAGAACCAATAGCGATCCCAACGGTCGCGGATAGCAAGAAGACTCACGAAGAGCAAGCTGTCCACCCCATCTGGTAGCAAAGAAGATCACCCAAGAAAAAGGATGATCCGACAAGCCAGAGGGGCGCCCAAACACAAACCGATCACCCAAAATTATCGCTAGAAATGAAAGAAGAAATTCTGCCAAGTCAGGATGAATATGTCCTGCCAGAAGACGTCCGTGAACTGAGAGATCAGAAGACCCGGAGAGACGGACGCAACACCAAGAGTAACTAGAAGTAATCGGAGACAAGAGAGAAGATTGTAATGACCGGTCCGGTCACCGAAGAGTGGAGAGAAGACAGTGTCCTAAAGACAGGACAAGACCAGAAGGAAGCAGGCGGAGTGCACGCTGCTTGAAGAAGCCTGGTCAGCAAGACAAAGGAAGAAAGGTGACCGCACTGTGTCGTGAAAAGGAGAAGAGTGGCACGATGCCATGAAGAAGAGAACTAAAGTAAGAAGTCATGTGGCACAACGCCATCATCAACAACTTCTGGAAAAGGTGAAGAGAGGTGTAACAAGTCCACACACCTACAAGAAGAAGAAGAGGTGACACACCACAACATCGTGTACAGTGACCCGCACGTCCTGGAGAACACTGATAGCACCAAGAACAGAACAGGCACCTATTCACAAGACCCCGACAACCCGTGGACGGTAGGCGAGCACAGGCCGGACCATTGGCAACACCCACCTTTGGGATTGAGCGGCAGTCTGGAAGCTGAGGGAGCTCAGATGTCCTGAACAAGGAGAACTGACCAATCCACACCAGCCCATGGAGATCCAAGGGGCAAAGGCCTCAGGGACACCGGTGGCAGAGGGTCCCAATGATCCAGCGGCCTATAGGAAATATGTCATAAACTACGCTACCTAACTTCACCACACACTCTAAAAATCACTACTTAAAAATATGGACCCATTAACAAAACCTGACATATTTTGACCAACTTAATCATGTGGCCTAATTTAGACTTATATACATTTATATATATCCGCGGTAAATAAACAACATTACTTAAATAAATCCTAACTATTTAATTGGCCACCATTGGCGATGGCATCTAACTAATGATAACCTGCACTCCCGAAATGACAAGACCAGCTTGTTTTCAAAAGTAAGATTTTATTAGCTATTTATTTGAATTATAAGAATATAGTTTTATTTTAGCATTTTATTAGAATTGTCATAAGCATATTTGTAAGCATCATATAGAATTCAGATTATTTGCAAAGAATTATAAGTTTAGCATTTTCTAGAACCTAAGTCCCTAAATAAGCTAAATAAATGGAAATAAAGTAAAGTCTTTTGGGTTTCTTACGTGCTCCAAGCAAAGTCCGACAGCACGACACCCTCATCCAAAGGTTAGAAAGCAGCAGCGTGACCCATCCACGGGGCATGGATCTTTATACCTTTCTGCGCTAAGCTAATCTAATTAAAAGTAAAACTTTCCGCAAAAGTCGATGTCCCATTGGCTCATGAGTGACAAGTGACATGTCACCCCATATTTCAAAACATCAGTTCCGTCACTTTCTTAGACTCCATTGTCTCTACTGTACGTGATCCGAGGCTTCCTTTGCTTGCAACAATTTTGCCATAGTTTTTCACTAGTTTCATTTCACTTCCTCGGATGCCAAGTTATCAAATGTTCTTTCTGCCGGTTCCTGGCCTTGGCCACGTCCGACCAGAATAATGTCAGAGCCTCATCGCAGTTCAACAAATGTTACTTCGATGGAAAACTTTAGAAAGGACATCTCAGGCTTCGTGCAGAAAATAAATTCATCTTTTTAGTAAACTCGAGTGAACTAGGCCCAAAGTAGTCAACTTAATTTCTCTAATGTATAAACAAACACAAGAAAATAATAAATGAAAGAAATATTATTCATTCTGTTTCCACCCTTTGTTTGCTAATTATTTAACCCACCCGTTAGTATAATATATCCTAGCACAAAGCAAACAAATAAAGCAGCATTTTATATCTACCAGTCTTCATTAATCCATGAAATTCTTTATGCACCTTTAGAGAGTAGAATGACATCACATAGACAAGGAAAGCAAAATAAGCGCATGCCACTTTTTAAATTCAGCTGCAGTTAGTTATGACATGACAGAACGACAAAATTAATTTATTATTTTTCACGAACAAAAAGATGCAACAGTTTTGCACATTTATGAGCACATGTGTTAGTTTTCCCACGTGTAAAAGTTTAATCTAAGTTGATTTAGTACGAATACATCACAAATCATTAATAGGATTATTTTATTTTATGGAAGTATAACTTCACGAGTTGGAATAAAAAGTTATTCTCTATCTCGCTCCATCAACTCCCTCATCTGGTGATTAACAAATCACCACACAACACCTAAAATTTAGAAAATTTTAACTAAAATAGAAAATGATCCAAATTCACTTGGATTAGTATTCTAAAAATTTGTTTCTGCAAAATCTCTGCAATTATCATAACGAGCCCTATGTAATTCTTGTAATTCTATTTCATTTTCTTCTTCCTTTTTTATTTTATAAATTTTCTTCTTTTCCTTCATTTGTTTCTTTCTCTTGTGTAATAAACAACCAATTTTCGATAGAACTATTATAAATATTATCACAATCAAAGGTGTTAAAATCTTGCCAAGAACTGAACCACCTATTTCTTGAAACCATGTTTTTATAGCTTGAAACCTTTTTGAAAGTCGCTCTGAGAAATCATCCTCTTCTAATGGAACTATCTCTGAATGTATTTCTGTAATATTCTTAATGTACATATCAATATTCTTACTTTCGTCTGGTATGTAGGTACAACAATGTTGTACATGTAGAATGCCACAAACTCCTCCCTCTTTTGCTAGTAGTATATCCAAAGCAAGACGATCTTGCATCTCCATAGTTCTGATTGCAATAACTTCAACATTCACTAATTGGAAACCATCTGCTGTATCAGTGGACAATCTATCAACAATTGTGGATAATTTTTTAATTTTCCCTGCATTCAATGTTATACCCACTATGGGTATCACTGCTTCAAAAATATCTCCTAAAATTTCTGTGAAACTTTCTCTTCTATATCTATTTACATGATTATTAATTTTGAACAATCCTTCTGAATTTCTGTCAACATGAAATATTTTTGGAAAAACAATTCCAACAAAACAAGTCCCATACCAGTGGTCTGGGAGATTATAATAAGCTTTGTCACCACAAATAAAATAAATTCCAGGAAAAATTGGATCCTTGCCACCTTTGAATCCCCAACCACCCATAATCTGATAAGTGTCTTCACAATTACTAGCACCCACAAAATAATTATCAAAAAGTGTATTATCTCTTCTAATATAAAGCTTACCACTAACTGGTTTATCTATGTGAATTGCAACATTATCAAAAGTTTTACCATTAAGCTTCTCATCTTCTTTTTGCCAGAACCTAGATGTAGTCTGCTTAACTAATTCGTTTCTTTTATAAATTGCTCTTCTCTCCTCAACAAGGTTCAGGAAATTCTTGCCTTCAGTGCTTAGTTTACAAGTTAGATTATTCTTATAAGCATACTCATAAGTGAGTTCGTTAGTTACTAAGAAAAATTCCCTCATCTGTTTAGCATTCTTATGTTTATTCAAAATACTCTCAATTTTTAAATTCGCAAAAATTTCGTCAAAATTTGAATAATAGTATTCTAAACGTCCAGTCTGATAGAACAAACTAGCTAACACACTACATGTTATACCATATGTAAGAGGAAGCATATTATATGTTACTCCCTCAGAAACAGAAGCAGGTAATTTTACACAAACATAGCAATCTTTAGCATCTATTACTTTAACATATTCTCCTAAAAGCCTTGTGAATGTATTGCTTGAAAAATCACTAATAGATTTGTCCTGATGAATTTCAGGTTTGTGATAAATAACTTTGCTTGTTACACTATGTTTGTTTTGACTAATTGAAGCTTTGCTTGTCATATTGACTTTGTGTAAATTTTTGTTGATTTCAAAAGGAATAACAACAGCTAGTACTAACCAGAGCAGAATTAACACGAGCACACACACCAGAGTCATCTTACAGCATCTCTTGAATATAGAACACTTTGAAGTACTCCGTTCCATAACGTAAGGCATTTTTTTTTTTTTTTTTAGAAGATAAAAAGAAACAAAATTATTTTAAAATATTAATATTCTAAATTGTACACCCCCCTTTTAAAAGAATTTTTCTTTTTTTTTTAACTTAGCCCTAACAATGTATCTTCGACCTTATGTCACAAACAATTTCACAGCTAAACAAGTTTTCTTCGACCTTGTGTCACCTAACAAAATTTCTTCGGCCTTTTGCCAAATAATAAAAAGTAAAAACCCAATTTAATAAATCAGTACTTCAATCATTGTCACTAATTTCTTCAATTTCATCTTCCTGGCTGCTACTATTAATCTCAATAACAGGAGGAATTATCAGATAAGTCCATTCAGGAGACCTATATTTCTGATTTGGCTTCACAACTCGTTTAGTTTTTCTAGAAACTACTTCTATTTTCCTCCCTTTCTCAGCTTTCTTTTCAGGCTCCTTTTGACTAGTGATTTCATCCACTTGCTCCTTCGAATTTTTAATTAGCCTGACTCTCAATTTTCCACTTCCGCTTGGCCACAAATCACCTTTTTTCAAGATCTTTCTTTTCGGTTCTGAAACATTTGTTTCTGACTTCCAAGATCTTTTCTTTACTTTTCCATCTTCATCATTCACATCACTTTCTCCAGAGTCACTGTCAGAAATTTCAATTCTTGACACAGGACCTTTTCTACTCGGCAGTTTCACTCCGTTAGGAACTATACTTTGTCTTCCATCACTGGTAATTCGTTCTCCTTCTCCTCTTCAATTACCTTCAACTTCCCAGTTTCTGGTTTCTTGTTCCTTCTTCCAGAGCTTATCCTCTGCTTTTCAATACTCTCCTGGTCAGAAATTTCAATTGATTCAGCTTCTCTTTCTTCAAATTTTTAAATAGTCTCTACTCCATTCACTTTCTTGACAGACTCTTCTGCTGAATTTCTTTTAATCAGATCTTCATCACTTTCAGAGTCAATTTCGATAATTCCCAAATCTTCTTTATTCAAGTCTTTATTCACTTGCAGATTTTCCAGATGTCGACCTCCCTGTCGATCTTCAGAATCTGGATTTATTTCACCTTCTATTTCGGAATCAGAATCATCTGTAGAATCACTCTCTTCATCAGAGTTTTCAGGAGTAGGAATTGGAATAGTGTGGCTTGGATGTATCCACCTCTTCAATCCTTTACATTTTACTGCATTTGTAGTGACTAGAATTATCTGCCTAGGCTTCTGCCACCTAGGGACCAAACAATTTCTTCTTCGATGAACTTTTGTCCTGACCCAATCTCCAGGTTTCAAATCATGAGTCTGTACTTTTTCATCAGATTGTGCTTCAGTTCCCACCTGATTAGACACAGAAGTCACTACCTCAGACAGTCTCTTGCAATATTCCAAAATAGCACTGTCATTAATGCTCAACAATTTGCCAACTGGAACAAAAGCTTGTCTCATGACCCTGCCCATTAAAATCTCATGAGGACTCAGACCTGTCTTCTTATCAGGTGTACTCCTTAATGACATTAGAACTAGTGAAGAGCATCAGTCCACTTTACACCTGTATCTAGACACATTTTTCCAATCCTGTTCTTAATTGTTCCATTAATTTGCTCAACAACTCCAGATGCCTCTGGTCTGTATGCACAGTGTATTTTCTGCTCAATATTTAATGCTTCACAAATTAATTTCATAAGTTTGTTATCAAAATGGCTCCCTCCATCACTTTCAATAGTGACAGGAAAACCGTACCTTGGAATGATTTCTCTAAGTAACAGTTTTGCAACTGTAATTGAATCACAATGTCGAGTAGGAAAAGCTTCTACCCATCATGAAAACAAACAAACAATCACAAGAACATATTTCAAACAGTTGTGTAAGGGCATCTCAATGAAATCCATTTGGAGTCTGGTGAAAGGACCACCCTCTCGACCAATAATTCCTGTACCCACAATTGACTTTCTGTTTGGGTTCATTTGCTGGCAAGATAAACACCTCTGACAAAAAGATTCAGCAATAGTTCTAAATTTGGTATTAAGCCAAGTTTCTTTAAAAAGTCTGATCATGGAATCTCTTCCAATATGGCCAGGACCATGATATAATCTGGCCATGTCAGCAATCAAACAATTTGGTAAAACTACTCTGCCATCTTTGTAAGTCCATACTCCATCCTCATCACGTGGTCTACATTCTGCTCTTAACCACAAATCTTTTTCCTCATCATCAGCTTCATTTTGCAAATCCCTGATTTCCTGCCACGTTTCCACTACTGATGTTAGCATCAATGAATTTGAATCACATTCTTTGCTTTTTTCCCGATTGTATGCACGACAATTTTTGGCACAATACTTTGCAGTTTCGTCTGCATAAGCATTGCCTTTAGAGATAAAATCCACACCTTTTGTATGTGCTGCACACTTAACCACAGCGATCTCCTTAGGTAATTGTATAGCGTCAATCAATCTCTTAATAAACACTGCATTTTTAATTGGTGACCCTGCTGAAGTTAAATAGCCTCTCTGAGACCAGAGCTGTCCATAATCATGCACAACTCCGTACCCATACTGGCTGTCAGTTATTATGGTAACTCTCAAATCCTTTGAAATTTCGCAGGCACGAATTAAAGCAATTAATTCAGCCACCTGTGCTGAACGAATTCCTTCAAGACATGATGCTTCTTCAACATCAGCAACTGTACAAACTGAATAGGCTGCCTTTAAAATACCTCCTTCTGACCTCAAACAAGAACCATCTACAAAGTAAACAAAATCTGATTCAGGCAAAGGAACATCTTTAATGTCCTGCCTAGGCTTGGTGCAATATTCCATAACATCCAAGCACTCATGTTCCACATCATTTTCATCAATAATTTCAGAATCAGGTAACAATGTGGAAGGATTAAGATTCACGCATCTTGCAATAGAAACATTATCTGCTCCCAGAATAATTTTCTCATATTTAGTCAACCTACTGCTAGTTAAATGTTGAGTTTTACCTCTTGTCAGTAATATTTCAACTGAATGAGGAACGAAAACTTTCACAGGAAATCCCATTATGATTCCTTCACTTTGTTCAAGACTGATACTTGTCGCAGCAACTGCTTTTAAACAACCTGGTAAAGCTTTAGCAACTGGATCAAGAACTGCAGAGAAATATGCAATGGGCTTCTTTAAATTCCCATGTCTTTGTATTAACACAGACAAAGCACATCCCTCTCTCTCACTGCAATATAATTCAAATCCTTTTTCATAATTTGGCATGCCTAAAGCTGGAGCTTCACACAAGCTTCTTTTTAGATTTTCAAAAGACTCAAATTCAGCCTCATTTAAAACAATTGGATCTTTTACATCTGATTTTGTCAATCTCTGTAGTGGTTTCGCAATTACCGAAAATCCACTTATCCATTGTCGACAGTAACCAACCATTCCCAGAAACATTCTGACTTGCCTTTGTGTTCTTGGAGGTTGCATTGCTTGAATCATCTTAATTCTCTCAACTGTCACTTGTCTCTTTCCCTTTGCAATTCTGTGACCCAGATATTTTACCTCCTGTTTACAAAACTGCAACTTAGCTGGAGACACCTTGTGTCCCTCATCTGCTAGATGATTTAACAGTATAATTGTGTCTGTCACACAATTTTCTCTCGTTTTAGCAGCTATCAACAAATCGTCAATATACTGCACCAACGTTGATCTGCCAGGTAAATCTAGATCTTCCAAAGATCGTTTTGACAGCTCATTAAAGATAGAAGGACTCTCTGTATACCCTTGAGGAATTCTACACCATGCGAGGGTCCTACTCTGGAATCTGAAAGCGAAAATTTCTTGACTCTCAGGATGTAATGGTACAGTAAAGAACGCATTGCAGAGATCAATAACAGTATACCATTCTGCATCATGTGGAATCTGGTACAAAATAACTGCAGGATTTGGAACCACAGGACAGCATGGAATAACAATCTGATTAATTTTCCTCAAATCCTGAACAATCCTATATGTTCCATTTGATTTCTTGATTCCCATAATCGGTGAATTACAAGGACTACTCTCAATTTCTTTTAAAACACCTTGTTTAATGAATTTTTCAATCACAGGAATAACTCCTTCAACTGTCTCTGCTTTCATCTTATACTGAGGGATATTTGGAAATTCTATTCCCTGCTTTAAAGATATTTTGACTGGATCGACATGTTTCATCAGACCCATCTCATTTCCAGTCAAATCCCAAATTTCAGCTTTTACTGTTTCTTTAAGCTCTTCTGGTAAATTATCTTTTTCAAAAGCAGGAAACAATTTTGATTCTTCTGTTTCTACCAACATCATAGTCATTCGATACAAACCATCTTCCTCCATTGTTTGTAGTTCAACTCCCTCAGGAGAACAATATATTCTGCAATTCATTTTGCACAATATATCCCTCCCCAACAAATTCACAGGACTGCTGTTACAAACCACAAATCTGTGTTTGTCTTTGAAATTTCCAATTTCAACTGGTACTGGATCAGTTAGATCCGTTCTGATTTGCTGATTACTTACACAGACTACTTGGATGGTTTCCCCAGAGAGAGGTAGGTTTTCAATTTCCACTGATCTAACAGTAGAACGGGTAGCACCAGTGTCCACTAAGAAAGTGATGTCTACATCATTAACTTTCCCATTTACAAATGGACCAGACTGGTCAACCTCAAGAGTGGCTCCAATAACACACTCTTCCCCCTCTCTCGGGCACCGTCAGAAATAATCATCAGAATCACTTTCTTGTTGTTCAGTTAACAAAAACTGTCCTGAAGCATTCTGCACAATTTGTCTATGGTTTCTTATTACCTGATCATCTCCTTGAAATCCCACACTTGGATTATATTTTTGACTTCCCCCACAATTAGGGAAAGGAGGTTGCGGTATTTGATTTTGCTGGTGATTCAATTGTTTTTGCAGCTGTCGCTGAAGACTCAAATCATTTAGATTTTGTTGCAACTGTAGCTGTCACTGCAGATCAACATCACTCTGCATCTGTGGATTTAACAATGGACTCTTTAAATTTCTAGGTGGTTTCTTACACTCGTCTCTCCAATGTCCAATTTCTCCACAATTGAAACAAGGTAATTTCTCTTTTAATTCTTCAACTTTAGGATTAAATTTTCTGTTATTATTAAATTTAAATTTTCCTTGACCTTGATTTAAATTTTGAGTTTGAATAAAATTAGTATTTTTATTTCCAAGACTAGCAATTTGTTGCTCAGCCACTTTCACTTGAGCCCACATTGCTTTCTCCTTAAGCTTTTTCTGTTTCACTTCTAACTCATCACTGCAGTATTTTGCTTTTCTCAAAATGTCATCAACTGAAAGTGATTGCCAACCTACAATGTTATTTCTGATCATTTCTCCAACCTCTGGTCTGAGACCATAAACAAATCTATAGATGAAATGACTCATATCCTTTTCATCCAGCTTCTCATAGCCACTGTATTGTTTAAAAACTAACAGTAACCTCTCATAAAATGAATGAACTGATTCTTTCGGTTCTTGATTAGTTCTATCTATTTTGACCCAATCAACCTCTTTTGGTGGAATTTTTTGTTTTAACCATAAAATCACTCTTTCATAAAAATCCATTACTATCGGAGCTGGAGCACCTGTTTCTTTAATTCGTTCAGGTTCCTCCTTTGGCCAACTTATAGAAATTTTACATTCTGTCCAAAGATCTGATGGAACAACAATGTCAAAGAATCCATCCAGATCAATCCACAGAACTTTTGAGACTTTTATAAATCTGTCTACCTGACGATTCCACTCGACAGGTTTCTCTCTTAATCTAGGAAAGTCATTTGTAAACAACAGAATGTCTTGTCTTGACCAAGGGACATGAACATACCCTCCACCTGCAATCTCTCTCATTGGAAACAGTTTTGACAATTTTTCTAATTTCTCATCTTCCTTCTTTCTTGTCCATTTCACTCTCCACTTACTTAACCCTCCCAATTTTTTAATGTAAACAATCAAATCTTTTATATGCATTATTCTTCCCATTGCATTGAAGTTCTCAATATCCTTTTCTGTAAAATCTAATCTATAATGTTTTGCAAAGTTCTTTTGCCTGTTCAAATCAATTTCAAGTTTAGCTGCCAGTTCTTCTAATTGATCATATTTATTTTTTGTTTTCCACTGAATACTCTTGCAGATGAACAGGAGTTCATCATCACGATAAAATTTTAAACTGTCAGGACCAATTGTACCAATAATTAATTCCTCCAGATTAGCTTTTAATTTTGCAACATCAAGTTTAGAATTTTGTTTTCTAGCATCAGAAGATTCAGCATCAGATTCTGCACCCATCGGTGTTTTGGAAAAAGAACCTTCATTAAAAGTCAGATCAGGCATTCTTGTTTTTCCCGAATTAACTTCAGATATATCTGAGTAAAGTTTTTCAGTAACCCTTTGAATTTCAGCATTTAGAGGAATTGTTAAACCTGTTTTGTTATTTTCATTTCGTTCAAAAACAGGCTGAACAGGACCAATCGTTACTGGAACTGTCACAGCTTCCATGCTTTTTGTCATTTGTCAAATTAATTCTTCTTTTGATCGGAAATATTCAGAAGAATTTTCAACTTCTTCATTTTTAACTTCCCTCATATAGTTTTTTGGAGCTTCCCTTTCTCTTGGAATTAGCGAAAAATGTTTACCTCCAATACAGACATCAGCATTTGTCCTAATTTCTAATTTTTCTGGGGTTTCAAAAGATTCAGAATTATTTGGATATAATTTAGAAGATTCACTAATCGGAGGTGCACTCGGTGTAGTTTCTGTAGAAATCATCGGAGTAGACCATGATTGCGGAGGTCTCAAAGGCTCATTTATTTTATTAGAAGTGAAAATTTCTTCTAAAACTGCATCTTCAGTCTCACTTTCTAATAGAGCATTATTTTCTTTTCAGTTCTTTTTTCACTAGGAGATCCTAAAACCATTTCTCTAATTAAATAAAGTCCATCGCTCATGCTTCCCTGTCTCCACATTCGCATTCTATCTTCATGAGTTTCTCTTCTATAACTTGGTATTTTAGGAGGTCTTTTAATACCACTCGCTTCTCTTTGTAGTTGAAACATTTCATCCTCCCATTCAACTAAAGCTTCAAATTGAGTAGGTCTCGGCTTTGGTACAAGAGCATTCATCTTTTCTCTTAAATTTCTTAAAATCTTTACATTAAAAGAACCATCGTTCGGCCAAGTTAAAACACCATCATCTTTTGTGTAGTGTTTCCAAATATCAAACCACAAAACAGTATGATAACCATATTCACCTTCCATATACGCTGCAGGTGTTTTATATTTATGAAGTAATTTACTACCTCGCGTTTCTATTTTCTTGTCCGGTGAAATAAAATTTTTAAGTTTCTGAAATAACGTAGGCTTTTTCTCAACATATTTAAAATGATAACTCATTTTTAAAAGTCAAATTTAATTAATAAAATTGTTCGTAAAATATTTCCGGGATGTTCCGCAAAGTCAGCCAATCTGTGCGCGAAACACACCAACAAGCCAATTAGGATTGAGCTACGTCACTATTTTGCTCACCCAATAGAATATGAATTTTACTGAAGAGCCAATCAGCTATTAGCTCGTCTGAGATTCAAGAGCCAATCAGAACACAGCTCGTGACGTATGTCACCCAATCACAGCGCGGCTCTGTGACGTACACAGCAGCTGCGGTTTCTTGCGTCTCACTCCCAGCGCTCACCCCTCTTTCACAAAATCTTTTCACAGCGCCATTTTAAGAACGCTCTTTCGGTGAAAATTAATTTTTAACAACGACAAGAAAGACTCATCTGTCTGTTTCTCTAATAAGTGATAGAATTACATTCATTCAAGCATTCTCAGCTTGGAATAGTCGGCCCTATTCTCATAGAATAATTTTCAATTGCCAGTAGAGCAACTCTTACTCTACCCTTCAAACAAGTAATTAATGAACTCGTTTTCCCTCTAGAATGCACAATTAAGTGACTTATTTCGAAAGTTCGACTTGAACACAATTACAAAACATTCACGCATTTTCAAACGGAAAGACCCTAAAATCAAACACACATGAAATCCGTACAGGACTCTCACCTGTTTATAGATATCATGCACCGTTAATAAAATAAACGACGTTATCCGTACAGGACTTTCACCTGTTTATAGATATAAAACATGTACCCCTACAGGACTCTCACCTGTTTATAGATAATCATGTACCGACATTATCCTACCCTTCATTCAAGCTCGAATATATACTATTACTCTTATCACAGTGAGTTTTAGAACGGGCACATTGTCCCTATACTCATGCTGTTTAAATTTCTTAGATAATCCTCACTATACAACATTCACACCTAGCCCTAACATGTGTTGCACGGCCACAACACTAGTGATACACGGCGATACCACTATACTGAAACAGATCAAATGTACTGTGTGACTACCTTCTCATCACACTATCTGTACCGGTACAACTCACATATAGCACGAGAAACAAACTCAACATGTGTTAAACATTGATCCTATTTTCATACCATAATACATTGATTATCTTAGTAACCATCAAAATCTGCTACCAGAAGAATTGATCCAGCGGCCTATAGGAAATATGTCATAAACTACGCTACCTAACTTCACCACACACTCTAAAAATCACTACTTAAAAACATGGACCCATTAACAAAACCTGACATATTTTGACCAACTGAATCATGTGGCCTAATTTAAACTTATATACAACTTATATACATTTATATATATCCGCGGTAAATAAACAACATTACTTAAATAAATCCTAACTATTTAATTGGCCACCATTGGCGATGGCATCTAACTAATGATAACCTGCACTCCCGAAATGACAAGACCAGCTTGTTTTCAAAAGTAAGATGTTATTAGCTATTTATTTGAATTATAAGAATATAGTTTTATTTTAGCATTTTATTAGAATTGTCATAAGCATATTTGTAAGCATCATATAGAATTCAGATTATTTGCAAAGAATTATAAGTTTAGCATTTTCTAGAACCTAAGTCCCTAAATAAGCTAAATAAATGGAAATAAAGTAAAGTCTTTTGGGTTTCTTACGTGCTCCAAGCAAAGTCCGACAGCACGACACCCTCATCCAAAGGTTAGAAAGCAGCAGCGTGACCCATCCACGGGGCATGGATCTTTATACCTTTCTGCGCTAAGCTAATCTAATTAAAAGTAAAACTTTCCGCAAAAGTCGATGTCCCATTGGCTCATGAGTGACAAGTGACATGTCACCCCATATTTCAAAACATCAGTTCCGTCACTTTCTTAGACTCCATTGTCTCTACTGTACGTGATCCGAGGCTTCCTTTGCTTGCAACAATTTTGCCATAGTTTTTCACTAGTTTCATTTCACTTCCTCGGATGCCAAGTTATCAAATGTTCTTTCTGCTGGTTCCTGGCCTTGGCCACGTCCGACCAGAATAATGTCAGAGCCTCATCGCAGTTCAACAAATGTTACTTCGATGGAAAACTTTAGAAAGGACATCTCAGGCTTCGTGCAGAAAATAAATTCATCTTTTTAGTAAACTCGAGTGAACTAGGCCCAAAGTAGTCATCTTAATTTCTCTAATGTATAAACAAACACAAGAAAATAATTAATGAAAGAAATATTATTCATTCTGTTTCCACCCTTTGTTTGCTAATTATTTAACCCACCCGTTAGTATAATATATCCTAGCACAAAGCAAACAAATAAAGCAGCATTTTATATCTACCAGTCTTCATTAATCCATGAAATTCTTTATGCACCTTTAGAGAGTAGAATGACATCACATAGACAAGGAAAGCAAAATAAGCGCATGCCACTTTTTAAATTCAGCTGCAGTTAGTTATGACATGACAGAACGACAAAATTAATTTAATATTTTTCACGAACAAAAAGATGCAACAGTTTTGCACATTTATGAGCACATGTGTTAGTTTTCCCACGTGTAAAAGTTTAATCTAAGTTGATTTAGTACGAATACATCACAAATCATTAATAGGATTATTTTATTTTATGGAAGTATAACTTCACGAGTTGGAATAAAAAGTTATTCTCTATCTCGCTCCATCACCAACACGAGAGATGAGTCCATCGCCGTCTAACCTGCATGTCCCGGGAAGATGAGGAACTTGTGCGCAAAGGCAAGAGTCAACAACTACCCTTCAGGTGGAGCTACGGACTTTGTGAGGTAGTACCCCATCGACTCCTCCATTCACACGCAGACTGTGGAGTTGGAGCAACGCTGTGGAATAATACCCGGCCCAGTGGAAACCTGGTAAAAGGGCCTCCGGTGATATCTCGTGACAGGAGAACACCCGCGAGAGGGGCGTCCTAGTGAGAAGAATGTCCTTCGAACACTCCACCCTTTGAAAAGTGAAGCCAAGCTGACTACAGTGAAGAAACCGACGGACCAGCTGAAGACAACCCCATCCAAGTCTAACTTCTGGTCATCCTGTTTGACGTCATCCTCAAAAGCAAGATCTCCGTGGACTGACCACCACACGTCCACGACGCAAGCAAAGAAGAACACACCCACCGAGAACCAGGACGTCGAGCCAAAAAGAAATAAAGTCTCAGCAGCAATTTCCATCACCGTCATCAAGCAAGCAGCTGAAGAGACTCACTGTAAATTTGTAATTACTGTATATTTATGTACTTCCTCCCACAGGCTCAGACTTTTTGCCTTTCCTTAATTTTTATTAAAGTTTGGGAGGAATGTAGTGTCCTAGCTGACACTGTTAAGGGTTAACCATGTATGCCTACACTGAACACCCACCCACCACTGATGTCACGACATCACGTGACACAGTTAATAAAAGGAGCCGAGCGCACGTGCTCGAGGCTCACTAACCCACGATACATCTAGTGTGTGTGTCGCAGTTCTTCCACCATGTGGGCCTAGGGCCCCACACTATTACACCTACTAATAGTGGCACAAAATACAACGAAATGAATACTGTAGATCTAAAATTTATATTATGTTAACTTATCTCGATTTTCTGAGTTTTTGTCAGCTAGAACTGGGCAAATGTCCCGGAAGTCTCACGTTATGGAACTTAAAAATAGAAATGCAAAGACAGAGTGCAGACCAAGGCTGCTTAAAGTTGGAATTCTGCCCACCTTACTTCCTTATGTATCCCTACTACAATATATATTTTAAACCAATGGAAACATGGGATAGTGTTGTGTCAGAAAACCGTTCCCCGGGAAAGAAATATGCCCGTGAAAATCTACAACAGTGATGATATTTGGTAATGTGAGTAAAATGAGTGGTAGGTCAACCCTGATACTGGATTCGGGCGTGTGGCTTGAGCGAGGGCGGACGTTTTGCAATCCCCAAAAAACGGTGACCATTATTGACATTTTCTTCAGTTCATCAAACTTACCAAGTAATTAATTACATTTTATGTGCTACCATTGAGTTATTAAAAGGAGTTATCATTTGTTACTGATTACTTTCTTTTATTGAACTCATTGTTATTGCTCTGCTTCTGCATTCATTGGACTCTCTTGACTTTTTGACTCTATATTCTGCACCAATTTTACCTTAAGTATGGACCATTAAAAATGGAAAGTGGCAAAGAAACAAAAACATATCAAACCAGTACCACTGTCACCACTCGTGTAAGCTACATTTCTTTAAGATAATCGCCTTCATAATGTAGAGCATGCTCCCGCTTCTGTCAGCTGTCCAGGTTCAAGATTTCTAACCGTCCTTATTAAATAGAAGCAAGGAATTGTTTCACTCCCCAAACCTCGGAAGTTGTATTAGAAAAATGTGCATTCTGTTACTGAAATTGTGAAGCAGGACATAGAATATAGGTGGTAATATTAACTTGATGATGGCAGAGGGGTGTGATAGGGCAAAGTTTCTTCTGTGGGTTGCCATGGGAGATATAAGATTGACATCACTTTACCTCTGCCTTCAGCTAGGTAAATATATGGGCATGTCCTAAAGCAAAGCACCTCCTACATTTTTCAGGTGCACATAATTCATTTCCCTGCATTGATTACTTCATGCCATCTCAACACAGATTTCTGATGAGGCGCCGTTCTGATCACTCCCCAATATGAGCAATGTTTGCCAGAGACAGGTATTGTCAACATCAGAGTTGGACATTTAGGGCCTCATTTCAAGTTTGACAGTGTATCGCCGGGTCCACCCTGCCGCCACACCCCCAAACCTGCACTCGACCACACACCAGATTACAAGTGTTTCTCATGTCTGGTGGACTTTTTTTCACGTTCCCATGGCGGTGCCTCAGAAAATGGGCACCAAAATGGGAACGTCAGAAAACAGTTCCTGGTCTATGAATTCCATGCCCCCCTATGTGCATCCACATGGCGTGAGGCACCTGTAGGGTCCCCTTTGTTTCCTACCCGACACAATTTTAATGCAGGAGGAATGGCCATGAAAACTGTGGCGGGCCAACTATAATGCTACCTCTACACTGCCGCACAACCCCCTGCCGGCTTCGGTCGGGAAATGGCGGCCCGATCACCCTAATTGAAATAGGGTGGTCGGGAGACCACCAAGCCCCGCAAGCCTGCGGTCTGTGGACCACCAGACTCGAAATTAAGTCCTTAATGTCTGGTAGCTTACGTATAGTAAAATAAACAATATGTGGAGGGAAACTTTAGCAAATTACTTTTGACCAGCGCTTCAACCTGGTCTGCAGTTCATTGTGGCAGGCATATAAGGCTGTAATTAGGAATCACAATATATCTTGGGGTACTGGAAAAAATAAGAGCCTGGAGGCTGACTGCTGATAAGATTCATGACATCCTTGTAGGACTTATAAGCTCACTATTTAAGAGATAGAGACCCTGAGATTGACAAACCTTTTGACCTGAAGAAATTTGAATTAGAAAAGGTGATTGATAATGAAGCACACAACTATTATGTTCTAAACAAAACCGCTTATATGATGCCAGTAATATTCCCGGGAAGCTGATACCTTTGCTCATAAGAAAGAAGCAATGCATCAAACAAATTGGTGAAATGAATACCAGCAATGTGGCATCAGTTTTATCAAATGAGGAAATTGGCTGAAATTTTGCAGGCAGTCTTTGCACTTTTTACTCAACACGATTAGTGGTGAATATAACTAGCCTTAAAACATTTGTTGGGGAGCTACAGGTACTGAGACTTTCGTGGCAGAATTAATACATGTTATGGGTTGTGCTGATGGTGAAGGTGGAAGGATGAAATGGCCTAAAGACTGAATTATTTAAGTAAATGTCTAATATGCTGGGAAACAGCATGCTAATGAGCCAGAGGGGAAAGATGTATAGTGATTGATCTACATATGGTCACAGTAGTTATGATAGACAAATATGGGAAATCTAAGACAACATGTTCATCATACTGAATTCTAATAGATGATCTTGGCAAAGTTCTTAGCAAACTGCTTGGGAAGAGTTATAGATTTACTAATTCAACCTGATCATTCAGGATTTATACTGCGTAGGAGAATAATCATGAACCTGTGGTAGATGTATGGCTGTTTAGAATATAAAATAAAGATATTAGAAACAACAATGTGCCTTTCACTTGACATGGCCAAAGCATTAGAGTCAGTGGAATGGCCATAGTTTTTGGCAATAATTGTGAAGATCAGGTTTTGTCTGTAATTTCTATCCCAGATCTGGAAATTATATATTCAAACCATGGCTAGGGTAAGGATAAGTGACACGCTTCCTCAGCCCTTTAGCCAAGGTAGCAATGTCCATTCTGCATCATGCTCTTTATCCTGCACATTTGGTGTGCTTGATTTAGAGGTATGCATTGATTAGGGGTTTCAAAAGGAAGAAGTCAAAGTATGGGAGGATCTCCTTCTATGCAGATGCAATACTGGGCCAGAGATATCCAATAACAGACTTCTATACATCTTTAAAATGTTAAAACTTATGCATCTAGGAAGATGCGTCACCTTGTAAAGCCCTGTGCCACATTATATCTGCGTCAGGTATAAGGTATGCAGGGTGAGCCTTCCGACGCAAGAAAGCCTTGTAGAAGTGGCGCAGTGAAATCTATCAGATTTCACTGCATCACTTTTAGGACACCACTGCATCAAATTCTTAAGCCTGTCTCATGGCAGGTGTAAGGGTGATGCAGTGCTATAATCATAGCCCTCCCCCTGCATTGCAGGAATTGCATCTGACATAACTCCAGTAATGTTTCAGTTTTTGCACCGACAGATAAGTCAGTAATACTGACGTATCTGTCATTCCTTGTGAGACAATGCGTCATACAGTAATTATGAGGCATCCATCGTGTCAAAAGGAGGGCACAGTGAAAACTTTTGCATCGCTGTTTTCACGCAGTGATGCACAGTTTTCATGAATAAAGCCCAGGGTTTGTAGTATCGGGGTATTTATGATACCAGTCACTGTAGAGACGTCATTGTCCATAATTCAAAAAGGCACTAGACAAGTTCATAAAAGATGCTAGCCATTGGAGGGATCATTTTCTCTCGCTTGTTGGTGAGCAACACTATATAAGATGATCTCACTCCCCAAGTTCCTGTACCTGCTTCAGAATATGCTCTACTGGATGGTGGAAGACACTTTTTTAAAGGTGTAGATGAGACTTTACAATTCTAATTGTGAGACAGCATTGCTCTTCCTCATTTACATAAAAATTACTGTTGCTCATACTTTTTCACAATAAAAGAATGGGCGGTTTCAGAGCTTCAAGAGTCCTCCCTAGGGATCAAAAGATGAGTCAAAGTAGATCAAGGGTACCCTGCAGCGCTCTAGGGTTTGGAGGGTGAGAACAATACCCAAGCTTACAGGTGCAGTATGAAGGCCTGGAACATTACAACAGCCAGCTTGAGGTGGAAAATTATGCTGACAACATTCACAACACTGTGAGTGAGTAATGGATTGAAAAAAAATATCACCCGCCGGGTTGTCAAAGAGGGATAAGAGAGGTATTTCAAATTTGGGTGATAACTGTAGCCGTGCAGAACCGGTGATGACTGGTGTATTATTAAAGTGGTGATATCAACAGCACTATTCAATAGTCAGCATCCGGCCTAGCTTGTCAACCCCCAGGCCAGACTTTTACTTTGCACACAAGCAGATAAACATACACACATAGTTGCAGACATGCACACAGACATTCAGTCATACATACACATGCACGCCTCAAAACACAAACACACGCTCACACTTTTAAACACAAAATTTACCTGAGCAGGCTCACAGTTTCCAAATCCCATTTTCTGCAGCTGCCAGAGACACACTGTTAGAAATGGGGGTCTCTAGTTGGCAGAGGTAGGTACCTTTGTACAAATAGGGACCCTTGCTTTTAGTCAGGGTAAGGGGGATCCACACTTTAGATAACTCCGGCTTACCCCATGGGTAGCTTGGCATGAGCAGAAAGACTAATTACAAAGGCAATGTATAAAGTATTGGTGCTCAAAACACACAGTAATATAGTGATAACACCACAAATGGACACCACACAGGTTTAGAAAAAGAAAGTATCTTTATCTAAACTCAAGAAGACCTAAACGACAAAAACCGAACATACATGTAATAAGAATATGACTTTTCAAAGGTTTCAAACAAATTGGTCCATAGAAAACTATGGATGTGTGATTCTACACAAAGTACCCGTAGATGTGCCAAACAGCTGCAGAGATGGGAATCATCAAGAAACAAAGAGATGTGTCTATTTCTGAGACCTTGGGGAAGGGATGCAACAGTTCTGCTGCACACAGGAGAAGTGATGCATGCATCAAATCCGGACTGTAGGAGGCAGTGATGCATCGACTCCAAGATGGTTCTGGTCCACGGAAGATGCTTTCAGAAAACTTGCCGCACATGTGCAATGTGTGGAAATCCGTGATGAGCAGACAATCGATGCAGCGGCAATAAGCGGCGCTGCATCGTTTTCTTTAGCCACGATCCCATGATGGTTGGTTCTTGCAACCACGACAGGTTCTGCGTTGTCTAGGCAGTGATGCGGTAATGCATGGAGATTCTTCTTGCATGCCAGCGCTGCATCGGGAAAGACAGCTGCAAGAAGAGCGATGCATCGATTTCTTCATTCTTTAGGTTTATTCCAGCTCCCAACAGCAAGTACAACCTCCAACTGGAATAGGTACTTCCTGGCAGGTCAGGACTCTCAGCCGCAGAGTTCAGGGGAGCTGGGGTGAAGTCTTTTTGTCCCAGAGACTTCAGAACATGAGGCCAGCACACACAGACCCTTTGTGATCTTCTTCAAGCAGATTCACAGCAAAGCTCCAATCTTTGTCCTTTCCTTGGTAGCAACAGCGGCTGCAGATCAACCCCAAACAGTACACAGCAAAGGTAAAGTACTCCTCCTCACAGCTCTTCAGCTCTTCTCCTTGGCAAAGGTTACTCTTGAGTCCAGATGTGATCTAAAGTTCTAGGGTTTAAGGTATATTACTTATACCCCATTTTGTCTTTGTTCTCTTTGTGCAAGGGTCTCTGAGCCCAGTCCAAACCAGTTCTGTCGTCACTGGTGCAGTATGACCGCAGGGGGTGGAGACAGCATTGTGCAAGGGAGACAGACCCAATTCGGGTGCAAGGAAATCTCCTTCCTCTACTCTAAATGCAACCAAGTCCCATTCAGCTCAGCTCTGAGTCATCCAGGAAGGGTCAGGCACACCTCAACCCCCAAGTGGCTGTCTGTAGTGAATGCACATCCTCAGCCCCTGTCACTCCAAAACCAGACAGTCAATCCACAAAGAGGCAGAGGCACACAGAATGGTTAAACAAGAAAATGCTTACTTTCTAAAAGTGCACAAGAGGAGTTAGGTCCTTAGCGGGGCTGAGGGAGGGCTGGACTGTTATACAATATACACACTCAAGGATGCCCCCTTCTCACACTACTTCCAGTATGACTTTTGCAGCGACCGAATAAACACATTCATTAAATCCGGTCTGGTATGTTTATTTATACCTTCTACTCATTTGTTTTTTAGAAAAAAGTTTTTCAATTGACAGAGAAAAATACGCATGTCAGAAAGTATTTACATTCTTATTTGATCAGCAAAATACATTTCGATCTAACATAAACATGTACAGAAAAATTTACAAACAAATCAAAAAATCAAAAACATCCAACAAAACATATCAATTCATCAATTTGCAATTTGTGCAATTCACTAAATCAATTATTTGATTCCAATTCCTAAACAGACAAAGATTTCATAACAAGAGCTACAATGTCCATTTCATTCAATCAAGAAGGCACAAAATGCGATACTTGGCTCTTGGTAGATATGCCGACGCGTTTCAGGTTCGGGTCATAAGTCCCCAAACCCTCATCAGGGCTCTGTTAATTATCTGTTGAGGATGCAGAAAAACATAAAGTTTTAATGACCCCTTATTTCCCTCATTCCTCAACTGTACCGTTTGGGCGAAATGTGTGTATACCTGTATTTTTCTGTGTGGGTTGCTGCTGGTAACTGCTGGTTACTGCACTCCTTTCTTCAACTCTGGGGTTTTTTTTGTCTAGGGATCAATAACAGATTGTCCTTGTTCATGCTATATACTCATGATGAAACGATAAAACATTTTTATCGATAATTTCGAGATCCATACCTCCATCCATATCTACCAAGAGCCAAGTATCGCATTTTGTGCCTTCTTGATTGAATGAAATGGACATTGTAGCTCTTGTTATGAAATCTTTTTCTGTTTAGGAATTGGATTCAAATAATTGATTTAGTGAATTGCGCAAATTGATGAATTGATATGTTTTGTTGGATGTTTTTGATTTTTTGATTTGTTTGTAAATTTTTCTTTACATGTTTATGTTAGATCGAAATGTATTTTGCTGATCAAATAAGAATGTAAATACTTTCTGACATGTGTATTTTTCTATGTCAATTGAAAAAGTTTTTTCTAAAAAACAAATGAGTAGAAGGTATAAATAAACATACATATTAATGAATGTGTTTATTCGGTCGCTGCAAAAGTCATACTGGAAGTAGTGTGAGAAGGGGGCATCCTTGAGTGTGTATACTTTCTAAAAGTGGCATTTTCAAACACACAATTTAAAAACCATCTCTATTAAAAGATGTGTTATTAAATTCTGAGTTCAGAGAGCATAAACTGTATTTCTTTATCTTGTCCCATTGGGAACTATACTTGTAAGATGTTACAAAGTACTTCTCATTCTGTCCTATGGGCCAAATAGCCTTTCAGAAGGGAAAACAAAGTTGCCAGTATTTTACTATCAGGACATGTCACACACACCAGAACATGCCCTACCTTTCATGTACACTGTACCCTGCCTACGAGGGTACCTTGGGCCTACCATAGTGGTGACTTACATGTAAGAAGAGGGAAGATTAGGGCCAGGCAAGTGGGTGCACTTGCGAGGTTGACATGGCAGTTTAAAACTGCAAGCATACACTGCAGTGGCAGGTCTGAGATACCTTTTCAGGGCTACAAATGTGGGTGGCACAATCAGTGCTGCAGGCCCACTAGTAGCATTTGATTTACAGTCCCTGGCATGCTTAGTGCACTTTACTAGGACGTACCAGTAAATCATCAAATATGCCAGTCAGGGAGAACCAATAGTAATACAAATTTACACAGGGAGCACTTGTACTTTGACACTGATCAGCAGTGGCAAAGTGCCCAAAGCGTCTAAGCCAGCAAAAATGAAATGAAACACAGCATCAAAAATTCAGAAGGTGGAGGCAAATTGTCAGGGGAAACCACACCAAAGACGCCCATACTAACACACATGCACCTGCTTCCACCCAATCAGATGCTGGAATAGGGTGGAAGGTGCCGAGTTATACTTTTTTCTCTATTTCAGCTTCTGATTGGACAAGAGGGCATATGATTAACAAATCCTGAAGCTCCATTATCTGTCATGCTGCACTGTGTGATGCTAGTGCAGTATGGTAGATCTGTATTGTGTATGTGAAGGGACTGGCTGTAACAACCCCCGCCTGACACATGCCCAAAACATCCAGTGTAGCCCTCTTCTGCAGGCACGCTAATATTACCAATTTTACATTCAAGCAAATGATCTGTGAGATTGTTTGCTTTCATATAAAAACTGTAAAATAGCAAGCAGTAGTGGCAGAGAGAGGACGTGGGTTGACCCCTGGTGCCCCCTAGAGGCAGCTGCTGCTGTGCAGAACTGAAGGCATTTGAGCTGCTAAAGAGATTTCTAATTGATAGATGCTGATTTTTTATTTTTATTTATTTGCGATTTAGACAATCACTGACTACTGTCATACCAGTCAGGTCCAGGATCGATGATGGATCTCTATGAACACATGTGGATTATTAGTTGGAGTGGATGGTGGTCCTCTTCAAATAATAATGGCACTAGGTCCAGGTCTCAATAATTTAAGCCTGAGCTCAATCCTTGGTAGCTGTAGCATAGAGCAGGCAGATTTAACTTTAGAGGGATGTGTAAAGCATTTAGCAAAACAAAAACCGTTAAAAGTTGAAAACATAAAAATTAAAAATCCCACTCCAATTTAGAAAAAAAAATACATTTTAATGAACTGGAAATAGGATATTTTTACGTTTTAAATAACTCTACTGTCAGAAACCACAAATCGCAAATTGTTGGTATCTGCCATTCTATACTGGGTCAAAGTCAAAAGTTAAAGGTGACTGCAATGGAGCATGGGTCCAATGCAGGGAAAATGTGCATCCCAGTGAAAAATGTACCTTCTGACTTATGGCCCGATTTATATATGAGCAGTAAGGATACTCTGTTGCAGCGGCATTAGAGTATCTTTACCACTAAGATAATGGTCTGCCTGTCAGATTTATACGCAGGCAGACCATTGGTGTACCCATTGCAGAGACTTCTCAATCTACGCCATGGTTACACCTCTCTGACAAGCTGACAGAGAACGGGCCATTGGAGGCTGACCTCTATGTCCGCCCACCTAATTAGAAGGGTAGATGTACAGGTAAGTTTTCACTACCTGTCATCACCAACAAGAACATGGTGGCAAGGGGCAGTGGAAACTGATCAATGCTCCCTTCACCATGGGAGAGAACCATTTCAGGTGTTTATTTTCAAAAATAAAAAAAATTAATTATGACGGATGGCTCCACCATGTTGACAGAGCAGTGCATCAAACGTAAATAAACTTTGACAGGAACTGCTGTGACGGCGGTTCATGCCAATGCTTAGAGATGACCACCAGCTTTGAGGTCATTTGTAAATTTGGCAGGTGGAGTAGTCTCAGCCTGACATACGTAATTTCCTCCTCCAGACCAACAGATTTCTCTATCAGGAAAATAATAAATCAAACACTTAGGGGGATATTATCAATGCTTCACGTTAAACATCGCAAATCATGCTTAGAACAATTTTGAATATCGGCGCCTATCGCTGGTTTACATCGCCGTCTTAGTGGCGTATTTACAACACCTTGCTCACAGGCGATGTACAAACCTGCAATAGACAGCGATATTCATCATTAGCGTGTGAAATCAAGTGATGATTTCACACACTAATAAAAAGCTTGATAATAGGAGAGTGCGGACGTAACCAAACAATCCACCTCCCATTCAAAACATGCCTAAGTCAAGTTTTAACCAGGCATTATGGATCCTGCGAAAACCGCGGTTAGTGCTGCTTTCATCATCGCTTCGTAGTTCTGGGGTCGCGTTGTAAATAACGCGATGTCCTGTTCATGACCTTTTGTCATGGTATTCCTGGAAGGTACGCCTACTTTGCATCTCATTAGCGATGTATATCACTAAGATGCACAGCATTACAAAAACAGCAGATAACATGCGCTAATGCATGTTAGCGCCACCTTGTTAATAGGGCTATGGAATTATCGCCACTTTAGCAGCAAAAAGTGCAGCTAAAGCGGCAATAATGCCCTTGTAAGTATGCCCCTGCGTCTTTTTCCTGGAGAAAAGTCCTCATCAGTGACGCCGTTGGCAGTTTAGGCTGCAGGTTGGATCTAAAAAGGGGCTTGTCGATGGCAGCTGTCTCAAGTACAGGTCCTCTGTGGGATCCTCGGCTCCGGCAAGAGGTTCGAGGCTCTTGATATCCAAGGCAGGTAAAATCTGATTGGGCCAAGTCTGAGGTCAAGGACCAGGAAGATGTTAATGTAGGGGTACTGTATCACAGCAACAATATGAATATAAGATACGCTTGCAAAGTATAGTCATTGCATAAGTGCAACAACAGAGCATTATATCACATACGGCATTTTTTTACAGTTGGGAACAGAATGAACTTCAATGTCCGCATCAACTATACGATGTGCAGTAGGTGGAGGGTCGAATCACAGGGTGTCGGGAGTCCCCCATGCCTCAGTCTCCATCTGAGAGCCAAGATACAAAACTAGTGGTGACCAAATATCTTTTGGACGATAGCAAGCTGGCATTAACTCCCAAAACGCATCCTACTGTTCTTGGCAGTACACATCTCACAACCAATGATGCAACTCTTCGCTTGGCCAGGATTAAGATCATGGCAGTCACAAGTCTCACCCCAGCTGGGATGTCTTTCATGTAACCTAGTAGCGCAGCAGATTGGGGGTACTGGGGCTTATAATCTATGATGGACTTTATGGTATGATATATATCTGACCAATACTGGGCAACGGGCTTGGTGCAGGATGGTGGCAGTGGGTGTCAAGCATCTTTGGCATCGCGAGCCTTCCATTAGCCCTATTTTGTACAGCTGGGCTTATATGCAATCTATGTGAAAATTTGCCATGCAAAAGATGAAGTCTGTAGTTGAGTGGTTGAATACTGATCTGGGTGCAGCAATAATGCCACAATTCTGTGGATAGGGAGGAGTTTGAGTCTGTCTCCTAGGCAGCACGGGCCTTCGGATCGGTCACGGGGGCGATCTCCTTCATATTTGCATATAGGCTGGAAATCAATATATGCGAGGATGAGTTAGTGATCAATGTATCCAATACCTGCAATTTTGGAGTGGCCTTTAGATATGTTTTGTGTAGTTTAGGCACTGCAGCATGAATTCTAATATAAGGAGATTTTGAGAGGTGTGTGGACAGGGTTGGTCAATATGTGCTGCAGAGTATTGAACCGAGCCTATGATTAGTTGTCTCCTAGTGTGAGTAGCTATAGTTGTTGCAATTGGCTCAAAGTGCTATCGCCCGCCAAAACCAGGAGCATTGGATTCTTATCAAGCAGGGAATTTAGCACAAATAGACTTTTCAATCAGGTGCCCCTATGTAGTCCATCCCATTCCAGCACAGTACACACCGGAGTGTCAATTTCCATGTGGGGTCTTTTGGCTGGGAGCCAAAGGGCAACATCTTAGGGACAAAGGGCAACACTATCTGCTCAAACCATTCTATGTGGCTGAAATTGAGAAGGGTGCAACCAAATGTTTGCCAATTGTGCTTGTGCACAGTGGTAGTAAAGGTCAATGTCAGGGTTTCCCATGCAGTTCTAGGTTGCATACCTGCCCAAGCCAATGTGATTAGGTTGCAGTGCAGTGCTCGGAAAAAGGCTGACATAATTGGGATGGAGATGTTGATACAGAGGTATAAAAATTTAGGGAGGAGCACCATTTTGCAGATTGCTATTCTATCCGCTATTAAGAGGGGAGTTTAATCGAGCCCAAAAGTAGTTTTCTTAGTCAGTGCAGGAGAGTACCATAGTTTGCACCCCATATCTTGTCAATGTTCCTGCTAATCCACACACCCAGGTAGCAAACCAGCTCAGTGGCCCACAGAAGTAGGTCCTCTGATTCAAATATAGCTGTCTTAGTTAGGGGGAATATGACTGATTTCGACCAGTTAATAATAATAATACTCGTGTGGCCACTGAACCAAATAATATCTCAGATTATAGTGGAGACATTCTTTTGTGGATCTCGAATATATTGTGACGACGTGCACAAACATAAGGCAATCACTGACATAATATCAAAATTTATACAATAACGAAACACAAAAATATCAGAAATTAAATATTGATAACAAAAATATCAACTTCCCTTGAGAGACATCCAGCATTGGAGAGCCCTGCTTCTGTTGCATTTGGGGAAAGCCACCCTATTCAAAATGATGGCACTACTCTGCTTTTAACATGCTCCAGAACACACCTTACCCAGTCCCAGCATCCTACTTTCAGGTGGTCAAAGTGAAACCTACACACTACCCTGGGATGGAGGACCAGTGCGAATAGCCATTAAAAAACAGAAATGGAGCTGGTATGATGGTAGTGTTGCCCTGCCAGGCATACAGAAATATTCCTGGGTGGGTCAACTCATTGCCGTCAACCACTGGGATCATTTCACAGGGGGGGAACCAGCTTGCCACATGGATAGGTGAGTCATGGGACAGAGCATCTACCTTAGGGCCACTGATGGAGGAGCGTACATCACGTCCTTCCCAAACCCAACAGCAGTCACACTTACCCTTTGGTTCACAATACTAAATGCCTTGGGCTGACGAGATAAGAATACAGAGACCACTCTCCCCTGGGACACTGCACAGCTGGGCACATTCAATCAATCAATCATACCATTTGTATAGCGCACTACTCACCCGGGAGGGTCTCAAGGCGCTTGGGGAAGGGGTATGCTACTGCTCGAACAGCCAGGTCTTGAGTTGTCTCCTGAAGGCGAGATGGTCCTGGGTCAGCCGAAGGTGGATGGGGAGGGAGTTCCATGTCTTGGCAGCCAGGTAAGAGAAGGATCTTCCTCCGGCGGTGGCTCTTCGGATGCGTGGTACGGCTGCGAGGGCGAGGCTGGTGGACAGTAGCTGGCGGGTGGGCGTGTAGAAGGTCATGCGGTCGTTGAGGTACTTGGGGCCCAGGTCGTGGAGAGACTGGTGTGCGTGGGTGAGGAGCCGGAACGTGATCCTCTTGTCGACGGGGAGCCAGTGCAGGTTCCTCAGGTGGCTGGAGATGTGGCTGCGTCGGGGGACATCCAGGATGAGTCGGGCGGAGGCGTTTTGGATGCGCTGGAGTCTTTTCTGTGGCTTGGCTGTGGTCCCGGCGTAGAGGGCGTTTCCGTAGTCCAGACGGCTGGTGACGAGTGCCTGGGTGACTGTATTCCTGGTCTCGGTCGGGATCCAGCGGAAGATCTTGCAAAGTATACGCAGGGTGTTGAAGCACGATGAGGAGACGGCGTTGACTTGTCTGGTCATCGAGAGGGAGGAGTCCAGGATGAAGCCCAGGTTGCGTGCGTGGTCGGTTGGCTTGGGTGCGGTGCCCAGGACTGGGGGCCACCAGGAGTCGTCCCAGGCGGAGGGCGAAGATCCCAGGATGAGGACTTCCGTCTTGTCCGAGTTCAGTTTGAGGCGGCTGTCCTTCATCCACTCGGCGACCTCTTTCATCCCTTCGTGTAGGCAGGTTCTGGTGGTGTCGGGGTATCTGGTGAGGGAGAGGATCAGCTGGGTGTCGTCGGCGTAGGAGATGATGTTGAGGTTGTACTGGCGTGCGATGGCTGCAAGAGGTCTCATGTAGACGTTGAACAGGGTGGGGCTGAGTGAAGATCCTTGCGGGACGCCGCAGATGACTTCAGTGGCCTCTGAGCGAAACGGGGGGAGGCGGACTCTTTGTGTTCTTCCGGCGAGGAACGAGATGATCCACTCCAGTGCCTTCTCTTGGATGCCGAAATTGCTGAGGCGCTGGACTAGGGTGCGGTGGCAGACAGTGTCGAAAGCAGCGGAGAGGTCCAGGAGGATGAGGGCCACTGTTTCCCCCTTGTCGAGCAGGGTCCGGATGTCGTCGGTGGCTGCAATGAGGGCGGTCTCGGTGCTGTGTTTGGCTCTGAAGCCGGACTGCGAGGGGTCGAGGGATCCGTTCGTCTCGAGGAAGGCGGCCAGCTGTCTGTTGACGATCTTCTCGATGACTTTAGCAGGAAAAGGGAGGAGCGAGATGGGGCGGAAGTTTTTGAGGTCGGTGGGGTCCGCTGTTGGTTTCTTCAGTAGGGCGCTGAGCTCGGCATGCTTCCAGCTCTCCGGGAAGGTGGTGGTGTTGAAGGAGGTGTTGATGATGTTCCGGAGATGGGGTGCAATGGTGGAGTCGGCCTTGTTGAAGACGTGGTGTGGGCAGGGGTCGGTCGGTGATCCGGAGTGGATGGTGTTCATCGTGCGGGCTGTGTCTTCGGTGGTCACCTTGGTCCAGGTGCGGAGGGTGGCGCTGGGGTGCGTTGGTTCTGTGGTTGGGTGCGTGGATGGTGCGCCGAAGCTGTTGTGGATGTCGGCGATCTTGCGGTGGAAGAACGAGGCTAGGGAGTCGCAGAGGTCTTGTGACGGAGTGATGTCGTTGTTGCCGGTGCTGGGGTTGGAGAACTCCTTGACGATGCTGAAGAGTTCCTTGCTGTCGTGGGTGTTGTTGTCCAGTCGTTCCTTCAGGGATTTCTTCTTGGTGGTGCGGATAAGCTGGTGGTGCTTGCGGGTAGCGTGTTTGAGGGCGGTCATGTTGTCGGTGGTCCGGTAGAGGAGCCAGGCTTTCTCGAGGGTGCGGCAGGTCTTCTTGGAGTCCTTGAGTTCGTCGGTGAACCAGGATGCCTTCTTGCTTCTGGGTCTGCTGGGAGGGTTCTTCAGTGGTGCGAGGTCGTCAGCGCAGGCGGTCAGCCACTGTGTGAAGTCCCGGGCTGATTCGTTGGGGTCCGTTGTGCTGGCGGGTGGGTTCTGGCTGAGAGAGGTGGTGAGCTGCTCGCAGGTGATCTTACTCCAGCTTCTGTGGGGAATCTGAAGCGGGTGGTGGTGGGTCGTGGTTCTTCTGAAGCTGAAGTGGACGCAGCTGTGCTCGGTCCAGTGGAGTGCGGTGGAGTGGCTGTAGGTGATGTGCTTGCTGGATGAGAAGACGGGATCAAGCGTGTGGCCGGCGTAGTGGGTGGGAGTGTTGACCAGTTGCTTGAGTCCGAGGTTGGCGAGGTTGTCCAGCAGGGTGACGGTGTTGCGGTCCTTGTTGTTCTCCAGGTGAAAGGTGAGGTCTCCGAGGAGGATGTATCAGCGGAGGGGAGGGCGTGCAGGCTGATGAAGTCTGTGATGTCTTCGCTGAATTGTGTGCGTGGTCCCGGGGGTCTGTAGACGAGGGTGCCTCTGATGGTGGTCTTGGGGTCGGTGTGAATCTGGAAGTGGAGATGTTTGGCTGCGGCGAAGGTGTCGTTGGAGTCGGTCGTGATGCGGATGGTGTTTCTGTGGACGATGGCGATGCCTGCTCCGGTCTGGTTGACGCGGTCCCGTCTGATGATCTTGTACCCGTCCTGGATGGCGATGGCGATGTCGGGTGCAGAGGAGGCGTTCATCCAGGTTTCCGTGAGGAAGGCGACGTCCGGTGATGTAGCGTCGAGGAGGTTCCAGAGTTCCACGGCGTGTCTGTGGACGGAGCGGGTGTTGATCAGGATGCACTTGAGGTGGTTGCTGCTGGTGCTTGGCTTGGCGGGTGTGGTGCAGGTCCGGAGGCTGGTGAATTTGCAGGTGAGGCAGGTGAAGGGTCCGTGGGTGCGTCTCGGGGTGGCTCGGCAGCAGGCGTGGTTCCGGCCGGCATTGAGTGTGTTGAGAGTTGCGGCGTCGTAGGTCCGTCGTGTGGGCCGGCGTCGTCGGGGGCCAGGGGTCCTGGCACTGGGCGCGGTCCAGGCGCGGACGGGCGCAGACGGGCTTACCTTTGGCGCATCTTCGGTGCTCCCGCTGCGCGGTCGCTCAGGGGGCGTCATAAGTAAGGAGCCGGGAGGAGGAGCAGCTGGGTGGCGGGAGCGGGGTGGCAAATGGGATCACGGGGGGGTCGGGCCGCAGGGAGGCAGCGGTGGGAAAATCAGCGGCGATCAGCGGGGTCGGCGGGAAGGAGCAGCGGAGAGCAAGGTCAGGAGGCGCCAGGCAGGCAGGAGCGGCAGCAGAGTGTGGAGCGACCAAGCCCTGTGGAGGGCTGAGCGGTCACCATTGGGGACAGTGAGGCTTAGGCAAATGGGAGCATATTGGCCTCTCCAGGGTGGTAGAACTATGGACACAGAAAGGAGTGATCCTGTTCGCTGAGCTACAAAGCAAGCATCAACTGGCACCCTCTGAGACCTACCAATACTTGCAAATATGCCAAGCACTGCAAAAGGTGATGCCAAAGAGGGAGGAACTCACTGAATCCTCACCGCTTGAGGACAGATTATTGGACTATCACATGCCCAGAAAGGTAGTCGGCCAAACAATCTGTAAACTGATCAATAACTCACCCACACTTTAACTCGACTGAGGGAACACTGGAAATGGGACTTGAGGGCCTGGAGGATGATGAGCGGATTGAGTCATTGGCATCCCCCCAGGATATGGCTATCCTAGTGCAGTTAAAAATTCTACATAGATGCTACTATGTGTGCACTACCATGGTAAAGATAGGCGGGGCAGCAACTCCATGGTGTCTTAAGAAATGTGGGCAAGTGGGAACCTTTTCCACATGACATGGCATTGTCCTGCCATTTAGCAGTACTGGAAATCAGTGGTCAATTGTCTGAACAATGTTTGTGGGAAGCAACTGACCTTATCCAAATGCATCAGATCTGGATGTCATTGGTGTTAATGGTGGCTAAGTGCAACATTGCGCATGTATGGAGGGCTGTACTGATGCTTCAATTAAGTGATTAGACAAGTGACATTGTGATCTCTCATGCAGCACCGCCAACCTGTAGCACAGAGGAGGTAGAACCAGTCGAGAAAAAAGAATAATACCAATTATGTAGCTCCCCTCGACCCTGGTGGATGAGAGCCTAGTACACAATTTAATAGCTTTAGAAGTTAGGACGTCCCCTTCAGCATTGTAAAATATCCAATTTAAACGACAGATGGCAAACAATCCACCCCAGAGCATCCCTAATTAGTAATCTAGCAGGTCATCCTCTTTTTATTTCTTACCCGGAAAAGACTGACCTGAGATCAGATTTGTATCTAAAACTACTGAAGCCAGTGGACCTAGCCACTCTCTAAACCTAGCATCACTGTTACCTAATGAGTTAACCTCATCAGAAATTTCCAGGGCTGACTCAAGGCAAATGGATCCTTATATTGAGCTGTATATAGGAAAGGAAGCCCACCCCCAAATCTCAAAAAGCACCTTTTCCAGCCTAACACTCTTCCAAGAAGAAGAACTTAAGGATGTCCTCTTCCATCCCAAGTCCCCATTATCCACAGGCCTTCATCCGCTTACATTGGTGTCATGGAATGTGGCCTGAGTTAGAAGAAAACGGAGCCTTCTGCATTGGTTTAAGCTCATTAACTCCCATGACATACGCATTCTACAAGAAACCTGGAGCCTGATGCCAACGTTTATGCAAGGCTATGTGACACTCCACTCACCCGCAATTGCTTCTAAACAGGGTTGACCATCGGGCAGCATGCTAATTTGGATCAGTATTGTGCTACATTGTAGAATCCAAGAGTTACCTACAAACAGCCCAGATATTTTAGCAGTCCGATTGAAGGGCAATACAGGCCTTACTCTAGATATCTAGAACGTGTATGCTAGAGGCACTAGAGAGTGGGGAGGGGGGGTAAATTGGCCACCATACAAATCTCGATGAACTCCTTGACATGAGGCGGCCCTCACATCCTTTGCTTGTAGGGGGTGACTTTAATGTGATCTTTGAGCTCTTAGACAAGGATGACATCCATGACATTAAAGAGGAGGATAAACTGTGGTCTGTTCCATCTTTTAATCTGCCCTCAATCAAGAAATGGTCACAACCAGCTATACAATTAAATGCATTGGCACTAGAACATAGGCTGAGAGCTACTAATGGGAGAACTAAGACAGAGGAGGAGAGTTGACCTTTATTGGGCCAACTGGAGCGAGTTGTATTGACTATATCTTAGTGGATCTTAGGCTGTGGCCAACTCTAATCAATATGACTGTAGCCAAAAGTAGTGATAGTGATCATAATCCACTAAATTTGGGTCTAGCATTCCTCTGGGATAAACCACCAAGTGCCCCCAAGAGCAAAATGATTCCATCAAGCAGGAACTGGTAGCCCATTTGATCGAGATCCAATCTCACTCAGATGATACGTGAGGCAAGGAGGAATATAGTGATTTGCACACAAAGTACTTTGAACAGCTAGCTACATATTTTGTTGATTACTCTCATTGTTCAAAATACAGACAGGGGGACATAAAACAGATTCCCTGGTACTCATCTGAATATAGATCTTGACGGCAATTAAAACCAAGAACATAGCCTTTGGTGTCAGAGCTAAGGAGGTCCCTGTAAATGGCCCATAGCTAGGGCCAAGAGGAACTGCGAGGAGAACAAGTGGAGGCAAATTGGGGAGGCATGCTCCCATAAAGATCTCATGAATTTTTGGGCCCTTGTTGGGAGGGGGAATCTGGAAAACAGCCCACACTAGTCAATAGCATCACAACTAGCATTTGGCAAGAGCACTCTTGACTCTTCGCCAACTACAAGTAAGGTACTCTTTACCAAGAACGAAATTGTGTCCTCAGTTGAGGCCATAGTCCCAGCAAAAGCCCCTGTACCTGATGGAATTCCCGGAGACCGATTTTGCATTGACAAAGACAACTGGTCTGATTACATACTGGCACACTCCAATGCCATTGCAGGGGGTGCCCCAATTCCTGACACATGGAAATGAGCGGAAGTTATTCCTGTCTTCAAAAAATGAGACATGAATAATCCGATCAACTCTAGGCCCATTAGCCATATAGACAGCATCCAGAAGGTATTCTGTCGCGCCCTTTTGGTAACGATCCAGGAGTGGTTGGCTGACAATACTATATTGTCTCCATACCTATCGGAATTCCGGCAGAAAACAGGAACAGTCAACCAAGTTTTCTGATTAATTTTCCTACAATGGAAGATGGGGATATTGGGCAAGGGGAGCTTGTATGTTACCTTTATAGATCTGAAGTCAGCGTTTGATCCTGAGCCTCGTAACACGTTCAGGCAGCTATTGAAGGATATGGGGATGTCTTTAGAAATCTTGACACTAGTTTTTCGTTTCTATGAGGACAACCTTGCCAGGGTACAATGGGGCGACCAGGGCCAAGTTACTGATCCCATTAACAACAGCAGGGGGGCCTGCCAAGGTTGCGTCCTGGCCCCAACGCTATTTTCTTTATATATCAACCAAGTTGTTGACCATCTATTTAGGATCCCAGCTGATGCACCAATGTTAGGGCACGAGAAAATTGCACCACTTCTGTTTGCGGATAATACCCTCTTTGTTTCGAAAACACCCGGGGGCCTCCAGAAGCTATTAAATCAAGTCAATTTGTGGCAGAAGAGGCCTAGAAATTAATACTACCAAGACAAAGCTCATGATGTTGAACCCCCACAAATCATACAAAGGGCATCTAACCCTAAACAAAATTCCCCTAGAGAGGGTGAATAGCTTTAAATATTTGGGCATTAAATTGTCCAAAGATATGTCTTGGAAGCAATACCTAACTAAGGCAAATTTACTGTTTTAAGCAAATAGCTGGGACCCTAAGGAAGGAACACTGTTGCTCACATACAAACCTGTTGCACCTGCCGTAGAGATTTATAAAGGCAAGGACATGAGCAGTGTCCTTATTGGGGCTGAGTGGTGGTGTTTCGAAGGACTGATCAACTTAACAGTGCCAGAGAACGAGTTTCTAAGGAATTTAGTGTCACTTCCCCCAAGCACACCACTACATCTTAAACTTGACCTGGGTGTTAAATCCATCAAAGAGCAAGCAAAACTCAGCCCACTTCTCTCCTGGCAGAGATTTGTTTCAACCCCTGAAATGTCTTTGTATGCTACAGCTTTTGACGAAGTTTACAACTTAGATACATTCAAGAAAATAGGTTGGATTAGAAACATCAAAAGCCTACAGGATAGTATTGGTTTACAGGGTCAGTGGGACAGCACTAATCATCCAGGGCCGCTCACAAAGAAGCAAGTAAAAGCTATGTATTGGGACTGGGTAGGCCAGAACGAAACTAGTAATAGCAAGTTGGGCAGACTAACTGAGGAATACATTGTTGTGTTCTTTGGAAGGTTACCTTGACCTTATCCAGCTACCAACAGATAGGATGCTTTATATTCAATTCCAGGGAAGACAAGGCTTGGCAGTTCGGGCTGGACTGTTCCCATGAGGCACAGGGTCAGACTGATTTGCATATGGCCATGTCTGAACTGGGGTGGTGGAGTGAGCTAAAGAATGGTGATGGATTAAACCCAGATCAGTTGACTGGAGACGAGTGTTTGATTTGCTCAAACGCTCCATCCATCATCCCCTTTGGTATCGCTTTGTTCGCCCTAAGTTGGCAGGGTATGCCCAGACATGGGTCCCTTGCTCACTCTACCACTGGATTCAAGATAGCCTGGCTAATGAGGCTTATGAATCCGAAACCGGTCCTAGGATGCTTGTTTCTGGTCCAGGGAAGACATGGCTTGGCAGTTCGGGCTGGACTGCTCACATGAGGCACAGGGTCAGACTGATTTGCATATGGCCATGTCTGAACTGGGGTGGTGGAGTGAGCTAAAGAATGATGATTGATTAAATCCAGATCAGTTGACTGGGGGTGAGTGTTTGATTTGCTCAAACGCTCCGTCCATCATCCCCTTTGGTGTCGCTTATATTCAATTTAGGCACGGTTCGCTTTCCCTGAACTCTTTCACAATATCCTGGTCATGTAATACGGCTCAGAGTAGGGGCTGGTCCTGCTGCTCTGCTCCCATTGAATCAATCGCCCACATCCTCTTTGGCTGTCAAGCATACTTTGGCCCTAGAAGAATGGGGTTAACCCTCATTTGTAAACAGTTGGGAAACAGAGAATACGGTTTAACTCTACGCATTTTATAATCTGATGCAAGACTTTTAAATGCCTGTGAGCTTGACAGATTTCTGAGCCAAATGTTGGGAATCAGAAGGAAGTCCCAAAGCTAAATTTAGCATTTAACCTGTTGGGCCCAACAGTATGAACCCCATAAGGCTTACTTAGCAGGGAATGTGTAAAGGTGTATGCGAAGAGTAGATATGAGTGTGTCCCATCGCCTTGGACTTTAGGTATGCAGAAATTGTTAATGTTTTAACGTTATTAATCCAACGTGAAGCTTAACATGTAAAGTTTTTACATGGTTCTTATTTATGTAACAAGTTTTGATGAATTGATCAATTCCTATCCTTATAAAAGAAAAACAACGACCTTTTGATATGTAAATCTTGCTAAAATTGCACAAATGCACTCTGCACTTGTATGGTCTGATTACCAAAAAAAGGTTTATTGACTGATTGACATGGACTGGTGCATGCTGGCAGAGAGGGTAATTTACGAGGGAAGAGACTGTCCTAAAACATGGGCCAAAATATGGCAAAAATTGAATGACTATTGGGGTAGACTATGTGCCTCAGCTGTGAGTACTGGCTTGATGCTCTGTATATGGAGCACTCAGACTTTGGAGCTGCTGTGTGAATTGTTAAAGGGGGGATGAGTGGACGGATGGGCGGTTTCTTGAAACTGATGCAGTTTCGCATCTCTGTGGCCGGGTCATGGTGCTACAGTGTATGATGCTCATTGTCACTGTTCTAAAGTTTGTTTTATTTGCAACCCAGACACCTCTGGGTTTTTGTGCACTCAATAAGTCTTATTTACAATAAAAACACTCACAAAAAGATATCAAATTCCTTTACTTAACTAGTGAAGCCACAAATACAAATAACACAAATATCTTTGTTACAAATATTGATTTTTACCTTTATCAAAAACTAAAATGTAGGAAACAAAAATGTAGTTACATTTAAATAAAAATGTAATCTGTTAATAATATTGATTCACAAAATATCAACTACAATATTATCACCAAAATAATTAAATAATCATTAATAAATATATTTAAAATACGTTTTACTAAAAACAATTACTTCAAATAAATAAAAAATATTTTATACACATATTTAAATTAAATAAAAATATATCACGTCAAGAAAATATTTACCTTTCACCACAATAAAGTACATACCTAAAACATTAGTAATGCAACCTCATAAAAAAATTTGCATTAACTACAAACATTTAAACATCAACCTAAATAATAATAAATATATATGAATAAATGAATATTAAAAATAATCAAATATATATTATACATCAAATATAAAACCGAAAGTAGCATTTATCCTGGAAGGACTCAACTGATTAAAAAAATCAAGCTAAAACTACTCCAACCAATAAAATAAAACAACTTAAACCATTAAAATAAAACAAATAATTAAATCAACAATTTAAAAGGCAAAGTAATTTATACAATTAAATACTTCAAAAACGACAAACACAGCAAGACGCAGAAACTCTTATAAGAGCATTAAAGAAAAATATATACCTCTAAACAACTACCTATCTCTTTGCAAACACTTCCTAAAAGAAACAACTACGACTTGAAACCCAGATAAACTGCCAGAAAATAACAACTATTACAAACCAGCAAAAAGATATAGAAAGTGAGTATATTAATAAAAAAACTATAAACTCACACAAATAGCAAGAAAAATAAACCTAACAACATCAACCTCTACAAACTACCAACAAATTAAAATTTAAAATGAAACATACATTTTTTTATCCAACAGAAAAGAAAACATCTGCTCTACATTAGAACAACCTCAGCGAAAAGCTGCAAAACTATACATACTTATAAGTATACAAAATAGTATACAAAATAGAAGTAGTTACATATTTTTACGTGTATATAACAAATGTACAGACTTTAAAATAATATATATATTTATACTATCACACTACTTTCAGATATAATGACAGAGGTTGCAAAGTATATCATTACACAGAAAGGAAAGTTGTGACTTAATCACCTGAGCTACACCTACAGCCATGACGTGGGTCCCGTGCTCGCTACGCCACTAGATTCAAGCTAGCCTCACTGATGAGGGGTATTACCCAAAACCGGGCCCAGGATGCTTGCTTCTGGTCCAGGGAAAATCTGGCCTGGCAGTTCTGGCTGGACTGTTCCAATGGACAACAGGGTCAAGGCTGATTTGCATATGTCTGGGTCTTAACTGGAATGGCGTGGCTTGCAAAAAAATATGGATTTAACCCAGATCTGTGACTGGGAGTGAATGTGTGATTAATTCAGCATTCAGCATTCTGTCCATCATCTGTTCTTTTTTAACTTATTATGATTTTGGTGGTTTGGCAGCAGATGGCCACGCCAGGACTTGGCTGCCACACTGCCATAGCCATAAAGAGACCGCCTGCTGGATTCAAACTGGAATCCAGGTCAGGCAGTCCTGTGGTGGCTGGCCCCTGGCAGTGCAGTGCTAAGGCTCATACGTGAGCCTTTGCAAGGCACTGCAAGGTGGAACACCATTGCATGTTCCTGCAGGGCATGGAATGTCAAGTCCATGCACTGCAGGAACTGGGAATGCATACAGACACGGGGTACACTATGTTCCTCCCTGCATTCATTCCCTGGTGCAGAGGCATCAGGGGACCCTGTATGGTCCCCTTTGTTTCCTCACACCACACTTTTCATAACGGTCGCACCGCTATTAAAATTGTGGAAGTGAAAAAACTAGTAATATGCTTGGCGGTGACGCAGTGGCACCACCAGCATATTAGCAGCCTCATACCGCTGCATACCACCAGGATTCCACAGTGGTTCTGTTGCGGTCCAACCAACATAGTCAATATATGGCGGATGGACCACCAGCCTGACGGTCCAAGGACGGCCACCACGACTACAGCGGTCCAATAGTCCGCTGTAGTGGTCCAATGGACCTCCATATTCATAATAGGGCCCTTAGCCAATGTCAAACACGGATGATAGATGGGACCTTCAAAATGTGCGCATGTCATTCGTTCAGATATACACAATTCACAGTGAATATCAAAACGCAAATATCACTTTTATACATGCCCTACTACCAAAATAAATAAAGCAGTTCTTACAACGTCCTCTTAGACCATAAAAAACAAATACCCATAATGCCCAAAAAATATTCATAGATTTTGAGCAAGCCTTGACTCAAACCATTCTAATTTTACCCCCACACAGCCATACAAGGCTGTTACTATCATTTCAAGCAAAGTATATGGAGAAACCTTGAAAAATCTGCACTATGTGAAGACTTTTCTACAAACAGCGATTTGCCTTTGAAATTAAAAAAAAAGATAGCACTAGCCTACGGGGTGGCAGCTACCCAGTCTGTAAAGCTTCCTCCTATGCCACCAGTAGGCGAACAAATTAGTTTGATGCGTGTGTATTGACCGAAGCACCCCAACCTGCTTACAAATGCAGTCACCTTGTTTAAAGACCTTAAATGCCTCCCAGAGTGTGATGGAGAGGTGATTGATAGCTCATTGCGAGTGAAGTAATCAACTGTCGTCACTCGGATTTCATTTCTAAAGACAGAATCTTTGAGTGCATTCAGAAGGAGTCTCCAAGTAAAAACCCTCAAGCGAGCAGATGCAGGGACAATCTCTAGGAACACTGGAGCATGGTCAGACAGAACCCTGTGGAGGTATTCTATGTTGGTGGTCTAGAGATATGCGTTTCTAAAACGTAGCCAGTAGTCAATCCTTGACCATGTGTTGTGCGCTGAAGTTATGCGTGTACTTTCACCGCCATGTAGATGTATAATTTGCCAGTCATCTACCAAGTGATTGTCCTGTGTAATAGAATGGAGCCACACACTGGGTGTGGGCATCTACTTGCACTGGCTCTATCCACCTGCAGATCAACGACAACATTAAAGTCTCCTCCCCAGAGTACTATTCCAATCCCCATGCCTGCAATCAGGTGCCAAACTTCTGTAATAGAGTCGGAGCAGTCAGTGGTGGGCCCAAATATAGAAGCTAAAGTGACTGGGTTTCCATGTAGCTTCCCATGTAGGATGACAAATCTTCCGTCTCTAACACAGATCACCTTGTGTGTCTGCCACATCATTGTTAAAGACTAAAAAACTCTTCAGGAGTAGCCAGAGCATGCTGTCCAAATTATTAACAGTGGCTAAGATTAATCCAAGCATTCCATCCATTGCTTTCTATGTAACTTTTTAAACGTGGCATTTTCAAAATAGTTATTTAAAATCCGACTTGGCCATTATATTGTAGTTTAAATTCAATCATATCTCTAGCTATTCTCAAACTGAAATCATGCATTATAAGGTGGCATAATGCAACAGGGGGCCTGATTGCATGTTTGTGTGTGTTTACAATTGTTTACTATTCACAAAGGTATTTTACTAGTAGTATCTTTGCATCTGCGAAAACCCTGCACATTAAACGATAGAACTAGCAAAATGCCTTTGTGAATAGCAAACTATTGTAGACTTACTAAAAAAGTGTAAGTATACCTTTGTGAATCAGGCCCTCAGTGTTTTTCAATGGGAGAGCTAGCCTTTACACAGTGACAAACTATTTTGGAGTTTTTCTCTGCTAGTACAGGTAAAACTTATGTATACATTTCCTCTTTTATGTACTATAAACCCTGCCCTTTTGGTATTTTGGGCCTACCTTAGGGGTGACATAAGTATTAAAAGGGAATGTTTAGGCCTGGTGAAAGATTTATTTTGCCAGGTTGAATTTGCAGTTTTAAAACTTCACACTCAGGCTTCAGGGGCAGGTCTGAAGACATGCTTGATATTGTCACTTTAGTGGTGGCACAATAGGTGCTGCAGTCCACTAGCGACAATTAACTTACAGACCCAGCGTACACTGGGTACCGTATACTAGAGACTTATAGGTAAGTTCAATGTGGCAATTAGAAGTTTCAACCACGTTTTAGGGTCATAGCACATGTTCAGTGGTGTGGGTAACAGGATTCCAGTGTACATCGTCCAAAAATCAACAGCAGTAGTCCAAATAAATAGGGATGATCATGCAAAAAGAGGCATTTTCCTGCAAACTCCAGAAGACGATAGTACGCTAGCAGAAGCACTGACTTTAAATGCAGTTTGCTGAATGTATAGGAATTTAGCCACAAAAAGCGACTCTCCCCCAAGGTCCAGCCTACATCAACCGCCGCCGAACTTCCACCCTGTCCCTCACTCACACCCTTCGCATTCACCATGGCAACAGAGGAGTACATTCCTTCTCCTACCTCGTAGTGAAATCTTGAAACAAACGCCCTCTGCACCTACAAACTTCTGCCTCTCTCCTAGAATTCAGGAAGGCACACAAGACCTGACTGTACAACTGATCTCTCCAACAACTGCCAATTCCTCAGCGCCTGGTTACCCTCCCTGGTGATTAGTTGCGCTTTACAATTCCTTTTTTTTTTTGCCTCGGTTCGGTCAAAAAACCAGAATACATTCTTCACGTGCAATAATTCATTTCAATACATTATAAAAAAAAAACTTAGAAATTATTGCTCTATATATTCTTTAAGAGCCCCCCCATGTCGATAAGCCAATTTTTTTTTTCTTTCCCCTTTTAACACATATAAATTCCACTCTAATTCATAAACATTGAATAATTTTCTTCTCCAAAACTCAAACAAAGGTGCTTCCGGTTGTAGCCATTCAGTAGCAATACAAAGCCGAGTAATAATCATTAATACAAACAGAAAATTCTTAAATTTACACAAATCCGCATTATCAATAATGGATTGGCTCACCCCAGTTAACATAAGGGCTGGCGAAATTTTTATAGGATAATGAATAACTTCAGTAATGAATCTTTCTATATTAGAAATGAATAACCGCAATTTGGAACAATTGTAAAAAATGTGCATAATATCTGCCTCTTCTCCTTTACAGCGAAAACACTTCCCATCATATTGTGGGCCCCATGTGGCCATTCGTTTGGGAGTATAGTATAGTCTGAACAAGGTTTTGTATACCTGAACCTTCATATTAGCTGACAGACATAGCTCTTTGGTCATCAAGATAGTATCCAAAATATTCCAGCCGTTTTCTTCCAGCTGAGCCTGCCAAAAAGTGTTATATTTATCCAAATCGTCAGGTTTGTAGTCAACCAATAGCCGATATATTAGACCAATTTTTTTCTTCGATTGAATTGCCTCTATTAAACTAATAGGAAGCGGTTTATTTAATTTCTTTAAACAAAAGTCTCTAAGTTGAAGATATTTATAAAAGCTGACGTGGGATATTTGATATTTACTATTCAAATCGGAGAAGGCTCTGAACGTTCCATCTGTCTCTAACAGATCTCCAATTCGAGCCACTCCTTTCCTGTTCCATTCCTTGGCCACATGGTCCCAAAATATAGAGGGAAGTATCCTCTTTGCTGAAAAAGGGGTATAATAAGTGATCTTCTCTATTTTTATTAAGGACCTGACTTTTCTCCAAACTTTATATACTGATTCAATCACCTTGAATCTGGTATGCTTGTAGTAATTATCTTCCAGCTCTTTTAATAAGCATCCCTTTGATTGTTCTCCCAATAGTAAGTAAAAAATTGACGGGGACTCTGCAGGATCCTCTATTTGTTCTCCAGTCAATAGAATTCGCATTCTTTGTAAGAAACACACTTAATAATAAAATAAGAAATCCGGTATCCCCCGCCCTCCTCTCTCTATCGGGAGTGTAAGCCATTTCATCGCGCGCCTTGTTTCCCCGGGTGCCCATAGGAATTTTGTACATAAAGATTGCAGTTTGAATATATGGCTGGTAGGAATTTCTAGGGGAATACTGCGAAATATATAAAGTATTTTGGGTAATACATTCATCTTAATGATGTTCCCTCTTCCAATTATGGAGAATTGAAGTCGCCCCCACCTATCTAAAGATTTCTGAATTTGACGTGATATATTAGCCCAGTTAGATTCCACAATCTCTTTTGTATGTGGTTTTATGATGATTCCTAAGTATGTCACCTCTGATGTTACCCTATTGTCATTAAATTGAGTGCTGTCTGAGCAGAGTATCTGCGTTTTTGACGCGTTCAATTTGTAGCCAGAGCAGTTTCCAAACTCAGTAGCTAGCCGTTCTATCTCTGTAATTGCCTGACTGGGATCAGTGGTGACTATGGCTATATCGTCCGCATAAGCGAATATAGAATGGGGTATATTGGCAACAACGAATGGTTTAATATATGGTGACTCTAGTAGTTTATTTAAAAAAGGATTAATAAATAACGCAAAAAGAAGTGGAGAACAGGGACACCCCTGTCGGGTGCCTCTTGTAATGGTTATTCTTTCTGACTTTTGACCCATAACAATGACTCTCGCGTTAGAACAGAACCTTAATTGCTCCTACAAAATTTGTGCCGAATCCCATTCTATCCAAAACTTCCCACATGTAAGCCCATTCTACACGATCGAACGCTTTCTCAGCGTCAAGTAATATCAGAGCAAAGTTTCTTTTCTCGGTTTCTGCTATGTCTATTAAAGTGATCACCTTATTAATATGTGCTACAGTTCCTCTGTTAGGAATAAACCCATGTTGGGTCAAAGAGACTAACGGTGTTATTATCCTAGAAAAGCGATTTGCTAACATCTTTGAGTATATCTTGCTATCACAATTCAATAGGGATATGGGTCAATACGATGCGGGTTGCTCCGGGGGTTTCCCTTTTTTAGAGAAGACCGCAATTAAGGCATCATCCCAAGATTGTGGAGCTGTCCCCAATTGTGCCATTCTAAAAGTCTCCAACATAATTGTTTTTAAAGATTCGAAAAAACATTTATACACTTCAGCTGGAATAAAATCGGGGCCTGCTGCCTTACCATTAGAAATACTGTTAACTGCCTTCTCCAATTCTTCCATTGAAAAGGATTGCTCTAAAGCCATCTTTCCCTCTCCGTTAATTTTCTAAAGATACCTCCATACAGGAAAGTATCAGGTACTAGATTGAGTTGCTTGGTATACAAGTCAGAATAGAATTGGTAGAATATTTCTAATATTTTCTGTGAATCTTCATATATTATCCCATTTTCATCTTGTAATCTAGCAATTTTACAATTAGATTCCTTTATTTTTAGTTTTAAGGCCAAAGCCCTGCCTACAGCTTCTCCATATTCGTGCATATACCTCCTGTATGTTAAGTATTTCCGCGCTATCTCCTCAGACCAAATACCTGTAATACACGCGCGGCGTTTGGCAACTAAACCCTCGTGCTCCTGAATTTTGATTAAAAAAATGTTCCCCCTTCTTAATCTCTGATATTAAATTTTCTTCAGCTTTAGAAAGTTGTTCATATAAATCCCGCATTTTTCTTCGCTGTTGGTTCTGATAGTAAAACCCATAGCTCGTTGTTTCCCCTCTAAAACACGCTTTCCATGTATCCCAAATTATCTCAATACTAGCAGAGCCTAGGTTGTTCTGTATAAATTCATTAGTCCATTTATTTATGACCTCTCTGTATTCTATATTCAGACATAATTTTCTATCGAAAGAGAAATTCTTATTCTGTTTTATTTCTCCTATATGAGCTATCTCTATTATCAATGGGGAATGATCTGATGTTACCCTGGGATATAACTGAATTTTTATATTAGCATGAATTACAGTTGATGTAAAAAAGTAGTCCAAACGTACGAATTTCTTATAAGGCGAGGAGTAATAGGTGTAGCCTGGTGTAGTAGGGTGGTTTTTAGCCCATATATAAAATTCCACTGATTGAATGATTGATTGACACTAGATCAAGAGACGGGGCAGAATACCAGGACTGGATGATAATGAGTGAGAACAAGTTTTGCAATATGCCAGGAAGGTATCAATGAGTGCAGTAATTTGAGTGTTACATATACAACTATGGACATCTTACATTAACAATTGATAACATTTGGGAAAATTGAATTTAAACTATGTAATAGGGGATGTGGACAAGTTGGGGACTTCGGCCACACTCTTTGTTTGTGCACGAAATGATGCCATTTCTTGGAGGAATTCAAGCAGTGCTTTGCTGGTGTGGCTGACATTTCCTACATATGGAATGTGAAAGTTATGCTACTTGGCATATGGAAAGAAAGAAAGCCCTATCACTTAATTAAACTGTTCTGAGAAGTGTGTTTGAGTGTGGCGAGGCGGAATATTGAAATTGGATGCAACAGCTTGCCGAACCCCACATGTGGATGACTGAAAAAACAACATGAATTGGAGTAGGTTTGTTGATAGCTACATCCAGGAATAAAGAGGCTGGTTAAAAAAATTGATGAGGTATGGGACCTGCGGAAGAAATATTGTGGTCTTCATTGACTTAGTGCTCATGTAAAGTGTTTCCTCTGTCAAGAACATTTTCGCCAACACATCAGAGACTCCTTGTCACATTGCTATTGCCTGCTCTTAATGTATGTAATGTGTTTGGTCATAATATTTATGTTGAATGAACTCAAATTTCAATAAATCATCGAAATAAATTTAAAAACAAAGTCGCATCAATCAGCTGGATTTACAAGGGGAATCACAAAAATTTAATTTGTGTTCTTCGGTATCAAAGAACTCAGACAATAATTAGTAGGACAAAAAGCACCTAGTGAAAAATATGACAAAGAAACAGATGAGAATAAGTGGTAAGTTGATATCAGGTTTAGTCACCAAAAAACAATTGATGGATGCAGAATGGCTGTATTGTCAGACTTTTTGGGCGGATAAAAACTCTTCTGTGGGTGTTGGACCACTATACTTTATTAACTGGTTCTAGCTGTCCAGGTCTAGCTCACTGACTACTGTTGCCACCACCAAGTGCTGAGTTGCCCAAATTCTGTCACAGTCCACCTCCTAAACTGGCACAAGGGTAGCTACTCTGCCTATCACTCCAATAGCAATCCATAATTAACGAGTTAATAGCCAAATGTTGGCTCCACTATAAGTTTGTCATTTTTTTCCTGTTCCCACACCTACCTTGGAACTGCTCCTACTGGAGTCATTGCTACCCCAAGGGGGTGGAAATGCTCCTGATTACAAGATTTTGGGGAATAACCTGCAGGAATCACCTTCTTTGCATCCATTTACCCATGCCTTGTCTTGGTCTCGGCTACTTTCAGCAGCTGAGGTCTCCCTGTGAAATACACCCTCTTGTAATTCGGATAGCTCTGGTTATCAGCCCTCATAGTTACATAGCTGCCCAGAATGAGACCACATGTGGCTTAGAACACTGGGCTGTAGAAAACTGCATGCAGGTGATTTGGGTGGACAGCTTGGAGGGCGATTAGTGGAGATGTTTCTGCACTGCTTTTCCTGCCTGTGACTATCAGTAGTCCATGAGCCCTATCCCATGTAGCACGTCATCTAATTCATTATTTTGCTATATCTATCATGATTGGTTTCATCCACTATACTTTTATTGGGCTAGGCAAAGTTAGAGGTCAGGAGAATTGCACTCCACTCATAACACAGGGACAAATTAGAGAGCCTTAAAATGCATTCTTCCTTGAAACAGACCCACAAGGCTGTGTCTGTAAGTGTGACCTACGTCCAACACTGGTATAACTTACTCTTGAATTTCCAGCGGTATGTCAGCTTTACCTACCGAAAACATACATGTGAATCAAGCCCCAAGTGGCCAGTGGAGACAATTTATCTAACACAATAGGAAAGTATTGCCTATTTCTGTGGAAATTCAGTGTGGTGAGTGGATTACAGGAGCTTTAAATTGTCTGAATTGAAGCAACCAGAGGGAAAAAACAATTACAAAACGGAAAAGAAATTGTCTTAGGTTCAAGTGTGTGAAGAATCGCAAAACAATCACAATCACAAATGTGTAGTCTATTTGATTCCCGAAATGGGAAAGATCAGTAAATATGTTTGTTTCTAAGACTTTGGTAGGATATGAAAACTCATATGAGCAGTGGGCTATCGACCCCAATGAAAGGCCACTCCATACGTTTATCAGAATCCGTTATTAAATGGTCTCCTCTTTTATGTATGGAGAAACCTTTACAAAATTCCGAATGATTTCCTGAACTACACCCTTGTTTTTTTTACGGCTGAGATGATAGCTTTAGGATTTAAAAACACTCTCCACTGATAAGATGTGGGGTAAGGGGTGTGCGATATCGAAATGTGTAAGAAAGAGTGGATTGGCTGTGCTAAACAACCAATATTATGGTGACCTGAAATAGGAAATGAAATGAAAAAGAAATTTCTAGAGCGCACTGCGGCCAAGCGGCTTCCTGGCGCTGAGGAACACATCAGTATCTGCCAAGGGCCCCAGGAAAACCGGAAACCGGAAAACATATTTCCCAAATATGTTGCACATGCACCTGAACATCAGCGGTGTAAGTAAGGCAACAACCAATCTGTAATGACCTGCAGTCACCTTTTCGAACAGTAGTATATGTAGGCAACATAAAACAGTTATTTGAAATCTGTATAATTCCTTTATTCATACACGAGGATGCGCTCCAGGCCTAGATCGCTCACAACATTCCTTACATTTGCATTACAAAAGGACATTTTGAACATCCTATGTCTTTGTCCTTGACTGACCAGGGTGCATACACTTTTTTACAATTTCTTTAGCTAAGAATCCCAAAACTAGGCTTGCGAGGGTTGCACAATGTTACGCAAAAGAGAGATTTTAAATGGAAACCTTCATAGGCAGACTTTGGCCACACATAAATACAGGACCCGTGAAAGGACGTCCTCTAGTTTTCGTATACAGATTTTGCTAACAATGTTTTCACTTGTTCAGTTACAGTCAGAAGGAGAATTTCATCCAACAATGGAAGTCCAAGCTAAATACTTTAAATGTGTAGAACAAACGTATAATTTTACAGATAAATTGCCATTTTTGGGTTTCAACCCGTAGACACCCATGAAATATTATGCAAAATTGTGTGTTTGCACAATATTACCCTCTCCACAGGCACGTGACAATGCATGGTGAATTCATGCTGACTGTATCGTTTTGCAGTTTTACACGGCTATTTTGGCTGTACGAATTGCAAATCATGTCTGAAATGTGTCCATTCATTCAGGAGACCGTGTGGAATATGTTAAATGATGATTGGCTCTAAGGTTCAGAACACAGCTCTCTGGTCTATATGTAAATGATATGCCCATGGCTTCCATCTGCCTCTTGTGCACCAATAGTTATCCACACACAATGCGGAGCTAAAAAAATCTCCTTGCGCTGTTGGCTTCATTAGATTATACATGGCCTGGTATTTGAGTTCCTGATCCCTTTACTTTTTCATGGCCCGAGGCTTAGTATGTACTAAGGGAGGAGCACCGCACTGACATGTAGTAGATGAGGTAATGCTCCATTACCTATTGTTTGGCCCTGTTTCATAAGCGACAGGACCTGTTCAAGGCATGTTTGCTGAAATGGGTCACCTGACAGATGAACTCCTTGAGGAGAGAAAGGTATGTAAGTAGGTGGACATGTGTGTCCTCTGAACTTGCCACACATGATTCAGCTTGTAAAACCAAACTGCCCTATGTGTAGGGTTGTATTGCAATGTTTAAATGCTATAAGGGTATTTAGTGGTTTTGAGTAGCAGAGAAAGGCTGAATTCAAGACTGTCTACCATAAATGATGTGTCTTTTTATGAAATTAAAATTGAACTATTGTAAGTCTTCTTTGATGTTGATTTCCGATTGGATACAGGGGTAAGTTGTCATTTTGGCCCCTCTCTACTTGTTTGACAAAGGGTTGTTCATATCTGTTGCTTAATTTGGTGGGAGTAAGGCAGTTTGGCTAAATCATGTATTTATATTCCAAGTACTAGGCTTATGGCATTGGTGTTCTTTGAGTTTATTCTAGGGAGAAGTAAAAATATGGGATATTTTTACAATTCTCGACCAGATGTACCTTGCACACAAATGTTTCTTGATGCATGATGAGGTATGTGTAAAGTAAAGGTGGCTGATGTGTTATATCTCTTTCCTTCTTGGTGTGTTTCCTGTGCCACACAAGCATGCCTACCTGCACAGACCACAGCAACAGATGCAAAGATTACCAAAAGATCTTCGCCAGTTTGTGAGAATCTGGGATAAAGCCACAGGTGAAGTGTGGCACATGCTTTTTAAACAGGTGGCAGATTTAAGAGTGATCGAGGCGTGCCCCTTACTGGGATGGAATGACAAGTGTCCTTCAGGACAGCAGACCTTCATGAGAGTGCATTGTGGTTTCTAACACCTCTAGCTCAGTTGACATCCGAACTTAAAGCACTTCCGATTTTACGGCACAACTGCTGTCAAAGCAATCCGCATTTGCCAGTGGAATATACCAAGATGTCACACAAAGATGTTCTGGCAAAAAGGTATTGCACAAAAAAATTAAGAAAGAAAACAAGATCCCAATATAAGGACTGCAGAGAAAACCTGTATACTAGTATACCTTACAGCTGCACTTGAATAAATGTCTGACTGTCAGGAACATTGTTCAGATAACAGTCAGGCAAGAAACAAGCAAGGAAAGGAGGATAAATATACAGCACATTAGTTGTCATGCCTTCAAGGTGGATTACTGCTTTTTATGGTGTTTGAATGGGAACTATGTAAATGTGCAGTACTAGTTAACGGGGGTAAACTAAAGGTACACATAGTGGGCCTGACCCACTAATGTACACCTTTGTGTAAGTTAACATATTTTTGCTATGTTTGTAATTTCATGAGTAATGTCATTATGACTGCGGAGTCTCCACGGTCAGGAGAGGGGAGTCCTCACTTAGAGAGTAAAGTCCATTCTCAGGTCAGAGCATTCCGCATGGCAGAGAAGGTGAGAACTACATATAGCAAACTAACTTGTAGGCACAAACACCTCAAATCAACTAATTACAGCTGAAAATCATTACATTTCAATCACAATAAAGCTGGCCACAACCAAGCCTCTGTTTCTTTACACCTCATCTTGCTACCTGGATGCGCCCTTGCCGATTTTCTTCAACAATGCTGCTTGTGTTGAGAAGCAAGAGAAATCTTTCTGTGGAGGGGACCGACACTATCATCTCATTTGTAATGGCTGACTACAAAAAAAACTCCATGGCTTGCCCCCATATTTTCCTAGTGCCACACAGAAGGCTACCCTATTGCAGTAGTTGGCTGATGGGGTGAAATATTTAGGGGAGGATGTCTGGACAGAATGTGATATCAAAATTAATGTGGCAGGATGAGAGGAACAGTTGAAGGAGAAGTTCACCAGGTTAGAGGTGGCTAGAACTCTCCCTGGGAGACACACTGAATCCCTGGATATTTTTTTGTAACTTTGTAATAATCTATTTTAAACGTCCACATACAGACAAGTGAATCCTTCTACTGGGGCAGAAGTACACGCATCTGCAGGAGCTCACCGTTAAGACCCACAACAGCCAGCAAGAACTGGCAAGCACAAATGCTAGCAAGTGTTTCTCAGTCCAAAAGTTTTACATAGACTCAAACGTTTTTGGCAACCAGGCCAGAGGTCAGGCGCACAGCAAATGCTAAGAAATTGTATCAAAAAGATTCGTATATAAAGTGAACTCCAAGGGAGAAAGGGATAGGTCACCATACAATCCCCAAAGAACCCAGAAAATATTCCTGAGTTGAACAAATTTAGAGGAGATATCTCCCTGAGCTCCACAATTGAAAGTAACACAGCATTATTTTGCTAAAAAAAGTATAAGGAACAGTTCCACTCAAGTGCAGGAGTAATGTCTCTCTTGAAACAGAACAAATCCGTAGTAGGAAGCAATCCACAATTCCAATTGTTAGGGTATTCCAAAGTCTTTAATGGTATTTTCTTCAAGCAAATCCTTTAGTTGCCATACAGCCACAGCCAACACGTGTTTCGTCTGATGCTAATCTTTGCATCAATTGACTTCATCAGGGCTTAGACAATATCTAGTCCTGCCATAGACAATAGGTCTTTGTATTCCAATTATGAGACAAGTAAGAAGTTACCTCACTTCTTGCCCATTCAATCTTCTCTGTGTGTAATGTCAGAAACATCCACCGCGTTGATATTAAATCCCACAGACAGGATACACGAGTACGTGTACCTGTCTTCTCGACAATGCGCTCCCGCGTATAATTCCTGGCTTTAGTCAGGAAAACACGTGTTGGCTGTGGCTGTATGGCAACTAAAGGATTTGCTTGAAGAAAATACCATTAAAGACTTTGGAATACCCTAACAATTGGAATTGTGGATTGCTTCCTACTACGGATTTGTTCTGTTTCAAGAGAGACATTACTCCTGCACTTGAGTGGAACTGTTCCTTATACTTTTTTGACAAAATAATGCTGTGTTACTTTCAATTGTGGAGCTCAGGGAGATATCTCCTCCAAAAGTTTTACATGTTTGACATGTTAAATGTTGTATTTAATTAGAAATGTACTGCTGTTAGTTTGGCTCAGAGCGGGCGTTCTATGGAGTGGGCGGGGCCGTGTTGGCCGTTGGACGTTCGCAGCACCAGCCAGGTAATGCTCGCGACGGCGAAAGGGGTTAATTCTTCTAGGCTCTGTGATGTTGGCCCAGCTCCCATCTCAGACAATAGTGAATCCTGCTCCCTGCAATGAGATTACAACTGGTCTGCTACCACACAGCTGGAGGATGGTAAACACTCGTAAGTTCCCTTACCTATTGTTTCACAAATGACTATTGTTCTAATTTAATGTTTGACATGTTAGCAGTGTGTGCTTTGTGACACATCCCTATTGTCATCAAGCTCAATATGCACAATAATGGTTTAAAAGCTTTGAACTCTTTTTTATCATCTTCAGTGTAAGTATGTGCCCTGACTTTTCACCTATAACTATAATTTGTATTCTGTTTTTCAAAATCATTAATATTGTTTCGGACGTTCACCGTGGGAATTAAGGGCGAAGATGACGGGTCATCGGAAGACCTCTCACCATTGGACGATGATGATGACATTCACCTCTTTTAGCAACATATTTAGCTGCTTTCCATATAGTGTGTGTTCCTAGACAAAGAGACTCAAGATTCTTTCAATGCATCCCTACCTTGCCTTGCCCTATTGCACTTTGGCTGTGATAGCCCGACTTGTCATCAGCTCCTGCTTACAGTGATTTCTTTCTTTTCTTTATGTCTTGTGAGAAGAGTTTCTTTTTTTTTGCTGATCATAGGTACTGCTATCATTCCTTCATTGTCTCTCTTTTAGGTAGTTGCTACTAATATTTTCAGGAGAACTCGGCTGAGTCTCTGAAACAACCCTTTATGAGGAGTTTGTTAATCCTCTTATGGCCAGATGTAGGTAATGTCAAATTTGCGAGTCCTTAATAGCGAATTTTACCTATTCGCTAATAAGGCCTCGCAAATCTTAAAGTAGGTAGGAATTGCGAAAATATTAGCGATTCCTTAATATTCATTAATAACGAATCTCAAAGTGAGATTCTTTAATAAGTAATACCTACCCATTTATTCCTATGGGCCAGGAGGCCCATTGGAATGAATGGGAATATATTCACTATTTGCGATTCATTATTAAAGAATCGCAAATAGCAGGAGTTATTTTAAGGGTGCCAGGGTGTCAAAAAGACACCCTGTTGCACCCCTGAAATGTGCATGTGTGCACATGTGGCGCACATACATGCCCTAAGGGCATGAATGTGTGCCACATGGCACTTTAAAGAAAGCATAAAAGTGTTTTTTCACAGGAAATCGCTAATTACCACCAACTTGAAGTTGGTGGTAATTAGCGATTCCTTAAGCCTAAAGTGCACTTTATTTTGTGCTACCTACATTGCATTTAAGGAATCGCAATTTGTGATTCTTTAAATGTAAGAGCAAAATAAGGAATCGCAAAATATGCAAATCCTTATGTTGCTAGTAGGTTTAAACTCACCTACATTGCTCTCAGCCAAATACCGATTGCAAACGCTGAAATTCTGCGAATTTCAGCGTTAGCGATCAGTCTTTGGCTACCCACATCTGGCCCTAAGTTATCTGAATCTGCTCCAAAATCTACTTTTCATTTCCAGAAAGAACTCTTTATGGGTTCTTGTTAGTATAGATTAGGGGGCAGATTTATGGTAACTGGCGCATCCCCAAGGATGCGCCAGTTATTTTGCGCCGCTGCTCCGCCATCCATGGTGCGGCGCATTTACAATGCGGCGCACCATGGGGCAAAAACGGCACAGATGCGTGACGCATCTGTGCCGTAAAGGCGGCGCATTGCTGGAGTTGTGTCGCAAGCGCGACGCAGCTCCAGCAAGGCTCGGGGGTGCCCCATCTTTACAATGCTGCGTCAAGACCTACGCCTGCTTCAAGCAGGCGCAGGGTTTTGATGCAGCATTGGCCTGAAAGTGACTGAGTGAAATCTTATAGATTTCACTCAGCCACTTTTGCGAGGCGCACCTGCCCCGGAACGCCCACCCTGCACCGGAACGCCCACAAGTGGCGCAGGGCTTTACAACGTGACGCATCTGCCTAGATGCGTCACGTTGTAAATGGGTCGTAGGGATGCACCACGTTTACGCCGCAGTTGCGTGACGCAAACGTGGCGCATTCCCAACATAAATCTGCCCCGAAGTCTTTTAGTTTAGTTTAAAGATGATACTGTGACTCAAGCACATTGTTTTTTCTCTATGCTTGTTCTAATCAATCAATTTCTTATTATTTCTGTAATGCATTTGACACTAAAACAAAATACAAATTAATCTACTAAATGAGAGAATACACTTTTAAAACTTTAACAACTCTCTATTGACTGAACATCAAATGTGATTATCAATGTATTTTGATTTGTACAGCTCCATTCAAAAACAGTGGAAAAGATTTATCAGCAGAAAAAGGTGCTGGACTTCTCCTTATGTACGTGTTAAGGTGGAATCTTCTGAAGAAATTTCAGAGAAATTCCAGCACCAGCAAATCTGGTAGCAGTGGATAGGTTTTACACCCTGAATGGGGCAATAAAATAGTACCCACAAGATAATGATACAATTGCAGACTCCTGAATCCAATGTCAAGCACGTGAAGAGCTGGCAAATCAGTAGTCGAAGGTGGTGCTGTTTGATGGTGTTAATAGGGCAAATGTGTTGTGGCTGTGATTGTGTATTTTTACTGGTTCGCATTAATGTTGATTAGAATGAGTGCATGAGGCACAATAGTTTGACAAGAGCTAGAAAAAGGTGTTTGAAGATCCCAGACTCGTTGTAGTGGAAAGATCCCTCGATAAACTTAGTCAAAATTCTTTATTCGGTTATACTGAGCCATAAAAGTCACATCATAAAAAGGAATACTCCGTCATTGATGCATAATTAAAAAGCCAAGAAAAAAGGTGCTATTAAAATAGATTATGATGCCTTCAATAAAATCACATTAAATTGTATAAGAGCAGCAAAATACAACTAAAGTTTCAATATTTAGATCATAATCTCAAAGAACTTAAGAGGTAGTTCAAGACAGCAATAATGACAGTTTCATTTCCCAGATTCAGTAAATAAGAAAAAAGTGGTTGTATGGGGTCTAGAATCCAGAGCATGCAGGAACTGCCTTCTTTAGTGAGAATTATTTGTACAATATAAAATAAAGTGCAGAGTCCTTAGTTCGGCTGAGACTTCACAATGACGGGGGAGGGATGAAAACCAGGTGCCTTTGGTGAGAAAGGCTACCAAGAAGTTTATAGTTAGGAGTCGGAACCTTGTCAGTAAAAACTTCTGGCTCTCATCTACAATAACTGTAAGTAAAATGCTGGGCAGGGTGGTAAACCTTGGGAAACATACGTTTCCCCTCTCTTCCCAGCTTTTCCCTTGCCAGGCTATTTGTGCATGTTGATAAAAAAGAACTTGTATGCTGAGGGAATGCTGGATAAGATAGGTGGCTTATAATAAAATGCTGAAGTGCCAGAATTTCAAAGCTCCTTTTGACATATTTAAGCCAGGGAATATCTAGGCAGTTATCCAGGTTCATGCAATCTAGCAACACTGATTTACACAATTGGGCTCCTGGATTTTTCTAAATTCGCTGTCACAACAAGAGGGGTTGTAATTTAATGTAATCCTCCAAAAGGCGCCAAAAAGGTGCCAACATTTTATATTCAGTAAGTATCTTTTAAGGTGGCATGTTTTGTGGAAATTTGGGAGAATTTCCACTCTAGCAAATCTGGTTGCAGAGGATAGCTTTTACATCCTGAATGGAGCTATACAATGGTACCCAGACCATAATTATAGCATTTCAGACTCCTGAATCCATTGTACAGAACTTGAAGATCCTGCAAAGCGGTACTCAAAGGCAGTGTGGTTTGAAGGTAGGGCAAATGTGTTTTGACTGTGATTGTGTATTTTGTCTGGTTCGGATGAATGTTGATTAGAATGAGTGAGTGAAGCACAATAGTTTGACAAGTGGTTGAAAAAAGTGTTAGAAGATTCCAGAATCATTGTAGTCTAAAGATCCCTGGGATAAAATAATGATTAAAAACTTGTTTGCAGAGATATAAGGTGTGATGTGTGAGGTACCATCACCTGCACCGGTAATCTAGGGTTATTACATTGTTGTGATTGATTCATTTTGATCAGTGTTAGTTGAACCTAATTGCACAAATGGGGCAAGATGCATTAATTTGGTTGATTTCACCCTGGTTGAGACTACTTTAACGAATGCTGAAGAGATGCTTGTGTGTATGCAAAACTTTATTTCCGAAGTAAGAGCAAACAAAGTTTAAAGTGTTCAGTAAACTACTTGTGTAGGTACTCAGGAAATTGTGAGGGAGGGTGAGTGCTGCGAGGAGTCAGGTTGTCCGTCATAGTGTTTTAAGCTGGGATTGGTCAGTTGGTGTGTTTTCTCAGTGTGATTGGTTGGTGACGTAGCAGTGCTGCACTGGAACTGGAGTATTAAAAGTGTGGCTTGTATTTGGATTTCATATCAAATAACTGTGGAAATAATAGCCAGAATTTATTTGGGTTAGCTGAATAAAAAACATAACATTTGAAAGTTATGTTCTTTCAGATTTAAATTATCATCATGGAATGTTTTATGACGTACTTGGTACAGTATTAAGAGGTGGACCAGAGTGGCCCATATGTAGATACAGAGGTCTATGGTCATTTTAAATAATTTCTCATTGATGTTGGAGCTACCAGATCCACTGTTAAGACATTGGAAATCCCAGACTTACCTATCTTGGGGAAAACGATCCAAGTTGTAGGAGTAACAAATAAACACATTTCAAAATCCAGTTTCTGCAAGGGTACCAATAAAAATAGGATCCTTTGAAGAGATGCACCATTTGTTGTTTGCAATTCAAGTCCTGTAAACTTTCTAGGGAGGGATTTATTGTGCAAGTTAAATTGCACAATTTACTGTATGCCAGATGGTGTAGCATTCCAAACACATGATGAGGATGTGGATTCAAATTAATCAGACAGCAATCTGAGACAGGACTATTTCCTGTGTTAACTATTGACAAATTAGAAACAGTGAATACTGACGTTTTGGACTTTACAGGGAAGGACAACGGACTAATTAAAGGTGTAGAACCAGTCCAAATTACAGTGAAACCAAATGCTGTATATTCTAGAACACCACACTCCCATTTGACCCCAGAAATGATTGCACTTATACAGCCAGAGATAGATGGCATGTTGCAAAAAGGAATCCTGAGATAACTAATTGGAAGTCCATGTAATACTGTAATTATGGGTTTACAGAAGCCCAATGGAAAATATAGGATAGTGCAGGATTTACGGAAGAGAAATGAAGTTATAGTACCTTGCTGTCCTGTGGTACCGAATCCTGCCACCATACTGTTTCAACTTCCATGTACTGCAGAATGGTTTACTCTATTAGATCTATGCCAGGCTTTCTTCTCAGTGAAGAGAGATAAGTTTTATTTTATTTTGTCTTCCAGAAGAAAACATTAACATGGTGTTGTGTTGCACTGAGGTATGCAAAGAGTCCATCTATCCTTAACCAGATTTTAAAAAGAGACCCTGGTAATGCCACACAGATCTACAGTATTCCAATATATATAGTATTTGCTTGTGGCATCAGAAACACAGAATGCAAGTAAAAATGATACCAATTACCTGGCAGAGAGCAGACACAGAGTGTCTTCAGCAAAACTGCACTACTGTCAGAGAGAAGTTCAATATCTAGAACACATTATTGTGAAGGGAGGTAGTGTCATCAGAAAGAGCTGAAGCAATCTTGCAGATAAATCCACCATGAACTCAGAAAGAAATATGGATGTTTTTGAGAATGTTTGGCTACTGGAAATAGTGGATACCAAACTTTTTCTTGGTGGCAAAGGCTCTACTAAGACTAAAATACAGAAATGTGTCTGATCTAATTCCATGGGACAGTGAATGTGCAAAGGCATTCCTGGAGTTAAACGATAATTTGTGTCGTGCCCCGGCACTAGGAATGCCAGATGATACACAATAATTCACACTATTTCACAGTGAGAGAAATGGTTGCGCTCTCGGTTTTGACACAAATACATTGCTGATCTCAAAAACCTGTTGCTTTTTTTCTACCACTGTTGATCCAGCAGCAGCAGGACTTCCCGGTTGCCTTGAAGCGGTGGCCGATGTAAGAACTGGCCTGGAAAAGAGCGAGAATATTGAAATGGGAGTCCCATTATCTATCATGGCCCCTCACTATGTAGAGCTGTTGTTGGCCAGAATAAAGACGCTATACATGACTTATAATAGGTTGTCAAAGTATGAGCAAAGAATTTTGTCTTACGAAAACGTCTTAAAATGTTGCAGTGTTGAACCCTTCAACTTTATAGCCTGTAAGTGATGAAAATCATGATGAAAGTTAACATGACTGTCTAGATGTCACAGAATTGTGCACTAAACTCCCCCTTGATATTAAGGATAAACCACTGATTGAGCCCAATCAAGTGTTTTCTGTAGAAAAATCATGCTTGAGAAGTAACAATGCAAAAGAAATACAATTGATGGACGGTATGCAGAACAAATCTAAACATTCACCCCCATTCAAGAGATCTGGGTGAAATCCATCATTATTTTGCTCAGCATGCCACCCCAGCTTAGACCTGGCCATATGCAAATCAGTCTTGACCCTGTGCTTTATGGGAACAGTCCAGCCCAACCTGCCAAACCAGGTCCTCTCTGGACCGGAAACAAGCATCCTAGGACCAGTTTAAGGGTTTCACTCCTCATCAGCCAGGATAGCTTGAATCCAGTGGCACAGTGAGCCGTGGTACCACACCCATCAATTGTGTGTCTTTTGCTTTTTCGCCCTAATTGCGCCGGGGGTGCCCAGAAGTTGGTCCCACGCTCACAGTGCCACTGGAAGTCCTTAAGAAACTACTTATTCTGATGAATTTTGATTCCCTAATACAATAACCAAATTAACCTTAATTTGTCTCAGTCTAATATTGAGTCCTGTTGATTTTTCCATTTTTACTGTGATTCGTGTTTAAATGCGCTGTAGAGAGAATCAGCGAGCCCTGTCAGAATGTCAGGCTTTACTTCTTCTGTTTTGTGTTGCAATTACCGAGCTCTTGGTTAGCATAATTTTCATCCTATTTAACTTCTTGAGGAGGTTGGCTCTTCCAGTTGCTACTGTTTATTTTTTCAGCATGGGCTTGAGAATGGTCTATCTAAATCTGATATGAAACCTGTAAGTTGGCTGTCAATCAATGGTCCTCATTGCACAGCGAACATTGAGGTAGTCAACCTAATTTCCAACACTCATATCGACAGAGAAGGATTCATCAGAGGATCAATGCTTCTGTAGTAAATGGAAGCAATTTAGACTGTCTAATTGTGAATAAGCAGTTAGTAGAGTGAGGAGACTAAGCCTGTAATAATCAAATTTTACGCACTGCTTCATGCTGCAACACATCTGGTAGCAAAGCTATGGTTTTGCTTAGTTAAGTGAGATTTTTGGGTTCTTAAATAGTCCTTACCCTAAGTCCAAAGAGTGAAAAATGTTTGGTTCGGCAAAGAGAAGGTTTGATGGAGCCCTGATGGAGTATTGCTCTGGATAGAGTCGTCATATAACAACAGCGAAGGAGTTAGGGATGCACATTGCTACTGCTTTGCTTAAGATTGAAGTTTTTGAAAATGACTCTGTGACGTTGAGCGAAGGGAAATGGTTAAACTCCATGTATGATTGTGGCACTTTTGTGAAAAGTTGAAGTTGTAAATGGGTCCGTCGTGGTCTAAGATCTCAAGAAATGTACCTACAGGTTGTCCCAGTGCAGAAGGCAATGAGTAAGTTGTTTGCTGGTTTGTGGTGTTGATCGTGAAATGTCGTTGACAATACCTTGGTAATGGTACGCTTAGTGTGTTAGTTGTAAGTGATTGGTATGGTTCATCTCAAGTGCACAATGGATAACTATATGAATTAAGGGTAAAATCCAGATGGTAGAGGTTTTTCATTGCAGTGCATGAGTGTAGAAAGTTTAGTTACCTTGTCAGTCCATGTATCTTGTAGTGGAGGAGACAGTTTTATTTATCACACTAGCAGCCCGTCCCGTCGTTGTCCGGGTATGAAATAGAATGTGTGTAATGTGTGTATTTGGCAAGGGCAATTTATTTAAAAATCTTGCGGTAGACAACATTTTTTGTTTCATTAGAATAGGGACGGAGAAGGCCCAGCTGCAGCCCTGGTTGATGTTAGCAGGCGCCTGTAATTGGTGTAGTGATCCGCCGCCTGAGCCCGGCTACAGCACTGGTTGATGTTAGCAGGCGTGTGTAATGTCGTTGAATGAGAGAGTTATCAGCCGCGGGTAAATCCGTTTAATGAGAGAATTGAGTGACAGCGAGTAGGAGAGGCTGCTGTAATTGTCCCCGCAGACACGCTCATTTGCGTGTTCCCCCGCGTGAGGCCCACATGCAGGCCTGTTTGATGTTAGCAGGCACGTGTTCCCCTGCTTGAGGCACAGCTGCAGCCCTGGTTGATGTTATCAGGCGCGTGTAATTAGTGTACTGATCCACCGCCTGAGCCCGGCTAGAGCCCTGGTTGATGGTAGCAGGCGCGTGTAATTTCGTTGAATGAGAGAGTTCATTAACAGCGCGCAGGAGAGGCTGCAGTAACGTTACATACCAGGCCTCCAGGTGAACGCGTTTGTCACGCCCCCAGCACACGGCCACAGCAGACGATCTTCTGATTAATGTACGACCCACATGGCGGAACGTAGCACACGCCCCCAACGTGCCCCTTGATGTGGCGCAATTGCGTTCACATGGCATGAAGGCCGGACACACGCCCCCAGCATTTCTCACACCCCCAGCGTGCCCCTTGATGCTGCGCAGCAACGTAATTGGCGCTTGTATGTACGACTCACATGGCATGAAGGGCGGACACACGCCCCCAGCGTTTGTCACGCCCCCAGCACATGCCCACAGCCCACGATGTGATGGCCGTACCACACGCCCCCAGCATTAGTCACACCCCCAGCCCACGCCCACAGCACAACGCAGACACGCCCACAAGGGACTACTTTGCTGGCACGGTTCTTTTACCTTTTAAATGTATTGAGGAGTTGGCCTAACGGCTAAGGCGCTCGACCTCGGACCTGGGGATCTGGGTTCGAGTCTTAGTAACGACGCCAAACATCCTGTGATTCTGGGCAAATCGCTTAATCTCCCCGTGCCTAACAAAAATGAATGTGTGTCCTCATGTAACGTAACTGGTGCTATGTAAAGCGCTCTGATACCTGATTCAGTTCGGGTCAAGTTCGCACTATATAAAACTCTGCAAAAAATATATATTTATGGTGGCTGTCTGCATAGCCTATGTCCTTCTGCTGCAACTGCCCTTTCCAACGCTGTATTGGGTGTTGTGATTGGTGCTGTGGTTACTGAGATTACCCGCCTCAAAGGTTTGGGCTCTCTCTTTATAATATTAGTATGGATGTGCTCCACGCTTTATGCTTTATGTATTAATATGTAAATGTGAGAAAGTGTATGTAGGAAGTACGATCAGAATGATCAAAGAAAGAGTGATGGAACATTTTAGAGTGGTCAAACAAGGAGCTCCCAAATACCCTTCTGCATACACACCCTAACATGTGACACACAAAACCACCACAGAACATTCCAATTTCATGATTTAGAAATCTTGTCACAAAATTACAGAGGTGGAAACGGAGAGCATCAATTGAGATGACAGGAAGCAATTTAGATAATGAGTTTCAAGGCGGTAGATATGGGTTTGAATATTGACCGGGAACTACACTACTTCCTGGGTGACTAAAGGTTTGTTTTGATTCCCTGTCTATGCGACAGGAACTGTACATATGAAACAATATACACAACTGTGACATAATAACTGTGACAATGGATATGTATTTTACAGATCACCTGTTGATTAACACTGATTAACACGTTGGCCATGAGGTCTATGCAACAGGAACAGAATAACTGAAATAATATACCAACCTCTGACATGATAACTGTGATGCTGGTTATGTATTTTCTGATAATCTGTTGTATAATAATGATCAATACGATCTGCCATGTGGTCTTGCCCATGATATACCTATTGCCTAATAAGCGTGGATATTGTGTGTTTGCTTAGATTATCATATATATAACTTATAATAACAGCATTGAAGATTTGTGTAGAAAATGTTGACACCTTATGATCTCCTTCATTACTCAGAAAGAATGACCAATACATGGATTTATTCATACACCCTTGGTTAACTTTTCCTCCTGCTAATACTGATCCAGGTAACACTTTTTCCTTTCACTACTGTTTATATATACTGGCACTGATCACTGGGACTATTTGACTGTGCTTAATCTCGTATGAATACTAACCCTTACACTAACAAGAGGTTGCCCTCCACTTCCTCGGTCTTTCTGAAATGATAGATATTTGACAACCATTTGCGAACCGTAGATAGACATCACCCTGAAATTAAAGGGGATTGCCCCTTCTTATGGCGGCTGCTGCGCGGTGAGGAGAGCGACCCTTGACACTTGACCCTGTCCCAGGCAGGTCGCTCTCCACAACGCACTGTGTGCCTTTGTCCCTACTGCCGAATCGCTGCTGCTGCCTTGAGTTGAGGCCCTCCTCCACCCGCAGGCTGCCACATGCGCCTCATCCCTGGTGGCCCAGTTGTGAGCCGTGAGTATCTGTCTGCTCGCTCTGTCCCTTTGACATCTGTCTGGTTTTTACCTCTGTCAGCCGTTTTATTCATTGTGTACCGTCTTGTCTTCTGTACTGTAAACTGTGCCCTTTTTTGCATTCTGTATCCCTGCCCGTTTTGTGCCTTGTGCCCTTGTATTTTGTTTCCGCCGTCCCGCTTTCCTTTCCCGCCACTGCGTTCCCCTGCGGCCCACCCCCGCTTGCTCATTCGTTCCAGATGCTCCTCCCTCCCACCTCCCCTTCTTATGGTGGCCACTGCGCAGTGAGGAGAGCGACCCTTGACCCTGTCCCAGTCAGGTCGCTCCCCGTGCTGCAAAGCACCTCCTGTGTGCCCTTGTACTGCCGAATCGCTGCTGCTATAACCAGGTACATTAATAGACTAAGGATGTGAACTTTTGAACTAATAACGAACTAATAGTCAGAAAATGAGTTTACTCTATATTCTTTTCAGCCCCTTTCAACAGAAAGACACTTGAAGGGTAGAAAAATGGAGTTTAGACCCAACAACCAAATGGAAGATTGAGTATATCCCTTCAATTAACAAGGTACACCATTTAGATCTCAGAATGCAAAGGCAATAAGTCTATAAACGTAGAGAAGTATAAACAAATAATTAAATCGAATATTGTTTATCCTATACAGGGACATCATAACCTTAACAATTATTGAGCGGTCCATGATCCCGAAACCCATAGTTTATACATGGGAAGAAAATTTGACCATTTATTGAAGGAATAACATCTTCAATGAATAAGGTATAGAACTTTACACACATACTTGCACCATGTGTCAGTAAAGTATTAACAGCAGTGGACAAGATGTCCAAGGGGAAGGTAAACTCTATTAGTTCTGTAACAGGAGTAGGAATGTGGGAGTAGGAATGTGGAAGTAGAATAACAATTTTCATGTAAAAAAATACTAAATAAATCTGTCATAGAGTGTATAGTATCCTGATGTAGCACTCGAGAACATATGATAAAAGATATAAGTATAGTATGAATTAAGATGAAAACATAGGATGATATGTTTTAGAGAGAAGAGAGATGTATGTTTAACCTGTACCAAAAAAGTATGGTAACTCTATGTTTTTAAATTCATTTAGAATCAGTCCTGAGGAAGGTTCACCATCAGAAATACCGAAACGCCGCGTCGACTGTTTGATTCTTTGTGTTTTTTAAAGAATTTTTTTTAATAACGTTTGATCATGTGGTTTTAATATTTTTGTAATAATGTGAAATTATTGTGATAGAATAAAGTGTAACAGATTTTTACAAGATATTTAGTGTGGAAAATACATCTCTCTTTCTTGAGTTTATGCATGTTTTTTGACAAAAAATGTTTTTCTCTAGTTTCCTAAAAATTTGAATTTTAATTTTGAAATTTGTATCATACTATTACAAGTAATGTGAATTTGTTCATGGGCATTTAGCATAATCCTGAATACCCCACAAGAAACTTAGGATATACCATTGTACCTTTACCTTTCCCGCCCAATTGATGGCATGCTGTGTTGCTGATTAATAGTTACCACTCGAGTGATTATTCTTGTATCTGGACATCGAATACCTGTCCATTCCCAGTGGGGACGCCTTTATGTTTCTTTAAAAGAACTCTCTTCCCCCCAGTCCCCTATAAGCCTGAGCGGGGTCCTCCTTCTTTTTATTACGAGATGAGGTCCTCCTCCACCCGCAGGCTGCCACCTGTGCCTCATCCCTGTGGTGAGCTGTGAGTATCTGTCTGCTCACTCTGTCCCTTTGCCATCTTTCTGTTTTTTACCTCTGTCAGCCGTTTTATTCCTTGTGTACCGTTTTGTCTTCTGGACTGTACTCTGTGCCCTTTTTTGCATTCTGTATCCCCGCCCGTTTTGTGCCTTGTGCCCATTTATTTTGTACCCGCCGTCCTGTTTTCCTTCCCCGCTGCTGCGTTCCCCTGCGACTCTTCCCCCGCTTGGCCGTTCGTTCTGCTCCCTCCTCCCAGCTGCCCCTCCCTCCCACCTCCCCTTCTTATGGCGGACACTTGCAGCGGGCACGCCGAAGGCAAGCCCATCTGCGCCCGTCCACGCCTGGACCACGCCCAGCGTCAAAGCCCCTGGCCCCCGCAAATGCCACGAAGACCGACTACGCTATGACGCCTGCACCCTCCATGCACTCAACGCTGGCCGATGCCACACCTGCGGCCAGGCCACCCCAAAGCGCACCCAAGGACCCTTCTCCTGCTAGAACTGCTGCTACAACAGCCTCCAAACCACCACCATGCCCGCCGGGGTAGGTTGCAACAGCCTCCGATGCCTTCTTCTCAACACCCGCAATCATGCCATCGAACTCTGGTATCTACTCAACTCCACCTCCCCAGACGTCGCCTTCCTTTTTTTTAAAATATTTTTTTTATTAAAGTCCATGAGTACAAATATAATCATAAATGTAACAAATGAGATAACATAATTTCACTCAAAGAAAAAGTAGTTCACAGCGAAGGCAGAGAGAAAAAACAGTACTACACATCAAAATTACACATCAGTACGGATTCTGTATCCCCGCCAGTTTTGTGCCTTGTGCCCATGTATTTTGTACCCGCCGTCCTGTTTTCCTTCCCCGCTGCTGCGTTCCCCTGCGACTCTTCCCCCGCTTGGCCATTCGTTCTGCTCCCTCCTCCCAGCTGCCCCTCCCTCCCACCTCCCCTTCTTATGGCGGACACTTGCAGCGGGCGCGCCGAAGGCAAGCCCATCTGCGCCCGTTCACGCCTGGACCACGCCCAGCGTCAAACCCCCTGGCCCCCGCAAATGCCACGAAGAACGACTACGCTATGACGCCTGCACCCTCCATGCACTCAACGCTGGCCGATGCCACACCTGCGTCCAGGCCACCCCAAAGCGCACCCAAGGACCCTTCTCCTGCTAGAACTGCTGCTACAACAGCCTCCAAACCACCACCACGCCCGCCGGGGTAGGTTGCAACAGCCTCTGATGCCTTCTTCTCAACACCCGCAATCACGCCATCGAACTCTGGTATCTACTCAACTCCACCTCCCCAGACGTCGCCTTCCTTTTTTTTTTCTTTTTTTTTTTAATTAAAGTCCATGAGTACAAATATAATCATAAATGTAACAAATAAGATAACATAATTTCACTCAAAGAAAAAGTAGTTCACAGCGAAGGCAGAGAGAAAAAACAGTACTACACATCAAAATTACACATCAGCACGGATATCCGTAGCCTATAGTTACATAACTAATCACAACTGATCTTGTTATAGCTGCTACTGTCTGACAAACAAAAATACAATCATTCTAACTAAAAGAGAAAAATATAGTAAAAGCACAAGGCAATACTTTTGTACCTCCATATAATTCATAACTGCCCCCCAAATCTAGCGACCTAGTTTCCTTTTCCATCAGCCTTTCACGGCATAAAGGCTATATTCCAAATTAAAAGTTGATAGAAAACTTGCCCTCCATAACTCAAAAGATGGGGGGTCCTTTTGTAGCCACATTGATGCGATACAAAGCCTTGCAACGGCAGTAGCAAGAAAAATCAAATATACAGATTGTATGGGTAAGATATCAACTGTCGATCCCTTTTCAACCCCCAACAGAACCTGAGTGGCAGATAATCGTATAGGTACCCCCAAAATCTCAGCCAGAAATTTCTCTATATGTCCTATAAACGTGGTTAAGTGCCTACACGAAAAGTAAACATGTACAATATCAGCAGCTTCGATCCCACAGCGAAAACACTTAGCCCCATTTACACAACCCCACTCAGACAATTTGGCTGGCGTGTAATATAAATTGAAAACTGTTTTAAAATGTTGGGCATGTAGATTTGCTGACATGACATGAATAATCGCCCAGCCAACTCTAAGGAAGTCTCCAGTTGGATACCCTGACACCCCAATCGGTTGTCCCATTTATGATTTTGAGCTTCCAAGTCGTTATCTAATGTATCCAACATTAAAGTATACAGTGTGCCGATCCGTGAGCCTTTCCTGACTGCCTCAACATGAGGATTAGCTTGAATTCTCCATCTGGCTTTTAAAAAGTAATCACAAATTTGTAAATATTTGAAGAAGTCAGCCTGAGGTAAATGAAATTGATCACTTAATTGATCGAAAGATTTCATGTCATTTACCAGAAATAAATCACTAACTGTACACACCCCTTTGTCCCTCCATTTACACATCATCTGGTCCCAAAATACTGATGGAAAAAGAGTAGTTATTGTCAATGGCGTATGCCAAGATATCTTCTCCACCCCATACATTTTTCTAACCACTGTCCATACTTTGTAAACAGCAATAATAACCTTGAGTGCGCTTATAGTAACTCCCAACCACGTTAATGAACAGTCAGTTTTTGGCATCACTGCCTAGCAGCATTTGATAAATGGAGGAGGATTCCTCCCTAGTTGCTGATTCATGACCAGTCAAAAGTATATTCATATGCTGCATCATACATGCGTAATAGTACAACGTAAAATCTGGAACAGCCCAGCCCCCTTATTCCCTAGGTAGGACCATAGACCGCATTGCTCTGCGTGCTTTGCCCTGAGCCCATATAAATATGGCGCATATCGATTGTAACAAAGCAAGACTACTTCGCGGGATTTCTAAAGGCGCTGCCCTAAAAATATATAATATTTTCGGCAACCTCAGCATTTAAAGAACATTGCATCTTCCCACCATAGTCAGATGGAGGCACCCACAACGATCCAATTTTTTCCAAGTCTCTGATACCAACCGCCCCCAATTAGATTCAACCAATGCCCTCAGACAAACCCGGATCCTGATCCCCAAATAAACCACTTCCTCCACTACCCTTTGATCAACAAATGCATGTATGTTAGTGCATAAGATTTGTGTCTTTGTAGAATTCAGTTTGTAAACAGATGCTGCCCCGTACTGTACCGCCAATTGCTCTATTTCAGGCATAGCCATTGCTGGATTTGTTGTTACTACTGCTACGTTGTCGGCATAGGCGAGGACGTGAAATTGATCTTGCTGCAATCTGACTGAAGTTATCCTAGGGCTATCTTCTAACATTTAAAAAAAAAGATCAATATAAAGAGAAAACAGTGCAGGGGAACAAGGACATCCTTGTCCTGTGCCACGTGCAATTAAAAATGGCTTGGACTCAAGACCCATTATGATTGATTGATTGATTGATGCTTTATTTCGATATGCACATATCATAAAAGCAGTACAAAAAGATAAAAACAGCATGTCGAAATAAGTAAGACTGTACAAGTGGAATGATAATTAAAACACGGTATGTCATCATAAATTAGATAAAAAAGAATTAAATTGTTATGGACAGTCTTCTAAGTCTTAACAACCAAGCCCATTTTAAAAATTTTGCAACAGCACAAACAATAGGAGGGGCTGTATTAGTTAAAAGAATCCGTAGGGCAACAGAGTGCTGACGAGTCCCCAGTTCTCTGCAAATGGGGCCAAGCCAACGCGATCTGGGGCGACCATAGTCCTGGCATTCGAAAAGGAAGTGTGGCACCGTCTCTGGTTTTTCCGGACAAGAGGCACAAAAGCGTGATGTGGGCTGGGCTTTATTCCACCTTGAACAGAGATCCGCCAAGGGCAAGGTTCCTAGCCGAAATGTAATGTACAAGGACCTATCCATAGCCACTGTTATAATATCCATATATGGCTCATACAAGACAACGTCTTTGAACAACAGGAAAGCTGCGGTGGTTTTGCAATGCTGCTGGCTACTAGAACGCTTCACGTCAACCCACTCCCAGAAAAGTTTTTTTAGAATCTTCTTTGGTGGAGCGGAGTGACTATGCCAGCAAGAAGCCAAACCCAGTTCCCCTAAAAGATGTTTTATGTCCTTCAGCCATTTGATGCTGCTCCAACCGTCAGCATGCATCACTTCTGCTAGACCATTGGCATACGATTGTAGCTCCGGGACCCTCCACAAACGTGCCCAGAGCAGAAGGGGACGAAGCCGAGCCTGGTCCCTTATGGCTTTACAGCCAGTGTCCAAGAGCATTGGGATGGTCGGGCTGCTCGATGGAATAGCAAGAAGATCCTTGATAAATTTATTTTCGGCCTTACTCAATGAGTCGACTTTGCCCAAGCCCCACAGTTCCGATCCATAGAGAGAAGCAGGGACTGCACGAGCTTTATACATCTCCAGTATGGGTGCAACACAATGTTTTGAGGAGTTATTGTATTCCTTAAGAAGGGCGCCCCCCACCCTTTTGTGGGCCAGAGTCATTTTATCAATGTGGGCAGTCCAGCTCATTGCATCATTCAGACGGATCCCCAGATAATCAAATTCCGCCACTCTTTCTAGGGGTATGGAGTTCAGGATTGGAGGGCGACCAAGTTTGCGGGGTGGGTGCATGACTAGGTACTTGGTCTTGTCTATGTTAATGACGAGGCCTTTAGTGGTACAGAAATCCTGGAAGCGGTTCAGCAAAAACTGTAGACCTTGGGGGGTTTTGGAGATGAGGAGGGTGTCGTCGGCGAACAACAGAGTTGGAATTTTTACTCCACCCAGGCTGGGGGCATCTGATGGTTCGCCCAGTAGATGATCTACCACCCCGTTAATATAGAGGGAGAATAAGGTGGGGGCCAAAACACAGCCCTGTCTTACTCCCCTCTCGACCCTGATTTTATCGGTCTTTTCCCCATTCAACCCCCATCTAACCTGGGCATAGGTGTTGGTGTGCAGGTTAATGAGGAGGTTCAGTAGGTACGGGGGCATCCCTAAACCATGAAGCACCCTCCAAAGTTCCTCCCTTGGTACCAGGTCAAAGGCAGTCTTAAGGTCAATAAAGGCCAGATAGAGACTGCCTTTGCCCAGCACCACCACCTTCCAGTGTAACAACAAAAGCCTAAAGGCCTGTTCAATAGTTCCTGTACCCGAACGGAACCCAGCCTGCATGTCGGACAGAATGTGATTGTCGTCCACCCATTGAGTAATTCTCCCCAAGATGGTTTTCCCGGCCAATTTCTGGCTGGAGTCTATTAGGCTTATAGGCCTATAGTTCCCGGGTAAATCCCGACTGCCCTTTTTAAAAATGGGGACCACCTCTGCACCTCTCCAGGAGTCAGGCACAAGCCCTCCCCCCATGATTGCATTGAGGAGTGCAGAGATTAGAGCCCCCCATTCTTCCGGGTAAGCACGGAGGATGTCCCCCGGTAGGCCATCCGGGCCAGCTGCTTTCAAAGGGACCAAGGTTTTGATCTGCTTTGTTACATCAAGGGGGGAAAACAGATCCAGGTCACGGTCTAGAGTAAAGGCTGGGATGTTAAAGGGATCATTAAGGGGGCCTTCAACAGCAGAGTACAGATTTTGGAAATGGGAAAACCAAGTCTGGGCATTAATCGCACAAGTCCTCCGGGAATCGGCGGGACGATTCCTTTTGCCCACCATGTCCCAAAAACCTTTAGCATCTTTCCCTCGGCTGGCAGCCAGAAGGTCCTGCCAGAAGCTATCCTCCCATTCCATCCTTGCATTTTTCTGGCAGAGTGTGTAGTGTCTCCTGGCCTCCCTAGTCCTAAGCGGCAATTTGGACTTGACTGCCTCAATAAGAAGTGATTTCGCCTCCCTACACTTTTGGTTGTACCAGCCCTGACCCGGTCGTAGGCTGGGTTTCCTTCCGCTCGGGTGGGCTGGGACTACAAAGAGGTCGCCAATGGTCTGAATTATGACACAAAACCTAGGTGCCACCTCCATCAGCCCTTCCTCTTGGCAGTCAAGATTGGCCAGGGCTGAAACCAGAAGCTGCCTAATCGCAGAGGTTTTCTCCTCCGAAAGAGCCAGCTTCGCCCACTTTAGCCTTCGCCCACAGTTCGTGACCACTGACAGGTCTGGCGCGGGGTTACAAGGAGAACCACTCACGGTGCTGTTGACGCACCTGTGGGACAGGGTGAGGGACAGGAGATTGTGGTCGCTCTCCACAGAAGGTAAAACTACCATGTCCTCCACCATGCCCCACAGGTGTATGTCAAGGAGGAAATAATCAATCCGTGACGTGTGTCCTGGCCTATTGTAGGTGTGCGCCCCTACTTTGTCGGACCTGGTTCTGCCATTGGCAGCTCTAAGCCCAAACTCCATAACTAGGGAGTTAATCTGGAGGGCCACTTCTGTCCATTTTTTAACAGGGCCAAGCTCGAGGGGAGGAATCCCCCACCCATTATCAAATTCCTCTTGATCTGCTAGGATGTCCAGATCCAGAGGCTCGAAAGTGCAGTTCAGATCACCTGCCAACAGTGTACAAGACCTGTATGGAGATGAGCGGAGCTGCGCTTCCAAGCAAGCTATAACTGGGGATTCTCTTCCCCCCTTAGTACCACGGGCATAAATGTTAAAAATATTTAGAATGACTCTGCCCTGGGAATTTCTAAGCAAAATGTTTAGGAGGTCGGGGCAGTTAGTGTCCTTCTCCTCCACCCTACAGTTAAGTGCGGTGGCTACCCAGATTAACAGACCGCCAGAGGGGCGGCCCCTGCCAGTTACACTTTCTGCCGCCGGCAAAAAGTGGGTGGAATAACCCGCCTTGTGAAGGGGCACCCGACTCCAGGTTTTCTGGAACAGGCATATGGAGTATTGCTCCACATGCTCGCTCCAATCCGGCAACGCCAGCTTCCTTTCGAGGCCCGCAACATTCCAGCTGAAAACCCTAATCTGGGGGTCCGTTACAGCTGCAATGCTACAATCCACGACAGGGGGTGACAAGTCCGCAGGACCCACATCAGGGGGACCAGGCGTAGAATTATGGGAAGCCCCAGTCTCCCCCTTCCCCTCCACAGACCCGGCCGTAGCCAGAGTCTGCGGTGGGGAGGAGGAGCCATTGGATTTGGGGTATGGTGTTGACTCAGCGACAAAACCCGGGGCCACAACGACCTCCCCCGGATCATGACTGAGTCAACAACTCCCAGGTCCCCAGTTTGGTATCACTGGAGCTGGGGATAGCTGCTGGGAAAGAACCCCCGGGGTCAGAAGGCCATGGGCAGTGTTTTCCACCAAAAGTTGGCCCCCTGGGCTGCCAATGAAGGAGGGTTGTCCAAGGTGGATGGAGGGGGTGGTCATAATAGACCGTGGGTAAAAAAATGTCAAATCGACTATGTCGATACCCGAACCAGCCGTGGGTTGACCTTGAGAGCATATAAATTGGGCAACCCTAGCATCTTGGAAATTTACAACCACACAATCCCCTTCAAGCGATTTTTTCCCGTGTCCAATCCAACCCACCCTGCGTACACCAAGAATAATTCCATCCACTCCCGCAGGCAAGGGCCTGTTGGCTTTCAGCCAGTGGATGACCTTATTCTTTAGTGCCTGATGGTTTTCCCGCTGGGTACTCCCAATAGGGGGGACTTTCGTGAGGATGACAACATACGGGTGGCACTCAGGGGGGAGGTTAACTGGGGGGCACTTGCGTCTACTGTTCTGGGGAGGACCCAAAGGGAGCCGATTTGTAGGTGGGACGGGAATAAATGCAACCTTAGGGGTTGATGCAACACCACCAGTTGCATCAGATATAGCAACCCCAGGCTGCGAAGCAGGGCCCGTCCCTCCCTTCTTGTGTTGACTTGGGGCCTGGGTAGCCACCGGGGATATTGCTGCTGGGGGAAGGGTAGCATGCACGTGGGCAACATAAGTGGGAGCCTTCGGCTTTATCTGTCTAGGACCAACCTTAGGAGCAGCCAAGATCGTATTCCCAGGTGCAGGGAGCTTGGGCGGCTGCATCAGTTGGTCTCCCAGGGGGGGTGTCTCTGGGACCTCTATCCTATTGGACTCATCTGACCTATCAGTCCTATCCTTACTGGGCTTTGGCTGGTGCTTGAGAAGGGTCTTTAGGGCAAAGAAATTGTCCCTAGTAGCCTGCTCAAAGCAGTCAAGCCTTTCCCCCAACCTCTTGACCTGGTCTATAAGTGGCAACACAAGAGACTTGACCATCTTCTCAAACGCCTCCATAGAGTGACCCACGTTGTCCTGAACAGGCGTTAGTGGGGCCGACAAGAAGGGTGGTACTGTATCGATAACAGCCGGGGCGCAAATGGCTGTCCCTGTGGATACCGGTCCTGCGGTGCTCTCGGGGGAGGGACCCCTCAGGGGCAGGTACCTGGGATGGTTAGTGGTCTTAGATGGGCAACCCTTTCTAGTGTGATTGCCCTTTTCCCCTTCCTTTTGATAGGCTCCTGGATGGGTTGCTTTTTGGTCGGCGCTTGTGGGACGGGAGCAGGAACCTCAGGGCAGTGTAGGGACTGAATGCCAGGTGCACCTACTAGAGAGAGCTCGTTGCATGGATCTATAAGCACGGCACATGGACTGGTACCGTGGACACCAGGCAATGAGCTTTCTACCCCCTCTAAACCACCCGTTGGAGGTGCAATAAGGGAATCCCCAGGTAAATCCCCAAGCAAAGGTGCAGGGGGAGTAGGATTTAGAGGGGACAACACTATTCCTGGCGATGGACTTTTGGCAGGAGGGAAGTCAAGTGAAAGGCGCCGTTCAGATATGGCAAGTTCATTGTCTATGACAGCCGCCACCCTTGTCAGGAATTTGTCCATAGAGCCAAACATAGCACCCCCGGGGGCACTCTCCCCGCAACCCCTCAAGGCCTTACCGGAGCGTGTTGACATGCTGAGATGCGGCACCACAAGTTGAAACCGGTACGATAGATGGAAATGGGGTGGCCCTGCCCTGCCTCCTCCTGCCCCGGACGGCCAAGACGGCCCGCCCTTTGCCCGGGCTTCGCTCGGCGTCCCGCTCGCGTCCCGCTGAGCGATGAGCTGGCCGTAAAGTAGACACGTTGCAAGCGGGGGGCGTGTCTGTTTGTGGGCGCGTCCGCTTGCACCTGGGGAAAGCAGGGACTCCTGGACTTCTGAGTCCCTGCAGAGCGCCGACGTGGTGTTCTTCTCAGCGCCTCCCACAGCACAGCGCTTGCACACCTTCCCCTAGCCGCGAAGCGGCACCCGCGGAGCGGGTGCGGCGAGAGGCGGCGGCGATAACAGAGCCCAGCACAGCAGACAGTCCCGAGGTCTCAGGGACAGACAACAGCCTTCTCGCTCCCAGGTGGGTCCCATTATACAAATCCTAGTGACTGGCTTACAGTAAAGTGTTTATATAGCAGAAAGAAAATGCTGTTTGAACCCCCATCGTCGCATCACCGCCCACAGAAACCCCCAAGAAACACAATCAAAATCCTTCTCGGCATCTAATAAAATCAGGCTAAACGGTTCCCCTCTACAGTTCGCGTAAACCAAAAGTGTTATCACTCTGTTGACGTGGTTTGTTGTTCCCCCCTTAGGTATAAAACCGTGTTGTCGAATTGATACCAATGGTGTTACAGCCTCCGCAAGTCTAGTCACTAGGATTTTTGAATATATTTTGCCATCTGCGTTCGAGAGAGATATGAGGCGGTATGAGGCCGGGGTCTCGGTAGGCTTTCCTTTTTTCACGAAGACAACGATGTTAGCCTCATCCCAAGTTGCCGTAGATGAGCCCGTCAGATCCTGTATACATATCTCTAACAAATCTTCCTGCAGGACACCAAAGAAAGTTTTATACACCTCCAGCGGTATTTTATCAGGCCCTGCAGCCTTCCCGTTTGCTAATTCATTTATGGCCTTTTCTAGTTCACCAATAGTTATAGGTGCCTCTAACTTCTCCCCCTCCAACTCATCTAAATTCCGCTCACAAAAACGCTGTAACAGAGGCTCAGACTTTTGCTGATCGTATTCTACTCCAGAATATAATACTTCATAAAAGTCTTTAAAAACCTCTAGTATCCCCGCCTCAGTTTCCACCCGATTCCCCCTCAAATCGCAAACTGCACTAATTCTCTGAGCTGCTTCCTTAACTCTCACCTTTTGTGCCAAACAACGACCACTTGTCTCTCCATATTCATAGTTCAATTGTTGATTCACTAGATGCATTTTAGCTGCCTCTTGACTCCAGTGCAGATTATTATTTTTTTTCCAGAGTTTTATATAGCGTGAACTAGACCCGAACCGAATCAGGTATCAGAGCTCTTTACATAGCACCAGTTACATTACATGAGGACAGACACACATTAATTTTAGGCACGGGGAGATTAAGTGATTTGCCTAGAATCACAGGAGGTTTTGGCGTCGTTACCGAAACTCGAACCCAGATCCCCAGGTCCGAGGTTGAGCGCCTTAGCCGTTAGGCCAACTCCTCTCCCTTTACTTTGGCCTTGCACCTAGCCACTTCTATTGCAAAATCTCCGATATTTACACCATCATGTATAGCCACCATAAGCTTTTCTTCTGCATGCCTCAATATGTGATACACTTCCTGCAAAATACTCCTAAGTTGCTTTTGCCTATACAGACCATAGATAATAACCTCCCTCCTAAAGGCCGCTTTAAAAGCGTCTCACACATATCCTACAGCTGCACTCCCACAATTAATACGAAAAAAGTCTTCAATCCATTTATTCATATGAATAATAAACTTTTCATCTAGTAATAATTTCCTATCAAATGAAAAGCAACGTGGCTTGTAGGCTATTCGAACACTAGCCAGAGTCAATACAAGGGGACCATGGTCTGAAGTAAACCTTGGATACACTTGTATCTTGGCGTCCTTCAAAAGATGAGCCGGAGCAAAAAAATAATCCAGCCTCACAAGTTTTTGATGCGGGCTCAAACATCGACCAGGCCATGTGCTTCAACAAGTAATTCAGATTGCCAACACAGTTAGGTGCAAGATGGATATTAAAATCACCGCAAACTATAAGTGGTGTTGGCCATAGCGCCAGCTCAACATTAAGTAGCTCTAAAACCGCTGTCTCATCAAAACTTGAGCCATAGATAGAACATATTGTAAAATTTGGCGTTCCAAAAATACACTCAGCTATGGCCCATCTTCCGTATTTATCAGCTAATGTTCTACCAGAGCTGACCATCTGTTTTTTGCCAAAATTACTACCCCCCTTGCTGTAATTGATTGTTCAGTACATATCAAAACCTTATACCCCAGCTCTGCTAACACTTTTCTCTTGGCCCATGCTATATGATCAAAGCTAAAGTGGAACAGGCAAGATGGCGGCTGCTGCAGTGGTCGTGTGAGTAAACTGTGGACTGCCCCGTTGTAACCTCTCACCTGCGGCCGATTTCGCCCGTCCAGGAGTGGCGGCTGGCTGTTGCTGTGTCGAGATTCAGGGTGGCTGACATTTGTGGTGACCTCTGTGCGGAATAACTTTAGGGAGAGACTCGGGTGGAGAGGCTCCACAGCGTTGGGGAAAACAGTGTCTTCGGCGACTTCACTGGCTTGGCGGAGACCTGGAGGAGGAGCCGCAGAGTGAAAACGGGAAAAGTGTGGAGCGGAGGGGAGCGGAAAGTGTGCGGAGTTGAGCAGAGGTCAAATCCCGGCTGATCCTTGGGCCGATTTTCGGCCTTTTTTTGGATTTCAACCTCGATTGGACTTGATTGGAGTCTGAGATGGAGCTGGGAAATGGCTCCAAAAGGTAGAGGGGCAAAAACCCGCGGCACTGCGGCAAATAGTTTGTCCTCGACTTCTGTCCCCCCGGAGATTTTGACCAGTGGGGCGGGCAGTCCTAAGGCCACCCCGAATTTAAAAAAATGGGGCCAAAGGGACACCTGCTCGTTGTGAGGGAGTGAATATGCGGGGGTCTGTGGCACAGTCTGTGTTAGTGGGCTTGGCGGATATAGCTGGGGGTAGCGATCCTGGTGCTACAGGACTAGAGAATGGATCTCTGCGATCACCAAGGAATGGGCAACAAGATATCTCCAAAAAAGACCGTGTAGGGCCTGCTATCTTCCATAAAAAAAGTGGCATCTAGTGGCAAGGTGGGGTTCCAAGCCCAAGTCAATCAAGTAAGTCCACCCTTGAATCAATCAGAGACACTTAATGGTTCGGAGGGTAAGAGAGCCCCTGGTTCGTTGATGGCAGCGAGTGATGTTGCTATGGAGGACGCCTCTAGTATTATATCAAGTAATATGGAGGGGTCATCAATTGCAGATAATGTGGATACTGTTGTTTTAGAAGGGCTGGATATGTGCATCAATTGCCCCAGTGTGCAGGAAAAGATGAGCGATGCAGATTCTGCTGGGTCAGGTGGAAAATGTTATTCCATGTCGGACCTTTAGACTGTCTCAGAAAATGTTTCAGAGAATGACAACGATGATAACGGCAATGACAGTCTGAGTGTAGCCGGGGACTGGGGAGGATGATTCCTCTCTGGAGCAATCTGCAAACCAAGAGACTCTGAAGAAAATACAAGAACATGGAGGACATGATATGAGGATGCCTCTGGTCCAGCCTATCTGGGACAGTACACCTGGTATACACTTTGCCCAGTCAGAATCGGCTGTTGGTAACCCTGGTGAGGCCGGTGGTGAGATAACGCTAAACACAATTTATGAAATTATAATGGCCCACAGGGAAGAGACAAAGGCGGGAGGCCTACGCACACAGGGGGCAGTGCATAAATTACAAAACATGGTCCATCGTATTGGAAAGTCTTGCGCTGAAATAACTACAAGGGTCGTGGAGGCAGAAGAACGTATTTCCGGGGTAGCAGATTCATTGGTAAAACAACAGTCGGCCATCACAGATTTACAAAAGACTAGAGTGGACATTGATTATAAGATCACAGATATAAAAAATAGATCAAGACGTAATGACCTCCGTATTTTGCGTGTGCCCGAAAAGCGGGAGGGTGAAGATGTGAGACAATATGTGGTGGAAATGTTTACAGAGGCCTTCCCTGATTTAAAAGACTGGAACTGGGAGACAGAGGTCATTCGGGCACATAGATTCCCCTTTGTTATACGTACAAGAGCGGGTGGGTCTGTTGGAAAGGCACAGCCTCGCGCAATTCTAATTTGTTTGAACAACCATTTGCTGCGCGAAGCATTATACGAACTTGCAAGGCCAGATAAGAGGGCTGCGAATTTTTTGTGCACCCTGATCTTTGTCCTGCTACAGTGCAGAAAAGATGGAGATTGCGGCAACTAATAACAGCTTTTCAGGCTAAAGGAGGGCAGGCTTTTTTATTAAATCCCGCTAAGTTAAAAGTTATCTTTAAAGGAAACACTAAATATTTTACATCAGAGATAGGCGCACAAGAATATTTGAAGACAATGACAAATGAGTAAGCGACAGCACAGGATAAGTTAGAACATCCCTTGTGACTAGTTAGCAGGCCAGTTGTCCTTCTTCTTTTTAGGGGTATCTTATTTTACAACATATTGCTAATATGTGTGCAATATTATGATATGTAGTAGCGTATAGCATTCATTATGTAGTATATACAGTATAGTAGCTTTCAGTTTTTTTTTTAAGGGAATATGAAATGCAAGGTGTAAGGTGCTGTAATTAATTTAGACAGTTAGCTGGCAAGTATAAAGAAAAAAGGAGAAAGAAACATGTGGGCACTAGGAATGAAGTGTTTTTGTGACGGGTGAGCCATGGTGAGGGTTATGGGGGCGGCAGTTCACAAATACTCCCCATCACTGAGGACATGGTCCTTATGCCTCGTTTTGGGTGGGGGGGGTCGTTCGGGTTTGGGTGGGGGTTGGGGTGGAGTAGGTGGGTGGAGAGGTGGGAGGGGTTTGGGGAGAAAAAGAACAATAAGTCATGAGTACATTTTTTTGATTAAGCAACAGGGGAATGTGTCATCGGGACAAAATGTATGGAGTATAGATGACGGATAAAGGTATCAGACTTGAGACTTGGCTCATTGAATGTTAGGGGCCTAAATCACCTCAATAAAAGGCAGCGGGTGGCAAGTGAGCTGCAGATGCTTCAGTGTGACTTAATGTGTCTTCAGGAGACGTCGCCTTCCTGATGGAGACCTGGATGAACCGCTCCTCGGCACTCGACAACGCCATAGCCATCCCTGATGGCTACAAGATCACCCACAGGCACCGCACCAACAGCACAGGAGAATGAATCACCATCGTCCACAGAAACACCCTCAGAATCTCGACCAGCCCCGCCGAACACCTGCACTTCCAGATCTACACGACCCCAACACCACCCTCAGAGGAACCCTCATCTACAGACCACCCGGCCCCCGGCCGCAGTTCAGCGACTCCATCGCCGACTTCGTCAGCACGCACACCCTTGCATCCACGGACTGCATCCACCTAGGAGACCTGAACTTCCAATTAGATGAACACCAACAACAGCAACTCCACCACCCTGCTCGACAACCATGCCAACCTCAGACTCAAACAGCTCATCATGACTCCCACCCACGCTGCCAGGCACACGCTCGACCCCATCTTCTCAGCTAGCAACCACGTCACCTTCAGCCACACCACTGAACTTCACTGGACCAATCACCGCTCCATCCACTTCAAGAAACCCACCACTGCACACAACGGGCCCCTCACCGCAGCTGGAGCAAAGCCAGCAAAGACCAGCTAGTCACCACCCTCGCCCGAAACCCACCAATGCCACTACCAACACAGACTCCGCCGCCCTCAACCTCAGGCAATGGTTCGACGACTGCGCCAACACTTCCGCCCGATCAAGAAACCCTCAAACAGACGCAACGACAGAAAAGCCATCTGGTTCACCGCCGACCTTCAGGTATCCAAGCAGGCCTGTCACAGGCTCGAGAAGAAGTGGCACCACGAATAAAGAGCAGGCAGCAACACAGCCTACAAGAGCGCCATCCGCAGATACCACCAACTCATCCGAACCGCCAAAAGGACCTCCTTCAAATAGTGCATTGACAACAATGCACACAACAGCAAAGAGCTCTTCAACATCGTGAAGGAACTCTCCAACCCCAGCTCCAACTCCAACGACATCCCGCCATCACAAGACCTCTGCGACTCCCTAGCCACCTTCTTCCACTGCAAGGTCACAGACATCCACGACAGCATCAGCAACCTGGCCCCCCTGACTGACACAGACACCTCAGACTCACTGCCCCCCAGCCTCATCGACATCGACCCCCTGCTGTTCTGGACCCAGGTCAGTGATGAAGGCACCATCAAAATCATGAACACCATCTAGTCTGGTTCCCCATCCAACCCCTGCCTGCACCACATCTTCAACAAAGAATGCTCCACTATCGCACCCCATCTCCGCTACATCATCAACAGCTCCCTCGAGACCGCCACCTTGCCGGAGAACTGGAAGCACGCCGAGATCAAAGCCATACTCAAGAAGCCCAAAGCTGACCCCAAGGACCTCAAGAACTTCCGGCCCATCTCCCTCCTTCCGTTCTCAGAAAAAGTCATTGAGAAGATTGTCAACAAGCAACTGACCTCCTTCCTCAAAGAGAACAACATTCTGGACCCATTCCAATCTCGATTCCACAGCAACCACAGCACCAAAACAGCCCTCATCGCCGCAACCGACGACATCAAGGCCATGATGGACAACGGAGAAACCGTGGCCCACATCCTCCTCGGCCGCCTTCGACATTGTCTGCCACCACACCCTCTGCACACGCCTCCATAACGCAGGGATCTGCAACAAAGCACAGGACTGGATCACCTCCTTCCTCACTGGCAGAACCCAGAGTGCCCACCTCCCCCTTTCCACTCTAAAGACACCAAGATCATCTGCGGTGTACCCCAAGGCTCATCCCTCAGCCCGACACTCTTCAACATCTACATGACACCGCTCACCAGCATCACCAGATCACACAACCTCAACATCACCTCATAGGCCGACGACACCCAGCTGATCTTCTCCCTCACCAAGGGCCCCACCACCGCCAAATCCAACCTCCCGAAGGAATGAAGGCCATCGCCGAATGGATGATGATCAGCCACCTGAAACTGAACCTGGACAAGACGGAGGTCCTCATCATCGGATCAAACTCCCTCCACCTGGGACGGCTCATGCTGGCCGGCCGCACTGGGAACTACACCGACGCCCACTAACCATGCACGCAACCTGGGAGTCATCCTGGACTCTAAATTGGCAATGACCCAGTAAGTGAACGCCGTCTCCTCCTCCTGCTTCAACACCCTCTGCATGCTCCGCAAGATCTACAGATGGATCCCCACCGGTACCAGAAGGACAGTCACCCAGACCCTCATCAGCAGCAGACTGGACTACGGCAACGCTCTCTACGCAGTAACATCAGGCAAACTCCAGAAACTACTACAACGCATACAGAACGGCTCAGCACGTCTCATCCTTGACATCCCCCGCCACAGCCACATCACAGCCCACTTGAGAGGCCTACACTGGCTCCCCGTAAACAAGAGGATCACCTTCAAGCTCCTCACCCACGCTCACAAAGCTCTCCACAACACCGGACCAGCGTACCTCAATGAACGACTCACCTTCTACACCCCCAACCCCCAGCTCCGCTCCGCTGACCTCGCCACTGTCCCCCGCATCTGTCGAGCGACCGCCAGCAGCAGATCATTCTTTCTATTGAACTTTGGACTTTATGACATCCTGTATGGTAATTAGTAGGTAAACAATTGTTTATATTATATTGAAACACTGGCAACCATTGAATTTACAAATGAATTAGGAACTCTGACTGTTATTCATTCATTTACATGAGGGGACTAGTTTGTTAGATAGTTCTTAGTATTAATGTTCATAATGTCTACCCCCAAGACATTTGGCTTTTGAGCACATGGTTGAATGTGGATAGATGCCCGTTACAAGATGGCCGCCTCCTTTGTTGTGGGTTCTGAGGCCAGCTCTGTCCACAAGGACATTTACGTCTTCTGACGCTGCCCATATGACCTCACACGATGCATATGCGCCTCGTCAACATACCCGATTTCGACAGCACTCTTGGTGTCCCACAAAACTCAGAAGCCTACACATCGATGTTACCGAGTGAGTATTGGAGGGTTTTACATGCTCTTGGAATTTACAGCGCAGTAAGTCTGATTGTAATTTGCAATCTATTAGTTCACTTTCAGGCTCGGGGAGAAGCGATGTAATATTCGCCCCTCCCATATTCAAGTTACTGCTTTACGGGTGTAGCCGTTGCTTACACGCTAGAGTTGATCACTATTAGGCATACCAGGAACTTATGAACAGATGAATATTATAAAATAGATTTTGGACAGCCCTGTGACAATTTTACGATTGCCTTTATACTAGTGATTCTTTGAACTGCAATCTTTTAAATGCATGTTTCCAAGGTGGGTAGACGACTCTTACAGTCTCTCATTTGGGGCAGACCTCAGTCAATCACGCCATGTTACTGGTCCCCAGTCTTGGATTTGTGTACTAGGCCCCATTGTTCAGGATGATGTTTCTCATAGATTACGCTTTTCTTTAGTCATTGGTAGTATCTATGCCTGGGATGCCCGACCCAACCACTCACATATTTGTTACACTGATAAGGAGTATTTTAACAGGAGCCATTAGGTGCAGGAAAAATTGTTCTTTTAGCTGTCAGTATGCTTTTATAAGTTTGCTTTTTTAGGCCCTCTGGGTGTCTTAAGCGGGGATCATCATATTTGAATGAGTCGGCCCTATCGCATTATGCACTTTATACAATGCTTCTGTACTGTATGTATATGGGGCCTCGGCCTCTTGGTTAATACCAGGGAGGTAACAAAAGGGAACTATTGCACCTGACCGAGCCTGCTCCAGTTTTGCACTTTGCACTTTATATATTGAGGTTATACTGTATGCATTCTAGGTTTTAATCTTCTGGTTGATATCATGAACAACACAAGTGGGGATTATTGTACTTGATTGTATTTGCTTATTTGCACTTTGCATTCATGCAATGTTTTAGTTTGTGTGTATTTTAGGCCTTGGTCTCCTGGTCGAAATTAAGAATGCTTTTAAAAAAAATTCTGATATGTTTTTAAAATGTCCTAATGAAATGTATCGCTGTATAACATGTTTGCTTTATGACATCCATTTATCGAATAAAGTATTCTTGACTGACTGACTGAGTCTGATATTATTTAAATTTAGTTCATAGATACATCACATACAGTTTCAGAATCAGCCTTGTATACAGTACTGGGATGTTAAGGTAAGACCTTACTTGTTCCTATGCAAGAAGTCTGACTCATAGATAGAGACACCTATAGATACCATGTTATTGAATCTTTGGTTTCTTTCCATATTTACTTTGAATCTACTTGCACTACTTTACCCAAGTAATACAGGATCAAGTCAAAAAGACTGAGTGAGTGACCTCTCTCACCTGTGCTCTTTAAATACTAATAAACATGCCACCTGATACTAAGGTATTTTCATGATAAATCACATACTGGTTTGCCAAATCTCTCAGCATGACCCATTGTGTTCCTATCCACATACCCTTCACGCCATAATCCATTGAAAAACATTATATACTCCCCAAACACGTATGGCATGTCGAGGTCACCTGACCCATGTTATGGGCCTTCTATACAACTCCTTCAGTAATCCTGTTATAGATACGTTGCCCTGAGTGAGTTTGATGCAACAAGAACAGCCTTAAACGAAACAAGGGGGCAAGGGGTTTGTATATTTACAAGAAAATAAAAGAACTACTGAAACCACAACCTCAATTTTATCTCTGTGTGCCTGGAGAATATGGAAGTTGTATTTGTTGCTTGCATTGTATTGTCATGTTTTGTCAATGTCAATGCTCAGAAGGAAACGTGAAAGAAGGTGAGCTGCTGCAAGGAGCAAGTTTTACGTCACAACGTCACAGGGTGCCACACTGTGATAGGTCAGTTGGTGTGAAGCCACACCGGGATTAGTTAACTATGTCATAAGAGTTGCGCTGTTATTGGTTGAGGTTGACTAACAGGTGAATTGTGGGAGAATAACATTTCTTGCATTTATTGAATAAAAATTAACTTTTTCCAGTCATTACAAAAATTAATAAAGGAATATGAGACTGCATTTGCCAAGACGAAGGTAGAGGTACTGTCCGAGGGTACACCAGGAAACATTGTGATGATGGACAAAGGATTACATCCATGTCTGTGGCTCGAGTTTTGGCATATACTTACTGAAAATGATGAGGAACTACCGCTCTCTCATTATGAGACATTTAATTTGAGGTTTCTAGGAAAACTAAGGAAAAGAATATTCGGGATGATTTTTGAGAACCTCTTTGCTGACATTCAAACATTCAGTCAAGTACCTAAAAGCTTGCACGGTTCCATAATAACGCCTATATACAAAGGTTGTGACAGAACCAACCCACTTAACTACCGACTAATAACACTGCAGGATGTGGAAGCAAAATACTTTGCATCTCTTTTATTAATAGATCTGGTTACCTGGTCAGGCGACAGAGATCTGATTCCACTCAATCAAACGGGGTTCAGAGCGGGCATCGGAACTATTTCAAATATTCTATCAATAACCCTGATAGCTGGTAAATGCCAGTGCAACAAACAGGAGCTGAACTTATGTTTTTTTGATCTGCAAGCCGCATTTGATAGTGTGGATCGGGATCTACTATGGGCTAAATTAAAATCATGGGACATACCTGAGAGATTACTAAGGGGCCCGTTGCTATTCTATACTGATACATGGACACAAGTAAAACTAGGCGATGGTACGCGACTGTCAAGAAAAGTATCCACAGGAACCGGACTAAAACAAGGATGCGTCCTGGCGCCTCACTTGTTTAACCTATTTCTTTCGGATCTTTCCGGCAAACTAAACACCTGCAACGCTCACCCCCCGAGATTAGGTAACCTACAACTTTCATATCTTGCATATGCGGATGACATTGTACTTATGAGCCTAACAAAAGTCGGTATGACTAGACTATTAACAGAACTTTCGCTTTTCTTGTCTGCTAACAAACTGACTTTGAACTTACCTTAAACCAAAACAATGCTAATTTCCAATCGACGCTCAATAGATTACAATATCTGCATAGAAGGCAAAAGGCTTGAAAGGGTCTCAAGTTATAAATATCTGGGATATTTTATTGACGATAAGATGACTCTAAAAGCCCAGAAACATTACCTTACACAACGTACTGGAGCCTTGATCTTTGCATTTAGCTCCCTGTATAAAAAACGAGAGGGCCCCTCGTTCAAACCACTACTAATGGTAATTGCTATTAAAGCCCTTCCAACCTTAACATACGCAAGCACAGCAATGCACGGTAAAGATGGTGCTTTGTTAAATAACTTGATTACCAAAATTTATAAGAAAGTTTTTCAACTTCCCCACACTGCTTCACCAGCGCAAATGCGCCTAGAATTTGGTCTCATGAACGAGTCAGTGGGAAGACTATACACGTGCATTAAAACTTGGTACCGTATCAAAATAAACGCCACTGACAATAACTTAAACACATTTTTGTGGCAAGAGGTCGAAACGGGAAACAGATCAGAGGCAAACAAATTCCTGACCAAAGCATTGGAATTAACATGTACCGCCCAGCTATGGGATAAAAATTTGCCATTTAATTCATTTAAACAGGCAATAAACAAAGCCGCCAAATTACATTCTCTACTCATTGATAAGGAAATCTTCTCCCATCGTTCCCACTCTTGGGTTGTAATTAACAGCTACAAACTACTTACTCCGGTGCTCTACTTGGATTCTACATACTCAGTTTTTACCAAAAAAAGGCTGATGGCTCTAAGATTCGGAAAATACCCAACGCTGGCTGATGCACCAGCCTGGAAACATCCAGGATCCGTTGCCTGTCGGCTCTGTGATTATACCAAAGAGGATATAATTCACATTATTTGTCATTGTACAAAGTTGAAACAGGAGCGAATGCTTCTTTTAAAGAATCACTTTCTGACTAAGGGATTACGTACCTGCAGGTCAGCTATTATAGGCTGCTTGGACTCTACGGACACACAAATCAACTGTAAGATTGTAAAGTTTCTGCTTGCCTTTGAAAAGCGCTTGATATTTAACTAATACTTTAAAATTGTACTGCGATTTCTAAACTTCATTTTCTTTGTCCTTTTAAAATGAGTATTTGAATTTTATCTAGATGCAAACTTTGAAGATGTATTTTAACTAATTTAAATTTTAATATTGTGTCACAAGTGTAAAGGAAATTTGTTATGGTTTTAATTAACTAAACAATAAAGTTTAAACATAAACAAACATAAACAAAAAAATATTCGGGATGAAAGAGACTGTGCTTGAGGCTTTGAATACCTAGGAGCATATTGCTCAACAGAAAGATAGAGAGAAATTCCAAGAGAGATATGGGAGAACAATCAATAATTATGCAGAAACTAGTTGGGATACTCAACAGACACTGTGGAGTATAGATATAATACATGGAAAATAAATATTTCCATTATTAGAGGTTGAGAATGAAGTTGGGGGCAAGAGAAAGGCAAAAAAGAAACATTTAGAGACAGACAAAACTGAAACAGGGAAAGCGAGAGAGGAGAGTGACATAGATGACAACATTTGAATGAGTTTTTACTAAACTGCCCCCACCTTATAATAAGTCATGATGAAAATGAGTACATCTGAGGGACTCATGCTCCTTTGATGCCTGAAGCATGAAAGGAACCAATGCTTACTTCTTCTGTAAGCGGGCAGACAGAATGTTTTAACTGTTCTGGACCTGTTGTTCTCCTGTACAAGTCTTGGCCACAGGTTAATACAATTCCTATTTTTGGCTGTACCTATTGGAGTAAATACAGTACATGGGAGTTTTTCAGATTTTTTTTCTTCAGATTTGACGCTGAAATCATTATTTCACCCGCCTGTGGTTCCGATGTCGGCCAATAATGCTGCTGTTGAGAATACTATTCCTAATCAATCACAAGCTGACTTGACAGAAAGAAAAATGCAGAGGTTTCAACCTATTTACTGTTCTAGACCGAGTGGACCTCCTGAAATGAATTACTATGCTTTTGATATGACAGTACCCGTGGGTGTTTCAGTTCCAGATTCATCTGTACTAAATATGCAACAAATTTTGAGTACGAATTTTACCAGTGGAAGCTTACATTTAAATGGTACAGGAAAGAAATCGGGGTTTACAACTTGGCAAATGGCTTAAAGGACACAGTACCCCAAATAACCTGAGTTCTGCAATGATTCTAGCATCTACTATACATTCAGTCTCATCTCACCCTTTCGTTTCTAGTTGGTTTGAAATTGTGGTTCCAACTAATTTGTGGGCCAAATGCAAGATTGCTGTAAATTGGTCAGAGGGAGAACCTCCAAGGGATTCTAGAACAGGTGCACCATCTCCAGAGGTAATGAGGAAATATCATCAAGTGATAACAACCTGATGACTAAGGTTTCCTTTAAAGAAATGTATTAGATGCAGTTTAACAGGATGACCCAAGAGCTGAAAGAGTCAGTGCTTGCTTTTTAGGAGAGGTTAATACAGATTTCTAAGCAGTACAGTGGATCAGGTGCCATTGTGGACAGAGATGTGGGGCAATTCATTTATAGGTTTGTCTTGGGTTTAAGACCTGAGATTGCAGAGAGAATTAGACAGCAGATAATTTGTTGGCAAAGTAAATCTGTGGACGAAATATTGTGTTTTGCAAAATATTGAGCAGATGATATTGACCTGAGACATAAGAGACCCAAAGAGAAATTAAGGTTCACACAGATAAAAGTGATGCAGAAAGAACAGAATTCAATGGGATTTGAGACCACAGAACAGGCACATATGATGCAGGGTGTTAATGGGTTTCAACAGCAGAAATTTCTGTCACAAGGTAGAGATCGTGGTGGTTCTGTGGATCAGGTACTGAGATGTCACTTTTGAAACAGACAAATCCATGTCATGCGCACGGAAAGTTTGGACATTGGAGACGTGAGTATAAGTCTGTTTTGAATACCATGGGGAATCAGATACCGAATGCGGACTATGCACAGGCTCAAGGAAATAACATGGGACAGACTCAGGAGATGCAAGGGAAGAGAATTTAGAATTCTAATGTGACACAGCAATAGCAAATGCCACAAGTCCCTATGCCATAACAGAACGTTCAGGAACAAAGATACAATGTGAATCAAAATGCCTATTAGAATCAGAATGCAGCACATCAATATTTATTGAATTGGATGACAGTGACCAAGACCTGTTAGCATGACAGTGCCCCAGGTGGAGGAGGCCTGCATGCTTGGTGCAGCTCTTGAGGTAGACCAGAGTTGTCCCAATGTGGATGGAGAAGTGGGTTGGAATCCTATCTCATTCCTTGTCGACACTGGTGCTACCCGCTCTACTGTGAGAACAGCAGAGGTTCCAAACCTACCCCTCTGGGGAGAAAGTATGCAAATTATTAGAGTTACTAACAGAAAGCTGTCTACCCCAACTTCAGAACTGGTGTCTGTTAAAATCGGATCCTTTGAGGATCGTCACCAGTTTGTGGTGTGTGACACAAGTCCATTGAATCTGCTTTGACGTGATATAATTTGCAAACTGAACTGTTCGATCTATTGCACACCTAGAGGAATTTAATTCCATATGAATGATAAGGATGTCGTTTTTAAACTTGCCCAAGAGAAATCAGATGTCGGGATGTATCCTCTCCTGATGTGTGAGGCTTTGCTCAAAGAATTAAGAGACACTGTTCTACCTGACATTTGGGAATTTACAAGTGAAAATATTGGACTAGTCAAAGCTGTTGATCCAGTCCGAATTACAGCCAAACCGAGTGCAGAGTTCCCAAGAATCCCACAAGACAATTTGTCACCAGAAACCATTGCTGGAATTACCTCTGTGATTGACTTAATGATTGAGTAAGGGATTCTGAAGGAGATAATCGGAAGTCAGTGTAACTATCCCATTATTGTCTTCCAGAAGCCGAATGGCAAGTATCGCATTGTGCAGGATTTGCACAAGGTGAATGCCATTGTTGTTCTTTGTTGTCCCATGGTACCAAATCCATCTGTGATTTTATTTCAGAATGGTTTTCCGTCATTGACTTGTGCCAGACCTTTTCCTCGATTCCATTGCATAAAGACAGCCAATTCTTATTCGCTTTCCATTTCTGAAGTTGTGTTTTGGCATGGTCCCAAGTCACAGAAGGGCATAGGGAAAAATCTTAATTCTCTAATAAGTTACTCATAAAGAAACTTGAATCTTTAAAAAAGCAGAATCACTCAGTGTTAGTGCAGTGCATTGACAACCTACTATTGACGTCAATTATGAGAGAAGCTTGCAAGACTGATACTATTTCCTTACTGAACCATTTGGCAGAGAATGGACAAAAAGTTTCCCCAACTAAGATACAGATGCAAAACTAAAGACCTGTGCTTAGGAAATCACATAAAGAAAACAAGCATTTGCAATGCAATAGGTCTCGCATTAGGAAAGTTTGAGCTATTGTCTTGTAAATGACACATTTTTTATTTATGTGTTGGTTTTGAAAATAGCTAAATTAATAGCTTTGTAATTTACAATGCCAATACTTTTATCTTTTGCAAATGTAACACCTATAGCATTTGTAATGCAACATGTTTTGTATTTACGTGACTTAGATGTATTGATATTACAAATAACAATGGCTTTTAATTTTTTTAAATAATTAATATTTAAATAAAAGTTATTGTAATTTATAATGGCAATATCTTAAACTTTTGTAAATAACTTTTGTGAAGATTATGTTCAGTGTATTTTATTGTGACGAAAATCCAATAACAGAAGTGAAATATTACCATCTTTTTGTGACATTTGTAATAAAGCATGAAACATTGAGAGAACATATTTGAACCAGTTGTTGTTGAATGGTTGCACAGATTGATACTGTGGTGGCGCTGAGTAATGTTGTGGTGGCGACGAGTGATGATGTGGCGTTTAGTGATGCTGTGGTAGTGCATAGTGATGTTGTGGTGCCCCTGAGTGATGCTGTGGTGCCCATGAGTGATGCTGTGGTGGCGCCATAGATTGAGTGAGGGCGATAGATAGCTAGAGGGAGGGCGATAGATAGATAGAGTGAGGGCGAAAGATAGATAGAGGGAGGGCGATAGATAGATAGAGGGAGGGCGATAGATAGATAGAGGGAGGGCGATAGATAGATAGAGGGAGGGCGATAGATAGATAGAGGGAGGGCAATAGATAGATAGAGGGAGGGCAATAGATAGATAGGGTGAGGGCGATAGATAGAGTGAGGGCGATAGATAGAGTGAGGGCGATAGATAGAGTGAGGGCGATAGATAGAGTGAGGGCTATAGATAGAGTGAGGGCGATAGTTAGAGTGAGGGCGATAGAGTGAGGGCGATAGATAGAGTGAGGGCGATAGATAGAGTGAGGGCGATAGATAGAGTGAGGGCAATAGATAGAGTGAGGGCGATGGATAGAGTGAGGGCGATAGATAGATAGAGTGAGGGCGATAGATAGATAGAGTGAGGGCGATAGATAGGGTAAGGGCGATAGATAGGGTAAGGGCGATAGATAGGGTAAGGGCGATAGATAAAGTAAGGGCGATAGATAGATAGAGGGAGGGTGATAGTTAGAGGGAGGGCGATAGATAGAGGGAGGGTGATAGATAGAGGGAGGGCGATAGATAGAGGGAGGGCGATAGATAGGGTGAGGGCGATAGATAGGGTGAGGGCAATAGATAGGGTGAGGGCGATAGATAGGGTGAGGGCGATAGATAGAGTGAGGACGATAGATAGAGTGAGGGCGATAGATAGAGTGAGGGCGATAGATAGAGTGAGGGTGATAGATAGATGTGTGTGGTTGTGTGTGTGTGGTTGTGTGTGGTTGTATGTGTGTGGTTGGGTGTGTGGTTGGGTGTGGTTGTGTGTGTGGTTGGGTGTGGTTGTGTGTGGTTGTGTGTGTGGTTGTGTGTGGTTGTGTGTGTGTATGGTTGTGTATGTGAGGTTGTATATGTGGTTGTGTGTGTGGTTGGGTGTGGTTGTGTGTGTGTGTGTGGTTGTGTGTGTGTGGTTGGGTGTGTGGTTGAGTGTGTGGTTGAGTGTGTGGTTGAGTGTGTGGTTGAGTGTGTGGTTGAGTGTGTGGTTGAGTGTGTGGTTGAGTGCGTGGTTGAGTGCATGGTTGAGTGTGTGCTTGAGTGCGTGGTTGAGTGGGTGTGTGTGTGGGCGCGTGTGCGTGGTTGTATGTATGTGTGTATGTGGTTGTATGTATATGTGTGTGCGGTTACAGAAAGATTATGTAGAAGAGAGCAGCAGATCAGCACAGCAGAAGAGAACAGGGAGTTAAAGAAGGAGGCGGGTGGAAAAAAGCAGCATATCAGCACAGAAGAGAACAGGGAGTTAGAGAAGGGAAAAGCAGTAGAAGGGAACAGCAGATCAGCATGGGAGAAGAGAACAGGGAGTTGGAGAAGGGGGTGGGTGGAAGAGAGCAGCAGATCAGAATGGGAGAAGAGAACAGGGAGTTAAGGAAGCGGGTGGAAGAGAGCAGCAGATCAGCAAAGGAGAAGAGAACAGGGAGTTAAAGAAGGAGGAGGGTGGAAGAGAGCAGAAGATCAGCACGGGAGAAAAGAACAGGGAGTTAAAGAAGGATGCGGGGTGGAAGAGAGCAGCAGATCAGCACAGGAGAAGAGAACAGGGAGTTAAAATAGGAGGCGGGTGGAAGAGAACAGCAGATCGGCACAGGAGAAGAGAACAGGGAGTTAAGGAAGGAAGCGGGTGGAAGAGAGCAGCAGATCAGCACAGGAGAAGAGGACTGGGAGTTAAAGAAGGAGGTGGGGTGGAAAAGAGCAGCAGATCAGCGCAGGAGAAGAGAACAGGGAGTTAAAAAAGGAGGCGGGTGGAAGAGAACAGCAGATCGGCACAGGAGAAGAGAATAGGGAGTTACAGAAAGAGGCGGGGTGAAAGAGAACAGCAGATCAGCACAGGAGAAGAGAAAAGGGAGTTAGAGAAGGAGGCGGATGGAAGAGAGCAAAAAGATCATCACAGGAGAAGGCATCAAGGAGTTAGAGAATGAGGCGGGTGGAAGAGAAGAGCAGATCAGCACAGGAGAAGAGAAGAGAACAGGTAGTTAAAGAAGGAGGTGGGGTGGAAGAGAACAGGGAGTTAAAGAAGGAGGTGGGGTGGAAGAGAGCAGCAGATCAGCACAGAAGAAGAGAAGAGAACAGGGAGTTAGAAAAGGAGGTGATGTGGAAGAGAGCAGCAGATCAGCACAGGTGAAGAGAACATGGAGTTAAAGAAGGAGGTGGGGTGGAAGAGAGCAGCAGATCAGCACAGGAGAAGAGATCAGGGAGTTAGAGAAGGAGGCGGGTGAAAGAGAACAGCAGATCAGCACAGGAGAAGAGAACAGGGAGTTAGAGAAGGAGGCGGATGGAAAATAGCAGAAAGATTATCACAGGAGAAGAGAACAGGGAGTTAGAGAAGGAGGTGGATGGGAGATAGCAGAAAGATTATCACAGGAGAAGAGAACAGGGAGTTAGAGAATGAGGCGGGAGGAAGAGAACAGCAGATCAGCATGTGAGAAGAGAACAGGGAGTTTAAGAAGGAGGTGGTGGAAAGGAACAGCAGATCAGCACAGGAGAAAAAGACAGAGTTAATGAAGTAGGCGGGGTGGAAGAGAGCAGCATATTAGCACAGGTGTAGAGAACATGGATATAAAGAAGGAGGGGGTGTGAAGGTGAGTGAGTGTGTGTGAGGGTGTGAGGGTGGGTATGTGATGGTCTGAGGGTGTGTGATGGTGAGGAGGTGTGATGGTGAGGAGGTGTGAGGGTTAGTGAGGATGAGGGGGTGAGGGTGTGTGAGGGTGGGTGAGGGTGTGAGGGTGGGTGAGGATGTGAGGATGTGAAGGTGTGTGATGATGAGGAGGTGTGAGGGTGAGTGTGTGTGAGGGTGTGAAGGTGAGTGAGGGTGTGAGGGTGTGTGAGGGTGTGTGAGGATGAGGAGGTGAGGGTGTGAGGGTGAGGGTGTGTGAGGGGGTGACGGTGAGTGAGGGTGTGTGAGGGTGGGTGAGGATGTGAGGGTGTGTGATGGTGAGGAGGTGTGAGGGTGAGTGAGGGTGGGTGAGGGTGTGAGGGTGAGGGTGAGTGAGGGTGAGAGGGTGTGAGGGTGTGTGAGGGTGAGGGTGAGTGAGGGTGTGAGGGTGAGGGGGTGTGAGGGTGAGTGATGGTGTGTGAGGGTGAGTGAGGGTGTGTGAGGGTGAGGGTGTGTGAGGGGCAAAGGTGAGTGAGGGTGAGGGAGGTGAGGGTGAGTGAGGGTGTGTGAGGGTGAGGGGGTGGGGGTGAGGGTGAGGGTGAGGGTGTGTGAGGTGTGAAGGTCAGTGAGGGTGGGTGAGGGTGTGTGTGAGGATGTGAGGGTGTGTGATGGTGAGGTGGTGTGAGGGTGAGTGAGGATGAGGGGGTGAGGGGATGTGAGGGTGGGTGAGGGTGTGAGTGAGGGCGTGAGGATGTGAGGGTGTGTGATGGTGAGGTGTGAGGTGAGTGAGGGTGGGTGAGAGTGAGTGAGGGTGTGAGGGTGACGAGGGTGAGTGATGGTGTGTGAGGCTGAGGGGGTGAGGGGGTGAGGGTGTGAGGGTGAGTGAGGGTGAGGCTGTGTGAGGGGTGAAGGTGAGTGAGGGTGTGAGGGTGAGTGAGGGTGTGAGGGTTGTGAGGGTTAGGGTGAGGGTGTGAGGGTGAGTGCGGGTGTATGAGGATGAGGGGGTGAGGGTGTGAAGGTGAGGAGGTGTGAGGGTGTGAAGGTGAGTCAGGGTGTGTGAGGGTGTGAGGGTGACGGGGTGTGAGGGTGAGTGATGGGGTGCGAGGCTGAGGGTGTGAGGGTGAGTGAGGGTGTGAGGGTTGTCAGGGTGAGGGGGGTGAAGGTGTGAGGGTGTATGAGGATGAGGGGGTGAGGGGGTGTGAGGGTGTGAAGGTGAGTGAGGGTGTGTGAGGGGTGAAGGTGAGTGAGGGTGAGTGCGGGTGTGAGGATTGTGAGGGTGAGGGGTGTGTGAGGATGAGGGGGTGAGGGTGAGGGGGTGTGAGGCTGTGAAGGTGAGTGATGGTGTGTGAGGGTGGGTGAGGGTGTGAGTGAGGGTGTGAGGATGTGAGGGTGTGCGATGGTGAGGAGGTGTGAGGGTGAGTGAGGATGAAGGTGTGAGGGTGGGGGGTGTGAAAGTGAGTGACGGTGTGTGAGGGTGTGAGGGTGGGTGAGGGGGTGAGGGTGTGAGGATGTGAGGGTGTGTGATGGTGAGGAGGTGTGAGGGTGAGTAAGGATGAGGGGGTGAGGGTGTGAGGGTGTGAAGGTGAGTTAGGGTGTGTGAGGGTGGGTGAGGGTGTGTGGATGGGTGAGGGTGTGAGGATGTGAGGGTGTGTGATGGTGAAGAGGTGTGAGTGAGGATGAGGGTGTGAGGGTGTGTGAGGGTATGAAGGTGGGTGAGGTTGGATGAGGGTGTTAGTGAGGGTGTGAGGAGGTGTGAGGGTGGGTGAGGGTGTGAGGGTGAGTGAGGGTGAGATGGTGTGAGGGTGAGAGGGTGTGAGGGTATGTGAGGGTGAGTGAGGGTGTGTGAGGGTGAGTGAGGGTGAGTGAGGGTGAGTGAGGGTGAGGGGCGAAGGCGAGTGAGGGTGTGGGGGTGAGGGTGAGTGAGGGTGTGTGAGGATGAGGGTGTGAGGGTGAGGGGGTGTGAGGGTGTGAAGGTGAGTGAGGGTGTGTGAGGGGGTGTGAGGGTGGGTGAGGGTGAGGGTGTGAGTGAGGGTGTGAGGATGTGAGGGTGTGTGATGGTGAGGAGGTGTGAGGGTGAGTGAGGGTGGGTGAGGGTCAGTGAGGGTGAGAGGGTATGAGGCCTGCAGTTTTGGCCTGCAGGTGGCGATAGGCGACCACGTCCAGAAATTAGTTTCACATCACAGGAGGGGGATAAAAGTTTTCGGCATTTAAAAACCAGTGGCTTACATAATGTCATCGACTTTCACTTAAAATAGTCACTCTCAGTGAGAGACGGCTAGATTCCATGTGCGTCAAGAGGGCCTGTAAGCTGACATCACAGGGTGTGGATAGAGGGGAGGGTGTAAGTAGGGAGGGAGAGCAAGGGCAGGGAGATGAGAGAAGAGTTGAAGAGAAAGGCAGAGGGGAAAGGAAATGGTATTGAGAGATGGTCGATATAAAGCAGAGAAGAGAGAAACAAAGGGGCAATATGTAGGAAAAAAAACAGAAGACGGGGCTATGTGCCAAAAATGTACGCCTTCTTGAGGGAGGTTAAGTATGGGAAAAGGTTTTTCGCTCTTAACTTTTTATAGTTTGCATTCATACTACATACACAGTGGCAAAGGTATTAAAGGGTACCCTCCCACTACAAAACCTATGCTTGGCATCACACGCCCACTCTTGCCTTTTTCCGAATATAAATAAAAGGCACCCTTGTAAACTGTGACGACATACCTGCCTTCCCGATTATATAATTGTATCTGCATCTGCGTCTTCCAGACCACTTTGTATAGGGTCAATGGAAGGTACGCAAGCCTGTCCTGACTCCCCAGAAATGTTTGGTCTCCTGCGGGGGGCGCAGACAGAAAACGTAACGTTTAAACTCCATCTGCGGACCCTCACTCTCAATGATGATCATTCAGACAATATGACAGTCATTTCTCCAAACAACTAGCAGTAGACTAACAATACGCCACCTAAGAAAAAGTCGTGCTAGATAGTTTTACTCGGTCAGTGGCATGCAGACAATGACACTGTAGAATATTCCAGAGCCGTCAGTGACTGTTTTTAGTTTGCGACTTAACACCGTAAACTGTTTATTTTAAAAAGTAATGAGGTTCCGTGGTTTTCGGGACTGGACTCCATTTTGTTTGCGTTGCTCGAGACGCCATTTTATGTTGCCCTCACGTAGGCCTTGGAAGTAAACGAACGAACAAAGTTGCATGGGCTTCGTTGTCCATGTACATATTAACTTGCCCTTTCTGACTTGTGAGTGAACTGCAGGACGCTGACCTCTTCACCTGAAACTGACCCTTCACGAAGCCAATTTCCCTTGGTTTGATTCTTGTCTGAGATTACCAATCAATGTTCAGGACCTCAATAATTTTTAGTTTCCTTGCACATATCTTATCCTAATCAGCATCTGAATTGTTTCTTTCCATACGACTTTTCATTACATGAGTAGTGCTTTCAATTATGGGTTTGTCCGGCTTGTGGAAATTGAATTTGGTGAGGGTTGTGAGGGTGAGGGTGAGGGTGTGAGGGTGAGTGCGGGTGTATGAGGATGAGGGGGTGAGGGTGTGAAGGTGAGGAGGTGTGAGGGTGTGAAGGTGAGTCAGGGTGTGTGAGGGTGTGAGGGTGACGGGGTGTGAGGGTGAGTGATGGGGTGCGAGGCTGAGGGTGTGAGGGTGAGTGAGGGTGTGAGGGTTGTCAGGGTGAGGGGGGTGAGGGTGTGAGGGTGTATGAGGATGAGGGGGTGAGGGGGTGTGAGGGTGTGAAGGTGAGTGAGGGTGTGTGAGGGGTGAAGGTGAGTGAGGGTGAGTGCGGGTGTGAGGGTTGTGAGGGTGAGGGGTGTGTGAGGATGAGGGAGTGAGGGTGAGGGGGTGTGAGGGTGTGAAGGTGAGTGATGGTGTGTGAAGGTGGGTGAGGGTGTGAGTGAGGGTGTGAGGATGTGAGGGTGTGCGATGGTGAGGAGGTGTGAGGGTGAGTGAGGATGAAGGTGTGAGGGTGGGGGGTATGAAAGTGAGTGAGGGTGTGTGAGGGTGTGAGGGTGGGTGAGGGGGTGAGGGTGTGAGGATGTGAGGGTGTGTGATGGTGAGGAGGTGTGAGGGTGAGTAAGGATGAGGGGGTGAGGGTGTGAGGGTGAGGGGGTGTGAGGGTGTGAAGGTGAGTTAGGGTGTGTGAGGGTGGGTGAGGGTGTGTGGATGGGTGAGGGTGTGAGGATATGAGGGTGTGTGATGGTGAGGAGGTGTAAGTGAGGATGAGGGTGTGAGGGTGTGTGAGGGTATGAAGGTGGGTGAGGTTGGATGAGGGTGTTAGTGAGGGTGTGAGGAGGTGTGAGGGTGGGTGAGGGTGTGAGGGTGAGTGAGGGTGAGATGGTGTGAGGGTGAGAGGGTGTGAGGGTATGTGAGGGTGAGTGAGGGTGTGTGAGGGTGAGTGAGGGTGAGTGAGGGTGAGGGTGTGTGAGGGGCGAAGGCGAGTGAGGGTGTGGGGGTGAGGGTGAGTGAGGGTGTGTGAGGATGAGGGTGTGAGGGTGAGGGGGTGTGAGGGTGTGAAGGTGAGTGAGGGTGTGTGAGGGTGGGTGAGGGTGTGAGGGTGGGTGAGGGTGAGGGTGTGAGTGAGGGTGTGAGGATGTGAGGGTGTGTGATGGTGAGGAGGTGTGAGGGTGAGTGAGGGTGGGTGAGGGTCAGTGAGGGTGAGAGGGTATGAGGCCTGCAGTTTTGGCCTGCAGGTGGCGATAGGCGACCACGTCCAGAAATTAGTTTCACATCACAGGAGGGGGATAAAAGTTTTCGGCATTTAAAAACCAGTGGCTTACATAATGTCATCGACTTTCACTTAAAATAGTCACTCTCAGTGAGAGACGGCTAGATTCCATGTGCGTCAAGAGGGCCTGTAAGCCGACATCACAGGGTGTGGATAGAGGGGAGGGTGTAAGTAGGGAGGGAGAGCAAGGGCAGGGAGATGAGAGAAGAGTTGAAGAGAAAGGCAGAGGGGAGAAGAAATGGTATTGAGAGACGGTCGATATAAAGCAGAGAAGAGAGAAACAAAGGGGCAATATGTAGGAAAAAAAACAGAAGACGGGGCTATGTGCCAAAAATGTACGCCTTCTTGAGGGAGGTTAAGTATGGGAAAAGGTTTTTCGCTCTTAACTTTTTATAGTTTGCATTCATACTACATACACAGTGGCAAAGGTATTAAAGGGTACCCTCCCACTACAAAACCTATGCTTGGCATCACACGCCCACTCTTGCCTTTTTCCGAATATAAATAAAAGGCACCCTTGTAAACTGTGACGACATACCTGCCTTCCCGATTATATAATTGTATCTGCATCTGCGTCTTCCAGACCACTTTGTATAGGGTCAATGGAAGGTACGCAAGCCTGTCCTGACTCCCCAGAAATGTTTGGTCTCCTGCGGGGGGCGCAGACAGAAAACGTAACGTTTAAACTCCATCTGCGGACCCTCACTCTCAATGATGATCATTCAGACAATATGACAGTCATTTCTCCAAACAACTAGCAGTAGACTAACAATACGCCACCTAAGAAAAAGTCGTGCTAGATAGTTTTACTCGGTCAGTGGCATGCAGACAATGACACTGTAGAATATTCCAGAGCCGTCAGTGACTGTTTGTAGTTTGCGACTTAACACCGTAAACTGTTTATTTTAAAAAGTAATGAGGTTCCGTGTTTTTCGGGACTGGACTCCATTTTGTTTGCGTTGCTCGAGACGCCATTTTATGTTGCCCTCACGCAGGCCTTGGAAGTAAACGAACGAACAAAGTTGCATGGGCTTCGTTGTCCATGTACATATTAACTTGCCCTTTCTGACTTGTGAGTGAACTGCAGGACGCTGACCTCTTCACCTGAAACTGACCCTTCACGAAGCCAATTTCCCTTGGTTTGATTCTTGTCTGAGATTACCAATCAATGTTCAGGACCTCAATAATTTTTAGTTTCCTTGCACATATCTTATCCTAATCAGCATCTGAATTGTTTCTTTCCATACGACTTTTCATTTGATGAGTAGTGCTTTCAATTATGGGTTTGTCCGGCTTGTGGAAATTGAATTTGGGACATTCCTAATAATTAACTTTTGAGTTGGGTTACTGTAAATTGGGTTTTTGTTAATGTGATACTCAGTTAGCAAATGTGTCCTATTGGTCAGAATTTTGCGCAGTGGGTGTACATTTATAATGAGAATATTGTGTATAAATACTGATGTCTTGCTCTATGAAATTGAACAGTTTCTTGAGTTGTACACCGTGTTGTATTGCTGAGATTACTGTTACTAGCTGCAGCTAATAAATTTGATCTCTGACACCACCTAGAAGTATTCCGTGTCTCTGTTTGCCAAGACGGGAGAACCTGAAGACTTTGGGCATGTCCCTGGCGCCGCTGGGTTCTAAAACCCGGTTCTTCAGTTGGCGCCCATCGATGGGGCGACTTCAGCGGTACCGGTCCAAGCCCGAGGATCGTGAGGAGCCACGTAAGGAAATTCTTGAGGAAGGCCGCCACTTCATTGACCCCTGCATGTCGACGTGGACCGAAGGTCTTTTCTGCGAGGCTTCCCGCTTTCCAACGGCTATGAAGGACTGCTGCCCTGACTGTCGCCCTGTCTTGGACCCTTGATTGATCCTTTGTAGAGCGAGATGATAGACGGTCTTCTGGTGGCGTGACAGATGTTTTGGTTAAGTATAAGTGGGTCGCTCCCACGACTTTGTTTTGGTTCATGGTTTTGATTTGATTCTTGCAAAAATCGAAGCAGAGAGGCTCGTATATTTACGAGTGTATCGATAGTTGATAACCCCTTGAAATTTGAAGCTAGATTAGTGAGCTATAAGATGCCTGGTCTTAGCAAAATTAGGAAATGGTTTAGTTGTGGTTGCAACAGGGATTCCCAATTGGAGGATTCGTGTCCGATACCTCCGGTTGGAACTCCGACTTATGAGCTCTATTCAAAACACGGAGTGGGTCCTATCACTTATAATGAAGTGTGGGTCCGCTGTACAAGGAAAGATGGTGTTTTACGATGTCCCCAACATGGTAGTTTTGAAGTAAATGTTTTAGATAATCTGGAAGTTGCGCTATTTAAGAAGAAAGCCCGGCCGGCAATGTTTGACTCTTTCCGCCTTTGGCGAAAGGAAGCCAAACAGCGAGAAATTAAGCAAGCAAAGAGAGATAGGAAAGAGAAGAATATGTCAGTACTACAAGCTGCTAGGCAGTTTAAGTCAGATAAGGAAGATCGAGTGAGTGAAGTTTTAGATAGACAGCGTTGCATGGCTATCGATAAATGTTATCCGGCCTTGCCGTCTTCCCTTCCAAAAGTGAATGAAGACCCTGAAAAAGATCCTTTGATCTCTCATTTACTGAGATTACCACCCCCTTATGAGCAGGGTGCTACTGCGCCTCCATTACCCCCGGTTGCTCCACCCTTTGTTGTTCAGCCTCCTGCTGTTGTTCAGCTCCACAGATGGTTTTGCCTCCTACTGCGCAACCCACTCTAGGGTCGCCAGCTTTGCTACCAGCTTTGCCTCAAACTCCTTTGCCTTCTACTTCTGCATCTTCGACTCCTACTGCTCTTGTCCCTACACCTCTTTTGCCTCAAAATACTTATTCTCCTGTTCTTATGTCTGCTTCTTCTCCTACTGCTCGAAAACGAATGACTGAGACTGTTGCTAATCTGTTGTCTCCATTGTTTGGGCCACTGAGTATGACCCCTGTTTCGGAACGAAAGCAGAGTCGTAGTCAGCTTCCTAGTTCCGAAGAGCGAGCAGTGTTGGATTTGTTGGCTCGTAGATGGATTTTAAATGCTTCCAGGTATAATTTGCCAGCGGTTATGGATTGGTTATGGAGAGTTTTCTTTCAGTGGGAGCCGCCTAAGCAAAGGTATGTGTTTGATGTAATGTGTACCTTTTTGCGTCAGGAATGGGAAGATAATGAGTTGGGTTCGATTCCGCAGGAAGTGCTTGAAGTTCAGTCAGAGTTTGCTAAAGGGACGATAGTGGAATCTGATGTTACTGATGCTGTAGAGACGATACTTGCCTTCAGAACTAGACTCCCGTCTCAGCCATTGTACGAACCTGATCCTTCTGTTAGGAGGAAAGTGAAGCAGTATCCTATGAGAGATGTTCCCCCTGTATGGAGAGAAGCAGTTGCTGCTAATGTTAATCAGGGTATTCAGGCTGCAGAAGCCAATTTTCAGCGAGTGTGGGTACATGTTCCTTGGAAGCGAGCAGACGTCTTAGCTCTTAAGCAGACCTTACCTGACCCCCGTAAGAATCCTGCTGGTTATTACAAGGAGTTGTCTCAGACAGTTGAAGCGTGTATTATGAATTTAGCTGACATAGATATGTTGATGGGTAATGTAGTTCCTCAACCTTTGTGGGCGAAGATTCGTCATGAGAATCATGCGCAAGAATTAGGCGATACGTGGGCTAATATTGTTGCTGCAGATGGTCGACAGGTAGGAGGTGCTAAACCTGAACCTTTAGTTGCAGAATTACCAGGTAGGATTATTAATCTAATGAAAACTATGATGCGTGCTTTGCGAGTGAATTGGGACAAGTTAGCAGCATGCAAACAAAAGAAAGACGAGAGTATGTCTGATTTCTTCACTAGGTTTGAAGAAACGTTTATCGATCATAGTGGTCAGGACATGAGTACGGAAGGTGGTCAAAGGTTGTTCGTGGACAAATTTGTCTTTAATTTGCTTCCCGAACTTTCCAATAAGTTAAAGGACTCTGAGAGTTCATGGGCTGTTTCTTCGTCGGCCCAGATATTGGCTACTGCACAATATTATGAAAATAGGGATAAAGATGAGAAGGATAAAGCAGAGAAGAAAACTAAAGATTTAAAAACGAAGGTTCTTTTGCAGCAAGCTTATCCGCCTCGTCAGAATCAGCCTCAGTTTCAGCAACCTCCACAGTTTCAGAGATTGTTACAGAAACCTGAGCCTTATGCTCCGCGGTTCTTTCCTGGTCCTAATCAGTGTGCTTATTACAGAGAGGAAGGTCATTTTAAGAATAGTTGCCCGGCTTTGTTACAGCGTGCGAATGGCGTATCTGGTCAGAGAGGTCGTGGTGGTTTCCAGCAAGCTCCTAGGGGTAGGGGACGTGGTGTGTTACCCCAGAATGAGCGTTCATCTTCCCTTCAGAATTCTGCGAATTATTTTGACAGACAGAATGTTCCGAATGGTCAGTCTGCACAGTACTATGTTGATGATTATTATGTCGAGAGTGAGATTGCTGGTTATAATGAAAGTTAGGACAGCCATGGGCAAAGAGAGGGAGTAGTGTCAGTTCCAGTAGATCAGAGTGGCCCTTATGTTGAAGTGACTGCATCAGGTGTGGGACAACCTTTTCTTTTGGATACTGGTGCGACGAAGAGTTCTATTATGCACTCTAAACTTCCTGGCGCACCTTTGTCTGGCTTGACCAATGTTTCCGTAGGATTTTCAGGCGCCCCAGTTTGTAACCCGATTTCTAATCCTTTGCCCCTTTCTATTGGTCCTTGTGAATTGGAAGCTCCCCTTATTCTGACGACTGGTTGTAATGAGAATCTGTTGGGTTTGGACTTGCTGAAAAGATTGTATGCGACATTACATTGTTCTCCTTCGGGAGTACATCTTACCCTAGGTAAGAAAGTGATTTCTCCGATGTATTTGTCTAAAGATTGTCTTCCACTGGAATTGCGTTCTCTTCCTGATACACTTTGGACTACAGGTCCTAATGATGTTGGTCTTTTGCAGATTCCACCTTATGTTGTCACCCTCAAATCGAATGCTAGGCTACCTCGTATCCCACAGTATAAAAATAGTGATGGAGAGAGAGCTCTATTAGCGATTGTCTATGATCTGGTTGAGAAGGGTGTAGTTGAGGAAACGAGAGGTAATGTGTGTAACAGTCCTGTTTTGCCTGTCCTTAAGCGCACTGATGCTTCTCAGCCACCTGTGTACCGGTTTGTGATTGACCTTCGAGAGGTAAACAAGATTGTGGTGCCACAGTTTCCTGTTGTTCCCGATATCACTGCTTTGTTGACTCTGATTCCTGCCTCGGCAGCCTGGTTTTCTGTCATCGACTTGAAGAATGCTTTCTTTAGCATTACGATTGCTGACGAGAGTAGGGATATTTTCGACTTCTCTTTAGGAGGACGAAGCTTCCGGTTTAAGAGAGCTCCCCAAGGTTATTGTGAAAGTCCCTCCATCTATAGTCAGGCATTGAAAACTCAGCTTGATAGCCTTGTGTTGCCTACTGGTGCTACTCTTATCCAGTACGTTGATGATCTGTTGGTTGCCGCTGATGACGAAGAGATTTGTAAAGAGGCTACTCTTTCTTTGTTACGACATTTGTGCGACCTTCATCATAAAGTGTCACCTTCCAAGTTACAGTATTGCCAACAAGAAGTAACCTCCTTAGGTCATCTCTTGTCGAAGGAGGGAAGAAGGTTGACCCCAGAACGAATTCAAACGATTGTGCAAATGAGTGTGCCATCCACACAGAGAGAAGTGCGTGCTTTCTTGGGTATCGCCTCGTTTTGTAGGCAATGGATCCCTAATTTTTCCTTGCTAGCGAAACCTCTGTTGGCGCTGACTCTTAAAGATACTCCGCATCCTCTCCCTTGGTCTGATGAGTGTCAGAAAAGTTTTTCTGAATTAAGTGATGCATTGTGTTCGGCTCCGGTATTGGGTACTCCTGACTACAGTAAACCTTTAACGTTGTATGTTCACGAGAGAGAAGGTTGTGCATTGCCAGTGTTGACTCAACAATTCGGAGACAAGCAGCGTCCATGTGCGTATTTTTCAGCGACGTTAGATCCGGTAGCTAAAGCGTTGCCGAGCTGTTTGAGAGCTACAGCGGCAGCGGCTGTTTCTATCCGACAGGCTGCTGGTTTGGTATTGGATAATACGTTGATTGTGATGGTCCCACATGCAGTGGATACCTTATTGAATAGGACTAAGACACAGCACCTTACTAGTGCACGTCTGTCAGGTTATGAGTTGACTCTTTTGGCTAGCCATGTTCACATTAAAAGATGTAATGTATTGAATCCAGCTACGTTGTTGCCGATTTCTGTAGAGTCAGATGCTCAAGAACAGCATGATTGTTTTTTTCGAACAGAGGGAGAAACAAAAGCTAGAGTTGATCTAAGGGACACTCTTTTTGAGAATGTTGATGGTACCTTATGGGTAGATGGTTCGTGTTTTAAGCTTCCGAATGGTGAAACGACTGCAGCATATGCCGTCACAACTTTACATACAGTTGTTGAGACAGCACGCATAGCACAGAATTGTGCGCAAGCAGCAGAGTTGATTGCATTGACACGAGCTTGTGTGTTGTCAGAGAGAAAGCGAGTGAATGTTTATACTGATAGCCAGTATGCGTTTGGTGTGGCCCATAGTTTTGGACGTTTGTGGAGAGAAAGAGGATTCCTTACTTCCCATGGCACAAAAATTCAGCATGGGCAGTTAGTGAATGAACTTTTGGAATCTCTTGCTCTCCCAAAGCAGATTGCAATTGTGAAGTGTAGTGCGCATAAGAAAGTTGTGGACGATGTAGGTGGAGGGAATGCGTTTGCGGATGAAGTTGCGAAGGAAACGGCGAGAGACATGATGAGCCGTATGTATGTGGCAGGTTCTGCAAGATGGGTTGTGGAAAGTGGAATGTGTGAAGACACAATAGAAAGTGTGAAGATGATTCAGGCTGAAGCTACGGAAAAAGAAGTGAGTACGTGGAGAGAGAGTACGGGTAGGTTGCATTCGACAGGTTGTTGGGTTGAGTTGTCAGAACACCAGCGATGGTTGTTGCCTGATGCGTATGTGCTCCCAGTGGTTACTATGGCTCATGGAATGGCTCACATTAGTTCGAAGGGAATATGCAAGTTGTTGGCTCCAGTATGGCAGAATGCTGGAATTCCGAAATGTGCTGAGAATGTTGTGAAGCATTGTATGATTTGTCTGAAGTATAATCCTGGCAAGGGAACTCCAACTCCAGCTGGTCATTTTGCTCCTTGTCTACAGCTAAGGTTTTGCTCAAAGAGTATTTCACTAGGTATGGTTTGCCGAGAATTGTATGGAGCGACAATGGGAGTGAATTTGTGGGTCAGATTATGAAGAAAGTGTGTTCGGGCTTGGGTATCAATCAGAAATTCCATGCTGCGAATCACCCCCAGTCTGCTGGACTTGTCGAGTGCTATAATGGCACTCTCAAACTGAAATTAGCCAAGATACAAGGGAGCACTGGTCTTACATGGCCGGATGCCTTGCCGTTGGCTCTTTTGTCAACAAGGACGACAGTGCATTCTCGTGTGGGACTTAGCCCATACGAAATAGTTTTTGGTCGTCCAGCGAATGTTTGGGGTGTGCCTCGTCCTAAACAATACAGTCACCTTGAGTACCCTATGTTGGTGGATTACTTACATGACTTGACTGCTAAATTACGTGTTCTCCACCAACAGGTCTATGACAGTTTGCCGACAGCTACTACAGATTCAGGCCACGCGATCTGACCTGGCGATTCAGTTCTCATCAAGAATTTTCAGCGATCCAAGAATTTGGAGTCGAGATGGACTGGTCCCTATTTGGTATTGCTGGTCACTAGAACTGCTGTTAGAGTAGCTGGTAAAAAGAATTGGGTGCATGCCACCCATACTAAGAAAGTTCCTTTGCCTTTACCGTATGATCAGTGGGTGAGAGATGGAATAGCTGACACAGATTATGAGAAAGTCCCTAAATTTGTGCCTTTTAGTGATGCACATTTGACATGGACTCAGTCAGAACGCGAGGATGATGATGTTCTGCAAGCTGCTGTGCCTCCGTCTCTGAGACTTGACACGACAAATCCGGAACTCCTCTTTAAGGATCAGACTGTGCCTAGGAAAGAGCGCTACAATCTGAGATCGAAAAAGGACGTTTGAAATGGACAAATAAATCTGAATATTTTTATGTAGTGAATTACACCTTGTCAGATCAAGAGACTTTTTTACTTTTTCTTTTTCGAGTCACCATCCGGACTTAGCTGCAGGGTCACAGTATAAGTTCTTAAGGGGTGAGCCGCATATTGACACAAGGTCTGTGGTTTAGGGTCGTTAGTACGATCTTGACGCACACTTAAGTGAAGAAGGAAAATTGCCTTGAGCAGCACTTTAGAGGATAGAGTTTTTTGAGTCCGACAAGGGTGTTTAAAGAGTTGATTTCAGAGTGCAAATGTGTATATTGGTACGTAGCAAATGTTTCTTAATAATGTGTTTTCTTATGCTTTTGAACATTACGTTGGTTTGTGTGGGTTGGATTTTCTATGCATCACAACAGACGCTTGCTTCTACCTCCCAACCTACTCTTTCTTTTTCTACTGTTTCCCCACATGAGTTTCATACGTTGCCTGCATATGAACAGACACGAAGATTAGAATTTGTGAACAATTAGTTTATACAGATGTTGCATCAGCATCAGCTAGTTGTAAATACCACGAATTGTTGGGTGTGTGGTCTTATGCCACATACGACTGAAAAGGGAATGCCATATTTGGTGTTGCCTTTTTCGCCTAATAGGTCAGTATGGGCACTCCAGTCAATGTTTATCTATGCGAATGAAGCATCCCCTGTACGTTCTGTCAAAGATAGTGCGAATAATAATGCTTTGAAACAGGGAATAGAAGATATGGTCAGAGATATTGATGCATATAATGCTATCCCTAAAGATGAGGTACGAGCATATGTTGGTTGGAACAAGACGAGATATAGCATTAGTCTGACAGAGAAAGAGAGACAGAAAAGGTCTCCTCCTATTTGGATTGTACCCCACCAAGGTCATTTTTGTCTGCAAGGTAATGGTCAGATTCCGAAAGCTCAGCTTGGTAAGAGTGTGTGTGTTCACACCTATGTCTATACGTCCCAGAAATCTCCACCGTTTGTGCCAGCCAAAGGCACATATTTTGTTTGTTATGACAGAGCATATACATGGTTGCCTTCTGACTTTTCAGGCACATGTTATGTGGCATATTTGCTTCCCCCTACATACACAGCTGCTTTCAACTACCATAAGACAAGATATGGTAGAGGTGTTATCGATGCGAAAGACACTGCCGCACAAGAAGTTGGAGACTTCTTTAAGGGTTTCCTGCCCTTTTGGGGTCCTATGGCTAATAGTAGGACTATTCGTCAGTTTACGAGAGTGGTCGAAGCCACTATAAATGAGACTGCAGGTGCTCTTAGTAATATTACAGCTGAGCTTCAAGCGGATCGCCTTATGACATTACAGAACCGCTTTGCTTTAGATATTATACTTGCAGATAGAGGTGGAGTATGTAAATTGATCGGGTCTAGTTGCTGCGTTTTCATACCAGATAACGCCCGACAGTGTACCAAGCCATCTTGAGGTTACATAAGTCTGCTGAGTCTATACATGTAGACGAAGGGAACTGGTCGTTGATAGGACGGTTTTGGGAACTGCTGTCCAAATGGGGATGGAAGATTCTGATGTTTCTTGGTATGGCTTTAGCGATCCTTTTCTCGTGTTGCTTAGGCATCCAGTGTGGTCCCGCCATTGGTAGTCTTTGTGCTGCAATCTGTGTGAGAAGCCCAGTCCCGAGAGAATCGAAGGATAATAAGATGATGTTACAGCAAAACCTTGATGGCCTGATGAGAATAGATATAGACCTGGATTCAGATTGACGTGAGTTTAGGTCATTGCCTACATAATGGCAAAAGGAGGGTCTGAGGTTCCGTGGTTTTCGGGACCGGACTCCATTTTGTTTGCGTTGCTCGAGACGCCATTTTATGTTGCCCTCACGTAGGCCTTGGAAGTAAACGAACGAACAAAGTTGCATGGGCTTCATTGTCATTGTACATATTAACTTGCCCTTTCTGACTTGTGAGTGAACTGCAGGACGCTGACCTCTTCACCTGAAACTGACCCTTCACGAAGCCAATTTCCCTTGGTTTGATTCTTGTCTGAGATTACCAATCAATGTTCAGGACCTCGTTAACTTTTAGTTTCCTTGCACATATCTTATCCTAATCAGCATCTGAATTGTTTCATTCCTTACGACTTTTCATTACATGGGTAGTGCTTTCAATTATGGGTTTGTCCAGCTTGTGGAAATTGAATTTGGGACATTCCTAATAATTAACTTTTGAGTTGGGTTACTGTAAATTGGGTTTTTGTTAATGTGATACTCAGTTAGAAAATGTGTCCTATTGGTCAGAATTTTGCGCAGTGGGTGTACATTTATAATGAGAATATTGTGTATAAATACTGATGTCTTGCTCTATGAAATTGAACAGTTTCTTGAGTTGTACTCCGTGTTGTATTGCTGAGATTACTGTTACTAGCTGCAGCTAATAAATTTGATCTCTGACGCCACCTAGAAGTATTCCGTGTCTCTGTGACTTTGGGCGTGTCCCTGGCGCCGCTGGGTTCTAAAACCCGGTTCTTCAGTAACATATTTTATTTCCTTTATTGCTCTATCATACATGTCATTTGTCATTCCAGTAAACACCCCACCCCTTCTAAATTACATACTATACGACGGAGTAATGCAAGACTAACAACTAGGACAACCTTAAGTGTAAAAACCCAATTTACTACCGGCTGAAACCCCACTGCTATCACAGCAACGCAACGGGTTTAAGGGATTATACCATTAGCAAGCGGAGGAGGGGTTGCTCTATACAAGCACAGATAATGTGAAAGCGTTTTCATAATTTATCTTCTCGTGATCTCCGATCATCGCAATGTTAAATGAGGAACGAAACTTTAAATTAACTTTGAACATTCATAAAACTGCGAGATCAGGGTTTCATTTTTGCAGAAAATAAACAGATACTAAACCCACAAGCTGTCCTTACGAGATGTAATAGCCGATACTACCTCACTTTAAATCCTCTTCACAGATGGATTTCTAGTTCTCGGGCGGTTAAGGGTTCAGGAGGGGTCCGCATCCCTTCCGTTTTACATACTCAACGAATAACCGATTTTTACACTTGTGGCATACAAAACCCTTATTATGAGTTCATCCTCAACAGCAAGATGTCATTACACTGCCGAGATTAAAAGGGCCCCGTTGCTATGACAGCACAGAGCAGCTTTAAAATCAGTGCAAATTATGCTTGATTCTGTTTTGAGGAGAGTCTCTGCGGTCAGTCAATGCAGAGTTAGAAATATCAAACAACATAACACGTTAGAAACGTTACGCAAGTAAGACAACACAGTGCTGTTCATAATGTTTATAAGGAAGCGTTTACAACACATGCAATTCCTGGAGTCCGACTCTGCACCTCCTGCAATGGAGGAGCATTGGGTCAAGAAGGAAGACATCACGAGGCACCAGTGAACGACAGGCAGGCCCTGCTTTCTTTCCTGCATCCCAAGACGCAAATGCTCCTTACATGCCATAACTTTGTAATTGTCCATACTCATCAAAGCAGGAATGATCAAATATATTCGTTTTAAAACTAGTACTTGGGAGCCCTGGGGAGGACGCGGCAGGCTGCTTCTTGATCCAGGAGCGCGGGGTGGGCTCCCGTCCGCTTCCGGTTCGCTCGAGGCCCTGCCCACGTCGCGCCACTGCTTGCCTGGCTTCCTGTGACTGGGGCCCGCCAATGGCAGCGCGGCCCTCGGTCGGGAGGCTGGCCCAGCGCCCTCGAGGCAAACTCCGGGCTGGCGGCGGCGATTTTGAGGGGTTGGCTCCGCAGAGGCTGCAGATGTCCGGAGTTGCGGTAGTGGGCCTTAGTTGTAGGGGGGCTCTTGGTGCGCTTGTGTGTGTGACGGCGGGGGGGTGTCTCTGTGTGTGCGTGTGTCTGCATATGTCTGCGTGTGTGCGCGCGTGTGTCTGCGTGTGTGTGTGTCTGTGTACGTGTGCCTGTCTGTGCACGTCCATATCCATTGTGTGTGTGTGTGTGTGTGTGTGTGTGTGAAGGGCCTGCCAGAATCGGAGCGCGTGTTGACGCGCGCGACCTGATCCGATTCCTGCTGCGTGCGCGTGCCAGTCTCTTGTCCTCTCCTATTTAGTCCTTAAAAGCAGGAATGATTACTATAGTCTCGCTTTGCGACAGCAGGCCTTTGGCCTGCAATCGCAGGCGCGAGACCTAAGGAGCGAGGAAAGTGTTGCAGGAAAGAATCTCAGAAATTCTTAACATAAATCCTCAAGTTACCCAAAAAGAAGTCTGCATGTTCTTAGGAATGGTGGATTCCAGGCAGTAGGTTCCAAATTTCTCTTTGACAGCAAAACCTCTACAGAGGCTGACACACACACATGTGTCAGATCTGATACTCTGGGACGGCAATTGCATGATTGCCTTCACAGAGCTGCGAGAAAGCCTTTGCAGGGCACCTGCTTTGGTAATGCATGATTACAATAAATGCATTGTGTTGTTCTGCAGTGAGAGAGAAAGTTGCGCTCTTTCTGTGTTAACACAAATGCATGGAAGAAACCATAGGCCTATTGCCTACTGTTGGAAATGGCGGTCCTTATCGCTTACCGCCGCCACCAAATGCTGGAGGCGGGAGTCCCCGACCCCTCGCTTCAAAGTTAGGCTAACTAAGGACACCAACTGACAGAGCCCTTTTCACCCCCTTAGTAGCTTGGCTGGAGCAGCCAGGCTTATCTCCAAGGCACGAGTGTTCAATATGTGCAACCACACTCACAGCAACCCAATGATGTTACCACAAATAGACTCCACACAAGTTTTTATAAAATGAGTATAATCTTTATATAAGAAGTTATACGATATGACCACACAATACAAAATCAATATATAAGAATGGGTAGTATTCTTTCTGGTGGATTGGTAGGTTCTAATCCCAACCACCGCTTCTGACCAACAGTTAAGGTCACTTCTAACTGTTTCCAAGAGGATAGGCCAGTCGTATTGCTAGAATCACACACGTTGCAAAAGAAAACAAATACTGCAATGCGTAACGATTTTTTCTTGTACTATGTCAACAGAGAAACAATGCCATATGTAGCGTCACTGTCATGTACTCTGCAATAAAAGGAATAATGCAATGCATATCACCACCAGCATGCCCTGTAGCAGGAAGAAACAAAGCAATGTGTCACGCTACAATCCTGTATGGTGCAATGAAGAAATAATGCACTGCGCCACGTTATAATCAGATACTGTGCACAAAAGAAATAACAATATGCGCCACGTTACAATCAGGTAATCTGCAAGGGAAAAATAACGCAGTGCGTAGCACACCAAGTTTATGGTTCACCAACGCTTTGGCCTGCACCACGACACGCACCCAGCACGTCCGAGACTCAGATTAATCCTGCGTGCCCACGATCACAATGCACAACTTCTGAGTGTCTCAAGCTGCAAAAGCACGAGCACACCACGTTACTTCAGACTCTCCTGTATTTCCAAACGGGGAAGCCAGCTCATCTCGAGCCCTTGGGTTACAAGACACAACACAAAGCACAGTCTTCTTCAAGCAGGGGGACCCAGCGCCTCAATGCCCAGTCCAACAGACTCTCCCATGGTTAGAACAGCAAACTGCAGACCAGCCCCAGATCACGACGCAAGGATTGGTCTTTCCACAGCAGTCTCTTCAGTTGCTCCTTCTTCAGCAGATGTTCCTCTTGACCACATAATGGGTCCGAGCCTTTTCAGTCTCAATCCATTTCTGTTTCATTCGCTCGTTCAGGGGTTTCAGTTCTCATAGTTATACCCCTTACTGTATTTGAAGTTCGTTTGTGCTCAGGGGTCCCTGACCCCTCCCTAAATCAGTTGTGGGTGTCTCCCTCCCAGTGTCACCTCTCTCCTTTTGATACTGGGGGTCTGGATTCTTAATCACTCAGCAGGAGATGGGTGAATTGGTTTATAGCACCAGCCCAGGCCTTTTCACCTTCCGGGCTTCTCCTCTCCTTACACTCCAGATGCAGGGCAGCTGGTGCAATCTCAACCCCTCCCTGGGTCAAGACCTCTCCCAGCTCCTCTCACCTTTCAGATCCAGACAGACAATCCACATTTCAGCTGAGACAACAGAGGGGCCTATTTATGAGCCCTTGCGTCATTTTTACACTGCCTGTGCATCACTTTTTGTGGCGCACCAGCAGCGTAAACAATGCACCATGTTGCGTCATATTTACAAAGTGACGCATCTAGGTAGATGCGTCACTTTGTAAACCCTGCACCACATTACACCTGCGCCAGGTATAATGCATCCAGGGTGGGCGTTCTGATGCAAGTAAGCCTCATAGAAGTGACGCACAGCATTTGAAATGGGACTTGCTCATGTGAAAATTACCCATCGATGGAGTTGTGTCACTTTTGTGACACACTTCAGCAATGCGTCATTTTTGCGCCTACAGATATGTCAGAAATACTGACATATTTGTAACTCCTTGCGACATGATGCATCATACTTTAAATATGACGCATCCAGCATGTCGCAAGGAGGGCGCAATGAAAAGTGACGCATCGCTGTTTTCACACAGCAATGCGTCACTTTTCATAAATGAGGCCCTCAAATGCTTAGAGCACAAAACTCAGCCATTTTCTAAAAGAGCGGCGTTTGAACACACATTGACAAAACCACCTTCACAGAAAGATGTGTTATGACACTGTGAGTTCATACATACTAAACTTCACCTCTCCATTATAAACTTACAGTAAACTAGGCTAACACACACAACACCCAGCCTCCCTCATTCTGTCCTATGAGCAGGATGATATTTGAGCAGTGAAAAAATGAAATGGAGTGTTTTTCACTGTCAGGACATAACACACACCTTAGTATATACCCTGCCTTTTACCTACACTGCACCCTGCCCAGGGATTACCCGGGACCTACCACAGGGGTGCCCAATGTGTATGTTAAAGGGAAAATCAGGCCGGACAAGTGGTTGCACTTGTCAGGACAACATACTAACTTAGCACTCTGAGTGCAGGCCCTACACTGCAGGCCAGAGTTCCCTTCTCCGCGCGCCTTTGCATTACTAGCCCTGGCACACACAGTGCACATCACTAGGAACTTTACTACTTAGGAACATACCAATCATGGCCAAGCAATTACCATTACACTTTACATAGGGAACACTTGTACTTTGACACTGATCAGCAGTGGCAAAGTACCCAAAGCATCTAAATTGCAAAGGAGGCAGAGGCAAAAAGTTAGCGGTAATCACGCCAAGATATGCGTGGTCTAACACCTACTTTTCAGAATCCTTGAGCTGCTTTGTCTGATGTCGCAAAACAGTTGCTTCTATGTGCATGAGTCTTGAACAGTGTGAAAATATTGCCATGGGTAATACACTGACAGTATTTGTGCCCTATTCAGTGGAGATACGGTTGAGTCATACGCAAACACAGTATCTGACCTATAGTTGCCTGACAAAATATGAACAAGTTTTGTTGGGTGCAGAGAATGTGACACTAAAGGGTTGCATGGTATTGAATCCAGCTACACTGATTGATGCCCTTGCCTAGAAATGAGAGCATAGTGGAAGAAGCTTAACATGATTGTTTGGATGTGACTGAGTTCGTATACTAAAGAACAACCAGATATTTATGAAGAGCCACTGCCTGAATCCGATCATGTGTTGTTTTTTGAGGACTCCTGTTTGGGAGACAATGAGGGACATCAGAAAGCTGTGTATCCTGTGTGTACTGTGGGAGGTGTGGAAGCGTTATGGTTGCAAGGAGTGTTTTCTGTGCAAGTTACAGAGCTTATAGCTCTGACCATTTCGGAACAGCTCCAAGTTACAATTTACACTGATAGTCAGTATGGCTTTGGAGTAAAACTTTGGGCAATTGTGCTGCACAAACAAATGATGGACGGAATGCTGAATAAATCATAAATTCACCCCCAGTCAAGAGATCTGGGTTAAATCCATTGTTCTTTTGCTCACCATGCCAGCCCAGTTTAGACCCAGCCATATGCAAATCAGTCTTGACCCTGTGCCTCATGGAAACAGTCCAGACCCAACTGCCAAGCCAGGTCCTCCCTGGACCGAAACAAGCATCCTGGGACCAGTTTCTGGGCATTACCCTTCATCAGCAAGGCTAGCTTGAATCCAGTGGCACAGTGAGCAAGGGACCCATGTGTAGGAGAGTAGGGTCTGCTTCCTATGGTCACCCCCACTTTTTGCTGTGATATTCTGTTTTTTTGATTTTAGTGTGGCTGTGGGCCTGCTAATCAGACCCACAGTCCCGCTGTTCACTTTCTAAATTGATACCATGTACTTTAGGTACATACCTAGGGCCAGATGTAGGAGCCTATATACCGGTCGGTAATGGCCGATTTCGGCCGTTACCGACCGGTATTTAAGAAATGGCATGTAGATGCATTTATTTTACAGAATCGGTAAATTTACCGAATCGGTAAATTTACCAATTCTGTAAAATACCGAATCGGTAATTTTACCGATTAGGTAAATCCAAATGTAGGTGGGACTCCTCTGAGTCCCAAAGGCCTTACCGAATCGGTATTTTACCACCTAATTCAATTGGGTGGTAAAATACCGAATCTAGGTGTGCATGCACATGTGTGCATGCACACCTATGCCATGTGACAGACAGACATGCCCTTAGGGCATGTCTGTGTGCCACATGGCACACATGACTGTATTCGGGGTGCTAGAGGGTGTCAAAGTGACACCCCCTGCACCCTTGCAAAAAATCGGTATTTACCGATTCGGTAATGCCCATTGATTCCTATGGGCTTCAAGGCCCATAGGAATCAATGGGCATTACCGATTCGGTAAATACCGATTTTTACAGTTTCGGTAATTCAATTCTTCTATTTTACCGATTCATAAATACCGAATCGGTAAAATTCGGTATTTATGAATCGGTAAAATAGAATTACCTACATCTGGCCCATAATTGGGTATTGGGTCCCTATGCGAGCCCCTGTATAGTGTACCATAGGTACCCAGGGCATAGGTGCATCCAAGGCCTACCAGGGGCTGCAGCATGTAATATGCCACCCCTGGCTGGCCATCCAAACTGACACCACAGGCTGATCACTCAGCTTGGGTAAGGTGGTGTAATCACCCCTTACTTAGATATAGTATATCTATATCTACCTTATATATAAACACATAGTAACCTATAAGTCACTCCTATGGCAGGCCTTAACAATCCTGCAGGCAGAGTGCTTAGTTTTATGTGAGAGGGTGCCCTAGCATGAGCTGAGCCCCTCTGCAGCTTTTGGAACCATCTCCTTATAGCTGTTCTATGATATAGCCAAACCATATACTCTAAAGTGCATTATAATCCTTGCGGTTAACGCTAACTTTGGTTTGGCTTATCAAAACATGTTATGTAAGGTGTCTTACACCTTACACGACGAATACTACCCCCCCAATCAAGTCCTGGCGGCGGGGGTAGCATTCCACCCTTCTAGAGGGAAAAGACATGTATGTTCCTGCTTTACCCGGTTAAAGTTAAACAGAGCCTCAGCATCACAAAATGGATGCTGCTGCCACAGACACGACCTCCTGCTGCTGGACGAAACTCCAGCAAGGGAGGCCTGAACAATAGGTTTCCTGTCAGCCTTTAGTGGATTGGGGCAGAGTGGGTTGAATGGAAAGATGCTTTTCCAGACACTGCCTGGGGTACACAAGGTGCTCCATGCAGAGCCCGTTCAAACCAGTTGCTGGGGCACTTCAGCCCTGCTCTGGCGCAAAACTGGACAAAGGAAAAGGGGTGTAACCACCCCATTCCCAGGTCCACCCATAGGAGGGACCTAGTCCAGCCCATTTTCTTAGTATAAAGATAAGTGCTATGTCCCCAGGACTTTAGATTATCCTGGAACGAAACTCTGATACGAAACTCTTGGACCTTTGACGTTCTATTTCGACTAGAAGACTGAATACATCTCCCTTGTGGTCAAGGAGTGACCACCCTGTGCAAACAGGCACCACCAGTAACTTGCCGGTTTGCTTTGTTGACGCTCCTGCCGGAACCTGAAGACTCAGTGACACATAAACTGGATCCACATCCACAGCAAAGCTGAGACCCGTGGCGGACACGAGAGACGTGGGATCGGACACCCTGGACTTCCTGCATTTTGCTAACTGCATCGACTCCTGATTTAACTCGCAGTTGTGTATTGGGGTACGAGAAGCCCCAGACCCGAGCGCCATTTGCACCCAAGCTCAGCCCTCCACACTCCACGAGTGCCGCATGGGGCCTGCTCCTGTATTTCAGCTCGATGTGTCTTCCCGGTTGCTAGCCCGCTGACTTATTAGCCCTCTGAAGACTTCTTTTTGAATTTACACAACTGGCCTGGTTCCTCCAGCTTCCCTGCAACGGAGAAGCTCCCCAGACCTTGCTGGTCTGACTCGAAGCCAATCTTCACTTCCTGCGTGGGTTGCGGTTGCCAAGGCTTGTTGGGTGTAATCCGATACCGACGCCGCAGTCAACTAGATCCTTCATGGCACAGATCGAATCCAGCTCCAGGTTGTCGTCGACACCTCCTGGTCCTCGTGGCTGCAGAGACAAGCTTCATCTCTTCACCTGAAATCACCTCGACATCGCCTGGTTCCTTCCTGGTTCCTTCCTCGTCAATGGCTAGTGACCCAGACTCTGTCCCCTCTGCTTTCAGGTTCTTCACTTCTTTGAACCACCCTTGGATCCACCTGGACACTTGTCATCTGGTCGTCTGCCGCATTTCTTTGCAGATCTCCATTGAAATGATCGACGAAACCCGACATCAAAAGGCACCTATGCACCCGGCTTCCCTGGGTGAGGTAACGCGAGTACTCCGGTGATCCCGTGGGTCTTGACTCTCGAAGTGTCCTAGTCTAAAGTGGTTTTGTTGTAGTTCATCCGGAAGTGCCCTAAATCTTTAACTTTGTAACTTTTACGTTCCCATTATAAGTCAAGGGCAACTCGCGACTGTGTTTAGACACTGCACGCGTCTCCCGTGGGTCTCCTACATCCTAACGTTTGGTAGTCTAGTGTAGCATCAGCGATTCTCTAGGCCCTAGGCCTACTCACTGTTTCTGAAGTGGTCCTTATACCACTTACTTAGGATATGGTTTGTGAGGACCCTAGGGCATAACTGTATTTGTGCAACTTATAGTATGCTAATTGAGTAACTTGTGATGTACTTCGATCTCTGACCTCATAAATAGTGCATAGGGGTTGTGTTAGAAATAAATACATATATATTTGATATATAACTTGTGTGGTGTCCTTTCATTTGGTATTCAAGGGATTATAATTGGTAAAATAAACAGCTTCACATGCTCTTTGGAGTTTAGCCTAAGACTGGTGGTCCATGCTACCACTAGGATAGCTTGTCTATAAGGTTGACTTTACAACTACCACCAATAAGAGCCGTTTAGACTGGTGCAAGGTGCCCACTAGAATAGTGGACATAATATGCCAGGCTAACTTCTCACATCCCATGTCTGGGCATACCCATCCCACTTAGGTTGGAAAGTGCTGTTCAAACAAATAAATAACGGAATGCTGAATAAATCATACATCCACCCCCAGTTAAGAGATCTGGGTTAAATCCATTGTTCAATGACGAGCCTTGAAGTACCCCAGAGAGAAGCATGAAGTGCTCTGATGAGGAGGTTCCGAGCTGAATGTACTGAAGCCTATTGCTCGAATAGGAATGAATCAGTTTAACCTGCAAAATAGCACCTTGTCAATTGCGACTCATTTGCGACTCGCTATTTGTAAGGCGCTATTTGGCATGTGCAACAGTGTGTTTAACACGGTGATTTCAAACGGGGTCGCAAATTGCTAGGCTCATGAATATTAATGAGCCTCTCACAATTTGCAAGCCCATTGGGAATGACAGGCCCTTCCAGGGATGGTGGCCCAGTGTGGGTTTATTATGCTGAGAAATTTGACACCAAAACTTCCCACACAAGTAAAACCATTATGGTGCTGTGAAGTTCGTAATGACAAACTACTAGACCATATGCTCTTTATGGCTTTATTGCACTTACACTGCCTAAGTATGAACTTAGACACTGTAGGGGTACACTGCTCATGCAACTGTACCCTCACTTGGTATAGTGCACCCAGCTAGAGGGGTATGTTACCTATACTTTAGGCAGTGGGTTGCAGCTGTGGCACAAAGCTATGTGTGCCATGTCAACTCTTCACTTTCCTCTGCACCAAAACACGCAGCCTGCAATGGCAGTGTGTGTTAGGATACAGGACCTCTAAGGTGGGCACTGTTGGAAATGGCCCTTTTTGCGGGTTATCCCCAAACTTTTTGCTTCTTCCTCACTTGTTTTTCCTGACCTGTGGTTGTTGGCAATAGGACTCTGAGCACTTTACCACTGCTGATCAGTGCTAAAGTGCATATGCTCTCCCTGTAAATTATTACTGTGATTGGTTATCCATGATTGGCATATTTATTTTACCTGTAAAGTCCCTAGAAAAGGGCACTGAGTGTGCCAGGGCTGGTAATTCAAATGCTACTAGTGGGCCTGCAGCACTGATTGTGTCACCCACATGAGTAGCCCTAAAATGGTGTTTCAGGCCTGCCACCGCAGTGCCTGTGTGCAGTCTGTGAACTGCCATGTTGTCCTGTCTGGTGTACACACTGACCGGGCCTGACCATTCCCTTTTCTTACACATTGGACACCCCGGTGGTAGGGCCAAGGTACCCCCCTGGGCAGGGTGCAGTGTATGTGAAAGGTAGGACATGTACTAGTGTGGGTGACATGTCCTAAAAGTGAAATACTGCCAATTTAGTTTTTCACTATTGAACGGCATCTTGTCCATAGGATAGAATGGGGAATGTTGTGTCCCATGTGTACCTGCATATCTCCCCATAGGCGCAAGATGGGAAGCTGAAGTCTGGTATCCCTGAACTCAGAATTTGATAATGCCTCTTTTAGGAAAGATGGTTTTTAGATTCTGTGTTTGAAAATAGCACTTTTAGGAAGTGTGCCCCAGAGTCGTCCCTTCCACATTAAGTGCAAACTGTCATATTCAGGGACCTGGGGGGAGTCTACCCTTCCCCAGGCTATTGCCTACATTCTGCGTTGTGGTAATTATTTGCCCGAGCGGTCCTCTACAAGGAACAGCGAGCCTTTGGCCCAGGCCTCACTTTCATCAGGAAGTACTGCCCGAGTTCACCGCAGCAGGCCGGGTTCGCAAAGGGAGACAAGAGTCGGGGGAAACTTCATCGCTGCTGGCCCGGGTCCCCACACCGTCATCCGTGTGCCACGCTGTGATTGGTTCTTGGCCTTAGGGATTCCGGCCGCGTCATCGGCCTGCCAAGCAGTGATTGGCTCCTGCCTGCAGGGACTCCCGCCGCGTCATTGTGGGGCCATGCTGTGATTGGTCCCAGTCTCGAGGGCTTCCCCACACGCACGCAAGAAGCAGAGCTGCCCGCATAGGGCCGGAGAGCGTCCTGAAAGAAAAGCCGATTGGGACTGAGACCGACCAGAAGCCCCGCCTGCCCCGCAGAGTCTAAGGTAACCGACGCTGTGGGGAACAGTGTGCACGGAGCTGTGGTACAAGCAGGATCTCCCCTCGGGGGTAACTTTCGGAAGCCAGCGCGTCCCACGCTACAGTGGGGACCTGTGTTACCTCGAAGGGTTTTGATAGCAATTGGAGCCTACTCACGCTCTCGTAGGAAAAAGCATACCGCAGTGGGGACACCCTTGTATACATCGCTTCACTCAGCAGAGCGGGGGCATTGCGGGGGGCGGGAGGCACCTTCCTTCCCCCCTTTGAAGTACTAACTGTGTATGCCCAGAGATTAAGGTGAACTAGGTTACAAGGGTGTACTGCAAGGCCACAGTTAAGAAGGAACATTACTGAAGTGAGCTATTGCGAGGAGCCTCAACAAGAACTATTTTTTTTAAGGACTGAGAAATGTCCTATTTATATGTATGTGTACTTTTGCTGACGATCTGATCTAAATTACAGATAAAGATATTGGTATTTTTATAAACAACTTGTGTGGAGTATATTTGTGGTGTTTCACTGTGTTACCGTGCGTGTTAGTGCAAATACTTTACACATTGCCTTGGGGATAAGCCTGTCTGCTTGTGCCAAGCTACCAAGGGGGTGAGCAGGGGTTATCATCAGTGTGTGTTTCCCCCTTACCTTGACTAGAGGGGTGGTTTCTGCCTGGTTTTGGCGCAAGCCTCAGCCAACCAGAAATCCCATTTCTAACAGGCACAATATGTGCTGCAGCCCTTAGAGGCCTTCACTGGTCACAGTGCCCTTGGTACCCATGGTACCTTTAACAAGGGACTGAATGACATGTATCCAGAGAAGTGCCAATTGGGGGTACAAGGTACAGTTTTGGGAAAGAACACAGGCCCTGGGTGCTCAATTGGCAGGATCTCATGGCACATCAAATCAAAGTGCATCAGAAATTTGGCAAAAAGTGGGGTGGTTACTGCAACAGAAACCCAGATTCCTAGAACCAACTAATGGCCTGACACAGTTCTTCCAGATCAACGAAGCTGATATGAGTGTTTCTCCTTACTTGAGAAGATTTCTACTGTTGCAGGTATTCTGCAAATACACGGAACTATGCACAGGGATATGGGACCTTGGTGTTTAGGGGCTAAGCCTTCCCACCACCTTAGTGCCCACAAACCCAGGACCGTCTAGCTTTAGTGTCTCACTAGCTCTCCCACACACTCATCAAGAAGCAAATGATTAGACACCCCTAAACACAACCCTCACAGATCTCTCAGGAATCGTGGTAACAAGATACATCTTTTTGCTCACTGTCTTGTGCATATCCACAATAAGAACCGACCGAAACACAAATACAGATAAAAATGTTTATTTTAACTATTGTGCTCTAAAACACAGTATACGAGCCACAACCAGCAGCAAAATGCACAAACCTAACACAGTTAGCATTGCAGCAAGGCCACATATCATAAAGCGAGATGTCATCATAGAAAGACAGGGGATAAAGGACCATAAGGCCTAACCACCCTCCCCTTGGTAAGAAGAAGCTTTATGATATAATGGAAGATCTCTGGGCTTTGTCAGCAGACCTTATACCTTAGTGCCTAGATGGAATATCTACATCATAGGAAATGCATGTCTCTTCTCGCTGGAAAGCTCCCTCTCCAAGTGTCCATTACCTAAACATGCATCCCCATAATATGAAAGCACAAGTTTCCAGCAGCAGCTGTATTAGCATGTTTTGTCTAGGTGCTAGCTGGGCTCATGCTAACTTAGCGATGTCAACAATGTCCCTATTGGCGGCGTAACACTATCTTTGCAATATGTTTTTTTCCCTGTGCCAAACTTTGGAAAATTGCTCAAGCCACTGCTGCTAGTTTTGATTTGTGTTTTTAACAACACAATCTGAATGTTGACTAACCATGCAGTCCGACTCTAAAATCACCTCCAAATGCAAATGTGTTTATATTGATATTCTTTCTAATATTGTTTTGATATTGATAGCAATTATTATTGTTTTAAATTTGCCACATAAGGCTTCTCTGAAAGAATGAAAGCAGACTATTTCTTCAGGAGCTACCAAAATAAATACTTCTGAATCTGTTGACATGAATGACAATCCGTAAAACAATGCTACTTTAAAAATAGATTGTAGCTTAAACGTTTATGCTGTTTTCCTCAAAGATTAAGTGGATAGTATGGATGTTGGTGATTGCTACATTTGTATGCATTTACCTTCATCTGTTACTGAGGGTGTGACCTACCACAATTTGCAATTGATTTATAGAATTACTTGCAGTGTGTTAGCTGGTTTGTGCTACGGTACTGATCAATTGTTATATTATTACTCAAATCAAGATTGGATCTTTTCTTAAATTTCAGTGCTTAGACATTTAAATCCGTATCCTGAGGTTTTGACGATGGAAACTAGGGGTTACATATTCTGACCGACTCAATCTTTGGATATGGCTGATGCACTTAGAAGTAACCTGACATGTAAACTGGAGAAAACTGAAATGAATAATACTAGTACAGTACCTAAATTTACTCCTCAGGCTTTTCCACAAGAAGAAAATTAAATCATAGAGGCAATGGTTTCATTCGCTCCGGATTGGCAAAACAAAGGCAAACTTTGTATATATCGTAAGAAATCAAATAATACTACTGTTTTCGTAGGATTTAGTGAATGTGAATACATTTGAATTGTATAACAACTGGGAAAGATATTTAGAAGTAGTAGATCCTGTTTACCCTGGAATATACTATGTCTGCGGGAAGAGTGCCTATTATAAGTTGCCAAAATGATGGAATAGAAGGTGAAATATGGGAATAGTTTTTTCAAAAATGTATCACGTGAAAAAAATAAAAGAAGAGTTAATGGAAACAAATAGGAGAATGGAAAGAAGTGCAAACAAAATAGGAAGTGATATATTTGGAGTTCTGATTCCTTCAGTGGGAGTAACATTAAACTCTCAGAAATTTAGAAAGCTGTCCTAGTACTGTTGCTAAAATTGCCACCAGTACATTTGGGGGTTTGTCTGCTGTGAATGAAGAGATATCAATAAGATTGATGGTGTTTCAAATTCGACTTGCTCTTGATATACTTCCGCAATGGAGGGTGGGATCTACTGATTATTAAAAGTCCAATACTGACAAGAATAAAGATCTGCAAGGTTACATTAAAACATTTCTGATATTAGCAAAGACCTAAACAATTTACAACCATATGGTGCCTGGGAAACCATATGTAAAGGATTATTGAGTGTTACCAGCTGGTTGGGAAACGTAGGGAATGGATTAGTGAATTCCATCTTGAGATCTGCATTTGTGATCTCTTTGTGAATAATGCTGCAGATATTGTCAATTAGATTTTGCAGATACCAAAAGAGTAAAAATTGTGGGGTGAAAAGAACTAGACCTGATCTTGAAATGGAAGATGCAGAATAGAAATGTTATGATACACTGAGGACTTTAGAGGAGAGGTTTAAGACAACACACCCATAATCTGTGACGAGACCTTATGTGGTAGATAATGTGATGGCTTGATTCGCCATCAAAGAGGGGTTTTATCCAGCAGGATTTTAATAAATCATAATACATGACACATTTATACACAGAAGGCAGGAACGTTTGAAATTAATGTTGCACACGATAGACATAGATAGTGACATATGAGACAGAGACAAGTGTAGTAAGAGGCACAGTAAACATGTGCTTTAAATCGTGAGATGAAGAAAAAACCTTCATATGATAACATTATTACACATAAATGAGTTGAGATAATAACTTCTAATGCATATGTTGCTTATAGACGTATATTGATGAGAATTATTATTCTAAGTGAAGTGGCCTAGTGATTTTTATGCTTTTCTGTTGAGAATGAATCAGTTAGAAAGGTTGGTGCAAAAATGTGTAGCGATGAAGTACAGGCTTGAGATTTTGCAAATTGATACTAGAGACTATGTAGTTCATGAAATATGAAAAACAACTTTAGTAGAATGAAAAGATTAAAATGTGCATTTATATGAATATCATAAACGTTTGTGGAAGAAGGGTATTTCTCACTTTAGTTATTTTTATGTAATTTGTGCGAAATTTATAAATTCTTCATTTGTATTGCTTTAATGTTATTATGTTTGAAGTAACCTTAAAGCTCATTTAATTTGGATGTGTGATGCTAACTTAAATGGCCCCACAAAATGTTTTCCTAATACTGACCTTTCCACTGATTTACAACAATGGATCGTTCTTTGCAAGTAAAATGTTACATAATTCATCCTGTACACTTCTACACCCTGACATGTTGTATTTATTTATTTATTAAATTTATAAGGTGCGACAGCTACTCAAAAAGTGTTTCCCAGTGCCAAAGCAGATCAGAGACTATGTTGAAAAGAGGCTTACAGGTTATTGGTTAAAAAGCCAACACCTAGATTCATCATCGGCATGTTTTGCGAGTCTGTAATAGCGATTATTAAGGAATCGCTATTACAGACTCGCAAAACGGGATTCAAGTAGAAATCGCAATATTTTTTTGCGATTCCTACAGCTTCCTTATTTGCGATTAGCTAATTGCTAATCGCAAATAAGGAATAACTCCCCATTCATTCCTATGGGCCTAAAGGCCCATAGGAATGAATGGGAACACATATCAATGTGCGAATCGCTATTAGCGATTCGCATTTTGAGTTTGCGATTTCAAGGGTGCAGGGGTGTCCCTAGGACACCCTGTTGCACCCCTGAAATGATAGTGGATGCTGGTGTTACGCACACACATGTCCCAAGGACATGTGTGTGTGTGACATACAACTTAGAAAAATGCACTTAAGTGCATTTTTCTAAGTTTCCGCTATTTACCACGAGGTTTGACTTCGTGGTAAATGGCGGCCCAAAATTGCGATTTCGCAATTTTTAAATGTGTCATGAATTGCATTTAAGGAATCTCAAATAGAGATTCCTTAAATGCAATTCCTCGCAAAATTGCGAATTCTATATTAGCGATTTTTGCATTTGGGATGATGAATCCCAAATGCAAAAATTGCGGTCGCAAAGTGCCAGATTCACAGAATCTGGCCCTTTGCGAGCGCAATTTCCCTTGATGAATCTGGTTGCAAGTCTTCAATGATTTGCGAAATTGGATTTATTCTGTTTCGTTTCGAAGAGATGTGGGCAGGGCATTCCAAAGTGAGGGGCCTAGATATGCAAATGACCTTCCACCCATCCAAGATAGTTTAATTTTAGGAACAAAAACTTCCCCTGAGTGGATGAGCGGAGGTTACGAGGAGGGACATGTGGACTGACCAGAGATTGTAGGTATTCAGGGGCAGCTCCTATTTTTATTTTAAACATGTAGCTCAGGGCTTTGAACTTGATTCGGTTCCCCACCCTGAGCCAGTGAAGGTCTCATAGATGGCCGGAGATAGAGGTGGCTCTAGGAACCCGGCACAGAAGCCTTGCAGCAGAGTTCTGGACCATCTGCAGCCTGCAAGTCACTTCCTTGTTTGAACCCAGATAGAGAACATTACAGTAGTCCAGCTTTGAAGTGATCAATGCATGGACTACAGTTTTCTGAGTGGGGTTGGGTAGCATCGAGATGTTCTTATTTAGCCACTTCAGGAAGGTAAAGGCAAACATGGCGGGAGGGTTTGGGAAATGCACCCATCTCACAGGGCCAGTGTTGAGGGCCCCAGAGTTCCTTTTTTTCCCCAAGTATAAGGACCTCTGTTTTCTCACCGTTAAGTTTGCAATAATTTGATTGCATCCACAATGCAATTTTATTCAGACCCAACTGAAGGGGAGAAGGCCCAGCTGTGCTCTTCATGGAGAGAGAGAAAATGATCTGGGAGTTGTCTGCATAGGAAAACAGGGACAGCCAAGACTCTTCTGCAACATTGGCTAGGGGTTTTAATGCTTTTACAACATTGACAGTGAAATATTACGATGGGAAGAGAATTTCAGCAATATAAGTCGCAACTTTGTATTTTTTCTCTACCAATGTTGGGCCTGTGAGGACTCACAAAGGTTTGTTTCTCATGACCAGCATGGTACGACAGCTTGAAGTTTCAATCATATTAGGTGACTCGGTCATATGATAGTCTTTCAATGGTGGTGTGATGCTATACCATTGCACTTTGCAAAAGTTCTATGAAAGAAGATACCCCAAAGAAGGGGCAACAAACGCCATTCACATTTTTCTTATTTGGGACCCGGATGCTATGCGATTTGATCTTTACTTTCGGACTGTTTGCCGGTGCTGATGACTGAGACCTTCTTTGCCAAACCACTTCTATTTTCGAATTCCTATTTTACCTTTAAACTTTAGGTTAATGGACTCACGCCTAATTGAAGTAAATGTGAACTTTTCATTTTGGTCGCATAGGGCCTGAGGGCCCGATTCACAGAACTAACTTAAGACAAAATCCTAAACTTACTACCATTTTGGAATTCACAGAAGGCACTTTCTCATTTTGGTATTCACAGAAGGCACTTACTCATTTTGGTATTCACAGAAGGCACTCACTCATTTCAGTATTCACAGAAGTCAGGAGTCCTAACCTTAGGACTCCTAAATGCCTTCTGTGAATACTGAAAGTCTTAAAGTTAGGATTTTTCTCAGTTTAGGAGTCCTAACTTTACTACTCCTAAACTGAGAAGAATCCTAACTTTAAGACTTTCGGTATTCACAGAAGGCATTTAGGAGTACTAAAGTTAGCACTCCTACCTTCTGTGAATACCGAAATGAGTAATTGCCTTCTGTGAATACCAAAATGAGTAAGTGCCTTCTGTGAATACCAAAATGGTAGTAAGTTTAATATTTTGTCTTAAGTTAGTTCTGTGAATCGGGCCCTGAGTTATTAGAAATTCAAACTATCCTTCTGCCTTAGTGTAGTGGAACTTTGTACTCTGAATTTAATAACCATCCTCTAAAAATGGGCCTAGATTCTAGGTGCTTTCATGCAAGCTGTGATATTCTTGACCGAAGTCCTTAAGAAACTAACTGCTTAATCTGTTGTATTGTGATTCCTTAATACAATAAACAAATTAGTCAAAATGTATCAAAGTCAATTTTTGAGTCCTGTTGGTTTTTTCATTTGCTGTTATTAGTGTTTTAATGCGTTGTAGAGAGAATCAGAGCGCCCTATCAGGTTTCACTGCTCCTCTTTTGTTCTGCAATTGTTGATCTCTTGGTTTGCATAATTTTCAATCTACTTAACTTATATAGGAGGTTGGGTCTTCGCGTCGCTATTCTTTATTTTTACAACATGGTCTTGAGAGTGGTCTATCTAAATCTGATTTAAAACCTGTACAATGTCTGCCAATTAAATGCCCTCATTGCACAACTAATGTGGAGTTAGACACTCTACTGTCCACCTCTTCTATGAGTGGGGAAAGATTCATCATTATTGGATCATTGCCTCTGTGGTAAATTGAAGTGCTTTAGACTGTCTTATCATAAAGGGCCCAGTACAGTTAGTGGAGTAAGGAGAGTAAGAGTGCAATAATTGAATTGTATGCATTGCTTCACACTGCCACACATCACAGCCAGTATGGGTTTTATGTAGTCCATGATTTTGACAGTTGTGGTCACAGCGAGGCTTTGTAACATTCTCAAGAACCCACATCAAGACCGGAATGCATTTGAAGAACCCATTGTATGCGGGGGTGAGGCCAAGATGGTGACTGCATCAGACACTATGAAAAGCTCTGTGCCATGCCCGACCATCTTCCTGTTTTATCTCTGGTAGTGGCCTCCTGATGTGACCGCTAACTGGCTGCAGTGGCCCTTTACTCCCTGGGACACCCTGGGGCATGATTTTCCCAACTCTTGGTTTGCAGAGTAACCAAAGCTGAACAATATGATATGCTTGATTCGCCACAGCCTGTACTGGGCCACGCATACAGGCCTGTTGCTTCCCCATGGCCCGAGATACACTGTAGCACACACAGGAGGCTCAGGGAGTCTGACATTACTGGGAGCTGGGGCATGACCCGTCGGACCGCTGCCAGAAGTTCACAGGCTGATGGCCGGAAGCTACAGAGAATGAAGCCCTACACTGCGCCTCTGCTGCCAAAGCCAGCCGCGACGTGGCCTGACCCTCACCTTGGGCGTGAGCCCTGCCAGCGCAGACTGCATCCCCAGAGGAGAGACCGGGCTACAAGACGTGCACAGCGGGGCCTGGCGACCTGCACCACACCGAGGCATATGCCTGCAGAACCAGCTGTAATGAAGTCTGACCCTTGCCTGGGGATCTGCAGGGGGCTCAGCGCAGGCACCTCCTGCTCCTAAGGAGGAGCCCTTTGCTTATTTGACCCCACCTAACCTGCCGGTCTCCTGGGTGGAGACTGCAAGGTGGTGTTATCAGCGAGATACACGGTGGCTGTAGGCAGGCCGGAAGAGGTCTTGTCGAGTTGAATTGAGCGGAGGCCTTTGCTGCAAGACTCGGTAATGATGCTCCCTGGCCATAATTTGTGATACAGGACTTGCTGGTGATATCTGATCCCTCCTGGGGACACTGAGTGCCGGGAATCAGCTGCACCAAGGGGGAGGGGGGCGCTGGGAGGCGGCCTGCACTTCACTGGGCATTAAGACCTGGAGTCTAGCACTGCAACAGAGACTGCCCCCACTGTCTGGGTCCTGTGGGGTGTTTATATCGATGTCGCTCCATAGGGGAGGTCTTGACTTTTCCCTGTGTCACCTCTATTGGACGATACCATCTTACCCCTGTGAGAACCCTACGTGGGCTTTACGATTTACCATGTCTGGGGGGGTCTCACTTAGGAGGCCCCTCTGAGGTACAACAGTATTGAGAGGACTGCACCTGCTAATAGTGAGGGACTGCGGTGAACGTGTGCTGTTGAGGACTGTGGGTTGGTGGGGGCCGTAGGAGTTGAGCAGGGCTGTTGGTCATCTGACGCTAGTGAACTCTTCCTCTCTCCTTTGACCCTTGTCTGAACACACAGGGTGACCTCCTCTAGGGCCATTTGATATCCCCCTCTGAGGCAAGGTCAATGACCCTCCGTCCTCCCAACTGAATCAGGACCCTTATTGATGTTACGCCCGATCACATGTGCAGCTGCTCATTTGTCACACGCCTGATGGGGAAAAATATATCCAGAAGGACAGCACCCAGCGAGGCCGGCGCGGAGAGGCCCTCCTTGTCTTTGCCGACCCCATCTATTAACACGCTGCAACATCTTAAAAACGAGCTCCTTAGAACACTCGGAGCAGTTTGAGAAGGTTCTACATGCTATTCTGGAAACCAAGACCTCACTGGAAGCAAAAATAGACGCAGTTTACCTCGATGTGGGCCTCCTGCATGCAGACCACCACAAACTGTCCAAGAGAATTGATGAATCAGAGATGGCTATAAGCCGACTGGCCCCTTCAGTACATGAATTACAGTGCAGGAGGAGGTGGCAGCATTGCATCGCAGGCCAGAAAATGAGGAGGGGCGCTCTCGGCACAATAATGTTCGCTTCATTGGATTTCCGGAGAGAGTGGACCACCCCAGTGCTGAGCTCGTCTTAGAAGAATGGCTGATGGACACAGTGTGGTAGGACAGCATACCAGCTCTTCTGCACCAAAGGCATGTGGCACTTCTATGACACTATTATTACAGCCTACCCCAACTATACTCTAGAGGTCCAGCGCGGCTCCTACATGAAAGCTAAAGAATGTCTGCGCAAACTGCAACTCCGATATGCGCCCTTGTTTGCGGCGAAGCTTAAAGACCTCAACAGTGACTCCTCTCATATCTTTACCACCCTGGGTGATATATGGACTTGGCTACATGACACTGAACACGAGGAGGAGATATAGGTGACATCTAAACCGCAAAACAGGTTTCACAGGCCACTGTGCAACTGCCCGGACCCAGAGCAGGTTGCCATGGTGCAGGCGAGAGCGGTGGAGGTTGTAGCACCCCACCACGTCAACTCCTTCACTACCCTGTGGGATAAGCTGCTCAAGGACTCTGGTTTTGATGCCTGTGCTTCTGAGTCTTTATTGACTTTCAGCACCGTGGCCCCAAATGGTCACCCTAAGGTCCTCCGACAACATCATCTTACTTGCGTCCAGGAGGCGCTGAATCCTTTCTTCTTCTTACTTGTCCCGTTGATTCTAGATATCTCTATCTTGTATGTGTCTGAGTGGGCCACATCTGCTTCTGTCTCAAAAGGGCCGGGCAATCGGACTTAGATGCCTTGCTCCTATGCCAAGTCCCACCATTGTTCCCAAAAGAACTATTGATTGTATTTTTTTTACTTTTCCTTGGTTATTGTTTTCAATTTGGGGCTTCATGGACAGACCCTTCTGTGAGTACTGCCCTGGGGGAATGATGCTGCACTTGCTAATCAACGTTTATTTTTATGAGTTTTGCTCTGAGGCTGTAACTATGGACATGAGGTATCTTCAGGTATCACTCACCACTGTATGTGCAATGCACTTGTTGGATTTGCATGGGCAGGAAACAGTTAGACTGAGGGAGATACACTATTATTCCGCACACACTGAGCACCCCTGTGTTATTTACAACCATGCGTGGTCCAAGACCTGATTGCTTCACACTGCAATACCACATTATTGCATGGAATATTCTGGGTATGGCCACTCCGGTCAATCGCTACCACATTTATGCATATATCAAATGCTGGCATTTCCATATTACCATGCTACAGGAGACCCATCTCACTGCACCCAAGCTTCACAAAGTGCACTCTAAAGAGAGTGGGCAGACTTATGGGACCACAGGGTTGGCCAAGTCAAGGGGGGTTCTCATTTGGATTGCACCTGGGGTCCCCTTTGCTTTGAGTACACAGTGGGTGGACCCAGATGGGAGGTACCTCATACTGGAGGAACACCTGGGTGTGGCTCCCTTTATGCTGGTGGCTTTGTATGCACCTAACTTCAACCAAGCGGAGTTCCTAGATAGTCTCATCCCAGTGCTCCTTCCCAATCCACTCAGCCTCAGGATTTGTTATGTTATGTTATTTCCACTTATACTGCACTCAGATACTACAAGAGAGTCCCGGCGTGAACCTTGAGAGGCGGTACATAGCTACCTTAATTAAAGAGGAGAGTATTCAAATTTGTTTTTAACAGTGCGATGCCCTGGCTGCTACGTAGGGTCAGCGGAAGCCCATTCCAAGCCAAAGTGGCCTTCACACTAAGTGAGCTGCCCCCCATCCTTTGTAACTGAAACCGGGGAACCGTGGACAAAAGATGGTGCGTGGAACGCAGTAGTCTTGATGGAGCAGAAAATGAAAAGCGGTTTTGGAGATAGATTGGACCTGAAGCGTGGAGCGCGCAGTGAGCTATAACAACAGATTTGAACTTTACCCGCTCGGCTACAGGCAAACAGTGAAGTGCTCTCAGATGTTGTCTCACGCTATTTCTGGCGGGAATGTCAAGTAAGAGCCTGGCAGCCGCATTCTGGACTACCTGCAACCTGTTCAACAGATAGCCTGGAATGCCAGCATATAGCACATTAGCATAATCTATATGAGATAGAATAAGGGCCTGGGTGACCGTTTCCCTTGCTGCCCTAGGCAGGAGGGGAAGAAATTTCCTGAGAGTTTTTAAATGCCCAAAACACGTCCTGACCAGCTTCTTAATCTGAGTTGAAAAGGTGAGGTTCTCCTCGAACCAAATCTCCAGATTTTTTATGGGATGGCCTGTTGACACTGGTAAGGCTGAGCCGAGCGGCTAGAGTGTTTCTCTAATATTAGAGGGAAACTTCCCAAAGAGAAGGATTTCGGATTTCTCTTTGTTGCACTTGAGTTGTGCAGAAGATAGCCAATGAAAAACCGTAGTCAAACATTTTTGGGCAACGTCAATGTGTCATCAGCGTAAGCGAGGAATTTAGCACCCAGATCCTCTGCCAATTGAAGTAAGGGAGTGACATAAATATTAAAAAGGAGAGTGCTCATGGAGGATCCCTGTGGGACCCCTGTAGCCACTCTCTGGGGCAAGGGCGAGACTGGAGGAAGCCAGGCCTTTTATATGAGGTCCTCCAGAAAAGATTTAAGCCAGCACCAAGCTGCACCACTAATGCCTATCTCAGCCACTTGGGTCAACATCAGTGAGTGGGGAACCGTATCGAATGCCACTGAGAGGTCAAGCAAAATCAAGACTGCCCTCCCACCGGCATCAAGCATTCACTGAAAGCCTCTGAGACTTCAACTAAGGCGAGTTTGGTACTATGGTTAGCCCTAAATCCCGATTGGGCCGGATAGAGCAGGCCTGCGCTCTCGATATACTCAGTCAACTGTCTAGTCACTACTTTTTCGCACACCTAGGCCATACTAGGCAAGAGGGAAATAGGGCGATAGCTCCCAGGAGACATAGGATCAAGAGAGGACTTTTTCAATAGGGACATGATCTTAGCCTGCTTCCATGTCAGCTGGACATGCGCCTCCTGAAGTGACAAATTAATAAACCTTTTGAGCCAGACTTCAGGCTTTTGAGAATTCTAAGGGAACTAGGTAGATCAATGGGGACAAACGTGACAAGGGCTTGAGGGGGAGGAGGACGAACTCCTACCAAAAATTTGGGGGGAGATTTCAACTGTGGGCATCATCTGCAACTCGACCGCTCTACCCCACCCCTACGCACAGCAGCCAGTACCCTCACCACATGACACTTTGAACAGTGGCGCTTGCGCATGCACATGCACGATGCGTGGTATATGGGACACCCATATGTCCGTGAATACTCTTTTTACTCCGCAGTACATGATTAACATACCAGGATCTCCCTCCTTTTGTACACAGCCGCTCTTGGTTCTCGGGTCCTCTGCTTCGAATACCTGGCTTACTCTCTGTCGGAACACTACTCCCAACTGATCGCATTGACCTGGGGCAAGCAGTGCCCCACCATACCTTCTTGGTGACTGCAGGTCGAAGCTCTTTCAGACCCTCACTTTTGTGAGGATCTGTCACTTTTTCCTACTAATTATTTTACAGAAAATCCGGGTTCTGCCACGACACACTCCTGGAAAAAGGATGCACATAATGTGGTTTGCGGCCACTTAAGGTTGTGGTTGGCCGCTGCTTATCCGAGGATCTCTTATACATTGAACGAGATCCCTGCAATACAAGTGACCAACCAAACAGAGTCACCTGCTCGGCTGAGGCAACTGCTTATGAAGCATCGTGAGGAGGAGTATAAATTGATTCACCGCAACTATGGTAGGAGGACAGCCCTGCAACATACCCACGGTGATCGATCCGGCAGATTGCTGGCATGATTTGTGTGTGAGGAACAGCAATATGCCCCCATTGTAGCGCTAGTTCCAACAATGGTGAACCTATTACTTTCCAGAGGGCCATTAATGCAGCTTTCTGCAATTGTTATCGCAGGCTATATGCGGTGCCTGCCTCTTCATCTCCGGATAACATATCTGAGTTCTTGAATGGACTTTCCCTCCCTGAGCTTAACCCTCTGCAGTGAGCTGACATCGACAAACCTTTACAGTTGGAGGGGAACCATACAGCTATCTCTCAGATCACCCAGAATAAGACTCCGAGTACTGATCGCCAGCTGATTGAGTATAATGCCACCTTCTCCGCACAGAATTCCCAACATCTATTGAACATGTTCAGTGAAGTCAAGTACCATGGCAAACTCCCGGACTCCCTTCGAGTAGCCTTGATCGTGGTCCTGCCAAAGCCTGGTCGCGATCCGCTGGATATTAGGTCATATCGCCTCCTCTTGCTGCTAAACCTGGATTTCAAGATTCTGGGTAAAGTCTTGGCGAACCCTTTACTCCCTGTCATCCACATGATTGTGCATGATGACCACTCCGGTTTCATACTGGGTTGCAGCACGTTTGTCAACATACGATGATTGCTGTGCCTCATGCACAACACTCCCTCAGATCCTTACAATCAAGTGGCCATATCATTGGATCTCGAAAAAGCCTTTGAGACCCTAGGATGGGCTTTTCTCTTCTCAATTTTCACTGCTATGGGGTTCGGACTGGGGTTTTTGGGAGGGGAACGAACCCTGTACATGTCCCAAACTGGAAGAGTGAGGATTGGGCAGGTGATTTTGGATAGTCTTAGTATCCAACCTGGTACCCGCCAAGGTGGTCCACTGTCCGCATTAATTTTTTTCACTAGCCATGGAGCCTCTTCCTTGCCATCTATGGGCAGAGCACATCTGTGGAGAATTCCGGAACTGGTGGCCCATCTCTTCCTTTCGCTCTATGTGGATGACGCCTTAATATATCTACGAGACTTTGAAGCTGCTCTCCCCAATCTCATGCACCTATTAATATATTTTTATAACTGGGCAAATTTGGGGGTGCATCAGGCTTATGGGTGAACTGGTCAAAATCCTACTTATTCCCTCTGACACCACATCCAACACACGCAGAGCTGAGGTGACAAATATGCGCCTACAGTGGTGCTACGACTCCTTCAAATACCTAGGGGTGCAGATCTATCACACACAGAGAGACCTCTGGGAGAGTAACCTCGACAGGGTGGTTGGCTCTATTTGCCGATCCATGTCTTTTTGGTGATAGCTGCCTCTATTTCCCATGGGTCGGGTGGCCATCTCCAAAATAATGGTGTTCGCAAGACTGCTGTACTTTTTTGAAGCTCTGCGGATCATCCTTCCGTAGAGTTTCTTCCGGATGCTTACTGGGCTTATCCTCCAACTGATATAGAGTGCTAATTATCGCTGCATGGCCCTGGCCACGATCCAGTGACTGCTCTTGCAGGAAGGACTTGGGCCCCCAACTTTGAACTGTACTATGTAGCGGCACAGCGACAGTGCCGGATGGTGCTGCACCACTGCCTGCCGAGAGTTACCCCTTATCCGAACAGTGTTCAATGGTGCGGGAATTTATACTGGGCTGCCTGACTCCTCCGTGCACTCCAGGCAGGAAACCTCTTGGACTTACCGACACTGTGTGGAGCAGTCCAGAAAACTGTTAGGGATCTCTCGGGTGAAGCAGGCATCAAGCAAAAAGGGACCTCTACTTCAAGGATGTGAATATGTCTTTCCATTATGGACACTGATGGTCTGCCTGGCGATCAATTCCTATTCTATTGCCCCATTCAATATGCGCTGTGGGATGCTTCAGTGGTGGAGATGAGGAACCTCCTACCTCAGCTGCGCTGGCATGCATTGTTATCCTCTGGTGGCAGATGACATGCCATCACCACTCTCTACATAGCATTGCATGTGACCCCACTGGACGACTCATCAGGTGGCCATGCCAATTGCAATGCAGTCGTGCAGCCACTCCCCAAGGATGGGAATTAATCCTGGGCTCTACAGATGGTTATGGTTGTATCCTGTAACCCTAGGTTCAGGTTCACACAGTTTAACTATGTACATCAAGCCTACCTTGTCCCTCACCGGTTCAAGAGTATGTGCGCTGCAGGAAACAGGGTTTTATCATGTGGTGTTTGATTGCCCGATATTGAAACCGGTTTGGCACACGGTGAACTCGAAAGTGGCGGAAATGGCAGCACACACCCTCACTCCTATGCCCCCCTCCTTCCTGTTAGGGCTGCACCCTTATAGAAAAGGAGACAAGCACTTACACAGATTCATTGATCTTGCCTTCATTCTGTTTAAACTTCAATTGGCCGTATCCTGGAAGTCCCCTATGCCACTGAATCATCAGTGATAGCACAGCGACCTCCTGACATGGACTTGTGAGGAGGTTCACACCCTTCAAGGGCTCCGAACGAGGGACGCTCCTGCACCAGTGGTGAGTGCTGGGAGACCTTCCTACTTAACATGGATGCCAAAAATTACACACACCCAACTTGAAACCCCACCTCGTCTAGCCACGTCTTGAAAAACATGTGCGGAGGCATGTGGAACTGACTACCCCAAACCCCACCACATGTAGGCTAGTTGACCTAATGGTCATGTAATCACTGCGTCCCTTCATGAGCTGCCCAGCGTGCACGGCCACCCCCTCATGCGTATGCCACGTATTCCTTCCCCCATTTTATCTGGAGATGGGTTTCTATAACCTCCCCCTTCCAACAGACCAGAAGACATGCATATACACATTACCTGTGTTTCGCAAATGACGGATTCCTCTCTGGTACACCTCTCCACCCTCTTCTATGGCTTGAATTCTTACCTCCTACGTTCAGTCTCATGAGCATGTTCTCTTTTCTATGCTTTCTTTGTTCTGCTGTTTTGGTTGAAATTATAGTGTTTATTGGCCCACATGCATCAATATCGGCTTTTGCGATTTCTAAATTGCGAAAAATAGCGATTCGCAATTTAGAAATCGCATAAGCCTATGCATGAATATTTTCGGGTTTTTTTGCAATTCGGTAAAAATCGCTATTTTTACCGAATCGCATTAAAAATGCGAATTTTCAATTGCGAATTCGCAATTCCCATTCATTCCTATGGGCCAAAATGCCCATAGGAATGAATGGGAATTGCGAATTCGAATTTGAAATCGCAATTCATCAATGCATTTCAAGGGTGGAGAGGGGGGTCCAAATGACCCCCCCCCCTGCACCCATGAAATGTACTTTTCAGTATAAGTTACTACACACATGTCCTAAGGACATGTGTGTCTGTAACTTAACAGTTTAAAAAATGCATTTTTGTGCATTTTTAAACAATTTCGCAAATTACCACGAGGTTGAACTTCGTGGTAATTTGCACTTCCAATTTGAAAAAACGCACATTTTTTTTAAATGATGCATAGCATTTAAGAAATCGCAAAATTGCGATTTCTTATATGCTATCGCAATTTTAGAAATCGGAAAAATAGTTGCAATTTCTAAAATAGCATGATGCATCCCAAACAGCACTTTTGGAATCGCAAACGGCCGATTTAAAGGAATCGCACCGTTTGCGACTCCAAAAATGCTTGATGCATGTGGGCCATTGTCTTTTACATGGGCCACATGTTGCAGCAGATTTTTACTTGTTGCGCTGTAGTAGCTGTCTCTTTATATGCATACATTTCAATAAATACATTCTAAAAAAATAACTTACTGGATGCACTACAGTTGCCAGGGGAAACAGCAGGTTGTGAGAAAAATGCAAATGACAGTTGAATGTCACCTGATGGGAGCCCAGTGCTACCCGTCAGTGTGTTGTTTCCAATGACAATATATTACCATAGATGTGAACATTTGGAGAAAGACACCATAGTGAGGCTTTTTAGACAGAGATGGTATAACCCCAGATTCAAAATGCTGGTAGAAGATGTTTGCCGTATGCGCATAACTTGTCAACAGCTAAAAGTATGGAAGCAAGCACACGTCACACAAACACACCTAGGTAGATCAGGTGGCCCATTCAATAGGATGCAGAGGGATTTTATCAGGATGCCTGTCCATAGCAGGCTGAGATATATCCTGGTGATAGATTGTGTCTTCTCAAGATGGGAAGAAACCTGACCAACGAGAAGAAATTGCCGGCCTCACTGTAGCAAAATTGTTATTACGTGAATTGATCTCTAGGTTTACCATGCCAATTTCTCTTGCAGCAGATAGGGGAAACACTTGTACAATAAAGTCATAAAGATGATCCGCACAGCCTTACAGATTGAACAAAGATTACATTTCAGTTACAGACCGGAAGCCTCTAGTACCGTTGAGCAGATAACCTGTAGTATCAGGTCTAGATTGACCAAAGTCTGTGCATCCACCTCTGTGAAATGGCTAGATCCTTTACCATTGGTGCTGATAAGTATTCGAAGTACACCTGAAAGGGAGACAGGGTTATCCCCACATGAAATACTGATGAGTAGGGAAATTAGATTACTTGCTGTTCCCACAAATGCACTCTTACATTTCTAATGACATTATCTTGGACTATTGAAAGGAACTGGCTGGCGTAGACCATTCTGTCTCTCATCAGGACTCAGCTGCCACACAAGAACTGCATCAAGAACAGTGCCACAACCTCAATACTTGTGATTGGGTCATGATCGAGAAGCCTGTTAGAAAGACTTGCCTTGAACGCAGATTGAAAGACCCTTTTCAAGTGATCCTTACTACACACACAGCTGTTAAGTGTGCTTGAGTCCCCAACTGGATTCATACTTCAAACACGAAAAGAGTGAGCAATCCAGAAGAAACGTCTTTGGTCTTTGATCCTGAGCAAAGAGCATTGGTGGATGCACCATCATTCAAGAGATCACCTAGACCAGCAGCACCATTGTTAATTCAGCAAAACCGGGACGAAGGTGGTGAAGAACAGTGGACAGAAAATCAAGTCAAGTACCAGAAATAATCCAGGGTGATGTAGAGAGCTCTAACAGAAATGAAGCAGAGATCGAGTGAACAAGAAGAAGTGATACAAATGTGGTTTTGAGAGATGAAGATCCAGGCAGAGGCGCAAGCACTGGAATAAGGAGAGGCAATCAACAAGCAGAATGGCCACAAGGCAATGAAAACAGAAATCCAAGGAGAAGTACTTCATTAGCTTGAACACCAGAAACAATACCTGAAAAGACTGAGTCTGGTGACGAGAGCAGCCTAGACCCAAATCAGCAAAAAGAGCATGTGTGCCTTGTCACAGGTGTTCAGCACCTAAACGTTCATACTTTGTGAACACTACCTTGAATGTCACATTGGGAGACTTGTGCAACGTGAACCCTGAACTATTCAAGCCTCCCTGAAAGGGAAATAAAACAAGTGACAATAATTGAGAAAATTTGAGACTGGATGGATAAAGAAAGAAACCTGAACCGAGCTTATTAAAGATTGTTATTTAAGTTTATTTTACAGAAGACTAACCTAGATCTGAGATGAAAGTTACAGAAACATAGAGATAACATTTAAGAAAAACACGGAGCAGGACAAAGGATTGTCTGGGTAGTGATTATTTAAAGAAGAAAAAATAAAAATAATAAATAACTTAATTTAAGAACCTACTCACTAAACGTCATCACCAGCTAAGTATTTAACCAAGTGCTTTGAACTAACTCAGAGAATGTGTTGCATTAGTAATAAAATGTAAACATGTTACAGGTTCAAATGTCGTAATAATACTACTAATTGGATTTTGCTTAACACCAGAGTCAGAATTTAAAGACAAGAACATTACTTATTCTCATTTATATAGTAATAGGGAAGATCCCTTTAGTTATTCTTTTGTAAACTATAAAAAAAGATAATTATTCTAATAGTGTTTATTCTAGGTTAGTACAAGAATACACTAATGTAAAAGATTACTATGTCTCTGCACACTTACCTGCATCAGTGTCAGAAAAGGTTACCTAGTATAGTATGCCTTTTCCCTCCGCAATTTCCTGCATTATTTTATTATCCTTAGTATGTAGTATGTAGGAGTGGACATTTTGAGTACTTTTATTCTAATCACAATGTAATACTGTCCAAGGTCCCACTAATAGAAATCATGAACTTACACTCACAAGCAAAAGAAATGTACGCATCCTGATACTAGGCCTTTCCCCATAGACCTATAGATAGTGTTCAAGCTTAAAAAGACAATCTAACCGGTTTAATGTGACCTATAGAAGAGGTATATATAATTGCTTGAAAAGAAAGATACACTAACATGACACAAGCTACGAACAGAAAGGGTGATGCTTTAGAGGATGCATAGAAGAAGGAGGAAAACAATTTTAGAAAGAAAAATGGTTTACCCCAAACTAAAACCGTTACCATTTCAATCTTTATTTCGGTCGCTTGGACCCTTAAAGATATGCATCAAAGTATTTAAAACATCGCAATACTACATGATTAAAATACAAGATCATAAAAAACATTCCAGTTGACAAAATACATAAAAGTGCTAGTGCAAAATGAGAATCAGACTGCTAGAAAGCGATAAAAACACAGTTAGCATACTTAGTACAATAGGTTGCAATCCATTCAAGTTTATGATTATCAATGCAATAGACTTTTAAAGTGCCTGTGCCAGCTCATTATCAGGGTTCGCAATATAGCGGGTGCGCTTATGCCATATCGCAGTCAGGAATTTAGCTACCGCAAATACAATCGGAGGAGATAAGTCCGTCTTGAGTATTCTAAGGGCTGAGATACATTGCCTACAACCTAAATTTCTAAGAAGTGGAACAAGCCAATACTTTCTGAATTTGTGGTACGCATTGCAGAAGAACAGGACATGTATGTCATTTTCAAGCTGATATAAACATGCAGGGCATGGCTTGTTGCAGGAGGGCTGGGACCAGGCACTTATTAATGCTCTTAGAGGGAGGGTACCATACCTCCACTGCAAGAATAGCTTCCTGGTCAGCGCGGGGCAAATTCCATCGAGGACCTGTTCCAGGTAATAAACGTCCTTAAAATGAGTGAAAGAGTTAGTTAGGGACCCCATCCGTTCATTCTCTAGCAGTTTGTTTAGTTTAAAGGTGTAATAATCCTTTGTTAAGTCTTTGCGTGAGATCTTACAACAAGCATTTTCTGGCTCTGACACTAAAACTTAACAGCCAACACAAAGGGAAACTTTGTCTGTACAGAAGTCAGACACCTAAAATAACTAGACATTAGTAGATGTGAACACTTTCAGACTGATGGGTAGACATTGACAAATTTTGCTGGGAAATGAAAATGTTTTCTAAGGGTTCATTACATCTGTGGATCGAATGCCTACTTTCTTTTGTCAGCTGACTTGGAGGGGACCTGTTATTTAGGCATCCTAATTCCAAAAATGTATCATGTAAAAAGTATAGATGCATTGACACTAACACCCGCACATAGGCAGAAACTTACTACAGAAACAGGAGCTGGGTTAGTAGGAGACATATTACGATCTGTCATTCAACTTGTAGGAGTTGTGTTAAATGGCAAGAAGATTAGAAAGTTGTCAACTACTGTCGACAAAATGGCAACTAGTACATCTGGAGCTTTGCTTGTATAAATACAGAACTAATAGCTATATGATCAATGGTCTTACAAGACTGTCTCGCATTGGACATTTTACTTGCTGAAACAGTCTAGCAGATGCTGAAATTCACTCACTGTTCCATATACATACCTGACAAGAGTAGAGAAATAGAAAGATTTGCAAAGAACATTTCAGCTTTAGAACCTGATTTACATGAAAACACCAAGGGGGATATTCTCAAGAACGTGTGATAATTACCTCAAAATTAGCTTAACGCAAACCTTCACATCGCAGCCTATCGCTGTGTTAACATTGTATTCCCAATACGCGGTACCATGCTATAGTCCCACGCGTAAAAATTAACACAACGCTGACAATACGCGCAACAAGAACGCGAAAATAGTAGCGATGAGGCCAATCGCGATACAAAAATCTGTGAAAACCAGCGACAGGCCTGCAATTCCCACGCTGCATGCAGGAAAAACCACTATAAAAGTAGAAATAAACATACAAACAAAAGCCAAAAAAACACGAAGCACAATGGAGGTAGCCGGAGCAAGTACACAGGACAACCAGAACCCCACAAGCCCCCCGGAGGACCAGTCTGGGACCTCGGGGTCAGGGAAGGGCAAGGACAAGAAGAGTAGGAAGAAGAGGTTCAGTCCGCAGGAAAACAGGATCCTGATAATGGATGTGGTAGAACATCATCAACTACTGTTCGTCACCTCCACTGTGTCATTGGCAACCAAAAATGGAATATGGCAGTCCATCGTAGACAAGGTGAATGCAGTCGGAGTGCTGAAGATGACAACAAGAAGAGATAAAGAGGCGCTGGAATGATGTGAAGCTCAAAACCAAGCACAAACTCGCGAATCACAATGGAGGAAGCCGGAGCAAGTACAGAGGACAACCAGAACCCCACAAGCCCCCCAGAGGACCAGCCTGGGACCTCGGGGTCAGGGAAGGGTAAGGACAAGAAGAGTAGGAAGAAGCGGTTCAGTCCGCAGGAAAACAGGATCCTGATAATGGAGGTGGTAGAACACCATCAATTACTGTTTGTCACCTCCACTGTGTCATTGGCAACCAAACATGGAATATGGCAGTCCTTAGTAGATAAGGTGAATGCAGTCGGAGTCTTGAAGAGGACAATGGAAGAGGTAAAGAGGCGCTGGAATTATGTGACGCTCAAAATCAAGCAGAAACTCACCAACAACCGGAAGGCAGCAATGCAACTTGGAGGTGGGAGTCCAGCACCACAGGAGGAGCTGGGGGAGATGGAGGAAATAGTATTCACAGTCATAAGTGGGGAGACGGTGGCAGGAGCTGGGGGACCGGACACTGCTCAACATGACCGGACACAACAGCACCAGAGTGAGTAACAACCAGAGACTGGGTGACGGGGGAGAGGGGCACAATGGCACACATGCACAATTAAGTAGAGCACTTCTGCGGACAAACCATGCCTCAGACCCCCAACTCCTACCAAGTGACCAATGTACCCAAGTATGTAACATCTCAGCACTGTATAAGCACAGAAGTCAGAGGCACACCGCATGAAAGGGATAAGGGGCAGCAAAATAAGGAGCTGTAGAGGCGACTCCCCCAAAATGTGGCACACACATATAACATGAAGAGCACATCAACATTGATAACAATGTTATACAAACTGCAACACGTCCACAACAGAACCGAGGACACAACTGGAGCCGCTTGTCTGTAGAAACTGACCAATCGCATTTTGCATTGCAGGGAAATGTGAGTTGAGAACGTACAAGTACAAACACACATCCGTGATGTTGTTGAAATGTCCGGCATCAGATAGGCAGCTCCTCCCAAACAGTCACAATGTACATTGTCATACAGTTTGTATGTAAACTTGTCAAATGTGTCAACATACATGTGAACACAATGTTAAAATGCATCTCCCCTTCGCATTGCAGAGGGAAATCCAACACTTCCTGCAGAGCAGCCAGAACCTCTCTACTCTGATGACGAAGAGGACTACTACACCTTTGACGCCCTCCAACAGCTCGTGGAGAGACTCCGCACGCCACCTCCAGGAGCAAGGCAGCCCAGCTGCCACGCGGAGACACCCCCCCTGCACAGACCACACAGCAGGCAGCACCCACCACTACGACTGCCTCCCAGGATACCCACGAAGAACACATGGCCTTCCAACACCGTGTGTTGGGGTGCCAGGAGAAGCTGGCTGAACAGGTGCGGGTGGGGTTCGACTGCTTGGCAGCCAAACTCGACGCCATATGTGGGTGTTTAAGTTCCATCAGGGACCACTTACAGTCCCTAACAGACACCCACAATCCACTCCATGCTCTCCAACGAGCCATGGCTGACATCGCTGGAGCCCTGATTCGGAGACAAGAACGACTGTCTAGTCAGAGTGTCTCGTACGATGTCACCCGGGAGTTGCGACACATGCAGAGGATCATGGAGAACATGGAGCGGATGCAGGTGGACAGAGCGGTTGCCACGGCTACACACCAGCAAGAGATAGCTGGGTTCCTCAACACCCTTAAGACCTTCCTCATGGCATTGCTGCTACAAGGCCTGGCGCTGATGCATGCTGCTGCTACCACTCCATCCATAACTCCGCCCCCTGAAGTGTCAGTCCCCACAGTGCGGCAGACATTCCACCTCTGGCCCCTGAGGTGTCACTGTCAGACAGTGCTGGAGACAAAACACCACCACCCACATGTGAAGCACATGAAACAGCAGAGGACGAAGATGCGGAAGAATCTGCCTTCATGGTCAGAAGGACGCAGTAGCATTCATCTCTGCCATATGGGCTGTTTCTTCTTGGTTCTGCCCTCTGCATCATCACCTTTCACTGTCCCCCAATACACTCTGCGACACTCACCTTTGACCTCGACATGGACTGCCGTATTCTGTTTGGTCACCAATGACATAGCGATCAGACTGCGGACTGAGCTCTTCCCCTTCCGTTGCACTTGTCATTCCCGGAAGGACTCTGGCTGGCCCTCCATGGGCCAACAATGTAGAGTGGGGTTTTCATGGACCTGCACTGCTCCAGCTTCAATACTCCACTGAATGTACATTAAACATTCCTATTCACACAGAAGTGTCATGTCTCTGATCTTTCAAGTGCGGAAGTATGGATGATTGTAAGGTCAGTGATTCCCCCTTACGTCCATGTTGCTCATGTTGTCACAGGGTGACACATTGTCTATTGGGGTCCGGATGGTGCCGACATTACAACAGAGACCCACGCACTAGTTATTTCCTTGTCCAGCCCAGGACAGAACCACGCCCAGAGCCCTGGTGTCATTGTTCACACCCTTATGCTGGACTGGCATACACCAGGCTAGCCCACTCCGCTTATGCTCACGGGGGGGGGGGGGCAACGCTACATGTCCCAGGTCTTCCCTGTGGTGATCTGCTGATCACAGGTCTAGTTGTCAGCATGCCACAGCTACTCCCTCATGGCTGGTTTACACACACACCACACCCATCCAGCACACCAGTCACAAGAAATGTGACCCTTTCCATAAAAGGGCCGGGTGCACGTGCTCGGACCCCATTTCCACTCTCCATCTGGGTGTATCCGTGTGGTTATTATTTATGCATGAGGGCTTAGGGCCCTGCACTTCACATTCCCCAGTGCCGGAGTTGACATGATGGCGTCCGCACCACGGGACTCAATCATAAAGAGTCCATGTTTTGCGGGGCACAGACTTGGTGGCACCGGATACACTGCGGCTGGCACAGGCACACCACCACAGGATGGTGACTTTCGGTGCACTGAGGTAGGGCACCTTAAGTGCTGAGCGGGTGTGCAGCCTGCAATGATGCCCCCTCCTGGCGGTCCGGACTGGTGAGGAGCATTGTGAGCCCTGCTGGACTGCAGTGTAGGACTGAGCCAGCGGGCAGTGCTGGCCTAGCGGCATGTGGCTTTGCCTCACAGGTCACAGAGTTAGTGGCACCTAAAGGGCTGAGCAGGTGTGCAGCCTGCGATGACGCTGTGTGCATTGATATGATCTCTGCCATAGCGAAATAAAGAACCAGAATCAAGTGTGTGACCTGGTGACCGTGGAGTGGGGCTGCATGATGTGGAGGGTGCCATGTTCGCGGGCCCCAGGTTTGGGGCTTGCCCCAGCACGTGGTGGGCCCTCGTGGCGGAAGGTGAGCAGTGAGGCCTGGGTGCACAGGGGCGGGCAGTCACCGCTGGGTGGCAGGAGGGACTGGGGTGCAGCAGCCTGGGTGTGCACAGGGGCGGGCAGTCACCGCTGGGCGGCAGGAGGTCTGGGGTGTGGACTCTGCCATTCATAAATCTGGACTCTGTTACAGATAAGGGACCAGGTGGATACCGAATGTGGTTGAAGAGACACCGGTGGCAGCAGGTGAGCAGTGATGCCTGGGTCGGCAGTGTCAGTACTCTCTCTCCCTCTTCCTCTTCCTCTTTTCTTTTCACTGTCTCTCTCTCCCTCTCCTTCTCCCTCTCTCCCTCTCTTTCCCTCTGTCCCTATCCCTCTCCCTCTCTTTCCCTCTTCCTCTCTCTCTTTCTCTCTCCCTCTTTCTCTCTCTCTATCTCTTCCCCTCTATTTCTCTCTCTCTATCTATCTCCCTCTCTTTCCCTCTTTCTCTCTCTCTCTCCCTCTCTCTCTCTCTCTCTCTCTCTCTATCTCTCTCTCTCTCTCTCTCTCTCTATCTCTCTCCCTCTCTCTCTCTCTCTCTCTCTCCCTCCCTCCTTCTCTCTCTCTCTATCACTCTCCTTTCTATGTTCTTTGATGAGCGCAGGACACACATTCTTATCTAGTAATAGGCTGTGACCTACAGATTGCCCTGAGAAGACCCACCATGACTCTTCATAAAAGTTGTTTTGAGTTTTAGTAAATAAAATGTTTTGTGTGGTGATTCAAATATGAATGAGTGTTTCTCCTTTTTCTGAACACACATGCATGTTGATTGTTGTAATTGTGCGACGTCAGGCGAATTGTTTTGTGCATGATTTCGTGGCGTTGAGGTAACATATCTTTGTCCGGGGGGAGGTGGTTGGGGGATGCCTGGGGAAAGGCCCCAGGGGAAGGGGTACCTGGGGGTGGTGGTGGTGGGTGATTTTGCCCTCTTGGTGGCTCCAGGATGCATGTTCATTAGCTCCATGGCATCTGTTGTTCTCCAGGTGTGGCTCTGGGCTGGGCTCCCTTTTCTGGTGCAGGTTGTCATCCGACTTTACACCAGATCAGAGCAGGTCTTAAATTCCTGCTGCTATCGCACCTTATCGCCTGTTTTGTGATTTTATCTCCTAACTGGCTGGTCGTTGGGAATGTTGCAGAGTGGTGTTGTTGAGGCTCTTTTCACAGGAACGCCTACTCTGCATCTCATTAGCGTTAGTTGCAGGGGTCATCTGTGGCGATGTTTTTTGTGGCTGCGATCACCGGTAAACTGGTGATATCGGCTGTTAGCACCAGCTTGTGAATAGGGTGATACATTTATTGCCACTTTGGCTGCGATAAAGTGCCAATAACTCGGCAATAAAACCTTGAGAATATGCCCCCGAGTTTGTATGCAAAGTTTGGGAAAGGAATTGCCAGATTCAGGAATTGATTTTCAACAGCAGGGACGAACATACTGAAAGCTATATTAATACCAATAGTCATAGTAGGGCTTAGTTTTATATTTATTTATGCTCTGTTTCTAAGTTGCAAATCCATACTGCGCAAAAGACATGAAAAATATCAAAAGAAATTATATTGAAAGAACATGGGATCATGACCGATGATTACATGAATTCATTGAAATTTAGAGGGTTGAAAAGAAAACAGATTCACATGAGAAAATAAGATGCGTGATGATTTTCCAAATCACCAGATAGGGAAATTGATAAAGCTGAAACTTTTTCCACAAATTTCCCAAAATAATACTATAGAAACACACTAAATACAAAACCTGGAAATGCATAATAAGTTAAACGTTAGAGAAATGTACATTTAATAAACATGCAACTGTGAAAATATTTCTGCTTTTTTTTCTGCAGAAGGCTTTCATTTCTATCATTCACTACTGGCTAGGCTGAAGTATTCATCTATTCTGCTCTATCTCTTTAAGAAAAAAAATGATTTTCATAAAATAGTAATTTAACATTATATTCAAACTCTAGAACTTGACTTTTGTTAAATATGCTGTATCTTTGAAAATGTATTCCTTCTTCCCTCACACCATGTGACTTCATTGTACATGGATTGTTTTCTTTGCCGCATCCATAATGAACAAGTGTATTAATGAAAAGAAAATTCTTGCTGTAGCTTACATTTCATGATTTAACAAGGACAGACCAGAATTTGAATATTTCATTTCATAGAACAGCTCATTGTTATTTGGTGAGAAATCCGACAGCTACCAGAGTAGATTTGCAAAAGATTCTAAGGAGAACCTTCATGGATGTAACTTTTTGTAATACGTTGTAGCTATTTCATTTACATTTACCTTGGGAATCGAGGGCAAAGACGACCGACCATCAAAAGACCTCTCTCTATTGGATGATGATGATGACATTCACCTGTTTTTGCAACATGTTTAGCACCTTTCTATATAGTACGTGCTCCTAGCTAGAGACACTGAAGACTCTTCCCATACATCTCTACCCTTCCATGCCCCTTGGCACTTTTCTTTGCTAGCCTGACTTGTCATCAGTTACTGCTTACGGTGTTTTTTTTGTTTTTCTTACGCTCTGTGAGGAGATTTTCTATTTTATGCTGGCCATACCGACTGCTGTGATTCCTACCTTCTATCTCTTTTAGACAGTTGCTACTGCAATTGTCAGGAGAACTCGGCTGAGTTTCCAGAACAAGCCTTTATGGGGAGTTTGTTCTTTCTCTTAGTTATCTGAATCTGCTCCAAAAGCTACTTGCTCTTTTCTGGAAAGAACTCTTTATGGGTTCTTGTTAGGATAGATTAGGTCCTTTAGGTTAGTATAAGGACAATAGTCTGAATGCAACACAATGTTTTTATTTCTCAAGGCTTGTTTTGTTCTAACCAAACTATTTCTTAATATTTCTGTAATCACTTATTTGAAAAAAATAGCAAAATACAGACTAATCTTCTAAATGAGAGAACATATTTTTAAAACTTCACTAACTCTCTATTTACTGAACATCAAACGTGATTATTAATGTGCTTTGATGTGCAAAGCTCAATTTGGAAATGGTGGCAAAGATTAATCATCCGAAATAGGCACAGGATGTCTAGATTACATAAGTAAGTGTTAAGGTGACATCTGTGGATATTTCAGAGAGATTTCCATGCTAGCACACTTAGGTGCTCCGATATGTATGTGTCACCTTAATTTCAGCTGCTATCAGGAGCAATGCTGTGATTATATCTGTAGGAAAAATGCTTCATAACAGGCTTCAAAAGATATACTGGGAGCAATTAGGCCCTTTACCAACTGCCTGTCAGGTAAGTGTGCAAACTTTTGTATGTTAGTCAAAATTTACATACTGTACACAATAACTTACTCTTGTAGAAATGACTTTACAGAGTATGCAAATATATCAAATCATGTTGCAGTGGTTGTGTAATGTCTCTGCTTTTGTTTTTTATGTTTACATATGAATAAATCAGAAAACGAATAAACCTTAAACTTGATTTCAAGCTGCTGGATTGAGGAGCTCTTTGTCCATTCCAACCTCTAAGACCGGGTTGAGCAACTGACCTCATGGGGGATATCCAAACCACACAGATATGTGGTTGGAGTTTGAGTCTGCATTTTACATGTTTGTGTATCTCCCCACTGCTATTCTCTGAGTTATCATATGATGGGTTTCACAAACCCCATATTACATTTATCTTAAAACACAGCTGAAAATGTATTCCATTAAACATTTGTGTTTTACTATTTAAACTAGTGTGTGATGTACTTGATTTATTGAAATCTTCCTCTTTCATGAACAGGGTACACTGAGTCGTCTGATGATGCAGAACCATCTACAAGCGGGAGTGGCAGGCACCATGGGATAGAATCCAATTCTTCTCCAAGCAGCAATATCTGTGGCCAGCATTGCTTAGCCAACAACAGGATGTAGAGGAAAGATGAGGAGGAGCTACTCAAGGAAGACGAAATGGATGAAGAGAAGGGCATTGTTGGTCCAATGCCTAAAAGAATGAAGACTACTACCGGTCCACTTAGCATTGTTTCTCCTAGTTCACCTTTGAAGTTTTCCAGTCCCCAGTATTCAACAATCACCTCCTCACACTAAGGTTGATGTGTACATTCTCCTACACACTCCTTCAATGAAGGTGTATCTCAGGCCTGCACTCAAATATCTGAAGAAGAGAACACAATGGTGAGGTAAAGGTACTACCATGCATGAATCCAAACCCCATAACCTTCCATGTGCCACCCATCTCCGTGCTGGTTGACCTGCTGGTTATGTCAGAGGGGATCTATGGGGAAGGCATGGGCTCATGTTGGCCAGTGGGAGGGTGTGCAGTGATGTCAAGGCATGATGAAGTTTTAAGTAGATCATCTTCAAATTATAGCAAAGAGAGTACAAGAAATACCCCATTTGTTGGCCATTAAGATAATGGAGGGAATGCTGAAAATGTGCCATATTCTACCTTCACAGTCAACAAATTGTGAAGAATCTACACAATCACCTGCACCCTCACCTGCACAGCCACCAGCCTCAGCTGCACAGCCACTTGCTCCACCTATACAGGCACATTTTAAACCTTACAGCCACCAACAACCCCACCTGAACAGCAACCGGTACTACCATGTGTACAACCACTGGCACCCGCACCTGCACAGGCACCAGCACCAATAGCACAGCCACCTGCACAGGCAGCTGTTACACATCCACACACACACATGTCGCCAAATACCCAGAATGGGTACACACTCACAAAGATCTTCATCTTCACAATTGAGAAGTCATCGGAGATACCACGTAAATATTGTTTGATACTCCCCGTTGTCTAGAAGTAAATATATGTGTACAATTCACCTCTAACCTGATTTGACTTGGACTTAAAAAAAACATCTATGGTTGTGGTATATATCTTTCAATATCACTTTTCGTGAATATTACATTTAGAAAAGGAAGACCATCATATGGAAAGCATATGTTAAATATCAACACATTACATGTAACCATGTTGAATGCGACAAATATTATGAAGTATAAAGAAAGCAGTGGTTTTTGTATAAATAATATTTTATAAATGTTTTTATATAATCAAAAAATAATTTCTATATCAAACTAAGTAAAAGCATAGTTAGTGATGGAGCAAGGCAGGATCAAAAGAGGCCGAAAAGGATGGGAGAGCGCTTCAAGTTCTAGTCAATGTGTGCGGTACTTCCGCCCTGCTCCTCTCCACACTTACCTGAATTCCTTCTGGGTTGCTCCGAAGTTTGTTGGTGTTCTCTTGCCAAACCCCACTTCCTGACCTCTGCTGTTCATCTGGCTCCGTGTGGACCTTCACGTTACTCCTGACTTCCGCTACTCGTACAGAGCCGCGGGGGCCTTCATAATATTTTCTGAAAGAGAAAAGACGTAAACTGCTCACAAAGAGTCCACACTGTGTATGGAGATTCTGCTCCCTTGCTGACATTGCTTGATCGCTGTAACAATATATAAATATAAAACTAGTCTCTTGAATATTTAAGAGGCTGATTTTTCACTGTACTTAATCCCTGCACATTTTTGTGTATATGTTTTATTTATTTTTCCTATCCTGATCCATTTTGGGAGCATATGCTTTTTTGTTTTTTCCTGGTTTTAAAATAAATATGAATAAGTTGTGCTTTAATTGGATTCCATGCTGATCATCTCTTAAGTTAGTTGTACCACATGCATCCTTAACTATACTGTCCTGTTGTTCTAAGTAGAGTAGAAAAGGCCTAATTATCTACTCTTCCTTCTAGATATACACCACTGACTCTGCTTTCTGATACAACACATATCTAAGCAGAAGACTGATCTTTCACAGGTAGTTTTATCCATTAGCATCACACTAATTGTTTGTATGCATTATCTCCATAATACATGCACATGGTAATACATATACCTTTATCTCCACTACAGGAAGGACACCCTTCCTGCTCAAATACAATCCTGCCTGTAACACAGGAACACTTGTTCTATGGGACAAGGGTCGCTGTGTTGGCGCTACACTGCCCCAAGAGAAGCAGCCCAAGGAGATATCAGAAATTACACCTAATTTGTGCAATTTTGAGCATTTCAGGTCCCGTCCTTTCCTGCAACTCATCACAGTACGATGACTTGCTGCAATCTATTCCATCAAAGACTATTATATATGCCTCTTAGAGTTTGGCTGAGAGGGTACTCTGTCACAAATGCATCATATTATCCTGTCTGCAAAACTAAAGGTCACCCTTATTTATACACATCCAGAGCCTCACTATGTCTGCGCCAGAGACTACTCCATGTCCATCACTGACATGAAGGTCAAATGGAATACACCATTGAGTTCCTTCTGAGTTGTTGCCTCTTGACGGCCCCACAATATAGAGTGAGGGGACAAATATGACATTTCCACTGGCTTTCATCTCTAGGTAAAAGCTGCTGGTAAGGGCCAGTGAAAATAGGAAAATGAGGTGCACAACAAGTCATGAAAATTCCATGGTGAGTGTATACTTGCTTGAATATTTATGAAGTACTAAATCAAAATGTACACATTTTTAATAGCAAATAAAAAATAAAAATGTTTTAAAGACCTTTAAGACTCAAATCATGGTTACAAAGTCATCCCTTAATCTCTCAATGCATTAACATGAAACGTCGTGATGGCTGTTGCTGACAATGCTAGATATATCCGCTAGGCCAGGGGACATCTTAAAATTAAGGAATGAATAATCCCTCAGAGCAATGAAGTACTTCACTTCGTAGGCCTAGCGGAATAAAAGCACATCGCACACAGTATTTTTAATGGGCTAACATTTAACTCTTGAAAACAGCATGTAAGTGACATACAAAAAATGCAAAACAACAAATTATTCATTTACACAAACTATCATGGCACCTAGATCATTTATTATACATACTATTTACATTGGTCAATTTATATTTACACTATATACACGGCATTAATTTCTCACAAATTTGTTTGACTGTAATCTGTAATCTCATCGTTGATTTCATTTCTATTTGTCTGCATGTTGTTGCCTTATTATATCATACTCATTTGTAATTCATCTTCAGATTGTTACTCAAATATATTCAGACTGGAAAAGATGCATTGGGGAACTTAGACAATCACATAGAACCAAGATGAAAGAAAAAACAAAGATATATCGACTAAGAAAAGGAAATAGATAATAGTAAATTAACAGAAAGTAAAATTAACTGTTAAAGCAAACAACATAGCCCATAAAATTGGGTTTACCAGGAATATTGATTAAACTTTTGACTTGAATCTTTTTATCCTAAATGTTTCTTAGATTTCATTTTGTTCTTATAATTAGATAGTATAGTTAATTCACATACGTTGACTCTAGGTACCAACTCTCGTTATAAACATATCTAGTGAGAGTCCTGTATTGGGCTCTTATAATGAAGATTATCCTAGACCCAAGGTGATGAAGTTAATTTGAATTGCCTTGGAAATGTCTGTTACTTCATCCAGGGTTCATCATTACTTGCCCATATATATGGGGCTTTTACAAGGGGTTCATCTTTACTTACCCACATATATAGGGCTTTTACAAACTGGTAAGGAGCTTCGATAATATTTCTTCTGACTGGACGAGGGTTATCTAGAAATGGTGACCAATAAGGAATTTCCATATTAAGCATATATCCACATTCAGATGTTATACAATCTTCCTTAAATGATATTTGGCCAGTCCTGTGTGTGACTATGGCCTCCATTTCCTCCAGCTCCTCCTGTGGTTCAGGACTCCCACCTCCTGTCGCCGTTGCTGTTATCCAGTTGGCAGCGGGTTTGTGTCACTCCGATTCCATTCACGTTAGTCTCATTGTTGGTCAGTTGATGGCAGTGTACTGTCACCTCCGTGACGCTGATATGGTTTTGCCACGGAGTGCACCCCGTCTTCCTTTTCCTCTTCTCCTTGGCCTTCCCCTACCCCGAGGTTCCTTGCTGGTGGTCTGTGGTGCTTGCGGGGTTGGTGTTGGCCTCTGCACTGGGTCTGGGTGCATCCATGGGGTTACGCAGTTTGAATTGTTTTTGGTGTGTTCTTTTTGTTGCTTTTATAGTGCATTTCCACGCCTGACGTGTGGGATATTCAGGTCTGTCGCCGGTTTTCCCTGCTTTTTGTATCGCTGTTGGCCGTATTGCAAAAATTTTTGTTTTGTTGTTTCGCAATTTTGCGGCGTCGCGTTGTCTTTATCACAGACATTTGACGCGTTGTCGTGGGCCTATTGCATTGTACCTCCGTGTTGTGAATACTGAGTTAACACTGAGTTGTTTTCCTGTGATAGACTGCGATGTTGGAAGTTGCTTTAAGTTAATTTTGCAATGGTTATCAAGCGTTCTTGAGAATATCCCCCAGGGAGTAATAAATCACGGGGTAAAGGGGAATGAGAAGAGGGAAAGAAAACTGGAGCAGCCCGCTGACATGATTTGGATTACATTTGAAAACAGCAATCCAGAAATCAAACCTGTCACATAGTATACATCAATATAAACTAGGGGTAGGCGAGCCAACAATATAACAGTAAGAGTTGAGCCAAGCTAAGTATCTGGTGTGAATTTTAGAGCTTGAGCCAAGCCCTGAAAATATTTGCTATGTATGTCATATAACAAACATTAAGAAAAATATGACAAAGTTTCTTCACAATTCCAAAAAGTGTATTTCTTTAACATGTGGAAGCTTTGACATAAATAGGGTAGAGTATAGCACTGCACTAAAAAGTATATCTAAAAGTGATAGTTTTGTACAACTGGTTGTCTGAGCTCACATATTTGAAAGTCCTTTAATGCATAATAATAAAGATAAAAGAGTTTGGTGAAATAAAATCTTTGCCTAGAATCACACAGTTTATGCGAGGAGACTGCGATTTATGAAAGGTTTCTGGTTTCACTTTGCAAAAACCAGTGATAAATGTGTATCTATTTGTTTTTCCTGATCTTAAGCCTTTGTTTTTACCTCTTACTTCATCTTTCTGCAGTTTTCAAATACAGCACAAACTGGCTGAGCACTTTACATGAGCACTATTTGCATTACACAAGGTCACAAGCATTGTTTATAGACATTGAGTATTTGCTCAACAAGATGTTCAGCTGATGCCAAGGCTCTATCCCCAGTTCTACCATTGGTTGCTCTTACCGTAATCCGTGTTAGAGGCCAGATCCTTGGCAGAGGGAGAGAAACAGGCAGAAGGCACATGAGAGCTACTCTCAATATGGGCTTGAGGTTCCAACACGACCTAAAGCTGTGACCGAGCCAGACTTCTGACTAGAGCCTAGCTCGAGGTTTCAGTGGCTAGGCCACTTCTAGTTTAAACAATTAGCAAATAACAATGCACAGTAGAACCGGATGAAAATAATTTTAACTTAACAGGTTCCTTGTGAAAGAATGTGGGAGACCCAGGACAATGCCTTCACTGGAGAAGACTGGAACACTTGAATTGGTGTTTCAGGTCAGGAGAAGAGGTCAAGTCAAAATACATTAAGGTCACAGTTTGACAATGAGCATTTATAGGCACTGGGAGAACCGAGGGAACTGAAGTGCAGTAGTGGGAACAGATGGCAACTCTCATGAAAACCAAACACAACATAAAACTTTCCATGTACCGGGCACTGTTTCACAGTGACTTTTGGGATGGCGCTGCCTGCAGTGATCTGAAAGTGACAACAGTTCCAAGATCAAGCCTGGAAATTACTCTAATGCACACACCCCCACTGAGCCCCAAATCTCCCAGAACTGATATTGTTTTGTGCTGGTTGAGAATCCATGCCTGGTTGGCCTGCCTGCCTAGACCTGAATGTGAGGTGAGTCTATCAGGGTGGAGAAGCATTCTTTACAGAATTGAGCTAACCCAAATGAATAATCTTCACGGTTTTCTCCAAAAACTGTCCCTAGCACAACTCCCCAGAGCCAGTGTACCAGGAATCCAGCAGTGCATTCCAACAGTGAAACAATTTCACGAAGACAGGCACATGGGCAAAGCATGAAGGCTCTTAGCACCTCTCAGACATGCTATATCCCTTCTTTGCCATAAGACACTAGCTAGACCTGGGATGATAAAAAAAGAAGAACCATCCACAACAACCAGATGTGAGGAAGTAACTTCCCTCAGTCCTTCAGGTTTCACCAGGAGGCATCAGAAACCTGATGAACCTTCCATTTACTTGGTAGGGATAACTGGACTGCCACTAGACACACCCTCTAAAGGACCTGGATAAGACCCACCTAACATAAAACAAACTTAGGATAAAATCCAGGTAATTGGCTAACAACTATACTGTATCCCTCATCTTACAGGACGGAGCTGTCTTACAAAGTCTATCTGGGAAGGGTCTCTAAACATCTTCATCCCATGTGAGGATGTAGGCAACTCCTTTTTGGACTAAGATGAGAGTTTATAAAAATGAAGTTACCAACAGAACTGAAGTGTTCCAAAAGGTGCTGCCAATGTCTGTACGTGAAAAACATACATACAGAAAACAGAGAAAACCTACCAATGAATGACATGAGTTATTTTATAAAAACTCAAGTATCAGTATCCACCAGACTAACTATCCTTCATGGTTTAGCAGAAAACAGCTCAAGTTTTGCTTGAAAATCTGGTTGCATCATTTGCTTTGCCCATCCATTCGTGGTTGGAAACTAGTTGATTCATAGGATATATAAACCAAGTGCTATAGTAGCAAGTTCCAAAATGTAGAAATGAATTAGAAGCCACAGTCAGCGATATTCTTTTCTGAAGCGAAATTGACATTTGTAAAAAAAAATAATGTAGCTAGGTCAGGAGCTAAAGCTATTTCGTACAGGAAAGGAATGAAATACACTAATGTTGAAAAACAATGACCTACTACCAAAGGGTGTGGAACAGAAGAATAATTAAATAGCAGCAATAAAATCAATAGAACGTATGCTATGAGATATATATACTTTTTTTCAAGCGCCAGAATTATTGGAACACGGAGATAGTTCTAGCAATTTTGATTTGGGTGTAGCTTTTTGAACTTTGGACTCAGCGCAAAGCAGAAGACTCAACTACTAGAATTGCAGCTGTAGCTTCTTTTCTCTTTTGAGTATTTTCTTGAAGTGTTAGCTTTCCAATCACTCAGTAAGTAACTGTTAGAAATGGGATATCTGGTTGGCTGAGGCTTGCGCCAAAGCCAGGCAGAAACCACCACTCTAGTCATGGCAAGGGAGTTACATGCCAAAGATAACCCCTGCTCACACCCTTGGTAGCTTGGCACGAGCAGTAAGGCTTATCCCAGAGGCAATGTGTAAAGCATTTGCGCATGCACCCACCAGCAACAACATCCCAGGCCCCCCACAAAAGGAACTCCACACAAGGTTATCTCAAAAATAGCCTTTGTATTCTCAAAACACATCAGATAGTAATCACACCATATACATTGTGCCAACTGGCACAGGCAATATTTACAAGGGATTATGTACACCTGACAATGCCACATGGACCACTGTCAGCATCAGCACTTAGTAAAAATAGATAACTTGCTCAAGGTGAACTAAATCATAAACATACAAGTAAAAATAGGTCATAGAACGTACAGTCAGTAAACACTGATAATCACTGCGCTTGCAACAGTCTGTGCCATGAAATCCATCATACACAGTATCCCACCAGTCTAACTACATTAGACCCTCGCCACCTAAGTACAACCTTACACTAGGGGCGTAAATCACACAGGGTAGTATAATCTCCCTAACATACCTAAGCAGGTAAAACAACCTCCTATGCATAGATCATATCTAGAGGCATCAAACACAGGGTGCGCAAAACATACTACACACAGTACATTTCCTAACACCCAAAGAAATTAGCACATAATTCACATCTAGCAGATAAATCACATTAGGGCCTGCACCCTATAAATGTAACAACCCCCCCTGGCCAACTGGCCATCTAGGAAGGGGCTCAAATGCCCTATGTCCACAAAGTCAGGGCTGCTACCTAAGCAACATAGGTCCAGGTTGTGCCACTGCACCAAAACCTAAACGAAGCAGCTGCCCACTACTTGCTGGGCAGCTGAGGACAAGAACAGAGCCTAAACGCTGCAGTTGGCACTGAGTGCTGCGCAGCTGTGGAAGGCCAAGGTAGGGGCTCACAAAGAACAATTCCCTAGAAAGATAAACCTAAACGGTGCAGCTGCCCACTACTTGCTGGGCAGCTGTGAAATCAAACTGCAGCAGGGGGCTCTCACTCGCCCTCAGGAGCACAACTGTGCCAACTGCTGGAGTTCTCTGGCTCTAGAAATACATATTGCGCATTTTGGAGCCCTCTAGGCTCTGGAAGATACAGTGCACCGCATTGGAGCCCTCTGGCTCTGAAACAAGACATGCCCATAGTGGAGCGCACTAGCGCTCTGCAAATAATCATGCCCCCAAACACTGGGGCGTTGATGGAATGGGCCCCTGGGAGTCATCTGGGCTCGGGAAAATAATGGGGGTGGGGGAGCCACCAAGGCTCCTGAAACAAACATGCCCCCGGTCGTTGGGGCGGCCCTCTCGCAAGCGGAGTCAGCCCGGGCGCCCCGATATGGCCATGGACCGTGGGACCCCCACGGGGCCCCTCAGCCACCATTTCTGTGTTGGAGCAGCCCGCTAGGGAGGACTTTCAGCGGGTGGGTTTTGCCACATTCAATAGCCTAGCAACCAATGGGGGAGGGGAAGACCCTCTGGAGGTTTATCCATCTGGGTGAACACCCACCTTGGCTGTAGAGCAGAGCAGATGACAACACCCACAAATGACATCCAGTGTGTCCTGCTCTCCTTTACCACAAAGACGAAAATCCCCTTAATAAACGTGCATTCTTGTCCTGTTAACAACAGCCAAGAATCTGCCACCATTGCCCATTTTGGACATTTCATCTCAACTTTGGACCCAGGGATATGGCTGATCGTAGGGGGTGATTTTAATTGCCATTTTGAACACCTCACTGATCCTTCTCACTCTGTTTCTACGGAAGAAGACCTGTACTGGTCTATACCTGACCCCCTGACCAATGGTCTCCACTGGCCATGCAGTTTAACTCACTCACTGTAGCTCTTTCATTAAGGGCATGTAATGGCCGGACTAAATCCGACCAGCCGCGGCAGCCCACATTTAACAGAGTAGGTCAAGCCTCCCTAATTGACTACATCATGGTGGAAACAAGACTTTGTGACAAGGTCCTTGACTTTTTTATCACACAGAGGCAGGATAGTGACCATAATGCCCTGATGATTATGACTTTAAAACCATGGGACCTTGGCATATCTAAATCTCCTTCCATCCCTCTAAATCTGACCAGTGCAATAACAGTAACAAACAATAGAAGAAATGTCAGATGGGGCCACTTACAACAATCTCCCTTCAAGCTGGCTAAAGTTTATCAGCTAGCAATTCCATTCATAACCAAATTGAGGGAGGCAGCACAGGTGGAGGGTCCCACCTTGGATCTAGATAAGCCAGGGAAAATACACGCAGCGCTAATCTCAATACTGGTGGATGTATTCTTCCCGGTTGTGCATATTAAGGAAAATAGCTGAAACAAATGCGCCTGGTTCAACGATAAGTGTTGGAATGCCAAGCGGGAACTTCTGGGTGCAGTGAAGGCGAAGGACAGGCCACAAATCAAACTTTCTAGGGTCAGGTACAAATGGACCACCCAGCAGGAAAAAAAAACTGGGAACTAGAGAGATGGGAATCTCTCAGGTTTGCCCTGAATGATACAGATCTGAAACACTTTTGGGCAATAGTGAGCTCGGCTGACAGGGTAGGGAGTTCAGCCATTGAGCCCGATATAGCGCCTGAAGCCTAGGAGACTCACTTTGGGTCATTTTACTCCTCCAGGGATGAGGGGCCTGTCAACAACTTTAGTTCCAGTATGGCACTGGAGTTCCACCAGGTAGGGGGTATGAAGATTGCTATGATCGAAGTGGGAAACGCTATTAACAAGCTCCTCCGTAATAAAGCGCCTGGTCTACACAAATTACCAGGGGACCTCTTCCGTGAAGAACCCAAAACATGGGTCCCATATTTGTGCCCCCTATTTAACGCCGTCGGCTCGGTGCATCTGGACTGCCTTCAGGGCTGGCTGAAAGAAGAAGAACAAATTTTAAGTCCCTACCAGGCCGGCTTCAGAGCAAATATGTCAACCGTAGACCAGATATTCAGAAGACAACTACTCTTCTGGAAAACGGTGACCATAGAGGGTTGCAGCCTCTATCTAATATTTGTTGATCTGAAGTCAGCCTTCGACCTTGTACCTCAGGAGAAACTCTGGAAGGTGCTGCGTGACCTTGGGACCACTCCTTCACTCCTAAATGTTTTAGAGAGGCTCCACATGGACAATTTTGCACAAGTGCGATGCGGAAAAATATGGGGAACTCACTTTCCGTTTTCCTGTGCAAAAGGCGGTACGACAGGGATGTATTTTAGCCCCTACTTTATTTTGTCTTTTTATCAATGGTCTTATTGACCATCTTAAAAAAATTGAGGACAACAATGCCCCCAAGTTAGTCTCCGGGAAGGTCCCCGTACTGATGTTTGCAGACAGCGCACTTTTAATGGCTTCGCCAATTTCTGTAAGCTACAAGGGTTGGAGATCAACCTAACAAAAACTAAATATATGGTCTTCAACCCTCCCAACACGACCCATCCAAACCCTTCCTTCCTCTGGAAAGAGTAAAGATATTTGATTATCTGGGAATTACCCTGTCAGAGCATTTTGAATCGGGGCCACAGTTGGACAAAGCAAGACTCAGGCTAATCCAGACAGTGGGCGGTATAATGAAACTTTATAGACCCTCAGCTTTAAAACCAGCCACCCCTGTGGTGGAAATCTATAAAGCGCAAGCAAGGGGTGCCACATTATACGGGTGGAGTTGTGTGGGCATTGCCCTACTACCAACATAATGATGGTGGAGAACAACTTCATGCGACAGCTTATAGGCCTACCTCGTAGTACCCCCCTTACTCCCCTTCACATGGACCTGGGTATTAGGCCCCTTGATGAAGAGATTGCCCTGACACCCTTAACATTCTGACGGAGATTATGGGTGACCCCAGAGTTATCTGTATTCAGGGGCAAGATAAATGACCTTTTAGCCATATGCACAACCAAGAACATTCCAAAGCTTTGCCACATATGGGACCTTGCCTCTAAGTCAGGCAAGTCGGACCTCTGGAGTAAACCCGAGACATCATGCGCCACGATTTCTAGGTTGGAACTAGTCAAACGCTATAGACTAGCCAAATTATTGTCCATTCAAGAAAGTACCTCATGTGGTCTTTTGACAGCGGAATTCCTGTTAATAAAAGATGTATACAGCAAGGAAAACTTCCTGGATTCCATTCAACCCCCACTGGCCAGGAAATTGTATGTGCAATTCAGACTAGTAACTCTTCCACTACTAGCGTTCACTAGCAAATGGGTGAAAGACCAAAGGGGTGTAAGCCCTCCATGTAACTATAAGGAGTAGTCCGAACTAAATGTTCTGCTCCTCTGTCCTGCCTATCGACTGCTGTGCATGCGCTGGTTATTCCAGCTATGCAAGAATTTGGGCTTTGTGCGCTGCAGAGAGGCCTACAGAGTTTTAAAGTATGACACCCATCCACCAATTGTCTTTGATGTATCACGATTCTTAAAGTGCATGTGGCACATCCGGGGGGCCTGTCTAAAGTAGATCCCATGGGGAAAGACAAATGCACTGAAATTGCACAGGTCGAGCAACTGTCTACTCATGCTTAGAGATTTGTATCTTTGTCCTCTATTTTAAGCCTATGTAAAAATTTTAGATCACAGCTCATTTTCAAATGGTTGCTTTTATTCAGTTTTTAATGGGTTGAAGATAGTTTTATATATAATTTTACATCCCTGCTGTATCTCCTATGCATGGTATGATTTTTTACATGCTTTCTTGTGGGTTGAACTCTGTACAAGAAGATGTTTTGAGAGTTATCCACATTTTTAACTACAAGTGAACATTATCTGTTTTATTGTTCTTGCACTTTTATGGCCCTAGTGGCCGAAGTAAAGTTACAAATGGAATGGAAACAAGGATGCTATGACCGGTTTCGGGCTGTCAGCCCTCATCAGCCAGGATAGCTTGACTCCAGTGGCATGGAGAGCACGGGGCACACGTCTGAGCATACCCGTCACATTAGAGGTGACAAATGCATAAAGAACAATTGATGAACATTATGCAGAACAATATCATACATTCCCCAAAGTACAGAGATCTGGGCCTAAAGCCATTGTGTTTTTGCTTGCCATTCCAGTTTGGACCCAGCCATATGCAAATTAGTCTTGACCCTGCGCCCAATGGAAACAGTCCAGCCCAAACTGCCAGGCCAGGTCCTCCTTGGACTGGAAACAAGGATCCTAGCACCGGTTTCGTGCTTTCAGCCCTCATCAGCCAGGATAGCTTGACTCCAGTGGCATCAAGAGCACGGGACTCAAGTCTGAGCATACCCATCTTTTCTCGGGGTGACAAATGCAAAAGGACAATTGATGGACAGAATGCAGAACAATGTCATACATTCACCTCAGTAGAGAGATCTGGGCCTAAATCCATCGTGTTTTTTGCTCGCCATGCCATTCCAGTTTGGACCCAGCCATATGCAAATTAGTCTTGACCCTGTGCCCAATGGAAACAGTCCAGCCCAAAGCTTTGCCACATATGGGACCTTGCCTCTAAGTCAGGCAAGTCGGACCTCTGGAGTAAACCCGAGACATCATGCGCCACGATTTCTAGGTTGGAACTAGTCAAACGCTATAGACTAGCCAAATTATTGTCCATTCAAGAAAGTACCTCATGTGGTCTTTTGACAGCAGAATTCCTGTTAATAAAAGATGTATACAGCAAGGAAAACTTCCTGGATTCCATTCAACCCCCACTGGCCAGGAAATTGTATGTGCAATTCAGACTAGTGACTCTTCCACTACTAGCGTTCACTAGCAAATGGGTGAAAGACCAAAGGGGTGTAAGCCCTCCATGTAACTATAAGGAGTAGTCCGAACTAAATGTTCTGCTCCTCTGTCCTGCCTATCGACTGCTGTGCAAGCGCTGGTTATTCCAGCTATGCAAGAATTAGGGCTTTGTGCGCTGCAGAGAGGCCTACAGAGTTTTAAAGTATTGCACCCATCCACCAATTGTCTTTGCTGTATCACGATTCTTAAAGTTCATGTGGCACATCCGGGGGGCCTGTCTAAAGTAGATCCCATGGGGAAAGACAAATGCACTGAAATTGCACAGGTCGAGCAACTGTCTACTCATGCTTAGAGATTTGTATCTTTGTCCTCTATTTTAAGCCTATGTAAAAATTTTAGATCACAGCTCATTTTCAAATGGTTGCTTTTATTCAGTTTTTAATGGGTTGAAGATAGTTTTATATATAATTTTACATCCCTGCTGTATCTCCTATGCATGGTGTGATTTTTTACATGCTTTCTTGTGGGTTGAACTCTGTACAAGAAGATGTTTTGAGAGTTATCCACATTTTTAACTACAAGTGAACATTATCTGTTTTATTGTTCTTGCACTTTTATGGCCCTAGTGGCCGAAGTAAAGTTACAAATGGAATGGAAACAAGGATGCTATGACCGGTTTCGGGCTGTGAGCCCTCATCAGCCAGGATAGCTTGACTCCAGTGGCATGGAGAGCACGGGGCACACGTCTGAGCATACCCGTCACATTAGAGGTGACAAATGCATAAAGAACAATTGATGAACATTATGCAGAACAATATCATACATTCCCCAAAGTACAGAGATCTGGGCCTAAAGCCATTGTGTTTTTGCTTGCCATTCCAGTTTGGACCCAGCCATATGCAAATTAGTCTTGACCCTGCGCCCAATGGAAACAATCCAGCCCAAACTGCCAGGCCAGGTCCTCCTTGGACTGGAAACAAGGATCCTAGCACCGGTTTCGGGCTTTCAGCCCTCATCAGCCAGGATAGTTTGACTCCAGTGGCATCAAGAGCACGGGACTCAAGTCTGAGCATACCCATCTTACTCGGGGTGACAAATGCAAAAGGACAATTGATGGACAGAATGCAGAACAATGTCATAGATTCACCTAAGTAGAGAGATCTGGGCCTAAATCCATCGTGTTTTTTGCTCGCGATGCCATTCCAGTTTGGACCCAGCCATATGCAAATCAGTCCTGACCCTGTGCCCAATGGGAACAGTCCATCCTGAACTGCCAGGCTAGGTCCTCCCTGGACTGGAAAAGAGGATCCTAGGACCGGTTTTGGGCTTCAGCCCTCATCAGCCAGGATAGCTTGACTCCAGTGGCATGGAGAGCACAGGACTCACGTCTGAGCATACCCGTCCCACTCGGGGTGACAAATGCAAAAAGAACAACTGATGGACAGAATGCAGAACAATGTCATACATTTACCCCAGTACAGATATCTGGGCCTAAATCTATTTTTTTTTTGCTCACCATGCAATTTCAGTTTGGACCAAGCCATATGCAAAGCAGTCTTGACCTTGCGCCCAATGGGAACAGTCCAGCCCAAACTGCCAGGCCAGGTCCTCCCTGGACTGAAAAGTAGGATCCTAGGACCGGTTTCGTTTTTTCAGCCTTCATCAGCTAGGATAGCTTGACTCCAGTGGCATGGAGAGAACGGGACTCACATCTGAGACATGGGTGATGGGCTCACTGTGCCACTGGAATCAAGCTATCCTGGTTGAAGAGGGGTGAAACCCCGAAACCGGTCTTAGGATGCTTGTTTCCGGTCCAGGGAGGACCTGGCTTGACAGTTCAGGCAGGACTGTTCCCATGAGGCACAGGGTAAAGACTGATTTGCCTATGGCCAGGTCTAAAATGGGGTGGCATGGTGAGCAAAAGAAAGATGGATTTAACCCAGATATCTTGACTGGGGGTGAATGTTTTGATTTGTTCTGCATTCCTCCCATCAATTGTGTGTCTTTTGCTTTCTCGCCCTGGATGCGCCAGGTATGCCCAGACGTGGGTGCTGGGCTCACTGTGCCACTGGAATTAAACCTATCCTGGCTGAAGAGGGATGAAACCCTGAAACCGGTCCTAGGATGCTTGTTTCCGCTCCAGGTAGGACCTGGCTTGACAGTTTGGGTTGGACTGTTCCCATGAGGCACAGGGTGAAAACTGATTTGCATATGGCCAGGTCTAAACTAGGGTGGCATGGTGAGCAAAAGAATGATAGATTTACACCAAGATCTCTTGACTGGGTGTGAACGTTTTGATTTGTTCTGCATTCTGTCCATCAATTGTGTGCCTTTTGATTTGCTGCCCTAATTGTACCAGGTATGCCCAGACGTGGGTGCTTGGCTCAATGTGTCACAGGAATCAAGCTATCCCGCTGAAGAGGGGTGAAACCCCGATACCAGACCTAGGATGCTTGTTTCCTGTCCAGGGAGGACCTGGCTTGGCAGTTTGGGCTGGACTGTTCCCATGAGGCACAGGGTCAAGACTGATTTGCATATGGCCAGGTCTAAACTGGGGCGGCATGGTGAGCAAAAGAGTGATAGATTTACCACAGATCTCTTGACTGGGGGTGAATGTTTTGATTTGTTCTGCATTCCGTCCATGAATTTTGTGTCTTTTGCTTGCTTGCCCTAATTGCGCCAGGTATGCCCAGACGTGGGTGCTGGGCTCACTGTGCACCTGGAATCAAGCTATCCTGGCTGAAGAGGGGTGAAATCCCGAAACCGGTCCTAGGATGCTTGTTTCCGGTCCAGGGAGAACCTGGCTTGGCAGTGCGGGCTGGACTGTTCTCATGAGGCACAGAGTCAAGACTGATTTGCATATGGCCAGGTCTAAACTGGGGTGGCATGGTGAGTAAAAGAATGATGGATTTAACCCAGATCTCTTGACTGGGGCTGAATGTTTTGATTTGTTCTGCATTCCGTCCATCAATTGTGTGTCTTTTGATTTCTCGCCCAGAGTGCAACCGTTATGCCCAGACGTGAGCGCTGGTCTCACTTTGCCACTGGAATCAAGCTATCCTGGCTCAACAGGGGTAAAACCCCAAAACTGGTCGTAGGATGCTTGTTTCCGGTCCAGGGAGGACCTGGTGTGGCAGGTCAGGCTGGACTGTTCCCATGAGGCACAGGGTCAAGACTGATTTGCATATGGCCAGGTCTAAACTGGGGTGGCATGGCGAGCAAAAGAATGATGGATTTAACCCAGATCTCTTGACTGGGGAGAATGTTTTGATTTGTTCTGCCTACCGTCCATCAATTGTGTGTCTTTTGCTTTCTCACCCTGAGTGAACCAGGTATGCCCAGACGTGAGTGCTGGGCTTAGTTTGCCACTGGAATCAAGCTATCCTGGCTGTAGAGGGGTGAAACCCTGAAACTCTTCCTAGGATGCTTGTTTCTGGTCCAAGGAGGACCTAGCTTGGCAGTTTGGGCTGGAATGTTCCCATGAGGCAAAGGGTCAAGACTGATTTGCATATGGCCAGTTCTAAACTGGGACGGCATGGTGAGCAAAAGAATGATGGATTTAACCCAGATCTCTTGACTGGGGGTGAATACTTTGATTTGTTCTGCATTCCATCCATCAATTGTGTGTCTTTTGCTTTCTCACCCTAAGTGCGTCAATTATACCCAGACGTGGGTGCTGGGCTCACTCTGCCACTGGAATCAAGCTATCCTGGCTGAAGAGGGGTGACACCCCAAAACCCCTCCTAGAATGCTTGTTTCCGGTCCAGGGAGGACCTGGCTTGGCAGTTCGGGCTGAACTGTTCCCATGAGGCACAGGGACAAGACTAATTTGCATATGGCCAGTTCTAAGTTGGGGTGGCATGGTCAGCAAAAGAATGATTGATTTAACCCAGATTTCTTGACTGGGGGTGAATGTTTTGATTTGTTCTGCATTCCATCCATCAATTGTGTGTCTTTTGCTTTCTCGCCTTGAGTGCACCAGGTATGCACAGACATGAGTGATGGGCACAATGTGCCACTGGTATCAAGCTATCCTGGCTGAAGAGGGGTGAAACCCCAAAACCGTTCCTAGGATGCTTGTTTCCAGTCCAGGAAGGACCTGGCTTGGCAGTTCAGGCTGAACTGTTCCCATGAGGCACAGGGACAAGACTGATTTGCATATGGCCAGGTCTAAACTGGGGTGGCATGGTGAGCAAAAGAATGATGAATTTAACCCAGATCTCTTGACTGGGGTGCATGTTTTGATTTGTTCTGCATTCCGTCTATCAATTGTATGTCTTTTGCTTTATCCCCCTAAGTGCGCCAGGTATGCACAGATGTGAGTGCTGGGCTCACTGTGCCACTGGAATCAAGCTATCCAGGCTAAAGAGGGGTGAAACCCTGAAACCGGTCCTAGGATGCTTGTTTCCGGTCCAGGGAGGCCATGGCTTGGCAGTTCGGGGTAAAGACTGATTTGCATGTGGCCAGGTCTAAACTGGGATGGTATGGTGAGCAAAAAAATGTATGGATTTAACCCAGATCTCTTGACTGGGGGTGAATGTTTTGATTTGTTCTGCATTCCGTCCTTCAATTGTGTGTATTTTGCTTTCTTGCCCTCATTGCGCCAGGTATGCCCAGACGTGGGTGCTGGGCTCACTGTGCCACTGGAATCAAGCTATCCTGGCTGAAGAGGGGTAAAACCCTGAAACCGGTCCTAGCATGCTTGTTTCTGGTCCAGGGATGACCTGGCTTGGCAGGTCGGGCTGGGCTCTTCCCATGAGGCACAGGGTCAAGACTGATTTGCATATGGCCAGGTCTAAACTGGGGTGGCATGGTGAGCAAAAGAATGATGGATTTAACCCAGATCTCTTGACTGGGGGTGAATCTTTTGATTTGTTCTGCATTCCGTCCATAAATTGTGTGTCTTTTGCTTTCTCGGCCTGAGTGCACCCGGTATGCCCAGATGTGAGTGCTGGGCTCACTTTGCCACTGGAATCAAGCTATCCTGGCTGAACAGGGGTGAAACCCTTAATCCGGTCCTTGAATGCTTGTTTCCGGTCCAGGGAGGCCATGGCTTGGCAGTTCGGGGTAAAGACTGATTTGCATGTGGCCAGGTCTAAACTGGGATGGCATGGTGAGAAAAAACAATGATGGATTTAACCTAGATCTCTTGACTTGGGGTGAATGTTTTGATTTGTTCTGCATTCTGTCCTTCAATTGTGTGTCTTTTGATTTCTTGCCCTCATTGCGCCAGGTATACCCAGACGTGGGTGCTGGGCTCACTGTGCCACTGGAATCAAGCTATCCTGGCTGAAGAGGGGTAAAACCCCGAAACCGGTCGTAGAATGCTTGTTGACGGTCCAGGGAGGACCTGGCGTGGCACAGAGGGACGCTGGGAGTACCGACGGTTAGAGCGGTGCTCCACCTACCTGAGCCGCAGCCATGTGAGGCGTAGCATTCTCCTCCTACCTATAAGTAGCATCTAGGAGGATCCATATTCACTCAAGGATGTCCAGGTGACACTTGAAAATACGTAAAGTAATTGTACCCTCTTCTTATTATTTTTTGTTCTTAAGCAGTAGCGAGATATGGTCCTGAAGAAAGCAGCGGACACCAATATGGGTCCAAAAACTGCAGAAACATGTTGACCTGATACGAATTTATATAGTAGCTATTTGTTAAAACTACTATTTTTTCCGCACTGGTTTTTAAGTATTGGAAACGCGTGAGGTACCTAATAAATACATATTTCCCTCCCGGTTCTCCAATTTTAAAGTTCACACTTAGTCACAGACTGATATTACTTTCACTTAATGCACTGCTTCTTAGTTATCAGTCCATGGTCACCCTCCTGAAAAGAATTCATACACTGGGATACCCACTTTTCCACTCTACAAGTGGTTGTAAAAATACTCTCCTTGGTGTGAGGAGTCCCAGATGATGAAAAGGGCGGTACTGGACGGTAACTGATGGGTACTTTTCAAAACATGGAAGTATCCTTTTGGATGTAATTCACATTTAATTAAGTCTACTTTATTTAGTATAGAGCTACACCACAAACAATTTCTTTTGGATAGTTTGGTTTAGACCCACAGCTACTCTTTGTTGTTCAGACTGTCTTTTTATGGGGGATGTATCTGTGTTTGGTCTTTAAATTATTTCCCCTGGGACCCTCCTTCTGACAGGTTCTTGTTACGGGCTGGACTGTTCCCATGAGGCACAGGGTCAAATCTGATTTGCATATGGCCAGGTCTAAACTGGGGTGGCATGGTGAGCAAAAGAATGATGGTTTTAATCCAGATCTCTTGACTGGGGTGAATGTTTTGATTTGTTCTGCATTCCGTCCATCAATTGTGTGTCTTTTGCTTTCTCACCCTGAGTGCACCAGGTATGCCCAGGCTTGAGTGCTGGGCTCACTTTGCCACTGGAATCAAGCATGCTTGTGTCCGGTCCAGGGAGGACCTGGCTTGGCAGTTCGGGCTGGAATGTTCCCATGAGGCACAGGGTCAAGACTGATTTGCATATGGCCAGTTCTAAACTGGGGCGGCATGGTGAGCAAAAGAATGATGGATTTAACCCAGATCTCTTGACTGGGGGTGAATACTTTAATTTGTTCTGCATTCTGTCCATCAATTGAGTGTCTTTTGCTTTCTCACCCTAAGTGCGCCAATTATACCCAGACATGGGTGCTGGGTTCACTGTGCCACTGGAATCAAGCTATACTGGCTGAAGAGGGGTGAAACCCCTGAAACCGGTCCTAGGATGCTTGTTTCCGGTCCAGGGAGGACCTGGTTGGCAGTTTGGGCTGGGCTCTTCCCATGAGGCACAGGGTCAAGACTGATTTGCATATGGCCAGGTCTAAACTGGGGTGGCATGGTGAGCAAAAGAATGATGGATTTAACCCAGATCTCTTGACTGGGGGTGAATCTTTTGATTTGTTCTGCATTCCGTCCATAAATTGTGTGTCTTTTGCTTTCTCGGCCTGAGTGCACCCGGTATGCCCAGATGTGAGTGCTGGGCTCACTCTGCCACTGGAATCAAGCTATCCTGGCTGAACAGGGGTGAAACCCTTAATCCGGTCCTTGAATGCTTGTTTCCGGTCCAGGGAGGCCATGGCTTGGCAGTTCGGGGTAAAGACTGATTTGCATGTGGCCAGGTCTAAACTGGGATGGCATGGTGAGAAAAACAATGATGGATTTAACCTAGATCTCTTGACTTGGGGTGAATGTTTTGATTTGTTCTGCATTCTGTCCTTCAATTGTGTGTCTTTTGATTTCTTGCCCTCATTGCGCCAGGTATGCCCAGACGTGGGTGCTGGGCTCACTGTGCCACTGGAATCAAGCTATCCTGGCTGAAGAGGGGTAAAACCCCGATACCGGTCGTAGAATGCTTGTTGACGGTCCAGGGAGGACCTGGCGTGGCACAGAGGGACGCTGGGAGTACCGACGGTTAGAGCGGTGCTCCACCTACCTGAGCCGCAGCCATGTGAGGCGTAGCATTCTCCTCCTACCTATAAGTAGCATCTAGGAGGATCCATATTCACTCAAGGATGTCCAGGTGACACTTGAAAATACGTTAAGTAATTGTACCCTCTTCTTATTATTTTTTGTTCTTAAGCAGTAGCGAGATATGGTCCTGAAGAAAGCAGCGGACACCAATATGGGTCCAAAAACTGCAGAAACATGTTGACCTGATACGAATTTATATAGTAGCTATTTGTTAAAACTACTATTTTTTCCGCACTGGTTTTTAAGTATTGGAAACGCGTGAGGTACCTAATAAATACATATTTCCCTCCCGGTTCTCCAATTTTAAAGTTCACACTTAGTCACAGACTGATATTACTTTCACTTAATGCACTGCTTCTTAGTTATCAGTCCATGGTCACCCTCCTGAAAAGAATTCATACACTGGGATACCCACTTTTCCACTCTACAAGTGGTTGTAAAAATACTCTCCTTGGTGTGAGGAGTCCCAGATGATGAAAAGGGCGGTACTGGACGGTAACTGATGGGTACTTTTCAAAACATGGAAGTATCCTTTTGGATGTAATTCACATTTAATTAAGTCTACTTTATTTAGTATAGAGCTACACCACAAACAATTTCTTTTGGATAGTTTGGTTTAGACCCACAGCTACTCTTTGTTGTTCAGACTGTCTTTTTATGGGGGATGTATCTGTGTTTGGTCTTTAAATTATTTCCCCTGGGACCCTCCTTCTGACAGGTTCTTGTTACGGGCTGGACTGTTCCCATGAGGCACAGGGTCAAATCTGATTTGCATATGGCCAGGTCTAAACTGGGGTGGCATGGTGAGCAAAAGAATGATGGTTTTAACCCAGATCTCTTGACTGGGGTGAATGTTTTGATTTGTTCTGCATTCCGTCCATCAATTGTGTGTCTTTTGCTTTCTCACCCTGAGTGCACCAGGTATGCCCAGGCTTGAGTGCTGGGCTCACTTTGCCACTGGAATCAAGCATGCTTGTGTCCGGTCCAGGGAGGACCTGGCTTGGCAGTTCGGGCTGGAATGTTCCCATGAGGCACAGGGTCAAGACTGATTTGCATATGGCCAGTTCTAAACTGGGGTGGCATGGTGAGCAAAAGAATGATGGATTTAACCCAGATCTCTTGACTGGGGGTGAATACTTTAATTTGTTCTGCATTCCGTCCATCAATTGAGTGTCTTTTGCTTTCTCACCCTAAGTGCGCCAATTATACCCAGACATGGGTGCTGGGTTCACTGTGCCACTGGAATCAAGCTATACTGGCTGAAGAGGGGTGAAACCCCTGAAACCGGTCCTAGGATGCTTGTTTCCGGTCCAGGGAGGACCTGGTTGGCAGTTTGGGCTGAACTGTTCCCATGAGGCACAGGGACAAGACGGATTTGCATATGGCCAGTACTAAGTTGGGGTGGCATGGTCAGCAAAAGAATGATGGATTTAACCCAGATTTCATGACTGTGGGTGAATGTTTTGATTTGTTCTGCATTCCATCCATCAATTGTGTGTCTTTTGCTTTCTCGCCCTAAGTGCACCAGGTATGCCCAGACGTGGGTGCTGGGCTCACTGTGCCACTGAAATCAAGCTATCCTTTCTGAAGAGGGGTGAAACCCTGAAACTGGTACTAGGATGCTTGTTTCCGGTCCAGGGAGGAGCTGACTTGGCAGTTCGGGCTGGACTGTTCCCATGAGGCAAAGGGTCAAGACTGATTTGCATATGGTCAGGTCTAAACTGTGGTGGATGTTGAGCAAAAGAATGATGGATTTAACCAGTTCTCTTGACGGGGGGTGAATGTTTTGATTTGTTCTGCATTCCGTCGATCAATTGTGTGTCATTTGCTAATAGCACTATTTAGTAGGAACCGGTGGTGTCCTTGCTCCTCCACTGTGACCGCAAAAGTGATTTGGACCTATAGTCCCACCAACAGCAGTCCAATAGTAGAAAAGCATCCTGCATCGCAGGGTGACAGGAGGCGCTTTGCAGCCCATGTGGCAGGAACTGGTCTTGTCCTTGCACCTCCTCTGGGGCAGCAATTGTGGATGGGAGCTGTAGTCTTCACAAACAGCAGCCCAACAGCAGAAAAGCGGCATTTGTTCTTCTTCTGCTGAGTAATTCTGGTGGCCCATATTATAAAGAATTAAGTACGTCGTTTTCACTCCTCCATCTAAACACAAAGTAAAACACCTTTCAAAGAGCATTTAGAATGATCATTTGACACTTATAACTGATGATTAAAAAATGTATGTGTAGAAGACCATGTAGCTGTTCTACATAGTTCTGCTAACAATACATTTGGGGCATATTATCAAGAACGGCTTAAACAATTATCGCCATTTTAGCGGCAGAAAACTGCAGCTAAAGCGGCAATAATTGGCTTGATAATATGCCTTTGAGAATTCCAATAGAAGCCCATGTTCTGTGTGAACATGGGCATCTATTGGAATTCTCCAGGGCATATTATCAAGCCCATTCTCGCCGCTTTAGCTGCAGTTTTCTGCCGCTAAACCGGTGATAATTTTAACGCTGTTCTTGATAATATGCCCCTTGCTTCTTCCCAGGTGGATGCTATCCCTCTAGTAGAGGTACCATGAAGTGCAAATGTCACCTTTTGTTTCACAGTCTCATAAGCAGAAACATTATCTGTCAGGAAAAACCTTAAGATGAGAGGAATCTACAATTAATGCACCTACCTCCCCCAAATGATGAGTATACATAATATCCAGCAAGAGTCATGTAGTAAAGAAAACGTAACTGATACTAAAGGTTCCAAAGGAAAGCTTTGTAAAACTTTCAGGATCAAATGGTAACACCAATGCTGGTATAGGTGGTATATCATTAGTTGCTTCTGTTTACAACTTCGTAAAAGCTATCCTGCTAACTCCTTTATTGAAAATAAGGAGGAATTTGCCACCTTCCTAAGAGTTTAATGGTTGTTCACCGAATCTTAAGTGCAGTTGTAGATATGTGCTCTACAAAACATCCCTAAAGATGTCTAAGATCCTGAAAAGATTATATGAAATCATCTCTAGACCTTTCTCTTGGTTTAAGTTTATAAAATGTCCCCAATGATTAGCTTATAAAGGCTCTTATAGAAAGAATACACCTTTGTTGAATTTAAAATGTTACCCTTTCAAACATCCCATTTTCTGAAGTGCTAACCTTTTGATGTTCAGGCTATTAGTCCTAGATGGAACAGGAGCAGATCAGATATTTGTGGCCACCACATTAATGGACAAGGAACCTTTGGAAGGTGAGCTGGATGGCATTGTGATGGCATTGACTCAACTGACAAAAATGTGAAAACCATGGTCTCCTTGTCAAAAATGGTGATATAAATGCTTTCTACCTTTACATCTTTGTGAGCACTTCAGGAAGAATTGGTTGAAAAGCATAAAATAGCCCTGCTGACCACTGGATGGATAGCAGATCAACTGTCTATACATCAAGGGGTGGACTGAGCACAAAACAGGGAGAGCAGCATTCTCTCTGGATGCAATAAACCGATGTATGGTCGATTTAGACGGTCAGTGTTTTAAATACCTCCCTTCTCAAATGCAAATTTATGGGCGATAGGATGATCCTGTTCAAGCGGTTTGCACCCACATTCTGGGTTCTCACACTATAGGTTGCTGTTAGAAATGGTAAATGTATTTCTGCCCTTAACCCTAGTGAGTGGGATCCTTGAGCGGCTAAAATGGAGGATTTATCTCCTCCATCATGGTTAACTTACCTTGAATGGTTGTTGGTATCATGAACAGAAGGGTGGAAAAAGATTAAAGCTAGTAATATTGGTCTTAACTCTCTCCAGTATGTGGATAGATCTGCTTCCACCAGTGACACGTTTGTGTTCTATAGCCCCCAAATGTTGTGCCCCAGCATATCACACCATTGTTGGTTGTTGGCGCTAATAGAACAGGTGAAGCAAGAAACACCCTTGTTAAGAAATGAGAGTCCTTTAACTCCAGCCCATCGCTTGTCAGAGGTGCAAAGATATAGGATCCTGTACCTCCATATCCTGTGTGGATGGGTTACAGTAAAATAATAGTTGTTGATTTAATGACTTTAGGTGTAACCACACCTTCTTCCAGCAAGAACCCAAAGGCTCTCGCTGTCACCCTTCAAATGAGAGACTAACAAACTGATATGCAGTGTCCTGCAGGGATCATCCCTCAGCCCCACTCTTTTCAATGTAGACCTGATATTGCTCACCAACAGCATCAGATCACAAGAAATCACTGTTATCTCCTACGTCAATGACATCCAACTCATTCTTTACCTGATGGATAAGACAAACACCACCGGAACCAACTTCATCAACTGCATGATGTGGTAGCAGACTGGATATGAACCAACTTCCTGAAGCTCAACTCTGACAAGATGGAAGTATGGCTGCCACCTACAATATCTCCCAATGGGATTTCACCTGCTGGCCGTCGGAGCTAGGACCAACAGCCACAGACCACACAAGAAATTTAGAGATCATCCTACATGGCAACCTCAATATGATGGCTCAAGTCAACACAGTGTGCACCTCATATACATGCTGCGAAAGATCATCAAATGGTTGGTTCAAAACACCAGATAATCCATCACACAAGTACTTATCACCAGCAGGCTGGATTACTGCAACACTCTCTATGTCAGAATCTCCAAACAACTCCTACACAGACTCCAGACCATCCAGAACGCAGCCGCAAGACTCATACTCGACGCCACATGCTGCACAAACATCACACCGCACCTCAGGAAGCTTCACTGATTCCCCATCCACATGTGGTCATTTCAAACTTCTCACACACACATAGAGTCCAACACAACACAGGACCAGAGTACCTGAACAGCTGCATACACTATCACCAACCCATCAGACACTTACACTCTGCATCACTCTCACTTGCACACATGTCCTGCATCCGCAAAAGCAATACTGGAGATCGCTAATTCTCCTACATTGCACCCAAAAAATGGAATGACTTCCCTCAACACATCAGAGTCTCCTCCTCACTTATTGAGCTCTGCAAGAAGCTGAAGACCTGGCTCTTTATATAAGCACCTTGGAACCACAAACTTGCACACCTTGCCCAGGCTCTGGGATACCCTCTTGGGTGATTAGTGAGCTACACAAATTAACATAAAATAACACAACCATGGTACTGCAGTTGTTTTTGCTGATAAGTGACCCTGTACTCAAAGACAGTCTCTTGCTAATCTGAATTCGGCTTCTAGGAGGGCTCATAAATAAACTTACAGGGGAGTCATTCGATCTTTTGGTAAGAAGTGTAAGCTCATGCCCGGTTAGAACTGGGCTCTTTGAATTATTACTCCTGGGCTAGATTCAACAGTGACTTCTTCATATTCAGATTTATGCCAAATCCCAAGGAGGAGTCTGCTCACCAGTGCAATTGCCTTTTTAACCTTTAAAAGAGAAGACACTGTCTCAACTCAGTCATTTGGGTAAGAAAACAACTAAACACTCATTAATTGAATAATTGCAACTAGATGTGCCAATTCCTTATGGAAGACAAGTGGGGTACATGATGCTCTAAAGTGCAGGACAAACCTTGGGAACTTTTGACAAGAAGGACTGATGGGACTATGAGAATAATAGTTGTACATATCACATATGTAGAGGACCCCATAAGTTGCTATGAGGCAAATAACAGTCTCTAATAACACCGCCTTGAAACTTCTTAAAATCAGGAACATATTGATCCTTGTATTTCCAGAGTTGATCTCAACTTTCTAGAAAGATTTGTTTTTACTGAAAACATGTTTCGAGATATCCCAATCCTTCTCTCTTCTTGAGGAACTTTTATCATGGCCTTCTTTCTTGGAAAGAACCTGAACAGCTTGTAACAATGCTTCTTTATTGTTGGTTTCTACAGGGAAAGTTGAGCGCTGAAACCAGGACACTGGAGGGGGAAGTGTGAACTCCGGTTGATAACCCTTTGACAACATGTAACGCCACCTGATCTGTTACATTTGTTATCCTGTGGGCAACGAAAGAAATAAGCCTTTCTCCTACAGGAATTAAACGTAGCTCTATATAGTCATGATTTGAATGGGCGGGAAAGTGCAGTAATGTTGGTGGTTTGAGAAATGTCATCATAGGTGACTCCTGACCACAAGCTTGCGCACAAATGGTCTTCTAATGTTTTACTTCCCCATTTACTTAGAATGTTGAATTCTACGAAACAAGAAATATTTTGTCCTTGAAGGTTGAGCCCTAATGGGTTGCAACAATATTTTTCTTCTGACATCTTTTTAATTATATTTATCCAACTGTTATTCAAAAAGATGTGTACCACTGAATGGTAAAGACATGATTGATCTTTGAGCAGCATTACATTTTCACTGCCTCGTCCAAGTGTTTCTCCTATTTATTTAATTTTTTTTATATAGCACAAACAAGACCACAAGGGGTTCAGAGCGGTTTACAGATTAGCAGTTACGAAGGTACAGGAAACATGATGTCGCTCTTGCACAAAAGCCTTCAAATGCGATCTCAGATAAAAGCTGAACATCTTCAATTCGTGACATTCATGAAATTAACTAAATTTGCTGTGGTGCATTGTGTGAAAGGTAGACAGCTGGCAGTGCCATTTCTACAAAATATGGTGCTGTGTTCCTCTCTCCCTGCACTGATGCAGTTTAGGCTGCTAAACAGCAACACACACGCCCTTGTGCCATAGTGCAAGGGTATGTGCATTCTGTAAGGAATAGTTTTAGCAGTGTCAGGGGATCCTTTCAGTACAAAAACTATCCTTTAACATTGTTCGTGCTCGGTATATGTGCTGTACAATGATGAATGCAAAGTAGGAAAAGCTAAGAGAAATTAAAACATTTCTGTCGTTAGACCTGCATCGAGGAGGTGTAACATATTGGCGCATATCTCTATCTACCAATGTTTGTAGATACAGATTTGCATCAAAACCCAAAGGTAGTTGACTAGAAAGCCCATGTATCCTCTAGATCATAGATACTCACAAACAATTTCCCAGGGACCACAATGCATGCTCTGTGGTGAGCCTGAGGGATGCCTTGATGTTAACGGGATGGGAGTGATGATTTGTTGGGGGTTAATGGTGCAGGATACTTCCTGTTTTTAAGTTTTCCTTTACTTTGGTTAGCTTGATTATAAAAGCTTCCTCCGTCATTTAACATATTTCTGAATGCTAGTGCTCTCTGAATTAAACAGCAGCCCAGTGTTGCTGTTAACCTAGGGGCCACATGTGAAGGTTTGCAGGGCCACAGTCAAACTGAGTATCACTGCACTAGACGCAAAGTAATCCACTAGTAAAACGACTCTACCAACAGTGGCCAAACTTTCTCAGTTAGAAAAGTGTAAAAGTGTAAAAATGTAAAATGAAACACGTTTGCACTGAATTACATGCCAGTATGTCTACTGAAAACCATAAATCTTGGGTCTGCAAGAGTGTAGTGTACCTTAAATCTGTATTCATGATAAAAGAATTAGGAATGGCTTCATCCCACATTGCAACCATCTGCTCTAGGTATTGGATAGTTCTTGGGCTCGACACTGCACTGGAACACAGTAAACAAGAATTAGAAGAACTCTTACAATTAGAAAAAGCCATTCTAGAGTCAGATACTCTAGGAAAAGTGTTTTAAAAACACTTTAAAAACAGTTGCAGACTTCAACAAATTTGAGAACCAGAAAAAAAAACTACCACATTTTCTTGACATTAAGAACTACAATAGAGAAATAACATCCATATCTGTTAGATGAATTTTACACCACCCCTTCCATATACCACACAGGGGAAATACTTGATCATGGGGGAGATTCAAAAACCAACATATGGTCACGTTCTCAGAGTCTTTAGCAGACAGTAATTCCTATCAGGGATAGGACCTTGTACTTCAGCACAGGCACAACAACAGCCACATTCCTTTGGTCAAATGCCAACAAGCAAACAGGGGAATGGGCAAGGGGAGGGACAAGAGCAATTTTCCTCTAGGCAAAATCAAACCTTGCGGATGTTCTACCAGTGGGGGCCCCAATAATGACCAATCAGTGTTCTGAAATGCCCATTTTCTATTTATCATAGCACCACCTCTCCTTTACAGAAATGTCGCTGCTGAGTAAAGGACTGTCTTTTGTGATTAAGAAAAACCTGAGTGGTTCATGAGCTACACAGAACTGCTTAAGTTTATTAGAAAAGTAAGACTCATATATTAATTTTATAATCAAAATAACAATCCGACCAAGGACATTACAGGATTAACCCCTAACTCCACCTTTAATCTCTGACAGCTGTGCTATCAGAGATAATCACATTTGAAAAAATAGCGCCCAAAGACTTTGATTACTTGAATCAGGACTTCAGATTTTCCCATATAACATCAGTTAATCAGAATGAAAGGCCCTCCTAGAATTGAAAAAGAATGACAACATAATAATCAAACCTTGTGATAAGTGATGGGGGATAGTTATTCATGAATTCCAATCGAAGTCCATGTTAGATGTGTTCACTCAAATTACGATTGTGTATTCACATCTAACATGGGCTTCGATTGGAATTCATAGAGCATATTATCAAGGCCATTATCGCCGCTTTATCGGCAGTTTCCTGCCGATAAAAGCGGCGATAATGTATCGCCTGTCCTTGATCATATGCCCCTCTGTTTTCTTTTTTGTAATTTGAGGGGCCATTTGGTAAGGGCCTACAAACCTAAATCCAATAGTAATGCCATCCAGTCCTTAATGAAACTTCCACTTGTTCAAGGACACTATACATTTTGCAATTTGATTGTTTAATTACACCAAGTTGTTTCAACATAAGTACATACAACATAGTCTGGATTTCTTTTCCAATCGCAGACTGAACAATTTGAACTATTGCATTCGTTGTTCTTGTAATTTAATTTACATTGGTCAGACTACACAGAATGTGAAGGCTTGTATTTGGTTGGCAACACAAAATCAGAATTTGCTGCAGAGTAACTACTGCACCATTGTCATAAGTTCCATGCACAGCAAAACAATTTCACAAGTCATTGGCATAGTAAGACCCCAATCTAGGGGTTGGGACCCAGAATTTTAGCTAAATAGATTGGAATGAAAATGGATTTTTCAATGTCAATCAATCATTAATGGTTTAAATAGAATAGAGCAATGGAATGCAATATTATAATTGTCTTTACACTACATTTATGAAATACCTACTTACCCGACTATATATAGGATTTGGTAAATAATTTGTAGATGTGTAATTTATATCTACATATATATGTATTTTTGTTTGCATTATGGCTGCTTATTTTTTCAGAAACATTTATATAGTCTCACTTTTATAGTTTATCTTGCCTTTTTTCATTGAGTAATTGGAGAAGTGTCTGTTTTAATTCTTTTTCTCATTTTATTTTGCTACTTGTCATTCAATGCTGTACTGCTGTAAATTAATGTGGTCTTTTTTCATTGTAATGTTTCAGCCCTTTCCCCCTTCCCACCTACCCTCCCCCCTCACCCCTAGTTTAACTTTTTCTCTTCCTGGGCTGCAGAGAAGTCTTTCCGCCTCAGTTGTGAGCCATGCCATAGCATGCCCACACTGCCATCTCCAGCTCATGTCCCCTACGTGTCCAATCCATTTGGAGCATACATATTACTGGGCACCACAATCTTCCCTTCATGCTGCAAGAAGATTTTTTTAAGCCAGCAACTAGTACTTCTCGGTTGAATTATCCTCATCAGTGCGTGCAGCAGCCACACGGCGCGGACCTCGCTCTGTGATTTCATATGGACATATTTGAAATAAACATGCTGTCTCTTGTTTGCAAAATTTTGTAGCTCATTTAGGATCCAGCATGCACAGTTGTACACCCGCATTTATTATATTATATGCTTGTTGGGCTGGAAGGCCTCTTGAAGCACTGGTTGCCACCAGTAATAATCTTGGATTCATCACTGTGTATGTTTTTTTCATTATTTCCCCCTTTCTTCTTTCCCCTCCCACTTTTTTTCAGAAATTGAGTTTATTTTCTAATTATATTTACAGGGCCCCAATTATTAGAAGTCTCTGTTTTTGTGGGTTGATTCTTCCCTTTCAGAAACGTGACTCAAGCAATGCAAGTTCTCAATAAAATATCACACCTTTTTGAATTTTTTTTTATCCAGGACTCTTATTATAATGAAACCAATATGTATATACATTTTTTAGATACTTGGAGCTCACCATTCCGTTTTGATGATGACCGCCCAGTAAATAGAGGTTGAACTGCCCGCTTCTAGGGACCTATATATAGAGGATACTCTTTGAACCCAAACCTAGAAATAATTGAAAGAGTCAAGACTCATATGTCTTTTTATTTTTATCCGTATTTGTGATGCTCTTTTTTACTTGCTACTCACATTGGCACTTTCTTCGCGGATGTGAGCACTGGATTACCTATAACTATTGTAATTCTGAGAAATAAATTGTATTATTTTCGGATTTGAATCTTTTTTTTTATTGAAGTTCACTACATGGTTCCATACTGTATATATATATTCTGTTGTGATTTGTATATTCACCTTTGGATAGCGTTGGCATACGCAAGAAAACAGTTGTTAAATAATGAGACTACGATGAACCATTGTTTTCTAATATGCAAAGTAATGCAAAGCAACGCATAGTACAACTTTTTGCTACTTTGGGAAACTGTCCAGCATGAATTGTGATTTACATTGGCTATTAAATCCCAGCATGATACTTTGTATCGGGTTTGCATTCCAGAAATCACGCAAACTAGGACAACTAGAAAAAGCATTACAGACTGCTTGAGTAATTTTCTCTGCAATTTGACCTAGAGCCTCATTTGCATTTTACAAGAGGTGCTACTCAAATTTATGTCTAGCAGACGTTTTGTATGTTTCTAGCTTGGAGTATGTCTTTTATCACTGTGATTCATTGTCTTTCACGGGCTAGTCTATTCTCATTTACATACAAAAATTGTTTGTAATAAATCATTTGTGAAATTTTGTCCCAAAAATTATTTCTGTCAATCCCTTTTCTTTTGTAATTTAGGATTACATTTAAAGATTGTATATGCTGACCTGCGGAGCAAGTACCACTTTAAAACAGATTCAGTGAGTTTAAAGTTTTGAATTGTCAAACGTTGCTTTTGATTGCAAACTCCAAGAACAATATTGTAAAGTATATGTTCTAGCCAATGCACATAGAACATGGGACGACCTGTTGTTTACTCCATTCGTTTATAGTCAAGCAGATCCTTTCCTCAGCAGATGTAGACTTCAACTGGGCGTTGCTTGGTCAGTAAAACTGGGGGGGGGTGAGCTTCAGATTTTCCGAAAATCACGCTGGCATTTCATATTAATCATTGTATGGGAAGCAGGGCATGAGGAGGCTTTAGGGCTAGTGGAAAGGGAAAGGAGTGTGGATTCTAATAGGTGACCTAAAACACAGTATTTTTATAAAATAACCATGTTTTCAGACCTTCAAAACAGAGGGGTGTGTGTGTGTGTGGTTTTTCTTTGTCTGAGTGAGCATTTCAAAGTCCTAGGTCTCTTAAATAATGCATTTCGTAGGGGGGAGTAATACCCCAAACGCCCACCCACCTCCAACAAAGCTACACCCTTGGTCTTCAATAATCTCTCCCATCGCATGGCACAATCAGCCTTCAGAGGGTGACTCCGCAGGGATTCATTCACTTTACTTGTCTGAGAAGAATGTTTGGTTCTGTATGAGGACTAGTTTGGGGTTGGTGCCACTGATTCTCCGTGCACTAAAAGTCTGATGCACAGGATGAGTATCCAAACGTATACCACATGCACAAACCTTGCTCCTTTAGTAGAGCATCACTCGAAGCTACAGCTTGCTGCAGTACATGTTGAACTCTGTAAACGCATTCTCTAACCCATGAGGAAGCAAAGCAGTCTGGATGAGCTGGCTACTCATCTGAGCTATTGAAGCTTTGCTAAGTGAAATCTGAGGATCAGGGTAAATCCGCTGAACAACAGTTTAGCTGGAAGCCTCTGAAATAATCAGTGGCTTTGCTTCTGCAAAGATTTGCTTACTGCAACTGGCAGCTATTTATATGTCTTCCCTTTTAAATACTCAGCACATGTGCATTCCTACGGCAAAGCACACACTGGCATCTTTCTGGCCGATGTTAAAGGTCCTGCAAGGATATTTGTAAAATGGCATCTCATTCCACATATGTAAACACGCGTGCTGAGGTTAGTGCCCAGACAGCAGACCGCGCCATCAACCCCGAATACTGAGCTTTCTGAAATTAAATTGCACTGCCAAATAACTCTGAAAATGAATAGCACTGCAATTGTATGCTCCAGTGGTCCTAAAGTATGTGTAATAGCATAATAATAGGACAACGTTGTATACATCTAGGGCCCGATTTATGAGATTCTCCCCCACCTTGCGGTGCTGCACTGCATCACAGAAATAGGGCAGGAATGCACCATATTTTAAAGAATGCAGTGCATTCCTGCCCTTTCCCCTACTCTGGTGCCCTTTGGGCTGCCTAGTGCCAATGCAGGCACCCTTGCACTATATTACATGTAGTACATGGTTGCCTGTGTTCTACGGTAGATCCAAGGCACAAGAAAACAGAAAAACTAAGGAGCAAAACAAGAAAAGAGGGCAGGGTAGAAATGCCCTCACCCTCTAGTCCTGCTTAGGGGGTCCAACAAGGACCCACAGGGCTAAAAAAAGCATTTTCGTTTTTTAAAATTGCAAGATGCGCGGAGGAAATGCGGATCAGGGCTCAAACATTTTAAAAAAAGAATTGCGGGCTCCCGCGTTTCGTTATTAATTAGCCCCCGGGTGGGCCAAGTCCCAGGGGCATCTCAAAAAATATTTGCGGGGGCCGAGGGGGACCCCCGCAGACCCCAGGACCACCACACCTGGTGCTTTCTATGAATATTTGCGGGGGGCACACAGCCCCCCCCGCAGCCTCGGGGACCGACCACCTCCAGGGGCTTCTTTTATAAATGTATGGAGCCTCAAAGGCCCCCCAAGCCCCAGGGACCGCCAACCCCTGGGACTTTCATTAATTATTGTGCGGGGGCACACAACCCCCCCCCGCTGCCCCAGGGACCGCCACCGCCGGGCTTCTTTTTTTAATAATAAATACCTGTGTAGGAGGGCTCGAGAATTACCACTTGAAAAGGTATAAGGGAATTCCCACTGCCAACCTATGAGAAGGGTAGGCCTCACAATAGTGAAACATGAAATAGGCTCATTGTCATTACCAACACATTTAAGAAATAAAAGTACATGCCATACCTTTTACTTACATAGCACCCTGCCTTTAGGGATACTTAGGTCCTACCTTAGGGTTGACTCATATGTAACAAAAGGGGAGCTTATTAAGTACTTTTCGATGCCAAGTTGAAATGGTAGTAAAACTGCACCCACGGGCACTGCAGTGGCAGGCCTGTAACAGGTTTGAAAGGCTACGTCTGTGTGTGGCACATTCAGCGTTGCAGCCCACTAGTAGCATTTAACTTACTGGCTCAACCCCTGGTAGCTATGCCAAAAATGTGTAAAGCACTGATACAAGTAAAAAGAATCAAAAACACTATGCAATGCAATACAAATTCCACTCTGATTTTAGAAAATTAGAATACAATTTATTAAACAAAATTACAGCAAAATGAGAACATTCCCGTAAGGGGAATTGAAGGTATGAATTTTAAAATATTTAAATGAAAATAGTGCCAAAAGAGCAAGTGCCAATGATAGTTGGTCCTGTTAGACCTATGGATCACGGGTCTCATCCATCAAGTAGTTTAGACCCATTATGGCTGGAAATAGGGAAGTACAAAAAAGGTTTATTAGTCCCAATCTGCAGAGGGAGTTTGCTTTTTTTCTGAAGGAAAACTCTTGTCCAGGTGGGATAAACCCGAAATTCAGTCCAATGCCATGGAAATGCAGTTGGATACCTTTTTGAAGTTGGTCCCTTGAAGCACTGAATCAAAAAAGGTTCCCAAACTTCTTTTGGTGCCCAAACAGCCACATGGACACACCTCTAAGGCCCTCAAGACCCCAGGGGAAGCACTTAGAGACTATCAGTGTGTCAGGCAGAGGGCAAACGCAAAGCACAGTCTATGTCCAGTTGCCATTGGTCAGCTGGGATTCTTCATAGGAATGTTTTCTTCAGTTTTTTTGACATTTCCAGGCCCACTCAGGGGATCAGCCTTATGATTTTTGGAGAACGTTCTGTCCTTGGATATCAAGCAGAAGTATATTCAACCTTCTAGGGTCCTTCTTACAGATCACAGATGCCAAGTGCAGCAAGTCCATGCTGCCTGGTGCCCTTTTTCAAATCCAGCAGTGTTCTGAGGAAGACTGTGTGAGGATCCAGTTTATTATAGTTCTTTAGCCTGTGGGTGGGGGACACCCTGAAACACTTCTTGTTCCTCCCTGATCAATGGAGATAAAGTTTGCAGGCCCTGGCCTACCTACTTTTATAGCGGTTTCTAATGGCATTACTGCAAACAGGCCCAAAAGGCAAGGTGTCAGGACAAATCCAAGATAGTTAAAGACTTCAGCCACATACAACCTGGGCTCTGAGGCTAGGGTATGAGTGGGGAGTGTGCAGTGATAATCATAGTGTCATTCCACATCTATCACTAAAATCTAGTTTGAAGCAGAGACTGTACCAACAACAAACACAGAGACAGAATTCTTATAGGAGAAAATATGGTTCCCTCAGCAACTAGATAGGTGATACACAATAATTGTCCGAGTATCCTGCTTGCATACTTACAATGGGTACAACATTTTTACCTGTGCTTCAGGAAATCATGTCATGCAGTATTTGACACTGTGTATCAATAGAAGGGGCACGGCGCCCACAATGCATATTCTATTGAGCTCGAAGCCTGTTTCTGCTCCTGGGAGAAAATTTAATACATCTTTCACACCTCATTCAAGCCAAAGCACTGGCAGGGAGTAGCTCAATAACTAATGCAAAATATACTCTTGAAAGCTAATAAAATAGTGGTTTAATTAAACTAGCTGGTCCGTTTCCAGAGTTAGCAGCATTAGCATTTTCATCTGCATTCTAGTTTTTCTACATAGGACAACTGGGCACACCACAGTGAAAATAGATTGTTGAACCTTGTCACTGTAGGGACATGTTAACATTAAGGGAGCAATTTACTAAGATTTTACGCTGTGTTTGCATCATAAAAGTAATGCAAATAGGCGCAAGATCTTTTTTCACAATTTACTTTCCAGCACTAGACTTGTTGAGCACTGGAATTAACGTTAAAAAAACGCAAAGCAGTGCATAGCGCTGCTTTGTATTACTTAGCACCAAGGGGGCGTACCATTGCTGGAGCATGGGTGTTCTCATGCAACCAACCAATTTTTCTGATGCTAAACCCAATTTACTAAATAAAGTAAACAGTGTTTAGCATCAGAAAAATTTGACCTTTTGAAGTAGGCGCAGGGAAGGAGAAATGCTTTAATTTCTCCTTCCTTTTCCCACTTTGTATGTGTGCTACACTGTATAGCACACACACAAAGAGGGAAAATGATTTAGGCTAGTCTATGCATTGTATTTTGTACTGGAAGGATATCCTTCCAGTACCAAACCTGTGATAGACTCATGGAGACACTCTTGCACCATGGTGCAAAAGAGTCTCCATGGAGCACAGCAGCTGATTTCAGTGCCAGCGCTTGAGAAACAACAAATTGATGATTTTCCTCAAATGAACCGATTGTGAATGGGACTTTTTCTGCAACCGTTTGCCTCTGTTTATTTGAAACCCCTACAACTTGGATCTTCTTTCCCATGAGGGATAGGTCTGGTGGTAGTTTCACTGTTCTAACAGTGGATCAGGTAGCACTGGTGTCAATCAAAAATGAGCCTTGGTGGCCATAAACATCTCCTTCTACAAATCGTCCTCACTGGTCTACCTCCAAGACTGAGCCAAGCACCCAATCTTCCTCCCTCTCTCAGGCACAGTCATTGGTAATTGTTGGAGCCAAAACTGTCGCTATCTAATATTGGGAACTGTCGAAATGCTTTGTGGTTCTGAAATCAATTTAAATTAGCTTTTTGGCATCTCATTTATGTTAAATCTTTAGTTTTTCATGTTTTGTGTGACCATCTGTGCTTGTTGAACCTGCATCATTGGAACCTGTTTCTGCATAGGCATTTGCATTTGCATCTGCTGAACTGGTACATTCTGCACCTGCATCTGATTTCCTTCTTTCATTTGACCATTTCATTTCATTCTGTCTGGATTAGGCCTGCACTCTATCTTCTAATGCCCGATTTCATTACAGAGGTGACATGGTTGCAACATCTACTCCCGAATTTGGATCAACCAGAACAACTCTACCTCTTCCCTGTGAAACACCAAATCCTCCTTGAGTACCTTGTACTCCAGCTTGTAAACCAACCTCTTGCATACCACCAACATTTCCTGCAACTGGCTGATTCTGAGCATCTTTCTGAGCAAACTTTGTCTGAGCTAACATGAAAATCTCCTTAAGCTACTTGTGCTTCATCTCTTGCTCATCACTGCAATATGTTGCATATCACAGGATATCTATCCATGATTTTGTCTGCCAGAAAATCACATGCTGTTGTAAGTGCATGCTAATCTCTGGTCTTAACCCAATATCAAACTGAGACACAAAAAAACTCATATCACTCGATTCAGGATATTCCCTTCCACTGTGTTGTTGAAATGCCTGAAGCAAATGCTCATAGCACTCATGCACTGACTCTTTTACCTAAGTGAGTCCCTCACAATTCAGACCCGAAGCAAAATCTTATATATGAGGCTGACCATGCTGGGGATAGCTGATTTTATTCCCGCTTGGGCTCGAAATGGGGAACCCATAACTTGCAGATTGTGTACCTACAAGAAGAAATCTTGGCTGCACCTTCTCTGTTGCTGCCCAAACCATAACAACGACCGTCAGCGATTGCTGCGCCCTATCTGCCTTAGCATGAATATTAAGTCTTGTAGCGAAGCATCAACATTATGTCTGTCTAATAACAGCACAATGATCCTGGCAAGACTGGCGAAATTCACCCACCAAATGAGGCTGGCCTTAAAAGCTGTGGGCCACAGCGGACGGGATCCATCTGTGCAGCTCCATTGACAGCATCCCATTCGCACGTCCCCTTTCAAGAAAACAATGCACCTAGTAAGAAACTCCATGTAACATCAAGAGTAGCTTTTGTGCTCACCTGCAACAGACTAACTCCAAGGCACATAAGTCGGGGAACGGACAATAATGCGGGTCTTAGTCACCCGAATAAATAGACTTAATGCTAGTAAATGATGTAACCACTTACAGTCCTGATCTTAGTACAAGCTTTTAAACTTCACATTTTAAGTATCTATTTTTTCTATACATAAGAAATTGCTTCATTGTTGATTTTACTGTAACGATTTTAATTAATTATACAGTCAATAAAAAATTGTCAAAATTGTCACTGACTCTTTTAGCATTAGTGAGGACATCTTTTGTTGGTTCAGCATGTGTCCTTTGTATAGCAATTTTACACTCAGCCCATAAATAATTTGGCACTATGATACCAATGTATATATTCACAAATGCTTTAATTCTATGCCATAAACCTCAGATTTATTTTCTCCAATCCTGTTAATGATTTAATCCTTAAAGACTTGTTAACAAATCTCAATTTGGCACTGACCCACAGTTTCACAGTTTAACCTACAACCGCGCAGCACTCTGAGCTGTTATCAACCAATGGCAGAGTAAGAGTACACCAACCAGCCAATTGCTGGTTGGCACACTATGACCTATGATCTCACTCCCCGCAAAAGTTCACCCTCCTCTACAAATTCTCTCATACACACAATTCTATGAGTCTAGCAAATGCAAAATAAACAAATCTTTTTCTGCTACTATAACGAAAGACAAATGCAATTCAAAAATTGGAATAAGGTGTTAACACCATCCGACTTTTTCATACAAAAAGATTTTCTCACACAAATAAAATCTTGACCAGCAGGAAATCACCCTAATAAATGCATTCCACCTTTTCACAATTAGGCTTCACTGGCATGAATCAATATCAGTACAATCACAGAAAATAGTTACAGTCCCTATCTCAATTGTGTAGACGACAGTACCTCACGATCTACAGCACAAATCTCTAGCAGATAAGAAAACCATGTAGTGTATTCTACACTTCTCTGAATATCTGTGCTGGGATGTTAGGCTATGTCAAGCCTGACAATCTTTGCAGCTTCTTCACAATAAGCACATAAACATTACCAATTCAATAAACATGCACACAGCAATATCTCATGAGATAGAACACAACAATAGTCAATATTCATGACACTTACCTTATTGAAACCCGCACCACCAATACAACTACCACCTTCGAAATCGCACCTTGTCAGTCTTCAGACTCTAAGCTTTGGGCAGCAAGATTTCTTCATTACTCTAATTCAGGGTAATTATTTATAGCTCCTCTTCTCATGAGGTAAACTGTCTCTCTGCTACGACGTTTGCTGGAGCAAGAATCAGTTTAAATTAAGGGTATTCAGTTTCCCATCTTTTGGGCTAATTCCCTCTCTGTTTCCCTCCTGGGGCCGCTTGGATATTTGCCTTTGTTTTAGAGAAGAGGAGAGCAATGCATCAGATACATTATCACTACAATTATTATCTATTTTTAGTCAAGAGATTTGGTATGAGTTTAAAGGGTTTTATTAATCAAATTCTTTTAGTAGATCACTTTTATGTAATATACAAGAGCCATTCATCAGGTTTCATTCATTATAATCTTGTTAAAATCAATCAATAAACAATAAGAATGATAAAGTGCATTTACCGCATTCCATAAAGAAAAGAAACCCTATTCTATGAATATTGGAGAAAAAGAGTAAGTTATAACCCATAAAGAGTACAAGTACAAGAGAGAGGGATTAAAAGCATAAAGCTTCAGCAATAAATCAGCTTAATAGATCAAAAATATAAAAGAAGAACTTCCCACAAAGAGAGGTTCAAGGAACTCAGTAGAGTCTCAGAGAAACCTGGCAATCGGCCTGGGTAAAGCCTGTGTCTACTCTAGGAACAGGCACTTATGTAAACTAGATATTTCACTAAGCTTCTGCAACATTTGTATCTTCAATCGTCCTTCCGTCAATCAGCATTCACCGTTTTCCTAGGAACAGGATCACCCCTCCCCTTTTCACCAAGAATACAATGGTCTTTGAACAGCAGTGTTAAATTTGTAAATATGCTGTAGCAGTTATAACCTAATGTGGGTCAGTTTCTCATTCAGATTCACTTTCCCACATATTGAACACTCTTCTAACCTTCTAAAATTGAATAGCTAAACAATGGTCTATGTAGAAGTTGAAACATCTGTATTACAAAAAGAAAACATTTTGCAGCATTTTGTACACGTTTAAATGCTGATTCTACATGTATGAATTCTTCATTTACCCATTAAACTAATTTCTAATCATTAACAGTGAGCTTTGTTTAAGTAGAAACATGCTGCAAAAATATATTCAACTTCATGTAACTTTTACTTATTATGAAAAGTATTTCCATTGAAAAGGTCAATAGTGAAACAATTTTGTTATATCCTCATTCTTTAGACATGTCAGTTCCTGGTCAAGAAAAAAACCTTTTTATTCATGTTTAAGCATACTAAGCAAATCAACTTTTCAAGCAGTGTTTAGCCATTTGAGGCCTAGTACATGTAAATATGATAGCCTTGTGCAAATTTCGCATTTTGAATGCATATTATTTTCATTAAAGCTTGCTTACTGCACATTCATTATAAACATTATTATTTTGCATTTTAAGGAAACTCTCCCTCAAATTATTTCTATAAGGATCCCGATTATGAGGTGAATGAAGTGAAGTTGCTGGGTGAAATTCCACTCCTCTAAATTAAAAATGGTGTTCACATGTCTGTGCCAGATTTGACAGGTCTGGGAACAGCAGACCCAAATTTTACCTGCAAGAAAATAAGACTGTCATATTGTCTTGGGCTTGGGCTTCCTTAACCAATCTCCTCCAAGGCTGAGGGCAACCACGTAATCCTTCCCTTTCCCTATCCAACCCTCCTTACCACCTTCTCCCCAACCTTGCCCCTATCCCATACCACCACCTCAAGCTGGGTCCACATAGTCATTCCCCTCTTTGTGGGGATTAACCCATAAAAGAAGGTGATATGTGTAGAGGTACTGATCAGAATCATTAACACTGTTGCTGCCCTATTGAAGTCCCGAAAAGTTATTGTCCAGGACTTTCTTGTGACAAATGTATACATCAATGTTCCAAAAGGGCCCCATTCTTTGTGGCCGTTAAAAAAATGTGTCCACCTAATCGGGGACTAATTTCTTCAAGTGCTTGTACACAACACCAACAGAAGAAATGACACAGGAGTTTGTGGTTTGGTAAGGGACAGAATAGAATTGCTCTTAGTCCCTTTCCGTCTTGTCTGTACTTTCCGGTGTGCCTTTGTCCTAACAAGGAGTCAAATCATTTTGGAATTTTTCTTAGGTTAAGAAAAATTTCCAAACAGCTTCTGGCTCCTCGCAGAAGCACAGGAATGTATGTCCATGCACATGCAAAGAGCTCAGCACTGTTTGGTGGATTTTTTTTTAATGTAAAGATAAAATCTATCGAGCCACTGCCTGGATTCCGTGTGTTATACTTCACACAAGACACCGCTCAGCATGACTTATCAATTCAGAATGTTTCATCCTCCCTTTTAACTTTTCTTTCCTTCTTTTTTCCATCCTCTTTAACCTTCTTCATTACCTGATTACAGGCTTCTGCCGTTCCTCAGCCTCTTTATTTTCATCCTCTCTGCCCGCCACCCTTTCCGTCCCCTTTGGGCAGGGAAAAGACTGATTTTCATACAATGAGTTGTCTTTAGCAAGGGCACACCAACGCTAATAAATGACAGAATGGAATGCGCCTAACATAATAACTAGCAATGCAGATCAATTTAAACATGTCCATCCATAACGTTCATTCTGTCCAACTTATAACGCTTTCCTTTCAACATAGAGAATTATCAGCAGATACTCTTTCTCTTCAGACGTTTTTCGGTAATCTTATCTTTTGTTGTATAAATAGAGATTTCTCAATACTAGAATTCGTCAACATGTATTTTAAGTTGTAACCAGATGAGTCCTCTCTTCCTCTATCCTACTGAGAGGAGGGTCCTGATTCCTTCAGAGTCCTCTGTGTGCTGCACAGCAGTTGATCTTTAAAGACAGAACTTCAACAAAACAGACATAAAATATTCATCTGGCTACAAGTGTTGCACTGAACTCTTTTAATGTGTTTCGAAATGCCACAGATAATGCTTGGTTTTAGAAACATCTTTTCTATCTATACTGGAGACCTATTCCAGCTGTGTCACCATATGCAAGTGTGTGCAATGCCAGCTGGAATCACTGTTCTGATGTAACATATCAAAAAGCAAGTAATGCTTCAGGCCACAAGACACTAATCTTATTGTACATCTGTCCATTAAAATAATGAATGCGCATGTTGCAAAAAAGAAAAAGGATTAAGTATGTGATTTATCACAAATATCCATCTTCTATAATATTCTTTCTTTCTTTCTTTCTTTCTCTTTCTTTCTTTCTTCCTTCCTTTTCCATATTACTAGCTTCCTTTCTTACGTGACTACATCCCTTCTACCGGCATTCTATAACTACTTTATTTTCTTACTCCTTGCTCGCTGCATATTATGTCCCACTCCTGGAAGCTGGTTTGTTTGTTCCTCCACTTCTTCCTTCATTCATCTCTTACTTCTTGACTTCATTCCTTTAATACACTTTATCCTTATTTTATTTCTTTATTTATTCAGCTTCTTTCCATGCCCATGATCCATTCATCCTTAATTTTTCCTGCATTCATTCTTTTCATTCTACCTTCATTTCTTCTGTCCTTTTTCCCTACCTCCATTTTACCTGCTTACATCCTTCTTTATGTCATTCCTCTATTATACCAATGTTTTACACCCTTGCTTCTCATCCTCCTTATGCCACCACCTCCCAGAGCTTCCCTTCTGCCTTCTTTCCTGACTTCTCTCATTCTTTCTTTCTTGATTCCCTACATATCCTTTTCCTTTCTCTCCACACCCCTGTATCTCCCTTTTGGCCTCCCTTACCTCATTGTTTCCTACCGTTCTTACTTCCTTCTGTCTCTCTGAACTTCCATCCACTCTTGTATCCCTTTCTCTTATGCTTTTCTACACTTTCTTCTAAAGATTCATCATATGAAGTATACTTCCTCTCTTCAATATACCCTTTCTTTGACCCTTGATCTTTTCCTGCTTCATTCTGCCCTTGTTTGCTTCTTTCTTTTCTACCTTCATGTCTGCCTTCCTTTCGCCATTGCTTCCTACCTTGCTTCATTCCTTCCTTCTAGAAATCCTTCCTTCTCTTCATCTTCACAATTTTTCTCAGTTCTTTAAGTTCTTCCTCCCTGCCCTCCACATCTGAGTTCCAGACTTTAGAGATTGTCTTCCTTGCTCCTTTCCCACTTCCTTCTTTACTGTCATTCCTTGATTCCTTTCTTACTTACGTCCTTCCTCACATCCTTCTGTCCTTCTAAGTTTCTATGCATTCTTCTTTCCTTTATCATTTTCTCTTGCTCTTTTCTAAGCTTTCAGCTAAATACTCTTTGTATTTAATATAATTCCTCTCTTCGTATGTCTTCCCTTGATCATTGTTGTATTCCTTCATTCTTCGCTCCTTGTATCCCTCCTTGGCACCATTCTTTTCTACATTTCTTCCTTTCCTATTTTGTTTCCTTGATCCCTTGTTCCCTTGATTCCTTCCTACAAAGCATCTTTCCTTTTTCACTTAATTTCTCAGTTACTAATTTCTTATCTCCGTGCCTTCCACTATCTCAATCCCAAATTCTGTGGCTTATTTGCATCCTTCATCGCCTCCTTTCTGCCTCTTTTAGTTCTGTTAATTTCTCCCTTTCATTCCTTACTTCCATTTTTAATACAATTCTACACATCAATCTTTCAAAGTTTCCAACCATTCTTCTTTCCTTTATCACCTTCTGCTGATCTTTTCCATCCTTTGTTCTAAACACTATTCATGTTATGTACACTTCTTCACTTCAATATACCTTATTCCATCCATGCTTTCTTCTTTTCCTTCCTTCATTTGTAATTAATACTACTCATTTATCATATTGGTTATTCTTTAACCTCAATGTACATTTGTTGTGTCAGTCTCCCCTCTCTCTGTTTATCTACCCCTTAAATCTACACCTTCTGGTCCCATCCCCTTTAAGGGCCTGATTACAAGTTCAGGAGGCCGCTGCACCTTTGGCCTTCCGACCATCGTATTATGAATTTTCCTTGGGGCTGGAAGTGTGGCTGATCAGTCTTGCAGCGGTAGGCAAAGTATTTCTATATATGCAAATGCATGTGTGTACATTCCGGCTGCATATGTGTTGAATGCACACATATGCATGATATATGTAGAATATTTCCACCTACCTATTGCCCGAGTCTGACCCACATGTGGGAAGTCCCAGTAATGGGCATATGGGATGGATAGCACTTACCTGTATTTTGTCGTAGACGGGGTCGTATTCCTTGGGGTGAAGAATCTACTGTGTAGGGGAGACCTGGCAAAAGGGATCTACGTTGAAATCTGCTGGGAAGAACAGGAAAGAGGTGAGTACTCACCCCAAATCCTTTGTCTCTGCCAATCTTTGTGCGGCTTTCCGACAGCCATGATCGGCTCATTGGAAAGTCAACTCATAATACAGATGGCAGTGTTGCACCACTGTACCCCCCTATGGAGGCTGCCTATCACCGACAGTGAGCCCAGCGGTCTGCTGGTGGAGCCGGCGGTTCAGCAGTGGTGTTCCCAAAGCCAATGCATACAACTCGTAATATGGTGGACTGACCACTGCCGTTAGACCCCCACCATTGGGACAGAAAATGAAGACTGTTTCGGTGAGTTGGAGACATAGTGATCTGACAGATTCGCGGTTACAAGGTGATTGTGTTGCAGTCTCTACAAATGGAAATAAACCATCCCTCTCCTCCATCACTTAGAGCCTTCTGTCTCTTTTTTAGGTATCTATCAACTAAGATTTCAACACTTTCCTTGTTTATTTCCTCCTTTTTCTAACTCATTTTCTGCCCTTCTTTCCTCCTTCCTACATGTTTCTCCCTTCTTTACTCCCTTACTTCTTTCCTTCTTACCTTGTTATTTTTCTTCATTCTTTCTTTCTTAGCTATTGTCCATCTTCCGTCCTTCTTCACATCCTTTCTTAGTTCCTTAATTTTCTATTTTCTTGTCTTCCAATAACTATGCCCCATCTTCTGGAGTTAGTTTTTTTCCTTTCTTCCTTCCTTCTTTTCTTCCTTCCTTCCGCTTTTTCTGTCCATCTTTTTCCGCTTACATATTTAATTCCTCACTACCTTGTGCCCCTCCTTGATTCCTTCCTTTCCTCTGCATGTATTTCTTTACCTACTTCTTTCTTTCCTTACTTCCATGCTCCATTCAGTTATTTCATATTTCCTTCGCCCCTCTTTTCCTCCTTTGATCCCTCTTGCCTCCCCTCAGTGCTTAATTTGTAAAATAAAATGTGCTAGTGGCTAGGGTTTTTCCTAGCACCCCATGGCTTGAGCTGACGAATGTCACAGTGTCCAATACCAAGCTGTTCAGTCTTGATTTGACATTATGAGTCCTTCATCTACCACCCACTGTATACTCCCCAGCCCTTTATCTCACTCTTGCAGGTTTCTCTCTTTGTCACTGATTTCTTATCTTTTGCTTTCTTCTGTTTCATCCTTTCCCACCTCTCTCTTTCTTCTTTTGGGTCAAAGTTTGAAGATGAAAAATAAATTCTCTTCTCAAAAAACGAGTGCCCGTAGGCCACAGCTGCAACTGCTGGCTCAAATTAGCACTGCCTTACCTCCCTTTGTCACTCTCTTCATTCATCTATCCTAAATTCTGTTGTTTTGTACTCTACTTCCTTTCTTTATTTCTTGCTTTCCTCCTCTCTTTTCTCTGCTATACATCATTCCCACCCTCCCTGTCTTTTTTCTTTCTCTCACTTCCCTTCTTCTCTACCTCACTAACGTTCTCACTCACTCCCTCCAACTTCCCTCATTCCCTCCTTTCCTTCATTGCTGCTTTTTTCTACTTTTGGACATCCATATTCCCTCCTTCTGCATTCATTCCTTCTTCCCTTCTACATTGCTTCAAGGCCTTGTTCCCTCCTTTTCAATCACCCTTCTTCCTACCAACATTTTGAGCTTGCTTTCTTTCTTCTTTCTTTCGCTCTGTGATTTCTCCCCCTTTTTCCCACTATACTATCCTATCCTTTCCTTTCCTTTTCATGTAACTTTGTGTTTGTTTCTTCCCCTCTTTCACTGTCAGGAGAACTGAATGATGCAATAACACTCTCTTTTAGTGAAAGTGGATAGCATTTTATTAAATGTTAGGTAAGTGAACTTGAGCATATATAACATAATGTTTTCTATTCAGAGTGAAATGATGATACTTCTTCAAAATATAGTATAACTGCATGTCAAACTAAAAACCAGTGCTAAATTAGCACCTTCAAATGTGGAAAACATCCTTTAACATGGTTTCCATGTAATGGTCCTCACGTAATGTTACTTGTTTTGGAAACAATATAACCTTAACAGGGTCTAAATCTTAGTTCTAGGTACTGCATCTTGAGGATCAGGCTAGTGGGGCATGGGGGACACTGCACCATGGATAATGAGATTTACAAGCATTGTCTCTCTCAGGGTGTAGCTATTATTAGTGGAGTAAGCATCATGGCAGCGGTCTAGGGCTTTGAGGCACTCCTTGCACTCGAAATACGGCCTCTATTATTGCCTAAATGAGGACTGAAGGCATATTTGTCTTGAGGAAGACTTGCAACTCCACATTTTCTACTAGGGGAAGCTGAGCAAAGTGTGTAGCTTTATGTATATTTTTCATGTCTCGCCTAGGCAGTGCATGCGCTGTCTCTCCAAGATATCAAGTAATCTATATGTTGGGTGAAACTCAGCCTATTTCCGAGAAATGTCTCCTACTGCTCGCCATTTGTGTAACGTTGGCATACCGCTTGTTAGCTGGGTTTTTACTGGCCGTTGATCCGATACTGACTTCCGTTTAGTCCGAAAGCAGCAGAGTCGCCTTCTCCGGTCCTCAGAGGGGCTTCCCACCGGGGGCTCGTAGCCCTGCTGGCCACACTCGCCCTGATGGCTACACTTAGCCCAACCTATCGCACTGAAGGCTGCTCCCCCTAGGTAACCCCCCCTTCTCCAGATCTTGTCCCATGAATGTTGGCTTCCCCAGTACTTGTGTACCCTCCCTGGGGGTGGGTGGGGTTGAAGTTCCTTATGCAGGGAGAGGTTAGAGGGGGCTCAGACTAGTATTATTTTTCAGGAGGTCACAGGGGTTGGTATGGAGGTGTGTTGGTTGCTAATGGGCAGTGGTTTCTTTGGTGCAGCTGAGAGGTCCAGCGTTGAGTCCTGATGTTGCAGGGCAAAGAGCCAAGTTTGATTTTCAGGGCACTGGTTTTGCTTGTGAGTAGCACAAGATCTGTTTTCGGGGGGCTCAGCTTCAGTAGCATGTGGCACCCTAGTTTCATGTCCCAACACGCCATCCCTGCAAAGGGAACTTAAGCACTAGTGAAAATTAGTGAATAGAAGGCTTCGTGTTCAGGAACAGTCTTAATTCTAGCCTCTCTGGTTACAGCTTTTGTTCTTTTGACCCACTCTATTCAAATGCTTTAAAACTAATTTCAGGACCTAAAGCTGCTTGTAGCTTTCCGTTATTGATCAGCTTAGTGGTTTATCTATCTGTCTATCTGTTCACTCTTCCGTCTGATAGTCGGTTCCTCCATTTGTGTGTCTGTGTGTTGACTGTTTGAGTTTATGTGTATGCGGCTGCCTGGGTATTTGTTTTTGTTTATGTGCATGAGTGTGTGCATGAATGTACACAGGTTAATAGTTTATTGGTTTGCTGCTGTTCTGTGTGCTTGGGGATTCATGTGTATGCCTTTTGATCTTTGCTTACGTACATCGTGTCTGTGAGTGTGTGTGTATGTAGCAATATATCTGCATGTGTGTTGTTCTTCTGTGTCCATGCTGCACATAAACTTTAGACCTCTTGGCTTTATCAGTGCAAGCTTACGTGGTCACTTCCTTTCCCTCAAATCAGAACTAACCCCTGTAGAAATGGCCATGTATGTACATGGTCTTCAGAGAGATGCTGGTGACATTCCCACAGGGCTGACACTGCCTGTTAACCTTCCCAGGCAGATTACAAAGTTCACTTATGCTGTCCATGAGTTCTTTGAACTAATTAAAACAAGCATTTGCAATAAAATATGTCTCGCATTTGTGAGAGTTTGAGCTATTGGCATTGTAAAGGACAATGCCTTTTATTTATGTGATTTGAAAAGCTGCAAGTGGTGCTTAAACATGCCCTTTGTATTTATAGTCCTTGCTTATGAGAAGCAAGGTTGGCAGTAAAACCGGAGCAGTTACTGTCCTCCTTGCTTCTCGAAAGCAACGACTAAGTACAAAGTGATTGTCTACGCACGGCTTGCAGGTTTTCAAAACACATAAATAAAAGGCATTGTAATTTACAATGCCAATAGCTCAAACTCTTGTAGATGCCAGACCTATTGCATTGCAAATGCTTGTTTCAAATGGGGGTTAACACCAGCAACCATTTGAAGCAATGTAAAACTGCTCCTGCTCCAATAATAATAACTCAGGTGCAATACAAGTACTCTTTTGAATGGAAGAGACAACTGCCTAAACAAATGCTGTCCCCAAGCTAAGTAACACCAGAGCCTAGTTTAGTTTTTCTGCTGAACTTTTTCTGGTGACCAGGTAGGGTCCGGGTCTTGAGACAAATAACCAGTGCTTAATTTGTGCAGGAGCTTTCAGGTGCTCAGCACCGCCACTTTTTTAACAGGGCCGGGGCTCTTGAATTTTTCTCCCCAGTGAGATGAGCCCAATATTTATTAAAAAGAAATGTACCTACCTGTCCTGTGTCGTCCTCCTTCCGGCAGGATGGCCCACCCAGGTCCAGGCATGATGACTGCATCACGTTAGTGATGTCAGTAGTGCACGCCTGACTTTCAGGGAGCATTTTCTTTCGCACTGGTTAATTATTACAGTTGTTTGCTGGCTGACTTGTGAGCTGCGGGCAAGGCAGACTGGGTCCTGGAAAGTTTCGGTCTCGGCAATACCCTAAATACGACATTGTTGAAGTAATAAAAAAGTGAGTAGCTGCTTTCTGTTAGCAACTAGCATGCATGAAAACCCAGCAGAAGCAGGCCATACATTATTCCTTTTGACTTGTCATTTACATTGCATTCCATGGTAGGCCCCCTTGGCCTGGGCCGGGGGCCCACCAAAACACATTATTTGCCAACGATCTAATGGAGCCAGTGTCTGACCTGGGGTGGTGTGGAGTGCAAAAAAACGATGGATTTAGGCCCAGATCTCTGTACTGGGGTGAATGTACGACATTGTTCTGCATTCTGTCCATCAATTGTTGTTTTTGCATTTGTCACCCCGAGTGGGATGGGTATGCTCAGACGTGAGTCCCATGCTCTCCACACCACTGGAGTCAAGCTATCCAGGCTGATGAAGGCTGATAGCCAGAAACCGGTCCTTGGATGCTTGATTCCGGTCCAGGAAAGACTTGGCTTGGCAGTTCGGGCTGGACTGTTCCCATGAGGCACAGGGGCAAGGCTGATTTGCATATAGCCATGTCTGTCCTGGGGTGGTGTGGAGTGCAAAAAAACGATGGATTTAGGCCCAGATCTCTGTACTGGGGTGAATGTATGACATTGTTCTGCATTCTGTCCATCATTTGTTGTTTTTGCATTTGTCACCCCGAGTGGGATGGGTATGCTCAGACGTGAGTCCCATGCTCTCCACACCACTGGAGTCAAGCTATCCAGGCTGATGAAGGCTGATAGCCAGAAACCGGTCCTTGGATGCTTGATTCCGGTCCAGGAAAGACATGGCTTGGCAGTTCGGGCTGGACTGTTCCCATGAGGCACAGGATCAAGGCTGATTTGCATATAGCCATGTCTGACCTGGGGTGGTGTGGAGTGCAAAAAAACGATGGATTTAGGCCCAGATCTCTGTACTGAGGTGAATGTATGACATTGTTCTGCATTCTGTCCATCAATTGTTGTTTTTGCATTTGTCACCCCGAGTGGGATGGGTATGCTCAGACGTGAGTCCCATGCTCTCCACACCACTGGAGTCAAGCTATCCAGGCTGATGAAGGCTGATAGCCAGAAACCGGTCCTTGGATGCTTGATTCCGGTCCAGGAAAGACATGGCTTGGCAGTTCGGGCTGGACTGTTCCCATGAGGCACAGGGTCAAGGCTGATTTGCATATAGCCATGTCTGACCTGGGGTGGTGTGGAGTGCAAAAAAACGATGGATTTAGGCCCAGATCTCTGTACTGGGGTGAATGTATGACATTGTTCTGCATTCTGTCCATCAATTGTTGTTTTTGCCAGTGCCAAGGAGACTGCAGGTCACAGGTAAGAGAGTAGTTGATAGTACTACAACAAGTCGCAATTAATTAATCTGGAACAGATTTACTATTGTGTGTCCTCGGAACCAATTTCTTTGCAGCATATAAATGTATAAGTTAACTGTCAACTCTGCTTTTTCAAGCTCAGCACCTCGTGACTCAATGGCCCCTTTCCTCTGCTACACCTGACCTCCCAATTTATGGGTTTCCTGAGTAAATTGCCAGTGCCAGTGCTTTTGCGCATAGGTAAACCGGCATGTTCTTCTTTTTGCAGAATCTGCAAATGAAAAAGGGCAGGTTACAGTACTTGTCTGCAGCTGCAGTACAAGTTTTAGGCAGAACCCAGTGACACACGTATGGACAGAAGTTCCTGCAGGTTATCTATTTTTGTGTTTCTAGCACAAATTGGTCCACTGTAGGACCCCTGGCTCTAGCATCTCCATTCTTGCAGTAACCTTAGATGTAAATCACGCAGTTGAATGATTATCAGGCAGGCCTTGTGTGTGAACACTCACAGTTATTTTACATTTGCGCATTCATCTCAAAGGTCCGGACTGTGCCACGTTTCATGTGGCAGTTTCCATCTGCACTGCTTCTCCGCCAACACAAGGCAACATCAAATGAATACTACAATCTTCAGGCAAGCTGCTTGGAGATCCTCTAGGCTCTATGGCTAAATGGCGACTGATGGAGTTAAAATGAGATTGACTTTTTCCAAAAACAAAGGGTAGTTTCACATTAAAAAAAATTTCTTTTGAGCGTGAAACTAATTAAAACAGCAGAATGTAAACAATACACGCTATATTATTTGTGTTTTGGCCCAATAAAAAAATACCACTATCACTCTCGCACACACATTTTTCGCACACACTTTGTGCCCCTTTCAAGTAATTTTCACTAGCGTACCCACAGTCATCTTCTGGCTGCCTGGCCACTTCATCGTTTGGCAAAGGTATGAATTAGCGCTGTTTCTGTTTGAAGTAATTTGTAGCTGCTTAACTTGGGAATTTCTCAGCAGGCTGGAATGGAGAGGGTTGGTTTGCTGTTGCTTTGAACATTCATCACTACTTTTTCTCACAGTTTACCCAATTTGAAGCTTGGAATAGTTAGAGGAGACTGTGATGTTTTGTTTATGTCCATATGGAGTAATTCTAAACAAAACCGGACATTGCGTGGCGATAAACAACTTAGAGGACCTTATTAAGCAGGAAACTAAATATGAACAGCAATTGCAAACAGAGCTCAACTTTTGTCTATGAAGTATTGGTGTGGCTCACCTAAAAATCATAGATTGTATAAATATTATATATAATATCACAATGAATCACGTCTTGTTCTCTGTGATAGGGCCAAGGCTGCTGCTGTATTCAGGGTGCAGCGGTTGCGAGACATTACGTTATGATCGGATATTGCTACTGCAAGCCTGCGTTCCTGCTTTCTTGCAAGTGCATTGCATTGATTGATGATTCTGTTTTGGCGGGTCAGGTCCGGTTGCAGCTAGGGAGAAGGGGTGGGGTAGTAAGGTGTGAATAAGTGACATTCCAGAATAAGCATCATCAGAAAGGAACAGCAGGGCTTTAATTTCAGACTTTACACGGGTCCACTCGCTGCAGCACTGGACTCCAGACAAGAGCTCTGTCCTTCGCATGGCTCTCTACCCACTGCCGAGCACCTGCAGGGGTTCTGCAAGTCAGATCCTGACAGCCTGTGTATACAGGAGCTAATGGGGCCTTGATGGGCTTCCTCTGGGCTAGGGATGTGCAGGTGAGAGGTCAATGGTGTGTGGTGCTCAGTCTTCCACCTCTCTGGGTGGATGTGTGGTCTTTTCAGACTTACAACCCTGTGGGTGACAGGCACCTCCTCAGGATCTTGCTGTGCCACAGCTTGGCCCATCTGTGCTTCGAAGACATGTGGCTAGTGACTGACCCTCAGCCACAGGTGCACAGTACAGGGTATAGACTGTCCTGTAGTGCATCCTTATGACAATGCACATGGCTCATTTACTGACCTTTCCACCTGTAGATTTTGGTCTAACCCTTATTATGGCACACTCAGCAATACTAGTTTTGGGTGTGGGTGGGTGGAGCCAATAGAGGAAGTGGGTGGAGTCTGTGGATGGAGCCAGGGGTTAAGGGTGGCCTCCTTAAAAAATGTGAGCACCTGCACTTAATATTTTACAAATTAAGCACTGCAAATAACAACATGCATTTGTGTGCCTTGAGCTTTCATCTTTGAAAGTGAAAATGATTTGCATCCGTAAATACATGCTAAGAAACTTATAGAAAGTTTGCCGTAAATATAGGTACTTCAAGGCATACATTCAGACAAATTAAATCTGGGGAATGCCTTAATCCAGCATGTTTATACTCTAATAACAGATATCCTTTGCACCAAGGTTCATTAGGCACAGCAGGGGGGCATCCGTCTCCTAGACTTGTTGCCATGGGTACAAACAAGTGCAACTTTACTGGAAAGAGATCAGAAGGCCTGTGCTTCCGTTTCCCATCTTCAGAGAAACTGATTATGCTGTCGTTCTCTCATCCGCATAAGTATGTGACTGATCCTGTCACTGAACTCCGGAAAATTTCCTAATTTCTGCTGGTGTAATGTACAGCTGCTTTGAAGGTTTTTCTTTTGTCGTCTAACTACTCGAGTCTATGAGCTCCCAAACAGAACATCCATGACATTTGGGTTGAATCAGAGGAAATGCAAAACTCAGTATATGCTAACATATTCAATGAACTTTCATTATTTCTGACTAGGCTCATTGCAAGTTGTGCCCAAAAGCATGAGATTTAGAGTTCGTCGGCATGAGGGAAAGGTTATGCTAAATGTAGTGAATGTAATTTTCCATGCATTAAACATGAATTTTCTAGTTAGAGAAAACAAGCATTACTTCATCAAACACTTGGTAAAGCATGTTTACATAGGCTGGTTAAGGCAGACATGTATGACACTACAGCAAATCCCATTTTAAGCAACTAATTTTAGAAAGCACATTTGTGCTGCTTTCCTGCACTTGATATTCCAATTCAGGTACAGACCTATAAATATAGTCAATGCTAAATCACCACACACACAAAACACACACACAACACACAGCATACACATATATCTAACAAGCATTGGTATAGCCAATAGGTCTCGCCTTTGGGGCGTTATAAGTGTTTTGACAGAGCTATGGGCTTTATTAACGTTTTTAAGTAAGTGGACGAGTGTCAGTCTTTAACGGAAGCTCCTAGGTAAAGTTGTACAGGTAGGCAAATGGCATTGCTGGAGTAACAAAACACATAATTAACTTTTTACCGCTTTCTTTATCGGAAAAATAAGTACTTTTTTCGAGCAATATCAAATCCACCTTCACCAGAAGCTTTCTCCAGCAAAATGGGGGAACCTTGCAGCAAATGAGTGCTTCCCCGTGTGGAAAAATGGCACTGTATAATAGCACAGACCACAGGCCCTTGTTGTCTACCACAACTCACAGCCAACACTGTACACTTTGAAAATTTTTACAAAGTGTATTTACACACAGAAGACCTCTAGTAAAAACAGTAATTTATATTCCCACAAACACTTATCTTATAATGCAAAATACCTCTATTTTGTTCTTGGGTGTCTTACATAGGAGGGAACAGCTCTGCGGCAGCATGTTGCTTTTACAGACCATCGCTGTTGGTACTACTGAGTTGCTCACCGCTGGAAATCGCAGCTCGCCGCTAGAGTTGCTGTCAGGTTGCTGTCATGCAACCTCTACAGTACAGCTGAAGTGCACCAATCCTGCTAACAATGAAGCTGGTACAGTGGGTTCATAATAAGGCCCCCTCCCGAAGCCCACAACATAGTACTGCCCGCAGAGGAGCAGTGGCATCAAGGAAGCATGACTTTGCTAACTTTGAAGGCAGTATAGGGGGCTTGAAAGGCAGGACTCAAGAAGCCAACAACACATGACAGCCCGCAGAGGTGGAGCGGCATCACAGAAGCAGCGCTGCTACCTCAGAAGACACAAGGGCTGGACATTACTGAATGTGTGGGCTGAAGTAAGGAAGTGGGCCATTGCGATAGAGAGATGGACTGCTCCCTCTTCTTACATGGAAACGGGAGAACGAAGCGACACAGTGGGAGCAGATGCAATTGGCTGGAAGGCGGAAACAGGAAGGCACGAGCAGGATGTCGAGCAGGGTGAGGATGGAATCAGGGGCTAGGAAGAAGCACCGGAAACCCACACGATACAGGGCGAAGGAAGAGGAGCTCACCCAGATGGCATAGGAGGAGACTCACCGGCCTGGGAAACAGCGTGAGGCAGACGAGGACCTGCAGGCCCTAATTGTGATGGCAGGAGAAGCGGCAAAGAAGCTTGGGCATGAGTTGTTCCCCGGTCAACTTTTAAGCTGTGCACAACTGATCTGAAATGAAGGGGACGGTGGAGTCAGCGAGAACAACAAGCATTAGCCGCGCACCCGTAAAAGTAACGTCGCGTGGCAATAAAAAAAAGAAATGCGAGTGGTGCGCGCGTGCGTGCCCGACACGAAAAAGTGCTGTGCACGTTGCGCTCGCTTTTGCGCATTCTAGCAAGCTGGTGGCCCGCAAGGTAGCGCTTTTTTAAGCTGCTACTAAATGTCTCGCAAGTCAGCGCATGTGCTGACTCTAGCGAGACCTAAAAATCAATCAATTAAGACTTTATTCGGCCAAAGGCCATAAAAGCAGGACACAAGGATAAAAACATAGTACAACAGTTTTGTAAGCACCATGCGCATATCTTAGAAGACATGAAAAACCTTGATTTGGACTCAGTGAATAATATATTATGATGTATATCTTTTCTGAGTATTAAAAGTAGTTTTTATCAAATGTAATAAAGGATAGCACAGTTCCCACGCGCCTAAGCATTGCAAGTGAGTTAGCCCTACTTTGAAAAGTCTCCGGTTGGATTTACGGAAGAGTGGAACCAGGAAGGAGCATCTCAGCTCAGTGTATAAATTGCAAAATAAGTGACTAGTGCTCTGCATTGAGGTGCCATCGCACCCACAAGCGGGTGAGACCTCCACTCCAAACCCCTGCTACAGGGAAAGCAAATTAAAAATGCAGTGTTTCTAACCTATAGATTGTTGTCCAACACCGATGGGTTAGATTCTCGTTCCACCCTAAGTATGGCTCCATGCTATGTGTTGTGGAAACAGAGGCATACCTAACGATGGAAGCTTTAGTCTAGGCAGATTCAAGATGTGTGCTTTGTCATTACTCCAAATAACACAGTTTGACACGCAGTTTATGTTTATGTCTCATTGTACAAGTCGGTGAGGCCTAATGTATTTAATGAGTTCTTTGCTAAGGATAACCATGGAATCTGATTAGCTTTGTCTAGTGAAAGGCTGTAAGCTATGCAGGTTCTGGTTACTGCCGTATCAGGGGTAACCAATAATTTTACCCAAAGCAATAGGGGGTCCAGGTCGATCATATCTTCCAGATATGTCAACCCCCGTTCTTTGTGACTGTTGGAAAGTCGGTTATTAGTAGTGGTAAATATGCATCTGCCACTGGCAATAATGCCACTAACAAAATCTAGGGCTCGGTACAGGCTATATAATTTATTCCCATGCGCAACCCTGGGTAGCTTGGCTGCGAGCAGGCAGGGTTTATTTAAGAGACAGGTATGTAAAGCATTTAAAACACCAATTCAGTCAATAATTAAGACACAATGCACAATAAGAATCCAACACACTTTATAGACAAAGGGCATATTTTTGTCTTTAAAATGACACCAAAACGACAACAATACTATGTAGGGAACCAGAGATAGGACTTTTTAAAGATGTAACACTATACAGTGCCTTTGGAGCATCTGCTTGGATACTCTTTGCAGTAGGCATTGTCAAAATTGTACCTTCAGACATTTCTGGAGCTTTTTCTGCAGGGGTCCCTCGATGCTCTTCACTAATTTGGATTCGGTAAGGGTTTGCCAGCTTGCTTTTCAGTGAGCTTCCAGTCAAACTATGTAAGTTGGACTTTCTAAGCTTTACAGGGGGACAAACCAGCAGGTCAGGCCAGCTCACGCCTGAAGATGGTTGGGTTGGCTCTTGCAGTTGACTCAGTCCCCTTATGGAGATTTTTTACGAAATTGTTCCAAAATTCTGGAACCTCTTACTGACGTTCCTCTAGTGGGTTAAAAGTGTCCAAAATGCAATCAAATGGTCTGGAAGCACCAAGATGGTTCTTGAAAGGTTTGCAGCACAATTTACACAATGCACCTGAACAAAATCCTTACAAATCCTCTGGATGCACTCCAGGAAGGGGATTATTGGTGGTGATGGTCCAGGTAAACCCCTTTAACCTGTAGCTTGCAGGGAGTCCACTCTGTATTCCTCTTGAAGCAAGGTACATCCAAAGGGCTGTAGTTTCAGATAATGCAGCAGGCTCAGTCAGTTACAATGCAGGGCCTCGTGGTGAAAATCAAGTTTCCAGCTTGCAAGCCGCCTTCTCCTTTCAGTTTCAGGCAAGAGATCTGAGATGCTCAGCTCCTGTCACATATGTATTTAGTGTTCTCTGGGGTCAGGCAGGAGAGCAGTCCTGTCTAATAAGCTGCAAGGCAACACACCAGAGCATGACCACTTCCTCCAAAGTGTGGCATATCTACTCCGAGAAAGCATTATTCCTCCAAAATTCAGTAAGGCTGAATTCTCAGCAGAGGAGCAAGAACTGGTTAAATCAACCCCCAGTGTGGCTCATTTCCATAGCTCTCCTACCCCTACCGTAAGCAAATTCCTGCCTTAAGCCTGTCATCTGGGTGGATCAGAGGGGCTGGTGGTGGGATGGGCCTGGCATTCCTGTGGAGCAGAGCTTTGTCTACCAGATTGCTTCTCCCTGGGTGAGCCAATTATCTCTTCATCAAAGCAGCCTGGCTAATCCTGTTAACTCTGACCGACCAATCTGGGAAGAGGGCAGGAAGGCTGAATTTGGCTTACAGACAAGAAAGGATAAATTCTACAATGGCATATTACTGGATTTATCAATATCATTCGATGAAGTCCTTCGAATGATATCTTAATGCCATTCCTAGCGATAGTTATGCATTCATAAACTATTGCAATGTTATCCTATGGAGCTAGGTATCTACAAAGGGGAAAAGGAAATGTGCAAGTTTTCCATCACCAGGGCATATAAACACCTTTTATAAAGGGGCGCTTATAAGCACATTACCCCACCCCCCACCTCTGAGACACACAGGAAAGACTTTATGGTTCCTGAATATGCAAATATAGTGTATATTCTCACTCCACAGTGCTCCTAGCACCAAAGTCGATTTTGGGAGGCACTTTAGTACAATGGGGAAAGTGAAATGTGCAATTTCTCTATCCCCCAGGAGATATACAACATATTTTATAAAGGCCCTCCTTTTAATGACATGACTTCCCCGCCCCCCCCACCTGGGACACCTATGGGAGACTCTGGTGGTACCTAAAATACCACACTATTGTAGTTTATCACTTTTAAGGGGACATACCGCCAAAGTGGGCATAATTAACTTTTAAAAGCAGTGCTGCAATATAGGCTGCTTTAAAATGACCTCAGGCTCTCAGCAGTGCACACAGGCAAGTGCAGAAGGGGCTGCTGGCCTCTAAACTGCCATGCTCTATTATATACAAGAGACTTATAAGTAGTTTTAATCCCCCTGCCCTATTATCTACTAGAGACTTACAGGGTGGGTCTTGCCATTTGTAAGTGTACCCTAATATATGGTTTAATCAATTAATCAATTAATCTTGGGTTTCTTAAGTGTAACTACTCACCCGTAAGGGTCTCAAGGCGCTGGGGGTGGAGGGGTGCAGTTTCCAGTCCATCAAGAAGGGGTTCTGTAGAAGAGCCAGGTTTTGAGGTTTCTTGCGAAGATGGGGAGCGATGTTGTCTGTCTGAGGTGGAGCGGAAGGGCGTTCCATGCTCTGACCACCAGGAAGGAGAAGGAGTGGCTTCCCCATCTGGTCTTTCTGGTGCGGGGGATTACGGCATTGGAGAGCTGGGCTGATCGTAGGGTTCTTTGGGGTGCGTGGAATTAGAGTCAGCTGTTCAGGTATGTTGGTCTGGTGTCATGGTGGGCCTTGTGTGCGTGGGTAGGCATCTTGAAGTGACTTTAGCCTCAATGGGGAGCCAGTGGAGTGTGCGCAGGTCCTGAGAGATGTGACAGTGTCTTGGCAGGTTGAGGACCAGTCTTGTAGCTGCGTTCTGGATGTCCTGTAGCTTGTGGATGAGGTTTTTGTCTTTTCCGGCATAGAGTGTGTTGTCTTAGTCGAGTCTGCTGGTGACCAGGGCGTGAGTGGTGGTCTTTCTGTGTTTGAGGGGGGTCCATTTGAAGGTCTTACGTAGCAGGCGGAGGGTGTGGAAGCAGGAGGAGGAGACAGAGTTGATCTGGCGGTCCATTTTGAGCTCGTAGTCTAGGTTGATTCCCAGGTTACATGCGTGGTCCGTGTGAGTGGGCCTGCTTCCGAGGGCGGGGGGCCACCAGGTGTTGTTCCAGGCATCGGGGTTCTGGCCCATAATGAGTACTTCTGTTTTGTTGGTGTTTAGTTGTAGGCAGCTGTTTTTCATCCATTTGGTGACGGCTTCCATGCCTTCTCGAAAGTTGTGTCTGGCGGTGTTGGGTTAGTTGCATAGGGAGAGGATGAGTTGGGTGTCGTCTGGGTATGACACAATGTTGAGTCTGTAGGTTCTGACGATGGGGGCGAGCGGCGCCATGTAGAGGTTGAAGAGCATAGGGCTGAGGGAGGACCACTGGGGGACTCCTCAGGTTGTTGGTGTAGGGTCAGAGAGAAAAGAGACCTGCTGTTTTCTGCCGAAGAGTAATTTGTAATTTGTAATTGTTATTTGTAGAGCGCATTATCACCATACGGTGTCTAAGTGCTGTGAGAGGGTGCTGCCGTAGCCCGGGTGGGAGTGGAGTAAATTATCCTGTGCCCCATGCCTCCTGAAAGAGTATTGTCTTGAGCTTTTTCCTGAACGGGAGCAGAGAGTCTTCCTTTCGTACATTCTCAGGCAAGTTGTTCCAGATTTAAGGATGCAAGTGGAAAACGCTCTTCCTCCAATGGAGGACAGGCAAGAGCTATGGCAAACCAGCAGACTGGCCTCGGATGACCGTAGCATTCTACTTGGGTCGTATTTGAATTAAAAGGAAGGAGTAGATCCAGTCGCGGGCCTTGTCCTGAATCCCTGCATCGTGAAGTCTGCGTATTAGGGGGCGGTAAGAGACTGTGTCGAACGCCGCTAAGAGGTCGAGGAGGATGAAGGCTACTGTTTCTCCTTTGTCCAGTAGGGTGCGGATGTCGTCCATTGCGGCGAGGAGGGAAATTTCCGTACTGTGGTTTTTTTTTAAGCCGGATTGGGAGGAGAAGAGGATGTTGTGCTCTTCGATGAATGTGGGGAGTTGGCTGTTGACAGCTTTCTTGATGACCTTCGCTGGGAACAGGAGCAGGGACATGGGTCTGTAGTTTTTGAGGTCAGTAGGGTACTCCAGGGGTTTCTCCAGGAGGGGGTTGACCTTGGCGTGTTTTCAGTCATCTGGGAAAAAGGCGGTCGCCAGGGAGCGGTTGATGGTGTGGTGGAGCATGGGTACAATGGTGTTGGCGGCTCTGTTGAAGAAGTGGTGGGGGCAGGGGTCCATTGGGGCCCCGGAGTAGATTGAGTTCATCGTCTTAAGTGTGTGTTTGGTGGTGATGGCTGTTGTTAATCGCTGGCTTCAGTGTGTCAGGGGTGGTTGGTGAGGGTTCAGTGTGTTGGTTGTCTTTGTCGAAGTTGTCGTAGATGCTCTTGATTTTATGGTGGAACAAGGTGCTGAGTTTGTCGCAGAGGTCTTGTGAGGGGGGATGTCAGTCGACTTGCTGGGGGGTTGGGCGAAATCCTTGATGATGTTGAAGAGTTCTTTGCTGTTGTGTGCGTATGTGGAGATTCTGTCTTCAATCACTTTTTTCTCGTTTTTCTGGTGAGTTGGTGGTGGGCGTTGGTGGCGGCTCTGAATTTGTTGCGGGCTTCTGTGGATCTGGTGTTCCTCCAAGCCTTTCTGAGGCGGCGGCAAGTGCGTCTGGACTCTCAAAGTTCGGGTGTAAACCACCTGGCTTTCTTGGCGTGGGTGTTGTTGTTTTTGTTGAGGGGGACTATGGTGTTGGCACTGTCAGAGATCCATCTGTGCAGGGTTCAGGCTGCGGTGTTGGGGTTGTCATATTTTGAGATGGTTAGGGTGGAGTTGCTGAGTGAGGAGGTGAGCTGGTTGTTGGTGATTCTGGTCTAGTTTCTTAGTGGAAGCAGGTGCTGGTGTTTGTGGATGGTGGGTGTTCTAAAGGTGAAGTGCACGCATCAATGGTCAGTCCATGGGAGTTCGATGGTGCGGCTGAAGGTGATGGAGTTTCCTGTTGTAAAGAGGGGGTCGAGGGTGTGTCCTGCTGAGTGCGTGGGTTCAGTCATGATCTGGTGGAGTCCAATGTTGTGGAGGTTGTCCAGGAGGATGTGGTGTTGGGGTCCAGTTGGTTGGGGAGGTGGAAGTTGAGGTCTCCCAGCAGGTTGTAGTTGGTGGATACGATGGCCTGCGGGGAGATGATGTCCGTGATGGAGTTGGCAAATGCTCCGCGGGGCCCAGGGGGGAGGGAGATGAGGGTTCCTCAGAGGGTGGTGGTGGGCTGGCCAGTATTTTGAAGTGAAGGTGTTCCATCAGGTCTGTGGGCTGGTCGGGGAGTGCGCTCAGGCGAAGGGTGGATTTGTGGATGATGGTGATTCCTTCTCCTGGGTGGGGGGGCAGTCTTTCCTGGAGCTCTTGTATCCTTGGGGAATGGCGAAGCCGATGTCCGGTCCTGAGGTGGTGTTGGTCTAGGTTTCGGTGAGGAACGCTATGTCCGATGTGGTTGTGTCGAGGAGGTCCAAGATTTTGGTGGTGTGTTTGTTGAGGTACCAGACATTGAGGAGGATGCACTGCAGGGTCTTTGGTTTGGTTGTGTTCTTGTGGGCCAGTTTTGCTGGGTATGTGTTTTTGGGGGTGCTGTATGTGTGCCGGCAGCTGTGACAGCTGAAGGGTCCATGGGTGTCGGCTGGTGACGGTAGCTTGCAGTTGCTGTTGCCACCTGGGTTGAGTGCGTGGAGTGCCGCTGGGTCGCATTGTTGGCGTGGTGGGGCAGAGGTCCAAGGTTTCTGGTGCTGGTCACGGTCGGAAGGTGCAGCGGGCGCCATTCAGAAGGGGTCGGGGAGGGCTGGACAGCTGGGAGGCGGGATCGGGGAGGGGAGCTGGAGTGGGCCGGTCGCGCTGATCCTGCTGTGGGGGGAGAAGCCACGGGGGCAGCAGCGGCGGGGAAAACAGAACAGCAGAAAAGTGCAGAGAAAAGAGAAAAAGAGTGTAAAAACGAGTGAAAAGAGAGAGGAGAGCGGAGCGAGCAAAAGGAGAGAATAAAGGAAAAGCAGGAATAAAGGGAGTGGAAATGCGCAGAACAGTAGAAAAGTGCAGAGAAAGAGAGGGTGAAAAGGAGTGAAAACAGAGGAGAGCGGAGCGAGCGAAAGGAGAGAATAAAGGAAAATGAGGAATAAAGGAAAAGGGAGTGAAAATGTGCAGAACAGCAGAAAGTGCAGAAAGCAGAAAAGTGCAGAGAAAAGAGAATAAGAGGATGAAAACGAGTGAAAACAGAGAGGAAAGTGGAGTGAGAGAAAGGAGACAGAGGTCCACTGGACCACCAAGGATGAGGTGCAGGTAAACCTGCGGGTAGAGGAAGGCCTCGAAACACCACCACTCGAGAGCGCAGGGGCTTCGGGGCAGGCCTCACTTAATGGTGGAGCTGCGAGGGTGGGAGAGCAATTTCACTGACAATGAGTGACCCTCAGGTACCCTCATGTATGTGTATGTTTTCACTATGTTTTCAGAATAGCACTGGCCCTGGGCCTGGTTAGACAGAGCCCAGGGACAGTCAGAGTTACCACCAGGACAGTCAGCAAAACGATAGGGGTACACAGGCATACAGGATTACTTTGCAACAGTGACGTACTAAGGTAGGTGTACTACCCAGACTGACTGCAATTGCAGCGTAAAACTATTTTCTTCTTTTTGTAGGGACCCAACTTTGTTGTGGCTCCACAGCTCCGCGCCCTAAGTTCCTAGTGAGGTGCACTTCCTCTCATAGAGACTCATCATTTTAATTAAAGGCTTATGTTGCAATGTATGGCAAATCTGAATATAGCTCCTAGGTTCCTACGAAAGGACTGAAATCTTACTGTTAAAAAAAAGGGGGGGCAAACTGAGTGCCTAGTTAAAATGATTTCTCCAGTAATTGAAATTCTTTACTATTACTAAGGTGTGGTATCCCATTTTGAAGGACATGGATTGTGTGCTGGGTCAGCTACAAGTAATAATGAAAGACTTTGAGAAGTTAACTTGGAGGTCTAAGGCTTTCATGATGGACAGATATAAATCCAACAGAGTCTGAAGCCCATTTGCTGTGCAGGCGCTCAATACAGCATCATCTGCGTAAAGCAAGATGCGAACAGCCTTTTCTCAGTGTGTGGCACATCCTTCCGATTCTCCCTCAAAGAAGGAATTCATCCCATTTATATATGTTATGTTATGTTATTTTGATTTATAGCGCCCACGGATACTCATGAGTGTCCCGGGGCGAAACCAACAAAGGGGAAAAGTGTCTGTTTTGGCGAAGAGATGTGTTTTCAAATGTTCCATGAATACCACCTGGTCCTGAATATTGTGTAGGGCAAGGGGCAAATAAGTCTAGGCAGCAGTAGCCTTCCTTGTAAATGAGTTACCTCCAAACCTCTGGTATTTAAATCGAGGAACCTGCACAAAGTGGAGGGATGTAGAGTGCAGCTGTCTAGCTGGAACATAGAAAGAAAAACTTTTTGTAGATATAATGGGCCAAGCCCATGTAGCGCTTTGTGAGCCATAACCAATGATTTCAACTTTACCCGTTCCGCAACAGAGAGCCAATACAGTGAATGAAGATGATGTTGCACACTGCTCCTGGCAGAGATACCCAGAAGCAGTTTGGCTGCCGCATTTTGGACTAATTGCAGCTTTTTCAGCAGGTAGCCCGGAATGCCGATGTATAGTGCATTGGCATAATCCAAACGGGACAAAATGAGTGCACAGGTCACTGTTTCTCTCGCTGCTTGGGGAAGAAGAGGGAAAAACAATTACCGGCACGCTTCTTAATATGGCATGAGAAAGAAAGACTCCCATCAAACCATACCCCCAAATTTTTGACAGCCTTCCCCAGAGATGTTGGCACTGGGAGCTCAGGAGGCCAAAGAGATTCTCGGAAGTTAGGAGGGTATTTTCCAAAGAGGAGGATTTCGGACTTCTCCTCATTGCACTTTAGCTTTATAATAGTAACAGGAAGGAGGCCAAAATGCAGCCCTGCCTGACACCCTGGGAAGAATTAATATATGAGAAGCATTCACTTAAGGGGCCATAACAGACTCTTACTGTCAGGTCCTTGTGGAACCGATGTATGAGTGTTAAAAGTTCAGGTTTCACACCCATCTCTCCCATTATGCCCCACAGCTTATCATGGTTCACAAGGTAAAACGCACTCTACAGATCGATAAACACCTTTGTATATTTCCCCAGGAATAAATGAAGATTAAGGCATTGCTCAAAGGTCTAAAACCAAATTGGGATTTAGATAAGATGTTATTAGCTGAGGCCCATTTCTCTTTGTGGGACAGTAGAATTCAACCCAAAATCTTTACACTAGAGTCGATGTGCAAAATTGGGTGGTAACATATTGGTTGGGACCTGTCCTCCTTTTTAAATATTGAGACAATAGCACAGTCTTCCAGAAATCTGGTATAGGGCCATGAGTAACTGATCTTTGTAAATTTATCAGTAGTGGGGCTCATAAGGGGATGTTAAACTTAAAGATGTCCGTGGTACACCATCTGGTCCTGGCACCTTGCCAGGAATACACTTGTTTATAGCAGTAATTACTTTGTCGACAGAAACAGGGGTTTGAAATTTGCTAGCTATCTAGTGTACGCGGGGGATAATAGGCAGGTGGCAGGTGTGGTTCTTCTCCCTGAGAGAAGATTTTAGTTTAAAAAGACACCCAGGCCTCTACCTCGATGGTGGTATCTATGTTTGGGGAATTGGATTCCCTAAAGAAAGGTCTGTTAATCACTTCCCAAAATTTACTGGCCTCCTTCAGTTCCCCAGCCTTTTTGAGATCTTCCCAGCCATTTAACCTAGTTTCCCTTTGCCTTTCCTTGAGCACCTTTTTATAGTCTGCTCTAGTCGGCTTAACATCGAATGCTACACGCGGTCGATTATTCTGTGCTACCAATAGCGGTATGTGGGGTACAGAGCATGCTGCCTTAAACCAGCGGCAAGATAGTGATTCTGTGCGGGGAGTTGTAAGTGTAAATTTATTTGAGATAGACCTGTTGACTTTATTGAAGGCCCCAAGCCATCAGTTAGGCAAGTCATGATGGACTCCATGGAGTCATTAACTATGGTTTGGTTGAATAAGGATGGGTCTACTTTATTCCACTTTAGTTTTAAGCCCTTATTTCGCGATATTGCCAAATGATCTCCTGATTTGGATTTTTGGTTTTTGTATGAGGGCATACAGGGTAATGTAAAGAGGGTTATTGTCACTTATACATCACTCAAGGACCTCAAGGCCAGGCAGGTGGGGCAGTAAATCAGAAGATAGCAAACTGTGGTCTACAGTACTGCCAGCATGGTTCTCAGGGGATCAAGAGATTACTGAGGTTTCGGACATCACATGAAAAAAAAGATCATGCTTCATTAGTACCTCATTAAGAACGTCATCATAGACAGAGTGGGAAAAATGAGTAGCCTTTTCATTTTGTTCATGGCACAGACCAGACGGCCATGAATCAGGCAATTTAAATATACTAATATTAAAAAGCTCCAACTCAAACGATGTAGACAAGACATTTGTTTTTTGGTAAAGATACAGAAGGAAATCATTGAGTTGGATGAGAATAGCCCCATTCCATTGATTACTTCTATTATAATAAACATGAATTAATAAAATGTCAAAGACAACAGTGAGTGATAAAAGGGAAACCAAAACCAAAAAGTGAGGGGAGGTCCAACCTTTCTGTGCTTTTAAGTCTATAGCTTTCACGGAAAAATAGCTGGCAAGTCCTCCGCCCTCTCTGCCTGCCTTTTACGGGATTGCAGGTTCAAAGGAGGCTTAAAACCCAACAATATGAAAGTCTGATAATGACCAGGTGTCTTGGCAATAGATGATGTCATGTTGATTTATAAGCCTTAACCTGTCTGCGGTTGAGATTTTGGTACCTGCCCCGCAATATTCCAAGACATAACCCTGAGGATATTATCTATTAGCAATTGGGGCTGGGTTGCCCTTGGACCCGTTTCAGGCTGAGCATGGACAGGAACTCAGGGCTCAAGGTTAGGGTCATGTTGAGGGGAATGTGAAAGACAGGGCTTCCTGTTGGGTGATGTTAATAAAGATTCCATGGGTGCACACAGGTGCTCTGTTACTTAAGATATAGGTGGCATTTCTGGGTGACATTGGTCAGTTTCTTCTAGGGTGGCTAGTGGATCAAAAGCATTGATCATGGGGATGTCATACCTTGGGGTTGTTAAAGAAGGGTGGATGGTAAGTTTGCCACTATTGGCCTGGGGCAGGACGGACAGTTTATAAAAATAGCCCAAAGGTTCAATCTGAATACATCTTGGGGGCTGGATTCGGTTTTTGAAAAAGAATAGAAATGACTGTGCAACCCTGGGTGATCTAAAGGCTACTATCAGGCAATCTTCCTTAGACTCCTTGATTTCAGGGCCCAACCAAGGGGTTCTCTGATAATCATATTTTTGAGAATATATTTTGAGACCAGCCTGCCGTACTTTGTAGCCAAAAGATTACTTTATTCTTTAAAGTGTAAAAGTCCTCATGGCCTGCATCAGAAAATTTGTCCGAACCAAAATGCAAGGAGAACATTCTGAGTGAAGATGCAGGATGAGGTGGGGAGTACAGGGCCTTGATGGATCATTAATTAGTACATTTATGCCACAGTCCAAGTGACTCCCCCCCTGCCTGCTGGTTTGCTTTCAGGTGGTTTGCTCTTGAAGTGCTAGGGGGAGAATTTGAAGTAGATTGTTTCTCAGAATTTAAGCCTGGTCATGTTGGAATATTACCAGGAGCAGCCACACAAGAGGGGGGCCCCTGTTGTGTGCCCATGCTCCTGGACAGGAAAAATAGGGCGGTTGGGGGAACTGGGGCCACGGGGGTGACCATCAGCCCCTGGGTGTGAGGATCGCAGGAGAGTGACACACTCATGTTTTGAGAATGGGGGCAGCAGGAAGCTATTGAGCTACGTTTTGTTCCAATTTCCCCAAGTCGGGCGTATATGGGTTTGAGCTTGCTGAATATTAGGTTTGTCATAACATTTTTGAGGTTTCCAAAGATGGTATTTTGTCTCTTGTCAAAATGAGATGTTGATGGTTCAGTTCCGGGTGCATGTATCGGAGTTACGGTGCTTGCTCTTATAGACTTCATAGTAGCAGCTGGGCCTTTTCTTAACAGTGACTTCCCCCTCTTGATATTAGAGGCTTCCCTTAGAGGAAAGGCAGGTGAAGCCTTAAGTGAAGTTACATCTTTTACCAGAATGCTTATATGAGGGTCCATTGATGCCATCCCAATGCCTATTGTATCTGTGGCGGGTATAGCTAATGGTATTGGGGTATGGGTGGAGTGGGTGGGGGTGATGGAACTGTTAGGCAGTGTTCAACCAACACAGTTTCTTTAGAAATAATCCCAACAGCCTGTTTTAAGAACCCATGCAAGGTGGTCCCTGTGCTTCCTAAGGTAGATATAGTGGTCTTATGTTTTCCCATAATGTCCAGGGCAGCTGTATTGCCTATCAACAAACTCCCTCCCCTTAAATGCTTTCTAGAAAACAGAAGAAGTTAGAAAATACAGGCTAGTCCCATTATTTTCAGGGGAGATAGCAGGGCTTGTAAGCATCACTCAGTCTTTGGCTGATGGCCTGCCTCTTCCTGTCTCTTCCTGTTACTGACGGATGCAGGACGGCCCAACCCTTGACTCAAGCTTCGCCTGGGTGCGGCCCACATTCGTCCCACGCTGCGGGGTGTGAGGAGTGATTTTAGCATGTTCGTCTATGGAGGCTCCGTACTTCAGGATGACACAAGCTGCAACTTCTCCTCCTGGCGCATTGCAAGTTGGATCCTGGAGTCCTTGCGGGCAGTAGAGGTCAGTCCCCCCAACACTTGGCCACAATTATGTCCTGTGCTGCCGCGTGCCACATGCACTTTTACCTCAATTTTAGCTTGGGGTATCCGTCAAGGGGGCTAGGAAAAATGGGGGATCCCAAAACACATTTTACAGATGTTAATTCCCAAAGAAACTTTGAAGAAGACTGCAGTCCGAACCGCTAAAAGGAATTAGACCAAATTTGGCAGAATGCTAGCTCTTGGTCTAGAAAGCTAGCGTTTTGTGATTTGGTGTACATCTGTTCAGTAGTTTTTTAGATATTAAAAGAAAACCACATTGGTATATCTAGGGGCACGGATCCTCCTGAGATCCAACCGCGGTTGGTCAGTGGGCCCAAGTGCAAAAACAGAGTTCTGATTGGCTGCCCGCACCTTCACAGAAAAGTTGCGGCTGCCATTTCATATGTCAGGAAATGGTCTCCGGGGCTGAGAAGATGGTTGAATTTTAAATGAAGGGGTTTGGTAAGAACTTTCATGAACCATTGTGCATGCTAAAAATGTGGGGCAAGTATGTGTGCTGGGGTTCCGCAGACCCTTGGTAGGGCTTAGCATGGGCCCATGTAAATCTGCAAACCTAACTGCAAAATTACACAGGGGGCTGCATCGACCGCTGCGAAGGATTCGCATAGTTCGAGAAAACTTAAACCAATAGGGCTTCCTTTTAGGAAGCATGGACTGGGTTAAAGAAATACTGACCATTTAGAAGTGGTATAACAAAAAAGAAATAGGAAAGGAATCCTGTGATTTGTTAACTAGAGCAGCATAAGTAAGAGCACATGGTCAGGGGTAAGCATTTTACTTGTTTTTTCTCAGAGTGGAGGTAGTTTGCTGGAGTTCTGGCTTGACATTTGTAATAAAAACAGATGTTACCAGAGATAGAAATAGAACTGGGAGAACAGCAAAGAGCTTTTACAGGTTTGTTAGTTAGGTTCTAGTATATAAAAGTATATTTAGATAAAACACTGTGACTGTATGTAAGCTAAAAAAAATACAGTGACCAGGAAAGAAGATGGAAGTATAGTAATTTCTATTAAGCCAGAATGAATCAATGTGTTTGAAATTATAGTTGGTTGTTTGCTTACAGTACGTAATGTAATAGGCAGGCAGGCACTGAGACATCCAGGTGCACTCCCACAGACACACGTATGTACCCACCACTCATATAGCCAGACATTGACTGCAAGACTCAGTCACACAAGCATAAAACCATTCACATACCAATTTACTGACCTATACATTCTGGTTTAAGAATTAGCTCACCCGTAGAGCCTGGGAGGACATGCACAGAATGCAATCAGCACCACAACAAGAGTTTGAATAGGTCTACTTCAGAACTCTTGAAAAGGGATAAACCTGATTGTAGTTGACCTCAGAATGAGGGCCCCAAAGAGTAGAGGATTTAAGAAGGAGGGAGAGGAGTGGAGAAATGAGTGAGCAAAGTCTCCAGGTGAGAGAGGGGATCCTCCAGAGACAAACGTTTCTATTGGATATGGTACAGGAAGTACTGTCTCCTCCCAAACCCACTCCCCTGAAGACCTTGAGGACAGACAGCCTGAGTGGGACCCAAGGCCACAGACGGGCCAGCAAGGTGCAGAGGAGACAAAATGTGAGGTTAGGAGAACCTTAGAGAAATGTTTCTTGCTGGCTGGGGTGTTAAGGAAGTGCTCTTGTAGGCTGAATAGCTATTAGAGTCTAGCAAAAAAGTGTGAGTGACACTACTGTGTCCAGTGCAGAAGAAGAAGTTCATATATGCAGAGACTTGGTGCCTGAATTTAGGAGGGGTTTGATATAGACAGGGTATTTTTGGCATAAGAAGTAGCTGAAGTTGTACAGAGGATTTCTTAAGAGGATTGTAGAGGTACCTTTTGAAGTCATATTTCTGGTGATGGGATGGATAACATACTGGCTCTATAGCAGTGGAAGAAGTTGAGGAATCCCACTATAAAGGAGGTCCATGTCAGTAAGTATGAATTAACCCCCAGAGGAGTGCATGTTGAAATTTAGTTAGTCAAGTTCAAGTTCAAGGAATCTTTATTCGGTGATTAAAAATCATCAAAAAAGCACATACATAAATACATGAATAAAAAGTCATTAAACATTTCAAGATCCTGATACAAAAATATTAGTGTTAACATGAAACACAAGCAAAGAGAGAATATAACACTTTGGGAACAATAAAATCGGGAACACATCATTCATTACCCCTAGTTAGCCTTAAACGGACCGCTACCTTAATAAAATTCATTATACAACACAGTGTAAACGGGTCCGATGCTTTTTGTAAAAAGACTAATGCTTCCCTGGCATGTTCCAGTTTAGCTTGTTTTAAAACTTTTACAAGAAATCTGCGCCTGGGCATTATAAAAAAGGGCAGAATCAAATAAAGTGAAGGGAATCCTGCGGAGACCTGTTGTCGCAGCCGCAGGATCCCTTCTGTTCAATTGATGTTGCAAACCCTGCTGGTGATGCCAACATAAATGGGAGTAGGTTCAGTCTAAACCAACACATCAAGAATCTATCCTGTGCATTGTGCATAAGGTACAAATATGGCTCCATTCCCTCAACGCTCTTCACCAGGTTGTGAGCCCTCACTGTCTTTTTAAGCCCTTCAGCCTCAGCTCTACATTGACATTTCAGCTCTAGAAAGATTTTCTTTACTTGCATCTTATGCTGGGCTACAATTATGCAGGGTTAGTGAAGAGATTCCCAAAGCCTAGTTCCTCTAGGGTGTTCTTTACATAATTGAGCCAGGGAATTCGCATACTTTTGTCCCTCTCTAAACAATCCGATAAAATTTCTCTGCTTAGGGACGCATCAGGATTAACCCAGATTTTTAACCAGGCCACAATTGGCCTGAGTTTTACCAAATCATCTAGGTGTGGCCTCCCTAATTCCCTGTGTGCTATGAAGCCAGCAGTACTTGGGGGCACCCTCAGGATGGATTTTAGGTATTTGTTTTCCTCTTGTTGGATTCTTGTGGTGTTAACAAAGCCCCATACTTCTGCCCCATAAATTACTTTTGAGCATGATACGGAGCTGTACAGGTTCATCACCTGTTCCGGGCTCCATCTACCTAACCTCCTGCCGTAGCTTGCTATTGCCCCATTAGAAGCGATCATTTTGCAGCAACGCTCCTCCACCAGGGAGTTAAACTGTAAGGCGCCATCAAAAGTTACACCTAGGTAAGAAAACGTTTTAACCTCTTCTACTATGTGACTTCCTATTGTGTAAGTGAATTTTGAAGGAGTTTTTTTACCAGCCAGGAGCACATAGGATTTACCCAGGTTAACAGAAAGATCTAGGGCACCCATGAACTTAACAAATCCGTCAATCAGGATTTGTAAGCTCCTGGGTGTGCGTGCAATCAGGACCGCGTCATCTGCATAAAGCAGAACAGGAATATGACGCGACCCCACCCTTGGGCAATCTGTCTTTAAACCTAACAGATACTGCTCCAGATTATTGATATAAAGGGAGAACAAAAAAGGGGCAAGAATACAGCCTTGCCGGACTCCACTCATACAGGAAAAAGAGTCAGTCAGCCCCCCCTCCCTATTAAAACGAACCCTAGCCGTGGTGTCACTATGCAGTTCCCTAAGTATGTTAGTTAATCCACTCTCTATCCCCATGTGGGACATCATGTCCCACAATTTCTCCCTGTTGACGTGATCAAATGCCGCAGCCAAATCCATGAATCCCATATAGATCGATTCATCACTAGCCCTGATGTATTTGGCAGTCAGCATGTAAAGATTCAGGCATTGATCACTGGTGGACCTCCCTGTCCTAAATCCATATTGAGTGTCCGAGAAGATATTATTTTCTTCGGTCCACTCGGACAGTCTATTGAGGATCGCCCTACCCAGGAGTTTAGCCGATACGTCAATCAGGGATATAGGACGATAGCACTTAGGGTCGTCCCTTTTGCCCTTCTTGAAAATCGGCACAATTATAGCATTGGACCAGGACGGTGGCAAACCACAGGTGATAGCAGTGTTTATAACCCTGGTCATTAAAGGGGCCCAAAGTTCTATGCTGCTCAGAAACAGGTCGGGGGGAATACCGTCAGGGCCAGGGGCTTTATTTCTGGTCAGACCCTCTATCCCAGCAGTAATCTCCTTGATAGTGAATACAACCATTGAGGCCTGAGTTGGAATTTCAGGTGGCTTCACGGGGGTACCTGACTCATGATTATACAGACCCCTATAGTGAGTGACCCACTGTTCTGGAAGGATGTTAGACCCTATCTCCGGAGTGTCGTTTTCCTGGAAGGTGGGTTTGTTGATGGTTCTCCAAAAACCCGCTAAATCCTTTCTTTCCCCTGCTTCTCTAAAGTCTGCCCACGCTTCTCCCTGCAGAGCGAGTTTCCTCCTCTTGGTCTCTTTCTTATATTTCTCCCTGCACGCCTTAATTTTTTGGGGGTCCCTTGGTTTAAATTTAAGGCTGCTTTTAAGCTCCCTCAATGCTTTTGAACAATCTTTATCAAACCATCGAGGGTTGCCATGGTTCCTTGTAGGCGCACTAATTTTTAGTAAGCCATCAACCAGATTAGCAATCTGACCGAATGCTTCCAGTAGCCTTGGTCCGTGGACTTCTGTGTCTAAACAGTCATAGATAGCAGATTTGCCAGCGTCTGCCAGGGCCTTATAAAACTTTTCCCCATCTAAATTGGCCCACTTTAATCTCCTGCCTTGGTCTGTTACCCTCTCCGTGGTTGTGCGGTGGTCTCTACTTTTTGAACCCACCCTATACATCAGCTCCAAAACGAGTGGGTTATGGTCGCTGAAGCTACTCCATTCTATCCCTACACTAATTATCTTATTTTGCAGGGATCTTGAGACCAGGATGTAGTCTATGACAGATGAGCATCCTCTACCCTTGAATGTGGGTGTGAGTGTACCATCCTTCTGTGTGCCTATCATATTAATAGTGTGCTCAAGATCATACTTGAGCCGGAGCATACTAAAAGCTGACCCTGTCGGCGTATGGGAGAAATGCGGCCCCTTCTCCATAGGGCATTGGGACCAGTCTGTGTTAGTTGGGACCAGTGCTGGACAAAGGTGACAGTTAAAATCTCCCATTACCAACAGCGCATTTAACTGCCCCTTTTTCTGGGCTGTTATTTCCTGACCCAGCCTATAATCTAGTTCAGCTACAAATGAGGTGTGGTCTCTTGCGATTTCGTTGTTATAGATATTAAAAACAGTGAATCTTAGCCCCTTCCCGGTGAACCGAACTGCTTTTGTCCCTTGGAAATTCCAATCTGGAGAAGACCAACTGCCCAGGATGTCTAAATCTACGTAAATAGATAGTCCTCCCATGGCTCTCCCTGATCGAGATTTTTGCGCGGGTACAAAAAAGCACTTAAACCCCTGCAAATGAAAATTATTCTCCGGGCCCATGTCTCCTGCAGGCTGATTACATGAAATTTTCTAATGTAATCCAGCCACTCTTTGTTGTTAAATTTGGCTGCCAAACCTGCTATATTCCAAGAAATCATTTTCAGTTCCTCACAACTCTGCTCAGTTCCCCCTTGAGGCCCCATTTGTGTCTCAATTTCTGACCCTTGTATGTCCAGCCCGTGTCTCCCTCCTATGCTTTCACTATCTATAACCCTGGACCCATTTAACACAGGCTTCCCAACCCAACTAGGTGAGGTTTGCTGTGCTACGGAACTTTGCAGCTCCAACTCATCTGGTAAGGCCCCTTTTTCCCCAACTCCCAAGGGGACCATCTCCGTTTGTCAATCAACCCCCTCAAGGCCTTCCAAACAGTTGAACCGGTTGAGAGTGTGAAAGGATGGCTCTGGGTGGCTGAATGGTGGCCTGGGGTTAAATTCATGCTGTCTTCCCTTCCGACCAACCCTCGTCCAGTTATCATAGGTATGAGGCGGGTGTACAGGGGCAGGGATAGGGGGAAAGAAGAAAGACACGCGAAGGGTTTGAATAGTAGATTCCCGTGATCTGTTCTTTCCTTGACATATGTAAGAGACAGTTCCAGCATCCCTGAAGCTCACCAATATACAATCCCCTATTATGGATTTATGTGTTCTCCCCACCCAGGGCACCCTTCTAACCATTATGATTTCACTATTTAGAAATACCGGGAGGGGTCTATTCACATTTAGCCACTTAATTACCCTGCTTTTTAAGGAGCAAAAGTCCTCTGCTTCCCCCACTTCAAGTGAGGGAACGCCCGCCATGACTACCATGTAATCATTTGCCTCTGGGGGTAGATTAGGCCTACGTGACCTGGGGGGAGGCTTCATTAAAGGTGTTGGCGCAACACTGTCTACAGATTGTGTTAAAGGGACAGGGTCTACGGGGGGCCGATCTGTTGGAATTAAATGACTTAGTTGGTACAGAGTTAGTCCTTAGGGGTTGTTGCGGGGCCTTGGCATTCACAGCTTGTGGGGGTGCTGAGCTCCCTGCACTAGTAGATGGCTGCTGGGGAACCGTAGGAATGGGGATGGACTCCGAAGATCTTCCCTGGAGGCCAGCCGGGATTTTCATGCTACTTAATGTAGCCTCCAGGATAGTAAGTCTAATCTCGACCTTTTTGATGCTCTCGCTGATTGGTAGTAGTAGCGACCTGAGCAGAAATTCCAGGTTACCTAGCGGGACAACAGAAAGGGGGACATTAGCAATATTGTTTCCTATATCTTTTATCAGGGCGGGAGCAATAGCAGCCAGTACAGTGGGTTTAGGGTTTACTTCATCCACTAATCTCTCAGTCGGTGGGGGGAGTTTGGATGTCCTCCCAAACTCAGAGTGAGGGGTTTTTGATTTGTTTTTCCCCTGGGCACCCCTCGACTTCCTCCTACGTTTGTTTGGGGGGGCCCATATGCTCCTTGTGCAACAGCTGGCTTGGATTTGGCTTTCCTAGCTTTCGGGGCTGGGGGAGGTTGGGAAATTAAATCAATGGTCACCCTGCTTGGGCTTGGGCTGATGGTTGGGGTTAGACTCGTAGATGGGACTGGTGGGGTGTTAGTGCAATCCCTCAGCAGGAGAGGGACATCGTCTGTAGAGGTCGACTCTTCAGTGAGTGAGGTAGAATTTTCACCAATGGACCTATGTTTCAATTTATCTATGGAGCGTCTTTGCTCTGCCCTGAGCCGGCTTAAGGTGCTCTCCTTATCCCCATCACCCGCGGCCCGGGGAAAGTAATTATCTAAGGTCCTGTTTTTAACCCCTCCCTGCTTCATGGGGGTACCCTCCCTTACCGGAGAGGGCATTTCTACTTAGGTGAGATGGTAATATATGGAGAGCAATATCAGATGATAAGACCAGAACTCAGGTATCTAACGCAAGAGGGTGGGCCCAGCCCAGCCAACTCCGGCCTATGACGGCCACAGACGGTCCCGCCCTTGTCCCGGGCTTCTCCCGGCGCGCTCCCGCTCGCTCCCGCGGAGCGGCAGCACTGGTCACCTATAAGCAGTCTCGTGCGCTGATAGGCGAGGGGGCGTGGCCAGCGGGGAGAGCAGCCCAGGTGTGGCTAATTGGGCGCGCAGGGACTCCTGGACGCTGGAGTCCCTGCCTGTGTACTCGCAGCCCCGCCGGCACTCTCACCTGCCCCGCGCTCCTCTCTGTGGTCTCCCAACAGTCAGCAGCTTCCAAAGATGACAGGCGCTGCGGGACCCGCGAAGCGGGTCCGGCTAGGCGCTGGCGTTTTCCTCGTTAGGCAGCAACGAAGGGTGGTGTCAGGGAGCCCAATCCAGGTAGGGGCCAAGTCAAAGCACCAAAAGGATCCCAAAAGGCCAGAAGCAAGGTCCGCTTTTCAAACTAATGGCGGGGGGGGCGTGGCCAGCGGGGAGAGCAGCCCAGGTGTGGCTAATTGGGCGCGCAGGGACTCCTGGACGCTGGAGTCCCTGCCTGTGTACTCGCAGCCCCGCCGGCACTCTCACCTGCCCCGCGCTCCTCTCTGTGGTCTCCCAACAGTCAGCAGCTTCCAAAGATGACAGGCGCTGCGGGACCCGCGAAGCGGGTCCGGCGAGGCGCTGGCGTTTTCCTCGTTAGGCAGCAACGAAGGGTGGTGTCAGGGAGCCCAATCCAGGTAGGGGCCAAGTCAAAGCACCAAAAGGATCTCAAAAGGCCAGAAGCAAGGTCCGCTTTTCAAACTAATGGCGGGGGGGCGTGGCCAGCGGGGAGAGCAGCCCAGGTGTGGCTAATTGGGCGCGCAGGGACTCCTGGACGCTGGAGTCCCTGCCTGTGTACTCGCAGCCCCGCCGGCACTCTCACCTGCCCCGCGCTCCTCTCTGTGGTCTCCCAACAGTCAGCAGCTTCCAAAGATGACAGGCGCTGCGGGACCCGCGAAGCGGGTCCGGCGAGGCGCTGGCGTTTTCCTCGTTAGGCAGCAACGAAGGGTGGTGTCAGGGAGCCCAATCCAGGTAGGGGCCAAGTCAAAGCACCAAAAGGAATTTAGTTAGTCAGAAACTGTGTGACTACTACTGGGAGGATTTTGTGGGGTAGTTTTGAAATGTTCGTTAAAAGTACTGTTGTTTTATTTTAAGAAGGTGCCTCTAACAGATTTATACTTTTTCTTTTTTTAACAGGACTGAGAAGAAGCAACTTGAGGAACCTCTTCTCCTCACACTTATTGGAGTTCTTTTAGCTTGTTTCATCTGATACAGTTCAATGGAACCCCATAATCTCTTTCCAATGTAGTAGATGGATACTGTAATGCTCGTGTATTTCTTCGGATTAAACACTTTTGCAAACTGTCCACTTGTGGCAAAATTTCTTCCATCATGCAATGTTCATGTTAGAGAACATCTATATATTTATAGTACACATTATTGTGTTTAAGATGTAATGTAGCTTTCTTCACCTTATTTACTATCACAAATTCCTGCCAGACTTATTTGTTTTTTTCGTAGGCACATCATTTACTAGAATTACAAGTGTTTCTTCCAAATCTGTCTCTACATCCACAGTTTCAATATAGTGTTCACAGGTAAATGAAAATACACAACTGTACCTTTAAGCCTCTCAGAATCTCAGGGGATGATACCTTTAATGTAATAAATTGCTTCTCTCAGAAAGTAATGTAAGTGATCCCATTGATATTCTGCACAAATCAGAGTTAGAAACAAAGCGAGTGTTCCTAAATTTCACAACATATACTTAAGTCCATGGGTGAGGTCCTACTGTATCAATTCATCCCTGACAAAAATACAAATACTACTACATTCCCATTTCTACACCTCCTACTTTCCTATGGTACTATTTTTAGTTGTAAAAGTTCAAGTTTCAGACTGTTTCCTATTTGTAAATAGATAAATATGTTTTTATTTTAAAACAGACTTTATTGATGTTTCAATTTACTCTCAATAGATACATAGACATGACATTTCTTGAATAAATAGATCACAAGTCCCATCGCCTTCAAACATTACCCAGTCTGTAGTACACCGTTCCTAACCTCCCAGCTTCCCTCAACAAATGTCTACCCCACCACAATTCTATACATTGTATTAAGCAGTAACCGTACTTTATGTGCTCAGCATAGCCATACTGACTCAAACAACCCCAATAACAGTCCTAACTACCCTCTCCTCCTCACCCCACCTCCCGGCATGTCGTTCCTAGAATTACACCTTCCTTTCATTAGTCTGTAAACATCAGAAAAGCTGGGTTAGACCCATAACCCAATATTGTGGGCTTGTGCATGCGTATAACCCCACCCCGAGTGCCCACCGTTCTGGCTGTAAGTGTATCCCTGTCCTTATTGTTATGAGTCTTCGTGAGGCTGCTCTAGGTCCCGTACGCTCTGCTCTGTGTCATCGTCACTATCCACGTCTGGGTCCTTTAACAACCCTACCAGGTGTTCCCACGCTCTTGCCATCTGCAGCACCCTCTCGCACCGGTTCTTTTTGCCAGCTGGAGCCAAATTACCCCATCACATTCTGCCCATTTAAGAAACTCTTCCTTCCACCTAGCCACTCCAGGGGATACTCTCGCCTTCCAGTGCCTTGTGATTTCCCTTTTGGCCAACAATAGTCCCATATCTATGAACTTGCTAGTGACTTTGGTCTTAGCTGTGTGGGGAAACCAGTGTAAGATGCATGCTCCCAAAACCAGCTCCAACCCTCTATCCGTTATTACATTCAGCAAGTCAACCACCTCCATCCAATAATCTGTTAAAGACAGGCATTCCCATATCATGTGAGGGAAATTCGCGCCCTCCCCTCTGCAGCGTGGACATTCATTGTAAGGAAATATGCTTTGATCTTCGCCGTGGTGAGATAAGCCTGGTGCAATATAGAGAAGTGGACCAATTGAAACCGTGGGGTCCATTAGGATGTCGGGCGGTGGCACAACCGTGTTGCTGGTGGGGTGGAAAAACACCTTTTTCCGCCGCGAGCAGTGGTACTCACGTCTGCCATATTAGTATAGCAAAAGATAGGCCATTTCCCATCCGCCGCGGAGCGCCGCACACCGCCATCAAAGTGCGAGACTCTCCGCCGTGCGGAATGACGTCCGCCCGCTCCACAAATTAGGATGGCCCAAACAGGCAGACGCACCACAGCGGATAACACCACCCAACCACAGACAGCGGAAACTTGACAGCGGAGCGCGATAGCAGAGACCCGGTCCACACCATTTGGTCACACCGCCATGGACCCAGCTCTACATGTGTTTCCGGTGCTGTACCTGCTACAGTACTATTATGAAATGAGCCGCCGCGGACGACGACGCAGGTACCAAACTACACAAATACAACACACAACGCACAGGCTGAAACAGGGTGCAATTCCACCACAGACACCCTGCTGGGGGTAACAACACATCCACCAGAGCACCCACACATGACCCACCTGCCACCATGTCACCCCACTGCATCCTGGACACACATCGACAGAGAACCTGCGGCAACATCCTGGTCCTGGTCAGGTCACCGCAGCGTTCAACGCATGCGCACAATGCAGAAGGCAGGGCCACTCCAAGGCAAGGGCAGGGCACAAATACCACAGGGACACACCACCCCCAACCACATATCAATACACCCCATCAAGTCACAGGCCAGGTGCCCATCCTGAGCACCCACATGCACAGCAACAAGCACAGCAACAAGCAAGAACAATACACATCCTGCACCACACAACAAACAACCAGGGAGATAGCCACTGCAGGAGTGGCTGACAAGGAACACACAACACCAGTGCCACACACACTGAAGGCTGCCAATACTTGCCAGTACATACACACACAAACAAACACACACCCTGGGTGTAGCCACAAACATAACACACACACAGGGAAGCCTGAACAGATGCCTTCCCAAAAACAACACACAAACACCACAGGAGCACACACAGAACCCCAACAGAAACAGACATACCCTGTCAGCCAAACTGTGGAAAGGCAATGGGAGCACAAACACAACATGAGTGCACAACATCATCACTCAGGAACAAAACACACACAACATACAACAAATCATACAAGAAGTGCGCCTGCACAGAACTACTCTGCCACATCAAACCAACCACAGATGCACATGAAATTAAAATTCAACAAACACCACAGGACATCAGGGGATGCACATCAGGCAATGCCAAGTCCACATACACACAGCACTGTATGCACAACAAGAAGTGTGTGCACAACAAGCAACACAGCCACACACAGACATGACTGACACAACCTCAACACACACACTAATCAGCACAGCACAAATACAGCAGCACACCCAGGAAGTGAAGCAATACCACAGCCAACACAAATACATCCAACACAACAACAGGATGCACCACTCTGAGATACAAGAGCAGAACCATCTCCACCAGTGCACTGGGCAGCACACACAGCTGAAGTGCACATGTGCAATCCTCACTGATTAATAGCACAAGAACACCACACATAAACCATTGGGGCAATGTCCAGAGTGGAACATCACTCTTGGTCCAAGAACTGCACCACAAGGCACAGTGTCACAAATGAAGTGATGGGGAGGCACATACACATGTAAATCAAGGGGACAGCTGGCATCAAAGTCAACTGACTTGCATGTCAGTAGTAGACATGTAAGGTGTGTACCATACACAAATAGAGGGAGTGCAGCCCCACAATGGCTAAGCACTAGTGGCACTCATAGGGAATGGCATTACACCATACACACCATGCCACACACAATGCCATACAGGAGGAGAAAAGGCACCATGTGCCTGCAATGCATGAGACACACACACACAATGCCAGTGAGGAGCAGCAGGGCCACACAGTCTACAGAAACACACTCAAGACACATTGATGATCAAACAAACACAACGCTGATGTGCAAGTCACACACTTTGCACACTCATAAGTGACCAAAAAACAACAAGGAGGAGTAAGACAGAATTGCATGGACGTACCAACACACTGCTCAGTGCACAACAGACAACTCACACAAGTGCATACAATCATTTACACAGGGCAGGACAATGCAAACAACAGGCACACAACTCCTGGGTGACACATTTGTGTCTATCACAATACAGGGGAACGCACATCCACACCCACTACAAAGTCACACCCTCTCTCGTGAGGAGTGTTTGCATGCCTGCACGCCATGCATGTCCTCGTCTAACCCGGCACCACGGGGTGAAGGGGCGCTGGGCCCACTCCTTCCCCGCCATGGCCAGAGGCCTGTCCCGTGCTGCCAGCGATGCCAGTCCAACCAGCACCTCCTGAGGCTCCTCTTACGGACTGCCCCCCAGGGGCAGCTGTCAACGCACCATGAGAGCGCCGCATCCCCGTTCCTAAAGTGGCGGGTCAAGCAGTGTTTTTAAACAACATTGAATTCAGTTCATATGGTACTTTGCTCACACTGAGCCGCGTGTGTGTGCGTGCACACGCGCCGCGCTCACAGCTTTGTGTCTTGCTCTGTCAGATGGACTTTGACCTGGACTTGGGTGAGCAGTCCCTCCATTGTTATGGGTCCTTCAAATGGGATAACGGCCCATGTATGAAGGCTGCGATCCCCCAGCTTCGTCCTTGGGCCCCGGTTTACGGAGGGGAGCCCCCCGTCGTGCGGAGGCTCATGATGACCTCTCCTGTTGACGACGCCAGGTACGGAGAGAAGAGGGGGGCTCCCCCTACACACCAGTGGGTCACCAGGAATCACCTTGAACAAACAGTGCCTGACCTTAAGATGGTGGTGGACAGGCACATCTGCACAACCTCGTAAGGAGTCCCCGGTTAGAGGCTACATACCCCTGATGGCTCTCCCTTCTTCAGCGACCTGTTTTCACCCCTGAGGGGCCCTGAGTTAATACCAGCTCACCCCACAGTGACTTATCGAGTGTGGTCCCCGGCCGCCCCACGTCTGCAGCAGCCCCCGCAATTCTGGGCCAGCAGAGAGGGCCCGTGCGGAGCAGCCCTCGGGGCACACATACCCCTCCCCCAAAACAAAGCAGCGGGGTCGTGAAAACACCAGATGCAGGCAGCAGCCCTGCAGCCACATTCGAAGGAAAGAAACTACACCACTCACCCTCCTGGACTTCTTAACTTTTCTTTTGTCCTGGCCGCCATTGTGCTGCTGCTCGCGGCCGCTTTTCTCTGGACCCTGACCCGCCACCTTGTCCATTCCCTCGTCCTTTAACCCTTTTTGTTAGTTTGCCCCTTGACGATCCTCAAATGTTTCTTGCCTTTTCTGATTTGCCTTTTCTCCATACCCTTGTATCCCTCCCACCCTCCCTTGGTGCTATGACTGCACCCCCCCCCCCTCCGATCCCACTTAATGGAACTCTGCTCTTCTGTTTTTCCTTTGGGTCTTGACCTGAGAAAATCCACTTTGTGTATATATGTATATAGAGATAACTCTAATCACTAGTATATGCAGTAGACCTTTGTACTCTCTACCATTCCTATGTGACTCTTAGAGTATATCCATTTGTATCTCTTACTTGAGTGACTCTACTTTTTGTACATTTGCAATTTTTCTATCTGTTTGTATCTCTTCCTTGTGTGACTTTATATCTTGTAGGTTTGCAATTTTTTCTGTTTGTATCTTTTATGTAACGCATGTAATCCTAAGTCCTTATGTTTTGCAACTGGTTCTTATGTAAAGCGCTCTTACACCTTCGGGTAAAGTTCACGCTAAATAAAATCGCATTAAATAAAAAAAATAAAAGAAAATGTAGGCCAGGGGACCAGGACTAAGGGCCAACACATAATGACAATACACATACACAGCTGGGCGCATATACAGTAATAACACACATACATCATGACATTGCCCAGCCTGCATGCAAACCCGTGCACAGCACCATACCCTGTGCTGGCAGTGTCCCCCAACTTGACATGGCAACAATGTAGCCAACAATAGCAAACCACTAAAAAGAGAACTGCATGGCAGGTAAAAGAGCCATCCCAGACAACACTAGTATCAGTGTCTGAATGGACTGAAGACACAGTCACCCCTGTCTACAAATGTGATGCGGGCAAAGAGCCTGGCAATGTTGAAGTGACACATATGGCATGGGGCACAGGCAACCAAATGCACACACCAAAATAACTTTAATCAGCAAGGACACTGACAAAACACATAACAGGAGTAACTGTCTTTATTCACATGTTGCACAGATGTGACAGTAGAACAACAGTAGACAAGAGCAAGGCACAAACTGCTGATCATATGCAAGATAATCTGCACAGGCAAACTTCAAACAGGAAGGCCAGTGTCCATGGCACAGGGGAGAGTCCAACACAGCAGAGCAACATGGCCAGTGTCCATGGCAGGTGGCACAACAAGTACATGAGAGGCTGCACAGGGGAGAGCCCATCATATCAGAGCAACAGGGCCAGTGTCCATGGCAGGTGGCACAGCAAATACATGAGAGGCTTCACAAGGGAGAGTCCATCACAGCAGAGCAACAGGGCCAGTGTCCATGGCAGGTGGCACAACAAGTACATGAGAGGATGCACAGGGCAGAGCCCAACACAGCAGAACAACAGGGCCAGTGTCCATGGCACAGGGGAGAGTCCAACACAGCAGAGCAACAGGGCCAGTGTCCATGGCAGGTGGCACAGCCAGTATATGAGAGGCTACACAGGGGAGAGCCCAACACAGCAGAACAACAGGGCCAGTGTCCTTGGCACAGGGGAGAGTCCAACACAGCAGAACAACAGGGCCAGTGTCCATGGCACAGGGGAGAGCCCAACACAGCAGAACAACAGGGCCAGTGGCCATGGCACAGGGGAGAGTCCAACACAGCAGAGCAACATGGCAGGTGGCACAGCAAGTACATGAGAGGCTGCACAGGGGAGACCCCAACACAGCAGAGCAACAGGGCCAATGTCCATGGCACAGGGGAGAGCCCAACACAGCAGAGCAACAGGGCCAGTGTCCATGGCAGGTGGCATAGCAAGTACCTGAGAGGCTGCACAGAGGAGAGTCCAACACAGCAGAGCAACAGGGCCAGTGTCCATGGCAGGTGGCACAGCAAGTACATGAGAGCCTACACAGGGGAAAGCCCAACACAGCAGAGCAACAGGGCCAGTGTCCATGGCACAGGGGAGAGTCCAACACAGCAGAGCAACGGGGCCAGTGCCCATGGCAGGTGGCACAGCAAGTACATGAGAGGGTGCACAGGGGAGAGTCCATCACAGCAGAGCAACAGGGCCAGTGTCCATGGCAGGTGGCACAGCCAGCACATGAGAGGCTGCACGGTGAGTGTGTTTGACTGTACCCTTCCATAACCAGCAACACACCCAGGTGGCAAACAATGGGCAGGACTAGCACACTTGTATGAGAGATAGGTGTATGAGGGGGACTGCCACTCACATTTGGCTGTCAGGCGGACTTGGAGCTGGCTGTGTGTCGGGGACAGCAGGAACACTTGACTGGGGAGACAGAGGCCCAGGTGATGTAGGGCTATCAGTGGTTTGGCAATCTGCAGGGCTGTTTGGACCAGGTGGTGTAGTGGCACGTGGAGTTGGAGTCATGCAGACCTGTGACACAGTGTGGGTGGGAGAGGTTGGAGGGGTGCCCTTCCGCTTCTTGGGAATGCGAAATGACATCCCTGTCTTGGGGTTAATGGGAACTGGTGATGACACAACAGGCACACACACCAACTGTCCCGCTTCAGGTGCAGACACCGGCACTCCCTCTGGTGACGTGCTGGATCCTGCGGAACGCTTTGTCTGGCTACGCCTCTGGACCACCTTTCCCCCTTTTAGACAGTTGTCCCACTTACAGTGCCCTCCTTTGCCTCTTTGCCAGGGGTGGCCCCAACAGTGCCCTCCTTTGCCTGTTTACCAGGGCTAGCCCTTACAGTGCCCTCCTCCACCTGCTTCACTGGGCTTGGAATTGGAGTTGATGTGGTGGGGGATGTGGTCCTGCAGCATGTCACCGCAATCATCGCTCCCATTGGCTGTAGGCAATGCCCCATGGCGGTCTCACACCGCCGTGGCCAGGCGATAACTACCGCGATTTGGGTGGCGGAGCATGCCCACCGCCATGTGGGCATGTCTCCATGCCAATGGCTACCGCACTTGTGAAGGGGGTGGTGCTGGTGTCACACCACCGTGGCCAGGTGGTAACTATCGCGATTTGGGTGGCGGAGCATGCCAACCGCCATCTACCCATGTCTCCATGCCAATGGCTACCTCACTTGTGAAGGGGTGGTGCTGGTGTCACACCGCCGTGGCCAGGCGGTAACTACCGCAATTTGGGTGGCGGAGCATGCCCACCACCATGTGGGCATGTCTCCATGCCAATGGCTACCGCACTTGTGAAGAGGGTGGTGCTGGTGTCACAGCGCCATGGCCTGGCGGTAGCTACCGCAATATGGATGGCGGAGCATGCCTACCGCCATGTGGGCATGTCTCCATGCCAATGGCTACCGCACTTGTGAAGGGGTGGTGGTGGTGTCACACCGCCGTGGCCATGCAGTAACTACCGCGATTTGGGTGGCGGAGCATGCCCACGCCATGTGGGCATGTCTCCATGCCAATGGCTACTGCACTTGTGAAGGGGGTGGTGCTGATGTTACACCACTGTGGCCAGGCGGTAACTACCGCGATTTGGGTGGGGGAGCATGCCCACCGCCATCTACCCATGTCTCCCTGCCAATGGCTACCGCACTTGTGAAGGGGTGGTGCTGGTGTCACACCGCCGTGGCCAGGCGGTAACTACCACGATTTGGGTTGCGGAGCATGCCCACCGCCATGTGGGCATGTCTCCATGCCAATGGCTAACACACTTGTGAAGGGGGTGGTGCTGGTATCACACCGCTGTGGCCAGGTGGTAACTACCGCGATTTGGGTGGGGGAGCATGCCCACCGCCATCTACCCATGTCTCCATCCCAATGGCTACCGCATGTGTGATGGGGTGGTGCTGGTGTCACACCGCCGTGGCCAGGCGGTAACTACTGCGATTTGGGTGGTGGAGAATGCCCACCGCCATGTGGGCATGTCTCCATTTTGATGGCTACCACACTTGTGAAGGGGGTGGTGCTGGTGTCACACCGCCGTGGCCAGGCGGTAGCTACCACGTTTTGGGGCACATGCAATGGCAATGTCCATCATGAACACTGCATCAGTACACAGCGTCAACATGGTTAAGGGCACATCATTGTGCACACAATGTCATTCCATATAATCCACAGGTGGACTCCCGTTATGTGTGACACACATTGGTCTGTGGTCCTTGCCATGTCACTTATGCATTTGATGGTTGATGATGCTTGACAGTGTTAAGCTGGTGTCAATGATGTGTAACCAATCAATGTGTTGTGGGTCAGTGCTGACCTTGGCAAGGCTTGTCTCACTGTATGGTGTTGTTGCTTACGTGTGCTTTCATATCAGCTCATGCACACAAGTGACAGTTTTCCAGCTACTCTGATCATTGGGTTGTGGATGTGTGCCAAGTTCGTATGATGCATTGAGGTGTGACAGGTACAGCAGATGGGTATGAGACAGTCATGGTCATTTTACACACATTGGTGGATGGTACGGTACGAGGCGTGCACATGTGAAATGTGGGGATCAGTATGTGTGCATTCACATTGACCGATGTGTTGTTTGCGGCACAGGTGTATTGTAAATGGGGAGGTGTGCCCTCTGTGTGTCTAAAATGTCCACCCATGTAACCTGGTGTGCCACTCATATCTCATGGCAGTGTTTGTTTTTCTGTCACATCCTTAACGGGAGGTGCTGTGGTCATCTCATGATGGTTGTCATTGGCATGTGTCCATTTACATCTCAACTAGGAGGAGGCCTAATCTCATATATCACCTGACAGTGCTGGAGGACATGAGGATATAGCGATCATTTGAAAATTCCGCCTCGACAGACCGACCCTGAAGACCCTTTGTGATCTGTTGGAGCCCCACCTGCAGCCTTGTCGCCACTACCCAACAGCATTCACACCCACACACAAAGTGATGGCAGCCCAGGAGACCGTGGCCAGCGCTGCAAGGATGTTGCAACCCATGTTCAGTCTTGTGCTGAGGGATGTTCTTGCAGCCCTGATGATATATAAGGATCAATACATACATTTCCCCAGGGGAACTGAATTAGCAGATATAAAGGGTGACTTCTATCGCCTTGGGCACATTCCCCCATGTTGTTGGTGCCATGGATTGCACCCATGTCGGTCTGGTGCCACCACATGCGAGTGAGCATGTTTTTAGAAATCGTAAGCATTATCATTCAATCAATGTGCAGGTGGTGTGCCCTGCGGACATGACCATGTCACATGTGTGTGCAAGATTCCCCGGCTCAGCCCATGACTCGTCCATCCTGAGGAACAGCATAGTGCCCCGGATGATGGTAAATCTGCTTCCCGAACGTGCTTAGATTGTGGGTGAGTATGCCTCGTGATATGGCGTGCTGTGTGTGTGACCTGCTGCCCTCTGCCTGTGCAACATTGCAATGTGTGTTTGTCATTCCTAGGTGACTCTGCATATCCCAGCTGTCCATGGCTGCTGAGCCCACTACGGAATCCCAGGACCCCGGCTGACATCAGGTACAATGAGGCCCATGGCAGGACCCGACGTGACATTGAGCGGACCTTTGGCCTGCTCAAGTCAAGATTCTGCTGCCTTGACAGGACTGGAGGTGCACTGTCCTACTCGCCTGGGAAGGTCTGCAAGATCATTGTGGAATGCTGCATGCTCCACAACATGGCCATTCACAAGGGGATTCCTCTGCTCCTGGATGATGGTGAGGACCCAAGGCCACCACCTGTTCAGAGCCCTAAGTCCAGTGATGAGGACAGTGGAGAGGAAGAAGGAGTTGACATGCGTCAACAGCTCATCACCCACTACTTCACATGAAGGTGGGTGACGAGGTACGCCTTGTACATTGTCTGGTGTGATTGCTGTTGTGGTGAAGGGCTATGTGCGGATGGTACAGACAGGCACATGTTGAGTCATCTGTGTGTGGAAATGTGGCAGTGGCATTTCACATGTGAACATATACAGAACTCTGTTTGTTGACACTTGTTGCATATTGTGTTGTCTGCATGTAGACTTATGTGGATGTTTGGTGTAGTGTTATGTCTGTGATGTCACACTAACACCAGTGACTGTTGTTCTGTTGTGTCTCCCTAGGTGCCTCAAAGTTATCCAGGCCTACATACTGTACATCTTTTGGATACATCATGGACATTTTCCACACTGTAAATAGTGCACTAAAGACAAAGCTGCACCAATTGAAGTGTGTAAGGTATTTTATTTACCCAGTTGACATGTGAGGGGTGTGGGCATATTTACATGAAGGTGGTGATGGAGCAGTGAGTTGGCAGTCATGATAAATGAGATGCAAGAGTAGACACCACATGGATGTGGTGACCCAGTCCAACAGACAGGTGCTATTCACAAGGCAGTGTGGGGAAGGACAGTCCAAACAGTCAATGCAGTGGGGAAGAGGGTTGCCATCAGGGGTGGCTCCTTGACTGGCATGTGGCAGGTGCTTTGCCTCCAGAGACTCCCAGGCTCTTCTTTGGACGCCCCCTTGATCGATTTGGTGGGGGAGGGCCTGCTGCATGGCCACCGGAGTCTGAGGGCTCACCCCTCTCTGTGGCCGCAGGGGAGGATGGTGCACTGTCATCCTGCTGCACAACAGAGGGGGGCGGGGGTGTTGTCTGGGACCCAGGTCTGTCCCTCAGTAACGCCACTTGCTGGGCCATGAGGTCCACCATTTGTCCAATGCGTGTGTCGATGGACCTCATCAGCAGGATGAGCTCACGTAATGTAATGTAATGTATGTATACTTGTAAAGTGCACTGTTACCTCATTACGTGGCGTCCTGGCGCTGTATACCGCTGGGGAACCCGTCCTGGCTTTCCCTGTGAGAGGGCACCCCAAGGTGAAGCCAGGCATCCCCGGCGTTACTGGGGCCGTTGTGGAGATTAAGCAAGCTATTGCCCTGAGTTGCAGAGTGGGACCCATGGTTAGCTTAGGCACCTAAGCGAGAATTATCGAGTCCGCGGACATTGACCCAAGACCCTGCCGCGTCGGGAATTGAACCCTGGTCCCGGGCCGACCTCTGCTTCAGGGTCTGCCGCTTCTAACCGGTGAGCCACACTTCTCCACTAACGTAATAGTTTGTCAGAACGGCTGCTTTGTCCCTAGACCTGTTCATATGCCCCTATGACTCTGGTAAAGTGGTCCAGGGATGGTGTGCCAACCTCCTGACATCTGGGGGTGACCCTGGTCCTCCCACCTGCCCTGCTGCCATGGACCTGTTGCCTTGCCACTGTGGGTCCCCGCACACTCTCCCTGCCCTGCACAGTTGTTGGTGTGGACTGGTCATCCCCTGGGACTGGGAGGGTGCTGCAGGTGGTACTAGTGGTGGTAGTGGTGGTGGAGGTGGCAGTGGTGGAGGCACAGGCCGTGACTGCAGGGGTCTGCAGTGCTGTTATTGTTGCAGCAGACGTGGTGGTGAGGAGGATGGGGCCCTGGGACCTATTGTGCCCTGGCACACTAGATGGGCCGGCCTGGAGCTCATCGTGCAAACTATCCTGGGAGTCAACATCCGAGAGTCAATTTACTGGGGTTGGAGACTGGCTCTGCTGGTCGTTGTTGTCCTCAGCAGTGAGTTCTTCATCACCTGTGGATTAGATGGGGAATGGTCAGTGTTGGGCACTGTGCAAGTATTCTGTTAGCTGTGTGTCATCGAATGTCTGTACACTACACAATTGAGAGATCTTCACTATTAAGTGCAATACTGGGCGTAATAACATGGTGCAGAGAAACATCAATTACTAGTACATGTCAGGTATTGATGCATTGCATGCAATTGGTGCTGTGTGTAGTGATACAGGTCTCCCACCCATAAACAGCCAGCTCAGTGAAGATGGCTACCTACCTGTAAGTTTGTTTGCCGAACAGTGCAATGGCTGACACATGCTCCTGGGTGGGGGAGGGCTCTATGCTGCTGGGGTGTAGGACAGGGGGCATGGTGGGAGTCGTGGTACAGGCCTCCCACCCCCAAACAAGCCTCTCAAGCAAGATGGCTACCTACCTGTTATGTGAATGTGAACAATGCAATTGCTGACACATGCTCATGGGTGGGGGAGGGCTCTATCCTGCTCAGGTGTGGGACAGGGGGCATGGTGGGAGTAGGAGTGCAGGCCTCCGACCCCCAAACACCCTCACTGTGAAGATGGCTACCTACCTGTAAGTTTGTTTGGTGAACAGTGCAATGGCTGACACATGTTCCTGGGTGGGGGAGGGCTCTATCCTGCACAGGTGTGGGACAGAGGGCATGGTGGGAGTCGTGGTACAGGCCTTCCACCCCCAAAAAAGCCTCGAAAGCAAGATGGCTACCTACCTGTTAGGTGAGGGTGAACTATGCAATGGCTGACACATGATCCTGGGTGGGGGAGGGTTCTATCCTGCTCAGGTGTGTGACAGGGGCCAAGGTGGGAGGCATGGTACATGCCTCCCACCCCCAAACAAGCCTCCCAAGCAAGATGGCTACCTACCTGTTAGGTGAATGTGAACAATGCAATTGCTGACACATGCTCATGGGTGGGGGAGGGCTCTATCCTGCTCAGGTGTGGGACAGGGGGCATGGTGGGAGTTGTGGTACAGGCCTCCCACCCCCAAACAAGCCTCCAAACCAAGATGGCTACCTACCTGTTAGGTGAGGGTGAACAATGCAATGGATGACACATGCTCCTGGGTGGGGGAGGGCTCTATCCTGCTCAGGTGTGGAACAGGGGGCATGGTGGGAGTCGTGGTACAGGCCTCCCACCCCCAAACAAGCCTCCCAAGCAAGGTGGCTGCCTACCTGTTAGGTGAGGGTGAACTATGCAATGGCTGACACATGATCATGGGTGGGGGAGGGTTCTATCCTGCTCAGGTGTGGGACAGGGGGCATGGTGGGAGTAGGGGTGCAGGCCTCCCTCCCCCAAACACCCTCACTTTGAAGATGGCTACCTACCTGTAAGTTTGTTTGGTGAACAGTGCAATGGCTGACACATGTTCCTGGGTGGGGGAGGGCTCTATCCTGCACAGGTGTGGGACAGAGGGCATGGTGGGAGTCGTGGTACAGGCCTTCCACCCCCAAAAAAGCCTCGAAAGCAAGATGGCTACCTACCTGTTAGGTGAGGGTGAACTATGCAATGGCTGACACATGATCCTGGGTGGGGGAGGGTTCTATCCTGCTCAGGTGTGTGACAGGGGCCAAGGTGGGAGGCATGGTACATGCCTCCCACCCCCAAACAAGCCTCCCAAGCAAGATGGCTACCTACCTGTTAGGTGAATGTGAACAATGCAATTGCTGACACATGCTCATGGGTGGGGGAGGGCTCTATCCTGCTCAGGTGTGGGACAGGGGGCATGGTGGCAGTAGGAGTGCAGGCCTCCGACCCCCAAACACCCTCACTGTGAAGATGGCTACCTACCTCTAAGTTTGTTTGGTGAACAGTGCAATGGATGACACTTGCTCCTGGGTGGGGGAGGGCTCTATCCTGCTCAGGTGTGGGACAGGAGGCATGGTGGGAGTTGTGGCACAGGCCTCTCACCCCCAAACAAGCCTCCAAAGCAAGATGGCTACCTACCTGTTAGGTGAGGGTGAACAATGCAATGGCTGACACAAGCTCCTGGGTGGGGGAGGGCTCTATCCTGCTCAGGTGTGGGACAGGCACTGTGGTGGGAGTCGTGGTACAGGCCTTCCAACCCCAAACCAGCCTCCCAAGCAAGATGGCTACCTACCTGTTAGGTGAGGGTGAACTATGCAATGGCTGACACATGATCCTGGGTGGGGGAGGGTTCTATCCTGCTCAGGTGTGTGACAGGGGCCAAGGTGGGAGGCATGGTACATGCCTCCCACCCCCAAACAAGCCTCCCAAGCAAGATGGCTACCTACCTGTTAGGTGAATGTGAACAATGCAATTGCTGACACATGCTCATGGGTGGGGGAGGGCTCTATCCTGCTCAGGTGTGGGACAGGGGGCATGGTGGCAGTAGGAGTGCAGGCCTCCGACCCCCAAACACCCTCACTGTGAAGATGGCTACCTACCTCTAAGTTTGTTTGGTGAACAGTGCAATGGATGACACTTGCTCCTGGGTGGGGGAGGGCTCTATCCTGCTCAGGTGTGGGACAGGAGGCATGGTGGGAGTTGTGGCACAGGCCTCTCACCCCCAAACAAGCCTCCAAAGCAAGATGGCTACCTACCTGTTAGGTGAGGGTGAACAATGCAATGGCTGACACAAGCTCCTGGGTGGGGGAGGGCTCTATCCTGCTCAGGTGTGGGACAGGCACCATGGTGGGAGTCGTGGTACAGGCCTTCCAACCCCAAACCAGCCTCCCAAGCAAGATGGCTACCTACCTGTTAGGTGAGGGTGAAAAATGCAATGGCTGACACATGCTCCTGGGTGGGGGAGGGCTCTATCCTGCTCAGGTGTGGGACAGGGAGCATGGTGGGAGTCGTGGTACAGGCCTCGCACCCACAAACAAGCCTTCCAAGCAAGATGGCTAGCTATCTGTTAGGTGAGGGTGAACAATGCAATGGTGTTTGGGTTGTGCAAGGAAGTACCTATCAGTGTGTTGATTGCCATTTGTTTGTACTTACCAGCCTCCATTCCCCCGGATACTCCTGTGAGACTCTCAGGATGCAGTATGGCAAGCACCTTCTCCTCCCATAGTGTGAATGTTTTCTGTGGGATGGGATGGCCACTGCCAGTCCGATTAGCCAGCTCCCAGTTCTTGCTCCTCCTCTCTTTGACAACCCTCTTCAGATCATGCCACCGCTTCATTATCTCCTTCTTGGATCGCGGGGTGGTCCCTACTGCATTGACCCTCTGAACTATCCTTTCCCACATTTTTGTCCTTGTGGCTAAAGGTGTCTGTTGGACCAAGCTACCAAACAGTTGTGGTTCCACTCTCACTATCTCATTTACCATGACTGTCAACTCACTTTCTGTGAATTTGGGCATTTTCTGTGCTGCCATGGTGCATGGTGTTTGAAGGGTTTGTCGGTGCAGGGGTGTGTGTGGTGGGTGTGGTGTTGATGTGTGAGGTGTGTTGTGTGCTGGGGGATTGTTGGTGCTGGTGTTATGGTGGTAGTGGTGGTGGTGTGTGTGCTGTGTTCTTTTGCCTCTCCTGTCAGATCTGGTGTCTGCCCTTCTCTTCTGGAGTGTTGCAAAGGATTGTGGTCAGTGAAGGGGCTGGTTTTATACTCAGCTGTGTGGGTGTGTCAAAATGGGATGTTGCTGTCAGGTGTGTTGTGGGTATTGTCCTGGGAATTGTATGGTTTTTTTTGGCCTTTGTTTTTTCATTGGTATGTGTTTTGTGTATTTGAAGGGCATGGCTACTTTGATTTGTGAAACTTTTGGCATCGTTGCGGTGTTTTAGCATCATCCGCCATGTTTTTAATGTACCGTCCGCTGCGGTGACTATGCTGCAGCTCTTCCGCTGTCTCTTCCATTCACTCCTGTGTGCGACCTCGGCGGTCGGAAACAGCGTATCGTACCGCGGGACCATCGGGGATATACTAATTTCCAGTGCGGTGTCTCCACTTTGCTTGCGGAGGGTTGTAGCTTTTCCACAGCATTTCCGACCGCTGCGGTTGGTTTTTGGACGTGACCGCTCGCGTCGGGCGGTTTTGGTTTACCCGCTACCGCCGCGGTTGGTCTTTTTTGGCGGTTGTTCCTAATTTGACCGCCAGTTTATCTGCGGGCCCAGCAGGCAGTTCTTTCCCACCTCCATGGCGGTCGGGGTGGTTTTCCGCCCACTATCCTAATGGGGCCCCTAGTGTTTCTAGTGCTCTTCCACGCCCACGCGACTATGTCAGTCCAAGCCCTATCTGGTACCTCAGCTCCCACATCCACTTCCCATTTGTGCCTAAGACCTTCCAAGGGGGCCAACCTTTCCAGGGTCAATCACTTATAGAGGCATGTGATGGCCTTGTATTTTCCTGCTGCAGTCACAACATATTGACGGATCACTGACATAATATCGAATACAAAAATATAGAATTACCAAAATTTCGATGACAAAATATTGAATGCAAAAATATCAAAGTCCTATCTGCAAACAGGTGAGTACAAAAATATCGTTAAAAAAAATATAGTTAGTCAAAATATCGAATTTTTTTAAATGTCTTAAAAGTAATTTAAAATTAATGAAATAATAAATAAAATTAAGTAAAACATACTTAAAAATTTGTAATAACCTTAAAATTAGTAAATAATTAATTTTAAGTTAAAAAAAAACATACAATTGTTTTTAATACATATATATCTATTAAAGTGATATTAATAAAAAATATACAATATTTTCACTGTAGGATAGTGGGAGGGTAAAATGTACTATTAACACTCCAGTGAGTGCAACAGTAGGGAAAACGTTGGATAGGGTAGGGGTAAAAATTACTATTCCCACTCCAGTGAGTGCAACAGTAGGGAAAGCGTTGGATAGCGGGAGGGTACAAATTACTATTCCCACTCCAGAGAGAGCAACAGTAGGGAAAGCGTTGGATAGCATAGGGGTCCAAATTACTATTCCCACTCCTGTGAGTGCAACAGTAGGGAAACACCCTCACTGTGAAGATGGCTACCTACCTGTAAGTTTGTTTGGTGAACAGTGCAATGGCTGACACATGTTCCTGGGTGGGGGAGGGCTCTATCCTGCACAGGTGTGGGACAGAGGGCATGGTGGGAGTCGTGGTACAGGCCTTCCACCCCCAAAAAAGCCTCGAAAGCAAGATGGCTACCTACCTGTTAGGTGAGGGTGAACTATGCAATGGCTGACACATGATCCTGGGTGGGGGAGGGTTCTATCCTGCTCAGGTGTGTGACAGGGGCCAAGGTGGGAGGCATGGTACATGCCTCCCACCCCCAAACAAGCCTCCCAAGCAAGATGGCTACCTACCTGTTAGGTGAATGTGAACAATGCAATTGCTGACACATGCTCATGGGTGGGGGAGGGCTCTATCCTGCTCAGGTGTGGGACAGGGGGCATGGTGGGAGTTGTGGTACAGGCCTCCCACCCCCAAACAAGCCTCCAAACCAAGATGGCTACCTACCTGTTAGGTGAGGGTGAACAATGCAATGGATGACACATGCTCCTGGGTGGGGGAGGGCTCTATCCTGCTCAGGTGTGGAACAGGGGGCATGGTGGGAGTCGTGGTACAGGCCTCCCACCCCCAAACAAGCCTCCCAAGCAAGGTGGCTGCCTACCTGTTAGGTGAGGGTGAACTATGCAATGGCTGACACATGATCATGGGTGGGGGAGGGTTCTATCCTGCTCAGGTGTGGGACAGGGGGCATGGTGGGAGTAGGGGTGCAGGCCTCCCTCCCCCAAACACCCTCACTTTGAAGATGGCTACCTACCTGTAAGTTTGTTTGGTGAACAGTGCAATGGCTGACACATGTTCCTGGGTGGGGGAGGGCTCTATCCTACACAGGTGTGGGACAGAGGGCATGGTGGGAGTCGTGGTACAGGCCTTCCACCCCCAAAAAAGCCTCGAAAGCAAGATGGCTACCTACCTGTTAGGTGAGGGTGAACTATGCAATGGCTGACACATGATCCTGGGTGGGGGAGGGTTCTATCCTGCTCAGGTGTGTGACAGGGGCCAAGGTGGGAGGCATGGTACATGCCTCCCACCCCCAAACAAGCCTCCCAAGCAAGATGGCTACCTACCTGTTAGGTGAATGTGAACAATGCAATTGCTGACACATGCTCATGGGTGGGGGAGGGCTCTATCCTGCTCAGGTGTGGGACAGGGGGCATGGTGGCAGTAGGAGTGCAGGCCTCCGACCCCCAAACACCCTCACTGTGAAGATGGCTACCTACCTCTAAGTTTGTTTGGTGAACAGTGCAATGGATGACACTTGCTCCTGGGTGGGGGAGGGCTCTATCCTGCTCAGGTGTGGGACAGGAGGCATGGTGGGAGTTGTGGCACAGGCCTCTCACCCCCAAACAAGCCTCCAAAGCAAGATGGCTACCTACCTGTTAGGTGAGGGTGAACAATGCAATGGCTGACACAAGCTCCTGGGTGGGGGAGGGCTCTATCCTGCTCAGGTGTGGGACAGGCACTGTGGTGGGAGTCGTGGTACAGGCCTTCCAACCCCAAACCAGCCTCCCAAGCAAGATGGCTACCTACCTGTTAGGTGAGGGTGAACTATGCAATGGCTGACACATGATCCTGGGTGGGGGAGGGTTCTATCCTGCTCAGGTGTGTGACAGGGGCCAAGGTGGGAGGCATGGTACATGCCTCCCACCCCCAAACAAGCCTCCCAAGCAAGATGGCTACCTACCTGTTAGGTGAATGTGAACAATGCAATTGCTGACACATGCTCATGGGTGGGGGAGGGCTCTATCCTGCTCAGGTGTGGGACAGGGGGCATGGTGGCAGTAGGAGTGCAGGCCTCCGACCCCCAAACACCCTCACTGTGAAGATGGCTACCTACCTCTAAGTTTGTTTGGTGAACAGTGCAATGGATGACACTTGCTCCTGGGTGGGGGAGGGCTCTATCCTGCTCAGGTGTGGGACAGGAGGCATGGTGGGAGTTGTGGCACAGGCCTCTCACCCCCAAACAAGCCTCCAAAGCAAGATGGCTACCTACCTGTTAGGTGAGGGTGAACAATGCAATGGCTGACACAAGCTCCTGGGTGGGGGAGGGCTCTATCCTGCTCAGGTGTGGGACAGGCACCATGGTGGGAGTCGTGGTACAGGCCTTCCAACCCCAAACCAGCCTCCCAAGCAAGATGGCTACCTACCTGTTAGGTGAGGGTGAAAAATGCAATGGCTGACACATGCTCCTGGGTGGGGGAGGGCTCTATCCTGCTCAGGTGTGGGACAGGGAGCATGGTGGGAGTCGTGGTACAGGCCTCGCACCCACAAACAAGCCTTCCAAGCAAGATGGCTAGCTATCTGTTAGGTGAGGGTGAACAATGCAATGGTGTTTGGGTTGTGCAAGGAAGTACCTATCAGTGTGTTGATTGCCATTTGTTTGTACTTACCAGCCTCCATTCCCCCGGATACTCCTGTGAGACTCTCAGGATGCAGTATGGCAAGCACCTTCTCCTCCCATAGTGTGAATGTTTTCTGTGGGATGGGATGGCCACTGCCAGTCCGATTAGCCAGCTCCCAGTTCTTGCTCCTCCTCTCTTTGACAACCCTCTTCAGATCATGCCACCGCTTCATTATCTCCTTCTTGGATCGCGGGGTGGTCCCTACTGCATTGACCCTCTGAACTATCCTTTCCCACATTTTTGTCCTTGTGGCTAAAGGTGTCTGTTGGACCAAGCTACCAAACAGTTGTGGTTCCACTCTCACTATCTCATTTACCATGACTGTCAACTCACTTTCTGTGAATTTGGGCATTTTCTGTGCTGCCATGGTGCATGGTGTTTGAAGGGTTTGTCGGTGCAGGGGTGTGTGTGGTGGGTGTGGTGTTGATGTGTGAGGTGTGTTGTGTGCTGGGGGATTGTTGGTGCTGGTGTTATGGTGGTAGTGGTGGTGGTGTGTGTGCTGTGTTCTTTTGCCTCTCCTGTCAGATCTGGTGTCTGCCCTTCTCTTCTGGAGTGTTGCAAAGGATTGTGGTCAGTGAAGGGGCTGGTTTTATACTCAGCTGTGTGGGTGTGTCAAAATGGGATGTTGCTGTCAGGTGTGTTGTGGGTATTGTCCTGGGAATTGTATGGTTTTTTTGGCCTTTGTTTTTTCATTGGTATGTGTTTTGTGTATTTGAAGGGCATGGCTACTTTGATTTGTGAAACTTTTGGCATCGTTGCGGTGTTTTAGCATCATCCGCCATGTTTTTAATGTACCGTCCGCTGCGGTGACTATGCTGCAGCTCTTCCGCTGTCTCTTCCATTCACTCCTGTGTGCGACCTCGGCGGTCGGAAACAGCGTATCGTACCGCGGGACCATCGGGGATATACTAATTTCCAGTGCGGTGTCTCCACTTTGCTTGCGGAGGGTTGTAGCTTTTCCACAGCATTTCCGACCGCTGCGGTTGGTTTTTGGACGTGACCGCTCGCGTCGGGCGGTTTTGGTTTACCCGCTACCGCCGCGGTTGGTCTTTTTTGGCGGTTGTTCCTAATTTGACCGCCAGTTTATCTGCGGGCCCAGCAGGCAGTTCTTTCCCACCTCCATGGCGGTCGGGGTGGTTTTCCGCCCACTATCCTAATGGGGCCCCTAGTGTTTCTAGTGCTCTTCCACGCCCACGCGACTATGTCAGTCCAAGCCCTATCTGGTACCTCAGCTCCCACATCCACTTCCCATTTGTGCCTAAGACCTTCCAAGGGGGCCAACCTTTCCAGGGTCAATCACTTATAGAGGCATGTGATGGCCTTGTATTTTCCTGCTGCAGTCACAACATATTGACGGATCACTGACATAATATCGAATACAAAAATATAGAATTACCAAAATTTCGATGACAAAATATTGAATGCAAAAATATCAAAGTCCTATCTGCAAACAGGTGAGTACAAAAATATCGTTAAAAAAAATATAGTTAGTCAAAATATCGAATTTTTTTAAATGTCTTAAAAGTAATTTAAAATTAATGAAATAATAAATAAAATTAAGTAAAACATACTTAAAAATTTGTAATAACCTTAAAATTAGTAAATAATTAATTTTAAGTTAAAAAAACATACAATTGTTTTTAATACATATATATCTATTAAAGTGATATTAATAAAAAATATACAATATTTTCACTGTAGGATAGTGGGAGGGTAAAATGTACTATTAACACTCCAGTGAGTGCAACAGTAGGGAAAACGTTGGATAGGGTAGGGGTAAAAATTACTATTCCCACTCCAGTGAGTGCAACAGTAGGGAAAGCGTTGGATAGCGGGAGGGTACAAATTACTATTCCCACTCCAGAGAGAGCAACAGTAGGGAAAGCGTTGGATAGCATAGGGGTCCAAATTACTATTCCCACTCCTGTGAGTGCAACAGTAGGGAAAGTGTTGGATAGCAGGAGGATAAAAATTACTATTCCCACTCCAGAGAGTGCAAAAGTAGGGAAAGCGTTGGATAGCGTAGGGTTAAAAATTACCATTCCCACTCCAGAGAGTGCAACAGTAGGGAAAGCGTTGGATAGCAAGAGGGTAAAAATTACTATTCCCACTCCAGAGAGTGCAACAGTAGGGAAAGTGTTGGATAGAGGGTGGGTAAAAATTACTATTCCCACTCCAGAGAGTGCAACAGTAGGGAAAGCGTTGGATAGCGTAGGGGTAAAAATTACTATACCCACTCCAGTGAGTGCAACAGTAGGGAAAGCGTTGGATAGCGGGAGGGTAAAAATTACTATTCCCACTCCAGAGAGTGCAAAAGTAGGGGGCGCGCTGGATATTGTAGGGGTAAAAATTACTATTCCCACTCCAGAGAGTGCAACAGTAGGGAAAGCGTTGGATAGCGTTGGGGTAAAAATTACTATTCCCACTCCAGGAAGTGCAAAAGTAGGGAAAGCGTTGGATAGTGTAGGGTTAAAAATGACCATTCCCACTCCAGTGAGTGCAACAGTAGGATTAGCGTTGGATAGCGGGACGGTAAAAATTACTATTCCCACTCCAGAGAGTGCAAAAGTAGGGAAAGCGTTGGATAGCGTAGGATTAAAAAGTACCATTCCCACTCCAGAGAGTGCAACAGTAGAGAAAGCGTTGGATAGCATAGGGGTCAAAATTACTATTCCCACTCCTGTGAGTGCAACAGTAGGGAAAGTGTTGGATAGTGGGAGGGTAAAAATTACTATTCCCACTCCAGAGAGTGCAAAAGTAGGGAAAGCGTTGGATAGCGTAGGATTAAAAATTACCATTCCCACTCCAGAGAGTGCAACAGTAGGGAAAGCGTTGGATAGCATAGGGGTCAAAATTACTATTCCCACTCCTGTGAGTGCAACACTAGGGAAAGAGTTGGATAGCGTAGGGGTAAACATTACTATTCCCACTCCAGAGAGTGCAAAAGTAGGGAAAGCGTTGGAGAGCATATGGGTGAAAATTACTATTCCCACTCCAGAGAGTGCAACAGTAGTGAAAGCGTTGGATAGCAAGAGGGTAAAATTACTATTCCCACTCCAGAGAGTGCAACAGTAGGGAAAGGGTTGGAGATAGCTTAGGGTTAAAAATTACTATTCCCACTCCAGAGAGTGCAACAGTAGGGAAAACGTTTGATAGCGTAGGGGTAAAAATTACTATTCCCACTCCAGTGAGTGCAACAGTAGGGAAAGCGTTGGATAGCGGGAGGGTAAAAATTACTATTCCCACTCCAGAGAGGGAGAAAGTAGGGAAAACGCTGGATAGTGTAGGGGTAAAAATTGCTATTCCCACACCAGAGAGTGCAACAGTAGGGAAAGCGTTGGATAGCGTTGGGGTAAAAATTACTATTCCCACTCCAGCGCATTTAACAGTAGGGAAAGTAATGATTCAATATATTAATAAATATAAATTAAATATCAACACCATTAAAACATTAATTAAAATTAATTACCAATTTAAAATTATGTAATAATTCATTAATTAGACATACAAATAAATATTAGTTATTAAAAATGAATTACCTGTTTGTATTTAATTAATAATTAATTAACTTTCAATAACAAAAACGAATTAATAATAAAAATGAATACCAATTAATAATTAATTAACAGTAAATTAATTATCTATACACAAAAAGTTTTTTTAATATGTAATTAATTACAATTAAATTACTTCCCACCCTATTCCCCTATAAACCCACAATCCGCTACAGAAAATAAATTAATACAATTATCTTAATTATCAATTAATCAATCAATACAAATTAAATACCATTTAATAAAAATTAATTACCAATTAAAAATTAATAAACAATAAATTAAAAACCAATACCAATAAATAAATAACAATTATTTACTTAATTACAATTAAATTACGTTCCACCCTATTCCCCTAGAAACCCACAACCCACTACAGAAAATAAATTAATAACATTAACATAATTATCAATTAATCAAATAAAAATGAATTACCAATTAAAAATTAATTAACAATAAATTCAAAATGAATACCAATAAATAAATAAAAATATTTAATTAATTACAATTAAATTACTTCCCACCCTATTCCCCTATAAACCCACAACCCGGTACAGAACTAAAATGCAAAATTAAATAAAAAAGAATTAGTAATTTCTAAAAATTAATATTTAATTTAATATAATTAAATTACTTCTCACACTATTCCCCTATAAACCCACAACCTGCTACAGAATTAAATTACGCAAAAATTAAATAACATAAAATTCATTACTTAAAATAAATTGCAAAATAATATACACTTTTCACACATATACTAACATACAAAACACTTAAAAAAATTCGATATTATTAAAAATTCGATATATTTTAATACCTATATTATATACTTCGATATTTTGACTTTCTAAATTTTGAAAATCGATAATATATTACTTACCTTCAATTAGATATGTTTTTCACCACTATATTGTGTCCATTCTAAATATTGTCCATTCTATATTTTAACTTCGATATTATGGCTACTCTATATTTTGAATTCGATATTATGTATAGTTACCATATTGACAACTCAAAGAGGTCCGAAACTCAGTGTAGCCCTCCTTCTGGTGCACCCGAAAAGCCGCTGTAAGGGGCGCGTGCAAAAAAAAGTCTCCCCCTCGTAGCCCAAATCGCTCCTGCAATACCTAGAAGGGCAGCAATGTCCCGTCCTCGTAGAGACGATGATAGACAACCCTTTCTCCTCCCAGTCGCTCAAATCCTGCCATGAGCCCCCGTGCGGGAGTGCCTCACACACGGCTAAAGTGGTATATCGGGAGCGTACGTCAATGCCATACCGGCTCATTTAATATCCCTCCTCGAGCACTGCCTCGCTGTCTAAAGGCCTTTAGGCAGGTCACCCAGCTAAACGGGAAGGTCCAGAAGGATTTCTGACAGCAATTTCAGTTCAGGCAGTCCGCCTTTTTCCTGCACCGGGCCCCTCAATCTCGCCATCACGATTTGTGTTAACCACTGCAAATGTGCAGCCAAATAATATGTTTCAAAATCCAGAACCACCCAACCACCCTCCGAGTGCGGGTGCTGTAAAATAGATAGGGCTACTCAGTGTCTCCCAGTACCCCATAATTAGCCGGTGATCATTGACGTAAGTTGCTTGATAATCCATGCCGGTATCCAGACCGGAAGGGTCATGAAATAGTAAAGCAATTGGGGGAGAGCCACCATTTTAGGTAAGGCCACAAGGCCCGCCACCAAAAGTGGCAGCATGCTCCAAAACTCAAAACTGCTCACCAGCCCTCTGAGCTCTTTAAGCACATTCCTCTCTAACAATTCTGATCTGTCATGATATAACTGAACTCCAAAGTACTGGAGGCACCCAGTTTCCCATCGCACTCCTGTCACTCTCTGCACATCCCCTCTGCTATTGTCTTTCGGGAATAGACAAGACTTGGACGAGTTAACTCTGAGGCCGGACACCACTCCTAATGCATGCAGTAGAGCTTTGTTCTCGCCTCTGTTTTCGACTAGTACTCACCCCACTTGATCACCGGTACCGTCCAATCTCAGACCTCCACGCATCAGCCCCAGCAGATAGTGCCACGTCCCCAAAGCTCAGTGTCCGTGCCCACTGTTAGGAATGATCACCCACAGGTCTTTGCCCTTGGAATAACCCTAGGTCAAGGGATCTCCCGATCTGTTCTTCACCCCACATGGTCGTTCAACAGACTCTCTCCAGCGGACCACGCCAAAGGGGGTCACACGCGCCAATGTTCCTCAGTCAGAAGTCCGCTCTCCAGCCATTAGCAGTGGGTCTCCAGGTCACAGGACACTAAACTGTGCAGCCACTTCTCGGGGCACTCCAAGGCCTCTCCGATAGAACTCTCTATGTGCACACTCTAGGCCTTTGCTCCAGCCGCACAACTACGCAGGTTACCTCTTTCCCCCCTAGCACGGTCCCACGTCTGCTCTCCCACTCGTGGTCACCCCTGTCGAGCAGCACAGCTATAGGGCCCAGCACAGCTGGCATCAGCCTGACCAGCCACCCTTCACAGAGCTCCAGGAATAGTGCAGCGTGGCCATCCTTAGGTCTCCCTCAGAGTCCCTCAATCCTACCAGGCCGGTAGTTCACTGATCATCGCCACCTTACTCCTACCCCCATCTGCTGCGTCACTGCTGGGCTCTATTTACTTAGCAGCCTGCCCCTGACTTACTGCTCGGTCTAAGAAGCTTTCGGCAGTCCCAAGTCTCCAATGGGTCCGCCGGTACACAGTTCAGGCCCACATTGTCTTGATAGAGGGCAGGGACACTCGCCTCCAGCGCCGCAGCTCAGTTCAGCCCCGGCCCCCTGTTCAAGTTAGCGCCTGCTGATCGGCACCCCTAGATGCTGCCACAGGTGGCTACACATACATTTCGAGTTTTGGAGCTAAATCTGTGGAGAGCAATATGCCACTTCAACAGTACTGCAATTCTGCAGGTGCCGCCACTGTTTGCAGTCACACATTATCAGGACAGCGTCCTCTCCGTGCTACCGCCAAATTCCTGGTGATTCTCTGGCCTTTGCTCTATCCTGGGGGCCCCACTGCAGGTCCCGGCTCCCGGCGGCCCCATGACGACACCACCCTGGATACCAGTGCCGCCTCTTAGACCGGGGTACGCCCGTTCTCAGAGTGACAGAGCAGTCCCGCACCGGCTCTCCTAGTCTTTATTGATAAGGTGCCACAGGGCACTGCTCGCCCAATCGATTCCCCGCTTCCTCTTCTGATGGAATCGCTGTCCGCACTAGGGCACTTCCCAGCCACCACGCAGCTACAGCACGATCGCCGACATCTTAGTCCTCAGTGCTGTCTCAGGGTGGTTCCCCCCTCATTCACATCTGGTGCAGTTCCAGTCTTTGCCGCTGAGTCGCGGAAACACCGTCCAAGACCCCACTCCTCACTGCGATCTTCTGCAGACCTAGACCAGGGCCACGGCGCCAATTAATCCAGGATTACAGCGAGGCAGGTGTGGAGCTCGTCGCTCATACGCCTGCCATTGGCTCCGGCCAAGCCATGCCCCCCAATAGATAAATATGTTATGTTATGTTTGTTTGTTCATTGTTTGGTTTAAATTGTATTGTAATATGTAAAAAAAATATGCACTTCTAAAGTTATAAATAAGTTTATTATTAAGTTAGTTTAAGTGGGAACAAACACATCCATACAGTTATGCATACATATACTCACACACCTAAACAGTCATTCATACAGGTACACTAGTAGGGTAAATGGAGTCACATACCACATTTTTGCAGCTGCAAACGTGCCATTTTGCACAGTGAGTAATAATCTCACTCAAATATTCACAAGCTGCTGGTATTCTGATGACTACAGCTGGAAAACGTTCTTCCAAGGGTGCTCAAGTGATGAAATATTCTGCTGCACTTAGTTTCTCGTGCATCATTCAGATCTACACCTTTTCAGGAACTATTTTAAGTACTTTCAATTGAAACTTGTCCCATGTGAATACGTCTTGGCATTGCCGCTGGGTAACTGTATGCCTCAAATATTACACTGCACATATTTAGCTATAATCTTTTCCCCTGAAGATAAAATATTTTCAGACATCACTTACTTTTGTGCATATGTTGTATTGTATTGTATTGTAATTGCATTTATATAACGATTACTACCCCTGACGAGGCGTCAAAACGCTTTTTCGGCGGGTAGCACGGTACTCCGGGACCCAGAGAGGATTAGTGTTGAATTAGTATAGTGAAACATGCAAGTACATTTTAAGTGGTGGATAGGTTAGTCAGTTATTTGGATTTGGAATGATAGCAGCAGAATAGAGTAGGACAAAGGTTTGTATTTATTTATTGCTCGCTTGTTGATGCATGCTATTCAGGGAGCCTATAAAGGATTAGTGGTGAATTAATATGGTGAAATTTGAGGTAATTTCAGTGGTGGTTATTAGTCTGTTACTTGGAGTGAGTAGGATAGCGGATGGATAAAAGGGGAAGAAAGATTTGCATTCATATAGCACTTGTTACCCCTGATGGGTGTTAAAGCGCTTTTCTGGCGAGTAGCACGCCACTCCGGAACCCATAAAGGATTAGTGTTGAAAATTAGTATAGTATAAATATGAAGTAATTTGAGTAGTAGATATGTTATTCAGTTATTTGGGCTGTATATTAGTATAGTTGAATATGGAATATGGAATTTGAGAAGTGAACATGTTAGTCTGTTAATTTTGATTGAAAAAGGATAGTGGAGGGATAAAAGAGTGAAGGATTTTTTTTTAAGTCTTAGCAGAAGGAAGAGGCATTTGGATGAGTAAAAAGGAGCTTTGGAGGGAAGGAGTCAGAGGGGAGAGTTTAGAAATGTTTGTTTTAGGGGATTGGTGTATTACAAAGAGGTTTCAGGTGATGCAAGGAGGGGTAGACCAGGAGAGAGTCTAGAAAAGGTTATTTTGGCGATCATAGTAGTGGTATGGGGTTTGGGATAAATGAGAGAGTGGATGTAGAGAATATATTGTTAGATCTAAAGGGTGAGAGATAGGGTAGTGCATTAGAAGGAGTAATAGAAAGATGTTTGAGATGAGTCAGAAGGTTGTGCTAGAAGATATATTGAGCGAAGTATAGGCTGAGAAATAGGCTAGTGCATTGGAAATGCTAAATTAGAAGAAAGTGATAAATATATAGATCCATAAGTACATTGAAAGTATATAGATACATAAAGGAAGTACGTATATTTAGATTAAATATATTGATAGAGGCACAGGATGAGAAATAGGGCAGTGCATTGGATATGCTTTTTCAGGAGAAAAGTAAAAGACACACAGATCCAAGTACATGGAAGATACATAGATGTACAATGGGTTAGGGGTACCACAAACCGGACGTGTTCCGGTTAGATATACAAGGGTTCCTTAAGGGTGGGGGGGGCGGGTTTCACTTGGGTGAGGGTCAGGGTAAAAAAGCATAAAATGTTCCTCATTTCCGAATTGGTTGTTGACAATTTTATTTTTATCTCTAAAAAATAGACAGATTTTGTATTTCAGACAAAGACTAAGGGTTGTATGCTTGCAATGCCTAGCCTTACTAATCATACCAGCCATGAGTACTATTAGGATTCTCTCCTGGAATATTAATGGCCTGCGCACCAAACCTAGATCAAATAGGATCCTACAATATTTACGTGATTTTGATGCGCAGGTCATTATACTTCAGGAGACACATTTGGTTGAGGCTGAGCTACTCGATTTGGTAAATAGAAACAGATGGATAGATCTGTCTGCCTCTACTTCTCAAACAGCCACTACTAGAGGGGTCACCATTCTTTTTAAAAAAACTATTACCACTAGACTCATAACGCAGAAAGTAGACCCCGCAGGCAGGTGGGCTATCGCTACCGTGGTTATAGGTGGCTCACGCTTTACGAAAGCTGGGTATTATTGGCCTAATCGAGACGACCCTTCTGCCTTGGAATCATTATTCTCTGAACTTTTGCACTTCCCAGAACCTGTCATAATAGCAGGAGATTTTAATATCGTACTTGACCCCTTGTTAGACAAGACCCCTTCTAGTCGACAACATACTTTGTCTAAATCCAGAGCTTTTTTACTTAAAGCTATGTGTCAATACGGAATTATAGACATTTGGAGAGTAAGGTCGGGGCAGGAAACCGTTTTTTCTTTCCGAAATTTGAAATACCACCATCGATCCAGGATTGACTTCTTTTTAGTAAGTAGAGCTTTGCTTAATTCAGTAAAAAATGTCACTTACCTACCATCCCACCTGACGGACCACTCCGCAGTCCTTTTAGATCTTGAAGGCTTGATTCAATCCCCGATCAGGTCATGGTCTATCGATAGGTCCCTTCTTACATCTCCAGATGATCTGGAGTATATTAGAGCAGAAGCACAAGAATTTTTTCAAGTCAATATCGGTTCTGCGAGCTCTAGCTCTGTATGGGACGCTTTTAACTGTTCCATGCCAGGGGTTATCAAGAATAAAACTACTTTCCGTAGGAGGCAGTACACCCAAGAAGTTGCATCTATAGAGGCTAACCTGTCACTAGTCCGAACTGAACTAGAAGCTTCCAGCAATGCCCCTAATTCCACTACACTGGCCAAACAGGAGAAGCTGCTGGAACTCAAAGGGCAACTGGCTTCAGTACTTAATCAGCGCATCCTCCAAAAGTGGGAAGCAAGTAAACTAGCCCATTTTGAATTCGGAGAAGGGGCGGGTAAACTTCTAGCTTGGAAATCTAGAACCGATCGGACTCGTAATAATATAGGGTCTATAACAGCTAGTATTGGTTCCGTATCTTCGGATCTAAAAATAAGATCAGCCTTTAAATATTTTTTCAGACCATCTACCAGGAGGACAGTAACATCTCTCTCGAAAATATAAAGGAGTGGCTGAATTGCATTTCATTGCCATCGCTTTCCCCAGAACAAAGAGCTTTTTTAGACCAGGCTGTTACGGAAGAAGAGGTGGTGACTGCTATACACAACAGCAAAGGGAGTAAGGCCGCGGGGCCTGATGGCTTGCCCGCCGAGATATACAAGCACCTCGCGGGTGATATAGCTCCTTTCCTTGCTGTATTATTTAATCAAGTTCTGCAGGAGGGAGTCTTACCACCCATATCTTGGAATAACGGATCCATCACACTCATCCTGAAACCAGGCAAGGTCTCTACTTACTGCGGTTCCTACCGCCCCATTTCAATTCTCAACGCTGATTATAAGATCTTCGCGTCCCTCTTAGCCAAGAGGCTGGGTCAGGTCGCTCCCTCAGTCCTACATTCCAACCAAAAGGGCTTTGTTAGGGGTCGCCAGCTCTTCGAGCTGACGTACGACCTGATAGGAGCAATCGATATGGCAACTAGCTCTTCAATGCCCCTGGCAATTCTCACACTGGATGCCACCAAGGCCTTTGACAGGGTCAACTGGTTGTACCTGTCGGGGGCCTTGGAAAAATGTGGCGTGGGTCGGGCTTTCTGCAGAGCGGTGGAACTCCTATATCACAATCCATCTGCTTCGGTCTTGGTCAATGGTGGTTTGTCAGAACCATTCACTATTACAAGGGGCACACGGCAGGGTTTCCCTCTATCCACCCTGCTTTTCGATCTCTATATTGAGCCGTTTGCTCAAAAAATTCGGGAGGACAACAACATCATGCCTTTTAAATATAGAGATTGGGAAAAAAAGGTGTCCCTGTATGCAGACGACATTATGATCATGACGTCAGATATCAGCACCGCATTTCCGGCAGGCATAAATCTAGCATTGGAATTCGGTAAAATCTCAGGGTACAAGGTTAATGCCTCCAAAACCGAAATTATGGCATGGAACAGCGAAGCAACAGGGCTTTCTGAGCAACTAAGCAGCAACATGAGATATCTAGGCTTAAAAATCGTTAATGTTATCAACCTTATTGCCTCTACTAACTTTGCTTTAGTTGCTAAAGAGTGTAGGAAGTTAATGGGATCTTGGGGACATCTCCCACTGACAGTCCTGGGCCATGCAAACTTAGTGAAAATGTCCATTTTACCTAAGTTGACTTTTATTTTTAACAGTATACCACTATATTTTGACACAACACTAATAGCGAAGATGCAGAGTGACATCTCTTCATTTATCTGGAAGAACAAAAGTGTAAGAATAGCCTGGAAGAAATTAAGGCTTCGCAGGGAGAAAGGTGGTTTGGCCCGTCCTGACCTTCAGATATACGCGTGGGCTTTTCAGATGACACACGCTCGAATGTTGCTAAAAACTCCATCAGACCAAGGCATAGGGATGATGTTTACAGCATTACTACAGTGTGAAGGACTGGGGCAGCCGGGTTTTCTTCTTAAGTTTGGAGACCCCAAATTTTTCAAGAAGGTCAAACTGAAGTTGTTGCAGGGCCTAGCAAGAACTTAGTTCAATCTCAGAGTTGCTACTAAACTAGGAATCCATTCGAACAAATCTCCTACATGGGATCTTCCTGCTCCCCCTGGTTGGGTAAATGATGTCCTGGTAATTCCACTAATAGATGCCGGAATTTCAACATGGGGTGACTTGTTTGTGGAAGGGGCCATGCTTTCCTGGGAACATCTAGCGAGCAAGGTGGGCCCCAACTTCTCTAGGTTGAAGTTTTTGCAAATTTCAAGCTGGGCACAAGCGCAGTCAGCTAGAGCTCCCCGTCGTCTCAACATGCCCCTAGGAGGAGGTAGCCAACAGGAGTCCTCTTTGCTTGATAAAACACCGGCACCCAAGGAGGTTTCCCTTTGGTACAACCTAATCTTGGAAGAGATCGATGGGGAATTCCATCTTCCAGACCTATTATGGGGCTCCTTGTTGCCTTCTTTGAATTTGAATGATTTATGGCTAATCTCCTGTAATGTTCTCTGGGACATAGTCAAACCAGCCTGGCTCCGCATGAACCATCTTTTTACCCTTCATAGGGCCTACTACTCCCCCAGAGACTGTCTAAATTTTCAACAAGGGAACCGGTGGCATGTGCCCGGTGTGGTCTAGTGGCGGCCTCGGACGCACACATGTTTTATGACTGTCCACACTTGACGTCTTATTTGGGTTCAATTGGCAACAAACAAACAACTTCAATAGGTTCCATAGTGGTTATAGATCTCCGGCTAGTAATCTTTGGTGTAATAGATCAGAAGCGAAGTTCTGCTAATAACCTTTTGTTCTACTCTATCCTGGTGGCCCGTAGAGAAATCTGCAAGCGGTGGAAAGAGGCTTCTCCTCCGTCGTTACATGGCTGGTGTTCCTCCATGTTACAAATATCAAAAATGGATCTCGCCAGGGCTGGAAACCAGATAAAAGAGCTTTTTGGCAGCTACTCGATTGTTCCCATTAGTTTGACCTTTTTTTTTTGTTTTGTTTGTTTTTCCCCCCAGGTCCGATGATTACGAAGCCATGATATACTCTCCCTGCTAAAACATCTTCGCCCCTTCTCTCGGTGAATTGGTGATACAAGTAATGGTGGTAACTGGCTAATGGTAAATATCTGTAACAAGGTGTAAGGATTGGCTGGGAGAACGACCTAGCTGTAGGGTTGCGGCAGATCCGTACATCGTTTATACCCCTACCAGTCTTCGACTGAGACAGCATGTCAACTCCCCAATATGCCATTCTTCCCTGTCCACAGGTTCGACAGATTACAACCATGGTGGAGATGAGGACGAAAAAAAATAGATGTACAATGGAAGTATGTACATGTAGACCAAAGATGATTTTTATTTATTGATGAATCTTATTATTATTATTGTTATTATTATTATTATTTTTTCTTCTTCTCTTAACAACATAATTGTTTTTTATGTTTTATAAAGTAATAGACAAAGATAGGTACATATCTATAGTGAAAACAAATGCTTATATACAGAGGGATAGGCTGTAAATTTCTATTTCCGTATGGTGCTTATGTGGGGAAGAGCCAGATCTTGAGTAGTTTTCTGAAGATAAGGTGGTTGTCGGTGAATCTTATGTTGGGGGGTAAAGAGTTCCATAATAAATAATTTATGTTATGCTTATTTGTTTATTTGTAGTGAGTACAATACCGTTTTCCTTAATTGCAATGAGATCATGTGCAGTTTTTTTTCTACAATCTTTATGATTGTTTTTCCCTACTGTTCTATTTAAGAAATAAATTGTTTATGGTGTATGAGTAAAGAAGCTGAGAAGAGTAAAAAAGGGAAAAAGTAAATGCTTATTTATATGAATACATACCTTAATAGTATGAGAAATGTCAAGTTTTATCTTAGAATTATGTGTTTATGCATTGTCCAAATTGCAAGTTACTTTTGTAATTGTTTTAATTGTAAAAGTAATTATATTTCAGTTTTTTTCATTTTATGCAAATCAATGTCATCATATATTGAGGTAATGTTCTTTCTAATTGGTTGTTGCAGGGTTGTTGCATAACATTAGTTTTTTAGTATACACACGCAAGGACATATTGCTACAGTTACTAACACACCTATGCACACATCAGCACAGCAACTCAAACAGCCTGCTGCACACAGATAAAAATACTAACACACGCAGGTTCAAACTGATACAGCCACTGACTCACCTTGGCACACATCAGTACAGTCACTGACACTCCCAACTACACACCAATCCAACCACTGACACACCCAGCAAAACGTTTATGCATAAAATAACACACCCATGTATTTCTATTTATTGAGTTTATAAAGTGCATGGCTGCCCAAGGGCTTCCCAGCACTAAAAGAATATCCGACAGTGACGAGCCGAGCCAATGCCCAATTATTGTGGGAAAAGCCAGGTTTCAGACTTTTCCTGAATGCTAATTCATTTGGGGCAGCTTGAGTTTCCAGTGGGATGTGCATTATACAGCCTAGGTATCAGATGGGCGTAAGATCTACCTCCCCATCTGTCTCTTTTAACTCTGGTATTCTTAAGGAGCTGTTGGTGGGTGGAAAAATTAAATGCTTATTTATATGAATACATACCTTAATAGTATGAGAAATGACAAGTTTTATCTTAGAATTATGTGTTTATGCATTGTCCAAATTGCAAGTTACTTTTGTAATTGTTTTAATTGTAAAAGTAATTATATTTCAGTTTTTTTCATTTTATGCAAATCAATGTCATCATATATTGAGGTAATGTTCTTTCTAATTGGTTGTTGCAGTGTTGTTGCATAACATTAGTTTTTTAGTATACACACGCAAGGACATATTGCTACAGCTACTAACACACCTATGCACACATCAGCATAGCAACTCAATCAGCCAGCTGCACACAGATAAAAATACTAACACACGCAGGTTCAAACTGATACAGCCACTGACACACCTTGGCACACATCAGTACAGTCACTGACACTCCCAACTACACACCAATCCAACCACTGACACATCCAGCAAAACGTTTATGCATAAAATAACACACCCATGTATTTCTATTTATTGAGTTTATAAAGTGCATGGCTGCCCGAGGGCTTCCCAGCACTAAAAGAATATCCGACAGTGACGAGCCGAGCCAATGCCCAATTATTGTGGGAAAAGCCAGGTTTCAGACTTTTCCTGAACGCTAATTCATTTGGGGCAGCTTGAGTTTCCAGTGGGATGTGCATTATACAGCCTAGGTATCAGATGGGCGTAAGATCTACCTCCCCATCTGTCTCTTTTAACTCTGGTATTCTTAAGGAGCTGTTGGTGGGTGGATCTGAGATCCCTGGAAGGGATGTACCTGGATATCAGGTTGCTCAGTTTTTCAGGCCCAGAGTTGTTAATAGCTTTACGAGCTATGCAAAGGGTTTTAAACGTAACTCTAGCCTCAATAGGTAGCCAGTAGAGCTGTTTAAGTGCTTCCCTAGCAGAGATGTGGTTGGGGATTTTTAACAAAAGTCTAGGAACCTCATTCTGTACCACTTGCTGCCTCCTAATAACATACTTAGGTGAACCCAGATGGAGGGAATTTCATTAGTCTAAACGTGAGATGAGGAGGGATTGTATCACCATTTTCCTCAGGGATTATATCAATGATTTTCCTTAACATTTTGAACAGGGAAAAGCATAACCCTGAGAGTTTCCCGGATTAGCAATTCTTTGTTAGCAAGTCCTCTAGCCAAATACCAAGGCTTTTATAGCAGATTTGGCGATCAGAGGAGCTCCCATGCACTTGGGCCAATTTATCAGAGGTGAGTGGATACCCGGACCTCCGAGCAACATGAGCTCCGTTTTCTGCCGTTCAGCTTCTAACAGCTGTTGGACATCCAAATCACCACTCTCTCCAGAGAGATAGGTAATAGGTACACAGTAACACACCTAGGAACTTACTAATGCAAACACTCACACATCCAGGCATATAGCAATGCAGACACTCACACATCCAGCCAAAGATGAATGCGGCCAATGGCACACCTAGGCACACACTGAAATAAAGATTGAGAGAGTCAGAGACTTAACAGTGCAGAAACTGAGATACCCAGGCATACAAGAATGGAGACACTCAGACACCCACCCAAACACTAATACATCCAATAACATACCTAGACACACTATGGTGTACACACTGATGCACCCATAGACTTACTAATACAGATACTGACTCACCCAGGGACTTACCAATACAGACACTGACACACCCAGGCACCCAGCAATGCAAACACTGGCACAGCCGTTCAAGTACCAATGAACCCAAAAATACACCCTGGCACGCAATGACGCACACACTGAGATACCCAAAAACTTACCATTGCAGATGCTGATACACCCAGCCATACAGAAATGCTGACACTGACACAGCCAGCCAACTACTAATGCACACAAGAATACACTGAGGCACACACCGATGCACACATTGGTTCACCCAGAGACTTGCCAATGCAGACACTGGCACACCCAAGCATAGATGAATACAGAGATTGACACAGCCATCCAGACACCAATGCATCCAATAACATGCTGAAGCACACAATGATGTACACATTGAGTCACCCTCAGAGTTCTCAATGTAGACACTGACACAACCAGGCATACTGCAATGCAGACACCAACACCAACAGCCAACCAATGCGTTGAATAACAAACTGAGGCACACATCAACTGACTCAGAGAAACACTCAGACACTTATCAATGCAGATACTGACCTACCCAGGCATACATCAATGCAGATACTGACACATCCCTCAAAACACCAATGCATCCATTAGGAAGGACACCCAGGCACACAGAGACGCACACTGAAACACCCAGAGACTTACCAATGCTGACACTGACACACCCAGCCATATAGTAATGCAGACACTGACACAGCCAGCAAATACTAATACATTGAATAACACACTGAGGCACACTGGTGCATACACTGATACACCCAGAGACTTACCAATACAGACACTGACACACCAAGACATACAGCAATGCAGACATTGACACACTGAGCCAAACAGTAATGTATCCAATGACACACTGAGGCACACACTGACTTACCCAGGGACTTCCAATGCAGGCACTCACATACTCTCACATACTCAGGCATACAATAATGCAGACAATTACACCACCAGCCAAACAATAATGCATCCAATAACACACCCAAGAACACTGATGCACACACTGACATACCCAGGGACGTATCACTGCAAACACTGACACATCAAGGTATACAGCAATGCAGACTCTGACACATCCAGACAAACAGTAATGCATCCAATAAGACACCCGGGCACACACAGATGAATACACTAGCACACCCAGTCATACACTCATGCACATACCACCATCGCTGCTTCCACTTCACCTTCAAAACCAACATCACTCGCCAACGTCAACACTGGCTCCAGCGTAGGAATTGGAACACGATCTCTCGATGACCAGCTCACCGCCTCCCTGAGCAGCTCCTCTCCCACTGCTACAGCCGATGAACCAACCAACGTCTCCCACCCACACCCTTCACAACTGGATCACTAACTGCGCCAACACCATTGCCCCGTCAAGAACAATTCCAACCAACACACCAAGAGAGACATCTGGTTCTCCACTGAACTCCGAGAAATTAGGTGAACCTGCAGACGCCTCAAACAGCTATGGATGAACTTCAAAACCACAGCAGACCTTGACAACTTCAAAACAGCCACCAACGCCCACCACAAGCTCATCAGACACTCAAGGAAAGAAGCACTCCAGGACAGAATCACCACCCACGCGCACAACAGAAAGGAACTCTTCTGAATCATCAAAGAGTTTGCCAAACCCAACAGTGAGACAAGAGACTTCACACCCTCCCAGGACATATGCAACAGACTCAGTGCCTTCTTCCATTACAAAATCAAGTCCATCTATGACAACTTTGATGACAACAACCTACATGCAGAACCCACAACCACCGTTCCCTACACCACGCAGACGATGCTTGACAGCTGTACTGCCCTCACCAATGAAGATACCCTGAAGACTATAAAGTCCACCCACTCCGGGCCCCCATGGACCCCTACCCCCACCACATCTACCACAAAGCAACAGACACCATTACCCAAGCTTCGATGAATCATCAACTGCTCCTTCAAGACTGCCTCCTTACCTGATTTCTGGAAACACACCGAGTCAACCCTCACCTGAAAAAACCCTCGGTAGACCCCACTGACCTCAAAAACATCATACCGATCTCCTTACTCCTGTACCCGGTGAAAGTCATTGAAAAATCCATCAACAGCCAGCTCCCCTCCGTCATAGAAGAACACAACATCCTTGACTTCTCCCAATGAGGCTTCATGAAAAACCACAGCACCGAAACCGCCCTTATTGCCGCGACAGACGACATCTGCTCCCTCCTCGACAGAGGAGAGCATGTGGCACTCATACTCCTAGACCTCTCCACAGCCTTCAACACAGGCTTACACCGCACCCTAGCCCACAGACTCCACAACGCAGGGATCTGGAACAAGGCCCTTGATTGGATCCGCTCATTCCTCGCTGACTGAACGCAGCGGGGAAGACTCCCACCCTTCATCTCGGATCCCACAACAACCATCTGCAGCATCCACCAAGGATCCTCCATCAGCCCCACCCTGTTCAACGTCGACATGGCCCCGCTCACTCCCATCGTCAGATCCCGCAGACTCAACATCGTATCGTATGTAGACGACACCTAACTCATCCTATCCCTATCCAACGAACCCATCATCTCCAACCACAACTTCCAGGAAGGAATGGAAGCAGTTGCCATGCGGATGAAGAACAACTGCCTACAACTAAACACGGACAAGATGGAAGTACTTATCAAGGGCCAACACCCAAATGCCTGGAGCAACACCTGTTGGCCCTCCACCCTCGGAAACCAGCTCACCCCCACGGACCAAGGACACAAGCTCAGAATCATCCTGGACTCCGAACTCAAAATGGACTGACAAGTCAACACCGTCACCTCCTCATCCAACACTTGCGGACACTACACCCGCTTCCAGTAGAGTAGAGAATCACCTTCAAACTTCTAATCCAATCCCACAAAGCTCTCCACAACACCAAACCTGTCTACATGAACCACCTCTCATTCCAGGCACCCCAAAGATCCCTCCAATCATCTCAGCTCTCCCATGCTGCGGTGCCGCGCAGAACAGGAGGATGTTCCTTCTCCTTCCTCACGGCCAAGGCATGGAACACCCTCCCTCTCCACCTCCGACAGACATCAGTGCTCCCCAAGATCCTGAAAGACCTCAAGACCTGGCTCTTCGACGGATCACCGTGAACTTCCAGCAGCTGCGCACACCCCCTTTGAGTGCCTTGAGACCCTTTCGAGTGAGTAGTTGCACTCAAAAAACTCCTGATTGATTGATACCACTCTCACACCAATACAGTCGCTGACACAGTTAAAACGCAGTTAGCTTTTTGTTTGAGTAGATGGCGGTTCTAACAAGAAATGTTTTTTATTTCTAGAAGGGTTTTTTTTTAACAAAAAGTGAAAAAGGGTAAGCATGGGGATATGCAAAGAAGCAACTGGCTTCACTCTTCAACAAACATTATGTAGTCAATGGAAACAAAAAAAAACTAATAGTGTTGCTTCTTTATTGTATCCAAGAATGCACCCACTGAAGAAATTTTAACAGCAACAAGCATCTGGCATTTCATGCAGTGAATAATAATGTCACTCTTTCTTTTTACAGAAGATACATTTAATCTGAGTATTTGGACAACTGAGCACAGGTTGTGTCAAGATTGCATTGTGTGTGGAGTTCAGAGTACAGAGCTTGACCCAGTGTGTTGAGGGTTTGTACTCACAAGACCTCCTGGGCGTGATCTGAAGCTTCTTCACCCGCTTGTCCTTAAAGAGTTCAATCCCGTAAACGCAGTCAACTCCATCATAGATCACCAGGTACAGGCCAGGCTTCACTTCCACCTGGTCCAGCACCAAGCCTTCCCACTGGCTGATGGTGCCATTCTTTTCCTGCCAGCCGTGCTGGACTCTCTCTCCAATCAGGCTGGACAACTGCAGGCCTCCCACAATCTCTTCACATTTCTTAGTGGTGCGACTCCGTACTTTTGTTTCAGCCATCTCGAACTGCAAGTGCCTCCCTATTTAAGTGTGGGGCTTTTCTTATGAGGAACCGCTGGAATAGACAGTTATTTTAAAACAGGAACCCCTCCCCGGCCCACCCCTAAACCGGAAGTTGGCATGCGAGACCCTCTGCCCACCACCCCAGACCCTGTATGCTTCCAGGCAGACCCCCCAACCTCTCCCATGCCAGCATTGTTGACGGGGCACTCATTTCCTCACAGGCAGCTGGTATTATACAGAGCACAGCTTAAGATGGTTCTCCCAAGGCTGCTGTAGAGGTCAACTGTCCTGTTTCACCTGCTTTCTCTTACATAATCTGGTTGTAGACACTCTCATGAATTGCTTTTAGGTGTTTCCACATAGAACTGTTTCCATGAAAATACTTCTTTGCAGTGCCTCTGGATAAATGCTTGCCACAAATTGTGCACTTGATATATTTAGTTGATACCTTCTTTCCCCCAGAAGGTATAGTAAAATGCTTCCACACATCACTTTCTTTTCTGCGAGGTTGTGGATCTTCATCTTGGATGGACGAAGTAGCTTCAGCCATTGTCTACATGCACAGCACTGCTGGTTCTCAATCCTCCTTCCAGAGACTTCACTGGAGAAGTAACTGCTTTTGGGTATCGTTTAACATGTGGAAGGGTGCGGTCTTAACATATCCAATCAGAAGGCAAGGTTTTGGTGTGTTTTCAAGTGAATTCTTGAATCCAGTCTGTAAATTCGCAGATCCGCAAAACTGGTAAAATGGGTAATTTTTGAAAAAACAGATATAATGTGATTTATTTATACTTGTACATATGTTCACACTGATGTCAATAATGACAATGGAGGGGTTAACATATGCACAGTAATTTGTAATTTTTTTATCAAATCCGTGGATTTGGACTTGCGGATTGGTTTCCCTCACGTGATCGGGAGTAAAAACCATAGCAGCTCGTCTATATTTCTTGGCTTGCGAAGGTACCACAGTACCTCAAAAATATTTAAAAATACAAAAATGTGTTTAAGTACATTAAAAAAACGTAATTTATTTTACGTTAAGTACATGTGTGATTTTTAGATTTTAAAATGTATAAAAAGTTTATTTGTAAAAAATAGAACATCTACATTTTAAAAACAATAATAAAAAATGTATTGTAGTACACTAAGTATTAAAAATAAACCCTACAAATGAACTAAAAGAGTAAACATTAGAAGGACATAATATTCTAGAAATGCAATTTGAAAAACCTTTGAAGTGCACTGAAAAAAACTGAAGGGTACAGGGATGTTCTAATTAGGAAATAGAATGAAAAACCATAGAAATGTACTGGAAAAAAAAGTTATGGGGATGTTACAGATAAGAAATAGAATTACCATTGAAATCCATCAGTTATCAGTGATGTCATCAATGATGTCATGGTCGATGTCACTAACTGTCATGAGTGATGAAATATGTGAGGTCTTAAGCAGTTGATTGCAGGGCCATAAGTTATAGTTAGCTTAGGTAGTTATTTATTTATTTTATTTTAGGTTTTATAGAGTGCGAACGTGACCCGATAGGGTATCAGAGCGCTTTACAGGGACAATACGTTGTACACAGGTTTGACAAAGGCAACACACATGGATAGGGATAGAGTGAAGTGACAACATTAGGACAAAAACCAGGGTTATATACAATAATCAACAGAGCGACATGTCAGCAATATTTAGAGAAAACCAGCAATTATATTTGAGAGAAGATATGACAGCAAAAAGCAGAGAGAACCAGCAATACATTTGAAGGAGTAAGAAATCGGTACAAGGAATAGGGACAACAGAGCAGGACATTTTGCATAGGAACAAAGGCAATGCCACAAGGCGGTATGCACGACGAAAGAGAGTTATGGAAGGAATTTGCTCATTAAGAAGGTTTTAGCTTCCTTTTTGTAGCTTAACAAAGAAGGTATTCTTCTGATGGAGGATGGTAGCAAGTTCCAGATTCTTGGTGCAGCCCCAAAAAGGCACGGTTACAATTTTTTTCCTTCCGGAAGCAGAGGCTGGAGCCCACGGTCTCTGGTGGACCGGGAGTTTCTGTCTCCCCCAGATACCATGATTTTCTGGGTGAGATATGCCAGGGAGTTCGGGCATAATGCTTTGTGGGTGATACAGACTAGTTTGAAACGGAAGCCAGTTCAGGACCTGCAAATGTGGTGAGATGTGGTCACATTTTTTGGAGCCTGTTGAGAGTCTTCCTGCCGTGCTGAGGCAAGCTTTTGAGGGGGCTGTGGAGGTCTTTGTTAGGCCCAATATGGTTGAGCACCCATATTCAATTCTGGAGATAACTAACGCCTGAACTGTGGTTTTTAGGTCCTCAGCTTCAAGGAAGGTTTTTAGTTTTCTCAAATAGCTCAGGCGGAGTCTGGGAGTCTTGGCCATCGTGTTGAAGTGGTCACACATATTCAGGTTGCTGTCCAAGGTTATACCGCGAGATTTGGCAGAATCCACCATGGTCGGTGTGCAGTTAAATGCTGTGATTGAGTTAGTCCATTCCAGGATGTCAGTGGTGTTTTTAGGGGGGAGATGAGAAGGAACTCAGTTTTTTGGGCTTTCAGTTTGAGCTGGTTGTTGGCGAGCCATTGAACAGTCAGTTTCAGAGCGTCATTCAGATAGGTAATCTCCTCTAGAGATGAGATTTCAAAGTAGATCTGAGAATCATCGTTGTACATATGGAAGGAGATGTTGGCAGTGTAGAGTATTTCACCTAACGGTTCCAGGTAGAGATGGAAAAGGGTAGAGGATAGAGTAGAGTTTTGAGGGACACCGATTGTTATCGGGGAAGGAGCAGATAGGTTACTGGTGACTAAGAATCTCTGGGAGTGATTCTGGAGGAAGGAACCAAATCGTTTGATGGTGGTACCTCCTAATCCCATCCTGTGTTTGAGGCGTTCATGTAGTTGCTCGCAGTTGACTTTGTCAACTGCCGAAGATAGATCCAGAAGGATCAAGAGACAGATTTTGCGTTGGTCAAGAGCTTGGAGAGCGCCATCTACAATGTGAAGAATAGTGGTTTCAGTGCTACGCCCAGGCCTGACACCAGATTGGAATTCATCAAGCAACTTGAACTTAGTGATATGTTGGCTCAGTTGAAGCTGCACATATTTCTTCAGCACTTTCGCAAGAAGAGGAACCTGTCTGGAATTGCAGGAATCAGAGTGTTTTTTTTAGGATGGGGATGACTTGCCCAGTTTTCAGGGAGTCAGGTATGGACCCTTGAAGAAGGGAGGCATTGATAATTGTAGTCCAAATGGGAATAATGAATAGGGAGGTAACTGCTAAACAGTTGGAGGGGAGAGGGTCATTGAAGTGGGTATTCAGTTTTAAGGAGGAGAATTTTCGAGAAAGAGTGGTCATCATATAGTTCGAAGTTGGACCAGTGAGCTAAATTTTTGGGTGTTGCCCGGGTGGTGAGAGAGGAGCGATGGGTTCCGGTAAGAGGAGGTGGGAAGAAAGAGTTGGAATTAAGTTTGTTTACTAGGGAGTTAATTTTCACTGTAAAGAAGGAAGAGAATTCCACACAGGTTATTAGGGATTTTGTAGATTCTTTGGAGGATTTAGCTAGTTTATTTGATTGGTGTTTGACTATTTCAAAGAGCTTGCGGAGTCTGTTCTTAGCGTTTTGCAGTTCTGATCTGAAGAACTCTTTTTTGGATTTGAGGATGTTCCTGTTGTAAGTATTTCTGGACTGACTGAGAAGTTTAAGTTGGGAGGCTAAGGGCTGGTGTCTCCAGTTTCTTTCTGTTAGTCAGAGAGCTCTCCTTTCGTTATTGAGGGGTCAACTGAACCAGGGCTTTTTGTCTTTGAGTTGGGACCTTTTTAGCTGTAATGGGGCAGGAGCATCAATTATGTTGGACATAGTCGAGTTGTAGTGCTCTGTGAGGTCATTGACCTTAGATATATTTGGGGGGGTGAAGGTCGTTCAAGCAGCGAGCAGTCAGCTTCTTGAGGTCAAGGCTCTAAGGGGCATATTATCAAGGACCGGTGTTAAAAAACACCCTTGTTAATTCCCATAGAAGCCCATGTTAACACCAGAACATGGGCTTCTATGGGAATTAACAAGGGTGTATTATCAAGCCCATTATCGACGTTTTACCGGCAGTTTCCAGCCAATAAAACGGCGATAATTTTAACAACGGTCCTTGATAAAATGCCCCTAAGTGTCTCTGAGCCAGCGTTTTGGATTCACAGGTTGCCCTGGCCTGTTCATCCGGAAGTCAGGTATTAGGAAGGTGATGGCATGGTGGTCTGACCAGTCGCACAAATCAATTGAATTAAGCCTGACCGCCGATGCCTTTGCGATGATCTAATCCAGCGTGGAGCCTTTTGTGTAGGTTGGAAATGTGAAGGCTTGAGTGAGTGATTGGTCGGCGATGAAGACTTTGACGGTGTTGACTTGGGGAACATTGGGGTCAATCCAGTGCAGATTAAAGTTACCGAGGAAAATGTCATTGGAGTGGGGGAAGCCTTAGCAGTAATGATTTCCATGAGGTCAATTAATGTGTTGTTATTGCCTGGGGAGTGGTAGAAGATATATAACTGAGTAGTGTTATTACAAAGGGAGAGAGCAAGATATTCACAGGAGTCTTTGAGGTCGGCATGGAGTTCTGTGATGAGGTCAGAGCGGTAGATGCATTCAATGCCTCCCTCTTTTTTTGTCTATCAAGCCTAACGATGTTGTTATTTGGCGGGACCAGTAAATCAAGGTAAGGAGATGAAGATTCAATGAGCCAAGTCTCAGTTAGGATAGCTACATCATTTGTTTGGCTCAGAATGAGGGCCGCGCAGCTGAACGGCAGTTAAGTAGGAGGCCAAAGTATGGAGTGTCGGGGCAAGTGTCGCAAATAGGGGAGGAGTACATGTGCTAAGTTGTTGCTGTTTACTCCAGTATTACGGAGAGATGATGATCTATTGATGTTTATTGAGATAGTGGGAATCAAGTAATCGTCTTTCTTGCCAGGAGGATGGGGGCATCGGGGGAGGTCTTGTAGAATGGGAGGAGGGCTAGAGTTTCATCCTCTGAGAGGTAGGTGGGATGTTTGCGAGGGCGAAGGTGTCTGCTGGCCAGCGGCATGGGTTGGAGGGAAGGTATGGTGAGTGGGGTGAGGACTGAGTTATGGGAGGGCTTGAGGGTGGCAATAGAGTGTTCAGTGAGGAGAGGATGTTCAAATCTAATATGGATTTCTGGATGCTCTGAAACATGTTGTGTGCTCTTATGTTGTGTGCTCTGGTGTTCAGGGTTTCAAAGTCCATAGGTGAAGGTTGTACTTGCAGACAGGAGACCTGAGGGTCAGGACAGGTTCTGGTGGCATGAGCGGGAAGCCTGGTGGGGGAGCACGACCAACCTAAGGCTAAGTTACTGGGAGGAGGGGAGAGAGAAGAGCTAGGCATGCTCAGTAGGGTGGTTATGGGACTGTTGGGGTGAAAGTTAGGTTAGCTGAGGGTGAGGAATTTGTTAGTTACTAAGCGATAGGGCGAGGAACAAGGATAGGAAGCGAGGAGGTGGCGTTGTCTTATTTACAGATGCTGGAGATTGGGGGGGAGTGGAGATAAGTTCTCTAACAGCACTAGGGGAGATACAGTCCTGGGATTTGATCTGAGTGGGGAACACTTTGGGGAGAGTCGAGCCAACCCGACCTATGGAAGGGATTGATCGGATGGAAGGGGGAGTGGCAGCAGCATTGGTAGATCTAGATGGGAGGCTCTTACCCTTGGACTTTGAGCTAAATGAACCGGAGCTGCGACAGGAGTCAGGAGGTGACGGCAGGCCCAGGGGTGCATAGAGGAATGATGTACTTGTTTTTTAGAGGTTGGAGAAGAAGTCAGCAAATTTATTGAGATGTATGTCTGGTGCTTGGATCATAATGATGCCGTTTTTGTATAAGGTAATGGTAAGGTGAGCTTCAAGATTTTGGGAAGGCACGATAGTGAGTTTGGCACCATACGGAATGTTCCTGGATTCATGTACGATAAGTAGGTTAAAAATGGCAGTGCGCCATAGTGCTGTTTTTCTAGCATAGAAATTAAGGTCATTGGTAATGATGGCCCTGTCGGCGTTGAAATACAGGTCGGAGATCAGTGTCTTAGGGTGTCTTCTCAGGAGGCAATGTTTGAAAGTTTTGGCAGTGGACCTGGAGAGGTTGGGAGTGTAATCGATGGTGTAAGAGTTGCCCCCTGCTGCCATCAGGTCAGACCCAGCCATCACGCAGATAGGGGGGAAGTCGGTAACTGGAAAAACAAGCATTTGCAATGCAATAGGTCACACATTAGGAAAGTTTGAGATTTTTGTATTGTAAATGACAAATATTTTGTTTATGTGTTGGTTTTGAAAATAGTGATATTAATAGCTTTGTCATTTACAATGCCAATAGTTATAACTTTTGCAAATGTGACACCTATAGCATTTGTAATGCAACATGTGTTGTATTTAGGTGACTTAGATGTATTGATATTACAAATAACAATGGCTTTTAATTTTTTAAAATAATTAATACTTAAATAAAAGTTATTGTAATGTATAATGGCAATAGCTTAAACTTTTGTAAATAACTTTTGTGAAGATTATGTTCAGTGTATTTTATTGTGATGAAAATCCAAGAACAGAAGTGAAATATTAACATCTTTTTGTGACATTTATAATAAAGCTTGAAACATTGAGAGAACATATTTGAACCAGTTGTTGTTGAATGGTTGCACACATTGATGCTGTGGTGGCGCTGAGTGGTGTTGTGGTGGCGACGAGTGTTGCTGAGGCGTTCAGTGATGCTGTGGTAGCGCATAGTAATGTTGTGGTGCCCCGAGTGATGATGTGGTTGTGCTGAGTGATGCTGTGGTAATGCGATAGATAGATAGAGTGCGATAGATAGATAGAGTGAGGGCGATAGATAGACAGAGGGAGGGCAATAGATAGATAGAGTGAGGGCGATAGAGAGATAGATAGATAGATAGATAGATAGATAGATAGATAGATAGATAGATAGATAGATAGATAGATAGATAGATAGATAGATAGATAGATAGATAGATAGATAGATAGATAGATAGAGTGATGGCGATAGATACAGTGATTGCGACAGATAGACAGATACAGTCAGGGCATAGATAGTTAGACATATAGATAGAGTGAGGGTGATAGATAGATAGAGTGAGGGTGATAGATAGATAGATAGATAGATAGATAGATAGATAGATAGATAGATAGATAGATAGATAGATAGATAGATAGATAGATAGATAGATAGATAGATAGAGGGGGATGTGGAGTTTGTGTGGGGGGTTGTGTGTGTGGGGAGTTGTGTGTGTGGAGTTGTGTGTGTGGGGTTGTGTGTGTGGGGTTGTGTGTGGGGGGTTGTGTGTGTAGGGTTGTGTATGTGGGGTTGTGTGTGTGGGGTTGTGTGTGTGTGGGGGTTGTGTGTTGGGGGGGTCTGGGTGTGTGTGGGGTTGTATGTGTGTGGGGGTGTAGGGTTGTGTGTGAGGGGGTCTGGGTGTGTGTGTGGGAGGGTGTGAGGGGTTGTGTGTGGGGTTGTCTGTGGGGTTGTCTGTGGGGTTGTGTGTGTGGGGTGTGTGTGTGGGGTGTGTGTGGGAGTGTGTGTGTGGGGGGTGAGTGGGGGGTTGTGTGTGTGTGGGTGTGTGTGGGGTGTTGTGTGTGTGTGGGGCTGTATGTGTGTACGGTTGTGTGTGGGGGGGTTGTGTGTGTGGGGGGGGTTGTGTGTGTAGGGGGTTGTGTGTGTGTGGGGTTGTGTGTGGGGGGTGTGGGTGGAGTTGTGTGTGTGGGCTTGTGTGTGTGGCCTTGTGTGTGTGGGGGTGGGGGTGGGAATGTGTGTGTGTGGGGGGGGTTGTGTGTGGGGGGTTGTGTGTGTGTGTGTGGGGCGGGTCTGGGTGTGTGTGGGGGTTGTGTGTGTGTGTGTGGGTGTGTGTGTGTAGGGTTGTGTGTGTGGGGGTCTGTTTGTGTGGGGGGTTGTGTGGGGTTGTGTGTGGGGTTGTAAGTGGTTGTGTGGGGTTGTGTGTGGGTTTGTGTGTGTGGTTGTGTGGGGTTGTGTGTGGGGTTGTGTGTGGGGTTGTGTGTGGGGTGTGTGTGTGTGGGGGTGGGGGTTGTGTGTGTGGGGTGTGTATGGGGGGGTTGTGTGTGTGGGGTTGTGTGTCGGGCTGTGTGTGGGGGGCTGTGTGTGGGGGGTTGTGTGTGGGTGTGTGTGTGGGGGGTTGTGTGAGGTTGTGGTGGGTTGTGTGGGGTTCTATGTGGGGTTGTGTGTGTGGTTGTGTGTGTGGTTGTGTGTGTGGGGTTGTGTGTGTGGGTGTGTGTGGTGGGTTGGTGTATGGGGGTGTGGGGGTGTGTGGGGGGTTGTGTGCATGGGGGTCTGTGTGTGGGGGGTTGTGTGTGTGTGATTGTGTGGGGTTGTGTATGGGGTTGTGTGTGTGGGGGTATGTGTGTGGGTGTGTGTGTGGGGGGTTGTGTGTGTGGGGGTTTGTGTGTGGGGGGCTGTGTGTGTGTGGGGGTGTGTGACATTGTGGGGGTGGGCTTGTGTGTGTGGGCTTGTGTGTGTGGGGTTGTGTGTGTGGGGTTGTGTGTGTGTGTGGGTGGGGTTGTGTGTGGGAATGTGTGTGTGTGTGTGAGGTTGTGTGAATGGAGGGTTGCGTGTGTGGGCGGTCTGGGTATGTCTGGGGTGTGTGTGTGTGGGGGTGGGGGGGTGGGGGTGTAGGGTTGTGTGTGGGGGTCTGTGTGTGTGGGGGGGTTGTGTGTGGGGTTGTGTGTGTGGTTGTGTGTGGGGTTGTGTGTGGTTGTGTGTGGTTGTGTGTGTGGTTGTGTGAGGTTATGTGGGGGGTTGTGTGTGTGGGGGTGTGTGGGGGTTGTGTGTGTGTGTGAGGTATGTGTGTGGGGGAGTTGTGTGTGTGGGGCTGTGTGTGTGGGGGGTTGTGTGTGCGTGTGGAGTTGTGTGTGTGGGGTTGTGTGTGTGGCTATGTTGGGTTGTGTGTGGGGTTGTGTGTGTGGGGGTTTGTGTGTGGGGGTTGTGTGTGGGGGGGTTGTGTGTGGGGGGTTGTGTGTGTGTGGGGTTGTGTGTGTGGGGTTGTGTGTTGGGGGTTCTGTGTGTGGGGGTATGTGGGGTTGTGTGTGGGGTTGTGTGTGTGGCTGTGTGGGGTTGTGTGTGGGGTTGTGTGGGTGGGGTGTGTGTTGGGTTGTGTGTGTGGTGTGTTTGTGTGTGGGGGTGTGTGTGTGTTTGGGGGGAGGGTGTGGGGGTTGAGTGTGTGTGGGATGTGTGTGTGTGTGTGTGTGTGTGTGAGGGGGTTGTGTGTGTGTGAGGGGGTTGTGTGTGTGTGTGGGGTTGTGTGTAGGGTTGTGTGTGGGGTTGTGTGTGGGGTTGTGTGTGTGGTTGTATAGGGCTGTGTGTGGGGGGTTGTGTGTGTGGGGGTGTGTGTGTAGGGAGTTGTGTTTGTGGAGTCATGTGTGTGGGGTTGTGTGTGGGGAGTTGTGTGTTTTTGGGGTGTGTGTGTGGGGGTCTGTGGGGGGGTTGTGTGTGTGGGTGTGTGTGGGGGGTTGTATGTGTGGGGGGTTGTGCGTGTGGGGTTGTGTGTGTGGCGTTGTGTGTGTGGGGGTTGTGTGTGGGGGTTGTGTGTGTGTGGGGTTGTGTATGTGGGGCTGTGTGGGTGTGGGGTTGTGTGTGTGGGGTTGTGTGTCTGGTTGTGTGTGTGGGGGGGTTGTGTGTGGAGTAGTGTGTGGGGTAGTGTGTGGTGTTGTGTGTGGGGTTTTGTGTGGGGTTGTGTGGATTTGTGTGTGGGGCTGTGTCTGGGGTTGTGTGTATAGGTGGGTTATGTGTGGTAGGGTTTGTGTGTGTATGTGGGATGTGTGTGTAGGGTTGTGTGTGTGTGGGGTTGTGTGTGGGGCATTTGTGTGTGTGGGTGTGTGTGGGGTTCTGTGTGTGGGGGGTTGTGTGTGTGGGTGTGTGTGTGTGGGGTTGTGTGTGTGGGGTGTCTGGGTGTGTCTGGGGGTGTGTGTGGGGGGTGTTTGTGGGTGTAGGGTTGTGTGTGTGTGGGTCTGTGTGTGTGTGGGGGGTTGTGTGTGTGGTTGTGTGGGGTTGTGTGTGGGGTTGTGTGTGGTTAAGTGTGGTTGTGTGTGTGGTTGTGTGAGGTTGTGTGTGGGGTTGTATGTGTGGGGGTGGGGGTTGTGTGTGTGGGGGGTGGGGGTTGTGTGTGTGGGGGGGGGTGGGGGCTGTGTGTGTGTGGGGTTGTGTGTGCATGTGGAGTTGTGTGTGTGGGGTTGTGTGTGTAGTTATGTGGGGTTGTGTGTGTGGGGGTTTGTGTGTGGGGGTTGTGTGTCGGCGGTTGTGTGTGTGGGGTTGTGTGTTGGGGGGTTGTGTGGGTGGGGGTGAGTGTGTGTGGGGTCTGGGTGTGTGTGGGGGGTTGTGTGTATGGTTGTGTGGTGTTGTGTGTGGGGTTGTGTGTGTGGTTGTGTGGGGTTGTGTGTGGGGTTGTGGGTGTGGGATGTGTGTGGGGTTGTGTGTGTGTGTGGGGTGTGTGGGTGTGTGTGTGGGGGTATGTGTGGGGGGGTGGGGGGTTGTGTGTGTGGGGGGTGTATGTGTGTGAGGGGGTTGTGTGTGTGAGGGGGTTGTGTGTGTGGGGGGTTGTGTGTGCATGTGCAGTTGTGTGTGGAGCTGTGTGTGTGTGGGGTTGTGTGTAGGGTTGTGTGTAGGGTTGTGTGTGGGGTTGTGTGTGTGGTTGTGTGGGGTTGTGTGTGTGGGAGGTTGTGTGTGGGGTTTGTGTGTGGGGGTTGTGTGTGTGGGGAGTTGTGTTTGTGGGGTTATGTGTGTGGGGTTGTGTGTGGGGGTTGTGTGTTTGGGGGGGTGTTTGGGGGTCTGTGGGGGCTGTGTGTGTGTGTGGGTGGGTGTGGGGGGGTTGTGTGTGTGTGGAGTTGTGTGTGTGGGGTTGTGTATGGGGGGTTGTGTGTGGGTGGTTGGGTGTGGGGGGTTGTGTGTGTGTGTGGAGTTATGTGGGCTTGTGTGTATGGGGTTTTGTGTGGGGGGTTGCGTGTGGGGTGTGTGTGTGGGTGTGTGTGGGGGGGGTTGGGTGTGTGGGGTTGTGTTTATGTGTGTGGAGTTGTGTGTGTGGGGTTGTGTGTGGGGTTGTGTATGTAGGGTGTGTTTGTGGGGAGGTGTGTAGGGTTGTGTGTGTGGGGTTGTGTATGTGGGGTTTTGTGGGGGGTTGTGTTTGGCGGGTGTGTGGGGTTGTGTTTGTGTGTGTGGAGTTGTGTGTGTGGGGTTGTGTGTGTGGGGTTGTGTGTGTGGTTGTGTGTGTGTGTGGTTGTATGTGTGGGGTGTATGTGTTTGTGGGTATGTGTGGGGGGGTTGTGTGTGGGTGGGAGTATGTGTGGGGGTTGTGTGTGTGGGGTTGTGTGTGTGGGGCTGTTTGGGTGTGGGGCTGTTTGGGTGTGGGGCTGTTTGGGTGTGGGGTTGTGTGTGGGGAGGTGTGTAGGGTTGTGTGTGAGGGGTTGTGTATGTGGGGTTTTGTGGGGGGTTGTGTGTGGGGCGTGTGTGGGGTTGTGTTTGTTTGTGTGGATTTGTGTGTGTGGGGTTGTGTGTGTGGGGTTGTATGTGTGTGGTTGTGTGTATGTGGTTGTGTGTGCGGGGTATATGTGTTTGTGTGTGTGTGGGGGGTTGTGTGTGGGTTGGTGTATGTGTGGGGGGTTGTGTGTGGGTGGGGTTGTGTGTGGGGTTGTTTGTGGGTTATGTGTGGGGTTGTGTATGGAGTTGTGTGGGGCTGTGTGTTTGTGGGGTGTGTGTATGGGGTGTGTGTGGGGGGGTTGTGTGTGTGAGTGTGTGTGTTTGTGTTACTATCCTTGTGGGGACTTGGGCATGATAACACACTCACGCTGTGGGGACTTGATTGCACTGTGGGGACCTGAACCCAGGTCCCCACAAGGTAATGACTTCTAAATGATTAAAAATGACTTCAGGAACATCTGTGTCAATTTTTACAACTTTTGAAAAAATTGCCTTGTGGGGACCTGTGTTTCATAATGTGTGTTTATATTTTTGCTCGCTCTGTCCCCGTAGGCAGGAGGTGGTACTGCAGTCCTAAACACACTTTGCATTTTAAACACACATTGCTCACAGAAACAAATACTAGCAGCAGAAAGGATGCACATTTCGAAGGGAAAGCTCCATATCCCTTTATTTATCCAAATATTTTGAATGTAAATTAACCTTTTCTCTACATAAAAACTTATTTACATGATGCTGCTATTGAATTTAGTCTTTTTGTGTCTGAAAAGTGTGGTTTTATGAGCATTTTTAAAATCTATTTGAGTTGGAACACTTCACTATTGCCATGTGATCTTTATCTTCAATTAATGAATGATGGTGCACTGAACTGTGATATAAAGTAAATGATTCTGATCATGTTTTGTAAATAACTTAGAGGACTATTCAGGCCCAGTGTTCAGAGCCCTTGTCTTTTTTCGCTATTGCAAAGTCAATTCACTCCAAAACTCTGGCCATCCTTTGGTGGACTAGCCAGCCAGAGTCGACTTCAGTGCTGGTGGTGCCTGGTGCAACAGTCTTTTTTGGTGATTTCTTGATATTCCTTAATTGCGAATTTGCAAATTGCGAATTCGCAAATAAGAAATACTTTCCCATTCACCAGGAGTCCCATAGCAAGGAATGGGAAGTTATTCTCAATTTGTGATTCGCAATTTGCTAATCGCAATTTGAGAATAATTTGAAGGGTGCAGGGGTGCTGCACCCCTGAAATTTACATGTGTGTGCATATGGCGCACATACATGCCCTAAGGGCATGTATGTGCGCCACATGGCACCTTTACAAATGCCAAAAAGTGCATTTGTAAAATAATTTGAGATTTCTTAATTGGAATTCGCACAACTTGAGTGCTTTATACATAGCATTTAAGGAATCGCAATTTGCGTTTCCTTAAATGCTGACGCAAAATTAAGAAATCGCAAATTTTGCGATTCCTTAATTTTGCGATGCGATTTCCATGATACATCGCATTTTCCTTATTTTTTCTCGCAAACGCTGTTTTTTTGCGAATCGCAGCGTTTGCGAGAAAAAAACGGATGATACATCTGCCCCAAAATGTATGTTTACCTCTTTACTACACAAACACAAAATCTGCACCATTTGCCAGCAAGTTTCGTGACACATTTTTCCTGATGAAAATTCCGTCTGAACAAATTCTTGGGGTGAGAAATGTGTCCTCCAGTTGTAATCCAATACATCGTTTGCGTTAAAAACAAGCATTTACAATGCAATGGTTTCGCCTTTGGAAAAGTTAGAGTTATTGGCATTGTAAATGACAACATTTTATTTATGTGTTGGTTTTGAAAACAGATACATAAATGGCATTGTCATTTACATTGCCATTAGCTTAATCTCTGCAGTCACTCTGCACCCTCTAGCACTCCCTAGCACTCCCTACTCACTCTGCACTCTCTAGCACTCCCTAGAACTCCCTACTCACTCTGCACTCTCTAGCACTCCCTACTCACTCTGTACTCTCTAGCACTCCCTAGCACTCCCTACTCACTCTGCACTCTGCACTCCCTATGCACTCTGCACTCCCTATGCACTCTGCGCTCCCTATGCACTCTGCGCTCCCTATGCACTCTGCGCTCCCTATGCACTCTGCGCTCCCTATGCACTCTGCGCTCCCTATGCACTCTGCGCTCCCTATGCACTCTGCACTCCCTATGCACTCTGCACTCCCTATGCACTCTGCACTCCCTATGCACTCTGCACTCTGCACTCCCTATGCACTCTGCACTCCCTATGCACTCTGCGCTCCCTATGCACTCTGGACTCTGCGCTCCCTATGCACTCTGCGCTCCCTATGCACTCTGCGCTCCCTATGCACTCTGCACTCCCTATGCACTCTGCACTCCCTATGCACTCTGCACTCTGCACTCCCTATGCACTCTGCACTCCCTATGCACTCTGCACTCCCTATGCACTCTGGACTCTGCGCTCCCTATGCACTCTGCGCTCCCTATGCACTCTGCGCTCCCTATGCACTCTGCACTCCCTATGCACTCTGCACTCCCTATGCACTCTGCACTCCCTATGCACTCTGCACTCCCTATGCACTCTGCACTCCCTATGCACTCTGCACTCTGCACTCCCTATGCAACATGCACTCTGCACTCCCTATGCACTCTGCACTCCCTATGCACTCTGCACTCCCTATGCACTCTGCACTCCCTATGCACTCTGCACTCCCTATGCACTCTGCACTCTGCACTCCCTCTGCACTCCCTATGCACTCTGCACTCCCTATGCACTCTGCACTCCCTATGCACTCCCTATGCACTCTGCACTCTGCGCTCCCTATGCACTCTGCACTCCCCATGCACTCTGCACTCCCTACACACTCTGCACTCCCTACACACTCTGCACTCCCTATGCACTCTGCACTCCCTATGCACTCTGCACTCTGCACTCCCTATGCACTGTGCACTCTTCACTCCCTATGCACTCTGCACTCCCTATGCACTCTGCACTCCCTATGCACTCTGCACTATGCACTCCCTATGCACTCTGCACTATGCACTCCCTATGCACTCTGCACTCTGCACTCCCTATGAACTCTGCACTCTGCACTCCCTATGCACTCTGCACTCCCTATGCACTCTGCACTCCCTATGCACTCTGCACTCCCTATGCACTCTGCACTCCCTATGCACTCTGCACTCCCTATGCACTCTGCACTCCCTATGCACTCTGCACTCCCTATGCACTCCCTATGCACTCCCTATGCACTCTGCGCTCCCTATGCACGCTGCACTCCCTATGCACTCTGCACTCTGCGCTCCCTATGCACTCTGCACTCCCTATGCACTCTGCACACCCTATGCACTCTGCACACCCTATGCACTCTGCACACCCTATGCACTCTGCACACCCTATGCACTCTGCACTCTGCGCTCCCTATGCACTCTGCACTCCCTATGCACTTTGCACTCCCTATGCACTCTGCACACCCTATGCACTCTGCACACCCTATGCACTCTGCACTCTTCACTCCCTATGCACTCTGCACTCTTCACTCCCTATGCACTCTGCACTCCCTATGCACTCTGCACTATGCACTCCCTATGCACTCTGCACTCCCTATGCACTCTGCACTCCCTATGCACTCTGCACTCCCTATGCACTCTGCACTCCCTATGCACTCTGCACTCCCTATGCACTCTGCACTCTGCACTCCCTATGCACTCTGCACTCCCTATGCACTCTGCACTCCCTATGCACTCTGCACTCTGCACTCCCTATGCACTCTGCACTCCCTATGCACTCTGCACTCTGCACTCCCTATGCACTCTGCACTCCCTATGCACTCTGTTCCCTATGCACTCTGCACTCCCTATGCACTCTGCACTCCCTATGCACTCTGCACTCCCTATGCACTCTGCACTCTGCGCTTCCTATGCACTCTGCACTCCCTATGCACTCTGCACTCCCTATGCACTCTGCACTCCCTATGCACTCTGCACTCCCTATGCACTATGCACTCCCTATGCACTATGCACTCTGCACTCCCTATGCACTGTGCACTCTTCACTCCCTATGCACTCTGCACTACCTATGCACTCTGCACTATGCACTCCCTATGCACTCTGCACTCTGCACTCCCTATGCACTCTGCACTCCCTATGCACTCTGCACTCCCTATGCACTATGCACTCTGCACTCCCTATGCACTCTGCACTCCCTATACATTCTGCACTCCCTATGCACTCTGCACTCCCTATGCACTCTGCACTCCCTAGATTAAATGATAGATGAATGAATGAATGGGTGACTGAATGCAAAGTTGAAATGGTGGATATCAGTGGGTGAATGGAAGGGTGAAAATGTGATATAAATGGATCGGTTGAATGGAAAAGTGCAGTTCATGCACACTGTTGTCTCCTGCACATTACATTGTGTCTAAACTAATTTAATACATGCATTGGATTCATGCACATACTGCCTTTATGCACATGTTCGCTGATGCACACACTGCTTTATTTCATGGGTGCGCTCTGCCGTAAGCGCACTTTTTTTTTTATAGGCCACTGTTTTCTCCCACGAATGTAATTTATGTACACTTTATTCAGGCGCACAATTGTTTCATGAGAGCACATGTTTTGTGCTCACTCTGTTCATGCACAAGCACTTCATAATAACAAACGTTTTTCCTAGTCTCAGTGACAGTTTTGGAACAAGCGCTACTTTAATTTACAACAAGCTGCTTTCATATGCACCTTTCGTGCACTCACTGGGAGCTGACTTAAAAAGTAGTGGATACCCTGGGAAAATAAACGTGGATCCCATCGTAAAAATCTGCTTTAAGTATTTAGGAAAGTCTTAGTGTGGCCTGCGTCAGTTGATAGTTCAGAAATGAAAGCAATATTAACAATGGTTTCAACAGCGACACTTCTTTCACAGATGTGCTTCTAGGGTGCTGTTGTGTGTACACGCTGAGTGTACTCCTGAGTCCTGAATACAGAATATTTAATGAACACATGCCTTCCTAAGTGTAAACTTTACATCTAGGACAGAGATCTACTTCCTCGTACAAACACACTGAGCAAACTGGACTTTTAGGCGTGAGAATGCAAGAAGAAAGGGGCTAATTAATGAGAGGAAGCCCCCGAGGCTCAAAGAATGCGTGCGCACCAAAAATAAAGGCACAAAACAAGTATCCTCGCTTCTAGTGTCATGAGAGAGGAATTATAAGCAAAGACGGACAGCTTCAGAAATCAGCCTGCTGGGAAGGCTCTCAGCTCTGCAAACACTGGGGGCGTGGGCTGAAAGAGGCCTGACGGAGCCGGCAAAGTCAATGTCTTTGTGATGCAGGGCGGCTGACGGAAGCTCCCCTTCACACCTCTTTCACAGCCAAGAGCATGACAATAGAGGCTCTCTTGCGCTGCAGGGTCCACACCCAGCACACCTTCAGGGGGGAAGGGCTGCCAAGAAGAACGGGCAGTGAAGGGGCTCGCTCTTCCCAAAGGAGGAAGGACAAAATCTGCAAAGGCAAAGAACACATTGCCAACGCCAATGACACATACTATCCTGTTAGGAGTGAAAAGGAACTCACATTCTCTGACCTGTAAACATTGTCATTTTTGCACCTTTAAGCGCTGGCTGGAAATTCATTCTGAAATAACCCATTGTCAACTATATACCAATTTAAGTAAACTGTTAAGTGTCCATGACTGGAGAAACCCAATATTTCTAATTTCAAATGTATAATTCGTTTTCGGTGCTGGTGCTTTAGAGAGGGAGTACTTTGAAAAGAACAGACAGTGAAATGCTTTGTATTTGCTTGTGCGTTTTCCCTTATTTCAATTTAGTAGGGAAAATGTCTGACTTTGCAAATTTTCAATTGTAAGCTGCGTGGCTTCTTGACACTAAGGGGCAGATTTATGAGGCCCTTGCGCCACGTTTACGCCGCTGTTGCGTCACGCAAGGCGGCGTAAACGTGGCGCATCCCTACGAACGATTTACAACGTGACGCATCTAGGCAGATGCGTCAAGTTGTAAAGCCCTGCGCCGCTTGTGGGCGTTCCGGCGCAGGGTGGGCGTTCCGGGGCAGGTGCGCCTCGCAAAAGTGGCTGAGTGAAATCTATAAGATTTCACTCAGTCACTTTCAGGCCAATGCTGCGTCAAAAGCCTGCGCCTGCTTGAAGCAGGCGTAGGTCTTGACGCAGCATTGTTAAGATGGGGCACCCCCGAGCCTTGCTGGAGCTGCGTCGCGCTTGCGACGCAACTCCAGCAATGCGCCAACTTAACGGCACAGATGCGTCACGCATCTGTGCCGTTTTTGCCCCATGGTGCGCCGCATTGTAAATGCAGCGCACCATGGGTGGCGGAGCTGTGGCGCACTGTGGCGTACATTAACTGGCGCATCCCTGGGGATGCGCCAGTTAACATAAATCTGCCCCAATGGTCTCATAAGCATCTCCTTGATGTTAGCGCATAAACACTGCACTCCTAAAGAATAATTCATTAAATTCGACTTTTATCCTTTTCATTCTAGAACTTTTTGTATCAATATACATGGGAACAAAAAATCACAGGACGCATGAAAAATATTAAAAGGTCCGATATTCATGGCGACCAAATTTTGAAAATCAAAACCCTAGTGTTCCCTGAACATAGACGTAGAAATATAATTGTGCATGGACCCAGGGCCACTGCATACCTTACATATCTTAAATGCCAGCATTCTCCAACACTGTCCACGTTACAGTAAGAGAAATTGAATGCAACCTTTACACAGTATAATCTGTGTTAACAACATTTGTTTTGGTTTGGGGGAGCTAGCTAACACTGCTCTATCCAACCAAATATGGCTGGATAGAAATTGGCATGAAGTAATAGTAGGTCACGCTCTAGAATATTGTGTCTAGGGTGGAACGCTATCTCTAAATTAAAGCTTCACTGTATTGCTGATTACAATATTGGGTATACTATTTATTGTAATATGTATTTTGTTTGGAGACCAATGGTCTAATAAACATACATGTCCAGCTGCCCTTTTCCTAAAACCGGACACATGCTAAATCTGTTGAAGTTTCCAGAATAGAGATGGTGAAAAAAGAAGACAGACTCAGCAAATCCATGATCCCTAGTAACATAATCAATATGGGATAACATTATCTGCGAAAAAAGCATGCTCGTTTGGCTAATTAATTGACTCTCAGCTTAGAAGTTTAGTAAGCATGGCAAAAGTAAAGCTCCGTTTGGTAAAATTAGCTTTTTGTCACTGGGAATGAGCTCAAATTAATTCCTGAAGTTCTCTCTAGTTAGGTTGTCATATCCAGTCCAGTACACTCCATTCAGGGGCGCTGGAATTATGCAGCAGGAGGGCCCCAAATTATGTGACAGGTTTGACTAAATTATATGTCAAGAAAAGGCAAGTTATGCAGCATAATACAGCACATTTTGTGACAGTATTACCTCATTTTTTTGTAATTTGTACTCATTAACACTATTTGGGTAAAGGTTTAACATCGTTAGTATCTGTTTGACACCCAAATACAGCAATATGCAACAAAAAGGTGATCACTCAACCTTTGCGAAGGGCCTTTCACTGCGCAACAACACGTGTTGCTGTGTTTTACAAACTTTTTATTCATTTGCGATAGCAATCATTTTTGTGTTAAAATCTGCAGATTATGATACAGATGATAGATTATGTAAGAAAGGGGGTAAATCCATACTTATGCAGAAAACACCGTGACTGTAAATTTGCATAATTCTAGTGACCCTGACTATAATGCATAAGTGACTAGTCTTTGCACTCTCGCTGATCTAAGAACACATCACACATTTTCAAAAAGTGTTTATCTGAATTTTGTTTTCGGTGTGCACAGACAGGAGAAGGCCACTTCTCTGCAGTCTGACTTTTGCTGTATGAAGGAAAATAGCTGGCTGCCTGGTTCTCCTACAAAGCAAATACAATGACATGATGGCCGGAACGCTGAAACTTTCACAGGTCTGGGTTGAAACCATCATTGTTCTTTAGCTCACTTCACCATCCCAGATCAGATCCAGCTTTATGCAAATCAGTCTTGGCCCTGTGCCTCATGGGAATAATGTATCCCTAACTGCCAGGCCAGGTCTTCCCTGGACCGTAAACAAGCATCCTGGTAACACCCCTCAACAGCCAGGCTAGTTTGAATCCAGAGGCAAAGTGAGCAAGGGACCCATGACTGGGCATACCCTTCCAACTTAGGGCAAAGAAAGCAAACACAAGGAGATGATGGATGGAGTGCTGAAACTTTTCAGACACTCACCACCAATCACAGATCTGAGTTAAATCCATAATCGTTCTCTAGCCACCACCCCAGTTCAGACCCAGCCATATGCGAATCAGTCTTGACCCTGTTCCTCATAAGAACAGTCCAGCCCGAAGTACCGTACCAGGTCTTCCCTAAACCGGAAACAAGCATACTGTGATCAGTTTTGAGGTAAAACCCCCTCATCAGAAAGGCAAGCTTGAATCCAGTGGCAAAGTAAGCAAGCGACCCACGTCTGGGCATACCCTGTCAATTTAGTGTGAATAAAGCAAACACAAGGAGCTGATGGACAAAGCACTGAAATTTTTCAGATACTCCCCCCAGTCACAGATCTGGAATGAAGCCATCATCATTCTTTAGCTCACTTCAACACCCCAGTTCAGACACAGGCATATGGAAATCAGTCTTGAGCCTGTTCCTCATTGGAACAGTCCTGCCAAGCCAGGTGTTCCCCAGACCGGAAACAAACATCCTCGCACTGGTTTTGGGGTAACACCCCAAATCAGCCAGGCTAGCTAGAATCCAGTGGCAAAGTGAGCAAGAGACCCACGCCTGGGCATACCCTGCCAACTTAGGCAGAACAAAGCAAACACAAGGAGATGATGGATGGAGTGCTGAAACTTTTCAGACACTCACCACCAATCACAGATCTGAGTTAAATCCATCATCGTTCTCTAGCCTCCACCTCAGTTCAGACCCAGCCATATGCGAATCAATCTTGACCCTGTTCCTCATGGGAACAGTCCAGCCCGAAGTGCCGAACCAGGTCTTTCCTAGACCGGAAACAAGCATCCTGGGATCGGTTTTGAGGTAACACCCACTCATCAACCAGGCTAGCTTGAATTCAGTGGCAAAGTGAGCAAGGGACCCACGTTTGGGCATACCCTGTCAACTTAGGGTGAACAAAGCAAACACAAGGAGATGATGGACAGAGCACTGACATTTTTCAGATACTCCCCCAGTCACAGATCTGGGTTGAAGCCATCATCATTCTTTAGCTCACTTCATCACCCCAGTTTAGACACAGGCATATGGAAATCAGTCTTGAGCCTGTTCCTCATTGGAACAGTTCTGCCAAGCCAGGTGTTCCCCAGACCGGAAACAAACATCCTCGCACTGGTTTCGGGGTAACACCCCAAATCAGCCAGGCTAGCTAGAATCCAGTGGCAAAGTGAGCAAGAGACCCACGCCTGGGCATACCCTGCCAACTTAGGGAGAACAAAGCAAACACAAGGAGATGATGGATGGAGTGCTGAAACTTTTCAGACACTCACCACCAATCACAGATCTGAGTTAAATCCATCATCGTTCTCTAGCCTCCACCTCAGTTCAGACCCAGCCATATGCGAATCAATCTTGACCCTGTTCCTCATGGGAACAGTCCAGCCCGAAGTGCCGAACCAGGTCTTTCCTAGACCGGAAACAAGCATCCTGGGATCGGTTTTGAGGTAACACCCACTCATCAACCAGGCTAGCTTGAATTCAGTGGCAAAGTGAGCAAGGGACCCACGTTTGGGCAACCCCCTGTCAACTTAGGGTGAACAAAGCAAACACAAGGAGATGATGGACAGAGCACTGACATTTTTCAGATACTCTCCCCAGTCACAGATCTGGGTTGAAGCCATCATCATTCATTAGCTCACTTCATCACCCCAGTTTAGACACAGGCATATGGAAATCAGTCTTGAGCCTGTTCCTCATTGGAACAGTTCTGCCAAGCCAGGTGTTCCCCAGACCGGAAACAAGCATCCTAGCACTGGTTTCGGGGTAACACCCCAAATCAGCCATGCTAGCTTGAATCCAGTGGCAAAGTGAGAAAGAGATCCACGCCTCGGCATACCCTGCCAACTTAAGGCAAACAAAGCAAAGACAAGGAGATGATGGAGGGCGCTGAAACTTTTCAGGCACTCACCCCCCAGTTACAGATCTGGGTTGAATCCATCATCATTCTTTATCTCACTTTGCCACCCCAGTTCAGACTCAGGCATGTACAAATCAGTCTTGACCCTGTTCCTCATGGGAACAGTCTAGCCTGAATGGAAACAAGCATCCTGGGACTGGTTTCAGAGTAATGCCCCTCATCAGCTAGGCTAGCTTTCTCTGTCTTGAGGTGAGTGTCTGAAAAGTTTCAGCACTTCGTACATCATCTCCTTGTGTTTGCTTTTCACCCCAAGTTGGCGGCATGCCCAGACGTGGGTCACTTGCTAACTTTGCCCCTGGGGTGGCAGAGTGGGCTAAAGAACGGTGTTGGATTAAACCAAGATTTTTTGACTGGGTGTGAGTGTTTGATTGGTTCAGACGCTCCGTCCATTACCTCCCCCTTTTGTACCCCCTACTTTTAGAAAGTTGCCATTGTCCTGGCTTAGCAAGAAAATGTGTAATGGAGTATGCACTCCTTCCCTTTCGCCTGACTCAATGTTTAGAGACTTCTGTGTGGGTGCGTGCGATCAGTGTCCGTGGATCGCCCCAAACCACAATCAATATGAAGTATTCTAAAAGAGCACTCCTCTTGCGCTCTACACTGTTGCACTGTGAAAAGTGGGAATCATTCCCGCAAATTTGTTCCATTAATCCGGGTATTCCAATGTAAGCTCTTCTGTCCATAAACTTTTTTGAGTGGAATGTGTCACTGCTTCCCATTCCAGTCTAATACATAAATTAAAGTGTGAGTCTAGGGCAGTGTCTCATGTGTGAGAAAGAGATGACTAGTTTTGGACTCGGCCTTGTCTGCAGGGTCATTCCCAAGGTTTGAGTGTGTTTTATAGTCTTTGGAGATGGCACATTCCTATCGCTTCTCTCAGTACTCTTCTTTCTAGAGTGGTTCATTTTCAATTTTCGTCCAGTCTCTCGAGTGGGAGGAAGGCATATTTAAGCTTTAATTATATGTACAGTCGTGAGACGTGAAAATCTTCGCAGGAATATATTTCCCAAATTGATACGCCTATTGTTTCACATTTTCAGAAATTTCTCAATTGTTTCACATCCCCCATAATTTCTCCATTCCACTTTGGAAAGTTTGGAAAATTGTCACAGATGCTGTAGGATGTGATAAGGTAAGTACTCAAATGACCACCAATCATAGCATTCCAATCATGACATTCGCATCCCAGCTTCATTCATTAAGTATTGCAGGCAACGGTTAGTTTGTAAAAAAAAATAAGTATGCAGCTCTCGTCAGGAGGCAGCATGCACTAGCCCATATTTCCTGTTAGCGCCGCCTAAAATAGAACCAACTTCTAATCATAAAAATGGGATGAGAATGTTGTGTAATGGCCAGAGCTGCTGACTTCGGAGTCAGTTGGAACCAGGTTCGAGTCTCGGGGTCGCCTCAACATCCTCTGATTCTGGACGAATAACTTAATCTCTCCATGCCTACCATAAATGAATGTGTTCTTAACTAGTGCTCATGAAAAGCAACAGTGTTTATGATTAAGTGCAGGTGCCGAGCACAAGAAACAATTGGGTCAAATTAAGTACTAAGTGCTGGAATATGTTGTTCATCCATTTTTTTAGGCATTGTAAGTGCTGGTTCATATAGGTCGTTAAAACCCATTTGTAGGCCACCACCATCTATGAGGCCCACTAATAGTGTTGACTGTTGAGAACACTATGCCCCCAATGAAGACAGTCAGGTACAGAGTGCCCACTGAAATGTTACAAACACAGCCTCAATTCCACTTCCAACTGTCTAAAGATAAAATTCTCAAGATTAATGGCTAGAACGCTTTGCTACTCTGAAAACTCGTGCCACCAAGAATAAGCTGCCAGCACCCTGAAAAATCCAAGAACTTACTGAAGACCAGCACAGTACTTGAAGACTGGAGAAGAAATGGAGAAGAATGAAATTCTAGGAGACCCAATCCTTCTGAAACCACTCTGCTACAGCTTTCATTCAATTATAACCCCAGCAAAAGCCACATGCTACAAGAGTGTATTCAACAGAGCAATCAACAGAGGCATAGCCCACTTTAAGGCTGTCAAACAGTGTGCCAACCCATCCCAGTACCAGTTATCCCGCCCTCAGCCAACAGATGCAGCACGTTCAACCCCTTCTTCATGAAAAAATCAATAAAATCCGATTTAACATCAGCCATTCATCAGTTTAATCCACACCATCACCTATACTTAGCCAGTACACCACTAACTGGTAATTCCTCAAGACTATCTCCCACAAAGATCTCTCTAACATTCTGAACTGACTGAAGCCGATCTCTTACAAGGATGGAAATAGATTTATGAAGGTGCACCCAATGAGGAAAAATCCAAAGTATAATTTGTTTTAAATAAACGTCTTCTTTATTTTTCTTTCTTTACTAGCCAACATGTTTCAGCCATAAGGATGAACTTCTTCAGGGCTTAAAACAGCTTTGTGCAATCAAGAAATTGGATGCTGTAATTCCTCTGTTCCAGGATAGATATGATTCCAGTCTTCACATAATATGCTACACCAAGAAATCGCATCCTCCATGTATAATAGGTATTATGTACCCACTAGAGACACCGGCATCCATGTCTAAAGCATCCGTCTGTCCGGTCTTGCATATCCCAAATCAAAGGCGGAAAAAAGCAGCCTGGAGTGAAGGGATTACATCCTCTAATTTTCTAAAAGTGAAAAATAAATACACAACTGGGCAACCCAATAACCCCATTTGAGCTTGGGTAAAGGTTACAGAAAATTACAGCTTACAAGGGAATTGTGTTAAAAAAACTAATTCCAAAAATATTTGTTTACAACTTAATTGTATCAACACTGAATAATAAATTACAAAATAATATTGTTCAAATGAGTGTCCCAAGAGGAGACCAATTGAAGCAGTATATATTTTTTTTCTTTTAAGTTGAAAAGTAAGCTGAGACTAGGCCCAATCCACCTTGTGCCTCCGAACCACACTCTATTAAGGTCAGCCATAACTTTCAACTTAGTCCCGGTCGCATAGAACTAGATGCCAGTGGTTGGCCCTTCGATCTTTTAGGTTCTATTTTTCACAAGGAACTTTAAAACCTCATAACACCAGTTCAACTGATTGGATACCACCAGATTAGACACTATGGGGCATTTTTGCAATCCCCTATAGCCACCACAATGTCACCATTTCAGACGTTTGGGGGCAATAGGGGCTTTGCCTTGTTTACAAGTTTGATTTCACAATATCTTTAGCGGCGATTGAAGAATCCTCACATAATTCTCCCCAAAAAAAGTTTCACTCAGGTCTGCTCCTGTCTTGAAAGTTCTGGGGTGATTTGTCAAGTGAAGGCTGAGAAAAAAGGGGGATCCCAAAACGCGTTTTCTCCATGTTAATTTCCATAGGAAACTTAAGCCCAGGCTACAGCCCGAACTACTGAACGGATTTGCACCAAATTTGGCAAAAAGGTAGAGCTTGGTTCAAAAAGCAAACTTGTTTTGAAATGGTGTAAATCAGTTCAGTAGTTCCTGAGAAATAAAAAAAAAAGAAAAGTTTTGATATCGGAGCATCCCGAGGAGTCGCCGCGAACCCTCCCGAGTAGGAGCTTGATTCTAATTGGCTGAAAACATTCCAAACTAAAATGTGTTGGCAGCCATTTTGTGACTCTGTAACCGAGTCACAAGAAAAGAGTAAAACAAAAAGGCGAAAAACAAGAAAAGGGGGAAGGGTAAAAACACCCTGACCCCCTAGGCCTGCTGAGGGGGTCCCAAAACAGCATTAAAAAAAAAAATAGGCAGAATTTGCGCTGGCTGCGCGAATCCTGCCGAGAAAATAAAAAAAACAGAGTGCAGGAGCAGCACCCGGGTGGGCCAGATCCCGGGGGCATGCCCAAATGATATAGCGGGGGCCCACAGGTCCCCCACAGCCCTGGGAACCGCCACCTATCAGGGGCTCCTATTTTTATTAAATAGATTGTGTGTGGAGGGGTTCAAGCACCGCACACACCCCAAGGACCACCACCTCCTAGGGGCTTTTTCCAATTAAAAGTAGAGGCACACACCCCCCACAGCCTGCACCCCCCTGCAGCCCAGGGACCGCCACCTCCCCAGGGCAATAAATAGGCAAATTTGGGGGTAGGTACGGTCCCCCAGCCCCGGGGACCACCACCTCCCTGGGGCTTTGAAAATATTGGGAGTGGCTCCACACGGCCCACATCCTGGAGCCTGTGATGACCCTGGGGACCGCCGCCCCCCAGGGTCGGCTCCTGCAATGTCCCAGGGTGACCACCCCAGGACACTGCTGTTTGCTATGGCAGGGCGGGAGCACTGCTCCCACCCTGCCATAGCAAACTTTGCTTTGCTTGATTGAAGCAAGAACAGGAAAACCTGCTCTCGCTTCAATCAAGTAAAGCAGAATTGCTTTTGAGCAAGGGGAGCTGCATGTCAGCAGCTCCCCTTGCTCAAAAGCAATGCTGGTTCCCGCAGGAGGCCGGGAGCCGGTGGGACCGTGGGGGCATTGGGGCTCCCCCCACGGTCCCCAACGGTGAGGCCAGGCCCTGGGGGATGGGGTCCCTGGGGCTAGTAGTGTCCCAGGGAAGGGGACGTAAGTTTTAATAAAAAGAAAAGGCCATGCCCTGGAGGGATGGGGTCCCTGGGGCCAAAAGAGGCCCAGGGAAGGTGGGGCCTGATATTACAAGTCTGGAAACACACCCCCTGGCCCATTGTAAATTGAGGGATTAACCACTTAAAGGTTCCCTTGCCACCCAAAACCCAGGCCCACCCTATACTCTAAAAAAAATCCCTTTCCACCCCAATACCCATATCCACCCTAAATCTAAAAACATCTGTTGCCACCCAAAAAGCCATACCCACCCAAATCCCTAAGAGGTCCCCTGCCACCCAAAAACCCACGCCCACCCTAAACCCTAAAAAATCGCTTACCACTCAAAAAAACCCATACCCATCAAACCCTGAAAATTCTCTTGAAACACAAAAACCCACATAAATGCTAAACCCTAAAAAATGTCTTTCCACTCAAAACCCCATACCACAGCTAAACCCTAATAAAATTAGTATCGCCCAAAAATCCATACCCAACCTAAACCCTAAAATTTCCCTTGCCACCCAAAACTCATACTCACTCTAAACCCTAAAAAATCCTTATCACCCAAAAACCTATACAGACCCTAAAATGTACCTTGCTCCACAAATACCCACACCCACCGAAAACCTTAAACATTCCCATGCCACCCAAAAAACCCATACCCACCCTAAACCCTAAAAAATCTCTAACCACTCAAAAACATACACCCACCCTAAACCCTTAAAATTCACTTGCCACCCAAAAATTGTACCCACCCAAATACCCCAAAAAAGCTCTTACCACCCAAACACCCATAACCACTGTAAACTTAAAAAATGCAGTTGCCACCTAAAACCCCATTCCCACCCTAAACCCTAAAAAAATAGCTTACCACTCTATAATCCATACCCACCCGGATCCCTACAAATTCTCCTGACACCCAAAAACCCAAACCCACCCTAAACCCTCAAAATTCCCTTGCCACCTAAAACCTACACTCACCCTAAACACTAAAATATTCCTCACCACCAAAAACCTATACCCACACTAAGCCCCAGAAATTCTATTAACACCCAAAAACACATACCCACCCTAAACCTTACAACCAAAAACCCATAACCACCCTAAACGCTAAAAATTCCTTATCACCCAAAAACCCATACCCACCCTGAACCATAACATTTCCCTTGCCCCCCAAAAACCCACACCCACCCTAAACCTTAAAAATTCTCTTGCCACCCAATATCCTATACACACTGTAAACCCTACACAATTCCTTCCCACCAAAAATCCCACACCTATCTCAAACGATAAAAATACCCTTGCCACCCAAATAACCATAGCCACCCTAAACCCTAAAAATTCTTATGCCGCCCAAATAACCATACCCACCCCTAAATCTAAAAAATGCAGTTGCCACCTAAAAATCCAAACCCACCATAAACTCTAAACAATACCTTACCACCCAAAAATCCATACCCACCCTGAACCCTAAAAATTCTTATGCCGCCCAAAAACCCATACTCAACCTAAACCCCCCAAAATTCCTTTGCTACCCAAATACCAAAATTCCTTTGCTACCCTATACCCACCGTAAACCCTAAGAAATCCCATATAACCTAAAAACCTACACCCACCCTAAAACATAAAAAGACCCCTACCACACAAAAACCCATACCCACCCTAAACCCTAAAAATTCTTATGCTGCCCAAAAAGCCATACCCACCTTTAACCCTAAAAAGACCCTTATCACCTAAAAACTATACTCACCCTAAACTCTAAAAAAATACCTTACCACCAAAAACCCATACCCACCCTAAACCCTAGAAGTTCCATTGCCACCCAAAAACCCATAACCACCCTCAACTCTAAGACAAACCTTAAATCCCAAAAACCCATAACTACCCTAAACCCTAAAAATTCCTTATCATTGAAAACCCCATACTCAACCTAAACCATAAAATTTCCTTTGCCCCCCAAGAACCCATACCCACTCTAAACCTCAAAAATTCTGTTGCCACCCAAAAACCCATACCCGCCCTAAACGCTAAAAATTCCCTCACCACCCAAAAACCCATACCCACCATGAACACTAGAAAGTCCGTTGCCACCCAAAAACCCATATGCACCCTAAAATCTAAAAAAAGGCCATATCACCCGAAAACCCATACCCAACCTAAAACCTAAAAAATCCCTTACCACCCAAAAACCCATCCCCACCCTAAACCTTACAAATTCCTGTGCCGCCTGAAAAGCTATACCCACTCTAAACCCTAAAAAAGCCCTTATCACCTAAAAACCTATACTTACTATAAACACAAAAAAATACCTTACCACCAAAAACCCATACCCACCCTAATCCCCAGAAATTCCCTTGCCACCCAATAACACATACCTATCGTAAACCTCACAACCAAAAACCCATAACAGTTTTTTTCACATCTCATGGTGTTCTTCGTCAATGACATATAATTGTACATTAGTAGGAAGTATTGCTGCCTTTAAAAAAAAAAAAATAGGTGGATGCCTACTTCTCATAGTACCAACTCCCATCATTACCATTTGGCATAATATTGAGGCCCGGTTGAAATTTAAATTAAGCGGCTTGAGTCATGCAATTTCTAGAATTTCATGCTACACTTGTGATAGAAATTCCAGTGCCATCTCACATAACTATATGGCATTTGTGGCAAAAGTTTATCGCAAATTCATGGGACTAATACAAATGTTCTGAACATGAGAGCCTTTTCCTTTTGCCACTTATGTTTTTTCGTGCTATGTTTTTACTGCAAAATTGCAAAACTCATTTTGTGCTCAAATATAGCACCTCATAATGTATTTTGCATTTGTGTAATCTTATATGATTTCGCATAATTTTCCTGAACTTTTGCATAATTAAACAAAAACAAACTAAGCAAATAGTGTACACGCTATCATTTTACACACTTTCTTAAAGTTTTTATTTAATTGACATTTTTATAAAACCAAACATACAAAACATTTTGGAGGTCTGTTGCTCCACATCACCCCATGAAGTATCATCGGGCAATTAACATGGTATAACTTTACAAGCTTATTATCCAGTTTGTCTTGAAACTTTCCCTGTAAATCCTGCCAAAGCACGTTACACATTGTTAATGCATTATTCCCCTGGTATGTACAAAAACATTTCCTGCTTACAGTGCTAGCAGCAAACGCCCTGTTATTGTGTGCTGAAGGGTTGTGCATCGGTGTGTTTAGGTGGTCCGGTTCTGCCTGTTGTCATGTGCGGGCCCACTACAGAAAGGGGCCCCATATGTCACGAGGCCGAGATGCTGATGGCTTCAGCTTCCAGAAGGTTGATAACTGTTCCTGACTAAATGTTACATCACAAATCCAATCGTTCACAGTCAGGGACCCTCTCCTCCCCAATGTACAGCAACTCTATGCTTGTCCAGTAATAACAAAAGAGCGCGTAATTTCCTGAGTCCCTGTGGTGTCGTCCTTTACATATCCCAATAAGCCCAACAGGGGGTCTGGGTCATTTGCCGTGCTCAGTATGTCATGTATAATTTTAAAAACGGAGGTCCAAAAGTCATCTAGTTTGGGGCAGAGCCATGCCATGTGCGAAAATGTTGCTGGAGCGAATCCACATCTCCAGCAGCCGGCATCGTCCCTAAGTCCCATGCGTTGAAGTTGAGCAGGAGTTCTATAGAATCTATGTATACATTTGAAATTAATAAGGCGTAGCTTATAGTTCAGGGACAGTGCTGTAAGCTGATTGCAACAACATGACCATTGTTCCTCAGATAGCTCAGTGGGAAGGTCCGCATTCTATGCTTGCAGGGCTTTGGGCGTTAACAAGGGGGCCGTGTTTTGCATGTTATTGTAGAGTCTGATGATGAGTATATGAGGTGTGTCAACCGTAAGAAAATTATTTTCAAGCACTAGCAGTGTGGGAGTGGGCTTGGGAATGTGTTGTGTAATTCTCTGCACATGGCCTTAAGTTTGTGATAGAAGAATTGTTCCGAAAATCGGACCGGACGTCCCTCCTCTGGCTCAGGAGGAGCTCTAAATGTCTCCCCTGGGTATAGATCCGTGAAAGTGCGCAGTCCCAATCGGAGAGCTAGTGCCCTACTTGTACCATCTCCCATGGCTGGTAACATCAGGTTGTGTGCTAGGGGGATAGATGGGGCATACAGGAGTTTAAGGTGCGCTCTGACCCGTAGTTTGTCCCATGCCGGCTCAATGTCTCCACCGTGTCTATTTCCCCACAAAGGCGTCTACCTGACTGATATAATGCCACCAAAAGTTGGATCGGCCCGCCACGTCCAGATCCACAGCAGTATGTGGCTGGATGGGGGTCAGGTGCAGCCTGAAGTGTAGGAATTGCGCCTGAGCACAGAAGGCATACAATTGGTAATCTGGGGCGCCCATCCCTCGCTGAGACAGGGGCAGTGTCAGTAGTTCCCATGAGATATGCGCCTGTCTGCCAGCCCATATCATAGAGATCAATAAGAAGCAACTGAATTAAAAAAATGTTGCGTGAGCTGAATCAGGATATTGACAAACAGGTAGAGCAGTTTTGGTAGGATCATCATTTTGCAATTGCTATTCTCCCCGCTAGGGAGAGCGGAAGATTGGCCCAGGCATCATTTTACACACTTGACGGGATGTCTGCCTTGCAGATGTTGCCAAAAGGATTACTAGGCCTTTTTTGGTTATCCCTATAGTGTATTTGCACACATCACCCTGCTGTCCATCTGACTAGGTGAGTGCTGCCTATTTATTTTTAGTTCTAACTATATTATAATTTGCGTATATTGGAGGAGGGTGTTATACAGTGGACCGTCGTACAATGGAGTGTCCTAGAGTAGGGCGTTGTAGAGTGGAGTGGCATGCAGTGGAGTAGAGTGGCATAGAGTGGAGTGGCATAGAGTGGAGTGGCATAGAGTGGAGTTGTGAACAGTAGAGTGGCGTGTAACGTAGAGGTTTAGAGTGGAGTGGAGTGGTGTAGAGTGTCATGCCGTAGAGAAGAGTGGAGTGGCATGTCGTACATTAGAGTGGAGTATTGCGCTATAGAGTTGCGTGTCGTACAGTGTAGTAGCGTAGTGTAGACCAGAGGATTGTGTCATACAGTGGACTGTTGTAGAGTGCCATAGAATGAAGTGTCCTACAGTGTGGTAGAGTGGAATCGAGTGGAGTGGCGTAGAGTGGAATAGTGTACAGTGAGGTGGCATAGAGTGGACTAGATTGAGTGTGTTGTAGAGTAGAGAGAAGTGGAGTACAGTGCATTGGTGTGTCAGAGTAGAGTGGAGCTGCGTAGAGTAGAGTGGTATGCCATATAGTAGAGTAGAGTGGTGTGTTATAGAGTGGCATGGCATACGGCGTAGGGGCATAAAGTGAAGTGGAGTGCAGTGGTGTAGAGTAGTGTTGTGTAGAGTGCAGGAGAGTGTCATACAGTGGACTGTCAGAGTGTAGTGACAAAGTGTGGTGCTGTAGAATGGAGTGTTGAATAGTGTTGTATAGTGTTGTAGTGTGCAGTAGAGTGGAGTGGCATACAATGGAGGAGAGTGCTATAGAGTGGAGTGGCTACAGTGGAGTAGAGTGTTGTACATTGTGGTAGAGTAAAGTGGCATAGAGTGTCTTAGAGTGGAGTGGCATATAGTGGTGTAGAGTGAAGTAGTGAAGTACAATGAAGCAGAGTGCAGTAGTGTTTCATTGAGTCCAGTGAAGTAAAGTGGCGTGGAGTGGCCTAGCTGGAGATGTATAGAGTGTTGTAGAGTGGAGTATAGTGGCATAGAGTGGAGTAGAGTGTCGTACAGTGGCACAGAGTGGAATAGAGTGTAGCAGTGGAGTAGAGTGTTATGGACAAGTGTAAAATATCAGTGTAGAGAAGAGTGTTGTATTGTGGAGTGGTGTGTTGCAGGGTATAATAGGGTGGTATAGTGTTTGTGAACCTAAAACCTGCATTTGAGCTAGTCCCACGAACAAAACTCCGGTCAGTTTTGGGGAGGATGGGGGTCCCTAGTAACATATCAACTTTAATCTGCTTGCTCAATGAGTTATGTCCAGGTGTGAAGGGCTAGTTAGGGTTAACTGGCATAATGCATCACCATGAATAAAGGGGTGCAGCAGGGATACATGCTTACTCCATTATTTTCCTTTTATTTATGTAATCTAGTTGCATAGTTCGTGCTAATGCATCTCCAATACAGGCAGATAGCAAAGTCTCTCTGTTATTGTTTGCGAAAGATATACTGCTTGCCTCAAAAACCATCAGAGGGTTACAACTTTTAATTAAATACTTTTTGCTGATCTGCATAGAGAGTAGGCTGGGGAAAACTCCTCCAAAACAGATTATATAACCATCAATCTTCAAAAATCATATCAGGAGAATATCCTTGAGTGGAGTAAATCTTAAAAGGGTAACAATGGACTTAGTATTTGGACAGAGTATTTGGGACAAAGATAATGGCACATTTGTTTTCGACAACGCATTAATCTGAACCTGCCTCTGTCTTAACTTCCTTGGCCCAACAATACTCAACTCTTCCACCTAATTTCCAATGATTCAGCATGAATATGTATTTTTCAAAATGTCTATGATCACATACATTCTCTTTGTCAACCATGGTAATACTATAGTCACACACCATCTCTGTGGGAACCTCAACATCTTTATAATCACACACTATCTCTGTGGGGACCTGGGCATGTCTATAATCACACACTATCTCTGTGGGGACCTCGACATCTCTAAAATCACACACTATATCTGTGGGGACCTGGGCATGTCTATAATCACACACTATCTCTGTGGGGACCTGGGTATCTCTATAATCACACACTATATCTGTGGGGACCTTGGCATGTATATAATCACACACTATCTCTGTGGGGACCTGGGCATGTCTATAATCACACACTATCTCTGTGGGGACCTGGGCATGTGTATAATCACACACTATCTCTGTGGGGACCTGGGCATGTCTATAATCACACACTATCTCTGTGGGGACCTCAACATCTCTATAATCACACACTATATCTGTGGGGACCTGGACATGTCTATAATCACACACTATCTCTGTGGGGACCTAGATATCTCTATAATCACACACTATATCTGTGGGGGCCTGGGCATGTGTATAATCACACACTATCTCTGTGGGGACCTGGGCATGTCTATAATCACATACATTCTCTTTGGTGACCGTGGTAATATTATAGTCACAAGCCATCTCTGTGTGGACTTGAGCATCCCTGTAATTAAACGCAAGCTCTGTTTTGGCTTGAGCATCATCAGCTTTTCATTCTCTGTATGGGGCTTTGAAAAACTGAAAGGTAGTAAAATTAGACTTTTGGTCTAAGTTTACCTTTGTGAATCAGGCCCTATTTTAATGAGGACTTAAACACAATAATCTTCATACACTATCTCTGTTGGGACTTAAACATCGCTATAATAACACACTATCTTTGTGGGGGCTTGAAAAAACTATTAAAAAAACTCTATCTTTTTGGGGACTTGAACATCACTATAAAAACATCATTTCTGTGGGGACTTGACCTTTCCTGTAATTAAATGCAAACTCTGTTTCGTCAGAAAGCACTAGGGGTTGTCACAATGCACAGGGTCAAGGCTGATTTGCATTTAGCTGGGTCTGAACTGGGGTGACGAACTAAGCTACAGAACGATGATGGTTTCAACCCAGATCTGTGACTGGGGGTATGTGACTGAAAAGTTTCATCATCTCATTGTGTTTGCTTCGACTTGAACATCATCAGCTTCACATTCTCTGTATGGGGCATTGTGAATATTGAAAAGTAGTAAAGTTAGACTTTTGGTCTAAATTTACCTCTGTGAACACTGAAATGTAGTTAAGTTAGACTTGTGGTCTAAGTTTACCTTTGTGAACTCTGAAAAGTAGAAAAGTTAGACTTTTGGTCTAAGTTTACCTTTGTGAATTGGGCATTATTTTAATGAGGACTTAAACACAATCACCTACATGCACTATCCCTGTGGGGACTTAAACATTGTATAATAGCACACTATATTTGTGGGGACTTGAGCATCACTATAATAACACACCATCTCTGTGGGGACTTGAACCTCTCTATGATAACACACTATCTCTGTGGGGACTTGAACATCGCTATAATAACACACCATCTCTGTGGGGACTTGAGCATTCCTATAATTACACCCAACCTCTGTGTGGACTTGAACTTCATTAGCTTCACACTCTTTATAATGGGATTTAAGCTTTGAATGTACACACTATTGGTATGGAGACTTAAACATAATGATCTTCACCCACTATCTCTGTGGGGATTTGAACATCTATTTTGGCAAAAATGTTAGCAGCTAATCAAGCTCTAGGTTCCCCTTGACCATATTACTTAGTTTCATATGTTAATTTCTTTGTGTTCGTTCCCTTATCTCCTAAGATTTTAAGCACTAATAAATAGGTTAAATACAGCTTTAAGGGTCTTTCTTTAAACGTGATATGATGTTTTCTGGCACATTAACAGAATCTGTCTTTAATGTATACCCCTAGTATATATGCAGCAATTCGTAAATGAATAGATTATAATGTTGTTTGTTTATATTGTTGATAAAATAAACATTTAGCCATGTACCTTTGACTGTATTCAATCACAAATAGTGTTACAGACTAGGTCCCCACAAGGATGGTAGCACGTGTTCAAGTCCCCACAAGGATGGTGCTGTGCGCATGATTAAATAACAATATATTTGCAAATTTGAAGCAGGATCCTGTATAATGAATTTTTTCTTAACATTTTTCTGTTATTAGTGTATTTTAAAAACATTGGGAAAGGTTAGTCCCCACAAGGCTGGTATTCACACATAGTCCCCACAAGGATGGTAACACGTGTATGTGTGTGTGGGGTTGTATATGTGGGGGGTTGTGTTTGTGGGGTTGTGTGTCTGGTTGTGTGTGTGTGGGGTTGTGTGTGGGTTAGTGTGTGGTGTTGCATGTGGGGTTTTGGGTGGGGTTGTGTGTGGGGCTGTGTCTGGGGTTGTGTGTGTAGGTGGGTTATGTGTGGTAGGGTTTGTGTGTGTATGGGGGTTGTGTGTGTGGGGTTGTGTGTGTGTGGGGGGTTGTGTGTGGGGGGTTTGTGTGTGTGGGGTTCTATGTGTGGGGGGTTGTGTGTGTGTGTGGGTTGTGTGTGTGGGTGTGTGTGTGGGGGGTTGTGTGTGTGGGGTTGTGTGTCTGGGGGGGTTGTGTGAGTTTTGGATTGTGGTTGTGCATGTGTATGCAGTTGTTATTGTGTGTGTAGGGGGTTGTGATTGTGTGTGGGGGGTTGTGTGTGGGTTTGTGTGTGTGTGCCGGTGTTGTGTGTGTGTGTGGTTGTGTTGGTGGGGTTGTATGTGTGTTATGGGGGGTTTGTGTGGGGTTGTGTGTGTGGGGTAGCATAGAAAGCTCAGCAAACATGGTCCTTGCACAGTGTAAATTAGACCGTCAGCAGTACAGTTTTGGTTACACTTGAAACCCCATCAGCGGCGACAATAAAGCATTATTAAACTGAACCGAAAGTGTGGGAGAGAAGGGATGTGAGAAGCAGGGGCACTGAACAAAGATCTAGGGCAAGAAGAGGAGGAGGAACAGAAGAGCAGAGAAGTGACAGAATGAGATGAAGGGATAAAGAAGAAAATGCAATGACACGGCGAATGAAGGAGAGAGGGGAGCATGTAAACGGGTCTAAAGGGACGTTAGTAAGAGAGACAGAGAACAACAGAAGTGAGTGGAAGGCAGAATGTTGAGAGGAGGAGAGAAAATAGAGAAATATGAGGTGTTAGTGGGAGAAGAAGGGAGGGGACAGCAAGGCAGAAAGAGGAATAAAAATGGAGCACGAGGGGGCTGGAGAGAAATCCTAAAAGAGAATTAAAAGTCATAAAAATAAAAATGGGGACAAAGCATGAAAGAGGAGAGAGATAGGAGATGGGGAAGAAAGGGGAGGGAGAAGAAAGGCGGGAGGGAGACAGGTTAAAAATGGGAGATAGGCAAGTAAAAGAAGCGACATAGGAACAAAGTGCGCGAGAGGGTGAGCCAGACACCAGTAGAAGATAACAAGCTCTCTGCATTGCGTGGTGGGGGGCGGGTGACCGGATTCCTTGTGTTTAAGAGCTTGCAGGAGGAGCGGCTCCTTTAACAAGCTCTTGGCATTGCGTGGCGGGGGCAGGGCAGCGGATTCCTTTGAAGTCTGATGCCGAGGCTCACAGGCTGCCAAATGATGTGCACGCGCCAGCACACATGCACTGTAGGCAATCCGCCTTTGGGTGCATTTTTTAGAGATCTTACTTAAGTCTCGCTGAGAACACATGCGAGTTATCTCAGCGAAACCTAAAAAGGGGGGAACTCAGTAAAGCCAGGAGGATGGGCTGGTAGGCTGCAGGAAGGGCCAAGTGTTGCAGATGCAATGGGCAATAACTAATCAGGGAGCGGGCAATAAATGTGAGGATCCTAGCACAGGCAAAGGCCGAGAGGCGGCAACTCAGGAGGGGGTTCGCAAGCTAGGCTCACCAGGGAGGCGCTAGCAGGAGTTCCTAAGTCATTGTAGAGGGATGCTAGTTGGGGCCCCTGGATGACTTAGGCAGGGTAAGGAAGGCCCTCACAGTCACAACCCGAGGCCCGGTAGAAGGCAGTAGGGAGCAGGTCTCGATATAAGTGGAGGCATCAAGAGTCATGGCATTTACTTAGCAGGATGTAGAGTACCAAAGTTGTCCTAAGATCAAAAGACATAGCAACATCCCTCTGGTGCTGCCTCGGTATTTAGGAGGCAAAGATCCGGCCTAGTTCAGGGGCTGATGGAGGGGGTTGCCTCAAGAAAATAGATGTTACCGGCAAAACCCAGAGCCAACAAAAAATCTTTCACTGAGGGGCTGCCTCAGCTTGTGGGATACAGAGATCTGACCACGCTCCAGGGCTGAAGGAGGGGGTAAATAGATATAAGGGGCGGGACCACCGTAGTCAGCGCGGAGGGTAGCAGCAGGCAGCCTTGCTCCGGGAGGGATAGTAGATCGGGCCCACCACAGGTAAGCTGATGATAAGCAGAAGGGACCCCAACAAGATAATAGTGAATAAGACTCAGTTCACGTGCTGTTGGTTAAAGGTGCAGGCACACAGTTCTTATTATGGAAGGTTCACTTATGTAATGAATCACCTAGGTGGCCAGCGGGGGCAGCAAGAGATGCAGAGCAACAGCCCATGCAGATGGTCTCTTTCCACGTTACAAAAGAAGAAAACTGAGTCGCATCCCATTGAGGCAAACAGGCTGGGCAGCAAAAGTATCCAAGTGGCGGCTGGCACCCCTGGTGTGGCAGTGGCCATGCTCTTGTTGCGGGAGTAGGAGGCCGCTTCCAGGGGGGTTGAAACAGTTAGGCGTCGAAACAGACTGGACTCGAGGCTGCAGGGCACCATGGGGCGAAATGACAAGAGAGAGAAAGCAGCCTAGATTCGGGCCGGCAGGACATTCCAGATCAGAACGGCGATGGGAAGGGACGCTCTCCCTCCGGGTCATCCCCGCTCCTGGCTGCACACATCCAGGCCATCGAAGCAGTTGACCTGGCCTCTGCTGTGACAAGCCTTTGCGGCGGACCAGGTATTGGGAATAATGGCCAACCCCAGGAGACCGAAGCAGGCCGGTTGACGACGGTCTTGATGCAGGGCTGCAGGAGAAAAGACATCCTTGTTTCAGAGACCGCAGTGTAATGTCCTGGGGCGCGGGGTAGCGGTCCAGTTTACCCGCGCCGGCCGATGCACGTTAGCGCTGACGCGTGACGTCATGCTCATGTTTGTATAAACAAAGGAGGCGTGGCAGTCGAAGCCACAAGGGAACAGAGCGCAGCTTCCCGAGCATTATTTAATCGGCGGCGCCGCGCTTGCACGCGCCAGCGCCATTGTAGCCCATCACACTGGCGACGAGGTTTTTAACAGGACCCATGTTGTGCATTTCACCCCCTCGACTCCTGATTCACCCACGCAGCTTGTCCTTCTAATTGGGGCCTATGCAACTCACGCTGCTAGTGAGCTTGCCTGAAGGATCTCTCCAATCCCAAGGTGCCAGTGAGATTAGGTCCCTGAAGGCCTCTACTCATACCCAAAGAAGGAGTAAAAGTGTGAAAGTGAGCCCCAACAACACCTAGGAGCTGGCCCACACCCAAGTGCCACGTGTGCCTGCATCTGAGCACAAAACAGAGTGGCCTGACAAGCAGACGTCGAGGTGAGAGGGGAGGAAGGCCGGCCACAGGAGAGTACCCCAGCATCGTTCTCCTGACACCTGGACAGGCCGATACCGGTGCGCCAAGGAGGTGAGCAGCGCACGTGCGGCGAAGAGGGTTTACGCACGCGTCAAGATGGTGTCAATTCCCACCATTGAACCATTCCTAGTGGATGGGGCCCCGTCATCCCTAGCCCCACGTTGGAGAGACTAGACAGATCGCCTCCAGATCTATTTTGAAGGGGCGGGCACGGCCCGGGAACGACGCAGAGCTCTGCTCCTCTTTATCTTACCGGGGAGAAAGTTCCAGGTTTTAACAGTCCCTAACTCAAAGCTTCCCCCTAGCCCCTCCCCCTCCCCCCCACCGCAAGCTCTCTTGACTCTAGGGATTTGTAGGAGTTTGCAGTGAGCCAACCTCAGATTTCTAGTTTGTATATACCATTTCAGTTGCTTTTTCAAAAAGTCAGGACCCTGACCATGGAGAGCCTTGAAGGCTAAACATTAAGATTTGAATATGATTCTTTTATCCACCGGGAGCCAATGCAGGGTCTTTAAATTGTGCGAGACCGGCTGGAATGTCGTGATATCCAGCAGCAACCTGGCCGCTGCATTTTGAAGCTGTTGCAGCTTTTGAAGGTGCTGCTTTTGGATCCCTACATACAACACATTTCCATAATCTTTAGAAGCTCTCCCCAGTGATTGCTACAGGGGCTGCGAGCTCATCGCTTGTCACCAGTATATTAGGACACAGAATCAGTATTTTAGAACCTTTTTAATCTCGCCAGGAAATTTAGCACAGAACGTTTTAAAAATCGTACTTTGGGGGCTTTCATTCTAGAACTAAGTGGGAATTTAATTGAGGCATTCTAACACCCTACACACGCTCTCTTTCCTTGCTACCACCGATTTAGACCATTTCAGGCGTCTGGCGGCGGTGGGCGTCATCTCGGGAGTAGCGGGGTCAGCGCTCTAGTCGCGCCGGACTCCCGCCCTCCCAGGATATTTAAAGAAGGTACTTTGGTGGCCGCACTGCCTTAGAAGCTCTCCCCAGTGATTGCTGCAGGGGCTGCGAGCTCATCGCTTGTCACCAGTATATTAGGACACAGAATCAGTATTTTAGAACCTTTTTAATCTCGCCAGGAAATTTAGCACAGAACGTTTTAAAAATCGTACTTTGGGGGCTTTCATTCTAGAACTAAGTGGGAATTTAATTGAGGCATTCTAACACCCTACACACACTCTCTTTCCTTGCTACCACCGATTTAGACCATTTCAGGCGTCTGGCGGAGGTGGGATCATCTCGGGAGTAGCGGGGTCAGCGCTCTAGTCGCGCCGGACTCCCGCCCTCCCAGGATATTTAAAGAAGGTACTTTGGTGGCCGCACTGCCTTAGAAGCTCTCCCCAGTGATTGCTGCAGGGGCTGCGAGCTCATCGCTTGTCACCAGTATATTAGGACACAGAATCAGTATTTTAGAACCTTTTTAATCTCGCCAGGAAATTTAGCACAGAACGTTTTAAAAATCGTACTTTGGGGGCTTTCATTCTAGAACTAAGTGGGAATTTAATTGAGGCATTCTAACACCCTACACACGCTCTCTTTCCTTGCTACCACCGATTTAGACCATTTCAGGCGTCTGGCGGCGGTGGGCGTCATCTCGGGAGTAGCGGGGTCAGCGCTCTAGTCGCGCCGGACTCCCGCCTTCCCAGGATATTTAAAGAAGGTACTTTGGTGGCCGCACTGCCTTAGAAGCTCTCCCCAGTGATTGCTGCAGGGGCTGCGAGCTCATCGCTTGTCACCAGTATATTAGGACACAGAATCAGTATTTTAGAACCTTTTTAATCTCGCCAGGAAATTTAGCACAGAACGTTTTAAAAATCGTACTTTGGGGGCTTTCATTGTAGAACTAAGTGGGAATTTAATTGAGGCATTCTAACACCCTACACACGCTCTCTTTCCTTGCTACCACCGATTTAGACCATTTCAGGCGTCTGGCGGCGATGGGCGTCATCTCGGGAGTAGCGGGGTCAGCGCTCTAGTCGCGCCGGACTCCCACCCTCCTCACCCTATAACATGTGTGTCATGGCCAGACGGCGCAACGGGCTGGCGCAGCGGGCGCGCCGAAGCCACGCCTAAGCCAAGCCTAAGCCAAGCCCGTCTGCGCCCGTCCGAGCCTTGACCGAGCCTAGGGCCACCCCCCTTGCACCTTTTTCAAGGTTGGTTTATTCATTTAATGATTTATATTCCTTAAATAACACCTTGCATAAGGCACATGCCCCGCCGGCGTGCATATACGCTGATCCTATCGGAGGTCCGTTTACTTGTACTTTATGCAAAAATACTACTCAGGACATACCGACTCCTCACAAACTAATACAGGCAGCACTCGTGAACGTGCGTTCGCTTCCATGCCATAAAATTGATATATTAGAGCTGCTTCATAGTCATGCTATCGACCTCATGTTTCTGACAGAAACGTGGGGAGACGACGCATCAGGACCAGACTTCAAAGCGGCCATGCCAGAAGACTACTGTGTCCATAGGCAGGATCGTACAGCAAAAAAAAAAGGTGGAGGTATCGCTATAATATATCGCAACAGCCTGCGAGTTAAAGCTATCGACCTAAAACATGCGAGCTGTGAGGCCTTGGCCTTCACTGTCACGCTCACCACCAATCAAACATTTACAGGTACTCTCTTATATCGACCCCCAGGCTCTCGCAATGTATTTCTGTCTCAACTTCATCAATTGAGTGAACTAGCTGCTGAGCACAAATATTTTACCATATTAGGTGATTTCAACTTTCATTTAGAATCGTTGACGGATAAAGACACGGCCCAGCTTATTACGGATCTGTCTGCGGTAGAACTTGGACAATTGATAATGGCCCCAACACACGAGGCAGGACATACGCTTGAGGGTATTTTTACTAACAACCCTCATATCACTGTGAACAAAATACTACCCCTTACATGGTCCGACCATTCCGCTATCTTATTTGACATTAAGATCAAAACAACTGTATGTAAAGATACATCATACAATCCTTATCAAACTACCAGAGACTGGAGAAACATAGATTATATTCATCTAGATCAGATTCTTACTGATGCTTTCACGGATATAGATAGGGAAATGGACCCAAACATTGCTGCCACTACATATACTTCCATTCTGGAAGGGGCATTTCAAACACTGGCTCCCCCCAGAACATCCAAACGTAACAGAAAAACTCCATCGGCCCCTTGGTTCACTGAACAACTTAGGCTACAACGTCAACACTGCCGTAACCTAGAACGTCACTGGCGCAAACTCTACAACCCAGCAGATAAAACAACATACAAAGCTGCACTCCTTGACTATAAGAAGAAAATAGCCATAGGAAAAAACATCTATTATACCACCCAAATAAACGAGGCGAAATGCAGCATGAAAAAACTGTTTGAAGTAGTCAACCACCTCGCAGAACCTACAAATCCACCCATCGAATCCTCACAAACTCTATGCAACACATTAGCTGAGTTTTTCTCTGATAAGGTCACATCCATATTTAAGGACTTCACCCTTAACCCCAATGGCATGTCATCCACGAACACGCAAACAAACCTGAATTCATCAACTTTTACGGAATTCACCAAGGTACTTCCACAACGCATTCATAAGCTTATCTCGGCAATCAAATCGGGCTCCCCTATGGACCCTTGCCACCCCTCCATACTACACACCGTCCCAGTCACCATTCTTCATCACTGACACACATTTGTAATATCATGTTTTCAACTGGGTTATATCCCAACATCTGGAAAAACACCATCATTAAACCGCTAGAGACTATGAGAGGTTCATCTTCCGCCAGGCCAAGCAGGAAGCCGAGGAGTCATTGCACGCATTCCATGGAAGTCTAAAGGAGTTGGCCAGCACTTGCGGTTTCCGGGATGAACAAGAAGAAATCCGAGGGCAGATCATCCAAGGCTGCTACTCCTCCAAACTCCGAGTCACCATCTTTCAAGAAGACGGCAATCCACTTGCGGACATCCTCACCCTGGGCCGCTCCAAAGAACTATCGCAGGCGAGAGCTTCGCACATGGAAGCAGCCCTACACCGACCCGTCAAGACAGAACAAGTCATTACGGCGGAGAAAGTGAACGTGGTAAGGCCCAAAGCGCGCCAAAACGTGGGGTAGAAACAGCAAAACAAAAAGAAGGAGTGTGGATATTGCGAAGGCTAGCCCCACCGCATGCAGGACTGTCCGGCGAAAGGAAAGAAATGCAGCGCATGTGGGTGGATGAACCACTTTGCAGCGGTATGCAGATCGACGAAGGCCAAGAAGGAGGCTGCACACGCCGTGCTGGAAGAACGAGACAGTAAAGACATGGACGACAACACGGGTGATTACCCGGTCCACTATGTATTTGCGATCGACCAGCCACAAAGGAAGAAGCGGCGCCTCCCGAAGTGCCGCATCAAGATTCACCAACAGGAAGTGAGAGCCACCATCGACACAGGGGCATCCATTGAGCTAATGGCCGCCAATGTGTACAACCAGCTAAGCACCCGGCCTCCCCTACGCGAAGCAAGAAGCAGAGTGTTCGCGTACGGCCAGAAGACACCCATCCCCCTGATAGGGTGTTTCAAGACTGAACTGCAGCACCAAGGCCTGAAAATACCCACCACCGTATGTCATGAAAGAGGGCAGTGGCATGCTAATAAGTGGGTAACCAGCAGAAGAATTGAGGCTCATATCGTTTGCCATGGCCATGCTGGAAGAGGAACTAGACACCATCATGGAAGAATTTGGTGAAGTGTTCAAAGGGATCGGATGCCTGAAAGGGAAGGAGGTCTCCCTCCATATCGACCGGTCAGTCCAACCAGTGGCGCTGAGGCACAGGCGCATTGCGTTCCACCTGAGGAAGAAAGTCGAAGAAGAGCTGGAGGCGTTGGAGAAACAAGGTATCACTGAGAAGGTCAGCCGGCCCAACCCATGGATGTCCCGATCGTGGTAGCCCGAAAGCGGAACAGCCGGGACAAGTCTGCATCTGCGTGGACATGTGCCTCCCAAATGCAGCGGTAAAGAGGGAACGACACCTAACCCCCACCATAGACGACATCCTGGGAGAATTGAACGGTGCAAGATGGTTCTCAAAGATGGACCTTCGCTCCGGTTATCATCAGCTACCACTCCACCCAGACTCTCGATACATAACCACCTTCTCCGCGCCCATCGCCTACTCCAGCCGTTCCGTAACGGACACGGAGCAGAGGTACTCGCAGATAGAGCGGGAGGCAATCGCCATCCACTGGGCCTTCCGGCATTTTCACGTCTATGTATATGGGCATTCCTTCACGGTATCTACAGACCACAAGCCTCTCATACCCCTGTTCCATGGTTCAGTGTCAAAGCCGCCACCGAGGATCGAGAAGTGGATACTTCAACTGCAAGGGTATGATTACCAAGTAAAATACAAACCAGGATCGACGAATCCGGCAGACTATCTTTCGAGACACCCTCGAGCGGCCACGAAAGTGGAAAGAGAAGAGGCTGAGGATACTGAGGAATACGTCCGACTGGTGACGGAAAGGTCACGGCCTCTACCCATGAGTCTAGAAACCATCGTAGAAGCCACCCAGAGACGACGAGTGCCTAAGATTAGCAGCGGATGCTGTCCGGTCCAATGACTGGCGCCCCATCCAGGTCACACTGAGCAGGCGGACACCGCAAGCCAGAACGACACTAGAGTCCATTATGAGAGTTAAAGAAGAGCTGTCCCTCAATAGCCAAGGATGCCTTTTACGAGGACCTAGACTTGTCATGTCAACCCAATCACTTAATCTCTCCGTGCCTAAAAAAAATGAAAGTGTGTCCTCATGTAAAAAACGTAACTTGTGCTATGTAAAGCGCTCTGATACCTGATTCGGTTCGGGTCTAGTTTGCGCTATATGAAACTCCACCACAAAAAAAACCACAAAAAAAAAACAGCCTAACCCAACAAGCTGTGGAGTTGGCGCACAGAGGACACCAAGGGATGGTAAAGACCAAGAGCCGGCTGAGAGCCAAGGTGTGGTTCCCCAGAATGGATGCGATGGTAGAACAGCCAGTCAGAACCTGCACCTGGTGTCAAGCTGCAGGGCAGCCGGATCGCCCTCACCCGGTTATCACCGAGGAAAACCCCCAGAGACCGTGGGAGTGTGTGAGTACAGGCTTGGGGCACCTTCCCGATGGACGCTATGCCTTAGTAATCATTGACGACTTCACAAAGTATCCGGAGGTAGAGATTGTCGGAAGCCAAACAGCCATGGAGGGCATCACCAAATTTGAAAAGACTATCGCCACCCATGGTATATTTGTAGTGGTCATGAAGGAACAATGGTCCCCTCTTCCAGGGGCAGGAATTCGCTGAATACCTAAAAACCTGGGGGATCCACCACCGTAAAGTAACTCCACGCTGGCCCCAAGCCAATGGGGAGGTGGAGAGATTTATGCGCACGCTCAACAAGGCAATACGCATTGCACATGCGGACGGATCACAACTGGAGAAGGCCATCTACAGTTTCATGAGAGAGTACCGGCTGACCCCACACCCCACGACCGAAGAAGCGCCAGGGCAACCATGGGCCGAGTAGTGAAAGACACCATCCCGAATCACCCAACCTGGGTCCCTGCCCAAGTTGACGCGGAGAGGACCCTGGCCAACTGGACTCACTCTAATGACCAAGCCAGTAGTCGGTGAGGATCCAAAGAATCCGATATTCAAGCACAAGACCAGGTGTACATCAAGGATCGATATCCAGGGAGCAAGTTCTAACTCCCGTTCAAGCACCGACCGTGGACTGTCCTCCGCCGAACTGGCACCATGGTGACAGCTCAGGGGGGAACCAAAACCGTCACTCGGAACATTTCATTCTTCAAGAAGGTACACCCTGGCATGCCCCCTCATCCAGGACACGACCCCGTGAGAGCCAGTCCGAGTCAACTGAGAGATGATGGCGAGGTGGAGCCGCCGGAACAGTACCCATCTGAAGAGGAGAACCCGATGGACCAAGACACTCAACCACTGCCGACCACGCCAGGCGGGAGCCTGCCAAGCTCTCCGGCACCAGTCTGGGGAAATAGCACCCCAACAAGAATGACACCGCTGGTGCCCCCTTCCAGAGGAGGACAGTCCAGATATGGTTTGCGAAAGAATCCAGCACCATCATCCCAACTGGCTGACTTTCTGGTGTGATGATCCGAGAACTGTGACTGGCAGACTGGTAACAGATCCACCTTTTTCCTCCACTGTGCTTCAATATGTTTGATGTTTAATAAAGGTTAGAAGGAATGTAATGTCCTGGGGAGCGGGGTAGCGGTCCAGTCTACCCATGCCGGCCGATGCACGTTAGCACTGACGCGTGATGTCATGCGCATGTTTGTATAAATAAAGGAGGCAAGGCCGACGAGAGCAGTCGGAGCCACGAGGGAACAGAGCACAGCGTCCCGAGCATTATTTAATTGGCGGCGCCGCGCTTGCACGCGCTAGCGCCATTGTAGCCCATCACACGCAGGAAGGAACTGAGCATCCGGCAGCATGCGTCTGGAACCCGGGATGAGATGGGGCGCTCTCGCGCTCGGCCGCAGACATCAGGGCTGCCCTATCATACAGCTGCAGGACGTACCTTAGCAGCCGCGGGTGGCAGGGGATGACAAGGGACGCTCCGGGTCATCCTTGCTCCAGGCTGCAGCATTCAGGGACGCCCTGAAGCAGGCCACCAGGCCACACCAAGGCGGGTCTTCAGGGGTGTTCGAGCTCACAGCGCAATCCAAGTACAGTACCGGAGACTCAACTGGTTTCCCCATGATCAACCCTTTCACGAGGTAATCCGTTGCTGGAACGCCAGACCCAGCAGACGGAGCCTAAAACACTGGAGCGTGGCCGCATCCTCGAAGTGTTCATTGGACGATCCAGCGGGTGAGTGCCGGCTTCAAAGATATAAAATTGAGATGGGTGATCTGTAGGATAGCCAGGGCAGAAGGACGGATGGCGGAGTTTAACGGGGATACCTACCGATGCGGTAATCCCCAAACCGGGAGCTCTCTGCAAGGCTCCTACTCTGCGTCCATCTTAGGCTTCAGTAGTTATACTGCTGAATTTCTACACTTTTCTACCAGTGATAACTAAGCCTAACTATAATGTCTCTGTAACCTTTTGTTTTTTATCCTGTGAAATATATTTAGAGTTAAGGGCAATATACTCCCAGCCCTATTATATGCCGATGATACAGTATTAATGGGTCACACACCTAAAGCCCTATGCCTTTTAGTGCAGGGTTTTGTTGATTTTATGACCTCTTTAGACCTATGCACCAATTTCAAAAAAACTTTAATAATGGCTTGCGGGCAGAGGAAGTGCCCTTTAAACTCCATTTGTGGGTAATCAAAGTTTACAATGCTCTATTACTTTTCCCTGTCTGGGGTTGGTTTTTGCTGCTAATGGTTCATGGTATGATAACATGGTATACTGTACGAATAAGTTTTCCAAAGCTATAAAATCGGGTTCTTTGTCTCCCCCAACCTAGGAGGTCGGGGTCATTTTAGCTATTTTTTTTTTTTTAAATCTCAGTGTATACCTACGGCAACCTATGGCGCTCCTCAAAGAGTAGTAACATCCAGTGTGAGGAAAATAGGTTCTGCCGTAAACTTTTCTGAGCCCCTATCTCTACGACCCAAGACGTTTGTCATGGCGAATTAAATCTACACCTTATTAAAGATTACATAAAAGCTCGATCTGCTCTATTCTGACTAGCCATTTGGAAAAATACAGCGGCGTTCCTTACAAGAGAAATTGTAAGAGATTGCCTCAAGTGTGAAAAGGGAAGGGACATTCCTTGGCAAGCTGAGGTGAGATCAAGTTTAAGAAGGGTCGATTATGAACATATCTTTGAAAACAAACATGTGACAGATACTGTAAGTAATAAAGATCTCCGGTCAGCATTTTATGTGTATTATAGTAAGGATAGACTTGATAGGGAGTCAAGTAAACCAACTGTAGCCAATTTGATGTCTATTAAGAACATTTGTTTTCAGTTGGCTAGCTATGTTACAAAACCTCTAGGCCGTTGGGAGCGGAGATTTTTACTTTGATTCCCTCTCGGTTCTCATGCAAATCTATCCTTGCCATGCCCGTGTGACAGCCAGAGTGGGCAAACTACACTACATTTTTTATTCTTTTGTAAGTTCTATATTCAGTGTACCAAATGGTTTTTAACACCTTTTAAAAACAAATATTCACTTGCTCACCTTGAAGTCGCATATAGGACTATTCTTAACTTCGAAGATGATGAATTGGTACTCCATGTGGGCGCTTTCCTGAAAATTGCTGTTAGTGCTCACAATACAATGTGCACTGTATGAGTAGTCAAGTCAAGTCAAAACCACTTTATTCGATTTAGTTAAAAATCATAAAAGCATTCTACAATCCCTTCAAAAAAAGGGCAATACAAATTCATGAGGAGTTACAAAAATCATCAGTCAATAGTATTTACATATAAAAAGGTGATGAAAAAAAACATCAATAATAATTAATTAATACATAGATTAAAAATGCATCTTAAAAAGTACATACTCAGTAAAATAGATATTTAAATATGCACAGCATTTCCATTTTAATCTTCACTACAAAACCCTGGTATAACATTATTAAGTCTTCTCCTCCTAATCCTAACAGCAGCAACAAGATAATTGGCCACGCTAAACATGGTCAACGCTGAATCCAATAATTGGAGGTAAAGGAGGGCAGGTTTTGCCTGGTAAAAAGCTTTATCCTTTAATAATGGTACCAGGTATTTCTGTCTGGGCGCGGTGAAAAAATTACAAAACAACATAATGTGCATATTATTTTGCGTAGAGAAATTATCGCAATTACAAACAGGAGCGTCCTCCTCCTTAAACCAACCTTGACTATCACACAAGACTGTGTAAATCTGATTAAACCGAAGTTTAACCAGAAGCCACCTATGAAAGGGAATAGTGACGATAGTAAGGTACGGTTGTATAGTCAGGCAAGTGATGGTTAGGTAATGGGCTCTGACCGTGGGCCTAAGTAATTGGCGTTCCTCCCTCTCCACATTTTTCAATAAAATGAAATTGGCCTTCACCCAATCTAGATCAGATTTCTTTAGACCCTGGGGGACCAGAAAAATATCAGGCCGTCCCAGGTCCAGAGAACACTTTTGTATGTAGGAAAGCCAAGTGATGTTTTTGTAGTTATCCAGATTTAAACAGTCCACCAGTATTTTATGATTCAGACCCAAGTTTTGGTTGGTCCAAAGCCTTATCCATAACAAGATAGGGGCCATGAGAAGAATGTCAGATATGTACCCTAAGCCAACTTCCTGGTGAACTGAAAACGTGGCTGTAGATTGGGGAAGCCCTAAGGTGGAACGTAGGAACTTATTTTCTTCCCTTTGTAGTGATTCACTATTTACATAGCCCCACAGACCTGAGCCATACCTGGCTATTGCTACTGATTTCGCCCTGTACAAATTAAGTAAAGCACCAGTTGGCTTCCCGCCCAGTCTCCTGGAAAAATTTAAAATAGCGTTAGCCGAGCTCCTAACCGCTTTGGTTTTAGCTACAATTTGCGGAGCCCAACTCCCCTTTGTGTCAAAGATAACACCCAGGTACGTAAAAATTTTGACATTAGTGATCACGTTACCGTTGCAGTAGAACTGTTTAGAATTATTTTTACCAGCCCCAAAAGCCATGACGTGAGATTTGGAGTTGTTTATCACTAAGTCTAATGATGTCATAAAATCATTAAAAGCATTTAAAAGTTTTTGTAAACCTAACGGAGTTCGCGCTATTAAAGCTGCGTCATCCGCGTACAGGAGAACAGGGATACGAGTGTCCCCTGCACGCGGAGTATCTAAGGTAGCAGTTAAAAGAGTCTCCTCAAGTGAATTTATATACAAAGTAAACAGCATGGGAGCAAGAATGCAGCCCTGCCGCACGCCCCTACTTGATTTGAACCACGCAGTACTATTACCTTCTTGGTCCATTCTAATTGAGGCTTTTAAATCTTTATGTAGTTCTGCCAAAAAGTATACAAGGGGAGGGTCAAGACCCAGCTTTAACAGCATGGTCCACAGCCGGGCTCTGTTCACTAAATCAAAAGCCGTGGACAGGTCCATAAAAGCAACAAAAATTGACCCTTTTTTAACAATTGTGTATTTCGAGATTAACAAATGAAGATTTAAGCATTGGTCCTCAGTCCCTCTGCCAGCACGGAACCCATACTGGGCATCTACTAGGATGTCATTTTCTATGGACCAGGTGTTAATTCTAGCTAACAGGACTTTGCCCAAAATCTTCATAGAAGAATCTAATAACGAAATTGGTCGAAAACACTTAGGATCGCTTCTTTGTCCCTTTTTAAAAATGGGTACTATACTAGCACAGGACCAAGTTTTTGGCAAGCCCCCCTCATACACACAATTAAAAACATTTGCTAAAATCTCAGCCCACATCTCAGAGTTAAGTTTGTATAGGTCCAGTGGTACCCCGTCTGGGCCCGGGGCTTTATTTGCAGCAGAGCCTAAAATTGCCAACTCTACTTCTGATTTAGTAAAATTTAATTTAAAGGGAGACAATAAGGAGTAAGGTATATTAAACGCCTCAGCTATTTCATTAGAGCCATATATATTAGAGAAATGGTTGATCCAGTCAGCCTCAGAGATATTAATTTCAAGATCCATGTTGTTAGTGTGGGAAAACAAGGGGTTATTTATTATGGCCCAGAATTTGGAGCTATGTTTAAGAGTTATAGGGTCCATCAAAGAGTCCCAGGCTTCATCTTTGATGGCTTTTTTCCGAATTTTAACTGCCAAAACATATTGTTTTCTTAGGTATGCCACCAAAGACCTATCTCTAGGAGATTGTTTAAGACCCTTCAGCAGAGCTGAATGAGCCTGTGAGCAAGAGCGGTCAAACCATCTGCACACTGGAGCAAAACCCCTCCCTGGTTTAGCTCTAAGCTCTTTTTCTACTCTGGCACAGATAGCTTCAAAGGCACTCACAACCTCCACCTCCCTCCCCTCTCCATTCCTACATATCTCGATTTCAATTGACATGCCTTGTACAATAAGACCATGAAAATCCTCTGGGCAGACTTTACACCATTTAAGGCGTCTTCCCTGATCTTTACTCACTGTATGAGTAATACTTTATTGTATTGGTCTTGTATATTGGTTTTATGATTATTATGAATATGAGTATTTTTATGTGCTGTATGCAAAACTCTCTTTTATGGAAATGTTTTATGGATATGGATATGTTTTTTATCCGAATATGTTAGACCTGGCATCTTTTGGCATGTTTCCCCTATCTTTTTGCTTTCTGACCTCCAGGTTTTGACTCTGTTCTTTCTGGTTTAGTGTTTCTGCTCACTTTTTCACTTCTGTCGAGTGTTAAGGTGCAAGGGCTCCTGTGAGAACCCACAATTGTTGAGGTGGTCCATCGCCCTATAGGAAATGGGCTTTACGATGGAATACCGCCCTGGCTCAGAACACAACAACGCTGATAGTCTGTCGAGGTTCTTCTGCCTTAGTGAAGAGAACTCCAAGGAGGTTGGGTAGTTCTTCCTACTTTCAGTTGGAGGGGACATGTGTTAGACCTGACATCTTTTGGTGTGTTTCCCATGTCTTTTTGCTTTCTGACCTCTCGGTTGTGACTCTGTTTTTGCTGGTTTAGTATCTCTGCTCACATTTTCACTGCTGTCCAGTGTTAAAGGGCAAGTGTTCCTGTTGTAAATTGTTATGGATTGTGGGTTCTATAACTGGCATATTTGATTTACTAGAAAGTCCCTAGTAAAGTGCACTGAGAGTGCCAGGGTCTGTAAATCAAATGCTGCTTGTGGACCTGCAGCACTGGTTGTACCACCCACACAGGTAGACCTGAAAAGGGTTCTCAGACCTGCCACTGCAGTGTTTACATGCAGTTTGTAACTGCCATGTCGACCTGGCAAGTGCACCCACTTGCCAGGTCTTAATCTTCCCCTTTCTTACATGTAAGTCACCCCTATTGTAGGCCCAAGGTACCCCTGTGGGCAGGGTGGTGTGTATGTTAAAGGTAGGACAGGTACTGGTGTCACATGTCCTGACAATGAAATACAGTGCAATTTGTTTTGCACTATTGGAAGACTATCTGTCCAATAGGATAAAACAGGAGTTTACTTATAACATCTTATAAGTATATCTTCCAATTGGGACATGATAGAGAAATGGAGTTTAGTATGCCTGAACTTAGAATGCAGATATGCATCTTTTAGTAAAGATGAGTTTTATATTCTGTGTTTAAAAATAACACTTTTAGAAAGTAGGTATTGTGTTGCTTAGCCAACCTGTGTGCATCTGCTGGGCTTGTAGATTGACTGTCTGGGTTTGGAGTGACAGTGGCTGGGGATGTGCAGCCACTGGTGGGGGGCGAGGTGTGTCCTGCCTTTCCTGGATGAGTCCGAGTTCGGCTGCATTTAGAGTAGTGGGAGATATTTCCTTGCACCTGAATGGACCGGCTCTGCTTTAGACAATGGTGTCTCCACCTCCTGCCAGCTAGTGAGGACCAAACTGGTTTGTACTAGGTACAGACACTCTCTGCCTAAGAGAACAAAGAGAAACTGAGAATAAATATGGGGCTCAGATCCCAGAACTTTAGAACTCGCTGGAATCAAGGAACCTGCCAAGAAGAAGAGTTGGAAGAGCAGCCAGGATGAGTACTTCCCCTTTGTTGTGTTGTTGCTTTGTTGGGTTGGCCTGCAGTTGCTGCTACTGCCTTAGGCAGTGAAAAGACTGGATTGAACTTTCTTTACTTGTGCTGAGTATCTCCAAGGGCTTGAAGTAGAGCTTGCCTTCTGTTCTGAAGTCTCAGGGATTGCAAATACTTCACCAACCGCTGGGAACCGCTTCTGGTACCATGATTTCAGTCGCCACTGAGGAGGAAAAGAAGCCGACTCCGTTTCTGGCTCCGTGAAGGCACCACAGAGGGCACCACCACATTTTACACCGTAACCTTTTTCTCACTGATGACAAAGACCAACGCTGATGCCATAAGCCACTGCTTTCACTTGACTTGTGGGTGCCACACTCCACACCGCCTCGCTTTACTATGTCACCCTGGTCTCACCGATGCTGTCGCTGCCTGTTGACTCTGACACCTGTGACCTCATCATGGCTGGGGGCACCGCTCGTAAGTCTTACAATGCACTGCCTCATCCCACAGCTCAGTCTGGACCGACTGACGCCAGCTACCGCTATCCGGCTCTGTCGCTTGCACCATGAGCTGTCAGCATCACAACGAGCACCACCTCATTCCTCATCGCAGCCCTGGTCTCACGACGCCACTGGACGAGCGTCACCAAGCTCCTGCTGCATCGCGTGTTTAGCCACTGCACGCCGCACCGCTACACTGCGCATCACAACCATGACGGTTGCCACATCTGACTCATACCAACATGACCGGCCTCAAAGAAAAGGTACTGTTTACGAGTCTGCCGACCCTCTCGACCGTCGTGGTCAGACAGAGCTGTTGAATTTGGTTGTTTGACGAATCCTCGCAAAATATGCCATATTAATGACTCAGTCACTTCAGCTGCTGTCTTAATAATTTCGGTGTGATCCGTCAAAAGGGGACCAAGTAAAAGGGGGGTCCCAAAAGTTTTTTTTTCATTTTCTTTTCCATAGGAAACTTTAGGTACGGCCACAGCCTGAACTGCTGAATAGTATTACAACAAATTTGGCAGAAAGGTAGCTCTTGGTCCAGAAACGCCCTTTTTGCTAAATGGTGTATATAATTTCAGTAGTTGCTGAGAAATGTAAAGATTTTTCAGATATACAACTGAGGCTGCAGTGGATCCACGACCCCTCCTGATCTTATGCCTGAGGTCTGATTGGCTGCCAACACTTCAAACCAGGAAGTGTTGACAGCCATCTTGTGACTCCGTTGAACCAAGTCACAAGAAAAAAGATTTTTTTTAAAGAAAGTCGGACAGGTTAGAACCACCCTGAACCCATAGGTTTCTTTGGGGTTCCCACAGGGACCCCAAAGTTCTAAAAAAGCATTTGTCGTTTTGTATTTTCAGCTGGAGTCACAACTGAGTCACAAAATGAAAAAGAAATTAGGCGCAGGCTCCCACACTTTGTTTAATTAGGCCCTCGTGTGAGCCAGGTCCTGGGGATATTTATAAACATAGGAGGGAGCTCATGGGCCCCCCTCCTAGAATACCTAATGCCCAGTGGATTGTCACCTCCCAGGAGCAATTTTAATATATGTGCAGGGTTTGCTCTAGTGCTGGGTTTTGCGCCCTTGGGACCACCACGTTCCCAGGGCAAATTAATTCTTTCGTAATGATGTGGGGGGGCCGTTCAGCCCCCGCAGCCACGGGCACCATCACTTTAGAGCTGTGGGGGGCCACAGTAGCCCCCGCAGTCCTAGGGACCACAACCTCCCCGGCACACATACATATTTTAAAAAAGCAGGCGATTCCCTATGGACTCCCCCGAAGCCCCGTAGACCACTATCTCCATGGGGCTAAAATAAATAATGATGCATGGGGGGCTCCAGTCCCACCATGAGTCCCCGGGGACTGCTACCTCCCTGGAGCAGAAATACATTAATGAAGGTGATACATTGTGGACCCCAGCCATTGAGGGTCACCAACTCCCCGGGGTAAATGTAAAGAGAGGAGGGGGCCCGCACGGGCCTCCTCCAGGAGCAATAGGTAGCCCTGGGGTCTGCTATCCCCCAGTGCTGGCTCAGGCAATTTCCCTTGGGTGTGCACCCCAGGTACATTGCAGTTTGCTATGGCATGGTGGGAGCACCATTTACGCCATGGCATAGCAAACAGTGTGCTCCGCTTTGAGCAAATGAGAGCATTTTGCTGTCGCTTGCTCAAAGCAGAGCACACTTTGCTTTTACACACAGGGAGCTGCATGTCATCAACTCCCTGCATATAACCACAATGCCAGCTCCCACAGGAGGCATGGAGCCAGCTGGGACCATGGGGGCTCTGGGGAATGGGGTTCCCAGGGCCGAAATCATCTTGGGGAGGGGTGCCACGATGCCCCTGTCCTCTTTTTAAAAAAAATATATAAAGGTCTGGCACCTTGGGATGGGGTCCCAGGGCCGAAATTGGCCTCAGGAGGGCGGTCGCACAGATCCCTTCCCTTCTAAAACATAAATAAAACAGAGGGCAAGCCCTGGGGGATGGGGTCCCCGGGGCCGGAATGGGCTTATTGTTTTATAGAAGGTGGGCCACGCAGTCCTCCTCCCCCATAATAATATTCTTTTTGTCTTTGCATGTGGTGGGAGTCGCAATCCCATCGCAGGACTCAGTGCAGCCCCAGATAATATTGCGCCTAGTCGCAAATCTGGGAAATATTTGTGAGGAATATAGTTTCTAAAAATATATACTTATCAACATTGGGTTAGGGTGGCTATGAGAAGAGCCTTTGTGTTCATTATGATTTTCTTGCAGATACATGTACATGTGCACAGTTTGAGGTTGCTGAAAAACCCCCTATTGCCTTTGTAAAGTGAACTCCACATCACTTTTATAGATTCCATGCATGTCAAAACACAGGTTGTTGTTATTGAATTGCGCTCATGTTATGGTCTCTAAGGAATGCAGAATCAGCTTTATTAACATGCTTCCTGGCTTTGTGAATCTGTGGACAGAACTTATTTGACCACTTCTGTTTCTGTCTTTGGCATACATTAGAGTTCACAAAGACGGTGTGAGGGATAAGTGGCATAAGTTGTGCAAAGGTATTCTTCATTAGGATTTTCCAATTCTACCCCAGTCAGTGTGCCTAGGTCATTGCCACCACAGTGCACAATCATGAGGTCCGGGGGTTGGAATTTCAATATGCTTTTAACCATAGGCAACCGTTGGTGCTACTTTAATCCTCTCTCTGCAAACCATTTATTATCCACATTATGCTACCCCAAGTCTTTGTCAATACCTCTGTTTCTAGCATACTTTCTTTCACCCAGAAAACATAGCTGTGACCTACAATCCATACTGTAAGCATTATAAAGGCAGGTCTGTATGGAATCAAAAGTCATCTGTAGCTGAGTAAATCAGTAAGTATAATGAAAAGTATCTAAAATGGTGGACAGAATGTGATTTAACTAAAAGGAGATAAGTCTTTGGGTGTTCGTACGCATTGCGTAGTTAAAAATAGGTTGCATGTTAGTTTGCAAAACAAATATCTTTCTGATTAGTTAAGGAGAAAAGGTACAATACATTGGATAATCTAATATTTTGCAATAGTCAACAGCACCTGTTAATGTGGATTTGGATGCTAATGTGCTGCATTAAAAAAATATGCCGAACTTTTGACTTACTGGTACAGTTGAATAATGCAGAAACTGTTGCTATGGAAACTGAGGTGAAGCACTGTGGGGGAAGGGTTTAAAGTAAAGTGTGGTTTTAAAATATAAAATGGAGTGTTATATATATGGTATATGGTTCAAATTAAAAAATTTCCAAATCAGTAGTATGTTTAGAAGTGATATTTTGTTAAAAAAGAATAGTACTATTATTGGGAATGGGTTTTTGAACTCCGGTAAGGGTTTGCAACTCCATTGTGATGTTACACTGAGGGGGTCACACTGTGCTCCGCGGTGGAGTTACAATTCCACTAAGTTCCAGAAGCAGTATGAAGGATTAATATGATTATCCATAGAAAGTGGTTTTAGATTTTGAAAAAATAAACTGAGTATTTTGATGTTTTACTTACATTCATTTCTGTGGAAAGTGTGAGGGAAAATTTGCCATACTGGTTTTTCCTTATTGAGAGTCGTGCATCACATATATTGTGTGGTAAAGAAAATGATTTAAGAATTCCTGATATTTTCATAATCTACAGCAGGATTTCACAGGTAAGTTACAAATGTGTAAGGAGTGTGATGTATGGTGTAGGAGTGATTCAGTGATTGTAATTGATGTTTTAACTATGAGATGAAGTATTTATAAAAATTATGAAGCATTTGAGAAATGTGAGGTTAAAAATATATTGGCAAGTGTATTAACCTCTATCCTAGTCTATATAATTCTACTGAAATATAGATTGGAAATTGGTTGTTCATAGTAATATATGTGCTTGAAACTAAAACTGTATTCTCTCAAATTTGAATGTCTGAGTGCTGCCGTGTTTTAAGCATGTCTGCAGTTGTATGTGTAGTATGACAAATGTGGTGCAGCTAATGCCTCTAACTCAAAGACTATACAGTCTATCATACCCTTGCACAAATCTTGTCAGAGCTACTACAGCATTCTGTCCCAGAAGCACAGATCTCTTAGCTAGGCAGGCCTCCTAAAAGCAATTGAATACACAGCTTCATCCCCGACTACCCTGTATATTAAGGAAAAAGTGATCCATGCAGCTTCTTTTACACATATTTACAGAGGATATGATGTGAAATAGAGGTAGTGTTGTACCTATAGCTTACTTTTCGTGCGTTATCTCGTCCCTATAAGGCACTGACATAGTCATGGAGGTCTCTAGAATGATGCTGACACTCACAAGAGTGGCATTGCAGGAGTTGGTGTTTGATATTAGTTTAGGCCTGGCTGGCATTGTGAGCTGTGGCTCTTTAATGAAACTGGTACAGAAAAGTGAACTGTAAAACATGTTTGCAGATGAATTAACCTCTTTCCTATTCCATATAAGTCTCTGGCCATAGATTGTGTTGTGTGCTTTAAACTGAAAACGTACTCTGTCAAGTTTGAATGTCTGTCTGCTACCATGTCTGAGGTATGTTTGCACTTTTATGTGTAGTCTGAAACGTGTGGTACAGATGATGACCCTAACATAAAAACTTTACAGTCTATCATACCCGGCTACAAATCTTGTCAGAGCTACTTCAGTATTCAGTCCCAGAAGCACAAATGTCTTTCCTTGGTAGGCATAGAGGAAGCACTTGAACACACAGCTTCATACTCAGTTGCCTTGTATAATGAGCAGAATGCGATCCATGCAACGTCTTCTACACACATTTAGAGAGTATGCAGTGTGAAAAGGAGGTAGTCTAATATGTATAGGCTTCTTTACATGTGTTAACATCCCCCTAAAAAGCAGTGACACTCATTTTGTCTCTAGAAAGATGCTGACACTCACAAGAGTGGCATGACAGGGGTCGGCCCTTTATTTTGCTCCGGCCTGGCATTGTGAGTTCTGCCATTTTAATGAAACTATTAGTGAAATGTGAGGTTTAAAACCTGTTGCCAGATGCATTAAGTTCTATCCTAATTGATATAAGTGAATCCAAAAGTACACTAAAAGTAGGTCGTAAATAGTGAGGTGTGTGCTTCACACTGAAAGCGTACTCTTCCAAGTTTGAATGTGTGACTGGCACCATGTCTCAGGTATGTTTTCACTTCAATGTGTAGTCTGATACATGCGGTGCAGATGAAGATCCTAAAATAAAAACTATACAGTCTATCATACCCCTGCCAAAATCTTGTCAGTGCTACTTCAGCATTCAGTCCCAGGAGTACAGATCTGTTAGCCAGGTAGGTATGAAGGAAGCACTTAAACACACATTTTTACCCTGCTACTCTGTACAATAAGCAGAAAGTGATCCATGCAGATTCTTCTACACACATTTAGAGAGAATGCGTTTTGAAAAAGAGTTAGTCTAGTACTTAAGGCTTGTTTACATGTGTTATCTTGTCACTAAATGGTCCCTGACGGGAAACATCTTTTACAACGGATCACTGACATAATATAGAATGACAAAATATAGACTTACCAAAATATAGTCACCAAAATATAGAATGCCAAAATATCGAATTCCTATCTACAAACAGGTAAGTACAAAAATATCAAATCCAAAATATAGTCTGTAAAAGACTATAGTCAGTCAAAATATCGAATTTTTTTAAATGTCTTAAAAGTAATTTAAAATTAATGAAATAATAAATATAATTAACTAAACATACTTAAAAATACTCAAATAACCTTAAAATTAAGATATAATTAATTTAAGTTATTAATAAAAAATGTACAATATTTTACCGTAGGATAGCTGGAGGGTAACATTTAATATTACCACTCCAGTGAGTGCAATAGTAGGGAAAGCGTACGATAGCGTAGGGGTAAAAATATTATTCCCACTCCAGTGAGTGCAACAGTAGGGAAAGCGTTGGATAGCTTAGGGGTAAAAAATACTATTCCCACTCCAGAGAGTGCAACAGTAGGAAAAGCTTTGGATAGCGTAGGGGTAAAAATTACTATTCCCACTCCAGAGAGTGCAACAGTAGGGAAAGGGTTGGATAGCATAGGGGTAAAAAATACTATTCCCACTCCAGTGAGTGCAACAGTAGGGAAAGCATTGGATAGCGTAAGGGTAAAAATTACTATTCCCACTCCAGAGAGTGCAACAGTAGGGAAAACGTTGGATGGCGGGAGGGTAAAAAATACTATTCCCACTCCAGTGAGTGCAACAGTTGGGAAAGCGTTGGATAGCGTAGGGGTAAAAAATACTATTTCCACTCCAGAGAGTGCAACAGTAGGGAAAGCGTTGGATAGCGTAGGGGTCAAAATTACTATTCCCACTCCAGAGAGTACAACAGTAGGGAAAGTGTTGGATAGCGTAGGGGTAAAAAATACTATTCCCACTCCAGTGAGTGCAACAGTAGGGAAAGTGTTGGATAGCGTAGGGGTAAAAAATACTATTCCCACTCCAGTGAGTGCAACAGTAGGGAAAGCGTTGGATAGCATAAGGGTAAAAATTACTATTCCCACTCCAGAGAGTGCAACAGTAGGGAAAGCGTTGGATAGCGGGAGGGTAACAAATACTATTCCAACTCCAGAGCGTGCAACAGTAGGGAAAGCGTTGGATAGCGTAGGGGTAAAAATTACTATTCCCACTCCAGAGAGTGCAACAGTAGGGAAAGCGTTGGATATTGGAAGGGTAAAAATTACTATTCCCACTCCAGAGAGTGCAACAGTAGGGAAAACGTTGGATGGCGGGAGGGTAAAAAATACTATTCCCACTCCAGTGAGTGCAACAGTAGGGAAAGCGTTGGATATCGTAGGGGTAAAAAATACTATTTCCACTCCAGAGAGTGCAACAGTAGGGAAAGCGTTGGATAGCGTAGGGGTAAAAATTACTATTCCCACTCCAGAGAGTACAACAGTAGGGAAAGTGTTGGATAGCGTAGGGGTAAAAAATACTATTCCCAATCCAGTGAGTGCAACAGTAGGGAAAGCGTTGGATAGCATAAGGGTAAAAATTACTATTCCCACTCCAGAGAGTGCAACAGTAGGGAAAGCGTTGGATAGCGGGAGGGTAACAATTACTATTCCAACTCCAGAGCGTGCAACAGTAGGGAAAGCGTTGGATAGCGTAGGGGTAAAAATTACTATTCCCACTCCAGAGAGTGCAACAGTAGGGAAAGCGTTGGATATTGGAAGGGTAAAAATTACTATTTCCACTCCAGAGAGTATAACAGTAGGGAAAGCATTGGATAGCGTGGGGGTAAAAATTACTATTCCCACTCCAGAGAGTGCAACAGTAGGGAAAGCGTTGGATAGCGGGAGTGTGAAAATTACTATTCCCACTCCAGATCGTGCAACAGTAGGGAAAGCTTTGGATAGCGTAGGGGTAAAAATTACTATTCCCACTCCAGAGAGTGCAACAGTAGGGAAAGCGTTGGATAGCGTAGGGGTAAAAAATACTATTCCCACTCCAGAGAGTGCAACAGTAGGGAACGCGTTGGATAGCGGGAGGGTGAAAATTACTATTCCCACTCCAGTGAGTTTAACAGTAGGGAAAGTAATGATTTAATATATTATTAAAAATAAATTAAATATCAATACCAATAAAACATTAATTTAAATTAATAACCAATTTAATATTATGTAATAATTATTTAGAAATACAACTACATATTAGTTATTAAAAATTAATAACCTATTCATAATTATTTAACAATTAATTAATTTTCAATAACAAAAACTAATTAATAATAAAAATTAATACCAATTAAAAATTAACAGCAAATTAATTATCAATACACAAAAAATAGTTTTAATATGTAATTAATATGTAATTAATTACAATTACATTACTTCCCACCCTATTCCCCTATAAACCCATATCCCACTACAGAAAATACATTAATACAATTATCATAATTATCAAATATTTAATTAATACAAAATAATGACCAATTAATAAAAATTAATTGCCAATTAATAGAAATTAATTACCAATTAAAAATTATAATTTAATTAACAATAAATTTACAATCAATACCAATAAATGAAAAAAATTATTTACTTAATTACATTTAAATTACTTCCCACCCTATTCCCCTATAAACCCACAACCCGCTACAGAAAATTAATTTAGAAAATTAACATAATTAACAATTAATCAATTAATACAAGTTAATTGGCAATTAATAACAATTAATTACCAATTAAAACATAACAATAAATTCAAAATGAATACTAATCAATAAATAAAAATATTTAATTAATTACAATTAAATTACTTCCCACCCTATTCCCCTATAAACCCACAACCCGCTACAGAACTAGAAAGCAAAATTTAATTACAAATTAATAATAATTGCTAAAAATGTATATTTAATTTAATATAATTAAATTACTTCCCACCCTTTTCCCCTATAAACCCACAACCCGCTACAGAATTAAATTACGCAAAAATTAAATAACATAAAATTCATGACTTAAAATACATTAAACATACATTACAAAAATTATTATATACACTTTTCACACACTTACTAACATACAAAACACTTAAAAAAAATTGATATTATTAAAAAATCGATATATTTAATGCCTATATTGTATACTTCGATATTTTGACTTCTATATTTTGAAAATCGATATTACTTACCTTAAATTCGATATTTTTATCCACTATATTGTGTCCCTTCGATATTTTGTCAATTCTATATTTTTACTTCGATATTATGTCCATTCTATATTTTGGAATCAATATTTTGACTGTTTACCCTTTACAACGCAACTTTTACCACGCAGTGCTATTACTACGCAGGTTTTACAACGAAAACCATTACAACGCATTGCGCTGGGGGGCGCTCTAGGATAGGGAATAGATTTAATTTACTATCCAACACCTTCCCTAGTGTCCACGGGGACTGGAGTTGGAATAGTAAATTAAACTATTCACTATCCAGCACCCCTAAGCGCTATGCGTTGTAAAGGTTTACGTTGTAATACTTGCGTTGTAAAAGCATGCGTTGTAAAAGTATGCGTTGTTATGTCATACATCCGTCACTGACACACTCATTGAGGTCTCTAGAAATAAACTTATGCCTGACTTTGCGAGCTCTGTCTCAGGTATGTTGAAAGATGCAGACAATAGTAAGAGTGCCAAGACAGGATACGGTCTTTCATTTTGGGTTAGACCTAGCTCTGTGAGCTTTGTCTCTCTAATGAATCCGGTATAGGAATGTTCCAAGTGTATTAACCTCTATACTAGACTATATATTTCTCTAGAAAGTAAAATTGCATATAGGTTGTACATCGTAATATGTGTGCTTGAAACTGAAAGAGTATTCTGTCAAGTTTGAATGTCTGACTGCTACCATCTCTCAGGTATGTTATGTTAAAATTCATGTTGTATGGCGCACAGCTACCCAACAAGGGTTTCCCAGTGCCAAGCCTGAAGGAGCAGAAAAGAAGAAGAAGAAAAAAAGAAAAGTAAAAAAACGGATCATGAATTATTGGTTAAACAACCAGGTTTTTAAAAGTTTGCAAAAATTCATGTATGAAGTTTCATTCCGAAGCGTGATTCGAAGAGAATTCCACATGGATGGGCCAAGGTAAGCAAACAAACGACCTCCCATTCTTGTAAGTTTAATCTTGGGAACCAAGAATTTTCCCTGAGTGGTCGATCGTAGCAGACAAGGAGGTTGGTAGGGGTGTACTAGGTCTTGCAGGTATTTAGGGGCAGAGCCGACCTTGGTTTTATACATGTAACTCAGGGCTTTAAACTTAACACAGTTTTCGACCCTAAGCCAGTGTAGATCTCTCAAAGCACTAGAAGTGGGAGATGTTTTTGGAGTCTGGCAGTGCAGTCTGGCTGCAGAGTTTTGAACCACCTGAAGCCTCCGCCTAACATCCTTGTTTACCCCCAAACAAAGGTTGTTCCTGTAGTCCACTCTAGAGGTCACACGTGCCTGGACTACAGTCTTTTGAATTGGGGCCCGGAGCATCCAGATGATTTTTTTCAACCATTTTAAAATGGTGAAACAAGTGGCTGCCTGCTGCTTCATAGATAGTTTGTCATCAATGATGACTCCCAAATTGCGGACTTGATCAGTGGGTTGAGGTAAAGCACCCATTACAATCGGCCCCAGAGATTTTTATGTTTTCCCAAAAGTAGGACTTCCGTTTTTTCGCCATTAAGCTTAAGTAAATTGGCTTGCATCCAAGATGCAATATTACTCAAACCAGTTTGAAGAACTGATGGTCCACACTCCCTTCCATAGAACGGAAAAAGATGATTTGGGTGTTGTCCATGTAAGAGAAAAGGGACAACCCAGCCTCCTATGCAATTGTACCCAAAGGTTTTACATACACATTGAACAGAAGAGGACTTAGAATGGAACCTTGGGGTACCCCATAAGAAGATGAATAGTTTTTAGAGGTGGCTCTAGATGAAAAGACTTGGAATGTTCTGCTTAGCTAAAAAGGATGAAAGCCAGCTGAGTGCTGAAACAGATATGCCAAGAGACTATAGGGAATTAATTAACACGGTATGGGAATCCAAACGCTGTCGTAACATTTCTGTAATTCCAAGGAGAGTTGTCTTGGTTGAATAACCGGCTCTAAAGCCGGATTGAGAGGGGTGTAGAAAGTTAATAGATTCGACAAACTGAGTTAATTTCAGGTTTATATGTCTTTCCAGAATTTTAGAATAAATTGCAAGTAGAGAACTAGGCCTAAAATTAGATGGCTGGGCTGGATCAGCATTGGCCTTCTTCAGGAGGGGAAGGACCATAGCATGTTTCCAAGCCGACGGGACAATAGCCTCTTGAATAGAGGCGTTGAGCAGCTGCATAATTAACATCAAAGATGGTAGATCCAGCTGCTGCAGCACTGGGACGGAAAGCAGATCACAAGGGGAGCCGGATTTAAAGTTTGTACTTCTATGTGTCATTTCAATCGTGTGGTGCAGCTTATGACCCTAACTTAAAAAGGATACAGTGTATGATACCCCTTGGCAAATATTGTCAGAGCTACTTCATTATTAAGTCCCAGAAGCACAGATCACTTAGCTAGGCAGGTGTTATTGAAGGATTTGAACACACAGCATCAGCCTGTCTACCTTGTGTAGTAAACAAAAAGTTTCTTTTAGACAAATTTACAGAGGATATGATGTGAAATAGAGGTAGTTTTGTACCTACAGACAACTTTAAAGGTGCTATCTTACTCCTGTAGGGTGCCCGTGAAAGCACTTGAACACACAGCTCAATCCACGCCTGCTCTGTATAATATGCAGAAAATAATCACACCTCCCTGCTCTACTATGGCTGACTCATGTCTTAGTTCTACCAGCTGTTGTGTAGTTAACGACCCTAACTTAAAAACTATGGGGCAGATTTACAATAACTGGCGCATCCCTGCATATCAGCAGGGATGCGCCAGTTAATGTGCGCCATGCCTACGCCACCATGGATGCGCTGCATTTACAATGCGGTGCACCATGGGGCAAAAACTGCACAGATGCGTGACGCATCTGTGCCGTAAAAGCAGCGCATTGCTGAAGTTGCGTGCAAGCGTGACGCAGCTCCAGCAATGCTCTGGGGGGCCCTATTCTTACAATGCTGCGTCAATCCTTACGCCTGCTTCAAGCAGGCGCAGGGTTTTGACGCAGCATGGGCCCAAAAGTGACTGAGTGAAATCTTGTAGATTTCACTCAGTCACTTTTAGGAGGCGTTCCTGTGCCGGAATGCCCCCCTGCGCAGGAACGCCTCCTTCTGGCGCAGGGCTTTACAACGTGACGCATCTCCCAGATGCATCACGTTGTAAGTACCCCGCACCATGGCAAATCTTTTGCACCACCGCTGCGTCACAAAAGTGACACAATGGCGGCGTAAAAGGGGCACAAGGGGCTTGTAAATCTGCCCCAATATGTTCTATCATACCCCTTGACAAATAGTGCCAGGGCTACTTTAACTTTCAGTCCCATAAGCAAAGTTCTGTTTGCTAGGCAGGCGTCATGGAAGCACTTGAACACACAGCTTCATCCCTGGCTGCCCTGCATAACAAGTAGAAAGTGATCCATGCAGCTGCTTGTACACACATTTCGAGAGCATGCAGTGTGAAACAGAGGCAAAGTACTACCTATAGGCTAATTTATATGTGCCATCTCATCCATAAAAGGCACTTGAACAGGCATTGAGGGGTCTAGAAAGATACTGACATGAATAAGAGGGGCATGAGAGGAGACAGCCTTTCATTTTGGGTCAGGCATAGCACTGTGAGCTCTATCTCTCTAGTTAAACTAGTAGAGAAATGTGAGGTCTAAAACCTGTGGTTAAGTGTATTAACCTCTAACCTAGTCCATATAATTCTTTGTGAAGGTACACTGCAAATAGGCTATAGATAGTGATGTCTCTGGTTGAAACTGAAAGCATATTCTGTCAAGTTTGAATGTCTGACTACTGCTGTGTTTCATTTATGTCTGTACTTCGACATGTAGTCTGACATGTGTGGTGGAGTTTATGACTCTAACTTAAAACTATATGTTCTATCATACCCGCAGACAAATATTGCCAGAGCTATTTTAACTTTCGGTCCCAGAGGCACAGTTCTGTTTGCTAGGCAGGCCTCATGGTGTAGTGGAGTTCCTATATTCCCAATAGGTTCTGCACATTGGAATAACATAAACAGCAGTTTAGACGTAGGACTGAGGTCATCTAGGTCTCTACTGACTATGTTAGACTTAATTATGGTTGCCAGCTAGCTCAGAGGTCACTAGAAACTTTCTCGAATGTTCAGGAAGGAGTTAACTTTCCTGATTAGACAAGAAGGAATTAGTTTCAGACAAACGCATAAACATGACAACTGTGCTCTCTCAGAATAAAGAGTATATCTCTAGAGTCGTGTGAAAACAATAGACAGCTATTTCACTCAGTCAATCTTGCATGCTTAATTTCACCAAAGTGCAGAGAAATAGAGAGACGGGCGTTTTCAATAAAAGTTGTTATTTATTGAGCAGTCTTCTTTTTCATGCAAGAGAAATGAATTGCCACAATTGCAATACTTGTTGTAAAGTAAAGTGCGTACAGTAAAAGGAGTATTATGAAATAATACTGTAAAAGCATTGATATGGTTTCTTAGCCATATGATACTTTAAAACGGATAAAATATATACATACATAAAAACATTGACTAATGTACTCAACTGGTGCTTCTAAGATACGCCTACCCCGGTGTACCTGACCTAAGCCTAATACATGGGAAGGAGTAAGTAAGTTGCAGTTTAAGTTAAGTTGGTTTTTTGCCAAGAATCTGAATCAAGAATTTTCTTAAAGTTTTAATCAGCTCCGTACCTTTGTTCTAGAATGAAGGAGGTCTTGTATCTCTCTCTCAGGACTCGATCTCCCAGCAACCCGCAAGGGTGACTGGAAACACCGGAGCTGGAATTTCTCGGCAGGAGAAAAGACAGCGTCTCTCGCAGTGCGTCAAATGGGAGGGTCGACTTCCTTCAGCACTCGCATCAGCTGGGCGTCGGGCAAGTAGATAGCCGCTCTGCTCCAAACCACCGTGTGTTTGCTTAAGGCAACGTTGGTATATTTATACCTGAAAGGTGCCGAGTTTGACGTAAGGTTGGACATAAGACGTCACTAAGAACTAACAGTTCTTTCTGGACTCCAGGAGTTCTTGTGCAAATCAAAACAAAAGCAGGGGGAATTCCCGGGCTGCTGGAGGCTTGGTTTGTTTAAAGAACGCATTGTACTTTCTAGGAGTCTATGGGAGTAGCCTTGCCGTATTTGGACTGCATTGGCTATTGCTAAATATGGACATGATTCTTATGCCTTTATAAGGATATGTTTTGTTATAACCACATAAGGGCATGAATCAGGAATATTTAATTAGGGTCCTAGATACATTCACAACACCCACTCCACGTATTAATGTCCATCATTACTAAATACTAAGCAATACTAAACATATAACGATGCATGTGTGTTTTCCAATCCACCCCAAAATACATAAATTGCATTTGAAATGGTATATGGTATATACACGAATATGAGTATTTATACTGTACGTTTTTCAAGCAGTGTTATCATTCAGGAAATGCATATATAAATATTGGCTGAATGAATTGCGAAAATTACATTTATGAAATGGCTCTGAATACAGAAAAAAAGTCGAGACCATTTCATCACATATTTATACAATACTGTACATGTGCTAGAAGCTGGGGTAAAATATTGTCTCTAGTATCTCTAAAAATAGAAGCTCTGTTCTCTAAGAATAGTTCTACTTTAAGCAGAGCACCATGTGCCAGAAAAAAGGTAAATATTTTGGAAGTGGAAAAAATAATTTCGCTTTCAGGGGAAAAAATAGTTCCAATTGTTTTCAGTAGTGTTGTTTATCAAAAACTGAAGGCCGAATTCAGAGTTCAGGGAACGCTGTGAGCTCGTTGTTTTTAAAAGTTATTCTCGTTGTTAGGAGAGAACATCATATCAGACAGGCTTGCGAAAAATTGGTCTACAACAGTAGGTGAAAGTTCGACCAAGTTCGAAAAAGCTGAAATAGTGCATATGTGAGAATCATTGCCATCATCGATGTCGGGATCAGCAATGCTCACAGAAGGTTGTACCTGAGTGGTGCTGCTTTCATCTCGTACTTCACCGCCACCTAATTGTAATGGTGAAGTCTCAACGAATGCCGTCATCAGAATAGGTAGCCGCTGGGGACAATACGTTGCATGAGCCGTTACCGAACCAAGCAAAGTATCGATATCCATAGGTACTGCTGATGGTAGTGTAAGACAGACGTCCAACACGCATTTTTCTCCGCATAGCAGACATCGAAGCACAGGTAAGATGCAATCTTGCCAGATTAGTCTGAATGAAAGAAACCAGGTAGTACTCAGATCTCTTAGTCGGGCAAAGTCGAGGACTTTAGTGATTCGGTCTCGGTAGCGTATTGCTAGGATCGTTTCTTCCATTGTAGCTGGAGCTTTGTCTGTGGCTTGGCTTGCCATATCGGAGCAGAAGGATCAAAAATAAAATTCCTGCTACGAGTCCCAAAAGAAGAGGCAGGCCGCCGAATAAAGAATGCATAAAATCTGGGAAAATGCCCAGAACTTTTTCAAAGGGTGCTAACAGTCCCGAAAAAATTGTCTTAAATACATGTGCGATGCCACTGGTATCAGACATGTTTAAAATTTGACCTAACATTTCTATGAAATGCACGGGGCAATTTGTCGATAATAGGGTGTGTATCTCTGCCGCTGTCCTTGCAACTTGCAGATCATACGTCTCTTTGGACGAGGTTAAAGGCACAGTTGTCTGTAAAAGAATAGACTTCATTCTGCTTAAAGTATCAATTCGAATAGAAGAGATATTCAAAGAAGGCCATATTGCCACCTCCATGTCTGGATTGCTGTTTGGATACAATACTTGCATACAGCAAATGACTCTGGAAGTAACGGTTACGAGTAAGGCTTTTCCTGGCACCATGCCACAACAGCTGTGGTCACTTAATAGAACGTAGCTGCCGTTGGAAAGCTGTCTGAAAAAAGGCTCTATCTGTGTTGCAGGAGTGCCATGCAGGTGGCATGAGAGGTTATTTGATGAACCCTCGAAGGCTCCATGCAAGTTAATACCTTGACACAGATGTGTACCGCGTAGTGATTTTTTACAATTGTTACCACTAAGAAATACCTCTTTTTTCCCTACACTATAACATTTGTGTGTATAAGGTAAATTCCAGGTTGATTTGATGTATCCTTTACCCAACCTTTCATACAGGCCTGCTGGTATATACTTTTGGCAATACTTAAACTGGAAAGTTGTTATCGGAATTGTAATTGTTCCGTGTATTATCCATTCAATGACAGGTCTCTCTGACATTGTCAATGGTAATCTCTCAAGTTTTTAAAGGCTCAGAATCGTATAGTCTGCTCCTTTTTGTGCCAAACTGATTTGTTTATCAGTAAGGTTAAAGATAGAAAATAATGACGTTGTGTTGATTAAACGTCATTGCACGTAGCCTGAACGCAGGTTTTGTAACGTCCAGCCTAGCTGTACAATAGAACGCAATTGGGACTGACCATGTTGTAACATTAGTAAGTCCTGCTCCATTATATCAATAGCAGATGATACAATGCTGTCAGGCGAATATATTCTGGAGGACAGAGTCGTTAACCCATTGTCCACTACAGAAAGTGTTTTTTCCAAATTTATACGATCAATTTCTTGTATTTTTTCAGCAGTTTCAATTTGCGTTACTTTCCAAGCTTCGTTGTAAGCAGCTTATATACCGGCGTATATGAAACGTTTTTGACGCTGTTTGCGAGGTCCCAGTATGAAATCTCGCAAGTCAGCACCGTCTTTAAGTAAAGTCAAGTGTTGCTTAATTTCAGCCAGTGTGGATTTTTGTAGCCACTCAAAGCATAGTTTCCCTACACTGTATGTTGTAACTATCCCTGGATGTTGTCTCTGGGAATATATTGGGTCTGGCCTGTTCTGTTTGAAACCCTGTATTTTGTTCAGGAATCTATCTTGACAGTTATTAGTGTCTGTGGGCCAGATCAACCATTTTTTCCAATCAGGATTTGTTCTGTTTTGGTGTAAAATATGGGATACATCTATCTCCACATCTGTAGTGCTGTTACTATCAGGTATGGGCTTCGGAATAGACGGTTTATTTAAGTCTTTTATCTTGGCTAAACCAAGACAGGTTGTTTGCTGAATGGTGTCATTCAGGAATATTATCTGTTCTGGGATCATGCAGGTTCTAAATAATGCTTCTAGACCTTGTACCTGCCAGTCTTTTGTACCCCAGATGGTTTTGGTTTCAATGTTGTTTTTCCAAAATTCAAAACCAAATGTAAACATTTTATCATAACATTTTTCAGAATAAATCAATTTAGTATTTGTCAACATTGTTTTCATTCCTGTCTTATTTAACATTTTAAAATAAAACGTTTCTGGATCACTGTTTTTAAACCCTGAGAAGTATTGGAATTTCTCATAAAATGTTTTCGAGCTGCCTTTTGGCGGAGTTGGACAATATTCCCATTGGTTATAAGTAAAAACATTTCTAGGATTAGCAGATTTATGCAAATAGTGATGTCCATAATGATTATAGCAATACATTTCTTCATAATTTGATGAACCCTGCAAATAATCATGTTCTGTGAATTTAGCTGACATTACTAAATCTGACATCATATTATTAATATTTTCAAAGTCCCAATCATCAGAGAAAGTACTTGGTGTCACAAAGTCACTTAACGAAACCTTGAACTGATGTGGATATTTCAAGAGCTCAATCGGGCCATAGATTTCGTAATCTGTTTTGTCCCATGCTACCCCACCGGGTATTGGATTGGCTGTGATGTTCACTGATGACAGTTCTCTTTTTTCGATGTGAGAGGATCTGTGAGGCTTTAGGACCAAGTTGATGTTCTGACTCGCTGTGTCCATTGTACTATATTTTCCATCAATAAATCTACCCAAACATAGAACCATGATGAGCCAAAGTAGGAGGAAAAGTACACCTAACACAATCCAAAATTGAATTCATGGTGAAATCAGATATGTTTCTTTTAGTTGATGAAAGAGTTTAGTCATTTTTTCTTTGAAAGTTTTTGTTGCTGGCGTTTCTTCATGTTCACTTGGATCATCAGAAAAGTCATCGAAATTGATGAAGTAGCCAGATGCAGTTCTGTCAATTGTTGGAATTGCTTCCGGATTCTTATTAGTCTTTGCATCTTTCTTTGTTTCATTAGCATAGTCTGATGCTACATCATTGTAGACAGGTGTTTCTTGACAAATTGTTGCAATTTGGGTTTCAAGAGGCACAAGTTCCATGGCTTTGTTGCATAGTCCTTTTTTATGCACTGTAGGTTTATCAAAAGTGATTAGTCTCTCAGTTTGAACCTCTTGGATTGTAGCAAGATTTGGTCTTCTGCTATTTCTTGGGAGTCCACTGGGCCTACTACTTATTATTGGCCACATGATTGTGGTTTTACCAGGTCGATGGATACAACTCTGTTCTCCTTTTTGCCAGCAAGGGGCGGTAGTACTACTGATCTTGTTCCGCTGACAGCTAAGACAGGTACTGCTTTTCTGTAAGAAGGCCCAAAGTCCTTCTTCACCGCGATCTTCTCTCTGACCAGATCCCCAATCTTTGGAATCCAGACAGGTCTTGCTGGGACAGGTGGTTTTTCTTCAGTGGCTGTTGGCTTTAACTTTATGTTACTTAGACTTCTTCTTGTTTCATTTAAGTCCTGTAAAACAGCCAAACGATCTTTGATATCAAAGGTTTTTCATTCACCACTGAAGTCTGACAATCTAAGTCCTGGATTTTCATTCTAGTACCGAACAATAGTTCTTAAGGAGTGATACCCTTTAGAGAAATTCTTGGCAGATTGTTAAGACTACGTTGGACACTTGTTAGATGTTTGACCCACCCATCACCCGAACCTAATACCCTCGCCGTTATAGATTGCTTTATGTCACGGTTTTTTATTTATTCATTTATAAAATTTATAGAGCGCGAGCGAATGCCCGGGGGCGTCTTTTCTTTCCACTACTGCATTTCCCTCAGGATGGAAGGGAGAAGAGTACCGCAACGGAATGCCCATGCTGGTCATGGCCTCTTTGTAAGCTCGAGAGCTAAACGCAGGACCCTGGTCAGAATGTAGCATGCCAATTGCGTATGTGCCGATAACGACTTGCAAATCTTTTATAACAGTTCTGGCGTCAGCTGAGCGCTGGTGCCTACATCTTAAGTGAATCTAGTCTCAATAATTATGGGAACGCTTTTCTCCGGCTGGATTTCTGCGTATAGATTGCCTAATGCTTTCTAACAAAGGTGTCCTGGCAATAGTCTGGTCCGGTTCGCAACTGCGATCTCTATTGCAGTCGTGACAATCCATTGCAAACTTATAAATTTGCAGGCTCATCCCCGGCCACCAGTACTCTGATTGTAATTCTATTAGAGATTTCAAGATCTCTTGGTGCCTCAGACCCTGTCCCATGTGCGCTTCTAGAATCAAGTAAGCTCTCCGGTTCGTGTTTGGAATTACTCTATCCCCCACTCCAGGGATTTGAGCAAAAGGAACGGAGTTTGCATCAATTATGTATGTATTACTGAGTGGATAGTTGAGAGGTAAGGCTACATAGTCGCCTTTTAATGAGGCTTTTACTGCCAGCATGGTTTCTCCATCTATGTGTATTTTAGAACGCGTTTTTGTGGCTACGGAAGCCAGTTGAACCGCTGCCGCTGTGGCTCTGTTAGCCAATGAATTCCCTACAACGTGAACGCCATCACGTTGATGACTCAGTGTATGTATCACGTGAGTCTTTCGTAGTTCTTTCTGTAAAAGAACTACTTGTTCCCAAAGTTTTTTATGCGTTATTGTAGCACCTGTGTCATCCTTGTAACCGTTTTGAATCCAGGTCTGCATGCTCTTATTGTAAGACTGGACGCAGTAATGCGAATCGCACACTATTAGTGTTGGGAATTCGCGATCGGCATTTTCAAGCGCCATCTTTAAAGATCTTATTTCAGCTCGCTGAGCTGTACAGTTTCTGAGTGATGCAGTTTTTGTTATTATCGGTCTGAATTTACCTAAGCGCCAGCGACCTTTAACAATCGCGCACGCTGCATTGTAACTTTTTTTTCCCACATCGTAGTGTTGTGCGAATCTGTCTGTGTAGATTACACAGGAATATTGTTCTAGAGGCAGAATTTCGATCGGCAGAGGATATTCATGTTCGTATTCTAGATCTTCTAGTTTTTTCATTTTCAGGTCAAAAAACGTGTTTTACGTCTTCTGAAGCAAGAGAATTTTCCCATTGAATCCATTTTGGATCTAATGCCACTGCATTTGGAATGTGTGGTCTTGTTACTGCCTCAAGGGCTGATACTGATGTTAAAACAGATATGCTCCTGCCTTGGGCTAGGGCTCATTCTTTTTCTACAGCAGTTTGAACCACAGTTAGAATTTTTGAGGTAGAACTGAATTTCATTTCAGCTTGTGTGTACAAATGTGATTTGTAAGCTATTGGTACCGTTTCTCCCTCATTAGAGGTCAGGTACGTGAATCCGCATCTTCCTGGGATGACTCGGATTACAAGGTTGCGTACGTTTTCGCGTATTTGCAGTTTTGTTTTAGTTAACATGTCTGTTTGTAATGATCTTAAAAATTCTGTGTCCAATTAATTGGTTTGAAATCAGGTTTTATTAATTCATAGAGAATTTTAACCCTCTCTGTATAATTTAGAATGTATGTTCTTCAGAAATTCAGGAAACCTAGTATTCATTGTAAATTCTTCAGCGTTTTTGGTACTTGGAGTACTGCACACTTCTCTAAGAAGTTGTCTGCTAGGCTTTTGCCTTCACTTGATAATTCATATCCTAAAAACAGGACAGTTAGGTGAGCAATTCGTGACTTTTTAAAGTTGAATTTATACCCTTCAGCTGCGAACCCAAGTATTATGGTGTTCACTCTTTTTAAATGAGTCTCCAGGTCATCATCTGGGAGATAGATGTCATCGACATAGGATAATGCCTCGTCATCATATATTTGTAGTAACTCTGTTACCCTTGCTGAGAATAATCCTGGGCTATTCTTGAATCCCTGTGGAAGTCGACTGAATTATTTTTCTGACCCCATTGTTGAGAAAGCAGTCAAATACCTGCTTTCAGGTGCAATGTTTTGACAAAAGAATCCATTTGAGATATCTAATGTTGTTTTATAATTTTTGCGCACAATGTTATTCATTAGTGCTGCACTGTGTGAGTTTTGTACTGCAAATGTTTTGCAACAGGAGTTTAGGTGTCTGTAGTCCAAAACTAGACAATATGAATCTTCTGGCTTGGAGACAGGAAACAAAGGATTGTTCATTTGTGAGGTGCATGTTTCAATCACCCCCTGATATTCAAGTTGATCTAAGATCTCCCTGACTTGTTTTTTAGCTTCTTGCTTAACTGGGTACTGCCTTTGTGCAGTGGGTTGATTTTTAACTGGATTTTGTGGTGAGGAGAATCCTTATCTCATCCTACATGATTTTTATATAATGCAGGAGCTTGGGCTGCTGCCCATTTTCTAGCAAATGTGTATTTTTTATGAATTGGAATGTGATTTGAGAAGGCAGGCATAATCATTTCTTCGCCATGAGGGCACTCCCTGACAAACTCTGGTGGCCAGTCTTTCTCAGCTAACAGGATGTCATAGCCTTTCGGAAGGTTATCCCAAAAGAGACCCCTTATTTTCCTAGTTTTGTCCCCCTCTATACGCAATGTTATTTCGTATAATTTATGGGGTTTGCTAACTCTGGTGTCTGCAGTTTCCACCTGAATGTATTCATTCGTGTACACTGTCTCCAGAAGATTCATCAGAATCTTGCGAGCTATGGTCACTTCTGCTGCGCTGTCTAGCACTGTCTGGGCCCATTCTCCGTTTTTCAGTTGTGTCCTCAGAATCCTCGGCATGTTTTATTTTAATATTAGCTACCTTCTTCTTTGGATATTGTAATTTTTTACTTTGATGAGCAGGTTCCTTGTTTTTGGACTTGACGTGCTCTTCTTTGTGTTCTGACCGTCCTCTTCTTTCCGATTTCTCTGAGGAAGTCTGAAAAGATCGAGAGGGACGTGTATCAATATCTTGATATCTATCAGGTTTTCTCAAATTATCCCTATTTCTAAGGTTGTATCTTTTCTCAGAGGGCTCCCTCTGGGGAGTCTTGCTTCCTCGTTCTGGAGATCTATCTCTCCGTTGAGGAGACCTTCCTCTGGACTGAAACCGTTCTTCTCTGGGAGTGGATTGTTTATTACCCTCCCAACTCTTTTTTGGAGTGTTGAGATTATTTTTAATAAATGTTTTTTCAGGATTTTCAGTTAGTTGGGGTTTTAATGGTTTCCTACCCAAACTATCTCTACCTAGTTCTTCATAGGATTTTTCTATGATTCTGGCAAGTTCAAAAGGTTGTTCTGCTATATCTGTTTCTTTCAATTTCTGGCAGATCGTCACAGATGCTGCTTCTCCTTTTATGTTGGCTAATAATATAGCCGAGACCTGCTTGAAGTCTTTCAGTAATTTCATACCTAGAGTTAAAGCAAGTTCTGGACCGTATTCATTTCGAATCTGTCTTAGTACGTCTGGTATAATCGCCATGGACGGAACACCATGTGTTTTTGTGTAAATTGAAGCAAAGACTGTGCCCCAAGTGTCACAGTCCTCCACATGTGGTGCGATCCCCATTGGAAGGCAGATAGTCAGAATTCTGTGTTTCTCATGAGGTGTAGTATCAGAAAATACTGCCTCTATTTGAGTGATTTTTTGTGCTAACCAAAATGGAATTTGTTCCCGATTGCGGGTTATTTTGTCAATGGCTGATTGTATATTCTGTGGTGTGATTTTATTTGTGTTACCCTGGTGAGGGGTGTGCTGTGGAATTTGTATTGCTGGTTGGACTGTTGAAGTCCGCATGACATATTGAACCAATTGTCTATGTATTTTAATTAGTAGTTTTAGCTGAGCTAAAAGTTCCTGGTCTGACATTTTTTCAATGTCGGGATGTGGTGTGTAGCTGGCTAGAACCGGCCACGTGGCTCCTGGTCTACCTAGTGGACCGAGCCTGGTGATGTGATTTTGATGTTTTAGGGCGCCATTAAACCAGAGCAGGTGCTCTTGGTATGTTAGTGGGATTTCAACGTCCTCGAAAGGAGCGTATTCATCCGGAGGTTCCTCTATTTTGTAATAGTGGAAGTCTTGTGTCACAGCGTGTGCTGCTGGAAAATGTATCCATGAATAGAATACCTCTGTCTGCCGATATTCATGGGCCTCTACCACAAATATGACTGTACCACCTCTTGATGATAGTCCATTTTCTATAAGTTTAAGAGTTATAGTTCTTCTTACATTGACCGGAATGATTATAGCATTCGGGTCTTCATCTTGGAGACTTGTGTCATCCGCTAGGAGTTGAGCTGCTATTCTAGCTTTCTCCCTTTCATCGCCACTTTCCGTCATTTTTACTGACAGAGAGTTTTATTTGCAGAGAAAGTTTCAAGGAAACAAAGATTAGGTGCACAATATTTTGGAACACTGTATCCTTCAACGTTGACTAAACCAAAAACTAATACATAGGAATCTCTTACTACTAAGTTCTGGCGGATATTATCCTTTTACCCACTCCAGATGTCTTTTGGAGTTTTTAAGGGAAAAGGGGTCTGTGTGAAAAGCATGACTGAGTTACTCTAGTGTCTTGCGTTAGATTATCGCCTTACCAAGCGTTGGGCGCCATGTAGTGTAGTTGCTATATTTCCAATAGGTTCCGCGCATTGGAATAACATAAACAGCAGTTTAGACGTAGGACTGAGGTCATCTAGGTCTCTACTGACTATGTTAGACTTAATTAGGTTTGCCAGCTAGCTCAGAGGTCACTAGAAACTTTCTCGAATGTTCAGGAAGGAGTTAACTTTCCTGATTAGACAAGAAGGAATTAGTTTCTGACAACCGCATAAACATGACAACTTTGCTCCCTCAGAATAAAGAGTATATCTCTAGAGTCGTGTGAAAACAATTGACAGCTAATTCACTCAGTCAATCGTGCATGCTTAATTTCACCAGAGTGCAGAGAAATAGAGAGACGGGCGTTTTCAATAAAAGTTGTTATTTATTGAGCAGTCTTCTTTCTCATGCAAGAGAAATGAATTGCCACAATTGCAATACTTGTTGTAAAGTAAAGTGCGTACAATAAAAGGAGTATTATGAAATAATACTGTAAAAGCATTGATATGGTTTCTTAGCCATATGATACTTTAAAACGGATAAAATATAAAAATACATAAAAACATTGACTAACGTACGCAACTGGTGCTTCTAAGAAACGCCTACCCCGGTGTACCTGACCTAAGCCTAATACGTGGGAAGGAGTAAGTAAGTTGCAGTTTAAGTTAAGTTGTTTTTTTTACCAAGAATCTGAATCAAGAATTCTCTTAAGGTTTTAATCAGCTCCGTACCTTGGTTCTAGAATGAACAGGGTCTTGTATCTCTCTCTCAGGACTCGATCTCCCAGCAACCCGCAAGGGTGACTGGAAACACAGGAGCTGGAATTTCTCGGCAGGAGAAAAGACAGCGTCTCTCTCAGTGCGTCAAATGGGAGGGTCGGCTTCCTTCAGCACTCGCATCAGCTGGGCGTCAGGCAAGTAGATAGCCGCTCTGCTCCAAACCACCGTGTGTTTGCTTAAGGCAACGTTGGTATATTTACACCTGAAAGGTGCCGAGTTTGACGTAAGGTTGGACATAAGACGTCCCTAAGAACTAACAGTTCTTTCTGGACTCCAGGAGTTCTTGTTCAAATCAAAACAAAAGCAGGGGGAATTCCCGGGCTGCTGGAGGCTTGGTTTGTTTAAAGAACGCGTTGTACTTTCTAGGAGTCTAGGGGAGTAGCCTTGCCGTATTTGGACTGCATTGGCTATTACTAAATATGGACAGGATTCTTATGCCTTTATAAGGATATGTTTTGTTATAACCACATAAGGGCATGAATCGGGAATATTTAATTAGGGTCCTAGATACATTCACAACAATGGAAGCACTTGAACACACAGCTTTGTCCCCGTCTGCCCTGTATAATAAACAGAATGTGATCCAGACAGCTTCTTCCACAATGACCATGTGGTGTGAAATAGAGGTAGACTACTATCTTTAGGCTACTTTACATGTGTCATCTCACCCCTAAAAGTGACAGAGACAGTCATTGAGGTGTCTAGAAGGATGCTAAAACTAATTATCCTTGGGCGGAATTCGCATAGCCGAACTCCGCGGAACTCCGTGAAGCTGTAAAAAAACCTACGCCGCGCTACAGGGAGTTCCGTGAGAGGGGATGTTTCTACGGTACGGCAACGCGAATTGCGTGTTTGGGGAAAATATTGCGCAAACTGCACCATGTGGTCGCCCATCGGCATGCCCATCTTGTTTTCTTCTCTGTTATGGTGCTGGGGCCTACTTTTCAATCCTGCCTAAACCTTTTCAATCCATCTTTCCCAAAACATTTTTTTCTGACCTTTTTTATTTGTCTTTCTCTCTGTCTTCTTAAGTGTTTATTTTGTGTTTTTGTCTGCTTTTTGTGTGTTTGTAGTGAGTTTTGTACTGTTTTTCTCTATTACATGCTGTCAATTTTTTTTAACTTCCATCCTTCCTTCATTTTTTAAAAGTTTCTACATTTTCTTTTCTGCCTCGCCCCCCAGTTTCATGGCAGAGACCTGTATAAAAAAGGCGGCAAAGAAGAGCTGCCATCCTTGTGAAGGCAGTGCTCGGAAGGGGTGCAGCCATTGGCCTTGTTTCTGCGGTGGAGGTAGCAGCTCTGGTTTTCTTTGTGCAGCACCAACTCCCCTCCACCCTGGGGGCCGCTAGGTGGCGCTAGACCGGAATGGCCGCTCTGGTGTAGAGCTCTCGCCCTGCCAGTAGGATAAATCGTCATAATCCCCATCCTGCCTTCTAACTAAATCTACTACTGTCACGGAAGTGTTGGAGAGACCAAGCTGCTTCCTCTGTGAAAATCCTGAGGCGGTAGCTGTTGAAACGAGCCCGCAATCGGCGGCCGAATTTGCCGCGGGAGGAGGTTGCTGCACCAGCTGGTCAGCCGGTCGGCCTGGGGAACTACGCGAGACTGGTGCTGCATGACCCTGCAGGCCGCCGCGTGACGCAGGTCCAACGCTGCTCGCGACCCTCGGCATTGGGAGTGGCATCTCCTCGTTGGATGTGCGGGCCCCACCTCTGTCCTATGGCGCTGGCCACCTACTGGTAGGTCACTGCCACCCTCCACCCTCCCCCCTCCCGCCCCCGTCGATAGCTCCTGGCTTTTTTCGTGACGCGGAAGGACCCTGAAGGCCCGAAGCAACACCCACGGTCATCCTAAAAATTGTGGGGAGCTTGCTGTGACATCACCTAGGGGCGGTGGGGGTAGTCGACACCATACTGCGTGGGGCGGCGTGGGGCGCTGCGGCGGAAGACGCTTTGCCCGCCATCCTCCTCAACCATGCACTGCCCGGGTCCCTGAACTTCTACAAGCCGTACCTGCTTGAGGCTATATCGGACCCCATCTCCTGACCAGCCCATTGTTGGTAGACAGCACGGCCCCGTTGGGCCGCCTTATTTTTTCCGGGACACGCGCTGCAGCGCTGGAACATACATACCTTATGGCCGCCATCATGAAATTCCTCAATTATCGCGACCGAGATACCTTACTACGCCAAGTGAGAGAGAAAGGTGAGGTGCGTTTCGAAAATACAATATTGTCATTTTATCCGGATTTCACCCAGGCGGTACAAGATGCTCGGCGAAAATTCCCTGTGGTGAAGAAACAGCTCCAAACCCGCAGTATCCAGTACCCGATGCTCTACCCCGCGAGGCTACGGATTCACCATAGAGGCCGCCAGCACATTTTTCAAACACCAAAACAGGCCGAGGAATATTTGAAGCACGACAGAAGATCATCCTCATGCGAGGTGGCTGCCCGTCGCCGCTCGCGCTCCCATTCACCCTTGTCTGAACCTTCCTGAGTAGCTATTTCCACGCAGCATCAACCTAGAACTGGCATCTCCCTCCTGGTGACATGTAGACCACCAACTGACTGGTGATGTATATTGATCCTATTGACTTGAAGGCTTTTATTGTTTCCCGGCCGCTCGCCTCTGTCCCGTCAGCCCAACCCCTGTGACCCAGGAGGTTGTGGATGGTTGAAATAAGGAGATGGAGTGGTACGGGCGGGAGCCCCTAGAGGCCCCCCATCTGAGGGCATTACCCACTGAGAACTAATGGTTGTTAACGTTTGGGACAGTTCCGGCTGGGTGCCAGGACTCAGTGTATTGTTTAAGGGGGGGGTGATTTTTTCCTGGTAAGGTGGGGCTGCCAGTGTGGGGGTGGGAGGGGGGAAGAAATGTGGTATTTGGTCCGAAGTATCAATGTTTCTACTCACCGTACATATCTTGTGGCACTCTTTTTTCAACTGCTTACTCAATCTGCCATTTGCCACTGACCTGCCTATTGTTTAATGCTACATACCTACATGTCCACTATGACCCGTCCTGAGGCAAATCAGATCATTAGACAGGCTTCCTGGAATGTTAGAGGCCAAAATGACCCTAGAAAACGTAGGCAGATTTTGGGATATCTAGACAGGCATGGCCTAAATGTGGCTCTTCTACAGGAAATGCACCTGGCCCCTGAGCACGCTCCACAATTCGCATCCAGATGAGCCTCCAGTCGCACCTTCTTGCCTTATTCTAATTATGCCAGAGGGGTTACAATTCTGATAAAAAAGGGAGTAGCCTTTACGCCTACAGGGTTTGAAACTGATAGAGAAGGCAGGTTTTGTCTGGTAAAGGGACGCTTGTACTCGCATGATGTTCTCTTTGCTAACTACTATGGCCCCAATGTAGATAACCCCTCCAGTTTGCTGACACTATGGAGCAAAATACATACATTGGGTATTACGCACGTTATCCTAGGCGGAGATTTTAATACGGCGCTGCAGCCTGCCCTGGACAGATCTCGTCCACTTCCTTCACACTATACCAACACACAAAACACGCTCAATGATATTGTAGTCGATAATCACTTGACAGATGCATGGCGATACATGCACCCTGCTTTGCGAGAAGGCACACACTATTCTACCCAACACTCCACCTGGGCACGTTTAGATTATGTTTTTGTCTCTGCGGGTTTAGCTCCCTAGCTGCGACGCGCAACACACCTTGCCCGCACTTTTTCTGACCACTCGCCAGTCCTTTTGGAACTACAGCTTCACCTGGATAGCTCTCCCTTTCTGTCCTGGCGTCTCAACTTGGCACATCTTCGGGACCCTGCTTTTTTAAGCCAAACTGGAACAGGACATCCGGGACTTTTTCGAGCGCAATATTTCATCTGTAGATAGCATTGTCACCGTTTGGGAGGCCTTCAAGGTAACAGTCAGGGGCTGGTGTATCGCTAAAGGAGGTGATATTTTAAAATCATTGCGCACTGACTTGCATAAACTAGAGGCAGAGATGAGGGACTTGGAGAGATCCATTGATCGCAGCCCTGCGGATTTAGAGATCCATATACGTATGCGTCGTAAACTATCTGAATACACAAAGCTAGCTGACAAAGAAAGCAAATTCCTAGGACGCCCGCACTTGGCCCGAATATATGGGGAGGGGGATAGACCAGGCAAAGCCTTGGCGAACGCGGTTAAGCCCCCTAGATTCACTAATTATGTTACTGAAATACAAGATGAATGTGGAGATACTCATAGGAATCTCCCTGACATAATTCGTACTTTCTGAGACCACTACAAGGAACTACATTCCTCGCACAGAACAGAACCCCTTGACCTCCCCACATACCTTGATGATGTTGCGCTGGCATGATTGGGAAACGCCCAGCAGAAATTTCTTCACGCTGAATTAGCATTGGATGAAATTAACGAGGCTATTATGAGCATGTGCTCGGGTAGGGCCCCTTGCTCGAATGGTCTCCCTATCGATTTTTAAAAACTCTTCACCCCCATTTTGGCCCCCATACTGAAACAGGTGTACTATACCGCACTGGAAGAAGGCAGTCTGCCCCACACCATGCGCAAAGCCCTTATCACCTCCCTGCTTAAACCAGGTAAGCCCCCCTCACACTGCGACTCCTATCGCCCGTTTTCACTTTTAAATTGCGACACCAAGATCCTTGCCAAAGTGTTAGCTACGCGACTCAACTTACTCATGGAGCACCTGGTTCTCCCTGACCAGGCTGGGTTCGTACCTAATCGTGCTACCACCCATAACCTCCGCACTCTTCATGCGGTGCTTCAAGACCTTAACCCTAAATGCGATGCCGTGGCGGTGTTCCTTGACGCCACCAAGGCGTTCGATTCATTAGAATGAGATTACCTGCTTGGCACGTTACAACACATAGGGCTGCCCTTCAGTTTCCTTGACTGGGTGAAATTGCTATATCATCAACCTACGGCTACTGTGCTCCTCAATGGATCCAGGTCCACTCCATTTACTGTCCAAAGAGGCACCCGCCAAGGCTGCCACTATCCCCCATCCTATTTGCTCTAGCAATCGAACCCCTCGGCGCAACGCTCCGGCAAAAGCATAATCATCGCTCCCTCATGAATAGCTCCCGACCACTCCTCGTCTCGCTCTACGCGGATGACCTCACACTCTATATAAAAAAAACCTGCGATAATTTAAACCCAATCCTACGTGAAATTACAAAATTTGGAGGGATTGTCGGAGTACAAATTAACTGGGCCAAATCGGCAATTTTTCCACTTACCGACAGCACACATCCATTCCAACTAGACTACCCGTTAGTGTGGGAGCAAGATGACCTGAAATATCTCGTCATCCACATCCATAGGGATAAGGAGGCACTGATGCGTGCCAATTATGGCACTACACTGGATAAAATAACGGACAACGTCACTAAGTGGCTGCACCTCCCCCTCTCCATGGCAGGCCGCATAGCGTTAATTAGGATGAATATTCTGCCCAAACTGTTATATCTTTTTGTAAACATCCCGTACAACCCAGGAAATTTTTTCTTCCGCTCCCTCAGGTCCATGATCATGCGACTGATTTGGGGTGGGAAACAGGCGCGCCTTAGCCTCGACAACCTTATGCTTCCCTTTCACCTAGGCAGATTCGATGTGCCCAACTTTGAACGATGTCATGATTGCGCACAGGCACACTTCGCAGTCTACTGGTATCACCCACCACCCTCTATGGCACATTTGTCTGTTGAGGAAGGCTACATGGCCCCTTTAGTTCCAACTGGCTATATACACACCACGGTGAGCCAAAGAAGCCGGGACCCCTCCACTGTGGACTGCACAGTACAGGCCTTGAACCGACTTGTGCGGGCCCTTGATAGCCCATTTGTCTATTCATCCAATCCCCAATCTCCCTTTGTTGAATGACCCGAGACTACAAGTCACCTGCGAAGTAATTTGTCACAACCTGCTCCGGAAACTTAAAATTTGCTGCTGGGGAGACCTGTACGTGCAGGGTACCTTCCGTACAGTGGATCAATTTTTTGGGGAAATGTTCCCATCCTGCATGGATACCTTCCTGTTTACTAGACTGAGGCAAAATTTCCGGCCCCTCACCCCTTCATACTCCACTGAACCAGACACGTTTGCTCCGCTTCACGCCATAGTTCAGCCAGACACCCCACGACACGTAGTATCCATGCTTTACAAACATGTGCAGGCCGCACCTAGAACCTCCCTTATTAGGGCTAGAATGGAGTGGGATAAAGATCTTGAGTCACCACTGACAGATGAACAATGGGAAAGCAGCTGCATTCAAACACAGGTGATTACAAGCAATAATAGATTACGACACCTACATTATACATTTCTTCATAGGCTGTATCACACACCTGCCAGGCTGAAAAGACTTCACTTGCGCAAAACAGACTGCTGCCTACGCTGTGGCGCCGCTGGCGCTGATTTTATACACTTAGCTTGGTCCTGCCCCCAGATTGCCAGTTTTTGGGAACAAGTTTTTGCTGGCCTAACAAACATGCTAGGCGTAGATCTCACCCCGTGCCCGCTCCAAGCATTGTTGGGATTGACACAATCCGTAGCTACTAACCACAAAAAGTTCCTGGCCCTCAGTTTATTACTCGCTAAGCGATTAATAGCATGCCACTGGGGTAGAGGGCGTGCCCCCAAATTTAAGTGTTGGATTCGCTCTCTGTCTACCTGGCAAGAGAGCTTACACGACTATGCGGAACTCCTGCCCCCTAGTTCACAGCCAAAAGACATATGGGCTCCTTTCACAGCATAACTCCTCCAGCTGAGAGTAGAAGAGGAAACTGACCAAGCTGTAGAGGCCACGGACACCAACACATTACCTCAAGTACAGGATAGGTAATGCCCTCCTCTGAATGCACTCCATAACTGTTCGCCCACGTGTTATAATTTAACTGTATTGCCCTTGCTGTGCCTGACTATACGACTGGGGTCAACCACTGGGCCTCTATCTAGGACGTCATTTGAATGTTGTGCCCACTGATATATCTTGCGTGATTGCTCAGTTTGGAAGGTGAGGGTCCCACTTTCTCAAATAAGGCTTCAGGACTCGTCTGCGCTGCTCCAGGACTACTTCGGATTTTTGATTACTGTATTAGATTACTATGTTGGGTAAGCGGGGTGGGGGCGATTGAAGTCACTCATGGTATATTCCTTTGTTTACCTGATAATTGCTCAGTACTGCTCTGCATGGGAAGATGCCTCTATTCTGCTACATAATACAATGTATACCAACTTGATTTTATTGCATTGATGTACCATGCTATCATGCTTCAATAAAGGTTTTTGAAACTTACAAAAAAAAAAAAAATCCCCCCACCCTAGCAGCAGGTGGCAGGGCTGGGCCGAGCTACGGTAGTGCCAGCAGTGGTAGGCAAGGTTGCGCCGAGCAGTGTATTGCTGCTCTGGGGTCTGGTGCACCCACAACCAGCTGATGCACTGGTGGTCCGACATCCTGGACCGAGAGCAGAACCTGCTAGACCTGTTAGGGGTTGAGGTTGCGGGGCTTGGTGAGTAGCTATTTATTATTGTTTTTATTGTGTGTTCTATGTTATTGCTAATCTTTTTACCCAAATAGCAAGCATGATACTCAAATGCAGGTAGGTTGCATAACATTTACAAATCTTATATTATGTGATTCTTCTTCTAGGCAGGTGCTCAGTGCTACCTAATTGTATTTGTTTGCAACTTTGCATTTGCGCTCCCTTCGGGTGATCATAAGAACTTAAGTTAGGTAATGCATACTAGAAAGAGAGTCCTTTCCTTTGTCCTGTCACTACTAAGATAGTAATTATTAGTATTTAGCCGCACACATCCTCTCACTACAGTTCTTAGAACTTTTAGTAGCTTGTACAGTGACAACTAAACAACCAATTTGCATGTGTTCATCTATGCCTTCAAAGAGAAAATGCAGACTTAGGCGGATATGTACAAGTGAAGTTAGGGAGTGAGGCGTTAGCCGTCATGGCTTAACGCTGCACTCCGCTACTTCTGAAAAGCAAGGCTGCACCATATTTACAAGGATATGTCTTCTTCTTATCCAGGCCTAGTGTTATTTATTAGCGTAGATGATGGTGAACTGATTACTGTGCACCACGGCTGGAAGGAAGTATGGGGAGGAGGAAGACAGCACCATTAAATCTGCCAACCAAGAAGACTTTATGTCTGTTTATCCAGCAGTTGCCCAATCTTATTTCTCAAATCAGTCCTTTACACTACAGCTTGTCTTCTTCAGAGGCTTTTAAAAAAATGCCACTATCAGTAACATAATGACTAGCCGGATATTTTATCATTTTTTATAGGACATACTGTAACTACTGTACCTGAATTGCTAGTGATGTGTGTGCTACATGTATTTTCAATTTTGCTACGGAAATAAATAAATAGGGGAAGGTGCATATGGCATCTAAAAAATGTTTAATGCTTTTTCTATCCGCATCGACCACGGGTGCTAGGGCCAGCGGAGACGGTGGTGCCACCCCAGCAGCGGATGCAGCAGCTGCAGGGGGTGAGCCAGTGGCAGTGACGGGCGTTGGTAAGTCATATTGCTTGCTTATTGACAATTTATATACTCGCTGCAAGGGTGTTCATTGTACTGTTGAGAGTGAGACTAAGTTGTCAACAGTTGAAGACAGCACTCTTTACTTAGCATTAGCATATACAGCAGGAGTTAAGTAACTAATGGCCTCTTTTATCTTCAACTCAGCAGAGAAAGTTTCATGAAGAAGAGTCAGACTTTAATGGGTTGATGGGAAAGAATGATGGAAGGAGGAAGGATGGGTGAAATGTAATATGATGATCAGAGATGGATGCACGGGTGAAAGGATGCATATAGATGGCTGGTAGGATGCATGGGTGGGTGAAGGATGGGTGAAAGGTGAAATAAATTATACCTGCTGGCATTTGTGAAAGTGTATGTGTGAAAAGAATTCTCTGGCTGTTTGATGGGTCAAAGCAAGGATGCATGGGTGGTTAAAATGACAAATGTGTGTTGGTGAAAGGTTTGTTGAGAATGATAGCCATATTTGGATGGATGGATGGTATTAGTGATGACTGGATGAAGGTTATGCACAACCTAAATGGTGGCTGAGTAGCAAAGCCAAGGGTGAAGAATAAAAACAATGCTAGAAGAAAAATGCAGTAAAAACTGCAAAAATACCTGTAAAGAAGAGTAAATAAGGAATGCTTTTTATCAAGGTTTTTGATTCAAAGGTTTGAGGGAGGTTGTATTTTAGACTACTCCCTTGACTCACATTAGTTTTCAAGCACAACATATATTATGTACTCCTACCCTACCCATCCATCATCATCATCAATCGCCTCCCTCAGGCCCACTCCCTACCAGTGGTATTTGCCAGTGTCAGCCATGGGTGGCCTATTGGCTGCATGGTACAATAGCGGTACCTCACATTGCTCTGTATATCATTCATATATTAGTAACTATTCACCTGCCTTGGTGTAGTAGTCAGGGTGAAAGAGGAAGTGAGCACTTGATTTAACAGAGTATGAGCATGATAGGAAAAGAGATCATTGTGGGGTACAGCTGCCCCTCCTGCAGACAGTAGCAAGGTATAATTTGACACAAGTATGTCTGTCTAGGGTGCAAGCTAAGCTGGCATTGCCCCCATTAATTTATCTAAATGAGAGAGAAGAATACTTGTATATTCCATAGTGCTTAATGCATGGAACTGTAATCACATCAAAATCGATTGGGCCGAGGAATTGTTGTACCAGCAAATGTTATCAACTGCTAGTGCTACTGTACCACTATATCATTTTATGTGTTACTGCTTTACAAGAGTATTGGTTACAGTAGGTCTTTTTTCTTTCTTGATATAGATACTCCTGCCAATCCAACATCATCCTCATCACAAGCCAAGAACCCGGGCCCCAACCAGGCCCCAGTGCCTCCAGTTTTTATGGCACCATGTTCAGGCATCCGCCGGTCCCCAATCTTCAATCATTGTTGCCCCCCCTCCTATAGACTCAGAGCCTTTCAGCGATGCATGCTTTTGAGCATGGTGCAAATGGAAGCCAGGATGGAGGAGCAGTTCAAACAGTTGTAGCTGCAGCTCGGAGTCCCAACCCGCTGATAGGGCTCTAGTCTCTTTTCAAATCTTTTGTTTGGTGGGTGGGATTTGTTTGGGAGAGGGTGAGCAAGACCCCTGACCTCTGGTTGAAGGCTGGCTCTCTTCCCAGTATCTCCGCAGTGCTGTGCCCTGTCGCTGACATGCTGACCTCCATCTGGTAGGTGTTCGAGGCCGCGGCCTGTCCACTGGTGTCTGCTCCTGCTGCCCGCCTCCGCCCGGTATTTGGCTACACTGCAGTCTTTTGCCTGCATTCAGCCTCCGTTTTTGTTGAATGTAAATCTGTTAGCTTTCATTGCCCTCTGCCTTCGTTTTGCTTAATGTAACTCTGTTAATTTTCAGTGCCTCTGCTCTTATTTTTCATTGTACCTGCTTCTGATTCCTGCTGCCCCTGTGGCCCATTCCCCTGGCGCTCCCCGCTCCCGCCTCCCAGCTGCACGTTCGTCCCCCATTTCCTATTTAAATGGCAGCTGCTGCGTGGGCGCGCCAAAGGCAAGCCCATCTGCTCCCACCCGTGACCAGCGTCAGAGACCCAGGATCTCCCATCACTCACCGATGAGACTCAGCCACCCTCCTCATACTGAAACCCGGAAGGAACAACAACTGCCAGCAGTCCACGCTGAACAAGACCCATGGTCAGTTCTCCTGCCGCCACTGCCGCCAGACTTTCACCACCACTCCGGCCGCCAACACCGCTGATACCAACACCGGCGACACCCTAAGATGCATCCTCCTCAATGTGCGCTGCATGCACCGACACGCCGTGAAAATCTGGAACCTCCTAAACTCACTCTCACCCGACGTTGCCTTCTTCATGGAAACATGGACCAACGCCTCCTCAGCCTTCGACATCGCCATCCCAGATGGGTACAAGATCCAGAGGAAGGACTACCCAGGAGTAGGCATCGCCATTGCGCACCAAAAAAACCTCCACCTCACCACCTCCAGCAAAAACTTCTGCGCCACCGAACACCTGCACTTCAAGGTCCAGACCAGCCCCAACTCCACACTACGTGACACCCTTGCCTACAGCCCACGAGCACTCTTCACCGACACCATCACAGACCTCATCACACCCCACACCATCGCAGCCCCAGACTACATACTCATCGGAAACCTGAACTTCCAGCTCGACAACCTCAGCGACCCCAACTCTGCCACCCTCTGGGACAACCTCGCCAACATTGGACTGAAACAACTCGTCACCACACTGACCCACAAGGCAGGACACACTCTTGAGCCCATCTTCACTGGAAGTAACAGCGTTCACTTCAGCCGCACCACACAGCCCCCAAGGACCGACCACCACTTCCTCGTCAATAAACCCAAGCCACCTGAACCTGCTCTGCGCCTTCGCGTAGGAACTGGAGCAGAGTCACTGAGGTACCACTCAACTTCACCCTCAACGATGGCACCCCCTCCAATGCACCCGACGCCAATCTTATGGCCAATGAATTCCACACCGGGATCACCAACTGCACAGAAAAAGCTTGCCCGCTGCGCAACCCTGGCAAGCAATGCCCAAGGAAAGCTGCCTGGTTCACCACCGATCTCCAAGACAGACGCACCTGCAGATGCCTGGAGAAGAACTGGAGAAACAGCAAGACACCAGAAAACTACACCACCTACAAGGACAATATGACAAAATACCATCAACTCATCAGAACCACCAAATGGACCTTCATCCACAACAGAATCCTCGCCAACTTCAGCAACTCCAAGGAACTTTTCAGCACCATCCAGGAACTCACCAAACCCTGTAGTGAACCCACGGTCATCCACCCCTCCCAGGACATCTGCAACAAACTCGGATCCTACTTCCACCTGAAGATAAAGAACCTCTATGAAAACTTCAACGACCACAGGCCCAACCCTGCTGTCAACCCGCCCTGTGGCAATGACAGCCACACAACCATCTCTGCCTAGACACGGATCACAACCGAGGACATCGCCGCGACCACAAAAGGTATCCACTCCGGAGCCCCCACAGGCCCCCTGTCCACCCCACATATACCACAGAGCAACCACCACCATTGCACCCATGTTACAATGCACCATCAATACCACCTTTGAGAGCGGCTCCTTCCCCGATGACTGGAAACATGCAGAAGTCAGGCCTCTGCTCAAGAAGCCCTCAGCAGACTCAACTGACCTCAAGAACTACTGGCCCATCTCGCTCCTCCCCTATACAGCAAAAGTCGCTGAGAAAACAGTCAATGCAGAACTGACGAGGTACAACTAAGACAACGCCTTCCTTAATCTCTCTCAATCCAGATTCTTAAGCAACTACAGCACCAAGACCACCAACTCACAGCCACAGATGACATCTGAACCCTCCTCGACCAAGGCCACACCGCAGCCCTGATTCTACTCGACCTGTCAGCAGCTTTTGACACATCTCCCACAGCACATTCGCAGCCAGACTACACAACGCCAGCATACTAGGCACTGCCCTCGACTGGATCAGATTGTTCCTCACCAGCAGATCAGACTTCCACCTTTCCTCTATGAACCCACGGAAATCAACTGCTGAGTTCCATAGGGATTATCACTCATCCACCCCTTTTCAACATCTACATGGCTCCCCTCATTGCCATTGTCCAACAGCATGGCCTCAGCAGAGTCTCCAACACCCAGCTCATCCTCTGACCTCACCAAGGACCCCACTTCCACCAGACTCAACTTCAAGGTAGGAATGCAGGACATCTCAGCCTGGATGAGCAACAGCTGCCTAAAACTCAACTCGGAGAAGACAGAAGTCCTCGTCCTCAGAACCACCCCCTCGGCATGGAACAACACCTGGTGGCCGACCTCCCCCTCGGCAGCCCTCCAACCCCCACGGACCACACCAAGAACCTCAGCATTGTACTTGAATCCACCCTCTCCATGAATCAACAGGTCAACGCGTCACCTCCAGCTGCTTCAACACCCTTCACATACTCCGTAAAACATTTATATGGATCCCCCCTAAGGCAAGGAAGACAGTCACCCACACACTCATTACCAGCAGGCTGGACTATAGAAACGTCCTCTACGCCAGCATCAATAAATCTCTACTCCGCAAGCTCCAGACAATACAGAACACCGCCATCGGACTAGTTCTCAGGGTCCCTCAACACAAACACGTCAGCCAACACCCATGCAAGCTCCACTGGCTCTCCGTCGAGAAAAGGGTCACCTTCAAGATACTCGCCTATGCCTACAAATGCCTACACAACACCGAACCCCAATACCTCAACAACAGAATCACCCTCCAAGTACCCAAATGAAACCTTCACTCCACCAACCTCCTCCTCACCAAAACCCCGCACATTATCAGAGCCAAAGCAGGGGGAAAGATCCTTCTCCTACATCACGGTCAAGACCTGGAACAAGCTCCCCACCAAACATCAGACGTGCCCCCTCCCTGAGTTCCTTCAGGGAGGCTCTGAAGATCTGGCTTTTCGACTGATACAGAAATGCTGACCCCCAGCACCTTGAGACCCTCTAAGGTGAGTAGTGCGCTTATAATTCCCATGATTGATTGATTGACTGATTGATTGATTGATTGGGAATTTGGGAGTTGGGGAAATCTGATTCTTGGGTTTTTGGCATTTTTTTTAGGGACATTTGTTTGAACAATTTAGACTTTCTTTGGACAATGGTTGGAGTTAGTGAGATGGATGGGCCAGGTGTTGTGGGCTTTAATTTATTTGTTAGGGAAATACATTTGTTATGGCTATACATTTGATTTAATGATTTTTTAGGGTTACTCTTTTACTTTGCATTGTTTCCTTTGCAGCACAGGCCCGTAGCCAGTTTTCAAAATCTGCCTATAGTGTGATAGAGCAAGCATCGCATCGCGACTTGCTCGAGTCAAGAACCTCGCCCGTGTGTAATAAATTAATAAATTGTTCGTCTTACTAATCTTTTATTTTCATATTCGAACAAAGTAGAGGAAGCTTGCATACGTGTATTTCTAATACAACTAATAAATGTCTTTAAAATAGCCGCCGCTTAGTAGATGGCTTCTGCGCATGCGTCAGTCACACTCACGTGTCCTGACGTAGTTATAAATTTGGAGGGAAAGGGTGCGCATGCGTAATACACAGCTTTCGTGAATAACGTGGTAATGCTCTTGTGAGTGTGTATATGTTGCTAACATTTAAACTGCATAGAATATTTTTATAATGATAAATTTGAAGTACAAGACCAATGATGTGTTTACATACATTTATTTCTATGTATTAATTTGTTCTCGCTTACTTTTCATGTACTGCGGGAAATGGGGGTCCGAACCGGTTGGGAACCATCCTGAAGGTCCCTTCTGCGCAGGTCATGAAGCCTGGGGAAGTTCAGCCTTGAACAGTGGAACTCAGCCAGCTGGCAGAGATGGGCAAGATGCTCCTGAGAAAATGACCTGCGACCCAGCAGGACGGAGTCATGTGTGCCCATATTGAAACAATTGTTAACAATTCATTGTATTCCACTGGACTTTCTCATGAGAACCCCAATCTCGCTAGGCGGTACCCAGAAATGCAAAGTAGGCCTCCAAATAGTCTACTCTGATTGGTGTGTTACCCAAAGCCTACCTTAGGACCAATCCAAATTGAGGGATTCTGACACTTTGCAACATTGGGGGGTGGTACACCGTCCCAGAACAGTATAACTACCCTGGGTTCACCTAGGGAAGTCGTCCGACTTGTCTGGTTTAGCTGACCTGTCACTGACCCAACGCACTCAATAGGTGACTGAAGATACAGAGTACTGCGGAGCACTCTGTCCGAAATTGACCATAGACTAAGGTTTTACTAAACCTTAAAGTGCTGGCGGAGCACTTTGCTGGGAGTTCGCTGACCCAATCGGGGTCTTGATCGATAGCTGCAGTGAGGGTGGAGCGCAGGCGTTGCTTCCGAACTGCGGGTGCTGGTCCTGTCCTGAGGGTCCTGTCCGAGAGGTCCTGTCCTGATTCCTAATCTGAGGGTTTCCTGTCCTGTCCTGGGTGTCCACTCTGCACCTGCTGTCCATTGAGGGGTATCCTTCCTTGAGGGTTTCCTGTCCTTAACTGACCCGTGGCCAGGGTTTGGTTTTCACACCAGTCTAGGTAAATATCACTCTGAATCTTGCACCTTCCTGAATTTCTGTCTTTTGCTTTAATAAAGACATACCTTTGCATATGTTAATTTTCCATGCTTTTCTGCAACCATTGAATTATAAAGTCATTTGCATTTGTTTCATAACGTGTTCCTATGTTGCCCTACCTGTTAGAAATTATATTTTGCATTGCAGTTTGTCATTTCCTGATATGGTCTAGGACCTCCTTACTTAAATTGTCTAAAGCACTTCTGCCTTAAGCATAGCGTGTCTCTCTCTATAGACTCTCCTATAGTTGTATAGATGTCCCGAACTCCTGTCTCATTCCCTTGAAATAAATCTAGAATACCAGTCCTAATCAAAGCCTATCCCATCTTTAGTAATTCATCTTAAACGTTCTAATTTCTGATCCTTTATTTTAAGTGTGTCCGGATTCCATTAGTCTATAAATAGTTGCTCTGACTTATTTGCTATTCAGCTATGTACTTTCTGTTATTCTGATTATCGATTGCTTAATTACTGTGAATTTGATTATTTCTGAAATTTACTAAATTAGATAAAGACTTTAAAACTTCCAGTTGTCCGTGGTCATTTTACAAAAGGTATTGAATGTTAGTTGTTGGGTTTGTATTTTGCTGCCTTTCCTTTTACAGCTAGCTCCCTGATCCATTGTGGTCATAGTTACCCGTGTCGGTGGATGGTAAGTCGGGTACGCTGAAGAATAACGAAAGGGACTCACTAATATCTGATAGCAGAGCGTGAGGTCATCTGATCAATGTATATGGTGATTTGAAATATATGGGCCCGAAGCCAGAAGTGGCGAAATTATTGGTCGGGTGACCCGCGCGCTCTATCAAGTGTAACACACCAACAGATAGTTATGCACTACCCTCACTTGTCCTACTACTCTCTCCTCCTAATCTCTGCAGTCTACAACTCTATTAACACCTAAGGAAGTGGAGGGGGTGTAGGTGTTTGAATTTCCTTAGTATATAAGTAAAGACGAGTGCTGCCACTCCATGCACTTGGACAAAAACAATTTGACATGTGCCCACTGCACATTTAGGCTTCACCCGATGGTGGATACACAGTAAACCACTGATACCTCCCACACCTACAAAATGTTTGCTTTGAATTGCTGGTCTGGGAGCTCTTTAGAACTGTTTCTGGCCATTGTCACGGCTTGCCACATACCCGCTACTGCCGGAACTGCCATCGCTTCTGCCGGGGGTTCTTGGGGAGCCGCCACCGCCACGAGTCAGCGGACTCCATTGTCCAGTGTCCTTTGCTGCGCGCACCACGCCACCGCGTCAGAGACGCGCCAGGATGTCACAGGAGGCATGCTTAAGGAAGCGCGAGCCCCAGCAGGAGCTCTTTAGAACTGTTTCTGGCCATTCTCATGGCTTGCCACATACCTGCTGCTGCCGGAACTGCCATTGCTGCTGCCGGGGGTTCTGGGGGAGCGGCCACCGCCACGAGTAAGCAGACTCCACTGCCCAGTGTCCTTCACGGCGCGCACCACGCACCGCATCAGAGACGTGTCAGGACGCCACAGGAGGCGCTCTTAAGGAAGCACGAGCCCCACGTCAAGGGACGCGCACAGGCGGTGCCGAGAGAAGCCCGGGACATGGGCGGGACTGTCTTAGGCCGTCAGAGGCCGTCAGAGGCCGGGCTAGGCCATCCCCTTGTTCAGTACAAAGCGGGACCTGGTATTTATTTCGACATATTATATGGGAAATCTGTAACTTGGTAATTGAATGTTTTAGATCCCTAGTGTGTACCTGACTAAATTGGTGTTTATAGGATGGCTAAGAGGAAAACTAATAACAGGGAGATTGAAAAATCATGCACTATGATAGATACCTATCTGGTGAGAGCGGTAAACGTACTCTCGGAGGAAATTGACCGTACCGAGAGACGTTTATCTATAGGCCCCAGCCCTCAGGTGGGTGATAAAGGGAAGAAGCATAGGGGTGTCCTTACTGTGGATGGGCAAAGACCCCTCATGGAAAACTCTATAATAATAGATGAAACAGGTCCTGTAATAACAAGGGATTTTGACCTGGTTGCAGAACCACCTGATGATTATTCACGGATATCCCTGACACCAACTCTATCAATCCCCATTACCCCACTATCCCCTAAAAATACACGAGGGTGTAAAAAGAAATTAACCGGCCAGTGTAGCTCCAAGATCAAAAAATATGGAAGAATAAACAGCAAGGGACTACATCCAAGACAGGTACAGACCGACCTCCCAAATCCTAACATTACATTAGAAACTATCACGGAGATTATACCAGAACTCCTCAGGCCGCTCTATGATAAAATGGAAACCTTGATGAGAGAAGTACATGTGTTAGAGGGAAATAGGGACAAAGTTAGTGAGAGGCAATTAGAACAATCTAGAAGTATGAACAGGTTTCTAGGGGTAGATAGGGTATCTACAACTGTTCCTGATGTTTTAGTCACAAAGGAAATTTGTGCTAACAATAGAGAAGGGCATCCCCAGACAAAGGCAATTGTAAGATTCGAAAGTCCTACTGCCCCTGTTGGTCCAGCCCGGATACAGAATACCACAGCAGGGACAGGACCTGAAGAGTCATCTACACAGGGCCTTGGGAACAAACATGTTATTAAGCCGGACCAAGATATTTCACCCCCCAAACGAATAGATCTACCCCGGAATGCGAACCTTATGTTACTGTTCTATCTAATGTACCTAAGTTACGGGCCGGCCAGGTGGAAAATCATGATATGTTAAAAAATAAAACTATCCACTGGCTTTCTAAAAATTGTGGGTACCTATCAGATAATGACTACCCAGAGAGTTGGATGGATAGGCCCTCTTAATAAATGTTTAGAAAGGGATTGCATAATCATTAACTTCCGTTTGCCCGGGTGGGCAGAAAATACTATAGAGAATGCACCATCGACCAGGTTATGTAACCAGAATATCACCCTCCTTCCATTGGGATTTTATTATAGACACCTGAGGTCTAACATAACTAGAGATAACCAGTTTGAACCTAATCAGTATCCGGGTATACTTCCACTCAGTAAACAAATTGGATTCAATATCTCTGTAGTTAATAGATTCCAGGCACTGAGTACCCCGGATAGTAATGACTGACGCAAGGTAGTCCAACCCAAAGACCCAGTGCAGAAAACTATACAGGAGGAAAAGGACCTTAATGATCTGCCAGACCAAGGCTTCCTGATTAAAGTGAAGGGTACTGAGTTATGTAGTAGCGAGGGGTCTGGAATGTCAATGTGTAAGGATAAACAACCAGGGACATCTCCTCGAGAAATTCCAGAGGCCATTTTACTAACTAGCAATTTCTGTGGTACTATAGAAAGTCCTATATTATCAAACACTGTTGTGGAACAGGAAGCTAGTATGCTTATATCAGGGGAAGAGTCCATTTGCAGTGGATATACAATCACTACTTGGAATGTATCAGGCATAAGAAATAAAGTAGAGACCCGGTCTTGGTCTGACTTTATTTCTCCAGAATTACATGATATTATTTGTCTCCAAGAGACATGGAGTCTAGACCCAATTTATGTAGAAGAATTCACCTCCTATTGGTTACCTGCTGTAGCTTCCACATTTAGAAGACCTAAAGGGGATCTGTTGATTTTTATCTCCGTTAAGATGAGAATATGCAAAGTTAAACGTTGTATTTCGGTTGGCCCACACAGCCAGATAATGTGGCTTCAATCCATTGAGGGCAGTGTTCTAATTGTAGTTAATTTTTATAGTAATGTATTTGGCCCTACTCGTGGGACGGTGGTTTATGCCTTGGAAAAAGAACTCAACAATTTGACGAGCATCATTAGAAATTCAGCTGTCATCATTTGGGTGGGCGATTTTAATGTTCAGATGTGCCCCCTGTCGTTGGCTAATGTCTGTGGTTTTAGGAGGAGGGATTCTGTTTCTGACCAAGATGACTGTATGCATGTCCCCCACTGTGAATATGGACTGGCCCTTAATGCAGTCATTGCTAAATTTAATTTGGAATTGTTAATCTGTGCGACGGACAGGAATAATGAGACATGCCCAACTTTTACGGGAAGGAATGCAGTAACGAATATTGATCATATGTTAATTTCCTGTAATGCAAGAGGCCTGCATTCTACACCCAGGATTCAAGTGCAGGTTACGAGTGATCATAGTAGTATCTCTATGTCTTTATTTTGCTGGGGACCAAAAAACATATCGAATGATACACATGGTTCACATGTAACCCCGTGTAGACCTAATGGGGTACGGATTAAGTGGGCCAGGATAATCCCCATTGATTTCCAACGTAAGATAATAAATGACTGTAGGGAAGAAATTAATATGTGTCTTGAAGATGATATCAATGCTAAAATGATACTGATTAACTTCTCTAAGATAAATAAGGTGGTGGATAGTTCCTTAAGCCGACCATGTAGGACTAACAAAAATTTCAACGTGGGTTGGTTTGACCAGAACTGTTCTAGAGCATTACGGGATTTGAAGAAGGCTTTGAATATTAAACCTAGACAGTCGGATAGTATTAAACAGCTACGAATTACTTATAAGTTAGCAATTAAGGGCAGAAAGGTTGAGCTTCAAATAGAAGGTTGGGCTAAATTGAGTTCAGCAGTGGACACGAATGATAGTAAACTTTTTTGGGATACTGTGAATAGTCCCTTCCTGAAGGACGATCACATCCCGGAACTGAATTTCTTAGTTCATTGTGATGCTTGGGTGGAACACTTTTCTAGCATTTTTAATAATTCCGACAGGAGTGCATCTAATTTTAATCTATCAATTCAAAATGATACCAATTGGCCTGTATTACCCCTGTTGATTGACATTGAGGAAGTCCATGAAGGTATAATAAATAGCAAGGGGGGCAGTAGTGGACCCCAATTTTAACCAGAGTTTTCAATGTAGCTGCTGAGGATTCTATCACGACGTCATGGGGTCACTCTATAATTATACCTATACACAAGAAAGGCTCTAAGTCTGAACCGAGTAACTATCGCCCTACATCCCTTTTGGACTCTTCAATTAAGATAATGAGTAGGATTTTGCTTAAACTAAGTGAAAGCTGGGCGAACGAAAACATGATCCTCTCAGACGTCCAATATGGCTTTAGGAAAGGCCTAGGCACTCTGGAACAATGTGTAAACCTATACCTATTGAGTAGTAAATATACCCTAGCAAAAGAAGGCAACTTTGTTTTGCGGACCTCAGCAGCGCCTTTGATTTGGCCGCCCATTCCAGCCTGTGGCCAATTTTAATAGAAATGGGCGCCCCTAAGGAGATTGTTTTCTTTTTAGCAAGATTATATGAGAAACTCTCCAGTAAAGTGCGGTATGGACTAACAGGAGAATGCACCCCTCTTTTTAATGTCAAACGAGGCATCTGTCAGGGATGTGTGCTGACCCCATTATCATTTTCACTATTTATTAATAACGTAGACTCAGCACTGAGGTTAATCATGGCAGATCCCCTATGATTTTTGAGAAAACCGTACCAAATTTTTTATACGCTGATGATGCAGTTTTACTCTCCCGTACTCCTATTGGTTTACAGCGCCTTATTAACAATTTTAAATTATTTATTGATAAAAGGAAGCTCCTTATAAATAAACAAAAACATTTATCATGACATGTGGTAAGCACCCCAAACTGTCCAGGCCTTTCTACATTGGTGATTCTAGGGTACAGGTGATCAATTTGTTCTGTTATTTGGGAGTGACTTTTTCAGGGAACGGAACTTGGGTTCACGAACATGCCAATGTTAGGTCGAAAATGTCGAGGAATGCCAATGGCATATTTAGATTCACAGCTAAATTAGGAACTCGTAGACCAAAGTATATGGTGGATATTTATAAGGCCAGGTGTGTGACAGTAGCCTTATATGGGGCAGGTCTCTGGGGCTACTGTACAAAACATTCCCTATTAATTGAAGAGAACCTGTACCTTAAACGTTTACTATGTGCCCCGTCCTCTTCCTCTACAGAATTAATGCACAATGAGGTGGGCCTAGAATATATCTCAGATCTAGCAGCTATGCACCCCCCTACTCCTCTGGAAATCCATATGGAGTAAGGAAGAGACTGCGTTCACAGAAACCCTAATTCGAGACTGCTTAAGGTTAGATAGTTGCAACAAAATATCATGGATTAAGTATGTTTGTTACTGGTTTACCTGCTTATTTAATTTTTATATACGCTTGGACCCATGCCTCACAGATACCTTATCAAAATCTGAGATTAAAACAGCTTTTTTGGAGGCGAAAAAGGTATCTTGTTCCTGTATAACTGAGAAACAACCAACAGTGATATTTTATCGGCAACTGGAACTTGTAAAGTGTTTCCAACCGTATCTAACTTTTGTAACTATTGCTTCCCATAGATATGTATTGACACGCCTAAGACTAGGAATAGCCCATCATTTGGCAGCTTTTCCTAAAATGAAACAGAGTACCACCACTCCTTGCCCATGTGATGGAGCTTCCCAGCAAAGCTGCTTCCATATCTTACTCCTTTGTAAATTCTATTTGAATTTTAGGATTTTTTTATTTAAAACCTATCTTTTTAAAGTACAATATTAGATCCTTGCAGGATGCCATGAAACTGCTCATTGGAGTGGAGGAATGTGTTTCCACCTTGCATCTTTTTTATTAAAGGCCATCAATACAAGGAAATCAATTGTTATTAACTAGTGACTGTATTTTAAAGGGTATATTGGATTGTGTCCTATTTTTGTATTTTGCACATTGCACTTTATGTCGTTTTATGTTGGCCTTGCCACTGCAATTCCAGTTAAATTTATGAAGGACTATCTTTCGCTCCAACTGTATAATGAATTCGTACCCATTGCATTTTTGTCTCCTGTATCTTGCACTTTATGATGTTTATAGCTGGATTTTGCTGCTGGAACATTTGTTAAACCCCTGAAAGGTTACCTTTTTTTACCTATTGTATAATGAATTTGTGTACGTCGTTTTTATGGATGTTTTGTATGAAGGTAGTTACTGAAACTGTTGATATATATATATATTTTTTTCCTTGTACTTTTTTTAACTACTGTTATGCTGCATGGCTGATATACTCAACCGAATAAAGCTTTTAAATGAATGAATTGCTGGTCACTATCCAAACACTCGGTCGAATTAAACATATTTCTCGCAGAGGAACGACCAGGTGCCCTGCTCTTAACAGAAACCTGGCTTCATAAGGACTCTGCCCCAGAGGTGATTCAAACTCTTCCTCTAGGGTATAGCATCCAGCATAGAGACTGCAAGAAGAAGAAAAGGGGCGGAAATGCAGTCATATTCAAAGATTCCTTTAAATGTCGGGTTGAGCCCAACCCCGTATCCAACTGTGAAAGTCTGCTCTTTTCCATTTTATTCTCGGCAATGTGCTCCTTCTCAGGAGTACTTTTATATCGCCCTCTGGAAGGGGTGGGGTAATTTATTAACTTTCTCCCGGAAGTGACAAAGTCAATAGTAAGCTCATCCACCAACATCACATTGCTGGGAAGATTTTAACTTACACTTTGACAACCAAAATAATCTAGAGGTCCCAGTACTTTCCCAAGACTTAGCAGCCATCCAATTGAATCAACATGTGACAGGCCCTACACACATCAAAGGCCACACCCTTGACCCTGTTTAACTAATAATAATCTGTCATTGGGGACACCTTTCCCCCTGCCTTGGTTGGACCACATGCTGATTCCCTTTATTTTAAAATCCACAATGCATCCCAATCCCATGGAAATCAGTATTAGGAAAGACCACCCCTGGGCAAAACTGTCCATAGAGTCATGGTCTAGTGCACTGAAGTACCCTAAACCCATCTTAGACTTTAGCCCGACATCATCATTAGAACAGTGTTCACACTAGATAGAATCCTTACTGGACAAAGTGATTCCTGTTAAAGAGATCCCCCGTAGGATGAGAGAGAGGACAACGCGTGGTACTCGTCCCAGCTTAGAGTGCTCAAACAGGCCTGTAAACGGCGGGAAAGGAAATGGAGGAAGGGTTATAGGGAGACCAGTCAAAGGGAGTATAGAGAATCAATTAAATGCTATCAAGCATAACCTAAAAAAGTCCAGGCTCTTTATTATGAAGCAAAAATCAATTCAGCAGTCAATACTCCTAGAGAATTCTTCCACATAGCGAAGACCCTCCTAGGGTCCAGGCCCCCGAAACTCTGACCACATTCTCCGCCGAACGGTGCAATGAATTTGCAGATTACTTTAAGGGACAAATTCAGACCATATATAATTAGGGCTCCCGGTTTTAGGGTATTTATATTTTTGTCATTTCCGTCTGTATTTATCCATATTTATTTTTTGCTAATTTTACTTGTATTTATCCATATTTATTTTAGGTTTTGTGACAAAATAAAGCTGAAATGTGTATATTTCTGCATATATTTAACCAGTTAATGTGCACTTGTGCATGAACGCCTGACAGGTTTCAATGATATATACACACTTAGATGGTAAAATATGCACTTGTAAGAAAATATGTACATTTTAGTTTCAAGGCTGTGCAAATCTACTGCTGTTTGAGACTCTGTACTAAAATCCTTATATTTTTAAATCCCCTTGCCTGTCAATCCGCACAGCTATTGTCCTGGCAGTCATGATTGACAGCATTTTGAATCACTTAAAAACAACCCAATGTCCGTTTTATCCACATTTAAATAAATCTGTCTGTATTTATCTGTAAAAATCAGTAAAAATGGAAAACAGGGAGCCTTATACATAATACATTTCCTATCACCCCATGTCCCAGTGATCCTCCCGTCTCAGCCCCCCTTTATGACCCCTCCGATATCACCAGGTCTACAGACCCGGTTCAGTTTTCCTTGGAGAAATTCCTACTGCTAGACCAGGACACGCTCTTAAAAACCTTTGCTCAGATCAAGTCGGGTTCCCCGTGTGGCCCAGCCCCCCAGACCAGATGGACGAGGTCAAAGAGGTGGTGCTTCCAGTAATACTGGAAGTCATAAACCTCTCCATCACCAAAAGCCAGGTTCCACCTTCTTGGAAACAGGCCATGGTGACAGCACTATTGAAGAAACCGAGCCTAAATCCGGATGTCTTGTGTAATTATTGTCCAATATCTCTGCTACCTATGACTTGTAAGGTACAAGAAAAACATGTGAACTCCACCCTCTCGGCTTTCTTAAAATGCCATACTCTCCTACACTACTCTCAGACTGGTTTCTGCCCCTTTTTGGGAACGTCAATTTTAACATCCTCCTTAACAGGCTTAGGAGTATAGGAGTGTAGAAAGGAGCAATCTCATGGCCTCAATCTTACCTCCGTGGCAGGACATTCTAATTATTTGCTGGAGAATCTACCTAATTCGGGATGGCTTGAGTAATTATCGTCCAATATCTCTGCTACCAATGGCTTGTAAGGTCCTAGAAAAACATGTCAACTCCACCCTCTCGGCTTTCTGAAAATCCCATAATCTCCTACACCACTCTCAGACCGGTTTCTGCCTCTTTTTGGGAATGGAACCAGCACTTATCACCATAGTAGAGTAATCAAAAAAGATAATTGACCAGGAAGGAGCAGTTGCTATCATTCTATTCAACCTGAGTGTCGCCTTCGACACAGTCAATTTTGACATCCTCCTTAACAGGCTTAGGAGTATAGGAGTGTAGGGATAAGCAATCTCATGGGCCAATCTTCCCTCAGTGGCAGAACATTTCAAGTATTTGCTGGAGAATCCACCTCCAGGTGCTTACCTCTCAGGTATGGAGTGCCTCAAGGATCTTCCCTGAGACCTACCTTATTCAACGTATATATGAGGCCGCTGGCGGGTATCGTCCTGCCATTCGGGATAAAAATTGTCACCTATGCCGATGATACCCAGCTGGTAGTTTCCCTGAATCATCCGCACAATGCTCCTTCTGACCTTAAATCCTGTTTGGGGAAGGTGGCATCCTGGATGCAACACTACTGCCTCAGGCTTAATGGAAGTTAAGAAAAAGGGGTGACCTTGTGTCTCTCAGAACCTGGGTAAGCAATGTTTAATAAAAAGTGGTTCTGTTGGGGAGAACAATATTATTTTGTTTTGCTTCTAATGCAATCAAATACAAGGCTCTCTATCACAACACGGACGGAATCTTAACTCTTAATGAATAAGACATGAGATCAAGTATATGATGATGTTATTTTTTTATCAGAATTACTTCATTCGATGATATATACATTCAAAATGTAGACTGTCTAGTCCAAAAACATCAATGTACAGTGTGAATGGGTGACGATTGTGCAAGGTATTCAAGTGGTGAATAATATATACAGTGAAAACATTTCCATATATGTACAAGTTTAGCAATAGGCCAGATGTTCAATTTAGTCCATAAATTCCTATCTATCCTATTATAGGATCCTGGCGGCACTAGACCTAAGAAAAGCGTCGACGTTTCGACCCTGTGGTGCCCTAGTAGGTGGTCAAGTCAGGTCTTCCTCACGACAGAAGTCGGGGCTGTGTGCGGACGAGATACTCTGAAGACAGCCTGAAATATTAATGAGCCGTGAGTAAGAGAGACTGGGGTGCACTGCATTAATTACACCTGGAAAGCGGGGAGCAACCATACTCACCCTATATTGAAGGCCGGAAGTCTCAGCCTTAAACAGATGGGCGCAATGGCCAGAATTCTGTAGAGAAGGAGTGAGTCTACGTCAAGTCTATGCGTGAGTATGCCCAACAGTTAGGTGATATGCATAATGGGGCTTGGGTCTTGGCTAGGACCGCGCATGTAGCATGGTGAGCCCAATTAGTTTAAGGGTGATTACGTGCAGATATAGAGATCCTCCGTGCATGATGATGGAGCCCCTGTTGGGTGCTGCGACCTGGCTTGTGGTTTATGTGAAAAGATGAGACCACTGGGTATATCAATTGCTATGCTAGAACTACGTATGGGCGAAATTTGCGAATTTGCGGTCCGCAAAATCCGCAAATTTGTGCGAATTTGCAGATTTTTTTACTTTTGCGTGTTCGCTTTTTTTTTTCAGCACGGCTACCGCGAAGTTACTCATGCGGTCGTACATGGGCGCGGCTATATTATTTGCGTTGCGCATTTCCGTTTCCGGGCGCTAGTTGCATGCTCGCATTGTGCATTTTCTACGTGCGGGGCGCAATTGGTGTTCGCATCCGTTTTTGCGTGCTCGTGGGGGTAATATCGCACGAGCTTTCCCACGTGGTCGCAATGGGCACAGCCATCTTGTTTTTCTTTCATTGCTATGGTTCTGGGCATCAATCCTCCTTTAATCTTTGTAATCCTTTGTTTGTTTGAACTTTTTTAAATCTTTTTTACTCATTATCTATCTATTTATTTTTGTACATCTATATTTTGTGTTTTTTTCTACTTTTGGTTACTTTAAAACTACTTTTTTTAACTCTCTTTTATTCTACTTACTTTCCCTATTCTTTCTTTCCTATTTTATTTTCCTTTAACTGTCCAGGGCCATGGCAAAGGGAGCCGGATAAAATCTGAAGGGGAAGGGTCCCTCACCCCGTAGCCTGCTCCCTTGCAGGCGCTTAAGGGGGGAGGCAGTAACTGCCCGGGAGATCTTCAGCGTGGTGGAGGTGGCCGCACCGGTTTTCTTTGTCCAGCGCCACCTCTCCAAGACCGTCGTGGCAGGCGGCAGGCCCGGTACCGGGTATGGGCTCCGGGAGCATCGCCAGCTATGGGGGAAGGTGTGCCGGGCCATGTATCGGGAGTTTGGGGTCTGGCGCACCTACAACCAGGCGACGCACCGGTGGTCCGACATCCTGGACCAGGAACAAGACCTGCTCGACCTGCTTGGCGTCGAGATCCCTGGGCTTGGTGAGTAGTAGTAGCTATTTTATCACTACTTTGTTTTCTCCTGCTCTGTGTTATGATATTGCAAATATTTGTTTTTTCCGAAGAGCAAGAATGCTGCCGATTACATTGCATGTAAATTATGTTTCAAAAGCTTCTGTGATTGCAGGTGCTCGCCTGCTCACTGGCGGTGCTACTATGCTTACTTGTTTTCAATTTTGTGCTCATTTGGCCTGAGTGATTATGTATGAATGTACTTTACAGAACTGCGTAATGCTAGACAGTAGAGATTACATTGCAGCTAAATTATGTTTCAAAAGCTTCTGTGATTGCAGATGCTCGCCTGCTCACTGGCGGTGCTACTATACTTACTTGTTTTCAATTTTGTGCTCATTTGGCCTGAGTGATTATGTATGAGTGTACTTTACAGAACTGCACAATGCTAGACACTAGATATTCATGTCCAGTCCTTCCTTTGTACTCCTGCCACTAAGAAGAGATAGTGGTGGTGGATTGATAGTTTGAGTATATTATGACTGGTTATTTAGTAGGAAACTTTTTAGCGGTCTGCAATCATGATGGACTGTGTCTGTCACTTCGCGTGCTGCGGAGTGCTGCCTGCCAGTCCTAGTAGAACCTTTTTGTAGTTGGTTTAGTGAGTTACATAACTTTCCAAGTAGACTGTCCGCGAATCCAGCAATACTAATATCCTAGTAGACCACATCAGATAGGTCAATAAATTTAGTGCAATTGTTGTCCATTTCCCCGAAATAATTTGGTATTGTTTTTTTGAAATGTTTGATTTGGTTGACAACATTCATCCATGTTTGTGTCTTTCTTTCATGTTGTACATCAGCTCCCCCCAGGGGCAAGAGGACAGAGGAAGAGATAGCGGCGCCAGCGGAGCAGGAACAGGAAGGCCAGGATAGGTCCACCGAGGGCTCCTCTGCTGGCCCCAGTAAGTTTTCCTGTTAATATTATTAATTATACTTCCCTATCTTTTACAGCACCTATTTATTCCAAACTTTCCTCATAATTCTATTTTTTCCTAAATCGTCTTTGATCTTCTTGTAGACTGTTTCTAAATTCTTATCCTGCCTCTACTATGACTCTCTGTGCTACTACTAGATTATTATTAGTCTGTCTGTGTAGCTAGCTAAGCTTGCACAGTTGTCAAAAGGTGTTAAACAAAACTCCTATTTAGCAATAGCTCTAGGCACTGAGGGCAGTCCTCTGGGTTGTCCATAATGTCTATTGAAGTCTTCTAAATGTTTATGCTTTGACAATTCCCAACAATAAAATATTACTGGTCACCAAGAATAAGATACTAGTTTACTTTTTGATTGGATAGGAGGACATACTACTACTGTTGCAGGGACTATTCTGCACATACAGAACTATGGACAAGAAATAGGGCATTGGTGATAATAGGCGCATTTAGACTTTCCACATACCTCAGTCATAACAGAGGTTGAACCCCCAATCTCCTTACTGACTAGCTAGTGTGTCAAAGTCATTATTTAGCTCCCGAATGCAGCAATGATCCCCAATGATTATACAACCCAGAGCATAAGACTACGGAGTCAGAGTCCCGACCTCTCAGAGTCACGGACTCATGTTTGCAAATTGCAAACCCTTTCGCTCACTCACTCATGACCAAAAACCACAGAGTCCATGTAAGTTTTAAAGCTCTGTGTACTCAGTAAAAATTTAAATTGTGCATTATATAAAAACATTTATTAAAATCAACTTCATATAAGATAAAAGACGAACGACTGAAAAGTGGCTGTGAACGACTGAAAAGTGGCTGATTTCACACATTAATTGTGGGAGAGCCCTCACCTGGTTGTAACTTAAAGTCTTGGTGGGGATGAATCATTGACGACTCCGACTAACATTCATATGATCTTGCTCTTTGTTCGTAGAAAGGAAGCTTCTGTCTGTTATGAGAAAAATGGTACGTGTTAAAAAGCAAGCATTCATCAGTTGTGCCAAAAAGTGTAGCATTACATGTTATGGCTAAGCATAAATAAAAAAAAACCTTCCCTGAAGAAAGGGAAATTTTTTGTTTAGACTAGAGAGTCACAAATTATTAAATTTGTTCATGTAGTACTAGTAACATTTTTTCATTCCTAATCAAAATAGGCATCTAAAAATATTAAATGTATTTTCTAGGCGTAACACCATCGACACAGCCAACCACCAGTGCCGGGGCTAGCGCGGAGGTGGTCACTCCAGGGGCGGATGCGGTGCCACAGCCAGCAGGAACTACTGTGGGGGATGCCACGGTAGTGGCGGGCAGTGGTAAGCTATTATATTCCTTACTTATTGAGATTGGAGAGTGGGCTCTCCGCAGGGGTGTATATGTTGTACAGTACAAGCACACTTTACTGTTAAGAAGACTTACAAATTTAGAACTAAGTTTTTATCAACCAGGTAGAAGACAGTCACCCTTGACTTCTCATTAGCAATAGTATTAGCGGCGGGAGTTGACGAGTAACCAATGGCCTCCTCTAAATTTGACTTCAACTCAGCTGTGAAAGTTTTATCGAGATGCCAAGTCAGATCAGAGATGAACTTGATGGATGGGATGAAGGAAAAGGGAAAGAAAGGTGTAAGGAAGGACGAGCGAGCTAAAATTAATGACTGGCAAAGAATGATACATGTTTTTGAATGCTGCCCATGGTGGCTGGGAATCTGATGCATGGCCGGTTGAAGGCTGAGGCAAGGATGGGTGGTAGGAGAAAGAAAAGAGGACTGCCTGGGTGGGTGAAACAGAAACTGTATGTGTGCGCAATATTTCCTTTGGTTCAAATTCAAATGCAAGTCAAGCACGGATGCATGGCTGGCAGTTTACAAAATAAAATAAAAAGGTTGTTTTTCGGTGAGAAAAAGTAAGGTTTGTCCAGTTGAGAGTCATACATTAAGAAGAATGATTGACATTTACTTTGAATGGATGGCTGCCTGGATGGTATCTTCCTCATAGATAGCATAGGTGTATGTAGACAAGTAGACTGTCACTGGATGAAGAGTGTTACTTTGAAGAGCATATAACACTGCACGTCCGTGCCAGAGTAGCAAAGCTGAGGAAAGAAGTTGTAATTTTTTAGAATACTACCATGACTAGTAACAGTAGTTTGCAAGCACAGCATATATCTGGCGATTACGGGGACCACTCACTACCTCTGTTAATAATTATCTTACAACTCTGTCATTCATGTGTGGCCTATCGGTGTTCACTCAATCAAAAACAAAGCACCTAAAGTCATCCCATATGTAAGAAAATATCCTGTGAAGGGATAGATGATCATATTATTTATCTTCTTCATTTTCCTTTTGTAGTTGTCAGGGGCAGGGCAGGGTGAAAGTTAAATTAATTAAGCAGTAGCCCTTGTAACAGAGTATGGCCAGTGCCACACGTAATAGAAAAGTGAGAGCTTCACCAACTGGTAACAGTAACGCAAGTCTGTGTCATCATGGCTTGCGTCTGTTTTTCTCGGGCGCAAGTTGACTGCGCTGGCATTATGCCGGCTTCCACAAGTTTACGTACCAATTTTGCTAAACAAGAGAGAAGAAGAAGACTGGTGTTCTGACTGAGTCTAATGTAGTGAGTCTATCTAGTGCTAGGAGGATTCCTGAAACTCCCACTAATGTTAGAGCAGAGGCCGACAAAGTGGGAGGTTAGCTATATACATGCCACAAATGTTATGTACTGTGCTTGCAAGTTGCTAGTGCTACTGTGACACAACTTTCTGCTGAATTATTTTGTGTTAATCTTAAAGAGCATTGGTTACAGTATGTTTTTCTTTCTTCATATAGATACTCCTAAACCAACAAGGAAGGAGTTGGCTAGATGGGCCCGGCAATGGAAGCTGGAGGCAATTGTCACCGAATATCGGTGGCTGGTGGCCCAGGAGGAGGAGGATGACTCGCAGTCGCAGTCAACAACATCCACGACAGCTGCATCCTCCTCCACTGCCCCGGGTCATACAGTCAGCGCAAACCTCCAGCGGTACGGAGCCGTGGACCGGCAGCCACCCACCGCTGCCGAGCAACAAAAACAACAGCTGCCCCCCACAGTACCTGCAAGTGCAAGGCTCTTGTGCACCGATTGACCCTGCGAGTGTCCAACCTTGAGCCGGAGGTGGCAAGGCTGAAAGCCCTGCTCATGACCTCCGGAGAGAGCAGCGTGACCACCTGGCCAATGGACACTGCCGGTGGAAGTAGAGAGCCAGTCCCTTGCCCCTTTTTTAAAGACTTTGGGGGGGTGGGAATTGGGCGAAGGGGTTTTTGCACTGGGGACATTGATTTCATGGACATTGGTTGGGGTTAGGGAGGGGGTGGGTCGTGTCTTCTTGTGGGATAGTTTATTTTTGTTAGGGCTCAAATAATTATTTATTTCAGCTTAAATATAGCATCCGTGTTTTTCTTCTGTTTTGTGGGGAAGGCAGGGGGGAGGGGGGTTAACTGTACGTTTGTTTTCCTGAAACTTAACTGGCTGGTTGATTCAAATTGTCTAATTGCCCAAATTTGTACAAAAGTGCCACTGACAAACTTAGTGAATTCAATTGCCCTACTACTTTAATAGTACTACCGTCAGTCTCTCCTCTCCTCCTACTCCATTATTCTTCCTCCCCTAAAATGCTTATCTTACCTGTGATTCGTGTTTGAGAATAGGGCTAGGCACAGTGCTGGCTGCATGGCAAATGGTGATTAAGGTTGGCTATGGAATCCTGGACGGATGAAATGTCATTGTTGTGGTGGTAGTAGTAGTGGTACACACTGGCAGTAGCAGCATATGAAAAAAAAGAAAATGAAACATTGAGTGGCCTGAGCGGAGCATTAGAACAGTACGATAGATAGTAAGTACACCAGAACAGTGCCATAAATTGTAGCCTAAGCAATGCTAAAGTATTCAACATTTAAGTACTAGTTACGTGGAGTATGGCTACAACAAGAAATAGTACTGAAGGTGAAGGACACAGCAGCGTAAGCATTCGTCACGTGTAGGAGGAGGATGTTGTTGATGATCAATCCCCTTGAGGGTGCACATGACATTCTGATTTGATTTGCAAATACTCATGGGTGTGTGTCAAGCAGAATAAGAGTACAAATATATTCTCGGATTCCTTCACCAGCCTTGAAATTGATTTTCTGTTGCTTTGACCTTATCCTCCCCAGCAAGTGTGTGGAATTATTGTTGTCATTTAGTCACACCTCAATGAAAACCACACAGCCCGGGGGAAGAGGGTTAGGGTTTGAAAATTGGATGGGAATGGGGGTTTTTGGGAACGTTTTGTGGAGAGTGGAAAAAAAACACAGCATGGACAAACAACAAATGAAGAAAAACAAATCTTTGGATACGAAGATATCCATAAATCTTTTAAGGGACATAAAGGAAGTGCACTGCATGCATGAAGTTGTTTGCTAAATGGATGGTTAGATTACTGAAAAGTAGTACTTACTACAACTTACTAACTATGAAGAAACAATTTGACAGTACAGGGCTACAGTAATTACGCAATTTCACTTGCCTATCCGCCCTCAGAGAGAATAAACATTTATTAGTACATTAAATTAGTTTTAAAAATAGCAAAGAAACTTATCAAATAGCTGTAGGGATGAATTTGAAGCAGAGAGCAAACGCGCAGAGTCGCACTCGTAGAAGTTCATAACAATAACATTATGTAAAAGATAAGGAGAAGTGAAGAGGATACTGTAACTGTATGTTGTAGTTGTCCTGTTCAATTTGGGAAGTTGCATGCATCCAGCCATTCCTCTTATTCGCAGTATTCCTCCATTCCATCTGACCCTCCGTCGATCAATCTTGGTGACCAGAGACGATGTCCACTGCCTGCCTGGCGGATGCGGAATTGCGGATTGCTAATGGTAAGCCTGAGTTAATGTTTTTCCCATCGCACATGGTAAAAGCCGGCCTGTAATTGTTGATGGAAAAACAGGAAGGGATATTAAAACACCACGGAGAAAAAATATAAGGTACGGTGTGTAGTGCAAAACTAACACTTTCACTTTCAGAGGCGACAGTATTACATACAAGCATCATTTCTGTGCATACTCTGAGTCTCCTTTTCAATGATAGTAATTAGCACACAGCAGGCCAGGGCCATGCAGACGGGCAAGGCAGGCACCACTGAGTGAACCAACCTGATGTAGCATACCTCTTTGACACAGACAGACAAAGCATATCTAATTTTATGCAGCAAGCCACGCTGGAGTTAGATGAGTGGTAAGTACCTGGAGGACATTCAGCACTGCTGTCTGCCCCACAGAGATCAGACTCAGGATGTCTATGGCCTCCACACTCAGGGCAGCACTTGAGATAGGAACAGGGGGATAGGTGCTTGGTAAAAGGGAGATGACTCCCTTCTAGTGGAGCAGCCATGGACAGTGGGATGGGGAGCAGCAGGGAGGGTGGAGATGTTAGGGGTGGTGGTAGACTTGGATGTAGATGATTCAGCTCATGGGTCATCCACCACCACATAGGTGTGCTCACTGGAGCCCAAACTGGTTGGGGATTCAACAGATGGGCATACAAGTTCAACACGGTAAATTACTGTATAACAAACGCTGTATCTTTTATCTTCTTTTTAAAAAAAAAAAAAGTTGTTTTTAAACGTCGCTTGGATTGTTCAATAGGGAACTGCACAACGCAATGTGGGAACTTTTATTCACTTAAAGTTGATCATTGATGTTATTTTTGCTCTTATAATGTGTATTGCTGTTGGCACTTCTTTTAAGGATGTTATTTTATATCCAAATAAAGATTATTATTATTATTAAAAAAAAAAACAGATGTTTCACACGATGTGCCCTCAGTGAGGCTCCCCTCATCCTCGGTGCTACTGGTTTCCTCCTGCTCAGAGACAGCACTGGAACCAGTCTGGTGAGCTGCTCCTCCTTGCTCCATGGTGCTGCCTCTTCTGCTGGCTGGTTCTGATACTGTGAAGAAGAATTAAAATTAATCACATGAGTTGTCCGTTGGTACTTGGCACATAGGTATAATCACAAATCTTCACAGCTCAACCAACTACTCATTTGGACTTGTGCAATTATTTTGATACTGTTCCGTAAATAGCACTTGTTAGTATGTCAGTTAACCAATGCTCCCTCATACCTGATGTTGCTAGCGACATTGGGTGTATCAATATCAAAATCCACAACCACAATGTCAACTACTTTACTATGTACCAGCTAATGTATTGTCTTTCGCTCCTGATGGCTTTGTGTCGTGACATACCTGTCTCATCAAATGCAAGGGAGTTTAGACCTCACAATGGTAATAGGATTCACACAATTGATTTGAGACATATATCCATTCTGCAATCCCTAGTCGTCAGTTTGGGAACCATTGGGTCTAATATTACAGGTCATATAACTTTATTGCATACATCACACAAGAAGAGCCTGAGATTTGATGACAAGCAGGGGATGACTACCCTCAATCACAACTAGAAATACACAAAAATGGCCCCTAGATCTCAATATTGAAAAAGAGTGCTGGAGTATCCCTTTTAGAGGACGGTTTCCCTCACCCATCCGAAGGTGGCATGCTTCATCATAGGGTAACCTCCTCGCACTGCGAACCTAGTCGCAGTGCATGCTACAACCCCCTCTCTATGAGGGAGGAGCTCAAGGATGTTTTGTTTGTAAAGCAATAGAGCTATCCTAATACCTGTAGATGAGCTGGGTGTGGTAAGGTAAAGAAAGGAAATAGAGTATGTGACCTAAATCAGACTCTCGGGTATGCCAGACTAGCTTTATTAGGGCATCCTGAAGTCAGGATTAAAAAAGTGGCTATGACAGGGGTTTATTCAACCTGGCATAAAGCAATAAAAGTCAACATGTTTCAGCCTCATACCCTCTGCAGAGGTGTGGCCGCTTTCATCAGGCCTAAATTGAAAAGACGTTTTCAGGGTGAGTACCCCAAAAAAACATAAGTGAAAGATATACAAAACCAGTGATTGGAGTGATAGTCACTCAAGCGTGAAAAACCCTGGTCGGTGTACTGCCCATATCTTTGGGTAGCCAGGTGACACCTTAACCTCAGCACAAACACTCAAGTTGGCATGCAAGTCCTGTTGCTGATGGATGCAGCAGGCACATACTGGTGCGGTAAAACTACGAACTCAACTTGGAAAAAATGAGGTTCCATTCTGGCCCTGATGCTCATTTCACAAAAATTAAACCTCAACGGAAATCACTTACAAATATAGGCACAGCAGGTGCCCCTGTTGAAGCAGCACTTCTGTAAAGCACAAATGATACTAATTTCTTGGGCTTGATGAAGGCAAACCAAGTGTGTTTCCTCTCATTTTCCATGTTTAAAACCAATCTGAAATCCTTAAAGGAGGTGAATGCACCATTGATCTATTGGAGTGCAATCTGATCTGTAGTGACTGTGAGAAGTGGTATCTTTCTTGTCTTGAGAGTAGAGTCCATGGTTCTCACATTTAATTACCCTAAGTATGCAAATGCCCAAAAGCATCTGTAAGGTCTGCCCGTTTGGCTGTGCTCCATTTTCCTTAGCAGTATGCAAAGGTCAAATGCTGGTTGGGAGCAGGTTCCTGTTTTTACTGTGATCCTCAGTTCTATTGGGCTGGGCATGGCTGTGGATTTGCAAGAGTTTGTGGTTTATTTTCCAATGCCTGTGTTGTGTGCCTTTGCCCCTGCTATTCCTTTCATCTGTCCCTACGGAGTTGTGGTGTCTTGGTGGAGGATGGCTGTGATGTTTCTTTCTGTGGATACTGTTCCCACTGATCCTATTGGGTCTTGGCGTGTGACGGTTCTCCATTTGTCAACTGAGCGGTGATCTCTTCTTCTTCTTCCCTTATGTTGCTCTGGTACTTCTCCAGTCCCTGATGGTGCTGTTTGTGTCATGTAAGGGCTTCTCTTGTGCCCTGGCTATGTTGTGATGCAGGTTGTGGGGGCTGCCTGGCACCATTGGCCTTCCTGAGTATGGCTACTACTTTTGTTGGATCATCCAAAAGTCTTGCACCTATGTTGGTTGTTGTCATGGTGGTTTGCTATCCGTGGGCTTTGTTGGTGCCCTTTTCTTTCACTGGGGCGGGTTGTTTGCCCTACCACTCCCCTGTTAGAAATGCGATCTTTGGTTGGCTAAAGTTTGCGCCAAAGCCAGGCAGAGACCACCACTCTAGTCAGGGCAAGGGAGTTACACGCCCAAGATAACCCCTGCTCACCACCTTGGTAGCTTGGCACGAGCAGTCAGGCTTATCCCAGAGGCAATGTGTAAAGCATTTGCGCAAGCACACAGCAGCAACAACATCCCAGGCACACTACAAAAGGAACTCCACACAAGGTTATATCAAAAATAGCCTTTGTATTCTCAAAACACATTAGAATAGTAAACACATACTGTACACTGTGCCAACTGGCACTGGGTAATATTTAGAAGGGATTATGTACACCTGACAGGGCCACATGGACCACTGCCAGAGTCATCACAAAGTGAACTTGGTAAAATTAAAATAGATCCTTAAACGTACAAGTAAAATAGGTCATAAAACGTACAACCAGTAAACACTGGCCATCACTGTATTATGCATCAGTCTGTGACATAAACTACATTATGTACAGTATTCCACAAGTCTAAATACATTAGACCCTAACCATCTAAGTATAAATCACACTAGGGGCGTAAATCACACAGGGAAGTATAATCTCCCTAACACAAACCAAAATAGGTAAAACAACCTCATAATCATAAACCATATTTAGAGGTATCAAATAGAGTGCGTAAAACATACTATAAACAATACATTTCCTAGCACCCAAAATCATATTAGCACCTAAATATCATTAGGGCCTGGTGCCCTATAAAGGTAATAACCCCCTGGCCAACTGGCCATCTCAAATAGGGGGCTCAAATGCCCTATGTCCACAAAGTCAGGGCTGCTGCCTAGGCAGCGAAGGTCAAGGGTGTGCCACTGCGCAAAACCTAAACGTTGCAGCTGCCCACTACTTGCTGAGCAGCTGAGAACAATAACATGGAGGCCTAAATGATGCAGATGGCACTAAGTGCTGCGCAGCTGTGGAATGCCGGGCATCTCTGTGCCAGTTCTGTCCCTCTCAGGGACCCTCCAGGAATTGCGCCTAAACAGTGCAGCTGCCCACTACTTACTGGCCAGCTGTAGATAAGCAAAGGCAAATGGGGCATGGGCTCTCACTGGCCCTCAAACAAATTGCGCCCAAGGTTGGAGCCATCGGGCTCTAAAAATGTTCTGCCCCCATGGAGCACACTGGCTCCGGAAATAATCATGCCCCTCGTCGCAGCTGACCCCTGCCAAAGTGGGGCAGCTGGAGAACAATGCCCATCGGGGGCGGCAAGGGCCCACGGGCCTTGGGACCCCCCCAAGGGGCCCTTGAAGCACATACGTAAACGTTGGAGCCCTCTAGGGGTAGCTTACATACATCACCTCCTTGGAGCAGCCAGCTGCAACACGGGGCCGCCCAGAATGCAGACAGGACATGATGCCTCAAACAGGCACTACCTATTGCGCACACGGAGTCCCCCCCTCAGCCGCTTCTACTCACTGGTTGCTCTATCCTAGAGGGGCCTCCTCATCACCCGGTGCGGCTTCTCTTTTGGATTCGGTAGGGGGCAGGCACCGGCAGTGTGCCTCGTGCCCCCCTCCGCAGGAATAGGCGGCAGCGCTTGGGGCCTTCCCTCTCCTCACGGGAGCACCGCGTTGCCATCTGCGGCATCGGCCGCTGTCACTCTTCACCCGGGCCCCCTTCTGGGACCCGGGGCTCCTCTGCTATGCTCTACAAGGCAGGGTGGGCTCCCGTTCCCCCTCGCTGAACATCGCAGGGCTCTCTTCAGCTCACGGGAGCCCCGCATCGACGACACACAACCTCCGGACCTGCCGCAGCGTCACTTCCGCTTCCATCTGGTGGCCCCGCCCACAACCAGGCGGGCCACGGACGCGGCGGCGATCTTAGCAGTATTCGAGGGGTAGGCTCCCCCTAAAGTGACAAATAAAGGTGGAATGCGGGATGGACACCCGCTAGGATTCTAATAAGCGGGGTGGGCACCGGCAGCAATTATAAAACAGAAAACAAAGATGCAGGGTGGGCACCTGCGCACCAACTACCCACATAAGCGGGGTGGGCACCCACTGTGATGTATTCCTATAGGTACTGTATCAATTCCCCTATTCCTGACCCTGGTTTGGTTAATAATTAACTAGCAGCCATCCAACGGTGCAAAAACCGTTATCTGATTAAGCCACACCACGGCACAGAAGAGCGTTATCTGATTAGGTCATAACGCATGCCATCTAATTAGACAAGCGATATTCCTCCAGCCCCTGATAAGGCATACGGAGTTCTCAAAACAAATCAAACCTACAGCGACCTGGGAAATTCCCATAGCCATTGTTTTGATTTCACCGAGAACTTCAGTAAAAGAATGTGCGAACGAACCCGTTCATATGACATCCTTATTGACGTATATATGTCCATCCTTACGTCAATCTCGGCACCTTTCAGGTATAAATATTACCGACATTGCCTTAAGCAAACACATGCGGTGGTGACGAGATTGGAGCAGCGAGACATGCCGAGGAGCCCAGCAGAGAGCGAAGCCCACAGGCGCTGCCCCTCCTTCCTGACGCGCTGAGAACGAGACGCTGCCTTTCTCCTGCTGAGAAATCCAGCTCCGGTGCTTCCAAGCAGCCCTCGCAGGCAGCTGGAATATCAAGACCTGGGATAAGAGATACCAGCCCTCCACCATTCTAGATCTCAGGTACAGAACTGAATAACCCCTTGCAGAGAATTCTCGAGTCAGTCCCTTGGCAAAACAAACTTAAATTAAACTGCTACTTATCTACTTCCGCCCACGTATTAGGCCTAGGTCAAGTACACTGGGGTAGGCGTGGTTAGAAGCACCAGTTGAGTACGATTAGTCAAATGTATATATGTATGTATCTATTTTATCCATTTTAAGTATCATATGGCTAAGAAACCATATAAATGCTTTTACAGTATTATTTTATAATTCTGTCTTTACTGTATGCACTTTACTTAACTACAAGTATTGTAATAATAGCGATTCATTTCTCTTGTATGAGAAAAGAGACTGATCAATAAATAACATCTTATTGAACACGCCCGTCTCTTCCTTTTCTCTACAATCTGATGAAACTAAGAATGCACTGAACTGACTGAGTAAAATAAGTTGTCTTTTGTTTTCACACGACTCTAGAGATACACTCTTGATTAGGGGAGAGCAAAGTTGTCATGTTCTATGGTTGTCAGAAACTAAATCCCTTCTTGTCTATCCAGGGAGGTTAAAATCCTCCTTGCCTATTCGAGAAAGTTTCTAGTGAACTCTGAGCTAGCTGGCAAACACAAAACTTTAAGTCTAATATCGTCGGTAGAAGACCTAGTTAACCTCTGCCCTAGGTCTATACTATTGAAGATATTATTCCAATGCGCAGAGCCTATTGGGATAATAGGAACTACACTACATGGCGCCCAACGTTTGGATAGGCGATAAAACTAACGCAAGACATTAGAGTAACTCAGTCGTGCTTTTTCACACAGACCCTTTTTCTCATAATACTCCAAAGACGTCTGGAGTGGGTGAAAGGTCATATCCGCCAAACCTCGCAGGAGGAAACTCCTATGTATGGTTCTTGGTTTACTCAACGTTGAAGGATACACTGTTCCAAAATATTGTGCATCTAATCTTTGTTTCCATAGAAACCTGATCTGCAAAATAAATAAAATAATCTTCTTGACAATAGTATGTCAGAAACTGAAGAAGAAAGGGAGACAGCTAGATTAGCAACTGAACTCCTAGCAGCTGACAATACTCTGCTGCAAAATGACCCTGATATAATACTCATCCCGGTCAACATAAGAAAATCTATAACCTTAAAACTTATAGAAAATGGACTGATACCAAGAGGTGGTACAGTCATATTCGTAATTGAGGCACACGAATATCGGCAGACAGAGGTATTTTATTCATGGATAAACTTTCCAGCAGCAAACGCTGTAACAAAAGACTTCCACTATTACAAAATAGAGGAACCTCCTAATGAGTACACTCCTTTCGAGGAGGTGGAAATACCACTCAAATTCCAAGAGCACCTGCTCTTGTTTAATGGCACCCTAAAACATAATAATCACATCACCAGGCTCGGTCCACTAGGCAGACCAGGAGCAACGTGGCCGGTACTAGCCGGATACACACCACATCCAGACATTGAAGAAATGCCTGCACCAGATCTTTTAGCACAGCTAAAACAATTAATAAAAATACATAGACAATTAGTCCAATATGTAATGCGGACTTCAACAATCCAACCAGCAATTAAAATTCCACAGCTGACCACTCATCAGGGGAACACAAATAAAATTACACCACAGAACATACAGTCCTGTCTAGGTAAAGTACCCGCAAAACGGGAACAAATTCCTTTCTGGCTAGCACAAAAAATCACTCAAATAGAGGCGGTGTTTCCAGATACCACCCCTGTTGAGAAACATAGGATTCTGACTATCTGTCTTCCAATGGGAATCGCACCACATGTGGAGGACTGTGACACTTGGGGAACAGTCTTTGCTTTCATTTACACAAAAACACATGGTGTACCATCCATGTCAGTAATACCAGATGTGCTAAAACAGATTCAAGATGAATACGGTCCAGAACCCGCCTTAACTCTCGGTATGAAACTACTGAAAGATTTCAAGCAGGTCTCTGCAATATTATTAGCCAACATAAAGGGAGAAGCAGCAAATGTGGCGATTCGCCAGAGGTTAAAAGAGACAAATATAGCAGACCAACCATCTGAAATTGCCAGAATCATAGAAAAATCCTATGAAGAACTAGGAAGAGATAGTTTGGGTGGAATACCAGTGAAACCCCAACTAGTTGAAAGTCCTGAAAAGGTATTTATAAAAAATAATTTAAACACTCAAAAAAAGAGCTGGGATGGAAATAAGCAATCCAATCCTAAAGAAAAAAGATTCCAGTCCGGAGGAAGGTATCCTCGGCGGAGAGAAAGATCTCCTGATCAAGGATGCAAGTCTCCCCAAAGGGAGCCCTCTGTGAAAAAATACAACCTTAGAAATAGGGATAATATAAAAAAACCTGATAGATATCAAGATATTGATACACGTCCCTCTCAATCTTTTCAGACTTCCTCGCAGAAATCGGAAAGAAGAGGACGATCAGAACACAGGGAAGAGCACGTCAAGTCCAAAGACAAAGAACCTGCTCATCTGAATAAAAAATTACAATTCCCAAAAAAGAAGGTAGCCAGTATTAAAGTAATCAACAATGCCGAGAATACTGAGGACACAGCTGAAAAACGGAGAATGGGCTCAGACAATGCTAGACAGCGCAGCAGAAGTGAGCATAGCTCGCAAAGTCCTTATGAATCATCTGGAGACAGTGGACACGAATGAATACATTCAGGTGGAAACTGCAGATACCAGAGTTAGCAAACCTCATAAAATATATGAAATAACATTGCGTATAGAGGGGGATAAGACTAGAAAAATAAGGGGTCTATTTTGGGATAATCTCTCCAAGGGCTATGACATCCTTCTAGCTGAACGAGACTGGCCTCCAGAGTTTGTCAGGGAGTGCCCACATGGCGAAGAAATAATTATGCCTGCCTTCTCAAACCATATTCCAATTCATAAAAAATATACACTTGCAAGAAAGTGGGCAGTAGCTCAAGCCCCTGCCTTATATAAAAATCATGTGGGATGGGATGAGGACTCTCCTCCTCACAAAATCCAGTTAAAATCACAACCTACTGCACAGAGGCAGTACCCGATTAAGCAAGAAGCTAAAAAACAGGTAAAAGAGATCCTAGATCAACTTGAATACCAGGGGGTGATTGAAACTTGCACCTCACAAATGAACAACCCTTTGTTTCCTGTCTCCAAGCCAGACAATTCATATCGTCTTGTTTTGGACTACAGACACCTTAACTCATGTTGCAAAACATTTGCAGTACAAAACTCGCATAGTGCTGCACTAATAAAATACAAAACCACATTAGACATTTCTAATGGATTCTTTTGTCAAAATATAGCACCAGAGAGCAGATATTTGACGGCGTTCTCAATAAATGACACGCAAAAAAATTTCTGTCGTTTGCCCCAGGGGTTCAAAAACAGCCCAGGATTATTCTCAGCGAGAGTAACAGAATTACTACAAACATATGATGACGAGGCATTATCTTATGTCGACGACATCTATCTAACAGATGATGACTTGGATACTCACTTGAAGAGAGTGAACACCATAATACTTGGGTTCGCAGCAGAGGGTTATAAATTCAACTTTAAAAAGTCAAGAATTGCCCATCTAACAGTCCTGTTTTTAGGATATGAACTATCAAGTGAAGGCAAAATCCTGTCCGACAATTTCCTAGAGAAATGTGCTGTAATCCAAGCACCTAGAACACTGAAAAACTTACAATCAATTCTAGGCTTCCTAAATTTCGGAAGAACTTACATTATACATTATGCAGAGAGAATTAAACCTCTCTATGATCTAATAAAACCAGATTTTAAAAGAATCAATTGGACTCAAAAACACAGAGAAATTTTGAGATCTTTACAAACAGACATGTTAGTTAAAACAAAACTACAAACACGTGACAACACACGCAACCTTGTGATTCGAGTCATCCCAGGAAGATGCGGATTCACATACCTGACCTCTAATGAGGGAGAGAAGGTACCAATAGCATACAAATCACATTTGTACACAAAAGCTGAAATGAAATTTAGCCCAACGGAAAAAATTCTGACCGCGGTACAGACTGCTGTAGCAAAGGAGCGGGCCCTAGCACAGGGTAAACGAATAATCATCGTGACACCTATACCAGCCCTAGAGGCGGTAACAAAGGCAAGCATTCCGAATGCTAAAGCACTCCATCCGAGGTGGATACAGTGGGCTAACTCTCTTGCTGCAACAGACGTGGTATACGAATTTGATCCCAATTTAAAAACACAAGAATTTCTCCAATATGAATTCGAATGTCCTCCGCGACCGAAATTCTGCCTCTAGAACATTACGGCTGCATAATATATACAGACGGATCAGCACAACCCGCAGTGGGGGGTAAGCAAGCCTACAGTGCTGCGTGCGCGATTGTTAGAGGTCGCTGGCACGAAGGAAAATTTAAACCAGTGGTCACTAAAACGCAATCTCTGGGAGACTGTACAGCTCAAAGGGCAGAACTACTGGCATTCAAGATGGCGCTTGAAAATGCCGATTGAGAATTCCCCACACTTATTGTGTGCGATTCGTATTACTGCGTCCAATCTTACAATGAATACTTGCAGATCTGGGTTCAGAATGGTTTTAAAGATGCAAAAGGTGGCACAATCAAACATAAAATGCTTTGGGAACAAGTAGTTCTTTTGCAAAAGGAACTATAAAAGACTCACGTGATACATACACTGAGTCATCAGCGTGATGGCGTTCACGTTGCAGGGAATTCATTGGCTGACTAAGCAGCGAAGGCAGCAGTGCAAACGGCTTCCGTAGCTGCTATCACCCGGTCAAAAACAAAAATAGACAGCGAAATATTACAGGCTGTCAGCGCTACAGTAAAAGATGCGATAGAAACACTCCCGAAAGGCTTTCCAGTAAAGTACTCATACATAACTGATGCAAATAATGTTCCGTTTGCTCGAATCCCTGGAGTGGGGGATAGGGCAATTCCAAACATGGAACATAGGTTAGGACTCATTATAGCGGCACACGAAGGACTGGCTTCTGTACATGCTGGCTTTTCAGCCACAGTGTCATTATTAAAACAGAGATACTGGTGGCCACAAATGAGAAGACAAACAAGGAACTATGTTCTAGAATGTGAAATATGTCAAAGAATGAAAGTATCAACAGTGAAACGACCAGCACAGACGCACCTTCTAATCTCAGATAAACCATTAGCCTGTATTTACCTGGACCACTGCGGTCCCTTACAAAGGGACGGCAACTATAAATATATCATGGTCGCAGTGGATTCATGCACGAGATTCATATGGATGTGGCCCCAGCGATCGGCTGACGCCAGAACTGTTATAAAAGATTTGCGAGTCTTTATCGGCACATACGCAATTGGCATGCTGCATTCCGATCAAGGTCCTGCTTTTAGCTCTCGAGCTTATAAGGAGGCCATGACCGGCATGGGAATTGCATTGCGGTATTCTTGTCCATTTCATCCTGAGGGAAACGGAATCGTAGAAAGAAAAAAACGTGACATAAAGCAATCTATAACAGCAAAGGTATTAGGTTCGGGAGCTGGGTGGGTCAAACATTTAATAAGTGTCCAACGTAGTCTAAATAACCTGCCAAGGAATTCTCTGAAAGGGTTCAGTCCGTACGAACTATTGTTCGGGACTAGAATGATGATCCAAGATCTTGATAGTCAGACTTCAGTGGTTAAAAACAAAAACTTTGATATCAAAGATCGTTTGGCTATTTTGCAGGACTTAAAGGAAACAAGAAAAGACCTGAGCAACATAAAGTTGAAACAACAGCCAACAACCACTGAAGAAAAACCACCTGTCCCAGCAAGGCCTGTCTGGATTCCAAAAGTCGGGGATCTGGTCAGAGAAAAGATCGCGGTAAAGAAGGAATTTGGGCCTTCTTACAGAAAAGCAGTTCCTGTCTTGTCTATCAACGGGACAAGATCAGTAGTACTACCACCCCTTGCTGGTAAAAAGGAGAACCGAGTCATATCCATCGACCTGGTAAAACCACAATCATGTGGCCGATAACAAACAGTAGGCCAAGTGGACTCCCAAGAAGTAGCAGAACACCAATGTTTGCTACGAATACAGAGGTTCAAACTGAAAGACTGATCACATTTGGAAAATCTACAGTGAAACAACAAGGACTATGCAACAAAGCAATGGAACTTGAACCTCTTAAAACCCACATCAAAGCTTTTCATCAAGAAACAACAACCTATGATGATGTAACTACAGACTTTGCTAATGAAACAAAGCAAAATCCAAAAGCAATTAGAACAATTGACAGAACAGCATCCGGCTACTTCATCAACTTCGATGATTCAACTGAAGATCTGAGTGAACCTAAGAAACAGCCATCAACAAAAACTTTTAAAGATAAAGCTAAGGAACTTTTTCAACAGCTGAAAGAAACCTATCTGATTTCTCCATGGATTGAATTTTGGGTGACCTTCGGTGCATTTATCCTCATTCTTTGGCTCATCATGGTACTATGCTTGGGACATTTCATTGAAGGAAAATATGCTAAAATGGACACAGCAAGCCAGAAAATCAACTTGGTCCTTAAACCACACACATCCTCACACATCGAGAAAAGAGAACTTTTTTCAGTGAACTTCACAGCCAATCCTATACCTGGCGGTGTAGCATGGGACAAAACTGATTATGAAATCTATGGTCCGGTTGAAATCCTGAAGTATCCACACCAATTCAAGATCTCATTGAGTGACTTTGTAAAACCAAGCACATTTGCTGATGATTGGGACTTTGAAAGTATTAATGATATGATGTCTGATCTTGTGATGTCTGCTAAATTCACAGAACATGATTATTTGCAGGGTTCGTCTAATTATGATAAGATGTTCTGCTACAACCACTATGGTAACCATTATCTACATAAATCTGCACAACCTAGAAATGTTTTAAATTATAACCAATGGGAACATTGTGCTACTCCTCCAAAAGATAGCTCGAAAACATTTTATGATAAATATTCATACTTTTCAGGGTTTAACACAAGTAATGAAGAAACATTTTATTTCAAATTGTCAAATAAGACAGGTATGAAGACCATGCTTACAAACCCAAAATTGATATATTCAGATTCATTTTTTGAGCAAATGAATACATTTGGTTTTGATTTCTGGAACAATAATATTGAAACAAAAACTGTTTGGGGTACAAGAGATTGGCAAGTACAAGGTATAGAATCATTGTTTAGAGCCTGCATGATTCCAGAACAAATTATATTTTTGAACGACACTATTCAACAAACTACCTGTCTTGGCTTAGCCAAAATCAAAGATTTGAACAAACCGTCTATTCCAAAGCCAACAGTGAACAGTAATAGCTCTATAGATGTTGAGATAGACGTAAACCATATATTAAACCAAAACAGAACACATCCTGAATGGAAAAAATGGTTGATCTGGCCCACAGATACAAATAACTGTCAAGACAGATTCCTGAACAAAATACAGGGGTTCACATTGACTAGGCCAGACCCTAGATATTCCCAAAGACAACATCCAGGGATAGTAACCACCTACAGCGTGGGCAAGCTCTGCCTTCAATGGCTACAAACGTCCACACTGGCTGAAATTAAGCAACACCTAACTTTACTTACAGAAGGTGCTGACTTGCGTGATTTTATTATGGGACCACGCAAACAGCGTCAAAAACGTTTCATAGCGGCCTCTATATATGCAGCTTATAACGAAGTCTGGAAAGTAACTCAAATTGAAACAGCAGAAAAAATACGGGAGATTGACCGTATTAATTTGGAAAAATCACTTTCTGTGGTGGACAATGGGTTAATGACTCTGTCCTCCAGAATATATTCTCTGGACAGCATTGTGTCTTCAGCAATCGATATAATATCGCAAGACTTACTGATGTTACAACACGGTCAGTCCCAATTGCGTTCTATTGTACAGCTTGGCTGGACGTTACAAAATCTGCGTTCTGGCTATGTGCCTTGGCGTTTAATCAACACAACGTCATTATTTAATATCTTTAACCTTACTGATAAACAAATCAGTTTGGCACAGAAGGGTGCTGACTATACAATTCTGAGCATTGAAAAACTAGAGAGATTACCATTGACAATGTCAGAACGACCTGTCATTGAATGGATAATACATGGAATAATAAATATTCCGATAACTACTTTCCAGTTTCAATTCTGCCAAAAATATATACAGGCAGGCCAGGATGAAAGGTTGGGTAAAGGGTACATCAAGTCAATATGGAACTTGCCCTATACACACGAATGTGTCAGTAATTACTACAGGCCTCAAGAGGAGGGGGAATCCCTATGAGGGGGATTCCTTCAGCCAGGGCACTCAAGGCAATATCAAAGAAGGAATGCAAAGTGCTCCCAGGGCGCAAGGGCAGCCTAATATCTATAAGGCTAGCAAAAGGAAAGCACAACAGGGATCCAAGAAGTCTTTCAGGCATCCAGGGGCAGGGCAGGGCAGGGCCCAGGGAGGAAAGCCTTCCCCTAGACCCCAGCAGCAGCACGCCCCTGGTAGATTCAAGTAGCAAAACCGGAACATTTTCATGGGGTCACAGCCCCTTATTTATACAGCTTTTTCCCATTGTGACACAGCACAGGGCTAGGAGGGAACCAGATACAACTGATTCAGGGCACTTGAGCACTTTGTTTTGCTCAGCTCCTATCATCAATTCACAGGACAGGCCAGGGATATCAGACGCACCACAGGTGGTGGAGCCAGCATTGTGGAGGGAAGGCCCAGCCCTATTCACCACAGGCAGACCCATCCTGGCTCCTGGAGCCAAGCACACCAGCCAGCCCCTGTCACTCACAAGCCAGACAGTCAATTCACATTCACTGCACACAGAAATGCCAACTTCTAAAAGTGGCACTTCTACACTAGTCACATTAAATCTGCGCACACCGTCGCTCAGCATTTAATCTCACAAGTTCGCACATACCAAACTCGCCCCTGCAAACCTCTCACATCAGGAACTACCATGGACACAAATATCCCTCATGCATTCCTATGGGAGGGCAGGCCAATCTCACCACATGCACTCAGAGAGCGTATGCACTTTACAATTGCCCACAGTGCCAAAGTGCGCAGAGACCAGAAATCACTATTAATATGTCATATTAAAAGGCAAAAAGTTCAGGGGTGAACCTGCCAAAAGGGACACGTCCAACACCCCCTTTCACCTTGGTGGTCATATTTGTGCAGGCAGCTGTATTTCCATTGCTGTTGGTCCCTGGGTTGTTGTGAGACAGTAGTTTTCTTGCCTCTATGAAGGGTTTTGGTGCTTCTGTGATTCGGCATGCAGCTGCCGCCTCTCAGTCTACCAATACACGTGGCTTAGGGTTAAGGTCGGTCTCCTCGGTGGGTGGTTGGTATGGTATCCTTGTTCGGTGTCGGGCGTTTTGCAGCAGGCCTTCGTGAATGGGTGCCCGTTGCTCCGGGTCAACAGAGCGTTCTTTCCTGTCCCTCCTTCTCTGGGAATGGGTGGGAGGAAAGTTATTTTCTCTTTCTGGAGTTGGTTGTCTGGCGTTTTCTGGCCTAAGGTGCATTTACGATGGTTGTCCCTTTTTTCCCTCATGTGTGGTTCCAGCTCCTGTCTCTTCTTCCTGGGGATTGGGGATTTCATTCTTTCTTCTCTGGTTACCTTGTTAGTTGTTGCTCCGGTTTTGACAGTGGTACGCCCGGTTTGGGGGGTCGACACTGTGTTCTGGTTTCATGGTTTCTTGGTGCCTCATGAGTGGGCTGGTCTCATCCAGCTGCAGGGTCTACCTTTTTCTGTTCCTGGGCCAGGTTGGTTTTCGTCCTTGTGGCCCGAGTGTTGTCCATGGTGACCAGGGATTAGGGGTGGCATGCACAGTTGTGTTCCCGGGTGCCTCGTTGGCTTTGTCTCCGGGGTCTTTTCTCTTTTTCCCTTCTGATGTTTCCTTGGGGTGGCCAGTCTCCAGCAGTGTCTGTTTCTCTCTCTGGTCTTTTCCTGCTGGTTCCGTGTTCTCATGCTTTCACTCTGGGTTTTCGGGTGACGGCGCTGGTGGGGCAGATTTTGGTTTGTGATGAGGCGTGATGTTTCCTTTCTTGCCCATCTTTTCCCTGTTATTTCTTCTTGTGTTGTGTCAATGGGTACCCCCCTGCTGAGCAGGGAGTCCAGAACTGTCGGCTTTGTCTACTCTGGCGATGTGATTGTGGGTATCTACTGCCTGTTCCTCCTGCTTCTGGGGATTGGGAGTTGTTCTGTAGGGGCTCCTTACATCTGCCCTTCCTGTGTCATGTTGTCATGTTTGGGTATGACCTGTCTCTTTCTTGGTCTTGGTGGTTGTAACCTCCTGGGTGTTGGCCCTGCTGGCGTCTGCTTCAGGTCCTTTGTTTCTGGGCTGTTCCTTCTACTCTGGTCTTTGTTTGCACTTACTTACCCTGGAAGGTATGCTGGGTGGCAGCATGGTTTTGCTGGGTGTTTTCCCTCAATGTGTTTTTTTCACTTGCTGATGTTTGTGGTCCTCTGGTTGCTCAGTGGTCTGGTTTTTGGGGTTCACCTCCATGATATAGCCACTTTTCCCTTTTTTTACGTGTTTTCTTCACCTGCATGCTTGATGGGTGATCACATTGTCTTTCGGTTGTGTGTTTCTGCCAGTTCCAGGTGGGCCTTTGTGCTTCTGGGGGTTCTGGAAGGGTGGGGCCTTCGGTGGTCTCCCCTCTTGTTGCTCTTGGCTGTCCGGCCTCTCAGTGTGCTTCCTGTTTGTCTGTGCCCGCTTCTTGGTCCACAACTCCTGGCACCAGGTTGCAGCCATTGCGCCAGCAGGCTTGGTTGTGAGGGTTTGGCCCTGATGCCTGGATGGTGTGCTGTGTTGAGGCTGCTTTATTTCTGCAGTCTTTTGCCTTGCACACTTTTGTCCTGCATTGGGTTGCTTCTGATGCTTGGTGTGCTTTGATGGGTTTGCTGGTTTACAATGCTGCGCCCTAACTAGTGCTGGTTTTCTATGGTCCGCTGGGTTTGGGTTGAGGCTGACCTCTTCCTCTCTTAGGGCTCTGTTTGAGGCTCTTGGGGGCATTTCAATGTCCTTGTGTTGGTTCTCTGGTGCTCCTTGTGTCCCTGGTTTTTGGTCTATTTTGGGATGTGGCACCCTGGGCCTTTAGTGGCGGTACCTCCTTGGGATGTGTTGCCTATTCAGGATGGTGCCGTTCTGTTGGTGGTTGTCTAGTTTGAGCCTTTTGATCCTGTGTTGTTTGTGCTCTTTCCCTAAGACTCCATTTTTGGGCTGGTTTCTGCGGTCTCTTCTGTTGGACTTCTGCTTCTCTGGGCCATGTTGTGGTTGATTTTGGGGATGGTCTGATGGTTCTGTGGCTTCTTCTTGGCTTGCAGTCATGGGGTTGTCCATCGTGACTGTCTGTGTTTTGGCCCTGTGGACGTCTCCTCCTACCTTATGGTCCTCTTTTCAATTGGAAGTTGATGGGGATGCATCTCTGTCATTTGCTGATTTGGTTCAATACTGTGTTTTGTTGTTGTGTTTCTGTGTGGGAACGTTTGGTTTTCTTTTTGGTTTGGACTGTGTTCCACAGTCTATTCCTTTGGTTTCTGTTTTCACTATGTTCTTAATGAAGCTGATCCTTGCTTTGGTATCTGCTCATTATGTAATTACTGTGGCGAGAAAGACGTATGAGTAGGTAATGCCCCATTTACTTACCGGTAATCTTCATTACTTTGAGTCTTGGTCTTCCTTGCCACAGTATAGGTTCCCATCCCTCCCTGCCTTGTGTGTCTGGCTTCATGTTTTCTTGGTTGTGGCTTTGGTGACAGGATGGGATGTGGGTCGACTTCCTCTTTATGGGAGGCAGAGGATGGCAGCCATGTTGGAGGGATAGGAGACTAGTAGGCTGACTTTATTTTGCTTGGAATTTCTGTTGGAGCCTAAACCTCATTATGTAATTACTGTGGCGAGGAAGACCAGGACTCGGAGTAATGAATATTACTAGTAAGTACCCGGATATTTACTAATTGCAATCAGAAACGATGACTGAAAAAAGGTCAGGGAGAGAAACCGGTGCTAGCCCCTCTGTAATACTAGATTATTTTTACTTGCCACACAGCTTCCTCAGGTTCTCCCTGGCAGAGAGGAGGCTGGAGTGGTACTACTTTACCTCTCACTGCTTGGCCCCTTCCTGATGCTGACGTTCATGTAAAAAGGCAAATGCTGCCACTCATAACACCTGACACTGCAAGTGACAAATGGCTATCCAGCGGGGAGCCTCAAAATGTGAATGTCAACAAGCAAATGACTGCATGGGGCTGACTCATTGCCTCATTCTATTTATGTTGTTCAGTGTGAATGGTACAACAACTGAACAATGACTCAAGAGGTCTAACACTAGGTCTGTCTCTATTTTTTTTTCTATTACGTAAGTCTAGTTGATAGTAAAAGCTCTCAAGGGAAAGTACTTATTTAAGAGAGGGCGTGTGCTATGTACTGCAATTGTCATTAATACCATGAAACACTAGAGTCCTGAAGGATGCATGACGTTACAACGCAGGCTATTACAACGCCTGCCTTTACAACGCGGTTTTTACATCGCATACCATTGCAACACATAGCGCTTTTGGGTGCTGGATAGTGAATAGTTTAATTTACTATTCCAACTCCAGTCCCCGTGGACGCAAGGGAAGGTGTTGGATAGTAAATTAAACTTATTCCCTATCCTAGAGCGCCCCCAGCGCAATGCGTTGTAATAGTTTGCGTTGTAATGACCGCGTTGTAATGGTAGTGCGTTGTAAAAGTTTCGTTGTAAGTGATGTTTACCGTCCTGAAGGGCAGAGACTGGACAGCATTTTCTGTTCCAAAACCATACGGGCAGCCAGACGGGAAACACTCATTACCAATGTGTGGCATAGCTTCTATTTATCTCCAGGGTGACATGATGAACACCATGGATGGGAGGTCTACAAAGAAAGTTCAACCCTTTTTTAAGAAGGAATATATTGTCATCTGACAGTTCAATGCCACAAATGCATTTTTAAAAAGCTGACAGGCTGTGTATACGAGTTCATCTCCTTTATATTTATCGGACTATTGGAGCTCACTGAGTTAGCTATAAAGAATAATTTCTTAATGTTAGTCTCCTCGCCTTGAAGTAAAATCTACAATAACATTTTTATAACCTCATTTTTGTGTTGATTTAATTTTTGGAACATGAGGCACTATGTATTTGCCCTTTTGTTTTTCACTAATTTAGTAAGAGTTCCCGGGGAGCCTAAGATGTGAATTTAATGAACTTAAAATGAATTTCCATCATAAATGTGGCAAACTTGGAACGCTTAAGCAATGGGTTACCTTCTGAAATATACGTCCTATCATTCAAAGCAGGTTCATGAAAGGATATGCCAGACAGTGCCAATCAATCTTTCTTGTGGAAAAAAAATGCAGAAAAGATGATAACGGGGTTGAAGAGCTGACTGGAAAAGACGTAAGAAAATAGAAATGTGAAGCCACAAACCTTAAGTCAAAGAAACTGCAAGTGAGAAGAGAGGCTCAAGAGTAAGGTTGGGTATTAAGGGGAGCTTGTGGAAAATGGAATAGGAGAAAACCAGGCTTGCATACTCAAAATAAACGGTAAACATCATGGATGACTTATGTTATTATCTTATGTGATATCTTACCCATCGGGGCATGGCTTTGTCAGTGAACACGGCAGTCGCTCACCTCTAGAGCACCACAGCCCCAGCCACCTTAATCCTGCCGAATTATCCCCCAGGGTCAGCCATCTCTCACCATCCAGTAGCCCACAGTGGCAGAAGTCAGAGAGAGACTATGCTGTTAGGAGGAGAAACACCAACTGTGGGCGTAGAATGGCGGCGTCCTCCTTGGGTACAGAGGTCTACGGCAGACGTGCAGTTAATCTTGCCATTGGCCCGTGCAGCCCCAGGGAAGGCATACCGGACCTAACACCCCGGGACTTTCCTGTGAGAGTCAACCTAGCTTGGCGGTTATAAGGGACGGGAAGACCAGAACACCCCCTTTGACGCAGCGCTCCGTTTTCAGAACTGGTGGCCGGCTGAACACTCAGTACCCTTGGCGTGCCCACCATGCTGCCACAGGTTTGCAGCTGATGCGGTGACCTGGGCTCCATTCCCCATACGACTTGTCACTCCTCCTCTCAGCACCACTACACACACAGGACAGCTGCAGCGTATGTGGGGCCCAAGGCAGAGGGCGGTGAGACCGCTGGATAAGGGGTACTGTGGTGCGAGAAAGTGGAGAAGGCAAGCCCTTCTCTCAGCCTGGGATCCGTCCTCTACTCCGCTCCCTCCACAGGCTTACAAAGGATTAACGCAACAGCATGGGGCAGTCGCCCAAACTTTCTGCCTGCAGGGCGGCTCTCGGGACAGCAAACACCTGCGCATACAGGGGGCAATTTAACAAAGCTCCCCCACTCCCAAACAGTAATCCCCAAAGACATCACCAGTCCCAAACATCCACCACATTCAATCTGTTCCAACTTTCTTTGCGGAATACCCACAGACCAGGGACTCACAAATCTCCTGCCTCTTTTTTGGACCATGATTACCACAGGACAAGAGGCGAGGAGAGGGTGTCCCAGAATAGCAGACCATGGGACCTGCATGTGACTCTTCTCCGGGGTAGGGTCTCCCCTCATCCCCTCATGGACTAGCTGCATTGCTGCCATTCTTTCCTCCACCCCTTCACCTCCACCAACGGCAACACACACCGGAAGGAGATGTGCACTGCCCCGCCCAAGTAAGGAAGCAGAAACCGGGTTAAGGGTCCCCCGGAAATGCGGAGAAAATTTTATGATTTGTAATGTATCCAAATATATGCCTGGGTAGTCACCTAACCTGTCACCTACATTTTACCTGCCATTATACTACATTACGGTTTTTGGTATTGACCTTTCACCTACTTAGGTAATGCATAAAATGTGGTGTGGTTTTCCCAGAGAACTAGACTCATTTATTATGTATGAGGATTCTCAGAATCACAGCAGGATTACCATCTACTGCATAATAACTATGTATAGGGGTCATCCCTTTTGTCATGCTCGGCCAACATGACACAGCAAGGTAGAACCCCTGAGGGTACCTTTTTGCGTATATAAACACCATATCTTTGCTGAGGTAGCAGCGGAGAAAGACTTCCATGCTGACACTCTGATGTGAGATGCTGAGGTTCCTGCACGCAGATACTCAAGCACGCAGTGGTCTGACATCCCTTGCGGGGTGTCCATCAGAGACCAAGACGGGGTCATTCACTCTCTCACACCATGTAATGGAGTTCATCTTGTCCTAGGGGGATTCTTGGCTATACATATACATACAAGCTAGGTACTTTTAGGTACATCTAGATAGGGCCTGCATCGTAAGAGTACGCATTATTACTGTCATGTAATTATATGCTTGCATACAATCATTGTTTTAGCACTTTGGTGGAAATCTACCATCCATTTACTCTGTTGGTGCTTATAATCATTTATATCTGTATATGTTTCTGTCTTATGGTAGTTTCAGCACACATATTTCACGCTAGAATGATGCTGGTTAAATAAATGCTTATTAAAAACGTCACCACCATTTATTTTGTCTATCTCTCTGAGACAAAGTGAGCACGAGTGACTGAGCGAAAAGTACTGCACTGTTTCCATGACCCCTGATGGGAGAGGGTTGTCATGTACGATAGTTGCCAGACACTATTCTCTCCTTGGTAAGAAGAGTTCATAGTGGCACTTTGAGCTATCTGGTTTACAGGAGAAAAAACCCAGTGGGTGTGTCTGGAATGAGTCTCAACACCAGTCCCACAGTTTATGTTGTCTAAATGCCCAGATCCTTTATAGATTTGTAGGAATTACACGACAAAAGAGGGACCTCTATTGGCTCCCAGGACAGTCCCCTGTCAGATCTCCCACCTGCTTCCTATGCTCTCTGTCTTCAGTGAAAGGGCCACCATCAGGCTCTCAGCTCCAGGACCTGACGCAGGGTGAGGTAAGCCTAGTTCCACACTCATCTTGTAGCATCCTGACAGGTCAGAAGCCATTGGTGCCCCACCCGGACTACTGCCTCTCTCTCGCACATAACAGCCATCACCCCAGAATCTTTTACCATGTTGCTCCACATTGACCCCGATCTCCTTCATAAACTCCTTGAGCCCAGCAGTCACTGCACCCCCTTCCTGCAAGACCTCACCAGGAGGACCCCCCCATCGGATTACAATGGGCAGACACATGATGGCAACACCTGCACCGCCACAGCCAGCTACTGGGCAACCGATAACGGCGCAGAAATCCCTCTTCCAGACAACTCACAGAATGATCTACAGCCCCCAGATGATAAGCTAGATAAGGTCCTTGACGCCATTGAGACTTCCCGCCTATCCTCGGAGTCAACCGTGGGTACACTGATTACTGAACTCGGATTCCTCAGAAAATACATTGTAAACTGTCAGACCGCTTGGCTGAGGGCGAAAAGGAGATGGTGGCACTACAGTCCAGATATCCACGGTCCAGCAGACACTGTTGAACCTTCAGACCCAAGTAAAGGCACTGGAGGAACCAGCCTAAGACACCGAGGGCTGGTCCTGAAGGAGCAACGCTCGCATTGTGTGCATACTAGATGGCCTGGAAGGCCGAAACCCTTTTATTTTTGGACAACTGGTTCTGATCCTTCACCTCCGCCTCAGACCTCACCCCATTCTTCTGCTTTGAAAGGGCACATAGAGTCCAGACAAGACCACCAATCCTGGGGGCCTTCCCTCATCCCATGCTTGCCCAACTGCTACACTCTAGGGACCACACGGCGATTCTACGAGCTGCATACACTGCTGCCCCCCTGAAACTGGACACTCAAATTATAATGGTGTTCCCAGACTATACTCCAGCAGTACAACACCAGAGGTCCTCTTTCTTGAGTGCCAAAAGGAGACTCCCCGAGCTTGAAATCCAATGCTCCCTACTGTCTCCTGCCAGCCTTAATTTGCTCTCGGAGGGCAAGTCTCTATTTTTCACTGATCCCATAGTAATCTGGGACTGGATAGACAAACATCAAGCCAGCACCTCATCAACCGGGGGAACGGGGCCTTCTGGGACACTGGAACTGAGACGGTAGAGATGGTGCCACAAGAGAAGGAGTGCTTTGCCGCCCCCAAACCCACAAAATCTCTTCCCTTGGAGCAACTAATCGAGGACCAGAGATGAGCAATTCAGGCGGCAGTGGTGTTGGGGGATAGTGCAGGCTCCTCAGAGGATTAGCAGGGCCCCCACATCTTAACAACTGATGATGAATCAACTACCAAAGATGGGCCCTGCCTTGGCTCCCTACCCCTGCTGCTGGTCACGCCACAGACTACAGACATCATAATTTAAGCCAGAGGGATGCCCTCACCTCCCCTCGCATACCCTATCCACCTCACTCTTCCTGTCTGTTACCCAATTTTTTCCCCCCCTCTTACCCTGATCCTCCTCAAGATGTAAGGCCCGAACAACAACTTCCCTGAACAGACAGGTGGCCACCCATCACTTTTGCAAATCAGTTCTTCCCCCCAGCCAAGCCATCAATCAATCAATCAGTAATTTGTTAAGTGCACTACATACCCGCGAGGGTCCCAAGGCGCTGGGGGGGGGGGAGTGGGGGCCTCTACTGATCAAACAGCCAGGTCTTTAGTGTCCTCCTGAAGGTCAGCAGGTCTTGAGTCTATCTTGTGGAGTGCCTTGTGTGCGTGGATGAGGAGCTTGAAGGATATCCTCTTGTTGACGGGGAGCCAGTGCAGGATTCTCAGGTGGGGGGTGATGTGGCCGTGTCGTGGTACATCGAGGATCAGTCGTGCCAAAGCGTTTTGGATGCGTTGTAGTCGATTGATGAGCTTGGTTGGGGCTCCCGTGTAGAGGGCGTTTCCGTAGTCGAGTCTGCTGCTGACGAGGTCCTGAGTGGCTGTCTTTCTTGTATCTGTCAGGATCCATCTGTAGATCTTATGGAGCATGCAGAGGGTGTTGAAGCAGGAGGAGGAGACGGCGTTGACTTGCTTGGTCATTGAGAGCGTTGAGTCGAGGAAGATTCCCAGGTTGCGTGCGAGGTCGTTGGGGGTCGGGGCTGCCCCCAGTGCCGTTGGCCACCAGGAGTCGTCCCAGGCTGACGGGTTGGAGCCGAGGATGAGGACCTCCGTCTTGTCCGAGTTCAGCTTCAGGCGGCTGATCTTCATCCAGTCGGCGACAGCCTTCATTCCTTCATGGAGGTTGGCTTTGGCGGTGATGGGGTCCTTGGTGAGGGAGAGGATCAGTTGAGTGTCGTCGGCGTAGGAGATTATGTTGAGGTGGTGCTGTCGGGCGATGTGTGTAAGCGGGGCCTTGTAAATGTTGAACAATGTCGGGCTGAGGGAGGATCCTTGGGGTACGCCGCAGATGATCTTGGAGGCTTTGGAACGGAACAGGGGAGGCGGACGCTCTGGGTTCTGCCGGAGAGGAAGGAGGTGGTCCATTCCAGAGCCTTGTCTCGGATCCCTGCGGCGTGGAGGCGTGCACGTAGTGTGCGGTGGCAGATGGTGTCGAAGGCGGCGGAGAGGTCTAGGAGGATGAGTGCTGCAGTCTCCCCGTTGTCTAGCAGGGTCCTGATGTCATCGGTGGCGGCGATGAGGCACAAAACTTTACCCTGTTTGAGCATATCCAGATTATTGTATAGTTGCTCAGTTGCACTTCACACACCCCCAACTCCTCCTTATTGGGGGTCAGACAAGAGATACACATCTGCTTCCTCCGCCCACACACCATGTGCTGATAGGGTTTGCGCATGCAGCAACAGGCCCTGGCTGGGCTGTACTCAGATAGGTCACGCTCCCCACATACCAAGGCTTCTCTGACAGACACCCTACTCCCAACTTTGAACATTAGGGGGATGCATACATCAAAGAAGTGCTACTATGCCAAGTGCCAAGCATAAAAAGGTGTTGTGTTTTTCCGGCATGGCCCATTGTGGTTTTCCCTATACTGGCCTAACTGTGCACGTTGTAGACCTCATTCTCTTTTGTACACACTACTATATAAACATGCTTGTTTTTGCCACGTTGTACTTTCACATGGAATCTGCATATGATTTTGCATTCTGTATTTTTTCCTGGGATTTAGTCTTAACACCACAGACAAGGTCAAACAACAATGCCCCTTGTCAGTCTTTCTGGTCAGGCACTAGCACCTTGACATAACACAGAAATGCAGCTGTTGTTTATGTGCACACATGTCTTGTCGTGTAGATGAGTACAGGAGCCAAAAACACACACATGGAACAAGTGTTCTGAGACAGGATCACTACATCTGCTGAAATGTAGAGAGTCCATCTGTGTATGCTAAGGTACGGGGTCCACCACTAATCCCAGAGATCTTTGATGCATAATAATTTAGCTTCGGTAGTAGCGGAGAGGGTTTCAGACAACTCTATCCTATATCATGACAGGGCTTTTCATGGCATATGGTTTATTGGCCATGCTAACAGTATTTTTAGCATACATTTGTTTTCTAATTGTGATACAAATTCTGCATTTATAGCACGATAGTTTAAATAAATATTCTAAACTTCCTGTGTGTCTCCAGGTTATCTTATTGTGGATGAGTACGATAGAGAGCAAAAGAGTGTATCCTGTTACTACAATCTCTGAGAGAGTCAGAGTGTTGTGGTCTGGTGTGCCTATTCACTTGCTTCTCTGGTAAGGGTAGGAGGGCACATGAGGCACTATAGTTAGATGGCCTTGGGCTCATGTATATTGAGGTGGTATGATGACTCAGTCCTTAAATACTGATGTTCTATGATCCCAAGCATAGTTCTGTTCCAGAACAGAATCCCTGCAACCAAGGCCAACATCATTTTTCTCAAAAAAACACATTGCTTAAGGGAATACATCATAGCCACCACCTAGTCTGCATATGCATTCAACAACCTCATATGGATCTTCCCCGGAGTCCCATTCCAAGCCACCGACACCATACTAGACAGGGAGGGCCGCTTCGCTTTCAGAGAGGGCCACCTTGAGGGCTCTAGTGCTCATTTGGGCAGCATCTGTGCCCCCAAACAAAGAGCAAGAAGCCTTTTGGACCACATTATCACAAAGACTTATGCACAAAACGGGAATTCAATGGCTCCTGGCACATGGCTAAAATTGATCACTCAAAGTTTCCTTGGATCGCACCTCATTCCCTGCTCCTCTGCACACCCCCTCATGCACATGCGAGACACCTCCAGCAGTGGGGTCGTTGTTAGGTGCTGGTCGGCACATGGTGGTCCATCCACCCCAACACAAGCATCCTTTTATTCTGCAGTACTCAACCTGTACATGCCCCTCAATCGCATCTTCCTGTCTACTAGTCTCCTAGATGCCATACGTTAGGAAGACTATCTAGGCTGAATACTTTCAAATCAGGGTGTCCTACAGTCCACTTCTCCTGTAGCAGCCGGTGACCCCCAGTACCCACATAGAGGCAGCCCAGAGAGACACCAGAAGACCCTTCCTTTCAGACCTCGCACACACAGCACATCACCCAGTTCTTCTCTGAAAACAGTGGCTCGGCCTCCGCATGTGCAGTAGAGTGGGAGGCTTTCAATGTGGTCACATGTGGACACTGCACACAAGAAATATTGGGGGTCCGCAAGACATTAGAACAGGAAATAACCAAGGCAGAACGCCTGCTGCCAACCTTCACAAAGCATAATCCTGGGCCCCTTGAATGCAGCAGCCCTCACTGTTGCAAAACCCCAATACATAGTAGTTCTAGGTCAAATATGCTACTTCAACCTCAAAACTTATGAAGTGAGAATGCACCGAGAAGGGGAAAAATCGGTCAGACTGATGGCGTGGCTGGTCCGTTAGGGCACCTTCTCCGGGTCCATTCTCGAGATTGCCTCACCCACCGGAGACACCCTAGTACACCCAACAGGCCATCCTGGGGGCCCTTTTTACTTACTATTTCTTGATCTATGCTACAACCCCACACTCACTGGCAACAGATATTAACTCCTTCCTCACTAAATGTCCCCTTCTGAGGGTCACACCCGTCAATAGAGAGGAAACTGGATAAACCCATGACACCCAAAAGAGGTCAAATAGGCTATATGTACCATGGAAAAACCAAAGGTGGTGATGGACGGAGCGTTGACAATACAAACACTCACCCCCAGTAAACTGATCTGGGTTTAATCCATCACCGTTCTTTAGCTCACTCCGCCACCCCAGTTCAGACATGGCCATATGCAAATCAGTCTGACCCTGTGCCTCATGGGAACAGTCCAGCCCGAACTGCCAAGCCATGTCTTCCCTGGCCCGGAATCCAGATTCCCAGGACCGGTTTCTGGCATTACAGCCGTCTTCAGCCGGGCTTGCTTGACTCCAGTGCAAAGTGTATGCTCAGACGTGAGTCCCTTGCTCACTTTGCCACTGGATTCAAGCAAGCCGGGTATGCTCAGACGTGAGTCCCTTGCTCACTTTGCCACTGGATTCAAGCAAGCCGGGCTGAAGAAGGCTGAAATGCAAGAAACCGGTCCTCGGTAGCTTGTATCCGGTCCAGGGAAGGCATGGCTTGGCAGTTCGGGCTGGACTGTTCCCATGAGGCACAGGGTCAGACTGATTTGCATATGGCCATGTCTGAACTGGGGTGGCAGAGTGGGCTAAAGAATGATGATGGATTAAACCCAGATCAGTTGACTGGGGGTGAGTGCTTGTATTGTCAACGCTCTGTCCATCATTTCCTTTGGTTTTTCTTTGTTTGCCATAAGTTGGCAGGGTATGCTCAGACGTGAGTCCCTTGCTCACTTTGCCACTGGATTCAAGCAAGGCGGGCTGAAGAAGGCTGAAATGCCAGAAACCGGTCCTCAGTAGCTTGTTTCCGGTCCAGGGAAGGCATGGCTTGGCAGTTCGGGCTGGACTGTTCCCATGAGGCACAGGGTCAGACTGATTTGCATATGGCCATGTCTGAACTGGGGTGGCAGAGTGGGCTAAAGAATGGTGATGGATTAAACCCAAATCAGTTGACTGGGGGTGAGTGCTTGCATTGTCAACGCTCCGTCCATCATTTCCTTTGTTTTTTCTTTATATGTACCATGGCCAGAAACAAAACCCCTGGTCTATTCGGCCTTCCAATTGAATACTATAGTACCTTCAACTCACTTCTCACTCCTCGCCGTACTGATAAGTACAAAAAGGTATTACGTGTCAAACGCCTGCCTTCCTCTCTATGTAAATCAGTACTGACTTCTCAACCGAAGCCAGACCTGGACCCAACCCTTCTCGAGTTCTACTGCACCATCACCAAACTAGGTACAGATTAAAAAGTCCAGGAAAAAATTCTAGCCGAATAAAATGCCCATATCGTACCGACCCTAGTCCAGCCAGATCAAAATGGCAGGACTGTACAGTGCGTGCCTACTACATGCATGTGCTAGGTGTATGTTTGTCTATAAGTGGTAAAATACACAGAGGGCCCTGGGTGAAATTTTGGGGGACCCTTGACAGATTTGTGTATTACTACATTCCTGTAAGCTTAGTGAGACACACACTGGAGAGGGAAGGGCCAGGCTTCCATGTACACTTCAAAAGGTGCTCTTTGATTAATTGAGAGGTCCTAAGAAAGAGGCATTATACGCCTTCACTGCTTCAAAATCCCTAAGGCTGCTCAGACCAGGCAAAAGGAATGATGCAGGGTTTTTGAATGGGACTCACCCATCTGTTGTAGCTCATTGCTGGAGTTTCGTCACTTTCATGAGCAACTCCAGCAATGCATCATTTTTGTGCCAACAGATGCATCAGAATTACGGACGCATCTGTTAATCCTTGCGCCATGGAACACTGGATTGTAAATACAGCGCATCCATAGTGGCGCAAGGACATTTTGCTCTGACTCAAGGAAACTGATGCATCTATGCAAATGCGTAAGTTCCTTGTAAATCTGCCCCTGAGTCTCACTGAGATTCACCTATCCTAATCACTAAAGGATTTTTTGTGTCCTGTTTACACCACATTTCCTGTACAAACCTCCAATGTGCGTGATGCAACCGTCCATTAGCTGAAGTCTTCATCATTTGGATGGAAAACTCAAAAGAACTGCTGTGTCTTGCCACTCTATGTCTGGAGTAATGTCCACCACCTAAGTCCCATGCCAGCTGTTTGCATCCACTGCTACAGAACAGACCACAGTCCTGGGGCTTGATTCATAAAGATAAGTTACACTTTGTAGCAAGTTTACTACTTTTAAAATTCACAAACTCCGAGTGTAAGCTTACTACAAAAATTTAAATTAGATGTCTCCACCCCAGAGTAAGGCAATTAACTCACTCCTGCCTGGATGGAGGATGTGTCTCTCTAAACCTTCCCTTGGTACTTCCTAGATCAGTCTTACTCCTCCGCAATCCTATCACTTTAAGTATTAAGTCTGCACCTTTCCCAACCCACTCCTCTGTGTACCTCCCACATATACTACTAAAATCCATACTGTTGTGCAGAGAACTCCGCTTGTGTAAATAGATACAAAAATTACACTTTGTAGAATGTTTTGTAGTATGTTTTGTAGTACTAAAACACGTACTACAAAGTGCAGTGTGTGAATCAAGCCCCTAGTGTCAGGCTCAGTTTCCTTTCATGGGAGCAGAATGTAGCTTCACCCCAGGCTAACCTTGGAGCGGTAGCCACCAGAGTAACCAAAATGATAAACCTCTGCAAGTCATGGGTAAGATGGGCTTTGAAGGAGACATCTGAAAGTATTTCCTGTTAACAAGTAAGATGATTATTGACGAGCTCCCTCGTCGGTTAGGGTGTTACACAGCATAATATAATAGGAAAATGCCTCCTACTTGTCTTTAGTTGTGTAGAAACTAATCAAGTCCACGGCTATGGGTATTTGAATACAATTGTGTGGGCAGGAATGACCTTCAGCCAAATTCTCAAGAGGATTATGAGTCTTCCAAAAAAAAGGTCTCCTAGAGAAAGAGTCATCTCATACACTAACACAAGAAAAGGAATAATGTTATTTAGCCTTTTGTTTTTTTCCTTCTTTTTGAATCTCTTTCCAGTTGTCTTCACTGAGAAATCATGAAAAGAGAGTCGGTCTCCGTCTCATGGTCCTTCGACACTTAAGGGCACCCGAGTACTGAGGTTGTTAGACTTGAAATAACAATGTTTACCAAATAATGAAGCCTCTTCTGCCTGAAGATGAATGCTCCTTTCATCTTCAGCCTGATCACTCTGAATTAAGAAGTGAGGCTGGCTCTTTAGAAAGAACAGAGAGTACTACCGCTAACTTGCTCTTTCAATAACTGGCAGCTAAGCATAGGCCGAACTTTTATTTATAGTCTAGGTTTGTGCTAAGGAATGAACAAAGCTATCAAATCTCGTAAGAGTTTCCCGCACGAGACCTTCTCTAAGAAAGCTGCTCATGCTTTAGAAATATATAATGTAAACTTTTTAGGAGCCACTCTGTATGGAGCTGAGCTGTGGGGCCATGCTAATTGCAAAATGTTATCAATTGCAAAAAAAATGATTTTTTTAGGCTTCTGTTTGGTCTTCCAAAACGCGCGCCTTTTATTCCCGTTATTTCTTGGCTTTGTTGCTTAAGAAAAGTTCATGGAAAGTTGCACATACCCCCTTGCTCTTCTGGCACAGGATATGTTCATCCCTTGAATTTGAACCTAATAAGGGAACCCCTGAAAAATGTACTGGCTTTGCCTAGAGCCCAAAATTCTGTACACTACCAGGGATATGAACTTATTGAACAATGAGGTTATGTATGCATCTTTAATACCTGTGATATGTTAGTGGTAATATGGCTGTATTAAACATACTTTTTTATTGTTTTTATTTTCTACAGATTAAAATGTGGTAATTGGGAATGTATTCAGTTTTCCTGAAGAAGTTGTTGGCTGTTCAGTATTTGACCACCCAAACGCGTCGATGCTTATAAGAGTTGAAACTGCTATAAGTCGAGGAGACAATTAGTCTGAATGAAGATTGGAATACAAATCAGAATTGATCTCTGTTTGGCTAAATGTAGTTTCTCTCGTGAAATAGGAACCATTTCTTCCTTAGTGTATTCCCAATTGTGTTTGTTTTTTATGATGTTTTAACCTATGTTACAATAATGAATAAAGGCTTTGCTTGATATTGTGATTGTTTTTAAATAATTAGTACTGTATTTGTGATAGGGAAAGAGCACTAGGACCTAATGACTATATAGGACATTGTGTCTAATTTACTTTTAATGATTTTCTGAATAAATTGTATATTTTTCTATATTGTGTAAAGAGTGTCTGTGGCCAATTGATGCTTGGTGTGTGACATTTGCCCAAAAGGGGATTTTTCTTTAGACTTTAGAGCCCAAAATGTACAGTAGTTCACACATGCTAAAAATATGCTTCACAAGCTGGGGTTTAAAGAGTTTTGGGTCGACCCAGGAAGTATTACCTCCACTACAAAAATGGCTATTAAAGCAGCATCCTGGCAGAAAGTAGGTGTGCAACAGCAGGGGCACTGTTTCCAGTTATGAGGGAGCAATTGATGAGATCACACCACCCTGGCCTGGAAACAGTTTTTACAATATAGATACTAAACCCACCCTACTAGGATATACTGCCCTAAATGGGATAATGAAAAACTTAATAGCCCGGAATGCCCAGCATTTAGCGGTACATCTGAATCTGTAGCACACTTGTTGTTTTCTTGTCCTGCGTATGGCTGCATGTGGAGGAAATGGTTATTGCCCTTCTACTGGTCATTGGGTGTGAGGAAACACTTGGATTACCTTAGGATCTAAGGACTGATTCCACAAAGTTGGTGGTTTTTGCTGTTGCGGGATGCCTAAAGGCTGTATGGTTTTGGACTTCTAAGTGTATCCGGGCTTCTATTGATATGGATCGCCTAGTTGAGTACAAACGTGAGGTAACGTTATCGGACTTATTTAAGTATCCATGGAACACAACTACGCTTGAAGGTCTCCTTGCTTGTTTAGGTCCTCTGCTTATATGCACTTTGTAAAAGTAGTTTTTTAGCCATTTTAATGCATTGCTTCTTGCTGGCAGTTTTACGAAAGTTTTATGAATGTTATTGTTTTAAATCTATTTGCACTGATAGTTTACACGAATCATGATTTCTTTGTACCTCTCCACAAAAAAGTTGTAAGACACTGTGGGAACAAGAGATGCTGTTATTACCCTAATCATTGTGTACAGTCTTTGGGGCAGCAGTTTGGTTCGACTGGAGAGGAATGGGGTGATTCCTGTAAGATGTATGGATGTATAAAATCAAAATGTGCAATGATTGTTTTTAAGGAATTTGTAATGTTTTTTAATGATATGTTTTTTTAATCAAAATAAAGTTACTATGATGATGATGATGACTTCGAGAAACGGGGGTGAGGTGGAAGAAACCTCACCAGGGCAGCATGTAATGCCTCCCTGACATCCCCCTTGATGCTGTAGGCCACGAGAAGGCCTTAGACAATTTATAGCACCCACTAGCAGGTGTGGGTGCGTGGAAGTTGAGCTACTTTAATAATGCCAGCATTTCCCCTTACCCATTTTGTTAAACGATGGAGCAGGGAGTGTAATCCACTTTGCTGGTTCCTGTGGGGTGCAACTCACTTACATGGGTTTCCTGACACCCAGTGACCCTCCTCGCATTGAGGGACCATATGCTTTTTGCATCAGTGGACTAGGGAATTTACTGTACGCCTCTCTGATTGAACCCATGGACATATGTCTTAATTCCAGCGAGTCCACTGAGTCATTAATGCTTATGAGTTTTTGAACAATAACAATATTTTACCATTCCCCACTTAAGGATTGCTGGGCAGTTTAAAAAACAATGGCAATCCAGGACTAATTTCTGAGCAACAAACCTGTATGAAGCTACTGCCCAGGGAAAACAAAGTCATATGTATCAAATCAATTGTAGGTCTTAATCTCAATAAAACAATCTCCTTAGATTACTGAAAGACCAACAATAGGCTTAATTCGTCGGGAAGACATCTCAGTAGGATCTGAGACAGAACCAAACAAATAGTGTTCACAGCCATGCTGTTACCCATTTCTTCAATAAGTCATGATTTCCTCTGTGATACATTTTTACTACACGCTCTCCTAATTTTTGACTTTGGGGTTCTGCTTCAACCTCCCCATTTCCCATTAGCCAACTCAGAGGCATGTTCCATAGTATATTTTAACAGGTACAATACTCTATGCAATAGTCAAAAGGAACAGTCTTGGTTCGACCAGAGGGTTTTCACTGCACAACCTATCACCTTTGCCCTCATCTCATCAGTATGGGGTACCTCATAGAAGTCTAAACTTCCCTATAATCTATAAGGTTTCAACCTGCTATCCTGTTTTTCTTTTGCTACATTATCTGAAACAACACTTCTAGTATATCACATCGAAAATATGTGGACTACATTTAAATATAATCAAGCGAATTTCTAAGTTGGTTATGGCTCTTCTTTAAATTTTTATGATTTGCCTTCTTAAGTAGAAGCTATTCTCCATCATTCTCCTCCTACCACACAGAACATGACCAGACCATGACATGCACAAAAAACCCTTGAATACAACTTCTCACTGTGCCGTAAAGTTAGTGCTGACAAGGTACCATGGAGCACAACAATTCGGTGTTGGTGTATGATTAGGATCAATGCTATTTCTCTTATTCGTGAATGTTAGGTTTTTCTTCATTTTCTTTCCAGTTGGAAGTGCAGTGCAATGTTTCTGTTTAAGGTACACTATATGCAGCCCCTCCCGTATACCCTAATAGAAACACACTTACAGTATGCACTTCCACACAAAGATGATATTGAGTTTTTCTCATGTAAAATCCTTGAATCCCTCCACTTCCAGTATCAGAATAACAATCAATGGGATGAAACTTGTCGGATAGTTAAAATGCTCTACTCAACTGAATGTAGACGCTATACTAAGGTAGAGAAATAAATCGCAATGCTTAAACACATATAAAGACATATCAAAGAAAATGAGCAGTACGTTTGAACCAAGATAAAATTCTAGAACAAAATAATAATATTTTTAAAAGTAACTTTCAAGAGCAAAAATAATTTTTTGAATTATCAGCTACCAGATAATATCAAAATGACAAAGGAGAGGCAGTCTGAGCAAGATGGTACTTGTCCAGATGCCTGGCAGCAGCAGATAACTGCTGTCTAATGGAGAACAGGATGGTACACTGGAAGCCGTGAAATTCTGTTCCAGTCTGTTTCATATCTCCCTCAGTTTAAATAGCCCGAGTTTTTTAAAATCTATATCTGAATTACCCTTGAAAGCATGAAAAGTGCACTTTCAACTGCAGCTTTCAAGCTTCGAGTTTTCGATGAGTCTATTTTTAAGTGACTGAATGTAGACAGAGATGCCATTACCACCCTAATAACCTCAGTCAACAACTCATAGCCCTACCTCTTGAAATTTCACTTTCCGACTACAATTGAAATTGAAGGTACAAGGGTGAAATTAAGAACAGACAGGATGAGGAGGGTGATTATTTGCTGAGTGATACCGTATCTCTTAGTTTTTAGGGGAGTGCTTACATTCTGGATTGATGAATGACAACAGCATCTGGCCGTCACATCAATTCAGCCAATTGCAGGTCCATTCAATTATGTTTCAAGGGCAAACAGCAGGCTGGAAGCAATCCTGAATATTGCCCTTGTTTATGCAGCAACCACTTTGTCTTGGCTTGACTTATGCCATTGGTGTAGTATGCCCTAACCTCCATGGTGGGACACAGGCTCATCTTGGTGGCATTTGGGAAATATAGGACACCCAAATGGCAAGTGAGAACGTTATTTGTAGGTGCATGTGGAAATGACAGCAAAAGAATAGATTTAACAAAACTGTGACTGCCCACAAGAAGTGTGAGTTTCTGAAATCAGGGAATAGTTGAAGGGTGTGTAAGGCCCATAGGTGCTGCAGCAGGTAGAGACATAGAATATGTTTTGCTGTTGTGGACTTTTTTTCAGTCACCTATGAATCTTCTTACATTTGGAGATCCACTGAGTACTCCAGGATGTGTACCATCAGATCACCACCCTGATTACAACCTCTCATGCTTTATTCTGACTCCTGTCAGTGTTTTCTGAAATTCTCAAATGTTTTCATATACATGTCTTTCTCTGCTACTTCATAGATCTCGGAGGCATCCACAAGGTAGTATGTTGATATTATAAAAAATTTCAAAGCACGCAAAAAGAAGAAATCTCTATACAAATTGTTTCACCTTCACAATTCATTTGATTTTGAAAAAAAATAATAGTGTCTGGTATTGGCTAGGATAGAAAAGCTAGCACAGCAAAATATTGACTTACAATGTAAGTGAGTGACATTGGCTAAATTAGTGCTAACCCCATCTCCACTCACTCTCAGACATTTTAATATTCATCCCAACTAGTGTATGGAAGAGATTGCCACACCTAGTGCCAGAGACCAACTGAAATGACCACAGTACTACCTTGAAGCAACTGTCATAGGAAATCCTGTTGGTAGTTTCTTAAGACACGGTCCAGAGTCGAACTTCAACTACTAAGAACATGTTTTGCGCAGGAAACAGAAAATATCCTATTCTGAAAGAACTACTCATATCAACAGAAAATGAAGGCTACTTGTGTTTATACCCATGGGGGACCACAGAGCTCCCCTTTTTAGATCTGGTGGCAGCCAAGAACTTTTAATTTTAGTAAAAATGATATGTATAATATACTCATAGAGGCTTTCTCTTCATGCATTAGTCTGTGGTTGTGTCATTCACATTTTGCGTCTGCCCACTACAGCATACATAATGGGAAATGGGTTAGCCTACTCCAGCCACTATCTAAGTTCAGTTACAGTGACTACATTTTACTCTTTCATAAGAAGCACATCTGTACACAAGGTAGTTTCCTTCCATGCCAGTGTTTTTGTTCTTACTTTATTATTGCTTTAGTGTTGCCCTTATGCTTAGCGCCTGGTGTGACAGCAGGATGCTTTTGATATGTGGACAGGATACATTCCCGATTTCTCAGTTCTTGGCTCCTGCTAATGCTGTTGAACATTCCTTTTGGAGTGGCCTTTGTTTATCCGACTGCTGCGATTTTACAGCATACCAAATTGTGTCCCTGTGAAGCTGTTCTTTATAAAGTTGTCCTCTTTTAGGTATGCACGCAAAGAAGTGCATTTACAACTGCACTCATCTATGTCATCCAGGTATATATTTAAATTGAAAACTACAGCCTAAATGTTAAACCAATTTTGCCTGTATGCCTTACTTGTTTGGCTTTCTAGTTTGCTTTCAGTGCTCTTGTATGTTGTGCTTATATAGACATTTAACTATTATATTGATAATTAAAGCTGTGCCATTTATTCCTATTTCCTTATCTATCTATTTTTTTTTTGCAGAGTTTTATTTAGCGTGAACTAGACCCGAACCGAATCAGGTATCAGAGCGCTTTACATAGCACCAGTTACGTTACATGAGGACACACTTTCATTTTTTTAGGTACGGGGAGATTAAGTGATTTGCCCAGAATCACAGGAGGTTTTTGGCGTCGTTACCGAGACTCGAACCCAGATCCCCAGGTCCGAGGTCGAGCGCCTTAGCCGTTAGGCCAACCCCTCTCATCCATCCATCCATCCATCCATCCATCCATCCATCCATCCATCCATCCATCCATCCATCCATCCATCCATCCATCCATCCATCCATCCATCCATCCATCCATCCATCCATCCATCTATCTATCTATCTATCTATCTATCTATCTATCTATCTATCTATCTATCTATCTATCTATCTATCTATCTATCTATCTATCTGTCTATCTATCTATCTGTCTGTCTGTCTATCTATCTATCTATCTATCTTTCTTTGTAACACTATCAGCATGTCTGTCTGCCTGTCTTTCTGTTTACCTAACTACCTTTCCAATCTATCTGCACATCTGTCTTTCAGTCTACCTCTGTCTATCTGTCAACCTGTCTGGCTTTCTCTCAACCTGTCGATCTATCTACATGTCTACCTGTTTGTCTATTTACCTGTCTATCTCTCTACATGTCTGTCAGACTACGTGTCTGTCTAAATACCAGTCTGTCTGTCTGTCTACTTTTCCCACCTCATCTATCTGTCTATCTAGCTATGCAATACTATATATCAATACAATCTTTTGTGCTTTTTCATGCCCTCTTTATCTATTTGTAATTAAGATTGACAAAAAAATTACAAAATAGGCATTAGCAAAGTCAAGAGGCAGTCAGCCAATACCAGGAGATTGGCTTTTTTAGGTCTAAAGTTAGCCAAGACCTTTTGATTTTACCAAAACTATGTGTATAACATAATTACAACGGTCTTCAGCCTGACTTCATCAATTAGTCTGTTATTGTGTCATTCACATGTTTCTTTCACCCATCCCAGTATGCATCATATCACAATGGGTCAACCCACTTCAGCCATTGGTTGACTTCACCAGGAGTGATGGCATTCTGCCCTTTCACAAGGAGCACATACACACACAAACCAGTTCCCTTCGGTTCCTTGGACAACAATGGTTATGAGTGCTTTTTGAAGAGCAATAAGATGTATTTTTTCCTTTAGCCAATGATTTTTTTAGATTGATATGGGCTCAGCAGCTTCCGTAACAATACATTTTGCAAACGTCAGGACAGGATAAAACATGAATTGCCAAAACCAAAAGTATAGCGGCTGTATCTAGACATGTTGACTTTGCCAATGCTTATTTTCTTGAGGCAAGCAATTGAAAGAGCTGACCCTCAGTTCCCTAGTGAGAATGCGGTGCAGAAACCGTGCTTTTGTCGTATCCAGGCAGGCCTTCAGATACATCAAGGATGAATATCGAACAGAGGCATAAAAAGCGGGCGGTGGGGATTTTATCTGCTGACTCTCTTGTGAGGTACCAGATTCAAAACAGCAATTTGCAAAAGCAATTGGGGAAGAAAGCAGAAACACCATACTCTGCAGGATTTTTCCTGGCTTTGTCGTGTTAGGCTTTTGTGTTTCTGTGATTATGATTAAAACAGAGGAAAGCCACTGAGCAAGCATTCTGCATTTATTGGGAGTCTTCCCATTTCAGTTTTAGTTATATATTTTTTTTTACGAGCAAGCTAGAGCGTCAGCACAGAAAGATGTAAAGGAAAAGCTTATGCTGAGCATTAAATGCAAGAGAATTTCTCTTTTTCCCCTCCCTTTACCTTCTGCCGTGATAAACACATAAATCTTGCCAAAGGGATAGATTTTTTCATAACTAACTATTCAATATGCAGTCAAGCTGCTGTGGAATTGTATTCAATACTTTACAGTATGATGAAGCAATCTGCGTTAACTTTAGTGGGAATAGGGGTAGCCAGGGGTTCATTAAAATTAATGGATTGCAGCTAACAATAGCCAGAGTCTGGGATGCCGTAGTTTCCATGCAAAAATGTACCCGAACTACTAAACGTGCCCTGCAGGGACGACTGATGTCCTTGCCCCTGGCCTCTGAGAGAGGGCACACACTGCAGTGAAAAGAAGCTGGTCCTTTTACAGAATGGGAAATGCTGATCTGTGCCCTGTCTTAGAGCCCACAAGCCACGTGGGTGTTACAGGAGTATGCAGTGGCTTGAGTAGAAAGCTTGTAAATTGCCCGGAATTCCCGATGTGGTAGTCAATTCTATTACGACCACCATTGGGAATAATAAAGTCCATGGAAAGATAGCGGGACAGTCATGTTTCCTCTGGAGGTTTTGGTCACTAAAAATAGCCATAATTTGCCTGGTAAACTGCAGCAGAGAATAATGATAAATTAACATGGGAGTCAGATCCAGAATTATGTATTCCCACTGTTGGAAATGGCCCTTTCTGCAGGGATACCCCAAACGTTTTGCCTTCCTCCTCCTTGTTTTCTGACCTTGTTTTTGCTGGCTTTAGGAATCTGTGCACATTTTCATTGCTAACTAGTGCTAAAGTGCTTGTGCTTTTTACCTAAAATGTCTGAACAGTTGCTTATGTCCAAATGGCACATTTAATTGATTTATAAGTCTCTAGTAAACTGCACTACATGTGCCTGGGGCCTGTAAATTAACTGATCCTTAGCGGGCCTGCAGCACTGATTGTGACACCCACTTAAGCAGCACTTTAAACAAAGGCCTGTCACTGCAGAGGCTGTGTGTGCAGTTTCAAACTGCCATTTTGACCTGGCAAGTTAACCTACTTGCCATGCCCTTGACAGACCGTGGCAGGGTGGAGTGTATTTAAAAAGCAGGGCATGTACTTTTAGGTTTTACATATACTGGTAGTGAAATACTCTTAAATTCGTTTTTCGCTACTGCAAGGCCTATCTCTCACCTAGGATAACATTGAGACCGCCGTATTAGTATCCACTTTGGAAAAGATAGAAAAACAAATTTGGTGCTTCTGGACTCCCAATTTAAAAACACAACTTGTAGAAAAGTTGGTTTATAAATTGCAGTTATAAAAATACCACCTTTAGAAAGTTGCCATTTTCTTACTTAAACCATTTATTGCCTGTCTCTGAAATTCATGGCTGGGTGGGTGACAGCTGCCTTCGTGCATTCCCTCTAGACAGCCACAAACAAAGGAAGGGTGGGTGTGACTGAGTACCCATCTGAATGTTGATGGGTCATCCTGAGCAGGATGGAAGGGAGGAGCTGACACTTTATATCTGAAAGGACTTTAATTTGTCCCCACACAAAGTTTTGCATACACCCTGCAGTAAGTCTGGATCAAAGGCACGAAAGGCATCTTGTGCACTTCAAAGCATCTCTACGAAGTCTCCCTACTTCAAAGGCCCAACTGGGTATAAGTACTGGACCTCTGACACTATGAACTCACAACACTTGTGGAACTGAGGATATTCTACCAGGAAGAAGGGCTGCTGTGCTGCCAGGAGGAACTGCCACTTTGCTGAACTGCTTTGCTGTGTTGGCGTGCTACCCGTTGCTTCTTGCCTGGAAGTGAGACGGATTGGACCTCCATCTCTACATCCCAGAACCTAAGTACTCTCCAAGGGCTAATTGGCTTGCCTCCTGTTGCTGAAGTCCCTGAGATATCAAATACTTCACTTTTCTTCTTCAACACAGCACCTGCCCTTTACTTGCTGTAAGTCTTGCTCCGCCAAGTCCTGCCAATCCAGTCCAGGGCCCTTGGAAGTGAGGTTAAAGAGCTTCATCTGAAAAAAAACTATGAATCAAAGCTTCTGCGCCAATTGGAACTGACACATTGCCTGCTGCAAGATCAAGATCGCCACATCTCTGCTGCTGCAGGAACTGGGTCCAGCACATTGCACTCAGAACTGCTGCAACACCCTTGGAATCACCGATTCGGAACCAACACATCGCCGCCAATGCATAAAGAAGCTCCACGCATTGTCCATCTGTTAGACCTGGCACCACTGGAGTGGGTCTCCCTTCCATGTTTCGCTGTTGTCTCCTCTGTTTTTGCTGGTATTAGATGATCTGGGCGCTGTGCCACTGCCATTCCTTGACCTGAATAGGGCTGTGCCTGGCAAGGTGAAGGCTGGCTTCACCTCCGACTGTGCGTCTCGTGGCAGACCCGCTCTTTCTGAAAGGAAGGATGCAGCCTGGTAAACAAAGTGCTCCAGGCCTGAGCAGAACTGGTTTTAGCTGGGTTCAGTGACCAGTGACTTTTTAGAACAAAGACTTTTGGGGTATAAATATCTGTGCCCAAACCCCTGATTTTGTATTGCTCCTGGATGTCAAGAAGAACTTCTGTCCTTTTTCACGGAAGGAATCTGCAGGAGAGGACTGTCCTTGTGCTTGTGTGCTATTTCTTGGATTGGCCTGCAGTAGTTCCCCCTGGACTTGGAAGAAGAGGGAAAAAGGACTTTGAGATAACTTTTATTTTGCTACAGCAATCACCCAAGGGCTAGAAGAGAGCAAGCCGCCTGCTGGAGTCACAGGCACATCTGACTCCCCCACCAGCCTCCTGATTCCTCCCAGCGAGGATTTCTGAAGGTGAGGCCCCAGTGATTTTCAGGGCCTTTAGTTCTACTCCAGAGAAGAGAGTGCTGAAATCGTCGCTAACGCCCGTTTTCAAGCCGCCGCAGCTGAAGAGTGTAAGAAAAATCACCGCGCTGCTGCTGCCGAGTGCTTGCAAACCAAGAATAATCGCATTGCGCGCTTGCGGGCCCCTAAGTGCTCGCTAACACACAAAGGTCATCCAATCGCATGTTTGCGGGCCGCCAAGTGCTCGCTAACCCCGGATCATCGCATCGAGATCGTCACATCATGACATCACAGTGGGGTGCGCCGTGTGCGTCCACCATTTTCATTGCATCGCACCCGGATCGTCGCTCCCTGGCGGGGCGCCATTTCTTCACATCGCAACAGGCTCGCACATGCTACAGGTCCAGCGCATCATCCCCCCTTGCGGTAAGGATTCCACGCATCACTGGCCTAGAGTGAAGAAGTTTGTTGCTTTGTCCCGCACCCATCCGCAGACCGGCGCATCATCCTCCCTTGCGGCAAGGATTCAACGCATCGCCGGCCTCGTGTAAGGAAAATCATCGCTACAGCTTGTTTGTGACATTTTGTTGGCTTTGCTACAAAGTCCAGGTACTTTGTAAGTAAGGGGGTCGCAGAGACCACTGCCTTGAACTGAACTTCTATTTGCTCACTCTGAACTATTTTTTCAGCATTTCAAGATTAACCCTATTTTACATTATTGTGGCTTTTTAACGTTATTGGTCTTGTGTTAAGTCTATATATAAAGATACTTATTTTTTATGACTACTTGTGTGGTGTTCCTTTGTAGTGTTCCTCACTGTGTTACTGTGTATGATCATAAATGTTTTACACACTGCCTCTGAGATAAGCCTAGCTGCTCGTACTACGTTACCACAGGGTTGAGCAGGGGTTATCAAAGGGTGTAGCCCCTTTACTCTGACTTAGGAAGAAGGGCCCCTACTTGGACAGTGGCCAGCCATTGCCAACTAGAGACCCCCATTTCTAACACCCTCCAGTGTGGATTAACCCGGCGTATTGCATTCAGAACCGTTGCACTACGGAATTGGCACTTCATCCATGGAATCAATGCATCGCCACTAATGCATGGAGAAATGCAGGGCAACCTCTCAACTGGGTGGGGATAATCGATGCATCATTTGACTGCACCCTGCATTTTGTGCTGCAACAAGGATTAAGGTACATTTGCTCAGCAGGCCCTGCGTGGGTCCATCGCGGGTGGCCTGACTCTTGACTTTGACCCAGTCCAGTGCGACCAATTAACTCTTTGAGTGCTACTTGCTTTTAAGGGCTATTTTTGCCTTACGTTTTCTAAAATTCATATTGCAACCTCTACTCATTCGATTTTTGTTGTTTTGGTCTTGTTTCATTTATAAAAAATGTCTATTCTTCTAAACTGATGTGGAGTCTTTTTGTGGTTTTTCACAGTGTTACTGTGTGTTGTGTCAACAAATACTTTGCACATTGCCTCTTAGTTAAGCCTGACTGCTCTATGCCAATCTACCAGAGGGTGAGCACCACTTAATTTACAGTATGTTACTGACTTACCCTGACAAGGATAGTGGTTCCTGCTTGGACAGGGTGCATACCTCTGCCAACCAGAAAGCCGATTTCTAACATTCCCACCATAATTCCTACAACGGTTTTCTGGGTTAGGTAGTAATCCCAATTAATTCCGTACCCTTGGAGATAATAGGATTCCTGATATCATTAACTTTGCATGTGTGTGATTAAAATGCTCAAACTGGAGTACTCACAATTAGTGGGTGCATAATTAGTGCCTATACAAAATGGAAATTGTGCTATTAGCATTATATGTGGTACCATCCTAATGATTATAGACTTCCGAACGTGTGAGCGCCATATCACATACACCATTCTAACTTTGGTTGGGGCAAAGAAAGTGACAAAGATCCTGAAGGAAAAACCCACAACGATGTGCGCAGTGACAGAATCTGGCCATCCCCAGGGGAGCTTGGGCTCCCTCCAACAGGGTCCCTGCAAAGGCATTTACAAACTGTGCCAGGGCATCTTATTTTCCAATTTTCTTTTTTGATTTTAATAAAACCAGAAGAGCGTACATAGTCTTTTCCAACATTATATTTACTGCACATTATCCTGCTGTTTGCCCACTGTTATGAGTGCTAAGGTCCTGATATACAGATTGGTTGACAGGGTAATTACCAAAAATGTGACAGAGTACCTTGTCTGCCAGATTGATAGTCTAGCTGATCTATCTAGATTTGGGCAGACCATTGTATTTCCATTGAAACCTTAAACTGAGGACCAGACAGACTTGAGGTCATCAGTGTAATTGTATCAGACTGTCTGCCATATTTCAAGCAGAGGTCTGATGCCCCTTTTCTTCTCTTCCAAACCACCTGGAAAACTACATTTTTCAGTTTCCCGCTGGAACTGTGAACATAGAGTCCAGGGCCTGCTGATACCCAGGGAACACAGATCACTCTCTTCTGTCCTCTTAATCTGGCATACCCCCTTAACAGTGGGATCATGCTGTACCTTGTTCCTCTTAGACAGTCACTCCTCCTGCAGGGTTGGCAGGCTCCTTCCCTCTTCCAGCAGGCAGGCTGGCTTCTAAGTGCTTCAGGTCGAGTAAACAGCATCTTCCTGCAAGGGAGAGACTTGGAAGATATCCCCTAACTTTTGTGAAGCTGTCTGACAGGCAGACAACAGCTCAGGTTATACAGTAGTCCTCTGAGTACTCTGCGGACAGCTCCCTTCCTTGGTCCAAGAGAACTTGGAACTGAAACAACAAGTAGGCCCCACATTTTGAAAGCCAAAGTAGATACGAGATGTGGATCCACTGCCTACAGTTTCAGAACTGGTTTAGGGTCGCTCTCCTTTGAATTGGACTTTCCAGGAAGTTCTCTCCATACAGCCTTAATATACAGTGATGTTCCTCTCAGCAGGGTTGTCTCCTGCCTGGAACACCCATAACTGAAGCACAATGGAATATGAGTCTTCTGGATCTGTCTGGCATCAGCCGCAATGAAGAATAATCAGGGGAAAGACAAAAGGCTGACCTCACCTAAGGCTTCCCAAAGGAGGTATAAAATGTGCTGATGAATTTTAATAATGGAAAATTAGAATGGAGGAGTGTTCGGTAGAGAACACAGAGAATGTGATAGTGTTTGGACACAGGGAATGCGATAATTTTGGTCATGCTTCCCATTGGTTGAGTATAACAAAATTAGATATTTGGCCATATGGATACCTATATAGAATACGGCTTTAACGCCACAATAGCAAGTATGAGTGAGGTTTATCCTCAACACCACTATAAGTCGCAAAAAGTAAAAGTATATATATTGACTCACAAGTAGAGGAGGAATGTGAAGAGGTAAAAATAAGCGATATATCATGATAAATATATAATCAATTGCCATTGTGCATTAATTGAAGAGAGCATTCGAATTGGTGTTTTTATTATAGAGCAGAACCTGTGGATAATTGAAAAAAGCCCGTAAGAAAGAAGGGTGCGCTAAACATATACGGCTACACTTGACAAAGAGGAAGATGAAACATTTATAATCAATAGTTAGCGTTTTTTGCAATACGTTATAGATACATGCTAGACCTAAAATCACTCAGTGACTAATAGCTACTCAATATAATATTTATTCAGGAAGTAAAAAATACACTTGAGGACTTGAAGTAAAAGAAAATTAAGACGAAATGAAGTCAGAATAGGGGAGCTCCTTCACTAATAAACCTGTTATCACTAACAAGGGTGAGTGAGTGATTAAAATGTGACATCATAAGACAAAATAAGAGAGAATCCCCCAAAAATATTAAACAGACAATTATCTGTTGTTGCAGATTTCAAATTAATACATGGTGAAGGGATGTATGACATTACAACGCATGGTTTTACCACACATGCCTTTACATCGCAGTTTTTACAACGCATGCTGTTACAACGCATAGCGTTAAGGGGTGCTGGATAGTGAATAGTTTAATTTACTATTCCAACTCCAGTCCCCGTGGATAGTAGGGAAGGTGTTGGTAGAGCGCCCCCCAGCGCTATGCGTTGTAATACCATGCGTTGTAATAGTTGCGTCGTAAAGGCACTGCGTGGTAAAAGTTGCGTTGAAAAGGATGTTCCCCATGGTGAAGTGAGCTGCAGCTTTCCCTATATGAAACAGCAAGGTTACTCGCACAAGGTTTTAAAAGGTATGAAAAGTATAGTTCTATGTGCGTGGAGTGGAAAGGGGGTGAGTTCCTTAGAACACTAAATAGACAAACATCTATTTTTGCAGTTGCCAAATTAATAAGCGGTGAAGGAAACTGCAGCAATCCTTATATGAAACATCAAGAATATCCGCACAAGGTTTTAAAAGATATGAACAGTAAGGCTTCAAGTGTATGTAATGGAACGGGGTAGTTAAATAACATGCAGAAGAAGAGCGTAGGATTAAGTATGAATGTAAGGATGCTGAACACTACACAGTAACCAAGATGTAAGTGGGACTACAAACAATAAAAGTAAAAAGGCGTATCAAGTAAATAATGGAATATGCAATATATGTAAAGTGTAATTCCGAATGTATTTTAGTGATTATGAATTTTTGTATTTACAGATCATTGTTTTTTTAAACTATCCTGAGGAAGGTGGGGCGAATAGCTGAATCCACCGAAACAGGTCGACAATAAACCTCTGTGGTTTTATAATTTGTGGTTGTATAATTGTTTTTAATGTGTGGTTATATATTGGCACTATGCATTGCATAATATACAAATATATGTGCTAATATATTGTAATGCGAGGAGTTGTTCTCAAAAGCAAAAAATTGTTCAACTGACAAACTCAGAAGAGAACAAATTTTTTTTTTTTTAATAAAATTAAATGGAATGTTCATTTGGACTTATAGATCTGTTTTGAATTTAACGCCTTTGTGGTTCTACTTATACTTGCGGGGTGAGTGCAAATTACAGCACAGTGAGGTCGAAAACGAACTGGGAGGCATTGATGTGTGGAGTGTAAATGATTAGGTTGAATAACAGACTGTGAGAACAGATAAATATTAAATAACCAAGGGAATACTTTTGTTTTAATATTGTAATTCACCCAGTTCCCTTTTGGTTCAAGGGTCACTCTCTATCTCTTATACCCCTCCCTCCGAATGACATTGCTACAGGAAAACTAAAAAGCAGCCAATCTCAGTAAAATGCCTAATTGAATTTCTATATGAGCCTTTACTTCCATCTCTCAATTTCACTGTCTATGTCTCCTCCCTCCAGCTATAGGAATATCAGCAATACATTTCCGCTTCACTACTTTTAATTGATGCAGTGGCCCTTCTGACATTACCTGCAATAATGTCCAGTTCTGCTCTGCACCCCACAAAATCGATGTATTTCTACACCAGTAACTCTCAATAGTTGCCCCACTCTTTCATCTTTGCATAACAAAATATGCATGTATTGTCCCAATTCAACTTTGGTCCCAACACCTTCCAGGCTTGTGGAACGCCTCAACGAGATTGGTGTCGGAGGCTTGGCTCTAAGTCTTCTTGCCTCCTTTCTTAGTGAGCGGACCCAAACAGTGAAGCTGGGCAATTTCTACTCTGACCCAACCCCCCTTCTCTGCGGTGTGCCGCAGGGCTCTTCCTTGAGCCCTACATTGTTTAATATATACGTTGCCCCGCTAGCAAAGGTGGTAAAATCCTTTGGCCTGGAAGTGTTATCATATGCGGATAACACGCAGATCATGGTGTCCATCAATCATAACATCAATGACGCTGCCTGCAATTTTAAAAACAGTATGCAGGCAGTATCATCCTGGATGGTCAAAAACGATCTCAAATTGAATGGCGAGAAGACGGAGGTATGTATTTTTGGGGACAAGACGAACATCTGGTCTGGGGAGTGGTGGCCCGAATCTTTTGGGCACTTGCCCCGGCCGTGTCTTCCATGGTAAAAATCTGGGAGTCCTGCTGGACAATTCTTTGTCCCTCAATTTACAGATCAGTTGGACTGTGGCTACCTGTTTCGGACTTATGAGGATTATAAAGAAGATCTCGCAGTGTCTTTCACTTGCTGCTCGCAAACAAGTTGTTGTTGCTTTAATACTATCCAGACTAGATTATTGCAACGCCCTTTATTTGGGCATCAACAAGGGACAGCTGCGGTGTTTGCAGCTGGTGCAGAACGCTGCTGTCAGGCTGGTGACTGATTTGTCCAACCATCATTCAGTCTTGACCTCCCTTCTGTTTTTGCATTGGCTTCCAATCAGGATCATGTTTAAAACCCTCTGCCTTACTCATAATGCTTACTATGGCCTGGGACCTGACAGTATTAAAGCATTATTTCATCATTATGTCCCTACTAGGAACCTCAGGTCTGCAAGTAAGCCTCTTCTTATGGTGCCCAGATTCAAGCGGCTGAGATGGGGCAGGAGATCCTTCTAAAGGCTGCTGCTAAATTGTGGAACTCCCTTCCTGACGAAATTGCTGGACAATGCTCACACACTCTTTTTTGAAAGGTGTTAAAAACCTGACTGTTCCCTCAGACGATGGTTTAGGTGTGCCTCTTTTGCCTGAATGTGTCTTCTGCTGTTAGCGCCTTGACGCCCTTGGGCAAAGTTAGCGCTTTATAAATGTTATATTCATTCATTTATTCAAAGTCAGTGAAAGTCAGTTACCCGCGGTCCCATCCTTTTTGTTATGTGATTCAGATACATCATGTGTCTGTCTACATACAGTGAAATAGCATGTGGTATGCCCTCTACATGTATTCCCCTATATACACCACTGCCCTTATGATATTGGTGAATTATTCTATTTTCAAGATAAAGGACCAAAGGGAAAAGGGACTACTTCCTCCTTTTGAATATGTTTATCCTGCAAGTGTTGGATATTTCATGTTTCATGAGAATCCTTGCTGTTAGGCTCCTATATAGCAACAACATCTAGTGAGTTATGGCCCGTACCCATCCCAGTAGGTTGCAATCAGTTGCATCCAGTTAACAGTGTCAAAGGATTTCACGAAGTCAACAGACACCTTCATTGGTAAGCGGGCATGAACAAGTCTTCTAATATTTGATGATGCATTATGCCATAGGATAAAGCTGTTCTGGTCTTGATGAATATGTTGAGGAGTGTCTTGTATGGTTCGCAGTAACTTTGTTTTATATCTTGCAATCAGTATTTAACATTAAGACTGCTTGAAAAGAAACTGTAGGTGTTGGTTCCCTGCTAAGCCTGGGAATGGAGATGATCAGAGCCTCATTAGTCATAGGGGACATTCATCCCAGTTGAAGGGCAGTGGAGTACAGGACTGCCAAACAGGATGCTGATAGGTAAATATGTAATTGAAGAAAAGTATTTATGACCCTACTTGAAGTCTATAACATGTTTGGTATGCAAAGAACAATCACAAATTGTGATATTGCAACAAAAATCCTGCCCTCCATAAAAGAATTGTTGTCCAGAGATTTTCATTTTTGATTTGTGTTTTTGTATCATTAGAGAAGCAATTTAACTTGATTAGACACTGCTGATCTGGGCCAAATTTCCCTGGTCGACATTTTAAAAAATGTCAGATGTGTTGCAGTGATGATGTAACATTTCAAGAACCATGAGACCTATATACTTCATTTTGGTGTCGAAACATAGTTTTTGGGGATCAAGTAGTCTTATAGAGACTGAAAATAACTCCTCAGAGTATCCCTTCTGCCATTTTTGCAAATGGTGGCTATAATAGATAAAGAAGAGACATATATAGAAATGAAACAATTAATAATGTTTTTTAATCCTTTTATGTGTACACCAAACAATGTTTATAATCTAAATCTGAAAAAGTACCACTCCTGTTTTAGACACATTATCATAGTTCACTTAGTTTAGTTGGTTGGGCAAATGCTTGTGGTAGATTTGCAGAATGATGAACATTTGAGAAGAGCATATTGAGAGGGACATCTTTTTGTAGCACAGGTTTTGCAATTACATGTACATGTAAGTTCTGTGGGTAGAAGCCTTGGAAAATCTGTAGGTTTTAGCACCCCATCAATATCTTCCCAACCAAATTCACACATATCTTTCTCTACATATGTAGGATCCAAAACATTTACACATATTCTGATCAAGTAGAGCGCTCTTTTAAAGTGTCTATGCATAGAATCTGATGCTGGTGAAAAGCCACTTAGCAGGAATGATCTCTTGAACTCACTGTAGCGAAGATCGTCAAATGTGTGACAGTCAGAAGTCGTTTTCCACACACACACAAGGTATTTTTCTACATTTTTAAAGTCACATCCTTCTTTTGTCTCAGCAAATCCTATTAGAAAATGTCCAGGTTCAGCAGTTAAAGCTCCAAGAATTGTTCCAATTTTGCCCACAGTGTCATCATCCGTAAGAATATGTACCTTGATATGAACACTGGGCATCTTTGGTTCAATTTTCTTGTACAGAATATGAAGATGGATTGTGTCTTTTCTCGCCTTTTCCATAATGTATCCACAACTCTGACTATCCTTGACTTATGAACATTGCAACAAACTTAAGTAGCATAATGATAACATATGTGTCATTTGACAGTGCAATGACTCGATTGAAACCATTTCAAACAGCTCACTCAACATGTGGCACAACACAAAGGTCAGCTTCCTCCCATTTGCTATTTAGTTCTTGAACAATATGGCTCGTACTTTTTGAATATATCTCTGCAGGCACCAAATCCTCATTGGCAATCATTCCACTTTCTATAATGGGAAAATCAATGTTCACTGAAGCATCAAGCAATGTTTTGGCGAGTTAACATCTCCAAGTTAATCTTGTTTGATGTTGATGACCAGAATTTATCAAGTTGCACAGGTATAGGTGTTGAAGTTGTGATGCAGGCAAGGTCAATTGTTCAACTTTTAGACATTTGTCTGATTCTCTCACATTCATTGATAGATAGTTCAAGATAACTGTCAAAAACAATGTGTACCCCTTGCAAAGTGCACACTGACTTTGATATCTGTAGAACAGTCTGAACAACCTCTCTGAAATTTTGAATGGATAACATGTTGGCCACTCACAATTGTGACATATGGTCCACAACAACAGCATAAATCAGGACACCTTTTCAAATTGAAATTCTTCAGGTGGAAGTTTTTTTTCGAGCTCTCGTATGAGTTTGTGCTTCACTGGTTTGGTTGCAGCAGGGTTGTATGATGTTACAACGCATACTTTTACAACGCATTCCTTTACAACGCATTTCTTACAACGCAACATCCATTACAACGCATGCCATTACAACGAATTTTTAAAAACTACCTTTACAACGCATTCCATTACAGCGCATACTACCTTTACAACGCATACCATTACAACGCATAACATTACATTGCATGTATGGTAAGTATTGGATAGTGTGGGGTAACAATTACTATTCTAACTCCAGGGGGGTGCAACAGTAGGGTGAGTGTTGGATAGTGTAGGGGTAAAAATTAGTATTCTAACTCCAGGGGGGTGCAACAGTAGGGTAAGTGTTAAATAGTCTAGGGGTAAAAATTACTATTCTAACTCCAGGGGGTGCAACAGTAGGGTAGGTGTTGGATAGTGTAAGGGTATTATGCGTTGTAATGTTATGCGTTGTAATGGTATGTGTTGTAATGACATGCGTTGTAGTGGTATGCATTCTAGTGTCATGCGTTGTAATGGTTGCGTTGTAATGGCATGCGATGTAAATGTAAATGTAAATGTGTGTATACTTGTAAAGCGCACTGCCGCCCCATCTCGGGGCATCCTGGCGCTGTATACCGCTGTGGAGCCCTTCCTGGCTTTCCCTGTGAAATGCCCCCTCCAGGGCACCCTCAAGGTGAAGCCAGGCATCCCAGCACTGTTGGGGCCGTTGTGGCGATTAAGCAAGCTATTGCCCAGAGTTGCAGAGTGGGACCCATGATTAGAGTAGGCACCGAGGCGAGAATTATCGAGTCCACGGACATTGAGCCCAAGACCCTGCCGCGTCGGGAATTGAACCCTGGTCCTGGGCCTGACCTCTGCTTCAGGGTCTGTCGCTTCTAACCAGTGAGCCACACTTCTCCACAATGTAATGGATGTTGCATTGTAAAAGTTTCGTTGTAATGGTAGTGCGTTGTAAAAGTTGGGTTGTAAAGGTTGTTTCCCTTGCAGCAGCTTCATCAAATAATGTTTTTGCTGGAAAAAGATCATGCAACAGAATGTCCTTGAAAAATTCACTGCTTTCTTTTGCTACATCCATCTCGCTAAGTGCTCTCTAAGTTGTTTTTTGTAACCTGTTTTGGAGTGGCTGGCTGGATGGAATAAATTCTTACTATAGCAAATAAAGCATAGAGGTTTAGCTTTAGTGATTATGTCAAACAGCTTTTTCTCTTTCAATAGAAGTCTCTCCTGCTTCAGTTCTGTGCATAGTTTCGATCCATGCTCCAGGACATATAGTAGATGTGCCTTTATATCGTCATCCACAGATTGTTTGGTCAAGAGGTTGTGTAGTCGCACAGGCTCAATCATTTCAAAGGGGATTCCTAGCTGCTGCATGAAATGAAGAAGGCTGTCAATATGTTTATTAAAACGTTCCTCTCGCTGTCCCAAACATTAGTGGTGAGGAACAATTTTATGAAGATCCATCAATTTTGAATGTGTTATATCTCTGAAAACATTGCAAATAGAAAGGACGTCATGGTAAACTAGCTGCCGTTGGGCAACATATTCACTTTTATGTGTCTGACCATCAATTCCCTTGATGCTTTTCTGTTATCTCTAGATCGTCTGGTCTAGTTTCATATCTGGAGCCACAGCATTGAACCTTACCTCTCTGTCTTTCACTACAAAATGTCTTTAGATTAATTTTCTGTAGAGGTATGGTTTTCCCACCTCTAGCTTCTTTGCTCTTTCCAAATAGCAGGACATATATCTCAGGTAGATTATGAAATCGAATTTGTGAAACAGAGTAATCAGTGATTCCACAGTCTTCACGTTCAGCTTCCAATCACCTTTCTGATCAGCATGTACCACGTTTTTCTCTAGAGTTATCATGTGTAAAACATTCCCCAGTACTTACAAAGTTCTGATTTTCTTCACATTCTTTGAAAAAATCTACGAACTTGGTTTTCAGGTTTTCTGATTTTGAATTGAGTGTATTTCAACATTGCCTGTCTTTGCACTATGTCTTTTGAATTAAATGAATCCTGTGCTTTGTTCACTTCTGAGATAAGATATGCAAAACCGAATTTGTCATTCTTGTTCCAGAAAGCATTCCAACACAATGTTTCAATAGACTCGGATATAATGAGCATACCTTGTAATGAATGAACATAAGGAATTGTGCTCAATGCTGCCTGTGCAGTTTTGCTTCCAAAGATTTCAGCCTCAGTTAGTGCATTGTCTATGCCACATCCACTGAGATAACTTCCTTCACACTGCAACACAACTTTTGTCATGTTCAAAACGCCCATCATTGCATAATGGCCATGTCTGACCTGGGGTGGTGTGGAGTGCAAAAAAACGATGGATTTAGGCCCAGATCTCTGTACTGGGGTGAATGTATGACATTGTTCTGCATTCTGTCCATCAATTGTTGTTATTGCATTTGTCACCCCGAGTGGGATGGGTATGCTCAGACGTGAGTCGCATGCTCTCCACACCCCTGGAGTCAGGCTATCCAGGCTGATGAAGGCGGATAGCCAGAAACCGGTCCTTGGATGCTTGATTCCGGTCCAAGAAAGACACGGCTTGGCAGTTCGGGCTGGACTGTTCCCATGAGGCACAGGGTCAAGGCTGATTTGCATAATGGCCATGTCTGACCTGGGGTGGTGTGGAGTGCAAAAAAACGATGGATTTAGGCCCAGATCTCTGTACTGGGGTGAATGTATGACATTGTTCTGCATTCTGTCCATCAATTGTTGTTTTTGCATCATTGTATAAAGATCATCACCTTCTACTGGATTGCTCATACAAAATGTCAGCTATAATACGGACAACACATTCATCTCAGAAAATTGACAGAATAGGCTGGTCTTCAAGCTGAGCGTGCACATTTTGGAATCTTTTAAGAGCTGTGTATACTGGAGCTTAGTTTACGACTGGAGATGGTATTACTGGTAAAACCCAACCTTCTTCAGTGGGATAATATTCTGGGAGATCAGAGCTTGAATTCCAGCCCATGCTGGAACTGGCTATTCTTCTTCCTTCAGTCCGCACCAAATACTCAATATCATAAATTCAGTTAAATCAGCTTTGCAGACCACAGCATCAGGTAGAAGAAGATCCATGTCCTTAGACACCTTGAAACTTTCTGGTAGACTGAGATGTTTTGATGGCTTGTAGTGATTTTGCACATGTTGGCAAGGCACTTGGGTGATAATTTTGCAGGTTCATTTGTTTATGCTTACAGTTGACACAGCTTGCTTTCCAGCAGCTACTTAATTGGTACCATCTTGAAAAAGCACTATGGCAGTCATGTGTGCTGGATGTTCCAGACAAAGAAGAACTGTCATCAAAATCAAAACTATCAAGAGCAGCAATTATAAATCCTGTCCTGGTAAAGTGACTTGGAAGTGGTGTGCTGTCAGATTCACAAGATGTTTTCAGCATGAGCTGCTAACAAGTTCCTGCTCCATATTATGGGCCTCAATAAGAGTACGGCAGTCCTCATGATTAACATACTCACAGTGGCGGTCCGACCACTGTCACCACTGTGAGTCCACCCGCAGTATTGTGAGTGCGGACAACCACAGGACCGCAACCTCTGTTGGGATCCAGGACCCTGCTGCGGTCGCGCAGCGGAAAGGGCCAGGAATATGCTGTCTGTGCTGCTGCGGCACTGCCAAGCATATTCCGACTTTTATTTTGACCGCCCTTTTCATGGCAGTGAGCCTGCCATAAAAAGGGTAACAGACATGGAAGTAAGAGGGTCCTAACAGAGCCAACTACCGCTTTTGGGGATGCATGAAGGGGGCATTTGTTGTGCCCACAAAGATATGCACCCCCGTTCCAGCGCAGTATGGCATGCATGGACTGATGCATGCCATACCATGCAGGAATGTGCCTCAGGCACTGTCACTGTGGCAGTCTGCTGTTAAGGCTCTCCTATGAGCCTTAAACAAATGCCGAAATGAGACTAGAGCAGCAGCACCAGCCCAAATTGGATTCAACTCTGAATACAGCAGGCGAGCGCACAATGAGCTTGGTGGCCCTCCTGTGGATGCAGCCGTGGCGTTGCCGCAGGAGGACCCCCAAACTGTTGATACACCAATCCTATTCATTGAAGTGATTAGCTCTCTATTTTTGCACTTGTCATAGATCGTGTGGGCAGTCATCATGTGCTGCAGAGTTTTCTTTTTGCTGTGATGTAATTCATAAAAAAGGATTTGGAAAAGACAGTACATTTGCACAGCATAAGTCTGTAGGTTCATGGGATTGTCTTCCACTTTTTCACTTATATCATCAAAGCTAACATTAATGTTCCCTGCTTCTGTTCCAAACTCAAGAACTTCAGTTTGTAACAGTTTTGTTTTGCTGATATTAAACAATGATGTAAAAAATGGTAAGGCATCATTAGGCAGTCTGGGTGACTCCCATGATTTGCAGAGTTCTGAGGCATCACAAAATCTGTAACTAAGTCCAAAATCTAAATTTTCAGGACGTCTCTTAAAATGATTCTTGCTGATTTTACTGCATCCTGTGATCTTATTTTGGCAAGTAGAACTTCAGGAGTCAAATCAGCTGAAAACAACATTAGTGGCTCATTCTTTTTGATGGACTAATAAAAATTAATTTTGCTGTTCTATATTCTCACCAGAAAAATCGTACTTCCATTAACATGGATCAACATTTTCATCAATTTTGACCATTATTTCTCTGATCTCACTGAGTGTGAACCGGTAGCCAGCACTCAAGAGTGGCTTTTTAAAGTTCATTTGCTTTTTCAAAGAGTACAAACTTAACCGAAGGTTTGCGGTTATGTTGCTGTTGGGAACTCATTGTGCATTCATATTTTAGAATGTATGCACGCATGCAGTTCGGGTGGGCATACCAATCCATTGCAAATACATTCACCTCACTGTTTAGATCAGCTACTCGGCTGAAAACTTCATCTTGGAAGAAACCAGCGGCAGATAAAAACATGTTTGCCCTTTGAGACTCACATATTCTTTACTTTGTTCTTTCATCAATCTCTTTGGCCCTTGTTCTGGCTAATCCACAGATAACACATTGAAGATCCACTGCTTTCTCATTAGTTGTTGGAGGTGGACAAGGGGTAGCCATTGATCTCCTAAGTGGATAGGAATTGGGTTTGCTTGTTGTTGCTTTCTCAGAAGTCTCAGAAACTTGTTGTGATTTACTGGTTTCTGCTATTTTTTGACAAATTTTTTTCCAGACATTTTTCTATTGTATACAACATGTAGCACTTGTTACAATGATAAAATATTTGATGCTTTTTACCCATCAGTTCCAATCTTTTGTGAACTTCGTCTTGCTGTATTTCTGCAGCATCTAAAACCCTCTTCTGTCCAGCACAGTTGATGTTACCTTTTCTTTCAGATTAGTTTGGCATATGACACATTTTTTTTTGTTGAAGGAGTGCTCAGAGTTTGTAGTTAGCAACACTCTGTCAGGAGGTAAAGATCCTCTGTTACCTCCTGCTTCACTTATGTTTACAAATTTAAATCAACGGTAAACAGGAAACAAAAACAATATTAACATTAATTACCAGTATCGTTATAGAGCTACCATTTTGGAAAATGATGGAAGGGTTGCTCTGAGGAGTTATTTTCTGACTCTATAAGACTAATCGACCCCCCAAACCAATGCTTTGACACCAGGTGTCATGGTTCCCCAAATATTACATCATCACTGCAACACATCCGCCATATTAAAAAATGTCATCCGGAAAACTCTGCCCGGATTAGCAATGTCTACCCAAGCTAAATTACTTCTCCAATGCTACAAAAACACACATCAAAAATGAAAATTTCTGGACAACAATTTTTTTACGGAGGTATATCAGCGTGCCAGGAATACAAAGAGAGACAGAGGTTTGCCTACCGATGCTGGTAAACATTTAATGCTTGCTTCGCTCCAAAATTTCTCCAACATTTATACATTTTCCTCACAGGAAGTCGTTGCATATTTCAGAAACCAAAACTCTAGATAGTGGTATTATCAGGTACATGGTTTTCTCCTGAACAAAGTACATAAGTCCTTGAGATACATACAACAACAAGAGTTTCAGGCTAGGCTAGCTTGATTGAAAATTACTGATTGGCATGCTAGCCATGAAAACAAGGCCTCTTCATGTCAGAAGCAACAGTGCTCAAACAGTTGGTTGAACATTGCATACAAGACAGATAATGATTAAACAATATGGAATTGGTAATTAGTGATACATTCCAACATAAATTGAATTCTCATTATGTTTTATACAATTTACTGGCCATTCATCTGTACCTGCCTCTTACTACTCACCATGCCTAGTATCACGGCCTTAATTTCCTGTTCTGCTACTTCCAGATCCTCTGATTGCCAGGAGCATGGTCTACAGTTTTGCCTTCTCAGTGTATTGAGCTTTATGTTGGTCTCCACCTCATGCCTAGCTTGTAGTAATAATTGTAGAATACCAGGTTACTTAATGATGAGAGTGCCTTATTTCCCTCTCCTTGCAAATGCTTGTGATTGGCTTGTCCCAGTTCAGTCAGTTTTTACAGTCTTGCTACCAGACTTCCCACTATGTCTCGCTCTCGATGGTTCTTAGTCACATATCCCCTATAGTCTAGGTCTCTCCGCTTCTCCAAGACATGCATGTACCTTTCCCTCGGTTTCAGAGTTTCCTTCTGTTAAGTCAATCTGTGTTATTTCCCTGTCACTAGGTCTTTCAATGTTTTCTTGAGAACTTGATCCTCCCCATGCATTTCTTTTCTAATGTTATGGGTGGTTCTGATACTGGGTCCCGATAATCAACAGAGACCACCTGAAACAAATATACAATACATATTCCGATGGTGTTGGAATACACTCAGTGTGTTAAAATACCCCTCACACACCAAAAGGGCCCTTGGTGTCATGCTTCATCATCGGGGTCTTCCCGCCCCCGCTGCGGGACGGGGCAGTGCTGCGACAAGCGGCTACGCCGGAGCACCTTTTAATTGTGAGTACTATGTGAGTGATGATGGAGTGAGTGTCAGTGAGGTCAGGAGTGATAGACAGTGAAATTAAAAGATACCTGGCCTGGTGTTTAGAAAAAATTATTTAATAGGCACTGGCTGGTATCGTTAAAAGGGTGAGGCGGAGGGCAAGATCGGGTTACTAGTCTTGCTCTCCTGTGTGGGTCAACATGTTTCGGGGCGGCATGTATAGATAATTTACATACACGTGGTCACCACGGAAGCCACTGACGAAGGAGGAAGCACTGAGGTGTGGGGGTTGATTGGACCCTCTATACCCTTCGCCCAGCTTGGCTCATGGGGCATTGTCTCCTCATTCAATAAGCTTACATCATCAGTATTACTGATCGAGCTTTTTTCACGTGTATGTAAATTATCTATACACATTGATCAAACACAATACTCTCTATCTGTGGGAGCGCATTAGTGAGTGACAGGGGGATCTATACAACCCGGTCCTGACGAAGGGGCATGCCGCCCCGAAACATGTTGACCCACACAGGAGAGCAAGACTAGTAACCCGATCTTGCCCTCCGCCTCACCCTTTTAACGATACCAGCCAGTGCCTATTAAATAATTTTTTCTAAACACCAGGCCAGGTATCTTTTAATTTCACTGTCTATCACTCCTGACCTCACTGACACTCACTCCATCATCACTCACATAGTACTCACAATTAAAAGGTGCTCCGGCGTAGCCGCTTGTCGCAGCACTGCCCCGTCCCGCAGCGGGGGCGGGAAGACCCCGATGATGAAGCATGACACCAAGGGCCCTTTTGGTGTGTGAGGGGTATTTTAACACACTGAGTGTATTCCAACACCATCGGAATATGTATTGTATATTTGTTTCAGGTGGTCTCTGTTGATTATTTAAACGTTCGTAAGAGGAGGAGTAGCCCACCGCGGTGCCTGGTTGCACCACCTCTTCACTCCCTTTTTTGATATTTTTGACTGGGTCCCGATAACCATGTTGAATGCTTTCCACATGTCCAAACATCAAAACCAGGGCCCTCTTTTTCATTAAAATGTTGTTTTTCCATCTGTTATTGCCTCTCTGTACATAGTGTCTCCTAATGCCCTTGCCTCTAACCTTCAGCTAGGCGTATAGGTTCTGGGAATACCACACTTGAAAGACGATTTCTGGGAACTGTCATCTGACATGGTCCTACCTTTGCATTTTACCCACCAAACTCCTCTAAGCAATGCTGGATTCAAATAAATTAAAATAAAACTAACATTAAGGTTGCATGTATGGGAGTATAAGGAAAACTCCCATAGAGACGGGTAACACCTTTGCCATGGTCCCTGAACCTCCTAGTTCCTCAGCCGGTCACTCAGTGCCTAGTTGATGTAACTTAATAGTGCGCGCACAGCTGTGATTCTGTATAGGTCTTGTGACAGTTGTACCGTGCTCCAAGGTATCACTCTCTGAAAGTGAGTGTGTATGAATTCAACATAGCTGCATCCCCATTCATTGAGGTATGTCCCTCAGGCACTGGTTTGTGAATTCCTGTGTTGGGGTTTCAACAGTTTACTTTGAGTTTTCTCAGGAATAATAAAACAACGTATTCCGTTTATGTTCAGAAGTTCATTGTATTGCTGTTTTACAATATCAACTCTTCTTAGTTAGACATTTGAACTACATTATCCAGCATGCATTCTGTCGTTTATATTCTTTTGTCCCAATGCATATCGGCCGTGGTGGCCTACATCCGGGGACAATTTATGAATCAAATTGAGTATATTTCACATTACAGGAAGGACAACACTATGAGAATTATCACAATGTGAACGTGTTTCCGTCGTTGGGTGAAGAGTGTTCGTAATTCGAATGGTGGCGAACGTTTTCTATGAATGTGAACCGTGTGAGCATTATAAGGGGTGCCCGTGACTGTGGACCAGATTCTCCTTTTGTACTAGACAATCTACAGTGGCAGGACACTTCATTGAAATAGCGTAAACACGTTCACATTGTGATAATTCTCATAGTGTGGGCATTCTTCTGAGCAACTGAAAGTCAGGTTGAGCGTAGTCTTCTTGATGGTTGTTAAAAGTTCAGTCGGTGGTTCATGTAGGTTAGTCTTTGGTTGTGTAGACACTTGTATGGGTGGGTCACCAGTTTGAATTTGCATCTCTTCTGTATGGGGAACTAGTGAAGTTTCCTGAGGTGGAGTGTGATGTGGGTGTCAGGGGAGGCTGAGGATGAGCCTAGCTGCAGCATTCTCTCTGGCCTGAAGTCTCTGTTGAAGGTGTGCAGAAATTCATACATAATGGGCATTGCAGCAGTCCAGTCAGCTCAATTACTTTAATGTTGTTTCTTTGAGAGTTGCCTCACAAGCCCCAGTTCTGTAATCCCGGTACTGCACCCACTCCATAAGTTCCTAAACTTGTAACTTTGAGGCTTCACAGCTAAGTTGCAGTTCCTTCTGTGTATTTTCTGCAAGTTCTACATGCTCAGACAGCTGTCTTTGGCCATCTCCCAGGAGCCCTACATCAATTGATCACATTTATTTTTTGATCTCTGCGGCTTACCATGCAGCATTTCTCACATGTAATATTTTGTTCAGCTTATCTGTTTGCTCTCCCTGTCTCCTTGTTTGTTTCTTCTTCCCCCATCCTGGGAGCATGTCAGCCTTAACTGCTTACTTTGGGCCCAATGCTGTTTTTTTTATTCTTTTCTTTCTCAGCTCCCAAGTTAGTCAACCACCTCAGTCGGTTTATTTGGGACAGTCCAAGTGCCCCAGACCACTCACTCCATGGCAGACTGAGCTTAATGTATCTTTGCTCCTCTACTTATCCATTAGGATTCTTCAGCAGACGGACTTAGGTGAGAAGGCCCCATTAGGTCTGCTCATAGTTAATTCTGGAATCAGCAATGTTTGCAGATAACAACACAAACCGGCACAGCTGCACTCTGCGGTCAATGTTATTGCACACATATTGTCCATGACATGTGGAGTAAGCTAGTACATTGCTGTCCCATAAACTCAAGGTCCCTTACTCTACAATGCTCCCCTAGATTGTCCTCAAGCTGGGCAGTGGGCCCGCTCAACCTCCTGACAGATACGCCCCTACTCCACCACCCTCCACTGCTTTCTTTTTCTCATTTGCTCTCTTGTCTAACTGTTTGCATCATCAGCCCCTGTTCTCTTCATAGAGGTTAGGGGCACAAACAGCCTCACAGATGTCTCTAATGTCCTGTGTTCCATGGCTCACTCACCACCATCTCACATACTTCCTCCGAGCTGAGTACAGCGTCTTCTGCTATTCAGCTGTCCCAGACCTTCTGCCACCCCAAGTAGGTTTCTGTGGTACTATGGAGTGCTGAAGTACAGCAACACCAGTGCACTGTTCATTGTGTGCATAATGGTGTTTAGAATAACGATGGATCAGGCAGCTTTTGACAGCATCTCACTCAAATGTAGGTCTAGCCCCTTTCTGCCGTGGCATTAAGTACACCATGTTTTCTCTTCCCCAACTCTCAAGTACTAAATTCCCTCCTCCTACATGGAGACATGGGGCCAGATGTAGGTAATTTTATATTTCCGATTCTTAAATACCGACTCATACCGAATCGGTATTTCAGAATCGGAAATTGTTATGTAGGTAAAAAATCAGTAAAATTTACCGATTCGGAATCACTCGGAATCTGAATTCGGTATTTACCGATTCGGAAATTTGAAACTGACAAACATGTGAGCCTGTGAACCAATCTGAAACACCAACCACACCCAAAAACAAAGGTACAGTGGAATCAACCAATCAGAATCAAGCACCCCTCCCCAGTACCTGGGAGTGGCCACACCCATGCAGGTGCAGAAATTGAACAGTCAGGAGAGCAGGAGGACAGACAGAGGAGAACTTCCCTGAGCTTACCTGAACAGCACAATGGAGACCCAGGATAGCCAGAGGGATGCAGCAGAGCGCAGGAGGAAACAGAAATTCAGCCCTGCAGAACTGCAAGTGCTGGTTGAAGAGGTGGTGAAATACTACAGCAAAATATTTGGCAAACAGTCTCTGCATGTTGCAGAGTCTGTCAAGCGCACTACCTGGATTGATATCCAAGCAAAGGTAAATGCCATCGGGGTCACCCACCGGGAAAGTGATGACTTAAAAAAAAGGTGGTATGACCTGCGTATTATCACCAAAAAGAAACTAGCTGCCCACAGAAAAGAAGCTGCAGCAACAGGGGGAGGCAGAAACCGAGCACCACGACTCACAGACATTGAGGAGCTTGTGGAATCCATCCTAGAGCCGGAAAGCATCCATGGCATTGGGGACGCTGACAGCTCCGCCAGAGCTGCAAAGAAACAAGGTAAGAAGCATGGAAGGTATCATTAACCCATTTCCCTGTTCTCCTTCCCCACTCTGTGTGCCTACATAACACTCAAGAACAGGTTTTACTAATGCCCAGCAATGCTTCATGGGAGACGTAGTCATAGGTAGATGAAGCAATGCATTCAGCATACCATACAGCAAGGGATGCAACACACTACTAGCAGAAGCAAATGAGGAGCAGGCAAATGTGTGATAGTAGTTTGATTTAATCAAGACATACAGGTGAACTACTCCACTGACACAATGTCCATGTCTGTCCACAGGAAAGTCATCGCGCAGCACAGCAATGGATAGGGAGAAGAGGAGAGAAGAAGCTGGTCCCAGCACAGTTCAGCGAGGGAAGAACACAGAGCAGGCAGTCAAGATACCTGAGCAAACAACCACACCACAGCCTCAGTCACCTCTGCTGTTTGGGACTCAGGAGTCAGTAGCAGCAGCACATTCCCCCACACCAACTACACCGTCACCTGTGCAGGAAAGGGCAAGGCGGCTTGATGTGCCCCCTCTCCACATTCTAGAAACATCTGAGGAGGAAGAGGAGGAGGGTGACATGGCAAGCAATCCACCAGAGTCAGCCAACGCTGAGCAGCAGCCAACTCCAAGAGCTGTGCGGGCCAGTGTCCGAGGCCGAAGGGCACGGGAGAGAGCTTAAGGGCAGGACGTTGAGTGGGTCTTCTGCGGTCTGGAGGCCACCATGGTCAAGGTCCAGCGCCTGCAGGCAAAGGCAATGATGGCGGTACAGAGGCAGGTGCACAGCATTAACAACAAGCTGGATAACATTGACAAGGGCATAGGGAACATTTCGGACAGCATGCAGTCGCTGGCAAATGGCATGACAGACATGACCCAGTGCATGACTGTCCTGTGCGACAAATTGGATAGGGACCACTTGGAGAGGCGCAAGGCTTGTGTGGGTTTGCGCCAGCAGACCAAAGCATTAAACCGCTTTGCAACTGCAACCTCCCTGCTGTGCAGATGTTAAGGAGCAATGCAGGATGCAATTGTGCACTGCTGCACCGATTTATCTATGGGGATGGGCAGAGTCACCTCTGCCATGAAGCTGATGCTGACGCAACAGGCAGCCACTACAGGCGACACATGTGTGGTTGAAAGTGAAGAATCCACCAGCAGGAGTGGCGCAAGCACTCCTGTTCCGGAAATACGCAGGAGCAGCAGGCGTCAATCCACAGAGCCAGGCAACACCGAAAGCCGTGAAACACAGCGACGTCAGTCCCACCCTGTAATTCATGGACGGAAACATTAACTATGCCCTCAACCCAAAGGACAGGTCACGGTGGGGTTAACTCTGACCACCCAGTCATGGACATTGATATTTTGTGTTACCATTGTGTGGTATTATTGGAATGGCGTAGTGAAAATTAAACTACGTACATCGTAATCTTAGCCTGTCTGTGTCTCATTACTCACTCAGAAATATTGCTGTGTGATCTCTGCCAGTTTTAGTCTCCCATCTGTTGCTGGTGCTGCTACTGTAGCATAGGGCTCTGCCTGTTCTGTGTCATCATCAATGTCCTCATGATGTGTGATCTCCACCTCTGTGCCTTCCTTGGTGGCAAGATTGTGTAACATGGCACAGGTCGCAATGATTTTGCAGCACAGGATTGGAGTGTACTGGCATGCCCCTCCACTCTTGTGGAGGCAGCGAAACCTGCTCTTGAGGAGTCCAAATGTGCGCTCAACAACGTTGCGTGTAGATCTGTGAGCCACATTATAACGCCTCTCACTCCTGGTGAATGGGTTGGGGTAGGGGGTGAGCACAAAGGACCGCAGGGCATATGCACTATCGCCTAGGGGGAGAAAGATTGCCATTAGTTGCATTATCATGATACATTCTTCTACTGTGCCTGCCAGGTATCCGTCCCCAAAATCTCCGGCAACTAGGCGTGTGTATATCCCACTATTCTGGAATATGTACGAATCATGGGTACTCCCAGGGAATTTCGCCACGATGTCTGTGATGATGTTGCCAGCGTTGCATATGACCTGCATATTGATGGAGTGCGTCGACTTCCGGTTCCTGTATATGTGTTCTGTGGGTGCAGGTGGGCAGAGTGGTATGTGGGTGCCATCTATGCAGCCTATCACATGAGGGAAGTATGCCAGTTGATACAAATCAGTCTTGGTCTTTGCAAGTTCCGCAGGTGTGTCAGGGAATGAAATATAATGCTCCATCCTCTGCATCATGGCGTCAAGGAACCTCCTGAAGAAACGGGACAGGCAGCTCTGGGACACACCACCTACTGCAGCTATCACACTTTGGTAACTCCCAGAGGCAAGCAGGTGTAGGCTGCACAGCACCTGCACATGGGGTGGAATTGCATGCACCCTTGGTGTTGGGTGCTCCAGGAGTGGGTGTAGGTCCCTGATCAGGTTCAGGATGGTTTGGGGATGTAGCCTGTACCTTTGGAGTATTTCTGGGTCTGTCAGTTGGAAAAGTGTTATCCTCTGCCTGTACACTTGCTCCTCCCTTAGCCATTCCCTCTCTCCTGCTGCCTGTAGTCTTTGCCGCCTTGCAATGACGTAGAAAGCCGCCATTCTGGTTACACTGCTGCATTTTGGGGCCTCATTTTATAGCCTGCACCCGGTTACCACCTGCATTCAATCCATGGTAAATACCGACTCCTAAATACCGAATTTCCTTATATTCGGTATTTTTCGGGTATCCTACATCTCCATGCCCATTATTTTACCATTTCTTATTTACCGATTCGGTAAGTAAGAATTCGGTAACTGTGAATTCGGAATATTCCGAATCGCTAAAATACCGACTCATATTTTTCGATTCGGAAAAATACCGACTCATATTTTCCGATTGAGAAAAAATTACACTCCTACATCTCATTTCCTGGATACCGGTCAGTAACGGCCGAAATTACCGAATTTCGGCCGTTACCGACCGGTATTTGCCGACCTACATCTGGCCCATGGAGTGGTGCATGCACGGACTGTCATGCCTGCCGCGTAGGTAGCAAATAGCGTTAAGAGATCGTTCCGCTATTCAGGCCGTTTACTAGTGGTTGGCGTTGGTTGGCAAAAGCAATGAGGATGTAATTGCGCATGCGTAAGCACCACGCATGCGCTACCGGATAGCGTTCGAGTGTTAAACCCGCCCTAGACTCCCAGGAAGTGCTTCGCGTTCAGCCAGTTAGTGTTCATTCCGTTCCGGGTTCACATCGGCGTCCGAGGAGCTAGGGGTTCTGGTGTGCAGGTACTTTGAGGTGCATGTGTAAGTCTTTGAAGCGGCTCGCTTCTGGATTCTTTCTTATGTTTTCGTTTTTCTAGCGTGATATCAGTTTACCGCCGAGGGCGGTGGCAATTTATGTTGGTTCCGTTTTTTTCCCTCGATGTATTCCGAGGTCTCTCTTTTGGTTTTCGTCCGGGTTATCATGTTACTGAATTTTTTTACTTGGTGATTTCAACCGGACACAGTTACAGAGCATCTGCTCGATGCTCAGGGATACAGACATTAGGTACACAGTCCTTTCCAGCGCATTACAGAGTTCCTGATATTCTCCTTGCATTCTTTTCTTTGTTTCTTGGTTCATTGAACTTCCACAAGGTACATAATAGACTCAGCACATATCATTTCGAGGAACATACAGGGAGGGTATTGTTTTCACTTTTACCTCTTATGTATTGCTGCAGTGCTACAGCGGAAGATACCATATTCCCCTGCGTGGAAGAAGACTGTGGAGTGTCTTTCTTTTTCTCCCCCTCCTACCCTTGTTTTGTTCTCCTGTGTTCCCCTTGGTTACGTTTCGGGTGTTAGTGTCCCGTCCTGACGCCCGGGAGGTGACGGTGGGAATCAGGGTGCATAGCATCGTGGATCCAGGACACTTCCGAGACATAGAAGGTGCGTGCATGACAGAACGCGAAGCCTTTATGTACAGTGTCTCCTAGGTGTCATGGATCTTACGCTGCAGGACGTAGCTAGCATGGTGGGGAATCTCCAGAGGGAAACCCAGAACATCGCAGACAGGTTGGCGGCTTTAAGTGCAAATGATGGGGAGAGAGCAGGGACCAGCAACCCAACCCCAGTGGTGCAAGTGGTCACACCCCATTCCATCCCTTTGGCCCCGCCTGAAAGGTTTTATGGAGAACCCTCTAAATGTGCGGCTTTTCTGACACAATGTCAGTTACATTTTTTATGCAAAGCTGCATGTTTTCCTAACGATCAGGCCAAGGTGGCTTTTGTGCTGTCATATCTTGGGGGGTCAGCAGCCAATTGGACCATCCCCTTGATAGAAAAAGATGATCCCATGCTATTGGATTATGACGCGTTCCGAAGAGAACTGCGTAAAATGTTCGACAAACATACCTTCACTCACGCAGCGGATACGGAGCTACTACATCTGAAACAAGGGTCTAAAGATCTAGTTACCTACATCACGACCTTCAATAGATTAGTGGTAGAGGCGGATTGGCCTGCGAATAAGAGAAGTGCCCTTTTTTATAAAGGCTTACGAGACGAGCTCAAAGATGAGTTGGCTCATGTGGTAGACCCTCCAGCAACCTGTCCGGAGTTAATCGATTTAGTGGTGAAACTAGATCATAGATTGGGTGAAAGGAGAAAAGACAGAGTAAGATATGAATATCCTAGATACGGCCACACAGAGAAGAAAACAGAGTCTGAAACTAAGGCTGAAGAACCAGAACCTATGCAAATAGGGAGTATAAAAGGTCCCTTGAGTGAGGCAGAAAAACAAAGACGTAGGGTCAACAGATTGTGTTTATATTGTGGCAAAGCAGGTCATTTCCTACGAGAATGTCCTGTTAAACCCAAACCTTTCCGCAAATCGGAAAACTAGCAGACCCTAAGGTAACAGAGACCGTACCGCCGGGTCCATTGGTTCAAATGGTCTCCTCATTGTTGAACAACAAAGGACATTTTTTTATTTCGTCCAGACTGTCATGGTTGACACAGTCAGTGACACAGGCAATAATGATAGATTCTGGGGCCTCGGGCAATTTTATGGACTATCGATGGGCCTTTGCCAACAACATTCCTACGGAACCTAAAAAAGTCCTCGAGGAAGTGTATACCATAGATGGGAGTCCTTTAAAATCTGGACCCATCACACATTCCAGCATTCCATTGGATATGTGTATTGACACCACGCACAAGGAACGGTTAGCTTTTGATTTGATTGAGTCCCCCCAGTTCCCAGTGGTCTTGGGTCTTCCTTGGTTCCGCCTCCACAACCCTCATATAAATTGGGAGACAACTCGCATTACCTTCCCGAAGCAAGAGGAACAACCAACACCCTCTGATAGTGTTCCTCTTCCTGTTCTCTCATGTAAAGAGATCGCCATCCCCATACTGAGCACTATACCTGTGGTGTCAGAGGTCCTCACAGAAACAGATCAGGGAGAACAACCCGATTTAACGCTACCTCCTGTGTACCAAGAATACCAAACCGTGTTTGATCAAAGACAAGCTACCTGTTTACCACCTCATAGAGTATATGACTGCCGAATAGATCTACAACCTGGCGCTCGTATACCTACCAGTAGAGTATACTCCCTTACGGAGAAAGAGAATCTCTATTTAAGGGAGTATCTTGACACCATGTTGGAACTAGGGTTTATTCGGCCATCTAGATCCCCTGCCTCTTCGGCTTTGTTTTTCATCCCTAAACGAGAAGGGGGTTTGCGATGCTGTATAGACTATCGCTCTTTAAATAACATCACCATAAAGAACAAATACCCCTTGCCGCTCATCTCCTCTCTGCTCGACCAGGTGAAGGATGCCCAATGGTTCACGAAATTAGATCTACGTGGAGCCTATCACCTGGTTCGAGTTAGAGAGGGCGATGAGTGGAAGACAGCCTTCTGCACCAAATACGGGCTGTATGAATATTTAGTGATGCCCTTTGGGCTATGTAACGCTCCTTCAGCATTCCAATACTTCATCAATGAAGTGCTGAAGGAGTGTCTTGACAAACACGTCATAGCCTATATTGATGATCTACTAATATATTCCAAGACTCTGGAAGACCATGTAAGTCATGTGAAGTTGGTCCTTCATCTGTTACAAGAAAACAACCTTTTCTGTAAGCTAGATAAGTGTTTCTTTCATCGCCATCAGGTTGCCTTTTTGGGATTCATAGTGTCAGCAACAGGTCTACGCATGGATCCACGAAAGGTCAGTGCTGTTCTAGATTGGCCTCCTCCCAAAAATGTGAAGGAAATCCAACAATTCATTGGGTTTTCAAATTTCTATAGACGTTTCATTCACCAGTTTTCAGATTTAGTAGCTCCTATCACAAAGTTGTTACGTAAAGGGGTTCCGTTTCAATGGTCAGAGACTGCGGATAAAGCCTTTAACATACTCAAGATCGCCTTTACACAGGCCCCTATTCTCAAACACCCCGATCCTTCCAGTCCCTACGTGGTGGAGGTTGATGCATCACAAGTAGCCGTGGGAGGGATACTTTCTCAAGCTGACGCCTACACTGGTGAATTGCATCCTGTGGCCTATTATTCCCACAAATTGACCCCCGCTGAGGTGAACTATACTGTTGGTGAGAGAGAGCTCTTAGCCATTAAAAAGGTATTGGAAGAATGGAGACAATATCTCCTAGGGACAAACCATACAGTCACTGTCCTAACCGACCATCGTAACCTCCAATATCTGAAATCGGCCAGAGCACTGTCCATGCGACAGTTAAGATGGACACAGTTTTTAATGAGTATGATTTCAAGATACATTTCAGAGCGGGGAGACAAAATGGGAAGGCCGATGCCCTTTCCCGCCTGGGATTCGATCCAGTCCCGTCAGTTGAGACACCTCCCTGTATCATTGCTCCCCAAAGATTGATTGGAGTGTTAACCACTGAAGAAGATTTTCTCCTGCAGGTGAAACATGCACAGAGCAAACCCACTTCTAGAGACATAGCACATCAACAACAGGCCATTGTTACAGACGACCTTCATTACATACAGGGAGGGCTGTTTATTCCCACAGTAACACTACAAAAGCAAGTAATGGAATGGTGTCATTCTCATGGGGTGGCTGGACATCCAGGCTATAAAAGAACCTTAGAGTTGGTTAGAAGATACTGTTGGTGGCCTCACATGGCAAAAGACATACAACATTTTGTACAAACCTGTCATGTCTGTGCACAGGGTAAATCCTCACATGAAGGCTTAGTGGGTTTGTTATTGCCCCTTCCTACACCGGTAGCACCCTGGCAATCTGTCTCCATGGACTTCATCGTAGAATTGCCGAGAACACACAGGGGCAATACCGCTATTTTAGTGGTAGTGGACATGTTCACCAAAGCAGCTCATTTCATCCCGCTACAAGGCCTTCCTACCTCTGCAGGGTTGGCGGGTGTGTTTCTGCAAAATGTAGCACGACTCCATGGTCTTCCGTCTGTCTTGGTTACTGACAGAGGCTCTCAGTTTATCTCCAAATTTTGGAAGCAGTTATGTAAATCACTACAAATAGAGGTTCGCCTGTCTTCTAGTCACCATCCTCAGACGGACGGACAGACTGAACGTGTAAACCAAAGCCTTGAACAATTCTTACGGTGTCAGCTATTGCAAGAACAAAAGGAGTGGGATGAATTGATTTGGTTGGCGGAACTATCGTATAATAACAGCCACCACTTTTCCACTTTATACACACCCTTTTATGCTTCATACGGTTTTCATCCTAAAGTACTCCCTTTCCCTCCATTGAGGCCTTGTGCCATTCCAGCTGCTCAAGATTTAGTATCACATTTGCAGGCGGTACATTCCACCATACATACCAACCTTGACAAGGCCAAAACAGAGTATAAGAAGACTGCTGACGCATATAGACATGCAGGACCCCTGTACCAACAAGACGACAAGGTTTGGTTGTCCACTAAATACCTAGCATTGAAGGGAGCATGTAAATTTAGACCCAAGTTTATTGGTCCCTTTTCTGTACTTAAAATCGTCAATCCGGTGGCCATAAAATTGAGTCTGCCCCCTTCGATGAAAATCCATCCTGTTTTTCACATCTCATTGTTGAAGCCGGTGTTGCCTGATACTCGTCTTCCTGTTGTTCCTCTCTCCACTTCAGTAGATTCTGAGGCGGAATATGAGGTGGGAGCTATATTGGACTCTAGGAGAGTGAGGGGTCGCCTCCAGTATTTAATACACTGGAAGGGGTTTGGAATAGAGGAAAGGTCTTGGGAACCTGCCGCTCAAGTTCATGCGCCTCGTTTACTGCGAGCCTTCCACAGAAGGTACCCCCACAAGCCCAAACCGGTGGGGGGCGTTGTGGGAGGGGTGTTCTGTCATGCCTGCCGCGTAGGTAGCAAATAGCGTTAAGAGATCGTTCCGCTATTCAGGCCGTTTACTAGTGGTTGGCGTTGGTTGGCAAAAGCAATGAGGATGTAATTGCGCATGCGTAAGCACCACGCATGCGCTACCGGATAGCGTTCGAGTGTTAAACCCGCCCTAGACTCCCAGGAAGTGCTTCGCGTTCAGCCAGTTAGTGTTCATTCCGTTCCGGGTTCACATCGGCATCCGAGGAGCTAGGGGTTCTGGCGTGCAGGTACTTTGAGGTGCATGTGTAAGTCTTTGAAGCGGCTCGCTTCTGGATTCTTTCTTGTGTTTTCGTTTTTCTAGCGTGATATCAGTTTACCGCGGAGGGCGGTGGCAATTTATGTTGGTTCCGGTTTTTTCCCTCGATGTATTCCGAGGTCTCTCTTTTGGTTTTCGTCCGGGTTATCATGTTACTGAATTTTTGTACTTGGTGATTTCAACCGGACACAGTTACAGAGCATCTGCTCGATGCTCAGGGATACAGACATTAGGTACACAGTCCTTTCCAGCGCATTACAGAGTTCCTGATATTCTCCTTGCATTCTTTTCTTTGTTTCTTGGTTCATTGAACTTCCACAAGGTACATAATAGACTCAGCACATATCATTTCGAGGAACATACAGGGAGGGTATTGTTTTCACTTTTACCTCTTATGTATTGCTGCAGTGCTACAGCGGAAGATACCATATTCCCCTGCGTAGAAGAAGACTGTGGAGTGTCTTTCTTTTTCTCCCCCTCCTACCCTTGTTTTGTTCCCCTGTGTTCCCCTTGGTTACGTTTCGGGTGTTAGTGTCCCGTCCTGACGCCCGGGAGGTGACGGGGGGAATCAGGGTGCATAGCATCGTGGATCCAGGACACTTCCGAGACATAGAAGGTGCGTGCATGACAAGGACCCTATGTGTAAACTTCAGGCACCATTGTTAGTATATGGATGCAGAGCCTGTTTTAGCCCCAGCCACAATGAGTGAGAGTTTGCACTAGCATAAACTGGGTTGTGCACCAATTTACTAGCTCAGTGCCTGAAGTCAGCAAGAATTGAAATCAAAAGTCCTGGAAAGTGGTACTGTACCCCACGCACTAAACATCAGCTATGCAAAACCTCTACTAAAATTGAATAACGCAGAACCCACCCAAACAGAGACACTATCTGACCTACCATGCCTATCCAAGTCACTCAAACATTTGTGGCACTTCAACTCAATCAGAAAATGAATGACAATTCAGACTCATCTAATCAGACTTTATAGATGTCCAGTGTCCTGAAACAAGCCTCTTTTAAATTAAGGAATTCAGTACCAACCAGAATATACAAGGAAGCCCATTCAAAAGGTCTTGACTAACAGAGCTAAAATAAGCATTAGTAAATGCATTAAGTTTCACCTATGTGATTGATAATAAGCTGTTTTTTGTTGTAAATTGTAGCTTGCTGAATAGTTGTAGAATATAAGTTACAGAAAGTCTGTTAAAGTGTTAAGATTTGTTTATGTTAAAAAAGGCAATATATTGTGCTGTTATTTGTGGTGTAGTGTGTGTAAGTAAAAGCAACATTTTTAAAAATGAAACGAAAGAGGGAAATAATAGAATTAATTTATGTAACAGAAATATTAGGCCATGTGTATCAAGCAAAATTGCGTTTGCGAATGCAATTGTGCCAAATGGTATGTATTAAGGCAAAATAAGGAATCGCAAAATTTGTGATTCCTTATTTTGCGATTGCATTTAAGGAATCGCAAATTTTGCAATTCCTTAAATGCAATGTAAGAAGCACCAAAAAAGTGCAATTTGGCCTTAAGGAATCGCAAATTCCCACCAACTTCAAATCGGTGGTAATTTGCGATTTCTTTGAAAAATGCACTTTTTTGCATTTTTCAAACTGCATTGTGATGCACATAAATGCCCTTAGGGCATGTATTTGCGCCACATGTGCATCCATGCTTATTTCAGGGGTGCAACAGGGTGTCCTGTTGACACCCCTGCACCCTTGAAATTGCATTCTCAATTTGCGATTCGCTAATTATGAATCGCAAATTTAGAATGTCTTCCCAGTCATTCCTATGGCCCATAGGAATGAATGGGGAGGTATTCCTTAATTGCGAATCGCAATTTGCGATTCGCAATTAAGGAAAATGTAGGATTCGCAAAATGTATTGCAAATCCTACCTACGTAGCATTTTGCAATTCTCAAATAGCGATTCGCAAAAAAAAGCTATTTGAGAATCGCAAAATGACTTTTTGATATATATGGCCCATTATGTGTTAGGAGGAGTTTTGACAGCTTTTGGGCCCTGTACCACTGCACCTGCTGCACCATTCAAATAATGCCCCTTTTGCCTGCAAGATAATTACATCTGTGACTGCCTAGGAAGTAGTAAAATATAGCAATATTTGGGGTTTAGAGGAGTTATGACAAGTTTTAGTCCCAGTACCACTGCAGCTGCTGCACCATTCAAATCATGACCGTTTTGCCTGTAAGGGAATTGTACTTGTGACTGCATGTTTAGTAGTTAAATATTGCACTATTTGGTGTTTTGAGGGGTTCCTAAAGCATTGGGACCCTAGAATCACTGCACCTGCTTCACCATTGAAATCATGACGCTAGTTCCTGCAAGGTAACTGCACTTGTGACTGCGTATTTTGTGGTGAAATATAACAATATTTGGTGTTTATAAGAGTTATGACAATTTTTGGCCCTGGTGTCACTGCACCTGCAGCACCATTGAAATCATGGCGCTAGTGCCTGCTAGATAACTACACTTGTGAATTCCTGTTAAGAGGTCAAATTTAGCAACATTCTGCGTTTTGTGGAGTCCTTAGAGCATTTGGCCCCGGTGCCACTTCGCCTGCTGCACCATTCAAATCAAGCACCTTTTAACTGAAAGATAATTGCAATTGTGTCTGCCTGTATAGTAGTAAAATACAGCCACATTAGGTGTTTAGAGGAGTTCTGACAACTTTTGGGACCGGTCCCACTGCAGCTGCTGCACCATTAAAATCATAACCTTGTTGTCTGCAAGGTAACCGCATTTGTGACTGACTGTTTAGAAGTAAAATATAGCAATATTAGGTGTTTAGTGGGAGGGGTGCTTAGAGCTTTTGGTCCTGGTATCACTGCACCTGCTGCACAATTGAAATCATGATCCTGTTGTCTGCAAGATAACTGCACTTGTGACTGCCTGTTTAGTTTCAAATTTTAGAAATAATCTCTATCAATCAATCATTTGTAAAGCGCTCTACTGACCCGTGAGGTTCTCAAGGCGCTGATGGGGGGGGGGGGGGGTAAGCAGCTACTGATCGAACAGCCAGGTCTTGAGAAGTCTCCTGAAGGTCAGCAGGTCCTGGGTCTATCGTACGTGGATGGGGAGGGTGTTCCGTGTCTTGGTGGCGAGGTGGGAGAAGGATCTGCCACCGGTGGTTGTTCGGTGGATGCGCGGGATGGTGGCGAGGTCAGCGGAGCAGAGTTGGCGGTTGGGGGTGTAGAAGGTGAGTTGCTTGTTGAGGTATGCTGGTCTGACGTCATGGAGTGCTTTGTGAGTATGGTTGAGGAGCTTGAAGGTGAACTTCTTGTTGACAGGGAGCCAGTGCAGGTCTCTCAGGTGGGCTGTGATGTGGCTGTGGAGGGGGATTCGGGGAAGAGGCGTGCAGAGGTGTTCTGTATGCGTTGGAGTCTCTTCTGGAGTTTGGCTGTGGTTCCGGCATAGAGGGTGTTGCCGTAGTCCAGCCTACTGGTGACAAGGGCCTGGGTGACCGTTCTTTTGGTTCCGGTGGGAATCCATCTGTAGATCTTGCGAAGCAAGCGGAGGGTGTTAAAGCAGGAGGAGAAGACGGTGTTGACTTGTTGGGTCATTGACAGAGAGGAGTCCAGGATGAACCCCAGGTTGTGTGCGTGGTCAGTGGGTGTAGGTGCAGTTCCCAGCAAGGCCGGCCACCAGGAGTCGTCCCAGGCAGAGGGAGTGGAGCCAAGGATGAGGACCTCCGTCTCAGTTTCAGACGACTGCTCTTCATCCATTCGGTGACCGCCTTCATCCCTTCATGGAAATTGATTTTAAAGGTGGTGGGGTCTTTGGTGAGGGAGAGGATCAGTTGGGTGTTGTCGGCGTATGAGACTATGTTGAGGATGTGCGATCGGACGAGGTTGGCAAGCAGTGTCATGTAGACATTGAAGAGGGTTGGGCTGAGGAATGATCCTTGGGGTACGCCGCAGTTGATCTTGGTGGCTTCGGATCGGAATGGAGGGAGGCGAACTCTCTGGTTCTGTTGGTGAGGAAGCATGTGATCCAGTCCAGGGCTTGGTGGCAGGCGGTGTCAAAGGGGGCTGAGAGGTCCAGGAGTGTGAGGGCTGTGGTTTAGTCATTGTCCAACTGGGCCCTGATGTCGTCGGTGTCGGCAATGAGGGCAGTTTCGGTGCTGTGGTTGCTGCGGAATCCGCTTTGGGATGAGTCCAAGGTATTGTTTTCATTGAGGAATTGGGTCATTTGACTGTTGACGATCTTCTCGGTGACTTTTGCCGGGAACGGGAGCAGGGAGATGGGCCAGAAATTCTTGAGGTCCTTTGGGTCTGCCTTGGGTTTCTTGAGTCGGCCGTTGATCTCTGCGTGTTTCCAGCTCTCTGGGAAGGTGGCAGTCTCCAATGAGCTGTTGAAGATCTTACAGAGTTGGGGTGCGATGATGAAGCTCGCTTTGTTGAATATGTGATGGGGCAGGGGTCTGATGGTGAGATGGAGTGGATGGTGTTCATGGTCTCGATGGTGTCTTCGTCGTTGACTTGGTTCCAGGAGATCAGACGGCTGGTGTGACTGGGGGCGGTGAGTCTTGAGTGTCTGCAGCTGATAGAGAGGTCTGGGAGTTGAAGCTGTCATGGATGTCTGCGATCTTGCAGAGGAAGAAGGTTGCTAGAGAGTCGCAGAGGTCTTGTGACGGCGGGATGTCGTTGGAGCTGGAGCTGGGGTTGGCGAGCTCCTTCACGATGTTAAGGAGCTCTTTGCTGTTGTGTGCATTGTTGTCAATGCGTTCCTTGAAGGATGTCCTTTTGGCCGTACTGATGAGTTGGTGGTGTCTGAGGCTGGTGTTTTTGAGGGCTGCATGGTTGTTTGGTGTTTGCTCGTGGCGCCATTTCTTCTCTAGTCTTCGGCAGGTCTGCTGGGATGTTTGGAAGTCGGCAGTGAACCATATGGCTCTTCTGTCGGTGTGTCTGTTTGAGGGTTTCTTGATCGGGTGAGAGTGTTGGTGCAGTCCTCGATCCATTGCCTGAGGTTGGAGGCGGCTGTGTCGGTGTCGGTGAGTTCGGTTGATGGGTTTCAAGCGAGGGTGGTGATTAGCTGATCTTTGGTTATCTTGTTCCAGGTGCGGTGGGGGATTCTTTGCTGGTGGTTGTGTGCGGTGGTTTTAATGAAGGAGAAGTGGATGCAGGGGTGGTGTGGCTGACGGAGATGTGGCTGCTGGCGTAGAAAATGGGGGTGTCCGGCAGAATGGCTGGGTGTTGTGACGAGCTGTTTGAGGCCGAGGTTGGCGAGGTTGTCCAGTAATGTGGTGGAGTTGCTTCCCTTGGTAATCTTGTGGTGGAAGTTCAGGTCTCCGAGGAGGATGTATTCTGTGGGGGCCAGGGCGTGCGAGCTGATGGCGTCTGTGATGGAGTTGATAAACTGTGCCCGGGGCCCGGGGGGTTTGTACAGGAGGGTTCCATTGAGGGTGGGGTTGGGATCGATGTGGATCTGGAAGTGCAGGTATTCGGTGGTGCTGACGGTGTCTTCGGCGTTGGTTGAGATTCTGAGGGTGTTTCTGTGGACGATGGTGATTCCTCCTCCCGGTCTGTTGGTGTGGTCCCTGTGGGTGATTTTGTAGCCATCAGGGATGGCTATGGCAACGTATGGCGCTGATGAGGTGTTCATCCAGGTCTCCATCAGGAAAGCGACGTCCGGGGAGTATGAGTCGAGCAGGTCCCAGAGTTCAATGGCGTGCCTGTGGATGGAGCGGGTGTTGAGTAGTATACCTCTAAGGTGGCTGTTGCCTGCCTTGGTGGGGGGGCAGGACGTGCTGATGTACGCTGGCTGGTGAGGCTGCAGTTTCGGTAGGTGAATGGTCCGTGGGTGTGCTTCGGGGGGGCCTTGAAGCAGGCGGTAGGTCGACCGGCGTTGAGTGTGTGGAGGAAGTTGGTGTTGTAGCGGCGTCTGGCATTTTGGTGCTCACGGGGGCAAAGGGGGTCTGACGCTGGGCGCAGTCCAGGCGCGGACAGGCACAGACAGGCTTGCATTAGGCGCATCCGCTACGCGCGTCCGTTGCGTGACTGCGCAGCACTCGGCATTATGTGGGGAGAGGGGTGGGAGCAGAGACTGTGTCGGGGGGCCGCAGGGAAGCAGCGGCGGAAAAAATACACAGAGCAGGGAAGCAATTTGTGCACAATAGCAGTATAAAGGTATAAACAGTATAAAGGCAAAAAACACCAGGACCAGGCAAGTAGTTGATGGGGGGAGAGGGAATAAGCACAAACGGAGCGGCATCTGCGGGCAAAAAAACGGGAGTGTGACCTGGGGAGCGCTGCAAACGCGAACATTTGCTGGTGAGGGCTTCGAGCCGGGGCGGGAGCGACTGCTGACCTGAGCTGCTGGGGAGTGGTGGCCTGGACCAGAGGTCAGGGCATCATCTGTGTTTAGTGGGGTCCCTAAAGCTTTTGCCCCGGTGCCACTGCACCATGCAAATCAAGTCCCTTTATTACAGCAAGTTAACTGAAATTGTGACTCCCTGTTTAGTAGTGAAATATAGCAATATTATGTGTTTAGAGATGTTCTGACAACTTTTGGGCCCAGTGCTACTGCACCTGCTGTACCATTCAAATAATGACCCTGTTGCCTGCAAGGCTACTACACTTGTGGCTGCCTTTTTAGTAGTAAAATATAGTATAGCTCTTGTACATTAACTTTATTTTTTAACGTGCAATGTTTATTATAACTTTCAGAATTTCATCATAATGACCAAATAAATTAAGTTGAAACAGTCAATCCACTAATCTTTGCAAAGTGCAAAGAAATGTAGTGAGGCATGAATAGGAAATGCCACAAATGTTCTAAGGCTAAAGCATCTGCTTTACACAACTAATTAATAAAAAGCAAGCCTTCCAGCATAATGTTGAAAGCTATCTGCCTTTCCGTGGGCAGAGGTCTTATCTTGACAGTGAATGGGGCTTACACAGTGTGAACAACTTTAGAAGTATAGTAAATGTGTGAAGCCTGGGGAAGTTTTAAAAAACTATTCCACAAAAAGGCGAATGAACGCAGTATTTTAGCACTGGGAACTGATAAATGCCCCCTTTTAAGGCATATGAAATGCAAAAGATTTCACAAGCGCAGTGCTGTGCAGGCAAAACCTAAAAAAACTATCAGTCTGGCATTGTCTATCAGTCTTAAGAAAGAAAGAAACAACAAAAAAAAGAAACAAAGAAAGAAAGAGAGAAAGAAACAAATAAACAAACAAAGAGACACAGACATAGACACAGGAAGAGAGACAAAGAAAGAAAGAGAGCAAAAGAAAGAAAGAAAGAAGGAAAGAGAGAAGGAATGAAAGAAAGAGAAGGAAAGAAGAAAGAGAACACATGGAAAGGCAAAGAGGAGGCAAGAAAGTCAAGAATGAAAGAAAGAAGGAAAGGAGAAAGGAGAATGAATGAAGAAAGAAAGGAGAAGGAAAGAAAGACGGCAAGAAGGAAAGAAAGAAAAAGAATGAAGGATTGAAAGAAAGAAAGAAAGAAAAAGAAAGAAAGAAAGAAAGAAAGAAAGAAAGAAAGAAGGAAAGAAAAAAAGAAAGAAAGAAAGAAAGAAAGAAAGAAAGAAAGAAAGAAAGAAAGAAAGAAAGAAAGAAAGAAAGAAAGAAAGAAAGAAAAGATGAAAACCTAATACAGTTGATTTTAGTAAATCAAAAGGTCTCGGCTAACTGCTGACCTAAAAATGTACTTTCGAACTGAATCCTCAGATGAAATGTCTTCTTTTATAACATTCCCAGCAGGCAAGACTGGTTCATTGCAAAACTTTACACTCTGAACGATGCCATCACTTGTCTGATTGCACACATCTTTTTTTTTGATTTCACAAATTTGTATTGGTAGTTTCCAAAACAAAACAAAAATATACAAAAACATACATTAAAAAAGCAGAGGCGACAATAATGTGTACGAATAATTTGGTAGTGAGCACAGTAAGTAAGTAAATGGAAAACTATCTGTAATGAGAGTGACAATCACGTAAATTAATAAATTAAGACTGAAACAAAAATACAGCAATAAGTGAAAGCAGCATAATAACAGTCATTAACTTCATACATAGCTTCTACACAGGAATGGTGGGCATTGGTATACAGATAACGACCCTCCCAGGGTAAGATTACCAAGAGCAGGCAAATAAGTTACTGAATAGACTTGGTGGTAAGTATATACGGTCCTATGGGCGTGAAGGTCACGAAGTGTGCTGAGAAATCATGGGGGCTTATCTATGCTGAAGTAATTGTTGAGGGAGGTCCACAATTGTCTGTGAGGGGGGCGCCATGGGGTGTTTTGGAGTGAGATATTGTCAGCACCTCTCAGGTTTGTGATCCAATTTAGCCAACATTTACAGGAGGTCTTGTGGGTATCTTTCCAGTTGTTCAGGATTATTTTCACACCAGCAGTGAACATAAGGTCATCCTCCGATAATGGAACAGCTCTAGTAAAGCCCATTACTAAGGTAAAAAACTCTCTGGTAGGGGAGAAGGAGAAAACCTTTGCAATGAATGCAAATACTTTGTCCCAGAAGGCCGTAACACATACTCAGCTAAGTAATAGGTGCTCAAGGTCGCCATCTTTCTTGTTACAGTTCCAGCATGTGGCGTTGTCTCTAATATTATGTGAAAAGAGACCTGGCGGTGTCCAGAAAGCTTTGTGGAGAAGCCAAAACTTCGTCTGGGAAAGAGTAGGGCTTATTTTGTGTCTCATGGTTGATGCCCATGTGTTGGACCACTCCACTTCTGAGATTGGTACAGATGAATATGTTTCCCAGAATTGACGAAGCTCTTTATTGAGATTGGAACGCTGTGGACATAGTGTTTTATAAAGTCTGGAGACCTGGTGGCCAACTTATTAAGGGCGGCTAAGTAGCTTGGAAGGGAGGTTGGCTTTTTGGACAGTTTTGCTTTGGAGATTGCTGTTTTAATATTCAAAATGTTATAGAATTCCATTGCTTCTAGACCATATTTGGTTTGGAGTTCTTTAAAAGGGAGCGGGTAGTTATTAATGAACAGTTGGTGTGGGAAGAATATACCTTTATTGATCCAAATCTCATTGTGAAGTGATTTCCCCTTGTACTTTATTAAGTGGTTGTGCCATAACGACTCCCATTCAGAACACCTTACATGGTTAGGCAGGATTTTATCAATTTTTAGGAGAGCAAGTGTTGTATTTTTGAAAATGTATATTGAGCAGCTGGCCGTATTCGTTTTAGCAGTAAGGATGGACGCTGGGGCGAGGTTTTTAATAAGGGCTTTCTCAACAGTAAGCCATACAGGAACGTATTCAGCTGGTGGGGGCAGCCAGTAAGATCCTTGCTTGGCAAGAAAGGCAATCTGGTATAGTTTGAAATCCGCTAGATTGACCCCACCCAGGGTTTTACCGAGGCATAGTTTTTTAGGTTAATTCTAGCCTTTTTCCCTTTCCACAGGAATTTAGAAAGAAGATTGTCTAATTTGTGGTGGAAGTCTTGGGACAAGGTGAGAGGGAGCATTGTAATGAGATAATTGCCTAAGGGGGGAGATCATCATTTTAATGGTCTTGACCCTTCCCCACCAAGTTATAAAACGATGGGACCAGCCATCCAATTGTGATTTAATTTTGTTTAGAGTGACGGATTCATTGTGGTGAAGTGTTTCGAGAAAGGAGCTGCCGAATTCGATTCCCAGATATTTAATAAAGCCAGTTTGCCATGTGAAGCATGAGGCACCGAGCATATCTCTGGTACCATAGACGTTTAGGGGCTTCACTTCTAACTTATCACGATTTAATTTGTAACCGGAATGTAGCGAGTATCTTTCAATGGTAGTCATGAGAGCTTCTATGGAGGTCTCTGGATTCTTTGTCGCTACTAGATGTCATCAGCGTATGCAGCTAGTTTCACCTGTGTGTACCCGAAGCTCACTCCCGCTATATCTTTATTTTGTTTTATGTCTGATAGAAGAGGTTCGAGGGCTAGGAGAAACAGTGCCGGAGATAGAGGGCAGCCTTGACTGGTGCCCTTTTGTAAACTAAATGAGTCTGAAAGGGTACCGTTGATGGCGATTCTAGCAGATGGCGAAGAATAGAGGGCCGTTACCATATTGTTGTAGGAGTTCCCTAGATTAAAGGCTGTCATGCAATGATGTAAAAAGGGCCAAGAGACTCTATCAAACGCTTTTTCAGCGTCGAGGGTTATGACTACCATTGGGGTGGATGTTATTTTGGCTTTTTCTAGGATATGGCATAGAAGCCTTGTGTTGTCGTTGTTGGACATACATTGTTTTAAAAACCCCACCTGGGAATTACTGATTAATTTGGGAAGAATGGAATGGAGTCTTCTCGCTAGAATTTTCGCATAGATTTTGCAATCCAGATTTATAAGTGAAATGGGTCGATAATTTTTAGGTAGGAGGGGTCTTTACCCTCCTTCGGGATAACAATTATAGTGGCTTTGCCCGTTGATTCCGAAACACTACCAGAAGAGGCCATTGAGTTGAAGAGCTTTAGGAGCATGGGGGCGAATGGTACTCAGACATAATATCGAACTTTTAATATCGAAGTGACATAATATCGAAGTTTAAATATCGATGATGAAAAATATCGGAATCACAAATATCGATTACAAAAATATCGTAATAAGTATGTGTGCTGAAATATCGATAACAAAAATATCTAAGTAAAATATCGTTGTAAAGAAATATCGATAAATAGTAAAAATATCGAAATAAAATATATAGTAATAATTATGTAGTAATATGTGTTATTGTTGTGCAATAATTAATAATATTTACAATTTATTAATAGTAATGTGTACCTATAAAATATAATAAATAAAAAAAATAAAACATATAAATTTAGGAGCGGGATGTTGGGTTAATAGGGGATAAGGGTGGGGAGTGTATTAAAAATGCATATATTATAAATATTAAATTGCAGATTTTTTATTTTAATTAGAAAATATATTAAAACAAATTTTTTAATATAAATTTTATAAAAAAATTAATTAATTGATATATAAATTTAGGAGCGGGATGTTGGGTTTATAGGGGATAAGGGTGGGGAGTGTTTTAAAAAAAATTATAATTTTTTTTTTATTTAATTTAAAAAATATAATAAATTAAAAAAAACATTTAAAAATTAAAAATGTAATATTTTTTAAAATATTTCAAAATTTTAAAAATATGTTTTCAAATATATTTTTTTAGAAATTTGATATTTGAAATAGATGTTATTTTATAATAATTATTTTAAAATAATATAATATAAAAAATTTTTATAAATAAATATATTTAAATAAGAGAAAAAATTTAAAATGGTTAAATAATTCTACATAAAAAAAGTGTTTTAAATTTTAAATTTATTGGGAAAATTAAAAATATATATATATATATATTTTATAATTTAAAAATATATATTTTAAAATGTTTTGTTAAAATATGTCAAAACATTTATAAAACCAATATGTACATTAAATACAAATTAAAAATTTCGAATTTCGCTAAAATTTTCAAATAAATTGCGAAATTTTTTCTATAACATTTTACAATATTGTTCTACTTTAAAATATGTTTAACAATTTATTTTATATAAATAATCTGAATATTTTTTTACATTTATTTGATATTTACACATTCGGAATAAGTATACTTGTTTGTTGAGTGTATGGAGTGAGTAAAATTGTTAACAATCTATATTGCTGTACAGTTTTGTATATTATACTACATTTGAATAGTGAAAATAAAAATTATTAATTAGAAAAGATTCTTTTTTAAACATTATTATTGTATATAGTGTTTAAGGTATGTATTTTTATTTAACTAAACATATATATACATGCATTTTATGTACCTTGGAGTGGGAATTTAAAAGTATATGTAAATAGTGTGCTAAAGTATTCCTAATTAATGTAGAATGGAGTAGGAATAGTAAATTATATATAATTAGTGTCCACCATCTATCTCTAATTTATGTAGACTGGAGTGAGAAAATTCAATTATATTTAATTAGTGTCCAGCACCTACCCCAAATTAATGGTGACTGGAGTGGGAATAGTAAATTATATTTAATTAGTGTCCAGCACCTACACCAAATTAATGTAGACTGGAGTGGGAATAGTAAAGTTATGTAGATTGAAATGTCATTAAATAAATATTTTAGTGAAGTAAAATATTAAATACTGTAGTGTTTTTTGGAACAAATTAAATTTTTTATTAACATGAGAAAGAACAACAATAAACATTAGTATAACATATATTTTTTACATTTATATTTATTAATATATTAGTGGAATTTGTGTACATTTTATTAAACATTTCAAACAATATTGGTAATATTACTAAATTCAAAGAGTACATATTTAATAAACATAAGTATTGTTATAAGTAAATAAAATGGGAAACAACCATTACAACGCAACTTTTACAAAGCACTACCATTACAACTAAATTTTTACAACGCAAAAACTATTACAACGCATGTATTTACAACGCATTGTTTTACAACGCAGGTACCTTTACAACGCATACCATTACAACGTAAGTATTGGTAAATATATAATTATATTTGAAATTTTATATGTTTGGTTTTTTTTTAAGGGATATTTTTAAGGGTCCAGGGTCAGTTTTCAGTTTTGGGGTAAAGGGGTATTTTTAGGGTTCAGGGTCAGTTTTGTTTTTTGTGGGTAAAGGGGTATTTTTAGGGTTCAGGGTCAGTGTTGGGTTTTTGGGTAAAGGGGTATTTTTAGGGTTCAGAGTCAGTTTTCAGTTTTTGGGTAAAGGGGTATTTTTAGGGTTCAGGGTCAGTTTTCAGTTTTTGGGTAAAGGGGTATTTTTAGGGTTCAGGGTCAGTTTGAAGTTGGTAAAAGGGTATTTTTAGGGTTCAGGGTCAGTTTTTGGGTTTTTGGGTAAAGGGGTATTTTTAGGGTTCTGGGTTAGTTTTGGGTTTTTGGGTAAAGGGGTATTTTTAGGGTTCAGGGTCAGTTTTCAGTTTTTGGGTAAAGGGGTATTTTTAGGGTTCACGGTCAGTTTTCAGTTTTTGGGTAAAAGGGTATTTTTAGGGTTCAGGGTTAGTTTTGGGTTTTTGGGTAAAGGGGTATTTTTAGGGTTCATGGTCAGTTTTCAGTTTTTGGGTAAAGGGGTATTTTTAGGGTTCAGGGTCAGTTTTCAGTTTTTGGGTAAAGGGGTATATTTAGGGTTCAGGGTCAGTTTTCAGTTTTTGGGTAAAAGGGTATATTTAGGGTTCAGGGTCAGTTTTCAGTTTTTGGGTAAAGGGGTATTTTTAGGGTTCAGGGTCAGTTTTCAGTTTTTGGGTAAAGGGGTATTTTTAGGGTTCAGGGTCAGTTTTCAGTTTTTGGGTAAAAGGGTCTTTTTTGGGTTCAGGGTCAGTTTTGGGTTTTTGGGTAAAGGGGTATTTTTAGGGTTCAGGGTCAGTTTTCCGTTTTTGGGTAAAGGGGTATTTTTAGGGTTCAGGGTCAGTTTTCAGTTTTTGGGTAAAGGGGTATTTTTTGGGTTCAGGGTCAGTTTTGGGTTTTTGGGTAAAGGGGTATTTTTAGGGTTCAGGGTCAGTTTGGGGTTTTTGGGTAAAGGGGTATTTTTAGGGTTCAGGGTCAGTTTTGGGTTTTTGGCTAAAAGGGTATTTTTAGGGTTCAGGGTCAGTTTTGGGTTTTTGGGGTACAGGGATACAGGGTTAAAATAAATTTAAATTTAAATTAATTTAATTAAATGAAATTAAATTACATTAAATTAAATTAAATTATATTATTTTTAATTATTACAATTTAAATTAAATTAATTAAATGATATTAAATTACATTAAATTATATTACATTTAATTAAATTATATTATTTTCTATTAATTTAAATTAACAAAATTATTATATACTTACCAATATTTACGTTGTAATGGTATGCGTTGTAAAGGTATTTGCGTTGTAAAAACATGCGTTGTAAATACATGCGTTGTAATAGTTTTTGCGTTGTAAAAATTTCGTTGTAATGGTATGCGTTCTAAACGTATGAGTTGTAACGTCATACATCCAAATAAAATATACTGTTTGAAAAATACATATACAATGTATATATTCAAATACATGTTGTTAGTAAACAATAGTTTAGTATTTATATTAATATAAATATAATAATATTACATTTTGTAACAAACATTTTAATTGAAGAAAATATTGTAGAATGGATTTATTTTTATACATTTTGTTAAACATTTTGTTAAATTTTTTTACACCATTTCAACATTTTTACAATTATAATAATAAATATTATGTATTTTATAATATTTATTTTTATAATTTTACAAATTGTGTACATTTTTCTAAGTAATTTAATACAAATAAAAAATTACTATTTTTTCATAGTATTCCTTGGTTTATTAAATTAACAAATACTTTGCTTGCATTAAATAATAAGTGTGTAATTTCTATAATTTTCTTTAGTTTTGGGTCCTTTATTTTGTAACCACTTTAGGTCGTTTTGTGTCATTTTGAGGAAGTTCAGCTAGCGGTTGGGAAACACTTCACGTCTCTGAAGGTAAGGTTTATTTAATATGTTTTAACTGTGTTTTGAATTAATTTTGAGAGTAGTTTGGTCGTATTTAGTGTTGTTAGAAGTAAATGTGTTGTATTGGCGATTATGATATGTTGTGTTTGCGGATGTACATTTAACGTACTTTTTAGTGTTGTATTGCCTTGTGTGTAGAGTTAGTGTTTCGATGTTTAAGTTTATTATTCGAAATATTATGTTGCTATTACTTTTAGTAGGAGTGTATGTGTTATTTTATGTGGGTGGGAATATTTCTTTTATGTCTTTCACTTGCAGGAGTTCCTGATGTCCGAAGGAAGCGTTTTTTTTGGGGGAGAAGTGTTCGTTAGTTTTATTAACTAATAGTTTGTAGACACTTCTTCAAATTTTTCAGCTTTCCTGGAGCGTTTTTTCTACATTTTTACATTTTTCGGGTTTTTTATGGTATTTCGAAAGAGCTTCGTGGAATGGATTTATCTATTTTGGGACAGTTGTATTTTTTCATTTTTTTTTGGGTAACTGTTATTCGAAACTGGATTATTTTGGTGGAAATGGATTCTACATAATTTGGAATATCTTTGGTAAGTTTTTTTACATTTTTATAATTGTGGGTGGGTAATGTTTTAATGAATATTGTTTAGTTTTATTTATTTCAAACATAATTAATGTGTGTATATATATTTAATTATATAATATATATTCCATACATTAATTTTTTTCGAGATAAATTATATGAATGTAATATTATTGTATTAGAACATTTTTCTATTGAGATTGTTTGTGGCTTAGAGTAGTTTACAGTAGTGTTTTGGCTATTATATTGAGGTATTCCATGCCTGTTGTGCTAGGGTACAGCTTTACTTGTTGCTCTAGGTATTTGTGCATTTGTTTTGTTTGTTTGGATGTTTTTGGAGTTAGTTCAGTAATGGATTGCTCCATTCTGAATTCCTGATAACTTTGCTCTTTTTGGAGGCATGTAATGAATTTTTCTAATGTTGGTTTAGTTCGGCCTGTTGATTGGAGGAAGGCATTGTGCCAACCTTCAACTGCGTTGTTTGTTTTAGATTCTCCATTTAAGGTGCTTCTGTAAACATTCCACCAGGGTATTAAGAATTTAGGATTTCTCCTGTGGCCAGATCTATGGAGTCTACCTATCCAAGTGTCCTCAAAGTAGTCTAAGAGAGGAGTTAACTTTGCTTCATTTTGTTTGTAAAATTGGCTGTCTATTAAAAGGTTGTAGTGTTCGGCCACATCTGTTTCAGGGATGTAAGCTAGTGCTATCAGTTTTTTTATTTGATATGCAAAAGATGAGCTTGTAGCATATTGTATGCTTAGAGTAGTTTTTTGTAAATGCCTCCAAAGACACTGATTAAAATGATAATAGCAGCCTTGGATACAGGTATGGGGGTGTATTTTTAAAATAGCTGAGAGCATTGCTTGTTCAAAATCCAGTATAATTTTTTCAGGGGAATAGTCATTTGTTTTTTGTTTGATAATGTTTAATAAATCCATATATGTTGAATTAGTTTTATTTGGAAGCAGTGCATATAGTAGAGGTATGTTACAGTTTTGATATAAGCCATGTATTGTGTAAAGTTGGTACAAAGGTCTGGGACAGATGTTAAAAGTACCGTCCATCATCCAAAATTGGCATTGTTGGAGTTTTATTAAATTTATAGCAGTACCAAAGATTATTATTCTTTTCTCATTGTTTTTATTGTCGTAAATTATAAAAGGTATTTTGTTTAAAGTTATAGTTTGGTCATGAGTTAAATTTATATCACTATATGTTTTAGGAGGTGGAGTGGTAGTAGTAGTTGCTTTTTTGGTACGTGATATTGTTCTTTTGAGAGAAATTATATTAGGCATTTGGGTAGTGGCTGTTTTTGGGATTTGTGGAATTTGTTCTTTTAAAATTAGGCTTGTAGGTTTTTGGGAACATGTACTAGCTTCTTTAATGTTTTCTAATGCTGTTCTGACTTCTATTTCTGTTACATTTGGAGGGTGGTTGTGTTCCCTGGTGTAAGGGACAGTTGCTTCTCTAGTTGTTGCTCTTCCATAACATTTGTTAGAGTAATATGTGCAACATTTCCAATTTACTTTCATCCCAAATTGTTTCTCTTGGGTATAAGTATAACCCATGTAGCAGAGTAATAGTTTCCCTTTTTGACTGGTAATAAATTCAGCTCCTTCTGTCATTTTCTCCTTTTTAAATCTATTAGAAATATATGGTATAGTTATTATAGTTATAGTTATATGTATTTTAAGTGGGAATTATAAATATTTATATTGTGCATGCTTACCTTTGGTTGAAGTTTAGTCTGTGATTTTGATGTTCTTTACTCTTTTCCTTGTGGTCTGTCTTTTCTGGTGTTTCTTTGCTTGAAAAAAACATTTATTTGTGTTAATTGTTTAGTTATATTTTTTTGGGTAGCTTTTACATGGTTTGCTATAAGTTAAAGCTTTTACTTATTTTATCTTTTTGAAAAGTGTTTGGATATACTTACTTTGGTAGTTGTATCTTTGTTTGTTGAATTCTGTTCTTTGATATTTGTAGTTAGTGGATGTTGTAGTGGTGCTAGAAAAAAAGAAGGATATATGCATAAATTATTACAATATGTTAGCAATTTTTCATTCTTTAGGAGTTACTGTTTGTCACATCATTTAATTGACTTACTTTGTATTAGTTGCTTGTTATGCAGAGTTTTAATGCTGTTGTAGGTGTAAGGCAATCTGTTCAATTTTCAGTTGTGGCCTGTATTTTCTTTGATGTCTTTATCTGTAAAAAAAAAAATATTCATTACAATCCATATTCATAAACATATTTTTGGAAGCAGGTCTGTTTGCTGTTTTAATGTTAAAGCTTCAATTAATTAATGTTGTTCGAGAAAAAATATAAAATGATTAATTTGTTAGTAGTTTCGTAGTTTTCTTCTTAGTTTTTTCTGTTCTTTAGTAGTGAAGTTTTCTGTAGTGGTAGGAGATAATATACAATACATATGTATGAGTAATTTGTCCTTTTTACTAAATGTGTAATTTTAGCAGTTCCTTTAATTAAGTTACATTTTGTTACTTACTTTCAATCCTCTTAATGGTAGGTTGAATCTTAGTTTTCTTGTAGGCGTCGTCAAATGTATCCACAGTATTCTTTCCTGTCTTCTACTTTTCTCAGGTAATTTGTTTGTTGGATGTAATTGTTTATATAGAGTTTTGGAGTTAGTAATTAGTTAGCTATTGGTGAGTTTATGTTTGTACTGTTTTGATTCGTTGGTTTGTATTTTTGAAAAACTGTTGGTGTAATTAATTACCATATATGGTAAACGCTAATTAATGTTGAGCATACATACCTTTATATAATATGTTAAAGAAATAATTTATACATGTGTAAATCATTTATTTTTAAATGTGAAAATGTATGTATTTATAAATTGTTGTAAAATGTGAATTGTAGTGCTAATAGTATTTTTTTAATGTTTAAAAGTGTTATAGAATAATAATAAAATTGTTCGATATTGCTTAAATAACGATATTATTGTAGCCGATATTTTTACTCTCGATATTTTTAACGTACTGTTTATAAATTTTAATTATCGATATTTAAATATTGCGATATATATGGGGTCGATATAATTGATATCGATGTTTATGTATTGTGATATTTTAATTTCGATATTTGTGTATGTGATTAAATAAGTATAGGATGACGATATATTTGATGTCGATATTTTTGTGTCGATAATTTTGTACTACGATAATGTGTGTTTCGATATTATGTCATAGATTCGGGGCGAATGACTAATCAAATGCTTTGTAGATGTTTGCAGAAAACCCATCCGGACCTGGGGCTTTGTTGCTTTTAAGGGATTTAATAGAGGACAGGATTTCTGTATCTTTGATGGGGGACCCTAATGCAGTATTATCTTCGTCAGAGAGTTTGGGTAGATTCAAGGCACCTAGGTATTTAGTACAAGCGACCGGGTCAAATGACACCTTGTTCTTGTAGAGGTCTTCTTAAAAGGATTTAAAGGTGTCAACAATTTTCCCTTGTTTGGTGTGTGTGTTATTAGCGGAGTCTTTGATTGATGCTATAGTGATCAATTCTTGCCTGTGTTTGAGATAGGACACGAGGGGTTTTCCAGCTCTATTCCCTTCAAAAAGTTTCAGGGCTTTGAACTTGTTAACCCAAAAACCTGCGTGTCTGCTTGCTATTGTGTTATATTCATATTTCTTTTTGATCAGTTGCTCTAAAACGAGTTTGTTGTCTAGGTCAGTTGAATGGGTGTTTTCTTGGAACTTGATGTATTTTTCGAGTCTATCAAGATCCAGATTTAGTTTATTATTGGTCTTTGCTCTGATGCCAATAATTATCCCTCTAATCGTGGCTTTTAGGGCGTCCCAGAGAGGTGTTCATATCAGGGGAGTCATTCAGTGAGATGTATTCCTTTATAGCGTTTTCTATTAATTATTTGCTTACAGGGTCAGATAAGATTTGTCATTAAAAAGCCAGCATTTTGGGGGTAGAATCGAGTGGGAGCCCGCAAGTTTGGCGCTAATGCAAGCATGATCAGAGATCAGCTTTGGGGCAATATCTGTTTCCTTGATGAGGCGAGTGAAAGGGCTAGAAATTAGGATATAGTCAATTCTGGAATATGAATTGTGTGGGGCAGAGTAAAAGGTATAGTCCTTCCCGTCAGGGTGTTGGAGACGCCAGGAATCTTTTAGTAAGAATTTGTTGCATAGGCGTGTGAGGGACTCGTGGGAACGAGAAAGTTGGAACGTGCATTTTGAATGGCGGTCTAATAGGGGTCCATTGGAAGATTGAAATCTCCGCCTACAATTAGGAGTTCATCTTGTGGGATGTTCTCTATCGCTTGGGAGACTGATTCCCAAAAGTCTGGTGTATCAGAGTTGGGACCGTATATGTTTACTACGTGTATTGGATCATCGTCCCTCAGCAGGGGGGTAATCAATAGCCCACCATCCGTGTCGTGTGTATGCGAGGTGACAGATAAATTAGTTTTGTTTTTAGATTAGGGTGATCACGCCTCCTTTCTTGTGGTTTGCCGAGGAGCAGAGTGTGTGGGAAATCCAATTGAGGTTGATAAAGCGTGTGTCCTCCTCTGAGAGCTTAGTCTCTTGTAGAAGGATGACATCTCCTTTTGATTTAGATAGTTATTCGAAAACCCTCCGTCTTTTCACTGGGTGATTGAGACCCTTGACATTCAATGAGACTACATTGAAATTTTCTGCTAGGGAATTGCTTTTAGCCATCTAACTAGATGTTGTCGCTAAGAGAATCGCCCACTGCACACCAGTTGTTGCTTGGTGTGAAACTGCTATTTGAAGGGTTCGTGATTTAACTCTAGCATGTGGACATTGAGAAGTGCATGACCTGTGTGATACTATAGAAGTGCTAACTTTCTCAACAAAAAGGAAGCAGAAAACAAAAAAAAAGGAAACGACCCATGTGGTGTACAACCCCATTTTCAACCCCTCTCTACCACCTCCCCCACCTTCCCACCCTTCCCCCAACCCTCCCCTGCCTCCCTCCCCAATTGTATGAACTGAAAAGAGTGTGCGACAGCAGTACCGTCTGCGAGCAGAACAGAGAGAATAAATGAGACAATAGAACTTCAGGCCAAACCAGATTAGACTAAAGGCCTACATTAGACCCTTAGACAGGTAACCATTGGCCTAGATAATAACTAGTCAAAGAGTAAGTTCTAAAACGGCATAACTTCTATATCAGTACAATGTAGGGCATACGGGAACTGTGAGTACAAAACTAGCTTAGCCCTAAAGACACTCAGCAACATTGAATTGCATAACAGGAGTTACTCAAAGATACTAGCGAAAGCCCTAATGGGTAAGAGGGTGCTCAGTGAGCGCTGTACTAACATGGTGATAATCGTAGCAGACTATCGCCAATAATAGGGAGCAGACAAAACATTGTATTCAAATGCAGTTAGCCATACCTACGGCAGTAACATTGATGGGTGATAGTCAGGAGTTTCAGGCATTTGGGGAGTCCTGGGTGTCTGTTTTCTTCTTATTGGATAGGCCACTTGACAGGTCCATGTTCTGTGTCCAGTTGTTTTTGCATTTGTCAGCGCGAGTGGGACGGGTATGCTCAGACGTGAGTCCTGTGCTCTCCATGCCACTGGAATCAAGCTATCCTGGCTGATGAAGGCTGATAGCCAGAAACCAGTTCTAGGATGCTTGATTCCTGTCCATGGAAAACATGGCTTGGCAGTTCGGGCTGGACTGTTCGCATGAGACACTGGGTCAAGACTGATTTGAATATGGCCATGTCTGAACTGGGGTGGTGTGGCAAGCAAAATAACGATAGATTAAACCCAGATCTGTGACTGGGGGTGAATGTTTTGCCATTGTGCAAAATTCTGTCCATCAATTGTTGTTTTTGCATTTGTCACCGCGAGTGGGACGGGTATGCTCAGACGTGAGTCCCGTGCTCTCCATGCCACTGGAATCAAGCTATCCTGGCTGATGAAGGCTGATAGCCAGAAACCGGTTCTAGGATGCTTGATTCCGGTCCAGGGAAGACATGGCTTGGCAGTTCGGGCTGGACTGTTCCCATGAGACACAGGGTCAAGACTGATTTGCATATGGCCATGTCTGAACTGGGGTGGTGTGGTGAGCAAAATAACGATGGATTAAACCCAGATCTGTGACTGGGGGTGGATGTTTTGCCATTGTGCAACATTCCGTCCATCAATTGTTGTTTTTCCATGTTCTGTGTCGGGCAGTCTTCCAAGTGACGTGCCAAGTCTCGAGGGTCTGAGTAGAAAAGTGGTCTGCCATTTTCAATAATTTTGAATTTAGAAGCGTCAGCAAAGGGAAACAGGATATTTTTCGCTTTCAGTTTGTCTCTCAGCCGGAGGAACCCTTTCCGTACTTTAACAGTTTCTTTGGAGAAGTCCTGGGTGAATATTATTCTCTGGCCTTCCCAGGAGACCTGGTGGTTGTTCCTTGCGAACTGCAGTATGGACTCGATGTGTTGGTACCTGAGAGGCTTGCAGATCAGGGGGTGAGGGCCCTTCCTGCCCTGGTCATTGAAGTTAGGGATTCTATGCGTCTGTCCAGCTCGAAGTCATGTTGAAATGTAATCCCTCTTATCATTGGAATCTATGCCTCTAGGAATGCCTCACATGAACCAGTGTCTTTTTCAGAGTTCTCTGGCACGCCAAAGATGTAGATGTTCCCTCTCCTGTTGCGGTCTTCCAGCTCGGCATTTTGTCTTCTAAGGTCGCCGGTGGTGCTCTGAAGACGCTTTATTATTTTTGAAGATTGTGAGGTCTTGTCTTCCACCTCACTCAAGCTTTTCTCCGCTTCATTAAGGCTTTTATTCATATTGATCATATCCGCCCTGATTGCCATAAGTTCCAGCTGCATGGTGCCTGTGTTGCACTTGGTGCACTTGGCAAGGTCGTGAACTTCAGCCAGTTTTTTGAGGATCATTTCCATGGTGGCTGATATATCCACTTTGGCTTTGATGGGGGATTCTGAAAGTGTTGGCTCTGGGCGTACTTTTTTAGTGTTGTTTCTGCCTTCTCTCTCCACCACTGTTGGTTAGGTTAATGGTTTGTGATAGGTAAGGTACGGCGGTCGTTACTAATGATGGAGCTCTTCCTTGATCGTGCTATTGTTTCAGTGACATGTCCTCACGACGCCCAGAGTTTGGATTGTCAGATAAGTCCACACGTGATGTGTACAGGCTGTGAGGAGATTCTCAACGCTCCCCTTACTCCAGGGGTTAGGTCAAACTAATGAGGGCAGCAGAGTTGTGAGCCAACAGGCAACATGGCTTGAGTAGTTGACTAGCTGACTGGTAGGGCAGGTGTTAGGCAGCTATTGAAGGGGTGAAGGCGAGATCAGACCAAAGCAGCCAGCGCATTCGCTAAATTGCCATTAGCTTGAAATAAAAGGACGAACGATATGTAGGAGGGAGTACCTCCTGTTAGAGAATGTTTAGATGTAGGTCACAGTTGAGCAAGCCGGTAAGCTGTTGGACTAGCAAACACATTGTGGACCTGCTATGTCTGTTAATTGAAAATAGGTACCATGTGGGTGAGCGCCAAAGCGGATGAGCACCAATTTGCACCTCTCCTCCTTGACAGCGTATTGATCAGTGCTGGGACTAAACTACCTCACATGGTGGTAATGGCCCTGATGTTGTGCGCCGAGTAGAGCAGGCAATACAGGTCCCGTCACCATTTTGGGTGTGTTGTCACTGGGAAGGGTTTGTGGGGTAAACTAATCAGCTTTGGTGTGCTTCCCCTATTGAACTGTAGATCCCAACAGTTTAAATGCAAGGGGAGCAGAGGATTAGAAGGAATGGCGTTTGTAGGCAGGAGAACAGGTTCGAGGTGCTCAGCGCTCCGGTTGTGAGAAGCTCAGTATTACGGCGCTATTTTGAGATCACGGGTGTGATGCTCTGCATAGCAGCCTCTGGCCAGGTAAATACGCCCAGGGAGGGTTGGGTGATGAATCCCTCTTGTAAGAAGTGTGGCCGCAAGGACTTGTTTTTACATGACAAAGGCAGTCTGTAATAGCCGCATTAGCACGGACCAGCGCTGAATGGGGTGTCCGCCGGAGCCGCCCTTTTAACGTCAGGCACTGCGTGGAGCGATTGGATTGCTGGCTCCGGTGAACGGCAAGGCACCAACCTCCTGAAATGAAGTAACAGCGAGAGGGACAGCGCTTCTTTGAGAGGAGCAGGTCAGCGGGTACAGCAGGAATCGAGGTGGCATCAGGTACAGGTGAGTCTTGGGTGGTAGTATGCCGCCATCTTAGGGCTCCTGCACTGGCGCCGTGGGTCGCCGAGGAACACCGCGAGTAGGGCTATTTTGTGGTGTTCGGATCAAAATTCACCGCTCCATATGATGCAGCATTCTTAGGCGAGTTAAGGCTCAGTAGTTCGATTTTAGTCGGATGCGTCTGGTGCCTGGAAGAAGGTTTAGTCGCTCCTCTGTCTGCCGAGCAACGCGTTTAGGCAGCCATCTCCGCTGCCGTCCAAGCCACGCCTCCCTGAATGCACACATCTTATTCATGTTTCTGTTTAAAGGTAGCCCTCGGGTACCCTTGCTCAGAGTCGTGACCAATCAATCAATCACGGCATTTATAAAGCGCGCTACTCACCCGGGAGGGTCTCAAGGCGCTGGGGGAGGGGGTATGCTACTGCTCGAACAGCCAGGTCTTGAGCTGCTTCCTGAAGGAGAGATGGTCCTGGGTTCGCCGAAGGTGGGTGGGGAGGGAGCTCCAGGTCTTGGCTGCCAGGTAGGAGAAGGATCTTCCTCCGGCGGTGGCTCTGTGGATGCGTGGTATGGTGGCGAGGGTATGGCTGGTTGATCGTAGCTGGCGGGTGGGCGTGTAGAAGGTCATGCGGTCGTTGAGGTACTTGGGGCCCAGGTCGTGGAGAGCCTTGTGTGCGTGGGTGAGGAGTCTGAACGTGATTCTCTTGCTGACGGGGAGCCAGTGCAGGTCTCTCAGGTGTCTGGTGATGTGGCTGTGTCAGGGGATGTCCAGGATGAGTCGTGCGGAGGTGTTCTGGATGCGCTGGAGTCTTTTTTGAAGTTTGGCTGTGGTTCCGGCATAGAGGGTGTTCCCGTAGTCCAGTCGGCTGGTGACGAGTGCCTGGGTGATGGTCTTCCTGGTTTCAGTGGGGATCCATCTGAAGATCTTGCGGAGCATGCGCAGGGTGTTGAAGCACGAAGATGAGACGGCGTTGACTTGTCTGGTCATCGACAGGGAGGAGTCCAGGATGAAGCCCAGGTTGCGTGCGTGGTCCGTTGGCTTGGGAGCGGTGCCCAGGGCCGGGGGCCACCAGGAGTCATCCCAGGCGGAGGGTGATGATCCCAGGATGAGGACTTCCGTCTTGTCTGAGTTCAGTTTAAGGCGGCTGTTCCTCATCCAGTCGGCGACGTCCTTCATCCATTCCTGTAGGTTGGCTCTGGCGGTGGTGGGGTCGTTGGTGAGGGAGAGGATCAGCTGGGTGTCGTCGGCGTAGGAGATGATGTTGAGGTCGTGTTGGCGTCCGATGGCTGAGAGGGGGCTCATGTAGACGTTGAAGAGGGTTGGACTGAGTGAAGATCCTTGTGGTACGCCGTAGATGACTTCGGTGGCCTCGGATCTGAACGGGGGGAGGCGGACTCTCTGGGTTCTTCCGGCGAGGAACGAGATGATCCACTCCAGTGCTTTCTCTCGGATTCCGATGTTGCTGAGGTGCTTCACTAGGGTGCGGTGGCAGACGGTGTCGAACGCCGCAGAGAGGTCCAAGAGGATGAGGGCCGCTGTTTCCCCGTTGTCGATCAGGGTTCTAATGACATCTATAATCTAAATAGATCAATAAATAATAAAATAATCTGACTTGTGAGTCACTGTTGCACACAGAATTAAGACACTTTCCAGAATCACCACTCAGGTTGCCTCTGCATCAAGACCAATAATAAATGTCGAAGTGCCTTACGGCTTTGAAATAAGAAACTTGAACTGCATAGAAAACAGCACAAGATGACTTGTCGCGGTATTAAATATTCAGTCTTTCCGCAATAATCAAAAGTTTTCCTTCTCTATCGCTGATCTCTTATTCATCATTAATGCCTATAATCCTAAGTGTTGTGCAATAGTTTGTAGAGCAGCGCATCACCCTTTGTATCGATATCTTGAATTTAGTGTATCCATGTAATAAACTTCAAAGAAAGCCATTGTCTAGGTCAATCGCGGATTCCTCTGAATCACTTTCATGTTTCAGTCTTCACCTTATGCTGTTCAATGGAGAGAATCACTCTGCTTCTATTGCTTGGACAGGCCACTCATGGACAACTTTCAAGAATACTCCTTGTCAAAACCTTATCATTTAATTCGATCCGAAAAGCCCAGTTGATCAAATATGTGCTCTTTTTAAACCTCCCTGAAAGAGACCCGGAAATGTGGGCCTGATTTGGAGCTCAGCGGATGGTATACTCAGTCACAACCCGACGGATATCCCTGTCCGCCATATTACATGTGTATTAAATCCTATGGCACTTGTAATATGGTGAACGGGATATCCATCACATTTGTGATGGGATTTCTCATCTGCCGAACTCTAAATCAGATCCTTCGGGCCTGATTACGATGCCAGTTGGACTCTCGTCTGACCAGTAACGTGGCAGAAACAGGACCAACCGACTAGAAGTCGGACGTCCCATTGCTCGCACTATGATTGCGATTGCAATGTGTATATTTTGTAATGCGGTGTGTGCTGCTTGTGCTGCAGCACATGCCCCAATACAAAATATACACATTTAAAACATCCTTACACTATGTGGCAGCCACCATGTGGTGCCTGCCACATGGTGCAGGGATGTTTGAGGGGGGCAATATAGGTGCCTACCAAGCCTCATAGCGGAGGGCCTGGGGGTAAAGGGGCCCTGCTAAGTGCACCCAAATTCACTTTCCGCCTACCTCTTCATGGTGTGTGATCTGCCATGAAAGGGGAGGTGGAAAGGGACATTGTAATCCCTAAGGCGGTGCAAGAGCAAGCTGCGTCGTCATTGCAGGGAATAGGAATCCAACCACAGAACTAATGGGATCCTTCATCCTGTCAGATGCTGCGGTCTTCCCCCCGACAGCCAAGTTCCAACCACCTGTATCCTAATGCGGCAGTTGGACCAATGGGCTGGATACTGATGGCCTGACGATGGCAGTCCCACCGCCATCATAATCAGGCCCTAAGTTCTATTTAGTCATAGTACTTAAATACTTGTTTTTGAATGTTTGCCACACATTAGGAAAATCTAAAACTGCCAAAATAATAAAAATATTAAAAAATCAGCTCCTAAAGAAATGAGGACAACATTATCAGTGGAATGGGTTTGCTATCCAGTATTATCCTATAAACCTGGTATTTGCATGCTAATAACCATTTATAGGATTGCACCCAACCAGGCCTTACTGAACTAACCATTTTCGACTATGCCACTGTAATAATGGAAATATATGTGTGAATTGTGCTACTGATTGATATGCTCTTTTGTATTGTGATATCACTAGCATTGTAGTGTGAGAGATAATTATCCCGATGTAAAGTGCTAGAGTCAGACAGCTTTAATAGGGGGATTTGGTTAAAAGTGCCTGCTTAAGTAAAATCAATAAATTGTATTGCCTAAAATATGAAACCTTTCCACCGAACCGTACGTTCCTTGTATGTTTGCTCAGTTTGCTATTTACAAAATCGTTGAAAAATAAGTAACTAATACCGGCATTCCCATATTGTCTGATTAAATATAATTTGCTTTTGCCAGAAATAATCATTCCTCATCCACAGAGGCAGGACTTACACGTGACTGCTTACGATGGCCTCTAGATTCTTGTTCTCGTCTCTAGGCAAATGTCTCAGTGGGCATCTGCAGTTTTCTTGGGATTCTCCTTATTCCACTTATGCACCAGCCTAATATTATTAAATGCCTATGCAAGCCCTCTGGCAGGGTGCACAAATGGCACAAAACGGATGATATTGCCTGTGACATCCGTGAAAAATGCACGCTGAATTTGCACGCAGCTATGACTATTCAATTACAATTCAAGGCTATTACATCTGAGGTTGCATGAAATGCCTAAGGGGTCTAATTGGATGGCGGGCGGATCGCCACCGCCTGTCTGGCGGTGGTGATCCGCCCGCCATTTTCCACCGCCCACCTACCATTTCCCCACGCCAAATTATGATGTTGTGGGGACCCCGGCGCATGGAAAGACGGTCCGACGGTTTTCCGCCTGTCGGACAGGCAACCGGGCAGAAAAAGGCTCCAATTTGGTGGCAGTGTCTGCAAGACACTGCCATCCATATTAGGATGGGCGGCGGTGCGGAGCTTTCCATGGCTGAGACCCAGCTATAGAAAGTCAGGCGGAGTTTGCTTTCAGGGGTCTGTTGTGGGCCCCCAGGGGTTGAGGGGGTTGGAGGTGCACATGGGTGGTACCCACCCATGGTGCCCGCTCCATATGCATGCACAATGTGGCAGGCACCGCATGGTGCCTGCCACATTGTGCATGCAAATGCACAACATGCATATATTGCATTGTGGCAGGTGCTGCTCACAGCACCACCCGCCACAATGCAATATATGCGGGATGCCACCGCCACTGTGGCAGTGCCACCCTAATTTTCATGGCAGGACCGCTAAATCTATGGCGGTCTGTCCCATTTCCCGGTACAATGGCAGGTGGACAAAGTCCGCCCACCATCGTAATACGCCCCTAAGTGTCTGATTGGCCCGAGTGCCTGTTAGTCACCTACATGCATGTTTTACTTGTGCTGAGTGGGTGTTACTCGTGATGCTGAAAAGTCGGCTGAGGGTTGACAGGATGAATTGGAAGTTGGCTTCTCTCGTAAGAGGACCGGTGCGCGAGCTCTTTTGTATTTCTGCCAGCTCAATGCTGAAAGGAGCAGTACGGCATGTATTGCAGCAAACGAAGAAAATGTACTGGTGAGGTTCAAGTGCCAGTTTGTTTTTCTGATTTCTTAGTTTATGGCTGTAGTGCTACAAGTCTTCAGGGCCAACTACATCCAGCTTCACCACACTTCCTTTATTTCCTTTGTAAGTGTGGAGAGAGCTGCTATTTTTTGCACTGTACCACTTTTATTCCCACTCGCAAGGTTGTCTACAATTTATAGGTATGCATTCCCTGCTTCTAGATAGGTGCAGAGTACCAGATTATTCCTAGTTTTGGATACGGGATCATACTCTGTAAAGGGGCACAGGACAATCAATGTTTTACTTCTACTATAAAGATGACATTCTTCTTGTACATTTTCATAAATATGTTGAAGCATGCAAACGCCAAACTCTTTGGGGGCAGATTAACTCGGGTAATTTACACTCGAGTAACTTTACTACTTTGGCTATTCCCAAAAGACCTCATTTACAAAGGGAACTTACTCTTTTGAGTAATTTACACTTTTGAGTACGTTTGCTACTTTTTGCTTATACACAAAATCCCAGTGCAAGTAACTACAAAAAAAGTATTGGTAAATCCAATAGGGCTGGAGTTGTGCTCCAGCCTTTAGCCAATTCTTGTTCTGTTTTCTCATGGTTTTGCCAAACTTTATTGTTGGGGATGCTGCCAGGTGTTCAGCAATCTGAAAAAAAGAAAACATTGACTAAAGGCAAAAAAATCTTTTGGTCTCAAAAAAAGCACACATTACTATGGCACTCCCTGGAACTTGAGGGATCCGCTATATGTGTGGATGTGCTCTTTGTGCACCATCCATGAATGGTGCACAGGGAGTACATGTCTTAGACAATCTACTACAGGCACATAGTTACAGGTACAGTACTACAGGTACAGATAATTTGGGGTAAGCTGCCGCTGACAAATAGAGGAGGGTCTATATAAATAAAAGAAGCTCTTAGAACTCATAGAAAGGGTACAAAATGTGCCTTTTCTCAAAGTCTGCGTTATAAACACGCTGAAGAACCGTGACATATAAGGGGGCGTAATACTTTTAATCACCCTTATCAGGGACTACATTGTTAACGTTCAATTTTTAGACATTTGGGGCGTTGGAATGTGTTTGTTTTCATGTTGTTGTGTTGTTTTCTTTAATCTCTCTAACTTGCAAAAGCGTTGAAATGTAACTCAACCACAGAAAATTATGACATTTTATTTTCTTAATCATTCTCCATTTGAAGATATATATTTCACACCCTCAGACAAAGCAGTAAGATATCTGTGCGGTTTTATTTTGCTGATCTATATTAGACAATTAGACTGGTTTGCTGTTTAATTTCCATAGAGTACTTTGCTCTGCAATAAGTTCAATCAAATCTTTTTGACTGTTTTTGTTTTATGAGGGACAAACTATTAACCAATTTTGCCTAATTGGGGCCAGTTGTTTTATCAAAATGTCAAATGTTATTGACATATTATCGACTGCCCATTTTCTATATGAATATGAGTGTTGTGTTGTCCTTCCCACATATCACCATCTGCTGCAGGAAAGATGATAACACAAAATATGTCCAGGCTAAGATGGGGAGGTAATGTAACACCCCAAAATTAGTGGGAGTGTAGGAGAGCAAGTTTCTCTACGGGGTAAAAAGACATTTCTTTTGTTCATAAATTTGGAAATGACAGCGAGTACATGTGCAACGGGTTGGCACATGTTCGCATGAATAGACATAAATGTGTATATTTGCTAATGTAAATAAAAATGGAAATTATAAATGTTTTACGGGAGTACATGAGAAAATCCAAGGCTGTTGAAGATTTCTACGTGTGCCCAGATAATGTTTGTGAACTTAAAATATCATAAAACCCTGCGCAGAATTACCCATTTTTCTGAGAACTGGCACCTCGGATTTAAGAATAATAATCCTGTGCACATTGCATCTCTTTTTAAAGTCAAAACCTTCCTACTGTTGAAAAACGTACACAATAAATATAAAACTTTCTATACTTTTTTAAAAATGAGGAACATGTCACCATATACCCTCTTGTGTGAGCACAGATTAAAGACAAATGTAGCCACCAATGTGAGAACGTAATTTTCTGTATAATCTCATTGACATCCGGGCAACTTTGGGATCAAACGTGTTCTCTAAGGCAGCGGAAAATAGAAAGGGGCAGCAGCATTTTTGCAGCTCGCTTGGAGCTGTGTATGAGTAAATATCTCTACAGAATGAGGGACCCCGAGGAGCACTCAGTCCATAACAAGCCGTCCTCATGCCCAGCCAAGCAGATCAGTGAGGCAGCCTTGCAGTCAGCAGGAAAGAGAGAGATGCGGCGTCCCACCGGTGCTCCATCGACAAAGTACCCAGTGATCCGGCGCCTGCTCGCGCGAGCTCTCTGGAGATGGGCAACTACGTGTGAAACATGTTCATCTTTCTTTTTCATACACTTGACAACAGTGCAGAAATGCGCCTGGTCTCTGGGGACTTGGCAAGGTCTGCTGCTGCTGGGAGGTCAGGGGAGGGTGAAGTGGTCTGGGTGGGCAGTGGGCTAGCGCATGAGAGGAGCCGAGACAAGGGTAAAGAACAACCAGAGAATGGGCTGTCGGTGACGTGAAACATATTACAGGAGAGGCCTAACGCTTACATGGGCTAATCTGCAACCAACCGTTTTTTCATTCGATACAAATCCCCTCAGATAATTGTTCCTTATGGCCTCTTTCCGAGAACCCAAGCGCTTGACCCACTTTCTAAAATCGCCAAAAGTGCATGGATGAGAAAATTATGAGCAGTCACTTGTTGGGTTTGGAGCGGCTGCAGTTGATTTTCATTTTTAGGAAACACATGGACTGCTCAACATCAATGTGAAGTAATTATAATATTTATTTATGATATTTTCATATTGAACTAGGCATTACCTCTACGTCCCTGGTCCTCGACTGATTCATAAACAACATGAGGTTGTACACAATCACAGACAGGAAACAAAACAGGAAAGCTTGCTGACCCTACCCACCCTCTGGCTAAGGGCTATAATTTAAGTAGCCTTTCCTTTGCACTCCCTGTTTTGTTTCCTATCTGCGACAGGACATATGGGAGACTTAGAGGTGACTGCCGGGCTTTCACCTCCATCAAGAATACCGTCACATGGTTGCTCCCTCTGCCGGGCTTTGAGGAGCACCTATGACCTACGAGGGAGCGGCAGGAGTCGGGACACGCTTATGGCCTCCTTTGTACCGTTTTTGCAGGTAAGCCCAGCGCCGAGAATACTACTGGTTTGGGCGATTCTCAGCAGCTGAGTGTGTGTATGAAGTCAATCAATCAATCAATCAATCAATGCATTTATAAAGCGCGCTACTCACCCGTGAGGGTCTCAAGGCACTATGGGGGGGGGGGGGCCAGGTCTTGAGGTGCTTCCTGAAGCTGAGATGGTCCTGGGTCAGTCGTAGGTGAGTGGGGAAGGAGTTCCAGGTCTTCGCTGCCAGGTAGGAGAATGATCTTCCTCCGGAGGTGGTTCTGCGAATTCGTGGGACGGTGGCGAGGGCGAGGCTGGTGGAGCGAAGCTGGCGGGTGGGAGTGTAGAACGAGAGTCGGCTGTTGAGGTAGTCGGGTCCATGTTGTGGAGCGCTTTGTGTGCGTGGGTGAGCAGTCTGAACGTGATCCTCTTGTTGACGGGGAGCCAGTGGAGGTTTCTTGGTGGGTGGATATGTGGCTGTGACGAGGGATGTTGAGGATGAGACGTGCGGAGGCGTTTTGTATGCGCTGGAGCCGAGTCTGAAGTTTGGCGGTGGTTCCTGCGTATAGGGCGTTCCCATAGTCCAGTCGGCTGGTGACAACGGCCTGGGTGACTGTTCTTCTGGTTTCGGTGGGGATCCAATGGAAGTTTTTTCGGAGCATTCGCAGGGTGTTGAAGCATGAGGATGAGATGGCGTTTACTTGTTTGGTCATCAAGAGGGAGGAGTCCAGGATGAAGCCCAGGTTGCATGCGTGGTCAATGGGTGTTGGTGCGGTTCCCATCGCCGTGGGCCACCATGAGTCGTCCCAGGCAGATGGGGATTGACCGAGGATGAGGACCTCCGTCTTGTCTGAGTTGAGCTTGAGGCGGCTGCGCTTCATCCAGTCTGCTACCTCTTTCATTCCTTCCTGGAAGTTGGTTTTGGCGGTGGCTGGGTCCTTGGTGAGGGAGAGTATCAGCTGGGTGTCGTCGGCGTAGGAGATGATGTTGATGTTGTGTTTTCGTGCGATGGTGGCGAGGGGGCTCATGTAGATGTTGAAGAGTGTTGGACTGAGTGAAGAACCCTGAGGTACGCCGCAGTTTATCTCGGTGGCCGCGAACCGGATGGGAGTGAGGCGGACTCTTTGGGTTCTGTTGGAGAGGAACGAGGTGATCCATTCCAGGGCCTTTCCTTGGCATCCAGTGTTGTTGAGGCGGTGTATTAAAGTGCGGTGGCATACGGTGTCAAAGGCTGCGGAGAGGTCCAGAAGGATGAGGGCGGCTGTTTCCCCGTTGTCTATCAGGGTTCTGATGTCGTCGGTGGCTGCGATGAGGGCGGTCTCGGTTCTGTGGTTGGCTCGGAATCTGGACTGAGAGGGATCGAGCGAGTTGTTGTCCTCGAGAAATGCAGTCAGCTGTTTGTTGACGGTCTTCTCGATGACTTTAGCCGGGAAGGGGAGAAGAGAGATGGGACGGAAGTTTTTGAGGTCCTTGGGGTCTGCTGTGGGTTTCTTCAGGAGGGCTTTGATTGATCTCTGCGTGCTTCCAGCTCTCAGGTAAGGTAGCTGATGTGAAGGAGCTGTTTATGACGTTTCGCAGGTGGGGTGCGATGGTGGTGCCGGCTTGGTTGAAGATGTGATGGGGGCAGGGGTCGGAGGGGGACCCGGAGTGGATGGTGCTCATGACGTGGATGGTGTCTTCTCTGCTGATGGGGGCCCAGGAGTTGATGGTGATGCTGGGGGTCGCTGGTTTGATGTCCGGCAGTGGAGTTTGGGGTCAGAAGCTGTCGTGTATGTCTGTGATTTTTCAGTGGGAGAACGTGGCGAGGGAGTTGCAGAGGTCTTGCGAGGGGGTGACATCTTTGTTGCTGGCGTCGGGGTTGGAGAGCTCTTTTACGATGCTGAAGAGTTCCTTGCTGTTCTGGGTGTTGTTGTCCAGTCGCTCTTTAACGCTGTCCTCTTGGTGGTCCGGATTTGCTGATGGTATTCGCGGGTGGCGGCTTTGAGGGTTGTCAGGTTTTCAGTTGTCCGTTCTTGGTGCCAGGTCTTTTCGAGTGTTCCGCAGGATCCCTTTGCGGCTTTGAGGGCGTCAGTGAACCAGGAGGGTCTTCTGCTGGTGGTCTTGCTGTGGGGCTTTTTCAATGGAGCGAGGTTATCGGTGCAGTTGATGATCCACTGTGCGAGGTTGATAGCTGCGTTGTTGGTGTCAGGTAGATTGGTGTCGGCCGGTGGGTTCTGGCTCAGTGACGTGGTGAGCTGGTCAGCTGTGATTTTGCTCTAGCCTCTGCGGGGAATCCGATACGTGTTGTGGTGGGATGTAGTCTTCTTGAAAGTGAAGTGTATGCAGCTGTGGTCAGTCCAGTGCAGTCCTGTGGAGCGGTTGAAGGCGACGTGGTTACTGGCGGAGAAGATGCGTCGAGGGTGTGGCCAGCGAGGTGTGTGGGGGAGTCCACCAGTTGCTTGAGTCCGAGGTTGGCGAGGTTGTCTAGCAGGGTGGTGGTCGCGTTATCGTTGCTATTTTCCAGGTGAAAGTTCAGGTCTCCCAGGAGGATGTATTCTGGTGAGGCTAGGGCGTGCGGGCTGATGAGGTCGGCGATGGTTTCACTGAATTGTGTGCGTGGGCCCGAGGGTCTGTAGATGAGTGTTCCTCTGAGGGTGGTCTGGGGGGTCGGTGTGGATCTGGAAGTGTAGGTGCTCGGCGGAGGAGATGGTGTCTTCGGCGTTGGTCGTGATGCTGATGGTGTTCCTGTAGATGATGGCGATCCCTCCTCCTGTTTTGTTAATGCGGTAATTCCTAGCGATTTTGTAGCCGTCCGGGATGGCTATGGCGATGTCGGGGGCTGAGGAGGCGTTCATCCAGGTTTCCGTGAGGAAGGCGACGTCAGGTGTTGTTGTGTCGAGGAGGTCCCAGAGTTCAATGGCGTGCTTGTGGACGGAGCGGGTGTTGTGGAGGATGCACTTTAGGTGGTTGGTGTTGCTATTTGCTTTGGCGGGCGGGGTACGGGGTCTGAGGCAGGTGAATTTGCAGGCTTGACAGGTGAAGGGTCCATGGGTGCGTCCAGGGGTGGCTTGGTAGCAGGCGGGCGGTGGTTCGGTGTTGAGTGCTTCGAGGGCGGCGCTGTCGTATGTCAGTCTGTTGGTTTGGGGCCGGCCGGGAACAGGGGTTTTGGCACTGGGCGCGGTCCAGGCACGGATGGGCGCAGACGGGCTTGCCATTGGCGCGCCTTCGCCGATATATGGCGAAGTGGAAGGGAGGAGCAGCTGGGAGGCGGGAGCGGGGCGGCGAATGGGTGTAAGGAAAGTGGGTACAGAAGGAAAAAGGGGCAGGCTGCAGGGGAGCAGAGGCGGGGAGCAGGGGGGCACAAGGCGGGAAAATACAATCACGGGCACAAAGCGGGAAAATACAATCGCGGGCAGAAAGCGGGAAAATACAATCACGGGAAGAAGCGGAAGAAATACAAACATGGGCAGAGCGAAATACACAACAGATGCAGGGGTACAGAAAAGCAAAACACAGAATACTTATGGCGCAGGGGCAGCGTCAACTAGCAGAGCAGCGGTGAGGTCCTGGGAGCACACGGGGAGCCGTGCGGTGCGTATAGCGGCGGCCCTGCGAGCAGGGTCAAAGGTCACAGCTCACCACCGCGCGGTCTCCTCCATATATGGCCAAGTGGGAGGGAGGAGCAGCTGGGAGGCGGGAGCGGGGCGGCGAATGGGTGTAGGGAAAGTGGGTACAGAAGGAAAAAGGGGCGGGGCCGCAGGGGAGCAGCGGCAGGGAGCAGGGGGGCACAAGGCGGGAAAATACAGTCACAGGCACAAAGCGGGAAAATACAATTGCGGGCAGAAAGCGGAAAAATACAATCACGGGCAAAAGCGGAAGAAATACAAACACGGGCAGAGCGAAATGCACAACAGATGCAAGGGCACAGAAAAGCAAACACAGAATACTTATGGCGCAGGGGCAGCATCAACTAGCGGAGCAGCGGTGAGGTCCTGGGAGCACACGGGGAGCCGTGCGGTGCGTGGAGCGGCCAGCCCTGCGAGCAGGGTCAAAGTTCCTGCTCTGTTATTTATGGCAGCCATGGATTTGAAGCAAGCGACTGCCAAAATTACAACTCTAAAGCTGCTGCATGTTCTCCGGATCCAGCAGGCACTTAGGAACTCTGTGCCAGCATGCTGGAGTGTACCGCTTGAGGATCAGTGCCTACTATTGCTTAAAGTTTGGAACACTGAATCTGCTTAAAGATCCATGGCTTTTAAGTTGCCATTTACTGGAAGACAAGCTTCATAAAGTTTTCGAGGAAAGGAAGCCTTAGTTTTCCTTTCAGAAGCAGCAGCCGCATAATAAACAATCATTCTTCTCCTCTTCAAAGTCGTTTAGTCAGCCCCCCATGGGCAAAGGAATTGTGGGGGAGGTCCTAAATTCCATTGAAAAGGTTTCCAAGAGAAGTTCCAGAAGAAAACCCAACAGGATCCAGGAAATCTCAGTTAGCGTTCCTGACTATGCCACAGCAGTGGTTTCAATTGGCAGGATACTATAGGTTGATTAAAGTCTTCGACATTTCCTGGAGAGTTGGCAATGCATGACTTCAGACAAGTGGGTGCTCAGCATTCTGGAAAGGGATTACCAGATCAAAATTGTGTCTCTTCCCCCATCATCAATGACTGTTTTCAGATGCGTCTTCCAAGGGATCCGCTCAGAAGGAGACAATTGCTGGAAGGGATTCATTTCTTTCTCCTCAAGAAAGTGATTGTTCCAGTCCCAAAAGGGTAGATGGGACAAGTTATTTCTTCAATTGTGTTCCTGGCCCCGAATGGGGAAGTGGGGGTTTCAGGATTGTAATCAACTTCAATTCTCTGAAGAAATTCATTCAAAAGATTCTGTTCAAGGGGGCGTGGTTTGGACGCCAGAGAAGATGGCCACCTAAGCCTTTCTCTCCTCCCGTGGCGCCGAACTTAAACACATTCTCGGTGCCTTCCTGCGACTACCGGCTACTCCAGATGGTGCGGTGAGGTGGCGGGACGCATCAGGAGCCTGGCGGTGTCATCCTAGCATCCGGGACGCATTTCTAAAGGCTGAACTGACGACCGACTGCTGCAGTCGCATGGAATCCAGCACAGGGCTCTGCCCGCATCGATGAATCACCAGGTCACTACCTCAACCTTCTCCGAGTGGCCGCTGGACACCTGAGACTCCTAACACTGACCTGCGCATTTGGGTACATATAATACACAGCTGTTTGTGGTCAAGAAGCTTCTGGGGAGTCTGGCCTCTATCTACAGGTACCGCACATAGCAGCCAGTAAAATGGCGGCCGCCTGGCTCTGCATCGGTCCGCTCCCGCGAAGCGATCAGCCCCAATGCCTGTGAAGTTTAACTTAGAGGGCATATCAGCTGAGCGACTATATGCTATATTAGGCAGAAAAGCGAATGTATCAGCTTAAATGCATGCTAGCGGCCGCTGGTTCCTCGGAGCATCTAACCCCTCGTGCCTCACTAGTGGAAGTTTTGCCATGGATTCAATGCCTATTTAGAGCTCCTAATCGACTGCTCATGTTTACCTTCTGTCTGTCCCACTACAAAGCTGCCTTATTTGCTTGATGCTCGGTGCACCAGGCCTTTTTAGTGATGAAGGAAAGGTTCCACTTTCTGCCTTGCCTGACCCCAAGATGGCCGACGTTTGGGACATTCTCATCTGCTAGTGATTGCTGATGACCTCGAGGCTGTTTTTCACTCGATCCTTTAACTGAAGGGGCAGTCTGCACTCACCTACAGAAGAAGCTAAATGGAAGCACTTCCTGGATGTTGTGTTCTGTTCCTTGCTGTGGCGATAATTGCGATGTTGTGATATTTAGGTGACGGTCACAAATCACACGGTCACTGATGAATTAGCATTATTCCTGTTTCAATCCCCAGGCAGTTAATACACGGTCTACCACAAGACTACACTTGCTGATATTGTAACTGTCCCCAACAATCATACGGCACGCTAAGTCCTACTTCGGTGCTACCACTGTTTTGCGCCATTTCTGGGTGCCTGGAGCTATTGCAGACCTCAATTCCTAACCATCGGGGAGAAGGAAGCTAAAAATCTTAAAAGGCTGAAGGCCGAACCGCCGAACCCACTTTCACCAACCAAAGGTGCGCGTGACATGAACGCGACGCTGGACACGATACTCCTCAAACTTGCTGAAGTTCATGAAATCACGAAGTCCAACAAAGAAGAAATTGCGGCGGTGAGGCAAGACATTAAAGATACTAATGTAAGGCTCTCTGAGACTGAATGCAGGATCAGCCAGCTTGAAGACTCGGAGGTGAAGGTAAACAAATCCCTTAAAGAACTCTCCCTATCTACATCATTCCTGTCTCGGCGCCTCTCGGAATTGGAAGACAGGAACCGAAGGGGGAACTTGCGTATTTTTGGTATCCCGGAGGGGACAGAAGATAAAGATGGTTCATGCATACCTTTCCTGGAGTCCTGGTTTCCTCAGGCCACCAACCTCTCCTTCAGCACTCCGCTGGAGTTTGATCGAGCGCACAGGGTTCCTGCACGTATTACGCCTCAACAGAGGGGTCCTAGACAGATTGTCTGTAAATCTCTCGGGTACCAACACGTGGAGCAAATTTTAGCGTTCATGCGCAAGCATAATCACATCCTATGGAAGACCAACAAAGTATATATTTCCCAGGATTATTGCAAAGAGACTGTCAACTTGAGAAAAAACTTCCTTGCCCTTCGCCCACGACTTCGTACGCTCGAATATCAATATGGCTTTGTAAGCCCTGCACACTTTTGAGTTATGATTCAAGGAGTGCCGCAAATATTCAAGGATCCATCACACCTGAAGAAATTCCTTGATGGTCCTGAGGACTCAACAATGGAAACTGCCTCTGCGGCGAATACGCATGGAGATGGCACCTAGTTCATGTGGTCCGCGTTGTGCCCATATGATCCCACTACAATCAGCCTGACATTCCTTTTTGCCTGATTGACCACCACAAGATGTCATCTGACCTTGGTCTGGTCCCACAATGGTTTTGGTGATCGCTGCCTGGTTCATGGCTCAAGGAGCGTGTTCATCTTCATTGACTTCATTGTCTTACGTTACAGATATGGTTGGCGGTGTGGTAGGACACACTTTTCTTCCTTTATTATGTGACTACGTACCTATGAAGCTACCCTATACGGTATGCTAGCGCGAGACTTGGCTGTTATTTAACTTTCAGGTGCTTATTTGACAAGACGGACGCTCAAAGTATATGGGGGTTTGTTGCGTAGCTGTACACTATTCGTCAAGGAACCCCGCAATGCCACATGCCATGCACTTATCATCTCTCGATTGCTGTAGGTGTAGTTTGCTTTCTGGGTGATATATTACAAGCCTAGTATCAGCACTGTCTGTTTATCACACAAGTCAAGCTCAATGTTTCACCCGTGACCTCATGTTTACAGACACCATACTATATCTCATTTTACGCTTGTGCTGATAGGGGTCTGGAGTTGTTGAATCAAGTGCCTTGTGTATGTTCCGATGCAAATATAATCGATTTGCTAGTTACGTTCGCTATTTTGAGGCGATGTGCCTATGACATGTTCCTGATGTTCCTATTGTCTGTTTACGTTCAAGTTGTAATTTCTGCAAATGTAAGCAGGTTATTTTGTAATCGCCACGGGGGAGGAAAACTGGTGTGGTTACTTCTCCCTGGTCGCCATGTACTTGGTGTACTTTTTGGGTGTGGAGGGTGGGTCTGGGATGTGGGTGGGTTGGGGGGGGCTCTTGGCTATATTGCTATTTTTTATTTGTTTTTATTCTTGATTTTGCTTCTACTTCCCCTTCTGCCTCTGTATTCCTGCAGCAAAGCTCTGTACTTCAGTAGGGAAGACAGTGCTCAATTTGTGTGCATGCACATCTGTTTATATATATTGTGGTCCCTTGGCCTCACTTCTGATAGGAATATAATGCCCCACACATCTTGCTTTATGAATAACATAACGTTTCACATATCATACCTACTCCCTCCTCATGGCAGCAAATAGACAGGCTATCAAAATAGTGTCACTCAACATCAAGGGTATCAATCACCCAATCAAAAAGAGGAAAATTCTAGACTACATACACAAACAGAAGGGTGACATTATACTATTACAGGAAACTAAAATCGATTCGCCACAATTTAACTCTATGAAAAATAAATGGTACCGTGAGGCAATTGGGTCTGATGCCTTGGGAAAAAAGAACGGGGTTCTCACACTTATTGCGAAAAGAGCCAGCATTGATGTTCTACACAGCATTGCTGACACTAAGGGTAGATAGGTCTCTACTACACTGTCAAAGGACGGTAGAGAATTTTATGTAACCAACGTCTATGCACCCAATAAGGATGACCAAGGTTTTTGGAAGGAACTCTGTGCCCACATTGACACGATACCAGACACTGTAACGCATGTCTTAGGTGGTGACCTAAATCTCCCTATGGATCCTATCTTAGACAGGGATTCCCGTCGTCCCTTCCGACCGAACAACTCACACAAAGCACTCCTTAATCTCTGCTCCCGCTTCAATCTGGTTGACCCATGGAGATTGATGAATCCAACAGGTAGAGACTATACCTTTTACTCTCAACCCCACGGCTCATACTCACGCATAGACTACCTACTCACATCTGTTCACTCCACTGCGGACATTGAAGCCACCTCTATTGAACCGCGTGTAATTTCTGATCACCCATGCATCACGATGACTCTGGCAGTACACAATGTTGTTAAAAAATCGACTTTATGGAGATTCAATAATGCGGTCCTGAAAAAGGAAGCAAACAGGGCGGCCATAGAAACAGCCATTACTGACTATCTTACTCATAACAAAAAAGGGGATACTACGGATCTTATTAGATGGGAGGCCCTTAAAATGACAGTCAGAGGGGTGTTAATTAAAATACGTGCAGCCATGAATAAGGACGCTAACTCCACCTTAACACGGTTAGAAGAGGAGATATCAGCACTAGAAAAACGACACATAGCTTCTAAAGATCCCTTGGTCCTCAATGATTTGATGAACAAAAAATACGAATATAACAAAATAATCAGCAAAAGAGCAGGAATTTGGCTTCAACATCATAAAAACTTCAAACTGTGTCATATCAATAAGGCGGGTAAGAGCCTTGCTTCTTATCTGAAATTCAAGTTACAACAAACAGCTATCAAGAGCATTGTTGATAAACTAGGGACGCCACACTCGGACCCCAACAAAATTGCTGAAATCTTTAAAGATTTCTACAATGACCTATACAGTAAAAACCTAGAAATCGATGGCTCCAAATTAGGGAAGTATCTAGATAACTGTAAGCTCCCTTCTCTCTCATCACACGACCAAATCGAACTCAACCATCCCATATCCGTAGACGACATCATCCAGGCCATTAAATCCCTCAAAACTGGGAAAGCCCCGGGTCCTGACGGGTTCAGTGCTACGTTCTATAAGAGCTTCTCGTCTGCCCTGACGGAGTCACTCAAGGACTTATACGAACATTTTACCACAAGTGGTACCCCTGCAAAACCATTATTGCGGTTCTCCCGAAAGAAGGGAAGGACCCGACATCCCCGAAGAACTACAGACCAATATCCTTGATCAACCTCGATTGTAAGATCTACGCTATGATTTTGGCCAAAAGGATTCAAAAGGTTTTGCAACAGCTGGTCCACCCATCACAGGTAGGGTTCCTCAAAAACAGACTATCCAGCGATAACACACGAACCCTTGCGCACATCTAAGAAAGAGCAAAATTGACTACCTCCTCCACGGTGACCATGACCTTAGATGCCGAGAAGGCCTTTGACAAGGTCGACTGGGCTTACTTGGATGCCACTCTACATAAATTTAATCTGGGACCCGATTTCATCCGTATGGTGATGGCCTTATACTCTAACCCTTAATCGAGAGTAAGAGCGGGTGGATGCCTGTCGAATTCATTCGATCTAAAACAAGGCACAAGACAAGGCTGTCCCCTTTCTCCTTCACTCTTTCTTCTAGCAATCGAGCCCTTTCTTTATTCTCTACGGAACAATGACCTAATTAAAGGAATCAGTTTTGAAGGCTTCACAGTCAAAATTTCGGATTACGCTGATGATGATTTAGTAGTCTCCGAGAACGCAGAATTGGCGATCCCGGCCCTGATGTCCTCTATTGCTGACTTTGCATATGTGTCAGGATATAAACTTAATAAGGATAAGACGGAGGTAAAGTTGCTTAATAATATAGGTGATACGAGCATTTTGGGTGGTTCCGGTCTATGCTGGCAACCGAAGAGCTTTAAATACCTAGGCATTGATTTTGAGATAGACTTAATCAGTACTCTTAAAATTAATGAATTTTCCCTATATAAAAAGATATCCTCACTGTTGGATGGCTGGTCCCCACATTTTTTGTCCTGGTGGGGCAGAGTGGAAACTCTGAAAATGATGATCACGCCCCTTGTCAATTATTTAATAAGCATGTTGCCCATGTTACTCTCTGATGACTTCCTCACCAAGATACATAAGGTTTTTAATGTTTTTTTGTGGCAGGACAAGATACCAACAATCTCCTTGCGAAAACTCCAACTACCAAAAAAAAAGGGGGAATAGGTTTACCAAACTTTAGATGCTACCAGACGGCCTACTTATGCAAGCAAGGAGCGAATTGGTTCCATACTCATCAGGATTATACTCCTGTATGGGTTCAAGTTGAAAAGTCTATCATCAACAACTTACCGCTCTCCGCCATAATGACCATGGATGTCACAGCCTTTCCTCACTAAAAGTATATATTCCTTAACACTAAAAGGGCTCTTCTTAACCTAGAGAAACACTGTAAAGTTAAAATAAAATTCTCCAAATCCAACTTAAGCTCGTTTTGGTTCAATCCATCCTTAAAAGATGAAGGCAAATACCTCTTTTGGGAAAACTGGTCTAAGAAGAGACTGAACTCACTGCAAGATATCTATGAAGGGGCCACACCTCTAGCTTTTGCCACCTTACAAACACGGTTTGATCTCCAACCACTTGATTTTTATAGATTTCTACGCCTCAAAGCCATTGTCTCTGCCAGAGCCATACCACCACAGGTATCTACACTTTGCAATAAATTACTCCAACTCATGTCAAAGGGTCATATGGTGTCGAAAGTTTATAAAATCCTATCTCCTATGCCTCAGAAAGCGCACAGAAAGTGCGAGCGGGACTGGGAAAATAAACCTAACTCCTCTAATTTGGTATTCGACTGGGATAAGATCCACCTCACTCCTTTTTACAAAAAAATATCGCCGATACTCTCAGACCAAATTTATGTTGATAAACAGATCGTACTGGACACCAGAAAAACTCTTTAAGCTCAAACTCCCTGATAACCCCCTCTGCTGGAATTGCAAATCCCATATGGGTGACCTGGCACATATGCTCTTTCACTGCCCGCTACTCCAAACGTTCTGGGATACGATTTACAACTATATTCAACGAGCCTTCCATTATCGGCAACCCAGAGACTTCGCATATGTCTTACTGGGGGCGATTGACCCGAGAATAGCAAGTGATCACGACAGACATCTTCTGGACCTCATGCTCACACTTGCATGCAAGGTCATCCTGAGTAAATGGAAGAGTGCTTCCGATGTTTACTTCAAACTTTGGCAGGAATGTCTGGCTTCCCTGAGGGGAGCAGATAATGACGTCCTCCATTCATCCCCTTGGCGAAAGCCTCATACCAAACTCTGGAGCCTACTTGACTCACTAGAACTTTGTTACAACCCGCCTTAGGCTAATTGGGTTGATATTCCTCTTACTTCACACCCCATCTATGACATCATAATGGGCATTTATTCCGGAGCTGTGAGCTTGCTTTCATGACCTAAGCTTACTGACTCATGTCATGTTGCTGCAGTCTAGCTTTCGTTCTTTCCCCTCTGCTCCCTACCCTCAGCTCCTCCCTTATCTTTGCCTATCCCCTCGCTTCTCTTCCTTTCTTTCCTTTCTCTCCTTTCTCTCTCCTTTTTTTCATTACATCTGTTCCACAAGACCAATATATTAGGCATGGATGTTATGTACAATGCTTATCAACTGAGATTTATTTGTCAATGATCTACAACGTGTATTTCTTATGTGTTATGTATCCTAGCTATATTATTTTCATGACAATACCTTATATATTCACCCATGCAGTATTCTCTGTCTCCTTTTTTCTTTGGTACTTCTTGTATTTTTGGTATTTCTTGTATTTTTTGTATTATTTTTATTATTTGCATTCTCAAATAAAAAAGATTTGAAATACAAAAGATTCTGTTCAAGATGGAGACATTACAACGGATCCTTCCCTTAATTCAAGCAGGATCTGTGATGATTATGTTGGATCTCATGGATGCATATCTCCATGTTCCCATGGCATCGGGACTCCAGCAGTAGCTGTGGTTCTCTCTTATGGAACATCGTTGGCAGCATTGTGTTCTACCTTTCAGCCTAAGGTCCTCACCCAGGGCATTTACAAAAGTGGTAGCACCATTGGTGGCTCACCTTCATCTTCAGGGAATTTCAGTAGTTGCTTACCTGGACGATTGACGGCATCAAGCCCCATCTGTTGAGGTGATGCAACAACATCTGGAATTGACCATAGATACGCTAAAGAGACATGGTTTTCTTTGGAATATTCCAAAATGCAAGCCCCAGCCCTCAACACGGAGGACATTCATAGGAGCAGACTTTGACTCAACTATGTGCAAGGTGTTCTTTCGTCAGTCCAGGATCAAGTATCTATAAACTCTCCCAAAGTCTTTGTTGTCACAGAATATCGCCACTTTGTTTCAATGGATGGAGGTGTAAGTTCACATAGCAGCCTCTGTCTTCACAGATCTATGGGCTATGTTACACCGACAGCCGTAACTGTGGCACCTTGACCAATTTGTGACATTTCCCATGCAGGATATGACCATGGAGATTCCAGTGTCTCTAGACACTGTTCACAGCCTTCAATGGTGGCTGGACTCTGCAAATCCCTCCAATCCAATGAGCATGCATCCTTATCCTCCAACATTAGTGACAACGGACACCAGTGCTCTGGGTTGGCAGGCAACGATGGACAGTGGTCTGTCCAAGCTTAACGGGATAGATCGGAGGCCATGCGGTTGTCCAATTGGAAGGAACTATCAGCAGCAGAGTGGTCCCTCTGGCATTCCGAGCCCCATCTGTCCAATTGCAAAGTCCTGATATGATAGGACAGCATACTCACAGTGGCATATGTCAATAATCATGGCAGCACTCACAGCCAGTCATTCAATCAGGTGGCATGTTCTGTGGCGATTTGGACAGAACTTAATCTCCAATCCATATCTTCTCAACACATCAGGGGCATCAACAAGGTTGTGGGGATGTCCTGAGCCACAGGTTTCCATTCTCTCAGGATCTGCGCATTTCCATCAGGGTGTTCCACATGATCTTACAGAAGTTCGAATCTCCAGTGGTGGCTGTGAGCTTGCTGTCCTGACCTAAGCTTACTGACTCATGTCATGTTGCTGCTGCCTAGCTTTCTTTCTTCCCCCTCTGCTCCCTTCCCTCAGCTCCTCCCTTATCTTTGCCTATCCCCTCACTTCTTTTCCTTTCTCTCCATTCACTCCCCTTTCTTTCATTACATCTGTTCCACAAGACCCATATATCTTATGCATGGATGTTATGTGCAATGCTTACAACTGAGATTTATTTGTCAATGATCTACTACGTGTATTTCTTGTGTTATGTATCCTAGCTATATTATTTTCATGATAATACCTTATGTATTCACCCATGCAGTATTCTCTGTCTTTAGGGTTCGCCTATTGATATCCCGCAGGGATATAATAGGCGAGCCCTATTGGGGTGAAACCAAGAGCTAAACTAAGCTCTCAAAAGCAAAGCGAATTTCCAGAAGTGCACGTCCTCGTGCACGAGCTTTCCCGAGTCTTCCAGCAGCATTTCTCCTCCCCTTACCATTTGCTCCGGCCTCCGAGAGCTTCAAAGGGATCTGCTTCCCCGCCCACTGCTTCACACTTCACGGCCGCCAGGCCGTGACTCGCATTTCTCCTTCCTTCGTGCCCAGCCCCCCTCCCAGCGCTGCCTTGTTCTAAAGTCCATCCGTGGCTCCTCCTAATGTCGTCCATCTTCCCTTTCTTTCCCTTGCCTTCGATCCCTTCATGCCCTCTCTCTTCTTCCCGCCACTTTGCCTCCCCTCCCTTCTTCTCTCCTCTCTCCTCCTTCCTCGCCTCCTTTTACACCCCTGCCATTCAGCTTGTTTGAAAAATGTTTCTATCCTGTGTTATTTTGGAGGCGCTGTGAATATGCTGTGGTTTGGTTAATTTGAGGGCAGCGCAGAAAGAAATAGTCACTGTTTACCCAAAAGAAAACAAACAAACCGTGCCCTAGTGACCTTTACACGCAGGCCAAGCGAGAAACTCCGTCTCCTTCCCACCAAGGTTTGGTCAATGTTGTTATAATCCTTCGAACGTGAAATACGTGTACCTGCATAGCGCCTCGAATGGCCCACTGAATCCAATAAGAAACAGTGCACAGAATTGGAACGCCATTATCGAATGGGAAAATAAAGTCATGAGTGTTATAAAAGCCGTCACTTCGGTAACAGAATTGAGTCACTCGGGTGGAGTCGAGCAGCCAGCTGGAACATATTTTGAGGTGTGGCGGTCAGCAGATTTGTTTTCGGTAGCCACTATTGTTAGCACCACTGAACGTGTTTCACGGCGCATCACGCTCATTGACATGACAACAGACAATTTACATTGCACGCAAGACAGTCTTTATAACTTGAGTTTTAGAATGGGCGTCCCTTCGCCCACAAAATCCATTGTACCCTGGTTTCCTTCGCAGAATGCTGGTTAAATTGAATGCGTGCGCAGATGTGGGCACACAGAAAGGCCTCTTTGTTGAGGCCACAGCGCTAGATGGCTGCCATGATACAGTTTCAGTGCCTCAGGTGCTGGCCTCGCGCTGACAAAGTGTGACCACGGCTAAGGCTCACTGTGCCGTATGCTCACCTCTCTAATTGGATTACTGGTGATGGTTTTAGCAAAGTACAGTCTGAATTATTCTGACGAAGCTTTTTCGCTCGCAATAGCTGCAGGTCAGGTGATCCACATTAGCCAACCGCGATTAGACATTGTAGGCCATTCAATAAACTACAAGTACCAGAATGCACAATATTTGACAAGAAGTTCAGACCTGTTGAACGTGTCCAACATGTATTGTGCGCTCGGCAGCTTTGACCTCTTCTTTGAGTTGAGAGGGCGAAGCAGTGGCTAGCTAGCAGCGGGGCAACATGTACAGGCATAGCATACCAGGGTAGGAGGGTACCCCAATTGCTGTTTTTTTAAGATCCATACAGGGGTGTGGCTGGGGCGTTTGCTCTGCTTGCGTTAGGGCCCATGGCAGCCGTGCCACTCCACTGAGTAGAATGTGGTGATACATAGAGCTGAATATGCTATTTCAGAGGGGGTATTAAAAATTGCCCAATTCAGAACCGATATATAAAGCATTGTTAGAAGGACTATATATAGCACAGAATGCAAAGGAAACACATTCAATTTGTATGCCAGCAACAGGACAGCCTCGATCTGGCGCACTCAAAAAAAACTGACAAATAAAATACACAACAGACGCCCCTCCCCCGCCCTCACTGGAAGAATAATAGCACCCAGCTTCCAAATCACCCGTGTGGTGTGTGACACCAACAACTGGTCCGGCATTGTCAGTTATTACAGCTCAGCTCTTTGTGATTTTTTAGTGCCGCTTTTAATTTCATAGTCTCCCGCAGATTCCAGCATGCAGCGTGTTTGCCTGAATATACCAACCTTGCATGGGGCCCACTGGCAACCTTGTTAGACCTTCAAGCATGCTACAGGCCCCGCTTGAACGTTCGCTCTTCATTGTAAATTTGTATTTGTTCCTGTACATTCCTCACCCCTGCGTGCTGTGTTGGATTTTGTATTTGTGTACCCTTCATTTTTAATCTTTGTAATGTTCTATTGTATACCACTTTTCTCTTGTAACGTAACTAGCTCTATTGTACAGCGCTCTGACACCTTCAGGTAATGTCCGACGTGCAGGTTTGTCTTAGGATGCAAAACATGTCTATCTCTCCTGTGGTACACACACACAACAGATTACACCTACAAGCACACAATATATGCACTCTTACGAATACAGTATATTCAGACGTCTCTCCGATCGCATACGTGTAGATCTTCTACGGAGATTACACTATGTGCAGCTGTCCCCTGGGGGTATGCAATGTGCGGGCTTCTCCCAGGTATACACACAAAACTTATGAGGCGAGGGTATCCACAACATGATGCACGGCACACAATACACATTTCTTTACAGGGGCACACAATGAGCAGGTTTCTGAAGATACACAGCATAGGTGCAGAAGTTCGTTCTGCAAGAATAGGTCTCTCCTGGGGGCTCACCCTCACACCCACTCACCCTCACACCCCCTCACCATCACACCCTCACACCCCCTCACCCTCACACCCCCTCACCCTCACACACCCCCACTCACCCTTACTCACCCTCACTCACCCTCACTCACCCTCACTCACCCTCCCTCACCCTCACACCCTCACCCCCTCACCCCCTCACACCTTCACCCTCACCCCCCTCACCCTCACACCCCTTTACTCTCACACACTCACCCCCCTCACCCTCACACACCCCCACCCCTCACCCTCTGAGGAAAATGATATTTTGCCTGACCAAATATGTCCACTACATATACCCTATGTTACATGTGTGTGCATGTCACCCATGCATATTTCCCGTAGTGGCCTGAATCACTAGGCCTCTGCAAACATGTCCTGCAAGTCAAGTCATCAAGTCTCCCAAACGTTAAGCTAAAATGAAGGCCCATGTATTTGCATTTTGCATTGTGCTCTTTTAAATAAATATCGTACTGGTTGAGCCTGAAACCACTTTCTGAATTAATGTTTTCATGACTCTTGGCATACTGAGCTGCAGTCACGTCAGCAAGAAGCCTGCCAAGACGGTATTATGAATAACAGTTATCTGTTTGCTGTACAGAGTGGCATCCCTGCCCGGTGAGGAAAAGTACACAGAACCCGTCCGAGGGAGATAGGCCCTAGCCATTCTGTCTCCATTTAAGTAAATCACAGTGCTTGCACCCATAGAAAGCTCATGCAACGAATAAATATGCCCTCTCTGTCTTTTAGTGACGAACAACCTTTGCTTCAGATAATATATCCCTTGACTCTAGATATCAGTTGTACTAGACGTGCTGCTCGCCCTGACATAATTGAGATTCCTCTACTAGGTTGAAAGTCAGCTCTCCTCCCAGTTACACGTCAATTGCACGTCATGCTCAAAGTTGCACAAGTAGGGCAGAGTTCCAGCTGGTCATGCAAACTCCTCCTAAGTACCCGCCCACCTATGACACCTACCTATCACACACCTATGACTCATCAAAGTACACACCCTCATGTACACCCACATGTTCTTATCTCATTTTCTTTCTTGCTCTGCTTAGCCTATGTACAAGATATGTATATATACTATGTTCAGTAAATAATTGTTAGAAGACTCTTCCTGAACCTCAGAGGTGATGGAACATATTCTCCCTTTGACTCGAGTTATTGGAATAAAGCCCATTTTAACTCAGATACCACGGACTCTGCTTCTCACTTGATGCATGATACTTTGTTAATGCCTAGAAATTCTGCCAGGGTAATAATTTATTTACCACAAAATTTGGCGCCCTTACAGGGACATATCTCTTTACCCACTCGCCGGAGTTGTGGGTCTAGTCTTTGCCCCCTTCTACAGCCGTGACGGACTTCAAAGTGCGCACGCCATCGGGATTTCCCGCTACTCCCTCAGGCCCAGGAGGAGGACGGACTGCGACCAGACATCCATGTGAGGCGGTGAGGAACGCGGATCGTCTCAACCAGAGGCCCAGCCCGTGAGAGAGCAAGGTCCGAGGTCTCCAGAGGTCCACCTGTTCCAAGGCGCAAGCGTAGTCAAGTCACGTTTCTGAGGCCTTCAAGTTTCAAGTTCTGCTTTCCCGGTGAGTACCACTATGGGGAATGTATCAAGTTTCAAGACGGGCTCATTTTAAATGAGAACGGTCAAGACGGGTCCACGGTTAAACGTGGGCCCGGTAAAGACGTGTCTCAATTTTTTGGGACCGGTATGGTTGTACTGTATTTTCAGTGCACAAACTGTTTTTCAAGTACATGTTTAACTCTCTGTATCAGTTTAGGTTGTATCTGTATCTGTTTCAGTGTTTAAATTGTTTAGTGTGAATGATTGTTGATTGTTACAGTCTATTTTTTGTGTATTGTGTTTCCATTGTGTTGATTTCAACATGCCACTGTTTTCAAAGTTGCGTCAGATAGGGACCAGAAAAGGTATACTAGAATAGACAGTTAATATCCGGCCTAGAGACACACCTGGTCATGATATGTGTTAAAAAGTCAAGACCCTCTCAGAAAGATGCCATTGAGTTATGGCGCAAGGAGTCACATAGGTGATCAGAGAAAGAATTCAACAAAGCAGAGAGAACTAAAACAAGCAGAGAAAAAATAAAGCCAAAGAAAAAGAACTACGGGATAAGGGGGAACAGGTCAAGACAGAACAGACTGTTAGAGAAAGAAATTCCGTCATTACTGGTATTTATCCCACCCTGTCAGAAGAACTAGTTCAAGTGACCATCTCAGAAAGACCCAGTAGGTAAAGAACACCACCACCTGTACCCTTTAGAGTATGTAAAATAAGTCGACAGCATCTGAAGAGTTCATTTCCTTGTATCTAGACGAGTCCCTTCTGGACTGCGCAAGTGCCTTGTGAGTAACTAGTTGGTTTATTTGTGAATAGCGCCTTGTGATTAAGACTTGTGAGTAGTATGTTGAATTTTCCTAAGTATAGCTCCTTGTAAATATGCCTTGTGAATAGCGTGTCATTTTTGTGACTTGTTGAGCTTCTTGTAAATATGGCTTGTGAATAGCGCCATGTGGTTATGTTTTGTGCAGAGCTTGTTATCATTACATTAGTCAGGAGAGAGCTGGATCTCTTTCAAGTACTTGGAGAAAACGTTTTAAAGATGTGCGTATGTGTTGTGTGATAACGTGGAGAGATGAGTTCATGACTTTCCCATGTACTGCAGTCATTGGGGAAAGATTGTGCTTCAGCTGCCGAAGAGTTAATATCTTGTACTGAGTAGGCAGTATTTGTTTTAACATGCTGATCAACAAGGTGTTGAGGGATTTTGGCGTTTTTTGCTGTTTGCGGGGGGGGCGTGTTTTTGAGCGGAAATTCGTACCCGTTCCAGTGGAGGGATTTGGTTGCTTTTTGGTGAGGATTTAGGGAATAGCTTGGACTACTGTGATGCCAAATTTGAAAAGGATCCGAGCTGTGGAAGTGGTGAAAAAAGCATGTTTTGTGTGGAGGTGCGATTTGCCATGTTATCCAATGGGCGTATTCAGTTTGCAGATTGAATGGTAAAATCTTGCATGGAGAGTAAAGAAGTGTGTTTGTAAAGGGTTTGCCTTGGAACACTTGATTTAATGTGTTTGGCTCAGAGGTCGGTATAGTTGTAAATAAACCAGTCTAATTGAGATAAGGGTTTGCACAAAGAGTGCTTCAATGTTTTCACGGTTGGAAAGAAAATATGAAACAGACCCATTAGAGAATGTGCTTTAAATTAGTGTAATGCAACAGTGTTTTTTGTTTAAATAGGGATGTTTCTACAAAATATGAATTATTATTTTTCCCAATGCAAGCTGCCCTTTAGCGTGTGACAGTTATCCCACTCACTTAGGAAAGTGGCTATTTGTAAATTAATGAACGTGGCCCTTTTTGATAGCTACAATACACTACCATCTTAGTGCATTGCTAAGAGTCCCCTACATTAGTTTGATTTGCATTCATTTAGTTTCAAGGCTCACCTATGTACTTTGACAGGCTGCTGATAGAAAGGTATAATGTTGCACGGTAAAAGCAGTGTTCATTAAACAAGACTTGGAAAATAGGATCAATCAATTGATATATGCAGAGAACAGTCCCAACGCAACAGCCAATGATAATTCGGTATTTTTTTCTCTCAACTGCAAAGTGCTTAGCATTATGTGCAGAAGCAAATTGTCCCTTTTTGTGTGGTAATTTGCATGCTAAACAAATGCCCATGTTTCAAATGTCTTGCCTTCTAGCTGAATTAGTTAGACAAAAGTGTTTTTTAGAAAGTGGAGCTTTTAAGTAGCAGTACAGAATTATTTTAAAATGCTAGCATGTCACTTAGTTACAAAAAAAAAAAGTCTTTATTAATTTACTTTTTAACACGTTTTAAATGTGCTTCAGTTAGTTAGAGAATAATGGTTCTGGCCTGGGAAGAGATATGTTATGACGTACAAGGAATGTGTTTTTCGACCTTGAAGTGGCTGAATAACTTCTCCTGGCTGACTCCCAGGGACAGATGTTTATGTAAAGGTGGGGCTACTCCCTCTTGGAGCGAGCAGTGCCTGTCTTGTTGATATTGGCCATACTCCAATTCTTTCCGCGATCCCTTTGTTTATGTAAAGGGAGGGCTACTCATCAGACTTACACTAGCTTCCTTCGAATGTGGAGGGAGGAGGCTTGCAGCTCACTCTTTCAGAAACTTGGCAGACGCTTGACTCTTTCAATGAGCTCAGCGTTGGCAGCGACCCAATTTTAGAGAAGCAGAGACGAGTGAGAGGCTTGTCTCCTCTTAGTGATGTTTGACACTGAGCCAGCTCCTGGCTCTGAGGGGAGGGGTAGGTGAGCAAGGAGTGAGTACGTAGCGAAGTTACCTCCCCAGCCCCTCTGACTTGTGTACAAATAGTTGCTCTTCCTTACAGATAAGTCACGCTTGCAAATGAATAAGTTTTTCCTTCAGTAGTGTAAACAGAATAATTGGCAAGAGTCTTGCTCTTGTGATGGGTTCAGCATCTGGCAGTCATTCAATTTTAGATCACAGTGTAGCCCGGCTTGGAATTGATTCAAAACTCCGAGCGCAAACATAATTCTAGAGGGAGGGGCTGCTTCTCAAAAAAAAAAAGGTGAGGAGTGGCGAGGCTCTAGGCCTTCTGTCTATGACAAGAATACTTTGGTTTTATTCAAATACATTTAGAGAGCATATTGTAGGTGGTATGGTCATACTATTCCCAAGATTTAGAGTAGGAAGTTAGTGTAAACTGCAGAGCTTTTGGAACGAGGCTCCACTTAACTTAGAGGTTAACAGAGGTTCGTGGGCGTTTGTTTGAGGTTCCCCCAAAATAAAAATTGTGGTTTTGGATTGAAAATTCATTTTTATTTATTTATTTATTTTTATGTAATTCATTTTTGCTGGATTGATGACATAGGGTCCTAGCATTTGCAGTCAAGCATTAAAGCGACAGCTAGTCAGTGTTTACATGCCTACCAACACAGCACTGATACAGTACATAAACGACATTCTAATTACAGCAAGATCAGAACCAGACTGTGACATTGCATCTCTGACAGTCTTACACTTTCTGTGAAAAGCAAGTGGTGTACAACACTTGCTTTCCAAGGAGGGTACACCAGGTATACAGCTAACATAACCATGTATTGGCCTTACTTCTTACTGTAGGCAATGGATTCCCCAGTATGCATATCTAGCCAAACCACTCATACAGTTAACTACACAGGAGGCAGCCATTTTGACTGTTCTCCCTAGGACACAAGAACACACCTTGGCATTTGAGGAATTAAAAAGAGCATTATGTCAAGCGCCAGTTTTAAGCGACTCCATGTTACAGTAAACATTTTATGCTTTTTTATGCTTTTTTATTTTTATTTTATTTTTACATTTGACTGTAGCGAGACTGAGAGGATATGGACTGACATTATTTCAACCACACATAGAGATCAGACGTTGTAATATTCTGAATCCTGCAACACTTTTGCCCTCAAGTACAGTAAATGCACCACCACATGACTGTGTGGAAGTTATGTATATAGTGACAAGACCAAGACAAGACCTGACAGATATTGTACTCCCAGACCCTGACCTGACACTCTATGTGGATGGTTCATGCATGAGAACAAGTGCAGGAGAATCAGTAGCAGCCTATGCTGTGACCACAGGAAATAGACACACTGTCTGCACAAGCAGCAGAGCTCATTGCTCTGACACAAGCCTGCATAAGAGCTAAGCACTTGAAAGTAAACATTTATACTGACTCACAATACGCTTTTGATGTTGTTCATGATTTCGGGGTTCTGAGGAGAAAGAGAGAGGTTTCTTGAGACCTCCCATGGGACCAAGATTCAGCACAGCCAGCTTATTCAGGCCCTGTTAGAAGCCATACATTTACCTACAGCCATTTCTATCCTGAAATACAAAGCTCACACCAAAGTTACAGACACCATTTCCCAGAGTAATGCCCAGACAGCCCAGACAGCCCAGACACCAACAGACACGACAAGGACAGAGGTACCATTACTGACAACATGTATGACAGTCAGGGATCCTACACAAGATGTACTTGACATACAGACACATGCCACAACAGATGAGATAAAGAAATGGACTTTACAAGGAGGGGTCCAGACTAACCAAGGTTGGATGACTAAGGGAAAAAGCACATGGTTTCAGATTCTATGGTACAAGTAATAATAAGCACAGCACATAGTCTCGCACACTTGGGAGAGAAGGCAATGCTAGACAGCTTACAGAACATTTGGTTTAACAAGCAGCGAACATGTATGATCTATTGCCAGTTCAATCCAGGAAAAGGCATTCCGGTGGAACAAGGCGGAGTTCTCCAGATGGATTATATCCAAATGGACAGATGTAGAGGTTTAACAAGTATGTGCTAGTAGTTGTGTGTGCACTGTCTATATGGACAGAAGCATATCCAGTTCCAGATTATACTGCTGTTACAACAGCCAGACAATTAGTGCGCAGTACTTCCCCAGATATGAATTACCTCATGTGATCTATTCAGATAACGATCAGCCATTCTCCTCTGAACTAATAAAACAAGTGTCCCTTCTGTTAGGTTATACATGGAAATTCCATTGTGTCAGACACCCAGAAGCCGCAGGCCTTGTTGAAAGACAAGAATCAGACAATTAAGACAAAGTTGCTGAGATCTGTACAGACAAAGGCGTGGATTGGATGGTGGCCTTGCCGGTTGCCCTCTTTTACATGCGTATGGTAGCTCATTCCAGAACAGGCCTATCTCCTTATGGAGTATATATGTGGGGTACGCCTATGCCAAAGAAAATAACTGATGTTGACAGTAACATGCTGACAGATTACCTGGCTTCCTTGATGTCTGCACTACTCTCTTTTTCATTCACAGGTTGCTGCCGCCTTCCCTGACAACACCCAGGTCAAGGAACATGCCATAGCACCAGAGGATTCTATACTTGTGTCCGGATTTTTGATCGTTCAAGTCCCCTTGAGCCACGTTGGAAGACGCCGAAGTTGGTGGAAGGACGTAAAGGCCGAACTCACCTTCATCACTATTTGGAACTTTGGAACTTTGGAACTTTGGAACTTTGGAACTTTTATAAAGAACACTGACCTTTGCTAGAAAATACCCCTCAGCAAGAGTATAGGTCTAGATTAAGAACTAGCAAGTCAGACGTAGTTTAATTGTTTAAGCCCACCCGGTGGTGAATCGGTTAGACTCGATTCTGACATGTATAAGATCACATATGAGAATAGCAAGAAGAGAGATAAGAAGGAAAAGTACTGCAAGGTATTACGCAGTAGATGTATAGTTACTTTGATCATCCTTTTTATTCTGTGCATTGTTATAATTGGTGTTAGTTTATTGCTACATGTTTTCTTTCCCATTTCCTCACATATACACTCTTCCAGTAACAGCACCGCAGAGCACACATTTAGTGACCTGCCACCTCATGAATTGTCATATCGACTTGCACTGCGTAACAATACATTTATTCGAATGTTACACCATTCTCACCAGACCAGCAATGCGACTGATTGCTGGGTATGTGGCCAACTGCCTCCTTATCAAGAAACGAAGGGAGTTCTGCCCTTCTACCCTTTACCATTCTCACACAATGGTTCGTGTGGAGCATGGTTTGCCTTAATGACCTCAATAGATAGAAGGTAAATAGCTTATCCAGGTGGCTGGATATATGGAAACCTGAATAAAGTAATGAATGAAGCATGCTTTCCAGACAAAGACGGATTCCCCCAAAGAAAGGGATCCGATTTAGAGAATGAAGAGTACGAACAGGGAAATGCATCTGTTAATTTTATAATGTTAAACGTTCAGCCCAAGCAAAACACAGGTTCTCCGTTTATATCAGTCCTGCCAGCAAAAGGTGATTTATGTGTTAGTAAGAAAGGCTCAGTACATATGGGACACAGCAAGTGTAACACTGTAGTAGAGTTTGATGATAACGGACTTTCTTCTTTCAAAACATCACGCCATACCTATTTCATTTGTGGTCAGACAGCCTATGTACATCTGCCCTTAGACTGGGGTGGGACTTGTTATATAGCATTCTTATTGCCACCCGTTTTTCTAGCCCCATCAAATTATCATAGAGATTCACGACTAGAACATGTTAGACAAAAGAGAGAGACAGATTCCGCAGGGATCGATCAGACAGAAACAGCTTGGGAGCAATATACAGATTTCAACAGAGGATTCTTTTTCTTCATAGGTCCCGTCCAAAACAGTAAACTGATACGCAGGTTAACAAGGACTCTTGAAACAGTTGTAAATGTAACTGCATCTGCCCTGGCGAACTTGACCCAGGAACAGTCTGCTATTAGACTTGTCGTTCTTCAAAACCGCCTCGTTCTAGACGTCATCTTGGCGGATAGGGGCGGAGCTTGTAGAGTCATCCGATCTAGTTGTTGCATTTTCATCCCAGATAATGCACCATCTGTGTACGAAGCAATAACAAGGCTCCACAAGATTGCTCATGCCATACATCAAGATCCAGGCACATGGACTTGGTCCAGTTGGTTCTGGGGTGTAATATCTGCATGGGGATGGAAAGTTATGTCCTTCCTAGGAATGGCCCTACTTATGGTATTTGGTTGCTGTCTCTGTCTGCAGTGTGGTCCGGCGATTTGCGGCCTGTGTGCCACTGCCTGTGTTCCCCATCCACGTAAACAAAGAGTTAAAGATGAACAAATGATTCTGTATGATGAACTATACGGTCTCATGAATATAGATGTATCCTAAAGGGTTATGTAGGGGACAAGGAGGGAATGAGGAAAATGATATTTTGCCTGACCAAATATGTCCACTACATATACCCTATGTTACATGTGTGTGCATGTCACCCATGCATATTTCCCGTAGTGGCCTGAATCACTAGGCCTCTGCAAACATGTCCTGCACGTCAAGTCATCAAGTCTCCCAAACGTTAAGCTAAAATGAAGGCCCATGTATTTGCATTTTGCATTGTGCTCTTTTAAATAAATATCGTACTGGTTGAGCCTGAAACCACTTTCTGAATTAATGTTTTCATGACTCTTGGCATACTGAGCTGCAGTCACGTCAGCAAGAAGCCTGCCAAGACGGTATTATGAATAACAGTTATCTGTTTGCTGTACAGAGTGGCATCCCTGCCCGGTGAGGAAAAGTACACAGAACCCGTCCGAGGGAGATAGGCCCTAGCCATTCTGTCTCCATTTAAGTAAATCACAGTGCTTGCACCCATAGAAAGCTCATGCAACGAATAAATATGCCCTCTCTGTCTTTTAGTGACGAACAACCTTTGCTTCAGATAATATATCCCTTGACTCTAGATATCAGTTGTACTAGACGTGCTGGTCGCCCTGACATAATTGAGATTCCTCTACTAGGTTGAAAGTCAGCTCTCCTCCCAGTTACACGTCAATTGCACGTCATGCTCAAAGTTGCACAAGTAGGGCAGAGTTCCAGCTGGTCATGCAAACTCCTCCTAAGTACCCACCCACCTATGACACCTACCTATCACACACCTATGACTCATCAAAGTACACACCCTCATGTACACCCACATGTTCTTATCTCATTTTCTTTCTTGCTCTGCTTAGCCTATGTACAAGATATGTATATATACTATGTTCAGTAAATAATTGTTAGAAGACTCTTCCTGAACCTCAGAGGTGATGGAACATATTCTCCCTTTGACTCGAGTTATTGGAATAAAGCCCATTTTAACTCAGATACCACGGACTCTGCTTCTCACTTGATGCATGATACTTTGTTAATGCCTAGAAATTCTGCCAGGGTAATTTATTTACCACACACCCTCACACCCTGTCACCCTCACACACCCTCAATCACCCTCACACCCTCACCCTCACACACCCTCACCCTCACACACCCTCACCCTCACACCCCCTCACCCTCACACCCCCTCACACCCTCACCCTCAAACCCCCTCACTCTCACACACCCTCACACCCCCTCACCCTCACACCACCTCACCCTCACAACCCTCTCACCCTCACACACCCTCACCCACCCTCACCCTCACACACCCTCCCCCTCCCTCAATCACCGTTTCTCACAAAAAAGCATAGGATAGCAAAACATAGCATAGCATAACAAAACAAAGCATAGGATAGCAAAACAAAACATAGCACAACAAAACAAAACATAGCATAGCACAACAAAGCATAGCATTGCATAACAAAACACAACAAAACATAGCATAGCATAACAAAACATAGCAAAGCAAAATATAGCATAGCTTAACAAAACATAGCATAGCATAACAAAACATAGCATAGCATAAAAAATCAAGGCATAGGATAGCAAAACATAGCATAGCATAACAAAACAAAACATAGGATGGCAAAACATAGCATAGCATACAGCATCACTCAGCACCACCACAGCATCCCTCAGGGGCACCACAACATCACTATGTGCTACCACAGCATCACTGAACGCCACAGCATCACTCGTTCGCCATCACAACATCACTCAGCGCCACCACCGCATCAATCTGTGCAACCATTCAACACCAACTGGTTCAAATATGTTCTCTCAATGTTTCAAGCTTTATTACAAATGTAACAAAAATATGTTAATATTTCACTTCTGTTCTTGGATTTTCGTCACAATAAAATACACTGAACATAATCTTCACAAAAGTTATTTACAAAAGTTTAAGCTATTGCCATTATAAATTACAATAACTTTTATTTAAGTATTCATTATTAAAAAAAATTAAAAGCCATTGTTATTTGTAATATCAATACATGTTAGTCAGGTAAATACAACACATCTTGCATTACAATTGCTATAGGTGTCACATTTGCGAAAGTTATAACTCTTGCCATTGTAAATGACAAAGCTATTACTTTTGCTATTTTCAAAAACAAAACATAAATACAAAATTTGTCATTTACAATACCAATAGCTCAAACTTTCCTAATGCGAAACCTATTGCATTGCAAATGCTTGTTTTCTTTGTTACTTCTTGTATTTTTGGTATTTCTTGTATTTTTGGTATTATTTTTATTATTTGCATTCTCAAATAAAAAAGATTTGAAATACAAAAGATTCTGTTCAAGATGGAGACATTACAATGGATCCTTTCCTTAATTCAAGCAGGATCTGTGATGATTATGTTGGATCTCATGGATGCATATCTCCATGTTCCCATGGCATCGGGACTCCAGCAGTAGCTGTGATTCTCTCTTATCGAACATCGTTGGCAGCATTGTGTTCTACCTTTCAGCTTAAGGTCATCACCCAGGCCATTTACAAAAGTGGTAGCACCATTGGTGGCTCACCTTCATCTTCAGGGAATTTCAGTAGTTGCTTACCTGGACGATTGACGGCATCAAGCCCCATCTGTTGAGGTGATGCAACAACATCTGTAATTGACCATAGATACGCTAAAGAGCCATGGTTTTCTTTGGAATATTCCAAAATGAAAGCCCCAGCCCTCAACACGGAAGACATTCATAGGAGCAGACTTTGACTCAGCTATGTGTAAGGTGTTCTTTCGTCAGTCCAGGATCAAGTATCTATAAACTCTCCCAATGTCTTTGTTGTCACAGAATATCGCCACTTTGTTTCAATGGATGGAGGTGTAAGGTCACATAGCAGCCTCTGTCTTCACAGATCCATGGGCTATGTTACACCGACAGCCGTAACTGTGGCACCTTGACCAATTTGTGACATTTCCCATACAGGATATGACCATGGAGATTCCAGTGTCTCTAGACACTGTTCACAGCCTTCAATCAAATGAGCATGCATCCTTATCCTCCAACATTAGTGACAACGGACACCAGTGCTCTGGGTTGGCAGGCAACGATGGAACAGTGGTCTGTCCAAGCTTAATGGGATAGATCGTGGCCATGCGGTTGTCCAATTGGAAGGAACTATCAGCAGTAGAGTGGTCCCTCTGGCATTCCGAGCCCCATCTGTCCAATTGCAAAGTCCTGATATGATAGGACAGCATACTCACAGTGGCATATGTCAATCATCATGGCAGCACTCACAGCCAGTCATTCAATCAGGTGGCATGTTCTGTGGCGATTTGGACAGGACTTACAGCCTGATTCATGTACGGGCCGTTTTGCGTGTCCCTAATAGCGATTAATAGCGACTCGCTATTGAGGAAACGCAAAACGGCATTCATGTACTTTTCGGGTAAAAAATAGCGACTCGCACACGGGCGCTAAAGCCGTTAGCGACCGACAAAAAACGCAGAAAAATCGCTATTTCCGGCTACCTGCGATCGGGATAGCGACTCGCATTCCCGATCGCACGGGATAGCGACTCGCAATCCCGATCGCACGGGATAGCGACTCGCAATCCCGTGGGATCGGGAATGCGAGTCGCAATCTCGCGGGATCTGGAAAACGGGAAGACGCATTACGAGCACCGTGATGACATCACAACCAGGAAGCAGCCAAATCCCACCCCCAAACAACACAGTGACGCTATCAGTCGAGTGTTGAAGACCGAAAGCTGCCGCTAAACCGCCGTTAGCGACTCACAACCCCGCCGAAATAGCGACCGACATGTCGGACGAACCCCAGCCAGGCCCCAGCAACAGCGCTGGCCGCAAGCGCAAACTGAAATTCTCCGAACAGGAGCTGGAGAACCTCATCGAAGGGGTGGTGGCCAACCACGACCAGCTGTTTGGTGCCAACTCCCGGAGGGTCCCAGAGCAGGAGAAGAGGAGGATATGGGTGGGGATTGCCTCCAGTGTGAACTCTGTGGGCGTTGCGGACAGGTCTCTGGAGGAGCTTAAAAAGCGGTGGTACGACCTCCGAGGCCGTGCCAAGGAGAGGGTGGCGGAGCGCCTTGGTGAGGCATCAGGCACCGGAGGTGGTGGACCGACTGTCCCACCCAACACCCCCCTGGAGGACCAGGTAGAGGACACCTTGGAGAGGGAGGCGTGTGTTGGCGTGACCCCTCTGGACTCCTCCCGCCCCACCCAAGACACCCAAGGTAAGTGGCATGCGACTGCGACCCTGTCCCCTATGACCGCCCCTGACCAAATAGGCTCACTCATTGGCCCTTAGTCATGCCTATGTTGTGCATCAGGAAATGCCCTAAAGCATTGTGGGAGACGTAGTATGTCCACAATGTAGTAGTACCACAATGCGGCCAGAAAGGTTCCAAAGTGCGCAAATACACAGCCACCCAGGGAATGACACCCAGCATGCATGTAACATCTGCACGTCTGACAGTCACATGCACCTAATGAGTATCCACTTACCCTCACAGGTGCGGGTGACAGCAGTGACAGTGAGAGGCTGCTGATCGATGAGGAGGCCCAGGAGGAGGAATCCCTACCTGATACACAGCCACCAGCCCCTGCAGCAGCGCCAACACCAGCAGCCAGGCCCCCCGCCTCTGCTGCTACAACACCTGCAGGCCCACCGTCTGCCAAGGCCAGGCCCCCCGCCTCTGCTGCTACAACACCTGCAGGCCCACCGGCTGCCAAGGCCAGGCCCCCCGCCTCTGCTGCTACAACACCTGCAGGCCCACCGGCTGCCAAGGCCAGGCCCCCCGCCTCTGCTGCTACAACACCTGCAGGCCCACCGGCTGCCAAGGCCAGGCCCCCCGCCTCTGCTGCTGCAACACCTGCAGGCCCACCGGCTGCCAGAGCCAGGCACCCCACCAATGTGCCTCCAGTGGCTGCCGCACCTGCAACACCAGCTGCTACAACACCTGCAGCACGTCCAATAAGATCTGGGCCAGCCACATCCGCTACACAGCGGCCCAACAGCAGGCGGGGCAATGGGCATCTCCATGCCTGCATGAGCGTGGAGCGGCGCATGCTCCGCATACACCAGCGCCAGTCCCAGCAGCAAGGAGCCATCCAGCTCCAGCTGCATAAGATAGGCCGCAATGTGGCTGGAGTAGGCGAGAGGATGGACCGCATGACGGCGGCCATGGACCGCATGACGGCGGCTATGGAAGACAACACTGCAGCGCTGGTGAAGCACCGCAGTGTTGCAAGCAGGCGCCACCACCAGTTGCTGAGCCGGCTGTCCACCTATAGCCGCTCCAATTATGTCTCGGCAAATGCCACCACCCTGCTTGCGCGGCGCTCGTTGACCCAGCAGCACCAACTGGTCCAGTGCTGCGAGGATATTACCCGGGTGCTGGAGCATTTGACCACCGCCGTCACCGCACTGCACGCACCTGTGCTACCGGCAATTGTGGGGGGTGATGATGCTAGTGAGGGTGCCTCCAGTGTCAGCAGCCACTCTGCCACGCAGGCCCCCCCACCTAGGCGCAGCACAAGGGCTACGCCTGCTCCAGCTGCCCAGGATGAGGAAGAGCCTCACAGGCGCCTGGGAATTGTGCGCCGGAGGCGCCAATGACATTGTGTCAGGGACACAGGCGCAGGCTGAACTTAAGCCTGCCATGGACCGTCTCATGCAGTATGCATGAATACTGCATTTTGTAAATAGTTGTTACCAAGACCCTTTTTTTTTGTGATTCAAACAAATACATTTATTTTGGTGCACACATACGCCTTGTGTAATCATTACAGTTTGCATGCAATTGTGATATGTGGGGTGGGGGAAGGGGGTGGGCTAGAAATTGTTAGCTGTGATGTGGTTGCGACGTCTGTGGCCTTCAGCTGGGTTCTCCCCGCGTGCATGGTGCGCATGTGCTGGTGGCCGGTCGTCCCCCTCAGATTCACTGCCTGAGATGTCAACTGGTATCCGGCGCTTGGTTGCAATGTTATGAAGCATTGCACAGACAGCCACAATGCGGCAGCACGCTGCAGGACTGTAATACATGGCCCCACCTGTCTTGTGCAGTATACGGAACCTGCTCTTGAGCAGGCCAAATGTCCTTTCAATACAGTTCCTTGTCCGGATGTGCGCAACATTGTAGCGGCGTTGCTGAGGTGTGGCAGGGTTGAGGTAAGGGGTCAGGAGGTATTCCCGTAGGGCGTAGCCACTGTCACCTGAATGAGAGGAGCAGATGTTGATTGCCTGTGCAGCGCAGTTACTTCATAGCAATGTGACATTGTCGACAAAGTGTACTTACCAAGTAGGTGTCCTTCCCCAAACTCTCCCCTGATCAGTCGTGTGTGGAGTCCGCTGTGCCTGAAGATAAAGGAGTCATGGGTACTCCCTGGGTACTGGGCCACAATGTCAGTGATGATGGTCTTGGCATTGCAGACCATCTGTATGTTGAGGGAGTGGTACGACTTCCTGTTGCGGTACATATACTCCGTGCCAGCTGGTGGGCAGATGGCGACGTGGGTACAGTCTATGCAGCCAAGGACATGGGGAAAATGGGCAACATTATAAAATTGTAGTTTTGTGAGGTCCAAATCCTGTTGGCTCGTGGGAAATGTGATGTGCCGGTGGAGCTGGGTGAGCATGGCGTCAACAAAAGTGTGGAGGCAGCGTGACATGGTGGGCTGGGATATCCCCCCAGCAGCGGCTACTATGCCCTGGAAACTGCCGGATGCCAGGAGGTGCAGGCTGCACAATACCTGCACATGTGTGGGCACAGAATTGTTTCGCCTTGTTGGGTGCTGCATGATGGGGTCGAGTTCTTGTATCAGCCAGGTGATCATTTCCCCATTCAGCCTGTATTTTGCATAAATCTGTTCTCTGGTTTGCCCCAGCAAGGTGACCCGCTGCCGGTAAATCCTTGCCTGCCTCATGCGTCTCCTCCGTGCTGCTCGCTGTAGCCTTCGCCGCCTCACCACCATGTACATCCCAGGCATTGTGGAACGCCTATTGCTGCTGCTGAATGTCCTTATGTGTGATTGGTCAGGCCTGGACCTGTTGGTGATTGGCTAACAGTTTTTCAAATTTTGGTTAATCATGGCTTTTATGGTTACCACCTGCTTTGAGTTGTCCTTAAATTGCGCCGCGCTAATGTGCGATTTAGCGCTTTTTCGCTAATGTATTTCTTTCATGAATGCCGATTGAGACAATATTGCGTTTCGCTATTCAATTCGCAGATTCCGTGGTTGGTCGCTATTTCATTATCGCTAATGCTCGACTTCCCGGAGTCTGCGACTTTTACAGCGTAATCGCTATTCCGCTCGCTATTATTTTTTAGCGATTTCGCTATTTCGTACTTGAATGCCGATTCCGTGTTTTGCACCCGCAATTGCGTTTTCGCAGCCATTGCGGGCGCTATTTCGCTTCATGAATCAGGCTGTAAATCTCCAATCCATATCTTCTCAACACATCAGGGGCATCAACAAGGTTGTGGGGATGCCCTGAGCCACAGGTTTCCATCCTCTCAGGATCTGCACCTTTCCATCAGGGTGTTCCACCTGATCTTCCAGAAGTTCGAATGTCCAGCGGTGGATTTATTTGCTTCCACAGCCAGTCACTTATGCCAACCTTATGCTCCAGGTCTCCAGAAGTGGGAACCTGGGGAATGGATGCCTTGTCGATTCAGTGGCCTCCAGTGTTGCTGTATGCCTTTCCCCTTATTTAGTTATTTCTGCTCACAATCCAGTTGGAGAGGTAACAGAGGGTGTCGATGTTTCCTTACTGGCCCAGGATATCATGGTTCCCGTTGTTGAAGTGCATGACCATGGTTCCTCCAAGGATTTTGCCTCAAACCCTGTCTCCTCTGCAGTCTCTAAGTCCTTAACTGCTAGTTTCTCTAACTCTAGCAATTCAGAGGTTGAATGGCGGTCTCTAGAGACGCAAGGGTTGCTTGCTAAAATTTCTGTGGTTCACGGCTCTTGAACTAATTCTACACTGTCTTCTTACTCTAAACACAGGGCTAACTTCATGATTTTTATCGTATATCCTGTTCAATTTCTTCTATTCTACAACCTTTTCTGGATGTTTTGGATAAAGGTTATGCACCGTGTACCTTGAAAAATAAGAGGGTGGCTATCAGAGCATTCAAGGATTCTGTTTCCTTTTCCTCGAAAACTGGGCCTTTGGTAAAATCTTCTGTTCCTTCGTGGGATCTTTCTCTGGCTCTTCACACTCCTCAATCCCCTCCTCTTGAACCTTTATCTTCTGTGGATTTGAAATTCCTTTCCTGTAATATGGCATTTCTCGTAGCTATCACATCAGCCAGGTGCTTTGGGGAAATTTCTGCCTTGTGGTATTCCTCTCCATTTTCACCTGTCAATGGAGGATGCTGGTGTGTTGAAATTGGGTTCTGGATTTATCACAAAAGTGCATTCCAAGTTTGTATACTTCTCAGAAGCTGGTGTTACCCTGTCTTTGTCTTTCCCCTTCATCTCCAGAGGAGCGAGTGTTGCTCACTTTGGATATTAAACATGCAGTGTCTGGGTATGTTGGCAGCTCTGCTACATTTCAGACTTCTCTTTGTGACCTTTGGTCTTGCAGGACGTAGGAAGGCAGCATCTCAGATGACTCTGAGTCGTTGGATTAAGGACATCATCTCAGGGCTCTGACTTGCCTTGTCTTTCTAATATTCAAGCTAGATGAGAAATTTAAAACTTATGTTGGAAAGAAATCCTTTCTTTGGAAGAGATCTTCCCAAGTACTTGAGGATTTTCAGTGACCCTTTTGAGGTAGGACTTGTGGTTGGGAAGCCCCCATGTCTGTCAAATCCTGACCATAATTCATTAAGTCCCAGAAAACTCCAAGACAATGACTATATGATGGAGAAAGTGGGATGAAGAGTTTCAGCATTATATCCTCAGTGGAAAGCCCCGGTCACAGACAAATCTGTTCTTTCGATTGTAAAGAATGGCTATGACCTAGACTTTCATTGTTTTCCTCCTGTTCCTCTGTTTGTATCAATTTAGCTTCCACAACTGAAAACAAAAAGAGATTCTATGATAACTGGGATCCTGAGTCTTCAGAAAGATGCTTTTGTTCCAGTCGCAGAAATGGCTTGGATTTTACTCTTCCTAATTCCAAAGGTGGATGGCATTTTTAGACCAATACTAGACCTAAAGACTGTAAACAAATGTGTTTGTTATCCTTCATTCAAAATGATAAATGTGCAGCGATAATTCCTCTAATTGTTCAAGGTGATTTCTTGATAATGCTGGATCTCCAGGACATATAGTTCCATATTCAGAATCCTTGGAACAGTCAGCAGTTCTTGAGATTTGCCCTGGGGAATCAGCATTTTCAGTAAAATGCATTGCCATTTGGCCTGTCGACTGCCCCTTGTGGGTTCATCAAGCTGTTGGATACACTGGTAGCTTCTTTGCCTTTATAAGGAATTTATATGTTCACTACCTTGATGATTGGCTGATCTCTGACTGTTCTTTTATTAAGGTACATCAGAGTCTTAAAAAGGTTTGTCAGTGTTTGAGATTGACTAGGTTCATAATCAAATTGAAAAAGTCCAGTATTCTCCCGGAGCAGCAAAATACTATTATTTGATCCCTGTTTGACACCCAGGAGGGAAATGTGTTTTTGATGGAGAAAAGGAGAATGAACTGTCATCACCACAAGGCACTGTCCGATTCTGGCTGAGGGCTCAGGGTCCGGTGGCATCTATAACAGCAAAAATTCCATTATCTTGTCTTCTACCACAGTAGAATTATCTTCCGAACCTTTGGTCTCCACAGTTGGGGAATTATGGGCAGATGATTCCAGTTTCAGAGTACATCAAGCTAGACTCATAATGGTGGTTGGATCCCAAGAATTTACTGAAAAGTACTTCATTCAAGTTTCTGGCCCCCACACAACAGATGCATGTGCATGGTTGTGGGGCACAACTCTGGGAAAGATCCGAATACGTCAGAGTTGGTCTCCCTTGAACAAGGAACAATCTTCCAATTAAAATAAGCTAATGTCAATTTGGTGGGCACTTCAAGTCCTTTCCCCAAACTTGATAGGGAAATCAATTGTGGTGAGAACGAACAATCAAGCTGCCAAGAGTTACATCAACAGACTCGGCAAACAAGTGTGTAAAGCCCTAGCTTCCATAGCCCACCAGATTTAATCCTGGGAAGAGTAGAATGTTCTAGATTCAACAGCCCTATGCCTTTCACGCATACAGAATGTTCGAGCAGGCAAACTTTGCCAGTACCTCTGCTCCTCTCTGGATTATCATCTTGCGGAGGAAATGTTTTGGGGAAATAGTGGCAAGATTTGGGAATACATGGGTAGATCTTTTTGCTTCCCCCCAACAATGCAATGCCATTCCCTCTCAGTTTTGCTCCCAAACTCCCTCTCTGCAGGCATGAGTGATGAATGCCATGTCTGACTACTGGCCAAAAGGGATTCTTTATTCCTTTCCTTGAATTCCCCTCTCTGATATTCACATGCATCCTACTGCTCATGCAGTTTCATTTGATTCTGCAATGTTAGTTCTTTGGAGTTCTTATCTGTCAGTTGCTCACATGTAGCTGATGGATGTGGTGTTTATGATTAAACCTCCTACTGAACTTAATCACCTTGTATATGTGGTATTTACTAAACTTTTCACTGTTGACGATCGAAAAGAAGAACACCTCAACATCAAGCTAATAAGAGGATAGAAAATCAGCAAAGAGGTGTTTCTTTAACTTGTATGGCACACAGTTAAAAATGAAGCACGAGTAAATGTGAGTGGATCGGACCCTCGAGGTAGCTTTTTGAAGTTTGAGTGACTATAAAAAATAATATATCTCTAGTAAGATAATAACTTAAGAAAAATCATTTATAAATATGGGCATTAGAAACGAAGTTTGTGCTAGTGATGAGCGAAGATTTAAAAGGCACTTAAAGTAAAGTAGTGTGAAGATTAAAAAGGCTCAGAACATCCATATGTGTATTCATTTTTCAGCGACAGTTTAAAACGGCGCATTGGTGTTCACTGTAGCAATTTTGCGGAGTAAAATTGAAAACTGTTTTAACAGAACGAAATGAGCGAAGAATTGAAAGACACTCAAAGTAGAGTGGTGTGAAGATTTAAAGGCTCCATTTTTTTTAAGAAAGACAAAAAAGATTCTGCGCATTAATCTTTCAATGACAACGTCAAACGGTGCATTTGTGTTACCCGTAACTATTTTCAGAGTAAATTTGAAAACATCGGTTGACAATTGACCTAAAGTACATTTATAGAAGTGCATTTCTCTTAAAATTTGTGTTGGATTGAGGAACATTTTGGCATAGGATCCACACAACAGTTTGAACATTAACGGAATAATTTGCTGCGTCACTAGAGGAGAGAGAGAGACCCTATCTTCGTAGCTAAGTGACGTATGCGTGCCAATTGGAATGAAACAATAGCGAGGCACCGTTCCATTTAGCGGAGAGACTGAATCACATGAGAACTGGTTTTGAACTATTTAGAAGAAAGAATTGGAAACTGTATGATGTAAAAAAAAAGTTTTCCTTACTTTGAAAGAAGAAATCTGGTTTGTTTGAAGAGGCACTCTGTCATTTTCTTTCATGGTCATTTTGAACGTGAAGAAGGCTGTTCTCTGCTATTTTCAACAGCGTGCCTGCGCGTCATCTGGAAACGCGTCGATGACACTCACATCACGTCGATGTCCTGCACATCAGGAAGTAATCAGCGTGTCAGCGAGTTATCTACCAATAAGATGACACACTCAGAAAGTAGATAACATGTACATCAGCAAATAACTCCGATTGACCAGGAGTTTCATTTTCAATTAACTTTGCAAGAATACCAGTGTGTCATAGGAAATATTGTTGATGACACAAACATCAGAAGCAAAATTCAATTGGTAAATAAAGGTCTGGTGTCAAAACAAGTTCATATATTTTTTTTTCTCCTTGTTGCATAATTTAAGGTTAAGAATCCAAATCTTTCTTTAATTGTAAAGAAATTTCAGGTACAAGTGAACAAAATGCAGCATGTTACAGCACCACCATTTTTTTAAGTGACCCTGGTGAACCAAACATTAAATGGAGCAAATGAAGAACATTTTTGCACATTATGCAAAAGTTTGTGGTGCAAAGCTTAGTGCGGAAAGAAAGTGTTCACCTTTATTGCATTGTTTAGGAGGGGAAGGTCAAGTAGTCTTGGAGAATTTACCAGCACTATCCGCTCAAGAACAACGTGGTCTAGATGAATATGAAATTTGTTTGTTAGAGTTAGACAGGCATTATTTACCTCGTGTCAGCACAATAATGGAGTGGTATTATTTTGGGTTGACGGAACAAGGTAAAGAAGAATCAGTGGAGGAATATTGAACTGTTTTGCGAAAATTAGCCTCAACCTGTAAATTTGGAGGTGCTAATGAAAAAAGAATTTGTGACCAATGTGTTCTTAAATGTAGAGAAGATAAGATTAAAGAGGAACTTTGGTTCAAAGATGAGCCACCTTTAAAAGAAGTTATAGGAATTGCTAAAAAAGTTGAACACATGTTAAAATGTGTTAATGAATTAAAAGGAGACAAAACAAAAAGTCAACCAGTTGTTGAAGAATTACAAGAGAAAGTTAAAAGCGAAAAAGTACCTTTGAAGGATTTAACTAAGATTGTCAAAAAGTAACTTTTGAATGTTTTAGATGTGGGACACCTGGACATAAGGCTAATTCAAAGTCTTGTTCTTCTTTGAGTTTTGTCATGGTTGTGGAAAAAAAGGACATTTTGTAAAATACTGTAAGTCTAAAAACCGAAAGATGACTAACAGAGAAGTAAAAGAAGTCATATGTCAAGTTGTGGATAATAAATGTACCGAGCATCCTATTGGTAAAGTAAAGATTGATAACTTTGTGTTAGATATGAAATTTGACTCATGCTCACATATTACTATTATTTCAAATGAAACATATGTTAAGTATATTCAAAAGAAAAACAAATTAAATAGAATGGATATAAATCCAGGGGGTTATGGAGGGCAACCTATAAGCATGTTTGGTTATTTCAATGCTTGTATAGAAATGGAAAAGAAAATGATTGTTGGGAAAGTTTATGTATCCAAAGTTGATGACAATTTAATTGGTTGGCCACATCAACTTTCAGTAGGAGTTACGCTAAATCCCAATGCTAATCCTCAGATACAGAAACATGAAATTGCTTCTGAGACTCATGAATTTGTAAGTGAATTCCCTTGTCTGTTCAGGAAAGATTTAGGCTGTCTCAAAGGTTATAAATATTGTATTAAGTGAAGGAGAGATGCAATTCCAATTGTATCGAAAGTAAGAAGAACTCCTATTGTTGTACAAGAAAAAGTTGAACAAGAATTAGAAAAACTTCAACAACAGGGTATAATTACTTCTGTGGAGGCATCGGAATGCTTGGCCCCAGTTGTTATTGCTAAGAAACCCAATGAGGACATCAGGATTTGCATTGATCTTAGGTCTCTTAACCCCTTCTATGCTGGTGATGGAACCACTCCGTCACCAGCCACGGGTGGGCTGTGCTAATGACGGAGTGGTTCCGTCACGGTCCGGCCGCCGCGCCTGCGCGGCATTGATTTCGCGCCTGTGCGGCGCGTTCTATTAGGCGGGCGGGCCATGACGGAACCACTCCGTCGTTAGCACAGCCCACCCGTGGCTGGTGACGGAGTGGTTCCTTCACCAGCATGTCAGCGCCGCGTGGGCCCCCCTCCCACTCAGCGCCGCGGCAGAATTACAGCAGCGGCCAAGGGGTTAACAAAGAAGTAATTGTTGATACATTTCCTCTCCCTCATATAGATGAATTGTTGTCCGCTCTGGGTGATGAAAACATTTTTACAACTCTTGACCTCACTCACGCATATCATCAAATAGAACTGACTCAGGATTCTCAGGATCTAACGGCCTTCATTACTCTCATGGGTGATTTTAAGTATGCCGTTTGGTCTTGTGTCTGCTGCATCGGTTTTTCAAAGAGTTATGGCATCAATTTTAGAAGGTATGAATTCTGTGAAATGTTACCAAGATGATTTACTTATTTTTGGTTTGAATCAAGAAGAACTTGATAAAACACTGAGACAAGTTTTAAAAGAGGTTAGAAGTTGCTGGTCTTACGTTGAAAATTAAAAAATGTACGTTTTCACTACATGAAGTAAACTACTTGGGTCATTGCATATCTGCGTCAGGAGTTAATCCCAAAAAATGAATTAGTTAATACTATTCTAAATCTAAATTCTCCTAAGAATAAAAAAGAAGTTGTTTCTTTTTTAGGTATGGTTGAATATTATGGGAAATTTGTACAGAACCTGGCAAGCAAATCTAGCAATATGAGAAGTTTGCTTGGAAAGAACAAGGAATTTATTTGGACAACTGAATGCCAGAATGAATTTGAAGAAATTAAACAAGATCTTGTAAATGCACCAAATATACAAGCTTTTGTTCCTAGCAATGAAACCATTGTTGTAACTGCTGTAAGCGGAAAAAGATTGGGTGCCATTTTGAAACAATATAGTGGAGGTAAAGAAAAAGTAATTGCATGTGCATCTAGGAGTTTGCGAGGTGCAGAAGTTAATTACTCAGTAATTGAAACAGAAGCGTTGGCAATTTACTGGGCTCTCAAAAAGTTTAGACATTCTCTGTGGGGTTTACATTTCAAGGTTTGCTCGGATCATAAACCCTGAAAAGAAGTTTTTAATAAAAAAGGTTTAGATTTTATTTCATCACGCATAAGGAGATGGGTAATTTGATTACAAGATTTCAGTTTTTCTTTTGAACATCTTCCAGGTGTTTACAACATGACGGCAGATTGTCTATCTCGTTTAGTCTGTAATGCTGATAATAAAAACTTAAAAGAAGAAAACTTGGAGGTTGAAGTTAGTGTATGTGAAGTCACCTCAGGAGTTATACAGGAGACTGAGTGGAAGGATGCAATCAAGAAAGATGAAGAAATTCCTAAAGTCATGAGTATGATTAAATTAAAATCTTCTCCTGATAACTCTTTGTCTAAAGTCTGGCATTTGTTTGCAGCGGAGTTGTCTGTTGACGAAGAAATTTTGTTAAGACGTACTAAGTTAGTCCCTCCTTCTTTTTTAAGGAAAATATTAGTAGAGGAAGCTCATCATGGACATTTAGGAATTGTAAAGACAAAAGAAAGACTTAGATCATCGTTTTGGTGGCCTGGAATGGTTCTTGAAATAGAACAAGAAGTGAGAGAGTGTTTGCAATGTAAGTTGAGTGATAACATTCTCACAACATGTACTCCACCCATGGTGTATAGGAGTTTACCCAATGGCCCGTGGGAAGATATTGCAATTGACATTGTCGGTCCCCTTAATGTTGAACATCGGACTCCTTATCTCATTGTTTTAATTGATTTATATTCTAGATGGGTTGAAGTATCTTATGTTTCTGATATTTCTTCTATGTGTGTCATTTCATTCTTACAAGATATTTTTAATAGAGAATGTTTTCCTAGATCATTACTGTCTAACAATGGGCCTCAATTCTGTTCTGGTATTAGGTCTGAATTTTTAACATCCTGTGGAATAGTACACAAAAAGTGCTCAGTTTATCATCTGTAAAGTAATGGAACTGTTGAAAGATTTAACAGGGTGATAAAAGAGAATTTTCAGCTCAAGAAATTACAAAAATGTATTTTGGCTCATCGTTTCTCTCCTCACACATCCACACGTAAATCACCATTTGAGTTATTTAAAGGCAGAGCTCCCAATACTAAGCTATGTCCTGCTTGGATGTTTTGGGGAAAAGGTATAAAATATAACAGCATTGGCACATGGAGAAAAAGAGAAGAAAACTTCAGTTCAAAAATAAATTAAGTTATGCTGAAAGAAAAAAGTAAAAGAAGTTATTGTTAAGGTGGGTGATATGGTACGTGTAAAAGCTCCTGTAGGAGTTTTATCTTGGTCTAAATATACTGCTCCCATGCGTGTCATCAAATGTTTTAAAAATTCTGTCAAGTTAGAAAATGGCAAAATTTGGAATTTGAACCGTGTTGCTGTTCTAAAGAACAATTCTTTCATGAATAGGTCAGACAATTAGTTGCTTACTTATTCAGGTATCTCTGATGTATCTCACCTGAGACGTAGTATTCGAAAGACATATGTACCCAAATATCTAAAGGATTATGTAGTATAAACATCTTTAGATCTGTTTCCTTTGCTTTTCTATATTTCTGTTTAAATTTTCTATGTGTAGTCTTATATTTTATTTGTATGTTACATCATACTTTATAATGTACTTTTGTTATTGGTAGGGAGATGTGTGATGCTCACATACATCTTACTGCTCATGCAGTTTTATTTGATTCTGGAATGTTAGTTGTTTGGAGTTCTTATCGGTCAGCTGCTCCCATGTAGCTGATAGATGAGGTGTTTATGATTAAACCTCCTACTGAACTTAATCACCTTATATGTGTGATATTTGCTAAACTTTTCACCATCCTCCTGAAGGTGCCTCAGAAGATTCGGAAGGAGAGGATTGTAGGTATTCTGGTGACCCAGTTTTGGACTAATTGAACGTGGTTTCCATTTCTGAAATGAAAATATCAGCTGCAGAGGCTTTTCATCTTCCTGTGTCTCCTTTTCCTCTCAAACAACCAAATCTTTCGGTAAAACAGCTGATGTATCTAAATCTGACTGTCTGGCTATTTCGGGGCGATGGCTCCAACTTTTAGGTTGTTCGGCAGATGTGGTTTCATACAAGCGTCTAGATAAACCCTCTATTCCTGCCTCCTGTGCTAAGCATTGGAGAAATTGTGAACTTTGGTGTGGTCTTAAGAGTCTGATAGGTGCAGTTTGTGATCTGTTTTAGATTCTGTAATTTTTGGGGGAGGGTTTTGTGAAAGGGTTGGTGCCTTTGGTGCAATGGCCTGCTATAAAGAGTTGTATGGAATCCAAAGAAAGTTTACACCGTATAGTCCCATTAGTGTCTAGATTGCTACAGAGCTTCAGAAAGAGCAAGACAATTTCTCTTATGCTTTGTGTAACCTGGGATCTTTCTGTGGTCTTAGAAGGCTTATAGTAGCATCCTTTTGAGTCTTTGGAAATTATTCCTTTAGCTCGGTCAAGATATTTGTGCTAACATACTGTTCATTACATTGCTTTACATTGCATAAATTCAGCCTAGACACATTTAATATAAAGCTTAAAACAATACCTTCGACCGTCAAATGTTATTAACACTTTAATCAGTAGAAAAACACTTTCTGGACTATTTTTAAGAATAAAACTATGGCAACCATTATATCAAGAGATCCTATTTTTTAATTCTCAAATGGAAAATGAAGGTCAGTAAGCTTCCTTGATACTCTTAGACCTTTCCAAAGCCTATGAAATGGTTGACCACAACATGTTGTTGAAGAAATGAAAAGAATGTGTTGGGATGTCACACTTTAGAATGGTTTCATATTTTCTATCACAGTCAAAACCAGTAAAAATAAATTAAACAATTAAATGTATCACCTCATGTAGGGCCAGTTTTACAAACCTTTAATGCTTGATTTGCATCACAAAAATGTTTTTGTTGGATTTACTTTCCAGCACAAACTTGCAATGCTAAGCACTACTTTGCAGTAATCTGTGTCCAAGGGGGAATTCCATGGGTGATACATGGGCGTTTGAATGTGGCACAAAACCTTATCTACTAACAATAGTAGACAGTTTTTCACCAAAAAGTAATATCAATTTAAAGCAGTCGTTAAAAAAGAGAAATGTTTTTATTTCTCCTAACTTTTCCCACTTTGCATGTGTGCTGCACTGTACAACACAAATCCAACGTGAAGACAGTATTAAAGTTAGTCTAAGCATAGTCTCCAGTACAAAACTTATTCTAGACCCATACAGACACCTTTGCTCTATGGTATAAATGTGTGTGTGTGTGTTTGTGTCACTCGAAAGCCTTATTGTCCTTCAGCATTAGTGAGAGAGCAGAATAGTGCCATGTCTCTTTAGATGCATCCCTTTCCTGCTCTTTCCCTGTCATGCACCACATTACACCAACTTTTGGTTGCTGCACTGCATTGTGTGATATTTTGGTAAATCTGAGCCAAAATGTTATGTGGAGTCCCACAGAGAGATATCAGTCAATAGAATTATATGGAGAAGGAGGTCAGCATTTTAGTGTACCTCAACCATATCCATCATTTCATGAAAGGTGTATTTGTTTAAATAGAACAAAATCAGAAATCCGAATCCTTGTAAAAAAAACTTCCAGATGTGCTCTCTTTCTACTGCCTGTTAAGGACTGGATGCTGAAAAGGCCTGGTGAGTCCCCTTGGTGGTTGCTCAAAGTAAAGGTGATACCTCCCAGTAACCATGGGGTCTCCCTGCAAATAACAGTATACATGAAATGTATCAAGTGCCTCCTTAAGAGAGTTCAATTGAGATGGAAAAGGTGAAATCAGCAAGACATCACCCTTCCCCTGACATCAGGAAGGAGAAGAAAAAATGGGCAACAATTCCAGGTGTAGAATCGAGAAGAGAATCAAACTGCTTGGAGCACAATTGTGACAAAAATAGAATCTAGGGGGAGAAGGATGTTACATAAAATAGGGAAACAAATTAATTATGATGTATTTTCCTTTTGAATGTCTGACATTACTAGAAATGGTATCTTCATTTTAGACAGGGTACTTTGGATAACATACTATTGAGAGATGGGAAATGGCCTTAAACATGGGTGCCGTTTCCCCACAAGCTGCATGCTTGCCTTAACCACATTTATGCCTTTACCACGCATATGCATGGTTAAGGTAGTCGGCGTTCTAGCTGTGCGAGCGGATCGGACAGGAACCGCAAAGCATGCAGCAAGACGGAAGGACCAGGATGTGGCTTGGTAAATTGGGCTGGGGCCCGTGGGTGGTGGGGGTAGGTTTTAGGAATGTGGGCTGGTTTTAGGGCTCAGGGAGGGGGGCTGGGATCGGGGTACTTTTTAAGGGGCCGAGTTTTAGGTCTCAGGGCAGGGGGCAGGGAAAGGGCAGTTTTCAGGACTAGGGGGCAGTTTTTAAGGCTCAGGGTGGATGAGAAAGGGGCGGTTTTAAGGCTGGGGCAGTTTTAGGACTCAGGAAGGGGGGCTTGCATCAGGGTAGGTTTTTTTTGGTGCTAGGGGGTCAGGTTTTAGGGTTCAGGGTAGTTAATAGGGCTGGGATGGATATATTACACCACAGGATGGCTGATTTAGGGCTCATAGATTGGGTGGGATCTTTACAACACATATACCTTTACCAAACATGCCTTTACAACAACATTCCTTGTAAAGGCTTGCATAGTAAAGATGTCCTCTTGTCTCTCTCTGCACCCTAGCCGTTTGCCCTGCGTGTCTCTTCATCTCACTTGAAATATGGCCATTTGCAGTCCTCAGCCTTCAGTGAGGCAGGCTGGCATGAGGGTGGAATGCTGAATGCCAGGCAGAAAATAAACACAGCTTGAGAATGCCCTGCCCCTTCCATTGGCAGCCAGGTCTTGGAAACAGGTTTGTGCTGAGTTGGATTTGGTAACAGAGGTGAGGAGGAGACTAGTCACAGAGAATATCAAAATGGTTGGTCATTGTAAGGACCACGTGGTTAAGGCATGCATGGTTTCGGCATGTGTGGTTGTGTCATACAACCATGAGATACTACCATTTTGAGAAGGGCTAGTTATTAAGGCTTGCTCACACCCATGTTTGACATAGTTCATTCGACATTGGATGCTGCCCCCCCTTAATAAAGATACTTCAAAAAGCTGGTGGAACTTCCTCCCCCAGGTAACTGGAAGTGCAGAGATACCAGTACACTCTGGGTGGCAGAGCTTTTTAGTCATGAGCTGAGCATAGCATTCCGTAACATGTTTACCGGAAATGCAAGGAGCACTTCTTCCTTCTTTAAAAACTCACAGGGCCAGATTCACAAACAATCTCTGCACTCATGGCGGAGGCTCCGCAGTCATGGTGGGTGTCTGCACTCATGGCGGACCTCCTAACTGCAGGTCCTGACACATGTGCCCCCCACCACGATTGCAGAGGCCCTTTGTGAATTGGCCCCACATTTTTCTGTAAGTTCTTGCACTACTCTTGGCACAGATTTATCTGACAGTCATACAACTTTAGGAACTCCTCCATCAAATGCATCAAATGAACAGCAAAAAAGCACTTAGCTACAATTCTAATCACACTTTTCCCTCAAGTAAATGCTGTTGTCAGACGTCTCAAACGTGAACTGTTACTCGTATGTAAATTCCTCCCCTTTCTGTAATCAGAGCATCAAACAGAGCTGACGAGCCCTGGTGATGGAGCACTTGTACTATTGTAATGTGATCTCTAGACTGCACTACCAGGCAGCCAAGATTTGCTCGAATGTATGCTGATAGATCCACACTTATTATTCTTCATGCTCTTTATCTGCTTTCAGTGGAAGAAAAAATCAAATATAAAAGTCTCTATATCATGCATAAAGCTTACTAGGGCAAAGGCCAGAGCTAGCTGCAAAACCAGGTTCCACCTTACATCCTAAGTAGTACTTAAGATTTGCGTCAACACAACTAATCCCAAATCGTTCCTTCCAAACACTCAAGAACTGAGGCAAATCCATACAGGTAAAAATGCCTGTAACTCCTTCAGCCTGAAGTTTCAGTCAAATTCAAATGACCTTCTTTTCAGAAATCCCTAGGAAACAGAGTTTATTCAACAAACCTTCCAGCTAGATGTTAACACTCCCAAGCAAAGTCATGCTGTTAGGTTGCGCCATGTGGTTCCACTTTGGCTCAAAACCTCCCTGGAAGTGCTTGAGCACAGTCACACATAAACACCACCACTGATGCCAGTTTTTTTCCCCTTCTGTGCCCTCAGATGCAGAGGGTGTACAACTGCTGGTGCAACTGTTGGTAACACTGTGCTGACTTGTAATCTGGGACGTTTTTAGATGTTAAAAAGAGGTCACACCACAGAACAGAGGGCATAAGGGCGGTGAAGATTCTGCAATTTAAGTATCCACCAGAAAGAGCATTAATGAAGGAAACTTACACATTCTTCTGATGTATACTTCTAGCCACAGACTCCTCAGTTTCAAATAGATACCAAAACAGTGCCTCCTCGGGTAGAGGGTCAGTGAAGTTGGCTGAGACCAAAAAGCCAAGGTGGCTGCTTCTTGGCCAGTACATAACAGATTCCAATGCATAGGACAATGCACTTAGATAGAGTGATCCCATGTTTGCCCCAGAGAACCCTACAAACAGCTGATCATCCATACAATCAATCAATCAATCAATCAATCGTATCATTTGTAAAGCGCACTACTCACCCTTGAGGGTCTCAAGGTGCTGGGGTGGGGAATGCTGCTACTGCTCGAAAAGCCAGGTCTTGAGGAGTTTTCTGAAGGTCAACAGGTCTTGGGTCTGCTGTAGGTGGAATGGGAGGGTGTTCCAGGTCTTGGCGGTGAGGTGGGAGAATGATCTGCCGCCGGAGGTTGCTCTTCGGAATCTGGGGACTGTGGCGAGGGCAAGGTCGGCGGAGCAGAGCTGGAGGGTGGGGATGTAGAAGCTGAGTCGTCTGTTGAGGTACGTTGGTCCGGTGTTGTGGAGTGCCATGTGTGTATGGGTGAGGAGCTTGAAGGTGATCCTCTTGTTGACCGGGAGCCAGTGCAGGTCTCTCAGGTGGGGTGTGATGTGGCTGCAGCGAGGGATGTCGAGGATCAGGCGTGCAGAGGCGTTCTGGATGCGTTGGAGCCATCTCAGGACTTTGGCCGAGGCTCTTGCATAGAGGGCATTTCCGTAGTCCAACCTGCTGCTGACGAGGACATGGGTGACCGTTCTTCTCGTTTCAGTGGGGATCCACTTGTAGATCCTGCGTAGCATGCTGAGGGTGTTGAAGCAGGAGGAAGAGACGGTGTTGACCTGTTTAGAGAGGGTGGCGTTGGGGATGACCCCTAGGTTGCGTGCGTGGTCGGGGGATGTTGAGGTGGTCCCCAGTGCGGTCGGCCACCAGGAGTCATCCCATGCCGAAGGGGTGGAGCCAAGGATGACTCCATCTTGTCCGAGTTTAGCTTTAGTTGGCTGTTCCTCATCCATTGAGCGACAGCCTTCATTCCTTCATGAAGGTTGGTTTTGGCGGTGTGGGGGTCCTTGGTGAGGGAGAGGATCATCTGGGTGTCATCGGTATAGGAGATGATGTTGAGGTCTTGCCGACGGGTGACGTGGGCGAGCGGTGCCATGTAGATGTTAAACATAGTTGGGCTAAGGGATGAGCCTTGGGGTATGCCTCAGATGATCTCGGTGCCTTCGAAGCGGAATGGGGAAAGGCCTTTGGTTCAATCAGTATAAAAGCTTAAAGTCCTTTTGGGGGCCAACTGATGAAGTCTCTACTCCTCTTTCAAGGGATTGGGGGGCAAAGGCTCCCTGGCGGTGAACAACCTTTACAACGAAACTTTTACAATGAACTACCATTACAACGAAACTTTTACAATGCAAACTATTACAACGCAGAGCGCTTGGGGGCGCTCTAGGATAGGGAATAGGTTTAATGTACTATCCAACACCTTCCCTACTATCCACGGGGACTGGAGTTGGAATAGTAAATTAAACTATTCACTATCCAGCGCCCAAAAGCATTATGCGTTGTAATGCTATGCGTTGTAAAACTTGCGATGTAAAGGTAGGCGTTGTAAAAGTATGCGTTGTAACGTCATACATCCCTCCCTGGCCAGGTGATGGATTGTCCAACCTGGAAAAGAGTCACAAGTTTTTGAAAGGATGCCACCCAAGTCCTCAGGACCAGTGTGAGAAATTGGGTAGTTGGTTGACTGGGGTTTTAGCCCTGGTCAAGCAGCACCCACAATCCTTGTCAGGGAGAGGCACAAGCCAACCCTAAATTAACCTGTGCTCAACCCTATGGTAGCTTGGCACTAAGCAGTCTGGCTTAACTTAGATGCAATGTGCAAAGTATTTGAACAACACTTCAAACAATGATAAAGTAAAAAACACCACACCACAATGATCATACACCAAGTTAGGGAAATAGAACTTTCGTTACTAGATAAAACAAGACCAAAATTAAAAAAATCCAATCAGTAGAACCAGAGATATTCAATTTGAAAGATTTTAGTGAAAATAGCACCAAAAGGCAATAGGCGCCAAATGTGGGTGTCTGCTCGTGCCAGACTGGGACAAAGTCGCAAGTTCAGGCCACCTGCGATGGAGAACAGGCTGGATACAGGGTCCCAGTTAGGCCCACTGAACAAAGTACCTTAAATCCTGGTTTGCGGACTGTTGCAAGGATCCATGGTGAAGATATATTGTGCAGCCGAAGTGATGCTTTGGTTCGGAGGTGCAGCAAAGCTGCGACAGGAGGGCCTGCATTGTTGTCGAGGATCCCATCGATGGGGCTTGTAATGCAAAATCTGGTGTCGAGAATGCAGTTCAGAGATACATCGGCTCTCAGGAGCTGCAAAGCTGCAATGGGAAGTCCAGGGTGGTCGTAGAGGCTGCCGTCGGTGAAGGATGTGAGGGCATATGCTTAGGATATATTGTGCAATGGCAGCTACCATGGGGCTGCAAAGATGAATCGGGTCTTTGTGTTTGGATCCACTTAATCAGCAACCATGATGCTTAGATTCGGCTCAGATTCGTGCCGTGCAGCAGAGGGAATGTATTGGATCCAATGGGTCTACAGAGGCTGGCAGAGCACCTTAAGCCCACTTACAAGGTACCAGGACCACAGTGGCACCACTTGGCGGGATAGACTCACAGATGGCAGCTGCCAGGTGCAAGGTTGTTGGAAGTATCGTGCATCCCTGAAGCTTCAGATCAGGAGGTCAGCCAACTGATGATGATGAAGTATTTATGAAGAGTACAATACCCTAGGGTGTCTAGGCACTATCCATGAAGACAGATGCATTCAGCTCAGATGGATTAAGCGTTGTGCCCAAACAGCCAAGTTTTTAGACCCTTTCTAAATTTTAGCAACTCTGTTTCTTTTTTGAGTGATGTTGGAAAGGAATTTTGGGGTATATTACCAACAACTAGCGATAATTTTTGTCTCTAACTTGTTTAGAGACAAAAATTATCGCCGCACATCGGCGATTTTTATCGCAGATAAACCTTGCTATTAGCAAGGTTTATCGCAAATGCGATAAAAAACGGCCGCAATGCATGAATATCACTGAAAAGTCAGCGATATTCATGCATTATCGAGCTAATGCTCTTAGCCATGTTATCCACCTCCCATTGGATAACATGGTGAAGAACTGCTCAGGGCAGGTGTTAGCTTTTGGAGATATTCGCGCTTAGCGCGAATATCTCCAAAAGTTGGTAATAGGAGATAGCGATGTTAGCGACTGTTTCCAGTCGCTAACATCTTGGCACGCCCACTTTGCATGTCATTAGTGATAAATATCACTGACATGCAAAGCGGGGCCCAAGATGGTCGCTATCTCCTATTAGCTGTCACTAACTGGTGTTAGCGACAGCTTGGTAATAGGGAGATAATTTTATCTCCGCTTTCTTGGCTTTTAAAGCCAAAAAAGCGGAGATAAACCCCTTGATAATATACCCCTTTGATTGTTGTATTGGTGAATCTCTTACCACCCCACCTGGCCCTTTTTTATTCTTGGGACAACAAGATTCCCAAGCTTGGCTAATCTGAGGGATCTTGCTGGGATGAAGGGTTTAAAATGGTTAGCCAGTCGCATTGGCCCTAAATTGCTCAAAGATTTGAATGTAATGCAGAGGGATTTGAACCGGATCTGTTTTGCTACTGGCAGCCAGTGGGCATGGGCTAGGGCATTGGTCACAGAGTTACATTTAGAGATTCCTAAAAGTACTCTTGCCACAGCATTTTGAAAAGTCTGTAACTTCTGAATGCTGCGCTTAGAAGTGCTGGTAAACAGAGTATCACAGTAGTCCAACCTAGATGATATCAGTACAGATACCACGGTTTTTCTTAATTCCAGTGGAATCATGGGGAATATTTTCCTGAGAATTGTAAGAATGAAGAAACAGACCAAAGTGGTGGAATTGATCTGTGCTTCAAAAGAGAGCATGGTATCTAAAATTATTCCGAGAATTGTTGCTTTGGGTACTGGTACAGGTAAGGAGCAAATTTGGGCAAGCCACCAACTGTCAGTCCAGGTGAGGGATTATTGCCAAATATGAGGACCTCGGTTTTTGAAGAATTAAGGTTCAAACAGTTGTCTGTCATTCATCTCCCAATATAGCTCATACAGTCATGAAATCTGGTGGCTGTAGAGCTGAGTGAACAGCTCACTGAGACAATTATTTGAGCATCATCTGCATATGAGACAAGGGCAAATCGTAAAATTGTTATTAATTTGGCCAGAGGAGTGACATAAAGATTAAAAAGTGTTGGGCTCAGGGAAGATCCCTGATGGAATCCACGCGGCAATGTGAAAGGGGCAGACTGATAGCTGCCCAACTCAACCTGCTGAGACCTCTCAGACAGAAAGGAGTGCAGCAGGGCAAGCGCTTTATTTCTGATTCCAATGGAGGTGAGGCGGTTCAGAAGCAGCTCATCATTGACCGTATCAAAAGCTGATGATAAAATCAGCCCTTGGAGTCACTTTGGGTTCTGGGTTTAAAAGATGCAGGTCCAGTCTTTCTCAGTCAGGCAAAAGGGAGCAGGTCAGTACAGCTGGGCAGCAGTCCTTCAGAGCAACAGTCCAGCAGAGTTCAGTCTTTTTAGCAGCTCAGCAGTCCTTCCTGGCAGAGAATCCACTTTGCCAGAAGTGTACTTAAGAGTTGGTGTCTGAAGTCCAGTATTTATACTGAGTCCTTTGAAGAGGGAAGAATCTTCTAGAGGCAGGTCTTTGATATGCCCAGGTGCCCTACCTGTCAGACTAACTAAAGGGGGTAGGAAGCCCTTTGTATGGAAGCAGGACACAGTCTATTCCAGTGTAATTGTAGTTGGACTAAGCTCCTCCTTCCCATCCTGTCAGTGATGACCCATCCAGGAACACCTAAGCTCCCTACTGTGTGTGGATGTCTAGGAGGAATACACAAAGCCCAACTGTCAACTGAACCCAGTCATGTGACTCGGAGACAAACTGCAGGTATCAAATAGTTAAGGCAAGAAAATACCAACTTTCTAAAAGTGCCATTTTCAGAATTGTAACTTAAAATCCAACTTCACCATAAGTTAGGATTATTCATTACTATTCCAGAGACAACAAACACAAACCAATTACCTGTTCCCATTTAGAAATTACACTTATAAAATGTAATAAGGCAACTCCAATGTTATCCCATGAAGGAGGTAGGCCTTATAGTAGTGAAAAAAGAATTTAAGAGTTTTTCACTGCCAGGACATGTACAATTTAAAAGGTACATGTCCTACTTTTTTAAATACATTGCACCCTGTCCGGTATTTGTCCTAGGGGAGACTTATATGTATTAAAATGTATGGGTGGGCAGAGCTCGCAGAGTTCTGCCACATGGAATTCTGCGGAGTGCCCCAAAAACACTGCAGATTTCCACCTGGCCCTAATTCTGGTTAAGCCACTGCGCTCTCCCTCCCCTTTTCGTTTTTCTACAGCTTCCTCTTGTCTCTCTCTATGCCCTGTCCCTTTGCCCTCCATGTTTCTTTAAATCACTTGAAATATGGCCATTCGCAGTCCTTGAACTTCAATGAGGCAGGCTGGCACAAGGGTGAAATGCCGAATGCCAGGCAGAAAATAAATGCGGCTTGAGCACGCCCTGCCCCTACCATTGGCAGCCAGGTCTTGAAAACAGGTTTGGGCAGAGAGGGATTTGGCAACAGAGATGAGGAGGAGCCCTTTCACAGGCGAGGTGACAAGCCACAGAGAATGTAAAATTGGCCGGTCTCTAGTTAGCACAAGAGCTCTTCATCCCCAGGGACTGCCTCATGGTTGATCTCTTCAAACCACAGCAGACAGAGGAGGGATGAGCGAGTAGCATTGGAATAATGCTATCAGGTGGCTCCTGATGGATACAACTGAGGCAACATGAGGTCGTTGTGTGCCCCCACCCGTAAAATACACACGTAAATAACAAAAATATGCTCACTGCCACTTTATTTGAATGAATCTGGGGCGTATGTTTTATTAAACACGACCACCTGAATTTGTGCTGTTTGCATGCAGGCATCCTGTGTCACCCCCGTTCTCCAGGTGTGCCTGGGAGGGGTGACTGGCCACGATGTTGCAGATGCAGGTAACGTCCAAGCATGGATGTGCCACAGAGCCCTTATGTGTACTGTTCAGCACACAGCCTTCGCTGCACAGCAGCAGACTGGGGATACCAGAGAAAGTCTTCATGCAACTAGTGCACACACATGCCAAAGCCATGCACATGCTAGATTCAGGGTGTGCTGAGATTTCAGCAAGTTGCAGCCACCCTTTTAAGTGGAGCAACTTTGTGCTCCTTGTCACCCCGTCGGGCAGTAGTTCCTGATACTACGGGTTTCAACTCTGCCCAGTACAGGACTACTAGGGCCCCACAACAGGCTACTCCCAAAAGTCTTAGAGCCTGTCTATCAGTCGTGCACTATACTTCACTTAGGTCTTGAAGAAATGCCAACCGATTCTTTTGGAACAACTAGACATGAAACATGTCGACCCCACCTTAGAGACCACCTGGTAGGAACATTACATTCCCACAGGGCATCCAGTTTATTTTATTTAGGCAGGATCTACCTTTACCATTAAAGTTATTGAGCTTAGGATTGACCCTGATTTATTTTAGATCAACTTACACGTGCACATTACCTCACACATTACCTCACACTGCCCCCATACCCACATGCACCCAACGGCTTCTCCAAAAAAACATCTTGACAAAGAGCCCCGGAAACGGTGAGCCTGTCGAGCATTGCAGCGCCGGACCGACGAGGAGCAAGGTCCAATGATGAAGCATGACAACTCTCGGGGTGTGTGAGGGCAACATAACATAAGCTTTGTCTTTTTCCCTTCCCCTTCCATCTACCCCCATGGAACTGCACTCCCTGTGTTTAATATGTGCTCAGATTGCCACATACGAGGGAAATGCCACTTAGTAGGCAGCTTCCATGCGGCTCCTCAGCTGGTGACGACATGCCATGCAGTCTGGACAGAACTGCTCTGGAAGTTCCCTAAGGCGCAGCGTCACTGGCATGACTACACAGTGCCCACAGTATCTCAATACAGAAAGCAGCTGGAAGGCAGTCATTTCAACTCCGTACTTCTGCACTCTTGCATTTCCGAGAATATGCAATGTTTGCAATCACTGCCCTTTCACTGAAAAACTAATCTCCCATCACAATCTCTACTGGGAGGAGATGAGGTTGAGGTGTTGCACTAAAAACCAAGCTGCTTGTACTTTAATTTTCGTTTTTCCTACTCGATTGGTTTTGTGATCTTAGACAATTCATATTATTTACCACTGCCATTAGTTTTTTTAATCTGAAAAATAAATGTTTTCTTCCAAACATAATAAAATATTGTCTTTTTAATAGTGCCAGAAATGTGCCTTTTCCCTTGACCATGGGCAACTATATGCTCCGAGGGTAAGGAGTGCACTTAAAGCCAAGGAAACCAAAGCATACACGCATTCCAATCAGAAGTAAGAACTGTTTACTAATGGTGTTCCATTCTATTAATAAAATACAATTATGCTAATGCCCGAGACGTGTTCCTATCTTGACATAATTGACAAAGGCATCCTTGATGTACCATTGTATTAAACTCTGAGTTTTGTTCTACTTAAAATTTAAAAAAGCTCAGACAAAGCTGCAGACTTAACATTTTTTCAAGCTCTGACACGAAATGTAATGTCAAAGTGTACAAAATTGACTGGTCATTCCTCCCGGGCTGTTAATCTTTAGCACTAGGAATAATAACCACTTGGGACATTTCTAGTAAGTCCCCCATCTGCCGTGGGCCTATCAGCTTTGAGGGACGCCACCCTGGCCATTAAGTTTACGCCAGGCTGTGTACCAATGGCAGACGCACCTCCACCGACAGACGTCATGGTTAGGAAGAGCAGGAGCAGTGCCAAGGTCCACAGGCTGAGATTCATTTATGTTTGGTGCCCCTGGGCTGGGAGTGAGCCTGATAACGGCAACAGCAGTGCTCTGAGTCAGCACAAATGAAAATGCTTCTGTTGAACTACTCCCCTTTTTACCTGTTTAATTAATGACGCCAGTGCTAAGAGGGAAAGGGAGTAGGGGAGGTCCTCATCACCGCCGCTCCAGTGACCACTTGACCAACTGGGCTCTGATCCAACGCAACTGGCTCCAATAACACAGCACCCATAGTGAGTGAGAGCATTCACTGCAAAACTCTACAAACTGTTGACGGAGCGGAGTTCACCGCCCACCCCTATGGAAGGTTTGGCCATGGCAAAAGATTTACTTTTCCAGGTAAAAATGGCAGTTTAAAACTGCAAACACACAGGGTGTAATGGCAAGCCTGAGACGGTACTCAGACATAATATCGAACTTTTAATATCGAAGTGACATAATATCGAAGTTTAAATATCGATGATGAAAAATATCGGAATCACAAATATCGATTACAAAAATATCGTAATAAGTATGTGTGCTGAAATATCGATAACAAAAATATCTAAGTAAAAATATCGTTGTAAAGAAATATCGATAAATAGTAAAAATATCGAAATAAAATATATAGTAATAATTATGTAGTAATATGTGTTATTGTTGTGTAATAATTAATAATATTTACAATTTATTAATAGTAATGTGTACCTATAAAATATAATAAATAAAAAAAATAAAACATATATAAATTTAGGAGCAGGATGTTGGGTTAATAGGGGATAAGGGTGGGGAGTGTATTAAAATGTATATATTATAAATATTAAATTGCAGATTTTTTATTTTAATTAGAAAATATATTTAAAAAAAATTTAAATATAAATTTTATATAAAAATTTATTAATTGATATATAAATTTAGGAGCGGGATGTTGGGTTTATAGGGGATAAGGGTGGGGAGTGTTTTAAAAAAAATTATAATTTTTTTTAATTTAATTTAAAAAATATAATAAATTTTAAAAAACATTTAAAAATTAAAAATTTAATATTTTTTAAAATATTTCAAAATTTAAAAAATATGTTTTCAAATATATTTTTTTAGAAATTTGATATTTGAAATAGATGTTATTTTATAATAATTATTTTAAAATAATATAATATAAAAAATGTTTATAAATAAATATATTTAAATAAGAGAAAAAAATTAAAATGGTTAAATAATTCCTCATAAAAAAAGTGTTTTAAATTTTAAATTTATTGGGAAAATTTAAAAAAAAAAACCAAAATATTTTATAATTTAAAAATATATATTTTAAATTTTTTTGTTAAAATATGTCAAAACATTTATAAAACCAATATGTACATTAAATACAAATTAAAAATTTCGAATTTCGCTAAAATTTTCAAATAAATTGCGAAATTTTTTCTATAACATTTTACAATATTGTTCTACTTTAAAATATGTTTACCAATTTATTTTATATAAATAATCTGAATATTTTTTTACATTTATTTGATATTTACACATTCGGAATAAGTATACTTGTTTGTTGAGTGTATGGAGTGAGTAAAATTGTTAACAATCTATATTGCTGTACAGTTTTGTATATTATACTACATTTGAATAGTGAAAATAAAAATTATTAATTAGAACAGATTATTTTTTACACATTATTATTGTATATAGTGTTTAAGGTATGTATTTTTATTTAACTAAACATATATATACATGTATTTTATGTACCTTGGAGTGGGAATTTAAAAGTATATGTAAATAGTGTGCTAAAGTATTCCTAATTAATGTAGAATGGAGTAGGAATAGTAAATTATATATAATTAGTGTCCACCATCTATCTCTAATTAATGTAGACTGGAGTGAGAAAATTAAATTATATTTAATTAGTGTCCAGCACCTACCCCAAATTAATGGTGAATGGAGTGGGAATAGTAAATTATATTTAATTAGTGTCCAGCACCTACACCTAATTAATGTAGACTGGAGTGGGAATAGTAAAGTTATGTAGATTGAAATGTCATTAAATAAATATTTTAGTGAAGTAAAATATTAAATACTGTAGTGTTTTCTGGAACAAATTAAATTTTTTATTAACATGAGAAAGAACAACAATAAACATTAGTATAACATATATTTTTTACATTTATATTTATTAATATATTAGTGGAATTTGTGTAAATTTTATTAAACATTTCAAACAATATTGGTAATATTACTTAATTCAAAGAGTACATATTTAATAAACATAAGTATTGTTATAAGTAAATATAATGGGAAACAACCATTACAACGCAACTTTTACAACGCACTACCATTACAACGAAATTTTTACAACGCAAAAACTATTACAATGCATGTATTTACAACGCATTTTTTTACAACGCAGATACCTTTACAATGCATACTATTACAACGTAAGTATTGGTAAGTATATAATTATATTTTAAATTTTATATGTTTGGGTTTTTTTAAGGGATATTTTTAAGGGTCCAGGGTCAGTTTTCAGTTTTGGGGTAAAGGGGTATTTTTAGGGTTCAGGGTCAGTTTTGGTTTTTTGGGTAAAGGGGTATTTTAGGGTTCAGGGTCAGTGTTGGGTTTTTCGGTAAAAGGGTATTTTTAGGGTTCAGGGTCAGTTTTCAGTTTTTGGGTAAAGGGGTATTTTTAGGGTTCAGGGTCAGTTTTCAGTTTTTGGGTAAAGGGGTATTTTTAGGGTTCAGGGTCAGTTTGAAGTTTTTGGGTAAAAGGGTATTTTTAGGGTTCAGGGTCAGTTTTGGGTTTTTGGGTAAAGGGGTATTTTTAGGGTTCTGGGTTAGTTTTGGGTTTTTGGGTAAAGGGGTATTTTTAGGGTTCAGGGTCAGTTTTGGGTTTTTGGGTAAAGGGGTATTTTTAGGGTTCAGGGTCAGTTTTCAGTTTTTGGGTAAAGGGGTATTTTTAGGGTTCAGGGTCAGTTTTCAGTTTTTGGGTAAAGGGGTATATTTAGGGTTCAGGGTCAGTTTTCAGTTTTTGGGTAAAAGGGTATATTTAGGGTTCAGGGTCAGTTTTCAGTTTTTGGGTAAAGGGGTATTTTTAGGGTTCAGGGTCAGTTTTCAGTTTTTGGGTAAAGGGGTATTTTTAGGGTTCAGGGTCAATTTTCCGTTTTTTGGGTAAAAGGGTATTTTTCGGGTTTAGGGTCAGTTTTGGGTTTTTGGGTAAAGGGGTATTTTTGGGGTTCAGGGTCAGTTTTCAGTTTTTGGGTAAAGGGGTATTTTTAGGGTTCAGGGTCAGTTTTCAGTTTTTGGGTAAAGGGGTATTTTTTGGGTTCAGGGTCAGTTTTGGGTTTTTGGGTAATGGGGTATTTTTAGGGTTCAGGGTCAGTTTTGGGTTTTTGGGTAAAGGGGTATTTTTAGGGTTCAGGGTCAGTTTTGGGTTTTTGGCTAAAAGGGTATTTTTAGGGTTCAGGGTCAGTTTTGGGTTTTTGGGGTACAGGGGTACAGGGTTAAAATAAATTTAAATTTAAATTAATTTAATTAAATTACATTAAATTACATTAAATTAAATTAAATTAAATTATATTATTTTTAATTATTATAATTTTAATTAAATTAATTACATGATATTAAATTACATTCAATTATATTACATTTAATTAAATTATATTATTTTCTATTAATTTAAATTAACAACATTATTATATACTTACCAATATTTACGTTGTAATGGTATGCGTTGTAAAGGTATTTGCGTTGTAAAAACATGCGTTGTAAATACTTGCGTTGTAATAGTTTTTGCGTTGTAAAAATTTCGTTGTAATGGTATGCGTTCTAAACGTATGAGTTGTAACGTCATACATCCAAATAAAATATACTGTTTGAAAAATACATATACAATGTATATATTCAAATACATGTTGTTAGTAAACAATAGTTTAGTATTTATATTAATATAAATATAATAATATTACATTTTGTAACAAACATTTTAATTGAAGAAAATATTGTGGAATAGATTTATTTTTATACATTTTGTTAAACATTTTGTTAATTTTCTTTACGCCATTTCAACATTTTTACAATTATAATAATAAATATTATGTATTTTATAATATTTATTTTTATAATTTTACAAATTGTGTACATTTTTCAAAGTAATTTAATACAAATAAAAAATTACTATTTTTTCATAGTATTCCTTGGTTTATTAAATTAACAAATACTTTGCTTGCATTAAATAATAAGTGTGTAATTTCTATCATTTTCTTTAGTTTTGGGTCCTTTATTTTGTAACCGCTTTAGGTCGTTTTGTGTCATTTTGAGGATGTTCAGCTAGCGGTTGGGAAACACTTCACGTCTCTGAAGGTAAGGTTTATTTAATATGTTTTAACTGTGTTTTGAATTAATTTTGAGAGTAGTTTGGTCGTATTTAGTGTTGTTAGAAGTAAATGTGTTGTATTGGCGATTATGATATGTTGTGTTTGCGGATGTACATTTAACGTACTTTTTAGTGTTGTATTGCCTTGTGTGTAGAGTTAGTGTTTCGATGTTTAAGTTTATTATTCGAAATATTATGTTGCTATTACTTTTAGTAGGAGTGTATGTGTTATTTTATGTGGGTGGGAATATTTCTTTTATGTCTTTCACTTGCAGGAGTTCCTGATGTCCGAAGGAAGCGTTTTTTTGGGGGGAGAAGTGTTCGTTAGTTTTATTAACTAATAGTTTGTAGACACTTCTTCAAATTTTTCGGCTTTCCTGGAGCGTTTTTTCTACATTTTTAAATTTTTCGGGTTTTTTATGGTATTTCGAAAGAGCTTCGTGGAATGGATTTATCTATTTTGGGACAGTTGTATTTTTTTATTTTATTTTGGGTAACTGTTATTCGAAACTGGATTATTTTGGTGGAAATGGATTCTACATCATTTGGAATATCTTTGGTAAGTTTTTTTACATTTTTATAATTGTGGGTGGGTAATGTTTTAATGAATATTGTTTAGTTTTATTTATTTCAAACATAATTAATGTGTGTATATATATTTAATTATATAATATATATTCCATACATTAATTTTTTTCGAGATAAATTATATGAATGTAATATTATTGTATTAGAACATTTTTCTATTGAGATTGTTTGTGGCTTAGAGTAGTTTACAGTAGTGTTTTGGCTATTATATTGAGGTATTCCATGCCTGTTGTGCTAGGGTACAGCTTTACTTGTTGCTCTAGGTATTTGTGCATTTGTTTTGTTTGTTTGGATGTTTTTGGAGTTAGTTCAGTAATGGATTGCTCCATTCTGAATTCCTGATAACTTTGCTCTTTTTGGAGGCATGTAATGAATTTTTCTAATGTTGGTTTAGTTCGGCCTGTTGATTGGAGGAAGGCATTGTGCCAACCTTCAACTGTGTTGTTTGTTTTAGATTCTCCATTTAAGGTGCTTCTGTAAACATTCCACCAGGGTACTAAGAATTTAGGATTTCTCCTGTGGCCAGATCTATGGAGTCTACCTATCCAAGTGTCCTCAAAGTAGTCTAAGAGAGGAGTTAACTTTGCTTCATTTTGTTTGTAAAATTGGCTGTCTATTAAAAGGTTGTAGTGTTCGGCCACATCTGTTTCAGGGACGTAAGCTAGTGCTATCAGTTTTTTTATTTGATATGCAAAAGATGAGCTTGTAGCATATTCTATGCTTAGAGTAGTTTTTTGTAAATGCCTCCAAAGACACTGATTAAAATGATAATAGCAGCCTTGGATACAGGTATGGGGGTGTATTTTTAAAATAGCTGAGAGCATTGCTTGTTCAAAATCCAGTATGATTTTTTCAGGGGAATAGTCATTTGTTTTTTGTTTGATAATGTTTAATAAATCCATATATGTTGAATTAGTTTTATTTGGAAGCAGTGCATATAGTAGAGGTATGTTACAGTTTTGATATAAGCCATGTATTGTGTAAAGTTGGTAGAAAGGTCTGGGACAGATGTTAAAAGTACCGTCCATCATCCAAAATTGGCATTGTTGGAGTTTTATTAAATTTATAGCAGTACCAAAGATTATTATTCTTTTCTCATTGTTTTTATTGTCGTAAATTATAAAAGGTATTTTGTTTAAAGTTATAGTTTGGTCATGAGTTAAATTTATATCACTATATGTTTTAGGAGGTGGAGTGGTAGTAGTAGTTGCTTTTTTGGTACGTGATATTGTTCTTTTGAGAGAAATTATATTAGGCATTTGGGTAGTGGCTGTTTTGGGCATTTGTGGAATTTGTTCTTTTAAAATTAGGCTTGTAGGTTTTTGGGAACATGTACTAGCTTCTTTAATGTTTTCTAATGCTGTTCTGACTTCTATTTCTGTTACATTTGAAGGGTGGTTGTGTTCCCTGGTGTAAAGGACAGTTGCTTCTCTAGTTGTTGCTCTTCCATAACATTTGTTAGAGTAATATTTGCAACATTTCCAATTTACTTTCATCCCAAATTGTTTCTCTTGGGTATAAGTATAACCCATGTAGCAGAGTAATAGTTTCCCTTTTTGACTGGTAACAAATTCAGCTCCTTCTGTCATTTTCTCCTTTTTAAATCTATTAGAAATATATGGTATAGTTATTATAGTTATAGTTATATGTATTTTAAGTGGGAATTATAAATATTTATATTGTGCATGCTTACCTTTGGTTGAAGTTTAGTCTGTGATTTTGCTGTTCTTTACTCTTTTCCTTGTGGTCTGTCTTTTCTGGTGTTTCTTTGCTTGAAAAAAAACATTTATTTGTGTTAATTGTTTAGTTATATTTTTCTGGGTAGCTTTTACATGTTTTGCTATAAGTTAAAGCTTTAACTTATTTTATCTTTTTGAAAAGTGTTTGGATATACTTACTTTGGTAGTTGTATCTTTGTTTGTTGAATTCTGTTCTTTGATATTTGTTGTTAGTGGATGTTGTAGTGGTGCTAGAAAAAAAGAAGGATATATGCATAAATTATTACAATATGTTAGCAATTTTTCATTCTTTAGGAGTTACTGTTTGTCACATCATTTAATTGACCTACTTTGTATTAGTTGCTTGTTATGCAGAGTTTTAATGCTGTTGTAGGTGTAAGGCAATCTGTTCAATTTTCAGTTGTGGCCTGTATTTTCTTTGATGTCTTTATCTGTAAAAAAAAAATTATTCATTACAATCCATATTTATAAACATATTTTTGGAAGCAGGTCTGTTTGCTGTTTTAATGTTAAAGCTTCAATTAATTAATGTTGTTCGAGAAAAAATATAAAATGATTACTTTGTTAGTAGTTTCGTAGTTTTCTTCTTAGTTTTTTCTGTTCTTTAGTAGTGAAGTTTTCTGTAGTGGTAGGAGATAATATACAATACATATGTATGAGTAATTTGTCCTTTTTACTAAATGTGTAATTTTAGCAGTTCCTTTAATTAAGTTACATTTTGTTACTTACTTTCAATCCTCTTAATGGTAGGTTGAATCTTAGTTTTCTTGTAGGCGTCGTCAAATGTATCCACAGTATTCTTTCCTGTCTTCTACTTTTCTCAGGTAATTTGTTTGTTGGATGTAATTGTTTATATAGTGTTTTGGAGTTAGTAATTAGTTAGCTATTGGTGAGTTTATGTTTGTACTGTTTTGATTCGTTGGTTTGTATTTTTGAAAAACTGTTGGTGTAATTAATTACCATATATGGTAAACGCTAATTAATGTTGAGCATACATACCTTTATATAATATGTTAAAGAAATAATTTATACATGTGTAAATCATTTATTTTTAAATGTGAAAATGTATGTATTTATAAATTGTTGTAAAATGTGAGATGTAGTGCTAATAGTATTTTTTTAATGTTTAAAAGTGTTATAGAATAATAATAAAATTGTTCGATATTGCTTAAATAACGATATTATTGTAGCCGATATTTTTACTCTCGATATTTTTAACGTACTGTTTATAAATTTTAATTATCGATATTTAAATATTGCGATATATATGGGGTCGATATAATTGATATCGATGTTTATGTATTGCGATATTTTAATTTCGATATTTGTGTATGTGATTAAATAAGTATAGGATGACGATATATTTGATGTCGATATTTTTGTGTCGATAATTTTGTACTACGATAATGTGTGTTTCGATATTATGTCATAGATTCCCTGAGACATGTTTAAATTGCTGCTAAAGTGGATGGCACAATCAGTGTTGAAGACCCACTATTACTATTTAATTTACAAGCCCTGGGCACAGGTTTGGCCACTTTATGAGGGACTTACATGTAAATTAAATATGCCAATTGGGTATAAGACAATGTAACATGTTTAAGGAGAGAGCACAAGACCTTAGCAATGGTTAGAAGTTATTAAGTTTGCAGAGTTCTAAGGCCAACAAAAACTAATTCCGCAAACAATGCAGGAGTGGAGGCAAAGAGTCTGGCATGATCCTACAGAAAGGGCTAAGTCCAACAACCAGTTTATCTAGGAAAATGGTAGAGTAGGGGTGTGGCATCAAAGTGTCTGAAGCTCCCTCAAGCGACAAGCTAAAGTAATCAAGATGAAAAAAACAGTCTTTAAAGTCAAGAGCAAGCAGCTACGCATTGGCTTGAAAAGCATACACATCCGAAAAGTCATGACCAAATTAAAGTTGTACTGTAGCATCACTAATGGCTTGGGAGGAAACATGTGTCAGAACTTTTGTAAACCTCATCACAGCAGGTGATTTAAAAAGGAACAGTTGGTCCCGCAAATGTAAAAAGGTTGAAAGGGCCGACAAATAATTTTCGCTAGTGGCCATGTCTTGGCCTTGCTGGGCCAAAGATAAAATGAACAAAAAAAGCATCTGACAGATTGGATTGTAAAAGGTCAAATCTGTTCAAGTGCCTGGCATAAATGGACTTTGTAGGAGGGCATATGGTGGTGAGGATGACATCTATCGCTTCAGGCAGCAGATTAGATGCAGTCAAAAGCTACCACTCAATCTCCACGCATGGAGTGTAAACTGAATAAGATCGAGTAGAGGGCCCTGTCCTGCTGCTGCTACAGAAAGTATTCTCAAAGTTGTAGCCTGATCGAAGGCCAGATGCTCATGTCCAGAATTTCTCAGTAACACACCCTCCTTGCCCAATCTGGAGCCACTACAATGACTTGTGACCGGTCGATGCTGATCTTTTTTTAGAACTCACAGGGGCAGCAGTAGAAAGCATACAGGAATCCCGTGCTCCATTCAGGATGGAATTAATCTCCTAGTGAGTGATCTTGTAGGAACTCCAACAACCAAAACTTTTGACACTACATTTTTCTTCAAGGGTTTCCTCCCACTGCCATTGATTCCCTGCACCACCTCGGGCAGTAGATAATATTTGTGATCTCCCAGTGCCTACGTTCTTAAAGGGTTTTCTCCACTACCACTGATGCTCTGCGCCACCTTCGGTAGGAGATACTATTTGCAATCTGCCAGATGCTGCCTGCTTATCTCATCCACTCAGGCATTCAAGGATCTCATCAGGTGGTTCTTGGTCAGGAAAATGGCCTGATGCTCCAACCAAATTCAGAGGTGCAGAGCCTCCTGACACAGGACCCAGCAACCTAATCTGAAAAGGTCTCCTCCTAATGGACAGTGCGACAGCCTTCAGAGCTAGATAAATGGCCTGCAACTCCAACAGATTGATATGGAGCACCACTTCCACCAAATGGCCTCCCTAAAACAACAGTCACAGGTACATCACCGTCAACAGCTCAAATTAATCGACAAATAGGTCAAGGTACCTCAGCACTGCACTAACACCTATCTTCATCACCTCCATTAACTTAGTCACATTCCTGGACACCCGGAAAACACACCACTGTCACGTCTATGCTTAAGAGAACATCCGTTGATCTAGCCTCACTCTCCAACTACATAACCATCTCTCTGCTGCCATACCTAACTAAAGTATTAGAGGAACTAATCAACTAACACCTCAGCATGCACCAGCTCCTCGACACCATGCAGTTTGGATTTAGGCCCTACCACAGTGTAGTAATTGCACTCAACGCCTCCACAGACAACATCCGCATGACCTGTATGACAGAGGAGACAGTGGAACCCTCATTGTTCTGGACCTCTTGGCAGGGAGGAAGTCCTTGGGAGATAGAAAAGGTTTTAGTTTTCTTAAGATGATCGTTTAGAGATTAGCTCCTTTGGTGGCAGTACTGATATGGCTCTGCACGTTAAGGTATTTGTCGAGAATGATTCCTTGCAGAGACAATAACTTGAGGGAGGCAGTTGAAGGCTGTTAAATTCTTCATTCAGTAGTTTGAGATGGTTGCAAGTAAGCCAGTTTGGGCTTTAGTAAGGTTAAGTTGAGGGCTTTGCTGTCTTCCGGGGAGGAGACTCTCAGGTATAATTGGGTGTCATCAGTTTACATATATTTTAGTTGAGCTCAGAATTGATCTTCTTTAAGCAGGCTACACAGCACACAGCAAAGCCAATATCCTCTCCTTCACAGAAACAGCCACTGCAGGCCAACCCAGACAGCACAGAACAATGGGGCAGTACTTCTCCTTCAGCTTACCCAGCTTTTTTCCTTGGCAGTGGTCCCTCTTGAGTCCATGAGTATTCTAACGTTCTAAGTTCTGGACCCCAATATTTATATTCCATTTCTCTTTGTTCTCTTGCAGCAGAGAGGCTCTGTGTTCAGTTCTCTCTGGTCAAGCTTCTCGGCAGGCGGAGGAGACAGCATTGTGTAAGGCAGGCAAGGCCCATCCCGGTGAAAGGAAAACTCCCCCTACTCTAAATGCAGCCTAGGTATATTCAGCCAAGCCCTGACTCATTCAGGAAAGGCAGGACACACCTCAACCCCTACCAGTCACTGTCTACAGTGAATGCAAATCCCCAGCCCCTGTCACTTCAAAGCCAGATAGCCAATCTACATATGAGCAGAGGCACACAGGATGGCAAGAAAATGCCTACTTTCTATAAGTGGTATTTTGAAACAAACAATATAAAAATCATCTGTACAGGCAAGCATACTAGACTCCATCTTTCTACCTTGTCCCAATGCAAAGTTATACTTATAAGATGTTATAAATAAACTCCCATTCTATCCTACATGACAGATAGCTTTTCAATAGTGAAAAACAAAATACATTGTATTTCACTATCAGTTCACACACACACCTGTACATGTCCCACCTTTCACATACATTGCACCCTGCCCACAGGGGTACCTTCGTCTACCTTAGGGATGCCTTACATGTTTCAAAAAGAAAGGTTAGGGCCTAGCAAGTGGGTGTACTTGCTAGGTCAACATGGCTGTAGAGACTTTGCGCAGACACTGCGGTGGTAGGTCTGAGACCCCTTTGAAAGGTTGCTTGTGTGGGTGGCACAATCAGTGTTGCAGGCCCACTAGTTGCATTTGACTTACAGACCCTGGGCACACACAGTGTATGGTACTAGGGGCTTAGTAGTAAGTCAAACAAGCCAATCATGGAAACACCAATCTATAATAACAATTTACAGAGGGAGTATATGCTCAGAGTCCTAAAACCAACAAAAACAGGGTGAAAAGCAGGAGGGCAAAAAGTCTGGGGATAAACCCCTGGACAAGCCAGATCTAACAAGACTTCTCAGGAGGACAGGAATGGGGCAGCCTACTATGGGCTTAAACCCCACCTCGGAGAGACAAGAACCAAGAGCTGGTGCATGGGCAGAGAAAAAGAGAGTGAGAGGTGAGTTAGAGGTACGTGAATTGGGGCACTGCAGTGACCCGTCTCCCCCAGGCGAGCGACTTCATACACTGTGTAAGCTCGCTCGCATTATACTGCCCAATCACCAGGTCCCGCTACCATAACCGCTGCTGTATTTGAGGCACGCCACAGCAACATCTCCCTCTGCTCCTCATCTCCGCTCCACAATGTGTTGAGTGATGCGTGCTCTGCTGCGTGCTCTGCTGTAATGCCATAATCCACCAATTGCAAAAGCATGGCAGACAATCTTGCAATGGATTTTCTGTTTTAAAAAACTCATTCCAAGATGGTCATTGACGCACATGTATGTGTCGTGATGCACACGCATACGTGCATCATGACACTGTGCATGCATGTATTGGGTTCAAGATGAAGACTTCCAACAATAAAGGTCTATTAAAGTTTATTATACACTTACCTGATAGCTCACCTTTGAGGTTAGACAACAGTAACAACTGAGTAGTAAAAACTGAGCCCTGGAAAGACCTTAGAACAGATATCCTCACATATGCATGTTTTGAAAGAGAAAGAACAGTCACAAAGATGGTGTTTCTACCTCTCTGCATCAACATTATCCAGCATTCCTTTGACTTGCTGCCCGAGCTGTCTTTCGTAGGCTACACTCTCTCCTGACATTGCTGACGGTCTATATGTTGCTACCGTTGGAAGAGGGAGGCCTAGCTGTGCTAAATCTAGAGCACTATTATTTGGCTGCCCAAATACAGCACTTGGCGCATTGGTTAGTTGAAGAGGGCACCTGGGGAAAGTCGCTTTTGAGGCATACTGGTGGACAGTCCTCCCTGCCTCAACTTCTGTTGATGGGACAAGAACATGGAATATGACCCATATTTAGTCAGACATACTGCATCATTATGGGAACACACAGTTAAAATGTTCTGAGCAGGGCCTCGTTCATTCTGGATTTGGTTTTCTTGATCTTCCAGCCTTTAGACTGCTGGGCGCTTTTATGGACTTGATCCCCTGGAGGGCAGGCAGTAGTGAGGTACTAGGGATCTGTTTCTCAGAGAACTATTTATAGACTTTGAGGCTGCACGGGAAATCTTCCATATAGGGTCAGGCCAATTTTTGCAGTATGTGGGTTTGCGGCTATTTTGTCGGATATATGGCCCTCATTTCCAATGGTGCCAGTTACATCACTCTCTTTAGGACAGCTATTAGAGCGGGGTGAGAGACGACACTTGATATCCCACCTTTATAAGGCCATGATGGCAGACCATAAGCGGGATCCGGTCCCGGCACCTAGGGTCTGCGAAGGGGACTTGGGGGTTCCACTCGAAGATGCCTTTTAGAAACGGATGTGTGCCCCGGAGAAGACTATGTCGAGTAATGCATGTTTCAAACTTGTATACTCCCACTTCTTTCATCGTATATAATTAAAATTAATGTTATTACATAGAATAAATCCCGGCAAGGCTTATTCGAGCCACAGGTGTCTCCTTCTTGCATGTTGCATGGGAGTATCCTGAGGTGTATAAATGCTGAAGGAACGTGTTGAGGTCTGTGGTTGGATCCTTGAGGATATGGACCCTGCTATCTGTTTGTTGGGCAAAACCCGTAGGACAAAAGGACAAAAAATGTCCTTAAAGTTCCTGCATCTGCTGTTATCATTGGCCGAGAGATGGGTGGCAATTATGCGGTTGGGACAGGTTTGACCAAGTGAGGAAAGGTGGGGGTGAATGTGGTTGAGTGGGAAGTAGCTGAGGAGGTCCATCTGAGGAGGTGCAGGCATGATGCAAGGGTGCAGGAAGACATTAAGGTGTGTGTGTGGGACTACTGGATAGGTTCATGAATCAAGGGGGTTACAGTCCACTTCCTCGTAGGATGATGAAGAGCCATTAGTCTTTGATGAAGCATAAATTGAGACTGTCTATTTTTATCAGCAGACAGGAAGGGTAAGGGGGGAGGAGCAGGCTGGTCTATCGAAGGGTATGTGAATACGTATACTGGGCAGATCATTAATGTGGTTTTAAATTAATTCTACTTTATGTTGTTAGCCTTCTCTGTCACATGGTGGGTGCCAGTTATTAGAGAATAGTAAAAAGGGATCCCATGGGAGCAACATTGTTACAGAAATAACATATATTACAATAACTGGGGAAAAGTTAGCATGCACCAAGATGCAGACAAGTATAACTAGGTAGATGCATCCAGATTCCCTTGAGAGCATAAAAAGCACGTGCTAAGTACAGTAGCAGCTGGCATGGCTTATGGGAGGTGGGGTGGAGGTGGGCATGGGGGTGGTGGTCGCAGGCGCTGGGGGGTCACAGGAGGATGTGCGAAACAAAAACACACATTTTTATTAACTTACCTTCCCGTAGGGTCCCTTGTCTCTGCCCCATTCTCTCCTCAAGAATCAGGAAGCACAGCACAGCCAGGCCTCTCTGACCAATTACAATGCAGCAGTGCAGTGTAGTGATTGGTTTTGAGCATCCTGGTTTGATGCTCAAGCAGGGAATGTGGGCATAGGCATGTTCTCCACGGAGACTGTAATCCAGCCTGCATGGAGAACAGGGAAAGTACGCATGACTGGTTTGGGTGGCCCGAGAGCACCTACCAAACAGTCATTGCATACTTCGGAATGGGCAAACCACTCCTCCCCTGCCCTGCTCTGGGAGCAAAGCATCCCCGCCCACCCACCATGCCGTAATGCAGCACAAACATAAAATTATAAAAAGTAAAAGGTATTATCATTTTAGGTTTCCTCCTCTCTCACTGCTTGAAAGCAGTGGGGTGACGCTCCTCCGCCATAGTAGAGGATCCGCCACTGGCTAAGTACTGTGAAGGAGCTTTCCTGGTAAATACAATTCATAATCCCGAGTGGGCCAGTTATAACTTTTACCAGCCCCATCAGGTTTATCATGTACACTTGTAATAAAGCCCTAAAAGGCAAGGTAATAGAGGTGGTTATTGGTGGCATTGATCTTTCAAAACATAGCCCAAACTATGCTGCCCTAAATCATTAGTATGCCACAACTTACACAGTGTTTATGTAGGCTAATTGACAACTTCCTTTGAGATTTACTAATAGTGACAGATATAAACAAGCATTGGCATTGCCAATAGGTCTTGCTTTTGGGACCTTATAAGTATTTAGTAACGCAGCACAATATCCTTGGTGCAACAACATCAACTGTTGCTTGGCTAAACACTTATAAGTTCCCAAAGGCAAGACCAATTGGCTATGCCAATGCTTGCTCTTTAAAGACACTATAGATTGTTGCCAAGTGACACAGCATATGTGATACCTGCAGGTGACACCTAAAATAAGAAGATAAATTAATGGCAAGGAAGATAGTCTCAACAGGTTCTGCTTCCCGTAGAAATAAACATAGAGCATCACAGCAGTGTTTGTTAAATTTTCTGTCTTGATCTAGCAAACACCAGCCTTGGTGCAGCAAAACCACAACACTCTAGAGTGATATACTCCGACACTAATGTGAAAGACCAAAGACGAATCCAGGTTGATAAACTGTAGATTTCTCACCTTCACCAGAATATAAAAGTTGTCCTTAATGGAGTAACGGTCTATACCGCCAGCAATTAGGGCCATTGCTCATACAAAGCATGTTGGTCCTGTATGTGTTCAGTTTTGAAACAACAGAGCGCAACAAGGTGTCCATAGCTCCAGAAGGAGGGGGAGGAACATGGCGGCCGCTAGCTAAACGGCCGCGGCTACCCTCACCTCTGTGACTGTTGAATACCGATCTGAGGTTCCGGCGGAGGACTCTTCTCTTCGCCCTGATGTCCTGAGTGCTTCCTTCTCTGCCTGGAGGTTTGAGGGGCTATGAGAGAACACGCAGGGGCTGCAGCGCTGGTGAGGAGTCAGCTTTCTCCGCTGAATGCAGCAGTTGCGGCAGACGCAAGTGCACAGACTAGAGGTGGGAGGAGGCTGAACGGCTTCGGAGACGCCGGGCGCCCCCTGTTTTTTGGTTTCACTTCCCGATTGGAGAGGAGCACGTCGAGCCTCCCTCTGGGGGCTCTGAGGCAAACCTATTAAGGCTGGGCAGTTTGCTACGGAGGCAAGCGGGGGCCGAGGTTTGCGGGTCAATTTTGGAGCGGCTGAGTCTTTTTGGAGAGCCTTTTGACTTCCGCCTCTTTTTTTGGTGCAGTCTCCGGCGGAGCAACCACATTTGAGTGCTGGGAGGCTCGCAGTAACCATTCTGTGTTGTATGAAGGTGGTGGACGGGGGTACGAAGGCAGAGGTGTCAGAGGCGCAAAAGGCGGTGGAGAAAGTAAAAGTAAAAGTAGGTCCCCCCCCCTGACCCCCCAAAGCAAGTCGCTACACTTTAAGGGCCATGGCAGCCCACTCGTTGCAGAATTCAGACATCATTTTACCAATAGTTACCCCAAGGAAATCTCCTCCTATCTTGGAGACGGGTGATAGGGGTTTATTGAAGGTACAAAGTGTAGCGGCTGGGGAGGTGGAAGTGAAGGCAAGGGAAGCACCAAAAAGCAGACAGAAAAGTAGGGGAAAGAAAATAACTGTTTTTAAAACTAAAATAACCCCTTCCTTAAAAACTTACCAGAGAGTTATGTCTTCCACAACAAGCCTGAGTAGTGCGGCTGAACTAAACACCCAAGAGGAAAAGGAGAGAGGGATTCCTAAAACCAAAGATTAAATCTGAAACTAAAATTAAGGCACCAAATGACGATAGTGAAGTCTCCCCTCTTTTGACTCCCTTCCAGCAATGTAGGCAGAGGGAGTCCAAGCAGCTCAGTGTAAACCCCCCCAGACCTCGCCTGGAACCCACTTAAAAGTAACACTGTCTAACAGATTTAACGCCCTAGAGGTTCAGGATCTGCACACTCAGCTTAACCCTCCTTCTGAAGACTCACGAGAGAGGATGAATGAAGGTTTAACTACGGGGGGCACAACCAAGACCAGTGAAATTGGAGACACTGAGTTGGAGAGCCCCGGAAGTGCAGGGTTAGGGGTGCACACCCTGTCAGACATTCTGATTGCAATGAAGGGAGAAATGATAAGTGGTTTTAAAGTTTCAGAGATGAATCAGGCGGATTTAGCGAATAGATTCTTAGTCTCTGAAGCCAACCAGGCAGCAATCAAATCTTCTTGCGAGGTGCTGGCCCAGAAATTGGAGGAGGTGGCCGCCAGAACGGACCAAATAGAGGCAGAGATACCAATAATTAAGAAGGTGATTAAGTCTGGCTCAACAGATATGGCAAAGCTGGCAACCCAGAATAAGGCACTAAGAGGAGATTTGGAAAGGCTAGAAAATTACTCTCGAAAAAACAACCTGAGACTCTTGAATATACCAGAGAATCTCGAAGTGACAGACCTCAAGGGATTAGTTATCTTGCTGTTACAAGGGACTCTTCAAAAGTTTCCCAGATGTAAATTTGACATCGGAGATTCAAAGGGTCCACCGGGATCCGTTTAAGAAAAAACCTGGTCAACATAAGCCTAGGAAGATCCTGGTCATTTTCCTCTCCTATACTGTCAAAGAACAGATACTGTCGGCAGGCCTTAAAGAAGGGTCAGTCTTTTTTTCACTTACAGGCCAAGAGCCATTTGTTTTTCAGATAAGGTCAGATATATCCCATACAACAGCCCCTAGGCAATGGGAGTTAGGGAGTAGGATAGAGGAGTTAAAAAGCTTAGGAGCGAAGGACCAGTTGAAATTCCCAGCCCAGCTACGAGTTATGTTCAACAACCAAATGCAACTCTTCCGCACAACCGAAGAGGTGGATGAATTTATGGAAAAGATCAGAGGGGAGAAATCTGGGAAACTACACAGAATCAATACGCGGGTAGAATAGCAATATAAGAAAGCTTTCCGCCGCTGAGCCTTAGATTGTTCATTCTTTATCTGTTTATGTAAGAATATTATTTTTTTGTTCTATGAGGTGGGCGTAGCCATATAGGTTTGCCTTTTCTGGAAGGAATGGTTCATCCTGGGAGTATAGGGGCACAGGAGGGCGGGGAGGGGGTTGGGGGCACTGGGTGGGGAGCAAAAGGATAAAACAAAAAAAATGCTCATCTCACTCTAGGAGTTTTGCATATGGGCGAGCAGCTTTGGACTGGAGATTTCTAACTAAATAGCAGGGGTAACAGCTCAGTGCAGCAAGAAGTGCTTCATCTCCTGGAACGTCAATGGCTTGAGATGCCCAAGGAGACAGAGGCTGATTATGAAGTACTTAGAGCTTTCTGAGGCACATATATGTATCTAACAAGAGACGCACTTGACAGCCGAAGAATCGAAAAAGCTGTTCTCCAATGACTTGGGTCAAGAATTTCTGTTCTTCTAGTCAAACCATAAATAACCGGGGAGTTGCGATTTTGATAAAGCGGGGGTTGGCATGTTCTATTAAATCTACCCAGATGGACCAAACGGGGAGGTGGATCGTCGCACGTTTGAACCTTGAGGGCACGGATTTAATCTGTGCATCTTTTTATGGTCCAAACATGGACGATTCGTCCTACATCTCTAAACTCTATTCAAAGCTAATTCTGGAGAGCCCGCCAATAATTGTGGGGGGAGACTTTGATTCTCCTCCTAGATCCTCCAAGGGATAGGTCAAAACAAAGCCACTATATAGGGGCACCCCGTATTCGGCGTGCAATGAATAATTTGATTCATGACCTGGATCTGGCAGAAGTCTGGAGAGGGAAGATGAAGGAGGCAGCCGGGTTTACATTTTATAACAAAAAAATAGCCATTTTTCTAGGATTAATTATATATTAGCGAGTAAAGAACTCCTGTCTAAAACATCTGCTATATCCATCCTCCCATTTCTTCTCTCTGACCATGCCCCCGTTTTGTTTTCATACAAAGAAACAGTAAATCTAACTCAGACTAGGTGGACACTCAATAGGGGAAAACGGGCTGATGCCAATATCATTCAGAGCATTAAAGTATCTTCCCTAGAGTTTTTTTAGATTAATATAGGTTCCACGAATATGGAAATAGTCTGGGATGCCTTTAAGGCCAATCTAAGGGGTTGGCTCCATGGCCTTATATGCTCTAAGAGCCGAGCCCAAAGTCGGGAGTTAAAACTGAGAGAGGATAAAATTAAGAGTTTAGAGGCAGAATTTTCTCTGGCAATAGGGGGGCCTTCAGAAAGGATGACTAAGGTGCAGGAAGATCTAGAACGTGCCAGGCAAGATCTCAGAGGGAAGCTAGATTATAAGTGCAAGGCTCAATGACTAAACAAGAGCATGGAGAATTACGAGTATGGTGAGAAGGCCAGTGCCCTACTAGCATGGAAAGCCAGAACTGACCGCATCAAAAACAACATTAGAGAGTTAATTATAAACAATAGTGGGGACAAATATACGGATACCGAGGATATAAAGAATTGCCTGCTCTCCGTTTTTTCAGACTTATATAAAGAGAACTTATGTCCCTCAGAACATCAAATACGGACTTGGCTGAGCACCAAATCTCTATCTTCCCTTACGCAAGCAGATAAAGATCTCCTGGACTCCCCGATTTCTTTAGAGGAGATAAGAACTCAAATTAGGTTGTCCAAAAATAAAAAAGTGTCCGGCCTGGATGCCCTCCCTAATGAGGTATATAAACACCTGGCCGAGAAGGTTACCCCAGCTTTGGGAACTCTATTTCAGTCAATCTACAATCCAAGAGGAAAAATCCCCAGTTCATGGAGAGAGGTAACTATTGTCTTAATACCCAATTGTCTTAATACCTTAATACTCCCTACTTCTCTTTCCAAAATTAGCCAATGCCTTTTTAGGTCTCGCCTACGCAGCGCACATGCGCTGCATAGAACAGAGACCTAACGCCATCGGCACAGCTTTCCCTGCAAAGACGTGCATGCGTTGCATTGCTTGCAATGGCAACGTGTGCACGTCTGGCGATATCACTGCGGGAGCGCACGGCGCCAGATGGTGGCACCATGTGGTTGCACGCTCCCGCATGGAAATCTCGCAGGCCTCCACCCCTGCTGCCGTGCGAGGCTCGTTGTTATTCTCCAAGTCCTATCCGCCTTTCTTAGATCTTCAGAGAATGACGTCCGTGCCGTGCCCACCCTGGTCTACACAGAATTGCCCCGGCCATTTCTTTGAGTTACCTCGCTAGTTTACCACATTTTCCAGCTAATCTAACACCCACATTTACACTCTTTCCATTCTATCCTTGGTATCCCCCTTCAGCAGCGTGTCGCGACATGAGCTGCCAAGTTCATTTTTTTACATCGGTTCAGCACCCTTGTTCTTCCTCTCTCCTTCAGGGCCTTGTAGGGCAGAGTTTCCTCCGGTATTAAATAGAAAGATGAGCTGAGCTCACTAAAACTTGCGCCCCCTGCAATACATTGCTTATGGTCTCACATCTTACATCACTCATGACATGGTCAGTGACATCACTGATGACATCTCAAATGACATCACTGATAATATCATCCACAGTATCTCTGACACATCCACTTGCACTCCTATAGAATCTCATACAACCATTGCCACTCCCAAACAACCATTCACAAAAGCATTCACAGAGCCATACCAGTACTTACACACCGACTCACTGATTCAAAGATCTGCACACATCCACTAACCCACCCACACTGTCACTCATAGAGTCACTCACTCACTAATAGAACCATTGACACATCCACTCATGCAGCCATAGAGGCACTCACACACTGAGTAAGCCATAGAACTACACACAAACCTAGACACTCAAACATACAGGCACTTATTCACCCATTTACACAACCATCAACTCACTCACTCATACAAATAGTAGCAAATAATCATTCAGCTATACAGTCACCAGCAGAAGCATGCACTCATCTACATAGCCCCTCTCACATTCATTCACTCATGCACACAATCACTCATATACCCCGTCACTCATGTATACTGCCTTTCACCTACTCAGCTACTCACCCATACTGACACATGCACTCAATCACCTACACAGTCATACAGATACTCACTCACCCATACATCTTCTCACAGACACAACAGTACCCAATACAGCCACTGACTCACCCACTCACTGATCCATAGAGTCAGGCACACACTTCCTAAATCACAAACACAGACACCCAGACAACCATAGATATAGTCAGATAACCAATCAATCACACAAATAGCCATTCATGTACCCACTAACCTACTCATACACCCACTTAGACATTAACTGACAGACAGATACACACATTCAAACAACCAGTCACTCACCATATATTCACTGAGGAGACACCTAATCACTCACTTTTACAGTCAGTCATGCACCCACTGAGTCATCCACACAGTCACTCATACATCCACTTATTCAACAATACACCTTACTATATATATTTAATACTCATAAACTTAAAAAAAACACTCACAGTCACTAGATCATGTCATCACTGACGTCATCACTGATGTCATTTGAAAAGTCATCAGTGATGTCACTGACCATGTCATGAGTGATGTAATATTTGAGGTCGTAAGCAGTGCATTGTGGGGCCACGAGTTAGCTATTGAACTTGCTTTTGAACTTGCCAGAATAATTGAAAAATCCTATGAAGAATTAAGTAGAATTAAGTAGAGATAGTTTGGGTGGGAAACCACTAAAACCACAACTAACTGAAAATCCTGAAAAACCATTATCAAGAATAATTTCAATACTCCAAAAATAAGAGATGGGAGGGTAATAAACAAACCACCCCCAGAGAAAAACAGTTTCAGTCGGGAGCAAAGTCTCCTCAACGGAGAGATAGATCTCCAGAACGAGAAGGCAAGTCTCCGCACAGGGAGCCCTCTTTGAAGAAATAGGGACAATTTAAGAAAACCTGACAGATATCAAGATATTGAAACACGTCCCTCTCGATCTTTTCAGCCTTCCTCACAGAAACCGGAAAGAAGAGGACGGTCAGAACACAAAGAAGAGCACGTCAAGTCCAAAGACAAGGAACCTGCTCATCAAAGTTAAAAAAAATTACTGTTCCCAAAAAATAAGGTAGCTAGTATTAAAATACAACTGCTGAGGATTTTGAGGACACAACTGAAAAACGGAGAATGGGCCCAGAAAATGCTAGACAGTGCAGCAGAAGTGACCATAGCTCGCAAGATCCTGATGAATCTTCTGGAGACAGTGGACACGAATGAATACATGCAAGTGGAAACTGCAGACACCAGAGTTAGCATGCCCCATAAATTATATGAAATAACATTACGTATAGAGGGGGACAAAACTAGGAAAATAAGGGGTCTCTTTTGGGATAACTTATCTAAAGGCTATGATATCCTTCTAGCAGAGAAAGACTGGCCACCAGAGTTTGTCAGGGAGTGCCCACACGGTGAAGAAATGATTATGCCTGCCTTCTCAAATCACATTCCAATTCATAAAAAATACACATTTGCTAGAAGATGGGCAGTGGCCCAAGCCCCTGCATTATATAAAAATCATGTGGGATGGGATGAGGATTCTCCTCACCACAAAATTCAGTTAAAAAATCAACCTACTGCACAGAGGCAGTATCATGTTAAGCAAGAAGCTAAAAAACAAGTCAGGGAGATCTTAGATCAACTTGAATATCAGGGGGTGATTGAAACATGCACCTCACAAATGAACAATCCTTTGTTTCCTGTCTCCAAACCAGACAATTCATATCGTCTAGTTTTGGACTACATACACCTAAACTCTAGTTGCAAAACATTTGCAGTACAAAACTCACACAGTCCAGCACTAATGCGTAAAAAATATTAAACGACATTAAATATTTCAAATGGTTTCTTCTGTCAAAACATTGCACCAGAAAGCAGGTATGTGACCGCTTTCTTCAGTATGGGGGCCCAAAAGCAATCTTGTCGTCTCCCACAGGGATTCAAGAATAACCCAGGATTATTTTCAGCCAGGGTAACAGAGTTACTACAAATGTATGATGAGGCATTATCTTATGTCGATGACATCTATCTTAAAGACGATGACCTGGAGACACACTTGAAAAGAGTGAACACCATCATACTTGGGTTCGCATCTGAAGGGAACAAATTCAACTTTAAAAAGTCACGAATTGCCCACCTCACTGTCCTATTTTTAGGATATGAATTATCAAGTGAAGGCAAAAGCCTAGCAGACAACTTCTTAGAGAAGTGTGCAGTACTCCAAGCAACAAAAACGCTGAAGAACTTACAATCAATACTAGGTTTCCTGAATTTCGGAAGAACTTACATTCTAAATTATGCAGAGAGGGTTAAACCTCTCTACGAATTAATAAAACCTGATTTCAAACCAATTAATTGGACTTGGAAACAGACAGAAATTTTAAGATCATTACAAACAGACATGTTAACTAAAACCAAACTGCAAACACGAGCAAACGAACGCAACCTTGTAATCCGAGTCATCCCAGGAAGATGTGGATTCACGTACCTGACCTCTAATGAGGGAGAAACGGTACCAATAGCTTATAAATCACACTTGTACACACAAGCAGAAATGAAATTCAGTTATACTGAAAAAAATCTGACTGCGGTTCAAACTGCTGTAGCAAAGGAAAGAGCCCTAGCCCAAGGGAAGAGCATATCTGTTTTAACAGCAGTATCAGCCCTTGAGACAGTAACAAGACCAAGCATCCCGAATGCTAAAGCTTTAGATCCAAAATGGATACAATGGGAAAATTCTCTTGCTACAACAGATGTGAAACACGCATTTGATCCAAAAATGAAAAAACTAGAAGATCTAGAATACGAACACGAATACCCTCTGCCAATCGAAATTCTGCCTCTAGAACAGTATGCCTGTGTAATCTACACGGACAGATTTGCACAAAACTACGTTGTGGAAAAACAAATTTACAATGCAGCATGCGCGATTGTCAATGGTCGCTGGCGCTTAGGTAAATTCAGACCAATAGTCACTAAAACTGAATCACTAAGAAACTGTACAGCTCAGCGAGCTGAAATAAGATCTTTAAAGATGGCGCTTGAAAATGCCGATCGCGAATTCCCCACACTAATAGTGTGCGATTCGCATTACTGCGTCCAGTCTTACAATAAGTCCATGCAGACCTGGATTAAAAATGGTTACAAAGATGAGACAGGTGCCACAATAAAGCATAAAAAGCTCTGGGAACAAGTAGTTCTTTTACAGAAAAACTACGAAAGACTCACGTGATACATACACTGAGTCATCAACGTGATGGCGTTCACGTTGCAGGGAATTCATTGGCTTACAGAGCCACGGCGGCGGCTGTTCAATCGGCTTCCGTAGCTACAAAAAAGCGTTCAAAAAATCAAATAGATGGAGAAACCATGCTGGCAGTAAAAGCCTCATTAAAAGGCGACTATGCAGCATTACCTCTCAACTATCCACTCAATAATACATACATAATTGATGCGAACTCCGTTCCTTTTGCTCAAATCCCTGGAGTGGGGGATAGAGTAGTTCCAAACACGAACCAGAGGGCTTACTTGATTCAAGAAGCACACATGGGAAAGGGTCTGAGGCACCAAGAGATCTTGAAATCTCTAATAGAATTGCAATCACAATACTGGTTGCCGGGAATGAGCGTGCAAATTTATAACTTTGCAATGAATTGTCAAAACTGCAATAGAGATCGCAGTTGTGAACCGGACCAGACACCTGCCTAGACACCTCTATTAGACAGCATTAGGCTATCTATACGCAGACATCCAGACGGAAATATGCGATCCCATAATTATTAAGACAAGAGATTCATTTAGATGTGGCCCCAGCGCTCGGCTGACGCCAAAACTGTTATAAAAGATTTGCGAGTCTTTATTGGCACATACGCAATTGGCATGCTACATTCTGACCAGGGTCCTGCGTTTAGCTCTCGAGCTTACAAAGAGGGCCATGGCCAGCATGGGCATTGCATTGCGGTACTCTAGTCCATTCCATCCCGAGGGAAATGCGGTAGTGGAGAGAAAAAACCGTGACATAAAGCAATCTATAACAGCGAGGGTATTAGGTTCGGGTGACGGGTGGGTCAAACATCTAATAAGTGTCCAACATAGTCTTAATAATCTGCCAAGAAATTCTCTAGGAGATATACCTCCGTACAAACTTTTGTTTGGTACTAGAATGATCATTCATGATCTCGATTGTCAGACTTCAGTGGTGAAGCAAAAAACCTTTGATATCAAAGATCGTTTCGCTGTTTTACAGGACTTAAATGAAACAAGAAGAAGTCTAAGTAACACAAAGCTAAAGCCAACGGCCAATGTAGAAAAACCACCTGTCCCAGCAAGACCTGTCTGGATTTCAAAGATTGGGGATCTGGTCAGAGAAAAGATCACGGTGAAGAAGGAATTTGGGCCTTCTTACAGAAAAGTAGTACCTATCTTAGCTATCAGTGAAACAAGATCAGTAGTACTACCGCCCCTTGCTGGTAAAAAGGAGAACAGAGTTGTATAAATCAACCATCATGTGGCCAATGCTAAGTAGTAGGCCCAGTGGACTCCCAAGAAGTAGCAGAAGACCAAACCTTACTACAATCCAAGAGGTTCAAACTGAGAGACTAATCCCTTTTGATAAACCTGCAGTAAACAAAGAAGGACTATGCAACAAAGCCATGGAACTTGTGCCTCTTGAAACCCAAATTGCGACAGTTCGTCAAGAAACACCAGTCTACAATGATGTAGCCTCTGAACATACAAATCCAAAGATTAATGAAAATCCGGAAGCAATCCCAACAGTTGACAGAACTGCATCTGGCTACTTCATCAATTTCTGTGACTTTTCTGATGATCCAAGTGGACATGAGGACAAGCCAGCAAACAAAACTTTCAAAGAAAAAAGGACTGAACTCTTTCATCAACTCGGAGAAACATATCTGAATTCACCATGGATTGAATTGTGGATTGTGTTAGGTTTACTTTTCCTCCTACTTTGGCTCATTTTGGTTCTTAGGGGCTCATTAGGATGGCGGACGGAAGAGCCACCGCGGCCCTGGAGTAGGCGGAAAAACCCTTTTCCGTGTCCGCCTGCCGCGGATACTCCGTCCGCCATATCAGGATAGGAAAACGTGTCAAATTTCCGTCCGCGACGGGAAAGCACGCACCGCCGCCGAACTACACACGACCACGCGGTGAACGGAACACATCCGGAGGCTCCACCGTACGTACTGACGTCTAAGACCGTCCCCCAAATCAAGATTGCGGAAAATACACATAAAACCACTGCGGAAAAACAACCTGTCTGAACACGGCGGAATCCCCACAGCGAACATAGGTGACATAGCAGAGATACCCACCGCAAGCTGACCACCACCATGGACCCAGCGCTACACGCTTTCCCGATGCTCTTCGCGATCCACCACGTCCTAGTCATGGCCCACCATCGACGCCGACGCAGGTAAGGCACAAACCATTGGCTGCATGGAGGGGAATACCAGCAAGTGTCGTGACGTAGGGAGGGGGAGTGACATGTTACCGAAACCACTGATGAGAAGCAAATAGAAATACACATTTGTAGTACGCAAGCAGGAATGACAACGACAAACCACGACACATGATTGACTACCTTTATTGCACATAATAGGGGTATAATCACAGTGTATGCGTGAGCATGGGCAAAGTGGGCACCAGAGCAGCTACATCAGAGGCAGCATGTGAGAGGGCAGAATGCAGTATCAGAGCATCAACAGGGCATTGTGGAGTACGGAGCAGGTACATCATTGGCAGTAAACGAGAGAGCAGAATGCAGTATCAGAACAGCAACAGTGCATTGTGGACAACAGAGCAGGTACATCAGAGTCAGCACATCAGAGGGCAGAATGCAGTATCAGAGCATCAACAGGGCATTGTGCCCAGCAGAGCAGGTACATCAGAGGCAGTAAACGAGAGGGCAGAATGCAGTATCAGAACAGCAACAGTGCATTGTGGACAACAGAGCAGGTACATCAGAGTCAGCACATCAGAGGGCAGAATGCAGTATCAGAGCATCAACAGGGCATTGTGGAGTACAGAGCAGGTACATCATTGGCAGTAAACGAGAGGGCAGAATGCAGTATCAGAACAGCAACAGGGCATTGTGCCCAACAGAGCAGGTACATCAGAGGCAGTAAACGAGAGGGCAGAATGCAGTATCAGAACAGCAACAGTGCATTGTGGACAACAGAACAGGTACATCAGAGTCAGCACATCAGAGGGCAGAATGCAGTATCAGAGCATCAACAGGGCATTGTGGAGTACAGAGCAGGTACATCATTGGCAGTAAACGAGAGGGCAGAATTCAGTATCAGAACAGCAACAGGGCATTGTGCCCAACAGAGCAGGTACATCAGAGGCAGTAAACGAGAGGGCAGAATGCAGTATCAGAACAGCAACAGTGCATTGTGGACAACAGAGCAGGTACATCAGAGTCAGCACATCAGAGGGCAGAATGCAGTATCAGAGCATCAACAGGGCAATGTGGACAACAGAGCAGGTACATCATTGGCAGCACATCAGAGGGCAGAATGCAGTATCAGAGCATCAACAGGGCATTGTGCCCAACAGAGCAGGTACATCAGAGGCAGTAAACGAGAGGGCAGAATGCAGTATCAGAACAGCAACAGTGCATTGTGGACAACAGAGCAGGTACATCAGAGTCAGCACATCAGAGGGCAGAATGCAGTATCAGAGCATCAACAGGGCATTGTGGAGTACAGAGCAGGTACATCATTGGCAGTAAACGAGAGGGCAGAATGCAGTATCAGAACAGCAACAGGGCATTGTGGAGTACAGAGCAGGTACATCATTGGAGTAAACGAGAGGGCAGAATGCAGTATCAGAACAGCAACAGGGCATTGTGCCCAACATAGCAGGTACATCAGAGGCAGCACGTGAGAGGGGCTAAGTGCATCAACAGTCCATTGCACTGGACAGGTCCATCAGAGGCAGCACGTGAGAGGGGCTAAGTGCATCAACAGTCCATTGCACTGGACAGGTCCATCAGAGGCAGCACGTGAGAGGGGCTAAGTGCATCAACAGTCCATTGCACTGGACAGGTCCATCAGAGGCAGCACGTGAGAGGGCAGAATGCAGTATCAGAGCATCAACAGGGCATTGTGGACAACAGAGCAGGTACATCATTGGCAGTAAACGAGAGGGCAGAATGCAGTATCAGAACAGCAACAGGGCATTGTGCCCAACATAGCAGGTACATCAGAGGCAGCACGTGAGAGGGGCTAAGTGCATCAACAGTCCATTGCACTGGACAGGTCCATCAGAGGCAGCACGTGAGAGGGGCTAAGTGCATCAACAGTCCATTGCACTGGACAGGTCCATCAGAGGCAGCACGTGAGAGGGGCTAAGTGCATCAACAGTCCATTGCACTGGACAGGTCCATCAGAGGCAGCACGTGAGAGGGCAGAATGCAGTATCAGAGCATCAACAGGGCAATGTGGACAACAGAGCAGGTACATCATTGGCAGCACATCAGAGGGCAGAATGCAGTATCAGAGCATCAACAGGGCAATGTGGACAACAGAGCAGGTACATCAATGGCAGCACATCAGAGGGCAGAATGCAGTATCAGAGCATCAACAGGGCAATGTGGACAACAGAGCAGGTACATCATTGGCAGCACATCAGAGGGCAGAATGCAGTATCAGAGCATCAACAGGGCATTGTGCCCAACAGAGCAGGTACATCAGAGGCAGTAAACGAGAGGGCAGAATGCAGTATCAGAACAGCAACAGTGCATTGTGGACAACAGAGCAGGTACATCAGAGTCAGCACATCAGAGGGCAGAATGCAGTATCAGAGCATCAACAGGGCATTGTGCCCAACAGAGCAGGTACATCAGAGGCAGTAAACGAGAGGGCAGAATGCAGTATCAGAACAGCAACAGGGCATTGTGGAGTACAGAGCAGCTACATCAGAGGCAGCACAAGTACGTGTCCCTACCAACCCGTCACAGGGACCACAAGAGTGCCACGCAGTTCTCAATGGACACACCATGTGAAATAACATTTGAGTGAAGTGTTCAGCACCTCACATCACAGAATCAGGGGGACTGCGTGAACTACCTGCCTCGGACACACTGCCAGCACCAGCAACAGGAGTGTGAGACACAGCCACAGCCCGAGTGACACACACATGGGCCACGGACCCAGACACACTGGCAGCACCAGCAACAGGAGTGTGAGACACAGCCACAGCCCGAGTGACACACACATGGGCCACGGACCCAGACACACTGGCAGCACCAGCAACAGGAGTGCGAGACACAGCCACAGCCCGAGTGACACACACATGGGCCACGGACCCAGACACACTGGCAGCACCAGCAACAGGAGTGTGAGACACAGCCACAGCCGAGTGACAGACACATGGGCCACACACCCAGACACACTGCCAGCACCAGCAACAGGAATGTGAGACACAGCCACAGATGTAGTCACTGACACGTGACCCACTGACCCAGACTGACTGCCAGCACCAGAAACAGGAGTGTGCAACACAGCCACAGATCTTGTAACTGACACGTGAGCCATAGACCCAGATACACTGCCAGGACCTGCAACAGGAGAGGGCACAACAGAGACTGTGCCACTACATGATGCATGACAGCCAACAACAGACACAGTGCCACCATCTGATACATGAGAGTCAACTGCACCTGCACCACTGGGACAACTGAAATGATGAGCCACAGGGCTGTATGGGCCAGGAGGCAGGGTGGGCCTGGGAGCTGGGGATAGCTGACCTTGAGCCACATCGGGGTTGGCAGGTGTCAATGGTGTGTGTCTGCATTTCTTAGGGATGTGTGAGTGCACCCTGGACAGGACAGGACTGCCAAGTGGTGGGGACTCTAAAGAATCACCACCCACCATAGGTGGAGCATCTGCAGCCGGGGATCGGGTTTCTGGGGACGTGCTGGAGCCTGCTTGTCGTTTGCTGTGTGCCTGCCGCCTGGACTCAGACTCATGTGTAATGGGGGATGCACCAACAGGGGACACCCTCCTCTGCTTCTGACTGGCCTGGATGGGAGTGGAGGTATGGGGGGACTCCGCGGCGGAGACATCTGTTTGGCGTTCAGTAGAAAACATCAGCCTCAGTGCAGCCAGGGGTGAAGTATGCCTGTCCTTGATTGCACCATTGTCCATGCTAGAAGCCTTGTCCGTAGTATGTGCCTTATCCTTAGGTGGAGTGTTGTCTCTGGATGTAGCCTGTGCCCTGGTCGCCGCCCTGTTCCTGCCAGCAGACTTGTCGTCTGTGGTGCATCTGTCTCCAGTAGACACCTGCTCTCTGTATGTGTCCCTGCCCTTGGGAGATGGACCTTGCTCTGTTGTGTGCCTGCCCTTGGGAGTCTCCCTGCTCTTAGGAGGTGCCTTTGTCTTTTCACTGTCCTTGGGAGGGTCCCTTTCCTCTGTTGTGGTCCTGCCCTTGGGAGTCTCCCTGCTCTTAGGAGGTGCCTTAGTCTTTTCACTGTCCTTGGGAGGGTCCCTTTCCTCTGTTGTGGGCCTGCCCTTGGGAGTCTCCCTGCTCTTAGGAGGTGCCTTAGTCTTTTCACTGTCCTTGGGAGGGTCCCTTTCCTCTGTTGTGGGCCTGCCCTTGGGAGTCTCCCTGCTCTTAGGAGGTGCCTTAGTCTTTTCACTGTCCTTGGGAGCGTCCCTTTCCTCTGTTGTGGGCCTGCCCTTGGGAGTCTCCCTGCTCTTAGGAGGTGCCTTAGTCTTTTCACTGTCCTTGGGAGGGTCCCTTTCCCCTGTTGTGGGCCTGCCCTTGGGAGTCTCCCTGCTCTTAGGAGGTGCCTTAGTCTTTTCACTGTCCTTGGAAGGGTCCCTTTCCTCTGTTGTGGGCCTGCCCTTGGGAGTCTCCCTGCTCTTAGGAGGTGCCTTAGTCTTTTCACTGTCCTTGGGAGGGTCCCTTTCCTCTGTTGTGGGCCTGCCCTTGGGAGTCTCCCTGCTCTTAGGAGGTGCCTTAGTCTTTTCACTGTCCTTGGGAGGGTCCCTTTCCTCTGTTGTGGGCCTGCCCTTGGGAGTCTCCCTGCTCTTAGGAGGTGCCTTTGTCTTCTGACTGGCCTTCTCCAAGGTACAGTCCATGGACATGTGAGTATCCCTTGCCTTGGGAGTACCTTTTGTGTTGAATGCCTGTGTAGCTCCTGAAGGCATGTCCCCCAACAACACTTGTGGATCGTTTGTGTGTACTCCAGTGTATCTGACGTTGTCTACGTGAACAGATTTAGCTGATCTAGGGGATGGGGTCTGTGCCCTGCGTGCCCTGACGTGCTGTCTGACGCTGCTTCTAGTGCAATAACCTGTATTTGAGTCCTGCTCAGAATACTCACTACCCCCTGAGACATCCAGTGGTGTAGATGGGGAAACAGAAGTAGCACCCTGTCCATGCGACTGTACTATTGCAGACGACACACTGCTTGCCAATGACTGCACTGTCCTGTGTAGACCTGCAAGATCGCCATGCATCCCTTCCATGAATGCCACCACCTGCCCCAACTTCCTATCATGGTCCTGGAAAGCATTTGTCATATTGGTCTGCCCCACACACAGCTGTCGAAGCAGATCAACGGCCTCAGCACACAGTGCATTTTGGCTCACCGTGGCAGGGGCAGCGGTGCCTGCACCGAACGCCACTCTGCTCACCCTACTCCTGCGGCCACGAACAGTACATGGTGCAGTTGGCGGAAGTGTGGGCCCTGTGTGCTGTCTTCCGACAGAAGGTGATGATTGCCCACTCCCAGTCTGTGACAACAGTGCAGGCTCACCAAGAGTTTCCGACGAGGAGGACGATGGTGTCTCGACATGCGAGTCCTCTGGGTCGGTCCTGTCCCCCTCTCCGGCGCTGGCCTCCTCTGTGTCAGTCTGCGTGTGTGCGAAGTGAAATCTGAGGATGACTGGTAGAGGTGGGCCGTGTGCAGGATGGGGGCTACAAAATCTTTGTCAGCTATGGAATTTGGCAATCCTGGTCCTTCTGTACGTCAGTGTGCCCATGACTTACACCTCTTTTATGTGCATTTCAGCTATGACAGAGGACACTCAGCCACAGACGGTGGAGATTAGTCGAGGAAATGAGTCCGGCTCAGACTTCGCACACACGCAGACTGACACAGAGGAGGCCAGCGCCGGAGAGGGCACACAATGGGCAACAGATGTGCATTTGGACGTGTTGACGTCGGGTGTGACCCTACAGACGTTATTACATCTTCACAACTACACAGTACATCACGGCTGTATGGCCAAATTATGCATCTGTTGTCAGTGTGTGGTTCTGGCGAGATGACTACAGTGGTGGTGGTACACATGCATTCCGTGTATGTGTTTTGGACGTTGTGTCACCATGCATGTAATTACCGTATGCACAACATTATTGGTGTTGGCATTGGTGCTTGATGACATGGCGTGTGTATCATTATCGTTTGTGTGCATGCAGTTGCATGTGTGTCTGTGATGTGGCTACTAAACATTAGGGTGAAGACAGACGTTTTGTCAGTAAGGTTCACATGTGATGGAGTTGTACACGTATGCGTCGTTTGTAAGTTGACCTAAGTTACATCTCTCTCCCACACAGGAGGGCTCCAAATGTGCATCGGCCATACACTGTGCTGCAGGATATGGTTGACGAGGAGGTGATTAGGAAATTCCGGCTGGATCGACGTCGGTTGCTGGAGCTTGTTGCTCAATTGTCTCCTCATCAGCAGCCACGTAGGACGTATCCTGGTTCGATTACACCCACTGCAAAGGTCATGGCGGTACTACATTTCTTTGCTACTGGCACCTTTCAGTACACAGTTGGACATGCCGGGGGGATGTCACAGTCCATGTTCAGCACGGTTCTTCGGGATGTCTTAACAGCTATGATGCTGTACAAGAATGACTACATCCATTTCCCACGGCCGGAAGAGTTGGCAGCAGTCAAAGCTGACTTCTATGCACTGGGCCACATACCTCACGTTGTGGGTTCAATTGATGGCACACACATCGCTATCATTCCACCACGGGCACGTGAGCAAGTTTTTAGGAATCGCAAACACTTCCATTCGCTGAACGTGCAGGTGGTGTGCCTGGCAAACAACATCATCTCCCATGTGTGTGCAAGATTTCCTGGCTCCGCACATGACGCCCACATCATGCGGAGCAGCATTGTCCCACGACTAATGGCAAATCTGCGACCCGGTCAAGCGTGGCTTGTTGGTGAGTGTGCAGTGGGGACTCTTGTGATCTCTGTGTGGCATGGGGTACCCACCATATCTTGTTGTGATGTTTGTGTCTCTCATCCCCCTACATAGGCGACTCCGCGTACCCAAACCGGCCCTGGCTCCTCAGTCCCCTACGTAATCCTACAACAGCGGGTGAAATGCGGTACAATGATGCATATGGAAGGACACGGAGAGTCATCGAACGTACCTTTGGACTGCTAAAGTCTAGGTTTCGGTGCCTCCATAAGACCGGAGGGGCCCTGCCTTACTCACCAGGAAAAGATATGCAGGATCGTGATTGCCTGCTGCATGCTCCACAACCTGGCAGTACGCAATGACATTGAACTGCTCTTGGACCCTGAAGACGAAGAAGTTCCTCGGCCTCCCATCCCACCCATGTCGACTGATGAGGATAGTGGTGAGGAGGAAGGTGTGGACCAGAGGCGCCAGCTCATTGATCGCTACTTCCCTTGAATGTGAGTAACTACCTCTAGTGGCGGTTGACAATGCCTCATGTATGTTTGCTGGTGTTGTGTGGATGTGGGGTGCATCAGCTATGTGTTGTTTGTGATGGTTGCATATGTGTGTCTTCATTTCTTTGGACATACAAGTCTCCATGATGTGTGTGCTCTCATCCCATGCTTTTGTGATGATTGTAGTTTGTGTAATGTTGCTGTGCATTGTGTTGTGATGTGTGTCAATCTGTTTCCTGACGTGTGTTTGCTGTCTCTGATTTTCCCTAGGTCACTCCCGCAGCGCCATGATCATGTACGACTATGATCCCTGAACCTGTTTACGTCTGTTTCTGAAGGCAATCATGTGAATAAACATGGAGGCAAAACATCATTGTGTGTGTAAGTGAAATTTATTTACAGGTTGTGCTTTTGTGCTGGTGAATATTTACAAGTAAGTGGGGTGGAGGGAGTTGGAGTTGAAGGTAATAGCAGATGAAATGTCCGTGCTGACACCACATTGGGGGGTGTCAGGCTAGTCCAGCAGACCAGTAGGAATGATTGTCTATGTGGGACAGGATACTTAGCAGGGTGAATGTCTGGCACAGGCAGTCACATTGTCATTGGCGGCCCCTCTTGGAGCGTGTGGATGGCGCTCCAACACTGCTCTCAGCCACTTCCAGCCTCGGCCGGCCCCTCCGTCTCTGAGGTGGAACAGAGGCAGCTGGGGGGGCAGGTTGTTGATGGGCCACATCCGTCGCCAGGGGCACAGGTGGTGGTGGCGGCGGTGGAGGCGGAGGTGACGGTGGCGGTGGAGGCGGAGGTGACGGTGGCGGTGGAGGTGGAGGTGACGGTGGCGGTGGCGCTACGACAATTGGTTGAGGGGGGGGTTGTTCCCGACAACCCATTCCCTCCACATTGTTGCCTGCTGGCCCATGATGTGCACTATCTGGCCAAGGAACCCAGAGATTTCGCGCAACATGTTGGTGTTGTCCACTGAGTCCTGGTGTGCACGATCTGCATTTGCCTGGGACCGGTCGTATGACGCCTGGCACCTGGCAAGGGCTTGTAGGGACTCTGCCACTGGATGGGGTAGCTGTCCTTCCTCTGTACAGCGGTGTGTGGGTCGCCTGATTGGCTGATGTCCCGTTGCCTCTCTTTGTGGCCCACTCACCCTGCTAGGGTGTGAGGCCGATGGACCAGCGTCGTGCGCTGGGTTAGGCTGGGTGGCACAGGCAGGAGTCGTGGTACTGGTGGTACTGGTGGTACTGGTGGTACTGGTGGTACTGGTGGTGGTGGGGACTCTGCAGATCACAGAGGCAGGTGTCGCTGGAGTCACACATGCGACGGTGGTCGGTCCCGGGAGTCCCTGTGAGCCAGATGGCCCTGGCTGTGTGCTTGGTCCCGCTACATCCTCCGCACCGGAGCTGCCTGTGTCCTCGTCACCAGAGAGTCCTGTATGTGTGGGAGGCGAGGCTGGCGGCCGGGTACTGGTTTCCCCAGTCAGTTCATGATCACCTGAGGGACAAGATAGAGCTGGTCAGTAATGTGGACATTACATGTTCATATAGATTTGTAGACATTTCTGTTTCCTGTCGCACACACCCCACACACCCCACCCTCCACCACCACCACCCTCCCCGTGAACATGGGGGCCTGTTGGGAGTTGTAGTTTGGACCTCTCACACACCCCACCCTCCACCACCACCACCCTCCCCGTGAACATGGGGGCCTGTTGGGAGTTGTAGTTTGGACCTCTCACACACCCCACCCTCCACCACCACCACCCTCCCCGTGAACATGGGGGCCTGTTGGGAGTTGTAGTTTGGACCTCTCACACACACCACCCTCCACCACCACCACCCTCCCCGTGAACATGGGGGCCTGTTGGGAGTTGTAGTTTGGACCTCTCACACACCCCACCCTCGACCACCACCACCCTCCCCGTGAACATGGGGGCCTGTTGGGAGTTGTAGTTTGGACCTCTCACACACACCACCCTCCACCACCACCACCCTCCCCGTGAACATGGGGACCTGTTGGGAGTTGTAGTTTGGACCTCTCACACACCCCACCCTCCACCACCACCACCCTCCCCGTGAACATGGGGGCCTGTTGGGAGTTGTAGTTTGGACCTCTCACACACACCACCCTCCACCACCACCACCCTCCCCGTGAACATGGGGGCCTGTTGGGAGTTGTAGTTTGGACCTCTCACACACCCCACCCTCCACCACCACCACCCTCCCCGTGAACATGGGGGCCTGTTGGGAGTTGTAGTTTGGACCTCTCACACACACCACCCTCCACCACCACCACCCTCCCCGTGAACATGGGGGCCTGTTGGGAGTTGTAGTTTGGACCTCTCAGACACCCCACCCTCCACCACCACCACCCTCCCCGTGAACATGGGGGCCTGTTGGGAGTTGTAGTTTGGACCTCTCACACACACCACCCTCCACCACCACCACCCTCCCCGTGAACATGGGGGCCTGTTGGGAGTTGTAGTTTAGACCTCTCACACACCCCACCCTCCACCACCACCACCCTCCCCGTGAACATGGGGGCCTGTTGGGAGCCATGTACATGTTTGTGAGTTGGTGTCCAACGTGCATGGGTTGGGGCGTAGGAGATGTTTCTCCTCAGTTGTGTGAGCCTGACCATGTCCTGCTGATCGTGGTGCTTGGTTTGTACTTACCAGCCTCTTCTCCTTCGTCAAGTCCGTCTAGGCTCTCTGGGTGTAGTATCACCAGCACCTTTTGCTCCCAATCGGTGTAGGGTATGGGCTCTGGTGGTGTTCCACCGCCAGTAAGAATGGCTCTTGCATTGTTTTTCGCTCGGATGTCATGCCACCGCCTCTGAATTTCATGCTTCGTCCTCGGCACAGTCCCCGACGCATTCACCCGAGTGACGATCCTGTCCCACATGTGGTTCTTTTGCGCCACGGACGTCTGCTGGACTTGGGCCCCGAAGATGTGGGGCTCAACACGGATTATTTCATCTACCATTACCTTCAACTCGGTCTCCGTGAATTTAGGTTTTTTTTGGGTGCCATGGTGTGTGGTGCTCAGTGTGTGAGTTGAGTGAGTTGGGGGGTGCAGGTGTGTGGTGTGTGATGTGTAGGAATTGTGTGGTGGGTGTTTGTGTGGTGGGTGTGGTAGGGTGGTGGTTGTGTGTCTTCTATGTGAGTTAGCAGTATCTCGATTTGGGCCTCTTGCTAGCAGCAATGCTGTGATGCAAAGGATTGTGGTAGTGTGTGGGTGTCATTTTATAGTCGTGTCTCAATGGTTGTTGGCAGTCAGGTGGTAGGTGGGCGTGTTGACTAGTGTGCATTATTGGATACTTGGGACGTGTCATGGTGGCTTGTGCTTGGTGTTGGTGTATGGGGGGGCGTTGTCAATGTTCGTATGTTTGCTTTGGACTTGCGGTACACTTTCTAACATTTGTTTGGCGCTAGGGATGTTGTGCGTGTTGGCCTTCTGCAGTGATGCAGTGTTTATCGTTGCATTCTTTCCGCCGCGGACGTGGATGGCTGTGCGTTCCGTGGTACGGGCGGATTTATCCTAATTGCGGCCACGGAGTATTCACAGGTATGGCGGTACATGTGTTATTTTCCGCAGTCATTTCCGTCCGCGGCGGTGGTTGTTCATTGGACTCCCTCCGCCGCGGACGGAGTTGGATGTGTTCCGTCCACCGCGGACGGTGTTGGTTATGATCCGTCCGCCGCGGTCGGAGTTTTGTGACATGATTATCCTAATCCCAACCGCGGAATCTCCGCGGCGCTGCCGGGAGTTAAATTGCCACAACCATGGCGGACAGTACCCATTTCCGTCCGCCATCCTAATCGACCCCTTAGTTTGGGTAGATTTATTGATGGAAAATATAGTACAATGGACACAGCAAGTCAGAACATCAACTTGGTTCTTAAGCCACACAGATCATCTCACATCGAAAAAAGAGAACTGTCATCAGTGAACATCACAGCCATTCCTATACCTGGTGGTGTAGCATGGGACACTACTGATTACGAAATCTATGGCCCGGTTGAACTTTTGAAATATCTACACCAGTTCAAGATTTCCTTAAGTGACTTTGTATCACCTAGTACTTTCTCTGATGATTGGGACTTTGAAAATATTAATAATATGATGTCAGATTTAGAAATGTCAGCAAAATTTACAGAACATGATTATTTACAAGGTTCATCAAATTATGAAGAAATGTATTGTTTTAATCATTATGTACATCACTATTTGCATAAATCTGCTAATCCTAGAAATGTTTTTACTGATAATCAATGGGAACATTGTCCAACCCCGCCAAAAGGCAGTTCAAAAACATTTTATGAGAAATTCCCATACTTCTCAGGGTATAATAACACAGATCCAGAAACGTTTTATTTTAAGATTATAAATAAGACAGGAATGAAAAACATGTTGACAAATACTAAATTGATTTATTCTGAAAACTTTTATGAAAAAATGTCTACATTTGGTTTTGAATTTTGGAAAAACAACATTGAGACAAAAACTATCTGGGGTACAAAAGACTGGCAGGTACAAGGTTTAGAATCATTATTCAGAGCCTGCATGATCCCAGAACAAATAATGTTCCTGAATGAGACCATTCAACAAACAACCTGTCTTGGCCTAGCCAAGATAAAGGACTTAAACAAACCGTCTATTCCGAAACCCATACCTGATAGTAATAGCACTACAGATGTGGAGATAGACGTATCCCATATTTTACACCAAAACAGAACTAATCCTGATGGTTTATCTGGCCCACAGACACTAATAACTGTCAAGATAGATTCCTGAACAAAACACAGGGGTTCAAACAGAACAGGCCAGACCCAAGATATTCCCAGAGACAACATCCAGGGATAATAACAACATACAGTGTAGGAAAACTATGCCTCGAATGGCTACAGAAATCCACACTACCTGAAATTAAGCAACACTTGACTTTACTTAAAGAAGGTGCTGACTTGCGAGATTTCTTATTGGGACCTCGCAAACAGCGTCAAAAATGTTTCATATACTCCGGTATATACGCTGCTTACAACGAAGCTTGGAAAGTAATGCAAATTGAAACTGCTGAAAAAATACGAGAAATTGATCGTATTAATTTGGAAAAATCACTGTCTGTATTAGACAATGGGTTAACGACTCTGTCCTCCAGAATTTATTCACTGAACAGCATTGTATCATCTGCTATTGATATAATAGAACAGGATATGATAATGTTACAACATGGCCAGTCCCAATTGCGTTCTATTGTACAGTTAGGCTGGACGTTACAAAACCTCCGTTCAGGCTACGTGCCATGGCGTCTAATCAACACAACGTCATTATTTTCTATCTTTAACCTTACAGATAAACAAATCTCTTTAGCACAAAAAGGAGCAGACTATACGGTGCTGAGCATTGAAAAACTAGAAAAGTTACCATTGACAAACTCAGAACGACCTGCCATTGATTGGATAATACATGGTACAATTACAATTACAATAACGACTTTTCAGTTTCAATATTGCCAAAAGTATATACCAGCAGGCCTGTATGAAAGGTTGGGTAAAGGATACATCAAGTCAACCTGGAATTTACCTTATACACATAGATGTTATAGTGAAGGGAAAAAAGAGGTATTTCTTAGTGATAACAACTGTAAAAATTCACTAAGCGGTACACTTCTGTGTCAAGGTATTAACTTGCATGGAGCCTGCGAAGGTTCATCAAATAACCTTTCCTGTCACCTGCACGCACCCCTGCAACACAGATATAGCCTTTTTTCAGACAGATTTCCAACGGCAGCTACGTTATAATAAGTGACCACAGCTCTTGTGGCATGGTGCCAGGAATAGCCATTCTTGTGAGCGTTACTTCCAGGGTCATTTGCTGTATGCAAGTATTGTATCCAAACCGCAAGCCAGACAAGGAGGCAGCAATATGGCCTTCTCTGAATATCTCTTCTATTCAAATTGATACTTTAAGCAGAATGAAGTCTATTCTTTTACAGACAACTGTGCCTTTAACCTCGTCCATAGAGACATATGACCTGAAAGTTGCAAGGACAGCGGCAGAGATTCATACACTATTATCGACAAATTGGCCTGTGCATTTCGTAGAAATGCTAAGCCAAATCTTAAACATGTCAGATACCAGTGGCATCGCACATGAATTTTTCGGGACTCTTAGCACCCTTTGAAGCAGTCCTGAGCATCTTCCCGAATTTCGTGCACTCTGTGTTTGGCGGCCTGCCTCTCATCTTGGGACTCGTAGCAGGAATTTTATTTTTGTTCCTTCTGCTCCGATATGGCAAGTCAAGTCACAGACAAAACTCAGGCAACAATGGAAGACACGGTCCTAGCAATGAGATACCGAGAACGGATTACTAAGGTCCTCGGCTTGGCGCGGCTAGGAGATCTGAATACCACCTGGTTTCTTTCATTCAGACCAATCTGGCAAGATTGTATCTTACCTGTTCTACGATGCCTGCTATGCGGAGAAGAAGGCGTGTTGGACGTCTGTCTTACACTACCATCAGCAGTACCTATGGATATCGATACTTTGCTTAGTTCGGTAACGGCTCATGCAACGTGTTGTCCCCAGCGGCTACCTATTCTGATGACGGCATTTGTTGAGACCTCACCATTACGATTAGGTGGCGGTGAGGTACGAGATGAAAGCCGGCACACAGGTACAACCTTCTGTGACCATTGCTGATCTAGACACCGATGACGGCAATGCTTCTCACATTTGCACTATTTCTACTTTTTCGGACTTGGTCCAACTTTCACCTACTGTTGTAGACTAATTCTTTGCCAGCCTATCTGAACTTTTGAAACAAAACATGAGCACACAGCTCATGCTGAACGCTGAATTCGGCCTTCAGTTTTTGATAAACAACACTTCTGAAAACATTGGAACTTTTCTCTCTCTTCCCCTGAAAGCGAAATTATTTTTCCAGTTACCAAAATATATACTTTATTTTTGGCACATGATACTCTGCTTAAAGTAGAACTATTCTTAGACAACAAGATTTCTAATTTTTTTAGAAACTCTAGAGACAATATTATGACTTAGCCTCTAGCACATGTACAGTCTTGTATAAATATGTGATGAAATGGTCTCGACCTTTTCTTCTGTATTAAGAGCAATTTCATAAATGTCATTTTCCCAAATTCATTCAGCAAAAATTTTAAATGTACTATATATGCATTATCTGAATGATACCACTGCTTGAAAACGTACAGTATAATACTAATTTTTCGTGTATATACCATTTCAAATGCATTTTATGTATTTTGGGGTGGGTTGGAAAACACATGCATCGTAATATGTTTAGTATTGCTTAGTATTTAGTAATGATGGACATTACACGTGGAGTGGGTGTTGTGAACGTATCTAGGACCCTATTTAAATATTCCCGATTTATGCCCTTATGTGGTTATAACAAATCATATACTTATGAAGGCATAAGAATCATATCCATATTTATTCATAGCCAATGCAGTCCAAATACGGTAAGGCTACTCCCATAGACTCCTAGAAAGTACAACGCGTTCTTAAACAAACCAAGCCTCCAGCAGCCCGGGAATTCCCCCTGCTTCTGTTTTGATTTGTCCAAGAACTCCTGGAGTCCTGAAAGAACTGCGAGTTCTTAGTGACGTCTTATGTCCAACCTTACGTCAAACTCGGCACCTTGCAGGTATAAATATACCAGCTTCTGCCTTAGCAAACACACAGTGGTTTGGAGCAGATCGGCTATCTACTTCCCGACACCCTGCTGACACGAGTGCCGAAGGAAGCCGACCCTCCCATTGACGCACTGAGAGAGACGCTGTCTTTTCTCCTGCCGAGAAATCAAGCTCCAGTGTTTCCAGTCACCCTTGCAGGTTGCTGGGAGATCGAGTACTGAGAAAGAGATACAAGACCTCCTTCATTCTATAACCAAGGTACGGAGCTGATTAGATCCTTAGAGAATTCTTGATTCAGATTCTTGGCAAAAACTATCTTAACTCAAACTACATCTCACTTACTCATTCCCACGTACTAGGCTTAGGTTAGGTAGGCATATTTTAGAAACACCAGTTGAGTACGTTTAGTCAACTTTTATCATTGTATGTATTTTATCCGTTTTAAGTATCTTATGGCTCAGAAACCATATCAATGCTTTTACAGTATTATTTCATAATACTCCTTTTACTGTACGCACTTTACTTTATGACAAGTATTGCAATTGTGGCAATTCACTTCTCTTGCATGAGAAAGAAGACTGCTCAATAAATAACCACTTTTATAGAAAACGCCCGTCTCTCTATTTCTCTGCACTCCTGGTGAAACGAAGCATGCACGATTGATTGAATGAAATAGCTATCTATTGTTTCCGCGACTCTGGAGATATACTCCTTATTCTGGAGGGAGCAAAGTTGTCATGTTTATGCGGTTGTCAGAAACTAATCCCTTCTTGTCTATTCAGGAAAGTGAACTCCTTCCTGTTCACTCGAGAACGTTTCTAGTGACCTCTGAGCTAGCTGGCATTCATAATTAAGTCTAACATATTCAGTAGAGACCTAGTCGACCTCAGTCCTACGTCTAAACTATCGTTTATGTTATTCCAATGCGCAGACCCTTTTGGGAATATAGGAACTACACTACACTGTGGCCGTGTGTTCATTATCTATGCAACATGTTGCCCTTGGGCCCTACCACATTACATAGTGCTCTGGACAGCATATGCAACCATCTTACCTTTGACAGTGGGGGAAAACTTTAGTGATGTAACTTTGTCTCGGTCTTTGTACAAGAACGTACGTAGAGACTGCATAATTAGAGTACTGCAAGCAGAGTGTATAGTGAATTTATAAGTGTGTGAAGATCGTCGTACTGATTGTATAAGTACATATGATGGCCCAGCCTAACTCCGACAACGAGCTTGTCTCTAATTGACTGCCCTCCGTGTGCCAAAAACTGAAACTCTAACTTTCCATGGCCCTGTATTGCTGCAGCTGCAACACTCCACTGAATGTGCAATAAACATTCATTTCCACACAGATGTCTCATGTCCACCATCTTTCTTGTGCGAAACTATGAATGAATATAGGGTCAGTGATTCCCCGTACCTTACATGTTGGCCATATTGTTGGACTGGGCTCAGAGTGACACTTTGACTTTTGCAACCCGGGTTTCGGTAGCACTCCAACACGGACACCTGCATCCAGTATTGTCAGATTTTTTAAGCTTTCTATAGCCTAAAGCCAATCAAAAAGTAGCCTAAACTAGCCCAATATTTCTACTTTAAGGAAGATGGGGCAGGAACAGTGTCAAGCAGGTGGTGAATGCTTTGGCTTTGATGTTGCATCAGGATGCAAAGTAAATATTTGTCTAATAAAGTGCTTTAACATACTACTTTGCTGGAGCGCTGTATATATATTTATAATCTGGCACTGGCACAAACCAAAATGTTGCAGCACAACCGCAAAAAATATAGCCCAATTGTGCGTGATCTAGCCCAATCTGCCACAGCCACTCCCTCATGGTTGGTATACACCCACACAACACCCATCCAGCACAGGCGTCACAAGACACGTGACCCTGCTAATATAAAAGACCGGGAGCACGTGCTCAATGCCATTTTAGAGTTTAGAGTGCGTGGCCTCACTTGTCACTGAGTTAGTAGCACCGCAAGCACTGAGAGGGTGTACAACCTGCGATGATGATAGGTGCACTAGTATGTCCTATGCCATGGGGATATCTAGACTCTACCAAATCTGAGACCTATTAGCTTGCAGAACGGAGTTGCATGATGTGGAGGGTGCCGTGACCGTGAAAAGATGAGCAGTGAGGACTTGGTGCGCAGCGTCGGGCAGATACCTCTGGGTGGCAGGAGTGGATGGGGTACAGTAGCTTGAATGCAGAAAGACGGCAGAGCGATGAATGCATTCGCACACGTATATACTCTGCCACAGCATCGGATTGGTAACACGGGCACTGGTGCAATGACCGAGAGGCCTGTGCCAGTTCCAACTGTGGGCTGCTTTTTGGAGCAGTCTGGGGGGCAGATTTGGGCAGTGTCGCTGTTGTTGGGATACAGCCAGCAGCCCAGTGGGTGTCTGAATGGCCTTTCTGGAGGCAAATGGGCGTCATTACCTCATGTTTAGCAACAGGCAGAGGTGTCACTTTCTTTCTCTCGCAAGGCCGCCCATTAATGTATGCATACCTAGCAGGGCAGGGGGCCTGTGCAGAAGTGGCCTCACCTGTTTTTAAGTCACCAGTGTAAACTAATCCGTGCATTTTTTTGTATCTCTCCCACCCCCCCTTTGTTAAATAAAATTTCGCCGAAGCAGTGTTTTGAGGAAAGGCAATATGCAAATGTGGGCCACTTTTTTTGTACCTTGCCTGCGCCGATTTTGAATCCTGATCAAACCCTGACTTGCCATTACTAATTCTGTACTATCTTTCAGATGTGGGAGCTTGAGTACCACTAGGTCGCGGCACGTGGTTGAAGACAGAGCAGTGGCATAAAGGTAAGCTGTGATGGTTTTTCTACACAGTGTGGGAACTCAGTATCCCACCTCATCTTTTCCTTTCTCTCCCTCACACTCTTTCTTTCTTCCTCTTCCTCCAACACTGTTTGTCTCTCTCTCTCTCTCTCTCTCTCTCTCTCTTTCTCTCTCTCTCACTCTTCCTCTATTTCTCTGTTCCTCTTTCTCACACTCTTTCCTTTTTTTCTCTCTCTCTACCTCTCTCTCAATGTTTCTCTCTCTCTCTTTGTCTTTCTCACTCTTTCTCTCTGTGTTCCTCTCACTTACTTACTTTCTTTTCTCTCTCTCTTCCTTTCACTATTTCTGTCTGTCTTCTGCTCACTCTTTCTTTCTCTCTCCCTTTCTCTCTCCTTTGATTGACGCATGACACACAATCGTATCTTGCTTTTTATTTAACAGGCTGTGAATCAATAATCGACGTTCACCACCCTCCCCCCAACACCACCAGAGCTGAACAAGCGAAAAATCTGCGATGAAGCGTGGCTATCCTGACAATCAACACCCACTCGGAATTGCACACTCTACTTTACCGCGAGTACGCAATTACTGAGAAAGTTGCTTCGGCACGTGGTGGACCCTCTTACACACACGTCAGTGGCAGAAGTTGAGCAGAGAGACCTCTTTCCGCAGCAGCGGGCAGTCACCTCTGGGCGATGGGAGTGGATCGTGTGCAACAGTCTGGATGCACAAGAGAGCACAGACACCTGCAAGCAGTGGGAGTGGTTGGGGTGCACCAGCCTCATTGAGCATTACGCGTGTGCAGTTGAATGTACTCCGTAATTACTAATTCTTTACTATCTTTCAGATCACTAAACTTGAGGACTGTACTATTTCCCGGCACGTGGTTGGAGACACATCGGTGGCACAAAGGTGATCTGCGAAGATTTTCACCTGTGTTAACACTCCCTCTCCATCTCTTCCTTTCTCTCTCTCACACTTTCTCTCTTTCTCTGTCTCTTACTCTCTCTCTCATTCTTTCTTTCTCTCTTCTTCTCTCTCCCTCTTTCACCCTCTCTCACACTCTTTCTCTCTCTCTTCCTCTCTCTCATGTCTCTCTTTCTATCTTTCTATCTTTCTTGTATCTTACTCTTTCTCTCGTTTTCTCTCACTCTTTCTCCTTCTCTCTCTCTCACTCTTTCTCTCTTCCTCTCTCACGTTTGTCTCTCTCTCTTTCTCACGCTCACTCTCTCTCTGTCTCTCTCACGCTGTTTCTCTCTTACTTGAAACAGAGAATTACGCGGGTGCAGTTGTATTTACTCTGCAATAACTAAATCTATACTATCTTTCAGATAACTAATCTTGACGGTGCACCAAGTCCTGGCTCGTGGTTGGAGACACACTGGGGACACAAAGGTGAGCTGCGAAGATTTTCTCCAGTGTCAACACTCCCTCTCCATCTCTCTCACTTTCTTTCTCTCTCTTCCTCTCTCTCTTTATCTCTCTCTCTTCCTCCCTCTCACACTGTTTCTCTCTTTATCTCTCTCTTCCTCTCTCTCATACTGTTTCTCTTGCTGTCTTCCTCTCTGTCTCACTCTTTCTATCTTTGTCTGGCTTCCTCTCTCTCACCTTTCTCTCTTCCTCTCTTACTCTTTCTCTCTCTCTTTTCTTCTCTCACTCTTTATCTCTCTCTTCCTCTCTCACACTGTTTCTCTCTTCCTTGTATCTCACTCTTTCTCTCTTTCCCTCTCTTTCTCTGTTTATTTCTTCCTCTCTCTCTCTCACTCTTTCTTTCTTTCTTTCTCCCTCTCTTTCTTTCTTTCTCTTTCTCCTTTGCGGGACGCATGACGCACCATCTTATCTTTCTTTTTGTCTTGCAGGCTGTGATTCACAAATGGACTAGCAATGACACGCCATGGCTTAACATAGTTTTATTTGTTGTTGTTTTTTTTTAATAAAATGTTTTATATGTTAATCTATACATGACTAAGATTCTTATTTCTCCAACTTACAATCATCTTTTTATTAATAGTTTGTAGAGGGACACTTCCGGGCCCAAGAAGATTTTTGGGGGTATGCTGGTGATGTGGGAAGAGGGTGCATTACCTGCTAAGGTGGGGAGACGCAGCGTGAAAGGGGTATCTCTCACAGAAAGAGCTGTCTTCAGAAATTCCTCGGACAGATACCAGCTGATGGACTGAATCACAAAATGGCTTTTCAATGCTCGTATAGTGTGACTTATGAACAGTTCATACCCAGGCTCCCAGAGGGAGAACTGCGGGCCGTCCGCTCGACTCAACGGGAGGCAGAACTACGAGCCGTCCGCTCCCAAAGGAATAGCAGCATAGTAGCTCACAGAGGTATAGGCTCAGCAGCGTACCAGCTCGTAAAGGTAGACAGCTGCAAGCCGACGGACTGGCTACTGAAGGCATACCTGTGAAGTGGTGATGTTGGGCACAGGGAGTGTTGTAAGGGTTGTCTTCCTACTGGTGTCCTGGAGTAGAAGTCGTGCTGCCTGGCGCTCACCTGTTTCTCCTTTACTGTTAATAAATCTTAAACCTTCACTGCGTCCAAATCATCATTACACAGAGCTCCACTATATTAAATTGCCCCTGGAACCTTTCTTTTATATTTTCACTTTATGCGAGGCACAAGATGGCTGCTAGCAGGTCCTGGTTATGAAGTGTTAGCAGCCAATCAGAGGACACTTCCTGCTTTGAAGTGTTAGCAGCCAATCAGAGGCAAGCTCGTGCTCAGGAGGTAGGCACCGACCAGATATATATATTTTTTCCCCTTTAATATCTAAAAAACTACTGAACAGATTTTCACCATGTCTACAAATCCGCACTTTCTGGACAAATACCTTTCTCCCTGCCAAATCTGGCGTAATTCCCTTCAGCAGTTTGACCTGTAGCCTAGTCTAAAGTTTCCTATGGAAAATGCATTGACAAAACACTTTTTGGGACCCCCCTTTTTCTCAGCCCCCCCTTGACCAATCACCCCTAAACTTTTAAGATAGGAGCCGATTAAAAAAGAGAAACTTGTTGGAAAGTTTCGTAAAGAATCGTCAAACAACGCCAAAGTTATAGCAAATGTAGGGCTGCAGGAGGGGGGCCGCGCAACCACCTCCAAACATGAGTGAAGCCCCGAGACTGCGGGGACCCCAGCTGGCCCCCGCAGCACCAGCGAGCCCCCACTATTATTTTTTAAGAAATGCCCCCGGGACCTAGCTCACCCCGGGGTCTCATTAAAATAAAACACTGGAACCCGCGACCCCAGCGCAAATTACACCAATTTTTTTTTTATTTTTTTGGGGGGGCCCTGGGGGTTCTTCTGAGACCCCCTGAATAGGCCTAGTGGGTCAGGATTTTTCTACCCTGTCCCCTTCTCTTGTTTTCTACCTTTGTTTCTCTGTTTTCTAGCGAATCGCTTCTACCGAGCCACAAGATGGCTGCCAACACTTCCTGGTTTGGAGTGTTGGCAGCCAATCACAGTGAAGCCCATGCACAGGACTTAGGCTCCGTCCAGATATCAAAACTTTTGTTTTTCTAATTTCTCAGCTACTACTGAACGGATTTACACCATTTTAAAAAAAAGGTCGCTTTCTGACCTGCGCACTGCCTTTGTGCCAAATGTGGGGTAATTCCGTTCAGTAGTTTCAGCTGTAGTCTTGCACAAAGTTTCCTATGGGAAATTGATGTTTTGACTTTTATTTTTCTAATTTCTCAGCAACTGAACAGATTTACACCATTTAAAATAAAAGTCGCTTTCTGAACCAAGCTCTACCTTTCTGCCAAATTTGGGGTAATTCCGTTCAGCAGTTCGGGCTGTAGCTCGTCGCAACAATTTCTATGGAAATTAACATGGGGAAAACACGTTTTTGGACCCCCATTTTTCTGAGCCCCCGCTTGACAAATCACCCCCAAACTTTCAAGATAGAAGCTGACCTAAAAAGTGCAACTTTTTGGATAATTTCATAAGGATTCGTTAAACGACGCCAAAGTTATTAGCAAATCAAAAAATGCTTTTCCTATGGAAACTAGGTTGTAACTATAACTACCTACTGGTGACTGCCAGTAAGTAATATATATATATTACCTACAGGCGGTCGCTAGTAGGTAGTTATAGTTAGGACCTAGTTTCCATAGGAAAAGTGTTTTTTGTTTTCCCAGTAACTTTGGCTCCGGTTGACGAATCTTCGCGAAAGTTTCAAAATTAGTGTGGTGCTCCGGTCCGCTCCTATGTTAAGAATTACAGTGTGATTTGGCAAGCGGGGGCTGAGAAAAAAGGGGGTCCCAAAACGTGTTTTCTCCATGTTAATTCCCATAGGAAACTTTAGACACGGCTACAGCCTGAACTGCTGAACAGAATTACTCCAAATTTGGCAAAAAGGTAGCCCTTGGTTTAGAAATAACTCTTTATGTTAAATGGTGTAAATCCATTCAGTAGTTCCTGAAAAATAAAAAAAAAGGTCAAAAAATGCATTTCCCATAGCAAACTTTAGACACGGCTACAGCTCGCACTGCTGAACGGAATTACAGCAAATTTGGCAAAAAGGTAGAACTTGCCTCACAAAGAACTCTTTTTTCTTAAATGTAGTACATCCGTTCAGTAGTTGCTGAGAAAATAAAAAAATAAAAATATTGATATATAGAGATACGGTGGATCCGTGCACCCTGCCGATCACGAGCTGCATTCTAATAGGCTGTAAACACTCCAAGTAAGTGTTAGCAGCCATCTTGTGCCTCGGTAGAACCAAGAGGCTACCGAGGCACAAGAAAACAGAAAAAGAAAGCGCAAAACAAAAAAAGAGGCAGACTAGTAACACCCTGACCCCCTAGCCTGCCCAAGGGGTCCCTCAAGGACCCTGTGGGCCAAAAAAAGCATTTTTTTTTTAAAAATCAAGAAAATCCACAGAGGATCCACGGATCCGGAGTGAAAATAAAAAAAACGAAGCGCGGGCTCCCACGCTTCGTCATTATTTAGCCCCTGGGTGGGCCAGGTCCCGGGGCAGTAATAAAAAAGTGTAAAAAAGTGTGGTGGTGCCCCAATGCCTCCACACTGCCCCGGGGACCGCCACCCCTCAGAGCTTTGCATAATTATTTGGGGGGTACACACCACCCCGCAGACCCGGGGACAGCCACCCCTGGGGCTTCTTTTTAAAAAAATATATATATATATATACCTGTGTGGTGTGGCTCGAGCCTCCCCACACGCCCCAGGTACTGCCACCTCCCCAGGGCACTAATATTTCAATTTGTGGGTCTGTACCGGACCCCCTAGCCCTGGGGACACCACCTACCCAGGGGTGTTGAGATGTGGGGAGGGGGGGTCGCGTGGCCCCCTCATGGAGCATGTAATGGCCCTGGGGACCACCACCCCCCAGGGCCAGCTCCTGCAGTGTCCCGAGGTAGCCCTCTCCCGGGACACTGCTGTTTGCTATGACAGGGCGGGAGCATCGCGGCTCCCGCTCCGTCATATCAAACTGGGGTTTGGGTTTTGGAAGAGAGAGCAGAAACCTGCTCTCTTCCAAAATCCAAACCACATTGCTTTTCCACACGGGTAGCTGCATGTCAGCAATGCTGGCTCCCACAGGACGGGTGGAACCGGCAGAGACTGTGGGGGCATTGGGGATCCCCCCACGGTCCCCAACGAGGTGGCCAGGCCCCAGGGGTTGGGGTCCCTGGGGCCAGAAGTGGAGCATGTAGAGCATTTTAAGTTGGGGAATTAATTCCTCTTTCATTCTTTGAATCCCTGGGGGCCGACTAGCTCACTAGGTACCTCCAGTAAGCGCCACAGAGCTGCATTGCAGAGAGGTGTAAAAAGTGGCGTGGCCTCGGAACACCTCTCTGAAAAGCAACTCCCTGGTGCATGCTGGAGGTACGTAATTCCCCAACTGAAAACGCGCCACAGGGCGTGTTTGCACACGTCACCTCTGCCCCCGCCCCTTCCTTTACCACTGTTCAAAGGCGCTCCATGGCACATTTTAAATTGGGGGATTAAGTCCCCTTGAATCCTGAGTCCAACTAGCCCACCATGTACCTCCAGTATGCACCCCAGAGATGTGCTGCAGAGAGGTGGTCCGAGGCCATGCCCATTTTACACCTCTCTGCAATGCAACTCTGTGGCACTTACTGGACAAACCTGGTGCGTTAGTTGGCCCCCAGGGACCCTCAGAATTCAAGGGGACTTAATTCCCCAACTTAAAATATGCCACAGGGCGCGTTTGCACACTTGTAACATCAGGCCATGCCCCCTCCCTGCAAGAGTGCGTTGTAAATTTGGGTACTAAGTCCCCTTAAGTCATGAGGGCTCATGGGGGGCCAACTAGACCACCACTTGCCTCCAGTAAGCACCACAGAGCTGCGTTGTAGAGAAGTGTAAAAAGGGGCATGGCCTAGGCCACCTCCCTGCTTCGCAGCGCAGTGGCACTTACTGGAGGTAAGTGGTGGGCTAGTTGGCACCCAGGGACCCTCAGGTATTGAAGAGAAATTAATTACCCAACTTAAAACGCGCCACAGGGCAATTTTGCACCCATGTCACCTTAGGCCCCCCTTCCTTCACCACTGTGCAAACATGCCCCCTGGCGAGTTTTAAGTTGGGGAATGAATTCTCCTTGAATACTGAGGGCCCCTGGGGGCCAACTAGCCCACCAGGTACCTAAAGTATGCGAAAAGGGAGCTGCGTTGCACAGAGATGTTCAGAGGTCACGTCCATTATTACACCTCTCTGCAATGCAAATCTGTGGCGCTTACTGGAGGTACCTGGTGAGCTAGTTGGACCCCAGGGACCCTCAGGATTCAAGGGGACTTTATCCCCAACTCAAAATGAGCCACGGGTGCGTTTGCACAGTGGTGAAGGGAGGGGGCGGGTCCTGAGGTGACATGTGTGCAAACACACCCTGTGGCGCATTTTAAGTTGGGGAATTAATTCCTCTTCAATCCTGAGGGTCCCTGGGGGCCAACTAACCCACCACTTACCTCCAGTAAGCTCCACTGCGCTGCTTTGCAGAGAGGTGGCTCAGGCCATGCCCCTTTTTACACCTCTCTGTAACGCAGCTCTGTGGCGCTTACAGGAGGTAAGTGGTGGGCTAGTTGGCCCCCAGGAACCCTCACGAATCAAGGGTACTTAATCCCCCAATTTACAATGCACCAGGGGGTGCGTTTGTGCATTGGGGCAGAGAGGGGCCATAACCCAATGTTACAAGTGTGCAAACGCGCCCTGTGGAGTGTTTTAAGTTGGGGAATGAAGTCCCCTTGAATCCTGAGGGTCCCTGGTGGCCAACTAACGGACCAGGTACGTCCAGTAAGTGCCACAGAGTTCCCTGCAGAGAGGTGTAAAATGGGGCATGGCCTCATACCACCTCTCTGCAACGCAGCTCTGTGGTGCTTACTGGAGGTACATGGTGGGCTAGTTGGACCCAGGGCCTCTCAGCATTCAAGGGGACTTAATCCCCCAAATTAAAACGTGCCACGTGGCGCTGTTGCACCGTGGTAAAGGGAGGGGACGGGAGCAGAGGTGGCATGTGCAAACATGCCCTGTGGCGCGTTTTAAGTTGGAGAATTTAGTCCCCTTCAATCCTGAGGGCCCCTGGGGGCCAACTAGGCCACCAGGTACCTCCAGTAAACGCCACAGGCCTGCGTTGCAGAGAGATGGTCCAGCCACGGCCCTTTTTACACCTCTGTGCAAAGCAGCTATGTGGCGCTTACTGGAGGTACCTAGTGGGCTAGTTGGACCCCAGGGACATCAGGATTAAAGGGGAATTAATTCCCCAACTTAAAACGCTCCACAGGGCGTGTTTGCACACATGTCACCTCAGGCCCCTCCTCCCTTCACCACTGTCCAAACACACCCTGTGGTGCGTTTTAAGAGGTAGTTTTAATCCCCCTTCCCTATTATGTACGAGGGCCTTACAGAGCAGGTCATGCTAATCACAGGGGTACCCCAATGCATAGTATTCCCTAGTGTATGTAGGTGTTTTCACTGTATTCTAAGTGTCTTTTAGCATAGCACTGGCTCTAGGCCTGTTTAGTCAGAGTCAGTTACTACAAGTACCCATCTGAAAAAGTTGTGGGTACAGGATGATTTAGCAACAAGGCCTCTTCTGCATTTGCTTTGCTTCTTTCTGTGTGTTTTTTCTTCTTTCTTCACCTGTGCAACCTCTGTAGGCATAGTTAGAAACTAGCATTCAAAACACCTTTGAAATTCACAGAAAAAAACCATAAGTTTCAGGCAAGTTATAGTTAGGAAATAGCATTTAAAAAACCTTTTTTAATTCACTGAAAAAAACATAGGTTTCAGGGGCGTTATAGTTAGTTGGACATTTCATTTGTACAAAACCATAGAAATTCCCCTGTTATAGTTAGTTCAGCTAACTATAACTTGCGCGCCCGCAAAGCACTGCTGATGACGTCACATATTACATCCCTCATGACATGGTCAGTGACATCACTCATGACATCTCTCATGACATCTCAAATGACACCACTGATGACATAATCCTTGTGATAGAGTGGCAAACCTCCTCTCACCCTAATATAACCTTTGATACACACACTCAAAAATGCAAACCAATATTTTCAAAACAATGGACATATCAATACCAGTGACAACACACCTATTCAGTAATTCCAAGATCTATACACACATCCACTCATTCACCAACAGTCCTATGCGGTCTCTCATACATGTACTCACTCACTATATCTACTCATATACCTATACTTCCTGTTACCTATACTTCCTGTTACACACCGCCACTTATCCATAGAGTTACTCACACACATAGTCACACATGCAAACAAAGTATCAAACATCCATTTACTTCCATATACAGTTATACACACACCACCACACTTACTTCTACAGAAACTTACACATACTTACTCTCTTAAACCATCACTTATAAAAACACATACTTATTTATACAGGAACTCTTCCAATCTCTCACTCTGACATATACACATTTATATGCACAAATACTGACATATACTAGTTTAAAACATATGTAGTTACTCATAAAGACACTCGGCGAGGCAGCGAGCGCAAGGTAAATAGTTTTATTTATTTATTTACTTACTTTACTCGTGAACTTTGTATGTCCGACTCCACGACCCCCAAACCTGCCCCTCCCCTGCCCCACCCCAACCTCCCGCAGCACTCCCACTACGAGCCGCCACTGAGATAAAAACTGTGCATTCCTGCCCTTTCGCTTTGACGTAGGGCAGCGCAGCACGATGACTTGCTGTGCTGCTCTATGCCAAATCCCCATAAAGACCCACAGTTTACATTCGAACTGGGAGAAACAGTTTGGGAGTCACAATGGGGTCATGCACCGATAACCTCTGAGTCCCAGCGTCTGGTGTGGAACATGCAGGGTTAAATATCAGGGGAATTCAGTGCATTTGCGGGTTAATTTGTTAAATTAATTCTGGAGTCAGCAGCTACAGCTTTGAGGGGAGAAAGTGCTGATGGGAAAATCTGCCTGTTTGATTTATGAGGCCTCAGGTAAAAGCAGACAAACTGGGGAGAAGGGATTTTGTTTAAAAACTGGTAAAAACATTATTTAAATTCGCATCATTTAATGAAATATGGTCCTTCTGCTGCATTCCCAACTCCAACCAGAGCAGCAGCTTTGCAAAAGCTGTCGAGTACTGCTTGACCCCCATGAACCTAGCGCAATTTCCGTTTTTACGTACATTACGTTGGCGGAAACAATGGCAGCCATCTCATGACGTCTCCAACTGAGGAGCTCTGGACGCCCTTGTGTGCGCCGACATCTGTCGCAAGCCTGTAGTGTAGCGTTTTTAGCGTATCAATTGCGTATTATTCACAGTAAAAAGCATGTACTGCAGCACTGACCCGGAAGCCAAAGGGCACTGGAAGCTCAGAGCTCCGTTGCTCCAACCATGATCCAAACTCCCCCGTCCGTCCATGTCTCCCTGAAGTGCTTGTATTCCGATGATTTCCAAATGTTCAAGGAAAGGATGATTTATACTCTAACTCCCGTCTTTTGGGGAAAGTGTTTGTGTTTGGGCTTGCGATACTTTCCGCAAATAGAGAGAGTGAAAAAAAGACAGCCCTGTCTGTGTTCATGGGTGAAGTACCATCACGAGCACACCAGGGAGGGACAGTATGGCACATACAGGTGGGAAGCTTAAAAAGATGTAACACCAGCGAGCAGAATTAAATCCTAGTGTTACGCAGTTATTGCAATTATGTAATAAAAGCAAAGGGATAGTAACATACAAAATAAGGACATCGTCATTCATCAACCCTGTGTCAAGGGCTTGGCAGATTAGCCACATGGATTGAACATACCTTTGAACCAGAAACAGGCTCTTTCTGTGACCAGATTTGTAGAACTTCATCATGCTTAAAGTTTAACACCCTTAAGAAACTTCATCCATTCTTCAGTCATATGTCTCTCTCATGTTTCTTAACAATCTTCCTTCCTTCCTTCTTTTTTCCTCCTCCTTCCTTTCTTTCCTTTTTCCTCTCCTCCTTCTCTCACTCCCTGCCTTTCTTCCTTCACTTATCCAACACTCCCTCCTTCCTTCATGTGTTCTTTCTTTCCATCCATCGTCCCTTCAGTTGTACCTACTGCACTTACTTCTTCCATCTCTCCCTTCCTTTCTTCTTTAGTTCCTCGAGACAACGCAAAATAAGCAAAATTATCTGTGGCACATACCTCACCTACAAAGAGCACATCCGTGAGAAATCCAAGAGAGCCTATTACCAGCTCTTCCACCTGAAAAGCTGTTGAACCTTTCCTTCTAAAAACAGATTTCAGAACAGTACAAAACATGGTCCCCTTCTAACTGGATGAAGGCAACACTCAGCTCATGGCCTAAACGACACCAATCTAACACCCTCAAAAGCATATTTCTAGCTGTGGAATATCTCATCAAGGGTTTGAAGAAATGTGACTGTATAGCTGCAGCCATAGCAATTACATTAGTTCCTCCTAAAGGTTGGCATCATCTTTAAAATCAGAGCATCACATACATCATCATTCAAAATAGTACCCCTGTTTACCAGGTCAAAAAAAATCGCAACAATTACAAGAAAGAAAATAAAAAGGTAAGTCTTCTTCGCCACCAACATCAACTGATACAGCCATTCTGCAGTTCAGGGAAAAAAAGCAAAAAGCTGAAGACACCTCTTCAAGGAACACTCTCTACGTACCTCCACACTGATGTACCTTTTAGCAATATATATGAAAATTACCTTAATTTATAATCCTTGAGTCATTCCATTAGTTCAGTGCTCTGTCGCTTCCTAGTTAGGCTTATGCTTAAAAACACTTGCACTTACATCCATCCATACACCCCTCACTCCCTGCATCCTTCCTTAATTCCCTCCTTCCTTATTTTTGCTATCCACCCTTCCTTCTTTCTTTCAACTATGCATTCATTTCTTTATTTCTTCATTTCTTTACCATCCCACTCACCACTGTTGTTCATTTATCCCTCACTTCTTCTCTTCCTTCTTTGGCTCCTTTTTCCTTCTTTACAATATTTGTTGTCTCTCCTGCCCTCTTTCAATCTTTCATTCTGCCCTCATTTTCTACTTTTTCTTCTCCCTTATTTCTTTCCTTCCTTTATTTCTCTATTCCCCACTTCCTTCCTTGTATCCAAAGTATCTTCTACCCTTACTTAAATCTTTCTTCTTTCTTTTTTCTTTCTTTCTTTCTTTCTTTCTTTCTTTCTTTCTTTCTTTCTTTCTTTCTTTCTTTCCTTGTCTCCCACTACCTACCCTTCCTTCTCTTTTCCTGTGTGAGCCGAAACAGGAACTTACAGGTTGGTTTTGTATGAGAAGAGCCAATTTTGATTTCAGCGATATGTAAAAAAAAGTCTCATCTCCTCTCCTCCCCTGCCCTGCCCTCCCCTCTCGTCCCCTGTCCTTCCCTTCCCTTCCCTCTTCCCGCTCTATGCGCTCCTGTCTTCTCCTCTCCTTTCCTTTCCTGTGGTCTATTCCTTTCCCAGCACTCCAATATCAAAAAACATAAATTGTAAGTAAGCACACGAACTCAAAGCACTTGTTAGTCGGCAGTTGGCGCTTGCTGCAAGTCAAAAGAATTGTGTTTTGACGATCAATGGACATCTCAATGAACATTTGTATTCAGACGCCAATACGCAGGTAGAAGAAAGCTTCCAGTTTAAAATGACACACCAAGGTTACTACTATCATGACCTATATTATATGAGTGCATTTCTAAGAAACTGTCAGACACCTGCTCACAAGACAGATGAGTGTGAAAGGCCAGAGGGTTAACATACACAATAGCCCTTCATGTAGGTCAACGGTATGGGCAGCACAGAGGGTGCAGTCAGGTTTCTATAACCTGGGTAGCGCGTGTGCCGAAATCGCGCTGCGCAGGGACACACACAAACACTCGTTATAGTCTAGTGCGTGGTCCCGAATAACTCGGGGACACGCCTCCTTTATTTTTATACTCTACGCGGCGCGGCGCGCCACCGCGTAAGCGCACGCCTTCGTGCGCTGGGCATCTAGACCGAGAGCGTGCGGTCTCAACATTACATTCCTTTCCACCTTTAGTAGAAAACAAACATTGACAGTATTAGGGTGGCACTTAATGGTGTGGGATTAACAAATAACAAAAGTTCACGGCCATCCGGCCTGTTACCAGTCTCTAGTCTCTCTTCAGCCCACCGCGTAGTCCGCCATCTGTGAGGAGGGCGCTGGATTTTTTCTCAGTCCATAGCCTGCCGCTTCACCACGGAACAGCACTCTCGTGGGTGGTTCATTGTTGGAAGTCTCGATGGCCAAGGGTCCCCTGGGATTTCTAGGGGTGGCTGCCCTAGGTGTCTCGGAGGCTCGTGGTTCATACGCTGTGCTGTTGTTCCATTCTTGGCCTGCACTTTCAGGAGGGCTTTGGTTGACTTGAGATCGACTGGGTGATTCCTCGTTACTCTCAGAGCCAGGCTGGTCATTCCCTGGACTAACTGCTTTCTTGAAAAAGGAGACATTTCTGGTGACTGTTTCCCCTCCTCGCTGGGCGGTGACCATTGTCCCGTTACGGTCCGTGACTGTCCACGGTCGTGGTTCATACAGAAGTCTGAATTTGCTCCCGGGATATCTGTCACGGACATAGACCCAGTCGTTTTCCGCAATGGATGATTCTTTGGACTTTCGCCGGAAGCTGGCATAGTCGTTCGATCTCTTCCTGTTGGACAGAGTTCTCCACGAGTCTGCCCTGTTGGGGCTCCAGGTGTGGTGATTGGGGAGTGTGTCACGGATTATGCGTCCCATGGTAGATGGGCCGGGGGCCGCTTCTGTGGTGCGGTGTGGTGTGAGCCTGTACTCCCGGAGGAACGAGTATATCCCCTTTTCCAGGGATGCCCCTTCAGCATGTACAATTCGGATGGTCTTGTTTAGCGTGCGCATAAACCTTTCCACCTCTCCATTTGCTTGCGGCCATCGGGGTGTTATTTTCCTGTGTTGTATTCCCCATTCTGCGAGATAATCTGCGAACTCTTGGCCTTGAAAGGGGGGTCCATTGTCGGTTTTGACTTTCTCGAAGATGCCATGGGTTGCAATGGTCTTCTCAAACTTGGCGATTACTTCCTTTGCAGTGAGGGACGCCACGATTTCCACTTCGGGGTATTTTGTGTAATCATCCATGATGACCAGCATGTGTCTCCCGTCTGGTAGATGACCAAAGTCAGCGCTCACGTGTTCCCACGGCTTCCTCGGGCCGTCTTCGGTGATGACCGGGGGTGGGCTATCTGGGGGTCCCGCTGCCTGGCACCATTGGCACTCTTTGACGGCTCGCTCCACTTGTGAGTCCATGTCAGGAAACCATATTTTTGCACAAAGTCGGCTCTTTGTTTTCACCACTCCCTGGTGTCCTCGATGAGCAAGAGTGATGGCTTGATGGGTGAGAGTTGAAGGCATCACAATTCTGGGCCCTCTTAACACGCATCCTTGACTGTCCACGGATAGTTCTTCCTTGACTCTCAGGAGCGCTTCCAAAGCCCTTTTGGCCTGCGGCGTTCTCTTGCTCAGCGATGCCTGGAGTGTCTTCCAGTCATTTGTGCGTATGGCGTTCGAAACAAGCTGAGAAACTTCATCATTTTCCGTGGCCTCGATAATCATGTCTAGACTCATGGGAAGGGGCCTTGATCTCTCCACTGCGGCGTTCACATAGGCCTCCGTATCCTCGGCGTCTTCTTCCTCTCCGATGGTGGCTGCTCGTGGGTGCCTGGAGAGGTAATCTGCCGGGTTAGTGGCTCCTGGTCTGAATTCTAACTGATAGTCGCATTCTTGTAGCTGCAGTATCCACTTTTCTATCCTGTGTGGTGGTTTGGACACCGATCCTCGGAATAGTGGAATCAGGGGCTTATGGTCCGTTGAGACTGTGAAGGGGTGGCCATATACATACATATGGAAATGTCTGCACGCCCAGTGGATCGCTATGGCTTCTCTCTCGATTTGGGAGTACCTTTGTTCTGTCTCGGTCAGGGACCTGCTTGCGTAGGCGATCGGTGCCCAGTCGTCTTCCCCTTGGCGTTGTGTTAGGACAGCACCTAGACCGAAAGGCTGGCGTCTACGGCAATGTTGGTCTGTTTGGATGGGTCAAAATAGGAGAGTGTTTTCTCGGCTGACAGGGCTGCCTTGGTGTTGTGAAATGCTTCGTTTTGCTCATCACCCCACTGCCAGGGTGTTGTTGATTTCGTGAGCTCTCGGAGGGGTCGGGTGAGGTTAGAGAGGTCTGGGATGAAACGACCGCAGAAGTTGACCATTCCTAGAAAGCTCCGTACCTCGGAAATGTTCGTTGGGGCAGGAGCTGACTGTACATCCTTGACCTTGTCGGGGTCGGGTGCGATTCCCTTGTCCGAGAAGGTGTATCCGAAGAAACTGATGGTATTTTGTAGAAATTCTCACGGTGCAAGGTGAGGCCCGAGTCCTTAATTCTTTTCAGTACTCCTCTCAACCTCTGGTGGTGCTCTTCCACGGATTGGGCATATATGAGTAGGTCATCACTGACGTTTAGTACGCCCGGAAGTCCGCTAAGTACCTCTCGGATTGTATTTTGGAAAACTTCAGCAGCACTGGATATGCCGAAATTGAGGTATCGCCGTAGGCCCACATGGGTGGAGAAAGTGGTGATATACCTGGAGTCGGGGTGTAGGGGCAGCTGGTGGTAGCCGGATCGGAGATCCATCTTGGAAAACCACTTGGCCCCATTCAGTTCACCTAAGATGTCGTCGATAGTAGGTGTCAGGTGGCGTTCCCGTTTGACTGCTGCGTTGGGTAGGCGCATGTCTACACATATGCGGACCTGCCCCGGCTGTTTGGGCTTCCTCGCTACCACGATCGGTGCTACCCAGGGTGTGGGTCCGTCCACTTTCTCAATTATGCCTTGTCTTTCGAGGTTTTCAAGTTCTTCCTCCACCTTTTTCCGGAGGTGAAAGGCTATCCTTCGGTGTCTGAGGGCCACTGGTTGAATGGACGGGTCTATGTGCAACACCACTTCTTTCCCCTTGAGGCATCCGATGCCTTGAAATGTGTCCTCGAATTCTTCGAGAATGGCGTCAAGTTCGTCCTCCAGTACTGCCATGGCATAGAAGATAAGTTGTAGTTCTTCGGCCGCCCGTCCACTGAGGAGCATGCCACTCCCTTCCTTCGTCACGTAGATGGTGGTGGGGATTTTCTTGTCTTGGTGACTGATTTCGGTCTGGAAGCACCCGATGAGTGGTATCGGGGTTTTCTGTCCGTAGGCAAACACTCGGATTTTCGCCATCTTCAAAGTCGGCTTGTCTCGTAGTTGATTGTACAATCAGCCGCCATAAGTTCTATGGATGCCCCCGTGTCTATGGTGGCTCTCACCTCTTGCTGGTTCACTCTTATTCGACACTTCGGTAGCCGCCTCTTCTTCCTGGCTGGATGGTTGATGGCAAAGACATAGTGGACGGGATAGTCATGGGAGTCGTCGTCCATGTCCTCGCTCTCCGGGCTGTCTCTAATGGCGTGTGCTGCTTCCGGTTTCTGTTTTGAAGATCTACACACTGAGGCGAAATGATTCATCCGCCCGCATGCGCCGCACTTCTTGCCATTTGCAGGGCAGTCTTTCGCACGGTGTGGTGTGCCTCCACAGTATCCACAGTCCTTCCGCCGTTCTTGTGGCTTCTTCCCTCCGAATGGCCGTTGCTTTGGTCGGACGACATTCACTTGTTCTGCTACAATTGACCTGTTCAACCTTCACCGGCCTATGCAAGGCCGCCTCCATGTGCGATGCTCTCGCGCGAGACAACTCTTTGGATCGGCCTAGTTTCAGGATATCGGCTAATGGCTTCCCATCTTCCTGTAGTATTTTGACACGCAGGTCGGACGAATAGCAGTTTTGGATGATTTGGCCGTGTATCTCTTCTTGCTCGTCTCTGAACCCGCACGTGCTGGCGAGCTCTCTCAACCTCCCATGAAAGGCGTCAAGGGATTCATCCGCTTCCTGCCGGGCCTGACGAAAGATTAACCTTTCGTAGTCCTTGCTGGCCATCGGCTCAAAATAGGCATTGAGCGCATTCAGAAGGGTGACGTAAGTGTGTGGCGTGGCCTCTGTCAATGTCTTGTAGATTCTGTGAATGTCCTTACACCCTAGGTGAAGGAGGAGTGCTCTGCGTCGTTCCCTCGCCGTACCTGCCCCCTCGAAGTAGAACTGTAGACGCTCCGTCCAGTCTCTCCATCTCAGCGCTATAGACGCGGGCGCTCCGTCCACCACAAATGGCTCAATTGGAGGGATGGTCGTCATCTTGGCGCGGCTATCTCCAGACCCGTCGGAGGCGGGACCAGGAAAATTGGCTGGGGCCTGTCGAGATCCCTGTATTGGAGTCCTGGGGGACGTGCGTCCGTCGTGGCGGTTGCCGCGACCGCAGCGTAGAGCAGGGATTCTCCCGCGGCCGAGGCGCTGGGGGGCACGTGGCGCGGCCTAGCGACTCCACAAGCCTGCTCAACTCGCTGGCGCAAATTCCTCACCGTGCTCGGTAGGGGTCGGGAGAGTGCAGGGCATCAGCCTTACAGCGCCTGTGCTGTAGCGCTAGGTGGCCTCACCAAGCTACATCCACCGGGCGGGGGCCCGGGTCTCATCAGGGCCGACAGGGGTCGAGGGCCGGAGCCTGGCCTGCCTCGGCGCTCCAGAATGAGAGGTCGGAGCATCAGGAGATGCACAGCGTGGGGATCGTTAACCCCTCGTCGCCATTGTCAGGTTTCTATAACCTGGGTAGCGCGTGTGCCGAAATCGCGCTGCGCAGGGACACACACAGACACTCGTTATAGTCTAGTGCGTGGTCCCGAATAACTCGGGGACACGCCTCCTTTATTTTTATACTCTACGCGGCGCGGCGCGCCACCGCGTAAGCTCACGCCTACGTGCGCTGGGCATCTAGACCGCGAACGTGCGGTCTCAACATTACAGGTGCTAATGCTCAGGTAGAATAGTTTGTGCAGAGCGTCACACGGCTATTTACTATAACCCGTTGAATTGGATGGCAACATACCAAACACAAATGCCCACATTTGTGATCCATCAGCAAGGGATTGACAGTGCCTTCTGATGACTTGAACAACCGATTGAACCAGAGAGCCTTCATGTATTCACATGTTATACAAAGCTCGATCATGTTCTAGGTGGAAACATTTAAAAGCTTTTGGCTTATTTAGGGTGTTGCACTATTCAGAGCTGAACGAAATATCATGGTGTCCCCGATGGCTCCACCAGTGAAAAAGTTAGACTGACAAGCTGAAGAAGATTGGAACATCGCTCTAAGTATCTCAGATCACCCATCCTATTTAGAGCAGATGGTCCAAAGCACTTTTGTTCCAGTTTAGGACTGCCATGAAAAGTGGGTTTGAGAGTTAAAAAAAAAACAAATACAAAGTTTGCTGATCATCCACACAAAACATAGTGACACCTCAGCAAACATACAATGCCTCAGGTGGCGTTTCCTCTGAAGGGATAGAGATCCCAGTCAGGCAGGTGGAGAACTCTAAATATGGCCTTCTGTAGTCTACAGAGCATCGGAGTGCATGCCTCTGCTGCTTTGGCGGAATGGAGCACTGCCTGACAACTCCAAATTAGGCCCATTGTTTCCTCTTCCTTGCATTATACCACTCTCTGTTAACTCATTCAATCCCCTTCCATACTCCAATCTTTTGTCCCTCCTCAATTCTATCCTCATTTACTTCTGTCCTGCCTCTCATCTTCCATTTCCTCCATCCTTTCTTCCTTCCTTCGTTCATGCATTCCTCCTTTTCTTTCTTTTCTTTCTTTCCTTTCTTCCTTAAACCCTACCCCTAATAATGCTATGATTTGGCATAAACAATGCACATAAAATATTGAAATGGGTAATGGAGAAGATGAGTGTGAGAAAATACGAGTTTTTGGGTGGTTATCCCCATTTAGTGAAGACTGTTATTGCTGGTTTCTAGACTGCACACTGGGGAACTGTTGTCCAATGCTCAGTGGACTTACTCTGACCCCTAAAACATGCCAAACGTTGATAATTTATTTAAACAGTGGAGTTTCTGGTGGTTCATCCACTGCGCATGGAGCGCGGAGTTCTGAAACACTCCGGAAAGCTTTTTTCTATCTCACGGATCTCCAATGTTAAGTTGGCGAACATGGGCGCGAAAAATGGCATGCTAGACCTCCTTCCGGCAAGATTTCTCAACGCAGGCGGTCGCAGCAGGTGATGACAGCTCAGGTTCGGAAATTTGCCACTTCCGTTGAGGATGCATCCTCACAAGTAGATTATCTACTCGAGCATCAGAAAGAGTGGCAGAAAGAAGCTGCGCCCTCTGGCATGACGCATAGTTCTTGCTAAGAATTTACAGAAGCAGGACATAAGTGATCTCATATTCTGGTTGGATACACTAAGAAGAAGCAGAGAGAGAGAGTGCGCTTTGACTCCTTAGATTCAGGCTCCCTCAGCTATTTGCTTTCTTGTTTTTTACATTGTTTGCTATTGCTTGGATTGCCTGTCCATCAATACCACAGCATTTTGAAGATGGCTTTATTGTCTATTTTGTGTTACCATTAGATTTTGGTGATAGGCCCTCTTTTAGACCGCAGATGTGAAAATTTACTTTGTGTTTCCTTTGTTGGCAAAACAACATTTCAATTCTGTTATGAGCTTTTTTATTTACGAAATGCTTGATGTTTGGTTGCCTTAACATAGCTTTAAGGCACTGTGTTACTCACTTACTTCCCTTGCACGTTTATGTGTATCACTTTACTGTCATGAAAGCATGTTGGTTGGATTTATGTCTTTCTCTTTCACAAAGTAAAGATATGCACACGAATAGGCTTTCTTAATGATACAATGGAAATACTGGCCCTTTGTCAAAAGCATCACTGTGCACCATTTTATTGTCTGTGGCATACAGACTTTGGGGCATACTTATTAATATGTTTCGCAAAGCAGTAAAGTAGCTCAAGTTGCTGCGCTGCATTGCATGAAAGGAAAATAGCAGGACAGAACCTTATCTACAAAGATATGGCACTGCTTCTGCTGTCATTCCCTGCACTGGAACACTTTCTTGATGCTTAACACCACACACATGGACGCCATTAGGGAGGTAGTCAGGGTTCACAGCTGTGATCTCTAACTTCCTCCCCGCTACTCCTGGCACTTCCTTTATGACTCCCTGGCCTCAGAGGAGGCACATTTTTCCCCACAAAGGACATGCCAGGTATAGCAGGGAGCAAGCTAGAGGTCACAGCTGTGTCCCATGACTACTCCCAAATGGCATCCATGGCTACATCCCCACATTTGCACCAGATTGCAAAAGAAAGTGGCTATGTGAGTCTGGCATAGGTTTGGAACTATAAGGGTGCCCTTCCAGCTCAAAGTATCAATCAGACATAGCTTAAAACCTTTCCAACTTTGTATGTGTGCTGTACAGCACAGCATGCAAGCAAAGTTCGAAAGGGTATCAGAAAGCCACGTTTCTCGAACTTTGCACCTGCCTCGAGGAGGCATACATTTTTGGTGAAAAGCCCTGTCTGCAAATGTTAGTAGATAGTGCTTTGCATCAAAAACCATGGCTGGTTGCATGGGAAAATCAATGGGATGCCCCCTTGACACAAAGTAGTACAAAGTAGGACAAAGCACTACTCTGCATTCTTTCCAGTGCCTGTGTACATCATTTTTGGTAGCTTTGTACATGTCAAAATGTTGATAAATGTGGGCCTTCATTTTCTGTCTCCTTTTTCTAAAGCTGTTCTTTGAGGGTACAGCTTAACCTTGGTAATGCATAGTATTCAGCAAAGGGTCCCTACTCTGAGCATCCACATCTTTGCAGCCTAAGGTTTGGCATCATTATGGGATTTATTTTCTAGGACAGCAGGGGTATCAGATACAAAGTAGCACAACTACTATTAAACACTTCCCTTACCAAAAAAACAGACCTATTGGGATTTCCCATTCTTGTTTTTTTTAATTTATTTTCACCATTGCACCACAATACAGTGATGGATATGCCTGGGTTCAGAACTGCACTTATGAAGAGATGGATTGATTACTTGGTACTGCTGAAATGGAGACTTTTTGATGACTACACCATTTGTTAAATGCCTTCTCCGCTGCTCACAGTCTCACGCCATTGGAGATGGCTCATTGCAAACGAGAGGTCATTTACCAACCAGTATAGCTTGAAACAGGAGGCTATAATACTATTATAACATTTCACCTGTTGCATGTTGCCACTGCTTAAAAAACCTACACTAGACACTAACGAAGAGAAGAACTACTTCCATTTCACATCTCCCCTTACCTGAAAAAAGTTTAGAAAAACGCATTTCATGAAAAAAATAATAGTAATCATCTCAGAATACCTCGAGAATACGTTTTTCGGATGGAGCCCAATTTGGCTTCCGAAAGGCTAACAGTACAGAATGGCCACTGGTAATAGCCATAGAGGAAATACGGGACATCATGGACAATGGAAGCAAGGCTGCGGCGGTCCTATTGGACCTATCCGCAGCCTTTGACATGGTGAGACGCTATGCCCTGAAGCATAGAATAGCAGAGATAGGAATTGGTTGGCTAGCATATGATTTACTCCGCCCCTTCCTTTTGAAAAGAGAGCAGTCAGTCTCGTTAGGAGACTTTATTTCCAATCCTTTGTCCTTGCCATGCGGTGTTTTGCAAGGATCAACGCTCAGTCCAAAGTTATTTAACATTAATGTGGCCCCCCTTGCAAAAGTCATAAGATCAACCATCTCCTATGCTAATGACACACAAAACGTTGTGTCCATCACCAGTAACATTGAGGAAGTGGTGCATTGGTTTAACAACTGTATGCAAGCGGTAGTCAGCTGGAAGAGCAGCCACTGTCTCAAATTGAATTCTGAAAAAAGGTGCTTTTTTTGGTAGGGACACCTCCTTCTGGAGTGATTCCTGGTAGTCACAGACCCTTGGTCCTCTTCCTACCCCAGTTCCGAAAGAGAATAATCTCTGAGCAATTTTTGACTCCAAACTCGCTTTTATGGAACAGACTAATACATTTATCTCTGCATGTTTTTACCAGCTAAAAACATTGAGGAAAATGCTGCCCTTTATCCCAGTAGATTTACAGAAAACAGTCATCATCTCCCCGGTCCTATCAAGACTTGATTATTGTAACGCCCTTTATTTGGGCATGCAACAAGGCTCTCTTAAGAAACTACAGAGTGCAGAACTCTGCTGCATGACTCATTAAAAATATCAGAAAAGTTGATCCGGTCTCTAAAGACCTGGAATAGCTTCACTGACTCCAGATTAAAACAAGCATTTGCAATAGAGTCGGTCTCGCCTTTGGGACCTTATATGTATTTAGCTATGCAGCACATTAACCTGGATTCATCTACTGTTCTGCAACATGGAGGGAAAGTAAGCACCAAACTGTGTGACACACAGGTATGGGAACACATGGAGAGAAATATTGCCTTTCAGCTGGAAATGGTATAGTCCAAAGCTCTGTTTTTAATATAAAATCAGGGCCTTCGGTGTCATATCACTGAAAATACAAGATTTGAAAAAAAATATTTTTGTGTATGGGTGCTGAGAGGGAAACAACCTTTACAACGCAACTTTTACAACGAACTACCATTACAACGAATTTTTTACAACGCAAAAACTTTTACAACGCATACCATTACAACGCAGGATTTTACAACGCAAGTACCTTTACAACGCATACCATTACAACGTAAGTATTGGTAAGTATATAATTATTTTTAAAATATTATATGTTTGGGTTTTTGGGTAAAGGGGTATTTTTAGGGTTCAGGGTCAGTTTTCAGTTTTTGGGTAAAGGGGTATTTTTAGGGTTCAGGGTCAGTTTTCAGTTTTTGGGTAAAGGGGTATTTTTAGGGTTCAGGGTCAGTTTTCAGTTTTTGGGTAAAGGGGTATTTTTAGGGTTCAGGGTCAGTTTTCAGTTTTTGGGTAAAGGGGTATTTTTAGGGTTCAGGGTCAGTTTTCAGTTTTTGGGTAAAGGGGTATTTTTAGGGTTCAGGGTCAGTTTTCAGTTTTTGAGTAAAGGGGTATTTTTAGGGTTCAGGGTCAGTTTTCAGTTTTTGGGTAAAGGGGTATTTTTAGGGTTCAGGGTCAGTTTTCAGTTTTTGGGTAAAGGGGTATTTTTAGGGTTCAGGGTCAGTTTTCAGTTTTTGGGTAAAGGGGTATTTTTAGCGTTCAGGGACAGTTTTGGGTTTTTGGGTAAAGGGGTATTTTTAGGGTTCAGGGACAGTTTTGGGTTTTTGGGTAAAGGGGTATTTTTAGGGTTCAGGGACAGTTTTGGGTTTTTGGGTAAAGGGGTATTTTTAGGGTTCAGGGACAGTTTGGGGTTTTTGGGGTACAGGGTTAATTTGTAAAAATAAAATAAAATTATATTTAAATTAAATTAATTAAATGTAATTAAATATAAATTAATTATATTTTAATAATTTAAATTAATTTAAATTAAAAAAAATATTTTTAGGGTTCAGGGTCAGTTTTGGGTTTTTGGGGTACAGGGTTAATTTGTAAAAATAAATTAAAATTATATTTAAATTATATTTAAATTAAATTAATTAAATAAAATTAAATAACATTTAATTATATTTTAATAATTTAAAATAATTTATATTAAAAAAAATATTATATACTTACCAATATTTACGTTGTAATGGTATGCGTTGTAAAGGTACTTGCGTTGAAAATCTTGCGTTGTAATGGTATGCGTTGTAAAAGTTTTTGCGTTGTAAAAAATTCGTTGTAATGGTAGGCGTTGTAAAAGTATGCGTTGTAACGTCATACATCCGCTTGTGGAAGACAATTTCTATGGACTGGAATCTAGAGAATGCTAAAGTGATTCTGGTATTTTACTGACCTCTGCTGGTCGTTTTCTATCAAGAAAGTTAAATATAGACGGTTGGCAGAAAAATAAAAAAGAAAGTCCCCCAGCAGAAAGCAATTCTGGTATTTTACAGACCTCTGCTGGTCGTTCTCTATCAAGACAGTTAAATAGAGGCAGTTGAACAGAAAAAAAGCCCCTAAGCGGAAGCAGACAAGTCCTAGGGCTGATCTCCAGGGTCCACAAAGTACATACACATATAAGTATATAATAAGTATATACTAAAGTATATACAAGAGGTCCCGAATGTTCGACCTAGAGAGAGTGGCTTTCAAGGCACTGTGTACAGCGCAAAGAGCGATCCATCTCACTGGCCTGGAATGTCTAAGGAACAAAGGGACATATTATCAAGACAGGCGATAAAGTTATCCCTGCTTTAGCTGCAAAAAACTGCTGCTAAAACGGCGATAATGGGCTTGATAATATGCTCTATGGTATTCCAATTGAAACTCAGGTTAGATGTCCTTCACATCTAACATGGGCTTCAATTGGAATTCCATAGAGCATATTATCAAACCCATTATCGCCGTTTTAGCGGCAGTTTTCTGCCGCTAAAATGCAGTAATTTTATCACCTGTCTTGATAGAATGCCCCAAATTCTCTTGGTGTGCCCTGGACAACAACTTCAGTCAGCAACTTTCCAAAACGTTAGGGTACCCAGAATCCACACTGCCTCATTGGGTGGAGACGTTTCGTACATTCCACCTGCAAGTTCTGGAATCAGCATCCCGGGCACCTTAGAAACCAGACAAATCTGTTGACTTTCAGGAAACACCTTAAAACATGGCGATTCCCGCGCATTATGTATTCATGGTAGTTCTTTTCATTTGCATCACTTTTATCTACTGCAGACACTAGCGCCAAGCCACCTTAAGGCATGTGTCATGTTTACAAAACATAAATATAAAAAAATATATATATATATCATATCTGTTGAGGGTAAAATGTTTTAAATTAAATAGGGGGAAATAATATATGATAACCTCGCTAAAAAAGGTGATTGAAAGGCAATCTTGGGGCCTTGTGTGTCAAGCTACTGGTCATAAAACATTGTTGCAATTTGGGAACTAACCTTTGTAGCATTAGGTCAGTGCACAAAATTCTGATTCAGAGTAGATCGTGGTACAGCCTTCCTAATTCATTATCCAGTGGCAGCTAGCCTGGATCTGGGGTGCCGGGGTGGGTGGCAAGGGGGTAAGGGAGGGTAAAAAAAGAAAAATACACTTACCTACTCGCCGCTCTGTCTCACTTCGTCTCTCCTCCATCAGCCGAACAGGGAGCAGCCAGGCTCCCCTGACCCAATCACAACGCTGCTATGCAACCTTGTGATTGGCTTTCCTAAGCCAAACACAATGCTGCAATGCAGCATTGGGATTGGTTACGGCGCTCAGATGGGAACTGGGCGCCAGGGGGTCTAGGCATGTTCTCCTACCAGGCAGTAATGCAGCCTGCGTGGAGAACATGCCAAGTGCTCATAACTGTTTGGCCGTCCCCAGACGTCATGCGCACATCAGTGTGCCCATCACTCCTCCCATGCTCTGCTCTGTGAGCAGAGCAAGCGCGCCCCATCCTGCCGCAGCAGGAACTAATAAAATAACATCATGTTATTATCCTTTTTTTTTGCCTTTCATTGACTGCTGCAATGCAGAGGGGCGACGCTCTTCTGCCTTAGCGGAGGAGCCGCCACTGACAATATCATTAGGCAGGTTGCAAATTGCGACTCACTGTGATTGGGACACAGTTACAGTGATAGTGGCCTGGAAGGATCAGCAACCCAATATGCCTGTGATTGCTTTTAAAGAAAAAAAACTTTTACTTTTAAAGCAGCCAACTTTTGTTTAAAGAAATGGGCTACTTTAAAAAAAAAAAGGTTTCTTTTCTTAAACATTTCAGTGAGAGTTGTCAGTGGTTCCTGGACCTTTACTCCAATTCACAAATGGGAAGTGACCAAAGGTGTACTATTCCCTTTTATGAACCAGTTACCGCCCCATCATAGGGGTCGATAATGTTTTGTTACTTTGCAACCCTTACTTCGGCTGTAAATCAATAATAATATGGATGCGAATCACAATTTGGAAGGGAGGCCCCCCATAGATCCCTTCCAAATTGCGATTTATAATTAATTTCTAAAGCCATTTCAGGAGTTGGTGAAAATGTAAAGACTCCCTAAATGTGCTTAGTACACAGTAGTGATCCAAAAGCAACTCATGTAGCAAATCACAGGTTTTGCGAGCACTAAAATGTTCAGTGCATCTCGCTTCTAGATCTTTACCATCGACGATCTGCATTCACTGGATTTACCCCTTGTTACCGTACTGCTCTATTACATTCTTTTTACATGTGCTGTAGTACTAAGGCAGTAACATCTCTGAACGTTGATTACACTAGTAAACATGAGGGCTGTGAGCCCTGATGGAACTCGAAGCTGTGGCATTAGCAGTCTGGCGTGTGCTCGAGCTCAGGCAGGGGTGGAATCACGCGCTCTGTATCCCTGGAGACTATTTCTAGCCACTTGGAAGAAGAATAGTCCTTTTACCTTGGAACATCTCATTAATGAATATCGGAGAAGATCTTGTTCTCCTCTGGGGACCTGCACGGTTTAATCTGTTGGGAGATGGATGCATTATTTCTGGAGATTTTGTGTCATTCCTTTTCGGATTAATCACTTATTTCTGTGACTGGTCATTTGAGACACAAATTGTTTATTATCTGAGACTCAGCTTTATATGCTGGAGAATAGACGGATTACTTTAAATTGGCTTTATAATATATTTTTGGGAGAAATCCCTTATTCTTGAAAACTGTAATCTCGGAGGAAATGAAAAGTGATTGGGTTAAAGGATGACGTATTCCTGCTGGCTGATCTTTTTTATTTGGCTGCAGCACAATTGTTTTTTTTCTTTCCTTTCAATAAGACAAAAAATGCATTCTGCAAGCATCGGGCAGGAAAAAGGTCACTCAGCAGAAGGGTTCTGTGCGCCACACAAAGCCATTGTGGCGAGAGTACTTTGTCAGCATTGACGAATGGAAACAGTGGGTAGAGACCGAAAAACAATTGGCGAGGTTTTGTTTTAAAAAATAACAATCTACCTTAAACTAGCTGGAATGGCAGTCAGTCTAAAAATAGTTTCGTCCCTGGGTAGTCTTTTTGTTGTGTAACTACTACTGATTTTACTTTCTTAAATGATATATTAGGGGGGGATGGAAAATAGTAGACACCGAAATTCAACAAACCAATTTTAAGGGAGCAAATTTATCAAAAAGCCATGATTCGCAGCGTAGCAAGACACCTTGCTGAGCTGCATTGCGTGACAGAGAGGGGGCAGAAATGTGCCATATTTAACATTTTATGGCACATTCCTGTCTTCTTGCGCTGGCTCACTAAGTGCTGCCTAGCATCAATGCAGATATCTGTATGTGCAAGGGTGCATGTGTTGCAGGCAAGATTGTTTTTTTACAGGAAGGGGCACTTTCCTGCACAAAAACCTCCTCTGAGGCTTTTTCCCCTTTCTGAGTGTGCTGTAAAACGCACATCCTGGGGCCCGACCTACTATGGATTATGAGCAACTAGGTCAACTACCCCTTCAGCACTTGACTTTTAGTGGTTGGGAACATGGACTCACAACTCAAAATATGCTCTTTAGCAGCAATAAATGATTGTCCAGTCAAATACTTACTTCTTGGAAAAAGGGAGTGTTATACACAAACTCAAGGTAAAATATGGCATACTCAAAAATGCACACTGTCCACCTGAGGGTGGGGAACTAGTGTTTGATAGCTGAGTCTCTGAGTCCTAGTTTCCTCTCACTGAAGGCAGTGGTTATTCCCCATTTACTATATTCGGCATTCAGGTTAAGCCCCCCCACCAGTAGCCTGAGTCTCAGGAGTCCCACTTCGACCCCTTTAACAGCCAAAAGTATTCCAGCGCCTGAAAAGCATTGTGACAAACAAGTTCACTGGGGTCTTTCAGCCCTACAATCATTCTTACCCGCTCCTGAAGGGGTTGCGCGACCAGAGTCTCCATGAGCATTAAACTAGTGGACATTGTGGAGTGCTGGAGCGGCTGCTCTTGGTGATAGTACTTGTGGCTCTGCAGGGGCAGCGGCTGGGTATCCACAGTGCTTCACTGGGTGAGACAGTAAGTTCCTCTGATCCTTCCTACAGGTGAAGGGCTTGGTTGCTCCAGTGCCAAACCACAGTCAGGATCTCTGGCCTGCACAGATCACACAGGCAGCCCCTGCTTTCAATGATGTCTTGAACCAGGCAATGGTCCTAGTCCTTTCCAGTAGGCCCCTCTGGCATACAGAGGCACTGACCTTACTCCGCACAAGGGAGATGGCCCAATCGTCATGGCAGTAATCTTCATGGTGGCCCCTCTGGCATACAGAGTTGCCATCTTCACTCTGCACACAGGATACAGCCTGATTGTCAAAGCGGTAATCTTCACTGCCATCCCCTTTGGTAAAACAGCTTGCCATCTTCACTCCACACACAGGCTATGGCTCAATCGGCATGGGAGTAACCTTCTCGATGGCCCACTCTGGTATACCGGGTCGTTGACTTTACTCAGTATACGGGCTACAGCCCAATCGGCACAGCTCTAATACAAACCACAGTTAACTTCATGGCCACTTCCCTGTGACCTACAGGATACAGGATAGCTGACTTGAACCCGCACATGGGCAAGTAACCAATCGGTGCAGCAGCCACATCCTTACACCTAACTACAGGGAATGACTCACCAAGATCCACCACTGAACCTTGCTCCCTCCAAGTGCTCTCTTCTTTCTCACAAGGCACTCTCTTCTTCTGACACCAAAAGTGAATTAGGGTCTGAGTCTTTGAGGCTTGTATTAGAAGTCTGCTCCCCTTTGAAATGCCCACTCCTCTGCCTTGCCACTTCTTATGATTTGTAATGTACCCCAATATAGGCTTGGGTAGTCACCTAACCTTTCACCTGTAGAAGCCGGCTTTATAATGTGATACCAAATATCTACTTTAAAGGCCTGTAGAACATTGACACAAAATGATTTATTAAAAGTTACTGGTGCTGCTGAAAGTAAAGATGCTTTTGAAACGTAATGCTTTCTCGATAACCACTTTCAGACAGTACATGACGCTAGCTTAGCCATATGCGTATGGACTCACATAATGTGGACGTGGCACAGTCTACGTGCACGGTACTAGAACAGATTTCGCAAAGCACTTCTGTAGAAATTACAGTTACTGGTACATTGCATTATGTTGGGCAGTCCCAAAATGTCACAGACAAAGATCACGTAGGTAGGAACAAGTCACAGCACCTCAAACCATGCAGGTACCACGCAGTGGTCACATCTTCTGATTGGCCTAATATTCTATACTTGTGTAACTTCCTGAGGCTAGTCTACTGACGTGTCATAATCCTGTACTTTTACTGAATATATTGCATGAATAGTGATGATTTTCCTTATGTTGTTTGTACCAATAAAAGCTGTCAGAAACGTCGCCTCTTCGGAAACTCAGCGGCTATGCTGACTGTCTCCGTGCTGCAGGTATTTGTATTATCTTGTTATCTAGAATACAGTTTCTCTATCGTATGTGCTGATTGCTATTATTTCATTTAGGCTCCCACGTTTGTTGAGGGAATGCGACTTCAGAATGCATGTCTTCTGCTGCGGCAGGCTGCTGCCTTCCCCTTCGAGCGGAGGTCTGAGATCCGACCACAACGCTTCCCTGCCTTCGAGGTCTCTCTCTCTTCCTCCACTCGGGGCTGGATGCTGCCGCTAGCCGTGAGTAGTTGTCACATCTCTCGGCTGCTCTTGCTCCCTGTTTCCCCAGGTTCTCTCAGCTAATGATAATGATGACTTTGTGAGCCAGCTTTGATGGCTGTTGTGCCTATTGACGTGTACTCTTTCTCCTGCCTCACTCCATTCCTCGTGGTTGGGTTTTTGACATTGTGTGGTCTCTGGTGTTGCCCTACTGATGGGAGTCTTAGCCCCTCCCTTTCTTGTGTTGTCGCCACACTGTCAATGATGGCTCTGTTGGTGAGTGTGTCTCTCTCTGGTGTGAAATTCTAGTGCTGGGCCGTGCTGCACCATCTTATTGCCTCAAGCCTCTGGCATGTACGGTTGCCGTTTCCCTGCATGTTTCCTTTCGGTGGTCCCTGGCGCTGGGCCAGTTACAAAGGGGAGGAGTATTTGTTTTGCTCTAAGTTTAGAGTTTCCTCTCATGTATATCCTCTGAATGTGCTGTCCTCTGTTTTATTCCTTCTCTTTTTCCATCTGCTGTTGTTGCCGCTGGGCAACTGTTGGGTCCCAGGTCCCATTGATTTTGCACTACTGATACAGTTCTCTCCGTCTATGCTGCCTGACCATGTGTTTCTATATTTACTCAGGTGTGTTTCAATTTAGATTTTAGTTACTGAGCTGTCGCCTTCACCCTTGGGCAAGTGGAGAGGGTACATATTCTGTATTTTCCATGCCAGCAGTGACTCTCTGATTCTAAGCAGCTGTTTGACTGATGGTGAGTCAGAGAGGGTGAAGTACTGCAGTTTCCACATACCTACATTTACTGTATCATTGTACTACATAACAGGTTTGTGCTGACCATTTACCTAGTTAGGTCCTGCATAAATGTTGTGTGGTTTTCTCAGAAAACTAGCCTCATTTATTATGCTTGATGAGTCGCAGAACCGCAGCAGGACAACCATCTTCTGCATAAGAACTATGTATAAGGGTCATCCCTTTTGTCATCCTCGGCCAACATGACACAGCAAGGTAAAACTCCTGAGGGTACCTTTTGGGTATATCAACACCATATCTTTGCTGGGGCAAGCAGAGGACAAAGACTTCCGTGTTGACACACTGATATGACACACTGAGGTTCCTGCACGCAGATACTCAGGCAAGCAGTGGTCTGACATCCCTGTGGGGTGTCCATTCAAGACCAAGACGGGGTCCTTCATTCTGTCACACCAGGTTATTGGGTTGGTTCTTTCCTAGGGGGATTCTTGGCTATACACCTACATACATACCAGGTACATTTAGGTTCATCTAGCTAGTGTTAGCATCGTAGGAGTACGCATTTCTACTGTCATGTATCAATATACATGCATATAGCTATTGTTTTAGAACTATGGTAGAAATCTATCATCCATTTGCACTTTTGGTGCTTATAATCGTTCATATCTGTTTCTGTCTTATAGTTGTTGCAAAACACATCTTTTACACTAGAATGACGCTAGCTCAATAAATGCTTATTGAAAACGTTCTCATCATTTATCTGTGTTTCTTTCTGTGACAAAGTGAGCATGAGTGACTGAGCAAAAAGTACTGTATCCACGATCCCTGAGGGATCAGGGTTGTCATGTTCAAGAGTTGCCCGAAACTATTTTCTCCTTTGTAACAGGAGTTCATAGTGGCACTGTGGGCTAGCTGGCATACAGGAGAGCATATCCGGTGGGGGTGTCTGGAGTCAGTCTGTACATCAATCCCACAGTTTATGTTGTCTAAATGTGCAGATCATAAATAGATTTATAGGAACTATATGACACACTCATACCAAAATCAGTCTGTCACAGCAGGAGCGACTGCAAATATGATAGCTCCACAACACGGGCCATGGGCTTGACTAGAGGTTCACACCAGGATGTCATCCACAGTAATATGTGCATCAAAGGGTTAACCCTGGATCCCAGGCCTAATCTTTGTGAATCTATTATCAGCCCTATCTCTGTCCTGAGATGTGCCCAGGCTCCCTCCAGTGTCTTCTCTCTGAATTAGAGAGCAACCTTTGAAGTGTTCTGAGGAGCCTGGCTCTCCTTGCTCCAGTGTGTGTCCCCCACAGCTCATAGGAGAGCAGCAATCCACAAATCTGTCTGGGAATTCCTCTACCTCCTCATGTTCTTCCAAAGAATATATGACAGCACAACGCATGCCATTACAACGCGGTTGTAACAATGCAAGTGCTGTTACAACACATTACCATTACATCGCACACCTTTACTAGGCATATTACTTTGCAGCACATACCTTTACAAAAAATGTTGTTGTAATAGCATGATTGATAAAGGCATGTGCATGATTAAAGTTAAGTTTGAAAATATAAGTATTTTAACAGGTAAGTATAAAAGCTATATGTTTATATATATATATATATATATATATATATATATATATATATATATATATATATATATATATATATTCACTGAAAAAACCATAGGTTATAGACCATATATAGTTAGGGATTAGCATTTACAAAACCTTATTTTACTCGCACAAAACCATTGAAATTCGCATATATAGTTAGTTGCGCTAACTATATATCGCGCACCCGCAATCCACTGCTGATGATGTCACATATTACATCATTCATGACATGGTCAGTGACATCACTGATGAAATCACTGATGACATCTCAAATGACATCACTGATGACATCACTGATGACATCACTGATGACATCATCCAGTGACTGTGTGTTTCTGTAAAGTTTAAATATGTTTGATATATTGAAGAATGAGTGGATGTATAAGTGTCTGGATGAAGGATTTAGTAGGTGCGTGACTGACTGTATGAGTGAGTGAATAAATGTGTCGTACTAAATGCATGGGTTAGTGACTAAACTGTCTGAATGTGTGCATCAGTATGTCTGTTGTGATGTAAACTGCTGCATGTGTTGATCATTAGCTATACGAGAGGCTATATGTGTTATTGATTGGTTGCCCAAGTATTTGTATGGGAGATTGAGTTTGTGTGGGGGTGGCTGGGAGGTGTGTGACTCTGTGCATAGATGTGTGAGCAGTTGATTCACTAGGTGTATGAGTTCAAGAGTGCATGTGGAAACAGCTACATGGGCGGTTGACTGTGTGCATGAGTGTATTGATGAGTGAATGGATATCTCAATGCTACATGTCATAGTAAGTACATATGTAAAACACAGTACATGTGAGAGTTGGCATATATAAATAACTGTGCATGAGAGCCACTGAATGTGTGAGTGGCTGTATGGATCATTGTGAACTTGTATCAGGGATTGTATAAGAGAGTAAATATGTGTTAGTATATGTTTGAATAAGTAAGGTGTGTATAACTGTATAGTTGAGGAAATGGAGGTGAGATTGTTTCTTTGCATGACTGACTAGGTGTGTGAGTAACTCCATGGATGAGTGACAGTGTGTGAGTGTCTGTATACACTGAGTGTATCTAAGGTTATATTAGAGTCTGAAGAGGTTCATCGTATTAGCACAAGAATGATGTCAAATGAGATGTCATCAGTGATGTCATTTGAGATGTCATCAGTGATGTCATCAGTGATGTCACTGACCATGTCATGAATGATGTAATATGTGACATCATCAGCAGTGGATTGCGGGTGCGCGATATATAGTTAGCGCAACTAACTATATATGCGAATTTCAATGGTTTTGTGCGAGTAAAATAAGGTTTTGTAAATGCTAATCCCTAACTATATATGGTCTATAACCTATGGTTTTTTTCAGTGAATTTTCGTGGTTTTGTAAATGCTAATTCCTAACTATATATGGTCTCTAACCTATGGTTTTTTCAGTGAATTTCAATGGTTTTTTAATAGCAAATATCAAAAGCTGTTGAATGTCAAGTACGTGGTAAGTAAAAATATTTTCGTGTTTATGCACACTGATCTGCTTTGAATGCTGCCCCCCCTCATTTCTATTAGGAGTACTCTCTCTTTGCAGATAGTGAAGGGTAGTTAACGCAGGCCTTTGCCCCCGTTGTAATCCGTCGTGCCTGCTTCTCTCTCCATTTGATTGATTGTTATCCAAGCATTTACTGTTTTAGAATTGGTTCTCTTTGGTTCATTCTCTATTTACAAACAAGCACAGAGTCGCAATACTCTGTTTAGTCTTTGCAGATAGTGAAAAATCGTGTAAAAAAACAAAAGGAATCGAGCAAAATCAGTAGGCCACTAATGGGATCTCTTTTTGACCTCGCTAAAATAGAAACATTAGGAACAACCCCTCATGAGAAATACGAAACTAGTGAGATGAACTGAGCTCCACACCATGATGGCTGCAAGACAGCTCGGCTCCGCCACCCACCCCGCCCAAAATAACGATAAACTCGATGCAAATATTACAAATATATACAACACACCAGCAAAGTAACAGGGTAAAACATTTTATTAAATAACTATTTACATAACTATTTTATACTTTTTGTTGCCCGATCCGGCTAGCTCAATCGATTGAGCATGAAACTCATGCACTCTGATAGTTCAAAGTTTTGAGGAGTGCTTGTTAGACTGTCTGAAGCTTATTTGCACCTGCTACAGCTTCACTATTCTCAATGTAAGTGGGGGCTGTTTGAGGACGTGCCTGCATTTGAAAACAATGTGATGCGGTGCCTCCCTGAACCGCTTGACGGAGGCCCCCGAGGGACGGTGTGATGGCGCGGACTCGGAGGGGGCGCTTGGCTCCGGCCCCCTCCCCAAGTCGTGTTGCCCTGGTGTGGCCTGAGATCGCCCCCGACATAGGTGGCCGGCTCCCGGGGTCAAGCGTAACTTTTTGCCTTTTGGTGACTCTTCCATTCTTGACCTTGTCCCACAATCCGTTTGACCTAAAGACACGCTGTAGTGGGGCGCCCCTTTACCGTTTCACTTGCCATTCCACCCGCTTTTGCTACACTGTGCCTCTTCCGCTATTCAGCTGTTTACCGCCCGCTCTTGCGACTACAGCGTCTCGCTCACCATGTAGTTGAGTTGCTCCCGCTCTTGCGGTGCAGCGATAGGCGGCTGCCACAGGACTCTCAAAATGGCGGCCGGCTCTTCAGATTTGGGCGTGGTCCACTAAAATGGCCCTGCGACACCTTGGAACTCGGACGCTTGTCTGCTAGGGCTTGGGCTCCATTCTCGAAAGCGTCCCCTCAGCCTTGAAGATTCTACAAAAGTCTTGGGGGCCCCCGACTCCCGCAGGCTTCTGGTGGGGAGCGGCTGCCATGATTGCTCGTGGAATGGCCACGACGGAGCTACGAGATGGTGGTGCTCTCATGCTGACGCCAGCTTCAGTCTGAAACATCCAGAAACACTGTAGACTACCAATTCGATCAGTTCTGGTAGCGCCCCAACGTGACCCGGTAGAGAAGAGCTTGCCCTCCCCTCTTTGACTGATGGTTCTTGTTGCCTGTCCCTTCTGTTGTCATTTAACAGAACTATTTAGCCTGCTGAAAGGGGTTGTGTTCCGACCGCTGGTTGGTGGAGACATTTTGACTATATTCTGGACCTGCGTTGTCGCGTAATGCGTCATATGACGCGCTGCGTTAGCGCATTCGGAAGTGCTCCTGTGCGCGAAGCGCAGCTTCCCGGAAGCGATCCGGGGCGCGGCGCGCGGCGCGCAGCGCGTAACGTAAGCATAACAGGTCATGTGACTTGTTAATAAAACTTTTCATTGGTTCATTTTACTTTTCTTATTCTAATGATGAAAGGCTTGGTCATATGACCTAAAAATTACACTTTTTATTACTTTCGAACATTATTTTTTCTTAAACATATATGTTATAATGTTCCAAGCTAATGTACTTTCCCGGAAAATTTACAACTGTCCTGCAAGTAAAATATATTCCTTTTTCGAGAAAAAGGGCGTTTCTTCGTCCCATGACGGAGCCGTTGAGCAAAAGAGGCTCGGCCTGCTGTCTTAGTCGCCGATACGCCTGAATATCAGATTCTTATCGATCACTTTATGTTGCAGGAGTAGAAGACACAACAGCCCTTGACCATTTATCTTTACTGCGTTCCTGCGTATTATACCTTTTACCCTTCATGTAATTGGACTGCTTTATTTCACTTGCCTTTTACTGATTCGAAAACAGTGACTATTATTAAAAACTTTACCAATGTAAATACTACTACCATGTTTTCTTTTAAAAACCTTTATTGTGAAAATGTCAGTATACAAATACGGGCCTATAACCACGTGGGCCGGCCACGGAGCAAACTGTAATCGTATATGATGAGGAGACATTTACACTGTAGAGGAACGTAACGGGCGGGCCATTAGGTTGCAGGAACTAAGGTGTCTAACAGTTGCGGAATCGGTGGACGTACATTTTATAATTAAAATACGACAGGGCCAGTTACAATAAAATTATCTAGATATACATTTGCGGGCAAGTACCATGGGTGACGTTAATTCGAACTTTCAATAGTACAGTAATCAATAACACATCAGAACTTAATATCAATAGGGATGTCGAAATATTCAATCAATTCTCGTCCCCGCCCGCCATGTGCTTCAAAACTGCATACGTATCTCGTGATATCAAGGTTGTGCAACCAGTACACAACAAGGAGTTACGAGCCCCATTTATTCCGGCGCCATTTTGGGCGAGGACGGGCAGGTCCAGGATATAGTCAAAATGTCTCCACCAACCATCGACTATGATGATGTTCATATGCTGTATTTATTAGAGTAACACTCATCTGTCCACATGAAATTAATTTGCCACAATCTAAACATGTCATTTTAATCTTTCCAAAGTTCTTCTGAATATTTGGGACCGTTTCCCTTGCCTCTGATGCTGTCATTGCCACTTCTTTGGTGAATGTACTGGCAGGTCGGGGGTTGTCCTCCAAATCTCTCTTTTGTGCAGCACTATAATTAATCGGTGCCACCTCTCCATATGACGATGCATGGTATAATTACCATAACAATATTTTTTTTCGGTTCTTCTGGAGAGTACATCGTGGCAGATGAGGCAGGTAACTTACCGGGCATTTACCTTTTTTGCATGTAGAGGAAAGGAAAAAAAATTAGAGCGTCCGAGTTCTAAGGTGTCCCAGGGCCATTTTAGTGGACCAGGCCCAAATCCAAAGAACAGGCCGCCATTTTGAGAGTCCTGTTGCAGCCGCATGTCGCTGTAGCAGCAAGAGCGGGCGAAACTCAGCTAGACGGCGCTCCACTGCAGATGAAGTGCCTCAACCTGGAGAGGCAGGAGAGGCTCGTTTGCGCCGCCTCCCCCCCCCCCCCTTCAGGCACCCCACGCCGTCTTTCGGCGCAGCATTGTAGGATGCCCACACCAGTGCGGCAACTTGCTAGACACCACCTCGGTGCCATCCGGATCTCGGCGCCCCACTGCAGATGAACTGCCTCCACATGGAGAAGCATGAGAGGCTCGTTTGCGCCGCCACCCCCCCCCTTCGGGCACCCCACGCCGACTTTCGGCGCAGCATTGTAGGATGCCCACACCAGTGCGGCAACTTGCTGGACACCACCTCGGTGCCAACCGAATCTCAGCGCCTTGTGGTGTCTTCCATTCCGAAAATATTGTTGGCAGCATTTTGAAAGGAAAGATAAACAGCCGTTTGTGGCCCTCACTACACCGTTCTCCTAGTGAGTCTCACATTGTTACATTTAGGAAGAATGTTGAAGAGTAGTATGTTGAAAATCTGAAGCCATTGTTTTACAAACTCTCAACCAGCCTTGGATGGAAAAATCCTGAAGAATGTACAAACTGAAAACCAGTTTTTGTCTGTATAGCATCAGCAGCAACGCTTGAGTCAGCTTTGTGTGAAGCCGCCATTTTGATTCAATCAATAGCGTCCCCCTGCACACATTCAGGGACCTGGTCGTGTCTTCAGGTCAAACGGATTGTGGGACAAGATGCACAAAGGAAAAGGAAAAAAGTTCCACCGGACCCCGGGAGGCGGCCGCCTATGTCATGGGCGATCTTAGGCCACACCAGGGCAATAGTGAAGCTGCAGCAGGTGCAAATAAGCTTCAGACAGTGTTACAAGCGCTGCTCAGAACTCTCAACTATGACACCACCTCGGTGCCATCCGGATCTTGGCGCCTTGTGCTGGTTCCGGCCTATTCACACATCGGTCCGCTACTGACGCCACCTCACAGGCCAACGGGGCACCCCACGCCGACTTTCGGCGCAGCATTGTAGGATGGCCACACCAGTGCAGCAACTTGCTGGACACCACCTCGGTGCCACCCGGATCTTGGCGCGTTGTGCTGCCTTCGGCCTATTCGCACATCGGTCCGCTACTGACGCCGCCTCACGTGCCAACGGATTTTCTACGCTTTTTATAGCCCTATGCCGCATAACAGGTCATGTGACTTGTTTATAAAACTTTTCATTGGTTCATTTTACTTTTGGTTTCCTAATGATGGAAGGCTTGATCATATGACCTAAAAATAACACTTTTCATTGGATTAAAACATTTTTTTTTCCCAAACGATGAAAGCCCCACCTTGTTTCTGGATGTTTCAGACTGAAGCTGGCGTCAGCATGAAAGCACCACCATCTCGTGGCTCCGTCGTGGTCATTCCACGAGCAATCATGGCAGCCGCTCCCACCGGAAGCCTGCAGGAGTCGGGGGCCCCCAAGACTTTTGTAGAATCTTCAAGGCTGAGGGGACGCTTTCGAGAATGGGGTCCAAGACCTAGCAGACAAGCGTCCGAGTTCCAAGGTGTCCCAGGGCCATTTCAGTGGACCAGGCCCAAAAAGGAAAGAGCCTGCCGCCATTTTGAGAGTCCTGTGGCAGCCGCCTATCGCTGCACCGCAAGAGTGGGCGCAACTCAGCTGAATGGCGGATTTTGGCACAGTGTACCAAAAGCGGGCGGAATTGCAACTGAAACGGTAAAGGGGCGCCCCACTACAGCAGACGAGCCTCCACCTGGGGAGGCCCGTTCACGCCGCCTCACCCCCCCCCCCGGGGCGCCCCACGCCGTTATTCGGAGCAGCATTGTAGGATACCAAAACCAGTGCGGCAACTTACTGGACATCACCTGGGTGCCATCCACATCTCAGCGCGTTCTGCTGCCTTGGGACTATTCGCACAACAGACCGCTACTGACGAGGCCTCCCCCCGCACCCCCCGGGACGCCCCACGCCGTTTTTCGGAGCTGCATTGTAGGATACCAAAAACCAGTGCGGCACCCAGGTAACATCACCTGGGTGCCGTCCAGAACTCAGCACGTTGTGCTGCCTTGGGACTATTCGCACAAAACACAGCTACTGACCATTGTTGCTTCTTTTTTCAAAAAAATGTTTACATGTATTTACTGTTTTTGTTGCGTTGTATATATTTATAAGTTATTAAAGTTTTATAATCCTACTACTTTGTTGGAGTGCTATATATTTTTAATGTGACACATAATTGTAAAAACTTTGATGTACAAAGAGGCATCCCTGGAATCTTCCGCTTCAGGCTCGGTCCCCTCCCCAATCACAATACAGGATGGTTTTCAGATAGTAGGAACGCGTGTGGTGTGACGGATCTCATCGGGTGGGGGCCTTGATCTACTGTAACTCCTTTGAAGAGGGGTGATTCTTTACAGCTGGGGCCATAAACTACATCTGCAAGGCTAGGTGATAGCCTGGGACCGGCCTGGACAATTGGACACAGAGGAAGAGGAGTGTCAGAGGGTGCGGTAGTGAATAGGGCGAAAGGGAGGTGTCGGGCGGGCACAGGGTGTGATTCTCAAGGAAGAGCAGCGCAGATGGGGGGAGGTTTATTGCCCATGCATAAGACAGAGAGCGGGGGTGACCAGTGCCTGGGGAGATGCTTGCGAGGGTGGGGAGCCATGCTAAGGATCGACAGCGTGCAGAGAGTGGGTCTGGTCAAGGCATCTAAAATGGCTGCCGTGCACGACAAAAGTGTGGCATTTGAAAAAAGGCAAGATGGCGCAGGCAATGTTTTTCAACACTTCCTGATTTCCTTTGAATCGAACGTTAACAGACGTTATCTCTCCCACACTACCGGTCCCCCTGGGCTTAAACGCCGAGATGGTAGGGACTGCATCCCGTGGAGATAGGCCGAGACGTCACTCATCAGAAAAAAAAAAAAAAAAAAAGCCTCCACATCAAACCTAGGGGGTCAGGGAGGATCTACTATGCCCCCTTCTGGTCATTTCCCCCTTTGTTTTGGCCTCCTCTTGTCTCTCGATCCTACCGAGAGACAAGATGGCGGCCGCTCCGGACTGTTTAGAATGTTGACAGACACCGGAGAGCCAATCAGCTTCGCTTCGCGAAGTTCCGTTACGCGTCAAGTACGCGAACCGGAGCGCTACCCGGAGCGCTGTTACAGATATATATCTTTTTTTGAACGTTAATTTCTCAAAATCCACTGGAGCACATATATTGAGACCTAGCAAAGGCACATCGGGCTAACAGTCCCTACAATTTTGCCAAGTTTCGTGCAAATCCATTCAGCCGTTCGGGCTAAAAGTGAGGCATCCGCCCTATGGAAATTAACATGGAAAAACGCGTTTTGGGACCCCCCTTTTTTCTCGGCCCCCCCTTGACAAACCCCCCCCCAAATTTTCAGTGGCTGCTCAGAAACAAAATGTTCCATTTTCCTGAAAATTTCAGCCAATTCCGTCCACAAACGCCAAAGTTATTAGACATAGAATTTTCAAAAATCCCATAGAGAAAAAATCCTAACTATATATACCTACTGGCGACCGCCAGTAGGTAATATATATATATATTGCAAGGACAGCAACGTAGCGCTCTACCCACTGGAGGGTTTTAAATACTGAACAGACCTTTTGAATCACAGGTCCGATTGCAAGTGTCAGAAAAACAACTTAAAATGGAAAAAACAACACCGAGGGAGACACTGAATAACAAAAATGACCTTTAAAGAATTCGGACTGTGCTTCAGATGGTCTAGGATCAGAGCACGACCACAAGTACCACAATGCATTTCAACAGGAAGTGATTCCATAAATGAATGCCATTGGAGGCAAACGAAATGACTTTAAACATCGGACTGTGGGGTGCTGCAAGAGCGAGGCTTACCTTGAAAAAGTTCCAGGCGGAACGAAACATGTCGGAATTAAGCCGCTAGCTGTTTGTTTTAAACTCATTAAAGCAATTGAAATGGAGTTTCCTGGTGTGACCATCGTTTTTTCCTCTGGGATCAAACAATTGTTGTAATATATATATATATATATATATATATATATATTTATATATATAAATTCAACACATCTCCTCCGTTTGGATTCGATAACACAGGACACAGCGGGGCTTCGTTTTTTTCAAGTTTTAATCTCAGGCAAGCATAACTGGTTTCGGCAACACGCCTTTTTCAAATGCTTTAAAGTCCCGACATAATTTTCTCCCGATTCTTATTTCAGATTGGCTCCGCCTTACCCAGTGGTGGTTGGCTCCCCTGCACCTCATGCTATCCTTTGCGAATAGCAGGGGACTACCAGTCCCATAATGCCACAGAAGTGATGCCTCAGTGCAGTGTGCGGGAAAACTTGATGTTTATAACATTTATTAAAAAATCCTCTTGCCCCATACTTTCATCCACCGACCTCTGTGCTGAAAGTTAGTCTCTCGAGGCGCTTCTACCAGTGACAGCGTCTCTAATCCTGGTACAGATTCATTGTCTGTGGTTGTTCCATGACTTTACAGAGGATGTGATGGAGGGCCAGGCAATTTATCCGCTGCTACGGTAGACATCAAGAAAGTTCCCATGTCACCTGGCCGCTTCTCTGAAAGGGTCCTGGTTGCGCGTCACAAGTAACGCGGGAAACATCAATTCAACACATCTCCTCCGTTTGGATTCGATAACACAGGACACAGCGGGGCTTCGTTTTTTTCAAGTTTTAATCTCAGGCAAGCATAACCGGTTTCGGCAACACGCCTTTTTCAAATGCTTTAAAGTCCCGACATAACTTTCTCCCGATTCTTATTTCAGATTGGCTCCGCCTTACCCAGTGGTGGTTGGCTCCCCTGCACCTCGTGCTATCCTTTGCGAATAGCAGGGGACTACCAGTCCCATAATGCCACAGAAGTGATGCCTCAGTGCAGTGTGCGGGAAAACTTGATGTTTATAACATTTATAAAAAAATCCTCTTGCCCCATACTTTCATCCACCGACCTCTGTGCTGAAAGTTAGTCTCTCGAGGCGCTTCTACCAGTGACAGCGTCTCTAATACTGGTACAGATTCATTGTCTGTGGTTGTTCCATGACTTTACAGAGGATGTGATGGAGGGCCAGGCAATTAATCCGCTGCTACGGTAGACATCAAGAAAGTTCCCATGTCACCTGGCCGCTTCTCTGAAAGGGTCCTGGTTGCGCGTCATAGGTAACGCGGTAAACATCAATTCAACACATCTCCTCCGTTTGGATTCGATAACACAGGACACAGCGGGGCTTCATTTTTTTCAAGTTTTAATCTCAGGCAAGCATAACCGGTTTCGGCAACACGCCTTTTTCAAATGCTTTAAAGTCCCGACATCATTTTCTCCCGATTCTTATTTCAGATTGGCTCCGCCTTACCCAGTGGTGGTTGGCTCCCCTGCACCTCGTGTTATCCTTTGCGAATAGCAGGGGACTACCAGGCCCATAATGCCACAGAAGTGATGCCTCAGTGCAGTGTGCGGGAAAACTTGATGTTTATAACATTTATTAAAAATTCCTCTTGCCCCATACTTTCATCCACCGACCTCTGTGCTGAAAGTTAGTCTCTCGAGGCGCTTCTACCAGTGACAGCGTCTCTAATCCTGGTACAGATTCATTGTCTGTGGTTGTTCCATGACTTTACAGAGGATGTGATGGAGGGCCAGGCAATTAATCCGCTGCTACGGTAGACATCAAGAAAGTTCCCATGTCACCTGACCGCTTCTCTGAAAGGGTCCTGGCTGCGCGTCATAGGTAACGGGGTAAACATCAATTCAACACATCTCCTCCGTTTGGATTCGATAACACAGGACACATATTACTTACATGTGTATACTGAATCAAATAAAATATATATATATATATATATATATATATATATATATATATATATATATATATGTATATATATATATATATATATATATATATTTATTTCTTTAGAATCACACAGCCCATACCCACCCTAAACCCTAAAAGTACCCTTCCCACCCCAGTACCCTTAACCACCCCAAAACCTAAAGTTACCCTTACTACCCCAAAACCCCTACCCACCCTAAAACCTAAACCTTCCCTTGCCATCCCAAAACCCCTACCTAACCCAAAACCTTGCCTTGCCACCTCAAAACCCTACACACCCTAACACCTAAAATTACCCTTGCCACCCCAAAACCCTTACCCACTCTAAAACCTAAAATTACCCTTGCCACCCCAAAACCCATATCCACCCTCAAATGACCCTTCCCATTCCAAAACCCATACCCACCCTAAGCCATAAAATTGCCCTTGCTACCCCAAAACCCATATCCACACTGAACGCTAAAATTTCCCTTGCCACCCCAAAACCCATACCCACCCTGAACCCTAAAATTACCCTTGCCACCGCAAAACTCATACCCCCTAAACCCTATAGTTACCCTTGCAAAAACCCAGACCCACTCTGAAGCCGATATACTTACCGTATTGTAGTGTAGTTCCTATTATCCCAATAGGCTCTGCGCATTGGAATAATACCTTCAATAGTAAAGGCCTAGACCAGACGTTAACTAGGTCTACTACTGACGATATTAGACTTAAAGTTTTGGGTTTGCCAGCTAGCTCAGAGTTCACTAGAAACTTTCTCGAATGTTCAGGAAGGAATTAACTTCCCTGATTAGACAAGAAGGGATTTAGTTTCTGACAACCATAGAACATGACAGCTTTGCTCTCCCCTAACCAAGAGTGTATCTCGAGAGTCGTGTGAACAAAAGGCAATTTATTTTACTCAGTCAGTACGTGCATTCTTAGTCTCATCAGAATGTAGAGAAAAGGAAGAGACGGGCGTGTTCAATAAAAAGGTGTTATTTATTGATCAGTCTCTTTTCCCATACAAGAGAAATGGATCGATATTATTGCAATACTTATAGTTAAGTAAAGTGCATACATTAAAAGCAGAAGTATAAAATAATACTGTAAAAACATTGATATGGTTTCTAAGGCATAAGATGTTTTAAAATGAATAAAATATATTATATACACATATACATTTGACTAAACGTACTCAACTGGTGTTTCTAAATACGCCTACCCCGTGTACCTGACCTAAGCCTAATACGTGGGCGGGAATAGAAAGTTACAGTTTAAGTTAAGTTTGTTTTTGCCAAGTGAATAACTAAAGAATTCTCTGCGAGGGGTTATTCAGTTCTGTACCTGGAATTAAGGATGAATGAGGGATGGTATCTCTCTCTCTGGTCTCGATATTCCAGGCTGCCTGCGAGGGCTACCCGGAAGCGCCGGTGCTGGATTTCTCGGCAGGAGAAAGCAGCGCGTCTCGTTCTCAGCGCGTCAGGAAGGCGGGGCTGCGCCAGCGGGGTCTGCTCTGCTCTGGGCTTCGGCAAGTATGGCTGCTCCGTCTCGTCACCACCGCGTGTGTTTGCATAGGGCAATATCGGTAATATTTATACCTTTAAGGTGCCGAGATTGACGTAAGGATGGACATAGATACGTCAATAAGGATGTCATACGACTTGCTCGTTAGCACATTCTTTTGCTGAAGTTCTCGGTGAAATCAAAACAATGGCCGCAGGGTTTTGCCCAGGTTGTCATAGGTTTGATTTGTTATGAGAACTCCGTATGCCTTATCAGGGGCTGGAGGAATATCGCTTGTCTAATTAGATCGCAAGCGTTATGACCTAATCAGATAACACGTTCCTGTGCCGTAGTGTGACTGCGTCAGATAACGGTATCTGCATCATGGGGGTTTTCTGCCTCATGGGCTGACTGCTAGTTAACTTGTTGGTTTGTTTAACCAGAATAGGGTCAGGAATAGGGGGATCGATTCAGAACCTATAGGAATACATCACACCCACTCCACGCTAACTATGGACATATTTACTAATCTATGCATAGTAAAACATACTATAGAGTATAGTGTATACCTTACCACCCCAAAATACATAAATGCATTTTGAAATTTTTCAAATATACGGAAGAATTGCAGTCATATGTATTGTATGCACTCAAGCTGTAGAATAATGCCAAAGTAATCACGCATTTGTATACATTATTGCTATTTGGTATATGAGAATTTACACATGAAATGGCTCTTAATACAGAAAAAAAAATTCGAGACCATTCCATCACACAATAAAATATCTATGAACATATCAGCGGGCAGCTAATATCTATAAGCTATCTAAAATTTAGAAACCTTAGTTCTCTAAGAATAGTTCTTACTTTAAGCAGAAGATAGTGTCCCGAAAAATATGTAAAAATATTTTAGGGCTGCTGAAAAATTGCTGTCCGTGAACTGGAGGTAAAAATTGTTCATGTGACTTTATTTTTAAAGTTGAAGGCCGAATTCAGGGAACGCCGTGTGAGAGCTTGCTCAAAAGTCTCTATTTCTGCTCTGGTGAGAACATCATATCATTTAGGCTTTCGAAAAAACTGTCAACAGCTTCCTGGGAAAGTTCCACTAACTCGGAAAAAGGTGTAACCATGCATTCGTGCGCATGATTTTCTCCATTGACATTCTGATTCGCATTGCTGACAGAAGGTCATACCTGTTCGATGCTGCTTTCATCTTGAACTTCACTACCCCTTAATCGTAGTGGTGAAGCTTCCACGAATGCCGTCATCAGGATTGGTAGCCTTTGAGGGCAGCACAAAGCGTGAACCTTGATCGGGCTCAACAATGTTTCTGCATCCATTGGCGCATCCGATTGTAGCGTTAGACAGGTGTCTAACACGCATTCTTCTCCGCATAGCAGACACCTCAATACAGGTAAAACACATCTTTGCCACATTGGTCGAAATGATAGAAACCAAGTCATGTTCAGGTCTCTAAGCCGGGAGAGTCCCAGGATTTTTGATATCCGGTCCCGGTATCCAATGGCTAGGATTGTTTCTTCCCTTGTCGCAAGAGTTTTGTCTGTGACATGGGTTGCCATAACGAAAAATAAGGACTAAGAATAGGATTCCTGCAATTAGTCCCAAGATCAGGGGAAGTCCGCCAAAAATCGAATGGACGAAATCTGGAAAAATACCCAGTATGGCTTTGAATGGTGTTAATGCCATCGAAAATACTGTCTTAAATACCTTTGAGACCCCATTGGTATCAGAACTATTTAAGATTTCATTCAGGATTTCTGCGAAATGTATGGGGGAATTAGTTGATAACAATGAATGTATCTCTGCAGTCGTCCTTGCGACTTGTAGATCATACGTTTCTTTTGATGACGTGAGCCTTGTAGGCGTCTGAAGAAGCACTGTTTTCATTCTGCTTAAAGTATCTATTCGAATAGAAGTAATTTTCAAATTGGGCCATGCCCTTGCCTCCCTGTCTGGAAAGGAGCTGGGGAACAATGAGCGTCCACAGCACTTGACCTTCGCAGTCGTAGTTACGAGATAAGGTGTCCCGGGCATAAGACTACAACATCTGCGATCTACAATTAGAATGTAACTCCCATTATAGAGTCTTTGAAAGAATGGTTCTATCTGTTGCAGGTGCGCCTTGCTGGTGACATGAAAGGGTGTATGAATTCCCTTCACAGGCTCCATGCAAACTAATTCCGTTACACAGAAGCGTGCCGCTTAGTGACATCGCACAATCATTGCCACTAAGAAACACTTTCTGTCCTTTATTACTGACACATGCATGTGAATAGGGCAGGTTCCATGTTGTTTTGATGTACCCCTTTCCCAATTTCTCGTACATGCCAGCCTGTATATATTTTTGGCAGTATTGAAACCTGAAGGTTGAGAGTGGAATATTTATTATCCCATGTATTATCCATTCACTGACAGGTCGTTCTGACATTGTCACTGGTAATCTTTCGAGTTTTTCAATGCTCAAGATTGTATAATCAGCACCCTTTTGTGCCATACTGATTTGTCTATCAGTAAGGTTAAAGATTTGGAATAGTGACGTTGTGTTGATTAAACGCCAAGGCACATAGCCTGAACGCAGATTTTGTAACGTCCAGCCAAGCTGTACAATAGAACGCAATTGAGACTGACCGTGTTGTAATAACAGTAAGTCTTGCGATAATATGTCGATTGCTGAAGACACAATGCTGTCCAAAGAAAAAATTCTGGAGGACAGAGTCATTAACCCATTGTCCACTACAGAAAGTGATTTTTCCAAATTAATACGGTCAATTTCCCGTATTCTCTCTGCTGTTTCAATTTGAGTAACCTTCCAGGCCTCATTGTATGCTGCATATACAGAGGCTGCTATGAATCGCTTGTGACGCTGTTTGCGTGGTCCCATAGTGAAATCACGCAAGTCAGCACCATCAGTAAGTAAAGTTAGGTGTTGCTTAATTTCTGTCAGTGTGGAAGTTTGTAGCCATTGAAGGCATAATTTGCCCACACTGTAGGTGGTTATTATCCCTGGGTGATGTCTTTGAGGATATCTAGGGTCTGGCCTGGTCATTTTGAACCCCTGTGTTTTGTTCAGGAATCTGTCTTGACAGTTATTAGTATCTGTGGGCCAGATCAACCACTGTTTCCAATCTGGATGTGTTCTGTTTTTGTTTAATACATCATTTACGTCTATCTCTTCATCTATAGAGCTATTGCTGTACATTGTTGGTTTTGGAATAGACGGTTTATTTAAGTCTTTAATTTTGGCTAGGCCAAGACAGGTAGTTTGTTGAACAGTGTCATTTAAAAATATCATTTGTTCTGGGATCATGCAGGCTCTAAACAAAGATTCTATACCCTGTACTTGCCATTCTTTTGTACCCCAAACACTTTTCAATTCAACATTTTTGTCCCAATAATCAAAACCAAAAGTATTCATTTTTTCAAAGAATGAGTCCGAATATATCAATTTTGTGTTTGTTATCATGGTCTTTGTCCCTGTCTTATTTGACAATATGAAATAAAATGTTTCAGCATTACTTATGTTAAAACCTGAAAAGTATGAATATTTGTCGTAAACGGTTCTTGAGCTCCCTTTTGGAGGGGTTGCACAATGCTCCCATTGATTATAATTTAAAACATTTCTAGGTTGTGCAGATCTATGTAAAAAATGGTTACCATAGTGGTTATAACAGTACATACTATCATAATTTGTAGAACCCTGCAAATAATCATGTTTGGTAAATTTAGCAGACATTACTAAGTCAGACATCATATTATTAATGCTTTCGAAGTCCCAATCATCAGCAAATGAGCTTGGTTTTACAAAGTCACTCAATGAGATCTTAATTTGGTGTGGATATTTCAGGATTTCGACCGGACCATAAATTTCATAGTCTGTGTTGTCCCATGCTACCCCACCCGGTATAGAATTGGCTGTGAAGTTGACTGAAGAAAGTTCTCTTTTCTCGACGTGTGACGATGTGTGTGGTTTGAGGATCAAGTTGATTTTCTGACTTGCTTTGTCCATTTTAGCATATTTTCCCTCAATGAAGCGTCCCAAAGTAAGTACCATGATGAGCCAAAGTATGAGGATAAATGCACCAAAACCCACCCAAAATTCGATCCATGGAGAAATCAGATATGTTTCTTTCAGTTGTTTCAAAAGTTCTTTAGCTTTATCTTTAAAGGTTTTTGATGATGTCTGTGTCTTTGATTCACTGAAGCCTTCAGAGGAATCATCGAAGTTTATGAAGTAGCCGGATGCAGTTCTGTCAATTGTTCCAATTGGTTCAGGATCACTGTTTCTTGCATTTGTACTTGGTACTTCATTGTAGATTGGTGTGTCTCTGCTAAAAGTTTTTATTTGGGTTTTCAGAGGTCTGAGTTCTATTGCATTGTTGCATAGTCCTTGTCGTTCTTCTGTAGGCGTTTCGAATGTGATGAGCCTCTTCGTTAGGACCTCTGTACTGGTAGCAAACCTTGGTGTTCGGCTACTTATTGGGAGTCCACTTGGCCTACTGTTTGTTATCGGCCACATGATTGTGGTTTTACCAGGTCGATGGATACAACTCGGTTCTCCTTTTTACCAGCAAGTGGCGGTAGTACAACTGATCTTGTCCCGTTGATAGACAAGACAGGAACTGCTTTTCTGTAAGAAGGCCCAAATTCCTTCTTTACCGCGATCTTTTCCCTGACTAGATCCCCGACTTTTGGAATCCAGACAGGTCTTGCTGGGACAGGTGGTGGTTCTTCAGTGGTTGTTGGCTGTTGTTTAAACTTTATGTTGCTCAGGTCTTTTCTTGTTTTGTTTAAGTCCTGCAAAATAGCCAAACGGTCTTTGATATCAAAGCTTTTTTCTTTCACCACTGAAGTCTGACTATCAATGTCAGAGATCAACATCCTAGTTCCAAATAATAATTCGTACGCACTGAATCCCTTCAGAGAATTTCTTGGCAAGTTATTTAGACTACGTTGGACACTTATTAGATGTTTGACCCACCCAGCTCCCGAACCTAATATCCTTTCCGTTATAGATTGCTTTATGCCTTGGTTTTTTCTTTACACCATCCCGTATCCCTCAGGAAGGAAGTGAGAAGATTCCCGCTGTGCTATGCTCATTTGGCCATGTTTCCCATCAGGCTGGAGGGCTAGAGTGAAAACAATGGTCAAACGTAGCATGCTCTTAGCGTATATGCCATTTAGACTCGCAAATTTTTGTATAACAGTCCAGACGTCAGCCGAGTGCTGGTGATCTACATTATAAGTGGAAACTAGCCTGTATATGTTAATCGCAAGCCTTCATTTTTACTCTTGATTTTTTCTGGAGTAAAACGACGAGGTATTAAACTGTTTCTCTCCCCACTGCGATCTCTGTTGCAGTTTGGGCAGTTTTTTACAAACATGGTGTGACGCAGGCTCATGCCTGGCCACCAGTACCGTGATTGTAATTCTTCCAGAGAATCTTTTAGCTTGAGGTGTCTGAGACCCTCGCCCATATGTGCGTCTGCGATTAACAAGTTTCTCCTGTCCATGTTTGGAATCACTCTATCCCCCACTCCAGGGATTCGAGCAAAAGGGACGGAGTTTGCATTGATTATGTATGTATAATTGAGTGGATAGTTGATCGGTAGCGCTGAGCAGTCGCCTTTTGATGAAGTTTTCACCGCCAGCACTGTTTCACCGTCAATGTATTTTAATGTACGCTTTTTTCGAACTACGGGAGCCGATTTAGTGGCTGCCGCTGCGGCTGTGTCAGCCAATGAATTCCCTGCAACGTGAACGCCATCACGCTGATGACTCAGTGAGTGTGTCACGTGAGTCTTTGGTAGCTCTTTTTGTAAAAGAGCTATTTGTTCCCAGAGCAGTTTCTGCTTTATTGGTGCATTTGTGTCATCTTTGTAACCGTTCTGAATCCATGTCTGCAAATCCTTATTATATGATTTGACGCAGTAATATGAATCTGACACTATAAGTGTCGGGAATTCGCGATCCGCATTATCTAGCGCCATTTTCAATGCTAGTATTTCAGTTTGTTGTTCTGAATTAGTTTCTACTGAGTGTGTTTTTGTTAATAGAGGCTTTAGTTTACCTCCGCGCCACACTTCTTTTGTAATCCCACATGTGGGGTTGTATGCCTGTTCTCCCCAAACGGGGGGTTGAGCATGTCCGTCTGTATAAATTACACAGGCGTAATGTCGTAAAGGCAGAATGTCGATTGGCAGAGGGAATGTTCTTTCATATTCTAAATTTTCCATTTCTTCTAGTTCTGGATCAAAGTAATAGTATACTTTGTCCGTTGTGATTGAATTCACCCATTGTATCCATTCCGGATTCAATGTTGTTGTTGGTAAATTACATGGTGTTGTTAGTGCCTCAAAGGCTGATTCTGCTGTTCTGACTGTGATATGTCTACCGTCAGCTTGATCTTTTTCTCTAGCTATTGCGGTTTGAACTGCATGAACAATTTTTTCTTTGTTGCTGAATTTCTGTTCAGCTTCTGTGTACAAGTGTGATTTGAATGCAATTGGTACCTTTTCTCCCTCATTAGAGGTCAGGTATGTGAATCCGCATCTCCCTGGGATGACTCGAATCACAAGATTGCGTGTGTTATCACGTGTTTCTAATTTTGTTTTAATTAGCATGTCTGTTTGTAAGGATCTCAAAATTTCTGTGTGTATTTGAGTCCAATTATATCTTTTAAAATCTGGTTTTATCAGATCATAAAGGGGTTTGACCCTTTCTGCGTAATTTGCAATGTATGTTCTTCCGAAATTTAGGAAGCCTAGAATCGACTGTAGGTTTTTTAGTGTTCTAGGTGCTTGGATTACGGCACATTTCTCTAGGAAATTGTCAGCCAGGCTTTTGCCTTCACTTGATAATTCATATCCTAAGAACAGGACTGTCAGATGGGCAATTCTGGATTTTTTAAAGTTGAATTTGTAACCCTCTGCTGCGAACCCAAGTATTATGGTGTTCACTCTCTTCAAGTGAGTCTCCAAGTCATCATCTGTTAAGTAAATGTCGTCGACATAAGATAATGCTTCATCATCATATATTTGTAGTAATTCTGTTACTCTCGCTGAGAATACTCCCGGGCTGTTCTTGTACCCCTGGGCTAACCGACAGAATTGTTTTTGAGTGCCATTTATTGAGAACGCAGACAAATATCTGCTCTCTGGTGCTATGTTTTGACAAAAGAATCCATTAGAGATGTCTAATGTTGTTTTGTATTTTTTGCGCACTATGTTATTCATTAGTGCAGCACTATGCGAATTTTGCACTGCAAAAGTTTTGCAACATGTGTTAAGGTGTCGGTAATCCAAAACTAGACGATATGAATTGTCTGGTTTGGAGACCGGAAACAAAGGGTTGTTCATTTGTGAGGTGCAAGTTTCAATCACCCCCTGGTATTCTAGCTGATCTAGTATTTCTTTCACCTGTTTTTTAGCTTCTTGCTTAATTGGGTACTGCCTTTGTGCAGTAGGTTGTGATTTTAACTGGATTTTGTGAGGAGGAGAGTCCTCATCCCATCCCACGTGATTTTTATATAAAGCAGGAGCTAGAGCCACTGCCCACTTTCTAGCAAGTGTGTATTTTTTATGAATTGGGATATGATTTGAGAAGGCAGGCATAATTACTTCTTCGCCATGAGGGCAATCCCTGACAAACTCTGGTGGCCAGTCTTTTTCAGCTAGAAGGATATCATAGCCCTTGGAGAGATTATCCCAAAATAGTCCCCTTATTTTTCTAGTCTTATCACCCTCTATACGTAATATTATTTTGTATATTTTGTGAGGTTTGCTAACTCTGGTGTCTGCAGTTTCCACTTGAAGATATTCATTCGTGTCCACTGTCTCCAGATGATTCATAAGGACTTTGCGAGTTATGCTCACTTCTGCTGCGCTGTCTAGCATTGTCTGAGCCCATTCCCCGTTTTTCAGTTGTGTCCTCAGAATTCTCGGCATTGTTAACTATTTTAATGCTGGCTACCTTCTTCTTTGGAAATTGTAATTTCTTTTTTAGCTGAGCAGGTTCCTTGTCTTTGGACTTGGCGTGCTCTTCTCTTTGTTCTGATCGTCCTCTTCTTTCCGATTTCTGCGAGGAAGTCTGAAAAGATTGAGAGGGACGTGTATCAATATCTTGATATCTATCAGGCTTTTTTATATTATCCCTATTTCTAAGGTTATATCTTTTCCCAGAGGGGTCACTCTGGGGTGACCTGTGTCTTTGGTTCGGAGATTTCTCTCTTCGCCTAGGAGACCTTCCTCTGGACTGGAATTTCTTTTCTTTGGGATTGGATTGTTTGTTTCCATCCCAGCTCTTTTTCTGTGATGTTGAATTATTATTAAAAAATGTTTTTTCTGGACTTTCAATTAGTTGTGGTTTTACTGGTATTCCACCTAAACTATCTCTACCTAGTTCCTCATAGGATTTTTCTATGATTCTGGCAATTTCAGCTGGTTGGTCTGCTATATCTGTTTCCTTTAACCTCTGGCGGATCGCCACGTTTGCTGCTTCTCCCTTTATGTTGGCTAATAATATAGCCGAGACCTGCTTGAAGTCTTTTAGTAATTTCATACCAAGAGTTAAAGCGGGTTCTGGACCGTATTCATCTTGAATTTGTTTTAGCACACCTGGTATTACCGAAATGGATGGAACACCGTGCGTTTTTGTGTAGATGGAAGCAAAGACTGTACCCCAAGTGTCACAGTCCTCAATGTGTGGTGCGATTCCCATTGGAAGACAGATAGTCAGAATCCTGTGCTTTTCTAGCGGGGTGGTGTCTGGAAACACCGCCTCTATTTGGGTGATTTTCTGCGCTAGCCAGAATGGTATTTGTTCCCGTTTAGCCGGTACTTTACCTAGGCAGGACTGGATGTTCTGTGGTGTAATTTTATTTGTGTTTCCCTGGTGAGGGGTCAGCTGTGGGAGTTTAATCGCTGGCTGAATTGTTGAAGTCCGCATCACATACTGGACTAATTGTCTATGTATTTTTATTAATTGTTTTAGCTGTGTTAACAGGTTGGCTGCAGACATCCCGTCGATGTCTGGATGTGGTGTGTATCCGGCTAGGACCGGCCACGTTGCTCCTGGTCTACCTAAAGGACCGAGCCTGGTGATGTGATTATTATGTTTTAGGGCGCCATCAAATAAGAGCAAATGCTCTTGAAATTAGAGTGGTACTTCCACCTCCTCAAAAGGAGTGTACGTTTCAGGAGGTTCCTCTATTTTGTAATAGTGGAAGTACTTTGTTACAGGATTTGCTGCTGGAAAATTTATCCATGAATAGTATACCTCTGTCTGCCGATATTCGTGTGCCTCAATTACGAATATGACTGTACCACCTCTAGGTGTCAGTCCATTTTCTATAAGTTTTATGGTTATAGATTTCCTTTTAATGACCGGGATGAGTATTATATCCTGGTCTGCTTCCTGCATGGTAGCATCAGCTGCTGCGAGTTCAGTTGCTAATCTAACTGCCTCTCTTTCTTCATCACTGTCTACCATTTTACCGACAGGATGGTTATTTTGTTTGTTTGCAGATCAGGTTTCTTATGGAAACAAAGATTAGATGCACAATATTTTGGAACAGTGTATTCTTCAACGTTGACTATACCAAGAACCATACATAGGAGTTCCCTCCTGCGAGGTCTGGCGGATATAACCTTTTACCCACTCCAGACGTCTTTGGAGTATTATGGGAGAAAGGGGTCTGAGTGAGAAAGCACGACTGAGTTACTTTAAATGTCTTACGTTAGTTTTATCGCCCTTTCCAAACGCGTTGGGCGCCATGTAGTGTAGTTCCTATTATCCCAATAGGCTCTGCGCATTGGAATAATACCTTCAATAGTAAAGGCCTAGACCAGACGTTAACTAGGTCTACTACTGACGATATTAGACTTAAAGTTTTGGGTTTGCCAGCTAGCTCAGAGTTCACTAGAAACTTTCTCGAATGTTCAGGAAGGAATTAACTTCCCTGATTAGACAAGAAGGGATTTAGTTTCTGACAACCATAGAACATGACAACTTTGCTCTCCCCTAACCAAGAGTGTATCTCGAGAGTCGTGTGAACAAAAGGCAATTTATTTTACTCAGTCAGTACGTGCATTCTTAGTCTCATCAGAATGTAGAGAAAAGGAAGAGACGGGCGTGTTCAATAAAAAGGTGTTATTTATTGATCAGTCTCTTTTCTCATACAAGAGAAATGGATCGATATTATTGCAATACTTATAGTTAAGTAAAGTGCATACATTAAAAGCAGAAGTATAAAATAATACTGTAAAAACATTGATATGGTTTCTAAGCCATAAGATGTTTTAAAATGAATAAAATATATTATATACACATATACATTTGACTAAACGTACTCAACTGGTGTTTCTAAATATGCCTACCCCGTGTACCTGACCTAAGCCTAATACGTGGGCGGGAATAGAAAGTTACAGTTTAAGTTAAGTTTGTTTTTGCCAAGTGAATAACTAAAGAATTCTCTGCGAGGGGTTATTCAGTTCTGTACCTGGAATTAAGGATGAATGAGGGATGGTATCTCTCTCTCTGGTCTCGATATTCCAGGCTGCCTGCGAGGGCTACCCGGAAGCGCCGGTGCTGGATTTCTCGGCAGGAGAAAGCAGCGCGTCTCGTTCTCAGCGCGTCAGGAAGGCGGGGCTGCGCCAGCGGGGTCTGCTCTGCTCTGGGCTTCGGCAAGTATGGCTGCTCCGTCTCGTCACCACCGCGTGTGTTTGCATAGGGCAATATCGGTAATATTTATACCTTTAAGGTGCCGAGATTGACGTAAGGATGGACATAGATACGTCAATAAGGATGTCATACGACTTGCTCGTTAGCACATTCTTTTGCTGAAGTTCTCGGTGAAATCAAAACAATGGCCGCAGGGTTTTGCCCAGGTTGTCATAGGTTTGATTTGTTATGAGAACTCCGTATGCCTTATCAGGGGCTGGAGGAATATCGCTTGTCTAATTAGATCGCAAGCGTTATGACCTAATCAGATAACACGTTCCTGTGCCGTAGTGTGACTGCGTCAGATAACGGTATCTGCATCATGGGGGTTTTCTGCCTCATGGGCTGACTGCTAGTTAACTTGTTGGTTTGTTTAACCAGAATAGGGTCAGGAATAGGGGGATCGATTCAGAACCTATAGGAATACATCACAGTATACTTACATATAAAACACATATACCTTTACCATTCATGCCTTTACAACTAAATTCATTGTAAAGGCATGCGTGGTAAAGGCATATGCGTTGTAATGGCATGTGTTGGGATGGCAGTGTGTTGTAATGGCACTTTGGTTGTAATTGCACTTTTGTTGTAATTCCATGCTATCTAATATCATTTGTTGTAATGGACTCATTGTAATGGATGTTTCCCTCCTCCAACCAGCCCCAGGTCTCACAAAATGAATGCCAGAATCTTCCAGGTATTGTACCATTCACAGGCACACATATACCCAGCACATGAAAAGCAGAATAAACATGCTGCACAGTGCTACATACATACCTGATGTAGGTCAAGGGGGCCAAGGGTCAGTAAAGCACACAGCAATGGAACTTTACATGAGTGAGTCTGTAGGCATCACTCCAGCAACACGGGTAATAAGGCCTGTTCACTTCTACACTTCTTCTGCGCACGTACAACTTAACTCCTGAAAAAGGTAATAGCCTTTCACCACTATGAGGGTAGCCCATTGGGTGCACCTACCGGTCCAACAAGATAACAATCTGACAGGCCTATGTCATGATGCATACACATGATCCAATTTTCCCATGACAACAAAAATCAGCAGGAGGGATCCAGACATCATTGCAGCTGGGGCATTTAGGGCAGGAGTCCTCACCTGTCACCATATATGGGACTTTTCCATCCAGAACGCTTGGTTTATGAGGAAGTTTCTAATAAAATATTTAAATAAAGTAGCATAAACGTGTTCATCTGGTTCCCAATAATGATTACAAAGATTATATTCTGTTGGTTTGGACGCTGCAAACTCATACTTTGCAGTACGTGACGTAGCCTTGCAAAGATGGTATAGACCCAACTCCTTATACCTAACCATTCCCACTCGTGAACTACAGGTGCAAGAAACGCCCAAAGCGCCAAGAGCGGCTATCTGGCCATGCAAAACCAGGAGAAAGTCACAACAAATTCAGATTGATGAAGCATTGGTAGGTTACAAGGACCACGTAAATCCAACTGAATAGTTACCTTTCAGGTAATGTAAAGGGTCTTGTTCACGATGGAGGGGGCCACAAGGAGCAGGGAAGCATTGCGGATGGTCATCACTGCAGCACGAACAGCAGGCCTGGAGTCACGGATGGGCGTTGCTGTGACATAAGTATCCTGTTGTCATTGTGAATAGTTGGTCTGGTGCTTCGCGATGGTGTTCACCGCAAACAATTGATGCTGTAGCTCAAAGGGTCAGACAGATGGAATTCCACATTGGCAAGGTGTGCAGGTGGTGAGATTCCTGAATCAACAGGCCTGTTTGCAGTTGTGAAGAGCCCAAAAACTTCGATTCAGCCTCCCTGAGGCCACAACAAGGGCCAAGGAACTGAGGGGCACCACTTGGGAGTCAGGCTCTTGCTCCAGCTGGTTCTGGCTGCTGGTTCAGTTGGTTGTGAGCCTGTTATGTCCCTGTGGCTTTGAACAGCAGACTAGCCCTTGGAGTCACTCTGGGATCCTGGGTTCAGATGCAGGTCCAAGTCCCTCTGACTCAGGCAAGAGGACAGATGGGCAACAGGGCAGGAATCCAGCAAGGCAGCAGTCCAGCAAGACTGTAATCTGGCAGGACAGCAGTCCAGCAGAGTGAGAGTCCTTCCAGAAAGGGAAGAAAGGGAAGAGGGTCTTGTTTGATGGTGCCTCCTATAGTCTTTGAGTGAGCTGTTACTGTTGAAGCAACTTCTTATCATTCAAGTACTTGGATTCTCGATTGACTTGTGTCCACCTTTCCCTTGCCTCCTAGAAGTATTTGCGAGGCAGTTGCTTAGTACTCTTCACCAAGATGTGGGATAGGAGTGATACGTCGTGATGCGGATGCTTATTCTGCGCTACATTCATGCAAGCTAAGATTCAGAAATCTAAAAGATACATCCAACTGTTAACTTCAAATATGTTTTACATCAAGATCTTGCATCACTTTTTCATATGGGACCAACGGTAAGTTACAGCAAGTATAGGAAGATCCTTCCTTGTCAAATTGTTGAGGCAAAACAGACGTAGGGCATAGTTTAAATACTAGCCACGCTCAAGATAGCCACTGAGATTTGCCAAGATCTCAAGAGATCTCAGCAAAACCCTGTGGTTAACAAGAATAACTGAGCACAAGGCTTATTGCTCAGACTATGAGGTGCCAGGAGCTCAGGTAAGATGATATGAACAATTCAGCAATGCTCACAACAAAACAAGGTATACCCAACAATCATTCCTAGTATTGCCAAATATTGCAGTGGGGCTCAGGCGAGGATTGGTAACACTGGACCCCATAAAAACCATAAGACGCACTAGTGGGGCCCAGCAATGTTGCTAGAATGGTGGGACAACTCAGGGCAGCACAACAGAGATAGGTTCTGAGGCCCAACAGTTACAATGGAGTAGTGGGTCGACTCAGGGCAGCACAACCGCGAAAGGCTCAAGGCAACCTAAGGGCTAACTGTGACATATTCCTTACAGTCAATAAGATACTGAAGCTTACCTTCATATTAATGTGTCACAGCTGGAGATGGCAGACAAAGGACCCACAGCAGTACCTGTAGAGCACTGCAGCCAAGTGCAGCGCAACGACTTAAGGACAAAACTCTTACATTAGTAAGTTATTTTTAAAATGTATACTTAATGATTTAGTAGATATATAGATATATAGATGGTTACATTTTTTATTGACTTTATATTAATTGTACATGTTTATATTGTTTTTAAAACATGTTTAATTATTGATAGAATGGTTTATGGAAAATAGTGTTTATTAATCGATTTCTCTTGTTTTAATGTATAATTACATATGTATTTATAGACATTTTTAAGCGAATTGTACGTGTATGAATTGCACCTTTTAAACGTCATTAAATATATACACATTTTTTATGTGATTTTTTTAAAAATGTATAACATTTGTTTAGAAAATTAATTTAACTACATTTTTAGAGTTACTAATTGTTAAATATATTTATAGACATGTATGCCTACTTATGTAATAGCAATACTTTGGTTCACAATAATTCTTGAGGTCCTTATAATGGTACTTTGCACTACAAGCAAGTAAAGTCGATATTTTTATCTCTATACTTTTACTGTGATATTTTGGTATCATGATAATTTTAAGGTCAATATTCTGTCACAAATGTGCTGAGAATGCCACTTGATTGCTCTGGGCAGGCAAAGAGGAATTTGCATTAATACGTGTTGAATGCAAATCTGGTCCCTCCGTAATGTCTGCAGGTGATTAATACTGCTTGGGTGGTGAATACTTTGTTAATGTAATCCCTTTTCACATGGGAGATACCACTCAAACTTCTGCTCTTTTGACAAACTTTGAAAACTTCTTTTGACAATCTCAGCATGGTATGTATTAGAGCTACACTTACGCAAATAAACCATTGACAAATTAGGAGCTGTCATCGGTTTTACATACACAAATCAAATATATATGTCCATATATATGTATACACTCACACAAACAAACTCAGATATAAATATATATATATATATATATATATATATATATATATATATATATATATATATATATATATATATATATATATATATATATATATATATATATATATATATACATATATATATATATATATATATATATATATTACCTACTGGCGGTCGCCAGTAGGTATATATAGTTAGGATTTTTTCCCTATGGGATTTTTGAAAATTCTATGTCTAATAACTTTGGCGTTTGTGGACGGAATTGGCTGAAATTTTCAGGAAAATGGCACATTATGTTTCTGAGCAGCCCTTAAAAATTTGGGGGGGGTTCGTCAAGGGGGGGGCGAGAAAAAAGGGGGGTCCCAAAACGTGTTTTTAACATTGAGTTTTCCTTAGGGCGGTTGGACTCACTTTTAGCCCGAACGGCTGAATGGATTTGCACGAAACTTGGCAAAATTGTAGGGACTGGTAGCCCGATGTGCCTTTTGTAGGTCTCAATATATGTGCTTCAGTGGATTTTGAGAAATTAACGTTCAAAAAAAGATATATATCTGTAACAGCGGACCGGGCAGCGCTGCAGTTCGCGTACTTTTCGCGCAACGGAGCTTTGTGAAGCGAAGCTGATTGGTTCTCCGGCGTCTGTAAACATTCCAAACAGTCCGTAGCGGCCGCCATCTTGTCTCTCGGTAGGATCGAGAGACAAGAGGAGGCCAAAGCGAAGGGGCAAATGACCATAAGGGGGCATAGTAGATCCTCGCTGACCCCCTAGGTTTGATGTGGAGGTTTTAAAAGGGCCCCGCGGGGCAAAAAAAAAAAATAATAATAATAATCGAACGGCTGAATGGATTTGCACGAAACTTGGTAAAATATTAGGGACTGGTAGCCCGATGTGCCTTTGCTAGGTCTCAATATATGTGCTCCAGTGGATTTTGAGAAATTAACGTTCAAAAAAAGATATATATCTGTAACAGCGCTCCGCTTCGCGTAACGGAGGTTTGCGAAGCTGATTGGTTCTCCGGCGTCTGTAAACATTGCAAACAGTCCGTAGCGGCCGCCATCTTGTCTCTCGGTAGGATCGAGAGACAAGAGGAGGCCAAAGCGAAGGGGCAAATGACCATAAGGGGGCATAGTAGATCCTCCTTGACCTCTTAGGTTTGATGTGGAGGTTTTAAAAGGGCCCCGCGAGGCAAAAAAAAAAATAATAATAATAATCGAACGGCTGAATGGATTTGCACGAAACTTGGCAAAATTGTAGGGACTGGTAGTCCGATGTGCCTTTGCTAGGTCTCAATATATGTGCTCCAGTGGATTTTGAGAAATTAACGTTCAAAAAAAGATATATATCTGTAACAGCGCTCCGCTTCGCGGAGATAAAATTATATCTGTATTACCTAGCTGTTGCTAACACCAGTTAGCGACGGCTAGTAGGAGATAGCGACCATCTTGGGCCCCACTTTGCATGTGAGTGATATTTATCACTAATGACATGCAAAGTGGGCATGCCAAGATGTTAGCGACTGGAAACAGTCGCTAACATCGCTATCTCCTATTATCAACTTTTGGAAATATTCGCGATAAGCGCGAATATCTCCAAAAGCTAGCACCTGCCCTGAGCAGTTCTAAGGCATGTTATCCAATGGGAGGTGGATAACATGGCTAAGAGCATTAGCTCGGTAATGCATGAATATCGCTGAGTTTTCAGCGATATTAATGCATTGCGGTCGTTTTTTATCATATTTGCGATAAACCTTGATAATAGCAAGGTTTATCTGCGATAATTTCTGACGATGCTTAGCGGTAAAAAAATCGTTGCTAAGCATCGTTAGGGATAAATATCGCTTAACTTTGGTAATATGCCCCAACGTCTGTTAACGTTCGATTCGAAGGAAATCAGGAAGTGTTGAAAAACATTGTCTGCGCCATCTTGCCTTTTTTCAAATGCCACACTTTTGTCGTGCACGGCAGTCATTTTAGATGCCTTGACCAGACCCACTCTGTGCACGCTGTCGATCCTTAGCATGACTCCCCACCCTCGCAAGCATCTCCCCCAGGCAGTGGTCACCCCCGCTCTCTGTCTTATGCATGGGTAATAAACCACCCCCCATCTGCGCTGCTCTTCCCTGAGAATCACACCCTGTGCCCGCCCGACACCTCCCTTTCGCCCTATTCACTACCGCACCCTCTGACACTCCTTTTCCTCTGTGTCCGATTGTCCAGGCCGGTCCTAGGGTATCAGCTAGCCCTGCAGATGTAGTTTATGGCCCCAGCTGTAAAGAATCACCCCTCTTCAAAGGAGTTATAGTAGATCAAGGCCCACACTCGATGAGATCCGTCACAGCAGACGCGTTCCTATTATCTGAAAACCATCCTGTATTGTGATTGGGGAGGGGACCGAGCCTGAAGCGGAAGATTCCAGGGATGACTCTTTGTACATCAAAGTTTTTACAATTATGTGTCACATTAAAAATATATAGCACTCCAACAAAGTAGTAAGATTATAAAACTTTAATAACTTATAAATATATACAAGAAAACAAAAACAGTAATAACATATAAACATTTTTAGGGAAAAACAACGAAGTAGCGGTCGGCTGTGCGAATAGTCCCAACGCAGCACAACGTCCAGATTTCTGGCGTGGGGCGTCGCGGGGGGTGGGTCATCAGTAGCAAACTGTTGTGCGAATAGTTCCAAGGCAGCAGAACGATGGCACCAAGGTGATGTCCAGTAAGTTGCCGCACTGGTTTTGGTATCCTACAATGCTGCTCCGAATAACGGCGTGGGGCGCCCCGGGGGAGGCGGCGTGAACGGGCCTCTCCAGGTGGAGTGTCATCTGTTGTAGTGGGGCGCCCCTTTACCGTTTCAGTTGCCATTCCGTCCGTTTTTGGTCCACTGTGTCAAAAGCCGCAATTCAGCTGAGTTGCGCCCACCCTTGCGGTGCAGCGATAGGCGGCTGTCACAGGACTCTCAAAATGGCGGCAGGCTCTTTCCTTTTTGGGCCTGGTCCACTGAAATGGCCCTGGGACACCTTGGAAATCGGACGCTTGTCTGCTAGGTCTTGGACCCCATTCTCGAAAGCGTCCCCTCCGCCTTGAGGATTTATCAAAAGTTTTGGGGGCCCCCGACTCCTGTAGGCTTCTGGTGGGGAGCGGTTGCCATGATTGCTCGCGGAATGACCACGACGGAGCTACGAGATGGTGGTGCTCTCATGCTGAAGCCAGCTTCAGTCTGAAACATCCAGAAACAAGGTGGGGCTTTCATCGTTTGGGAAAAAAAAAAGGTTTTCATCCAATGAAAAGTGTTGTTTTTAGGTCATATGATCAAGCCTTCCATCATTAGGAAACCAAAAGTAAAATGAACCAATGAAAAGTTTTATAAACAAGTCACATGACCTGTTATGCGGCATAGGGTATAAAATGCGGAGAAAATACGTTGGCACGTGAGGCGGCGTCAGTAGCGGACCGATGTGCGAATAGGCCGAAGGCAATACAACGCGCCAAGATCCGGATGGCACCGAGGTGGTGTCCAGCAAGTTGCATCACTGGTGTGCCCATCCTACAATGCTGAAAGTCGGCGTGGGGCGCCCCGTTGGCCTGTGAGTTTACGTCAGTAGCGGACCGATGTGCGAATAGGCCGAAGGCAGCACAACGCGCCAAGATCCGGATGGCACCGAGGTGGTGTCTAGTAAGTTGCCGCACTGGTGTGGCCATCCTATAATGTTGAAAGTCGGCGTGGGGCGCCCCGTTGGCCTGTGAGATGGCGGCAGTAGCGGACCGATGTGCGAATGGGGCCAAAGGCAGCGCAACAATATTTCCGGAATAGAAGACACCACAAGGCGCTGAGATGCCAAGATCCGGATGGCACCGAGGTGGTGTCTAGCAAGTTGTGGCACTGGTGTGGCCATCCTACAATGGTAAAAGTCGGCGTGGGGCGCCCTGTTGGCCTGTGAGATGGTGTCAGTAGCGGACTGATGTGCGAATGGGGCCAAAGGCAGCGCAACAATATTTTCTGACTGACACCACAAGGCGCTGAGATGCCAAGATCCGGATGGCACCGAGGTGATGTCTAAGTTGCGGACCGATGTGCGAATGGGGTCAAAGGCAGCGCAACAATATTTTCTGTATGGAAGATACCACTAGGCGTTGAGATGCCAAGATCCGGATGGCACCGAGGTGATGTCTAGCAAGTTGCTGTACTGGTGTGGTCATCCTACAATGCTGAAAGTCGGCGTGGGGCGCCCCATTAGCCTGTGAGATGGCGTCAGTAGCGGACCGATGTGCGAATAGGCCGAAGGCAGCACAACGCGCCAAGATCCGGATGTCACCGTGGTGGTTTCATAGTTGAGAGGCACTTCATCTGCAGTGGGGCGCCGAGATCCGGATGGCACCGAGGTGATGTCTAGCAAGTTGCTGTACTGGTGTGGTCATCCTACAATGCTGAAAGTCGGCGTGGGGCGCCCCATTAGCCTGTGAGATGGCGTCAGTAGCGGACCGATGTGCGAATGGGGCCAAAGGCAGCGCAACAATATTTTCTGAAGAGAAGACACCAAAAGGCGCTGAGATTCCAAGATCCGGATGGCACCGAGGTGGTGTCTAGCAAGCTATGCAGTTGAGTTGTGTGCGCACTTGCGGCGAATAGGTCGAAGGCAGCATAACAATGTTTTCTGAATAGAAGACACCACAAGGCGTTGAGATTCGGTTACCACCGAGGTGATGTCTAGCAAGTTGCCGCACTGGTGTGGCCATCCTACAATACTGCTCCGAATAACGGCGTGGGGTGCCCGAAGGGGGGGGGGAGGGGGCGTGAACGGGCCTTCCTAGGTGGAGGCTCGTCTGCTGTAGTGGGGCGCCCCTTTACCGTTTCAGTTGCCATTCAGCTGAGTTTCGGCTGCTCTTGATGCTACAGCGACAGGCGGCTGCAACAGGACTCTCAAAATGGCGGCCTGTTCTTTGGATTTGGGCCTGGTCCACTAAAATGGCCCTGGGACACCTTAGAACTCGGACGCTCGATTTTTTTTTTCCTTTCCTGTACATGCAAAAAAAGGTAAATGCCCGGTACGTTACACGCTTCATCTGCCACGATGAACTCTCCAGAGGAACCGAAAAAAAATATAGTTATGGTAACTATACCATGCATCGTCATATGGTGAGGTGGCACCAATTAATTATAGTGCTGCATAAAAGAGAGATTTGGAGGAGAACCCCTGACCTGCTAGTACATTCATCAAAGAAGTGGCACTGACAGCATCAGAGGCAAGGGAAACGGTCCCAAATATTTAGAAGAACTTTGGAAAGATTAAAATGACATGTTTAGATTGTGGCAAATTAATTTCATGTGGACAGATGAGTGTTACTCTAATAAATACAGCATATGAACATCATCATAGTCGATGGTTGGTAGAGACATTTTGACTATATCCTGGACCTGCCCGTCCTCGCCCAAAATGGCGCCGGAATAAATGGGACTCGTAACTCCTTGTTGTGTACTGGTTGCAGAACCTTGAAATCACGAGATACGTATGCAGTTTTGAAGCACATGGCGGGCGGGGACGAGAATTGATTGAATATTTCGACATCCCTATTGATATTAAGTTCTGATGTGTTATTGATTACTGTACTATTGAAAGTTCGAATTAACGTCACCCATGGTACTTGCCCGCAAATGTATATCTAGATAATTTTATTGTAACTGGCCCTGTCGTATTTTAATTATAAAATGTACGTCCACCGATTCCGTAACTGTTAGACACCTTAGTTCTTGCAACCTAATGGCCCGCCCGTTACGTTCCTCTACAGTGTAAATGTCTACTCATCATATACGATTACAGTTTGCTCCGTGGCCGGCCCACGTGGTTATAGGCTCGTATTTGTATAATGAAATTTTCACAATAAAGGTTTTTAAAAGAAAACATGGTAGTAGTATATACATTGGTAAAGTTTTTAATAATAGTCACTGTTTTAGAATCAGTAAAAGGCAAGTGAAATAAAGCAGACCAATTACATGAAGGGTAAAAGGTATAATTCGAAGGAACGCAGTAAAGATAAATGGTCAAGGGCTGTTGTGTTTTCTACTCCTGCAACATAAAGTGATCGATAAGAATCTCATATTCAGGCGTATCGGCGACTAAGACAGCAGGTCGACCCTCTTTTGCTCAACGGCTCCGTCATGGGACGAAGAAACGCTCTTTTTCTCGAAAAAAGAATATATTTTACTTGCAGGACAGTTGTAAATTTTCCGGGAAAGTACATTAGCCTGGAACATTATAACATATATTTAAGAAAAAATAATGTTCGGAAGTAATAAAAAGCGTAATTTTTAGGTCATATGACCAAGCCTTTCATCATTAGAATAAGAAAAGTAAAATGAACCAATGAAAAGTTTTATTAACAAGTCACATGACTTGTTATGCTTACGTTACGCGCTGCGCGCCCCGGATGACTTCCGGATGCGCTAACGCGGCGCGTCATATGACGCATTACGCGACAACGCAGGCCCAGAATATAGTCAAAATGTCTCCACCAACCAGCGGTTGGAACACAACCCCTTTCAGCAGGCTAAATAGTTCTGTTAAATGACAACAGAAGGGACAGGCAACAAGAACCATCAGTCAAAGAGGGGAGGGCTAGTTCTTCTCTACCGGGTTACATTGGGGCGCTACCGGAACTGATCGAATTGGTAGTCTACAGTGTTTCTGGATATTCAGACTGAAGCTGGGGTTAGCATGAGAGCAGCACCATTTCGTAGCTCCGTCGTGGCCATTCCGCAACCAATCATGGCAGCCGCTCTTTATCGTTATTTTGGGCGGGGTGGGTGGCGGAGCCAAGCTGTTTTGCAGCCATCATTGTGTGGAGTTCAGTTCATCTCACTAGTTTTGTATTTGTCATGAGGGGTTGTTCCTAATGTTTCTATTTTAGCGAGGTCAAAAAGAGATCCCATTAGTGGCCTACTGATTTTGCTCGATTCCTTTTCTTTTTTTTTTACACGATTTTTCGTTATCTGCGAAGACTAAACAGAGTATTGCGACTCTGTGTTTGTTTGTAAATAGAGAATGAACCAAAGAGAACCAATTCTAAAACAGTAAATACTTGGATAACAATCAATCAAATGGAGAGAGAAGCAGGCACGACGTATTACAACGGGGGCAAAGGCCTGCGTTAACTACCCTTCACTATGTGCAAAGAGAGAGTACTCCTAATAGAAATGAGGGGGGGGGGCACCATTCAAAGCAGATCAGTGTGCATAAACACGAAAATGTTTTCACTTACCACGTACTTGACATTCGACAGCTTATGATATTTGCTATTAAAAAACCATTGAAATTCACTGAAAAAACCATAGGTTATAGACCATATATAGTTAGGAATTAGCATTTACAAAACCTTGAAAATTCACTGAAAAAACCATAGGTTATAGACCATATATAGTTAGGAATTCGCATTTAAAAAACCTTATTTTACTCACACAAAACCATTGAAATTCCATATATAGTTAGTTGCACTAACTATATATCGCGCACCCGCAATCCACTGCTGATCATGTCACATATTACATCATTCATGACATGGTCAGTGACATCACTGATGACATCACTGATGACATCTCAAATGACATCACTGATGAGATCACTGATGACATCATCCAGTGACTGTGTGTTTCTGTAAAGTTTAAATATGTTTTACATATTGAAGAATGAGTAGATGTATAAGTGTCTGGACGAAGGATTTAGTAGGTGCATGACTGAATGTATGAGTGAGTGATTAAATGTGTCTCACTGAGTGCATGGGTTAGTGACTAAACTGTCTTAATTTGTGCATCATTATGTCTGTTGTTCTGTAAACTGCTGCATGTGTTGATCAGTAGCTATATGATTAACTATATGGGTTATTGATTGATTGTCCAAGTATTTGTATGGGAGACTGAGTGTGTGTGTGGCTGGCTGGGAGGTGTGTGACTCTGTGCAGATCAATGTGTACTTGTATCAATGATTGTATAAGAAAGTAAGTATGTGTTAGTATATGTTTGAAAATGTAAGGTGCTCTATGTTTAACTGTATAGACAAGAAAATGGAAGTGTGATTGATTCTTTACAGGACTGACTAGGTGTGTGAGTAACTCCATGGATGAGTGGCAGAGTGTGAGTGTCTGTATAGGTGTATGAGTGCATATGATAGTGTTGTAAAGATGAGTGATTGTATGTATGAATGATTGTATGGGTGAAGGAGTGAATGTGTGTGTAGACGTAGGAATCAGTGAGTACGTATGTAGTAACTAGTATTGGTGTGTCAATGGTTTCAAAAATTATACTCTGTATTTAACACTGGGTGAAACAGAGGTTATATTAAAATGTGAGGAGATGCATTGTATTGTCACATGAATGATATCATCAGTGATGTGGTCATTGATGTCAAATGAGATGTCATCAGTGATCTCATCAGTGATGTCATTTGAGATGTCATCAGTGATGTCATCAGTGATGTCACTGACCATGTCATGAATGATGTAATATGTGACATGATCAGCAGTGGATTGCGGGTGCGCGATATATAGTTAGTGCAACTAACTATATATGGAATTTCAATGGTTTTGTGTGAGTAAAATAAGGTTTTTTAAATGCTAATTCCTAACTATATATGGTCTATAACCTATGGTTTTTTCAGTGAATATATATATATATACACATCATTACTAATGCATATGTATACGTCATTGTCAATGCACAAGTAAAGGGAATTATGGTGTTGCCAGCAGTGACGATATCAACATTACGTTTTTCTTTTTTTTTCAAACTTGTGTTTATTAAATTTTTTTGCAGAGTTACAAAAACCAAGCATGATAAGACAATGTTCATAAACCTTCGGATGTCGCTTACAAGTAGCTAAATAGTGAGTTCAGAGGCTGTTAAGGGATCCGCCGGTTTGTTCTTAGCATGCAAACAACATGTATCATCTGCCACCCTGTACATGGTCTTTGTTACATTGAAAAATGTGCATATGCGGGGTACATTCCAGATTCAGAGGGGTGTATGAATCCCAGGGTCAAACCCAACAGCCAATGAGAAACTTATGATAGCATTTGCCTGGAAAAAGAAAACCATGCCTGATATTTCGCTTTGCCATGCCCGGCTATGGAGACTTCTCTCCATGGAACGATTAGCGGACATCTTCCGGGATGATTTTAAGACCTTTGAAACTACATGGGGTCTTTTGGTGTCCTATCTGTCAAGGGGCCTACCCTCGGCGGTTTGCCCTCCCTCCTTTAGGTCCATGCACTTATTTCAATTCTAATTCTTCTGGCATGACCTGGACGTAGCACTTGCCACTCCCTTCATTGCCCAGAATCTGCGCCTACAGTCATACTTTTTCTGACACGCCCATGTGCAATTCGTATTGCTCCAGTATTGCTCGACCACCACCAGGGTAGGGGAGGGAGGATGGTTCGGGGGGGTGGGGTTATGTTTTATATTAGTTACTCTGGGGCATATTACCAACAAGTAGCGATAATTATCGCTAAATAGGCTAAACGACGATTTTTTTATCGCTGCCTTTCGGTGGATATGTTAGCGGAGAAAACATGTTATTAGCAACGTTTTTCTCCATTGTGCTAAACTATCCAGCGATAGTGGTGAAATGCGTGAATATCGATGAGAATACAGCGATATTCACCATTAGCGACAAAACGCTCTTAGCCATGTTATCCACCTCCCATTGGATAACATGGCTAAGAACTGGTCTGAGCAGGCGTTAGTTTTTGGCGACAGTGGGAATATTTCCATCACTACGCCTGCCTTGCTAATAGGCGATAGCGACTGGTTGGGTACGCCCACTTTGCATGTTATTAGCGATAAATATCGCTGACATGCAAAGCGGGCCCCAAACCGCTCGCTATCGCCTAAAAGCTGTCACTAACATCAGTTAGCGACAGCTTGCTAATAGAGAGATAGAATTATCGCCGCTTAGCGGCCGAAAACGGCCGCTAAACCGGCAATAATTGCTTATCGCCACCCTTGGTAATATGCCCCTCTGTTGTTTAGGGGAGCTCCTCATAGGGATGCTAACCAGACACAGAAACCTACTGATGTCAAGAGGACTGTGCTAGACCTAACTCTAGGTGCAACTGGACTCAACATGACTTTTTAACTATTTTTATTTTGCTGAAGTTAGGCAGCATCAGCAAAAAGCATTTAGATTTGTGCGGATGCACTACTGCTGCACTGTATCGGTAAAATCCTTGGCAACACCTTTAAGGCTATTAGGTGAGACTCTTTGGCTTTGCCAAAGCTTGTTTGATTTGCTATTTCAGTGAGCAGAGTTCTGTCCCAGGCAGAATTCTATTTCACTACCCCCAAAGTGTGTTTCTAATTGCTGTTCAGGGCAGCTTGGAATTCTCATCTGTGGCAACGCTCGATTACAGCTGAATGGAAACAAATTTGGTAGAAGGTCATATATTCTAATTAAGGCTGTGGCGTAATCCCTCATCTTGCGCTCAGTGGACACACCGCTGACCTGGTATGGCGTTTTCTGGGACGACAAATTTTAATTAGGTTTACTATTCACTAGGGCCAATAAGGTCTGACCTACTTGTAATGCTTTCATGAAAATGCAGTACAACTCTGCATTTCGTGAGGCTTAACTCATCTCGAACCTGCCCTTTCCTCCCCTTTCTTTTCACAGCACGGGCTCACACTCAGCCCTCGGGGCCCTTCACAGATGTCATTCACCAGTTACTTGTTCGCAGGTTCCTTCGCCTCGGGTTTCCTCAACAATGACATTCGGTCAGTCTAAGGTGAGCTGCAGCCTCGAACACTTTCTGCACCGTGACTGTCGTCCTTGATAAACATCTCTCGGAGTGTGAGGTGAGTGAGGACACAGGCTGAGTAATATGAATGGCCGTGCTCCAGCACTTCTATTAATACGACTGAAATGTGGAGGTCACTGGTTATGCTTTTTGATAAAACTGCATCCTTATCAAAGCATGTCCTGTATTAAGGTTTATGTTCTGCTGCCTTGCTGATTTCTCCAGCAACTCTGATGGCAATTTATTTGTGCCTTGAACTTGCCCCCGTACCCTCTCGGAAGGATGCATTGACATTGCTGTATGTGCCGAGCGCTCGATGTTTTAAGAGCTGGCTTTTTGTATGTGCTGATCTAGTAACTACACGAGTGAGAATAACTACTAATTTACATATGTAAGCTTGAGTTGGGAAAATGTTCCCACAAGGCTATCTGTGCAGTCTCTGGGCTCCTGAAGGTGCTGACAGGGACTCATTTAAGTACACTGTCCCCTAAAGCATAGGGTGAAACAACAGTTCCATTCCCCGTGGCGCTTCCTCAGCTGCCTTGTCTAAAGTAGACATTTCATTAATGGCTGGCTAGACTCCTCCACTTGCTTAGCTGGAGGGAAGATTAAACAGTTTGTTTATGTGTTTCTGCTTTTCTTTGGTGGAATGGGCTTCCTCCTCAGTGTTCCGCCTTCCCCAGCATGCAGATGAATTATACCACACGGGAGCTGCGGTTAAGCATTACATTATTCTTCAGCATACACTCACACACTGCACAACACATCATACTTTCCGTTAACCTCGCCCTTGCATCTCCTCACATAATGTGTATTTCCTGTTCACAGTTTGTCCAGAACCACGAGAGTCCTAGTGAGCATGACATCAATAAGCTATATCTCCCCATTTGTTAAATAAAAAGTGCCAGACATCACTACAATCACAATTCCTCGAATAATCAGCGAGGCACTCGTACTTGTCTGCTGGCTAAGGGGATCCGAGGTGATCGATGTCCACCATGATCAGGCACCGTCGACGTAAGCTCAGGCGCTTGAGCTAGACCTGCTGGCGCTGTTGCCCCATTTATGGTTTCAGGACTCAACACGTGTCACGACAGGTGTTTAAAATGTGATGTGTCCTGAGTGATGGATTGTCCAGGATGATGTGCTGTCATATTATGTCTCTTGAACGCCATGACCTGTAAAACATCAACAGCAAAAGGGGTGTCTATTTTCCGTCTTCGACTTTGCTTAAGCAGTACCCAGTCTTCTTTGACAAAGACTGTCGCTTGGCATGGCGACGCTGATCTGCATCTGTTTTTATTTTGTTTTCTAAGTCGCGTAGGTGTCTCAAACCTTGTCAGTATTCTCTGTTTGATCCGGGGTCCATTGAGGTAGTTTTATTCTGATGACTCTCCCAAATATCAAGGTGGCTGAATTCTAACCAGTTGTGGAGTGAGGAGTTAATCGATAGGCCCGGAGATCCTGGCACATGTCTTGATTCATATCGATTTTGTCCATGGATGCTCGTTGAATGACCCTCTTGAGGCTGCCCATGAATCGTTCAATGACACCTTTGACTCGGGTCAGAGGAATGTACTCTTTTAGTGTTTGACGTTGGACTGGACACATATGCAAGAGCTTTTTTAAACTTTTTGCTTTTAAAGGGCTGGCCATTGTCAGATTTGAGGATTTTGGGGATACCCCATTTTGCAAAGATGTCACCAAGCCACTGTATGACTGTCATTGTGAGAAGATGGCCTAGTATATGATGTCCACTAATTAAAGTGGGCACCGTGCACCAGTCCAACCAACCCTTATGGTGATTTAGGAGGTCAAAGATAACCTTAGAAAGCTATCCAAGTGGTAGCTGTGGAGAGCAACCTTCACGCTTAGTCTTGAAGGAATGTTAAGCGGCTTGTTTTACCAGAATGCAACCTTATTGTATTGGCTAAATGAAAGGAGAACCTCACAGTAGTTATAAAAATATGTATTTATCATTATAACACACTCTAAATACCTTACAGTATCTGCTACACGCAGATAAACACAAAGCACACAATACTGTAGCACAGAAACAATCGTAAGTAGCACTAATAAACAGTGGGCTCCAGGTGGAGACCAAACCATATACTAAAATAGTGGTATAAGAACCACAACTCAAGTCAAGACAGTGTCTAGAGGTTGTAGAATCGCTGGGACCCCAAGGAACCACCCAAGGTGAGTAAGTAGAGACCCACACGGAGGATGGATGCAGTGTGAGAACACAATCGCACGCTACGTATAATTCAATGGGAGAGTCGTGGTTGCAGTTTTAGAGTTTGAGGACCCTTCCCAATGGATTACGAAGAAACCCTTTGGATCATAGGTGGTTCGAAAGCCACCCCACTCGTGGATACCATAGTACCAGAGTCACCTATCCCAGGGAATCTGGGTGCAGAGGGCATAAGTGGTGTCTGAAACCGCCATCGATCCCGATGGGGGACTTCAAGGAAATGAGACAGCGGGAAAGAAGAAAAGTGTCCGTCCGAATCCAAAGGTGGATTCATATTGATGAGTAACTGAAAGCAGAGAGGACAGATACTGGGTCACTCAGGAGTGACCAGGGGCTCGGTAGACAAATGCCCACTGATGTGTGGTGCTTCAGGTGTGATTATGGAGACCTTGACTCTACAGCTGCAGGGACCAGAATATTTCAAGTATGACCAGAATCTGTATACAAGCTGTCCCATGAAGGATGTCAAGTGCTGAGGGGTCAGTGTCCAGCGGGAGCACCAACAAGCCTTGGCAGTGGCAACCCACAAAGAAGGTCGGGTAAGGGTACGGTCTGGCCCAGCAAGGACCAGGAGACTCACTACAGCAAGGGGTGTCAGGGTAGGCCTGGACTAACCAGGAGTTCCCAAGAAAAGCAGTGTTGTCCCTCAAATAGACCCACAGGCCGAAGGTACAGGAGTCGCGAGGGGACCTCTAGCAGTTTCACAAAGTAGCAGGTTGCAGGGCACAGAGTGTGAGGAGGCCAAAGTCCTTTCTACAAAATGTGTACAGATGTGGAGGCTATCAACAAGCATACGCACTTGCAAACGTATACGGTGCACAGGGGTACGGGTTATGTGGTCTCCAGATAGGATACTGGCCCCAGACTTGGTAAGATGGCAGCTCAATCTCAAGGAATGTAGGAACCCACATCCTGTGTTGCTGGAGCCTACGGAGTCCGCATGAGCTCAGGATCAGCAGACTAGTCAGTTCCGTTATGGTGCCTGCGACTGCAGGGGAGTGACTCCTTTACCTCAAGGGAGATCATTTTAGTTGTCCTTGATGCTCCACAGGTCCTGCATGGAGCCTGTATAGTGCACAGGCACAGACGATGCTTTGGACGGAGAGTGAGACAAATTCAGACCCAGTCGAAGTCCAGCGAAGTCCAGAGTGCCCAGACGGTCGAAGGTCAGTGGTTTCTTAATCGAAATCTTATCCACATCGAATCTAGGGTCCTACGGCCAGGTAAGCCCTTTTGTACCCAGGGGAGAGGGTTAGACAGACTCAGGGGACCCTCCCAGGGGAGGGTCAGGACAGTGGGGAGGATACTCCCCTGTCCTTTGTCCAGTTTCGCACCAGAGCAGGAGTCAACGGCTCCCAGTACTGGTTTGAAATGGACTATGCACAGGAACACCAAATGTGCCCCTCGTGTAGACTTTCAGGCACTTTGGAAGTCACCCACCCTGCCCCAAAACTCAAAATCCTGTCTGAGAGGTGGTCGCACCTCTCTGTGACAGGATGCCTATTGTGTTGCCTTCCCCTGCTCAGCAGCAGGAGGGCAGAATCATATCTCTGGTTGGAAGCAACCATTTTATGCGGTCCGGGTCGAGAAGGAAGACCAGGGACTCTCAAAGCTCACTTCAGAAAGGTGCAATCATACCTCCCACACAGGTTACCGGAGTGGAGGTATGATACCAAACATGACATGTTTTGTTGCAGCCGTTTTTCAAGATAGCATTTTATGCGAGCATATAATGCACCTCTACCTTTATGTCTGGCTGCGTCACTGACAACCAAGGAGAATGGTCTTCAAAGGCTGCAGGGGTGCTCTGGTCGTGCAGGGGCACCCTCTCATGTAGAATCCAGCACCCTGCCTCCAGGATTGTCAAGGCCTCTCAGAGGGGTGACTGATTTAAGTCTAGTGACCTATAGATATAGTAAACCTATATCTAAAGTAAGTAGTGCATGCACCATCTTACACAGGCTGCTATGGAAGGCCTGTAGTTCCATTTTGCATGGCCTCTCATGGGTAGCATTAAACATGCTTCAGCCCATGGGAGGCCTCTGGGGTACCTATGCCCTTGGTACCTGTGTACCATATACTAGGGACTGACAAGGGTATCCCGGTATCCAATCTGGAGTGTACCTAACTACATGGCATTACATTTTAGGGAGAACGCAGTAGTCCTGATTAGGAGGATCCTTGTCAGACTAGTCAAAAACAGTGTAACATCAAGCAAAAGGTGGGGGTAACCATAAGAAGCAGATCCTACTTTACTACAGTCATGGGTTGTTGAAGATAGGTCTTCCACCAAAGTAAAATGGGAATATTTGTCTATGACTATCAAGAGATGGTGCCCATTTCCTAAAGACCCAAAAAAGTAAACTGCAACCTTCTTTGAGGCATGATAAGGAAGCTCAGATATTGTCATTGTGTGCTGCATCATCTTAGGGGGGATAAAGAATTGCAAATGTGGCACACCTTCAGCTCTTTTTTGGCTTGCTCATCTAGCCGAGTGGACAACACTCGATCTCCTAGGGCTCTTTTAGTAGCTATGATACAATGGTGTCTTACATGGGCCAGCACAATGACCCACAGTCTTAGGCTTCCGTGTTAGACGATTCTAGAGCCTCACAGTAGTACGCCTTCTTTAGTGACTGCTAAGTCATCCTGTGCATTTTTGAACTTTTTCAATTCAACGTCATTGGCAAGGGGCTGGGTAATTCCTCTCCATGATTGCTTGGTAATAAGTTCTTTGATTATGGTCATGTCTTTATCTGCATTGGTGACAGCAATGATTTGTTCCACAGATAGAGCTGCTGGTGTGCTGGATCTCACAAGAAATCTCAGATATGCTTCAGCTGTCTTGGAAGTTCAACTTTGACGATGTAGCGGCACTTGTGAAAAGTAATATGCTGGTTTATGATCCTCCCCCGTACGGCCTGATCTCATAGTCGTACTCTTACAGTCTTAACCCCCACCTCTTGGCGCGAGGGTGCATCTTTGCCTTTGGGTTTCCAAAAACGGTTTCACCTAGTGATCCATAATGAAAGTGAATTGTTTTCTGTAGAGGAATACATGAAAATGTTTGCAGGCCCACAGCACCGCCATATTCTTCTTCTCCGGCTGAGAGTATGCATGTTCTGTTTCAGACAGGCTTTGATTGGCATAGGCCAGAATGCTTCTCTGAGGAATCAGATGTCCAGATCTCCCCTAGCTCTACCGGGCTCGCATCAACTGTTATTTCGGTATGTAACTTGGGTCGAAGTGTGCCATTTCAGTTGCATTCTCAATCGCATGTTTAATGTCTTTAAAACTCTGGTCACATTCAGGAGTCCACTTGAAATGGTACATTTCACTTTGTCAAGTCTCTCAAAGGCGCACTCATGGTAGCAAGTCGTGCATGTATCTTGAGAAATAACTGGCCATGCCTAGAAAGGATCTCAGCATGATAACATGCTGGGTGGGCACGTGGATGACAGTGCTTGCACCTTGTCTGGGTCTGGAGTCATTCCCCCATCAGAGAATATGTGCCCAGAAATCTTAAGTTTGGTTTTGTGAAACTCACACTTTGCAGTTTTCAGAGTGAGACCTGCATCAGCAAGTAAGTGGTGCACTTGGGTAAGATCTTTGTTGTGTTTTTCTGTGTTCTGCAAAAACCATTATACCATCACTATAATTGAAAGCATGTGTATTGTAACAGGTTGGATTACTCGGAAAACACTTTGGCTCCGTTCAGTTTCATGATGATGTCCGCTATGTGTTGAACAGGGTGTTTTTCCCTGTCAATGGCTTAGTCTGCCTGGCGCATATCAACGCATATATGCACTGTTCCACTACTATCCTTCTTTAGTGATACTACTATGGGCGAAACCCATGCATGGCATAGGGCATGCAGAGCGTTCAATAATGTCATATTTTAAAAGTGCTTCCAACTCTTTCTCTACAGCTTCTTGTAGATGAAAGCAACTCTACAGTGCTGCTGAACAATAGGGTGAATGTCTTCATTGATATGAAGCTGTACTTTTATTTTCTTGACTTTTCCCAAGCTATGGAACAATGACAGGAATTGGCTCCCGAGCTCAGACTGAGCACAAAGGATTCTACTTGCCGTAGCTGATGTTGCTTTTTGGTTTTAGGGGTGTACGAAATACTTCTGGAATGTTCTTGTATTCATCTTTTCTTACCATCGTGACACACTGATTTTTCTTTAGCTCGTCACACACGTATGAAATGGTTCTCATTCCGACAACCTTTGCAGACATGTCCTATGGCTGGACATTTACGTTTATGGGGAAATTTAAATTCCCATCAGAAGCATAACTTTGTTTTCTTTGAAGACGTTGACTTACGTGTATCTTATTTATGTTTGTGTTGGTTTTCCATGGTTAACGCTGATTCATTGCGTGCTGTTCCTGCTTCAATGTCAGCAGCTTGTCGGTCTGCTCATTCTCTTGCTCTCGCTGCCATCAGCATTTTCTCTAGATTGTGTGTTTCTCTCAGCATACACCTTCTAAACAAATCTGAAAAGCAGCCATCAATGACTGTGACGCGCATGGCTTCTTCGTTAGTGAAGTCACAGAACTTGCAATGTTTAACGAGTGCATCAAATCTTTCAACAAACTCGTCTATTGTTTCACAAACCTGTTGTCATGCTTGATTGAAGATATAACTTTCATAGTCGACATTCGGCACTGGATTAAACTTGACCTCCAAAGCTTCTTTTACCTTTTGGTATGATTTTACACCGGTCCATAAGATTTTCTTTAACACTTCTTTCACTTTATCACCTGCAAGATTTTTCAAATATTTGATGATGTTCTTGTCATCTTTTTCCTCTAGCACATCGGTGAAGTCATTGAATGTCGATCCATGCAGTCCATTTGGCACCAATGTTCTGCTTCTTAGAAGTATTGAAAGGATTTGGAGGCTTCAGGAACACGGCTGCATTTTCTTTCATGCTCCCTTCTGCCACCATTGTGTGGGCATGTGCCGTTCAGGCGATCTGCATGCTGGTTCCAACAACTCCTGCTAGCAAAAGTTGACTTTGAAGCATGTGTCTCAGTATGCTTCAATCACCCTTGACAGTGACTAAGTTCTCTGTTTCTGGTACCTTGTTGACATGATAATTATTTCTCGCTTCCTCTGACTAGCTGTACTTGTGGCACGGCACAGCGTCTCTGTCAACCACCTAGTCGGCGGGAATTTTGAATATGCTTCTCTGTAGGGCCTTTGATTTTTCTTGCAGCTGTGTATGGGCTGGAGCAGGTCTTTAACTCCACATGTGCCTGTCGCAGATTGCATCGATTCTGGGCACACATGGCATGCCGATTCTGGGCACACACGACACGCATGAGCAGTTTGCCTTATAATTGCAAACTCCCAAGGAGAGCAGTCTTGTCTTCTCAGGCACGAATCCCCTACTTATCACCAGTTGTAGTGTCTTCCCCAGCCCAGGAGCATGTAGATGAATTATGCTAGGGTCATGCATTACTTTATTCTTCAGCATACACTCACACACTGTACATTGCATCATACGGTACATTGCATCATACTTTCCTTTAACCACACCCTAACACCTCCCCTCATAATATGTATTTCCTGTTCAGAATCTCTCCAGTACCACAAGGGTCCGAGTGCACATAACATCAATATGCTACACTTAAGCAATGCAAAACTGGAAGAAGCCGGGGGAAACATCACTTACAACGAAACTTTTACAACGCACTACCGTTACAACGCAACCATTACAACGCAAACTATTACAACGCATTGCTCTGGGGGGCGCTATAGGATAGGGAATAGGTTAATTTACTATCCAATAACCTTCCCTAGTGTCCACGGGGACTGGAGTTGGAATAGTAAATTAAACTATTCACTATCCAGCACCCAGAAGCACTATGCGTTGTAATGGTATGCGATGTAAAAACCGCTTTGTAACAGCATGCGTGGTAAAAGCATGCGTTGTAACGTCATACATCCGAAGCCGGCCATCCGTGTCTGGAGGGGTAGGAAGAGCCACTGGAGAATGCTGTGTTTTTTGTCACCTTTATTTTTACTGAATCGAGGTCCCTCTTTTCCCCCTATTTTAACCTGTGCCAGCCATTAAGCCTTGGAGCTGGCAGGACAGAATGTTCATGTTTTGAGCCTAAAACTGTAGCCATGGTGTGAAAGTGAGTATTCTGGTTGGTTTCACACTCCAAAGATTTTCAGAGTTAAAGATAGTTGGCCTGAATGGCCCTGCCACACTACAGCCAAAATCCACACATGTCTCTTTCTTAAGTCCTCATTACAATTTTCCATTCCTGTGCAAACTACTGTTTGACTAGGAATCAAACCTCGCAAATTTCCCCTGGTAAATATCAGCAGGTAAAACTGGGCGAATTCTACTGGTCCAAAATTCCCAATATATATTGGGACTTACCTAAAGCATCAAAATCTGCACGTTATGGCCCATTTTAAAGGGCAAAATGTGTAACAGGCGATAATTATCGCATCTTTTATATTCCGACCTTCCTGGTCTCAAATTTTAAAAGATGCAATAATAATCGCCTTCCCAGATGAGCCACTCGTAATGAGGGCCTAAGTGAACCGTTTTGTTATAGATGTGATCTAATGACTGGGTTGAACATTGGTTTCAATGTGTCAATTACTCTCCCACTAGTTCTGGACCGCGCGTACATGAAATATTACGTAAACAACTGAGGACCAAAAGATTGCTGCAACTGCAAGTGCGTATTCCTCAAACTCAGTTGTGAGCATAGAAGACTGTTTCATTTTTAAAGGCAATTTCCAAATGCTGCCGAAGAATATCTTTAATTGAATTAATGTTTATCATATGAAACTTTAAAACCCACCTGCCACGTTGAACGTGCTGTATCAAATAAAGCCATGAAATGATCGGGAGATTGCTTATATTGAGTTTAAGAATATATTACATGATTACTCGGTCATGATAACTTCCTACATAAACTGGCAAGTAGGTACAATCAATAAATCAATCAGCGAGTCAGAGATTATAATTTCCTAATATAACATGTAAAACACCCAACAATCAAAAGATACATTAGGTTCAGGTCTCAAGTTCCAGTACTTATTATTTTTTATAGCCACTCAAATTGCAATGAATTATTTATAATCATGGAGGTCGCAAAGTCAATACTTTCATTACTTAAAAACTTCCTTGCTCCTGAATTTTTCAGCACATGCACTTGTTCTGTGCCCTGACCCGATATATTGGAGAAAGCTCCAACTATGAATAGGCCTCCAATATATTCAGTTCGTTGCATTATCACATCTATGAGTTCACAGGAATTCAGCACTTTCATTGGAGGCAGAAAACTAACCGTCAGATTTCTGACACCAGGGACAGATTGAAACAGCGAGAAAAAGGTGGTTTGTGTATAGAAAACAAGGTTATACAAATGTTAAAATGTGTGCCGGATTTGTTTTGTGCATATGCATTTGCCCACGGTGCAAAATGGGGTCTAGTAATGCCTGTAAGGGGAGTATCAGGCAAAGATCTCACCAGCTTCATCATTCACGGAGGGATGTAAGTACAGAGCCTGGTGCACATACAACTTCATTACTTTAATCGTGGCAGAAGAATGTTCAGCACGCACAGGTGGGAGAAATGTTCCTTCTGAACTACTTGCTGCTGTACTCCACTGGAATCCACGACTAGCTCAGTTTCTACACTAAATTAGAGGTTAAAATGTGATTACATTAATCAGTTGATTTGTAGAGCACGCCAGGGTCGAGGTAATCAGCCGAAGTGGCAGGTCCTCAGCGCCTTATGAAACTCTGGAAGGGATGGGTAGGTCCGGAGATGTGGTGGTAATTTGTTTCATGTCTCTGATGCCAGGTAGGAATAGGAGCGTCCTCCTCTCCTGCTTCGTAAGGCGTTGTGGTTGTGGAGTAACAAGAGCCAGGCATCTCTTCTGATCAAGGCGCCCATGAAAGTCCCTGAGGTGGGGGTGATGTGGGTTCGTCTTGGGAGGTCGAGTCTAGCTGCGGAGTTGTGTATGGTCTGTAGACTTCGGAGGAGGTGGGTTGCAATCCCTGCATAGAGAGCATTATCTTAGTCCAATCAACTGGAGATGAGGGCCTGGATGATGGTGCATCTTGAGCTCTGGGGTAGCAATTTGAACATCTTACAAAGGACTGTGAAAGATAAACAAACAGGAGGAGGAGACTGAGTTGATCTGGGCTATCATAGTTAACTTGTTGCCCAGGATGATGCCTAGGTTTCTAGCGTGGTCAGTCGGAGTTGGAGTAGATCTGAGCTCCATGGGCCACCAGGAGGCCTCTTATGGGTTTCTTTTGTTGCTAAAGATCAGTACCTATGTCTTGTCTGTGTTGAACTTCAGGCAGTTGTCCTTCATCCAGTTGGCAACATTTGTCATGCAGTTGTGAAAGTTGGTCTTTGTGTCGCTAGTATCTTCGGGAAAGGAGAGAATGAGCTGTGTGTCATTAGCATAGGATATGATGTTGAGTCCATGGGTTTTCACAATGCTGGGCAGTGGTGTCATGTATGTGTTAATGAGGGTGGCGATGAGTGAAGTTTCTTGGGGTACTCCGCTGATGATTTCTTTAGGTTCGTAGGTGAAGGGTGCAGGTTGGACATTTTGTGTTCTTCTGGTGACAATAAAGGCAATCCATCTGAGAGCGGTTCCTTGGATGTTGATGTTTTGCAGCCTCGTGATGAGCGTGTGGTGCAAAACCGTGTCAAAAGCTACTCAGAGAACGAGGATACATTCAAAATGTGATGGATGGAATGCTTGAATTATTCTCAACCACTGTTAATTACTCCCGGCCATATCCCAGTCAATCATTATTTTGCACACCTTGACACCTCAGTTTGGACCCAGCTACATACAAATCAGTCCTGACCCTGCTCCAATGGGAACAGTCCAGACTGGACTGCCAAGCCAGGATATTCCCTGAACCAGATCACAAGCAATCCAGAACCAGTTTTGCCCTTGTTATGGGCTCATCACCCAGATATATCTTGGTTCCAATGACACAGTGTGCACAGGACCAACGTCTGGGCGTACCCGTCCCACTTAGGGCGACAGATAAAAGTATACAAAAGGTAATGGAGGGAATGCTTGAATTAATCTCAGCCATTGGTAATTACTCGGGCCACATCCCAGTCCTTATTTTGCACACTATGCCACCTCAGTTTGGACCCAGCTATATGCAAATCAGTCTTGACTGTGGTCCAATAGGAACAATCCAGACCACACTGCCAGGACTGTTCCCATGAGGAGGAGGGTCAAGACTGATTTGCATATAGCTAGGTACAAACTGGAACGGCTTGGTGAGCAAAAAATCTCTGTACTGGGGTTGAGTCTTTGATATTGTTAAGTATTCTGTATATCATTTGTTCTTTTTACATTTGTCTCCCTAAGTGGGACAGGTGTGCCCAGATGTGGGTCCCGTGCTCACCATGTCACCGGAGTCAAGCTATCCTTGCTGATGAGGGGTGATACTGCGAAATCGGTCTTAGGATGATTTTTTCCGGTCCAGAGAGGATCTGGCCTGGCAGTTTGGGCTGGAATGTTCAGATGGGGAGCAGGGTCCAGATTGATTTACATATGGCTGGGTACAAATTAGAATGGTGTGGTGAGCACAAAAAAGATGCATTTAAGCCCAGATCTCTGTATTGGAGCTAAGTGTTTGACTTTGTTCAGCATTCCGTCATTCATTTGTTATTTTTCCATTTGTAACCCTAAGTGAAACAGGTATGTTTAGATGTGAGTCCTGTGTTCACCATGCCACCTGGATGATGAGAGGTGATACCCCCAAACTGGTCCTAGGATGCCGGTTTGAAGTCTGGGGAGGACCTGGCCTGGCAGTTTGAGCTGGACTGTTCCCATGGGAAGCAGGGTCAAACTGGAATGGCGTGGCAAGCAAAAAAATGATGGATTTAGGCCCAGATCTCTGGACTGGGGGTAGTGTTTGACATTGTTCAGTATTCTGTCCACGGTTTGCATTTGTCACCCAAAGTGCAACGGGTATGCCTAGACACGGGTCCCATGGTCACCATGCCACCGGAGTTAGGCTAACCTGGCTGATGAGGGGTGATACCCCAAAAGCAGTCCTTAGATGCTTGTTTCTGGTCCAGGAAGGACCTGACCTGGCAGTTCGGGCTGGACTTTACCCATGGAGAGGAGGGTCAAGACTGATTTGCATATGGCTGGGTCCAAAATGGAATGGCGTGGGGGGTTTAGATCCATATCTCTGTACTGGGAGTGAGTGTTAGACAATGTTCAGCATCTGTCAATCATTTGTTCTTTTTGCGAGAAGACTAGAAGGATCAGTGCCGCTGCCTCTCCTAGGTCGACTAGTGCTCGGATGTAATTAGAGGCTGCCATGAGGGCAGTCCCAGTGTTGTGGTTCCTGCGGAATCCAAATTGGGAGCTTTTGAGTGGGTGGTTTTGTTGCAGACATGAGAAGAGTTGGTCGTTGATGGCCTTTTCCAATACATTGGCCAGGAGCAGGGAGATTAGTCGGGAGTGGTTGAGTTCGCTGTGGTCAGCTGATGGTTTCTTTAGTAGGGGTTTGACCTCTCCATGTTTCCAGTCCTCAGGGAAGATGGCCGTGGCTATCAAGATGGTGAACAGGGTAGTTGTTTTATGGCTGATCCTGGCTCCGCCTAGGTTGAATATATAGTATGGATATGGATGAATGGACAGAATTCATGTTGGGTGTCCTGGGAGGTGAACTGGTTCCATTCGGTCAGTTGGTTATCTGCGGTGGTAGAGGGTCATTGCATTGGCTGAGGAAGTCGATGGCCTTGCTGAGTTCCTGTCACAGGGTGATGTTGTTTGTTGCAGCTGAGGAGTTGGAGAATTCCTTGAGGATGTTGAAGAGTTCTTTGCTGTTGTTGCTGCTTGATTTGATGCGTGATGGAAGGACTTTTTTCTTTGATTCTCCCAGTTGTCAGTGGTAGAGGTTGAGGGCTGTCTTGAAGGAAGTCTTGTCAGTGGTGTCCTTGCTTGTGCACCATCTTCTTTCCAATTGTTTACAGTGGCGTTTAGCGGTTTAGAGGCTTTTGGTGTCCCAGCTTGCCTGCTTAGTGGACCTTCTGTGTGTGTTGTTGTTGCTGATGGGAGCAACGTTGTTGGCGCGGTCAGTGATCCATGTGTTAAAGTTTCTATCATTCTGGTCTAGGTTGTTGGAGGAGATGGGGTGGGTGGTGTTGAGGACATTGATCTATCTATCCTCTCAAACTTTGTTCCAGTTGCCGTAGGGGGTACTGGGCAGACTGGGCAAGGAGATCCATGAGATGGTGACGTTGAAGTGGCGGGTCCAGGTGAGTTTTGAGGCTGTACTGATGGGTTCACTGGAGGTGAAGATGGGGTCTAGCATGTGGCCTGTGGTGTGCATGGGGTTGTGGAAGAGTTGGGTAAGGCCGAAGCTGTCAAGGAGGTCGGTGTTGTTGGTGTTTTTAAGATGGAAATTGTGGTCACCAAAGAATATATAGTCGGAGTCTATAGAAAGGTGGAGCGATGATCTTGACAATGAAATTGCAGAAGCTTGGTTGTGGTCCTGGGTGGCGGTAGGCGAGGGTGCCCCTGATTGTTGTTTTGCCATCTGTTTGCAGCTGGTAGTTGAGGTGTCCCAGTGGGTCAATGTCATCTGTCATGGTTGGCCATTGGATGGAATCTTGTGCATGATGACGATCCTTCCACCTAGCTTGTTGATGTGGTTGCAGTGGGTGATCTTGTAACTTTTTGGCACTGCAGCGGCGATGTGGGGTGAGTATGTTAGGTTCAGCCAGGTCTCTGTGAGGAAGAGCATGTGGGTGCGAAGTTGGTGATGAGGTCCCAAATCTCATTGGTGTGTTTGCATAGTGAGCCTGCATTGAAGAGGGTGCATACGAGCTGGTGTTCTTGTGCTGCTGTGGTCAGCAGTGTAGTCTGGGAGGGGCTGGGAGGTGTGTTGGCATTTGTGCTGGAGCAGGTGTAATGGCAATTGGTGCAGGTAAATGGTCTTACCATGGAGTGTGGATTGGCTCAACTGCAGTGTTCATAGTGGCATCCGGAGTCAAGGGTGCAGAGATCAGCGGCGGTGTAGCTGTTTGGGTGGTAGGAACAGGGTTTGTGGTGTTGGGTGCGGTCCAGGTACAGACAGGCACAAACAGGCTTGCCTTTGGCGTGCCAGGGGCTGCCATTAAGTAGGTCCTGGGAGGTGTGCGGGGTGTGGAGGCGGTGAGCGGGGCTACAGAATGCAGGAAGAAGAGGTCAAAAGATGTGCATCAGAGCAGGTAAGGAGCAGAGGCAGGTGGGGAAGCGGGTGAATGGCAGTGGGAGCAGCAAAAGGGAATGAATTGGGCTAGAAAAAGCAGTGATAGAGTGGGGTAAAATGGCAATGGTGAAAAAAAGGATGCGAGTGAGAAAAAAGTAATGAAAGCAATGCAGAAAGGCAAAACATGAATAAAAGAAGGATGCATAAAACAGAAGGAGCTGAAGTGGAGACTGGGTCTGTAAGGGCCTCGAATGGTCAGAGGGCCAGTCTAGGTTGATGGGGAGCCGGGGCAACTACTTTGATAGCATTGGAATGCACTAGCCTTTTAAAGCATGCGTGGCTGCCTGCCTCACATGTATGAAGAGGTATGAGGCTTGGAGACATTAGACAATCTGCTTCCTTCAACCATGTATTTTTTAGAAAAACAGTGGTTCCTGTGGAATAGATGCTTAATAATGATTTGAAAGACAAAGCGAAAATCGCATATATAGTCAGGGCTTATATGCGGTGTCAAAGAGAAAGAAACTCAGATAGACTGATTCTGTTGTTCAATAATTGTATTGAAAATTAAATTATGGTGAATAATTTCATACATATAGTAACAAATATTCACACTCGTGTAAGGTGTCCCAAGTGACAATATGAACTAAAGCATACAAATTATGTTTGTGAGACAATATGTGCAAGGTTTTAAAAAAACCTTGCTGTTTACAAAAGCGACCACTTCTTATTTTCCAAATACATAAAATCTACATAAGGATAGAGTGCAAGTTTCAATGGTCCGCTTTTCTCAATTGTCGACGGCGTTTTGACCCTAATATGGATGTAGGGTCTCTTCAGGAATTACGATGTGGGGGACATCGGAATTTGGAATTGCTGCAATATTTGTGATGTGCGTGCAAACCGTGTGTTGGTGAAAATAAAATTACTCACTAGGAAACCCAGCCGGGTTCCCTAATGAGGGCGTGGACCAAGCAATTCTAGTAGGATATGCTCAATGTCTGTCCTCTGTGCTTCAAAACTTCACCTCAGCATTAACTGATATCTCTGTAACGCGGGGGCTCCCTGGCAAAAATTCCGCAGTTAGTGATGCTTTCTTCACTTCTGGATCAAAAAGGCAGGACCGCTTCCGTCAGTCTTCTTCCGATGCAATGACCTCTGACTATATATGCGGTTTTCGCTTTGTCTTTCAAATCATTATTATGTATCTATTCCACAGGAATAGATACAATCAATGTCTGTGATGAAGTTGTTTGTGTCACAGACAACTTGGATGTTGAGGGAATGTGTGCTTTTCCTTTTACAAAATATGTATTCTATGCATGAGGGGGGACATATGGGCACATGGGTGCCATCTATGCACCCTATGACCTGTGGAAACCTTGCTATTCTGTAAAATTCCAGTTTTATATTTTCAAGTTCCTCGTCATTCCTGAGCAGGTAGATGTGTTGATGGATGTGGTGTAGCATGGCATCTAGGACATTTTGTGAGACATGTGAAAGTAGACTCTGCGACACTCCTCTGGCCACTGCAATGACATGTTGGTAGCTACTAGTGGCCAATAGGTGGAGGGAGCACAACACCTGCACACGTGTGGGAATTGCATTGCTGTGCAGGGTTCTGCTTTCCAATTGTGGCTTCGAGGTGTCTATGAGGTCAAGGATGACAGTGCTACTCACCCTGTACTGGTCATAAATTGCTTCCTCTGTCTTCTTAAGCAATGGTAGCCTGATTCTGAATATTCTCTCCTGTCTCCGCCTCCTCTGCTGAGCAGCCAGTATCCGCATCCTCCTCGCCATCACTACAAGGCAGCCATTGTGGAAAGATTTCAGATGCATTCTGGACAAGATTTTATAGGTTGGGCCTGGATACCACCTGGTTCTGGTTAGTGGTAAATTGCATGCGCAAATGGGCCAATTTGCTCAAATTCACTATTTGTGACTGGTCTGTACTATGTCATTGCAGTGGGCAAGTCACTATTTACAGAACACAAACACCACTCAAATTTTTTGGTATTTATTCGCATCGCAATTTTGTAATTTGCGAGTGCCTTTCGTACATTGCGCACAACCATCTTTGCATGCGCCAATAGTATTGCAAACGATTTTGAACTCGCAAAATGGTCATGCTGTTGGCCCCTAATCATTTTTAAAACGTTGCACCTGCCAATTATTGACAAATGCAGCTTATCAATTTGTCTTAGCTGTGTACTAATTTTAGCTTTCAGAGAGTCCATGTTAATTGGCCAAATGAAATCCACATTTCAATTTACCCCGATACCAAGATACGTAGCTGTATCATTCCTGCGGGGATCCTGGAAAGCAATATTCCTAGTACAAACAATCTGGGTTTTCTCCGTATTCAGGAGATACTCTGACTGCCTCCCATATTCCCCTGCAAGAATTTCAACTTGTTCGATTGCACTCTGGGGATCTGAAGTCACTATAGCTATGTCATCTGCAAAAGCCTGCACTTTCAGAGCATAGCCTCTGACAGAAACCGGTTTATTTATCTGATTTTGAAGTATTACTCCGATAAACAGGTCGCTATAGAGAGCAAAAAGAATAGGGGAGCAGGGGCACCCCTGCCTTGTCCATCTAGCAACTTCTACTCTTTATGATTCCCTACCCATCATTTGTATCCTAGCATATGGACAAACATACATTGCTCTAATATCAGTGATAAAATGTGTCCCAAACCCATTTTGTCTCATAATACCGTAAAGATAATGCCATGACACTCGATCAAATACTTTTTGGGCATCAAGGAGGATCAAGGGAGGCCATTTGGTCCCCTGTAACAGAAACTATGTCAAACAAGGTGATAGCTCGTTTAATATGGTCAGTGGTCCCTCTTCCTGGTATGAACCATGGGCTAACAAACTCGAACTGCACACATTTTAGAATAGAGCTTTGCATCTGAATTGATAAGGGAAATAGGTCTGTATGAGCCTGGATCATCTGGAGGTTTACCTTTCTTTAAAAAAAACAATTATATCCGTACCCAGCCAAGATTGAGGGGGAGATCCCTTATGTTTAATGGCCAAGAACAAATCTAGTAATAAGGGTGCTAGCTCTAGTTACAATAACTTATAGATTTCAACAGGGATTCTATCCAAGCATTTGGCTTTTCCAAAGGCCATCAAATGGAGTGCCTCTGTGACTTCCTGTAATGTAATGTCAGCCTCCAGCTCTTGTCGTGCAGCGTAATCAATCACTACTATCCTCACGCCGGCCATTACCCTTCCTTTCTCTTCGGTTGTACCCAATTATCCTGCCTGAAACAATTTCCTGTAAAATTCTGTAAATACGTTAAGGATCTCCTCAGAATCTGTTTCATATGCCCCATCTTTCTTTCGCATCCTGCCAATATTGTTCCTGACCGTTTTCTGTCTCGTGCGTAGAGCTAGAGGTTTACCTGCTATCTCTCCATATTCATAATTTTCTTTTCTATAAGCTTGATAGGATTCTGCCATCTTTTTATTATAGTAACTATTAATCTTGGCTTTGATCCAGACAACTTCTTGCAGTAGTAGTGATTGTCGCTCTTCCTGCTTCCGGGCTATTGCAGTAGTATGTTCTTCCTCTAGCAGAGCGGGCTGTACGATCATTTGACTCATCTCTACTCGCTGCTTTTTCCTCCTCTGTCCCACAAAACGAATAACCTAATCCCTTAAACTTGCTCTAAAAGCATCCCAAACTCCTAATGTGTTTGATAAATAAATGGTTGGGCAATAGTTTTCTATCAAATCTCCATTTGGACTGACCCTTTACGTGCCCTTGTACCATGATATCAAGAAACAAAGGATTGTGGTCTGATAATATTTTGGGTAGTTTCCTAATTCTGGTGTTTTCAAGGAGGGTGGTAGATACAAAAAAAGTAAACTAACATAACATATTTCTTATGAGGGAATGAAAAATACATAAATCCTGGGTCTAATGTTTTCCTCGTTGCCCAGACATCAGATAAGTCATGGCTGGCCGTAAGTGCAGCTAATGCCCTATCCAACTGGGGCTTTCTCCCCTGGTATTTATTAGTTAAAACTCTAGCTACCTCCAGATGGATATTTAAATCTCCACAAATTATGAGCAGGTCGGGCCAAGATGCCAGTTCCACCTCAAGCTCTTCCAATGTCCTGTGGTCATCCTGATTTGAACCATAAATAGTACATACCATCAGCTCTTTGGGTAGTGCAACCACTGCCCACCTGCCCCACTTGTCCTCCAAAACTCATGTAGCTGGTACCAAATTATTTATAAAATGAATAGCCACACCTCTAACCCTGTAGGTCTGAGATGAGCATGCCAAAAGAGTATACCCACTAATCATAATGGATTCCCTCTTATCCCACAGAATATGGGTTTCCTTTTGACATATTATATCAATTCCCAGAAATCTCAATGTCTCACTCACTTTGATGTATTTTGCTTTATCATTAAGAACACCAACGTTTACTGAGCAAATAGATATTTTACCTATCTGAGCAGTGAGTAAGCATTCCAACGTCTGCCCAAAACTTAGCTACAAGACCAATTCTTTCTTTACCGTTTCCCTGGGTTTTCCCCCCTCTTCCCCATGCAACCCCCGCCATCCCCTAACCCAACCACCCTTCCCCATTACCCCACCCAGCAGCTCCCTCCCACCCATAACCACCCCTATAATGAAAGGAACCAGGCCTGTCGTCAGTCTGTAATAGTTGGGAAGTAACTCCCCAAACCAGTGGCCAATAAAAATAATCAGTGCTAACACTGTATACCATATACATCCTATACCTCGCCACCAGCAAATGAAGCGGAAAAATCATCCATGGGCAATAATTACTGATTTAAGTCTAGCAAAAAATAGCTAACCGCCATAGAGGAAGGGGGTTACGCTATACGGTATGTAACCTTTACAACTAAACTTTTACAACGACCTACCATTACAACGCAACTTTTACAACGCATACTATTACAACGCATTGCTCTGGGGGGGCGCTCTAGGATAGGGAATAGGTTAATTTACTATCCAATAACCTTCCCTACTATCCACGGGGACTGGAGTTGGAATAGTAAATTAAACTATTCACTGTCCAGCACCCCAAAGCGCTATGCGTTGTAATGGTATGCGTGGTAAAAACCGCGTTGTAAAAGTATGCGTTGTAACGTCATACATCCCGCTATACCCCATCCTCAGTAAGAAACACCTTAGCTTTCATTTCAGATGTAAACAACCTGGTCCCCTCCACCCAAATCACTTTCAGACATGCCAGATTCATTATGAAAGCTTCTGCCCCTTTCTCCTGGAATGGTTTAATGATCTGATCATTCATTCCCTTCTTGAATCCATAAGAATCGTAAGTTAGTACGCCTTTGGCAATTCTCTGGTCCTCCATCTTCCACTGAATATCAATCAGTTAGGATTCATTAGCCTCTATTTGACCTTGGGTGCCCACCATATAAGTCTCAAGGGTAGCGGGGCCCATCTCTAGGCCCGTCAACCACTCATTGGTAGCATTGCATGTCTTGGCAACCTTTCTAATTGAGCCCTGTTATTTACGTGCGGCAGTCTGTAATCAGCAACTATCTTGCCGAGCCTCCTCTTGATGTGACAAAACACATTATAGAATTGTGTTGGTTGATTGCTGTATGAGCCTCTTGTGATGCGATAGTCATGGTTCTAACCAATTGCTTGCCTAGGGAGTAATCCCACTAAAAAGTATTTTCCGCCCTTACTGTTACAGCTACCGGGATTTCTGGCCACTTTACGTGTAGATACCACTGAGTCCAGTCCGCTGGTATCAGGTAAGCTCTTGTTCTCGCTTGACTCAATACTTGACCCTGATCCATCAGCTGACCAGGGGGCAGATTTATGAGGCTCTTGCGCCTCCTTGCGCCGCAATTGCGTCACGTAATGTGACGCAATGGCGGCGCAAACAATTCGCCCTATTTACAACGTGACGCATCTAGGAGATGGGTCACGTTGGAAACCCCTGCGCCATAAGGAGGCGTTCCTGCGCAGGGGGGGTGTTCCTGCGCAGGAACGCCTCCTAAAGGTGGCTGAGTGAAATATATGAGATTTCACTCAGTCACTTTCTCCATCAATTCCCTACGCCTGCTTGAAGCAGGCGTAAGGGTGACGCACCATACATTGAACAGGTGGCCCCTGTGCATTGCAGGAGTCATGTCGCACTTGCGACATGACTCCTGCAATGCGCCGCCCGTGCGCCGAGAGATGCGTCACGCATCTTCACTGCCTTGCACCATGGTGCGCCGCATCATAAATGCGGCGCACCATGGGTGGCGGAGCAGTGGCGCACTGTGGTGCATGTTAACTGGCGCATCCCTGGGGATGCGCCAGTTAACATAAATCTGCCCCCAGGTTTTGTCTGACAAGGAGTAAAAGCAATAATTTGTCTCAAGGTCAAGCTCATTTCCCCCTTTCTCTGTCCCATAGGCCGGCTACTGACTGACAACTTTTCCTAGACCTCTGATTTTGCTGCACAAGGGTTAAATGGAGGGCATCCCTCCCCCCATGTGCCCCAACTTGGCCTTTGGTATTTTTATCCAGTGTACCATTTTCTTTCTCTATATTGACCTCTGAAGCCTACTTACAGATTTGGACAGTGTCCCTTACTTTGTCTCTTAAACCACCTCCCACACCCTCCTCAGAAGGTACCAAACTAATTTTATTGCATACCTCATTGGTAATCACTGCAGCAGAAGTTGCTGTTTCTCCCCGAGGGTGGTTGCTCCAGCAGGTTGTAGGGTGGGCTCCTTCCTTGCTGGAGGAGCGTGGTCCTGCACTACCCCCTCTTTCCCCCACCCCCGAGGTTAGCAACCGGGTCGACACCTGCAGTCACGCCTAGTAGAGTATTGTGCAGACACCAATGCTGTTTCCACTCCAATGGCAATGGCTAGTGAAGCGGAGTTTGGTCCATTCGACAGAGGAACAGTGGCTGCCTTTCCTCTGCTGCTACCACCCGCCTTCTAAGGACCCATCACAATCCTCATGATCGAGGGCAGCCGTGGAGGTCGGCAGTTAGCATGATCAGTTACTTCGAGGAATCTTCTGCAGGCAAGTAGCAGCACTCCTTGTCTAAAGGCGATTTCGCAGAAGCGCGTACACAGAGTTGGGCTGTGCAAGACTAGAGGCAGTGGGGTTGTGGTGCTTACAGACATAGTTTATCCTTTAAAAATACTGTGGATGAATAGATAATCTGCCAACTGATTAGCGTGCTATGCATGGCCATCTAAAGCGGTTGCCATCTTTCCCCTTCTCCTGAGTAGTTTTCTTATGTATGCCCAACTTGTAATGGGGTGGTCGGACCACCGGTGTGATGTTGGCTGGAATGCCACCGCCGCACTACCATAAGTCTGGCGGTCCTTCGACCCCCGACTCATAATTAGGTCCTTATCCTGTGCTTCTCTTGTGGCCCTGTAAGGGGAAACACAGCTTCAATTTGATCCATTTTTTGGACTATTGAAATAGGAATTTTCCCACAGTTTGCTGGAATTAAACCCATAATTTAATGTATAATTACAGAAATTATTGTAGATACTGCATGCAACTGCGATTGCCTTGCCAGGTCTGCCCTCGCTGGTTCAGCCATCAGGTGAGCAAAACAAATTCAGTTATTCGCCTATATAGTTGAACTATGCCGCTGTATAACTGAAGTAGCTCATTAGCATTGAGATTCCATTAGCGTAATTAGTAAATGGTGTATAACCACCTAACTCTTGCCAGGTAGCCCCTTCATTACTAAGGGGACTCATACGCACATGACTAAGGACATGTATAAGGGTGCCTTGTAACCAATCATGATGTTCCCAATGTGAAAGTGGGATTTCTAAGAGCTCATACACTCTATATTGTTTGCTGCAACAATAGTGTATTCATCAAATGTTCCTGTGGTAGCATCAATAGCTGGAAAATGTATCCAAGAATAAAAGACTCACAAGTAATAGACATCATGAGCTTCATCTACGAAGATTAAGTTGGATAGGCTGTGACTGTGCCATGAATAAAACAGTAATGGAAACAACATGCAAACACAAATTGGGACAATACTTTTAAAGGTTCAAGCTTTAACAACCAACAGGAAAGTTTAGGTGCTTCCTAAAAAACTGTGGAGGATAAATCCCCAACACCACCGGAGGAGACTTAAGGGAACTAGGGGCATGCACAAGTAGTACTAAGGGGACCCATTAAATAGGTAACTCACCAATCGTTGGTGGCGCCCTGTCACAGGGATTTGGCTGGCAAGCAGACCTGTGCCTTGGGATGTCAGGACGTCAGAATGTAGGGACTGTGTCTCTCCACCACGTCAGTACCTGCCATCCCAAATCCAGACTAGCTCACAGTGCCTTACCTGAATTCCTAACCTTCCCAGAGTAGCAGTTGATTTTGTTAAACCTAGAATATGATCCTCTAGTCCCCAATGGAACCATGGAAACAGATCATCACCTTTCCTATCTCACTCCTGCATGCCCTTAGTAAACAAAGAAAAGACACAAAGAAAGTTTGCAATACATTTATTGAAACTATCTTAGTCTATTATGAAGCTGATGAACTGCAAATAGTAGCAAAACACAACTCAGCAAAGTAATCAACATTACTCACAGACTGCATGCCATGAACAAATCAACCATGCCACATTATCTGTCCATCTAGCCCTATTCTTACTATGTAGGCAAAAGGATATATTAGTGATCTCTAGGATACAACAGACCCCATACCTGGCATATGTTCTCTCCAGGACAGGTCTCTCTGCTCGAATTCTTCTCTCTGCCCACAAAGGGACAAAACAGAGTTCATATGATAAAACTATAGTGTTGAGAGATGCAGCTGTGCCAGAGTGTTATGGCTAAAGCGTTAGGAGCTGTTGCTGACCGAATAGTAAACAGTACAACATAGTGTTTTGTATTCTAAACGTCCTTGTACAAAATGTGCAGACGGAATCCCAAGAAGGGTCACTGAATAACAACACAACATGTACAGCGTATTTCTAAAATAATGTCACAAAAACAAAAGCAGCCTATAACATCCAATACGCTGAACTAAGGGAGAACCAAAGTGGGTCCAGAAGGGATATCACTACCGGATTTGTCAACTACTTTAGAAGAGAGAAGAGAAGAGAAGAAAAGAAAAGAGAAGAAAAGAAAAGAGAAGAAAAGAGAAGAGAAGAGAAGAGAAGAGAAGAGAAGAAAAGAAAAGAAAAGAAAAGAGAAGAAAAGAGAAGAGAAGAGAAGAGGAGAGTGATTTCATCTTAACACTAGAATCTAAAAACAGAGATTTGGTGGATCATTTTTGGAACTTCTTCACAAACGGGTAATATACAACTACCTACCCACAAATTTGAAATCTAGTCTCTCCTGGAGCAGTGATCAGATAGGGGGATACAAATACGTCCAAGAGATTAGGGTTCGCTTTCATCACTGTGACTGATATTTAATCCTGGCTCATTGCTCCTTGATACCTTGCCTATCAGTTATAGGGGTTATCTCCCCTTCACTGGGGAACAGTAATTGGGGTGATCAGGTGCTGTACCACCTTACTGTAAATATGTCATAATGCTTCCTTCTGAATACAAGGAGTGCCTCTTTCTGCCCTTGGCAATAAGGAAGTCTGAGAGATAACGGTACCATTCTTGGTAAGGAATGGCTATAGCAGAGGGTCTTAATTCTAGCAAATATGTAAAAAAACATTCCCTCATATTTTTATACGGCTGCAATACGTACGTCATGCCATAGTAAATCAGCCTTTTTCCTTCCCTCATCTGCCCCGTATTGTGACTACTTATTCCTTCAGAGCATAATTAATTTAGCTGGAACCAGTGATGGGATTGCTATGGTAGAGGAATCTTTGTGGAAATGCTTAATTGACAACGGGAGAATCGGCAGGAGATCTTCAAAGGATCCAATATGTAGGGACATCATACTCAAGGCTTAACTGCTACGGCAAGATTCGTCTTGACAAAATTCTCCTACAATGTAATTTCTTTAGTCATTTTTATTGAAGGAACACTACTTGTTGCCCAGTGGAAATGTATGTTGAATATGCCAGGTGTGGAAGCTACCTGATTAAAAAAGATATACTCTTCTTAGAGGCCATAGTGCCCTTTTCAATGTCTCAGTGCAGCACCTTCAAAGTTGGCTAGTAGGGGTAAGTCTTGCACAATAAAACAGTGACATAATGTCTTGGTATCTTCAGCTTTTGCAGATTCTAACAGCTGCCTTGTCAATTATCCATAGTTAATAGGTAGAGTACATGTCAGGCACATATCAATCTGCATTTCAAATCAACTCACCTATGATGCCTCTTCCTTCCACCACCTCCTATGGCTAGGTCACCACATTCTGCCCACTCTGTCTCCTTGTCCCCTTGTTAAACAAAAGCAGAGATTTCATAGAATTTAAATACAGTGCCTGCCCCTGTAAGCTACACCTTGGTACAGTGCACGTGTCTGGATCGAGCATCTCAGTCTGTATCAAAAGGACCTTGAGGCCTCTATCTGCCTCCTGGAGTACACCCACAAGGCTTCTCTGAGGGTCGGGCACAGTGGAGATGGGCTCTCACCCAGTCAAGTCTGTATGCTTCTCACCCAAGAGGACAAATGAAGGCAGTCCCCCCCTCGTGAACCAGATAGAAAAAAAGCACGGAGGCACCAGAAGATCCTGTGAGTTCCCAAACTATGGACTGAGATCACTATGAATCACAGGCGGACACGTTAAGAAACTGCTCTTAAAGAATTTTATGAGTCTTAGGAGATGTAGGAGGGCATGACCATGATCAGCATTACACTGTTACCGGGTTCAGAGTGAGTAATGGATTTCTGCACTCATATTGCTGTCATATGGACTGGCTGCCTCCATCTACATGTATTAAATCCACCTTTTTACGAGACAGTGGTCCTTAGACAGCGGTAATGAATGAAACCCACTGAACGCAATACACCCTTGAGGTATGACAGTAACCACCCTTGTGCCTTTAGAGACTTACTACTTTTTCACAGTTCCTGCACATCAGAATGAATAGTACCCTTAAAGTAGAGTACTTCTGTGGAGCAAAAGTCCTTAGCAACAAACTTACAGTGAGAGGGTATCCTCACAGACTTATACGTAAATCCCTTAAACGAGCCAGGTTTTGCCCAAGGGACTGCCTTCTAACACCCAAAGGGAAATCACCACTGAACCGACTAGTGTGTGTCACCACATTCTCACCGGTCTCAAACCCAGTGCGGAAGAGAATTCTTAGGCACTGGGAAGTCCACAATGCAGGCATTCTTAATCTTGAACGCCCCTTATTTGCCTTTCGTAAAAGCAAAAACATTAAGAATCATCTAGTACGAGCAACACTACCTGCACCTAAACAATCTGGCACATTAAATGAACATTGGGGTCTCGAGCCACTCATGGACTATTTTCAGTGTGAATAAACCACCACCACGAGGAGCAGACATGGCACAACTCCTCAACAGAGAAGAATTTAAGTGGATCCTATGCACTGGAAGCATCCGTAATGGCCTCAATCGACTCAAAGATTGGACCACTTTACTGTGAATCTACTGTTATTGCCCTCCACATGGTTCTGTCCTTACTTACTTGTTACTTCATGATCTGGTATCCCAGTTCTATCCCTTCCTCATCTTGGCCACATGATCTTATACTATGTGTACTTCTTTCTGCTACCTCACGTTATGGAGGTTACATTTGCATGTTTATGACATCATTGGTAATTGTATGCAGTCACATTTAACCTTGACTGCTCCTTTCACAGGAAACCGTTCACTGCTCCTTTCCAATGTAGGAGGTGCTAAGCATGGTACTTCCTCATATCAAAACCTGAATGTATGCTTCTATGCTTCTATATGTATCCTTTTTCATCATGCCCACCAGCGGCTTGCTATCCGCATTCACCCCTTATAAATGGCCACCGCAGATTTCCCCTTCTCCTTCCCTTTGGCATTTCAGCCACTGCTCGCATTCTTGTGTCATTTTGACTGCTTTCTTTAGAAAATATGAGGTACCCGATGGGGTACTTCCATGTATCTACATCTCTACTATAAGATCTCTCCTTCCTTGTTTATTCTGTCCATTCGGATGTACCTTTTCAAAATGGCAACACCAGGCATGCCTTGATTAACGCATGATTTGGAAACTACAGGGGCTGTCCAACAACCCTGAACCAGGGACAGACAATCAATATACCTAACAAAAGGTTCAGGAAAAGAAAGTCACTCGAATTATACAACTACACACATCCAATTAAAATAAAAAAATTGAACAAAGAAAACAGAAAGGGAAAAGAAGAAGCCTTTAAATTTGTGAATACACAAAGAATTTCTAAATTTCAAAAAACATTACAGTTTATTACATCTATAGAAAGTTAAAAATAACAATTACGCTCAAAACAAAATGTTGGTATACAAAAGGACAAACATATCACAAACCAAACATGTGGCTACACAAAAGACATTACATGTGTAAAGGAACAACACAAACAAAAAAAATGTGTCCTTATTGAATAATGGCCACAAGAAGCGTCGACGGCGTTTCGACCGCTGTATTATTTTACGGTCATCATCAGGACTGGAATTTGCATGAGCGTTTCAAAGCTGTACAATAAAGATATTAAAATTATTATTGAATTAATACATTACATAGTGTAGGCTTCTGCAAAGGAAAAGACTAAGAAAATCACCAAGTGACAAAAGGCAAGGCGATTTAAAACGGAGCTATCACCACACCAATTGTGATTCCATCACCTAAAAAAAAGGGGTCGTAAATGAAAAATCACCTTTTATAAAAAGGAGTGATGGACCAAACGGTAATGAATGGCTTGTCAAGATGATTCCAGCTCTATGTAAGAACAGAAAATATCATCAGTCCAAGTACGCCAATTATTAGGCAAGACTGAATTTAAGAGACCACTCAGCAGATGATTAATAAATGACTTACTGAAAAAGGACGAGATTTAGAAGGGACACGATGTGTCATAAAGTGCAGTTCAATCTATAGATGATGTCAATAGTCCAGCACACTGACCCATGCTTCTACAGTGCCCATATCTTAAGCTCACCTGAAGCCACTATTCTGTCCTGCTGGGAGAGACTATCCTTCACTCTCCTGAAGGATGACCCCACTCTGTAGGCACCACTGTACGTCTACTGTACTGGGGCTATTCCCAAATGTAAGTTACACTTGGCTATTCACAGAATCAAAGGGTAAAACTATTCGGAAGTGCATACTTACATGTCTCCATCCCCTGAAAAAGAGGTGAACCCTAACTTACAATTGTAAGTTACTAGAAAAATAGTAGTAAGTCTAACACCACATGTCGCCAACACCTGGTAGTGCAGCACCCACCCATGGAAAATAATGGAAATAGGTACTTGAATGTCCACCACACAGGGAAATATGTTAAATTAATATAAATTATTTCACAGCAAGAGCAGTTCCAAATACAGTAAGCACATGTTAAAAACTGTTAAACAAATCTGCTGATTCAATAACCATACATTTCCTACTCCATCCGAGTCTCTCATTGTTATGGTACCCGTAGTTAATTTTCTCATAAACAACATTCCTCCTCTCTGTACATCATATATGTTCACTATCAACAAGTACAAAGTTGAGAAACGTTGCCTTCATGAACATGGACGTTTCCTGACTACTTTACCAAAGGCAATGGTTCCCATGTTTCCCATGACAATTGACCTATATCCTTGTAGCCTTAATTCCCATGGCAGGGTTTTTAGTTGATGGTAAAAGTTTTCCATGCAATCACTCAGTGTTGTCCTTAACCCCCTGTGTAGCAATAAGAAAACATGTTTGGTCGCACGGGTGCACAAAAAGAGAATACTTCTTTCCATTGCACACCAGTTGCCATAACGTAAGAACATTTGGAGCACATACGATACGGAGGCAGTAAACAGTATATTGTGAATGGCATTCTTGCATCCCTGAGGAGACTTTTTTTGTACCCTTTCTTGCAATCGTTTTTAAAATGTCAGCAGCTATACAACTGCATTCTCCACTCCAGTGGGCTGAGGTTCTGAAACGAGGGAAGAAATAAAAACAAAGATTGGTAGTAATAACGGCATTGAGGGCACTTAATGAAATAGTCACTCAAGTCTGCTGGCTTTGTAACCTTATCATAAGCACTCCAATGTATCTACATTTCATGGACTGACTGTGAAAACTGTGCAAAAATACAACATATACAAAAAGGCATACAAAAATAAATCACTTAAAAAAAATATATTTTTTTAAATATATCTCATAAAAAAATACATAAATGTTAACATTACATTAACATTTTTTATAAAGTGTGCAATTGCCGAGGTGTCTTAGCGCTGAGCCTTCCTGCTTGAGAGGACTAAGAAAAACTATTGATAAAGTACAGAGAAAAAGCCAGGTCTTTAACAATTTTCTAAAAGAAGATATACTGGATTGCATTCTCAAAACAATAGATAAGGAGTTCGACAGCCTGTGGGCCAAAAAATAAAAACTACTTCCTCCCCATTTTGATCTCTTGATTTTGGGGACCACTACTAATTTAGCAGTGCTAGATCTTAAATTGCGATTTGGCATATGCCAAGAGAAGAACTTCTAAAAGTATGCAGGACCTCTAGTGTATTAAGCCTTGTGAACTATACAGAGGGTTTCAAATGTAATCCTCACTGTCACTGGCAATCAATGGAGATCAAGAATGCCCTTGCAGATTGAGCTGAACTTGGGGATTTTAAGAATCAAGAGAGCAGCCTCATTTTGAAGTGACTGAAGTTTCACCTGGTGTTTTTTATGTATGCCTAGATAAAGGGTGTTTCAATAGTCTATTCTAGATGGAACTAATGCAACAATAACCGTCTTCTGCAAGTCTACCCAAATGAATGGAAATGTCTTCTTCTGGATCCTAAGGAGATGGAAGCAGTAAGATGTGGTCTTATTTATAAGATCTGAAAAACAAAGCTTTCTAGACTGGATGAGGGAGGTTGCCAAGTTATGAAGGACATCAAGAGGTACTCCAGATGTAAAGATCAGAACCAAAAAGAATAACATCCATCTTTTCGTAATTCAATTTTAGATAGTTGTCTTGCATCCAGGTAACTATGTTAAGAATTCGTTCTTTGAATTTAGTAGCTACCACATTGGAAAATAAATAAGACAATAAATAAACAGCTGACAATAACATTTAAATACCATACATCTACTTTAGTTGTATGGCTCTTTCTTATTTTTTCCATTCAGTGTTGAGTAAAAATTATTCAACAACATTAACAAGAAGCAAGACATTCATCCACAATGTTGTATGCACGTTTCAATGGATAATAATATTTTACATGGAAATCAAGACCCTTGGATGATTTTATATTCTAACAATATATGAATCATATGTGGAAGCTATTTAATTGTGTGTCTTGAACAGGGTGGCTGTAATCACTGTGATCCACCTAACACGTTCATGGCATTGTGGGTTCATTTCTTGTTTCACATTAATGTTGTTAAAATTAATGATTGCTATATATACTCAGCATTGAATGAGGAGCCAGAAGAAAGAGTCCTAAAATATATGGTGTTCAATGTACGTTGTTAAATGATATTTAAAATATATATATTTTATTCTTTAATAAAGTGATATAGCTTTTAGTTTTGCACAGTTTTCACTGTATGACCATAACTGATTTACATTGATACCTTGGGGCGCTGTAGTGTTTTTTGTCTCGTTACCTCTGCCCCCTTGGGCCAGAGGTAACGAGACCCAAATTTGAGTGTGGCACACAGCCCCTGTCCCTCAAAACAATCTAGGTAACCCGTCACCAACAGTCTTTTAATGCTCTCCAATCCCAATTAGAGAGAGGAGTAACAACATCCGTGTTAACAGCAGCTCTCAAGGGTGCTATCCTCACTTCATTTCACTACTTCCCTCTGGTCTGTGGAGAGCTGAGAGGACAACCTGTCACCTGCATTTCCACTGCATTGATTGTGTGTCTGAACACCCTAGCGACCCTAGGAAACACTGGAGAAATAATCTCTTTCTCTAATGCGTTTTCTTTTTCACCGTTTACTGATACAATAGCAATGAATAATAACTGAATTTAGAATACAGTATTCACAATGATGGACAGCAATGGAAGTCATACATCACAATTACAATAATTAGTTATAAGACTAAATACATTTTAAACATGACTTATCAGCAGGTGTCTCATTCTCAATCCAAGGTGCTGAAAGAAGTTCCCCTTCATCTGCCTAGTGATAATGTACCTGGCACAGGAAGCGTGCAATTCCATTTATGTGCACACATCCTCAGTAGAGCTCCTTCTCTGGGAATTAGTAGTCATCTGCCGCAAAGATACAGGCAAGATTTTTAAACACCAAGGGGGTCATTACGATCCGTCCGCCATCGCCCCGGGGATAGGGAACGCCCGCCTATATGGCGGCGGTCCAGCACCACGAATTTCAATGCGGCCACCATCATGGCGGCCGCAAATGTCAGTGTTAAAATTGCAGCGGGTTCTGCTGGCTACAGCAGCTTCCGTAATGTTAAAAATGCACGTTTTGGTTTTCCCTGCACTACGTGGCAGGCCCCACGCAGTTCTTCCACCTGGTGCAGGGAAATGGTGCCCCCCAAGTACAAAACAAAAGTGCCTCTGCCCAAGGAGGGCCCACAACGGGCCCCCAAAGTCAATCCCCGCCAACCTTTGCACAGCGGAGGAACCGCCATGAAAAGGCTGGCAGGATGCAGCATCCTAATGTGGCGGACAGTGCCTGCTAGCAACCACCACCATTCTTGGGATACGGGCTAGGTCCGATAAGCAATCGTAATGATTGCCTGTGTCAGACCGTGGCGGACGGGATTTCCGCCTGCCAGCACACCGCCCGCCATCCTTATCTGGTGGCTGGAGAAGGGCCTTACGATGGCGGCGAACCCGCCACCGGCTTACTGCCAGTAGCGGGTTTACCGCCATTGTAATCAGGCCCTAAATTATTTGAGCTGTCACTTCCCCCATAGAAACTATTTCACATGCATGAAGAAGAAGAGGTGTTTTGGCTGTCTCTCACCTTGATGTACCATTACTGCTGACAAATATCTAAAAGGAAGAGAAATAGAAAATTAAATATTAAATAACTAAATAAAAGGAAATATAAGAAAATTCAATAACAGGCAGGAAAACCTGAAAAATTCAACTAAAAAGGTAAGGATGTGGCACTAGAAAACGTTGACGTAGCAGTAGGATGAAGTAACACTGGCAGATAGTAACCTCACAAAAGAATTGCATCACACTACATCACGTGATGAGATCTCACAAGCTTTTTGTACAAGAATATATACCTCACACCTTCCTGCTCTGGGTATGACAGGACAGTGCACAGACAATAGGAAAAGATATACAAGATCAAGTAAAATCTCAAACAAATGTTGGGAATGAGACCATAATGACATTGATGTTTCTCCTGATGAAAAAACACACATAGAATAGCGAGAACAGGCAAGGGGGATTATGCAGAATGTTAACAAATTAAAATGTACAGGGATGAAGTGGCTCTAAAAAATGTGCAGTCCCTTATAACAATCACACAGGTGCGAGGTGCATACAAATTGAGCCATCTTGCAGCGTTCACAATAAGCAGAATTTATGCCCAAGAAAAATATGAACAAATTGCAATTGACAACGATAAATATGGCTAGAGGCTAATTAAGAGCTATCGTGTTTTTTTTGTTATTCAAATCCTTACATTGATTTTTTGATGGGAAATACCAAAGTGGATCTGTGCCTACTAAAAAACCTCCAAATAACCTGTAAGTAAAAAGGTATACAATCACATATAACATTTATATAAAGTGACTTTTAGCGCCAAGTGCAAAATGTGCATCAAAAGTACAAGGTGTGAAAACATTGGTCCATCTAGCAGCATTCACAGTTTTCACAGTTAATACCCAGAAAGAGATTTGAATAGATCAAAATACATGATGTTGGAAGACCTGTTTATTAAATCAACCCTACAAATTGCATAGATAGGTCAAAATGGATTATCTCTATGCCCTTGGTTTCTCTTCTACAACCTAAAGGTGGTGCCAAATGAGAGCAAATCTCCGCAAACCCCCCAACTGTTTGCATATGCCTCTTCAAACTTCTTGGTATGTGTCGTTTTTAACTTCCAGCTCTGAAAAGTTGGTACCTGGTTAGTTATCCGATTTTGGAGAATGAGGGAACGAGCTATTGTTAATGGGATAGAAATAAAAAACAGTCCACCCCCTTATTAAATCGCCTGCTTTCCTTGGAAACCCCAAACACCAAACAATACTAGGCTTGCCTCTGGAACTACTCTAGACCATAGAGCCTGGCTGCTAAGAGAAAATAGCCCTTCCCAAAACTGTGATAATCTTTTTCCAGTTCAAAAAGTGTTTATTAAGCAATAAAAGGAGTCAATACAATATACATATATGATATAAGAAGTAAAACAATCTAGATACACATTGCATATATAATAAAAGGAACAAAGGTTATTAAGATATAATGAGGCTATACAATAGAAGGAAAAAAAAAGGAGAAAGAAGACAATAATGAAATCTATTAGGCAAGGAAATATAGAGGAAGAAATAAGGTCGATCAATGGGGTTTGGAGAATTCTTGCTGAAAGGGAGACAAATGGAATGATTTTTTAGCACAAGCATCGAGGTACAACGTTATGGGAAGCCACAAACTGGCGCGTTTCGGCGCCATATGAAGAGGAAACACAAAGGCAGTATCCAATCTATGATTATGACAAACATTGTACCACCAAGCTTTAACCGATATATTAGCAACATTTTTCCAGTTAACAGTGATTTGTTGGAATGCAACTGCTATAAGTAAATCAATAATACATACATCAAAAGTAATATGATCCCAACAGGGGGAAAGACTACCTAAAAAAAATATGAATAAAAGAAAAAGGGATGTGAGTATGAAAGATATCGTTAATTTGGGTCCAAATTTGTTTCCAGAAATTGTGTACGATTGTGCAGGAAAAAAGCATGTGGAATAAAGTTGCATTGGGTGTAGAGCAAGACCAACACAAATCAGGGGTAGAGGGAAATCTTTTATTAAGCAAATGTGGTGTAAAAAGAAGTCTATTGAAAATGAAAAATAATGTTTGTGTTAAAGCAGCAGATCTAGAGGATTTACGGATCTTGACCCACAACCTATCCCATAAGGAAATAGGCCACGATGTAGCAAAATCGCATTCCCATTGCTCCTCCACCTTAGATTTTAGACGAGGAGAAGGAATGGAGCGAAGAAATGTGTAGATGAGAGAAGCTTTAGAGGAAACAGCCAAAAAGGAGTGAAGTTGGGAGGTGGGGTTAGGAGATTAAGAGTGATTGCGAGAGTGCTGGATCTGGGAGTAAGTAGACATGACCACTTCCTTAAGTATAAGATATTTACGAGCAAAGGAAGCGAGTAAGTCAAAGGAATGACGTAATGTTGAAAAAGGTAAAAAAGTGGAATGAGAAAAAAGTTGAGAAACCCAAATTAAACCCCTTTGCCTCCAGGGTTTCCAAAAGAAAGGTTTGTTATTGATAAGGAGAGTTTTATTATGCCAGATAGTAGTGGATAGAAAATCGGCTACAGAGGTGGGAGGGGTCGGGGAAGAGGCTAGGAGTAGTTTGACTGTGAATTTATGTATGGGGAGGGATGGTAGCTGTGGCTTACGGGAAAAAGATAGAAACTCAGCGAAAGTAAAGGGAGAGAGAGAGAGACGTTCTACAGTAACCCACAAGGGGAAGGGTTCATCAGGGTCTCGCAGCCAAAAGGAGGCCTGGCGCAAAAGAAAAGCCTTGTGATAGGTTGGAAAATCAGGAAAATTAACACCTCCCTCAGATTTAGGACGTGTGAGTCTGAGGAGGGACATACGAGATTTTTTTCCTGAACAAAGAAAAGTGGAAAGAATGGTGTTTATTTTCTTGAAAAACTTCATGGAAATAGGTACTGGAATATTAGAAATAGTGTATAAAACAATAGGGGATAACATCATTTTAATAGTATCAAGGCGTCCCCACCATGAGAGATACAGTGGGTGCCATTTTGTGGTAAGATCGGAGAGTTTCTGTATACATTTGTTGAGACAAAGTGAGACCGTATCAGTGATGGAGGGAGTGATATGTAAACCTAAGTATTTGATGTGGGAAGAACTCCAAGTAAAATTAGAGTCAACAAAATCAGGTATATTTCGTAAGGGGTAAAATTTCACATTTATCATTGTTTAACTTATATCCAGAAATATGCGAAAAATCACGAACTTCAGTAAGGAAAGCAGGAATGGAGACAGTAGGATTGGAAATAAAGAGGAAAATATCATCTGCATAAGCAGCAAGTTTAATGTGAGAGTGCGAGGTTTGGAAACCATGTATGTCAGGGTTTTGCCTAAGTTTGGAGAGAAAGGGTTCCAAAGCTAAGTTGAAAAGAAAAGGGGATAAAGGACAACCTTGCCGAACACCTCTACCCAACTCAAAAAATGAAGAAACCAGACCATTTGCACAGACCGCTGCCCTGGGATTAGAATAAAGAAAAGAAATTAAGGACACAAACTTGGGACCAAAACCGAACCATTTGAGGGCATAGAAAAGATAAGTCCATTCCACCCTGTCAAACGATTTCTCTGCGTCCTGGGCAATAGCCGCCAGAGAGTCTTGGAAGCAAGGAGATTTAGATAAAATATTAAAAAGAAGTCTAGTATTGTCAGTAATAAAACGTCCCTTAACAAAACCAGATTGCTCAGGGCCAAGTAACTCAGGAAGAAATGGGTCTAATGGAGCTGCAAGGGATTTGTCAAAAATCTTGTAATCAATGTTGACAAGGGAAATAGGTCTATAATTTTGTAATATCGAGGATCTTTCCCTTCCTTAGGGATTATACAAATGTGAGCATCAGAAAAAGTACCTGAAGAGCTGCCAAGGGTAACAAAAGAATTAATAAGAGAGTGCAATTTGGGCATGAGCAATCTGGAAAAATGAAGGTAAAACTCAACAGTAAAACCATCCGGTCCTGGGGCCTTATCTTTTTTAAGAGAATTAAGGGCGGATAGTAATTCTTGCTGGGAGATGTCCAATTCCAAGGAGGCTAAGTCAATTGGAAAATGGTCTGGTTGTTGAATGGTAGAGAAAAAGTCAGAGAGAGATTGAGGAGTAGAATGAGTTTCAGAGGAATAGAGGGTAGAATAAAAGCGGGAGAATTCATCAAGAATTTCGGTATCTTTATATCTAAGAACAGCATTATCATCAAGTATAGATTCAATATTTAACTTGTTGTGTTTGATTTTTAAGTAATTAGGTAGAATTTTCCCTGCTTTGTTTTTGCCACCGTAGAATTTTGAGATAGATTTCAATAGGTAGAGAGAAGCATCTTCTGTAGACTGTTTATTAAATTTCAACTTGGCGTCAATAAGTGCAGTCAAGCTTTCCTGTGAGTGAGAGGTATAATAGGTGTGCTCCAGATCCTTGATTTTGTGAAGAAGGTCATTAGTAAATTTACGTGCGACCTTCCGCTTTTTAGCTACATATTGGATAATAAAATCCCTGGCAGTAGCCTTGAAGGCATCCCAAATGGTATGAGTAGGAATAGACGGGGTATCGTTAAAGGTAAAATATTCATTAGCAAATTCAATAAAAGAGGTGGTGAATTTGGGATCTAAAAGTAAGGAATTATTGAAACGCCACCTCTTTGGTCCAGTGACTTTGGGCAGAATATCAATATTAATAGAAACTGGGGCGTGATCGGACATAAGGATGGGGCCAATCTCTGCATGTGTAAGAGATTGTGCGAGATGGTGGGAAACAAAAATATAATCAATGCGTGTTTGGGAATGGTGAGAGGGAGAATAAAAGGTAAACTCTCTAGCCGTGGGATTGCACAGACGCCAAGCATCAATAAGTTTGTGCTGGGAGACTGCATGAGTAAAGAGTTTATGAGGCTTGTTTGGGATGAAGGAAGCTTTGGAGTTCCGGTCCAAAAAAGGATCGAGGGGCTGGGTACAGTCCCCTGCCAGAATGAAATTATCGTCAATAAGGCCAGTGATGCGAGTGGCCATCTCATGCCAAAAAGTTGGAGCACCACCTGTAGGGGCATAAACATTGAGAAGGGAGAGTGGAACACCCCTCAAGGAAAGCTTGACATACAACCATCTACCATCAGAATCCGCCTCATTAGCCAAAATGGAGTAAGTAAGCGATTTACGGATAAGAATGACGACACCATTACGCTTACCATCTCCGGGAGCGAAACATACATCTCCCACCCAACCTCTTTTGAGCTTAACAGATTCTGTTTCAGATAAGTGAGTCTCTTGCAGGAAAGCAAAATCTGCATTCAATTTGGTAAGGTGAGATAGAATTTGTTGCCTCTTAATGGGAGAATTAAGACCTTTAACGTTCCATGAAACAATACGTACTGACATTAAAAAGAGATTAAAAGAGGATAACCAGTATAGTGAGAAAAAGCCTCAAAGCATAGAAAAATAAGAAAAGATGAAATGTATATAAGCAGAAGAGAAAGTGAAATTGGAAAAGAAGAGAAAGGTTGAAAATTGAAAAGAAAAATTGACACCTTTAAGAAGAGAACAGTAAGAAAGGATAACAGGAAAGAGGAGGTAAGAAAAGAAACAAAAATTATTATGTCAAGAAGGTAAAGAAACGTACTTACAAATAGGGGAGGTAAGGGATCACATCCAGGAGAGGAAACCATACGTACAAGGAAGGGGGGTAGAACCAACTAGAGGAGACAAGACGGTGAGGGTCAGCGAACCGCCCGGCCGGGGAAACATGAAACATGGTATATGATCTGTGGAAACAAGAGGAAAGCGTTAGGAGAAAAAACAAGAAAAGAGTCAAAAACCACGAGGAGATCATCTCATCGGAAGCAACAAGCATAAGGAAAGGTAAACAGTGAACATTATGAACATCATGAACAACAAGATCAACAAGGAACAAATAATTATCACATGTGAAACTATGTTGAAGAAAGTAGACTCAAGTGTGTAACACGAGAGACTAAAATGAAAGAAACAAAATTAGTCAGAAGAATCAAGGGGGGAATGAAGAAGAAGAAGGAGAGGGACCAGAAGTATCCATATTAGCTCCTCGACAAGAATTTAGAAAGCTGTGGAGACGCACAGGATCTTCCTAAGTTGTCGTCTTATTGTTATATGTGACCCTAAAAAGGCAAGGATGAAAAAGTCCATATCTAACACCAATGGAGCGAAGTTCAGGTCTCATATCCAGAAAGGCTTTGCGTCGACTAGCCATGGCTTTAGCATAATCCTGCGCAAAAAACACAGGGGAACCAGACCAAGTAAGTCGTGGAGAAGCTCTAGCTGCCGAGAGGACCTTTAGAAGATCAGTGTACTGCAAAAAATACATGATCACTCCCCTGGGCTTTGTTGAAGGAGAGGTAGACGAGGGGGCTCGACCAAACCTGTGGGCTCGTTGAATGTTGAGCATGGTGCCTTCTGGAAGGTGCAAGAGCTTAGGAAGAAAGGATTGAAAGAAAGCAATGGGGTCACTCCCCTCGCAGCCCTCCACCAGGCCGTAGATGCGTAGATTATTGCGTCGATTTCTGTTTTCAAGGTCCTCGACCTGTTTCTGGAGGGAAGAAATCTGAGAGTGCATATTGGAAACCTTGGCAGAGGACTCTTGTAGAGAGGAAACGCTATGTTCCACCGACGTGACTCTTGCCTCCATTTGTGACCCAATTGTCGGTTAGAACCTGCAACTTAGCATTAGTCTCTTCCATAAAAGGGCGTAGTGCCCTAATTTCCTCCAGCAACAGCTCAATAGAAGCAGATGAAGCGGAAGCAGATGGAGAGGGGGGGTCTTTTTTCAGCTTAACAGTGGTCTTCCCGTTGGACTGAGTAGAGGACTCCATAACCTGCTTCGACATCAGAGCTGGAGGGTCCAGTGAATCTTCCAACTGAGCCAATGCTGAAAAAAGCTTTGAATTTTTGATGAAAGTGCGCTTTGAGGATTTGCTGGAGCAACTTGTTACGAGTTTGCCCATGAGGAGAACAATATGTACCAGGTACACCACTGAAGCGACAAGCAAAAGAGGAAAAGAAAGGACCCCTTAGCTGCCAGGTCGAGTGGTTAACATTGTACAAGAATGTCGCAGGAATGAAAGATTGATTCCAGGCTGTATAAACAGAGCATAGAAAAGTCAATAGTCAGAGCGAGGACTACAGAGGGCAAGGCAGGCAGAAGTAGCAACAAGGTGAGGGCCTCTGATGGGGACCAGAAGGCAGCAATTCACATGGTATGCGGTAAATATGCACAAAGAGAGTAGCTGCCATAAGGAGAACGAGCAAATAATCCATGAAGCCAAGCCATATTTAATCTCTGGTGCTTAGAAAAAGAAACAAAGAAGGCAGAGCCACACATACATTTTTTTTTTTTAAATGGTAGCAACATTGGGTGAAATGCAAATAGTTGAGGCAGCGTGGGCACAATATGAACATATGGCTTGTAATCTGTTTAATCACAAAATGGCCGCTCACAGGAGATACGAGAGAAAGCAGCACTAGAAACAAATGTGAGAGGCTATTGAAGACAAGAAAGTCATGTATCAAAAATAAAGTGGCCCACCATGAAGAGAGGCGAAGTTGTCAGGCAATACGAAAGTTCCTTCATTTATAATCCGGTAAGTGTGACGAATCCTCGCTCGTATGGAGCGTCACGCAGAAGAAATGCACAAAATGGCGGCCGCAGCCGTCAAAGAGCCGTGTTCAGGAGAGCGCCGCTCGCAAATGATGGTAAACAGCCCCGAAGGTTACCGCAAGGAGTCACATCGTGCTGCAGGAGTCTTCCGACGACGAAATCCGCCGTCCATGAGAAAAGAAGCAGACGCGGTCCACCGGTAATCCCCAGCCGCGGCGGAGCGCTCACACCAGCACCGCCATCTCGCTCGGGCGCTAAGCCACGCCTCCCAAACTGTGATAATCTTGACACGTAAAAAACGCGTGAAGCCATTCTTCAGCACCCACATGCTGACAATGAAAGCACTGAGATAGATTTTATGGAGGGCCGCTGAAGTATAATAGGCCACCCAGAAGGACAAAAAAGGCATTCTCTTAAAATGTGCCACTATCAAAGATTGTATCCTGTCTCTGAAATAGGCTGCCATTCATTGTCTCTTAATATACCTTGCGTTTTTTTCCCAAACTTTGCAAAGAAAACTTTCCATTTGGTCCTTCATAGAATGATCGCATAGCAGCCTCGACCAGTTGCCTGACCCCATAAGCTTACTCGTCACAAGCACAGGGAAAACTGGCAGGATTCCCTGTCTCGCATCCTGGTCATTGGCTGCCCAAAAATGTTATCTGCGAAAAGCTAAAACAAGCAAGCGTTTGCAATGCAATAGGTCTCGCAGTTACCCGAGTTTAAGGTAATGGCATTGTAAATGATAATGCCTTTTATTTATGTTTTTAAAACGAAACGAAAAAAAAACACGTTATTTGCAATGTCAATAGCTCAAACTCGCATAAATGCGAGACCTATTGCATTGCACATCACACGTGTTCTTTACCAGCGACCATTTTAAAAGTAATTTCTAAAATCAATTAGCTGCGTAACAGGCAGGAAAGGTATCACGCCAGATAACTGGTTATTTAAATCAAGCACTAGGGAAAGGCACACACTTCTAGGTGCTTTCAAATCTTCTTAGTATGTTTTACTGCAGGTTCTAAGCACAGCATTCGAATGTTTGTCAACACTAATCCGTCACGAACTGGTGGGCACATACAACCAGTTACCCCAGGATCCCTCATCTTGCGATCAAACAACGGACTCTGGGATCCTTTTTACAAAGAGTTCCGCCTTCTGCGTCTTTCCGGCCATTTATCATTTGCACTTTTGCGGCAGTATCCAGGGGGCCGGGCTGCTTCCTCTGCGACTCTAGGGAACAAAATTGAACTATTCTCAGTTTTGGCACCCCCTCTGACCGAGAATGTTTTTTTAAACACTTCACTCATTTAGCTGAAAAGTCTGCCAGGCTCCCGGGAGGCTGTAAGCCAAGGCCTAGTTGAAGTCTTTCACTTAAGGATCGCTGCTAGTAGCCGGGGCCGGGCTCCTAATGGGGACCCGGGGGCACCGAGCAAATTATAGCGCAGCGTTTGACAACGGTGAGGAGGAAAGCGCCAATCTGTTTACACTTGCTTGTGCACGCTGGATACTCGTGCACAGACAGTGAAGCATCATTCATCCTGTGTTCCTATATAATCCCACGGACAGCGGAGGGGTACAGCTCAGTGTCCACTTTTAATGGGCCTTAATGTGCAAAAACGGATCTGTGTCACCCACCACAGTCCACTTCTAATGGGCTTCATTCACCAGCAGAGTAGCGCAGTCTGTTTGTAATGGTCTACCCATGCACAGAGCAGCAGTTCCTGTATAAGAACAGGCGTCTTAGTGGGTTTCCCGTTCACAAGCAGGAGCACACCATCCTCTCCAGCTGTAACTGCCTCCCAGTGCACACATTGAGCAGTGCACAAATATAACGGCACAATGTCATGAAAAGGTTGGCAATGCCGAAAGTGAACACGATCGCAAAAGTGAAAGCAATCACCATTGCTCTATTTGCAGAGGGAGGCAGGCACGGTGCGCGTGTACTTGTGTGAAGATTGGCATTCACGAGGAAGAAAGGAGGCAGTCACTCACACACGGGGAGCCGGATCCCAGCATTACTAGATGCACAAAAACAGATGGACGGAAATGTGAGCATGTATACGAGCTATGAATGTTATGAAAAGGTTGGCAATGCCGAAAGTGAACGCGATCGCTAAAGTGAAAAGCGATTGCGATTCTAAAAAAAAAAGTAGGCAGCGTGCACAAAAGTCTCTGATTACAGACGCAGGCTACAGCGAGAAAAACAGATGGCACACTGTATTCCAATTAAAAGAAGTGCAAACAGAGCACACTTAAACTGTAGTTAGACGCCACTGAAACGGGACTACACGGAAGTAAGCAAATGACCAACAACCAACAGAGAGAGAGATAAAGAGAACAGTACCACAAGTAAGCCAATTGGAAGTGGAAAAACAGATTACATGAATTTTAAGCCAATTTGCAGATTACTTTATGTCCCGCTGAGACAGCGCATGCAGCGCATGTGCTGCCAAGGCGAGACCTACAAATCTGTTACACTGATTCCCACTGCTGGAAATGAGCCCTCCCATGTAATACACTTGCCCCTAGAAAACAAATCTCCTAACTCCTTAAAGTCCAGAGAATTCCAGAACCTTTTCTCACTACTAGATATAAACAATCCTACATAATGCCCCTCCTGCAGTTTCAGATGTAACTAATCCATTAAAGTCTGATAAGATTTACATAGGGCGCTCAACTGATCTATAAACTAGAGAAGAGACTTGCACCTAGTCTTCTTGGGAATTTTCGCTTCTTTGAAAAATGTAGGTAGATTGGTAGGCTGATTGCAGACTCCTGCCCCGTTTTGCCTAGGTAAAAATCATCCACTACACAGCTACCTCCCAAAAGTCTCACTAACATATCTATAAATGCTGCTTGATAATAGGTCTGCATATGAGGAAGGCCATCTTGAAACATATTTAATTGAAGGACAGTTAATTTCACCCTAGGAGACTTCTTATACCAAATTAAACTCCTTATAGATTAATCAAGCTCCTGAAAATAACTATTGCTGATGTTCAATCTATAGATCAGAAAAGAGATGGTAGAATGGCCATTTTTATAAAGGGAGCCCTCCCAAATATTGTGACAGAAAGAAGGGACCACCTTTCAAGTAACCCATTCATTTTCCCCAGCATTGAAGCTTAGTTAAACTGAAACATCCGAGTAATATGTTAGTGACATAGATCCCCAGATATCATACAGGATATTGTGATCTCCCTTGTGACTGTAAAGAGACTGGAAGATCTGCAACAGTTGCATGAAAAAGCAATGGTTCCGTTCTATTTTGATTGATACTATATCCAACAATACATGTAAATTCCTCAATCATATTGAGAACCCCCTGCACATTCTCTGTATCTGGTTTCATATAAAGAATATTGTCATCTGCGAATAGCTTCAGTATGAACATACCCTCCACTGGTGCACTAATGCCCTTGTTTCGTATCTTCACTGCCAGAGGCTATATAACAATTTAAATAATTTTGGGGATAGAGGGCAGCCCTGCCGAGTGCCTCTTTTAATCAAAACATCCTAGCATTGATCATAGCTTTGGCGGGTGCACCATTGTACAAGTTCTCAAGCATTAAAGCAAATTGTGGGGGAAATCCAAATTTAGTTAGGCTAAACAAGAGGGTCTGCCAAATAATGACATCAAACGCTTTTAAGCAGCAATCATCATTTTCACAGCCTTGTTTAGTTAGATGCAAAATAATCTACTGCCTGCGTTAAAAAATGAGTATTTGCAGCCATAATACAATTAGTGGCAAACCCACTCTGATCCTAATGGATTAAGAGCTGGGCTGCAGGCATGATCCAAGTAGCTCAAAATTTCATCAAAAAATTATATTTTGAGTTAAGGAGGCTGATTGGCAGGCAAGAATTCACGTTTGTTGGGGGTTTATCTTTTTTTGACACAGCTTACTTTTGTAGATTTATCGAAAGTAGAGGGAATCTCCGCACCCTCTTTTATATAATTAAAGTGATCCGTTAAAAAGGTTAACAGATCTTTAGCAAATATTTATTAGAACGCAGTTGAAAATCCGTAATTTCCAAATGTCTTAGCATTCACCATTTTTTTAAGGGTTTCGCAGACCTAGGTAATCATTATTTTTCATGAGAATCCCTCAACCAGAGAGTTTAGGAATTGGAGTAGCTGAACAAAAGCATAGTAGTGTTCTATTCTGGCCAGTGGAACAGCATACTGTGCTTGGTATATACTATCATTTTGTAAGAATACCTGGGCAACTTCCTCCTGTTCATGTGCCATTTTAGTGGTAACAGGGTTCACGATTTAGTTAGTTATTGACTTAGCTCTCCTAATTTGAGCCAAGCGGACTAAAAACTTGATTATATGCTGACTTTCCTCATAAAGTTGTTGCTGATAAGCATTGGAGTTATTTATCTCCTCAGGCGTAAAGAAGTCTCTGAGATTTTGCGTCGCCCTAGTTGATTGATCCTCAGAACCCCCATACCACCTAACCCCTCACTGTCTTTAGCAGATATTTGGAGAGTGCATTCTTTGACTTGATTTGCCTTAAAGGCAATAATCCATCCTCTTACTGTGGCCTTAAATGCCTCCAAAACAGTATAGAGAGAGACAGTATTTATATTAATAAGAAAATACTCAGTGATAAATCCTCTCATCTCAACTAGCCAATGTGGATTAGATAAAAGAGATCTGCCTTACTGCCATCTAGACCTCAATCTACTAATAATACCCAGATAAACCCTGATCGAAAGCAAGTTATCGGAGAAGGCATTTGCCCAGGTTTCACAATTTCCCTAGAGAATCCAACAAATCCTACAGGAACATCCAGTCACCAATATGCTTGAAACACTGCCACCCACTGAAATAAAGATAACAACATACTGAAAGTGGCTCCCTTGGTTACTCCATATGAATCAAAATGACAGAAAAGCATGTATCCTCCGAAATACATGAATTCCTTATCACTATGCAGCTGGCACAAGCATAAGTAGGTCTCACCAGGTCTCTGAGTTCCTTTGTAGAATCCACGGGCTGCCTCTCCGCCCGTCAGGCGGGTTTCCGCCCGCTGCATTCGACCGAGAAGGTAGTTGTGTCGGTGATGGACCAACTAAGGGAGGGCATTGATACTGGCCGACCACAGGCTCTAGTCCTGTTAGATCTGTCCGCCGCGTTCGACACGGTGGACCATGACATCTTGTTGACCCGTGTCCAAGCGGGGGGCATCGGGGGCACGGCCTTTGCCTGGCTCCGTTCCTTTTTGACGGACAGGGAGCAGGCTGTTCATCTTGCTAACTTCACGGCCCCCCTTAGGAGGGTGACCTGTGGAGTCCCACAAGGCTCTTCCCTGTCACCCTTGTTATTCAATTTATACATCTCACCCCTCATTTTTTCTTTGCAGCAGATGGAGGTCTCGGTGTTTAATTACGCCGACGACCTCCAACTTATTTTCAACCTTTCCTCTACCCCCTCTTCGTCTTCCAATTTCCAGAAGGTTATGCTTTTTATCCAAGGGTGGATGAACTGCAACCACCTCAAATTAAACCCGGACAAGACCGAATTGGTCCTGACGGGGGGTGGTTGCAGTCCCTGGTCCCCTTCCTTCTGGCCTCCTTCACTTGGCCCCCCCCTTCCAGTTCCCAAAGTCAAAACTTTGGGCATATTCATCAACCCCCTGCTCACCCTCCATACGCAGACCAGTTCAGTTGTGTCTGCCTGCTTTTTTTCCCTCCGGATCATCCGGAGGGTTTTTCCGTTTCTTTTCTGCCGCTGCACTCAAACTCATTCTCATGGCCATGGTGCTCTCGCGCCTTGACTATGGGAATGTTATCTACAACGGTGCGCCGGCTTACCTGATCCGCCGACTCCAACTGATTCAAAATCAGGCGGCTCGCCTGATTTTTGGCCTCCCCAGGTTCAACCACACGACCCCCTTGCTGCAGTCCCTCCACTGGCTTCCAGTAAGGGAGAGGGCCCTTTTCAAACTGGGCTGCATCACCTATCAGGCTAGATCAGGGACCGCCCCCGTCTTCCTGTGTGAAGCCATCTCCCCCTATCTCCCTTCAAGAGAACTTCGCTCCACTCATCTGGCACTCTTGTCTGTTCCACGCTTCAAGAAACAGAAGTCCGGGGGGGTCAGATTTGCAGTGCTGGCTCCATCCTTTTGGAATTCACTCCCATTTGCTCTTAGGACGTCACCTTCCTATCTGGAATTCCGCAAGCAATTGAAGACCTTCTTGTTCTCCAGATCTGTAGCAGCCTAGTCCTCCTTTCCGCCTCCACTGATCCACAGCTATCTAGCGCCATGAAACCGTTCCGGTATAAGAGCGCTCTACAAATATTTTAAAATTCAAATTCATAAGTACCTCCGTGCCCCAGTTGATTCCCCTTCCAAAAAACAAATTCAGTAAAAAGCTTTCAAATTAGACAACCATACAAAGATACAATGGCACAGATATACTCAAGTTACTTATGTTATGTTATGTTACATATTTTTATATAGCGCTCAGCTGCCCCAGCCAAGGGGCGTCCCGGCGCTGTCACTGACAAGGAAGGCAGCTGCCTCTACAAAGCACAGCAGGCCATAACATAACTCCTGAGGCCTAGTTTGAAGGAAAAAGGTATGTCTTATTGGCTTTCCTGAAAGCCAGGAGATCCTCTAAGCCACGCACCTGGGACGGCAAGGCGTTCCATATTTTAGCCGCCAAATAGCGGAAAGAACGACCGCCCATCCTGGAGCGTTTCACCCAAGGAACCACTACCAGGTGCTTACCTTCGGAACGCAGAGAACGTCGGGGGACATACGGAGTCAGTAGCGAACAGAGCGTAGGTGGAGTAGCGAGCTTTAAAATCTTGAATGTAAGACAGAGAGCTTTAAATTGGATCCGCTTTGCTACAGGAAGCCGATGGAGTTTACTTAAGCTATCAGCAACCGGATGTGAGCGAGGGAGGCCTACCAAAGTTCTTGCTGCCGCATTTTGCACCCGCTGCATTCTTCTAATCTCTGCCTGGTTGGTCCCTATCAATAAGGAGCTCGCATAATCCAGGCAAGAGAGGATAGTCAATTGCACTATAAGCTGGCAGGTGGGAGGGTCAAAGAATTTTAGAATAGGTCTGAGACCCTGTAGGATCCCAAAGCATGTGGCTGCCATTTTCTTAGTATGGGTGCTGAGGCTGAGGGAGGAATCTATCCACACCCCGAAATTTTTTACTTCTGATTTTGGGTCGGGAAACTTCCCTAACGCATTAGGCCACCATTTTTCACCCCAGGCGGCGGCATTCTTCCCCACTAATAGAACCTCCATCTTACTCGCATTTAACTGTAAGTGGTTAGAGGTCATCCAGTTAGCCACGGCCGTTAGGCCATTCCTAAACCTGTTGGCGCTCAAAGCGGAATCATCAGCCAAAGCCACTACTAGCTGTGTGTCGTCAGCATTTGAGACCATTGAGAGTTCCCATTGCTTAGCGACCGCAATCAGTGGCTGTACATAGAGGTTTAATAACGTGGGCCTGAGTGCCGAGCCCTGGGGGACTCCCTGCTCAATGTGTTGTTCCTTGGAAAGGAACGGGGGAGTGGAAACCCGAAAGGTTCTTCCTGTTAAGAAGGCTCTGAACCATTCCAGAGCGAGTCCCCCGACACCCGCTTCTTCCAGTCGATGTAACATAACCGCATGCGAGACCGTGTCAAAGGCGGCACTCAGATCCAACAGGATCAGTGCCGCCGTTTGACCAGAATCCAAAATGGTCCGTAGATGTTCCGTCATGCTCAGAAGCGCCGTCTCGGTGCTGTGACCAGCTCGGAAGCCATGCTGTGAGGCATCCAGAATATTGTTGGAGCACAAAAAGCTGGTGAGAGTGCTGTTGACGTGAGATTCTGCCACCTTGGCCGGCCACGGGAGCAGAGAGATAGGCCTGAAATTCTCAGGTTTAGTGGGATCCAACATAGGTTTTTTAATAATAGGGGATACCCACGCCTGTTTCCACTTCGCTGGTATCACAGCTGATTCAAAGGAGGTGTTAATTATCTGACGAAGGGGATTAAGCACAAGCACGGATGCCTCCCTAAATTGGGCAGGTTTTAAGGGGTCCGCAGGAGAGCCTGACTTGATTTTCCCACATAGTCTAATGAGCTCCTCATGGGAGATTTCAGGAATCACCATGAGTTTGATGGTAGGCTCAGGACTAGAAGGGATGGGTAGAGGTGTAGGCAAAAAGGATCTGTAAATTACACAAACTTTCTCCACAAAGAAGGAAGCCAATTCTTCGCAGTGTAATTCAGAGGTAGTTGCGGGTCTCAAGGCTTTTTTGGCGCTGAGATCTTTCAGGATTTTAAAAATACATTTTGAAGGATTCGGGCTGAGCCTGATCTCCTTGGCATAATAAGCGGCCCGTGTCCTGCAAATTGCTCTGTGATAGTTTTTTTGTGCTGCAATATATTGCACTTTTATTTCTGGATCGTACACTTTCCTCCATTTCTGTTAAATTTTTGTGCAGATTTTCCTCAGAGTCGTCAGAGACTCATTATACCATGGGCTAGATTCTTGGGAGTGGCGTTTGATCCAGCTGGCCGGGATCAGAGAATCCAGAGCCCGGGTTAACCAGATGCAAAACATCTCATACCCTTCTCAAAAGATTCAAGGGGGACTGTTCTGAGCAGGGCATAGAAATCGTCCAATCGTAATTTCCGCCAGGGACGCTATACTGGTTGACTGGTAACCATACCTGATGATTCTTTTGAAGGTAGGGACATGCCAACCAGCATATGATCGGACCAAGGGACCGGAATTGGGGCCGCTACTACCACAGCTTCCATATTAGAAAAGATGGGATCTAATAGATGTCCCCCGTAATGGGTGGGGCTCGCGACTAACTGGTGCAGTTGGAAAGCTGCTAGATCTGCTAGCAAGCTGCTTATATTTTTATCTAAGGTAAGTTCAAAGTGAAGATTCAAGTCTCTGAATATACTAGCATTTGCAGTTCCTACAGCCAGTGTACCCACTGCTTCCAGAAATGCATTAATAAAACTGCTGGCTTGCCCAGGGGGCCTATACACCAGGACCCCAGAGAGGGTCAGATGAGGGTTAATCAGAATGCTAAAGCGGGCACATTCGCATCCTTCAATATCAACTTTAGTGAAAAGGCAAGGGTAGCAAGAATTGACAATCACTGCAATACCCCCTCCTCTCGTTGGCCTGTTTATAGTATGCACGGAATAACAGGGCGGCACAGCCACATTAAGGACTGTGGTCATGTCGTCCTGCAGCCAGGTCTCAGTGAGGAAAAAAATATCAGGGTTCTTATCCTCAATGAGATCGTATACCTCAGCGTAATGTTTATTACTTTGCAGCTGGTCTAAAAGTTCATTCGCCTGCTTCACTGGCCCCAGTATTAGAAACTTTCCTTTGACTAACACCTTCAATTGTGACGGCTGCACCAGGGCAACATTGACACCTTGGGGCATATTTACAAGGCCCCTGCACCACCGGAGCATCTCTTTTTTTGACATTCCTGTGGTGCACAATGCTTAGCCATATTCACAAGGCCACTCAAAGTCACCCTGAGTGGCTTTTCATGAGCTTGTAAATATGGCCACCTTTCACGCATTACTCTGCGTAAAAGGACATTCTATGGATGTTGCTGTCAGTGTTCCCATGCAACACCAATGGATTCTGATGCATTCCTATATTCACAAGCTTTCATATATCTGGGAATGCTTCTGATTCAAACCCCTCCCTAGGGGAGGCATTACAGTGTCGCAACAAGGAGAAATACCTTTATTTCTCCTCGTTTTTTGCTCTTTCTGTGTGTACTGCACTCTGCAGCACATAAAAAAGGATGCAAATGCCATCAATGATTGATTTTGTGCAAGAAGACGTCCCAAAAACAATCCTCCCTGCAACACAGGCACACTTGCACAATAGTCCAAGAGTGCCTGAGCAGGGGTTAGGCAGCCAAATGTGTGCCAGAGCAGAGAAAAGCACAGGGATGAATCATATTGCTGTAAATACGAAGCATCCCTGCACTCTCCTAATCACTTAACTCAGTGCGGCAAGATGGCTTGCAGCCACGTAAATATGTCCCCTAGTTTCTTAAAAAGTTTCAACATTGATTCAAACTCTCGACGAGGGCTCGGTTTGAGCCACTGACATATCTGAAAAAATATCAAATCCGCACTCGTCTGGGTTTTGAAAACCATTCTGCATGATAGCTTCAGATAAGATTGTCTCTTTTATCCAGAAATCCCCAAAATTAACCAACAATGTACAGTGATACCTAGCATTCACTGGCTCGAAGGATGGCATGATCGAGAAATATTATGCCTGAGGTGGACTCTCAGGGAGGAAGTGGCTCTGAATTAAATCCGAGATTAATTTAATAGGATCTTGGCCTGACTCCTGTCCTTCTGGGATACGAGTAAAATGGAGATTCGAGTATCTGGACATATTTTCGAACTCTTCAAGCTTCAGCTGGATTTTGAGATCTCCTGCTGAAGCTTAGCTTGCTGTGGTTTGAAGCTTTCCTGACAGTTTTCAAGATCTGAAATATGTTGCTCAGCTTTGACCAAATCCGTGCTCAATTGAAGCAGCTGCGACTGGACTTCCCTATGGGCCTTTTCTTGTGCGCCCTTCATCTCCCTGATTTCTACAAGAACAACTTGGAGCATTTCCCCAAGCTGGACCATGGGAAGTGATATTTCTGGGGGCTCTTTGCCACCAGCAAAAACTGCCTCTTCAACCTGGGCTTGGGGTACAAAAATAGGGGCCAACCACAGTTCTTGAGTTGAGATGGGGACAGGGAGAATCAACTCCTCCGTTCTCTCCTCCGCTTCCAAGCTCTTTCACTCCCTTACCACAGATTTTATACCCTCCAGGCCAATGAAAGATATGGAGGTTTCTTATTGCCACTTGAAACATGTGTAAGTGCCAGATTACACCCAAACAACTCTTCCTGGTGCCACCATGAACTGCATTTTGCAAAAGAATCAATCCACCCAGTAAGTGCAACACTGAGCAGGAGATGGGGCTGATTGACAACAAACGGTACAGGAGGACTTCCAGGCAGAGGCTTGATAGGATCTCGGTTGATATGAGTGCTGTTCGTGGTGGCATCCGTGATTCCTAATGAGTCCGGAGAATGCTGCACTAAATCACTTGAATTGATCCCTCCACTGCAATTCTCTTTTGCCTTTTGAGTATCGTTCTTTTGCCCAATCCCAGGTTCCACACTTCTAGCTTCACTTGACCCAGGTTGCTTATAGCGAAGGTTAGCTAGTGTTGCTGTTTTTGAGGCTTTGGCAGGGGTACTGCTTCATCAATATTGTAGCTGGGAAGAAGATAGTCAATCCAATTACTCACTCCTTACAACATCCATACATGCCACCAAAGGATTTTTTTTTTAATCTTATCTTTTTTTCCCCTCACCTCTTTTTCCCCTCTCCCTTGCGACTTAAGCGAGGTGGGTTGGGGGTCAGAGTCCTGTACGCTTGTTGCCCCCATGGACAGAATCTTAACTGTAGCCAAACTCTACAGCACCAGTGGAGTCCCCAGTAGGTTTTTTGTGGAAACTTGTAAGCACCCAAAGCATAAGGACTGGGCAGCAGCAAGCCGCACCCCCACCTAGAAGGGCCGCTTAATCCACCACCCAGAACCCTACCGCACTCGGGAGCGCCTAATGTACCCCTCTGAGATCGCTGGACCCCCACTCATTTTTGCCTTGATGGCTTTTGGTGCAGTGCCCCTCTCACCACTGCCCTGCGCCTGTCGTACTGCGGCTTTCCAAAACGCGATGTCTTGTATGTTTCTGCCACATTAGCAGAGGCCCGTCCTGGACCACACGGTAGCTTAGGAGGTGCTTTGGTCCTCCACAGCCGCTGGGGGCCAACAACTTCAGCAGAGCAGCACAGAGGTCGGAAGAGCACAAAACGCCATTACATCCAGCAGCAAGGCAGCAATCCTCAGAATTGGCTCTCTAGAGACGGAGCAGGACGGGAGTTCCACACCCTCCCCAGTTGTGACTCTCTAGTCCTGATTTTCATGTGATTTACCATCTTCACGTAGCACTTGAAGAACAAACAGTTTTCATGAGAATTTTGCAATTTAGTCCTCCCCTAATTTAAACTTGGATGACTGCAAGCATGAACTCGGGAAGCTAAGTGTCAATAATTATGTAGAAAATTACAATTATTATACACAGCATTACAGACAAACATAGGGGGACAAGCACAAACACTAAAAGAAATAGAATAATTAAAACGTCATATACTTCATATCATGTTTCACAACTATTTTACACAAAACAAGAGCATCTCACTATGTATCCATTTGAAGGGGGATTTCGCAAATGTCTGAAAACCTAAGCAGACATCATAAAATAAAGGAACTTTCTGGAATACCTATTACTGAAGATTGTTAGACATGCAGGATGAGGTAAAGTGAACTGCATTTTCTCTGTCCTGGATGGCACTGTAAGTTCCTTACCTCCAACCAACTCTGTCCCAAACCTGATATTGTCCATTGTCATTCCTTCTATTAGACTCACCCTCAGACCTTTTAGCACATTAAAAAAAATGTTGCCCATAAAGGAACATGGCCACTTTCAGTCATAGCCAAGATTCGGATGTAATTCATTTTATTTCCGTGCCTCTGGCTGAACCCAAATATTAACCGTTGTACACAAAACAAACTCATGCTGTAATGCAACCTTGGCTACAATTTGCCCCTGAAAAGAAACATTTCAAACAATTTGAGAGTTCACATTGCAGGCTCTCTCTGTTAAATGTGTTGCCCCCAGCGGGCTGTGTGAGCACGTCCCTTGCATGGAAAAGCAGATCTGTGCGCATCCTTACGGCCAGCCTGGTGTTAGACTTACTTGCAATCATTATGGATCCCGGGGGAACCAATTCCATAACGAGGCGAGCGGCGATATCAAAGCTTCAATTTATTTAATCAACTTCTCCTGGGAGCGAGAGAGAAAACAAGCATTAGCAACAAGAAAATTAACTACTAGTCTCTGGTCTCCAACACTTACATGTTGAAGGCTAACAGATAAAGCATTTCTTCAATGGACCAGGATCTCCTGGGAGACTATTTCTAAGGATGTGTCTCAAAAATGCTAATCCATTTGGGTATCCCTTCGTTAAAATTAACGTTACATATATGGAAATCCACTAATCCGTTTACAGCCAAGGCCGTAGGCAACCTTGTGTCCTGGAACATTATATTAGAATAACAGACCATGAAATCCCCAAAATAAACATTCGGACAGCTTAATTATATTTGACTGTATTATTAATTTTTCATGTTTCTATGACCTATTCTATAGCAGTGAGTTTGAAAGCACTCAGCATTTTATCATTCTTTTATCTTTCACTAAAAAGTATTCTGACAAATAGGAGTAATTGGGTCCTGCCTGTAGAACTCCTCCCTGGGACACCGCTGGTCTTCCTTTAGAGGAGGGAGTAGCATGGTAAAAATGTGCTATATGTCTGATCATAAAATTTCTGTGCTATTCAATACGATTTAAGTGATGTGCTTTTTTGTGTTATAATTCTTTATTACAATTTGTCATAGAATTTCATCATATAGAAACAATATCATCGGTCTCATTTGACAACATATAAGTAAATAAGTTAACTATAAACAATTATGACTTACATTTTTAAAATTGGATAAAATATACAAATATATAAATATGTAAATAGATAAAGAATGATCACGCCCATATAGGAAGGGAAAAAAAGAAGGGAGAAAGAGAGAAAAAATGGAAAAAAAGGGAGGGGGAGAAGAAAACCTAATAAAACAGCACACAGTTTATGTCTACAATATAAGCAATTGAGAGCAATAGCTTCTGAATAACAATATGTATCCAATCTAATAATGAATATTACTAATAGACCTTATTAAAGCTGTAGAATACAAAAGATCATTAGTCAAATGTAAGAGTAGAATATAAATACGAGGACTTAAGGCAAGATATGCATAGTGCTATTAAACAATAAACTAAAAACTGTGCAAGTTTCAATATTGCATATAAATGTAAAACGGCTACGATAGCTGGAGAATCAAAATAAATACTATTCGACAGTATATTGTTATTATCAGAGTGGGAGAAAGGGATTATTTAACCCCTTACGTCCTCGCCTCGGCCAACGGCCGACGTGAGCACTACCTCCCTGGTGCTGCGCACGACCAACGGCCGACGCAGCCCCACCCACTCTGTCGAATGTCCGCACCGCAGCGAAATTTTCACTGCGGTAAAAGGTTAAACTCTCAGGAAGAGGAATAATATGGCAAATCCTTTCTGAGGAAGTAGTGTTAGGATGTTGGGTAGGGTACAGAATGAAACAAGGTATCTCCGATGCTGTAGCTCCTATGGTAAAGTGTTGCAGGACCAGGGAGAAGGGCAGGGGGAATGGGGGAATAGGAAGGCACAAAAAAATGGTAAAGATGAAGAGAAGGGAGGAAGGGAAATTCTAACGAGAGTATATAGCAGAGGAGAAGAAAACATCTAAATATGTGGCTGTGGACAGAAATAATAGTATAAATGAGGAATGTAGTATAGATAATGTAAGGTATATCCCCAAAAGTCATTAATCACTAGGAGTCCTTCACTGGGTGGTCCGATTTGTGTTGGCTTCTGAAGCTAGGAAGGGTGACCATTCTCAATCTGATCCTAAAGATTATATATAACTGGCTCATAGGAAGCTCTGCGGATCATTGTTATCAACCAAGACTCCTGTGAAGGCAGATTCAGTGATTTCCAGTGCCGTAGAATACATATTTTGGCTGTGGCAAGAGCAGTGTGCAAGAGTCTACGTTGAGGTTTTCAGAGTGTTTATGATTGACGTGTATCGTGTAGAAGAATGGTGGTAGAGGTAAGTGGAAGACTTAAAGGCATTGTGGTGCGCAAAGTGTTGCCCACATAGGACCAGAAAGGTTGTATTAGAGGACACTCACATATAATATGGGTTATATCGCAACAGGTGTTAGCGCATGTCCAACAGTTAGTGTGTGGGAGTAATCCCGCTCTATGCAATTTTATTGGAGACCAATGCCAATCATGAAGGATTTTGAATAAACAGAATATCAGTCTAGCCTTCTGAGTGCTCTTATTCAAATCTTCTAAGATCTCTATCCATTCATTGTCTTTATATGAAACAGATAATCGGGATTGCCATTTAGTGCGCAGATCTTGCAGTAAAGGTTGTGAAAAGATATGTGATGTAAGTACTTCGTACAGACAAGATGTGACCCCTTTATGTTTACCCAAAGTATGCAGATCTGACATCACTTGTGAAGTCTGTAACAACCAAGGTTGTGGCCCCAATCCTCTCCTTAAGCATTGCCGGAGCTGTGAGTATTTTCCGAATTGTTGGGCAGATAAATTAAAATCCTCTTGCAATTGTGCAACTGACTTAAGATAACCATCATGAAGAATCTGGTTTAAAGTGTGAATGCCTGCTGCTTTCCATAAATGCCAGGATATTGTATGTCTGTTAATACTTTAATTTGTATAGTTCCTTAAAGGGGCATTAGCATGTAAACGAGGATTTGAGCCCAGTAAACAGTGTGCTCTTTGCCAGAATATATGCATGCTAATAACATCAGGTAAGTAGGATCTTCATGACTAACCCCTGTGCCATATGGAGCAGAAACATCTGTATCAGTGGATAGAAGATGTCTTTCAATGAGAACCCATTAAGGTACATCAGGGGTTTTTGATATCATGTAAGCCAATCGAGACAAATGTACTTCAATGACGTAATGTTCGATTAAGGGGAGACCCATACCTCCACAAGAACAATGGGCCCTCGATGCTGCTAAGTGAGGTTCAACGGAATTCCATGCAAAGGATTTTAACTAAATATTTAAGATGTAAGGACTGCCAATGAAAGGGAAAACTATGTACAGCCGCTTTTGTGGTTCCGTCTGAAATGAGTAAGGCTTCACTCTTGTCCCAATTGATTTTATAACCCGAAAAGGAGGAAAATTTGTCAATAATTTGAAGTATGGATGGTAAAGAATGGGGTAAGTCTGTAATTGTGAGTAGAATGTCATCCGCATATGCTTAGATTCTCCCAAAGGGAGGCACATACCCTTTATATCAGCAGAGTGGCATATAGTGGCTGCTAGAGGCTCCCACAGTTAAAATAAATAGGAGAGGGGAAAGGGGGCACCCCTGGTGTGTCCCTCTATGAATCAGAAATGGGTAAGATACAAAACCCCACAATTTACCTGTGCAGTAAGATTATCATATAGTTGATGTATTTTGGAGATAAATTCGTCACCCAATCCAAACTTCTCTAATACTTTAAAAAGGTATTCCCATTCAATGCGGTCAAAAGCTTTCTCCGCGTAAAGTGAGAGAGCTAATGCATCATTTTGGAGGCACTTAGCAGACCACAGTGTATGTGCTATAGTGCGGAGCATTGGTTCCTAGAGGATTGACCAGGTACAAATCCTACTTGTGAGTGATGAATCAAAGAAGGTAAAACTTTACATAAACGGGTAGCTAGGACACTAGCTAATATTTTAATATCACAATTCAATAAAGATATGGGGCGATAGAAAGAACGGGGTCTTTTCCAGGTTTAGGTAGAACAGCAATTACAGCTTTATTAGATCGGGGACCTTGAGAAGATTTATACTCAGCCTCTTGAAATGCGGCATGAAGGAAGTCAACAATCTCCAAACCCACCCATCCATAAATTTCAGCTGGAAAGCCATCTTCACATTGGGCCTTACGATAAGGTAAGTTAGCTATTATATGTGAGAACTCATCCTTGGGGATTTCACCCTCTAGAAATTGTCAGCTGTCATCTGAAATATAGGGCAGGCTTGCTTTTGTGAGGAAGGTTTTTAACTTATCAATATCTGGTTCAGTCTCAGTGGAGTAAAGAGATTTGTAAACTAGGATGAATTCCTTAACAAACAAAATATTTTATAGCTGGCATAGCCATAGCTGCTTCTCTCTGTCTTAATTCGGCCACCAGTAGCCTCCCGGCCTTCTCCCCCTGCTCTTATTGTCTGCCTTTCATCCTTTGCAAGGAATATTCCGCCATAGAAGTAAAAAGATTATTCAATGCCATACAAGATTGCTCCATTGATTTGTGGTGCTGAAGGGTGGGTTTGGCTGCGTAGAACCGGGTATAGGACATCATATCTTGCTCTAATTCTTTCTGCCGGGCAATATTCTGTTTGTTAGTTAGTGCTGCGTTCCTCATAAGCTGCCCCCGTATAGTAGATTTTGCTGCCGCCCTAAGAGTTCTACCTGATGTTACGGAACCTGAATTAATGTAGATGTAATCCTGAAAGTGAGTATGTATTAGGGTTTACCCTTGGGGGTTCTATAACGTTGAATATTTATGCTCCAGGGCTTACATCCAGGCCTGGCGAGTCCTACTTCTAAAGAAAGGAGGACTGGGGAATGGTCAGAAAGTGCAGCCTCTAAGATATTAGATTCCTGAGTCCCCTGAACCACATTGTGAGAAATCTAAAAATAATCTAAATGGAATGAAGTGTCTTGAGTAGGAGAAATAAAAGTATATTCTACGTCTGTCGGATGAGAAAGACGCTAATGGTCTACCAGACCGTTATCTGCTAGTATATCATCCATCAGGGCACTGTCTGCCGCATTACACCTATCTAATGGACCTGTTTTGTCTAAAACTGGATCTCTTACCAGATTCCAGTCTCCGCCAATAAGGAATCGTGAAGCACCTGTTTCAGTTAAGAGGCGATTCAAATGTAAAAGAAATGGCTTTTTCGTACCGGTCGGAGCATAAACTGAGCCAATGCAAATGTGAAATTTCCCAATTCGGAATTTGATAAAAACGTAACGTCCGTCTGGGTCTGTCCAGGATTTTAACACTGTCATCGGTAGAGACTTACGAATAAGGATGGCCACTCCACATTTGGGAGTAATTCTCTCGTCTGAGGTAACTCCCCCCTGCACACTGCTATGGAACACCTTACCCACCCAATCCCTGTGAGTTTGTCAGATTCAGTAGCATTTCGATAGGTTTCTTGGAGGAGTGCTATATCAATGTGTTTGGATTGTAAATAGGAGAGTATTTTTTTCCTTTTGATGTAATGGGTTAGTCCAAGAACGTTCCATGATAAGACACAAAGAGCATGAGTGGAGACCATTTTGGGAGGACAGTGTCAAAATGTATCAAATAAAGTTGGTATAAATTGGTTATTACTATAAGAACTAGCTTAGAATGAGAAGGGAAAGAGAAACAAGGAGGAGAAAACAAAAGTGGAAGGGAAATCCTGGTACACAATACAAGCAATATAGTGTTAAGAAGATAGCCAGAGAGAGGTGTGACTAATGTGAGAAGCTAAAGCTACACTACAGATCAGTAAATGTGATGTGATATGAGTTGATAAGAGGAGAATGTAAGGGGAGAGGATGGGAAGGAAGGAGATGAGGGAACGTAAAGTTTTAACCACGGGTCCAAGCGTGCTGGAGCAACACCATGACGAGGGGTCCCATCACGAGAATGGGGTAGTGATAAATAAATACAGAACAATACAAAAGGACAGCACCACTAAATAAACGGAAATGCCAGCAATATTGATAATTGATCATTTAACAATAAGACAGCTTGGCAATGTAACTTTGAATCATATTATTCTGCCTATAGATTAAATATATCATTTGGATCTATACTATTATTGATAATATTAATAATTTCATATGAATCAATAACAACAGTATAAACCGTGAAATTCGATAATACAAAAGATACCAATATAATGTTGTGAGTTAAAATCTGACATACTTTTATTTTGCATAGGTTTGTGCACATTGCGCAGAGAGCATTTCTCCTCAGATAGCCCGTTTCTTGGAAGGAAGGTTAAAATATCAAATTGAAGAGCACAGAGAGTGGGAGTATTCAAGTTTAGAGTTTGGAGACCACACATATTTTTGAATGTGTAGTCTCGTCATAATTAACACGGCACACCACTTCATGGCTTAGGGCTACAGCGTTAAATGTTGCAGCTCACATTTATTTTTAATTCACAGTTACTTTTGTATTTTAAAATGATATAAAATCAGTCAGTGGGAAGGTCAAGTTCACCGGCATAATCCAATAGTAAGGCTATTTACGTCAGGGAGGAGCCGGGGACTCAATTAGGCGCGGCGGGGCACGGAAGTCTGGGACGTATGCAAATTAAGAATCGCGGCTGTGAGCATACCTCCAAGCCCGGCGGCTCCTATCAGCACACCATACACGTTGCTCCCGAAAAACATCTCTGGCAGTCTGGGAGTTTGGCTTAATAGTTTTTCATGAGTGCTGCGATGTAAGAGATGTACATATGATGCCTCAAACCATATGTAACGAGCCATCGTCTCCGTCCGGAGCCCTCCCCACAGCGGAGCTCACAAATCAGGCGGCCATCTTCGACCGCAGCCATACCACGCCCCCTAAGTGATGTGCTTTTACGCACCAAAAATGTGGCAATTCTATATCACAGTACAAAAGCAATGTGCCAGTCAGCACTAGTAAAAAATGCTACATTTGCACCTTTACATGCCGAAAGAACACGAGGCAACACCACTTATGAATGCCAAATCCCGTTTAGTGCGACATTTGCTGCAACATTGTGATTTCCCAAAGTAGAAGCAAGGGTGACACTTAAACCCAAAACATGTATTAGTGTAAAAATAGTGAAAATTCCAAATAGCATTAAATAAATACTATTTCGTTACATCAATCACTATAAATGTTAACCAAGAACAACTACGTTGCATAAACCCTCTTTTCTAGGGTCCAAGGGCTAGATTTCTTTGGTGGTCATACACCTTTGTGCTTCATAAAGGTCGAGGAATGGCCTGGCAAGGATGCAATAAGAAAAGGGGCAACTCTGTACATCTAAGAACCTCTGCCTGAACAGAAAATGCAACTAACAGTGGATTCTTCGGTATTCATTTGAGAACAATTAATTATTTAAATAGCACGATTAATGTATCCGTGCTCAAAAAGACGTTCAAGACCTGACATTCTAAATACCAAATCATCAGCAACAACAATGTCCAATAGCATAACTACTTTTCCATTTAGGGACATCAATCTGGTCACTAGTTAGAACATTCTAATCAAAACATAAGGTACGACGGTAAGTGATAAAGGTGATTACACACTTCAGTAAATAGTGCAAGACGAATAAATGGGTACATAAGCTGTGGACAAATCAAACTGCGACAGTTCAGAATTAGTCAGAGAGTTCTGTCTGTAGTTTAAGGTATGACATAATCTATGTCCTAGAGAGCGTTGCATTTTTATTCTTTTTTTAGTCCTCATATAACCTACATAATTTTGTATAAGTATCCTCTCTGTAGTTGGAGCCCAAATGCCTGTATCTTGGGGTCTGATCTCAGCTGATGTTCTAGGGGACCAGGCCCATGCTGCACATCGTAGGCTGACCAAGAGGTCTAATCATTGGGCAGTTCTTACCAGCCATAAAATTACTCCTCGTTCAGTGGTTTCCAGAATAGGCCAAGATCGTATCCATTACTGTGGCAATTAAACTTTTGATCTAAATCTTTAAAATATCTAACTGAATTACACCATTCTCCTCAAAGATGGAGGGTATGCCTGAAGCCATTTTTTGCATATTTCTCTTCTTGCTAAGAGAATAAAAAAAAAAACAGTTTACACTGTTCAGTGGTAAGAACCACCTCCCCCTCTAAGGGCTGTAGGAAGCCAAAACAAATTTCAATAAGGCTTACCTTTATATCTTTACCCAGTGTTTCTGCCAGAGTCTTACCCACATTGTCCCAGTATTCCTTCAACGCTGGGCGGGTGAAAAACATGTGGATATCATCCGCCTCATGAGTGTGAAATCTTGTACATCTAGCATCTCCTCCTCCCCTCATTTTGGATATCTTGAACGGGGACCAATATATCCTATAAAGGGTAAAAAGGTGGTTCTTTCTTAGGGCAGCGAATTTGATTAAAGGATATAATTTATCTAAAGATACTTGCCATAAGGTTTGCAGCTCTTCGTCCGGCAAGCACTTCTCCCAATACATATAGGGGGGATCTAACTTCCTTTTGGCTGTCTCAACGAGGTGATTGTACCAAAGAGCGATCTCCTTGGTTCTTGGATTTGGATCTTGGAGAGGTTCCCGGTCACTAAGATTTGGGCTCGCGGTTCACTATAGATTTTTTCCAAGTTGGTCTCTAAAGGTGCAGTGAAACCCAAAAGCCTTCAATACACTAGAGAGATAACACCAATTAACACGATCGAAGGCTTTTGCAGCATCCAGCGTTATAATTGTTGGGGGAGCTCTACCTGCCGTTGCCAAATCTATTGTGGCAGTTAAGGAAATAACAAGATCCTTCATCTGACGCCCGGGGAGGAAGCCCGTCTGATCTTCATGTTTTATTGCCCCTATGATTTTGCTTAACCGAGCGTTCATAATTCCATTAAAGGTTTTATAATAGCAGTTCAATAGAGATATCGGGTGGTAGGATTGACTTTGTGTAGGATCTTTTCCAGGTTTTAAAATCAATATAATGACTGCCTCTTCCCAGGAGTCAGGCAGTGGAGAAGACCCTCTCAAAATGTTGTTAAATAGTTTTAACCATATAGGGATAACTTCATCCATTAATAGGGTGTAGATCTCATTAGGGATCAAATCTGGACCGGCAGCTTTGCCTTTTTTGATTTTCTTGAGAGCTTCCACAATTTCACTTCCTGTTATATCTTGATTAAGTAATGTTAAACTTTCAGAGCTCAAATAAGGAAGCTGTTTTTGAGCAAGCTATTGGTCTAAGGCTGGCTTATCTATCTCTAGATCCTCTGTATACAAGTCCTGAAAGAATTTAGATAACTACCTCTTGATCTTGCTCTTTTTGTCAGAGAACTGATCAGAAGACTTGACAACACTTTCAATTCTAATCCTTCTGATAACATTTTGAGCCCTGTTCATTCTACTCTTTATTGCTAGAAGTTTCCCACAATCCTCACCCTGACCGAACTCTCTCATTCTACTTGCTTCCCACTTCTGTAGCATTATTCCTTCGATAGTCAGCCTATAATTGCATTGCCGGTCCTCTACCTCACCCATCAATTTATCTTTCTCCTCCCCCTGAGCTTGACCTGACTTTAGACTAGCTTCGGACTTTCTCAGCCGCTCCTCCTATGAGGATATCTTTTCCTTCTCCAATCTAACCCAGCCTGCTGCTGCCCATTCAACATCCCTCTCAGCCAGGCTTTGAAAGCATCCCAAACCAGATGAATGGGTGCAGACTCTACGTTTTGGTTGAAAAAAGCAGCGGAGTTTGATTTTCTCCATGACTCTGGTTTGTAAGAGCAGTCTTCTATTTAATGTTCACCTCCTGACTGATGGAGTAGAAGGGAGTTCCATACTTAGTTCTATTGCCCCATGATCCAATATATGAATGGGCAAATATTCAATTTTCTTGACCTTGTCTACTTCTGAAAGATCCATTAATACATAATCGATCCTAGAATGGTGTCCATTCTTTTTGCTAAAAAAGGAATAATCCCTTGCATCTCCGTTTTTCTTTCGTCATACATCGCATAGATTTAGATTATCTAGCATAGCAAAAAGGCAAGCTTCCATTTAGGGACATCAATCTGGTCACTAGTTAAAACATTCTAATCAAAACATAAGGTACTACGGTAAGTGATAAAGGTGATTACACAATTCAGTAAATAGTGCAAGAGGAATAAATGGGTAGATGGGCTGTGGAAAAATCAAACTGCGACAGTTCAGAATTAGTTTATAGAGTTCTGACTGTAGTTTAAGTTATGACATAATCTATGTCGTAGAGAGCGCTGCATTAAAAAAGAACAGTCAAAATCTTAAATTGTCAATATATGTTTCGACCCTTCATTTTTAAGTATGACTAAGGGAAGCAGGCAATCTGGTTACATCTCCCATTACTGAAGTTGATAACAAGACCCTTGCAGTACATTCTAGAAGAAATCATGAGAGCAAACAATTGTAACGTTGCTCGTCTTCAATATCCCTTCAAATAATCCTCCCAAATACTTCGTAATATTGTCTTATGATCTGCCACGTCTCATTAAAGTTTTATAAAGTTCAATGATAAGGAGGGTGCTGGATCATTCCTCCTGCTGTGGCACACCCTTTTAAAGAATGCATGTGGGGAGCGTGATTAGCGCTCCACTCCCGGTTGCACTGCATGAATGGATACTAGATCCTTAAGGTTAAGGATCTAGTATCCATTCATGCAGTGCAACCGGGAGTGGAGCGCTAATCACGCTCCCCACATCCATTATGTAACTATGGTGCACTCTGGGCAGAGCAGTACCAGGTTTTGCACGCACTACCGAAACATTGAGAGAAAAAAATGACATGGATTAAACGCTGAAGAATCAGGAGTGCAGACCACCACTTGCGATGTTTAATACTTTCTGCCCATATTGGTCAATGCACCCTAATAAATAACAGACATTTGAAACTGAGACCGTTTCCACTTGAAAAACCTCATATAATTCGAGCAGTAACACTTGCAAAAATGTGAATAATTTAGAGAAAGGACATTGATTGAATATGTGCTAAGTAAGGTTCTTGAAACAGTGTGTTTGTGAATCATGTAAGGTTTCTGTTAATGTTAAGGTTTGATTTTTATTACAAAGTCCACGATTGTTCAGGGGGATAAGATGCAGTGTGGGAACTGTAGTTCACAGAGGAAAGTAACAAAGACACGTTATTGAGAAATGTAAGAAAAGGGGAGGAGTTGAGAGGGTTAAAATCAGGGAATCCGGTGTGAAAAATTGGCCGATGTCAGGCGCATGTGATGCGGCAAGAACAGTCATCAAATGAGCAGGTACGCGTTACGTGTAGGTTTTGAAATCAAAGGGTTCGAACGTTAGTTTAGAAACAACAAATTGTCTGTAAGAAACGGGTGGGCAGCTTGAGAAATTCAGATAAAGGACCTTTAAAGAGTGGTAATCAGTGAGGTCTAAAGAAGATGTAAATGTGCCATGGCTGAGTGAAAAATAAGGGGGATTGCCAGAATATAGCATACAGATTCGAGGAAAAAGTAAAAGTTGAACTGGATCTGACACGTGATTAGTAATGGTTACTCGTAGCACTGTCTTATTTGGTTGGTGAAGGGTAAATAAAAAAGCAAATGAAGTGGTGGGCATATGTACTTTTACTAGAAGCCACAGTATACAGATTATTGAGCGTAGAACGTTACTTATTTTAATTTAATTCAATGAATGAAATGGCCAAAATGTAATATATATATATATTTGTTAATTCACAGTTACCCCTGAAGTAGGGCTTTTATATGCCCGAAATGCATTGGGTCAACAAAGAAGACTGCTTGGAACCAATTCGTTCATTTTTGTGATCGTTATTTGCGAAGAGGCTCGGATGGGCACACGTGATAATGAGAAGCTGAACGAAAAAGCACTTAAAGTTTTGTGTGGATTTTCGAAAAATGGCTTGGAAATATGATGAATTGGCGAAATACACTGGACGAATTTGAGTAAAAAGGTTAAAGGATTAAAGTTAAAAAATGAAGGTTAAGGATCTTATATCTATTCATGCAGTGCAACCGGGAGTGGAGCGCTAATCACGCTCCCCACATGCATTATGTAACTATGGTGCACTCTGGGCAGAGCACTACCAGGTTTTGCACGCACTACGGAAACATTGAGAGAAAAAAATGACACGGATTAAACGCTGAAGAATCAGGAGTGCAGACCACCACTTGCGATGTTTAACACCCTTTTAAAGAGCATCAGGAGCACACAACGTGATGGATGAATCAGGAAGTGCCACCATGAAAGAAAAGATAGCAGAAGAGCGCCAAGTTGAACTTTCACATTCAATGTGCTATGGTAAGCCTTGAACAATTTTAAAAGAAATATCGATGCAAGCTAGATAGCTGTGACAACACTCATGATTTGTTATTCTGGCTTGGATGTGGACTTGGGAGAAATGCATCAGTAGCCAGCCCATCTCTAGGGGTCGCAAAACAAACTCAACTACATTGACAATTATTACGACACATATGTGTTGATTCACACAATATCAAATCCAATAATATATCACAAAAACAAATTATATTATCATTAATAAACATAAGAAAACACTTTTTACATAAAACCATTATTTGAAAACAACATAAAATACTGTATACACATGTTCAAATAAAAAATGGATATATTACATCACCAAAATATTTATAATTCACTCTAATAAAATATAATAAATTCATTACAATATAACCCAAAAAAAGATGAATTAACTTCAAACATTTTACAACGATCTAAATATTAATAAATGCATATGTATATATATATATAGATATAATTCTATCCAAGATGATCAAACTATATATCAAACATTAAAAATAAAACCTAAATCAGTGTTTACAATAGGAGGACATTACGGCTAACAAAAAATCAAATTAAAACAAAATAAAGAACCTAAACCAATATAATCCTAAAAACAATAAAATTAACAATATGAAAGATACACAAATTATTTTCACTAAATACTTGAAACTCAACAATTGCTAAAATATTTAAGTGCACAAACCAAAAAAAGCTACCAGTGATACTCCTCCTTCCTAGAAGATACCAAGGCTTAGAAATACCTGAACAGTTAACAATGACACGTAGAAGGAACCTTCCTGTTAATTGACAACCTAAACAATGATAAACGTATCCTAATATTTTCTACAGAAAATAACTTATTAAATGTAGGCCATTGTCAAACCTGAATGATGGGTGGAACATTCTAAATGTTTTCAAAACTATTCACTCAGATATACACCATACATGGTGAGTATCAGAAAACAAATATCCTTGTTATAGATGCCCTACTACCAAATAAATAAAGTGGCACTTACAACAAATTGTTAAACCACATTAAACACAAAAGAAATAACTACTACAGACAAAAAATAATCATAGACTTTGAACACGCCATGATTTTAACCATTATCAGAATTTAACCCCACAGAGCCATATACGGCTATTACTACCATTTCAATCAAAGCATTTGGAGACACTTCGAACAATCTGCACTAAGTTTAGTATATGCTACAAACAGCCAATTAACCTTTGAAATAAAAAAATCATAGCAGTAACATGTCCCTTTCAAAGAGGTATCAAACCACTACAATGTACTAATATTAAGCCCTTTCTTCCACCAACACGAAGACAAACTAAGCCCCCTAATGTATGAGTTTAAAAACACTAATGGGCATATTTACAAGAAAGCGGTGAAGCGCGTTGTTCAGCTAAGAAGGCTAACAACACGCTTCGACACTTTAGAAACGTAGGGCTGCACCATATTTACTAGAATATGTTGCAGGCTTGTGTTTCACAGTAGGCTGGCGCAGAATTAAGCTGCCAAGCGCCGACGCAGGCACCCTTGCACCATAGTGCAAGGGTGCCTGTGTTGAGGGAAAGGTTGTTTTTGTGCAGGAAGGAGGACCTTCCTGCATGTAAACAATCATTGGCGTTTTGCTGTTTCTGTGTGTGCTACCCAAGGCAGCACATGTGGAAACAGCAAAAACGAAGAGAAATAAAGCATTTCCCCTCGTTTCGCCTGTTCAAGACCAGGTTTTCCCTAGTCTTCATTTTGGTGCTGCCTCCTATTTAGGCTGCTCTTGTAAATCAGGGCAGCGTCAAAATCAATGGATGTTGCAGTGGAACACCGACCACAACACTCATTGCCCACCCCTTTCAGGCTAAGTGTGGCATCAAAGGGGGCCTTATTTACAAGGCAGCGTTAAGCCACATTAAGTGGCATAATGCTGCCTTGTAAATAATTCAATGCTCCTATCGCCATCACAAAATCACTTAATGTGACAGTGGGGTGTCGATAGGGGCTTGTAAATAAGCACCTTAGATTGACAGCCTGCATTGCTCTGTACACAGATGTCACCCCTATTTCCAAATACCTTGGTGGAATGTCTATGACAGCACCTTGGCACAGGAAACCAAAACAAAATATAGCAGTGGAAGGATGGCACAATGCCTTCTAATTCACACTAGGCGGAACCCAATCTAAACTCTATAAATTTATAGAAGCATTACAAAAAGAGTAAAGCTACCAACAACTGCGAATGGAGAAGTCTGTAACCTAAATCTCACCTAAACTCAGCAATCGAGCCAAAATAATGTTGGCCATGCTATAATTTAAAGTAAAACTCTTCATAAGCAACAAAGGAGTAGATTATATAAATAATAGCCAAAAGCATATTGTAAAATAAATAATAACCTACAAAACCCTCCCAAAAAATATAGCATCATCTTAAACAACATTCCGAATTGTTTTTCTATAAATCATAAGCATTGTATTTTATGACAACTCCAATGTTAAATAAGACTTCTCTAATAAAATAATATATAACTTATTTACATGAAAACTCTAAACCTCACCAACCAAAAAGCTCAAAGTACTAACTCAATCCACCAGGTAAAATAAATACAACACATAAACACATTTCCATATAACATTCACATAATATTTACACAAATAGTAAAATGTAACATTTCCCACTCAAAACAAATAAAAAAAATATGACCTACTGTTCTGTGGCTGCAGGTCTTCCACTATAGCTGAATGATGGGTGGAACCTTCTAAATGTTTTCAAAACTATTCACTCAGATATACACCATACATGGTGAGTATCACAAAACAAATATCCTTGTTATAGATGCCCTACTACCAAATAAATAAAGTGGCACTTACAACAAATTGATAAACCACATTAAACATAAAAGAAATAACTACTACAGACAAAAAATAATCATAGACTTTGAACACGCCATGATTTTAACCATTATCAGAATTTAACCCCACAGAGCCATATACGGCTATTACCACCATTTCAATCAAAGCATTTGGAGACACTTCGAACAATCTGCACTAAGTTTAGTATATGCTACAAACAGCCAATTAACCTTTGAAATAAAAAAATCATAGCAGTAACATGTCCCTTCCAAAGAGGTATCAAACCACTACAATGTATTAATATTAAGCCCTTTCTTCCACCAACACGAAGACAAACTAAGCCCCCTAATGTATGAGTTTAAAAACACTAATGGGCATATTTACAAGAAAGCGGTGAAACGCGTTGTTCAGCTAAGAAGGCTAACAACACGCTTCGACACTTTAGAAATGTAGGGCTGCACCATATTTACTAGAATATGTTGCAGGCTTGTGTTTCACAGTAGGCTGGCGCAGAATTAAGCTGCCAAGCGCCGACGCAGGCACCCTTGCACCATAGTGCAAGGGTGCCTGTGTTGAGGGAAAGGTTGTTTTTGTGCAGGAAGGAGGACCTTCCTGCATGTAAACAATCATTGGCGTTTTGCTGTTGCTGTGTGTGCTACCCAAGGCAGCACATGTGGAAACAGCAAAAACAAAGAGAAATAAAGCATTTCCCCTCGTTTCGCCTGTTCAAACCAGGTTTTCCCTAGTCTTCATTTTGGTGCTGCCTCCTTTTTAGGCTGCTCTTGTAAATCGGGCAGCGTCAAAATCAATGGATGTTGCAGTGGAACACCGACCACAACACTCATTGCCCACCCCTTTCAGGCTAAGTGTGGCATCAAAGGGGGCCTTATTTACAAGGCAGCGATAAGCCACATTAAGTGGCTTAATGCTGCCTTGTAAATAATTCAATGCTCCTATCGCCATCACAAAATCACTTAATGTGACAGTGGGGTGTCGATAGGGGCTTGTAAATAAGCACCTTAGATTGACAGACTGCATTGCTCTGTACACAGATGTCACCCCTATTTCCAAATACCTTGGTGGAATGTCTATGACAGCACCTTGGCACAGGAAACCAAAACAAAATATAGCAGTGGAAGGATGGCACAGTGCCTTCTAATTCACACTAGGCAGAACCCAATCTACACTCTATAAATGTATAGAAGCATTACAAAAAGAGTAAAGCTACCAACAACTGCGAATGGAGAAGTCTGTAACCTAAATATCACCTAAACTCAGCAATCGAGACAAAATAATGTTGGCCATGCTATAATTTAAAGTAAAACTCTTCATAAGCAACAAAGGAGTAGATTATATAAATAATAGCCAAAAGCATATTATAAAATAAATAATAACCTACAAAACCCTCCCAAAACATATAGCATGATCTTAAACAACATTCCGAATTGTTTTTCTATAAATCATAAATATTGTATTTTATGACAACTCCAATGTTAAATAAGACTTCTCTAATAAAATAATATATAACTTATTTACATGAAAACTCTAAACCTCACCAACCAAAAAGCTCAAAGAAGTAACTCAATACACCATGGAAAATAAATACAACACATAAACACATTTCCATATAACATTCACATATTATTTACACAAATAGTAAAATGTAACATTTCCCACTCAAAACAAATAAAATAAATATGACCTACTGTTCTGTGGCTGCAGGTCTTCCTCTATAGCCACGTTGTCAAAATAATAATCCACTAAAAACAAGAAAAAGATTACACAAAAAGCCCCCCAAACAATGCAAAAACTATAAAAATCCAGAAAAAGTGTTTAAGCAAAGAAAAGCTCCTGGAAACCCATAAAAAAGAAAATGAAAATGAAAAATATTGGTCTATTATAAGCCAAAAGTGATTTCCTTAAAAATAAATGTAACACCAAATGCCCAGAGGATATGTTTATAATCAAAACCCTGTAAAGTGAACAAGAAAGCCCACCCGCCAAACACATTACACTCCCAAATATATATTTATATTACACTTAATCATCATAAAATCAGTAGCATAACACAATATAACATACCATAATAATACATTACTAAAACAGTGTACAAAACACCAGAACTACCCGCTAGTGAAAAACACTTCTATTAATACATCTAAATGTATAAAAAACCTACAAACTACACAGTAACGAACCTCAACGTTAGCAGCAACTGAGCAAGACAGTGCAGGCGGCCTAGTCGGAGAATTGGGGGGCTTTCCCCTTGCAAGAGGGCACAGCACCAGGGCTCTCTAGATGAACAATGAGCATCTTACAAGTTAAACCCTGGCAACAAAAGAATAAGGCGATGCAACGTGAACCTCCAGTTCTCTGGGGTGAGTGTGGGCCGCCTCAAGGAGTCAGGGGCGGAGCGTGACTCACCACCGAGAGGGACCATGGCTGTAGGAAATAGTGGGCCTTAACCAACAATGCACTGAGCACTTAAACCTTGCCATAATTGGATTTGCAACCCCAAAAGACAACTCAGGGGAAACCGGCATCTGATATTGAGCAAATCGGCATAGGAGAGCTGAGACTATAAGCCGACAGTTGATTAATGTAGCCAGTGCTTCTCTTCTGTGAACATGTGAAGGAGCTGCTGCTCGCTTCTTCCCTTCTGCCAGATTAAGGGGATATCAGCAAGGGCCGGCGATAATTATCGCTCAGCGCGCTTAGAGCGAGAATAATTATCACCGGCTAATGCTGCATTTTATCGCTGAGATAGCGTGTGATCAGCAAAGCTTATCTCAACAGCGATAAAATTCCAGGCGCAAGCTGCCATATGTGCGATTATCGCTGGAAATCCAGTGATAATCGCGCAAATTATCACAATAATGCCCTTGATGATATGCGCCTACGTTTCTACAGCCGTAATTCTAGTCCTCTGCAGTTAACTAGACAGGGCACTCACTTTTAGGACTGGCACTCTGTGTCTTGGATCCTGTGAGAAGGAACAGCTTGCATGCAAATACTTCAATGGAAGGTGGTGAATACTACAGCCACTGCATTGAATAAAGCCACCCTGGCCCAGAAGCTGAAGCGTAGAGGGGGCCAAGTGACTCTGGCACAACTCGGGTGAACTACAACGTGCAACAAAGAATGGAATATAAAATTAGGTCCCCCCCTTAAGGCTGAGAAGATCTGGGCTCCCAGCAATCAAATTAAGAGCGAAAAGTGATTCGAAATTAAGAACGGGGGTAGGTTTCAGATCCCTAATTTCTGGACTCCCCTTCATATCTAGAGTGTACAGATAATAATATTATATTGAGAAATGGAATTACTGCAAGCACAACGGAAGCTGCTTCAATCCCAGCTGGACCCAAACAATACCCTCTGGTCTCAAAGCATGTGAAAGCCATTGCGTAGGTGGATGTTCCATTAGTGCCCCAAGCAATGAAAGTAATAGGAAACAGGTCCTTTCTCCACAACAGGCATCCCCTTTGGCAGTTGTATCCCAGATCGTGAAGTCTAACAATGAAATAATACAGATGCTACTAGAACATAAAGCTATCCCAAGGGGACGTAATTAGCAGCATGATCTGGGAGGCATTGGTGGTGGATCTGAGCTGTCCACCAAAAGCACGTTTGAAATTATTTTAGCTGAGATCAGAGAGGTAAAAACATCACAGGTGCAGGAAATCGCAACTCTCCATCAGCGACTGGCAAAAATCGAGGAGGTTATGGCCCAGGTCCCGGGACGATTGGAAGAGGCAAAATTCAAGAATGTCAGACCTGGAAGATAAGGTCTTGTCCATGCAGCAGGAAGTGTATCAGCTTGAAACGAATTAAGACCTTTTTGAAAATAAACTGCAAGATTCAGAGAAGTACAATAGGTGGTCAAACCTTTGAACCATAGGAGTACCAGATGGGAGTGAAGGTCAGCAGGCACTTGAGTGGGTTGAAGTCCTGTTGAAGAAGGCAATGCCTGAGTTAATGGGTGATTTGACTATCACTCACCAAGGCACTCAGGGTGCCAGCTCAACACTCTGCCAATGCCAAGTACCCCCGCACAATATTGGTGAACTTCGTCAACTATCGAGTCAAGGAGCACATCCTAAGGCCATAGAAAAGAGAACTTTCTCAACTTTGCAGGTGCCTCAGTTTAGAAACTTGTCAGATATGACTGCACTCACTGCACGGAGACAGAGAGAATTGTTAGGAAGATTGAGTCCTTTAAAGCTAGCGGGGGCAGGCATCTATTGTTCAGCAGGCATGCTTAATGTCTTGGTGAAAGGACAATTCCATATTTTTTCGTACACTGGGAAGGCTCAGGAGCTTATCCAAAAATTACCTAATTAGAATTCTAAATGCATATATGGTTGTGCACTTCCTCCTTGGGGTTGTATGTGTGTATAATTATTTGTAATGATTCTTTCCTCCTGTAGAAGCGATACTTAGTAAAATGTGACATGCACACTGGGGGTTTAGGTCAGGCATTCTAGAGGCGATGAGAGTGTGTGTATGTGAGCGTTGACAGAATGTTTTGATCGCCTGTATCTATCTCCAACTGGTGTGCTTCTTGGGGGAAGGGCGGGGGACTCTTGGGGATTCCCGGGACATTAGTGCTATGAGGTGAAGTGTCATGGCACCCAGGTTGCTCTGGTGTGAGAGGGAGGCCATGCAAGCTATTTCCCCCTAGGGTGGTGCACCAGGCAAGTGTCAAGGGGGGGCGGTCATGGGGTCCCTGAAGTGAAAAAATGGAAGAGTTCACTCTTGGCTTTCTGGAGCTGGGCATAGGTAAATGGAATTGGAACTGTTGTAAGAATGATGCAGAAATGGCTAGATGAGAAAAGGTTAGCAATGTCTAATGTAGCAAATTAATGTATGCACTTTAAAACCGGGTTGGTGCAATAAAGATGCACAAATGGGGTGGTCCAAATAGGGTGATGAAGCATGGAGAAAAAGCATTTGAATCAGCACATATTTAACCATGCATTTGAAGACCTGGTGTGCTTCAGGAATGTTTTTCCTTTTTTGTAAACATTCTAGTTATGGATGCTCTCATATTATTGTAAGCACAGTGCACTTTCTCAGTCAAGGGGGGGCTTTAACGATGCTATGAAATGCACTTAGATGCTTTACATACGGTGCAACTCGCCTGCAATGTTAGAGAAAACGCTGAAAAAATGGTCCTTGCAATGTGCTTTAGCCTTTGGAAGAATAGGTTTTCCAGCACTTTAAGTATGTTTTTATTCTATTGTAGTACTGTGCAGTAATTTGGGGATGTATTTGATGCATGCATAAAGTGATTGGTTCTTCAGACCTTAACTACCCCAATAGATCCCATATTGGTCGTCCTTTGGTAAGTGAGGACATCCTCTGATGAGCCGATGGTAAACTGATGTAGTCCATTGACATAAAACATTTGTTGGCAGTGCAATTAATTCCTAGCTTTATACACAAGGTATTCTAGGACAACAAATCCCATAAGGCTAAGAGAGGTGGCCATTTTCGACCTTGCACTGTAACAAGGAGCCCCTATATATATATTTCCTTCTTGGTATTCTGGAGTGTTCCAGTTAAGGTGGCTGTTCTTTGAGAAGCAGTATCACCCAAAAATGTGAGAGTTCAAGAATTCAGCTTTTATGCAGTCTTGTTAGGAGCGTTGGTGACATGCTCTTATTGTCATATTGCTGTTACTTCAAGAAGTGTGAATTTGAAAGCAAAAGGAGAGCATTGAATTACATTGTTCACATTAAGTTGAAAGGATAATTATTTTTGCTGAAAACATATGATATCTTTCTAGAACATTCTTCTTGATGGTACATAAAGGCGACTATTACTATAACAATTTGTTTTTCAACAAAAGAAACGATGTGACCATGGCAGTATTGAAAATACATTGAATGCTTAGGTTTAAAAACATCCATTCTTTGGATGCAGTAAAAGCCTCAGACTATATCTGTGTGTTGTGAAAGTAACAAGCTCAGAGACAGATTGTGACTTAGAGGTCAGAGTAACGACCTAGAACTTTTAAATAAATAACATGAAACCATAAAGTATCAGGGTTAGGTTGGTGATTAATGAATGCTGACAAAAAGTGAAATTAACCTTGATTACAGAAGATGAATAATGATGAAACACATGATTTTATAGTCATACTCCTTAGTATTATTCAGAGTCTAATGGTGATTCAAGTACAACAAGGGCTGGAAGAGTAGGAGTCTCTGAACACAAAGTCTTCTCTGTTAATTTTAAGTTTGTGGTTTCAGCCCAGCATCGTGTAAGAATGATTTTTTTCTTCGTTTTATAGATCTCCTTCCTGGTATCCCTCATCTGGCCATTCCGATACTCGTAGGGCCTGATTATGCCACAGCTAGGCAAAACAGCGCAAGGACCGCCCACCTTGTAAGGAGGATTGTGTATTGCCCTTTCCATGGCGGTGCCTGGAAAACAGCCACCGCAATAGGAACGGCAACAAAAAATCCAGCACGGCATGCATATTGCACATGGCTGGAACTTTGGGGGGATACAGACAGGGGGGCACATGTTCTGCCCCCCTGAATGTATTCCCATGGTGAGGGGATGGGGGCCCTGGTGGGCCCCTTTGTTCCTGCATCGCCAGCAATTTCATGGCAGGGACCACGCTTCGAAATGTCTGGCAGTGTAGGAACTTGTTAAATACTCAGCAGGACCAGTGCAATCCTGCTGAGCATTTTACATTGTGGCGCAACTCTGCCACCGCCAGGGATGAACTGTTCCCTGGCGCAGCCGGTGGTCCACTGCCAGTACGACTTTGAAAGTCATAATCCGGCAGACGGTGGACTGCCACTGCTGCCCCGCCACGAATGCAGAGGCTGGAAGACTGCCCCACTTGTAATCAGGTGCTATATTACTATATCAAGCAGAGTCAGAACTGCCTGAAGGTGGTTTAAAATAAGCATTGAACTTCTCCCGAGGAACGTGAAGAGGTTGCTTTGCAAGATGGTATGCAAGCATTTTTCTAGGCTCATGTGTACTGTATCTCACAGTTGCCTGAGAGGAGTTAGTAACCCATTATTGGGCTTAGTTGCTTCGTGACCCACTGCTGAACAAGTCGGCTGGCACCTGCTGGTTGTCAACAGTTAGTAAACTATGACTGGGCTTGATCGGTTCATCACCCCCTGCTGTGTAAGGCATCTGGCAACCACTCATTTTTGGGAGTTCTTAGAGGAATTCAGCATGAAAGCTAGCAGTGAGTCTCTCATTATTAGAGAATATTAGTATTATATGAATTTGCATAAGCGATTTAGGTACAACAACATTGTCTTAGTTCATAGTATAGTTATGACAATATGCACAAAATAAACATTGTTAGATCACTTTTCTTATGCCCGAAAGACCTTGTGAAAATGCACAATGCGTGGATGTTCTGGAAGTAGTCTTCTTATGTGTTCAAACTTCTTGTCGTTGTCATGAAGAACATAAATGACAACCAATCTTTGTGGTATCAGTGGCCTTAGCAACAAACATTAAATCAGGCAGCATAATCACACATAGTTAGTGCTAAATTAGCAGTTGTTTTGCATGTTTTGGACCTTATTACACTTTGGTATCCAGGGGAGAATTCCCCCCATCACCACACCTAAATGCAAGTGAAAAACATAACTATAATGGTCAGTTTATGCAATGCAAAGTTAGTTTGTGGCATTTCCACGATATGTGAAACAGCAACTCTACTGGGAAACAATATCACGTATATATGATATTATGTGTAATCTGTGATTGATGAATGCATGGAATAGAAATATCCTGACATGAATATTGGTTCTTTTCTGCTGTTAACTATTCATTCTAACTGCTTCTTTCTATCTAGTCCAATAGCAGAATTATCATCCACAGCCTACATTCTTCAGATTACAGTGAATTGCAGTCTTTTGTCCCTGAGTTATGTGCAGATACTAACTTAAGCTCAGAAATGCGTTAGTGTTTTAGTATTCTAAAATAAACCTTCTTTATGAAGGGGTTAGCGCCAATGTTAACATTGAAGTCCAGAATAAAAAAGGAGTCTGACAACGCAGTGCAGTGGCCAAATTTGCTGCTCTGCATTGTGTACGAGGGAGAGAGCAGGAACGCGCCTTATCTACAAAAATATGACACAATCCTGCCATCTACGTAGAGCTGGTGCACAATCAGGCTGCTTAGTGCCACGCGCACACCTTTTCACTATAGTGCAAAGGCATCTGTTATGGCTATCATAGGTTTTGTATTGGATGAGTACCTTCCAGAACAAAATACTATGCTTAGACTAATTTTAAAACTTTTCCCACTTCGGATGTGTGCTGTACAGTTCAGCACACTTGCAAAGTGGGATAGGTTAGGATAGATAAAAGTCTTTTATTTTACACCTGTTTCAAAATGGCATTATATTTGGGTGCAAAACACTGTCTACTATTCTTAGTAAACAGGGGCTTGCATCAAGAACCATGAGTAGTTGCATGAGAACGTCTATGTACCACCCATTGCACGCATGCTTGACACAAACTAAGGCAAAGCAGAAATTGCATTATTTGAGGCAACTTGCCAGCACAGAATAATGTTTGGACTGGAAAGTAAATGTACAAAAACATCTTTTGCACAGGTGACACAAACCCAACACTTAATGCTTGTAAATCGGGAGGACCTGACTGTATTGAAATGTTGACAGGGTTTAATTTGCTTTACTTGAAAGGTATATCCATTAATTCAGCAACCTACGTCCCGCAAGTTTTCATATGATATCCATGAAGTGCTTGTACAAAACATTTGTTCTAATGGACCATATATACTGAAACAGAAAACTTTGTCAGTTTCTATTAAGATGAATGTGGCCTTGAAGTTCCAATGCTACTGGAAAGAGCAATGACTTTGCAAATTTATGGTAAAAAAGATAGACACAGTCTTCTACAGTTGCATATGTTGCTCATTATTTCAGCATGTAACCAGCAGCTCTACAGGTTATTGGTGACACCCTGAAGATGAAAGGTAAGAGGAGCAAGGCTTCTGGTCTTCTTGACATCCTGGCAGCCTTCAGGAGCACTATTGATCTCCATGCTCTTCATGTAACCACTTTGCACCAGCATGGATATAATGGAGCAGGAGCTTAAACGTGCCCACATAGACCCTGTAAAATCCAGTACTCTCACCACCAAATACAGAAGTCAGCAAGGTTGACAAACTATGGTCTAAATTATTTAAAGTTTCTGCAGCTGCACGTATAACACAATCTTTATATTTTGTTTATCATAGAGCGATTATTACTCCTGTTAGTATCTGTAAGTTCTCACCAACTTCCTCCCCCCTATGTTGGTCTTGTTCAAATGCTACAGGAACGTTGAAACATTTATTATATGAGTGTGCTGCTGTTTTTTCCTTTTGGAATTCAGTTTGGAAGGTTTGTAAGTTAATATTTAAATTTAATACCACCATATAATTCACACATGTTTTTATGGGATCGTTATCGCCTGACATTGAAGTAGTACCATCTGATTCTAGACTGTTTGACCTTCTTATTGCTTGAGCCATTAAGGTCATTTTATCATCGTGGAAAGATAATTCTAAGATATCAATGTCTATTTGGTGGAATTTTATTTGTGATGAACATAGGATTGCTACTGTCTCCTCCTCTTCTATACCTCAAAAAATCAAATCTGATCTACTTTGGCTCCATTTCACCTCTTATCTTTCCTCTAACAACCCTACTGGGTGATTCTTTTTTGCTTCTCTTTCTTTTTCCTTTCCTCTTTCCTTTCTCTTTTTCCTCTTTTCTGCTTTTCTCCCTTCCTATCTTCTTTCTTTCCTTTCTCTTCTCCCGACTCTGATATCCCTCTTGATTATATTTTATCCTATGCTATTCTGCCTGATTATTTTAATCGATTCATCTTTATAATGTATGCATTAATGGCATTTGTTCTGCTTTTTGCAAAACTTTCAATAAAAATGTCTTAAACAAAAAAAAAGAAATCAGCAAGGTTCAATACTTGCCCCAGTGATTGTCAGTCTCCTGATTGCAGCTTGGTAAGCAATAAATGATCCCACATCAGCATGCAAAGCAATAGACATATGTATCCTGTACACTGTCCGAACATTTACTGCACATTTTCCCATCATGAATATCCACAGATGTGGGATCTATTACCATACATTCACAATCACAAAGGGCAACCACAATGCATGCTCTATATCCATAGTCACTATAATGCAAGTACGTTTTCACTGAAATTACAGGAGGACTGCATCGTAAAAGACTTTGCAAGTGTGTGTGTGTGTGTGTGGGTGTGTGTGTGTGTGTGTACATATAGATATATTCCAATGCAATTCCTCCGTTGTGGGCAGCCATCAAAAACAGCAACAGGGTACCGGTGGTTGCATCAGACGAAGGCAAAATGCTTGAGTGAAAATCATTGGTCTCTTTGTTTTAATGAGCAATTCGTATGTGGCAAAATCACATCTTACCATAGTCCTGACATGTTTCAGCTCCTCACTTGAGCCATGTTCAAAAGTAAAGATGATCACAGCAGTAAGTAATCACGTGCTTATATGCAAATTGTAAATACATCCAGTATTTCAGTAATACTACAACTCCCAGTATGCTGTGTAAATAACCAAATACATATCATACTTGCAGCAAATCCTGTCAGAAACAAATTAACTTGTAAACAAAGAGTTTCCAAAGACCGGAAAGGAGGCTTTTGTTCCTCATCACCCCTTTACTTGTGTCTTTCTGCCATAATACCGGGAAAATCCTCTTAGTGACGCAGAATCAAGCGGATCATGCTCATGTGTCCATTGAATTCGAACTGAGGGGCAGATTTACAAGCCCTTGTAACACATTTGCGCCGCCGTTGCATCACTTCTGTGACGCAGCATAGGCGTAAACGGTGCGCCATGTTATGAATTATTTACAATGTGACGCATCTAGCCAGATGCGTCACATTGTAATGCACTGCACCACATGAAACCTGCGTCAGGTTTCATGTGGGCGTTCCGTCGCAGGGTGGGCGTTCCGTCGCAGGAAAGCCTCGTAAACTGACTCAGTGAAATCTACAAGATTTCACTTAGTCAGTTTTACAACTCTGCTGCGTCAAACCCTTATGCCTGCTTGAAGCAGGCGTATGTAGTGACGCACCACGTTAAGTATGGGCGTCCCCTGTGCATTGCTGGTGCTGCAATGCGCCGCCCTTACGCCACAAGATGCGACATGCATCTGCCTATCCTTGCACTACGGTGAGCCGCATTGTAAATGCAACGCATCCCTGGTGGCGCAAGGAGAGAATTGTGTGTCGCATCCATTCTGGCGCATTCCTGCTGATTTGCAGAGATGCGCCGGACCTTGTAAATATGCCCCTGAATTCCTCCATTGTGGGGGCAATGGACCAAGAAAGGCAGACATCAAAAACAGGAGCAGTGCACACGTGTTTTGCATCAGATGAAGGCAAAATGCTTGAGGAAAAATCGTTGGACTCTTTGTTTAAATCAGCAATTAGAATGTGGCAAAATTACATCTTTTCATAGTCCTGATGTGTTTCAGCTGCTCACTCGAGCCTTGTTCACAGGTAAAGATGATCACATCACTAAGTAATCATGTGCTTATATGCAAATTATAAATGCACCCAGTAGTTTAGTAATATTACAACTCCCAGCATGCAGTCAATATAATATTGCCAGTAAGTTTTCACTGAAATTGCAGTAGGAGTAATTACATTGTAAGAGACTTCACACCGCAGTCTGTCGCCACTGTGTATAGTTGGGTCATAGTTTTCATAGGAAGAGCTTTTTTGTTTTGCTAATAACTTGCCACTGTTTGATAAATCTGCACAAAACATTCAAAATAAAGGATCATTCATCTCGGCTCTTTCATGTAAAGTTTCCTGCTGATCCATCAAGTGTGGACTTAGAAGAAGGGGGAGGGGGCGTGGGCAAAAGCCTTAAGTTCCCATGTGAATTCCCATTGGAAACTTTGCGCTCCAATACAGAAAAAAGGCTGAATGGAATTTGACCAAATCTGCCATATAGTTAGAATTGCACTCAGAAAGCGTGCTTTTTGTGATTTATTGTAAAAGTGTTCATCCATTTTTGAGTAATTAGTGTTTAAAGAGGGGCTTGGATTGAGCATGAAGTGGTTAAAAAGTGAGGTATTTCTAGGCCTTTCGTTGTTAAGATATACTCTGATTAGCCAATTTAAACGGAACTGCTCAGTCCTGATTGGCTGGCCACAACATGCACAATATATTTTGGCAGCCATATTGTGTATTAAAAAAGAGGTAAAGAGTAATTCTCACCTGTTGTTTCTGCAGGGGTGAGATGCAAGGTCCAACGCAAGGTCCCAACTTCCCACACTCATCCGTGACAGCCCAACAATGTCAAAGCCAACATGTTGGAAATGGGGGAAGAGGGGAAACAAAGCACGGAAAGAAAAAAGGGATACACATCACCGACAGGCTTCATGTATGGATATTCTTATGGCGTGGTCTTTATGTGATTTCTGTAGTGGAGATAAAGTTACAAGTGTTGCCATGTGAATGTATTCTGGTGATAACGCTTTATAACTAAAGGTGTAGTCCTACTAGATATAACTACCTGTGTAAGGTCCCTCTTCCATTAGGTATATAGGGTATCAGAGAGTAGAATCAGCTGTATCATCTGTAAGTGGAAGAGGAAATCATTAGATGTTTTCCTAAGTAGCAGGATAATATTATGAAGGAAGTATGTGGAGTAACTAACCTTAAGAGATGTTAAACTGGGAGTCCAATTAAAGCCCAATTATTCTTATCCATTAAAAACGAGGAAAAAAACAAAAAAACATATTCTCTGAACATGGATCAGAAAAACAAAAATGCACAAAAATGTGCAGGGCTAAGGTACAATGAAAAATCAGCCCCTTAAGTAAACGGGAAACTAATTTCTATTTAAATTGTCCTTACAACCATCAAGCATTGTCAGCAAAGAAGCAGTATCTCCATACTCTGTGGAGACATACATGAGATAGGTACTATAAATAATAGTCAGATCAAAGTAAATTTTACCGCCTTTTTGAAGAGAGGATTCTTGTAAAAACATTATGTTTTTTCTTTTGTCATGACAGGAGCTTGAAGGTACCTGCAGCGCTGGAGGAGTTGAAGAGATGCAGGAGGAGAAGCGATAATCACCAAAGCAGATGCCTGACAAGGGAACGCCAAGCATGTCCCATTAACCCGGAAGGAAATCCGGTAAGTGTCAGTGGAGGCAAGGCGAAAGACCAGCATGCGTTGACTAGAATGCGAAGTGCTCTTCTGCCCTGCTCAGCGTCTTTTAGCAGGCTCGACATAAAGGGTAGGGTGATCATACCCTGCCCTGACAGGGGCATGTGGGGGAAGGGGGGATGGGTCACTTGATTGGCTAACAATTGCATAGGCAACATCCTTTACAGGACTCAGGGACATGGTCCCCATTGAAAAGCATTGAAGTGAATGCCAGGTTTTGTGAGTCACAAGAACGTGCACATGTGAAGGGTGGTAACAGATTTTAATCACACTATAAATAATTTGTTGGTGGTGTTATATTTCACATTTGGAATTCTGCTGAGTTATGAGGTGATTTTACCCTATGAAAACTGCTGACCCTCAGCTTGAGTTTGATGAACCATCTTTAATAGAAAACAGACTTCTTTCATGATTTTCTCATAGAGTTCATCGAAGGTGCTCCAGAAGCTAAAATGGGAGCACATTGTCTATAATCTCACACTACCTTCATCCGCCATGTGAGGATAAAGTCTGGTATGCTGATTAAAATGCGTACTTTCAGCAGCATCAGCCTGTCAGTTGATTTCCCAGGGTCCAACTGCAGTTTCTTACAGTGTTCTAAATGACAAATAAAGTGCTAACATTCTGCTTTGGTGACAAAAGAGTGACATAACTAAACATTATCTTGATGGAATCAAATTTGTAAATATTAAAGTATTTCCTTTAGAAATGAACAAAATGAGGGGGTTAATTTTGTCATGGAAATTATGGTTAGTGCCCTAGAAAGTTAAAATGACGACACATTTTGTATGAGTTCTTGAATATCTTTCTTATCCATGTCAAAATATTATTCTGACATGCAGAGTAAAATATGTACTTTCATCACCAGCAGCTGTCTGTCACCTAACTCCCTAATAATCAATTGCTGATAGTAGGAAATTGGGTTACTGCTGGAGGGAGTGAAAGTCTACTCAAGCAGCCACCACAATTAGGGGCTCATTAGGATGGAGGATTTTCCGCATCCTCCGGGCCAGCGGAAGCCACCGCCGGCCCGGCGGATGCGGAAAATCCTCTGCGGACCCACCAAAGACCCACCGCCAAATTAGGATGGCTGGTGGGTCCTGGTTTCAGTCCGCCGCTTTTCCGCCGCGGTTGGCTTACAACCGTGGCGGAAAAGCTCTAACATGGCTGGCGGTGTCTATCAGACACCGCCAGCCATATTAGGATGGTGTAAAATGTATGCTTTTCCGCGGCGGCTTTTCCGCCGTGGAAAAGCATACGGACCTTCACTTCGGGGGCCCGTTGCGAGCCCCCTGGGTGAAGGGGGGGTGGGGGGTGCACATGGGGGTTTCCTATGGTACCCCCCTGCATATGCGTGAACAAAGCAGCAGGCACCGCTGAGCTCGTCATGACCGCCCAAGGGGTTAAACAATTTAGGTCAGAAAAGTGCCAAAAAGCACAAGGCACCAACTGTGGTAATCTTATTGCGAAGGATCGTGTCAATCTCACAAGTACCAGTAAATTCAACTTGCAAAGCACTAAGATCTCACGTTGAGGATGTATCACAAAGCAACAGTTCCGGAAAGCTGGAGGCTCCAATGCAAGGTCCTAATTCATAAATGAATTGCGTAGCGGTGGCTCTGAGGATCCTTCGTCGGGATTTGCGATGTGAGGCCCTAAGTCAGAGATGCATTGCGCAGAGGTGGTACTGAGGATCCATCACCGGGGCTTGTGATGTGAGTCCCTGCGTCGTTGTCAAGGATTTCATCAATAAAGGCTTCAAATGCAAAGTTCTGCATCAAGGATCCGTTGTGCGGTGGCGGTTCTGAGGGCCTGCTATTTCAGGTCGTACGTCAGGGATGCGTCACGCAGTGGCAATTCAAAAGTGGAGCTATGAGGGGAGAGGAGATGCCACAGATGGCAGAGCACATTCAGGCCCACTTTCAAGGTTCCCGGGCTGGGGAGGCACCACTTGTGGGGAGGGGGCAAAAATCACAGCAGACAGAGTACAGGTGCTGGAGTAAAGGTGGTTGGAACCTTTACTGTCCATGAGCTCTGATCAGGAGGCCAGCTAACTAGCTCATGGAGTCACTCTGATGGCCCTGGGTCAAATATGCTGATCTAGTTCTCTTCAGTCAGGTAGCAGGGCACCAGGCAGCAGAGTAGCAGAGCAGCAGAGCAGCACAGCAGTCCTTCTGAGTCTTCAACAGGTCCAGGGGTGTAGTGAAGGGTTGATCTGGGGTCCCAATATTTACCCTTGGTACCAATTTGGATGTAGGGGAGGTTTCCACCCCAGATGTGTTTATAAATTCCTGCCTCCCGGTTCTGAACCCACCTTCTCTGGGGGAACAAAAGGCTAGTAAGAAATCCTTTGTGCGTGTGCTAAAGGCAGAGCCTTTGTGATGTGTAAGTGTGGTAGGTGACAGTTCTTGCCCCTACCAAGTCAGAGAAGGCCCATCCTGCCAACAACTATTCCCCCTCTGTCTCACCGTCTGGCAGCAACACATAAAGGTCAATTGCCAGCTACACCTAGCCATGTGACCCAGGATACAGGCTGTAGGCCCTAAATGGTTGGGACAAGAACATGGCAACTTTCTAAGAGGGGCATTTTCAGAATTGTGACTTAAAATCTGATTTTCACATCAAAGAGGGCTTTCAATTGCAATTCTTCAGACACCAAACTCGACATTCCTATCTGCTTAAAATTGAAAGTTATCTCCTATTACATGTAATAAGGTAACCCAATGATTTCCTATGGGAGAGGTAGGCATTGCAGTAGTGATAAACACATTTTAGAGCTTTTCACTACTAGGACGTTTAAAACTTTTTAAATACACAGTACCTTGCCCTATGGCTGTTTAGGGCCTATGCCTTGGGGTGACATAAATGTATTAAAAATGAAGGCTTATGCCTGGCAAAAGGTTTCTTTTGCCAGGTTTAAAACATCAGATTACACCTGCACATACAGGCATGCAATGGCTGGCCTGAGACATGTTTGACATGCTACTTAAGTGGGTGGCGGAATCAGTGCTGCAGGCCCACTAGTAGCACACTTGAAAGCCATCTTGAAATTATCAAAGCTATAAAATTGAAAGGTACTGCAGTAAAAGAGGAAATTAGGGAGATATTTTGTCAACGAAATTATGGGTAGTGCTCTAGAAAGATTAGACCAGGACATATTTTCTTTGAGTTCTCAAATTTCTTTCTCATCCATGTCAGTAAAGCATCCTGACATGCAGAGTAGAACATGTATTTTCACACCAGCAGTAGTCTGTCAGTTATATCCCTAGTGAGCAACTACAGTGTCACCAAATAATTCTGATGGACACCCAGAGTGCTAACATTTTGCATTCAAGAGAAACACAAGTCTCTCATGAACACCATTCTGTTGGAATTGGAGCTGTTAATTTTAAAGGCGCAGGCTGAATTTAATGGGCACTGAGATGTTATTACAGGTATGAAAACAGTTGTTTAAAATGTGAGGGGATGTATGGGTTTTGAGTTATGGGTTTTTAGTAGTTTTAAGCCTAATTGATTTTTTAAGAGGGCTGGCCCAGCCACTGATCCCCTGCTCTGCATGGCCATAGGCAGCCCATAGAGCGTTGGGCGCAGGGAACTTCTTATTGTGGTATAGTTTTTAAAAAAAACTTTATTTATTGTTTTTCAAAATCAGAAAAACATTGGAGTTACTGGCATACATGGCATATACACATAATACAGTCAAATGTGCAAGACATAGGGAAATTCGTACGTCATTTGTATCATAGTAAACTTCTAAATAGTGTTATTCATATAGCTACTTTTCAGGCATCTCCCCTAACCCCCACAGTTATACCTGTATTTAATTTTAAGCAAAGTTTGGCGCGGCATATAAACATTTACTGATTCGAGGCTTATCCCATAGTCTCTGGACTACTGCAGTTTGATATTGGTTCATGCCCATTCCCACCCTGTGCCTCACCTCTTTCTTCACATGTGTCGCTTTCTGAACTTTGTCTTCTGTTAAAGTTGCCAGAACCTGACTTGCTATGCAGATATGTTTTGAATAGGCCTCAGATATCACGAGGTCTACTGTGGATCGGCATCAACGCGTTGTAAGTATCCGCATTTGTATTGAAATAGGTCATGTCTGTATACCATTCCGCAATCGCTGGGACTGGGCCTCTCATCCAGAGCATCGCTACCCACCTCTTGGCCAACAGCAAGCCCACTGCCACCAGTTTCCTATCTTGCTTTGGGATCTCAATGTCTAGACCTAATAAGGCCAATTATGGGGGCTTGTGCATTGACTGTCCTATTATTTTGTGGAGCTCTGCAATCACCTTTACTAAGTATTTGTGTATCTCAGGGCAAACCCAGTCAGATGTCCAAAACCAGCGCCCTCAGCACTACATCTTATATACCTGCTGTCCTCTCGCAAACCATACCTATGTAAGCAAGCCGGGTATAATATACTCTATTGAGGTATTTAAAATGTACCAGGCAATGCTTGCCAGTTTGCAATATGTTCTTCATATTCGAGCAGAAATATGCCCATTCTTTGTCAGTGATTGTTACACCCAGGTCTATTTGCCATTTTAGTTGTGCCTTAGTGCTAACTGAATCATCCAGGTGTCGTATCAATGTATAAAGTTCAGAGGTCCTGTGGGTTGGGGAGGTTGCCTGCAGCAGGTAAGTTAACAATCATATGTAACGTTTAGTGCACTCTCAGGTATTGATTTTATAACCTCATTCCAGGGTTTCAGTGATCTATTTTGGAAAAAGTCTCCCATGGTTTGTATTCCTGCTAGTTTTAGTGCACGCAATACTTCCCTATCAGCACTCAGTGAAAGCCAAGCACACAATTCTACGGGTATCTTTGGTGAGTACAATAGGGGTGTTTGTTTTCCTGTAGTCGTTTTTTGGAGAAGGTAACACATAGTGCCTATCGGGTCTATAACACGGAGCTTGCGACGTGTCGTGGTGAGAAGAGAGCGTGGGAGCACAGCTCCAGGTGCAGATGAGGGAGGTCCCACGGGCCGTGCAGCCAGTAATACGCATGTATAACCTGTGCAGCTCTGTAATATTTTTCTAGATCAGAGGCATCAAATCCACCCATCTTGTAGGGGAGCGCAGCATGTTCCATCCCACCCGCGGTTGTTTTCCTGCCCAGGCCAAACAGATCATAAGCGAGCACAACATGCTAAATACAGATCATGGGATTAATATTGGTATTTTAGCAAATAAAAAAGGAATCTGGGGAGGATCATCATCTTCATAAGGTGCAATGCGGCCTAGCAGTGTAAGGGGCAAGCGTATCCAGTGTTCTGTCACCTCCGTTAAGCGCTGCACTGCTTTCCCATAATTTTCACTTATTTCTATCTCGGGATCTGAATGTACCCATATTCCTTGATATCTTACTGGCTCACTAGTCTATACTAAAGAGAATTCTGTTGTGATTGGGGTGGTAACTGGTGTAAATAGGAATATTAGTGATTTTTCCTAATTGATTTTCAGTCCTGAGAGGCCACCGAATCGTACTACCTCTCTCTGCGACCAGTGCATGTAAAAGGGCGGAAAGGGGGCAACCCTGACGGGTGCCACGCGTTATCGCTGTAGGAGCGGAGAGAATCCTGTGCATGAATATGTGTGCCATGAGATTAGAATATAAAACTTGCATTCATTTATTGTAAGACCTCCCCCAAACCAACTTGCCACAGCACTGTCATCATAAAAGGCCATTCCACAGAGTCGAAAGCTTTTTCAGCATCTAGAAACACGGCTGCGAACTGGTTTGTCGGGTCAATAAGGGTGACGGTGCCGAATAGTGTTCTGAGGCTGCTGGTCAAGGTACACCCCGGTACAAATCCAGATTGCTCGGGTCCAATAATGCACGGAAGTAGAGGGGCTATTCTGTTCCCTAGTATTTTGGCAAATAATTTTGTGTCCGTGCTTAATAATGTGAGTGGGCGATATGAAGAGTAGTGTTCCCCTGGCCTCCCTGGTTTTTTAATGGTTATCAATAACGCCTCGCACATAGTGACTGGCATAGTACCATCCCTGACCATTTCCTCAAAGAGATTAACAAGATAGGGAATCAAATTGTTTTGAAATGTCTTATAGTAGGTCATGGGGAGGACATCAGTCCTGGGGGTCTTTTCACTGGGCATCTCTTTGAGCACCATGCTAATGTCTGTAGGACAAAGAGGGGCTATCAGCCTCTCTTTATCCTCATTTGCGAGCCGTTCTATTTTGATATGGGCTAAATAGTTGCTTATGTCTTCCTCTGGCCTGGTGGGGCGAGAGGTGTACAGCTCGGGTGACTCCAGAATTGCTGGCACAGGCATGCCTGGATCACCCATGTCCTATGACAGGAGACCTGGAAAGGGATTTAGAACTGCTGCAAGCATGGCTGACGGACAGGCTGGATGATCTTGCCCTGGAGATGCCCCCCCCCGCAAAACAGCTAAACGGGTTTCTGCCCCTTGGTTTACTGAAGCACTGGCGGCTTCACGGCGGCAGTGCAAGGTGGCAGAGAGGGCTTGGCGCTCGCAATATGACCCCGCGGCTAAGCTTGCTTACAGGACTTCTGTAAAAGCCTACCATCGTGACATCCTCTCTGAAAAAAGAGGCTATTTTGCGAGGAGGATTGAGACTGCCTCTAATTCGTGCAAGGAGATATTCGCTATCGTGAGGGAATTTACGGCCCCACGCACTCTTTCGACTCAGGTACCCCCTTCTGAGGCGTGGGTGAGCGCCCTTGCCAACTTTTTCACCTCTAAGATTAAATCGATCAAGGACTCTTTCCCCCTGAAGGTGGCTGGTTCATCTCCTTGCACTGAGGGTGTCTCTGATCTTACAGCATGTGCAGACCCGGTTCTGGCAGACTTTCCATCACTCTCAGTCTCCTCGTCCTTGGAGCTTATGGCCAACCTTAAATCTGGGTCGCCTCTGGATGCGTGCCCTGCCAAATTTTTGGCAAAGGTGGCCGAAGTCATAAATCCCATTGTGAATCCCATTTTGAACCGCTCCTTGAGTGAGGGGGTGGTCCCGCAGGCCTGGAAGCAGGCGATGATCATCCCTCTGCTCAAAAAGCCTGGCTTGGATTCAGAGGTTTTGGCCAACTACAGGCCCATTTCTCTCCTGCCTGCTTTTGCTAAGATCCTGGAGAAGCACGCGCATATTGTGCTCTCCAACTATTTGGAATCCCATGATCTGCTGCACGCCACCCAATCCGCCTTCCACACCAACCTGAGCACCGAAACAGCGCTCTTGGAAGTTTCGGAAGCAATTAAGGAGGTGCTGGATTTAGGAGGCAAAGCGATGCTTGTGATGCTCGATCTGTCGGCGGCCTTCGACACCGTCCCCCATGAGGGTCTCCTTGCCAGACTTTATGAGATCGGTCTGAGGGGGACGGTGCTCAGCTGGTTTAGATCTTTTTTGGCTGGCCGTTGACAAACGGTCTGGGCCTCCCCCAGTTCTGCCGAGATGCCGTCATTGGGAGTCGGAGTCCCGCAGGGCTCAGTGCAGATCCCGACTCTCTTTAACATCTTTATGACCCCTCTGGCGGCACTGGCGGAATCTTTCGGGGCCCAGATCGTTTCCTACGCCGATGATACCCAGCTCCTCTTTACCTGCGGGAAAGGAGCAGATTTTGACGGAGAGAGTATCCGCGGTTGCCTTGGGGCTGTTTTTAACTGGTTCCAGCTTAACAGCCTCAAGTGCAACTCGGATAAATCGGAGGTACTCTTCTTCGGCTGTAGATCGGACCCAGATTGGCAGGAATGGTGGCCTGCCAATATGTTTCCTCCAGCAGGCTCTTCCCAGCTAGCCAAGAATCTGGGGATTAAGATCGACAATGGTTTGACATTGAGATCCCAGATTCTGGGCCTCACTGGTACTTGTTTTGGCCTTCTCAGGATGCTCCGCAAGTTTCTTCCTCTGCTCCCGGAGGATCACAGGAAGATAACGGTTCAGGCTATAATTGGCTCGAGAATGGACTATTCGAATGTCCTTTATCTCGGCTTGCCGGAGTATCTGATGCAACGGCTGCAGGTGGTCCAGAATTCGGCAGCACGGGCCATTTTTGGACTATCCGGCCGAGCTAGAACCTCGGGCCTCCTGCAGTCACTCCATTGGCTGCCTATCCGGAAGCGGATAGTTTTTAAGGCCTTAACCTTGGCCCATAAAGCCCTACATGCGTCAGGAGCAAAATATCTCCAAAAGAGGCTAGTTTTTTATCGCCCTGCCTGCTCCCTGAGATCCGAGTCTTTGTTCCTTGCCGTGGTCCCTCGTATAAAAAGGGCACGTACAGGGGGCCGATCTTTCAGGTTGCTGGCACCGCAGCTTTGGAATACTTTACCAGTGACACTGCGCAGCACCTCTAATTTGTTGGCTTTTAGGAAGGGCCTGAAAACCTGGGGCCTTATTTATGAAAAGTGACGCATCGCTGCGTGAAAACAGCGATGCGTCACTTTTCACTGCGCTCTCCCTGCGACATGATTGATGCGTCATATTTATAATATGACGCATCATGTCGCAAGGAGTTACAGATACCTCAGTATTTCTGACGTATCTGTAAGCGCAAAAGTCACGCATTGCTGGGGTGTGTCACAAAAGTGACGCAACTCCAGCAATGCGTCCTTTCACATGGGGAAAGCCCCATGTGAAAGGGCTTGCGTCAGTCTTACGGCTGCTGTGAGGCAGGAGCAAGATTTTGACGCAACAGCGTCCTAAAAGTGACGCAGTGAAATCTCATAGATTTCACTGCGTCACTATTACGAGGCTTTTTGCGTGTGAACGCCCCCTTTGCATACATTATACCTGACGCAGGTATAATGTAGCGCAGGGGTTTACAAAGTGACGCCTCTGCTTAGATGCGTCACTTTGTAAATAGTGCGCATCAGGAGGCAAGTTTTACGCCGCCGATGCGTCACAAAAAGTGACGCATCGGCAGCGCAAAACTCACGCAAAGCCTCATAAATGAGGCCCCTGGCTTTTTACTCTTTAGATATGAGTCTTGACTTTCGTTCCTGTTTTTTTATTCTCTGCTTTTTTTTCTTTGTTATGTTTTGGCACAGGTCTGCAATAAAGCGCCGGGACACTCTCTGAGTAGCCGTGCGCTATACAAGACAAATATAACATAACATAACATAACATAACATAACAGCTCTGAGTAATACTCACAGAATCTGTCCACCACGAACTGCGCTCCATTAATAGCTTCGCCTTGATTTCCCTGTATTCGAAGCACTTCATTTGCAGTTTTACTGGGCCGAGTCAGGGCAGACAGTGTGGCTCTAGGTCTCTCTCCCTCACCGTATACTTTGGCAGTAGCATACTTTCCCAAGTGTGTGAGCTCAGATTGGGCTAATTCATTGTACTCTTCTAAGGTGGCTTTAATCTGCACCTGCAGTGCCGGGCTAGATCACTGCGTCTGTTCCAGCTCCTTGGGTTTCAATTCCTCCTCTAGCCTATGCAGCCTGACTCTAATGGAGTGCAATACTCCAGCATGCTTGGAAATAGTGATACCGTGAATAAATACCTTAAACGCATTCCAAAGCGTAGATATTTTTTCAACACTTTCTGTGTTTGTGCTAAAATATTCATCTATGGCTTGTTCAATTTCATTGCGAAATATTGTGTCAAAGAGCGAATATTGCGGGAATCGCCTTAGGTCCATTTTAGGATGCGCATTTAGAACTGGCAGGGTAAGCAGTACAGGAAAGTGGTCTGAGTAGGTTCTAGGTAGATACTGGCAGGCCTCCAAGCACTACAGCAGAGAACAGGATATTAGCCAATAAGCATGTATAAGTGTCATAAACAGTAGAATAGTGTGTGTACTCTCGGCCTTGGGGGTTGTTGTGTCGCCAGAAATCCACATGTTCACCTGTCTCGGCTATAGCAGTAATGGCACGGGCCGCAGCAGAGGGCCTGCGCAGCGGACCTTTTGGCCTATCTAGCCCAGGAGATAGCACACAATTGAAGTCACTTTCCACAACTGCGGTATGTGGCTGTATGTAATCGTTTTGCTGTGCAGCGCTTGGTAAAACTACGAAACGTCATAATTAGGGCCATACACTCCTATCACAAGTGCCTCAAAATTCATCTGCTTGCAGTGGGTGATCACAAATCTCCCATCTGAGTCTGAGTGCACCATTTTGAGCATGATACCAGAGTTACGTCTTGCCCACAGCAGCACCTCACGCGCTTGCGAAGTAAAACCGGCCACCAGACACTCCCCCTTCATTCTGTGCTGCGATATGAGACTGATATGAGGGGTCAAATTGGTCTCCTGCAGCATTGCTATGTCAATGTTATGTCTGTGGAGATGTGCCACTATTTTGCGTATTTTGCGCTTGTCGTTTAGGCCTCGAATGTTTCATGTTAAGAACCTTAGAGTGTCTCTATGCTTATGTGCGGAGCCGGTAGCGCCAGAACTGTCACCCATCTGTCCTGTCTCTGCCTTTCATTGTACAGTACACATCTCTTCTTATGCCTTGTCTTTGCCAAGAACTGCGAATCAACAACTTAACAACCCGGTTCCTAAATGCCGTGTCCCTCAACATGAGACTTAGCTTGCTGCCCTCCCCCCGAATCAACCCCCTTAGAAGAGATAAGTAAAGAAGCAAGTGAAAGAGAAAAAAGAGAGAGAAGAGAAATACTATTCATTCCAACAAACCTATCAGTGTGGCTTTGAGCGCCATGCCATTTCTGGTGCATTTACCTGAATATATCTACCATTGTTCATGATAATACGTGGTCGCTACACCATTTGGTCATGAATACCATATTGCTTGTTCTCATAGAACCGTTCTATTGTTAACGTCTTTTTTTAGCGGTCGGAGTCACTTTTCCAGCTTCAACTATCATATTCCTTCCTTGTGCAATAGTTCAGGCCATCAGTTATTAGTACTTCAGTATTCTGTCTAGTTGTGCACAATCTTACAAATCCCTGAGTCATCAATGGTCAAGGGTCAAATAGAGTGGGCATACATATATATCTATAGGTGATTGATGATTACCAATTCTTTTTATAATTTGCTGTTGGGCTGTGGTGCTGATAGAAGACGCAGGTCACTGTTACTCATCTTGTTGGTCTAGGTCGCTAGTGGCTTTCTTCTGTTTCTTGCACCGTCCACCTGACTGATCAGTTGCTGAAGACTTTTTACATCTGTAAAGGTTCTGGGCTTACCCTCCATCATGACTCGCATCCTTGTTGAGTATAGCACAGCGTAATCCATATTGAGCTCACAAAGCTTCCTTTTTGCTGGGGCAAATTGACGTCTCGCTTCTTGCACTTGGGGGGTGAAGTCCGGGTAGAGCGAGATTTCTGAGTTTTCATAGTTAAGCCTCTTAAGTTCCCTGGCGCGGTGCAGAGTGGCATGAATGTCCTGATAATTAGGCAGTCTCACTTGACAGGGCTTAGGGAAGCTCCCGGCCCTGGATGTGGGGCGAGCTATCAGTGAGCGCGTTCTACAACATACAGACCAAACATAGCTGAGAAGGTTTCTCGGCCCAGGAGCTCAATTAGCAGGTTCTCAGTGAAGGTCTCCATATTGCCAGTAGCTGTGGACTATGCTAGGCGAACTATGCGCAAATTGTGGGGCGTGGCCAAGCAACATGGCCGACAGGACATGAGCTCCTTCGGCTTCCGTCCAGCCAGCCACCAAAATCTTCTGTATCCTGTCTGCTTACGCACACAAAAGTCCCCCTTGCGCGGCTGGAGCTCTATACGCTGTGGGGGCAAGCTGGGGGAAAACGGGTTGGAAGAAGTGCCCGGAGTTGGCTCTGCGCCCTTCGACCCTGTCAGCTGAAATCACTTAAGTACGGGGATGAGGCCTACACAATCCTGAGGTCTGCACAGGCCTCGAGGGCCGCGATTCCCCCCCCCCCGCTTGCCCTGTGTCACCGGCGGCAGTCGATGAGGCGCACTCTGACATCGGGGCCTTCCTGATATCCAGTGACACCGGCCCTAGCTGATGAGCCTTGGAGAGCAGGATGATCCCCATGGGCCTCGTGAGGCACTGGGGGTCGGCCTGGAATGTCTCTGGGGGCCGGGCCTGCCATCGCCTAATCCGGAGGCCCGACATCTGCTGCAGAGGTGCCCTCTATCGCTGGGGGGACCCTTGTGAGAACTGCGTGCCTGCGTCCACCCACTGGCCCTGGAGTGTGCTGTGGATCGCGGACTGAGCCGCGAGACGGCCCTGGATGGGGGCCTCAGAAGACCGGTGTTTGGCGGCGGCCACCCGGAGGTGGCGGGTGGTCGTGTTCTCCCCTGACCTACTGGAGAGTTCCTGAGGTCGAGGGATCGCGATCGGCCCCACTAAACTGGCGAGCCTCTGCCTCTGAGGTACGGCACAACAGGCTGCTTCGCCCCCCTTCGGTGGGGACATCTTAGATCCCCCGGCTGGCATCTGGGGACCCTCTGGACCTTGGGGCCCCCAAGGAGTAAATCACTGGTCGCGGCTCTGCTGGGAGGTGGCTGCTTGACGCAGGACACTTAATCCTGCCCCAAGTTGGGAGATGCTTGCCAGGGCCATTCTCTTTTTTGCCTGCCCCATTTGGAGATCGCGGGGTGCCCGACCCCCCTTGGAAACCTTCAAACAGACTGCCTGACCGGATACACCTACAGGGGCAATTCTGGTGTTCCGGAGCACTGCGGGGGCCCTCACGGGTGGATGACAGGTCAGGATACATTGCCCTGGTGACAACTTTGAGGTCAGCAGCTCTAACATCACTGCTGGACCACTTACTCGGCCCCTCCCCACACAAAGACTAGGCCCATGCAACACTCACCACCCCTGGGCAAAGGGCCCCACCAGCAGCCCCAAAAAAACGACAAAAAACACAAAATTCAGCACAATCCCAGCCCATCCATGGCCTCAATGGTGTTTAAATTCAAGAAGACACCCCACAGAAACACTAGGCCCATGCACCACTCACTACCCCTGGGCATAATGGATGAAAGCTAGGCAAAATAAGTGCAGGCCTCAGACACTGCCTCTCTTCAAAATGGCCCCTTGCACCCCAAGCACATGTTGCCTGTACCAGCACTCAAGATGGCCACCACCACCCACATGGCCAGTCCAAATCAACAGTACACCCCAAAAAAAAACGAAAAACTCACAAAAATCACCACAATCCAATGCCATCCAGGATGTTTACATTAAAAAGACCCCACAGGCAGACTCAGTCCATGCACCACTCACTAGCCCTGGGCAAAAGGCCCCAACAGCAGCCCCAAAAAATCGACAAAAACCACAAAATTCAGCACAATCCCAGCCCATCCATGGCCTCAATGATGTTTAAATTCAACAAAACAGTTGTATCATGCACCCATACCAACCCCGGTCCTACTGGATACTGTGGCTACCCACAATATATTTTATTTAATTTTCTGAAAAAGTTCCAAAATTGTAGTTGCAGCAACTGTAATGCCCCAAACAAACTTACTTGTGAAAGTTGATTTCTAATCCAAAAGTGATCCAAAGAAAGTCAAAAAGGCCTCAAATCCAAATATCCAGCAGCACCCACAAAAAGTAATCCTTCCAGGTCAAGGTCCAAATGAAAGTGACCAGCACATGAAGAAAGCACTGGGAGGAGCCTGCTGGACAGGAACAGGAAGTTGGAGACTGTGGGGCACTTCCTTCCTCCCCCCCCCCCAAAAATGGACTCCTTGCAAAAAAAAGTGCATGCAAATGTCAACCTGAGGAGTGATTCTGATAAAAATCATCATTTTCTGAAGGTTTATGCTGTTTGGTGGTGGATTTCTTGTGCAAAATCGCTATTTCGCGAGTGCGAGATTGTTCCTGCTCGCCGCACCTACGTGTTCGCAATTGCGAACTCTCGCGATGCGTGCTGTGCAAGGTAAGGTGGCAAGCCGCGATTACGTATTCGCGGGCGCCAACTCCCGCCGGATCCCGCAGCAAGATCCAAAATGGCGCAGCACTCGCAAAATATCGAGAAAAACAACTCGGCAAACGCTGAATGACGGAAAGTGAACGCCGTGCGCCACGCCGCGCGCCGCAATATTGTATCACCAAGCAAAAAAATCCGCCGCGTGCGAATTGACGGATTTTCGGCAAATTCGCGAGAGTTCGCGGATTGCGAATTTACCGAAAATCCGCAAAATCCGCGAGCGGAACGGATTTTACGCCCATGCTTACTTGGGACGCGATGGACTTGGGTTCCCCAGATTCTCTGGGTGGGGACATGGGCCCTCTTACGCTTGACCTGGCCTCCTACACTCCTGGTAACACCTATGGGAGGGACATAAGCCTGCTGTTGATAGCCCTATAAAGGGAAACTGGGTGTGGCGGTTGCAACACTTGCCAACACCTGTGTGTTTCACTGAAGCCTACATCATGGGCAAGGGCAGGCTGCCTCGCACCTCCAACCCCAACACCATCACACATTATACCACACAATGCCTAGCCACGCAACAAACCACTCATCAGAGGGGCCAGGATGGAGAGGGAGATGCCTCTAATGAGCCGTCTCGAGCTGAGCTCCTAGAAGCAATACAGGGGTCCCGTATCGCCCTGGAAAAACAAATTGAGACAGTCTCCATAGATGTAAATTTACTACGGGCGGATCTGCGGAAGGTGGCGGATAAGGTCTCCATGGCAGAGGGAGATAGCGTCCAGCTCCAGGGGGAAGTGGCCTCACTGAAGCAACAGGTCTCTCAGCTCACCAACACGACTGGAGCGCTAGTACAACGAGCGAAGGAAGCGGAAGGGCGGGCCCTTCGAAGCAACATCAGGGTCCTGGGCATTCCGGAGCACTCAGAACAGGGCAACGCGGAGCGATTCCTGGAGAATTGGAAATGTACTAAGCTATGCCCCAGAGGTCTGTTGGAGGTCTTTGTGGTGGAGAGAGCCCACAGGGCGCTGGTTCCTCGGCCACCGCCGGGGGCTCCTCCCAGGGCCCTTATTGCCAAAATCCTGAACTATCGGGACATGGACTGTATCCTGAAAGCAGCATGAGAAGCGACAGACCTCACTTTCGACAACGCCAAGTTGTCCATTCACCCAGACTACACCCATCAGGTGCAAGAACAAAGGAAACCTTTTCTCTGCATCAAGCAGAAGCTGAGTGAACTCCACCTACATTACATGATACTGTATCCTGCGAAACTCAAGGTGACACATGGAAAGGCCCATTTCTTTGACTCTACAGAAGAGGTATGGGAATGGTTTGAGATCAGGGTAGAGGCCCTCCCCCATCGCAAACAGAGGGGATCCCGGAGTACCTGGGGAGCAGACCGCCTAGGAACCGCAGGAACAGATGCAGGAGTCCGGTTGTGGACAACGCTCAAGCGGAGCAACAGCGGATCACGGACAACGGCGCCCTACGTGTGGAGTCATCGGACTCCGGTGACCCTCCCCCACAGAATGTGACAGAGACTCCTGAGGAGAGCCTGGTACCAGAGACTCTCCTGTCAGCTACCCATGTGGTTCCTGAAACGGTCATGGACCCACTGACACCCACTACAGCACCGTCCTGAAGAGGATATCCTTTTTTCTTTTTTCCTATTGCTAGGGTGGAGGGGGCCGGACTTTAGGGGCCTAGTGATTATTGCCCCACAGGGTCTTGGGAGAATTACTTGTTGAAATAGTGCTGCTGTTGTAAGCATTTGGTGGGATTTGCCAATCAATCTGGCATGAGTGTTTCACAGGTACATATTTGGGCAGTTCGGGACATTGTACTATGCCATGAGGCGGCTGGTCTGAATCGGGAGTTGGACTTGTGGGAGAGGGGTTTTCTTCTTCTTTTGTAGAGTAGTTCTGGCCCCGTTTGGGCTAACTGGTCAGCTGTCCACGTCCTGGCACCAGCATGGGAAGGGCATTTCTGCATGTTTAGTTGTCAGTAAATTGGTTGTGGGAGGGGAAGGGTGTTCCTAGGGGGGTTGGGGGATTTTTCAGGCATTGTATGTATCGCATTTAGGGCACAGGGCCTAGGTAGCTACACAGGACTCGGAACACAGATGGATTGGTTACCTTACCATACAAGGGGTTTAATTTTTTAAGCTGGAATGTGGGGTGGCTGGGTACAGGCAGTAAGAGATACAAGGTCCTGTCCTCTCTCCACAGACATCAGGTCTCAATAGCATGCCTCCAAGAAACTCACCTCACGGACCAAGGGGCTCTGGTGAAGAAATGGCGGAGACAAGTTTTCCACTCTTCATTCTCTACCTAAGCCAGTGGAGTCCTGGTGTGGGTGGCCCCGGGGTCCCATTTGCCATCCAGTATGTGGAAGCTGACATCCATGGGAGATATCTGCTCCTTAGAGCTAAGCTAGATGGTAGAGATGTTGCCATAATGAACACATATGCCCAAAACAGATGACCTGAACTGTTTTCAGTCCCTGCAGGAGGTTATAGTATTGGAGCTGGAGGTTCCACTACTTTGGATGGGGCATTTTAATTGTGTCCTAGACCCCGTCCTTGATAGGTTACCACCCCGCACTGGCACGAAACCAAGGATGACGACGAAACTCTGAGAGGTCATGGGGAATATAGGAGTCGGGGATATATGGCACCAGAGACACCCAACCCAGAGAGTGTATACCTGTTTTTCATCCACTCATAATACACAAATTCACTTAGATAGGGTCTTACTCGCAAATCCTGATGCGGCTATGTCCTTTGAGATGACCCATCAAGCGCGATTCCTATCTGATCACTCCCCTGTGGCGTGTGTGGTTAACTGGTAGGGCCCGATATGTCGTCCATGGACTTGGAGGTTCCCGGCAGAGATTCTTGAGGACCAGGTAGGGAAACATCACCTAGACACTGCCATAACTGACTATATTGATCTAAACTGGGGCGAGTCGGACCTATCACAGGCCACGAAGTGGGAAGCCCTGAAAGCGGTAGTGAGAGGGGCATGCATAAACCTTACATGCGGGGTTTGGAGGCAGCTCCAACGAGAGCAGCCGGAGGAGGAACGCCACCTATTGGAAGTACAGACCTCTGAAACCCCGGGGGAGGGATGGGGAACATGACATTCGGGAACGCATCCATGATATTTGGGACAGGCTTGACAAATACACCCTCACACAGTACAGACAATGCCTGCATAGGGAAGGAGATAAATCAGGCCGTCGTCTGGCCTGGATTCTCCGGCAGGAACACCCCCTGACGCGATTATGACTTTATGGGAGCCCACGGAGGGCCTATTTCACTCCGAGGTGGGATTGCTGCAGGTCCTCAAATCCCATCTCCAGTTGGTGTATACTGCAGACCCCACAATCTGCGAGGCGTCCTATCCCCCTTATCATCATGACCTCACCTTACGGTCTATCCCTAAACTGGTACAGAAAGAACTCGACGAACCCCTAACACTGGCCGAGTACAATCCGCCCTGCAGCACTTACCAAGAGCCAAATCCTTTGGGAAGTGACGGGTTCCCTCCTGAGTTCTATCAAGCATTCATGGGTACACTTCCCCGACTCCTGTTGCAGGTTTATCTCGAGGCATTTGAACATGGAGTTCTCCCACCGAGCATGACGCAGGGGGAAATATGCATGATTCTAAAGCCGGGAGTGGATGCCCATGAGCCTTCGTTGTATTGTCCGATCACGATGATCAACACAGATGTTAAAACTTATGCAAGCTCTTGGCCTCTCGATTAGCGCCATACATGACTCACTTGGTCCATGAGGATCAGAGTGGGTTCATACCGGGACGAAACACGGCTATGAATCTGCAACGGCTGAATCGCATTTGCATGAGGTGCGGGATCGGGAGGAACAGATGGTATTGGTATCCATTGACCTCATCGAAGCGTTCGACACAGTGGACTGGGGACATCTTCTTGAGGTCTTACGCACTGTGGGTTTGGGTCCCAAATTTTGTCGCTGGATTCGCATTTTGTATATGGTTCCTCGCGCGGATTGCAGCCATTATCCCGCATTTTTTATCCCGCGGACTTTCAGTCCGCATACCATTATCCCGCAAGGTCATTGACCTCGCATACCATTATCCCGCATTTTTTCAAAACGCATGTGCATTTATCACCCATGCCTTTACATCGAATTACGTTTTAAAGGCATGTATGGTAAATGCACATGCGTTGTGAAAACCACGATGACGAGAGAGCTACGTGGGTTTGTGTTAATTTTTTCGTGGGTTAGTGATTGTGTAGTGTAGTGTTGTGTAGTGTTGTGTTAGTGTAGTGTACAGTTGTTTTGGTTGTTTAGTGTAGGGTCGTGCTGGGGGAAGTGGTATAGGGTTTAGGGTAGTGTTGTAGTGTTTTTGTAGTGTAGGGTCATGCTGGGGTAGTGTTTTAGGGTTTACGGTAGTGTTGTAGTGTTTGTGTAGTGTAGGGTCATGCTGGGGGTAGTGTTTTAGGGTTTAGGGTAGTGTTGTAGTGTTTGCGTAGTGTAGGGTCATGCTGGGGGTAGTGTTTTAGGGTTAAGGGTAGTGTTGTAGTGTTTGCGTAGTGTAGGGTCATGCTGGGGGTAGTGTTTTAGGGTTTAGGGTAGTGTTGTAGTGTTTGCGTAGTGTAGGGTCATGCTGGGGGTAGTGTTTTAGGGTTTAGGGTAGTGTTGTAGTGTTTGCGTAGTGTAGGGTCATGCTGGGGGTAGTGTTTTAGGGTTTAGGGTAGTGTTGTAGTGTTTGCGTAGTGTAGGGTCATGCTGGGGGTAGTGTTTTAGGGTTTAGGGTAGTGTTGTAGTGTTTGCGTAGTGTAGGGTCATGCTGGGGTGTAGTGTTTTAGGGCTTTGGGTAGTGTTGTAGTGTAGGGTCATGCAGGGGTAGTGTTTTAGGGTTTAGGGTAGTGTTGTAGTGTTTGTGTAGTGTAGGGTCATGCTGGGGTGTAGTGTTTTAGGGTTTAGGGTAGTGTTGTAGTGTTTGTGTAGTGTAGGGCCATGCTGGGGTTAGTGTTTTAGGGTTTTGGGTAGTGTTGTAGTGCAGGGTCATGCAGGGGTAGTGTTTTAGGGTTTAGGGTAGTGTTGTAGTGTTTGTGTAGTGTAGGATCATGCTGGGGTGTAGTGGTTTAGGGTTAAGGGTAGTGTTGTAGTGTTTGTGTAGTGTAGGGTCATGCTGGGGTGTAGTGTTTTAGGGTTAAGGGGGTGTAGTGGTTTAGTGTAGTATTGTAGTGTTTGTGTAGGTCATGCTGGGGGTAGTGTATTAAGGTACTGTTGTAGTGTTTGTGTAGGGAAGTAAAGTGCTTTATGGTAGTGTTGGGGGTCGTGCTGGGTAGTGTAAATGTAGAAAAAGGACTGTGTGTCAAGGGTGGGTGGTGCAGGGGTACTACATTAGAGTGTAGGGTAGGGTAGTGTACTTTTACTTACCTTCCCAACTTTTACAACGAGTAAACCTTTAACATGCATGCCTTTACGTTATAAAGGCATGCGTGCTAAAGGCATATTCGTTCTAAAAATGTTCGTTCTTTTAATTTGCGGCCTAATAGTACATGCGGGAATATTTTTGAGGACTGATGGTATGCGGGCTGTTTGTCTGCGGGATAACGTCATATATTCTCCTAGCGCTGGGGTAAAACTTGGGGGCGCGAGGTCAGAAGAGAGGCAAATAGGAAGGGGTACACACCAGGGGTGTCCCCTATCACCTTTATTGTTCACCCTGTCCATAGAGCCCTTCGCGGTCCGGATCAGGACTGACATGGAACAATGGGGCATTAAAGTGGGTGACACAAGTCATATTATTTCCCTATATGCTGACAAGGCCCTGTTTTATTTGGCTTCTCCCGGGACGCACTGCCGGTATTGCTGCGCCAGCTAGACCGGTTTGGAGAGGTCTCTGGATTACGACTTAACCGCGGTAAGTCCCTGATCTTTCCGTTGGCGGTACTGGCTTCTGTACCCTTGGGGGTACTACCAGACATCGGGCTGCACTGGGAACAGAAAGGGTTCCGTTACCTTGGGATACAGGTAGCCCCAACAGACTCACAGGTGCTAGCCCGGAATGTAGACCGCATAATCACATTGTTAGAGCAGTCGGTGTCATTTTGGAACACTCTCCCACTTTCGTTGATGGGCATGCTGGCCATCTCTAAGATGGTGATGCTTCCTAGGACACTATACATACTCCAGAACTCACTATGTCCTTTGCCGCCCGAGTTTTCAAAACTCTCAACACAATACTCATGTCTCTGCTCTGGGCAGGCTGGTGCAGTAGAGTAGCTCTCAATACTATTATTCGCAGCTATAAGGAGGGCGGTCTGGAAGCTCCATGCTTCGACCTATATTATTATGCGGCCCATTTACAACATGTGGCACGTTGGCTCACAGACGCAAGAAAGGGTCATGGAAGTGACACAGTGAAATCTATAAGATTTCACTGCGCCATTTCTTGGCCGCTAATGTGTCAAGATCTTACGCCTGCTTCATGGCAGGTGTAAGACTGACGCAGGCACAAACAACATGGGACTTGCCCATGTGAAAGTACACATTGCTGGAGTTGCTTCACATTTGTGACACACTCCAGCAATGCGTCACTTTTGCGCCTACAGATACGTCAGAAATACTGACGTATCTGTAACTCCTTGCGACATGATGCGTCATATTATACATATGACGCATCAATCATGACGCAAGGAGGGCGCACTGAGAAGTGACGCATCGCTGCTTTCACGCAGCGATGCGCCATTTCTCATAAATGAGGCCCCCAGACGCTGCAGGAAGCATAGATGCAGGGCAGGGGGTCGGACACGTCTCTTCCCTATATCGTGCGACACACAGCTGGTATATGGCAGCGGTTTGTTGAGAAGGTCTTAAGAAGGGCACCCTTTCACAGAGAGCTCCCAATCTGGATACTGGCCCCCTTCATAGACATAGGGCAATACATGTCCTTTCAACCTTGGAGGGAGGGTGGGTTTGAGATTCTTGCCGATCTTTTTCCCTCATCCCTTGCGAGCAGGCGGAAGAGAATTTTGGCCTTGGACAGGGCCAATTCCTACACTTAAGGGGAATTCAGGATGTGGTGAAAATCACCTGGCCTCAGTACCCGGACACCCCACCACCGGCGCACACCCTGGATATCCTACTTTAATGTGGTACGGGTCGCAAATTGATTTATCTCCTGTACAAAGCTATGCAACAGGATTATACTGCCCCGGTACCACCATCTCAGGCTGCCTGGGAGCAGGATCTTGCTACTCAGCTGGAAGAGAAACAATAGGCACGCATAGGCTCCCTCACACGCACACTTTCATGCAACGCCGGTTTAAGTTGACACACTTCAACTTCTCAAACCGCACCTACTTAACCCCGGTATCCCTGAAATACATCTCTAGTGACAGGGTAGTTAGATACCCTAGATGTGCCGCAGAGAATGCGGGCTTTTGAGACTTGGCATGGAACTGTCCAATGGTCAGGCAGTTTTGGGTGAAGGTGGTGGGAAGGATTGTTGCAGCCAGAGGCATTCAGATGACGCCTGAACCCTTGCATTGTTTACTTGCAGTAGTCCGGAAGCCCAAGAAAAAGAAACTCCCATATAAGCTCCTGCAATTAATGCTGGTGCTCGCTAGGCGCAGGGTAGCTATAACTTGGATGGTGCAAAGGGCCCCAGAGGTGCCCATATGGCTTAAAGATGTCTGTGAATGGTCCGTAGCCGAAGAAGTCCACAGGAAACTCCCCTGAAGGGACGAGAAGCTGCAAGAAGACCTAATGGCTTGGCGTGACATGTGTACCTCTGGGTTGGCTGAGGGGGAACCCTCCTCGCAAGATACATCTGAGAGCAAGGAGAGTGGGTTAGATATAGCCAGTGGGTCTGATCCCAGTGGGGAGCGACAGGGTCGACCCCTGTAATGTCCGCATTGGAACTCAGTGCCATGCCCGGTTCCTTCCTCACTGTAATATGTTTGCAGATGATTTTTCTTTCCCCATTGTACCTTTCCCTCCCTGATGCTGCCTTTTGTCATATATGCCATTAGTAATCCCAACGATATGCCAACATACACTGATCTGATGCCAATTTTTTTTTCTGTGTTTGCAACATGTAAATTGAAAAATAAAGTTTAAAAAAAAAACTATGCACAATTTGTTGTGCCTGGAGCGCGCTTCAAGGTCTTCAGTATTACTTTGCAGGGCTGACACAGTTTTGTCAGCTTTCCCATGGATCTCTGTAGTCCGGAACTGCCAGTCCTCTGTGTCCGAAAATCTATTTTTCCATCCATAATGGCTAGGCGTTGTTGCATTTTTATCAACTGTTGCTTAATGTCAGCGTCCTGTTCACCCTCTGCCGCGCAATCCTCTGGGTCTGGGGAGAGAGCGTCTTCATCCCGCGTCCACGCCGATCTGCGCGGTTCAAAGCTCAGTTTAGGCTGACTTTTATCTGTTTTCCCCAGGTTCGTGGGTGCTGCAGCCGCCCTGCGGCCCCACCTAGACTACTAGAGCAATCACTCATGGGCAGGCGTCAGTCCAAGTCAGAGGGGTTATTGTTTGTAACCCAATGTAAGTGCAACGTATCCTTCAGGCAGGTGCCAGAATCAAATATCCCCAGAACATGCCTCGATCGGACCTAGCGCGTTGCCCAGAGTTCCCAATGGCCTCGCAGCAGTGTCCCGGAGGATCAGAGGCCCGCAGAGGCAATCAGGATACTCATTGCTCTTCAAAAACGGGAGGCAGCTGCAACTTTTTTCGAGGCCTTAGACAGACCAGGCCTCACCAGCAGCTCGTTGTCTCCAGGCAGCTCCCCCAACGATCAGCACCATACAAGGACAGCTCGCATCATCGGAGGGTATCACCTTTTAAGGGGTGAGTTTTTATGTGTGTAGCGGCAGCATTTAGGAGAATTTTTAGGATCTTGTAGTGGCCGGCACCAGGAGCTTGCTTAAGGTACGGCCATCTTAGAATTAGTCAGACTCCGCCCCGCTATTGAGGTATAGTTAGTTTTGATTATAAGACCTTAATTCATGTTAGAAATTCACTTAAAAACACAATTAAAGTGCAGTTATTGTTGTGAATTAAAAATGAAAAAAACACTGAAAGTTATGGTTAGTAGCACAATCCTTTATTTGCATAACAGCCATGCAAAACATAACTCACACACCAAATTCAATGCGTATGAGCCTTGTAGCCCACTTCTGTGAGATCATATTGTTTATTCTATACAGGGCTAGGTTTCTACAATTTAAATACACCTAGTAAAATATTATTAATTAGTAACATAAGAAGATAAGAATTGGGGATTTGTGGTTCTTGAAATGAACAATTACTGGATATGTAGAATTAATATTAATATTAATATTTCTAATGGATGATATATGTTCACACCCTCTTGCCGTACGAGATCTTCTAATGCTGCCTGTGTACATCAATGTGTAAAGATACTGTGTACACGGGTGTGAGGATGGTACTAAAATATCACTGGCAAAGCATCGTCTGCAATAAATATTATGCCCTAAATAAAATATCCCCCATGAGCAGAGATAATATAACAGCCACACCTATTGGGACAATAGTTTTATAAGCAACATTTAGGTCACCATATTTATATGAGACAATATTTTTGTAAATGATATTCTGACATACAATCACAGACAATCTGTCAGAAATCACTGGTACATTAATATTATAGTGTATGCCCTCAGCCAGTCCTCTGTCTCCCAAGATGTAAAAGATATTAATACTTAGTAGAATGAACAGGTACGATAATTCAGACATGAAGGAAACGGGGACGAAGAGGTAGCAATGAGAGAAAAACTGCAAGGCATATCACCATCTAGTAGACAAACACATATATGATTAGTATAACTGTTCGATGTTGTGAATACATAGAGAAGCACGTCATAGGGGACACAATATTACACTCACCCCTGCTGGTTACAGGGACTCTTGACCCATATATCATGAGTCAGGCTCGGCTCCAGGCAGCACGGTCAAAGAAGCAAAGAAGACAAGCAAGAAGGAATGTCTTTACACAAGGAGCAGAACATGAGGATAAACAGAAAGGAACTTGAAAGGGAAATACAAAATAACAAAGTTTACTCCAGGAAGAAATGCTGGCGACAGACTGAACTAATGTGAGAAACTCAACAATAGACACCGTTGCCAAGTGGCTTGCTGCTGCAAGTGTTTGTTCTTTTATACTTCGTCTGCCAGTTCTGACCCAGAGGTTCATGTACGAGTCACCGGTCACCATCTATGTTTGGGTTGCCTAGGTCTGAGCACACAGGAAATTAACCATCTTGGTCTGTGATGAGCGCCATATTGGCAAAGCTACTGGGAAACTGACACCGCAGATGTGATGTTGTTGTTATTTGATTTCTGTGACATATTTTTAACTTGATACCATGATCTCCCATTGAATAAGGGCTATTGTCGTTATCAGGTCTAGCGTCTGAGACAGCCATAGCTGCATTTCCAGGCTATAATGATGACTACATAACATACTGACGGAGGAGTGTTTGGTTAGCCAGCTTCATCCATTGGTCAGTTAACTTGTCAATCACATTCCTGCTGCCCACCATAGCATACAGTGCGGTGCAATGGATAAGCCCACGCTCCCAAGTGTCTACTTTCATTTTGAGAGACTGTGTGAAGTCTGTGAACATTTTTCACATCCACCCAAACATAGTTTATGTCTTTTCTGTGTCAAAGGTTATTCAAAATGGGCCTTCAAGTGTATTTATTTTTAAATTGAATTTAAATTCCAGCTGCTTATTTTGTCTGCATTTAGGGTGCCTAGTTAAATACTATTTTTTTTATCTCCTAAAGATCTTTAAGTGATTTTGTAACACATGAGCTGCCTGTGATTTGAGTGCTTGGTTAGGGGAAGATATATTCTTGTTTATATGATTATGCTTATTATTATTTTTATTATTATAATTATTATTATCATTATTATTATTATTAAATAATAATAATAATAATAATAATAATAATAACAATAATAGTTGTAATAGCAAGAACAATAACAATAATAATAATATCATGCATAGTACAACTGAAAGGCTTGATATTTTAAAATATTACAAGTAAATCACCCACATTTGTACACATATTGCAAGCATGTGGTGGCCACGTTTAGATGGCAGCATGCTTTGTACACATTGCACCAGCTTGCCAAAGACCAGAGCTCTTGGTGCTTGTTTTTTCTGTTTAGTGAGTGCTTAACAGGTATCAGTCCACTGCAGACCATTTTTTATATGCATTCTGTTGGACTTGTCCCTTTTTGCAGGGTTATCCCCAAACCTTTTGCTTCTTCCTTCTATTTTTTCCTGACCTGTGGTTGGTAGCTATAGGACTCTTGGCACTTTACCACTTTTAATCAGTGCTAAAGTGCATATGCTTTCTATGTAAATTGTTGTTACACTTGGTTCTCAATGATTGGCATGTTTGATTTACTGGTAAGTCCCTAGTAAAGTGCACTGAAGTGTACCAGGTCCTGTGAATCAAATGCCATTAGTGGGCCTGCAGCACTGATTATGCCACCTACACGAATAGCTCTGAAAATGTAACTCAGACCAACTACTGCAGTGTCTGTGCGAAGTTGTTAACTGCCATGTCTACTTGGCAAGGGCATCCACTTGCCAGGCCCTAACCTTCCTTTTTCCTACATATAAGCCATCCCTATGGTAGGCCCAAGGTACACCCTTAGGCAGGGTGCAGTGTATGTGAAAGGTAGGACATGTACTGGTGTGTGTGGCATATTCTATTTTCCATTATTGAAAGGCTATCTTGCCCCATAGGATAGAATGGGGCTTTATTTATAAAATCTTATAAATATAACTTCCCCAATGGGACAAGAGAGAGACATAACGTTTAGGCTCTCTATACTTTAATAACACATCTTTTAGCAAATATGTTTTTTTAATTGTGTGTTTGAAAATGCCACTTTTAGAAAGTAGAAAGTATAGAATAGAAAGTAGGCATTTTCTTGTTTAACCATTCTGTGTGCCTCTGCCTGTTTGTGTATTGGCTGTCTGGTTTTGGAGTGACTGGGGCTGGGGAGGTGCATTCTCTCAGACAGCCACCGGGGGAGGGGTTTGATGTGTGTCCTGCCTTTCTTGAATGAGTGAAGGCTGGGCTGAATAGACCTGGGCTGCATTCAGAGTAGGGGAAGGAGTTCTCACTAGCACCTGCATTTAGTGTGGTGGGAGGAGATTTCCCTTGCACGTGAATAGGGCCAGTCGGCCTTACACAATGCTGTCTCCACCTCCTGCCGGCAGCTGCACAAGAGAGGGCAGAACTGGTTTGGACTGGGCTCAGAGACCCTTGCACAAAGAGAACAAAGACATTTGTGGGGTATAAGTATTAGACCTAAAACCCCTGAACTTTAGACTACTTCTGGAATCAAGAAGAACCTTTGCCAAGGAGAAGAGCTGGAGAAACTGAGAAGAAGAACTGCCCTTTGCTGTGTGTCTGGGGTTGGCCTGCAGTAGCTGTTTCTGCCAAAGAAAGGAGAAGGACTTTGCTGTGTGCTGTGTCCCTTGCTTTTTTTTTTTAGTTTAGAAAGCTTTATTGAAACAAATATGCCAAGTAAAACATCAGTACAGAATCACAATCCATAAGAAAAAATTGGAGAAATGAAAAAATACAGTATGTGTGTGAATATTAAAAACAAGACATCTCAAAAAGGGAAAACATAATATATGTACTAAGAGAAAATGCCTTTTTTTTAAAATATATTTTAGAAGAGAGAAAGTGGGAAAGAGGGGAAAAGAAGAGAAAGAAAGAGAAAGAAGGGAGAGTAAGAAATGAAAACGGAAATTAGAAGATTAAGTTAGATAACAGGAAACAATTAAGGCATATTAAGGTACACTTCTGGAAAAAAAATCAGTTAGCGGTAACCATAACAAATCTCTTTTAATCAAAAGAGAGGTATTCGTAGCATGGGCACGATCAAGTCTATGGTGATGGCATAACAAATTCCACCATGCAGTATAAGAGATCTTTGAGGTATCTTTCCAATTCGTAGTAATAATCTGCAAAGAAATAGCTATGAACAAATCTATAAATTTACGAACAGTATATGAAACATTCCAAATAGGAGAAGAACCACCTAGAAAAATATGAACAATGTCAAAAGTGTGATATCATTCAGCTTGCACCATATTTGTTGCCAAAGGGAATTAACCAAGGGGCATTGAAAAAACATATGGAACAAATTACTATCAGGATGAGGACAAGACCAACATTGACTGGAGTCTAGGGTTTTAAACTTGTATAAGTCGGAAGGGGTAAGGAAAAGTCGATTATAAAAAAAATAAAGAGTCTGAGTGGTACTAGCTGAATGAGATACAGTGTGAATTTTAGACCAAATGGATTCCCAAATAGGAAAGGAAAAATCCTGTGCTAAATCCTTTTCCCATGCATTGCGAGTGAGTGTGGATGCGAAGCTGAGCGCTGAAGGCGTTTTTTTTTTTAACACTTCTAATTGTTTTAAAATTGTGACTCTGCTTTGTAAATTGCTATTTTGCACAGTATCTGAAGCACTTTTATAATTGCTAGCACCCTCTATTTTCGCAGCGTCCTGAGGCGGAAAGCCGGGACCTGCCCCTAACGCTAGGAGGAAAAGCCAAAACCGAGTTTAGGGTTTCAGGCTATTTGCTCTCTGTCACTCACCTCGAGTGTAGCCGAGGTAGGACTACGCGGGGCGGCCATCTTGGGTGAGGAGAAGGCTGGTGGGCGAGGATTCGAGTGCTTAGCCACGCCCGCACTCCCGCCCTCGAGTCCTTAAAAACAAACAACAAAACATTCAGTTCCCACTGATTGCGAGTGAGTGTGGATGCGACGCTGAGCGCTGAAGGCGTTTTTTTTTAACACTTCTAATTGTTTTAAAATTGTGACTCTGCTTTGTAAATTGCTATTTTGCACAGTATCTGAAGCACTTTTATAATTGCTAGCACCCTCTATTTTCGCAGCGTCCCGAGGCGGAAAGCTGGGACCTGCCCCTAACGCTAGGAGGAAAAGCCAAAACCGAGTTTAGGGTTTCAGGCTATTTGCTCTCTGTCACTCACCTCGAGTGTAGCCGAGGTAGGACTACGCGGGGCGGCCATCTTGGGTGAGGAGAAGGCTGGTGGGCGAGGATTCGAGTGCTTAGCCACCCCCGCACTCCCGCCCTCGAGTCCATAAAATGGCACCCTCATGCAGGCAGCGCAGCGGACGGGCGCAGCGGGGGCGCCGAAGGCGCGCCAAAGGCAAGCCCGTCTGCGCCCGTCCGCGCCTGGCCGGGACCTGGCGCCACGATCCCTGATCCGGCACCGTGGTACTCCAGGGAAGACCTGCTTGCATTAAATAATAAAACAGGTCTTATTAGCCCGCAAACAATGGAGGCACTGAGGCGGGAGGAACTGCTGAAACCCATAGCAGATTCATCTATTACTAAAACTAACACTAGGAGGGAAAGAGGAACAGTAACATCTCAGAGCGTTGCCCTGCTTAATACACGCTCTCTCCAAAAACACAATTTGGAGGTGTTCTCCTTGCTCCATGAAGGCAACCTAGATATTTTTGGAGTCACGGAGACGTGGCTAGAGGATTCTTCCATGCCCGACTTAGTGGCTGCACTCTCACCCAACTTCAGTGCCACCACCCATAATAGGAAAGACGGCAGGAAAGGGGGGGAGTTGCCGTCTTCTATAAAAACTCCTTTAAATCAGAAACCATTTTTGCAGAAAGTATAGAGGGTGCGGACATCTTGGGGGTCAAGCTCTGCTCTGCCACCGATTGCCTGGCGATACTCATCGTCTATCGCCCTCCTAGAACTCCCCCAGCCTTTTTTTAGCCTTTTTTGGGACTGGTCCACGACCTTCGCACAAGGTATGAGGGGCTTGTGGTAATGGGAGATTTCAATCTCCACTGGGAGGAGTCCACTAAAGACGCAATGTCCAAACAGTTAGATGAGGCTATGACCGCGCTAGAACTAACCCAGATAGTGACAGACCCTACACACACGAAAGGTCACACATTGAATCTGATTTGGACCTCAGTCCCGGTGCTGAGCCCTGTCACTATCTCGCCTTGCATATGGTCGGATCATCACCTGCTGCAGGGTAAATTAGCATTCCCGGGGCAAGGAGAAATCCCCACCGCCGAGTGGCGGGTGGTGAGAAGGTGGAATTCAATCAATATTGATACTCTATTATCTACATTAGAGAAATCCTCCCATCTTAACAGACCACCAGAGGATGACGTGGAGAGGGCCAGCCTCAAACTCTCACTAAAACTGAATAATGCCTTTGAGGCAGTGGCACCTGCACGAAGGGTAAAAATCCGGGACAAAGGAAAAGGGGCCCCCTGGTTCAATGATGACCTGAGACTCCTGAAACGCTCCCTGCGCCAGAGCGAGAGAGCTTGGCGAAAGGGGTATGATCCTAATTCCCAAGCTTTGTATGCAAAAAAGCTCACCACCTACAAACAAGCTATTAGGACTAGGAAAGGTGCGTTTTACGAAAGCAGAATTGCGACAGCACCCAATCCCCAAAAAGAAATTTTCAAAGTCCTTACAGAACTGAGAAAAAAGAAGGAACAGCCCCCCTCCTTCACGCAAGAAGACTGCCATAAATTCCAGTCATTTTTCACCACCAAGATATCTGCTCTCCTGACAGAAATCGAGTCCACCCCTAGACTGGAATGCCCAGGAATTACTCTAATACCTACCCCCACAGTCAGCCGGCCCCTAACTTCACTACCCTTACTCACCAAAGAAACTCTGGAAAGAGTGATGAATCAAGTCAAATCAGGCTCACCGGCTGACCCTTGCCCTCCGAGGATCTTCAAACAAGCATGGCCAGGACTGGAGGATGACATACTATCGCTTCTAAACAGCTCCCTCACTTCCGGACAGGTTCCTTCCAACCTCAAGGAAGCCCGATTGATTCCTCTCTTAAAAAAGGCAGGGGCTGATACCAAGGTCTTAAAAAACTATAGGCCCATTTCACAACTTCCTTTTTTAGCCAAAATACTGGAGCGGCATGTGCTGCCCAGCCTCTCTCACCACCTTGAGATCAATTCCTTGCTGGAACCCAACCAGGCCGGCTTTAGGGCCCACAATAGCACGGAATTGGTCATGCTTTCCGTGCTAGACGACCTGCGACTTAAAGCAGATAAAAAAGACCCCTGTGCCCTGGTGCTGCTTGACCTCTCCGCGGCATTTGATAGGGTCAATCATGACCTACTACTGTCGCGGATGTGGGACTTCGGTATCCAGGGCACGGCCCATGCCTGGCTGACCTCGTTCCTCGGCGAACGGGTTCAGAGAGTACAACTGGATGACCTGGTATCAGAGGCAGCTAGGATCACATGTGGAGTCCCACAGGGCTCGGCCCTGTCACCCTTGATGTTCAATGCATATCTGCAGCCCCTCATCTCATCACTGAATCAGATGGACTGCAGTATATACAACTACGCTGATGACACGCAGATCATCATTCAAATTGGTAACACTCCAATAGCAGATCAAAAATTGCAAAACATCTTAAAATTTACCGTCATTTGGATGACGGCAAATTCTTTAAAAATCAATCCTGATAAGACGGAGGTGCTTGCAATTACGACATCATCTAGCCCTTGGAGTGACCTCCTATGGCCCACTGAACTAGGAAACCCCCCAGTACTGGCAGAAACAGTTAAAAGCCTCGGCATAGTTGTAGATGCCAACCTCACTATGTCAGCCCAGGTCTCAGCTGTAGTGGGCACTTGTGTGGGCCTAATGAGACAACTGCGTAAACTGTCGCCCATCCTGACGGCGGACACTCTCAGGAGAGCAGTATCAGCACTAATCCTGGCACGGCTGGACTACGGCAACGTCATGTATGTCGGTACTCTGAAATAACTAATGAACAGACTTCAGATTGTTATGAATGACGCTGCCAGACTCATTTTTAACAAACCAAGAAGGACCCATGCCACCCCCCTTCTTCGCAAACTTCATTGGCTGCCAATGAATCAACGGGCCAAGTTCAAGGGCCTATGCATTACGCATAAAGCCTTATATGGGCAAGCCCCTAAATACATTAAGGAACGTCTTGTCCCGTATGCCCCTAGCAGGAACTTACGATCAGCAGAGGCCGCACTATTGATCTGCCCACGGTTCAAACTGTCCTCTTTAGGAGGACGCACGTTCTCCCACACAATCCCCAGTGCATGGAATAAACTGCCTGAGAACCTGCGCAAAGAAACAAGTCTGTTGCCCTTCAGAAAAAAGCTAAAAACCGTGCTATTCCAGGAGGCATGGGGTACCATCTAGCTTGTTCCCCTAACAACTCTGCGTCCACTTATGTCCACTCTCCGCTAAGCGCTTAGAGACCCCTGGGTGATAAGGTGCTCTACAAATCAAAAATACAAATACAAATACAAATACAAATGCAAGTTCAGGTTTGGATATAGGGCGGTCAAGGGTAGATCGGGAGAGGATTTTGTAAATAGTAGCTGCTTTGAGTGGGGTAGTGAAATCTAATGGAGTAGAATCTGATGGAACAATATCAGATAAAGGATTGTGGTACATGATGAGGAGAGATACGGCTAGTTTAAAATCAGGAAACTGGGAAGAATATGTATTAGATAACTGAAAGGAGGAGCGAATATCAGAAAAATCCAATAAGGAACCATTAACAAAGATCTCATCTACATACATAATACCTTTGTCAATCCATTCCTTCCAAAAAAGGGCTTTGTTAATGATCTTCAGGGATTGATTATACCATAGCGGAGTAAGAGAGTGGATATGTGCTTGAGAAAAAGAGGAGCGAAACAATGAGAGTGAAAGCGCCCTGGAAAGTTTGAAAGTGGGTGAAATAAATCGTTTAGGGGGTTGAGATAAGTGAGTAGCAGTGAGGAAAGGGAAAGGCGAGAGCTGAGCTAGCTCTAGAGCACTCCATGCAGTGATTGGGGAAGAGGAGGAATCTGCAAGGAATGGCCAAATTTGTTTTACGGTGAAGGAAGAATGAAAACGAACGAGGTTAGGAAAATTGACACCTCCCATATGTTTTGATTGCTGAAGGCGAAACGAGGATAGCCTGGGCTTACGGTTATCCCAGAGAAAATGAACAAGTATGCGATTAATAAGTGAGAAAAATTAAGCAGGGTGGGAAATGGGCAGCATAGAGAGATAAAAATTAATAATGGGAAGAAGCATCATTTTGATAGTTGCCAGTCTTCCCCACCAGGATAAAAATAGGGGGGACCAACGCTCTATAGGAGCAGAGAGTTTGGAAAGAATATCTTTATTATTGATTTTGATGGTCTCTTTGATAGAATTAGCATATAGGACACCCAAACATTTGATACTCGTAGGATTCCATGCAAAACCGGAGCCGTGAAACATATGTGAAAGACAATGTTTATTAAGAGGTAATACCTCAGACTTATCAATATTCAACTTATATCCAGAAACCGAAGAATATTCATTAAGTAAGGAAAAAAGAGCAGGTAAAGAAGTAATAGGTTTAGAGATATATAGTAAGATATCATCAGCATATGCTGTGAATTTGATATCTAGCGTTTTGTAAACAAAACCGGAATAGGATGTAGAGCACCGAATTTTTTCAAGGAAGGGTTCTAAAGCTAAAATTAAAAGAAGGGGAGACAAAGGACAACCTTGTCTAGTACCCCTATGCAAAGGAAAGTAAGCTGACTGAGCACCATTAACCCAAATAGAGGTAGAAGGGGCTGAATATAATAATTGGATAAGTTTAATAATATGGAGACTAAAACCATGCCAACGAAGAGCCCCAAACATAAAGTCCCAATTAACCCTATCAAATGCTTTCTCAGCATCAAGGGTAATGGCAGCAAGAGGGGAATTCATTTTGGAAGCGAGATGAATAATGTTAAGGAGGGTTCTAGAATTATCCGTAATGGATCTGCCTTTTACAAAGCCGGACTGATAAATGTTGATGAGGTCCGGAACAACAGTATTCAAACGGGAAGCTAACATTTTTGCATATATTTTGCAATCCGTATTGATTAAAGAAATGGGCCGATATTTTTTGCAGAGAGAGGGATCTTTATCTTTTTTGGGGAGTAAACACAACATAGCTTGGGTAAAAGAACCTTTGGATTCACCCATGGAGAAAAAGGAAGCTAACAATGAGGATAAATGTGGTATTAGATCATTCTCAAAATGAAAATAAAAGCGGACAGTAAAACCGTCGGGACCGGGAGACTTATCTTTGAGTAAAAGGGTGATAGCTTGCAAAATCTCCTTCTCAGAGATGGGGGCATCAAGAGAGGAGAAGTCAATATCAGCGGATGAGGTTTTAGGTATGTTTAGAAAGAAAGAGTCAATTTGAGAAGGGGATGAAGTCGATTCAGGCGTATATAAAGAGGAGTAGTACTGAACAAAACAATCAAGAATCTTATCATCCGAGCTGTGACGATTCCCATGAGCATCAGTAATAACAGCTATGTTGGATTTTTGTTTCTTAATTTTGAGGTAATTTGCAAGAAATTTACCAGCTTTATTGCGCCCTCCATACATTTTAGAATTAAATTTGAAAAGGTGATTACAAGCCGCATCATAAGAGTATGTATTAAATTGAAGTTTAGCTTTAATAAGAGAAGAATGAGCGTCAGGAGAGTTAAATGTATAAAAAATATGCTCTAGATCTTTAATCTGTTTAAGGATAAGGGAGGATTTGGAAAGGGCCTGCTTCTTTTTACGAGAAACAAAGTCAATGATAAAGCCTCTAGCTGAAGCTTTAGAAGCATCCCAGACAAAATGGAATTGGGAGGTAGAGTTAAGATTATTTTGAAAGAATTCTTCCATAAAAAGAGTAAATTGATCAACAAATTGAGGGTCCAGAAGAAGAGAATTATTGAAACGCCAGCGTCGGGAACTGGGAGTAGATGAAGGTAGATCAATGTCTAAAATAACAGGGGCATGGTCTGAAATATGAATAGAACCAATTTCAATATTAGTCATATATTGAAAAATGTGTTGAGGGAGAAAAATATAATCAATCCGGGAATGTGAAGCATGGACAGGAGGAAAGAAGGAAAATTCCAGGGTATCCGAGTTGGACAGTCTCCAGGAGTCAATTAGACCTCTAGAAGAGATTGCTTTATGAAAGGACTTTTTCATTTTATTAGGAATATATCTGGTCTGAGATTTACGGTCCAAAAAAGGGTCCATGAACTGATTACAATCGCCTCTAACAATTAAATCAACACTGGTGTGAGAGGAAAGAAACTTGGAGAAGTCATTCCAAAAAGAGAGATCAATACCATTGGGCCCATAAACATTGAAAAAGGATAAATTTGAGTTATTGACAGTAACATCTAAATACAACCATCTACCATTCGAATCGGAAATCTAATTTTTTAACTGGAGTGATAGAGATTTATTAAACAAAATAATAACACCATTCTTATTGTTAACTGAGGGCGAACAAACTATATCACCCACCCATTGTTTACATAAAGAGGAAAGGTCTTTTTGGGAAAGGTGGGTTTCTTGTAACAAAGCAACTTGGCATTTCAATCTTGCTAAATGAGATAAAACCCGTTGTTTTTTAACCGGGTTACGAAGACCTTTAGCATTCCAAGGTATTACACGAAGACCATTCATTTCAGAAGAAAATGGAAAGATATGCTTAAAGGTAGAAAAAAATGAAGAGAGCTGAGATAGAAATAAGCAAAAGATATACAGTTTAGGAGAGGAAGGAAAGACTGTTGAAAGAAAAGAGTTAAGCCAGGAAGTAGAATACATCATTACCGCAAGAAGAAAAAAAGGAATAGGTGAATTATGAAAGAAATTGAAAGGATTGAAGAGAATCTGGGAAGGAATAGCAAAAGGGGGTAGAAAAAGGAGAGCAGATTTAAATGAAGAATGCCATGAGGGAAGAGATAGAGTGAGAAAAGAAATAAAAGGGAAAAGAGAGGAATGGGAGACCAAAACTCCCCTGAGGTAAAGTGAAGGAAAAAAAAATGGCAAAAAGCCAGAAGGCTTTAGCCATGCAGGTCAAAAGCACAAAGAACAATAAAGTGAGAGAGGAAGCAGCAAAGGACAAACAACCGCACAACAAAAGAGAACGTCAAATGTGTGGCCTCGAAAACATTGGATACAAGAAGGGAAGAAAAAAAAATTACAATTGGGTTAGGAGACCAAACAAGACCATGTAGAACAAATGAAGGAGACTTACCAAACAATTGGGGAAGGAAGGCAGCGTACTAGGATGCAAAAATATACAACGGAACAGCACAATGAAGGGAAGATAAAACCAAAACATTGGAGAGGAGACCTAAAAGACAAGGTGAGAAGAACAAGAACATGTTACCATGAGAAACAAAATAACTAGAAGTCAAAAAACAACAAGCAAAAACACAGAAACATTAAGAACTGCTGTGTTCCATGGAGTCTTCTTTATGAGTGTTGATAAAGTTTCGAAGGTCTGCTGGATCGTCGAAGCTGAAAGTTCTTTCTTTATAAGTCACTTTGAAAAAGCAGGGGTGAATTAGGCCGTACCTGGCATTCATGGATCGTAGTGTAGGACGTAAGTCCAGTAACTCCTTGCGTCGCGCAGCAGTCAGCTTACAAACATCCTGAGTAAGAAAAATTTTGTGACCAGACCATAGTAACTGCTTGTGCTGTTTGGCAGAATGAAGAATAGTCATAAGGTCAGAGTAGAGAAGAAAATAAGCGATAATGCCTCTGGGTTTAGAAGATACAGAGGAGTTTTTTGGTCCAAGACGATGCGCCCTTTGAATATTCACATCCAAATGCTTAGGAAGGCCAGTAATAGGTAAGACTTGAGATTTAAAAAATTGGATGATGTCTGACCCCTCCGAATTCTCCGGAATACCATAAATGCGCAGATTATTACGCCTATTACGATTTTCCAAATCCTCAGAGGTTTTCTTGAGAATAGCAACTTCTTTTGTAAGGCTAGCAACCTTAGCAACAACATCTTGAGCATCACTGATCTGTTGTTCAACATCTGACACCCTCTTATCCAGGTTGGACCACTTTTCGTCCAGTCTCTGTAAGGTAGTGGTGGTGTCAGCCATAAAGGGGTGAATAAGACGTAGCTCCTCCATAATATCCTCTAGGGTGACAGGAATTGGAGTCTTAGAGGGAGAGGGAGGATCTTTTTTGAGGCGCTTACCAGAGGAAGTAGGGTCCTTGCGTGTAGAAGAAGATGTATTGGAAGTTTTGGAGTTATGTTCGTGCTCCATTTTGACAAAAACTGAGAGGAGCAGCTTAGAGGTAGAGAGAAAATAAACCACCAGGGCACAAAAGGCAACAATAGTCAAGTGGAAAGCACGCAAAGAGGAGTAAACACTCGAAAATACAGCAAACTGCGAGAGACAGGTAGCGCTATTATATGGAACAAGGGATATATCGCCAGTACCAATGACACACATTCAAGAAATAATGCTGAGATAAAAAAATAGTACCAAAAAGCATCTGAAATCAGTCAATTTGAGGAAGTAGCCAACATTTGCAGAAAAAAATACCAGATGAAAAGAACTGGAGGGTCAGAGGCAAGAACAGAGGAAAAACAACGATCTTTTTGGAGAAAAAAAACGAAATGGCGGCCGTTTTCAAGTGGGGAGCATTATCACAAATATCTATGTGAAAAAATGCGTTTGGAGCCCCAAAAAGCATACCATGGTGAGGGGGAACATCTCCGACGATGAAATCCGCTGAATTGCACCAGAAAAGCTTGCAATAAGAGCGTCCTTCTTCTCAAAGAGCCGCCGAAATCGCAGAGCTCAGGTAGGAGTGTCCATTTTGTTTTGCCGCGTCGCGCGCTCTCCCTGTGTCCCTTGCTTGAAGAAGATCTCCAAGGGCTTGAGTAGGACTTGCCTCGTTTTGAAGTCTCGGGACACAAAGACTTCTCCACAGCTCCCCTGAACTTCCTTGCTGGGAGTTCTGACCTGCGAGGAAGTGCCTTTGACTGTCTTGAGCCTTTGGAGGTTGTTTCTGATGTTGGGAGCTGGAAAAGCAATGCATCTACAAGAAAATGGATGCATTGCTTTTCTTGCTGCAATTTTCCTGATGCAGCACCGTGGTGCGAGAAGAATCTCCGAAACCAATGCAGCGTCTGTCACCGCTGCAAGAACTGGTGCATTGAGGGGTCATGGCTGAACAAACCAACAGAGCGCCGCTCGACGTCGCCGCATCGATCGCTGACGCATCTTGGATTTCCATGCATCGTCCCTATGCGGCAAGTTTTCCCAACGCATCACCTGAAGATCGGAGTCCCCTCAGAATCGATGCATTGCTTTCCCCCTACAGACCAGACCCGACGCACCGCTCTCCTGCGTGCAGGTTATCTTTTGCCTTCCTATCCTCAAGGTCTCAGGAAACGCCATCACTACAGCTGTTTGGTCTTGTGAATTTTGTCGCAACAACAGGTACTTTGAGAGAAATCACACATTCATAGTTTTCTATGGACCCAGTTGCTTAAAAGCTTTTTTAAGTCATTTTATTAATGCTTGTATGTTGGATTTTTTGTCATTGTGGTCATGTTAAGTTTAGAGAAAGAGACTTCTTTTTCTAATCTGGTGTGGTGTCCATTTGTGGTGGTGTCACTGTATTACTGTATGTTTTGAGTACAAATACTTTAAACATTGCATTTGGGATAAGTCTGTCTGATCCTGCCAAGCTACTCAGGGGGTGAGCAGGGGTTATCTAAAGTGTGTATACCCCTTACCCTGACTAGAAGCAAGGGTCCCTATTTAGACAAAGGTACCTATGTCTGCTAACTAGAGCTCACCATTTCTAACACATCCTTTGTGAGTTTGGCAGCCAATTATGCTGGTTTACCAGTGGGAAGGAGTTTGTGGGTGAGACAAGCAGTGTTGATGTGACATTGAGCTTCAATTTGAAGCCACTTTAGATATTTCAGGGAGGGGGATGTGATTGTTCCTTTTGACTACAATGACCATCTTTGCGGCTGCATTTAGAGTGGCTCTCACAAGGGGGCTATGTGGGACTTTACTGTGCCTGTGAGGGTAGCGTTCCCATCTTTTTGTCTGGACAGAACCAGGGCTTGTGCTGCAGTTTTGCGGTCATTCGGAGAGAGGTAAGGCTTGATATTATTAAACAGTTTTAGGTTGTAGAAGGAACTCCTCACTGTATTCTTTATAAGAGAGCTCATATTAAGGTTTGGGTCCAGTGTGATCCCCAGTGATTTGGCAGAACCCACCATGGATAGGTTGCAGTTGAGAGAGTTGATAAGCTTTACCCACTCTTGGACCTGCGGGTCTGTCCATTGGTGGAAAGGAGCATAATTTCCATCTTTTATTGGTTGTGTTTCAAGGGGTTGTGTGATGGCCAATTCTGGATCTTTGTTAGCGCATCATTCAGTTGACATTCGTCATCTAGTGAGGATAATTCCAAGTGAAGCTGGATGTCATCCGAATAAAGGTGGAAGGGGATTTTTGCTTGTTTGATTATGGAAGTGAGGGGCTCCATGTAGATATTGAAGAGTGTAGGTGAGAGAACCTGAACCTTGGGGAACACCTCTGGTTATAGCAGAGGTATCTGAAGTTACGTTTTTTATATTTAGTCGTTGAGATTGTTGGTGAAGAAATGATGTGAACCATTGGAGAACCAGGCCGTCTGCTCCAATCTGTTTAGAAGAAGCTTATGGTCGACCTTGTCAAAAGCCGCTGATAGGTCTAGGAGGATGAGCTGACAGCTTCGACCGGCATCCAGAGATGTGTAGATGTCATCCACTATGTTTAGTATAGCTGTTTATGTAATAATCCACATTTGCAAAGCGCGAACCATCACCCGTTAGGGTCTCAAGGAGCTGGGGGCCGTCAGGAAGATTAAGCAAGCTATTGCCCACAGTCACATGGTGCTGGGCCAATCTGCCGCCGGCCCCGGGGATTTAACCGTGATCCCCAGATTCCGGAGTCAGTCACCCTGGCCGCGGCGCCACACCTCTCCTTGATGTGTAACAACCCTTTCTAAAGCCAGATTGTTGTCAGTCTAGGAGATTATTGTTGTTGATGTGCTGTTAAGTTGGAGTAGTGCAAATTTCTCAAGAATTTTAGACAGGAAGGGAAGATTGGAGACCGGACTGAAGTTTTTGAGGTCATCAAGGTCTGATTCTGGCTTTTTTAAGCAGTGGAGTGACTTGACCTAACTTTAGGCAGTCTGCATTACCACAGTACTTAGGGAGCTCTTCATTATCATCGTCCATAGGAGGGATTATGATGTGATTAAGATTTCTTGCAGGGAGTCCGGGAGGGGGTCTGCGAAGTGGGAGCCGGGCTTTGAATTCACAATTAGTTTAGAGATGTCAATCTCAGTGAGTGGGTTGAATACTTTCCAGATGTGGGGGTACAGGGGGATCCTAGGATTGCACTCATCAATCTCAGGAGGGACGATCACTACTTGAGAGTCAGCGAAAAGCAAGAGGGGTTTCCATCATCTGTAATGGGAGGTGATTTCAATAGGTGCTTGAGTGTGGCATTCTAGAGAGGACTAGATCATCATGACTCTCTCATCTAAGAATTTAGCAAATTTGTCACATCGTTCTTTAGAAACCTAAGGCGCTTTTTTGGAACTCTGGGGCATATTACCAACGTTAAGCGATATTTATCGCTAACAATGCTTAGCAACGAATTTTTTAACGCTAAGCATCGTCAGAAATTATCGCAGATAAACCTTGCTATTAACAAGGTTTATCGCAAATGCGATAAAAAACGGCCGCAATGCATGAATATCCCTGAAAAGTCAGCGATATTCATGCATTACCGAGCTAATGCTCTTAGCCATGTTATCCACCTCCCATTGAATAACATGGCTAAGAACTGCTCAGGGCAGGTGTTAGTTTTTGGAGATATTCGCGCTTAGCGCGAATATCTCCAAAAGTTGGTAATAGGAGATAGCGATGTTAGCGACTGTTTCCAGTCGCTAACATCTTGGCACGCCCACTTTGCATGTCATTAGTGATAAATATCACTGACATGCAAAGTGGGGCCCAAGATGGTCGCTATCTCCTACTAGCTGTCGCTAACTGGTGTTAGCGACAGCTAGGTAATAGGGAGATAATTTTATCTCCGCTTTCTTGGCTTTTAAAGCCAAAAAAGCGGAGATAAACCCCCTTGATAATATGCCCCTCTGTTTTTTATTATGTTAAAGAAGTCTTTTGGGCGGTTCATTACATTCTCTAGAGCGCTGCAGAAAAAGGCTGCTTTTTCTTGCATTATGTGCTTTTTATACTTCCTGTGTTTTGCTCTGAGTTGATGAAGGTTTGTTAAGGATGGGTTTGTTCACCAGAGTCTTTCTGCAGTTCTAAGTTGCCTTCTATTTGTATTGAGGTCTTTGTTAAACCAGAACCTGGAAGGGGTGTCTCTAATGCTTTTTAGTTTCAGAGGGGCTTCTTTGTATAGGACGGCTGACATTGTTGAGTTAAAGTTGGTTGTAAGTTCACTCGTTGAGGGGTTATCTGTCATTGACAGAAGTAATGAAATCATTCTTTCTTCCAGCGCAATTAGAGGAATCTGGCTTATGTTTCTAGTCCACTGGAGAGCTTTCTTATTATGGATGGTGTGTGGAATAGAATGATGTAGTGGTCCTACCAGTTCAAAGATTGGATTAATGTGTTTTTCTTATCATTCCAATGGCAGTTGAAGTCATTTAGGATTATGTTATTGACATTGGAGAGTGGACAGTGAGTTACCAGGTCTGATAGGTGTTCATGGAAGGAGAGAATGTTGCCAGGTGGGTGGTAGAGGAGGCGCTTAGTCTTTGTTTTATTGTTTTTCATAATTATAGTAGTGCTAAGATATTCAAAATAGATATGGGTGGAGTTCACTGTTTCCACCATTTTAATTGTATTCTTGTGGATTATGGCTAGGCCACCACCTTGGTGATCCATTCTGTCTTTCTTGATGATTGAGAACCCAGGAGGGACTAGTAGGTCAAGCATCAGGTAAGATGACTTATCAAGGCAAGTTTCTGTCATGAATGTAATATTGATGTATGGTTGAGGATGGCTTCAGCCAGTTCAGTTGCATGTTTAGAAGCGGATCTACATTTTATGAGCAAGCAGTTGATATTTCTAGTGTTGGTGTGCTTCTGGTGGTGGGTGCACTGGGGATATCAGTGTGGTTTGGTGGGCTGGTGGGCTGGCCGATTTCCTGGGTGGTATGAAGTTTCTCCTGATACCAGCGATCACCTGAATCTTGGAGGTGAGTTCTTGTTTTCTGGTTGGTGTCATGTGATAAGTTTTGACTTGCTCTGTCACCTCATTGTGGGACATACTGGCGTTCGATCGTTTCAGTCTGTGACCTCGGTTGTTGAGAGGAGTTGTAGTCCAACTGTTTGGCTGTGTTTTAGATAGTTCAGGAGGTTGTCTGGTGTGGCAGGAAGTGGGGAGGTGTGAGCAATGAGCATAGTCAGGAGAAGGTTTGAGGATCATTAGAATTTTGATACCCAGCATTACTTTCTCAAGTTGACTTTCCATAAGACATAGTGTCTCATTTATATCTGACACATATATTTGGTTAAGAGGGTGTGGCGCAGCTTAACTGCAAATTGTTAGGTGTGTGGTGTTCTAGATTCTTGGGGTGCAGGACAGAGAAAGTGATCAGAGATTGTGTGTGTAACTTCCCTGTTTGGGTCTAATGCAGAGTGCGAGATGTGCTGGCAATGTACCGAATTGGTCACTAGTTTGGTGAGGGGAGAGGAGAAGTCATGCTGTTGTGTGTAGGAGCTGCTAGGTCGACGTCTCTCAAGGTGTGGGGACTTGGAACTGTGGTGGTAGTTCGTTGGGGCAGATTAACAAGAGACTTGCTAGGTTGGGGAGATGGATTGGCATTGTTGTTCGGATCAGTTCTGGTAGCTGAGTTGCATATAACTGGACAGTCAACATTCTGGGTTCGTGGGTTTCTGGTGTGGTTAAGTGGGATGTTGGTAATCAGCTCAGTGTGAGAGGAGGCATGATTGGAATATATGGAGGTGGTGGGAGTAGAGTTGTAATTTCTGGAGTAACTCGTGAGGATGACTTTTTGTGTGAGAACCTGTGTGGAAAGTTGTGTTGGGGGGGTTGTTTGCATGGGAGATAGCCTTGCAAAGTGTGGGGAATATGGATTCGAAGGAGTGTAAGTTGGCGTCATTGGCTTGAATCAGGACAATCCCTTTTTTGTAGATAGTTATGGTGGCCTTGCCTTTGAACAAGGGTGAGTTTGAGGTTGTATGTAAGAGGTTTTGATTAAGCGTAGGTAGTTTGCTAGGATTGTACTCCATTTCGCGGGTCAGGTTTTGTAGAAGATGGGATCCGTATGGATTACACTCCGACACCAGCCAAGGGTTCAAGTACCTCAGGAACAGTACTTGATGGTCAGGCCTCACTCCAAACGAAGCCACCAGCAGAGCCCAGGTTAGGTACAGTTGTAATTGGTCAGCTCAGCTCTTTCAGGAAAGTGGGTTCTTTCAGCTTTTGTGTCCGTGGAGCGTAAGAGGTGGTCAGCTAACTGACCCTTGGAGTCCACTTCTCAGACCTTGGTACAAGTATGGTAGGTCCAACCCTTGGGTTTCTCCTCACATGTTGTTCAACAGCAGATCCATTCTCTCTTCGGTCTTGCACAGGCCTATCACTGTTCTGAAGAGAGTGCTTAGGGGTGTCTCTTTTATGTCTGGCACTAGCCTGTGGGTGGGGATGACTCCTGGACTCTCCCTGACCAACAAAGAAAACGTTCCAAGGGGTACCCACTTTAGCAGCTTCTTTGTACTCTACATGAAACAATCCTATCCCCAAGATTGCAGAAACGTTCCTCCCTTTTGCAGAGTTCCTGTGCCCACCCTAGCCGTATGGTCAGGTAAATTAGCAAATCCTCCATCCTTGTCTCAAAACAGGTTCTGGGGGATGCTGCTTTCCCACTAGATTGGTGCCTGGCTGGCTTGGAAGACAATAGAGGAGGCACCCCATGTCTGAGCAACATCTGCCAGTGAGCCAGTGACACAGTAGGCATCCTTTGAAGCTCAGGAAAGGGCTGGGCACGGCCACCAGGCCATTCTGACCAAGGAAAAAAACACTTTCCCACACCAAAATCCCTTTGTCCACTTTCTGGGAGCAATACACATCTCACCACAGGGGACCCATCAGCACTTATGTGACAGTGGGCACTGGCAGAAAGGTTGTTTTGATTTAGGCAGAAAAATGATAACTTTCTAAAAGTGTCATTTCTAAAATAGAAATATATAATCCAACCTGACCATTCAGTTGAATGTCGAATTACTATTAAAAATGAGTACTTAAATAATTTTTCTAGCTGCTCCCAAACTGAAACTAAGCATTAACAGCCCTGCCTTGCCACAATGAAAACAACTTTGAAGGTTTTTTCAATGCTAGGACCTATAAAACAAAAAACATTGGGGCATATTATCAAGAACGGCGTTACAAACTATCACCGCTTTAGCAGCAGGAAACTGCCGCTAAAGCGGCGGTAATGGGCTTGATAATAATATGCCCTTGTGAATTCCCATAGAAGCCCACGTTCACACCAGAACATGGGCTTCTATGGGAATTCACAAGGGCATATGATCAAGCCCTTTATCGCCTCTTTAGCGGCAGTTTCCCGCTGCTAAAGTGGTGATAATTGTAAATGCTGTTCTTGATAATATGCCCCCATAGTTTAGGCCTTGCAAACAGTTTGTATTTCCAGATTTTAATGGTGGTTTAAGAAAAGCACACCCAGTCTACAGCAGCACGCCTGGAAACAGACTTTTCATTGTCGCTCAATTGGTGGCACAATATGTGCTACATACGCTGGGTACACTTTGTACCATATACTAGAGACCTATAGGTAAGCTAAATATGCCAGTTAGGAGTGTAGGCAATTTAACCATGTTTTAAGTCATTTGAGACTAAGCCCAAATACAGAATACCTTGCGCAGTGATGTATCTACACCCTCTTGGGAAAGAATGCCTGCTGATTATTGCAATATTATATTTCTACCCATACTTTGAACATCTGTAGTGTGCAGATTACTACCTCACTTATGAATGTCTGTCTGACTATTATTGGATTATTACACCTCTACCTGTATATTTTGAACAACTGTAACGCACAGATTGCTACCCATATACCTTTTCAGTACAGTATTATATGTCTACCTGTATGTTGAACACTGGCTATGCACAGACTACTACCTCAGATACCTTGGTCTCTAACTAATGCCATTTTTGATTTTTGACTCTTGACTCGTGTACTCTACTGTCTTCATCTGTTGGCTGCTCTTACAGTCGTTCCTATTCTGTACATTTCCGCAACTGCACCCATCCTTGCTTTCCTCTCCTGTTATGCACCGATTGCTATCTCTTATATCGCATACCTCCTCTGTATTCCGCTCTACTCTATTCAGCTCTTCAACCTGCTTCCATTCTAACTCTCCTCTCCAGTAACGCACCGATTGCTACCTCATATACGTCTGGCTGCTCTCTAGGATCACGTATACCCACTTATATTTTGAACATCTGTAACGCAAAGATTGCTACCTCATACATTTTGATTTCTCTCTAGTGTCACTCCTACCTGTATTTTGAACGTTGGTACTGCGCAGACTGCTACCTCATATTTCTTGTCTGCTAATTAATGTCACTTTGATGTATGATTTTTGACTCATGTAAATTGCTGCTTGCATTTGTACCCTGCCCTTATATACTATTAGTACTATACCTACACTTACACCTTGTACTTTGTTGGCTAATTGATGACACATTGATTTATGATTTTTGATTCATGTAAATTGCGGTTTACAGGTATATCCTGCCCTTATAGACTATCAGTATTATACCTACACTCCTATCCTGCCCTTATATACTTTCAGTATTATACTTACACCATGTACTTTGTAATTTACCGTATGTATTTGCTCTATTGCACACTCTTATATCCTGGGATGCTGGTTGATCACTAGTGCCACTTTGTAATCTATAACTTACTACTGTGTAACCTACTGTAGGCATTTGTTTTTCTGCACATGTGTACCACTATAGTGCATCCCCCCATACCCATCTAATCCATCACCGCAACATGGATCCTATCGGCAAACACACATACAAAATCAACTACCCACCATCACTCACCAAAAAAGCCGCCAAATGCTTTAAACACAACTTCATTAGGTCACACCCTGAAACTCCCTTTGTTGACAACTACTTCTCACCGGTCAATGGATCCCTGAACACTGATATCATCTTCTACACCACACGCAGAGCTCAATGGAGAAAAGCGTTCCTTACCCTTCTCTCCGTCTCCTCCTCCAGAAAATCAGCTCATAGCCTAACTCTCTCCGTCACACCATCCCTAGTCTTTCCAGGCAGTGCCACCATCACTATTTACAACAACGGGACTGTCCTAGCACAAGCTACAGACAGGAACCTGGAACTGCTAGACAACCTGTTCGACACCTTCAAAGAATACCTCTCCAATTCACGGACCAACACTCATATCTCCTCCAGTCCCACCAACCATGACCCCTCAGCTACATACTCCTCAAGCAGGGGCACACCTACCACCCCAGACCTCCCATCCCCCACCCACATTCCCACTATCCCAACTCAGCTCTCAAGCATAGACACAGACCGCCCCCCCCCATACACCACTCACACCCCCGCCCCTTCTACCAACTCGCGGACCTCCACACATACCCTCAACACTCCTATCTCACCTACAGTGAGCAATAACACCCCGCTCACGGCTAACAGCACAGCTCCCACCCTTAACACACCTAACCTAGTCCAGTACCAGAATAACACGCTCTCCGACAAATCCCCCCCTTTATCCCCCCCATTCTCAGTCCCCATTACCCTCTAACCAACTGCGCAGAGCATACCTCCTCTCTGAATTTAACCCCCACCCCCCTCAACACGATCATCTCCAATGACGCTTCCCCTCCCACTCTCAGCACCCACTATCCTCCCTGCACCCCCACCACGGCTATCAGTCTCCCAGACCACACCTTGACCCCCCCGCATACCACGAACGCCCTCACTCTCACCACCAACGTCCTCCCCACCTCATCCACACCCCCCCTACCCAAAAGCTTTCCCCTCCCTAACTCCATCCCGCACACCAACTCAACGCAGACCTGCTCGAACACCAGCCCTCCCCCCCAGCTGCACACCAACTCCCTTGTCAGCCAATCACCGCTGACTGGCACCACCACCCCTACCACCCCCCCCACGATGGACTACATCATGGCCACCCTCACACAGATAAAAGAAGACATACACACCATCAAAGAATTACTCTCTACACACCCTATACACCCCTCACCCACCCCAACATTCCCTCCCAACTTGTCCCCTACGCCGCCGGCTGACCCCCTCACTCAACACGCCCCATACCGGGCGTCAATCCCTGCTCAAAGGCGCAGCAGCTGCCCTCGGCCCCCGCATCACCCTTGCAACGCCCCACGCAACTACACCGCCCCATCCAACTTGTCCCCCACCCTTCCGTCTAACTCTCTCACTCAGCTATCCCCCAATCTGACCTCAATCCCAGGTCGTAATCGCTACAACCGCCCACGTCGCGCGCACAACTCTTCTTCTGACCTCGACACACTCACCCTTCTCCGCTCCTATGACCTAGCCCCCCAAAATAACACAACCACCCCACACCTCAACATTCCCACGATACACTCAAATCCCCTTAGGCCGCCCACACTAAACAGCAGATCCTCCATCCCCAATAACCTGAGAAAAGTCCCTCTCTCTCTAGAACCATCTACCGTCCTCAACACACCCCGTCTCAAATGCACTCTTCTCAACTGCAGATCAGCCAAGAAACATTCCGCCGCCATTGCTGACCTCCTCCTATCGCGGGACCTGGACCTAATCATCTTGACAGAAACCTGGCTAACTGAATCCTCGACACCTATAATGGACATATTGGTTCCTCCCGACTACCACATTATCAGGCTCGACAGAACAGGCAAAATAGGTGGGGGAATCGCATGCATCCACAGGAACAACCTCTCTGTTCAGAAAGTCAACTCCACCTCCCTACCATCCCCAACATCCTGGGAATACATCTGCCTGGACATTATGAGTGAGGGCAAACCGATATGCGCGCTTCACAGCATTTACCACCCACCCAGGGACAACCTCACTTTTACCCAAGAAATAATGGAGTTGATCTCAACCAATTCCGGACGGCAACTCACCCAAATCTACCTTGGTGACTTCAACCTCCACTGGAACGATCACAGCGACGCTGTGGTAAATAGTCTTAAAAATTTCCTTGATGCCCTTAACCTCAACCAAATATGCAACGGCCCAACCCACGAGAAAGGTTCTACCCTCGACCTGATCATCTCCAAAGAGGACTCTATCCAACTCGAGTCCATCCAACCCTGTGACTGGTCAGATCATCATATTGTCACATTCTTTATCAATGAGAAAGTCAAAGTTAACCCGGCCCAACTCTCCAAGCCCAAAGTCTGGAAAAGAGACTTGAAAAAGCTCAACCCAGGCTATTTGCCCCCTAACAGTTGCAACCTCCTATTGCCACCGACAAACGCTACAGATGTCCAAACTCTGATGACCACTATCTCAGCGCTATGACATCTATAATTAATGAGGCTGCACCTATGGAGCTGAAAAGAGTCTCTACTAAAATCTCCAAACCATGGTACGACGGGAGTCTCAATGAGGATAGACGAGACATGCGTATGGCAGAGCGTACCTGGAGATCAGCCCCCTCTGCAATGCACCTAAAAGAGCTGAAGAAAAAGAGAAACGCCTACTTCAGGAAAATAAAACGCTCAAAATCAGACTTCTTCAGCCTCCAACTCGACCAAGCAAAAAACCGCCCGAGAAAACTGTTTGAGCTGATCAAAACACAATCCAAGGAACAACCCCAACCGCTCAACACTAGTTGTGAGGCACCCTCCTGTGAAGACTTTGCTGCTTTCTTCATCCAAAAAACTGACAAAATAAAAAGCGATCGCCTCATTGACGCAAGCCTCTACTCCAAACCCCAACGCCTAGCACCCACTGAATTAAAAAACAATGCCACATGGTCAACCTTCGGCACATACTCGGAAGAAGAAATTGGCAAACTGCTCAGCACCCTGAAACCATCCAATCACCTCACGGACCCCCTCCCTGCCTCCGCAGTAAAAGACTTTACCCCTTTGCTTCTCCCTCTCTGGACTAAAATTATCAACAGCTCTCTCCAACAAGGAAGCATACCTGACTCTCTCAAAATTGGACAGGTCACACCTCTACTAAAGAAACCTACAGCCGACCCCTCTGATCTTAACAACTATCGTCCCATCACCAATATTCCTACTCTCGCCAAACTATTGGAAAAATGCGCACAACTACAATTGACTAAACACATTGAGCAATTCCATCTCCTCAACGCCCACCAGTCAGGCTTCCGAGCAGGACACAGCACAGAGACTGCTATGACTCACATAATCGACGACGCACTTCAAATGCTAGACCAAAACGACACCTGCCTCCTCATCCTTCTAGATCTCTCTTCAGCATTCGACACCGTTAAACATGAGAATCTACTAGAACTACAAAATACAACAATGGGTTTATCTGGAACTGTTCTCAAGTGGTTCACTTCCTTTCTTCACAACAGGACGCAGAAATTCAAGAGCAACAACCTGATGTCCTCGCCAATACCTGTAACGCTAGGCGTCCCCCAAGGATCCTCCCTATCCCCAACTTTGTTCAACCTAGTCATGGAACCTCTCACCTCCCTGCTACAAGCATCCAACGTAAACTTTCACATGTACGCCGATGACACTCAGCTATATCTCAAGTTGCAATCCCCTATGGACATCTTACGTCTGAACTCAACGATCAGGAGCACCCAATCTTGGCTGGCTGATAACCACTTCAAACTAAACGCTATGAAGACTGAGTTCCTTCTGATCGCACCTCCCACAAAAATATCTACCACACAAACATGGCTTAAGCACCTAACAGCACTCAATGTCCAACTGACCATAGTGGATTCAGCAAAATCCTTAGGCATAACACTTGACACCAACCTCAACATGCAGCAACATATCAGCAAGGCAACAAAGGGAGCGAACTTCCAGATCAATACTCTGAGGAAACTTAAACCCTACCTCCCAGCCAAAGACTTCCAAACAGCAGTACAATCGCTAGTCATCCCACGTATTGAATACGGCAGCACCGCCCTCTGCGGACTCCCTAACTACTACCGCACCACTAAGAGCTTCGCTGAATGCTGCAGCGAGACTCATCACTGGGTCAAAAAAGCACTCCCACATTACCCCTGACTTGAAATCCCTGAACTGGCTGCCTTTTGAAGCCAGAATACAGCTGAAAATCGCCTGCATGACACACAAGGCGGTACACCTAAAATCACCCGGCTACCTCGCTCAGAAACTGACAATCTCTGGGGGAACTAGAAACACGAGAGGCACAAACAATCTTCTGCTGAAACCTCGAAGATTCCGGAAGGAAAAAACTTACAAGCGCTCCTTCTCAGGATTGGCGCCTAGGATTTGGAATTCACTCCCTCCCGAAACCAGGCTTATCTCTTCCACTACACTCTTCAAAAAGGAAGTAAAAGCTATCCTCATGGCTAAATACACTTGATCTATCATCTCGAACTCTGTCAACACCTTGCACCGATCTGTTTTGCATGCTTGACTCATTCACTTATTTGTATGAGTTGTTTTACTACTCACATGATGGCTTGCAGCCACCTATTTGTACTATGTGACCTATTGATTTATTGTCTGACTATGTTCCCTCATGTACCCCTCTATGTAAAGCGCTCTGATATCTGTGAAGATCTTGTTCGCGCTATATAAAACTTTGAAAATAAAATAAAATAAGTGTCAGAGCACATGTACTGGGGCCTGGTTAGCAGCCTCAGAGCATGGAGTCAAAAGCACCAGCATCTTCTATCCAAACAAATGGGAATTTTCATGCGGAAAAAGGAAATTGCCTCCAATGGTTATTAGGAACTTGTTCTCCTCAGCGTTATCAGTAGAATTTATCCTGGTTGTAAATCTTTTAGATGAAATTATAAGTCTGCAGACAAACATGTGTATTTGGTAAATCATGTTCTTGTCTCCTTGGCACATGTACTGTTTCTTAAAGATTTAAAAACCTCCGTAGACCGCTATGCCTGCCTGCATGAGCAAATACGCAGGTGAAAAACAGTTAATGTATGTGTGTGTATATATATATATATATATATATATATATATATATATATATATATTACCTACTGGCGGTCGCCAGTAGGTATATATAGTTAGGATTTTTTCTCTATGGGTTTTTTGAAAATTCTATGTCTAATAACTTTGGCGTTTGTGGACGGAATTGGCTGAAATTTTCAGGAAAATGGCACATTTTGTTTCTGAGCAGCCCTTGAAAATTTGGGGGGGGTTCGTCAAGGGGGGGCCGAGAAAAAAGGGGGGTCCCAAAACGTGTTTTTAACATTGAGTTTTCCATAGGGCGGTTGGCCTCACTTTTAGCCCGAACGGCTGAATGGATTTGCACGAAACTTGGCAAAATTGTAGGGACTGGTAGCCCGATGTGCCTTTTGTAGGTCTCAATATATGTGCTCCAGTGGATTTTGAGAAATTAACGTTTAAAAAAAGATATATATCTGTAACAGCGGACCGGGCAGCGCTCTGGTTCGCGGACTTTTCGCGCAACGGAGCTTTGTGAAGCGAAGCTGATTGGTTCTCCGGCGTCTGTCAACATTCCAAACAGTCCGTAGCGGCCGCCATCTTGTCTCTCGGTAGGATCGAGAGACAAGAGGAGGTCAAAACAAAGGGGGAAATAACTATAAGGGGGCATAGTAGATCCTCGCTGACCCCCTAGGTTTGATGTGGAGGTTTTAAAAGGGCCCCGCGGGGCAAAAAAAAACAAAATAATAATAATCGAACGGCTGAATGGATTTGCACGAAACTTGGCAACATATTAGGGACTGGTAGCCCGATGTGCCTTTGCTAGGTCTCAATATATGTGCTCCAGTGGATTTTGAGAAATTAACGTTGAAAAAAAGATATATATCTGTAACAGCGCTCCGCTTCGCGTACTTTTCGCGTTACGGAGCTTTGCGAAGCTGATTGGTTCTCCGGCGTCTGTCAACATTCCAAACAGTCCGTAGCGGCCGCCATCTTGTCCCTCGGTAGGATTGAGAGACAAGAGGAGGCCAAAGCGAAGGGGGAAATGACCATAAGGGGGCATAGTAGATCCTTCCTGACCTCTTAGGTTTGATGTACCATTTTGCCAAGTTTGGTGTAATTCCGTTCAGCCATTCAGGCTGTAGACGTATGTAAATGTCCTATGGAAAATTGCATGGGGAAAACACATTTGAAAGTGTTGAAATTTAGAACCAATTAAAATGTTACTTTGGTTTTGTATTTGTGTGTGATGAAAGTTAATTGGTTATGTATATATGTCAAATGAGAGGAAACCACAGCCATTTTGTGATACTACTGTCTGAGGTACATTTGTGAGGAATTTTTGGTGGTGAATTTCTGGTGTTTGATTTACACAGTACTAACACTTCTGCTACTTTTAAAAAGGTGAGTTGTTAATTTGTATGGGGAACTATGTTGTACACTTGAAGATAATTTGAAAAATGTTTTCTGTTATTTATTTGCAGTCCTTCTGTTATACTAAATACTTGATAAAGTTAGTTTTATATTATGTATTACTAAAGACGATAAATGAAAGTGATTATTTTTTTCTGCAATTTACAGCAAGCAATTTCAAAATAAAATGGCTCACAATGAAGAGACCGTGGCAATTTCTTTTGAATTGTCCAACACATTGATTGAAATTGAGAGCACCAATAATGAAATATTGTCACAAGGAGGACATGACTTGTATGATTCCATTAGATTGATTGAAATGGACAGCACCAAGAATGAAATATTGTCACAAGGAGATGACTTGAATGATTCCACTACATTGATTGAAATTGAGAGCACCAATAATGAAATATTGTCACAAGGAGGAGATGGCTTGTATGATTCCATTAGATTGATTGAAATGGACAGCACCAATAATGAAATATTGTCACAAGGAGGAGATGACTTGAATGATTCCACTACATTGATTGAAATTGAGAGCATCAATAATGAAATATTGTCACGAGGAGATGACTTGAATGATTCCACTACATTGATTGAAATTGACAGCACCAATAATGAAATATTGTCAGAAGGAGGAGATGACTTGAATGATTTTTTTGATCAATCTCTTGATGGCGAATTTATCGAGTGTTTGGAGACCATAGAGTTACAAGAATCATCATTGGAGACTTTTAATGAGGACATTGCTGATGAGGACATGTTACTAGTTCTTTCAAATTTAGAAAATTCTGAAGAATAAATTTATATTTAGAAATCAAAAATTGTTTGAGACATTATTCATTTTTATTTTTAATTTATGAGGTTGTAGCGAAGTGATTGTAGTATAAAATGAGACTTATAGTATAGAGTGCAACATTTTTATGTTACATGGTAAGTTTACTCATATTTACTTCCCTTCTGCCACTATATTATCTCCAATGTGTATTTGACATGTCTTCTTCATCTCCGGCCTCCTTTCTCTCACTGTGTGTCTCCGATGCATCTTATCGCTGCTATTTTGTGTAATTACAGAAGAGAGTAAAATAAAATAGTTCGGAACGTGAAAAGGGGGCAAAGTAGAGTACTCCTCACCCCCTAGGCCTTTTTAGGCGGTCCCAAAAGGATCAGTTTCTGCTTTCCTGAGAGATTATGGTATGAGTTCCATATACCACAATAACTTGCATTACAACATGCAAGATATCTATCTCCTATTACCAACTTTTGGAGATATTCGCGCTAAGCGCGAATATCTCCAAAAAGTAACACCTGCCCTGAGCAGTTCTTAGCCATGTTATCCAATGGGAGGTGGATAACATGGCTAAGAGTATTAGCTCGGTAATGCATGAATATCGCTCAGTTTTTAGCGATATTCATGCATTGCGGCCGTTTATTATCGCATTTGCGATAAACCTTGATAATAGTAAGGTTTATCTTCGATAATTTCTGACGATGCTTAGTGGTAAAAAATTGGTTGGTAAGCATCGTTAGCGATAAATATCGCTTAACTTTGGTAATATGCCCCAACGTCTGTTAACGTTCGATTCGAAGGAAATGAGGAAGTGTTGAAAAACATTGTCTGCGCCATCTTGCCTTTTTTGAAATGCCACACTTTTGTCGTGCACGGCAGCCATTTTAGATGTCTTGACCAGACCCACTCTCTGCACGCTGTCGATTCGTAGCATGGCTCCTCACCCTCGTAAGCATCTCCCCCAGGCACTGGTCACCACCGCTCTCTGTCTTATGCATGGGCAATAAACCTCCCCCCATCTGCGCTGCTCTTCCCTGAGAATCACACTCTGTGCCCGCCCGACACCTCCCTTTCGCCCTATTCACTACCGCACCCTCTGACACTCCTCTTTCTCTGTGTCCGATTGTCCAGGCTATCAGCTAGCCCTGCAGATGTAGTTTATGGCCCCAGCTGTAAAGAATCACCCCTCTTCAAAGGAGTTATAGTAGATCAAGGCCCACACTCGATGAGATCCGTCACACCACACGTGTTCCTACTATCTGAAAACCATCCTGTATTGTGATTGGGGAGGGGACCGAGCCTGAAGCGGAAGATTCCAGGAATGACTCTTTGTACATCAAAGTTTTTACAATTATGTGTCACATTAAAAATATATAGCACTCCAACAAAGTAGTAGGAATATAAAACTTTAATAACATATAAATATATACAACAAAACAAAAACAGTAAAAACATTTAAACAACGAAGAGACCGTGGCAATTTCTTTTTAATTATCCAATAGATTTATTGAAATTGACAGCACCAATAATGAAATATTCTTGTCAGTAGCGGTCTGTTGTGCGAATAGTTCCAAGGCAGCAGAACGCGCTGAAATCTAGATGGCACGAAAGTGATGTCTAGTAAGTTGCCGCCCAGCAAAAAACGGCGTGGGGCGCCGCGGGGGTGAGTGAGTCCAGTAGGCACCACAGCTATTCTTACCGGCATTGCAGAATTACTGCTGGGGACAATGCCTGTGCTGTAGCAGGGTCACAGCAGAAACAAAAAGGATTCTGTTGAAGATGTTGTTGGTTTTCAATTTGAAAACAGTTCTGGTGTCAACTGCTATGCTAATGTAGTGGTTAATGTTTTGTTTTCTCTAGAAAATGTAAAAGAGGGGGAGGCAGTCCAAAGTTCCGTTAAAAGGGCAAAGGAAAGGATCGGTGGTTTGAACTATCAGTCAAAAAGGGGAGGGGGTGCAATAATTTTTCCTACCGGCTCACACTGTGCTTTCACCGGAAGTGAGGTCTGCAGGATTGTAGTAATTCAAAGTGAGGCTGGCGCCAGCATGGGAGCGCCGACGTCCCGCGGATACAGTTTCGTCACTCCACGGGCGATCATGGCAGTCATTCCCCATCGGGGGTCGGAGACTCCCGCGGCTCCTCTAGAATCTTCAAGGTCGTGGAGGACTACGGTGGTGGAGTCAACCAGTGACCGGGCCATTTCTTTATGTTGGGCCCGCTCTTGCCAGGTCGACCGCCATTTTGAGAGTTCGGCAGCTACCGGCGATCGCGGGGTCACATGAGTGGACGGGCTCCACCCTGCCGGGCGAGACGTTGCAGCATGGCCACAGTGGAAGAACCGTTATCTAGGTCGTTCCGAAACTGTGCAGCACTGTAGTTGTTAGGATGCCACCGCCTGGAGCGCTGAGGGTGCAGCTGGGAAGTCTCCACCTGGGGAGGCGGGAGAGGCCTGTTCGCACCGTCTCTCCCTCCCAGTGCACCCCACGGCGTCTCGCTTGAGATTTGTTATGGCCGGACCAGGCGATGAGGACGAGGGGGGGGTCGGAGGCATGTGCAAGACATCCCCCCCCAGTGTTGTCGCAGCCATTATAAAAGAAAGAAGTGTCCCGTCCGTCTTCGGGCCGGGCTTCCGGTGGATGTCGGCCGGACGCCCCTGGCTCTGGCCCCATGAACGGGTTTCTTGGTTTATCGGCTGCAGCCGGATCCCGTCGGCCTCGGCCCCCCGACCGTTGGTGGTCGGACCGGAAGAGCATGTGGCGGGACTACCTGCAACTCTCAAGGGCCACAGCGGCCGGACTGGGAGAGAGAGGGGAGGGTCGAGGAGACATTCCCCCCCCCCTGCAACTGTTCAGCGTTGTAAAGGCAATCCCCTGGCCGGGTCCCGCTGGTCTCGGCCTCTCCTCCGGCTACACCCTACGTTAGGATCTCCTGGCCGAGGCGTGGCAGCAGGACCTGCCTTATATGGGCTGCTCCCGGCTGGGCGTAGCCGGAACCCTGCCCCACCTTGGAAGTTTCCAGAGTGGGGGTGGATGTTCTACTGACTTGCATTTTCCCTAGTCTATCGATTTTTTTGGCGTGGCAGGCGGTGGGACAGCGAGGGGTGATTTGGTTTCTCTTACTGTTTTTCTGGTCTCTCACCACTGGCATATTTTAACGTTTTCTTGTTTCTAGGACATTAATAGGTTTTATCATTACGTTATGTTATCGTTTCTTTGTTCGTTGTTTAATAAAAGTTCATGTTCATCAGTGGCCTACTGATTTTCGTTTTCCTATTTTTTTCTTTCCAGGTTGTTTCATGGTAAAGTTTCTGTTAACAGGATACAGTGATCACTTCGTTATTATTGCATATGTCCTTTTCACTAGGGGTGCTCTCTGGTCGGGCCAGATGACGTATCTCTAGTAAATGGTCCGGGTGAAAAAGGTGCATCAATCAGTGGGGAGTAGATAGGCATGACAGATTACAACGGGGGAGAACGGTCCGCATTACGTACCCTTTCACTACTTGCAAAGATTTTCCTACGTTTATTTGCAAACAGGGAATACCTCCAAAAAGAACTAATTCCCAAACAGTCAATGTTCGGACAATCAATCAATCAATGAGGAATGAAATAGGTACGACGTGTTAAAGGCTTGCGTTACCTACCCTTCACTATCTGCAAAGGGAGATAGAATATTCCTATTCTTCCTCGTTTGCAGGTAGAGAAGATCGTTAAGAGAATTAACTTCGAACAATTCAATGCTCGATTGAAACAATCAACAAGGGGTACTGTGAACACAAATGAACGCCGCTTATATACATACGCATTGCTATTTTCAACAGGTTGTTCCTAATGTTTCTATTTTAGCGAGGTCAAAAGAGATCCCATTAGTGGCCTACTGATTTTGCTCGATTCCTTTTGTTTTTTTACACGATTTTTCGCTATCTGCAAAGACTAAACAGAGTATTGCGACTCTGTGCTTGTTTGTAAATAGAGAATGAACCAAAGAGAACAATCAATCAAATGGAGAGAGAAGCAGGCACGACGGATTACAAAGGGGGAAAGGGCTGCGTTAACTACCCTTCACTATCTGCAAAGAGAGAGTACTCCTAATAGAAATGAGGGGTGGGGGGCAGCAATCAAAGCAGATCAGTGTGCATAAACACGAAAAAAAAAATTCTTACCACGTACTTGACATTCGACAGCTTATGATATTTGCTATTAAAAAACCATTGAAATTCACTGAAAAAACCATAGGTTATAGACCATATATAGTTAGGAATTAGCATTTACAAAACCTTGAAAATTCACTGAAAAAACCATAGGTTATAGACCATATATAGTTAGGAATTAGCATTTACAAAACCTTGAAAATTCACTGAAAAAACCATAGGTTATAGACCATATATAGTTAGGAATTAGCATTTAAAAAACCTTATTTTACTCACACAAAACCATTGAAATTCCATATATAGTTAGTTGCACTAACTATATATCGCGCACCCGCAATCCACTGCTGATGATGTCACATATTACATCATTCATGACATGGTCAGTGACATCACTGATGACATCACTGATGACATCTCAAATGACATCACTGATGACATCACTGATGACATCTCAAATGACATCAATGACCACATCACTGATGATATAATTCATGTGACAATACAATGCATCTCTTCACACTTTAATATAACCTCTGTTACACCCAGTGTTAAATACAGAGTATAATTTTTGAAACCATTGACACACCAATACTAGTTACTACATACGCACTCAGTGATTCCTATGTTTACACACACATTCACTCATTTACCCATACAATCATTCATACATACAATCACTCATCTTTACAACACTATCATATGCACTCATACACCTATACAGACTCTCACACTCTGTCACTCATCCATGGAGTTACTCACACACCTAGTCAGTCCTGTAAAGAATCAATCACACTTCCATTTTCTAATCTATACAGTTAAACATAGAGCACCTTACATTTTGAAACATATACTAACACATAATTACTCTCTTATACAATCATTGATACAAGTACACATTGATCTGCACAGAGTCACACACCTCCCAGCCAGCCACACACACACTCAGTCTCCCATACAAATATTTGGGCAATCAATCAATAACCCATATAGTTACTCATATAGCTACTGATCAACACATGCAGCAGTTTACAGAACAACAGACATAATGATGCACAAATTAAGACAGTTTAGTCACTAACCCATGCACTCAGTGAGACACATTTAATCACTCACTCATACAGTCAGTCACGCACCTACTAAATCCTTCATCCAGACACTTCTACATCTACTCATTCTTCAATATGTAAAACATATTTAAACTTTACAGAAACACACAGTCACTGGATGATGTCATCAGTGATGTCATCAGTGATGTCATTTGAGATGTCATCAGTGATGTCATCAGTGATGTCACTGACCATGTCATGAATGATGTAATATGTGACATCATCAGCAGTGGATTGCGGGTGCGCGATATATAGTTAGTGCAACTAACTATATATGGAATTTCAATGGTTTTGTGTGAGTAAAATAAGGTTTTTTAAATGCTAATTCCTAACTATATATGGTCTATAACCTATGGTTTTTTCAGTGAATATATATATATATATATTACCTACTGGCGGTCGCCAGTAGGTATATATAGTTAGGATTTTTTCTCTATGGGATTTTTGAAAATTCTATGTCTAATAACTTTGGCGTTTGTGGACGGAATTGGATGAAATTTTCAGGAAAATGGAACATTTTGTTTCTGAGCAGCCCCTGAAAATTTGGGGGGGTTTTGTCAAGGGGGGGCCGAGAAAAAATGGGGGTCCCAAAACGTGTTTTTCCCATTCATTTTTCCATAGGGCGGTTGGACTCACTTTTAGCTCGAACGGCTGAATGGATTTCCACGAAACTTGGCAAAATTGTAGATATTGTTTGCCCGATGTGCCTTTGCTAGGTCTCAAGATATGTGCTCCTGTGAATTTTGAGTAAATTAGGTTTAAGAAAAGATATATATCTAGAGCCGCGCCCGGTGCGCGTACCGGGGAGCGCTCCGGGCGCGCCACGTGACTTGCGCACGGCAAGCTGATTGGTTCTCGGGTGTCTGTAAACATTCTAAACAGTCCGCAGAGGCCGCCATCTTGTGTCTCGGTAGGATTGAGACACAAGAGGTGGCAAAAATCAAAGGGGGAAATGAGCAAAAGGGGGCAGGATACACCCCCCTGACCCCCTATTTTTGATGTGGGGGCCATAAAAGGGTCCCGCGGGTAAAAAAAAAAAATTTAAAAATGCGATTTTCGCCGGGGGGGGGGGGGGGGAGCGCCCGGTACGCGCACCGGGGAGCGTACGGGGGAGCGTACCATGGAGATAAAAAATGACAGACTTTTTTTTTAAAAAAAATAGCATTTTTTTATAAATTGGAGGTAGTTCTGAAAAGAACTTTTTTTTGTTTTTGTTGTTTTATATTTTTTTAGACTTTTTAAAACGATTTTATATTTTTTTTGGATTTTTGTCAGGGGAAAAACAAAAACAGGGATTCCAAAACTGCTCAACAGGAGCAAAAAAATGTGAAAATTTAGGGACTGGCAGTGCAGCGGTGTTGCTGTTTCTTTATGGCAATGAGTTCAACACTCTGCTCCCCATAGCAGAGCAGTTCGTCACACTCCGTGCACAGAAATTTGATGCCTGCAAACACCGGCTGTATGTTAGGGACCATTCTTCCACGGGGTGGTCCCGAAGGTGTTGCTCCACCAGTGGAGGTGCTGCCGCCATCTGTGGGTAAATTCCGTGCCAGCTCTCTGACACTCTCCCTGGCAAAGTTGTTTGGGTGTCTTCTTTTGACATGCCTGATTAAATTGGCATTTCCAAAACTATATTTTTTCAGAGGATTGCCTCTGGATAAAGTACTACCACATATTTTGCAGGTTACTTTGGGAGCATTGACTTTTTTTTGTCCTTCAGGGATGTCATAGAATTTCCAGATGAAATGGTCTTTTTTCTTCTGCTGAGGAGGGTCCTCATCTAAAAATCCGTCGGAATCACTGCTGGATGACTCTCTTGCAGCCATTGCTGTAGATCAGGAAAGTAGGAGATGAAGACAGTACACAGAACAGCTCTTGCTCTCTCCAAGTACAAAGCAATAGTGAGAGAAATGGGTGGGTTTCACACAATTTGGAAAAAAAAAAGTTCTGAACCAATGAAAAGTGTTATTTTAAAGTCACATGGTTTGACGCGCTTACGCTACGCGCCCCAGGGCGCGTCCCGGGGCGTGTTTCATAAGCGCATTGGGGCGCTTACATTGCGCGATCGCATGCGCTTCCGGGTGCGCTTGCGCGGTGCGTCATAAGACGCATCTCGCGGCTACGCGATACGTGTCTTGTGACGCAAGGCGTGGCGGCTACGCAATACGTCACGATGTTGTTTTCGTTCGCGGCAATAGCGCTATCGGGACGCTCATCAGTACGCGCCCCGGGGCGCGCCGCAAGATTGCGCTTACCCGTGCGTTCACCAGTCCGCGCCCCGGGAGCGCACCAAAAAGAATAAAAAAAAAAAATGACATAATTATACAATATAAAATTCGCTTTAAAATTTAATATTTTTTTAATACTATAAACATTTGCTATTAAAAAACCTATGAAATTCACTGAAAAAACCATAGGTTATAGACCATATATAGTTAGGAATTAGCATTTACAAAAGCATTGAAATTCACTGAAAAAACCATAGGTTATAGACCATATATAGTTAGGAATTAGCATTTACAAAACCTTATTTTACTCACACAAAACCATTGAAATTCCATATATAGTTAGTTGCACTAACTATATATCGCGCACTTGCAATCCACTGCTGATGATGTCACATATTACATCATTCATGACGTGGTCAGTGACATCACTGATGACATCACTGATGACATCTCAAATGACATCACTGATGACAACATCCAGTGACTGTATGTTCTGTAAAGTTAAAATATGTCTTACATATTGAAGAATGAGTGGATGTATAAGTGTCTGGATGAAGGATTTAGTAGGTGCATGACTGACTGTATAAGTGAGTGATTAAATGTGTCTCACTGAGTGCATGGGTTAGTGACTAAACTGTTTTAAATTGTGCATCATTGTGTCTGTTGTTCTGTAATCTGATGCATGTGTTGATCATTAGCTATATGACTAACTCTATGGGTTATTGATTGGTTGCCCAAGTATTTGTATGGGAGACTGAGTGTGTGTGTGGGTGTCTGGGAGGTGTATGACTCTGTGCATAGATGTGTGAGCAGTTGATTCACTAGATGTATGGGTTCAAAAGTGCATGTGGAAACAGCTGTATGGGCGGTTGACTGTGTGCATGAGTGTATTGGTGAGTGAATGGATATCTCAGTGCTACATGTCAAAGTAAGTACATATGTAAAACACAGTACATGTGAGAGTTGACATATATAAATAACTGTGCATAAGAGCCAGTGAATGTGTGAGTGGCTGTATGGATCATTGTGAACTTGTATCAGGGATTGTATAAGAGAGTAAATATGTGTTAGTATATGTTTCAATAAGTAAGGTGTGTATAACTATATAGTTGAGGAAATGGAGGTGTGATTGATTCTTTGCAAGACTGACTACGTGTGTGAGTAACTCCATGGATGAGTGACAGTCTGTGAATGTCTGTTTACACTGAGTGTATCTAAGGTTATATTAGAGTCTGAAGAGGTTCATCGTATCATCACATGAATGATGTCATCAGTGATGTGATCAGTAATGTCAAATGAGATGTCATCAGTGATGTCATTTGAGATGTCATCAGTGATGTCATCAGTGATGTCACTGACCATGTCATGAATGATGTAATATGTGACATCATCAGCAGTGGATTGCAAGTGCGCGATATATAGTTAGTGCAACTAACTATATATGGAATTTCAATGGTTTTGTGTGAGTAAAATAAGGTTTTGTAAATGCTAATTCCTAACTATATATGGTCTATAACCTATGGTTTTTTCAGTGAATATATATATATATGTGTGTGTGTGTGTGTGTGGGGGGGGGGGTGTGTGGGTGTATATATGTTATTTAGAAAGAATAAGCCTAGCTGAAAGGAAGCAGTGTGATGAACAGGATCGAAAGCAAAGACAGAGTCAATGTCTGATTGGAGGGGTAGGTGGTTTTTAAGAGCAAAAGTGAATTGTTACTTTGTGATGATGCAGTGTAATTGAGATGTGTCTTCAGCTCTTTCCTAAATTAGAGCAGAGATGGGGCAGTTATAGGGGTTTTCGCAGCTAAGACTATTCAAACACATAACAACATTTAGATGTAATCATTCCTGTTTAGCCAATAGACGGGATGTCTCAACTTCTTTGGAAAATTTGGAACGTACCCTGGTGTGATTTTGTAATATTCATGATCTCGCCCCCTGATAATTCAAGCAAATCTCTAGCTAGAATTAGAACGTTAAAGGAAGAAAATCATGGTGTACACAGTGACTCTTTCCTATGTAAAGATTTTCCAATTGCTTACACGAACCATCAAGAAATGGTCTTCTATTTCTTTGGTGAACAGCTGAATCTAATCACCCATATAATACCAACTTTAAATCCCTGCTGCTCCTGAGCCCATCCACATTACATCATAAGTAATTTGCCCTAAGTCCTATTCATCTTTAAGGTCTCCCCGATCGAAGGGGCATATTATCAAGACTGGCGATAAAATTATCGCCGTTTAGCGGCAGAAAACTGCCATTAAAATGGCGATAATGGGCTTGATAATATGCTCTATGGAATTCCAATTGAAGCCCATGTTAGATGTCCTTCACATTTAACATGGGCTTTAATTGGAATTTCTTAGAGCATATTATCAAGCCCATTAACGCCGTTTTAGCGGCAGTTTTCTGCCGCTAAAACGGCGATAATTGTATCACCAATTTCATAAAGCCACTGAATCCAGTCCCAGCCATAGCAAACCTTCAAACATGATTTTGATAGACTAATTTCCAGAATCATCAGCGTCCCATTTTCAAATAGATTGGTTCCTATTTCCTCAACCATGCAGTGGTTAATTCATGTTTTAACATGCTGACATCAGGGTCGGTCTGGGACAACAAATAGGCCTGGGCAGCAAAATAAAAGTGGCCCCCATTACCGAAGCAGATAGCTAAAAATAAAGTGGTAATATCATGGAAATAAACTGTAAAAACTGGCCCATCAGCCCATAAAACCAGCCCAAAACTGCTAAGAAACCGGCTCACAGACTGATCTGTCAGACCAGCCCATTCGGCACGGCATGATTGCCCAATAGGCCAGTCCGACCCTGGCTGTCAATGGATCCAACAGTGCAACGACCTATTGAAGATAAGCTGACTATGTAAGCCGGAAAACAGTTTTGAGCTTTTTGCAGGCTATTTTACTTTCATCAAGCACCATGGATTCCCTCTTAATAGCAGGGCTTGATGGAGTGGATGTGATTGCTGATGTTGATGCGACCCCTGTGATTCTATTACATCTCTTGGATTCATTCACTGCAGTGCATCAAGACAACCTGTTGTAATAGATAGGTCCTTATGATGTTTTTACACTAAATTTTGGTCTGGCATGACCGTTTTTCTCAGGTCTTAGCAAGACAGTTCCTCATGTCACTTATGCTTCAAGGGATTATCTATTATCTGCATAGCACTGCAAGATGCCGTCCATTCCAACAGTTCTAGTCTTAGCCAGACAACACATAGATCTTGTTAATGTTGGATCAGCAGTATCTGAACTCAGCAACCATCATTACTGGTAGCATAGTATCATTTGAAGAGTGGAGGTGGAGAAATTGACAAGTACCTCTGAGATTCCATATTATGGCCTTTAAGAACGGGAAAGTCACACAAAACTGTACTCTATTTTTATAAACTGGTCTTTTGACAAAGATGACTTTCTGGCACATCTGGTTAATAAAGTGTCCTAGTTCCTTTCAAGTACTATTGATGAAAGAGGTCTTATTCCATTTTTAACCTGAGAATACTGTGATCATTGTCTATGCCGTCATGTTTCTCCAATTGGAATATGATAGTACAATTTATGGTCCCCGCCCCAAGAAGCTAGTTAAGCAAGCCCTGGCAAAGCCAACAGGTCTGGCTTAAAGATGCTGATGCACATAAACACAGACTTGTACAAATGCTGTTTACACATGTTTGCACATTAAAGCCAGACCCACTGGATTTGCCAATGTATTTTAGGTAAGATACATCGATTGTGCTGCAAATGCATTAGACTCTGTTGGCCTTTGGCCCTGTAACAAAATCGGGCACCCGGAGCCGGCCAAGCACTTTGCCAGGGCGGTTTTGGTTCCCAGTACGGCCCTGCGTGGATGACAGGTAAGAATGCCTAGAAACAGAAAGCGGACGGGCCAATTTATAGAGTGGTCAAAATCGATGAGTGACAACAAGTTCTGCAATAAGTGCTCCATGGTAGAAGATGAACTGGAAAGGCACAACGTGGACTTATGTAAGGCAGGGGAAGTAAGAGTTTGGTGAGTGAGGCATTTTTGGTGGATGCTTTGTAACTGCCATGATAAAGGAACTGAAGCGTGGTGAGATACACAAATCTGCCCAGGATCCCACAAAGTGGTGTCCCAGGGGAGCTGGAATTAGAACCCCAGCTTTTGATTCACATTCCTTGATCCAAACCACCTCAGCTCCATCGTCTGTGTAGCGGCCCTCTGTTTCTGTGTGTCCTGGGGTTTACTGACATCATGCCGATCCTTCCTAGTGCTGCGCGGCACCTCCAGAAGAACAACAACTTCCTCCGACCTCAGGCACCACTGCGAAGTGCGCCCACGACGGCCACACCACGAAGAATCGGTCCACCAACATCGCGCCGACCTGCAGAAGGAGAAAGAAAAGCCTGCGACGATCTTGGAGATTCACGGAGTCCCCTAAAATGAAAGAAATTTCTCTGTTAGGCCCGTCCCTTTGCCACTGGCTTCCTTGACTTACTGCTGGAGTAAAAGGTTCCTTATCTTCTTTATGGGGCGAAACAGGTGGCCCCATAAAGAAGATAAGAAAGCTTTTACCACAGCAGTAAGTCAAGGAACCCAGTCTGAAAGGGACGGGCTAAAAGAGAAAGAAGAACGTCACTAGGATCTCTTCTACAATGGCTGGCCTCCGTTTAGCATGAACGGTGATGCCAGCAAATGGAAAAGAGGGGTGGGGCTTAACCTCGCTAGTAAAAAATACTCTAAGTCATTAAATCTCACCAGCTCGACTGCGCATGTCTGCGCAGCCATCGCAGGCCGAGACCTAAAAATGAGGGAATGACATACCCGGCGCAACACCAAACGTCTATGACGTAACACAGGGCCTAGCAACGTGCACTCATTGCATACGCAACGCACAGTGGGCACGACCCCATGCTTACATGACGTAAAGCATTGCTTGGTACTGCGTAGCCGTTGGATACCAAAGTAACAGCTGGCGCGACCTTATACATATATGATGTTACGTGGGACGCGGTCCTACGAACCCTTCGGATACGAAATGCAAATCATTTATGAGTTTAGCAATATGGCGGATAGAATTCACATGGTGATGGAGCTTGGTACACCACCGGTATGGGACTGCAGTTTTCTCAACAAAAAAAAAAGATACAGATATTTTGGGGGGTAGATATAAAACATTACATAATTTTTAAAGTTAAAAAAAGATTATAGCGTTTCAAAATATTACAAAAATATTAGAAATATATAGGTTTTTTATGTGTATTAAAATGTGAAATTAACATTTAAAAAACCTTAGAAATTCACTGAAAAAACCATAGGTTTTATAGAGGTTATAGTTAGGAATTAGCATTTAAAAACCTTCGAAATTCACTAAAAAAATCATAGGTTTCAGGGATGTTATATTTAGTTGGACATTTGACTCATATAAAACCAGAGAAATTTGCCTGTTATAGTTAGTTGAGCTAACTATAACTTGCACACCCGCAATGCACTGCTGATGATGTCACATATCACATCACTCATGACATGGTCAGTGACATCACTGATGACATCTCAAATGACATCACTGATGACATCATACACGTGATAATCTGATGCACATACTGATGCCCTAATATAAACTTTGATACACCCATTCTAAAATGCAGACTACTATTTTTGAAACCATACACACAACAATACCATAAACTACATACCACTCACTATTTCCTAGTTCTACACACACATCCAGTCATTTATACATGTAGTTACTCATCAATACAGTACTATAATATGCACTCAAACATCTATACATGCAGACACACTCCGCCAAACATCCTTAGAGGTACTCACACACCTAGTCAGTAATGCAAAGAATCAATCACATACCCATTTGCTCATGTATACAGTTATACACACCAACTCTGTTATTTATAGACACACCACATCACTTATTTAAAGATATACTAACACATATTTACTGTCTTATACAATCACTGATATAAGCAGACACTCATTTATATACGCACTCTTCAAATAACTTACTCTCACGTATAGTCTTTTATATACACCAACAGTCACATATAGTGCCTTAAAACATATGTAGTTAGTCACACATATACCACTGAGACATTCAGAAACTCACCAACACACCCAAACACACACTAACTCACCCATACAGCCCTTCCCAGATGCACTTTTGAATCCATACAACCAGTGAATCACCCACTCAGACATCTATGCACAGAGTCATACATTGACAGACACTCCGGGACACATACAGAGACAACAAATCAATTACCCACATAGACACTCATGTAGCTATTCAGCAACCCATGCAGTTGCTTACACACCAACTGAGAGACTAATACAGACTTTCACACAGTTTAGTCACTAAACCATGCATTCAGTAAGAAACGTTCAATCACTCACTTATACAGTCAGTCACGCACCTACTAAATAATCCCTAGGCACTTGTAAATGCATTCATTCTTCAATAAACCTTGCCATAGATTATATGAAAAATATTTAAGCTTAACAGAAACACACATTCATTTGAGATGTCATCAGTGATGTCACTGACCATGTCATGAGTGATGTAATATGTGACATCATCAGCAGTGCATTGCGGACCAGCGAGTTATAGTTATACAATAGGCAAATTTCTCTGGTTTTATATGAGTCAAATGTCCGACTAACTACAACATCCCTGAAGCCTATGGTTTTTTTAGTGAATTTTAAAGGTTTTTTAAATGCTAACTCCTAACTATAACGTCTGTAAAACCTATGGTTTTTTTCAGTGAATATATATAGAACAAGAACGACAGTTAAGGCAACTGGAAACAAAATTTATTTTGGAATTTGATAGCAGTGGCCACAGGGGTTGAACAATACTGAGGACATGCATACGTTTTTATAGTTGTGAGAACATATACTGCTGCTTACTGGTGCTTTTTCATGATATCTAAATAATGTATTTTTTCATTGTTCTCATATTTATGCTTCACGATGTTTCTTTCTATGACCAATTGTTAATGATTCTGATTGTTTTTAGCAAACTCTTTTATCCAATTTTTATTATCTTTTTTAATGATTGTAATTCTCAGTTTCGGGGAATTTTATTATTAATTAATTGGTATGTATGTTTGCTATAGGATTTAATCATATTAACTATGGTCTTAATGTATTTATTACTGCACTTTATTGCTCCTCTTTTTAGGAAGGGGCTAGCATTGTTATTTGCACAAATTTACCATGCACTTTAACTCAGTATTTGCACTTTAAAAATTTATAGCACTTAGGCACTTTATTGGCATTTGGCATTCTGGGTTTATCCATTGTATTATATTGTACTTTATATGGTACATATCATATAAATATATCATCAAGGGGCACAGTATAGCAGAGAACGGTCTGTTTATGGATTCATCCATTGTATTATCAAAAATTTGCAAATACCTACGTATTAGTTAAATTTGGTTGTATTTATACATTTGATTCTTATGTTTTGCTTTTATGTTACAAATGCACTGACATTTTTAACTGATAATTAGCAAACATGCAGTTTGGAGGGCGTATTTCAGAGTACTAGATGCTACGTACACAGTCTGTTTTCAGTGACCTTGACCGTGTGATTATAATGATTGCCAAAGGGGGAGTGCACATTGGTAGCATGTATAAAAGAAAAATATGGCGCAGTTTAAATGCTGAATGTGATCAAGGGCCTGTCAGCCCGAAACGCGCTGTTGCAGGTTGTGACAAAATAAAATTCTGGCCTGAAAAAACGCTGCAGAGGTCTGAGTCTCCTTCTTCGCCAGCTGCTACTCGAAGTGGTCAGAGTTTTTCCTTGGAATATATATATATATATATATATATATTACCTACTGGCGATAGCCAGTAGGTATATATAGTTAGGATTTTTTTCCTATGGGATTTTTGAAAATTCTATGTCGAATAACTTTGGCGTTTGAGGACAGAATTGGCTGAAGTTTTCAGGAAAATGGAACATTTTGTTTCTGAGCAGCCCCTGAAAATTTGGGGGGGTTTCGTCAAGGGGGGGCCGAGAAAAAAGGGGAATCCCAAAACGTGTTTTTCCCATGCAATTTTCCATAGGGCGGTTGGCCTCACTTTTAGCCTGAACGGCTGAATGGATTTACACCAAACTTGGCAAAATTGTAGGGACTGGTAGCCCGATGTGCCTTTGCTATGTCTCAAGATATAGACTCCAGTGGTTTTTACGAAAATTAACTTTGAAAAATATATATTGGGCTACATTGGGCTATATATATGTTGGAGCCCAAATGTAGCCCAATGTAGCCCAATGTAGCCCAATGTAGCCCAAAGATGGCCACCAGAGACAAAAAAAACAAATGTAGCCCAAATATCAGCCAGATGTAGCCCAACTATAGCCCAATGACAGAATGTCCCAGAGTGTTCTAAAGAACAACTAGAGTGCTAACAGTCCTACTTATTACAAAGGTATGGCACACCTGAAGCCATCTTGATTGGAATAAAGTGGTAACTCTTAAAACATTTAATTTAAAAAGGAACAAAATGAGGGGGTTCATTTTGCCATAGAAAGTATGATTAGCGAATATATGACGAAATCCCGCATACCATCAGTCCGCAAAAAAAATCCTGCATGTACTATTAGGCCGCAAATTAAAATAACGAAAACTTTTAGAACGAATATGCCTTTAGCATACACTAAACAACTAAACTACCCTAAACCCTAAAACACTACCCCCAGCATGACCCTACACTACACAAACAGTACAACACTACCCTAAACCCTAAAACACTACCCCCAGCATGACCCTACACTACACAAACACTACAACACTACCCTAAACCCTAAAACACTACCCCCAGCATGACCCTACACTACGCAAACACTACAACACTACCCAAAACCCTAAAACACTACACCCCAGCATGACCCTACTCTATGCAAACACTAAAACACTACCCTAAACCCTAAAACACTACCCCCAGCATGACCCTACACTACACAAACACTACAACACAACCCTAAACCCTAAAACACTACCCCCAGCATGACCCTACACTACACAAACACTACAACACAACCCTAAACCCTAAAACACTACCCCCAGCATGACCCTACACTACACAAACAGTACAACACTACCCTAAACCCTAAAACACTACCCCCAGCATGACCCTACACTACACAAACACTACAACACTACCCTAAACCCTAAAACACTACCCCCAGCATGACCCTACACTACGCAAACACTACAACACTACCCAAAACCCTAAAACACTACACCCCAGCATGACCCTACACTATGCAAACACTAAAACACTACCCTAAACCCTAAAACACTACCCCCAGCATGACCCTACACTACACAAACACTACAACACAACCCTAAACCCTAAAACACTACCCCCAGCATGACCCTACACTACACAAACACTACAACACAACCCTAAACCCTAAAACACTACCCCCAGCATGACCCTACACTACGCAAACACTACAACACTACCCTAAACCCTAAAACACTACCCCCAGCATGACCCTACACTACGCAAACACTACAACACTTCCCAAAACCCTAAAACACTACACCCCAGCATGACCCTACACTACGCAAACACTACAACACTACCCTAAACCCTAAAACACTACCCCCAGCATGACCCTACACTACGCAAACACTACAACACTACCCAAAACCCTAAAACACTACACCCCAGCATGACCCTACACTACGCAAACACTACAACACTACCCTAAACCCTAAAACACTACCCCCAGCATGACCCTACACTACGCAAACACTACAACACTACCCTAAACCCTAAAACACTACCCCCAGCATGACCCTACACTACGCAAACACTACAACACTACCCTAAACCCTAAAACACTACCCCCAGCATGACCCTACACTACGCAAACACTACAACACTACCCTAAACCCTAAAACACTACCCCCAGCATGACCCTACACTACGCAAACACTACAACACTACCCTAAACCCTAAAACACTACCCCCAGCATGACCCTACACTACGCAAACACTACAACACTACCCAAAACCCTAAAACACTACCCCCAGCATGACCCTACACTACGCAAACACTACAACACTACCCAAAACCCTAAAACACTACCCCCCAGCATGACCCTACACTACGCAAACACTACCCAAAACCCTAAAACACTACCCCCAGCATGACCCTACACTACGCAAACACTACAACACTACCCAAAACCCTAAAACACTACCCCCAGCATGACCCTACACTACGCAAACACTACAACACTACCCAAAACCCTAAAACACTACACCCCGGCATGACCCTACACCACGCATACACTACAACACTACCCAAAACCCTAAAACACTACACCCCAGCATGACCCTACACCACGCAAACACTACAACACTACCCAAAACCCTAAAACACTACCCCCAGCATGACCCTACACTACGCAAACACTACAACACTACCCAAAACCCTAAAACACTACCCCCAGCATGACCCTACACTACGCAAACACTACAACACTACCCTAAACCCTAAAATACTACACCCCAGCATGACCCTACACTACGCAAACACTACAACACTACCCAAAACCCTAAAACACTACCCCCAGCATGACCCTACACTACGCAAACACTACAACACTATCCTAAACCCTAAAACACTACGCCCAGCATGACCCTACACTACGCAAACACTACAACACTACCCTAAACCCTAAAACACTAGCCCCAGCATGACCCTACACTACGCAAACACTACAACACAACCCTAAACCCTAAAACACTACCCCCAGCATGACCCTACACTACGCAAACACTACAACACTACCCTAAACCCTAAAACACTACCCCCAGCATGACCCTACACTACGCAAACACTACAACACAACCCTAAACCCTAAAACACTACCCCCAGCATGACCCTACACTAAACAACCACCACAACTCTACACTACACTAACACAACACTACACTACACAACACTACACTACACTACACAATCACTAACCCACGAAAAAATTAACACAAACCCACTTACCTCTCTCGTCATCGTGGTTTTCACAACGCAAATGCATTTACCATACATGCCTTTAAAACGTAATTCTTTGTAAAGGCATGCGCGATAAATGCACATGTGTTTTGAAAAAATGCGGGATAATGGTATGCGAGGTCAATGACCTTGCGGGATAATGGTATGCGGACTGAAAGTCTGCGGGATAAAAAATGCGGGAAAATGGCTGCAAACCATGATTAGCAGCAGACTTCCCTGGTGAGCACTAGCTTTACTACAGTGATCTAATGAGCAACTAGAGTGCTAACATTCAGAATTTATGGCAAATGTGTGACACATCTGAATGCCTTCTTGATAGAACCAAAGTAAACAAGCATTGAAAATGCAATAGATCTCGCCCTCGTTTAAGTTAAAGCCATTCTGTTTGTAATGAGGTGGCTTTTTAGCTTTGCTTTTATTAGTGTTTTTAAAACTTTCATGTAAATAACATGCATATGTATGCATATATGTATATGTATGCATGCATTTATATTTATATAGATATGCAGATTATATATGTTTATATATGTATATTACCTACTGGCGATAGCCAGTGGGTATATATAGTTAGGATTTTTTCTCTATGGGATTTCTGAAAATTCTATGTCTAATAACTTTGGCATTTGTGGACGGAATTAGCTGACATTTTCAGGAAAATGGCACATTTTGTTTCTGAGCAGCCCCTGAAAATTTGGGGGGGTTTCGTCAAGGGGGCCGAGAAAAAAGGGGGGTCCCAAAACGCGTTTTTCCCATTCATTTTTCCATAGGGCGGTTGGACTCACTTTTAGCTCGAACGGCTGAATAGATTTACATGAAACTTGGCAAAATTGTAGATATGGTTTTCCCGACGTGCCTTTGCTATGTCTCAATATATGTGCTCCAGTGGATTTTGAGAAATTAACGTTTAAAAAAATATATATATCTGTGACAGCGCTCCGGTTAGCGCCCCGGTTCGCGTACCTGACGCGTAACGGAACTTCGCGAAGCGAAGCTGATTGGCTCTCCGGTGTCTGTCAACATTCTAAACAGTCCGGAGCGGCCGCCATCTTGTCTCTCGGTACGATCGAGAGACAAGATGTGGTGAAAAACAAAGGGGGAAATGAAGGAAAGGGGGCAAGGTAGACCACTCCTGACCCCCTAGGATTGATGAGTGGGATATTAAAGTGCCCCGCGATTTTTCGCGGTAGAGGCGCTTCCCGGTACGCGAACCGGGCAGCTAACCGGCAGCGTAACGGGAGTCCGCCATCTTGTGTTTTTGGAGCGTCCGGTTCGCGTACCGGGTAGCGTCCTGGTAAGCGTAACAAGGGGAAAACCAAGAGAAACAGTAAAAAAAAAATTAAGGGAATAGATTTCCAGCAAACTTGTCAAAATTGTAGGGACTGTTTGTTTGATGTGCCTTTGCAAGGCCTCAAGATATGTGCACGTGTGGATTTTGTCTAATTAAGGTTAAAAAAAAATATATATCTGTAAGCGTGCTCCGGCACGCTTACGTTACGGGTTTTGTTTGCGCTGCAGAGCCGATACGTCACGGTTATGCGACGCGTCATGAGGCGTCTAACGTGGCTACGTGATACGTCACGTAATAAAGAATATATTTTACAGCTATAGATATTAGCTTTTAAAAAACCAATGAAATTCACTGAAAAAACCATAGGTTATAGGCCATATATAGTTAGGAATTTGTATTTACAAAACCTTGAAAATTCACTGAAAAAACCATAGGTTAGAGACCATATATAGTTAGCTGGACATTTTATTAACATAAAACCAATGAAATTCCATATATAGTTAGTTGCACTAACTATATATCGCGCACCCGCAATCCACTGCTGATGATGTCACATATTACATCATTCATGACATGGTCAGTGACATCACTGATGACATCTCAAATGACATCACTGATGACATCATGACACACCAATACCAGTTACTACATACGCACTCACTGATTCCTACGTCTACACACACATTCACTCATTCACCCATACAATCACTCATACATACTGTCACTCATTATTACAACACTATCAAATGCACTCATACACCTATGCAGACACTCACACACTGCCACTCATCCATGGAGTTACTCACACACCTAGTCAGTCCTGTAAAGAATCAATCACACTTCCATTTCCTCATCTATACAGTTAAACACAGAACACCATACTTCAGTGACATCACTGATGACATCACTGATGACATCTCAAATGACATCACTGATGACATCTCAAATTACATCACTGATGACATCATGACACACCAATACCAGTTACTACATACGCACTCACTGATTCCTACGTCTACACACACATTCACTCATTCACCCATACACTCACTCATACATACAGTCACTCATTATTACAACACTATCATATGCACTCATACACCTAGTCAGTCATGTGAAGAATCAATCACACTTCGATTTCCTCATCTATACAGTTAAACACAGAACACCATACTTTTCACACATATACTAACACATACTTACTCTCTTATACAATCACTGATACAAGTACACATTGATATGCACAGAGTCACACACCTCCCAGCCAGCCACACACACACTCAGTCTTCCATACATCCACTCATTCTTCAATATGTAAAACAAATTTAAACTTTACAAAAACACACAGACACTAGATGATGTCATCAGTGATGTCATTTGAGATGTCATCAGTGATGTCATCAGTGATGTCATTTGAGATGTCATCAGTGATGTCATCAGTGATGTCACTGACCATGTCATGAATGATGTAATATGTGACATCATCAGCAGTGGATTGCGGGTGCGCGATATATAGTTAGTGCAACTAACTATATATGGAATTTCATTGGTTTTATGTCAATAAAATGTCCAGCTAACTATATATGGTCTCTAACCTATGGTTTTTTCAGTGAATTTTCAAGGTTTTGTAAATACAAATTCCTAACTATATATGGTCTATAACCTATGGTTTTTTCAGTGAATATATATATATATATTCACTGAAAAAACCATAGGTTATAGACCATATATAGTTAGGAATTAGCATTTACAAAACCTTGAAAATTCACTGAAAAAACCATAGGTTAGAGACCATATATAGTTAGCTGGACATTTTATTGACATAAAACCAATGAAATTCCATATATAGTTAGTTGCACTAACTATATATCGCGCACCCGCAATCCACTGCTGATGATGTCACATATTACATCATTCATGACATGGTCAGTGACATCACTGATGACATCACTGATGACATCTCAAATGACATCACTGATGACATCATCCAGTGACTGTGTGTTTCTGTAAAGTTTAAATATGTTTTACATATTGAAGAATGAGTAGATGTATAAGTGTCTGGACGAAGGATTTAGTAGGTGCATGACTGAATGTATGAGTGAGTGATTAAATGTGTCTCACTGAGTGCATGGGTTAGTGACTAAACTGTCTTAATTTGTGCATCATTATGTCTGTTGTTCTGTAAACTGCTGCATGTGTTGATCAGTAGCTATATGAATAACTGTATGGGTTATTGATTGGTTGTCCAAGTATTTGTTGGGAGACTGAGTGTGTGTGTGGCTGGCTGGGAGGTGTGTGACTCTGTGCAGATCAATGTGTACTTGTATCAATGATTGTATAAGAAGGTAAGTATGTGTTAGTATATTTTTGAAAATGTAAGGTGCTCTATGTTTAACTGTATAGACAAGAAAATGGAAGTGTGATTGATTCTTTACAGGACTGACTAGGTGTGTGAGTAACTCCATGGATGAGTGGCAGAGTGTGAGTGTCTGTATAGGTGTATGAGTGCATATGATAGTGTTGTAAAGATGAGTGATTGTATGTATGAATGATTGTATGGGTGAATGAGTGAAGGTGTGTGTAGACGTAGGAATCAGTGAGTACGTATGTAGTAACTACTATTGGTGTGTCAATGGTTTCAAAAATTATACTCTGTATTTAACACTGGGTGAAACAGAGGTTATATTAAAATGTGAGGAGATGCATTGTATTGTCACATGAATGATATCATCAGTGATGTGGTCATTGATGTCAAATGAGATGTCATCAGTGATGTCATTTGAGATGTCATCAGTGATGTCATCAGTGATGTCACTGACCATGTCATGAATGATGTAATATGTGACATCATCAGCAGTGGATTGCGGGTGCGCGATATATAGTTAGTGCAACTAACTATATATGGAATTTCATTGGTTTTATGTCAATAAAATGTCCAGCTAACTATATATGGTCTCTAACCTATGGTTTTTTCAGTGAATTTTCAAGGTTTTGTAAATGCTAATTCCTAACTATATATGGTCTATAACCTATGGTTTTTTCAGTGAATTTTCAAGGTTTTGTAAATGCTAATTCCTAACTATATATGGTCTATAACCTATGGTTTTTTCAGTGAATTTCAATGGTTTTTTAATAGCAAATATCATAAGCTGTCGAATGTCAAGTACGTGGTAAGTAAAAACATTTTCGTGTTTATGCACACTGATCTGCTTTGAATGCTGCCCCCCACCCCTCATTTCTATTAGGAGTACTCTCTCTTTGCAGATAGTGAAGGGTAGTTAATGCAGCCCTTTGCCCCCTTTGTAATCCGTCGTGCCTGCTTCTCTCTCCATTTGATTGATTGTTCTCTTTGGTTCATTCTCTATTTACAAACAAGCACAGAGTCGCAATACTCTGTTTAGTCTTTGCAGATAGCGAAAAACCGTGTAAAAAAACAAAAGGAATCGAGCAAAATCAGTAGGCCACTAATGGGATCTCTTTTTGACCTCGCTAAAATAGAAACATTAGGAACAACCTGTTGAAAATAGCAATGCGTATGTACATAAGCGGCGTTCATTTGTGTTCACAGTACCCCTTGTTGATTGTTTGAATCGAGCATTGAATTGTTCGAAGTTGGTTCTCTTAAGGATCTTCTCTGCCTGCAAACGAGGAAGAATAGGAATATTCTCTCTCCCTTTGCAGATAGTGAAGGGTAGGTAACGCAAGCCTTTAACACGTCGTACCTATTTCATTCCTCATTGATTGATTGATTGTCCGAACATTGACTGGGAATTAGTTATTTTTGGAGGTATTCCCTGTTTGCAAATAAACGTAGGAAAATCTTTGCAAGTAGTGAAAGGGTACGTAATGCGGACCTTTCTCCCCCGTTGTAATCTGTCATGCCTATCTACTCCCCACTGATTGATGCACCTGTTTCACCCGGACCATTTACTAGACATACGTCATCTGGCCCGACCAGAGAGCACCCCTAGTGAAAAGGACATATGCAATAATAACGAAGTGATCACTGTATCCTGTTAACAGAAACTTTAGCATGAAACAACCTGGAAAGAAAAGAATAGGAAAACGAAAATCAGTAGGCCACTGATGAACATGAACTTTTATTAAACAACGAACAAAGAAACGATAACATAACGTAATGATAAAACCTGTTAATGTCCTAGAAACAAGAAAACGTTAAAATATGCCATTGGTGAGAGACCAGAAAAACAGTAAGAGAAACCAAATCACCCCTCGCTGTCCCACCGCCTGCCACGCCAAAAAAATCGATAGACTAGGGAAAATGCAAGTCAGTAGAACATCCGCCCCCACTCTGGAAACTTCCAAGGTGGAGCAGGGTTCCGGCTACGCCCAGCCGGGAGCAGCCCATATAAGGCAGGTCCTGCTGCCACGCCTCGGCCAGGAGATCCTAACGTAGGGTGTAGCCGGAGGAGAGGCCGAGACCAGCGGGACCCGGCCAGGGGATTGCCTTTACAACGCTGAACAGTTGCAGGGGGGGGAAATGTCTCCTCGACCCTCCCCTCTCTCTCCCAGTCCGGCCGCGGTGGCCCTTGAGAGTTGCAGGTAGTCCCGCCACATGCTCTTCCGGTCCGGCCACCAACGGTCGGGGGGCCGAGGCCGACGGGATCCGGCTGCAGCCGATAAACCAAGAAACCTGTTCATGGGGCCAGAGCCAGGGGCGTCCGGCCGACATCTACCGGAAGCCCGGCCCGAAGACGAACGGGACACTTCTTCTTTCTTGTATAATTGCTGCAACAACCCTGGGGGGGGATGTCTTGCACATGCCTCCGACCCCCCCCCTCGTCCTCATCGCCTGGTCCGGCCATAACAAATATCAAGCGAGACGCCGTGGGGTGCACTGGGAGGAAGAGACGGTGCGAACAGGCCTCTCCCGCCTCCCCAGTGGAGGCTTCCCAGCTGCACCCTCAGCGCTCCAGGCGCCCGGAAAAGAGTTCTTCCACTGTGGCCATGCTGCAACGTCTCGCCCGGCAGGGTGGAGCCCGTCCGCTCATTTGACCCCGCGATCGCCAGTAGCTACCGAACTCTCAAAATGGCGGTCGACCTTGCAAGAGCGGGCCCAGCATAAAGAAATGGCCCGGTCACTGGTTGACTCCACCACCGTAGTCCTCCACGACCTTGAAGATTCTAGAGGAGCCGCGGGAGTCTCCGACCCCCGATGGGGAATGACTGCCATGATCACCCGTGGAGTGACGAAACTGTATTCGCGGGACGTCGGCGCCAGCCTCACTTTGAATTACTAGAATCCTGCAGACCTCACTTCCGGTAAAAGCACAGTGTGACCCGGTAGGAAAAATTGTTGCACCCCCTCCCCTTTTTGACTGATAGTTCAAACCACCGATCCTTTCCTTTGCCCTTTTAACGGAACTTTGGACTGCCTCCCCCTCTTTTACATTTTCTAGAGAAAACAAAACATTAACCACTACATTAGCATAGCAGTTGACACCAGAACTGTTTTCAAATTGAAAACCAACAACATCTTCAACAGAATCCTTTTTGTTTCTGCTGTGACCCTGCTACAGCACAGGCATTGTCCCCAGCAGTAATTCTGCAATGCCGGTAAGAATAGCTGTGGTGCCTACTGGACTCACTCACCCCCGCGGCGCCCCACGCCGTTATGTGCTGGGCGGCAACTTGCTAGACATCACTTTAGTGCCATCTAGATTTCAGCGCGTTCTGCTGCCTTGGAACTATTCGCACAACAGACCGCTACTGACAAGAATATTTCATTATTGGTGCTGTCAATTTCAATAAATCTATTGGATAATTCAAAAGAAATTGCCACGGTCTCTTTGTTGTTTAAATGTTTTTACTGTTTTTGTTTTGTTGTATATATTTATATGTTATTAAAGTTTTATATTCCTACTACTTTGTTGGAGTGCTATATATTTTTAATGTGAGACATAATTGTAAAAACTTTGATGTACAAAGAGTCATTCCTGGAATCTTCCGCTTCAGGCTCGATCCCCTCCCCAATCACAATACAGGATAGTTTTCAGATAGTAGGAACACGTGTGGTGTGACGGATCTCATCGGGTGTGGGCCTTGATCTACTATAACTCCTTTGAAGAGGGGTGATTCTTTACAGCTGAGGCCATAAACTACATCTGCAGGGCTAGCTGATAGCCTGGACAATCGGACACAGAGGAAGAGGAGTGTCAGAGGGTGCGGTAGTGAATAGGGCGAAAGGGAGGTGTCGGGCGGGCACAGAGTGTGATTCTCAGGGAAGAGCAGCGCAGATGGGGGGAGGTTTATTGCCCATGCATAAGACAGAGAGCGGGGGTGACCAGTGCCTGGGGAAGATGCTTGCGAGGGTGAGGAGCCATGCTACGAATCGACAGCGTGCAGAGAGTGGGTCTGGTCAAGACATCTAAAATGGCTGCCGTGCACGACAAAAGTGTGGCATTTCAAAAAAGGCAAGATGACGCAGACAATGTTTTTCAACACTTCCTCATTTCCTTCGAATCGAACGTTAACAGACGTTGGGGCATATTACCAAAGTTAAGCGATATTTATCGCTAACGATGCTTACCAACGAATTTTTTACCGCTAAGCATCGTCAGAAATTATCAAAGATAAACCTTGCTATTATCAAGGTTTATCACAAATGCGATAATAAACGGCCGCAATGCATGAATATCGCTAAAAACTCAGCGATATTCATACATTACCGAGCTAATGCTCTTAGCCATGTTATCCACCTCCCATTGGATAACATGGCTAAGAACTGCTCAGGGCAGGTGTTACTTTTTGGAGATATTCGCGCTTAGCGCGAATATCTCCAAAAGTTGGTAATAGGAGATAGATATCTTGCATGTTGTAATGCAAGTTATTGTGGTATATGGAACTCATACCATAATCTCTCAGGAAAGCAGAAACTGATCCTTTTGGGACCGCCTAAAAAGGCCTAGGGGGTGAGGAGTACTCTACTTTGCCCCCTTTTCACGTTCCGAACTATTTTATTTTACTCTCTTCTGTAATTACACAAAATAGCACCGATAAGATGCATCGGAGACACACAGTGAGAGAAAGGAGGCCGGAGATGAAGAAGAGATGTCAAATACACATTGGAGATAATATAGTGGCAGAAGGGAAGTAAATATGAGTAAACTTACCATGTAACATAAAAATGTTGCACTCTATACTATAAGTCTCATTTTATACTACAATCACTTCGCTACAACCTCATAAATTAAAAATAAAAATGAATAATGTCTCAAACAATTTTTGATTTCTAAATATAAATTTATTCTTCAGAATTTTCTAAATTTGAAAGAACTAGTAACATGTCCTCATCAGCAATGTCCTCATGAAAAGTCTGCAATAATGATTCTTGTAACTCTATCGTCTCCAAACACTCGATAAATTCGCCATCAAGAGATTGATCAAAAAAATCATTCAAGTCATCTCCTCCTTCTGACAATATTTCATTATTGGTGCTGTCAATTTCAATCAATGTAGTGGAATCATTCAAGTCATCTCCTCGTGACAATATTTCATTATTGGTGCTCTCAATTTCAATCAATGTAGTGGAATCATTCAAGTCATCTCCTCCTTGTGACAATATTTCATTATTGGTGCTGTCCATTTCAATCAATCTAATGGAATCATACAAGTCATCTCCTCCTTGTGACAATATTTCATTATTGCTGCTCTCAATTTCAATCAACGTAGTGGAATCATTCAAGTCATCTCCTTGTGACAATATTTCATTCGTGGTGCTGTCCATTTCAATCAATCTAATGGAATCATACAAGTCATGTCCTCCTTGTGACAATGTTTCATTATTGGTGCTCTCAATTTCAATCAATGTAGTGGACAATTCAAAAGAAATTGCCACGGTCTCTTCATTGTGAGCCATTTTATTTTGAAATTGCTTGCTGTAAATTGCAGAAAAAAATAATCACTTTCATTTATCGTTTTTAGTAATACATAATATAAAACTAACTTTATCAAGTATTTAGTATAACAGAAGGACTGCAAATAAATAACAGAAAACATTTTTCAAATTATCTTCAAGTGTACAACATAGTTCCCCTTACAAATTAACAACTCACCTTTTCAAAAGTAGGAAAAGTGTTAGTACTGTGTAAATCAAACACCAGAAATTCACCACCAAAAATTCCTCACAAATGTACCTCAGACAGTAGTATCACAAAATGGCTGTGGTTTCCTCTCATTTGACATATATACATAACCAATTAACTTTCATCACACACAAATACAAAACCAAAGTAACATTTTAATTGGTTCTAAATTTCAACACTTTCAAATGTCTTTTCCCCATGCAATTTTCCATAGGACATTTACATACGTCTACAGCCTGAATGGCTGAACGGAATTACACCAAACTTGGCAAAATGGTACATCAAACCTAAGAGGTCAGGAAGGATCTACTATGCCCCCTTATGGTCATTTCCCCCTTCGCTTTGGCCTCCTCTTGTCTCTCAATCCTACCGAGAGACAAGATGGCGGCCGCTACGGACTGTTTGGAATGTTGACAGACGCCGGAGAACCAATCAGCTTCGCAAAGCTCCGTAACGCGAAAAGTACGCGAAGCGGAGCGCTGTTACAGATATATATCTTTTTTTGAACGTTAATTTCTCAAAATCCACTGGAGCACATATATTGAGACCTAGCAAAGGCACATCGGGCTACCAGTCCCTAATATTTTACCAAGTTTCGTGCAAATCCATTCAGCCGTTCGATTATTATTATTATTTTTTTTTTTTGCCCCGCGGGGCCCTTTTAAAACCTCCACATCAAACCTAGGGGGTCAGCGAGGATCTACTATTCCCCCTTATGGTCATTTGCCCCTTCGCTTTCGCCTCCTCTTGTCTCTCGATCCTACCGAGAGACAAGATGGCGGCCGCTACGGACTATTTGGAATGTTGACAGACGCCGGAGAACCAATCAGCTTCGCTTCACAAAGCTCCGTTGCGCGAAAAGTCCGCGTCCTGGGCCGCTGCCCAGTCCGCTGTTACAGATATATATCTTTTTTTAAACGTTAATTTCTCAAAATCCACTGCAGCACATATATTGAGCCCTACAAAAGGCACATCGGGCTACCAGTCCCTACAATTTTGCCAAGTTTCGTGCAAATCCATTCAGCCGTTCGGGCTAAAAGTGAGGCCAACCGCCCTATGGAAAACTCAATGTTAAAAACGCGTTTTGGGACCCCCCTTTTTTCTCGGCCCCCCCTTGACGAACCCCCCCAAAATTTTCAGGGGCTGCTCAGAAACAAAATGTGCCATTTTCCTGAAAATTTCAGCCAATTCCGTCCACAAACGCCAAAGTTATTAGACATAGAATTTTCAAAAAACCCATAGAGAAAAAATCCTAACTATATATACCTACTGGCGACCGCCAGTAGGTAATATATATATATATTTTATACTTACCCGTAAAATACCTACATTTTCAAACTTAACTTTAGTCACGTCAATGCCTTTACCAATCATGATATTATAAAAGAAATTCGTTGTAAAGGCATGTATTGTAAAGGAATAAGTGTGTTAAATGTTTGCGTTGTAATGCTAACGCATTGTAACAGCACTTGCGTTGTTGCAACCGCGTTGTAATTGCATGTGTTGTAATGGCATGCGTTGTGCTGTCATACAAACCTTTCAAAGAGGGCATAAAGCAGTGTGTACTTTTCTGCCTGTGAACACTGAGTTGTTTCCGATACTTTTCCACTCCTGTGGTGTCAATTAGTAGTTCTGTTGGCCATAGCTCTTTTTCTATATTTTCACTAAGTAGTAATATGATTGGACTTCCTTCATTAGCAACAATTTCTGTTCTTGAGTGTCATAGTTCACTGTTTTCCATGTTGGTGCATGTAGCACACTACTGCAGGAAGGTGGGGATTCAAATAACTTTTCAGGTTGGGCCCAGGTTGTTGGAGGCTGTATCAACTAAACATTCCTTTATGTTATTTAATATGTTCCCTCAGAACTATGCTGAAGTTCAACAACATGGCTGATGAGGGGTGAAACCCCAAATCTGGTCCCAGGATGCTTGTTTCTGGTCCAGGGAGGACCTGGCTAGGTAGTTCGGGCTACACTGTTCTCCTGAGAAGCAAGGTCAGAACTGATTTGAATATGGCTGGATCCAAACTTGTGTGGCCTGGTGAGCAAAACAACAATAGATTAAACCCAGTTCTGTGACTAGGAGAGAAGGTCTGCTTTGTTCAGCATTCTGTCCATCATCTGTTCTTTTTGCTTTTGTCAACCTAAGTGGGAAGGGCATGTCCAGACATGTGTCCGGTGCTCACTAGGCCATTGGATTCAAGCTAGCCTGGCTGGTGAGGGGTGATTCCCCGAAACTTATCCCAGGGTGCTTGTTTTCAATCCAGGGAGGACCTAGCTTTGCCGTTCAGGCTAGACTGTGATTGGGGGTGAATGTTTGCATTGTTCAGTATTCCGTCCATCACCTGCTCTTTTTGCCAAAGTTTAACAACATGGCACAGCAAGAGAATTCCGCTCTGCTGCCATCTGTTCAGCAGTAAATATGTACACAAAAGGTGGAAACAATTATCTGGTAATTGTCATAGAGGATGATTATATAGAGTATTCCCACCGTACCTCTCTAAACTGACAGAGATCAGTTGCAGAGTACCCCATGTCTCCTCCCTTAACCCCACTCCATTCAGCATCTACGTGGCCCTCCTTACAGCCATCATCATGAACCACAGGCTCAACATTGTCTCCTACGCCGACGACACCCAGCTGATCGTCTCCCTCACCAATGAACCCCCCTGTCGCCAGGAACAACTTCCACAAAGGAATGATAGCCATCGCCACCTGGATGAAGGACAGGAGCCTGAACCTCAACTCGGACAAGATAGAAGTCCCCATCCTGGGAGCCTCCCCCTCAGCTTGGAATGACTCCTAGTGGCCCTCTGCTCTAGGAAGTCTCCCTACCCCCACAAACGACACACAAAACCTTGGCATCGTACTGGACTCCTCGCTCACAATGGACCGACAGATAAACATCTTCTCCTCGGCTTGCTTCAACACACTCTGCATGCTTTGAAAGACCTTCAGATGGATACCCCAAATCGAGGAAGACAGTCAGCCATGCCCTTATCAGCAGCAGACTTGACTACTGCAATGCACTGTATGCCAGTGTCACTCAGAAACTCCTCCGAAGACTCCAGAATGTCCAGAATGCTGCAGCAAGACTAATCATTCACATGCACCATCGCAGCCACATCACTCAACACCTCTGGAACCTCCACTGCTTCCCAGTCGACAGAAGAATAACCTTCAAACTCCGCACCCATGTATACAAGGACCTTCACAACGCAGGTCCCACATTTCTGAATCACTGCCACACATGCCACGTACCCAACAGACACCTCTGCTCCGCCCAGCTTTCCCTGGCTACTGTCCTACGAATCCGCAAAACCAGACCCGGAGGAATGACCTTCTCCTGCCTGGCCTCCAAGACATGGAACACCCTGCCCATCCATCTTAGACAATCACCCTCGCTGACGCAATTCAGGAAGTACCTCTAGACCTGGCTCTTCAGATGAACTCAGTACTTAGTCTGATCCACTGTGCCCCCCCACCGCAGCGCCTTGAGACCCTCACAGGTGAGTAGCTCTGCTTTACAAACCCTTATTGTTTGACTGATTGATTGTTTTAATATGCGCCAGTAATTTGTATGATGGGCACGGCCACTCGTTTTTGTCGACCAGGAGTTTTTCAACATCAGCCTTAACCCAGAGTAAGAAATTACTTGGGGCAGAAAACGGTAAAAAGAGGTAGAGAAAGTTAGGAAACAGTGGCAACCTACAACAGTAAAATGGACAAGAAGTGTAAGGTCACATGCAGAGGTGCATTTACCTTTTTCGCATCAATGCCTATGGTTGCCTTGTCAGGCTACTGCCTGTGCACATTTCTTCTTTTTGTTTATCCCTTCACATTCATCAATAGTAATCCTTAGCATAGCAGGAAAGGGAGGCTTGAGGCCTGGGGAAATTTCCAGTACTGTTGTACCAAGAAATCCAACCTCTTGAGGGACAGGAGCTGGCGTAACCGCCAGACCTGCAGACTTTGAAGCTGGGAAACCAGGTTTGAGTCTCGGCATCAGCTCATCATCCAGTGATTCTGGAAATATCACATAATTTCCCCTTGCCTTCCAAAAATGGATGTGTCCTTGTGTAATGTAACTAATGCTCCTATAAAGCGCTCCAATACCTTCAGGTCGAGGTTGAGCTATATAAAAACTGCAAAAGAATCTAGGAGTACATTATGCATGGATGTGTGGGATGCGGCGGCGCCAAACTGGACTTTAGTCAATCAATAATGTGAGCTGGCTCAGTGTTCTGTTTTTACTTAAGGCTCTTAGTCCTAAATTACCAATCTTGTTCAGGTTTGAAACAGATTGACCTAACATACAAAATGAAATGTGGATGTCCACCATTTAAATCTATAATGTAGTGCACCAGCTGATAAATCAATATGTAAAACAATTTTAGTTGTGTGTTGTTCATAAATTGCTCTGCCTAGGCAAGCTAACTGTTAGAACCAGGTTTGCCTCCTGCGGTGTGGATACATTTTGGTTCCGCTCGCCATCGGAGGCAGGGGAATCTCAACGCCCATAGTGGGATTGGCCAACAGGACTAGATTCATGGTTGTCAGCCAAATATATATATATATTTTGCAAGGCAGCAATTGTATGATTGATGATAATTGGAACCTTCTGTAGTGCAACAAATGCCAATGGGCGTCAAGGTGCTATAGACTTACTAGGCTGCTAGGTAGGAGCTGAAAACGGGAAAGAGATGAAAAAAGATTCCCAGAATCTGCTATGTCTTTCTAAAGTGTGAGGAGCCTGATTTTTAACACCTTTATAACAGGAAAATGTGGCTTTATGTATGCAGGATAGAGGGGTAGACTGTTCCACAGCCTTGCAGCCACAACTGAAAAGCCTCTACCTCCCCATTTCTTCCTGTGGACTCTGAGAATGATCAACTGATTGCAAGGTGCAGAGTGGAGATGTCTGGCTGGTACATACCATTGGACTTGCAGAGTAGAGGGCTTTATGAACAATGTAGATTGCCTTAAACAATATGTGCTTTACTGCCGGGAGCCGGTGCAGATCACCAAGACCTTTTAATGCTGACTGCCACTACGATATATCCAGCTGCCACTTCTGCACCAATAGCAACTGTGGAATGTTTGTCTAGTTGTCCTGGTGGTAGAGTGCATTACAGTGATCTATCCTGGAAGTAAGCAGAGCAAGCACAATCCATTTCCGAACCGAATGGGTCGTATTGAAAAACATTTTCCTCAACATTTTGAACATCCAGTTGCAAGTAGACACTGTGCGATTAACCTGGATTTTCAATGACAGCTCACCATCTATGGCAATGCCCAGGTTCTTCACTGTTGTGGCTGGTCTAATTAGGGTACCAGACTGAAGATTGACAGGCAAAGAGCAAGACCTCTGTCTTATCTTCAATAAGTTTCAGATAGTTCTTGCCCATACATGCAGCTGCTATAGCTGTCATACAGAGATTATAATTAACTGCAAACTCCTCAGAATCTTTGGAGAAGGACACAATAATCTGTGTGTCATCAGCATATTACACAGCCGTCAATCCAAAAGAAGGAATGGGTTTGGCAATTGGGGAAATATACAATTAAAACAGTTTAGGGCTCAGAGAAGAGCCTTGAGGAACCCCACAAGGCTGTGAAAAAGGTTCAGAATGGAACTGATTCAGATCAACCCACTGTGATCTACTCAAAAGAAAGTCGGACAGCAGATTCAGAGATTTGTCCTTAATACCCATTGTCATTAAGTGCTCCATCAGAAGGGTGGGAGAGATGGTATCGAAAGCCGCAGAAAGATCTAACAGGATCAGTGCTGCACCCGTCCCATTGCCGACCAAGCGTCTGTGGATGTCTGTTGCAGCTCCCAAGTCAGTTTCAATAAAGTGTTTGCTACAAAAGGCAGACTTTGAAGTATCCAGTAGATCCTGTTCCATCAGAGCTTAATTGAGATGTTTTCCCAGGAACTTGGCTGGAACCAGAAGCAGCATGATCGGCCGGTAATTCTTGAGGCCATTGGGATCAAGATTAGGCTTTTTAAGCAATGGTCTAATCACGGTCTCTTTCCATTGACTTGGGTAGTGTTCCGCCATAATAGCAGTGTTCGTGATTGTTGTGATGTTGCGAGCCACCGTGCAAGCCACAGAGTGCAAGGACAGCACTGGGTTCCCTAGGGGATCCCGACTTGGTGTTAAGTAACAGGGACTCTGTGTTAAAAGCGGGAAAACCTCGAGGAACTGCACCTGTTACTCCTTAGCCTCTAAGGAAACTAGAGACTTTGCGGTGCTTCCCTACTGGGACTTCCTTCATCTTCTCTAACATACTGCCAGCATCCAGGTCTGAGTTGATATTGTCAATTTTAGCCTGTAAGAAATCTGCTAGCTTGTTACAGATCTCTTGAGATCCCTCCCTCTCTGTGCCAGCAGGGGGTGAGGAAAGCTGACAGAGGAATTCGAAAAGCTCTTTGGGAGAGTTTGCAGTCTCAAATTTGTTGTTACAATAAAGTGCACAGGGGCACTTGCTATGGCATACTCTTCCCATGTGACCGATTTTGTTCCACACATTGTAAGGTCAAGAGTACTACAGAGCCTAAAGGTATTCGATGGGCTGGTGGTTCCCAATTGCCTTTGTTCCAGACACCATGAGACTCTCTCCCCTTCTGGCAAAAACCTAGTAGTGTAATTTAATTCTAACAAATGTCTGGAAGCATCAAGAACTCAACTTACACTACTGCAGGAATTCATGGACCTTTATACATATTTCATGTGAATCTATATATATATATATATATATGTTATAACACGCACTCTTTAGAAGAAGGTACTTCTGAATGAAAGATCGCTCACTGTTCTTTTCACACTGAGTCACGTCAGAGCCCTTGCTTAACTTCATGTCTCATAGGGACTCTTAATTTTGTCAGCCAAACATTTTGCAAAACAGAATATGTATTTTTGGTACTTGCTGTGTCATACTCATCCCACATGACAGACTTTTCTTCCACACCTTGTAAGGTCAGGGTTGACTGGGAGCCCAAATTAATTCAAATGGCTGGTGGTTCCCTGTCTCCTTTTTTCTGTTCTAGACACCACGTTACCCCTTCCCTTCTGACAAAATCAAGACTGTCACTTTGATTTGAGAAGTTGAAGTCGAGACTTTTATGGTCTCTGTTCTTGTTCATGCTTATTCTTTGCAGAGGATTCTGGATTGTAGAGCGCGACGCGCAGCGAGCCGCGACCCCACATGTTACTTCTGGCGAGTTTTCGACGTTTGACCCACCTCGCGGCTACCCTACACCATCACGATCTGCCTATTGCACACACTTCGGCCCTGCCGGGCCCCCACTGGAATCTGGGGTGACCCACTCCCCTGGAACTCCTATCTCTGGTCGATATCCTATCCACCACACACTGTTAATCCGTACTTATTCTCACTTGTTTAAACCGCATGATGCCCTCCCCGATGACGTCCCTGACCATTATGACGTGGAACGTTAATGGTCTTGGCAATAAGATAAAAAGGGGGGTGGTAATGCAATTTCTTAAACGTCACTCTCCAGACCTGGTCCTCCTCCAAGAGACGCATCTCATGGGTAATACGTGCCGGGCGCTGAACCGAGGCGGTTACAAATTGCTGATACATGCTGGTTTCACCTCCGGATCCAGAGGCACCGGTATTCTGGTGCGCAGAAGTGTGGCCCTGACATGCATAAAGACGCGGGCTGATCCCGTTGGTCGATATGCAGCGATAGAGGCCATCTGGGAAGGCAAACCACTGAATATTGTCTCTTTCTACGCCCCTCCGGCCCTAGGTACTGATGCGCTCCAGACCATACAACACCTGATGCTAGATCTTCCGCAGGGGCCCCTGCTCATTGGGGGGACTTCAATATGACAATGAACGATGCCATAGACAGACACTCTCACCGTCCCTCACACAAGTCCTGCTCAGACCTCTCCGCCTTTGCGCATTTGATGGGGCTCGTGGACCTTTGGCGCCGCTCCCACCCTCGCGCATCTTACTACACGCACTATTCCAACGCTCACAATAGCAGCTCGCGTATAGACTATTTCTTCGCACCCACTACTGATTTACAATTCTTCCGTCATCCAGAGGGGCTCCCCAGAGGGATCTCCGACCATTCCCCCCTCACGATCCAGTTCACACATCACCGCCCAAGGGCGCGGGGTCCCATTATAATCACGCCCTGGCTTTTAAAAATCCCTGACATACATGATAGCCTTCTTGCACACACCGAATACTACTTCGCCGAGAATCTGGGGTCTGTACCTTCGGCCACGACACTATGGCAGGCATACAAAGCAGTAATCAAAGGTTCAGCGCTGGCCCTTAAGAATGGTTACCTCCGTAAACAAAATGAACACTTGGTGCATGTAGAAGCAGACTTACTTCACCTAGAATCCCTCCACAACGTGCACCCCACTGAAGAGGTGCTGGCTCGCCTGCAAGCGACACAACTGGAGTATAGGGCACTGGCTCTTGAAAAGGCGCAAGCCAAACTCCTCAAAACCCGCCACCGGGTTTACGAGCTGGGGGACAGAGCGGGTAAGATGCTCGCTTGAAAAACGGGAGCAAGGCTCCCGTTGGATCCCGGAATTAACCCTTCCTGACCAATCTAATGTCACGGACCCGGGCGACATAGCAGAGGCTTTTGCCACCCACTTGGAGGAGGTCTACACCGCCAGAGCCCACTATGGTGCCGAGGAATCTAAACTACTCTTAGCCAAAATGAGCCTCCCCGTTCTCTCTGAGTCCGAAATGCAGGAGCTCGAAGCGGACCTCACCACGGAAGAAGTCTGAAACGCCCTATTCTCTGTTAACTCCGGCAAGGCAATGGGCCCCAACGGCGTCCCTATTGAGTTCCTTAAGGGCATGGCGGGCGAGATCCTCCCGCATCTTAAAGCGATGTTTGAAGACAGCTGTGACGTGGGCTGCTTGCCGCAAGACCAGCGATTGGCCTCGATCGTGGTTATCCGTAAGCCTAATAAGCCAGCTGCTGACTGCAGCTCATACCGCCCTATCTCTCTCATTAATGCTGAAGTAAAGGTCCTTGCCAAGCTCCTAGCCACTAGACTCATGACCGTTCTCCCCGCCTTGATACACGAAGATCAATCGGGCTTCCTCCCGGGTCGCAACACTGCGCTCAATCTCCGCCGTGTCCATAATGTCATGAGTAGGATACCACACCTCCGGGAAGACTCAGTTATCCTCTCCCTCGACGCCACACTTGCCTTCGATTCTATCGAATGGTCCTACCTCTTTGAAGTACTCCCACGTTTTGGTTTTGGCCCCAAATTTATACGGTGGGTTCGGTTACTGTACACCGATCTTTGGGGTCAGGTCTATGTCAACGGTCATACATCCAGGCGCTTTCCCCTTCACAGAGGTACAAGGCAAGGGTGCCCGCTGTCTCCTTTGTTGTTCACCCTCACTCTGGAGCCCCTAGCTCATTGGATTAGAACTGATAATTCTATCCGAGGCCTCCGATGGAGTGCTGATATAGTCGATAAGATTTCGCTATACGCAGACGACATTCTAGTATATCTCTCCTCCCCCGGTTCTCCCTTAATAGCCTGCTGCACGTGATTACTAACTTCGGCAAATACTCGGGCTTCTCCATTAATTGGTCGAAATCAGTGCTGTATGTTCTTCGTGGTCCACCCCCCCCTCTCCCGAGAGGCTACTCAGTTGAAATTGCCCAGAATGGTTTCAAGTATCTGGGGATTTTTGTCACCCCTGATCCCCACCTTTTTCATGACCGCAATCTTAAAGGCCCACTTCAGAGACTCCATACAGATGTCTCCCATTGGAGGTCGCTTCCCCTCTCTCTCCCCGGTAGAGCTGCCCTATTTAAAATGCTTGCACTCCCTCGGTTCCTCTATGCTCTGCAAAACTGTCCGTTTCCAATACCGGACTCCTACTTTAATTTGATCGAAGGCGACATCCGCCTCCTCCTATGGGATGGTGGCTCCCCCCGCATCGCCCTCATCTCTCTTACGCAAAGATGGTATGACGGGGGTATCGACCTCCCCAATATCCGTCTCTATTATTGGGCAACCCAATTGGTCGCCACCAATTCATGGCTCTATAGCACGCCTACAAACCCTGCCTTCCACTTGGAGAAATACCAGACAAGCCGCGGTGGGTACCTCGAGGCTCTATACGGCAAACACTCCCGTACTCGCTATATAGGCCCGATGTCCCACACGCTGACCGTATGGCACCGTGCGAACAAGCGACTCGGATGGGCTGACACCCTCACGCTATCCACACCACTCTGGACCACATACAAACTGGGCACCCTATGTCACTGTAGTGGCTTTGATAAATGGGACACAATAGGCATATCCACTATTGGCGACCTACTCCATAAGGGCACACTACTGACATTCAAAGACCTCCAGGACACATACCACCTGGCGAATTCTGAGACCTTCCGCTACCTCCAAATTAGACAGGCTATACTCACCAACATCCCAGACCTCGCCTCCCTTCCACAGTCCTCACCCCTTGAGGATAGACTCTTGTCTGAACCCCTACAAGCTAAGGCGATTTCTTACACGTATCTTAAATTGTGCAATAACATGCCAAATTCTTTTCACCTCCTCCGGGCTAAGTGGCAGACTGACATTGGCGATATGGAAGATGCAGAATGGCAGTCAGCTTTGATGTCCCCAAGAGAGTCAGCCATTAATCATAGAATCCGTTTGATACAATTGAAAATACTACACAGGACTTACATGTCGGGTCCCCTCTTAGCCAAAATAGGCCGACGTCCGTCTGGCCTTTGCCTTCGTCAATGTGGCTCAACGGGCACTTTCTATCATGTCCTGTGGGAATGCCCGGCAGTCCAAGACCTTTGGAACCGCGCGGCCCTGAAAATGACTGATGTCCTCGGGAAACCGGTCCCCCTGTCTCCCAAATGTGCGCTTCTTACTATATGGGACCCCACAGACCTAACGTTAGAACAGCGCTGGGTCAACCTTAGCTTCCTTCTCATAAAGCGTGAGATAGCCATGCAGTGGGGCTCACCACACAAACCACTCCTGATCCGGTGGGTGGCTGCGATGGATGTGTGCATGGTGTCAGAAAAAACAGTTTATAAAACTAGAGGTTGTCCCGGAGTCTGGGATAAGAAATGGGGGCGATGGAATACCTAAAGGGGCGACTTATGTACCTCCCCGATGGCGGATATGGCAATGACCAGGCGGGTCACCCCTCGATGAGTGTGATACTGGTCGCTACCGTGCTGTGTGTGCTCTGTGACGATGAATGCTGAATGCAATGGCTCCTATACTCGTTTCCTCTGCTTCGATTTGTTATGTTTGTTTGCAATGAAAATACCATAGACCTTTGGACTATCCGGCACATGATTTTGACTATTCAGTGCACGCCTAGCTACCATGCCGCCGAACCTCCGGGATGTCGGCTGAATGGCTGTGTTGCTCGGTTTATCCTACTAAGTACCTGTATGTACCGCAGCCGGCCCTCAGGGTTGTAGGCGCTCTGCTGTGTCACTTTGAACTATGCAATAAAGGTCTTGGAAAAAAAAAAAGACTGTCACTTTGATTTTAACAAGTGCCAGGAAATGTTACCTATTCAACTGGCACTAATGCTGTTCAAATCCTCAATACCAGAAGATCTGCCTAGACCTCCCCTTTCCTGAGGCCATGTCACTGATTACAACTCTCCAATGCAGTGGTTTTTATCTTAGGGGCTATGGTAAGCGACACTATCCCATGGGGGCCCACAACTGCTTTAAAAAACAAAGCAATTTTGGCAGATTAGTAAAACACACATGTAAAAAATAAGCAAACACTAAAAACGTAAACACTCTGTAAATATGAAGGGATCTGAAATGGGAGACACAAATATTTTTATCTAGGCTTACATTAATTCGTGGGAGCAGCGTAGGAAGAGCAAAGGAACTAGTATAGATGATTGGTGGCCTCAAGGGTCCATGATGCTCAAGTTCTGGCAAATATGTCTTCAGGTGGTATCCAGTATGTATTGGTCCATATCATTGGCGTGCCAGCCACAAAATACCAGTTCACCCTCCTTTAGGATGGTGGCAGTGTCATCCTCATAGGAGTAGAGTTTCACTTGGGTAGGAAGGAGCATTAGAAAGTGAAAGTTAGAATCGCTACATGCTCTCTGACATGATGTAGATACAATGGACATGCACTGGTCAGTATACGTCATGACATTTTATTCTATCTCCTATCAGTTGTTTCATTAGGTCACATGGGTACTGCCAGTGCCTGGATCCATGGTCCTGCTTTCGGGTGGGATGGGATGCAAAATCAACTTCTGCCCAGAACCGGTTTAGATGGGTTTCCGAAGTGGATCTTTAGTTCTACTGAGTTGCCTGGAGCAGTCTTTGCTGGGTTGGGCTACGACAACTCACTTAGGAGGTCGCAGGCAGGAGGCTACAGCTGCCAGCAGTCATCATCCTCCACAATGGTGGCAAAGCTTTCCCAATTTTAGAGACGTGCCTTATTTTAGAACTTAATGAGTGTGTGGGCTTGGCCGTCTCAAGTCCCTTAAGGGCCGAATGTATTGGTCAGGCCACTTGAACAAGGAACAGTTGTCATTTTACAGGGATGGGGTCTGTTTTGTCAGCTCGGGGCAACAATATGCGTGTAGAGAACCTGGAAGCACTCGCTCCATTGCATTTCTTGCAAACCTAGGCAACAGAGTTTGGGGGAGGCCTGGTTGGTCAGGGAACTACCCAGGCCTGTGGCAGTTGAGGAGTCATCATTGGACACAAAACAGGTAGACAACCTTGGCACATATAAGTGCAGGCAAAATAAAGATGGAATTGAATTTTAAGCTCTTTAGCTCAAGCCGGGGCAGAGGTCTCTACTGGAAGGCTGAGGACGCCCACTACATCGATAATCCATAGCCGACCAGGGTACTCCATTACATGGCCCTGGTTATACTGGAGGATGGTGGCTGCACCAGGGGACCAAGGTATGTCCCGGTTGCCAAGGCCCATCACCCAAAGGGTGCCAGAGGGAATCCCTGTATTGGGTTGGCTCTGGCACGGTTGTTTGGGGAACCAGCTATTATGCTTGCCCAAGCTCTACCTGTCATGAGGGGACAGGTGCGTTCGCCTTGTGGAGGACAACTTATGGAGGGACCAGCTGGGTTTTGTCTTTGGGTGCAAGTCAATTGAATCAGTCAGTGCCAACGGGGCCTGAGGCGTGGCCAACCATGACTCCTTTGCATTATTTGCTTGGATATTTCATGCATTAGTTATGGAATAGTGGCTAGGAAATGTAATGTATTAGTTATGTCAATGTGATAAACAAAGTGCTGTTCTATACATATTGTAACTTTAAATGGAAACTAAACATGTGTTGTGTTTATGAGATGTAATAAATATGGCCAGAGAATGGCATATTCTCTAACACAAGAATGGTGGTTAGCATTGGGTCCTCTTCTCAGAATCAGTTATATGTTTATTGGTGTGCAATGTCTGTCTGGTTTGATATATGACTGGTCTTGCTACGGTCCCTCACCTGTGGACAAGAGGCCTAGGCACAGGATTGCAGGTACCGGAGACTGGTGCGGGCCGGATCGGACCGGTCGAGGACAGCGGCCAACAGTGGCCACGTTTTGAATTTAGCGGCCCCGCAGAGTGAGCAACCATTGGTTGCCCATTTGATCGGCAGGGTTGCCTGGGTGATTGTCATGCATGGCAGAACACATTAAATAATGGGCTAGGCTACCTGATCGCACATTGATGCCTGTTTGCCTCTCACAACTGCAGACGTGACCCTGTCCTTTTCAGCACCGGAGTGCTTTTCACTACCATCCCATCCCTTTATTCATTCCACTGAGTGGGGTGCCTTTAATCATCCCTGGGGGGTGGGTAGAGACACTGGAGAAGTCTTGATTGGCCACAAAACAGGTAGACAACCCATCTACAAAGCCGGACCACGAGGCATCCCGAACAACTACAGATTAATTGCCTTGTTGGACATAGAGGCAAAAAAATTTGCAGGCCTCATTTTGGAGGATCTTAGACAATGGGCCAAGGATAAAAATCTGATCCCCCTTAATCAGACAGGGTTTGTTGCCAAATCAGGAACAATGACAAACTTACTGGCAACCTCCACCATCATTGATAAAGCCCTCACAAATTCCAGGTCGGTCTTTTGCTGCTTTGTCGACTTCAAAGCAGCATTCGACAGGGTGCCCAGGGCAGCGCTTTGGCAAAAGCTAAAGCAGTGGGGAATCCCAGACAAGATCTTGAATCCTATTATCCTGCTGTACTCCAACACATGGGTTCGAGTGAAGTTAGGGACTGGCGCGCATCTCTCCCGGAAAATCTGGACCTCGCGTGGAGTCAAACAGGGATGCGTGCTGGCTCCCCTTCTCTTCAATCTATTTATAGCGGACCTATCAAGCACTTTAGAGGAAGTAATCAGTCATCCACCAAAAGTAGGAGGCACGGCATTATGCAATCTTTTATATGCCGACGACTTGGCACTGTTCAGTCTCACCAGAGTGGGGTTACAGAGACTTCTGGACGCCTTGATGCAATACACGGCCAACAACCAGTTAGAAATCAACATGAAAAAAACAATGGTTGTTCCGTTTGGCAAAAAACGCTACAACGGTGGAGGTTGGACAATAAACAAAGAAAGCATTTCAATTGCCCAGTCGTACAAATACCTAGGGGTCCATTTGGACTCCAGGGGCAACTTCACCAAACAGAGCACCGTGATTGCAGCCAAGGCAACAGCGCTAATGATATCCCTGGCTAAGCTATCGAGGAGACTCTCAGGCCCCACGGTTCTGCCCTTACTGGAAGTGCTTAGAGCAAAGATCGGGCCCACACTTTCGTATGGCATAGAGATCTTTAAGGGAAAAATGAACAAATCCCTAAACAAACTGACAACCAAACTCTATAAGAAACTGCTTCACCTGCCGAGTACCTCCTCGCCAGCACAGGTCAGACTAGAGATGGGCTTAACTAATTATGAATCCTCCAATGTTGGCTCATATCTTAATCTGATCCACAAACTAAGGAAGGCAGAAGCTGGCACCTTGGAACTCCTGGTCTGGAACGAAATTAGTATGAGCAATCCGGGAGGAACATATGGCCGCCTCCTAAATAACTACATCCAACAAACGTCTGCTGCGGATCTCTGGGCCCTCAACCCAAGTCAGACTGCCTTCAAAAACACAATCAAAAAAGTTATAAGACTGAAATCCCTGACTATGGATAAAGCTCTCCTTGCGAAACGCAGCCATGCTTGGGCAGTAGCTAACTCCTATAAACGACTTTACCCGGCAAATTATCTTTCGATCACATTCTCCTACCATCTAAAGCGATGTCTGATCGCCCTAAGACTGGGAGACTGGCGCTTCCTACAAAATCTCCCTGTATGGCGGCAAAAAAGGGCTGATCAAACGTGTAGAGGGTGTGGGTCTGTAAGCGAAACTTTTTTGCATGTGCTCTGCATATGCCCCTTCTTCATCTCCCAACGCAGACGCCTACTCAGGCCGGAATGGAACAGGCTGGGAGTTCGGACTTGCAGACACGCCATTACTGCTGCTCTGTCCTTAGAAAACACTGCCTTAAACATAAAATTGGCCAAATTCGTTCAGTATGCCTACAGGCTTCTAGAAAAATTGGACTGCTGTGTAGCATAATGTGTACCTAACCCCATTTGCATTGTCCGGGAGTGCTATTTTTAAATTGATATGTTGCAGTAAGCACTGATAAGAAAGTCACATTTTATTCTGTTTTTATTTTCTTTACTTTTTTAATCTCTTTTAAGCTGTAAGATTGTATTAACGTGCTGGAAGAATCTTTTAAAGATATGTTTTATATCTAAATAAAGAATTTATTACACAGGTAGACAACCTTGACATAAAGAATATATTTGCAGGTGAATTCAAGGTGGAATTGGGTTTTAAGCCTTTAGCTCAAACCGGGGCAGGAGCAGTACGGTATCTACGGGAAGTCAGAGGACGCCTGCTACAGCCAGCCATGGTACTCATTGGGAATACTAGGGGATGGTGGCTGCGCCATGGGCCCAAGGTATGTCCCGGTTGCCAATCTATTGAGGTGGATCCGGCATAGGTGTTTAGGGGCACCAGCTGTTATGCTGGCCCAAGCTCCCTCCGTCTTGAGGGGGCAGGTGAGTGCGTTTTGTAGAGGACAACTTATGGAGGGATCCAAGTCAGTTGAATCAGTCGAAGCCACAAGTGCCTGTTGGATGGTCAACTATGATTCCTTTGGATTATTTGCAAGGAAATTTCATGTACTAGTCATGGAGTATTGGCTAAGAAATGTAATGTATTCGTTATGTCTATATGATAATCACAATGCTGTTCTGTACATATTGTAACTTTATATGGAAACTAAAATGTGTCTTGTCTTTCAGATGTTATAAATATGGCCAGATAATGGTATATTCTCTAATGCAAGAAATGTGGCTAGCTTTGGGTCCTTTCCTCAGAATCAGCTATATGTTTATTGGTGTGTAATGTCTGTCTGGTTTGATATATGACCGGTCTCGCTGTGGTCCCTCACCTGTTCTAATGCCTTCTGGTGCACTGTATATAGTTTGCACATGATTACCACCTGGGTCAAGGTGGTGGTAAATTGCATGTGCAATTTACTGTTTGTGCGACTATTCACTATCTGTGACTGTAATCTACATACGGATATCAATTTGAAAATACTGATTTCTTATCTGCAATTAACTATTTGGAGTCGGTAAATAACTGAATCGGTAGACATTTGCTATGCTAAATTTAGTGCTACGAATGCATTTCACACATACTGATTTAATAGTTCTGCGACCAGTATCCAGTTTGCAACTAAATACCGATACACAAACGTTTTGTACACTATGGCTCTTGGTTGGGAATTAAAGTTTAATCGCCTTCTCTTAGCATCGTTGCAGATAGGAAATTCACCAACAACAGTGATTTGTTTACTTTTCTCTTTAACACCCGCTTGAGCGTGCCCTAGTCTCCCTTTTACCTAAGTATTCCTGTTCTTGTTTTGCAAAGGTTGTATGTGCATTGCACCACTTTTCTTCGTAATAATGCCACCGTGATAGAGTTTGTCCACAGGAAGCAGTCGAGCAGGCTATTCACCCAGACATGAGCTTTCCATTATTTGTCCTTAAAGTTCGTGTTTTTTGATGAAATCAAAAATGCAGAATGTATTTTTTATTTAATGTGAGAGCACCTGTCCCACGAAATGACCAGAATATTCCTTGGGGGGAAAAATCCTAGTGTGTGGATGAGTATAAAATGTGGACAATAAGGAAAAATTATTTTGCACACTGGATTTTTTTTAGAAACCTCTGCAATGTCTTCCTGTTCCCCTGCGGCTGAACATGTCAGTGTTCCAAAATAGTTGCAAAAAAATCAAATCAGTCTCCCGTGACTGAAAGCTTCTCTAATTATTTTTTATACATTACAATGTCCTCCAGCTATTCCAGTGACAGTTTTTATCCTTGTCTTGCAAAGACATGTGCTGCTGCGACGCAATTTACAAAATCCCATGTTCGGGTCTTTTGCAAAAAAACTTGCTAGACGGAAAAGTTCTGGTGCTTTCCGTTGTAAACGACCTGAAATTTCACAGTGTGCATATCTTTGATGTTAAGCGCTGTTCACCACCCTGGCCCTCAGTAAACACTGACCAGATCCACATCTATGGGGCACAGTTACATGCCCCAATGGCCACCACAACGTCACTTTTCAGGACGTTCCTGTGGCGATAGAGGTTTCATTTTATTTAAGAGGCAAGGTTTTGTGAATAAAGCCTCCTTTCATGCTATACATAGCGTGAAAGGGGTGGGAAATGGGTGTTGCGGTGGGCATTCCTCCACAACACCTATTGATTTTTACCCTGCTCCATATTCAAAAGAGCAGTGTAAATATGAGGCAGCACCAAAATTAAGACCAGGGAAAACCTGGTCTAAAGCAGGCGCAGATAGGAGAAATGTTTAATTTCTCCTTGTTTTTACTGTTTGTATGCGTGCTGCGTTGTGCAGCATACATGGAAACAGCAAAAGGCCATTGATTGTATATGTGCAGGAAGGTGGCCCTTCCTGCACATAAATAATCAATAACAAAAAATTATGTTTTGCAACTTCTTTGTGTGCTGCATTTAGCAGCAGACATAGAAGTTAGAAAACGCCATTTAAATATAGTTTATGTGCAGGAAGGGAGACCTTCCTGCACATAAACAATCTTTCCCTCAATGCAGACACCCTTGCACTATGGTGGAAAGGTGCCTTCTTTGGCGCTAGGCTGCTAAATTTAGTGCCAGCACAGGGGGAAACACAGGGCTGCGCCATATTGTTATAGCCCTGTGTTTCAGAAGTGGCGAAGTGCAGCGTTAAGCCAAACAGGCTAACTCCGCACTCCGCCACTTCGTAGTAAATATACCCCTAGGTGTTTTACTACTTAACAAATGAGATAAGGGGAGAGGGGTTGGCCTAACGGCTAAGGCGCTCGACCTCGGACCTGGAGATCTGGGTTCGAGTCTCGGTAACGACGCCAAAAACCTCCTGTGATTCTGGGCTAATCACTTAATCTCCCCGTGCCTAAAATGAAAGTGTGTCCTCATGTAACGTAACTGGTGCTATGTAAAGCGCTCTGATACCTGATTCGGTTCGGGTCTAGTTCGTGCTATATAAAACTCTTCAAAAAAAAAAAAAGATAAGGGGCACAAACCAGTGCTTATTTACTACCTGCTTAAAGTAAGTGGTAAATGTGCGCATGCGATGCGTGGCTCATGAAGATAAATGTTTCACACTCTGTACACCACCAGCACCAAAATACACACAAGTAGGTATAACTGGTGAGATGCTGTAGTTACAGAAGCACCAAGTCATCAATGTGTATATTTGTTATATAGACTCATAATTAGTTAACGCATGAGTCAGTTTCAATCATATTGCTTACATAGAATCTTCATCGAAGGTACGCTTTTGAGGAAGTAAGTCAAGCGATCCTACAGCAGAATCAATGTAAATTACAACATGTTTTGCTTTAAGTAAGGTGGTGGGATCGAGCTACTGCAGTGTGCCTTTTAACACAGCGTTCCTGTGCACTCCTGTCTTTTTGTGAAGCGTCCATCTGTGACTTGCAGGAACTCATACTTGTCTCCACCCTCATCAGTTGTTAAAAAGGATACCGCTGCTAAGTGTCTGAAATTTAATTAAATCAGTCTTGTGTGACTGAAAGTCTCTCAATTGTTCAAGCTACAATATTTTAAGACTCAGCAGTTTCACAGTTAGATACTCTCCCTCATCATTCATGCACTGTTAACATATGTAAAGGTTACACTGTGATGAATGCAGCTAATTCTCTCAGCACACACTCAATATTGGCCTGATATAGTTTCTAGTACTGTTGGTTTCCAAAGCTTTTACCACATAGCCCCTGCAGGATGCAAGCACACTAATGCCCTCTTTATCACTAACTGGAATCACTGACGCCATCGCAATTTTGAGCACAGCAGGAATGCTGCTTCTGAGAGGTATTCCACATGGAGATGTCATGTGCTGCAAGAAGGCAAAGGCTGTGGATGGAATACAGGGGAAGCATTACTGAATTGGCTCAGTAAATCAGAAACCTTCTGTAAGAAATTGATTATAGTTTGGGGTGGGTGACTACCCACCTCAAAGAATAATCACCACCCTTGTCAGTGTGATTCCTCAAAGTCACTAAATTAACCTGAGTTCGACCCCTTGGTAGCTATGGCACAGAGTAGACAGGAAATATGTAAAGTATTTATGCAGTGCCAAAACAATAAAAAACACACAATACAAAATAATAGCAATCCAAAATATAATGAGAAAAATATAGCAAAATGTAATAAACAAAATGACCAAAATCCAATATGGAAAACAGGAGATATGAATTTTTTACGTTTTAAGTAGGAATAGTGCCAACAAGCACAAAGTGCCAATACTAGTCTATGGGCATTCTAGACTGAGACCTAGGCTGGCCACTATGAAGCTTGGGCTTGATACACCACATGGTTTGTTCTGGTCAAAGATTTTATTTCCTGACTTAGGGCCTGAACGAGTTTGGCAGTCCTGGAGGTGGCCCCCACGCCAGGACCATCAAACCTGTAGTCAGACTGCCCACCAGATTGGTTTTCTCTTGGTCTGGTGGGCAGTCCTTTGGTGTTCGCACAGAAGTGTCTATTAAAAAGGCACTACAATGGGAATGTCAAAGCCTGTTGCTACACAGCATGGACAGTAAAGTCCATGCCATGCAGGAAAGGGGGTGCATGCAGACAGGTGACCCCCCCTGCTTGTATCCCATGGCCTGAGGCAACAGAGGGCCCCATAGGGCCCTCTAGGTTTCCTCACTGCAGCACTTTTAATAGCGGGATCATTGACATTGAAAGTGAGGCAATCAGGAAACTCATAATATGCTCAGCGGTGCTGCAGCACCCCACCAAGTACATTTGGGCCTCTGACCACCGTTCCACCACTGTGGGATCCATGATCCCTGGCAGTTGCGTCGGTCCTGGGGTGATCCCACCACTGTATTTGTAATACACCAACCGGAACATCAGTCTCAGGCCCTCAGGCCCAGATGTATGACCGCGTGAATTTGCAAGTTGCAATTTGTGCCAAATAGCGAGTCTCAATTTGCGAGTCACAAAAATTAATGTAGGTACCCAACCGGTCCCCAATTTGCGAGTCGAAATGACGCACATCGCAATTTAGCAAGGAGGTAAATGCGCGACCCGCTAAGCGCATCAGATGCGCTCCAGGGCCAAGGAGAGGGTGGCAGCATTGCTGCGTGAGGCATAAGGAACAGGAGGATGCCCATCCAATGTTTCGGAACCTTCAGCAGCCGAGGAAATGGTGGAAAGTACCCAGGAGAGAGAGGCGGTAGTGGGATTTGGACCCTCGACACACCTCAACCTCCACCCCCCTGGTAAGTGTGAAATGTGTGACGTATTAGTATGTCAAACAAAAACCTGCTCCCCACGTGCATGCCACACACCCAGAACCAACTGGATCTACACGCTCCATCTACATGAGCCAAAAGTCACAGTTGGTGCATTATGGGAAATGTAAGTAAGTAATGATTTATTGTTTGGTTAATAAAAACCTTTACAAATTCCATTAAAATAGATAGAGCAGCAAAAATTCATGATTAAAGATCAAAAGAGCATATCGAAAAACATTTGTTAAAAATGGAAAGAACATATCATAAAACATTTGTTCATTATATAAAAATAATTGGTACAGTAATCGGTCCATTTTTGTCAGATCCAGTGAATTGGAAAAGTCTATTGACCATTCTTTGTACAAACGGCTTTCCAAGAGATCTACTGATACTGTCGCTTAAGATAGCTAAAAAGAAATAAGAAAGAGACATGGATCACGAAGACTATAAAAAGCCTCTATTAGGGGACAACAATGCGATTTTCGGATATTTTGGAAGGATCAACATTGGGGTAATGCTGAAGAAGGTCCAAAGTTCAAATTGTTTAAGAACAGCACCAGTAATGCATGTTGTGCTCCAACTTCTACCTTTAGAATGGAGTTGAGCTGGATAAATGATGTTCACTGACAGGTGTGACTAGGAGAGTCTTTTGGTTGCAGTGATGAGGATTGCTGGTCACTTAATGCGAGAGTTTTTTTTCCTCTGCCCCTTCCATAAACCGTACAAAGTGACACAATCACTGTAAGTCTCCACCTCCAAGGCATTCACTGCTTGTCTGCAGGTTCTGGTCCCCCTGCTTGGAAAGATGGGCTTCAATAGCTGCCGCCGTTCTACTTGCAGTGCTCTGCAAATACACAGTAGGTGTAATACACTCTCATCATCTTCCCTGCATTAGCCGCAGATGGACTGGGCTGGAGATTGTTTCCAGGGGGGATGATGCAGAAGGGATGATAGAATGCCCATTCGAAAATGAAAGTATTTTTCTTTCTCCCTCCTGTTGAATCCTGAACCTAGATAGAATTACAGAGAAAACTTGACTTAGCTCTGCATGATGAACCATCCATGGGCCCTATTGATGAGAGCCGCCTTATCTTCTAGTAGGGATAGTTTTTCACAGTCTTTTTTACAAGTTGTTTTAAACATTGATGGGTCCCTGAGGTTGCCCAGAGATCCTCAAGGCCCAGGCAGTCTACTGATTCTGTCAGGTAGCTCATAGTTGCACACTCCTTCTTTGGGTGAATTTCATTCCATAGGAGGGAGTTCAGTGTACCTGCTTCGGCCTTTTTGATCTTGTGCCAGCACTTGGCGTATGCTCCTTTGCGGGCGATTTCTTGGCCCTGCAGGCAGTATTCCAGCCATATTTGGACTGGCGACACATACTTAGGTAGATTGAAAATCATCATAGCCGTTCTAGAGACAATTCTGTCTAAAATGTCCCCATCTCTTCCCGTCAGGCACTCACTCCCATAAGTTATGGCTGGAATGAGTTTTGTTTGCCAGACTAGTAGCAGTGGAATAAGGCTTGGGTCCGCAGTTTTGTGTTTAATAGATTTTAAAGCAGCTGCAATTGAGTTGCCTAATTTATTGATCACTTCTTTTTTGTGTTGAATGTACCTTTGTTGTCTAATATCACTTTCAAGTACTTGTATTCTTCAACTACTATGGGAAATGTAGGGCATGACACAAACAGTGCAGTTAGGGACTGACATGAGCTGAAGAACATAGTACCACCACTGAGATAGTGACTCAGAATTTGTTTCTTTATTTCCTCCTTTTGTAACATAGATACATCTCACGGAGGAGAGCCAAGGGCAGATGATAGTGACACACAGAAGGAGCATGTCCAGATGGAGGAAGGGCAGGATGAGGGTACAGCAATTGAGCCATGTACTTCTAATGTTCAGGCATGTGTTGCATACAGGTCATTACAGGCATCCAGCGCATGACATACCAGCAACACAGCAGCAAGCACCATCCCAGCGCACTCTGGGCACCAGGATCCGGGTTCTGTGTCTGACAGTTGTCAGGAAGGTGGCTTCATGCTAGGATGGACACTCCCACCCATACTGGAGCAGCCACTAAGGCGGTGGGCCTGGAGCAAGCCATGTTGTAGGTTCAGCGTCTGCAACAAAAACAGATTAGGCTGATCAATTCGAAGCTGTGCCAGGGGTTCCTAAACATTACACAACAAATGGCTGAAAACCAGTCCCACTTTAAGCAAAAATGTGATGCCCTTACAGGGGCTATTGCGCAGCTGATCACAGAATTGGCTGAGGAGAGAGGGCAGCAGAGGAGAACGGAGTGCAGCCAGGCATACAGAATGGACTCAATGACCAGGGCAATCGGTAGGCTGACAACAGCAACAACACAGCACACCAAGCACACCCTGGCTCTAGCACATAGTAATGGGCCACTACAGTGGTGATGTTGCACGAGGGCTGCAACAAATTACAGCTGCTGTGGAGGCAATCCAAACATGATTTCTACTGGAGGAGCCTTAGAGAAAGCAGACAGCGAGGTGTTCTGCCGCAGCAGTGTCTCTACTGCAGAAACAACTATGCAGCGGCGAAGCAGCTGTCAGCAGCCACTAATCCCATGTCGCAGATCCCCACATGCTGGACGTAGATGCAAGAAATGATTTTTTACACAAATGTGCCTGTTTGCCTATTTTTGGTGGTGCAGTAACCACATTACATTTATAATTTCATTTGTTTCTGTGGATTGAGATTGACAGGTTGTCCAGCATTATTTATTGACAGGCCCTTCAATTAAAGGGAAATTAAAATTGTTAAGTTCAAATTTTGTAGTGTCATTTGTTTTGTGTACAATGTCAATGGTTATGACGTACCTCGAAAAATAATGCCTGGCTATGTGGTCCCTGCGCCTTCTCCCCTCTACTGCTGAGCTTCCCTCGCCTGACTGTTGGGCTGGAGGGCTAGGGTCTTCAAATCCCAAGTCTGAATCAGACACCTGCATGGGCAAGCCATGCCTGCAGCTAATGTTGTTGAGCATGGCACAGGTTGCCAAAATTTTGCAGACTATCCCAGGCGCATACTGCAAGGCTCCACCACTCTTGTGGAGACACCGGAATTGTGATTTTAGGATGCAAAATGTGCACTCAATGACTGACCTGGTGCGTCTATGTGCCCTGTTGTACCACCTTTCAGGTGCGTTGTTGGGATACAGGTACGGTGTGAGGATCCATGGATGCCGGGCATACGCACTGTCACATGGGGGGAGATTTATGACTTAGACAACATGCAGACAGACATTAAAGTGCAAATACATTCCACTGTGGGCATGAAGATTCAGTACCTAGTAGCAGCCGTGGCCCGTGGAGGGAGTTACGGTGGGGCAGGGAGGGGGAGGGGCAGAGTGGAGGGTGCTAAAAACCGGCATATGGATAATTGCAGGTAAGTAAACAATTTAATCATTAAAACGAATTTCGTAGCCCGCACTGCATCGCATTTTGCCAAATCTAAAATCGTCATCTTTGGGCACTACCCAAAAAAAATTTCGCTAAATGGAGGCTCGGTCACTTGACACTGGGTTGCACGCAGCAATACAATTACCTGGGCGTTTGGTACCACGAATCGGGGCTACCCGGTGTTCACCTAAGGAAAATCCAACTTAAAGGGAAAGCAATCACCTACGCCATTTGCAAACTACAAGCTTCCCTACACAGCCCCTCTACAACGGCTATTCAAAGAGTATTAAAGGCAAAACTAATGCCAGCCCTTAATTATGCTCAACAAGCATTCCCTGGAAAACTAAATAAAGACCTCGAAAAAATAAACTGCAGTACATACAAGAAATTGTTCCATCTACCTGCGTGTACCAGAAACACCATTGTACGTCTCGAATTCTCTCTGAACTAACAAAAGCTGGAAGAGATGGCTGCTTTGAGCAAATACTACTATCTCACAACAGCGGCACACGACAAAACACTGAAGGCAGTTTTAAAAAACATCTTTCAGGAACCCGGGAACCCTTGGTCAGCGACCCTTACTGCGGCAAAGGACTCCCTTAGCTTAGCCACAGAGAATTGGGGCCCTGAGCTAGCCAACTATTCTGCTATTAAAAACGCAATTAAAAAACAAGTCCGCCTCCGCTCTCGTGCATTGGACTTGGAGTCCCCGGTAATAAGGGTATCCCATGAGACCCAAAGCCTGCCGCACACTGCGAATAACGCTAAACAACACCTTACGCAGGCAGTGGGCTACCCAGCTTTATATAAAATTCTAGCCTACAGACCACACCCCCTGCCCCTTAAAGAATTATATCCCACTGAACGAACAGGCTCAGGGAATAAGGAATGCAGGCTCTGTAACTACAAACGGGAGTCCCTGGCCCACCTCCTATTTTGCTGCCCGGCCTTGCGCACAGTCCGTCGCCTCTACCTCAGGCCCATCATCTTACAATTGGGGACACGACCTACAAAGGAGGCGGTCTACCAACTGTACACACGGAACTCAGTTAAACAGATGGCCTCTTTTTGCAAATTTATTCAACAGACTCGTTCCAAGTTGATGGCCATCACGAGCTACAGTGCCCAGAGCCTTATCCAACACATGTTGTTCGGCAAGAAAATAGACTCTAACCCCCTCTGCTCACAAGCACCCAGATTTCGAGCACACAGACTTGTTTTGAAGAAGATGATTTCTCTGATCTTTTTTTTAACTTTTGTAGTTTTGTACTTCGGTTTTAATGTAATGGTTTTGAGTAACCACACAATACATTTATTCATTCATTCATACACTAAGTAGAAGGCCCAAGTCAACATTTTACGTTCACACTGAGAACATTTTCTGGATATTTTTCTTCCGACGTCGCTCAACCCTCCATAGCAGGCCAGATTTGGAGAGGGTTCCCCAGCCTGATTTTCTGCAAGGCCCCAGTCAAATCCTGGAAGGCTGGAGATCTGTAGCTTTCATTGGGACAAACCTGAAGGCCGGGTTGCAGGTGAAGGTAGTCGGCTTGACTCTCGATGTTGGGTCGGTCAACTCATGGAGCTTGTTCCTAAAAGCTATTCAAAGTTCACCGAACTTCTGGAGGTGCTTCCTGAAGGTCTCCTTATAGGTTAAAAGTGTCCAAATCACGAATCCCTTGGTCTGGATCTCCTAGATGGTCTCTGGGATGTCCGGATCACAGTTCCCACAATTCTCATAAGCAAATTCTTAAAGGTCAACTAGACGCCCTCCAGGATGGGGACTCTTGGTGGAGGTGGTGCAGGTGGGCTCTGTTAACATGTAGTTTGCAGGGAGTCCACTCCTTAATCCATATTGAAGCAAGGCACAGTCCCCAGGGCTGTATTACCAGATTGTGCAAAAGGTGCAGTCATTCAGAGTGCAGGCCTTTGAGTACAAATCCAGATTCCAGCAGGGCAGTCCTTCTTATCCTTGTAGTTTTAGGCAGCAGATCTGAGAGACTATGCATCTCTCACATATTTATTCAGTGTTCTAGGGCTTCAAGTAGGGGGTCACCTCTGTCCAATGAGATGCTGGGTGCCACTCAAAACCGTGACAGCTTCTTCCAATGTGTGGCATCTTCTTGTCCCACAAAGCACTGCTCTTCCAAAACCCAACATGAATGATTTCTCTCCAGAGGAGTAAGACCTGAGTAAACAAACCCACATTGTGGCTCGTTTCAATTAGCACCCCTCTCCCTGACCGCTGCAAATTCCTGTCCTAAGTTTGCCATCTGAATGGGGCACTGAATGGGGGGATAAGTACGCCTGGCATTTCTTACTGATCTGCTCTCTCTTTGCGCTCAGCTTGATTTACCCAGCCTCCTCTTTATGACCCATCCTACTCAGCTGCAGAGCACTCTCCGTCAGATAACGTGTGCTGAGGCTAGGCCACTTAGCACCTAATCAAAGCAGCCTGGATAAGCCTGTTAAGGCTGACCAATCAGCAGCGTCCACTAGAAGGCTGGATATTGGCTTACAGAAGAGAAATGTATATTATATTAACTTCTCTACTTTACTGGTTATGGTAAATTCAACAGTAGCAAGTTGTTGAATTTATCAATACCAATCGTTTAAGTCCTTGAATTATATTTCACTCTTTTCCTAGCAATAGTTATACCCAAATAAAATATTGCAATGTTAGCCTATGCAGCTAAGTATTACAATGGGGAAAAATGAAATAGGCAATTGATCCCTCACCAGAGCCTATAAACCATCTTTTATAAAGTCTCCACCAACCCCTGGGACACTCAGGGGAGATCTTGGGGGTGCCTACTATGTAAACATAAGGTAGATTATTACTTTTGAAGTGCCCATACCACCAAAGTCAAGTTTGCACACCATTTACTTTTAAAGATAGTCTGTAAAGCCAGGCTGCCTTTATAATGACAACAGGCACTCCAAAGTGCACACATGCAAGTGCAGGAAATCTACTGGGCCTCAAAACTTCCATACCCTATTATATACATGGGGCTTATAGGTACTTTGAACCCACTAGCCCTATTATATACTAGGGACTTATTGGGTCTGTCAATATCCAATTGTGAGAATGTACTTTAAAGACAGGCTGCATGGTAGGACTGCCTTTAAAGGGATGACAGGCACACAGCGGTACACACATGCAAAGTGCAGGAAATCTGCTGGGCATTTAAATCTCCATGCCCCATTATGTACTGGGGACTCATAGGTAGATTGCACCCCATGGCCCTATTATCTACAAGGGACTTATAGGGGCTGTCATTGCCAATTATAGATGTACCCTATTACGTGTACCTTTTTAAACATAGCACTGACCCTGGGCCTGGTTAGCTGAGCTCAGGGTAAAGTCAGAGTTAGTTACCACCAGTATCATTCAGCAAACAATGGGGGTGAACAGGAAAAAAGGATGACTTCCTACAACACAGACATTAGCAACATTTAATATTGTTCAATTGTTCATCCTTTCTCCCTTCCACTTCCTGAGGTGGATAACTTACTCATCAGCGTGGAGTCTGATACCGGTGTCCTTACCTTCCTCCTCCTGTACCGGCCTCCACACTCTATGCCATCTTTCCCAACCATCCTGAGCGAACAACTTTCCAATCTTCTCACGCAGCACCCCAGTTTCGCCCTTTTCGGTGACCTAAACTATTGGTTTAATGACACTAGCACCGGTCCCCATGCTACAGAGCTCTTCGAGACTCTCAACAGCTTGAACCTCAATCAACAGGTTACCCAACCCACACACATCAAGGGCCACATTCTGGACCAGATTTGGACCTGCAATCTGGCTCTGACCCCGCCAGCCATATCCCCCTGTGTCTGGTCAGACCACTACTTGATAGACACTACCATCACTGTCGTCGGCCGAACTCCTGCTCCTTTGATGGCTGGCGGCTCCTCTCGAAAATGGAATACACACGACTCTCAGGGCTTCCTCACCACTCTGGCAGACACCCGCCCAGTCTTCAATCCCTCTGACATTGTCGAAGGAATAGAACACGACATCGGTTCCTGGCTGAAGTCGGCCAGCGACCTCTTTGCCCCCCTGATCAAATTCCCCCGCACTAGGCATCACAACTCCCATAGGTGGTTTTCTGATGACCTTAAACAGCAAAAACTAAAAACGCGCCAGCTGGAGCGTACCTGGAGACGTGATTATTCCAACACAGCCAGGCAATCTTACATGTCTGCGCGCAGAGTATACAAAGCCGCTATCACCCTAGCTAAAAGGGAACACTTTTCCAACAGGATTTCGTCTGCGCCCAACAAATCTAAGGAGGCGTTCAAAGTGATGAACGAGCTCACCACTGACGATAGAACCCTCCCCGCCCAGACCCCTACTCAAGAGGCATGTGACACCCTCAACCTCTTTTTTGTGGAAAAGATCACAAAAATCAAAAACTCTATACCTCCCCTACCCCAGTTACACCCACTTGACACCTTCACCCACAATACCTCTACCTTGTCCACTCTCCCCACCCTGAACCCCATCTCATTAGCGGAACTCGCCACTCACGTGAAATCCGGCTCCCCCAACGATTGCTGTCCGCCATCTGTCCTGCGGAGTATCTGCATCAATTTACCTGACTGTATTCTTCCCCTGCTGAATGGCTCACTCAGCAGCGGCATCGTTCCTAGCTCTTTCAAGGAGGCGATTCTTGTGCCCCTCCTTAAGAAACCTGGCGCCGACCCCCTGGAACCGTCGAACTATCGCCCCATTTCCCTCCTTCCTTACTTTTCGAAATTAATGGAGGCCCACGTCACCCGATGTCTGTCAAATTTTATCGAATCCTCCTGTCACCTTGAACCCAACCAAGCCGGCTTCAGACCTGCCCACTCCACTGAGGCCATCACCTTGGCAGTCCTGGACACACTAAGGAGGAATGCGGACGCGGGGTCTCCCCAAGCCATCGAGCTCCTGGACCTGTCGGCCGCGTTCAACACGGTGGACCATAACATTCTTCTCCACCGTGTTGGACAGGCAGGCATCCAGGGTCCCGCTCTCAAGTGGATTGAGTCCTTCCTAACTGGCAGAACTCAGGCTGTCCGTCTAGGCCCCTACACTGCAGCAAAAACCCCCACGACTTGTGGAGTCCCCCAGGGCTCCTCCCTTTCACCGCTTTTATTCAACTTATACCTCCAGCCCTTGATCCATTCTCTCCAGAAATGGGACATCATCGTCTATAACTACGCCGATGACTTACAGCTTATCCTCCCGCTCAACTCACCCCTTGCCATCCAAACTTTTCACGCAGTTATGATCCACATCCAGAATTGGATGAACCAAAACCAACTAAAGTTAAACCCCGGGAAAATCGAGCTCCTCCTTCCTGGACTCAGTCATGCCCATTGGGGCCCGCAGTTCTGGCCCGCAGAGCTCGCCCCCCCAGTCCCGGTCAAATCAGTAAAGAGTCTGGGAGTGATTATCGACGCTGAACTGTCCCTTAAGGCCCAAGTGGGTGCAGTAATTTCATCCTGCATGTACCAGCTCCGGAAGATCCGCAAAGTCCGTCACTTACTTCCGCCCACCGCACTTACCCAAGTTGTCATCGCACTTGTGCTTTCTCGGCTGGACTTCTCCAACTCCCTCTACTACGGTCTCCCACAATCCCTGTTACACCGCCTTCAGGTAGTCCAGAACCAAGCGACCCGACTCATTCACGAAACCCCCAGATGGCAATCGGCCAAACCTTTACTTCATCGATTACACTGGCTCCCAATAGGCCAAAGGGCAGCTTTTAAAGTGGCCTGCCTCACATTCAAGGCCCTTTACTGTCCCGGCCCTGCGTTTCTTAAATCTTTAATTACTCCTCATCAACCAACGCGCAATCTTCGATCAGCCCACCGTCATCTACTAGTCACCCCCAAAGCCAAAACCAAGAAATTCGGTGGCCGACGCTTCTCCCATCTGGCTCCAGGGCTCTGGAATCTCCTCCCTCTTTCCATCAAATCCACCCCTTCTCTCCTAAGCTTCAGGAAATTGCTTAAAACCCACCTCTTTCCTCCCCTTGGTTAAAACCTTGCCACTCACGCTTTCCCCTTCACTCACCCTGTCTCAAAGCGCCAGGAAGCCTTCGGTGTCAGTGCTCTCTATAAATTGCACTTAACATAACATAACATAACATAACATAACATCCTGTTTGCCATTCTAACAATGCTGATTACAGTAATATGTCTCATCTTTCTGATAATCACAGCTCAGGCTTGTTATGCAAGAATGCAATAATTTCAATATATGTTTGAAAATGCTTTGTCGTAGCTTTCTTGTGTTTACCTTGGGAGTACAGAGTGACAGAAGAAAGGGTGAGATCTGTTTCCATAGATTTCTTGAGAATCAGAGTGTCATGTTCAAGTTTGCCAACAACATTTGGTACCCTTTAGGTTTAGGGGCTAGATGTGGTACTGTGAGCTAGTCGGAAACCCTCCAATACCCATAGATGGAATTTGTGGACTAGGGGGCATATTATCAAGGGATTTATCTCAGCTTTTTTGGCTTTAAAAGCCAAGAAAGCGGAGATAAAATGATCTCCCTTTCAGCAACAGGGTGCTAACACGCAAATTTGCATGTTAGCACCCTTTTTCTCTATGCTTCCCCTTGCATCTCTAATGAGATGCAAAGGGGGCGTTCCAGAGAAAAATAATAGGAGAAATGTTGTTAAGCGACATTTCTCCTATTATCAAGGATTTCAATAACCCTGTTAGTGATAAAAAAAAGCAGCGCTAACCGCGGTTAGCACTGCTTTTTTTACACCTGGTATTTTCCTGACTAAGCCATGATATCCTATGGAAGGTGGATATCATGGCTAAGTTTGTGAGCCCCTATCATCAAGCTAATGCCAAACTTCGAGAGATTATCGTTGGTTTTACAGCGATAATCTCTCATTTGGCAGTTAGCCTGAGGATTTTTATCACTTCTGAGATAAACCTTGCTAATACCAAGTTATCTCTGCGATAATTTCCGGCGATGCTTAGCGTTAAAAAAATCGTTGCTAAGCCTCGTTAGGGATAAATATCGCTAATCGTTGGTAATATGCCCCTATATCTCTGTGCAATGAATTACACGTTGGTCTGATACACAGTCCTTCTATATTTGTAGGAACCGTATACCAATCTGAGCAGTTGCATGAAAGGCATCTTGTAGCTTATTGTACCCCTGCAGCTTGAGCAGGAGGGGGGCCTTATGACCCTTGGAGTCTACTTCGTTGTATTGGGTATAAAAGGAAGAGGCCCAGTTCTTCACGGCTCCCCTCAAATCACAGACAGCAAGTTCAATCCTTTTCTATTCTCCCTAATATTTTTAAATTGCATGTTCACCTTTGAATTTTATGAACTATGAAAAATATGTTTTAAATTATTTTTTTACCTAGTCCCATTACTGACATACAGTATTAGGATTCTAATCTGTATTCTGGTTTTCTACATAAGACATCTGAACTAGCCACAGCAAAAAATATATTTTGGGTGCTAGCCACTGAAAGGATATTTTAAAATTACGTTTCTACATATCCTACTTTTATATACCATGTATCCTTCCTTGCATAGAAGAAGGCGACAAGGAGTGACATTTTAATATTTAGAAGAGAGGTTTTGACCTTTCAAAAGGGTATATTTTGACAAGTCGAATTTCATTTTTTTACTGAGCTAGAGTCAAGCTATACAGGGTAGGCCTGAAGCCATGTTTGCACTGCCATTGAAATGGATGGCACACTAGGTGCTGCATTCCACTGGTGGCATTTATATTCCAGGCCCTGGGTACACTTTTATTGGATATTACGGTACAAACAATGTGATGCGGATACATTCCATGAACAAGTGAAAGTACTTTGAACAGAAATGAGTATAGTAATAAGATAATGACATTCAAGTGGTAACATCGTGGGTAACTTGGCAAATATTATAAGACCAGACATTATCTGTCAGCCGCATCTAATACTATGAGACCTTATTGAGATGAAGGTTACTGAGGAAAGAGAGAGATAGGAAAGAAGGAGAGAAAAGAAAGAGAAAGAGCATAGAGGAAAGGTGCACCACGACGTAGTTACAGGTCACGACTCTTCCAGCAGACCCAGAGAAATACGCTCTGTGCTTTAATGTCTATAAGTTCCATGCGGATTAATGGATCAAGGAATATGTAGACCATGTGAAGACTGGAGAAGTCACGGACGCTTGTGGGTGCTAAAATAAGTATCAAGCGAGTTCCATAACCGCCTTCGAGTAGGTCGCCATGGAGTGGTTTGGAGAACGATGTTGTCCGCGCCTCGGAGGTTCATCACCCAGTTCAACCAGCAAGCATAACTCACCTTTTTGGTGTCTTTCCAATTGTTTAGGACGACCTTAACAGCCGCCATGAGGAGGAGGTCTAGCAGGGAATTGTCTGTCTCAGGAAGCTGCGTTATTTTGATAAAACCGAAAACTAAATAGGGGAGTTCTTTGAGGGGCGAAATGTTGAACAATTTACGTAAAAAGTCAAATACTCCGTCCCAATAAGTTGAGACACAATCACATTGGAGAATGAGATGGTTTAAGTCCCCTTCAGCACGCTTGCAATTCCAGCAGAAGGCGTCGGGACTAATTTTATGGTCATAGAGGCAAGCTGGCGTCCAGAAGACTCTGTGCATGAGCCAGAATTTGGTTTGTGATAATGTAGGGCTTATTTTGTGGCTCATACATGATTTCCATGACGCAGACCACTCCGACTCAGAAATGGAAAAAGAGGCGAGAGAGGACCAATACCGTGTGGCATTTGCGAGCAATCTGGAGGACTGCGGGCCTAGTAGTTTGTATAACATTTGGCTTCTTTAAATGGTTATTTCACTTTAATGGTGACTTATGCGTCGGAACGATAGATTTTCTGTTTGATAATTAACTGTTGGCCAAGAGCCCTCAAATCTCACACTTGCGAGCTCTTGGACATTGAGATCACTGTAAGAAGACATACAAGCTGTCAGTGGTGTGGGTTTCAAAGAAAAGGTGTTGTTACTTTTACAGGTGTAATGGCCTTCATACATACCCCTGTAACTTCAAGAACAACAAATACCACAGTTTTCACTTTCATTCAACCAACCCATTTTGTTTTATACAATATGTTTGGGTCTGATGGATTAAGATACTCTAGTTAGTGTTGCTTCAAGGGGAAACATTGATTTTGGAAATAAAGTAAGGTTACATTCCTCAGAACCAACAGTTGCTAAAAATAAAAATAAAAACTCTCTAACTCAGTGAGAACTTGATTAAGTTCACTTTAATGATTATCTGTTTACAAATGTAGGCACTGGAGTTATATTGTGTGAACCAAGCTGTCAAGCAACAGCGCATTGTCCATCATGCTGGTTACAGAATAGTGGTGCATGCAGCTATACATGCGACTATCCATGGCAAATGTTCTTAAATGTGTCTGTATGTTTCTGAGAGTGGGAACAGTGGTAACATATTCAAAAAGATAGCCAATGTTGGCATGACCACTACATCACTTCTTATGCAGCCACTTCCTCTAATATCACTTCTTGCATATTGCTTGGTGGGATGGCTATCATTATGTGCAATGCCCAAAGAGGCATGGATGTTGTAGCAAGCTGCAGGCTTCACCATCATAGCCACTTCAAATGATCTCACTGCCAGTCATGTCACTTTGTGCATGTTTGATGGTGAGGGAGGATCATTGGCCACAAGGTTTGACTCCAGTGAGACTAAAATTGTGGCCACGGCTGTCTATGCCACTTTTTCAGCAACTCCTTATACAGAAGTTGGGGTCAGCTGTCTCTTTTTGCAAAGTCACTACCAGTTACTTTCATGTCATCACTGAAGTAGAAATAGTACTGTGGTATGGTATGGAACAGTCTTGTGGGGTATAGGATGGCCTGTTGCTGAGCAGCATATATTGAGATGTCTTATATTGAGTGGTGGGTGTGGTGTTATGGTGTGGTCTAATAGTGTATGGGACACTTTGGTTTTGGATTATGTGGTGCAGTGAGATGTGGTGTCATACAGTGGTATGGTTTGATGTGGATCAGTTATTGTGTTTCAGTATAATGTCGTGGAGCATGGCTAGGTGTGATTTGGTGAGGTGTGATATGTGTTTATGATGTTACATGACAAATTGCTGTGACAAGTGGTTTGGTATAAAACAACTGGCTCCCTCTATCTGCACGATACTTAATCTCTCTATAAGGGAAGGCCAACTCCCAGAGTGGAAAGCAGCACAGATAATCCCCATTCTAAAAAAGGTGAATGTCCCAGTAACAGATTTATCCAACTACCGCCCTATCTCCCTCCTGCCTCTACTGAGTAAACTATTGGAAAAACACATAACAAACTACTCTCAGAATATACGGAGTCCATTGGATGCCTCGATCCCTCACAGTCTGGATTTAGACCAATGTACAGTACGGAGTCAGCACTGGTTGCTGTTACAGGCAACATAAGATACTCCCTCGATAATTACCAGGCGGTCTCTTGTTGGTGCTGTTGGATATGTCGGCAGCCTTTGACACTGTGTCCCACCTTATCTGCTCTAGATCTGTGGACAAGCCCTGTCATGGTTTTCAAGCTTCCTATACCATCACTCACAGACCATTAATCTTGGTCCCTTTTGCTCCCGAACTATGGAGCTTACCAAGGGAGTACCAAAGGGTTCTTTTCTCAGCCCCACTTTGTTTAACATTTATGTGGCACCCCTTACAAAATTAATCAGAGAATTCAGCTTCACCTTGATTTCATATGCTGAAGATACACAGCTCCTAAGTATAAAACAACCAGTATTTTTCTCTAAGCTAACGCTGACGTTAATGCTAGACTGAACTGATGCAGATCGATCCTTGCAGAATGAGGAGTCTCTGCCTAGTTGCTGTGACTCTTGCTGTTACGTAAGCAGACTAAGACAGAGTAATGTCTTGACTGACTGAACTGGGAACTTTGCTGAACTCTCCTAAGAGTCTTTGAGGGATACTCTCCAGCCTGCCTTTCCACGCCAACGCATACGCTGTATGTGTTTGGGGGTCTACCTCGGCTGAGGTAGATCGCCCCACTCACCTTATATTTACTGAATCCAGAGGCTTTGGTATATTTCATTAAACCTTTCACTATTTGAATTCTAATCTGAATGCTAAAGTAATTTAAATGTAAATGTTTTCCATCTTTATTTTAATGAACTAAAATATACTACTTAGGGCCCGATTACGATATCGGTCGGAAACTCTAGCGACCAATTCGGATTCGGAATCGGGTCCAACTGAATCGGGTTTGGCAAGTCCGACCGACCGAGTATGATGCTTCCGAACATTGACTTCAATGGGACCCTGTGTTCCGAAGGACAACACAGGCTCCCATTGAAAAAAGGGGTTGTGCGGGAAACCTTGCACCCTGTGACAGGCTCATGGTGCCTGCCACACTGTGCATGGTTTTACAGGGGGGTCCCATGGGTAACCCCATGGCCCCCAAATAAAGGACTCCGGGTAAAGGGGGGCCTGCTACGGACCCCCAAAGTCAAATTCCGACATCTGTTTTGTGTCGGGCGGGCCAATTCAGAACGGCTGTCAGAATCTGACATCGAAATAGCTCAGTCATAAACGGTGTCCATAGGGCTACACGATTCGACTCCGAGTGCCAATTGGAACCGAGTCAGACACCTGAATGTTTTCCCTGCATTGTAATCAGTCGCTCAGAAATTTTCTGAATCGGTCGGAAACATAGGTTCCGGAACGGTGTAGGGAAATCTGATTGTCGATCAGAGGATTTCCGACCGTCATCGTAATCTGGACTTTAGACTGACTTTGCTGATCTGATTCATCATTATTTATGAGTGAGCATTATTCCTCTGTTACCCGATGTCTAGAGACAAATACGAGAGAGAAGCTTCTAATTATCAACTTCTGATGCTATCATTTCTCTTGGCTATAACTGAATTCTTGGTTTGCATAATCCTTGCTCACCTATGTTTGGGTTTGTTGTGTTCATATTTTATATCCAGGACATTTGGTTGAGATTAATCTATATGAATTTAATTTCAAGTTTGTAGATACAGTAATCCTATTGCTGGTCCTCATTGGGTAACTGTTCATTCCCCAAATATCCAACCCCTTTCAGCACAGAGCAAGATCCATCAGAGGACCAATTATTGGTAAAAGAATAAAGAGTAAAAAGAACCTAGTAAATGCTACAGCACTTGTAATCCCAATCTTCAGAAAAACAGACCTTGAACTAATCAGTTTCTTGATCTTTTCCCAGACTTTGGAACTCGATCCTCCCTGAAATTTGGACTTGAACTCCCTTATCTGTATTTAAACTACAATTAATTGTCTTCCTCCTTACTAAGTACCTACCTAACCACACCACTGCCTAAACAAGCATAACGATCTAACGACCGCGGCATATAGGTTTATGCATGTAATCTAGCCACATTAGACAGGAGGCAGACATTAACAAGACAGCAGTCTTCCGGACCATGGGGACTCCATAGAATCTGAAAAGGGTAGTGTGACCATCTAGCTCTCTGTACCCAAACACTAGACATGTTCCATGGCTATACATCTAACTGCACTGCTGTTGAATGCATCTATTTGATATAAACAAGTATGCTCTCTTCTTAATAGGTAAGACATTGCTATATGACAGTAGCGCTGATGCCTTCACATGCCTAAGACTACTTGTGCTTTGATACTTTCCTTCATGTTATTGTTTGTGATGCTATGTAAAGCTTTCTTACACTCCAGGGCCTAATTCACTTTATACACAACATTAAATAAAATTTAAATAAGAGTGTGGTGTGCTTCTGATTGACATGGTGCTGTATGGGGAAATAATTCAATCCCCTCCACTTTTCTCCCTGTTTTAATGATCCTGTCCATTAACACCCACAATTTCAGAATTCTCTTCTGAAATTATCTAAAATTGTTAACCCTTATCATCTCAACAGGCACATATGCATGGTACCAACTCATAAATATCGGCACATCCATATCGACCTTACCTTACTTGTAGCTAAACTGCTTATCGGCAGTCTGGTTCATGGCAAACTTGCTTATGCAATAGCCAACTCTTAGGACTATCCCTGGACTGATTTGACCCCATCAGTCACTCAATTGAATCATCTGCTAACCATTTAAACTCTTGCTATATGTGGCCACTTCCCTCACCAAACAGTAAGCTGAGTGGCTCACTTTAAAACATCCTGATCTTGGTTTTCATTTAATTCAACAGTCTTGGTTCTAAGCGGCATATTTACAAGGAGTTAACACCACCAGAATGTCACTTTTTCCAACGTTCTGGTGGCATTAACACCTTCGCCTCATTTACAAGGCGGCATTTAGCCACTTAACATCGCTTAGCACCGCTTTGTAAATAATGCCCCTATTCAGGCAGCACTTAGCATGAAAGGGGCGTGCAATGGGTCTAGCAGTGGGCATTCTGCCGTAATACTCATTGCTTTTTGATGTTGCCCCATAATTACAAGGTATGGCTCAGCGCCAAAAATACAACCAGGAAATACCTGGCCTTAAGAAGGCAATAAGTGGAGAAATGTTTTATTTCTCCTCGTATTTTGCTCTTTCCATGTGCGTTGCATTTTGCACCATACAAAGATATAGCAAATCACCTGTAAAGATTGTTTATGTGCACATAAACAATTGCCCCTGCAGCACTGGCATCCTAGCAAAATGGCACAAGGGTGCCTGCGCTAGCACTAGCCAACTTTTTTAGCATCAGCGCTAGGGGTAACGCAGGGATGTGCTGCATTCTTGGGAATACGGTGCATCCCTGTGTTCCCGAAACTATCGGAGCATGGCGTTACCAATTTTGGCATAAAACTGGGCTCCGTCAGTTTCTTGTAAATATGCCCCTCAGTTCGTCTACATCAACCCCATTCTGACAATCTGACAAAAACCCTCCACAGACTCATTGTGCCGAAATTCCCTGTTGCCTGTGCCTAAATGGTGATGTTCTTGCACTTGGCTACTCTACCTCTAGGAAACCCACCACTCTGAAATCAGATTGACCGTTTCTGACCACTGAATTGTAATGGATGTTTTAAAGTAGTTTAAAGATTTATATTCTTGCTTCTTATTAACAATGTATAATGTGCTTTTACACATTATTTTACATCTAGGGACTGATATAGAGTAATTGCCTTTCAAGAGAATTTCCTATGATGTATAGGAATGAAGTCCAGATATCTGTGAAAAATTCAATTTTGAACAAGATGGATGACATCTGTCACTGACTCATGCTTCCCTCTGCCTTCACAGCACACAGTCAAGCTAAGGTGATATTTGTTTATTTCCATTGCTATATTGATTTGCTCACGATTAACTTTCCATGGTGCAGATGTAAAATTGATACTAGTAACATATCCTCTGTTTCTAAACTGGACCTATTCACTTGAAGAAAGTCTGAATTGCATTAGCATAGAGGGTGTTGAATATGTATTTAAGAACATTAGATAATACTTGTGTTAGGGTAATAATGTGTATTTTTCTTGTGTTCCGATTTGCTAAAGAAGTGATACTTTTGCTTACACCACAAAAAGTAATGCTAATTTTGTATGCAAGATTTGCGTATAAGAGCCCCTTAATTATTGGGGGATGAGCCTGAGATTTTGAAGGTTTTTCTATTCTACTCGGGAAACTGCCAAATTTCTTTCTCATTTTGCTGCCTTTCTGATTTTGCTGCCTATTGGGATTTAAAAATGTTGCTGATTTTTGCTTATCCTGTCTAACTTTGCATCTGAGAGCCTTCATGGCATTGATTCTGTAGCGCTTATTTAAAAAAAAAATAACTAAACACCTTTAACTTTTCATTGATCTAAAACTCAGTTATTGAGTTGACTCCATTACTTAATGAGCTGTTGTACTCTGATGATTTGATTTTTGGAGATGTGCTTTAACGTGGGGACAGATCGCCTCATGAAATTGAGGTTAACACCATCTCGAATCCAGTAAACTGTGGGAGAAACCAATGAGATAAATTTACAGAGTGCCTACATTTTGGGATACAATTTTGCTCCCACACATGCATTGGCAGTGGGGTAGTCACTGTCCAACAACTGATTCAGAAACAATGGCTTTGTAGAGGTCCTGAACTTCTTGACCTCACCCCACTTTACATATTAATCTTAATTCATCCCAAAGCCACTCGCATTTTCAACTAATTGTGCTTTCGCCAAGGCATTTTATTACTTATCATATTATTTTGCCAGCAAGTCGATGTCCATATTCTTATTGTCCTGATGATAACCTTTTATATTGTGGAGAAGGTCAAAACATCAACACTTTACACACCAACGTGGTCTCAGTTCATTTTCTATTGAAGAAGTGGTGTAATTGCCACAATGTAATACACTTGAATCAACGACCTTGACTTGAGCTGTCAATGTTCTGTTACATACACAAGCTCAATTACTGTTTTTTTTTAATTTTCTTCCGTTTGTGTAAGAACTAGAGACAACAAATACTGATAATTACTGTCACGATAGTTAATCTGATTAACATTGAATGTATTGAGCAATTCATTTGTTCATGTCTGTTTTACATATGTATTTGAAATTAGTCTGGCATACAGAATTGCATGTGTGGAGTGCAGGCGTTTGAGTTTTGCGTCTATCTAGAATCCAACAGGGCAAGCCAAGGCTAGAGACAAAGTTAACAACTGCACTAATTTCACTCGTTCGTGTTTCACTCCTCATTAACGTACCTTTCACTTACACACATTCCACTCTCTCTTGACCATCTCTTTGTCACCTCCACACTCCTCTCGCTTTGTAGTGTAGTTCTTATATTCCCATTAGGCTCTGCGCATTGGAACAATATATCCTATAGATTTGACATAGGACTTATGTCTACTAGGTCTCTATCGAATATATTAGACTTTTTTTTTTTTTTTGCAAAAACTTTTATTAAGAAACAAAGCATCACACACAGCCATCCGCCTACAACCCAGGGAAGGGGCCGGCAGCAAAGTAGAGGCAACAGGTCCATATCTCCCGATGAAAACTCACACAGCCAATGAGCCGACAACCCGGAGGTCCGGCGGCCATGGGTATAACAAGACAAGCAATATAAAAGTAGAAATCTGGAAACTGAGATGGCCTTCGACGTTCCACAGTACCTCTGTCCTTCCCTAGCTCATTCTTCATTCAAACAAAGCATTCACTCCCCTCCCAAACTACCGTAGCAACCCCTCCTGGATGCGGTTTAAGGCAGACAGCCTAGGATGCATTAATTCAAATTCCAATCCCAACTATCCCCCCACCCCTAATTCTCAGCCTACATACCTACGCCCAGTCATTCCAAGATCACACTAATGCAGCATGCCTGCAGTGTATTTCCGGGATGTGCCCGAGTCCCCGCTATAGTCCATGTGCCCCTGACAAAACTCAGAACCCACACAGAGTAACGTCCACTACAGAGTGCCTGCCTCCTAAGTAGGTGATCGAGATCCCCAATTCTACCCTCCGCGTATGTCCCCCTTCCCAGCTTCCACAGCACCTTATTCTATTTGTGTAATGCGCTAGGGTCCCTCAAGTACCCCCCTCTCCACGCCCAGTATTCTCCTTCAGACATTCCTGACTCACACATGTCTCACTAAGTGCCGGTCGCTCACTGTTTCCATTGCGTAAATATGTCTGGTATAGACCCCAAAAATTCTTAGGCCGGCTCATGGGTGGGAGCAATTCGCTATAAGTTTCTGATTGTGTGCAGCAGTATAACATGTCCCTGACCCACCTAGCTTTGGTCGGAGACGGGCCTCTCATCCAGCAGCAGGCCACTACGCGTCTAGCAATCAGTAGGCCCATATCTGCCAGTCGGCGTAAGGCCACTGGCAGCGTCTTGGAATATCCCAACAGTGCTAACGCCGGACTCAGAGGTAGATCTGTGTCCAGTATTGCACTCATTTCCGAAAATACCTCCTGCCAGAATTTGTTAATGCCCGGACAACTCCACGCCACATGCATGAAATCCGCCACCTGCACGTGACACCGCTCACACTCTGCAGTTTGTCGAAGGCCATACCTATGTAGTCTCTCTGGGGTGTAGTATACTCGCTGAAGGAATTTGAAATGTATCAGCCTGTGTCGTCCGTTAAGAGATAGTTTTCTTCTGTTGGAACAGCAATATTTCCACATATCGTCATCTATCTGCGTTTGCAGATCGTGTTGCCATGCCATTCTGGCTTTCGAGAGCTGATGTGTCTTATGCTGGGTCCCTATCCTCACCAAATTCGTTACTAGCTTCTGTGGAGAAGCCGTTTTGATCACGTACGTAAACTCCGGGGTTTCCGGGGGTTCCGTCATGTCAGGACCCAGAAGGTCGGAGAGGGCACTACGAACTCTATGGAACTGAAAGCGCAGCAGTACCGTAGCCTCCGCTCCCTCGGTGGCGATTTGATCCCAGGTCTTCACCACCCCGTCACCAAATAGGTCTCCCATCTTTGTGACACCCAGCTTATTCAGTGCTCGTACCACTCCTTTCTCCTCCATTGGCGCCAACCACAATGCCCACTCTATCAGCATAAGGGGAGAGTATAGTAGTTCATAGTCCAGTCCCTGTAACAGTGCATGCCAGGCGTGGGTCGTAGCCTTAATGGAGTCCAGCCTGCCAACCCTGCGATCCAGCGGCCAGCATACCGTAGCCGGCAGAGGGGTTGGGTCTGTGAATAGACGCTCAAGAATCACATGAGGAATATCCAGATTCCCATGGATCCACGTATGGAGATGTGAGGCCTGTGCAGCTCTGTAATATTATTCCATGTCTGGTGCACCTAGCCTACCCATCTCATAGGGAAGCATCAATACTTTCCACTGGACTCTGGGTTGTTTGCCACCCCAGGCAAGCCTGACAAGCGTTTGCGTCAAAGTCTTGAAGAAAGCCTTGGACAGAACCACCGGTATATTGTTAAAAAGGAACAGAAATCTGGGCAAAACAACCATCTTTATAAGTGCTATCCGTCCCATCAGAGACAAGGGAAGCCTGCACCAGGCGTCCACGTCTTCTACTAATTTCATGTAGGCTACTCCGTAATTTTCCCGTATAAGAATGTCAGGATCTGTGTGGAATTGAATGCCCAGATATCTGACCGGCTCCGTCGCCCATTGCAGTGGATATTCCATCTCAAATTGCAGCGTCGCCGGTGTTAACGGGAACGCCACCGATTTGTCCCAGTTCACCCGCAGTCCTGAAAGTGCACCAAATCGCACTACCTCTCTTAGTACCGACGAGAGGTTCGTTTCCGGGTCACGAACATACAACAAGGTGTCGTCTGCGTAGGTGGAGATGCCGATCTTGTATGTTGGAAAGTTAATCCCTTCCAACCTATGGTATTCTCTGAGCGCGCACGCTAATGGTTCCGCAACCAGCGCATACAGCAAGGGCGACAGCGGGCAGCCCTGTCTAGTGCCTCTACTTATCTCAAAGGCATCTGTGACACGGTCACCCATCTGCAGTCTCGCCTTGGGCCTATAGTACAAAGCCCCAATCATTGTAGGAAGGGTTCGCCAAAACCCAGCTTCCGTAGGACTCGGATCATGAAGGGCCATTCAACGGAATCAAAGGCTTTCTCCATGTCAAGGAAGATCGCAATTGCTTTATTTTCTTGGCGCACATGTTGCATGGTCCCTAGTACCGTCCGGATGTTATAGGTGAGATTTCTGGAAGGTATAAAACCAGCTTGTTCCGGTGCAACCAATTCCGGCGCAAGAAGCACCAGTCGAGTGGCCAAAACCTTGGCATACAATTTGGTGTCCACATTGATTAGAGACAGCGGCCTATATGAGCCACACTGGTGAGCCGGCTTTCCTGGCTTCAGAATTGTGATCAACAGGGCTTCCCTCATGGTGCTAGGCATGCTCCCCTCTACACAGATGTCATCAAAGAGGGTTGATAGGTATGGGACAAGTTTGTCTTTGAAGGCCTTATAGAAGCCCACCGTTAGCCCGTCCGCTCCGGGGGCACTACCTGATCGCATCCCCTCCAGTGCCTCTATTATCTCATCACTTTGTATAGGCGACATCAAGAATTCCCTCTGCGCATTGGACAGAAAGGGCATTTTAATATAGCTCAGATAGTCGTCAATTTCCTCTTCTACTCGAGAGGACCTGGATTTGTACAGACTGGAGTAGTAATCCCTGAACTCCTCAAGTATCTCGTCTTCCCCATGGAGTACATCCCCCGTTGAGGTCACCAGCTCTGCAATCACCAGCGGTCGTCTATCGTTACGTATTATTCTAGCCAACAGAGAGCCAGGGCGCTCCCCCTCCCCATAAGTATGTGCAGTGGCGTATTTGCCCATATGTTGCACTTCCCTGTCCGCCTCCTCGTGATATTCAGTAAGGAGTTCTTTAATCTGTGATGACATGTCCGTTCCGGGAGCGTTCCGCTGTTGCGCCTCAAGGGTAGCCAGCTGGGTTTCCAATGTCCTCAACCGTTGTCTAATAGACTTCAGCACACTAGAGTGCTAGGACATGGAAATACCCCGTATGAATACTTTGAACGCTTCCCACAATGTCTGGAAGCTATCGACAGTCCCCACATTGGTTGCAAAGAAGGTGTCTATTTCCTCTGCCAGCTCTCCCCTGAACACCTCGTCCAATAAAGAGTAAGGAGGAAAGCGCCACGTGAAAGGGGGAATTTTCTTAACCGGTGTCTCTAATACCAGTAGGAGCGGGGAGTGGTCCGAGAGGGTGCGTGGTAGTAACTCACAGCCCTTAATGTGCTTGACAAGTGCCTGCGACACCAACCAGTAATCAATCCTGGTGTGAATATCGTGGTATGCTGAGTAATGGGTATATCCGCCCTGCGTGGGGTGTCTACTCCTCCAGACATCAACCAGATCAAGCTTGAGGAGCTCTGAGTGCATGAGTGAGGCCACGGCCGATGGCCGGCGGTCTGGACCCGCAGACCAGTCTAGCCCTGGGTCGAGTACTAAATTAAGGTCGCCCCCCCAAACCATGCTGGAGCAAACATAATTTCTGCATTGTGCGGCCAGTGTATCATAGAAATCTGGGGAGTCGTAGTTAGGACCGAAGATGTTAACCACTATAAGGTCGTGGCCCCTGCCCACACATCTAGAAATTAAGTAGCGACCTGCAGGGTCTACCGTGAGCACCTGGAGTTGTAGTTTAGATTTCGGGTTGACCCATGTAATCACACCCCTGGCATGTGTTGTGAACCCAGCGGCTAAGCTATGACCCTCAAGCCCCCTGGCAGCAAGCATCTTACTCGTAAGAGGAAGGTGAGTCTCCTGAAGGAGCGCCAAATCTATGTGGTGTCTGTGCAAGTAACTCAAAACCTTTCTGAGCTTGCGATAATCGTTCAAGCCTCTCACATTCCAAGTCATCACTCTTAGCGTTTCACGAGCATCGTTCTGAGCCATCATCCCAGTATCAGCCACCCCATAAGTGTAGGTATAATCGAATATATTAGACTTAATTGTGAGTGCCAGCTAGCTCAGAGGTCACTAGAAGCTTTCTAGAGTTCACAAGAAGGGATGTAGTTTCTGACAACCGCATAAACATGACAACTTTGTTTCCCCAAGATAAAACTGATCTTCAGAGTCGAGGAAACAATAGATAGATTTTTTACTCAATCATTCGTGCATGCTTCGTTTCACTGGAGGTGCAGAGAAATAGAGAGACGGGCGTTTTCAATAAAAGGTATTTATTGAACAGTCTTCTTTCTCAAGCAGAAGAAATGAACTGCTACAATCGTAATACTGGTTGCAAAGTATAATGGGACCAGTAAAAAGGGTAGGATAAAATAATACTGTAAGAGCATTGTATGGCTCCTAGACCATAGTTAAATACATACATAAACCCTGATTTACCTAACCTAAGCCTAGTACGAGGTCAGGAGTAAGTGAGGGGTAGCGTAAATGTAGTATTCTTTGCCAAGAATCTATCTAAGATTTCTCAAAGGGCCTAATCAGCTCCGTACCTTGGTTTAGAATGAAGAAGGTCAGGCTCAGGACTCGATTTCCCAACAACCCGCAAGGGTAGCTTGGAAACACTGGAGCTGGATTTCTCGGCGTGAGAAAAGACAGCGTCTCTCTCAGTGCGTCTCTGGAGGATCGGCTTCCTTCGGCACTTGCTGTAGCAGGATGCGTCGGGCAAGTAGATAGTTGAACTGCTCCAAACCACTGTGTGTTTGCTATGCCAATTGTGGGCATATTTATACCTTGAAGGTGCCAAGTTTGACGTAAAGGTGGACATAATAAGGTCATCAAAGAGTCTCCGTTCTTTGAAAACTCTAGGAGTTCTTGGACAAGTCAGTATTCAAGTAAGGAGGAGTCCCTAGCTGCTGAAGCCGAGTTTTCCAAGAAATCGTTATGGATTTTCGGAACTTGTCGAAGTAGCCCTGCTGCATTTGAACTGCATGAGCTATGTCTAAATATGGTTATGATTTCTATGCCTATATAAGGATACGGTGATCTATACCTATATAAGGGCATGAATCGGGAAAATTACAGTAGGGTCCTAAAATGCTATACAACAGCCTGCCCTTTCCTTGTACTCGTTATCTCCACTTACTCACTTTCTTCTTTTACTCTCCCACCATCTCCTTTTATTCTCAGGTGAAAATAATGTAATTCTATCAACCCATATTTGTGGAAAGAAAATCTTTTGGGTGGGAGAAGGCTAGATCAAAATGATGGTTTCCTTACTTATCAAGAAACTTCAGCTGAATTACAAGAGTGTTGGCATATAAGTGAGATATGCCAGACACTTATGCTCAAGTAAAGACATTCTCAGCATATCCCCGACCCACACCTTCCACACAGACCCCCATTTCCAGCCCAACATCAGGAGGTCATCTCTGTACTCTTTCCTAGGGCTTGGTAACCTCTGTCTGTATCACCCAGTGGAAGAAGGGGCCCAAAACCTACCTACCAGACAACACCTGACCACCCCAGGTTATCACCATTAACCCAAGGAAAACAGCGCTCAGAACTAGAATCCGTAATATACAAATATCATGTGGGGAAAAACTGCAACCACCACTGGCTTGAGTACAATCCCACAGTGCCCTCCTGCTCTGCCACTGGCATGAAATTGTGCAGATGCCCACCTGATGCAGTGTGATCCTGGTGGTGCAACATAATGACAACTGCATGAAGGGGACAGGACATCAGGACTTAGCTCTGAGAGATGAGCTCAGAGCCGATGGTAGAGTGGAGAAAAGAGCTGGGGGGGGGCTGGGAGAGGGGCTGGTTCCAGCTCATCATGTGCCAAATCCAGGGTCGCAGCTATCAGTTGTGCAACCAGTGCAGTGACACCGGGGCTCAGGGGATGTGAGGCTCCAGCATGCCTTGCACCCACTGCAGTTTACGTAACAGTTCTACTCGAATTCATTTTTAGGAGAATTTTTGTTTACATTTCAGTAGGGAGGAGAGGAGATGGGGGGACTGTGAGTTGGGTGGGGTGGTAAAAGCAAATGGCAATGTGGAAGAGAGATAATGAGAGGAGACAGAAACAAGAGAGAAATGGAAAAGGTCTGGTGGAAATAAATGGAGAAAAGGTAAATAGAACAAAAACAGAAACAATGTGAGAGGAGGGGAGAATGGGAAATGAGATGGAGAATATCGAGAAACTGAGAGAGTAGGTGCGGTGTAAAGAGATAAAGGGAGGGCAAACAAGCAGAGAGAGAGAAACACAACTTTAGAGATTTTAGAAAGGAGGAAGCTGAAAGGGGCAGGGGTGGTAAGGGAAAAACTGGAGAAAGGTATCAGCGAGGGAAAGAGGTAAGGACCAGACGGAGTGAAAGGAGACAGGGGAGGAATACAGGACGTCGGAGAGAACAGACAGAAGAAGGAAGGAAACGAGTGAGAGAACAAGATAGAATGAAGATAATATAAGGGTCTGAAAGAGAAAAGGAGGAATGGGAGTTCGGGTATTAAAATCTAAGTTGGCAGAAACGTAAGGAATGGACGTAGATAGAAGAGATAGAGAGTGAGAAATAGGAGTAGAAAGAGGAAAGGCAAAAAACTGGGTAAACGGGAGCAGTGCGAGAAGAAAAGATGATAAAAGGATGGAGGAGGTAAGAATCAGTGAGAGAAGAGGGTGTGAAGTGAGACAGAGGCCCTGTTTAAAGCACTGCCAGTGCAAATTTACAATGGGCACACCACACGGCAAGACAAAATGCTTTCTAACCGGTATCCATACGCATAGATACGGTTATTGGAAAATACCTGTCAGACCCATTTTTTCCAGGATAAATTTCACATAAAATGTTCCCATTCCATGTGGATTACTGCCCCAGTTTGCCACCTGCTTCAATGAGCTAGTAAATGGAAATTGGAAGCTGGCTCCGAGTGGGAAGGGCCGCAGTGGGCAGGAGAACCTGTTGGCTGGCAGGGTGGAGCATTGTCATACCCTGTGCTGCAGGAGGAGGTCAGATTGTGACTGTTCTGGTCAGCTGCAGGACACAGGGCCGATTGTAATAGGAGGGTGTGATATACCACCCGAGGATATCATTCTGCCAAGTGGAAGGGAAAAGGGGATCGGAAGAAGAGAGAGTCAAAAGCAAGAACTAAATGAGAAGAGAGAGGGATGGAGCTAGGCAGGAGAAAGGAACAGGTTAAATAAGGAACTCAGAGACCCATAAGTAGAAATGTCTTTATCATTGCTACGTGAGGCGCAGTGAAATTTTGGTCTGGCCTTAGCCAAGACCGTTTTTTCAGTAAGAATATATATGTATATACATACTATGCCTAAGTTACAATATTTTGAGGCACGGCAGCATAGCAAGCCTTTCTGCTGCACTGCCATGCGCCAAAAGAAAAGGGCAGGAATGTGCTATATCTAAAAAGATACGGAGCATTCCTGTCCTTCCTCCACTGTTAGGGAGCACAATGGGCTGCCATGTGCCAACACAGGCGCCCGTGCGCCATGGTGCAAGGGTATCTGCTTTTAGGGGTGATTGTTTTTGTGCAGGAAGGGACATCTTCCTGCACAAAAACAATCACAAGAGGTGTTTTCCTCGTTCTATGTGGGCTGCAGCAAGCAGCACACATAGAAAAAGGAAAAGCGAGGGGAAACAAATGTATTTCTCCTCGCTGCACCTCCCTTGGGGAGGTGTAGGAAACTGAGGCATTCCCAACTTTACAAAATCCTGTAAATCTGGGAATGAATCAGGTTCCATGCATGCTACATGGGAACACCCACAGCAAGGGTGGCTTTACGTGGCCTTGTAGATATGGGCAAGCACACTGTGCCACTAGTGCACCAAATAATGTGATGCACTGGCGGCGCAATGGGCTTATAAATAAGCCCAACTATTTACAGGGGCTTTCAGTCAGCATCTTCATATATTGGTCTGCTCCATAGTCATTCACATTTTGCTTCCGCCTGCCACAGCATACAGCATGGGCCACAGGGTCCACGCGCTTCAGCCACTGGCTTACCTGCGGGTGACTGTCGGCATTTGTCTCTTGCATAATGTACACATGTTCAAAATGAGCAGTCCCTTTCAATGCCAGGAACTGCAGGTGGAATGTGTGCTTTTACATAAAAAATATGTAGAGTGTTTTGTCTTTTAGACAGTACTTGTTTTTATACAATGTGTGCCTTTACAGAAAAAGAAAATTCACAAACAAAACAAGCATTGGCAAAGCCAAAAGTTCAGCAGCCAACACCAAACTCATTGGCTTTGCCAATGCCAATTTTTTCTTTCATTAGGGTCTATGACACCCATGATCCAAAGTCACACGCCGCTTCCTCTATTTTCTTACCCTACTTTCACACCACCTGCTCACATTGCAGTCCAAACACCTATCCACCTCTTATTAATAAGCCAAAGCCCGAATATTTTTTTATTTTTTTATTGCATTAAACCAATAACATTGTACATGTTTAAAATGTTTATAAAATGTACATAGTTAAAATCTATCATGCAACATTATTTTTTCCTTAGATTTGTTTTAATGGCAACACAATGTGCATGGAAATCACTCTTTATAATGGCATACTTCTTCCAATCAGTATTAAGAAAGCAGTTCATCAGGCTTCTACCCACCCGCTGAAACAATAAAAGAAAGATATTTACAACAAGCGCACATCAATATACGTGAATGAAGTGCTATGTGAGGGAATGGCGGAGCACAGAAATATACCCCTGTGGGAACGCGGAGCTGTATTTCATGAGAAGTCGCAGTCTCTTTGAAGAAGAGGACACAGGCTCTTGAAACAACGAGCCTTCACTAGGGAACAACTGTTGAAATATTTTCCAGGACAAATGTCCTTGGTGGCGACCAGTCTGTGGAATTGCTGTAACTTTCAACAATCAGTCTTCTTGGCACCTCCCTCTGTATTTTGGCAGAGCTGAATCTGCCATCGCTGTACTTCAACATTGTGACCTTGAGATAATCTCCGTCGAATATTCCATTGCCTGCTGTCGAATGTTATTGTTCTGAGAGACAGCGAGAGTGAACCTGCATGTGCTCTGATGGCACCAAACAAGTGAAGCAAGTGAGCACGACCCTCCCCAGAAGAGCTCCTTGTATCTTCCAACCAAGCATCTATCCATTCACCCTTTCATCCACCCGCTGATATCCACTTCTTCACCTTTACATCACCTTTACATTCTGTCATCCATTCATGCCTTCAGCCATCATTCAGTCTTCTACCATTCCATCTATTTATTCATCCACCTTTTTACTTGTTCTTTCACCCATCCAGCCTTTCACCAACCCTTTCTATCTCCCATGCTTCCTTTCACCTTTCACCCATTCACTCCTTCACCCATCCTTTCACCCAACCAGGCATCCTTTCTTCCATCCTTTCATCTACCCATGCATGTTTTCACCCATCAACCCTTTCGCTCATCCTTTCACCCACCCAGGCATTATTTCACCCATCCACCCTTTCACTCATCCTTTCACCCAGTCAGGCATGCTTTCACCCATCCACCTTTTCACTCATCCTTTCATCCACCCAGGCAGCCTTTCTCCGATCCTTACATCTACCCAGGCATCCTTTCACCCACCCCCTTTCACCCATTCATTCACCTACACATGCATCATTTCACCCATACACCCTTTCACTCATCCTTTCACCCACCCAGGCATCCTTACGCCCATCCTTTCATCTACCCAAGCATTATTTCATCCACCCTCACTTTCACCCATGCATTCACCCACCCATGCATCATTTCACCCTTCCACCCTTTCACTCATCCTTTCACCCACCCAGGCGTCCTTTCGCCCATACTTTCATCTACCCACACATCCTTTCAACCATTCACTCCTTCGCCCATCCTTTCCCCCACCCAGGTATCCTTTCTCCCATTCTTTCATCTACCCACACACCCTTTCACACACCCACCCTTTGACCCATTCTTTCACCCACCCATACATCTTTTTATCTATCCACCGTTTTACCCACCCTTCACCTTCCCATACATCCTTGCAATTATCCACTCTAACACCCACTCATGTAGCCTATCACCAATCCTCCTTTTCGCCCAACCTTTGCACTCATCAACGCATCCATTCACCTCTTCACACTGCCACCCTTCCTTTTACCCATCAACACATCCTTCCCTTTCACATATCCTTTCACCCAGGTCCCATCCACGCATCCTTTCACCCATTTATCCTTTTACCCAATTTTCATCTTAACCTCCATCCTTCGTTCTCTTTTCTATCAAAGCATCTTTGCCAGTTGCAGACAGAAGAGGCCCATAAAGAGCTCTGTTTGCGCCGGTCGCTGTAGCTGCTTATAGGTGGGGAGGGGGCGGGGGTGTACACTATTAACCCAATGACCAATCAATCTATCATTGTGAGACAACATTTATTGAAATCAACACAGAATCACAGATACACTGCATTGCTGCTGATAAACTCAAGTTGGAATTCTAAAAAATCCGGATGGACAGATACTGTACTCGATGGACCAGCGAGGCCATACTATCTGTTTTACACAGCATGACGTAACATATATGCATAGCGCAGGTTGTCTCTCCCAGCCAGACTGTGCCCCGTCACTCTAAAGAAGTTTCAACTTGCTTACCTCTCTGCACATCCCTCTGTAACAAGCTAAAAGCTGCCTTCATACATCCATGTTAACTTTAAAAAGCCACTGAAAGCTCCATTATTTAGATTTTAAGCTATCTCACTTGAAGTGTACGTTTATATAGACTTTTGGTTCCAAAGAACCTTTCTTGCTGGAACATTCATGAAACAAATCCCGTGATAAAAACTGTTAGAATCAGATGTAACGCTTGCTTGAAAATGTGTCTTGAGGGTTAAAGTTCCAGAGCCGTGGTTGGCTGCACAGGAGTCCCAAGGGACTGTGGAAAGGTGAGTGAGTAAAGATTGCGGCCGATGAGTACACTTAATCATGCTCGCAAGTACACGTGCCAGAAGGATTAGGCAAGCAAAGGTGCTAAATCTTGTCGAATGAAGGGGATTGGTAAGGTGACACAAGACGTGCTACCTGGGAGACCACAGAGTAAACACGCAATGGTAAATGCATTAGGTTTCGCCTATGTGATTAATAATAAGCTGTTTTTGTTGTAAGTTTTAGCTAGCTGAGTAGTTGTACAATACACGTTATAGAAAGTTCGTTAAAGTGTTATGACTTTCTTATATACAAAAAGACAAAATATTGTGCTGTTACTAGTGGCATAGTGTGGGGAAGTAATAGCAACTTTCTGGAAAATGAAATTACTATTATGTGTTTAGAGGAGTTCTGACAACGTTTCAGCCCGGTGCCACTGCACCTGCTGCACCATTCAAATCATGCCCCTAGTAACTATAACATAACTGCATTTGTGACTACCTGTTTAGCAGTGAAATAAAGCAATATTTGGCGTTTTAGAGGAGTTCTGACAACTTTTAGCCCCGTGCCACTAAAACTGATGCAACATTCAAATCATGACCCTATTGCCTGCAATGTAACTGCCCTTGTGACTGCCTGTTAGTAGTATATTATTGCAATATTTGATGTATAGAGGGAAAACTAGAGCTTTGGGCCCAAGTGTCACTGCAGCTGCTGCACCATTGAAATCATGACCCTAGTGCCTACAAGGTAACTGCAATTGTGACTGCCTGTTTAGTAGTAACATTTAGCAATATTCTGCATTGAGTGGGGACTCGAGGTATTTTGGCTCCAGTGTCACTGCACCTGCTGCACCATTCAAATCAAGCCCCTTTTAACAGTAAGATAACCGTACTTGTGTCTGCCTGTGCGTTCACTCCAGTATAGAGATATGGGCTTAAATCCATCGTTTTTTTGCTCCCCGTACCATTCCAATTTGAACCCAGTCAAATGCAAATCAGTCTTGACCCTGCGCCCATAACAGTCCAGCCTGCATTTCCTGGCCAGGTCCTCCCTGGACTGGAAACAAGCATCCAAGGACCAGTTTCGGTGTTTCACCCTTCATCAGCCAGGATAACTTGACTCCAGTGTCATGAAGAGCCTGGGTGATCAACATCTGGACATACCCGTCCCAGTCGGGTCACAAATGCAAAAAGAAAAATCGATGGACAGAATGCTGAACAATGTCATACATTCACCCCAGTAGAAAGATCTGGGCCTAAATCCATCGATTTTTTGCTCCCTATGCCACTCCAATTTGAACATAGCCATATGCAAATCAATGTTGACCCTGCACTCAATTGGAACAGTCCAACTCAAATTGCCAGGCCAGGTCCTCCCTGGAATGGAAACAAGCATCCTAGGAACAGTTTCTGGGTTTTACCCCTCATCGGCCCGGATAGCTGGACTCCAGTGGCATTGAGAGACCGCAACCCACGTCTGGGCATACCCATCCCACTCGATGTGACAAATGTAAAAAGAACAATTGATGGACAGAATACCGAACAATGTCATACATTCACCCCAGTACAGAGATCTGGGCCTAAATCCAGTGTTTTTTTGCTCCCCATACGATTCCAATTTGAACCCAGCCATATGAAAGTCCGTTTTAACCCTGCGCCCAATGGGAACAGTCCAGCCCGAATTGCCAGGCCAGGTCCTCCCTGGACTGGAAACAAGCATCCTAAGACCGGTTTTGGGGTTTCAACCTTCATCAACCAGGATAGCTTGAGTCCAGTGGCATGGAGAGTCGGGGCCCAAGTCTGAGTATACCCGTCCCTCCCAGGGTGACAAATGCAAAAAGAACAATTGATGGACAGAATGTCGAACAATGTCACACATTCACCCCAGTACATAGATTTGGGCCTAAATCAATTGTTTTTTGCTCCCCATGCCATTCCAATTTGAACCTAGTCATTTGCAAATCAGTCTTAACCCTGCGCCACATGGGAACAGTCTAGCCTGAATTGCCAGGCCAGGTCCTCCTTGCACTTGAAACAAGCATCCTAGGACCAGGTACTGGGTTTTAACCCTCATCAGCCAGGATAGCTTGACTCCAGAGGCATGGAGAGCACGGGACCCACGCCTGGGCATACCAGTCTCACTCGCGGTGACAAATGTAAAAAGAACAATTGATGGACAGAATACCAAACAATATCATACATTCACCCCAGTATAGAGATCTGACCCTAAATCCATTGTCTTTTTGCTCCCTATGCCGTTCTAATTTGAACCCAGCCATAAGAAAATCAGTCTTGCTTGCCTTTGTAGTACAATATAGCAATTATAGGTGTTTAGTGGGGTGCCTAGAGCGGTTGGTCCTGGTGTCACTGCACCTGCTGCACCATTCAAATCAGGACCCTGTTGCATGCAAGGTAACTGCACTTGTAACTGCCTGTTTAGTTTTCAATTTGAGCAATTATCTGGGTTTAGTGGGGCCCCTAAAGTTTTTTTGCCCAGGAACCACTGCAACTACTGCACCATTCAAATCAAGTCACTTTTAACTGGAAGGTAACTGCAATTGTGCCTGCCTGTTTAGTAGTCAAATATCGCAATATTAAGTGCTTAGAGGAGTTCTGACAACCTTTAGGCCTGGTGCTACAGCACCTGCTGTACCATTCAAATCATGACCATGTTCTCAGCAAGGTAACTGCACTTGTAGCTGCCTGTTTAGTAGTAAAATACAGCACAGCTCTTGTATATTAACTTTATTTTTAACGTGCAATTTTATTACAACATTTAGAATTTTATTATAATGATAAAATAGATTAAGTTGAAAAAAATAATTTCGATAAGGCCCACAAAGTGCAAAGAAAGGTACAGAGGCATTGATAGGAAATGCTACAAACTCTCTAAGGCTAAATAATCTGCTTTACACAACTACGTAATAAAAAGCAACCATTCCAGCATTGAGTTAGAAGCTGTCTGTCTTATCCATGGGAAGAGATCTTATCTTGACAGTGAATGGGGCTTAAACAGTGGGAACAACTTTAGTAGAAGTATCGTGAATGTGTGCAGCCAGGGGAAGTTAAAAAAAAAAGTTCCACACAAAAGTGAATGAACACAGTAATTTGGCTAGTGCTGTGCAGGTGAAACCTTAAAACGAGGGAAGATTAAAGCGACAGTTGGTATTTGAAAAGAAGTTGTTTCTATCTTTGAGCGACATCCCAAGCTGCTTGTTCATAAGAACGGGTTGTTGATATGGAATCCTTCTACACAGCCCTAGCCCTAACCCTTGTACATTATCTGGACTGCCTTCTGTCCCCTTGCCCCAGATCTCAATAGTCCACCTAGCAATCGGTAGATAATTCCTTTAGCTCTGCATTTTTGGTGACATATGAACTGGGGGGGGGAGGTTCACTGCCACAACATTGATGTAATAAATATCAATGTAAAAAATATTGAGTAAAAAATATAGACAACATACATTTCGACTCCTATACTTAAGACATCAAGAAAGGAGTGTTGTGCTGTTCCTCAGGGGGGAATTTTAGAAGTCATACCAGAGCTGGAAACCACTGAGTCTCACTGAGATCTACAGTTGGAAATCCATTTGTTGGATTTTAATGCCCTCACACACCCTTTCAGGTGTCATGCTTCATCATATGGGCTGCTCCTTGTTGGGTCGGCGGTGCAATACCCAACGGGCTCACCTCAAAGAGGGGCACTTTACCGGAGATCTTTTATCCAACAGCCGTTATGTGAAGTGCGGGTATGGGGCCAGAAAAGTGTAGACGTGTGTAGGAGAGTAGGGTCTGCAATCCTATGATCACCCAGATTTTTGCTTTTTGCTGCACTGGTTTACGACTTTCCCTGGCTATGGGCCTGCTAATCAGACCCACAGCCTAGCTGTTCTCTCTATCCAAATTGTACTCAGGTACTGAATTGGCACTGGGCCCTCTCCAAGTCCCTGTACCCAGGGCTGAGGTGTACCCAGAAGTCTCCCAGGGGCTGAAGCATGTATTATGCCACCCCTGGGCTGACTAACTAAACTGACACAACTGGCTGCACGACAGCTGGGGCAAGGTGGTGTACTCACCCTTTGCTTTAGATATAGTATACCTATATCTAACCCTAAAATGGACACACAGATCTCCTATCAGTCACTCCTATGGCAGGCCTTAACAATCCTGAAGGCAGAGTGCTTGGAATCGTGTGAGATGGTGCTCTGGCATGAGCTGAGCCTGTCTGCGGCTTTCGGGATCCATCCCTTAGCCGTTTCCATGATATCGCATACCATATACTCTTAAGTGCATTATAATCCTCGCGGTTATATGCCAACTCTGGTATCGCTTTATCAAAACATGTCGAGTAAGGTGTCATACGAATTGGAATACTAACCCCTCGCCAATTCTGGCGATGGGGTTAGCATTCCACCCTTCTAGAGGGACACGACATGTATGTAACCCCTAACCCCGGTTAAAGTCAGACAGAGCCTTAGCATCCACAAAATGGATGCTACCACCGAGACACAAGTCTGCCCTCCTGCTGCTGGGAGTCCTCCCAGAGCAGGAGATAAGGACAAAGGGTTTCCTGCCAGGGGCGGTGCCAGCACCGTCCCAGACAGGATTTTGTGTATTGTAGGTAGGCAGGGCTTCAGAGGAAGGTGACTGCACGTAGCACCCCGGTGCTCACTGTGCATAGGCTGGCTTGAACCAGTTCCAGGGACACTCCAGACCCTGTGCTGGGGAAAAGCCCGCCAAGGAAGTGGGTGTAACCACCCCCCTCCTGGTCCCACCCCTAGGGCAGGACTTAGTCGCGTGCCAGCCCCCTTTTCCCAGATAAAGGTAGGAGCAGGCCCCCTTCCAAATTAGATCATCTTTGGAATCAAGATACCACTTTCCACGAAAGGACTTCACGATTTCTTCTTCAAGATTCTCCCTTGTGGCTAAGGAGTAGTCACCCTGCATCCGCAGGCACCATCTAAGAACACTGCGGTCTGCTGCACGTCCTTCCTCCGGAATCCGACTGCCCAGCTCGACGAGACCCGGCTTCCCTGGCACCTCTGACCTCTACCCACCTCTACAGCCCAGCTGAGAACCGTGGGTGCGACGAGACCTCGAGGGACCGGCCATCGCCAAGACTGCACGACTTCTGCACAGCAAGCCCACCGAGTAATTTCCTGGTGAGTGCTTTGGGGTCCGAGAAGCCCCCACCCTGAGCAACTCCAGCACCGAAGAGCAGCCCCCCAGCATCCCCACGATCGGCGTGGGGACCTTCTGCTTTTTGCTGCTCACCGCGTTGTTTGGCTACTAGCCCGCTGGCTTGTGGCCTACCGAACGACGCCCGACGACAATACTGCTGCTAGTCTGGTTGCTCCAGACTGGCCCTTGCTTCCCTCCATCGGAGAAGTACCCTGGACCCTCCTGGTCCGGCTAAGACGCCATTTTAGGTCCACCGCGTGGGCCTTGCATTTGCCAAGACTTGTTGCCCAATCCTGGGTCCAGCGACGTCGACAGCAAGAACCTTCGTGGGACAGCTCGCACCTCCATCCTGGTCTCCGACAACGCCTCCTGGTCCGAGAGACTGCAGAGCCCAGCAGCGCCCACTCACCTGACTGCGGTGACTTCGCCCGGTGCCATCCTGGTGCCCACTTAATCACTGGCTAGTGATTCAAGAACTTGGTCCCCTCTGCTTTCAGGTTTTCTTCTTCCTTGATCCAGGCTTGGATCCATCAAACTTTTCTTCACTGGTCGCCTGCCAGCAACTTCCTTCTTCCAGGCTCCTGGTCCGGCACGAGGATTCCCGACGTCTTTTCAGACCTATGCAGCTGCAGCCCCTGGGCTAGGTAACTTCGGCACTTCGGTGTCCCAGCATAGCCTCACTATTCAAGGGTCCGGATCCACTGTTGTTTTCTCCCTACCAGGTCGGGTTCGCCCGTGAACACTAACTTTGTGAATTCTAGCTTCCATAGACTTTGTCCCGCATCCCGCGTGAGAGTGCACACTCTGCACCCGAGTTCCCTAGGCCTCCTGCTAGTAATCTAAAGGTTCAGTAGTCCAGTCCTAGCGATCCCAAAGCCTCTGAGAATCGTTACTTACCTGCTAGTAATTCGCATTCCACTTTTAGAGTATATGGTTTTTCGTGCCCCTCGGGCTTTTGTGTATAACGTGCTAACTTAAGTATTTTCATAAGAGTTTTGTTGTGTGCTTAGCACCCTGTCCTCATAAAGAGTACAGGGTTGTTGTGATTCTAATAAATACATTGTTTATTTTCATAACACTTGTGTGGTGTCCTTTCACTTGGTGTTCAAGGGGTAATGTGATGGTAAAACAGCTGGCTTAACACGCCCTCTAGAGTCTTAGCCTTAGACTGCTCGTATCCATGCTACTAGGATAGCTGGTCTATAAGGTTGACTTACAACCAATCATCAATAAGGGTTGTTTGGACTGATATATAGTGATCACTAGAATAGTGAGCACTGCACATCAGGCCAACTTACCACATTGGTGAGCAGCGGTTGGGATTTGAGCTTGCTGTTGTTTTACCACACATGCCCTAAGAATATCTTGTGAAAGATCACATAAGTACTAAAGGTACATATAACTTAGCTTAGAATACTCTGAGTTCTACTGAACCAGCTGTTGTAGCTCCTAGGGCCTAGCACACCCTAAACTACAACTCTAGCAAGGGATCAGTAGGCAAACATATAGTGTAGGTAAGTGCACCACTTACACCTCACTAGAAAAGCATGTCTACCCAGGGAGAATCTACTGAGACTCCCCTGGTCAGTGTTGACCCTCCACAGGTCACTTCAAGATATGCAGCTCTCAGTTTTCAGGAGATGAGACAAATCTGTGTCTCCAGGAAACTGAAGCAGGGGTCTAACCCCACCACTCCCTTTCTGATAGGTCTCTTAGAGACATATGATGCCAGAAAGCTTTCTCAGTTACATGAGAACATGCCAGCCTTAGAGGGAACCTCTGAGGATCCAGACCTCCCCAACATTGCCAATGCAGTTGAGGAGGAGGATCAGGGGGAACTCTCTGGGGACGAGGTAGACAAAGGTCTTGAGGTAGTCAGAAGGCTAACTAGGGCCAACTTAGACTTGCTTGGGCTAGGATCTGGGGGACCCCCAGTACTGACCCTAAGTAGGCCTAACCTTGGAGTTAGGAGAGATAGATCTCTTTCTAGGGACTCCAACAGATCTCTGCACTCTAATGCCTCTTCTCAGAGGAGAAGGAACTCTCCCCAGAGGAGATTGACTTCCCCTCAGAGAATGGAGCATGAAGCTAGGATGAGACAGACTACTCTGAGGATTGAAAGGGAAGAAATTGCCCTGGCCAAAGAGAAGCTTGCCCTGGCAAGAGAGCAGCAGATGAGTGGGTTAGCTCCCACTGGTGGCAGCAATCTCCCAAGAGATAGAGAGAAGGGTTTAGATACTAAACACCTGACTAAAATAGTGCCCCCCTTTAAGCAAGGGGATGATATCCAGAAATGGATGGCTGCTTTGGAGAGGGCCTGCACTGTGCAGTGCATTCCCCGAAGTCAGTGGGCAGCTATACTGTGGCTCTCCTTTGATGGCAAAGGTAGAGATAAGCTCCTCACTACAAGAGTGGAGGATGCTAATGATTACCAGGTCCTGAAAAATGCACTGATTGATGGGTTTGGTTTAACCACTGAGCAGTACAGGTTGCTGTTCAGAGACACCCAGAAAACTCAGTCTCAGGACTGGTCTGACTTTGTGGATAGTGCCACTAAGGCTTTGGAGGGCTGGTTGCTGGGTAGCAAGGTTACAGATTACACAGGATTGTATAATCTTATGATGAGAGAACAAATTTTAAACAATTGTCAGAACCAGTTGTTGCACCAGCACCTTGTTGATTCAGATCTGACCTCTCCCCAAGAATTGGGAAAGAAGGCAGACAAATGGGTCAGGACAAGGATCAAGCAGAACCAGAACCAGAACCAGGGTGGTCAGAAGAAAGCAGACCAGAAGGGTAATGCAAAGAGTGAACAAAATGACCAGAAGTCTTCACCAGGTCCCCAACAAACCAAAGAGGGTGGGGGTCAGGCTTCCCAGAAGAAGAAGACTCAAGAAGGCCAGTCAAAAAGGTGGTGCCAGTACTGCAAAAGTAAATCTCACTGGTTTAGTGAGTGCACCAAAAGAGGAGGACAAACTCCTGCCACTACAGCCCCTAAGGCAACTGCACCCCCTAGTACAGTCAGTAGTGGTAGTGTACCTCCCAAGGCATTAGTTGGGTTAACCTTGGGAACTGAGGGGTCTGACAACTTAGTTGGCACACTCACTCAGGCTGTCCTTGTCTGTACAGGGGATATGGATATAACCCCTGAGATAAGTCCCAATACTTTGGGCAAATACAGACAGACGCCTTTGATTAATGGCAAAATGGCTCAGGCCTATAGGGACACTTGTGCCAGTGTCACCATGGTGACACCTAACTTTGTGGACCCTGGACAGATCATGCCAGGTACTGATTTCCTGGTGACCAATGCCAGCAATGTCACTACTAGTCATAGTGTGGCAATTGTGGCTTTCTCCTGGGGTGGAGTGAAGGGACAAAAGAAAGTTGTAGTCAGTTCAGACCTCCCAGTTGATTGTTTGTTGGGCAATGATTTGGAGTCATCACAATGGTCAGAAGTGGAGCAGAGGACTCACATGGAAATGTTAGGCTTGCCAGCACATGTGCTTGCTGTGACTAGGTCACAGGCCAGAAAATGCCCCACTGAACAGGTGCTGGATCCTGAAATGATGGACCAGACACCTTCCAAGAAGAAGAGCAGTAAGGGTAAGGCTTTGCCTTCCCCCTTGCCCCAGGTTGAGGATCAAGTCTCTGAGGAGGCTGATCTGAGAGAACTGAGGGAAACTGAGCCTAAAGAGCTTGAACTTGATCAAGTTGAGTTTCTGGGCTCAGGGGGACCCACCAGAGCAGACCTGGGGAAGGCACAGTTAGACTGCCCTTCCCTTGAACCCCTCAGATAGCAGGCTGCTGCTGAGGCTGCAGGGAATGCCACAGGTGCCCACAGGGTATACTGGGAAGATGGACTCCTGTACTCTGAGTCAAGAGACCCCAAGCCTGGTGCAACCAGGAGGCTGGTCATCCCCTTGTCTCTGAGAGGTTTCCTTCTCACCTTGGCCCATGAGATTCCCCTTGCAGGTCACTTAGGTCAGACAAAGACTTGGGACAGGCTTGTCTCACACTTTCACTGGCCCCATATGAATGAGAATACCAAGGAGTTTTGTCGCTCCTGTGTCACTTGCCAAGCCAGTGGTAAGTCAGGTGGCACAACAAAGGCCCCCCTCATACCACTACCTGTGGTGGGGGTTCCCTTTGAAAGAGTGGGGATTGACATTGTTGGTCCAATGGAACCCCAGACAGCATCAGGGCACAAGTTTATACTGGTGGTAGTGGATCATGCCACCAGGTACCCTGAAGCTATTCCACTTAGGACCACTACAGCACCTGTAGTGGCAAGGGCCCTAGTTGGAGTGTTCTCCAGAGTGGGCTTCCCTAAGGAGGTTGTTTCTGACAGAGGTACAAACTTCATGTCAGGATATCTGACTGCAATGTGGAAGGAGTGTGGTGTGAACTACAAGTTCACCACACCCTACCACCCACAATGCAATGGGCTTGTTGAGAGATTCAACAGGACCCTCAAAGGGATGATTCATGGACTACCTGAAACTCTTAGGAGAAGATGGGATGTCCTGATCCCCTGCCTCTTGTTTGCTTACAGAGAGGTCCCACAGAAGGGGGTTGGCTACAGCCCTTTTGAGCTTCTGTATGGGCATCCTGTAAGAGGACCCCTGTGTTTGGTGAAGGAAGGATGGGAGAGACCTCTCAAGAAGCCTGAAACCAACATAGTGGACTATGTACTTGGTCTCCGCTCCAGGATGGCTGAGTATATGGAGAAGGCATCTAAAAACCTGGAGGCCAGCCAAGAACTTCAAAAAGCTTGGCATGACCAAAAGGCTGTTCTGACTGTGTACCAGCCAGGACAGAAGGTGTGGGTGCTGGAGCCAGTGGCCCCAGCAGCTCTGAAAGACAAATGGTCTGGGCCCCACACCATCATTGAGCAAAAGGGAGAGGTTACCTACTTGGTGGACCTTGGAACTCCCAGGAGCCCTCTCAGAGTGCTCCATGTTAACAGGCTCAAAGCATATGTTGACAGGAAGGACATGAGCTTGCTCATGGCCACAGATGAGGGACAGGAGGAAGAGAGTGACCCTCTCCCAGACCTGCTCACTCAGAATCCTGATGATGGATCAGTTGATGGTGTTGTCTTTTGTGGCAGCCTCACTGAACTTCAGCAACAGGATTGCAGGCAAGTCCTGCAATCCTTCAGACATATGTTCTCTCTGACACCCAGCCAAACTGATTGGTGTACCCATGATGTTGACACTGGGGGCAGTCTGCCTGTCAAGAGTAAAATCTACAGACAGCCTGATCATGTTAGAGACTGCATCAAAACTGAAGTGCAGAAAATGTTGGAGCTGGGAGTCATTGAGCCCTCAGATAGCCCTTGGGCTAGCCCAGTAGTTCTAGTGCCAAAGCCTCACACCCAGGGTGGTAAGAAAGAGATGAGGTTTTGCGTAGACTACAGAGGCCTCAATGCAGTCACTAAGACTGATGCCCACCCAATACCAAGAGCAGATGAACTTATAGATAAATTGGCTTCTGCCAACTTCTTAAGTACATTTGATTTGACAGCTGGGTATTGGCAAATCAGGTTAGCTGAGGAGGCCAAACCCAAGACAGCATTTTCTACCCCTGGAGGGCATTATCAATTTGTGGTAATGCCCTTTGGACTGAAAAATGCACCTGCCACCTTCCAAAGGTTGGTGAATCAAGTCCTCACTGGGCTGGATGACTTCTGTGCAGCCTATCTAGACGATATTGCTGTCTTTAGCTCCACCTGGGAGGATCACCTGGTCCACCTGAGGAAAGTGTTAGAGGCCCTGCAAAAGGCAGGCCTCACTATCAAGGCCACAAAGTGCCAGATAGGGCAGACACAGGTTGTATACCTGGGCCACCTTGTAGGTGGAGGCCAGGTTCAGCCACTGGAGAGTAAGATACAGGCCATCAAGGACTGGACTCCTCCAATCACCCAGACTCAGGTTCGAGCTTTCTTGGGCCTGACTGGGTACTATAGGAAGTTTGTCAGAAATTATGGGTCCATAGTGACCCCTCTTAATGACCTGACAAGCAAAAAGATGCCAAAGAAAGTTCAGTGGACAGCAAGCTGTCAGAAAGCATTCAATGACCTAAAGCAGGCCATGTGCACAGCACCTATCCTAAAGAGTCCAGATTACTCCAAGCCATTCATTGTCCAAACAGATGCTTCTGAGTTGGGTGTGGGGGCTGTTCTGTCTCAACTGAATTTTGATGGCAATGATCAGCCTATTGCTTTCATTAGTAGGAGGTTGACACCCAGAGAGAAAAATTGGTCAGCTATTGAGAGGGAGGCCTTTGCTGTGGTCTGGGCCCTGAAGAAGCTGAGGGCCTACTTGTTTGGCACTCACTTCACCATTCAGACAGACCATAAGCCCCTCTTGTGGCTAAATCAGATGAAGGGTGAAAACCCCAAACTGCTTAGGTGGTCCATTTCCCTACAGGGGATGGATTTTACAGTGGAGCATAGACCTGGTACTGATCACAGCAATGCTGATGGGCTCTCCAGGTATTTCCACTTAGAGCAAGAAGACTCACCTGGTCAAGGTTAGTTTATTGTCCCAAAGTTTGGGGGGGGTCATGTAGGAGAGTAGGGTCTGCAATCCTATGATCACCCAGATTTTTGCTTTTTGCTGCACTGGTTTACGACTTTCCCTGGCTGTGGGCCTGCTAATCAGACCCACAGCCTAGCTGTTCTCTCTATCCAAATTGTACTCAGGTACTGAATTGGCACTGGGCCCTCTCCAAGTCCCTGTACCCAGGGCTGAGGTGTACCCAGAAGTCTCCCAGGGGCTGAAGCATGTATTATGCCACCCCTGGGCTGACTAACTAAACTGACACAACTGGCTGCACGACAGCTGGGGCAAGGTGGTGTACTCACCCTTTGCTTTAGATATAGTATACCTATATCTAACCCTAAAATGGACACACAGATCTCCTATCAGTCACTCCTATGGCAGGCCTTAACAATCCTGAAGGCAGAGTGCTTGGAATCGTGTGAGATGGTGCTCTGGCATGAGCTGAGCCTGTCTGCGGCTTTCGGGATCCATCCCTTAGCCGTTTCCATGATATCGCATACCATATACTCTTAAGTGCATTATAATCCTCGCGGTTATATGCCAACTCTGGTATCGCTTTATCAAAACATGTCGAGTAAGGTGTCATACGAATTGGAATACTAACCCCTCGCCAATTCTGGCGACGGGGTTAGCATTCCACCCTTCTAGAGGGACACGACATGTATGTAACCCCTAACCCCGGTTAAAGTCAGACAGAGCCTTAGCATCCACAAAATGGATGCTGCCACCGAGACACAAGTCTGCCCTTCTGCTGCTGGGAGTCCTCCCAGAGCAGGAGATAAGGACAAAGGGTTTCCTGCCAGGGGCGGTGCCAGCACCGTCCCAGACAGGATTTTGTGTATTGTAGGTAGGCAGGGCTTCAGAGGAAGGTGACTGCACGTGGCACCCCGGTGCTCACTGTGCATAGGCTGGCTTGAACCAGTTCCAGGGACACTCCAGACCCTGTGCTGGGGAAAAGCCCGCCAAGGAAGTGGGTGTAACCACCCCCTCCTGGTCCCACCCCTAGGGCAGGACTTAGTCGCGTGCCAGCCCCCTTTTCCCAGATAAAGGTAGGAGCAGGCCCCCTTCCAAATTAGATCATCTTTGGAATCAAGATACCACTTTCCACGAAAGGACTTCACGATTTCTTCTTCAAGATTCTCCCTTGTGGCTAAGGAGTAGTCACCCTGCATCCGCAGGCACCATCTAAGAACACTGCGGTCTGCTGCACGTCCTTCCTCCGGAATCCGACTGCCCAGCTCGACGAGACCCGGCTTCCCTGGCACCTCTGACCTCTACCCACCTCTACAGCCCAGCTGAGAACCGTGGGTGCGACGAGACCTCGAGGGACCGGCCATCGCCAAGACTGCACGACTTCTGCACAGCAAGCCCACCGAGTAATTTCCTGGTGAGTGCTTTGGGGTCCGAGAAGCCCCCACCCTGAGCAACTCCAGCACCGAAGAGCAGCCCCCCAGCATCCCCACGATCGGCGTGGGGCCCTTCTGCTTTTTGCTGCTCACCGCGTTGTTTGGCTACTAGCCCGCTGGCTTGTGGCCTTCCGAACGACGCCCGACGACAATACTGCTGCTAGTCTGGTTGCTCCAGACTGGCCCTTGCTTCCCTCCATCGGAGAAGTACCCTGGACCCTCCTGGTCCGGCTAAGACGCCATTTTAGGTCCACCGCGTGGGCCTTGCATTTGCCAAGACTTGTTGCCCAATCCTGGGTCCAGCGACGTCGACAGCAAGAACCTTCGTGGGACAGCTCGCACCTCCATCCTGGTCGCCGACAACGCCTCCTGGTCCGAGAGACTGCAGAGCCCAGCAGCGCCCACTCACCTGACTGCGGTGACTTCGCCCGGTGCCATCCTGGTGCCCACTTAATCACTGGCTAGTGATTCAAGAACTTGGTCCCCTCTGCTTTCAGGTTTTCTTCTTCCTTGATCCAGGCTTGGATCCATTGAACTTTTCTTCACTGGTCGCCTGCCAGCAACTTCCTTCTTCCAGGCTCCTGGTCCGGCACGAGGATTCCCGACGTCTTTTCAGACCTATGCAGCTGCAGCCCCTGGGCTACGTAACTTCGGCACTTCGGTGTCCCAGCATAGCCTCACTATTCAAGGGTCCGGATCCACTGTCGTTTTCTCCCTACCAGGTCGGGTTCGCCCGTGAACACTAACTTTGTGAATTCTAGCTTCCATAGACTTTGTCCCGCATCCCGCGTGAGAGTGCACACTCTGCACCCGAGTTCCCTAGGCCTCCTGCTAGTAAACTAAAGGTTCAGTAGTCCAGTCCTAGCGATCCCAAAGCCTCTGAGAATCGTTACTTACCTGCTAGTAATTCGCATTCCACTTTTAGAGTATATGGTTTTTCGTGCCCCTCGGGCATTTGTGTATAACGTGCTAACTTAAGTATTTTCATAAGAGTTTTGTTGTGTGCTTAGCACCCTGTCCTCATAAAGAGTACAGGGTTGTTGTGATTCTAATAAATACATTGTTTATTTTCATAACACTTGTGTGGTGTCCTTTCACTGGGTGTTCAAGGGGTAATGTGATGGTAAAACAGCTGGCTTAACACGCCCTCTAGAGTCTTAGCCTTAGACTGCTCGTATCCATGCTACTAGGATAGCTGGTCTATAAGGTTGACTTACAACCAATCATCAATAAGGGTTGTTTGGACTGATATATAGTGATCACTAGAATACTGAGCACTGCACATCAGGCCAACTTCTCACAACGTGGTGGTGAGTTTAAAATGGGTCTGGGAGTACCTGAGATTGAGTTTTTATTCTGAGGGTCTCCTGCCCTAATTAAAAGCAATATAACCGGCACTCATTGGAGTATAATGTCTCCTATTTATGTGTCGGTTAGTGAAGAATAATGGTAACGGTCAACAAGTTTCTCGCGTATGTGTCAATTAACTAGCGATTCTTTGGGACCATAAGGAAGGGAACTATCTACACTAAACATTTGGTTATATGTTTTGTATATAGGTTCATCAAAAACACAATAAAAAGGTGTCTAATGTGTCAATGTACCTGCGATGAGCTGGATCTACCCAATGGTGTCAAGATTCCAGGCATCAACAGTACCCGGCGGTCAACACATCAGGCTTGCACTCCCATGTATGTTGGGGTTTGTAGCCTTGCGTGACGCTGCAAGACCTACCCACGCCGCTGAGTCCAACTCCTATACTTAAACAGGTAAGTACAAAAATATTGACTAAAAAATGTCGATGTTCAAAATATAGTTGTGTAAAATATTGACGTTTATATAAATATAAATAAAAAATATTTATTAAATATATTAAATATTACATTTACTTTTAACAAAATAAAACAAATGTTATATGCATTTCAATAAAATATGGAAAATAAACTTAATAAAAAAGATAAACATAATTATTTATAGATATACATTTACTTTAAAACAATGAATAAAGAATTATTTTTAATTTATGTTAAATGTTAAAAATTATATCTAAAAACAATGATTTAAAATATAAAAAAGTAATAATCTATAATAAATTAAAACATTAAACAATTAAAAAGTATTTAAACTTACATTTCACAATACAGTCAGTGCAAAAGTAGGGAAAGTTTTGTAGAGCGGAGGGGTAAAAATTACTATTCCCACTCCAGTGAGTGCAACAGTAGGGAAAGTGTTGGATAGTAGAGAGGCAAATATTAAACACACAAACATAATTATTTATAGATATACATTTACTTTAAAACAATGAATAAAGTATTATTTTTAATTTATGTTAAATGTTTAAAATTATATCTGAAAAAACATTGATCTAAAATATAAAAAAACAATAATCTATAATCAATTAAAACATTAAGGGGCGTGGCTAGGGCGCCGATGGCGGAGGCGGCGTGAGCGACTAGCTCCTGGCCTGATCCCGCTAATAATCCTGAAAACGGACCTGTGGTGCAGCCGATTCGAAGATACAGGTGTCCGTACACCCAAAGATCATACTGGCCGAGTGCGGTGCCATCTGAGGGCTGCGAAGTGCCTCGGTGGCGAAGGAAGTGGTCCGTGCTCTTGGGAGATATGCGACAAAATGGCGGCGGCGCTCGGTGACTGACGCCGGGAAGGAGAGACCTGGGCGTGCCGAGGCTCGTACAACTGCGGAGAGCCTGCAGCCTGCGGCCGCCGTGGGATTATCCGCGAGATCGGCGGGTACAGCAGTGAAGAACCCGCGATAGAAGGCTGGGGCGATCATTGAAGGCGGCGACTGAGACAGGCTGCCTCGCCAGGAACGCCCGCTACGGAGCTGAGAGACAGGTGAGCCCGGAGAGCGCTGGAGTGACGGCGGGGGGCGGCGTAAGCCGCCGGGAGACCGGGAAGTGCCAGCCGCCGAGCGCCTGAAGTATTTGACCGGGGGAACAGGGCAGAGGCTCCAGAACGGTGCAGCACCTGAAACTCGGGGGGCAAGAGGCGAGCGGCTGTTGTCTGCTGCGGAGCTGGTTGTGTGCCCGTGTGACTGCCGCCTGCATTGCGGCCGGGGCCGCAGGTGCTTGCCCCGCGAACGTTGGGAGGCCCCTACACGGAGAGGAGAACACCGCGTGGACCTGAAGACAACTACTGAGGGGCTGAAGGCGGACCGAGGGGGCCGTGAGACCGAAAGCCGGGAGTCAGGGCTCGGCGGGCCGAGGGGCTGGATCCTTGTAGCCTCGTCTTTTCCCCCCCTCCCCCCCTCCCACGGGGAAAGTGGAAAGACAGCGTGTAGGGCTGTGTTTAATGGCGCAATAGGAAGCAAGTGGGCCCAGGCATTGGTATTAGCCCCCTGCTGGCGGACCACGGTGGACAAATGTAGCTATCGCTGAAGAAAGCCTGGTGGAGGTTCAGTGGTGGCGAGGCTGCCGGCCAGTGTTGTGAAAGTGATGGGCCTGAAAAACTAGGTGTGGTGTGGCTCGCCTACTAAGAAGTATTGGTGCGGAGGACAGTTGAGGGACGCTCGACGGGGGCACTAAACAGTGAACACGTGTATCGGAGCGCGGAGGCCCTGTGAGGAGAGGGCTGGAGCGTCGTGAGATTGTGGGGAGCCCTTCCCCCCTACGGCGCCCTGCAGAGTAGCTGGCAACGGAAGATCTGACAAAGGACCCGCCTGGTGGCAGAGGGGTAATACAGCTACTCAGTCACAATAGAGCCTAAGGGCAAAACAGAGGGAGCAGTGGACCAGGATGGTGCAAAATGCAGCAACGAGGACGCGGAGGGGGGCCCATTGGAGAAGAGGCTCACGGAACGCCTTGATAAAATCCTAGAAGCAATTACGACAACGAAGGAGTCCCTGCATCAGGATATATCACAAGTGGCTACAGGACTGGGGCTATTACGTGCGGACCACGCGAAGTTGGCAGACAGGGTCAAGGAGGCCGAATCGACTATACAGGAGTTGAAGCTGGCGGTGGTGACGGTGGAACATAAGCTGGAGGATGTGCTGCAGCGCCTGGCAACTCTAGAGAAAAGGGCCGAGGATTCCGAAAGTCGTAATCGGCGCAACAATGTACGGGTGGTGGGCCTGCCCGAGAGAATAGAAGGGAAAGACATGGTAACTTACCTGGAGGATTGGTTCAGGACGCAGGTGGCCCCGGAGGGTTTATCCTCTTTCTTCACCCTGGAGAGAGCACACCGGGTACCGGCCAGGCCGCCACTACAGGGTCGCCCTCCGCGTCCGGTGGTAGCCAGGGTCCTTCATTATGAAGACAGGCACCTGTTGATACAGAATGCATGCTCCAATGGGCCCTTCAAGGTAGAGAACTGTACTGTCACAATCTTCCCGGACTATACCCAAGACATACAGAGGCGGAGAGCCTCCTATTTGGCGATTAAAAAGGAGCTTAGAGATGAAGGGATTCAGTATTCGCTATTATTCCCTGCAAAGCTGAGGGTAATCGTGGATGGTGTCACACAGTTTTTCCTAACACCAGATGAGGCTTGGACATGGCTTGAGTCCTATAGAGCAGGCGCAGATCGCGGAAACAAAGGATCTAGCGAACAGTACAAACAATCGCGCATGCGCCAGTCGCAACGAATCCGCAAGAGAGATAAAGCCAAGAAAGCCTCGCAGCTCACACAATTGGCGGCGGACCGACAGGGTACTCTGATGGCCACGGCAGCAATCACTGGGTCACAAACTGAATACTCAACCAAGGGCACGGACTCTGAAGAAGATAAACGACACTCGGGCCCTGAATTCTCAGACACAGACAGCATCAAAGGCCCGGACATAACACCCAGAACAGCCAAAGAGGGTAAATATCTCAGGCTTGGATGAGGGTCAGCTGGGTCAGCTGTTGGTTAATGTGAACATTTGGGCTGCATCTTCTCGTTGTGGGGATTGTTGGCCGGGGGCTGGGGTGCGAGCCGTCACCTGTCGGGCCTACGCCGCTTCCCTATAGCCCTGGTCACTACAGGTTAGGGGTGTGTGAATTGTTATGGAAGTTTGGATGGGGACTGATACTGTGTTATTGGGTCCTATTCTGGGGGGAGGGTACCGGGAATTGTTCAACAAGTTGCGGGTTTAAGGTTCAAGGGTCCTGTTGTGGGCTGGCAATGTTGGGGGAAGGATAGTACAGGGTGCCTTGACGATGGGGACATTACCTGAACTGAAATGTGTCACATGGAACGTACGTGGATTGCATACTATGTCCAGGTGCAATAAAGTGCATGCATATTTGGTGAGGCGGGGGATCCACATAGCGTTACTCCAAGAAACCCACTTGACTAGACGAGAATGTACGGCATTACAGAGGCGATGGCGGGGTCAGGTGTTTGGTACAACAGACTCGGCGTTTGCCAGGGGGGTAATGGTATGGGTGAAAGCGGGGACTCCCTTCCAGATGACAGCTGCAGTGGTAGACCCGGAGGGTAGATATATGGCGGTAGAGGGGAGATTGTATGGAAGAGAAGTGGTGCTCTGCAGTGTCTATGCCCCAAACACAGATCAACCCCGGTTCCTGGATAAATTATCTGGATCCTTAGCACATTCTCTAGCTGGTACTGTGATAATGAGGGGAGATTTTAATTCTATAACTGATGTACTTCTAGACAGGTCGCACCCTCCACTGAGTGATTCTCTGGTCCGCAGAACGGCGAAGCTGAGAGTGAATTGGCAGGACAAGTGGGGGCTCACAGATATATGGAGAGGGCACCATCCGGAGGATAGGGATTATTCCTTTTTCTCTGCGCTCCACGAGTTGCATGTTAGAATTGACACGATTCTTTGTAGTCGTACATTAGCACCCCTAGCGACTAGCTCTGAATACTTGACCAGGACATTGTCGGATCATAATCCTCAAGTGGTGGCCTTCCAGTGGCAACAGGCGAGAACTGCGATACCCACTTGGGTGTTGCGACCGGACACCCTGGAAGATCTGGTCTTTAGCACTAAAATACAGACGGGAATTGATAACTACTTTGCAGTGAACGAAGGAACGGCGTCTACCAGAGGAGTGGAGTGGGACGCTTTCAAAGTAGTGGTGCGAGGGCTAGGCATTGGCAATCACGCGGGGGAGAGGATGGTAGTGTTGGCAGATGTGGAGAAGGCAGAAGCGGCGCTGCGGGCCGTAGAGAAGCAAAGACCAGAACAGAAGGGGCTCCAAGAACGGCTAGTGGAGGCTAAAGAACGTGTGGCGGTTGAGACAGAGAGATTGCGGTGCTTTGACTACAGACAGTATATGGTAAAAGTGCATGCGGAGGGAGACAAAGTAGGGACACTTCTAGCAAAACTAGCAACACCACTGCCAGGGGGGTGCTCAATCTTAAACATGAGAACTGAATTGGGGGACGTGGTGTACTCCCAGTCCGAAATCCTCTTGTGCTTCTTGAGATACTATACGATACTGTATCGCACTCATCTAGAAGCTGAGGGGCCAGACATAGAGGAATATCTCATGGGGACCCAGCTGCCGCAGTTGGAGGAAGAAGATGCTGAGAGATTAGGGCAGAAAATTCAGTTAGGAGAGGTGAGAGGAGCGATCAAGCAGATGGCCAAGAATAAGACACCAGGAGTGGATGGGCTCCCTATAGAATTTTATGTAAAATACGTGGATGTCCTAGCGCCCCGATTGGTAGAGGTGTATAATGAGGCGGCGGAACAGGGACATCTACCGCAGTCCATGATGGAGGCGCTGGTGATTCCCCTGTTAAAAACTGGAAGGGATGGTAGTGACGTAACTTCTTATAGGCCATTATCAATGTTGACGGTGGACTATAAAATCCTGAGCAAAATATTGGCCACAAGGTTGCTGCCCCACATGACTGCCTTGATACATACGGACCAAGCGGGGTTTATTCCGACTAGGAATACGTCGGGTAATGTTCGACGGCTCGTACGGGTGTTGGAAAGTGATCTGGATGTTGATATGCTACCGGCTGTATTGTCGGTGGACATAGAGAAGGCGTTTGATAGCCTGGAATGGACTTACCTGGATAGAGTGCTAGAGAGATTTGGTCTTGGAGAACGCTTTAGGGGATGGACGAAGATCCTATATTCGTTATCGACGGCCAGGGTGAGAATGGGTAATGTAATATCCTCGCAATACCCGGTCCAGAGAGGCACAAGGCAAGGCTGTTCGCTCTCGCCCTTGCTGTTCGCATTGGCGATTGAACCTCTAGCGAACCAAGCCAGAACGGGAAGGGCATATAATGGCCTTATGTGCAGAGGAAATCCACATCATATTTCATTATATGCGGATGACCTGCTCCTGTTCCTGGAAGACGTGACCGTGGCACTACAAGGAGCGGTGACCCTTCTCACGGTATTCGGGGCTCTCTCTGGCCTTAGAGTTAACTGGGGAAAGACATGTGTTTTCCCTTTGAAGGAAGACATGCAGCAACCAGAGTTACCATCTGGACTGGTATAGGAGCGATCATGCTTCACCTACCTGGGAGTCCGAATATATCATGACACAGACGCCATGCTGGAAGGGAATGTGGGGCGCTGTATAAGGGCTCTGAGAGGCTGTATGACATTTTGGGCTACACTTCCCCTGTCAGTGATGGGGAGAGTGGCTCTATTGAAAATGGTGGCCCTGCCTCGCTTACTCTACTATTTCCGTATGCTACCACTGTGGATACCCCAGAGATTCTTTCGCGAACTGCGTACGCTCACAATAGACTTCATATGGGGGCATGGGAGGAGACGAGTGGCGCTAGATACGCTGCTGAGTCCGAAGTTGGACGGCGGGTTGGCTGTCCCTAACTTTGAACTCTACTATTTAGCAGCGCAACTGCAGGTTCTCACGCAGAATGTTGCAAGTGAGTTCAGGGGCCCGGAACAGACCCGAGAGCTGGGAATCCAGAGACATGTACTCTCCTATATTGTCATGCAACAAAAGCTAGAGTTAAAGGAGTTGACATCAGAAGAAAGAACCCTGAGATTATGCTGGAATAAAAGTCAGCGTAAAGCAGGTGTGATTCACCCCTATGCGCCAGAAATACCTCTGGGCATGCTGACGGCCTTGCCGCACGGGGGAAACTGGTCTCGGTTGTTGGAATGGGAAGACCTGGGGCTCCAAGTAAAAGGGGATCTGTATGCTGAGGGTGAATTGTTGCCCTTCCGAGCAGTGCAAGAACAGTATGGTCTTCCTGATGGGAATTTCCTATTACACATGGCTGTTACTTCGGCGATTAAGAAGCATTGGAAATCAGGGCAGGTGGAACCTAAGACCACGATGGCTTGCCAGTACGTGGTGATGGCGGCGGGCACTTTTAAGGCTATCACTTGTTTACAGTCTTGAATGTTGCAGGAAGGATTAGAACCACTTACTGCACTCAAGCAGAAGTGGGAGGAGAAGATAGGGAAACCTATACCGGATGTGACGTGGGGACAGATCCTGAAGAGGACATGGAAGGGGAGCAGGAATGCTCGCTTCCAACAAGTGCACTTTTTTGTGCTCCATAGGGCCTACCTCACCCCGGGGAAAATAAAGAAGTATTTCCAGGTCCGAGATGCAGCCTGTCCTCGATGCCTGATGCTTGATGTAGAGCTAGAACACATCTTGTGGGACTGCCCTAGGCTGGGACTCTATTGGGCTGAGGTAGGGGAGCTATTAAACGAGGCTACGGACAGGCAGGTAGAATACGACATGGCAACTTGTCTGCTGCTGTGGTTTCCTCACACAAAAAGAACTAAGATCACCAGCAAATTTATTGACTTAGGCCTTATGCTAGCCCAGAGGGAGATAACCTGGCACTGGAAATCGAAGGAGGGCCCATCGAGTAAGAGATGGGTGAGTGAGATGTGCAAATGGGCCAGTAGCGAAGGTACTATTAGACAAAGGCAGGCTACCCGCACGGCTAATGAGAAGATCTTAGAAATGGTGAGGGCATGGGAAGACCTAACACAGACGTTCAAAAACAGTTTAGAGACTGAAGAGGGCTAAACGCGAAGGGTTGTGAAAGGAAGTTCCTAACGATACAATATAGCCCATGAGGTCACAGTGGTCTCTTCCCTTTGTTAGATATTCAGTACGAGCCAGGTCCACACCAGTTGAGGTTGATGGGGGGGTGGGAGGGTAGGGTAGGGAATCCCATGGTGTTGTAAAGGGATGGTACGGTAGTAGGATGGCGTAAGCTGATGCTCTGAGTAGTGTGTACGATATGAATGAGATAAAATGAGCGCCTGCGGGGCGTACCCCCAAGAGTGAATGCACCAAAGGACAGGTTGGTTGGTGAAGGGACATTAGGACAATAGTAATAGCATATGCTAGGACCACCTGTTAGGCCTCAGGCATGGACCATTCAACCGTAGGGGATTGGGGAAAGGGATGTTAGAGTTAAAAGCGGATATAGAATCTTCTGACCGAGTGCAAACCCTGGGCTCCCTAAGCCACTATCGGGTCAGAACACTAGCTAAATGACGCCGCCCAGCCTCCGGTATGTGGGCAAACTGGCTGTGTAGAGAACTGATTGTAGATTTGTATATGGCATTTGGGAGGGGCGTGTGCATCGATGTGTAATACTGTATGTTTTCTAAATCTGCAATAAAAATTATTTAAAAAATAAAATAAAATAAATAAATTAAAACATTAAACAATTGAAAAATAGTTAAACTTACATTTCACAATACAGTCAGTGCAACAGTAGGGAAAGTTGTGGATAGAGGAGGGGTAAAAATTACTATTCCCACTCCAGTGAGTGCAACAGTAGGGAAAGTGGTGGATAGCAGAGAGGCAAAAATTACTATTCACACTCCAACACTTAAGAAAAATAATAAAAGTATTAAAATTAAGAAAAATTATAAAAATAAATACATAATAATTAAAATTGGAAAAAAATATATTCAATATATAAAAAAGAAAACATGTTGTAATATTAATTACACATAACAATACCTGCAAATATTATCTAAAATTAAATAATAAATACATTAAAAAAATAATTCCTTTAAACTAGAAAATATTTACAAAGAAAACCATTAATTAAAACATAAATGTATTTATTTTATTTCCTACCCTATAACCTCACACCAAAAACAACACACGTCAACATTTTAAATTAAATTTACTTCCATAATTAACATAACTAATAATCAATTAAAAAAATATTACTAAAAAATCTAACAAACATTAACTACACACACTTTAACACTATAATGTCCACAACACACACCTAAATAAATAGTCTAGTAGAGGCTACTGCACACCTCGCCTTAAGGAAATCCAGACTTATGGTGCTCGGCGATATGAACATCCATTTTGATGATGTTCTAGACAATGATGCTTCCTGCATAAAAGCTGAACTACTCTCCCTGCAACTCACTCTAAAAAATCTGGACCCTACTCATAGACAAGGCCACTTACTCGATCCCATATTCTGTAACTGGAACGGAGCGGAAGTGCTTTCTCCTATCCCCGTTCCCTGGTCTGACCACTTTGTCATTCCCATACACATATGGATATCTGAGTCTGAACTAAGAAATGAGAATACGCAGGTCTATTTAAATCGAAAGTGGAAAAACTTTAATTTACCCACTTTCATGGATGAACTTGCAGCAACTGGACCTCCCGGAGGGCTTGATTGTGAGACTGCTTATACGTGCCTGAAGAATTGTGTCCAAACTGCCCTAGATAAGACTGCTCCGATTCGTAGGTCACGTGTCAACAAAAAAATGAGAAAATCCTCCCCTTGGTTCACGTCAGAACTTCAGACTACTAAGACCGTCTGTAAAAAATTGGAACGCGAATGGCGCACCAAATTCTGCCCTATAGCTAAAAATCACTATAAAGAAGCCCAAGCGCGCTACTACAAACTCATTCGCTCCGCTAAAGCCCTTCACTATAAAATCCGCATTGGAGAAGCGGAAAACTCTTCAAAGGAGCTCTTTAAAATTTTTAAGGAAATATCTGTGGTATCCAACGAGAGTACTGCTCTGAATGACTCAGTGGATACGTGTAATAACATCGCCAAATATTTTGCCAGTAAAATTACCAACATCTACGCCAACTTCTCAACTGAGCCACCCTCTGGTTCTGACTTCATGGAGGACGTTGAGATTACCCATGCTAGAACTTGCCTAAACTGCTTCTCGGTCCCTCCGACTCCTAATTTAACCAGTATCTGCAAAAGCATTAATTCTGGCTCTCCCAGGGACCCTGCCCCCCCGAAGATTCTGGCAGCCAGCCTTGAAGTCTTAGAACCTCATTTCAGGCATATCCTTCAGTTATCCTTTGCCTCGGCCACTCTCCCTGTGGAATGGAAGAAAGCTATTGTTCTTCCAATAAAGAAAAAACCTAATGTCAGTCAAGACACCCTCGAGAACCTACGGCCCATCTCGCTGCTACCTTACCTGGCGAAAGTAGCTGAGAAAATAGCGAATAAACAACTTATGGCTCACCTTGAGTCTAATGACGCCTTCCATATTTCTCAATCTGGTTTTAGGGCTGGATACTCCACAGAAACTGCCCTGCTGAGAGCAACAGAAACCCTACGGGCGGGTGCTGATCAGGGCCAGACTATGGCACTAATTATGCTGGACCTCAGTGCCGCGTTCGACACTGTAGCACATTCCATCTTGCTGCAGTGTCTGAACAAAGCCGGGGTCACCCAGGAAGCACTGGGCTGGTTGAAAGCATTCCTCAACGGCCGCTGCTTCCAGGTTCAGAGAGGCGTACACCTCTCTGATAGCATACCTCTGGAACAGGGGGTTCCTCAGGGCTCTGCCCTGAGCCCTACCCTGTTCAATCTATACTTGGCTCCTCTGGCTGCTGTGGTCCAATCGTTCGGCATTGAACTAGTTTCATATGCCGACGATACCCAACTTCTCATCTCCTTGACCCAATCACCCTGCAGGGCAGCCGACAACTTTAAAACTTGCATGCAGGCATTGGCAGGCTGGATGAACCAACACTGCCTGAAACTTAATGGCTCCAAAACGGAGGTTCTGGTGATTGGTGGCAGGGACACGAGTTGGACCAAGGAGTGGTGGCCATCTTGTCTAGGGCCATTACCCACCCCATGCCAATCAGCCAAAAATCTGGGGATCTGGATTGATCCCAGACTTTCCTTCGACAGCCATGTGCACAAAATGGTGGGGAAGTGCTTTGGTGTTATGAAGACCTTATATCGCACCCTTGACCTCCTTCCTCTTGAAGCAAGGCGCACTATGACCCAAGCTCTTGTGACCTCGAGGATGGACAATGGCAATGTGCTTCTGCTCGGAACAACGCAGAAAAACATCAGGAGACTTCAAGTGCTCCAGAATACCGCTGCACGCCTAGTCCTTAGACTTCCTAGAAGAGCGGCATCTAAACCTGCCCTTGCCACCTTGCACTGGCTGTCTATAAAGAAGAGAGTCCTATTTAAAGCCCTCCTTATGTGCTATAGGATCCTCGCACACTCTGCCCCTCCCTACATGACCGACCTAGCTATCCCCTATGAACCCACTAGAACTCTCCGGTCTGGGGGAACAGGTCTGCTGAAAATTCCCCGTGTAAAAAAAGCCAGAATGGGAGGCCGCTCCTTTCGTGTAATGGCAGCCAAAGAGTGGAACCAGCTCCCGATGAGTATCAGACTAGCTGACTCTGAAGCCACCTTTAGAAAGCTTCTGAAAACTCATCTGTTTTCCCTGTAATCTCCTTCCGGTTTCTTGACTCTTTTCCACAGCGCGGGGACACGCCGGGATGGCGTCACCAGGCGCTTTACAAGCCCCTTTATTATTATTATTATTTTTCTCCTAGTACCGGAGCCTCTATTACCATCAGAGGACAACTCGGTCGGTTTTCAAGAAAGCTCAGTGCCAAGAAATCTTGCGCTGCTGCGAGAATGTTCCAAGGACCCATTAGTCCATGCATCGCTGCTAAGGCCATAATCCTTTCGCCAGTACAAACCAACTCGTGAGTAACGACGGGACCCATCAGCTGATTAAAGTCGACGTCAGGAGAAACCGGTCCGCAGAGACACAAATCAATGGCCCAGTCAAAATCACAGCTTAGGCAATGAAACACAGGCTGGACACAGGTGAAGTAGGAAAATCGAAACGATAATCCATATGCCGTGCTTAAAATCGCAAGCGGCAGCGTGCCATAGTACTCAAGCATCCGGTTGCAAAACAGCGCCAGAAGGGGCTGGGCGGCTCCTTCCACATGTGGGGCATCCATATTTAATGAAGCAAACAACCACTAGAACGCCTGCCGCTAGTGCCAGTAAAACCGGAAATCAACCAAACAAACTCGAAAAAATGGAATGAAAGAAAGCAGGGATGACTCCAAATATTTTTCCAAATGAAGTTACAAGGCCGCTGCTGACTGTTTTAAAAAAATGCGCCAGCCCAGTTGTGGAGGACGCGTTAAAGTTAGAATGAACCATCTCGCTGAAATGCAACGGTAAATCAGTATTTAAAAGGGCCTGAACCTCAGTCCGGGTGTTAGATATGTGAAGCACGAACGTTTCCAGAGCCGAACTCAAGGCCACTTCTTTCTGGGACAATAGAGCTCTTATTCTGCTCATGCCGTTGAACTCTGCTGTCAAGGTTGGGATGCGCGGCCAGATGGAAACATCCCTATTCTCATGTGTGGGTGGGTACAGGACATTTCTGCAGCAAACTACACGCTCAGTTACGGTTATCACATAAGGAACACCCTTCACTAACCCACAACAATCCTCATTATTCAAAAGTAAATAACTTCCGTTTCCCAATAAGGTAAAAGTTGGGATGATAGCTGGAACTGGCGTCCCGTTTTCAAACACAGGCTAAATTTGGTCGGTCCTGGTTGCAAGAACCGTGTAATTGTATGTGCCTACACATTAATGAATGATCTGGTGTCTCTGTACACTCCTCCCCATTCAGATAAACCTCTTGTCCATCTTGAAAAAATCTGTAAGTCAAAGGAAGGGACCACACTTCATGAAGGAAACCACTACCTAAGGGTTCATATCGCCCAATGTCAACATATCGCATACAATTCGTAAACTTATACAAAGCAAAAGGCAACGTTATTAAACCGTGGATAAGCCACGTTGCAGTAGTGGCCTCAGCCACAGAAAAAGGCAAGGACTCTAATCTCTCAATATGTAACATTGAAAAGGAAGCATCTCGCATGGAAAGCAAGCGCTGCTTGTCAGTTAAATTAAAGGGGGCAAAAAGAGAGGAGACATTCATGTAGGTCCACTCTAGACGCGCCCACCATTGAAATTGACCTCAAGGGTTTAAATACAGTCGGCGCCACTTAGCCTTTTCGATCCCTGGCTCTACATGTTTAGACGCCGGCAGACCCCCCAATCGGAAAGCGAAGAAGAGACAACCATCAGATTGTCCTCGCACCGCCATTAACATGACGGCATCCGTCGGCTAAACCCTAGAAGCCCACAGACCCCCAGTGTAAACACAGTGGACGCAGACTAAAGATAGTCAGCGCTACAAGAAACGTCCAGAGATCCCAACCTAGAGCACCTATGAACCTAATCTACAGGTTAACTGCACAACATTTCCCCTGCGCCAGGAGCACGTAACCTAGCAATTGTACAAGAACATCTCTACAGCTTAAAATTCGAAGCTTGCCCTTAGATAGCAGGACACCGCTTGAAAGAGAAATAAAACAAGCAAAATAAATTACAATACAGTGCCCACGTCTTAAAGACAAACATCTCATAGGTCAAGATCTCTCTATCCTTCCCCTTCTGTGAGAACCGGCACCATCTATTTACCCAGGTCCATTTGGATACTCACATGGCTCCCTGATGAAGGCCCCCAGCCGAAACGCGCGTAGATGTCATACTTAGCCATGTTTTTATGTACAGTGTGCTGAAACAATCTTCCACATAACCTTCAAGTTTAAATGAATTACCTTGAAATGTGTATAGGATGCAACAATAAGTATATATATGTAGATTGAAAGTCACATGTATAGTGGAGGCATGCACACGATAATTACCTGTAATAAAATAATGATGCTTTTTATCAGAATAACATTTGAATAAAATAAAATAAAAGCCATATTTTTGTACCACACACTTTGTTCTTCAATAGTTCTTGCTGTCATTTGTCCGTCTTTGCCCTCTATTTATAACTAGTTCCTAATTACCTTTCTTCCAAATACTAGGTCCATGGCACCTTGCCAGATTTCAACGTTTGCAGGGTCCACGCAAATTGCATGATAGAGCGCAATTGATTCTGACCATGGTACAATACAGATACGGCATCCTGCACAATATCCACAACAGAAGACAAAATATTATCTAACGTGTAAATGCGGGAAGAAAGCATGTTAATAGTATTGCCCACTACTGCAAGCACTTTTTCTAGATTAGCTTGATCTATAGCTCTAAGGCGTGTCGCCGCCTCAATCTGTGATGTCTTCCAGATTTCATTGTAAATAGCATATATCCACCTTTTTGATCTACCACTAGCCGGGCCTTTTATGAAATCATTTAAATCTACATCATCATTCAGCTTCGCAAGATGTAATTTAACTGCAGACAATTTAGAATGTTTCAGCCAATTTTGACATAATTTGCCCACTGAGTAAGTCGTGACAGAATGTTCAGTTTCAAAACGTGGATCAGGTCTAACCAGTGTAAAACAATCAGACAAACCCAGAAAACGGTGCTGGCATGAATCAGCACTTTTGTGCCACATCAGCCAACCTTTAGGATCCATACTGGAGATGTTAAAGGATGAATTCAGCAACAGGGTCTGCAAGTCCCTAATCGAAATCTGAGTAAAATTACTCCAGCCAGAATATTCCTCTAACTCAGGGATGGTTGGAGTATTCAATTTTTTAGAAGTAGCCAATCCAAAGCATGTTGTCTGTGAAATAGTGGAATTCAAAAACAACATATGATTCAGGATGAGACATGCATGGTGCAAAGCCTCAGTGCCTTGTACCTGCCAGCTTTTAGAACCCCAAACTGATTTAAGGTCAATAGTTTCCTTCCACAATTCATAGCCGCTAACAGCCAGCTGATCAAGAAAGGACTTCAAATGCAATACTTTGGTATCGGTAAGTCTAACCTTGGACATAGGCTTCTGTGTCATTTTGAAATAAAAGGACTCGGGATTAGACTGATTGAAGTCAGTAAAATAGGTGAACTTTTTCAAAAAAGTACTTGAACTGCCTTGTCTAGGAGCGGGGCAATGCTCCCATTGCGTATAATTTACAGTATTCCGTCTGGAAGTCGTTTTATGTAAGAAGTGATTGCCAAAATGTTGAAAGCAAAACAAATCACCATAATTAGCAGATTCTAAGTACAAATCCTCAGCATCAAAGGCAGCATAGTATTTCAAATCAGAAAACAAAGACTCTACGGCCTGAACATCCCAATCATCAGAACGTATATTTTGTTTCACTACATCCCCCATATTAACTCTAAGCACATTAGCAACATTAACAACCTCAGTTGGGCCATGAATTTGAAATTTAACGGCATCCCACACTATCCCATCAAGGACAGGCCAAGCAGTGATGTTAACAAATGTCAAGTCTCTTTTCAGTCTGTGTGCAGAATGCGATGAGGAAAGGGGGGCCAAAGTTCCATTTAGATGTCGAATGCATGTTCTTTCCTCGACATAGTGTCCATTTACAATCCGGAAAAAATAAAACACAAACCCAATTGACATAAAAAGGTAAATAGAAAAAAGCACCAGCCAAATATATGTCCAAGGGCAAATCAAAAAATGTTTTTTTAAATAAGCTGGCATAAACTGCAAAACGTGAGGGTTTCTTCGAGGCAATGGAAACAGTGTCAAATGAAAATCTGGATTCAGTGGCCAAACGTGTTTGCAGGTCAGGCATGGATAAGTCAGTGGGGTGAGTGTAGTCTATTTCATCATGGTCAGTACCAGGCAAAGTACTTAATAAAGGACTGGAAATTGCAGGCAATTCGATGGCCACTTCAGTTTCAGGATTAGAAGCAGTGGCCAAAACTGAATTTCTCACAATGGAAGGACAGGAAACTGCCGGTGTCATACTAAGAAGAATCGGCCACTCTGTGTATCTTGACATTGTCGATTGAGATAAACCTGTTTTCCTTACGACCAGGAAGTGGTGGTAAAATGACTGTCCTTGTGCCCTTCACTCCAAGGACTGGAACCGGAGCTCGATAGAAAGGACCAAATTCTTTCTTGTTATCGATCTTCTCTCAAACCAGTTCTCCAACTTGGGGTAGCCAGCCGACTACGGGGATCTGCAATGCAACATCCGATGCGGAGGGCAAATGTTCCTTTGCAAGACTGTCTCTGGTCTCTTGTAGATCCTGTAAAACATTGCAATGTTCATCTACGTCAAAGGGTGTGGCGCAAGCCACGCAGTCTAGACCGTCAAGGTCAGGGACGTACATCTTGATGCCAAAGAGCATTTCGTATGGGGTCCGCCCACCCAGAGACCTTCTAGGGAGATTATTAAGAGTACGCTGCACGCCATTGAGGTGGGCCAGCCAGTTTCTGCCAGTGCCTATAACTCGAGCTGTCAATGATTCCTTCAAATCACGGCTCATTCGCTCCACTACACTATTACCCTCAGGTCTGTAGGGAGACGAAACTTGACTTGGACCCCCATCGAAGTCATGGCATCCTTATACGCCTTAGAGGCGAAAGCCGGACCCTGATCCGAATGGAAGGTACCACAGGCAAAAATCCCTACAAAGACAAGCAAATCTCTAATGACAGTCCGTGAATCAGTGCTGCGATGGGGCCAGACCCATACAAAGCGTGTGCATGAATCAACTGCTACTAAGATGTACTTATACGCAGTATCATAGGAAAAAGGACCGCAGTGATCTAAATAAACACAACCTAGTGGCTTATTAGATATGTACAACTGTGTCTGTGGCGGACGCGTAGCAGTCGAAAGTTTAATCTGCTGGCAAATGTCACATTGAAGGACATAATCACGCGTCTGTTTGTACAGTCCCCGCCACCAGAAACGTTGTTGTAATTGAGTTACAGTGGCCGAGACGCCCGCATGCGCAGATGCCACACCTTCATGTGCCGCTGTAATCAAGTCAGCCCAGCGATCCGAGTTGGGAATTAAACGTTCACCAACATCAGGAATTTTCACAAAAGGAACCTTTTCGGGACTTAAGTGGTATGTGTACTTCGAAGGGAATCCCGCAGGATGTTTACTTCCCTTCTCAGTGGCAGCCACTGCCGCCAAGATGTCATTATCGATCTTACTTTTGGACCGTGTAACTGCTGCAACTAAATACTTAGACACCGCTGATTTCGCTGCTTCATCAGCAAGCGAGTTACCGACAGCGTGAACTCCCACACGCTGGTGGCCGAGAGTATGAATTACAAAAACAAGCGGCAGTTGAGCTTTAAGCTCAGCCACTCGAACCCAGATCATCTTGTGTTTTATTGTGCTACCCTTGGAATCACGAAAATCATTCTGAATCCAAAAGAGCAAGTTCTCATTGTAAGACTGGACACAGTAGTAAGAATCACACACAATAAGAGTCGTCACACTCGGATCTGCGTACTCCAATGCTAGTAATAGAGCACGAAGCTCTGCCAATTGTGCAGTGCAGTCCCCTAGAGTCTGCGTATGCACTACTCTGGACTTGAACTCATCGTTCACCATGGCACCGACCACAATAGCGCATGCGGAAACGTAGGCGTGTTTAGAGCCATGCGCAACCTGCGCCGAACCATCAGTGTAAATGATGCAATGGAAATCCTCCAAAGGTCGCATTGCTAGAGGAGCAGGATGAACGAATTCATACTGCAAGTACTCCTGCGACCGCAATGAGGCGTCAAAAATAAACGTGACATCCGTGGATGTCAAGGAAGCAGCCCATTGAATCCACCGAGGGTGCAAAGCTTTAGAATTTGGTACACTGGCTTTCGTAACTGCCTCCAAGTGAGGGCATGGTGTAACAACCAACATGCGTTTTCCCTGTGACAGTGAACGTTCCTTAAGAATCGCCATCTGCACAGCCGTTAAAACCTTTTCCACAGTGGAAAACCGCATTTCAGCCGAAGTGTACAAGTGTGACTTGTAAGCAATAGGAACTGTATCTCCTTCATTAAAAGTCAAGTACGTGAAACCCACCGTCCCAGGAATAATTCTTATCACTAGGTTAGTGTGGTTGTCACGAGTCAGTAGAAATTTAGAAGCTAGCAGATCAGCCTGCAAAGATTGCAAAATGGCTGAGTGCTCAGGCAGCCAGCATGATTTGGTAAAAGTTGGTTGTATCAAAGCATACAAAGGCTTGATACGCTGGGCATATTCCGGAATGTATGTCCTTCCGAAATTCAGAAAACCCAGTAAAGACTGTAATTTTTTCAGTGTTGTTGGAGCGCGCAATTGTGCGCATTTCTCCAGGAAGTGAGGAGCCAAACCTCTACCTTCATTGTTGAGCTCATAGCCCAGAAACAACACTGTGTACTCTGCAATGTGCGACTTCGCAAAGTTAAATTTGTAACCCATGTCTGCAAAGGTACAAATTATGCTGTTGACACGACACAGATGCTCCCAAATCTCGTCGTCTGTGAGATAAATGTCATCCACATATGAACAAGCATCCGGATCGATTCTCTCCAAAAGAGAGACTATGCGGGCAGTGAAAATTCCAGGACTATTCTTGTAGCCCATTGGAAGACGCCGGAATTGTTTTTGGACCCCGGCTGAAGTAAAACTGGTCCATTGGGAACTAAGACCATCCAATTTATGGGCATAAAAACCGTTGGAAATGTCAAGCGTGGTTTTAAAATGCTTACGCACAAGACTATCCACTAGGGCAGAGCCGTGAGTATTCTGTACTGCACAGTTACGGCAATGCGAGTTCAAATGCCTATAATCCAATACCAAACGATATGATCCGTCCGGCTTATTCACAGTGAAAAGAGGGTTATTCATCGGAAACACACACGTTTTAATTACACCCTGATATTCCAATTGTTCAAGGATTGCCGCGACGGAAGCCTTGGCCTCTCGCCGGATGGGATATTGAGGTTGAGGCTGGGGCTGAGACCGCAAAGGTATTTCGTGGCTTGGTGACAACTTATCCCAACCACACTGGTTACGGTACAGAGCCGGTGCTAGCGCCAGAGCCCACTCTTCTGCAAAATGTTGCGCATGCTCTTTTGAGACAGCGTTCGCGAAACTGGGAAGGATTACCTCCTCCCCTCGCGGCGCCGCGAGCACAAAAGGTGGGGGCCAGTCAGCCTCCGAAAGCAAGATGTCATATGTAGACGAAAGGTTTTCCCAAAACACCCCTTTAATAGTGCGTTGTATGTCTCCTTCAATTAACAGGACAATTTCATAAAGTCTATCAGGGGGAGCAAGTCTTGTATCGGCTGTTTCTATTACAACGATGAAGGCGGCTATATCTTAACTGTCCGTTAAAACGCGTTGAAAGAAACAGAGGGAGAAGTACAATACAAATTGATTAAGGAATATTATGACTGCTGTAGAATATCAATCCTTATTTTGTACCTCCTTTGTAGTCATAGGAAATGTTGATGATGAATTTTTGTGAAATTCTTGTTCCTTCTGTATATTATCTGTGTTCCCAATTATTTTAACTATTTTAATTATTGTATCATGTCTTTTTAAATTGTTTTTAATACATTTAATAAATTGTGTAAACTGGATCTAATTTGTTTATGGAATTGTTGTGTTATACTGTGCATTGCTTTAGTTACAATGTCTCTATGAGTGAATTATATCTGTTGTAGTTGAAAGAATTGGTGTCTCTAAACTTGTAATTGCCCAAAGGGAATTCATATTTGACATATAGTCTATTACAACGTAGACATCAGTCGCTGTCACCCTCAGTAGTGGACGCATGGCCTCTCTCACTATGGTAATCTCCGCCGCGCTGTCCAGCAAGGTCAGAGCCCACGTCAGATTCCCAAGCCGCGTTCTCACTATCTGTGGCATATCGATGCGCTGTTAATGCTGCGACTTTCTTTTTCGCAAACTGTGGTCTCTTTGGCGTAGAATCCTCCTGCTTCCCTGCGCCGTCTGTCTGGCGGGGCTGGCCGCGTCCTTGCTGACCACCCCTGCCCCTTCCGCCTCCTCCACCACCGGTCTTCGGAGCCAATGAGTCCTGAAAGGAACGAGGAGAGCGTTGATCAGAAACCTGAAATCGATCAGGTGATTTAATCGCTGCGCGATCGCGCAAGTCATAAACTCTCTCAGTCGGCGCAGGTACTTGAGCCGCAGGATATGATTCTTGAGTCTGCTGTTTCTGCTTCCCCTGATTCTGTTTTTTAGGCCAATTTTGTTTTTTGGTCTTGGGCTGGGCATCATTTTCTCCTTAACTGCAAAATACTTCAGACCCTTACTTGTGCGACCAATAGTTTTATATGCGGCCACAACTATCTTCGCCAACTGTCGGGGTCTTTCGGCATCAGGTAGAGCCGCTAAAGCATTAGACACCTGAAAGTTCACCGCATCCCCCTTTATATTAGAGAGAATGAGATCGCTAACAATCTCAAAAGAACCACACAGGCACATACCCAATTTAACCGCTGCTTCCGGTCCGTGATCATCCTGAACACGTTTAACGATCGTAGGCAGTACAGACATAGATGGGGTGCCGAAACACCTCGCATAGCCGCAAAAGTCTTCCCCCAACTTTCACAGTCAACGAGTTCGGGAGTTAAATCCTTAGGTAAAGTAATCGTCAACATTCTATGTTTATCAGCAGGAGTAGAATTCGGAAACACAGCCTCCAGTTGGTCAAACTTCTCGGCAAGCCAGAAAGGAAACTCATCTTTGTCATCGGGGCGCTTACCAAAAACTGCATTGACCATAACAGGATTGAGCTTTAAACCGCCATGTTCCGTTTGAACAGCCGGACCCCCCGGGGGACCACCCGGGAGATGACGACCAATGTATTGCACTAATGCACGAATCACGGCAATTGAAACTACATGTAGTCTACGAATATCCGCATGGGGACATGCGCCGTGATTCGGGTGCGGGGTAAATCCAGCCAATGCAGGCCAATTTGTGCCTGGAATGGACAAAGGACCTAACCTCGCAGCGGATAAAGAATGGGGTAGGGCGCCACCAAACCAAACGCGATGCTGCCAATGATCAATAGGTATTTCCAGTGCCTTGTACGGAGTATATTCAGCCGGTACAGGCGAGGGGGTGTAGGTGTGGAACACACCAGAATTTGCGTCCACTGCCGGAAACATTACCCATGAATAAAACAGTTCGTAAGGGTACGCCGGATCTGCACACACCACTAAAATCACAGCTAAGCCATCCACTGGGACTTGCAAAGTCTATAAATGGTTGCGCACCGCAATGCGATTATGCTGCGGGATGTCCACAGCCTGCGCCATGATTACACCGGAACTACAGAAAAACTAAGTAAACTTTGTAGCACAACTGGGTAGTAATTCAAAGAAACCGTTTTAGATAGATTCAAGCTTGAAAAGACCTATTTCAAAAATAGGTAGGTTTTTCCGACACCACCGTTTTCCGGAAACGACAGTGAAGGGGTTAAGGATTGAATGATATACTACTCAAGTGTCATGATATAAGGCCACCAACGTATGGGCGCCATTTAGCAGGGGTTCTGTTCTCCCACAGAACTGTGCACAGAGGATTGGAACCTCGCGAATTAGGGTGACCGAAAACTCACCTCAGTACCCAAAAACCCCTTACCGAGCAAGCTACAGTGTCTCAATGGTCATAGCAACACTCCCAATGTTTAGACAAACCAGAACATGAACTTGCAATACCTCAGGTTACGTGGAACACATGAACACTCTTTTGTTATACATTCATTTCAACCCAGAACGTGGAGTAAATGAGGACACGTGCACATTTGAAATATTTATTTACTAATGACGTTTTCTCAAGCGCAGTATCTTAGATAATACAAGGAAACATATTATCATAAGCAAAGTTATCAGCATAGTTACTAGTCCATAGAAAGCAAACGGTGACAGCATGCTATTATGCTGAAATGAATAAGTGCTAAACACACATAATTCTCACCCTCCCTATCTGGTATATTACATTAATATATTAGAAGGTCTCTTTGGGTTTTAGCAGGGCGGGCCCATACCTCAAGATCTTAGTATGAAGAGATCACATCTGCTTCCAACAGCTCTCTGCATGCGAACCGCATCAAGTGTGTATGTGTGCTTCAAGCAAAGCAATATAAAACCCGCCTAAAGCCTAAAGTTGGCAGAAGCTGCACTTATGTTATGTCTATGAAGGTGCAGAGATCAGACCTCATAACAATTCTGTATCGTGTTATTCCTGAAGCTTCAGCACTCTCTGTACAGACATAGTTTATTAAGCAAAGCTGATATCAGAGCAATAACATATTATTCTCATGTAAACCACAACGAACTTCTAGGTTGAAAGCTAAATCAACAATTAAGTGTTGTGTGCAGAAGCAGCAAAAGGAAAAATGGCGTTTAAACATTTAATAAGCCTATGCTAACTTAACACATTATAAAGATAAACAGTAGCTATATGACAGGCTATTGTAGGTTGGTACTGAAATTGCACCAATAGTGTGGAAGGTAAATGCCATGCATGAGCGGAGGTGTGTCATACCCTGTTTTTGCTTCATAAGGCTCTACATCAGTAAGGTTCTTGTCATCTTAGGACCACTTTCAATTGGTATGTTCCCACTAGATCTCTTAGATCAGCAGGAGAGCATAAGATGATGCTTCCTAGGTGCAGGAAAGTTAGATTTGAGGAAAGTGCCTTCATGGAGGCAGCTGCTCAGTTGAGGAATTCTTTCCCGGAACACATTGGGAGCCTTAACCTGCATCTGAAAACATGGTTCTTAGCTTAATGTAAAGTCGCTCTTATGTTATTGTTTTACCCTGGTTAGGCTCTTCGCCCTTACTGTGCCTTTACCATTTCAGCGCTTTGATGCCTTGGGTTTTAGTGCTTTTTATAAATTCAAATACCACCTAAACCAATGACACAAATGTATAGCTCCAGAAAGAACCAATGTGCAGTTTAAAAGTTTTACAGTGACACAGGGAAAGGAAAAGTGTTTTTGCATGCAGAAAATAACTGTTATGTGTTAGCTAAGACACTCCTAAAGTGCTTTGTAAGCACAGAACGTTGGGTTCTTTATGAAAAGAAGTGGGATATGCTAAATACTAGGAAATGTATGCCAGTAACAGAGAAAAGTTTCAAATACTGGCTGTAGCACTGGCTGGAAAGAGACTTGGTGACTGAAAACATGACCTAAGGATATTAGGGCAGGAGTGACTAAGGGTGCTTTCTACTGCTCTAATAACTCTTTGGCAAGTGGTCATTTTTCTACTTTTGCAGAATCAGAACAAAATTCTTGGGAATACCCGGGAAGGCTTCATTCTTGCTGGGCAAAGAAATTCCAAGGTTTTCCTTGCTTGGGGTTCTTTGCAGTGAAGAACAAGTATTCATCATAACCTTGTGGTAAAGGTATCCTGCCTCATGAAGTCCTGACTGGCTACAGCATCCAGCCTTGCCCTGCCGGTGGATTTCGAGCACCTAAAAAGTGACTAAGGGTTGGATTTTGTCTTTGGCGGATAGGTACTCCGTCACAAACTTGACAGATAACCTGGCCATTAGGATGTAATGCACCTATAATTAGGTGGGTGGTATGTCTGTGGCATTTGTGATGCTTACTCATCAGGAAAACTCCAAATCATGCCATAAGTCTGAAGGCAAATCTTTGGACCAGGGCAAGAAAGAAAATGTACTCCATTGGAAAAAAGTGACTTTAGCAGCTACAAAGACTCTTTTGTCCAGATTTTGGTGCCAAAACTGAGAGCATCAGTAGGAGCTCGTAGATTATATGACTGTCTTCAAGATGGCCTGGTCATCTTTAATTTTCTTCCTTGTCCACTGGAGCAGCTGGAGCTCCTAAAACTAGACTAAGTCAGAAGGTAAAAACTTGGCCCAGTGCAACCTGCTTGGCTTATCCAAAGTCCATCATGGTCAGAGTGAAATCACACCAGGTCCCAGGCATCCATGAACTACGGCATCTGATATCCATTCAAATTTTCTGGTTGCTTTTGCATGAAAAATGTATAAAATCATCACCAGTTCTTTATATCCAGTTTTGACACTTTTTGGTGTCGTTTTTCTTACTTTTTCTTGATTTCTTTAAATTAGGTTGAGAATTGCACTGTGTTGTGTTCTTACTTGAAAACTATTTGCTACGACTTGAACTTAACATGCCGTCATATATTCTGTGATTCCTTGGAGCTTGCTCGATGCTAGAAGGTTCCACCTCCAGGCACCACCAAGTCTGAATGCCGCTATGACGCAGGCTATTTGAGTGGCCAGATAAGGGTAAGGGAGTTTGAGGAAGGAACTTTCCGGGAGGGTGACGTGAAAAGGGAGAGATAAGAATCATAACTAATTCCGGACTTAGCCCGCCCCCAAGCCCTCCAGACCCTTTGGCCCCTCAGATATTCACCACTGCCCCATCTCGCAGTCTCTGTGTGATGAGGTAATTGTGGTGTTTCTGCAAAGGCAATGACACAGGCTACGTGCAGCTTGGCAATATACAAAATATTCATTAAAAGCTGCTTCTTTGTGTATACCTTCCAGACTTTGCTCCGTAGTAGACTTGAGAAGGTCTTGAGGTTAATTCTGCAAAAACAGTTGTCAATCACTGTTACACTTGGCTTTGGTCCACAGTTCGTATAAGGCAGAATCACTAGGTTTTTCCCCAAGAGTTACCAAATTGTAAAAATTGTTCATAGAATATCTGGTACCCTTTTCACAAGTAACTAAGCACAAGTTTTACCAAAATTACACCTCTATACGTTTGTGAGCAGAGAGTGATACGCTCTACCACTAAGACTCTTCCAATCTCAAACTTGTAGCGTTCTCAGTAATTGGATTCTCATCTTCGGGTCCGTCCTAGGCTGTTTCCCCCATTCTCGTGCTGCTCTGTGGAGACGGCAGCCATCGGATCTCCAGAGCATTGTCAACGATCGAGGACCATGCCCAAAGCGGACATCGCGGGAACACCAGCTGTGACCACTCTGTAGCCAAGCTAAGGAATAGCGAGTGAGTGGTCAAGGGCAGTGGTTGTTTTATACCAAAGCCCTTCTCAATATGGCCACAGTGCTCAAGAGTTTGGGAAAACTAGTTTCCCCGTAAATCCTGTGTGTAGGAGCGTGTCTGAAAAGGGAATATGGCCCGTGAACCAAATCTAATGAGCTAGCATTGGAATATGCATGAAACACTGAACAATGTAATCTGAGCAAACAGACATTGGGGAAAAATGGCACAGTTTGCGAACTTGGGCACAATCGTAAAATGGAAAATTGCACATGGTCCCATGAAACAAGCACAATCTAAAGCGTGTGGCACCGGTATGACACTAGTATGTGAGAAATTTACTGAGTCGAAACAGATGTTATATCTATGATGTGGCAAATGGTCCATGAATCTTGCCACACAGTACAGGAGGGCATAGTGATTTCACAGGGAGTCAGGCCCCTAGAGCCGTTGGCCATGACACAATCATCTCTCTCTGAAATTGCTTGCTACTTGTGCCTTTGCTACCAGGGCATTGAGCAGAGATCCTCTTAGAACTGTTTAGTGACCTGAACAGATTGTCGTTATTAGGTGATAGGGGTCACACTTCCAAAATTAATAGCCCCATTCCTGACAGTACCCTTTTGTGAGAGAGGATTCAGTCCTCTCTCCCCAGAGAGGTGATAGCATGTTTCTAGTGAGGCACACAGGCCTTTCATCTTGTGCCCATGTGAGGGGACTACATGCTGGCTTACCCCTGTAAAAACCTGTTCTGTCTCTATTATCAGGAGTCATTGGGCTTCATCATGACTGGGATATTTATAAAGAGTGCTTGTACATGTGCATTGTGTTTGGGGCTTTGAGCGTGTGCAATTGGATTTGTGAGTGCAAGGCAGGTGATGTTCTCCTTCATTTCCTCTGTTGTGGTCATCTCCCCTGACAACAGACGTGTCCAAACACAAAGTTGCACTTTCCCATCTTAACCAGTCAAAGCTGAACTCAGTATAGTCACCAGGCACGGTGCCCATGAACAGTGATAAGCACCTGATGGAAAGATGCTCCTGCCACAAGTTGAAAACAGCGAGCCCGCATGGTCCCTGACACTCCCTGCATATGCAGGCATCTCTCTACATCTCTATTGATGGTCCATCAGACACTGCTGCGATTACTACTGTGGTGTAAAGACTCATACCATGGACCAGAGGAGGTTGCCCTGATTTCCGGACAATTTGAACCATTATTCTATTCTTTGCAGTTCTTCAATTACCTCTGACTTAAGCAACAGTCATACTTATTTTCAACTGGACAAGTGGCTAGTGGTCACTAGTGTCACTGTAAGTTTCACTGGATCCCCCAGTACAAGTGGGTTCCTCGCTGAAAAACAAATCTGCCAATAACAGTTGGATTTGAGATGTAGAACTCTACAAAGGCACCTTTGTAGCAGATCGTTGGAAATGCCCACTCTTTAGCCAGTAGAGATCAGTTGTGCCCTTAACTATTCTCAGAACTCCAGTAACATGGATTGTGACCTATGTTCCCTATAAACTGCACACTTGTGCGCACATACAGCCTTCCCTTTTTCAGAGCAGAGAGTTACTGAAAGCGCACACTGCGCACGCCACACGTAAAAGAGATTTCACAAATATCAGCGCATGTTTACAAAGACACAGCAGGGGTGAAAAGTCATCACTTCTGGGTCACAGCAAGCAGCATTGCAGGAGATTCTGGACATCCAGCATAGAGAAGGAACAGACAATGGCCAGTGGCAAACCGAGGAGAAGCAATTTCTGCTTTTTCCCACCCACATAAGTTGAGGAAAATGTTGTTTGCAAATGTGGCAAGGTCTACTGGTGTTGAGAATCTCATGGAAACCCCACCTTCCTTCACTGTTGCAAATGTTGCCAATGTACAACTAAAACACAGGGGGCGACAAGGGGAGAATGGGGAAGGGAGAGACAGGGAACGGCTGCTCTTTCATTTCTTAAGATCTCGGCTCACTGCGTGGGGGTAAAGGAGACTTCCCGCGTGGAGAATGGCATTCAAGAGGTAAGTTTGTACTGACATTGACACAAGGATCTGAGAGGCAACAAGGGTGATATAACACAATAACGGCGAAGTTGCCAAACAAAGCAGATGAAAAGAGAGGTCTTTATTTGAAAATCGTGTTCTTCATTTCATGTTCCGTGAAGAACTGTTAAAACGACTGGTTTTTATTACAGTTCTTCCCAGACATGAAATAAAGAACACAATTATCAAATGCAAACCTCTCGTTTCATATGCTTTGTTTGGCAACTTTGTCGTTATTGTGTTGTAAATCCTCCTTGTTGCCTCTCAGATCCTTGTGCCATTTTCTTATATATTTGTGGGTCCTACAGGTGGTGAAGCATTTCTTGAGGTGGGCAACTAAAAATCTGTTAATTTTACTGCCTCTTACAGAAACAAGTGATTGTGCGATAAACGGGCCCCCTAGCCACCATTGTTTGTTTAAAAGATTCTACTGAATAGAAGCCAGCACCTCAAAACTCGGATGCAAATCCCACATAAATGACAAGTGGTATGAGGAAATAACAAAAGTGACACAATTTCACAATTGGTTATACTCTTACCAAAACTCCACCAACGAGGCAGTGATGATTGCTACGAAAGACCAAGAGACATTACCAAAAGCCAAGTGAAAGCAGAGGGCATGAGAAAGCCAGTATCTGCTCTAAAATGCAAACAAATCCTACCTAACCAAAGGAGAAGGGACAAGGAACTTGATACAGGGGAAAACAAAAGAAATGTGAGGGACGAGAAGGTCGGGTGACAAACTTTAGCAATAGTAGTTGCCAGACAATGACCAACTGAATTATCTTTTATGAGCAGATAGATTAGTGCCAACCAGGAAGCAGGCCCTAAAGGGACGGGAAATCATCCCTAAGGTGCTGGAACACTGGCCTGTCAAGCTATCAACCTTAAAGACAATTTTCTATTCTCCATAATCTTCCACGACTCTTTCGTGTCATAATCCCTGACCGTTATTAATCCTCATATTCCTGACCAAACTTTCCATTCAACGCTGAGCAGCACTCATGTTTTCAACCAGATCTGGTGTGTTTTGTTTTGAATTAACCAGGGATAGAGCTGCTGGCCGCCGCTGTCTCCTAAGAAACAGTCTGTGGGGGGGCAAAAAGCCCATCTCACACTGTGCGACTGAAACAAATATTTTCAGTTGGCAGAAGGGAAGCTTTCAGCTATACTGTTGACCCTTAGTTTCTATGCCTCATGACAATCACTATGTAAGTACTAATTCGATACAGTATATCATCTACGTAATCGGGGCTGTAGCTAAGGGGGCGATTACGATGGCGGGCGGATGGCCCCCGCCGGGCCGGCGGTAGTCACCACCGGCCCGATCTGCAAAGACCCCCTGCCATATTATGATGGCTGAGGGGTCCGTGGCGGATGGAAAGACCGTCCGCCGCTTTTCAAGTCGACCGGCAGAAAACGGGTTTAATATGGTGGGGTTGTCTGGAAGACACTACCATCCATATTACAATGCAGGCTGTGATCAGCCTTTCCATGGCTGCATTGCCGCCATGGAAAGGCTGGTGGTTTCTGTTGTTGGGGGCCCGTTGTGGGCCCCCAGGGTGTTGGGGGCATGGGGGTGCACATGGGGGGTACCTATGGTACCCCCCTGCATTTACATGTACAAAGTGGCAGGCACTGAGCAGTGCCTGTCACATTGTGCATGTAATAGCACGATATGTATTTTTTACATTGCGGTGGGCGCTGCTTGCAGCACCGCCCGTCGCAATGTAAAATATACAGGATGCGCCCGCCACACTGGCGGGCGCATCATAATTCGTATGACGGGTCCGCAACAACTATGGCTGGCGGTCCCTTTGGCAGCTGCGATGGCAGGCGGACTTTGTCCGCCCGCCATCATAATCGGCCCCTATGATTTCGAATAAGAATGCTCCACTGCACCTGCTTGGTGGCTTTACCTGGAAATTAAATTAATCCAATTTTCTAAGCTGTGAAAATAAACAAATTGCACAAATATTATCCATTTGGGCTACTGCCCAGTGGAAACTATCAATGTATTTAAAGCCTTGGGCATGGTAAGCAATTAACCGTATATTGGATGCAATCATCCAGTGATGGGCTTATGAAGTACAAATAAATGTAGGTCCAGTTGAAGAATGACATGGAGTGTGTGGGGTGGTGACTTGTAGTTGCATAATTGTTTGTGTATTTTTTGTATCTGCTTTTTCCTGGATGGGATTTGTTTGCCAAAAATGTATACAAAGCAATATATGTCCTTTCATGAAGAGAAAGGAGCCACCATTCTACAACATGATGCCATATATGGATGTTTCCCTACATTGGTATTGTAAATATGCCAATGTGGAAATACATTTTTCATTGTATCATGCTTATTGTTTAACCATTTATTAAAGGCAATACCTTCAGTATTGAAGAACGTTGTTCATCCCATTACTTGTCAAGGTGTATGTTACCTCTCATGAAGAGCTTCATAAAATTCATGTACCTGGCCACGTTGCACCAATTTTAATACTGCTATGATGCATTGCTAATTAGAATCAATCAGAGCCTTCTGTGGATCCCACTGAGGTACCACAGCAACATTTATCACATAGAGTGCAAGCCTCCAGCTGTGGCCTGTAGGGGCAGATATCAGAGTACAGGATAGCTAGCAGTGGATAAGAGTTAGGAATTTGAATGAGGATAAGAATTGGAAATGGGCAGGATTGTGGGAGGCATGCAGATAGGAAGGGAGGTTGAATGGAGGGTGCGAGATGTGGAAAGAACAGTGGTGTGAGAATAGCAGGTAGTGGAAGGTGTGAGGAGAATACACAATGGAGAGTAAATGCTTCAGATGTGCATAGGTAATAAAGTTGGACGGAAGAAGTATCCATTCAAGAGAGGCCGAATGAAAGAGGTGAGGTGAGACATGGTGGAAGTAGTGTGTGGCAATGGAGAAACAACTTAAAAATGATGAATGAGTGATGAGGAAAAATATGATATGGGGCAGAGGAAATGGGTGGGGTACGGCATTGTGAGAGTAGTAAAAATTTAATACTAAGAGACCAGATATAATAAGAGTAGAAGAGCAAAAATTTGAGGTTGATGAAGAAGAAAACATCAGAAATGAGAAGACAAGGTTGGTAGAAAAAAATAGACAGGCTGGTGTGAGGAGCTAGAAAATAGCTCTCTCATTTTGACACTGTAGCCATTGATTTTAGTAGCACTTATGTTTGTGTGTCTTTAGTGCATGTAGACAATGCTGCAGTGCACAGAGAACTTTCATCGCCACTCTCACAAAATCTTTGCCAGTCTGAAAGTATATTTTTTGGCTGTGCCGTATTTTAAGGGTACTTCCTTTTATTTCTATATTCTTTTCGATTGACAAAGGAGGAGCCTGTATTATACAAGACAGGTAAGTGTCCTTTGCTCAATCATTGATTCGTCTTTGTTTATTCTTGAGAAGAGGAAATACCACATGGACTTAATTCTAGTGGTGCTTATTCATATTTTCTCCATTTAAAATATTTTCAACATAAGCATACCAACACTAACTCAATTGATCAGACATCCGTCATTGTTTTTAATTATATTATTTTAACAGTATCATTATGAACCTTACAAATCTTATACAAGTCTTGTGGTGGTACCTAAACCAGGTGTCAGAACATCATAATTATATTGAAAAAGATACCTGTTTCCAGAAGGCAATTTCTGAAGTCTACAGGATCTTTGGAAAACACAAAACAATATTTTGAATCTTTCAGTCGTATCCCTACATGTATTGAGTTATCTCACCACTGAGGGTGAAGTGGCTCTCTGTGATGTAAATATATTCTGATGCAGTCTTAGTTCTCTGATTTGTTTATACACCTCTATCAATTTTTGCAAGTCAGCATGTTTCAACCTGATAATGGAAACAGAAGTTTAACTTAGGTCTTCATCAAGCATAGGATTCCCCTATTTCATTATAGGTGTCCTTCTTAATCATTGGCATATGTACTGTAGAGTTCTATGATATGTCTGCTGGAAGACAGCCCATTTACAATCATCAGAAGGCTGGTGCGGGAATGTATTCGCAACCTTTTCTTACAAAGCCACCTAGAATGTGGAAGAAGACTAATATACAAAAGACTATCTTTGCAACTATGTGTCTAAATGTTAAGATCTGCTCACACTGGCAGCTTAAAATACACAAAAATGGCAGGAATGTAACACATCCAGGCTGTAGTATGCTAACCCTTGGATACTTTATTTAGAATTGTTAGTAAGAAATCTGCAGCTCACAGATCTTTGAATTTCACATCTCCATAATTTGCAACAGTAGCTATTATGTATGTCTGTATATGATATTTATACAGCGAGAACCTAGCCTCCTCTTTGCATGTGTGCTGCAAATATAAAGAGGAAATAGTCTCATACTATAGTTTTTGTGCAGAAAGGCATCACTTTCTTCAAACACACTATCCTGACCTTAACTCAGATACCCTTACACTGTGTCATTAGGGTGTCTACATCTATGCAAGGCAAACACAAGTGCACCAGCACCTGGGGAGAGCAGAACTGTGCCTTATTTCAAGATATGCTGCAGGTCGTCTCTCTCCCATTCATGCTAGTGAGCAGCAATTTCACCTGCTGCATTGGGTGAACTCTATGAAAATATGCCTTTAGTATTCTGCAAACTAAACTGAATCTGTGGCCCAACATGTTTAATGTATAGTAAACTGTTAAATTGCAAGAATATCTGTGAGCTAAAAGTAAATGCAGCCACTCCATGCGATCAAAACCTTTTTGTTTTTGTAATAGAGACCATAGCAAGCAGTTTCTAGCTTGTTTCATTCATTTTTTTGTAATTACTTTAGCTAATCATGCAAATAAAAATGACCTGCTTACTTAAAATCCTGTCGACAGTCTGAGTAAGTGGGGTACTTGGTATGTATTTATATTTGATGATTTGTTTTTGTACATATTGTTTGAAAACATTGCCAATATCCCTGCATGTTTTTGTTAGACCTATCATCCTTATGGTGGGTTTTTTCTCCAGACTTTTTGCCTTTTGCCTCCACGCTTTGCTGGTTCTTTTGTTGGCCTTAGGACACTGAGCACTTTACTACTGCTGACGAGTTCTAAAGTACATGTGCTTCTCCCCTAAATATGATGGTGTTGGCGTATACCTGATTGGCATTTTTTGATGTATTGGTAAGTCCCTTGTAAAGTGGCATACCATATACCCAGGGATTGTACTTCAAATGCTACTAGTGGGCCTGCATCACTAATTGTGCCACCCACATAAGTTCATTTCAAACGTATCTCAGACCTGCCACTGCAGTGCCTGTGTGTGCAGTTTACTGCCAATTCTACTTGGCATTTAAAACTACTTGCAATGCCTCAAATTCCCCTTTTATTACATATAAGTCACCCCTAAGGTAGGATCTAAGTAACTCTAAGGGCAGGGTGCAAATCAAGTAAAAGGTAGGGCATGTACCTTTATGTTTTACATGTTATGGCAGTGACAAATAGCCTTTTTCATTTTTCACTACTGTGAGGCCTACTCCTCTCATAGGATAGCATTGGGAATTCCTTAATACACTTTTAAGCTGTAATGCCTTCTCTGAGTAGAGTAGCTTTTTTATGTTTCATATGTTTGGAATATTAATGATAAATCCTCCTTCCTAGTGAAGGTGGATTTAACATTACTGTTTTAGAAATGCCTTTTTGAGAAAGCAGCCCTTTCTCTGCACGTACTGTCTAAAAAACACGTCTGGGGTGGGTGACAACTACACTTTGTGCATGCCCTCTAGACAGCCACAATACAGGAAGGATAGGAGTTTCTGAGTACCCATCTACATACATTTGCATTCTGATGGCTTTGCCTGGGCAGGGTGGAAGGTAGCGGCTGACACTTCACTTGAATAGGCAGCATCCGGTCTCCACACAAAGGACTGATTACCTCCTACAGATAGCCTGGCAGACAGGACTGGGTTTAAAGGGATATTTGTGCACTTCAGAGAGCTGCTTCAAAGTGACCTCCCACCTCAAAGGTACTTTTGGGTATAAGTATTGGGTCGCTGGCCTCCTAAAATCAGATACTAGTGAACTTGTATCTGAAGCTTTGCCAGAATAACTGGTATGCTGCTTAAATGACTCAACTGGACTGTGATCTGGAAGGCCTGCTTTTCTGTTTGTTGCCCTGCTGCCTGCTGCTCTCTGACTTTGCTGAAGGGGAGCTGGACTCTGCCTTCCTGCCAAGTGATCTCCAAGGGCTTGTTGGCTTGGCTCCTGTTGCTGGAGACTCAGGGATATCAAAGTCTCTACTCCTTCTCCTGGGCCTGACTCACTGGAAGAGGCCCAGATACTTGCAACATGGATTTCAACACATCTCCTGCCTGCGGGTAGCAGTACCAGTGCTTTAACCAGGTTGTGGGAGTAAAATCGCTGCATAGCATCAGAACCAGCACTTTGACTCCAGAGATCGACACATCGGACAAAGTATCACCGTCACTGCAGCTTGGTGAGATCAATGCATCCCCTTAACTGCGTAGTAGGATTGGGCGTATCCCTCATCGCCTCTTGACTCCAGCACCTGTCGTGGAGAAGATCAACACATTAGGCTGTTTGCGACCAGGAAAGCTACTTTGTTACCACAGCCTGCATGGGTCCTGTAGCTGCCTGGCGCCCCATTGCAGTCGAACAACCAGGAATCCCATTTCTAACACTTTTTGTTTGCCCACCAACACAGCAAGATAATTAAAAACATTGACAAATATATATTTAAAAAAACTTCCCAACATACCACCTCAAACATCCAATACCCACAAAAATAAATTAAAATAATACTTGAAAAATATTTACAACACTCAGTAATTAAAAAATATTATCAAGCCATATAAAATACTACAATCAATTAATATACAAATATTTAAAATGGATTAACAAATGCAATAATCTAATTACCAATTGACCATTACAAATAATTAACATTTTGAATCAAGTTATCTAGTAAATAATGTACAATTAAAATAATTTACATAATTAGTAATCAAATTATTTAAAAATAATAAACATTTAAAATTAAATATATTAAAAAGTACCCACCCTTTTCCCCTACAAATCCAACAACCTGCCAATTAATATTTTCAAATAAAATGTGAAGATTCCTTAAATAAATTACCCATTCAAAAACACTATACTAAAAAATTGCTTAACATTAAAATAGTATTAACTTACAAAACAAAAACGAATAAAACACAACAAAATAATTTAAAAACATTATATTCAACTATATTAAATAAAAACGATATGTATTATCCACAATTATAGATATACTGTCTATATTCTGTTAACCCTTTCCATGCTCATGACGGAACGGTTCCGTCATGAGCTACGGTTGAGCTGTGCTCATGACGGAACCGTTCCGTCATGACCACGCCCGTTTCTATTAGGGCCCAGCACCGGAGGGGGAATCGCGGTCGCACAGAAAAGGTTAAGTGATACTATTGGCATCACAATATTTTTTATATGATATTTGTGTCTCACGATATTTTTGAAACAATATTTTTTACGGAATGTCACCATTTACACTCTGACTGGTTTGTGAATGGGTGTGCAATTTGTGATGCAGCCTATGTACTAAATGGTCTCATCACAATTTGTCCATATCTGCCTAATCACTTAGAATTAGGCCATTTGCAATTTGTTACCCAATGTGTTTAGTTGTAATGCTGGGATGGAGCCCTGCAAGGAGAAGCAGCCATCTGTCTCTGTGTTTGCATTACCAATGGAAAACTTTTTTTAAATGAGCACATGCCCCTTAATATGACTTGTGCCGCATTAGAAAAATGTTTCCTATTTGTACAGACATTGAGGAAAAAAGACATTAGCCAAATGGACCACTCCCTCTGAGGCTACCTGACACGATCCCCAAAAGAAAAGCAGTCCCACAGGGACAGCTCCACTTTGTGAAACAGTTACTACCCCAACTAGGGGTTGGTAACCGCTCAATATCCCCAATTGTGGCCTAAAACCATTGATACAACCCTTTGTGACTGGTAAATAAGAGGGAAGTGTTTATTTTTTACCCCCTCCTATCTGCAATTTGAAAATGGTTGTAAAACCTTTTTTAACGTGCCCTTGCATGATATACTTTTTACAAAACCAGTTTTTCGATTGCAAAAGAGCTTTGAACATCTAGCGCGGAATTATTATCACAGAATTGACATGAAGCAAATGTGTCATGAAAGATTAAGAGAAACATATCTCTTTATCTAACAAAAGTGACAAAATCGGCATCCTTTAAAATGTGAACAAGAAGGCTCAAACAAGAGGAAGATTAATAAACTAAAAGAAATGCCTAGGTTAATCACGTAAAAGGACAAAGATATGATTGTGCTAGCTGTATTCTTGGCATATACGTAGATCTTCATGAAAAAAAATGTGGAATCCTCACAGATAGCTCTTTAAAACCATTACAAAGTAGATCTGATAGCAAAAAAAATAAGCAGATGCAAAAAGGCTCGAATAACTGCAAGGCCTGGTTCTTTGCAGATCAAATCGTATACCACTTTTCTTAGTAGGTATATAGTCGACTATACTGCTTAGATAATCTATTTCTAGAATCCACAGACACACTTCCTTAAATCAAAAGAAAACTAATGTTAATACCTATTGTCTAAAACAGGTATATAACCTTTTAATCAAATAAAAATTGTATACATAACACATTAAAAATGTCACATACATAAAATACGAAAACATATACTACACATAACCATAAAAGAAAAGGAAGATTTTGTTTTAGACAAGTCAATCTGTCTTTACATCTACCTCTACCATTGAAATCACTGAGCAACCACAACTTGTCCTGGTTCTGTCACAGTAATTTGTTAATAAGTTTCAGTAGGATGTATTTATAAATTCCACCTTCTTCAGGATTATTATACATGTAGATCTTCTATAAAATGGAAATATAAAAAAATCACATCATCTGTAAGACAAAGTAAAAACAAATAATACATGAAAACTATACAACAATTTTTACATCACAAATATAAATATAACGAAGAAATCAAAAATACACACAATACTTACTTGTTGGTATATAAAACACTGTTAGCATCACAAAAGGATGCACAAACATATTAAATTTGCCAGCCCTCTGCCAAACTTCATTTTCACGATAAATTGATCATTCTTTTAAAACACCAATTTAAAAACTTTTTCGGGAAAATGTTAACGAAAAATGTATCTATATGTACCAATTCCATATGGTATTCCATAATCACTCACTACTACTTCATACTCACACATTTATACTGTATATAACACCGATATACTAAAATGTTCATCTTATTATCAGATCAGATTCACACTGTCCCTATCCATATACCCATTTCTAACTCTAAATGTTTCTACTCAGATATCTCATACCACTCGTCATTGTTTACCTACTGTAATTCCAACAACATATTCTAAATGTTCAGCTAGAAACCCACTACTGTAACTGAAGGAGTCGGGGACCTATATGTCTAGAAAACAAATTGTACAACAACCCACTATGAGTATATGTTCCGAGTGGTGTCATTCTAATTTACATCACTACCATATTGCTTTCTTCTCACCTTCTCAGAATAACAATTGTTCTAAACATGTCACTTCACCCGGCCAGAATGCAAGCTCTATTTTTTTGTGATTATCTTATATGCCACATGTCACAGGCATATTTGCATCTAGGGTAAAACTTCCACAGTAAGGCCAAACAGTTTATTCTGAAAAAGCAGAGATTTTTTTCAGATTAAAACATTTTCCTTTATATCTCCCCCTCTCTACCTTATCATAGTGCCCCATGCTGGGCTATTTCCTGCTTGATCTGTTGTTGCAACCATATTGTATCCCACTTCTCATGAATGGGTCTCCTTCTGCACTGATGTGTTTCAAATCTTGTAAGTTGCTTCCCAGTTTTAGACATCAGTTAGTGCCTATATAGAAATTCAAAAGAAACGGTATACTCAACATACAGCTGGTAACGTGCCAATCAGAATGTATTTAATGCCCCACTATATTTTAATTGTAATTGAAAGTCCTCAGTATTGTACTAGAATCTGCTTACCACAGTCTAGTCAGGCATCTCCATCCAGTGTACTTTGTGCAAAAAAAAACGGAGCTAACTTGCCTTTATTTAAAGGATTGTTGGGCTACGCCTGCATCCAATTGTAGGCGGACGATGAGTTTTACACTTGAGGCCAGATGTACGACCCTCACTGTTTGACACTCGCAAATTGCGAGTCGCAAACATCAATGTACAACATTGTCTGAGACACTGTTTGTGATTCCCAAATGGGTCGCAATGGACCTGCCTCATTAAATATTTATGAGGCTGGTCGCATTTGTGACCCATTGGGAATGGCTGGCACTCCCAGGGATGGTGGCCTGCTGAGGGCAGCAGACCACCATGTCTGTGCCACTTTTTCAATAAAGCACTTTAAAAGAAAATGCAGTCCATTTTTATTAAAGGAAATGGTGATGCATTTAAAAAATAAAAATGAAACGTTTCAGTTTCATTATTTAAGAGCAGGCAGTGTTCAGTATGATCCCTGCCTGCTCTTAAAAAACATTATCGCTGTCAATCACAAAGGGTGAGGGGTGCTCTGGAGACGCCTTCCTGTTTGTTAACTGGTAAATGCAATTGTTTTGTGACAGCATTTGTAATCACAAAACAATCATACATACCCCTGCAATTTGCTATTAGGAAGGGACACCCTTGGCATGCCCTTCCTAATAGCAACTTGCAAAACCTATTTTGTGAGTCAGTGACAGGTTACCAACTCACAAAATTGGTTTGGTACATACTACAACCTTTTTTAGCGGTCGCAAACGGACCGATTTCCCATTTGCAGCCACTAAAAATGGTCATACATAAAGCCCTTGGACTCTGGCAGACATCTTAGAGAGGGTATCCTCCCTCTCAATTAATCCTTTCAGGTTTAAAAAAAAACATGAGTTTGGATGTATACATGAGAGTCTCGATGCAGCCTCTGTTCTAATACTAAGAACTGTTCCTAAAGGCCTTCCACATGGCAACTCCATGACCGGATATGTATCTAATTGTTGTAGGGCATAGTGTCTTCTTATCCAAAGTTGGCCATTATTTTAGAAAGGCTTTTTTCCCTCTCGAAAAATGTGTTTCCAGCATAAAAAACACTAACACTGGTATATGCATGATAACATTTTTTAAAGTTGCCATACATTAAGTGATACTAGCTTCAAACAGGCCTTTACTATTATCATGGAAATCATTCCTAAAGACCTCCTACATAATTCACATTTCTAAAGGCGCCATATTGGAGTCAGATGAACACCTAGAATACACAGAATTGCCTATTCTTGTGTTCCATACTGTTACTTCCGCTTTAAGGGCAAAAACTCCATAATTACCAATAATGAGTTCCCCTTTTCCCCCACTATTAAGTCCTATTCGGCCTACCTCGACTCAATGAGCAAAATTCCCTTCTATACCTGAATCTATAACCCAATCACCAATGATACCTTCCCATTCTTCCCTACTGTTAAATCCTAGTCTATGGGTGTTAACTGTAGACACAAAAAACAATTCCTGTATTTTTCTCATAGAATTGACAAAACCCCCTCTGCGTTTGCTTCTATCTTTTGTAGTATAAACAGCAGATATCTTTCTCATTATGTTTATTCTCAAGAAAATGTTCCAACAATGGGGGCCCTGCCATCCTCGTCCTGATGGCAAAATTATGTCATTAACCCTGATCTGTATTTCAGCACTGGTTTCTCCTTTTACCCCTTTTCCCATGGGAAGATAAGCACACTATTGTTTTGCTTCTACAAATAGTGAAATATCATGTCTCATGTTTCACTGTATGATATGAAACCCTAGCATAGCTTACAAACTGGTGGCAGATATTACAACTCTCACATCTATAGCTACCTATTTTCCTCTCCTTATTACAATGCGGATGTTCCATGATACCTAATGGTGTAATTGAACAAAAGTAATCAATTCAAATAAACTACACAAAGAAGTAATGTCTTACTTCTAAGTAAGAGTTTTTATACTGAGAAACACGAGTCCTGTTTTGCCTTCATCCTATATTACTATTCTTTCAGTCATCTGAGCATTATTAATATTAAAACAACATCCTATAATATTGAGTGAATCTGTCTCTTTGATACTTTAATTTAAGATTGGACATTGTTAGCATACGAGTACTCACCTTTGAGATTGGTGTTTTTCATGGGTGAAATACTAGTGAAACTAAAGGTAGACTACATTAGGCCTCCAAATGCAAACACAATATGTTTTTATTGGCTGTCATCTCTCATGGGATTCAAACTTGTTTCTCTTAGTGCAACATAGTTCCCACCATCCCTATGCGATCTTTCATGACCAGAACTTTTAAAGGGTCAAGTACTGCAGTGATGTTGGCTTAAAATCAGGAGGACATTTTGATTATTGAGGACCAATGATGTCCTCTAAAACATCTGGCAGGGAGTCCACACACCTTATGCAAGAAATACCCATAATTAAGAGAGCCCAAGTGTATGTCTTTATTCAATGGGGTTTGGAGCTCTTCTAACATTTCCTACAATCATCTGCATCTTTAGTATGTGAACTTCTGGTCAGTTGTTATCAACTCAAATCATGCCAAAGGTAGTTTTATCTAAGCTGAGCACTAGTGACAAATTTGACTGAGCTGTGGTCCATGCAGGGTAATTTTAAGTGTTAGCTTATGATTAATTAGCCAGGACAAATTACTTGAGCAAATCTTGTGAGGACTTGGTATTGGTAAGTTCCTGGCTTTATGGTTTGAGGGAGCTACACTTATATTACGAAAAACAAGTATGGGGTAAAAAGATGATGTGATCACTCAATTATGTCCAATAACCACCTGCATGCTCTGTTCTAGGATGTGACTTTTTCGAACATAAAGAATGTTTCTTCCTTAAACTTCAATATTATTAGGAAATGTGAGGTAATATGTTACAGAATTGGTTTTGGCTTATCCACTATTCAATGTAAATATGCCTGTTGGTCTAATTAGAGGACAAGTTAAAAGACAAGTGTTAGGCGTGTCCGTTGTTGAGGGTTATTCCCAAACCTTTTGCCTTCTTGCTCCTATTTTTCTGTCCGTCTTTTTGTTGGGATTAAACTCTGGGCCCTTTACCAATGCTAAACAGTGCCAAAGTGCAGTGCTCTCTCCTTTAATCTCCCTTAAACATGGTATGATTGGTTTACAACTGTTTGGCATATTCAATTTACTTGTAAGTCCCTTGTATAGTGGTATCCCATAAACCAAGGGCCTGCAAATTAAAAATTACTAGTGGGCCTGCACCGCTGATTGCGCCACCCACAGAAGTAGCCTTTCAAACCTGTGTCAGGACTGCCACTGCAGGGTCTGTGTGCACAGTTTACTGCCACATTGACTAGGTATTTAAAACTACTTGCCAGGCCTTAAACTCCCCTTTTACTACATATACGTCACCCTTAAGGTACGCCCTAGGTAGCCCCATGGGCAGGGTGCTGTGTAAATGAAAGGTGGGACATGTGCCTTTATTGTGTGGCTTGTCCTGGTAATGACAAACAGCCTCTTTAGTTTCTCACTACTGTGTGGCCTACTCCTCTCATAGGCTAGTATTGGGAAATCCCTTAGATATGGTTAAGTGGTAATATCTGATCTGAAAGAGTAGTGTTGCCATGTTTGGTATGTTTAAAATAGTAGTAATACATCCTGCTTAGAGGTGTGGGTGAATGTTACATTACTTTAGAAATGCCACTTTTTGAAAATGGGTTTTTCTCTGTGCTTATAGCTCTATGTGCTTTGAGGCCTGACTCCACTCCATGTCAGGACACCTATAATTTGTGCTTACTTTCCAGATAGCCATCACACAGGAAAGGTTGGTTGTGGCAGGGCTACATCTGCATACTGATATTCTTCCTGGGCTGGGAAAGAGGAAGGCGGGACACACTTACATTTGTATAGGCTGTGTCCTGCCCTCACACAAAGGGCTGATTTACACCCTACTGATGTCTGGAGGCAGGTCTGGGTTGAAAGGGGTTTGTTGTACACTTAAATGGTTTTCTCTGAAGTTACCCCTAAGCAAAGTCATTTTGGAGTATAATTACAGGGGCTCTGACCCCGTGAATTCAGAGCACTTTTGAAACTGGGACTGAACCTCTGTCAGAAGGACTGCTGTCTAGCTCAAAATACTCATCTGGACTACTCTTCTGCTGTTGCCTTGCTGCCTACTACTTATTGGGTGGCCAAAAGACTCACAGGATTCATTTTCTGTTCGTTGGCCTGCAGCCAGTATTTCGCTGACTCTGTTCTGCAAGGGCATTGTGTTGCTGCCAAGAGAGAGCACCATTAGGACTGCTGGTCTGGTTGTGTGGGTCTACCTGCCTAGTGCCGCCTGCCTTTTATTTTCCCCACCAGTGTTCTCCCAAGGGCCAGCTCCCCTTAGTTCCTGCCACCTATGATCATGTCTGTAGAGTATGGAGCAGTTGATTGAAAGCAGCAGGTACCTTCTCATTTGCTCCTCCATAAACAGTGCATGTGGAGAGCTACTCCTGTAGCATGACGGTGTGCATTGTTTTTACATTTTAGAAAAACATTTTGGCTAAAATCAGCACTACCCATTGGCAGTGTGCTACACATGGATACTGCCGCGGTGGAGGGTGATTGAGGACGGCAGCTGTAAGGAGAGGAGCCACAAAGAGCCTCTCCGCATCACCTAGCACCCAGGGTGGTCCAGCCTCATGAGGATCATTAACTGGCTCCGAGCCCAGACCTGCATCATACGCAAACATCTAGGCGAGGCTGTGAGTGGAGAGGGCAGTTCCCATCCCCAAGGCTCCCCATCATTCCTGTGGGCGTGTCCCCTGACAAACACTGTTTTTGGTCAAGAGAGAGAGAGAGGGGGGGCCTCGAGGAAGCCAGGACCACTCTTACTATACTAAGGAACTGGGTGATTACGGCTGCCCTGCGCACTCACGGGCAGCTGGTTCTTAAGGCAGTAGTTTACCCTGTGTGCGGGAGACCCAGCCAGGTCTCCCCTTGGAATTCGGCGGTGTGTGTGCCCCATCCCCTTCGACCTTGGTCCTTTGTGTTGTGGGTGATCCAGTGAGGTCGCCCCACTAAATCGTACAGTTTGGGCCTCCCTGCCTGAAGGAGATGGTTGCTTTGGGGGCCATTTGAATTTTCATAGGGAATACGGGAAGAAACCCTGGGCGGGAGGCCCTGATGGCAGGTTAACGCCACACAGGACTTTTCTGATCCAGGAAACTGTGATTCCTGAAATTACCCTATTGCTGGTAGTGGGTGAACAGGGATCACTGACATAATATCGAGGGACATAATATCGACTAGCAAAAATATCGTCGACAAAATATCGACAGACAGAATATCGAGTTTGTATCTACAAACAGGTAAGTACAAAAATATCGAGTAAAGATTATCGTTTACAAAAATATAGTTTTAAAAATATCGACTTTATTAAAAACAGTGTTAAATTAAATTAATATTAAAAATTAATTACTAAAATATACTTAAAAGTACTTAAATTAACTTATAATAATTAAATAATTAATAAAAGTTATAACAAAAATTTACAATCATATTTGTTAAAACATATATATATAGTAACATAATATAATTAAATAATATCCAATATTATTACCGTACGATAGCGGAAGTGTAAAAATTACTATTCCCACTCCAGAGAGTGCAACAGTAGGGAAAGCGTTGGATAGCGTAGGGATCAAAATTACTATTCCCACTCCAGTGAGTACAACAGTAGGGAAAGCGTTGGATAGCGTAGGGGTAACAATTACTATTCCCACTCCAGTGGGTGCAAAAGTAGGGAAAGCGTTGGATAGCCTAGGGGTAAAAATTACTATTCCAACTCCAAAGAGTGCAACAGTAGGGAAAGCGTTGGATAGCGTAGGGGTAAAAATTACTATTCCCACTCCAAATAGTGCAACAGTAGGGAAAGCGTTGGATAGCGTAGGGGTTAAAATTACTATTCCCACTCCAAAGAGTGCAACAGTAGGGAAAGAGTTGGATAGCGTAGGGGTAAAAATTACTATTCCCACTCCAGTGGGTGCAACAGTAGGGAAAACGTTGGATAGCGTAGGGGTAAAAATTACTATTCCCACCCCAGTGATGCAACAGTATGGAAAGCGTTGGATTGCGTAGAGGTAAAAACTACTATTCCCACTCCAGTGGGTGCAACAGTGGGGAAAGTGTTGGATAGCATAGGGGTAAAAATTACTATTCTCACTCCAGTGAGTGCAACAGTAGGGAAAGCGTTGGATAGCGTAGGGGTAAAAATTACTATTCCCACTCCAAATAGTGCAACTGTAGGGAAAGCGTTGGATAGGGTAGGGGTTAAAATTACTATTTCCACTCCAAAGAGTGCAACAGGAGGGAAATGGTTGGAAACCTAGGGGTAAAAATTACTATTCCCCCTCCAGTGAGTGCAACAGTAGAGAAAGCGTTGGATAGCGTAGTGGTAAAAATTACTATTCCCACTCCAGTGGGTGCAACAGTGAGGAAAGCGTTGGATAGCGTAGGGGTAAAATTTACTATTCCCACTCCAGTGAGTGCAACAGTAGGGAAAGCGTTGGATAGCGTAGAGGTAAAAATTAGTATTCCCACTCCAGTGGGTGCAACAGTGAGGAAAGCGTTGGATAGCGTAGAGGTAAAAATTACTATTCCCACTCCAAAGAGTGCAACAGTAGGGAAAACGTTGGATAGCGTAGGGGTTAAAATTAGTATTCCCACTCCAAAGAGTGCAACAGTAGAAAAAAAGCATTGGATAGCATAGGGGTTAAAATTACTATTCTCACTCCAGAGAGTGCAACAGTAGGGAAAGTAAATACTTCATATATTATTTAAAAAAATATAAATTAATATCTATAAAAAATGTATTAAAAGTTATTACCAATTTAATATAATATAATAATTAATCAATTAAAATTACACATTAAAATTAATTATTACAATTAATTACCTATTAATACAAATCATTTACAAATTAACAATTAATAATTTAACATTTAAAAATTAATTAACAATTATTTCAAATTAAATACAATTAAATACATGTATTAATTTAATTAATTATAAATAAATTACTTCCCACCTTATTCCCCTATAAACCCACAACCCACTACAGAAAATAAATTAGTAAAATTAACATAATTAGCAATTAATCAATTAAATAAAATTAATTGGCAATTCAAATTTAATTAATTACCCATAAAAAATTAATTAACAATTAATTCTAAATAAATACCAATAACTAATTTTACATATTTAATTAATTATAAATAAATTACTTCCCACCCAATTCCCCTATAAACCCACAACCCGCTACAGAAAATAAATGTGTAAAATTAACATAATTAGCAATTAATCAATTAATTAAAATTAATTGCCTATTAAAATTAAATTAATGACCAAATATAAATTAATTACCAATTATTTAAAAATGAATACCAATAAATGTACATATTTAATTAATTATAATTAAATTACTTCCCACCCTATTCCCCTATAAACCCACAAGCCGCTACAGAATTAAATTACGCAATTTATTTTAAAAAAATGCATTAAATAAAATAAATTATAACAGAAATACACACTTTTCACACATATAATAACATAAAAAACACTAAAAAATTCATTATTATTAAAAATTCGATAATTGTAATAACCTATATTATATACTTCGATATTTTAACTTTCTATATTTTTAATATTCGATATTACATTACTTACCTTAAAAACAATATTTTTGATGTCTATATTCTGTCCATTCGATATTTTGTCCATTCTATATTTTAAACTCGATATTATGTCCATTCGATATTTTGTAGTCGATATTTTGACTGTTTACCGGTGAACAAATATTTCTGGTCCCTACGCTTTCATGCCTAATTACCACATACAGCTTACTAAGAGTGCAGGAGCGCAGTGCCCTCTGTATTTATGGTGACATATGATGGTCCCATGCTTCATGTGTGCATTTTCTAGTGGTTTACGTTTCATGCTCGAAATCAAGTTGTGTATGTCACTAAGGATTAATGTATTCCTCTGAATAACAAGTATAATTTATTAGTAATTGCTTTATTTGCGCAATAATTATTGATTCATGTTGTTTTGGTTTATGTTTTATGCACAATATACTATCAATATTTATATAATCCTGAGTGAAGTCTCTTTTATGGTGTATTCATTGTGTGAGTGTGCTGTGCAAAAGCTACGAGGGGGTAAGCACAGGTTATCTTTGGTGTGTTAATGACCTGACTACAGAGGTGTGTTCTGCCTGGCTTAGGTTCATTACCTAGCCAACTAGAAACCACATTTCTAACAAGGAGTCTCTAAGGTGGTTAAAATGTTGCTTCTGATGTAGGAGCCAAGTCTGACATTATCAAATAAGCAATCCCAAATCATTTGTTTTAGAGGCAGTGTATTTAAAAAAATGTAAAATTGTCCTAACTGGCCCCACAGAAGTTATTTCAACTATTTTCTACACTCGTGTCTAAATAATACACTTTTTAAAATTATCTTACGGGCACGCTAGTAAATCTCTGATAGCTCTTCCCTGCAAAATAGGAGACAATGTACAAGTCTGCAGCATACCGAGCCATTGTAAAGGACAGCAGATTAGGCTATTCAATAGACAATGCAGACAGCTTGTGTCATCCATCTTCTGCTCACTATCCCAATGGCTCATTATGCAGGTGACAAGGCTTCACCAGTTATTACCACAAATGATGTATCATGGGGTTCGTAAATAACCAAGGGGAGAACACTATATGGTATTAAGGATGCTGTCCTTTTACAAATGAGCATGTACCTGACTAGATGACCCCTAAATGTAAAACACGAATGTTTCGGCCGCACTTGTTCATATGAATTAGGATAAGGGTGCATCCTCATTGTCTTGTTGCTCTGGATGGCAAATGATGAATTGCTTTTCAATATGTATAAGCACAACTTTCATCTTTCCCTGCAGTGTGACACAATAGACTCGCAAACATTGCTGCCTATGCTCGACTTCCTCTCTATATAAGTCCGCTCTGCCAGCCTCCATTTTGTACCCACGCAGGGAAAGTGCCACACGTCAGGAACCAACTCAATGTTTCACATTTGTTTTTACACAAACATTATTTTTTAGTTCTGGCCTTTATATTTAAGCAGATAATTTGCATGAAGTGGTGTAAGAGACTATATGCACCATAAATGATTTAATAAAACATGCCCAAGCTATTTCAAAACTGAATACTGACCAACTTAGACCTCTTAAATCACTAATATACTTCAGAGAAATAGCCCAGAAAGGGATACATCTATAACAATGCAAGCATTACAACGTAGTGCCTTTACAACGCAGTCAGTACCACGACAGTGACGTTACCATAAGTTCCATTACAACGCAAGTCAGTACAACGACTTGCTTTAGGGAATGCATTGTTGGACTGGTGATGGATTTTAAGTCCAACACCTTCCCTACTGATACACTGACTGGAGTTGGAATAGAAATGTAAACTGTTCCAAAGTCCAGTGCTTCCTTATAGCAAGTCGTTGTAATGACTTGCGTTGTAATGGAACTCTTGGTGACAACATAGTTGTGGTATTGACTGTGTTGTTAAGCCACACATTGTTTTGGCATGCGTGATAACAGATGCTGTTCGCTCAGGAAACTTGCAAGAAATAGACACAACATTTAGCACTCTATCACAATAACATATGCAACAAGCATTCTCAAAGGCAATAAGTTGAAATTATGTATAGTGCATGCACATATGCAAACAGGCATACAACTTCCACACACGTATTTACATATATGAAACACATATGCAAATATGCAGAGAGCAAAATACCAATCGACGTCCATGAGTATACATACCAATATCAAAACACACAAGATGATGGACGGAATGTTGCACAATGGCAAAACATTCACCCCCCAGTCACAGATCTGGGTTTAATCCATCGTTATTGTGCTCACCAAGCCACCCCAGTTCAGACATGGCCATATGCAAATTAGTCTTGACCCTGTGCCTCATGGGTACAGTCCAGCCCGAACTGCCAAGCCGTGTCTTCCTTGGACCAGAATCAATCATCCTAGGACCGGTTTCTGGCTATCAGCCGCCTTCAGCCAGGATAGCTTGACTCCAGTGGCGTAGTGAGCAAGGGAGCCACGACTGGACATACCCTTCCCACATAGGGTGAACAGCAAAACATACAAGATGATGGACGGAATGTTGCACAATGGCAAAACATTCACCCCCAGTCACAGATCTGGGTTTAACCCATCGTTATTTTGCTCACCAAGCCACCCCTGTCAGACATGGCCATATGCAAATCAGTCTTGACCCTGTGCCTCATGGGAACAGTCCAGCCCGAACTGCCAAGCCATGTCTTTCCTGGACCGGAATCAAGCATCCGAGGACCGGTTTCTGGCTATCAGCCGTATTCAGCCAGGATAGCTTGACTCCAGTGGCGTAGTGAGCAAGGGAGCCACATCTGGGCATACCCTTCCCACATAGGGTGAACAGCAAAACACACAAGATGATGGACGGAATGTTGCACAATGGCAAAACATTCATCCCCAGTCACAGATCTGGGTTTAATCCATCGTTATTTTGCTCACCAAGCCAACCCAGTTCAGACATGGCCATATGCAAATCAGTCTTGACCCTGTGCCTCATGGGAACAGTCCAGCCCGAACTGCCAAGCCATGTCTTCCCTGGACCGGAATCAAGCATCTTAGGACCGGTTTCTGTCTATGAGCCGTCTTCAGCCAGGATAGCTTGACTCTAGTGGCGTAGTGAGCAAGGGACCCACGTCTAGGCATACCCTTCCCACATAGGGTGAACAGCAAAACACACAAGATGATGGACAGAATGTTGCACAATGGCAAAACATTCACCCCTAGTCACAGATCTGGGTTTAATCCATCGTTATTGTGCTCACCAAGCCACCCCAGTTCAGACATGGCCATATACAAATCAGTCTTGAGCCTGTGCCTCATGGGAAGAGTCCAGCCCAAACTGCCAAGCCATGTCTTCCCTGGGCCGGAATCAAGCATCCTAGGACCGGTTTCTGGCTATCAGCCATCTTCAGCCAGGATAGCTTGACTCCAGTGGAGTAGTGAGCAAGAGACCCACGTCTGGATATACCCTTCCCACATAGGGTGAACAGCAATACACACAAGATGATGGACGGAATGTTGCACAATGGCAAAACATTCAACCCCAGTCACAGATCTGGGTTTAATCCATTGTTATTTTGCTCACCAAGCCACCCCAGTTCAGACATGGCCATATGCAAATCAGTCTTGACCTTGTGCCACTGGAGTAAGCTATCCTGGCTGATGATGGCTGATAGCCAGAAAACGGTCCTAGGATGCTTGATTCGGTCCAGGGAAGACATGGCTTGGTAGTTCGGGCTGGACTGTTCCCATGAGGCACAGGGTCAAGACTGATTTGCATACGGCCATGTCTGAACGAACAGGGGTGGCGTGGTGAGCAAATTAACAATGGATCTGTGACTGGGGGTGAATGTTTTGCCATTGTGCAACATTCCGTCCATCATCTTGTGTGTTTTGCTGTTCGCCCTATGTGGGAAGGGTATGCCCAGACGTGTGTCCCGTGCTCACTACGCCACTGGAGTCAAGCTATCCCGGCTGATGACGGCTGATAGCCAGAAACCGGTCCTAGGATGCTTGATTCCGGTCCAGCGAAGACATGGCTTGGCAGTTCGGGCTGGACTGTTCCCATGAGGCACAGGGTCAAGACTGATTTGCATATGGCCATGTCTGAACTGGGGTGGCGTGGTGAGCAAAATAACAATGGATTAAACCAAGATCTGTGACTGGGGGTGAATGTTTTGCTATTGTGCAACATTCCGTCCATCATCTTGTGCGTTTTGCTATACATACCAATAGACATACATACAAAGAGCAGCAGACCTACATCCTTCTAAGCCATTATGTCACCCATAAACCGAGACCAGGACCATATTCTATGTTGTAGAGGGTCCTTGACAAGCGGTTTATCCTGCTCTAAGGCCATCTTAAAGCACTAGATGTAATAGGAGAGTACGAAGGAATTAATAAGAAAGAGGAAATGAAGAAAGTCCCTTGTGGATGGAATGATCATCCCTAAAATGTAGTAGATGGGGATCTTGCGAAGAGCTAGGACTGGTAGACTGTAAGAGGGTTGCCAGTGCAAGCCAGTGAGAGCAGGTACACTTGCCCACAAAACAAGGCAAGGCTGACATACAAGCAATCAATATACAGGCACGCGTTTTGTCGCTTGCAATGCAGACATAACCAGACAAGACCCAAGCAGGCACACTGAGGGCAGGGGGACAACTGGACAGTATGAGCAATGCAAGTGAATACGGATACAAGTTTCAGGTACTCTTAAGCTTTATAACCTGACCAGACAAAATTAAATTTGAGGACACGTTAATATTAGTATCACTGCCTAATCAAGCCTTGACCTCGCCCTAAAGGAACCATTTATTTTGGGTGATGGAATACCTCATTTTCCATGCCCAATCAACCATTTTCTTCTTTGGAACCATCACTTGCTGTAACAATGAAAGGACACTCCACACTTGGCCTCTTTGCAATGACTATATATGTGCAGCACTGCAATGCAGCACTCTGATATCTTTCAAACTAACACATAACACATTTAGGTGTGCCAGATAGTTTCTAATACACCAAATAATGTCAATTCAGCCCTGAACATTCCCTTCACAAATAATTGTTATCAAATGCTTTGGTTTCTTGAAGCACAGACCACAACTCCAATAATGCACTATGTTAAATTAATCACTTGGCTAACAACATGCTGCCCAGTGTAATAGTAACTAGTTAGCTAATGATTTACTTATTTCTACATTCTTTCTGTGTCGTGACATTTTCAAGGTGAAAAGTAAAAAAATAAAACACTCCACTTTAAATCTTTTATTTTCCTTAACAACAATTTAGTGTTTGAGATGCCTTATTTTTGTGTTTCTGCTTTCAAAATGTTTTGTCATTTGATGAAAAGAATAGAAACAGTTAAAGGTAGTGTTTTACTTCGCTTCTCCATATGCCTCTGTTTATTTGACTTGCTCACAACTGCTTTCATGCAATAGATCACAACAATACGTGGGGAGAAGGGAAATAACAAGTGATCGTAAATCAAATATATGTACCTATGCAATGATTTTTAAAGACTGGCTCAAATGCCTTTGTCAGGTCTAAAAACTGCTCATCATCATACTTCGTGTGTTATTTAGAGATCGACAGACTGGTATGCTGTCACAAACGTGGCAGATATGGATATAATGCACGTCATAAGGAGGATGGTAAATCAGTCACAATTGTTATGGAGTATCTGTCCACTAAATTCCTAGTCAACCAAAGATAGAATGCAATTCTAAAAAGTTAATTAGCATCGATAAAGAAGTGCAAACCCATCACACATTCTCAATACAAAACGGCAGAATAACTGGCAAAGTGCAAGGTGAACAGCTATCAAAACCATGAACGCCATTCGGAGCAGGCAAAATGGATTTGACAGGGGTATATATGGCAATGACAAGGCTACCCATTGCCGCACCTGCAGTGCCTTGCTAATACTAGATCAGTTATTAACATGTCAGACTGTGCAAGTGTGGTCAGTGTGTGACTCCTCCCAGTGTGAAAGCCCTCAATTTTGAGATCCGGGACGTATTTCACAAACTGAATATGCAAATACTGCTATTCATTTGGTTAAGTGAATTGGTTACCAGAACATAGAGAATTTCAAATTGCCTCATCCAATTCAACGATCTACTGAGCACAAATTACATGCGTGGCTGGACTGCACACCATGGTTAGGTGAGCAGTGCTGTGTCACTCCATGAAATATATATGTAATAAAAGTTGAGTCACAGATGTAACTTCTAATTTCTTCTGTATGACTTATATTGACATTGATATGGAAAAATGAAAATGGAAATGGCCAAAGACTATAGCACATGTGTATTGTCTTAAGAGGAACAGGTGTACAATAGACACATTGGAACAGCAATCGACCTGGTGTGAAGACACCTCAAAATATCGAGAATTATACTACATAGGCAGAAAGACATAGTGATCCAGTTGATCAATGGGCCAGCCATTAACTACATGATCACGCAGATCAAACGATGCATTAAGTCGCCTTAGTTCATGATGGGGTGCATTGCCACCATTAAAATGATGTTATTCCCTTGTTTTCTATATGTATGAACATACAAATTCTACTAACTAATGGCTTCTTCGCCATCCTGAGCAGACTTCTGACCCGACTTATTTAAGCAGGCAGCAGACCCTGGATAAAATAGGATACCTTGGCGTTCTCCTATGAGCGGGGAGGGTTCGGGTACCAGATTTATAGTTGTGTTACTTTGCAACACAGTGTCAATTTGCATATCATTGGTACCATACAGACACATGCCTGCTATATGTGGTGCCTGAAAAGGACCAAGCGATCGGTATGCCGCTCCCCTAAATACTCCCCAAGGGAATACCCATGGCCCCTTCTGATATTCAGACATTGTCTACTACCTGCTGGGTGTGGAGGAAACTCCGCCGCCTTCTCGTGGGGGAATACTCCACTCACTTGCTCTACCATTGACATATAATACCTGTCTTCCCCTTAATCAAGAGTAATTGGTACAGTGCACTCTTTTAACCCATAATTTACACTTGATTGGGGACCTCTTACCTGACGGCCACATTATTACACACATCGATAATACTCACTTTGGAGATACCACAGACATGGATCATTTTATACTCCAGCGCATCCACAACATGCTGGGCCCGACTGCCTTCTTACCCACTGGCCCTGGATGACTTTCCCCCACTGACGTTGGTCATTACTGCAGCAGACCAGGGATGGCTGGTCTCCATGTACCAGACATATGTCTTCATGAATCCAAAACAGTGGGGTAGGATCAGGGTGATATGGGAGCGGGACCTCGGGCATCTGAACCCAGACCTGGCACTACTGCTGCATACAAATGAAACATATTTCCCCGATCATAGAGATAAACGTTTACAATATAAATGTCTTCACCGTGCATATACCACGCCACATGACCTGGCCAGAATTGATCCCACACGAACATCCAAATGCCTCAAATGCTAGGCAGATGATGGCAACTTCATGCAGCTGGCTGGACCTGCCCTCGAGTACCGGCATACTGGATGACAATCCTATACCAGTTATCCACGATGAATCACATTGCGCTCATGCCAAATGCTTTATTGGTTCTCCTGGGATATGTCAAGGATGTCCCAAAGAGTGTCCCCAGTTGTGCTACTTCTTGCTAAGCGAGGGTTAGCATTCATTGGGGCAAGGCACACTGCCCGACTAACTCAGAGTGACTGGTAAGCATAGTATACAGCGACATGACTAGTGAAGTTGGGGCCACATTACAGCCACTATCTTCCCGGCCCACAGACATCTGGAAGCCCCGCATGATTATTTACTGGCATTCAAGTCCGACACACCAAATCAAATTGATCACATATCCCCTCGCACACCCCACAGAACAGGTCCTATCACCCAATCCTGTTAAAAGATGCTCTGTCTCATCTTCCCTACGCCATAGGCACTACAAACCTCCGGCCTAGTCCAATAACCAGGCTGCTGCCAAACATAACCCTCAATGACTATCAGCACATCGTGTGTAACCGTATGCAGCACGCCTTGTTAGCTTTGCCTGGATATCCCTATGTTGTCAGTATTAGATTTCTGTATGCTTATTGTAGAGATTTCTTTGTTTTTTATGTTATGTATATGAAAAGACAAAATACATTTTTAAAAATTGAGAGGAACATGCTGAACAGGACTGTGTGCTATTCATGCATATGTTATTTAAGATTCTACCACATCTTGGAAGGTTAGGTGGAAGTTGAACAACATGAGAAGGTGGCAGTCAAACAACGTGAGATGCTGTAATTCTGCCTCAGAACTATAATGACAGTGTTAGTAACCTGTAATGGTTTACCTGCACTCCTTCAGTGACAAGCGATCAATTAGATATTCTGTTTCAAGCAATTTTGCACAGGCATGTCAAGTGCAATGTATAATTCCAATTGGTGCAAGTGTTCTTGCATTCATCAAGTATTCTCCTTTTCTGAGGATAAGATACTGAAAATCTATTATGACCTTGACATGTCAGCTGGTGTCAGTGATCCATGGCAAATGGCCGACCCAGCCTTACAGCTACCTGTGACCTGTTTGTTAAACGACATTGGACATTTTTCTTTGATAGATACACATAGCCTGGTTATTGGCTACTAACAAGGGTACGTGATTGCATTTACTGCTGATGTAAGATCTTCTGCGGGGGGCACGATCTATGTGTCGGTACCGCGTTACAACTGAGCATTCTTTTGAAGCCTGATTTCTGCGGGGGGCACGACTTTGTGCTTGCACCGAATTGTGTGTGTGTGTTGCTCTGAATATCTTAATCTGTGTGGGGCTCGATTGAGGTGCTCCGCACATAGCGTTTTTATTCCTTCAACGAAAGTGCTTGACATTGCGGCTCCTGTGTGTACTCTGCTGTGAGAGGGCAGGGGGACACCGGCAGCAGGCTTTGTGTGTTTATGCAAACTTTTTAATAAGTATATCGCATTTTAAAATACAGAAGTAACACTCACTGTCTGAAATTTGCTCTTCCCCCTCCCCGTTCTTCCCCGAGCCTCGCTCGTGGGTGGAGGGAGGTCTCTCTATCCCTTTCCACTTCCGGCGGAAGCGGGGGTGAGCGGTCTAGTCAGCACACCGCCGCCTCCCTATATTAATCGATGTGCTGGTCGACGCGCAGCGGGCGCGACGATGGCGCGCCGGAGTCGCGCCAGAGTCCAGCCCGTCTGCGCTCGTCCGCGACCGTACGTGGCCAGGGGCCACGTCCCCTGTCAGAAAAAACTCTGCCTCTCTCATGACATACTCCAGAGATATCCTAATGGCCCTCAAACCTCCCCAATGTTCGCACACTATTCCTTTGGATGCTCAATTTTCCCCCTGCTCCTGCCCTGATTGCTCTTTTAGCCTTTTAGCACTACCCTCCCGGTTAGATATTTCGTCGTCACCTTTTTTATGTAAAAAGATTCTGAAACCCCCCTCTAACACAATGAAGTTTATCAACTTAAACTGCAGATCTCTTTCTAAACACTGCAGAAATATTTTTGACCTCCTGGTTTCATCTCAACCGGATGCTTTGTTTTTGACAGAAACCTGGTTAAATGACCACTCCGGTCCTGACATTGCTGCATCTCTTCCGGATGGTTATACTTACGTTTCCAGGAATAGAATCAAAAAGGAGGGTGGAGGGATCGCGATTGTTTTTAAAAAACACTACTCATGCAAATGGGAGGACCCACACATCCCCAACTGTGAAGCTGGGCTGTTTAAAATATCTTTATCTGCCAATTTCACGCTGTCTGGTGTCCTCATTTATCGTCCCCCGGGTCCAGCTGGTTTATGGGCGTCCTCACTTGCTGAGTATATAGCTCCACTGCTACTGAACTCAACCAACTTTGTTCTCGTTGGAGATTTCAACATTCATTTTAATGACAACACTTGTCCCAGTAGCTCTATTCTGTTAGCTGATTTAGCTGCCCTCAACATTAGCCTGCATAACACCGGCCCCACTCATAAAGCAGGTAATCTATTGGATCCTGTGTTATCCAATCTTGCGGCGGTTGAGTGTAAGCCAGCTTTACCGGTTCCCTGGTCTGACCACTTTCTTGTGGAGTTTTCTATCAGCACTGAACCAGGCCCACCCCTTCCAACTATCGCAGCTAGACCTAGACTGACTAGAAATTGGAAAAACTTGGATACGAACAAACTGAATGCTGCCCTCTTAGTCTCTACACCACTTAGTGAGGTTAATTGTCTTGCGCAGGCGGACATTATTAATAACTGGCTTACCTCTGCTGTCGATTCCTGCCTTCCTCTTCGTAAACAGAAATTTAATTTACATCACCCCCCGGCCCCCTGGTTTAATGACCAGCTTAAAATAGCTAAATCCGGCTGCAAACATCTTGAACGGAAGTGGCGCTCCAATTATGACCCCCTTCTCAAACTAGAATATAAAGCTGCGCTATCCAGTTATCATGCCCTCTGTAAAAATGCTAGAACGGAATATGTGAATCTCTCTATACTTAATGCTCAGAACCGCCCCAAAGCTTTGTTTAAGGTGGTTCAGGAACTCTCGGGCGCCACTAAGCAACCCAAGGCACCCTGCTTAGATGAGACGCAATGTGATGCCTTAGACGATTTCTTTGTTTCAAAAATTGAAAACATTTACTCTGATTTCGGCTCCACTACTCCAGTTGTTTCTACCATTTTTCCCCCCTTGTCTAATTCCCAAACTTTGGATTCAGATCTCTGTACATCAGAATCTGGAATTGCTGCTTGGACTCCCTTGACCATACTCACTTTACGCAACATCATGAGTACCATAAAATCTGGTTCTCCTTTAGATCCTATCCCCCCTCAAATTCTGTCTATCCTTGACTCTCCTTCACTTAATCTTATTCTGGAGTTACTTAACACCTCACTTAGGGAAGCTAAGGTTCCCCAATCATGGAAACATGCGATGGTTGCACCATTGTTAAAAAAAGCTAATGCTGACCCGAATAATCTGGCTAACTTCCGTCCTATCTCACTTTTGTCAGTTTTCTCAAAAATCTTGGAGAAGCACATTAATCAACAACTTACTAATTATATCGAAGCCCATACTATCCTACACCCTTCTCAGTCGGGTTTTCGTTCAGGCTTCTCCACCGAATCTACATTATTGGGAGTGTCGGAAACTATTAGGCTTCTGGTAGATAGAGGGGAAACCGTGGCACTTATCCTGCTGGATTTAAGTGCCGCATTTGACACGGTTTCCCACTCTATCCTTATTAACACCCTCAGATCTATTGGCATTTCCCATCGTGCCTTAGAATGGCTTATTAGTTTCCTGAGTAATAGGACGTTTCAAGTTTTCTCAGCCTCATCAGCATCCAAAACTCATACATCAGCATACGGGGTTCCGCAGGGTTCCATCTTGAGTCCCCTTCTCTTCAATCTGTACGTAAGACCTTTGGCTACGATTGCGGAGCAAGTGGGGCTCTCCATTTACTTGTATGCTGATGATACTCAGCTAATCTTTTCATTATCCACCAGTCACACATCCCTCCCTTCCTCCTTACGTCTCGGACTTAGTAAAATCTCTGCTTGGATGTACGAGAACAAATTAAAACTGAATGGAGGGAAAACTGAGCTTCTCCTGTTTGGTACAAATTGTGATTTATGGGGGCCCTCCCACTGGCCTGACCAAATGGGCACTCTCCCTTTGCCCTCCAGAACTGCTCGAAATTTGGGCATCATTTTTGATGACCAATTATCAATGAGGGACCATGTTGTGAAGGTCTGTGCCACTTGTACGGTCATTCTCAAGTGGTTAAGGAAAATCATCTGGATGCTCCCTCCTGACACCCAGAGAACCGTAGTCCAGGCACTAATCACCTCTCGCCTGGACTATGGGAATGTTCTCTTTCTGGGTGCCGGCAAGGAGATTGTCCGTAAACTTCAGACTGTTCAAAACATGGCAGCTCGCCTTCTTGGTAAAATCCCGAGCAGGTCTCCTATCTCCCCCTTTCTACGTAGTCTTCACTGGCTCCGTATTGAGAGTCGGGTTAAGTTCAAGGCTCTGTGTTTTATACACAGAATTATTGCGGGAAATGCCCCACAATACCTTAAATCTTTTATTACTTCTTATGTCCCTTCCCGTACTCTTAGATCATCCTTTCAATCCAAGCTTCTGATTCCTAGGATCAAGAGAGCAAGAATGGGTGGCCCCTCATTTTTCTTCTTGGGCCCATCTCTGTGGAACTCTCTTCCGCTCTGTCTTCGGACTGAGCCTAACTATCTGAAGTTCCGCGGGAATTTGAAGACATGGTTATTCGACCAGTAATTGTTGCAATTTCCACACCTTGTTGGTTAGCGCCGGGAAACCTTTGGGTAGCTGTGCGCTTAATAAAATTAAAAATAAATAAATAAAAATAAATAAAAAGCAACATTATTGCAGTGTCAGTCTGGCTCACCGTTAGGTCCAGTTTTCCATACCTATTTAGGCTCTTTGCATGGCAATTGCTCCAGTGCTAACTGAGGTGCTCAATCCCTTTCTGGAGGCACTATTTGTTCCTGTTTGCTGGAAAAGGGCTAAATGAATTCTACTTTTGAAAAGGTTGCTTGCTGAACCTGCTATTCTGTCTAATTATCAGCCAATTTCATTGCTACATGTGGTCACCAAAATATTAGAGAAGGTGGTTAACACCCAACTATGTAATTATTTGGATAAATAAATAAATACATTGGATAATAGGCTTCTTCAAAACACCCAATCGGGTTTCTGACCACAACATATCACGGAATATGCCACCCTCTAAATGACTGAAATCATTAAATTGGTGCTGGATAAAGGAAAGAATGCCACCCTTATTCTTTTGATCTGGATCACTGACAAAATGTAGAATGTCATAATATAGACCTACCAAAATATAGTGGGCAAAATATAGAATGCAAAAATATCGAATTCCTATCTGCAAACAGGTAAGTACAAAAATATCGAATCAAAAATATAGTTGTAAAAAATATAGTTAGCCAAAATATCAAATTTTATTAAATGTCTGAAATGTAATCTAAAATTAATGAAATAATAAATGTAATTAACTAAAACGTGCTTAAACACCTTAAAATTAATAAATAATTATTGGAAGTAAAAAAAAAAAAACATACAATTTTATTTTTTAATACAAATACATATTAACGTAATATTAATAAAATATATACAATATTTTTACTGTAGGATAGTGGGAGGGTAAAATTTACTACCACTACTCCAATGAGTGCAACAGTAGGGAAAGCGTTGGATAGCGTAGGGGTAAAAATTACTATTCCGACTCCAGTGAGTGCAACAGTAGGGAAAGCGTTGGATAGGGGGAGGGTAAAAATTACTATTCCCACTCCAGAGAGTGCAACAGTAGGGAAAGCGTTGGATAGCGTAGGGGTAAAAATTACTATTCCCACTCCAGTAAGTTTAACAGTAGGGAAAGTAATGTTTAATATATTAATAAAAATAGATTTATCAATACCAATAAAAAATTTATTAAAATGAATTACCTATTTAATATTATGTAATAATTAATCAATTAGAAATACAAATAAATATTAGTTATTAAAAATTAATTACCTATTCATAATTGACAACTAATTAATTTTCAGTGACAAAAACTAATTAATAATAAAAATGAATACCAATTAATAATTAATTAACAGTAAATTATCAACACACAAAAAGTATTTTTAATATGTAATTAATTACAATTAAATTACTTCCCACCCTATTCTCCTAAAAACCCACAATCCGCTACGGAAAATAAATTAATACAATTATCATAATTATCAATTAATCAATTAATACAAATTAATGACCAATTAATAAAAATTAATTACCAATTAAAAATTAATTAACAATAAATTAAAAATCAATACCGATAAATACATTAAAAATGATTCACTTCATGACAATTAAATTACTTCCTACCCTATTCCCCTATAAACCCACTACCCGCTACAGAACTAAAATGCAAAATTAAATCAAAAATAATTAATACATTCTAAAAATTCATATTTAATTCAATATAATTAAATTACTTCCCACCCTATTCCCCTATAATCCCACAACCCGCTACAGAATAAAATTACACAAAAATTAAATACCATAAAATTCATTACTTAAAATAAATTAAACATATATTACAAAAATAATATACACTTTTCACATATATACTAACATACAAAACACTTTAAAAAATTCGATATTATTAAAAATTCAATATATTTTAATGCCTATATTATCTACTTCGATATTTTGACTTCTATATTTTTACAATCGATATTCCTTACCTTAAATTCGAAATTTTTAACTACAATATTGTGTCCATTCGATATTTTATCTATTCTATATTTTTACTTCGACATTATGTCCATTCTATATATTTTTTCTTGATATTATGGCTAGTTACCCTTGAGGTAGCTGCAGCTTTTTACCTGGTATCCCATCTAGTGCTCCTGCAGAGGTTGGCAGATATAAGCATTGGGGGTTTGACATGGTGCCAGCTTAAGTCTTTACTTGGAGAGAAAATTGGAGATCTGGCTGGCCCTCCACTCTTCAACGCAGAAGAGACTTTCTTCTGGATTGCCACAGGGCTCTTCCTTGAGTCCTACTGTGTTTAATATTTATAAGGGCCCACAAGCTACTCTAATTGAATTGGACAGGGTGGCTACCATATCATACACAGACAACACTCTGTTGCTTCTGAACTTCAATCATTCGACTTATCATAAAATGTCTTTCTTTTGCTGCCAACCTGAAGGATGTTTTGCACTGGATGCAGAAGAGTTATCTCCAATACAATGCAGACAAAACCGAGATTCAGTTCTTTGGTAAAGCAAGGGATCTCTGTGCCAATTTTAATAGACCACAGAACATTTCTTCTCCCCCATCCCCGACCGTGACAGCTAACATCTTGGGAGTAGGAATAGAAGCAAAACTATCCATGGACACCTAGATTGAGACAGTAGCCGGACCTGTTTTGGTCTGCTGTGTTCTATCAGGAAATGTTTTGATTTTTTACCAGTTGACACCCGCAGGACAGTTTTCCATGCTTTGATTACATCTATGCAAAACACACCACTGGGTATGGGCTCCCAGGCAGCAAGGCCAAGCCACAGCCTTATGCAAAATACAATCGGAAAACGCCAATGCTGCCGTTACAACTTCACTACAACTTTATACTACTCACAATTGACTGAAAGAAAAAGTGAGGGGGTCTGATTCTCTTGAATGAATCTGTAGTTTTTTATTCTATTTTTGCTTCAGTTTGATTTTGATCATTTTTCAAGCACAGAAATTTTTTATTCCAAAAACAACATATAACATACAATATTTGAAAAAACATTCTATACATTAAAACACTCCCCTTTCTACACTCGCACCACTACTCAGAAGTGAATCACTCTCACACACTCTCTCTCATACTCAACATTATATCATTAATATTTACAATGATTGAAAATCCACTGTTTCATCAATACTGCCACAGGTTTATGTTTCAACATAAACCTGTGGCAGTATTGATCAAACAGTGGATTCACTTCTGAGTAGTGGTGTGAGTGTAGAAAGGGGAGTGTTTTAATGTATAGAATGTTTTTTCAAATATTGTATGTTATATGTTGTTTTTGGAATTAAAAATTTCTGTGCTTGAAAAATGATCAAAATCAAACAAGCAAAAATAGAATAAAAAACTACAGATTCATTCAAGAGAATCAGACCCCCTCACTTTTTGTTTCAGTCAATTGTGAGTAGTATAAAGTTGTAGTGAAGTTGTAACGGCAGCATTGGCTTTTTCCGATTGTATTTTGATTACATCTAGGCTTGACTACTCTATAATTATCTTTATATCAGGGTCCCCAACTACAAGATTAGGAAACTTCGGAGAGTACAAAACATTGCAGCCTGGCTTATTTAGGGCCTATCTAGAGGATATTCTGCCTCCAGGGCCGGACTGGGAAGCAAAACCTTTCCTGGCAAAGAACTCGGCTGGCCCCAAGGGGGGAGGAGGGGAGGGTGCTAGTGGAAAGCTTTGTGCCGCTTTTCGCTTTTGTTACCAGTGGCCGATATTGCAGCTATGCTACAAAACCGCCCCCCCCACCCTCAGTGGTCTTAAACCGGCCCCCACCCTGGCGGTCCACTGGGGAAACGCCTGGTGCCCGCTATGGCCAGTCCGGCTGTGCTTCTCATTTGCGGGAGCTACATTGGCTACCCACTAAGAAAAGCATCCTGTTTAAACATTTGTTTTCATTCATCGTGGCTTCTACATTCTGTGCTCTAGCTACCTGATCAGGAGAATTCTCCACTATATTCCTTCTAGAGCACGTGGGTCATCCACAGCCCTGCTTGTTATGATTCCTAAGGTTCGTCTGGCGAGATCCAGAGGTCGCTCCTTTTCAGGTGTTATCTGGCAAGGTATGTAATGGGCTTCCTCTCATTCTATTCAGTGTGAGGCAAGTTTTAGGAAAGTCTTAAAAACTCATCATGTTGAACTTACTGTGATCAAAGGATAGTAGCGCCGCCGCACTCCGTTAGAGTAGCTGTTCGCTCTATAAAGCGGTTTCATTCATTCATTCAGCCCGAGTGAATGTATTTTTGTACTTGTCAGTGAAATCAAATGCCACAGTTATTTTTTCAAGGTACCAGTGAAAAAACTGTTAGACACCTTTGCAAAACTACTCAGACATTAGGGTAAAACTTGATGTTACACCACCTCTGTCAGTGTCCCTGTTTGATAAGTGCTTAAAATTAGATTACGTCCATGTGAAAACAGGGCAAGGAAATGAACAGAAAATGATAACAGAAAAGAAAGAGAAAAGGGAAACGACAACAAAAAACAACGGGCATCAGTATAGCTATAGAATAAAACCTTTCTGTGTTTGAAAACGAGAAGAAATAAAGATAATAAAAATACATCTTTGCCTGAAAACCAGTAGGTAAAGACAAAAAAGGCCAGTGTGTTATTGTTTGCTGCTAAGGCTTTGTATCGCCAAGGACCTCCAGCTTCATGCCGAGAGGTGACTTTCACATCCCAAGGGATCTCACCGGTACAAAATCCATCTGTGGTGACATCAGCTCTGTTTACCTGGGAGCTGTCATTGACGCTGAGTCAGGGAATGGATTTTTGCAGATGGGAGAGTTTTTGTCCAGCTCTCTTAATGTACAGTGAATGTGGAGAACAAAAATTGGTCATCAGCAACAAAATAATATTGTTAGTTTGTGTTCGTGGGATTACCTGGAACGCCCCCCTCCCCTGCTCCTCCGCCCCTCCCCCGTGGTCGCAGTCTGTGGTACACAAATTATTTTTTTTAAAGAGGACAAGCAGAGAGGCCATTACATTAATGGGAGCGAAATCCACAACAAATTCCAAACACAACGGCATTCTGCAGTGGTGACACATACTAACAGGTCCCACTCGCCCCCTTATCCTTCACAAATTCTACCGAATTCAATGTACAGGTCTACTTTTGTAAAAATTCATCAAGTCACAATTTAGATTGCTTAAAAATGGTATTAGTCTGCTAAATGTATCTCACACAAAACTACTTCCTCAGAGTGAGTGTGAGAAAAGACAAAGTATTATAGCACTACAGAAGTAAAATTCACAACTCTTTAGTTAAGATTGACACGACACTTCATAGGAAAATACAATTTTTGCATTGGTGATAAGTTTCTATTCTGACAAATTTGTAGGACAGTTTGTAAACGCACAGCCGAATAGTGACTTTCATCCTCAGAGGCATAATGAAACTTGAGGGGGCCACACTGCAAAGTACATAGAGGGGCCCCCCATGCTCCGGACCCAGACAGAAGCTCCCAGCCCAGGGGCCCGCCACCCGTGCTAAGTGCAAGAGGGGACCCCTAGGAGATGTAGAGGAGAAACTGTTATGATGGATATAAGGCAATGTCAGGTTATTAAGTGTGTTTTTGATCCCCATAAAGATATTGTCAAACCGTTTGAGATTCCTGTCAGAGGCTTGAATAAGGATGTTCCCATTATTATATAGAGAGATGGTCAAATCTGCCTTGAGGGCAGGGGATGGTACCGTGGTCGAGCGGAAACCGTGCAGAGTTTTGGTCAGTAGCTTGGTTCTCAGCATAGAGGTAAGAGTCTTTCTCCACTGGGCTCTTCTTTTAGTGTAGAATATGAGGTTGGTCACTACAGAGCCCTTAGAGGAAGAACATGTGTCCGAGATAAGTGTTTCGGGCCATCGTTTGAGAAGATTGTGTTGAAAGGCTTTTTTTGCTTTCAACTATAGATTGGGGGTAGATGATCTTACAAGCATTCAAACCTAGCTGAACAAGGAGGTCAGTGGTGCTAGAGGTGTGTTGCGACATGATGATGGTAGGGCACAGATAAGGTACACAAGAAAGTTCAAATAGAGAGAGTTCAGGTAGAGAGGGGTTGAAGTAGTCTGAAGGTGAGCGATTATTGGTAGAGTGTATTGCTAATTGCAGAAGAGAGCACTCTGGTGTGAGTAGAGGGGCGGACTCGAAGTTCCCGAATAATTGTCTGTATGATAACAGTTGAGTTAGGAATTAGTAATAGCCCCGGAGCGGAATAATGAAAACCATGGAGGTATCACTGAAACAACCCTGGGCGCGCAAGTGTGCAACCAGTGAGCAAGAGAAGGGGGGAAAAACGAAAACAATATGAGGTCTTCTCAAATACTGCGATATACCACCCTGTGCTTGTAACATAAAAAAGGCATTTGAAGAGAATATAGAAGTAAATTATGCCACACAACAGTAGAGAGATAACCAAATGTACCATAATTTATGTTGCAATGATTAAAACAAAATGTTCATTGTATGTTATTGATGAATACCAAATCACTTTTGTTTATAATTGATGCATAAAAACACCAATAAAAAGATATTTTTGAAAAAAAGTATCGCTATAACAATCCAAGCATCACATAGCACAGAGGTTGAAGATTGCATATTTCTTGCAGTTAGACAAATGATTCCATTCCTTTAACGTGTGTAATATTTACGTTAAATAAACCGGCAGTAAGATGGACCTGTAAAGGTTTATCATTTGTTAGGTGAATAGAAGATTATAGCAGACATTAATGCCTTCCTTCCCCAGCTGTGCAGAGATCCTGACTCTGGAGATTCTTGTGCTGATGAACAGTTTCCTGAATCTGGGACCGCTATCCTCAGACAAGTCACTGCATCTTGAACCATGTGACAACTGATTACATCAGAGCCCCTTTCTCTCAAACGCTTTGAATCGAAAACCATTCTCCGTCATTTTTTGAATCTGAGATTTATAGTTACGTAAAGGAAAAATTATTCTCTGATGGAAAGAACAACTTTCCATACTTCGTTATGGTTCTTTTGATGCATGGCTCTGCAATAGATCGTAGGCATTTTATATATGTAACTGTTCAAAGGAAATTATATTCATGATGTGTGTGAAGCTCACCTATGTGCAGTAGAATATCGTGTGGGGCGTATGCTACATGTGACTATGGCCATGCAGAAATCTATTTTGATTACCTGCACAAGAGTGGTACTAATATGGAGGTTGATAAAGGCCCAGACAGAAATGAGAAAAGCAGGATTTCTCCAGAACATTTCTGATGTCCTTTGTAGTGCCTCTCGAGGCTTGGCAATAGATACTGATCACTAACCATAGCCAGAACTGACTTAGGCCTTTAAGTGGGTCACTACTGTGATCCACAGTTGGCCTTCACCTTGTTTTGTTGGTGGATTTTTGATTTGGGTTGAGGAAGATCTCGCAGCAAGGATTTTTCCAATGGCAAACAGATGCAGTGAAGCACCGCCCCCTCTTTTACTGGCACATCCCACCACCTACCTGCACTGCCTCCTTAATAAGGACTGGGCGCGGGCCCATCACAGACAGCAGCCATCAGCTAGGCTGGAGGAGGAGCACTGCAGCCCCAACCCCAAGCCAGCAACCACAAGCCTCGCCTGCAAAGAGCTGATAAGACAAACAAAAGAGTACACAGCAAGGAAAAACACAGGGCAAGGAGATCTTTTGGACACAACACTTTTCTATCTAACCACAAACACTGGGGAGAGATAGATGTGGAACCCAATAGGAGTCACCCGAACATCATCCACTATTCTGCCCCTCTCCTTTCAGGAGAGGGCAATATCTCACAAATTGCACTACGTCTAAGTAAAGCAGTACCTCACATAAAGGACCAGCATAAATCGGCATCAGCTGTATCCTACCATAGTAGTTGCAGTATTACTAACTGTAAGCCAAATCGATTCTCTCTGAAATAAATCTACAGCATTGTGTTGTAACCTAGCAGTAAACCACTGTCTGGACAATGGTTATTGGCTGATATTATATGTCTCATTGAGTTCTAAGTCTCTTCCCCACACCACCTTGCTGATTAAGCCTTGGTCTGCTTGACTTTGTTACCATGAGGGTCAAGTGCTAAAGGGGGGCATTCGGTGCGCACATTTTGGGCTGTCCCTAGTGTAAAGCCCCAGAACACCAGTGGTAAAGGCTGTTATTGCCACAACCTGAGCAGAGTAACCCACATCTGTCCTGGTACTGTGGAAAATATTCCCACACAAGTGAACAGCTAATCTTGGAAAATAGATGCAAATGACAAGATTTGTGAGCAAAATAGATAGCTTTCTTCAGAATAAGTCACAGTTCTCCTGGCATCAGTGAGTTTGCTGTGCCATACTATCCTATTAGACACACCACACACCACACACCAAAAGCAACCTGTTGTTTTACCCAAAATATGTCTTTTTTACTTCTACCCTCAAATCAATCTCTCTCCTTTACTTTCTTTGGTTCTTTCTCTCCCAGTGGTCATTTATATGCATTGGCAATACAGGCAGTCACCCATGGTGTACCCTGGCGCTGAGCGTCACTAATTAACCCATTGAATAAAGGGACAAACACATTTATACTATAAATAAGAGAAAGAGCAAAGGATGAACCTTGGATAGTGCGCAAAAATACATTAAGACTTATTTTCCCTACTCTCTTCCCAAGGCCTTCTTCCTCTTTTATTTACTTTATTCCCCATCTGCATATATTCCATCTTCATTCTCCTCCAAGCAGCCCTTCTCTATTATTCACTTGCTTTCAGCCATTGCTTCTCAATTTTGACATCTAGGGGCATATTAGCAAGAACCTCGTTAAAATTATCGCTGTTTTAGCGGCATGAAACTGCTGCTAAAATGTCGATAATGTGCTTCCTAATATGCGTTGTAGAATTCCAATAGAAGCCCAGGTTAGATGTCCTGCACATCTAACAAGGTTCTTACAAATATGCCCCCTAGGTCTTAAAATTAAGACCCAGCTGATCTTTCCACAGTTTTGTAGCTCAGGATGTGCTATATATTTCAGCATATACGAATAAATGACCTCCTGGTTCTACGTTTGCATCCAGATATTGCTGACTTGGACCCTCATCCTCTGATGTTGAGCACAGTTTTAATGGCAGAAGTAATACGTATTATTTACAGTGTTACAACGGTATTCACAAACACAAAATGAAAATCAAAAAGTTCTCATGCTCAGGCTTTTCTCTCCCCACGATCTTCCTCGCCCCTTCATTCTTTCTTCCCCAGCCTTAGAGCCTCTTCAATCAGCTCTTCTCATTCTTTCTCAGTGTTTTCTCTTCTTCTGCTACCTTCTTCTGTCCATCACTCTTTTCCTACGTCCTTTCAGTCCCCTACGTTTTCTAGCTATTTTCCCTATTATCCTTTATTTTTTTCTCTATTGACTTCTTCAGACTCCTTCCACAAAACCTGTGTTCCTCTTTTTCTCCACTCTGCTCTTGTCCATTCCTCTCCTCCCCTTGCGTCCCATCATTCTTTTTATCCACTCAGGTTTAAATCTCCTTTTCTTCCCCTTAGTTTTGCTGCCTTCTTTTCTTTGCCCCTGGACTACACCCTCCATTTTGATCACAGCCCTTCTCCCTCTGTTTTCTTTTTTTTTGTTTTTTTCATCTTCTTGCTCCCCTTGCTCATACAGACAAGGAGGTAAAACTGCCTGAGTTATAATCCATATACTGATCGTACCTTCCTGCTCTCACTAACCGCTCAAGGAATCCCAAATATATGACATTACAATGCAAACAATTAAAACGCATGCTTTTATAATGCAGTATTTAAATGGCAACTACCAGTACGTCGCATGATTTTACAACGCATGCCAATACAATGCACTTTTTAAAACTACCATTACAACGCATTCCATTAGTATGCATAATACTTTTAGAGCAACAGTAGGTTCAGTGTTGGATAGTGAAGGGGTAGAAATTACTATTCCCACTCCAGTGAGTGCAACAGTAGGGTAAACGTTGGATAGTGTAGGGGTTAAAATTACTATTCCCACTCCAGGGAGTGCAAAAGTAGGGATAGTGTTGGATAGTGTAGGGGTAAACATTACAATTCCCATGTACCCCAAAACCCATACCCACCATAAAACTAAAAAATATCCATTACTTACCTTATAATGCATTGTAATGGCATGTGTTGTAATGGTATGCGTTATAATGGCATGTGTTGTAGTGACATGCTTTGTAATGGCATGTGTTGTAATGGCATGTGATGTAAAGGCAGTTGTGTTGTAATGACTGTGTTGTAATGGATGTTTCCCACCTATCGCTCACAGTGCAGGGAGGTGTAAGGGGACTGAAATGGATCAGCCAATTCTACAGGCAGCCCAACCCAGGTCCTTGTATAGTAAAAGAGAGTCCTTATTGGGGTACTATGTATTGGGCCTCTCACACCCCTGGGTATAGTGCCACTGTATGAGCTGCACTAATGAAAACCCACCCCGGAGCTCTGGTTTTCCTAACTTTAAAATTCCAGGCCACTCTGCTGCAGTGTTGCAGCTTTAAGAAGCAGTGGCTTAGCAAAGATGCCAAAGGCCCCGAATTCAAAAAAGCTAACTGGGCTCTCTATCTCCTATGTAGTTACTGAAACACAGCCAGGCTTGGAATGTTAAGGGCCACTTGTCTGCCCTTTACAGCGTTTAAAAGGCCGATTGATGGATCAGGGCTATGTGTGAGCCTGTTACAGAGGAGAATCCTCCAATTAACATAACAATTACCCAGAAACAAAGAAAATCCACTCAGGAATCTGCACTCAAGACAGGATTCAAAATACAAACTATGAAGGTTTATTAACAATTAATTTTCAATACAGAAGGCAAAAGGCAATGGTTAGCCAAATCATATAAAAATGCTCAAAATGCTAATAAATGTAAAATATCTTTGGCAGCAGAAACTAAGCCCTAATCTAATTAAATGGACAACACGGACTACAGTCTAGCATAATGCAAATCAGAATTCAAAGAGCAATTGTCATCAGGACTGCCCAGAAAAGCAGGAGAGAACATGAAAATCATTCTAAATACAGAATGGTAGACTAGTATGGAGACTGTCTCTGTGGGAATCAGGAAAGAGTCCTGGCTTGTCCCCAAATAGGTGCAACTTTACACATCTTTAGACATTTAAAATGTGCAGTCACTGACAGAGAAAGTTAAATACCCCAACCAATACAGAAAACACATCACATGGTAATATTGACATATGCCCCAAATCTAATGAATGTGCTGTACTTTGCCTTACACAGACAACAATACTACATTCAGACTATAAACAGCATCTGGACGTAAGGAAATGGCTTTCAAGTTGTATACAGTGGTAAACTGTCCTTTTCAGGAACATCAGCAGCACAAGACATTGCGGGGCATATTATCAAGAAGGGCGTAAAATGATCACCACTTTAGCGGCAGAAAACTGCCGTTAAAGCAGCGATAATGGGCTTGAAAATATGCCCTTGAGAATTCCAATAGAAGCCCATGTTCACACCAGAACATGGGATTCTATGGGAATTCACAAGGTCGTATTATCAAGCCCATAATCGCCGCTTTAGCGGCAGTTTCCTGCCGCTAAAGCGCGATAATTTTAACACCGTTTCTTGATAATATGCCTCATCATTTTATAAATGTTACAGTGTATGCAAGGCAATCCTATTATTGAATAAACAGTGAAGGTCAAAACTGAAGCTCTGCGGAGCATAGGCAGGGAAGGGAAAGATGAGTTTGTCAAGTGCTAGAAACCACGCACATTTAACTCCTTCCATGCTGATGATGGCCCCATGCATCGCGGTCGGCCGTCATGAACCCGCCCACTCTTCAAAACTTCCGCACAGGCGCAGAATCGCGGCCGCGCCCAAGGGGTTAAAATGTGGTATCCTGAAATCACCAGTAGGCCTAAAGCCTCACTCTTGTCAAACTAAACGTCCTCGTTTTATAAAAGGCTGTCGAAACGTATTTGCGCCTTTTTTGTGTTAATTAATATGCAGAAGGATTAACTGTGGAATCTGCACCCACACCCTCAAAACCCGGGCCCCCGCGGCCACTCCATTTGTTTTACTATAAGTGGGCTTTACACCAGAAGCTGCAGAAAAATCTGAGACTGTAATATATGTACCCAACAGACTTGATCGAAGCACTGCATGCTCAGCAGGTCGTTGTTGCTATCGTGAGCACAAGTGCGCGTCTGTTTTCCAAGTAGAGAATTTTCATGAAGCACAGTAAAAGTTAAACTAGGCTCGAGAGGCCTGGCTTCCCTCTCTTTGCAGCACTGCCATTGCACCACCTTCTGAGACTGAGTTACAAGGGCAGTGCCAGCGACAGAAAGCTATACCGCTAAACGACATCCATGGATGCTGTGTTCTCGGACACCCACCCTTGTCCAAGGCTAGGCAGAGTTATGTGTGCACCCACACAGATCTCTCCCCGTCCAACCTTAAAGGTTGGAAGAAGTAAAAATAATACGAGGCCTTTCACCACCAACCACCCTGAAATGACGAGGACCGTGGGGGATACAAAAAGGATTCTGTATGCCCCACATTTCCCAGAAGCAGGAAGGTGTGGAAACCCCATTCGTTCACATTTATTTTCACTGGGACTCTTGACAGCTGCCACAGTGTTATGTTCCTTTCCCAGGTTTGGGCAATGGGCAAGAGAATTATTTGTGCTACAGTCTACACCTTTTGCCAGGAGTGGGAGCTGAGGGGCCGTGAATCTTCCCTGTTACCTTTTGTTTTCAACCATCTGGACCTTGGTCTTTAAAGTTGTGTTTGGTCCAGCACCCAAGGGTGGAAGGAGGGTCATTTATCTGTATAAACGTTTTTAAAACACAGCTAACAGCAGCTCGGCATCCTATTTGTAATTGCAAACAGGGCTCTCATACAGCTGTCTCGGTTTTCCTTGACTCATAAAAATTGAGCGCAAGGGAGGACCGGGGAAGCTAGCAGCTGCCCTGGTGTCCTAGTTTCAACATTGAAAGGACAACCACCGGATGTCAGCTACCTTAGTCTGCCTCTGCCCAACAAAAAATTATGGTGAAAGAGGAGCAGGACATGTTACACCTACCTGAAATACAGATTAGATTTGAATTCAATTCACATATAACACTAGCAAGGAACAAATATCATTCTTGGATGTTTTAATTACGAATGAGAACAGTAACCTAGTGACCAGTGTATTTTCCAAAAAAACTGACAGAAACAACTTACTACATTTCAACAGTTTCCACCAATCGTCATTAAAAAATCATTTACCGTTTTCTCAACTATTAAGGATCAAAAGAATAGCATCGACACACGAATTGTACATCAAACACAAGAATGAAACATTGATGAAATTCAAAAGAAGGGGATATCCCCAATCTATCCTGGAATCCGCTGCAGAGCGTGCAGACAAACTACAAAGACAACACTTACTGAAGTCACTACCCAAACCAGACGAACAAAGACAAGTTTTTGTGTCAAAATTTTCAACAAGGAGTCACCTTATCAAAAAAACTATTATGAAAAACTGGCCTCTATTGGCCCTTGAAGATGATTTCAATGGTTTGTTTTCCAAAACACCAATATTTGCATATGAACGAACCAAGAATTTAAAAGAATTGATTAAAACTCCCAAAGAAGTGATCACCACGAAATATACCGGAACTCTTCCGTGCCATAATTGTGGAAATTGTTCAGCCATCATCAGAGGGAATACTATCAACCACCCTACCAAAGGTACACCAGTGAACTTGAAAGTATCAGGTACGTGTGATACAAGTAATGTCATATATATGTTGAGATGCCCCTGTGGACTCTCTTATGTGGGCAAAACGCAGAGAAAAGTGAAAACCAGACTCATAGAACATAAGAGTAACATCAGGTTAAAAAACCTGAAATCTACCATTGCCACACATTTTTCAGAAGCAAGTCACAATGTATCTCAGTTAAAATACTGTATTTTGGAAGTGGTGAATATATTACCAGGAAGAGACAATCATACAAACCTATTGAAACGGGAAATCTTCTGGATGAACTTTTTATGTACTTTACAGCCTAAGGGGCTCAATGAACGTTTAGATTTCAGTTGTTACCTGTAATCTATTGAGGTTAATATCCTGGACTATATTTGTTAGTGTAATGGAGTTGCACACAACATGCATATTTGAATATGAATGAGTTGTCAATATCTGGTTAAAAGGCATCAGTGCCTATGTTGGTGTTGACATATAGTTCCTGGGCTATGTTTGCAGCCTACATCAGATGCCCCCCCCTCCCGAATATTCACATCTATTCATAACATGTATTATACACAATTATTATTAATGTTGTTAGTATTTTCGTTTTTTTTAGAATTCCTATTTATAATTATTATTCTTCTATATACATGAGATGTGTACGCACCTAGACTACATGATATTTTGCCTAGTTGTAAAATTTAGGAATCATCGCACATCTCTGTACGTGTGAACCCTCATAGAAACAGTAGTCCGCTTTTAGTGTTTACGCGGAACTATCACGTGACCGGCTCACGCGATAAGCGTTCATAGAAATACACCATAGAGTGAGAGTAGCCAGAGCGCCACACGCCGATCCCCGCGAAAGAAATGAAGAGAAACACTTGCACACGGGTAAGACATGACGGAATGCATATATTTAGTTTAATATTTAGTTTATCTTCATACTATCCTAAGTGAACGGATACTTATGAGCGCTTTATGATTCACAGATACACGCGTGATGTTCCATTATGTATTCGGGTAATACACTAACTCAGAGGAGATTGAAGGTTAGTTTTTGCATATTTACATAGGAAGATTGCACACAGGGATATAAGGTGCGCACAACCATGGTGGCAATATGAAATACACGTATATGATGGGGAGGCAGAAAGATCAAATGTGAAATAACATGCTTATGTTTCAGTAATTAAGGATATATACTATATTGTTTGTAGATCGAAAGTCCCCTGAGGAAGAGCTCAGCTCGAAATGCATCGGGCATAATACAGTGAAAATTACATAAATGTAAACTCACGAAAGAATGTTCATGATTGAAATGACAAAGAAATAAATGCAAAAGTGATTTAACTGTCAATGAACTTTATTGATTACATGAAGACAAGGACAATTGAGTGCGAATGTGGAGTGAATCTTGTGACCAAGAAACACACATCGACAACACCTACCTGAAACCCTGTTCTCAGTTACACAAAGGGCACTTGGAAAGGAGAGTAGGCTACAATAGGACCGTTTTCAAGGCACACCTCCCCCCTCACCCTTTGCAAGACATCAGGATTTACTAGTGACCATCTCAACCCTTTTGCAAGGCTGAGAAGAAGCTGGAAATATCTGCAATGGGGGATTGACATTTCCAGTAGACATTGTGAAGAATATATACCATTACAACGCAAACATTTACAATGCATGCCTTTACAACACGGTGTTCACATCGCAGCTACCTTAACAATGCATGATTTTATAGCACATGCCATTACAACGCATTTTTAGAAACTACCTTAACAACGGATTCCATTACAACGCATACCATTACAATGCATACCATTACAACACATAACATTACAACTATAACTATAACCATAGAGATGAGGATATCACAGCCACCCATATGAGTAGCCTGGAAAAGAGGTCTCAGGTCTGCCACCGCAATGCCAGTGCCCAATTTGTTAACTGCCATGTCGACCTGGCAAGTGCACCCACTTTTCCAGGCCCTACCCTTATCTTTCCTTGCACACAGGACACCCCTATAGTAGGCTCAAGGTACCACACTGGGCAGGGTGCAGTGTATATGAAAGGTAGGACATGGACTGATGTGTGTAACATGTCCTGATAGTGAAATACTGGCAATTTCGTATTTCACTATTGAAAGGCTATCTTGCCCATAGGACAGAATGGGGAATGCTTTGTAACATTTTACAAGCATATCTTCCCATAGAGATGAGATAGAAAATTGGAGTCTGGTATCCCTGAACTCAGAATTTAATAACACATCTTTTAGTAAGGATGGTTTTTAATTTCTGTGTTTAAAAATGGCACTTTCCGTTTGCCTCTGACTGGTTGTGGATTGACTGTCTGGCTTTGGAAGTGACAGGGGCTGGGGAGGTGCTGTGGTTCCAGGAGTCTGGGCGAGTCAGCACTAGACTGAATAGGCCAATCTGCATTGCGATTGGTGGGAGAAGTAGCACCTGTACATGAATAGGGCTGTGCCTACTTTCCACAATGCTGGTTGCGCCCCCCTGTGGTGTGTCTGGGACCCTGGCCCAGGTAACAAAGGAAGATGTTGTGCACTGGCAGAGTGGCCCCAGAACTGGTTTGAACTGGGCCCAGACCCCCCATCAAAGGGATCAAAGACATTTTGGGGTATATGTATCAGACCTAAAACCCCTGAACTTTAGACTATTGTTGGAATCAAGAGGAACCTTTGCTGAGGAGAAGAGCTGAATAAACTGAGGAGATGTACTGCCCTTGCTGTGTGTCTTGGGTTGACCTACAGTTGCTGTTTCTGCCAAATAAAGGAGAAGGACTTTGCTGCGTGCTGTGTCCCCTGCTTGAAGAAGGACTTTGCTGTGTGCTGTGTCCCTGGCTTAAAGAAAGTCTCCAAGGGCTTGAAGAAGAGCTTGCCTCCTGTTTTGAAGTCCCAGTAACAAAAGGACTTCAGCCCCTGCTCCCCTGAACGTCCTTGCTGGGAGTAGTTCTGAACTGCAAAGAGGTGCCTGTAACTGTGTTGGGCCTCTGGAGGTTGTTCTTGCTGTTGGGAGCGGGAAGAAACTCAAGAGAAGGAAGAAATCCTGTTTCTGACGCCATCGACGCCAACGCTGTGACGTCGTGACCTGCATCGAGGCCAGAGAAGCCGCTCGTGAATTGAACGACGCAGCGCCCAGCCTGCTCTGCAGCTCCGACGCTGGCAGTGATCGCCCGCGCCCGACGTCAGTGCTCGCACCGACTCCATCTTCACCAGCCCCTGCATCTTGTTATCGCGGCACCGATAATCGCCGAGAGTGACTCGAGAAACTTGCTGATGTCGCATCATCACCGGAGCCAACATCAGCCATCTTCAACGCCGTGCATCATCACCGACATTGTTTTCAAGGTATTGTTTGTTTGGGTGTCTGTGTAGCTTCGCGCCCGAAGCCGCGATCCTTGCGGGCAGCGCCGTACTTTGGATTTTGTCCTATCCTGACGTCAGGATAGCCCCAGTTGGTGCTATTTGATTTCTACAAGCTTATTCTTTGCAACATCCTTTTTAAAGACATTATACTGAGTATCTGTATGTTAGATTTTTGTTATTTTAGACTTGTCAAGTTTAGATAAAGATACTTTCTTTTTCTAAACTGGTGTGGTGTCCAATTGTAGTGTTTTACTGTATTACTGTGAGTGTTGGTACAAATACTTTGCACATTGCCTTTTGGATAAGCCTGTCTGCTCATGCCAAGCTACCAATGGGGTGAGCAGGGGTTATCTAGAGTGTGTATCCCCCATACCCTGAGTAAAAGCAAGGGTCCCTATTTGGACAGAGGTACCTACCTCTGCCACTAGAGACTCCCATTTCTAACAATATGTTTGCCCCCTTACTTTGTAATAATAAGGTTCTGCTGGGATGAGATGCCCCATAGATCAACAGCAGTGGATTACTGGCTGTGGGAGTTTGCACTTATTGCTGCCTAATGGCATTGAAGAACAATATGGCAAGGAGGCATTAATGCTGCATTCTGCATGGTGCAATTGAAGCTCATTAAAGCCTGGGTCCGTTTATGTTTTTAACTGACAATTAGCTCCTTGGGGATGATGAGGCTCACTAAATGAGTGACAATGATGCACATTAGTTCTGAGTCTCATTATTGATTGGTCTCACTGATATTTGTTAATGCCTGGATACATTGATAATTATTATTAATGCTTAGAACTACTGATGCTTTTTAAATTGTTGTATCTATAATACTTTATTAACGCCTGAGGACATTTGCATTGATTACGAACTTGGGAAATAATAATGTACCTCATTCCTGGATCGGAGAGTTGAAGGACATTTGTCGATGAGGATATTAATTCAGTGTTATTGCCTGTGCTTGCAGGCAATAATGGCTGTTATCCTCTCTTTATTTATGAGCCTGAGCCACAGATGAAGGCACATACACCTAACGAGGAAGAGTAGTCAACAGTGGGTTTTGTCCTGCAGCTGAGGGGAATAAGGCTATTAGCGCTCCTCCACACACAACCAAAATGGGAGACGCCGTGGGACCATGAGCAACCTCTCTCCTAAATGGGATTTAGCCTACTGCAGTGTTCCTTGCACTGCCGGTACACCGATGGCCAACTAGGCTCTTTTAGACCTGGCATGCTTGGCATGGTTTACCCTGTCTTTATGCCTCAGCCTCCTGTATTTTTGACACTGTGCTGGATTTCGTTTTTGCTGGTATAGATGCTTTGGGCACTTTGCCACTGCTGATCAGTGTCAAAGTGCAAGTGCTCCCTGTGTAAATTATTTTTGTAAATTGGTTATCCATGATTGGCATATCTGTATCACCAAGAAGTCCCTAGTAAAGTGCACTGAGTGTGCCAGGGCTGGTGATCCAAATGCTACTAGTGGGCCTGCAGCACAGATTGTGCCACCCACATGAGTAGCCCTACAATGGTGTCTCAGGCCTGCCACTGCAGTGCCAGTGTGCAGTCTGTGAACTGCCATGTCCTTCTGGTCAGTGTCCCCACTGACCGGGCCTAACCCTTCCCTTTCTGTGCACATTAGTCACCCCTATGGATGGCCCAATGTACTCCTTGGGCAGGGTGCAGTGTATGTGAAAGGTAGAGCATTTACTAGTGCAGGTGACATGCTCTGGTAGTGAATGGCAGTTTTTCACTATTATAAGGCTAACTTGCTCATAGGCTATCATGGGGAATGCTGGATACAGTGGCTACTAGCATATCTTCCCATAGGAGCAAGGTAGGACATAAAAGTCTGGTAACCCTGAACTCAGAATTTAATAACACATCTTTTAGGAAGGGTGTTTTTTAAATCCTGTGTTTGAGAACAACACTTTTAGAAAGTTGCTGTTCTCTTGTCTGACCTTTCTGTGTGCCTTGGCCTGTTTTTGAATTGACTGTCTGGTTTGAGAGTGACAGGGGCTGGGGAGCCCCCAGGAGGTTGGCTGAGTCAGCCCTAGGCAGAATTACTGCATCTGCATCTTGGGTGGTGGGAGGGGATTGCACCTGGGCCTGAATAGGGCTGTGCCTGTCTCCCACAATGCTGGCTCAACCTCCTGCTGGGCGGCTGACGACCCTGCCTCTCTCTCAGAAAGGAAAGGAGAGGCCAGGAAAACAAAGTGCTTAGGGAGCACCCAGAACTGGTTCAGACCGGGCTCAGAGCCCTCCTGCACAAAGGGAACAAAGACTTTTACGGGTAAAAGTATAGGGTCCCATACTACAGAAAATTAGATCATCCTAGAATCAAGAAGGAACCTCTGCCAAGGAGAAAGCTGAAACTGAAGAAGGAAGACTGTCCTGCTGTTGCTCTGCTGGACTGACCTGCTGTTGCTTTGCTGCCAGGGAGAGGGGAAGGACTTTGCTTTGTGCTGTGTCCCCTTGCTTGAAGGAATCTCCAAGGGCCTGAAGAAGAGCTGGCTCCCTGTTAAGAAGTCCCAGGAACAAAAGGACTTCACCCCCAGCTTCCCTGAACTCTGCTGAGAGAGTTCTGTCCTTCCTAGAGTGCTTGGGGCAGTTGTGGTGCCTCTGGAAGTTGTACCTGTGTTGGGAAGCTGGAAACCAAGATTTTAAAGACTTTCTGCATGTTTTAACGCATTGCTGGCTCGCGGAGCGCATCCCCGTCAGTGCGAGAAATTCCCACCTGCTGCGAGGGTCGAGATCATCGCAGAGTCGTCGGATCCTTCATTTGGGGGACGCACCAGTCCGGTGCAGGAAGATTACCATTGCTGCGAATTTAATCGCAGAGCCTGCCGTCACTGGGCGCGATCGTCGCACCGCTTGCTTGCGGACCGCATCACGTTGCTGCGAGAGTCGTCGCAGAGCCATTGCATTGAAGGGCCGCGAGGAAGAAGATCGACGATGAGGCGCGCATCGTCGCTGCACCGGAGATCGTCGCCGCCCCAAAGATCGTCGCATCATACCTTTTGTGAGCCACTTTCACCGAAACCTGTGCACCGGAACCAACGCAAGGTATCGCATCCCTCCCCATACAGACCGGACTCATCACAACACGCCCGCTGCATCCAGCGGGGTTGTCGCATTGCCTCCTCAGGGTCTCAGGAGTGACGCATCGCTTGCTTTTCAATGCTACAGCTTTCACTTGGAACTTTTGTCGCATCTAAAGGTACTGTTGGCTAAAACGTGAAGCAACTGTGGAATATTTTAACGTAACCTGAAGAACTCATTTGAAACCATACTCTTGAACTGTGTATGTTTTTTCACTGTGTTCCTGTAAGTGTTGGTACAAATACTTTACACAGTGCCTTTGATAAGCCTAACTGCTCGTGCCAAGCTACCAAGGGGGTGAGCAGGGGTTATCTAAAGAGTGTTTTGTATCCTTCTTACCCTGACTAGAAGCAAGGGTCCCTATTTGGACAGTGGTACCTACCTCTGCCAACTAGAGACCCCCAGTTCTAACATTGTTGGTCAGCGGTGGGATTTGAACTTGTATTTGTACTAGACCCACAGTGATTGGTTTACATCACTAGTGCGTGCAGACCACTACGCCACCACATACTGCAGTTTTTTGGTTGGTTCTATTTTTGAGTAACTCTTCAAAGCATCATGTCTGTGAGTGGAAAGGTACCTAGTGTGGAGGAAGAATTGGAGTTTATCATTGAAGATTTGTATTCCTACAAAGTTACACAGCTTAGGCAATTCTGCAACAAGTTTGAGTGCCCCATAAAGAGCAGCTTCAGGAAGCAAGAGCTGCAGAGCGTCTTGAAGGCCTGGTGGGAGGCCCAAGAGGGAAATGATGCAAGTTGAAGGGGGGGTTTCAACCCTAGGATTTGCCAGTGGGCAGACCAAACTCAAGGGCTGGCAGTCACTACTCCAGCCGGGGTCTTACCCCAGAAGAGTTAGAAGAGAATCAGAGAGTAAGAGACTATGACTTGGAAGTCATGAGGTTAAAGATGAAGCAATTGGAAATGGAGAAAGAGAGAGAAAAGGCGGAAGAGGAGAGCAAAAATGCCCGTGCCTTGGGGGAGAAGAAATTACTTTTGGCTCATGAGTTGAGCATGAGGGAACTGGATATCAAGGCCAAGCAGGTGGATTCCAGTTCAAATGGTGGCAGCGCACTGCCAGTGCAGGGGGGTAAAGTATATATTCCCAAGGATCTGGTACAGAATTACAATAGGAGTGGGGATATCTATGCCTGGTTTACTTCTTATGAAATTGCATTGAGAATGAATGGTGTGACTGAGCAACATTGGGGGCGGCGGGCCTGTGGAAAATTTTTAGGCTTCTGGGAGGAGTGCTCTAGAGCCCTTAGAGTTAGCAGGTACCATGACCTACCCCAATATGAAGGAGGCCCTATGTCTCAGGTTACTCCAGAGCAGCACAGACTGCAGTTTAGGAACTCTAAGAAGAAAGAGTCTGAGACTTGGATGGAGGGTGTAAATTTGTACTCACATGCACTGGAAGGTTGGATGAAGTGCAGCAAAGTAACTGATTATAAGGGGTTGTTTCATTTAATTAGTTGGGAGCACTTGAGTAGTCTTTGTGTTCCAGAGCTGCGCCAGCATCTTTTAGACAGCAAGCTGACAGACCCCATTGAGCTTGCTAAGGAGGCGGACTGCTGGACCAGTACCAGGGTCCACAGAGGAATTGTGGGTACCAAGCCAAAGGTGGGCAGGGTCCCACCAGAAGAGTGGGGGGGCAAGGGTAACCAAAAGGAGTTCTCTCAAGGACCCCAAAATAATTCCCAGGGAAAGGAATCACAATCCCCCAGACCTAGACAGCCATGGCCCCCTAGGGGCAGGCGGGACAACAGGGACAACAGGGGTCCCCCTACCTACTATCACTGCAATGTGGGGGGGCACTTTGCTCCTAAATGACCCAATAAACCTCCAGCACTCACTGGTGCTCCAGCCCCAGGGTTAGCCAGTTTAGCTTTGGGAGGGGAGTTAATTTCCAGTGAAGAGGAGGGGCAAGCAGTCATGACCCCTGTCTCCCTAGGAGATCAAGAGATGGTCCAGGATACCTGTCTGCCCACTAACATTAAGAAATATGGGCAGAAGGTGACCATCAATGGGAGGGAGATAGAGGCTCTGAGAGACACAGGAGCCAGCGTGACATCCGTGAGGTGCCAATGGGTGCCTTAAGAGCAGGTCATTCCCAATGTACTCAACCCCATTATTGCAGTTGACAACTCAGTGCGCCTCTGCAGAGTAGCGCAGGTCCCTTTTGAGTGGAGGGGGGTCTCAGGTCTCTTGAAGGTTGTTGTACATCCATCCATGCCTGTAGACTGTCTGCTAGGTAATGACCTTGAGAGTTCCCCGTGGAAGGAAGGGGAACACCAGGCTCATTTGGAGATGTTGGGTCTGCCTGAGTGGGTCTGTGTGACCACTCGCTCCATGGCAGCTAGTAGGGGTGATTCAGCAGAACTGGAGCCTGAAACAGTGGCCCAGGAACCTGCCAGGAGAGGAGGCAGGCGGCGCGGGAAACCAGCCCCAGCCGTTCCCATGGTCCAGGAAGGAGCAGAACCTGAGGGGGATGCCCTGGAACCTACAGGGGAACAGGTGGCTAAACTGGGAGACCTACCTGAGCTGACCCATTGGCAGCAAGAAGGTGGTCCCTCCAGGGAGGAGTTCTGCAAGGCGCAGAAGAAATGCCCTTCTCTCATTGGTGTGCGGCAACAGGCTGCAGACCAGGCAGCAGGTGGAGCATCCAAGGATCCTCTCCTTTACTGGGAAGATGAGTTGCTTTATAGTGAGTCTAAGTTTGCTTAGCCCGGTGCAGCCCGTGTGCTGGCGGTACCCGAGCGCTTCAGGAACTTCCTAATGGGTCTGGCTCATGACGAGCCTCTCGCAGGACATCTGGGGCAAGACAAGACCTTCCAAAGACTTGTCACCCACTTCTACTGGCCCCAGATGAAGAAGCAAGTTGGTACCGTTTGTAGATCTTGCCAGACATGTCAGGCCAGTGGCAAGAGCGGAGGGAAGTGCAAGGCACCCCTCTAACCCTTTCCTGTGTTGAGCACCCCTTTCTAGCGGGTGGTCATCGACATTGTGGGGCCACTGGACCCCAAGACAGCCTTAGGCAACAGGTTCATCCTGGTCTTGGTGGACCATGCCACCCGGTACCCGGAAGCAGTCCCTCTCAGGACAATCACAGCACCCGTGATGGGCCGTGCATTGATGGGGATCTTTTCCCGTGTGGGGTTCCTCAGAGAGGTGGTCTCCGACCGGGGTACCACCTTCAGCTCTAGGTACATGAAGTCTCTGTGGGAGGAGTGTGGGGTAACTTATAAGTTCACCATTCCTTACCACCCTCAAGGAAATGGGTTGGTTGTGTAGTTCTGAAAAATTCTGGACTCGTGAATAAAACTTCGTCGTAGTATGACGATTTTGGTATCAAAAGACCGAGAATGGCTAGTACACTATGTACAAGCATTTTCGTCATATTCGAGTGACGATTTCACCTCGAAATCGCCATTTTCGTCCTGAACCCTTGGCTTCCATTTTGTGTACGGCAGCCATTTTGTGAGTTGCCCTCACATAGGCAGACAAATTAAGCCAAATTCGATTCCCAAGGACACGTACACCTTAATTGACTTTTCTCTGACCTGGGCAAGCTGGAACCATTGCCCCAGGCCAAACCTGTTTGGTCAGTTCCTCTCCCAGTGGCCGAACGAGATAGCATCAAGGCACAACATGCCATAAACCCTTTTCATCGCACACACACCCTGCCGAATCTTGCTCACACCTGTCCCTGCTCTTTTCTCACTCACTTGCTTTATGATGGGGAGGTGCCCGTTTTTATTGGGGGTCCACCGATATCTGATGGAAATGTTGGGCCTTGCCGAGTAATTTGTTGTGGGCTGGACGAACTGTAATGTGGGCTTGTCATCATGACTCTGCTTTTTCTTTGTAGTGGAAACATGTGAATGGTATACTAAAATTCGAAGAATGTTTGCCTAAACCACAATATTTCGTATAAAAAGAGAAGCCTGACTTTGTAAGATTGAGCAGTCTCCTGAGAATATACATCCCGTGTTGTTGTACTTCTAGGACGCCTGTTACTTGGTTGCAGCCAATAAAATCGATCCTTGACTTCACCTAGAAGACTCTGAGTTTCTGTGGTCTAAATCAGGAAAGTACCCGAGGTCTTTGGGTGTGTACCCTGACACCACTGGGTTACCGGTTCGGTACCGGTTCTGAAAAATCCAGTACCTCAGTTGGCGCCCAACGCAGGGCGATACCAGCAGTACCGGTCCAGCCAGAGGTTCGTGAGGAGCTTCGTGTGAAAATTCTGGAGGAAGGCCAACCACTTCATCGACCCCTGCATGTCGATGTGGTCCGAAGGTCTTTGCTGCGAGGTTCCCCGCTTCCCGACGGCTACAAAGGACTGCTGCCCTGGCTATCGCCCTAATTTGGACCCTTGAAGTTTGGTAGAGCGAAACGCTAAGACGAGTCTTCTGGTGACGTCATCGATATCTCAGTTAAGTATAAGTGGAGCGTCTCCCAGTCCTTAGTTGGTTCTTAGTTTTTGGGTATCCTTTGGGATCACTTTGTTTGGAACTTGCAAGTGCCAAAGCCGAAGGACTCGTGTATTCATGAGAATATCGTAATCGATAATCCTTTGAAGTTTGGAGCTAGACTAGAGAGCGAAGATGCCTGGTCTTAGCAGACTTGGAAATTTGTTTTGTCTTGGTTGTAGTAATAGGGACTCCCGATTGGAGGACTCGTGTCCGGTTCCTCCGATTGGAACTCCAACATATGAACTGTATGTGAAACATGGAGTAGGCCCCATCACATACAATGAAGTGTGGATCAAATACACCAGAAAAGATGGTGTTTTAAAATGGCCCCAATATGGTAGCTTTGATACAGAAATCTTAGATAATCTTGAAGTTAAACTTTTCAAGAAGAAAGCCCGGCCGGCGATGTTTCACTCTTTCCGCCTATGGCGTAAGGAAGCCAAACAGAAGGAAATTAAATTAGCGAAGAAAAATAAGAGAGAAAGGGGTATTTCGATAATGCAAGCTGCCATGCAGTATAAAGACAATGAAGAAGAACAGATGAGTGAGCAGTTGCACAGGCAACGTAAAATGGTGATAGATAAATGCTATCCAGTTTTACCGCCTCTTCAGCAAGAGGCAGTAAAAGAGCTTGAAAAAGATCCGTTAATGGCGCATTTGTTAAGTTCACCACCCCCCTATGCGCAGAATGCTACAGCGCCTCCGTAACCTTTAGTTGCGCAACCTGTGGTTGTTATGCCTCCTGTTCCCCCACAGCACCCACCAGCTACTCTTCAGCTGGGTCCTGCTCCTCCGGTGCAGCCTCCTCAAGGGCCACCGGCTTTTACATCTGCTCTGCCTTTACTTCCTACAACTTTGACTACTATATCGACTACCACTCCGGGTACTTCTCCTGACACTGCCTCTGCATCTGCCTCGTCTCACCCTGCTTTCCCTCTTGTCTTTTCATCGACTTCTCCTTCTGTTCGTCAGAGAGTGGCTAGTACTGTTACTAGTATTTTATATCCTTTCTTTGGAGCGGCAAGTCCGACTCCTGTCTCTGAGCATAAACAGTTGCGTAGCCAACAGCCTGATTCTAGAGAGAAGGAAACGTTAAATCACTTGGCACATAGATGGGTGACTGACCCGACAATATATAATCTAAATTCTGTTATGGATGTCTTCCATCAGTGGGAAGCATCAAAGCAGAGATACGTTTTTTGAGAAAATGTGTGTTTTTCTATGTGAAGATTTAGAGGAAAATGATTTGGACTCTAATCCTCCTGAGTTGAGCCATGTACGGTTCGAATTCTCAAAAGGCGCAATTGTGGGTTCAGAAGTTAGGAAAGCAGTTGCGACGTTGTTGTCACTTAGGACTGAAGGTGTTTCTAAGTTGTTGTTTGAGTCTGATTCTTCTGTTAAAAAGAAGGGAAGACAATACCCCATGAGAGAAGTTCCCCCACAATGGAGAGAGGGTGACGCAAATGCTAATCCGGTTATTCTGCCACACTTTCAGCGTGTATGGGTACTTGTTCCTTGGAAGCGAGCTGAAGTTTTGGCCCTTAAACAGACATTGCCTGATCCCCGTAAAAATCCTGCAGGGTATTACAAGGAATTGTCGCAGACTGCAGGGTCATGTATCATGAATTTAGCGGATATAGATATGTTGTTTGGGAACGTTGTTCCACAGCCTTTATGGGGAAAGATTCGTCATACAGATCATGATCAGGAGTTAGGTGACTCATGGGCTAATATTGCTGCTGCAGATGCCCTACAAATTGGTGGTGCTAAACCTGAACCTTTAGTAGCAGATCTCCCTGGTAGGATCATTGATTATATGAAAACTATAATGCCTGCGATGCGTGTAAATTGGGATAAGTTGTCTGCGTGTAAGCAGAAGAAAGATGAAACGGTGTCTGATTTCTTCACCAGGTTTGAAGAAACGTTTGTCGACCACAGTGGTCAAGATATGAGCACAGAAGGTGGTCAGCGACTGTTCGTCGATAAATTCGTGCACAATATGCTTCCAGAGTTGTGTAAAAAGTTGAAGGATTCAGAGAGTTCTTGGGCAGTTTCCTCTTCAGCACAGATATTGGCTACTGCACAGTACTACGAAAATCGAGACAAAGACGAGAAAGATAGAGCAGAAAAGAAAACTAAAGAGTTGAAAACGAAGGTTCTGTTACAGCAAGCATATCCGCCACGTGGTGGTGGCCAGAATAATGGTGGTCAGAATAACTATCAGAATAATTATCAGCAGCCTCAACAGTATCAGAGGAACTCGCAAAGAGTCGAGTATACTCAACCACGTGTCCCTGTAGGCCCCAATCAGTGTTCATATAGTAAGGAAGAGGGTCATTTCAAGTATAGGTGTCCTATTTTATTACAGCGTACAAATGGTGCTTCTGGTGTAAGAGGTCGAGGTGTTCAACACGCGTCTAGAGGTAGAGGACGTGGAGATTTCCCCCAGAACACACAGTCTCTTCCACCTCAGAATTCAATGAATAGGTTTGATCAACAGAATAACGCATCTGGTAGAACAGCTCAGTACTATGCTGATGATTACTATGCAGAAGATGAGCATATGGAAGGTAATGATTGCTAGGACAGCCATAGACAAAGAGAGGGAGTTGTTTCAGTTCCAGTAGATCAGAGTGGACCATACGTTGAGGTGATTACATCAGGTGTGTCAGAACCTTTTCTGTTGGATACTGGTGCTACAAAGAGTTCTATTATGCACTCCAAACTCCCTGGCGCACCTTTGTCTGGCGAAACGAATGTATCAGTAGGTTTTTCTGGCGCCCCGGTTAGAAATCCGATTTCTGACCCTTTGTCTCTTTCTGTTGGTCCATGTGAATTCGAAGCACCCCTTATTCTGACAACAGGTTGTGGTGAAAACTTGTTAGGATTGGATCTGTTAAAAAGATTGTATGCAACTTTGTACTGTTCTCCTTCAGGAGTACAACTTACACTGGGTAAGAAAGTGGTTTCTCCAATGTATTTGTCAAGGGATAAACTTCCAGCAGAATTGTCGTTTCTTCCTGATATTCTTTGGGCTACTGGTCCTAATGATGTGGGTCTTTTAGAAATACCACCATATGTTGTAACATTGAAAGCCAATGTTAAAATGCCACGAATTCCCCAATACAAAATCTCTAGTGAAGGTGAAAAAGCTTTGCTAGCGATCGTTTACGATTTGATTGAAAAAGATGTGATTGAAGAGACAAGAGGCAACGTTTGCAATAGTCCTGTTCTGCCTGTTTTAAAACAAACTGATCCCTCTCAGCCACCTGTGTACAGATTTGTGATTGATCTTAGAGAGGTGAATAAAATAGTTGTGCCACAATTTCCAGTCGTCCCCGACATTACTGCCCTATTAACTATGATTCCAGCTTCTGCAACCTGGTTTTCGGTGATTGACTTGAAGAATGCTTTCTTCAGCATCCCGATTGCTGAGGAGAGCAGGGACATTTTTGGCTTCAGTTTAGGAGGACAAAGCTTCCGCTTTAAACGCACTCCCCAGGGCTACTGTGAAAGTCCATCAACATATAGTCAAGCTCTAAAAACACAGCTTGATACGATTGTTTTACCTGATGGTGCTACTCTTGTACAGTACGTTGATGATTTGCTTGTTGCTGCAGATAATGAGGAAATCTGTAAAGAAGCCACATTGTCATTGTTGCGTCATCTGTGTGATTTACATCACAAGGTGTCACTTTCCAAATTGCAATATTGTCGACAAGAAGTGACCTACTTAGGTCATCTCTTATCGAAGGAGGGAAGGAAACTGACCCCAGAAAGAATTCAGGCAATAGCAAAATTGAGTGTGCCAAGAACACAGAGAGAAGTGCGTGCTTTCTTGGGCATTACATCATATTGCAGGCAATGGATACCAAATTTTTCGTTATTAGCCAAACCTTTGGTGGCATTAATACACCCAATCCCGTTCCTTGGTCTGAAGAGTGTCAGAGAAGTTTTTCTGAATTGCGCACAGCATTATGTTCGGCTCCTGTGTTGGGTACCCCCAACTACAGTAAGCCCTTTACATTGTATGGCCATGAGAAAGAGGGTTGTGCATTATCAGTGTTGACACAGTTGTTTGGAGACAAGCAGCGTCCATGTGCATATTTTTCGTCGACTTTAGATCCGGTAGCTAAAGCATTGCCAAGTTGTTTAAGAGCAACAGCGGCAGCAGCTGTTTCTATTCGACAGTCTGCTGGGCTAGTGATGAATAACATGTTAGTTGTGATGGTCCCACATGCAGTGGACACGTTGTTAAACAGAACCAAGACACAGCACTTAACTAGTGCTTGATTGTCAGTTTACGAATTAACCTTGTTAGCGAGTCATGTGCACATAAACAGATGCAACACTCTCAACCCAGCTACGTTGTTGCCAATTGTAGAGGAACTAGATGCTTCAGAACAGCATGATTGTTTTCTTAGAACAGAAGAAGAAACGAAAGGGAGAGTAGATCTCCAAGATACTCCTCTTGCTGAATGTGATGGTACATTATGGGTGGATGGTTCATGCTTCAAGCTTCCGAATGGTGATACGACTGCAGCATATGCTGTCACGACTTTGCATACGATTGGTGAAGCTGCACGTATTCCACATAATTCAGCTCAAGCAGCAGAATTGATTGCACTTACAAGAGCATGTGTGTTGTCGAAAGGAATGAAAGTGACCATCTACACCGACAGTCAGTATGCGTTTGGTGTGGCTCACAGTTTTAGGCGATTGTGGAAAGAACGTGGGTTCCTGACTTCGCATGGAGCTAAGATTCAGCATGGTCAGTTGGTGAATGAGCTTCTTGAATCACTGACCTTGCCTCTGCAAGTGGCGATTGTGAAATGTAGTGCTCACAAGAAGGTGACTGATGATGTTGGTCGTGGAAATGCATTTGCTGACGAAATCGCGAAAGAAACTGCAAGGAATGTGATGAGCCGAATGTATGTTGCAGGCCCTGCAAGATGGGTTGGTGATGTTGGAATGTGTGAAGACACGATAGAGAGTGTGAAGTCTATTCAAGCTGAAGCTACAGAGAAAGAGTTGAACATGTGGAGAGAAAGTACGGGTAGAATGGATGCAAATGGTTGTTGGGTTGAATTGTCAGAGCATCAGAGATGGTTGCTACCCGATGCGTATGTGCTTGCAGTGGTTACAATGGCTCATGGAATGGCTCATATCAGCGTGAAAGGGATTTGCAAGTTGTTGGCTCCAGTATGGCAAAATTCAGGAATTCCTAAGTGTGCAGAGAATGTGGTCAAGAATTGCATGGTGTGTCTGAAACACAATCCTGGTAGGGGAACCCCAACTCCAGCTGGTCATTTTGCACCTCCTACGTATCCGTTCGAGGTTTTGCAGCTAGATTTCATCCACATGGAGAGGTGCAACAACTTAAAATACGTACTCGTTGTTGTTTGTGCCTTCTCAAGATGGGTAGAAGCATATCCCCTAAAAGACAATACTGCCTTGTCCACAGCGAAAGCCCTTGTGAAAGAGTTCTTCCCAAATTTGGAATGCCTAGAATGGTCTGGAGTGACAATGGGAGTGAATTTGTGGGTCGAGTGATGAAGAAAGTATGTGAAGGGCTAGGCATTCAACAAAAGTTCCACGCTGCAAATCACCCCCAATCAGCTGGACTAGTAGAATGTTACAATGGCACGCTTAAGTTAAAATTGGCCAAAATACAAGCGAGCACAGGTCTTAAATGGCCTGACGCTCTCCCTTTAGCACTCCTATCCACCAGAATGACTGTGCATTCGCGAGTGAAACTTAGTCCCTATGAAATAGTTTTCGGCCGCCCGGCAAACATATGGGGAGTGCCAAGGCCCACAAAGTTCAGTGAAATCGAACACCCTGTTTTGCTTGATTATTTGTACGAATTGACGGCTAAATTGCGTGTTTTGCATCAACAGGTCCATGACACCCTGCCTCCGGTCTCTGAAACTCCAGGTCATCCCATCGACCCTGGATCCTGGGTTCTCGTGAAAAATTTCCAGCGAACCAAGAACGACCAGCCCAGGTGGACCGGACCGCACCTCGTCCTTCTCTCCACGAGATCAGCTGTTCGAGTGGAAGGGAAGAAGCACTGGATCCACGGGGTCCATTGTAAAAGGGTACCTTTACCTCTGCCATATGACCAGTGGGTCCAGAAGGGTGTCGGTGACTCAGAGACTGAAACCGTGCCACGTTTTCTGCCTTTCAGTGATGCACGTGTAAAAGGAACACTTACTGAACAAGAGAGTGATAAAATTTTGCAACCAGCTGTATCACCATCAGTTCGATTGGACACTACAGAACCTGAACTCCTTTTCCAAGATAATACAATACCAGGAAAACAACGATATAATTTGAGGCCGAGAAATACGAACTAATAAAAGTGTTTTTTTTCCCTCCAAGTACTATTTTTGAAAGTGCAGCTCTCCCATCTGAGAAACTTGCTTATTTTTGTTTTTCGAACCGCCATCCGGGTTCCGATGCTAGGGCCGTGATTGCCCAAAGTCTTTGGGGTGCAGCTGACGACGTTAGGTCGACAGTTCTGGTTGGTCTAAGGGAGTTGCCCTAGACTGACAGAAGCATTCCTTAGCAGAAACAACCTCCCATCGCGGGCAGCACTTTAGAGAGGATGGAGTTTTTCGAGATGGAGAGACCTGCCAAAACAAGGAACTTTAAAACCAAGATATGTAAAATGATGACAAAGAAAAGTTTTTTGATATTGTGCATTTTCATGTTATTCAGTATGATAATGTTTTTAATAGGATATGTTTTATTCTCTTTTCGTGTAACATTTGCACCCACTACATCGCCCATACCTCCTCCTACTGTTTCCTCACACTCTTTTCAACCTCTTCCCGAACACGAATCAGCTAAGAGATTAGAGTTCATTAATAACTCCTTTGTTCAGCTTTTGCACCAACACCAACTAGTAATGAACACGACTAACTGTTGGGTGTGTGGTCTTATGCCTCACACAACGGATAAAGGTATCCCTTATCTGGTCCTGCCTTTCAGCCATAATGGTTCTGTGTGGGCATACAGAACGATATTCATCTATGCTCGTGAAGTCCACCCCCTACGTTCTGTAAAAGACAATCCTAAGAATAGTGCTCTGGTTAAGGGTATAGTCGACATGATTAAGGAAGAGATTTCTTATGAAACTACCCCCGAAGATGAGACACTTGCCTATATAGGATGGAACGTGACCGGATATGGAGCTACTCTGAGTGAGAAACAGCAAGCTAAGAGATCTTCCCCGATTTGGATTGTACCCCATAACGGTCATCTGTGTCTGCAAGGTACTGGCAAGAATCCCAGAGCTCAGTTAGGGAAAAGTGTCTGTACTGAAACGTATGTTTTTGGGTCTCAGACTTCCCCTGCGTTTTTAGCAGCTAAGGGTACCTATTTCATCTGAAATGATAGCGCCTATACATGGTTGCCCCCTGACGTTTCGGGCTCATGTTTTGTTTCGTTCCTGTTGCCTCCCACCTACACAGCAGCGGCAGATTACCACAAGACAAGGATAGTTAGAGGTGTCTTGAGTAAAGAAGACATTGCAGGACAAGAATTTGGGGACTTCGTAAAGGGTTTTCTGCCGTTCTGGGGACCCATGGTTAACAGCAGGAACATAAGGCAATTGACAAGGGTGGTTGAGTCCACCGTAATTGAAACTGCTGGTGCCCTTAGTAACTTGACTGCTGAGCTCCAGTCGGATCGTCTTATGACCCTTCAGAACAGGGTCGCATTAGATGTCATACTTGCAGACCGAGGTGGGGTATGTAAATTGATCCAATCGAGTTGCTGTGTTTTCATTCCAGATAACGCTCCAACAGTGTACCAGGCCATCTCCAAACTACATAAGATTTCCGAATCTATTCATGTGGATAAAGGAGATTGGTCGTTAATGGGATGGTTCTGGGAACTGATATCCGGCTGGGGATGGAAAATTCTGATGGTCATTGGGATGGTCTTAGCCATTCTTTTCCTGTTCTGTCTGTGCGTGCAGTGTGCTCCTGCAATATGTGGCCTCTGTGCTACATCATGTGTAAGGACACCTGTATCAAGAGACGAACTAAGTACTAGAATGATGTTACAGCAACATCTCAATGACTTTAGGAATATAGACCTGGACTCAGATTAGCATGAGATTAGGTTAAATTGCCTATGTAAGGGCAAAAGGAGGGTTTGTAGTTCTGAAAAATTCTGGACTCGTGAATAAAACTTCGTCGTAGTATGACGATTTTGGTATCAAAAGACCGAGAATGGCTAGTACACTATGTACAAGCATTTTCGTCATATTCGAGTGACGATTTCACCTCGAAATCGCCATTTTCGTCCTGAACCCTTGGCTTCCATTTTGTGTACGGCAGCCATTTTGTGAGTTGCCCTCCCATAGGCAGACAAATTAAGCCAAATTCGATTCCCAAGGACACGTACACCTTAATTGACTTTTCTCTGACCTGGGCAAGCTGGAACCATTGCCCCAGGCCAAACCTGTTTGGTCAGTTCCTCTCCCAGTGGCCGAACGAGATAGTATCAAGGCACAACATGCCATAAACCCTTTTCATCGCACACACACCCTGCCGAATCTTGCTCACACCTGTCCCTGCTCTTTTCTCTCTCACTTGCTTTATGATGGGGAGGTGCCCGTTTTTATTGGGGGTCCACCGATATCTGATGGAAATGTTGGGCCTTGCCGGGTAATTTGTTGTGGGCTGGACGAACTGTAATGTGAGCTTGTCATCATGACTCTGCTTTTTCTTTGTAGTGGAAACATGTGAATGGTATACTAAAATTCGAAGATGTTTGCCTAAAGCACAATATTTCGTATAAAAAGAGAAGCCTGACTTTGTAAGATTGAGCAGTCTCCTGAGAATATACATCCTGTGTTGTTTACTTCTAGGACGCCTGTTACTAGGTTGCAGCCAATAAAATCGATCCTTGACTTCACCTAGAAGACTCTGAGTTTCTGTGGTCTAAATCAGGAAAGTACTCGAGGTCTTTGGGTGTGTACCCTGACACCACTGGGTTACCGGTTCGGTACCGGTTCTGAAAAACCCAGTACCTCAGTTGAAAGGTTCAACAGCACTCTGAAAGGTATGATTATGGGCCTAGCGGAGCCCATGAGACGGAAGTTGGGCGTCTTTCTACCATGCCTGTTGTTTGCCTACAGGGAGGTGCCTCAGAAGTCCTTAGGGTTCAGTCCCTTTGAACTGCTGTAGGCCACCCTGTTAGAGGACCGCTCACACTGGTGAAGGAGGGGTGGCAAAAATCCCGTGGGAAAACCCCCAGGACGTGTTCAGCTATGTGCTGACCTTCCACAACCAGACACAACGCTTCAGGAAACTCGCTCAGGAGAACCTAGAAGCTAGCCAGGAAGAAATGAAAAGATGGTACGACCAGAATAGCACTCTGGTCGAATTTCAACCTGGGCAGAAAGTGTGGGTGATGGCGCCAGGGGAGCCTTGTGTGCTCCAAGACAAGTGGACTGGGCCATATGAGGTGGTGGAGCGCAAGAGCAAGGTAACCTACCTGGTTAACTTTAAGACTCCCAGGCAGCCCCTGAGAGTCTTGAATGTGAATAGCCTCAAACCCCACTTTGCGAGGTCTGAAGTGACAATGCTCATGGCTACAGATGCTGGAAGGGAAGAGGATAGTGATCCTCTCCCTGACCTCCTGGCAGCCAAAGAGCAAGATGGGTCAGTGGATGGTGTGTTCCTCTCGCCCCCCCTGACCCAAGAACAGCAGAGGGGAAGTCGCCAGGCATTGGGTCAGTTTGCCTCCTTGTTCTCCCTGACCCCAGGTGTCACCAATTGGTGCGTCCATGATGTGGACACTGGAGATAGTCTGCCTGTGAAACAGACATTTTACAGGGTAGCTGACAAGGTCAGGGCCAGCATCAAGGAAGAGGTTTCCAAGACGTTGGCGCTAGGGGTAATTGAGCCCTCCAGCAGCCCCTGGGTTAGCCCAGTGGTCTTAGTGCCAAAAGCTGCTGCGCCCGGTGCCACTCCAGAACTCCGGTTTTGTGTGGACTACCGTGGGCTCAATGCGGTCACCAAGACTGACAAGAAAGAAGAGTCGGTGGTGCACTGCTAGGTAGTGTTGCTTTTGCAAATATTTTTCGAACTTGTGGGTGCTCTCAAGGGTGGTGTCTTCCGTCAGACACCCAAGAATCATGGAGTGAGTAGTGTATGCAACAATTGCGAATACATCCCCTGTCGAGGCACACCGGGCGTGATCAATAACGTGATTCACAATCAATGAAGTTTCATGATTTATTTGTTATAGTTCATTGTATGTTACTTTAAACACCTGATATTATTGTCATATCAGTCGTGTGACAATTATTTCATTTTACTGGCACATGAACTTTTCTCCAATGCATTTCGGACCAAAAGGCCCTTTATCACGGAGTGCTGCGGAGGAAAACAGAAAAAAGAAAAAAGCGGCGGTGAGGCGCTGATGACCAGGGGGTGCTTTGAAAGGAATTAACAGTGTCTATGTGTGAGGGGGTAAAATGACTAGTAAATCGGCGTGACTAGGGGGCGTGTACAGCGGGAGGTGAGGTGGAATTTTACCGCGTGGGGTGAAGTGAGAATGACTAGAAGCATGAATTTAAACAAGGTCGGGTGACTTACTTCGTGCTCAAGCGTAGCGGAGTCCGCTGGCAAACGGCTGCAAAATCTGTGTCACTGATATTCGTGGGAGGAGACTATAAGGACGTGTGGCTAAACAGGGAGGGTGACGCAGGTAGGTGGTAGACATAGAAAACGGTACTAAGGGGAAAAGAAGTGAGGTGGCCATCTTGTAACGGTTACTGAACGTGAGGGAGTGAGTCAGTGGGGGCAAGGGGCAAAGTCATCAAGGTACAATGTACAAGATACAGTAAATATGCTTTACAGGTAACAACTATATTCGATGCGGTCATTAAGGCCGTACGGCTTCTGAGTCTGTAACAGGTAGATCCACTCAAGTTCACGTTTTAACAACTGTTTATGGTTGTCAGTTCCTTCCCTTTTGCTGACAATTTCCAAAACAATGAATTTCAGTTGTGCGATGGTATGGCGTGATTCAGCAAAATGCATAGCAATGTTGGATTTTTCTTGTTTCACCCGTATGTTGGATTTATGTTCATTTAAACGTGTTTTTATTTTTCGTTCTGTTTTCCCAACATAGAGCTTCCCACAGGGACATTTCAAGGCATAAATTAAGTTCATTGAGTCGCATGTGGCATCAACTTGTAATCTGATGGTGTGACCCTTCATGGGGTGTTGAATAGTGCTACCCTTGATTATACAGTTACAGTGACTGCAGTTAAGACAAGGTTGAGTTCCTCGGTGTTGCTTGGTTGTTGGAGTGGGTTTAGACAAAATTTCTTTAAGGTTCTTGCTTCTTGTGTAAGCGAACAAAGGAGGTTTTTCAAAAATTCCCCGGAGGTCGGGTTCAGCCTGTAAGATGGGCCAGTGCTTAAGTATGATTTTCCTGTATGTCGAACTAGCTGTAGAAAATTTGGATACAAGCACCATACGAGATTCCTTATCTTTCTTGGTTTTTTTTAGACAGTCTTGTCTGGACATCTTGGCTACGCGATTCTGCGCGTTGAGAAGAACATCCTCTGGGTAACCACGGTCTGTGAATCGTTCATGCATTTCTTTGATGCGTGTTGTTAGTAAATGGTCATCTGACACTATGCGCTTTACGCGTACCATTTGGGAGAATGGTAAATGCTTTTTCAAGGAGCCTTGATGGAAGCTGGAATAGTGCAGGGTGTTGTTCCGGTCTGTGGATTTTCGGTGAAGGTCAGTGATGAACCCTTGGGGGGTGATTTTTATGTTAACATCCAAGAAGGATATAGCTGTGTCACTGATTTGCCATGTGAGATTAATACGTGGATCCTTGGTGTTTACTTCTGTGAGTACTTGATTCAATGTCTCCTTAGTATCTGACCACATTATGAAAAGATCATCTATGTACCGTGCGTACATTTTGGATTTGTTTTGGAATGTTGCGTTGCTGTATATATACTGGTTTTCAAAGTTCTCCATGTATATATTAGCATACGTGGGAGCAGCTCAGTTTCCCATCGCCATTCCGGATAGTTGTAGGTACCACTGGTCATTTTGTTGAAAGTAGCTATGGTAAAGAGTGAAGGTCATGAGCTCCATTAGAAAAGACTGCATTTGTGTGTTGATGTTGCTGTTAAGGAGAGCGTGTTCAAAAGCTTCAATGCCCCCAAGATGGGGTATCGAGGTGTACAAGGAGCTAACGTCTGCTGTACATAAGATGAGAGATTCTTTTTCGCTGATTTGGATTCCTGCTAATTTGTCTAAAAAGTCAGCAGTATCTCTGATGTAGCTAGTTGTGTTGGTGACAAAGGGTTGAAGATACTTATCTATGAACTTTCCAGTCGGTTCGTGTATGGATCCTTTCGTGGACACGATGGGTCTGAAAGGGGGGTCCAGAAGGTTCTTATGTATCTTGGGACACATATGGATGGTAGGACTCTTCGGGTAATCTAGCAATAGATACTTTTTTGTGCGGTCTTCTATGGTACCTGCTAGGTGAGCAGTGGTGACAATGTCTTTAAGGGTGCTCTGGAATTCCTTGGTTGGATTGTAGTCAAGTATCATGTACGTCGAAGTATCTTGTATGTGCTCATTAAGTTTGTCGGTATACATGGTGGAGTTGAGTATTACTAAAGCTCCTCCTTTGTCAGCTTTAACACATCGGATTCGTGTATTGTTAGCTAGCGATTTCAGGGTGTCTCGATCCTTGTTGGTTAGATTTTGTAGTTTGGAAGTTTTCTTGAAATTGATTTTCTGAACATCATTATGTACTAACGTTTCAAAAAGACCAATGCTCTTATGACTTTGAGGTGCTTGGTAAGTGCTCGGAGGACGTAGACCTCGGAGTTCATCATCTTTGTCAGCAGTTTTTCAACACCCCATGAAGGGTCACACCATCAGATTACAAGTTGATGCCACATGCGACTCAATGAACTTAATTTATGCCTTGAAATGTCCCTGTGGGAAGCTCTATGTTGGGAAAACAGAACGAAAAATAAAAACACGTTTAAATGAACATAAATCCAACATACGGGTGAAACAAGAAAAATCCAACATTACTATGCATTTTGCTGAATCACGCCATACCATCGCACAACTGAAATTCATTGTTTTGGAAATTGTCAGCAAAAGGGAAGGAACTGACAACCATAAACAGTTGTTAAAACGTGAACTTGAGTGGATCTACCTGTTACAGACTCAGAAGCCGTACGGCCTTAATGACCGCATCGAATATAGTTGTTACCTGTAAAGCATATTTACTGTATCTTGTACATTGTACCTTGATGACTTTGCCCCTTGCCCCCACTGACTCACTCCCTCACGTTCAGTAACCGTTACAAGATGGCCACCTCACTTCTTTTCCCCTTAGTACCGTTTTCTATGTCTACCACCTACCTGCGTCACCCTCCCCGTTTAGCCACACGTCCTTATAGTCTCCTCCCACGAATATCAGTGACACAGATTTTGCAGCCGTTTGCCAGCGGACTCCGCTACGCTTGAGCACGAAGTAAGTCACCCGACCTTGTTTAAATTCATGCTTCTAGTCATTCTCACTTCACCCCACGTGGTAAAATTCCACCTCACCTCCCGCTGTACACGCCCCCTAGTCACGCCGATTTACTAGTCATTTTACCCCCTCACACATAGACACGGTTAATTCCTTTCAAAGCACCCCCTGGTTATCAGCGCCTCACCGCCGCTTTTTTCTTTTTTCTGTTTTCCTCCGCAGCACTCCGTGATAAAGGGCCTTTTGGTCCGAAATGCATTGGAGAAAAGTTCATGTGCCAGTAAAATGAAATAATTGTCACACGACTGATATGACAATAATATCAGGTGTTTAAAGTAACATACAATGAACTATAACAAATAAATCATGAAACTTCATTGATTGTGAATCACGTTATTGATCACGCCTGGTGTCACCAAGACTGACACACACCCCATCCCCAGAGCTGAAGAGCTCGTGGATCGCTTGGGAGCTGCCCAGTACCTCAGTACGTTTGATTTAACTTCTGGGTACTGGCAGATAGCCTTAACTGAGGGGGCCAAAGAGAGGTCTGCATTCTCAACGCCAGAGGGGCACTTCCAGTTCCGAGTCATGCCCTTTGGGTTGAAGAATTCCCCTGCCACATTCCAGAGACTGGTTAACCAGGTACTGATCGGGCTGGAGGAATTCAACGCTACATACCTGGATGACATTGCTGTGTTCAGCTCCACTTGGGAAGAACACTTGCAACACCTCTGTGAAGTGTTGATAGCTCTGCAAAGGGCAGGCCTCACTATCAAGGCCAGCAAGTGCCAGGTAGGGCAGGGATCTGTGGTGTATTTGGGACACCAGGGGGGGAGCAGCCAGGTGGCGCCCCCACAGGCGAAGATTGATACCATTCTGGCTTGGGAGCCCCCCAAGACCCAGACCGAGTTGAGAGCCTTTTTAGGTCTCACCGTGTATTACTGATGGTTGTCCATGGATATGGCACCATCGTTGCCCCCTTGACAGAGCTGACTTCAAAGAAACAGCCCAGGAAAGTGAATTGAACCGATGCCTGTAAAACTGCTTTTGATGCCCTTAAGAATGCCATGTGCACAACACCTGTGCTCAAGGTACCTGACTTCTCCAGTGAGTCATTAGTGCAGACAGACGCTTCAGAGCATGGTGTGGGAGCAGAACTCTCACAAACCAATGACGAGGGCTGGGTCCAACCTGCAGCTTTCATTAGTAGGAGGCTACTCCCCAGGGAGCAGAGGTGAAGTGCAATTGAAAGGAAAGCTTTTGCTGTGGTCTGGGCTCTGAAGAAGCTGAAGCCCTACCCGTTTGGAATTCACTTCCGTGTTCAGACAGACCACAGGCCCCTCAGATGGTTAATGCAGATGAGGGGTGAGAACGCAAAACTGTTGAGGTGGTCCATCTCCCTACAGGGAATGGACTTTACAGTGGAACACCGCCCTGGCACAGAACACGCCAATGCTGATGGTCTGTCCAGGTTTTTCCGCCTTAGTGAAGAGAACTCCCAAGAGGGTGGGTAATTCTCCCCACTTTCAGCCGGAGGAGATACGTGTTAAACCTGGCATCCTTGGCATGGTTTCCCCTGTCTTTTTGCCTCTGCCTCCTGTATTTATGACACTGTGCTGGATTTCGTTTTTGCTGGTATAGATGCTTTGGGCACTTTGCCACTGCAGATCAGTGTCAAAGGGCAAGTATTCCCTGTGTAAATTGTTATTGTAAATTGGTAATCCATGATTGGCATATTTGTATCACCAAGAAGTCCCTAGTAAAGTGCACTGAGTGTGCCAGGGCTTTGTGATCCAAATGCTACTAGTGGGTCTGCAGCACTGATTGTGCCACCCACATGAGTAGCCCTAAAATGGTGTCTCAGGCCAGCCACCGCAGTGCCTGTGTGCAGTCTGTGAACTGCCATGTCCTCCTGGTCAGTGTCCCCACTGACGAGGCCTAACCCTTCCCTTTCTGTGCACATTCGTCACCCCTATGGAAGGCCCAAGGTACCCCCTTGGGCAGGGTGCAGTGTATGTAAAAGGTAGAGCATATACTAGTGCAGGTGACATGCTCTGGTAGTGAATGACAGTCATTTTCATTTTTCACTATTGTAACGCTACCTTGCCCATGGGGTATCCTGGGGAATGCTGGCTACAGTGGATACCAGCATATCTTCCAATAGCAGCAAGGTAGGACATAAAAGTCTGGTATCCCTGAACTCAGAATTTAATAACACATCTTTTGGGAAAGGTGTTTTTTAGATCCTGTGTTTGAGAACAGCACTTTTAGAACGTTGCTGTTCTCTTGTCTGACCTTTCTGTGTGCTTTGGCCTGTTTGTGAATTGACTGTCTGGTGTGAGAGTGACAGGGGCTGGGGAGACCCCAGGAGGTTGGCTGTGTCAGCCCTAGGCTGAATGACTGCATCTGCATCTTGAGTGGTGGGAGGGGATAGCACCTGTGCCTGAATAGGGCTATCCCTGCCTTCCACAATGCTGGCTCCACCTCCTGTTGGGCGGCTGATGGCCCTGCCCCTCTCTCTGAAAGGAAAGGAGAGGCCAGGAAACAAAGTGCTCAGGGAACACCCAGAACGGGTTCAGACCGGGCTCAGAGCCCTCCTGCACAAAGGGAACAAAGACTTTTAGGGGTATAAGTATAGGACCCCTAATTGCAGAAAATTAGATCATCCTGGAATCAAGAACGAACCTCTGCCAAGGAGAAAGCTGAAACTGAAGAAGGAAGACTGTCCTGCTGTTGCTCTGCTGGACTGAACTGCTGTTGCTTTGCTGCCAAGGAGAGGGGATGGAGTTTGATTTGTGCTGTGTGCCCTTGCTCGAAGGAATCTCCAAGGGCCTAAAGAAGAACTGGCTCCGCTCCCTGTTAAGAAGTCCCAGGAACAAAAGGACTTCACCCCCTGCTTCCCTGAACACTGCTGAGAGAGTTCTGTCCTTTCAAGAGTGCTTGGGGCAGTTGTGGTGCCTCTGGTAGTTGTACCTGTATTGGGAAGCTGGAAACCAAGATTTTAAAGACTTTCTGCAAGTTTTAACGCATTGCTCGCTTGCGGAGCGCATCCCCGTCAGTGCTAGGAAATTCCCGCCACCGCGAGGGTCGAGATCGTCGCAGCGCCTATTGCCGCTGCCAGAGATGTCGCACCCTTCATTTGCAGGACGCACCAGTCCGGTGCAGGAAGATTACCATCGCTGCGAATATCGTCGCAGTCTGTCGTCACTGGGAGAGATCGTTGCACCGCTTGCTTGCGGACTGCACCACGTCGATGCGAGAGTCGTCGCTGAGCCATCTCATTGAAGGGCCATGAGAGGAGAAGACCGACGCTGAGCCGCGCATCGTCGCCGCACCGGAGATCGTCGCTGCCGCGAAGTTTGTCGCATCATACCTTTTGGGAGCCGCGTCCCCCGAAACCTGTGCACCAGAATCAACGCAAGGTATGGCATCCCTCCCCATGCAGACTAGAGTAATCGCAACAAGCCTGCTGCATCCAGCGGGGTTGTCGCATCGCCTCCCCAGGGTCCCAGGAGTGACGCATTGCTTGCATTTCAACGCCACAGCTTTCACTTGGTACTTTTGTCGCATCTAAATGTACTACACACGGAGAGCTGTGACCGTCCTGTCCTCGGCAGAAGCGGTCGCTCCCCTCACCTCCTCCCCATCTGGTATCGTGGCGTAGCGCTTCTGATTCTGCCAAATAACTTTCAAAAGCGCTAGCCTCTATCTATTCTTTGGCGCACTGCTAGGCTAGATATTGCCTTACTGTTTAGCAATTGCTGGAGCATCTTTTCATTTAGTATTCCGAGTTCGCTTGCGCACTGCTGGGCTTTGTGTGATTTCACTGATTATTGACTGCTGAGTGCATTTTACGTTCTGCATTTCCAGTTCTTTTGCGCACTGCTGGGCTCTGTATTGCTTTACTGATTGCTGATTTGAGTGATTTTTGCCTCGCTTGCCTGTCTACAATTTCATTACTGTGTGCATTATATTGAAACTGCTGCCAAATTTCATAGCGCTTTTAACGCTACCATTGCGCTTTGAACCGCTAGCATTTGATGCATTAATTCTCCCCCATAGCGATCCTCTTTGCCCAAACTCGCCCTGCCTCGCAGCATTTGTTGTTATTGTTGCTGCCATTTTGTTTAGTTGTACCTTCCCACACCAAACCAACAAACACCAAACAGATTTCCAACACCACCAACCTTAACTGCATCCTTCTCAACACCCGCTCGGTTCACAAACACGCCATCGACCTTTGGAATCTACTCGACACCACTTCTCCGGACATCGCCTTCCTAACAGAAACCTGGATGAATGCCTCTTCAGCTCCAGACATCGCCATAGCCATCCCGGACGGCTACAAAATCATCCGTAAGGACCGCACCATTCAAACAGGAGGAGGCATCGCCATCGTCCACAAGAACACCATCCGCGTCTCAACCAGCTCAGAAGACAATCTCGCTATCGCCGAACACCTTCACTTCCAGATCCACACCGACCCCAATACCACACTCAGAGGCACCCTCCTCTACAGGCAACCAGGACCCCGTACAAAATTCAGCGAAGACATCACTGACTTCATCACCCCACACGCCCTCCCCTCGGAAGAATACATTCTACTGGGAGACCTTAATTTCCATCTGGAAAAGAACAACGACAGTAACACTTCCACCCTTCTGGACAATCTCGCCAATCTCGGACTCAAACAACTTGTTAACACCCCCACACACTATGCAGGACACACACTCGACCCTATCTTCACTTCCAGCAAGCATATCTCCTTTACTCACACCACACCCCTCCACTGGACGGACCACAGCTGCATCCACTTCATTTACAATAAGACCACGATCCACAACCACCCTCTACCAACTCTGCGAAGAAATTGGAACAAAATCACCATCGACCAGATCTCCACATCGCTTCTTCAAAAAACCCCTGCCTATTCAACGAACCCTAACCAAGCCGCCATCAACCTCACACAATGGCTAACCCAAACCGCCGACAAACTAGCACCCCTGAAAAAACATCAAATCAAACAAGGAAGCAAGAACGCCCCCTGGTTCAACGATGACCTTAAGAAATCCAAGAAGCTCTGTCGTTCCCTTGAGAAAACTTGGAAAAAAGACCCAAACACTATCACCCAAGCCGCCTTCAAAAACGCCACCCGCAAACACTACCAACTAATCCGAACAGCCAAGAAATCAGCACTCAAAACCGACTAGACAACAACGCCCACAACAGCAAGGAACTTTTCAACATAATCAAAGAATTCACCAACCCCACCGCCAGCTCTAACGACATCACCCCCTCTCAAGCCCTCTGCGACTCCCTCGCCTCATTCTTCCATGACAAAATCGCCGACATTCATAACAGCTTTGACAACCAACCCATAAACCAGTCCACCCCACTCACCTCCGAAACTGTACCTCCTCCGAATAACCTTTTCGACTGGAACCCAATCACCACAGAAGACACCATTCGCCTGATGAACTCCATCCACTCAGGATCCCCTACAGACCCATGCCCCCATCACATCTTCAACAAAGCAGACTCCATTATCGCACCCCATCTCCGAGACATCATCAACTGCTCCCTCAACTCCGCCACATTCCCAGAAAGCTGGAAACACGCCGAACTCAGCGCCCTTCTGAAAAAACCCACAGCTGACCCCACCGAACTCAAAAACTACCGCCCCATCTCGCTCCTCCCATTTATTATTTATTTATTTATTTTATCAATTTATAGGGCGCAACAGCTACCCAAAAGGGTTTCCCGGCGCCTTGACACAGCTGGAAAAAAGGACAGGAAGGAGGGAACTGTGTGAGGTGGTTATTGTTCGTACAGCCAGGTCTTTACAAGCTTTCGAAACCTACAGTAATTTTCTTCCTTCCGGATACCTGGAGGAAGCGTGTTCCACAGGGAGGGTCCAAGATAGGCAAAGGATCTGCCCCCTGATCTTGCCCGTTTAAACCTAGGTATGCAGAAGCATGCTGCTGTCTGGGACCGAAGGTTTCTCTTTGGCGTGTAGAGGCAGGCAAGGGATTGGAGGTATTTCGGAGCTACTCCTGTTTTTATTTTGAACATGTAGTTCAAGGCCTTGAAGCGAACTCTGCTCTCTATCCTGAGCCAGTGAAGATCCCGACGATGGTTCGAGACTCCAGCGTTTTTAGGAATCTTACATAGGAGTCTGACCGCAGCGTTTTGCGCTACTTGCAGTCGTCCAATGACAGATTTGTTTGCGCCTAAATATAGGATGTTGCCGTAGTCAAGCCTTGATGTGATAAGGGCATTGACTACGGTCTTTTGTGTTGACATAGGCAACATCCATAGGATTTTCCTCAACCATTTAGCTATGGTGAGACACAAGCCAGTAACTTTGCTGGCCTGCTTGTCCATGGATAAAGCATTGTCCAGTACAAAGCCCAGATTACGAGCATGGGACACCGGGGTAGGAAAGATGCCCATCTGGTCTGGCCAATGCGTAGGGTTCCAGAGATCTTTGTCTTTTCCCAAAATCAGAATTTCCGTTTTGTCACCGTTCAATTTTAACTGGTTTGCTGTCATCCAGTTCAATATTTTTAGTAGTCCTTCCTTAAGTGACGACGGGGAGTGGGGACAAGAATCAGACAGGGAAAAAATGATTTGGGTGTCATCGGCATAGTTCATAAGCGTTAGACCCAGCTTTTCAACAAGTTCTACTAGCGGTTTGAGATAGATATTAAAAAACAAAGGGCTCAGGATGGACCCCTGCGGCACTCCATGAGCTGCAGGTAGGGTGTCTGACACGGCCTGTGCTGATGCGATCTGAAAGGTTCTGTTTGCCAGGAAGGATTTGATCCAGTCCAGAGCCTTTCCTCTTACGCCATTAGTGTGTAGCTCTCTAATAAGCGTTTCATGAGAGATGGTATCAAACGCCGCACTTAGGTCCAATAGCACAAGTGCTACCGTCTGGCCTTGGTCAAGAAGTTTTCTAATATTTTCAGTGACACCTAAAAGGGCGGTCTCCGTCGAGAAACCAGCCCTGAAACCAGATTGTGAAGGATGGAGTAAGGAGTTTTCTTCAGCAAAAGTGGCTAACGTGGAGTGAACGTGTCTCTCGAGGCACTTTGAGAAAGCAGGAAGTTGAGATATGGGCCTGTAATTGGCCAATATTTCTGGGTTAGCATTTGGCTTTTTCAAGAGGGGTGTCACCATGGCATGCTTCCATAAGGCCGGGACAGTGGCGAGGTTGAGGGACAGGTTTAGAAGATTGGCTATAATATTCAAGGACTGGTCATCCAGTTTTTTTATAATTTTAATAGGGATGGGGTCCCTAGGGGATCCGGATTTAACAGTTTTTAGGATTCCTTTGAGATTCTCTAATGAAAGAGTCGGCCAGGACTCCAGTAAGATTTCGCCCAGAGCAGTGGGTTGAGGCGGAATAGGGTCCGATGGAGGGGGTGGGTCAGAGTCAGAAATTTTAGTGTTGATGTCTGCGATGATTTTGTCGATTTTCTCAGTAAAGAAACAAGCTAATGCCTGACATTGTTGAGCGCTTAGGGGGGGTGCCGCGGCTGTAGTATGTGCGCCCGCCAGTTCCTTAACTTTAGAAAAAAGAGTTTTCGGCATGTTGGTGGCTTCAGTAATTGTTTTTGAGACGAAGGCAGCTCTTGCCTTTGTACACGCCGCATGATAATGATTTCTGGCTTCATGATAACATTTTTTGGCATTAAGGTCGTATTTTTTACGCCATTTACGTTCAAGTACTTTGCATTTTGATTTTTCAGTTTTAAGGCTGTCGTTAAACCATGGGGCCGGGGGACGATGCCTACTCCCTTTGGTGTGAGTAGAAGGCAGACAGCTATTTGCTGCATTTGCTAGCCAATTTTGTGTCTCAATTGCTACGTGGTCCATATTGGAGTTAGAGCTTGGAGGGTTAGATTTGAGTGCCGCATTTAAAGCATCTATGTCGACTGACTTCCAGTTCCTTCTATTTGTGGCATCAGTGTTTTGTTTCACACTGGGAGAGGGTGGGAAGGAAATGCTAAAACTGATGAGATGATGGTCGGACCATCCAGAAGGTACGGTGGCGATGTACGTGAGTTCCTTGACGTTAGATATTATGGGGTCCAACAGATGGCCAGCAATATGAGTAGGGCTAGAGTTGATAATAGGTAGATTCAGTGCAGTTAAATCTTCCAGCAAATTATAACATGAGGGAATGGTGGGATCTTCCAGGTGTAAATTTAGATCCCCCAACAGCGAGAAGTTGCTCGATGACATATAGTAAGGAGTAATAAAATTTGCAAAGTTAGATACCCATTGAGAGGGATTACCTGGTGGACGATAAATCAGAATGCCTGACATTGTGAAATTGGGGTTTAGAGTGATTTTAAAAAGACCCGCTTCACAATCTGGGAAATGTACAGATTCCAAGGTGCATTTAAGCTCTCTGTTGAAAATGACGGCTATCCCGCCCCCTACCTGTTTTTCCCTGTCAATTCTGGCAATGGCATAGTTGTCAGGGAGGGCAATAGCAACATCTGGTCCAGCGCTGTCATGTAGCCATGTCTCGGTTAAGAAGACAGCGCTAGGACATTCTTCAGTGAGGAGATTAAAAATTTCATGCTTATGCTTGGGCAGTGATCTACAGTTTATACTGTAAAATACGTATGTTGGCTGTGCATTTTGTCGTGATATTTTACATTTCCTGTGCCTCCTAGGTGGGTCAGGGTAGGGTTGATATACGTTAGTGAGTAGTTTACACTCAGAGCAAACATGGGTTCCGACTTTGTGCAATTCGGCTTAGGGGGAGGGCGTAGCGCTCTCAAAGCGAAGGAAGTTCTTACCAATCTGGGAGGTGCAGTGGGAGTGAGAGCCTCGGCCTCGTGACCCGTCCTGACACGGACGGGCACAGACGGGCTAGTCTTTGGCGTGTCTTCGGCGTGCTGAAGGTGTGCCCGCTGCCAAAGTCATCGAGAAAGCCGCCAACAGCCAGCTCGCCGCCTTCCTCGAAACCAACAAATTACTCGACTCCTCACAGTCTGGCTTCCGAGCCAAACACAGCACCGAGACCGCCCTCATCGCAGCAACAGATGACATTCGAACACTACTGGACAACGGAGACACAGTGGCCCTCATCCTCCTTGACCTCTCCGCAGCCTTCGACACAGTCTGCCATAGCACCCTGATACAACGCCTCAGAAACATCGGAATTCAAGGAAAAGCATTGGACTGGATAAGAACTCAGAGAGTCCGCCTCCCCCCTTTTAAGTCAGAGGCCACCGAAGTCATCTGCGGCGTCCCGCAAGGATCATCACTCAGCCCCACCCTCTTCAACATCTACATAAGCCCCCTCGCAACCATCGCACGTCAACACAACCTCAACATCATCTCCTACGCGGATGACACTCAGCTGATCCTATCACTCACAAAAGACCCAACCACCGCCAAAACCAACCTACATGAAGGGATGAAAGAAGTAGCCGAGTGGATGAAGCACAGCCGTCTGAAATTGAACTCGGACAAAACGGAAGTCCTCATCTTAGGTTCATCCCCTTCTGCCTGGGACGACTCTTGGTGGCCAACGGCCTTAGGAAAAGCCCCCATACCGACGGACCACGCACGGAACCTGGGCATCATCCTGGACTCCTCACTCTCGATGACAAGACAAGTCAACGCCGTCTCATCATCATGCTTCAACATCCTGCGCATGCTCAAAAAAACATTCCGCTGGATCCCCACCGAAACAAGGAAAACGGTCACCCACGCACTGGTTACAAGCCGTCTGGACTACGGAAACACCCTTTACGCCGGTACCACCGCAAAACTGCAGAAAAAACTCCAACGCATCCAAAATGCTTCAGCCAGACTCATACTAGACATCCCCCGCACAGACTACATTTCCGTTCACCTGAAAGACCTTCACTTGCTCCCCGTCAATAAGAGAATAACGTTCCGTCTCCTCACCCACGCACACAAAGCCCTATACGAAATTGGACCTGATTGTCTCAACACGCGCCTTTCCTTTTACACCCCCACCCGCCAGCTGCGTTCGTCCAACCAAGCCCTCGCCGCTGTTCCGCGCATCCATAAAGCCACCATGGGGGGAAGATCCTTCTCCTACTTAGCGGCCAAAACCTGGAATTCCCTCCCCATCCACCTCCGACTTACTCAAAACCACCTAGCCTTCAGAAAACAGCTTAAAACGTGGATATTCGATAAGTAACCCTCCCCCCCTTCCTCAAGCGCCTTGAGACCCTCTGGGTATGTAGTGCGCTATATAAATTTTGACTTGACTTGACTTGACTGTTAGCTAAAACGTGACGCAACCGTGGATTATTTTAACGCAACCTTAATAACTCATTTGGAACCATACGCGAACTGTGTATGTTGGATTTTTGTCATTTTGGTCTTGTGTAGTTTAGATTAAATACCTTTATTTTTCTAAACTGTTGTGGAGTCAGTTTGTGGTGTGTTCACTGTGTTACTGTGAGTGTTGGTACAAATACTTTTCACATTGCCTTTGATAAGCCTGACTGCTCGTGCCAAGATACCTAGGGGGTGAGCAGGGGTTATCTAAAGAGTGTATCCTTCTTACCCTGACTAGAAGCAAGGGTCCCTATTTGGACAGTGGTACCTACCTCTGCCAACTAGAGACCCCCAGTTCTAACATGCTCCTTCCCTCCCTTGTTTTGGTGATAGGAAGCATAAAAAAAAGCATAACATATACTTTTACCTTTTTCGACTTTTCTTTGGCAGATTGATCTTCCCTTCACCAAAAGCAAGGGGAGGAGCCCTAACAGTCATGTGTGTCCCAGCAGCTCGATTACAAGAGACTGAGAGGGTACTGAGGGAGAATGGGACAGTTTTTACCACTCAAACATTCTGGTGAGAGGCTCCTCATACTTGTGCAAATGCTCTCTATTTGCCCACAGTGTGGATGTTTTGGAGCTGCCTAGCCACCTGCCATTTTCAATAAAACCAGCAAAGGACGCATTCTGATGGCTGGCTAGCTCCCAACATTCTACACCGAGTGCCAATGCTCTTTAGTGCATGGACAGTTACAAAAAATAAATAAAATGATGACGTGGAATAACTGCAGATTGGACTCAAATAAATCTTATGTTTTCTTCCCATGCTAAAATGATTATTATCCTTTCAAGACTTTTTTTTTGTCTTTCAGTTTTGTTCTTCTAAGCTTCAATTTTTCCAGATTCATTAAGTGATATTTCTGTGATTTTTTTAACGCATCTCCCTCTAATGGAAAACGTAACGTGCGTTGCATTTTTCTGAACTCTCATTATACTTTTTGTTTTTTTGGTCAAGCCTACCAAACAATTTGACCACCTGTGACTGAAAGACATATTGTGCGCTTACCAAGCACATAGAGGGATTTGCAGCCTACCCATTGCTTACCACTTGTTGTCTTTACTGTCTCGCCTGAATCTTATTTGATGGCTTGCCTCTTTCTCTTGAGTCTGTCCCTCCACTGCTCACTATTAGGGAGCTACTTTTATCCTTTTTCAAAAAGCACTCTACGAGAGTGCGTGTCTTTTCCAGCTGTCCCCCTAGTGTGCTTCTCTTCCTCTCCACGCTCAGCGTTGCTCCCTCTTGCCAGTGTGCTCCCCTCTGTGATGCACTTGTGTGCTTCTCATCCCGGATTGCTTTTTTGCCTGTGTGCTCTCCCCAGCTCCACGTTGCTCTCTATTTCTCTCATTTGTTTTTCCTCCATGCGCCATGTTGCTCTCTTTCTCGCCTGTGTGCCGTTCTGTCACCCACTTGTGCTCTATGTGTTGCTGCTGCCTCCTGCGACACCTGTCTTTCACTTAATCTGTTTAAAAAAAATGATTTTGCAAATTGTTTTCTTTTTGTTTACCTATCCATCCCGCTTCAGTAAAAGAAAAGACAAAAAAGCACTGGTGTCATTTTATAGGTGCTTGTATTTGCAGTGCACATGCCACCAGGCTTTTTATTATTCTTCCTTAGCCATGCTGCACAGCATGCTGTATTCATCATTTAAAGCCATAGGTTAAGGTAAGACCTGTTGGCTTTGCCAATGCTTATTTATTCCGGGGCACCTAACTTAGCTGGATGTTTTCGTAATTACACTTCCGAATAATATGTTGATTTTATATCATAATTTACAATCACATAATAACTCTGAGGAGCAAGCGATAAATAATGAAGCTTCAAAAATGTATTATGAAAATTACCCTCATAAAACTAAGAACTAATCTTCAACTGAGCGCCTAGTCCTGATTTGTCTGGTCTTCACTACTGCTTTGCAGTCAATCCTAGAGGACTGAAAAACTGCAACATATCCCAAAATAAAAGTTTCGTTTTTTGCGATGTCCTCAGCCCGGTGATGCTTAACACACCAGAAAAAAACAGGTATTCAGGACAAATTAAAATGTTAATATCCTTTAGAAGTGAATTATAGATGATGAGCCTGCCGGACAGAAACTAAACTATAAACAGTCCAAAGCAATTTCGCGCGGTGCACTCAGGGAAGGAACATGAAGTAGGAAAGATTGAGCAAATACCTTGAGGTATGAAGCTTTAATATCAGAGACCCTGGGAACCATAAAATATATTCATTACTTTACTTATTTACAGAGTTATAGTGTTCCTCCCCTGTGGGGGATCCGAACCTGTTGGGTAAACAAATTAGAACAATTTTAGAGAAAGGGGAAGCGATTGGGAAACCACTGCAAACGACCACAGTGAAAGAATTAAGGAGGGAGGGGCATTCAGGCTGAGTTTGGCACTGGTGGCGCCCAGTGCGACAATGTTTTTTTGCCCCCCTCTCCCCCATGACCTCCTCTTCATATTCCCTCATTACCTCCCAGCAAAAAGGCCCCTCATCTCCCCATAGCCCCTCTCACACATATATTTAATTTGTTTTAAAGATCAGGTACAGGCTGGCTTTACTGATTCACTCAGCTTCCCCTGGGCAGCGGGGCGTAGGCTCCTGGGTGGCAGAAATTAGCCTATTTTTGTGTATTAGTCAGACCCTCCAAGATTTTGCGATTTCCCAAAAAATCACAAAATCTGCAGTTTTGTAAAAAGCACGCGATTTTTACAAAACTGCCCACGTAACATGTAAAATGTGATCATTTTTATGGGGGGGACTATAACTGTTGAAATGATGAGCATCGTAATGCTGGGCCACATACTCCACAATACTTAGGAATGCAAAACCATGCCTTTTCCACCTTGGTGATTGATGGTGGTGTGACACCGAGACTTAACACTGCAGTAAACCACCTTCCCTAATGAAGACCTCACACCAGAGCCCAGATCTCTGTTGCAGGCCACCCAGTGTCTATGAAACCCCTCTTAGAGACTTAGACGGTCACAGGCTTTATGATATTAACTGGGTAGTATGAGCGGGTGCTAGAGGAATTCAGAAAGTAATTTTTCCGAAGGTAATGGTGCAACGGTTTCCTATGGACCAAGGCTACTTTAGAGGCTGTTCACATGTTCATAGAGGCTGCAGGAAGAGCTTCATTAAGGCTGTATGTTAGCTTTTTTCTGTGGCATGAGTTTCAGTAACACCAATAATAAACTGCAGCAACTAAACGTATACATGTGTGTTTCAAAACGCTTCATGGGCCATTTTAACCTTTCAAGGCCTGTTCTAATTCTTTCCTGTAAACCTGAAGATCAATTCTCAATACAGTTTCCTACTTTATGTTGCACAACCAAATCATTCTGCCTTCTAGAATAGCTATGGCTAATTTTTCTGCTTGTTGTTGCTTTCTATTTTGTTTTATTTTGCTTCTTGACTTGGAGTAGATGAAAAAAAAATATGGAAACTCTTTCTGCAAAATGAATTAGTGGACAGACCTCTGGCCCAAATATGCATGTTTTCACATCCTCCCACCTGACACCTTATTGTAACATACATTTCTCGAAACTGCTAGATAAATTCACATCAAATTAAACAAACATTTTCAATGCAATAGGTCTCGCATTTGCAAGCGTTTAAGCTATTGGCATTGTAAATGACAATGCCTTTTATTTATGTGTTTTTAAAAGCAACACATATATAAAAGGTATTGTTAATTTTTAATACAAAGAGCTCAAACTCTAGCAAATGCAAGAGCAGTTGTATGTTGGCCGCTCAATTTTTTTTAGATACTGCTCGCATTTTCAGGTACACTGAGCAGTGTCTAAACAAAGGGGGGCGGCCAACATTAAATTGAAAGCGCGTATGGTGCTTTCACCCAAAGTGTTAAAAAGGCTCCTGTAGGGCGACCGTGTTGGTAATTAAATAATGAAATAATAATTAAATAAGCGCTGCAGCTATAGTTAAAGCGACCTGGCTGTAATTTGAATAAAATCATTACTATTAAAATAAAAAGCGGGCGAGTGCTGCAATGTCGTGGGTGGAACAAGGGAAGAGCGTTAAAGAAAATATTGCTCACTTTCTTATAAAGCAGACCATGTAACAACACCAGTAAAAGTCCAGTCGTTATGGGAGTTATGGGGGATAACACATGCAGACAAGGCGGCACCAAGGAGAGACTAACAAGCCTAATAACCACTCGGAATCCAGCCTTTACGAAGACAATGACACAAGCTAATTAAAAATAAGGGCGGAGAGTGGGTGGGGCTTCAAAGCTATAGTACACTACTGCATGACTCGCAGCAGCACACATGCTGCCCAGGCTCGACCTAATAAACTATCTGGGCTGTTTTTTGGGGGAGGAGGGGGGAATACGTTTATAAATAATATAATTATTTTCATCTGATGATATCGATTATGCCTAGAACCTCACAGCAATAACAGCAACAATAAAAGCAATTAATGCGTTACTAATTTGCCTTAATAATAACAATACATTTGCTGCAATTTTGCTACTTTCAGTGGCTGTGCATCCATTTTTCTGCCGAGCCCATTCATGCGCACTAGTGTCTGTTCTGGCTGGTGCATGCCCATTTGGAGAGCGAGGGTTGATCAAAGGCTTAACCCTCAGTCTCCGAATGGGCAGGCAGGCGGCGAGTAACGCTGCTCTGAGCCAATCATTCCTGGCGCTGCTGGAGCAGCTCCAGTATTGGCTGAGGGGTGGCCATTTCAGTGAAGGCGCCAAGGGCCCAGCAAGGGCGGCGCAGACCAGCAGTCAGGTAAGTTTTCTTTCTTCTTTTTTTTAAATTTTAATTCCCCGTCCCCACCCCGTACGACCCCCCCCCCACCCCGCGATTATTGCGATGCGAGCCGCGACTGGATAAATGCAAATACAGTCGAGCAAGCCGTGTGGGTTAGGGGTTGAGAGTGTTTGGTATAGTATAGTGAACCCTCATATGGTAAGATTTGGCCCTCAGTGTGGTAAAGAGACGCAAATAAAATAAAAACTTTTATGTAGTGCGGAGTGTGTAATAGAGTCCTGCGTGTGAAAATCAATAGTGAAGAGTGTATTAAATAGCTGTAAAAGGCTGTGGGTATGCCTAGGAGTGCAAAAGAAAGCCTTGCTTGTGGTGCCAGAGTCCTGCGCGTGATAAAAAGTAGGAAAGAGGAGACATAAAAAGTTGGGAAAGTGGCGAATAGTGCTAAATAAATTATTGCATCTGGTGCAAAGTGTGTAAGAGAGGTCTGCGACTGAAAAAGAGTAGTGAAGAATGTATTAGGAGACGTAAAGTGCAGTGCGTGTGGCGACGAACACTAAAGTAATATTCCCAAAGGGTGCTGAGGTTCTAAAAATCCTCAAACTCCTTCTCAGGGGTCTTACCAATAGGTAGTCCATTCAAAAGCAGCAAAGGAATTGACAGAGAATCTGAAATATGAAAAGACATCTTTATTACATACAACTGTGAGGCTACGTCGCCCAGCAACGCCTAAAAGCGACTGAATGAGATAGCCTGCCTTCATGGACTCCGCTCAGTCCTTTTATACAGATTTTTATGCCTTAGGCACATATTTGAAATACATTCCCAGAACGTGCACACAGATGCAAAACCCACTTTCAAGATAAGTCCAGGCCATAAACAATGTCCACATAATGAATACATTCTTTAGCTGACAAGGCCGGATAACCCCAAAACAGTAAGATCACAGCCCATGGCATAAATAGCTCATGGAGGCAGGAACAGGGACAGATGGAAGTAAGATAGGCAGGGTGTGTATGCGATGAAAAGGTTTATGGCATGTTGGGCCTTGATGTTATCTTACTCGGCCACTGGGAGAGGAACTGACCAAACAGGCTCGGCCTGGGGCAATGGTTTCACCTGGTCCAGGTCAGGAAAAAGTCAATCAAGGTGTATGTGGCTTTTTGGGATCGAATTTAGCTGTGTGTTATAGCCTATGTAAAGGGCAACACACAACATGGCTGCTGTACACAAAATCGATGCCAAGGGTTCAAAACGAAAATGACAATTTCGAGGTGAAATTGTTACTGGAACATAACGAAAATGCTTGTACATAGTGTACTGGCTATTCTCGGTCTTTTGATATAAAAATCGTCATGCTATGACAAAGTTTATTACATGAGTCCAGAATTTAAAGTACCACAGACGCACCTTTTGCCCTTACATAGGTAATAACCTATACTCACGCTAGTCTGAGTCCAGATCTATATTTTATAAAAATCCTCAAGATGTTACTGAAGCATAATCCTATTACCTAGCGTCTCTCTCGGGACAGGTCTCCCTACGCACGCAGTAGCACAAAGGCCATATATGGCAGGACAAAAATAGGGAATGGCTCTATCTGTAGTATGTGGTACAAGACCACACACCCAACAATAAGTGATGTTCAACTACTAACTGGTGTTGATGAAAACGGTACAAAAGGGATTTATCAGTAAACTCTGATCTCCTAACTATCCGTGTTCGGGTAACATCTGGAAAGATGAAAAGAAGTAGAAGTAGGAAAAGACATAGGTTTGGGAGGTGGGTGCAGATGTGATTTGGGCAGCAAAAACAATCCCACCCATAAAAGACAATGCCTGCTTAAAACACACTAGAAAACACGTCATTAGGAACATAAGAACAAAGTAGTGACCGCTATTACAAATGAATCATAATTTTCCACAACCCTAAGCAAACGTACATCCTAAAATTATCTAGTACATTTTAGGTCTTCTTATGCATTTCTGTAATTCATTATATGTTCAAGTGAAACAGTGGTGACTCTCATTAATGCTCTGAGGTGAAAAGGGAATACTCTTTCACAGAAAATGGACGTTATTCTGCTTCTACTCAAGAGAATAGTACTTTAAAACAATGCTAGCAAAGCTGCAAAAATTAGTTTCCAAACTCCAATTCTATACAAGCTCACAGAAAATACCCAGAGTCCATCAAAGCCTCTGCTGGTAGGCTTCTATTGTCCATCAAATCCGCTTCCAGTGTCTTCTTCGTGTTCGGCCTCTTCATTCAGGCTCTTCATGACTCAGTATCCATTGGAGTGCCCTCCTGGCAAACACTCATAGCTCAATTACAAAGTCTCAATGTCTCAAGGCAGTGCACCAGTGTCTCTTCTTCGTGGCAGATACTACAGATGATGCACCCTTCATTGATCAAGGGCACAAAGCATTTCATGCAGATCCAAGCACTACTGAGAAACAACCCAGCAAGATCACCAGCACTTTCAGACTCCAACACTCATCAGAGTGTCAGAGGACGCTCAAGCTGCTCTCTCATGGGCACCGGAATGTAGTGTCTTTTTATCCTCGGGTGCACTGCCTTTCCGCTGGAGCAAAGGAAAAGAGGTGTGTGGAGGGCCAAAAACTTAGGCCAAGGGGATCAGGGGACCGCGCGCTGTCAGAGGTTCAAGCACATGACAGTTGAACAAACTGAACAAACTGGATGACAGCCCTGCCATCAACAACAGGGATCCTTCGCATCTTTGAAACCAGCTCCTCTTTTCATTTTCTGTTTACAACGCCTTCTGATTAAACAAATGGCTTGCTTGGGAGGTACCATTGGGGGCACGCTGATGATCGCTGTCACGCTGATGATTGCTGTCACACTACTTGGTTGCAGGAATTGTAGAGCCAATAAGTCTGTCTTTCATCTGTCACTGATGGAGAGTGTGCTTAGTCTCGATCACAGGTCTGCAGGGTATCACTCTTCCTTTGACTCTGGAAGATTCCCGCAGAACCTAGTGATATAGGAAATGTGACAACTGTTAGTTTCCTTCAAATCAAGCACAAAAACAGTTCATGGGTTTTGACAAGGGGACTGAAAGCAAGTGGCCTGCAATCTGCAAAGGAGTGGCCACACGCCATGGGACAATGTTGGTCTAGAATGCACTGTCATTTTCAAAAAGCAATTTCAAACATAAAGGCAGTAGGCAAACGGTGTCTCTGGGTTTTTCAATTGGGTTTCCGTGTCAGAGCATATCCTTCATCATCTAAGGGTAAATAACTACATGAAAATTCTATCTAAATGGATGTTTTTACATATCGTGGCATTGTCTAATGGTGCAAATACATATTTTCCTCAATGATTAAGTGCTCCTAAATTCCTTATCTAGAACATCTCAAATAGAGAAATGACATAATACAGAATATCAAGGACATCACAGAAAAATCCCTTTAAAAATGTGCATTAAGTGCACTATGCAATACAAAGGCTAATGATCAAATGTGCAGACAACAAGACCAGAACTGGAGAGTCCCGCTATTTGCATGATTAAAACACATCTGATCCCACCACAAATTAAAACAGCAGGAATAAAAGAGAACTGAGGAATTAAAGCAGACATTGAAGATTCGTCATGTTAAAAAGGTAAACTTAAGATATCTCCTATTGAGATGGAAAACGTGTCTTACTATAACATTGGGTCAGTTAACCAGCCTGTCACTACCCCGACAATCAGTCTGAAAAAACATTTTACATAACATGGGGGTCCCTAATACATCACTTCAATCTAGAAGTGTGCACATAAACAATACACCCATAATAATAAATGGGCTGACTGGTGAAAGGAATATGGAAAAGGGAAATGGAAATAGGACACAACTAAAATCCCCAATAACTAAGCATGATGCGGCATCGGTCAGGGGAGAAACAACAAAAGAAAAATCTATAGGAAGAACAAAAAGTCTTGGGTGATAGTCAAGTTTGTGACATAATACCAAAAAGCATGGACACAAAAGTCACAAATGGTGCAGAAATTTGGACTCTACCACGCCCTTACACCATATACGGTAATGTCAGTTAATGGTCCAGTTCCTTCTGCAGGGAAAAAAATGAAAAGTTTAGGTCACCTTTAACAAGAGCCACAAATCCATAATTTCATCCTTAGGTCCAATCAAGGATACATAAATTTAGAATTACCTGGTCCATAAGGGAGAGGGCAATATCATGACTCATGTATATCTCTTTTATTTTACTTCAATACTATTATGGCCAAATTTTGACATACACTGGTGAGGTGTTGTCTATTCGTGTCTACAGCATGCAAACATCATGTCTGTGAAATTTAGTATCAATACAAATTTTACCCAATTATTGTAAAAGTGACACATATCGTCATACATGCCTCCTTGCAATAAAGGCAAACTTGTAATAATTTCTTAAGTAGCAACATAAAACACAACCAACATATACCAAGCCATCAAATATACATGCAGTATAGCAAGCACAAAAAGGCATGAACAAATCACAATAACATAAGCAGTGACGCATGTATTCATGCAGCCCAAAACCCATCAATGCAGGCCTGCTTAATTTGTCAGGTTTAGAATCAAAAATCAAAATTGCACCAAAATTATACTTTCATTTAATCGCAAAATTTGCACTTTCACTTACTCCCACCCTTTTGACAGATCATCACCAGCACTGGAGATTGAACTGTCAAATAAAACTTACAGTATCGACCAGTAGGAACCATTCATAAAGGGGAAAATGCTAAATCATGAAAAAACACGAACATTTCCTTGCAAAGAAGTCATAATAAAAACCCATCTCTTTTCAACATACTGCTGACTTGCCATAACATACAAAATACCAACTGTAATTAACCATCTTCCAAAAACATACTAATTCCAACTTCTCAAAAAGCAGAACTCATTCACAGACACTCTACATCCCCTGCGCCAAAATGCCCTGAGGTCCGAAAGGCCCTCAGCAGAACATCTGGTTTCACTTACTCCTAACCCCCACCTCACTGACCTTCAGGTCAAACTCTGCCTGACATACTTCGTGCGTTCCTTGACCATCCTCCTATTCGTCCCTGGAGCTGACAAATGCAAAAACTGTCCCACTCTTTTTAACCCTCCAATAATCAACCCTATTGAGAAACACATGTTATAAATGACTTCTTTAAAGCGTTAAAAGTCATTTATTCTTAGAATTTTTAAAACATTCACTGTGAAGAATTTGCTGAGCACAACAACACAACATACCAGCTTAAAACAACTGCTTGTTACCACCCTATGCAAAGATACCCCTTTTCACCAACCCTAAACATGAATGTCCAAGTAGGCCCTGCCAAGGCTAGAACCTTCAATCCTGATACAAAACAAAACCCGTGCACCATTCACATTGGCTCACTGAGGCAGCATAGCACCCCAAATAAGAATAACTGGCAAACTTATATGATACCTAAATGTATGTATTTACTAAAGCCTAAGACACTGTGAAAGTTACTCTAATGGCAAGAATGCCTCTTTAAATAGTCTAATTTACCCATCTTCGACTTTGGAATTTAGGGAACTTAAAAGTTAATATCCTATGATTGCTTTACATATTAATCATCCTCAGAATGTCCTTTACACATGACAGAGGTTGAACATTGGGCATCTCTCATGTAAATCCTAGAAAAAAAGTCTTTTACGCCTGCGCCAAGCGAAAACCAACATGCAAATTACCTAATTATTCAGTAACACATAACTTAAATCAATTTTTAATGCTAGGGGGTCATAGCATGAGTACTAAGCTTTATAAATATCAAAAAACGATATTAAAAAGCACTTGTTTTTTTTCAGATAATTTTTTCATAATTAATAATTTTTCTTTCAAAGAAACCAATTATCTTTTTATGAGAGTTCCACATATGAAGGTAAGTTGCATCCCTTGCCTATCATTGTAGATGAATTTTATGCGCCGAAGCACAAAAGCTTAACTTTAAACATGACATTTTCCTGCGTCACATTTCTGCGCCATGTTGTAAAAGGCCATCAGTATTTAGCATAAGAACCAAAAATATACTTTTAAAAATTGCTTAAAGAGAATAAAACCACATTTGGATGTTTTCCAGTGATACACAAAACCTTATTTTGTAACCCTCTAAAACACTAATCTAAAATTAAAAAGATCCAACTGTGCTAAAAACGTTCCAATGCAATTTATGGCCCTCGAAAAACAACATCTGCTGCCTTAAGGCAGGAAAGGCTGAAAACCTGAAAGAAATGCTGAAACCTGAGCACGCTTTTAGTTTTACTGAAAACAGACATTTTAAGTTTTAAAAATGCACGTGCAAAAAGATGCATTTAAATCTGGCAAGGAAAAAATGTACTTTAGCTGAGATGTTTTGCCCGTGACCATCTAATACATTGCATTTAAGGAAAAATGCAGTAAATTTATTCATTTTTGAAAAAATAGACAATTTTGTTTTTTTTTTCTTTTTGGGGCCTTATTTATACCCATTGAATGTTTTTCCTAATTTTATCCTTTTTAAGCGTGTAACGGCAGTTTTGTATGCGTGCATATACTAATGCATGTAGGTACAAAAAATGCTATAAATTCGTTTTTCTATAAAACACACAATTTATTTTTGAGGCTTTTCATATTCCTAGTAAATGCGAATTTTAACTTTATCTAATTTCAATCCTTTAACATTTTGCACATATGCGTTTTACTTAATGTATAAATTAAATAGCAACATATAGCGATTTTAGCATGTTGCATGGTAAACAGCTTCATGTTCATGTAATTTTCGACCTCATATAAATTAATCCAACATTTCACTCAACAAACTGAAAAACATCAAAAACTCTTAATACACACATGAGCTCATTTCAAACAGAGACAGAAAGTGTTGAAACATTCAGGACACACAATACAGCGCTTTTAGGCATTTTGTTTCATAAATTGCGCCAACGCTATTCACAACAGAAGTTACAGTAACGGCAAAAACCATATTTAAACACACATGGAACCCATAGGTCAATACATAGGACGGAAACAGGACAGCCCAGACTGTACTCAAAACCCAACCAGTGTAGCTGTGACCATATTTACAAGAAACACTTCTCAATAGTGTTCAAAAAAAGACTGCATAAACAGCTCAACAGACCACTGTATGTGCAGGAAACCAAAAATACACTTAATACACTAGCTTTAGGTGGCAGAACACCAAAAATCGTTTTGCATGTAAAATTGCCCAGAGCAAAGGATCCTTGTTTTGCATTATGTCATATTTTAATTCCCCAGGGATACAAAATCACCAAGGAAGAAATATGTTTGTATATCTAAACCTATTTAGATATTCCCTAATGGAAGCCGGCAAATTCAAACGTATACCAAAGTTGGCCAACACAAATCTCCAAAAATGCTAAGATCAGGCATCCTATATCCCACTAATCTAGCTTCTAAACTTCAAGGGGTTATCTCTATCGATACACTCGTAAATTTACAAGACCCTTGGTTATTGAAAATTGCAATGTTCAAATAATCTTAAGCGCAATACCAAAGAACTAAGTAATGGGCGCGACCCACAAATACTTACCAAAATACCAAAGAACTAAGGAATGGGCGCGACCCACAAAACTAAGGAATGGGCGCGACCCACAAATACTTCAACTGGAGCAGATGGAGAAAAGTCTCTTCATATCCGCCTACACAAATTGCAATTCGCATATCCAAACCTATACAAATCTATCAAAGCTATAGCAAACAAATAGTTGTCCAAATTCTAACTGCCAATTCCCAACCGTCCCAACAGTCTCTTTTAAAATACTTACGCTACAAAAAGAAAGGGTTTCTCAATCAAGAGTGGCATCTTTTGGAGATTCTGAGTCAGAAAAAAATCAAAAACATACTGAGCCGCAAAGACAGAGAATCCCCCAGAACCTCTGTGCACAGAGTACCTTTTTTAGTAGATTTCTGTCTTGCCTTCCCCAGCAGTTTTCCATCCTCTGACACAGTTACTCCTCAGATAGCCACTGGACGATTGAGCCACGAGTTGGGCGCCATTTGAGGTTCTAAAAATCCTCAAACTCCTTCTCAGGGGTCTTACCAATAGGTAGTCCATTCAAAAGCAGCAAAGGAATTGACAGAGAATCTGAAATATGAAAAGACATCTTTATTACATACAACTGTGAGGCTATGTCGCCCAGCCACGCCTAAAAGCGACTGAATGAGATAGCCTGCCTTCATGGACTCCGCACAGTCCTTTTATACAGATTTTTATGCCTTAGGCACATATTTGAAATACATTCCCAGAACGTGCACACAGATGCAAAACCCACTTTCAAGATAAGTCCAGGCCATAAACAATGTCCACATAATGAATACATTCTTTAGCTGACAAGGCCGGATAACCCCAAAACAGTAAGATCACAGCCCATGGCATAAATAGCTCGTGGAGGCAGGAACAGGGACAGATGGAAGTAAGATAGGCAGGGTGTGTATGCGATGAAAAGGTTTATGGCATGTTGGGCCTTGATGTTATCTTGCTCGGCCACTGGGAGAGGAACTGACCAAACAGGCTCGGCCTGGGGCAATGGTTTCACCTGGTCCAGGTCAGGAAAAAGTCAATCAAGGTGTACGTGGCTTTTTGGGATCGAATTTAGCTGTGTGTTATAGCCTATGTAAAGGGCAACACACAACATGGCTGCTGTACACAAAATGGATGCCAAGGGTTCAAAACGAAAATGACAATTTCGAGGTGAAATTGTCACTGGAACATAACGAAAATGCTTGTACATAGTGTACTGGCTATTCTCGGTCTTTTGATATAAAAATCGTCATGCTATGACAAAGTTTATTACATGAGTCCAGAATTTAAAGTACCACAGTGCACGGTGTGAAAGAGAGCACTGCGTCTGTCAGGGAGTACTGAAGAGCACGCCAAGTGTGGTGCAGAGTTATAAAGAGCCTTCAGTGACAGTGTGACGAAGAGTACTGAAGAAAGTCTTAAGAGCGGAAGGAGACTGTAAACCTAAGTGTGTTAAAGAGCTTGTGAGAGAGAGTAAGCGGTATCATTACCCATGCGTGATGTGGGTGCGCTGGTAATATAATCCTGTCTGTGGTAATATCACGAATACGGTAACGAGTACCAAAGAGAGCCCTGCAAGTAGTGAAGGTGGGGGGTGTCATTTTGTGCAAAGAGAGCACTGGGGCGGTAAGGATGTGGTTGTGGTAAAACACTAGTGAGCTAAATGGGTCCTGTCTGCGGTGTTGCGGGATACACAAAAGATGGAATGTGATAAAGTAAGGTATCGATCCCTTCTCATGGTACAGAGCCCTGCACGTGTGGTAAAGTGAGCCAGGCCTGCGGTAATGAAAAGAAGACTAGAGAGCCCTGACTGTGGTAAGATGAGGGGGGCCCGAGTCTGGTGAAGCGAGACATGTGCTTGAAAATATTCTCTATTTGTATCAACAATGTAAGATGCAACAGAAATTACTTAGCAGGTGTGTTATGATGCTTGAGTTCCACAGAGGGCTCTGATGCATTATAAAGAAGAGCGCACAAAGTGCAACCAGAAAACTGTGATGTAATCATTGGAGCCTTATACAGAACATGCCTGTGCGCTATTTCAATAGGAATATCAAACGATTCTGATTTTCCAGTTTATTTAAACTAGTGTTCTATATGTGTGAAGATACCAACCATGTGATCTTGCTGTTTAAGAAGCAGTTTTGTCTGCAGCAAGTGGGTTCATCAAAGCTGCTGCCTACATTTTTATCTAGGAAGTGTTTCTGATTGAACAGAACTCCTGCTATGTATCCACTTTGCATGGGTGGTATATTATTTGCAAAAGGTAATTGGTTACGGCTGCTGGTGTCATTTGACCATTAAATGGGGGGATATATTGGCAGCAGCTAGTTAATTCTTTTGTGAACTATCATGTGAGAACAGTCACTCATGCGGCAAAGCATTTGATGAGGAGAAATTGACGCTAGCGAGCAACATTCCTATGTTGATCCTCGGTTCTGATCGGCAATTCACTGCCCTATCATACATTGTGGGCCATGAATGAATCACTGGTGTGGCAGCATTTCTTGAGTTATTGTTGTTGGCTGCGCTGCTGTATGAACAATAATAACAGACTGTGCGATGCAACTTGCCAAGTAAAAGCCATTCCATGTTACAAGTCTGCTGATCCCGGTGACACCTCAATGGCTGTCAGCGGAGCACTCCCGTGTTCACTGGTCTGCATTGTCAGAACACAGCCAGGGCCAGGAGCCATTACTACCGCAGTGGACACATGATCTACAACTGGGCTGCGTTGTGGTGCAGACCCACCACTATGTGTGTAACTGCGAGCTTTGTTCATTTTAATGCATCACTGGCCCATCACGACAGAGGCATGGTGTCCAATGCAGGCCTCCGTTGCTGTTTTTGAGACTGTGTGCAATGAAGGGTACAGCTGGTTCACGCCATGCAAACATCCATTCCAGCAGTTTGTCTGTGCACATTTGGCGACTAGCACATGGGTTCCGGTCTGAAGTAGTGTGCTACTGTGTTTGCAAACTACTGATGTGTTCTGTATATTGTACCGAGACCCCTCATCATGCTTACCTCCCCCCTGACACACCAGGCCCTCGCTGCGCATTGTGCTCTCTTTTAGAAGTGGAGCTGCGGCATTTGCTTTGAAATGGATCCAAATATCTGAGTCAGACCCAAAGCAAGAGATATGCGCTTAATGTGTAACATGTGCTTACAGTGGCCGGTCCTATTATTTATGGCATTAAAACTCGCCCTGTGTACATGCTCCTAAGTTAACACTGATGCCAAAAACATGGATTGACTTGCAAACAATGAATGTTAAAAATGAGGGAATGCATTTCAGCCATTTAGTTCCTCTCTTATTTTACATGTTCACTTAATCTTGCATTCCCCACCAGTTAGCTATTTTATAATGTTGTTGTTTATCTGTATTTTTTTCTGTGCATACTTTGAGGCTAGAGCCATGCCAGGTGTTTATGAGGGCTTTGATTGAGCACGCAGGTGCTAAGGCTAAAGCCAAACAAAGTGCCTGTCATTGGGATGGCGTCTCTGCAGAGCAAACAGAACAATAATTTTGTATTCCATTTGCAACTGAAATTCTGTCGAAATGTGAGTGAAGGGGGTATACTGATGTCAAAACATTTGCAAGGTAAAAGCAAGAGAAGTTAAGGTGCTTATATTTGAGGGAGTGCAGTGCATGTTGGGGGCGGTGAAGTGGCAGATGTGACAAAGGGCATTTGGGCAAGAATGAAAAGAGGATGCTGAAGAGGAAAGAGAGGGGGTTTAAGATGTGCAGATGGACAAGATATGCAGAGAAAAAGAAGATACAGCACGCTTAATCGAAGGCCAAAACTCCTTCCACAGGCCTCAATGCTATTTGTTTCACAGACTCAATATTTCAGAAGTTTAGAATGTAGACATTTTCAATGTTAATTATTTATAAGAAATCATTGTTGTTACTTATTTATCGTGAACAGCTTACACCCAGTGACAAAGCTAATCATACTGACAGGCTTTAGGCGTATGTCAGTTACTGTGCCATTTATCTGGATAAAATTACATCTCAGAGAGAAACCAAAATACCGGTCTGATGGCACACTATGGGAATCACAGAAATGTATTTGGCATGTTCTTTATAGGGAGCACCCACTTTTTTCATCTCACTTAAAGACCTGTCTGCACATATTTCTATATGAATGGTTACAGCCAGCAGCTGTGGATGCTTCCCGAAGTCTGGTTAGAGCATGTTTTTCAAAGGTTAATGCTGAATGTAGCGCAAGACACTGGGCAAGCATACATTGTAAAGGGCTAAAGTTGTCATGCAAAACAATTTGCATATTACAGTAACTGTTGAACAAATTAAAGCAAGAAGATACAGGGCAGTTTTTAATGTGTTTGATATTTCAAGACTATACGTTCCCACTGCTTAATAAACCTTGCTATATCGCTGCATTCATTTGCTTTAAAATGCACCATTTGCCAATCTTTTTAAATTTCTTTCTCAGGAGAGGGACACTCCCTAGACCCCAGGTTTGTCCATTGAACTTGTTCTCATCACTAACTAGTGTTTTCTATTGGAAAGGGTAGAGCCAAAGCAGTCTTGCTTAGTCCCCTAGCCCTCTTCAGAAGTCAGACTTGCTTGGCAACTCTGAAATGTTGTATGAGTTTCTTTTATGAATGCCTAGAAGAACAGAATTATTAGTCCATTTATCACAGAAATAGTGCTGAAAATCGCACCAAAAAGATGCCAATTTAAAAAAAAATTCTTTACGGGGAGAACCTCCCCCGAACCCCCCTTATTGCGGTCGGGCTCGCTCGCATACATTGATTTGTTCTGCATACGCCTCACCAGTTTCAAATTCCACCAGCCACCACTTGCTACATTTGCAGCAAACAGTGTTCTTTTGCCTCAAGACTTATCCCAATGTTTTCCCACATATTTTGGAGTATTTCACTCTTTCTGGTGATTGCGTTATAAACACTACTGCGCATGGACTGAGGCCACTTGTGATGTCATATCCGCTAGTGGTAATTTCGAGAAGGCCTGCGCGAAACGTTGATGCGATAATTGATTTGCCGTGATGGTAAATAGCATGTCCGGCTTCTCTGTTTACAAACAACAGCATGTTTGCCGCGGTGCTGGTAACACACGCCACTGTAGGGCAACAGAGGAGTGAATGTTGGAACTTTAAATTTCTTCAACTTTAAGTGACAGTCTGTCCTCCTGCCAAGGTTCCTCCATGTTTGAATCATTGAGTTTCCAGGCTTAAGAGTTTGATGCAAAGCCAGTCCCGCTTTCTCTCGTCTTTCTGGCACCGGTATTTCTTTCATCCATTATAAATTCAATACGAATCACTAGAGTTAAAACCTGGTGTCAATTATTTAACCATGTCCGAAATAGGGACATTTGAGCATCCTGCATGCAGTGGCGTACTCTATGGTTATTTTAGATTGCAAAATATTCCTATGCGGTCATACTAATATATGAAAGGAGAAACTACCTACCCTAGTATGCACTCTGTAGTAGCTAAAAAGGTAGTAGCGGCCTGCATTGTTACAAAATGTGCACTATAAAAGCGTCTCTTGATGGTTATCGAAACCCTGTGTGGGGCTGACAAACTTTCACCTAATTGTTGTCACCTTGGAGCACCATTTTAAGCGCCCCGGCTTTCCTCCATGAATTAGCTGCACCCTCCACAACCCACCCTATACGGCCTCAAGTCTCGGCTCATTCCGCCCATAGCAGACCTTAATTGTCTAATTATCACCAGGTGTGGCCTCTCTGTGACCTGCGATATTAAACAACAATGGTCCAATATAGCGGTCCAGGTAAAAAATAAATGTCGACGTTTCGACTCGTCTTGTGGCCTTGCGGTCGAAACGTCGACATTTATTTTTTACCTGGACCGCTATATTTTCCATCTCCATGATATAGTGCAGATATTAATTACATCTTTGTCTGGGGACAAGAATAGAGAGAGATTTGATTAATTTAAGTGGCTAGGTTACATCAGGTCCGGGAATTGCCGTCTGGATTCTGTTTTTTGAAAATATTGAAATGTCTTTTTTATAAAAATTTGTGTGATTTTTCCTTTCTTTCTTATCACGTTCACATTCTTTCACACCCTTTCTCTACTGCACGCTCTATACGGGGCAATGCATAAAGTATAATGTATATAATTGTGTATGGATTTGCAAACTTTGAATATAATAAGTAGGAATAATACAATAGATTAAAAGTATTGTACATGTTTTGGGAATTAATTGCTGTTGCCTATTTTTGTTTATCATTAATTGAGTGGAGCTGATTAATAGGTATATGCTCTGTACTTGTGAATCTTGATTCATTAATCAATTTAAAATATATAGGTCTTGGACCATTGTTGTTTAATATCGATGTAACACCCAGGTCCAGTACCGGTTGGGTTACCCCATTTCTTTAATGGTTATCTCTGTGACCGGCAGCGGCCAGATGCGATGCCTTCACACCACCTATGCTGCAAAAATCACTCACACTCGGTAAATACAGAATGGCATATGTGAGTGCTTTTTATTTCTGAGTAAAATACACAACTCTTGAAACTCAACACTATGTTTCGTTCTTAGCCCACCCACTACTTTATTTTCAAAATTAGAGTTTGACAAATGTAATTCATTAAAAAAATTCCTTTAATGACAATCGTCTTACGTTTGTGAGAGGATTAAGTCAATTTGTGTCAAAAACAATTCACCTCAATTCACCTGATTTGAAGCATAAATTATTTAGTTTCAGACAAAAATATTATTGTGTGTGTGAAACTGATCCTGTTTAAAATGTTAGGGATGCAGGAAGCGCCCGCCACTGCGGCGGGCGCATCCTAATGGCACACACGGGACCCCCACCCTTATGGTGGGCGGTCCCTTTTTACGACGGGATGGCAGGCGGGTAAAGTCCGCCCGCCATCCTAATGTGCCCCTAAGTAACAGCAGTGTACTGGAGGTCTGTGATGATTCTTGGGACACCTATAAACAGTCTGTAATATGTAGAGCTTGTGTCGCTCAACTTTCCGACACCTAGTTACAAATAGTCTATAGGCTATCCGGATGACTCTCTATAGCCCAAGTAACAGCCTTGGTGAGGATCATCACATACCAAGAAAGCAGGTTGTGCTTTAATGTGCTAATGCATACAAACACAGGCATGCAGAAATTGTGTATAAATGTGTTAACACATTAAAGTGGTGCAGCGCAATTTTTGCCAATCATTAAACATCATAAATATATCACAACTTCATAACAGATGCATGACATGATGTGCATTTAGCACATGTTTTTCCTGTGGTCTAACAATAATAAAATAAGTGTTGCACTTGACATTTTTTGAATGAGCAGTCACTGTAAGATTAGCAAACGTACTCCTATTGTGTGCCTTAACCTTACCAATTGGTATATTCTCTGAAGGCTTGATGAATAAACCACCTTTACTTAGTAGACAAGTACTCATTGTAGAAATGAATTTGACTTTCATATTGTGTGCCTTAATATACTATATGATACTTACTGTTTAGATGACCGAATAGAAACCATCCTCTTGTATGCAAAATATTATTACTTTAGAAATGATAAACGTTTATGTAATGTGCATACTAATGTTTCACATGTATTACAATAAAATGTACTTTCTGGACACTTTTTCACATATACATTTAGCATTTTACTGTATACCCTATGTATTATGAATCTAATGTACTGACCATTTCTATTCATTTGTTTTTAAATGTTCACACTCAAATGAAATGTGCACCATTGAGTTAATACTTTAAGTTGTCTTTAGAAGGCCTGATTAACGTGCTGCATAAAATATTGTTTTTCATTATCTGCTAACATGACATTTCTTGCAGGTATGCACACTCATTAGTTTAAGACAAGATAGACTACTGTAATGGTGATAGAGAGAGAGAGTCTGAGAAGACAACCTTGACGAAAGAATATGAACAGCCAGATCGTTAACTGAAAGGCCTATTCAGCAATGTTACAATATGGCCTGTGTGTGAGAAAACAATGTGGTTCCCAGGTCCAGTGAGGGATACTTTGCGAATGTTGCAGTCTACAACGTGAGAAGTGGAGAAAGACAATAGATCCCTGAAGATGCGTGTATAGGTGTGTTGGCCAAGAGACTCTTGTGCGTTATAACTTGGGGCCTGATTTAGATCTTAGAATGGGTTACTCTGTCCCAATGATGACGGGAATCCCCAACACCAAAATATAAATCTCATAGGATATATTGGGATTTACATTTCAACGGACGGGATATCCGTCACCGTTGTGATGGAGTAACCCGTCCGCCAAGATCTAAATTAGGCCCTTAGTGTTCACAGAGTTGGAGAGCAGACCCCTCAGATTCCCTTCAGAGACTTTCCCCAGAATGCTTAAAGCACTTTGGCCTAGACTTTAAGAGGTTTAGACCTCTATGCTTTCTTGCGAGTCTTGGGAACCAGAACCAGGAATCCTTTCCAAAAGGTGTGCCCTCTATAATTAAAGGACTTTTGGTTAAACATGTAAACTAAAATTCTATGTTTTCCATACTGTTAGACCTGGCATAATTGGCATGAGATTCTCCAGTATTTTTGCCTGTGCCTCCTGTGTTTTTGCTGTATGTTGGACAAAGAGATTTACTGTATAAAAAAAGGGGACCAGACCCCTGACTTTTAGATCACTTCTAGGAAAATAAGAGGAACCTTTGTCAAGGAGAATGGTTGGAGAAACTGAGGGGGAATACTGCCCATGTTCTGTTTGCTCTCTGGAGTTGGCCTGCAGTGGCTGCTTTCTGCCAAGGAAAGAAGAAGGGCTTTGCTGTTTGCTGTGTCCCCTGCTTGAAGAAGATCTTCAAGGGCTTGAAATTGAGCCTGCCTCCTGTTCTGAATTCTCAAGGACACAAAGACTTCACCCCCAGTCCCCCCGATCTCATTTGCTGAGAGTTCTACCTTGTGAGAGTTGCCTGCCATTGTTCTGGACCGCTGGGGGTTTGTTTTGAGACTGGAACATGCAAGAACTGTGAAAATCGACGCATCGCCTGTTTCAGATGCATTGCAGCGGTGCAAGAAGAATTTTTCGACGCATCACCGCTGCCCAAAAAGCGACGCAGCGTCTACTCACTGCTGAAGGGTCTGCCATGCGTTGAATCCAGTGCACAGATCTCTGACGTCTGAGATCACTGACCGATTCTGATGCAGGCTCTGTTTGAAAGGAACCAACGAATCAAGGGGACGTGGCTGAAACCATCGCAGTGCATCCCACGTCCTCAAGCATCGCTTCGTACCAGATTGTCATGCATCATATCAAAGCGTCAAGTCTGTCGCATCGTTGGGAGACGCAGTAAGAAAATGGGGAATCACCTCCCCACGCAGTAAGAAACCGATGCATCACCTCCTCTCTGGTAAGGATCCGACCCATGACTTCCCCTGATTGTAAGGAACCGACGCATCACCTTCCCTGAGTGTAAGGAACCGACGTGTTGGGATCAAAATTTATCTTAACGGGTCACACTTACCAATAACCCATATTTACTGATATGAAATAGTAATTCAGTCGGCAATGGAGAAGCTTCAATCGTTTATTCAACAAACAGAGACCCTGACAGGGGAGCCCCAGTCTACACAACCTCGAAGGTGCGCAGAGGAGACTGCTAGCATATTCAAAGTACAGAGCATATATACGTTTCACACATTTGAGATGACACCTTACAAGGAAAAACACAGTTTGTCAGTGGGCCAAGAGGAATAGCCATATAAGGCAAAATTGATTGTTAGTATCCTGAGCCTAAGCTATTCCGGGGGCAGGTCAGACGGGTGCCTCCTAGTCTATCTCGAGCCGGGGAGGACAGGAACAGCCTTTGTGAGAATGTGCGCATCCCGCAAGGAAGGCAGGTGCGACCTTGAGTTTCCCTTGAGCTACCAGTTAGCAGACACTGCACGCAATTTGGCTGACGTCTAAGTTTCGGGTAAAAGGCATAATCACGTGCTTTTGGGGAAACTGCCTGAATGCACGAAGAAACGAAACAATATGGTTTCAACCGTGCTAATGATCACTAACTCGTGGAGAGTGAGTTCTAGATTGCTAAATGAATATATTTTATGCTAATTAGTCGATTGTAGGTTTACAAACTAATATTGGGCACATTAGGCCAATAATACATGATTATATAAAATTCAATCCCTACAGACGGCCCTTTTGGCCTAATATGGCCAATACTCATACTCTTAATCTACAAAAATCCCCTCATCTATTTGCTTGAGGTCAGACACCTCCTTTTGGATCATCTGAGTTTCTACCTTATTTTGTCGAGAGAATTGCAACGCAGACGTGATCCTAGCAGCACAAAAGGAGCAGCAGGCAGGGCCACATTGGAGACACACACAACAAGTAAATATTACTCCAAAGGCCCCTGCCAATACCACAAATATCTTCAAACCCCATGTAGCCAAAAGGCCCCAAAACCAACTACTAAGGGACCAGGTACCGTTTTCCACGTGAGCCTTGCTAGCTAATCGATGTAGTTTCTGTATAGCCAGGTGAATAGTAGGGGCTGAATCTGGAATAAACACGCAGCAAGAGCTGCCAATCACACGACAGGCTCCTCCCCTATCTGCCAAGATGACGTCAAGAACCATCCGGTTCTGGAGCAAAACAAGCCTTGTCGCAGCAAGTTCAACTGTAATATTAGGTAAAATTCCGGTAGTAGTCTGGACAACATTTTCAACTATTCTGGACAAGCGTCTATACTACGACTGTTGAATGTGGGTCCCTAAAAGGGAGTAAGTCCCTTCGCAAAGTCCTCAAACTGTTGTAAGGAAGTATCTGTTTGGTCGGTGCCCTCAAGATCATAGCTCCTAACATTTCGGCTCACTACTACCCCCTTCGACATCAGTTGATGAGTTTTATGGTAATCGGGAGGGGCAATATATACAGGGGGATAGAGGAACGAAAGGTAACAACTTCCTGCCCATCCCCGGGGAAGCCATGTGTAGGCATTTTCACCGCATACAAAGTAAACATCTGGCTGGGTAATCATAGGTGGGGTGCTGTATACTTGTAGAGTGTAGGTGTAATTGCATCTGCTTCTGCCTACCTTGACATGGCCTCTGCCCTGTATGCAAAAGGGGGAGGTAGTATTAATGATGGGGATTGGTAATGCTTTGTCATTTGTGACATTTCTATCTTTGAAATGCTGAAAATACATTGTATCATTGAAAAGTTCAAAATCCTGCATTTCCTCCATTAGCCATGTAACATTCTTATAATCAGTGTAGAGGTTCATGCAAGCATTAGGATCCAATGAACCCTCCCCTTCATTACCAGTTGCGTCAAATCCCTGATGTGTCTCTATGTATTTCAAAATAGCTTCATAATCTTTTTCAGTATACATTTTTGGTTCAGCTACATAATGTGAGTACATCAAAGATAATAACTGAAACCAGGCTTCGCAACTGGCTAAGTAAGACATTGGCAAGGAAATAAACAGTTCATGTTGATGCATAACCGAAGGGAGTACCCCGCATACCCAACAGTTCGTCTTATTCGTAGTAGAATGGGTCTGATGTAACATTTCTATGAAAGCATTTTTCATATAAGTCTCTCTATGTCTAGCCTTATGAGGGGGCAAAGAGAAAAAGAGATGTTCTTCCGGGGCAACAGTAGTACTTAATAGTTTCTGTACTGGATGCTGAAATTCTAGATATACAAATACACTCATCATAATAATTGTAATAACAATAATAAACACAATGAATGCCACCTTCACTCTGGTGGACCATCCAGAAAATAAATGCATATTATCTATATTTCGCCGAGGGGCTACTGGTCTTTCATCCTCCATTACGAATCGAGCAAAGGGAAACATACTCTCTTAAAGTCCAGATATAACTCGGTCCCTTTCTATAAGTCCAAAACTATCTGTATCCGCAAAGCACGCACACCACCAGAGGGGTTCTTCTCCCTGTGTCCGTTCCGAGTCTCACAGGCAGATTCTTATTGGTTTTCTCTTCATGAACAAAATCGCGAACAATTTTTATTTTGTAGAACGACCGCAGCCCCCAACTCAGTCTTTCTTGCTGAACAGAGCTATTTAGCACAGTGTTCCAAGCTCTCAGCGCGTTCAGTCCAGTGTCTCGCTCAGTACCCCAGCAACTCTATCTGATGTTTCTAAACTCAAGTCTTTCCCTATCTCCTACCATGAGGATCTGGGGTACTGCGCTGTTTTCGGGGCCGCAGGTTGTATTTGGAGTGGCCAGGTCGCTCTTGATTAGAGAACAATTCCGTGTCACAGGCATAAAATACATCCGAACTCTGTGATGTACCCTCACCACTGGTCTCCGTTGTTTGGGTCACCACTTTGTCAACTGAGGGCACAGTTTCACTTGGCTGCCCTCTTTCCTGGGCTTCCGAAAAAGGCACAAAGCTCAGGGGCGATTCTCCTTCTTGGCTTGGAATTCCTTCGCGATTTCTCAAATCAAAGGGCAAAGGTAGAGGCAGCCTTTTCAGATGTGTCGCATGAATCCAGTGTTTCCGCCCGTGCACCTTTACAGCTGACCTGGTAACGAGAATGATCTGGTAAGGCTCACTCCATCTCGGTTCCAAACTTGATTTCCTTTGAAAATTCTTCACCAGAACCCACTGGCTGGGTTCCAGCCGATGTCCAGGACCCTCTGGTAGTGGCTGCAATGCCTCGGATACCTGTTGATGAATAGAACGCAGATCTTTAGTTAAAGCATACAGGTAGTCTGTCATTAGAGGATAATCAATGTCTCGAAAGGACCTAGGACCTAGGTCTAGGGACTCCCCACACATTCGCGGGTCGGCCAAAAATGACCTCATATGGAGATAACCCGGTTCTGGTATGTGGGGTAGTTCCTAAAGATAATAATGCCAAAGGGAGTGCATCAGGCCATTTTATTCCTGTGCTAGCACATATCTTAGCCATTTTCAATTTCAAGATCCCATTGTATTTCTCCACTAATCCTGCAGACTGGGGGTGTCTCGCTGCATGAAATTTCTGCCTAATCTGCAGGCCATCACATACGCTCTGTACTAGTGCAGAGTTGAAATGTGTTCCATTGTCTGATCAGATAATTCGAGGCAAGCAAAATCTGGGGAAGTATTCTTTAATCAAGGCTTTGGCAGTTGCTATCGCAGTGGCTTCTTTAGTGGGGTAGGCCTCAACCCATTTACTGAAGGCACAAACCACCACTAACACATATTTTAAGTTGTTCACTCTCTCCATCTGAATGTAATCAATCTGAATAACTTCGAATGGTAAAGATGGTGGGGCAAAATTGCCACTTAAGGCGGGCTCTCTTCCTCCTGAATTATAACGCAAACACACCGGGCAATATTTGACCACATGCACAGCTGTTTTAGGAATATTTGGTTTATTCCAAACAGGGTCTAATACAGCACAAATACCTTTTGCTCCTATATGTGCTGGGCCACGGGCCATAGTCACTACAGCATATACCAGGGCATTAGGGAGCAACCAGCGCTGTCTCTCTGTTCGATCTATCCAGCATTCATCTTTGTCTAGTTTCCCTATTTCTTTCTCCCACTTCGGGACCTCATCTATTGTGGCCTCCTTCTGCAATTCTTTTACACTCTCTATGGTATTATCAAATACCGATGTTTACGCCACCCACCGAGCTGAGGCACTAGGGAACATGGGAGTCATTTTAGTCTGGGCCGTTTCCTTCGCTACTGAGTCAGCATAGGCACAGGGTCTTTGTTTCCCACCAAAATCCTGAGTTAATACTGAGAGGGAACAACCGTCCACCTCATGCACATAAAGTGAAAAAGGCTTCTGGTAATCCGGGGTACCCAGGACTGGTGCAGAACATAAAGCAGATTTCAAAGAGTCAAAGGCTTCTTGGCATTCATCCGTCCAGGGTAGGGGTTCATGCACATCTTTGGTAGTCAAATACAACAAGGGTTTAGAGAGGAGTGAATAGTTAGGAATCCATTGGCGACAGTAAGAGGTTATGCCAAGAAAAGCACGGACATCACGTTGAGTACGCGGCACAGACATGTTAGTAATCACAGAAATTCGTTCTGACGTTAGTCGTCTCCCCGCTTTCGACAGTAAGTGGCCGAGGTAGGTCACTTCCTGTCGACAATATTGGAATTTAGAAAGGGAGACCTTATTTCCTTTTTTAGCCAAATGGTGTAACAATGTCACCGTAGCATCTTTACAACCTTCCTCTGTATCGGAAGCCACCAGAATGTCATCCACATACTGGATGATGGTATTTCCGGTGGGCAAAATTAATTCGTCCAATACTGCCTTTAGGGCCTGGCTATATATGCTAGGACTTTCCGTATAGCCCTGAGGTGTGCGCGTAAATCTAAAGCTTGGTCCTCCTAATGAGAATCCAAAGAGATGTCTGCTGTCAGGATGGATGGGAATGCTAAAGAAAGCATTTTTTAGATCGATAACAGAAAAATATCGAGCGGTAGGAGGGATCATAGTAAGAATTGCCGTTATGTCTGGTACCACTGGGTATTGTGGGACCACTATTTTGTTAACTGCTCTAAGGTCTATCACAAAACGATATGCAGACTTATAATCTGGAGTACCATCGATCGGAGTCTTTTTCAAAATCGGCAAAATCGGGCTGTTACAGATATTCGCAGCTGTTTCTTCCAATACTCCTATATCAACAAGGTCACGAATAATATGGAGCAAGGCTTGTTCACCTTCTGGTGAAATTTTATACTTTGGAATGCGGGGCATCTGTGCGTTCGGTTTTATGGGGATTGACACAGGGTCTATGTTTAACAGACCAACATTGGTGTCCCCTGTCGCCCACAAAGACGAAGGAATGGTAGCAAATTCAGGAGGCAAACGCTCGTCTTTAGCAAAATACTGAGCCATCTCCACGGGTGGTTTCTGCATTGTAAGATACACACCATCAGGGGAACAGTAAATTTGTGCATGTAATCTCTTTAAAACATCCAAACCCAACAAATTCTCTCCACAATTCGAAGTGAGTAGAAAAGGGGTATTCATGGAAATGGGACCAATCGTAAAAGGCAGAGGTTTTGAAATGGGGCTGACTACCGGTATTCCAGAGAATCCGACTGATACATTATTTTGGCCAGACAGAGCTGCCCCTGGGACCAGTGCCTGGGCTACTGAGCTACTCATCGCCCCAGTATCCACTAAAAACTTACCTGATGTTCCCAATAGTTCTCCCTTTACATAAGGTCCCTCTTGGCCTACTGGTATGGTAATATGGCCCATGCTCTGTCCTTGGCTGTCTCATGCATAATCTCGGTCTTCATACATGTCATTCTGATAATTTTCATTATAATACTGTCTGGTCTGAGGATCATCAAAGTGATTCTTACTAGAACCCTCGTGCTGTGATTCTTCTCTTCTCATACTGTTTCGATCTACATTTCTCCGTCCCCTTCCTCGACCTCTACTAGGTCCGTTTCGTCCTTGCAACAAAGGGCAATCAACTCTCCAATGCCCTTCTTCCTTACAATAAGAACACTGGTTTATCCCAATATTTGGAGGACCTCCTCTACCTCTTCCCGCCGTTTGGCCCCTATAAAACGAGGCCCGCACTCCTCTTCCTGACACTTGCCCTCTACTAACTTGTTGAAGTAATACTCTTGTTTTCAAATCCTTAGTCTTCTTTTCAGATCTATCCTTACTCTCATTCTTGCGATGCTCATAATATTGGGCCATGCTGAGAATCACAGAGGGTGCGGCTGTAGTCCACGTACTTTCAGATGACTGAAGACGGGACATAATCTCCGGGATTAGATTGGTAACGAATCTATTTACGAATAATCGAATTCCCCCTTACGTAGAGAGGTCCTGGCCACTAAAATCGATAAACACTTTTTCAAATCTGGTAAAGAAATCTGACACACTTTCATCCTTCTTCTGTCTGCATGCTGTTAATTTATCCCAATCTACTTTTCGAGGTGGCAAAAGCGTTTTCATGTACGTAATAATTTTATCCGGTACTGCCAATACTTCATCTCGAGGTTTTTCACCGGGTTTTCGTTCCTTGTCCCAATCTTTTAATTGGGTCCATGTTCCTCCTAATTCGGGGGCATGGTCTGTATCATGTATCTGCCTCCAAATATCAACTGGGATAAGAAGTCCAAAAAATAGTTCAATGTCCGCTATAGTCATGATGGCAGAATTAGCAGCTTCGGACAATTCTTTGTAATAAGCTGTAGGGTTCTTACGGGGGTCAGGGAGCTGCGCTTTTAATGTAAAGACCTCGCTTCGTTTCCAAGGGGAATAAACCCATTGTTCTTGAAGTCTGGCATCCTCCCGTGCTCTCGTGACATTACCCCCATTATCTCTTAACTCGGGTATTTCTGGGAAAAAGAGAGGGTGTACCTCTCTCATGGGGTTCTGAGCTCCCCACTCGGCACTTTTTCGGTGCAGACGTTCCCGATAGTTCAACAGTGTTGTCACATTCTGATAAACTTCCTCTACTTTGAGATGGAATTTATGGGCGTGATCCCGTATATCACGTAATATTTGAGGCGGAAGTCCTTCCTCAAAATGTTGTTCCCATAGTGAGATCAATCTGATCGCCATACTCTCTAGAGTCAATTGCTGCGCAACGGGTTCATAATCCTTCATAGTGCTCCATATATCTTCTAAAGTATAAATAGGATTCCGCATCCACTGGGATGAAAGTATTATAATAGCTCTCCTCTCCTCCTGGCCCAACAGCGATCGAGTGAAAGCTCGTTGATCACTCGGCTCAGACATCGGTCGCTTGGGTGTGGCACCAGGGCTGACCATATCGCGGAGATCCACGGTGGTCTGGGTCAGAGGGGAAAGAAATACAGGGTGCAAGAGAGAAGGGACGGCCGCATCCGGCCGGAGGGACAACAAGGGTGAGGTAGTTAATCGAAGAGAAGGAGGGGAAACCGGTATGTCAGTTCCCAATCTACTAATGGGGGCTGAGGCAATTATTCCCGACGTTGGTCGGGCGGGTGCAACAGCACCCGTCTGATCGGCTCGAACCACAGGCATGGCTGGATACAAACCCTGCGGGGCATAAGGGGGAGGTGGTCGGGTATCCAACAACTCTTCTAATTCATCTCCTATCTCTGGTCTAGCCACATAGCTTTTATCAGTTTCCAACCAAAACTGTCTATCCATTCGTTCAATATTCTTCTCTACTTTAAGCAAGGCATTGTAGTTTTGTTCCTTTTTCATATAATTAATAACAATACATACACTCAATCGGACGCGCCCTTTCGTATCCCATACACACAGACATACAAGTGTTACCATAAAGTGCTGTAAAACAGTGCAAGGCAATTACTTTTTGAAACCTATTCAAATGCAAACGACGTCTTCCAATACGAACAGAGCCCGTCGACTCCTGTTCGGGGAATCGATTCAGAAAGAATTCCAGACCAACAGATATCACAAAATTAGAACAATCGTTAGTATGCTCCAAGACCCTCTGATAGGCGAACCTCAAACTCTCTCACGGGCCATCCCATGGTCCTGTTCTGGTTGGGCTGGGTATCTGGACACGTCTCCAAACCCTTATCTTACCCAGTTGCTAGCAAAGTTGTCCCGGAGAGAATTCAGCCGAGCAAGCAACACCGTGCTTGACTACGGCATCAGATGCGGTCTCAATTATTCACCAAACAAGTCTGTGAGGTCTCTACTCGTGCAGCCCCTTTGCCACAATGATAGATCCCTAGATTCCCACGTGGTCCGGCTTCCCCGGCCACCTTTAAACAATTACAGTTAACTGTTCTTCAAAAAGAGGCACTTCCTCTAAAGCGCTTTCTTTATCCAATCCAATTGCAAGTATCACTCACCTGGTGCACTCAGGTCGATTGCGAATTCTCCACTGCCGACATCTAAACAGACCGACACAGTCTGTTCTTCTCTCGGGTTAAGCCCATAGGACTCCGGCGTAGGGTCTTCAGCAGCTGGGAGGGGTACTGGGCTGGGAACGGCTTGTTTTCGTACCACAAACGGGTGTCTCAAATCAGGATCCTCTTTCTGTCCACCCACTCGGCCAGAACTCCTCCTTGTCCCACTACTCCTGCTTACAGGAGGGGACGACCCTATCGCGGAGTCCCGGCGGAGTCGCCAACTGTTGGGATCAAAATTTATCTTAACGGGTCACACTTACCAATAACCCACATTTACTGATATGAAATAGTAATTCAGTCGGCAATTGAGAAGTTTCAATCGTTTATTCAACAAACAGAGACCCTGACCCGGGAGCCCCAGTCTACACAACCTCGAAGGTGCGCAGAGGAGACTGCTAGCATATTCAAAGTACAGAGCATATATACGTTTCACACATTTGAGATGACACCTTACAAGGAAAAACACAGTTTGTCAGTGGGCCAAGAGGAATACCCATATAAGGCACAATTGATTGTTAGTATCCTGAGCCTTAGCTATTCCGGGGGCAGGTCAGACGGGTGCCTCCTAGTCTATCTCGAGTCGGGGAGGACAGGAACTGCCTTTGTGAGAATGTGCGCATCCCGCAAGGAAGGCAGGTGCGACCTTGAGTTTCCCTTGAGCTACCAGTTAGCAGACACTGTACGCGATTTGGCTGACGTCTAAGTTTCGGGTAAAAGGCATAATCACGTGCTTTTGGGGAAACTGCCTGAATGCACGAAGAAACGAAACAATATGGTTTCAACCGTGCTAATGATCACTAACTCGTGGAGAGTGAGTTCTAGATTGCTAAATGAATATATTTTATGCTAATTAGTCGATTGTAGGTTTACAAACTAATATTGGGCACATTAGGCCAATAATACATGATTATATAAAATTCGATCCCTACAGATGCATCACCTTCCCTGCGACCTTTTTTGCTTGCATTTTTTGATGCACCCAAGGTGCTTTATGCAAAAGTGTTTCATCCAACATTTTCTTGGAACAGAACTGTTTCTACCTTTTAAGAATCATATTTTTAGTACTGTATTGTGGATTTTTGTCATTTGGTCTTGTTTTGGTTTAGAGAAAGATTACCTATTTTTCTAAACTAGTATGTCCATTTGTAGTGTTTTCACTGTATTACTTTATGTGTTCACAAATGCTTTACACAAGGCATCAGAGATAAGCCTGTCTGCTGCTCTTGCCAAGCTACCAAGGGGGTGAGCGTTTTTTTTTTAGAAGTGTATCCCCCTTACCCTGACTAGGAAGAAGGGTCTCTCCTTGGACAAAGTACCTACCTGTGCCAACTAAAGACCCCCGTTTCTAACATTGGTGGTCAGCGGTGAGAATCTGTACTTGCATTTGTATCTTACATACAGTGATTGGTGTACAACACGTGTAGAGTGCAGAAAATCACACAACCACATTCAATTGGGGGACCTTTGTCTTTGGGACTATTTTTTTTTCTTACAACTGAGAACTGCCAATCTTCATCATGTCAAAGTCAGCATCACTTGCATCTGTGGATACTGAGTTTGAAGAGGATAGAGTTGAAACCTCCACTGTGCCACAATTAAAAGCTTTCTGCAGAAAGTTTAAAATCTCTGTAAGAGGACTCTCCAGAAAGGAAGAATTCCAAAAGGCACTGAAGAACTGGTTGGAGTCAAGGGACGCCAGCAAGCATGACGATCAACCTGTGGAGGATATGGAGGATTTACATGAACAGCAGACTAGGCTATTGGGTCTGCCTGGGGGGAGGTTACCTTCGCAAGGGGCAGCAGTGTGTCTCTTCAAAGGGGCTGTGTCCAGCAGAAGAGCTGGAGGACGGGGAGAAAACCGGGATGCATGAGTTGTAGCTCACGAAGCTCAGGCTGGGGAAAGAAGATAAGGAGTTGGCATTTCAGAGGAAGAAATTAGCCCTAGAAGGGAAAAAAAAATTCTTAGAGCATGAAAAAGGGTTGAGGGAACTGGATCTAAAAGCAAAAAGTATAGAGTACAATCCCAGTGGTGGCAGCACACCATCAGTACCTGGAGAAGGGAGGGATACATACCCAAGGAGGTTATTATTTTGTGATGCAGGAAGACATTGGTCAGTGGTTTAAGGCCTATGAGGTAGCGATGAGGTCCTACAGTGTCCCTAAGAGAGACTGGGGAGCGGGGTTGTTGAGCCACTTTGTCTCTGAAGGGAGGAACATGTCGCTAGCATTACCAACTGAAGACCAGATGTCTTATGACCCCATGAAGGAAGCCTTGATAAGGAGGTATGGATTGACCCCAGAGCTATACAGGCAGAAGTTGAGGGCTCGTAAGAAACTGGAGTCAAGCACTTGGGTGGAGTTTGTCTCCTGTTTTTGCAGAGCACTGGATGGATGGGTGAAGGGTAAGTCTCATTTGGAGATTTTGGGTCTGCCTGAGTTGGTGTGTGTGACCACTTGGTCAATGGCAGCCGGTAAGGGCGATCAATAAGACCTGGAGCCTGAAAGCATGGCTCAGGTGCCTGCCAGAAAGAGAAGGGGTGTGGGAAACCAGCACCCGAAGTTCCCACGGTCCAGGAGGGAGCACACCTTGAGGGGGATGCCGTGGAGCCTACAGGGGAGCAAGTGGCCGATCTGGGTGACCTGCCTGACCCATTTGCAGCAGAAAGGGGGCCCCTCCAAGATGGAATTCTGCCAGGAGCAGCAGAAATCTCCTTCTCATGTTGGTTTGCGGCAGCAGGCTGCAAATCAGGTTGCAGGTGAATAGTCTGGATCACATTGGATTTACTGGGAGAACGGTCTCCTGTATAGTGAGCCTAAGGTTGCTGAGCCTGGGTCCGCCTGTGTGCTGGTGGTACCCCAGAGCTTCAGAGCCTTCCTACTGGGGATGGTTCATGATGTGCCTTTGGCAGGGCATTTGGGGCAAGACAAGACCTTTGAAAGGCTTTTAACCCACTTTTACTGGCCCCAAATGTGTAAGAATTTTGACACTCATTGTAGGTCTTGCCAGACTTGCCAGGCAAGTGGTAAGAGTGGGAGGAAATGCAAGGCTCCTCTCCAACCTTTCCCTGTAGTCAGCACTCCCTTTGAGAGGGTGTGTATTGACATTGTCAGGCCTCTGGATCCCAAAACAGTGATGGGCAACAGGTTAATTCTGATCTTGGTGGACCATGCCACCCGGTACCCGGAAGCCATCCCTCTATGGACAGTGATGGCCTCAGTGGTGGGTCATGCGTTGATGGGGATTTTCTCCCATGTGGGGTTCCCCAGAGAGGTGGTGTCTGACTGGGGTACCAGCTTCATATCCAAGTATATGAAGTCTAGGGAGATACAACAGAAGTCCTTAGGGTTCAGTCCCTTTGAGCTCCTGTATGGGCATCCTGTAAGAGGACTTCTAAGTCTGGTCAAAGAAGGATGGGAAAATGCTTTCAGTAAACCTCCCCAGGATGTATATAGCTACGTGCTGGCCTTCAGGAACCAGACTAAGTGTTTCAGGCAACTCGCTCAGGCGAATCTGGAAGCCAGCCAGGAAGAGATGAAACAGTGTTATGATCAGAATGCCACTCTGATCGAGTTTCAGCCTGGTCAAAAAGTGTGGGTCATGGCCCCAGTGGAGCCTTGTGTGCTCCAAGCTAGGTGGACTGGGCCATTTGAGGTGGCAGACCGCAAGAGTAAAGTCACCTACCTGGTGGACTTGCAGTTTCCAAGGGACCCTTTGTGGGTCCTGCATGTGAACAGCCTTAAGCCCCACTTGGAGAGGTCCAAAGTGGGTATGCTCCTGGCGACAGATGCTGGAATAGAAGAGAAGACTGAGCCTCTTCCTGGCCTCCCGTATGCTAAGGAACATGATGGGTCAGTGGATGGTGTAACCCTCTCCCCTGCCCTGACCTTTAAATAGCAGAGTGACTGCCGCCAACTGTTGGGACAGTTTGATGCTCTGTTCTCTCTGACCCCTGGTGTCATTTAGTGGTGTGTCCATGATGTGGACACTGGAGACAGTCCTCTGAAGCACAAAATTTACAGCGTGACTCAGTGGGTCAAGGCTTGCATCAAGGATGAGGTCTCCAAGATGTTAGCACTAGGGGTGATTGAGCCCTCAAACAGCCCTTCGGCCAGCCCAGTGGTCTTGGTCCCAATGGTTGCTGCAACCGATGCCACACCAGAAGTCTGGTTCTGTGTGGACCACCGAGGGCTCAATTCATTCAGCAGGACTGATGCACACCCCATCCTCAGAGCTGATGAGCTCATCGATCGTGTGGGGCTGCTAAGTACCTCAGTGCGTTTGACTTAAAATCTGGGTACTAGCAGATTCAACCGATGGGCCAAGGAGGGGTCTGCATTTTAAACCCCAGAGGGACACTTCCAATTCCGGGTGATGCCCTTTGGGTTGAAGAATGCCACTGCCACCTTTCAGAGACTGGTCAACCATGTTTTTGATGGGCTGGAGAATTTCAGTGCTGCCTGCCTGGATGACATTACAGTGTTCAGTGCCACTTGGGAGGAGCACCTACATCACCTACATCACCTCTGGGTAGTGGTGAAGGCTCTGCAGAGGGCAGGCCTCACGATCAAGGCCAGCAAGTGCCAAATCAGGCAGGGTTCAGTGGTGTACTTGGGACACCAGGTAGGGAGCGGCCAGATGGCACCCCTACTGCCCAAGAGTGATACCATTCTGCCTTGGGAACCCCCAAAGACCCAGACAGAGGTAAGAGCCATCCTTAGGACTCACCGGGTATAACAGGAGATTCATCAAGGGCTATGGCTCCATTGTTGCCCACTTGACAGAGCTGACCTCCAGGAAGCAGCCCTGGAAGGTGATCTGGGTTGAAGCCTGGCAAAAATCATTTGATGCCCTGAAATCTGCCATGTGCACGTCGCCCATGCTCGAGGCACCCAACTTCTCACAGGAATTCGTGGTGCAGAGAGATGCTTCACATCATGGAGTGGGGGCTGTGCTCTCGCAGCTAAATGAGGAGGGCCTAGACCAACCTGTAGCCTTCGTTAGTAGAAGGTTACTTTAACAGGAACAGAGGTGGAGTGCGATTGAGAGTGAGGCTTTTGTTGTGTTCTGGGCGCTGAAGAAGCTGAGGCCCTACGTGTTCAGGACTCACTTCCGGGTTCAGATCGACCACAGATCCCTCAGATGGTTGATGCAGATGAGGGGTGAGAACCCAAAGTTGTTGAGGTGGTCCATTTCCCTACAGCGGATGGACTTCACTGTGGAATACCGCCCTGGTAAAGAACACACCAATGCTGATGGTCTGTCCAGAGTTATCTGCATTAGTGAAGAGAACTTTCAAGAGGGTGGGTAGTTCTCCCCATATTTCAGCTGGCGGGGACACGTGTTAGACCTGGCATCATTGGCATGGGTTTTCTCCTGTATTTGTACCTGTGCCTCCTGTGTTTTTGCTGTGTGTTGGACTTTCTTTTGCTGATCTAGATGCTCTGAGCACTTTGCCACGGCTGTTCAGTGCCAAAGTGCAAGAGCTCCCTGTAAATTGTTGTTTTGGATTGGTGATTCCATGATTGGCATAGTTGATTTACTAGTCATTCATTCATTTCCTAAACTTTATTCGGTTTTACAATGTAAAAACCATTAAAGTTACAATATATACACATCTCATAAAAGAAATACATAAAAAAATCTTACAATTCATTGCCATAAAAACAAGATATTTATGTAGTTTACAAGGGGCAGAGACACATGGGCCGTACGTTTGTTGCAAAAAATAGAAATAACAACATCTCCCACTGAGATAGTGGAGGTTCAAGACGAGCCCATGTTCCCACCAAATATTACGAGTAATATTAACAAGTACAATAAATATATTTCTGTACTTAAAAAAGAGAACACGCATGAGTCAAACCTTAAAACTATGAGTACCTCCTCCCCCTGAAATAGCTAATATTCCAGGCAAGCCCTGGTTCTCACAAAAGATTTCAAGTAGCCGATAATAAAAAATATATAGTCGGGTTGCAACAGCTGCAAATACAAAAGTGCTCAGCGAACCTGGTTAAAGTTAAGCCTCTTTAAAAGGGGGAGTAAAAAATGTCTCCGAGGTACTTCATAAAATTTGCAGAGGCACATGAAGTGTAGCAGATCCTGTGGAGACACATTGTCGCAGCAACAGGGTGCTAGCACCTATCCTCTGCTACACCCTTCCAGAAAGGCAATTAATAAATGGAAAAAATCAAGGCGAAACCTAGACAATAAGAACCGCTCATGGGTGGTCAATGTTCCCAGAAGATGTGGCTCAGTTGATGGATGAGTTTTTAGGGTCAGAAATTTACGGACGCTTAGTTTGCATAATTCCTGTTCGTCTCTTTCTAGCTCCCTAGTACAAATAAAAGCTTCCTTAACCGATTCCACATAATTTTTTTGTTATAGTAGAAGGTTTTAAAAAGAGTTCTGGGCGACCTAACTCTGTAAAGCGACCTCTAACATATTTCAACCATGGAATTCTAGACATATATTCAAGGTTCATACAGTCCATTATGATATGCTGGGTAAGCTTTAGCTCCCTGTTTGGCCAGCACTTAAGCCAAAACACTAGAGGGCGCAGAGCAAGAGTATCACATAAAAATGGGGCCCCCAATTCTTCATGAGCTACCAGGTTCGATAAACCGGTTGGCATTCCCAGCAGGCGCTTTAAAAAGTTGTTCTCTGCCACCTGCAGCGCATCTGCTGTGGTATACCCCCAGACTTCATTACCGTAACATGCAATTGTTACACCTTTGGCCTGATAAATTTTCAACATGGCTGCAATTGGGCTCTTGTCCATCTTAGCAGCAAAGTTGAAAATGGCAGCAGTAATTTGGAAGAGCTCCCCCTTTTTCTTCTGGATAAGGGGCCCCCACTTCAGGCGATCATCCAACAGGACCCCCAGATATGAAAACACTGACGTTGAGTGGACCTTCACAGAACCTACAGACATAGGATACTTTTTCGTAGGACGAACCCCTACCTGCAAGATATAGGATTTTGCACTGTTAATGGCTAAGTCACGGGACCCCATAAAATTCAGGAATGCATCTAATAGGGAGATGGAGTCCTCTGGCGGTTCTTACTATGAGGACGGGGGTGTCCGCATATAGGAGGACGGGGAGACCCCGGCGCCCCACATGCAGAAAGTCGGTCCCCGTAGCTACCAGAGCTCCTTCGAGGTCATTGATGTAAAGGTTAAACAGGAAGGAGGCCAAAATACACCCCTGCCTTACCCCTCTTTCAATATTGAATTCCCTGAAAACCCGAAGATCCTGTGCATATCTGATGTTCGCCTTAGTATCCTTTTGCGGATCCATTAGAAAGTCCACGATGGAGGCCTCCACCCCCATGGCCCTCATGGACTGCCACAGTTTGACCGGTTGACACAGTCAAACGCAGAGGAAAAGTCCATGAAGGCCATGAAGATCGTACCTGGGCGGGCCCTCGTGTACTTGCCAAGGGTCAGGTAGAGATTTAAGCATTGGGCCACCATTGACCTCCCTGCACGAAACCCATATTGGGTGTCAGCAATGATGTTATGCTCCTCTGCCCATGAAGATAGTCTTTGCAATAGTACTCCTCCCATCACCTTTACTACTGAGTTGATGAGAGAAATAGGTCATTAGCAGTGTGTACTATTTTGATCCCCCTTTTTAAACACTGGCACGATGGTAGAAATGGCCCATGATTCAGGGCTGCTGTCCCTGGCTGCTGCATTCAGTACGGCTGCTAAGATCGGGACCCAAAAGGATGGATCCGATTTGTAAAGGTCTGGCGGAATTTCATCCAGTCCAGGAACCTTGTTGCAGGTTAGGCCAGCAATTCCCACCTCTACCTCAGTTAGCTCAATGTTTGTTGCCCCGGGTAACTGGTCATAATGACCCATAGAGCCCTTGAACATGGATTGAAAAAGGGCCACCCATTCGTCTTCCATGATGTGGGAGCCTGGAACATTGCCTGTATCTTCGGTGAACAATTGTCTATTGACAATGCCCCAAAACCGTGTGTCATTCCTTAGAGTACTGGACTCTAGCTGCTCCCTCCATGCCTCCTCCTTGAGAGCTCCCTTGCGGGTAGCTAGGGCCTGTTTATATTCTGTGCAACATACGCGTATATGTAGGGGGTTTCTTGGAACAATTTTGAAGGCCAACTTTAACTTACGTGCTGCCTTGGAGTAGGAAGAATCAAACCATCTTGGATTTGAGTTGGATACCTTCCGAGCAGGAGCCCTCAAAAGTTCCCCTGCTTTACGAGAAATTACGCTAAAGTCTCTCACCTCCTTGTGGAAAGCATCTGGGTCAATTTGGGACCATTTAAGGCGGCAGTCCACTGTCAGGGAAATATAAATAACCAGACCTCCTTTGGCTCTGCCACTAGTTGACGGTGAGGCAGGAGCAAAATAAGCTTTAAAACCCTCCAAAAACAGATTACAGTCCACCAACCAGGTCTCTTGAAGGCAGATTACTAAGAATTGTCGAGCAAACTGATGCCATATGGGATCCTGGATCTTATCTGGCAGGCCTGCTATGTTCCATGATAGAACATTATTGTCCGATATGTGGGGTGTCACCTCTCTTTGTGTTGATGGAAGGTAAACCATCTGTATTGTCTCTATCTCGTTTGCCGGGGTTGAGTGAACCCTCTGTTGGTGCATTGGCTCTGCTACGATCTCGGTAGGGATATCCAGTCAATCACATTCCTCTAACCCCAACAGCATAGGAAATCTGTTAGCTAATTCTAGGGTAGGAGGCACGACCGGAGTAAAGTGAGGCCCCCATGAGTGACTTGTACTATGAGTGGGGTGTGGGAGCCCTTGGTTCCTGGCTACAGCGTTTTTATAAGAGCATCTGGCTCGGGAAAAGTCCCTGACATTATTCCCTGTTATATACCCTTGAGAATCAGCTCTAAAGAAGAAACCCAGTGGAAGTGCCTGTATTATGGACCCATGATGTGATGGACCGGCATGAATATCCCCTGACAGGATTCTTTTGGCTATAGAGGCCCTGTTGAAGTTTACTATAACAAAGTCACCCCCTCCCGGCTTTCTAGAACTGCCAATCCAATCCACTCGGCGTACCATAATAATGCTACGTTCCACACCAGGACCTACGGGGGTATTGGTCGATAACCAATGGAGTACCTTGTTCTTTAACTTATTAAAATTCTCGTTTATACCTGGGGGAAGAGGTGGGACGTTCCCCAAGACCACTACATAAGGTGTGGATTCTGGGGAAGATGAATGGTAGGAGGGCGCTGACATACCTCCCCTGGCAGCGCCGCAGGACCATCCGGCTGGCCTGCAGAAAATTGGAGGTCCCGCCTGTGCAGAGAAACTGCTGGTGGCCTACTGCGAGTCTGACCACCCCTTGGGCCGTCTACCTACCCTTGAGCTAACTGCGCCACCTGGCGCTGTGCAGGCTGCTGGTCTCCATGCGAATTGGTAGGGTTGTTAGGTAAGCCCGGGTCAGATTTGGCTACTGATTCTGATACTGGGATCTCACTTGTAGCCCCGCAATTTGCGAGGGCATCGATTTGGGCCCCCCCTGCAAGACTTTTCTCAATTGCTGTCAACCTCTCCAAAATAGGACTCAGTTTGGTATCCAACAGGGTAGTCATTATGTATTTAAAAGCCTTAGTAACCATTGTGTCTAGGTTTGTGACTACCAACTTGGGCACCAAAGATGTGGTGGGGGGCTTAGTGGCTGGGGCAAGTTTTGGTCATTTTGCCGTACCCCCTGTGGTTTGGAGTTTCCGTTTTGTACTCCCCTCGCTGTTAGACCCCCATTTGGTGGAGGGTTGACTAGTCTGGAAGAGCGAATGGGTGGTCAAAGGATTCAGTCTGTTAGTGCTATCCTTCCCTTGTAGTGGAACAATCATTTCTCTTCTTTCAAATATTACAACTGTGGAGAGGGGTCTATGGGGGGTAGGGGAAGGGGCCGGAGAGGGAGCTTCAAGTACAAGTGGTAACCTTTCAGTGGTAAGGCAAGCTACAGACGACCCTTGGCAGCTGTCGGAGCAGGCCGGTAGAGATTCAACCAGGGGCACACTAGATCTAAGTGGAGGTGGATGCAAACAGTTAGAGGGTTATCTGGAAAGAAGCCTATTCACTAGTTCAATCTCTTTGTCAATCACGGCAGCTGCTCTCTGCAGAAAGCAGTCCATTGTGGTAACAGTGGAGGATGAACTAACCGCAGATTTAGCCCCAGCAGACCCCATCTAAACCTTTCGTCTCCCCATAGCTTTAAATGGCTTTAATGATACCAATACTATGCTGAAACAAATACAAACATAAAATCATTAAAATAAATGAAATACATTTAAACGGTGTATATACAGAATCAGTAGGAACAGAAGAGAAGCTTGTGGTATATGTCCAGTATTTAGTCCAGGGAAGCTTCCTCGCTATCAAGGGCTTCAAGTATCAGTGCTTGTAGTGTACGTCCATTCAATGACTATAAAATAGGTGTTAGTACAAGCCTACCTCCTTCCACAGGTACAAGGACTTGCTGGCTAGCTATCTGGGTATCGGCAGGCAGGCAGGTTGACCAACAGTTCGAAAAACGGGGAATGGCAACCAAGAGAAATGTCCCAGCCCAGCCTCTGCCGGTCTCGGACCGGTGCGGACGGGCGCAGACTGGCCCGCCCTTGGCCCGGGCACTCCCGCGCATGTCCCGCGCTGTTTTAGGGCCGCTGTGATTTTATCGGGCCCTCCAGCGCGGTGACATAATTGCAGTAGTGCAAGGGCCTCTGGGCAATGTAGTCTCATTGGGCCATTCCCCTCACACCCAGGAAAGAAGAAGTCAAGCCATTCCCCTCACAGCCGGAAAGGAGGCTGTGCAGCAATGAACGCAATGGACCCAGTCTGCTAGGTTTTGGAAAAGCGTCACTTCTCCAACTCTTTCCCAGCTCTTCCCCTGCTCCAATTCAGCCCGCACTCACAGTTTTTCTTCTTTGTCCCAGAAGCTTGTCCCAAGATTTAGTAGTCCTTTGTTGCCGGTTGCGGTATATAGGTTGCTGTAGGTTTATAGGTGGTGGTTTGTACGTCGGAGCAGGTGGGAGCAGAGCTGTATAACCTCAGATCCGTCACGGCAGCCCAAGCCCTGTGGCTCCGACAACAGCCGCTGCTCCCGCAGTACCGCAGCTGCCGCCATAGCCGCGGGCGTCACGGGAGTTCAGAAAACCCCGCCACTGCCGCAGGACCAATGCAGGATTGCCGGCAGAAAAAAGCCATGATTGGCTATTTGATTTACTTGTCAGACCCTAGGACAGTGCACCATGTGTGCCCAGGGCCTGTAAATCAAATACTGCTGGTGGGCTTGCTGCACTTGTTGTGCCACCCACAGAAGCAGCTTGTAAATTAAGACTCGGGCCTGCCATTGCAGAGCCTGTGTGCAGTCTGGGACTGCCATGTGGACTTGGCAAGTGCACACACTTTGTCATGCATTGCATCGAAGCGCCAAGTCTGTCGCATAGTTGGGGGATGCAGTAAGAAACCGACGCATCACCTCCCCATGCAGTAAGAAACCGACGCATCACCTCCTCTCTGGTAAGGAACCCACACATCACCTCCCCTGTGTAGCATTACGGACCAACGCATCACCTCCCCCAGAGCAAGGAACCGACGCATCACCTTCCCTGAGTGTAAGGAACTGACGCATCACCTTCACTCAAACCCTTATTACTTGAATTTTTCAACGCTTTCACAGTACTTTGTGTAAAAGTGTTGCATCCTACATTTTCTTGGAACAGAACTGTTTCTACCTTCTAAGAATCATATTTCTTTTACTGTATTGCAGATTTTTTTTTAAACCCTTATTGTACAGTTCAATAAAATTACAAGCAAGGGCCAACAACCACAGGGGCCGGCCGCAACACACGAATAAGACCCACTATAGTATCAAATGACACAGCTCTTCAGCCGACAACCCTGAGGTCCGGCAGCGAATCAGGATAAACATTGTATTGAACTCACAACACGTTACATGATAAGACGAAGGTTTCATTTTATGTTTAACCCCCCCCCCCCTAAAAAGCGGGAAAAAAGAAACAGACATATCTGGGGCCATACATTCAAGCACTATGATAAAGTGAGCAGGTACGAAAATAGAATAATCACAGATCAATTTAATGGGAACGGCCGAGACGCCTGCGCTAGCAAGCACAAAACAGGATGTACGACAAAGCAATTTATAACCCAAGGCAGTCGCCCGCACCCAGACCCCGCCCACCCATTGACGCCAGGATAGAAAAAGAAGTACGGTTACCAGATACTGGAAGACATACGAAATCAGGATAATACCCCAACGTTATGAAAGGAGAGCGAAAGGAAAGCGTGAGATAAAGAAACCATAAAAACTACCATAAAAACTAAACTAACTAACAAAACTATAGACCCATCCCCCCACCCTGCACCCCTGCATGTGGCTTTTGCCTAACCCCAACTAGCAGCGTGCCTGTCGCCCCGACTAACTAAACTACAAAAAGTTAAAAAAAATGGAGGAGGAGAATATCATACAAACTCCCAGTCACCTTTCCCCCCCGCCTGAAACAAACAACCCCTGTCCTAAGACCACAGAGTACTCAAAAATATTAGAGACAGAGCCAGACAGGGGAGACGTTGAACACCGCCCAACCTCCCGCAAGCATTACGTTAGCGAATCCCTTGTCCTCTAAAGCCCCGAAATCAGACCCAGAACAACAGTCTCATCCTTGACCCCTCCGATCTTTCATGCGGACTCTGTCCGGTAACACCATCACCGCCCCAGGAGAGTCAAAGTTCGTAGGAAGTTCAATTAAGATTAATATGAGCCCAGTCGAACACATTGAGTCTCTGCAAGCATCCGCCACCGGTAAGATCTCCCTCACCGACATGCAGTCCAGATATCCTTTCCTCCGTAGATGTAAAAGAACCACAAGGGCGGGAAGGGACAGTGGTGACTTTCAGTTTTTGCAAGTCGTAGTCTCAAGGAGTGAAGAACCAGGCAGCTCCACAATGATCGGCTGCGATGGTGAATGCAGCGATACCCCCAGAGAAACAATTCCGCAAGTATTCTGCAAACAGGTCAATGGCGTCAAAACTTTATCGCGCACGGGGTCTCCATCCTCCTTTACTACGGGCATCGTTGGAGAATCAGTTCGTTGAAAGTCATGCAATTGAACAGAGCCCAGACTCGGTCGCCCAGTTTCGATGTCACCAACGATCATTTTATGGACAATGGTCTCCAGATGCAATCGAAGTGCCATTACGGTCTTCAAAGACGGCTCACAGATCGTCCAATCCGCCTCCACTCGCTCGGTTCCAAGCATGGGCGGGTTCCTCAGAGAGCCGGGTCTCTCCGGGAGAAGAGGCAAGAGCGGAGCGGACAGCAACGGAGGGTGCATTATCGGTCAGCAGTACGCCACCGCGAGCGAGGGCCCCAGCCTAGCAGACCCGGGAGGTGACGACTGGGTCACCGGGGACGGGGACTCCCCCCCACAGCCACAGACGAAGCCTATCACCACTCCTTCAGTATAAAACAGACCAGATGCTTGCCACCAAAAACAGTCCAGGATAACCTCCACTGCAAGAAACCGGACCCTGTCTGAGTCCCACGGCCGATGTTATTCAACTGCAACCCGGCTGGGCAAGTACTCGAGGCCCCGGCTCAGAAGCTGGGTTAGGCCGAGATCTTAAACACGACACAACTCCGTCAATCTGGGCAATAAAATTCTCGGGACCGCACCGTCAGATTCAGCAACAGTTCATCCACACGGGGGTCGGGCGTAAAATCAGGATATCTGGCAGGATCATCAAGCAACAGACGGAGGTCGGAGGAGCCGGGAGCCTATGCAGCCATCTTGGTTGCTGTGTAGCTCCTCCTCCTGTATTGCAGATTTTTGGTGTTTAGTCTTGTTTTGGTTTAGATAAAAACTACCTATTTTTCTAAACTGGTGTGGTGTCCATTTGTAATGTTTTTACTGTATTACTGTATGTGTTCACAATGCTTCACTCACTGCCTCTGAGATAAGCCTGTCTGCTCATGTCAAGCTACCAAGGGGGTGAGCAGGGGATATTCGAGGAGTTTATCCCCTTACCCTGACTAGGAAGAAGGGTCCTGTTAGATCTGGCACCATTAGCATGGGTCTCCATTCCATTTTTTGCTGTTGCCTCCTTTGTTTTTGCTATGTTTTTGCTGGTCTAGATGCTTTGGGCACTTTGCCACTGCAATTCAGTGCCAAAGTGCAAGTGCTCCCTACTGTACATTGTTGTAATGGATTAGTGACTCCATGATTGGCAATTTTATTTACTTGTCAGACCCTAGTACAGTGCACCATGTGTGCCCAGGGCCTGTATATGAAATGCTGCTGGTGGGCTTGCAGAACTGGTTGTGCCACCCACAGAAGCCGCTCCTAAAATATGACTCAGGCCTGCCATTGCAGAGTCTGTATGGAGTCTGGGACTGCCATGTCGACAGGGCATGTGCACACACTTGCCAGTCCCTAAAATCTTTCCTTTTCTACATGTTATTCACCCCTATGGTAGGCCCAAGGTACCCCCATGGGCAGGGTGCTTTGTATGTAAAAGGTAGGAAATGCCTTGATTTGTGTGGCATATCCTGATAGCGACAGGCAATTTCATCTTTCACTATTGCAAGGCTACCTGTTCCTAGAGGCCAGAATAGGCAGTTTGATTAAAACATCTTATAATCCTAACTGACCCAGGGGACTAAGGTAGAAATTCCTTTCACTGACCTGAGCCCCCATAGAATAGAGAGTAGAAGGAGGAGATTTCCTTTTAGCTACCTAGCCAGGTCTGATTTCAAACAATGCTGTCTCCACCTCCTGCCAGGAAGCTGCACGCAGGAGGACAGAACTGGTTTTGACTAGGTACAGACACTCTCTGCCTTCAGAGAACAAAATATTTTGCAGTATAAATATTGGGGCCCAGACCCCAGAACTTTAGATCACTTCTGGAAATCAAGACAAACCTTTGCTGAGGAAAGGAAGCTGAAGGAGGAGACTGCCCTTGCACTGGTGACTGTTAGGGGTTGGCCTCCAGTGGTTACTTATTGCCAAAGAAAGGAAAAAAGGAACTTTGTGTGTACTTTAATAATCTTGAGGAAGATCTCCAAGGGCTTGAAGCTGAGCTTCCCTCCTGTTCTGAAGTCTCAGGGACACAAAGACTTCACCACCAGCTCTCCCTGAATTCCCTTGCTGGGAATTCTACCTGCAGTGAGGTACCTGCTGTTGTTTGGGCCCTCTGAGAGACTGTATGTCGCTGGGAGCTGAAAGCGCGAAGTAATGAGGAGAAGCGTGTCGCCGATGCAGCAGTTGCTGTCGCATCGCCGAAGAAGCGTGCCACCGCAGATGTTCGCCGTTGCATCGCAGGCTAACCATGTCACATCCCCGGAGAAGAATGCCGCCACCGTAAGAACAGGTGCGCCGCCTCCCCCGAAGCAAGGCACTGACGCATCGCCTTCCCTGCAACCCTTTTGTTTGTATTGCGTGATGTATCTAAGGTACTTTGAGAGTAAAGTGTTGCATTTCATCTACATTGAATTAAGCTATTTCTATCATTTTAAAGTCTTATTTTGTATTACTGTATTGTGGATTTTTGTCGCTTGGTCCTGTGTTAAGTCTAGTAAAGATTACTTATTTTTCTAAACTGGTGTGGTGTCCATTTGTAGTGTTTTCGCTGTATTACTGCATGTGTTCACAAATGCTTTACACGCTGCCTCTGACATTAGCCTGTTGCTTGTGCAAAGCTACCTAGGGGGGGAGCAGGAATTATTCAGGAGTGTATCACCCTTTCCCTGACTAGAAGCAAGGGTTCCTATTTGGACAAAGGTGCATACCATTGCCAACTAGAGACCCCCATTTCTAACATTGGTGGTCAGTGGTAAGGATTTGGACTTGCATTTGTGACTCATATACTGTGATTGGTGTACACTACTAGTGAGTGCAGATCATTACGGGACCACATACATTTGGTAGAATGTTTCTGGGACTATTTTTTGAGAACTGCCAATACTTACCATGAGTAAGCCAGCATCCAATGCATCTATGGATTTAGATTTTGAAGAAGAGAGGATTGATACCTACACTGTGCCACACCTTAAAGCTGTTTTTTGGCAATTCAAAATCTACAAGAGAGGTCTCACCAAGAAAGAGGAATACCAAAAGGAGCTGAGGGCCTGGTTGGAATCTAGGGATACCAGTGAGCATCCTGAAGAGCCTAGAATGGAAGGAGAGAGAATGGAGATGGGCAGCTGGAGGGGCCATTGGGCCTGACTGGGGGGAAAGCACCTTCCAGGGCTGGCAGCAGTGTTTCTTCTTAGGGCCTATCTCCAGAAGAGCTGGAGGACAGGGAGAAAACTAGGATGCATGAATTGGAGCTCACAAAGCTCAGGCTGGGGAGGGAGGATAAGAAGTTGGCATTTCAGAGAGAGAAAGTAGCCATAGAAGAGAAAAAGATTCTTTTAGAGCATGAGAGAGGGTTGAAGGATTTGGATCTGAAAGCAAAAAGTTTCGAGACCAGTCCCTCTGGTGGCAGCACACCATCCATGCCTGCAGAAGCGCAAGTGTTTATTCCCAAAGATGTCATTAAGGAGTTCCATAAGCATGAAGATGTTGGGCAATAGTTTAAGACCTACGTAGTAGCTATGACCTCTCAACGGGTGCCTGAGAAGGATTGGGGAGCGGGGTTGTGGGGGCGGTTTCTCAGTGATGGGCGGGATACCTTGTTAGACTTACCCTCTGAGGAGCAGAATTCCTATGTCCACATGAAGGAAGCCTTAATGACCAGCTATGGGTTGACCCCAGACCTTTATAGACAAAGGTTTAGGATTTGTAAGAAACTGGAGTCAAGTACTTGGGTGGAATAAGTGAATTTCTTTTGCAGAGCACTGGATAGTTGGATGGTTGGGTGAAGGGTATCAAAGTGAATGATTTTGAAGCACTCTATGATTTGATTGCTTGGTAGCACGTGTCTAGTAATTGTTTTTCAGAGCTACGCCAGCACCTTATTGATATTAAGCTGACTATCCCTAGGAAGCTTGCTGAGGAGGCAGACTGCTGGGTTAGCACCAGGGTCAACAAGGGTCATGTGGGAAACTTCACCAAAGGTGGGCAGGGTCCCTAGCAGAAGAGTGGGGGGACATGGGTAAACAGAGGGACTTCCAGAAAGGGCCCCAAAGTAATCACCAAGGGAATGGTTCCCAGCCTCCCCCTGAGAAGAAGTCAGGTGCCCGACAGATAAGCCTGTTCAGAAAGGGCCCAGGAAAAGTTCTAATTGTGGTGAGGTGGGCCACTGCTTCTGGGATCCTAAGTGTCCCATGAAAGCAAATACAACACCCACTGGTGCACCCCCTGGCAGATGGCTAGTGTAGCCCTAGGAGAGGAGATGGGTGCCCAAGGTGGGTGGGGTCCAGCAGAGATGTCCCTAGTTTCTTTTGGAGACAGTGAGTGAGATGGTCCCTAGGACCCAGCTGCTGCCTGATAACACTAAAAAATACAAGCAGTGGGTGACCATCAATGGCCATAGGGGGGAGGCTCTGAGAGACACTGGAGTTAGTGTGACAGCTGTCAGTAGTCGGCTGATGTCTGAAGAGCAGGTGATCCCCCATGCATTGTACCCTGTAGTTGCTGCTGACAACTCAGAGAGCCACTGTAAGGTGACCCAGGTTCCCTTTGAGTGGGGGTCTCAGGTACCTTTCAAGTAGCTGTGAGCCAGCCATGCCGGGTGACTGTCTGCTAGGCAATGATTTGGAAAGCTCCCCTTGGGCTAAGGTGGAGAGAAGGGCTCATCTAGAGATGTTGGGTCTGAGTGGGTGTGTGTGACCACTCGGTCCATGGCAGCCAGTAACGGTGTTCAAAAGGACCTGTAGTCTGAAAGAGGAACACATGTGCCTGCCTAAAGAGAAAAGGCAGGGGGCGCAGGAAACAGGCGCCCAAAGTTCCCATGGTCCAGGAGGAGGACGATTTTGGAAAAGGGGGGTGGTGATGGACAGAGTTTCTGAATGATGCAGAATACTCTTACCAAGTCAAGAGACTATGTGTGGGAGGGTATGCTCAGACGTGAGTCCCTTGCTCATTGCACCATCAGGATTCAAGCAAGCCGGGCCGAAGAAGGCTGTGATGCCAGAAACCGGTCCCCGGAAGCTTGTTTCCTTCCCAGTATAAGAATTGGCTTGGTAGTTTGGTTTGCCCTGTTCCCAGCATGCACTGGGACAGGAACAGACTAATTTGCATATAGCCAGGTTCTGAGCTGGGATGGTGCATTGAGCTAAAAAACGGTGATGGATTAAAACCATGATCTCTTGACTTGGTAAGAGTATTCTGCATCATTCAGAAACTCTGTCCATCACCAACCCCCTTTTCCAAAATCGGTTTTATCCACACTATGTGTGGGAGGGTATGCTCAGACGTGAGTCCCTTGCTCATTGCACCATCAGGATTCAAGCAAGCCGGGCCGAAGAAGGCTGTGATGCCAGAAACCGGTCCCCGGAAGCTTGTTTCCTTCCCAGTATAAGAATTGGCTTGGTAGTTTGGTTTGCCCTGTTCCCAGCATGCACTGGGACAGGAACAGACTAATTTGCATATAGCCAGGTTCTGAGCTGGGATGGTGCATTGAGCTAAAAAACGGTAATGGATTAAAACCATGATCTCTTGACTTGGTAAGAGTATTCTGCATCATTCAAAAACTCTGTCCATCACCACCCCCCTTTTCCAAAATCGGTTTTATCCACACAATGTGTGGGAGGGTATGCTCAGACGTGAGTCCCTTGCTCATTGCACCATCAGGATTCAAGCAGGCCGGGCCGAAGAAGGCTGTGATGCCAGAAACCGGTCCCCGGAAGCTTGTTTCCTTCCCAGTATAAGAATTGGCTTGGTAGTTTGGTTTGCCCTGTTCCCAGCATGCACTGGGACAGGAACAGACTAATTTGCATATAGCCAGGTTCTGAGCTGGGATGGTGCATTGAGCTAAAAAATGGTGATGGATTAAAACCATGATCTCTTGACTTGGTAAGAGTATTCTGCATCATTCAGAAACTCTGTCCATCATCACCCCCCTTTTCCAAAATCGGTTTTATCCACACTATGTGTGGGAGGGTATGCTCAGACGTGAGTCCCTTGCTCATTGCACCATCAGGATTCAAGCAAGCCAGGCCGAAGAAGGCTGTGATGCCAGAAACCGGTCCCCGGAAGCTTGTTTCCTTCCCAGTATAAGAATTGGCTTGGTAGTTTGGTTTGCCCTGTCCCAGCATGCACTGGGACAGGAACAGACTAATTTGCATATAGCCAGGTTCTGAGCTGGGATGGTGCATTGAGCTAAAAAACGGTGATGGATTAAAACCATGATCTCTTGACTTGGTAAGAGTATTCTGCATCATTCAGAAACTCTGTCCATCACCACCCCCCTTTTCCAAAACCAGGAGGAGGCAGACCTTGAGGGGGATTCCCTGGAACCTACAGTGGAACAGGTAGCTGAACTGGGAGACCTGCCTGAGCAGGAAGGCGGACCCTCCAGGGAAGAGTTCTGTGAGGAGCAGAAGAAGTGCCTTTCTCTTGTGGGTTTGCAGCCACAGGCCACAAACCAGGCAGCAGGTGATCAGTCTTGATCACATTCAATCTACGGGGAGAATGGCCTCCTGTATAGCGAGCCTAAGGTTGCTGAGCCCGGGTCAGCCTGTGTGCTGGTGGTACCCCAACGCTTCGGAGCCTTCCTACTGGGTTTGGCTCATGATGTGCCTTTAGCAGGACATTTGGGGCAGGACAAGACCTTTGAAAGGCTTGTTACCCACTTGTTTTTTTTTTTTTGTTTTTTTTTTTTGTATGTTCTTATATAGCGCTCGAATCACCCGGAGGCATCTCGGCGCTTGCCTTGGGAACCCGTCCTGGCTTTTCCCTGTGAGATAGCCCCTACAGGGCATCCCCAAGGTGAAAGCCAGGCATCCCGCCGCGGGGCGGCCGTTGTGGAGATTAAGCAAGCTTAATGCCCAGAGTTGCAGAGTGAGAACCCATGATTAGGGCAGGCACCGAAGCGAGAATTATCGAGTCCGTGGACATTTGAGCTCAAGACCCTGCCGCGTCGGGAATTGAACCCTGGTCCCGGGTCTGACCTCTGCTCCAGGGTCTGCCTGCTCTAACCAGTGAGCCACACTTCTCCAGTGGCCCCAAATGCGCAAGAGTTTAGATACTCATTGCAGGACCTGTGAAACTTGCCAGGCAAATGGTAAGAGTGGGAGGAAGCACAAGCTTCCTCTCCAACCTTTCCCTGTGGTCAGCACCCCCTTTGAAAGGGTGGGCAATAACATTGTGGGGCCTCTGTGTTCCAAGACAGCCATGGGCAACAGGCTCATCCTGGTCTTGGTGGACCATGCCACCCGGAAGCCATCCCTCTACGGACAGTGATGGCCCCGTGGTGGGACGTGCATTGATGGGGATTTTCCCCAGAGAGGTGGTGTCAGACCAAGGTACCAACTTCATTTCCAAGTATATGAAGTCCCTGTGGCGGGAGTGTGGTGTAACCTACAAGTTCACCACTCCTTACCACCCTCAAGGTAATGGGCTGGTTGAGAGATTCAACCTGACCCTAAAAGGCATGATTATGGGCCTTGAGGAACCTATGGGGCATAAGTGGGACATCCTCTTGCCATGCCTTCTGTTTGCTTACTGAGAGGTGCCACAGACGTCCTTAGGGTTCAGCCCCTTTGAACTGCTGTATGGGTACCCTGTAAGAGGACCTCTGAGTTTGGTAAAAGAAGGCTAGGAGGAAGCTCCCATTAAACTTCCCCAGGATGTGTATAGCTAAATGCTGGCCTTCAGAAACCAATCCCGGCGTTTCGCTCAGGCGAATCTGGAAGCCAGCCAGGAAGAGATGAAACGGTGGTATGATCGAGTTTCAGCCTGGTCAGAAAGTTTGGGTCATGGCCCCCGTGGAGCCTTGTGTGCTCTGGGATAAGGTGACCTGACCATTTGAGGTGGTGTAGCACAAGAGTAATGTCACCTTCTTGGTGAACTTGCAGTCTCCTAGGAACCCTTTGCGGGTCCTGCATGTAAACCGCATGAAGCCCCACTTAGAGAGGTCCGAAGTGGGCATGCTCCTAGCAACAGATGATGGGATGGAGGAGGAGACTGAGCCTCTTCCTGACCTCTTTTCTGCAACAGAGCAAGATGAGTCAGTGGAGGGTGTAATCCTCTCTACCTCCCTGACCCCTGAGCAGCAGGATGACTGTCGCCAACTGTTGGGACAGTTTCCTGATCTGTTCTCCCTGCTCTACTCCTAGTGTCACTATGATTGGTGCGTCCATGATGCGGACACTGAGGACAGTCTTCCTGTAAAGCAAAAAACGTACAGAGTGACTGACAGGGTCAGAGCGTGCATCACGGAGGAGGTCTCCAAGATGTTTGTGCTAGGGGTGATTGAGTCCTCTAACAGCCCTTGGGCCAGCCCAGTGGTCTTGGTCCCAAAGGTTGCCGCGCCTGGAGCCACGCCCGAACTCCGGTTCCGTGTGGACTACTGAGGACTCAATTCAGTCACCAGGACTGATGCGCACTCCATCCCCAGAGCTGATGAGCTCATTGATCGGTTAGGGGCTGCCCGGTACCTCAGCACGTTTGATATAATATCTGGGTACTGGAAGATCGCCTTAACTGATGGGGCAAAGGAGAGGTCAGCATTCTCCACACCAGAGGGGCACTACCAATTTCGGGTTATGCCCTTTGGGATGAATAATGCCCGTGCCACCTTTCAGAGGTTGATCAACCAGGTGTTGGCTGGACTGGAGGATTTCAGTGCCGCCTACCTGGACGACATGGCAGTGTTCAGCGAGAGTTGGAAAGAACACTGCACCACCTCTGGGAAGAGTTGATGGCACTGCGGAGAGGAGGCCTCATGATCAAGGCGAGTAAATGCCAGATTGAGCAGGGTTCCGTGGTGTACTTGGGACACCAGATTGGGAGCGGACAGGTGGCACCCCTACAACCCAAGATTGATACCATCCTGGCTTGGGAACCCCCCCAAGACCCAGACAGAGGTGGGAGCCTTTTTAGGACTCACATGGTACTTCAGGAGGTTTGTCAAGGGGTATGGCACATTGTTGCACCCTTGACAGAGCAGACTTCCAGGAAGCAGCCCAAGAAGGTGAACTGGAATGTGTGAAGCATTGAACACTGGATGAGGGTCAGCACTCTCCCCAGCAGTCTCACCTGTCTGCCTCTTCAACATCTACATGGCACTGCTCGCTAACATCGTCTGAGCACACCACCTCAACACCATCTCGTACGTTGATGACACCCAGCTGATCCTCTCCCTCACCAAGGACCCAGCCACCACAAAATCCAAGCTCCACGAGGGAATGAAGGCCGTCACAGACTGGATGAAGACTAGCCGGCTGAAACTGAACTCGGACAAAATGGAGGTCCTCATCCTCGGCTCCACCTCCTCTGCATGGGATGACTCCTGGTGGCCGGCCACAATGGGAGCTGCCCCGACACCCACTAACCACGCACGCAACCTGGGGTTCATTCTGGACTCAACCCTCTCTATGACCCAGTAAGTTAACGCTGTTTCCTCCTCCTGCTTCAACACCCTCCGCATGCTCTGCAAGATCTACAGATGGATCCCCAGTGAAACCAGAAGGACGATCACCCAAGCACTCGTCAGCAGCAGGCTGGACTACGGCAATGCCCTTTATGCAGGAACCACGGCCACACTCCAGAAGAGACTCCACCGCATACAAAACGCCTCTGCATGCCTCATCCTCGGACTCCATCGCTCGCCACAGCCACATCACCACCCACCTGAAAGACCTGCATTGGCTCCTGGTCAACAAGTGGATCACCTTCAAGCTCCTCACCCACGCTCACAAAGCACTCCACAACACCAGACCAGCATACCTCAACGAACAACTGTCCTTCTACACCCTGAACCGCCAGCTTCGCTCCGCCGACCTCGCCCCCGCCACCGTCCAACGAATCTGCCAAATGACCACCAGCAGCAGATCATTCTCCCACCTCACGGCAAAGACACGGAACACCCTCCCCGCCCACCTACATCAGACACAGGACCTGCTGACCTTCAGGAGACTTCTCAAAACCTGGCTGTTTGACCAGTAGCTGCTTCCCCCACCCCCTTAGCGCCTTGAGACCCTCACGGGTGAGTAGCACGCTCTACAAATGTTTGATTGATTGAATGACACCTGTCAGAAGGCTTTTGATGCCCTGAAGACCTCCAACTTCTCTAAATAATTCATTGTGCAGGCAGACGCTTCAGAGCATGGAGTAGGCGTTGTGCTTTCACAGATAAATGATGAGAGCCTAGACCAACCTGTAGCCTTCATCAGTAGGAGGTTACTTCCACAGGAACAGAGGTGGAGTGCAAATGAGCTTGAGGTATTTGATGTGGTCTGAGCCCTGAAGAAGTTGAGACCATACTTGTTTGTGACTCACTTCCGGGTTCAGACCGACCACAGGTCCCTCAGATAGTTGATGCAGATGAGAGATGAGAATCCAAAGCTGTTGAGGTGGTCCATTTCCCTACAGGAGATGGACTTCACGGTGGAACACCCCACTGGTACAGAACACGACAATGCTGATGGTCTGTCCAGATCTTACCACCTTAGTGAAGAGACCTCCCAAGGGGTGGTAAGTTCTCCCCACATTTCAGATGGAGGGGACATGTTTTAGACCTGGCACCTTTGGCGTGGGTCTCCCTTCCATTTTTTGCTGTTGCTTCCTGTGTTTTTGCTATATTTTTGTTGGTCTAGATGCTTAGGGCACTTTGCCACTACTATTCAGTGCCAAGGTGAAAGTGTTCCCTATTGAAAATTGTTGTAATGGATTAGTGACTCCATGATTGGCTATTTGATTTACTTGTCAGACCCTAGTACAGTGCACCATGTGTGCCCAGGGCCTGTAAATCAAATACTCCTGGTGGGCTTGCTGCACTTGTTGTGCCACCCACAGAAGCAGCTTGTAAATTAAGACTCGGGCCTGCCATTGCAGAGCCTGTGTGCAGTCTGGGACTGCCATGTGGACTTGGCAAGTGCACACACTTTGTCATGCATTGCATCGAAGCGCCAAGTCTGTCGCATAGTTGGGGGATGCAGTAAGAAACCGACGCATCACCTCCCCATGCAGTAAGAAACCGACGCATCACCTCCTCTCTAGTAAGGAACCCACACATCACCTCCCCTGTGTAACATTAGGGACTAACACATCACCTCCCCCTGAGCAAGGAACCAACGCATCACCTTCCCGGAGTGTAACGAACCGATGCATCACCTTCCCTGCGAACCTTTTTGCTTGAATTTTTTTTAGGTTTCGCCTGCACAACGCTTGCGCTGTGCTTGAGAAATCTATTATTTTTAATATAAACTTAAAAGGGAGTTACATCCCTCCTCCTCTCTTTCCTGGCTTCTTATTGGTTCCTGTGCGTGCCACTTGCTTTCCTCTAATTCTTTTGCCTGTAGCATATTTTCCTGCATCTACCAATGCTTGTTCCGCGTCTGCTTCTCTTATCAGTTTCCCGCCACCGGAATACTGTCAACATCCACTTATGTGGAACTATAATTTTGTAAAGGTTTGCCTTTTACTCTTGCAGCATATTTATATAACAATTTTTCACCCAGAGAGATCGAGGGGCAGATATACAAGCCCCCTGCGCCTCTTTTACGCTGCTGTTGCATCACTTTTGTGAAGCAGCGGCGGCGCAAAAGATGCACCATGGTGCGGGGTATTTACAACGTGACGCATCTCCCAGACGCGTCAAGTTGTAAAGCCCTGCGCCTGAAGGAGGCGTTCCATCGCAGGGAGGGGGCGTTCCGGCGCAGGAACGCCTACCAAAAGTGGCCGAGTGAAATCTACAAGATTTTACTCAATCACTTTTGGGCCCATGCTGCGTCAAAACCCTGCACCTGCTTGAAGCAGGCGTAGGGATTGACGTAACATTGTGGAGATAGGGTCCCCCAGAGCATTGCTGGAGCTGCATCACGCTTGCGACGCAACCCCAGCAATGTGCCGCTTTTTTACGGCACAGATGCGTGAGGCATCTGTGCCGTTTTTGCCCCATGGTGGCCGAGCTGTGGCGCACAATAATTGGCGCATCCCTGCTGATGTGCAGGGATGCGCCAGTTATTGTAAATCTGTCCCCTAATGATTTGCATACATCCACAGGATATTGCGCAGCGCTGTTGAGACTCGAACCGGAATCCACAGCTCTCAAGTCAGCAGCTCTGGGTGCTGCGCCACATCCTCTCTACTTCCATGTTATGTCAGGGAGCTCTTTCCTACTCCTGGACGATGGTTGATGAAAACAGCTCTTTATCCAACATAAAGAGCAATCGGTGCACCAACACATTAATACAATAACAATTATAAAGTCTATGTCCAAGATTTGTTCTTTATAAATAAAAAATATCAAGCAACATGTAGGGTAGACCAGCCAGCACGTTTTGTCCAATACAATGGACTTCTTCAGGGCATGAGTGGGTTCCACTCAGAGGGAGGGGCCATTGTATCTGTGCCAAATGCAGATGACTGGAAACCGGATAGAACAATCACTCTGATATGTAATCATATGAGGTGCCGGGACTAAATACACGGAGTAGCCTGCAAATTCCCGGAATACAAAGCCCAACATTTTGAGTATGAAAGCAACAAGTTAATCACTGTGTCTGTATTCAGCAAAAACGGTCCATGATGGGCATTGTAGTTAGCCCAGCACCCTATTAAGCACCAACATCAACAGAAGTTTGATCTCCCCTCTTTATTACAGGAGCTCTTTCCAACTGATGGTTGATGAAAACAGCCCTTTCTTCATTACATATGTGAAACCGAAGCATTACTAATGCTCGTTGTTGTTACATTCAGAGACCCTTGACCTTGTCTTCAGGCAGGTCGCTCCCCATGCCGCGCAGCTCCACCTGACTGCGCCCGTGCCCTTGTGCCCCGGATCCCGCTGCTGACTCCGTGTCTGTGGGTGTTTGAGGCCTGCCTCCACTCGCAGGCTACCACCTGCGCATCATCCTTGGTGGCCAGTGGGCCTTAGGTATGTAGCTGTTGGTCGCATTCTGTGCCCCCATTACTGTATTGTGACCGCTGTATTTGTGCCCCAGTTTTTTTCTGTGACCTCTTGTCTTGTGACTGTACTGACTCTATTTTTATTTCTGTTGCTGCCTTGGCTTAACTTAGGCTTGCTTGTTTCCTTCCTGTTGTTGTGCTCGTTCTCTCTTCCCGCCGCTGTGTCCCTACGGCCCCACCCCCTGCCCTCATTGGCTCTCCCCCCAATCAGCTGCTCCTCCCTCCCACCTCCCCTTCTTATGGTGGCCGCGCGCCGCTGGCGCACCGAAGGCGCGCCAAAGGCAAACCCGTCTGCGCCCGTCCGTGCCTGGACCGCGCACAGCGCCCGAAACTCTGGACCCCAAAGCCGCCACAACACCAGACTGCACTACGATTCAAGCACCCTCCACGCACTCAACCCCAGACGAGATCACTCCTGCTACCGAGCCACCCCGAATCGCACCCAAGGGCCCTTCACCTGCCGGAACTGCAGCTTCACCAGCATCCGGCTCTCCAAACCATCAACAAGAGAACCCAACCACCTCCGATGCATCCTCTTCAATACCCGCTCCACCCGTAAGCACGCCATCGAACTCTGGGACCTCCGAGACTCAACCACCCCTGACGTCGCCTTCCTGACGGAGACCTGGCTGAACACAACCTCGGCTCCAGACATCGCCATAGCCATCCCAGAAGGCTACAAGATCTCCCGCAGAGACCGCACCAATGGAGTGGGAGGTGGAATCGCCATCATCCACAAGAACACCCTCCGAGTCTTAACCAACACCGACGACACCCTCAACACCGTCGAGCACATTCACTTCCAGATCCACACCGACCTCAACACCACCCTCAGAGGAACACTTGTCTACAGACCACCCGGACCCCGACCACAGTTCAGCGACACCATCGTCGACCTCATCAGCACCCACGCCCTCGCCTCCACGGACAACATCCTCCTCGGGGACCTGAACTTTCATCTTGAGAACAACAACAATGCCAACTCCACCACCCTGACCGACAAGCTCGCCAACCTCGGACTCAAACAGCTCGTGACGACACCCACCCACGCTGCTGGAAACACACTAGACCCCATGTTCTCTGCAAGTCCCCACATCTCCTTCAACCACACCACCGCACCCCACTGGACAGACCACAGATGTGTCCCCTTTACCTTCAGGAAACCCACCACGCACCACCGCACCCAACAGATGCCACGCCGCTTCTGGGACAAGATCACCGAGGACCAACTGACCACCACCCTCGCCCTGGAACCACCCGCCGACCCCGACACCGCCACCATCAACCTCAAACAGTGGATCAACGACTGCGCTGACACCCTCGCCCCACTCAAGACCTCCGCCACCAATCACCCCAACAAGAAAGCTGCATGGTTCACCGAAGACCTCCGGACCTCCAAGTGCACCTGTCGGAAGCTGGAGCAGAGCTGGCTCTGCGACCGAACACCAGACAGCTACACAGCCCACAAGAACGCCACCCGCAGACTCCACAAACTCATCAGGACCGCCAAGAGGACCTCCTTCAAGAACCGCCTAGACAGCAATGCACACAACAGCAAAGAGCTCTTCAACATCGTGAAAGAACTCTCCAACCCAAGCTCCAACACCAACGACATTCCACCATCACAAGACCTGTGCGACTCGCTGGCCACCTTCTTTCACCGCAAGATCACTGACATCCAAGACAGCATCAACACTGCCACCGCCACATCCACCGCCGAGACCACCACCCCGGCGACCACCACCCGCACCAGTCGCCTGACCGCCTGGTCCAACGTCAGCAACGAAGACACCATCAAGACCATGAACTCCATCCACTCTGGATCCCCATCTGACCCATGCCCTCACCACGTGTTCAACAAAGCCAGCACAGCCATCGCACCCCATCTCCAGAAAACAATCAACATTTCCTTCAAGACAGCAACCTTCACGGAGAGCTGGAAGCACGCCGAGATCAACACCCTACTGAAGAAACCCAAGGCGGACCCCAAGGACCTCAAGAACTTCCGGCCCATCTCCCTGCTCCCGTTTCCGGCGAAAGTCACGGAGAAGATTGTCAACAGACAGCTGACCCACTACCTCGAAGACAACAACATCCTGGACCCATCCCAGTCCGGCTTCTGCAGCAACCACAGCACCGAGACCGCCCTCATTGCCGCCACCGACGACATCAGGATCCTTATGGACAAAGGAGAAACAGCCGCCCTCATCCTTCTGGACCTATCAGCAGCCTTCGACATGGTCTGCCACCGCACCCTAACAGCACGCCTCCATGACGCGGGAATCTAAGAGAAGGCCCTGGCTTGGACCACATCCTTCCTCTCCGGAAGAACCCAGAGCATCCGTCTCCCACCCTTCCGCTCCAAGACCACTAAGATCATCAGCGGCATTCCACATGGATCATCCCTCAGCCCAACGCTGTTCAATATCTACATGGCACCACACGCCCACGTCGCCCGACAGCATAGTCTCAACATCATGTCCTACGCCGACGACACCCGGCTGATCATCTCCCTCACCGAAGACCCCCACACTGCCAAAGCCAACCTCCACATTGGAATGAAGGCCATCACCGAATGGATGAAGGACAGCAGGCTGTAGCTGAATTCAGACAAGACGGAGGTCCTCATCCTCGGTCCCACCCCCTCAGCCTGGGACGACTCCTGGTGGCCAACATCACTAGGAACAGCCCCAGAACCCACCAACCACGCATGCAACCTGGGGGTCTTCCTTGTTAGAATTGGGGGTCTCTGGTTGGCGCAAGTATGCCCTTGTGACAAGCAGGGACCCTCTCCTCTAAGTCAGGGCGAAGGATGACCCCTTAGAATTACCCTTGCTCACCCTCTAGGTGCGTGGCGTGAGCAGCCAAGGCTATTCTTCAGGCGTTATTCAGTTAAGCATTTGTAATCACACACACAGTAAAATGTACCAATCCCCCCACAAATGGACACCAGGCTGTGAATATATAAAAATACGCTCCTTTATGTAAAAAAAATATATATATCAGTACAGACTTATCACAAGACCACATATAACGTTGTTTTCAGATTAGGCCACAGATTGTAAATAGGCAAAGCTTGTCTTCTTGGTTCTAGTTCACAAAAAGGTTTCTTTTCACTTAAAAATAGTTCTCTTAGTTCTGGTTACTTTCAAGACAGTTTCCCTTGTCACCGTTATTTTCCCCGTGGTTCTCTTCCCAAGTTCGGGGGATTTTAGATCAGCCCTGGGCTTCTGGGGCACCTCGCAGCGCCTCCCTCGCTCTCCGGGAGGAAATTGACCCGGGCCCTACCGCGGCTCACGCATCGGGCGTGAGTACGCCTACGCCCCGTACGGCTCTTCCCAGCGGCTCGGGGACAGAGTCAGACGCGACCCGGGCTCGGCAGTGCGGTCAGTCTCAGAGGGTCGGGCGCCAGTCAGGGGGGCCAGGGGTCCCAAACGGGGAGTGTGTCACGGAACACTTGGCTCTCACTCACCCGTGCGGGCTCCGGTGGGGCTCGTAGGTCTCCTCCTTCGGCTCAAAAGCACAATCCTTTCTGGTGGACGGGGAAATAACAAGTTGCGGGCCCCGAGGATGCTTTCAGGAGCGGTGCAGTTTCTTTTTGTTCGTTGGGGGCCGAGTCGGCACGGGCAGCGCGACTCGGTCCAGGCAGTGCAGGGGGATCTCTTCTAAAAGCGGAGGATCTCCGGGGGGTGACACACAGCACGGGGGCCCTCAGTACCGACGGTACAGCGAGGGGGCTCCCTTCTTAGTGCGGCGCGGCCTTTCCTAGGGGGGGCAGAGCAAAGCGGGGCGGCCGGGTGCAAAGGAAATGCACGGACGGTCGCCCAGGCCACAGACTGCTCGCGTCCCCTGGATTCCGGCGGGAGGGGCTGAAATCACGCTCAGGCGCTCCTTGAAGCAGGCGGGGGTAGAGGAGCGGCCGGCCTTAGCCCTGGGGCAGAGAGCGACTCCGAGTGGAGCGAGGCTCTCAAGGGCAAGAGGGCAGGCGGGCTCCCAGATACCACGGCCCTAGGAGGGGGCGAGAGGGGGCAGACTTCACCTCCGGCGGGAGGAAATACTCGGCCTCAGATAGCAAACGGGCCCAAGCACAGGAGAACCCACTGGTCCTGGGGTTCAGTTCAGGGGGCAAGCTCAATCAAGCCCTTGGAGAAAAGTTTCAAGCACAAGTCAGCAAAGTCTTTTCAAAAGTCTTCTCCTCTCCTTTCTCAGCAAGGCAAGCAGCAGGCCAGTCCTTCCAGCGTCTTCTTCTCCTTCTAGTTGGGCAGAGGTTCTTTGTGGGAAACAGGATTCTGATTTACAAGGAGCAGGGCTCCTACTTTTATACAGCATTTCTTTTGTCTTCTCAGGCCAGGGGGGCCTTTGCATAACTGCTTTCAGTCTCTGAGTACTTGTTGGGTGTACTTCTGGCTTCTGCTTTCAGTGTGGGGGCAGGAACATCAGACGCTCCACAGGGAGGTGGAGCCAGCATTGTGTGGACAGGGGCAGCCAGGAGTACCTTGATGACAGTGCTTCGCCCTTCCTGGGCCAGGTGCAGGCTGAGTCATCAGTCGCTCCCCAGGGGGGCGGAGCCAGCATTGTGGTGGCAGAGCACAGCCTGATTAAGAGTCCATGGGCACTCCTACCTCCCACTAAGGTGTAATCCTTGCATTCACCACCTGTCATCCCCCAGCCCTGTCACTCACACAACCCAGACAGTCAGATACACATACTGCAGAGGCGGGCTGAAATGGTTAGGCAAGCAAATGCTAACTTTCTAAAAGTAGCATTTGCAAACACAGGATATTAAAATAAACTTTACTAAAAGAAGTATTTTATAATTCTGAGTTCAGGCATACTAAACATTATTTTCTACCATGTTCCCTGAGCCTGCTGGGATTATAGTGTGTAATAATTCCAGCAGCCCATCTGGCCTAAAGGGAACAGGTAGCCTTACACTAGTGAAAAACGAATTTGGCAGTAATTCACTATTAGGACATGCCACACTCATCAGAGCATGTCCTATCTTACACTTACAATGCACCCTGCCCTTGGGCCTACCATAGGGGTGACTAATATGAAGTTAAGGGAAGGTTTAGGGGCTGGCAAGTGTGTACACTTGCCCAGCTAGCATGACAGTACCAGACTGCACGCAGGTTCTGCAATGGCAGACCCTAGACACATTTTAAGGCTGCTTCTGTGGGTGGCGCAACCAGCGCTGCAGGCCCACTAGCAGTATTGGCATTCACAAGCCCTGGCACTCCTGGTGCACTTTACTGGGGACTGACAGTAAATCCAATTAACCAATCAGGTACATCAATCACAGTTACACTTTATATAGGGAGAGCATATGCACTTTAGCACTGGTCAGCAGTGGTAAAGTGCCCAGAGTCATTAAACCAACAAAAACAGGTCAGAGAGAATTTTGGAGGAAGGCAAAAAGTTCAGGGAGGACCCTGCCAAGAGGGCCAAGTCCAACAATCCTCGACTCCTCCCTCTCCATGACGAGGCAGGTCAACGCCATCTCTGCTTCCTGCTTCAACACCCTCCAAATGCTCCACAGGATCTTCAAGTGGGATCCCCTCCGACATGAGAAAAAACATCACCCAGGCCCTCGTCACCAGCAGACTGGACTACGGGAACGCCCTCTACGCAGGAACAACAACCAAGCTCCTAAGAAGGCTACAACGCAACCAGAACACCTCGGCATGACTGAGCCTCGACGCCACCCGACGCAGCCACATCACACCCCTCCTCAGAGGCCTGCATTGGCTCCCCGTCAACAAGAGGATCACCTTCAAACTCCTCATCCACGCACACAAAGCCCTACACAGCGCCGGACCAGCATACCTCAACGGCCGACTCAGCTTCTACACCCCACCCGCATCCTCCGCTCCGCCAACCTTGCCCTCGTCACAGTTCCACACATCCGTAAAACCACCGCCGGCAGCAGATCCTTCTCCCACCTCACCGCCAAGACCTGGAACACTCTCCCTACCGGCGTACGACAGACCCAGGACCTGCTGGCCTTCAGAAGACTTCTCAAGACCTGTCTTTTCGATCAGTAGCAGCCTCCCCTCCCCCTCCTTCCCCCCCCCCTCACCCCCCCCCACCCCAGTGCCTTGAGACCCGCACGGGTATGTAGCGCGCTTTACAAGTGTTTGTTTGATTGATCGATTGATTGAGAGATATCACACAGTAACAGGCATACACCTAAAACAGACCAAACGTATTGGCTTTGCCAATACTTGTTAGCAGTATCAGATAAATGTCTAACAGCAATGATTTGGTGGTGAATAATTTGAATAAAAAATAATTCAATTGTGAAAAATGGGACTGTGAATTAAACATTACCAAGATCTGTGGAAGGTGTGGTAGCCTTCAAGATGTCTGAGTCATTCCTGCTCATCCCTTCACACCACTCTTCTCTGCAGTCTCTCTGATTGACATCTACACCCTTTTTCTCACCACATCTTTCTGAGACCCTCCACTTGCATACCTCAGACCTCTTTCCTCTTCAGCACCCTCTCCTGGAGTGGAGTTATGGACACCTTTGTGAACCTTCTCAAACTTACCTAAGCCAACAAGGAACTGATGTATCAGCATAAACAGTTTTCTGCTGTGAATTGAGTCTTTTTATTCGGCTCAGTATTTCAACAGGGGCACAACAAGCATGTATTTCCTGCTGGGGAAAGACAATGCTTGTAGGTACTGTGCCAGGGTTACTTAATTTCTTCCCCTTTACATCAGTTTCTGAAATCAAAGACGATTTTTTGCACAGATATGTTTTTTTAAAGTATGCTCTAATGGAAGGCTGGTCATATTTTCCCGAATGCTGTTGGCAGTATGGAAAGGCTGTTTTTTTCCCCACATTCACTAAGAACTCATCCTTCATAAAGAAAACAATTAATAAACATTGGGGGATTATCAATTCTGGAGATCTGAACTTCCCACGCCAAAGATTTGCGTTCAAACGGACCCCCAACTTAAAGGATGCACTGGTCCATACCAGACCCAAGAAAATGAACACAAGTAACCAGAGTACACTGTGGGATCTCCCACCGGTTCAAGGTCATTTCCCCTGTGGGGGATGTGCAGTGTGCCCACAGACTAGAATTACAAAAGAGATTCAACTGACCGATTCATTCATCTGGCGGTTACACAGACACACAAATTGTAACAGCACCAAATGTATCTACCTTCTTACGTGCCCTTGTGATCAACACTATATGACAATGAGACAAGTATAACTGTGCATCCAAGAGCATAAAAGCAACATAAGATGCCTTAAGACACACACCAAACTGTACCAACACTACAACCAAAAAGGTCACACAGCTGAGAGCATACGCTGGTTGGTCCTTGAAACTCACCCTGGCATCACCAATCAGGGTCTGTTCAGGATTGAACAGAGGTGGGTACATCGTTTAAGACGACATAGTGGGTCTTAACGATGCTGTACCCTGGTCCTCCTTTCGTTACTAGACCACTGGAGTGACCGCCTTTTACAGTCATGAACCCTTGCCTCTATCTCTCCATTAAGTAATCCCCGAAATACGTGCACCAATGAGCTCGATGCTATCTTGTGAGCTAATACCATAGCCTTCACACGTATTCCCAAATACTTATTAAATTTGTCATTATACCAGACGATTTGCTTAATAAGCAAGAACTAGATTGTCTAAATAACTAACCCCATTTAGCGCCGTGAATCTCTCACGATAGCCCATTACGTTGCTCCAGGCAACACTCCCACCTCCAGGCAAGGTTTTCATCTCCAACATGGCCGACGGCAAAACCCTCCCTTTGCCACCAGGAACAATAATCCGATACTAGCTCGTTCGGCCTACCACCGCGCATGCGCGGTTAGTAACCGCGCAACCCCGCCCCAGCCCGACCGATGGGATTATGGCAGCACAGTGTACAAGAACACCCGTCTTTTCGCAACTTCTCCACCAGTCGCTCCTGATCCCGTCCGGATAACGCGTGGGGGTAGGTTTGCAGGCGAGACCGCACACCGCATGGGTAAGTGTTACCAGATCTGCGTCGGTCCACTATGGGTTCTGTACCACGAATTCAGTCGAGGCTAGCCATGCCTCGATACGATGGGGTCTCCTGTTTTCACTGTTACCGCTTCATCTGGGGCATTACGGCATAGACAGGGTCCGGAGGCCACAGCAAACATTGTGTGCTGGTTAGACACACGCTGGCAAACATACATGGCTACGGTCTTTACTCAGGTCAACGCACTTCCAGCCTTTGCTGACGGTGTGGGACACGAGGGTTTTGACGGTGCTCCATGTTCTGTCCTGTCAGTCGCTACCAGCGCAGTAACGGCTGCCCCTCTCGAATCCACATCGGCGGCCAGTTTCTGCCACAGCTGGCGGTCCACGGTTTGAACAGTGGACACCAGTAGTGTTATGGGCTGTACTATGCCGGATGATAGTGGTCATTACCAAGACCTGTTACCGGCTCATATTTGAACATACAAATTGTCCTCTCCTCCCTTCCCCCTCCTCTCTTAGGTCCCTGACTCTTCTGTGCAGGTCCCACAGAGCAGACTGCGAGGCATCCTAGGGATTCGCTTAGGGTAAGCGTGCCTTGTCCTTCTTCATTCCATTAGGCTCCTCCTGAGCCTTTTTATGTTTCTCTGAGTGTGTGTATAAAGTTATATGTAGAAGTATGCACCTAGGTTACATAGGAGGGCTATATTGATATCTACTCCTATTATATTCCTTTTTTTCCCAGGTTGCATTACACCAGACAGGACCATTTGGCCTGTCTCACTACAGACCTAGAGAATAAGGTTGTATAACTAAAAGGTTTTTTCTTCACTGTGTAGTACTAACACTAAGGTCCTGAGGAATTGCTAGATTAGCAAGAAACATGTCGACCTAAACTGAGGGTTACAGATAGTTTCACCACACACACCCGTGGTGTCTAGCTCCCCTCCCACCAATTTTAACCAAGGGAGTTAGCCACATCAATAAAGTTCCTTGTGGACTAACCCACCTTTTTTAATTAATCACCACTTATCCACGACTACACATTTACCTACCCTCTCACACGCATGCACCTTATGGCTGGAACAAAAGATCTCCGCTAAAGAGCCCCTTCGCGGGTGCCCGTCAGACATTGCAGCGCCAGTCTGACGAGGAGCAGGACCCATATGATGAAGTATGACACCTAGCTTGCTGGGTTATATGAGGGTTCTAGTTCCCAAGAGGGAATCCCCCCTCACCCTTCCCTCTTGGTTATTTCCCTTCTACACTACACACACACACACTCCCTTCCCACCCATCCTCCCGGGGAACTTTGTGTATCTTCTTTGGTGCTGCAGTATGAAAAGGCTGCTCACAGTCTACCTTGGAACAGTGTGTTTGTCTATGAAGGCCAGGATTTGCAAATAACATGGGTATGTCAGACATTTGCTTTTAAGTTTTATTACATGTTTGGAGATAATTCATGATTTTCAAACGGCTCTGACACGTCTGTTATCCCATTTTGGCAACTTCTCCTGCTGCCACAAAGCAGACTGGAAGATCTGGGAGAGTGTTGGTCATATCTAATGCTTTTACAGTGCCTTCAGGAAGCAACACGAGAGAATTAACAACCGTCATTTAATAATAATGCTTTCTTTAATAAAAAAAACCAGCTTAAGAAATGCTACTGTACAGGTCCGAATTTCCAATTAGGCAAAGGAGGCCCCGGACTATGGGTCCCAATCCTTTTAGGGGCCCCGCAATAACAGATAAAAATAATACTGATATGATCGTGAAAGAAAATTACAAACGCTTTCCAATTAGTTTTGTTTAAAGACATTAATAATTGTTAATGTTTTGTTTTGTCTGATTAAATAGATTTATGAAAGCTGTTGGTTAATACAATTAAAAACTTATTAGGAGATAATTTGCGAGGGACCCCCCGAAATTTCGACTGCCTAGGGGACTCCACTGGGTTTACTCCGGCACTGCTACATTGCTATAAAAACGCGAAAACGTGAACAGAATTGTTACTGGTCATTTTCCTCTTACCACTCATGGTACTACGAGGCCTTGAAGATGCTGCGGTCGACCTTGTACAAAACAAAGCAAGCCCAACATGAGAAATGCAATTAGCTGCTTGCAACGAGATGCTGGGAAGAGCTGGGTCTCGCCGTGGTTGGTACACACGAGGAGCGCGCAGTGTGACGGGGGCCATGAATAAACAGGCCCAGATTAGCTCGCCCTTTGGCCTCGAGTCACCTGTCAGGATTCAGGCAAAGATGATGCATGAACAACCGTCCAGTCCGAGCTGTAATTCATTTCAGTGTTCACCCATCCTTCCGTTTCTTTGCATATTATATTTTAAAAGCATGGAGGGAAGAGGCATGCATTTCCGCTGTAGTGACTCATTGTCAGAAATGCTTGATTGCTTTCACTCCGTTCCTGAGTGCATGCCAAACGACGCTGCTGATCCTGAATAGAGGCAATCTATGCTCTCTGTAGGAAATTGTGCTCCCTGTAGATTTCACGCGCTGGCAGCAAATCCCTGTAAATTTTACTTTTTTTTAAATGAACATTGCACATTGAGCTACCTACAGTAGGACTGTAATACACGCTGTGGTGCGCTTTTTGTAAAACAATTCAAGTTTTGAAAACTCTCAGATTTCTGACTAGTATGGCATTTGGAGCTTAAGGGACAGTTATGCCCAGACCATTTGACGGTGGTCGGTCAAGAATGACTTAAACCAATTCCACACCGTCCCCCGAAAACCGATCTCCCAGAGTCTTAAAAGGAGACCGTCGTGGGGAACGGTGTCGAAAGCCGCCGACAAATCCAACATGACCAAGATGGCTTTCCCCCCTGAGTCCAGAATCTCTCTTATGGCATCGGTGACCTCCAAAAGAGCAGTCTCCGTGCTGAAATTCGCACGAAAACCCGATTGAGAGTCATGCAAGATATTATTACTCTCGATGAAACTGGAAATAGAGAGATGCACATGCTTCTCAATCACCTTGGCCAGAGAAGGGAGGAGGGAGATTGATCTGTAATTAGCGTGAACAAGGGGATCTAACGAAGGTTTCTTAAGCAGCGGCAGAATCAAGGCATGCTTCCATGCCGGAGGTACCTCTCCCGAAATCAGGGAAGAGTTCAGCAGCGGATTGAGCAAGGTATTGACTGCAGGCGCTACTCTCCCCAGGCATTTCGCTGGGCAAGGGTCAAGTGGTGAGCCCGACTGGAGTCGAGACAGGAGGTCAAGGGAGCTAGCAAGAGAAATAGGAGGGAAAACCGAAAGGAGAGGACCATTCTTTTCCAATGAAGATGGTAAAGTGGTCAGATGGCTGGCAGCTGGAATAAGGCCAGCGTCAGGGAAGAGTCTTGAATGAATTTAATTTTATTAATAAAAAAATCACTAAGCTGGCTAATCCAAGCTTCAGTATGGGAATGGATAGGCGTGCTCGAGGAAGGAGAGATAAACTCTTTTACTATCCTAAAAATCTCTTTGCTCGTGTTTTCAGCTTCCTCGATTCTGCGCTCAAAATAATCCACAATATGTTTGTGGTAAAAACGAATAGCATCCCTCTATTTTACTTTGTCATCCGGGTTATACGTGCGCCGCCATGCTCTTTCAGCCCTCTTGCAATCTTGGCGCATCTTACCAAGAAGAGGAGTAAACCAAGGGGCCGAAGCGTGTCTACTCACAGACTTAGCTAGCTTACCGGGAGCTAACTCCTCAAATCTGGCTGTAAGCCACTTCTGAACCGAGTCGAGATTTTGCTCCAGGTTACCAGATAGCTGGCAGGGATGACAACGGAGAGCATCAAAGAGCATTTCTGCCGTAACCTGATGGAAAGGTCGGGCCACCCTTCTGGCATCTTTCGGCACTCTTGTACCAGGCGTGGCAGAAAAAGGGATACAGAATTTAATTAAGTCTGTAAGTAACCACGTTTTTATTTCCCTCTCTTCTTCAACTACATTTCTTTGATATCATAGACCATCAGATTGCTTTGTTGATATTGAGTATAGGATTTGGGGATTCAATCTGTTGTAGGTCTTTAAATATGTTCCCTTTGACCCTTACTTCCTAGTGGAGTTATTTTCGTGACAGAGTACATAGAGTCACTGGCGCCTCCGGCCGGACGCCCCCAGTCCTCCACGTCCTCCTCGCCAGTATTGGCCCGTGATGCTGCACTTGGCCTGGTGCTGCGGCGTACGGTTACCACCAGCACGGACAGGCTGCTGAGACTTGATGTGCACTCACTGGCATCATCCCCCCCCTTGCTTGGCCATGGCCAAACGCCTGCTGATTCTGGACAGCTGTTGTGACCTGTTCCAAGGCCCTGGCGACGTCCTGGCAGCATTGAACCATCTGACTTTACATCGTCAGGGACCGGCGCGAAAGTTGGGAGGTTGCATTACTAATCAGATGGTTGGATCTGGTGTATGCTGACAGGTGAGTCAGCAGCTGGCGGTGGCGGTGGATGTCCTGCTGTGACACCATGATCTGGCTGTTCTCCCTGACAGCAGCCGTCAGCACCTGCACGCTTTCCGCGAGCTGGCTCACGTTGCGCGCAGTCCTATAAAACTGCAGCTGCATGGCTGCCATGTGCCGTGCCTGCTTTTGGTGGACAGCAAGCATCCAGCGTTCTATGCCCAGCCCAGGATCTCGGACATGTTCACCCCTGCCAGCGCGTGTTGACACGTTGCGCTGCTGCCTCATCAGTCCGCTGGACTGCGAACGCACAGTGGCTGTGCGCTGTGTCTGCCTCCTGGGTGGTGGTGTGGCCTGTACCACTGCCATGGGTGTCACATGGGGTGGTTGCTGTCCTCCTGTGGCTGCACGGGTGGCCCTGTCCACATGGGGAGGTGGTGGTACTGGTGCTGGTGGTTGTGATAGTCCAGGTCATGGGGCAGGATGGCCCTCTCCCTCGGTGTCCTCAGGGTTCTCCTCAATCTGGAGTGCCTCGCTGTCTGTGCTGGGTTGTTCTGACGCACCTGTGATGTAAACGGGTGCATGATTAATGATACGTATCTTGCACATGGGATGTTGCAACATGCATGCAGGCTTGCATTCCCTGACTGGCTTTAGGGATATGTTTCACTTGACAGGTCTGGTTGTGTGTGGCTATCCGGGAAATATTGTCACACTACAGGTCCCACAATGCAATATGGCATTTCAGGTGTGCATGGCCTGCATTACTGGGGTTATCAAATGGCTAGCTCTGGAGGCATGGGCATTGTTAGGGGACGGGGTCGCAGTTGCATGGCACTTACCTTGGGATTGTTGGGTGGGTCGGGAGGTGTCCAGCCGGGTGACCCCCACGCAGGCTGCAGGGTTGAGTGTGTCCTCCACCAGGTCTTCAAGTGGAGTGTTGGGCGCAACTGTGGGGTCTCCTCCTCCGGTGGCATGTTGCTCCCCCAGCATCTCAGCAATGCGTTCTTTGGCACGACCTCTAAGGTCGTACCACCTCTTTTTCAGCTCATCAATGGAGCGCTGGGTCACTCCAACAAGGTTCACCTTGGACCGGATGCGCTGCCAAATGCGCCTTTTGTTGGCTTCCGGAATTCCTTGCCAAACAGCCTGTCATGGTCCCTGCTTACACCCTCGATGAGGAACTCCAACTCCTGTTCAGAAAATTTTATTTAGCTTTTTCTGCCAGGTGCACTGCTTCCTGCTGCTTCCTGGGACATTCTGTTTTGGTGTGTGTGTCCTGTTGTGGTGCTGCAGGATGTGTCTTGTGGAGCTCTGGGCTGTGCTTCTTCCACTCTCAGGCTCTGTGTTCTGAAGGAGTGAGGGAACTGCCTACTTCCTGGTTGTGAAGTCATCATTGTGCTCGAAATGCGACTTCCCGTTTTTGCGATCTTGCAATTAGCGAGAGCGCAATTTGCGATTTCGGTAATTGCGAGATCGCAATTTCAATATGGGAAATGGGTGATTCTGCGATTTTTGTGCGATTTTGCGAAAATTGAAATCGGCAATTGCGGCCGACTGCGATTCACTTTTTTTATTCGCTTTTCTTGATGCATCCCATTCTGCGAATTCTAAATTGCAATTCGGTATTTTTCGCAATTTGGAATTTGCAGAATCTGGCCTTGATGCATCTGGGGGTTAGGGCGGCCAGATGTATGAAGCTCAAATGGGTTCGCAAACGCCGAAATTCGGCGTTTGCGAACTCATTTGAGCAAAATGGTATGTATGTAGCAAATTTCAGTGCAAAATAAGGAATCGCAAATTTGTGATTCCTTATTTTGCGATTGCATTTAAGGAATCGTACAATTTGCGATTCCTTAAATGCAATGTATGGTGCAAAAAAAATTGCTAATTGTCCCTAAGGAATCGCAAATTACCACCAACTTCAAGTTGGTGGTAATTTGCAAATTTCTTGAAAAATGCCAATTTTTGCATTTTTCAAAATGCCATGTGATGCACATACATTCCCTTAGGGCATGTATGTGCACCACATGTGCAACCCTTGCTTATTCCAGGGGTGCAACAGGGTGTCCTTTGGACACCCCTGCCCCCTGGAAATTATTCTCAATTTGCGATTAGCAAATTGCGAATCGCAAATTGAGAATAATTTCACATTCATTCCTATGAGCCTCCTGGCCCATAGAAATGAATGCGAAATTATTCCTTAATTGCGATTAGTAATTTGCTAATCGCAATTAAGGAATTTTAAGAAATCGCTAAAAAAGAGCGAATTTCTACATACATACCATTTTGCAATTCTCAAATAGCGATTCCTTAAAAATTTCTAATTGAGAATCGCAAAAGTGTATCTTGATACATCTGGCCCACAGTACTTTGCAAAGAGGCACCACACCACCCCAGAGTTTGATATAGAAAAGATGGTTTCCATGTCAAAAGTGTATTTGGAAACCTTAATTAAAGAAGCTGTAAATGCTACCTTTGCTGAATCCAAAGACAAAAGGCCCAAACTTTGCACTGATGCTAATGAGCACCAAAAATAAGGGCCCAAAGGAAAGTATGTGCAGATGAAGCAGTTGGTGGAACTCTTTAAACACATAAAAGGGGGTTTTAAACATGAAGACAAACCTCCAAGACAAGAGGAGAATTCTTGTGTCCAAGTACACTACATCAAGGATGGTGGTAGCAGCTTTCCATGATGTAATAATTAATGTATTGCTACAAGAGTGGAAAGATATTAGAAAAGTTTCACCCCTGAAATGTTTATCATAAAGATACCCATTAAAACACTTTCATGAGACCTTTTCACAGGTTTCTAAAGTCAACACAGTATTAGCTAGCATACCTTCATAATCCTCTCTGGCATCTGAAGAAGCATCTATTCCAAACGTTGTTGAATTAAAGATTGAATTGTTATTTAAAGGTCATATATAGTAGCACATTTCTCTATTGGGGCTGGAATGCATGCATCGTATGCTTCTCAAGCCCTATTGAAAGATGTCCAGTCTCTGATTGTGTACAGGAGGCAGCTATTTTCGATAATATGGAACTTTTGGCTCAGTTTTTATCAGACACAACCTTACATTCATTGTGGTCTTCAGCTAGGGCACCCACGGTGGCTGTCACTATGTGGTGCTCTGTTCATTCTAACAACCAGGTCATGAGTCCTTTCCTGAATTCCCGAAGCAATGAGGTGGTCCTAAGTTGCAGGGGAAGGTTGTTCCTCCGCTGTAGGCTCTACGGATCCAGAGATATCTGCAAGGAAGAGGGAGGTGGATCTCAGGTGTGTGGTCCGTAGGTGGAAGGTCAATCATTTATTAATGTCTGCTGGTCCTTCGTTATGCAGGGGTTTGTACGCGTGGGTCAACATCTTGAACTAGCATCTCCTCTGTATTGGGAGCCAGTGTAGCTTCTTGAGGTGCGGAGTGATGGGAGTCTGTCTGGGGAGGTTGAGAATGAGTCTTGCCACTGAGTTTTGTATTGTCTGTAGTCCCTTTAGGAGGCATACCGTTTTTTCCTTTTTTTTTTTAGTTTTATATAGCGCAAACTAGACCCGAGACATTGGGTATCAAAGTGATTCCTGTGTAGAGAGTGTTCCATAGTCCAGCCTGCTGGTGATGAGGACTTGAGTGACAGTCCTTCTGAAGTTGATTGAGAACCACTTCAAAATCTTATGGAGCATGGGTAGGGTGTTGAAACAGGCAGACTAGACTGCATTTACCTGTTTCTGCATAGATAACTTGCTGTCCTAGATGATGCACAGATTGCGAGCTTGGTCTGTCGGGGCAGGGGAATAGCCATGATCAGCAGGCCACCATGCGTCGTTCCATGGCAAGGTGTTGTTCTCAAAGATGGGGACTTCCATCTTGTCCGTTGTGAGCTTCAGACAGTTGCCCTTCATCCAGTCAGATGTCTCTGGTGGTGGAGGGGTCTTCTGACAACGAGAGGATGAGCTAGGTGTCATCAGCATAGGAATTATGTTGTGTCTGTGTAATCTGACGGTGTTGGCCAGGGGGGTCACGTACATATTGAAGAGGGTGAGGCTGAGGGACGATCCTTGTGTGACTCTGCAGATGATCTTCTTGGGTTCCATGGAGAATGGTGGGAGAGGGATTCTCTGGGTTCTTCCAGTGAGGTATAGGGTGATCCATTTGAGGGTGTTCCCTGGATTCTGATTTGGCAGAATCTGTTGATCAGGATATGGTGGGTAACGGTGATGAAAGCAGGTGACAGGTCCATGGATTAGGGCTGCTGTTTTGCAACGGTCCAGGAGGGCCCTTTTGTCATTGATGGCTGTGGATGCACCATTTTCCTTTTTTAGGATCAAAGGTGTTGGGTCCTGAGCTTACTGACTTTGTGTAGAAGAGAAAAAGTGTTGCAGATATTTAGAACACCTTCAAGCACAAAATCATTCCTTCAAAATAAGACATCTCAAGTTCTGGAAGACAACTATCAACCCTTTCCAGGCCAGGTCTGAGATCGGTGGCCTGCGATGGCAGAAAAACCCCGACCACAGCCAAACACTCATTAACATGCACTGATGATGTGATGGAGGCAGTAGTATGAAGAATCAACAGTTTCTATCCTCAATGGTAATCCTGGTTTCTGATGGCTAGATGGGTCTTATCAGTCATGAAGAACAGTTATGGGATAGACTTTGCTGCTCCTCCACCAGTTCCTCTTTTCAGAACAGCTCAGTTGCCATGGCTATGGAAAAGGTGACAAACCATGAAACAAGTGATACAATCCTCCTTACATAAAAGAGCATTGCACCAGTTCGAAAACTGTAGAAAGAACTTGGGGTATGTTCCAAACTTTTTTTTAGTGTGACAGCCAGACTAGAGCGTCAGACCAGTGTTGAATGGAAAGACACTGAACACGTTTGTCCTTTGCACATCGTTATAATAATAACTTTGCAAAGCATAATTCCCTCTTATTTTGCATGATTTGTTGCTGATGCTGGAATAGTATGATGCATATTTCCAAGAACCAGTGCATCAAGACAGCCAACAGTATTTTAGTATTCACAAAGGTTTTGAACTCTTGTTGTGGCTGCTTTACAATTACAAGAGGCTCAGATCTGTTCTTTATCTTGATGACTGGCTAAAATTACTGATTCTTCTTTCTTCAAGGCTGAATCCAGTGTGAACTAAGAGTGCAACTACCTGTGCTCCATGGGTTTAATCATCAATCGACAGAAACTCAGTTTGATTGTAGAACAGAAGAAAACATTTATCAGGGCCCCGTTTGACACTCAAAAGAGGCATATTTCTCCGACTGACACAAGAAGAGTAATTCTGCAAGTGCAATTGGAGAAGTTATTATTGCTTCCCGGCATCAGTCAAGAATTGGTTTAAAGTTCAAGGTCTGATGTCATCTACAACTGTGGTGGTCCAATGGGTTCACCACCACTTATGGCCACAGGTTACACATCTTCTCAGAGACTTTGATCTTATGAATCTGATACCGAGCAAAGTAAAACAAGACTTACAGTGGTGGTTGATTCCCCAAAATCTATAGAAGGGAGTTTGCTTCAGTTGTTCAGTCCCAGCAGTAGTGACCACAGGTGCACGTTATTTGGGTTAGAGGGCAGCTCTACAGAAGATATACATAAAACAGAGCTGGTCTCAGAAAAAGAGAGTACAGTACTCCCCACTTTGGATGCACAGCATGTCCTATTTGCCTTGCTGCAAATTATCCCACTTTGCACAATTCTAAGGAAAATTCAAGATGGCACTGAATTAACTGCCTTTGGAGGGAGCTTGTTTGCCAGTCAGAGAAACGTTCTTTCTATCTCACCAATGTTTATTTATATATCTCAACCTCTATTTTCTCTTTGCTTACCTCTGCCCCTGACTCTGCCTCTGTTTGCCCTGTGTCATCTAAAGTATTTCTGGGGCTCACAAAAATACATATTTAAAATGTTTTTGTGTGGCCCTGTTTCTGAAACTTTGTTTAGCATGATGAAGGCTTGAATACGCAGAAATGTGGAACAAAATGAAAAGTTGTTCGGAACAGGGGTCCTCAAAATATATCTTGCCAGCGACCCTAAAATCCTTACGACAACACTGAGTGCTGGTGTGAATTTATCAAGTTAAGAATCAGAAAGGTTCTGTCTCAGCCCTCATGAATTATTCATTGTCAGTCGTCACTTGTCGATTTAAAGGCCTGAATCTATTACTGTCAAAGGGAAATCCCTGGGTGAACACTGATAAAAGAGCTTGTTGTGTTCCCACACAAGTTCTATTTACTCATACACATACTATAGTTCTAGAGTCTTTTAATAATAGTGAAAGGGATCAATTTCCACACTAAAAGTAAACGTTCACAGTGTTTTTTTATTTTAAAACGTGAGGATTACCCCCACTCCGCAGTCAATTAAAATTTCAAAGAACACTCTTTGAACTTATATAGTAAAATAAACAGTTAATTACAATTCATTACATGCATAGAAATAAGCAACATCAAATACATTGAATTTATACAGAAGAAAAAATAAAATTGAAACAGTTAATACAGTTCTAGCATATAAAAATACATTTGGATCCTTACACACAAAACCCCTAACCAACTGTGGCCTTGATGTTCTCTCACCACTCTTTTTTCTAGAGCCAATGGCCTTTTTCTATATAAGCGGTGTAGTACACAGTATCATCAATACATGAGTATCTGTTACTCCCTCGGCCCTACTTGGATTTTACACAGTGAAAAATGCGTCGACGCGTTTCGGTGTTCTATCTCTGGATGTTGTAACACCTTCCTCAGGACTTGCCGTTTCTTTTGGGTCACCGGCTTCAAGGACTATTGTTAACAACCTCTGTGCAGATACATAGAGAAGAAACATGGTATCACTATTTTGGGGCGGTATGTCACATCATCCTAGTTCTATATTCTGCCACATTTGGCTGTTCCCCTTTCTCCCTCATTTAAATCAACACCTCCCACCTCTCTTGTGCTTCATAGGTGTGTAGTGTCGACCTCACCACCCTCATTGGGATCTGTTTCGCACACCCTAGTGACTCCTTGGATGAGGTATTTGAAGTTTGGGGACCACCTTCTCCTCAGGCAGGATATTGCTTTGTACATCATGCTAGTTCTAATTGTCTTTATATCATTGATCGTACAAATTCCAGTTTTTTGCGGACAACCAAGCCCTCCGTCTCCTTTTTAGTGTGGAAAATGGGGACAGCCCTCAGGGACCTCATTTATTCATGTTTGCCTCCCTGGAATGCCCCTGCGTACCTGCCCTCACCCCTTCACCATCTTACCCCAAGGTTGTTGCTCGATACACTCTGGTATGTGACTGTCGGGGAGGTCACCTCCAATAAATGACTGTTGATCTAGGTGTCGGTTCTTCCTCCTAAGGGGGGACATATGGATATGCTAGATATCTACCGTTATTGTTTGTCTAGCCTAAAAGGGCCGGTATGTGTCCTTTATATACCTTTTAGGGTGATTTCTGATGTATAGGTAGATTTTTCATCTATTACTTACATGAGAGGTCTTGATGATCTGCACCAATTTGCACACCTTTTCTTCTTTCATGAGCACCAGAAATCTGCCAGCCTAAACCATCTTTCTGTTATTAAATCACCCTGGGCCACATTCAGGTTTTTGTCCTGCAGTCTGCTTTGATTCATAATATGTAATGGTGAGGAGTTGGTCAGTGATGGTCCCTAGCTAACTACTATCCACTTCTTGTATTCCATGTTTTATACATGCTTTAAAAGCTCACTGCTAAGCCTTAAACACACTTCCAGTGGACCAATGCCCTTCGTAGCAAATTTCTAGTATTTTCTTTCTAAGGTTGGAGGGAGGGACAACCCTACCGCCTCTCAACAGCAATCCATTTTCTTCCGACAATTCATGTTTGTCCTCCCAAAAAGGCCGTAGTGCCTCTGGCAATTTACTTTTACTGGACCAACCCCTGGGCAGGATTTCTAACACCTCACATACAACAGAGTCTTTGTTTTGTTCAATCATCCATTAATTCATTGAAACCCAGTGTAACACTTCATGTATATTGGCAATGCATAACTCTTCTACATCATCAAGACTTCTGGGATCCAAAGTACGAACAGGCATGCAGTTCCGGAAGTCAGCAACCACATTTTGACACCAGGTACATACTGGACCACATAATTGAAATCAAATAGGCGAACAGACAGTCGTGCAAGCCTAGAACACGCTGCATATAAGCCTCTCGTAGTGAACACTTTAGTCAGCTGTTTGTGGTCACTACGTTGGGTAACCTTATTTCCCCGGACAAACTGGCAGAAATGTTCAAGCCCCCAAATGCATGCTAGTGACTCCCGCTACATGACATAGTATTTTAATTCTGTTGGGGTCAAAGAACGGGAAGAAAAAGCAATAGTACACTCTGCACCTTTGGTGTCCTTTTGGGTAAGGATAGCACCCAGCCACTTGCAACTGGCATCAGTTGTGATCATGTTTTCTAACATGGGGTCAAAGCCTTACAATGGTAAAGCGGAACACATTTCTTCCTTTAAGGTGCAAAATGAGTCTTGACATGTATCAGTCCACACAAATGTATTCTTTAGCTTGACTAATTGCCTTAGTTCATACGTTTTACATGAGAAATTCGTAATACATTTTGCATAAAATTCGACAAGGCCTAGAAAAGAACGTAACTCTTCCTTGTTACAAGGTATATGTGCATTAAGAATGGCATCCAGTAGTTCTTTCTTGGGCCTGATGCCATCATCAGTAATCTCATGTCCAAGGTAGTTTACTTTTGTGCATGTGAATTTACATTTGTTAAGCTCAGCCATTAAAACTTTGGCATCAAGGCTACAGAGGACATGGTTCACTTTCATGTCATGCTCCTCCCTTGTTCTTTCCATCACAAGAATGTCATCCTGAAACATTAAAATGTCTGTCACCCCCATGTAAACATGGTGCATCAACTTCTGGAACATAGCAGCCGCAGAGGCCAATCCAAAAGGTACTCTTGTGAACTGATTGCATCCAAATGGGGTTATGAATGTGGTATGGTTCTTGCTATCGTGGTGCATGGGAACCTGGTGGTGAGCGGATTTAAGGTCTAGGGAGAGGGAATTTCTCAATCACAATGTTATCATTGAGGTCGCTTAAGTCTATGCATTGTCCCAGGTTGCCGTTGGGCCGCTTGGCCATGACCAATGTAGCCACCCACTCTGAGGCTTCTACTTGCTCAATGATACCATCCTGAAGTAGTTTATCCAGTTGGACCCTTACCTCTTCATTTACTGCAAAGGGTATATTTGTAAGTTTGTGCACAATGGAAGTGGCATTAGACTTAAAACATATTTTGTGCTTCGACCCATTCAAGGAACTGATCCTACCAGAGAAGACTTTGGGGTACCTGTTTAATAAGCTCTTGCTGCATTCTTCATAATTTTGGATGACCAGGACTGGATCGGATCTACTGGGATCAAGTATAATTCCCATGTTGCATACTGGTTTCTTGGTTTTGGTGGTGTGGGCATCATTCATTTGCAAAACACACTTTTCTTCAATGTTGAGGACATAGATGTTCACTTCCTCATCATCAGACGTGTATCGTTTGCATCTGCAATACCCCGCAATCAGTTTCACTGAGTGAGAAGATTTTCTCTGGCATACCTTTTGAAAGTGCCCCATAGTACCATAGAAGGTGCATTTAACATTTCTAGTAGGGCACTTCTAGGCGTTAGCCAAATGGGCGGAGATATCACATCTGTAGCAACACCACTTATTGCTCCTTTGCATTCTACCGGTAGCCAGTTTAGAACCGCTGTTTTTCCTGCTCTGTTTGGAAAAAGATTTTTATTCAACCACCTTGGCCACAGTACCATCCTCTTTTTTTTTTGTCTCTGAAAGAACGGCCTTGGCACATCGACTAGTGAGTTCTGCCCCCCTAGCAATATCCATAACGGCCTGTAAAGGGGATTCACCCTTGGACCACAAACTGACCTGGATATTAGTGTTAGAGCCCTGCATGACAACCTGGTCCCTGATAAAATCCTCGTGGAAATTTCCGAAACGACAACTAATGAATGGTTAGATTTTTCAATGCAGAGACATAATCATCCATTGACTCCTCCTTGCCCTGTTTCCTGTGGAAAAATGTGTATCTATCCACAGTGAGACATACAGTGGGTTTATAGTAAGCATTAAGGTTTTCAATAGCATTTGCAAATATATCACCTTCATCCTCCCCCCTGACTTTCTTATTTATGCTACAGTATACTTTGATAACTCCAATACCCAAACAATGTACTCATATTTTGTATTTCTTTTCAACTGTGAAGTCTTTATTGTCGTCAATCATGGAGATATAGTTCTTGAGCTACTCTCTCCACTACTCCCATTTGAGCACAGGCTCACCCCCGCAGGTAGGAATGTCTGGGAAGGAGACAAGTTCCCGAAATACCCAGAAGCCATATTAGAGCTGGGAGGGAAGAGCTAAACGATGGATGGGTTGTGCAGAATGGAGAGAGTTATGTGATGGAAGAATGGGTGAGAGAATAGGGCTGGTCACATAGCATAAACTGGCGCTGGGAGCGTGGATAGAGAAGAAAAAAAAACAATTGTGTGGTAGTATCAAAGTTGTACCCAGTTATGAGCCAAGTGTCAAATTCAGATATGCTGTGCCCATCAGCGTGATCGAGCACGAGAGAAAAGGAATTGCTGAAAGTGAAGAAGGAAGGGTATAAAGCTACTCGCAAGGAAGCAGAAGGACTGGAGAAGCAGAAACATAGCGCTCATCAAAGTGAGCGAGCACTTGGGAAAATTACCTCTTTGTCGTGTAGAATGCAGGGGTATACTTCTTCCGAGGTCATTTTTGATTTGGAAGAGCTGATCCGTGTGAGGAAATCCCGAGGAGGGAGTAGCCTTGTCACAAGGTGGTGTCTTGCAAGCTGCGTATCGTGTGGTAGAAAACAACTGGAGCTCCGACCTAGTAGTAACTCAAGATTGCAGCAGAAGACATGTAGGAGTTTACATTGTTCCCTGGCAATGTGAAGACAATGCCTCAACTGTTCGATGAAGTAGGGGGGTCACGCGAGCAGCTGACAGTTGTAAACCTTTGTTGGTGATCGGTTGAACTGTCACTGCGTTATTGACAGGAATACTTGTGTTGACGCTGCCACTGTGAAAAGATAACCCCACAAGCAGCAATTGAAGTAAAGCAACGCTGGAGACACACAATAAAACAACCTCTCCACTTTTCCTTGTATTACATTTTTTCATTTTTTTTTACAGAAGGTGGGAAATCCTGGGGGTAGAACGAGAGGCAGCCTCGGATTGGTAACGCAGGCTCCCTGCTGTTGCCTGCTTTTTTGAGCAGTCTGTGGGCCGATTTGGGCGCTGTCTCTGTTGTTCGAAAAGCCAGCGGCCCAGTGGGTGTCCTTTCTATAGGCAGATGGGCGCTCGTTACTTCCTGTTTAGCAACATGCAGAGGTATCACTCCCTTTGTCTCGCTGGCAGATCCATTAATGTGTGCACATACTGAGCGGGCCTGAGTAGAAGTGGCCTCACTTGTTTCAAGGTGTATTTCAGCAGTGTAAACTAACGTGTACATTTTATTTAATTTACCGCCCCCAAAACCCCCCCCCCCGATTTTTTTTTTTTATGAGATTACGCCGAGGAAAGGCATTATGCAAATGTGGGCCGATTTTTTTTGCATGCCCGGCCCGATTTTCAATCCCAATACAACCCTGACGAGAGGTGTCCAAGTGTCAAGGAACTGATAGTGATAGCGCTGACGCTGTAGCGTAGATGCAAGTCTGCTGTTTGCCGATGTAGGGGCTTAGGATATACTGTTGTTATATTGTATTAGGACTCATCCAGCCTGACTGGATTCAACAGATGCTGGAGGATAAGGTCATAGAACCTGTTGAAGCGACGGAGTGGTTATCTCCGGTGGTGATAACTAAGAAGGCGGATGGCTCACTTAGGTTCTGTGTGGACTTAAGGAGTTTGAGTGAAAAAGTTAGAATGGATAGATTTCCACTTACAAATATTAATGAGTTGGTATTGATGCTGAATGGTGCAAAGTTCTTTTCAAAGCTAGATATGAGGAGTGCTTATCATCAGGTCAAGTTAGCTTCACACTCTAAACCTTTAACTTCTTTTATAACTGGTGAGGGCACTTTTCAGTTTTATAGACTCCCTTTTGGACTATGTTCAGCTGCTAGTGTGTTTCAACGCTTGATGTCCTTTGTTCTTGCGGGTGTGGAGAGAGCAGTTGTGTTCCAGGATGATGTCTTGGTGTTTGGAGGGGATGAACAAGAGCACAACCAGTCTTTGGCCAAAGTGTTGAAATGTATAGCCAAGGCAGGTTTAACTTTACGCAGAGAGAAACGTACATTTTTAACAAAGGAGGTAGAGTACCTAGGCCATTTGGTTACGAGTGAGGGGATTAGCCCTAAAGAGAATCTTGTTAGTGCAATAGTTAATGCCCAGACCCCAAATGACAGAGATACGTTGAGATCCTTTATGGGTCTTTTAGAGTATTATTCTAAGTTTGTGTTTGATTTTGCTAAAAAAACAGAACCCTTGAGAGAATTGTTAAGACAGGGAAGAAGGTTTGGTGGGAAGAATGTCAACAGAAAGCATTTGACACAATCAAAAATGAAATTACACATGCTGGAGTACTTACTTCATTTAAAAGTGGGAACGTGAGTGTGGTTACAGTAGATGCGAGTGCTCAGGGTATTGGGGCAGTGTTTGCTCAAAAGCATGGTAAGGAAGAGAAAACTGTTGCTTTTGCCTCTCGATCTTTAACTGAGGTGGAGCGGAATTATGCGGTGATTGAGAGAGAGGCATTGGCGGCAGCTTGGGCAACCAACTATTTCAGAGTATTTTTGTGGGGAAGTCCATTTATACTACGGACAGATCATAAATCTTTGTTAAAAGTCCTCGGTCCAGGAGGTATTAAGAATTGTTCAGGGAGATTAGCAAGGCTGGCTGTGAGGTTACAGGAATGTGATTGTAAGCTGGAGTATGTACCAGGGTGGAAGAATAGAGTTGCAGACTGTTTGTCACGTTTGCCTGACAAACAGGGTCTGGTGGAGGACTTGCCTACAGAGGAGGTTGTGGCAAATGTTGATGATGCTTTGGAGATGTGTACATCTGTTGTTCAAAGGGCTACATGGTACAAGCACATGAAAGAAGATGCTGTTTTGAGTGGTATTGTGCGTATGATGAATGGAAGCATTCGGAGAGAGAGTAATTTACCGGCAGGGGTTAGACCTTTTCTCAAGGTTGTGGATGAGTTGTCGTTGACTGATGATGGTTTCATTATGCGTTGCGACAAGTTTGTGCCACCCTGTGGTTTGCGCTCTGGACTTATTAGTCTGGCACATGAGGGGCATTTGGGGCAATCCATGACTCTTAAAAGGTTGAGGGAGAATTATTGGTGGCCAAATATGGATGGTGAGGTAAAGGATTGGATGGTGAGGTGCCTGGCTTGTAAGGAGTCGGAAAAAAGGTTTAGGGTAGGTTTAGGAGTTTCGAAAGAGCCACAACATATTTCTCAGGCGAAAGATTGTGGGAGAAGGTGTGTCTGGATTTTATAGGTCCATTTATAATGTTGCCTGAAAATGAAATGTGTTGGTTCTGGTTGATGCCAAGTCAAAGTGGATTGAAGTGGCTTTTATGAGTTCCATTACCACGTCAGCCACTATTGGTGTTCTGCGTGAGGTGTTTAAGAGGGAAGGTTTTCCATCAGTGCTTCCTACTGATAATGGAACACAATTGACGTCTTGTGAGATGAAGGAATTTTTAGATTCTGTGGGTGTGAAACACACCTGTTGTTCTCTGTACAATCCACAGGGAAACGGTTTGGTGGAGCGTGTAAATAGAATGGTAAAGGGTACCATGCAATTGCCGCATAGTGCTGGTTTGTTAGTGGTTGGTTCAGTAAGTAAAGTCCACATTTGTAAAGCGCACAATCACCCGTAAGGGTCTCTAGGCGCTGGGGGGCCGTCGGGAAGATTAAGCGAGCTATTGCCCAGAGTCACATAGTGCTGGGCTAACCTGCCGCCGGAGCCGGGGATCGAACCGTGGTCCCCAGATTCCAGCGTCAGTCGCCCTGGCCGCGGCGCCACACCTCTTCCACTGAGATGTTATGGGCGTACAGAACAACTGCGAACAATAGTTTGGGGCAAAGTCCATTTGTAATGATGCGTGGAAGGGAGGCTAGTACGAAATTGCTACCATCATCGATGCGTGAGAAAACTGTTTTGGGTGATGTAGGGGGATCTGTGAATAAGGCAAAGGTTGAGAAAAGGTTAATTAATGTAGGTGATTGGGTTAAGGTAAAACCTGGTCTACACTCTAATTTTATGAATATATTCAGAGGTACATTTAAAGTGAAGGCTGTTGGTGGGAATTGGGTGAAGTTGATGAATGGGCAGAAGTGGAATTTGAGACGTGTTGCGTTATATCAAAAACATGGCTTAAATTCGAAAGTGGGTTCAGAACAGGTCTCTGATCTTTCCACGTCCTCACCGTGGATGTTGATGACTTATGCAAAATTATTTTCTAAGGGAGACTCGGATTGTAATGCCCATAGGCATGGTGTTAATGCATTTGAAAGGGGAGTTGATGGAGGAAGGGAAGGAGATGGGTTGACAGGTTCCTCTCGTGTCCTGAGGGAGGCGGGTGAAAGAAGAGTTCCTGCTTATTTGAACGACTATGTTGCTTTGGTATGAAATTGTATCTTGTTAGGTATTTCTGTTTTCATTTAGTTTTATTGTTTTATTTTATCCTCTTTTCCTTGTCTTTCCGTCTGCTCCTACGGGCTTGTCTTTTCTTCTCTCTGTTTTGTACTATCTTTAATTTCGGTTGTTTTAATAATATGTAAGGTGGGGAGATGTGTTATATTGTATTAGGACTCATCCAGCCTGGCTGGCATGACGTCCTTCTGTGATGTATGAGGGTTCTTTAGTTGAGGTCAAAGGTGGGGATGTTTGACAGTTGGTCCAGCTGCATCTGGCAGGGATTGTTTGGGGTTTTCTCCGACAAATAAACTTCATACAGAAGACTTCAAGAGGTTGCAGCTTTATTTATGTATAACAGCAGTACATTTTTAAGGTGTGACGGAATGGGTAGTAGCGTGATAGTGCGCTGACTGACCTGTTGCCGAAGTAGGTTTAGAGGCACTTGGACCTTCAGATGAAGTGCTCTGCGTCCGTAATGGGATGCTTAAAATGCATTCTGGGAGAATAAGATAGTAATCTTTGTGTGAAACCACATAGGTGCCTTGCGATGTAAAAAGGCCAGGTCTGTTCGAAGTGGGTTCCTGTGTTGGTGATTATCGCCACAATTGTACGGAAAGAATGCTCGTACAAGGTTAGATGATGAAATTCTTTATTTCGGTAACACCAATGCAGACTGCTTAAATGCAGACTGCTTAAGTGCGGAGCTGCCGTCAGTCACCAGCTGTCAATTGTCAACATTCTAGAACTGACAGCTGGTGACAGGGAACGCGATACATATGGTGTCCGTTGATGGACATAAGTATACAGATCGCAACAACTACCCCTTCTCCCCTCCTTCACATTCCAAATTTAAAATCACCCTTAAATGCACCGTTCTACCAATGATTTATGAAATATATGTCAATAATGCTCTGAATGTACTTTCTTGTCAAAATCTGAACACCAAAAAAAAGTCTGTATCATGATTTACGTCAACATCAACACCCACCTGACAATTTCCCATTACTAATTGTATTTTCTATGTGGGTGTTAGTATACATAAGATTCTTTTCAGCATCCTCAGATGATGAAAGCATATTTTTACCATGTTGGCTTTTTGTGCTCCCATTATCTAATTGTGTTTATCTAGTTTAGCTCCCATCTTATTGACTTAGGCCCCTGAGCCGATAATGTTTCAAGCCGTTCTGATCAGATTTCAGTGAGAAGAGTTATTATTCATGCACCAAGATGCCTATTTTGCTTGTAAGTATGTTATGTTGTATCATGTTATGTTCTGCTATATGACATTTATTGCACATATTATCACCTAGGGTCTTCAGGAGAGTCGACTGAGTATCAGCTACCTAACTGAAGGGTAAACCTACAACTGTATTACAAAAAAGCCTGCCCAAAATGGCAAGTTTCGAGCTGACCACAGAACAAAGGTTGTTAGAAAGTGGATTATCATTTGGGATGGGTGGCCGCCTATCTCAAAGAATAATGATACTAACTTTTCAGAGTGAACTTCAAAGTCACTAAATTAACCTGAGCACAACCCTCAGTAGTTAGAGCACAGAGCAAATAGTAGGCTTAACTTAGGGCAATGTGTAAAGTATTTAAGCAGCACCAAAACAGGAAAGAAAAGTCAAAACACCAAACAATAAAAATCTCAAATGAGATTTGAAAAAATAGGGTTCAATTTAATAAACAAAATGACTGCAAAAGGACAAAAATCAAATAAGAGGAACTGGAGATACAACTTTTTCAATGTTTAAGTAAAAAGAGCACCAAAAAGCCCCAAGAGGACAATGATGGCCTATGGAAGTGGTAGAACGGACCGAGATATGAGTCCAGGCAGACCGGATACACAAAGCAAGTTTGTTTTCATCAAAGATGTTTGCTGCAAGGTCCCACTCCAGAGGTCTTGGAAGTCCAAATACTTTCCTAGTAACAACTTTTCAGGATTTCTGGAGTTGCTCCTCTGGGTCACTTTTAGGGCTCTGACAACCCTAGGGACAACATTTCTAGATCAGGACTCACTCCAGCAGGACCATCAAGATCCAGTTGGTACTGGTCACTTCAAGAAAAATACCTCTTACAGGTCATCCAAATGATCCTTAGAGTCCACTTATTTGGCTTGAGTACAAGAGGGAGCAGGTCCAATGGTTCATGGCTCCTTTCAGGTCACAGACAGCAAGTCCTGACCTTTTCTGATCTTCTGCAGGTCCAGAAGGTGTTCTGAGGACGGTTTTAAGTGATGCCACATTTATAGATTGTTAGAGCCAGTGTGTGCGAGTGGCTCCTGGACTCTCCCTAATCAATAGAGAAAAAGTTTCCCATGGGCAACCCTTCCCACTTTTGCAGCACATCCTTTTTGCCATACTGCAAACTAACCCACTGCTGGACCGGTTAGTCTTAGGGTGGTCTTCTCATCAACAGTTTGCCTGTTTCCCTCTATTTTTGCTGAAATTAGTTTAGTTTTTATTGGCCTTAGGCTCTGTGCACTTTACCATTGCTAACCTGTGCTAAAGTTCTATTGCTCACTTCCTAAACATGGTAAAATTGACTTATACCTAATTAGCACATTTAATTTATTTAAACGTCCCTTGTAGAGTAGTAAACCACATACTGAAGGCCTGTAAAATAAATGCTAATGGCGGGCCTGCAGCACTCATTGTGCCACCCACTTAAGTAGCCCCTTAAAACATGTTCCAGGTCTGCCATTGCAGCCTGAATGCAGTTATAAACTGCCAAGTTGACTTGAAAATAAAACCCTCTTGCCAAGGCTTAAGATCCCCTTTTATTGCATATGCTTGGTGAACCCTAAGGTAGGCTCTAGGTAGCCCAGAGGGCCGAGTGCATTGTAATTAAAAGGTTAGCCATGTACTTTTAGGTAGTTCATGTCCTGGTAGTGAAAAACTCCTAAATGTGTTTCTCACTATGAGCGTTAACCTTTGTTTGACAGGGGACAGATAAGCAATTCCTTTTGGTAGCTATGAAATTATCATTAAAATCATCCTTAATGGTAAAGTCATATTCCAAATTACAATTTTGAAAAGGCCACTTTCAGAAAGTTGGCCTTTTCCTGCCCATAGCTATTTAGTGCCTGCAGCCTGCCCCAAGTGACATGACTGGGTGTACTTGGCAGTTAGACTTTGTGAAGTCCTCCCAGATAATCACACAATAGAGGGCTTATGTTTGTCTGATTGGGGCATCTGCTGGCATGACAGGATGAGCTGGATACAGCCCCACTTCCAACTGAATAGGCTTTGCCCTGCTTTCACACAAAGGGCTTGTCACCACTGCATGTTCCACCAGCCAGCTTTGAGCCAGGTCAGGGGAGTCATGAAATCCAAAGCACTTCAAAGAGAAACCTCTAGAAACTTTTCCTACTTCATAGAAGGCATCAAGTATAAAAAGAGAGTTCTCAGACCCACTCTTCAGTTCACTTTCTGGAGCTATGGAAGTCTCAGCGCCTTGATGCCTTTGGGTAATTGCTGCACTTTATAAATTGCAAAATCAAAACAAAAATCACTGCCTGCTGCTGTGGCCTGCTGTTGTGTATTCCACAAAACGGCTTTGCTTCACCTGGAAGGACTGCTTTGCTGTCTGGAGTCTGCCTTAAACACTCAGAGGCCTGCCCTGTTGCTTGAGCCCTACTTCTTCACCTAAACCCAGGGCAGAGGGAGAACCCAGAAACCGGACATTGCACCTGAGAGAGGTGGAGACGTGGGCTGAGAAGATGTTTGAGGGTCTCCCTGGCCTCTTGGTAAAGACCCACAGTGGACGCCAGATAGGCAGAGCGTGGGGGTCAGGGTCTCGGTCCTGGGGAGCCCCCGGATTCAGGACAGGTGCTGCGCTTATTATCTGGAACTTCTGTCTGCAACGTGCTTGAGGGAGGCTGCTCGAGACAGAGGGGTGGACCACCCCGGTAGCTAGTGGACTCACATTGGTCTTGGACTGGACACGGGCAGGAGAAGCCTTGCTGGACAGGCTAAGAGCCTTCGGGGGAGCTGGAGTCAGCTAGTGAGCCCATAGGAGAGAGACGTGAGCCTAGCGATACGGCCTTGTGGATGGACTGGGTCAAGTGTAGGAGCTGACCGGCTGAAGTCATAGGGAATGCCTGGCGGTGGGCCGGGCGCATGGACGTCCAGACGCAGAGCCCTGCGGGGTTCAGTGCATAGTTCGCCTTGTGGAACTCAGAGGGACTATACTCGACAGTAAAATGCCTTTCAGGAAGGGGAGCGACAAACCGGACTGTCAGAACTTGGTGGGTGGTCCTGGTGAGGTGAGGGCCTGGTGAGCGTCACCTGGGCTACGTGGGAAACGCTATGTCCACCTCAAGAGTCCATAAGGACAAAACGGTGAAGGACTTGTTCGCTAAAGCCCAGGAGAGTCAACCAGTCAAAGACGTGGCCTCAAGCACTGCTCGCCCGGTGGCGGATCAAGTGGAGGGCTCCGAGCCTATCACCAAGGCCTTTCTCGAATCCCTGTTTACTACACTGCGGGTGGATATCCAAACTCTTAAAAAGGAGTTCACGGAGGAGATCAAGGAGGTCCGCAGAGATATGGACGTCATAGGGGAGCGGGTCGCAGAGCTGGAAACCAAGCAAGGCATGGAAACTGAGATTGAGGCGCTGCAGCAGGAAATCTTGCGGATTCATGACCAACAAGTGGACCTTCAAGCACACATGGAGGATTTAGAGAACCGTTCTCGTCTGCATAACGTACGAATCCTGGGAGTGACGCTGACTGATGACACAAAAGACCTGTTCGGATTCACGAGAGAACTTTTCAATCACATTTTGGGACGCCCTTTGGAGACTGAACTTCAACTGGACAGGGTACATAGAATGGGCCCTCTGCGCCCCAGGTCGACATCCTGGCTTGTGTACAGGACTACCGCACAAAGGAAGACGTTCTCCAGAAAGCCCGACAGTTACACCCCGTGTCCTTCAGAAACCAATCTCCAGTGTTATTCCAAGATTTATTTACCCTTACCCTGCAGAAGCGCAGGGCTTTCAAACCCGTCACGGCATACCTTCAACAACGCAACATCTCCTACAGTTGGGGCCACCCATTCCGCCTGGTATTCAAGCTGGACAATAAGCTCTATCAGCTCCGGTCTCTGAATGAAGCATGCCACATGCTAGGTATTGACCCGCCTGAGGAGGAGAGTAAGCCAGTAGGCCACACATTGGAGCCAGATGACGCAAAGCCAAGGTGGCGCCAGCAAGGCAGAAGGCGTCGCTTAAGGAAGCCCCCGGTAGCTGAGATTAAGGATGGATAGTGCGCTGCAGTGGAAGCAGTTTCAGCTGAACTGGCCTCGCCCCATCCCAGCTGACTTTCATGTTCAGATTTACCTTGGCCGTTTGCTTCTCTGCTTTTTCTAGTCGGGTCGTCGGTGTGTAGTGTAGTTCCTATATTCCCAATAGGCTCTGCGCATTGGAATAATATAAACAGCAGTGTAGACGTAGAACTGAGGTCAACTAGGTCTCTACTGACTATATTAGATTTAATTAGTTTTGCCAGCTAGCTCAGAGGTCACTAGAAACTTTCTCGAATAAACAAGGAGGAGTTTAACTTCCCTGGATAGACAAGAAGGGATTAGCTTCCGACAACCATATAACATGACAACTTTGCTCCCTCAGAATAAAGAGTGTATCTCTAGAGTCGTGTGAAAACAATAGACAGTTATTTCACTCAGTCAATCGCGCATACTTAGTTTCACCAGAGTGCAGAGAAATAGAGAGACGGGCGTTTTCAATAAAAGTTGTTATTTATTGAGCAGTCTTCTTTCTCATGCAAGAGAAATGAATTGCCACAATTGCAATACTTAATATAAAGTAAAGTGCGTACAGTAAAAGGAGTATTAGGAAATAATACTGTAAAAGCATTGATATGGTTTCTTAGCCATATGATACTTTAAAATGGATAAAATATATACATACATAAAACATTGACTAACGTACTCAACTGGTGCTTCTAAATACGCCTACCCGCTGTACCTGACCTAGCCTAATACGTGGGAAGGAGTAAGTAAGTAGCAGTTTAAGTTAAGTTGGTTTTTGCCAAGGAATCTGAATCAAGAATTCTCGTACGGGTTTAGTCAGCTCCGTACCTTGGTAATAGAATGTAGGAGGTCTGGTATCTCTCTCTCTCAGGACTCGATATCCCAACAACCCGCAAGGGTGGCTGGAAACACCGGAGCTGGATTTTCTCGGCTGGAGAAAAAGACAGCGTCTTCCTCAGTGCGTCAAAGGGGAGGGGCGGCGTCCGTGGGCTCTCGCATCAGCTGGGCTCTCGGGCAAGTAGATAGCCGCTCTGCTCCAAACCACCGCGTGTTTGCTTAAGGCAACGTTGGTATATTTATACCTGAAAGGTGCCGGGTTTGACGTAAGGTTGGACATAAGACGTCACCAAGAACTAACAGTTCTTTCTGACTCTAGGAGTTCTTGTGCAAATCAAAACAAGAGCAGGGGGATTTCCCGGGCTGCTGGAGGCTTGGTTTGTTTAAAGAACGTGTTGTACTTTCTAGGAGTCTAGGGGAGTAGCCTTGCCGTATTTGGACTGCATGGGCTATTACTAAATATGGAAATGATTCTTTATGCCTTTATAAGGATAATATTTATTATATCCATATAAGGGCATAAATCGGGAATATCGAATTAGGGTCCTAGATAGAAACACAACACCCACTCCACGAATTAATGTCCATCATTACTAAAAACTAAGCAATATTAAATAACGAAGCATGTGTGTTTTCCAACCCACCCCAAAGTACATAATTCGCATTTGAAATGGTATATGGTAAATACACGAAAATGAGTATTGGTACTGTACGCTTTTTAAGCAGTGTCATCATTCAGTTAAATGCATATATATATCAGCTGAATGAATTGCGAAAATTACACATGAAATGGCTCTGTATACAGAAAAGAAGGTCGAGACCATTCCATCACATATTTATACAAATGCTGTACATGTGCTAGAGGCTGAGGTAAAATATTGTCTCTAGAGTTCCTAAAATAGAAGCTCTGTTCTCTAAGAATAGTTCTACTTTAAGCAGAGTACTTTGTGCCAGAAAAAAGGGTAAATATTTTGGAAGAGAAAAAAAAATAATTTCGCTTTCAGGGGGAAAAATAGTTCCAAATGTTTCCAGTAGCTGTGTTTATCAAAACTGAAGGCCGAATTCAGAGTTCAGGGAACGCTGTGTGCTCGTTGTTTTAAAAATGTATTCTCGTTGTTATGGGGAGAACATCATATCAGACAGACTCGCAAAAAATTGGTCTACAACATCAGGTGAAAGTTCGACCAAGTTCGAAAATGCTGTAATAGTGCATACGTGAGAATGATTGCTATCCTAGATGTCAGGATCAGCAATGCTCACAGAAGGTTGTACCTGTGTGGTGCTGCTTTCATCTCGTACTTCACCGCCACCTACTCGTAATGGTGAAGTCTCAACGAATGCCGTCATCAGAATAGGTAACCGCAGGGGACAACACGATGCATGAGTCGTTACCGGACCTAGCAAGGTATCTGTATCCATTGGTACTGCTGATGGTAGTGTAAGACAGACGTCCAACACACATTCTTCTCCGCATAGCATACATCGAAGCACAGGTAAGATGCAATCTTGCCAGATTGGTCTGAATGAAAGAAACCAAGTTGTACTTAGATCTCTTAGCCGGGCAAATCCGAGGACTTTAGTGATGCGGTCCCGGTAGCGTATAGCTAGGATAATTTCTCCCATCGTTGCTGGAGTCTTGTCTGTGGCTTGGCTTGCCATATCGGAGCAGAAGGATCAAAAATAAAATTCCTGCTACGAGTCCCAAAAGAAGAGGCAGACCGCCAAAAATGGAATGCACAAAATTCGGGATAATGCCCAGAACTGTTTCAAAGGGTGCTAACAGTCCTGAAAAAATTGTCTTAAATACATGTGCGATGCCACTGGTATCAGACATATTTAAAATTTGACCTAACATTTCTACAAAATGCACGGGGCAATTTGTTGATAATAGGGAATGTATCTCTGCCGTTGTCCTTGCAATTTGAAGTTCATACGTCTCTTTGGATGAGGTTAAAGGCACAGTTGTTTGTAAAAGAATGGATTTCATTCTGCTTAAAGTATCAATTCGTATAGAAGAGATATTCAAAGAAGGCCATATTGCCGCCTCCATGTCTGGATTGCTGTTTGGATACAATACTTGCATACAGCAAGTGACCATGGAACTAACGCTCACGAGATAGGCTTTTCCTGGCACCATGCCTCAACAGCTGTGGTCACTTATTAGAACATAACTGCCGTTGGAAAGCTGTCTGAAAAATGGCTCTATCTGAGTTGCAGGAGTGCCATGCAGGTGACATGAAAGGTTATTTGAAGACCCTTCGCAGGCTCCATGCAAGTTAATACCTTGACACAGAAGTGTACCGCTTAGTGATTCTTTACAATTGTTACCACTAAGAAATACCTCCTTTTTCCCTTCACTATAACATTTGTCTGTATAAGGTAATTTCCATGTTGACTTGATGTATGCTTTACCCAACCTTTCATACTGGCCCGCTGGTATATATTCTTGGCAATATTTAAACTGGAAAAATGTTATCGGAATTGTAATTATTCCGTGTATTATCCATTCAATGACAGGTCTTTCTGACATTGTCAATGGTAATCTCTCAAGTTTTTCAATGCTCAGAATCGTATAGTCTGCTCCTTTTTGTGCCAAACTGATTTGTTTATCCCAGAGTATTTTCTAGCTCATTTACAAACTGTTCAGAACTCTGCTGCCAGGGCCATTTTTGGCCTTAGTCGTAGGACTCATACCTCAGCCCTTCTTGACTTGCTCCACTGGCTCCCAGTGAGAAAGCGCATACTTTTTAAAACCCTGACCATGACCTTCAAATCCTTGCATTGCATTGGTGCTGTCTATCTTAGGAAACGTGTTCAATTCTACTTTCCTTCGAGATCACTGCGTTCGGCCACCCAAGCCTTGGCCATTGTTCCTACCATCAAGCGTGCCCATATCGGGGGCCGCTCCTACAGATTATTGGCACCTCAGTTTTGGAATAAGCTCCCTCTTTCTCTTAGGAAATTAGACAATCTATTTGCCTTTAGGAAGGGCCTGAAGACCTGGCTTTATGGCCTTTAGCCTGCTGTGTTTCTGCTTATCCTCTACAGATCTATTCAGCGCCGGGACACTCTGTCTGAGTAGTCGTGCGCTCTATAAGTCACCCCCATAACATAACATAACATAAAGATAGAGAATAATGACGTTGTGTTGATTAAACGCCATGGCACGTAGCCTGAACGCAGATTTTGCAACGTCCAGCCAAGCTATACAATAGAACGTAATTGGGACTGACCATGTTGTAACATTAGTAAGTCCTGCTCTATTATATCAATAGCAGATGATACAATACTATCCAGTGAATATATTCTGGAGGGCAGAGTCGTTAACCCATTTTCCACAACAGAAAGTGATTTTTCCAAATGAATACGATCAATTTCTCGTATTTTTTCTGCTGTTTTAATTTGCATTACTTTCCAAGCCTCGTTGTATGCAGCGTATATACCGGCCGCTATGAAATTTTTTTGACGCTGTTTGCGTGGTCCCAGTATGAAATCACGCAAGTCAGCACCGTCTTTAAGTAAAGTCAAGTGTTGCTTAATTTCAGCCAGTGTGGATGTCTGTAGCCATTCAAGGCAGAGTTTCCCTACACTGTATGTTGTAACTATCCCTGGATGTTGTCCCTGGGAGTATCTAGGGTCTGGCCTGGACTGTTTAAACCCCTGCATTTTGTTCAGGAATCACAGTTATTTGTGTCTGTGGGCCAGATCAACCATTTTTTCCAATCAAGATTTGTTCTGTTTTGGTGTAAAATATGGGATACGTATATCTCCACATCTGTAGTGCTATTACTATCAGGTATGGGCTTCGGAATAGACGGTTTATTTAAGTCTTTAATCTTGGCTAGGCCAAGACAGGTTGTCTGTTGAATGGTGTCATTCAAGAATATTATCTGTTCTGGGATCATGCAGGCTCTAAATAGTGTTTCTAGACCTTGTACCTGCCAGTCTTTTGTACCCCAGATGGTTTTTGTTTCAATATTGTTTTTCCAAAATTCAAAACCAAATGTAGACATTCTATCATAAAATGTTTCAGAATAAATCAATTTTGTATTTGTCAACATTGTTTTCATTCCTGTCTTATTTAACATTTTAAAATAAAACGTTTCTGCATCACTTGTGTTAAACCCTTTCTCATAATATGTTTTTGAGCTGCCTTTTGGCAGAGTTTGACAATGTTCCCATTGGTTATATTTTAAAACATTTCTAGGCTGAGCATATTTATGCAACTAGTGATGACCATAATGATTATAAAAGTATAACTCTTCATAATTTGACGAACCCTGCAAATAATCATGTTCTGTAAATTTTGCTGACATTACTAAATCTGACATCATATTATTAATGTTTTCAAAGTCCCAATCATCAGAAAAAGTACTTGGTTTTACAAAGTCACTTAAGGAAACCTTAAACTGGTGTGGATATTTCAAGAGCTCAATCGGGCCATAAATTTCGTAATCCGTTTTGTTCCATGCTATCCCACCGGGTATTGGATTGGCTGTGATGTTCACTGATGACAGTTCTCTTTTCTCGATGTGAGATGACTTGTGAGGCTTTAGGACCAAGTTGATGTTCTGACTTGCTGTGTCCATTGTACTGTATTTTCCTGCAATTAATTTTCCCAAACAAAGAACCATGATGAGCCAAAGCAGGAGGAAAAGTACACCTAACACAATCCAAAATTCAATCCATGGAGAAATCAGATAGGTTTCTTTGAGTTGATGAAAGAGTTCAGTTACTTTGTCTTTGAAAGTTTTTGTTGCTGGCGTTTCTTCATGTTCACTTGGATCCTCAGAAAAGTCATCGAAATTGATGAAGTAGCCAGATGCAGTTCTGTCAATTGTTGGAATTGCTTCCGGATTTTCTTTAGACTTTGGATCTTTTTTTGTTTCATTAGTATAAGCCGATGCTACATCATTGTAGACAGGTGTTTCTTCACGAACTGTTGCAATTTGGGTTTCAAGAGGCACAAGTTCCATTGCTTTGTTGCATAGTCCTTTTTTATTCACTGCAGGTTTATCAGATGTGATTAGTCTTTCAGTTTGAACCTCTTGGATTGTAGCAAATTTTGGTATTTTCTATTTCAGTCCACTGGGCCTACTACTTATTATTGGCCACATGATTGTGGTTTTACCAGGTCGATGGATAAAACTTGGTTCTCCTTTTTACCAGCAAGGGGCGGTAGTACTACTGATCTTGTTCCGCTGACAGCTAAGACAGGTACTGCTTTTCTGTAAGAAGGCCCAAATTCCTTCTTTACCGCAATCTTTTTTCTGACCATATCCCCAATCTTTGGAATCCAGACAGTTCTTGCTGGGACAGGTGGTTTTTCTTCAGTGGCTGTTGGCTGTCGCTTTAACTTTATGTTACTCAGGCTTCTTCTTGTTTCATTTAAGTCCAGTAAAACAGCCAAACGGTCTTTGATGTCAAAGCATTTTTCTTCTACCACTGAAGTGTGACTATCAAGAGCCTGAATGTACATTCTAGTACCGAACAATAGTTCGTATGGAGTGAGGCCTTTTAGAGAATTTCTTGGCACATTATTAAGACTACGTTGGACACTTGTTAAATGTTTGATCCACCCATTACCCAAACCTAATACCCTCGCTGTTATAGATTGCTTTATGTCACGGATTTTTCTTTCCACTACCGCATTTCCCTCAGGATGGAAGGGAGAAGAGTACCGCAATGCAATGCCCATGCTGGCCATGGCCTCCTTGTAAGCTCGAGAGCTAAACGCAGGACCCTGGTCAGAATGTAGCATGCCAATTGCGTATATGCCGATAAAGACTCGCAAATCTTTTATAACAGTTCTGGCATCAGCCAAGCGCTGGTGTCTGCATTTTAAGTGAACCTAGTCTTAATATTTATGGGATCGCGTTTTTGCGTATAGATAGCCTTATGCTTTCTAATAGAGGTATCCTGGCACTAGTCTGGTCCTGTTCACGACTGTGATCTCGGTTGCAGTCTGGACAATCCTTTGCAAATTTGTAATGTTGCAAGTTCATCCACCGGCCACCAGTATTCTGATTGTAATTCTTTTAGAGATTTCACGATCTCTTGGTGCCTCAGACCCAATCCCATGTGTGCGTCTGCTATTAAAAAGACTCTCCTGTTCGTGTTTGGAATTACTCTATCCCCCACTCCAGGGATTTGAGCAAAAGGAACGGAGTTTGCATCAATTATGTATGTATTATTGAGTGGATAGCCGAGAGGTAATGCTGCATAGCCGCCTTTCAATGAGGCTTTTACCGGTAGCATAGTTTCTCCATCTATGTATTTTTTAGAACGCTTTTTTGTGGCTACGAAAGCCGGTTGAACCGCTTTTGCTGTGGCTCTGTTAGCCAATGAATTCCCTGCAACGCCATCACGTTGATGACTCAGTGTATGTATCACGTGAGTCTTTTGTAGTTCTTTCTGCAAAAGAACTACCTGTTCCCAAAGCTTTTTATGCTTTATTGTGACACCTGTGTCATCTTTGTAACCGTTTTGAATCCAGGTCTGTATGTCATTATTGTAAGACTTGACGCAGTAATGCGAATCGCATACTATTAGTGTGGAGAATTCGCGATCGGCATTTTCAAGCGTCATCTTTAAAGATCTTATTTCAGGTCGCTGAGTTAAACAGTTTCTGAGTGATTCAGTTTTTTGTAATTAATGGTCTGAATTTACCAAAGCGCCAGCGACCTTTAACAATCGCGCACGCTGCGTTGTAGGATTTTTTCTCTACATCGTAGTGTTGTGCAAATCTGTCCATGTAGATTACACATGTGTACTGTTCGAGAGGCAGAATTTCGATTGGCAGAGGATATTCTTCTTCATATTCTAGATTTTCCATTTTTTTCATTTTCGGGTCAAAATAGTATTTCACGTCTTCTGCAGCAAGAGAATTTTCCCATTGTATCCATTTTGGATCTAATGCCACTGCATTCAAATTGCGTGGGCTTGTTAATGCCTCAAGGGCTGATTCTGCTGTTAAAACAGTTATCCTTCTGCCTTGGGCTTGGGCTCTTTCTTTTGCTACAGCAGTTTGAACCGCTATTAGAATCTTTTCAGTAGAACTGAATTTCATTTCAGCTTGTGTGTACAAGTGTGATTTGTAAGCTATTGGTACCGTTTCTCCCTCATTAGAGGTTAGGTACGTGAATCCGCATCTTCCTGGGATGACTCGGATTACAAGGTTGCGTATGTTTTCGCGAGTTTGCAATTTTGTTTTAGCTAACATGTCTGTTTGCAATGATCTTAACATTTCTGTGTGTTTCTGAGTCCAATTTATTGGTTTGAAATCAGATTTTATTAATTCATAGAGAGGTTTAACCCTCTCTGCATAATTTAGAATGTATGTTCTTCCAAAATTCAGGAAACCTAGTATTGATTGTAAGTTCTTTAGCGTTTTAGGTGCTTGGAGTACAGCACACTTCTCTAAGAAGTTGTCTGCTAGGCTTTTGCCTTCACTTGATAATTCATATCCTAAAAACAGGAAAGTTAGATGGGCAATTCTTGACTTTTTAAAGTTGAATTTGTAACTCTCAGCTATGAAACCAAGTATTATGGTGTTAACTCTTTTCAAGTGAGTCTCCAGGTCATCATCTGTGAGATAGATGTCATCGACATAGGATAATGCCTCATCATCATACATTTGTAGTAACTCTGTTACCCTTGCTGAGAATAATCCTGGGCTATTCTTGAATCCCTGTGGGAGTCGACAGAAGTGTTTTTGCGACCCCATTATTGAGAAAGCGGTCAAATACCTGCTTTCAGGTGCAATGTTTTGACAAAAGAATCCATTTGAGATATCTAATGTTGTTTTATATTTTTTGCGCATGATGTTATTCATTAGTGCTGCACTGTGTGAGTTTTGTACTGCAAATGTTTTGCAACAGGAGTTTAGGTGTCTGTAGTCCAAAACTAGACGATATGAATCGTCTGGCTTGGAGACAGGAAACAAAGCATTGTTCATTTGTGAGGTGCATGTTTCAATCACCCCCTGGTACTCAAGTTGATCTAAGATCTCCCTGACTTGCTTTTTAGCATCTTGTTTAACTGGGTACTGCCTTTGTGCAGTGGGTTGATTTTTTAACTGGATTTTGTGAGAAGGAGAATCCTCATCCCATCCTACATGATTTTTATATAATGCAGGAGCTTGGGCCACTGCCCATTTTCTTGCAAGTGTATATTTTTTATGAATTGGAATATGATTTGAGAAGGCAGGCATAATCATTTCTTCGCCATGAGGGCACTCCCTGACAAACTCTGGTGGCCAGTCTTTCTCAGCTAACAGGATGTCATAGCCTTTCAAAAGGTTATCCCAAAAGAGACCCCTTACTTTCCTAGTCTTGTCCCCCTCTATACGCAGTGTTATTTCGTATATTTTATGAGGTTTGCTAACTCTGGTGTCTGCAGTTTCCACTTGAATGTATTCATTCGTGTCCACTGTCTCCAGAAGATTCATCAGGATCTTGCGAGCTATGGTCACTTCTGCTGCGCTGTCTAGCATTGTCTGGGCCCACTCTCCGTTTTTCAGTTGTGTCCTCAGTATCCTCGGCATGTTTTATTATTTTAATACTAGCTACCTCCTTTCTTGGAAATTGTCATTTTTTACTTTGATGAGCAGGTTCCTTGTCTTTGGACTTGACATGCTCTTCCTTGTGTTCTGACCGTCCTCTTCTTTCCGATTTCTGTGAGGAAGTATGAAAAGATCGAGAGGGACGTGTATCAATATCTTGATATGTATCAGGTTTTCTCAATTTATCCCTATCTCTAAGGTTGTATCTTTTCTCAGAGGGCTCCCTTTGGGGAGATTTGTGTCCTCGGTCTGGAGATCTTTCTCTCTGTTGAGGAGACCTTCCTCTGGACTGGAATCGTTTTTCTTTGGGAGTGGATTGTTTGTTACCATCCCAACTCTTTTTGGAGTGTTTAGATTATTTTTAATAAATGTTTTTTCAGGGTTTTCAGTTAATTGGGGTTTTACTGGTTTCCTACCCAAACTTTCTCTTCCTAGTTCTTCATAGGATTTTTCAATGATTCTGGCAAGTTCAAATGGTTGTTCTGCTATATCTGTTTCTTTCAATTTCTGGCGGATCGCCACAGATGCTGCTTCTCCTTTTATGTTGGCTAATAATATAGCCGAGACCTGCTTGAAGTCTTTCAGTAATTTCATACCCAGAGTTAAAGCAGGTTTTGGACCGTATTCATTTTGAATCTGTCTTAGTACGTCTGGTATAACCGCCATGAACGGAACACCATGGGGTCGATTCCGATTTGGAAAAAAACGCTCCAAATAGCCGTTCGGAGCGTTTTTCCCGTACGAATCGTACCCTGCAACGTCCCCCGTCTGCACGACGAAGTACGATTCGTACCAGGAGACGTTCTCTGTACGAGTCGTACAAGCCACCGTACGACTCTAATCTCCGTACGATTCTCCCTTGGAACCCGCTGTACGCGACATCTGTACGGTTCGCGGCTGGTTTTTACGACCCAGCAAGTATGATACGTGTCGGGTACGCACCGTACGACCCTTTTTCTACGGGAGCTGAAAACAGCCGTAAAAGCAGAGTTTGCGCCGAAACAGGTACGGAACAGCCCCCCGGGTACAATACTTACCCCCCATGATCGCAGGGGTACGCACCGTACCCCTGCGATCATGGGGTGTACGAGCCGTACCCCCATTGTACGATCGGTGTACGAGCCGTACCCCCATTGTATGATCTGTGTACGAGCCGTACTCCCATTGTACGATCGGTGTACCAGCCGTACCCCCATTGTACGATCAGTGTACGAGCCGTACCCTATGTACGATCGGTGTACAAGCCGTACCCCTATTGTACGATCGGTGTATGAGCCGTACCCTATTGTACGATCGGTGTACGAGCCGTACCCCATGTACGATGGGGGTACGGCTCGTACACCGATCGTACAATGGGGGTACGGCTCGTACACCGATCCTACAATGGGGGTACGGCTCGTACACCGATCGTACAATGGGGGTACTGCTCGTACACCGATCGCACATGGGGTACGGCTCGTACACCGATCGTACATGGGGTAGGACTCGTACACCGATCGTACAATGGGGGTACGGCTCGTACACCGATCATACATGGGGTACGGCTCGTACACCGATCGTACATGGGGTACGACTCGTACACCGATCGTACAATGGGGGTACGTCTCGTACACCCCATGAACGCAGAGGTACGGTGCGCACCCCTGCGATCATGGGGTGTACGGACCGTACGTTGTGTATGTGTTTGTGTGCTTTTCCGTACGACTCACCCTTACCGGACGTGGACCGTACGAATCGTGTCCTCATACCCCGGTCCGGATTGTACACGTCGGGTCGCACGGCATGTGTACGAGTCGTACGGTATGTGTACGAGTCGTACGGTTCACGGTTTCAGCCTTGCAATACGTACGGATCGCGACGATTCGGACGGATTCACGGAATACGGATCGTACTTCGCGACACGGACGGACGGGTACGATTCATACGGAGAGGGCTCCGGATACAAATCGTACGGACGTTTTTTTTCCCGTATCGGAATCGACCCCTATGTGTTTTTGTGTAGATTGAAGCAAAGACGGTGCCCCAAGTGTCACAGTCCTCCACATGAGGTGCGATCCCCATTGGAAGACAGATAGTCAGAATTCTGTGTTTCTCAGTAGGTGTAGTATCAGGAAATACTGCCTCTATTTGAGTGATTTTTTGTGCTAACCAGAATGGAATTTGTTCCCGTTTTGAGGGTATTTTACCAAGACATGATTGAATGTTCTGTGGTGTTATTTTGTTTGTGTTCCCCTGATGAGGGGTGGTCTGTGGAATTTTTATTGCTGGTTGGACTGTTGAAGTACGCATTACATATTGGACCAATTGTCTATGTATTTTAATTAGCAATTTTAGCTGAGCTAAAAGTTCCTGGTCTGACATTTTATCAATGTCTGGATGTGGTGTGTAGCTGGCTAGAACCGGCCACGTTGCTCCTGGTCTACCTAGTGGACCGAGCCTGGTGATGTGATTTTGATGTTTTAGGGCGCCTTTAAACCAGAGCAGGTGCTCTTGGTAATTTAGTGGGATTTCAACGTCCTCGAAAGGAGTGTATTCATCCGGAGGTTCCTCTTTTTTGTAATAGTGGAATTCGTGTGTTACAGCGTTTGCTGCTGGAAAATGTATCCATGAATATAATACCTCTGTCTGCCAATATTCATGGGCCTCTACCATGAATATGACTGTACCACCTCTTGGTGTTAGTCCATTTTCTATAAGTTTAAGAGTTATGGTTTTTCTTACATTTACCGGAATGATTATAGGATCCGGGTCATTGTCTTGGAGACTTGTGTCATCCGCTAGGAGTTGAGCTGCTATTCTAGCTATTCTACTGACTATATTAGACTTAATTAGTTTTGCCAGCTAGCTCAGAGGTCACTAGAAACTTTCTCGAATAAACAAGGAGGAGTTTAACTTCCCTGGATAGACAAGAAGGGATTAGCTTCTGACAACCATATAACATGACAACTTTGCTCCCTCAGAATAAAGAGTGTATCTCTAGAGTCGTGTGAAAACAGTAGACAGTTATTTCACCGAGTCAATCATGCATACTTAGTTTCACCAGAGTGCAGAGAAATAGAGAGACGGGCGTTTTCAATAAAAGGTGTTATTTATTGAGCAGTCTTCTTTCTCATGCAAGAGAAATGAATTGCCACAATTGCAATACTTAATATAAAGTAAAGTGCGTACAGTAAAAGGATTATTATGAAATAATACTGTAAAAGCATTGATATGGTTTCTTAGCCATATGATACTTTAAAATGGATAAAATATATACATACATAAAACATTGACTAACGTACTCAACTGGTGCTTCTAAATACGCCTACCCCGGTGTACCTGACCTAAGCCTAATAGGTGGGAAGGAGTAAGTAAGTAGCAGTTTAAGTTAAGTTGGTTTTTGCCAAGGAATCTGAATCAAGAATTCTCATAAGGGTTTAGTCAGCTCCGTACCTTGGTAATAGAATGTAGGAGGTCTGGTATCTCTCTCTCAGGACTCGATATCCCAACAACCCGCAAGGGTGGCTGGAAACACCGGAGCTGGATTTTCTCGGCTGGAGAAAAAGACAGCGTCTTCCTCAGTGCGATAAAGGGGAGGGGCGGCGTCCGTGGGGTCTCACATCAGCTGGGCTCTCGGGCAAGTAGATAGCCGCTCTGCTCCAAACCACCGTGTGTTTGCTTAAGGCAACGTTGGTATATTTATACCTGAAAGGTGCCGGGTTTGACGTAAGGTTGGACATAAGACGTCACCAAGAACTAACAGTTCTTTCTGACTCTAGGAGTTCTTGTGCAAATCAAAACAAGAGCAGGGGGATTTCCCGGGCTGCTGGAGGCTTGGTTTGTTTAAAGAACGCGTTGTACTTTCTAGGAGTCTAAGGGAGTAGCCTTGCCGTATTTGGACTGCATGGGCTATTACTAAATATGGATATGATTCTTTATGCCTTTATAAGGGTATTATTTATTATAAATAACAACAAAAAGAACTAAGAGGTCTGTTAGAAGAAAGAGAAGTGACCACGAGAAAATGACCTACACCACTGTCACGACTAACGGTGAGGGTCCATCAGTAATGAAAGAGTCCTATCAGCCCACCCATATGGCGGAACCTCGTCATCTAGGACCTTATCAGCAGGTACTCATATGGCCAAGCTCATATGTACTAGCTTGGTACCAATAGTTCCCATACTGAAAGAAGATGAGTCCTCACTGCGAGTGGTACTGATAGGGTGCAGTGCTCAAGAAAAAGTGCGTGATTAAAATGGCGGTCAAGGTAGAAATTTTTTTTTTATTGATATCTCCCTGGACGTCAGATTAAAACAGATGTGACAATAGTGTGACAATATCACTGTAAAGTAAGCATCAAGGAATTAGGCCAACATGTTTCTGCCTTTAGTGTATTATTTTACAGGCATTCGTCAGGGCCAAGCTATAAAAAGGCTACTGCAACATCTATTATATTCAGTGTGTGGAAAAATAGGGAATCAGAACAAACTGATATGGCACGGTTTAGAGGTAAGTTGAATCATGTGGCTAGGTCAGCCACCCTACCGTATCTGTGAGATAAACCATGCAGAGACCAATCCTTTCCCAGCGCAGCGTAATTACCACGGAGGCCACGGAGGGAGGAGGAAGCACAACGAGGCTGGGGGTTGATTGGACCCTTATAATACCATTCGATCTAGTGTTGGCCCATGAGGCACTGTTCCTCATCATAATGAGCATACTACATGAGTATCTCACTACATAGCAAGTAGTAATTAGGTAAGTAGGTAATTACCACGGAGGCCACGGACGGAGGAGGAAGCACAACGAGGCTGGGGGTTGATTGGACCCTTATAATACCCTTCGATCTAGTGTTGGCCCATGAGGCACTGTTCCTCATCATAATGAGCATACTACATGAGTATCTCACTACATAGCAAGGGATGTGTATTCAAATACAAAGTATATATACATACACATTGATCCCTTTTTTTTCACCTTTTTGTAAATAGACCCATAGTGGCGACACACTAGTGAGTGACAAGGGGATCTCTTACCCTGGTCCTGACGAAGGGGCATGTCGCCCCGAAACATGTCGACCCACACAGGAAAGTAAGCCGATAATCCCGCTTAACCTTTTCCGACACCACCTTTTTTAACAATACCAGCCAGTGTTTATTAAATAGTTTTTGTATCACTAGGCCAGGTATTTTCTAACATCACTTATCTATCACCCCTGACCCCACGGACACTCACTCCATTCACTCACATAGCACCCACAATTTAAAAAGGTGCTCCAGCGTAGTCGCTTGTCGCAGCACTGCCCCGTCCGGCAGCCGGACGGGAAGACCCCGATGATGAAGCATGACACCAAGGGCCCTTTTGGTGTGTGAGGGGTATTTTAACCAAATGAGTGTATTCCAAGGTCAACAGGATACACATTAATCCCCTTTTTAAGGTGGACCTTTTTTGATTTTAGGTTTTGCAGCCTTGGGGAGGTTCTTAGCCTTTTGTCCGCCTGAGCGAATTGATGGCGACCACGGACCTTAAGATACTCACTTTAAATGTAAGGGGATAGAACAACCTCAAAGGCAGACATTTGTCTCCTGCAAGAGACGTACCTTTTACAGAAGGATTGTCACCGCCTTCAGTCCGGAAAGTTCCCACACCAGTTTTTCTCCTCAGGACCTACTAAAACAACGGGAGTAGCTATTCTGGTGGCCCAGGGGTTTAAGGGAAAGATCGTGCAGAAGGAGGCTGAGATAAAGGGCAGGTTACTGACTTACAGGTTTAGGCTGGGAAATCACACATTCACTCTTGGCTCCATCTATGCTCCTAACGAAGGCCAGGAGAGGTTCTTTCACTCGGCCCTTGCGGATGCTACTGACACACCAGATCAACACATACTGTTGGGGGGGACCTTAACTTGGTTTTTGACAATACTTTAGATCGATCATGTCAACGCTCCTCGCAAACTGGCGCTCTCACTGCGGAGGGATGGCCCGTCTTCAAGACCTGGGCTTGGTTGATCTATGGCACAGCTCCAACCCCCAGGGTCGTGCATACTCATACTATTCTAGCACCCACAAAACATACGCGCGCCTAGATTACCTGCTGGCTTCGAATTCATTACAGGCACTAGCAACCGAGGTAGAGATAGGGGTAGCCGCTCTCGCTGATCACTCCCCGGTAATGGTGGTGTTCGCCTTTCCGCCTACACAGTGCGCACAGCGAACATGGTGACTCAGAGAGACCTTATTTCACTGTAAGGAGGTGGTCACGAGAATTCAGGGCGTCATTGAGGATTACCTCTCACACAACGGCAATGCCGACACCACACTCGCTACACAGTGGGCAGCACTGAAAGCGGTCCTCCGGGCGGAATTTATTGCAATATCGGCGGCGGACAACCTAGAGCGCAGTTGTAAACGGGAAGAACTTATTCAGGGCATGAAGGAGCTGGAGCAAATGCACCAACGTACCGGGGCACCACGTATCTGGAGGCAACTTAAGGTGGTGAGACAGCAATTGGCGGCTATTGATCAGGACAGGGCAGAATTTGCGGCACTGAGACTCCGCTATGCATTCTGTACGGGGGAAGACAGGTGCGGACGACTGTTAGCCCATAAGCTGCGGGAAACACGCCAGCAACAATCGGTTCGGGAGATTCTTCGGCCAGATTGCAGGAGCGTCACGGACGACCCTGGTATCGCGACGGCCTTTAGTGACTTTTACACGGATCTTTACACCAGTGCTCCCTTGAAAGACTCAGACGCGGAGGATTTCCTTGCCGCGGTACCACTACCTGCACTCACTAAGGAGCAGGCAGAGCATTTGGAACGCGACATCCGGGTGGAAGAAGTTATCTCAGCCATCTCGCGCCTTAAAGTGCCTAAGTCGCCTGGGCCGGATGGATTCCCAGCGTTTTTTTAGAAGACCTTTTGCGCGCAGGTTGCCCCCCTCCTCACGCTCCATTTTAATACCTTCTCGGAGCCGGGAGCCATACCAGGAGACCTCCTGCGGGCCTCCGTAGCTGTCCTCCCTAAACCGGGGAAAGATAAGAAGAAATGCAGTGCGTATCGCCCCATATCGCCCCTTAATGTGGATCTAAAGGTGTATACTGGGATCCTGGCAGCCCGACTCGCACCCCATATGAGTAGCCTAGTTGATCCGGACCAGGCTGGGTTTATCCCGGAACGACAAACCTCGGATAACACATAGGGGGCCCTGCACCTTATCGAAAAAGCGACCCGAAAGAGCGGAGAATTTTTACTGCTTGCCATTGACGCTGAAAAAGCGTTCGATAGGGTACATTGGCCCTATCTCGAGAAAGTCATGGAGAGGCTGGGATTGGGCGAGAAGTTCCGCACACTTGTGCTGAATTGTTATAGGTTCCCGATGGCGACAGTGAGAGTTAATGGGTATACATCCCCGCGATTCTCCATCAAACGAGGCACAAGGCAGGGGTGACCTTTATCGCCCCTCCTTTTCGCCCTCTACATGGAGCCCCTAGCGCAGAGGTTGCAACTTAACCCGCAGGGGTAGGGGATCAAATTTGGGGGGTATGTCCATACAATCAGCCGCTACGCTGATGATGTCCTGATCTCCCTGTCTAACCCGAGAGACTCGTTGCCTGCCTGCCTGAGAGAGTTGGAATTTTTTGCACAATGTTCCGGCTTCAAAGTTAACACAGGCGAGTCAGAGGCTCTCCATCTGTCTCTGGAGAAGCCTACTCGAGAGCACTTGCAAAGTACACTCCCCATTCAATGGGCAAATGGGACTATCCCGTATCTGGGGGTTTTCAATTGGGTCCCTCACTCAGCGATACGGTTACTCTTAACTACACTCTGCTGCGGCAGAAGATCAGGAGGGAACTGGGGTGGTGGGAACACTACCCGCTGTCGTGGCTGGGCAGGATAGCTGCGGTCAAAATGACGGTTCTCCCCCAGATCTTAATCAATCAATCAATCACGAAATTTATAGAGCGCACTACTCACCCGCGAGGGTCTCAAGGCGCTTGGGGGGGGTCAGCTACTGTTCGAAAAGCCAGGTCTTGAGGTGCTTCCTGAAGGCGAGATAGTCCTGGGTCAGTCGTAGGTGGGTGGGGAGGGTGTTCCACGTCTTGGCCGCTAGGTAGGTGAAGGATCTTCCTCCGGTGGTGGTTCTGCGGATACGTGGGACGGTGGCGAGGGCGAGGCTGGCGGAGCGCAGCTGGCAGGTTGGTGTGTAGAACGAGAGACGGTTGTTGAGGTATTCGGGACCCATGTCGTGGAGAGGTTTGTGTGCGTGGGTGAGGAGTCTGAACGTGATCCTCTTGCTGACGGGGAGCCAGTGCAGGTCTCTCAGGTGGGCGGAGATGTGGCTGTGTCGGGGGATGTCCAGGACGAGTCGTGCGGATGCGTTTTGTATGCACTGGAGTCTTTTCTGAAGTTTGGCCGTGGTCCCTGCGTAGAGAGCGTTCCCTGCACTATTCCGCTCCGTCCACCGACGGGATGGATACAACAAACTCAATGGGAATTGGCCCAGTTCATTTGGAATGGGCGGAAGCCCCAGCTCAAGCAGCGTCTAGCGATGCTCCCACCAGAAGAGGGGGGACTTGGGATACCGGACCTCCTGCTTTACTTCCAGGCAGCGCAATTGCGGCTTCTGGTGGAATGGAGTAGATGGGAGTCCGAGAAACACTGGCTCTTTTAAGACCAAGCGGTGGCCGGTCGACCCCTGCAGGAAATCCCATTTCTCCGAAAGCAACATCGGCCCCCTAATCTTTATGCGTCTTACATCACCCAGGTTCCCATGGAAGTTTGGGACCAAACCAATGCCAAACACGAGCTGACTACCTTCCCGTCACCACTAACCCCCTTAATAGAGAACCCCGATTTCACGCCAGGTACCGATCTGGTTGACTATACGAGGTGGCGACCGGCCGGTTGCCGATGTCTTTTCCACGGTAGGCAGACAAAATACCGAGTTTTAAATATCGACATACAATAATGTCGATGTTTGAATATCGAAGGGACATAATATAGAAGGTAAGTTATATCGATATGTTTAATATTGATGTTAGTAATATCTATGTTACTAATATCGATGTTACTAATATCGATGTTAGTAATATCGATGTTAGTAATATCGATATTTGTATGATTTTTATGTATATTATTATGTATTAATTATGTATTTAATTTTTATTTATGTAATTTAAGTAAATGTATTTTAGTACTGTCGCGGGTTCTGGGTTTATAGGGTAATAGGGTGGGAAGTCATTTAATTATAGTAAATGAATTATGAATTATTAGGAATTATACATTAATTTTAATTAATTGGTAATTCATTTCTATTAATTGGTAATTATTTTCAATTAATTGATTAATTGATAATTATGTTCTGTATCGGGTTATGGGTTTATAGGGGAATAGGGTGGGAAGTAATTTAATTATACTAAATTAATTATTAATTTTTTGAAATTATAAATTAATTCTAATAAATTGGTAATTATTTGTTATTAATTGGCAATTAATTTTAATTAATTGATTAATTGATAATTATGTTCTGTAGCTGTTTATGGGTTTATAGGGGAATAGGGTGGGAAGTAATTGAATTATACTAAATTAATTATTAATTTTTAGGAAATATAAATTAATTTTAATCAATTGGTATTTAATTTTTATTAATTGGTAATTCATTTCAATTAATTGATTAATTGATAAGGATGTTCTTTAGCGGGTTATGGGTTTATAGGGGAATAGGGTGGCAAGTAATTTAAATGTAATTAAGCAATAATTTATTTTAATTCATTGTTTTGATAATTATATTATTGTTAATACATTATTAATTTGTAATTTAGTATTATTCATTGGTATTTATTATTCATTATTTTTACTTAATTATTTATTGCTAATCATGTTTTTAATAATTATATATTGGTATTTGTAAATAGTTTATATTTATTTAATAATAAATTTTTGTATTATTTTAAATTATTAATTTATTTATAAGTATGTTATTTTTACCTACCACGCTATCCAATACTTTCCCTACTGTTGCACTCTCTGGAGTTGTAATAGTAATTTTTACCCCTACGCTATCCAACACTTTCCCTACTGTTGCACTTTCTGGAGTGGGAATAGTAATTTTTACCCCTACGCTATCCAACACTTTCCCTACTGTAGCACTCTTTGGAGTGGGAATAGTAATAGTAAAATGGGAAGCTTGATTCCGGTCCAGGGAAGATATAGCTTGGCAGTTCGGGCTGGACTGTTCCCATGAGGCACAGGGTCAGACTGATTTGCATAAGGCCATGTCTGAACTGGGGTGGAGGAGTGAGCTAAAGAACGGTGATGGATTAAACCCAGATCAGTTGACTGGGGGTGAGTGTTTGTATTGTCAACGCTCCGTCCATCACCACCTTTGGTTTTTCTTAATAGTAATTTTTACCCCTACGCTATCCAACATTTACTTAAATTTTTTAATTTGTTTTACATTTTTGTTTATTTTATTTGTATTATTATTTAATGTGTATACATTTATTTGTAATTTATACTATTTTTATTTACTTATACGTTATTAAAATTATTTTTAAAAGTTAGTATCAAGGAAGTATATACTATGTATTATATGTATATTATTAATTTATTTAAAGTAAATTATGTATTATTTATCAATTTTAAATATTATAACATATTTTAAACTATATTTATTACATTTATAAGTATTATTTTATTTATATTACCTTTTTTTTTTAATGGTGCTATTTTTGTTCATTTTGAGATTGTGATTTTAATTTTAGGTTACCTGCAGTTACTTCTGCTGTGTTTTTCACCTCCTCACTTCACCAGACACCGCATAGCCGATTAGGTGCTGCCGCGGAGGTCCAGAAGCTTAGCCGCCATCTTGGGGGTAGTTTAGGGTGGCGGTCCAGTAGCCTGGCCCCTCCCGCCCTCACCTGCTCATAAGACGCGCATTGGGCATCGCGCGCAGTAGACAGGCAGCTGACCTTCCTGAGGCGGAAAGCCGGGAAGCTAGTGGTGAATTTTAAATGTTCCTATTTTTGTTCATTTTGAGAATGTGATTTTAATTTTGGCTTACCTGCAGTTACTTCTGCTGTGTTTTTCACCTCCTCACTTCACCAGACACCGCACAGCCGATTAGGTGCTGCCGCGGAGGTCCAGTGAAGCTTAGCTGCCATCTTGGGGGTAGTTTAGGGTGGCGGTCCAGTAGCCTGGCCCCTCCCACACTCACCTGCTAGATATGGTCGTCCTCGCACGGCCGCGCGCCAAAGGCAAGCCAATCTGCGCCCGTCCGCAACCAAGACGCGGCCGGGGCCATTCCCCCTGCCCATTTAACCATCAGTGAAAGGACGACATATAACCAGATGGATATCCTCACCCTTAGACCCACTTGGTGCCCTCATTCGTTGCTTCACTCATCGGACACCCGAAGTCTAGATCACATGTGTAATTGCTGTGGCTTTTCCCTGACAGAATATAACACTAAGGATAGACACCTACACAGGCCTTGCTCTGCCCCTGTCCGGGATTTCAGTACAACTATAACTCTTAGAGCCGCATTAGTAAACTGTAGATCTCTGGTAAAACATGCTTTCGATATCTGGCAGACTCTTTCAGATAATGACTTAGATCTCCTTTTCTTGACTGAAACCTGGTTGAGCGAAACAACCAACCCTGCCCTGACTCTGGCCATCCCTGAAGGCTACAGCATTACATGCGTAAATCGAAACAATGGCAAGCAAGGAGGGGGGGCACTTATCCATAAATCCAAATGGACTGTTACCATTCCTCAATATGATTAAATTGACTGCATTGAAGGTCTCCTCTTTTGTATTAAGTTATCTGCATTTATTTCATGCTCGGGCCTCTTGATATACCGTCCCCCCCATTCCAGTACTGCGCATCTTCCAATCCTGGCAGACTATATCAGCCAAGCTTGTACGCGATATGCCAATTTTACGGTCTTAGGGAATTTCAACCTTCATGTAGAAGACGCCTCTTACCCTCTTAGCTTGAATTTTATTTCTACTTTGGCGGCATGCGGTCTGATCTAACTTGTGGAGTCACCCACTCATAGAGCAGGCCATATGCTTAATCTGCTCTAACCTTCCGGACATTCGGGTGGAGAATCCCTTACTCCTGATATGGTCGGATCACTATTTTATCCCTCTCTTTATCGATATGACTCATTCTGATAGATCCTTCTTAACCCCGAAGGAATTCGGGAGAAATTCATGAGCATTTAAAAGATTCCCAGCGGATCCCAGATCCAGATCTGGACTCTTGCATTGTCAACCTGGACGAATGGATGGGCCAGGCAATTGAATCACTGGCCCCCCTTAGACCCATTAAAACCTTTAGGTCTGCGCCGGCAGCTCCCTGGTACACGGATGAACTTCGACGAAAAAAAACCTCTTGTAAATCATTGGAATGTGGCTGGAGACAAAAGTATTCCCCTGAAAGTAAGATCAAGTATAGAACAGCTCTTAAATAATACCGCAAACTAATTGTTAAACATAAAAGAAGCTACTTATCCGATAGAATTGACAAAGCTAGCAACGGTCCTAGAGAGATTTTTAACATTGTTAGATCTTTTACTGATCCACAGGCTTTGAACCGGCATCAGTCTGCGTCACAGTCTCTTTGCAATCAACTCTCGGATTTTTTTTAGGAGAAAATTGCGCTCATTTATGCCTCCTTTCCCATAAATGAGAGCCTGGATTCTGATGAGGAACAAATTATCCATAATATCTCGACCCCTACTTTAACGGAATTCGCAGAAATCTCGGAAGAGGTCTCTCTTGCGGAATTATTTAAATGTAAATCAGGGTCTCCGAGTGACCCTTGGCCAGCGAAACAATATAAGGCGCTTGCTACTCTTCTCAATCCCCATTTTAACGCCATCTGGAACGATTCCTTGAGATCGAGCAGGTTTCCAGAATGCTGGAAGCATGCTTTCCTAGTCCCGATCCTGAAGAAGCCCAACGCGGACCCTGAGATCCCGTGCAACTATAGGCCGATTTCTCTCTTGCCTGCCCCGGCCAAGTTCTTGGAAAAACTGGCTCATCTTCAACTTGCCAGCTTTGTAGAGTCCCATGGGCTTCTACATGAGTCCCAGCACGGCTTCCGTTCAGGCCACAGCACGGAATCGGCCCTGATTGCAATGGCTGACTCTGTGCGGTGGACGCTGGATCGTGGGTCGAGGGCGGTGTTGGTGCTGCTGGATCTTTCAGCAGCATTTGACACCGTGTCTCATGAGATCCTGCTGAGACGGCTTAGATCTATTCAGGGAATGGTGTTGAAGTGGATCGCCTCATTTCTGTCGAACCGTACACAACGGGTTCACACCCCTCCCTACACATCTTCAGCCAGGCCACTTAAATGGAGAGTACCTCAGGGCTCATCGTTGAGCCCGCTCCTCTTTAATGTGTACTTCACCCCTTTGGTTGAAATGATTGCACAGTCAGGCATTAAAACTACATCATATGCTGATGACATCCAGCTCCTTTTTTCCTTTGACGAGCCCACACCCAGTGCCTTCGATCCCCTGAAGGCCTGCCTCAGGAACATCGCGAAATGGATGGATCTAAATTCTCTTAGACTCAATGCAGGAAAGACGGAAGTTCTGTTTTTCAATCAACCGTCTCCTCTAGATCCTAACCTTTGGTGGCCGGAAGACCTGGGCCAGGCTCCTGCACCCAAAGATTTGGTTGGAAATCTGGGGGTTCGGTGGGACAACGTCTATCCTTTGGATGCCAGGTTCAAACAGTCGCAGCCCCTTGCTTCACAAAAATTCAAATTATAAAAAAGCTTATAAATTATTTGCCCAGGGAGAACCGTAAAACCATAGTCCATGCTCTCTTAACTTTTCATCTGGTCTATGCCAACGGCTTATATCTGGGCCTGACTGTAGGGCTGTGCCATAAACTACAGGCAGTCCAAAACGCAGCGGCCCGTTTGGTGGAGGGCCTTCCGCCTAGGCAACACATCTCCCCTTACCTCCGTAAGCTGCACTGGCTCCTCATCCCGAAAAGAATTGAGTTCAAAGCTTTGACACTGGCTTACCGAACGACTAAGGGCAAAGGACCCGTCCATCTTAAGTCAAGCCTTCGCCCCTACTGTAATTCTAGAACTCTGCGCTCTAACTCCCAACTGTTGCTTGTTACCCCCAGATTTAAAAAATCGCGAATGGGAGGTAAAACTTTTGAAGTCTGTGCCTCACAGGGATGGAATAAGCTTCCGCTCTCCATCCGTCTGAGCCGGTCGGAACTTGAATTCCGTTAATTTCTCAAAACCTTCCTTTTTGGTCTATAATTTTCGCCTCTGACCTTCTGCTACCTGCTCTATTAGCGCCGAGACACCCCGTTTGGGTAGCTGCGCGCTTTACAAAATACACAAATAAATAAAACAAATATATATATATATATTCCTCCACTTTGGCTCACATAACTCTGAACTCCGGCCTCGTCTGAAACCGGTGCTAACTTCTCAGCAAAGCCAAACCATAAATTATTATTAAACACTCCTTTTCAGGGAAAAGATGAAGTGGCACACCCAAACGGTGATTTTCCAAGTATTTATATTCCAAATTTCTCTTTGTTGAAATGCGAACTTACGCGTTTCGTTCCCTCAGAGAACTTGATAACGGTATGTATGACACTGCATGTTTCAACCAATAAAAAAGCTTTTCAGTGTCATGTGACTCTAATGTTAACATAGACCCCATTTTAAGGCATTGTGGGAGTTGTAGTGCCTTAGAATTCACCAAGTGTATCTGCTGCGTATTTTGTTTTCCGTTCCTTTTTTCTTATTTGTTCCAAACATTACTATGTTGAAAGGAGGGGGGGTGGTGTTATCTGGAGTATTTGTCACGTGTCCCGGTCGCTATGGCCACTATGCATGATTCCTCTTAAAGTCCCTTCATCCTTCAAGAGGGATATTATCCAGTGCACTATAATCTGTTCACAGCGATTGTGTGCTGTGTTATTGATTCTGCCTCTTGCACTCCACTCAGGTATAGTTTCTTCTTGGCACCAGTTCCTTGTACAACACATACCTGCCCACTTGCTGCTGCCAGATTTATGTGATCTTCCTGGGTTATTCACAAAACTTTTTTTTTAATAATTATTATCTTTTACATTTCTTTTTGAGGACTTGTTTCCTTTCTATTTTCCGTTTTCATTTCTTCTATTTCTATGGATTATGCCCTCCAGTGGGCTTACTTATTCTTGTCTTTTGACCGGTGATTGATAGTTCAATTCCTTCTTACTCCGATCTTTACCCCTTCTTCCTATTCTTATGTTTATTTGCTCAGCTCAATTTCATATGAGTGTTTTGTTGGTTGTTCCATTTTGGTTTATTTTTCTTATTTCCATTTATTAATCATTTTTTCTTCTTCAATAACTTATTTTCTTCAGGAAATTGTAGTTCTGTTTCTGCTTCTCCACATTCCATTTAATTTCAGATGCACATGTAATTCTTCACTTTGGTTCAGCCCCCACGGAGTGAGAGTTCAAAAATTCAAAATTTGTCTTGATTCCCTCTGTCGCAGTTTTTTCTTGGTTGCCTCCTCTTATACTTTCCGGTATTGTTTCAATCGGGTAGAACTTCAGCAATTTCCAGTTTCCATCATGGTGCGATTTCATATGTTTCGCGACAGCGTTTCCCCGATCCTTGTTGGCCATCGCTCTTATATGTTCAAGGATCCTCTTTTTCAGCTCACATATCGTGCTTCCTATATATTTTTAGGAACAAAGGCACTCAATTACATATACAGCATACTTGCTTTTGCATGTTATTAGGTCTCTTAATTGCCACGTTTTGTTGTTCGCCATTAGCTTGTGTGGTGTTTTTGGCTATCTGGCAGACATTGCAGTTATGGCACTTAACAAATCATTTTGTTTTCAGCCATTGTGTCCCTTTTTTATTTTTACGAGAACTTTGATGGTGACTGTGAATTAGTTTGTCTCTGAGGTTCTTTGCACGCCGATAAGATATATTCGGATGGGTTCCCATGATCCTTCCTACTGTTGAGTCTACCTGTAGTGTTTTCCAGTTCTTTCTCAGAATATTTGTGACTTTTTTCGCGTCACAAGAATTGTCCATCACTAACCTCACTGGTTCTTGATTTTCTTCACTGATTGCTTTTAGAGTATTTCTTCCCTTGATTTCTCATTAGATCTTTGCCAACAATTCTTGACAATGTTTTTCTTGTACCCTCTTTGTTTGAATCTTGCTGCCCTATTTGTGGTGTCTTTCTTCCATGTCTGATACCTCGGAGCAGATTCTGCGAATTTGAAGGAATTCTCCGTATGGGATATTTTCGAAGGCTGATGCTTTATGAAAACTATCAGCATGTAATGTGGCGTTTGTTGATGTTGATTTCCGATGCAGAGTTTTCTCAATTCTGTTGTTAATAACATAGATTACAGTATTCAAGAATACAACTCTGTCCTTGCTGATGGATTATGTGAATCTCACATTTGCGTCTGTTGGGTTCAGGATTTCAAAGTACTCTTGAAATTTTAATGCTGTTCCGTCCCATACAATCAGCAAGACATCTATATAGCGCAGCCACATTGCTGTTTTGTTTACATATTTGTCATGGTTGGGGTGCCAGGCAATTGTTGCTCCCACCACCAAATTACTAGACATGCCTATCCCGGGCTGAATGAGAACCCCATGGTGCAGCCTTTTGTTTGATTGTAAATCTCTTCTCCAAATGTGAAGACATTTTGGGTCAGACATATCTCTATCATGTCCAGGAGCATTTGGTTGTGTTGGCTATACTTGATGTTCCGTTCCCTGAGAAAGAAAGCAATTGCTAGCAGTCCTATGTTGTTCTCAATGTTCGTGTAAAGGGAAATTACATCCATGGTAACGAGCATGTATGAATCTTGCCAGGTTATATCTTGAAGATGTCTCAAGAGGTCAGTGGTGCCCTTTATATATGAGTTTAAATTCAACACGAAGGGCATCTGAAAGAAGTCTATGTAGTTACCTACCGGTTCCAGCAATGATCCTTTCGCCAAAACTATTGGTCTCCCTGGTGGTTTCAGTGGATTTTTATGAAGTTTCAGTAAAAAATAAATAGTAGCCATTGTCGGGTGGTCAGTGGTCAGATATTTCTTTTTTTCCTCATCAATTAGGTGTTGTGCCAACCACTCTGCAATTTTTTTGTCTACAGCTCCTTTAAAAGCAATAGTTGGATAGTTTTCCAAATTCCGATAATATTTTCGGTTCTTTAGTTGGGAATTAGCCTCCATTTCATAATCCGTTGTATTCCATATGACAATGTTGCCCCCTTTATCTGCCATTTTCATGGGGATTGTTTGGTCCTCTGTCAGATTTTTCAGGGCTTTTCATTCTTCTTTTGTCAAATCATCACAGTATTTTGTTTTTTTCATCTTGTAGAGGTCCTGGATTACAGCTTCGTAGAATAAATCTATTTTGTTTCCAGGTGCCAGTTGCAGATAGAACCGTGATGCTGGTTTTTTAACGCTCATTCCTGCTCCCATTTGAGGGCATGCTGTTTCCATGGGTATGGTATCTTGTTCCTCACTGATATTCCGATTTACTAAGGTTAGTATCGCATTCATATCTGTTGTTCTTTTTTTTTCACAACCAAAAGTATCGCATTCATATCTGTTGTTCTTAAGCTTAACTCAGTAGATTCCGATGGTATGAGGCTACTTTTCCTCTTCACATAATACGCCATTTCCTTCTTCTCTTGAAATATTTTTGCCAGCTTTATTTTCCTTATATATTTGTAAATGCAAATTCTCATTTGTGCTGTGCCCATTTGTTGCATGGGGCTGAAGTTAATCCCATATTTTAATAAAGACGTTTCTGATTCCGATATGTTTCTTTTAGAGAGATTGACTTCTGTCAGTTCTTCCGAATCACTCAGAAGGGGTTTTTCTGACGCATACTCCTTGTTTTTGTTTTGATTCTCTCCGTGGCTCCACTTTATCCTTTTTCCTCTCCTTGTCTTCTGGATTATCCCTGGCATCCTCTTCCCCTTCCTCCTCGATTTTGTGATACATTCCGGTTTTGTTCCCAATGTCTCAGTTGGAGGACCAGTCTCATGTCCCCAAAAAAGAACGTTTGGTTTGATTTGGTGTTGTTTCTTGGTCTCCCTTGCTAGCATCTGTGGATGTTAATGATGATATACTACTTGAGCTTTGCACAACACTAAACAATTGGTTTTGTTGCTTAAGTGTGTCAAGTTTTCTGGCGTATGTGAAAGATTTGCCCTTGTATGTAATCCTCCTTATCCCATTGGAACTTTGTTTGTTTTCTTAATTTCACCTTTTCCTCATGTTTTTCTATATGCCTTTCCAATTTAGTCATTTCTGGGTTCATTTCCAGTGTTGATAGTTCTCTTTCCAATTCTTGAAGTTCCTCTTTGATTTTGCTCAGTGCTACTTCAATGTGTTTCACTAAGATTGCTATGAGCCCCAGAGATGAGTTTAAAATGTAATCTTCCCATTCCTGTAATAGATCATTGGATGCATCTTGTTGACAGGGCATTAGCGAAATTCTTAGTTCCCTAGAGACTCTTTATACTTCAAGGTATTTCTTTAGTGTCAGTAATTCCCACCACTTATTTATAGAACGAAAAGCCCTGAAAAAAGCTGACAGAGGACCAAACAATCACCATAAAAATGCCAGATAAAGGGGGCAACATTGTCATATGGAATACAACGGATTATGAACTGGAGGCTAATTCCCAACTAAAGAACCGAGAATATTACTGGAAATTGGAAAACAATCTAACTATTGCTTTTAAAGAAGCTTTAAACAAACAAATTGCAGAGTGGCTGGCACAAAACCTCATTGATGAGGAAGAAAAGAAATATCTGACCACTGACCATCCGACAATGGCTACTATTTATTTTTTACCGAAACTTCATAAAAATCCACTGAAACCACCAGGGAGACTGTTAGTTTCCGCGAAAGGATCATTGCTGGAACCGGTAGCTAACTAAATTGACTTGTTTCTGATGCCACTTTGTGTTGAATTTAAACTCATATATAAAGGACACCACTGACTTCTTGAGACATCTTTCAGATATAACCTAGCAAGATTCATACATGCTTGTTAACATGGATGTAATTTCCCTTTACACGAACAGTGAGAACAACATAGGACTGCTAGCAATTGCTTTCTTTCCCAGGGAACGGAACATCAAGTATAGCCAACACAACCAATTGCTTCTGGACATGATAGAGATATGTCTGACCCAAAATGTCTTCACATTTGGAGAAGAGATTTACAATCAAATAAAAGGCTGCATCATGGGGTTCTCCTTCAGCCCGGGATATGCCTATCTGGTAATGGGGTGGTGGGAGCAACAACGGGCCTGGCACCCCAACCATGACAAATATGTACACAAAACAGCAATGTGGCTGCGCTATATAGATGACTTGCTAATTGTATGGGACGGAACAGCATCAGAATTTCAAGAGAACTTTGAAATACTGACCTCAACAGACGAAAATGTGAGATTCACATATACCATCAGCAAGTATGGAACAAACAAGAAAAAAGGAACAGAAATCAAAATACACAGCAGATACATTTGGTTAATTTTAAGGCACTAAACTCCCACAATGCTTTAAAATGGGATTTATGTTAACATTAGAGTCACATGTCACTCAAAAGCTTTTTTATTGGTTGAAACATGCAGTGTCCTACATACCGTGGTCAAGTTCTCTGCAAGAACGAAACACGTCGGTTGGCATTTCAACCTGGAGACATTTGGAAAATCACCGTTTGTGTGTGCAACTTCATCTTTCCCGTGAAAAGGAGTGTGTGATATATATATATATATATATATATATATATATATATATATATATATATATATATATATATATATATGTATATATATATACATATATATATATATATATATATATATATATATATATATATATATATATATATATATATATATATATATCCACGCCACCAGTCACCTTTCCAAGGACGAGAAGGCAGACCCAGATTCAGTGCGAAAACTGGATTATTCAAAGAATGCCCGCACTTCCGCCATAACGCATTTCAGCCTCCTCCGAGGCCTTGATCACATATATATATATTCACTGTAAAAACATAGGTTTTACAGACGTTATAGTTAGGAATTAGCATTTAAAAAACCTTAGAAATTCACTGAAAAAAACATAGGTTTCAGGGACGTCATAGTTAGTTGGACATTTCACTCATAGAAAACCATAGAAATTCCCCTGTTATAGTTAGTTGAGCTAACTATAACTCGCGCCCCCGCAATGCTGATGACATCACATATTACATAATTCATGACATGGTCAGTGACATCACTGATGACATCACTGATGACATCATCCAGTGACTATGTGTTTCTATAAAATGTGAATATGTTTTATATATATATATATATGCCAAGGTGTATTGAAGAATGAATGGGTGTATAAGAGTCAGGATGGATGATTTAGTAGGTGTGTGACTGACTGTATAAGTGAGTAATTAATTGTGTCTTACTGAATGCATGTGTTAGAGACTGATACAGACACTGACACAGTTTAGGTTGTCAATTGGTGTGTAAGCGGTTGCATGGGTTGGTTAGCAGCTAAATAAGTATCTATATGGGCTATTGATTGGTTGTCTGAGTATCTGTATGGGTGCCTGAGTGTCTGTGTGGGTGGGTGAGAGCTGTGACTCTGTGCATAGATGTGTGAGTAAATAATTCACTGGGTATATATGTTCAAGTCTGTATCTGTGAAGGGCTGTATGGCTGGGTGAGTGTGTGTATGAGTGTCTTGGTGAGTGAATGGATGCCTCAGTGGTACATGTGTGAGTCACTGCATATGTGAAAGGCAGTATATATGACTGTTGGAATGTATAAATGACTATATGTGAGACTAAGTGATTGTGAGAGTGCCTGTATGGATCAGTGTGTACTTGTATTAGTTATTGTATTAGAGTGTAAGTATGTGTTAGTAGATGTTTAAATAAGTGAGGTGGTATATGTATAACTGTACAGGTGAGTAAATAAAAGTGTGATTCATTATTTCCATTACTGACTAGATGTGTGAATAACTCTATGATTGACAGGCGGTGTGTGACTGTATAGATATGTGATTGGATATGATAATGCTGTATTGATGGCTGACTGTATGTATGAGTGACTGTATGGGTGAATGAATGGATGTGTGTGTAGACCTAGGAATTATTGAGTGGATATGTACTAACTGATATTGGTGTGTTCAAGGTTTAGAAAATTATAGTCTGTATTTTAGAGTGGGTGTATCAAGTGTTATATTAGGGTCTTATGAAATGCATCAGATTTTCAAGTGGATGATGTCATCAGTGATGTCATTTAAGATGTCATCAGTGATGTCATCAGTAATGTCACAGACCATGTCATGAATGATGTCATATGTGACTTCATCAGCAGTGCATTGCGGGGGCGCGAGTTATAGTTAGCTCAACTAACTGTAACAGGGGAATTTCTATGGTTTTCTATGAGTGAAATGTCGAACTAACAATAATGTCCCTGAAACCTATGGTCTTTTCAGTCAATTTCTAAGGTTTTTTAAATGCTAAGTTCTAAATATAACGTCTGTAAAACCTATAGTTTTTTCAGTGAATTTCTAAGGTTTAGTAAATGCTAATTCCTAACTATAACATCTGTAAAACCTATGGATTTTTCAGTGAATTTCAAAGGTTTTCTAAATTTTAATTTCATATTGTAATATTTATAAAACCCATATATATTTTCTACATTTTTTTAATAATATTTTGGAACTCTGTTATCCTTTTTTTACTTTAAAAATTATGTAATCTTTTATATCTTCCATAAAAAATATGTATATACATTTTTTTTTTTTTAGAGAAAACTAGAGTCCCGTACCGGTAGTGTACTAAGTCCCATCAGCACACGAATCCTATCCGCCATATTGAAATGGTGCGCATTTCATATCCGACAGGTTCGTGGCACCGCGTCCAGCGTAAGAACATATACGTATGAGGTTGTGCCAGCTGCTACTTTGGTATACGATGGGTACGCAATACCAAGCCGCTCGTTACATCATGTGCGTATGGGGTCACGCCCGCTGCACATTGCGTATGCGACGAGTGCGCCCTGCAGGCCCTGTGTTACCTCATAGACGTATGGTGTCGCGCCGGATACGCCATTCCCTACGCCTTTTTTATGTCTCAAAATTATATGTAAATAACTTAAAACTGTACATAAGAGCAAACGATAATCTAAAATATTTTAAACATTTGTATATTTCTAACTGTAATAAACTTATATTATAGTAAATATATTTCCCAAAATCGCGTCGGGTGCGGTCTCCTTGCACGATTGCTATGTGACCTTAAAAATAAACATTTGATTGGTTGACAACATTTGCTATTGTACCAGTTGGAAAACGGCACCCATTTTAGTTGTTCTCTCTACAGCATTAAATGAGACACACCTCTTCTGCTTAGAGAGCTTTTTGAAAACGTTTTGCTATGTACACATATCTTACACTACACAAAACATGCAACCATCATCTTCATCATAATTCATGGTCTGTAAAGTAGCCTTCCACCTGTGATAGACACACACCTAAAAGTTACATAATCGAAGTTTTCCCCACTACCAGAGGTAACATGGTGGCATACGCTGTCCACAGCACAATGTAATGTAGTATGGCTCAAGGGCAGTATCATGCACAGATAATGAGCACACGGACACAGATAGATAGTGCTAGTGGGTATGGGCATGTGCGCTCGACACCTTCTCATTACCAGGGTCACATATCCAGTGACGTCTGTGCTGGATGCGTGTGGGGTGAGTGTAAACCAGCCCAAAGGGAATGGTTACTGCTAGCATCAACTACAACAGTAATCATTCGATCACACACAGAGATTCAATAATAAAAGAGTCAATAGTTTGTGCTGCAGTAAGGTAGGGACAGTAGATGTAAAATAATACAGAAAAAATTCTATTGTAAAAGAACCATAACTTGTGCTATACTGAGACACAGGCAATTGATCTGAAATAGTACACAAAAAGATTGTATCATAAAGGGTCCAGCAGTTGTAGTGCATTCAGGTAGCCACATCAAAAGCATTCAGAATGTGCACAGCCAGTGATGATGCATGCTGCGGGCGGGCGGGCCGTACTAGGAGCAATATCTGTTGCCATCAACACTGCATCATCTGCAATAGCGACTCAATCTCAATTGTGAACACTGCTGTCTGCAGTGTAGGCCAGAGAAAGTGGTCAGCAAGGGCCCACAGCTGGGTAACGTGGACTTGAGCTACACAGTTTGTCATGCGCAAAGCAACAAAAAGCGTGTGCGGAGCCTGCAATGATGCGAATGCGTTGTGCGGACAGAGCACACTGGAGCAGTGTCTTTTCCTACAGGACTGCATCATCTACAATACCGACTCAATCTGAATTGCGAACACTGCTGTCTGCACTGTAAATGGAAGGCATTAGTCACACAGGCATCCATGAATACTTTGTCTCACTTCCTCTTCACAAAATACAACAACATAAATTACAGAAAATTCTGTAATAAATAAATCAAAACAATTCAAATTGTGATTTCTACTCTCCACAGTGTAGACTATTCAGTGTTCCTTTGAACTTGCAAGATGAATTTCACCACTGTAGTAAACCTATAACTCATCTGAAGAAAGCTCTTCAAGCAAGTATACTAAAAGGATATTTTTGAGTATTTCAATAGACGTTGTAGTTAGTTGCCTACTGGATTCTGTAATTAAACAATCACCACTCAATCTGAATTGTGAGCCCTGCTGACTGCAGTGTAGGCCAGAGTCAGTGGTCATTAACGCCTCACATCCACGTGCCGTTGGATTCGGAAGCACGGAGTTGGTGGTACCTGACCGCAGGGTGTACACAGAAATCATCACAGACTTTAACTTCTGACATCCTCAATCATAGAATCAAGGCCCCGTTTCACTGTTGGGACCTGCTGTACCGTGGCGTACTACACCGACTGGTGTCAACCAAGCACAATAACCATGTGCAACAGTTAGCTACGCAAGCACAGAGTCTGATGCACCTCAACGGAGGGAGTTCTATGAAAACCAAGCAACAAGTAATATCGGACACCGTCCATTGTGGGATCAAGACACTGTTCCGCTGTTGGGACCTAGAGTTGGTTGCACCTGGTCGAAGGGAGTACCTTCATCTCCACTCTCAGATGCAGCTGAAACATGGTCCATTGTGGGATCAAGACATTGTTCCACTGTTGGGACCTAGAGTTGGTTGCACCTGGTCAAAGGGAGGACCTTCATTTCCACTCTCAGATGCAGCTCTAACATCATACATTGTGGGATCAAGACACCGTTCCACTGTTAGAACCTAGAGTTGGTTGCACCTTGTCGGAGGGGTACACAGAAATCATCACAGACTTTAACTTCTGACATCCTCAATCATAGAATCAAAACCCTGTTTCACTATTCGGATATGCTGTACTGTGGTGTAGTCCAGCGACTACAGTCAACCAAGCCTAATAATCATGTGCAGCAGTTAACTACGGAAGCACAGAGTCTGATGTACCTCAACGGAGAGAGCTCTGTGAAAAGCAAGCAGTAGGTAATATTGGACACAGTCCATTGTGGGATCAAGACACCGTTCCACTGTTGGGACCTAGAGTTGGTTGCATCTGGTCAAAGGGAGTACCTTCATCTCCACTCTCAGATGCAGTTCTAACATCGTCTATTGTGGGATCAAGCCACCATTCCACTGCTGGTACTGGTTCGACTACTGTGTTAGTAGTATACAGAGCACTCCACGCTGCTGGGCCTCAGGCTGGGCACTGTGTGTCTGTGTCGCGGTAGCCAGCGCTGATCTCAGGAGCCTTCGGAGCTCACAGACCTCGGCCCAGGAGCTTCCGCCGGCACGTAGTGGGCCCTCTTTCACATACAGCTGTGTCGAAAGGTGAACTGTGCGGCATATATGCGCAGCAGCGGCCATGGTGGTTTCTATGTACCTGCACGCTGAGAGCATCATTCACATAGCCACCTTCGCTCACAAGGTCACCCTCATGGTGGTGTAAGCTGCGCAGACCTGGCAGACATATTCGCATTTTCTGGAAGAGAACCACACCCAGAGAAACGTGCCTTTTATTCATACCCTACTCTAGCCTTGCGTACGCGGAGCCAGCCCACTACGCTAAAGATTTGGGGGGGGAGGGGGCACGTACGCGCTACCTTTCCGCAATATTCTCTACTGACTGTAGTATCATGGTTGCGTCCACTGTCTACATCACTCAATAGACCATCAGTATATGTTGACATGTACATGTCTGTGCTCTGCAAACTCAAGTCTGTCCAGCACATCCCCTCAACACTTTGCATTGTATACTTTTATAATCGAGAATCACTTGCCACCTTCGCACATACTTTGCTCCCATCTCTTCCTGCATTCTGCATTATGTAACAGAGGTACATGGCTAGCCACAGTTCCCACAGTATGTAGTGTAGTTGTGTCTGCTAGGTGTACATGTTGTTTGTCATGTTGTATGTGATTATACAAGGTAGCACGTTTAATCACGAACAGTGTTTTCTCCCATTTACATATCGCTGTCTTAAAGAGCATACAGAATTTTTTTCTCACAGGTGAAAAGTGCGACCACAATTGCAGTCATTCATTACTATGCAAGAATGTCCACCTGCACAATGCTTCTAAGCTTCCAGACCCCAATTGTGTGTGCTTTCTTGAAAGCACGCTAACTCCCACAATCAGACCAACATTCACACAGCTTTCTAACGGCAGTTATCTACTTCTCAATAACATGCACTCCTACGGAATGTGAGCTGGCTTACCGTATGTCCTTACTGTTTTAAACTGAGTAACTTCCTGTGGCAATGTCTATTCCCACCCACACAAAGTAACTCCCAAACTTCAACTTGGCCTTCAATCCCTACTTTGAAAACAGATTTCATTAAAGTAACCAAACTAAAGCGCTTTTGTTCAGAACAGAAGTGTCCCTCACTTCTGCAAAAGAAATGTATTGACTGCACATAGCACGAACTTCAAGTAAAATACAGTCCCTTTTAAATTCGAACCTCCCATTACACTTTGTGATTTGTTACACAATTTTCAACACATCTCACACTCAAGGTCTGGCACACATTTGTAATACGTTCTCCTCCGACCTTCTCACAGGATTTAAAACTGTTTTTGGTATAATACCAGACTTCATTCATTCGATCATCTCTGGAAAAACAGAAGTGCCCATAATTCTCGCTCTCTGCGCGGCCATCCTACTACTATTTTTGCTTGTAAAAAATTTCTGCGCTCCCTGTAGTAACAAGCATGTCTGACAGAATACGCCTCTACGCGAAGCTACATCAATACTGTGAAAAAATTGAACTACTTTTCGGCTGCCTCCCTCTATCTATTATCTGAGCCAGCTACAACATGACATTTATTTACACATATGCAATCTGCGTGCAACCATCTCTTTATTGCAAAACTTGCCCATTCGACTGGCAAATGGATGTATGCCTTGCCAACATCCTAGATCCAGATATCCAGCAGGTAATGCAGTATCTTGAAAACCATGAACTTGATTGTTCAAGCAGTGGCGGAATGATATTTCTGCGCAGCTGCGAAAGATCTCCTGCAACATACAACCTTTCACAACATCGCAGATTGCCTGCCAATTCAAATTGCTGCTCCAACATTCGAGGAACATTACTGTCCTTTCGAGGATATGAATTGGATTGCTTCGCTTTTCTCACACATTGGCAAAAATGACCTCTTGGAACATTACACATCTCAAATAAAATCTCAAGCTGCTGAAGAACTTCCACACTGCAATCTCCAAGACTTGTAAGAAACTCACATTATTCTTCTATTGAATTTTTCCATCTTTTTTTACTATTTCCATTAAAAAAATGTAATACACTTCAATTGTACTACTTTCATATAATAACTTTCTAAGTATGCTCAGGCATTTGAACTCTGTTTTCATTTGCCCCTTACGTGTCCACTCTAACCAGAGATCGGTGATGTATGGCCTATACAACTACGCTATTTACTTGCAAAATGTGCCTAAACCCGACATCCATTTTGAAACCATGTCTATTCTTTGTGCACATGTCTCTCTGCCTGCCTGTTATCCACGAAGCCCTTTCACACAAATTTACTCATCCTCGGCCTCTGCTCACAAGCTGGCGGTCAAGATAAAAAAATATGACATTGTTTAGGAACTGGTTGGCACAGTGTGGTAAATTGTATCCTACCTTTATTTTCATTATAGAATTTACTCATCCATGTCTAATAGCTATTATTTATGTCACATGGCACTGTAACATGTAATATAGAATTCACTGATAGAGGAGCTTTAGTTTGAATACAGCAGAAGCGGTTGGAGTTTGCCTCAGCTCGATGCCTTAGCTCTTTGCACAAGAATGTTTTTTTGAAACAGTTAAACACAATAATGTATGGTTTGACCAGAAGTGTACCGAATGTGCTTCTCAGAAGCGCAATGTTTGTGTTCCTCCTCAATGTTCTGATGTGGGTAGAACTATTACCAATTCTGACACGCACCAGATTGAATGTACTGTACAAGATATTGCTGACTGTTGTACTGTTGATAATTTTGTGTGACAAAAAAGAGTACCAGGGTACCTCAGAAATTTGATGATTACATTTTGATATTTCTTTTTTTTTTGTTTGTTTTCTTAAAGGATACATGTGTTAATGGTATCCTACCTTTATTTTCATTATAGAAATTTGAGTCATTCAAGTTTATTAGGCATTGTTTATGTCACATGGAACTTTAACCTGTAATGTGGAATTCACTGATGCCGGAGCTTACGTTTGTATACAGCGGGTGGAGTTTACCTCAGCTCCATGCCTTAGCTCTTGCACCAGTGGGTCCATTTATGGCACTTAAATAAAGACACTTTTTATATAACTTTCAACTCCATCCCTTTATTACACACAGCCACTTTCTTAGACACACCTGATTTCACCATTTGTGTTCTGTGGCATTGCATCATTCTGCATTATATTCTTCACGATTATGTCTTTATTCCTCCTTGCTAAAACACTGCATTTGAGTCTTCAGACTGGTAGGGGTGAGTAGTTCGCTTCCCAATCCCTGTATAGTATAAACGCATACTAACACTACTTACACAGGTATGCTACAGCGGCCACTATCCTACAGCGGACCACAGCACATCACTTTACAGCAATCAGCTCACGGCTTAGGCTCACGGTTTCATCCTTAAGTCTTCAGATCGGTACCAGTGAGTAGTGTGCTTCCCTCTCTGGCTATAATATAAACGCACACTAACACCATCTGCACACCTATGCTACAGCAGTCAGTATACTGCAGCGCCCAGAGCACATCAGTTTACAGCACTCAACTCACGCTTTCATCCCCAAGTGTACCGGCATCCCACCTCAGCACCATCTCACTGTGAGCAAAACAACACTTTCACACCATTAATGGTAAATACATCGCTTCGGCCAGTATGCTACAGTGCCCAGAGCACATCAGTTTACAGCACTCAGCTCACGCTTTAGGCTCACGCTTTCATCCCCGAGTGTACCGGCACCTCACCTTACCACCATCTCACTGTGGGCAAAACAGCACTTTGACACCGGTAGGGGTAAATACTCCACTTCACACTCCCCTCTATAGCACACCCTAACCACCCACAGAACTCACAGCACTCCTACCCTCCTCTTTCCTAGTTATTTCACACTTTTTTCCCCTTACTCGCTTCAATGTTAACACAAAATGGCTGCTAACACTTCCTAGTTGCAACCGTTTGCAGCCAATAAGTAGCAAGCTTGTGCTTGTAACGCCTCAGCCAATCAGATGGCAGAATTCCCAAATATCAATATCTGTAAATTTTGATATTTCTCAAAATCTACTGAATGGATTTACACCAAATAAACAAAAGTGTGCTTTCTAGACCAAGACCCTACGTCCTGCCAAATTTGGGGTAATTCCGTTCACCCGTTCGACCTGTAGCCTTGTCTAAAATTTCCTATGGAAATTAACATGGAGAAAACACATTTTGGAACCCATCCTTTTTACTCGGCCCCCCCTTGACAAATCACTCCCAAGCTTTCAACGTAGGAGCTGATATGAACAAAGAAATAGTTTGGAGACTTTCATGAAGATTCATCAAACAACGCCAAAGTTATAAGCAAAACAGTAAATGTTCTTTCTATGGAAACTTGGTCCTAACTATAACTACCTACTGGTGTCCACCAGTAGGTAATATATATATATATATATATATATATATATCTATATATATATATATATATATATATATATATATATATATATATATATATATAGATATAGATATATATATATATATTATCGCACAATCCACTCCAATTAGGCTAGAAAAATGACCAGCACAGCGATATCGTTGTGATTCTTTTTAATTCAAGCCCCTAACCCCCACAACAGACGAGTTTCGCCAACAGGCTAAAAAAAAAATATATATATATATATATATATATATATATGTGTATATTTATGTATATATATATATATATATATATATATATATATATATATTTCACACTCGTACCCTCTCAGCGACGCGCCCACCATCCGGAGCCATCAACAGGAAGAGAACGGGAGACCCAGAGTGCAGGTGAGTTCTTTTATTTCTCAGTACACCACGACAGCATAAAGTTTCACAGAGGCCTTGGTCACATATATCCTGCTCAAACGTTCTCCCTCAAGAGCGATGTCGGCACTGCTGTGACATTCACCAAATTTTATTCTGGAAATTACAAAATAATGTATGCCTTTATATATATATTTTGCAAAGCACAATCTTTCCAAATCCAGAAGAATAATGAGCCCACCATTCGAGGTGCGATCTGAAACTTTTTATTGCAGTCTCCATCATCTCCATGATGCATTTCGACCCCCCCACCAGGTCTTAATCATATGGAAAGCAGAGTGGTTTGATGCTCTAATTTTTAAATAGCAATCTGTCAAAAATATACAAAGGGCTTATGATGCAATCAATCACATGTAGAGCTAGTAATTTCAATACAGTGGTCTATTCACAAAACAATGCAATTGTTCTCATCTTTAGTGGATGTTCAATTTCAAAGTTGACAGAACAGTGTTTATTGTTGGTTCGCTGTCCCATCCTTATAAACAATGGCATCACCTCATAACTTCACTTAATCCTCCCTTCAATGTGTGGCCGGTGGGCAGTCATCAGATACTCACTCATATAGCCACGCACACAACCACTCACTCACCCATATAGCAACTTACAGACCCTTACAGCCACTCACAGACCCATACAGCCACTCACAGACCCATACAGCTACGCGCATACCCACAAAAACACTCCTACTCACAAATCCATACAGCCACTCGCGCACCCATGCAACTACTCACATAAACCAGTCACACACCCATACAGCCCCGCACACAATCACTCACTCAGCTATACAGCCACTCACATAGCCATCTACTCAGCCATACAGCTACAAACAGAGCTACTCACCCATACAGCCACTCACACATCCATTCACTCATCTACAAAACCACTTACATACGCATTCACACATCAATACAATTAATACAATCAATCACATGTGCACTCACTCATCCATACAGCCACTCACATATACACCCATACAGCCACTCACACAGTCACTCACTCACCCATACAGCTACTCATACACCCAGTTATTCACCCATACAGCTACTCACACACCCACTCATATCACCAAACAGCCACTCGGACACCCACCCCAACACTGATATAGACAGTCACAGTGCCACTTAGATGATATATATTAGAAATAGTATCACCCATTAGTAGTACAAAAATAGAAATGTAACTTATGCTTAAGCTCATTATATATTTTTAACTCTCAGAAACTTTTATGAAACACTTACACTCAGTGGATGAGGTCACCAATGATGTCATCAGTGATGTCACTGACAGTATCATGAGCAATGTAAAATGTGAGGTCATAAGCAGTACACTGATGAAATGTAAGTTATAGTTAGAACAGGTAACTATAACAGCTGAATTTGAATTGTTTTGTGGTTATGTACAAGTGAAATCTGAGCCTAACTATAATGTCCTTGTAACCTTTTTTTTCAGAGGAAATATATATAAATATATATATGTATACATAGGTATGTACTCTAGATCGATGTTAGGGGGTGAGGGAGGTCATGGTGTCCCAGATCTTGGTGATGTGTTGGCAGAATGATCGAGCGTTGAGCAGGAGGTAGTGGAGATATCCATTTCCTTTGATGTTGACTTTTTGGTGGTGGTTACGTGTGCAGGTGTTATGGTGTGGCAGGATAAGAGTCTGTGGTGCATTAGAAAGGTTCTATTGTGGGGTGTGGGGAGGTGTGGGAGCAGTTGCTGTTGTGGAGTCTGGGGCCCAGGGTTATGAGCTCAGCGCAGGTATAGATGCGGCAGGCATGAGATCAAAGGATCCTGGGGCTGGGTGTGGTCTAGGTTCAGACTGGTACAGAGGAGCATGCTTTTTGGCATACCCGTGGTACCCCGGCAGAGCACTCGCTGTGAGCGCCCTCAGCACACCCACGCTGCAGCCTCTATTAAGTAGTTCCAGGAGGTGGCACTGGGAGGAGTGGGCAAGCAGCAGGAAGAACACGGGAATAAACAAACCAGAAGCCACACACAGGGATACAACAATGCAGAGAACAAGGTCAACAATAGCCAAGAGAACAAGTAAAACATTCTACCAAGATTACAGTAGGACACAAAGATCAAGGGCAACACCAAACAACAGAACGAATCAGAACAATATGCTAGGTTATAGTAAGGCACACAACTCAAGGGAAAGAACAAACAGCAAAACAGGCCAGAACAATACAACACGGCTGCAGCAGGCTGCTACAGGGCACAAGTAGGAGGGTGACAGCAGGCCGCAGGTGGCCAAGTGAAATGGCAGCTGGAGCACAAACGAGGCAGAAGGGAGCAGGTATGAGGAATTGCTCAATGGGTTTGCGCTGCTACCGCCATTATGGAGGTCCTGTGAGGGTAGAGGGACCTGGAAGGGGTAAGCAAGCTGCCGGAAGCAGGTGGGAAAAGAAAATGGCAGCAAGGCTGAAAAACAAGCTGGTGGTGGGGCCATGATTAACAACAAAACAAACCAGAAACCACACATCAGGGATATAACAATGCACAGAACAAGGACAACAACAGCCAACAGTATGAATCAGAACAATATACCAAGGTTACAGTAAGGCACAAAAATCAAGGGCAACAACAGCAAACAGCAGAACGAATCAGAACAATATAACCGGGTACAGTTAGGCACAAAAATCAAGGGCAACAACAAACAGAAAAACTGGCCCGAACAATACACTAAGGCTACCACAGGTTGCAACAGGGCAGAAGCAAGAAGGTGAAAGTAGACAGCAGGTGGTCATTCAGATTGCAAGAGGGGAGCTGACACAAGGACCTGCATAAAGAGAGATCCTAACTTTAGGCATACAACCTTCTAAGGAAGTAGCTAGAAAATTAACCCCTCCACCCCCCACTTAAACTAGACCTCTAATCACACAAGCACGTGAAGAGAGCAACCTCAGCCTTCTGTAGAATAGTTCCTGAATGAAATTTGGTTGTTGGTTGACTGAGGTGTGAACCCTGTTTAAGCAGCAACCAGATTCCTTGTCAGGGTGAGGCACAAGCTAACCCTAAATTAACCTGTGCTCAACCCTCTGGTAGCTTGGCACAGACCAGTCAGGCTTAATGTGGGTGCAATGTGCAAAGTATTTGTGCAAAACCTTGAATAGTAGTAAAGTGAAAGACACTACACAAAAAGAATCCTACATCAAGTTAGTCAAATAGAGTTATATTTAATAAATAAAACAAGACTAAAACAACAAAAATCCAATCAGTAGAACAGGAGATATGCAGGTTTAGAGATTTCAGTTAAAATAGCACCAAAAAACACAAAGCGCCAACTGTGGATATCTGGTCAGGCCGGACTGGGACAAAGTCACAAGTTCAGGGCAACAACGATGAAGCACGGCCTGCCCACAGGGACCAAGTTAGGTCTGCTGAACAAGAGTACCTTAATTTCTGGTTTGCGTAGCACTGCCAGGTTCAGCACTGAGGGTGCATCGTGCAGCCAAGGAAATGCTTTGGTTCCAAGGTGAAGCGCAGCTGCGATGCGAGGAGCCACATTGTCATCGAGAATCTCATCTACCAGGGCTTGCAATGCAAAGCCCAGTGTCAAGGATGTGTTGTGCAGTCAAGGCAATGTGTCAGTTATGAGAAGCTGTGAGGGTGCAGCACGCGAACATGTGTCTTTTCGAGGCGGCCGTGGACGAGAGATGCGAGGGCCTACGTAAGGAAAGCTTTGCATGGGTGGCACTTCTGAAGCTGCTGCAGGTTCGATGCAGAGTCATTTGCATCAGGAAACCCCCTGCAGTTGAGACAATGAGTCGGTTCTAAAGGCGATGCACTGAACAGCAAAAATTATGCGCTGATTCTGCTGGAGATGTGCCGTGGAGGAGATGTGTCAGTTTTCTTGGGTCCACAGATAGGCTGGCAGAGCACCTTCAGGCCCACTTCCAGGTTTCCAGCACAGGGGTGGCACCACTTGGCAGGTTAGGACTCACAGATGGCAGAGTTCAGCTGCTGGGTTCAAAGTTGTCAGAGCCTTTTGTCCCTGAGACTGTTCTGGAGGCCAGACAGCTAGTCCCTGCAGTCACTTTGGGGTCCTGGGTTCAACAGATGCAGGTCTAGTCCTTCTCACTCAGGAAAGAGGTCAGCACAGTAGGCAAGCAGTTATTTCAGAGGAGAGTGGCAGTCCTTTCAGCAGCACACCAGTCCTTCTTCCTGGAAGAGTATGCACCGGTCTAGAGTGGTCTGAAGATGGAGTGTCTGAAATCCAAAATGTATACCTAGTTGTGCCTTTGAAGTGGGAAAAAGCTTACAGAGGTTTCTCTTTGAAATCCTCAGTCATCCTGCCTTCCCTGTCCTGGCTCCAGAGTAACAACAGTGGGTATGCAGCCCTTTGTGTGGAGGCAGGATACAGCTTATTCAAGACTGAGTAGGGCTGTGCCTAGCACCGCCCTCGCATCCTGCCACTGATGGACCAACCAGGCACACCTAAGCTCTCTCTTGTGTGTGGCTGTCTAGGAAGAATACGCAAAGTCCAACTGTAAAATACACCCAGTCATGGGACCCAGAGACTGAATGGCTGAGGCAGGAAAATGCCAACTTTCTAAAAGTGGCATTTTCAAAATTGTAATTTAAAATCCAACTTCATCATAAGATAGGATTTTTATTGCAGTTCCAAACGTACCAAATATGAACTGGTTAACTGCTCCAATTTGGAAATTAAACTTTAATAAATGTAATAATTTAACTCCACTGTTATCCTTCATGGGAGGTAGGCTTTGCAGTAGTGAAAAACGAATGTAATAGGTTTTCATTACCAGGACCTGTAACACGTCAAAGTACATCTTCGACCTTTTAGATATACTGCACCCGGCCATCTGGGCTGCCTAGGGCCTCCCGTAGGAGTGACTTATATGTTTAAAAAAAATGAAGTTTGGGCCTGACAAAAGGTTTAGTTTGCCAGGCCGAACTGGCAGTTTAAAACTGCTAACACAGGCTGCAGTGGCAGGTCTGAGACATGTTTAATGCGCTGCTTAAGTGGGTTGCACAGTCAGTGCTGCAGGACCACTAGTAACATTTAATTTACAGGCCCAGGGCACCGATAGTGCCACTTAACTAGGGACTTAGGAATAAATTAAATATGCCAATTGATTATAAGCCAATTCTACCATGTTTTAAGAGAGAGGACACACACTTTAGCACTCGTTAGCAGTGATAAAGTGCTCACAGTCCTAAAGCCAGCAAAAACTAAATCAGCAAAACAGGAGGGTTGAAGCCAAAAGGTTAGGGGGAACACCATGCCAAGGATGCCAGGTCTAACAGATCCCTTCACCCTTTTATCCTCCATCCTCTTTCCATCTATCTTTCCATCCATCATGTCACACTTCCATCTATTCATACACCCATCTGTCCACGGCTTCATCTGTTTATCCATCTATTCACCAAATCATTCATCCTTCATATATCCATTTATCTATATCTGTCCTTTCACCCATCTATCCTTTTCATTCTTCCTTCCTCCATTCTTTCATCCATTCTTCCATCCACCCTTCCATTTTCTCCAGTCTGCCTCTCAGCCTTCCATGCACACTCTCTTTCACTTTTCCTTCCTTTTCCTTCTTCCATCCAACCTTTCACATTTTCTTCTTTACTCTCACCCTGCCTACCTCCCCCTGTTGTTTCTTTCCTCTTTCTATCTAACCATCTTTTTCTCAATAATTTTTTCTTCCTCTTTCATGTACACTTTTTCTAACAGTTGTCTCTGTTCTGTCTTATTTTAATAATTTCTCTTTCTGTATTTCTTTAAATGTGCAATTTACACACACCTCTCTTTAACAGTATTTCATAACAGTGTTATTTTGAGGAGTTTTTCTGCAGACAGAAGAGGCCCATAAATAACTAAATAATGTTTTGGTGGCACCCAGTTCACCAATCGAGTCACAGTTCCACTTTAACCTGGTAAAGTAAGGTGGGTTGTTATGCCACTGCAACCGTTCATCTTGTCATCGGCATGAAGACCGCCATCACTCAGCCCTGTTCTTATGCCTGTCCACTCATTTGTGCCTCATGCCCACTACACAATGAGCATCAGTTTTGCTCGTCCTAAAACCCTGAATAATTAGTAGCACAAGTGACTATTTCATATAGAATAGTATTTTCATAGCCCACCCTCACTACTCTATTCTCAGACATGAAATTATCCAAATTGCCAAGTTTGACTCTTTTTGAATCTCACTTTTAGAACTCGAGCTATCCCTGATTTGTAGAAGCTTCACTGTTTGCCCATTCTGAACATATTCTCAAAGCTGTGTTTAAGACAATCCCTTCTACCTTCAATCATGCATTCATTCCTAAGTGCTGGTGCAATCTCTAATCTGTTCTTCATTTGTTTAAGATCATTAGGTTCAAGAGTATCATATGGGGTTGTATGATGTTATAACACATGCCTTTACTATGCATGCCTTTACCACACAGTCTTGACAACTCAAATATCTTTAGCACACATGCCTTTACCATGCATGACTATACCACAAACGTACATATGATTACATTACAGTATTCATTGCCATCCATACCTTTACTAAGCAGACATTTATCACAGAAACCATTACCACACAATGTTTCAATTTAAAAAAATGGGAATAAATATGCGGGGAAAAATTAAAATTATATTTACAGAGAAAAATGTATTATAGTTTTCCGTATCAAACTTTCTGCAACATTTTTATGTCAACAAAACTTTTTCAAAGTGCATCTCGATGGAAAAGAACACACACAACGCAATGCATTTCAACCCTATGCAAATATTTTCAAGATTATACCAACATGCAACACCATGCAAAGCAACACTACACTAAGCAACTTTTACAGCGTCATTATCTATCAACGCAACATTGTGCAAAACATCGGAGCACTACACAAATGTTTAAAAAAAACAAATATATAAAATAGCATCACATTAGATCATGGTGCAAACGTTTTCGACAATACTAAAACACTACGTAGATTTGAAAGTTCGGCATTTCTTTCATTTCTACATAACCAAACACCCTGTCCCCAACCAAGATGGTGGACAAATTCACCGAGGACGGTCCAATACATGTTAAATTTCAGCAGAAAAATATTTATAACCTTAGTCACGTTTTGCTTTAAATATTAACTTAGCTCACAATACTTACCTTAATGTAAATTAGTTTACCCGTAAAAACCTATAAAAAGAGCCGTCCACCATTGATACACTGCCTTCTGACGACCACATGAACCGAAGTGTAGAGGAGTGACAGATACTGTGGACCATTACCCTCTATCTATGAAAGTAAGTATAATTTTCAGTATAATTTACACAATTTTTTCGTAAATAAATCCCAAGTACTATTATATGAATGGAAATTGGGGACCAAAATTGAAAGAAAATCCACTTTTTCATATCTGGGGTTACTTTTTAATGGCAAGGGACCATGGGCTGCAAATGTAAATCATTGCAAATTGAAGTTCTTGAGATCTAGTGAGGCGATCCTCAGATTTTCTGAGAAAATATGGAATAAGCCCATACATGAAATAATAAAGCTATATGGCAGCAAGTATATCACAGGGGTGTGCTACGGAGGAGAACTTTGGGGTATGGCACATATCTCCCCATTACAAACTCTTGAGAATAAATTCCTGAGACAGATTTTATCTGTGCCCAGTTCGACAGCAAGCTATATAGTTTATAAGGAGCTAGGTACACCGTACATAAGTGACCTGATTAGCGTAGCGTCCCTTGTATTGTGGCACCGAATTTTCACCATAGAAGAAGCTCATTTCACTAAAGAAATAATTTTAGATTGCCTCACATTAGACCACCATAGGAAGATACCCTGGCTGCATTACATGTGTATCCTTATGGCTGAGTGCAATATGGTAACTCATTTCAAAGATCCTGTGAGTATTCAGATGTATAGTAAGATTGAGCTCAAGAGGAGACTCCTGAAATGCAGAGAAACTAAGAGGTTAACTGAACTTAGTATAAAATCAGGCGTTAAATCATACTGCGAAGGACCACTTCTCTTTGGCAAACAACCATATCTAATTTTTACTAGAAATGTACAGCACAGATTCTATTTGACGAGATTAAGGCTGGGCACACTCCACTTCCAAGTAGCATTCCCAGAGATGGGAAAGTGAAGCCGAAATTTATCGAAGTGCCCGTGCGATGGTACAAGCCCTCAGAGTACTTTGCATTTTATACGTTTTTGTAACTTTTACAGGGACATCTGAAAATCGATTTTAAGACCCCTTTTTATATCAAACAAATTGTATTTTTATAAGTCTGCCTTTTATCATGTTTGTAATTTAAAAAATTCATCGATATGTAATGCAGTGATCCTCTTTACCCAGATGGCAATTAAACGGAGAAAGGATCTCACTTATCTGGAATTGCTAAATTACGAATCTGATTAGCCTGAATTTTCCTAATAAATCTTTTATCACACATTTTGATTCAAGGCTTTTATAAATAACGTGCTGCAATTGCCTTGATTTTTAAATTAAATTTGTAGGTATTTTATTGAGTTCAGTGAAGCTCTGTATATTCCACTTTGTGCATTTTTGAAAGTTTTTTAAGGGTACTGTTGCTTACATTCAGGATGAAATATGCTCCTGTGTAAATCTGTGACATCACTGTACTCTCCCCCAAACGTTATGATGGTTGCTTTTTTTTAGCATATATAGTATGCTTTCATGGTTATATATTTATATACCGAATAAAGCTTGTTGTGATTTGATTTGAATGGAAATTTGTTATTTTTTAACATCTACAGACATTATTTCAGTGGATTCCCAAATCCACACACTGCTTGTGAATCTTTTAAAAGTAGACAATAATGCCTGTTAAAATACAAGAATATTTTGCTTCTTTTCTAAAAATGTAATGATAATATTTCCTCAACAGGATCAATGTTCAAGTTCAAAAAAATTATAATTCAGCGTAGTTATAGAATGCACTGGTCAGTGGCTGGGGGGCAGATTTATTATTCTAACCACCCAGTGTTCCCTCATGAAAGGTGCAGGACAGAGGCTGCAGGGGCAGATGTATTCTAATCCTGCCAAGTGTTACCTCAGGGAAGGTGCTGGACAGTGGCTATTGGGCAGATTTACTATTCTTACTCCGCCAAGTGTTACTTCTGAGAAGGTACTAGACAGTGGCAAGAGGGTGCAGATTTCCTATTCTAACTCCGCAAAGTATTACCTCTGGGAAGGTTCTGTACAGTGGCTGGGGAACAAATTTCCTATTCTAACTCTACCAAGGGCCAGAATCCGATCTCGCTCGGAAGGGCGCCAAACGCGATCTGGCCGGAAAATGTACGAGCCGTACATGTGTTTTCCGCCTGACTCATACAGCTGTACGAGCGAGCAAGTAGGATGCGAGCAACGCAAAATTCACCGACCGAATCCTTTCCAGGTCCGAACCGCTCCGTACGTCTCGTCCGTAAGCAAACCGTGCCGTGCAATGGAGGCTGGTTCGAGCCGAAGTTTCCGGCTCACAAAACGTCCGGGAAGCTGCCTTTAGGGGTCTGCATCAGACGCCCCGTCACCCGCAGCCTTACGACTCAGACACAGGGGGAGATCAAAGTGTCTCCCCAACACAGGCATGTATGATGCAGATGGCACCAACGTGTACCCTGTAGAGGGTGCCCTTGTGCGAGACGTACCCATTCAGTCAATGGGAACCCATGTACGCATCGTACGACCGGCTCCCATTGACTCCTATGGGATTCCGACCGAAACGAGTCCAGCAGCATGCGGCTGCATCGTACTCGCTCAGGCGGACTGCAGGAGTTTGGCTTGGTAGGAAAACACTCCGGATCCGGCTCGATCGGAGAGCTTTCCGAGCAAGATCAGAATCGGGCCCCATGTGTTACCTCCCTGACGATGCTGGACAGCGGGTGAGAACAAATTGACTATTTTAACCCTGCCAAGTGTTACACCAGGGAAAGTACTGGTCAGTGGTTGGGGGCAGATTTTCTATTCTAACCCTGCCAAGTGTTATCTCAGGGAAGGTGCAGGACAGTGGTTGGAGAGCAGATTTACTATTGTAACTCCGCCAAGTATTACCTCAGGATAAGGGCAGTGGCTATGGTTCAATTTATTCTTCTAACTTCAAGTATTACCTCGGGGATGGTGCTGGACAGTGGCTATGGGGACAAGGTATTATTCTAACTCCAACATGTATCACCTCTAAGTATGGGTGAAATGCGCAAATACGCGGTACGCGAATTCGTGAGAAAGCGAATTCGCGATCCGCATAATCCGCGAATTTGTGGATTTTTTTGCGTGTTTGCGGGGTTTTTTGCTTATTCGGGGACCGCTTGCAGCGCACCGACCGTGAAGTTGCCCATGCGGTTGTACATGGGCGTGGCCATCTTGTGCGCGTTGCATATTTCCGTTTCCCGGGTGCTATTGGCAATCACGCGTTGTGTGCGGCGCGCTATCACGGGTTTGCGCGTGTTTTTGCGTGCTCGCGGGGGAAATGGTATACAACCTTTACAACGCAATTTTTACAACGCACTACCATTACAACGCATTTTTTACAACGCAAAAACTTTTACAACGCATACCATTACAACGCATGTTTTTACAACGCTAGTACTTTTACAACGCATGCCATTACAACGTAAGTATTGGTAAGTATATAATTATAATTAATATTTTATATGTTTGGTTTTTTTTACGTTTTCAGTTTTTGGGTAAAGGGGTATTTTTAGGGTTTAGGGTCAGTTTTCAGTTTATGGGTAAAGTGGTATTTTTAGGGTTCAGGGTCAGTTTTCAGTTTTTGGGTAAAGGGGTATTTTTAGGGTTTAGGGTCAGTTTTCAGTTTTTGGGTAAAGGGGTATTTTTAGGGTTCAGGGTCAGTTTTCAGTTTTTGGGTAAAGGGGTATTTTTAGGGTTCAGGGTCAGTTTTCAGTTTTTGGATAAAGGGGTATTTTTAGGGTTCAGGGTCAGTTTTCAGTTTTTGGGTAAAGGGGTATTTTTAGGGTTCAGGGTCAGTTTTCAGTTTTTGGGTAAAGGGGTATTTTTAGGGTTCAGGGTCAGTTTTCAGTTTTTGGGTACAGGGGTATTTTTAGGGTTCAGGGTCAGTTTTCAGTTTTTGGGTAAAGGGGTATTTTTAGGGTTCAGGGTCAGTTTTCAGTTTTTGGGTACAGGGGTATTTTTAGGGTTAAGGGACAGTTTTCAGTTTTTGGGTAAAGGGGTATTTTTAGGGTTCAGGGTCAGTTTTCAGTTTTTGGATACAGGGGTATTTTTAGGGTTCAGGGACAGTTTTGGGTTTATGGGGTACAGGGGTATTTTTAGGGTTTAGGGACAGTTTTGGGTTTTTGGGGTACAGGGGTATTTTTAGGTTTCTGGGTTAATTTGGGTTTTTGGGGTACAGGGGTACAAGGTAAAAAAAATTAAATTAAATAAATTAAATTAAATTAAATTTTATTAATTACAATTAATTTTAAAAAAAATATTATATACTTACCAATACTTACGTTGTAATGGCATGCGTTGTAAAAGTACTTGCGTTGTAAAATCATGCGTTGTAATGGTATGCGTTGTAAAAGTTTTTGCGTTGTAAAAAATGCGTTGTAACGGTATGCGTTGTAAAAGTATGCATTGTAACGTCATACATCCGGGGGAAATATTGCGCAAACTTACCCACGCGGTCTTCAATGGGCGCGGCCATCTTGTTTTTCATTCATTGCTATGGTTCTGGGCCTGGCTTTTCTATCATCTTTTAATCTTTGCAATCCTTTGTTTCTTTGAACTTTTTTGTTGCTCTTTTTTGCTCATTATCTATCTCTCTATTTGTCTAGATCTATATTTTGTGTTTTTTTCAACTTTTTGTTACTTTAATAACTACTTTTTTTGCTTAGCTCTCTCTTTCTATTATATTTATATTTTTCCCCCTATTCTTTTCTTCTTTCGGCCAGGACCATGGCAAAGGGAGCCGGCAAATTAAAGGGGAAGGGTCCCGCACCCCGTAGACGGCTCCCTTGCGGGCGATTGAGGAGAGTGGATGTAGTGGCCAGGGAGGTTTTTACCACGGTGGAGGTGGCCACCATGATATTTGTTATTCAGCGCCACCTCCCTAAGACCGTGGCAGGCCCGGTCAAGGGTATGGCCTCCGGGAGCGTCAGCAGCGGTGGGATAAGGTGTGCCGGGCCATGCGGAGGGAGTCGGGGGTCTGGCGCACCTACGACCAAGCGACGCACCGGTAGATTTTGGTCAAAGAAATCAAATATTTCAAAAAAACAATCATCCATGTTGTGTTTCTTTATTTCATGATCATCAGCACCTCCCAGGGGCAAGGCGACTAGCACCATTGAGACTCCGGTGGAAGAAGGTGGACAGTCACAGGATCGGTCCCTTGCAGGCTCTTCTGCTGGCCCCAGTAAGTTGTTCTATTGTTATATTAATACTTATACTTCCCTAACTTTTACAGCTCCTATTCATTAGAAACTGTTTCCTAATTCTATTTTTTACAAAATAGTATTTGATCTTCTTCTAATCTAGACTACTTTCTACATTCCTATCCTGCCTCTACCATCACTCTCTGTGCTACTACTATTTACGATTATGAGTCAGTCTGTGTAGGTAGCTAAGCTTGCCCAGTCGGCAAACGGTGTTAAACAAAACTCTGATCCAGCAATAGCTCTAGGCACTGAGTGCAATCATCTAAGTTGCCCTTGCTGTCTATTCCAGTCTTCTTAATGTAAGTGCTTTGACAATTTCCAACAACAAAATGTCAATGTTTACACCAAGAAAAAGGTAGCAGTTGCCTTTTTGATTTGCTAGGAGCACATACCATCCCGCTAGTGTTTCGGGTACTATTCTGCACATAAAGAAGTATGGACAAGAGAAATAGGACATTATTGATGATAGGTGCAGTTCGACTTTCCACATACCTCAGTCCGAACAGAAGTTGAACCCCCAATCCCCTGACCAACTATCTAGTGTGTCTGACCAATGATTTTACGACCCAGAAGAACAGAAGAAGACTACCGCCGAGTCCCGGCCTTTGAGTCACTGAAACATGTCTGCCAAGTGCAGTAGTTCAAACCCTTCCGCTCACTCACTCGTGAACAAAAACCAAACAGTGTTTGTTAGTTTTAAAGTTTTATTTTCAATTAAGAAATAAAAAAATTATTTCTTTATTTTTAATAGCTTAGTATTCGGAGCGAGCACTGCTGATAGATGACGTTAAAGTTTAAACAACATTCCCATGAATCAAATTACTTTAACGTAATAGTTAACAGACACATGAAATTATTAGAATAACTGTGTGGGAGCCCCCACCATCTTTAAAGTACTTAAAGTACTGCTGGTGATGACTTACTAGTAGTTGGTGAATCGTCCTGTTGGCAGAAGGGCAATGTAATCTTCTTTCTGTAATTAGAAAAATGGTGCACGTTAAGCAAGCATTCATCAGTTGTCCTAAAGAAATGACCACCAGTGCTGGGCCTGCAGTGCGGAGGGGTCCACTCTAGGGGCGGATGCGGCGGCGCCACCGGGAGAGCTGGGGGGGAAGGCTCAGTGGCGGCGGACGGTGGTAAGTTATTATACTCATTACTTATTGAAATTTTTGAGTAGGCTCGGAAAGGAGTGTATGATGTACTGTACAGTACACAGTACACTAGTACAAGAACACTGTACTGTTAAGAACAGTTACTAATTTAGAACTACTTTTTTGGCTATCACGGAGAAGACAGTCAACCTTGACTTGTAAAAGCATTAGCGGCGGTACTTCTTGGGTAAGCAATGGCCACCTCTATTTGACTTCACCTCAGCTAGCAAACTTTTATCGTGAAACCAAGTCATATCAGATGTACTTTAGGGATGTGAAGAACGAAAAGTGAAAGAAGGGTGAAACGAAGGAAGAGCGAGTTTTAGTATTTATGACTGTAAAGAATGGTGTTTTTGAATGCAAGTCAAGAGAAGAAGACGGTGGTTTCCAAAATATAATGAAAAGGGTGTTAGTTGGTTGTTGAGAAAAAGAAAACTTGGTACATTTGAGACATTAAGAAGAATGATAGATGTACTTTGGAAGCCTGGATGTTATCTTCTTTTTCCTCATCGATAGCAGAGGTGTATGATGTTGTAGAGCAGACGCTGAGTGGATGAAGATTGTTACTTTGAACAGCATGTCCGTGCCAGAGTAGCAAAGCTGAGGAAGTCCAAATATTAGAATTTGTGATTGTTCACAAATACTCCCTGCCTTGACTAACAGTACAGAACTTTACTTTGCAAGCACAGCATCTATTGTGTATGTATTGTATAGTTGACAACATTATATCAAGTCAAGTCCCTTCCTCCAGCAATTATGGGTACCACACTCACTCCCTATGTTAATCATTTTATTTCAGCTGTGTCATGGGTGGACTATCGCTGTAGTTCACTAAATCTATCAAAACAAAGCACCTAAAGTCATACATCATATAACTAAAGATCATGTGATCGGCAGGATAATTATATATGATCAGAATTGAATAATCTTCATTCTTCTTTTGTAGTAGTCAAGGCCCGGGGGGGGGCAGTGCGAAAGATATCATTACATTGAGCAGTAGCCCTTGATGTAACCGAGTATGGCCAGTGGCAGTGCCACCCCTATAGAAAAGTAAGAGCTTCCTATCCCCACCTGCATGTACTGCTTAAAGTACTGCGAGTCTGCGTCATCATGGCTTGTGTCTGTTTTTCCTGGGTAAAAGCTGAGTGAGCTGCCATGCCGGCTACCAGTAATTTCTTTTGCAAAACAAGAGAAAAAAAATGAAGACTTTTTTTGTACTCTCTGACTATGTATGTAGTAGTGAGTGCATCCATAGTCCTGCAGGTGGAATTCCTGAAACTCCCAGTAATGTCACAGGCCTACAAAGACGGCAGAAAGATACATGCCAAAATGTTATACTGTGTTTGCTACTTGCTGGTGTTACTGAGAGTCAACTTTCCTTTGAATTATTTTGACTTTATGTTAAAGACTATTAACTACAGTATTTTTCTTTCTTTCTTCATATAGATGCTACTCCGAAAAAGCTCACCAGAAAGGAGATGGCTGTCCGGGCCAGGGCCTGTAAGCTTGAGGCTATTTGTGCCGAGTATCGGCGGCTGTGGGCTCGGGAGCAGGAGGAGGAGACAGAAACCACTGTATCCTCCTCAAGTGCCCCCGGCTCCACCAGCCAGAAGCCTCCAGACAAACGGAGCTGTGGCCCGACAGCCTCCCGCCGCCGCCGCCGCACAGCAGCAACACAATCAGCTGCCCCTGCCAGAGCCTGGATGGTACGTCAGCGCCGCCTCTGTAAAAGAGTGGACTACCTGGAGCGGTTGTCGAAAAACATCAGCGCCAGCTCCGGGACCTCTGCAAAGAGCTGCGGGACGTGCAGGAACAGTTGGCCACACGACGCCACCGGAGGAAGTGACTGTTCCTTGCCCCTTTTTTAAAGACGGTGGGGGGGGGTGGGAATTGGGTGTTTGGGAAAGGGGACTTTTGGACATTGGTTGGGGTTAAGCAGGGGGGTGAGTTGGGTTAATTTATTTTATTTTTTGACTACATCAATATATTTCTTAATAATTATTTTTCATACCAAAACATAGTATACGCGCTCATATTATTTTGTGTGGGGGTGGGCGGTTGTTACTGGACGTTTGGTTTCTTCCAACTTACCAGCATGAATGAAACATCTAGTCCTGAAATGTACCAAAGTGCCAGTAACCGAGTTAGTGAATTCAGTAGCCCTACTAGTACTTTACTAGTAGTACTGGCAGTCTCTGCTCTCCTCCCAGTCCTAGCCCATTATTCTACCTCTCCAAAATGCTTATCTTACCTGTGATTCGTGTTTGAGAATAGGGGTAGCCACAGGGCTGCCTGCATGGCAAATGGTGATTAAGGTTGGTTGTTGACTTGAATCCTCAACGGATGAAATATCATTGTTGTGCTGGTAGTAGTAGTGGTATACACTGGCAGTAGCAGCATATGAAAAAAATGGAAATGAAACATTGAGTGGCCTGAGCGTAGCATTAGAAACAGTACGATAGATAGTACGCTACAGAACAGTGCCATAAATTGTAGCCTAAGCAGTGCTAAAGTATTCTAAATATAAGTATTAGTTTCGTGGACTATGGCTACTATAAGAAATATTATGAAGGCAAAGGATACTTAAACATAAGAATTAACCATTTGATTCGTCATGTGTACGAGCATGATGTTTGATGCTCAATCCACGATGTCGCACAGGAAATTCCATTTTCCAACATTTTTCTGTTGCTTAGCCCTTATCCTCCCCTGCAAGTGTTTGGAATTTCTTGTTGTCATTTAGTCATACCTCAATGAAAAACCACACAGCCCGGGGAAGAGGGTTAGGGTTTTTGAAGATTGGATGGGAATGGGGGTTTTTGGGAACAGTTTTGTGGAGAGAAGAAAAAAAAAACACTGCATAGACAAACGTATTGCCAGCGGAGAACCAAGATGGCGGGTTGATGCCGCCTCAGAGTAGCAGCGCTCTTGGAGGCTCTCGTTCCCCTGCAATGAGGAATCTTTGACGCCTGGAGAGAACTCTCGTACACGTCTAATCTGGAATACTCACACTTTATCTTCTATTGCTTTATGTACTTACTCGCAAAATTTAAAACTGCAGCCGGATGCTTCGTCTTTTGAACGGCTGGTGCAGGCGACGCCTGCCTGCTCCGAGAGCTTGAAGTCTGAGCTTATCGCCATCCTTCAGGCCGGCCATTCGCTGGGCGGGTCTTAGTCTGGTCGCGACTCTGCTAAGAGACAGAGCTGAAACGGAAGCAACACAGCCGGTACGTTGTGTCCTGCTCGGCCAGCTGCAGCCAAAAATCGCGCCAAAGGCTATGGGGAGAGCTACCCGTGCTGGGAAGGGGGCCAACACAGAAACGCCGATACAGACGCCAATTACCACGAACATACCCACGATGGCTGCCGGGAAGACGATGCAGCAAGCGGGTAAGCCACTGATACGCGCTCCGCTTTTTACCGGCACAAATTCTAGCTTTAACCCCAGCAATCTACTTACCGTGAGTAGCGGTAACAATGTTTCTGAGGCAGAGAGTTTCAGCGATAATGTGACAAACTGATACTCCATGGAGTCGCAGTGCGCTCTACAAGTACACCCACATTTACATTTACATTTACATTGTGGTTGCCGCGGAGGGAAGCGAGCGGGGCTCGTCTCTGCTGAGGCGCTCAATAACACATTACCAAATACTCTGCTCAAGGCTAAAAATAAAGCTACAGGGGCCGAAGTGAACATAGATGCTGGGGGTGATCTGGCCTCGGAAAAAGATGATTTGGTAATGGTAAGAGATACATCTAACATCGGCGAGTCTGATAATGGCGATATCTTATATGACAACTAAGCACCAACCCCACCAAAACAATCTTTAAATTAGTTCAAAACCTACAAAAGGCCTCCAACCCGGTCTCCTGTATTACCTCCTCGAAACAGTGTGAAGACCTTGCCACCTTTTTCACTGAGAAAGTGAGGAAAATATATACGTCCTTCCCCCAAGATGAGCCTGTGCCCATTAACACTTCCAAATCTGTGACGTACACGTCGAAACTGTCAAAAATACCTGACATACCCCTCGACGACCTTGCTAAACTTTGCAGGCAGGTTAAGTCTGGTTCCCCCATTGACCCCATGAGACCAGCTAAATTCTTGGATGCACTGGACTTTTTCCTTCCCTCGCTTTCTAACCTACTCAATCTCTCCTTTTCCACAGCTGTGGTCCCCACCTGCTGGAAATCAGCTTGGGTTTCCCCCATTATTAAAAAACCCACACTAGATCCCACTAAACCAGAAAATTACAGACCCATCTCGCTGCTCCCCTGGACGTCCAAATTGGCTGAAGCCCACGTTAACAAAGTGCTATCCCACCACATGTTGCTAAATCACGTCCTGGACCCCTCTCAAAATGGCTTCAGGCCAGGACACAGCACTGAGTCAGCCCTGCTGACCACCACGGAACACCTTCGAGGCATCCTGGACGCTGGTCAAAGTGCCGCGCTGATCCTGCTGGATCTCAGCGCGGCCTTTGACACGGTCTCACACAACATCTTGCTGAATCGACTTGAGGCCATAGGGATTAACGAACTCGCCCTTGACTGGTTCCGGTCCTTTCTTAAGGACAGATCCTTTCAAGTTTCAGCCCCTCCCCACATCTCCCAACCCCATCCCATCGACCAAGGAGTCCCTCAGGGATCGGCGCTTAGCCCATCTCTTTTTAATCTGTACGTCCAGCCTCTTGCTGCAGTGGCTAGAGAGTGGGACCTTACGCTTGTGTCGTACGCCGACGACACACAGCTGGTCATCTCACTCACTGAAGGCCCTTCTACCTCGGCCACCAAATTCGGGAATGGGCTAGCGGCAGTTGCACAGTGGATGACACGCAACTGCCTGCAGCTGAACGCCGGGAAAACGGAGGTGCTTTTCCTTGGCAAGAATCCCAGCTACTGGAGCGATCACTGGTGGCCCTCCTCGCTTGGCCCTACCCCTGTGCCAAAAGAGGTCGTGAAGAACCTAGGTGTCTGGCTTGACTCTTCTCTCAACTATCAGTCCCACACAAAGAAATTGGCAGCAACGTGTGTGGGTCTAATGAGGAGTCTTAACCCGATACTCGACCCCAGTACCCGCCAACTCATTATCCAAGCCATGATACTTGCCCGGCTGGACTATGCCAATGTGCTATTCCTGGGGGCAAATAAAGCAGAATTAGCGCGGCTGCAACGCATTCAGAACTCGGCCGCCAGAGCGGTGGTTGGCCTCCCACGAAGGTGCTCTGCCATTGCTACCATCCGTAACCTGCATTGGCTGCCAATTGAATCTCGAATTCACTTTAAAACTCTTACCACCGCATTTAAAATTCTGAATTCTGACTGCCCTGAACTCCTACGCCCGCTCCTTGTACCCTACACCCCTCAGCGTAACTTACGCTCACTGGGACAACACCTCGTGTCGATCCCACTATTCAAGCTCTGTAGAATGGGTGGGCGTTCCTTCAAAGTCTTGGGGGCTAGACTCTGGAACTCATTACCCCTACATATCCGCACTTTAACCAACTTGACTGCCTTTCGGAAATCACTAAAAACTCATCTCTTTTCCCTCATCTAGTTCTCTGTGGCCATCCCCCTCTCCCCTCAGGTACTGGTTAGGTCAGCGCCGGGACGCTCCGTTGCTGGGGCAGCTGTTTGCGCTTTAACAATCATATAACATAACATAACATAACAATAACAGCGCAAACAACGAGATACTTTTGCTGTCCCCAGGGCGAGATGGAGAACAATTTTCTGAAATAGCGAATATACTGGAATCTGGCACTTTAAATGTAGACGGAGCAGAGGCCACAATGAAGCTGCTGAACCTGCAGAAGAAAATCCTACTGCGGAAGAGGAACTTGACGAAGAACTTGACGACTATGAAGATGATACAAGCAATGGAACCACGAGCACTGTTAAACCTTTTGGCCGGAAGAAGGGGAAAACCAAAGCAAAAAATAAACTTAAGAAAGGCAATACCGTTGTTTCCTCTGCTAAATTGCACGTAAAAACAATTAGAGATGAGAGCCCCCTCCGCAAATGGATACAGGCAAGGGGAGGAGTTAAGACAATGGTTCTGCGCTTATCTGGCGCTAGCCCAACTGAAGACATGAATCTAAATGAGGGAATTTGCTTAGTTGTGAGCGCTGAGACATCCTCGACCCTTGCTCCATCAGAGCTGGAACTAGCTTGCAGGGGTCAAACTAATGAAATAGCTACTAAACCTGTAGCTGATATTTCGAACTTTGCAGAATCAATTCACCAGTCCCCTCCTATTGAAGCTACCTCTTCAGCTCCTGACTTCTCAAGCTCTTCTGATCCTTCTTCATCGGTACTCCCGAAAAATGTAGGAGACGCTCCTTCCTCTTTCGATCTCATTCTAAAGGCACTTACTGATCACAAGCTTGAGGCCTTGCAACACTATCTTCAGTTGAGAGGGGACAATAACATGCTACAGAATTCCCTGATGGAGGTCTCCAGTAAATTAGGGGGGGGGTCATACAAGAGATCGAGGACTTAAAACAAAGAGTGGTCGAAGTAGAAGAAGGGGCCTCACGTAGTGAATCACTCACTAACCAACATGAGGCGCAAATCTCGAATCTTGAAATCAAACTAGAGGATATGGAAAATCGCCAAAGACTGCAAAATCTATGACTTTTTGGTGTTCCGGAGGGGTCAGAAGGCTCAGACCCCAGGACCTATGTCGTCAAATTATTTCAAAAAGCCTTCCTCGACCTCTCAGATTGGGACTGGGATTCACAGTTACAGAGAGTTCATAGGCTGCCTATTTTTCAAAGAAATAAGAACAGCAAGTTTCCACGCTCCCTTCTGATTTATTTTGGGAACTATTTATTGAGACAGGCTGTTTCTCTAAAAGCCAGACCAAATACCCGTTACAATTGAAAATGTTACGTTCTTCGTTAGATCTGACTTGAGTAAAAGTACGATGGATAAAAGATGGAAGTTCCGCCAGATGATTGACTATTTCAAGTCTATTGGCTGCGAGGTTCATCTGCAGGAACCTGCCCGCCTTAAAGTTATTAAAGGGGGCCAATCTTATTTCTTCACTGATCTGAGGGAAGCTGAGTCCGCACTCTCTAAGTTTAGTACATGATTAGGAGAGTATAGAAATGAGGGAATAACCTCGGAGTAGTGAGCACAAAAGAGGACCACACTAGATATAGGCAGATGGAATTTTTTGAATTATCTTTTTTACGCTAACTAAAACATCTTAATAGGTGTACTGCATATGTATATGTATTGAATATTAGTTGAATTATGAAAATGGCAGATCTTTACTAGGTCACTAGTTTTCATTAGCGGTACTTAGAGATTTTCTATACTTATTCCCCTTCTGGTCCTTTTCCATGTTCTCTCCTCTTTTTCTTTCATTGGCAGGGGTTTCGGTCGTAGCCTCTGCGCTGCTGCTCCTTTGAGCTGCCCTTCTAACAGCAGCAGGGCTAGTGGGATGTTCTCCCCGAGTGTACTAGGGAGGGTGGGTGGGGGATCGGGTTGGGCTGAGGTTAAAAAAGGGGTAAAAATAATCATTGCTCGAGATATAGCTTGGAAGCGAAGACGAAATGTAACTATCACTTTATACGGTGAATTAAAACAGAGGGATACACTGCACCATGTTATTGCTTTTCTTAGAAAATGTATTCTTAAAGATGTTTAAGTTGGAATGTAGCTGGTCTTAATAGTAAAAATAAACGCAGATTGGTTCAGGAAGAGCTTAACATGTATAAACCCCATCTTGCGCTGCTTACAGAAACGCATATTGGTTTTAAAGATAAAAAATTACTTGGTCAATTGGGATATGATCCTATTGTATGCTCTACTTTGGGTGCTTCTATACGGGGGGTTGCAATAATGAAATGTAAATATTTGAAACTAGAAGTCACTCGGACGTTGTCTGACTCAAAGGGTAGATGGGCCATTATTCAGGTCGAGTTTGAACACTCCAAATACGTATTTTGTGTTGTATATGGCCCTAATATTGATGAACCTACTATGTATGATAGGTTAACTATCGAATTACTAGACTGGGAAGGTGAACTATTAGTTATGGGTGACTTTAATTGCATTATGAATTATCATTTAGATACTACTCGATGTCATGGTTTATTACAGATGTGCAAAGTTAGAGCTGCGATATTAGAACTTAGTCATATATATAATCTTAAAGATGCTTGGCGCGCTATACATCCCCATGTCGCCGGTTTTACTTACTATTCAGCACCTCATAAATTGTGCTCTCGAATTGATATGGTTTGGGCAGCTGATGGAATTTTGAATAACTGTACAATACAACTATGTCCTAGAGTGACATCGGATCACAACCCTATACTGATAGAAATTAACATACTGACCAAAAAACAAGAGATCAGACAATTCACTCTTCCGAGATATTTGTTTTCAGATTCAATTTTTATTGCTCAACTTAAACTACATATTTCCGAGTTTATAGAGATCAACTTAAACTCTGCGGCAGTAATACATGTCTGGGATGCCTGCAAAGCTAGCGTCAGGGGTTTTGCACAACAATACGTTTTACGGCAAAACTCCGAAAGATCGAAAGAGATTAAAATTTTAACATCCAGCCTTTTATCTCTGGAAAGTCAGCTAGTACAGGCATTGCAGCAGGAAACATCCAATGTTGACCAGATAAAGATGGCTTTGGTTAATCTGAAGTCGGTTACTAAAAAGACTATGATTGAGAGACATAGCCAGAAGCTACATCAATATCATCTTTCGCAGCATGAAAGTGGCGACAGAATAGGAAAACTACTAGCATATAAAGTAGCAGATAAGAAGGCCAAAACTATAATTAAAGTTATTAAAGACGCTAATGCAATGTGTCACACTCAACCAGAAGATATATTAGATCAATTTGTTAACTATTACACTAGGCTATATACGCCTGAGAATTCCCCTTCAAATCATCTTATTATATCATATATTGATAAAATTCTGGCTAATCAAAATGATGGTGAGAGGTTTAATCATTTAGAAGATGATATCTCTATTACCGAAATAAGATCAGCGATTGCTTCTCTCCCGTCCGGCAAAGCGGCAGGGGAAGACTTGCTCCCAATTGAATTTTATAAAATTTGTATAGAGGAACTAGTTCCCCTTCTTATCTTAGTTATCAATTCTATTAGAGAAACAGGGAGAGCCCCGGCTTCTTGGAACATAGCTAAAATTGTATTTTTTTTTTTAAAAACAGACACCAGCTAACGATTGTGGGTCATACAGGCCCATTTCTCTAATTAATTCCGATGCCAAGGCCTTTGCCAAGATACTGGCCACTCGGTTAGCTCCCTGTATGCCAGAGCTGGTTAATACTCAACAGCATGGGTTTGTTACAGGGAGAGATACAACGACTCACGTCAATATGGCTATCACAGCCTTTGACGTTGCTTCTACCGAGCTCACCCCACTCGGTATGATAATGCTTGATGCAGAGAAAGCATTTGACCGAGTGGGGTGGGAATATCTATGGGCTGTACTCAAGGCATTTGGCTTTCAAAATAACTACATTGGCTGGATCAGATCTTTATATGACCAACCCACAGCCAAGATAAGCTGTGCTGGTAGGGACTCCCTTAACTTTCGGATAGCAAGAGGAACCCGGCAGGGGTGTCCTCTTTCACCCCTGCTGTTCGCCCTTTCTTTAGAACCATTCTTAAATGCACTTCTGATACAGACAAATATTATCCCTTTTCATTTTGGCAGACACGCTCTAAAAATAACCGCAAACGCGGATGACATAGCCATCTTTACACTGTAGCTAAATCATTACCTGAGATCATTAAAGAATCAGAAGAATTTGGGAAGGTCTCAGGGTACAGATTGAATTTAGAAAAGACGCAAATTATAGTTAACTACAAACCACCCAGACCCCTGAACCCACTGGCAAAAAAGTAGAACACCCCCAAACAGGCCAAAAGCAAAAATGGAATATGTGACACTTAGAAAATGTGCGGCCTACCAGTCAAAATCACTCCAAACGCACTCTGCAGCTATGCCCAAACCACCCTTTTCCACCTTGGATTTTCTTCAAACCACTTGCAATAACAATAAGACTATCCCAGCAGTGCTCCCAGAACCCCCTCAAAAACGTAGAACCCCCCCCAAACAGCCCCCCAAAAACAAGCAAGTGAGCAAAAACTGAAAAAGGTTTTCACCATGGATTTTATCCAAAACACTTGCATCCAATATTAGACCTTCCCAGCAATGCCCCCAGACCCCTCAACCCACCTGCAAAAAAGTAGAACACCCCCAAACAGGCCAAAAGCAAAAATGGAAAGGTGACACTTAGAAAATTTGCGGCCTACCAGTCATAATCACTCCAAACGCACTCTGCAGCTAGGCCCTAACTCCTCTTTCCCACCATGGATTTTCTTCAAACCACTTGCAATCAAAATTAGACCGTCCCAGCAGTGCTCCCAGACCCCCAGACCCCCCCCAGAAAACATAGACCGCCCCAAACAGCCCCCCAAAAAAAAGCAAGTGAGCAAAAACTGAAAAACTTTTTCACCAGGGATTTTATCCAAAACACTTTATGGAACTCAAAAAATGCAGCATTAACAATAAAATCCATTATGCAAGCCACTTGGCTCATATTGTATCATCATCATCATCAAATAAGCTTTATTCGGCGTTTGGCCATAAAAGCAACACAATAAAATACATACAGCTAAAAAATAACTCAACATAACATTACCTGGTAAAAGAAAAAGGAGATAAGACCCAACTAAAAATAGTTTGGCATGTAAGCAGTTAAAGAAATAAAAACCCCAATACACAGAATCCCCCCTTTTCACCCGCTGTTATTGTGATTCGGTGCTCGAGGACCAGGGTAAAAGTCATGGAGGTCCCAGATACGAATGGAGCCATCACCGAGTTTTGGCTGGATAGAACGCAAGTAGGGGGCAGTATTCCTGTCCTTAAACCTAACCAGAATCAAGTCCCCCGGAACATTTTTGGGCAGATGACCAAGCCACCCCACCCTTCTAACGCTCTGTATCCCTCCGTCTAGCAGGGAAGGTAATGGTCTATTGTTTTGGAGCCAATATATGGCTTTGTTCAAAAGGTCCCGATGCAGTTCACGTTTTCCTGGTCGGAGAGCAGGGACCCCAGAGAGAATGGTGACATATGGGGCAGCTACGGGGGGTAAATCGATGCAGTGTCTTCTATCTAGTGCGATCACAGGTGCTCTTTGTGGGACATGCTCGTGAATACGGGTGATATTGTGATCACTTTGAGTCGGTGGTGTAACAGGGGAGTCACATGTTTGTAAAATCCTGGGAGCATTGTCTGTAGGCCTTTTGTGGGTATTAGTGGGGGGAGAGCGTATGGGAGTAACAGTGATTCTAGTCGGTGGGTATGACTGAGATACCGTTTGTTCAATCCTGCACAGTCTATCTCCCAAATCATGTATTTTAGCAACCAGTGGAGAGAGAGCATTAACAAGCAGTCGCTCGATTTGAGCCAGAAGAGACGATTGTAGGGGGGATCGAGACTCAGCCTTGTCCACAGGTGATGAGGCTATACTGGGTCTGGGTACTGTGAGACTGCAATTGGAAAGTAGAGGGAGGGTGGTAGCGGGGGAAGCCTGGGGGGAGCAGGTAGTTTGAGCAGTGTCTCGAGACACTATGGGGGGGGATAGAGCATCCGGGATGTAGTGTGTGCCACAGAGGGCATTCAGCTCTTCCCAGATGGACATTGATGTTGAGTGACTGTGTACAGTTATCCTGATGATAGCTATCGGCAGTTCAAGGCAATAGGGATGGAAGTAGAGGAGCTTAACTGTACCTTATCCAGAGCAGGAGCCATAGGGGGTGGCCCGTCCCGTCCTCCTCGTGCCTCTGAGGGCCACAGAGGGCCCGCCCTTTGCCCGGGCTTCGCCCGGCGCTGCCCGCGCGCTCCCGCGTAGCGGGGGGCAGTCCTTCCTTATCAGCGCCTCCGGGCGCACACTGATTGGCTGCTTGCGGCGTCCAGCCGCTAGGGATCTTGGGGGATGTAGTTCCCTCTCCCGATGGCCGCGCTGCGATGTCCTGGCAGCGGCGGTAATGGCGGGAGTGGCGGGGCTGGAGGAACGCTCGGACCCAGGAGCACAAGGCACAAGGTAATGGTCAGTTCTCTGTCCGCTGGGAACACCTCCCGCTTCAGCAAACACTTGCATCCGATATTAGACCTTCTCAGCAATGCCCCCAGACCCCTCAACCCAACCCTAAACAGGCCAAAAGCAAAAATGGAAAATGTGACAGAAAATTTGCGGCCTACCAGTCAAAATCACTCCAAACGCACTCTGCAGCTAGGCCCTAACTCCCCTTTCCCACTATGGATTTTCTTCAAATCACTTGCAATCAAAATTAGACTATGCCAGCAGTGCTCCCAGGCCCCCAGACACCCCCAGAATACCTAGAACCCCCCAAACAGCCCCCCAAAAACAAGCAAGTGAGCAAAAACGGAAAAACCTTTTCACCATGGATTTTATCCAAAACACTTGCATCCGATATTAGACCTTCCCAGCAATGCCCCCAGACCCCTCAACCCACCCGCAAAAAAGTATAACACCCCCAAACAGGCCAAAAACATAAATGGAAAATGTGACACTTACAAAATTTGCGGCCTACCAGTCAAAATCACTCCAAACGCACTCTGCAGCTATGCCCAACCCCCCTTTTACACCATGGATTTTCTTCAAACCACTTGCAATCAACATTAGACTATCCCAGCAGTGCTCCACGACCCCCAGACCCCCTCAAAAACCTAGAACCCCCCCAAACAGCCCCCCAAAAACAAGCAAGTGAGCAAAAACGGAAAAACTTTTTCACCATGGATTTTATTCAAAACACTTGCATCCAATATTAGACCTTCACAGCAATGCCCCCAGACCCCTCAACCCACCCGCAAAAAAGTAAAACACCCCCAAACAGGCCAAAAGCAAAAATGGAAAATGTGACACTTGGAAAATTTGCGGCCTACCAGTCAAAATCACTCCAAACGCACTCTGCAGGTAGGCCCTAACTCCCCTTTCCCACCATGGATTTTCTTCAAACCACTTGCAATCAAAATTAGACTATCCCAGCAGTGCTCCCAGACCCCCAGACCCCCTCAAAATCCCTGAACCTCCCCCAAACAGCCCCCCAAAAACAAGCAAGTGAGCAAAAATGGAAAAACTTTTTCACCATGGATTTTATCCAAAACACTTGCATCCAATATTAGACCATCCCAGCAATGCCCCCAGACCCCTCAACCCACCCGCAAAAAAGTAGAACACCCCCAAACAGGCCAAAAGCAAAAATGGAAAATGTGACACTTAGAAAATTTGCGGCCTACCAGTCATAATCACTCCAAACGCACTCTGCAGCTAGGCCCTAACTCCCCTTTCCCACCATGGATTTTCTTCAAACCACTTGCAATCAAAATTAGACTATCCCAGCAGTGCTCCCAGGCCCCCAGACCCCCCTAGAAAACCTAGACCGTCCCAAAACAGCCCCCCCAAAACAAGCAAGTGAGCAAAAACGGAAAGACTTTTTCACCATGGATTTTATCCAAAACACTTGCATCCGATATTAGACCTTCCCAGTAATGCCCCCAGACCCCTCACCCACCCCTAAACAGGCCAAAAGCAAAAATGGAAAATGTGACACAGAAAATGTGCGGCCTACCAGTCAAAATCACTCCAAACGCACTCTGCAGCTAGGCCCTAAATCCCCTTTCCCCACCATGGATTTTCTTCAAATCACTTGCAATCAAAATTAGACTATCCCAGCAGTGCTCCCAGACCCCCCCAAAAAACCTAGAACCCCCCCAAACAGCCCACCAAAAACAAGCAAGTGAGAAAAAACGGAAAAACCTTTTTTACCATGGATTTTATCCAAAACACTTGCATACGATATTAGACCTTCCCAGCAATGCCCAACGACCCCTCAACCCACCCGCAAAAAGCAGAAGACCCCCAAACAGGCCAAAAGCAAAAATGGAAAATGTGACACTTAGAAAATTTGCGGCCTACCAGTCAAAATCACTCCAAACGCACTCTGCAGGTAGGCCCTAACTCCCCTTTCCCACCATAGATTTTCTTCAAACCACTTGCAATCAAAATTAGACTATCCCAGCAGTGCTCCCAGGCCCCCAGACCCCCCTAGAAAACCTAGACGGTCCCAAAACAGCCCCCCCAAAACAAGCAAGTGAGCAAAAACGGAAAGACTTTTTCACCATGGATTTTATCCAAAACACTTGCATCCGATATTAGACCTTCCCAGTAATGCCCCCAGACCCCTCACCCACCCCTAAACAGGCCAAAAGCAAAAATGGAAAATGTGACACAGAAAATGTGCGGCCTACCAGTCAAAATCACTCCAAACGCACTCTGCAGCTAGGCCCTAAATCCCCTTTCCCCACCATGGATTTTCTTCAAATCTCTTGCAATCAAAATTAGACTATCCCAGCAGTGCTCCCAGACCCCCCCAAAAAACTTAGAACCCCCCCCCAAACAGCCCACCAAAAACAAGCAAGTGAGAAAAAACGGAAAAACCTTTTTTACCATGGATTTTATCCAAAACACTTGCATACGATATTAGACCTTCCCAGCAATGCCCAACGACCCCTCAACCCACCCGCAAAAAGCAGAAGACCCCCAAACAGGCCAAAAGCAAAAATGGAAAATGTGACACTTAGAAATTTTGCGGCCTACCAGTCAAATTCACTGCAAACGCACTCTGCAGCTAGGCCCAAACCCCCCTTACCCACCATGGATTTTCTTCAAACCACTTGCAATCAAAATTAGACGATCCCAGCAGTGCTCCCAGACCCCCAGACCCCCCAAAAACCCAGAACCCCCCCAAACAGCCCCCCAAAAACCAGCAAGTGAGCAAAAACTGAAAAACTTTTCCACCATGGATTTTATCCAAAACACTTGCATCCAATATTAGACCTTCCCAGCAATGCCCCCAGACCCCTCAACCCACCCGCAAAAAAGTAGAACACCCCCAAACAGGCCAAAAGCAAAAATGGAAAATGTGACACTTAGAAAATTTGCGGCCTACCAGTCAAAATCACTCCAAACGCACTCTGCAGGTAGGCCCTAACTCCCTACCAGTCAAAATCACTCCAAACGCACTCTGCAGGTAGGCCCTAACTCCCCTTTCCCACCATAGATTTTCTTCAAACCACTTGCAATCAAAATTAGACTATCCCAGCAGTGCTCCCAGGCCCCCAGACCCCCCTAGAAAACCTAGACCGTCCCAAAACAGCCCCCCCAAAACAAGCAAGAGAGCAAAAACGGAAAGACTTTTTCACCATGGATTTTATCCAAAACACTTGCATCCGATATTAGACCTTCCCAGTAATGCCCCCAGACCCCTCACCCACCCCTAAACAGGCCAAAAGCAAAAATGGAAAATGTGACACAGAAAATGTGCGGCCTACCAGTCAAAATCACTCCAAACGCACTCTGCAGCTAGGCCCTAAATCCCCTTTCCCCACCATGGATTTTCTTCAAATCACTTGCAATCAAAATTAGACTATCCCAGCAGTGCTCCCAGACCCCCCCAAAAAACCTAGAACCCCCCCAAACAGCCCACCAAAAACAAGCAAGTGAGAAAAAACGGAAAAACCTTTTTTACCATGGATTTTATCCAAAACACTTGCATACGATATTAGACCTTCCCAGCAATGCCCAACGACCCCTCAACCCACCCGCAAAAAGCAGAAGACCCCCAAACAGGCCAAAAGCAAAAATGGAAAATGTGACACTTAGAAATTTTGCGGCCTACCAGTCAAATTCACTGCAAACGCACTCTGCAGCTAGGCCCAAACCCCCCTTACCCACCATGGATTTTCTTCAAACCACTTGCAATCAAAATTAGACGATCCCAGCAGTGCTCCCAGACCCCCAGACCCCCCAAAAACCCAGAACCCCCCCAAACAGCCCCCCAAAAACCAGCAAGTGAGCAAAAACTGAAAAACTTTTCCACCATGGATTTTATCCAAAACACTTGCATCCAATATTAGACCTTCCCAGCAATGCCCCCAGACCCCTCAACCCACCCGCAAAAAAGTAGAACACCCCCAAACAGGCCAAAAGCAAAAATGGAAAATGTGACACTTAGAAAATTTGCGGCCTACCAGTCAAAATCACTCCAAACGCACTCTGCAGCTAGGCCCTAACTCCCCTTTCCCACCATAGATTTTCTTCAAACCACTTGCAATCAAAATTAGACTATCCCAGCAGTGCTCCCAGGCCCCCAGACCCCCCAGAAAACCTAGACTGTCCCAAAACAGACCCCCAAAAACAAGCAAGTGAGCAAAAATGGAAAAACTTTTTCACCATGGATTTTATCCAAAACACTTGCATCCAATATTAGACCTTCCCAGCAATGCCCCCAGACCCCTCAACCCACCCGCAAAACGTAGAACACCCCCAAACAGGCCAAAAGCAAAAATGGAAAATGTGACACTTAAATAATTTGCGGCCTACCAGTCAAAATCACTCCAAACGCACTCGACAGGTAGGCCCTAACTCCCCTTTCCCACCATGGATTTTCTTCAAACCACTTGCAATCAAAATTAAACTATCCCAGCAGTGCTCCCAGACCCCCAGGCCCCCCTCAAAAACCTAGAACCCCCCCAAACAGCCCCCCAAAAACAAGCAAGTGAGCAAAAACGGAAAAACGTTTTCACCATGGATTTTATCCAAAACACTTGCATCCAATATTAGACCTTCCCAGCAATGCCCCCAGACCCCTCAACCCACCCGCAAAAAAGTAGAACACCCCCAAATAGGCCAAAAGCAAAAATGGAAAATGTGAAACAGAAAATTTGCGGCCTACCAGTCATAATCACTCCAAACGCACTCTGCAGCTAGGCCCTAACTCCCCTTTCCCACCATGGATTTTCTTCAAACCACTTGCAATCAAAATTAGACTATCCCAGCAGTGCTCCCAGACCCCCAGCCCCCCCCCCCAGAAAACCTAGACTGCCCCAAACAGCCCCCCCAAAACAAGCAAGTGAGCAAAAACTGAAACACTTTTTCACCAAGGATTTTATCCAAAACACTTGCATCCGATATTAGACCTTCCCAGCAATGCCCCCAGACCCCTCAACCCACCCCTAAACAGGCCAAAAGCAAAAATGGAAAATGTGACAGAAAATTTGCGGCCTACCAGTCAAAATCACTCCAAACGCACTCTGCAGCCAGGCCCTAACTCCCCTTTCCCACTATGGATTTTCTTCAAATCACTTGCAATCAAAATTAGACTATCCCAGCAGTGCTCCCAGGCCCCCAGACACCCCTAGAAAACCTAGACCGCCCCAAACAGCCCCCAAAAACAAGCAAGTGAGCAAAAACGGAAAAGCTTTTTCACCATGGATTTTATCCAAAACACTTGCATCTGATATTAGACCTTCCCAGTAATGCCCCCAGACCCCTCAACCCACCCCTAAACAGGCCAAAAGCAAAAATGGAAAATGTGACAGAGAAAATTGGCAGCCTACCAGTCAAAATCACTCCAAACGCACTCTGCAGCTAGGTCCTAACTCCCCTTTCCCACCATGGATTTTCTTCAAACCACTTGCAATCAAAATTAGACTATCCCAGCAGTGCTCCCAGACCCCCCCAAAAAACCTAGAACCCCCCAAACAGCCCCCCAAAAACAAGCAAGTGAGCAAAAACGGAAAAACCTTTTCACCATGGATTTTATCCAAAACACTTGCATCCGATATTAGACCTTCCCAACAATGCCCCCAGACCCCTCAACCCACCCGCAAAAAAGTAGAACACCCCCAAACAGGCCAAAAACAAAAATGGAAAATGTTACAGAAAATTTGCGGCCTTCCAGTCAAAATCACTCCAAACGCACTCTGCAGCTATGCCCAACCCCCCTTTTACACCATGGATTTTCTTCAAACCACTTGCAATCAACATTAGACGATCCCAGCAGTGCTCCCAGACCCCCAGACCCCCTCAAAATCCCTGAACCTCCCCCAAACAGCCCCCCAAAAACAAGCAAGTGAGCAAAAACGGAAAAACTTTTTCACCATGGATTTTATCCAAAACACTTGCATCCAATATTAGACCATCCCAGCAATGCCCCCAGACCCCTCAACCCACCTGCAAAAAAGTAGAACACCACCAAACAGGCCAAAAGCAAAAATGGAAATTGTGACACTTAGAAAATTTGCGGCCTACCAGTCAAAATCACTCCAAACGCACTCTGCAGGTAGGCCCTAACTCCCCTTTCCCACCATAGATTTTCTTCAAACCACTTGCAATCAAAATTAGACTATCCCAGCAGTGCTCCCAGACTCCCACACCCCCCTCAAAAACCTAGAACCCCCAAACAGCCCCCCAAAACAAGCAAGTGAGCAAAAACAGAAAATCTTTTTCAACATGGATTTTATCCAAAACACTTGCATCTAATATTAGACCTTCCCAGCAATGCCCCCAGACCCCTCAACCCACCCGCAAAAAAGTAGAACACCCCCAAACAGGCCAAAAGCAAAAATGGAAAATGTGACACTTAGAAAATTTGCGGCCTACCAGTCATAATCACTCCAAACGCACTCTGCAGCTAGGCCCTAACTTCCCTTTTCCGCCATGGATTTTATTCAAACCACTTGCAATCAGAATTAGACTATCCCATCAGTGCTCCCAGGCCCCCAGAACCCCCAGAAAACCTAGACTGTCCCAAAACAGACCCCCAAAAACAAGCAAGTGAGCAAAAATGGAAAAACTTTTTCACCAAGGATTTTATCCAAAACACTTGCATCCAATATTAGACCTTCCCAGCAATGCCCCCAGACCCCTCAACCCACCCGCAAAACGTAGAACACCCCCAAACAGGCCAAAAGCAAAAATGGAAAATGTGACACTTAAATAATTTGCGGCCTACCAGTCAAAATCACTCCAAACGCACTCGACAGGTAGGCCCTAACTCCCTTTCCCACCATGGATTTTCTTCAAACCACTTGCAATCAAAATTAAACTATCCCAGCAGTGCTCCCAGACCCCCATGCCCCCCTCAAAAACCTAGAACCCCCCAAACAGCCCCCCAAAAACAAGCAAGTGAGCAAAAACGGAAAAACGTTTTCACCATGGATTTTATCCAAAACACTTGCATCCAATATTAGACCTTCCCAGCAATGCCCCCAGACCCCTCAACCCACCCGCAAAAAAGTAGAACACCCCCAAATAGGCCAAAAGCAAAAATGGAAAATGTGAAACAGAAAATTTGCGGCCTACCAGTCATAATCACTCCAAACGCACTCTGCAGCTAGGACCTAACTCCCCTTTCCCACCATGGATTTTCTTCAAACCACTTGCAATCAAAATTAGACTATCCCAGCAGTGCTCCCAGACCCCCAGCCCCCCCCCCCAGAAAACCTAGACTGCCCCAAACAGCCCCCCCAAAACAAGCAAGTGAGCAAAAACTGAAACACTTTTTCACCAAGGATTTTATCCAAAACACTTGCATCCGATATTAGACCTTCCCAGCAATGCCCCCAGACCCCTCAACCCACCCCTAAACAGGCCAAAAGCAAAAATGGAAAATGTGACAGAAAATTTGCGGCCTACCAGTCAAAATCACTCCAAACGCACTCTGCAGCTAGGCCCTAACTCCCCTTTCCCACTATGGATTTTCTTCAAATCACTTGCAATCAAACTTAGACTATCCCAGCAGTGCTCCCAGGCCCCCAGACACCCCTAGAAAACCTAGACCGCCCCAAACAGCCCCCAAAAACAAGCAAGTGAGCAAAAACGGAAAAGCTTTTTCACCATGGATTTTATCCAAAACACTTGCATCTGATATTAGACCTTCCCAGTAATGCCCCCAGACCCTTCAACCCACCCCTAAACAGGCCAAAAGCAAAAATGGAAAATGTGACAGAGAAAATTAGCAGCCTACCAGTCAAAATCACTCCAAACGCACTCTGCAGCTAGGTCCTAACTCCCCTTTCCCACCATGGATTTTCTTCAAACCACTTGCAATCAAAATTAGACTATCCCAGCAGTGCTCCCAGACCCCCCCAAAAAACCTAGAACCCCCCAAACAGCCCCCCAAAAACAAGCAAGTGAGCAAAAACGGAAAAACCTTTTCACCATGGATTTTATCCAAAACACTTGCATCCGATATTAGACCTTCCCAACAATGCCCCCAGACCCCTCAACCCACCCGCAAAAAAGTAGAACACCCCCAAACAGGCCAAAAACAAAAATGGAAAATGTGACAGAAAATTTGCGGCCTACCAGTCAAAATCACTCCAAACGCACTCTGCAGCTATGCCCAACCCCCCTTTTACACCATGGATTTTCTTCAAACCACTTGCAATCAACATTAGATGATCCCAGCAGTGCTCCCAGACCTCCAGACCCCCCAAAAACCTAGAACCCCCCAAACAGCCCCCCAAAAACAAGCAAGTGAGCAAAAACTGAAACACTTTTTCACCATGGATTTTATCCAAAACACTTGCATCCAATATTAGACCTTCCCAGCAATGCCCCCAGACCCCTCAACCCACCCGCAAAAAAGTAGAACACCCCCAAACAGGCCAAAAGCAAAAATGGAAAATGTGACATTTAGAAAATTTGCGGCCTACCAGTCAAAATCACTCCAAACGCACTCTGCAGGTAGGCCCTAACTCCCCTTTCCCACCATGGATTTTCTTCAAACCACTTGCAATCAAAATTAGACTATCCCAGCAGTGCTCCCAGACCCCCAGACCCCCCCAGAAAACCTAGACTGCCCCAAACAGCCCCCCAAAAATAAGCAAGTGAGCTAAAACCGAAAAACATTTTCACCAGGGATTTTATCCAAACCACTTGCATCCGATATTAGACCTTCCCAGCAATGCCCCCAGACCTCTCAACCCACCCCTAAACAGGCCAAAAGCAAAAATGGAAAATGTGACACAGAAAATATGCGGCCTACCAGTCAAAATCACTCCAAACGCACTCTGCAGCTAGGCCCTAACTCCCCTTTCCCACTATGGATTTTCTTCAAATCACTTGCAATCAAAATTAGACTATCCCAGCAGTGCTCCCAGACCCCCCCAAAAATCCTAGACCCCCAACCAGCCCACCAAAAACAAGCAAGTGAGCAAAAACAGAAACACTTTTTCACCATGGATCTTATTCAAAACACTTGCATCCAATAGTAGACGTTCCCAGCAATGCCCCCAGACCCCTCAACCCACCCACAAAAAAGTAGAACACCCCCAAACAGGCCAAAAGCAAAAATGGAAAATGTGACACTTAGAAAATTTGCGGCCTACCAGTCATAATCACTCCAAACGCACTCTGCAGCTAGGCCCTAACTCCCCTTTCCCACCATGGATTTTCTTCAAACCACTTGCAATCAAAATTAAACCGTCCCAGCAGTGCTCCCAGACCCCCAGACCCACCCCAGAAAACCTAGAGCGCCCCAAACAGCCCCCCAAAAAAAGCAAGTGAGCAAAAACGGAAAAACTTTTTCACCATGGATTTTATCCAAAACACTTGCATCCGATATTAGACTTCCCAGCAATGCCCCCAGACCCCTCAACCCACCCCCAAACAGGCCAAAAGCAAAAATGGAAAATGTGATACAGAATATGTGCGGCCTACCAGTCAAAATCACTCCAAACGCACTCTGCAGCTAGGCCCTAACTCCCCTTTCCCACCATGGATTTTCTTCAAATCACTTGCAATCAAAATTAGACTATCCCAGCAGTGCTCCCAGACCCCCAGACCCCCCCAAAAACCTAGAACCCCCCAAACAGCCCACCAAAAACAAGCAAGTGAGCAAAAACGGAAAAACGTTTTCACCATGGATTTTATCCAAAACACTTGCATCCGATATTAGACGTTCCCAGCAATGCTCCCAGACCCCTCAACCCACCCGCAAAAAAGTAGAACACCCCCAAACAGGCCAAAAGCAAAAATGGAAAATGTGACACTTAAAAAATTTGCGGCCTACCAGTCGAAATCACTCCAAACGCACTCTGCAGCTAGGCCCAAACCCCCCTTTCCCACAATGGATTTTTTTCAAACCACTTGCAATCAAAATTAGACTATCCCAGCAGTGCTCCCAGACCCCCAGACCCACCCCAGAAAACCTAGAGCGCCCCAAACAGCCCCCCAAAAAAAAGCAAGTGAGCAAAAACGAAAAAACTTTTTCACCATGGATTTTATCCAAAACACTTGCATCCGATATTAGACTTCCCAGCAATGCCCCCAGACCCCTCAACCCACCCCCAAACAGGCCAAAAGCAAAAATGGAAAATGTGATACAGAATATGTGCGGCCTACCAGTCAAAATCACTCCAAACGCACTCTGCAGCTAGGCCCTAACTCCCCTTTCCCACCATGGATTTTCTTCAAATCACTTGCAATCAAAATTAGACTATCCCAGCAGTGCTCCCAGACCCCCAGACCCCCCCAAAAACCTAGAACCCCCCAAACAGCCCACCAAAAACAAGCAAGTGAGCAAAAACGGAAAAACGTTTTCACCATGGATTTTATCCAAAACACTTGCATCCGATATTAGACGTTCCCAGCAATGCTCCCAGACCCCTCAACCCACCCGCAAAAAGTAGAACACCCCCAAACAGGCCAAAAGCAAAAATGGAAAATGTGACACTTAAAAAATGTGCGGCCTACCAGTCGAAATCACTCCAAACGCACTCTGCAGCTAGGCCCAAACCCCCCTTTCCCACAATGGATTTTTTTCAAACCACTTGCAATCAAAATTAGACTATCCCAGCAGTGCTCCCACACCCCCCAAAAAACCTAGAACCCCCTAAACAGCCCCCCAAAAACAAGCAAGTGAGCAAGAACGGAAAACCTTTTTCACCATGGATTTTAAAAACACTTGCATCCGATATTAGACCTTCCCAGCAATGCCCCCAGACCCCTCAACCCACCCGCAAAAAAGTAGAACACCCCCAAACAGGCCAAAAGCAAAAATGGAAAATGTGACACTTCGAAAATTTGCGGCCTACCAGTCAAAATCACTCCAAACACACTCTGCAGCTAGGCCCTAACTCCCCTTTCCCACCATGGATTTTCTTCGAAACCACTTGCAATCAAAATTAGACTATCCCAGCAGTGCTCCCAGACCCCCCCCAAAAACCTAGAACCCCCCAAACAGCCCCCCAAAAACACGCAATACTGCTAGGCCTCAGTTTAAATTGTGCCAAAATGCTGTCTGCAACTAGGCCCAAACCCCCCTTTTCCACCATGGATTTTCTTGAAACCACTTGCAATCAAAATGAGACCTTCCCAGCAGTGCTCCAAGACTGCCTGATCCACCCCCACAAATCTAGAACACCCCAAACAGCACCCCAACAACATGCAATACTGGTATATTCAAAACATGGCACATTGCACTGTTCACAAAATATTGCTCTTTTCAGCACTTCCACTACTTCGATCCTCTTGAAACTTACCTGGACACTTGTTCCAGCGATTCCCAAAAATCTCAGCAATGCAGAACAAAATCGAACCACTGCGCTCTTTGAAGAAGAAGAAGAAGAAGAAGAAGAAGGTCTACGACTAGTTTTCACTTAGTTTTCACCCAAACACACGCGCCCGCAAAACACCAAAAAAGGCCAAAATTCTGCCAATTCTGGACCAAAGGATGCCAAACCCCCCTAAAACCTTGCCAACATCATTATGAACGAGCCTGCATCGGGCCTTGAACCCTACACTCTGCGGGAACCCTACCAACTTAAACCCAAAAACCCTTGTAAATCGCACTGAACCCTAGATATGCTTTGTCTGTCTGTGTCAGAGAACCTAGGTATGCTACATCAGGATGCTTCACTCAGTGGTGCCTGCCTTGACCATCTGCATGGCCCTGCCGCAAGCATGGGCCAAAAATCCGTTCCGCTCAAGAATTTGCGATTTTTCGGTAATTTCGCGTGATTCGCGAAAAACAGCAAATTTCGCAAACATAACGGATGTTTGGCCCAAGCTTGAGGAAGTGCCATGCAGACGGTCAAGGCAGGCACCACTGAGTGAAGCAACCTGATGTAGCATACCTAGGCTCTTTGTCAGACAGACAAAGCACATCTAATTGTATGCAGCAAGCCACATAGCCCCAATTTTACATGAACTGCCGTCTGGAGTGGACTCTGCCTGGCATAACAAAAACAGTACACTGCCCCCCCCTCGACCACTACATACCACGAATAGACAGACATGTAGTTCTGGTGTAGTAGTTGTTGTAGACTGGTTTACCTGTTTGCCACTCACGAATTGGCCATAGTTCTTCCGTAAACCGACGCTGATGATCCATCCATCCCAGTGAGTGACTGTAAAGAAAAAAGATATATTATTCAATCAATCATTATGGTATATTGGCAAGTGAGTCCACTCCAAGGACATTTTGCATATTGTAAAATGCAACATAGTGGCCCCTGAATTTGAGGTACAATTTGAATTAAACAAGGTAAAAAAAACAGAGTAGTTGACATGAGTTACAATTTCTGTGTAAAAGATTAAATAATAACTAAGACAAGAAATATGATTCATTTCATGCCCAAAAAACAACCAGCAATTCTTTTCATCAGAACCAGACAGCCATTGCTGTCCACTGCATGCCATCTTCTCAATTATTCATTACCTGTTCTTTTTGTCTACATCTTCTTCGGAAAGTGAGGGCCCACAGGGCAGCCTCTCCTGTAAATTTCAGAAGTAACTCTGTCAGCAATCAGCAAGCATGTAGTCAGTCAGTAATTTCAGTCCCACTTGAGGGGACTCGTCTATGAAAACAACGTTTCTTTATTCTTCGTAATCCATCTGCCTTGAGGGAAATGGATAGGTGGAGTCTGGAGGAGGAGGATAGAGGAGCATGATTGAGTTGTGAACTTGTGAACCTCAGGAATGCAGACTGCGGCACCTTCAAGTCAATAAGGAAAATAAGATGAATACAGTGCTGCTGATGGACTTGTTGTGAGAGTTTTCTTGTGGTAAAAGTTGCAAAACAAAGAAAGACACACAGAAATAGAGTGAATAAGGACGAAAAAAAGTAAGTCATTTTCAGGCCTTGGTGTCAGGGAAGTAGAGCTCGTCCTCAAACTCTATGAATTGAGACGGGAGTAGGTCAGCTAACAGAGAAGAACTTCCGTCACCTAAGTCGGTGTCCTCTTCTTCCTGCGTGCATTCATGTATTTTGTAATCTGGTGGTATGAAGTGCTGATTCATCTTGATCAGTGTTAACCTCTCCACATTTTTGGGCGAGAGGCGGGTCCTTTTTGAAGTTACAATGGCGCCAGCAGCATTGAAAACACATTCAGAAGACACGCTTGCGAGTGGGCAAGACAAATAATTTAGAGCCAGGTTGGTGATCAGTGGCCATAGAGGCTTTTTCCTATACCAATACAGCAATGGGTTCTGATTAACAAAGACCTCTGTTGGGTCATCCAGATAGGCTTGCACCATCGACTCAAGGTTCTCCACGGTTGCTCCACTTTGCGTACCATCTGTGGCCTTTGCAGCACTGGAACGAGCAAACCCTTGATGAGTTAGTCAATCCGCATCCGACAATATTATGGCTGGGCCTGGTGCAGGTGAGGATGATGATACGGTTGCTGCTGGTGTCGTTAACGGCTGTGAGGGAAAGTGACTCCCTTCGGCCACAGATTCAGAAGTGGAACTTGACGCCAGATGGCCTGCTGATTCAGTTGTACTTCTGCCAGCTCCTTGAATTTTCTGCCGCTCTTTTTCGAACCGAGTGGCTGACACAGCTAGCCAATGTTTGTACTTTGAAACATCTGCTTCATCAAAAGGAATGAATGCTTTGCTGGCCACTGCCTTTTTTTACCGTGGATCCAGAATAGTCGCACAAATGTAATGTTGTTCTGTATGTGTGGTTTTTTTTGTTTGTTTTTTTTTAAACATATTTTTATTGAAAGCAAAACAATTCCATCATAATACACACTCAGGAGCAATGGAAGAGCAGATTTAGCTTACATTGTTAAAAGCACATCAGTTCAATCATTTACCGGTATTGGGATGATCCACCTCCAGTGCAGTGTACCCTCTAGCCTACCTCCGGTCTTCAGTCCGTCCCCTGCCCAGCTACTCCCCCACCCTCCTAACTCCCTCTCCTCCCCCACCCCTATTCTAGAAATGCGGCCCAGAGCCGAGCCTAAAACCATAGCCTCCTTGCAAGGAGGGACCACAAACATATCGCGGGCAATGCCCGACTTGGCAGGGCCTCTCTACTCATCCTCCGAGTCGTCCATCCACTCTCCCCTGTACCTTCTCCAGGCCCCCCAGATCTTTTCCCATTTTTTGGGGCAGCCCCTACTGTTATATATGACCCTCTTCGCCCTCTGGCACCAGTCCAGGTCCCGCTCCCGTTCCTCTATTGTTGGTAGTAGGTCACTCCCCAAGAGACGTGCGATATTTCTCTTCGCCACCATACTCTCAAACGCCAACCACACCTTTTCTCCCTTGGGCCATGTTACCTCTCCCGTGACTCCTAATACATGCCACCTGGCCTCCAGCGGTACCTCCGCCCCAACCACCTCCTCCATTATGTCTTTCAACCTGACCCAGTAGGAGCGAATTTTGGGGCAATCCCAGAGGATGTGGAAGAATGTACCCTCATACCCGCACCCTCGCAGGCAGAAGCGTGATGTAGCGTATCCCATTTTAAATTGCACCGTGCGTGGGGTGTAAGACCTATGGAGTATACGAATCTGTACCAGACGGAATCTTGCCCGAATCGCCACTTCCCTGGGGCACTGTAAGGCCTCGCTCCAATCGTCATCTTCTAGCAAACCCAAATCAGTTTCCCACTTTTCCCGGAGTGGCCCGAGTGCATCTGGGAGGTTATTAATTAACTTTTTGTAGGTGAGCGAGATGGCCTTATCAATCATTGGGTCGAGGAGCAGCCTGTCCTCAAGCGGGGCGTACTCAGGCAGCTGATCCCCTTGCGACAAGTGTGAATGTATGGCATGCGCGAATTGTTGGTAGTGAAGAAATTCGCCATTCCCCATCTGGAATTCGGACTGCAGAGCCGCGAATTCCACCACTTGCCCCCTCTTCCATACTTCGCCCAGTAGATCTATGCCAATGAGGCTCCAGGTATGCAAATTGCGGAGTCTAACTACTCCCCTCAGGAAATCCCCCTTCCATAGGGGCGTCTGAGCCATAAGGTTCTCCCAGCCGAGCAACTTCGTCGCCCGCTTCCAGATTTGGACCACCACCGCAGTCTGGGGAGGCAAGGGCAGAGTACGCCGTGCCCTAGAGTAAAGGGCCGCCAGATAGGTACCCTCGCCCATGGCCGCCCGATCCACCCGATACGCCGGTTCCTCCTGTGGGGCAAAAACCCAGCCATTGACGTTGGTCAGCTGAGCCGCCCAGTAGTAGAGGCGGATGTCAGGGCCCGCCAATCCCCCCTCATAGGGACCGCGTTGCAGCTTACCAAGGGCGATCCGCGGGCAGCCACCGCTCCACAGAAGGGAACGTTGCTCCGCCTCCACCGTTTTAAAAACCTGGTCCGGGATCGAGAAGGGGGAGCTCTGCAGCACGTATAGCAGCTGTGGCAGGGCCATCATTTTGAAGAGCACCGCTCTCCCCATAAGGGAGACCGGCAGGGTGCGCCAGTGTTGCACGTCGCCATGCAAGCGGTCAAGTAGTGGCTGTATATTAAGCCGGAGGAACTCCGAGGCCGTCGGCGCAATCCATATCCCGAGGTAGCGAAATGCCTCCTGCCATACCAGGCCCTCACATCCCGCCACCGCGGGCGGCTGGGGCCCCACCAGAACGTAGCCGAGGGATTTACTCCAGTTGATCTGGTATCCGGAATATTCCCCGAAAGTAGGCAATATAGTCATGAGACGCTGAATCGATTCCGCCGGCCTCCGGGTGTATAGCAGGATGTCATCGGCGTAGAGCGAAATACGCTCTTCCCATCCGCCATCCATTGCTATCCCCCACACCACCGGGTCCATCCTCACCCAGTGCGCCAGCGGCTCCAGTGCCAGGGCGAAGAGGGTCGGAGACAGGGGGCAACCCTGCCTTGTGCCACGTCCCAGTCGAAACTCACGAGACGTGGCCCCGTTCACTCGGACTCTCGCCAGCGGTCCCACGTACAGCAGTTTTACCCATGAGCAGAAGTTCGGCCCGAAACCCAGCCTCACCAGCACGGCGTATATATAACACCATTCGATGCTGTCGAAGGCCATATGAGCGTCAAGGGAGAGCAAGGCCGCCGGAGCACCCACCAGTACGGCGACTGTCTGTAGGACCCCAAACAGCCGACGCAGGTTAAGTCTCGTGTTCTGGTGGGGCATGAAGCCTGACTGGTCCGGGTGGACCATCGACTGGATCACCGCCCCAGGCGCGTAGCTAGGATCTTTCCAAGGACCTTCGTCTCGTAGTTGAGGAGGGAGATAGGTCGGTAGGAGCTAAAGGCACCACGTGGCTTCCCCGCCTTGTGGATCACCACGATCGTGGCCAGGCGCAAATCCCGCAAAAAGTGACCCGCGTCACGTGCCTCAAGGAGCATATTGCATAAGTGTGGTGCGATGTGGCCGGCAACACAGCCGAACGCCTCCGCCGGAAACCCGTTGGGTCCCGGGGCCTTCCCCGTCTGTAAATCCCCCATGGCCTCTTCTACTTCCTTGACTGTGATTTCAGCCTCTAACACATCCCTGTCCACCACTTCCAGGACTGGAAGTTGCAAGGGGTCAAGGAAATCTCGACAGTCTTGGTCAGTATGAGACGTGCGGGAGCGGTAGACCTCTTCGTAGTAGAGTGCGAAGTCCTCCGCTATGGCCCTACCGGTGGTACTCACCGATCCATCTGGGTGTTCAATATTCAGCACCCAGCTACGGTCCCGGTCTCTCCTTTCCAACCAGGCGATCATTCTGTTCGCCTTGTCACCCATGTCGTACACTCTGCGCTGGGTGGCCAGTGCATGTGCCCGTGCTTGGTCCATTTGGAGATCCCTCACTTCTTTACTGAGCAGGCGTGCCCTATGCAGTCGAGCTCGGTCTTGGTCCGGGGTGAGCCCTGTCTCATGGTCCAATGCCATAATCTCTGCCTCTAAACGCTGCACCTGAGCATATTTATCTTTCAGCCTCCGCCCTACCTCGGCTTGGACAAAATCTCTCGACACTGTTTTGTAGGCCTCCCACACTATCCTGGGGGATTCCACAGAGCCTACATTCTCAGTAAAATATTGATCCACTCTCTCCCCAAAGCGCTCCCGAAAGTCCTCATCCTTAAAGAGAAAGGAGTCAAGCCGAGGGAGGACGCTGCAGTGATTCCCTAACAGATGCGTCTCCTGTAGGAGGATAACAACAGGAGCATGTCTGCGGATGTACTGCAGGACAACCGTCAGTTTGATTTTATTCTGCAGGCCATTCACATTCCAGGATAAAATGTTGATATTTTGCTTCTTAAGTGAGTGCGTGCTTGCCATATCTCCTGTCAGCCCTTATTGCGGAAGAACCATCCCTTCCCTCCCTCCGCTCCCTTCGCCCCACAAGCGTGTTGATGGAATTAGAACCAAGATAGAATACAAAAATCACAGATAAACAACTGAACCAAGCCCCCCCGTGCCCCCCTCATAACAGTCCCCTACCCTGCTACCCTGCTATTCCAGCCAACAGGACCGGACATCCCCAATCAGCAGAGCGCCTGTAGCCCTGAAAAACGATAACCTCAGAGGGAGTGGTGCAGCCAATCCCACCCTCCGGGGCTCTCTCCCCCCGTAACCCCCGTGTAACTCCATAGGGTAGTCCAACAAACACCCCAGCCAGGACCAAAGGCCCATTAGTAATAAAGAACCCTCCCCTACCGAAATGTTTGTGCCCACCCGCTAGGGCAAGGGCGAACAGCCAGTACCAGTTCAGCAGTCCCCGCAAGTCCGATACCTTTCAGGAACCCTGCACAAAGCAAGCCCACCACCTCCCCTGTGGGAAAGAGCAAAACGAGGAGCAATCATGGCTACTTCAAACATTAACAGTTTCTTCATACATTACATGTCCATAGGAGCTCGCCAGTCCCAATTGAGATAGTCCCACTTCTCACTCCAGAGCCGGAGACGCTGAGAGGCTGCGGGTCCACCTCCGCACCCCCGGGGACAGATCGTCGCGGTGCTGGCCCATGTCCTGCGGTGTCCCCACAGAGGAGGCCGGGGACCGGGGGGCCGAAGACCTCCAACTGCCCTCACCATCCGGGCCTCTCCCTGTATGTATGGTTTTAATCCTTTCATTGGCAACTAGGCGGCTTAATAACCTCTCCGCCAACTGATATGCGTCTTGCTTTTTAGCATCATCTCGGAACGTTGAAGACACCGCCTTCAGTTGGTGCTCTAGCATGACCAACAATGGGATAGCTTTGCCCAAAGAACAGTCCTCCCTGGTGACTTCACATGTGAAGACCTCAAAAGGACGAAGCATGTCTGTCAGGCTTGCAACTAGCTTCCATTCCTCCAACTCTAGCCTCATGTCTTTCATAGTAGAACCCAGTTTATAGACATAATCATTTATTACCCCCCACTGCTCAGACAGACGCTCAAGCATGTAAACGGTTGAGTTCCAATGTGTTGCCACCTCCTGGATGAGTCCTTTGACTGGCAGTCTACGTTCATGTTGAATGCGCCTCAGCTCCTTCCGGGCCTTAAAAGAATGGCTGAAATGTGTGCAGATGCTTGGACAGGTGGTCAGTAACTTGCTGACTGTGTTTTCTTTTTTCAAGAAATCTTGCACCACGATGTTAATACTGTGCGCCAAACACGGCACTCTGAAATAGCTACCTTGCTGCATGGCCTTAACTATATTACTGCCATTATCTGTGGAAACATAACCAACCATGCGATTTCTTAGATGAGGCCATTCAGAGACCTTCCTATCAAACTCGTCCAAAAGGTTAGGTGTAGTATGAGTTTTCTCCATGGCAAACATGGCTAATGTTGCATGTTTTCGAGTAGCTTGAAAAACTGTGTCCGGGTCAACACCTGGATTTGTCTTGTCTCTAACCCCTGCAAAAGAGACCCAGTGTGCAGTGATGCACATGTAATCAAGAGCTTGGCAACTGGTCCACATGTATGTTGTCAAGTGGATAGTGTGAACAGCACTCTTCTGCAAAGCTGCCTCAATCACCTCCAGCACATCTGGATGTAGTGCTGGAACCGCAACTTTGGCAAAATAGGACCGGCTAGGAACCTTCCATTTAGGGCAGACTGTTGCCACAAATTCTAGAAAACCCACCCCTTCCACGAAAGAAAAAGGGAGAAGGTCCAGCGCTAGCATTTTAGCCAGCTTTGCGTTATACAAACGTACCGTTAGGTGGTTGCGTTCAAATGGCGCATCCGACCAAAACATGCTTCTAATGGCAGGCTGGGCCGTTTTACGTGATGATGATGATGCAAACTTCTTCAAACCAGTTAGGCTCATTGATGTAGTTTTTCACAATGGTGTCTCTCCCAGACTCTTAGTGTGCCTCATACTTGTTGCAGGGGTAGAGGGTGTGGGCACTACCACTGCAGTGCTGCTGCCAGGGGTACTTGGTGTACCAGAAAAAATGTCGGTCGGTTCTTGACTTCCCCCCTGCACAATCAGCCCCTCGTCAGCATCAGATGCAATGTGAATGGATACATTTGGATCAGTTCTACTTTGGGCTTCCCGGATGTTCCTTAGGTGCACATCCCACTGGATAGTGTGGTGTTTTTTGAGATGACCTCTCTGGTCTCTGGTACCATAGTTGGTACCAAGCTTACCCCGACTAACTAATACTTTACGAATCGAACAAACAACCATGTTTTCCGCCTTTTCGCTAACAGTAAAGAAGTCCCAAACTGGGGACTGTAGATGTCTGCTGGTGGTGGAGGTGCTACTTTGACTTTCAATGCCAGATGAAGTGGAGGATGGGCGTGGCTGAATTAGTTTCTGTTGTTCACTGACAGCACCACTACTTGAGGTAATGGAGGTCGAGCTGGATGGAGGTCCCTGATCGGCCCTTCTGACTAAAAAATATGGAAGCTGTAGGTCGTGTTGGTGTTGTAGTTAACTGCGTTGGTGGTGGTACCAGTGCCACGCCGCCCACATCCCGCTCAGAAGCCATTCGGGATAGGGTGAAAATGTCTGTCTGCCGCATGCCCGCCGGGGCTGGAGTGACGACTGTGATGACTGGGTCGTCATCAGACTGTTCATCAGCAGCAGAAGACACCACTTCTTGTTCTTCGTCATCACCCATAAGTCGAAGCCTTGCGGGAACCTTCCTTTTAGGCTTAGCTACCTTTGTCGGCTCATGGCATGCCTCACTCTCAGACTGAATTTGTGGGTTCCAATCAGGATCAAGGTCATCAGAATGAAGGGGGCTTGAAGAAGAACTTGTAGTAGTAGTAGTAGCCCTCCTTGACCTTTTTCTTGCTGGGGATCTGGAAGACAATGGATCATCATCAGGAGGAGTAGCTTCCTTGGATGATACCTCCGCTTGAATATCAATTTCCTGATGTGTCCCTACTTCTGGAGGAACAAGCGTTGTAGGCAGTTGTGCCGCTCCATGAACCTCTAGTTGCACCTCTCCATGCGCCTCTCCATGCGCCTCTCCATGCGCCTCTCCATGCGCCTCTCCTTGCGCCTCTCCTTGCCCATGTACTTGCACTTGTACTAGTTGCACCTGTGGTTGTCGTTGTGGCTGTGGTTGTTGAACACTCGTCAGCTGAGTTACACCCGTCGTTGATTGGATGGTACTTTCTTGTGATGAGCCAACATCACTGGTCAATGGTGATTGAGAAAGTAAAGTGGCTGCCTCAGCAGCACTCATGGTCTTGGACCTAACTTGGCGTGGTGGCACTGAGCCCAATGAAGCGGAGGTGCTGCTTCCAGCTTGGTTCCCAGCGGACACCGCTGCTGCTGCAGGCGTAGGTTTTTTTCCCCAAAAAATGGTGTCGGTGGGCACACCAGTCTCCTTGGTAGGTGGTGCCACTTGCTCTTACTGACAGTGGCACTGGCAACTTTTTTCGCTGAGGCGCTACGGCCAACTTTCTTTGGGCCCATCTTCTTCAGATGTCAGAACCGCAGGCCGCAGTTGCACGAGTTGCAGAGTTGTCTTGTCTGTGGCCACACGTGACGTCACGTGACGTTTTGCTGCACACACCGCTGCAGGACTTCTTCCTGGCACTGGTGGTTCTCTTGTGCACCTAAAAGCAATGGAAGCCAGAGGAACATCAGTAAAACACCCCAAAAAGTAGAAAAACACACAACAATCACCACAATCCAATCCATCCATGCCCTCAATGATGTTTAAATTCAAGACACCCCAGAGAAAGACTTGGTCCATGCACTACTCACTACCCCTGGGCCTAATGGAAGAAAGCAAGGCAAACTGGGTGCAGGCCTGAGCACACTGCCTGGCTTCAAAATGGGCCCTTGACCCTCTGCCACATGGCCAGGCCCTGCCTGGACCAGGCCTCAAAATGGCCCCCACCCACATGGCCAGGCCCCAACAACACCCCAAAATGTCGAAAAACACACAAAAATCACCACAATCCAAAGCCATCCATGCCCTTAATGATGTTTAAATTCAAGACACCCCACAGAAAGACTTAGTCCATGCACCACTCACTACCCCTGGGCCTAATGGAAGAAAGCAAGGCAAACTGGGTGCAGGCTTGAGCACACTGCCTGGCTTCACAATGGGCCCTTGACCCCCAGCCACATGGCCAGGCCCTGCCTGGACCAGGCCTCAAAATGGCCCCCACCCACATGGCCAGGCCCCAACAACACCCCAAAAAGTCCAAAAACACACAAAAATCACCACAATCCAATGCCATCCATGCCCTCAATGATGTTTAAATTCAAGACACCCCACAGAAAGACTTGGTCCATGCACCACTCACTACCCCTGGGCCTAATGGAAGAAAGCAAGGCAAACTGGGTGCAGGCCTGAGCACACTGCCTGGCTTCAAAAATGGGCCCTTGACCCCCAGCCACATGGCCAGACCCTGCCTGGACCAGGCCTCAAAATGGCCCCCACCCACATGGCCAGGCCCCAACAACACCCAAAAAGTCGAAAAACACACAAAAATCACCACAATCCAATGCCATCCATGCCCTCAATGATGTTTAAATTCAAGACACCCCACAGAAAGACTTGGTCCATGCACCACTCACTACCCCTGGGCCTAATGGAAGAAAGCAAGTCAAACTGGGTGCAGGCCTGAGCACACTGCCTGGCTTCAAAATGGGCCCTTGACCCCCAGCCACATGGCCAGGTCCTGCCTGGACCAGGCCTCAAAATGGCCCCCACCCACATGGCCAGGCCCCAACAACACCCCAAAAAGTCAAAAAACACACAAAAATCACCACAATCCAATGCCATCCATGCCCTCAATGATGTTTAAATTCAAGACACCCCACAGAAAGACTTGGTCCATGCACCACTCACTACCCCTGGGCCTACTGGCTAGTGAGGCTTTACAGGCACCCCAAAATAAAAAAATAAATCATCAACATATTACAGTAAGCTAAAATTCCATGACATAAATGAGAATTAAGTTAAAAAAATCACAGAAACAGTTGTATCATGCAACCATGACTAACCCTGGGCCTACTGGATACTGTGGCTACCCACAATATATATTTTTTTTAAGTTGTGAAAAAGTTTTAAAACTGTAGTTGCAGCAACTGCAATTTCCCAAACAAACAACACCAACTTACTTGTAAAATCTCAAGTCCAAAAGTGATCCAAACTCCAAACTCCAAAAAGTCCTCAAACACAAATATCCAGCAGCAGCCACAAAAAGTAATCCTTCCAGCTCCAGATCCAAATCAAAAGTGACCAGGACATGGACAAAGCACTGGGAGGAGCCTGCTGGACAGGAACAGGAAGTTGGAGACTCTGGGGCACTTCCTTCCTCCCACCCCCCCCCCCCCCAAAAATGGACTCCCTGCACCAAAAAGTGCAGCCAAATGTCAATATGAGGAGTTATTCTGACCAAAATCATCATTTTCAGAAGGTTTATGCTGCCTGCGGTGGATTTCATGTGCAGAATTGCAATTTTTGCAATTTCGGGAAAGCGAGCTGTTTAAATCACCCGCCGGAAGTCAACTGCGCACCGCATCTACGTGTTCGGTATTGTTTAATCCCGCAATGCGTGATCGCGGGCCCTTATGACGTACTCGCGTTGTCGCGATGACGTAATTGCGTTCGAAAAACGCTCACGCGATCACGCAGCAAGATCCAAAATGGCGCAGCTCACGCAAACCGGGAGAAAAACAACTCGGCGGACTCAGAATCACAGTAAGTCAATGCCGCGCGCGATATTGTATTTTTCAAGTGCGACCAAGCAAATAAATCCGCAGCTTGCGAATTTGTGGATTTTGGGGCAAATTCGCGCGATTCACAGTCCGCGAGTTTGCCAAATATCCGCAAATTCCGCTAACGAAACGGATTTTACGCCCACGTTTAATCACCTCAGGGAAGGTGCTACATAGTGAAAAGGGTGCATATTTAAGTTTTTTTTTTTCTTTTTTGATCATGAAACCAAATAAACCTTCAAAAGAGAAGAAAGTATTTAAAACCAAATCATCGATCCATACCAAACAATAAGCACGATAATAAAGGTAAACAATTTAAAAGTTGGAACTAAACTCATACATTTCAGAAATGAATAAATATCACAACATAATTTTTTATTTCTCTCTAACCTTACATACACTTCAAAGAAACAAAGACCACACCAAACCCGAAAACACTAATGAGAAAAGAACTAAGAACACTCAGGAGATAAATGACTTTACATGAAACATAAATGTATAATAATAACCATATTCTTTTTAAAAACATGAAACTAACGTAGATCTAATTTCCTCAGTTTCAACAGTACAAATTAATAACAGACCCCATCAGTTAACCTTACAATATTTTATTTCTCAGCAGGATGAATCATAAAGAAGAAAATAATATTCAACATTATATCATCAACCTCATATAATAATTTTTCTTTTGTAGATCTTTTAAAAATGGAAAACCCAGGACAAGCCAGTTACATTACATTGAAATGTGGTAATAGACTGTTAAAATATGATGGCTATATTTATTGTAGTGAGAGATTTACTGAGCCGAGGAGTCATTGGAGGTGTGTTGAATATTTTCATCTCATTGCAAAGGCAGAGCAGTTAGGTGACATAGTGGCAAGGACCACAGAGAATAACCAATTGTGCAATGGAGATTGCAGTTAGGGAAAGTATTAAACAAATAAAAACACTTGCCGTCACCTCCAATAAACCCTGTGGCTCAATTTGGTGGAGGTAGCCCGGAACATCTGCATTCATATTGCCAGAAATATGCTTATGACCCCAAATTTAAGAAGAATGGCTTAACGACAAAAGCAGGCATGTAATCCCCAAACAGTAACTCCTCAATCCTACTCTGACATTGACATCCCCCTGAAATTACTGTTTCCTTCACTAACAAACCTTTTCCAATCTAAGATAATGAGAACCCTCTAAAATGAATACTAATCTTTAGTACAGTACAATACACAGTAACCCTGCAGAATTGCAATATTTGGATGATGGGTGGAACCTGTAAATCAAATCCCTATCCATTCAACCAGATTTATACTATTCATGCAAACGACAAAACTCTCAACCCCTTTGTTTCCGGTTTACTTCCTGACAAACATTTCTTAACTTACACTGAATTTTTATTAGTTGTAAAATCTAAAACAGTGAATTAAAGTCCTAGGAAAATAATAATTGACTTTGAATTGCAAAGAAGTAAAAAAATACTAAAATGTATCCAAGAACTCAAATCCAATGATGTTTTCTTCATTTTTCCCAAGCATATTGACGAAAATGAAAAAAAATCCTTAGCTGTGGGTTATATGCCAAATAGTAAACTGCAACATAAACTTTAAAAAATTAACTGCATTGTGTTTTGTACCTCCTGAGTGTGTCGATGACTTCTACACATCAATTATACAATCAGAATATTTTGCACAAAACGAGGAAAAATTGGCCCCACATTCCTAAATTTCTTCGAAGACACATGAATTGGCCATCTAAGCAGGTTGGGTAACAAACCAAAAACAAGGTTTTCTATTGAATGGTTGAACTGTTACTGGACCTTCTTAGAGGGAAGTGCAAAAACCAATAATGAATTGAGAGTTGGCATAATTCTTTCAACAACTCGATTAGAAAAAGTCATCCCAACCTTTATAATTTCCTGGAATTTTCTTTTAAAGAAGAATAAAAGCTTCCAGGAAATGGGAATGGCACATTCATTGGTAGGTAGTCTGAACCCTTGGATATCTAAAAAAAAAAAAGAAACTAAACTATTGGCCAAAGTTCATCAATTTCCACTAATGGGAGCATCAGGATACTTTGACAATATTGCATTCTTAATACACTGCAAACCGCAACTAATACCTTCTAAAATCACTCTCCTGTTTTGACTGTGCAAACTAATTTCATGTACATTTTTTAACTTATTTTTTAAAATCTTAATTTGTTTTTCTCTTCCTACCGTTAGTTGTCTTCTTTCTTCAACTCTTGGTGATATTTTGAGAAAGCTCTTACTAAGCGTCTCAAGAGATCCAACAATACCGAAAATTCAACTGAAATAAGAACGACCTATCAAAAAAAAAAGCGACCCATTTTTCATGTTGCATTCTTCGTAGATGTAGAAAAATTTAATACAAAATTAAATTATTAAAATCTAATCCTCAAGTGAATTGAATACTAAATCGTAAAACAATCCAAAGATCAAGTTTTTGTCTTCAAAAGCATTGTCTTCTTCTTCCAAAATACAGCAACATTCTAAAAACACAAAAATAATGAAAATGCTACTTTTATTTCAAATAGTTTTTTTTTTAAACTTGACATTTTTTTCTCTTTTTTCAAACCTATGTTGGAAAATAAACAAACCATCCTGATGGCGCATACAAAAACAACATGTATGGGGATTTTCAACATTTTTAACTAAACAACATGTAACTATCTCCCTACATCTCACCTTACAATAAATTTCCTTACCATTATGTCTTAAAAAGTCAATTAAATCGTTCTTACCTGACCGCAGTTCCTCCTTGCTTCCTATCTTGACTACTAAACTCTAACAACTGTAGAAACAGGCCCCAAGCGGTTGAGTAAGCATGAAAAAATAAATAAAAAAGGATAACTTTTTCCATTGAAGTTACTCGAAAACCATGGGAAATTTTTTAATCAAGTCAATAAATATATTTTACTTTATTTAAAAATATGGTTTAGATTTTTTAAAATAAAGTGTATTTTGTGGTATTTTATAAGTAAGTGTAAATAAATGTGATAATTATAAAATATTTATTGCAAATAAATGAACTGCCTTTTTTAAAATCTTAATTTAAATATTATAAATTAACTTTGTGATTTGTTTGTAGACAAATAATATTCCTCGATCAATTTTTAAAGATTGCAAGTCACCATTTTTACGTATTTCTTTTTACTTAAAATATAATGTAAAAGATAATTCCATTAATTGTTAAAATAAATACTCAGCTTATCATATTTGATACCTGAGTATTAATTCCCTTGTCCGCATATTGCCCTAATATCTCTTACAACCAGCTCCTAAAACTTTTTTTGATATTTTTAAATTTATTTGCATAAATTATTTTTAAAATATTAAAATATGTTTAAATGCATTACATATTTAATGCTCAGATATCATAATTGATACCACAGCATTAATAAACCTCCCCACCCATTGCTCCTAATGCTTTTTTCTGATATTTAAAAATTAATTTGCAAGTTATTTTTAGAAATATTAGATTATTATATTACATATTTGATGCTTACCCACCCCTTACTCCTATATCCTTTACATCCCACTCCTAAAACCTTTTTTATATATTTTTAAATTAATGTGCATAATTTATTTCTAAAATAATATTTTTGTTTTGAGTAGATTACATATTTAATGCTCAGGTATCATAGTTTATACCTGAGTATCAATCTACTTCCCAACCCATTACCCCAATATCCTTTTCATCCCGCTCCTAAATCTATATTTTGATATTAATAATTAATTTGCCTAAATGATTTTAAAATAATAAATCAGGTGGGGATGTATTACATATTTAATATTAGGTATCATGGTTCATAATGGTGTTTTATTACACTTCCCCACCCAGTACCCCTATATACATTACATCCTGCACCTAAAACTGCATTTACACATATTTAGCTGAAGGCCTCGGCCTAAACTCGTCATGGCAGAAAGAGTTTAAACACTCATACCAAACACTTAAACCACTGTGGAGAGCATTGGTTGAGTCTGTGCCTGATCCTTTTTGGACATTGTATTTGGCACATGATTTGTGAATATACATTATAAATATAAAACTTTAATTAATATATTTACTATAAATGTAGGAAAAAAACATCTAAAGTACATTTCATTAAATTTTTAAAGACAAGCACTTACCAATAAATACATATACTTACCACTATGCATGGTAAAGGCACATATCGTAACAACACGCATGGTAAAGGCATGCTTGGTAAAGGCATATGCATGGTAAAGACATGTGTGGTAAGGTTATATGAGTAGCAATGGCATTGAGTGGCAAAGACTGAGTAGTGAAGGATGTTTCCCACTCTACTAGTGGCCGCAACTTTTCAAAATGGCCAGCAGTTCTCTGGAGTGTGATTCCTCTATCACTACATTTTTAATCAGTTATGTTATAACAGTTTTGAAAAAAAAGGAAAACCTTCTTAATTGCTGCTTAATTCACCTCTGTTGCGTTTTCTAGTAGGACACTGAGTACAGAACCAAGACGCCCTGTTGTAATAGTGTTTGGAGTTAGTATGATTAAATCCACTACTGTGAGCAGTACAGTAGAGGATCTGAGACTGGAACGTATGCCTTTCTTTCAATAACACACAATACAGAGCACAAAACATCTTCAGAAATAGTCAATTGTAATGTAATTGTATTGTACTTGCATTTATATTGTGCAGTAGATATGTCAGTGAGTTATTTGGATTGAGAAGGGTTGCGAAGGGGGAGAAGAGGTAAAAAGGTAAAAAGGTTTGCATTTATATAGAGCTTAGTACCCCTGATGAGGTGTTAAAGTGGATTTCTGGTGAGTAGCACACTACTCCAGAACCCATAAAGGATTAGTGGTGAATTAGTATAGTGAAATATGAAATTAATTTGATTGGTGGACATGTTAGTCCGTATTTTTGGATTGAAAAGGATAGTGGAGGGATTGAAGTTAGATTTTTGTTTGTTTGTTTTGGAGCTCATAGCAGTAGGAGGAGGTTTGGGGTGAGTAAAAGAGAGGTGGAGGGGGATGAGTAAAAGAAGGCGGAGGGGAAAGAGTCAAAAGAAGGGTTTAGAAAGGCTTGTTTTGGGGATTGGATTAGTAAAAAGAGGTATGAGATGATGCATGGAGGGGTGGAGTAGGAAAGAGTCTCGAAAAAGTTTTTGGGGGGATCATAGTACTGGTATGGGGTTTGAGATGAATGAGAGACTGAAAGTAATGGATACATTGATAGAGGTATAGGGTGAGAAAGAGGGTAGTGCATTTGAAAGAGTAGTAGAAAGACGTTTGAGATTTGTCAGAGAGTTGAGCTAGAGGACCTATTGAGAGTGGTACAGGGTGAAAAATACGGTAGTGCATTGGATATGCTGAATTAGAGGAAAAGTAATAAATAAGTAAAAGTAATACATATATAGATCCTAAAGTAATAAAGATATGGATCCATGAGTACTTGGAAGGTACATAGATGCATAATGGAAAGTAGTACATGTAGATTAAAGGAGCATTAAATAAACTATGGCTTTCAAGTGCTGTACTTTAAATTAGTTTTATTGTTTATCTATATATATATGTGTAGATCAATAATGAAGCAAATGTAGATAAATAGTTATGATAAAAAAATTACTTATTTATTCAGTCACTTATGTACATATTAAAAACATAGAATAATATAGCTATCAGTAATATGTAGATTTGTTAAGAAGACCTAATGAATATCGATATATTATTTATTTTTTTACATAAGTATTCTCCACGTTTATACAAAACAATACACATATATAGGTACATATCTACAGTAGAAATAAATGCTTATATACAGAGAGATATGCTGTATGTTTCCATCTGTTTGCGTATTGTGGCTATGTGGGGCAGAGCCAAATCTTCGCCTTATTCCGGGTTCTTCCTAATAAAATAACTCACTCACTACAATCCCTTGTTTTTCTCTTACCTTCTTCTACTCACCAGACACTCACATTTACTTCCATCATTACTTCTTATAATGCCCTATTTACTGCACCTAGTCAATTTTATCACAGGGAGCACAAATTTCAAATTTTAATAAATCTGGAAACATTGTTCAATGTGCATAGGATCAAGTATTCTGCAACTTGTTATCCCCACTGACTTAGCCAATTATGTTATTTCTTACAGGGAGCTATCAGGGTTTCATGGGCTTAGGATCCATATTTAATTTCAGGAGCCGTACCCTTTGAAAGAGTACGGAAAACCTGCTTGTTGTCTGTCCATAGGCCTACATTTCAGGTGTGGTTGCAGCACAGTTGTCTTTCTGTGGGTGCTCCTTGGAATCAGCTCTATGCTACTTTGTTTCACATTTGAACCTGCAGCCATGCTTCCAAGTCACAACAGCTCTCTTTTGAAGGGTTTAAACTGAAGCCTGACTATGCAGCTTCTTAACTCTTGTGTTTAATAGTAACTGCTGCACCATACAGCAGACTGTAGGTGTACTTGTCTGACCACAATGCAGTAGCTCACACATGGTCAGGTTCTGAGAGGTATGCACTCACATCCCCTGTGAGCAGTAGCAGCTTGCAGAGGCAGTGCTGCAGGGCATTGGGGTGGGGTGTGGGAGGAGCAGGGTGGGGGGTAGCGGAGTCCAAAATACGACGGACAGGAGTAAGGTAAGTAATTTGTTTTATTGATGTAATTACTTACCTTACTCCTGTCCATCGTACGTCGGACTCCACTACCCCCTACCCAACCCCTCCCAAGCCCCGCCTCACAGCACTCTCAAGATGAGCCGCCACTGCCTGTAGGGTGCACGAATCAACTACTTTGGGATGCCACAAACACCCTCTCCAAGTAGGCATGGTTATTTGAAATAAAAAGTCCTCAATTTACTTGTAGACAATCTTATAATCCTCACACCCACCATCCTAACTTTACTGGTTTGTCACATTACTGGTTTGAGCCAAAACAAGGGCAAAGAAAAAGATATGCATCAAAGTGCCTCCGTACGAGGTGCCCACTGGGTACTGTACCACCCACCCAGCAAGCAGCACAACCAAATAATGAAGCATGCCACTTTTGTGGGTGAGGGGATGTTCATCCTGAAAAGGTTATTTCCAGGGATCTAAGGACAATAGACATTCTATACAAGGTAAATAAATGTAAAAGATACAAAATCAGATTTCCCCTAAATATGGGCAGAGAACAGTACGGAAGGTCACATATTTTATTTCTAGATTATTCAAAACCATGACCTGATGTCTCTTCAAAGTTGTAGTGCAGGTACCTCTGAATCTTGCTCACTGAAAAAATATTTCTATAAGATGCCATGTTGAATGTCCTCAAACTAATGATGAATCTTTAGAAATGCATCCTAGTTATTTCTATACATTGCCTTCTTTTGCTGTCATTGAGGTCACACCTGCAGCCAAAAAGCAATGCGAGCAACTGTGTGTTGTACAAAACAGTCTATTCCTTTATAGAACACGGAACATGTTTGGCAAAAGCACTCCCTCTAAACAACATTGCAATGTTATGCTTGTACAATCAAAATTGAAGTTGAAGAAGACTAATATTGTGAATTTCAATCTTTGCATGAAAATTAGGCAAACCCATGCTGCTGGTTATATTGCCTGCCAGTTGAAAATCTGTTGTTTAAACAAGGGGCTCTCCTTTTCTTGTTCAGTGGTTTATTGCCACCCTGGGGCTAAACCACACCTGCAGAAAAGGAGTATCAATCATCCAGAGCCATATGTTACAATAATTGCACATTTTAAAAAGGAGGCTTTTGTTTTTCTCATCATCACTGTTATTTACTCTCACGCTTTAGTGTACAACCCCATTAAAACTGTTAACTAATTAAGGTCTGCTGTGTCTACACACAATACAGATTAGTCCCAATGGGACTATGATTCTATGGTGCAGAGTTCAGATATTCACTAATCAGCTATTGTTCAGCACAGTTCGGTACATGTACTGTATTCTCCTTTCAGATGCCTGTATGAGGTCATTTATCATAGAAGGATTGTGCCCTTGCTGCAGTGGTGACGAAAGTATGGACACTAACTGTGTCATTTGCAGAGCTGGACAGGCACTGAACTGGGAAAGAATGGCAGGCTTCTTTCTCTCAGCTTTCAGGGCTCTATACCTTATTTAGAGTTTGGTAGTTGGGATACTCTTTACAAACCTGACTTTTACTTTCTCAGTAAAACTGTGCATTTGTTGGACAATATAAACACCAAAACTGTGTGAACTGAGTCACACACATCATCAGTATATGTTGGCCTTAGTCCTGCTAGCTCACAGTGCACCATCTGTAACCTTAACCCAACAAGGTTACAGGTGGAATGTGCAACCTCAAAGCATGACAACCTTGACTCCCCAAGGAAATCGTGGAAACAAATCTAGAACCCTGTTGTTTGGTAACTCATGCATGTCCAAGGAGATACACAAGGGATACACAACTTGGCATTTCAATATTAATTGAAGCAATATGAGTTGTATAAAATACGTGCGCTGCAATTTTCAATAGAAGGAAATGAAGCAAGGTAATCAGCATCATGAGAATGGTAAAGAAAATGAACAATTCAACCAGTGTGCTGTTACATAGATTAAATGCTTGCACATAAGTACTGTTATATGTTGTGCTCCTACCTAGAACTATCTATCCTAGTGTGCATAGGGTGGGAGAATCTGTCAGAATTCCTGTGATGTGATCTTATTCCCCTCATTGCCTTTGGGTAAGTGTTATCGGGAGCCCATCTTGGTAGAGGTAAGGAGGAATTAGCTGGGCTAGAATTCCAGCATGGAGTGACCTCAACAACGTCAGCGAAATGCTACTCTGTTTAAAAAAGGAGTTATATCATTTATATAGTAAACTTTACTCATGTAGCAATGTGGCAGTCCTAGTCAGGCTGCTATTGTTGATTCTTTTTCAATAGCTCTGGAGCCAAGCGGACAATAACAAATTATGTTTTGCGCAGTGAACTTGGCCCTTGTACAGAATGGTCAAGGAACTTGATAATATGCCTATGAAGTAGTGTAAATGTTAGCAAAGCCATTTCAGAGAATATATCGCTAATAAAAGATTATGCTCCCACCAGAGAGCTCCGCTCTTCCTCCAAATCTCTCCTCCAAATCCCCCGTTTTAAACGGAAAAAATGGGGTGGAACCAACTTTTCTACCTTAGCCCCTACATTTTGGAACTCCCTTCCTGATCACCTTCGCTTTGCCACCCACTATCTCTCTTTTCGTAAAGATCTTAAAACGTTTCTTTTTAAACAGGCCTTCCCCGTGTAATCTTCCTTTTTTCCTGACAGGTTGATTTTACCTCTGTTGCCGACTCCCATACTAGCGCCAAGAAACCGTACGGTGCACGCTGCGCTTTATAAATGTTTTAAATTAGAAATTATTATCCTCTATAGTCATGCAAGCAAATCTGTTTCAAAAGTCAATGTTTAAGAAAAGATGTCAACTCTAAAACGTCTTATAGAAACTAACTACAATGTCACAACAGGTAATATTTAAAGACAATAATAAACAATGGTACACATAAATTGCAAAATGAACGAGACAGGGAGGCACAAATCATAGAATCACTGAACGTAAGGAGTGGTCTGTACCGGAGAAAGCAAAAATTCAGCCGGAAAGGTAATACATACTTGGAGCTGGAAATCAAATCCAGCAGGTATGGAGAGCAGCACCTACGAGTAAGTGTGCTTGGGGTGGCTGGCTGAGGTGGAGAGCCAGGAAATCTGTGGGGTAAAAGTACAATTTTAGATAGGAGCAATACTACAGGCTCCCAGGGACTAGAACTAAATCTGCAGTGTAAACGGGTATCGGTGGTAGACACAGGTAGTTGATGAGTCTGATCAGAGGAGAACGGACTCACCCAATGTAGAAGGCAGTCCTATGTACCAACGGTGGAGCACGCTTCATCCAAAGCGTGTTGCCCCAGTGGCAAAAAAGAAATCCAGGAAATGGCAAGGAGAGCAATGTAACGAAACGACAGGCAGGGTCAGGGGCTGGAAAGGAAGAAATCAGGTGAAAACCTTAATACGCGGGATCGGGGTCAGGCACAGGCAACAAGGTTCAAGAAACGATTGGGCACTTACCGGAATTGGTATAGGGCAGAGAGAATTGCAGTTAAGAGAAGGTCTGGAACAAGGGGTCAGATCCTCAAAGTATGGCACCTGCAGCGGCATTAGTCCGGAGCTGGAGCAGTCAAGTAGGGGATCTGGCAAATCACAAGTGACATCAGGGCGATGTGCAGTCGTGGCGAGATGGGAGGCGATGCTGTAAAGAGAGGGAAAAGGTCCCAGACAAGAAACATGGAAATAGACAAAGGGGCAGGGCCCAAAGGGAACGTTAAAGTGAAGAGAAAGTGCTTTGCGAGGAGTTATTGTAAAGAGGCACTTAGGGCCCGATTACGATTGCGGTGAATCCACATCCTCCGGGCCGGCGGAAGCCACCGCCGGCCCGGAAGATGCGGATTCACCGCTGCGGTGTGTTGGAAGACCCCCCGCCAGATTAGGATGGCTGGGGGGCAGATGGGTAGACCGTCTGCCGCTTTTCCGCCGCGAGACCGCGCCGGAAAAGCTCTAATATGGTGGCAGTGTCTATCAGACACCGCAAGCCATATTAGGATATGCGCTGGGACATGCCTTTCCACGGCGGCAATGCCGCCACGAAAAGGCATACGGTCTTTTCTTTGGGGGCCCGTTGCGGGCCCCCAGGGTGAAGGGGGGTGGGGTGCACATGGAGGGTACCTATGGTACCCCCCTGCATTTGCATGCATGAAGCGGCAGGTACCGCGCGGTGCCTGCCGCTTTGTGCATGCAAATGCACTGCTTGCATTTTTAACATTGCGGCGGGTGCTGCTTCAAGCAGCACCCGCCGTAATGTTAAACATACAGGATGTGACCGCCAGGGTGGCGGTCACATCCTAATTTGCACGGAGGGACTGACGCTGCCCCTGCGGACGGTCCCTCCACCTCTGGGGGTCCGTCCGCCATCCTAATAGGGCCCTTAGTGTGGAGAGAAGTAGATGTGCAAGTAACCGGTATTTGACAATTGTTGAAATTAAACCAATAGCAAGTATACTGATGCAAGTCAGTACATAATAGGGGCTGAGGGAGAGGGCAGTGAGGGGAGAGCCATAATAGGGCATTACAAACGGCATTTGTTGTAGAGATCTGTGAACATTAGTCAATCCAATGTCTTAAGCAATGCGCTAGAGTGGTAACACAAAAGCATAAAATAACGATGGAGATAACATCATCGATTAATTTGGACATTAGAGATGTGAGAAAACAAAGGCAAGGTATAACAATTGAAATAACATCATGGATTAATTTAGACATCGGAAAAATAGGTTAGCAAGAAACAAATCGAACTACATGCCGGTCTCTCGTATGCCAACTATTCGGTTCAATGTTATGATTAGCCATAGATAGACAAAATACATATGATCATATGTGAAGTCATGACAATTCAAGCAAGAGAAAGGGTAATTATTGTTAACAAGAGTGGGTTTAGTGCAACAAAGAAAGAGATTGGGGAGGTAGGGAACAGGGATGATCAAAATATTTGGGATAATGGCAAGGGAATGGATGAGCACTGGGCCACAGGAAGCCAATAGACCAAAGGAGTCAGGAGCAGGGAGTGAAGAAACCTGAATAAAGTAGGATAAGAGACTCATTGAAGAGGTATAGTGTTATTTAACTCATCCAGAGTGTAGAGACCATGGTCTACCAAGTTGCAGCCTGCAATCCATCTGCATTCAAATCTGTCCAGAAGTTGCTGTAGGTTGCCACCTCTTTGGGGTAGTGTTTGTTGGTCAATGACCTGCCAGGCCAAATTGGTTATACTGTGTTTCTGTTCCAGAAAGTGTATGACAAGGGGTGCTGTCTCAACTTTACAGCATATACCGCTCATGTGTTGAATGATCCGTTGTTTGACCATCTGTATTGTTTGTCCTATGTAAAATAGGTCACAGACACAGCATATAGCATAAATGACGTTGGTGGCACGGCAATTGGTAAAGTTCTTTAATGGGTGTACATGTCCATTCACCTTGAATTCTTTGGTCTTGTACTTTAGAGGACAGACTGCAATTGTGGGATTTGAAATGTCCTAAGACAGGCGGAAGGCCCCATAACAATTGAATAGATTGGGTTTTGTCAGGTTTCTGGGGCTATGTGATTGTGTGTACTAAATAGTCCGCAATATTTTCACCTCTTTTGAATATAAACAATGGCGGTTGTTTGAAGGATTCATGTATGCGCAGAATGTTCCAGTTTTTGATTTTGCTTATTTTGTTGCTTGATGAGCTAAAAGTGGGAAGACAAGGGATACTTTTGTTGACAAATTTCTCCTTGAAGGTGAGTAGACAGCAGACTGTGGACGACGTGGGTAACCGTGTTGGGTCAGTTTCTCAGTAAGTATTGTGGCTTCAAGGAAGTAGCCCTTCTTCCCATTAGCAGCTCCGCTGTATGCGGAGGAATTGTCCATCCAGGAGACCATCCCGAAGGCCATGAGGGTGAGAGCTGGAGTAAAGTAAAAGTGTATTCTGCTCTGTGGGTTTGCGGAAAAGGAAGGTCCCAATTTTTCCTTCTTCTATGTGAAGGGTAAGGTCGAGGAATGGGAGATCATTATCCGTGGGGTCAGAAGTAAACTTCACATGTGGTTGGTAGTTGTTAAGCCACTCTACAAAGGAATTTAAAATGTCCCTGTTTCTGTGCTGTAATAGGAGGATATCATCAATGTATCGTCTTCAGAATTCTATTTGGTCAAGGAAAGAGTTGGTGCACATCAAAATGTGTGATTTTTCAAGATTGTGCACATACAGAATGGTGGAATTGGGGGCAAAACATCCTCCCATAGATACTCCTTTAATTCATAAGTAAAAAGTATATTCGTACAAAAAATTGTTGTTGTTAAGGGCAATTTGGAGTAAATTAACAATGAAATCAGTTGGAATGCATGTAGGTCGGGGTCTGGTGTCAAGTAGATTTTTTATGATCTGTAATCCCTCATCTTGAGAGATGTTGGTGTAAAGGGCTTCAATGTCAAGTCCGACTATTAATTCAGTTTTAGTGTTGAAAGGTCTATCCTCAATGAGAATAATGAGATCCATGCTTTTCCTAATAAAGTCAGTGGTAGGGACAAATTCCTTAATAACAGCATCAATATATTTACCAAATGGTTCGAGAATAGAGCCACAGCCTGAGACTCTGGGTCGACCAGGGGGGTTAGTGGCATCCTTATGTATTTTGGGAAGTACAGAAATAACGTGTGCGTGGGAACGGGTTGTTGAGAAACAACTGTTCGTTCTTGGTTACGATATCAAGTACTTGAGCAGAATCAGTAAAAATTTGTATTTTAGACATGATGTCTGGTAAGGGGTCAGTGGTGTGGGCAAGCTATTGTGAAGTGTCTCAATATTTCTGCGTCATATTCTGTGTTGTTCATGAACAATCCCACCACTCTTGGCAGCTGGTTTGATTATGATCTCAGTGTTGGCATTGAGGTTCAAGAGTGCCTGTTTTTCGGTGAGGAAGAGGATGTACAGAACAAATTTTAATTCCTTCTCGAGGGCCGCAACTTCATGGAGAACTAATCTTTCATATGAAAATATTTCAGGTGACATGAGGGAGCCTGGTGGATGAAAGGTGGAAGGGGGATGGAAAGGAGAGTAGGATATATGATCACCTGTTGGTTTGGCCATGAAGAATTGTTTAAGTCTTATTCGTCTGAAGAATTGTTGTAGGTTATCCTGAAGAACAAAGAAGTTGCTCCGATCAGTGGGAACAAATGAAAGGCCTTTGCTTAAGAGATCCTTTTCCTGGTGGGACAAATTGTGCTTAGAAAGATTGAAAATTGATATAGTATGAGGGTGCAAGACTGGTAAATAGCTGGATGTGGTTATTGAGGTAACCCCATTGGTAGAATGTGTGGAGTGTCTGCTGTTCCTCTGAGTAACAGTATTGGAAGTTGTCCCTGGATCTACCCGCTGTACCCGTGGTTTACATCTAAAAAATGGGCTGGCAAAGGAGGGGGTGGTCTGTTCTATACTCTATTGGCACTTATACTCTCCCCAGAATCTGAATCTTCTATTGAGGTATTGGATGAGTCAGAGAAGGTTATTTTCAGGTGATTTCTGTATCTATCCCATTTGCATGTTCTTGGTGATTGATATGGGGTAACGTAGAATTTGACCAACAATTCTTGATGTCTTTTTGTATTTTGTTGATTTTCTTGTTTTGCTCAAAAGTGTTGAAGGTAGCTATAGTGCTATCAATTCTACCTTCAAAAGTGTTGAAGGTAGCTATAGTGCTATCAATCTTTTCTAGAAGATTTTTAGAAGATTTTTGGCATCAGTGAATGTGCTGTCTTCTAGGATGAGTTTTTCTAATTCAGCGATTTCTTTTAGTTCTTTTCGGTTATGTTCAATCGCAGTGTTAATGCCTAGGACCATCCAATGTCAAGAACAGTTGGTGGCCACGTGACTAAAGCCTGTCCAAAATGTAGGATCCTGTATGAAAATGGCCGGGGTATCGCGGATCTGAAGGCTAAATGGAATAGTGTTGGATTTTAACTATTCAGTCAGCATACGGGCAGGTAGACTGGTTCAAATTTGTTTTTTCTTTAGTTTCTCGAGTCTATCTAAGAGCATGTGTGATGCGTTTGGTGGCATATGTGAGGGGGTAGAGGAAGAAGAAAGGAGAGACGGACCACTCAAAATCCTTTGAATGTAGTCATCTGAGTAATTTGGAAACTGCCTGGGCATCATTGTGTGTGGGTTAATTGCATATTATGTGTGAAACAAATGACAGGTATGTGAAGGGTCTAGAGACCTACTCTTGCAACCCGGTGGTTGCTCAAAGTCATAGAAACAAACAAGAGTAGTGTACCCTTAAACCCAGTCGAAACCAGTTGATTTGTTTATATAACAAACAATAATGTCTCATCTCAACAGGTAATATTTAAAGACAATTATAAACAATGATACACATAAATTGTAAAAAGAACAAAACAGAGAGGCATACATCGTAGAATCACTGAATGTAAGGAGTGGTCTGTATTTAAAGCAGAGTAGGAGAAAGACAAGAGTAACAGTCAATAGGCTGTACTATTGGGAGGAACATGGCGGCAGCAGGCTAGCTGATGCGGTCCTCCGCTCTGAGCCCTAGCAGAGCGCTACACCTTTCAGCAACCACGAGAGTGAGAACGGAGTTTCTGGCACACCTGCTGTAACTCCGCTGCTCCGTTCACTTTGTTAGGCTCCGTTTACTGTTTTCGGGAGCTTTTTCGGGAGCTTTTTCGTAAAACTACCTACATTTGTCTAACACGGCTGGACCGGACTGCGTCCTGCGGTCTTTCCTCTCTGTTCATGTGCCTGGAGAGGGGCGTGCTCCAGCTTGCTCTGGAGGCTCCGGAGGCTATCCCGGCAACCCAGCTGCTCCGTCCGACATCACTGCTGCCGTGGCCGGTGTTGAGGCCGTGGCATCAGGCCGCCCTGGAGCTCCGCCGAGGGAGACGCTTGCGGTGTCTTCATAAGGATTTTCGACCTCGCGTGCTCACAAGGCAGAAGGGATCTCCAGCTGAGGACATTACAGCGGCAGCTACAGCAGCAGCCACAGCACCCTCTGAGACATCTTCAAAGGAGGTGAAGAGGAAGCTAGGAGGGGGGGGGCAGCTAGCAGTAAGCTGTTCCAGTCTCCTGGAGCAGGGCTGCCACCAAGTAATCTCCCTTAGTAACTCAAGTCTGTATTCAACTGAAACCCCCTCCAACCTTCAGTCGCCGATAGCAAGCAGGGGTCGTAGGGGCCGTAGAGGCAATAGAGTCGACCAAGTCCAAGTCCAAAGCAAGGGGGGTAAACTCACTAAGAGGAAGGAGGATACGAGTGGGCCTCCCGTTTTGGGGGTACAGACTCCACCAAGGCTGGAATCTGGGATAACGACCCAGGGCAGTGCTGAAGGGCGGAATAAGCTGACTAAAATTACTAAAATCTCCTCTAAAATATCTTCTAAGTCACCTTCTAAAACCTCTTCATATCTTTCTACTGAGGTAAAAGCTAAACGCGCAAAAAAAAATCTAAAAAATTAGCTAAGTCAGTCCTTGATTCCAGCTCTAGGATAACGCCATCTCTGCGCTCCTATTTCAAGGTTATTCCTCAGGTGTTAGACTTGGCGCAGAACTATCCTCCTCTAGTGCTAACCCCTCCAGGTCTATCCACGAGTACGTCTCAGTCAGACTGTTTGGTTGATTCTACATCTGTTAACATGGAGAAGGCTTGCAATGAGCCTCAACCTGGGGTGGGGGGTACACCCTCTGGCCTTTCGCAAACTGTTAATTCTACCTTGAATATTATTCCACCTATCAAACCCTCGGCAGAATCAAATATCAGTGTAAGTGGTTCCGCAGGGGGATCCCCCTTGGAGCTCAGTACTGCACCAGGGCAAGAGATAGCAAATTCTGGTACTCCAAGTAGTTCGGTTGAAGCTGATGAGCACAGCGACGATGTATGCCATGGAGTAGTCACGGACCGTGAGCCAGACCTGGGTCCCCCAAACCTAGAGGGTCACTCAAATCGAAATACCCTGCAGCTGACTGTTTCCAACGCATCTTCCACCTGCGATACCTCTCCCACCCCTTCTATCTCCACCGCCAGTATGCCTCCAGATCTCTCTGTGTCTTCATTAATGCTTACGTTCTCCAACCTCTCAGCTGACATCAAACGGGGGTTTGAAGAGTCGACGATAATTCAGAGAGAAATCAGATCCTATTGCGAATCTTTAGATAGCAAGATAGTTGGTCTTTTTTCCAGAATGGGAGTGCTGGAAGAGACAGTTGCGGGCATGTCTCTTGAATTGGATAATGCTAAGGAGGAAATTGTCAAATTAAAAAAGGAGGACACAGCTCTGGCGGACAGGATGGAGATTATGGAAAACAATGCGAGGCGTAGCAATATTCGCATTTTGAATATCCCAGAAGGCAGTGAAGGATCAGATATCAAGGCCTACATTATCCAGCTCCTAAAGAAGTCTCTCAACTTAGATCACTCGGATGAGGAGCTAGCCACCGACATCCAGCGGATACATAGGGATCCCTTCAGGCGGAGCCCTCAGAGGACAAAGCCACGAAAGATCCTAGAATTTCACTTTCACCCCCTGAGGCGGAAAGCCGGAGGTCTCTCAACGCTATCCCTGAACTGCTTCTCCAACAGATTACTTGTTGTGTGATTAGCGCTCTTTTAGACTCGCTCCTCGAGTATTTGTTTTGTATTTTAACTACGCTGTATTTTAAGCGTTTTTGCTCGCTGGCAACTTGCCTGCCTTTCCTGATCTCCCTCTACCACCTGGGCCGCTCTCAGCTGAGTGTTGACGCTGAGAGCTGGTCCCGGGGAGGCGAGGGATCACAGCGGCCATCTTGGGTGTGGGGGACGCACTCACGCGCTCTAGCTGCCCTTAAAATACGGACAGGTCTCTCCGCGCAGCGGACGCGTTTGCGGACGCGCCGGATGCCCGCCGGAGTCACGCCAGAGTCCAGCCCGTCTGCGCCCGTCCGCGCTGAGGACGGGCTGCAGGTCGGGCTGGACCCAGCTCTCACTCCTGCGAGTTGTGGCTCTTCCGGACGTTATTCCCTTTCCGACCTCCTGGCCCTTCGTCCCGTATCCCTGCCTTGCTCCCACCGTTTCTCCCCTGAGGGGATCTTGCACTCCCACAGGTGTTGGGCCTGCTCGGCCTCCCTTAAATACTTGAAGGATGTTGCTCCCTCTGCACCCCTCCCATGCACACAGCTTGTCCAACTGCGGAGATCTGGCTTTCTAATAAATGCTCGCTCTCTGATCAAGCATAATGTTGCATTTCACGACTTCGTCGACAGTCGACAACCAGATTGGGTATTCATTACTGAGACCTGGGCCTCTGACTCCTCCGGACATGATATACTTTTGGCTATACCGGACGGCTATGCCCTCTACAGGCAGGACAGACAACTACGCAGAGGGGGTGGCATTGCCATTCTGGTTAAAACTCCCTCTCTCTGTGTGATTAAACCTATACCTCTACCCTTATCTCGTGTGGAAGCACTCTATTTTTGCATAACCCCATCTCCCTCAATTTCTTTCTCTGGGATCCTTATTTACAGACCTCCTGGCACTAGGGCCAGCTTTCCTTCTGAACTTATGACTATTCTTGAACCGTATATCGGAAAAACAGCCTTTACCATCTTGGGTGATTTTAATTTTCACCTAGATGAGACCAACTCTAAAGACACTATTTCTCTCGTCGAAACCCTCAAAGCGTGTGACTTCATCCAGCACGTAAATAGTCCTACACATAAGGCAGGACATATTCTGGATGGCCTGTTTTCCAACGACGACAGGCTTTCCACTGGCACTCCATTACAGGTGGTCTGGTCCGATCATTTTGCTGTACCATTTGATCTTGACATCCCCGGCACCTGTTCCTCCAATCATAATAACACTCCCTTTATTCTCAGGAGAAACTTAAGGAATATCTCAGATGATACTATTGCCCCTTTGATCTCCACTTCCGAACTTCTAGCTGTCACGGATGCTTCAGAGGCAGCCCAGTCTCTGACTGACTCCATCTCCAAAGCAGTTGAAAATCTTGCCCCCGCATCCCTGTGCTATGTAGCACGCCTTAAACCTACTGCACCCTGGTTCTCTGACCAGCTTAGACTTATGAGACAGGGCTGCAGGAGTAGTGAAAGGAAGTGGAGGAAATCCTGGGACCTAAAAGATAGAGAGGCCCATAAATCTGCACTACGTGCCTACAAATATCAAGTGATTATTAAGAAACAGGAATATTTTTCAAATCTGACCAGCGCTCTTTCTTCTTCAAGAGATCTCTTCAAAATCGCTGACTCTTTATGTTCCCTGCAACTTCCCGACCCAGTAGTCAGTTCCCAACAACTCTGTAACGACATTTCAGACTTCTTCCACAACAAAATACATGACATCCATGTCTCTCTCGAATCCCACCGTCTTGTTCTCGATCATAACACTCCCCCTCTCATATCCAATCTCGATTCACTAGGCAAGGACCCCTCCTGCCTTCTCACAACTTTCCCCTCCCTATCCCTTGAATCTCTGAATTCACTTCTTGACAAAATTAAATCGGCTTCCCCCCTTGATCCGATACCCCTTAAAAAATTGAAAGAGTGTAGAATACATCTCTCTCCTCTTCTGCTTGACGTCTTAAATAAGGCCATCGCTCAAGGCTCTTTCCCTTCCATTTGGAAGAAGGCAATAGTCAAACCGCTACTTAAGAAGCCAAATCTGGACCCGGCCATGCTGAAAAATTTTAGGCCCATTTCGCTTCTTCCTGCACCCGCGAAGTTGCTGGAGTCGCATTTGAATTTCCATCTATCTGCCTTTCTCGAATCTTCTGAATACCTGGATAACACTCAGCACGGTTTCAGAAAACACCACAGCACAGAGTCCGCCCTTACCTATGTGGTCGATAACATCCGACGCAAGGTGGACTCTGGCCAAACCACGGTCCTAGTTCTGTTGGACCTCACGGCCGCTTTTGACACCCTCTCCCCCGCCATCTTGTCATCTCGGCTAAGGGAGGTGGGTGTCACTGGATCGGCCCTGAGTCTCCTAAATTCCTTCCTGACTGAAAGGGAACAGAGAGTGATGCTTGGGAACCACCTCTCCCCTGCCAAGTCTCTGCAATGTGGGGTGCCACAAGGGTCGGCCTTAAGTCCGACCCTTTTTAACATCTATGTGGCCCCCCTTGCAAGACTTATTAAATCTCAGGGGATGGAGGTGGTATCCTATGCAGACGACACGCAGATTATGGTCTCTCTTGCTCACACCTCGGTTAGTACATCTGCCGCCAGCTTCAGGGTTTGCATGCAGTATGTGGCAGACTGGATGACTATAAACTCCCTGAAGCTGAATGGTGAAAAAACCGAGGTGTTGATATTTGGGAAGAACCAGAATCTGTGGTCGAGTGAGTGGTGGCCTTCTTCTCTTGGCATCTGCCCCACTCCCTCCCTATCTGCCAGAAATTTGGGAGTGATATTTGACACCTCACTCTCTATGTCCCTGCAAGTCAATAGGACCGTTGCTACCTGCTGTGGTGTGATTCGGGTACTCAACAAAATCCGTGGGTACCTTTCCCCCCAGGCGCGTAAACAGGTTGCAGTCGCCCTGGTGGGTTCGAGACTGGATTACTGCAACTCCCTCTATATGGAAGTCAACAAAGGGTTGATCCACCGTTTGCAGACTCTTCAGAACTCTGCAGCACGCTTTGTTTTGAATCTCCCCAAAGCCTCCTCTGCCACCTTAGCCAGGAAGGAGCTTCATTGGCTTCCGGTACAGCATAGAATCGCCTTCAAAATCCTCTGTCTCACCCACAGAGCATTGATGGATGGTCCTGTTAGTGCCATTGGCTCTCTTCTCTCGCGCTATGCCCCCACAAGAAACCTGCGCTCTGCGGGACTCTGTCAACTAGCTGTCCCTCGCATCAAATTTGTTAGATGGGGAGCCAGAGCCTTTTCCGTCGTCGCTCCGCAATTGTGGAACTCCCTCCCCATGGAGATAAAAACTCTCCCTTCCATCGACTCTTTCAAAAAGGCTCTAAAAACGTATTTCTTTAAGAAGGCCTACTCATGATTAAATAGGACTAGGTAGGGCCTTAAGTTGCTGTATTTAATCTAGGCGCCTTGACGCCCACTGGGCTAAGTACGCGCGTTACAAGAAACCCCTCATTCATTCATTCAGTGAACTTTCACACCTAATCACTAAAGGATTACATCTTGAACCTAGCTCTCAAGCAAAAATCCCTGACAGGGGTAGGTTTCACTTTTCAAATTAGATCGGATTTATCAAGGGCTACCATAGATAGGCAATGGGAGCTGGGCAGGAGGATGGAGGCTTTTAGGGAACTAGGTGCAACAGTGCAGCTGAGTTTTCCTGCGGCTTTGAAGATTAAAGTCAACAATAAAATACACAACATCCGCTCAGTTCAGGCTGCTGATGAACTACTGAGGAGTCTTGGAGGGGCTAAGGGTGCCAAGGGGGGTTCCGGCTGAGACTATGATTGTTCTAGGATTGTCTAAGGGTATGAGGTTAGGGTTTTATAACTTCTGACTTTCCCCGACTCTCCCAGCTGCTCGGTCTCCTTCCTCCTTTTTGTGCTTTCTCCTTTCCTTTTTTCATATGGTGATATGGTTAAATGTAACAAATCTGTACAAAAAAAAACCCAATGAAAATCAGGAGATGAATAACACAACAAAGAATTAGAAATAAAAGAAGAAAAAAAGCACAATCATGTAGGGTTACATCAGGTTAACTATATTGAATTTAGTATCTAGTTCTCAACCTTTTAGTAGTGGCACGCTGTAGGGGCTCAGAATGGGTTAGGGGTACCACAAACCTGGCATCCTCCGGTTAGACACTACAAGGGTTCCTCAAGGGTGGGGGGGTGGGGCTCACTGGGGTGTGGGGGGGTGGACAAAAAAGCATAAAATATTCCTCATTTCCGTTTTGGTTGTTCACAATTTTATTTCTATTTTTAAAGTATGGACAAGGATTGCATTTTTGATAGTGGCTAAGGGCTGCATGCCCTTTGTATCTAGCCGTACCAGTCTCTCGAGTCATGAGTAACCTCAGAATTCTCTCCTGGAATATTAATGGCCTGCGCACCAAACCTAGAGCAAATAGGATTCTACAATATTTACGGGATTCTGATGCGCAGGTCATTATAATTCAGGAGACACACTTAGTTGAGGCTGAGCTGCTTGATCTGGTTAAAAAAAAACAGATGGATAGATCTGTCTGTCTCTACCTCCCAAACAATTAATACTAGAGGAGTGACTATCCTTTTTAAAAAAGTACTTACCACAAGATTAATTATGCAGAAGGTAGACCCCGGAGGCAGGTGGGCAATCGCCACAGTGGTTATAGGTGGCTCACGTTTGACTATAGCTGGATACTATGGGCCCAATAGAGATGATCCCTCAGCCTTAGAATCTCTATTTTCCGAACTTTTGCACTTCCCAGAGCCAGTCATAATAGCAGGGGATTTTAACATCGTCCTTGACCCCTCGATAGATAAGACTCCGTCTAGTCGACAACAAACGTTGTCTAAATCCAGAGCTTTCTTACTCAAATGTATGTACCAATATGGCTATTTGGATATCTGGAGAGCAAGGGCGGGTCAGAAAACGGGTTTTTCTTTCCCGAATTTTAAGTACCACCATCGTTCAAGGATTTATTTTTTTCTAATAAGTAGAGCTTTGCTTGACTCGGTAAAAAATGTCAGTTATTTACCATCACACCTGTCAGATCACTCCTCAGTCTCTTTAGATCTTGTTGGCTTGATCCAATCCCCGGCTAGGTCATGGTCTTTTGATCGTTCCCTTTTTTCATCGTCGGATGACATCATACATATTAGATCAGAAGCACAAGAATTTTTGCGAATCAATATCGGCTCAGCAGGTTCTAGCATTGTGTGGGACGCATTTAAGTGTTCCCTGCGGGGGGTTATTAAGAATAAAACTGTATTCCGTAGGAGGCAGTACACTCAAGAAGTTGCATCTATAGAGACCAACTTGGCACTAATGCAAAACTAACTAGATGCCTGTAGTAATGTTCTCAATGTTCTCAATCCTACTACATTGGCTAAGCAGGAGAAGTTACTGGAACTTAAGGGGCAACTGGCTTCTGTGCTTAACCAGTGCATCCTCCAGAGATGGGAAGCCAGTAAACTCGCCCATTTTGAATTTGGAGAAGGGCAGGCAAACTGCTGTCCTGGAAAGCTAGAACTGATCGGACACGCAATACCATTGATGCTATAATAACCAGTGCTGGGACCGTATCTTCGGATCTAGAAATAGGATTGGCCTTTAAAGATTTTTTCCAGAACTTTTATCAGGAGGACAAGAACATCTCTCTCGAGAATATAAAAGAGTGGCTTAATGGTATCTCATTACCATCGCTATCTCCCGATCAAAGTGCATCTTTAGATAAGGTGATTATGGAAGAAGAGGTGGCGATGGCGATACAAAGTAGCAGTGGGGGTAAGCCGGCGGGGCCTGATGGCTTGCCGGCCGAGATATATAAGCACCTCACGGGGGAAATTGCGCCCTTCCTCGCTTGGTTATTCAATCAAATTCTGCAGGAAGGAGCACTACCTCCAACCTCCTGGAATAACGCATCCATCACTCTTATTTTAAAACCAAGTAAGGTTGCCACCGACTGCGGTTCATACCGCCCTATTTCAATTCTCAATGCAGACTACTAGATCTTTGCGTCACTCCTGGCTAAGAGGCTGGGTCAGGTTGCTCCTGCAGTCCTGCATTCCAATCAGAAGGGCTTTGTTAAGGGTCGTCAGCTCTTTGAGCTGACGTATGACCTTATAGGAGCTATAGACATGGCGACAAGTTCCTCTTTACCCTTGGCTATCCTCACGCTGGATGCCACCAAGGCCTTTGATAGGGTCAATTGGTTGTACCTGTCAGGGGCCTTGGAAAAATTTGGCGTGGGTGGGGCTTTCCGCAGAGCGGTGGAGCTCCTATACCATAATCCATCCGCATCTGTCCTGGTTACCGGAGGTTTGTCCGAACCATTCACTATCACAAGGGGAACACAGCAGGGTTGCCCTTTATCCCCTCTGCTTTTCAATCTTTATATAGAGCCGTTTGCTCAAAAAATTCGGGAGGACAACAACATCAATCCTTTCATATACAGAGATTGGGGAAAAAGGGTGTCCCTGTATGCAGACGACATCTTGATCATGACGTCAGAGATTAGCACCGCGTTCCCGGCAGCAATAAACCTAGCCCTGGAATTTGGGAAAATCTCAGGATATGAGGTAAATGCCTCCAAAACCGAAATTATGGCATGGAATAGTGATGTAACAGGTTTTAACAAGCAACTAAGTAAGAACTTGAGATATCTTGGATTACGAATTGTTAAAGATATTAATCTGATTGCCTCCACCAATTTTGCCATAGTTGCTAAAGACTGCCGGAAGTTAATGGGGTCTTGGGGTCATCTCCCTCTGACGGGTCTGGGTCATGCAAACTTAGTGAAAATGTCCATTCTACCTAAGTTAACTTTTATTTTTAACACCATACCACTTTATTTTGACACTTCTCTTATAGCAAAGTTGCAGAGTGACATCTCTTCATTTATTTGGAAAAACAAAAGCGTAAGAATAGCATGGAAAAAAATAAGGCGTAGTAGGGAGAAAGGCGGTTTGGCTGGTCCGGATCTTCAGTTATATGCGTGGGCCTTTCAGATGACACACGCACGAATGTTGCTGAAAATCCCATCAGACCAAGGCATAGGGACGATGTTTTCGGCTCTACTATAGGGAGAAGGAGTTGGGCAGTCGGGTTTTCTTTTCAAGTTTGGTGACCCTAAATTCTTTAAAAAGGTTAAATTGAAGGTGCTGCAGGGTCTAGCAAGAACTTGGTCCAATCTCAGAGCTGCAACCAAGCTAGGATATTACTCGAACAGATCTCCTATATGGGATCTCCCCGCTGCCCTGGGTTGGGTAAACGATACTCTGGTAATCCCACTCAAAGATGCCCGAATTTCAACATGGGGGGACCTGTTTGTAGAAGGGGCTATGCTCTTTTGGGAACATCTAGCGAGTAAGGTGGGTCGTAACTTGTCCAGATTGAAATATCTGCAAATATCAAGTTGGGCTCAAGCTCAGCCAGCCAGAACCCCACGTTGCTATAACATGCCTCTTGGGGGAAGCAGTCAATTGGAATCCTCCTTGCTCGACAAACCACCCGTACCTAAAGAAGTTTCCCTATGGTACAACCTCATCTTGGAAGAAATTGATGGGGAATTTCATCTTCCAGACTTACTGTGGGGTTCTTTGATGCCAACCCTGAACTTGAACGATTTATGGCAAATGTCCTGTAATGTCTTGTGGGATCTAGTCAAACCAGCCTGGCTTCGTAGAAACCACCTTTTTACTATCCATAGGGCCTACTACTCTCCGCAGAGGTTGTCTAAATTTTCAACAGGGGACCCGGTGGCATGCGCCAAGTGTGGTCTAGTGGCGGCTTCTGACGCACACATGTTCTACGATTGTCCTTACTTGTCATCTTTTTGGTATGCAATAGGCACTACACTTACGTCTTCTATTGGCTTCACAGTGGTAATGGACCTTCAGCTAGTAATCTTTGGTCTAGTGGATCAGAAGCGAAGTCCAGCCAATAATCTCTTGTTCTACTCTATTTTGGTAGCCCGTAGAGAAATCTGCAAGCGATGGAAAGAGGCTTCTCCTCCCTCCCTACATGACTGGCGTACCTCAATGCTACAAACATCAAAATTAGATCTCGCCAGGACTGGGAAACCAGATAAAAGAGCTTTTTGGCACTTATTTGACTGGTCTCACTAGCCTTACTGGGTCCCCGCCCCCCCAGGTCCGATGATTACGAAGCCATGTTCTTTTCTCCCTGCTAAACCACTTCGCCTTTTTTTCTTTTGGCGCACCAGTGGATATAAGCAATGGTGGATGTTGGCTTATGGTTAGTTTCTGTCTGATAAATTACAAGGTGCTAAGATCGGCATGGTGACGGACATAGCTGTAGGGTTAAGGCAGTTCCATTCTCCGTTTGTACCCTTACCAGTCTTTGACTGAGACAGCATGCCAGTACCACGATATGCTTTTCTTCCTTGTTCATACGTTTGGCAGATCTCAACCATGGTGGAGATGAGGACAAAAAAAAAAAAAGAGTAACACTCTGTTACATTAAATATCATGTGCAGATTGCCAACATGAAACATATATAACAAAACCTAATAGTTTTGCTGAAGAACTGAAAAGGATGACAATTACAGGCGTTTTCTATACACAGAAAGCATGATCCATAAAGAACAAATGTCCAGAGATGAAAGAGAGGGGGCAAAAGGTGAACAAGATGAATGGCAAACATCAGTAGTAAAAAGAAGATCACAGGTACTAGGGGAGAAGATGCAAGTCAGAATATTATTATCAGTCTATCAGACATACCACTAGCAAATTTGTTAGGAAAGGAATTACAGAAAGGTCTATGATTTGTTCTCACTAGACATTGTGACAAATGTGATCTTGTTAGCAGTCTGTCATCTTATGTAAAAGACACCAAAGATTTCTTGACAAAACTGTATTAAATTCCTTTTTGTGTGTAACATGGATGTAAAAAGTCTTTACACTATTATAGAGCAAGAAGATGGTTTGAAAGCTCTTAGATATGTTTTGCTTCACAGTCTGCTAGTTATTATCAGTATGGTAATATGATATTAGAATTTACCAATTTTGCCCTATCCAAAAATTAATTTATCATCAGAAGGATCGACACCCTTCATTATGTGGAACAGCAACGGGAGCCAATTTTGCTCCTTCTAATGCCAACCTCTTTTTGGGCTTGTATGATAGGAAGCATACCTGGAACAAATCTCTATAAGATGGTTACACCTTTGCAGTACTATGGCCCTGCTACATAGATGATAGTCCTGTGATTTGGAACGGAACAGAAGAAAAACTTAAACACTATCATGTGAACTAGAATGGTAACAATGTAAATGTTGAATTATCTATGGGATGCCATCAAATGTCAATTACATTTGTAGACTTTGAACTATATGTTAAAGACCAATGATTACTTAAAAGATTCCCTAGAACAATAACTGCTAGCAATATGTTTTCACAATTTCATTCAAGACATCTGTATATAAGAAGCTTCAGGGAGTGGCCTGATTGAGCATGACACGGGCGACTATTGCCTCAGCTCCGGAATCCATTGGCCTATCCATCACATCTACTGGATCAGGGCTGGTGAGATGTACCATGCCACAAAGCATTAAAACTGTACTACACTCATGCTCTGCCAGGAAGTTGTAGATGGTCCAGAGAATCCCTAAGTCATTGGTGATGGCGCCATTGCGCCATTGCCAGACAACCGGTGTTAAGGTGCCGCCAACTTGGATGCGGAACCGGGGAGCTTCAGCTCTAAGTCGGTGGGTTCTAGCCTTATTTATCCGGTCTTGGCGTGCTGCCCTGGAGGCCCTGTAGACCCAGCATTCAAGCTCCCTGTATGGCGATAGCTCTCCCACTCCTGGGATATGAGTTTGCTGAGGGGAGTAAGATACAGGTCCATCTGTGACTCAGAAGCCTGGTTCGAATATGGCCGCGTTGAGCTGCTGACACAGAGGTTCACCCTATCTGTGGCGATGAGTCTGAGGGTGAAGGCGGTGCAAAAGGGGGTGGTGATGGACGGAGCATCTGAACCAATCAAACACTCACACCCAGTCAAAAGATCTGGGTTTGATCCATCACCGTTCTTAAGCCCACTCTGCCACCCCAGTTCAGACATGGCTATATGCAAATCAGTCTGACCCTGTGCCTCATGGGAACAGTCCAGCCCGAACTGCCAAGCCATGCCTTCCCTGGACCGGAAACAAGCTACCGAGGACCGGTTTCTGGCATTCCAGCCGTCTTCAGCCCGGCTTGCTTGAATCCAGTGGCAAAGTGAGCAAGAGACTCACGTCTGAGCATACCCTGCCACACTTGTGGCGGCCAAAGCGGTACAAAAGGGAGTGGTGATGGACGGAGCATATGAACCAATCAAACACTCACACCCAGTCAAAAGATCTGGGTTTGATCCATCACCGTTCTTTAGCCCACTCTGCCAACTCAGTTCAGACATGGCTATATGCAAATCAGTCTGACCCTGTGCCTCATGGGTACAGTCCAGCCCGAACTGCCAAGCCATGCCTTCCCTGGACCGGAAACAAGCTTCCGAGGACCGGTTTCTGGCATTCCAGTCGTCTTCAGCCCGGCTTGCTTGAATCCAGTGGCAAAGTGAGCAAGGGACTCACGTCTGAGCATACCCTGCCACACTTGTGGCAGCCAAAGCGGTACAAAAGGGGGTGGTGATGGACGGAGCATCTGAACCAATCAAACACTCACACCCAGTCAAAAGATCTGGGTTTGATCCATCACCGTTCTTTAGCCCACTCTGCCACCCCAGTTCAGACATGGCTATATGCAAATCAGTCTGACCCTGTGCCTCATGGGAACAGCCCAGCCCGAACTGCCAAGCCATGCCTTCCCTGGACTGGAAACAAGCTTCCGAGGACCGGTTTCTGGCATTCCAGCCGTCTTCAGCCCGGCTTGCTTGAATCCAGTGGCAAAGTGAGCAAGGGACTCACGTCTGAGAATACCCTGCCACACTTGTGGCAGCCAAAGCGGTACAAAAGGGGGTGGTGATGGACGGAGCATCTGAACCAATCAAACACTCACACCCAGTCAAAAGATCTGGGTTTGATCCATCACCGTTCTTTAGCCCACTCTGCCACCCCAGTTCAGACATGGCTATATGCAAATCAGTCTGACCCTGTGCCTCATGGGAACAGTCCAGCCTGAACTGCCAAGCCATGCCTTCCCTGGACCGGAAACAAGCTTCCGAGGACCGGTTTCTGGCATTCCAGCCGTCTTCAGCCCGGCTTGCTTGAATCCAGTGGCAAAGGGAGCAAGGGACTCACGTCTGAGCATACCCTGCCACACTTGTGGCAGCCAAAGCGGTACAAAAGGGGGTGGTGATGGACGGAGCATCTGAACCAATCAAACACTCACACCCAGTCAAAAGATCTGGGTTTGATCCATCACCGTTCTTTAGCCCACTCTGCCACCGCAGTTCAGACATGGCTATATGCAAATCAGTCTGACCCTGTGCCTCATGGGAACAGTCCAGCCCGAACTGCCAAGCCATGCCTTCCCTGGACCGGAAACAAGCTACCGAGGACCGGTTTCTGGCATACCAGCCGTCTTCAGCCCGGCTTGCTTGAATCCAGTGGCAAAGTGAGCAAGAGACTCACGTCTGAGCATACCCTGCCACACTTGTGGCGGCCAAAGCGGTACAAAAGGGAGTGGTGATGGACGGAGCATATGAACCAATCAAACACTCACACCCAGTCAAAAGATCTGGGTTTGATCCATCACCGTTCTTTAGCCCACTCTGCCAACTCAGTTCAGACATGGCTATATGCAAATCAGTCTGACCCTGTGCCTCATGGGTACAGTCCAGCCCGAACGGCCAAGCCATGCCTTCCCTGGACCGGAAACAAGCTTCCGAGGACCGGTTTCTGGCATTCCAGTCGTCTTCAGCCCGGCTTGCTTGAATCCAGTGGCAAAGTGAGCAAGGGACTCACGTCTGAGCATACCCTGCCACACTTGTGGCGGCCAAAGCGGTACAAAAGGGGTGGTGATGGACGGAGCATCTGAACCAATCAAACACTCACACCCAGTCAAAAGATCTGGGTTTGATCCATCACCGTTCTTTAGCCCACTCTGCCACCCCAGTTCAGACATGGCTATATGCAAATCAGTCTGACCCTGTGCCTCATGGGAACAGCCCAGCCCGAACTGCCAAGCCATGCCTTCCCTGGACTGGAAACAAGCTTCCGAGGACCGGTTTCTGGCATTCCAGCCGTCTTCAGCCCGGCTTGCTTGAATCCAGTGGCAAAGTGAGCAAGGGACTCACGTCTGAGAATACCCTGCCACACTTGTGGCCGCCAAAGCGGTACAAAAGGGGGTGGTGATGGACGGAGCATCTGAACCAATCAAACACTCACACCCAGTCAAAAGATCTGGGTTTGATCCATCACCATTCTTTAGCCCACTCTGCCACCCCAGTTCAGACATGGCTATATGCAAATCAGTCTGACCCTGTGCCTCATGGGAACAGTCCAGCCTGAACTGCCAAGCCATGCCTTCCCTGGACCGGAAACAAGCTTCCGAGGACCGGTTTCTGGCATTCCAGCCGTCTTCAGCCCGGCTTGCTTGAATCCAGTGGCAAAGGGAGCAAGGGACTCACATCTGAGCATACCCTGCCACACTTGTGGCAGCCAAAGCGGTACAAAAGGGGGTGGTGATGGACGGAGCATCTGAACCAATCAAACACTCACACCCAGTCAAAAGATCTGGGTTTGATTCATCACCGTTCTTTAGCCCACTCTGCCACCGCAGTTCAGACATGGCTATATGCAAATCAGTCTGACCCTGTGCCTCATGGGAACAGTCCAGCCCGAACTGCCAAGCCATGCCTTCCCTGGACCGGAAACAAGCTTCCGAGGACCGGTTTCTGGCATTCCAGCCGTCTTCAGCCCGGCTTGCTTGAATCCAGTGACAAAGTGAGCAAGGGTGGGCTTATGATGATGCCAGCCTCATCCTGCACCATTTGCTGACTCAGTGGCCTTAGAGGTGGACTGGTGGCGTTTGTGGCCTTGCAGTGATGTGGCTGCTGGGGACACTTGATCACCGTGCCTGGAACCTCGTGGACCTGCGGCGATCTCTACATCTCCTGGGAGATTGCCACAGTGCTTCAGTGCTACTTGGACCCCTCATCTTCCTGCTGGTCAATTGCTGCCCTTCCCCCTGGGATGCTTTGGTGAGACAGAGATATCTACAGCCAGGCCCCAGGACAGTGATTCCGAGGCGGTGGCTGAGCAAGAACCCTGGTGAGCCCAGCAGATTGTGCTGGAGGCCAGCGTGGAAGGTGAGGAGAAGGTGAGCCCAGCTGAGAGATCTGCAATAAAGCCAATATTCTGTCAATGGAGTCACCTGGACCGTAGTTCTCATTGGAGATGACACCATCTGCTTCCCTTGCCTAAGCCTATATGGACAACTTTCTCCAGGAACTTTGAACGGAGATTGGCTTCTCAAATCGGAATTCAAGTTATACTTACTTGAGATTCAGAGAAATGTAGAGCGGCGTGACGAACGAGTCATGGAACAAACACTAGACTCCCGCACAGAAGACCTCAAGGCCCTGTGGTGCCGGATGGCGACCCTGGAAGACCAGCAAATTGACCTCCAGCTAAACAAGAAGATACTGAAAATCTCAATTAAAGAAACAATATTCATATCAGAGGTGGTCGAGGGGCATGGATGGTTCAGATATTATGGCGTTTACAGCAGATCTTCTGTACACAATCCGGACAGCTACCAGAAGTCTCTCCTCCAGTACTGGACAGGGCACATCGGGTGGTGGCAATCCCTGGTTGTCCAGACTTTCCTCCCGACATTCCCACACGAGGACACTACTTTGTAGAGAAAGAGACAATACTGCAGGCTTGATCACATAATGAGACATATTTAAAAAGCCATCTTTTAAAGTGCTACAGACACCACGTGACCGCCAATCAGAATAATCATGAAAGACATGACCTCAATGATTTCTTGCATAAAGAAAACAAATGCAGATCTTATATTTAAATTTCAATAATTGTTAAAAACTGTATTTAAACTGGTTCTGATCTTAAAAACACAGCATAGCTGATGTTAACAGTAAAGATAGCATCCAACATCATAGTTTCTTTCATCCCTTCCTATACAGCTACCATAAACAACTGTGTGGGTTATTTGACTTGATAGTTGCTCCAATTCTTCTTCATTTAATCGTCACCACAACCTGCTAAGAACGAGTGAAATGTATCCTTTGGGAACATATAAAGTACACATGTGCCATTAAAATATCTGATATTGTTAAACAAATTTCCACATTGTAATGGTTAATAAGAGTTGCAACATGGCTTAAAAATAAATAAACAAATAAGAATACCTGCTTAAATGCAATGAATTCCTAACGCCTATAGCCATTACTTCTTATTGAGTACCCTTCAACTAAATATAATCCCTCGTTTTTACAGTATACATCTCCTTATGGATTTATAATAAAGTGCATAATACAAACATATCCTTTGTAGCTACAGTACCTATCTCCACTTGGCGTCATAGTAAAGTGCATGGTGCAGGTACGTTGTAAATACCAATACATTCCTTATGATTATTAATGCCCCAAAGAAGTAAATATAACAAATCTAGTTCAATACTAATAAGCATATTGACCATTACATTCACTTAAAAATAAATCTTTTTTAGGCCAAAATATTATGAGACAACTGAACTTTCATGCTTAAAGCAATCAGTGCAAAAGATTAAAAAAAAGTGCCATAGTGTGTGAAAAAGTGCTAATGTGCTTTTAATTAAGACCTAATAATTACTAGGGGGTGGGAGGGGCAGAAGCAATTATTCTCTTAGTTAACAGATCAGCCTGCTCTGTTCTGCTTATTGTTCTCAGCAGGACTTGAATCATCTCTAGTCAATCACTCTGTGCGGGAGACCCCCTCCTTTATGGGGAATAATGTGCATTTAAATAGAACATGGATTTCTGCCTAGTGGAAGCAAATCAAATTAGGGCTATCATGACACAGATTCTACCTATTCATCTTCCTTACCATGTCTCATATCCACAAATATAGTCCATGAATCGTGGGTCTCAGAGCCTGATTGTACTCCCATTGTCACTATAAATAATTATGGAATTCCTCCCCATTGTTCAACCCATTTGGTGTTCGTGTGTCTAACTCCAAAATAATTTGGACTCCAACCTTCTCAAAAGTTTCTCTCTATTTCCTCCTCTTCTTAGTGGAGGCACTCCACCAATGACCAAATATTTTAAGCAGCTCAGGTCATTGCACTATTTTAAAATACTTGGCAACTGGGTAGGACATGTAAGAGTTAATTATTGCTCTGAGATGTTGAAGAATTCACACATGTACTTGCAATTTAGTACTCCCCCTGTATTGTAAACTGCAGGAGTAAGCTAAAACATAAACTGTGAATTCTGTGCGGCAGTTATATCTCCCTTTAAGTTGATTTATGTTGGGGCCAAACACAGAAGAATATTGGGTTGTATTAGTGCCAAATGCACATGCTCTGCACGAGCTCAACTTATAGAAACCGTTCTTATGTCCCAGCCATGTTGTGTTAGGTTCGGAGTTGCCCAAATGGTATCTCCGGACTGGTTCTAACCAAAGCATTACGCAGTGGGTTCTTATGATGGAGCGTGTTTACAGCAATCAATAAATGTTTGACCGGCCGTGTTTAAGAGTGCGTCCTACTGCGCTATGAAGCCCCGCTGGGTGGAGTTGATGCTACATAAGATATTATATAAATAAATATAAGGGGCTGTAAACTTTGTTATTCTGTTCAGAGGTGGGGGGTCTGTCCTTTAACTGAAGACCCAATAAGAGATGGCAGCTAACACTTGTTTGAAGAAGCAAACCCCTTTCACTGGACCTATTTACTGGACCTATTTACCTCTCTTATCACAAGAGCCGGGCCCGCAGTCCCCAAACTAACACCTCCAGCCACCTTTTCAGATCTCTTATCCGTCACCAGCGGCCTCCGCCCTTGCGAGAGACATTCAACTTCTGTTTGCACAGTCGGGCCGAGTGTCTGGTGTCAAAGGACAGCTGGTTATACAGGGGCTTGTTCACAGGGCCTCGGCACCCGCTTTGAAGAGAAGTGAGGCAAATACGCCTGCATCCTGCAGCCAGCTAACTGAGCGTGGTTCGAGTCACTGCATGCCGAGCCAGAGGCAGCTGCTGCACTACTACAGAATAACACTTTTGGTGTGCATGTGCACAATGTAAAGCATCACATGCATGCGAGAGTCTCAACAGGTCAGGCTAAAGAAAGTGCGAATTCAGGCAGTCAATCAAATTTTTTATCTTTTACCACAGGTACCGATATCACTAATTTTGGGAGAATGTGAGACACAGCACAGTCAAGACAGAAAGTATGTGGCACGGTGTATCAAGTGGCAGATTATGAAAGGAGCGGTGATCCTATAATCAAAGCATGATTCAATGCTAAACCTTGAGTAATTAAGTGACAGGCAAGAGACAATTTGCGGGAACTAAACTATATGAGGTATGAAAGTTAAAACAGACATACTGGAGGGTCTTAGCCCACTGGGGCTCAAATGTATGAAATAAGTCTATGCCGGTATGAGACAGAATAGCGGCACAATTGTGAATGACGCAAGCACAGAGACCCTGGTGTAAAAGCATAGTTTTTTGTAAGGATGAGAGTCCGAGGCTCCAGTCTCTTTACTGCTTAATGAATTTAAGTTTGTTTAAAAAGACCGCACTAAGGTAAAATGATTTATCAAGGTGTTTAAAGCAACTGTTGATAAGGAAGATCAAAGTAATAGACACGCTGTAATTTTACCACATATTGCTGACAAGAACTTAGAATATGTCTTCACAGCTCCAGATGAGCAATGAATCGGTAGTCTGTTTATTATGTTTGTTGTAAATCACGATCACATGACACACCTTTAAATACTGGATTGTAAACAGACACATTTACTCGTGAGCAAGGGAAATTGTTCCCGAAACGCGTTGAGTGGGCTGTGAATTAAACACCAGTTTTTGAACCAAATTGCTGGCCTGGACGTCGTTCTTTACGAAAGGTGAACGAAGTGTGGTGGAATACTTTGGGAGTGGCGATCCCGTCCTGGCCCGCCGCTGCAAGCGGCCATTAATGCTTCGCGCTGACTTCTCTGTTGGATATATATATATATATATATATATATATATATATATATATTACCTACTGGCAGTCCCCAGTAGGTAGTTATAGTTAGGACCTAGCTACCATAGGAAATCCGCAACATTCTATTGGGAATAACTCTGGCGCCGGTTGAGGAATTTGCGTGTAATTTTCCAAAATTTTGGCCAGCTCCGCTCCTTCACTGTAAGTTTCGGGGGGATTCGTGAAGTGGAGGCCGAGAAAAAAGGGGGGTCCCAAAACATGTTTTCCCCATGGTAATTTCCATAGGACTTTCTGACACGGCTACAGCCCGAACCGCTGAACGGAATTACGCCAAACTTTGCAAAATTGTAGGGACTGGTACGTGGATGTGCCTTTGCTATATTTGGTGAAAATTGCTCCAGTGATTTTTTTGAAAATTAACTTCAAAAACACATATATATCTATAGGCGCGCTACAAGCGCTCACCGGTATTCGTATCGGGGAGCGCCCCCCGCGCGCTACGGGAGTGCGCGAGCGGAAAGCTGATTGGCTGTCGACATTCTAAACAGTCCGGAGAGTCCGCCATCTTGTGTCTCGGTAGGATCGAGACACAAGAGGTGACAAAAAAAGGGGGAAATGATTAAAAGGGGGCAGGGTACATACCCCCTGACCCCCTAGGATTTCTGAGGGGGCCTAGAAGGACCCTGAAGGGCAAACAAACTTTTTTTTTTTTTGCAATTTCGCCGGGTGAGCGCTGGGTGCGTTCCCGTGTATGCTCTCCGGTATGCGCACCCTGATCGCACCACAAGTAAAAATAGTGTAAAAAATTAGAGTAAAAAAATAATTTAGAGTGCTTAGAGGTAGAGTAGCTCTGAAAAGAGCCGTTGTGTTATGTGGGTGTTTTTTGTACCTACAAGTAGGTACCAATGCAGAGTCTCAAATTCAAGAGGAAGACTCTATTCCCCTCATCTGTGAAATGTACACTATCTCCCCTATAGATGCCTTGCATGTTGTAACGCAAGTTGTTGTGGTAAATGGAACCCATACCATAGTCTCTGAGGAAAGCAGAAACAGATTTATTCACATGTTTCCTTGCTTTCTCAATCTGTGGACAAAATTGGTTGGACCAGTTCCATTTATGCCTTTGGCATATATTAGAAAATACCAAGGCAGTTTTTGGAAAAAGTGACATCAATTGCCCAAAGATGTCCTTTAAAAGCATTTCCAGACCTACCCCAGTCAAAGTGCCCAGGTCATTGCCCCCACAGTGCACAATTATGAGGTCAGGCTGTGGTAGATGCATAAAGGATTTTACCAATGGTATCAATTGGTGACTTCTCAATCCTCTCTGTCCAATCCACACAATGTCCACATTTGGTAAATCAAGGTTGTAAATACCTCTGTTACTTGCAAATTTTTCACTCCAGTAGACAAAGCTATGACCCACAAACCAGACTTTTGGCATCTTGAAGGTAGATGTGCTTCTAGTCAGATGAGTTGTGGAAATGAAATGGCAGTTTGAAAGTGGGAATTATGAAAAAAGTGGTTGAGATTCAGTGCACTTGAAAAAACAAAAAATGATTGGTGCTTTCTTAAAATTCACCGCTGAAAGTTAGGGTGTATGCTTTTTTTTTTTTAAAGAAGTCATTTTAATGGTGGAGAAAAAGTCATTGAATGAAACATTGCACATGATTAGCTAGTACATTGAGAGGTCAAACACCCTTGCTGGTTTCTTTTGCAACATACTATGCTGAACTTTTGAACTGTGTGCTGGGTTAGGTGGGAGTTACCATGGTAACAGGCTGAATGAGCACTGGGGGGATGGGTGAATATTATGTGAGTTTCAAAGTGTTGAAATGTACAACCAATTAAAATGTGCAGTTTGGTTTTGAATTTGTGTGGGAAGAATTTTGATTGGTTATGTACAAGAATATGGGTCTGAAATGAGTGGGAATCTGTGCCATTATTGAAAGGCTCCAGTGACTGAAGCATTATTCAGAGATTCTGCTTAAGAAAATCTGGTGTGTGTGACTGACATTGTTCTACATCTTCCAAAGCATTTTTAAAGGTGAGTAATGATTATTTTAATAAAGATAAACTGCTGTATGTACTATGGGGAAGATTAAGAAGCATATTGTGAATCTTAATTCTAGAATTGTGTGTCATGTTTTTTTGTAATGCTCTTTAAAAATTGAATGGTGCATACTGGAAATGTATTTTGGAAATGAGTTAGGTTTCTGCTTTGTTTTTGTAGTGGTCATTTAAATGGGCTGTGCTTTGTGTAAAAAAACGATTTACTATTGAAAATGTTTTCTGGTAAAATGTCTGCCTTTTAAATTTTGGTCAAGGTTCACATTGAGTGTCTGTTTGAAATAAGGGATTACATTTTCACATTTTTCAATAATGTCACCTGTGCCTTCTAACAGTTTCCCTCTCTTAGCTTAAAGGTTACTCTGTGTCTGTGTCTCATGTCACTTTGCACGTGCATAATCTCTCTTTTTCTGCGTGTCATTTCTCTCTTTGTGTGTGTGTCATGACATGTGTCTCATGTGCTTAAGATCACAATGTGAGTCAAGCTTGAATTTAAATGGATCTGGTTTAATAATATGCTTAGTTGATGACTTTAAAAATATGGAAGTACATGTTTCTTTAAAGACAGTTGGGCTTTAGTATATGAATCTTAGGCAGCATGTGTGTTAGGCCTCTTACTTCAGAAATAGGCTCTAAGCTGTGCAATCAAGATCCAGGTTGTGCCTTTGAAATGAGAGAGGAATGTTATGTGTTGTTTATATATATGTGGTCTGTTTTTTGCCAGTAGAGACAGTGAAATAGTATTATGAGCAGACACACACATAGTGCATGCAGAGACAGACATGGTAGATTACATGTAACATCCTGCTCATGTGCCTAAGATCACACTGTGAGTCAAGCTTGATTTTAAATGGATCTGGGTGAATAATATGCTTAGTTGATGTCTTTAAAAATATGGAAGTACATGTTTTTTTAAAGTCAGTTGGGCTTTAGTATATGTTCTAGTAGGGAAAATTAGGCAGTGTGTGTTAGGCCTCTTACTTTAGAAATAGGCTCCAAGCTCTGCAATCAAGATGCAGGGTGTGCCTTTGAAATGAGAGAGGTATGTTATGTGTTGCTTATATATATGTGGTCTGTTTTTTGCCAGTAGAGACAGTGAAATATTATGAGCAGACACACACATATTGCATGCAGAGACAGACATGGTAGATTACATGTAACATCCTGATCATGTGCCTAAGATCACACTGTGAGTCAAGCTTGATTTTAAATGGATCTGGGTGAATAATATGCTTAGTTGATGTCTTTAAAATATAGAAGTACATGTTTTTTTAAAGTCAGTTGGGCTTTAGTATATGTTCTAGTAGGGAATCTTAGGCAGCGTGTGTGTTAGGCCTCTTACTTCAGAAATATGCTCTAAGCTGTGCAATCAAGATGCAGGGTGTGCCTTTGAAATTAGAGAGGAATGTTATGTGTTGCTTATATATATGTGGTCTGTTTTTTGCCAGTAGAGACAGTGAAATAGTATGAGCAGACACACACATATTGCATGCAGAGACAGACATGGTAGAATACATGTAACATCCTGGTCATGTGCCTAAGATCACACTGTGAGTCAAGCTTGATTTTAAATGGATCTGGGTGAATAATATGCTTAGTTGATGTCTTTAAAAATATGGAAGTACATGTTTTTTTAAAGTCAGTTGGGCTTTAGTATATGTTGTAGTAGGGAGTCTTAGGCAACATGTGTGTTAGGCCTCTTACTTCAGAAATAGTCTCTAAGCTGTGCAATCAAGATGCAGGTTGTACCTTTGAAATGAGAGAGGAATGTTTTGTGTTGCTTATATATATGTGGTCTGTTTTTTGCCAGTAGAGACAGTGAAATAGTATGAGCAGACACACACATATTGCATGCAGAGACAGACATGGTAGATTACATGTAACATCCTGGTCATGTGCCTAAGATCACACTGTGAGTCAAGCATGATTTTAAATGGATCTGGGGGAATAATATGCTTAGTTGATGTCTTTAAAAATATGGAAGTACATGTTTTTTTAAAGTCATTTGGGCTTTAGTATATGTAAAGAATTAAGGTCCAAGAAAAAAGAAATACAAGACTCATCCAAAACAAATTCTTCAGTGAAAAAAAAATAATGCTCCTGGTAAGCAAACAAAAAATTTTCTAAGGAAGTTATTGAAATGTCAAAAAAAAGAGATGTTATTTCAAAGAAGAATAAAACACCTTTAATTATAAAGAAGAAATTGTATCCCCCAAAAAATGACAGACCTGTAGAAGGAGATGATATTGTCTATAGGAATAGAAGGAAAAATCAATTTATCGAAATTCGTAGACGAATGTTTTATAACAGAATAGTGTCTAATTTATTAAAAAATGTAAAGAGGTATCAAAATAAGACCGCTTTTTACAAGAAAAAAAAAGCATAGAGAAGATTGTGGATGAAGCATTTAAAGTGAAAAATAAGTTATATGGATTAGTAATGAATAGAATTCTTACATAGATAAAGTAATCAATGTTTTCAAATCAAAATGTAAGTGGAGAAGAGTAATTAATCGGACTAATTTTTGTGATGTTTTTTCTGGAGAATGGAAGCATAGTTCAAGTTGTGAGCCATTTTTTAATGAAGAAAGTTACTTTCAGGATAATGATTTGGTGCATGCAGTTGACACCAGTGGTCGAGCATATGAGGTGAAGGACGGTTGTCCGGTTGAAAAAGAAAAGATTGTGCCTAGAAATAGAGAAGAGGTGTTAGCTGGTGAAGTTTTAGGGAGATGTCCTAAGGCTCCAGTGTATACTTGGAATTGTAGTAGTACTTGTAGTGTGCGACAGGTTTCAATTGATTTGTTTCACAGTTTCTTACAGACATATACTAAGAAAAGTCTAAAACAAAAAATGAAAATTTTGCAAGAGTTGGATCTTTGTAGAGTGAGAGAAAAAACAGGTTTGCAAGGGCATTCACTGGCTTGTCTTTCAATAAAAGTATGTCAGAGTGTTTTTCACCATTTTAGGATGTTAGCAGTGCATCATGATAAAGTGAGGAAATTAGTGAGAAGGCTGTATTATGCTAAAAGTCCAGCACTTAAACTAAAACAGTTAAACAGTGCTCTTTTGCATGGAACTGAATTAGATGTGAAAAACATATGTGAAGAAATTGAGTTTTGTTACTTTGGTGAAAAAGGGGACAGTGCAGAAATAGATACAGTAATAGAAGGTAATATAGAAGAGAATGTAGAGATTTCAAGTACAGAAAAATTTGAACATGAAATTACCAAGTTTAAGGTCAATTCAAGTGAAAGGCCTAATTTTACTTGTGTGTGTTGTCGACGGACTCATTATAAGCATCAGACTACATTAGTTGATTTATATGTAAAAAGCGAAAAGGTAAATAATAATGAGTGGAAGGATTTTGCAACTTATTTGTTGGTAGAAAATAGTTTTGATTTGGGTTATGATCAACGTATTTGTAAATATTGTTATAATAAATTAAATGAAAACAGAATGCCTGCTCGAGCTGTTCATAATAATCTGGAGTTGGTAGACATTCCTTCTGAATTGATGGATTTAAATACCTATGAGTCTATTCTGATTCAAGGTGTGCATCCTTTTCAGGCTATTGTGCGCATGGAGCCTAAGACAGGGAAATTGCCTCCTTCAGATTTACAGAGAGGATTAAAGGGAAGAGTTGTTTATTTGCCTCTTGATTTTAAGAAAAATATTGATACAATTGGTGTAGAAAAAGTAGAGGAGGAACCTCTGGTTATTCTAATTAATGGTGTTCCGACAAAGAGTAAGAAAATCTGGCAAGAATTAGTGGATGTTAGGAAAGTCAAAAAGGCAACGTTGTATCTGGTAAAAAATAATCAGTAATAAAAAAAATGTGTATGTGGGAGAAGAGGAAACAACTGTAGAAGAGGACAGTGATTTCTCCGCAGGGCAAATAGAAAAAGTTGATGTCTCTAGAAGTGAAGAAATTTATGAACATATAGTGTTCATCCATTGCATTCCAAGGAAGTAATGGGGAATGCTATTGACTTGTTTCAAATGAAAGAAGCATAAGGAAGTCCCATTAGTGTATGGGAAGAAAGTTTGGAAGCTCGTTGTTTTCCACAGTTATTTCCAACAGGTGAAGGTGGACGATATGATGACCGACCTGTTCAAATTCCTGCATCTGAATACCGTACTTCAAGATTATATGCAGAAGATCCAAGGTTTCGTCAATGCATTCCATATTTGTTCCATTTACTGTTTGAGAGTGACTTGTCTGGACTTTCTTATGCAGTGAACCATATACTGAAAAGTGGAGCACATCTACAAAATGTTTCGGCAAAGGACTTTATGGATAAAGTGAAACTGCAAGACAGTGTTTTGGAATCTTAGCTAATTAATCTCATGGCATGCCAGCGTGGTACTAACGAGTATTGGTACTGTCGTCATGGGGAATTGAATTGAATTGAAACTTAGGAACTCCTACATGGTTCCTCACTCTTAGCTGTGCTGAGTATGCTTGGGAAGACTTACTTGAATTTCTACCAGAGGCAAATAAAAACATTGAAAATATTGAATACAAGACACCTGGAGAACTGTGCTCTTTGGATCCAGTTAATGTATGCAGGTATTTTAATCATAGGTTTGAAGCTATGATGTCTTTTATTACAAACAAACAAATTCCTCCGCTTGAAGAGGTGTTGGATTTCTTTTGGAGAAAGGAGTATCAAGCAAGAGGTGCTCCACACATACATATGCTGCTATGGATCAAAGATGCACCAAAATTTGGAACAGATTCAGATGAGAAAGTGATGAGTTTCATTGAGCAGTATTCTACATGTGCTGTTCCGAAAAGTACAGAAGAAAACAATTTAAGACATCAAGTTTTACGATTTCAAACCCATCGTTGTGGAAAATACTGTCGTCGTAAATACAAATCCAAGGACAAGTTCTACACTAAATGTCGTTTCGCATTTCCACGTCCAGTAACATCGAAAGGAAGAGTGAACAATTTTATGTCTTCTCTGCGACATACTATGACAAGAAAATCACCTAAAAATACATACAACCTAAGAAGAAATGAGGAGTCCAAATACATAAATGATTACAACCCAGTCATTTTGTCCATGTGGAATGCTAACATGGATATTCAATATGTGGCTGACAACTCTATTGCTGTGGCTCGATATGTGACGTCTTACATCACAAAATCTGAAAAGACGGAACTGAAGGAAATGTGGGAGGAAATTTCACATGAAAAGAGTCTAAGCAAGAAATTATACAGTTATAGTCTGAAGATGTTGTCGCATCGAGAAATTGGAGCATATGAATGTTCTGATCGGTTATCATCAGCAAGTCTTTATGCCAAATCTAGAACCATCATTTGGGTGAGTCTAGGTCTTGCTGCAACACGAAACCGAGTTTTGAAATCTGTACAAGAAATAGAGTATTTGGCGGAGAAAGAACCAGACAGTACAGATATTTTGAAGACAAACATGTTGGATACATACTATCCAAATAGAAGTACTCATCTTGAGAACATTTGTCTGTATGAAGTTCTGCAAACCTATACTTTTAAAAAGAACATCACAGAAGACATCAATAAAGGTGTATATGTTGTAATTGGATGCGAAGGCTGTCTGGTGAAACAAAGAAAAGGCCATTTGATTAATCATCGAAAATTGAGTTGTGAATCTCCAGACAAAAGGGAATTTTATTACTTAGCTCTTTTGCAACTCTTTAAGCCTTGGCGTACAGAAGAGGAACTACTTGGAGATTTTCTTACTTATGAAGATTCGTTCAATGCAATCAAGGATACCATAGAATGTCCTGTTTTTTCAAATTATCTGCAAATGTTGAACGAGGAAATACAGCAAGAAGCTACAATTGCAGCAGAGATTGCTAGAGACAGTTCTCAAGATAGTCAGAGTTCTGCTTCATTGAGTCAGGATCTACTAGGAGGACCAATTATACAAAATGAAGCTGCCACTGCCATGGATGAAGTTGAAAGAGCCATGGAAAAAGCTCAGGAGGATGGAGTTAACTTAGAAGATTTGGAAAAAGAACTAAACGTTGAGCAGAGACAAATATATGACGAAGTCACAGAACACATTGAGCATGGTTTATCTCATGAGAAAAAAGAGTGCTCATGTACATAATTTATACCTGTCCCTCTGTACGTGAGTGGAGAAGCAGGAACTGGAAAAAAATTCCTGATTAAAGCAATTGCAACATATCAGCAGAAAAGATCGGAGTCATCGCTCTCTTGTGTTGTTACTGCTCCAACTGGGTTGGCAGCATACAACATTAAAGGGATTACTTTACATTGCTTATTGATGCTGCCAGTAGAGCATGATAATAAATTACAATACCACAAGCTATCTGGAGAAGCTTGTTGTGAAGTTTCAAGAGTCCTAAAGAAAATGAAACTTCTTATCATTGATGAAGTAAGCATGGTATCAAATGTAATGCTTGCTTTTGTGCATTTAAGAATGCAAGAAATTCTTAAAACAGACTATGATGTGTTATTTGGAGGCAAACACATCATTGTTTTTGGAGATCTACTGCAACTAACTCCAGTGAAAGGACAGCAAGTGTTTAAAATGCTTACGCATGAAGATACCAGGAAGTGCTTAGGAAGCATTGGAAATGTTAACATATGGTTACATTTCAAATATGCAGAACTGCTTCAAAATATGCGACAGGCAAAGGATGAAGATTATAAAAATATTCTACAAGATGTAAGAATTGGAAAACTAACTGAGCATGGCAAAGAAGCTTTACATGGAGGATTCATTTCAAATTTGTTTCCAAATGAAAATATTCTCCCATAGAATATTTTTATGAAAATTCATGAAAACAAATCTGTCATATGCTTGATGCCAACTCTGCAAGAATGTTCAATCTTCAACAACAAAATGTTAAAGTTGGAAAATCAAGAGATTGTGAAACTGGAAGCTATTGATAAAATAGAACATGAAGGAGCAACTATTATTTTGTCAGAAAAGTTGAAATCAAAATTGTATTCATTAGAGAAGACAATATCTAAAACTGCTGGTTTGGAAAAGACTCTGTATGCATCTTTAAATTGTCGTATAATTTTACGACGTAATTTACATGTGGAAAGAGGTTTAGTAAAGGGAGCAATGGGTCATGTTGTGGATTTTGTGAATTACCAAAATAGAGATGGAATTGAATTTATAAAAATAATATTTGATGGTATGGAAGAAGTACAACAAATCAGTCGTTGTTCTGCCCGATTTTTGCTTGTGAAAGATTTATATGTCCGCAGAAAACAGTTTCCTGTTTCTTTGGCATATGCAGTGACTATTCATAAATCTCAAGGTTTAAGTGTAGATAGTGCTTTGGTGAATATTGGAAGTTCTGTGTTTAAGGAGGGTATGGCATATGTTGCTTTATCTCGAGTTAGAACTTTATCTGGATTGTACATGATTGATTTTGATGACACAAAGATTAGTGCAGATCTAAATTGTGTAAAAGAATATAATAGGTTAAGAAGAGAGTATGCTCCAAATTTACCTCAATATCCTCTATTTGAAAAGCGTGTAGTAGGCCGAAAAAGAAGAAATGAGAAAAATTGTAGTGAAGTTGTAGCAAAAAGAAAAAAAGTAGATGAACCAGTGATTGTAAGCAGAAAGGAAAAGTATTCAGTTAAAGATGTTGTTGGATTTCAGTTTGAAAACAGTTCTGGTGTCAACTGCTATGCTAATGTAGTAGTTAATGTTGTTTTTTTCTCCAAACTGTACAAGAGTAGATTGCTGAAAATCGAGATCAAAGATTTTGTTGTTTGTTGAATTCTGTGTTTGAGAAATGTAGCAGTGATAGAACAAAAATACAAAGTGTTTCTGAAATTCGAAATGTTTTAGACATATGTTCTGGTCCAAATCAATTTTCACAGAATATTCAGCAAGATTGTCAGGAATTTCTAATGTATATGCTTGTTGTATTGCAAGATGAAGGTGTAGATGTAGAAAATCTTTTTGGCCTTTCTTATAAATGGCAACATGACTGCGACAATTACTCCTTTTCAAGTAGTACTACAATAGACACTGAAAGATTTATATATTTGACTTTAGCAGACTGCAAATCAGTGTCTTTTAATAATCTAGTTAGAGAAGCAAATCAAAACATGGTCTGTACTCGATGTAAATCTGCAATGCAATCAACATTATTTATACAAAGTTATGGACAGTATGTAATTTTAATGTTCCAACGATGTAGACCTAATGGAACTAAATTGACAACTTTAATAAAAAATGTTGTGGCTTCTCAATTGTCAATTTCAGGAAGAACCTTTGCAACTGCAGCAATTATTTACCATGATGGTCCTTCGACAACATCAGGACATTACACAGCTTATTTAAAATGTGAAAAAGGCTGGAGTAGCTGTGATGATACTCAATTGACTTTCAAACAACGTTTGCCTTCTGACTTACAAAATTCTTATCTAGTGTTCTTACAACCGAAATTTTAGGGAAGGTAATTGGCCTATGAAGATTGGAGCAGTTAATAAAATTTAGTTTGATGTTCAAAATTACTTTCCGAGTGAGAGTGCTGAAGATAATAAAAAACATGTAGTTGTCATAGAGGTAGTATAAGTGTATCACATAGTGTGTGATGTGAGTATTGTAGGAAATATTAATGAAAAGTAAGCAAGGAGTTGGAAATAAAACTATTGTTTCATAATGTAAAAGATGTTGGAGCTTTTCTTTCAGAAACTCGGGTAAATGGGAGATTAAGAACACTCTTGGGTAATTTCCAAAGAAAAGGACTTTCCATATACTATTTGGCCTCGTGGAAAAGTAGGTGGATCAAAAGTGACTTAAGATAGGTTTTTTCTAAATTTTACATTATTTAGTGAAACCGTGTATGGGTTTTTTAAACACAATCATTTTGATTGTGCTTTTTTCCCGCTGTCATATGATGAGTAGTATTGAAGTCACTGTTTTAAGTGAAATTCAATATATTCTGAGAACAGCAAAAATAAATCATATAACATGTTGTACAAATTATTTTGTATTTTGTATTATCAAATATATATTATGCTCCCCTTGTCTTATGCTCACTCACCTTTTTCCATTCTTTATCACTCCTCTTTAAGCATGGGCGGATTTTGCGGATTGGCAATCCGCGAACTTGCGTATTTACGGATTCGCAATCCGCGAAGATCCGCGAACTCTAGCGGATTTGCGGATTTTTCCGTTTTTTGTGTTGGCGCGTGTTCGCGCCGATTTTGGGACAAGTTCGCAATTGCGAACTTACTTTTCGGCTTGCAACGGCCGCGACTATGTTGTTTCTACGTCTGGTTTATCATCACAGGTTCACAGCACCCTCTGTTTCACCACTGCCACCCTCTGGGACACCCATGCCACCCTCTAGTACATCCTCACAGGCACCTATTAGGTTTATTTATTACTGTAGATTATGGTGGTTGAAAAAAGCTAGCACACCTGCCCTTCTTCAACTGCCATCAATTAATTTGTGTTTCATTAATGTGTCAGTAATTTTGAAAGTTCCAGTCTGGCTGGCACCTGCTTCCTTCCTTATCTGTAATTTGCTTTTTGTTGCAGTGAATTTTTTTTTTTACAGGACCTTTATGGTGCTATTCTATGAGCCTGCTGTTTGGGTCATAGCAGGGTCATAGAATTGTTGCAAACTCTGGAGGGGCCCATCAGGAAGCACTACCTTGAATGTTACTAATGTTAAGTTTGAACTTTTGCACCTGCTCATTGCTTTCATTTTAGCTAAAATCGTTTTTTTTGCAATTTCGCGCGTTATTTGGAGCGCGAATCCGTGCGAGATCGATTTCGGAAGCCGCGAATACGTGCGAATACAAAATTGTTTTTGTTGCGACGTGTATGTTCGCGTGATCTTGCGCGTGTTCGCGAGGCGCTTCTAGCTATTCGTTTGCCAAGTTACCCTATCGGTCGTACACGGGCGCGGCCATCTTGTTGGCGTGACGTAATTCCGTTTCCGCCCGCTATGTGTAATCTCGCAAAGTGTGCTGCTCGCGAGTACAATTTCGCGCGTACTCGCAAGGAAAATCTCGCGCGAACTTACCCACGCGGTCGTGAACGGGCGCGGCCATCTTGTTTCTCATTCATTGCTATGGTTCTGGGCATGCTTTCTGTATCCTCTCTCAATCTCTGCCATCCTTTGCTTGTTTGAAGTTTTTTTGATCTAATTTTACTTATTATCTAACCCTCTATTTTTCTAGCTCTATATTTTTGTGTTTTCTGCAGCTTTTATTTACTTTTAAACTACTTTTTTAAACTCTTTTCTTTTCTTCTTCACTATTCTATTTCTTCTTTATCATTTAAGTTTATTTCTGCCCAGACCATGGTAAAGGGAGCCGGGAAGCACCCTGAGAAGGGGAAGGGTCCCGCACCCCGTGCCCGGCTCCCGTGCGGGCGTTTAAGGGGGGAGCAAGTGGTCCCGAGGGAGATCTTCAGCGCGGAGGAAGTGGCGGCACTGATCTTCCATGTCCAGCGCCGCCTCCCCAAGACGATCCTGGGAGGCGGCAAGATCGCGACCGGCTATGGCATCCGGGAGCGCCGCCAGCGGTGGGAGAAGGTGTGCCGGGCCATGTACAAGATCTCTGGGGTCCGGCGCACATATAACCAGGCCACCCACCGCTGGACCGATGTCATGGACCGGGAGCGGGACTTGCTGGACGCGCTCGGCGTAGAGGTCCCCGGGCTTGGTGAGTAGTAGTAGTAGTACATTTACTACTCTGTTTTATCCTGCTCTGTTATTTGCAAATCTTTGTTCTTTACCAAGAGCAATAATGCTGCCGATTACATTGAGGTAAATTATATTTCAAAATCTTCTATGCATTTCATTTTCAGGTGCACTGCTCTCCTTCTCAGTAGCCTTGCTTGCTACTATGCTTCTTTGTTTTGTATGTTGTGTTCAGAAGCATTTCATTGGCCTGAGAAATTATGTATCAGTGTACTGTAAAGAAAAGAACTGCGTAATGCTAGACAGTAAGGGTCATATTTTCAATTACCGGCGCATCCCTGCAAAGTAGCAGGGATGCGGCAGTAATTGTGTGCCATGCCACCACCACCCATTGGCCCAAAACGTCACAGAAGCCTTACGCATCTGTGCCGTAAAGGCAGCGCATTGCTGGAGTTGCGTGCCAACGATGGCGCAGCTCCAGCAATGCTCTGGGGTACCCTATCTCCCCAATGCTGCATCAAGCCGTACGTCGGCTTCAAGCGCGCAGGGTTTGAGTCATGCATCATTGTCCTAAAAATGACTGATTGACATCTTGTAGATTTCCCTCAGCCACTTTTAGGATTCGTTCCTGCGCAGGTACGCCCTCCCTTGCGCCGGAACGCCCCCTGATGGCGCAGGGCTTTACAACGTGATGCATCGCCCATATGCCCATATGTGTTTTTTTTTTTAATATATACGCCGCACCAACACCATGGCGAGTCTTTTGTTCTGCCGCTGCGTCAGAAAAGGCACGCAACAATGGAGGAAAATCAGCCGCAACTTCCGCAAGGGACTTATAAATCAGCCCCAACAGACTGAAGTCCAGTGTCCTTCCTTTAGACAGTCACATGGCTATCAGAAGAAATAGTGGCGGTGGTGGCGGGTGGATTGATAGTTTGAGTATTCACTGATCTGCAAGCAGGATGGACTTTGTCTGTCACGTGTTGCGCACTACTGCCTGCAGTGCCAGGCCTAGGCAAACCTCTTTAGTAGTCTGTTTATTGAGTTACATAGGAACTTTCTAAGTCAACGTTCCGCAAATCAGGCAATACGAATAACGTAGTATACCACATGAGATAGATCCCGTGGAATAGTTGTCTATCTATTTGCTATTTTTCCAAAATATGTTGTTATTGTTCTTTTGAAATGTTTGATTTGGTTGAAAAATCTCATCCATGTTTTATGGTTTTTCTTTCTTTCATGTTGTACATCAGCTCCCCCCAAGGGCAAGAGGACACAGGAGGAGGGTGCTGAGGATGCAGGCCAGGATCGGGCAGGCGAGGGCTCCTTTGCTGGCCCCAGTAAGTTTACATTTTACTAAACAGTACCTATTTTTTCCTAGCGTTCCTCATTCGATTTTTTCTAAATCGTCTTTGATCTTCTTGTAGACTGGATATAAATTCTTATCCTGCCTCGAATATGACTCCCTGTGGTATTACTAGACTATTCTTATTAGTCTGTCTGTGTAGCTAACTAAGATTGGACATTTGGCAATTCCATTGGACTCCCATTATATTCAGCAATACCTCTATGCACTGTCTCCTTACTGACTAGATAGTGTGGCAGAGTCATTCAGCTCCCGAAGTCACCGATTATAGATCCCCAATGATCTCTAGATTATCGTACGCAGGACAAGAGAGTAGTACGGAGTCACAGCACAGTCAAGAAGTGTCAGAGGCACTCATGCTTGCAAAAATTCCAAAACCTTTAGCTCATCCACTCTAGTCTAGAGGAACAAAAACCACAGAGTCTATTTAAGTGTAAAAGCTTTATTAAAAGTAAACACATTTATTAAAATCTACTTTGTCATAAAACTATTTAACTGTAAACGGAAAAGTGGTTAGTGCTGACGATTAATTGGACACATTTCTTGTGGTCGAGCCGAACTCTCACCTACTTTGAACTTGATCCTGGTCGTGTTCTTAGGACTCAGGAGTCAAGCTTCTGTCTGTTAGGAGAAAAAGTGGTGCGTGTTAAAAATCAAAAGCAAGCATTCATCAGTTGTGCATAAAAGTGCAGCAAGACAACAGCCTTCCCTGGAAAATGGGACATTTTTACTATGGAGTAGACAGTCACAAATTATTACATTGTATTCTGTTTTTTTAACATTTCTCCTAGACCAAATATTATATAGTAGTGAGTGGTGTATTCTAACTTTCTTAAATGTACTTTGTAGGTGTAACATCTGGTGACGGGGCCAGCGCGGAGGTGGCTGTGTTGGACTTGGACTCGGAGGCCTCTGGGGAGGATGCGGCGTTAGAAGAGCTGGTGGCCGTTCCTGTGGGGGATCAAACGGTGGTGGCGGAAACAGGTAAGCTATATATTCCTTACTTATTGAGATTGAAGACTGCATAGTGTGCTTTCTGCACGGGTGTATTACAATTACAAATCAACCAGGTAGTAGCCTCCTCGAAATGTACTTCGACTTAGCTGTGAAGTTTTTGGTGAGAAGAATCCCAATAAGTTCTTAGACGAACGTGATGGATGGGATGAACGAAAAGCGAAAGAAGGGTGTAAGTAAGTGGGACGCGAACTTGTATGATGGCTGGCAAAGAAGAACGATATGTGTTTGCTTGGACCCAGAGGTGGCTGGGAAGGAAAGAATATGGTATGGTGCATGGCTGGGTCAATGATGAAGCAAGGATGGGTGGAAGGACAGCAGCCTGGGTGGGTGAAACAGAAACTGTATGTGTGCGTATACTTTGAATGAATGGATGCCTGGAGCATGGTATTCTCTGACTCTTACATAGCAAATGTGTATCTAGAGAGAGTAGATGGTTGCCAGGTGAAGTAAGTGTTACCTTGAAGAGCATGTACCACCGCACCCGCACGTCCGTCCCAGTGCAGGGAAGGCAAGGAAAAGAAATTGTAAATGTGTCCAATACTACCATGAATAGTAGCAGTACTTTGTATTGCGTTTGCATTCACAGCATATATCTGGTTATTACGGTGGACACTCCGTACCTCTCTTAATAACTTTAGTTTACTTGTAGTACGTCATTCATGTGTGGGTGTATCACTGTGTTCACTCAATATTAAGCAAAGCACCTAAAGTCATCTCATCTGTCATTAAATACGTCCCATGTGAAGTGATAGATAATCAAATTAGTTAGCTTCTTCAGTTTCCTTTTCTAGTACTCATTTGCACTGTAGGGTGAAAGGTAAATTAATTAAGCAGTAGCCCTTGTAACAGAGTATTCTCAGTGCCACCCGTAATAGAAAAGTAATAGCTTCACCACCTGCATGTACTGGACCGGTACAGTAACGCAAGTCTGTCTCCATCATCATGGTGTGCAACTTTTTTTCTCGGGTGCAACTTCACTGTGCTGTGTCCATGTCATTCTGCCGGCTTGCATAAGATAACGTACCCATTTCCCTAAACAAGAGAGAAGAAGAAGAAGAATAAGACTGGTGTACTGTCATAGTCGACTGTAATGGAAGTCCATAGTGGTCGTAGAATTAGTTCATTAAACTACCACTACTGTTAGAGCAAGGATGCAGAAGTGGGAGGTTACATAGATACTGTCCTCAATAGTTATGTACTGTGCTTTCAATTTGCTACTTGTACTCTGTGACCCAACTTTCGGCTCAATCACTTTGTGTTATTAATAAGGAGCATTGGTTACAGACTATGTCTTTCTTTCTTCATATAGTTGCTCCTTCCAAATCAACAACAAGGAGGGAGCAGGCTAGATTGGCCCGGCAACGGAGGCTGGAGGCCACAGTCGCCGAGTATCGGCGGCTGGTGGCCCTGGAGGAGGAGGAGGACACGCAGTCGAGCGGGGCAACATCTTCGACTGTGACCACTGCATCCTCCTCCGTGACTAAACCAGCGGGACCGAGCCGGGCTAAGAAAGCCGACCGCCACCGCCAAGCACCCGAAATACCAGCTGCCCCCCACAGGAGCTGCAAGGAACGCCAACGCCGCCTACGAGTCCGCATGTCCAACCTGGAGCAGGAGGTCCTGAGGTATAAGACCTTGGTTAAGGGCCTCCGCTCCGAGCTTGCCACCCTCCGCAAGGAGTATGATGTCCATGCCGCATCATGCACCAGCACCAGCACCCTCCAGTAGTGGAGTGTCCCTTGCCCTTTTTTTATAGACTTTTGGGGGGTGGGATTTGGGAGTTGGGATCGTTTTGGGACGTTTCAGAGACAATCGTTGGGGTTAGGGTGGGTGAGGGAGATTATTTTGTTAGGGATAAATAAATATATTTTTCAACTTTATCTGACCATACCTGTTTTTTACTGCTTTTCAGTCTGGTGGGTGGGGGGCGGGGGTGTAACAGTAACTTTGTTTTCCTGAACAGTCGTAGGACTTTAGTAGTACAACCGTCAATCTCTTGTCTACTCCGAAATAATACTCCATTATACTACCTCCCACCAAACGCTTATCTTACCTGTAATTTGTGTTAGAAATTAGGGCTAGGCCCAGGGCTGGCTCCAGGTGAAATGGGGATTAACGTTGTCATTCCTGGGCGGGTGACATTTCCTCATTGCGGTGTTACTAGTGGTGTGACACAGTGGCAGTTGCATGCCTATGGAAAAAAAGAAAACGAAACCTTGTTTGTACTCCTTACTGTAGCATTACAACGGTTACGGTACGATCGAGAAAATAGCAGGTGACAGTACACTAGAACAGTGCCATAATGTAGCCTAACAAATGGTAAAGTATTGCAAGTATAACTAGTACTTGCGTTGAATTTATTTGACATTGGCTACTACTACTAGAAGATATAGTACTGAAGCTGAGTAAGTCTAGAAGATATCCTCGTATTCCTTCACCAGCCTGTTGCTGCTATCACCTTATCCTCCCCAGCAAGTGTGTGGAATTATTGATGTCATTTTAGTCAGACATCAAGCAAAACAACACAGCCCGGGGGAAGAGGGTTAGGGTTTGTAAAATGGATGGGAATGGGGGTTTCTTTTTGGGTAGGTTTTGTTGAGAGAAGAAAAAAAAAGCAGAGCATGGACAAACAATAATTGAAGATACAGAGTTTACAGACAATCTTTGGTTACAAAGTAAAGGTAAGCACATGCAGTCACACTCATAGAATAAAAGACAACAATGGATACTGTATCTGTATTGCGTATGTTGTTGGAGTTGTCCTGTTGAAATTGGTAAGTAAGTTGCATGCAGCAAACAATTCCTCTTATTGGCGGCACTCCTCCATTCCAGCTGACGCTTCGTCCATCAATGTGGTGGTGACCACTGACAGAAGAGACACCCTGTCCACTGCCTGCCTGGCAGATGTTGACTGAAACCCGGCCTGTAATTATTGAACGGAAAACAGGAAGTGCTATTACAATACCACTGATAAATAAATAAAAGGTATGTACGCTGTGTGGTTCAAAAAGTGACACTTTGATTTCCCTAATAGACAGTACAATATTTTTGAAATTGCGTGCTCTGTCTGAGTCACCTTTTTAAGGATCAATAAGTATGGCCAAAATATTATAGCGGATCTTTCCCCTCAAGGTGGGTGTACTACTGTGTTTTAGAACAAAATTTGACCTTCCCAGCAATGCTCCCACCAAGACCCTTACTAAAGCCAGTCGCAAAAATGTAGAAGAACCCAATCATATCTCCAAAAACGATGCCTAGCAGAAAAATGGTTACAAAACGTACTTTGAAAGTAACAGTAGACCCAAATACAGACCGTGGATTGTATTCAAACCACTTGCCTGCAAGCAAAAGTATCCATAGCCAGCATCGCTCCAACAGTGCTCTACAACAACAGAACCGCGTTGCAATAGAACCCCCCTAAACACATGCAATCCTGCTGCTAGGGCTAACCCTAACGAACCCTAACTTACAAAAAGTGCAAAAACTGGTGTTTCCTTATGGATTTTGTCCAACAAACTTCTAGCCGGTATTAGACCTTCCCAGGAATGCCCCAGGCAAGACCCGCCAACCCACCCGCAAAAAAACACGCGACACAACACCACCAAACAGCGAAAAAGCTAAATCTCATACTTACAATGTCTCTCGGCCTTCGGTCCAAACGCGGCGCTGTGCAGCTAGGTCGTCATCATCATCAATCATCATAACTCCTGTTTTCCACCACGGATTTCCTGAAAAGCAAATGCAATCAAGATTAGACTGTCGCAGCAGTGCTTCGACAGAGACCCCGGCCGAAACCCACCCACGAACAGCAGGAAGCCCCCCAAAACGCTACATTGAGCAAGATGTCTGAAGAAATGGCAAAAAAAAGGCTTTTCCTTAAGGATTTTGTCCAAAACACTTCTATCCGGCATTAGACCTTCCCAGGAATGCCCCAGCCAAGACCCGCCAACCCACCCGCAAAAAAACACGCGACAACACCCCCAAACAGCGAAAAAGCTAAATCTCATACTTACAATATCTCTCGGCCTTCGGTCCAAAGTAACGCGCTGTGCAGCTAGGTCATCATCAATCATCATAACTCCTGTTTTCCACCACGGATTTCCTGAAAAGCAAATGCAATCAAGATTAGACTGTCGCAGCAGTGCTTCGACAGAGACCCCGGCCGCAACCCACCCACGAACAGCAGGAAGCCCCCCAAAACGCTACATTGAGCAAGATGTCTGAAGAAATGGCAAAAAAAAGGCTGTTCCTTATGGATTTTGTCCAAAACACTTGTATCCGGTATTAGACCTTCCCAGGAATGCCCCAGGCAAGACCCGCCGGCGCCAACCCACCCGCAAAAAAACACCCGACAACACCCCCAAACAGCGAAAAAGCTAAATCTCATACTTACAATATCTCTCGGCCTTCGTTCCAAATGCCGCGCTGTTCAGCTAGGTCATCATCATCAATCATCATAACTCCTGTTTTCCACCACGGATTTCCTGAAAAGCAAATGCAATCAAGATTAGACTGTCGCAGCAGTGCTTCGACAGACACCAAAAATTACACACAAACCCCCGGAACCCCGCCAAAGAGCACCTCAAAGGCAAGCAAGTCAGCAAAAACGGCAAGAAATTTCCACCTCATATTTGGTCCAAAACACTTTTGTCCATTATTAGAGCTTCACAGCAATGGGCCCAAAACCGTCAACTCACCCGCAAAGAAGTACAACACCCCCACAAGTGCTGAGTCTTTCTTCATTGTGCGTAATCCAGCACTCTGCTTGGAGGGAAATCGCAGTCTGGAGGAGGAGGATAGAGGAGCATGTTCTTCAGAACTTGTGAACCTGAGGAATGTAGACTGCGGCACCTTCAAATCAATAAGCAAACAAGTGAAGACAGTTCTGATGATGGTCTTGTTTTTGGGATTAGGTGATTAAAGTTTGAATTAAATTAACTGTGCAAAACAAAGAAAGAGAGACACAAAGCACACAGGAATAAAAGTGAATAAGGACGAAAAAGAAAGTTCTTGATTGATTGTCTCATTTTCAGGGCTCGGTGTCAGGGAATAAGAACAAGATTTCGTCATCATACTCTGCGAATTCAGGCTGGATGAGGTCAGTGGCACCGAACAGAGAAAAAATCCCCTCATCTACGTCGCTGTCCTCATCGTCTTCATGTGGCGTGCTTTCTCGCACTTTGTAATCTGGTGGTATGAGGTGCTGATTCATCTTGATCATTGTCAGCCGCTCCACATTTTTGGGCGATAGGCGGCTCCGTTTGGCAGTTACAATGCCACCAGCAGCACTGAAAACACGTTCAGAAGACACACTTGCGAGTGGGCAAGACAAATAGTTTATAGCCAGGTTGTAGAGCTGTGGCCACAATTGTTTTTTGCCATGCCAATACTGCAATGGCTCCTCATTAAGAAAGACCACTGTTGAGTCATTCAGATAGTCCTGCACCATCGACTCAAGGTCATCAACTGTTCCTCCACTTTGCTTACTTTTTGCTGTGCCTGTGACATTTTTTCGAGAACCATACCCCATCAAACTTAGCCAATCCTCCTCCCCAGCCACTGTTAGTGTTGTCATTGTGTGTGGTGCAGATGTTCCAGTTGCCGGTGTCTTTAACGGCTGAGAGGTCACTTGTGCCCCAGCCACAGGTGCAGAAGTGGATTCTTGTGACTGCGGATGGCCTGCTGATGCTGATGCTGATGTACTGGCTTCTCCTTCAATAACCTGCCGTTCTTTTTCAAACCTCTTGGCTGACCAGGCTAACCAATGTTTGTACTTTTGAACATCTGCATCAGCGAAAGGAAAGAATGCGTTGTCTGCCAGCGCCTTTTTGTAGCGTGGATCCAGAATAGTAGCACAAATGTAATGCTGATCTGAGTTGATGTTTTTAAGACGTTCATCACCACGTAGGCGATGTAATAATTTCTCAGACAAAATGAAATGATTTTTTTTTTTTTCATCTTTTTCAAACTCAGAAGAAACCGCCATCAGTTGGTGCTCCAGTATGCACAACAATGGGATAGCTTTTCCCAAATTACAGTCCTCCTGGCTGACTGCACGCGTGAAGAACTCAAAAGGACGAAGCATGTCTGTCAGGCTTTTAACTATGGCCCATTGCGCCTTACTCATCCGCAGGTCCTCCTTCTGAGATGTAGCCTCTGTCAAGAAATAGTGATCGAGTACCGTATACTGCTCATGCAGACGCTCAAGCATGTAGAAGGTTGAGTTCCAACGTGTTGCCACCTCCTGGATGAGTGCTTTCACTGGCATTCCACGTTGAAGTAGCAGTCTCCGCAGATGCTTCCGGGCCTTAAAAGAATGGCTGAAATGGTTGCACATTTTGCGGCAGGTGGCCATTACCTCGAACGCTGGACTCTCTTTATCACTCAAGAATTTTTGAACTACCAGGTTGATACAGTGCGCCAAACACGGCACTCTAACATGGTGACCCTGTAACATGGCCTTAACTACATTGGCGCCATTATCCGTGGAAACATAACCAATCTTGCGTTTTAGGGGGGATAGCATTGACAACACCTTTTTGTCAAACTCTTCCAAAAGGTTTTCTGCTGTGTGACTTTTCTCCAAGGCAAACATGGCTAGTGTTGCATGTTTCCGAGCAGCTTTGAAAACTTGGTCCGGGTCAACACCTGCGTTTAGCTTTGCTATAACACCTGAAAAAGAGACCCAGTGTGCAGTGATGCACATGTAATCATCGCCTGGGCCACTGGTCCACATGTCTGTTGTCAGATGTATTGTGTGAACAGCACTCTTCTGCAAAGCTGCCCCAATCGCCTGCAGCACATCTTCATGTAGTGCTGGAACCGCAACTCTGGCAAAATAGAACCGGCTCGGAACCTTCCATTTAGGGCAGAGCGTTGCAACTAATTCAAGAAAACCTACCGCTTCTACAAAAGAAAAAGGTAGAAGGTCCACAGCTAGCATTTTAGCCAGCTTAGTGTTATACAGACGCGTCAGTGGGTGGTTGCGTTCATATGGCACCTCTGAAGTAAGCATTGTTCTAATGTTGCCCTGGACCAAGCATTTACGGGCTGATAATGACTTCGTTGACCCAATTTTGCTCGCTGGTGAACTTTTGTGCGTTGGTGTCTCACTCGCTCCAACACTCTTAGTGTGCCTCACATTGGGTGTGCTGCTGAGAGGGGTACTGGGTGTAAGGGAAGTGTTTGACACGTCTTCTTCCTGCTCGTCAACATCAGATGAAACATCAACGTTTCCTTGATTTTGGCCTTTCTTGATCGCAGCTAGGTGCGCAAACCATTGGACAGCGTGCTTTCTGTCAAGATGACCACTCTGGCCGCCGGTACCATAGTTGCTACCTGGCTTACCACGACTAACTGCAAGCTTACAAAGGGTACAAATGGCAAACCTTGGATTTTTGGGACAAACAGTAAAGAAGTCCCAAACTGGGGACTTGAAGTGTCTGTGGGACCTGGAGGAGGCGGCGATACTGGTGGTGGTGGTGGTCATGAAGCTAATGCCAGATGAAGTGGAGGATCTGGATTGGCCAACTTTTGTACGTTTTCCACTTTCACCGCCACTAATTAAGGTCGAGGTTGACGCAGGTCTCTTCTTGCCAGAAAGAAATATGGAAGCGGGACGAGTTGGTGTACTACTTAACTCCAATGATTGTGGTGTTTCCACTGCCTCCTCATCGACAACATCATCATCATCATCATCACGCGCAGCAGCTCTTCGGGCTAGGGTCAAAATGTCTGTTTGCTGCATGCCCGCTGGGGCTGCAGTGACCTTTATGATGACTGGGTCGTCGTTGGCAGAGTCTTCATCAGCAGCAGTATCCGCCACTTCTTGTTGAGCCTCATCACACTCCATAAGTCTGAGACTTTGGACGAGCTTCCTTTTACGCTTAAGTACCTTTGTTGGATCATGGTGTGCCTCACTCTCAGACGGCTGTGGTGCTGGTTCCCAAGTTTGATCCGTATCATCAGAAGGAGGTGTGCTTGAAGAGGATGTAGACACCACCCTTGATCTCTTCCTTGCTAGGGTTGTGGAAGACAATGAAGGATCATCAGGAGGAGTGGCTTCCTCAAATGATACCTCGCCTTGATTGTCGATTTCCTGATGTGCCCCTACTTCGGGAGGAACAACTATTGTGGGCACTTGTTGTGACCCTCCATGCACCTCTGCATGCGCATCTCCTTGCGCTGCCTCTCCTTCCACATGTACTTGGGCTTGTACTTGCACATGTGATTGTTGTTGCCGCTGTGGTTGTTCAACACTCGTCAGATGAGCTACAACAACCTGTGTTGATTGAGGGACATTGCTGCTGCTTTCTTGCGATGAGCCAACATCACTGGTCGATGGTGATTGAAGAAGTATACTGGCTGCCTCTGCAGCACTCAAGGGCTTGGACTTAAGTTGGCGTGGTGGTGGTGGTGGCACTGAGCCCAATGGAGCGGGGGTGCTGCTGCCAGCTTGGTCCCCAGCAGATCCCGCTGCAGCTGCTGCAGGCATACTTTTTTTTTTACTCACAAAAAAAGGGGCGGGCGGCACACCAGTGTCCTTGGTAACTTGCTTCTTCTGCTCCTTACTGGCACCTTTCTTGCTAGAGGAGCTACGGGTTACTTTTTTTGGGGCCATCTTCTTCAGAGCAGGTCAGCAGGCAGCAGTTGCACGAGTTGCAGAGGGTTCTGTGTCCAGACGTGACGTCGCGTGACGTTATGCTGCACACACCGCTGCAGGACTTCTTCCTGGCACTGGTGGTTCTATTGAGTCTTCTTGTGCACCTAAAAGCAATGGAAGACAGAGGAACATCAGTTCAGTTATACACCCCAAAAAATCGACAAAACACAGAAAAATGAGCACAATCCCATGCCATCCATGATGTTTACATTGAAGACACCCCACAGAAAGACTAGGGACATGCAAGTATGCAACACTCACTACCCCTGGGCATAAGGGATGAAAAGTAGGCAAAATAAGTGCAGGCCTCAGACACTGCCTCTCCTCAAAATGGCCCCCTTACACCCCAAGCACATGTTGCCTGTACCAGCCAGCACTCAAGATGGCCACCACCACCACCCACATGGCCAGTCCACATCAACAGTACACCCCCAAAAAACAGAAAAACTGCCAGAAATCACCACAATCCAATGCCATCCATGATGTTTACATCAAAGAGAGTGAGACAACACCACAGGCACACTCAGTCCATGCACCACCACCACCCCTGGGCAAGCAAAAGGCCACACCAGCAGCCCCCCAAAAACGACAAAAAACAATAAAATAAGCACAATCCCAGCCCATCCATGGCCTCAATTATGTTTAAATTCAAGAAGACACCCCACAGAAAGACTAGGCCCATGCAACACTCACCACCCCTGGGCAAAGGGCCACACCAGCAGGCCCAAAAAAACGACAAAAAACAATAAAATCTGCACAATCCCAGCCCATCCATGGCCTCAATGGTGTTTAAATTCAAGAAGACACCCCACAGAAAGACTAGGCCCATGCAACACTCACCACCCCTGGGCAAAGGGCCACACCAGCAGGCCCAAAAAAACGACAAAAAACAATAAAATCTGCACAATCCCAGTCCATCCATGGCCTCAATGGTGTTTAAATTCAAGAAGACACCCCTCAGAAACACTAGGCCCATGCAACACTCACTACCCCTGGGCATAAGGGATGAAAAGTAGGCAAAATAAGTGCAGGCCTCAGACACTGCCTCTCCTCAAAATGGCCCCCTTACACCCCAAGCACATGTTGCCTGTACCAGCCAGCACTCAAGATGGCCACCACCACCACCCACATGGCCAGTCCACATCAACAGTACACCCCCAAAAAACAGAAAAACTGCCAGAAATCACCACAATCCAATGCCATCCATGATGTTTACATCAAAGAGAGTGAGACAACACCACAGGCACACTCAGTCCATGCACCACCACCACCCCTGGGCAAGCAAAAGGCCACACCAGCAGCCCCCCAAAAACGACAAAAAACAATAAAATAAGCACAATCCCAGCCCATCCATGGCCTCAATTATGTTTAAATTCAAGAAGACACCCCACAGAAAGACTAGGCCCATGCAACACTCACCACCCCTGGGCAAAGGGCCACACCAGCAGGCCCAAAAAAACGACAAAAACCAATAAAATCTGCACAATCCCAGCCCATCCATGGCCTCAATGGTGTTTAAATTCAAGAAGACACCCCACAGAAAGACTAGGCCCATGCAACACTCACCACCCCTGGGCAAAGGGCCACACCAGCAGGCCCAAAAAAACGACAAAAAACAATAAAATCTGCACAATCCCAGCCCATCCATGGCCTCAATGGTGTTTAAATTCAAGAAGACACCCCTCAGAAACACTAGGCCCATGCAACACTCACTACCCCTGGGCATAAGGGATGAAAAGTAGGCAAAATAAGTGCAGGCCTCTGACACTGCCTCTCCTCAAAATGGCCCCCTTACACCCCAAGCACATGTTGCCTGTACCAGCCAGCACTCAAGATGGCCACCACCACCACCCACATGGCCAGTCCACATCAACAGTACACCCCCAAAAAACAGAAAAACAGCCAGAAATCACCACAATCAAATGCCATCCATGATGTTTACATCAAAGAGAGTGAGACAACACCACAGGCACACTCAGTCCATGCACCACCACCACCCCTGGGCAAGCAAAAGGCCACACCAGCAGCCCCCCAAAAACGACAAAAAACAATAAAATAAGCACAATCCCAGCCCATCCATGGCCTCAATTATGTTTAAATTCAAGAAGACACCCCACAGAAAGACTAGGCCCATGCAACACTCACCACCCCTGGGCAAAGGGCCACACCAGCAGGCCCAAAAAAACGACAAAAACCAATAAAATCTGCACAATCCCAGCCCATCCATGGCCTCAATGGTGTTTAAATTCAAGAAGACACCCCACAGAAAGACTAGGCCCATGCAACACTCACCACCCCTGGGCAAAGGGCCACACCAGCAGGCCCAAAAAAACGACAAAAAACAATAAAATCTGCACAATCCCAGCCCATCCATGGCCTCAATGGTGTTTAAATTCAAGAAGACACCCCTCAGAAACACTAGGCCCATGCAACACTCACTACCCCTGGGCATAAGGGATGAAAAGTAGGCAAAATAAGTGCAGGCCTCAGACACTGCCTCTCCTCAAAATGGCCCCCTTACACCCCAAGCACATGTTGCCTGTACCAGCCAGCACTCAAGATGGCCACCACCACCACCCACATGGCCAGACCACATCAACAGTACACCCCCAAAAAACAGAAAAACAGCCAGAAATCACCACAATCCAATGCCATCCATGATGTTTACATCAAAGAGAGTGAGACAACACCACAGGCACACTCAGTCCATGCACCACCACCACCCCTGGGCAAGCAAAAGGCCACACCAGCAGCCCCCCAAAAACGACAAAAAACAATAAAATAAGCACAATCCCAGCCCATCCATGGCCTCAATTATGTTTAAATTCAAGAAGACACCCCACAGAAAGACTAGGCCCATGCAACACTCACCACCCCTGGGCAAAGGGCCACACCAGCAGGCCCAAAAAAACGACAAAAAACAATAAAATCTGCACAATCCCAGCCCATCCATGGCCTCAATGGTGTTTAAATTCAACAAAACAGTTGTATCATGCACCCATAACCAACCCTGGTCCTACTGGATACTGTGGCTACCCACAATATAATTTATTTAATTTTCTGAAAAAGTTCCAAAATTGTACTTGCAGCAACTGTAATGCCCCAAACAAACTTACTTGTGAAAGTTGATTTCTAATCCAAAAGTGATCCAAAGACAGTCAAAAAGGCCTCAAATCCAAATATCCAGCAGCACCCACAAAAAGTAATCCTTCCAGCTCCAGATCCAAATGAAAGTGACCAGGAGATGGACAAAGCACTGGGAGGAGCCTGCTGGACAGGAACAGGAAGTTGGAGACTGTGGGGCACTTCCTTCCTCCCCCCCCCCAAAATGGACTCGTTGCAAAAAAAAAGGCCATGCAAATGTCAACCTGAGGAGTGATTCTGATAAAAATCATAATTTTCTGAAGGTTTATCCTGTTTGCTGGTGATTTTCTTGTGCGAAATTGCAAAATCTCTATTTCGCAAGTGCGAGATTGTTCCTTTCCGCCGCAACTACGTGTTCGCAATTGCGAACTCTCGCGAGGTGTGCTGTGCAAGGTGGCAAGCCGCGAGTACGTATTCGCGGGCGACAAACTCCCGCGGGAACACGCAGCAAGATCTAAAATGGCGCGTCACTCGCAAAGAAAAACAACTCGGCAAACGCTAAAATGACGGAAAGTGAACGCCGTGCACCACGCCGCGCGCCGCAACCAAGCAAAAAATCCGCCGCGAGCGGATTCACGGATTTTCGACAAATTCGCGAGCGTTCGCGGATTGCGGATTTGCCGAAAATCCGAAAAATCCGCGAGCGGAGCGGATTTTACGCCCATGCTTACTCCTCTTAACTCACCCTCACTAGCCTTCTCTCACTCTTCCTGACCTCCCTTTCGTTATTCCACTTCCCTCACTTATCCTCATTCTCCATTTCTTCACTGCCCTTTCCCTCTCTCCCATCCACGACTTTTCAGCTCTTAGTCACTCTACTTCACTCCCCCTACCCTTCTTTTCTTTCTTTGCTTCCTGAATAATTCCCGTTGTCTCACTAACCTTACTCCACTTCACTCACTCCTTCTTTCACTCCCTCTGTCCTCTCACATCCTCACTCCCCTTACCTCACTCCCTCTCTCTTAGCCTCACTCTCTCGGTCCCCTCACTCTCTCACTCCTCTTCCATGATAGTCACTCCCTATAACTCACCCACACTCCCTCACTTACCTTTCTTTGCTCCCTTACTCAGTTCTTTTCTCACTCTTTCCTTCACGATCTCTATGTCCTCACTCCCTCAGTCTCCTTGTCTTATAATCACTCGCCTTTATCCACTCTCTATCACTCCTCTTTCCTCAACCTCACTACCCTTCTTTCAGTCTACATCACCCCTGTTCCCTTACTCCACTTCCCTCAGTTATTTTCATTCCTCATGTTTACTGCCCTTTCCCTAACTCCCCTCCCACACTCAACTTCTTTCAGTCTACCTTCTTCACTTCCCTTCCCCTCTCTTTCTTTCATTTGCTCCCTCACTCATTCTTCTTCCTTTACTTACCTTACTCAAATTCTCTCACTCCTTAAGTCACTCTCTCTGTCCTCTCACTTCCTCAGTCCCTCTCTTTTAGCCTTACTTTCTCCGTCCCTTGAGTCTCTCACTTCTCTTTTGTCTCGCTCACTCCCTATAACTCACTCACACTCTCTCACTTACCTTTCTTTGCTCTCTCACTCAGTCTCTTTCTGTCTCTCTTTCTTTCACTACCTCTATGTCCTCACGCCTTCACTCCCCTTGTCTCATGCTCACTTGCCTTTATCCTCCCTCTATCTTCCCTCTTTCCTCAACCTCAGCCTCACTGCTCTTCATTCACCCTCCCTCACCCTTGTTCCCTTACTCAGGTTCCTTCAGTTATCCTCATTCATCATCCTTAACTCCCCTTCCTCTTTCTCTCCTCAGGCACTCATCTTTTCCCAGTCCCTTTGCTTCACTTCTCTTCCACTTCTTTCCTTCCTTTGCTCCCTCAGTCATTCCCCTTCCCTCACTCACCTAACTCTCCTTTATTCACTCTTTTTCTCACTCCCTCTATTCTCTCATATTCTCACTTGTCTTCCCTCACTCCCTCTCTGTTCCCCTCATTTCCATTGTCCCCTCACTGTCTTACGACCCTACATTTACCCTCACTCATATTCCATCCCTCAATGTCATGAATCCACCATCAATCACTCCTGCTTCCCTGTCACTCACTCCCCTTTCTTTACTCTCCTTTCTTTCTTTAGTTTTCCTAATGCACATTCCTTTTCAAACTTACACACTTTCACTTCATTTCTCTCTTTCTCTTGTTCTCTGTCACTGAATGTATCCTGACATTTTCCTCTAATTAATTTGCTTTCCCTCTATTTCTTTTTCACTCTCTCTAACTTTCACTATTCCTTTGTTTTCCTTTCTGAGTCCTTCACTCCTACTTTATCTCTTACTACCCTTTTATGACTTTTAATCTCCTGCTTTCTCTCTTGTATTGTAAAATATATATTATAAATATTATAACTTACTTTTTTTTTTCTTCCACAGATATTAAATTTACTGAAAATATGTAAGTAAGTTTGCATTACTTATAAGGTAAGTTTGACGTACAAACTTTAGTTTCTCAAGACTCTTTTCCTTAACCTCACTACTCTTCTCTCACCCACCCACACCCTCGTTCCCTTACTGCGCTTCCCTCACTTATTCTCAATCCCCATGTTTACTCCCCTTTTCCTCACTCCCCTCCCACACTCACCTTCTTTTAGACCTTCTCCTTCATTTCTCTTCCTTTCTCTTCCTTTCCTTCACTCCTTCGCTCCTTCACTCTTTTCCCTTCCCTTACTCTCCTTACTCCACTTCACTAACTCCTTCTCTTACTCCCTCTGTCCTCTTACTTCTACACTCCCCTTCTCTCATTCTCTCTCTGTTAGCCTTATTCTCTGCATCCTCTTAGTCTCTCACTCCTCTTCTGTCACGCTCACTCCCTAAAACTCAGACACACTCCCTCACTCACTTTCTTTCAGATCTCCTGTTTTACTTCCCTTCCTCTCTCTTCCCTTCCTTCGCTCTTTCACTCTTTTCCCTTCCCTTACTCTCCTTAATCCACTTCACTAACTCCTTCTCTTACTCCCTCTGTCCTCTTACTTGTACACTCCCCTTCTCTTATTCTCTCTCTGTTACCCTCATTCTCTCCGTCCTCTTAGTCTCTCACTCCTCTTCTGTCACGCTCACTCCCTATAACTCAGCTACACTCCCACCCTCACCTTCTTTCAGCTCTCCTGTTTTACTTCCCTTCCTGTCTCTTCCCTTCCTTCACTCCTTCACTCTTTTACCCTCTGTTACTCTCCTTACTCCACTTCAAAAACTCCTTCTCTCAATCCCTCTGTCCTCTTACTTACTCACTCCCCTTCCGTCACTCTCTCTCTGTTACCCCCATTCTCTCCGTCCTCTTAGTCTCTCACTCCTCTTCTGTTACGCTCACTCCCTATAACTCAGCCACACTCCCTCACATATCTTTCTTTCCTCCCTCACTGAGTCCTCTTTTCTCACTCTTTCCTTCACTTCCTCACTCTCCTTGTCTCACGCTCACTTGCCTTTATCCACTTTCTATCACCCCTCTTTCCTCAACCTCACTGCTCTTCTCTTACCCTTCCTCACCCCCGTTCCCTTACTCCGCTTTCTTCACTTATCCTCATTCCCCATGTTCACTCCCCTTCCCCTCACTCGGGAAACATCACTTACAACACAACTTTTACCACGCGATGCTTTTACATCGCAGCTTTTACAACGCAAACCATTACAACGCATTGCGCTGGGGGCCGCTCTAGGATAGGGAATATATTTAATTTACTATCCAACACCTTCCCTACTATCCACGGGGACTGGAGTTGGAATAGTAAATTAAATAATTCACTATCCAGCGCCCCAAAGCACTATGCGTTGTAATGGTATACGTTGTAAAACTCGCGTTGTAAAAGCATGCGATGTAAAAGCATGCGTTGTAATGTCGTACATCCCCTCACTCACCTCCCACACTCACCTTCTTTAAATCCCCCTACTTCACTTCCCTTCCCCTCTCGTCCCTTTCTTAGCTCCCTCACTCATTTTCCTTTCCTCTCTCACTGCACTCCACTTCACTCAGTCCTTTTGAATTTGTAAAGAATACAGCTCTTTTTGGAGAATTAGAGGTAGTTCTAAAAAGAACTGGTTTTTTTTCTTCTTTTTTAAGTTTTATTTATTTTTTTACTTTTTCCGAACGTTTTTTAAAAAAAATTGTTGTTTTTTTTCTGAACAAAAACAAAAAGAGGGAATGCCAAACTGCTCAACAGGAGCAAAAAAGAAGGGGAAAAATTAGGGCTGGGGAGGGCAGCGATGGTCTTCTCTTCTGCGTACAATGAGCATGATACTCTGCTCTCCGTAGCAAAGCAGTTCATCACACTGCTTACACTTGATAGTGATGTCACTGAAGACAGGCTGAATGTTAGGGATCAGCTCCAGTGGTCTTCCTCTCCCCGATGTTGTTGCTCCTCCGGTGGATGTTGAGGCGTCATCCCTTGGGGGATTACGTGCCAGGTCCCGGACACTCTCCCGGGCATAGTTCTGGGGGTGCCTCCTTTGAACATGCCGAATCATTGTGGAGTTGCCAAAACTATATTTCCTTCTAGGGTCACCCCGTGAAAGAACTGTTTTGCAAATCTTACACTCCACCTTAGGAGCATTTACCTTCTTTTCCCCTGGTGGAATTGTGAAAAATTTCCAGATAAAGTGCTCCTTCACCTTTGGCTGAGGCGGCTCCTCCTGGATAAACTCATCAGAGTCTTCACTGCTGCTAGGTGGTCTTGCAGCCATTCTTTCAAAAGTAATGAAGAGAAACAGGGAACAGGTCTTTCTCTCTCCAAAGTGAAAGAGGTAGTGAAGGAAATGGGTGGGGTTTTCATTAGTTGTAAAAAAAAACTGTAAAGAACCAATGAAAAGTGTTATTTTGAGGTCACATGACTTGACGCGCTTACGCTGCGTGCACTGGAGCGCTTTCGGGGGCGCTTACGCAGCACGAACGTAAGCGCTTCCGGGGGCGCTTACGCGGCACGCCTAAATGACGTTTTGCTACCTTTTCGGAAATACGTTTAAAGTTAAAATACGGGTATTTAAAATCAAAAATATTACTTTTATAAGTATGCCACTAAATGTCTTGCATTATTTTTTACTTTAAATACAAAAAAAAATTCTTGCACGCGGGAATAGCGCTCTCGCTGCGCTCTCGGGTGAGCTTACCGGTGCGCGCACCCTGAGCGCTCCGAGACAAAATGATTAAAAAAAACTACATGAAAAATAAATTGAAAAATTAATTTTTGATGAAAAAAAAATAATAATTAATAGTTATAAAAAACAGCTACTAAAAAATAATTCACTTTAAAAATCGTAGGTTTCAAACTCGATATACAAAGGAATTAGCTTTCACTGAAAAAAACCATAGGTTTCACAATCGTTATAGTTAGGAATTAGCATTTAAAAAACCTTTGAAATTCACTGAAAAAACCATAGGTTTCACACTCGTTTTAGTTAGGAATTAAAATTTAAAAACCTTTGAAATTCACTGAAAAAAACATAGGTTTCACACCAGTTATAGTTAGCTGAACATTTTACTCATACAAAGCCATTGAAATTCCCATGTTATAGTTAGTTGGACTCACTATAACTCGTGCGCGCGCAATCCACTGCTGATGATGTCACATCATTCATGACATGGTCAGTGACATCACTGATGACATCACTGATGACATCACTGATGACATCATCCATGTGATAATATAATGCACCTCATCACACTCTAATCTAACCTTTGATACATTCAGTGTTGAATACAGACTAGCATTCCTGAAACCATTGACACACCAATACCAGTTACTACATACACACTCACTGATTCCTAAGTCTACACACACATCGACTCATTCACCCATACAATCACGCTTACATACAGTCACTCATCAATACAACACTATCATATGCACTCATACACCTATACAGACACTCACACAGTGCCACTCATCCATGGAGTTACTCACAAACCTAGTCAGTCATGCAAAGAATTAATCACACTCCCATTTCCTCATCTATACAGTTATACACACATAACCTTACTTATTCAAACATATACTAACACATACTTACTCTCTTTTACAATCACTGATACAAGTTCACATTGATCCATACAGTCACTTACGCAATCACAGGCTCTCATGTATAGTCATTGATATATGCCAACTCTCACATGCTCTGTGTTTTACATATGTACTTACTTGGACATGTAGCACTGAGATATCCATTCACTCACCAACACACCCATGCACACAGTCAACCGCCCATACAGCTGTTTCCACATGCACTCATGAACCCATACACCAAGTGAATCAACTGCTCACACATCTATGCACAGAGTCACACTCCTCCCAGACACTCCCACACACACTCACCCTCACCCTCACATACAAATACTTGGGCAACCAATCAATAACCCATATAGCCAGTTATATAACTACTAATCGATAAATGCAGCAGCTTACACAACAACAGACATAATGATGCACACATTCAAACAGTTTACTCACTAACCCATGCATTCAGTAAGACACATTTAATCACCCACTCATACAGTCAGTCACGCACCTACTAAATCCTTTATCCAGACACTCATACATACACTCATTCTTCAATATGTTAAACATATTTTAACTTTACAGAAACACACAGACACTGGATGACGTCATCAGTGACGTCATTTGAGATGTCATCAGTGATGTCATCAGTGATGTCACTGACCATGTCATGAATGATGTAATATGTGACATCATCAGCAGTGGATTGCGGGCGCGCGAGTTATAGTGAGTCCAACTAACTATAACGTGGGAATTTCAATGGTTTTGTATGACTAAAATGTTCAGCTAACTATAACTGGTGTGAAACCTATGGTTTTTTCAGTGAATATATATATATATATATTACCTACTGGCGGTCGCCAGTAGGTATATATAGTTAGGATTTTTTCTCTATGGGTTTTTTGAAAATTCTATGTCTAATAACTTTGGCGTTTGTGGACGGAATTGGCTGAAATTATCAGGAAAATGGCACATTTTGTTTCTGAGCAGCCCTTGAAAATTTGGGGGGGGGTTCGTCCAGTGGGGGCCGAGAAAAAAGGGGGGTCCCAAAACGTGTTTTTAACATTGAGTTTTCCATAGGGCGGTTGGCCTCACTTTTAGCCCGAACGGCTGAATGGATTTGCACGAAACTTGGCAAAATTGTAGGGACTGGTAGCCCGATGTGCCTTTTGTAGGTCTCAATATATGTGCTCCAGTGGATTTTGAGAAATTAACATTTAAAAAAAGATATATATCTGTAACAGCGGACCGGGCAGCGCACTGGTTCGCGGACTTTTCGCGCAACGGAGCTTTGTGAAGCGAAGCTGATTGGTTCTCCGGCGTCTGTCAACATTCCAAACAGTCCGTAGCGGCCGCCATCTTGTCTCTCGGTAGGATCGAGAGACAAGAGGAGGTCAAAACAAAGGGGGAAATAACTATAAGGGGGCATAGTAGATCCTCGCTGACCCCCTAGGTTTGATGTGGAGGTTTTAAAAGGGCCCCGCGGGGCAAAAAAAAATAATAATAATAATAATTGAACGGCTGAATGGATTTGCACGAAACTTGGTAAAATATTAGGGACTGGTAGCCCGATGTGCCTTTGCTAGGTCTCAATATATGTGCTCCAGTGGATTTTGAGAAATTAACGTTCAAAAAAAGATATATATCTGTAACAGCGCTCCGCTTCGCGTAACGGAGGTTTGCGAAGCTGATTGGTCATTCTGTCACTGGGCTATAGTTGGGCTACATCTGGCTGATATTTGGGCTACATTTGTTTTTTTGTGTGTCTGGCGGCCATCTTTGGGCTACATTGGGCTTCATTGGGCTACATTCGGCTAATTAGCAAATAGCTCATCGCAAACTAGGAATGGTAAAGAATCGCTATTTATTCCTTAAAGTTCGCTATTTAGGAAATGCAAATAACTTTGATGATACATATGGCGGTTCATCTCTAACAAGATAAGAAGCATAGGGATACATTTATGATGACTGGCGCATCACCAGGGATGTGTTAGTCATTTTGTGCCGCTGTTCCGTCACCTATGGTGTGCTGCATTTACAATGCGGCGCATCATGGGGCAAAAACAGCACAGATGCGTGATGTATCTGTGCCGTAAAGGTGGCGCATTGCTGGAGTTGTATCGCAAGTGTGATGAAGCTCCAGCAAGGGTCGGGGGTGCCCCTGTCGCAGGGTTTCTGTTCTCACACAGAACTGTGGACAGAGGATTGGAACCTCGGCGAATTAGGGTGTCCCAAAACTCACGTTAGTAATCAAAAACTCCTTAGCAAGCTAGGTACAGTGTCACATTGGATATAACAAACTCTCAATGTTTAGACAATCCAGAATATGAACTTATAGTACCTCAGGATACGTGGAACTCATGAACAGTCGGTCGTTATAGATTTCTTAGAAACCAGAACATGGAGTTAAGAAGAACAGATGTGTATTTGAAATGTTTATTTACTAATGCCGTCTTCTCAGGCGTAGTACCTTAGATAATAAAAGTACACATATTATCAGTAGCAAAATTACCAGCATAGTTACTAGTACATAAAAAGTGAATGGTGATAGTATGTTAACATGCTGTAAATGAATAAGAGTTAGCAACACTTATAAGCAGCCGCGGGCCGTGGAGGGAGTTACGGTGAGGCAGGGAGGCGGGGAGGGGGAGAAGCAGGGTGGAGAATACAAGTACACATATTATCAGTAGCAAAATTACCAGCATAGTTACTAGTACATAAAAAGCGAATGGTGACAGTATGTTAACATGCTGTAAATGAATAAGAGTTAGCAACACTTATAAGCAGCCGCGGGCCGTGGAGGGAGTTACGGTGGGGCAGGGAGGCGGGGAGGGGGAGGGGCAAGGTAGAGAGGGCTCCACCCTGCTTCTCCCCCTCCCCGCCTCCCTGCCCCATCGTAACTCCCTCCACGGCCCGCGGCTGCTTATATCTCACCCTCCCTAATACACATATTATATTATTTGCTAAGAAGGTCTCTTTGTGTTGGTTTAGGGCGTGCCCATACTTTAGTGTCTTAGATTTGAAGGAATCACATCAGCATACACCAGCTCTCTCTTCATGTGAACCGCATCAACTGTTGTGTATGTGTGTTCGGCAAAGCAATATAAAACCCGCCTCATGCCCAGAATTGGCAGAAGTTGCACTTATGTTATGAGTATGAAGTCGTGGAGATCAGACCTCATAACAATTCTGTATCGTGTTGTTCTTGAAACTTTAGCACTCGCTGTACAGATATAGTTTAACAAGTAAAGCAGATAGTAGACCAATAACATATTATTCTCATGTAAACCACGATGAACTACTAGGTGGAAAGCTAAAGCAACAACTAAGTGTCGTGTGCAGAAGTTGCAAAAAAGGAAAAATGGCGTTTAAACCGGTAATGAGCCCATGCTAACTTAACACGGTGTAAAGATATCCAGGACCTAGATGACACCTCCTCATGATCCGGAAACGAACTGAATAAGATAATAGAAGTGCCATCTCATGAGAGCAGATTGCAAGTTTATATGTGGACGGTCCGCAAGGTAAAGCATTAAAAACTAGGAAAATTTAATGCTAAAGAAAAATAAAACAGCCAAGTACTTTATCGAGTCTTAAGCCAATAGGCAAGGTAAATAATAAAAACTTGACAAATAAGTCAATGAATTGTCAATGAAATGCTAGTACTCAGCATATCAAACATGAAAAAGGTCTATGACATAACTGTGTATGCAAAATAAGCTGCAACAGCCTCCAATAGGAAGTCACCGTCTTCATCCGAAAACAGTTCAGCCATCCAATTTAAAAGCGGAAAAGAACATACGTGCTCTCCCAGCACCGGATCCTCTATCACCATCAGAGGACAGCTCGGTGGGTTTTCAAGAAAGCTCTGTTCCAAGAAAGACTGTGCTGCCGCCAGTAAATTCCAGGGACCAAGTAGTCCATGCATCAATGCCACAGCCATAATCCTTTCGCCAGGACAAACCAACTCGTGAGTAATGATAGGAGTCATCAGCTGATTAAAGTCGACGTCAGGAGAAACCGGTCCGCAGAGACACAAATCAATGGCCCAATCGAAATCACAGGTCAGGCAGTGAAATACAGGCTGGACACAGGTGAAGTAGGAGAACCGAAAAGATAATCCATATGCCGTGCTTAATATCGCCAACGGCATTGTGCCATAATATTCTAGCATGCGATTGCGGAACAGTGTCAGCAGCTGCAGGGTCGGAGGTTGCATAGGAGGGACATCCATATTTAAAAATGTAAAAAAGCACAAGAGCGTCCGCTGGTAATGCAAGTAAAAATGCCAATCTACGAACCAGAGTGCAGAAAATACAATGAAAGGAAGCAGGGATGACTCCAAAGATTTTCTCAAATGAAGTCACGAGACCACTGGTAACAACTTTAAAAAAGTGTGCCAGGGACTTTGTGGAGGATGCGTTAAAGATAGTCGGAAACATGTTGCTGAAATTGAAAGGCAAATCTTAATTGAAAAGGGTGTGCACCTCTGTATGGGTGTTCGCTATGTGAAGTACGAAAGTTTCACGGGCCGAACTCAAGGCCACCTCTCTCTGAGACAAAAGAGCTCTTATTCTTGCCATGCCGTTGAAACGTGTCCCAAGGTTGGTATTTGTGGCCAGATTGAAAACTCCCTATGTTCATGTGTGGGAGGAAATAGAACATTTCTGCAGCAAATAACCCGTTCACTTACTGTTACGATAAAAGGAATACTTTTAATTAACTCAGAACAATCTTCATTATTGAGCATCAAATAACTACCATTTTCCAACAACTTGAACGTGGGGATGATAGCAGGAACTGGCGTGCCTTGCAACACGCAAGCCATATTTGGTCGGTGTTTGTTGCATGAACCGTGTAACTGTATGTGCCTACACATTAGTGAATGATCTGGCGTCTCAGTGCATTCCTCTCCATTCAGATAAACTTCTTGATCATCTTTGAAACATCTGTATGTGTATGGAAGCGACCAGACCTCATGAAGAAAAGCACTACCTAAAGGTTCATAACGACCTATTGGTATATATTTCATACAATTTGAAAACTTATATAAAGCAAAAGGCAGCGTTATTAACCCCTTCAGCGCTAATGACAAGGGTAACTCGTCATGGACTTTCCATTGATTTCAATGGAAAGTCAATGGAACCCCTCGCACACCCCTTAGCAGCCAAGTGGTTAAACCGTGGATAAGGCATGTTGCCAAAAAACCCGCAATCCTCTGCTGATGATGTCACTGAGCATGTCATGAATGATGTAATATGTGACATCATCAGCAGTAGATTACGGGTAATGGTATCTCTAGTTTACTCCCTTATAGCTGTGTTTCTTTTAACATAAGTGTCTGTTTCCTTCCCTTATACTTACTGTTTTTGGTTCGCTTCCGGTTCGCGTACCAGCGAGCGAACTAGGAAGCGAACTAAGAGAAATAGAGGTTGGCACAGTTCCAAATATTGTACCAATTTTTTAATAACGGGGAGGTAGTTCTGAAAAGAACTTTTTTTTTTATTTTTCTGAACATTTTTTTACTGTTTTTGAATTTTTCGGAACAGTTTTATATTTTTTGGGGTTTTTCTTGGAGGGGGCAATGAAAACGATTCATTGTAAAGGGCTCAACAGGAGCAACAAAACAAAAAAAAGAAGTATTTATTATTTTGGGCGTTTCGGACAAACTTGCATATGATAGTCAATAGCTCTGTTGATCAGAGTGATGCTTTTTTCTCCGTAGGAAATGAATCCATCGCAAAATGCGCAGATGTGTTTTACATCACCAAATCTCATTTGTATATTTGGCACCATCTCCCTGCCCTCTGGTCCCGTTACTTCCGGTACAACAGATCTTCTGGCCATAATAGGGAGATTATCTAGGTCGTTCCGAAACTGTGCAGCACTGTAGTTGTTAGGATGCCACCTAGTCATATGGCGATGCATTGTGTAGTTTCCGAAACTGTATTTTTTGTCGGTCCCTCTGGACAGTCTATCTTGACATATAAGGCAAGTTACGTATCTTGCATTTACTTTTTTCTGACCTTTGGGAATTTTAAAAAATTGCCAAATGAAGTTTTCTTTCCGGTGAGACGTCCTGGGCTGCTCAGGCAAAAACTGCCTCTCTTCGTGCTCGTCCTCCTGTTCCTCTTCTTCTTCTTCTTGTTGAATTACAACTTGAGCAGGTGGTCCACTCTTCCTTGGATGTGGTGGAGGTGGTGGGGAAGCACCAGCTGAAGCTACTAAAGAAGCCATTGCTCAGTGATCACAAAGGGTCTTTCTCTCACAATGATGAAAGTCAGAGTGAGGAAAGAAGGAGGGATTTCCATCATTTGGGAAAAACAAGAGTTCTCAACCAATCAAAAGTGTTCATTTTAGATTATATGACCTAGTCTTACATCATTAGGAAACCAAAAGTGAAATGAACCAATGAAAAGTGTTATTACCAAGTCACATGACTTGCTGTGTTTACGTTAAGCGCTTTGCAGGGCCTCCCGGTTTGCTTCCAGAAACCTGCGCTTTGCGACTCGCTTCGCGTACCAGTTCGCTAACGTAGCACGTCATATGACGTATCACGCGACAACGTGAAACGTCATGCGGACGGGAGGCGTCACGATGTTGTTTTCTAACGCGGCACTTGCGGTAAAGGAACGTTTACCGGCTCGCGGTCTATTTCGCGGCATCAAGGTCAGCTAACGGGAAGCTTCCCGATTCGCGAAGCGGGAACGAAGAAAAAAAAATATTTAAAAAAAAAATTATTCATAAACATATAAAATATATTTTTGGATTTAAAGAAGAATACATTTTACAGCTACAGATATTAGCTGTTAAAAAACCAATGAAATTCACAGAAAAAAACATAGGTTATAGACCATATATAGTTAGGAATTAGCATGTAGAAAACCTTATTTTACTCACACAAAACCATTGAAATTCCATATATAGTTAGTTGCACTAACTATATATCGCGCACCCGCAATCCACTGCTGATGATGTCACATATTACATCATTCATGACATGGTCAGTGACATCACTGATGACATCACTGATGACATCTCAAATGACATCACTGATGACATCACTGATGACATCTCATTTGACATCATTCTTGTGCTAATACGATAAACCTCTTCAGACTCTAATATAACCTTAGATACACTCAGTGTATACAGACACTCACACACTGTCACTCATCCATGGAGTTACTCACACACCTAGTCAGTCATGCAAAGAATCAATCACACCTCCATTTCCTCAACTATACAGTTATACACACCTTACTTATTCAAACATATACTAACACATATTTACTCTCTTATACAATCCCTGATACAAGTTCACAATGATCCATACAGCCACTCACACATTCAGTGGCTCTCATGCACAGTTATTTATATATGCCAACTCTCACATGTACTGTGTTTTACATATGTACTTACTATGACATGTAGCATTGAGATATCCATTCACTCATCAATACACTCATGCACACAGTCAACCGCCCATGTAGCTGTTTCCACATGCACTCTTGAACTCATACACCTAGTGAATCAACTGCTCACACATCTATGCACAGAGTCACAAACCTCCCAGCCACCCCCACACAAACTCAATCTCCCATACAAATACTTGGGCAACCAATCAATAACATATGTAGCCTCTCGTATAGCTAATGATCCACACATACAGCAGTTTACAGAACAACAGACATACTGAAGCACACATTCAGACAGTTTAGTCACTAACCCATGCATTTAGTACGACACATTTATTCACTCACTCATACAGTCAGTCACGCACCTACTAAATCCTTCATCCAGACACTTATACATCCACTCATTCTTCAATATATCAAACATATTTAAACTTTACAGAAACACACAGTCACTGGATGATGTCATCAGTGATGTCATCAGTGATGTCATTCGAGATGTCATCAGTGATGTCATCAGTGATGTCATTTGAGATGTCATCAGTGATGTCATCAGTGATGTCACTGACCATGTCATGAATTATGTAATATGTGACATCATCAGCAGTGGATTGCGGGTGCGCGATATATAGTTAGTGCAACTAACTATATATGGAATTTCAATGGTTTTGTGTGAGTAAAATAAGGTTTTCTAAATGCTAATTCCTAACTATATATGGTCTATAACCTATGGTTTTTTCAGTGAATATATATATATATATATATACATATATATATATATATATATATATATATATATATATATATATATATATATATATATATATATATATATATATATATATATATATAATGTGAATTTATATATTATATATTTTTTAAATATAAACATGGATTTGCGTACCGGAGGCAAATCAATGCATATTGCTGAGTGTTAGTTCCGGATCCGCGTACGCAACGCAGCTCCAGCGTGATTTTTCACATATATATTTTTCATATATATAGGCAATAATAATATTAAGTTCAAGGTTAAAGGTTTGTTAAGATAGTTACTAAACTTGTATATTAATAAATGAAAGTTATTAAAACATTTTTTTCATAGTAATTTCAGGAGTCGCGGTACATCCGCGTAGATGGCAACTACCAGAATCACATACAGGACACGAATCTAACGTTTGAAAAACATAATAATTATATATAAATCTAGATTTATTTACTGTTATTTAAATGAGGAGGCACAGTTATTTGTAATTGAAATATTACAACATACAACCAAATATTGTTGAAATGCAAAATTAAAAACAAATCGCGTCTGGTAACGCTGTGGCACCTCGTAGGAGTCGCGCACCTTATGTGACACAAATAAAGACATTTGATTGGATAAAGATTCTGTCATCCTTTTGTTTGTTAGATCCCACCCTTTTTCTTCTAATTTTGGGGGTAGTTGGCAACAGTTATACTTTTTGAGGAGCTTTCAATTTTGGAGATTTTGTTGGTGATTTGTTGGTTTTACTTACAAAATTGAAAATGGCCTAATCACTAATCATTTTGCTGACATGTCCTAAACCTTACTTTTCTCTTGCAGCTTCAGTTTGAAACAAATATTCAGAATCTTGGGCCTAGCTAAATTTAAAACAGCAACCCTTCCCATGTCACAGTTGTAAGCCTCACCATGTTTCTCAAAGTATGCATGCATAAGTCTGTACCTTTTGCTAGTGGAATCATATATAAAAGAAACATACAAATAGATGTATTCTTGTATTTTATACATCTACCATCTTCATAGGCATAAAATGTGTAAGAATACATGTGCAAGTAGAAACATACCTCAGTCACAAGACCATAAAGTCCCTTAAACTTGACAGACTGCATTTCCCATTTCAAGGAGACACCTAAATTAATTTGGCGTACTTCAAGTGTACCTTTCCACAGACTGACACAAGGTCGCCTAATCACTAATCCCTCTGCCAACATGTCTTAAACCTCACTTTTGTGCTGCAGCTTCACTATTTAGCAACTACTGAGAGTGTTGTGCCTAGCCAAATATTAAGGGGCAACCCTTTGCATGTGGCTCTTATAACTCTCACCATCTTCCTGAAAGCAAGCATGCACTTGTCTGTACCTTTTGCTAGTGTTATTATATATTAAAAAATATATATTATAACTGTGTTTTATATGTCTAGCATCTTCAGATGCATAACACATGTGAGACTACATGAGCAAGTAGAAACATACCTCAGTCACAAGACCATGAAGTCCCCTAAGCTTGACAGACTGCACTTCCCATTTCAAGGAGACACCTAAATGCATGTAGCATATTTCAAATGTACCTTTCCGCAGACTCATACAAATATTTATGAAGAGTATATCTGTTAAAAAATATTTACTTTCAATGTTGGCTTATAGGACGGCCTTGAGAAGAGCCTTTGTGTTCATCATAAATTTGTTGCAGCTGCATGTAAGTGCGGATGCACAGCTTGAAGTTGTTAAGAAACACCATGTTCCCTTTATCAGTGAAGTGAACTCGATTACATCTGTACATGTCATCCATGTCAAAATGTAGGTTGTTGCTGTAGATACAGCCCATGTTATGGTGTCTAAGGTATGCAGAAACAGCTTTATTAACATGCTTCCTGCTTAGTCAATCTGTAGACAGGACTTATTTGACTACTTCTGTTTCTGTCTTGGGCATATATTAGAGTACACAAAGACCGTGTGAGGGGAAAGTGACATTAGTTGTGCAAAGGCATTCTTCATTAGGACTTCCAATCCTACCCCAGTCAGTGTGCCTAGGTCATTGCCACCACGGTGCACAATCATGCAGACTGGGGGTTGGAAAGTCAAAAAGGTTTTAACTATAGGCAGCAATTGGTGCCACTTTAATTTTCTCTGTGCAAACCATTTAATATTCACGTTTTGCAAACCTAGGTCTATCTGAATTCCTCTGTGTTCAGCATACCTTTTGCCCCAGAAAATATAGCTGTGCCCTACAATCCATACTGTAAGCATTTTAAAGGGATGTGTGCCAGGTTTCAAAAGATGTCTGGAGCTGAGTAAGTCAATTGGTATAATGAGAGGTATCTAGAATGGTGGACAAAATGTTGTTTAACAAAAAGCAGATAATTAATTGGCTATTCATAAGCTTGGTGTGCTTAAAAATAGGTTGCATGTTACTTTGGAAAACAAGTATCTTTCTGATTGATTATGGAGAAAAGCTTGAAAGGTACAGTAGACTGGATAAGCTAGTATTTTGCAAAAGTCAACCACACCTGTTATTTGGATTTGGAAGGTAATATGTTGCATTAAAAAATATGGTGAACTTCTGACCTACTGGAACAGTTGCATGTTGCAGCAACTGCTACTATGGAAACTATGATGAACCACTGTGGGGAAAGAGTTTAAAGTAAACTGTGGATTTGAAATATAGAATGGAATGTTATATATCTGATATATATGCTTGTAAAATTAATGTTTGTAAATCAGTTATATGTTTAGAAGAGGCATATTCTGAAAATAATATACTAGTATTATTGGGAATGGGCCTTTGAACTCACGTAAGAGCTCGCGACTCCGTCGCAACGTTACACTGGGGCACCACGGTGGAGTTGCGACTCCAGTAAATTACAGAAGCAGATTGGAATCTTTAAGAAGAGATTTTGAAAAAATGAAGGGAGACTTTTGATTAGTTGCTTACATTCAATTCTGTGGAAAATGAGAGGGGAAATTTGCCATTACTGGTTTTTCCTTATTGAGAGTAGTGCAACACATTTATTGTGTGGAAAACAAAAATATTCAAGAGTTTGTGATACTTTCATGTTGTACAACAGGATTTCAGAGTTAGGTTACAAATGTATAAGATGTGTTATGTAGGGTGTGGGGTTTGTTCAGTGATTGTAATTACGTGTTTTACATTGAGATGTAGTATTTAAAAAGGTTGAGAAGCATTAGATCAATTTGAGGTTTTAAACATGTTACGAAAAGTAGGACCCTGTATTGTATTCTATATAATTGTACTGAAATGAAGATTGCAAATAGGTTGTACATAATAATACTTGTGCTTGAAACTGGAAGCATATCCTGTGAGATTTGAATGCTAAACTGGTACCATGTGTCAGATATGTTTGTAGTTTCCTGTGTTATTTGACACTTGTGATGCAAGTATTGATAAGAACATAAAAAATATTCTGTCTATCATACCCCTAGAGAAATATTGTGAAAGCTACATTAGGATTGTGTTTCACAAGTAAAGATCAGTTAGGTAGACAGGGTGTGCGGAAAAGAGATCTATGCAGTTTCTTTTACATACATATTTTGATAGGATAAGGTGTGAAATAGAGGTAGTGTTGTATGTATACTATACTTTGCATGTGTTACCTCACCCCTAAAAGATATTGAGACAATCATTGGTGTGTCTAGAAACATAGTGACCCTAATACGACTCATATGAGGAGAGACGATTTTTCATTCTATTGCTAGGCAGGCATTATCAAATTAGTTGAACACACATGGTTATATCTGAGTGCCCTGTGTAATGAGCAGAAAGTGATTCATGCAGGTTGTTATACACATATTTAGACAGCATGTGGTATCAAACAGGGATAGTCTAAAATGTATAGGCTTGTTTGAATATATAATTTTGCTTCTAGCAAGACAAAGGCACAGTCATTGAGGTCTCTAGAAACAAGCTGACATTCACAAGAGTGGCATGACAGGAGTCAGTTTTACATTTTGGCTTATGCCTGGTTTTGCGACTTCGTTCTCTCTCTTATGAAAATAGAAGAGAAAAGCATGTTTCCAGATGTATTAACCTCTATTCTAGTCTATATATGTTTCTATATATGTTTCTTAATAGATAAACTGGCAGTAGGTCCTAGATAGTGAGGTGTGTGCTTCAAACTGAAAGCGTACTCTGTCAAGTTTGAATGTCGACCTATAGCATGTCTCAGGTATGTCTGAATTTGAACATGTAGTCTGATATGTGTGGTGCAGCTGATCAGCCGAACTTAAAAACTATACAGGCTATCACCCCCTTGCACAAATCTTGTGAGGCATACTTCAGCATTGAGTCCCAAAAGCATAGATGTCTTAGCTAGGCAGGGATCACTAAATTGGTTGAACACATACATTCCTCTCTGGCTGCCCTCTGTAATGGGTAGAAAGTGACTCGTGCAGGATTTTGTACAGATATTTAGAAAGCATGCAGTGTGAAACTGAGGTAGAGTTTCACCTATAAGCTTCTAAACATATGTTGTCTCAACTTTAAAAGTTAGACACGCACTTACTATGGTGTTTAGAAAGATGCTGAGACTCACAAGAGTGGCATGACAGGAGATAGCCTTTAATTTTGATGTAGGCCTGGCATTGTGAGCTCTGACTCTCTGATGAAACTAATACAGAACAGTGAGGTTTAAAAGATGTTGGCAGATGTATTATAGTTCACATAGGTCTCTCCATATGTAAACTTCATATGGGCCGTAGATAGTGAGGTGTGTGCTTTAAACTGAAAGCATACTCTGTCAAGTTTGAACGTCTGACTGCTATAATATCTCAGGTATGTCTGTACTTCTACTTGTAGTCTGATATGTGAGGTGCAGCTGATGACCCTAAGTTATAAACTGTGCAGTCTTTCATACTCCAGCACAAAATATTGTCACAGGTACTACAGCATTCAGGCCCAGAACCATAGATCTGTTAGCTAGTTAGGCGTCACAGACATGCTCAAACACTCAGTTGCCGACTGGCCTACCATGTATAAGGAGCAGAAAGTGATCCATTCGGGCTCTTTTACAAACATTTCGAAAGTATGACAAGGGAAATAGAGGTAGCCGAATATCTACAGGCTTCTTTACATGTGCTATCGTACCCCTAAAAGGCACAGGCAAAGTTACTGAAGTGTTTAGAAAGATGCTGACATTCATAAGAGTGGCAGGAGAAGAGTTAGCCTTTCATTTTGGAGTAGGCCTGGCATTGTGAGCTCGGCCTCTGTAATGAAAGTGGTAGAGAAAAGTGAGGTTCAAAACATGTTAGCAGATGTATTAACCTCTATCCCAGTCCATATGACAGTCTGCAAAGGTACATTTCTAGTAGGCTGTAGATGGTAAAGTGAGCACTTTAAATTGAAAGCATAATCTGTCAAGATTGAATGACTGACTGCTAAAATGTCTCAGGTATGTGTGTACTTCTAAGTGTAGCATGAGACATGTTGCACACCTGATGACCTTAACATAAAAACTATTCAGTTTATGATACAGCTGCAAAAATCTTGTGAGATCTACTACAGCATTCAGTCGCAGAAGTGCAGATCCCTTACCTAGGTAGACGTCACAGAAGCACTCGAATATAGAGTTCAATATGTGTCTGTTTTGTATAGTGAGCACGACATAATCTATATAGCTTCTTTTACAAATAGTTTGAGAGGATGCGGTGTCTAATACCTATAGGCTTTCGTAGATGTATCATATCACTTTTAAAAGGTGGAGAGATACTTATTGAGGTGTTTAGAATGATGCTGAGACTCACAAGAGTGACATCAGAAGAGTTGGCATTTCATTCTGGTGTAGGCCTGGCATTGTCATCCCTGACTTTCTAAGCAAGCTGCTAGAGAAAAGTGAGGTTTAAAACATGTTGGCAAATGTATTGACATTTATTCTAGTTGATATAAATATCTGCAAAGGCACATTTCAAGTAGGCTGTGGATAGTGAGGTATGTGTTGTAAATTGAAAACATACCCTGACAAGTTTGGATGTTTGACTGCTACCATGTCTTAGATGTGTCTGTACTTCTATATGTATTCCGACACATGTGATGTTGCTGATTACCCCAACTTAAAAACTATGTAGCTTTTCCTACGGCTGCGCAAATGTTGCCAGAGCTACTACAGCATGCATTTGCAGAAGCACAGATGCCCATTCTAGGCAGACATAATGATAACACTTGAACACTCACCTTCGTACCCAGCTGCACTGTGTAATGAGGAGAAAGTGACTCATGCAGCTTCTTCCACAGACATTAAGATAGCATTTGGTGTCTAACAGGGGTACTCTAGTGCATATAGGATCGTTTGAACATATGGTGTTGGCTCTTGAAAGACACTGACACACTCATTCAGGTCTCTAGAAACATGTTGACATTCATCAGTGTGATATGAAAGGAGTCGATCTTTTCTTTTGGCTTAGGCCTGGCATTGTGACTTATGCCTCTCCAATTGTATGTTCATCAATGTATTTTCCTCTATCCTAGTCCATATAAGTCTCTGCATAGCTATTTTGGAGTTGGTTGCAGATAGTAAAGTGTATACTTTAAACTGATTAAGCTTCTTCCTAACACACATTTAGAAAACCCACAATGTGAACCAAGGGTGGTGTAGTATGTATATAGGTGTTTGAATTTATTATATTGCCTCTAAAAAGACAATGACACACATATTGAGGTACCTACATAGATGCTGACACGCAGAAGAGTGGTACTATGGTAGTTGGCCTTTCAATTTGGGATAGCTTTGGCATTGAGAGGTGTGCCTCTCTAATGAAACTGTTAGAGAAAATTGAGTTTTAAAACTTGTTGCTAGATGTACTTACTTGTTTTCTCCTGCATACAAGTCTCTGCAATACTACAATGCTCGTACTTTGTACATAGTGAGGTGTATGCTTTAGACTGAAAGTATACTGGTAAAATGTGAATGTCTGACTGCTACCATGTGTTAGGTATGTCTCTACTTGTATGTTTACTTTGACATGTATAGTATAGCTGATTATAGTAAGTGAAAAAGTATACAGTCTATTATACCCATGGGAAAATATTATCAAAAGTAGTTTACATGCTAGTACTACTAAGATAGATATGTTTGCTAGACAGGACTCATGTAAGCATTTGATTATGCAGGTTCATATCTGTCTATCCTGTAAAATAAATAGAAAGTCATTGATGTAGAAAATAAAACGGATACCAATTTATAAACCTTTTCTGAAAGTCTTTCAACCATATACAGCTTTCCTAATGTGCATAGTTAGATATCTTACATATTTATGGCTAATGAAGACAATGGCAAAGTAATTGTAAATAGCTGGCTAGTGATTATTATGAATAATAATATGTAATTAATTTAGAATTATTAATTTATGTAACATACTATTGAAACTGTTCTTTGTTGTTTAGATATTTACTTTATTTAATAAAAAACTTGAAGATGGCAAGAAAACATGAAAAGAGAAGAGAACAAAAAAAGTTCTAGTTAAAGAAGAGTGAAAAGAAGAATTTAGATGACACAAAATGTTATAGACGGAAAAATATCTTCTGATAAGAGAACTAAACAGTTTCTTAAAACAGTATTACAAAGATTGAAAACTGAGAAAAATGTTCAAAAGAAAAAGAAAAGTTGAACAACAAATCAAAAACAAATGAGAATTACTCATGTTGAAAGAACTTCAAGTTATAGAAAAAGAACACATCTGACAAGTAGGCAGAAACCGTATAAGGATATAAGAAGAGTGTTTAGAAGTAGAGTAATTCAAAATGTATTAAAAAATAAAAAAATATAAAAGAGCAGCAGTTTATAAGAAAAAGCAACAGTTTGAAAGTGTAGTAGATAGAGTTTTTGAGTTGAAATGAAAATTATTTATCTTAATATTGAAGAGCATTGGATAAAACAATGGTATTTATGAAGGAGAAAAACAAAAGAAATACTGGTTAATAGAACTAAGGGGCTAATTAGAATGGCGGATTTTTGTCTGACTGCCATCCTTTCATAGAAGTAACCACCCGACAGGCTGTCGGCGGTCCTGTCATAGGTGTTAGGATGTGACCGCCACCAAGGCAGTCGCAATGCCTATGTTTTGTATTGCGGTGGGTACTGCTGGCTGCAGTACACACCTCAGTACAAAAAGGGGACACTTTGCATATCCCTGCACTACGGGGCAGGCTCCATACGTGCATGACACATGGTGCAGGCATATGTAGGGGCGCTAAGGGCCAGTGGATACTGGGGGCCAGCTACAGGGCCCCAAAGTCTCTTTCCACCTGCCTTTTCATGGCGAGTTAACCACCATGAAATGGTGCATGGAAAGGGACATTGTAATCCCTACGGCCTGGCAGGCCCTGCTACAATTGTAGGGAATACAACTACCTCAAATGCACCGGCAGGCTCAAGCATCCATCGCCATTGAAATGTGGTGGGTGGAAAACATGGTTACGATGACTGTCGGACCGCAATTGACAGGCTGTTGGTGGCGGTCTCACCGTTAACGTAATCAGGCCCTAACTTTTGTAAAATCTTTACTGGTGAATGGAAGCACACTTCCAGGACTCATCCTTTCTTTAACGAAAAAGCTATTTTCAAGACAATACATCAGTGCATGCACTTGATTCTACCGTGAAAGATGGCTCACCCATTCCAAAGGAAAAAATGATTCCTAGGAATGTAGAAATAATAGCTGAAGTTAAAGGAAGCCGTACACAAGCTCCTGTATATAAGTTGCATTGTAGCAGTATCTGCAGTAGTCGACAGGAGTCTATTGACATATTACGATTTTTACACAAATATGTAAATAAAATTGTTAAATGGAAGAATAAGATGTCGCAAGGACCAGGTCCATGTAAAATAAGAAAACATACTAAGTTGCTGGGTTATTCTCTGGCTTGTGTTTCAAGTAAACTGTGCAAAGTGTGCCAAAGCACTTTATCACTTAAGAATGTTAGCTGCACACCACTCTGAAATGTGGATGTTAGTAAGGAGAAAGTTGAACAAAGAGATGAAAATTTGCAATCTCTGTTAATCAATTTGATGGCGTGCCAATGTGGCACCAATGAATATTGGTATCATCGTCATGGTGAACTTAAATGCATGGTAAGAAACCTAGGTACACCTAAATGGTTTCTAGTACTTAGTTGTGCTAAATATGCGTCAGATGATTTACTTGAATTCCTATAAGAAGCAAATTCAACTGTAAAAAACATTGAACTGAAGACAGCTGAAACACTCTGTTCCTTGGATCCTGTAAATGTCTGCAGGTATTTTAACCACCGATAAAAACATTTCACCTCTTGGAGAGGTAACTGATTTCTTTTGGTTAAAAGAGTACCAAGCCAGAGGTGCTCCTCATATACACATGCTATTATGGATAAAGAATGCACCAACATTTGGAACAGATAGTGATGATGCTGTTTTGTCTTTCATTGAGCAGTATGTTACATGTGCTATTCCAAGAGAAAGAGGAGAAAAGAGCTTGAGACAAGATGTTTGTCTGTTTTAAAGTCATATATGTGGAAAATACTGCAGACGGAAATACAAATGTAAAGGAAAATTGTATACAAAATACCATTTTGGATTCCCATGACCTATATTTTCTGAAGGAAGAGTAAATAGTTTTTTGTCAGCAATAAGAAATACAATAACTTGAATATCTCCTAAGAATACATACATCTTTAGAAGAACAGAAGCTTCAAAGTATATTATTGACTAATATCCAGTCATTTTAAAAATGAGGAACGCTAACATGGATATTCAGACAACTCATTTGCTGTTGCTCGTTATGTCACATCATATATTACAACATTTGAAAAGTCAGAGATGAAAGAAATGCAGGAAGAAATTTCCACAGAAAAGAGTCTCAGCAAGAAATTGTACAGATTTAGCTTGAAGATGCTTTCCCATAGACATATAAGATCTTATGAATGTTTGGATCGCTTGAGCTCAGTCAGTTTGTATTCAAAGTCAAGACAAATCATTTACAAAAATCTAGCTCTAGTCTCCACATGAAACAGAGTATTGAAGTCTATTCCAGAATTCCAATACTTAGCACAGTATTAGCCAGCAAACACTGATATTGCCAAAACTAATATGTTGGATACAAACTATTCCCAAAAGAAGTACACATTTTGAAAACCTATGTCTGTATGAAATATATCAATATTATAGGTTTAAAAAGAATGGTACAGAAAATATAAAAGAAGAAAAATATGCAGTAATTGGATGTGATGGATGTTTAGTCAAACCTGACAAAGGAAATCTTATTAATCACAGAAAACTCAGTTGTGAAACTCCAGGTAAGAGAGAATTTTGCTATCTAGCACTTCAGCAACTTTTCAAACCTCGGCATAGTGAAACAGAATTACTTGGAGATTTTGACTGCTAAGAAGATTCCTTTAATGCAAGTAAAGATAGTATTCAGTGTATGGTATTTCCGACTTACTTAAAAATGATGAATGATAAGATTGAACAAGAAGGAACTATTGCAGGTGAAATAGCTAGAGAATGTTCACAAAGCAGTCTAAGTTCTGGTCCACTGACTCAAGATCCACTTGGATAACCAATTATTGAAAACGAAGCAGCAATGGCCATGAATGAGGCGGAAACTGCAATGCAGCAAGCACAACAGCATATTATTCAGCTTGAGGAGTTAGAGAAAAACTGAATATTGAACAAAAACAAATATATCTACATGTGAAACAACAAGTAAAACATGGCTTCCTCCACACAAAAAAGAATGTCAATGTTCATCTTTTTAACCTATTCTATTGTTCATTTTTCATTTTCAAAATCTTTATTTCGATGATTGTTCATCATAAAAGATACAAAACAATACAGTCATACGATGTTAAAAAAATAATAGTCTTGCAATATTAAAAACTCCCACAGTTAAAAAGGATAAAACTAATTCGATCAGATGCTCATGTTGGGCGCATTCTTAGTAGATTACTGCCTAGTTTCGAAGGGCCGCATTCAAACAATAGCGCCTCCTATGCCAGACAGTGCCCAAGTATTTTGCCACAGCAAACACGATATTTTCAGCAAGGTCAGTTTTAAGTACCCTGTAAGCCACCAGACACTCAGAGAAGCCTACATTTTTACACAGTGGTACTATCCATTTCTTTCTTGCACCGCTGTACGCTGGGCAGAAAAAGAGGATGTGCATATCTGTCTCCATATCCACACCGCACCCAGGGCAGCTACTCTCAGTGGACATACTCCACTTGCATGTGAGGGCACGTATCGGTAGTGACCCGTGCCTCCACTGCACATAAAGCTTCCTTATGAGGGGCGGGTAGATAATGTCTAGGACTGGTTCGAAACAGTAGCAGTCTTTAAAAAGCAGAAAAGACTCAGTGCAGGACCCCATATTTTTATTTTGCACAAGTGTCGCTAGTTTATGTTCATAATAGATTTTTGCCATTCGCTTCTTGTATTTACAACAAGGGGTGGTGATGGACAGAGTCTCTGAATTAAGCAGAATACTCTCACCCAGTCAAGTGATCAGGGCTAAATCCAACACCGTTTTTTAGCTCATTGCACCATCCCAGTTTCAGAACCTGGCTGTATGCAAATTAGTCTGTCCCTGGCCCAGTGCATCATGGGAACAGGGCAGACCAGACTACAAAAGCCAATTCTTACACTGGGAAGGAAACAAGCTTCCGGGGACCGGTTTCTGGCATTTCAGCCGTCTTCGGCCCGGCTTGCTTGAATCCTGATGGTGCAAAGAGCAAGGGACTCACATCTGAGTATACCCTTCCACGCTTAGGGTGGACAAAAATATTTACAACAAGGGGTGGTGATGGACAGAGTCTCTGAATTAAGCAGAATACTCTCACCCAGTCAAGTGATCAGGGCTAAATCCAACACCGTTTTTTAGCTCATTGCACCATCCCAGTTTCAGAACCTGGCTGTATGCAAATTAGTCTGTCCCTGGCCCAGTGCATCATGGGAACAGGGCAGACCAGACTACAAAAGCCAATTCTTACACTGGGAAGGAAACAAGCTTCCGGGGACCGGTTTCTGGCATTTCAGCCGTCTTCGGCCCGGCTTGCTTGAATCCTGATGGTGCAATGAGCAAGGGACTCACATCTGAGTATACCCTTCCACGCTTAGGGTGGACAAAAATATTTACAACAAGGGGTGGTGATGGACAGAGTCTCTGAATTAAGCAGAATACTCTCACCCAGTCAAGTGATCAGGGCTAAATCCAACACCGTTTTTTAGCTCATTGCACCATCCCAGTTTCAGAACCTGGCTGTATGCAAATTAGTCTGTCCCTGGCCCAGTGCATCATGGGAACAGGGCAGACCAGACTACAAAAGCCAATTCTTACACTGGGAAGGAAACAAGCTTCCGGGGACCGGTTTCTGGCATTTCAGCCGTCTTCGGCCCGGCTTGCTTGAATCCTGATGGTGCAATGAGCAAGGGACTCACATCTGAGTATACCCTTCCACGCTTAGGGTGGACAAAAATATTTACAACAAGGGGTGGTGATGGACAGAGTCTCTGAATTAAGCAGAATACTCTCACCCAGTCAAGTGATCAGGGCTAAATCCAACACCGTTTTTTAGCTCATTGCACCATCCCAGTTTCAGAACCTGGCTGTATGCAAATTAGTCTGTCCCTGGCCCAGTGCATCATGGGAACAGGGCAGACCAGACTACAAAAGCCAATTCTTACACTGGGAAGGAAACAAGCTTCCGGGGACCGGTTTCTGGCATTTCAGCCGTCTTCGGCCCGGCTTGCTTGAATCCTGATGGTGCAATGAGCAAGGGACTCACATCTGAGTATACCCTTCCACGCTTAGGGTGGACAAAAATATTTACAACAAGGGGTGGTGATGGACAGAGTCTCTGAATTAAGCAGAATACTCTCACCCAGTCAAGTGATCAGGGCTAAATCCAACACCGTTTTTTAGCTCATTGCACCATCCCAGTTTCAGAACCTGGCTGTATGCAAATTAGTCTGTCCCTGGCCCAGTGCATCATGGGAACAGGGCAGACCAGACTACAAAAGCCAATTCTTACACTGGGAAGGAAACAAGCTTCCGGGGACCGGTTTCTGGCATTTCAGCCGTCTTCGGCCCGGCTTGCTTGAATCCTGATGGTGCAATGAGCAAGGGACTCACATCTGAGTATACCCTTCCACGCTTAGGGTGGACAAAAATATTTACAACAAGGGGTGGTGATGGACAGAGTCTCTGAATTAAGCAGAATACTCTCACCCAGTCAAGTGATCAGGGCTAAATCCAACACCGTTTTTTAGCTCATTGCACCATCCCAGTTTCAGAACCTGGCTGTATGCAAATTAGTCTGTCCCTGGCCCAGTGCATCATGGGAACAGGGCAGACCAGACTACAAAAGCCAATTCTTACACTGGGAAGGAAACAAGCTTCCGGGGACCGGTTTCTGGCATTTCAGCCGTCTTCGGCCCGGCTTGCTTGAATCCTGATGGTGCAATGAGCAAGGGACTCACATCTGAGTATACCCTTCCACGCTTAGGGTGGACAAAAATATTTACAACAAGGGGTGGTGATGGACAGAGTCTCTGAATTAAGCAGAATACTCTCACCCAGTCAAGTGATCAGGGCTAAATCCAACACCGTTTTTTAGCTCATTGCACCATCCCAGTTTCAGAACCTGGCTGTATGCAAATTAGTCTGTCCCTGGCCCAGTGCATCATGGGAACAGTGCAGACCAGACTACAAAAGCCAATTCTTACACTGGGAAGGAAACAAGCTTCCGGGGACCGGTTTCTGGCATTTCAGCCGTCTTCGGCCCGGCTTGCTTGAATCCTGATGGTGCAATGAGCAAGGGACTCACATCTGAGTATACCCTTCCACGCTTAGGGTGGACAAAAATATTTACAACAAGGGGTGGTGATGGTCAGAGTCTCTGAATTAAGCAGAATACTCTCACCCAGTCAAGTGATCAGGGCTAAATCCAACACCGTTTTTTAGCTCATTGCACCATCCCAGTTTCAGAACCTGGCTGTATGCAAATTAGTCTGTCCCTGGCCCAGTGCATCATGGGAACAGGGCAGACCAGACTACAAAAGCCAATTCTTACACTGGGAAGGAAACAAGCTTCCGGGGACCGGTTTCTGGCATTTCAGCCGTCTTCGGCCCGGCTTGCTTGAATCCTGATGGTGCAATGAGCAAGGGACTCACATCTGAGTATACCCTTCCACGCTTAGGGTGGACAAAAATATTTACAACAAGGGGTGGTGATGGACAGAGTCTCTGAATTAAGCAGAATACTCTCACCCAGTCAAGTGATCAGGGCTAAATCCAACACCGTTTTTTAGCTCATTGCACCATCCCAGTTTCAGAACCTGGCTGTATGCAAATTAGTCTGTCCCTGGCCCAGTGCATCATGGGAACAGGGCAGACCAGACTACAAAAGCCAATTCTTACACTGGGAAGGAAACAAGCTTCCGGGGACCGGTTTCTGGCATTTCAGCCGTCTTCGGCCCGGCTTGCTTGAATCCTGATGGTGCAATGAGCAAGGGACTCACATCTGAGTATACCCTTCCACGCTTAGGGTGGACAAAAATATTTACAACAAGGGGTGGTGATGGACAGAGTCTCTGAATTAAGCAGAATACTCTCACCCAGTCAAGTGATCAGGGCTAAATCCAACACCGTTTTTTAGCTCATTGCACCATCCCAGTTTCAGAACCTGGCTGTATGCAAATTAGTCTGTCCCTGGCCCAGTGCATCATGGGAACAGGGCAGACCAGACTACAAAAGCCAATTCTTACACTGGGAAGGAAACAAGCTTCCGGGGACCGGTTTCTGGCATTTCAGCCGTCTTCGGCCCGGCTTGCTTGAATCCTGATGGTGCAATGAGCAAGGGACTCACATCTGAGTATACCCTTCCACGCTTAGGGTGGACAAAAATATTTACAACAAGGGGTGGTGATGGACAGAGTCTCTAAATTAAGCAGAATACTCTCACCCAGTCAAGTGATCAGGGCTAAATCCAACACCGTTTTTTAGCTCATTGCACCATCCCAGTTTCAGAACCTGGCTGTATGCAAATTAGTCTGTCCCTGGCCCAGTGCATCATGGGAACAGGGCAGACCAGACTACAAAAGCCAATTCTTACACTGGGAAGGAAACAAGCTTCCGGGGAACGGTTTCTGGCATTTCAGCCGTCTTCGGCCCGGCTTGCTTGAATCCTGATGGTGCAATGAGCAAGGGACTCACATCTGAGTATACCCTTCCACGCTTAGGGTGGACAAAAATATTTACAACAAGGGGTGGTGATGGACAGAGTCTCTGAATTAAGCAGAATACTCTCACCCAGTCAAGTGATCAGGGCTAAATCCAACACCGTTTTTTAGCTCATTGCACCATCCCAGTTTCAGAACCTGGCTGTATGCAAATTAGTCTGTCCCTGGCCCAGTGCATCATGGGAACAGGGCAGACCAGACTACAAAAGCCAATTCTTACACTGGGAAGGAAACAAGCTTCCGGGGACCGGTTTCTGGCATTTCAGCCGTCTTCGGCCCGGCTTGCTTGAATCCTGATGGTGCAATGAGCAAGGGACTCACATCTGAGTATACCCTTCCACGCTTAGGGTGGACAAAAATATTTACAACAAGGGGTGGTGATGGACAGAGTCTCTGTCCCTCACCACCCCTTGTTAAATATTTTTGTCCACCCTAAGCGTGGAAGGGTATACTCAGACATGAGTCCCTTGCTCATTGCACCATCAGGATTCAAGCAAGCCGGGCCGAAGACGGCTGTAATGCCAGAAACCGGTCCCCGGAAGCTTGTTTCCTTCCCAGTGTAAGAATTGGCTTTTGTAGTTTGGTTTGCCCTGTTCCCATCATGCACTGGGACAGGAACAGACTAATTTGCATACAGCCAGGTTCTGAAACTGGGATGGTGCAATGAGCTAAAAAACGGTGTTGGATCTAGCCCTGATCTTTTGACTGGGTGAGAGTATTCTGCTTAATTCAGAGACTCTGTCCCTCACCACCCCTTGTTGTAAATATTTTTGTCCACCCTAAGCGTGGAAGGGTATACTCAGACATGAGTCCCTTGCTCATTGCACCATCAGGATTCAAGCAAGCCGGGCCGAAGACGGCTATAATGCCAGAAACCGGTCCCCGGAAGCTTGTTTCCTTCCCAGTGTAAGAATTGGCTTTTGTGGTTTGGTTTGCCCTGTTCCCATCATGCACTGGGACAGGAACAGACTAATTTGCATACAGCCAGGTTCTGAAACTGGGATGGTGCAATGAGCTAAAAAACATTGTTGGATCTAGCCCTGATCTTTTGACTGGGTGAGAGTATTCTGCTTAATTCAGAGACTCTGTCCCTCACCACCCCTTGTTGCAAATAAATATTTTTGTCCACCCTAAGCGTGGAAGGGTATACTCAGACATGAGTCCCTTGCTCATTGCACCATCAGGATTCAAGCAAGCCGGGCCGAAGACGGCTGTAATGCCAGAAACCGGTCCCCGGAAGCTTGTTTCCTTCCCAGTGTAAGAATTGGCTTTTGTAGTTTGGTTTGCCCTGTTCCCATCATGCACTGGGACAGGAACAGACTAATTTGCATACAGCCAGGTTCTGAAACTGGGATGGTGCAATGAGCTAAAAAACGGTGTTGGATCTAGCCCTGATCTTTTGACTGGGTGAGAGTATTCTGCTTAATTCAGAGACTCTGTCCCTCACCACCCCTTGTTGTAAATATTTTTGTCCACCCTAAGCGTGGAAGGGTATACTCAGACATGAGTCCCTTGCTCATTGCACCATCAGGATTCAAGCAAGCCGGGCCGAAGACGGCTGTAATGCCAGAAACCGGTCCCCGGAAGCTTGTTTCCTTCCCAGTGTAAGAATTGGCTTTTGTAGTTTGGTTTGCCCTGTTCCCATCATGCACTGGGACAGGAACAGACTAATTTGCATACAGCCAGGTTCTGAAACTGGGATGGTGCAATGAGCTAAAAAACGGTGTTGGATCTAGCCCTGATCTTTTGACTGGGTGAGAGTATTCTGCTTAATTCAGAGACTCTGTCCCTCACCACCCCTTGTTGTAAATATTTTTGTCCACCCTAAGCGTGGAAGGGTATACTCAGACATGAGTCCCTTGCTCATTGCACCATCAGGATTCAAGCAAGCCGGGCCGAAGACGGCTGTAATGCCAGAAACCGGTCCCCGGAAGCTTGTTTCCTTCCCAGTGTAAGAATTGGCTTTTGTAGTTTGGTTTGCCCTGTTCCCATCATGCACTGGGACAGGAACAGACTAATTTGCATACAGCCAGGTTCTGAAACTGGGATGATGCAATGAGCTAAAAAACGGTGTTGGATCTAGCCCTGATCTTTTGACTGGGTGAGAGTATTCTGCTTAATTCAGAGACTCTGTCCCTCACCACCCCTTGTTGTAAATATTTTTGTCCACCCTAAGCGTGGAAGGGTATACTCAGACATGAGTCCCTTGCTCATTGCACCATCAGGATTCAAGCAAGCCGGGCCGAAGACGGCTGTAATGCCAGAAACCGGTCCCCGGAAGCTTGTTTCCTTCCCAGTGTAAGAATTGGCTTTTGTAGTTTGGTTTGCCCTGTTCCCATCATGCACTGGGACAGGAACAGACTAATTTGCATACAGCCAGGTTCTGAAACTGGGATGGTGCAATGAGCTAAAAAACGGTGTTGGATCTAGCCCTGATCTTTTGACTGGGTGAGAGTATTCTGCTTAATTCAGAGACTCTGTCCCTCACCACCCCTTGTTGTAAATATTTTTGTCCACCCTAAGCGTGGAAGGGTATACTCAGACATGAGTCCCTTGCTCATTGCACCATCAGGATTCAAGCAAGCCGGGCCGAAGACGGCTGTAATGCCAGAAACCGGTCCCCGGAAGCTTGTTTCCTTCCCAGTGTAAGAATTGGCTTTTGTAGTTTGGTTTGCCCTGTTCCCATCATGCACTGGGACAGGAACAGACTAATTTGCATACAGCCAGGTTCTGAAACTGGGATGGTGCAATGAGCTAAAAAACGGTGTTGGATCTAGCCCTGATCTTTTGACTGGGTGAGAGTATTCTGCTTAATTCAGAGACTCTGTCCCTCACCACCCCTTGTTGTAAATATTTTTGTCCACCCTAAGCGTGGAAGGGTATACTCAGACATGAGTCCCTTGCTCATTGCACCATCAGGATTCAAGCAAGCCGGGCCGAAGACGGCTGTAATGCCAGAGACCGGTCCCCGGAAGCTTGTTTCCTTCCCAGTGTAAGAATTGGCTTTTGTAGTTTGGTTTGCCCTGTTCCCATCATGCAGTGGGACAGGAACAGACTAATTTGCATACAGCCAGGTTCTGAAACTGGGATGGTGCAATGAGCTAAAAAACGGTGTTGGATCTAGCCCTGATCTTTTGACTGGGTGAGAGTATTCTGCTTAATTCAGAGACTCTGTCCCTCACCACCCCTTGTTGTAAATATTTTTGTCCACCCTAAGCGTGGAAGGGTATACTCAGACATGAGTCCCTTGCTCATTGCACCATCAGGATTCAAGCAAGCCGGGCCGAAGACGGCTGTAATGCCAGAAACCGGTCCCCGGAAGCTTGTTTCCTTCCCAGTGTAAGAATTGGCTTTTGTAGTTTGGTTTGCCCTGTTCCCATCATGCACTGGGACAGGAACAGACTAATTTGCATACAGCCAGGTTCTGAAACTGGGATGGTGCAATGAGCTAAAAAACGGTGTTGGATCTAGCCCTGATCTTTTGACTGGGTGAGAGTATTCTGCTTAATTCAGAGACTCTGTCCCTCACCACCCCTTGTTGTAAATATTTTTGTCCACCCTAAGCGTGGAAGGGTATACTCAGACATGAGTCCCTTGCTCATTGCACCATCAGGATTCAAGCAAGCCGGGCCGAAGACGGCTGTAATGCCAGAAACCGGTCCCCGGAAGCTTGTTTCCTTCCCAGTGTAAGAATTGGCTTTTGTAGTTTGGTTTGCCCTGTTCCCATCATGCACTGGGACAGGAACAGACTAATTTGCATACAGCCAGGTTCTGAAACTGGGATGGTGCAATGAGCTAAAAAACGGTGTTGGATCTAGCCCTGATCTTTTGACTGGGTGAGAGTATTCTGCTTAATTCAGAGACTCTGTCCCTCACCACCCCTTGTTGTAAATATTTTTGTCCACCCTAAGCGTGGAAGGGTATACTCAGACATGAGTCCCTTGCTCATTGCACCATCAGGATTCAAGCAAGCCGGGCCGAAGACGGCTGTAATGCCAGAAACCGGTCCCCGGAAGCTTGTTTCCTTCCCAGTGTAAGAATTGGCTTTTGTAGTTTGGTTTGCCCTGTTCCCATCATGCACTGGGACAGGAACAGACTAATTTGCATACAGCCAGGTTCTGAAACTGGGATGGTGCAATGAGCTAAAAAACGGTGTTGGATCTAGCCCTGATCTTTTGACTGGGTGAGAGTATTCTGCTTAATTCAGAGACTCTGTCCCTCACCACCCCTTGTTGTAAATATTTTTGTCCACCCTAAGCGTGGAAGGGTATACTCAGACATGAGTCCCTTGCTCATTGCACCATCAGGATTCAAGCAAGCCGGGCCGAAGACGGCTGTAATGCCAGAAACCGGTCCCCGGAAGCTTGTTTCCTTCCCAGTGTAAGAATTGGCTTTTGTAGTTTGGTTTGCCCTGTTCCCATCATGCACTGGGACAGGAACAGACTAATTTGCATACAGCCAGGTTCTGAAACTGGGATGGTGCAATGAGCTAAAAAACGGTGTTGGATCTAGCCCTGATCTTTTGACTGGGTGAGAGTATTCTGCTTAATTCAGAGACTCTGTCCCTCACCACCCCTTGTTGTAAATATTTTTGTCCACCCTAAGCGTGGAAGGGTATACTCAGACATGAGTCCCTTGCTCATTGCACCATCAGGATTCAAGCAAGCCGGGCCGAAGACGGCTGTAATGCCAGAAACCGGTCCCCGGAAGCTTGTTTCCTTCCCAGTGTAAGAATTGGCTTTTGTAGTTTGGTTTGCCCTGTTCCCATCATGCACTGGGACAGGAACAGACTAATTTGCATACAGCCAGGTTCTGAAACTGGGATGGTGCAATGAGCTAAAAAACGGTGTTGGATCTAGCCCTGATCTTTTGACTGGGTGAGAGTATTCTGCTTAATTCAGAGACTCTGTCCCTCACCACCCCTTGTTGTAAATATTTTTGTCCACCCTAAGCGTGGAAGGGTATACTCAGACATGAGTCCCTTGCTCATTGCACCATCAGGATTCAAGCAAGCCGGGCCGAAGACGGCTGTAATGCCAGAAACCGGTCCCCGGAAGCTTGTTTCCTTCCCAGTGTAAGAATTGGCTTTTGTAGTTTGGTTTGCCCTGTTCCCATCATGCACTGGGACAGGAACAGACTAATTTGCATACAGCCAGGTTCTGAAACTGGGATGGTGCAATGAGCTAAAAAACGGTGTTGGATCTAGCCCTGATCTTTTGACTGGGTGAGAGTATTCTGCTTAATTCAGAGACTCTGTCCCTCACCACCCCTTGTTGTAAATATTTTTGTCCACCCTAAGCGTGGAAGGGTATACTCAGACATGAGTCCCTTGCTCATTGCACCATCAGGATTCAAGCAAGCCGGGCCGAAGACGGCTGTAATGCCAGAAACCGGTCCCCGGAAGCTTGTTTCCTTCCCAGTGTAAGAATTGGCTTTTGTAGTTTGGTTTGCCCTGTTCCCATCATGCACTGGGACAGGAACAGACTAATTTGCATACAGCCAGGTTCTGAAACTGGGATGGTGCAATGAGCTAAAAAACGGTGTTGGATCTAGCCCTGATCTTTTGACTGGGTGAGAGTATTCTGCTTAATTCAGAGACTCTGTCCCTCACCACCCCTTGTTGTAAATATTCGCTTCTTGGGCAGCACTGGACAGGTGACCAAAGGGTTAGACCATACAGTGTGTAAACCAATACTCTCCAGCCCCGATTTAACAAACTTAAGCCAGGGGATTCTGCCTGCTCTAGGGAGGGAAAGAATCTCTTGCAAGGCCTCCCTATAACTAACTAATTCTGGAGTGGCCCAAATCCTGCGCCAGAACATCAATGGTCTCAGAGATAGTTCTTCATCTATTGGTCTCAAGCCTAGGTCTAGCCTCAGTGGGGTTAACGGAGTGCTAAGGGGGAGTAACAAAAGCCTCCTGATCAACTTGTTCTCCACCTTTAACAGATCATTACATGGTAGATGTCCCCACAGTTCGCTGCCGTACATTGCCGCACCTTTTGCCTGGATCTTATAAATCTCTAAGGATGGGCCAACAGGTCTCATCGATGACTTGTTCTTCTCAATCATTTTTGAGATCCCACCTACAAACTGCACTAATTTGAGGTGCGCTTTTTCTTGTTGGTGGCCCCAGGCTAGGTTTTCATTCAAGGTGACCCCCAGATATTCGAAAGTACAAATCCTTTCGAGTTTGACCGTGCCAATGGACGGTACAAATCGGGATTTGGGAGTTGGATTGAAAACCATATACTTCGTCTTTCCGGTGTTAATTTCCAACCCATGTTCGCTGCAAAAATCCACGAACCCGTTGAGGACACGCTGTATACCCATTGGGGATTTAGAAAGCAGCAGGGTGTCGTCTGCGAACATGATCGCCGGCACCCTGCTGCCAGCGAGCCTTGGAGCATCACTATCTGCAACCCTGTTAAGATGGTCGATTATCCCGTTGACATAGAGGCAAAACAGGGTCGGTGCAAGCACGCACCCCTGTCTTACCCCCCTGCCAACGGGAAATTTACCAGAGAGGCCCCCAGACCTGCCACACCTGACCCGGGCGTAATTGTCTGTGTGAAGACGAATTATCACCTTCAGAAGACTTGGCAGGACCCCCATTTTGCCTAAGACCCTCCACAAGTTACTACGCGGGACAAGGTCGAACGCAGCTCTCAGGTCCACGAATACAGTGTAAAGGCTGCCACCCTCCAACTGTACCGTTTTCCAGAAAATGAGTGCCAAACGAAAGACCTGGTCGATTGTAGAGACCCCAGATCTAAACCCGGCTTGGAACGGGCTCAGTATTTCATTATCTACAACCCATTCTAGTAAACGATCAAGGACCATACGGGAGAACAGTTTCTGTGTTACATCCAGGAGACTAATTGGCCTATAATTGGCTGGGAGCAATGGACACCCTTTCTTGAATATTGGGACTATCTCAGCCCCCAGCCATGTGGCGGGGGGTGACATACCCTCAAGAATAGCGTTAAAGAACACCTGGAGATAAGGTGCCCAGATGTCAACCTCATGCTTAAACAGGTCCCCGGGGAGTTTATCCAACCCCGGGGCCTTTTCAGCTGACAAACCCAGGATTGCTGCGCTGACCTCTCCCAATGTAAACATACCCATAGGTGCTGCATCCGAGGCAGGGTCTGTGTCCTCAGGGACTTCCATGGTTTCCATATGGTCCACATCAGCCGCTCTATACAGAGAGGCGAAGTGTTCTTCCCAAACGGACGATGCAATATTAGCCTTGACTGCTTTGGTAGGTTCAGCTGACCCATATTGGACAATTTGCCAGAATTTGCGGGCGTCCCTCCATTGAAGAGCGCTCCTCATATCTGACCAATTCTCAAAGTCCCATTCAATTTTGGCGTTGTGAATAAGATTTTTATATGTTGCTTGCCTAATCTTGATCTTACTAGGACTTTCCCGTTCTTTGAGGGACTTTAGGAGTTCTGCCTTAGCTCTCCTACATTCGGCGTTGAACCATGAAGCGCGCATCCCCCTTGAATTCCTAATTTTCACTACAGGGTTCAAGACTTCAGCTAAGGTCATGACCAGCTCCTGGTGGATACCTGCCAATACTCTGTGTCCTTCCGGGGACGGTAACCCGGGTAATAATTTTTCCACTTGTTCTGAACTTGGAACCAGTATAGTGTACAATCTCTGGATATCAGCGTAGTTTCCCACTATTTTGGGCCATCTAATTTGCTGCCTGTTGCTGGCTGCTATTAGATCTGGGGCCAAGTTTGCAGTACACTCCTGCTCCCCCGGTACTACCCCCTGCACTTCAAACCCGAGCGCCAGCGCATTATGGTCGCTGTCCAATCTGGTAAGTACTTGGAAGTCCTTGACTTTCTCCCAGTCTCTGGATTCCACCAGCATATAATCTATTCGAGACTCTTGCCCTGGTTTGTTATAAGTGGGCCTTGGTGGTATGTCTTCTTTTATACGCCTGTTACAGGCTCTCAGTGAATTAGCCAAAGTAAAGGAAGTAATCTGCACAGCCAGTGGGGACCACGCCTTTATTACAGGGCCTGCCGGGGGTGGGATTCCCCAGAGATCATCCTCTTCAGTTGTTGCACCCTCTAGAAAGGTCGGCAGCGGCTCAAACTGATTGTTAAAATCCCCTCCCACTATTCTATTGTACATTAGTGGTAAAGCTGGAACAGGAAAAAGTTTATAAATTAAAGTTCTGACAAGTTATCTAGACGGGACTACAGGATCACATTTTATATTGTGTTGTAACAGTTCCAACTGGATTAGCCGCACCCACCATTCAAGGAATTACTTTACATCGATTACTTATGCTACCTGTTGAACATGATATAAATTGGAATATCTGAAGCTTTCTGGAGAAGCTTCTTATGAAGTCTCAAGAGTACTGAAGAAACTAAAACCTTTAATTATTGATGAAGTGAGCATGGTCTCAAACTTAATGCTTCCCTTTGAACACTTGAGAATGTAACAGATTTTAAAAACAGATTATGATGTGCTTTTTGGAGGAAAACATTGAATTGTATTTGGAGACCTACTACAATGTACTCCCGTTAAAGGATAACCTGTTTATCAAACGCTTCTACATGATGACACAAGGAAATCTTTGGGAAGTATTGGGAATGTAAATATTTGGTTTAAATTTCAGTATAAAGAACTTGTAAAGAATGTGCAACAAGCAGGTCAGGGAGACTATGTAAATATTCTTAACCCCTTCCATGCGCCCGTCGGCCAACGGCCGCCGCGAGCACTACCTCCGTAGTGCTGCGCATCTTCGTTGGCCGGGGAAGCCCCACCCACTCAAAAAAAACGCCGCACAGCGGCAGAATTGCCGCTGTGGTTAAGTGGTTGAAGACATAAGAATTGGTATGTTGACAGAAAATGGTAAACAAGCTTTAGAATGTCGGCTACTAAGGAACTTGTTGACATCTGAAAAAACTGAAGCAGATGTTTTTTACAATATGCTCATAGAAAATAAATCTATAGTTTGCCTAATGCCTACACTGCAAGAGTGTACTATTTGTAATCAACAACTAATCAAACTGGAAAAACAACAAATTCTGGAAATTAGAGCTATTGCCAAAATCAAACACCAGTCAGTAACAATTCTTCTTACTGAGAAACTACAGGCTAAATAGGATTCTTTGGAAAAGTCTGTATCTAGAAATGCAGGATTAGAAAAGTGTTTACATGTATGTAAAAATTGTTGAGAAATTTTGTGCGTAATTTGAATGTAGAAGAAGGATTAGTAAATGGAGCAATGGGAAAAGTTGTTGATTTTGTTAATTTTCAAAATAGAGATGGAATAGAAGTTTTCATTATAAAATTTGACCAGATGAATAAAGTAAGACAGATTGGGCGTTGTGTTGTATGTTTTTGCTTGTAAAGGACTTGTATGTTCGGAGACAACAGTTTCCTCTGTCTCTAACATATGCAGTAAATATTCACAAATCTCAAGGTTTAAGTATAGACAGAGCTTTTGTAAATATTGGTAGGACTGTGTTCAAAGAGGGGATGGCATACTTTGCATTGTCCCGAGTAAGAACACTGACCAGTTTGTATTTGATAGATTTTGAAGAGAAGAAGGTTAGTGCTGATGCAAACTGTGTAAGAGAGTACAATCGTTTAAGAAGGCTTTATGCTCCTCATTTATCTGAATACCCGATATATGAGAAAGGTATAGTAAGTCCAAAATGGAAATATATCAAACATGCAAGTGAAGTTCAAGATAAGAAAAGCATTGAAGGTAAAGTTAAAGGTGTAAAGAAAAAAAGTGGAAAGTGATGATGACATCGTAGAATACCACTTGGAAAACCGTTCAGGTATCAACTGTGATGCTAATGTGATTCTGAACGTAGTCTTTCATTTACCAAGTCTTCATCAACAAAGGTCAGCCTGACAGACACTGTTCATTTCAGGTCAGGCAGCCAGGAGGCAGACATGCCCTAAATACGCAGGCTCCTGGCTGCCTGAGCTGAACTTTGCTCAACTGAGGAAGTCACAGCTCTTGTGGGTGGACCTACTTAGCTCAGCAAAGGTCCCTGAGACCCTCCCCTCAGTGATGAAGGATAGCATCACTGATTGCCTCCCACCAGGGGGCTTCAGTTTTAAGCCCTGAAGAAGCCAGGGGCGTGTGTCAATCAGTGACACTTCATCACAGAGTGGGGTGGGATCAGCAGTCTCACTGACCACATCCCACTCTGTGATGACGTTGGGACTACTGCCTTCCCTCATTGGCTGACCTTAGGTCAGTCAATAAGGAAAGGCATCAGTCCCAAGCCTCGTGGAACCTCTGAGGCAGAGGTGGCTGCAGATAAGTGTGTGTTTTCTTTTAAATTAATGTTTGGTGTGTGCATGCGTGTTTGGTAGAGAGTGTTATGAATGGGTGTGTTTGTGTGTGTGTGTGTGTGTGTGTGCATGTATGAATGCATGACTGTGAGTGTTATGTGTGTGTGTGTGTGTGTGTGTCCTGCCAACCTCCCTTTAGAATATCTTGGTAGAGTAGACACCAAAACATCTCCGAGCTCCTCCCTCTCAGAGAGGAGGTTGTAGCCCTCAAAGGACCTAGGTTTCTCCTTTGAGAGGAGAATCCCATATGATGAAGCATGTCACCTCTGGTGAGTGAGGGATTTTGTCCTATAAAGGGATTTTTCCAAAGATAGGTCTGTGTGATATAATCCGTGGTTTTCGTACTTCCTCACTTCACTAACTAGACCCAAGGATTCTGTTTGTATTTTCTTGTTTAACACATGTTCCCAAGTCCACAGTGGTTTATATAGTTTGAGAAAGGTACAGTGTGAATAGGTTGTAGTTGTATATAGTCTGACACGTGCTGCAGCTAATGATTGTAACATGGAAACTCAATTGTCTGTTCTTGTAACTGCAAATGTATTCTGTCAAGTCTGAATGTCTGACTACTACTAGGAGTTAGATATGATTGAACTTGTACATCTAACGTAAGACATGTGGTGTACCGACTACGTATTCACTCATTAAATCACCCAGGCACTAAATATTCAGTTATAGAATTAGGTAAGCACTATTTACATACTCTTGGAATCACCTTTGCAGTACTTGTGCAGTCGTTCAACAACTCATACACTACTCATGTACTCATCCAATCACCAATGCACTACTAATGCACTCTTAAACTATCTGTCCATGAATGCAATCACCCAGACTGGACCCATGAACTTATATAACCAAACAGATACCACCTAACCTGCTTTACAATCACTCACACAGTATCTATAGAGTCATACAATCACCCAAAAAGTACCTATATGCTCTTGAAATCACCCAAACACTACTTCTACACTAATTCAATCACACATGTACTACACATTCACTTATCTTAACACCAAAACATTGATATTGCAGTTATACTATCAACATGGTACTACACATTTACTAATCTAAAAAAACAGACACTACCCAAGCAGCCATACAATCACCCAGTCAGTAAACATGTATTGATGCAATCACTTAGACAGTACCCATATACTCGTCCTGTCTCCCACACAAAACCTATACATTCATCTAATCAACTAAACACTACTCATGCCGTCATACAATCACCCAGGCTCTACCCTTATACTCATCTAATCATCCAGACGGTACTCTTAAACTTATCTAATCACCCATACAGTGCCCTTATAGTTATTCAACCACCTAGACAGTACTGACACACTCATCAAATTACCCAGGCACTAGTCATGCATACAAACAATGTTGTAGACACTGCTCATGCACTCTTACAGTCACCCACATGCTAACTATACACTCATTCAATCATCCAGGCAGAACATGTGCATTCATTCGATTACCCATGCACTATTCATCTGCACAAACAACCTTCCAGGCTGTAGTCATGCACTCTCACGATCTTTTATGCTCTTCTTCTGCACTCATCCAATCACTAATGCACTACTCATACAACTATAAATCAGCCAAACATTAGTCATTCATTCATACACTCTTACAATCACTCACACCCTACTTAAATAGTCATTCAGTCACACAGACAGTACTTATGTGCTAATACAATCAGTAAGGCACTATTCATCCAACTAAACTTTCAAACACTAATCATGCACTCATGACATATACATATACGATTATAGAAATCACTCTCCCACACACACACCTTGCCACCCAATCAGTTTCAAAACATATAATTTTTCTATTTTTAACCAGAATAGGTGGTTTAGTAAAAACATTTCTTGAAACTATTTTGAGCTTTTTTGTATTTTCAAAATATCTTTTTTTGGGTGTTTTCGACATTTAAAAAAAAAAAAAAAGTTCAATCTTTGGAATGTTGTGTTTGTAAAAAACTGTGGAACACAACGCAAGAAATCAGAAAAAAATTTACATTTATGTAATTTGGAGAGATTAAAAATAGCATCAATCAACTGCTCGCCAACACATAAAATGTCATTTAAAGTTTGCACAGTGATATTTCAAACTTTTTGAAATCATGCCAGAGTTGCAACCCCTTGCGATCCCATAAATACGTGTCGGCAAGGTGCAGACACCGTCGCAGATCTATAAAATACTTGGAAATTGGTTTTAAATTAACTTTAAAATATCTTCAATTTAATTTTACTACTGTAGGTGTGATTGAGCCTAGTTTAGGTGTTTAAAAAATGTATTTTAACTGTATTCAACACTCCAAAAAATATGAAAGGTCGTGACCCCTATACGCAGAGTCCACAAAAATCTGTTCTAAATGTCTTAAAAATATTTTACAACTACACTAATACTATTTTTTTTATGTTTGGTAATAAATCTCCTCCTTAAAAATATATATTATTTAGGTTTAAATATATATTTTACACTTACATTCGTATAACAGATTCACGCACTGAACGCATAAGTCCACGACTGGTGCGCTTCGCCTTTTTTTTAAACAAAAAAAGTTGTACAAAGAAAATATTTATGATAATGACACAATACATCATTTGCACTGTTATCCGTAATCATAGAAAAATTCACTTTGAAACAAACAGTAAATAAAATAATCCCAAAATACTGAACACAAATTTTCTGTTTCTAAAGTTAATTCTATCATACAATAACATGTTCTACAAAATTATAAACAATAAAGAAACTTTTACATTTTCTAAACATTGTACATTTTCAAATAAATAACACTATGAATATGTAATCAATTACCTTACATATCTTTTAAAAAAGTTTTTTTTTAACTTTTTAGAGATATGTAGAAAATTTTACAAAACATTTAAAAAGAATAGTTACCGAAATCTTTTAATAAGTAAGAACTTTTTTAAAACTTTAGAAATTAACTGAAAAAGACAAAGATTATAGGAACGTTATAGTTAGGAATGAACATTTTAAAAAACCTTAGAAATTCACTGAAAAAACAAAAGGTTACCAGGGTGTTATAGTTAGGAATTAAAAAAATTACAAACTTAGAAATTCACTGAAAAAAAAAAGATTACAGGGACGTTATAGTTAGGAAATAACATTTCACAAGTGGCTTAGAAATTCACTGAATAAAACAATGGTTGCAGGAACTTTACGGTTAAACTGACATTTCACTCGCACAAAACAAGAGAAATTCAGCCGTTATAGTAACTCGCACCCCAGAAATGCACTGCTTATGACCTCACATATTACATCACTCATGACATGGTCCATGACATCACTCATGACATTTCAAATGACACAGTTTCTGCCCTGTCACACCACAAATTCAGAGATGGGTGAGTTATTAGCAAAATATTCTCCATTGATACTGGTTCATTATAAAATTGTAAAATCCCTCCCTGTAAATGTGGGTAATGATTAGTAGTGTTCTCTGCTAAAACATCTTTCTCCACTTCAGAAAACATACATTGTACATCTTTAGGTATTACAAACCTAATTACTTTTGGTCTCTCATTTAACTCTGAATTGTTGATCTTTCGTGAAAGGTTCTGAGCAAATAAAGGTAAATAGCAGATACTATCAGAAAGGAAAGGGGTCCTCGGCAGAGGCAGACATATGAGTGCACTGGCAAAAGTTTGATACATTTATAGTCAAGGTGTAGGTCTAGACCAGCAGGGCCTACATATTTTATATGTATGCTATGACGATGGGTGCGCATATTGTTCTCATCATTTTCTTTCATTTTGCATAGTATTGTTGGGGTGGAGAACCTGACATACCCCAATGGATTAATCAATTGAATCAGCAATGCCAATATTTGTCCAAATGTAGAGGTAGCAAACACAGCCCCTAAGATGACAAGGACCACCTTCTTGCCGCGACCTTCCCCCATTGTCTTTTTCTATGATTACTACAATATTTCTTTTAGCTTACTTTTAGTACCTTGCCTCTTTATCTCACCTGTTGACTGTTGCAGAAGTGGTTCGCTGGAGCAGTTCATTTTGGAGGCTTCATGGTCTTTACCCCCTTCTCTTGTGCTGTTACCTTTTTTGTGTGTGACGTATGTACCCACGTTGGCAGCCCTTCACATTTCACAGTGGTGTTTGTACCTGAGATGACCTGACATGGTCCTTCCCACACTGGCTGCAAACAGTATCTCCAGGTATGGCTGTTCACTAAATCCCAATCTCCTGCTTCCAGACTATGACATGCTGCTGTCGATGATGCCAGGAAAGCCTGTTTATTCTGGCAAGACAGAGGGCATCAGATTGCTTGTAATACTCCATGATCAAGTCCTCAGTTATCGACATCAGTGCAGCAGTTGGTACCCAATATCTCCCATCAGTCTGTGCATTTGGATTTTATGCGGGGACTGTCCTGTTTTCTGGTTTGGGGTACATCGGATAATCAGGAGCACTAGAGACAGGTCATCAGGCCACTTCTAGGTGGGGGAGGAACAAAGCTTTTCCAGCTTGTTCTTTATTACAGTATTTAGTCTTTCTATCAGGCTAGAGGACTGGGGTGATATGCACAGTTAAATGTTTGAATTATGCCTATAGCCTTACAGATTACTTTCATAATTTCATTCTTGAAATGTTCACTGGGGTAATTCTCTAAGTACATCGGTACTACATACTGTTAAATCAGTTCCTTCAGTATCAATTTTGTCACAGTCATTGCATCACATTTGCACTTGAGGCAGGGCTCCATCCATTTGGAGAACATGCATATCACAGTCGGGTCATACTGGTAACCCCACCGGGAGGTAACACTATGAAATCAATCTGCAGTCTCAAAAATGGTTAGTAAGGTAATGGGGAGTATTTCGTTGTAACCACAGTTCCTTTTCCCACGCTATTCTTTTTGCACACCAAGCGCTGTAAGCAACAGTTTTGTGCACATCTTCAAATATTCTCTTGCCACAATCTTCTCTGGAAATTGGATGTCATTAGATCTCTTTCCGAATGTTTGGGACTATGAAAAAATTCACCATTTGAGTTTGCATAAAATTCAGTAAAACCACTCTCTCTTCTGGGTCCACCCATATCCCTTCATTGCAGCCTCTTTGCTCTTCTCCAGCTTTTCCACCTGTTTTGCATCCTCATGTATATTCCAGAGCTTGAGAGAGAAAATGGATGGGGCCTCTGTATACTCATGTGGGATTCCTTCCCAACAAAATGCCATATACCAAAATCCAAAAACAAATAAATATTGTCAGTCCTCCTGCAAATGTATAGAGCAAAAGCAGAGCACAAATCAACAAAGCAATAAGAGCAAAGTATTCTGGTGTGGCAGACATCTGATAAGAAATATCACAGCAGGGTTTGGGACAGCAGGAACACTAGTGCCCAGTATGTACTTTATAGCCCTTACATCTTGGACCATCTTTCAAGAAACATCAACTTTCTGCCTAGGGAGAAGGGGGTGTTACAGGGGCTCAACTCTATCTTTATAATGATGCTGTGTCATAACAAATCTTGTATAACTGTCTCAATTCCTGCCTCAGCCTCTTGGGACAACTTGTAATTTGAAATTGGCCACAATCTTGACCCTCCTTCAATTTCACCTGTACCAAATGGGCACTGTGCATTTTCCCTATTTCGCCACCTTGTACTGCCCAGAGCTCAAACTCCACTCTATTGTGTGAATGATCATGTACTTCACCTAGGTGATGTTTTGTACCATCATCTAATTCCTCACTTTAGAATGTACATTGGGTCTCTTGCAGCCGCGGTCCATGCAGGTAACAACAGTGGGGCGTGGGGTCTGCTGGGGGAGGGATTTCGAGGGATGATGCAGAGGCTAAATTAATTTTTTATTTAATTTTCCCTTGGCATCGTCCCTCAAAATTCCAACCTCCCCCCGTCTGGCCCCACCGCCCCATCGCTGTTACCTGCACGGACCATGGTTGGTCTCTCGTCTCTATGAACAAACCCTCAAGGGTACAATGCAGTGTGCAATTCATTTTAAACGAAAGGTCTCTTTCCAACAACTTCACAAGACTGGTGTAACTAATCAAAAACTCATGTTGCTCATTGATGGGCCCTATAGTTATAGGAAATGTACTTGAAATGGGATGGGGTAATAGAATTGGAAAAACTGACTGCTTCAACTTATTTTACCAAGAGGGGTAGTTTGAGAACTTCTTTAGGTCTTACTTTAGAATGTGCAGCCCCAGCATCAACTAGAAATGTACAAGACACCTGTTCACTCTCCCTTTAAAGTCCTTTTTGATCAACTTGGAGCATCAGAGCCTGCAAGTACTCATCCCGCCTCACGCAGCGCTATGGGACATAACAAGGACTCGTCGGGACACCTGTCGTGGCACAACATTAAGAAAATGCACAATTCGGTACGGACATCAGATGACTTGCAGACATAAAGGAGGCGGAAGGGGTTGACCGACTGAACTGAGTTGCCACTGCAACTGGGGAAACAGGAGCGGCTGGCAGGCTGAGCAGTTGGTGCTACAAGTGGGATAGACTGGCTCAGTGGAATTCCCCTTTGGACATTTCCTCTTCAGATCTCCGGATACTTGTTTCTTCCGTGCTCAGGCCTGCAAGCTGACACTAGCAATGAAATTCCCTGCTAGGAAATTCAAGGGCTTATCTTTATTTCCGCTGCTGTACTTAGATTATGTTTGGCTTCGGCATGGCTAGACGATAACCCTCCGGCTTTTGAACAAAGGCGGGCTAGACTCCTGGCCACATATAATTTAGAAACGGCTATATACCGAAAGAAAGGTAGAAAGAAACAAAAGACAGGTTTGAAAATCTGGGACCCACTAACATGTTGGATACAGAATCTGGGTTGATAAACTTTTTTTTTTATATAATTTAGTTTGTTTTAAACTATATATCCAGAAAATGCATATTATGGTTACTATAATTTGGACACCAAAACATTCAGGTTTTCAGTACCGTGTTCCTATTTTTGTTTTGTTTATGTATAAACTCAAGCTTGGGGGGGGGGGTAGCGGGTATTAATAATAATTCTTTTTTGTTGTAAAATTATGGAGGGGATAAAATTATGAAAATGCTTCAATAAAGATTTTATTTAAAAGACATTCCCTGCTAGGTAGCAATCTCTATTCCACTGTGATGCTTATATACCTGCAACAGTCTCCTAATAAGCGTACCCACACTCAATATTATTTTTTTGCTTAGTTTTCATACTCTTTACCAATTTATAAGTTGTGAAAGCACCTCTTCCTTCAAATGTGACATCACCCCCTTATAGCTTTCCATTACTATCAATGAGGGCTCAAACTTGGGACCCACATACTGTGTCTTCACTTCAGGCTATTGTACAGACACCTTACAACTGTCCAACAAATCTTTTGATACTATAGTAGAAAACAATGTATCCATTTCTGATCACTATCATTTTGTCAATTTTGCTATTCTCTACCTTTGCATACCACTTCTGTTGGGTGTCTGCAACATCGATAAATCTTTAGTAAAGGACCACAAAAGGTACCTGGTCCTTCGCACATAAACATGTACTGGTTTCCTCTCTAAGCGGAAACTCTAGTTCAGCTCATTCAAATAAATGCATCTCTGAAATATCACTTTCACCATAAGACCATGTTGCCTGATCCTAGCAGCCCCCTGTACTCCGGGTAACTGAAAAAATATTAAAATCAACAGTATTGTGTAACATAAATATCATGTGAAAAATATTTCCAAAAATATTGTGTCCCTATCTTTTAATAGCAACTACAAAAAAACTGAAAAGAAAATATTGTTTCACACTAATATCATTAAAAACATACCAAATATTATTTTAAAGTAGTAAATCGTAAATATTTTAATATATAACATTAATATAATTAATTGAATAAAGGTCACTAATATTTAATACGATATATAAATATATGCATATACAAACACACATACATATATATGTTTGTAAAAATATATATATTCTATTGCTACAGTTTACTCAGGTAATTGCATCAGTTATTGACATGACAATTATTGAATACAACAATTCTAATTTGCGTATTTGCACATCAATTATTTGTATGTTGTACAATTGTTTTATAACACAATTCAATTTTGCGTATTTGCACATTGATTACCAGTATGACCCGATATATTCTATTATTTGTTGAGAATGTTTACATTAGCGTATTTGCACATTATTATAACATCGACATTGTTCATTCTGGAGTATATATCAAGTATGACATTTTGGGGATATATGTTCAAGAGTGTATTTTGCACACTCTTGACTGGTGGTATTTTACTGAGTATTGCAATGCTTTATTCCTGGCTTCTATAGCAATTCCTATGTTATCCTATTATAATATCTACATGTTTAGGATCTGCGACTGCCTAACAACATTTTTACAAGTGGTGGATTTGAATGTAAAGTAATGTTTTTTATTGGCAATGTGCTTCAGGTTTTTATATTCTCCATTCCAGCCGAGCATGTAAATATAGGGTCTTTCCTCAAATGGAGTCACATTATGTGAAGTGTTTTGTTTATGTCCATTGGTATGCCGATCATGTGAACCGGAAGTGCTTTGTGGCTTTAAATTTCCCTGGTTTGCAATGTGTCTCCAAGTGAACAAGGACACCGCCTGTGTCCGAAACGCCTCCGGAGACTGCACCTTTGTTGAATCAATAAAGCTGGTAGCATTTGCAACAGCAACAATTGTGTCCGTGGTACTGCTTGTGCGCGCTCGCATTTTGACGTCGCCAGTTTATGTGTTCACAGGAAGAAGGCTGCTTCCTCTACACACGGACCCCTCACCCGGAAGTAGGCTGACCAGGAGTCGCAGCCGTCGTGGAAGTTTCGCTCGGTGAGAGCGTGGTCCGGATGACCCCCTACAGAGCCCAGAACGCTGTGTATTGACTCGAGGTAGAGGCATACCTCAGGAGTCGGAGGACTCGTGAAGTTGCTGTACTACACGCGGTGAGTAAGCCAGCGTGTGCGGCGCTCAGTAGGTGGGGAGGTGCTGGACTATTGCAGTGGCATTTGGTAGCGCTAGTAACTACCAGCCGAAGTTGCATACTATTCAACATATCTGGAAGGTGCTATGTCTAACGATATATTGCGGGAACGGGAGCTGGCAGCAGATGAACTGTTTCTTAACTTGCCAAAAGTCCCACATGATGCAGGCAGCAAGAGGACAAACAACGTCAGTTTAAATGACGATACCAAAAGCCTCATTAAGGCACTAGAAAATATCGCTACCCCAGCTTTGTGATATCATCAACGAGGGGTAGCGATATTTTAAATCCCGTTAACTATGCCTTAACGCAGGAATTTAACGTCTGTTAAATTCCTGACTAAGGCACAGCTAACATGGGAGGTGGAATATGGTGATACGACCACAGCCCCCATCACCAAGGCTATCTCCGTTTTGGGTGCAACATCGCTGGTTTTCCAGGGATGTTGGCCCATTTCTCCAGAATATTATCGCCCTGGGGTAACGCGTTGTTGATAACGCGCCTACCGGGCGATAAATTCCAGTGATAGACGGCGATAAATATAAAAGCACTAAGCGCGCTTTGGGATATTTATTTCCGTCTGTTGCTGATATGCCCCTAACTATGGTAGCTGACGTTATTTTGAGGTTAAGAGTAACAAGATCAATTTAAATGATTTGCAAGGCCCAACGTGTTTACGCTACAACAAACCTGAATCAGACACATATGCTAAATGAATATTTACTATTTGATGCCCAAAATACCAGCTAAGACATCAATTAATTTCCATACATTCTGTTGGTTTTGTACAGGTCTCTCAGAGCACGTTAGAAGTATGCAGAGCATCTTCTGTGAAGAGATTGTCAAACTGTTACTGAGCATGCACTCATCCAGGGAAATGAATTCTCACCCAGCAACATAACTTCACTTGAAGGCTCTGGCCACTGCCAATGAAGTCAAGAGAAGAGAGGTTAAGAGCCCTGGCAAACGGGACGCAGTAGGCGGTTGCATTCACCCAGCCTGCCCTTGGCCTAGGGTGATCAACCATCTGTAAATTTCACGGATCGTCCATAATTTGGACCTCAAGTCCGTTGTCCATGAGGATCCCTGTTACGGGCGCCTTTTATCCGTAATTCGGGGCATTGCAGGGAACAGCACTGTTCCCTGCATGAAGACTCAGCACCCTAATGGGGCCGCCTTGCACTCTTCCTGGGAACACAAGAGCAGCCTAGCCACCCATTGTCATTCTGTCTGCGGCTGATTGCCACATACAGAATTACAGTGGGCCAGTATGGAGCGCATTCTGTCAGATGGAAGGAATGTGCAAAAACGCCAATGCTGCTACGTGAGAATCCAGTTTATTCAAAGAAGCTGGTGAAACAAGTTAAAAAGAAAGGATACAAGTTATTTGAGTCTCATTTGAAAAAAGTTGCAGCGAACAAAAAGTCCCTAGTTGGCCTATAGATGAGGCAAAGAGGGAAATTCCTCAGTTAGATTAACATTGGGGTAGGGGGGAGGGAGGGGGAAGCCAATCGGCCAGAAGATGCCATCACCACATGAAAAATAAATCACAAAATATGAGGGAAAATCTTAAAGACACAATTCAAAACACAAGGTATATATATTTGCACAAAATTTTTAATACACAGTATACAAATATTGATATAAAATGTCAGTTTAAAAAAACATAAAAATGTACAATGAAATGTACATGGGTACCAAGCAATAATTTAAAAGCACAAGAACACAAGATTGTCGACGCAGCGTTTCGGTTTCTAGGATTTGACCTTCATCAGGACAGGGTTTCTTGAAAAGGAGAAGACGAGATCCTCTCTGTTGGGTTCTATGATTGTGTGGTGATTTCCAATATTATGGTGCCACGTTCATTTGGATGATTTAGTAATTCTTAATAATTAGTATTCATGGTGTATCCGTTAGTCTTCACACCGATAAGATGGTTCGAATACGAACTCTGTGGAGGCTACCTTCTTCAATTGGTAAGTCTCTATGAGGGTCCTGTACTCTTAATTCAATTTGGTATTCGTGGTATATGCTTAAATCTTAGACCACCGCTGGGGTTGATGAAATGGGTCTCTTAAGAGGTTACTTTCATCAATTAGTAGTTCTCTGTGGGAGTCCTCGGGTGTCCTTATGTCATTCGTAAGCAAGGTAGGGGAGAGCAGGTAGCCACCGTTTATTCAATGTTCACTGGTCATTTCCAGGTCTATATAATTTTAATGTGTTCCTTGGAATGGTAGTCCAATTACTGATGTCACCGTCGCAGTGACCGGAGAGACGCGAGGTAGCAGGGAGGCCGAACTACATTCACGAGCCTGGTGATACAACGTACCCAGCGTGGAGATTATACAGTCCCCCGCAGCAAGTCATTCCCTGCGACGGTGACATCAGTAATTGGACTACCATTCCAAGGAACACATTAAAATTATATAGACCTGGAAATGACCAGTGAACATTGAATAAACGGTGGCTACCTGCTCTCCCCTACCTTGCTTACGAATGACATAAGGACACCCGAGGACTCCCACAGAGAACTACTAATTGATGAAAGTAACCTCTTAAGAGACCCATTTCATCAACCCCAGCGGTGGTCTAAGATTTAAGCATATACCACGAATACCAAATTGAATTAAGAGTACAGGACCCTCATAGAGACTTACCAATTGAAGAAGGTAGCCTCCACAGAGTTCGTATTCGAACCATCTTATCGGTGTGAAGACTAACGGATACACCATGAATACTAATTATTAAGAATTACTAAATCATCCAAATGAACGTGGCACCATAATATTGGAAATCACCACACAATCATAGAACCCAACAGAGAGGATCTCGTCTTCTCCTTTTCAAGAAACCCTGTCCTGATGAAGGTCAAATCCTAGAAACCGAAACGCTGCGTCGACAATCTTGTGTTCTTGTGCTTTTAAATTATTGCTTGGTACCCATGTACATTTCATTGTACATTTTTATGTTTTTTTAAACTGACATTTTATATCAATATTTGTATACTGTGTATTAAAAATTTTGTGCAAATATATATACCTTGTGTTTTGAATTGTGTCTTTAAGATTTTCCCTCATATTTTGTGATTTATTTTTCATGTGGTGATGGCATCTTCTGGCCGATTGGCTTCACCCTCCCTCCCCCCTACCCCAATGTTAATCTAACTGAGGAATTTCCCTCTTTGCCTCATCTATAGGCCAACTAGGGACTTTTTGTTCGCTGCAACTATTGTCTTTCTCCTCGTCCCCTAACGGATTGTGAGGAGACCTCCCTTTTCATTTTCTTGTCATTTGAAAAAAGTGCATTTTCAATATTATATTCAGCGAAGCCATGGATGCTGCATTTTTTATTTTATGCAACTAATAACCATTGACAAAGCCAATAGTTCTGGCTTGTTGTAGGTGTAACGTTACTTATTGTGCTATATATCTGGATGCAATGACAGAAGAGGCAAAATTCCAGTCCGGCGGCACACTTTGCTACGTACAGACTTTTAGCTTAGGTGTTTTAAGCCACGCCCTTAATTTCATCAAACACCCCCTTTGGAGAGACGGCCACCCCCCTTTTTTTCATCCCACTTAAAGCCCTGGAAACATGACCATGTCAATGTCACCTCATGGCATGGCACTGTGCATCATGCATGACTCATGACATCCACTTTTTCAGACTGCCTATGTGCAGGGGCATAGTGAACCCTACCCCACCCCACCCCTTGCTTTAGGAACTACAGCAAGGGTGAAATTCTTGATGGGCCTTTTCTGTATGCAACTCTGCAGACAAAGGCTCAGCTCATACTTAATATGAAAAGGTAGGGGAGTGAGTAAGTGAAGGGATGGGTGGATGACAGGATGGATTAGTGAAAGGGTGACTGGATGAAAGGGTGAATGGATGGATAATGAGATGAAGGATGGATGGATGAGTGAAAGGGTGGATGATGTGCGAGTGAATGGGTGGATGAATGAGTAAAAGGATGGATAAGTGATCGGGTCAATGGATGGATTCATGAGTGGATGAGTAGAAGAATGGGTGGATAAATGGAAGTAAGGATGGCTAAGTGAAAGGGTAAATGGAGAGAGAATTGGGAGGATGGATGGATGGATGGATGACTGAAAAGGTGAACGGGTGGAAGGATGAGTGACTGGGTGGATGGATGAGTAAGTGAAAGGATGGCTGGATGGGTGAAAGGATAAATGGCTGGGTGGATGGGAGGAAGAGTGGATGTATGAGTGTATGGATGGATAGGGTGATAGGGGGAATGCATGGATGAGTGAAAGTTTGGATGGAGGGATGGATGGACGAGTAAAATGATGAATAGGTTTGCAAATGGATGAATATGTTTGGATATAGATGGGATTACTTATATACTATTGCGCGACCTCCTCTGACGTGTCTGTAAAAATGTACCTTTTGTCCCCACATTTTGGCCTGAATTTGTGTCCTGAATTTTGATCCTTTGTCCTGAATTTTTACACTCACCGTCCTGAATTTGCACCCATGCCAGTTGGTCACCCTACCTTGGCCTGTGCTCAGGGATGATGAGAAGGTTTAAGTGCTAAAATATATCAAAAAGTATTAAACCCTTAGCATATTTTTTTTATCATTTTGTGTAAAGATTTCTAGGGATGACCGACCTCAAACTAACATGTTGGCTGTCATAATTTGGTCTTATGGCGAGAAGCCTGTACACAAGGGCCCAGGGTCCATGTTGCAGAAACAAAATAAGAGCTATTCTACCATGCAAAACGAAGCGAGCAGCTGCTTACTGGCCCAGCGGATGCACTTCAGGGCTTTGTTCAGAGGTATGAAGCGCAATATGCGTGCCACTGCATACAATAAATACAGTTTATGTGCATCTAACAAAAGGAGGGACAGGTGCCATCGTGCACTGACACAGAGCTGTAGAAAGAAGGGACCCGTACTATCTTTTTCCCTCCCTCACCATCGGCCTGCTTTTCCTTCACCTTCAGAGGCACTGCATTCTTCGCCTGCCTCTCAGATTGAACGTGTGCGCGCGCTTCTCAGTCACCAACTCGCAGAACCTCTGGAGTGCAGGGCCGCCCAGGCAAGCGTTAAGGTCACGCATGCGCCTCCCCCCCTTCCAGGAAGAAAGAACAGAGCAGAAACACAGAGCAGAAACCCAGAGCGCTGGGAATTGGTACTTCTTCATGTCCAACAAAATGTGCGCATAATTCAGAATCTGCTAGAAGGAAAATTATTTCTTTGCTGGTGCTATCACTTTTTTTCTAACTCAGATTAAGCCATTGTTCTTCCATGCTTTAGAAAATCCGAGCAAGCATTTGTCACCTTGGACTGGAATATGCCCAAGGTTTGCCATATGACTATTTGCATTTTATCACAGGATGCAGACCTCTTCTTATTTGACTCCAAGTAATTGAATAAAAGGAGGGAACGGTAATGAACATTCTCAATAACAAAATGCCAAGGACAACAATGAAAACATATATTTTCCACTTCCTCAGAGCATTCCTTTCGAAACTCTAGCTCACCTATCAAATAGCAATTTTGCGGCTGTCTTACACGGTAAGTTTCATTAAATCTAGCAAGGAGACACGGAACAAAGCAAAAAAAATGATTACATGCCATGTTGTTTTGAAGAAAATGTTTATTTTCTCATATGGCCCGATAAGAAGACCTGTGCGTTTACTTTATTTGAAATTATACAGAGCGCCCTCTGGTGGCATCACAGCAGTTTGACTCAGCCCTCTCATTCGAACGAATGTTCTCTCCACATAAATTGTAGTTTCTGGAGCCACACAATATAAATGCTATTTTGTAGGACGAAAATAATTTTGTGATCATCCTATACTGTAAAAAATTACATGACATACAAGCAGTCAATGTATTACATGTTTTTATATGTACAGATCTGTTTTTAAAGTCTTACTGCTGTAACCTTAGGAGTGGCCTATCGGACATAGGTATCTATCCTGAGACTTTGTGTCTTAATTTCTTCATTAAATATAATCTTCGTGTACAATGAGTATAAATGTAATCAATAAACCAACACGTTATTGTCATATAATTGTAATCACCTTAACCAGGCTATACATTGTCAATGCACTAACCTGGGTACATGCAAAGTGCGCAGCGTTCTACAAATAAGCATCCATGCATGCCTGGCAGCCCATCAGAGGCATTCACCCAACTACAACTACAGATGTAGTACTATTCGGAGAATCAGCACCGGCAATCCGGCTCCGCATATACTGATTCTTTTCCAGAATCACACGATAGTGCTCATTGTCTTCTTTTCTCTCTCGAGGTTTATTTAAATGAATGTTATCAGCACCAGGGTCAAATGCAGCCCGCCGGACCTTTGCATGCAGCCCCCGAGCAGCAGCACTGGGCAGCTGTTTACTCGACTTAGCACTAAAAAAATGTTAAATATACAGCAAGCACTTATTTTAAGGTTAATTGCTGCAAAACAAAAGGAAGTAACTAGGTCCTTAACTTTAGGAACACCTTTATCTTTAAAGAAAGCAAATGTATAAAAAACTATAATCTTTTCAAAATTAAAAAAGTGGGTTTCATTGACCTGCAGAACTATTTCACCTTAGTAAATCACATTTTAGCAGTGTATTTAGGAGTATTTTTTTAAAGTGGTGCCTTTAGAAACTTGTCAGCTTCCCATACACTACCCACCCTGACAACCATGCCATTAGAGAATACATCCAAGCACAGGAGATGGTTTTGTACAGCATGCATCCTGAAGTCATGTATTTCGAGGCCCTCTCATAGGTGATAATGAAGAAAAAGGAGGGGAATACAAATAAAACAATTATCCAGGGTCACACAGTTTGGTAAAAGTGGAGAAGCCGGGGGTCATCCTGGTTTTCTGGTTTCATATTGCGCAATTGAGTTCAGCCAGTAAATATACATGCTTCGCTTCCCCTACACCAACTTTACATCCCCCTATCCCACTGGAATCAGTGCGGCCCTCGGTCACACCATAGACCAAACTTTGCAGGCCCTAGAAACATGTTTGTGAGTACCCATGCTTTAGCTGAAGAATCAAGTACATTTATTGGGCTGAATCCCTTTTCTCCTGGATCTTCACCACATCTCTACCAATGCACCTCAGCTCATGCCCTCCAACTACATTATTACAGTGTCAGGATGCTGCAGCCCACACACCAAATGGAAAGTCGGCTGAGCTATTCTCAATTGAATTCTTTTTGATTTCAGTACTGAATATCTCACACACCTCTTAAGAAATGTACCAATCCTGGCTTTTTGCATCCCCTTATACCAGAACCAAGACAACACAAATACGGCTTATCAGTTTCTTCCTACAGTGCGCCCAGATCTACTAGTACTGAGGTCCACACCAAGAACTTCCAACACCCTACACATCTGGCATGAATCTTCTATTCAACAATGCCGAGCAGGATGGAGAATTCTGCGCATTCCAAAGAAAAGCCTTGGAATGGAGTCCATCTGTCCTATTTTACTGAAGCCATCTCATTACCACCATTTACGTCCAAACCTGGCACTTGGACCTTGATGTCCTAAGGCTGATCATCTCTCCTCTTCTTTTCTACCCACATCTCAGCCCTTTGCCTGCTCTGATTAGATCACACGCACATTTGAGAATCTCAGTGACATGGTGGCAACATACATGATGACAATGGAATACTAGATGATCATGGAAAACCTGAAGCTAAATCCAGAAATAACCTCAGATGTATGTTTACATGTGTAACCTGACAATTTGGCCTTCAGACTTTAATGTGCCAATGCAAACAAACACAACGAAAAGCATCCAAGATGCAGACCTTATTACGTAACCACAAACAGGGCTCCCTCCCAGATATAAAAATTAAACGCTGCTTATGTTCCCACAGTCCCAATGTACGATAACTAACTTTACTAGAAGAGCTAAGAAATCTACTGTATAAAATACGTACACACACCAGAAGACAGGATTCTCACACACTTGAAACCCTGGGACCATATCACACGTGCCCAAAATATTGTGCAAAATACATAGACCTCTATATGGAATACGACCAATATTCCTTCGAGAAGAATGCAAAAAGTCACTACCCTGGATGAAAGATCCATCTGATCTGACACACTCCTTTATTCGAAAGTGCCATGCTTCAACAAAATCTGACTTGAAGGGTATTTTTCACTATATAGTCCAGAAAGCTATAGAACTCTCTCGCCAATCATATAAGAAGACTAGAAAACCACCTTGCTTTTCAGAAAGCAGTAAAGACCTGGCTCTTCAAATTCAAGTGAAACCTAAATAACTTCCAAGAGAATACCCATCAACTGAGAAATTAGTGCCCACAAAGCTAATTAGCATAATGATATCTTCCAGACAAGATCTCGTCAACTTTCACGTACATTAAAGCGGCAAGAGGCACAATCTCCACCTCTGAAAGATGGATTATGAAATATGCGTACAACAGCCCCATGTTTGTCACAACATAACCATGTGTCATGTCTTCATGTATCTCATGTTCCAGACATACCATAACTTAATGTTCTAGTACACATAGCTCTGGCAATGCACCTCGACTCTGTCCTGCAACACGCCTGCCAGAGATTTTTTCTTCCCTGGATTACCTTGCCTGATTGCACACCACCACTTCACAGCAAACTAAGACCTGCATGGTGCAAACATTTATTGGAAGGTAGAGAAAGGTGTTGTCCAATCAGTTTGAAGTCACATGTGTTAGTTAGATAAACCCTTTCGAATTCAAGACTGTTTGAAAAAGCATCATTTCCTACAATATTTTTCTTAAACTCCAATCTGAACAACACTAAGGTGCTTCCAAGAACTGACAGACCACATATGTGTAACTTAACCACTTGCACTGTGCAGTATTTCGGTCCATTGGGTTAGCATGGATGTCATGGACACTATAATAAAGTCGATTATTATTTGGGGTGGCCAATTGTCCACCTCAAGGAATATTAACACTAACTCAACAGGGTGAACCCCAAAGTCACTAAATTAACTTGAGCTTAACTCCCTGGTGGCTTATGAGCAGAGCACAGAGGCCTAATTTAGGGCAATGTGCAAAGTACCTAGCCAGCACCAAAGCAGTAAGAAAGTCAAAACAAATAATAAAAATCCGAAGCTGACTTAGGGAAATAAAGTAAATGTCATTGAACTAAATGACACCAAAATGATTACAATCCCATAAGGTGAACTGGAAATATGATTTTTTTTAAAGTTTGAACTGAAAATAGTCAAAAAAGCATTAAGTGCCAATGATAGTCTATGGAACAGTAGACTGAGACCTAAGTGCAATTTCAGGGCAATCGCAATGAAGCACAGGTCTAGAGTTGTTCCAGTGAAATAACTAACCTTCTGACAATGGACCTTATTATGAATACGGCGGTCCTGGGATCACCACTAGACCACCGCCTCCGCCGGGAACAAAGATACAGCTGCTGCAGCAGCCTGCAAAGGGCCTGAATATGCTGGCAGCTGTAAAGCCGGAACCGCAAAGAATATTACGACCTGCAGATCCACCACCCTTTTCATGGCAGGCACGCACCATTTAAAGGGCAGTGGATATGTAGGTAAGGGGGCCCCAACAGGGCCCTAGGCCAAATCTGCGCCTGGGGGTGCATGAGGGGGGACATATGCTGTGCACCCGTGAAATTGCACCCTCGTTACTGCACAATGTGACATGCACGGCATGGTGCATGCCACATCGTGCAGGAACATGCTGCAGGCACTCTCATGGCAGCGCTATGCTGTAGAGGTTCTCCTATGAGCCTAAGACACCCTCTGCCGTGAGACTGCCGCTACACCACCTGCCCACCCTGGATTCAAGTCATAATCCAGTGGGCGATCTCACCACAGACATGGTGGTCTTCCGGGGACCGCCATGGTGGTGGTCCAATTGGAAGCCCGCCAAATTCATTATAAGGCCCTTAGTTTTAGCTTAAAATACTCCAGCAGTCAAGCCTGAAGCTGTATCCAAGGAAGTTGGATTGAAATAGTACACCATTGCTGCAAGGTCCTGCTGATGGCTCTGGAGGTCTTGAAAGTCCAAACATTTTCTAAGTATCAACCTTTCAGGGTTTCTGGAGTTTCAGGGTTTCTGGAGAAGCTCCTCTGGGTCACTTCTAAGGCTCACATGACCACTGGTACCTCACTTAGAGGGAGGACTCATTCAATCAGAGTCCAGTTAAGATATATTTGGTACTGGTTTACTGGTAACTTCAGGAAAAAGATCTCTTGCAGTTAGTTGTGTCCTTGTCGGCACAAAGGAAGCCATCCAACTGACCTTTCAAGCCCACTTCTTTGTCGTGGGTACAGCAGGATCTGGTACAGTCCTTTAGGGCTCCTCTCAGGTCAGAGGCAGAAAGTCTTCTTCTACTATTCCACAGGTCCAGAACATATTGACACTAGCTAGTGCATGGAGGCGACTCACTGGCCGCCCTAACCAGTAGGGGAAAAGTTCCTGGGTGCAACCCAACCCACTTTTGCAGCACACCCTAATAATTGATGCCTAATCCCACACCTAAAATCAATAATTGATAGAACAGGTACACATATGCAAATCAACCTATAACTCTATTTAAAATAAAATATATGAAATCAATGTCTCTATGACCAAGCAATGGAGATCTCTGTGTTTGTTGTTGATTCCTTTCCAGAGGAATTCATAAATTGTCTACATAGTGCAATGTGGCACAGTCGCAATTCTATCATGAACATAAACCCACAGTTTGTCAAATTTATGTCCATAAGAGTCTAATGTGTGCGGGACTTTACTAGTTAAAAAGTAACATACTTCAATTAAATAATGAGGTCAGCATTTAAAAGTCATATATTTTATTTTAAATAGAGTTATAGGTTGATTTGCATATGTTCTCAGGACTTCTTTGGGGTTTCTGCTTTTTACCATGGAAGTCTTGTGACAAATTTGAGATGTTAAACGGAAATTGATATATATGTATCTGATCTCTGTGGTTTAGGGATTTACAATTTTATTTTTGGAATAATTTATTTCAGATTATTTGAACATTGTAATATACTTTATTCATACTGGATTTGAAACACTGCATTCGTTTGGAGACTATACTGTATACCATACACAGAAAGGTATGGGTTTTTATTGATTTAAATTATTGCAAGGGGTCTCTTGTATATAGTATTAGGGTTTGTTTGTTCACACACTTTCTCCTTTGTGTCTGATGTCAAATCATGGATCTTTGATCCTTCGCTGGGCTCAACATCGAATGGTGTACCTGTTCTATAAATTATTGATTTTCGGCGTGGGATTAGGCATCAACTATTGTACACAGTTGAGAGAAGGATATGATTTTGTAAATACAATTTATTGTTTGAATATGAAATTTTTGTTATTGGGTTTAAGCTCCATCATTTTAAATATATGTATGTGTATATTTTCTCAATAGCCCTGAAGAAGTCTCTCAGGAGACAAAACGAGTTGGCTATGATGAATGGAAATGTGAAGAGAGAATCTGCTTATGAAAAATAAAGTGACTACTGCAAAAAGAAAAATACACTCTCGACTTGGATATGTTTTCCTTATGTGCAAAACGAAATTCTGTTTGTGGACTTGTGATATGAAATAACAACAATATTGTATCAGGTGCTGAAACCCTTTTGTATTGCATCCCTAAGATATAAGTCATCAATCATGTAAGCAAAAATTCACGGTGCAACTTGCCCTTGTTTTGCTGTGTATGAGATTTTCTTTTCACAGATGTAGCGATTTCTACAGCAAAGGGTCATTTGTATCATCAATCCCAAGTAATTATTCCTAATGTGAGTTTCTTTGTTGAAGATTGGATGATATTCTCATCACTGAACTAGTCCATTGGGAACATGAGTAATGAAAACTTTAGTATCAGTTCTCCTCCACCTTTCTAGTCATCGGGCCCCAAACCTCTTCTGAAATGGAAAGAATGGAGGGAACATTTTACAAATTACATCAAAGCTATTGATGAAGCTGAGGAAATGTCAACCATGCAACAGAAAAGGATGCTTTTACATTCACTGGGCTTTATGGGATATAAAATGTCTTCCTATATGTCTAAAATACCTGTGGTGGGAGACATAATGTTTATATTACAGCTATTAATGATTTAGATAAGCACTTTGCGCTCAAGGTGTGCATTGGTATCAGTAGATAAAAAAATTTCAGCATAAGCAAACAGAAGTGGAAACAGTTGATGTATATGTTGCAGATTCACAAAAATTGGTGAGTGATTGTATGTTTGGTACTTTGCAAGAGGACTTGATAAGAGATCAGGTTGTAATGCATTCTAGCAATCCGACCATACACGAAAGGCTATGGATACATGGTGACTCCACATTGGAAAATAGAAAAAAGTGCATTGACTTTAAAACAGTGACAGGATGCTTTAAAGATATAATATGAGGAATAACGCCTCGCAGAGCACAGACAGACCTTAAGTGCGAGAAAAGGGCAGATGTTACAGAAGTGACAGCAAGGAACATCCTGCTTACAGCAAAAGCTGTCCTGCCCGGTTATGAATAAAAAATTTAGTAATGGCGGGATCAAAGGTCACTATGCAAAAGTTAGCAGGTGAGAAAAAACTTGTTAAATGTGGGTATGAGGAGCATGGCAGTGTGGAATAGAATGATTCAGAGTAGGATTTGGATGATGATTAAGGGTGGGCGTAGTTCGCGAAGTAGCGCTACGCGAAGCTACGCGAAGCTACGCGAAGTGCACTTCGCAAACTTCACGTAGCACTACGCGAGCAGCGTAGTAGCATGTTCGCTCTGTGCAAGATGCGATTGAGAGTGGTCGCGAGCATGCGCAACCACTCACAATGAGAATCCTGACCTCCTAGCGTTGAGAATCTCGCCGTGATGTCATTTTGCTTGCTCGCGAACATGATGTTCAGGACCACGAACAAGCAAAAAATGATCGCTGCACTACGCATGTTCGCACTGTGCTACATGCAGCTCGCGTAGTGCGAAGTTGCAAAAACTTCGCAAACTCCGCGAGCGTAGCGTAGTGCTTCGCCCAGGGTTAATGATGACACGTTAAACATGATGATGGAAGTTACAGAGAATTTTTTTTTTAATTAAATGATGAAACATGCATGGATGACAGTTGGCGGACTGGGAATAACCATTTTTGCTGATTCTGGCTCCACCTACGCCATATGAATAAGTCTATAACGAAAGGTTAATGGGAAAATGTGGTGAATTTCTAATTGAATCCGATATAAATCCTGGGAGTAATGGCGGAGAGAAAATTGACATCCTGGGTTTGAGATAGTTGACATTCAAATTCAAACATAGGGTATCACAAGGTAAAGTCTATATAGCAGAAATAGGTCCATCTGTATTGGGTTAGCGAGATCAGAGAGACTTGCATAAAATATTGGACCCTAATAGCAAGTAACAGGTGATGTTTATAGATGATGGGACAGCAATGGGAGATATTTTTCTTAAAATAATTGCCGGAGTTTTTAAACAGGAGTTTGGCAACTTAGTGGGGCTTGAGCATAAGATTCAATTAAAAAGAGATGTGTGCCCCAAAGTGCATTAGGTCAGGAATGTATCAATTGGAATAAGAGTAGAGGTTTCAAAAGAATTAGAAAGATTAGTATCATCTGGGGGGATAGAACCTACTGAGGTGTCTGATTGGATTTCTCCAATGGTGGTTGCTCGGCACAACAACCGCTAAATAAGATTATGTGTCGATCTGCACCATTTAAATAATAAAATTATCATTAACAGGTTCCCATTTCCAAAAATCAACAAAATAGTTACCTTACTCAAAGATGCACAATGGTTTTTCACTAACTATCTACCATCTGTTCATCACCAAATTTCTCTGACAACTGATTCTCAATAGTACACTGCCGTTATTACTCCAGATGGTTGTTTTCCATTTATTTTGACGTATGCCTTTCAGTCTAGCATCTGTGGCTGCAGTCTTTAAAGATTAATGTTCAACCTATTTGGCAAAGAACAAGGCATAATGTTCTTTCAGGATGATATGCTGGTATATGGCAAAAATAGAAGAGAGCATGAATCTAAATTGACCAACGTACGTTCTATTCTTGACTCAAAAGGGTTAATGGTGGAGTTTACTAAATGTAAATCAGCTGAGAAGAGTGTCACTTATTTAGGCCATGTAATTGATGAACTCCAGTAGTAAAACCCAAAACCATCCTTGTTGCAAGCTACCAAGAATGCATGCATGCCTAGGAGCAAGGATGATATACTGTTGTTTTAGGCCTTGCTGAATATTGTGCTAAGTTTATACCAAAGTTTGAGGAAAATGTTATCACATCAGACAACTTCTGAAAACTGGAACCAAGTTTGTATGGTCCCAGAAGTGTGAGAAAGAGTTCACAGTTATAAAAGATTGTATAAAAATGCAACAAAACTGTTTAGCTTTGGCCACGTGCAGATTGTATTGTTACAACCGAAGTGGGTTACAAGGGACTGGGTGTTAACTCAAGTGAATGCCCAGTAGGGTGAAGGTGTAATAGCATTTGTGTCAAGTTCCTTAATGCCTACTGAGGAAAGATATCCTATCATGGAGAAGGCGGCTTTGGCCTGCGCCTGGGTCTTAGAGCATTTCAGGGTGTTTGTATGGGGTAGGCAAATCACTATTTATTGTGACCTTAAACCGCTTGTAAAATTACTAACTAAGGAGGGTACTAGCTAGAATTTCAATGTGCATGCAAAATTCCATTTAGAAAATGGTATATGTGTCAGTGAAGGATAATGTAGTGGCAGATTTTTATCCAGGATGACAACACAGTTAGAGGAGTGCGAAGATGAGAAATGGAATGCTTTTTATGTGGCCCTTATCATTAATAATGGGTTACGTGCAGTGAAAAAAGAGGAGTGAGAGCAAGAGTACAGAAGTGGCATGGTATTAAAAGAGGTAGCTGTTTGTTGGAGGCATGTGCCCTAATAAGAGGAATTAATCAGACACAATAAACCTTTTTGGGAAGTATGATCCAAGCTATCGTTGGATAGTGGGGCAATCTCGAGAGGGGAGAGAATTCTTCCTCCATTTAACCTCCGGAACAAAATTTTGCATTTGTGTCATGTGGGCCATTTTGGCATAGGTCATTCAAAAGATGTGGTCAAGAAAATGTTTTGATGCCCGGGGGTGGATTCAAACAGAGTGCATGGTCAGGGAATGTATGTAATGGTCTAGAGCTGACAAGTCTTTTCAGAAACTCACCCCAATGACTGATCGTCATTGCCTGAAAGATCAGTGGGAGTCTACTGCCATTGATATAATGGGACCAGTAGAACCATGCCACAAGTATATCATTGTGATCATGGATCTTTCTTCAAGGTGGCCAGTAGTCAAGGTGGTACAGAATGCAGACACTAATTGGTCTTGATTTTCCAGGATCATATTTTTAGTTCTGAAGATATTCTGACCACTACTTTAAGTGATAATGGCATGCAATTAAAGTCTCATGCCTTTCCACATTATTGTGACAAAATTGGAGTGAAACTGAAAACGTCCTCCCTATATAATGCTAGTGGCAACGGTATGGTTGAGAGGTTCAACCATGTCATTAAGAGCGTAATTCAGGCTGCATGTTTTACCAACAAGGACTGGGTGGTACAAGTAATGAAGGCAGTGTTGGCCTATAAGACCACTAAGAATGAGGCTACCGGGTTGTCACCCGTTTTTTATATTGAGAGAGAAAATCCAACAACCAAGTACAACCCAGGGTGGTTATTTGGTACATGTGTTGAGCCAGGGTCAGTGGAAACAGTTAGAGATAGAATGGCAATCACAGGGTGGTTATTTGGTACATGTGTTGAGCCAGGGTCAGTGGAAACAGTTAGAGATAGAATGGCAATCGCTTGGGGTAGCATCCAACCTATTGTCTTTTTTGCTCATTGTTGGGCACGGGCCTTTTGGGCTGGTTCACCCCTGAACTTTTTGCCATTGATGGCGACCTGGCGTTCATGATTTCTGGCTTGGCGCACTTTTTCCCTGGGTCCCAGGGTAAAGTGCGTGCGTGGAGTAGGGTTGGCCTGCCCTCCCATAGGAATACATGGGGAATATCTGGGTCCCTGGTAGTTCCTGATGTGTGGGGAGTGCAGGCTCGAGTTTGGTATGTGCGAACTCGTGAGATTGAATGCTGCGTGATGATGTATGCGGCATGTATGTGTCTAGTGGGGAAGTGCCACTTCTAGACATTGATGTGTGTGTGCAGTGAGGGTGCTGGAGTGCGATTGGCTGGAGCTGGCTGGCAAGCCTGGCTCCAGGAAGTCTGGATGGGTCTGCCCAGGAGTGAGTGGAGAGATCAGCCTGAGTGATGTGAGGGAGGGCTGCACCTGGTTCCTGAATGGGGCTGGGCTTTCCCCACACAATGCTGGCTCCGCCCCCTGTGGTGCGTCTAACGACCCTAGCCTCCCTAGTGAATGAAAGGGGTGGCTGAGCCATCAAGGGTGCTCCAAAACCAGCTGCGACTGGTTTCCCCCCACCCTGCACCTCCAAACAAAGGATTACAGAGTATAAGAAGGGGCTGTGTCCCCATGAAGGCTGTTCTCTTCCAGGATCCTGAGGGGGCTGCTGCTGTTGCTGGGCAAGAGGAACGCCACTTGGATTGCCTCCCTGCCTGGAGGCCCAGTGAGCTGGCTCTGGGCCCAGTCTTGCCCCCCCCTGCCTACTAAGGAACTTCGCTGGAACCTTATAGAATTTATAGCGCCTGGGAGCGCTGTGCTTGATTTCTAGTGCTTAGAGCGCTTCACCTTTACTCCTAGCACTTGAGGGCGCTTGCTCTTGCCCTTTAACGCTTGGGAGCGCTGTGCCTGCACCCCTAGCGCTGAGAGCGCTGCGAATTGTCCTTGAGCGCTGGGAGCGCTTTACTTTCCATTTCACGGCTGCCCACGCCGCTTTTTGCCGCTTATCTGCAGTTTTTATGCCCCGTAGCGCTAGGAGCGCTTTCTGTTAATCATTGCCAAGCCGTTCTTCTTAATACGGGTGCCCACCCCGTGTTGTGCCCCATGCTTCCACCGTGACAAGAAACCGCCGCCGCCGCCCGGCACCTCCAGGAAGTCAGGCAGGCCGGGGGCGGGACCAGCGGGAGAAGCGGAAGCAGTGCCAGACCGGAAGCGGACGGGAGCCCACCCCGCGCTCCGGTCACCAGGGAAAGAACAGGCAGCATTGACACCCGGGGCCCCCGTTAGGGAGGGAAAGCCCCGTGGTGTCCAGAAGGAGTGCCAGTAAAGAGCCGCCGCCTGGAGGAGCAGGCGGGGCTCCGCAAAGAAGCAGAGTCCGGCCGCAGACCAGCATCCAGGAGAGGAGACGCGCTGATCCCGGTGAGTGCTGACGGGCGGGAAAGGGAGGAGGGGGTGCCTCCATTGTTCTCCCCCACCCCGGCAGCATCCTCTCGACCTTGAGTGCAAAGGCACATTGCTGTTGCGGAGCCAGAGAGGCTCGGGCCGCATTCTTGTTTTCGAGCCGAGAGGCTCGGGCTCCGTTGTTACTCAGAGCCACGAGGGCTCCAAAGGAGGCATCATTGATTTGACGTCCCAGAGCGGGACCCTCCAGGCGGCATTGTTGTTCTATGAGCCCCAAGAGGCTCTTGAGGGGCCCATTGGTGACGAGCCACCGAGAGGCTCACAGCGGCATAGTTGTGTTAAGAGTCCAGAGAGGCTCTAGGGGGCAATCAGTTGTTTTAGAGCCCGGAGAGGCTCAGGGGCAGTGATTTGTGTTGAGAGCCCAGCGAGGCTCCAAGAGGGGACAATCAGTTGTCCAGAGCCTGCGAGGCTCCCCCATCGCCTTTGGCCCCATCATTATCTACACAGCTGCCAAGCACTTCGTGGGCAGCTGCCACGTTTAGGCCCCCCTGACATTGGAACACAGGGCGTCCTAGCCCCAACAAGGCCAGAGGGCCTAGGGACTGCCACAGGTTGTGGCTCATGTGAGTTTTGCGCAATTGCTTGTGCTTGCACCTCTGAATGTGTTTTGATGCATCATGTGTTTTCTTTCCTACACCTCTGAATGTTAATGCATCATGTGTAATGTTCCTATGCTTATACCCCTAAATGTTGGTGATACTTAGGTGGTTGTTTTTCTCCTAGTACAGGTGTTGCTAGTGAGGTCTTGGTTCCCTGCGCAATATTTTCCTAAGGTGGTTAGGGGTGCGTAGGAGGTACTTACCCTTTACCAGTAATCATTGGTTATGTGCTACATTTTCTATTTTTTTTCTACAAGTGTCCTATGTGCTAATTACTATTCCTAAAAAGTGATGATTCCTGACAGTGGTCCAGGTGGCCCTGTCTTGTACATATCCCCTGTAAATTCTGCCCGGCTATTTTTATATAACCTTGTGTGGAGTTTCCTTTGTGGTGGGCCTTGGGTGTTGTTGCTGGGTGCGCGCACAAACACTTAACCTACATAGCCTCCAAGTTTAGCCTGGCTGCTCGCGTCACGTTACCTAGAGGGTGAGCAGGGGTTATCTTGGTGTGTGACTCCCTTGCCCTGATGTGGAAGTGGTGGTCTCTGAATGACTTTGGCGCAAGCCTTGGCCAGCCAGAGATCCCGTTTCTAACACTCATTATACGACCTCAGATTAGGCCCAACCATAGGGAAATCACTCATGGTACTGCTTCAATAAGAACAGTCCAGCGCAAACTTTGAAACCAGGTCCTCTATGAACTGGACAGAAGCACCCCAAGACCAGTTTCAGCCTAACTGGACCTCTTCTGTCAGATTCAGCTTGTATCCAGCTGATGGACTGCAGCACACAGCACAAGGTCAACAGGAGCAACAAAGAAATTTTTAAAATTTGGTCTCGAATGTAAATGCAGTACTCAACATTTTGTCAGTGCAGGTACGAGAGGCTAAGTGCATGTTCAGAAACATCTTGTTAGGAATGGCCTTTCTAGTTGGCTAAGGTATGCACCTAAGTCAGGCAGAAACCACCACTCTAGTTATGGCAAGTCAGTTACACACCAAAGATAACCTGTGCTCACCCTCTGGTAGCTTGACACAGAGCAGTCAGGCTTATCATCAGAGGCAATGTGTAAAGCTATTGTGCAACACATTCACACAATCACACAACAAATTCACCAGAAGTGACTCCACACAGAATTATGCAAACATTAGATTGCTATATTATACATCAAAAAACACTATGTAAATAATAAACAAATCAATTATTCAGATAGCACTCGTTAACCAGATCATTACAAGACCAAAGTGACACCCATCATAAATACTTTGCAGGTAATGCAGAGCATTAGGGTGAATCACATACATTATAATTCAAACATAGGGCATAGTGCACTCCTATTATGTGTTATAGGGTACATTTTTGTGAACACTGAGGACACAATTGCATTTAGACCAAAACATAGGGACCAGGAGCTCCTGCACGCGTACTTCACTTCATACGGCTATCAGGGATTTCCATAAGCTAGGTGGTTCCTGATGGCAGTTCCTCATTGCTCTTGGGATCCTCCTTCGAGATTTTTACCCCATAATGCCAAAAACAACACCAGTGCCCCCAACTCCTAGACAATGTCTAAGGGGGAGGGGCCCCAGCTTAGGGGGCACGCTAGGGACCTTGCTCGGTCTCTTGCTATCAGTTTACCAATGCAGCTGCCTGTGAGCTTCAGAGGTTGCTTCTGACCTGGGCGAATTAGTTGGCCTGGAAATGGGGATCCTTGAGGTTTCCTGTCTGGGAACTCCATGGACAGGGAATTCCTTGGGTACAACAATGTCGGCGGGCTCCCTGAACAGGGCCTGCCTCAGTAATGGCTGGCAATTCCTTGGAGGATGGGACAGATCCACGCTGACATATGTGCGAGCCTCAGCAATGCATCCCGAGGGCAAATGAAGCCTCGGAGCCGGCAAGTTGTGGGGCTGAAAAAACACCAGGCGCAGCCTCTTCTCTTTCCCAATTGGTGCTTTACCCCAAACAGCGCGTAGTGCTGGTTATATCCTCGAGCCACATACTGATTTAGAGGCAAGGTGCTCCCACACTGATGTGAAAAGAGGATACTCAGCACCCTGGGTGGCCAGTCACAGCTCCTTGATTAGCCACTGCTGCCGGACTCCCAAGAGACAGAGTCCCATGGCAGAGGGGCTCAAATGCAATCTTTTGTGAAAATGAGATTGCAAGAACAGGGGGCAAGCCAACAAACCCTTGGAGAACACTTGAGGGAATACATTGAGCTGTAGGCCAGCATATAAAGTCAGGTTTGCAGATTGGCAGTCTCTTCTGCAGCCCAGCAGTCAGCAAGTAGCAGGCCAAATGGCAGTTCCTTCTGAAAGCACAAAAGTCGTTCTGGCAATGTGCATATTGCAGAGCCAGCAGTGTCTTGTTAAAAATCCCATGCAGTGTCTAAAAACATGGGGTCAGAGCGCCAATACTTACACTCAAATATGTCTTTGATAAAGGGGTAACTTCGAAGGAACCCTCAGAAGTGTGCAACAATACCTTTCAGCCCAGCCCTGGCTCCAGACGATCAGTAGGGGCTAAATGAGCCCATTGTGTGAGTGCAGGAGACAACCTATGCAAATGTTAAGTGTGAACCACCTCTCCCTCTCCCAGCCAGGAAGACTATGAGTATGCAGGAGAATGCAGATGTATCCCCTGTCACACCCATCCCTTTCAGTGTTGTGGCTGTCTAGAAAGTATGCGCAAATTGTAGCTGTCACTCAGCCTAGACATGTATTGGCGACAGGCTGCAAAGCAGAAAGAGTAATAAGAACAGAGAAATGCCCACTTTCTAAGTGTAATTTCTAAAAAGGTTATGTACAATCCAACTACACCAGTAAGTGGGATTTATCACCACTATTCTATAAATGTCGAACATGGCAAAACAGCTACTTTCTGATCAGGAACTACCACTTAAAAGTATATAAGGGAATTTCCAAGCTAGCCTATGAGAGGAATAGACCTCACAGCAGTAAAAAACAAAATAGGCTGTTTGTCATTACCAGGACATGCCACACAACAAAGGCACATGTCCTACCCTTTGCATACACAGCACCATTACCATAGGACTATAGCGTCTACATTAGGGATGAACTATATGAAATAAAAGGGGAGTGTAGGGATTTTCAAATAGTTTTAAATGGCAAGTCAAAGTGACAGTAAACTGCACATGCAGGCCCTGTGGTAGCAGGCCTAAGATAGGTTTGAAAGGCTACTTCTGTGGGTGGCACAAGCAGTGCGGCAGGCCCACTAATAGTATCTAGTTTACAGGACCTGGGTATATGGTATATCACTTTACAAGGGACTTACAAGTAAATCAAATATGCCAAACAGATGTAAACCAATCATAACATATTTAGAGGGGGAGCACATGCACTTTAGCACTGGTTAGCAGCGGTAAAGTGCCCAGAATCCTTACGCCAACAAAAAGAGTGTCCGAAGAATAGGGAGAGGAAGGTAAAATGTTTGGGGTTAACCCTGTAGAAAGAGCTAGGTCCAACACTTCTGATTCTAATGAGGTAAATCTGCATTGTGTGAGATAAACTGGACTGTGGCCTTTCTCCATGGCCAGCTGAATGCTTTCATGTAGGGAGGAAACAGAACAGGCTAGCAGAGGTTCAGCAAGACAACATGCATAGTCCTAGCCACAATGCAGTGTAAACTACACCGAAAACAGCAGCTAGATGCCCAGCAGCAAGCGCCAACTGGCTGGGCAGTTGCTAGACACAAAGATGAGCACTTGGCTGAAATCACACTGACAGCCAATGTACAGTGCATCTCCCTTTTCTAAGTGCAAGTCAATCATGCTTGAGTTACGTTTCCCTCCACAGAGAGAAGTCTGAGACAACAAGAGCTTTAGCCTCTCAGAAGGGTCTTGGGTGAACACTCTAAGGGATTCTTTGGCAGGAAGCTATTTGGATTGTGTCCAGGCTGCCTCAAGAAAAGGAAGAGCAGGTAGTGGTAGTAAAATTGCCCTTCTTGTGCAGCACTTATCCACCATCTTGCAAATGTCATTCTGTGATTAATGTTTCCAGTTAAGGGTGACCATAACTTGGGCATAACAGTCATTTTGCAAAACCAGTAAACATAATTCATGCACACTAACATATGAGAAGGGTCACATCAGTAAACACTACACATAAGGGTGACCATCGTTAAAGTAATTAAAGAAATAAACACATAAATGGGATCCTGTCAACACCAAGTCTCTGGACTCGAATTTAGGTACATAAGATAGTGGGCAAACTCCCTCAGGAACTCCGAAAACAATAATTATCACCAATGGGGGCCTCGGGGACTTCCCACTTGGAAGCAAGGGTGCGAAAACCTATGAGGTCCCCCATTTTGGGCTCACCCATGGGTGGGAGCAACAATAAACAGTTTGGAGGATTGCAGGGTTAACAGACCCACACAATCTCACTCCAGAAAACAAAAAGAAAAGCTGTGCAAGATGTGAGAAATAATCATCCTTCTAGCAACATCATGCTCAGAATTTTATGTTTTAGAAATAAAGTGATCTTTGTCATAGCATCACGAAAAGGCAGGCACCGGATAACAATACTGCAGAATTGAAGAATGGACATTGGTAATATTTCAGTGGAGATTAAAGAACAGCACTCGGAATGTTGAAGATAAGATCACGAGGAGGAACATCCATGTGGATAAGGCCATTTACTCCAGGGTTTTTAGCCTGATTAAGAAATAGAAAAATTAAAAAGGCCAGGATGTGTCCTGGTGGTACTTTTTATGTTTCCATCTTTCTTGAAGGAAGGGAAGAAGCATTCTGGGATAGATAGTGGGCAGGCCTCACAACTAACTATGTGATATTATTGCCAAGCACATCGAGAATGCCCTACTCCAATCCATCACAAGTCTCCGACCTTCTTTGAGGCCTAGCTCTTGGCTGTTTGGAGCTCCCTTATGAGAAAAAGGCAATCTGAACTACAGCTTTGGAAGTAAAAGCTTGACCCAAGCTCATGTGAAGTACAGCAGAAACCAGGAGGAAAATCTGCAGCTTGGGTGGGTCTGAGAATAAGTTGGAAAGTTTCCAGGTGGAGGCTCTGATCGCATAACATATTTTCCACAAATTTGACTGTAAGAACGTCTGTGCGCATCTGTGGCCCGACCGTGACCAGCGCCAGGGAGCCTGGTCCTATAACCCCCCACAGCTATGACTAAGCAACCCTCCATGCACTCAACACTGGAAGAAACAACTGCCAGCTGTCAATGCCAGTTCTTGTGACGTCACTGCCACCGTACCTTCACCCACGTCCGGACCCCTACAGCTACTGCCATCCCACCGCCCACCTGCAAGACCAAACCCCTGAACTGCATCCTCCTCAAAGTACGCTCCCTACACAGACATGCAGTAGAAATCTGGGACCTCCTGATCACACTCTCCCCCGACGTCGCCTTGCTCACATAGATCTGGACCAACGCCAGCGCTGCACCCCACATTGCACCCGCCATCCCCGATGGGTACAAGATCCAGAGGAAAGACCGCCCCAACCACCCTTGAGGCAGACTCGCCATCATACACAAAAACACACACCAACTCTCAACCACCAGCTCAAATGACTCCTCGCCCCATGGGACACCCCCACTTCCAGATCAACCCCAGAACGACTCTACACAGAACTCTCGCCTACAGACCTCCTTGACCTCATGCCCCATTTACCATTACCATCGCAGACCTCATGGCGCCCCACGTCCTCGTCTCCACGGACTAAGCACTACTGGGTGACTTGAATTTCCACCTCAACAAACTCAGAGACCCCAACTCCACGGCCCTCCTGGACAACCTTGCCAACATCAGACTGAAGCAACTCATCACCACCCCCACTCACAAGGCAGGACACACCCTCGACCCCATCTTCGAAGGAAGAAACAACATTTACTTCAGCCACACCACGCAACCCCTCTGGATGGACACCACTGCGTCCACTTCTCCTTCTTGAAATCCACCGCACACAAGCCTACTCCCTGCCACCCACGCAGAAACTTGAACAAAATCACCGAAGAGCACCTCAACTCCACCCTCAGCCACACTCCTCCACCCACCACAATGGATGCCAACTCTGTAGCCAATGAACTCAACAGATGGATCATCGCCTGCGCAAACACACTTGTCCCCCTCCAGAACTTCGACAGACAAAGCACGATGAAAGTCACCTGGTTCACCACGGACCTCAGAGAATCCAAGCGCACGTGCCAATGACTCAAGAAAGCATGGAGAAACAGCAAAACCTCGGAAGCACGCACTGACAGAACACCACCAAATCATCACATTCAGAAAGAGGAGCTTCATCCAGGACAGAATCCTCTCCAACTTCCACAAGACTAAGGAACTCTTCAGCATCATACAAGAATTCACCAAACCCCCCAGCGAAACCCCTGATGTCCCTTCCTCCCAGGACCTCTGCAACAAACTCAGCTCCTTGTTCCATTACAAAATCAGGAGTCTCTGCAACAATTTCAATGAACAGAACCAAGGCACTGCCACAACACTATCCACTAGCAACACCACCCAGCAGACCATAACCGCCTGGACCCCGGTCACCAGGGAAGACACCACAAGACCAAGAGGAGCATACACTCAGGAGCTCCCACCGACCTCTGCCGCTGCATCGCTGCGATAGCACCTGAACTACGACGCAGAATCAAGTGTATCCTTGAAACAGGCACATTCCCTGATGACTGGAAACCCGCAGAAGTCAAACCCCTCCTCAAGAAGCCCTGTGCAGATCAGACAGACCTCAAGAACTACAATCTCTCCTCCCCTTCACCGCCAAAGTCACAGAGAAGATCGTCAACAACCAGCTCACGGGGGGGAGGAGCTTCACGCGCATCCGAGATGGCCGCGTGAGCACAGGGCTCCCAGGACCCTCGCCACCTCCAGCATCTATCCTGAACTCTATCCTGATTACGAAGACGGGTTATTGAAGACGGGTTATTGAAGACGCAACCCAGCTGATATAATAGCTGCTTTCAGAAATCGATTTGGACTCCGGGAACCGCAACTACGATAATTTGAACTTTTGTCATTATTGTGCCCAGGTAGTAGTTGAACAGCCCTGCTCGGGGTCACAGAAAAGATCAGGGAGCTTATGGATGATGGCCAAACGGTAGCGTTGGTCTTGTTGGATCTTAGTGCGGCCTTCGACACCATTTCTCACTCCATACTGCTTGGCAGGCTGGGGGAGAATGGTGTCGAGGGCAAAGCACTGGAGTGGATTAGATCTTACTTATCCCTCCGCACTTTCCAGATCTCCTCTTCAGAGGCATGCTCTGAGGTATTCCACTCTCCTCATGGTGTGCCACAGGGATCAATCCTGAGCCCTTTGTTTTTTAATTTGTACCTGCGACCGCTGGCCAATCTCGCAGAAAACTTTGGTCTTAGTTTAATGACCTATGCAGATGACTCACAAATTCTGTTTTCACTTTCTAAATCCGACTTGTCTGCTCCATCTGCTTTAAAAGAAGGCCTTCAAGAAATATTTAGTTGGATGTCAGCTAACCAACTTAAATTAAATGGGGAGAAAACAGAGGTTCTCCTCTTAGGGAACAGTAAAGATCTCTGGAGTGATCCCCACTGGCCATCGTCATTAGGTAAACTTCCACCTCCAGCCTCTCAGGTTAGAAACCTTGGGGTCATCATAGATGACAGTCTATCTATGACTCAGCAAGCAAACAAAGTGGCAGGTATATGTTTTACCATTCTTAAATGGTTACGTAAAATTGTCTGGATGTTGCCTTCTACCACCCAGAAGACCGTAGTCAATGCCTTAGTGACATCTCGGCTTGATTACGGTAACATCTTGTACCTGGGCTCAAACAAGGCAGTAATAAAACGTCTGCAACTGGTGCAGAACGCTGCGGCCAGACTGCTCTGCAGAATCCTAGATCCGCTAGGATCACCAAACATCTTAGGGACCTGCATTGGCTCAGGGTTGAGAACCGAATTCGTTTCAAAACCCTGAATTACCTATTTAAAATCAAAGCTGGCACTGCTCCCAAATACCTACAGGACCTTGCTAAGCCCTACCTCCCAAATCGCAGCCTTCGTTCAGGCACAGCTGCGAACTTTGTGGTACCGAGGTTCAAACGGGCCAGAATAGGTGGGAGATCCTTTTCCTACCTGGGCCCAACGCTATGGAACTCACTGCCCATTCATATACGCAAGGAGGAAAGCTATATGAATTTTAGAAAAAATGTAAAAACTTGGCTGTTCGACAAATAAATGCTTTGACTGTTCTCTCTCCAGTTGTACTTTTGTGTCTTGCTGGTCCGGCGCCGGGAAACCCTTTGTGGGTAGCTGTGCGCCTTACAAGTGTTATAAAATAAATAAATATAAATAAATAACAACGGCTTGCGGGTCTCTGTTCACAACCTTGGAGTTGACTTTCGGTTTCGTTTTTGGTCCCTCAGCCTCCTCCTATCTCAGGACCGCTCTAGCCCCGGGGTGCAGCCGGGCTCTGCAACTTTATCGTGTGCCAACGGCAGGGTGTTTATGGTTGTGGTGATATCCTGCTGAAATTCGCTTTTGGAGATCTCGTTGGGTGAATCGTTTGGACCCATTTTCACCAGGTCTCAAAGGCCCCTCTGGGGCGCAACACCTACTATGGTGGGCAAACCCGATAGCGAGAAGCGAAGACCAAGACCATTCACCGGGGGGTACTATTCAATCGAATGTTATGGATCGCTATACCCATCCTAAAGGGTCCCCCGGTGGTGCGAGTAGGACTCTGGTGGAGGCAGGTGATGGCTCAGCCGAGTCGGATGATTTGACTCTACAGGATGTCATGGGCTCCATTGCCAGTATGAAGACCTCCATTGGCCAGCAATACGAGGCTCTGGCCCTTAAGCTTGACACTGTGGCAATCAACGTCAATTTGATCAGGGTGGACTTATCAAAGACTAACGAAAAGGTAAAATCCCTAGATTTGAAGACCTCCAGCCTTACGACTGATTTACAGACGGAGGTTCGCAATCTATGATCCTCCAATGATCTCTTTGCTCGTCGGCTGGAGGATTTTGAAAGTCGGGCCAGACGCAATAATATACGTATTATTGGGGTCCCTGAAAAATCGGACGAACCAGCTGCAGACCTCCTTGTCGAGGACCTCATCCTAAATCATCTCGCCCCCAAAGGCCCGAGCAACTTCTTTGCGGTGGAACGTGCACATAGAGTGCCGGGTGGGAAGCCAAAGCAGGGTGCCCCTCCTCGGCCTATTATCGCCAGAATTTTCAACTTCAGAGAGACGCTATTCTGCAGGCATCGCGGGTGGGCGGCCCCACGAAGTTCGAAAACACTACAGTGAGCTTCTACCCAGACTTCACCCAGTTCGTTCAGAAGCAAAGGATGGAGTTTCAGGGGGTGAAGCGACGACTGAGGGACATGGGTATGAAATACGCGATGCTCTTCCCAACTCGGCTACGTGTTGAATACGAGGATCGGACGTTTTCCTTTGACCGCCCTGAGAGAGCGAGTGACTGGCTTGACACATTGCCTACGCAGCGTGATCGCTCAGAACATTCTGGGGGAGCTGAAGGTGGCCCGTCGGAGCAAAAATGAGCAGTGGTTCCTGGTTTCCGGACATTGTACATAATTTGCAGCTGTGGTTCGATGACTTATACACTTACGTTACTTATGGTGGGAGACCCAGGGGTGGCGGGGGGAGTGGGACTCTTTCCTCCTCCAGGTTTCTTTATGTAGACTAGTTAATGTTAGGGCGACATGCACACTGCAAGTTGGGGTGGCTTTTGAGTCTAACGCAGGGGTGCAGGGGGGGGGTTGTATCGGGTGTTTATCGGGGGCGGGCGGGTTTCGGTATGTTTTATTTTTTCTCAAGGCAACGTATTGCTTTACTTATGGATCTGGGTGTTGTGTTCGCTGTGGGGTGGGTTCCGCATTCACTTCTGGGATGGGGGGTAGGGGGTTGAAGTTACTGTGTTGGAATGTTAACGGGTTGGGGGATAGGATAAAACATGGGGTAGTATTGCAACTACTGAGACGCCTCTCCCCTGATGTAGTGTTACTGCAAGAGACACATCTGATCGGAAACACTTGCCATGCTATGAATCGGCGAGGATATCGTCTTGCTGCAAACTCCGGATTCTCTACTGGTTCTAGAGGGGTGGGTATTCTAGTTAAGAACTCCCTCCCCCTGGAGGTAGATGACATAATCCTCGATGACAGGGGGCGCTATGCTGCTCTCACTGGTAGGTGGGAGGGGAAGACTGTTTCATTGCTTTCTGTATACGTCCCTCCTGGTCTGCAGACTACGACTTTCGCTGATTTGGGGAGAGTAGTTCTGGGACTTCCAGATTGCGTCCTGGTGATGGGTGGAGATTTCAATTCTGTCGTCTCTGGCAGGGAGGACCGCTACCCCCCCCCCACCAGGGACCTTACGAGATCACAATCTTGGCTGCGTGGCTTTCTGGAGACGCTGGGACTGGTAGATTGCTGGAGGCTACTGCATCCGGGACAGGCGCAATACAACTTCCACTCTGGTGCTCATGGTAGTCTCTCTAGACTTGACTATGTCTTGATACCAGCAGCACAGGCCTCGTCAGTTAGGGAAGTTAGACACCTGGCTCGGGGTATCTCAGATCACTCCCCATTGTGGCTTTCGATAGACACGAGGATGGGGGCTGAGGGTCGAGTGGCCCTGATTAATCCTTGGTATCTTAGCAACCCCAAAACCCGGGCAGAGTTGGTTAAGTCTCTGGATCTGTATTTTGCTGAGAGTGAGGGATCTGTGTCCTCTTCTGTTTCACTGTGGGAGGCTTTCAAGACGGTCATCTGTGGGCAGGCGCTATCGTTAATCGCTGGTGCCAAGAAACGAAAAAATGAGGCGGTGGTCCGCCTCTAGACTGAAATAGCTGAGTTGGAAGGGAATTTGGAATTGGGTATTACTCATGATAGGGTTCATGTCCTCAGCCTCAAACAACTTGATTATAGAGCATTGGTGACGGACGCTGCAAGAGTCATGAGTAGAGAGCAGCAGGGACGGCTATATGACGTGGGAGACAAGGCTGGGAAACTGATTTCTTGGTTAGACAGAAAGGAGAGGGCGAGTCGTGTGGTTCCTGTGATTGAGAGAGCGGATGGCGTGCGAGTGACTGACCCTGTTGAGATTGTTGAGTGTTTTGCTAAACATTTTCGAAATGTGTATTCCCCAGTCTCTGATAGACTGGAGGAAGATTCTCATCTGCTGTTACGAGATATTGCGTTGCCTTGCCTGTCGGATTCAGATAGGGACCTGATGAACGCAGCACTTTCGGTTGACAAGGTGGCACTCGCTATTCGTTCTGTCAGTTCGGGAAAAGCTATGGGCCCTAATGGTCTCCCCATCGAGATTTACAAGCTGCGTCCTGACAAAATGGTGCCGTATCTTCGTGATATGTTCCTGGAATCGCGAGACATCGGTTCCCTCCCCCATGATCAGCGACTTGCGACCATTGTGGTGAAAAGGTCACAAGGAAGGGAAGCCGCGGGATCGCTGTGCCTCTTATAGGCCTATTTCGCTTCTAAATGCGGAGCCCAAGATCCTCGTAAAATTGCTGGCAAACCGCTTGATAACAGTTATCAGTGACCTGATCCATCCGGATCAATCTGGTTTCATTCCACATCGTAATACAGCATTGAACTTGCGGCGCCTACATGGCGTTCTCGCGAGAGCAGCGTCACTGCGTGAACCGGCCATCTTGGCTTCCTTGGATGCTACGATGGCCTTTGATACAGTGGAATGGCCGTATCTCTGGGCTGCCCTTGCAAAGTTTGGTTTTGGTCCTGGTTTCATTGGCTGGGTGAAGCTTCTGTATGTGGACCCGTTGGCTCAGATTGTGGTGAATGGTCGGGTTTCTCCATCCTTTGTTCTTGGGAGGGGCACGCGGCAGGGGGTGTCTATTGTCCCCGCTTCTTTTTGCCCTCGCCTTGGAACCCCTGGCTGCATGGCTGAGCTGGGAGCCGTCGATGAGGGGTATTCAGTGGACCCCTGACTTTGAGGATCGAATATCACTCTATGCAGATGACATCTTGTTGTATCTCACGTCGCCTCGAAAGTCGTTGATTGTACTGTTTGATGTGTTGAACTCGTTCGGGAGGAACTCAGGCCTCGTGATTAATTGGACCAAGTCTTGTGTCTACGTACTTTCGGGTGACACTCCCTCTTTGCCGCGCGGCTGCCCCTTACAGGTGACGCAGATGGATTTAAATATTTGGGGATCTTTATTACATTGGACGCCGGGGTCCGTTATGATCGTAATCTGCTTCCTCCGCTCCAACGGTTAAAATCTGACGTTGTGGCCTGGCGCAGACTGCCATTGTCCTCCCTCGGGGGCGCAGCTCTTTTTAAAATGATGTCCTTGCCGCGGTTTTTATACGCGCTTCAGAACACGTTTGACGTCATCCCGGCGAGCTATTTCCGGGAGGTGGAGAGTTTGCAGAGGCGGTTGATATGGGATGGGCGTTCGCGGATTGCCCTCGCGAAATTGACGCTCCCCTGGTATGATGGCGGTATCGCACTTCCGGATATTAGGCGATACTATTGGGCCTCTCAGCTGGGAGCGATCAACCATGGAATGTACGGTCCTGCGTTAAATCCTGCATTCGAGATGGATAAGTGGTTGCTACCGGGTGGAGACTATAAAAGGGCGTTGTATTCCAAATCGGATGGAGGGAAACTTTCGGGACCCACTAAGATAACGGTGCCAGTGTGGCATTGTGCGACTGCGGCGATGGGATGGAGGGATCGACTGACCCGGGCGACTCCGCTCTATGCGTCTGAAAGACTGGGCAGCCTATGGAAGACAAAAGGTTTTGAGAAGTGGGATATGATCTGTATTTCCAGGGTGAGTGATCTCTGGGCCAAGGGTAGGATTAAGACTTTTGAGGAGTTGAAGGTAGAATATGAGCTGAGTGACAAGGAATTCTTCCGTTATGTGCAGATTCGCCACGCGTTGCGTTCGGTTTTTCCTGAAGGTACTGTTATCCCGGAATCGTCCCCGCTCGAAGATCGGGTGCTTGATGGACACGTTCCCGACAGCACTATTTCTCTGATATATAAGAAATTGATTAACGATCGAGTTGACCTGTTGGCGCAACTCAGAGAGGTCTGGACCAGTGACGGTCTAGAGTTAGATGACGAGGACTGGCAATCGGCGATATCCTCACCTAAGGAGGTTGCGATTCCGGCCCGTCTCCGACTCGTACAACTTAAGATCCTGCATCGGGTTTATGTGACCGGCCCCCGCCTGATTCGTATGGGTTATTCTGTGGATGGGTTGTGTAAGCGTGGCTGTGGTTTAATTGGTACTTTCCTCCATATAATTTGGGAGTGCCCGGAAGTGGTAGTGTTTTGGAATCGAGTGCATGCTGTGATGGAGGAGGTCACGGGTGTTGCGCTGTTGCCTGAAGCTAGGCGTTGTCTGTTGAATGTTTGAAAACCGACTGATTATGATGTGGCGCAGACTCAGTGGGCGACCCTTGGGAATATGGTGGCCAAGAGAGACATTGCGCAGTTGTGGGGTTCCCAGCGACCGCCCACGGTCCTGGCATGGAAGGAGAACATGGACTGGTGTATGTTTAGAGAGAAGACGGTGTATGTGGCACGCGGCAGACCAAAGAAGTGGGCCAAACTCTGGGGCCAATGGAACTCCTAACGGGGGGATATATGTACACCTCCCCTTGCTGATATTACAGATGTTCCTCTTTCCCCCTGACCCGACATTCCTAATGTTGTTTAAGCTACAATGTATTATGACTCTGATTTCCCCCCTGCTCCTCCCCCTTGCACTGATGATTTGTATTAACTGTAACACACGTTCCGTCCTCCTAGAACACATATCCAGCTGTACTGCTTTTATTGCCTTGTTTGTTTGTGTTTTATGCATAATAAAAAGAGTTCCAAAAAAAACAACCAGCTCACGAACTTCATAGAATCCAATTAGATCCTTGACACTTCTCAATCCGGATTCCGCAGCAACCACAGCACTAAGACCACCCTCTTAGCCGACACAGATGACATCCGCACCCTCCTCAACCAAGGCCACACTGCAGCCCTCATTTTACTAGACCTCTCAGCAGCCTTTGACACCGTCTCCCACTGCAGACTAGCTGCCAGACTCCACGAAGCCAGCATACTGGAACTGCCCTAGACTGGATCCGCCACTTCCTCGCCAGCAGAACACCAAGAATCAGACACCCGCCCTTCCTCTCTGAACCCACAGAGATCAGATGTGGAGTACCCCAAGAATCCTCCCTCAGCCCCACGCTCTTTAACATCTACATGGCCCCTCACGCAACCATCATCAGAAAACACGGACTCAGCATAGTATCCTACGCTGATGACACCCAGTTCATCCCCTTCCTCACCAAGGAACCCAACATCACCAGGCACAATTTCCAGGAAGGAATGAAGGACATGGCATCCTGGATGAGCAGAAGATGCCTGAAGCTCAACTCAGAGAAAACAGAAGTCCTCGTCCTCGGATCCACCCCTCTGCATGGGATGACACCTGGTGGCCCCCTGCCCTCGGTAAACCTCCTACACCTAAGGACCATGCCCGCTACCTCGGCATCATACTTGACTCCTCCCTCACCATGAACCCACAGATCAATGTTGTATCTTCCACGTGCTTCAACACTCTCCGCATACTCCGCAAGACCTTCAAGTGGATCCCCCCCAAATCCAGAAAGACCATCACCCATGCACTCATAACAAGCAGACTGGACTACGGGAAAGCCCTCTATGCCGGAATCAACAAATCTCTACTCCACAAACTCAAGACCATCCAGAATGCTGCAGCCAGACTCGTTCTCAGCATCCCATGACAAGACCACATTACCAAGCAAGCACCTACAAGACCTCCACTGGCTCACTGTCAAAAGGAGTGACTTTCAAACTGCTCACTCACATCTAGAAATCTCTCCACAACACTGGACCCCAATACCTCAACAAAAGAATCTCCTTCCAAGCCCACAAGAGATACCTCCGCTCCGCCGACCTCGCTCTGGCCAGAATCCGTCGCATCCGGAGAGCCAGAATGGAAAGAAGAGCCTTCTCCTACATCGCTGCCAAGACCTGGAACAAACTCCCTCCGAGCATTAGACGTCCCCCATGCAGGAGCTATGTTTAGTACCTTCTCTAGAAGAGACAACACAAACATGTTGCCTGAATAGCTAGAGTTTGTGGGCTGGTGACTTTGTGTTGATGGGAGGGCTCTTCAAGAGAAAACCTAATCATGGGCAAATGTGTTAGGGTCCAAGCAGGAAATACTTCATCGGTGATAGAATGCTATGGTGCTCTCAGTTTGTAGAGGTACATCATAATCATGGGTAGTTCGCACCAACCTATTTAAACTTTTGTCGTGTTAACATTTGGTTATTAGAATGTGTAATGTAATAACGTGTAAAGTGAAGTAATCGGGTTATTTTGTATAACGTAGAGAAATTAACATTGTAATTGTGGTCTACATGGTGAAACTTTATTTGTTTGATTTCACAAGAGACTAATGACATTAATTCACTGTTATGTAATGCACTGATTTAAACGTGCACAGTAATAATGTTCATGTATACATGTGATTCATGAAGCTCCATAGTGTTCCTTATGTTAGCCGAAATTGTAGGCCTTTTGTGTATTTCTCCCTTGCTCTCTACACTGCTTGCTAGTAAAACTCATGTGTATGCAGACTCTTTTTTTTTTTAACGTTTCTGATGCGGGTGGAGAAACTTGTCTTTGTTAGTTAGAATAATGCTTTTGTTTTAGGAGTTAGGCTTAGGGAGGAGAGAATACATTAGAACAAGCGATGCTGATAATGTGAGACGGTGTTCTTTCTCACCGGAGAAGGCCTGGGAATGAAGGTCATCAAGCCAGCGCAGGGAGCATCACAACTGCCTGGAAAGTTACATACGAGGAGAGAGTCAGTGATTCTTCAGAGTCCTGGTTCATTAAAACTGGGATATATAATTGGCGTAGAATATTTCTCCCCTCGACACTTTTAAGCAGGAACAAATGATCCAGTGACCAGGGATTCCAGAGTAATCTAGAACGTGGAACCAGGCCCCGTCATCAGTAAATAGGTGGAGAAAAAACCCTCTATTGTACATAAAAAAAAGAGTCACAATTTGAGGACTATTCAACAATGTGCATTCATATTTAGTTTACTAAATAGTTTCTACTCTAATGCCTACTACGAGTTCATCAGCATCATGGAAATAGATCTCCAGATCCCTTCAATATCGGCTGGCCAAAGCAATGGCATAGCCCAAGCTAATGCAGATTGTGTCAGTTTACAATTAATATTCAAATACAATTGGAACACTAAAATCAATAGCTATACATAAACACAATTTGAATTAAAAAAAATATTGAATCACCAAATAAATCAGAATATTAACTTGGGGATGATAAAAATAATACATTCAGTTGAGTTACAGTGAATAATCATCATAAAGCATAAGTAGCCAAGGAAAACAAACCATACATTTAAAACACTAAGTATCATCAACTAAGGATAAATGTCACTTAATTAAAAACAGCAATTAATCAACCACAGATTAGCCATCATCAATAATGGACTTTAAAGATGTTTTAAATAAATGTTCAAATTAATTGTTCTCCAGAGACTCCAAGCCGAGACAATGTATCTTGCTACCATAAAAAAAATACATGCTAGATCAGTATGGTGACACTAAGACACTGCCTTATTATAGTAACTTACTGTATTAGGAACAAAGGGTGGGAGGTCTGTTTCCTCCAAGACAAGGATTTTTGTACAGAGTAACATAAAATGTTTCATTGTATCTCGTCCACCAAGATCCAGTGGCGGCTCCCCCGCTGACTTCAATAGGAAAAAGAAATTGATAATAGCGTATTGTTATTATTGTTTTCTTTTTCCCATTGAAGTGAGTGGTTCTCGAGAGGGCGGGGCTGGCCAGAGCAGGCAGAGGAGTGGTTTGCACTCCTTAGGTGTGCAGGACTGCTTGGCTGGCCCTCTTGCACCGACCAAACAGTCCAGCGTACATTGAATCTTCCTCACCACACTACATAACGCACTCTGGTCAGGAACATGCAAAGCCTCTCAGTCCCCGTCTGAGCGCTGTAGTTTGGCGCTCAGACCAATCACAATGCTGTGTTGCAGCATTGTGATTGGCTTTTGGGAGACTGGGAGCCCCGGTGCTTCCTACTCCTTTCTGTAGCCGGCGGAGACAGGAAGAAGAGGATGGAGAAGAGGCGGTGGCTGGCCCGCCTCAGTAAGTGTTAAGACTGGGGTGTTGTAATAGTTTAGATCCCTGAATTTCAGTCGCGTAACAAAAGCCCCTGCAGCTCCCACGGTGGGGGGAGTTAGGGCTGCGACCTCTGGGGTTCCCCCACTGGCAGACCCCTGGCTTGAAAGCATTAGACTGGGTCTGGAGCGTAGGGGCCAACCTGCATGTACTTTGCAGTCCCTTCCCCCCATCAAGTTTTGTTACAACACTATTGGATTAAGCCAGTAGGAACAACCCCAGGTGTTTTGTGAAGGTTGCCACCAATTCACCATCATCATTCCTTACTCATAGTTTTGTATACTGTAGGCGCCTGCTATACTGATGCCCTGGAACTTGGAATAGTTAATTTGGAATCCCGAGTCCTCTGAGAATTTGTGCATTTCATACTGGAGTGTTTGTTCAGGATCCACTTATAAACACAGGATGCTGTCAGCTAAGTGAGCATTCTTATGTTCAGTCCCGCTCACATGAATTCCTTTGATGTCTAGATTCGTTTAAACCCTCTGAACAAGTGGGGCCATCCTATCCTTTAACCTCTCAATATGGGGATCGTCGGAAAAAGAGCACCATTAATTTGAATCATACTAGAGTGGTTGCAATACAGGGCATAGATATGGTTCTTCAAGCTCATCTACCATAGGAGGTTTGTCAAGTACTTTAAACAGGATTGGCCAGTGGACCCTGTCAAAGGCCTTCTAAGCACCTGGCTAGAGAAGGACAGTGCACTGAGGCTATTAGCAAGTCTTGTATTGCCCCTTGTCTGGCCATCATAGAAAGACCCTAATTCCTGTACTCCTATGAACTTAGGCTGAATTGAGTAAAGATGGTTGTCGAGAGAGTACGCCTAGAGCTTCACAGCATAGTTAGAGTGATGGCTCGATAAGACCTGCAGTCTGGCGGGTCCTTTATAGTTAGGGGTGGGGGGTTGACATAGTTTTGGTGATTGTTCTCGAGGTCAGAAATAATTTGAAGGCCTTGCTCAGAGGTCACCCAACAAAGTGGTGAATGCTTTTTTAACGGAAGCTGGGAAGATATCCGGCCCTGGAACCTTGGTGGTAGGCACGGTTTTAAATACTTCTCGGATCTCCTCTGTTGATTTCGCCTCTTCCAGTTCTTCAAAATATGCCAGTAAGTCTATGGATGAGTAATAGCTTAAGTAGTTAGCCTGCTGCTGTGAATCTAGGTGGTCACAGGAGAAAATGGCCAAAGAGTATGACAACAGTGGTGAGGATGTCGCTAGTGGAAGTGTCTGGTAACGTCTATGCCTAATGTGATTGCTGGTTATAATTTGTTTCAAGTTCAAGGCTAGTCAGCTTTGCTACTCTTGCTACTCTTGCTGCCCTTTCATAACTTATTTGCTGAATGTGCAACAGCTTTTGGCTTGCCTGTTGTATTGCCAGCTGTTGCAGTTGGCTCTTGATTCTACAAAGCTCTCAGATTGGATGAGTGGTGGTCTTTTTTTATGCTTTTTCTCTACCCAGGCAAGTTGTTATGTTTGTTTTTTTTGTCCTCATATCACCACAGCTGTTGCAATCCCAGGTGACATAGTGGAACCAACCTCACACCTGATGAACAAACAGCGGCACAGCCACACCAGCCTGGGCTTAAACAGCTGTATCTGTTTGGTGATTAGATGCAATCAGAGGACTGCTCAGCTTTCCGAATCCAACACACCACTCCACCTTAGAAAGTCAGTCCCTGATAGTATCCGCTCTATATGGGGTGCTGCCCACGTCCATCCTGCAAGTCAAGTGCACAGATTTAAGCAAATCTTCTGGGAGGGGAGCTGCTGCATCTAGCCAATGTTTGCAGATCTCCCTTCTCACAAGAAGCACCAAATAAAAACCCAAGCAAGTTGTGCCTCAAAGTCCTTTTTTTTAGTTTTTGTGAGTTGCTTGAAGGTAGAAAATGGCAGATTAGGTCACCTCGGATTACCGTCTTTGGGCATCCCACAGAATAACTGGGTCAACTCTTCATTTACGTTTTTATTGAAATACCTCTTTTATGCTCTCATTCACCATTGGGACGCAGCTGTAGAGCTATTGGAGCGTGATCAGGAAGAGATATTACACTTATTGTCTATTCACTATCTACGGAATATTCTCAGGTCTGGGGATAATTGGGACAAATCCCTGATATTCCTGATGGGCAGCTGGGAAACGGAGGGACACCTCCCCGTGCAATTAAAGGTTGCAACCCACCACTTTAAATTATTGGGACTGTGGATATCAAAGAAAGGTGGTACTCACTAAAAAGATAACCTAATCCCCCTTGTTTGTAAGCTAGAGAAGGATGTGAAACACTGGAGAGCATTACCACTATCACTGTTAAATTGTTTTCACTACACAGATTCACATATATACTGAAGAACAGCCCCTATGCACTACCAAACACTTTTTTTCTTACAATGAATAGGCTGCTAAAAAACACTACCTTTGCTGGATGGTGCACCATGAATAGCACTGCAATCTCCCCAGCAGTCCATGTATGAAGGGGGCATAGCATTACCTAACATTTGCAAATATTATGAAGCAGCCCAGAACATTATAATAAACTAATGGGGTTATGCACCACTCGAAAGTTCCGCCTTTTGACTGGATCAAATAGAATTGGATGAGAAAAACTATCTTCATGCATGTACAGTGGCGGGATCTCTGCTGACGCCACCCGCATTTGGCACAAACTACAAAAGGAAATGATGTGGGAGAGAAGACTGACACCAAATATTCTATTCTGGTTGGGCACAAACTGGGCCCTGTGACATCATTCACAGGGCCCCTCTGTTCAATCTTTATGTGAGGCCGCTGGCTGCGGTAGTCAAACGCTGGGGCATGACAATGGTGTCCTATGCGGATGATACGCAGCTGGCGGTCACACTAAGTGGGGACTCAGCCATGGACGCCCTCAACTTCTGTGAGGGGCTACGTTCGGTGGCCAATTGGATGAATCAGAACTGTCTCCAATTGAACACAAAGAAGACAGAGGTGATGGTGGTTGGGAAGCAACCTGGATGGTGGAATGACAACTGGTGGCCCCCGAGCTAGGAATGATCCCCTCTCCTGCTATGGAGTTAAAAAACCTCGGGGTATGGCTGGACCCTACACTTAGCTTCACTTGCCAGACTAAGAGGGTGGCGGCCTCCTGTTTTGGCATCATCAGGGGTATCAGGCCGGTTCTTAAATTCTTCGATGCCCCCACTAGACAGCTTGTGGTCCAGGCCTCGGTACTATCCAGGATAGATTATGCCAGTGCTCTGCTAGCAGGCACGAACAAGGCTGAACTTCTGCGGCTACAACGAGTGCAGAATGCCGCCGCAAGATCGATATTTGGGTTGCCCAAACGCTGCTCAGCGTCCAGAGCACTGCAAACACTCCATTGGTTGCCTGTAGCTCAGCGGATTGAGTTTAAGGTGCTCTGCCTGGCTTTTAAAATTTTGAAGGGCATGGCTCCACCTATTCTCATGAACCTTATGACCCCTTATGTCCCTTCTCGCTCTTTGAGATCGATGGGCCAGAATTTGGCTGTTGTTCCTCGTTTTTTGTTGAGCAGGACTGGAGGCCGCTCCTTCCGAGTAGTAGCCGCTAAGCTTTGGAACGCTCTCCCTAATGAAATCCGTGCTCTGGAAGATTTATCCAGGTTCAGACGTGTCATCAAAACCTTTCTTTTTAATAAAACTAACTGACTCTGCTGCATTTTGTGATGTTGTGTATACCTTTCTTAGCGCCAGGACGCCCCTTTGCTGGGGCAGCTGTGCGCGGTATAAAAACCATTAACATAACATAACATAACATTACCAGACCTTGGAGGCTGTGTGGGACGATAATGGTATCATGACCTTTGAATACCTAAAGACTATGAAGAGTATGAAATGGCACCCTCACAAATATTTAAATATCTACAACTACACCATGCACTACAAGCAAGGATCTCACTGGGGGAAGAAACTTAAGAGGAGCAATACAAACTTTGACAGGATTGCTCACAAACCCAACACAGATTACGGAGGAATTTGCTGAAAACGCTACTTTCCAGCAGACAGTGCAGAAGCTCTACACATAGTCAATGTCTTAGTAAAGAGTATGCAAACAGCCTTAAATGTGAAATCACAGCAGAAGAAATACAAGAAGCCATTAAAAATATGCCATCAGGGAAAGCTCCAGGAGAAAATGGTTTCCCCAATTAATCCATTAAAATAAATTCACAGCTTCTGACATCAATCTTGCACAAAGTTTTCAAAGAAATGAGAAACATAGATTCCCTCCGTCCAGAGATTAGCAAGGCCTCAACGATACTTTTCCCAAAATCCAAAAAGGCCCGTAGCTACAGGCCAATCTCATTGGTTAATACAGACATGAAAATTCTGGCAAAGGCCCTGGCAGCAAAACATAAGTGGATACAGTCCTTCTTTATTATTTTTTTTTTTTTAAAGTTTTATTGTTTTATTGCAAGGAAATACAGCAAAACGTTATACTCAACAACATAAAAGCATGTAAGCAAAAAGAGCAGATTATTTTCAGAGAAAAGCAAGTTATGTGACAGGATTTTGGCAGAAAACAAATTAAAATAGCAACTATAAAATACATAGATTTAAATCAAATCCACTCGGCAATTGGTGCCCATATTTTTTCTCCCATAATTCTTTTTTTAACCCCCTTGAGCTTGTAGATAGCCGACTCTATATTAAACATAAATAATAGTTTTTCCTTCCACATCAAAAAAGTAGGGGGTTCCTGGCTAATCCATTCCTTGGTGATACAAGATCTAATTGCGGCCATACACAGAAAAAGAAAATAAGAGATTGGTCTAGGCCGAGTAGTAGTATGATCTATACCAAGCAATACTAATTCATTGGTTATCTTTATATTACTTTTCAAAATAATAGCCAAAAAAAATTCAATTTGTTGAAACAACGGCACTAGCTTAGGGCAAAAAAAAAACATATGTAGTTCATCAGCTGCATACAATCCACATCGGCTACAATTCGTGCCTGCCATCGTGCTCCATTTAACTACTTTTTTGGGAGTATAATAAAGGTTGTGAATACACATAAAGGGGCCGATTAGGATGGCGGACGGACTTGCGTCCGTCCGCCACCCCTGAGTAGGAGGGACCGTCCGCATGGGCAGCGGCGGTCCCTCCATGGCAATTAGGATGTGACCGCCAGGGTGGCGGTCACATCCTCTATTTTTTACATTGCGGCGGGTGCAGCTTCAAGCTGCACCCGCCGCAATGTTAAAAATGCATGTGTTGCATTTACATGCACAAAGCGGCAGGCACCGCACGGTGCCTGCTGCTTTGTGTACGCAAATTCAGGGGGGTACCATAGGTACCCCCCATGTGCACCCCCCACCCCCCATTCACCCAGGGGGCCCGCAACGGGCCCCCAAAGTGAATGTCCGTATGCTTTTCCATGGCGGAAAAGCCGCCGTGGAAAAGCATATTTACACCAACATCATAATATGGCGGACGGTGTCTCATAGACACCGCCTGCCATGTTATAGCTTTTCCGCCGCGGTCGGAAGCCGACCGCGGCGGAAAAGCGGCGGACGGAATTCCAGACCCACCAGCCATCCTAATTTGGCGGTGGGTCTTTGGAGTCTCCGCCGCGGTTTTTCCGCATCCTCCAGGCCGGCGGACACTTCCGCCGGCCCAGAGGATGCGGAAAAACCGCCATCCTAATCGGCCCCTAAGTGTTGAGATTTCATCATCCCATATACAGTCCTTCTTTAATGCACCAACATCAAGTCTAATTTGTTTCCAAACTGTCATCCACTAATCTCATGAGATTGCTTACTCAAAATTCTGCAAAACGACCAAAGACACCGCTAAAAAAAAAAACGTTGCAGTATCCTTATATAGTAAGAAATCATTTGATAAAAGGGTTGAATAGGCTCTAACTTTCCCCTACCATGTGTTGAGCAGGATTCAAAGATTGCTTTCTCCAAATGATTGGAGCAAGACCACTGACTCATTGTCCGTGAAATTGCTCTCCCTCCCTCACAGCTCCACCATTAAGTGAGGACTTCCCCTGAGCCCCTGCACTCTGTTGGTGTTCGAGGCTCTCCTCCACCCGCAGGTTTCACCTGCGCCTCATCCCTGGTGATCCAGTGGATCTCTGTCTCCATTCTCTTGCTCCAATTTTTCTTTCATTTTTTACTCATTTTTTCCCTCACTTCTATCTCCCCCCTTCACTCTCCTTCTGGGTCTTAACCTCCATTTTCTGTTGTTTTCCCCTCATTTCAAGCTCCATCCCTTCACTCTCCTGTGTCTTTCCCCTGTTTTTCACTCGTTTTTTACCCTCATCTCAATGTCCCCCTTTCACTCTCCTGTGTCCTCTGTGTCTTTACTCCACTCGTTCTTGCACTTTTGCTGCCTTATTTGCACTTTTCTCTCTCTTTTGTTTTTTTCCTTTTGCCTTTTTTAGCTTGTTTTTCCCCGCCGCTGCTGCTTCTGCTGCCCCTCTCCCCCAGCAAGACCAGTGTGACTGGCCCAATCCAGCTCCCCTCCCCAGTCCTGCCTCCCAGCTGCCCATCCCTCCCCGACCCCTACTTAATGGCGGTCACTGCGCGGCCGCACCGCTGGGGCGACAAAGGCAAGCCAGTCTGCGCCCGTCCGCAATCCGACTGCGACCAGCACCAGGACCCCTGGATCTCTGCACCACCAACGCTATGACCCAGCGGCACTCCACGCTCTCAACCCAGGCCGCAACAACAACTGCAAGCTGGCATCACCAGCCGACACTCACGGACCCTTCAGGAGTCACCACTGCCGGCACACCTGCAGCACTGCCCAGACCACTGACCCCAGCACAATCCGCCCGCAAGTACACAACCGAACCGAAGACACTGCAATGCATCCTCCTCAAGATCTGATTCCTCCACAAACACGCCACCGAAATCTGGGACCTCTTCGACAGCACTAACCCGGATGTAGCATTCTTTACCGAAACCTGGACCAACACCACCTGGGACCAGACATCGCCATCGCCATTCCCCAAGGATACAAGATCTCCAGGAAGGACCGCCCCACCCGCCCTGGAGGAAGAATCGCCATCCTCCACAAATCCACCCTCCGCCTGTGCACACTCCTGACGAGCCCACAGACCTGATGGAACACCTTCACATCAAGATACTGGCCAGCCCTACCTCCACCCTCCGAGGAACCCTCATCTACCAATCCCCTGGACCGTTGGACTTTTCGCCAACTTCATCATGGACATCATCTCCCCGCATGCCATCGCGTCCACCAACTACCCCCTACTGGAAGACCTCGACTTCCACCTCAACAACCAACTGGATCCCAGTACCACATCCCTCCTGGACAACCTCAACAACAATGGACTCCGCCAGATAGTGACCGAACCCATGCACTCAGCAGGACACACCCTCGATCCCCTCTTCACAACAGGAAACTCCATCACCTTCAGCCACACCACCGAACTCCCATGGACTGACCATTGAGGCGTCCACTTCACATTCAGAACACTCACCATCCACAGACACCAGCACCTGCTCCCGTGAAGAAACTGGACCAGAATCACTGATGACCAGCTAACCTCATCAATCAGCAACCCCACCCCAACCATCATGGAAAACGAAGACGCCAACACCGCAGCCCGAACCCTGCACAGATGGATCTCCGACAGCCCCCCTCAAGAAAAATAACAACACCCACTCCAAGAAAGCTAGATGGTTCACCGCCGAACTTCGAGAGTCCAGACGCACTTGCCGCCGCCTGGAGGAACACCAAATCCACAGACACCCACAACAACTTCAGAGCCACTTCCAACGCCCACCACCAACTCATCAGAAAAACAAGGAAAAAACCAAATGATGACATAATCTCCACTCATGCACACAACAGCAAAGAACTGTTCAACATCATAAAGGAGTTCGCCCAACCCACCAGCGAGTCCACCGACATCCCTCGCTCACAAGACCGCTGAGACAAACTCATCACCTTTTTCCACCACAAAATCAAGGGCATCTATGACAACTTTGACGAAGACAACCAACACACTGAACCCTCACCAGCCACCTCCGACACCCTGAAGCCAGCGATCAACAACTGGACAGCCCTCACCACCGAAGACACACTGAAGACGATGAAGTCAATCCACTCCGGGGCCCCACGGTCCCCTGCCCCCACCACATTTTCAACAGAGCCGCCGACACCAACGCACCCATGCTCTGCCACACCATCAACCGCTCCCTGGCAACCCCCTCGTTCCCTGACGACTGGAAACACGCTGAGATCAACTCCCTCCTGAAGAAACCCTCGGCGGACCCCACCAACCTCAAAAACTACAGACACATCTCACTGCTCCCGTTCCCAGCGCAAGTCATTGGGAAAGCCATCAACAGCCAACTCGCCACATTCATTGAAGAGAACAACATCCTCGACTCCTCCCAATCCGGCTTCAGAAAAAATTACAGTACGGAAACCGCCCTCCTTGCCGCAACAGACGACATCCGTATCTTACTGGACAAAGGAAAAACAGCAGCCCTCATCCTCCTCAACCTCTCAGCGGCGTTCTACACAGTCTCTCATGCAGCCTAATACGCAGACTCTACGACGCAGGGATCCAAGACAAGGCCCTCGACTGGATCCACTCCTTCCTCTCTGGCAGAATGCAGTGGGTCAGACTCCCCCTCCCTTTTCTCTCAGACAGACTCTACACCTACCACCTGCGGAGTCCCTCTGTGGTCCTCCCTCAGCCCTACGCTCTTCAACGTCTACATGGCTCCAGTCGCCCCATCATCAGAACCTACGTCCTCAAAATTGTGTCATACGCAGATGACACCCAACTCATCCTCTCCCTATCCAACGAACCCAACACCGCCAGACACAACTTTCGAGAAGGCATGGAAGCAGTCGCCAAATGGATGAAAAACAGCTACCTACAACTAAACACAAACAAAACGGAAGTACTCATCATGGGCTCAAACCCAGATGCCTGGAATGACACCTGGCGGCCCCCATCCCTCGGAAGCCCACCCACACCCACGGACCACGCACCCAACCTGGGAATCATCCTGGACTCAGAGCTCAAAATGGACCGCCAGATCAACTCCATCTTGTCCTCCTAGTTCCACACCCTCCGCCTCCTACGCAAGACCTTCAAATGGATCCCCCTCGAACACAGAAAGACAGTCACTCACGCCTTGGTCACCAGCAGACTTGACTACGGCAACGCACTCTATGCGGAATAACCAAAAACCTCACCCGCAAGCTACAGAACATCCAAAACGCTGCAGCAAGACTGGTCCTCAACCTGCCAAGTCACTGCCACGTCTCCCAGCACTTGCGCACACTCGACTTGTTCCCCATCGAAGTTACAGTCACCTTCAAGATGCTAACCCACGCTCACAAGGGCCTCCACGACACCGGACCAGCATACCTGAACAGCCGACTCAAATTCCACGTACCCCAAAGGACCCTACGATCAGCCCAGCTCTCCTAAACCGTGGTCCCCCACCACAGAAAGACCAGATTGGGAGGCCGCTCCTTCTCCTTCCGCACGGCCAGTGCCTGGAACGACCTTCCTCTCCACCTCAGACAGATAACATCGCTCCCCATCTTCGCAAGAAACCTCAAAATCTGGCTCTTCGACAGACCACCTTCTTGATGGACTGGAACCGGCAAACCACCCCCACATCGCCAACGCCCTGAGACCCTTACGGGTGAGTAGTCACGCTTAACAAACACCTGATTTGATTTGATTTATACTACAGCAACTGTGACCTGGAACAGTTTTCAATCACAGCAATTTACAGTGTGCAGAGGAACTTGTCAAGGCTGCCCACTGTCACCCCTCCTCTTCCTGCTGACTCTGGGACCCCTAGCTGTCGAAATCAGAGCTTTCACACCAATACCAGAACTAACCACCACAGTAGGTGAAATAAAAAGACTCCTCTATGTGGGTGATATTGTCAAGTGTCTGTACAGGGCCCACTCTAGTTTTCCATATATTAGCCTAACTGCACAGCACAGGTCGCATTAGCTTTGCACACGTTACTATATAAACACGTTTGCTTTTGTGCCACATTATATTTTCACACAGAACCTGCAGATGTTTTCTTGTTCTGTTCTATCCTGGGGTTTAGTCTGAACAGCAGCCAAGGACCAACAACAATGTCCCTTGTTATTTTGTTCTGGTCAGGCACTCACACCTATACACAATACAGAAACGCAGCTGTGATTTTTGAACATGTAAACTTTGTCATATACGTATGAACAACAATCTGGTAACACACTTAGAAGAGAAATATTTTCTGAGAGAAGATCACAGCAGTATCAGAGTTCATCTGAGTATTCTAAGGTACGGGGTCCGCTACTAAGCCAAGAGATGTTTCCTGTATAATCAGTTTTCTTCTGTAGATGGGGAGGGGGGTAGGCTAATCTGTCTTATAATATGACCGGGCTTTTCATAATATACGGTTTACTGACTATGCTGATGGTATTTTTTCTAGGCAGTTGTTTTCGGACAGTGTCACGTATACTGCATTCTAGAGCATGATAGTTTAAATCAAAATTTCAAAATTCCTTCGTGACTGTTATATCTTATTGTGGATGAGTGTATGAGCGAAAAGGTGTATCCAGTTACCGCGATCCCTGAGAGGGTTGGGAGTGTTATGTTCCAGGGTGTCAATTCACCTGTCTCTCTGGATACGAAGGGCAGTATTGTTGAGACACTATAGCTAGTCGGACTCCAGCTCATGGTACTGAGTAGGTATGGTGACTCAGTCCCTATCTACTAATGTTCTATGGTCCTAAGCATATTTCTGTTCCTGACCAGAATCCCAGAAACAATATACTACTGCTGCTCACTAATCTGGAAACCTCATCATCTTAATTAGTAGAGATTGTTAACAATTTTTTGTGTTTCTCTTGTTACTAAACTAATTGAAATAAAAGTTGGAGTCTTGCCTCTAAATAAAATGCCACCTCCTTCTGCCGTAGAAGGATAACCATGTAGAATAGATGGTCTAGCACTAAAATAAAAACAAATGGGTATCGATATTGAGAGCATATAGTAAGCAGCGCGCTGAGGGGTTACGTTGCACAATCCTAATTACTGCCTACACTGCAGATCGATGAATGTTTATTTTAAACTTTTTAACAAGTTACCTGCTTTTACTGTTTTTGCACTTGCACTTTCACTCGCTTCTGCTAGTCCCTGGACCGCCGCAGCACTTCCTGCTGTTTGAGTGGAGGGACGTGACTCCTCCCCCTGGCTCCCTCATTTCCAGATAGTTCAGCTGACACACTACATAACCGGCATGTGTGCACAAACACACAGCATTTAGTAAGCAGCGTGCCGAGGGGTTACATTGCTCAATCTTAATTACTGCCTAAACTGTGGATCGCTGACTGTTTTCTTTAAACTTCTTAACAAGTTACCTGCTTTTACTGTGTTACTTTTGCTCGCTTCTGCTGGTCCCCGGTCCACCTGCTCTTCCTGCCATTTCAGCGGAGGGACGTGGCTCCTCCCCATGGCTCCCTCATTTCTGGAAAGTTCAGGTGATACACTACATAACCGGCATGTGTGCACAGATGCGTAGTGGATGCATGCAGCGGGAGTGCTGCCAGCGCCCGTCCGCGTCCAGATCGCAATAACCGCCAGCCATGCTGCCCCTTTCATTAGCAGTGAGAGCATTTCTTGGCCACGGGACTCCCTCCTGGCTTTTTGGAAGAATTTATGTCCAGTTGGCCATGATATTAACCTGGTGAGTGCTGTATCCCCCCACTACTGCAAAGGTTGTAATTTTGTTTTAGGGAATACAGGAGTGACCCCCAGAAATACGGGCATGAGCCCCATGGCCTCGGGCAGAAGACAGGATAAGAGCTTGTCTGATAAATTGCAGGTCATTGCCCAAACATGCAGATGATATTTGGTTATCGCCGTTTGACAACAAATGGGATGTGATGTTTTTGACCAAAACATAGTTAAAGGAGGAAACCAAACCAGCTTTGGCCCTGGCTACTCCCACAGGCTTTAAAATCTGCTGTGGGGGTTGCCATCATTGTGAGGGATTCATGGGAGAACTCCGCTACAGAGCTGAGAGATAAGGGCTTGATAGAAGGTCTGAATTTCTGTATAAATACGGGACCCATGACCTCCATTACAGGACTATTGATGTATCGACCACCAGACTGCCGACTCAGTCTAACCCCAGATCTATGCAACTTCATTGCCCAGAAGTCATTGCAATATGCCAGTTATTCGGCCCTAGGAGATTTTAACCTACATATCAATGATCCCGGCTGCACTCATGCTTCTCAGTTAACCATGTCACTTAAGGGAGAGAATCTTACACAGCATATAAAATCCCCCAATCACTGTGCAGGCCATATGTTAGATCTATTGTTCTCGAACATTCCGTCCTTGGTAGCCGAGACCCTGTATCAATTGGTCTGGACTGACCACTACTTGCTCCCTTTTGTGTTCAGTTTGGAAGAATCACAACGTGGTGGAGAAATCCGCACTATGCCAAAAATAAATTGGTAGAAGCTAACAGCAGAGACCCTTGGCCAAGTGCTGTTGGATAGTCAACTGCAATTAACTAGTAACCCTAATGTAGACACGCTTGCACTGAACAGGTGGATCTCTGCTGCCCTGGATACTGTAGCTCCAGCCAGATTAGTTAGAATCTCGGGAAAATCTCCATCTACCCCCTGGTTCTCTGAGGACCTCAGAGTGGAAAAAAGTAGATGTAAAAGATAGGAACACATTTGGAGGGAAGACTATAGCCTAACCGCCAAACTAGCATATAAGAAAGCTCTACAAGAGTTCCACAAATTGATGAAGGTGGCAAGATGGGACTACTTTGTGAAGCGCATTAACAGCACTGAGAACTCGGGCAAGGAAATCTGTAGGATAGTCAGCTCCTTCACCAAGCCTGTGGCACTTGAGAGCAAGATACAGCTGTTCCCTTCATTGTGTACGAAGTTACTAAACTTTTTTGAGAATAAAATCCAGAAGGTCTATGACACCTTCATGATAGAGGTGGAGACAGCTGAAACAGAAGTATTGGGAAGGTGAAATATCAAGGATACTTTTTCGGAATTCCTTCCTAATTCCCAACAGGAATCCCTGACGGAGATCCTGAAATGTAAGTCGGGGTCCCCAGAGGATCCGTGCCCCCCAAAATTGTGGAGGAAATTGGCTCACCTGATTAATCCTGCTCTGAATCATATATGGAATACCTCATTTTCCATGGCTATCTTCTCTGATGTATGGGATCATGCTTTGTGATTACCCCTTATGAAAAAGCCTAATGTGGACCCGGGAGAACTTAACAACTACCTCCCGATCTCATTACTGCCAGCTCCAGCGAAGATGTTGGAAAAGATGGTACAGCGCCAACTGACTAATTTCATTGATGGGCATGACATTTTGCATGACACGTAGTCCGGTTTTCGGTCCGGTTTTAGTACCGAGACGGCGTTGTTGGAGGTGGCGGAGTCAGTAAGAATGACTGTGGACACGAGAGCTTCAGCTGGTGCTTTTGGACCGGTCTGCAGCATTCGACACAGTGGATCACCAAATCATATTAGACAGACTCAAATCGATGGGACTGGGAGGGATGGCTCTCTCCTGGCTACAGTCCTATCTTAAAGACAACACACAAAGGGTCACCCTTCATTCCTTTCAGTCTGAACCTAAGCCACTGTGGTGCGGGGTACCGCAGGGATCGGCCTTGAGCCCACTACTCTTAAATACCTACTTGGCACCCCTTTTTTCAGTCATTGCCAACTGGGAAGTAAAGGCAATATCATACGCAGATGTCACCCAGTTGGTATTCTCCGTCAAGGATCGTTCTGCGGACTCTTTCATTAGATTTAAGGGATGCTTGAAGGACATCTCCTGCTGGATGAATAACGATAAACCAAAGCTCAATGCGGAGAAGTCAGAGGTCTTGTTCTTTGGTAAGGCAACTCCTCCGTCAGCTGGACTTTGGTGGCTGTCGGAAATGGGCCTGCCACCTATCCCAGGAACTACGGCAAAAAACTTGGCCGTAAAATGGGAAACTGATCTTTCGTTCGCAGTACAAATACGTCACATAGCAGCCTCATGCTTCTGTAAGTTGAGAAGCTTAAGGAAATTTCTATATCTATTGCCAGAGGACTGTTGTAGAGTCATAGTACATGCCACAGTGACATCTCGGCTGGACTATGCAAATTGCCTTTACCTGGGATTACCTGCCTATCTGAGCAAGAGATTGCATTTGGTACAAAATGCGGCTGCAAGATTAATTAGACGACTACCACATCTCTCCGCACATAAGACAGCTCCATTGGCTACCAGTAGCAAAAAGGATAGAGTTGAAGGCCCTGACCATGGCCTTTCGGGAGTCCTAGTAACCTTATGCCTCTACCAACAAAAACAATCATTAAGGTCCAACTTTCAGCACCTGCTCTGTGAACCTCGCTAGGCAAAGTCACGTATAGGGGGCAGATCCTTCACGAAGGCGATGGCCAGATTGTGGAATTCCCTGCCTACCAATATGATCCAATCTGAACTCGAGTTCAGAAAGACCTTGAAGACTTGGCTCTTTAGCCAAAGCTAGAATCTTGGTAGTCCCTTTCTCCTGCTTGCCTTCTAAAGCACAGGGACACCTCTGTTTGAGGTAACTGTTGCGCTCTATAAATGCTGACGATAATAATAATAAGAGTAATTTGGTATCAGCCACACATGAAAGACATAGTGGCAAAAATAAAATTTAGATTTTTCAACCTACAACTTTCATTATGGGAACAAATACAAGCAATAAAAAAGATAATGATCATAGCACCCAGTTTTAACTTCTTATTTGGGATGATGCCCACCTGCTTTCTGAAATACCTTCTATAAACAAATTGATCAAGGACTCTGTCTGGGACAGACAAAAACCTTGCCTCAAAATTAACAAAATACAAACCGATGCCAAATTGAGTGAATATATGATCAAATCCTGCATTCTTTTTCTCCGGGGGGAATCACAACGCGGTCATTATCACGACCGCGTTGTGATTCCACATACCATTACTCCGCAAGTCGTAAAAACGACTTGCGGAGGGGGGGCGCAGGAAGTTGAAATAGTATAATTTACTATTCCAACTCCAGTCTGTGCAGACACTAGGGAAGGTGTTGGATTTTAAATCCAACACCTCCCCCCCCTCCGCAAGTCGTTGTTCCGACTTGCGGAGTAATGTATGCGGAATCACGACCGCGCTGTGATTCCCCGCGGGATAAAGTTTCGTTGTAAACGTTGTTTACCAAATTGAGTGGACTATGCTTGCCCGACATGACAGTTTACTAAAAGGCACATCACCTGGCTTACTTTTTCTCAAAGATCTGGAAAAATCTGATAGGCTAATCATATAGCAACATCACCTGAGGCAGAGTGCTGATTGCAGTATCCCGTACAGCCTCATACCATCACCAACTTGGATCTTGACTCATAAGCAGCTCAACATTCACCCAAACTTGCATGATCATTCTCCAATTTGGTCTAACAAAGCAATCCAAATCAAAGAACAATCACTTGCCAAGAAAGAATGGTCAGAGAAGAATATTAACACCCTAGTACTACTGTTACAAGATGTTTTACTGAAAACATAATTGGTATCATAAGCCAAATTCCTGTTAGACAGGCAACAGAAATGGAAATGTCTACAGTGAAACACTGCTTTCGAAAGGCTCTAAAACAGATACCTGATATTAATCGCAAAGCAGCAGTCTTTGAATACCTGCGAAAATGGAGGTCATACTAAGGAGTGATCTCAGGTCTGTACAAAACTTTATTGGAAAAACTTAATTCCAAACCTCTTCGATTGTTGCTAAGGGAAAGTGTAAAAAAAGACTTGGAACGGTATACTCCAACTGGTTTGAACTCCTTGAGATGCATGATAAAAAGTCTCGGGAGGTAAAGTTAAAGTTTAGTTTCCATATACTGTAGCATGATTGGCTCTCGAGTCCCCGGCAGGTACACAAATCTAATGTCACCAATTTGTCAGACTATTGGAGATGTGGCCCCCAAGATAGAGACATCATGCACTTGATATGGTCATGTCTTTCTCTACAACAGTTCTGGAAGGAGGTCATCACCACATGAATTCTACAAATGAGTTAAGTCTGCACCCAACAGCGGAATTCAATATCTTGCATGACACTTTTAATATCCCGGACATGCGCCGACACACTAACAGATTGATGGACACTGCACTGGAAGGTGCCACAATGTCCACCCTTCTTCGAAGGAACAAATTCATTCCCTCTTATGAAGACTGGATACGTGATATGGCAGTCGCAGTATCTCACAGTCTAGTTATTTACAGTCTAGTGGATTAAAAGAACATTTATGACAGGATCAGGTCCTCCGTCTATCCAACAAATTAATGCCCAATCTGGCCCGACCAAATGTTACAGCCCCATGAAGGATTCTGTTAGGCCTCCTCTTCACTCTAAACATCCTACTGGCTACTGGCTCCACAAAAGACAAGGAGGCGTAAACTTGTAATTCAGTTCCCCTCTGATCAGAAGTGCTTGAGACCGAAGTATAATTACTTACTCCAGTTTGGTTCCAAACACACATTTACACTTAAATATGAGCACAAATGATGACAAGCTGTCTCACTTGCGATCAAGACTTTGGAGCAGCACAGGTTGTGCAAATATTCATATATGTAGTGCATTCCTGTAATACTTATAAACATATAGGGTAAAGTAATTCAATAAAGAAATATTGATATAAAAAAGAAATAGATAAGTAGACCACAAACTACCTTCCCTTGTTGAGCTTATATTAGAAAACTATGAGAAAATGCCCCTTTTTGCATGGTCACCACCATTCTTTTCTTTATTTTATTGCTGGTTTTTTCCACTGTGCACTAGGACACTGCTAACCAGGCCCCACTGCATATGCTGTGACCCCTACAATATGTTGAGTTGGCTAACACCTAATTGGCATATTTAACTTTGCTTCAAGGCCATAGTATATGGTGTCCCAAGTACACCCATGGTATGGAAAGTTACATGTCACCTATGGACATAGTACTACTGTGTCACACACTAGTGTGACCAGGCAAACATGACTCCAGGCTTGCTGCAGCAGCCTGGCAGATGCAGTTTAAAACTGCAATCCGAATCTGTCAAAATAAACTTGTATGACATGAGAAAACCTTCTTTTTAAGTATTAATAAGTCACCTCTATGTAGGCATTGTGGCCCACTACGCAGGTTGCATTGCATTTAAAAGTAGAACATCCACAAATTTAAACTTATCATATCCCTACCGTGACAGCCACCTAAAAGGTAGCTTCACTATTGCAAGGTTTGATGTTCTATAGCGAAACCCTGGGACACACTATCACATTTAATTAATGATATCTGTAGTTCGGAAACACCTAGAAATGTCATTGTCTGACTCTTTGTAATATTTACTGGTGACGATGTAATTCTAATAAAAATTAAGTAAAACTGACTTTAAAACATTACCTTTTCACTGCCTAAAGCCTCAGGAGGCTAATTTGCATTAGACTGCAGCTGCAGCCCTCCGAGTGCCCAAGCCCTGAATGAAGTGTGACAACCGCTGCCAGAGAAGAGACAAAGGTCTCGTTTCAGGAGGTGTTGTTGTTACTCTTGCAGAATTGCCATTTGAAAGTGCCCAGGAACTTATTAAACTTCAAATGGCCCTCCCCTTTCATGAGCAGATGTTCTATGGCACATGCATAGGCCCCTTCTTTTTCCCCAGTCAGTCAGGCTCCAATCCCAGTGGGAAGAGAGTTACCCAGAGAACTGGTTTGAAATGACCACAGAGGTGGGGTTGCTCATTTCCCTGGCCACACTTCTGAGGTGGGAACACAGACTCTCCACAAGAGAAGGATTTCATCATTTTGGGTTTAGGCGGCAGTAGGGCACACAGGGGGACCTCAAAATGCGGGTAGGGATATGCCTGGGAACTTTTTTCCTATGAGTTAGGGAGGAACCAGGAGTCACCCACGAACTAGTGCCAAGCATAAATGTGGCATCCCTAAAACTCTCCTCAGAAGGAGAGGCACCTGTGGAAGAACAGAAGTACTGCACCTGCTGTTTGAGACCTGTGAGGAGACCTGAAGGGTGGGACCTGCCCCCACTTCTACCCAGGAAAAAGAAGTGTACTCCAAGGGTTATTTGCCTAACCTCCTGGTACAGGGCCACATAAAGCTACAAGAAGACTTTTCCTTAACAGCCCAGCGGACGAATTCCAACTGGACCTGCCCAAACCCTGCCGGTGGCTTCTTATAGGGTATGCCTTGATGCTCAAGCGCTGTCCCAGAGGTCCTAGGACCCTTAGCTGTATTAAAGTGTATTCCTACTAACATCCTAAAAACCTGGAACCTTTTTGCACCAAAGACCTCTGGAGGACCAGGACAAACCGTCTATGCCGATCTGACCAAGGTGTGTTGCCACTGGGCTGAAGATGCAGGTTTTCTGGTTTGAGCTTCTCCGCAGCAGCAAATCTGTTCCAGCTAGACCTCACTTAAAGGCATACAGCATCAGGGAGCCTTTTTCGGCTATAGTTAGAAACCTTGCCCCACTGCAGGAATCTGAGCTCCAACAAAGTGATTAACTCAGAATGTGGAAAACTTGACCAGCCGAATGCCCCAGAAGTATCCAGCATGCAAACGATAATGCCTGGGCATGACTTTTGAAATTTCCCACTCAGGGCTTTTACGGTCTAAACCAGTGGCTTCACCAGGACCTTTTCTTACTCCTATCTGACATTATGGAGGCCTCTTTGGACACAGCCTGATTCCCTGCCCGCTGAATGACTTTGACTTCCATTTTCAAGACTAAGGAGCTGATTCAATTTTGGGCAGACACCCCGTTGTTCTGCCAGGTCAATGGAGTAAATTATTCAGTCACCCTTATGGAGGGACCACCCACCAAATTTATAAATGACTGCTAAGTTGGAGGTTATTTATATTGCATTGGCAAGCACCACCATCACAGTAGTGTCTGTCAATTAATTTTTCAGTTTTGTGCAGGGCTCCATCAACAGGCTCCTTTTATATATTTTCAATAAGAAAATCCCGAAACAGGATTTCCTTCTTGAATTAAAAAATACCACAATCCTCTAGCCATGGGAGTGTTCTACCATGGAGAAAGAGCATTTAGCAATTGTAACTGTCCCTTACTGCCACGGTTTTCCTGGCTGTGAAGGGCAGTAAAAATTGACTTGTAATTCTGCCAAAGTAGTCTCCGCCATGATTAACCCTAAGGCACATCTGCAATGAAATTTGGTGGGTGGACCCCATTCTTGGAGGCAAGGATACTCCGTCGTGATGAAGTATCCTTACTGCCAGGAAAGAAATCTGGCTCTAAGTCTTAATGTAAAATCTCAAACTGGGTCAAACCTGTTTGGTGTATCTGACCTGCACTTCATCGCTGCGATCAGTTGACCCACATTTGCCTTTAATGCTTTTTGGTGCTATTTTTATTTAAAAACTTAAATGTTAATATCTCAGAATCTTGAATTGGATTTTTGTAATTTTGGTGTCAATCAGTAGGTTTAATAAATGATAGTCTACTTAAAAAAATTGGAGTGATATTTTTATTATGTTGTTACAATGGGTTGAGATCAGGTTTAAATTACTGATACTGTTTATGGACCTAACAGGAAAGTGATATAATTACTTGTGGTGGATTCCCACCTACACCAATTAATGAACAAGTTACCTAATTTCGATAATGCCTTATTTGCTACATCTATATCTTGCCGCAGATTCCTTACCATAGAATATTCCCCAGGTGTCAGACTGAATCCTCAAAATCCTGAGCAGTACCTCTGTGTGCCGATAGGTGGTGTTGAATGGCTCTGTGTCAGCGTCACCTGCACCAGATGTGATGTGTGGGATGCACATTTAGGTACCTTCTCAGCACACTGGCCTCAGTTCATGCTTATTTGCATGCCATAAGCACAGAGCCATGTCAGAAGGTTTTTTGACCAGTGTGCAGATTCTAAGGGCCTCCAAGGATTTTGCTAGATGGAAAAGTCCAGTTCACAGAACAAGGAGTGTGTTAGGATCAGTAGGAATCTGCAGCTAGATAGAGTCTCTACCAGCTAAGGCGTTACCAAACTTTTTCATTTGATAGAGACTGCAAGCCACAGATTCCTTACCATGGAATAGATACCAAAGCAATATCTCCCCGGAGATAGGACTGCAAGCTGTCTCAGACCGCAAACTCATGAATGACCGAACAGCCAAAGTGCCCATCATGACGGAACTGACTGTCAAGGCAGTAGTGTTAGATAAACTTTTGCAATGGGCGATGACCCCACACTCCATTATGACATTCCGTAGACACACCTTCAGATGCAGGATACCTTAGTGTCCATGCGACTGCGCACAGGAAAAGTAACTTGCATCCGCTATGTACTTGGCATGACTTCTATTGAATGTGAATGTGAATGTGTAGTACTTGTATAGCGCACGAATCACCATGAGGCATCTTGGCGCTTGTACGCATACCGCTGTGGAACCCTTCCTGGCTTTTCCCTGTGAGGTGCCCACTCCTGGGCACCCCCAAGGTGAAGCCAGGCATCCTAGCGTTGTTGGGGCCGTTGTGGAGATTAAGCAAGCTATTGCCCAGAGTTGCAGAGTGGGACCCGTGGTTAGAATAGGCACAGAGGTGAGAATTATCAGGTCCGAGGAAATTGGGCCCGAGACCCGCCGAGGCGGGAATTGAACCCTGGTCCCGGGCTAGACCTCTGCATCAGGGTCTGCCACTCTAACCATTGAGCCACACTTCTCCACATTGAAGAGTTCATACCACACCAGATACACGTTCCTTCAAGTACTGGATATCTCTTTTTCTTTTATTCTATTTTATTTTTGTTAGTTAATGTTCAAATGGTAAAACTGTAGATATTTTGTAACCAGTTATGATATGCACTACTTGTCGCCCATGTACTGTTGGCTACTGTGATCCTAAAGTTGAACTGCATAGGGGCTATGCACCTTTGTAATAATTGTCATGTCTGCCTATGGTCAATAACTGTCACGGGGAGCCCCGGGTAATAGACGAGCCCTGCTCCTCAATTGGAGGTATCGTATGCGTGGGATGTAGTTACCCATGCTAACTTATAAATGCACGTTAATTTCTGGGACACAGATGCTACTTATGCTTGAATAAGATGATAATACCTGGAATTATATATATACAGCGACGTAGCGACATTGATCTTGTACAACAGTGCGACATGCACTACTGCTTAATTTGACTGTGTTAGGAAAATGATGAAAAATGAGATAAAGATATTAAAAATAAAAAGTTAGATAAACGTTTGCAAGGATTCCCATGTAGCAGTATGACAGGTGTGCCGGAGAGGAACTCCACAAACTAACACAGTAGAAACAGTTTTGGCTTTGGTGGAATCAGTCTGTAAGTCCTCGGGTTGCTTCTCGGCTAATGCATAGCAGATCTTGATGCAGAGTACATACCTCCTGGAGATGGTCTGTTCCTGCACAGCATTCTAGTCAAGCTTACAAGACCGGATCATGCACCCGGTGTTCTTTGGTGCGATCCATATAGAATTGCTGTGCTCCTTAAGGGTCCAGATGGTGAAGTCTCTTTTTCTCCTTGGAGTGGTCAGGCAGAACCAAGAAAGTCGACATCATGATGTTTTGACTGATATGGAAAGGTGTCACCACCTTCTGCAAAAAAGACTTGTGAACCATTTTTTTTAAGAAGCTGGTGTATGGAGGGTGAACAGAAAGAGCCTGAAGCTTGCTGACTTTACTGGCCGATATGATGGCCACCAAGAAGACTGTTTTGATCATCAGAAGTCATAGAGGATAGCTATGCATACGTTCCAAGGGGGAATATAGCATATAGGTTAAACCTAAATTAAGATCCCATTGGGGAATAACAAAAGGTTTGGGTGGGAAAGTGCTGAAGATCTTTCACAAAAAGTGGCTCAACAGGTGGCTTAAAACAGAGAGGGTTGGTCCGGCAACTCCAAAAAGCTAGCCAAAAGATTCCCTTTAACTGCCCGAGCAAGGCCTTGCAGGGATAAGGACAAAGCACTACAACAACACTTTGGACACAGGTACTGAAAGGGGGTCAATGTATTTTTCAGTGCCCCACACCACAATCCTGTTCCAATAGCTGGCGTATACAGGTTTTGTTGATGGATGCCTGGCTGCCAAGATGAGCTACAGCAACACAAAAAGATGATGGATGGAATGCTGAACATTGTCAAACATTCACCCAAACACAGATCTGGTTTAAATCCCATTGTTTTTTTGCTCACCATGCCACTCCAGTTTGGACCCCGCCATTTGCAATTCAGTCTTGACCCTGCTCCTCATGGGAACAGTCCAGCCCGAACTGCCAGGCCAAGTTCCCCATGGACTGGAAAACAATCATCCTGGGACTGGTTTCGGGGTATCACCCCCATATCAGCCAAGCTAGCTTTAATCCAGTGGCATAGCAAACACAGGACCCATGTATAGGCATACACAGATTGTGTCTGGGGGTGAATGTTTTTGAGTTGCTGTAGTCGCCTTAAGGGGGAAGGATATGACCAAACTTTGGTCCCGTGCTCGTTATGCACTGGATTCAAGCTAGCTTGGCTGAAACCCCAAAACCGGTCCCAGGATACTTGTTTTCCAGTCCAGGGAGGACCTGGCCTAGCAGTTTGGGCTGGGCTGGACTGTTTCCATGGGGAGCAGGGTCAAGACTGATTTGCGTATGGCTGGGTCCAAACTGGGGTGGCATGGTGAGCAAAAGAATTATGAATTTGACCCCGATCTGTGACTGGAGGTGAATGTTTGACAATGTTCAGCATTCCGTCCATCATCTTTTTATGTTGCTATAGTCACCCTAAGTGGTAAGGGTATGCCCAGATGTAGGTCCCATGCTCACTATGCCACCGGATTCAAGCTAGCCTGGCTGAATAGGGGTGATACCCCACAAACGGTCCCAGAATGCTGTTTCCAAGTCCAGGGAGGATCTGGCAGGCCGGGTTTGACTGTACCCATGGGGAGCAGGGTCCAGATTGATTTGCATATGGCTGTGGCATCGTGAGCAAAGGAAGAATTGATGTAACCCAGATGTAACTCAGATCTGGGGGTGAATGTTTGACAATATTCAGCATTCGGCCATCATCTTTTTGTCAGGAGGAAGGTTCACGCATGAATGTGGATAATGCTTAGATTGGGGTGTAGAACTCTCCACTCGTGTTGTGACTGGTGATCGTCCCAGAAGGGCAATCTGATCGGAGGACAGATGCTCATGCCTAGAAGATTCAGATACCATACTCTCTGCACCCAATTCGGAGCCACCAGGATGACTTGCCCCCCGCTGGTTCTGATCTTTTCCGACCTCAGGAGAGGAGTGCTATCGGCAAGAGGGCCTATCGGAGTCCTGTATTCCAGTCTAGTCAGAATGTGTGCCTGAGCGAGAGATGCTTTGGAAACTCCCACATGCAAAAGTGCTAACATTGCACGTTCTCAGTGCTGGCAAATAGATTGAGCCAAGGTTGTCCCCATTCGTGAAAGAGGGCTTGAGCCACCTCCAGATGCAGACAATGCCCATGGTCCGCTAGGCATCGACGGCTGAGTTTGTGTGGCTTGGCATTTAGAGGTGCTGTACAATCAGGAAAATATCCTGAAGTTCCAGCCAGGTTCAGAGGGGCATAGCCTTCTGGTACAGTGTCCACAAACCAACTCCACCCTGCTTCATGCAGCACCACATGGTGCTATTGTTGCGCATGAAAACCTGAACCAGCTTCCCTTGGGTGGAGGGCAGAAAAGCTTTCAATGCCAAGTGGAGGGCCCTCCGCTCCAGAAGATTGATGTGGACCTGATCTCTGTTGGAGAATTTAGGCTTCTGATCGCCACCTCTCCCAGATGGCTGCCCTAGCCCAGAAGCTTTGCATTGGTCATTACTGTCAGCTCAGAGTGGGGAAATGAGAGTGGTCTCCCACTGACCTAATCTCGGGTCAGCAACCACCACAGCAGACCTTTTACAGTACCCTTTAAAATCTGGACTTTGATCGGATTGGTTTCCTTGGTTCACTCAGATCCCCATACAGAGCCTCCATGAGCCACCTGTATATGAACAAGGGGGTATACCCATATATAGTCACTGGGACCTGGGTTCAGTATATGTTGAAAGGAAGGGGTCCCAGCGTATCAAGGGAACTAATTAAACAATTGAAACATAATTACTCAAAGAACAAATATTTAGATCCACACGGTTTAATTCACAGTGGGATAGAGTATAATATACACAATGTAAAATGCAATATACTGTATTCAACGTCATACAGTGCCCCAAGGATAGGAGAGGAACGTGATAGTGAGGATAACGTGAAGTGAAAAGGAATATGTGACAGTAAAATCAGTTGTTTAAACATATAATCATGCCACCAGTGGGGTAGCAACAACTTGTATATCACATAGTAATTTCTTCAAAACAAAGGCATACGGCACCAAGTACAGCATATATACAAATGTTGGTGTGACGTTGCCACAATAAAAACAAACAGTCGACGTTTCGACCCTCTTGTGGTTGCAGGATCGTTTAACCTTGCGGTGGGGTCTTCATCAGGACCATGGTAAGGGAGTAGGGGCAAAGGACCTAATGGAGGTACAATAATTCCTGGTTAGAGGGTAATAATCAACCTCTAAATTATCACATAAGTAGAGACGACAAAAAATCATATTGACCAAATGGTGTCAATATTTGGAAAGTATAGAATACACCTACAGTTACAAAGGATTCATTAATAGGCCTGGAAAACAAGGGCCAGTGCGCGCCGCCACATGAGCATTAACAGACAGCGGTACCTTAAATGTGAAAATAGGACAGAGTCGATTTATCAGACAGGTCATGAGGACGTGCAACCATCGGTAAAGAAAGTCAAGGCTAGGGCCAATAACACGTGTGGACTCAATATCAGGAAATACGGCATGTGGTTTAAGAGTCGGTTGGCAATGTAGGCCAAACACCTTGTAAATACCGCCGGCCACGGGAAAGTAGGCTAACAGATTGGGTTGGGACAATAACTGAAACTAACCAAAATGGTCACTCTTGTGAGGGCTAGGTTGAGGTTAACTAGCATTGGGTAATCAGGACAGTCTGTGAAGCGCTTACCGCAATTCGCGTGCTGCTGGTCTCTCCGATGGCGGTTCAGATTGTTAAGTGGGCAGATGCCGCATCTGAAAAAGGGAGCGTGCAATCTTTGTAATAATAAATAGTATATGGCCAAAGGCGGCTTGCTCACAAGAGCCAACATGTCAATGGTGGAAGATCGGTGATTTTAAATTGGGTAGACCGGGCAGCTTACCGATTTCAGGCGGCATGTGCAGTCTCCGGGATAGGTAATATCAATGGTCGAATTTGGACTTAGTGGTACACGAGATGAGTCTGATAGACATAAAAAGGGGAATATCAATTGTAATAATCTCTGTGGAAAGCGTGAGAACGCTCACAGATGCAAAGTAACTTACTCGGTAAATTGCTATCAATGGCTCCGTGCGCGAGTTGCGAAGCGAATGCCGCGCTTCCTGGTTTGATATGGGAGTCATGGAGACAGGTCACATGGTGGCAGCAGAGAAAAATGGAGCTAGTAGACAGACTGACTGGTCAGGCACGTTCATTGTGACATAAGGGAGCGTGGTTGGGAGCTTCAAAACATATGTTCACCGAATAATAATAATTGTACATTGTAAACAACTGCATATTGGAAAAGAACAATTGATGTCATTAAATTGCAGAATATAAATGGACAAACTACGGATGAAAGCTAAACAGTACATGCTGTGTAGGGAGATCAACATACGAGTATATTCACCGTCTTGTATTACTAAACCTCATAACAATTAATAAGGTGAACGGAGTGTACCTCTCAAACATGAGGGTAAAGGCTCCAGATATTGCAAATATTACATGTGATCAGCAATGCATATTAGTAATTTGGCCACAGTATGAACAAGATTTAGTGGTAGAGCAAGACAGATGGCTGGTGGGAAGGGATCAGATTAATTAAGGTAGTATGGCCAGTTGGGAGAATGAGCTATCAGACTCATTGAGGCCAGTTTCGATGGAATTGAAAAAGTGCATCCATTTTAATTCTCGAATGTTGAGAATGTCAGAAATGTTGCCTCCACGTGGTCCCAGTGTAACTCTTTCAATGACCAACCATCGTAAGCTTTCTGGTGCGTGGTTGTTCAATTTGAAATGTTCCGCAAGTGGCGCACCTTCAACTTCACAGCGAATGCGGCTCATGTGTTGCAGTATCCGTGCTTTGATTTTCTGTTGGGTCTGCCCAATGTAGATCTTCTGGCATGGACACAGAATGGCATAAATGACGTTACTAGAGTTGCAATTACTGAAGCATTTCAATTTAACAGTTAGATGGAGATAGGTAAAGTCTTTGGTCTGTACCGTCGAGTCACAGGCCTTGCAATGGCCACATTTGGAGTGACCAATTACAGGTGGTAAGTTCCATAGGGTGTTGATCGTAGGCTGACTTTCAGGTGGTAGGAAAGAATTCACAACATGGTCCCTAATGCACTTGGCTTTCTTGAATGCATGAAGTGGTGTTAAGGGTTGTTTAATGTCATCGGACACCAAATGCCAATGTTTATTGATGATTTTTTTGATGTGGTTGCTTCTGGTGTTGAACGTCGTGACACAGACAATGCGACTTTCCTGCTGTTCCGTTCTGTTTTTAGGCACTAGTAATTCCTCTCTGGGGTAGAACCATGCCCGTTTGCGGGCCTTTTTGATCAAACGTCTGGGGTAGCCACGGCTCAGCAGTCGGTTGGATAGATCCTGAGATTCAGAGAAGTAATCATCTTTGGTGGAACAGTTGCGACGTATCCTAAGGAATTGCCCGAAGGGCAGGTTGTCACGTAGGGCACGTGGATGATGGCTCGTGTAAGCCAACAGGGAATTCCTCTCAGCAGGTTTGCGGAATAATTTGGTGCAAAGTCTACCCGATTCATGGTAGATCGTGATATCCAGAAAGTCAATGGAATTACTGTCTGATGAGATTGTGAATTTGACGTGTTGGGATTGTTCGTTCAGCCAAGTAAAGAAATTGTTCAGTTGGTCATGGCTCCCATTCCAGATCAGGAGGATGTCATCGATATACCTCATCCAGAGGCCAACTTGGTCTCTGAATGGGTTGAGTTGACTGAGAACCGTGTCTTCTTCGAATGCTGCCATATATAAAATGGCTACGTCAGGAGCAAACGGAGCTCCCATCGCCACTCCGGAGGTTTGTAAGTAGAAGTAAGTAGAAGTTGGTATCAAACAGAAAAAATTTCCGGGTCATAGCGATTTTGAGTACAATGAACTCGGATGGTACTTGGACAGGCGCTGGACGTGTCTGGAGGCAGCGGGCAATAACCGTCAGGGCTTCCTGTTGTGTATATTATACTCTATCCCACTGTGAATTAAACCGTGTGGATCTAAATATTTGTTCTTTGAGTAATTATGTTTCAATTGTTTAATTAGTTCCATGAGCCACCTGGCATATTTCACTAGCAGGATGCAGAAGGCCATACGACCCAGCAGCCTCTGAGTCAGCCTCACTGAGATCAAGGACCAGAGTTGAAACATCTGGATTATAGTCTGAATGTCCTGGACCCTCTGCTATGGTGGGCAGGCCTGTAATTACACTGTTTCCAGACTGGCTCAGATGAAAAGGAGCATCTGAGAAAGAGTTAGGTATGATTTTGGCACATTGATAATGAACCCCAGTAAATGCAAGATGTCGGCCATAGTCTGGAGGTGGATAACGACTATATCAAAACAAAAAGAGGGAGTATCCCAAGGATAACAGCATCCTTGTGGCTTAGAGAAATGGAGAGCGATAGTAAAGGAAAAAAATCTTTCCTTATGTAAGAAACCACTCACTCACCAACCTAGTTGGTGACATGCTTCATCATCGGGGTCCCACCCTATAGGCCGAATGACACTTGGGTGTGCTTCAATGCCTGAACTACAGCAGAGCTGTATTTTTTGAGTAATGTGAAAAGTGGTGTAAGTGAGTGGAATAAAAATGTCTTTGTTGTTCTCCCTAAGGTTTTTATTTGGAGCAACAAGACAAGATTAAAACCAAGTGTGATACTCAAAATGGCTAAATTGAAAAAGAAATATCAGTGTTTAAGTGAGAAAAATATATTGGTCAACATGTTTCAACCTTTATGTGATAGTACAAGGTTTTCGTCAGGACCAAATAACAGTACCGGGAGGTCTGCACATGCTAAGGCGCACCCGTCCCAGATTCAGCAATTAGGCAGACTGTGTACTTACATAAGGCAACCTTACAGCATTCTGTGTAGATGGAAAAAAAAATTGGGAAAGAGACAGAGCAGAACATTTGTACACATTTGTACACAGTTATACACATTTCTACTGTGAGTATGTTATTCCATCCTCTTTTTTAATTCTCCATTATTCAAGTGTGATTGATCTTAAAGCACGCACATTTTGCATGTCATATTTAATGTGACTTAATTTTCATGCACTTCCTCGTGATGCCTCTTAATTAGGAGTCGAACGCGTTCTCCTATCTTCCATTACATTCCCACAGTTATTCATGATTATAAGTGGGTGTCATACGTCTCCCTAGATTTAGGAGCGTTTGACATAGTGACTGAGTATGTCTCTGGTCATGCATCACCTGTATAGCTGTATTTATGCTAACAGTGCCAGTGAATATCGAGTGACAGACAAAAGAAAGAACCAAGGTATTTTAAAAGGAAAGTAATTTCAGTTTTGCCCCACGGAAACCGTGGGGGGGGGGGGCTGGTTATAGTTGCATTCCATGGGGTTTAACAATTGCAAAAATCAAAGGTACATTCCCTTTAAATGAGAAAGGAAAAGGGAAGGGAGGGGGCGTAAGCGGTGGTGCCCACCCGCATTTGCAATAAACAGAGTCCTCAAAGTTGTGTTGCCTTTGTATGAGGAAAAACAAAGGATGTAGCGGTGCCCACCCGCATCTACAAGTACTCATGTCCTATAACTGCAAAGCCTGCCGGAGAACCTTCTGTAGAGCCTCACGGAATCCCGAGGATGCAGGCAGGTCTCTACCGCGGCCTTATATGACAGATCTAATCCCTGATTGTTTCAGCACATGTGGTACGCGGTATAATCAAGTGACCACGTGTGCTTCAGGAGTGAGGGCGGGGTTATGGGCGTCGCTGAGATCGGGTACAGTGACTCGGTAATTTCAAGTTTGTTTAGGGGTTCGGTATAAATGCTAACAACTCAGCTAAAAAGAAGGGAGTGAAAGCAAATATCAGAGTCTTGTGAATAATGTAAGCTCTATTGTGAGAAATGCAGCTGTATTTACAGTGAAAAGGAGACGTTTTAAAAATGCATAGCAAATAGCTTGTCTATATGGCAGAATGTAAAGCAAATACTGGCAGTGCCACCTGATGGTGCATAAAAGGGGGGACAAGGGAATAATCTATTGGAAAATCAAGTATACTAAAAGAAACGCTACAATCTCAGTTACACATTGATTTTGTAGTGACGCCTAATCCGTCTTGTCGTGTGTAGTACCAAGGGGAATGAAACAGTGTAAGTGGAGTGATGCTGACCACCTCTGTTTAACAGTATTCCATGGAATATTATCATGTAGACTGTTAGACGGGGACCCGGAGGGTCGGCCGAGTACAGGGGGGAGAGGCCTCCGGTGAGGGTCCTCCCCGGTAATCGTACAGACAGGTAACTTCCTCCCCCACAGATAGACACCACACAGGGACGCGTTCTTCACACTTTTATATTTCTTAAGAGCAAGGTAATTGACGGTACAGCAGGACCAGGATACGAGGACCCTGTCAATTCTAGTCTCTTTGGGGGGAAGGGTAGCGGGACAGTCTCAGTACCGGACCGGTACGGGGGTAGCAGGTGTGGAGCTCACAATCCTCGAGCTGATGGTTCGCAAGTAGGGGCCGCGGCAGTGCCAGCAGGCCTTCGGGATGGTTCACGAAAGGATGAGCCGCGGCAGCGCCAGCAGGCCTTCAAGATGGTTCACGAAAGGATGGGCCGCGGCAGCGCCAACAGGCCTTCAAGATGGTTCACGAAAGGATGAGCCGCGGCAGCGCCAGCAGGCCTTCAAGATGGTTCACGAAAGGATGAGCCGCGGCAGCGCCAGCAGGCCTTCAAGATGGTTCACGAAAGGATGGGCCGCGGCAGCGCCAGCAGGCCTTCCAGATGGTTCACGAAAGGATGGGCCGCGGCAGCGCCAGCAGGCCTTCAAGATGAGTTCGTGTCGGTGTCTCTCGACTCCAGGATCCAACTGCCTTCCTGCTCTGGAGCTGCCCCAGTTATAGGCCTGGCGCCCTTTGATGTCCGGACCCTCGCACTTGGAGGTCGGGGGGTCCGGGATGAGGGAGTCCAGACACCCAGCAGGGGGGTGGAGCCAGCGCCCAGGGAGGCTGGGGCGATCGACACCTGGCGGAGGGGAGCCGTTGACACTCCTTCTCCCATTGACCTGCCAAGTGGTCTCTTTACCCCCTGGGTGGATGGTGGTGCCTCGATGTCGGGGCCTGGCTGGGCCCGAGGCCGAGGTCGACCCGAGGCCACGAGGCCTGGTCGAGTAGTGTCCAAAATGGCGGCTGGGCCGGGGACAGGGGTTCTGGAAAGGACCCGGGCCAGCCGATACGGTGGTGTTCAGGAGCCAGGGTTCCGTCGGGGAAGGGCCGGAGGTTGCCCCGGCGGGCTGCGGGGGTGGTTCTTGTCCAGGGAGCAGGAGGAGCAGGGGTCCGCGACCCGCCATGCGGGGAGGGGACAGCCTGGCCACGAGGCCTGTCCAACATGCGTCCCCCCCAGCTGAAGGCAGGGAGAGTCAGCCATCCGCTTGGGTACTCTCCTCGCCGAGGCGGAAGAAGCGGGACAGGCCGTCTGCGTTTGCGTGATCTTGGCCTGGGCGGTGCTCCACAGTGAAGTCCATTCCCTGCAGGGAGATGGACCAACGCAACAGCTTCGGGTTTTCTCCCCGCATCTGCATCAGCCATTGCAGGGGTCGGTGATCTGTTTGTACCCGGAAGTGGGTACCGAAGAGATAGGGCCGGAGCTTCTTGAGGGCCCATACTACGGCGAAGGCCTCCCGCTCGATGGTGCTCCAGCGCTGTTCTCGGGCCAGCAGGCGTCGGCTGATGAAGACCACTGGCTGATCGACCCCCTCGGTGTTGAGTTGGGAGAGGACGGCCCCTATGCCATGATCTGAGGCGTCCGTCTGCACTATGAATTCCCGGCTGTAGTCGGGGGCTTGGAGTACGGGGGCGGTGCACATGGCGGACTTCAGGTTCTCAAAGGCCGTCTGACATTCCGGCGTCCAGTTGACTTTCTGGGGGTTCTTTTTGGATGTGAGTTCTGTGAGGGGCCCTACAATGCTGCCATAGTCTTTTACGAAGCGCCTGTAGTACCCGGTGAGCCCCAGGAAGGCTCGGACCTCTGTCTGGGTGACCGGGGGCTCCCAGGCTTGGATGGCGGCAATCTTGAGCTGGAGGGGGGCCACCAGGCCACTTCCCACCTGGTGTCCCAGGTAGGTCACGGACCCTTGGCCGATCTGGCACTTGCTGGCCTTGATGGTTAGCCCGGCCTGCCGGAGGGCGTTCAGGACCTCCCGGAGGTGGTGGAGGTGTTCTGCCCAGTGGCGGCTGTACACAGCAATATCGTCCAAATAGGCGGCGCTGAATTCCTCCAGACCCGCCAAGACTTTGTTCACGAGTCTCTGGAAGGTGGCGGGTGCGTTTTTCATTCCGAATGGCATCACCTTGAAGTGGTAGTGGCCGTCCGGGGTGGAGAAGGCGGATCGCTCCTGGGCACCTGGAGTGAGGCCGATCTGCCAATAGCCCGCTGTTAAATCGAAGATGCTCAGGTAGCGGGCGGCCCCCATGCGGTCGATCAGCTCATCTGCCCGGGGAAGGGGGTGAGCGTCGGTCCTGGTGACGGCGTTCAGACCCCGATTGTCTACACAGAACCTGAGCTCGGGGGCGACGCCCGGGGCGGCGGCCTTGGGGACCAACACGACGGGGCTGGCCCAGGGGCTGTCGGACGGCTCGATCACTCCCAGAGCTAGCATCTTGGAGACTTCCGACTGGATGCAGGCGCGTACTCGATCAGGCACTCTGTACGCCCTGTGTCGGATAGGGGGGCTATCCCCGGTGTCAACGTCGTGGAGGCACCAGGGGGTGACCCCAGGGATGAGGGAGAACAGGTCGGCAAACTGTAGAAGCAGTTCTCTGCAGTCTTGGCGTTGTGCTGGGGACAGGGCCTCGGAGAGGTGGACTCCCTCCACGGAGCCGTCTTTCTCGAGCGTTTTCAGGAGGTCTGGGAGGGGCTCGGAGTCTTCTTCAGCCCCACTGTCGGTAGCCATCAGGAGGCTAAGTTCAGAGCGTACAAAGTGGGGCTTGAGTCTGTTGGCGTGGAGGACCCGCAGGGGGTTTCGGGGGGACTCCAGGTCCACCAGGTAGGTGACGGGGCCCTTGCGCTCCACCACTTTGAAGGGTCCTGTCCATTTGTCCTGGAGGGCGCAAGGTTCAACCGGGGACATCACCCAGACCTGTTGTTCCGGCTCGAACTCGATGGATGAGGCATTCTGATCATACCAGCGCTTCATGTCCTCTTGGCTGGCTTCGAGGTTGGCTTTGGCGAGTTCCCTGAACCGCCGGGTCTGGTTACGGAGAGTCAAGAGGTACTTGTATACATCAGGGGGAGTCTTCTGAGGGGCCACCTCCCATCCTTCTTTGACTAGGCTGAGGGGGCCCCGGACGGGGTGTCCATACAAGAGTTCGAACGGGCTGAAGCCCAGGGATTTCTGGGGGACCTCCCTGTAAGCGAACAGGAGGCACGGGAGCAGCACGTCCCATTGGCGATGTAAGGGTTCTTCCAGGCCCATGATCATCCCTTTGAGGGTGCGGTTGAATCGTTCTACTAGTCCGTTCCCTTGCGGGTGATAGGGGGTCGTGAATTTGTAGGTGACCCCGCATTGTTGCCATAGGGACTTCATGTACTTGGAGATAAAGTTCGTGCCCCTGTCACTGACGACTTCTCGGGGGAAGCCCACCCGCGAGAAGATCCCCATCAGGGCTCGGCCCACCACGGGCGCCGTCACGGTCCGGAGAGGTATGGCCTCGGGATAGCGGGTGGCATGGTCCACCAGGACAAGGATGAACCGGTGTCCCTGTGCTGTCCGGGGCTCCAGGGGCCCCACAATGTCTATTCCCACCCGCTCAAAGGGGGTGGTGACGATGGGAAAGGGTTGCAGGGGGACCTTCAGTTTTCGACCGCTTTTCCCGCTGGCCTGGCAGGTGGGGCAGGCCCGGCAGTGGTTTGCTACATCGTTCCGCATCTTCGGCCAGTAGAAGTGGGTCACCAGGCGGCTGTACGTCTTGTCCTGCCCCAGGTGCCCGGCAAGAGGCACATCGTGTGCCAAGTTCAATAGGACGTCTCTGAATCGGAGGGGGACCACCAGCACCCGGCTGGCTCCAAGTTCGGCGATCTTTTGCTCACTGTAGAGCAGCTCGTTGTCCCAGTAGATCCAGATGGCCCCCGATGTATCCCCTGCGCTCTGGGCTATGGCTTGTTGTCGGAGGCCCTCGAGGGAGGGACACGCTCTTTGTTCCTGGCGGAACTGTTCCTGAGTGGGGCCACCTTCTTGGCGCCACTGGGCCAGCTCCGGGAGGTCTGGGGGCTGATCCCGTTCTTCGTCGTCGGACCCCGGAGGACCAGGCTCAGGGGTGGTTTCTTCGGTGACAATCGGTGGGGGAGGCTCGGGCCACTCTGGTTCCTCTTGGCGGGGGATGGCGCGGGCGGCCATGGATCGGGTCGTTACGCAGACCCATTCAGGGAGACCAAGCATCCCCAGGTGCTCCCTCCGTTCAACGGCTGACCAGGGGGAGCTTTCGAGGTCGTTCCCCAGAAGGCAGTCCACCGGTGCATCATCGCGGACAGTTACTTTTAGCATGCCGGACACCCCCCCCCACTCGAAGGGGATGCGGGCCATCTGGCACAGGCTTTCGGAGTTGTCTGCCGACCGCACTGGACAAAGTACATTTGGTAGGATCTGGTCAGGGGTCACCAGGTGGCAGCGGACTGCGGTCACACTGGCCCCTGTGTCACGGAGGGCTTCCGCCCGGCGTCCATTGATTGTGACCCACTGGCTGTATTTCTGCGTGTTGGCGGGGATGGGCGCCCGCGGGACCATGTCCCTCTCTCCTAGACAGACCAGGGACATGGCAGCTGGTTCCCACTCGGGCTGGTACGGCTCGTACTCTTCGGCGTCTTCCTGGCCTAGCTCTTCTCCCAGAGCAGCGGCGGTGGTGATCTGGCGGTTCATGGGACTCTGATTTTTCGGGCAGTTGGGATCATTGGCGTAGTGGCCGGGTCGCTGGCACTTGTGGCAGGTAACGTTGGTGCGGAAACCTGGTCGCGTTGGAGGGCTACCTCTTCCGGCCGGGGGCGGGGGGTTGCTAGTGGAGGGCACGGTGACGGTGTCCCGGCCCCGACCCTGGCCTCCTCCTCCTCCCCGTGGCCGGTGGGGCCCTTGGGAGGCTCTGTTTTGCTCGCTGGGCCAGCTTCGAGGGACTCGGGTGCTTTCCCATCGGTCTGCTTCGATGGCGAGTTTCCGAGGTTCGGTCAGTTTACTATCAAGGAGGTGCTGTCTTAGTTCGACAAAGCAATTATTGGAGAGGTGCTCCCATACAATCAGGTTGAATAATTGCTCGTAGGTGGTGACCTGGCTGCCCTTGATCCATCCCTCAAAGGCTCGGCTAAAAAAGTTCACATACTCCACCCAAGTTGTACCAGGGATCCGTTTGCAGTCCCGAAATCTCTGCCGGTACATCTCGGGCGTGAGCCCATAGCGAGTGAGGAGGGCGGCCTTCATGTGGTCATAGGATGTCATCTGGTGGTCGGGGAGTTGCAGCAGGGCGTCTCTTCCTTCGTTAACGAATTTACCCCATAGCCCGGCTCCCCAGTCGCTCCGTGGAATTCGGTGGGAGGTCATTGCTACCTCGTAGGCTTTAAACCATTGCTGGATATCATCGTTCCGGTAGTATTCCCGGACGACGTCCTTGGGGATGTGGACCTTGGGGTCTGTCGGAGCAGTGGGGCTTGGGTGCCCGGAGACGCCGAGGTCTTTGTTCTGCCATCGAATTTCTAGCTCCTTCAAGTTGCGCTCATGCTCGTATGCTAGTCTTTTTTCTTCCAGCTCCCTCTGGCTCTTTTTCTCTTCTCGTTCTTCCCTGAGCCGTAAGTGTTCGAGTGTTATTTTTTTCTCTGCCAATTTGAGTTCTCCATCTAAGCGGAGTCGAGCCAGCTCCAATTCGTGGAGCCGGGTTTTCTCCCGTTCTCGGGCCTCTTCGGACGAGAGGCCCGATCTTCTTTCGTCTGCAGGGGTGGTACTTGTTTCGGTGGTCTCGAGGCTTTGATTTTGGGGTGGGGATGTTTCCGTCTCCACCCAAGCTTCTAAGGCGTGCTTGAGGTCATCTTAAGTGCTCAGTCCCGTGGTAGCAATGCCCAGCTCTATGCAAAATTGCTTTAGTTCTTTGTGGCTGTATTCTTCCAGCTTTTCCATCTGAAATTTTTCCGTTGTTCCACTCTCCTTTGTCGTCATGGTTGCTGTGTGTCGTGGGGTGAGTTACTCTCTGTACGATTATGCGTCGGCTCGGATCCCACCGCTGCCACCAATGTTAGACGGGGACCCGGAGGGTCGGCCGAGTACAGGGGGGAGAGGCCTCCGGTGAGGGTCCTCCCCGGTAATCGTACAGACAGGTAACTTCCCCCCCCACAGATAGACACCACACAGGGACGCGTTCTTCACACTTTTATATTTCTTAAGAGCAAGGTAATTGACGGTACAGCAGGACCAGGATACGAGGACCCTGTCAATTCTAGTCTCTTTGGGGGGAAGGGTAGCGGGACAGTCTCAGTACCGGACCGGTACGGGGGTAGCAGGTGTGGAGCTCACAATCCTCGAGCTGATGGTTCGCAAGTAGGGGCCGCGGCAGTGCCAGCAGGCCTTCGGGATGGTTCACGAAAGGATGAGCCGCGGCAGCGCCAGCAGGCCTTCAAGATGGTTCACGAAAGGATGGGCCGCGGCAGCGCCAGCAGGCCTTCAAGATGGTTCACGAAAGGATGAGCCGCGGCAGCGCCAGCAGGCCTTCAAGATGGTTCACGAAAGGATGAGCCGCGGCAGCGCCAGCAGGCCTTCAAGATGGTTCACGAAAGGATGGGCCGCGGCAGCGCCAGCAGGCCTTCCAGATGGTTCACGAAAGGATGGGCCGCGGCAGCGCCAGCAGGCCTTCAAGATGAGTTTGTCTCGGTGTCTCTCGACTCCAGGATCCAACTGCCTTCCTGCTCTGGAGCTGCCCCAGTTATAGGCCTGGCGCCCTTTGATGTCCGGACCCTCGCACTTGGAGGTCGGGGGGTCCGGGATGAGGGAGTCCAGACACCCAGCAGGGGGGTGGAGCCAGCGCCCAGGGAGGCTGGGGCGATCGACACCTGGCGGAGGGGAGCCGTTGACACTCCTTCTCCCATTGACCTGCCAAGTGGTCTCTTTACCCCCTGGGTGGATGGTGGTGCCTCGATGTCGGGGCCTGGCTGGGCCCGAGGCCGAGGTCGACCCGAGGCCACGAGGCCTGGTCGAGTAGTGTCCAAAATGGCGGCTGGGCCGGGGACAGGGGTTCTGGAAAGGACCCGGGCCAGCCGATACGGTGGTGTTCAGGAGCCAGGGTTCCGTCGGGGAAGGGCCGGAGGTTGCCCCGGCGGGCTGCGGGGGTGGTTCTTGTCCGGGGAGCAGGAGGAGCAGGGGTCCGCGACCCGCCATGCGGGGAGGGGACAGCCTGGCCACGAGGCCTGTCCAACATAGACCGTTGGCGTTGGTAGCTAATCCATACATGCCAACATTTCAGAAGAGCAAATAGGGAGATTTAAAAAAGAAATCGGGAGAATGGGGCCTTGAATCGGGTTACTGGCATGTATGGGCTTTGGAAGTGTGCTGCTGCAGGATTGGACATTTGAAGCACAAATGCACGTTTTTCTTTTACCTTTCCGAAGCATGCAGCGCAATGGTAGGCAGGGAGAGGGTGATGCAAGTGTTGTGCACTGGCCTGGCAGGTTGCTGGCAGTGCATGCTCCCCCCTCCCTCCCGACCGCCCGCCCCCCCCGTGTGACAGCCCGGGCTGAAACAGCTTCCTGTGCACACACACACAGCCCCCCCCCAGCACTTCACAGGTCTTTAAAAGACCATTCCCTTGTTAATGACGCTTTGTTGATTTTTCACCCCTTCTAGAGCCCCTGCATCGCCACTCTGACTATTGCTGGAAGAATTGGCACTTTACACAATATCAAGGGCTGTCAGCTGAAACTCAGAGGAATCGGGTTTTTGCTTGCAGGAATCGGGAGGCGGGAGACTAGCCCTGAAATCGGTAGTCTCACACCTGAATCGGGAGTGTTGGCATGTCTGCTAATCTATAGACCCAACGTTGTTCCTTTTCAAACAGACGTTGTGTTGTTTTTTGGCCAGGTTTCACTACTTCTATTACTGTCCATCTCAATTCAGTCTGATAGTGCTGCGATGTTCGCAAATCCTTTGTTTCACTTTCCTCCCTGTCATGCCCACATAACATAGTCCACATGGACAAGTTATCAAATACATAACATTACTACTGTTACAGTTTGTGTGTGCCCTTTGTGACCATACTTTGCCCACTTCAAGATATAGTGTTTTGGTAGCAGATGTTAAATGGCAAACGCTACAGTTGCCACATGGGTAGTGACCGGTGACATTCGGTAGACCCCAAGCGAGAAGTACTGTTGTTGTTTGTTCATGTTCCTCAGGTCTTGGGTGGGTATGGACTAGTGTGTCCCTAATACTGGCCCTTTTGTAGGAGAAAAGGGGTTTGTCCCATTCTTTAGGATACCCCAGTGCTTGTTAATAGACCTTGTCACTTGGTTGGATAGAGTGTTATATGTTGTTACACACGTAGGTGGCGGTTCATTCTTAGCTTTGACATGATCCTCAAGGAGTGCGTCTTGCGGTTGATTTCTTGCACGTTTTTGACACTTTCCTCAATACATGTTCAGGGTAACCCCTGTTTGACAGTTTCGTGGTGAGGTCAGCAGCCTGGTTGCTTTGCAATTCTTTAGTTGTTCCACGGCCAGATTCTCGGTTTTACTCATATTGAAGAAGGGTTTCTTTTCTTCCATTTTCTCAATGTTGTTGTATATTGCTTGTTCGAATGTGGTCACTTCCACTGGGATTATGTGGGGTGGTGGTATAAATGTGGACTTAATACGTAGGCCTGTCCCCTCTTTGGTATGAATCAATGGGGGTCACCTTCTTTCTCAAAAAAAGCCTTTAACTTTAATTTCCTGAAGAAGTCTGCTAGTTCACAATGGAGGCTGAATTTGTCCAGTCTAGCAGTAGGAACAAACTCTAAGCCTTTGTTGAGTACTTTCTCCTCTATCTCTGTGAGTTCTCTAGAGTCAGTCAGTAAGAAAACTTTATTTGGTTAGTTACAACCATGAAAGTGTACCCTTTACATGATGTTACTATTAAAAACATAAACAAGATAATCTTAAAACGTAGCATGTGTACATTACGCAGAGAATAACACATTTCCTTTAAAAAAGATACAAATATCCACCTACAATTGATTAAGTCAGGTAATTCATTCATATGCATCAAATCCTTCCAAAAGATTCCATACAGTACCATTAACCTTTACAGGCACAATCTCATCCTAACCCAAGTGATCAACGTACGATATTTACTCTGTACACTTGAGGAACACCTTGACTTTACTCATAAATTTCCCCAAAGCACAGGCTATATCTAGGTTTGTCATTCCCACTAAGAGGTTAGCAGCTTGAATCCTATTCCTAATCCTGTATTTTTTGAATATCGGGCATAAAATCTCTTTTCGTAAATCTAAAATCTTCATACAATCGAATAAAATATGTACAATATCGCAGGGAGTACCTAACACGCAAGTGCAGATACCATTACTATTCATCATAACATTTTTAACCTCATTATTCACATAACAGGGGTTTATCCCCATTCGCACGTTTAGTACCTCACATCTTAAATGATAGCTCGGCAGCCTATCTAGATAGGGATACTGTTGATTGGTTTCCCAAGTCAAGGTCATACGGGACACCAAACTTTTCCGCGAGAGATACTCTCTATCATATATGCAGGAAGTGTCAGCTCCCAATGTCCTTAGTTCTTTCTTGTCTATACTTAAATGTCCCAGTTGCGGGCATAACTTTAATCCCAACACTCCATATGCTTCACTTAATGAGGCTCTTGTTTCTTTCAACCAGGACAATTCACTAGCGGCAATTTCACTTTTACACCACTGGGAAATTTTTAGGAGCTCTCCAGTCCCTAGGCGCTGCCAAAAGCGTATTAGAGCCATGCAGGCAGTTACAGCCCAAGAGGTAATTCCCAGCTCTAGTCTTGCAGCTTGTACCATGGAGGTTTTTGGCAGCGAGGACAAGTTTTTAGGATATTTCCCTCCTCTTTATTCCCAACATTTTTTCCCACTCAAGTAAAGCACTTCTGCCCCATACAGGAATTGAGGAGGGACCATTGCTAGGTAGGCCTTTATGACCGGCCTATCTGAGTTTTTTCCATATACACTATTGAATCTTTTTAGTCCCTTCACAGAGGCAGATGCCCTCATTTTTAAAGCTTCTAGATGGGTATACCATTTCAGGTTACTCGTAAACCAGATTCCCAGGTATCTGTATTCTGTTACCCTCTTGAGTAAATTTGTACCCAGACACAGAGGGAACCTAGTTTTGCTCCTCCCGAAGCATAACATTTTGGTCTTTTCCATGTTCACTACTAATTTTTTATTTAGGCAATATACATTGAACATGTTTAATTTTCTCTGGAGACCTATCTCCGTCTGGTCCATAATCACCAGATCGTCTGCATATAATAAGCAGGAAATATGATTACCTCCTAGTTTTGGACTAGTCCCTTTAACCTCTCTTAGTTTTGCCTGTAGGTCGGCTAGGAACAGGGAAAAAAGCAGAGGGGCAAGTAGGCACCCCTGCCTCAAGCCATTTCCAATCTGGATCCTCCCAGACAATCCACCCTCCTCATCCAAGATTATCTGGGCCCAGTTTTCAGTGTGTAAGGCTTGTATAAGGGCCAATAGGTCACCATGTAAATTGTAACCTACCAGGGTTGACCATAGCTGCTCCCTACCCACAAGGTCAAATGCCGCACGGAAGTCCACAAAACAGCAGAATAAATTACCCCTCTGTTCTATCGACTTCCGCGCGATGGCCCAGAGAGCAAAACAGTGGTCCACCGTTGAATGACCTTCTTTGAACCCGCCCTGTTCTGGGGGTACTATCTGATTATCCTCTGCCCAATTTTTTAGCAGACCTAGGATTACTTTGGAGAAGACGGCTGTAATGCCAGAAACCGGTCCTGGGAAGCTTGATTCCGGTCCAGGGAAGACATGGCTTGGCAGTTCGGGCTGGACTGTTCCCATGAGGCACAGGGTCAGACTGATTTGCATATGGCCATGTCTGAACTGGGGTGGCGGAGTGAGCTAAAGAACGGTGATGGATTAAACCCAGATCAGTTGACTGGGGGTGAGTGTTTGTATTGTCAACGCTCCGTCCATCACCACCTTTGGTTTTTCTTTGTTCGCCCTAAGTTGGCAGGGTCAGACGTGAGTCCCTTGCTCACTTTGCCACTGGAGTCAAGCAAGCCCGGCTGAAGACGGCTGTAATGCCAGAAACCGGTCCTGGGAAGCTTGATTCCGGTCCAGGGAAGACATGGCTTGGCAGTTCGGGCTGGACTGTTGTGGTAAATAAATAAATAATACCTCTCTTTTTGAATGCATAAATGAATAACAGATAGCTCAATAAAATAAGAGTCAAGATTCGAGGTAGTAGGAGTTTGCAGGTTTATTACAGCATAAAGGACAGGAACAGGACAACCTGCACAGGAATAGGATGGCAGCGCTGCCGGGGGCAGAATCGGGACAAGGAGCAGGGAATGGGGGGTAACATTTAATAACAGTGCACGATCATATATACTAAAACAGTTGCATTACAATACATAAGATAGGCGGAGCAGTGGGTGTGGTCAATAGCAGTCGCGAAAGATAAGGGTGAAAGTAGGTGTAACAGAGGCGTATACATAGACATGTGATGCAAACGTAACAGAATATGTCATGAATGGGGCGGAAACATGGAGGGGGCTACCTAAGGAGCCGGGACCTCTGACCTAATGGTGCGCGCAAACTGGCGATGACGTGTTACTAGGAGAAGCTGGGGGCTTCGAACTCTGTGCTAGGAGCAGAGACTGAAGTCTGGAGAGTCAGGGCGACATGTACCTAAGCAGTATCTAGTATCTGATGTTTAGAGAACATGTTGATATGAACTAAGAGTCAGGAGGGGAGAGGCTAACGGACTCTAAGACTGGAGCATGCATTATTCTATATGTAGTGCGTGATGAAGTATATTAAATGACCATTAAAATGCAGTATTTCTCTAACGTGGAGACGTAAAGGCTAGACAATGACGGAAACTATTGATGCGATTCAGTAGCTTTAGGAATGCAGAGAAGGAGGACTGAACTGATAACTGGAATCATAACATACTCTTGGCAGACTCAGAGGCAGAGCCAGGGTGAGCCGGGCACTGCGAGGCAGGAAGTAAGTGAAGGGTCGAGGATACAGGTGGGGGCTGTATCGCTCCTCAGCGAGGCTTCAGGAGACAGGAGCTGAATCTGGTGTCCAGGCCCTTCTGAGGCCTAGAAACGGGGACTTTACAATGGAATAACGTGCACACTGAGAAACGTGGCAACGTAACTTCACATGGGCCTGATATTCGTAGTATTCACGAGAACTGGAAACTGGCATACTAGAGGTGGACACAACTGTAATTGCGTCTTTAATCGAACATAGGGAATACATATGCATATTAATCATGCACAGATAACATATGATGGATGACGCGTAGGGACACAGAACATGACAAAATTTACTTTTCCACATTCCCTCCTTGTCACTACGTTTCCATCAGGAAACATCAATATTCATGATACCATCTATCATTTCATACAGTATCATTTGCTCGTCTCGAATTATCCTGGATCGGGATTTAGAACGGGGCTTGGGACTAGGAATACAAGAGGTAGCACAAATGCCGCAAATCGCAGGGCCACATTGTATACAGAGGCAGCAGCTGAATATGATCGCTACTGCAATACCTAGAAAGGACAAGACTTTCCATCCCCAGGCGGAAATTATATTCCAGAACCAACCGGACCATGTCCAGGTGCCTGAATCTTGGTGTAACAGATGGGCAATTTTATGGAGTCTGGTTATAGCTGAATAAACAGACGGCGCGTTATTTGGAATGAAAATGCAGCAACTAGATCCGATGACTCTACAGGCCCCGCCCCTATCGGCCAATATGACGTCAAGGACGAGACGATTCTGTAAAACGACAAATCTCATAGCAGATTGCTCTTCGGTTAAGTTACCTAGAGCAGAGGCAGTCTCATTGACTACTACTTCAAGGGTTCTGGTTAACCTACGGATTAGCTTACTATTCTGGATAGGTCCTATAAAGAAGAAGAAACCTCTATTGAAATCTGTATACTGTTCTAGAGCAGTTTCAGTATAATCGACAATGGGGGACTCGATCTCCCTTTTATGTCTAAGGTGTACTAGATGTGTATTTCTATGATAATCAGATGGGGCTAGGAAAACTGGTGGCAGTAGGAAGGCAATGTAACAGGTTCCCTCCCAATCGAGGGGCAGACGAACATATGCAGTTTGACCACAAATAAAATAAGAATGGCGTGAAGCTTTGAAAATAGATTTCCCACTGTCACTATATTTGACAATAGTAGTACAATCGCTATGTCCTACATGTACGGAACCATTATTTCGGACACATAATTCGCCTTTGACTGGTAGTACTGAAATAGCAGGCAAGTCTGGAGTGGAATCAGACTGAACATTTAGGATCATAAAATTCGAAGAATAATTACCTAAATTGTAAACTTCGTTTTCTAGATCTAACCCTGTTCTGTGGGGAAGACCTTGCTTGTCTGGAAAACATGTACTGTTAAGAAAAGACATATCTGTTGAGGATGACGTTAACGTGGACCATGCTCCACACGAACCATTATGTGAAAATGGATAAGGAAAGAGTGGCAGAACTCCCTTCGGTGTCTGGAAAGGGGGAAGTCGACCACACACCCAACAATTAGTGGCATTGCTGGTCTGGTGTGAATAATGTAACATGCGGATGAAAGAATTATTACGCATAGCGAGGCGGTAAGAGAGTTCATGAGGAGGTAGATCACTAAACGTGTGCTCTACTGTAGCATTGGAAGACTTATTTACATGAGAAACTGGAAAATACAGGTAAAATGCATAACTGGTGCAGGAAATCATAATACTGAGAAATAATATGAAACATAGAAAAACGATACATCGGATTGAGTTTTGACTAACTCTCTCACTATGGGGGTCTATTTTATACATGTCAGAAACAGTCTAACCGTTTCACCTAGGGGAGGACTTAGACAATCAAACTGGCTGACTTATTTTACTAGACCTTAACTTGAGTTTATATTCCTGTTGCGGAGTTTTCTCTAACAGGGAAGGGTTCGTAGCAATGTCTTTTGCGGGACAGTCCTTAAGAATAGTACTTTGGCAGTCCTTTGAATCCTGGGAAATGTTCTTTAAGACTGGCTTCAATCCATAAAACTTCTTTATATGCGAAAGATGCACCCAGCCTTTGCGTCCCTCCAACTTCACGGCTGTACGGGTGGCGAGGAGGACCTGTCGGGGCTCCTTCCAGCGAGGCTCCAGTGGACTTGAGCGGTCGAAATTACGCACTAGGACCATGGATCCTGGAACGATTTCATGCGGTGCCACCTCGGTATTGTCTGGAAATGCGGCGGCAACCTGTGAACGACAAGAGTTGAGGGCAGACATCAAGGAAGCTAGGTAATCTGTCAGCATATTACTTGAAACATCGGTAATACTTCGGGGTCTAGGTGTACCCCACATGTTAGGGGGGCGGCCGAATACGACCTCATACGGGGACAGACCTGATCTGGAATGTGCGACCATGCGCATGTAGAACAGAGCAACTGGCAGAGCTACTAGCCAGTCTACACCTTTCTCTTGACAGACTTTTGCAATACGGATTTTCAAAGTCTGATTATGTCTCTCTACGAGACCGGCTGCTTCAGGATGGCGTACACAATGGAACTTCCACTGGTACCCTAACAAAAGGGACACATGTTTCATGAGTTCAGATGAGAATGGCTGGCCGTTGTCAGAATATACGACTCTAGGGAGTCCATAACGGGGGAAGAATTCACGAACCAACTGCTTGGCAGTGGTCGCGGCTGTGTAATCTGGGACTGGATATGCTTCTGTCCACCTGGACAAAGCGCATACAACTACAAGGACATACTTGAAACCTCGACATCGCTCCATCTGAATGTAATCCATCTGGAGGACTTCAAAAGGGTGGTCAGGGGGCTGGAAACCACCTTGTTCCACCGGGACACTTTTACCTGGATTAAACTGGCAACATATCATACAGGTACGGACTTTCTGCTTGGCTGCAGCTCGTAAATGCTTGTTGAACCAAATGTTCTGGATACTATCTAACATAGCTTTCTCTCCTAAATGTGCTGGACTATGTGCGGTATTAATAATGACTTGAACCATAGAGTCGGGGAGAAACCATGTGGCTCTACCCTTTGTTACCCATCCCTGACCTGTCTGGACCCCTCCTTGTTCAGACCATTTCTTGATTTCATCGGGAGTAGCATGTAACTGGATATCTATGACATCTTGAGTAGGGTCTTTAACTGTCATACATGTAGTCGGATCTGGAGTGTGTGTCGGTGTCTTATTTACTGGAATGTCTGGTGTCTGAGCTGTAAGCTTTGCTGTGCGATCTGCTAGATCATTACCCTGGGAAATAATGTCAGTAACTTTCGTATGTGCTTTGCACTTCATGATAGCGATAGATGTCGGTAAATGTATGGCATCTAACAGAGCCTGAATAAGGAGACCATGCTGAATCTTGGTTCCATGAGAAGTCATGAAACCTCTCTCTTGCCAGAGCACTCCGAAGTCGTGTACGACTCCAAATGCGTAACGTGAATCGGTGTAAATATTAACTTTCAAGTTCTTGGCGTGAATGCAGGCTTGTGTCAGAGCAACTAGCTCCGCTGCTTGAGCAGACAGGGTGTCAATGCGGTGTGTTTCAATAACTTCAGTGTCAGTAGTCACTGCATACGCGGCGACTAGTTCTCCTGTACTTGTTCTCATACATGAACCATCCACATAAAGTGTCAGGTCTGGATCTGGAAATGGAATATCTGTCAAATCTTGTCTTGGCTTTGTCATGATGTTAACTATTTCCACACAGTCGTGTGTGGCAGAATTCGAAGTAACTGATGGTAATAGTGTAGCAGGATTTAAAATATTGCAGCGTCTGATTTCTATGTGTGGCTGGAACAGTGTCAATTCATAACCTGTTAAACGTGCAATTGTCAAGTGCTGAGTTTGTGTTCGGTTTAAAAGAACTTCCACGGAGTGTGGAACCTGTACTGTCAGGGAGTGTCCTAAGACTATGGAATCACTTTGTCTGATAGCTAGTGCTGTGGCTGCAACTGACTTGAGGCACGCAGGCAGAGCCTGGGCTACAGGATCTAATGTGCTCGAAAAATAAGCACAGGGCTTGTATTGTCCTGCTTGATCTTGTGTGAGAACAGATAATGCTGTACCTTCGCGTTCAGTGACGAAAAGTGTAAAAGACTTACTGTAGTTCGGTGTAGCTAGAACTGGAGCTTGACATAGGGCTTTCTTTAACTCATTGAAACTAAGTGTATGTTCAGATGTCCAAGGGAGGACAGTCGATACGGCTGCCTCCTGTGTCGTTAACTGTATCAGTGGCTTGGCTAGAGATGCATACTGAGGAATCCATTGTCTGCAATAAGAAGTAAGGCCGATAAAAGCACGTACCTCCTTCTGGGTCTTGGGCTGGGGAAGACTCGCTATTAACTGGATACGGTCTGGTGTCAACTGCCTACCCCTCTTGGACAGTAAGTGTCCTAAGTAGACCACTTGCTGGACACAGAATTGAAGCTTCGAAGGGGACACCTTGTGTCCCATCTCGGCTAGGAAATACAAGACTGTAAGGGATGCTCGCTCGCAAGCACATTCAGAACGGGCTGTGATCAGTAGATCATCGACATACTGGAGCAGGGCAGTGTCAGTTGGCATGTGAATGTTGTCTAGTTGTCTCTTGAGTGCTTGACTGTAAATACTAGGACTTTCTGTGAAACCTTGAGGAGCTCGTGTGAACATATAGCTCCTTCCATTTAAACAAAATCCGAAAAGGAACTGGCTGTCTGGATGAATGGGAACACTAAAAAACGCGTTCTTGAGGTCTATGACTGTAAAAAATGAGGCTTCGGAATCAATGGCTGTCAACAGGGAAGAGATATCTGGGACAACTGGATACTGCGGAATAATACATTTATTAAGTTCTCGGAGATCAATCACTAATCGATATACTGGAGGTGCATTCGGATCAGTACGTTTCATGACTGGAATGATCGGAGAATTGCATACATTGGAGTCAGTTTCTACAACTACTCCTTGAGCCTTGAGCTCGTCAATAATTTTGGATAAGGCTGCTACAGCCTCAGGTGGCAATCTGTACTGTCTGATTCGTGGTAACACTACACCTGGCTTGAGAGTCACACGATGGGGTGTGATTTGCATAAAGCCGACATCAGTTGGACCTTGCGCCCATAGATGCTGCGGAACATTAGACAATCTCGGATCAAAATCTCGTAATACATAGTGACCCTTGAAGTCACGTAGGAACAATCGTATTCCCTCTGGGGAACAGCATATAACTGCACCTAATTCTTTCAGTGTTTTAATGCCTAACAGATTTTCTGGACATGACTTAGTAAGTAACAGATCAGTAGTGCGGGACAATGGACCTACTTCTAGAGTAACTGGCTTTGATATCTCATTTACGATAGGTTTTCCTGAAAATCCAAGGGAAACATTTCTAGAGCCTGAGAGCGGAGCCCCTGGAACTTCGGTGTGACTGATGGTGGTCCTACTTGCCCCTGTATCAATCAAAAACTTTCTGTCTTTCCCTAATACTTGACTGTGAACATAGGGACCTTCTTGATCTACAGGTATCTCGATGAGAGGCAAGCCTACCTCCCTCTCTAGGCTGTTTCATGAATATGGCTGATACTCTGGATACTCAGACTGTGCATACTGGTACATCTGCTGTGTAACATGCTGTGTTGCAGCGATAGGCTGCGGAGCTGTAACTGTCTGTGGTGCATTCTGTGACTGCGGAGTCTGTGAAACTTGTTCTTGTCTAGGCGGACGTGGTCTTTCTTTAGTCTTACCGTAGCTATATTGTGTTTCAGAACTGCACACTCGTTTATAAAATGACCTGGCTGTTTACAATAATTGCAGTTTCCTTTAACGGGAGCTGCAGGATGGCTGGCTTGATTCGGACCCCTCTTCTGACTGTCTTGAGGAATGGATTGTGCAACTAGTACTTTCATTTTCGTGTCTTTCATACGTTTCCTTTCGTGTTCTTGTTCTTCTCTGATTCTATTCTGGTGATATTGGAGCATCTGTAACATTTGGGACGGGGTATTAGCTTGCCAGGTACTTTCGACTTTCAAAACTCGGTTTTTAATTTGCGGACTTGAATTCTCGACTAATTTAGTAACAAAAAGATGAGGGTATGACTCACTACTTGTCTTGAGGCCACTGTTTATGGTAAAACATTTCTCAAATCTGGAATAATAATCACTAATATCTTCGTCTTGTTTCTGTTTACAGGCTGAGATTGCATCCCAGTCTTCCTTTCTAGTTGTCAATAATCTGGGTAAAACTTGTATTAACAATTCTGGTAATTCTTTACATTTATCTCCAAGACCGGTACCTGGTACTCGTGCCTTGTCTTCAGCTTCTAGAACTGCCCAATCGATCTTTTTCTCTCCCACCTCCCATTCTTTTTCTTTGAGTTTCTCATATACCCCTGCGGGCAACAAGACTTTTAACATTTTAATGATATCTGGATACGTGTATTCTCCCATACGGAGCATGTCTTTTAATTCTCGGTGGAACCCTGCTGGATCTTTATCATGACAGGGAATTAATTTTTTCATCTCTAAGAGTTCCATCTTTGTGATCGGGGTGTAAACAAACACTCGTTGCATTTCACCACCGTCTGTCTTAACTGGATGCACTTCTCGTAACGGATTCTGTCTATCTATGTAAAAGGGTTTACTTTCTGGGGGTGAGACATGAACAAAATGCGGGTTCAAAAACGTTCTGTATTTGTGGCGCTGTTCTAGAATGACACTAATTAAATCGGTACCTAAACCTTTCCATTTATACTGGAGTAACTCATTCAGGACATCGTGTAACGGACCTGGATCAGAATGTTGACCCTCATACAATGTAATGAGGTGCTGGATCATATACATACCCGCCAGTCGTTGCTCGGCTGGGGGCAATTTCAGAAACATTTGTGCCACTATTTCGTCTGGAAAAGTGGTAGAATCAGTAATCCATCGGACTGCTGATCGGACCAGTTCTTGTTCATGCATAGTACTTAACTCACTATAACCGATTCGTGATTTCAGAATGTGATCGGTAGCTTGAAATACTTGTTCTAGAGAACCTTGTTCTGGTGCTGGATGGTGAAAAATTGACTTGTGTTCTAGACGCAAATGGCGATCTGGAAATCTAGATTTTCCTACATACGCTATTCTGTCGGGATTCTCGTCCTCTACCTCTTCAGTATCAGAGTTACTTTCTTTCTCGCTTACTTGTGCTGCTTTACGTTGTTCGTGTATCCTTATTATTTCTTTACGAATCTTCTTATACATACTCTCTATACTACTGATGGTTCTGTGCTTACCCTCGGCTATATTATCACTCCACTTTGTCAGGGTTCTCATTTCGGCTTGATCTTTGGTCGGATAATCTTGTTCTCGTATTAGACAATTAATCAGGAACTTTAATAGCATGAGCTGGACTTCAGCTTTTCTTTGGCACATGACATCACTAATACTTTCTGGATCATTCCCGGTACGGATGAAACGATATATTCTGTCTAGATCTTCTTTCATATCTGGTAGGGTGACTAGATACTCGGTCACCTTTCTTACGCGTAATGAATATAAAACCATACTATCCTCGCCTGGGACTGGATCATAGCCACATTCATTAAGGGCTTTTCTTATTTCTGCAACAGACTGATGCCTGGGCGTACGCTGTGATGCTTGTGCATGTAATTCGGCTAACGTTAAACGCTTGTGTGGCGGCGGGGTTTGAGGAGTACCTCCCCCTGCGGCCCCTACACTAGAGTCGTCTACTGATGCCCTTCGTCCTGGCAGAGTGGGAAATGGAAATGCAGGCTGGACTTGTATAGCGGGCTGGACCGGGGGTACCGTAACAGGTACTCCGGTGTCTGGAGGAGCGGGAAGTGCCTGATTTACAGGGACTAGCGGAGCAGGATTTGCATATTCTGGGACTGTGTCGTCCAAATAGGACGAAATGAAAATATCAGCTGCGGTCGGTTTGTGACGTAGCTTGGTCGGAACTAATGGTGGCGGGAAATTACTGGATGCCTCCGGGGTCGCTTTTGGCAAGCCCTCGGCAAGAAGAGGATACATACCCTTAATAAGAGCATGCCTCTGTCTGTCTGACTGTTCAGTTTTAACTCGTTCACCAATCTCGATTAGTTCCCTGGGGCTAGTTCCAAGGATTCTCTACTTAATTCTGACTTTCTGATTTCTTTTTCGGTTCTTCTATGAGATTCTTTGCGCCATAACTCGATGGCATCTTTCTGTGACTGTCTGGCTTTCTTTTTCCATAATGCTTCTTCTACTCTCATGATGCACTCGGCATCCCATGTACCCGATACGGGCCATCTATACTTTTCTTCTAACTGTTTGGTATACTCTACCCATAAATCTAGATATAGTATGGCACTTATGCCATGCTTCTGATACATAAAATGACCTGGACTGTCCCTAGGAGGGACAGGAACTGCTGCTTCTAGCAGACTTTTTCTGGTTTTTAACTGACTCAGTTTTGAAAAGAGTGGCATGACTGAACTATAATCTGGACACAATACAATACACAATGAACACGAGAATCACTTCGCACTCATACCACGACATTAAAATACATGAATAACATTCAGAATAACAGTTCGAACAGAATACTACCTGGAATACGGAAAACAGAATACATGAATTTTCTCGAGAACAGAACTGACTGGAACAGAAACTAGATGCACTGCTGAAACAGTACGAAACTTACCGGTCTCATACAGAGACACGTCAGGACCCGCATCCACCGAAGTGGACACTTCGTTTGTGGGTCTGTGTACCACCAACCCACGGACCAGAGTCAATTAGATTGACCCTGTCTAGATACTACCCCAGCAACGGTACTCACCGGGCAGCAAGAACGGAAGGCCTCGGACTGGACTGCTTCGACGCCGGACGGACGAACTTCGGACTTCTGTTACGGGTGGGCCTCCGGATACCTCGGACCTTGGACTCTCGGCTTGGGCTCTGGTCGGGACTCGCCGCGTTCCTCCACCGCCTCGTCTGGATGCTGGACCGCCTCCTCCGTCTCCTCCGTGGGCCTGAGGGATACTTGAAGCAGAAATATCTGCACGTGCACGGTATGGTTCCGTCGCGGCTGCAGAGGGTCAGGGGGCCGGCGTGGCTTCACCGGCGCGTGGGGAAAGGGCAAGTCCCTATTCGGGCGCCATTATGTGGTAAATAAATAAATAATACCTCTCTTTTTGAATGCATAAATGAATAACAGATAGCTCAATAAAATAAGAGTCAAGATTCGAGGTAGTAGGAGTTTGCAGGTTTATTACAGCATAAAGGACAGGAACAGGACAACCTGCACAGGAATAGGATGGCAGCGCTGCCGGGGGCAGAATCGGGACAAGGAGCAGGGAATGGGGGGTAACATTTAATAACAGTGCACGATCATATATACTAAAACAGTTGCATTACAATACATAAGATAGGCGGAGCAGTGGGTGTGGTCAATAGCAGTCGCGAAAGATAAGGGTGAAAGTAGGTGTAACAGAGGCGTATACATAGACATGTGATGCAAACGTAACAGAATATGTCATGAATGGGGCGGAAACATGAAGGGGGCTACCTAAGGAGCCGGGACCTCTGACCTAATGGTGCGCGCAAACTGGCGATGACGTGTTACTAGGAGAAGCTGGGGGCTTCGAACTCTGTGCTAGGAGCAGAGACTGAAGTCTGGAGAGTCAGGGCGACATGTACCTAAGCAGTATCTAGTATCTGATGTTTAGAGAACATGTTGATATGAACTAAGAGTCAGGAGGGGAGAGGCTAACGGACTCTAAGACTGGAGCATGCATTATTCTATATGTAGTGCGTGATGAAGTATATTAAATGACCATTAAAATGCAGTATTTCTCCAACGTGGAGACGTAAAGGCTAGACAATGACGGAAACTATTGATGCGATTCAGTAGCTTTAGGAATGCAGAGAAGGAGGACTGAACTGATAACTGGAATCATAACATACTCTTGGCAGACTCAGAGGCAGAGCCAGGGTGAGCCGGGCACTGCGAGGCAGGAAGTAAGTGAAGGGTCGAGGATACAGGTGGGGGCTGTATCGCTCCTCAGCGAGGCTTCAGGAGACAGGAGCTGAATCTGGTGTCCAGGCCCTTCTGAGGCCTAGAAACGGGGACTTTACAATGGAATAACGTGCACACTGAGAAACGTGGCAACGTAACTTCACATGGGCCTGATATTCGTAGTATTCACGAGAACTGGAAACTGGCATACTAGAGGTGGACACAACTGTAATTGCGTCTTTAATCGAACATAGGGAATACATATGCATATTAATCATGCACAGATAACATATGATGGATGACGCGTAGGGACACAGAACATGACAAAATTTACTTTTCCACATTGTTCCCATGAGGCACAGGGTCAGACTGATTTGCATATGGCCATGTCTGAACTGGGGTGGCGGAGTGAGCTAAAGAACGGTGATGGATTAAACCCAGATCAGTTGACTGGGGGTGAGTGTTTGTATTGTCAACGCTCCGTCCATCACCACCTTTGGTTTTTCCTTACTTTGGCGAATACCTTTTCCCCAATGTCCAGGAGATTTATTAGGCGGTAATTTTTGGGAGAGTTTACATCGCCTTTATTATGTATCGGTCTAACAATAGCCCCTTTCCAGCTATCTGGCATAGTACCTGTCTCTAGTATCCCCTGAAACATGTTTGAAAAAAACTCAGCCCACCAGTCTGGATTAGTATTTATAATAATTGCTGGTAGGTTATCTGGCCCGGCGGCTTGGGTTAAATTTAGTCCAGCTATTATACTCCTAATATAGCCTGGGGAGAAATATACTAATATTTCTTCCCTGACTCCTGGCCAGCTGGTCGATATTATTCCCCTTTACTCGGCCATTTGCCATATATTTCCTCAAGGTAGGTTACCTACTTATCCTCTGGAACAGAGCACTGCAGGGTTCCCACAACTTCCCCCGTGCATTCCTTAACCAATTTCCAGAATCCTTTGACATTTTTTTCTTCAATAGCCTCGAGTAAGTTCACCCAACATTTTTCGTTATAAGATCTTTTTTTTCTCTAATAGTTGCCTTATATTTTATCCTTAATTTCATAAGTTCGAGTGTTGATACATCATTATAACTACGCCTAAGGCATCTTTCAAATTGCCTAATAACGGCCTTTACTTTCCGACAATCATCGTCAAACCATGGTTTGTTATTTGAAGATAAACTAGCTTTGCTTCTTAGCCCATGATTTCCCTGTTTGATTTTTATCCTGAGGCATTCTACCAGTTGCCTTATTATATCCTCGTACCAGGGTAAGTCTTCCCCTGGTAGAGGGTTTTCTAGCCCAACTAGTAACTGGAGAGCTCTCAGTTTCTTTAAATATTCTTCACTAATCCGGGTTGTAAGCCGCTTTGGGTATTCAACATCTATTTGTAGCACTCTCTGTCTCGGCGGGTCCCTGTTTGCCTGTAATTCCATCAGCAGTGGGAAGTGGTTGCTACCCTCTACCCCGAGTATTTCAAAGTGTTTTATTAGATGGAAGCACCATGCCTGAATAAATACATAATCTATGGGGCACATTTGCTGCCCTATTTTAAAGGTACGTTTGGCGGGCCGATCCGTTTCTTTCCTTCCATTAGCACGGACCAGGCCCATAGCTCCCAGCAGCTGACCGAGCTTCACGTCTTGGGTAGAGATGTTGCTATTGGGGAACATCGCAAACTCTATATTATAAACTCTTAGCAGATCACTCTGCCAGGAGTCTATGTTTTGGGGTATAGTCTGTGGTTGAAATCACTCAATATTATAAGCACATCTTTAGGGTATATATCAAATAATCCCTCCAAATCCTTTTTTAAACAATCTAGCTCCACTTTGTACTCGTTTATTTTCCTATTCTGTATGTACACATTTATGATACATAAACCTCCACCACCTACGTTATTGTTTAATGTCAACACTCTACTGCCTAGTGCCCAGTTACATTTAAGATGAAGGGGTTGTATATCTTTCACTATCCTTGTTGACACCAACGTCATCTGGCCGCCTGATGGCCTACCTACTTGATTCTTTCTTGCAGGCCTTACATGATGAGTAAAGCCTTCAGTAACTGGTGTTTCGTCGCATAGCCAAGTCTCCTGTAAACATACAATATCGGTCTTCCCGAGGATATTTTTAAACCCTTCCTCTAACGCTATTCTTTTATATCCGTTAACATTCCAGGGCAAGATGTATAGGTGGTGCGACGACCCAGTTTCCTAATCAATATTGCTCAAGTAACCCTCTTCCTCGCCACCCATATATGCCAATTCTCTGTATCTATTTCCTACCAGAACATCATCATCAACCCAGTCTAAGATTTTAGGAATTATAGTGATTTCAAGAGCTTCCTTATTACCCCGTCCGGAGGTGATCATTTTTATTTGCCGTTCTCCCAACCCTGCATGGTTCCTGAGGAATGGTTTCCCTTGATTATCCATCATCACCTCCTCTCTCTTTAATATTCTAATTCCTTCCTTTAACATCTCAGCCTCTGCCTTTTCCATAGCAACTTTTATTAATGCTGAGTGGAGAGGACCTTTGTTACTTCATCCCCTTTGGTGTTAATCAGGAACCCTACTTCTTTTAGATCATCTGTACTAACATATTTTAGACTGGGGCATTTTGCAAACGAAGAGAGGAGCTGGGACCGATTTAGGGGCTTTAATTTCTTAGCCCTTTTTCCCCCCCTTTCCCTGTCCTATGGGTTCTACGAATAGCCAGGTGTCCACCGTCCTAATTTGCTGTGAGATTTGGAATCTTTCATCTGCCCTTTCTTCCCTTCTTTTCTTATTTACTTCTTCTCTACCTCTAATCCTACAGCTATTATCAGATGTTCGGTTACTAGACCCTACACATATGGGCGTCTCCAACCCCCTTCTGGTTCTACATCCTCCTTTCCTCCGGGGTAATTCCTCCAAGGATCCTAGGCACCCTTTTAGCATACTTTTTCCAGATTTTTTGTTTCTGGCAGGACTACCTTGTCTCGTGACCTTAAATCTGGGGATGCCCCCTTCCCGTCCTCCTGTTGCTTTGCAGAGTGATATTTACATGGGGCCTTTTTTTCCTTTCTCCGCCTCAGGGTATTATGTTTTATACACCTCCTTTCCCCATATCTCTTTATATATAGGACAGCGGGAGATATATACTGTTGGTTCATCCTCTTTAGGTCTGCTCACCCTTACCACTTCATCCTCCCTATCCTCTTTAATTTCCTCCTGAATTTCAACTGGTCTTACTAAAGAGGGCATTAGGCCTTTAATCTGAGTCAGCTCCCCTATTATATTCTTAAATTGGTGTCTTTGAGTTTTTAAAATTTCATTATTTAAAACTGAGACCTCTAAAATGCCCTGTAAGGTTTTCTGGAGCATTAGCATAACCTCGAGCATAGATAAACTAGAGGAATCCGTCACCTCCAAACATGGACTGGAATACCTCTGGGCAGTGTCTTCTCCACCCGAGGATTTACTCTGGCTTTCTCTTTCTTCCTCCTCCACCTCTACCTCTATCTCCTGAATAATTAACGACTGAAATAACCGTGGGGGGGATGACAAGCGTGGTTCCAGCGGAATCAGTCTGGTTTAGAGATTCCACGCTTATAGCTGCGAGGTCCTCTGTGATTTGCGGCGACTACCACATTTAACTCCCTTTCTGGCATCTCCTTCTCTTTAAAATGTTTGCCTAAAAAGTCCTTGATAGATTTTGAGACTGCCGATCCGCCTTTTGCGCCTGCTGTCTTTGAAGACACCAACACCTTCTGTGGGATTAAGTCTGAGGGGGGGGGGGGTAGACCCCCTCGGTGGTGTTTTACTTCCAGAGGGTGTCGCCATATCCCCATTTACATTTTTTGCGCCTCTCGGTACTTCAGTCAAATCCTCTATCCCAGGGCTTTTATTTCCTGTTTTCTTGGGGTTTTTCGGGGCTTTTCGTGGCTTATTTTTTCCTATGGCCATTTCTTTTATTCCCCTTCACTCCTTCCTTCCGGGGTGCAAAGATTTTTAGGAGTTTTTTTTTCCACTTCACTTTCTTTAGGATCCCCCCACTCTTCGGGTGCACAGCCGCCCCTTGTTCCCTGTGCCCTTAAAATGACTCTCCTTGGTACTTTTCTTAGATAGGGGGAAATTTCACTTACCTCTGTTCTGTGGGCCCGCGCTCTTACCTCCTCCACTTCTCACGAATATTCTCGCTTTTCCTTTCACCAAACTGCCTCTGGTCTGGGTACTCAGCCACTCAGAGCTTCACCCCTTTAATCCTGCCACAGATTTGGGTGTCCTTGATGTCTTTAGGGCTCCAATTGGCCCCTCACCGCTTTTTATCTTTAGTGAGCCTGCTGTGTGTGTTTGCCCGCATTTACTCCTATGGTCGCTCTCTGTCGTTTAAAACTTGGGGGACTCCTTCCCCGTACGGCGTCAGCAACAGGCAGGCTTGATGGTTATGGCTCGCGCCTACCCCCAGGCTCGGTTGTTGCGGCTCGCGCCTCCCGCGCCGCCCGCTACCAGGTTCGCGGTTCATGGCGTGTGCCGTCTATTATTGGTCAAAGTCCTCCGGTCTTCACGCTTCCTCGCTTTTCTCGCGTATCCCGGGTGCGGCTGCCTGATGCAGCGTCGTAACAGAAACCGGAAGTCGGCTTTCATCGGTACGCCGAGAGAGAAGTGGGAGGTTCACAAAGAGCACGTATCCGTATCCAAAGCCACACAGAACAGAGCCCACCCGCTGAACCAAAGAGTTCTCCAGAAGAAAGGTTGGTTTCTAGGCATTGCTGTTGCTCGTACCCGGCTGTGGCTCCCGTGTCTTGCTCCTTGTGTAATTGCCCACATTGTCCTGCTCCTCCCAGTGTACCTGGTTGTTTCCCTTTCGTCTTCCTCTGCCCCTCCTTACAAAAGGAGGCCGGAATGTGTTGTGTGGGAACAGAGGTTGTGAGAATGGTGGCTGCCATCCATACCCAGGGTATTGTTGGTGTGGGTTGAAAGGGCCTGGGAAATTACCCATCAAAGGGGCGTTATAATTGTGCCATGCGGTCTGGGGCCTACCTCTTCCTCTCGGTCTGGTTCTCTCACTCCCTGAACTTGACCCACTGCTAACTGATGAGTCATCGCTAGATGCCTTTGAGTTTCTGTCTACTTTTGCCGGTGGTATAAAGTCTGGGTCAGAGTAGGGGTATGTTTTAACATATGAGCGCGTTTGAGGTATTTTTAGAATTTTTTTACCTTCTGTTGAGTTAAGTTTTCTTCATACTCATTCAGTTCTTTATTTAATTCTTCAAGTCTTTTCTTGTAATCAGCGATCGTGTTCTTAATGTGGTTCTCTGTGTACTGTATTTCCACTAATATAGCCTTGGACAACCTCACTGCTGTTTTTATTATTACCACCATCCAGTCGCGTATGCAGTGCCACGCGATCTGGGCCCAATCTTTCCTAAATATTGGGTCTTCGAGGAAAATGCGTGGTGCATTTGTGACAAGTGACCCTTTAGGCGCCATATTATTTCTCAGATATTCGGTCAGTATTGTGCTGTGTAGGATGGTTCTGATTCTATTCCTTTTCCTTTCCGGTAGTTTATCCCAATCAGTAGTTTGTGCTATTGTTTGGGCTATGCTGGCACACTTGAATAATGGAGAATTAAAAAAGAGGATGGAGTAACATACTCACAGTAGAAATGTGTACAAATGTTCTGCTCTGTCTCTTTCAGAATTTTTTTCCATCTACAAAGACTGCTGTAAGGTGGCCTCACCTTAAGTACACGGTCTGGCTAATTGGTGAACCAGGGACGGGTGTGTCTTAGCGTGTGCAGACCTCCCGGTTTTGTTATTTGGTTCTGACGAAAACATAAAGGTTGAAACATGCTGATCGATAAATTTTTCTCACTTAAATACTGATACTTCTTGGTCAATATAGCCATTTTGAGTATCACACATGGCTTTAATCTTGTCTTGTTGCTTCAAATAAAAACCTTAGGGAGTACAACAAAGACATTTGTATTCCACTCACTTACACCACATTTCACATTACTCAAAAAACCCAGCTCCGCTGTAGTTCAGGCATTGAAGCACACCCAAGTGGCATTCGGCTACTTGGGTGTACCCAGATGATGAAGCATGTCACCAACTAGGTTGGTGAGTGAGGAGTTTCTTAAATAAGGGAATAAAAAATCCTTTACTATATCTCTCCATTTTTCTAAGCCAGGAGGACACTGTTCTCCTTGGGATACTCCCTCTTTTTGTTTTGATATATTGACCTTAGGGGACTGGGAGTTTGTTCCCAACAAATAACCCTTACTCTCTCCAATACCAAGCCTCCATGTGCCACCCGGCATATTTCACTAGCAGGATGCAGCAGGCCATACGACCCAGCAGCCTCTCGGTCAGCCTCACTGAGATCCAGGACCAGAGTTGAAACATCTGGATTATAGTCTGGATGTCCTGGATCCTCTGCTACGGTGGGCAGGTCTGTAATTACACTGTTTCCAGACTGGCTCAGATGAAAGGGAGCATGTGAGGAGTTAGGTATGATTTTGGCACATTGATAGTGAACCCCAGTAAATGCAAGATGTCGGCCATAGTCTGGAGGTGGGTAACGACTGCCTATGGCGAGCCCACATTCAGCAGCCAGTCGTCGAGATAGGGGAAGACTGGTACTTTGGACCCCTGCAGACGTCCTGCAAACACCCCCATCACCTTCGTGAACACCCAAGGGGCACTGGTAAGCCTAAAGGGAAGCACAGCTAACTAGAAATCCTCCTGGACCACCGTGAACCATCGGTATCACCAATGTGCCGGCAGAATAGGGGTATACAAATAGACGTTCGGCATGTCCAAAGCTGCCATTCAATTTACAGAGACTTATGCAGACGAGACTTGAGCAAGTGTTAGTATCTTGAATTTCTCCTTCCTCAGGAAAACATTGAGAGGACGCAATTCTAGGACAGGGTGGAGGCGTATGTCCTTCTTTGGCACAGATAGTAGCAGGAATAGTGTACTGACTTTAAAACACGGAACTGGGTCCATTACAAGATTTGCCAACAGGACCTCCTCCTTTGCTGTTTCACCAGCTATAGAATGATATGAGATTCAAGCATGTGGGGCAGCCTTGTATGGGGCAGATTTGTGGGGTTATTTCAATCTTGACACACTTGAAAAGATCAAAAATGCCTTAATAAAGTCTCTTTTGATGCTTCCCACTGGATGTATGTCGTTTCAACGCATGCTTTTACCACGCATGCCTTTACAACTTGGGGATTACAACGCAAGTCGTTACAATGACTTGCATTGGGGGGCGCTGGATAGTGGAATAGTTTAATTTTCTATTCCGACTCCAGTCCCCGTGGATAATAGGGAAGGTGTTGGATAGAAAATGAAACTATTTCCTATCCAACAGCGCCCTCCAGCGAAAGTCGTTGTAACGACTTTCGTTGTAATTCCTGAGTTGTAATGGTAGTGCGGGGTAAAAGCTTCGTTGTAAACGATGTTCCCCCTTCCCACTACTGCCCCACCATTTCCACTAAGATTTTATTTAAATCTTATATCATTCTCAGACATTGGTGTTTTGAGACAACTAAAGACCTTGCCCTGTAAAGGGAATGTTTTAGACAATTATTAGATGGGCAATCAGTTAGCACAATCTACTGGCTAGTTCATATAAAAACGTTGTCATTAAAGCTAGGCTTGAATGATTATTGGCTCCATCCCACTGCAATACCACAAGGTACCTGTGAAAAGCTAAAATCATGTTATTATAATTTTGTTTTAGGAGCCAAAAAAATCTTCTGTTTCCTCTGACAGTCTTGTAGATTCGTACCTGTCTTTTAAATCTGCACCTGACTTTGAGCCATTTATTAATTATATTAATAATCCAACTGCACAAACACTTTTTTATAAAATTCAGGCTAGGGATCTTTCCTTTGGCTTCCTTTACCAGTTCTTGGAACAAAAAAAAGCAAATTCATCCAAATTATGTCCTATAATTTGGATGAATTTGTGCCAGGTAGTTGAAAATGATGAACATGTGTTATTTTTTTGTAGTGCGTATGCAAAGCAGCATTCATACTGGATTATTCCCCTTTGTCGTCTCCTAGGTTTTAGTTATCATTATAATGCATTGAGAGCATGCAAGACAAACACCAGAGAATGTATTGTTTTCTCAATTTCTAATTATTTATCTTCAATATGGCACATTAGGCTGTAGGCACTGAGACCCAAAGGAATAAAGATGTAGGGGCACTTATTGCCCAGAAACCATATAGTGTTGTTTGATTCGATTTTGAGAAATTAATCTGGGTCTTTTTAAAATTTTGTCAAGTTCTCAGCACATAATTTGCATGCATTAGACGTCTTATGTATGATCATTAGAAATCAATTTCTTGGGGTTTGTGGGCAGTTTTTTTACTAATTGTATCACACTTTATTGCTGTTTAAAACCTGTATGGAGGTTTTTAATGCCTTATTGAAATTGCATTGCAAGGATCTTTGTTCCTTTATATTAAAACAAATGTATGTTTTTATGCTATTTTTACAGTAATGTTTTATTTTGTACCTTTTATGGTTGTATACACCGAAATATAGGAAAATGATGATGATGAGTAGTGGGAATAGCAACCACGAACCTACTTCTGATGCCTGCTCCCTCTTGATGGCTCCTTTGGCTAGAAGAGCCTGAACTTCCTGCACGACACAAAAGGGGATGATGGACGGAGAGTTTGAACAAATCAAACACTCACCCCCAGTCAACTGATCTGGGTTTAATCCATCACCATTCTTTAGTTCACTCAGCCACCCCAGTTGAGACATGGCTATATGCATATCAGTCTGACCTTGTGCCTCATGGGAACAGTCCAGCCCGAACTGCCAAGCCATGTCTTCCCTGGACCGGAAACAAGCATCCTGGGACCGGTTTCGGATTCATAATCCTCATCAGCCAGGCAATCTTGAATCCAGTGGCCAAGTGAACAAGGGACTCACGTCTGAGCATACCCTGCCACACTTAGGGCGAACAAAGCGACACAAAAGGGGATGATGGACGGAGCGTTTGAACAAATCAAACACTCACCCCCAGTCAACTGATCTGGGTTTAATCCATCACCATTCTTTAGTTCACTCAGCCACCCCAGTTGAGACATGGCTATATGCAAATCAGTCTGACCCTGTGCCTCATGGGAACAGTCCAGCCCGAACTGCCAAGCCATGTCTTCCCTGGACCGGAAACAAGCATCCTGGGACCGGTTTCGGATTCATAATCCTCATCAGCCAGGCTATCTTGAATCCAGTGGCCAAGTGAACAAGGGACTCACTTCTGAGCATACCCTGCCACACTTAGGGCGAACAAAGCGACACAAAAGGGGATGATGGACAGAGCGTTTGAGCAAATCAAACACTCACCCCCAGTCAACTGATCTGGGTTTAATCTATCACCATTCTTTAGTTCACTCAGCCACCCCAGTTGAGACATGGCTATATGCAAATCAGTCTGACCCTGTGCCTCATGGGAACAGTCCAGCCCGAACTGCCAAGCCATGTCTTCCCTGGAACGGAAACAAGCATCCTGGGACCGGTTTCGGATTCATAATGCTCATCAGCCAGGCTATCTTGAATCCAGTGGCCAAGTGAGCAAGGGACTCACGTCTGAGCATACCCTGCCACACTTAGGGCGAACAAAGCGACACAAAAGGGGATGATGGACGGAGCGTTTGAACAAATCAAACACTCACCCCCAGTCAACTGATCTGGGTTTAATCCATCACCATTCTTTAGTTCACTCAGCCACCCCAGTTGAGACATGGCTATATGCAAATCAGTCTGACCCTGTGCCTCATGGGAACAGTCCAGCCCGAACTGCCAAGCCATGCCTTCCCTGGACCGGAAACAAGCATCCTGGGACCGGTTTCGGATTCATAATCCTCATCAGCCAGGGTATCTTGGGCTAAAGAACGGTGATGGATTAAACCCAGATCTTTTGACTGGGTGTGAGTGTTTGATTGGTTCAAATGCTCCGTCCATCACCGCCCCCTTTTGTACAACTTCCTGCACAGCATGGAGAGTTGGTTCTCCATCAGCTGATCTGAGGATTGTGGAAGGGGTGGCAGAGTTTCTAGCAGAAGAGAGATGTAACCGCACTGAAGCATTTGGAGCACCCACTTGTCGGATGTTATGGCTTGCCATTAAGGCAGGTGGTGCCTAATCTTGCCTACAACAGAAGGCCTGTGTTGTTGTGGGGAATACTAAAGAGGTTTAGAGGCTGTGGCTGCAGGGGGGAGCAGCGGGAAGGGAAGATCTCTGACCTTGCCTCTCATATGACATGTGGGAACCGCATCCACGGCCACAAAATGGCTACAAAACCTATTGCCTTAGTTACTGTAGCTGCAGTAAGGAGCGAAAGGAAGTGTGTGGCTGGCGAGGGTCTATAGCGAGCTCCAATGACCGGGTTGTGACCCTACTCTCCTTAAAGCACTTAATCGCTGAATTGTCTCGCTCAACAGTCCAATGCCATCAAAGGGCAGGTCTATAAGGGATGCCAGGACATCCCCCGAAAAGCCGGCTGATTTCATCCAGGCACGGTGTAGGACTGCCACCGACAAAGCAATGGCTCTGCCCAGCGAGACGGTTATATCCAACCAGCATCTGATGCCAAACTTTGCTGTGTCCCTGCCATCGGCAATAGCCTTGGTCAGAATGGCTTGTATATCCTCAGAGACCATAAGCAGCACTTGTGCAATAGACTCCCACACTGTGTGGCTATATCCACACAAGAAGCACACAGTGTTCATCGACTACACTGCAAGGCTGACAGAAGCGAAAATCCTCTTTCAGATAGTATCCAGCCACTTCTATTCTCCACCTGGAGGAGTGGTAGGGAACGCACCAAGATTCACTTTGGAGGTTGTGGCCTGCACCACCAGGATCTCTGGGGCGAGGTACTAAGTAAGGAAAGCTCGGTACCCAGGGATTGAGTCAGCTAGCACCTCATACCAGTTGTCCTCTTTCAACAGGGCCAAGGGGTCTTCATGAGATTTAGTGTAGCCATAAGGATTCTCAGATCCACCACAGTTAATATCCCCATTGGATCTGCTAAAGAAAGAAGGCTATCTTTGACCCAGATGGTTGTTGGGGTCCAGTTGGTGCAGGTGTCGAGCAACGCCGTCCTGGCTCCATATCGAAGTTGGGAATGAACATGGGCTCGGCCCTACTTAGAGGTGTCCGCTGCGCCAGGAATCCAGAGCACCTGGTGCTGAGGGTGACCCCACTGGTGGAAATTCAGCAGGGGAACCTCTGACCCATGGTGACTTAAGGCACTCCAGAGGGGTCAGACTACCCAAATTTGAGGTGCAAGGCCTCTTAAAACTCCTTGAGTTTGGGAGTGTCATTCCAGCTCCAGGAAATTCAGGGAGGTGTGAAGTGGACCAAGGCTCATGCTCTGGGAGTGGAGTGTGGGAGCAGAGCCTCAACTTGTGTTGTCATTTTCCATCCTCGTCCAGAGACATGTACAGGTGCGGTGAAGTCAAAGAGTGCTTCGACTTCTTGGATTTTTTTATGCTTGTGTGACTTACCCAACAATGACTTTGACCATGACGATGACTGACAGGTACAACTTTGACGGCAGGCCCGAGACCTTCCATGCAACTGGGACCTGGAGCGGTGCAGAGCCTTCAGATGTCAGTCCGCCAGTAGCTTTGTCTCCTGTTCTTGAATCACCTTTGGATTCATGCCTCGGCAGATGAGACAGTTCCTAGGGTCATGGCCCTGCTCCAGGCACCACAAGCAAACGAGATGGGGGTCTGTGATAGACATCTGCCTGTGACAAGTCCCACAGGGTTTAAAATCCACTGGTTTCTTTAGGAACAGCCCTAATGCACTCTGGGAGCAAAATGCTCAAGAGTCAAGGAAATAAAAAAAAAAAATGGTCATAATGTGACCAAGTTATCTCTTCCAGAGCCAGACTTTTTGCAAGGAAAGAAAGAAACTGAGGTCAGCGCGCTGGGGTGGTACTTATATAGGCATCACGGACGTCACCTCCTTTGTGCTCGACGTTCACGCTGATTTAGAAAACGTACAAATTGACCAGGTTAAATGTAGACTATATTGCAGGGATTTATGTGTTAACACTTCTAAATAAACAATGTATCAATCAAACTGTTTGTAACATATTATTTTAATGTTGATTGTTTTTTTCTTTTTTCCTCTTATCAAAAATATAGATTTGGTACGATGATCATGGGTAAAATTAGTACATTCTATATACACAATATTTCATCTGTACCATATAATTTCGGTTAAACAGTAATTTCCAATTGATCAGTATCTGTACAAATTAATACATTTTTAATACGGAATAAAAATAGACAACATAATTGCTGGTAATATACAGAGTAATCAAAAGACACAAATCATCAAATCCGAGATACTACTGAATAGAATATTGATAACGTCACTGGTAATGATGTGCAGACCAACGCGTTTCGGCCACTGCCTTCCTCAGGATTTCTGTTTTACCAGTAATTTTCTATAGAACAGAAATTGTGTATCAGTTATCTAGAGTGAGAACACACAGATATGATAATGCATATACTGTCTACCAAATTAAAGGGTATATGTGGGACATCAATCTAAAACTAAACGGAGCCACCACCCACCATTCACTCGTGCATGTGAAGTTCATCCTATGTACATTCTTCCATTATTTATATATATATACAGTAAATTTTGTGGAGATGTGTATGGTCACTTCATACATTCTTCATCATCTATACTACTGATGCTCTAAGTGATCAGAAATCTTATGGTAGTCAGCATCCATAGGGCTCCTAGTAGGCTATGTCATGTATCAAGAGTTAATACTGAATATCTACACTAGATCTAGTTAATTTAGCTCCCTAAGACCAGCTAATGTGAATCTACAATTACCTGTTGTGTCTAATCTTGTCGGTTTTCTCATGCGTGTCAAGCATTCAATTGGCTTGATCCAGAATAACTGTCGGCCTATTGATCAAAAAAATATTTATTGGTATCTCTTGTGGATTAGCATATCTTTCTACCTGACATCTCTACTAATTAATTCGCCTCCATTAGGATAAACAACTTGTACTGTTCATAGGCTGTATGGTCTAATCACATGGGATCAGTCTATGAAACAAACAATGCCGGGATCTATGCCATAACAATGGATGTATTTACCTGTGACCCCTTTTGACGACTACATCTTCCTATTTAGGGTCCAAATTATTTCCATTATATATAGACTAGTGAGCAAAGGAGTCCTCCACCCCCAGTAATCCGAGTACAAATTGATCTCTATGACCGTTCTTCTTTTAAGTAGGTTCTGGCCTCAATGAGTAGATCTAGTACCAATATGACCAGTCTCCTTTTTGGTCTGCTGTAAAAATAAACTGGTATATAGAGATTTACCTAGTGCTTTGTACTTCTGTGTCCTATGATTTTTCTCTTTTTTCTTTTGCTTACAGGGCAAGTTGAGGGATTATGCTTCCCTCTGTCTCATCTTCAGACGATATCTCAATGGTGTGGCTGAAATTACATGTGAGGACAACATGGATACTCCCATATTCGATACAGTTCCTGTCTCCATATAAAGATTTAATACCAACGAGTAATGTACCTTAGATATGCTGGGAGGCTCGTTCCTAATTAATGTGTATTGAAGCGGTTCATTTCTGGTTCTTCACGGTTACACTATATATTACTATAGACAAAAGGCAACATAAAATAGTTATCTCTCTATAATTTATAATACTGTCCTAATACAGCTATTCATGGTATTAACGTGGATGAATCAAAGATTTACTACAGTGACCTGAATTAAATAGTGTCTGTTGTTTGATGGCACCGTTATCACTTGTCCTGATTGGCAAAGGGATTAATTCCTCTATGTTATTCCCTGGATCTTGGTACGACACCTTTAAAGATCAACATATTTCACAATGAAACCCGGAATGTCCCAATTAAAAAATTTGTAGATATAATTCGCCTAAGCTATGTTGGGATATCCCTTTTGATTTGCCTTAAGTCACGTACTGTGGTGGTGTAGATAATATACATGACGCTAACTCCCGTGTGCTAATGGCAATGTAATATAATGCTTATGCCCCTAGCCTTTCTCGCGAGATGTTTATTGCCGTTGTTGACACAGTGCGTTAAATTCGTGCCAAATTTTAACTGAAGAACCAATGTGCTTCCAATATTTAAATTGTAGCTTTACCTACATTCCCAGACCAAATCCTTCGTATTTACGCATAAGGCTCTAGCGTTACCATTCCCGACTATGATTATTATCGTGACTATATTGTCTATCGTTTGGCATTTAACAATCTACTTAGTCCTTGCTCCGGGGTTATGACCATTATTTACGTGTATGCCTGGTCCCGGCGCTTATAACGTTACCGGCGTCTCATTTCGCATGGAAGTGAGGCTCATATTACTTCCTGCTTTAAATATCCTAACACGTGATTGACTTGACGTGGTGGCGAGAGTACAATTATACGTGCTCTATAGCAGGGAATCCATGGCATGTGTGGGCGCCATATTGGAGAAGATTCGAACGATTCCATGTAAATACTCAATATAGATATTTCTAGGTGAAAGGATAACAAGGAAGTGACTCATTTTTGTAAAAATTTAGATGTATATTTTGTTACTTGCTAGACTATTTCAATCTACTATCCTAAACACTTTCCCAGCACATATAGTGTACATTTCGCATTTCGTCATAAATATTGGGTATGACGACCGATATATAATTTTCAGCCAGATTTTACACACGATATTAATTTAGTATGTCAAGAACTTTAACTTACTTATATATGATCTCTTAAATGTTTCTAGTGAGTGTACTCATTTCATATATGAAATTGGATTTATGTAGGACACTAAAGAGACCTAATCCCATGTTTAGTAAGGATTAGCCGCCATCTTGATTTGTACTATTTAGATAAGAGGCGACCAAAATGTTCAACCCATCAATGAACATAAAAGTCTAAAGAGGGTTATGTCCACATGCCAGTAGATTGTGAATTTTGCAGTCAAACACCACATCTTTTTTCTCCCTTTTGTTTATATTAGGTCCTAATTAACATGGTGTATGTGTGGGATATTATGTATAACTGATAATGACATAACCACAAGGATATATGAATCCTTTTCTACTGAATGATCTGTTCCCAAGGTATTTCAAGGTTTAACCCTTTCTTGGATGTCTCTAACATGAAAATCCAATATACCTCTCTCATTTTTCTGAATTTATCTATATCCTTGCCCTTTTTCTGGTTAATCCTCTCTAGGATTTACCATTGCATCTCCTCTGGTGAATGGTGTTTCTCTAAATAGTGATTAACTATGGGGGCCACTGTTTTACTTGTTCTTATAGATGACCTATGTTCCGTCAAGCGGACATTCATGGCCCTTCCTGTTTGCCCTACGTAGCCCTTTTGGCAAGGGCATAGTATCAGATATACTACATTTGTAGTTCGGCAATTGTTCAAATTCACAGGTGCGATGACATAATTGTTAAAATATAGGGTGGGTCCCTCGATGGCCATAGTACAAGAATTACAATTAGAGCACTTATATGTACCTGTCACTGGTTTCATGGTTGTGACATTTAGTTGTTGAGGGATGATATTTTGATTCATACGAGACCTTACAATATGATCTTTTATGGATTTGTTGCGCTTGTAGGCAAACAGGCTTGGGAATGTTATCTTCTTTTGGTGTATTTACATTAAGTATGTGCCAACATGCACATATAGCTTGTTTAATTCCCTCATTAAGCATGGAATGCCTTGTTACAAATACCAATCCTGGGTCCTTTTTTTCTTTAGTAGCCACTAGTAGGTGTCATAAAACCGAGCTCTTTTAAAGGAATCTTGTATGATTTTTTTTCGGGTAGCCTCTGGCCATGAATTTCAGCTTCATAGTTTCAGCCCTGTTGTCGTAATCTGTGATATAAGTGCTGTTACGTCTGAGGCGTAAGAACTCCCCAAACGGTACACTATTTTTCTGAAACGAAGGGTGAAAACTATCATAGTGGAGGAGTGTGTTACTGGCGGTGGGCTTAACGAATAAGTCCACCACCAGGATGCCACTCTCATGTTTGATCACAATATCTAGGTATTCCACCCTTTCTGTGTCAATGTGGTTGGTGAACCGTATGTTATTGTCACATAGGTTAATTCATTCCATGAACTGATACAAGTTGTCTATGCTATCATCCCAAATGAAGAAAACATCGTCTATGAATCGTGACCATTTGGTCACTGATTCATAGAACGGTGCCACCTCGTTGAAGATTAATTTCTCCTCAAACTGGGACATATAGATATTTGCCACAGTGGGGGCACGATGCCCCCATACTGACTCCTTGTTTTTGTTTGAACAGATGTTTGTTAAATTCAAAAATGTTTTCGCCTAGTACTATTTTTAGACATTCCAGAACGAAAATAGTTGGACATTTGATGTTATATTTTTTTTATGAACCAATGGATCACTTCAATAGCTCCTGTAATCGGTATGTTACTATAGAGGGCTTCAATATCCATAGTAACAAGGTATTGTGCATTTGGACAAAAAGCAATATTTTCTACCAAATTAATAATGTGCCTCGTGTCCTGGACAAAGGCCGGGGTACGAGATACATGGGGACAAAGGATGGCATCTATGTATTTAGCTAAAGGGTCTGTGACTGAACCTATGGTGGTGACTATCGGTCTCAGGTGGGGGTTCGTGGTGCTCTTATGTATCTTGGGTATGCCATATATACTGGCAATGCGCGGATTTTCTACATTTAAGTAGCCCCATTCTTTTTCGCAGATTTCTCCCTCTCTAAGCGCTTTGTCTGTTATCTTCTGTATTTTCTGAGCTGTCTGAGAGGTAGTATCTCTACTGATTGGTGTGTAGAATTGCGCGTCACTGAGCATCTTTTCCATTTTAATCACATATTTTGCCGTATCAAAGACGACAATACCTCCCCCCTTGTCACAAGCTTTCACAGTTATGTCCTCATTATCTTTTAGATGTAGTAAAGCCTCATATTCACCCATGTCCAGGTTAAAAGGAGTCTTAGGAACATGAGTTGTAATATTAAAACATTTCTCATTTATGATCTGTTCAAAGATGGCTACCTGAGCCGGAAGTTGATCCACCATGGGTGTAAATGTTGATGGAGGTTTTAAGCCAGATAGATTATATTCATTGTTGATATTTTCTTGGGTGGAGAAAAAAAACTTTCAGTCTAATCTTCTTAGAAATGTTTGCAAATCTCTGAACAGGTCAAATTTATTGAAGCCTGAACGTGGGGCAAAAGTTAAACCCTTAGATAAAAAGGACATAGTAGAGGTTGAGAGTTGGAATTCACTAAGGTTAAAAACAGGCATGGTGTCTAATCTCTCCAATACCTTTTGTTGCATGTTTCTAGGTATTGGTCGTAGCTCATTGTTGGATTGACCTGGAATTGGTTGTAATTCATTTGGGGATTGCTCTGAAATTGTGGTTGATGTTGTGGTCTCCAATTCCCCTGTCTCCCTAGGCGTCTGCCTAAACAAGCATTTGCAATGCAATAGGTCTCGCATTAGGAAAGTTTGAGCTATTGGTATTGTAAATGACAATTTTTTTATTTATGTGTTGGTTTTGAAAATAGCGAATTTAATAGCTTTGTCATTTACAATGCCAATAGTTTTAACTTTCACAAATGTGACACTGTTGTAACTTGGCTATTGGTATCTTCCACTATCCCAGTTCCCCCCCTCCCCATTCCTGCCCTCTTGGTATGACCGCAGCTGTCTCTGGAGACGGCATTAGAATGCTTTGAGTTCAGGTCCTGTCAAGCTGGGAGCACCTTTGGTTTGTAACTGAATAAACGTTCTGGAAATAAATCCACGTGTGGACATTCATCACTACATTTGTGGCGACGAGGGAAACGGAGCTGAGCCAGGGTCAGTGGGGTGCTCTCCCCTGGAGTGAATTGAGCTTGGACAAGGAAAATAAGATGAAGAAATGAGGTGATAAGCTGCGTCGGGCGTTCCAAGGAGATTTAGAAGCTTAAGAGGAGTAAGTCCCGAGTGGATGAACTTTGAACGGAGGGAAAGTTCGTCGGGTGAGCAGCTGAAGCTAACGAGGAAAGCTGAGCAGGGCGTGAGACGAATTTGCTGTTAATCGTTTCCACCGCGTTTTGATGTTGAAATTATGAGCCTTGGTGATGAAGTTGTAAAAGAGCTCTGTAGGAGAAAGTCCGTGAAATGAGCAACTGAGGCATGTGAAGTGAAAATCTATGTCGGGCGTTCTGATGAAATTGTGTTGGTGAAGAGGAGTAAGACCCGATGGAAGAGCAGTGAAATTGGCGAAATATAGTGAGGAGAGCAGCTGAAGCTAATTAGGAAGGCTGAGCGGAGCGGGAGACGAAATTGCAGTGAATCGTTCCCACCGCGTTTTGAAGGGATATTAAAAGCCTTGGTGAAAAAGTGTGAAATGAGCTCTGTTGAAGAAGATCCATTAAATAAGCAGCTGAAGCATATGAGGAGATGAAATACTTCGGGCGTTCTTATGAAAAGTGAGTTTGTGAGGAGGAGTAAGACCCGAGTTGAAGAGCATCGGAAGAGGCGGAAGCTCGTGTGGTGAGCAGTTGAAACTAATGAAGGTAAAACCTGGGGAAGAAATGATTTGATGAGCTACGTCGGGTGTTTTGGCGAGATCGAGAAGCTGATGAGGAGTAAGACCCGAGTTGATAAGCTGATGAACTTTGAACTAAGCGAAAGTTCGTGAGGTGAGCAGGTGATGGAAACGTGGAAAGCAGAGCATTAAGATAGCTGAGTGGAGGAGGAACGGAAGTATTAATAAATCGTTCTCCGAGTTGTGAAGTTAATCTCATGAGCCTTGGAGGCAAGGAAGATAATTGATCCCCGGCAAAAGTGAATGTCCTTTCCTGAGAGAGAAAAAAAAAAAACCTCCGCCGGTCAGCACGCCGCTATTCTCCTGGCATCGCGCCACCGCAACGCAGCACGAAGCTGATCTGGGTTGAAGAGCAAGAAGCCACATTGGTAAACATCCCGGAGGGTGCTGCAGGCGGAGCCTTAGCAGGCGTAGGTGCGGGGTATTCCTGGGCGTGTGAAACGTACGACTTAGGCAAAGGAGATCCGTCAACGGGGGAGGAGGCGTGAAGACGAGGTGAGAGGCGATAAGGAAGAGGCGCCAAAGACTAGTTGTCACACGGCCCCAGCCGTGAGCTGTACTGAGGATACAGAGTGTGCGGCGCTTCACCGAGAGACATATTCAGTCAGAAAACGTCTCAAGATTGAGTAGCTGTCGGCGGCACAAAACCACGATGAAGTCGAGGTATGACATCGTGTAGTATTTGGCTTTCATAGAGGAAGATATGAGTCAAGAAAAGAAAAGTCGCAAAGGTGAAGTTTGAGTGAGTTATTGACACACGCCTTTGAAATATACAATAACGTTGCTTGTCAAGGGATTTACTGAGTATGGGGGGAGTTCTTGCGTGTGAAGCGTGAGATAGAAGATAGCCCAACCAGCCGTACAGTGACATTTCCCTGACACCTCGAGGTGCACCTAATGAATTGATCGTGAGGAGAATTTAGAGTGGGTTTTAGAATAACAGCTCTCCTTCTCAGAAGAGTAAAGTCTTGAAGTTTGACGGGCGCTAGTGTCACCCCCTACAGTTTGAAAGAGGTGCAGACGCCAAACTGTACTGCCACCCAGTGGGCTATTCTTCTCAATGCACTCTCGTTACAATCCTGCATTGAGGGAATAAAGAATAAGGACAGAAACATTTAAAAGACGTGAGAGGAGTACTAAAAAAAAGGGAAAAAAAAGTATAAAGGGGTACAATTGATTTTCATGAGCATGTTGGGGGAGAGTATTATTTTTTGAGGAAATTCGGCGTGGCTGAAAGTGGCAGTAGAGCTGCTCTGTCAAGACTGCGGTCCGGTTTCTGGGGCATTTGGAACATTGGAAGAGGAGGAACCCGCTAATAGCAGGCCTGAAGGTGCGATTTTACTGAGTGTGTCTTACCCCATCTTCACATTACTTTTAACCATCTAAAAAAAAAAAAAAGAGAGTACAACGAGGCGCACTTGATCTGCCATCTCTAGGCGGGAGGTGAACATTACATCTTCTTGAGCAATCATAGATACAACAGCACGTGCAACATGGAGTGGGGCCAGAAGTATAATTTGCCTCCACCAGTGCCGTTTATGGAGAGGGATGAGCAAAATGTTGCAGAATGGAGTGTAGGGAAAGAGTATTTTGAAATTTACATTTCAGTTTTAGAGGAAAAAGCAGTATCCTTTGTACCTAAGGAAAAGGATGAATTATTGCTTCACAGTTTAGGAACTGGGGGACGGGAAACGTACCGCAAAATGGAAAAGGCATTCATGGAAGGTACAGTCAGTAATATTTATGAGGACATCTGGAGTGTGCTGGATGAATACTATGCACATGCCTCGTGGAGAAAAGTACCAAGAGAAGAAGTGTGCAAGGAAAGAACGGGGAGCAACGTGGAAGTCAATCTAAGTAAAACAGACCCGGGGTGTACCATCTGCATAGGCGGAGTAATGACAGATATGATATTAGATTCAGGATCACGACAAAGCTTGGTAAGCAAGAGCGAATGGAATAGTAAATTAGTTAAAAAACATGGAAATGTGTTGGAAGAGGCAAACATATCCTTGAAGACGTATACAGGGGAGGACATCAAAGTAATAGGATACCAAGTCATGGATTTAAGGCACAAGGGAAATTATACTAGGAGTGCCATATATATAACAGAAAGTGGACCCACCATGCTAGGGTGGGAGGATCAAAAGAAATTGAGAATATCAATTAATGGAAGCAGGAGAGAACAAGTGAAGAAGCAAGCACAGAAAGAAAGCATGATCATAACCAAGGGTGGGGCATTGAAGGTCCTCACGCCGATCACCATGATTGAAGGTGCAGCAAGTACTGAAGAACGTGGGGAACATATAGCCAAGGGCAACCTGAAAGGAAAACGTGAATCTTACCAATGTTTGGTGGATGAGAGGGAAATACGTAAGAAACAGGAAATTAAAAGCAGTGAAGACGTAGTTGGAGAAGAAGTATTCGAAAGGAAGGGAGAACGCATAAGTGCCACAGCAAAAGAGCGGAAGAAGTTAAAATGCAAGAGTAACCTATTCAAGTGCAAAGAGACGGGGCGAAGAACCATGTCGCCTGAGTTCAAGACCAAAGTGAGGGAGGAATATGAGGTCAATGGCCAACAGGAAAGAGAAGTGGACTCAAGTGTGAGCGAACCAAAGAGAGAGTATAAACGTACATACGCTCAGAGGCCCTGCAGTGGAATGGTGGAGAGAAAGAGCAAGGAAATGCAAAAAAATACTAAAAGGTTTCCCACTAATGGTCCAGTCAGGTTTGAAGAGTCCACTCTATGACAATAGGAGAGAGCTTAAGTTTTGTGACCCAGAAAACACCTCTGAGTTCTCCTATGGTAGAGGCGTGACGAAACAGGAGGACGGTATTGGGGCTGAAGAGGCTCTTGTTGATCATCGCGAGCTGTTTGATAAGGAAGTCAATAAAGGACTGGTTTCTGGCAATGGCCAAGGGAGGAAGGAGAAAAGATGGCCCAGTCCAGGCACCGTAGAGGACACTGTAGAAAGACATAGTGTGCCAGAAGGAGTTGCTGGGCAGTGTTCAGGCCCAAGTTTCTGCATAAAGAAGAACATATGAGCGTTACCTCCAGGATCATCCCTCTTGAGGGGGATGGAAGGACTAGTCGGAGCAGTGCTGAACTCCGTGTCTTGAGGTCCATCTATGAGACTGCAGAAGAGTAGGTGGTGTGGCTGAGGATGCGTTCTAGGGGTGGTCACCCATTGCTATACCTAGTTGCTTAACCCGGGGCCACACTAGCCAGTAAATAGAGTAGGACCTAGTGTAACAGGATCTCCTGTCCCTGCTGCCCCCCTGCTAGTTCAGTTAAGAGGTTACCCTTTGGATACAGTTCTCCTTTACAGTCACCTAGATACTGTTCCGCCCGCTGGGACAGCCTCTGCTGGCTCCGGGCTCGGGGTATTTCCCCATTTCCTCTTCCTCTCTTCCTCTCTTCCCTTTCTCTTCTCTTTCGCTGTTCCTGTTCTAGTCCCTTCACACTGCTCTGGTCCCCCTCCATCTTTGTTTCCTTGCCTCCTCTGTTCTCTCTGTTCTTGCCCTCTCACTCTCTCTCTCTCTCTCTCTACCTCTCTTCTTCCTCTTTCTCCTCTGGCATCTCTCTTCCCCCCCCCCCCTCCTCGCTCTCTCAGCTGTCCTATGCCTTTTTCCCCTTTGCCTCCTTAGGGAGGATGATGTGTTGTAACTTGGCTATTGGTATCTTCCACTATCCCAGTTCCCCCCCTCCCCATTCCTGCCCTCTTGGTATGACCGCAGCTGTCTCTGGAGACGGCATTAGAATGCTTTGAGTTCAGGTCCTGTCAAGCTGGGAGCACCTTTGGTTTGTAACTGAATAAACGTTCTGGAAATAAATCCACGTGTGGACATTCATCACTACAGACACCTATAGCATTTGTAATGCAATATGTGTTGTATTAACGTGACTTCGATGTATTGATATTACAAATCAATTTTTTTTTACATTTTTTTATAATTAATTCTTAAATTAAAGTTATTGTAATTTATAATGGCAATAGCTGAATCAAAACAAAAGAGTCAAAGATAACACCGGATGTACCAGCTAAAAGTCAATTCATAACAGTAGTAAAGAAAGACACCGTGTGTTAGTTTAGTGAAAGTGCACAAAAAACTTGTGAAAAGAGTAAACACTGTATATTGAGTGAAATGAAATAAAATAAAGTGGGCACAAACCATGCCGGTGTGTTATATTGCAAAGGGTGGAGTGAAAATGCAACTGTATTCGGAAAAACAGTGACACAATAAAACCAACGTGTAGCACCGTGCGCTCTAAACATAGCGGGTCATGATGCAGGCGATCTGTAACACACTTACTCAAACCGGAAGTGAAGGAATAGCCTGCTACTATATTTCCAACCGATAGCAGTAATGAATCTAAGTCAATGGAGATAGAGCCCCAATGTTAGCATTAGCGATTACAAATAATAATAACCTAATGTGTGGCAAAATGCTAGAAAAATATACTCACTAAAACACTGCTCTAATGTTGCCACAGACGGAGGGCATTGCTGTGGGGAGGGGGGAGGAGAAATGCGACATGGCGGGCAGGGGAGGGGGTGGAGCGGGGAGAGCGACATGAGGGTGTGAAGCAGCAGTGGCCCTTGAAGTAAAGGTGTGGGAGGAATGCGGCTCAGGCAGAGCGCACGCTGGGGGAAGCTTGTGGGGCGGAGCGGAAAGAGCTGCTGGGGAACAGATGGCTGGCGATTTGATGCTGTGCACGCGCATTTTAGGTCAATGCGCTTGCGCATTGACCTAAAAGCGCACGGGCACAGCATCAAAACGCCATTTAGTTAAAGTCTGTTTAAGCCCCTATAGTCTCGCTCCGCTCAATGCGCATGCGCATTGACAGGTCGCGAGACCTAAAAAGGCTGTCTATTGTGTTGTCGAGTATTGAATCTAGGGTTCTGGTATCCATTGCCTGCAAATTGACTATCATTGTTCGAATCTAAGGAATCAGAAAAAGTTGTTACTTTTTTTCTGTAGTATTGTTTATTTCCTTGGGAATCATATTGTTCACCTTCTGATTGACTGTAGTAGTGGTCTGCTAGATACGCGTAAACATTCCTTTTTCTATAAAATCTAACATCTTTTTGTAAGTAGTAAGATAATCTGTGTAGGAATGAAGGTCCTTCTGGATATCTTCTAGTTTTTGTTTCACTTCTTCTACAATACCTGAGCTGTTAATTTTATCTTCTAATTCCTGAATTTCCCTTGCTAATTGTTGTAACACCTCTTTGGCAGTTTCCACTATTAACATCATGTAGTCTCTGGAGCATGGGTACTCACAAACTTTCTCTCGGGGGCCAAATTTACATTGTGGTTTGGGTCCGAGGGCCGCACCGGTGGGGGCGGGGTCAGTGGGGGAGGGGGCGGGGCAAGAGCAACAACAAAAAACTGTGACCACGAGGTTGAACACAGGTCCCTGCAGCGGACGCCTTCGTCCACTGAGCCACCAGACCCGGTATACACACACCTCTCTTTATCTCTCTCTCTCTCTCTCTCTCTCTCTCCCTCCCTCCATCCATCCCTCTCTCTCTCTCCCTTTCTCCTTGTCACCTCTGTCTCACCCACTCTGACTCTCTCTCCCTCACTCTGACCGTCTCACTCCCTCTCTCTGTCTCCCTCTCTCTCCTTCCCTCTCTCCTCCCCTCTCCCTCACTCCCCTTCCTCCTCTCTCCCTCACTCCCCTTCCCTCTCTCCCCTTCACTCTCCCTCTCTCCCCTTCCCTCTCTCCCTCCCTCACTCCCCTTCCCTTACTCCCTCCCTCACTCCCCTTCCCCGCCTCCCTCCCTCAATCCCCTTCCCCGCTCCCCCTTCCCTCACTCCCCTTCCCTAACTCCCCTTCCCTCACTCCCCTTCTCTCACTCCCCTACCCCGCTTCCCTTCCCTCTGTCCCTCCCCACTCCCCTTCCCTCTCTCCCCCACTCCCCTTCCCTCTCCCTCCCCTACCCCGCTCCCCTTCCCTCTGTCCCTCCCCACTCCCCTTCCCTCTCCCCCACTCCCCTTACCTCTCTCCCTCCCCTACCCCGCTCCCCTTCCCTCTGTCCCTCCCCACTCCCCTTCCCTCTCTCCCCCACTCCCCTTCCCTCTCTCCCTCTCCTACGCCGCTCCCCTTCCCTCTGTCCCTCCCCACTCCCCTTCCCTCTCTCCCCCACTCCCCTTCCCTCTCTCCCCCACTCCCCTTCCCTCTCTCCCTCCCCTTCCCCACTCCCCTTCCCTCTTTCCCTCCCCTCACTCCCCTTCCCTCCCCTCACTCCCCTTCCCCACTCCCCTTCCCTCTCTCCCTCCCCTCCCCTTACTCTCCTCACTCCCCTCCCCTCCCCTCACTCTCTCACTTCCGCCTCCCTCCCTCACTCCCCTCACTCCCGCTTACCTCCTCCGCCTCCTCCCTCTGTCTCCATTTCTCTGTCTCCATTTCTTGGTCTCCCTCCCTCCTTTTCCCTCCCTCTCCCTCTGTTTCCCTCCCTCCCTCTCCCTCCCTCCCTCTCCCTCTCTCTCTGTCTCTGTCTCCCTCTACCTCCCTCGACGTAAAGAGTTTCACTACCTTCAGAATGCTCTTGCCCCATGAACTCCTATTCAATAGGACTAATTCTTAGCAGTGGCTAATCTTGATTCAGTTTACTTTCTGGAAGTAGCATCTCTTACGTGCCCTCACTCCAGACAGAGTGCCACCAACCTTGTGAACCCTGAGGTGTTCCGAGACCCTTGCCACACTATGATGCATTATATTCTAATGCTTCTCCAAAAGCAGCATAGATACATGCTCTTCTTCGGCACTCCCAAGCAGGATGAAGAAGCGCATGACCCCCACCACCATATCGGAAACTTATTTATTTATTTTATTTATTTATTCAAATTCAAACTCAAATATTCAAATTTAAACTGCCTTTGACTCGATACTGAAGGAACTAGATGTATTACATTTAGAGCAGTGCATCTCTGTGGTAAAATGTCACCTTGAGTAGACTGCTAGCATGACTGTGTCTGCCAGGGCTGAGACCGCTTCCCGCTTCCAGCCGCACCCGAGCACTTCACAGGTATTTAGAAAGACCATTTGCATGTTAGTGGAGCTTTGTTGATTTCACCTCTTCTTAGGCCCCTGCAGCTCCGCTCTGTGCGGGCCGGGTGATTAATTCCAGTGATAGGCAGAGAGGAGCTGCAGGGGCCTAAGAAGAGGTAAAATCAACAAAGCTCCACTAACATGCACATGGTCTTTCTAAAGACGTGTGAAGTGCTCGGGTGCGGCTGTGTGTGTGTGAGAGAGACTCTGCTGCTCTACCTATCACTGGAATGAATCACCCAGCCCCCACACAGCAGCAGAGTCTCTCCGAGTGTCGCTGCTGTTTGCAGACATTCTTTAAAAAAATGTGTTCTTTAAAACACGGGTATGATGTCTGCGAGGTCCGCGGGCCGCCAGGGCAGGCTTGCCGGGCCGCCACTGGCCCGCGGGCCGTACTATGAGTACCCCTGCTCTGGAGCAACGCTGCGCCATTGGATTGCCACCTACCAGCATGCAGAGGTACTTTTTTCCATATCCACTGTGACGCCTGGGGGATATTCTAAGGTAAGGAATCTGAGGATAGATATCTAGATCACATTATCCACTTCCTCAAAAGAGCAATAAACTTTCCCAATAAATGTCCGTAATGATTCTAATGCTGGACTTAGTTACTGAGGAGGGGGTTTTCCAGTACTCCAATCCAAAGTAGAAGCCACAGGAATGCTTTAGATGCCTTGATAGTTAGAAATTCAAGACCAAGTTCAGATACGGAGTGGCTGACATTTTCACACAGAGCCTGACCCAGTAAGAAACTTTTACACACCTAATAGCTTCAATGTTATGCATTCCCAGGTAAAGTCTTAAAGCTGCCACTGGGGTGTCAGGGCCAAGATGTAATAATGAAATAAGAGCACCATTTTTGATATTTTGAAGATCTGGCACCTACCTAAAACCACAAAGTTCAGTCCCAAAAAGAGTAGAAGCAATGGCTTTAATCATATAAATTTCAAGGATTGCCATTATAGAAAAAGTTCCATTCAGACAGTGACACCGCCTGTCTGAATTTGGAGAGGCGCATAATCAATGCACTCGACAAGGTAGCGCCGTTGCTCTCTAACAAAGCTGGCGGTAGAGAGCGTAAAACTGCTCCTTGGTTTTCCCAGGCGTTACATGGCGTAAAAGCGGAATGTAAACGATTGGAGAGGCAATGGAGAAAGGGCTTTCTTAACCAGGACAGATTGTTGTATAGGGTGCAACAGAGGAAATACCAAGGACAGTTGAGACAGGCTATGGCAACCTATTACAAGGCCAAAATTGGTAGGGCGGAGAATTCTACTAAGGAACTTTTTAAAATATATAAGGAAATCTCCTCCCTGGCAGAGACGGCTATGCCTAATAGGGGCGATACAGCGGAGTGTAACCGTATCGCAAACTACTTCTCCGAGAAGGTAGAGGTGATATACTCATCCTTCTCTGGGACGGTAAGGAGAGGAGCTGATTATGAAGAACTGATGGTAGAGTCTAAGACATCGATTAGACTACACAACTTCATCGTTCCCACTCCTGACACTATTAAGAGTATTTGCCTTGGGGTTAAATCTGGCTCACCCAGAGATCCTGCCCCTGCTAAGGTGATGTCTGAGAGTCTGCAAATTCTCAAACCTTTTATCAGACACGTGCTGGATGTCTCGTTTAGCCGACATACGCTGCCAGAAAACTGGAAACGTGCTATCGTCCTTCCAGTTAGGAAGAAGCCCAATGTTAGTCTAGACAAACTAGACAACCTTCGGCCGATCTCGCTTCTGGTTTTCCTGGCTAAGGTGGCGGAGAAGGTGGCCAATCGCCAACTTATGACACATCTGGAAGATGCGAGCCTCCTTCACCCGTCGCAATCTGGTTTTCGGGAAGAATATTCCACGGAAACTGCTCTGTTAAGGGCCACAAAAACCATCAGAAAGGGGGCAGATGCGGGACACGCTATGGCTCTAATTATGTTAGATCTTAGTGCCGCTTTCGACACTGTAGCACACTACACCTTGCTGCAGTGTTTGAATAAAGGCGGTGTCTCTGGATCCGCCCTGAAATGGCTGAAGTCTTTTCTAACTGGACGCAGCTTTCAGGTCAGACTGGGTGTACACGACTCCAAAGACATTGAATTGCAGCAGGGAGTGCCTCAGGGCTCTGCCCTGAGTCCCACTTTGTTTAATTTATATATGTCGCTGCTGGCAGAGATAGTGCAGGGCTATGGAGTTGGGGTGGTCTCCTATGCGGACGACACCCAGCTGATGATCTCCCTATCCCAGGCTCCGGAGACTGCTGCATCCAACTTTAGGGCCTGCATGCAGGAGCTTGCCTCCTGGATGGATAAGAACTGCCTTAAACTGAATGGCAGCAAAACCGAGGTGCTGGTGGTGGGAGGCAGTTCCACGAGCTGGTCGATGGAATGGTGGCCTTCAATCTTAGGTTCTACCCCTGTACCGTGCATCGAGGCGAAAAATCTGGGGGTTTGGGTAGACCCGGCTCTTTCCTATGATGGACACATAAGAAGGGTAGTTGGAAAGTGTTTTGGTGTTTTGAAGAAACTGCGTAAAACACTGGATCTTCTCCCGGTAGGGCCAAGAAAGACCATGGTACACGCGCTTATAACGTCGCGCCTTGATTATGCCAACATACTCTATCTGGGGGCCACGGACAAAAGTCTTGGACGACTACAGGTTCTGCAGAATGCCGCCGCGCGGCTGGTCCTTAGTCAGCCGAGGAGGGCGGCTTCAAAGAAAGCCCTTAACTCATTGCACTGGCTACCAGTGAAAGAAGGAGTCATGTTTAAGGCACTATGCACTTGTCACCGTATTCTTAACAATGCTGGTCCATCTTATCGGAGTGACTTGATCACCAGATATGCGCCAAGGAGGTCTCTGAGGTCTACTGGCACCGGGCTATTGGAGATCCCTAAGGTAAAGAAGGCCAGGATGGGGGGTCGTTCTTTTAGGGTCCAGGCCGCTCAGAATTGGAACAAACTCCCTCAAAAACTCAGGTATGAAAGCTCTGAGATCAAGTTAAAAAAGTTGCTTAAAACCTATCTATTCTCCGGCAGCATGTAAAGGTCTTCGTTTGAGGTGTACTGCTCCTCCCTCTCACTTAGCGCGGGCACACACCGAGATGGCGTAACCATGCGCTTTACAAATGTCTTTATTATTATTATTATTAATATTCCTCTTCTAACACAAGAAAATGTTAACATTTTAAAATAGGTGCATTCTTTTTGGGTTGCTCTGTCATGATCAAAACGGATTTCCAAATAATCAAAGGTGGTCATCTGCTTCAGGGTATTCTAATTTGAAAAGTTTTCCTTACTTTATTTCTTTGATTAATGGCCATAAACGTGGTTTAGTAACATTATTAATCAGCTGTTTGATGTTACAATGATGATCAAGCCCTCTTACCAGACACATATAATCTCATTGCCTGGTCAAATGTGTCTACAACATTTCTGTAACATGCTTGCAAACCAGAAAAGATGTGTTGTTTTTGTAGCGAAGCCTGAAAATGGTTTGGCACTAACTCTCTATAGGCTCTAACCACCCCATCAAGCACAGATATCAGATGGTAGTTTCTGGGGTTTGCACGAGACCCTTTATAGCCACCCTCCATGACTCACACATTGATCCGGTGTTCCCTTTGGTATTCTAGGCTGAACTCGAGCTCACATGTTAATATTGTTTTTGGAAAACATCGATTGGAACTCTATCTGGACTCGGTGCTTTATTGGGTGAATGTCATCAGATTGCTTTTCTTACTTTCTCTAATGTAAACTCACTGTCAAGGTATAAATCCTGGATAAAATACGATTTCCCAGATTGTTCCCTGAATTCAGTTTCGTCATTATTTTAAATATATTAAAGGCTGGAGAAGTGTTGATACCATTCAACGACCCCTATTTCTAAATATTTCCTGGCATCTTTTTTACGTACTGCTGTTTCCATCTTGTCCTAAAACTCACAATGCAACTGCTTCTTTTAAATTGTGACCAGACATTTGTATTCTTTTCTTAGTTGTTTCAGAATCATCTCCATCTTCAAGAGCCAAATATCTTAGCATTTTCTCTTTTTGTAACATCCCTCATCACACCATTCAAAGTTGTTTGCTGATTTATTTAGTGCTTTGAAATTGTAAGAACTTGGGGGCCAGGGGGTCTAGAAATCAGCCCACCCAGGAGGATGCTAATAGCCTTCTTCTCTTCTGTGTAATTAATTGCTTTTGGGAATTCATCCTGGATAACCTTTTCCATGCAAGTGCTTAAGGTCCATATAATGGACTTTTGATATGGCTTCAATACTAATTTGTGAGTAGCCAAATGGAATGCCCGACAACTGAATGTAAAATGAAGATCCTGCAACAGCAATTTTGTAATCAAAAGGGTTGTGATCACTTTTGACTCTTGATTATACACTCATGTCAACAATAGCATGCCAAGCCTCATGTTAATTAAGTATTTAATTACGCTGCTCCAATTCGTCACCTTATAAAGTTAAGGGTCCGAAGTCCAAAGGATGAGAACAATATGTTGAAAGATAGGCCTTTTTTAGTATTCCTAAGGTTGTCAATTACAAGTTAAGGAATATCCCAAGCATAAACAAAATCTGGCTCAAGCATCATTTTATGCAGTCATGTATTAAAATCACCAGAGACCGGCCAATTACTTTTTAGGTATATATTTCTAAATTGATGTTACCACACCCAATTCTGTGTAATATTCCTCAATACATGTATTTGCTCTCATAGTTTGCGAAGTTTGCGCTACTTCGCACTACGCGAATTGCACGTAGCACAGTGCGAACACGCGTAGCGGTCATTTTTTGCTTGCTCGCGGTCCTCAATGTCAAGTTGGCGATCGCGAGAAAGCAAAATGACATCCCGGCGAGACTTTTTCCTTGTTCGCGATCATTAACATCAAGTTGGAGATCGCGAGCGTGGAAAATAAACCTCCTGGTGAGATTCTCAACGCGGGGAGGTCAGGTTTCTCATTGCGATGGTCGCGTATGCTCGCGACCGCTCGCAATGAGAAACTACCAGTCTGTGTTGAGAGAGCTGCCACTCGAGTAAAAATCTACCTGAGCGGCAGAAAACGACAGCTAGCACTGTGCAAGATGCCGTTTTCAATCACTGCACAGTGCGGACAAGCATCCAGCACTGTTCAATCATCGTGAACAGCGCACTACGCAGTTCACGTAGCGCTACACGTAGCTCGTGTAGTGCGAAGTGCACTTTGCGTAGCTACGCGTAGCGCTACTTCGCGAACTACGCCCAGGGTTAATCAGAACACCGCTCAGAGGGCCACGGGGCTAGCAAGAGCCATTGAGCCCAACCATGAGGGTTGAGGACTTTTACTCCTCGTGTCCCTGGGCCAGACCTATTATGGATCCTCAGCAACTGGACCAAATATCCCTTCAGCACTAGACTCTCAGTGGTAGAGCAGGTCCAGCAGTACAAGGTTTCTCAGGGGGAGGTATACACGGGGAAGTGAACACAGGCTCACAACTCAAAATACATTCAGCAGCAACAATAAATGAATATACAGTCAAATACTTGCTTTTATGAAATAAAGAGAATTCATATGAGAACGCAAAGTAAAATATGACATTCCCAAACAATACATACAGCCCCGAGGTCAGGTCTCTAGCATTTTATAGGCAGATCCTGAGACCTACTCGCCTCTCCTAGCAGTAGTGGTTATGCTTCATTAACTATAGGCAACATTCAGGTTAAGTAGTACTAGTAGCCCGAGTATGAGTATTTTTTAAAGTCAAAAGTGTTTCAGGGCCAAGTCACTTTTGATAGGTAAGTCCCCCTCAATCAGTCTCACTCGCACCAGCAGATCCGAAATACCGTAGTCTCTGAGTATGCCCTCTTTGCGGAGAGTGACGCTGCAGTCTCTAGCAAGTCTTTCATACTTGAACTCGGTAGGGCTACGGTCAGGTGTCCTTGAGATACTCACATGCAGTCTTGCAGTAGCAGCAGCCGAGGGTCTCAATTCTAGTTCGAGGCTTGTCATTTTCTTGGTATCCTCTTCACGAGAGAGCGAGCCTTGCTTGGGCCTGCTGGGTCACCAAACAGCCTCCTTCCTCTGATGACTGTCTCTGCCAGACCATGGTCCTTGCCTTGTCCTGGTGCCACCACCAGAATACGGGGTCACCATTCCTCCTCTAAGTGTGGGCTATGGCCTGATCGGCACAGCAGCAATGTTCACGATGAGCCCAATCTGGCTCATCCATCTGCTTCCTTCTGAATTGTCCTTTCTCTACTTGTCCCTGACCTTTCTGTAGAAACCAGACAGTCAGAGCAGGAGCAATTCCAACTCTCATAGCCTCCACAACATAGGACATGGGAGGGACTAGAGGTTCACACCTGGATGTCAGTCACAGTGATATGTGTATTAAAAGGTTGCCTCAGCCCCACGCTTTATGATTCTCATATCAGCCCCATCTCCTTCCTTGAGATGTGCCCAGGCCTTTTTGCAGAGATGTGCCCAGACCTCTTTACAGTGACCTCTCTCTGAATCAAAGAGCAGCATTTGAAATGCACTGGAGAGGCTGACTTTAGCTTCCTCCAGGGTGACCCACCAAGCTTACAGGAATGCAGAAATTCACAAATACGTCTGTGAGGTTTCCTTCACCTCTTCTCCTCATGTTCTTATAGTCGTTCTTATAGTCAGCCCTCGGTATCCCAAAATGGAACCCAGGGACTTCCATATATTGTGCTCTTCATAGGCACACATACACACAAATATATATACTATTCAGCACTACACCCTTAATTAATTGTGATATACACACCACACACACTGCACAGCAGTGCATTATTCCTGTATTGTACCAAGTGTAGGAGTCTGGCTCTGTATATACCAAAGTAAAGTATAGTGTGCACAGAGTCCATTGGATCCCCAGGGGTATAGCAGAGGCTAAATTAGATAATCACTAACAACTCTCTTTGTGGTAGTATGGGCGATAAGCTAGGCTTATCAGGATGGTGCGTTAAGCATTTATTGTATTCACTCAATCAAGGACTGATTACACACACTCAGGGACAGAATCCGGACCAATTAGGTACGTATAAAAAAGGTATACTTATGTTTTATTTCTAGAACCAAGCAGGACTTGGCATAGGCAGGTAAAATGTACTTGAAACTGAAAACTTTACAAGAATAAGCAGTTGGGATTGGATTTGCATTTGTTACAGGTTTGTATTTGCTTTAAAAACAGTTTAAACTACATAGAAATTACTTTTGATTACATCAACCACTTGAGGTGATATCCCTAGATATCACACAGTGGATCCTACAATACAAAGATAGTAAGACTTTTTTGAGTTTAAACCAGTTACACAGGCCAACACGGATTTTTAGGAACAGAAATTCATAACATTGGTTCCTATGGGAAAAAGAGTGCTAACTGTTTACAGGTAAGTAAAAGACCTGTGAGTATGACTTTTGGGGATTAGGGCCAGGGTTTCCCAACGTCCAGTTAGGCACTCAAATTGCACCACCAGCGGCACTGGGGCGGCCGGGGGCAGAGGGCAGGGGCCCAATGTTAGCCAATGGGGTCAAGGGGGCCTTCGGTCAGACGCTGCTTAAGAGCAGACCACTCTGGTGTGGGAGCAAAGCTCCTGGGTTTAGGATCAGCACTGCATGCCAACAATCAGCACAAGAGCTGCACCACCAGTGGCACGGGCCGGATGCAGAGTACCAAGAAGATGTGGGGAGCCCTGCGGTTTGCAATAGAGATCTCTGGTTCGAAGAAAAGGCTATAGGTTCGGGCAGGGAGGATTCCTGGAGGCGACCAATGGCTGGAGAGATAAGTTGGGTTCTTGAGCGTTGCCTGGACATTGTTGGTTGGGCCACCCAAAGCCAAGGGGCTGCTGGTGCAGGGGGTCTTGTGGCATCGGATCTTCTTACCATCTCAAGTCGCGGTCGGGGGTTGTATGTCGGAACAACAAGTTCCTATACAACGAGTTCTTTAACCACGCGGTCTTTACAATGACCGCGTCTTAAACACAAATTGCTTTACCACATTTTTTTCCGGTAAAGGCATGCATGGTAAACAGCTATTAGTGGCTAAGCTTACCACCACCCTCTCTCTCCCACTGAGCCCTAAATACACGCCCATGCTCCTACAAATTACCCTGAACCCCCACACCCCCTAAAAACTACTAACCACCACACTCCCTTAAAACTACCCCTAACCCTCACCCCCTAAAAACTACCCCAAACCCTCCACCCCCTTAAAACCACCCTTAAACACCCACCCCCTAAAACCTACCGCGAACCCCCCACTCTCCCTAAAAACCACTCCTAAGCCCCCACCCCGTAAAAACTACCCGGAACCCCACCACCTCATAAAAACTACTCCTAGCCCCCACCCCTAAATACCAACCCGTACCTCCACCCCCTAAAAACTACCCCAAACATCGTCCATCCCCCTAAAAACTACCCCGAATCAACCACCCCCTAAAAACTACCCCGAATCAACCACCCCCAGAAAACTACCCAAACTCCCTACCCCATAAAAACTACCCCAGGCCCCCCACCCCCTCCACCCCTAAAAAATAGACACTTACTTGCCCTGTCCTTTCCAACGCTCCTTTCTTCCTGCCCATCCCGAGCACTAGACCGACTTTGCCTTAATCACGCGAAGTCATTGTTCAGGCAAGCCGTTGTTCGGCTTGAGGGGTTCCGGAATGATTGGCTCCCGGTCAGGGGGACTCTTCAGGTTGAGGCTGCTGGCATCGACTTGAAGCTTGAGGTAGGTCGGAATAGTCAGATCCCAGTACAGGATTGCTGGGGAGATTTCCTCATGGTGTTGCGCCACTCTAACTCGGGCCCTGGGCATCTGGTGCAGAGTGGAGCAAAACTGGAGAACCACCTGGATCCAGGTCCTGGGCTTGGAGTCTTTGCTGAGCAAATCCGGTGCGCACAGGAGACAGAGTCCTTGAGATGAGTGCATGTCAAGTCTTACAGGCTCTAGGGGGAGCTGCTGGTTGCTGGAAAAGCCGGTGATTCTGCTGTAGTCAGATTGCAGTAGGAACAGGCCAGTAGGGCTGGGGCCAAAGCAGTTGCTGTGCTCTTCTTCCTGGGTCAGCAGGGCTCTTTGGTCGTTCTTTCTTCCTCGAACCTGAGGCAGCAAGGTTCAGGGTTGCCCCAAATACTACATTTAGGGGCGTTACAGGGGTGTGCAGTTCCTTGGGATGAGTACACCCCCTATTTTGCCACCCTCCAATAGGAAGGGGGCATAAACCTCTTCCTAATTGGCTGGGTACCCTCATATTCAAGATCCGAAAAAGTTGGAATAGCATCATCTTTGATATGGAAAAAATATTGAGTCATTTTGGTATGAAACACTAAAGAGGAGACTGGTTTAGCATGTACACTGCTCATAAGGCTGAGTGGCACGCAACAGCGCACCATTGTTTTTTTTTTTTAAATCACATAATGTGTACTTTTGGGACAGGGCACGCAGCAAATCTGCACGCCTAAATTCTGAGCATCTGAAAAATGATGAAACAATTGAGCCTAAGAAGGGTGTGCATCATAACACTAATTGTGACAGAGGGATGTGCACCATGTTGACTCTTCACTTTTCTCTGCACTAAAACACGCAGCCTGCAATGGCAGTGTGTGGGCGTTAAGGTACACTAAGGTAATAAAAAAACATTGGAACATATTGAACACAGGTGCCATGAATATAGAGCAACCGAGGTTTGCATTCAAACGCTCTAAGAACATTAAAGACATGATCGTCCACACTAGACCCATACCAAAGGCAAAAAACAACAAGGAACCCTCTGGCAATTACCAGCCGTCGAAGGACACTACCCATGCGGGATGTGCAGCCCTTGTGCTTTCACATCTGTACATAAAACCATAACACTGAACAACACCTTCCATTGGGAGATGAGATCACATACAAATTGCAATGCAGCAAACTGCATATACCTGTTGACATGTCCATGCAATCTCTACTAGATAGGGATGACTACTCGTCCCATTAAACTGCGGATATCAGGGCATCGCAGTAACTTCCGGTGCCACAAGAATAACACCAAAATGTGTACATACTATCTAGAAAAGAACCATTCTGCAGACTCCCTTAGCTGGGTCATCCTAGAGGCAACCCCTACAATTTCAAAACGAGCCTGTTCTCAAAGGAGCAAAGATGGATACATCGATTATCCACTTATGATACGTGCCTCAATGAGGAGATACCATGGAGTGCTATCAGAACCTAAGTAAACAGGGTCATCCTTAATCACCTCAAGAAATATGCACCCAAGCAGACACACAGACAAGAGGGTAATAATAAGCAGGGAGGCTAGGCATTAAAATAAGTGGCCCAACTGACTTGTCAACCACCTGCTAAATAACGTTACTTGACTTGCTAAATGCATATATAATACCTTGATTACTAAATAACAACCATATTTGATATCCCATGTTGACATAAGTGACAGATTGCACTCAGATCTCGAGAGTCACAGCCCGGCTAATCTCTTTACAGGGTGCAAGCACCAAGACTGGGCTCTTTTCCCAGCATCGTTTACCCAGAAAGATCCTAGATGAACTGGTACCTTGGATAACTTAGGGAGGATTATTTAAGAGAGATGAGAGACCACTGCCCGATAATATGAATGCTTTGACCTCCGTAGACAGTGCATGAGACACGATGGACATTATTCCAAAATGGACACCACCGAGTTAGTGAGTGCACTCATCATGAACGACTGTTTGAACAGCCTTAATACAATCCTCGTGGAATTGCCTTTACTAGGTAGGGTAAGCGGATTACAGCCACAAGAGAAATCACACATCAAGCGAGTGCAGCAGCAACTTAAAAAAAAAAATACTTCTACCACGCTATGCACAGTGTAAATATCCTTAACACGTTACCGAGCTAACCCTAACCAGACTATACGAGCATATAACAGTCATATGAGCAATCACGCAACATGCGAGTGTAGCGATAACTCGTTAGAATTCCAACATTACGTGATGCACGGTATAAATGCTAGCAACACACCAATTGGACAATATCGGCACCACCCCTCGCTATTTTTAGCTCACAATACACGCAGAGCCAAGCAACTATCGTCCACATAAAAGATATGGAATCATACCATTTGCGGGCCTACCGTCTTTAGTTCTACATAGCAGACATCCAACCTCATGGCTACTGAAGTGGCAGTAATGCAGGCATATCGGAGGTGAGGGTTGTGGGAATTCATTAGGTGGAAATAAAAGAAATGATAAGAAATAAGAGAGATGCATTAACACAGGCTATTTGTTAAAGCAATCATTATATGAACAATATACATCTAGACTTAGGCAGGAGGTTTGTAACTAAGACACCTGAATACACAAACAAGCGCCCCTTTGACAGCTTAAGGAAACACACACCCCTGAAGAGACTATGGGGTTTGCAGTACAGAGACACCAAGTGATAATGCCATGCACCTACCCTGTAAATATGTTATGGAGAACAAGACCAGTCAGACACCAAAAAGTGACATTTGATCAGAACGCTACCAGAGACACCGTGCCCGAGATAGTTACAATTATAAGGAAATGTATACTTTCAATGCCTCCGGTAATTTCACTGTCATATTGTTTTTATTGCCCTCATTGTTTAGTCTTGCACACATAGGAGCTAAGCCTTATGCGTGATTCACCGGGTACTGATGATGCCTGGGGAATTTACTGATTAGGGTGAGTCCTGTTGTATGTATTGCTACCACAATAATGAATGTCCCCATTGGGCATTTAGCCACATTAGCTCACTGTGGGGATCCAACACTTGTTTTTATCACGAGATGTCCTCAAACGCATTGTCGCTCACTAAATAAGGAATAGTTTTAAGAGTCACCACGAGAACCGCGCCGCGCTAGTTACTGTACACTGTATGCACCTGCAGGATAACTACACCATAAAACATTTTGTTTCCCTTGTAACAGGTTGATCCAGGTTGCATCAGGTACTTTTTCAATAAAATTAATTTGCCAGTGAGTAATTATCATAGTAGTATTAGTAAGTGTAGATAGTTCTTTCTCACTGTCTTGAAGAATCGCTAGTAAAGTCTACTGGAAGCGAGAAACATGTTGAACAACAATCTTTAACAAAGGACACTCCACCACGAGACATAACACTCGGATGAGTGCCTTGTTCACTGTTTTTAACTAGGATAGTAGACCCCCAGAATAAATAAATTCCTGCTAGGTACTCCCGATCCTATTTTAAATCCACCACTATGCATCTACACGGTTCTGGCCCCACACCCACACTTCACCTTACGGCTGTTGGAAAAGGATTTCCAATAAAGTGCCCCTTTCGAGGGAGCCTGTTGGGTATTGCACCGCCGACCCAACGAGGAGCAGCCCATATGATGAAGCATGACACCTGAAAGGGTGTGTGAGGGCATTACAATCCAACAAATGGATTTCCCACTATAAACCCAAAAGGGCGTAGTGGGACGCAGCCTCTTGCTGAACTTGTGACTCCAACACGAGAGGAACGGCATAAACAACCTTTTCGGACATCGTTAATGTACAGGGCCTGTAAGGTTGTTAAAATAGATGCTGCAAACCTTAGAGGTCTTCCCTGGTCACAGTGCCCATGGTACCTTTTACAAGGAGCTTACCTGTGGCCAGGGATATGCCAATTGTGGGTACAAATGCACAGCTTTGGGAAAAACACAATTCCTTGTAACCTGATTGCCAGAGACAAAGGGTACACATATACAAGTGCATCAAGTGTCAGGCAAAAAGTGCGGGGTAACCATGCAAAAAGGGTCACTTCCCTACACCAGGCACTATACACCGAGCATGTGTAGCACACACTGTGCAGCACTAACCCAAACTGATGTAGGCCAAAGGTGAGTTAAGCAGACAGCAGCAGAAATGCAAATGAGTAAGCCTGTAGGCCTCACTCCAGTGACATGAGTAAAAGGGACCTGTTCACTCCTGCTGATCATTCACAGTATGCTATTACCATCAAGCTTGTGTTGCTTAACTCCTGATAAAGGCAGTAGCCTTTCACCATTAGGAGCGTAGCACTTTGGGTGCTCCTCCCAGTCTAAACAGACTGCTAATTGTGAGAGAGGCTTATGTGATGGCACCCACGCATGTTCTGTCTTAACCAATACCAAAAAACATCATTAGGGACCCATACATCCTTACAGTCCTGGGACACTCGGGTAGTCCAATGTGAGGAATTTTTATGGACCAGCAGTAATGTGTAGTAAATGACTCTTTTATGAGACTATTTAAATTGAATTTTAATGCAAGTCCAACAGAAATCAAGTAAGCTAAGACACTCTTAGTTCGGCCCATTATAGATTTTTTTGCATCTACGCAATAAGCGGTCTAACCATTCATATGTATTTCTTCTAGAGTCTACACATGTTTTAATGTAGAAGTTTCAGTCCTTATCATCAGTTTCGCCCGCAAAATTCTGGCTTAGCAGATAAGTTAGTATCCCCATACTATCACACTTCTGTATCTTAGTTGAGTTTTCTGGCTGGATTCCCATAGCACTTAAGGCCACACATACCTAGGTGTTCTTTTGCGATTTACTACAAGTGAATTTTTGCAATTCACTATTAAGCAATCACAAACACCTATGTACTAGTGTCTTTGACACATTTAGCGATTCCTAATAGGGTCGCAATTGACCCACCTCACTAATATTCATGAGGTAGGCCACAATTTGCGACCCATTGGGTATCGCTGAAATCAAAGGGATGGTGGCCTGCTGGGGACAGTAGGCCACCATGTCTGTGTTTGCTTTTCAATAAAGCAACATTTCTTATTTAATGTAGGCTATTTTCCTTAAAGGAAAACAGGATTTATTTCCAAAAGAAAAATCAAACTTTCAGTTAAAAATTTTTAAGTGTAGTCAGTGGTCCGTGGGACAACTGCCTGCACATTAAAAATATTTCCGCAATCATTCACGAAGGGGAAGGGGTCCCTTAAGGACCCTTTCCTGATTGCGAATGGATTAGCACCTACTTGGAGTAGGCGGTAAAATGCAAATTTTTTGCAACCGCATTCCTGTTGAAAAACGTTTGTACATAGCACTGCAAGTCGCTATTAAGAAGGGACACCCTTAGCATGCACCTTCCTAATACTGAATCGCTAACCCATTTTGCGATTCAGCAATAGGTTACCGAATCACAAAATGGGTTTGCTACATAGGAAAATACATTTTTCCGGTTGCAAAAAACGTACATACATGTAGCCCTCAGTTCCTATGCTTGGAAAGCCTCAGCATTGGATAAGGCTGTTACAAGCCATTACAAAGACTATGGCTTGTCCTTATGCTAGATAAGGATTAAGGGGATACATTTGTCATTTGATTGTACAGAAAATCTCTTCTCCCTATTCTGTCGGCTCATGTTGACCCTCAAATTTGGCCAGAAATCCCTGCATACTTTGTACTAGTTCCCCAAATAGACCTAAATGCAACGTAGCAGTTAGCAATTTCAAGTTTGGGTTCCTCACCACATGATGGTTCCAAAAGTACGGGGTAATGTTCTTCGAGAGTCTCTGTAGCTTTAATGCCCCATTTTTAAAGCAGCATTTCGCCAGGAGGGAATACGTCTTTTGACAAACTTGATGAGGAACAGAGTTTCTGTGATTTCTTCTCCAGACCTAACATTTTGTTTCAAGAATTTTATAGATAAAATATCTTGTGAAGAGATATTTTACAAACATATTAAGGATTTGATTATTTTCAAAAGGTTTCCCATTTAGAATATCATGAGGACCTTTTCAGATATGAAGGGGAGTGCAGAGAATAATCTGTTTTTTAATCGGTTGGTCAAAAGCTCCTTTCGTCCAAACAGTGGGCAAGCTGGCTCTTTGGGAGATGCTTTTGATCACTTCTAAACCAGGGCCTTATCGTTTGAAGTGCCCATAACCATATCAGATTAAAACATTCTACTGCGATTTGCCTCATCTTTATCCATCTTGTGTCCCTTGCTTTATTAGTACTTTTTGCATCACAGAGTATAGAACCACCTTTCATGGAAGATAATATGACCCCCCCCCCCCCTCCACCCAAATTGCAACTGATTTAAACTAATAGGTTCAAATCCCTCTGCATCCAAGTTTGGATAAGGTAGGGCCCAGTTCTTTATTTGAACAGGTTTGTGTGAGGCCTGTAGTCGTTTTAAGGAGAGCCTCTCATGGTTACAAGTGGTCTAAGAGGTTTTGCCATTCTCTTGTTTTACAAGAAATCTTAACTTGTACGAGTTGATTAATAAGTTCCTCAGACGTTATTTTAGTAATCAATAATTTAGAAATAGAACCATTTTTTGGTCAGAATCCGTATGAGTATGGAACTGACAGTTCTGGTCACAAAGTAAGCTAGCATAGTCAATCTCTGCGGGGCTTGACAGTTAATTCTGCATGAAATGTTATGGTAGTAGATAGTACAGGATACTCATCTTTTTGTATCCTCTGTGGTAAACATCCCATATTTAATAAATTTTTATAAGAGCACCTTTTTTCTTGATATTATTTCATATGCAATTAAGAAACGGGGGCTGCCCATTTAACCACCTGGAACAAGCGGGCATCAAGAGAACAGAGGAGTTATACAATCAACAAATATCTCAAAGTAGAAACACTAAATGAATGTAGCTTGTCAATTATACCATTTCCAGCCATAATACTGACAAAATGAACAGCCACAAATTCAACTGACGTAATGTCAGACAAATTATATAATTGATTGAGAAGTTACAAAATAGATTTTATGGGCTTGATTTCCTATTGCATTTGCAACCAATTCCTCAATTAAGCTCATTTTATATCCATTGTCTTCAATTAAAACACCATATCCTTTAAGGCCACTGCTGTTTGAGAATTAATTTTTGATACCGGGTGTTGAGAGCCTCGGGGAACGCGTCTAGAGTTCTACACATTGTTCTTGGATTCTCGTAAGTAAGAGCACCGGCTCGCGGGGGGGGTGTTGCTGCTATTCCATCTGCCTGAACTGTAGATTTCAGAGTGTCTTCCTTATTAGAGGTGTTAATAGTGAAATCCATATAATTTGGCATAAGATGGAAAAGGGAGCACAAGTATACATAAACTCCACATTCTCCGCATCGAGGTTAAGCAAATCATCCACTGAATTTTCTCCTTAACAGTGGTCACCAAAATAATCCTTCAAACAGTAAAGACCTGCAAACTGGAGAATTGATTTCAAACCACGAGTTCCAGAATGAGAAGAACAAGTTACTTAATTTATGTAACAATGTTTCTGGTGGATCCTCTAACCCCAAAATCCTAACTTGGAGAATATCCCCAGGCGCCAGATTGGATCCGGAAGATTTAACAGCCCTGCTCCACTGTGCCAGTAGTTGGCCTTCTGTGGCTCCATCCTGACTTTGTTATGCACCCGAGGTAACAAACAGAACTCTATATATGCGCCACATGAAGCTCGGTGACAACAGTTTTTTTCTTGGCTCTGTCCATGTTCTCTGTTTTTTTTTGTTAACTGGACAGAAGACCATTCTGCAAACCGAGGAAGAAGCAGTGTGTCTGTTCTCTGTCCATGCTGTCGGATGTGGAGCCTTTTAAATTACAGAATGGCAGTTTTCTGACCAGATTTGGAATCTTTTTAATCGGCTGAATGAGGCCATTCCACAGAAAGGGGAGGGTTAGTGACTAATCTGCGGTTAGAGTCTCTAACAGAAAAGGCATACCGAAGACAAGTAAGTAACTTGTTCTTCTGATTCAGATTCATCCCCTTCAGAATAGATACCAAAGCAATACCTCCCCAAGTTGGTGGTTGTGTGAAATGGCTCCGATCAAAAAGCTCTGCAGGATCAAGCGAGCGAAATGCTCCCCAACTGAACCTGGCTGTCAAGGCAGTAGTGCTTCATGAACGTGTTTACTGATACTCATGTTGTGGCCTGCCAGATGTGAAGGACAGGCAGTCCGCATGCTAGCATATTGGTAGCAGCCCTGGCTTTGATGGGATGGGCCCTAAACCCACCCAGAGGTTTCTTCTTGGTAGGTGCATAGCAGATCTTAATGCAACAGACTATGCATGTTGGCAAAGTCCTTGTCTGCACTGCCTTGCCTTTCTTCACCCCAGAGAACATCACAAAGAGCTGATCATCCACTAGATATTCTTTGGTGCGATCAATGTAAAAGCTTAAATCTCTTTTAGAGTGCAGCAGATGTAGTCTCCCCTCAAAGAGGTGAGGTGGTAAGAGAGGGTTAAGGTTGGAAGAGTGATGATTTGTCAATGTGACAGACAGAACAACTTTGGGCAAAAAATCTGCCTTGGTCTGCAGCACCACTGTTTCTGCAAAAAAGAGGGTGTAAAATGGTTGCACTGAAAGACTTTTGAGGTTGCATACACAAACTGAGGTCCCGGAGACCAGGAACATAGACTTCAAAGTCAGGAGATGTAATGAAATACTGTGCATAGGTTTAAATGGCGGGTGGATAAGGAAAATGAGAACCAGATTAGATCCCACTGTGGCACCACAAAGGGTTCGAAGAAAAAATCATGCAAACCTTCCAAATATCTCATGACAAAGGGTGATTCGAATAGGGTAGGATGGTCCGGCAAATGTGAAAAGGCTGAAAGGGCCACATTTAACCTTTAACAATTCAATTTCTGGAGCATTCTGCACAGTTGGAGCTACAAGCCCACAACAATCTGAAATGTTGTAATGGCCCCCATTGGCTAGTTTACAGGCTTTCATTCTCGATGTCCCTATGATGACTAGATGTAAGAATATGAGAATAGAATAAGTTACTTAACTGTGGTAATTATGTATCTGTTAGAGACCTATATTAGTTGCAGATTCCTTACCTTAGAATTTCCCTCAGTCGCAGTCTGGATCCGGAACATTTTCAACAGCAGTACCCCTGCGCATTGGTAGGTGGTGTCGGTCAGCTTCGCGTCTGTCGTAGACGCCGCCCATGTACGCTGCCATCAGTTCTGAACACGACTTTCCACACCAGAAGCGCAGAGTCATGAAAGACACTGACCACTGGTGCGTCATTACTAGGGCCCTTTAGGGGAGTCCTTATCGCTAGAAATCAGAGCGGGGAGGACGGGTGGGATGGAAAGGAATATACAACTAATATATGTCTCTACCAGCCACAACATAACCCAAGGTAAGCAACTTGTTCCCCGAAGGAGGGTCTGCGAACCAACATCACACTAGGAAGTCCTGGAGGACCGAACGGGCAAAGTACCCATCCCTCCGGACTTGCCTGTTCAGGCAGCAGTGTCTTGTAAATGTGTGCAGGGATGCCCACGTTGCCGCCTGACAGATATCAAGGACTGGGACTCCGCGTGGTAAAGCAGTGGTTTCTACTGTTGCTCTAGTGGAGTGAGCACACAACTCCACAAGAGGTTCCTTCTTCGCCAATGCATAGCATATTTTAATGAAGAAGACAACCCATTGTGGAGTGGTGTGGCTCACTGGTTAGAGGCGGCAGACCCGAGAGCAGAGAACGGCTGGGACCAGGGTTCGATCCCCGACGTGGCTGGGTCTTGGACCAGGATCAGCGGACTCAATAATTCTCGCCTCGGTGCCTACTCTATCCAGGGACCACACTCGGTAACTCTGGGCATTAAGCTTGCCTCATCTCCACAACGGCCCCTCACAAACGTCAGGGATGCCTGGCTTCACCTTGGAGACTCCCAGGAGGAACTATCTCACAGGGAAAGCCAGGACGGGTTCCCCAGCGGTCTATAGCGCTATGAGGCCTGCGGTGCGGGTAGCAGTGCTCTTTACAAGACACACTTTCTTTCATTGAGAGATGGTCCGTTTTAGCACATCCCGACCTTTTTTGGCATCCCCATAGCCAATGAAGAGTTAATCATCCACGAGGAAGTCTTTGGTGTAATAAAGATAAAAAGACAATGCACGTTTTGGGTCCAGACAGTGGAGTCTCTCCTCTTCCTTGGAGGGATGCGGGGGTGGGTAAAAAGTTGACAGAGTGATGGATTGTCCAACATGAAAGGGCATGACCACTTTAAGGAAGGAACAAAGCTTTCATTTGGAGTGACACTTTATCCAGCTGGACCAACAGAAAAGGAGCCTTGGAAGATAGAAGCTGAAGCTCGCTAACTCTGCTAGCAGAGGTTTTGGCAATAAGGAAAGCAGTTTTAAGGTTGAGAAATCTGAGAGGGCAATTATGAAGAGGCTCGAAGAGAGCATACATAAGAAACATCAAGGCTAAACTCAAATCCCACTGGGGAACTATGAAAGGGGGCAAAGGAAAAAAAGTGAGTAAGACCCTTAAAGAATCTATTTACAATGGGAGACTTGAACAAGGAAGGCTGAGCTGGAAGTCTCAGAAAGGCAGAGATAGCTGTAATATAAACCTTAAGGTTGCCCAAAGCAACTAGGCCAAAGAAATGATGTACAAGAGAACCTCTGAAATAGGGGCAGAAATGGGATCAACAGCCTTTGCTATGCACCATGCCACAAACGTTTTCCTTCCACAGGCGTATACCGATTTAGTAGAGGGATGCCTGGCTGCCAAGATGACATCACAGTCTTCGAGCGGAAGGTCGAAAGCTGTCAACCGCCGCCACTGAATCTACACGCAAGGAGGTGGAGGCTGAACAGGTTTGGGTGAAGGAACGTCTCCTGCTGTTGAAGATCCTCCAGAAGGGGCAGTCAGATAGGCGGATCGATGGCCATGCTCAGAAGGTCAAAATACTAGACTCTTCGTGCCCCGTACAGAGCCACAAGAATTACTCGTGCCCGGTTGTGCTTGATCTTCTTGAGCACTCAGGGAAGAAGTGGTATAGGCGGAAAGGAGTCCGTAGCTCCACTCGCTACGAAGTGTTGCAGAGCAACCGCCACCTTAGAAACTCCAACACAATTATGCTGACATTGTGCATTCTCTTTGGAGGCAAACAGTTCTAACCACGCCTCTCCCCAATGCTGAAAAAGACCTTGAGCCACCGCAGGATCGAGACGTCATTCGTGATCGACAAGGCACCGACAGCTTTAGTTAGTTCTCTCTGGCGTTCAGAGAATCTGCCAGGTGTTCAACCACCAGTTATGCCCTGATGTTCCAGTCATGTCAAGAGGTGGAGAGCCTCTTGACAAAAGGTGCACGACCCCACCCACCCTGTTTGTTGCAGTACCACATGGCAGTGGTGTTGTCCGTGAACACCTGCACCACTTTCCCTTTGAGAGAGGGAAGGAATGCCTTCAGTGCCAGTCTGTTCTCCCAGAGCTCCAGAAGGTTGATATGGAGACAGGACACTGCTGGAGACCAGACGCCTCTGATCGCCTCTCCCAGGTGGTCAACCCATTCGAGGAGCAACGGATCAGTCACCACCATTAGATCTGGTTGGGGAAGGGAGAAGGATCTGCCTCAGACCCAATCTTGGATCGCTAGCCACCACTGCAGTTGTTGTGCAGTTCCCTACAAGATCTGGATGTAGACGGAAAGATTCCCTGGATGCTGCACTCACTGGAACTTCAAATCCCACTACAGAGCCTGCATACGCCACCTGGCCTGCTCCACCAGCAGGATGCAGGAGGCCATGAGGCCCAGCAGCCTCAGAGTCATTATCGCCGAAACAAGGGATAGAGGCTGAAACATTGGTATCATAGCTCAAATATCCCAGACTCGCTGTTCAGGGGGATAGGCCTAAAACTAGAGGGTCTAGAATCGCCTATATGAATGGGAGCATCTGAGAGGGAGTCAGGTATGACTTCGGCATGTTGATAATGAACCCCAGCGAGTGCAGGAGGTCCCTTGTAGTCTGGAGGTCGGAGATGACAGCCAGGGGCAAGATTGCATTTAACAACCAATAATCGAGATACGGGAATACTGGTACCCCTGAACTGCGCAGATGAGCTGTGATCACCGCCATCACGTCTGTGAACACCTGTGGGGAACTGGTAAGGCCAAAGGGTAGCACGGTAAACTGAAAGTACTCATGGCCCTCCATGAACCGTAAATAACATCTGTGGGCAGGCAGGACGGGGATATGGAAATAAGCATTCTGCAAGTCCAACGCTACCATCCAGTCCCCTGGGTCGAGGGCTGAAAGGACCTGGGCCAAAGTGTGCAGCTTGAACTTCTCCTTCCCGAGGAAGATGTTGAGGTTCCTGAGGTCTAAGATACGACACAGGCCTTTGTCCTTCTTGGGCAACAGAAAGTAGTGGGAATAACAGCCACGTCCTACTTCTGGCACAGGAACCCTCTCTGTAGCCCCTTGGCCAAGAGAGCCGAAACTTCCTCACGGAGAAGCGCCAAATGATACTCCGACATTCGGTCACAGGAGGGTGGCATGGTGGGAGTAGTTTTGAAGGGGAGTAGCCCCTTCTGACGATCTGCTAACCCACCTGTCCGATGTGATGGATGGCCAGCGGAGGAAGTGATGGCGAATCTTGCCTCCGACTGGCCTTTAAAGGGCCTGAAATGTCAGACTAGGAAGGTTTGGAGGCAATGGTAGGGGGAGGGTGGACAGGCCCGCCTGCTGGCTCCCTGACCCACGAGAACACTGGGTCCCATGCCTGCGCCACAGTGAGGCTGGGCAGCTTGCATGACTCGGTGGCTGGGCTGGACAAGACGTGGTTGGGCGTCCCTTCCATAGCCACCGAAAGGTAGACTGAGATGGACTGGAGGAAGCCATTAGGCCCAAGGATCTGGCCGCAGCTCAAGAATCCTTGAAGCGCTCAATCGCGGAGTCTGCATTGTCACCGAAAAGGCGAGCTCCATTAAAGGGCATGTCCTTTAAAGTAGATTGGACATCCCCTGCAAAGCCTAAAGTCCTCAACCAGGCATGGCATAGCGTTTGAGTACTACCGACGAGGCAACCTTTGTCCTGCGAGTCAGTTTTGTCCAGACCACAATGTATGGTGAATTTGGCTGCATCTTTCCCATCCACAACTGCCTGGGTCGACTCCGGGCACAGAGGCAGTGTAGGAATCTGGCCTTGTATATACTACACTAAAGTAAGTTATGGTGTACACAGAGTCCAGAGATGTATAGCAGAGGTTAAATTAGGTAAGTACTAACAGCTCTCTTTGTGGTAGTGTGGGCGTGCAGTTAGGCTTATCCAGAGGGTGTGATAAGCATGTATTGTATTCACTCACTCAAGAACTGATTACACACACTCAAAGACAGAACCAAGACCAATTGGGTAAGTATAAAAAAAATACTTTTATTTTATTTCTAGAACAAAGCAGGACTCGGTACAGGTAGGCAAAATGTACTTTCAATTGTAAACCTTAATATAGAAATGCAATTGGGAATGGTTTTGCAATTGTTACAGGTTGGTATGGTTTCAAACAGCAATTTAAATTACACTAATTACTTTTGGAATACTTTTTGATTACTTTCAGATTACATCGACTAATTGGGGTGGTATGCCTAGATACCACACATGGGGATCTCAATACAATGTAAGCAAGACTTTTCTTGGTTTAAGATATAGTGACTTTTTCCTCCATACAAAACAGCAGTTCAACACTAAGAACATTTAAGTCACAAAAACTAATAAAAAGGGTTTGTAGGGGAGACAAATCGTTATCGGTTTCATAGGTAAGTAAAAGTTTTCCGAGTGGGAGTTTTAGGGGTTAGGACCAAGATTTCTTAAGGTCTAGGTAGGCCCAATGTAAGCAAATGGGGCTAAGGGTGCCACCAGTTAGGGACTGTTTCCAAGCAGGCCACTCAAGCGTGGGAGCAAAGGTCCTGGGGATAAGGTCAACACTGCAGGGGCCAACGATAAGCATAAAAGCTGCACTACCAGCGGCGTCCGGGCGTAGGGTGCCAAGACGACAACGGGGGCCCTGTGATTTCCAATGTAGACCTTTGGTTTAGCAAAGTTGCTGCAGGCTCGGGCAGGGAGACATACTGAAGGCGAACACCGGCTTGAGAGGTAAGTTGGGTTCTTGGCGGATTCCTGGACACTGTCGGTTGGGCCACTCAAGGCCGTGGGCGTTGGGTGCAGGGGTGTCTTCTGGCGTCTGGTTTCTTCACCAGCTGTGGTCGGGGACGGGTTGAGACGGTAGGCATTTTCTGGAGGCTCGAGGGAGGTCTGAGATCACCAGATCCCAGGTCAGGATCGCTGGAAGACCTACTCGTGGTGTTGGGCCACTTGAACTCAGTCCGTGGGCATCGGTGCAGAATTGCGGAGATGCCTGAATCTGGATTCTGTGTGAGAGTCTTGGCTTGAGCAAATCTGGTGGTCAAGGGAGACAGAGTTGGTTAGATGTGTACAGGCATGTCCTTTGGGCTCCGGGGGGCTGTTGGACACAACTGTTTCCTTGCTGTAGGCAGGTCGCAGTCATTACAGGCAGGTAGGGCTGGGGCCAAAGCAGTGGGTGTCCTCTTCTTCCTGGGTCAGAATGGCCCTTTGGTCCTTCTTTCTTCCTCAAATCTGAGGAGGCAAGGTTCAGGGTAGCCACTAAATACTATATTTAGGGGCGCTAAAGGGGTGTGTAGGTCTGGACATATGTTTCCCTTTCTTTAGGTGGGTACACCCCCTATCATGCCACTCTCCAGTGGGAGGGGGCATGAGCCTCTTAGTTACTCCATCTTTAAGACGGAAGATGGAGTGGACTAAGATGTGTGCTTCACCTCGCCTCCCCCACCTGAGGGATGGGGTTGGCAAAGGTGGGCACACCTCTCCTAGCTTGGTTTTCCAGCTGAGTCTCCAAAGTGGGGCAGAACCGTTGGGATCCAGTTGCTGGAGGCAGCAAAAGGCTGGGACAGGTTACAAAGGCGACATGTCTTTATAGCTTCCTCTTTGTGGAACCAGCCAATCCTGAGGGAGGATGCATGACACCTCTGCACAGGATGAGCTTTATTACTGGACCCAGAGTGGAGGCTCTCTACCCAGGGGTCCAGAGACCTGTCTGGTGGTGGCAAATGGCAGGCAGCCATTCAGGAACCACACCACGGCTGGTTGCTTTTTCAGGGGGCATCTCTAAGATGCCCTCTGAGTTTATTTTACATTAAGTCCCACACTAGCATCAGTGTGGGTTTAATGTGCTGAGAGGTTTGCTACCAAACTTCCCAGGTTTTAGTAAAGCGGCTATGGAGCTGTGGAGTTCGTAATGACCAACTCCCAGACCATATACTCGTTATGGCTTAACTAAACTTACAATGTCTAAGAATGTACTTAAGAAACTGTAGGGTTAGACGGCTCATGCTGCTGTACACTCACCTGAGGGCTGGTGCAGAGGGTTGTGGGCATGGCACACAGGGATGTGTGCCATGTCGACTCTTCACTTTTCTCAGTACCAAAACATGCAGCCTGCAATGGCAGTGTGTGGGTGTTAAGGGACAGGGCTCTACAGGTGGCACAATAGGTGCTGCAGCACTTAGAGGCATTCCCTGGTCACAGTGCTCTTGGTACCTTTTACAAGGGGCTTAACTGTGGGCAGAGATGTGCCAATTGTGGATACAGAAGTACAGCTTTGGTACAGAACACACGGCCTGGGAACCTGATTGGCAGGGACCCAAGGCAGACCGAGTCAAAAGTGCATCATGTGGCAGGCAACAAGTGGAGGGGCCTGGGGGGGGGGGGGGGGGGTAACCATGCAAAAAGTGGCACTTACCTACAGCCAGCACCTGCGCAACAGTGTCCCAGATGGTATGGGAATATCGGCCAAAGTAGAGACCTGAATGACAAACTGGAGGAAGGACCTTGGCCGCCCTTCTCACCACCACAGAGTAGGAAGCTCCCTCCACAGTCGGGGGAAGAAAGCAAGCCAGTGTCAGAGGAAGTGTCCAAACACTGTCCTCACCCTGGTCCATCCGCCAGTCCATAGGTCCTTCAAGCTGGTCAGTTAAAGGGTCCAGCTGCCCCTCCTATTCCTCTTCCCCACGTTCTGGCACAAAAACCACACCAGTGATGGACACTGGGACAAAATTCCCTTCCGGTGTGTGCATCAATATCAGTCCGGCTCCGTTTCCACGTCAGGGACGCGGATGGGGTCGATACCTACAAGGGACACGGTCGACGTTGGGGAAGGTAGAATAAGATCGACTGGCACCGGTCTGGATCAGAGAAGGGATCCACAGGGGCCCTCCGGTTGGGTTTGAAGCCGCCAGCGTGAAGGTCTAGGGTCCCTTACAGGCACCGCGGGCCCCAAAGGCGCACCAGTGAAGCTGGGCTGCCCAAAAATGAGTTACAAGGCCTCATAAAACTTCTGGGTCGGGGCAGGAGACACTCCTGTTGCCAGAAAAGCAGGGAGGCACGGCACCGCCCCGGACGGATGCTCCGGGAAAGGAGCTTTCGACCAACAATGCTCAGTCACTCGTTGTGTTGGTCGACTGGGTGAAATTTAAGAACGCCTGTGCTTCTTCGACTTCTTCTTGTGCTTACCTGACCCCCCCAACAACTTGGAATGCGATGAGGAATGACGGATCTACAACCGTTTTCGGGACCTTCCTCTTGAACAGGAGCGACGCAAAGCAGAGTGCTGTGCCTCCAACAGCTTTCGGAACCGCTCCAGGTAAGTCTTTGGATTCATAGCCCGGCACTCGGAGCATGACTTTGGGTCATGGTCGCGCTCCAGGCGTCAGAAGCTCATGAGGGGCGGATGCATCATGGACATTATTCGGTGGCAGGCACCGCAGCGCTTGAGCCAAGTCCTACGCTGGGACATCATCAACTCACCAGGAGTCTAAGACTCGAAAAAGAAGTTGATGAAAAAGTCTAGCCAAAAAATGGCTAAGGGGTAGCTCTCTGGATTTGCGCTTAGGCTGGCATGAAAAAAGGAAGAATGGACGTCAGCGCGCATTGGCAGCGTCTAGATAGGTCTGCGACGTCATTCCAGCCCCCGCGACGACGGATGCAGAGCCGACTGACACCAACTACTGACACGCAGGGGTACTACTGTTGAAAAATATCTGGATCCAGACTGACGCCTGGGGGGAATTCTAAGGTAAGGTATCTGCAACTAATAGTCTCCATCGGATTAAATTGTTTAAATTGAAGGAAATAGATCAAAATCGGACCATCAAAGATAAATCAGGCTATGCCTAATATCAGTAGCAGTCGAGAACAGACCCCCACCCCCTTGGACAGCGATAGATGCTCAACAGTTTGGGCAAGAAAGCTATTTCTTTCTCATGAGGCACAAACGGCACTCCTGCGGCTTTACGTTGGAGAGACTTTCCACACCCCCATTTTCCACTTACAGTGGTTTAAAGCACACTAGGCTGGGTAATAAATTATTATTATTGGTATTAATATGCCACCACTGTTGGGCTGCCTCTACCTCAGCCATTCCTCAAATCTTAAACACTACCACCACCACCACCACCACTCTCAGTCCAGAATCTCCTCATTATAACATCAGACCACTGGTATATAGAAAGATTTAGAAGGTAATGTCTTGAGCTGGAGGAAGCTTAGAGTCTTGGTGGTATCATATGAATGTCTCTGACTCCAGTGCTCATGTGTCCAGCTCGTACATGTCAATCATTGTCAGGGGCAATAAGCAGCACTGGCCTTTGTCTCTAGGTCTTTTCCCGCACCTGCACCAGTTCACTGCCTACATATCAGTTTCAAAACGCCTTTCAAAGGCTCTCCAACAGGAGCCAGCAGGGTAGTAGGTAGGCTCAAGATCCGAAGAAAGGCGGACAACCACGATTCAATGCCTGGGATTCAGAACCCAGAGGGTACAAGCAATTTGGCCGCTTCTGGGATCATCGTGGATGCTGGTGTTGACATACAGGCATTAATCTCCAATGGCCAGAACAGTGAGTGCCCCGCAGACATGTCATGCTAATGCACACACATACACAGTTGACCTGCAGGGCCTTATAGGACCACCTATCTCTACTAGGACACTTGCAAAGTCACACAGGACCCCACTCTGTCAGTAACACTATGTGTGAACACTGTGCCACGAAACAAGAGGGCTAGCAGCAGCCTGAGTGAAGTCACACAAGATTTTCGGAATACAGGCAGTAGAGTGAAAGTCTGTAAGCTTGGTGCATGAGTAGCTGAGGAGAGCAGGGCTTGTGTCCAGAGAGAAGACAGAGAAGAGTTTCATTTTGTATGGAAAAGGGTGTGCATGTAGGTATGTGTATGTCGTTCTCTCGCACTGTGTCCTTTCCTTGAAACCATGACTGGTGTCAGGTACTAAAAGGTGTCACAAAATGTATCTGATACCCCCTATCCTAAAGGATTTATCAAATCAAATGCTACTCGTACTTGACATGTATCTGTCCTTCTAGATGTAAGCATGGAATAATAGCAGTCACTCTTGACATCACTGACCTAATTAATTGTGGCCTTCCTTGCCACAATGTTGACTACTAGTGTCATAATAATGTTCATGATGGACACTGTGGGAAACCTTGGCTTTATAGTGTCCAGCCCTGGCACCATGGTGGCCCAGGCATAATGTTGGAAGTTACTGGCATATTATAGGCATTGTTGGGAATAGGGTGGTGATTCCAGACATGTGATCGCAATACATGGACAAATGACACAGAATAGCAGTGGCGGCTGGTGACATTTGAAAGTGGTGAGGCGCAAAAGTTGCGTTAAGTGCACTGTGGTGAGTGAGCGTAGCGAGTGAGCCTGATCGGCATAAGAGAGGTTCTGGTTGGTGCAGTGGAGAATAGTGACTTGTAAATGTTCAGTAGTACAAGGTTCCAGTCTGCGACAGGATGCACTGTGAACATGTAAGTTGTTATTTTAAACTTGCATTACACACAGTATAAAATAGACAGCTACAGAACGCACAAAAATGTTTAAGATAAAAAGTGTTACTAAAATATAGAATTTCTTTGCAGACTATGTAGTGCCGTTTTTTTTAATAACTGTCTTTTAGCACACACTTCACAGTTTAGCGGGTAGCGCCTTACAATACCCCTCAAAAAGAATGAAGGTGTATTAGCAAGCTTTAACTTATTCCATCAATTGAAGTCAATACCTTCCAGGCACCTTTTACATTTGCAGACAGACCAGTTGGGCACATTTACAATTCTTTCTGGGAAGAAGGCAAATTGGCAAGAAGACTTGCTTTATTTGTCTGCCTTCCCTCGGTTTCACAGCAGAGGGAGACTCCCTGCCTTACACTGCAGCTAAAGCATTTCAAATGGGACTGACGTGCCCTTCAGATTCCGCCTGCCTTCCGCAGTTTGCACCGTTGTGCAAACAACGCTTGGCGGCCATTATGCGCACAAAGAAGGGAGTGGGAAGACGAGACTGCTGTGATATATTGCTCCCACTGTCCCTCACTCGGTCTGCGCAAAATATAATGCTATGAAGCAAAATTACTAATGTGGATATCTGTGCGCAAATTACAGCTGAATTTTCACTTCTCTCATTAACATATAGTTTTGAACATGCTTTCAACACTGCATAACAACCAATCCGGGCATGACATTGATATTAATTTACATCACATGGGTGCCGAAATCTAATAAAATACACTATTGTCTAATTAACAATAAAATGGCACCGCAGTATAAATACCGTTTTGAAAATGATTGTATTGTTGCAAGACAACCATAAGATGTTACTTTTACCTTGCAGTCTTGCTTTGTTTTTGGCTACTCAACTGTTTCTGCACGGTGACGTGTTAAATGGTGGAGCTGAAACCCTGCACCTGTGACCCACAGAAACCTGCACATCGAATAAACTCAAATGTATATGCACCGTGATGGCCTTAAACTCACATAAAAAGACACACTTAACCTGATAGCAAATCCCACTACATATATATATATATATATATATATATATATATAAACATGAAGCTTTTTTTGCACTCATTAAAAACACATTGCATACTCGCATACCAAGTTCAAAATACTTGTGAGTAAGCTGCAAATCTGTACTGGACAGGTCGTACACACCTAAATCGCGACACTACCTCACAGACTAGTTGTAGTAGATGGACTCCAGTTCAGTGACCATGGACACGACGAGTTTTGAACCTCAGCCACTTACTTATGCTTCTTATTATACAATACACACACCAAGTGCTTGCATATGTTTATTTAAATATGGGGTTCCTATTTCCTTTGATTTTAAAATAATTATGCATTTCTTTTTCGCGCTGACCAGGCCGATTTATTTATTTTAATTAGCCCATTTTACTTCTCTTTATTATGCTTTGACCTCTGCTGGAGGAAGCAGCGGCCATAGCAGAGACTAAACACCTGGGAAAAGGCTGGCAAGACAGGAGAGGCGACTTACCCTTGAAAGGAAGCTTGGCGTCCACCAGGCTTCTCGAACTTAGGTTCTCCGAAAAAGGAGCAAGTGAAAGTAAACAGACACAATGTGACGCAACTCACAACGCCCGAGGATACCTTAAAAAGTGACGCTTGCAGTGCGTCATAATGGGTGTTCACAGGAGACCCTGAAGATCGGCAAACCAGAGCTGGAACACGGCAGGGCTGGAACACGGTAGGCCCTAGTTTAATCGAACATTAGAGGTTGGGACATGCGTACTTAGTGCATATGTCAGTGAAAAGTGCCTGGCTTTCGGACCCACACTGGCAAGTGCGTCACATAAAGAAAGCAAGCCAGGCAGAACTAATTTTTTAATTACTACTGTAATCATTACAATAGTAATTATAAAATCTACATGTTAATTCTGAAGCAAATTAGGTGGGCACAGCCTCTTTGCCCAAAGCAAGAAACGGTCACTGCAGAATAGGCCCGATTCACATAGGTAACTTCCACTTTTCATTAAATGTACTACTTTTTTGGTATTCATTAACTCCAAATATAAGTTAGTACTACTAAAAAAACAACAGTAGGAAGTCCAGCACTAGACATGGCCAATCATTGGTACTGCAACATCTAAACATCACTTTTAATAATTATTAATGCACATTGACAACTTGTTTTTTTAGGTTGGATTTATTTTTCAATTTAAACTTCAGAAATTCTTTTTTTAGTAGTAACTTACTCTGTGCCCTCTGAATTTGTGAATACCGAAAAGTAGTAAACTAACACACCAGTGTTAACTTACTCAAAAGTCTAAGTTACCTTTCGCCCAATATGTCCATGAGAGATGTTTTGTACAAATAAGCATTTGATGAAAAATACAAGCTGATTCTTCAACCACTTATTTACTAAAATTTATAACTGGTATTTGAGGGTAAAATTCGTTTATTTATCAGAAAGACAAGTTTTTATTGGGGAGATGTGTTTACCCAAATGGAAAGTAGTAAACACAGAAGTGTGTTTTTAGAATCTGATTCACCGACGTTTAAAGACAAAATAGTTGCATGTCCAAAATATATTTGAAGCTGATATTTGAATGCTAATTCAAGCTGAGTTGAGCAGTGTTTTGCTGTAGTTATGCCCTTTTTGCAAGTATGCACTTGTTGCTAGGGCTGTTATATCATTAGTTAGAAGAGTTTTCATATTATTAAAGCTTTTATGGCATTATTATTGGAGTAGTTACTACTGGTAAAATACATGGGGCAGTCACTATAGTAACGAATGCATAACGGACTATTTTAATAGTGTTAAATTTAATAACATTTTTAGTAGCTCAGGATGATTTTCCTTGACCAGAAGAAGTAGCTGTCATCATGTAAACGGTAAGAGGTTCCTGATTCAAAGTATTTAGAGTATAATTTAAAAGCGGCTTAGCTGACAAGATGATCATTTCTAGAAAACGTGAAAACTGCTTAACACGCTTCTCCAGACGAGTGACTATTTTAAAAGTATACTTCAAATGGGGCATGCAAGGCAATAAAACGGTGTAAAATGGGTTCTCTAGATTCCTCTTCGTGTTATACTTTTTGCTTTTAATTCTTCATATACTGTGTTAGCAAATTAACAGAGTACAAAAGCAAGAAGCCCTGAATTGTGGGGGACGTATAAAAACATCAATGTGCATAGTACAGTTTTTCATGTGAAATGCAAGCAAAAAGAAACATATTGAATGCAAAAAAACACTTTATTATTGAAAAGAAAAAAAAGTGGCTACACTTAAACTGAATGCCCCTGTTTCGAATTTTCCCAAAAATGTCTTGACGTGAATTATTAAACATAACTTCAAAAGAAAGGTAATAAGAACTAATCAAATGCAATTCGAAAGCTGCGCTCCTGGTCTTTGCGCCTGTTGTCGCAGACTTTTGTTACTTCCTCCACCTTTCTTTGCAACAGTGCTGTAGGGTAGAAAAAAACAGTTTATAGAGGGACCATAAATAACCTAAAATCTTAGTTTCATTTTATCTTTTTGTTTACTAGTCAAAAAGACAAAAAAGAATAACAGCAATCTGGCAATCGATGCAAATCTTACAAATAGATTTTAAAGGGAGGACTGAGAAAATATATTCCCAAGCATTTTGCACCTTAACAAATTTGCAAACATAATCTTAACTGTGCTCTATTTGTGTGAGTAAACTATATTGTGAGCACACATCTTCCTTCGACACAATTTGCAGACAAATTGCATCGAGTTCCTTATTCTGAGAGGGATGCATGGAAATCAGTGACAGGCACACCTCCTGTCCCCACTAACAGCAGTTCAGATCTACTGCAGTGATGCAGCTTGGGGAGCTGCATCTCAGGTGGGACAGAAATATCTACTTTTATTCCATACTCCGCCAAGGACAGAAATCACAACGGAAGTAAATCGCATTTCTATGCCTAACCTTTTAGGTTGAAACATGAGTATTTCTATTGAGAAATATGGCCCTTTTGTACCGTACATGTTAAAGAAATCCAGTGTGTGATCTATTTAAAGAGAAAGTCGTCTGCACACATCAGCAAAACCCATCAGTACGACACCTGCCTACATACTAGGGCATAGGTTGTTTGACAGAGGTGCATGACTAAGCCATGAGTACCTCTACAACGCTGCCCAAACTACTAATGCGTCTTAACAACACAGCCCCCCCACTCTGAGCTCTAAAACCATCTACCTCCACCTGAGCCTTAAACACAATCCAAATTCTTCCCAAGCCTACAAACAACCCCAACCCCACCTGAGCCCTAAAAACAACCTCAACCCCCCGAGCCTTAGAAACAACCCCGACATCCCCCCAGCCTTAAAAACAACCCCGACTCCCCTGAGCCCTGAAAATAACACAGACCATCCTAAGCCCTAAAAACTACCTCCACCCCTAAAAACGTCCCCAGCCCCACTTAGCAGCTCCTTCCATCTCCAGATCCATCCTCTTCCTATGCCCGCCCATCCGCGCTTCTAGACAGTGCACTGCCTTAACCACGCATATGTGTGGTTCTGCTTACAGGGAAATGGCCCGCGTGGCTCAGCCCGCGTTGCAAAGGCCGTTTCCCAGGGCAGATACTAGTAAGGATGTCATAGTTGACAGTATCGAATGCGGAGCTCAGGTCGAGGAGGATAATAGCAACTGTTCCTCCTTGGTCGAGGATTTTCTTAGACTCTTTGACTACCGCAGGAAGTGCAGTTTCCATACCATGTTGTGGCCGGAATCCTGTTTGGGAACAGTGCAATAAATTATGAGTTTCTAAAAACTCGGGAGAGAATCCTATTGACATATTTTTCTAAAGTCTTACTTATCCCAGGGAGAAGAGAAATGGGACGGTAATTACCCAGAACTTCAGGATTTAAGTTTGGCTTTCTAAGCAGTGCCCTCACCATAGCATGTTCCCAGGATGGAGGGACTTGGCCGATGGAAATGGATAGATGATCACTTCCAGTATGACTGGGAGTACTACTTTCTCGGCCTTACGTAGAAAATGGGGAGATGCCGGGTCAAGAGGGGAGCCATATTTTACTTGGGAGAAGATTTCTGATAAAGTGTCCCGGTTCATGATTGGAAGTTCCTCTAGTAGGTGTTCAATGTGGGGAGGGGAATTGTCTCTTGCAAGAAGGTCACTGGGGCAGGAGGACCGAGGAAATATATTGTAAACACCTTGGATCTTTTTGTGTAAGAATTCTGCGAGTTCATCTTAACGGGCTGGGGAGACATGGGGTGATATATCTGGAAGGGGGAGCTCCAGAAGATTCTTCGCAATGCAAAAGATTTCCTGAGGAGCATTAGCTGCTAGATTAATTTTTTCGGCGTAATAGAGTGCTTGTACTCTTTTACTTCAGTTTGGTAGAGTTTTATAGACTCTCTATATTTCTGTTTACTTGATTCATTGTTGTCTTTCCTCCATTTCCTTTCCAGTCTTTTGCAGGTTTGTTTATATTCCCAAAGCTTAGGTGAGCCATTTTATAGCTAGGTTTAATACGGATGACTGCATCCAAGGAAGACTATCCACTGAGGGAATTTTTCTGTGGCTGAGATAGGGTTGGAGTCTAACGTAGGTCTGGTATCTTTAAGGGCCGAGATCCAAGGTTCTAGAGGTAATTCGGCCATGGACGTTCCTAGCTACAGATGGATTTAACAGCAGCAGATTGTGTCATTGTGTTCCAGGAGATAGGGATCAAAAAGTGATCCGACCAGGGCACTGGGATAGGGTCACCCACAAAGTGCTTATTTTCATTGTAAAAAAACAGGGTCTAGAATGTGGCTTTTACTATGAGTAGGGCCATTGACTCTTTGTATTAGGTGAATAGCTAGCAGGTCTTGGGCAATTTCGTAAGCTTCGGATTTTGAGGGGTCATCAAAATGCAGGTTGAGATCCCCTCAGAGAGTGAAGTTAGGGGAGGTCTGCAAGCTAACTGTTTAGGACAGGCAAGAAGGGCAGAACGGCCACACACAGTTGTAATGAAGGAGCAGTGCCACGGACTAGGACAATGCATGGCAAGCAGGAGGGGGGTCAGGAGCAGGAAGCTTGGGTGGGGCAGCACAATGAAAGGGCCAGCCCTGCGATCAACCACCCCTCACTGTGTATTGCGATGGGCATCTTACTTAATGGTTAAAAATGCCTTAGAGATTCACTGAAAAAAAACAAAGGCTACAGGGATGTTCTAGTTAGGCTCAGATTTCATTCATACAAACCAGTGAAATTCTGCAGTCATAGTTATGTGAGATAACTATAACTTCAGCCCCTGCAATGCACTGCTAAGGACCTCATATTACATCACTCATGACATGGTCAGATACATCACTGATGACATCATCCAGTGATTGGGTTTTCTAAAAGTTTATGAGTGTTAAACATATATATTAAACTCCTACAGAAATTAGATTAGTATACTAGTTGTACTACTGAGTGATACTATTTCGAACATATGCTATATGTCTGGCTGTATCAGTGTGTGAGTGCGTGCATGAGTGGCTGTATGGGTGAGTGGGTATCTGACTAGCTCTGTGGGTGCGTGAGTGGGCATCTCGGTGGTTGTAGGAGTGGTTTTGTGGATGTATGAGTGGCTATATGGATGTGTGAGTGGCTGTATGGGTGTATATGTAGGTGTGTGAGTAGCTATGTGGGTAAATGAGTGGCTGCGTGAATAGCGGTGTGGGAGTGGTAGGATGGGTGTTTCAGTGGCTGTATGGGTGAGTGGCTGTTTAGATGGGTGAGTGGGTGTGTGCGTGCCTGTAGGGGTGAGTGGGTGTCTGAATGGCTGTATGAGTGAGTTACTGGATGTGTAAGTGGGTGTATGGGTAAGTGAGTGGCCGAGTGATTAAGTGAGTTGGTGTGTGAGTGGCTGTATTGGAGAGTGAGTGTGTGTGAATGGCTGTATGGGTGAGTGAATGGATATGGGAGTACTTGTATGAATGTGGGAATGGGTAAGTAAGTGGTTATGTGGGTGTGTGAGTGAGTGCTTGTATGGTTGAGTGAGTGGCTGTAAGGGTGGGTGTATAGGTGGATATGTGGGTGTGTGAGTAGCTGTATGGGTGAGTGACTGGTTTAATGAGTAGCTGAGTGAGTGGGTGTGTGAATGGCTCTATTGATTAATGAGTGCTCATGTGAGTACTTGTATGGGTCTGTGAATGGGTATGTGAGTGGTTGTGTGGGTGTATAAGAGGTTGCATAGGGGTGTGAGTGGTTCTGTGGATGATGTCATCAGTGGGTAAGTGAGTAATTCTGTGGATGATGTCATCAGTGATGTCATTTGAGAGGTCACCAATGATGTCATTTGAGATGTCATCAGTTATGTCATTTGAGATGTATTCAGTGATGCCACTGGCCATGTCATTAGTGATGTAATATGTGAGATTATAAGCAGTGTATTGTGGAGGCTTACAATTTAGTTAGCTCAGGTAACTAGAACTGCTGAATTTCACCGGGCTGTACAACTGAAATCTGAGCCCAGCTATTCAGTGAATTTGTAAGTTTCTTCAAAAATTATATTTGCCAACTATAATGTCCCTGTAGCCTTTTTTTTCAGTGAATTTGTACCGGTATTTAAATATTTCCTAACTAACAGTAGATCTGAAGAAATAAATAGGAGGGTGCACATTCTCACAGACATATTCATGTGTTTATAAGGCATAAGAAATATACAACATTTCCATAGGCATTCTAATTTCTTTCTCTGGGTCTATTCAATGCAGGACTACATGGCAAGCAATAATGCACTCATGGGTTCAGGGTGAATCCAGCCCTGATTTTGCAGCACTCAGTGTGTAGAATCCCACCACCTGTTTAACAACAAAGCTGTCAACAAAAGCAACAAAATCTACCCTTTTGCCAATTCATTCCCCCGATGATATGGGTTAGAGGTAAAGTGAGAGAAGGAGGCACATCAAGCGAATCAGAAAGAGGGACGAGATTGAAAAATATAGCATCTTTGGGCATGGGTAGTTTGCAGATGAGTGTATGTGTATATTGGAAAGGATGGTTACCAGTGGGAATCGCGTTACAACTTTTTGAGTTGAAGAGTAGATACTGTGCATTCTACTGCCATTTAGTATTGAGTTCGGAACATTACAGGTTGTTTTTCTTTGAAGGAGTAATTTCGTTGTCAGGATGACTCATGATACCTTCATTGAAACCCATAGTGCACTTGAACTAAGACTTTACCTCATATTGCATTTACCCATCCCCCCTTAACCCCAATACTGCTGGCCCCTCCGTCCAATTTCCCTGAGGCAAAGCATTACATGGCCTGGGAAAAATTATTAAAGTGATCTAAATGGTTTCCTGTCACCCCAGGGAGGTGGGCATGGTGCATGTGAATCAACTGTACTAAAGGCTGAAAGAAAAAAGGTACTAACCTTTGGTAATGATATTTCTGGTGGAACAATCTTCCTGGAAATCCCTCACCTTATGAATACTCCTATCAAGCCTAAGGCTAGTCTGGAAAACTTTCCCCAGTATTGACTTTCCAATACCGCTATTCAGGACATCACCGAAGTGTATAAGATGACAGCATCCTGGTATCAATTTAGATATTCATTCTGCTCTCCTTGAAGGCATACGAAGAGGAACAGAGAGTGTGACAGTGACAAATACTGCTCATTACATGGTTGTATACCATGGGAGCTTATTACACCTTGCACTAGCTCACTAGGGAGGAAAGAGAGATCGGAGCAAATATGTGGGATGATCATGTATCAACCATCAGAAATATGGTTACAAAAGTAATTGTTTTTTCTAATGGATACATCTTCCCGTAGATTCCTCAACTTATGAATAAGTCCCAAAGCACTTACTCTCTGGGAGGTGGGACTGCGTAGTGGTGTTTAACCAATAAAATCATGCAGCACTGCTTGGGCAATGTACCCTTCAATGCTTGCTTGAGATATGAAGTAGAGCTTGACAAATTTATACGAAGATGGCCAAGTAGCCGCCTAACAGATGTCAGAAACAGGGGTGCTCCAGGAGAGATAGGTGCACAGAGCTATGGCTCAAGTGCATTGGGAGAGTCTTTCTTGGTTAGGACATAGCAAATTTTGAAACCGAGGATGATGCAACGTAAAATTGTGCACTTGATCACCGTCAAGCCCTTTAAAGCTCCAGCGGAGCCCATAAGAGGTGATCATCCATCCTGTTCTGACAAGTGCGGTCGATATCACAAAACTCCATATGTCCAGCAGATTCCAAACATCATGAATGAAGCCAAATGCAGTACCAATTAGTAAGGTAAGAGGGAAGAAAGATGGAAACGTAATAGAGTGTGCCATTTGGAATGCAGAGACCAAGATGGGTAAAAATCATGAAGAACACATTTATGCAGGCAGAAACTGTTAAGGGTGAGTGAAATGTAAGGGACAGCGCAAATCAGAAAATGTTGCAATGGCAAAATTTGTAAGAGTTGATGCCCTCAAACTCACACAAATAACGAAACTTAGTGCAATGTCCTGATTTTGTAGCAGGCTTCCTCGATGCCAAGCCAATGTCTGCAAAGACACTGGGAAAACTAAAGGACCCTAACTGGAACCGATTAATCTCCATGCATGCAGCATCTGGAGACTGGGTTGGACGACCTGACCAAGGTTAAAACTTTCACCTCCAGGGTTGAGGTATGAGATGATGAGCACTCTCTGAAGGGAAGAGGGCGTGTCTGGAGTGAGGATAGGATGGGAAAGGCATAGCCTGGGTGGATTAGCTGAAAAAGCCAGACATCTGTCATGATCAGCTCCCACAGAATGATATAATGGTAGACCAGCCCCCACTCTACCCCATCAGAAAATAATGCAGAGGGTTGGGGGCAAATTAGAGTAGTTTTGGTGGTGGCCTGGCCCGCAAAGGATAGTGGGGACTGGATCTGTTGCTGCTAATGCCTCCTAGATCCACACCTGCCTAGAAAGGAATGTACATTTGAGGTGGCATTTGGATGGGTTGCGACGGTTACTATTGATGGGTAGGCACAGCCCTAGAATAACCAAAGAAAGTCTGAAAGAATTTGTGGAATTGCTACGTTGGGGAGGCCTTGCTTGGGGAATGGGCTAAAGCCAAGCTGTTCATGGAATGTTCCACGGAGTGAGTTGCCTTCTTCGTAAAGAGCTGAAAACCATCAAAGGGGATGTTCATGAGTGTAGCCAAGAAACCACCTGAACAGCCGGTGAAATGCATCCAAGGATATCAACAGCCATATCCATAAATTAAGCAACAGTTCATGGCCTATTTTGATGCACCTAGACCATCATTCACTTTGTCAGAAATTAGTAAATTACTTCTACATATATTCTGGCATATTGTAGTATGGTTTAGGGCCTATTTTTGCGTGCATGTTATGTTAGCATGGCTTATTAGAAGTTTAAACACCATTTTACCTTTTGCTTCTTTTGCACACAACACTGCATAGCTGTTTTTGTACGTTAACCTTCACAAAGGTCTACACATGAGAAAAGGTTTGTTTTTCGACATCTCTAGACATACAATTGTGCCCCTAGTCTGCACAGTGAGTGCTGAGCCATCAGGGTTATCATAACATGTGAGCCTGTTTATCGGCATGTCCGTGTAACACATTCTAGACACAACATTTTGGCAGCTGCAAGCCAAGTAGGATTCTGGCGCCTTTATCATAGCACACTTGCCATGATTTCACACACTTGGAAGATTCCAGGGATGCAGAGAGCCTTGCTGATCCAGATGTAATTTACTCTTACTGAGCGGAAAGGTAATGGGGTCCCCCAAAACAAGCCCAAGAGACCTTCTTTAGTTTATAATACATAGTTCCTATATAGGGAGGGTGTTAAAACTAGGCGCTATATAACCTGTTTGCACTATCACTGTAATATGATTCCTCCTTTTGTATTTTATGGCATTGTAACCATGCTGACCATATTATTCTTAATCATATGTCTGCTTATGTTACCTAAAATACTGCGCATGAGATCACGTCGTTAAAATAAATATTTTAACCTTACAGTGTCTCTTTTTACTCCTGTTGTGGACTGGTATGAGAGTATAACAAAAGAATGTTCTCACTTCCCACCATTCCTGAGATGGTCGTAAGTCGCATGTTCTAGGTTTTCTAATCATTTGTTATTTTGCTATAGGATGAAGAGCTAATGTGACACTGATGCTAGCTGGTTGGGGTTCTTCTAGGTACTGAGGTGAGTTTCTGGTACACCAAAATTCACTAATGTCCTAGGTCTCTGTGCACAGTTCTGTGTATGAGCAGAAATCCTTGCAACAATATAAGCTGTACATTTTGTCTCTTCTGATAATTCATGTATATATATCGGCCCAAATGGCAAGTGGCATTAGCCATACAGAGAGCCAAAGTGGCTGAGGGAAAAAACAGGTTAAGACTACCAGTGTAGCGGGAGAAGCTAAAACGCAAAGACACAGCCCGATGAAAGTAAATGGAAGGAAAGACAATACAGGACTATGTGCCATTTCACAGGTTAAGTCTGGAGAAAAAATACAAGTGCTTCCCATCAACACCTAACTGCCACAGTGTGGATAGAGATTCTCTAAATGTTTTTGCATTATCTATCCAAAACATCTAACAAGGTTTTAAAACAGCTCATACCTGAATTTTGATCAATCCACTGCAGCGAGTCCATATGTGCATTTAAAATCTTGCAGATCTGTTGAAGCTTAAAAAAGAAAAACAACTGTTTATCTTTTGACAGAATGGATGTCTGAAACCATCAATTCCATACGCATGTATTCAATTACAATCACATTTTCCTAATTTACAGAATCATTCTCAAAAAAGACAAACTGGAGGAAAACTTACCTAATGCCAAAATTTGTCTAAATTCAAATAACAATTAAATAAATATATATTTTACTTGCAAGCGTGATTCATTATTTATCAACACTGGATAGTACAACGTATGTTTGGGATCCTAAAACATTTTGTAATAGAAAACTCTTTTCTAACATATGCCTAACAAAAAACACATTTTGCTAAATATTTTAAGTTAAACATTGGTCAAGCCAATAATTGAACCCAATAAATCTATCAGCTTTACTAATACTTAATTGTTTTTAAATGTTCTGTGGTGCCTGTCTGCTATCTCAGAACTGTAAAGTGAGAATAGACAAAAAAAGTGTTAACAAAAAAAACCTAACATATGTGTGCACTCAACAGCTACTATGGAATGTTTTATTTTTGAAGCAAATCAGTTCATTCCAATATATACACCGTGTTCCAATATATATGCTATGCCTGCACATTAGCAGTTTCCCTCTTGGAATGGTTATTCTAATGTTTTTAGAAAAATCATTCAAAGATTGTTGTAGTATCTGTGCACAAAAAACGCAGATGCTAGCGTGTAACTTGTTTTTTGTTTATTCTTAAATTACCGTTTAAGATGGTGATCTACCATCTTTGAATGGTAAATAAAAAATAAAAAAAACATGCGAGCATGTTGCCACAAGGTGGAAATTTGAGGCCAAGTAGCAGAGAACATCTGCGAAAAGCAGGGCAAGGGCAGGGTGGGGGAAATGAAGAAAAGCTGACATGCACATGGGCGCAAACGAGAGTAGCAGTGTAAGGCTGCCAGGCCCTCTGAAAAATATATTTTTGAAAACAAACGAAATCAAATGAAAAAAAATGTGGGTCTGGGAGGCGGGTGAAGATGTGATAAAGGGGGGGCCAAAGAGAGATGCCAGTAGCAGTATGTACAACTGCAGCACCCTAGCATAAGCATTAAAAAACACAATTCATTAATAGGTAAAATTGAGCGAGGGACAAGGAATAGAGAGCGGAAAGTGATGCCCTATGAAGAAGAACAGCAAACAACATAAAAAAATTAGTCCTGTTTTGGTCATCAATGGAAGTCTAATCATCCAATCAAAATAATGATAAAGAAGCTATAAAAAAACAAAAGAATATGGAGGAAATCTTTGAATAAGATGCAGGGAACTGAGGCGAACAAGAAAACTATCCAAATATGAGCAGTGGTCTGGCTCAAAGCGGACTATGTGGATCGTGATCTAAAAAGGGTGACTAAAGTCCCTCTTTAGAGACAGTAGCCAAAAACTAATTTGAGGCGGTCTATAAAAAAAACAAAAAAAACAACAAAATTAACGCAAACAAGCAACATCGCTTTGCTAAGTGAACATCTGCTCTCTCTCTTTAAGTCAACGAGGCTGACCTCTCCGGGCACTACCGATTTGGTTACAGAAAAGTAATTTAGTGTATAGCTTGAAATAGGAATTTAAATCTAAAACCTAGAGACGCAAGGCCAACTTGCACGTTGGACACCTGCAATTCCAATTATACACCTCTGTGCAAAGCCTTATAAAAAATACCTTTAATTGAACATGACAAATCGTATTTTACAACCTCTCAATAAATAGTATGCATATTCCGATCCACGGTCTAGTCTTTAAAACTCTTGTCATTATTTTTATGAGATCTCTGCTAAACTTCATGACTTTTTGACAATCCAGCAAAAATGGAAAGGAGTGTGCATTCCTGAAGAGGAGCAAATCAGACTGAAACAAGGCATGAAATCTGAGTAAATCAAAAAATATGCTGAAATATCACACCTGTGGATTATTTCACATACACATGTAGTGTAATTCCTATATTCCCAATAGGCTCTGCGCATTGGAATAATATACCCTGTAGACATGACATAGGACTGAGGTCAGTATGTCTATCGAATATAGTAAACTAAATAGTGAGTGCCAGCTAGCTCAGAGATCACTAGAAACTTCCTCGAATACACAAGAAGGGATTCGTTTCTGACAACTGCATAAACATGACAACTTTGTTTCCCAAGAATAAAACGTATCTTCAGAGTCGTCGAAACAATAGATAACTATTTTACTCAGTCAATCGTGCATGCTTCGTTTCTACAGAGTTGCAGAGAAAATAGAGAAACGGGCGTTTCAATAAAAAGGGTTTATTGAACAGTGTTCTTTCTCATTTAAGAGAGGTGAACTGCTACAATCATTAGACAGAATGCAAAGTATAATGGGCGCAGAGTAAACAGTAATATAAAATAATACTGTAATAGCATTGTAAGGTGCTATGACATATAAAAATACATACATAAATAACACAGGCTAAAATGCTGAACCGGTGCTTCTAAAATACGCCTACCCCAATGTGCCTAACCTAGGTCTAGTACGAGGGAAGAAGTGTGGTCTTTAGCATGGGTTTAGTTTTGCTAAGAGTTGCCTAAGATTTCTCTAGGTTCTAATCAGCTCCATAGCTTAGAATGAGAGAGGTTGGTATCTCTTTCACTGACTCGATTTCCCAAGGCCCCGCAAGGGGAGTCAGAAACACTGGAGCTGGATTCTCGGCAGAGGAGGACAGCTTCAGATCAGTGCGTCACCTGGAGAGTTTGCTTCCTTCGGCATTTGCTGTAGCTAGCTGCGTTGTGCAAGTAGTAGTCGAACTGCACCGAACCACACTGTGCTTTGCCATAGCAAGTGGAGGTATATTTATACCTTGAAGGTGTTTTAGGAATGCCAGCTTTAACATAAAGTCAGGCATATGAACGTCATGAATGAACCCCTAAGGAATAGATGTTCATTGTATAATAACTGAGTTCTTGAAGAAATCAATATTCAAGCAAGGGGAAGTCCCTATCGGCTTAAGAGTCTGGTTTTCCAAGAAATCACTGTGACGTAGATGACGGATGGAAGTAGCCATGCCTGTATTTGGGCTGCATGGGCTATGCCCAAATAAGGACTGGATTTCTATGCCTATATAAGGGCAACGCGAATTGTACCTATATTAGGGCATGAATCGGGAAATTCAATAGGAATCTAAAATCGCACACAACACAGGTATGACATGATGTGTGTGAAATATGCTTATTTTTTAATTAAAGAAGCTCTTCTTGTACAATGAAAGAAGCCGAAATTCAATATGCAGAATATATGCTGATGGGTTAAGTGTAATATGCTATTTATTACTGTTATTGATTGTAGGTAGGGAACAAAAATTCTCAAAGGCAAAGCACTGAGTGTGCCATTATGCCGTTCCATCCCTAAACAATGGTAATACCACATGTATTACTCTCAGCTGATCTACAGATATTGTTCATACTATGATATCTTTGCATGTGTATAAGTCATAAACAAACATTTCTAACTAGAGCACAGGGTATACATACCATGCAAAGTCTAATAGCAACAACAGCACAATCCCTGAAGGACTGTTAAGCAACCACTGTAAGTGAATGTGATTTGCCCTATGCTGTACAGTTAAGTATCATGTGCGAGGTGAGAAATTGAAGTGCATTAAAGATTGCAACCTCCCACACATCACAACATTTTAAGGGCCCAAATGTCACCAACTCCTACTGGTTTGAAAGGGATAATTACCCTAAGTCCCACTCATACTCCCAACGGCTCTCAATGGCGCATGCCCTAGTCCATTCAGTAATATGAATTACAGGATACGTGTATTTTTCACTTGCTGGGAAGATATATGCATCTATATTACAGCGCTGTAGATAGTGGTCTAAATTATGATATTTCATAATACTCATCTCTCTGTAAGCTTTGTGGAGGAAGGTGTGTTGCATTTCCTCTTTAATAGCTCCCTACTAAGACACAGGGCGGGGAAGGGAACCACTGTATTTCATATCTTTCCTATCTTGCCAAAGGGGCAGGGGCATTGTCCATGCCCACCCCTTTGCATGGCAAGGGGGGGGGGACACGACGACTCTGCCTTACCAATAATTATACTAATACTACTAATAATATTAAATACTAAGGCAGCTAGTAGTCACCCTGGTTCCCTGTTCGGAATTTCGAGGCAACACATCAAGGATCAGCCAAGAATTTAAGAATAAAATTAAACAGTGACAGATTTATGTGGCGATATCCAACAAGGGAATAAGGACCTTCCCAACAGATCCACTTTTGGCCAAGTGTCCAAAAACACAGATAGGTCATAGCTTGTTGTTTAACAGTGTTTTGATACTAAGGAACAATGCAAGATTCTCTTCTCCCATACCCTTTTGAATAATTATCAGAAAGAGGATGGAGGCGATGCCTAAGAGAAATACTTTTCCTACGATTTTAATGAGCCCCTCTCCCCTTCTGTATAAAAAAAGGAACACTCTAAACTGCATGTTCAGTGAAATCAGGCTCTTCTGAAATAGTGAGAAATATAGGAGAACTTTTGAATTAACAATTATCTCTATCAGACCAAATTAAAGGTATCACATAAGCTTGGGTTTTCATTTGAAAAACTGGCACAATTTTCAAAGGTTAATTGAAGGGAACGCTCTTGTCCACTCACATTTAGACATCTAGCGGTCTGGTTTGGCTTACCAGACAATGCTATAACCAAGCTGAGTTATAATCAAAATGAGTCCTCTTCCATCTTAAAAAAGTTTTATTATGTCTCATCAGTATGCAGAATTACTATTACCACTAGCCTATATCCACACAACTCACATACCTCGTCACTCTACCTTCTCCTTCCTGAGGCATCAATTACAGAAATCATCCTAGCCTCAAATCATCCAACCTCCTTAGATCTATGTCAAACACTACAACAAACCTCCCTTAATCTAAGGAACATTCACTCAATATGCAATAAATCTAATTAGATTACTGAACACATTAATACTCATATTAACCCCTATGCACATTACAGCAAATACTAAAACCGTGAATGATTAAATACCATACCAGAGACTCTTCATACTGAATGTTATACTTTTTCAGATCTGCATAAGCAACTCAAAATGTGAAAAGGATAGTACTTCCACTTTAACAGTACTCACACTTAACAATTCATTCACAACCATACTAAACCCTTCCAACTATTCTATCTCTAACACCCTCTTTTTAAATACCATTTCATCACAATTATCCCTCAGTTGTAATACTCTGCTAGTCACCATTTATCACCTACCTGGAGACATTGGGGTATTCCTTGACAACCTTGTGTATACAAGAGTCACTATCGCTCAGCAAACTCTCTCATCACTGTTGTAACGAACTATAATCTTAAAAAGCCAAGAAAATCCAGTTGTCTTACAATCATAGAAATGAGGATAACTTAACATAGACGTGTAGTAAGATCCCACATGTAAGGTTTATCTTACCACAAATATGTTTAAAGCATCACAACCAATGCCTTAATGAATAACTTACTTACCTTCGGCAACAACTTATATGGTAAAGACTCTATCTAGCCCCAGATTAGTTATCTCACAATATTGCTCAGGAATCAGACTGGATGTGGAAAATCTAGAGCAGTACCTCTGTAAGGCGGTAGGTGCCGTTGATCGGCTCCGAATCATTGTCGTCCGTGTAAGATGTGACATGCACAGTTTTCGCCCTGGTGGAATGAGCCTCTAAACCTTCAGGGAGTTGCTTCTAGGCCAATGTGTAGCAGATCGTAATACAGAGCACAATCCGACTGGAGATTGGACGTTTCTGGACAGCTTTTCCTTTTCTTGCTCCGGCGAACCTAACGAAGAGTTGATCGGCTACCGGATGTTCTTTGATGTGATCAATGTAGAACGAGAACACTCTTTTTGGAGCCTGTCGATGGAGTCTCTCCTATTCTTTAGATGGGTGAGGCGGAGCAAAGAAGGTCAGCAGTGTGATGTTGTAGCCGATGTGGAGAGGTGTCACCACCTATAGTAGGGCAAAGGCATAGGTGCGAAGAACCAGTTGGGGAAGGAGCTGGTATATGGAGGGTGCACAGAGAGCCTGAAGCTCACCAACCTTCTTAGCCTATGTAATGGGAACTAAGAAGACTTTTCTTAACGGAAATCTATGGGATCTTAAGTTAAGGTACTTAATATTTATTCATCAGAAAGGAGGGAAGAGGAGTTGAAGTCCATTCAGTTCCCCATACTAGATACTACGGTAATCAAAAATGGAATGGACACTGGTATCTACTATAACCATTGGTTATATTTGAAAACCCTCATAGACGCTCAGGTCTTTTTGATGCGGTGTATATTTTTTTATCCGCCCCTTATCTAGCGTCATGGCATAGTCATTGGGTTTATCAAAAAGTGCTGTATGCCTGCCTCACCCGAGGCAACCTCTGGTAAAAGTAGAAGTGTCCAGAAATATCCGGAACATCAGAGGGATGATGTGTAGAGCAAACAGAAAAATAGTTAAAAAGCAGTGTCACACCAAAATCAGAAACAATAAACAATAAGTGGTACTTACACAACTTGTGTAGTTTCCATTGTTAAGTATGAGAAATTCCTTAGTTAAGGGTTAGTTCTTCCTCGTCAGGGTGCAGACGGTCGCTTTTAAGTGGTCCGTGCCGCGTGTAGGGGATCCTTTTCTCCTTGTGCTGACTCTGCCCCTGGTTGAAACTACACAAGTTGTGTAAGTACCACTTATTGTTTGTATTGTCCTGACGAAAGCTCCACAGACCCTGTTGGGCCAAAGGGAGCTGAAACATGTCGACCTTCTTCTAGATAGATCAGGTAATCCAGTAACTCGGTTACCATACATATCGTAGTATTTTTTAACTAGCAGTGCCCACCTCTTTAAATAAATTCAGATTTTGGTGTGACACTGCTTTTTAACTATTTTTCTGTTTGCTCTACACATCATCCCTCTGTTGATGTTCCGGATATTTCTGGACACTTCTACTTTTACCAGAGGTTGCCTCGGGTGAGGCAGGCATACAGGACTTTTTGATAAACCCGATGACTATGCCATGACGCTAGATAAGGGGCGGATAAAAAAATATACACCGCATCAAAAAGACCTGAGCGTCTATGAGGGTTTTCAAATATAACCAATGGTTATAGTAGATACCAGTGTCCATTCCATTTTTGATTACCGTACTTAATATTTAGGCTAAGATAATATTGGCTTTTTAGGCGTCAAAATCAAAGTTGTCAATCAGCGTCTTTTGGTACTCTTTTATCAGAAGGAAACTGCAGTACTGTGGGCTTAAAAGTCATCATGCACATAGCACTCTCAATGCAATTTCTTATGGTAAGTTTATCAGAGCAAAAACCAAAATGCAATGATGAGCCTAAATATAAGTAATAGGCTGAGAAGATGACAGCAAGGTTTTCAAACCAATGATATTCTAGCAATAAACTGGCAAAAGCTAGATGTCTGGTAACTAAACAAGTAAAGTCAGATATGGAGATCCGATTGTTTACAAGATATTTGCATCAAAGTGGGAAATTGTGCGATATTATAAATATGCACTGGTATCTCTTACAAGCTGACAATACATAAACAACCCTGTACCATAGAGCCTGGTATCATATTTTTGAGCAGAACATATTAGAGATATAGTGACTAGTAGCCAATTAATAACAATTGATTTAGAGAAAATGCATTGATTGATTAATTTATGTTTTTATTGTTGTGGAGATTGCAGTTTTTGTGAGTTGTCTATGAAGAAATGTAAGCAGGTTAAGAGTAACAATAGGAAGGAATTTAGTATAAGATCATTATTCAAGTGAAGGAACAATTATGTTGAGGATATGATTAGTTGCCCGGTCACATGTAATATATAGGTAGCACAATCAGACTGGTGAAACAATGGAAAATGGAAGATGTTTGGGCCTGCTGTGTAGTTCCTATAAATCTATATAGAATCTGCACGTTTAGACAACATAAACTAAGGGATTGGTGTCCAGACACCCCCAGGGACTATGTTAGTCTGTAAACCAGCTAGCTCACAGTGCCACTAAGAGCTCCCCAACCATTTCCAAGGAGTTAATAGTTTCTGGCAACTATTGAACATGACAACCCTGATGCCTCAGGGACTGTGGAAACAGAACAGTACTTTTTGCTAAGTCACTCGTGCTTACTCGCTGTCAGAGAGATACACAGAATAAACGGTGGGGACGTTTTCAATAGGCATTTATTGAACCAGCGTCATTCGACTATAAAATAAGTGCGCTGCAACAACCATTAGGCAGAAACAGATATATACGATTACAAGCATCAACAGAGTAAATGAAAGGTAGAATTCTACCTTAGTGCTAAAACAGTTAATATATGCAGGCATATAGATACATGGCAGTAATCATGAGTACTCCTACGATGCAAACCCTAACTAGATGTACCTAGGTGTACCTAACATGTTTGTTGGTGTATATCCAAGAATCCTCCTAGAAAATAACCAACCCTATTAGCTGATATGAGAGAACATAGGATCCCGTCTTGGTCTCGATGTGGACACCCTGTGAGGGATGTCAGACCACTGCGTGCTGGAGTGTCTGCGTGCAGCGACTTTAGCGTCTTGCATCAGCATGGAAGCTTTTTCTCCTTTGATTTTCCCAGCAAAGATGTGGAAGTTACATACCCAAAAGGTACCTCCAGGGGTTCTACCTAGATGTGTCATGGTACTGTGGGCATGTCGGCCAAGGATGACGATTGTGGTGACCCTTATACAGAGTTATTATGCAGAAGATGGTAATCCTGCTGTGATACTAAGAATCCTAATGCATAATAAATGAAGCTAGTTTTCTGAGAAAACTACACAACATTTATTCGGCACCTTACTGGGTAAAAGGTCAGCACCAGTACCGTTATGTAGAGCAAGGTCGGACAAATGTAGATAAAAGTTTGTGCATCTACCTAGGCCTATATTGGGGTACATTAGGGTTCATAACAGGCCATTAGGAAAGGTGATAAAAATACTCTTTATCTACACACAATTTGAATTCAAAGTGCCACCAGAAGGTGTAGGAATCAAGAGTTAAACCCACGTCAAATGGAACCAAGAGTGTTACTTTATGCACTTTAATGCCTGGTGGCTTAAATTAAGATGAAAGGTGGTGCTGCTTGCCTATTCCACGATTACCGCTTAAAAAATACCTGACTTTTCTTCATGAATATATGTATTTATTTATTTTTAACTGTAATTTCTTTTATGATTGATTAGGTCCATGGGTTTTTTACTCTTTTTTTTTATATGTACCCTCATTTCAGTCTTGTAGCTTTGTAAATATTGTTTATTTATTAGTATTTTAATTGTAATCATATAAGCCACAATATACATCTTTGCAGTGCTCTTTACCATTGACACACAGACACACACACATTTTCACAAAAACTAAAAACAAAAGTTAAAGTGGTGTTATAGTTGGGTAGCCAAATTACACCGGAATGTATGTTAAAAAAAAAACAAAAAACAAAAATAAAACACTGAACTATGCCAGTTACCGGTTTGGAACCAACTATAACTTCCGTGCACCTGATGCACTGCTTATGACCTTGCATCACTGAAGCGATGTTAAGTGATATTACTTCAAGTTATAGCTACTTCACTAAACTAGAACTGGTGAATTTCAATGTTTTTTTTGTTTTTATATATAGGTTCTGGTGTCATTTCAACACCGAACTATAACTTTAGTTTTTTTCAGTGAATTGTGGTTTTGTTACGATATACCAAGTTATGCACATGAAATACAATGATCCAGCACTCCACCCAAAAAAGTCAACAATAATCAAATTTAGCAGAAATCTGAATCCATTCAGCAGGTCTGTATATAAATGTTCCTTTTTAGGTTTCAACTGCAAAAAGCTGCACAAGCAGCTTTTGCGCAGGAGAAATCTAATGAGAACTGTAGTGTGGGTTTGGGTCGGCCCTCGTCATTCATTGGCTGGCTCCATAAATGGAGCATAGCCATTGGACGAGGGGCCTGTCCGTCAATGCCGGACCAGATTCGGGGGCGTTCCCGAGATTCTTTGGCTTTTGCCGACGTCAGCCGAAAGCCGGGAACGCCCCCGAATCTGGTCCGGCATTGCCGGCACCTGATTTTCGAGTATTTTGTCCGCTGGCAGGTGCCCACCCTGCCAGGGACCTTGCCGCTGTTGTGGTACCCCGAGCGAGTGCCCACCTCGCTTAATATTTAGATTTAAGGCCGGTGCCCACCCGGCATTGCTCCGTGTATTCACCGCCGCGGCCCAGAGTGAGAGGAGGAAGCAGCGCCCGCCTTCAAGCCCGGGCCGCGCTGGGATTGGCCCAGCCGGTCGAGCCCCCTTCTGCGTCATCGCAGGAGGAGGAGGAGAGAGCCGGAAGGAGGAAGCAGCCTGCATCGACCGTCCCGAGGCTCCCGAGCACAGGAGGAGCCCCGGGGAAAGAGAACGTCCCTCCGCGGCCCCGGAGAGTCCCGAGGAGCGGGAGCTCTCCTCCAGCAGCCGCCGGACCCGGTGAGTGCCTGCAAGGGGAGAGGGGCGTCGGGACACATTGTCGGTGTCCGCCCCTCCCCCCGTAGTGCGATCTCGCACCCAGAGAGCAGAGAGCTCAAACCAGAGACCCGGATGTACGCGTCGCTTCGCTTTTAATGCACCACTTCACTTCTGATGCACCGAGTCGCTTCTCCTGCACCACTGCCTCCCCGAGCACCACTTAATTTCTCATGCTCCCCTTCCGGGCACCCTTTCGCTTGTTTAAATAGCAGCCTAATAATGCTCCTTGAACAATTAACACCCGTCTGCCACGTTTCATGATATTCAAATGTGTGGTCCGCTCTTACCACCTCTGTGCCCAGCGTGTGTCATCGTCAGCACATACACACGCGTGTTAGACACCTGCTAGTGACACGGATCCTCAGAGGCACGTGAACGCCTATGAGACCTATAACTCCCCCCCCCCCCCCCCCCACACTTCGGCCATAGTTTCTTACAGATCTGTCGAGGTAAATACGTAAATCCTCAAGAACAACAAATCGCCGACACTAGGGACATGTTTGGGAGGAAGGCACACTCTAAACACGTCAGCTGCGGTCACTGTCAGTTAATTCATGTGACATTCCTACGTGTGACTGCATTCGGGGATCTCCTTTCCCAAAGCCAGCCTCTGGGTAATTGGTTAATTAGAGGTCATAACGGTGAGGAAATGGCCTCCAGAGGGCATCTGATTGAATCTACGAGTTAATGAGCAGCTAATAACCCAGGAACAGCGAAGCAAAGAAAAGAAGGAAAACGGCCACCACAGTGGTGACGCGAGGCGTTTAAAGAGAGAGTGCACTGGCAGCCGGGACAGGAACTTGGGGAGTAGCTTGGCTTAGTAACGGCATCTCAAGTTGGTGATGGTGGGCTGGGGGTGGGCTGGGGGCGGGTTGGGGGGGGCAGGGGGGGTTAGCCCATTCTGCTGCCTCACCGCAGTCATTCCGCTGTGAAATAAAATGCCTGCAACCCGTGGGCATACTCCTGACTAGCTACACAGGTGCCTAGATCGTGCAGGGCAGGTGGGGTACACATTGCCATGCGCATCACTATTCCATGGTAAACGCTTCTTGCAAACTTTTTGTACCTCAATACAAAAAAGCATTTACAATGCAACGGTTTCGACTTTGGAAAAGTTAGAGCTATTGGCAATGTAAAGGACAATGCCATTTATTTATCTGTTTTCAAAACCAACACATAAATACAAATGTTGTCATTTACCATGCCAATAGCTCAAACTTTTCCAAAGGCGAAACCGTTGCATTGTAAATGCTTGTTCTGCCTGCATTCAGGGAGGACAATATTGGAGATTAATGAGGTGGCTGCCTAAAAAGAAAATTATATACGATCAGAAGTGGTTGAAGAACCAGCTAGAAAAACGTCACACTATTATTATTGCCCTGAAGAAGTCCTTAGGGACGAAAAGAGTTGGCTACGGTCGTGTGATTCTCAAGAATAATATGAATAAAGAACATTTATATAAAGACCTGCTGAATGGATTCTGATTTCTGCTAAATTTGATTATTGTTGACTTTTTTGAGTGCAGTGTTGGATCATTGTATTTCATTGTAAATTGTGGGAATTTCCCTTGGAAGCTTAGGAGTATTGAGCTTCAGGCCCTTAGCACCCTGAGTTTAGGATTACTCAAACCGGACTATTGATAGGTGCAGTCATTATTGCCTTACACCCTGTGCTCCTCTTTGCTGTTTAAGTACCAAGTTATGCATATGCTCAACTCCCTTGGACAGCATGAGGCCAACCAGGCCCTGCACCTATACCCTAACCGGCCTCCAAACCCTGTGCAAGACACTTGGCCCTGCATAAGGAGGGTTGGCAAACCGAAGCCCTGCAGGTGCCCAACTGTCCTGCTGCACACGGCTGGACAGGCCCTGAATCAACCCCCAGCAGATGGCCTTCAGCTGTGTGTATGGATTGATCCTGCACCCAGACCTGACCAGACCCTTTTATTTAAAAAATATATATTTTCGCCTGCTGTAGCACAAAGAAGGGGAAAACTCTTGCAACCCATCAGAATTGACTATTTTTTTTGATACTGCAGAAGTAACCCGTTCATACCCATTCCAAGCCCCTCTTTAAATACTAGTGTCCGATTTAGAGTTTGGTGGACAGATTATTCCATTACAAACATGATGGATATCCTATATGACAAATACATGTGCCAAAGAATATAATACACTTGAAATAAGTCAGATGGGATAACAATCACGTTTGAGATGAAGTAACCTGCTGCCACACTTTAAAGGACTTGTTACGACTTTGGCGGTCCTACTGCGGATGGTGCCACGTGCTGTCCGCTGTAGGACCGCCAAAGCCGTGGTGGTGCCGCCCTCCAAAGTAGGACTTTGATTTTGGTCTGGCGGGCGATCTGTTAGGCTCATAGAAGAGCCTAACATGCAGACCGCCGCTCTCAGAGCGCAGACTGCACCTTCCTGCATGGTGTGACATACATGCCACACCGTGCAGGAACTGGGGGTCCAAATCCAGGGATACATGTGCACGTAAACACTCATGTATCCCTAGGACCAGAGGCAGCAGGGGGCCCTTTAAAGTTCCCTTTGTTGCCTCTCCGCCATCCTTTTCATGGGAGGCTCACCGCCATTAAAAGGGCAGTGTGGAGAGGCAATTCGACTATGCTCGGCGGTGCCACTGCGGCACTACCATCATATTTCAGCCTGGATCTCTAGCAATTGCAGCAGTCTTGTGGCGGTCCGACCACCCTAGTCGAGGGCGGGCCGGCAGTGTGGCTGTGTTTCTCAAAAATGGCAAACATATTTACAACAAATTACAAAAAGAACTTGGTGTAATTCCATACAGCCAATCAGTCATTTTTCAGTATCAGAGAGAAAGCTTGTGAAATCAAACTTTGGGAATCCCCGCCCCCTCTTTTTATGGACCATAACGGACAGATCAGCTATAAACATTTCATGAAGGAGCCAATGTGTATTAACATTTTATTTTGGAAAGTTTCATGCAGATTCATCAAATGATGCCAAAGCTATTAAAGAAATAAAAAATGTATTTCCTATGGAACGTTTGACCCAACTATAACTACACTGGCTCTAAGACTATTAAGTGTAATATACATGTCACCATTTGTGGATGATATATTTATTATGAATTGTTATTTTATTAGGTATGGTTCCATGTCTAATGTGTTTTGTTTAGAGTACACTCAATTTCTTTTATTAATGACTTTGCAATATATACATTAACTGGTGAAGGTCAGTGTTTTGTTTAAAATGTATTAATGACTATATACATATATTTGTTTAAAGAGCAACATTCATCCAGTAGCTTGATGCTCCCATTGCACTACAAACGTTTCCCAATATACAAAGTGATGCAAAAAAAAAAAAGGATAACTTTAGGGGTAGAAGAGAGCCACGTTTTGAAAGACTTGGGCAATGATCATGAAGTGATTTAGGGACCAAAGAGACAACTTGAACTTTATTCTTTTTTTTTTAACTTGAAGCCAGTAGAGTTTTGCTAGTGCTGGAGATATTGAGTCACATTTTCTGTGCCTAAACACATGCAACATTTTGGACAAGCTATAATTCATTCAATAATTTCTTAGGAAGATATCGATCTACTGCATGACCATAGTCCACTATGGCAGAGATGAAGGCATTCATAATTTGGATTTTATAAAAAATTGAAAATAGAAGAATGATCCTTAATTGAAAAGACACCGGTCTTTGCTGTGGACTTGGTTGCTCTTTCAACTTAAAACCTCTGCCAAATTTGACACCTACATTTCTCACAATTTCAACTGCTACTCGTTTTGTAGCCAGCAATGATGACCAAAATGAACAGTTCCATATTGTGGTGGAATAGAAAGGAGTTAAGTTTTACTCCATTATATTTTAGTTGATTTTGAGTCATTGATAAATAAACACTAATCAAACAGCTGCATAGACTTTCATCTTGGCACTGATGTCTTAATCAGTTGTAACGAGGATCGCAATATCATTGACATACATGAATAGTGAGACTCCGTTTGACTGAATTAACTGAGACAATGGGACCACGTATAAAGTGAAAATCAGGGGGCATAATACTAACCCCCATTGGCACCCCACAGATCAAAACTTTTGCTTCAGATAAATAGGCGTGTACTGCAACTTGGATTATATAACAACACCATCCAAGTCATCTAAAATCACTTGGTTAACGGTGTTAATAGCCGCTGATAGATCCAGTAGGATCAAAGCTGCTTGAATGTCTTGGTAAACACAATGCTGTAGATTATCCATAAATGCCGTCACAACCCATCAGTGGTACAACCCACTCAGAATCCAGTTTGGAGAAAATTATGTGACTCCACAAACTAATGGCTGCTGGAAGAGCGGTCTAAAATTCTCTACACGGTCAGGGTTTAATGTATGGAATAATCCATACTCTTTAATTTATCTGGAGCACGGTCTGAGATCAAGGGTTAATTAAATTCAATGTGGACAGGGGCATAGGATTTTAAGAGAAAATCTTGATGAAGTCTGGTGGGTAGAATGTCTGAACCTTATTCTGAATGCCTGCTTTTTTTTAGGTCATGTGTTAACCAAGACCTTTTGATTAAATTATATATCTGTCACTTGGTTGTTTTAGCATTTTGGAGTAAAATTATTCTTGAAATAAATCATACATTTAGCTTTTTTCACTAGGAGCACATCTGCACAATACAAAGTAGGTCCCTTCTATTATGAGAGCAAAACTAGAGAGGTGCTCTAGCTCCACCCACATGTAGTGTGCCAGGAGAACATGTTTTAATTGGGTAGACGTGTGCTTCCACAAAAAAAGTGCTTGACCTCCATGCAGCTATGATCATTTTGTTTATTCATCCAGCTACCTAATTTTTACTTTCAGGGGCACGCAAAACATTGAATTGCTATTTAAGTGTCTTGGATAACTAGATCATTTATTCTGTTTTTCCCTGACAGCAGCACAGATGGGTGGCGGGCCGTCATTGACCTACATGGATTGTTAGGTCTGCCTTGACAGTGCAAATGTCACCTGATATTTTAAACTACACTATTATCATTCTACAGTTCTTTGCCACCAAACAAACAAATATCGATTCCCATGCTATTTAGTTGTAATGCTTCACATTACCATAAAACAATCCCTTAACACCAGACACATTGGCATTGCCAAAGCTCGTTGTTTTTACTTTATTATTACTTTAGTGTTGCCTATGTGTGTAGAGCCTAATGTGAAAGAAGAAACTTTCTACTAAATGTGAGCACAGTGTACATTTCAGGTTTATCAATTCCTGCCAAAGCTGTTGTAAATTCCTTTTGGAGTGGGCTTTGTTTGTCTGACTGGTGTTAATTTACAAAAGGGGGTGGTGGTGGACGGACCACCCCCTTTTGTACCGCTTTGGCCGCCCTAAGTGTGGCAGGGTATGCTCAGACGTGAGTCCCTTGCTCACTTTGCCACTGGATTCAAGCAAGCCGGGCTGAAGACGGCTGTAATGTCAGAAACCGGTCCTCGGAAGCTTGTTTCCGGTCCAGGGAAGGCATGGCTTGGCAGTTCGGGCTGGACTGTTCCCATGAGGCACAGGGTCAGACTGATTTGCATATAGCCATGTCTGAACTGGGGTGGCAGAGTGGGCTAAAGAACGGTGATAGATCAAACCCAGATATTTTGACTGGGTGTGAGTGTTTGATTGGTTCAGATGCTCCGTCCATCACCACCCCCTTTTGTACCGGTGTTAATTTACAGCATAACAGATTTAATTCTTTTTTCCCTTCTTTCTCTCTATTCTTAGCCTCATTTTTCTTTCCTTCTTTTTTTCATTCGTTCATGCTTTCTTTCATTTTTTTCTATCTTTCTTGTCATATTTCTGTCTTGCATTGTTTCTTTCCTTCTTTCCCTTTTGTTGTTTCAGTACTCCTTTCTTGCCTATTTCTTTTGTTCTTTCTTTACAGCCTTCTTCCTTTCATTCTTTCTTGAATTTTCACCATTACATGCTTTCTTTCCTTTCTTTCATGCTCTCGTTCTGTCCTCCTTTAATTAATTTTCTTTTAGTTCTTTCTATTTGTTTCTTTACTCTATATTTCTGGCTTTCTATCTTTCCTCCTTTTACTGTTTCTTTCCTTTTTCTCCTGCCTTCTAGTCTTCTTTTACCTTTAGTTCCTTATTTTTCTTTCTGCCTTCTTTGTGTTCATCCATCTCTTTCCTTTCTTGTCGCTTTCCTTCTTTTTCAAAGGCAAGAGGCTGGCAGCTGAAGTCAGAGCGATTGGCTTTTTCTTTAGGTCTGTGTTACCCAAGACCTATTGATTTTGATTTAACTAAACATACGTGTACAACATGGTTACAGTTACTCATAGGAGTTTTCAGCCAGACTTCATCCATTAGTCTGTGGTTGTCATTCAATTGTTTCTTCCACCCAGAACAGCATACATCAAGGGGCAAAGCAAAAGCCAACTTCTAGCCATTGGCTGATTTCCCAACGAATTACAGCATGCTGCCCTTTCACAAAGAGACCATCCACACACAAAGTAACTCCCATCACTGCCAGGGAGTACTGTGGTAATGTGCGATTTCTGAGCCCAAACAACATTTTTGCCTTTAAGTAAGTTTTTATTTTTTGGGGAATGATGAGGGTTCTTTTTTAGAATGATAAGGGCCTGGCAACTTTTCAAATAAAGTTCTACAAAAACTATGACAAAACAAAAATTGCCAAAAGGCTGATGGCCAACACCAGACCTACTGGCTTTCCCAATACTTATGATATAATGGAATGCGTAGAGTCCAAATGAGATTTTATTGCGACTGTCAAAAAATTGATAATTGATTGGATTTTAAAGCTGAACTCATTAATAACTGTGAACACTTCTTTTGAAGCATTTGATGCGGTCGAAACTTCTCTGGGTGTTATATGCCTGGGTTAGGCCCATGTAGCAACGTTGCACATTTTCTTATATTGCCCTCTTTCTTCACAATACCATTTTACAATAACCTTTTGCACATATTCGCATGATTGACAACGTTGGATTAGCTTCTCTGAAACAGCTTTGCTTACACATTTCTCTTTGTGCAACATTATCATGATGAGTTGAACAAAGAGACAGTCAAACTCTAGTAAGTAGAGCAAACTAACAAACACTTGCGCGGTCAAAAAGAGATCACTGTAGCTACAGATTATGTCATGCATGTGCCCTTGTTTGTGAATTGGAAAAGCATTAGTGTCATTAAAATCAAACAAGACTAATGGTTCTAAACTTCAGCTGAGTGGCATTCAGGGGAACATCAAATGTAAGTTAAAATCCCCGAATAGCAATTTATCAATGATTAAGGTGGAAAATGTTCTAAGGTGGGAAATCAGTCATAGACCCGACCGCCCACGCAACTACCAGTTGGTGTGTTAAATAAAAACAGATGCCAGTTCTGTTTTTTGTTTTTAGTCTTCAATTTTAATTTGGAGCATTTCAAGAGCAGGGTGAAAATCTTCTACAATTTTCTCACATTTTATTGATTGGTTAAAAATCATAGCTTGACCTCCACCTTGTTTCTCCTCCCGGAACCAGACGTTATACGATTCCTCCAGCATGCAAAGCCGGTCATCCTTTCCTTCATCTAAGCCTCAGTTAAGCATCAAAAGTCCAACCCTTTCTCTAAAATCAGGTCAGTGATATTAGAACGCTTTTTAACTGCTGAAAGGCATCAACTTGGATGCCATACATAACTGTTTGGCAGGAGGGCAATAGGTGGTTGAAGTATGCCGTTGGTGTACAATTACCCCTTCTTGCATACAAGTCACCAACAGAAGCTAATTTACATAGTTCTCTGGATAAGTACTGTATTAGGGACTTATTCAATGATGTCATCTGCGAGTGGCAGCATTCTGGGAAGAGAAACCCGAAATGATATTCAGCAGGAGTTCCACATTTATATATATATTAGAAATATAAATGTTGGACTGGGAGTGCCTTCACCATCTTTTCACCTTTTTATACAGGAACTCTAGCACTTTTATTAATGCAGTTTGAAACAAAGTCTTTTTTTGAAAGCAAATATGACGCTTCGGACTGCTCATTCTTGATCTAGTGAGACATGATTTAAGGAGTTACTTCACAAAAAGGCAGCAACGCGCTTTGTGGTTATTTAATGATAGTTTTTCTAGGCCCTCAGTCTGTTTTATGGCCTTTAGAACTCCACACCTACAATTAACCATTGTCCATTCTATCGCACATGCCAAAGATTCCTTACTTCCTTCACTTGAAGCCATAAAAACACTGTACTGATAAAAGTAAACCAATCTTACTAGCATCCTTTGGCCAAATCTATAATTTGCTTTTGCCACTCCATCATTGCAATGATGCACTGCGATTTGTTGGAATGAGCAGGAAGGAGAACTAGAGTAGGAGTTGAGCCCTTTTATTTATTCCAATTCCAATGAACACAACACCCCTGCCACTACTGAGCTCCATAAGCCTCAGGGCTTAACTGTCACCACCGTGTACTGTAGCAACACCAGGAGCGGCTGGGGGAAACCGTTAGAGGAAACAAGGACATAGAGGGGAGCCAAGGTGAGGGGAAAGGTACAACCTAAGAATCTGAATGTAACAAACTACATGTGTAATAATTCAATCAAGTTGAAAATGGAAACCGATTACAACACATCCCCATCCCATAAATTGTAGGACAATATAGTGTGTGGGCCAGGAGGGCACTCCCCATCAAAACACAACATGCATTCTCTTCACATAAGCGACGGAAAGATGCAGTCTTTATTCCACGAGAGCACATCTGCATTCCTCGACGAGTGAAAGGTACCTCTGGAATCAGCTTCTAATGTAGAAACATTTTGTGAACCTGGTACTCCCACTAGAGATTTATTGCAGTTAGGTATTCTGTCCATGCTCCATACTCTTCCATCTTCCAAGATCACAATATTTGTACTGACTTTAATTACTATCAATCATTTGGAAATACTGACATTTTCCTTCTGTTGGAATCGAGTAGTTTAACCACTACCCAGTCACCTACTTCCCATTTACCGCTTTTAGTACTGTGCTTCAAGTCATACCTCCATTTATATTTATTTTGACGATGACCAACTTGCTCACACACCCCTTCTTTATGTACCCATCTCAGTTTCCTCCCACTCAACCAACTAGAGGTTAACTTTGTTCATGGGTGTCTATCTTTAAGTGAACAGAACGGAGATATGCCTGTGATTGAGTTGGGAAGAGTGAGATCGGACAACATTTTTGGGAGGGCCTTTTCTGCAGGTTCACATAAACATGAGCAAGCTGAACATGTTCCTTTATCATTCTATTTACTCACTCCACTAACCCATTTGACCTGGGGTATGCCTTCCTCTATATATGCGTCAATCAGGAATTCAATAAGATCACGTGTGGTGATGTGACTCACCACTTTGGTAACAATTTAATGGGAGTGATGATACCCAAGTACTAGCATAACATTTTTCTGCCCACATGAAGTGTTTGAATGGACGAATAATATCTACGCCAAATCTGTCCAAAGGTTTAAGAGGTACTTCGACTTAGTGCAATGGTGCCCTTACGGTACTGTCAATTTTATCACTCATAGTACACTTAAGACACTCCTTGACATTGTTTTCCACAACATTGTCCATACCTGGGAACCAGTAAGTAGCTCTGACCTTTGACTTGCAGATGCCGCTATCCTGGGCTAACTCTGCTGTGTTAAACTATAAACCCTTGGGCGGTATTCTTCTATCACTTCTCATGAATGTCACTGTGTAAGCTCAATCCATGCCATAACCTCCCAGTTTTTGATTTCTCCTTCCATATTGTTCGGACTCGTAGGCCAACCGTTGACACATTTTTCTATCACCAGATTCAGTGTTTGATCCTTTTCTTTGCTTTCTTCCCACACTTCCTTCAGGACGCCTGAAATGCAGAGTTATAAAAAGGGATGCTTTGTACTGCCTCTTCCCCCTCTTCAGGGGAGTCTGGACAAGCAGTCCTCAGCTATGTTTTTGCTTCCTGGTACATATTAAATTTAAAAATGATATTTTTCTAAAGCTAGGATTTGGTTACGCAAGGGGTGGTCCTATCCCTATACTTGGAGATAAACATGAATGTGAGAAGTTTGTTGTGGTGCGTTATGTGAAAGGGAGAGGAATATCTATAATATGATATGGCCCAGTAACAGGCAAATGCCTCTCTTTCAATGGTGGAATAGTTATACTCCAAATCTTTCAGAGTCCTGGAAGCAAAAGCCACAATCTTTTCCTTACCATCAACCACCTGCGCTAATATGACCTCAAATCCTTTTCCACAGGCATTGACCAGATATGTCTTTGCCTGGCACCAAAGTTTCCTAAAGATGGTGCACTTATGATGGCTTGCTTAACAGTCATAAGATTTTTGACAAGTTTGACCCAGTCAAAAGGAGCTTCCTTCTTAGCATATTTCTCACAGGTGCAGAATGGTCTGAAAAATGTTTACAAACTTTGCCATGCACTCTAACAAGCACATGAAGGACTTCAATTATTACTTGGTCGCGGGTGGTGGTACTTCCTTGACAGCTATCACTAGGTCAATCTTGGGTATGACGCCATTGTCATGGAAAATGTTAAATGAGAAAATAAGGTGCAACAACAGTGGAAAGCGCTACACCGCTATACATGGTGAAAGAACAGTACTGGCCAAAACTTTGTGCTGATTAGAGAGAGGTAAAGAGTTCACTTGAAGACAGAACAGAATGAATACCTTGAAAGGTTACAGTTAAAGGCTAACTCGTGTTTAGCAACTTTGAAGGAATTTATGGCTTTAGCACATGGGCTTACTGGTACGTATTTTATGTCTCCAAATAAATTGAAACTTGATTAGACAATGCAAGCTTGAGATTGAATTAGTCAATAAAACACGAAATCTGATAAGAGGTCTTTGAAGCACAATGATAAAGCCCACATGTAAATAAAAATGCATTTACCATAAATACACATGCATTCATGAATGAAGAATAGTTAGTTTGTTAATTATTGTAAAACTGCAATAAAGGATGTGCAGAGGATTAGGCCAAAGTTTGGGGTTAAGGGGTCAAAGGCATTTTAGTGTTCTACTTTCAATCTGTCAATTATTATTTGCTGTTTTGTAATAAAGTATCGTCTAGTTTTGCATATAAGAAGCTGCAGATTGAGACAGGCTGCTTACTTGTGTGGACTTGCCCTCCACCTGTCGTGACAATAAAGAGCTGTTTTCGCATTGCCGAAGGGGAGTCTGTCTTCTTTTTTATTTTAAAGTCACCCTCCAACAATTGGCGAGCCAGATAGGAGTGCCTCATGCCCCCAGCTGACTGTGCACACTGGAATACCACTCAGTCCACGCTGCATAGATTATCTGCGCATCTTTGATGAGATAAGCAGACACAGTGTTTTTCAAAGTTCTGCCTATTCACAGAGACGGGCAGGATCCGCGGACTGTTGTATTTTAAAGGTGAGGACAATGCGGCCTACGTTCCGTATTTTTTTTGTATATATCATTTGACTTGTCTCTTTTGGCAATGGTAAACACAGATGTACATAAGAGATATAAGGTTATATAAGACATAAGGGTATCACATGCAAGATTGTGTACATGCGTTGCACAATATCAGGAAAGGCGCTGCATAACCAATTAACTTGTTTTTCACAAGAAATGGACAATGTGGGTAATTTGAAGTTGGAAGGTGTCAATATGTGTTTCAATGTTTGACATAGAGGGACAGCTCAAAGACACTAAACTTTACCTAAAAATACAATCTGAACACTCAAATTACTATTTTGGATCTAATGTCAAAAGTCATTCCATGATCTGAGAGACGTATGGTTTGAAAAATGGTGAATAACATTTAGAAGAAGTTGAAGTGTTCATATTTTTAATGCTGACTGTGAATGAGTGTGTGCATGTAAGTCGTTGGAAATGTGGCCATAGTGTGATATTGATTTGTAATGTTGTTGCATAGTGTTATTGTAATGTAAAATCTTTAATTTATGATTGACAAGATACAACTGTTGAATTGTTTTGTCAATAAGAACAAATATAACGTTTTAAAGGAGTATTATTTGACCAGATAGATAAAAATTAAATTGTAGAAGTTGGTTTAAACATGAGTGATCATGGAGACTTCCTTAGAGCATATGCAAAAGACCTTTCCACAAGATCAGAGAACATTTCATTTCGTAAATACTGTCTAGAGTGGTTTAAAGCCACTCAGAAACACATGTAACCCTGGCCAAAGAAAGGGACATTTGACAATAAAATAGTAGAGCATTGATTAAGTATCTTAAGAGTAAATATGCAGGAGGCAAACTGCAGATGTGAGAAGCCACTTTAGCTTTCTGGCGAGTTTTCTGTGAGAAGTCTAAGGACTCTCCAAAGGCTGATAGCCCTAGTACCCCATCTGCCTCCCCCTTCCATATGATCCTATGAGTACTTCCCCCAAGGTACCTGGCATTTATCAACGGACACAGCTACAGGAAGCCGCAATAAGATTTGAGAACCATGAAGTTGAGACTCCTTCAAAATCCTCCAAAGTAATCCCTAATATTGCTCCACAGATGTCTAAACCAAAGCACACAAGTGCTCCTAGACAGCAAGTTAGGATGGGAGATTCCCAGTTTTCAGGACAACTAGAAGTGCAGTTTACAATGCATGTAGATCCAGCCTCGCCCCAAGAGGGTAGAGATGAAGAGCAAAGTTAAGGAGATAGTGATGACCAGTCCCACATCTCATCAACAACACTGCATGTGCTGCAGAGAACAGACATGACAGGAAGGGTAGGTAGGGAGCGAATGTCTACCCCACAGCGGAGAGATGTAGAAGATGTTAGATGCAGTGACTATATGGCTAGGGCTGATAATATGACACAATGGCCAGTATCCCAAGAGAATGGACTGAAGGTAGTCTATCACCTTGGCAGAAGGAGAAAGGGAACCTAATGGTTTCACCAGAAAGTGTTCAAGAATGAAGGTTGGAGAGATGCAAGAGACGGAAGGAGAGAAGGCTATTGTGATAACCTTTCAGGACAGATTCAGGAAAGTTTGGGGAGAGTGGCAAATAGAATAGAATCTATACATAGGCGTGTAGATAACATGGGTGAAATACTTCAAACCCCAAAGGCTAGGCACTCCACTCATGAAATGAGCAACCAAGAAAGACCCCTTATTGATTTCGACTACACAAAGGGTGCAAAGGGTTTGCCTAGGTGTACTAATACTAGCGAAAGAGAGCAGGATATGTTCTCTAGAGATAGGAAACCCCGAGCGACACAGCTTGAGCGGTTGCGGATTCAGGGAACTCATGGCCAGCCATACCCCAGGATGGGATCTTGTGAGGCTAGGGGAGGATTGACACTACATTATAGACCGGTGCAGCAGATGACTGTACCCTAGTGAGAAAGTTGCTGAAGGAGAAAATTGTTGGTGCAGTGTTGTACCTTAAGTGGATAATTTGGAAGAATGGACTGAAAGGGTAACTCCGGATAGGAGTCCATCTATTATGTGCACGTTAAACATTGGTGTATATACACGTAGTTCCAATGCAGCAGCAGAATGCAGTACTCGACTCGAAAGAGTTACCCAATCATTGATAGTAAACGTGACGAGGCCAGTCAATCACGTTTCACACGCGCGCATAGACAACAGGCACAGGTCAAATAGCACGACCGAACTCTTGTTAGCATTCACGATGAAGAATCTGAAGGAGACGGTCGCTCCTTTTTTTACGCTCGAGTAAGTTGGAATCCTCGATATTTCTAGAGGCTTAGGTGCTGCGCATTCACTGTTTTTAACTCGCATTGAGGATCGGCACCACACTTGATGCACTCACATCGTTTTAGTTTCAATGAAGATTTTCTTCCCCTTTGTTTTAAAAAAAAAATAGGCACGCCGCTCGAGAAAATACATCCTGTTTCCTTTAAGTATCACTGTGTTATATATTCACGCTCGTAAACCCATAATCGGTGGGTTCACAAGTTCACCCTGCTCCTCTCGCTTTTTTTTTTATAATACTCATGCCCACGGATAGATATTTGGCTCTTTACGGAACTCGGCCCTGTTTTGTAATTTCACTTAGTCAACCCGCTATCAGTGCTTCCACATTGAGCTTATCACGAGTTCAATCACCACCCTAATTTTTGTTTTTAGGAGCCGGCACTGTCACTAGTATAGATACACACTCTGGCCTTTGAATACCACGTAATTGGTGCATTCACATTGAGCCATATAAGTAGTTTAATCGCCACGTTAATTTTCACATTAGGAGACGGTATAGTAACAAAGTGTAGATACACAGTCTGGTCCTCAAAACCAGGTTAATCCCCGAAATTTGTTTTCAATAAAACGGATTTCCTCATGTAAAATTTCGCACGGGTTCACCGTTATTAACAGCGCCACTGTACATCATGCACACTCGAGTTATGATCCCAGATAATCTTTAAATATGTCGAGCCTATGACCCAGCCTATTATTATTTCAGGCAGCAGCCGAGGCGTCCGTTGACCAGTAATTTTCAAAACGGTTGGTTTTGAAGAAACTCTCAAGGTATGTGGATAATGTAAACTATGATAGCACTACCACATTACCACCGACCGGATAGATACTAAGGTTCACTGTACATCATTTCTTAGAAGCAGTGACCCAACCGCATCCAGCGTGCCTAGTCCGCTGACAGACACCTGAAGAAACTTAGAATACATATTATCAAGGTGAGCACACCTTAAGGTGCCCCATACACTAACCAGATTCCTCACTGACCCTTGGAAAGCCCTGAAACTCTGTTATTCTTATCCATAGGCTGTCCAACCCTTGTCCCAGTCCTGATGAAGACCCGCCTCCGATGCACGTAGTCAGCGCATCACCACTAGGGTCAAAACGTCGACTCACCATGTTATAGATCTAACTGTACAAAGTCGGATAGGAACAAAAGAAATCATTTTGCCTAATGACTATTGTGTTTACAGTTGATAACCTTGAATAATTGCAACCTTCATGTATTTATGTTTTGTAACCTGTATTAGTCCTTCACAAATCACGTTGTTTTGCACAGTATATGTCTTCTTGTATTTTGGACAGCACAACTAATGCGTGATATAAGTCAAAAATATTGAGAAAGCTGAATACTAAAGATTTACTTTCTCAGCCATTAGGGTCAGTGTTTACTGATTTGAGCTACTACGTCTGTACCCCACCAGGGACACACTATTGAGATTACAGGTTGAAATGCCTTGTTGAATGGTATTTTCCACCCGACAGAACCATTATTGTTTGTTCAATTACCCGCCCAGGTTCTGAGGGTTACAGGGTCACCCCATTATACTTAATGGTCTTCTAGCGCAGGTGCACACCTATGAGGGACTTTCCCCTCATTTATAGCCACATCTGACCGAGAGGTAACATGTCAGAAAAAGAAACACTATCCTACACAGAGGATTATATTAGAAAATTGATTCAAGAACAAACTGAATTCGATTATCTAGGCACAGGACTAACACCCATTGATACTACACTCAACGACAAACAAACTCACCTAGAACGATTGGAGAAGAAATTAATACGCACACGCCTCCCTGGTCATATCTTAACTAAACACTTACAGGAGAACATCATACCCAAGGGCTTGCAAGTATGTAAGAGCCTGGAATATTTAGAACTACCGAAATTCCGTGCAGGATTCAGCTTCATGGCGAACAATTGCAGTAGGCATTGGATGGTGCTAGGTGTTTAGACTGCCCTTGAATATGTGAAGAAGCTAACACAGGAAATCGCCGACCTAAAAAAAGAGATCTTGGATGACAAATCTCTAAGAAACACTAGAGAAGCATTGGATAAAGCAGAAAAAGACACTGCAGAATTCAACACCGTCACCCTACAAAAAAAATTGGCAAAAGACATCAAGACATATGACAAAAAACTGACTTACCCAAACATCAGTGAAGAGTACTATATCCAAGACTCCCAGGGATACTATACACATCCCAACAAACAGTCAAATAGAAGATTTGCTACATTCTCAAACTCTTCATTTGGTAGTGGGCAAGAAAGTGATTCCGAAGGGGCAAGCACCAGCTCAGACACCAGGGGGCACCAACCAGGTTCAATCTACCAACAGCCAAGAGGCTACCTCACTGGGGCACCACCGCGTGGTGGTCAATAATACCAGGATTCATTTGGACCTCAACAGAATTCCACGTCTTTTTTAGGGGATCCTACATGGAACAACCAAGACCCCAATTGGAGCAGCCCACAGAGATGGAACAGAGGAACTGGCAACCGCCAAGGCAACACCAGAGTCAGATTCCAAGCACAACCACCACAGAACCACGGGGAAATCAGCACCAGGCAACAGACTTACCGCTGGTAACTCTGTACACGACAGAGAGGAAACCCAATCACGACAGAACCACTACAAAATCCGTGCCAGACTCGAGACCCGCTGCCAATATTCTCGGACACCATCCCACACGCAAACAATATGGACGGAACTAACACCACTACAGACAAGGATCCTATATTAAACATTTCAGACCACATCTTCAGGCAAGCAGAACAGGACTTCCTAGCTAAAGGGTTATCATTTGTCCCCACGGTTCCCCCCCAATTCCATTAACATCAAACTAGAGCTCCAAAAGTTCATCAGGAAGATAAGGTTGAAATATTTCTTTACTAAAAAAGATGAATATACAAGAAAAGCTGCAGCCACTCAATTTCGTCCCCCATCTACCTTTAACCCGGGTAGCTATTTAATTAATGAAAGGATACTAGCCTATGAAAAAGTGGTGATGAGAGAAGTCATGAACAACCTACAAAAAACAAAATACATCAATCACAACATCACGAAAGAAGAGAGAGAGGCGTTACTTTCACTAAATAAACAATAAAGCAATCGTTATAAAGAACGCGGACAAGGGAGGAGCAGTGGTCATCCAGAATAGAGAAGATTATATCTCAGAAATCACACAGCAACTTACGTGTGAGAATAGCTATGTCCGCATACCAGGGGACCCCACGAAGGAAATTGCCAAACTCATAAAAGATCTAACAAGGCAAGGATTGGAAGAAGGATTCCTCTCAGAGCTGGAATCTAAATTCCTGAACAACGAAACACCAAGGATTCCCACAATATATACGATCCCAAAGGTACATAAGAATCTGCAAAGACCACCCGGGAGACCCATAGCTTCGGGGTGCGGTTCTGTCCTAGAACCGGTCAATCAATTCCTAGACAACTTCCTACAACCGTTTGTATGGGAAACTATATCATTTTTACGGGACACAATGCACACAATTAACATCTTAGAAAATCAACCTTTTGATAAAACCAATCAACTATTTGTGACGTTGGATGTGTGTTCATTGTACACAAGCATACCTCAAGAAGAGGCTAGCACAGTGATAAAGGAAGTCTTGGATACCCGCCCGACACCACAGTGGATCCCTACTGAATTCCTAATTCAATTACTCAGGATAGCCATGACGAAAAATTACTTTATATTTCAAAATGTCTTCTACTACCAGTGCAAGGGAGTGGCCATGGGGGCGGGCTTTGCTCGTAGCCTGGCAAACTTATACATGAACAACTTTGAACACCGATACATGTACCCTGACCACAACCCGTACAAAGAGAATGTCACATCTTGGAACCGATATATAGATGACGTCATAATCATTCTGGACAGGAACGGAAGAAAAACTCCAACAATTCCTTACATGGCTGAACACTCGCTCTACTGACATTCAGTAAACCATGGCACATAGCAATGAGTCCATCCCTTTCCTAGATCTCACATTGGAAACAGAAGATGGAAAAATCATAATGAATCTATTAAAAAAAACAACGGATCGAAATACACTTTTAAAATACAACTCACACCACCCCAGAAACCTGAAAGACAACTTGCCATATGGGCAATTTTTGCAAGTGCGAAGAAACTGCACAAGAAGAAAGGATTATTTCAATGAGAGTGACTGGCTTATCATCAAGTTAAGAGACAGGGGATATCCCAAAGGACTCCTCAACAGAGCCAGAAAAAGAGCCTGGTACAGACCAAGAGAAACGCTACTGGAAATACAACCAAGAGACAACAAAACAGACAGGTTGATATGTGTGACCACGTTTAATACCAAAAGCCATGAAATCTACAATATCATGAAGAAATACTGGGATCTGGTAGGCCCAGAGATTGGAATAACAGAGGCACCTATGTCTGCTTTTAAAAGGGCAAAAAACGTCAAGGATTACGTTGTCTCCTCATTTCTGGACATGCTGCCTGCTCCAGACACACGGTCACAGCTGGGTCTCCCACCGATTACAGGACATCAAAGATGTGGCAATTGCAAAGCCTGTAAATATGCAATCACGGGAAACAAAATCACCCACCGAGGAAAGACCTACACCTTGAATCATTTAACAAATTGCAACAGCCAAAACGTTATTTATGCAATAAGGTGCCCATGTCAACTCATCTATATAGGCTAAACTACCCAGAAGGTAAAAAGTAGAGTCCTGCAGCACCAAAGCAGAATCAAGTGTAAAGTGCAAGGTGCGCCACTGGTGGAAGATTATACCACACTTGGGCACACGCCAGATGAAATTGAATGGACAGTGTTGGAAAAGGTTATCCTTCACCAAAGAGGAGGAAACATCCTGAGCCAGCTGAATTTCAAAGAATGCCGGTGGATACATACTACGGAAGCCACAACTCATGGTCTCAATGAGCAGTAAGAGACATATGTTCAAATGAGCAGATTATAACACAGATAATATCAAACACCACAATACATCTACAGACCTGGGGGACACATTCCATGAGCCATGACAGTAGAGGCCATACTCATTTACATCACCCAGTTGTCATACGCAGAAGCGCTCAATATGGTGTCTACTCCAGTTAGTCTCTGAGTGATGACACCGTGTTACACTCAGATGCACTTAAATATAAAGATGCAGGAATGAAATTCCTTCACAAACTCGTGACAATATGTATAAATAAAGAGTTATCAAAAGAAATACCTAATAGGCACAGAATTAAACCAACTATGTATGTGAGTGAAAATACCAGGTGCATGCCAATGTACTTGTAACTAGAATTTGGGACAGTGAATTGAAACTGTAAGGGATCCAGTCCTCAACTGTTTTTGTGAAGAATTATAAACCAGACTCATTCCTCCACAACTGTTCACGTTAGGAATTATAAATAACACATCCTTTCAACTGTATAAATTACTTTGATATGGAAGCACATGGCTTCAATGTTACAGCTGAATTCTATGTTCCATGCTCTCAATATTATCATAGTCGTCTTGATGAGTGAGTGGGAACACCATGTACATGCTAATGTATTTAACACAAGGACAATTTGTGATAGCTTAACATTAACGCACCAATGTAATTAATCTGTTGAAACTAAAATGGATCCCTTCCACATCCTCTTTTCGTCAATAAGTGGAACAGAGATTTTATAACACTTTTTAGCTAGGCGGATCTATTATGTGCACGTTAAACCATACATGCCAACATTTTAGGTCAGGGGCGTGGGAGATTTGAAATAAGAAATCGGGAGAATGAAAATTCCCCATTGACTTCTACTGTAGAAAATGCAATTTCAGGCGGGAGACAGCTAAAATAAAGCCATTTTTGGCTTGAAAAATCGGTAGTCTCCCGCCTGAATCGGGTCTATTGGCATGTATGCGCTAAACATTGGTGTATATACACGTAGTTCCAATGCAGCAGCAGAATGCAGTACTCACTCGAAAGAGTTACCCAATCATTGATAGTAAACGTGATGAGGCCCGTCAATCACGTTTCACACGCGCGCATAGACAACCGGCGCAGGTCAAATAGCACGACCGGAGACACTCTTGTTGGCATTCACGATGAAGAATCTGAAGGAGACGGTCGCTCCTTTTTTCACGCTCGAGTAAGTTGGAATCCTCCATATTTCTAGAGGCTTAGGTGCTGCGCATTCACTGTTTTTAACTCCCATTGAGGATCGGCACCACACTTGATGTACTCACATCGTTTTAGTTTCAATGAAGATTTTCTTCCACTTTGTTTTTTTTTAAAAAAGGCACGCCACTCGAAAAAATACATTCTGTTTCCTTTAAGTATCACTGTGTTATATATTCACGCTCGTAAATCCATTTAATCGGTGGGTTCACAAGTTCACCCTGCTCCTCTCTTTTTTTTTATAATACTCACGCCACCCGCGGAGAGATATTTGGCTCTTTAAGGAACTAGGCCCTGTTTTGTAATTTCACTTAGTCAACCCGCTATCAGTGCTTCCACATTGAGCTTATCACGAGTTCAATCGCCACCCTAATTTTTGTTGTAAGGAGCCTGCACTGTCACAAGTATAGATACACACTCTGGCCTTTGAATACCATGTAATCGGTGCATTCACATTGAGCCATATAAGTAGTTTAATCGCCACGTTAATTTTCACATTAGGAGACGGTATAGTAACAAAGCGTAGATGCACACTCTGGTCCTCAAAACCAGGTTAATCCCCGAAATTTGTTTTTAATAAAACGGATTTCCTCATGTCAAATTTTGCACAGGTTCACCGTTATTAACAGCGCCACTGTACATCATGCACACTCGAGTTATGATCCCAGATAATCTTTAAATATGTCGAGCCTATGACCCAGCCTATTATTATTTCAGGCAGCAGCCGAGGCGTCCGTTGACCAGTAATTTTCGAAACAGTTGGTTATGAAGAAACTCGCAAGGTATGTGGATAATGTTAACCATGATAGCACTACCACATTACCACCGACCGGATTGATACTAAGGTTCACTGTACATCATTTCTTAGGAGCAGTGACCCAACCGCATCCAGCGTGCCTGGTCGGCTGACAGACACCTGAAGAAACTTAGAAGAAGAAATATTATCAAGGTGAGCACATCTTAAGGTGCCCCATACACTAACCAAAATCCTCACTGACCCTTGGAAAGCCCTGAAACTCTGTTATTCTTATCCATAGGCTGTCCAACCCTTGTCCCAGTCCTGATGAAGACCCGCCCCAGATGCACGTAGTCAGCGCATCACCACTAGGGTCGAAACGTCGACACACCATGTTATAGATCTAACTGTACAAAGTCGGATAGGAACAAAAGAAATCATTTTGCCTAATGACTATTGTGTTTACAATTGATAACCTTGAATAATTGCAACCTTCATGTATTTATGTGTTGTAACCTGTATTAGTCCTTCACAAATCACGTTGTATTGCACAGTATATGTCTTCTTGTATTTTGGACAGCACGACTAATGCGTGATATAAGTAAAAAATATTGAGACAGCTGAATACTAAAGATTTACTTTCTCAGCCACTTGGGTCAGTGTTTATTGATTTGTGCTACTACGTCTGTACCCCACCAGGGACACACTATTGAGATTACAGGTTGAAATGCCTTGTTGAATGGTATTTTCCACCCGACAGAACCATTACTGTTTGTTCAAAATATGCCAGGCAGCACAGTTCCCAGCATTCTGCCATTCCAGTGTTTCAGATACCCCTGATACGCAAGGGACCTGGGCCACAGAAGGACAAGGAGCATCTTAAGAAATTGTTACTGCCGCTCAAAGAGGGGGCAGGGAAATGAATCAGAGCTTTTGAAAAGCCAACTGCAGGCATCACTTTGGCAGTAGGAGACAAAGTATTCGCTTAGCTGTCTTATAGGAGACGATACAGATACTGTTTTCCAGAAAGCTGGAGTGAGAATTGTTACCCCCACTTAGACTAAATATAATGGATCTCCATTTATCTTGGTCAGGACAGTAGTTTGGGATCAGCGGAGGAAACTGTTCTCTGACAGGGTGGACATTGAGTCCCTCATGGCTCAATCAATGTAGCCAAATGAGGACCCCGCTCAGCTTCTTAGCAGGATGAAGGAAAAATGGGCCCAAGAAGTAGGTCAGGGTTGGGAAGTGACAGGAGGAAGTCCCATATATATTTAATAATGTAGTGAAGAAAGGGTTACCCTCTGATGTGCTGGATAATCTAGTGGCATTGGAGGCCAACACCTGGACAGAGATACATGCACACATAATACATTTTTGTAAGGAAAAACAGGAGAAATAACGACACAAGCAGGAAGTGACAGAAAAAGCAGCAGCTAAGCTAGTGCAGCAAAAGCTAGCAAAGAAAGGAGCAATGTAAAGAGCTATAGTAGCACCACCTCTTCGATGACTGCAATGTCTGTGGGATCGCTCTCAGGGACCGAACAACATCAGTACCCACAATAACAAGATAATGTAAGGGCACAGGTATGTAGCAGAGGAGGACGAGGAGAAATGAGAAGAGGTTGGACAAGTCTCCTAAGGATGGACTTGGTATGTCATTATTGCAAAAGATATAGACATTTTATTAGATACGGTAGAACTAAGAAATGGGATGAGCAAAACAGAAGAATAGGAGTTTATAATCCGCCAGGAAACACAGCAGTACAGCTACAGTCAAACCCACTAATATATGTGCTTTAGATTCCACCACAAAATGTGCAGCAATTGGTAATACCTCAAGCAAAAGTGCCGCCACAGCAAAACTATCAAGCACCCCCAATAGCGAATCCGCCCCAAAGTAGACAGGGAGGTGTAGTTGTGAGAGGAGGAAATCCTTTCCAGATGAATTCTGTGGGTGAATATATGCAATGAGTGTGCGCACAGAGTATTGATTTGTCCAGTATTGCCAGTGACACACAGGTCAAATGAGGAACCTACTGTGACAGTAACTATAAATAATAAGTAAGCATTCCTCATAGATACAGGAGCAACTCGATCTTGTATTAGAGAGTGAGGCCTTCCAATCTCTAATAGATCAATGGATACACAAGGATTCTCTGGGGAAGTATTGAGAGCTCTGTTTACTAAACCAGTGAAGATGGATGTATGCAGGAGGTACACGGATAGCTGTGTACTGTTTTCTCCAGCTTCCGCAGCCAATTTATTTGGAATAGATCTTATGAACAAGTTAAATATGACCTTTCATTTTGAGTCTCATGGTATCATGAATTGGTCAACCCCTGGAGTTTCACCTTTCAGGATCTTGACAGTAAAAGAAGGTTCCTTCACTCAACATCATGTCAGAGTTCAACCTGTTAATATGGAGGAATTTACCACTGCAGTATTCACAATTATAGCGGAGACACCAGAGTTACTGAAAAGGGATGTTCAATTACCTAGAGAATTCATTTTCTGGCAAAAAACACAGGATTCTTGGATGCCTGATATGGAGTTAATATTGCAGATAGAAGCATAAGAGTAAAATCAATTTATGCCGCTCTGATAGCCCGTAACTATAACCATGTTTTATGGGCATGTGTTCTATTCATTGAGCCTAGAAAAACGGTTAGGGAGATATTGAACGACGAGGGTTCCAAGGAAACAGTTTTAGTCTTTCAGGATCATATAATGTTGAGGACAGTAATGGAAGTAAGGAAACCTACACGAGATAGAGCTTTTGATTCTGCTAGGTAAGAAGATTTGTCCCAAGTACCGGACACTCATAGGGGCACCTTTGACACTGAGCAGAGCACGCAGTGTTTGCGATCATTCAGAAGGCTAAGACTACTCTGACTACACAGAGCATCAGGATATGAGGTGATACTGCCATTACTATCCTTGAGGGTTGTTAAGTGTCATATGGTAAATCCTGCAACATTCTTTGGTCATCCAATGTTAAACTCTGAGCATGATGTGCATGATCGTGCAACTTACAATTCTAATGAATATAGTCAAGCAACAGAGGATCCTATTCCAGGTAGCATTGTCTATTTTGTTGATGGTTCTTCTACTACTGACCAGGATACAGGAGTATGACACACAGGTACAGCAGTACTCAGAGCACAACAGCATGTTTCTTCTGGCACACTCCACATAGTAGATCAGTTAACATAACCATCACATTATTCTGCACAAGCAGCAGAATTGATAGCTGTGATAGCGGCTTTAACAAGGAGCAGGAAAAGTCATTACCATTTATTCAGATGTAGCTTATGTGACTACCACTGTACATTCCAGTCTTACGAGATGGAGTAGGAGAAGTTTCCTAAAATCAGACGAAAGTCCTGATATGCAAAGGAATCTCCCAGAGGCTTTAATAGAGGCACTTATGTTACCACAGGCAGTGGCAGTTTTGAAATGTGCAGCACATTCACATAGACAGGATTTTGTATTTTGGGGTTAGGCACAAGCAGATTTGGGAGGTAAAGATGCCTTTGCCATCTGGTTCACATGTCCCTGTTTTGGTGGCTCAGACTGCCTCGCCATCTGAATCTGACACTGCCACAGACAACGTCACGCTTCATTATTCTGAGACAGCACGTTTACATCTGCGAGAATTGTAAAAAGCTGCACCTCCGCAAAAGAAAGAGTTATACGAGGATAGGGATTGTTCCCAGTTAGGGGATGACCTAATATATAGGTAACTATCTATAGGTAACCCAGTAATGCCTCAGACTTTACTTTTGATAGCTCTTGATCAGTTGCATTTAATTGCTCACGTTTCAAGAGATCACTTGTCCATGCAAATACAAGATTGGTTTGTTTCGAACTTGCATAACATGCTCACTATGTACCCTCAGAACTGTATTGTGCAACAACAAATCTCTCTCAATCCCACACTGAAAGTGATAAATTATCCATTCCGCGACCACAAGGTCCTTTTAAAGCCCTCCATATTGACTCTCTGGACAGGATTGATAGGTGCAATAACTATCGGTCCCTCATAGTTTGTCATTTTTATCAGTGGATTGAAGCAGGACCATGCGTCCATTGTAATGCTAAGTCAACTGCTACATTTATTTTTTTCCAATAATCTTTTTATAGTAGATGAACAGTATAACATCAGTACATTATCGTTATTAAGTTTACAACCAAGTATTATAACATCATGTCACAGATCTACATTTTTAATCATTGCTAGGGCCCCCGCCTTCTTGGCGTGCACACATTGGACGTTACCTTCAGCTAGACGATGCGTGAATCACTGAAAGAACTGTTTCACCCACTGGAGGCTTGCATAGGTTCCCCCTAATCTCATTCCATTTGTTATCGATTTCCCCCACTTTTTATGGCATCCTCTTTTTACACAGACTGCTTTCTCTGTCGCTGGGGAACACTCTGCTCTGTATGGTGTTGATCTGGGCGCCTAGGAAGATCTTCACTTGCTCTGGTTCCATTGAGGATTTCCTCCAGTGTATTGAGAACCCCAGTTCCGTTAGCGTTTTTGTGACCCGTTGTGCATGTTCCTTGCATTGTGTGTCGGAACTTGCCTTTATGAGCCAGTCGTCGAGGTAGGGGTATACATGGATCCCCTCCCTCCTTAGGTGCGCTGCCACAGCAGCGAGGTACTTGGTGAAGACCCTTGGTGCGGATTTTAGACCGAAGGCCAGGGCGGTGAACTGGTAGTGTGCTTTGTTGATGGCAAATCTCAGTAGATGTTTGTGCTGTCTGTTCATGGGAATGTGTAGGTAGGCGTCCTTTAGGTCTATGGTGGACATAAAGTCTCCGTCCCTTATCTGAGGAATGACTTCTTGAAGAGATGTCATCTTGAATTTTTGTGGTCTTATGTATTGATTTAGGAACCGTAGGTCCAGGATGGGCCTTAGTGTTTCGTCCACCTTTGGTACGAGGAAGTAGTCAGAGTACACTCCCTTGTTTCTTTCTTTGAATGGTACTGTTTCTATGGCTTCTTTGTGTAGGAGTTCTTGAACTTCCTCTTTGAGTGGCACTAGTTCTATTGCCGAGTGCGTTTTTCTTTTCGGTTTCCTGTTTGGTGGTATCTTTTACAGTTCTATGCAGTATCCAAACTGTATGATGTTCAGTATCCATTTGTCTGTTGTTATTTTCTTCCATTCCTGGAAGAAGTGTTTTAGTTTGCCTCCTACTGGTATTACATGTTCGTTGATCTTTTGTCAGTGTGACCCTCTTTTGTTGACTTTGCTGTGGCCCTTCCCTAGAGGTGTCGTTTTGGAGGGCACGGTTGGTGGTGCGGAGTCACTTTGAAGTGGGTTGCTGGCCCCCCCTTCTCGTTTGCCCTCGTCCGTTCGGCTTTCCGCGAAAGGACTGGCCCGAGGCTGGTATTGCCAGGTTTGTTTTTGCTGGCCCTGTTGTACTTGGTTGTCGCCCTGGTAGCCCTGCTGGGATGTCTGATGTGACGTTCCCGGCTGGTGTCCCCCTCTTCCGTTTGGCCTCCGTGTCGGTGTGCCTCTTCTCAATCCTCTGAATTGCAAGGCCCCCGTGGACCTTGCAGTTTCATTTTCCTTTTTGAGTTGGGGGAGTTTCTCATCCACTGGTGCTCCGAACGGGGTTACACCATTGAAGGAGGTGCTCAAGATGTTATTCTATACTTCCGGCTTGAAGCCTGATATTCTCAGCCAGGCATGTCTTCTCTCTGTGACCCCGATCATCATGAGCCTGCTGGACGTGTCTGCCGCATCCAGGGTTGATTGTAGGCATGAGTTGGCTATATTCTTGCCTTCCTCCACCAGGTGTGTTGCCCTCTGTTGGTATTGCTCAGGGAGGTGTTTGAGCAGTTGTCCGACCTCGTCCCAATGCTGGTACGTATGCCTGTTTAGTAGGGCATTCCAGTTGGCAATGCGCCAGTGTACTGCTGCATTCCTCTCTATCTTCCTTCCAGTGAGGTCTATCCTCTTACTCTCCTTGTCAGGTGATGGGCCTGGGTTTGTGGGAACGTTGGCCCTTTTTCTGGCTGTTGCTGCTATGATGGAGTCAGCTGTGACGGATCCTAGCATGTAGCAAGCATCCTTAGAGGAGTGTTTGTATTTTTTCCCTGTCCTGGGTGTGACAGACCTGCAGCTTGCTGGTTCTTTGAATGCCGCTCTCCCCTGGTCCAGGACACTTGGTAGCATGGGGAGGAATTGACTCCTAGTTTGAGTGGGGAGCAGGGTCTCTAGGAGGAAGCAGGCTTTTGGTTTTTCTTCCTCCAGTTTCACTCCATAAGCTGTTGCAGCGTTCCTGATGACCTTGTTGTAGATCCCAATGTCATCTGGCGGCGGAGGCCTCGAAGGATACGTCTCCACAGCCTCTTCTGGGCTTTCGGCGTCGAAGTCCTGCCAATCCAGGTCCTGCGCCACCGATGATGCAGAGTCCAAACTTGTGCGCTGGTCTTCTTTGCCTTCCTCAAATAGTATAGGCCCTCTTCCTCTTGGTGTTCCTGGGGCTCGGGAGTTTTTGGTGGTTCTTCGGCGTCTAACTCCTCCTCGACTTCGACGATAGTCGTTGCCGGCTTCGACAGGATGGTGTACCTCTTCATCCGCTCATCGAATTCTCTTTTCCTCTGCAGAATGTTATCCATTTCGGCCTCGAGCCTTCTCTTTTTCCTTTCCATATCGGCGGCCTGTTCGGCGTTGAGTGTTTCGGACGATCTCTTCGATGTCGACTTCGAAGGAGCCTTCGGGTCCTTTTCCTTTGGCGTTGAGTGCTCCTTTTGGGGGGCGTGCTTCGACGACCTAGGCTTTTCGTGTGTTTTCGCCGCCTGGGAGTCCTTTTTGAAGGATCCGCTGGGCTGTTTGTCCCTGGGTGCAGCTGCGGTCGTCAAAATTTTCGGCGCCAGTGCTTCCTTCGTGGACTTAGACTCTGTTTTTTCGAGAGTCTGATTCAGGCTTTCGAGAGTCTGGCAGGGCTTTAGGGGTCGACGTCTCTCCTACCTCTTATCGGTCTCTACGACCGTGAAGTCATCAGGTCCCTCGGCGATGTTGTCCTCTTCGTCACTGGAGAGGCCCAAGTACCGAAGCGACGGAGGTTGGCCTTTTCCTTGCATGCTGTGGTTGGCTCTCCTCGGCCTCTCTCTAATCCTGAGAGTCTTCTGCGTGAAGACGGAGCAGGCGTTGCAATCCTTGCTTTCGTTTTCGACTGGCAGGCAGAGGTTTCAAACCGGGTGCTGGTCCTTCTGCGCGTACTTGTGGTGGCAATTGCGGCAGAATTAGAACGGGGTCTTTTCCATTCCTGCGCTCAGGGAGTCCCCTGTGTGCGCATTCTCCTTTGGACGACAAAGTATTCAAAGTTCTCCTTCTTCGTCGTCCCGGCGGTCTTGTTCCTGGATGTATTCTCCAACTTTTTCGGTAGATTTCAGCTTTTTCCTTCTTTTTTTCTCCAAAAACTTTGGAACCTCTCGGTGACGATCCAGCCCCAACGGCGGAAAAAAGAATCTGAAGATGGCACCCAAAGCGTGCTGACGTCACAGGAAGTACACCAGAAGGTGGGACGTGGACGCCCACCTGGGCTACATAAAAAAAAAAAAGAAAGAAAAGACTACGATTCCGGAACCAACCACTAGACCGTGGAATAATGCACAGCATAGTGAATCCAGAAAGATTCACGATGCAAAACTATTTTACGTTTTGCCTACATAAGACCCAGTGTTACCCAGGTTTGGATCGGTCGTCTAAGGATGGTATCCTCCCATACATTTAAAAGGCACCATTTAGGCGAAAATGTAAGCTCTTCTCCCACCACTCCCGACATGCATGACACTATTGCTTGCCAGTAGTTCTCAATCACCTGACATGTCCAAGTATTGTGCATTAGATGTAGACTGTGTAGTATTTTAAGCTGGACTAGCCTGAAACATGTCCTAATGGCTACCTCCCTCGGGGAAGCTAAAGCTTCGGGCAAGTCTTCTTTCTGTAAGTCAGTTATGTCTTAGCCCCAGCGGTTTTTCAGGGCAGCCAGGGTGTCGGATAGGTTTTTAATCAATTTTTGGTAGGTGAGCGAAACTGCCGTTCGGGGCAAATGTTCCTCAAGGAGTCTACATTCCAGCAGTGACTACTTCTGGACCTCAGCTCCCCAGGGCACTGCTGCCTGTATAACATGTCAGATCTGCAGGTAATGGAAGTGCTCTGTATGTGCCAGTTTCTGTGTTTTTGTAGTTGTTCAAACGTGATCATCTCTGCTCCCACATGTAGGTCCCCCTGCCTCGAGATTCCGATCAAGTCCCATTTGGTGAATCCCTTTCTAATTTCTGAGGTACCCAGCTGCTGGGAATCCCACGGTGGCGTGGCTTTGGCGAGCCTATTCTTCCACTCCAATTTAGATAAAGCAAAATGCCATTGGCGAACCGTCACCGCCGTGGGACCCTCCAATTGGAGGCGTCGTGCTTCAGTGTACAGCGTGTGGAAATAGCCTCTCAGCTGCAGTACCAGCCGATCCATTTGGCTCTGTTAGTGGTTGGTGGACCCATTGGTTAACAGTGGCAAGTTGGGCAGCCCTGTAGCATGGTTGAATGTGTGGCAACGAGATACCTCTGTCGTACCAACTACGAGTCAATTTACTGAGCGCGATCCTAGGGGGAGGGAGGGTGGGGGGGCACTGTCCCACAGGTGGGAGCACACCATACCATCTATTGTGTTAAAATTGGAGTCTGGAACCAGAAAAGGCGTATTTTGTAATACATAAACAATCGCTGCAGGGCCATCATTTTAACAGTGCCGCTCTACCAAGGAGCGTGAGAGGAAGAGCCCACCAGTGGCGGACATCGCTTTTGAGGCGTTCCAGTGGAGATTGTAGGTTCCGGGCTGAAAGCATGCCTGATCTGCTGTTATGAAAATGCCTAGATGCCGGAATCCTTCTGTGGCCACCTGCACCTCACAGTCTATTGGCAGTTTAGGTCTCTGTCCACTGAGTACAAATACCACTGACTTGGCCCAGTTGATGATATATCATTAGTACCTTCTGAACGTTGCAGAGATTATTCTTGCAATAGAACCTCGGGGGGACGCAACATATAGAAGGATGTCGCTAGCGTACAGCGAGATTCTGTCCTCCCAGTCTTCCGACCAACGTAAGCCACGTATTATTGGATCTCTCCGGATCCATGCCGCTACTGGCTCAAGTAACAGCGCGAAGATCAGGGGGAACAGGGGGCATCCCTATCTCGTGCCGTGCTGTAACGAAACCACTCTACATTATTCACCATCAACCACCACCTGTGTTTGAGGTTCTGTGTAGAGGAGGCGGAGTCAAGATAGAAATCGCGGTCCAAACCCCTTTCGTTTGAGAACCGCCACCATGAATGTCCACTCAACCGAATCCAAGGCCATCCGCACATCTAGGGATAAGACCGCAGCGTTCTCTCTGATTCTGTGAGTACGTCCCATTTATTTTATTTATTTATTTATTTATTCAAAGTTTTATATAGCGCGAACAAGATCCTTACAGATATCAGAGCGCTTCACAATGAAAGGGTAGGGGCAATAGGAATGAACAGAGGTAATGGGAGCAATGTAGTAGTCACTAACATGAAAGGAAAATAAAAACATACATAAAACATATCAATATACAGTACGGTAAACAAGTATTATAAGACGGCACAAGTCTTTGATCCCAATACAGAGGTGTTCAGATACACCTTGGGTGAATGGAAGGCTTATACCAGTGTTTTAATATAGAGAGAGCACTGAGTGGGGGCATCGGGAGGGTGAATCAGTGACCCAGCGTGTATCATATATTGGTCGGTAGTGAGAAGAAAGTAGCGCAGTAGTGTCTCCTTCAAGTAGAGGTATAGTGCCAAAGGACAAGGTGAGCATTGACACAAGGCAATGCAGAGTCTCTGATCCAGCACCTATGAAGTTCAGGAGATCTTGGCCAGAAGGATGGTTTTCACCTCTTTCTTGAAGAGTGCAGTGGAGGAGATACGCCTGGTTTCAGGAGGGAGTGCATTCCAGATCCTGGGTGCCATACCTGAGAAGGAGCGCTTGTAAGTTTTCTCTTTCCGGAATCTGCGGGGTTTCAGGAGTAGATTTTTTGAGCTTCTATTGGATCTCGAACCTCCTGATATAGACAACTTTTGAGCGAGGTAGTTGGGTGCATTGTGGTGCACGGCCGCGTGTGTCATAACTGCAATTTTTAGTTGTATTCTGGCTTAAAAAGGCAGCCATTTTAGGGACTTTAAGTCTGGGGAAATATGCAAATGTTTTCTTGAGCCAGTAATGAGTCTTGCGGCAGCGTTCAGAGAGGCTCTTAAGGGTGCTGTTGTGGATAGCGGGAGGCCGCTGAGGGCCACAATTCCGTAGTCTATTCGAGGGATGACTAACGCTTGTACAGCTGTTTGGAAGTCTTCAGCAGGGAGGAAGGGTTTAATTTTCCTCAGTGTGTTGATTTGGAAGTTAGCTGCTTTTGTGGCTTTGCTGACGTGCTGCTGCATGTTGAGCTTGGCGTCCAGTGTGATGCCTAGGGATTTCGCTGAGTCCACGATGGTGGGTTGGACATTGAATGCTGTTAGGTTGTTGAGCCATGTTTGGGTGGTGGAGATTTTCGCCGGGGGTGAGATGAGAAGGAACTCAGTTTTCAGAGCATTTAGTTTGAGGTGATTATCGGCTAGCCAAGATTGAGTGTTGATAAGCGTGGAATTCAGATGTTTGATATCATCCGGAGATTGAAGCTTTAGGTACAGTTGTGTGTCATCGGCGTACATATGGAATTGGACATTGGAAGCTTGGAGCAAGGTGGCGAGCGGTTCCATGACGAGGTTGAACAATGTGGGGGAGAGGGAGGATCCTTGTGGAACACCTAGATCTGCAGGCACAGGTGAAGATAGCACATTGTCGATCTTGAACTTCTGGGACCGGTTGTGAAGGAAGGACGAAAACCATTTGAGAACAGTTCCTGATAGACCCATTCTAGTGCTTAGCAGCTCCAGCAAGTTCTCATGTTTGACCGTGTCAAATGCTGACGAGAGGTCAAGAAGGATGAGGAGGCAGGACTCATTGCGATCAAGAATTTGGAGGGCGTCATCAATTATGTGTGTCATAGCTGTTTCCGTGCTATGTTTCGCTCGGAAGCCTGATTGATGAGAGTTGAGGAGGTCAAATTGGTCAATGTGTCTTGTTAGTTGGAGTTGGACACATTTCTCCAGCAGTTTGGCCAGGGTGGGGATATTGGTGATGGGCCGGTAATTGTTTAGGTCAGACGGATCAGCTGTAGGTTTCTTGAGTATAGGCGTGACTTGTCCCACCTTGAGGGAGTCTGGAATGAGACCTTGTTGCAGGGAGCTGTTGATGATTTTGGTCCAGAGAGGGAGGAGCAAGGGGATGAAGTCTTTTACAGCATTCGCAGGTAGTGGGTCTGTGAGGTGATTAGAGGGCTTCAAGGTGCAGAGCAGTTTGTGTATTGTTTCTTCCGAGTAGGTATCGAAGTACAGCCAAGATGCCATGTTTTTAGGTTGAGTGTCAGCCATTCTGGTGTGGTTGGGGAATCGGCTTACATCCAAGATGAGGTCATTTCTTATGTTGTCAGTCTTTAGCTTAAAGAAAGCAGAGAAGTCCTCACAGTGTGGGGTGTCGCTTGTTGTGCTATTTGATTGTAAGGGTTGTGCCTTTGTTTGGGTCTTGATTAGTTCGAACAGTTTTCTTGGCCTGTTTTTTGCTTGGTCCAACTGGCGGCTGAAGAAGTCCAACTTTGTGCGCTTTATTTTCCTGAAGTAGGCATTTCTCTTGTTTTTAAGCCTTTTGAGGTGCAGTGCTGAAGGGTCCGATCTCCAGGTGCGCTCTGCCATTCGCATCGAACGCCTGTCGTCATTGAGTCTGTCGTCATACCAGGGGTTAGAAGTTTTGGTGGAGACTCTCTTCAGTTGCAGTGGGGCGACTTCATTGACTAATGTATTCATAGATTCAAGGTAGTGGTCAGTCAGTGATTGGACATCCGAGGCACCTGAAGGGGGAAGGAGGAGATTGCCGATGTGGGGAGGCAGAGTGGAGGGGTTGAGATTCTTCATGTCCTTTTCCATGTTTTGGATTTGATTGGTTGAGCCGGGTTAGGTTTAACTTTTTCATTGATAAAGAAGGTGATAATGTGGTGATCTGACCAGTCGCAGGGTAGAATCGTCTCTAGTTGTGTAGAGTTCTCTTTGGCAATGATGAGATCAAGTATCGAGCCTTTGTCGTGTGTTGGTCTATCGCATATTTGGGTAAGGTCGAGCGCATTAAGGAAAGTTTTGAGACTATTCACCACTGTGTCTTTCTGATCGTTCCAGTGGAGATTGAAGTCACCCAGGTAGATTTGGGTGGTCTGCCGACCGGCATTGGAAGTGATCATGTCCATGAGTTGTTGGGTGAATATGAGATTGTCACCAGGCGGGTGATAAATGAGATGTAAAGCACAAACTTGTTTGCCCTCGCTGGTGATGTCGAGGCAGAGGAGTTCACAGGAGGAGAGGGAGGGGGAGGTGACTTTAGTAACGGAGAGGTTGCTCCTAAAAATGCATGCAATTCCCCCGCCCGTCTTGTCTGAAGACCTGTCTAGCCTAATGATGTGATAGTTGGGGGGGACTAGTATGTCCATTATCGGGGTAGAGGCTTCAGTGAGCCAAGTTTCTGTTAGAATGGCTAGGTCCAGATCCCTAGCTGAGACGAGATCAGCGATGTCGGAGGAGTGTCTCTGGGCCGATCTGCAGTTGAGGAGGATGCATTTGAGTTTGGGAGAGAGAAGGGTGGTCGAGCTTTCTAGAGTGAGGGGAACTTTTCTGAGGTTGTTAGGGACGGAACCTCTGTTGTTGAGTGTTGGGAGCCTCAGAGGGTTTGTAAGAATTGTGGGTATGGGGATGTGTGTGCTGGATATTTGTTTTACCGGACCTGGGCCATAAGAGCGTAGGAGAGAGCATAGGTCGCGGTCTGACAATGGGTTGAGGACACGGCGGGGGCGGTGGGAGTTGTTGCGAACGGGGATAGTCGGCCAGCGCGGATGTCGTTGGAGGTGAGGGTATGAAGGGCGGGTGCGTCCTTTGTAGGGTAGAGGGATGATGGGAGGTAGACTGGGCTGTGCTGAGAGAAGGTCTTTGATTGCGTGGACATCTTTTTTGATTTGTAGAATCTCCTCTTTGACTTGTTGGAGGGTGGGTGAAGTCAGGTCAGTAGGTGTATTGGGGATGGCGTAGGTGGTGAGAGCCATTGGTGAAAGGTTGTGTAGTGAGCTGGAAAGCGGGCAGGGTATCGAAGGGGGGGATATACTAGCGTTGTTGGAATGTTCTGCGGTGTAAGTGGGTGGGATGGCATTCAAAGAGTGGGCGTGTTTGTGGGCGGGGGGTGTGGGTGAAGTAGGAGGTGAAGGCGGTGGGTGGGAGGCATAGGTGGTGCAGTCAGTGGGAGCCGGTGCCGGTGAGTGGAAGAGTGAGTGAAGGCTGAAGACAGTGGGGGAGACCGGAGGGTAGTGAGGGCTGAGAATAGGGGGTGGGAGAGAAGGGGATGCTAAGGTAGGTGGTATGTTTTGTGTGTTTTGTTGGGAGAGTGTGAGTGTCGTGGGCGGGAGTGGGGAGGGAGCTGGGGGGGGAGAGGTGTCCGCCGTGGGGGGTTTGGGAGGGGGGGGTGGATAAACTCCGAATGGTGATGTTATCAGTTGGTGGCGTGTTGTGGGTGAGAGTTGTTCTGTCAGGTGTGAGGGTGTCGTGTGTGAGAGTGGGGAGGGAGCTGGGGAGGGAGAGTCGTCTGTCGTGGGGGGGATGGGAGGGGGTGGATAAACTCCGAGCGGTGGTGTATTCAGGTGGCGTGTTGCGGGTGGGTGTTGTTATGTCAGGGAGGAGAGGGATAGGGGGGATATAAGTGGGGGTGAAAGGGGACATGTTAGAGGGGCGGTTAGTATAAGAGGTGGCGACATTTGTGTCTGTCCTTGGGGAGAGTGGGGCGTTGACAGCAGGTGGGCCATTTACTGGGGTGCTGGGGGTGTCTGTCCTTGGGGAGTGAGGGGTGTTAACAGCAGGTGGGCCATTTACTGGGGTGCTGGGGGTAGAGGTGTTGTAGGTGGGGGCTGCGACGTCAGGGGTGATAGTGTTGGTGGAGATCTGGGTGGGGGTCCGCAGCTTGGAGAGGTGCTCTTTGAACTTGGGGAACAGGTTGTCTAGTAGTTCCAGGTTCTTGTCCGTGGATTGAATTAGGACAATCCCGTTATTATAGATAGTAATGGTAGTCCTGCCAGGGAAGAGGTGGGAAGGTGTGATAGAGAGAGTTAGGCCATGAGTAGTTTTCCTGGTGGAGGAGACCGTGAGTAGGGTTAGGAAAATTTTTCTCCATTGGGCTCTGCGTGAGGTGTGGAAGATGATATCGGTATTCAGGGCTCCGTTGCCCGGTGAGAAGTAGGTGTCGGCAAAGGGTGTTTCAGGGTGCGACCTCAAGAAGTTATGTTTAAAACGTTTAGTGGCTTTTTTGGTGAGAGTGGGAGGGTAGTTAATTCTAAAAGTGTGCCCATGACACCATGAAGGTGTCTGAGGTGTTGCGCCCTGGAATAAATCCAAATTGGCCCGGATAGACCAGAGCCAGGAGCAGGGGAAGAAGCTGCTGGGCCAAACGAATAGTTTCTTACCTGTCGGTGTAGTTTTGCAGCTTGAAGATCTTTCTGGATTCACTAGCGAACCCACCCGCCTCCGCCAGAAAGATGAGGCTGGAGAAGAAGGTGGAAACACATAGAAAGGAAAGCAAGTTGAAGCTTACAAGGTATGTGAAAGAATTACGTTGAAAAAAGGATTAACAAACATAGCCATGGATTCACTACAAACACAGAAAAAAGAGACAGAAAAAAGAATCCGAAGATGGCGCCCAAGGGTGGGAGCTTCCGCCGGAAGCATGCCGACATCACCGAAGGTACACCAAATGGTGGGACGTGGACACCCACCTGTGCTACGGAAAAAAAAAAAGAGAAAAAAAGACTACGATTCCGGACCCAACCACCAGATTGCGGAATATGCACAGCATAGTGAATCCAGAAAGATTCACGCTGCAAAACCAGTGGTTACCGACGAGACCCACCTCTGCGCCCTCTGGCGCTGATCCAGCCAGGCTAGTAGTTTACCAGCTTTATCACCAGTCTCAAAATCCAATATTGTGTATCGTTAATTTTAATCCTGGCCTCCTCTGTCACGTAATCTTGTTGTGTTGCAACTCATCATTGTGGTTCCTAACGATTTGGAGTTCTAAGTCAAATATTTCCGGCTCGAGCTTCACTATTGTCGACCTTTTCTCTTTTTTGTGTCCGGAGATGAGGGAAAGGGCCTGGCACCTCAACACTGTTTTATATGCTTTCCACAATGCCTGAGGCAATGTGACTAAGTTAACTTTTTCCTGGAAGTAAAAGTTTGTGGCATCTTCCAAACCTTTCCTTATTTTAGGTATCTTAATGTACCAGTGGTTTACTGTCACTGAGCCCCAACGTCGCGCTACACCCACCTTATATTGTGCCCATATAGGGAGTGATCTGAGAATCCTCTCGCTAAGTGTCTAACATCAGCAAAGTGAGGGAGGAGCGTGGAGAGAGAAATCGAAGTCAATTTGTGATCGACTGCCATGTACTCCCGAGTGGAACGTGTATTCTGGTGTGGTGGGGTTGGGAGACCTCCATACGTCAATCAGGCCCAAAGCTGAGAGAAACGCCGTCAGTCGCGTTTGCATGGGGCTTGGTGCCATAGGCGGCACACAGTCCAGAAAGTCACATCATGTCATATTGAAGTCTCCTCCCATATACAGACGACCAGCTGGAAGGTCCAGTATTTGTGCTCCTAGTGTCTGTCAAGGTTGAGTCCCTGAACGTGGGGGGGGGGGGTCAAAGAAGGGGGACACGTTTACGGACAGGATGTTTTTACTTCGCTTGCAGATACCCCGGAAAATGGCCACGTACCTACACAGTCTGTCCGTCCATATTTTGCCAATGATAGGGGCAGGCACTTCTTGACAAGAATTCCCACCCATTCGACCCAGATGTGTAACCTGTGTGAACCTTCATTACGTATCCCCAGTGATTCAAGGCCTTACAGCTATTTCCCAAAATATGTGTCTCTTGCAAGAGGACCACAACCGGGGAGTGTCTCTTTATAAACTAAGTGCTACGCACACAAATGATAGACGGAATCCTGAATAAATCATACATTCACCCCCCAATCAAGAGATCTGGGTTAAATCCATTGTTCTTTTGCTCACCATGCCACACCAGTTGAGACTCAGCCATATGCAAATCAGTCTTGACCTTGTGCCTCATGGGAACAGTCCAGACCGAACTGCCAAGCCTGGTCCTTCCTGGACCGGAAACAAGCATCCTGGGACCGGTTTTTGGGTATTACCCTTCATCAGCCAGGCTAGCTTGTATCAAGTGGCACATTGAGCAAGGGACCCACGTCTGGGCAAACCCATCCCACTTAGTGTGAAAAGTGCTACGCAATCAAATGATGGACGGAATGCTGAATAAATCATACAATCACCCCTAGTCAAGAGATCTGGGTTAAATCCATCGTTCTTTTCCTCACCATGCCACCCCAGTTGAGACCCAGCCATATGCAAATCAGTCTTGACCCTGTGCCTCATGGGAACACTGTGCCACTGGAATCAAGCTACACTGGCTGATGAGAGGTGAAACCCCTAATTCATATGGCATGGGGTTTCACCTCTCATGGGGAGGCATGGTGAGCAAAAGAATCATGGATTTAACCCAGATCTCTAGACTGGGGGTGAATGTTTTGATTTGTTCTGCATTCCGTCCATCAATTGTGTGTCTTTTGCTCTTTATAAACTGAAGCATGATGCCTTGCTTAACTTTACTTCCTAGCCTGTTTACGTTCCAGTAAAGTGATCTCATTAAAGCCTGCACTTGTCGTGTCATGTGATTGCTGTTCTCTTGCCCTTATTAGGAAGGCTAGAAGCCTCCCCACACGTCCTTGGATCTCCTATATAGCAATTTTCAGCATGACCAAGACACAGTGTTCTATCTGCTTGTTTCTTATAACCCAAAAAACTGCACAACAAAGTATCTGGAGAACAGGTAACAAGCCCCTTCCCAGTCCCTTCCCCTACCACCCCCCACCCTGCTAGGCGATGCCCCAATTGCCCGCCCCCGCCAACTCAGCAGAGAGCCTGTTGACCCCACCCAACAGACTACACATCGGGAACGTACACTAGCCCTTCGACTCCCCCCCACCTTGATCTTACATTTACTGAGTCCGCCATTAATATAGAGTTTCCATTGCTATCAGTGTTAATGTAGCTCGATGGCACGTCCATTTCTGCCCATGCAGCAGGGTGAGATCTATACTACATTATAACCCCCAACCCCCGGCTTCTCTGCTGGGCGGAAGGATGTTTTGACCAAAGTCACTTTGAAAGCTTCCGAGCCCACCGGTCACCGAAGACACCCCACTCCTAATCACTGTCCATTGGCAGCAGTTAGTCTGGATCTCTCTCTGTGTTCATGGCACACCACCGGTACATGTCTATTCAGCTGGTCGCTCGCCCAGGCTCATCATTGTTTTCCTGGTTTTTCCATGACGGGCATCGCTGCTTACTCCTCCAACTGTCCTCCAGCCCTCTAATCATTCCCACACCTCCTCTGGCATAGCGAAGAACCAAACCTTCCCCTCAGATTCCACTTGGAGGCGCACTAGGAAGAGCATGGACTATTTCACCTCTTTATCCCAGAGTGCCTTTTTTGCCTCAATGAAACTGTGCCTTAGTCTCTGAGTCTTTAAGGTTAAGACTGGAAAGAAGGTTATCTGCAATTTTTCAAATTTGACTTGGGGGGAGGGGGCACCCACTCGGGCGGTTTGTAGTATGATGTCACGATCTCTATTTTGGTAGAGGCGGGCTATGAGCGGTCTCGGTGGGGCACCAGGTGTGGGGCGACCCCCGGGTACAAGGTGAGCTCTCTCCACTGAAAAAAACTTTGAGAGACCCTTTGGCTGGAGCGGTTTCTGAATCAATTCCTCCACGAATAGGTCAGCTGTTGAGCCCTCTGCCTTTTTAGGAACCACCAGGTTTTAACCGTTGTTGAGTCTTGATCTCCATTCTTGATCCTCGATTCTTGCCTCCAGTTGGTCATTACGCAGTTGCATTTATTTCATTTGGGCTTTGAGCATTAAAGTATCTTGGAGCAATGTTTTGGTGAAGTCGTCTACTGTTTACACTCTTGTCCCCATATTACGTAGGTCTGCAGGGAGTAAGGAAACTTCCATACTGACCGAGTATAGTCGGGATTCTAGCGCTGTTTGTACCGCTCGTATAGCCACCATAATGTCATGGAATGACGGCGTACCTTCATTCGGTTCTGACTGGGCCCCCGGGGAGGCGTTCGTGTGGAGAATCTTGGGGTTCAGCTCTTTTCGGGAGGGTGAACTTGTTCAACATTATTTGGTGGGACTGCTTGGTATTCTTTACCCCAGACATTTTATCCGTCTGGGTCGCGCCTAGCTTGTGCTTCTTCTTTTGGGGATGCTGGGTGAGCTGCTGCCACCTGCCAGTGGATGTTTGGGCTGCCTCTGCGGCCTGTCAGGTTTTCACCATGCTCCCCGGGCGGACTATCTTCTCCCACTCTCCGGATGGCGAGTGGCATGCCTACTAATTTGCACCCCATCACACTTGTTGGTTCCTGTTTTGTTGCACCCTCCCAGTGTCTCCAGCCACAGCTTCCGCTTCTTTTCTACTCCTGCGTCACGTTGTTTCTCTGCAGGTTCCCACAAGGTCGTCAGGCATCCACGCCACTTTTATTGATCAGACTGCGTGACCTCCCCTGGGCCGGGGCAACCAGTTAGAACCGTGGCTGAGTTCTCGCTGCCTCTGTGGTTCCTATGCGGCCTCCCACCTCCACCGCTTCAGACACCGTCGGTCTGCTGTTGTGCCGCTCTGCTTGTTTTATACACTGAAACCCGACCTCAGGCTCCCCGGGTCTCTCGATCTGCTGGTCTTCGCTCCTCCGGCATCTCTTCCACTCTCCTCCGCCTGTCTAAGGTCCCCTGCAGTTGATGGGAAGGGTGGCTCCGAGATCTGGGAGGTCCTGGCTACGCACAGACCGAGACACGACAACACCAGCACCAGCACATGGCGCCCAGTGTACACGGATCAACAGGAGTCTGGTCTTAGATCACCTACGGTAAGCTGAACAGAATTTCTCGCCCCTCCTTGGCTCTCACCTCTGCACCCCTGCGGCCGTCACTCGAGGTCGGCATTCCATTGCTTCCAGTAGGACCTGGAATGGGAATGCCTGCGGTCTGAACTCGGATCTTCAAAGTGGCCACTTCTGTGCTTGCTCCATATTTAAGCCATTAGTTCCGTGACCACACGCAGTGATCGGGTCGGATTCACAGGGGTTTATGGGTAAAGGGTTGCGGGCTGCTCTACGAGGCGGCCATCTTCATTCACGGCAAGCCACGCCCTACAACTGCTACATTTCTGATTCGGGAGATGATTCTACCTTAGGGAATTCCAGAAGGGATAAGATCTGACAACGGTACACACTTAATCAATGTAATCTTCACACAACTTACAACGTTAGGGATAAAACAAATTATCGTCTGTTTATCATCCCTGAAGTAATGGAATTATTTAGCGCCTAAACAGCCAGCTGAAAAGTAAGATCAGCAAGCTATGCGCCACATTGCACAAAAAGTGGTTGTATTGTCAACATTGCCACTATTTTCCCTTAGAAATATGTCACTTTCTGACCATCACCGGACACCCCATCAAATAGTGACAGGGATGACAACATGCAAATGCCTGTTACTAAAAGTAACGCACAGGGAGAAAGCTCAGCAGAGATCCTACATGATGAAATGCATGTTTGGTTTTGTGAATTAATCAAGGCTGTAAAGTATATTTCTGAACAGGTAACCAACAGAAGGAGAAGCGAGTTACCGTTGAGGTCGACCTCCTAGTCGTGCACATAGGTGACGCTGTCTTCATACAAAATTTTGTCCGAAAATGGAAGCAACCTTGATTTGAGGGACTGTTTACAGTGACAATGGTGACCCCACTGCCCTCAAGCTGGATGGTAGAAAGCCCTGGTTTCACCCTACAGACATTGGTCTACATTCAGCTTCACACCAAGCATCATCAGCAACTTAAATGAAGCAAGGGGGGGGGATTGTCATCGTACAAATACCCTCCACCATCTCTGCCCATGGACAATTTTTGGGACTAGTCTAAAGAAAGCTCTGTATTTTTGTTTTTCTTTTCCGTCTGCTGATGCTATATTTTCTACTGTTGCTCTTCGATATTAATGCTTCTCCTAATTATAATATTATATACATGCAAAGAGAACGCTTTATTCATGCTTATGCATCGCTTAATGTTCCTACCAGATTATCAGATATAAGGTATCAGCATATGTCAGACTAAGGTTCAGGATATACCAACGAATCATGTTTGGTTTGCTTTCAAATTCCCCATGCTACAGGATCAGTTAGGCTACGTTCAACTAAAGAAGTACCGCAAGCACAGCTCTATGTCTTCTGCATCTCTACGTGTGTAGGATTAAGACACAAATGCAATTAACACGTTTTTTACTCAATGAATGCTACAAACTATGACTCAGTAGCAGAAGTGTTATATATCCTCACAGATAGACAGGTCATCAAGGATGAAATAGCATGAATGAAGACAAGCCATCCTATAACTGCAGATTGAATCCAGATGGTTTTAGATTTTAGTAGTAACATGCCCACCCACTGAGTGTAGGACTTAATTAGTGAATCCTTTGCCCCCAGTGTGCTCGTAGGCCGGGATTTAGAGTCACTGGCATTCTGATATTGAATTGTCCTGTAGGGTTATGTCTTTATGGAATGGCACTGATATTAGTCAGGATGCAGCAAAAAAAGTGTAAACAAATATTTGGGACGGAAATATTGAGCATTATACTTGGATAGATAGAACAATAAGTCCTCAGACAGTCATGAAACTAACTTCTGTTTCTTTAGGTTTCAGACCAAAAGGCACCGGTAATGTAGGTTGGAACATTAATTGTAGGACTGCAATATATAACACCAACATGCAGGGGGGAACCTTTGGCCTCATTGACTACTATTGGCAGTGTGGAGAACTACTGTATGCCCAGTTACCACTGAACTGGGGCGGCATCTGTTCACTCGTCACCTTGCACGCCCATGTTTTAGTAATTCCTCGAATTAATATATCCAGTTTACATGAACACTCCATGAGCCAAATCAACAACTTTTTTTACATCATCATTTAAGGAAGACAACTGTAGAGTATTATGGCACTGCCACACAGATTGATATTTCTCAAGAGAATCGATTGTTCAACGATGCACAGCTGTTCTTTGGGAGAAATCTACAGTTTGTTCTGGCTAAGGCAAAAGCTCGATGGTTGTAGATAACTCGGTGGGAGCTCCTTAAAGGCATTAACAGAACAAAACATGGTTTCAATGCTACAAAGTAAGAGCTGTGTGCTAAGAGAATGATGACAATGCAGCACCGCTATGTACTTGACCTTATAATAGCCATGTATGTGCGAGGACTGGAACTGCCTGTTGTACTTTTATCCCAGCAAATGATGCAGACTATATAACTGTCAGAGGCTATACAGACACTACATAATCTACAGAAGAAAATAGTAGATGAAGGATGTGCCCCAGATAATTGGTTTAGCTAATGGTTGTCATTACTGCCATCCTGGATGTTGGGACTGCTAGAATGAATATCTCCAAATGTTGCACTTAAAGGCTAACTTGTGTTTAGCAAGCTTGGAGGAATGTTTGGCTTTGGTACATGGGCTCACTGACACATATTTTGTGTCTCCAGTTAGACTGAAACTTGATTAGACAATAGGAGCAAGAGATTGAATTATCCAAGAGCACAACATCTAATAAGAGTAAGCACAATGATAAAGCCCATATGTGAAAAAATATGAGTTTACCATAAATACACATGCATTCAAGAGTGAAGAATGGTTAGCTTGTTAAGCATTGTTAGAACTGAGACAAAGAACATGTAGAGGATTAGGTCAGAGTTTGGGGTTAAGGGATCACAGGTATTTTAGTGTTTTTCTACTTTCAATCTGTAACTATCAAGTCAATTATTATGTGTTGTTTTGTAATAAATTATTGCCCTGAGGCAGCAGATTGAGACTGGCTGTTTAATTATGTGGACTTACCCTCTCTCTGCTGTGACAGTAAGGAAAATGCTACTTACCAGTATGCATCTGTTCTTGGCATGTAGAGCTGCAGATTCTTACACTGTGCATTAGATCGCCACCTGGTGTTGGGCTCGGATGATTGCATGTTGTTCTCGTCTTGGAAGAAGTCTTTGTAGTCACGAGATAGGTGACTCCTTCCTTGGACGATAGTGCGCATGGGCATCGGCTCCATCCTTAGATTGTTTTTTGCCATGATGGGAAATGATGGAGTTTGTAGAAAGAAGAACGGATGTCCATGCGTGTATATCTAATTAAGATAGAACTGGAACAGATACAGGCCCCGGGGAGGTGGCAGGGCGTGTAAGACTCTGCAGCTCTACATGCCAAGAACAGATGATACTGGTAAGTAGCATTTTCCGTTCGAGGCATATGAGCTGCAGATCTTACAATGTGCATAGATTGTACAGCAGTGTCTCCCCTTAGCGGTGGTCACCTGTATCTGTTGCAGTAGTTTGAAAGAGGGTTTTGAGGACAGCTTGGCATACTACAGCTTGCTGCTTAGCTTGTACATCAACACAATAGTGTTTAGTGAAGGTGTGTGTTGTAGATCATGTTGCTGCCTTGCAAATGTCTTCTAGGGGAATGTTCCCTAAGAAAGCCATGGAGGCTCCTAGTTTGCGTGTGGAGTGCGCCCTAGAAGGAACTGTTAATGTACGTTTTGCTTTTTGATAGCATATTTGTATACATTTTACAATCCACCTTGCAATTCCAGCTTTAGAGATGGGGTTGCCTTTATGTGGTGGAGAGAAAGCTACGAACAATTGCTTTGTTTTGCGAAAGGATTTGGTCCTAGCTATATAATAGAGGAGAGCTCTTTTAACGTCTAGTGTGTGTAGAGCTCTTTCTGCTACAGAGTCTGGGTTTGGAAAAAAAACTGGTAACTCTACAGATTGGTTTAAATGAAACGGAGTAATGACTTTTGGAAGGAATTTGTCCTCAGAACCACTTTATTATGGTGTAATTGTAAAAATGGTTCTTGTATAGTGAAAGCGTGAATTTCACTTACTCTCCCAAGAGAGGGATAATAGCTACTAGAAAAGCTGTTTTCTATGTGAGGAACTGCAGTTCACATTTGTGTAGAGGTTCAAAAGGTGGTCCCATGAACCTTGTAATGTTTAGGTTCCACACTGGAGAGGGTGGTAACCTGGGAGGAATGATTCTTTTTAATCCTTCCATAAATGCTTTAATAGCAGGCACTCTAAATAGAGACAGATGTTGTCTATTTTGTAAATATGCTGCAATTGCTGCCAGATGTAGGCGTATAGATGAATATGCCAAATTACATCTTTGTAAATGTAGAAGGTAACAAATGATATTTTGGATGGAAGCATCTAGGGGATCAATTTGGTTATTGTTGCAGTAAATGGCAAATCTTTTCCATTTAGCAGCATAGCAAGCTCTAGTAGTAGGTCTCCTGGCTTATTTAATGATATTCATACAGTCTGGTACTAGGTTAAGATAACCAAACTCTAAGACCGCAGGAGCCAGATCGCCAGACTCAGTTGACTTGGGTCTGGATGTCGGATGTCTCCATGATTCTGCGTTAGCAGGGATGGTGTCAGGCGAAGCTTTTGGTGTGGAACTAGGGATAGTTCTAGCAGAGTTGTATACCACGGTTGGCGTGCCCATGTGGGAACTACTAAAATCAGTTTTAGCGACTGTTGTCGTAGCTTGCACACTATTAGTGGTATTAGTGGTAGTGGCGGAAAAGCGTACGCAAATCTGCCTGACCAGTTCATCCACATCGCATTGCCCTTGGACAGCGGGTGTGGAAACTTGGCGGCGAAGGTTGGGCATTTTGCGTTTTCATGTGTGGCGAACAGATCTATGTCTGGATGACCCCACTAGTGAAAGAATGGTTGAAGAACTTGAGGATGTAGTTCCCATTCGTGAATCTGTTGTGTCTGTCGACTTAACAGATCTGCTATTTGATTGTGAATTCCTGGAAGGTGTTCTGCTAACAGATATATGTTTTGTGGAATGGCCCATCTCCAAATGTTCTGTGCAAGCTGAAACAGCTGTAGAGAGTGTGTTCCCCCGTTTTTGTATATAGTACATATCTGTCATGTTGTCCGTCCGGATTAAGACAGCTTTGTTTTGTACTTGTACTTGGAATGTTTTGAGTGCTAAGACTATTGCTAGCAGCTCTAGGTGATTGATATGGAACAATTTTTGTTGATTGGTCCATTGCCCTTGAGTTGTATGATGTAGAAGATGGGCTCCCCATCCTTTGAGAGATGAGTCTGCTGTAAGTACTATTTGTGGAACAGGTTCGAGGAACGGCCACCCTTTTGTCAAGTTTTTAGTGTTCCACCACTGCAGAGAGCGATGTGTGCGGCTGTCTACCAACACCAGGTCTGTTAGTTGTCCTTGTGCCGGATTCCACTGTTGTGCAAGACATTCCTGTAACAGACGCATTTGCAGTCTTGCATATGGTACAATGAAGATGCAAGATTCCATTATGCCTATTAGTCTCATGAACACTCTGGCTGGGAGAGAGTGTTGATGTTGGAACTTTGTGACTAAGGCTTGAATGCTCTGTATCCTTGCTGGACTGGGATACGCTATAGCTGTAGACGTGTTTATTGTAGCCCCTAAATATTGATGTACATGAGAGAGCTGTAGGTGCGACTTGATGTAGTTGATTGTGAACCCTAAGTCGTGCAATGTTTGAATTGTCTGATGTGTGTGTTGGACACACTGATTGAATGACTTGGCTTTTATGAGCCAATCATCTAGATAAGGGAAGACATGTATCTGTTGTCTTCTGAGATGTGCTGCTACTACTGCTAGGCACTTTGTGAACACTCGTGGTGCAGTTGTTACCCCGAATGGAAGGACTTTGAATTGATAATGCTGTCCTTCCAGTACAAACCTTAGATACTTCTTGTGAGAAGGATGTATAGGAATGTGGAAGTAGGCGTCTTTTAGGTCTAGTGTTGTAAGGAAGTCGCCTTGTTCCAGCAATGGGAGCACTTGTTGTAAAGTGATCATATGAAAATGATCTGAGTGTATATAGTGATTGAGGGGCCTGAGGTCGAGAATTGGTCCTAGTGTCCCGTCCTTTTTGGGTATTAAAAAATACAGCGAGTAAACCCCTGTTCCTTGATGTTTGAAAGGAACTATTTCTATTGCGTTCTTTTGAAGAAGTGATAGGACTTCTTGTTTGAGCAGCGTAAGATGTTCTGCAGACATTGGACGCTGCCTGGGTGGTATGTGTGGAGGGGTAGCTGTAAGTTCGAGCAGTAGCCATACTGGATAATTTGTCTTACCCACCTGTCTGTTGTGATGGAATTCCAGACAGGAAGGAACTGTGTTAGTCTTCCCCCCACATGAGTGGAGTGCTGTTGGGGGAGCAGAGGGAAGTCACTGTTTTGTGGTGGAAGAGGTTCGATTATTGTTGTTACCTCGACCTCTTCCTTTATTGTTGTTGCCTCTATAGCCTCCTCTAAAATATCCTTTACTGGAGGATGACTGTGTATTGGATTTGAAGGAAGCTGTATTGTCTGCTCCAGTTTGTTAGGGGCCTCTTCTATAGAAGGAGCGACAAAAGGAGCCTCTAGCTTGTGTGGATTGCAAAGCTTCCATGGATTTGGCTGTATCTTTTTTCATTTTCTCAAGTGCTGTGTCTACCTCTGGTCCAAACAATTGATGTTGGTTGAATGGCTGATTTAAGATGGTAGTTTGCACTTCCTGCTTAAATCCTGAAATGCGTAGCCATGCATGACGTCTAAGTAGGACACTAGTGTTTACAGCTCTAGATGCAGTGTCTGCTACATCAAGTGCACACTTGATTGAGGCATTTGAAATTAACTTGCCTTCTTGTACAAGGTCATTTGCCTGCGCCTTCTATTGGTCAGGTAGATGTTGCATTCATTTTTCTAACTGATCATAATGAGCCCTGTCATATCTTGCAAGGAGGGCTTGCGTGTTAGCTATACACCATGTATTAGTAGCTTGTGCAGCTATTCTTTTGCCTGAAGCATCTATCAGCTTACTTAGATTCTTTATCAGGGGGTGGTGCTTCACCTGATGTTTGTGAGTTTGCTCTTTTTCTAGCATTTGAGACAACTGGGGAATCTAAGGGTAGCTGTCCTTTAATGTAGGCTGGATCACCAGGAGCAGGCCTGTACTTTTTCTCAATTCTAGGATTTAGGATCCTAGCACGTACAGGATCTTTAAATACTTCTGGAGCATGTTTGATGACCTCTTTGGTCTTAGGAAGAATTTGAACAGACCTTTGTGATTGTTCAAAAGTATCTAATAAAAAATCTTCCTCTGCTTGATCCGAATGCATGGTGACCCATGATAAATGGCGGCCCTATTCATTAAGTGCCCAAAACCAATATTGTCTTTTGGGGGAGAAGGTTTTGATGGATATGCCTGTGGGTCAGGAATATCTGGCACATTCTGTGGGTTTGGGTACTCCCAATCTGGATCATCAACATGGTAGGGAAAAGGCTCATCTGGGTCTACCCCTCCCCCTATGCAATACTCATCATCATTATGATGTGTATGTGGTGAAGAATGAGGAGGAGTGTGTTCAGGAGAATTCTGAGGTGAATTATTAGGAGGAACAGGAGATGAAGGAGAAGGAAGTATAGGAGAAGGGTACATAGGAGATGTGGCAGAGTCCTCCTTCTTGACTGGCACTGCAGGTGTAGGTGTTGTGTCTAATTTTCTTTTCCTGTGTGGTGTAGTGGATACATGACCTGTCTTTGGGTCAATGCAGATCTTCTTTTGTAGAGGATCAGGTTGGAAAATTTCCTCTCCTTGCGGAACCTTTGCTGGTGCCGATTATTTCGGTTCCGGGCGTGGTTGCTTCTTGTCTTTAGCCTTAGGAGTTGTAACTGTGTCCTTTGGAGTAGATTTCGGCACCGAAGGTGTTGTTTTCTGAGTTGTAGGCTGTTTCGAGGGCTTGAGAGCATCGGAATCAGGCCTTGTAGGTTTCGGTACCGAAGATACTGGCTTCGGGGTGGAAGCTGGTCTCGTCGGCTTCGAGGCGTCAGACGCTGGCTTCATAGTTTTGTCTTTAGAAGTCGACGGTTTCGGAGCGGAGACTTCTTTCGGTTCCGAAGGAGTTGGTGGGATTGGCACTTGCGGCTTGCTCGGCAAGGAGCTACCGGAAGGCTTGAGTATTTTCTTTAGAGCCGGGCTCGATGACGGGGCTTTGAAGTGTGTTTTCGGTCGCGACTGGGCCCGGAGGCGGAGTGTTGACCTTTGCCTTCGATTTGGGTGGTGGGTATGGGTCCGGGGCAGTAGTACTTACGCGCTGACCCGATGGTATAGAGTCATCTGCCTCTGATACGATTTGGAGATCGTCTGAAACTTATTCGGGAACGAGCGGAACTTCTTCGTCGAAGATATCCACCGGTTCCGGGGCCAATCTCTGCATGTCGTGTCGACGGACCCTCTGATCTCGAATGGTTTCCTTGGATCGAAAGGACGCACAGGCTGTGCAGCTGGATTCGTCATGTTCTGGCGATAAAAACAGGTTAGACACCTCGTGATGGTCACTGTGTGGGAACTTTGCTCCACAGTTGGGGCATTTTTTGAATGGCGTCCTTTACATGAGGTGTAGGCCTCACGGCGTGGATAGGCTCAACGGCCCCCGCTACGACCGGAATCGAGCTGATTGAGTCGAGACGATGTTTGTCGATATCGAAAGTAGTTTGGTGAAGTTTGAATAAGTTTTTTCGCGTCAAAGTACTTGAAAAGTAGATTTCAAACCGGAGCGGAAAATTTTCATCCAAACCCAGTAGCGGAAAAAAACAATCTAAGGATGGAGCAGATGCCCAAGCGCACTATCGTCCAAGGGAGGAGTCAGCTATCTCGTGACTACAAAGACTTCTTCCAAGACGACAACAACATGCAATCATCCGAGCCCAACACCAGGTAGCGATTTAATGCACAGTGTAAGATCTGCAGCTCATATGCCTCGAACAGAGCTATTTTTACATTGCCAAAGAGGAGTCTGTCTTTTCCTTTATTTTTAAGTCACCATTCAACACCATCCCTAGAGATAGTGACCCAAGTATTATACAGACCCCGCCCCCATTTGACACTTCTCAAGGTTGATTTCTAAACCAGCTTCCTTAAGGCAAATAAAAACTTTTTTTTAGCAAGATGTGCTTTGTGCTCATGCTTAGATTCTTCGTACACCAGGATGTCGCCCTGGAAGCACAACACGTTTTCTATACCTTCCAAAACTTTCTCCATCACTTACAAAAGGGCAGCTGCAGATGCTTGGCTGAACGGCATCCTGCAGAATCTGAATGAGCCAAAGGGGTACTGAAGGAAGTGAGGGATTTAGAATCTGGATGTAACTCAATCTGGTGGTACACAGATGAAAGGTTAATAGCACCGAAACAGTAGGCCTCCCCTAGAGACTTAAACCTGTCCACCCAAATGTTGCAAATTTAGTCTCTTTGGTCAACACAAACAATTGCCTCTCCCTACGGATTTTTGGGTAAAAATAATAGGAGCAAGCCATAATGACCTCTCAATGGGTTCTATCACCACTTGTCTTACCAGTTAAGTGAGTTCTTCCCTCAAGGGTACAGGCACTGCTTTGTCTTTTAATTTAATTTTCTGCTGGAAATCTTTTAAGTTACCCAACCAAACTACAAACAATTCAGGAAATTTCTTACATACGTCCGTGCCAACGAAAGACTCCTTCACCACTGTAACCTACTCAACACTGTTCGGATGCAATTTCCTTCCCAAGTTTTTTCTGACACCTCCAGCCCAACAGACTCTCCTTTACATACACCTTCCCTACGGTTGAACGATCTCTGAAGGAAATATGCCTGTAAACATGTCCACCAAGGGAATTGGTTCTCTTTTATACCAACCAGTTTTGACGCCTGCCGACTGTAGAACATAGCCTTTAATCCTGAATCTTTTTTGGAATATTTTATGGCCTAGAAATGTATATGGAAAGCAAGAGTCCACACACAGTGCTTCTTTTACTTCACCTAGAGATAAATCACAAGTAGGATAATTACTCTCACCGTCCTTAGTTTTGACTTGAAATACAAACTTATACATAATGTCTTTCATACTTTCCACCACATGCACTTGCTTATACTCAATTTTAGTATTTCTGCACTTCAGCAGTGACCCCTTTTATTACACTTCCTACACATGCGCAAACACACACACACCAAAACACCTGTGTGCAGGAAAACTTGGTCTGTCCTCCAGATGGTTGTTGTTTTCACATCGATAACACTTGCTCTCATCAGTTTCCTTCTCATTGTTCAATTTCTTTCTAGTACTTCACATACTTTTTGTTCAACTCTTTGTTCTTTTTCCGGTTCTTCAGGAGAAGGTTGATTCTTTACCACGCCTACTGTTTCACAAGTAGAATTCAGCTTAATTTCCGTAATGCAGAATGCAGTATGTTCCATGCTTTTTGCTATATCAATAGCCTCTTTTAAATCCGGATAACGTACCAACAACCTCTCTTGGATTCTAGATTATTGGACCAATTGGTCCCTAATTAATGAGTCACACAGGGTCCAAATTCACAATTGTCAGACGTGCCTCTCAAACAAGGTTCTTATCTTATACCCTGCAAGAGAACACAGCTTTCTAGGACTACGTTCATTTTGTGACCAAAATGCTCTTCCAATTTGCAAAAGTCATTTGATAGACATTTATTTGAGAATCCTCATCATCTTTGTAGTTTAGTTCTCGATCTGTCAAGTTTCACACAACTTCCTTCCATTAATTCTTAAGTTGTGTCACAAAAAGTGCTGTTTCCGCAACAGGGAAGTTTTTTCCCCTCCATTCGCTATAAGGTAGGATTCAAATAATTGTACCTACTCCTTACAAGGTAGAAGAGGGGCACCTACTTCATTCAAGAAGGGTAGGGGTTAGGTCATACTTGCTGCTGCCATTCTAAATAAAGAGGGATGTAAGTAATTTAGACAACTCTACTGATACACCTGATAGCCGAGGATGTCTTCACAGATTTATCAATTGCACCCTAAAGCCTAGACCTGTGAGTAAATTGGTCAATGGGTCAGGAGGTTAGAAATTCTTAGCTTTTCTTCCTTCGTTTACATTTTCTTATACTTGCCAGTCCTGTTTTACTTTCCACTTCAGTAGTAACAGGCGGGGCCAGTCTCAGTCTCAGCCAAGAGGCGAATGGACCGTCTGTCTCGCCCCAGAAAGTGGACAAAACAAGGGAATAGGCAGACACAAAAGCTCAGACCTCCAGAGCAGCATGTCCTTCAATGATCGGTCCAAACTGCTGCTCCGTCACATGGTATGGCAGTACCAGAAGGAATCAAGGAGGAGGGCAGTTCATCAACAACGGTTGTCATCCCACCTGCCCCACTCGCTTACAGACTGTTCCTACTAAATGGTTTATCAACGCTGTGAGGCAGTGGGCAAGAGGTAGTCTGACGGGTGGCACGGTCACTGGGCTCTGAGGTAAACTCACACAGGATAATGGCTAAGATAGCTCCTCCAAGCGTCGCCATATCCGTGTCCGGGGAATAACCTCGCCGGAAGAGCCACTCCTATGGCAAAAGAGACACAATCTAATAATGTATCAGGACTGTGGTTATGGCCCTCAATCTCACCACTGCCACACCCAGGCAAGACACAACTACTGAATTTGCTGAAAGTCTGTGGTAAAAATGTCTGATTAACAAGTACGTAATGAACACTGCTACTCACATCAGGATTACCTTCATTCTCCAATATCATCCGTATGGGCATACGCTAGCTAGAGTCACCATCCACAACAAGAGGAACAGTATGAATCACAAGAGCATAGCTTCTTACTTCTTTCATAGTGGATCCCCTAAGTACATGCCAGGGAAGGGGTTGTCGCTGGCTGCCCCCAGCACAGCCTAACATCCAATCCTTGTCGCCAGGGTGGGAATGGGTAGCAAAGAGAACTGAGTATGAGTTTAGTCCTTTTATTTATTCTAATTTCAGTGAACAGGGCACCCCTTTCACTACAGAGCTCCATAATCCTCGGGGCTCAACTATCACCAACCTGGAATGTACCAACACTGGGGAAGGATAGGGAAAACGGGGAGAGGAAACAAGGACATAGAGGGGAACCTGGGTGAGGGAGAATATAACAAACTGCATGCGTAATAGCTTATCATATCAAGTAGAAAATGGAAACCGATTACAACAGAACTACCATCAACAAAGGCTTCTCTCTGAGAACTTTAACCAAAAGCATTCTCACTCCACATCCCTAGATTTCTCCCAGTATTCAATAACAAGCATTTGCTATGCAATAGGTCTTGCATGTGAGCGAGTTTGAGCTACTGGCCTTGTAAATGACAATGTCCATAGCGTAAACAAATGCAAGACCTATTGCATAGCAAATGCTTGTTTTGTCCAGGAGTTGGGAGAGTAACTTTTTTTGTGAAAAGCTGGCATGGGTTCAGGCTTATTCCCCTCGCAACGCAAAATCCTGCAGCACATGCGCGGTCAAGCAGGCCGTTGATTGAGTATCTTGTTGCTACTCACCTCGCTATGCTTCATCTCTGCAGTCGACGCTGCACGGAAACTACGTCACAGCCGTCTACCTTTCTAACGCCCTCGCGAACACTACAAACAGTTGAGGAACACCGTGCAGATAGTACAGGCAAAAAGCTGCCTGCACCCAAAGACATGAACGAAGGTGGGCAAGTCGCATAATGTCCCCGTGCCTGAAAGGAATGTGTCCGGCTGAAATGCAATTGGGGCTCGTGTAAAACACTCTGATACCCTCAGGTTGGGATTGCACTAAATAATCCCCTTACCCCCCCAAAAAATAGAGGTTGTGAACATGGACAACGGGAGGGTACAGAGCAGGGGCAACATGAGCAGCGCTCAGAGGCAGGAGCAGATTACAAGCACATGCAACATGAACGAAAGGCCACAGTGAAGCATGAAACGTCGCAGGACCTCTGAATGTAAAAACATAAAATGGTGCGCCGAACAAACGATTCCTAATCCCAAATATGGCCACATGTAAATGGGCCAGTCACCAGGAAATGTTAAAACACACCCACAAGTGGGAAAAAGGGAAGCGTTTCACCTAAAAAATGAAAGCAATTTAGAATAGCATATGAAACAACAAATTGAAAGCAGAGGGTGTGGTCTAATCCCACAGCAGGATTACAATGTGCCTCGTAGAGCAGCGAATGCACGCTGCCTCTAAACTCGACCTAAAAACAAGCAAACTAAAATGGGAGTTCTCCTCCCCAAACTGGCGGAAATGTAAAATCAAAGGACTTGTATATTAATCATAACTAACCTTACACCCCCTTACCACTACTCTGAACGCCACCTAATCAATCTACTTCTTTATGCTGTCACAACAGCTTGCTCACTTTTTGAACAAAAGGTCCCAGGCCCTACTCATGCTCCTCACCTCCATCTGCTTCTCATGGTTTGCAAGTATTCATTTTGTCATCACCAACAGCCACAACTAAGATACTGTCCATACTCCCGAATGGTAACCCCTTCAGATCCTTTAATTCCTCAAGGTTCCATTCTTCAATCAGTCCCTAAGCAATGCAACCTACCGTGAATGATTTAAATAAAAAAAGGTAGAATCTTCACCAAAGAAAAGTACTGCTGGCCCTCAAAACCAGTCAATTACCACCCCAACTCAAAAATGCCCGTCTTATCAAAGGCCTGGAACATCATATATGTAGCCTTCTCACTTCATTACTCAACAATCACAATTTTATTAAAACCCTTCAACCTAATTTCCAAACAATACACAGAAGTGCAATATATCATACAGCTAACTTTATCACATCCTGCTAAATACAATCAATTATCTGTCTAGAAGAGGAAAGAAACCACGAAGTGGCTGTTATGTGAACACTGAAGGACCAATGTCTGAATCCTGACTGAGCCAGTTCCTAGAGATACATCAGCAGCTTCAGACGGGTGAATGTCTTGATCCACATCATATCCAAAATCTTTTCTATTTCAAGTTGTAGGAGATTGTGGGCTTTCCTGGGGCAACAGTTTAGATGGATGCCTAGATGTGAGAAGTATTTCTGTTCAGGAGCATGGCTAATAATTTCAGCAATCTGTGATTGTGATGGACGATCTAGCTGTTGCATCTGTACAATACATCCTGTTGGGCCCTCAGAGACCAGGGCAGGGTCTCCAATAGTATGAGAAAGTCTGTGTGCCAGTATTTGTGGGGTCAGGCAGAGGAAGAGACAAGTTGCAAGGTTCCCTTGTTGTGTTCACAATGACCATCCAAAAAAGAGAAGCATTGGGAGAGCATATGCAAAGGTCCTTGACCCTGCTAACAAGTATGCATTTCCCCCATTACCATTGCTGGACATTTCTGCTTGAGGAGAATTGGGATTTTTTGTTAGAATGAGCGGCAAAGAGCTGGGGTTTACCCCAAGCCTTGAATACTCTCTTCAGTATTATGTAATTGAGTTCCATTGTGCGGCACACCATTATTGGACTGAGCGAGTCTGTTTTTTTAATGTGGGCTCCAAGTACATATTCTGCCTTCGAGAATTTGCTGTGTAAGATTGCCCATTTCTATAACTGGACTTTGTTGGACAGGCCGCATGTTCGAGCTGTCCCCCCTCCCCGCAATGGGACCAGGACCCTGGCTCTCCCTGCATCCCCAGCCAGAGTCCACAAACGACCACCCGAAGTACCCTGCAATCCCTCCACTACAAGACACCAGCTCCGGACCCAGCTGGCCCGGGTCACCATCTACCCCACGACATCGACCCGGCCGCCATCTTGGGGCACTGCAGCACGAGGCCGCGTGGCCTCAACTCGACCCTAACCCCGGGCCCGGCCGGTCCCGACATCGAGGCCCCACCATCCTCCCAGGAGGCAGAGTGATCACTTGGCGAGTCAATGGGAGAAGGAATCGTCAACGGCTCTCCTCCGCCAGGTGTCGATCACCCCAGGCCGCCTGGGCGCTGGCTCCACCCCCCTGCTGGGTGTCTGGACTCCCTCATCCCGGACCTCCCGGCCCCCAGGCGCGAGGGTCCGGACATCAAAGGGGACCAGACCTATAACTGGGGCAGGGCCAGACCAGGAAGGCAGTTGTATCCTGGAGTCGAGAGACCCGAGAAGAACTCATCCGTGACTTGGCCTGCTGGCGCTGCCGCGGCCCTCTGCCTCGTGAAACCATCGTCTTGGCCTGCTGGCGCTGCCGCGGCCCTCTGCCTCGTGAAACCATCGTCTTGGCCTGCTGGCGCTGCCGCGGCCCTCTGCCTAGTGAAACCATCTTGGCCTGCTGGCGCTGCCGCGGCCCTCTGCCTCGTGAAACCATCGTCTTGGCCTGCTGGCGCTGCCGCGGCCCTCTGCCTCGTGAAACCATCGTCTTGGCCTGCTGGCGCTGCCGCGGCCCTCTGCTTTATGAGACTATCACCTTGGCCTGCTGGCGCTGCCACGGCCCGATCCACAGACCCTCCAGCTCGAGGATTGTGAGCTCGCCTTTTACCACAACCTGTACCGATCCGGTACCAAGACTGTCCCGCTACCCCTTTCCCTACAGAGACTAGAAGTGAGAGGACCCCCGGGTCCAAGTTATCCTGTATCGCTGATATCCTTGCCTTAAGAACCTTATATAAAGCCTTGAACTCGACTTGGTGTGGTGCCTGTTTGTGGGGAGGGAGGGTACTTGTCTGTACGATCGCCGGAGACGGTCCCCCTCGGGGATCTCTCCCTCGGTATCCGGCCGACCCTCAGGGTCCCCGTCTAACATTGGTGGCCAGCGACGGGATCCGAACCTACGCATAATCGTACAGAAAGTCACTCGCCCCACCACACACAACAACCATGTCAATAGAGAGCGGAACAACGGAAAAATTTCAGATGGAAAAATTGGAAGACTACAACCACCGGGAACTGAAGCAATATTGCATAGAACTTGGACTTCCAACCACAGGTCTTAGCACAAAGGAAGACTTCAAACGAGCCCTAGAAGCTTGGGCAGACACGGGTACGGCCGTACCCCGAACACAAACAACCGAAACGAGCCCCGCACCAACTAAAGAAAGAGCGGATCTCTCCCTGGGAGAGATCCGAGAAAGGGAAAAAACCAGACTCCACGAATTAGAACTTGCCCGACTTCGCTTGGATGGGGAACTCAAGCTGGCAGAACAAAAAATAACCCTGGAACACTTACGTCTCAGGGAAGAGCGGGAAGACAAGCAAAGACAGAGGGAGCTAGAAGAAAAGAGACTAGAGTACGAACATGAGCGCAATCTCAAAGCACTGGAGATTCAGAAACAGAATAAAGACCTCGGGCTCCCCGAACGACCGACCCCGTCTGCCTCGACCGAGCCCAAGGTTCACATCCCCAAAGATGTCATCCGGGAATACCACAAGAACGATGATATCCAGCAGTGGTTTAAAGCCTATGAGGTGGCCATGACCTCCCACCGGATTCCCCGAAGCGATTGGGGAGCCGGATTATGGGGGAGGTTTGTCAACGAAGGGCGGGACGCCCTGCTGCAACTCCCGGACCAGCTAATGACCTCCTACGACCACATGAAGGCCGCCCTCCTCACTCGATACGGGCTCACACCTGAGATGTACCGCCAACGGTTCCGCGACTGCAAACGGATTCCGGGTACAACTTGGGTGGAGTACGTGAACTTTTTTAGCCGAGCCTTCGAGGGGTGGATCAAGGGCAACAAAGTAACCACCTACGAACAACTCTTTGACCTTATCGTATGGGAACACCTGTCGAACAACTGCTTCGTGGAGCTCCGGCAACACCTCCTGGACAGCAAGCTAACCGACCCTCGACAACTCGCCGCCGAAGCCGACCGGTGGGAAAGCACCCGAGTTGGCCGGAGCGCACCCAGCGAAGTATCCAGATCGTATCGCCCCCGAGGGGGAGGAGGAAGTCAGGGTCGGGGGAGAGACCCCGGCCCCTCGTCACCCCCCAGAAACCCCTCGACCCCGGTTGGCCGGGGAAGCCCTGCCGTCCGGGCCGGTTTCCGGGCCAACATTACGTGCCACAGGTGCCAGCGACCCGGCCACTACGCCAGTGATCCCAACTGCCCAAAGAATCCGAACACGACTCCCCGCCAAGTTGCAGCGGCGGCCCTAGGGGAAGAAATAATCCCGGAAGACCAAGAGGAGTACGAGACCGATCCCTCGGAATGGGCACCCGCCGCCATGGCACTGGTCTGCTTAGGGGAGAGAGACATGATTCCGCGGGCCCCCCTTCCCGCCAACACACAGAAGTACGGTCAATGGGTTAACATCAATGGTCGCCGGGCGGAAGCCCTCCGCGATACCGGGGCCAGTGTAACGGCGGTCCGACGCCACCTCGTCACTCCAGACCAAATCTTGCCGAACATTCTTTGCCCTGTTCGATCAGCCGACAACTCCGAAAGCCTATGCCACATGGCCTGCGTCCCCTTCGAGTGGGGAGGAGTAACAGGGATGTTAAAAGTAACTGTCCGCGATGATGCCCCCGTGGACTGCCTCCTAGGAAACGACCTTGAAAGCTCTCCCTGGGCAGCTGTCGAACGGAGGGAGCACCTGGGGATGCTTGGCCTCCCCGAATGGGTCTGCGTCACGACCCGGTCCATGACCGCCCGCGCGGTCCCCAGCCCAGAAGAGCCCGAGTGGCCAGAACCTCCTCCCGCGCTCCTCCCAGAGGAGGCCGCCCCAGAAGCCATTCCCTTGACCCAAACCGAAGAAGGACCCGACCAGCTTCGGGACGTCCCTGACCTGGCACAATGGCGGCAGGAGGGAGGCCCCACGCAGGAACAATTCCGGGCCGAGCAAAAAACCTGTCCTTCTCTCGAAGGACTCCGGCAGCAAGCCCTGGCCCAGAGCACCGGGGATACCTCGGGGGCCCACTGGATCTACTGGGACCAAGACCTGCTCTACAGCGAGCAGAAAATTGCAGAACTAGGGGCCAGTCGGGTGCTGGTGGTGCCCCTTCGCTTCCGAGACTTCCTCCTGAACTTAGCCCACGATGTCCCCCTTGCCGGACACCTGGGGCAGGATAAAACCTACGACCGCCTGGTGACCCATTTTTTCTGGCCCCACATGCGGAAGGATGTCACCAACCACTGCAAGGCCTGCCCCACCTGCCAGGCCAGCGGAAAAAGTGGCCGAAAAATCAAAGCACCATTACAACCCTTTCCTGTCGTCACCACCCCGTTTGAACGAGTGGGAATAGACATTGTGGGGCCCCTCGACCCTCGAACAGCCCAAGGACACCGGTTCATCCTGGTCCTCGTAGACCACGCCACCCGCTATCCCGAGGCCATCCCTCTTCGGACTGTGACGGCCCCCGTGGTGGGCCGGGCCCTGATGGGGATCTTCTCCCGGGTGGGGTTCCCCCGGGAGGTCGTCAGTGACAGGGGCACGAACTTTATCTCCAGATATATGAAGTCCCTCTGGCAGCAATGCGGGGTCACCTACAAATTCACGACCCCCTATCACCCGCAAGGAAACGGACTGGTCGAGAGATTCAACCGCACCCTCAAGGGGATGATTATGGGTCTAGAAGAACCCCTTCGACGCCAGTGGGACGTACTGCTTCCATGCCTCCTGTTTGCCTATCGGGAGGTCCCGCAGAAGTCCCTCGGCTTCAGCCCCTTTGAACTACTGTACGGGCACCCCGTCCGGGGCCCCCTCAGCCTAGTCAAGGAAGGTTGGGAGCAGCCTCCCCAGAAAACTCCCCCGGACATCTACCGGTATCTCCTGGCTCTCCGCAACCAGACCCGGCGGTTCCGAGACACCGCCAAAGCCAACCTCGAGGCCAGTCAGGAGGACATGAAGAGGTGGTACGATCAGCACACGTCCTCCATTGAGTTCGAACCTGGACAACAGGTCTGGGTGATGTCCCCGGTTGAGCCCTGTGCCCTCCAAGACAGATGGTCCGGGCCCTTCAAGGTAATCGAACGCAAGGGGCCCGTCACCTATTTAATCGACATGGAGACTGCCCGGAACCCCCTACGGGTCCTCCATGCCAACAGGCTCAAACCCCATTTTGTGCGATCCGAACTCAGCCTCCTGATGGCTACCGATACTGGGACAGAAGAAGACTCCGAACCCCTTCCGGACTTACTGAGGGCCCTCGAGCAGGATGGCTCAGTGGAAGGGGTCCAGCTCTCCGAGGCCCTGTCCCCGGAGCAACGCCAAGACTGCCAAACGCTCCTGAGGCAGTTCGCCTCCCTGTTCTCCCTCACCCCCGGAGTCACCCCCTGGTGCCTCCACGATGTGGACACCGGGGACAGCCCTCCTATTCGACACCGAGCATACCGCGTACCAGACCGGGTACGAGCCTGCATCCAGACCGAGGTGTCCAAGATGCTGACCCTAGGAGTGATCGAACCCTCAGACAGTCCCTGGGCGAGCCCAGTCGTCCTGGTTCCCAAGGCAGCTGCCCCGGGCGTTGCCCCTGAGCTCCGGTTCTGCGTGGACTATCGAGGACTGAATGCAGTTACCCGGACCGACGCTCATCCCATCCCCCGGGCAGACGAGCTAATTGACCGGATGGGGGCCGCCCGCTACCTGAGCATCTTCGACCTAACAGCGGGCTACTGGCAGATCGGCCTCACCCCTAGGGCCCAAGAACGATCCGCCTTCTCTACCCCAGACGGGCACTACCACTTTAAAGTCATGCCCTTCGGCATGAAAAACGCCCCGGCAACGTTCCAACGGCTGGTAAACCAGGTACTGGCGGGCCTGGAAGACTTCAGCGCCGCCTACCTGGACGACATTGCTGTGTACAGCCACCAGTGGACCGACCACCTCCGCCACCTGCGGGAGGTTCTACACGCCCTCCAACAAGCCGGGCTCACCATCAAGGCCAGCAAGTGCCAAGTTGGCCAAGGGTCCGTGACCTACCTGGGACACCAAGTGGGAAGCGGGCTGGTGGCCCCTCTCCAACTCAAGATTGCTGCCATCCAGGCCTGGCAACCCCCTACGAGCCAAACGGAGGTTCGGGCCTTCCTGGGGCTCACCGGATACTACCGGCGGTTCGTGAAGGACTATGGCAGCATCGTGGGGCCCCTCACAGAGCTCACCTCCAAAAAGAGCCCCAAAACCGTCAACTGGACCCCGGACTGCCAATCAGCCTTCGAGAAGCTAAAGACCGCCATGTGCACAGCCCCCGTGCTCCAGGCTCCCGACTACAGCCGGGAATTCCTTGTGCAGACGGACGCCTCCGATCATGGTGTGGGGGCCGTCCTCTCCCAACTCAACACCGAAGGGGTCGACCATCCGGTGGTCTTCATCAGCAGACGCCTCTTGCCCCGAGAACAGCGCTGGAGCACCATTGAGAGGGAGGCCTTCGCCGTAGTCTGGGCACTCAAGAAGCTCCGGCCATACCTCTTCGGCACCCACTTCCGGGTGCAAACAGACCACCGACCCCTGCAATGGCTGATGCAAATGCGGGGGGAGAACCCGAAGCTGTTGCGCTGGTCCATCTCCCTGCAGGGGATGGACTTCACGGTGGAACATCGTCCAGGCCAGGACCACGCCAACGCCGACGGCCTGTCACGCTTTTTCCGCCTCAGCGAGGAGAGTCCCCAGGAAGATGGCTGACTCTCCCCGCCTTCAGCTGGGGGGGACGCATGTTGGACAGGCCGCATGTTCGAGCTGTCCCCCCTCCCCGCAATGGGACCAGGACCCTGGCTCTCCCTGCATCCCCAGCCAGAGTCCACAAACGACCACCCGAAGTACCCTGCAATCCCTCCACTACAAGACACCAGCTCCGGACCCAGCTGGCCCGGGTCACCATCTACCCCACGACATCGACCCGGCCGCCATCTTGGGGCACTGCAGCACGAGGCCGCGTGGCCTCAACTCGACCCTAACCCCGGGCCCGGCCGGTCCCGACATCGAGGCCCCACCATCCTCCCAGGAGGCAGAGTGATCACTTGGCGAGTCAATGGGAGAAGGAATCGTCAACGGCTCTCCTCCGCCAGGTGTCGATCACCCCAGGCCGCCTGGGCGCTGGCTCCACCCCCCTGCTGGGTGTCTGGACTCCCTCATCCCGGACCTCCCGGCCCCCAGGCGCGAGGGTCCGGACATCAAAGGGGACCAGACCTATAACTGGGGCAGGGCCAGACCAGGAAGGCAGTTGTATCCTGGAGTCGAGAGACCCGAGAAGAACTCATCCGTGACTTGGCCTGCTGGCGCTGCCGCGGCCCTCTGCCTCGTGAAACCATCGTCTTGGCCTGCTGGCGCTGCCGCGGCCCTCTGCCTCGTGAAACCATCGTCTTGGCCTGCTGGCGCTGCCGCGGCCCTCTGCCTAGTGAAACCATCTTGGCCTGCTGGCGCTGCCGCGGCCCTCTGCCTCGTGAAACCATCGTCTTGGCCTGCTGGCGCTGCCGCGGCCCTCTGCCTCGTGAAACCATCGTCTTGGCCTGCTGGCGCTGCCGCGGCCCGATCCACAGACCCTCCAGCTCGAGGATTGTGAGCTCGCCTTTTACCACAACCTGTACCGATCCGGTACCAAGACTGTCCCGCTACCCCTTTCCCTACAGAGACTAGAAGTGAGAGGACCCCCGGGTCCAAGTTATCCTGTATCGCTGATATCCTTGCCTTAAGAACCTTATATAAAGCCTTGAACTCGACTTGGTGTGGTGCCTGTTTGTGGGGAGGGAGGGTACTTGTCTGTACGATCGCCGGAGACGGTCCCCCTCGGGGATCTCTCCCTCGGTATCCGGCCGACCCTCAGGGTCCCCGTCTAACAGACTTCTATTAACAGTCATTGCTAATTTGTTCCTCCCTGCTTTTTTAAATAAAACATCAAGGTCATATTGCTCACACAGATGAGAATGTCTACGCTTCCGATCACTGACAGGAAGGACTGAAAGCCTTGTCGTATAGCCCAGAGTTTCAGTACACAGATATGCAATAGGAATTCTGTTGGAGACCTTCAACTTTGGGTGATCACTTCTAGTATATATGCTCCCCAAAGAGCCACAGATGCACCTGCAGTAATTACAAAGTGCATTCTGCTGACCAGGAATGAGAGACCAATTGTGGTACTTTGTCTTAGGGTCCACCATGGCAGTTCCTGCCACATTGTAGCTGTAACAATGATGTGGCCACCCTTTAACTAGGACTTATTGTGGGCCCAGTACCTCAGGCAGTGGATGCATGTTAACATAGAAAAAAGCATCAAAGGGACAGCTGTGACATTAACCCGAACAGTGAATTAAAAACGGCAGACTGGTTGTGAATGTGAGTAATTTCAGAATATTGACAGTTAATATTACTAGAATGAAAGATAAAGTCTTAGTGGCCCTTGTATCCAGTAGTAAAACTATAATCTAAATGTGTCAGGATGGCATGACTAAGGAATTTAGTACATTTTGGGTAAGGCCCAAGTCCATTAATCCTCTGCTGGCTCCTAAAAAGGGTCCCTTGATCAGTCAATAGCGCAGACAGAGCACACATGGCAGCTTCATTTTTACAGACAAACTGCTACCAGGGCTAGGTATTTGGCGAATTCTTTTGGAGCCCATTTCAGACCAAAGGAAAGCACTTTGGATCAGATGAGTTTGCAAGGCTTAAAAACGGAAAATTAAAATAAGCCTCAAGAAGGTCAAGTTATGGCATATACGACTCGCACATACTCAGCTGAAAAAAGTCACTAGACAGAAAAATTTATTTTGCAGATAGATTCTGAGATTCCAAAGACCTAACGCACAAGTTACTACTTGTGTAACGATATATCTGTAAGAGACATTAGTTAGGGATAGATTCCTTACCTTAGAATATCCCCAGGCGTCAGACTGGATCTGGAAATTATTTGCGTAGCAGTACCCTTGCGCGTCGGTAGGCGTCGTCTGCGGCTCCGCGTCCGTCGTCGGTGTCGTGGGCGCCGTGATGACGTCGTCGGAGTACTTAGACGTCACCTCCGCGTGCTGACGTCAGTTCTTATACACAGCTTTTCCGCGCCAGAAGCGCTGAGCCATGTTAAAAAACAACACTGGTGCCATTGAAACTAGGGCCCTGAAAGGGGGGGGGTAACCCTAACCCTAGATATCGGTTCGCAGAACGGGGAGGTTGGGTGGGTCGGTAAGGAATCTATCACTAACTAATGTCTCTTACAGATATATCGTTACACAAGATAGGCGTATAACAGACCGCAACTCCACACGCGACGAAAAGCGTCGCCGAGCGAGTGCCGCCTTGGAAATTCCAACGCGCAGAACTGATGACATTGCGCGTTCTCTTCGGTGGCGAATAGATCTAACCAAGGCTCTCCCCATTGCTGAAAGAGGCCTTGCGCCACGTCCGAGTTCAGACGCCATTTGTGATCCATCATGCACCGACGGCTGAGTTTGTCCGCCCTGGCGTTCCGAGAACCTGCCAGGTGTTGAACCACCAGGGTCACGCCCTGCTGTTCCAGCCACTGCCAGAGGCGCAGAGCCTCCTGGCAAAGGGTCCACGACCCCACCCCGCCCTGTTTGTTGCAGTACCACATGGCGGTGGTGTTGCCCGTGAACACCTGCACTACACTCCCCCGGACAGAGGGGAGGAATGCCTTCAGTGCTAGACGAATCGCCCGCAGCTCCAAAAGGTTGATATGGAGCTGGGACTCCGCCAGAGACCAGAGGCCTCTGATCTCCGCCTCTCCCATGTGGCCTCCACAGCCCTGGAGGTACGCGTCCGTCACAACTATGTGCTCCGGCTGGGGAAGGGAGAGGGATCTGCCACTGACCCAATCGCGGTCCGTGAGCCACCACTGCAGCTGTCTCGCAGTGCCCTCCGAGATCAGGACGTGGTCGGACAGGTTGCCCTGATGCTGGGCCCACTGAAAGTCCAGGTCCCACTGCAGAGCCCGCATCCGCCACCTGGCGTGATGCACCAGTAGGATGCAAGAGGCCATCAGCCCCAGAAGCCACAGCGTCAACCTGACCGAGACCCGGGATGAAGGCTGAAATATCGGAATCAGAGCCTGAATATCCCAGACCCGCTGTTCGGGTGGATAAACCCGAAACCGCGCCGAGTCGAGAACCGCTCCGATGAAGAGGAGCTTCTGAGAGGGGCACAGGTGTGACTTTGGCACATTGATGGAGAACCCCAGCTGGTGCAGCAGATCTGCCGTAGTCTGGAGGTGGCTGACGACTGTCTGGGGCGAGCCCGCCTTCAACAACCAGTCGTCGAGGTAGGGGAAGACTGAAACCCCTAACCTGCGCAGATGAGCTGCGACCACCGCCATCACCTTTGTGAAAACCCGTGGGGCGCTGGTAAGGCCGAAGGGGAGCACGGTATACTGAAAGTGCTCGTGGCCAACCGTGAACCGCAGGTAGCGCCGGTGGGCCGGCAGGACGGGGATGTGGAAATAAGCGTCCTGCAAGTCCAACGCTACCATCCAGTCTCCTGGGTCCAGGGCAGCTAAGACTTGAGCCAGAGTCAGCATTTTGAACTTCTCCTTCCGGAGGAAGCCGTAGGCCCCCTTTGCCCTTCTTGGGTACCAGAAAGTAGTGGGAGTAGCAACCACACCCTACTTCTGGCCCAGGAACGCGCTCGATGGGCCCCCTTGGCCAAGAGGGCCGTAACTTCCTCCTGCAGAAGTCGCAAAGGATCCCCCGATACACGGTGGTTCTGCGGTGGCATGGCTGGAGGAGTCGCCTCGAAGGGGAGGGAGTAGCCCCTTCGGACGATCTGCAGCACCCACCTGTCCGACGTGACAGTACGCCAGTGGAGGTGGTGATGGCGAACCCTGACCCCCACTGGCGTCACATGGGCCTGAAAGCACGGACTAGGAGGGTTTTGAGGTGGATGCTGCGGGGGAAGGTGTGGACTGACCTCGCCGTTGACCCCGACCGCCGCCACGGCGGTTTCCACGGCCGCCACCGCGTTGGGTATTACCCTGCGGCGAGTGGCTGGCAGCACGTGTGGGTACACCCCTTCCGTGGCCACGAAAGGAGTGAAAGGCAGCCGATTGCTGCAAGAGGCCCAAGGACTTGGCTGTAGCCCTGGAGTCCTTAAAGCGCTCAAGCGCATGGTCTGCCTAGTCGCCAAAAAGGCGACGGCCATCAAACGGCATGTCCATCAGTGTGTTTTGGACATCGGCCGAAAAGTTGGCAGACCTCAACCAGGCGTGGCGTCTGACCGCCACTGTCGTTGCCATCGCTCTACCTAGTGAGTCGGTGGTATCCAGCCCACACCGGATAGAATATCTAGCTGCATCCCGGCTCTCCACAAGGGCTTGGCCGAGTTTGGCCCGTACCTCCAACGGGCACTCTGGCAGCACTTCCGCAACCGTATCCCACAGAGAGTGGGTGTAGCGGCCCAAGAGGCATGCGGTGTTGGAAGACCGCAGTCCCAGACTAAGGGAGGAGAAGATCTTTTTACCGTACTGCTCGTACCTCTTGGATTCCCTGTCCGGCGGAGCCGACGGGAATGCGGTCTGGGAATTGGAGGCCTGGATGACCAGGCTCTCGGGAGTGAGGTGGGTGGACAGGAAATATGGGTCGCCCGGACCCGGGCGGTGGCGTCTGGCCACGTTCCTATCTACGGGCGAACCTGTAGCGGGCTTGGACCAAGTGCCCAAAAGAACGTCGGTTAAGGCCTCGTTAAACGGCAGCAGAGGCTCGGCTGAGCATGACTGCGGCTTAAGGACCTCAGTGAGGAGGTTAGTCCTCACGGCCGCGACGGGGAGCTCAAGGCCCAAGGCCTTGGCCGCCCTCATCAACACCACACTATAGGTTGCCCCCTCCTCCGTAGCCACGGTAGGAGGTGAGACAAAGCCAGTGTCCAGCGAAGTGTCCAGACCACTGGCATCCCCCAAGTCACCTGTCCAGTCCACCTGTCCAGTCCTCCTCACGTGTCAGAGGGTCCTCAGACCCCTCCCAATACTCCTCATCACCCATCTCCTGGTACTCCGGGTTAGAAAATGATGGGTCCAGTTCATGGAAAGTAAACTCTCCGAACGGCGTCTGAAGCGGCGCCCAACCGGCGCCGGAACCGGGTCGAGGGAGGCATCGGGGACGGCGCCGCCCGAGGACAGCGCCGGGGGTGACACCTGGGTGGTCGGCGCCGGGGAGGTCGTCAAGTCCACCGGCGGCGACCCAGATCCGGAACCGGATCCATGGGGCCGGGCCCGAAGGCGCCGGCGGCGGCGGAGCCGAAGCACCCGACCGCATCGGGGCCGAAGCCCCCGACCCGCTAGGACCCCCAGATGGGTCCGCTGGGCCCGAAGGCGCCGCGGAGCCCGTCGGAGGAGAGAGGGACCTCATGGCCATGAGGAACCACTCGATCTCCCCCGGCGTCGCGTTAGGCCCAGGGACCGGAGGGTATGAGGCCGGACGCGGCGCCTGCGACTCCGACCGAGCCGCGTGGGCGGTGCCACCTGAACCCCCCGGCCGCGTCGCGCGAGCGTCCGGGGGAGTCGGAAGAGCGATGACGTCTCTTCGACTTCTTGTGCTTACCTGACTACTTCGACCCTGAGGAGTGATGTCGACTCCCGGAGCTATGATGGCTCCGCTCCCGCGACCTGTCCCTCAACCTCCGTCCAGAACGGGACCTCTCTTGGACCGGGGCCGACTGCTGGAGTTCGGGCCGCTTACGCGACCGCTCCCGTCTAGCCTTCGAAGTCAGGGCCCGGCAGTCGGAACAGGTCTCGTCGTCGTGATCGACGCCGAGGCAGTGGAGACACCGACGGTGAGGGTCGGTGACCGACATCAGCCGGTCGCAATCCTCACAGGGCTTAAAACCTGGCATCCCTACTGGCACCGTTCGGAGTCGAAGACTCAAAAAAGAATGATCCAAAGATCGAAAAAGATTTAGTCAAAAAGTGACTGAGGTACCACTTTTTCCGGATCTGCGCTGCTGGCGTGGAAAAAAGAAGAACTGACGTCAGCACGCAGAGGCGGTGTCTAAGTACTCCGACGACGTCATCACGGCGCCCACGACGCCGACGACGGATGCGGAGCCGCAGACGACGCCTACCGACGCGCAAGGGTACTGCTACGCAAAAAAATTCCGGATCCAGTCTGACGTCTGGGGATATTCTAAGGTAAGGAATCTATCACTAACGTGTCTCTTTCAGATATTGATGTATAGTAACCAGTCTATTTTCTCACCAGGAATTCCATGTTGCCTGAGACATGGGAATTACTTCTATCCCCCCTTTATGCAGTATGGTTGAAATCTTTAGCAGTTGGATACAGATGTTTGGATCTGGGTGGTGGTGTTAGAGGTGGTCCTTGGATACATTTGAGGGTATGGCCAAATAGCAACAGGTTAGAGATCCATTGATATGGTGTCTTTTCTGACCATGTTTGATGGAATGTAGAAACCATGGCACCCAACTGGAATTAAGGTTGTTGGAAAAGATAAGACAGATCAGAGCCAAGCAGGAGTCTGTTCTTCGTCCTGATTCCTGAGACTTGGTCTGGGCTCTACCTACTTTTTGTGATTAAGATTTGGTCTATATTAACAAATGGTTCTGTCGAGAAGTGTACTTTCGTTAGGAAGTCTAAATTTTACTATTCAACCAGACGAACCAATCAATGGTATAGGCATCAACAATGATGCCCACATTGACAGTCAAAAAAAGTGAGACACATTGAAAATTTCAATTATGCACAAGATATTAATGTTCTTACTTTGTGCAGGACAATACCTAAACTTAAAGGACACAGAACGGTTATATACTAACCACATACACAAATACCATATACAAAGTACATCTCACAGAAGAATATTTAAAAAAACATAGGACACAAGACATTCTTAATAGACATAAAAGCGGTAATTCAAAAGGGCATCCGTATATCCTTCATTTATACGTTCAAATACAGGTCAATATTGCTTGGACGTAAGTATGTTGGACACTAGGACGGATCACCTATGAATGCCATCTCTCTTGCCCTGCTCATCTGCTGTTTGGCCAATTCCGCCTTCCTGCTGCACTATGACCTCGCCTCTGCTGTTCCTCCGCCATGGGGACCCCAAACCGTATAAACTGACATTTGATTGGCCCAAATCGTCAGCCGGCCAGGACCCCCCATTACACATGGATGACTACCAGGACTCAGCGGCCTGCTCGTACCCTCCGGAGGGAGTGACATTAATCCTCACCGGCTGCACGTGGGTTTCCATGCCATAGATGTGCACATTGACTCTATTACCTCCTGACTGGATCGCATGGGAGAACGCCTAGAGAGACCCGCCTTGACTCTGTTGAGGAGCACGTTTCCATTCTTGAGGACACCACTGCCTCCTTGACCCGTAGACTGGAAAAGACCGAACGGCTCCTGAAGGCTGTTGCCATTAAAAATGAGGACTTGGAAGAAGGCTCTCGGCGCAACAATTTCCAAATCACACGTCTGGCAGAGACCACCGACATGGGATGGCCAGAACAATTTGTGGAAACCTTGCTTGTTGAATTATTTGATGCCCAACACTACTCCTCTATATTCATAGTGGCAAGGGCACACAGATCCTTAGGCTCTAGACCACCTCTTGGAGCAACACCGCGGCCGATCATCGCATGCCTTCTGAATTATAGGGACACTGTACCCAGTCAAGCTAGGGAGCACTCTCTTCTACTCTACCAGGGCACCATCTTCATTTACCCAGACTTTACCTTGGCTGTGAAGGCGAGGCAGAAATTCGTGGAGGCGAAGGCACAGCTCAGGATACATGGGATCACCTACGGCATGCTCTACCCCACCAGACTCCAAGTGGTTTCAGGCAGCAAGAAACACTTTGACAATCCGGCTGAAGTACTTGCATTCTGCAAACGATTGGTCCAGAGTGTCTCCTCCTTGCACCCGTACAACCCCAGACAGCTCGCCTCAGGAAGATAATGTTTCTGCCAGTGCCGACCTCTTCAATCCAGGCTGAACAGCCCTGTCCTGATTACTGAACCCCCAGACCATTTGATGTTTACTCCTGTTATAGGTTATATTTGCTGGCCTAGCCTTTCTCTGTACGTTGACTGTCTCAACCCTTACAGAACACCCATAAGAACTCTTGCTTAGAATGGGCGCCTAGTTCTGACGCGTTGCTCGTACCCCCAAGGATGATTCCGTATTCTAAAATGTTGTTGGATTATTGTGATTTGCTGGGACCTCTACTCCTAGTGTGGGTGGGGGATGTTACCGAGGGATTGTATTCTGATTTTTCTTGCTCATTCTATCTATCCTTCCCTTTTCTTTTCTTGACTAGACAGGACTTTGCAGTGGCACCCCTCAACTAGAACTGACTGGGGAGACCCTTTTTATCCTCTTCTCTTTCCAATGGGTACTTCTAAGCAGACAGCGGATATGACCCTCCATACCTGGAATGTCAGAGGTTTGAATAACTCTCGTAAATGTTAGCTGGTATTATCCTACCTCAGTCGGCATGGCACCAAGATTGCATTCCTACCGGAAACACACTTGCGACCCCACGACCCCGAGACATCGCCTGTTTTTGCTGTGTTGTGGTTTTTCTGTCAACTGCAGCTCTTTTTCCAGTCTGCATACTTATACACAAGTCCCTTCCCTGTATACACCACTTGACTGCTGCAGATGCTCAGGGCCGCTACATCATGGTGACGGGAAGTATGCTGGGGAGGCAAATTGTTCTCCTGAACCTAGATGCTCCCCTCTTTTACCAGTCCTTGGTCGCCCTCCTGGATGGTTCAGACGTGGACACTCATTTAGTGGGTGGTATTTGAATATCCTTCTAGAACCTGCAATGGACATCTCCAGTGCCATTTCTTGTACTAAGCTGTGTTCTCTGCATGCTTGTTAGGGTATGACACACACACCCTCAGGCACATCTGGGGTACACACCATGCCGCGACTCCAGGTTACACTTTTTACTCTGCTCCAAACTCAGTGTGTATTTACAACAAGGGGTGGTGATGGACAGAGTCTCTGAATTAAGCAGAATACTCTCACCCAGTCAAGAGATCAGGGCTAAATCCAACACAGTTTTTTAGCTCATTGCACCATCCCAGTTTCAGAACCTGGCTGTATGCAAATTAGTCTGTCCCTGGCCCAGTGCATCATGGGAACAGGGCAGACCAGACTACAAAAGCCAATTCTTACACTGGGAAGGAAACAAGCTTCCGGGGACCGGTTTCTGGCATTTCAGCCGTCTTCGGCCCGGCTTGCTTGAATCCTGATGGTGCAATGAGCAAGGGACTCACATCTGAGTATACCCTTCCACGCTTAGGGTGGACAAAAATATTTACAACAAGGGGTGGTGATGGACAGAGTCTCTGAATTAAGCAGAATACTCTCACCCAGTCAAGAGATCAGGGCTAAATCCAACACCGTTTTTTAGCTCATTGCACCATCCCAGTTTCAGAACCTGGCTGTATGCAAATTAGTCTGTCCCTGGCCCAGTGCATCATGGGAACAGGGCAGACCAGACTACAAAAGCCAATTCTTACACTGGGAAGGAAACAAGCTTCCGGGGACCGGTTTCTGGCATTTCAGCCGTCTTCGGCCCGGCTTGCTTGAATCCTGATGGTGCAATGAGCAAGGGACTCACATCTGAGTATACCCTTCCACGCTTAGGGTGGACAAAAATATTTACAACAAGGGGTGGTGATGGACAGAGTCTCTGAATTAAGCAGAATACTCTCACCCAGTCAAGAGATCAGGGCTAAATCCAACACCGTTTTTTAGCTCATTGCACCATCCCAGTTTCAGAACCTGGCTGTATGCAAATTAGTCTGTCCCTGGCCCAGTGCATCATGGGGACAGGGCAGACCAGACTACAAAAGCCAGTTCTTACACTGGGAAGGAAACAAGCTTCCGGGGACCGGTTTCTGGCATTTCAGCCGTCTTCGGCCCGGCTTGCTTGAATCCTGATGGTGCAATGAGCAAGGGACTCACATCTGAGTATACCCTTCCACGCTTAGGGTGGACAAAAATATTTACAACAAGGGGTGGTGATGGACAGAGTCTCTGAATTAAGAAGAATACTCTCACCCAGTCAAGAGATCAGGGCTAAATCCAACACCGTTTTTTGGCTCATTGCACCATCCCAGTTTCAGAACCTGGCTGTATGCAAATTAGTCTGTCCCTGGCCCAGTGCATCATGGGAACAGGGCAGACCAGACTACAAAAGCCAATTCTTACACTGGGAAGGAAACAAGCTTCCGGGGACCGGTTTCTGGCATTTCAGCCGTCTTCGGCCCGGCTTGCTTGAATCCTGATGGTGCAATGAGCAAGGGACTCACATCTGAGTATACCCTTCCACGCTTAGGGTGGACAAAAATATTTACAACAAGGGGTGGTGATGGACAGAGTCTCTGAATTAAGCAGAATACTCTCACCCAGTCAAGAGATCAGGGCTAAATCCAACACCGTTTTTTAGCTCATTGCACCATCCCAGTTTCAGAACCTGGCTGTATGCAAATTAGTCTGTCCCTGGCCCAGTGCATCATGGGAACAGGGCAGACCAGACTACAAAAGCCAATTCTTACACTGGGAAGGAAACAAGCTTCCGGGGACCGGTTTCTGGCATTTCAGCCGTCTTCGGCCCGGCTTGCTTGAATCCTGATGGTGCAATGAGTAAGGGACTCACATCTGAGTATACCCTTCCACGCTTAGGGTGGACAAAAATATTTACAACAAGGGGTGGTGATGGACAGAGTCTCTGAATTAAGCAGAATACTCTCACCCAGTCAAGAGATCAGGGCTAAATCCAACACCGTTTTTTAGCTCATTGCACCATCCCAGTTTCAGGACCTGGCTGTATGCAAATTAGTCTGTCCCTGGCCCAGTGCATCATGGGAACAGGGCAGACCAGACTACAAAAGCCAATTCTTACACTGGGAAGTAAACAAGCTTCCCTTGCTCACTGCTCCATCAGGATTCAAGCATGCCGGGCCGACGACGCCTGAAATGGCAGAAACCGGTCCCCGGAAGCTTGTCTCCTTTCTGGTGAAGAATTGGCTTGGTAGTTTGGTCTGCCCTGTTCCCATGAGACACTGGGCCAGGGACAGACTAATTTGCATATAGCCAGGTTCTGAGCTGGGATGGGGCAGTGAGCTAAATAACGGTGATGGATCAAGCCCTGATCTTTGGACTGGGTAAGAGTGGTCTGCTTAATTCAGACACTCTGTTCATCACCACCCCCTTTTCTGAACCAAACTCAGTGTGGACACGATTGGATCACGGGCTCCTGTTGGCAGCAGTCTTTCCATGGTTTCAAGACATACAGGTGGTGCCACACATTTTGTCTGATCATGCTCCGGTGCGGATGGCGCTCACTCTTCCTTACGGCTGCGAGCACCACTGGTCCTTCCCCTCGACAGCGCTGTTGGACTTGGTATTCCGCTTCGAGCTCCACAACGCTGTTGCTGAATATTTTCGGTTGAATGTAGGGTCTGTTCATCTATATGATATCCACTGGGATGCACTCAAGGCAAACATTTGCGGAATTTGCATTTCTAAACAGGCGGGATTGCTGCACCATATCTGTACTAGTTTGGTGTGAGTAGAAACTACTCTCAAACACCGACGAGGACACTCCTTTACCCACAGCTCTTCATAAACGCTCCGGTTTGCTGGAGGAATTTCATGACGTGGCTGGAGGGAAGTTAACCTAAAAAATATGGTGTGGTGCAGAAATCCAGTGAAGGCGAGAGCCCCGGTCGGATGCTTGCTCGCCACCTAGGCCCCCCTCAAGGATCCGGACACATCACAGCACTGGAACCAGATGAAGGTACCCCCGTCACAACCACTGCAGGCATTTTCACTGAAGTAGTTTCCTACTATAAGTCACTAGACCGCTCTCTCTCCTTAACTACAATAATAAAATACTGGCCAAAGCATTGACTAATAGGCTGTTATTATTAGATATGATATAATCACCTTTGCAGACAGGATTCATACCACATCGGTTCACTTTCCAATATTTGCACGCTTTCTTCTCAGTCTTGAATAGGATACCTCGGGGCATCCCAGCATTGTTCGACCTTCTCATCGCAGAGAAGGCGTTTGACTGTTTGGAGTGGCCGTTTCTGCACGACACCCTACGGAAGCTAGGAATTCCGGGAAGGTTCACAGCCCTTGTCTCATACTCTAATTAGAGAGCTCGTATCCCCATTAACGGTTACCTTACTGACCCTTAAAATATCTCAAGTGGCACTAAACAGGGATACCCACTCTCTCCTTTATTATTTATTATAGCAATGGACCCATTGGTATGCCACCTTCAAGAATGTCCTATGCATCACGGTTTACAGTTTAAGGGACCACTCCTTATGTCAATGTACACCGATGATATCATTTTTTTTTTCATTCAACAACCCTCAATTAATCTTACCCCAATAGAGCAAGAGGTAATCTGGTTTGGCGAACTTTCTGGTCTATGCATTAATTGGGAGAAATCAGAGATGTTCCTCCTTACTGACAAGACTACACCCCCTGCCTGTTAATACCCTTTTAAATGGTCTGCTAACACCATTAAATACCTGGGTGGATTTACACAGGAGAAAGGAGCAAGTCATTTGGCTGAATTACGGCCCTGTGATAGACAAACTCTCCAACCAAACTGATCACTGGATACAACTTCCCTTTTTATGGCCAGCCACATAGCCATTATAACAAGCATTTGCAATGCAATAGGTCTCGCATTTGCTAGCGTTTGATCTATTGGTATTGTAAATAACAATGCCTTTTATTTATATGTTTTGAAAACCTGCAAGGGGTGCGTAAACATCCACATTTCCTACTAGTCCTTGCTTAAAAGAATCATTGCTGGCAGTAAAAGAGGAGCAGTTACTGCCAACTTTGCTTCTCGTAAGCACGGACCATAAGTAGATAGTGCGAATTTACGCACTGCTTATAGGTTTTCAAACACATAAATAATAAGCATTTCCAGTTACAATGCCAATAGCTGAAAATCTTGCAAATGTGAGACCCATTGCATTGGAAATGCTTGTTTAAAAAGCACTTCACGCCACAGTGGCGGCCAGGCCTTTGTTTTATTTGTGGTCCGAACAAAGCGGCATGTTTTTCCCCCTTTTCTTGTTTTGTTTAGAAGCGCTCAAAGCCACGCCGAGCTGCATCGAAAGAAATGTCCGCAGCAGCTATTAAAGTGAAACTATGGCATGGGGCGCTTTTCCCAAAAAAGAATTTGTCTGTCAACTTTTTTTAGTAAAAGCGCCCCATGCCGAGGTTTCACTTTAATAGTTGCAGAAGACCTTTCTTTAATCGGCTTGTCTAAAGAAAGGGGCGTGGCCTCTATTGACATGAAACCGCTGCATGGGCACTTTTACCAAAAACGTATTTGCAATGCAATAGGTCTTGCATTTGCGAGAGTTTAAGCTATTGTCATTTACAATGCCAATAGCTCAAACTCTCGTAAATGCGAGACCTATTGCATTGCAAATGCTTGTGTTAACACTGTTGCTAAGTCATAACAGTGAGCTACTGGATTTCTAGTGCCTCTCTACCAGAGCCATACATAACAAACCAATGGGCACTGGCACTGGTTTTCTTAACCTCAGAAGGGTGCAAATCTGCGTTGGGCCTACCATATTTTTTTAAAATTTTATTTTGAGAGTTTTATATAGCGCAGGCTAGACCCAGAGGTATCAGAGCGCTTTACATAAGGTTCCACAGAAATTACAAAATTACATCAGTTACACGTTACATCAGTTACTAGAAAAACATTTCAAGAGAGTAGAAGACTAAATAAATGGAGCTTAGAAGGACTTTAGGAGCTACAGACAACACTCATTAAATTTAAGAAATTGTCCTCCCAGACACGGTAATGTTTACTAGATTATTTGGCAATTTAACAGTATGACATCCCCACCTCGCCCCCCCATCGCCTCCCTACTGTTGGCAACCTATGCAGCCATCTCGTATAGTCTTGTCACTGATCAGCTGATGCATTCCTGCCAATAGTATTGACTTGTACCATGAACACTTGGAAACATACTTTTATTTCTTGTTTTTAATATTAAGCGCAACTCACCCCAGTAGGTGTCAGCGCGCTGTACAACAGAACAACAGGACTAGAGGGGATGGGTTCACTCCTCAAATAGTACCACATCGTAACCAATGAAGACGTACATTCAAAAGTATAATAAAAGATGTTCAAACTAGTCTAGTATGTGATCAACGCCCCACATTACATAAATCAGTCAGCACCGCACATTGCTTCAGCCACATCCGGTGCCTGTGGACAGAGCAGGTGCTTCGACAGATCAAAGTAAGCCTTAGGCCGCCGTATAGTGACGGGGACCCGTCACTGCACCCGGTCAAAATTCAGGCGAGCGCTCCAGGGTGTAAAATTCTATTTAGCTGGTGTTAACCCTTCCTGTCCTTAGGGGATTTGGAGGAGGCAGTCCTCCGTCTTGTTCAGGGACAGGAGCAGGGGTACACGCCCGCAGATAATTGACGCTGAAGGCGTGGATACGGAAGGGATTTCCATGCATTAGTAATAGCCGAGAATGTGCTGCAAGGGATTTTGTGGCTACCCTCTCGCTGGGTAAGGCTGTTATCTCCCTAAGGTTTTTATTTGTCTGAACACAAGCTGAGGCGATCATCCTCCTGCGCAGCAATAATCTCCTTTGTTTAAATGGCTCTCTGTGGAAACACTTCCGCCTTAAAAATGCAAGGGATGAGCCATTAAAACAAATGGCATGCAGCAAACGTCTGCCCTCCAGTTGCTCTTTCCGTTTGCCATTACGCAGCTTTTAATTGAGAACACTAAACGTAGTGCGTACCTTTTGGGTATGATGCTGATGGGGCATCGGGAAAGTGCCGATTGCAGCATTTCCATGTGTATGCAAAGGAGCGGAGGTTTAAGTGCATGTAAACGTCACCTACGGCACAGAAGCGCCTTTTGTAAATCTCAAACTGGAACAAGCACGCAAATGGTGCGCGCGCGCGCGCCACAGCGAGACATCTGTTTTGCATTATCGGGCACGATAATGCATAACAGATGTCGGCCGGGCGCGTAACAGACACCAATAGGCCATGGGCGGGGCAAATGAGGGACATGCGCCCGCATTTGCCCAATTCCGTGCTGTCTTTGTTAGAAAGACGCCGGCAACGATAACAAAACCACAAGCACGAGCGTGCGGTCAGATTAAAAAAGCCCCTATATTAAGTGCACTGCAACGCTAGGCCTAAAAACTTAGCTAAGGCCTTTTTTTTCCACTTTCAGAAGCCTACTTTTGAAATTGGTTTGGGCGGGTCGTCGACCCTGGGTTGCCTGGGACCGCCCATCTCTCCCATACGATCGCAGTGGCTACTCAGTCCCTGATTTTCAGCTAGATTTCTTGGTAGCCCATGCACATTTTGGTACCATTGTTTTCACCATGACGCATGGCTACCCTACGCCAGACCGGAGCATGCAGTGTACTCTACATAAATATGACCTCCACTTCTTTGGAGATGTATTCCCGGATGGACATGCACTATCACACCACATCAACGCCGCACACTCTGACAAACCCCCTTCTTGGACAGATTTATTCTGAGACTCAACAGTGCGCTACGATCCCACACCCCTTCCTACCCACTCGCCCCGACGAATTCACTCCGCTCACCCTCTTGATACAGGATCCGGGCGGGTCACATCTCATCACCAAGCTCTACTGTGCCTGTACAGCTTATAAACGCACCAACGTAGATGGGGTTCGGGAACAGTGGGAGAGGGACCTGGGCTATCCCCTCACTGACCAGGAAAGGGTCGTCTGCTGCACACAGACTAAAGTGATCTCCCCAATCACCGACACAGACTCATACATTTCTGTTTCCTACATAGAGCCTATGTGACCCCCCCAACCCCCCCCTCTCCCCCCCCCCCAGCGGGCTAGGCTGTGGTAACCCCTCCAAATCTACCCAGTGCCCTAAATGCAGAGTCCCTGATGAACATTCTCCACATCTGGCCTGGACTTGCCCACTGGTAGCTACATAATGGACGGAGGTATTCCAGGTCCTCTCTTAGATGATCACCATGCCAGTAGCCCCATCTTCGTTCATGGTCCTCCTGGGCAATGTCTCCTCTATCCCCATAACAAGGCACCGATTTACTGGCATTGCACTTCTTCTGGACAAACGGGAGATAGCGCTGCACTGGGGCAGCTGTGTACGTCCCCCCCTAAGGCCTGTACTCTTCTCTACAAACTCCCACAGCCCTCCATAAAGATATCTGGCAGCCTCTTAAGACTATACTTCCTCAAAGTGAATCCAGACTCTCCCTCTCCCACCTTTCAGGCGCCTAATATTAGGCCATCCTCGGACAGTTCCAGTCAGGACACGGACCGGCTCCTTCACACACCATCCCATCTTCCCTGTCCGCAGTGACTCTTTTTCTGCCTTCTTAACAACTGATTTCTTACCAGCCTCTATCTCACATTGGAATGTTCTTTACTCATGCACAAAGTCATGCAATGTTTTTTTCTACAAAGTGACACCCGTACCTCGTCATCAGTATCTTCTCTTTCCGTACTGTTAATCTGATAATCTTTGAATAAAGGTTTTTTTTTTAAAAACCTCAGAGGTCAGCTCCTCCAGCTGATCTAGCCAACAACCGCTTCTCCCAATTACAGCAACCAGATATTCACCGGGCCACATAGTGCATATGGGCCTCAAAATAATAATAATATTCCAGCTGTGGCACCTCCAGCCTACCTACTCATCAAAGAGCCCTGGCCTACCACTGCTACGTTTAACTGCTCAAAGAAGTGAGTAATTAATCCAGTTACCTGAACACACTAGATTGCATAGGGCATTCTGTACTGTTTAGAGACAACGCTGGAAAAGCACCATCTTAGAGACTGTGATTCTGCCCATAAGCAACAGCTGCAAGGTGTTCCAGAACTTCACCGAAGATAGCAATAAATTCAGTACCCTGCCAGTATTGTACCGCAACTGATTTTCTTTCAGTGACCATCAAGCCCAAGAAAGCGGTCCCGTTCCCACATTGGCATCAGATCCGGAAGGCGATCCTCTGCGAGTCCCACCAATCCCGCCGGTGGATACAGTAACTTCTCTAGATTAAGGTGTAGCAAGGACACCTAAGCAAATTCATCCAATAGGCGGACAAAACCACAAGAGACTCCCTTGGAGCCCTGAGCTAAAATGAGCGTCATCCGGGGACAGCAACAAAATGTGCTGCGCCGCTCCCAGTTCTATGCCCCGAACATGCAATTCCTGAAGGACCCAAAGTGCCTTCGGATTTAACGGCTATGCAAACAATAGGTGCAACAATGGACAACCCTGCTGGGTGCATCTCATCTCCAATTTCCAGCTATCCGATTGATGACGGTCAACCCGGACCCTGACGCTGGGACATGTATAAAGTAACTGGATCCACGCCCGAAAGTGTGGCCCCCAAACCCATGACCCTCAAAACCTTGAGCAGGTACCCCTAGTCCACAGTATATGAAGCTTTTTCAATGCCAATGGAGACCAATGCCATTTCCTCACCCACAGCTTCCACTTCATGTACTATGAGTGAATCTCCTCCGGTTCCTCCCCGTGTTACGACCCAGGATAAACCTGCATAGGTCCTCATGCAACAAGTCCCTCATGAATGGGTTCAGGCTGTTAGCCAATATTTTGAAAAGAATTTTCACATCCGAGTTAATCACTGTGAGAGAAATGCTGCTGGATCCATCATATACCCACCTTGCTTTGACAACATGCAGAAATCCCCCTCTCTCTTGGTCGGCGGTAGTATCCCTGTCTCCTTTGGTTCCAAAAAGACCTCAAGAAGCCCCTGCTTGAGGGCAGCAAAGTCCTGATAAAATTTTGACAGGAAACAATCCTCCCCGGGAACCTTATTCTTAGGAAGCATCTGCAGTGCCACCCTCAACTCATCAAGAATAAGGTAAGAGTCCAAGTCAGTCACCACCTCCCCACCCACCAGCGGGATCTTGAGTCGCCCTAGGAAAGCCTGGATGCTGTCATCCGTAATATTCAGATTCCCCATGTACACTCCTTCAAAATGTTGCCAAAAGGTGGCCACAACAGCCTTGTGGCGTCAAGCAGGGTAAGCAGCATCAGAGCCTTGTGCGCCCGTTCAACCACAAATAAATCTGAGAGGTCCTGCGGTCGAAGCTGAGGCCTCACCCATCGTTCCAGAAACACCTCCACAGAGACGGCCTCAACTCTCTCCAGGAACCGCAGTACTTTAAAGCTATTGCAGCATGAGTGGCCCTCCGCAACCTCCACCTTAAATTCAAGGTCCCAGGTAACAGTAGTTGTTTTAGACATTCGTTGTTTTAATGCAGAAACATCCTCCTATACACTCTCAAATGTTACTCTTTGCCGCCATCACCTTGTCAATCACCTTCAGTAGGCCAGCCCTTATCAAATTGACATCAATAGAAACTGCCTCAATCCTATTTTCCAGTGTCGCCTTGGATCCCTGCCAGCACTTCGTACACAAAGGTCCCCCCTTTCGCTTCGCGGCCCAAGCACAGTGCATCCAGGTGTCCCCTTCCTGCTCAAGGGCCCAGCGACTGTCAGGAGCTTCAATTCCGAGGACTCACCTGGGCCAACACCCTCTGCTCCTTTATACTTGTGGCCAGGGTCCCCTGTCAACCTCTGGGCACCGGACCTGCAGAGTCATAGGCGCTCCGTCCCCCAATACAGGACAGCTTGCCCCAAAGCTCTATGCAGGCTCTCATCCTCGTCTGGATGCATGAGCCCTCCAGGCTGCCGTCTGCTCCAGTACTCTCCCTGCCTCTGCATAATGCAGCTTCCGGTCCTACTTCTCCGCCTCCGTAAGCCATAGGCAGGCGGGACCCAGAAGCTTTGCCCTTGGGCCAATCAAGCCCACAGCACACCTCAGGCGTCGACCACCGCTCTCCACTCAGGTCCCGACAAAAGCCCTGGGTTCAGGAAGTGCCTCAGGCACCACGGCGCACTCCTGCTTCCATGTGGCTCGACAAGGATGCACCGGCCTAAGCAAGTCCGCACCAGCGACAGTCACGGCCTCAGCTCTTCTCCGTGCACAATACCAGGTGCCGACCACCAGCCAGGGTCCCAGAGCACAAGAGACTTCGACCCACTGCTGACTAGCAGCAGCAAGGCAGCAGGATTTCATAGAATTAGATAGGACAAGTAGGGGGCTGAAGTCGACTACGTCCGGTCAGTCATCTTGCCAGATAACATCCCGGGTTCTTTATCCTTAGTATCCTAAGTCCCCAGATGAAATTAACTGCTCAAAGTGACAGCATGCAACATGGAAAATTTAGAAGAATTGTACTGGCATCTAGACAAGCTATACTGAGTTTCTGCTCTGCAAAAAACACCATGTTCTATCTCAGACTTGTATTCCTGAAGTTATGCGGCCCCCTAATAACCAGGCAAAAAATTATTACTCATGCTCAGTCTCTTTATTAATAACTATAGTTCAGTCCAGCATTTCATTCCATATAAGCAGCAGCATAGTAAATTATCTTGCCATCACCCTTTATACATCTCACTACCGTCCCTTTTTAATCTTCATGAAAAATGTGTGGTCTACATTTTCTTACAAGTTATTTTAATATCTTTTGTTAAGAGGGACCCAGTTCAAATTAATTCAAATTAACATTATACTTACTGGGTCACTTGTATCAGCAGGACCGCCAGACGTGTTAAGATGTTCAATGATGTCTTTAAGATCCTGGGCCATACGCTTTAGCTGAGCATCAATGTTTTCTGCTAATTTATAGCTGTATAAGAGAGTATTTTGTTAAAATGGCTTCAGTACCAATAATGATATCACAGTTTACTCCCTAATGGCTTCTCTAAATGCAGGGGATTAGCATTTTGTCAGCTACCACGGTGGACTCAAAATGTCATACATTACACAACCACTAAAGAGACCTTTAAGAAGCACAAACTATGAAGGGCATGAATGGTATATATAAAAATAATCTTTAGATCATTTAAATATCCAAGATCTTTAAATATTTTTTTTAAGTATTTGATTAGAGTGTGGATATAAGGGCATCTCATTCTTGGAGATGTCATAATGTGGAGCTTCAGCGATACACATAATGCACATTTTGAACTGGTGACAAGCACTGAAACTCATGGGGAAAACAAATTCTACAATGTGGAATATTAATCTAAACGTGACAAGGTATAAGAATATTCATTTTTGCCTAAAATTTACCACATTTAATAATAAATCAGTTTTAATGTAATCGGAGGCACCAGTTTATGGTAGGGATAATTTCTATGAATCTCTAGTTCTAAAATAGGTAACCAAAATTACATCTAGCTTTTAGTTTGGAACCAAGGAGACAAAAGTTGAGTAGAGAGGGTTACAGAGGGTATAAGGACGGTAACTTTGTTTCTGCTATCAAAAGAGTAACTAAATTGCTCCTTGGACACAATATCACAGTTTAAACCTTATGTAACACATGAGTGGTTTAGAGGTGCTTGAGAGCAAGTTGCTTCTATTTCAGAGGGAGCTCTTTAATGATTTAATTTGAGGTCTACCGTGCATATCATTTTAATCAAGGATGGCTGAGAAGATGAAAGGTAACGGTTTCATCCCTTGAAGTGAATTTACCGATTTCACGGCACCAATGAATTTCAGGATCTTTGCTTACGTTTTCTCGCGCTCCTCATCAGCATGCTGTAGGTAGATTGTCCCACTTTGCTCTTTAACGGACTCCTCTAGGGGTGTTAGAAGGTCCTCCAGCTCTTTCTGCTGTGAAAGAATAAAGTCTAGTTCCTGGTCCAACCTACAAATAAAATCACCAATGGAACACAAATGAACTGTGTTTTTGGAGAAACTGCATAACACCACAGTGATTGAAAATATCAAAATGTTTTGTGTAATCAAAATGAAAGCAGCAGTATTACAATTCATTGCTGAAGAAATGCTGCTTAGGAAGAGATAGTAATAAGACAAAAGAGGCAATAGCTTGAGCAGCTTTCTTCAAGCTCTGCTAGGAGAGTTAATTCACTGTCTTCATTAGATAAAATGAAGTTCATTTGCTAACTTGATCAGCAGTCACAGGTTTCCATACACTCGTTAATGTCCACTCTATTTAAAAGTAAATTACAGAAGACCACACTAGCTCATATCATGCAGGTGTAGAATTGTGGTCAGCAGTGACATCTGAGACCACAACATTGAAAAAAGTTGGATATAGACATGCTCAATACACTTGTCAAAGTAATCTCAATGACCTACTTCAAAAATTACAAATACCAGACATGTGAGAAATATGGACCACTTACTTCTTTTGTTGGTCTCCTTGAAGAAAGGATGGACTAAAAGGTCTATCTATCTCATTATCTGACATTACTGAATCTACACCAAAATCATGACAGTACACAAATTTATAAGAACTTTATTTACACCCTTAGAGTCATATGATAACAAGGCAGAACCCAGTTCACATACACTAAGAAGAAAAACTGCAAACAACCCGCTTTTAACTGTACCTCTTTTGATCAAGCTTCACCTTTTCAACCTCCCTGTGTAAAGTGGTAATCTGAAAAGGTATGAAGGTTTAAAAGTCAGTGGCTTAGAAAAGTGTTAGAGAGTACATTTTGTTCTTTGACTCTAAACAGTTTCAAAGTCAAGCAAGTTGCTTAACAAAACTTGTGCAAGTCAGAATATGATAGAGCCATCAATAGATCACACAACAAGGAGCCTTTAACCTGGCCCCTAACCAAAATTTAAAAACTCTTGCCAGTGGCACTTATTCACCTTTTCTCCGTTCTCGATTAGCGTCCTGTCCCAAGCATTGACCTGGGTGGCCTGGTGCAGAAAATGTTTCTCCTGGTCCTCCAGTTCCAAGCTCCACTTATTAATAAGACTTTCAAGCTGGGCATATGTCATCACAGGAGGAGTGCTAGATAACAAAGAAGTAACCTGTCACAATGCTAAAAGTACTAACATCAAGGCACAACTTTACAACCTCTTGGCGCTGATCAACTCTTTTATACCCAGCAAATGCATATACCACAAATTCATTTAAAAATTGTTAGCACAAAAATAAGTCACTTTAACACATACTTTAAAGATTTGTCGTTCTGGGATATACATGAAGCTTTGAAAAATAACCGACATGGTAATTATGTTTTCTTCCTGATTGTAATTAGTTAGGATCCGACATACCAGGTTGCAAACTAAAAGTAATATCAAACTATCTAACTGTGTCCAAAATAGGGTGACAATCCTGCCGTTTAATAGAGAAAGAAGTAGGTACTAGAGGACAATATGGCAAAACATTCTGAATTCTTTGTCAGGAACAGAAGCACAGATTATGCTTTCTCTTTCTATCTTACTTAACACACCCTAGCCAAGACAGTCATGTTCAGATAACAACCCACAATCCTTGTGGAAATGGTCTACAAAACATGCTACCAATGCCAGAAATCTAGAATTATCCACCCCAAAATGTCTAAAGCGTTCTCCATTTTGTTAATCAAAAATAGTGAAAAATAAGAATGGAAATCAGGAACTAGAAGGAAATAAATATGGACTTGTATCTCCCACAGCAAAATAACGTCCCCTCCCTCCTTCTATTCAATTCTTGACGACTCAATGTGGGTCCACAAAATTGTGTGCTTTTTAATCAGTGTCTGCAAATACTTTGAGTCCTTCAAATGAAAATGGCAGCACTCAATATTCAGCCAGGATGACGCCTGTCGGTCCCCAGTGGCAAAAAGCCTCAATTCACCTCCTGGTGCATGAAGGCATCTGCAACATGCAGCTTCATACCCCAGCTACGTGACTTTTCTCTCAGATTAACTATTTTAAGCTTAGTTGCTTTGTCATCACTAATCAGATCATTCAGCCTTTATGGAGTTGCCGGTCTGTGGTGGCGGACTGGATGAATAAGTACTCCCTAAAGTAAAACTCTGATATAAATTGGGTCCCGATTGTGGATGATAGCCCCTCCACCTTGTAAGTCAGTTGGGGATTCTAATCCTAGCACAGTCCAAAACTAAGGCTTCCTTTTTCAGCAAAGCTTGATTCTCTGCCCTCATATCAGGCCAGTCTCTTCAAATACTTTCTATTGTGTTAAAAAAATCAGTTTGTTCCTACAGATGTCATGTTCATAATGACACAGTCAGTTTAGTGTTGTCATGTGGCTGAGTTAGGCATGGTAGGAAATAGTACCATTTTACATGTACACAGTTCTTTCCTAAAGTTGCCTTCACTTTGCCACATCGACTTTTGACACACATGTGCATTTGTGACATTTGGGTTTGTTTCTTGGAAACACCCACCTTGCTAACACAGAGAACTTCATGAGAACACTATTCCATTGCCTTGGCATTGTGTGCAAGGCACTCACATGTGTTGTACAAATGTGTTTGTATTCCACAGATAGCTGTGTCGCCACATGGAGGTAATAAACAATGGCCAGCCTAATCACAATTTCGGCCCAAGGCAAGGATGCCTTTTTCTGTATAGAACCTTTTGTTTTTATGTATAATCAGAGGAGAGACTTCTGATGACTGCGAGGGGTCCCTACTGACTGACATCTCTGCGAGGGGTGTCCAGTTTGTGACCAAGATGGGGGTCCTAAACACTTACCAGGTAATGGGGTTAGATCATCCAGAAGGGTGTTTTTTGGCCGAACATACATTTACACCGTATACACTTAGGTTAGGGCTTGCAAAGCTTATGTCCATTGATCATTGCAGCACATATTTTCTATACAAATATCACTTTGCTTTATTAAATATTGAAAAAGTCCCTTGTGTATTCTTTGTATAGGTCTCTGAGTGAGAAAGAGTTTGAGTGGCTGAGCGAAAGGTTCTAGGTCGGTCACCACGGTTCCAGAGGGAACAGAGTTGTCTTTTTCAGTAGTGTCAAAACTGTTTGCTCCCCGTCTAGGATTAGGGGGGCTAATGGTGGCACTGTAAGTTAGCTGGTCCAATGGTAAACATACCCTGTGGGATGCATGACATCAGTCTGGCTCCATCTTAAGTTTATGACGTCCACGAACACACAGTTCCCACTGATTAGTGGAAACTACACAACTGTTTCCCATCTCAATTACTAGGACACTTTATATGCAAGGATTTATCTCTATCTAATAGATTACCTCAAACTGCTTCAGAACTCTGCTGTCAGACCACTACTTGGTCCGACATTGTGGGTTTCTATTTTTGAACATCTAACAAATCCTACACGTAGCTAAGTGGACTTCCTTTAAGAGGCTAAATAGAGTCTCCAACAGATAAGGCATAACCGAAAGTAAGTACCTAGTTCACCTTAGTGGTAGTATTTTGTGAACATGTGCACGCAAGCCCACGTTGCTGCCTGGAAGATGTCCTGGCAGATGTACAGGACCCGGACTCAGTGTACTAATGCAGTCTTGGCTCTGGAGGAATGAGCATGCAAGTCCTCAGGGGGGTGCTTCTTGGCCAATGCGTAGCAGATTTTAATGTAGAGCACTATCCATAGAGAGATGGTCCGCTTCTGCACGATCTTTCCCTTATTTGCTCAAAAATACCCCATGAAGAGTTGATAGTCCACTCAGAACTCTCTTGTGCGATCAAGGTAGAATGACCATGCTTTTTCTGGGTCGAGCCGGTGAAGTTGCTCCTCTTCCTTAGAGTGATATGGCAGAGCTTTAAAAGTAGGCAGAGTGATGGACTGGCCTACATGAAAGGGAGTGACAATTTCGGCAGAAAGGAAGCTCTATGCTGGGATGAGAAAGGCTGAAGATTACTGACCCTCCTGGCAAATGGTATTGCCACCAGGAAAGATGCGTTGATGGTAAGGAGCCTGAAAGGACACGTGTGCAAGAGCTCAAAGGGAGTGCTCATCAGGAACGTCAGGACAAGATTAAGATCCCACTGAGGCAACATATGTTGCAAACCTTTCAAGAACCTATGTACAATAGGGATTTGAAGGGGAATGGCTAGTCAGGCAGATATAGCAGAAACATAACTCTTTAAGGAGCCGAGAGCAGAGTCCAGCTGGGTAAGGGAAAGGATAATGAGAAGAACCTGAAAACTGAAAAAGGGAAGCAGAAAGGGGGGTCAACCTGTTCGTCTGTACACCATGCCACAAACGTGCCCCAACGGCGGGCATATACCGTCTTTGTGGAGGGACGCCTGGCTGCACGAATAACATTGTACATTTTGGGCTGAAGATCAAAAGTTGTCAACTGTCACTGCTCTATCTCCATGTAAGAAGGCAGAGCATTGACAGGTTTGGGTGGAGAGCCCTCCTCTGCTGCTATGACAGAAGACCCCCCCCCCCCTCCAAAGGGGCAGCTTGATCACTGCTCAGGACACCAGCTCGGGATACCAAACTCTCAAAGCCCAGTCCAGAGCCAAAAGGATGACTTGGGCCCGGTCGTTCCTGATCTTCTTGTCACTCCGAGCATAAGTGGTGTGTGCGGAAAGTCATACAGGAGGCCTTAGCTCCACTCAAGAAAAGAGAGAGAGAGAGAGATGGTTTGGGAACTCCAGCATGCAGAACTGCGGAGATTGCGTGTTCTTGCTGGTGATGAACATATCTAACCATGGCTCTCCTCACTGCTGAAAGAGACCTTGCATCACCTCCTGATGGAGATGCCATTCATGATCCGCTACAAAAGGGGGTGGTGATGGACGGAGCATCTGAACCAATCAAACACTCACACCCAGTCAACAGATCTGGGTTGAATCCATCACCGTTCTTTAGCCCACTCTGCCACCCCAGTTCAGACATGGCCATATGCAAATCAGTCTGACCCTGTGCCTCATGGGAACAGTCCAGCCCGATCTGCCAAGCCATGCCTTCCCTGGACCGGATTCAAGCTTCCTAGGACCAGTTTCTGGCATTACAGCCGGCTTCAGCCAGGCTTGCTTGAATCCAGTGGCAAAGTGAGCAAGGGACTCACGTCTGAGCATACCCTGCCAACTTATGGCGAATAAAGCGGTACAAAAGGGGGTGGTGATGGATCATGATCCGCTAGGCATTTTCAGCTGAGTTAGTCTGACTGGCATTCAGATAGCCCGCCAGGTGTTGAAACACCAGGGAAATGACTGAACGTTACAGCCATGTCCATTGAAGCAGGTACTCGACAAAGGGAGCCACGACTCCACCCCACCCGGTTTGTTGCAGTACCACATGGCAGTGGTGTTGTTCCTGAACACCTGCAGTAGTTTTCCCTTGATGGAGGCTAGAAAGGCTTTTAATGCCAGCCAGATTGCCCAAAGCTCCAGACAGCGGATGTGGAGTCTGGATTCCGCCACAGACCAGAGGGCTCTGATTTCCACCTCAATCAGATGGCCGCCCATCCCAGGAGTAACGCATCTGCTACCACTGTCAGATCTGATTGAGGAAGCGGAAGGGGTCTGCGATTCATTAACCACCACTCCAGATCTTTTGCAGTTTCCTCTGAGATCTGGACCATGTCAGAGAGATATCTCTGATACTGCGCCCACTGGAATGAATATGCTACTTACCAGTATGCATCTGTTCTTGGCATGTAGGGCTGCTAACATTCATATCTGATGCATAGATCGCCGCCTAGTGTTGGGTCCGGATGATTGCACATTGTTGTCCTGGAAGAGTCTTCGAAGTATCACGAGATAGGTGGCTCCTCCCCTGGACTACAGTGCGCATGGGCATCGGCTCCATCCCCAGATTGTTTTTAGCCATTGTGGCAGTGATGGAGTTAAATAGTGTAAATGATGTCCATGCTAATGATGAATGCAAGAGAGTGTCTGCAGCCGCTACGGGCACCGGGGAGGAGGGCGGGCGATATGAATGTTAGCAGCCCTACATGCCAAGAACAGATGCATACTGGTAAGTAGCATATTCAGTTCGAGGCATGTGGGCTGCTAAATTCATATCTGATGCATAGAATACATAGCAGTCCCTCCATTAACGGCGGTTGCCCCTGCCAGCTGCAGAAGCTTGAAAAAGTGTTTTGAGAACAGCCTGTCCTACAGCTGCTTGCTGTTTGGAATGCACATCCACACAGTAATGTTTGGTGAACGTGTGTGGTGTAGCCCAAGTGGCTGCTCTACAAATGTCTTCTAAGGGAATGTTCCCTAGGAACGCCATGGATGCCCCCAATTTGCGTGTGGAGTGCGCCTTTGGGGGTATTGATAAAGTGCGCTTAGCTTTTTGGTAACAGATTTGAATGCACTTAACTATCCATCTGGCAATCCCTCCTTTGGAGATGGGGTTGCCTTTGTGCTGTGGTGAGAAGGCAACAAAAAGTTGTGTTTTTCGAAAGTGTTGAGTCCTGTCAATGTAGTACATCAACGCCCTCCTAACGTCTAGTGTATGAAGCATTCTTTCCGCCACGGTTTGTGGGTTTTGAAAGAATGCAGGCAGGTCAATAGTTTGGTTGATATGAAACTGTGACACCACCTTGGGAAGGAATTTGGGGTTAGTGCGGAGCACTACCCTGTTAGAATGTATTTGGATGAAGGACTCTTGGATTGTGAGCGCTTGCAGCTCGCTAACACGTCTGAGCGACGTGATAGCAATGAGAAAAGCCACTTTCCACGTCAGAAATTGAATTTCGCAGGAGTGCAGTGGCACGAAAGGTGGGCCCATCAGCCTAGTGAGGACTACATTGAGGTTCCACACTGGAGCTGGTGGAGTTCTTGGAGGAATGACTCGCTTCAGTCCCTCCAGGAAGGCTTTAATGGCAGGCACCCTGAAAACAGAGAGGTGCTGCCTATTCTGGAGATAAGCCGCTATGGCGGATAGATGTATCCGAATGAAAGCGTACGCTAGATTGCATTTGTAAAGATGTAACAAATAGCAAATGATGTTAGGGATGGATGCATCTAGCGGGTTGATATTGTTGTTAGTACAGTAAATGACAAACCTCTTCCATTTTGCTGCATAGCAAGCTCTGGTTGTGGGCTTTCTTGCCTCACGGATAATGTCCATGCATTCCGGAGGCAGGTTGAGGTAGCCAAATTCTAAGACCTCAGGAGCCAGATCGCCAGATTGAGCTGTTGCGGATCTGGATGCTGAATGTCGCCATGGTTCTGCGTCAAGAGCCTGGGTGTGAGATGCAGCTTTTGATGCGGTACCACGGAAAGTTCTAGAAACGTGGTGTACCATGGTTGGCGTGCCCATGTTGGAGCAACCAGGATGAGAGTCATCGAGTGTTGCTTTAGCTTTCTTGCCACCAGCGGAATGAGAGGCGCTGGGGGAGAAGCGTACGCAAATTTGCCTGACCAGTTCATCCATTTCGCATTCCCTTGCGATTCTGGGTGAGGGAACCTGGCGGCAAAGCTTTGGCATTTTGCGTTTTCCCTTGTGGCAAACAGGTCTATCTCTGGATGACCCCACTGCTGGAAGTACGGTTGGAGTACTGATGGATGAATCTCCCACTCGTGCATTTGATGGCTGTATCTGCTGAGCAGATCCGCCATCTGATTGTCCTTGCCCGGGAGGTGTTCTGCCATGAGGAAGATGTTCCTCTGAATGGCCCACTTCCACATGCTCTGAGCCAGATGAGACAGCTGTGGTGAGTGAGTACCGCCCTGCTTTTGGATGTAGTACATGGCTGTCATGTTGTCCGTCCGGATCAACACGACCTTGTTGCACAAATGCACTTTGAAGGACTTGAGCGCCATGAAGATTGCAATCAATTCCAGGTAGTTGATGTGCAACCTTTGTTGATGGGTTGACCATAGTCCCTGCACTGTGTAGTGGAGCACATGCGCTCCCCACCCTTGGAGAGATGCGTCCGTTGTTAGGACAATCTGTGGCACCGGCTCCTGGAACGGTCGTCCCTTGCAAAGGTTGTGTGGATTCCACCAATGCAGAGAGTTGTATGCCCGACCGGTCACCAACACTAGGTCTGTCAGTTGTCCTTGAGCCTGTGTCCATTGATTTGCCAAGCATTCTTGGAGGGGAAGCATGTGCAACCTTGCGTGCGGGACTATGAAGATGCAGGAGGCCATCATGCCTATCAACTGCATGAACACTCTCGCTGGCAGGGAGAGTTGCGGTCTGAACCTCTGGATCAGCGACTGAATGTTGTTGATTCTGACTGTGTTTGGTTGAGCTATAGCAGTCAGGGTGTTTATGGTCGCGCCCAGGTACTGCTGCACATGGGCTGGCTGAAGGTGCGACTTTGGGTAGTTTAGCGAGAACCCCAGGCTGTGAAGGAGGTGAATAGTGTGGGACATGTGTGAGGCGCACTGTCTTTCCGACTTTGCCTGAACGAGCCAGTCGTCGAGGTACGGATAGACATGTATGTTTTGTCTCCTGAGGTGCGCCGCCACTGTCGCTAGACACTTCGTAAACACTCTGGGGGCAGTAGTCACCCCGAAGGGTAGGACTTTGAACTGATAGTGCTTGTTGAGAATGGTGAACCTGAGGTATTTTCTGTGGGATGGGTGGAGTGGGATGTGGAAGTAAGCATCCTTGAGGTCCAAGGTTGCCAGGAAATCCCCTTGGTTTAGAAGGGGAAGGATTTGTTGCAGTGTCAGCATGTGAAAATGTTCTGACAGTATGTACATGTTGAGGGGGCACAGATCTAGAATGGGTCTGAGCGATCCGTCCTTCTTTGGGATGAGGAAGTACAGGGAGTAGACCCCTGTTTCTTCCTCCTCCACTGGCACGAGTTCGATTGCTCCTTTTTGCAGCATTACTAGCACTTCCTGCTGCAATAAGTGCAAGTGCTCTGCCGACATAGGACGTTGTCTTGGGAGGAGTGGATGTTAACTCCAAGCAATAACCGTACTGGATTAGTTTTCTCACCCACCTGTCTGTGGTGATGGACGACCAGACTGGCAGGAACTGCTGTAGTCTTCCCCCGACAGGTGTTGGATGGTCGGGGGGCAGCGACAGGGAGTCACTGTTTGGTGGTGGCAGAGGAACGTGAGTTGTTGTTTCCTCTGCCTCTGCCCTTGGCATTGTTACCTCGGTAACCCCCTCTACCTTGCTTGGGGTACGAGGATTGCGCACCACCTTTTGCGAATTGTGTTTGTTGTCCCAAGTGTCCTCTGGTACCACTACGCGCACCTGAGCGACGAAAAGTGTTGCCTCTGAACTGTTGTGATTGGAGAGCCCCCATGGACTTAGCAGTCTCGTTGTCTTTCTTAATCTTTTCAAGTGTGGTGTCTACATCAGGGCCAAACAGTCTGTCGGGATTGACTGGCTGGTTGAGGATTGTAGTCTGGATGTCCTGCTTAAACCCAGATATACGAAGCCAGGCTTGGCGCCTTAGCATGACTCTAGTGTTAATACCCCTAGCCGCTGTGTCCGCGACATCAAGTGCACACTTAATGGCAGCATTTGATATAAGCTTCCCCTCCTGAATGAGCATTTCGCCTGCTTCTTTATACTCATCAGGTAGATGTTGAAGGAGCTGTTCTAGGGTGTCGTAATGCGCCCTATCGTAACGCGCCAGTAGTGCTTGTGTATTTGCTATACGCCATACATTGGCAGCCTGCGCAGCCACCCGCTTGCCAGAAGCCTCAAGCACTTTCGACTCTTTGTCTGGGGGAGGAGCTTCACCCGTTGTTTGGGAGTTGGCCCGTTTGCGGGCGTTCGCGACCACCAATGAGTCCAAAGGCAACTGTCCCCGAATATAAGCAGGGTCTCCAGGGGCTGGCCTGTATTTTTTCTCAATACGTGGGTTTACCACTCTTGCTCTTGTTGGTTCTTTAAAGATCTCTGGTGCATGTTTAAGGACACCTTTCAGCATGGGGAGTGTTTTGACTGTTCTTTCGGAGACAGAGAAAGTGTCAAATAGGAAATCTTCCTCCACCGGGTCAGAGTGCATGTCCACATTATGAGTTGCAGCTGCCCGTTCTATTAAAGCAGTGAATGCTGCTGAGTCCTCAGTAGGTGATGTACGTGTTCCAAAAACCTGAGGGTCATGTACTACTTGATGGCTGTCCTGGTCCCCAGCGTCATCATATGGGTCCTGGTGTACATCAGGGTCAGTGTCAGTAGGGAAATTATATTGGTCATCCTGTTCTTCATCCTCACCCCCTGAGTGGTGGGGGGAAGGTGTTGGACTCCTCCTTGGTGGAGGCTGAAGAGGTTCAGCAAGTGGAGGTATGTCCAGTGCTTGTTTTTTCTTTTTCAGGGGAATAACAAATGCTTCTAAAGGTTGGGAAGTGATCTTTCTTTTATAAAGTGTCAATTTCCCTGTGTTGGCATCGATGTAATGCTCTAAATCGTCCCCTGACGCCTTTGGCCGCTGCAAATTGGGACTGGGCGTCGAATATTCCGACGCGTCGGTGTTCTTCGACACCGTCTTGGCCACAAACGCTTTGGGCGCCACCTTTGGTGGCAGGACGTAGAGAAGCTTGGAGGACGACTTCGCTGGTATGTTCACCGGTGTCGGATCCGATGATGCGGTAGACGTTGACGTCTGTGCCTTCTCCCGAATCCTCTTGAGGGAGTCGGTGACCTGTTTTGTAAAAGAAGCCGAGGGTTTGGTAACCGATGCTTCATGTCTGTCTGCCTCGGAGGACTTCGGCGTAGCAGAAGTGGCCACCGATGATTCTTGGCCTCCCACGGGACGCTGCTTTGCGGTCGGTGTAGGCGCCGACGCCGACGCCGACGCCGGGGATGCCGACCCGGCATCCTTGTGCTGATGAGTAGCGGCTCCGGTCATCGGAGCTTGGGCCTTAGGCGCCGAGGCGGGATGGACGACCTTCTTTGAGGACTTGTCCTTAGCCACCGTTTGTGGCGCCGATGTGTCGACAGTCTTCTTGGACTTCGTGTGGCTCGAAGCTGACGGAGTTGAAGACGGAGTCGGCTTTGCTGGCTTGGACGGGACGTCGGCCATTTTAGATGTTGTGGAAGCCGTAAGTTTCGGTTTCGCTTTTGCTGAGTCGGCGGCCATTTCCGGAGCCGTGGAGACCGAAGGTTTCGGTTTCGTTTTCGGCGCGATGTCGGCCATTTTAGGCGCCGTCGACAGCAATAGTTGCGGTTACGGTTTCGATACGCGCAACGGTGGCTCCTCCGGTGTATCCGTAGCCGGGCCCGAAGGCGGGGCTGGGGATATCGGTGCAGGGTCGAGGGTAAGGCCGAGTGGCGATCCAGTGACCGGAGCCTGAGTCGAGTAACTTTCGGGGCATAGCTCGTCCTCTGAGCTATCTTCCGCGGCCCCATAGACTTCTTCGTCGTCCCCTACCTCCTCGACGTATTCAAGGTCTTGGCTCTGTCCTTCGATGTATTCCTCTGGATCCGCCTCGACCTCCGTCGATGGTGGTGAGATCTGAAGTTGATGGCCGTGGCCTTCTTCTGCGGGGTCGTCGAATATGTCGTCGGGTGCCGGGGCTGCGTGGAAGGCCTCAAGTCGCGCCGCGCGCCGATGCTTGAGCGTCTTCTTTGACCTGAATTTGGAGCAGGCCATGCAGTTGTCTTCGTCGTGGTCCGGCGAAAGACATCTATTACAAACTGGATGCACGTCGATGTGTGGGTATTTGGACCCACACACGGGGCAGCGCTTGAACGGGCTCCGTTCCATGATGAAGCCGTCGGGGTCTTGCTGCGAGTACAGGGCCTCGATGCGCGAAGGGTAAACCACTCCGCTGAAATCTGACTGGAAGAGTCAGACGATGCTCGGGACCGTTCGCATACAATACCGATGCGAATACCGAAGGCCTTTTGGCCTTGAGAAGGAAGGTTTTTCGATTCCGACAGGGAGCCGTCGAAATCACATCCGAACCCAATGGCGGAAAAAAACAATCTGGGGATGGAGCCGATGCCCATGCGCACTGTAGTCCAGGGGAGGAGCCACCTATCTCGTGATACTTCGAAGACTCTTCCAGGACAACAATGTGCAATCATCCGGACCCAACACTAGGCGGCGATCTATGCATCAGATATGAATTTAGCAGCCCACATGCCTCGAACCTTCAGACCCCACTGCAGAGCCCGCAAATGCCAGCAGGCATGTGTCACAAGCAGGATGCAGGAGACCATGAGGCCGAGCATCCTCAGAGTCAGTCTCCCAGAAATCCAGGATACCTTGAATATCCTGGACTCGCCATTCGGGAGAACAGGCCCGAAACTGCCCCGTGTCCAGAACAGCTCTGAAGAAAGTGAGCATTTGAGAGGGAGTAAGGTATGATTTTGGCATGTTGATAGTGAACCTAAGCAAATGCAGAAGGTCGAAGTCTGTAGGTGGGAGAGCACAGCCTGGGGCTAGTCAGCCTTCAACAATAATCATCGAGCTAAGGGAAGATGTCCATAGATGAGCTGCAACCGCTGCCATTCCCTTAGTGAGCACCCGAGGGGAGCTGGTGAGATCAAAAGGAAGCACAGGGAACGGAAAGTGCTTGTGGCCCACCATTAAACACAGGTAATGCCTGTGGGCTCGCAGTATGGGATTGTGGAAGTATGTCTACTGCAAGTTCAATGCCACCCTCCAGTCTCTCGGCTCCATGGCAGACAGGAGTTGAGTGAGTGTGAACACTTTGAACTTCTCCTTCTTTAAGAAGAACTTGAGAGTGTGCAGCTCGAGGAGATGACCAAGGCTTACGTCCTTCTTGGGCCCCAAAAAGTAGAGGGAATAGCAACCATGACCTACTTCTGGCATTGGCGCTCTCTATATGGCTCCCTTAGTCAAGAGAGCGTCACTTTCTGAAGGACCAAAGAAAGTGGTCCTACGCCAGCCTGTCACAAGCAGGTGGCTGGGTGAGGGGTCGTCTCAAAGAGGAGGGAGTAGCCCCTCCGGACAATCTGCATAACCCATTAGTCAAATGTTATAGACCGCTTGTTGGATGGGTGATGGCGGATCCCGTTGGATGCCCACGATGGTAAGGGGGAGACTATAGGGGTTTGGGGGCTGTGGCTGCCAGGTGGGGGTGGTTAACTGACCCTATCTCCAGCTGCCTGACCCACAGGGTCTGTGGATACCACGTCCTTGGCCACAAAGAGGCTGTGAAGCTTGCATACCGCAGCGGCTGGTTGGGTAGAGACGGAAGCGAAAGACAGATTGGGGATGACAAGGGGCCATAGAAAGGCCAAAGGACCTGGCCATAGCCCTGCTTTCCTTAAAGCGCTCAAGTGCTGAATTCACCTTGTCAGAAGAAACAGGATCCATCAAAGGGCATGTCCATAAGTGATGCTTAGATATCCCCAGAAAAGCCAGTTGTCCTCAGCCAGGCGTGGAGCCCTGAGGCCACAGATGAAACTGCTCTTCCCAGCTTGTCGGTGGTATCCAGTCCACATCGGATGACAAACTGTGCTACATCCCTTCTGTCAGCCACAGCCTGGAATAGGATTGCCCAGGCCTCCTCTGGGACCGTCAGCTGTGCAAACAGAGTGTGGGAGTAGTGCCCCAAAAGACACGCAGTGCCAGACGATGAAAGAAAATATGTTCTCACTCAATATGTCCAGCCTTTTGGATACTCTATCCGTGGGTGCGGTAGTGAATATGCCATGGGAGGTAGAAGCTTGTACTACCAAGCTCTCTGGGGTAGGGTGTTGTGTCAGGAAGTTGGGGTCCCTGGAGAGGGACAGTGGGCAAATCGTCCTGTTCACAGGAGCCCCATGTGCTTGGCTTGGACCAAGTCCCATACAGGATGTCTGTGAGGGCTTCATTAAACGGGAGAAGCAGCTGGGAAGTGGACACTCCCAGCTGAAGCACCGCCGTCAAGACGTTCGTCTTGACTGCCACTGAGGGCAGGCTAAGGTCCAGCCCCTCAGCCGATCACCTCCCCACCACCACTGCAAATCACGCTCCCTCCTCCGTAGCAATGATAGAGGGAGAAAACAAGCCAGTATCTGGAGAAGTGTCAGGCACACTGGCCTCTGCCAAGCCGTCACACCAGTCTATCTGGGGATCTAAGGCTGGTATTTCTGAGAGTCCAGCGACCCCTCCCAATCCTCCCAGAGTCCTAGCCCATAAAAAATAGATCTTAGGATCCGGCCAGGAAGGCATGGCTCCAGTCAGTGTTTCGTACGACACCCCTTCTGCTCCGTGCCAGGGAACAGAATGGGGACTGTGCTGGGAGCGTCAATATCGGGACTGGCGCCAGGGAAGGTCTAGGTGGTGCAAGCAGTGCCGGCCTGGATCCATCTGTGGACCCACGGGGCACGACTGGTGCCAGGGATGGAGCCCCAGGCATGAAACCCCTAGAGGCCCCTCCGAAACCCGCGGGGCCCAAAGGCAGGCCAGTGGGTGTGGGCCACTCAAATATGAGGCACATGGCCTCATAAAATTTGTGGAGTTGAGCAGGGGTCGCTCCGGCTCCCAGAAACTCAGGAAAGCGCTGAGCCGACCCAGGCGCTGGCTTAAACCCGGAGCCAGGGTTGAATGTTGATGCTCCCTCATCTCGTTGGCTGAAGGACAAGGTGAAGTTAAAGATCTCTTCAACTTCTTGCTTTTTTCCTTTTGTGGGATTTACCAGAGTGGCCCAACGTCTTGGAGTGTGACGAGGATGGTGGACTTCGTAACCAATCTCAAGAACTCTCAAGTGAGCTAGAAAGTGTTGCTGCATTGCTCATCAGGGGGCAAAGAGCTTGAGGGATCGCATACTCAAGACTTTGGGGTACATGGCGCGGCAATCAGCACTGGTCTTTGTCGTGTTCCAAGCATCAGAGGCATACAAGATGTGGGTCCGTTGCCAACATCTGTCGGTGACCGGTGCCACAAGACAGTCTTCCTAGTGGACATACCTGCCAAACCAGGAGAAGATACTCTCAAGCAAGCATTGGCAAAGCCAATAGGTTTCGCCTCAGAGTGATATTAGTTTTGTAAACAAAACTATTTTTAGACATGTTGAATAGCGGCGCGGACTGCCGAACAACACGGCTGAAAGTAACTAAAGTAATAGCGCTATTAGATGGTCATCGTTGGAAACAGGAATAGATAAGCGATGTGTTGGCAAAAACACACAAGAAAATGGTTTATGTGAGATTGGTTCAGATTACAAAACTGCTAATGCAAAAAAGTAGGTTGCAGAACTTCAATAGGGTGCTGATTCACAGTGGTGACAGATATACCAGGAGTACCTCTGCATGTGTACAAAATTAGCTGAAATCAATTCACCTGTCAAGAGCTTTAGATTGTTTTCTACCTCCTGCGCTATTTGTTGAAGAACATCATACTCTAGTAGTGATGCAGTTTTGAAAATGCTTTTAAGTCGGCGATATTGGAATAGAAACTACAAGTCCTTCTGCAATTTCAACATAAAAAAGCCCTCTGTGGAGCATGACAAAGTGATTGATTCACAACTGATTTGCGCGCCAGTCATTTTATTACAGGACTAGCTTACCCGTTGCGCGTTGCTGCGATCTCAGAAGAAAGGAAATTTAAGGAAACTTGTTATGATAACATTCAATTTACAATGTGTCCTTTTTATTGAAACTTATTCATTTTAATATGGAAAACATTTCAAAGTGTTGTTTTAATTCTGTTTTTTTATTCGAGTGCTTGTGGATACACAATATTTTTTGTTTTTCCGTCTGGTGCGTAGATGAATAAATCAGAAGGTTTTCCGACGCGTGAGCTGGCCACATACAGTTGTCCATGTGAGAAGCACGGATTCTCCAAATCTAGTCCACACACTTGCAGCGATTGTCCTTCTGCTTTGTTAATGGTCATTGCAAAAGCGAGTCGCACCGGAAAGTGTAAACGTTCAGTATTGGAAAGATTATGAGGGCCCTGGGTGGCCGCGGGGGCCGATATTTAACAATTTTTATTTTTTTTGACAGAAACCTTCGCGGGAGTGTACTCAAAAACTTCCCAAAGTTTCATGCCGATCGGATGAATGGTGTAGTAATGCATAAAGGACAAACGGACATACTTTGGTTTTTATATATATATATAGAATAAAATATGCACTTGGTTACAACGAACACCAAAATTCAGGAACGGATCCTTAGAAAATCACAAGCATTTATCAGACAAAAGCAAATCATGGGAAAAAATAAAATGCACTTCTTGTTGAACACAACCCCAACGGCCAACGGACAATTGAACTTTCCCTGAGTGGATGATTTTCAGAGTAAGCAACTACACAGAAGCGGTCCCTTGGGGAACTAGGTGCAGAGACAACTGAGACAAAAGGGAGATAAGCAGACAAGAGGTAGCAGCATATACAAGGTTTACAAAGGAGCTAATGCAGAACTGACAAATGAGAGTATGAATAGATAAGAATTAGTTGCAGGAAGTGACTATCGGAAACAGTAATTCCTCTTCAGAATTTTACACTACAGGAATGAAAGAATCCAAAAACGTTTCCATCCCTTTTAACCCTTTCCTTAGTACTCTAACCAGCATAAAATCAGCATCAGCCAAACATTACTGCAGAAAGCCTATCAAAATACATGTTCCCCTTTATGAGGAAAACTCAAAACACCAGAGAGGCACTGGACTCGAGCAAATGTCTTCATTCAGTCTTCTTTCTCCCACGTTTAATCACAGTTCAGGGGAGGAGGGCAAGAGGGTGAAGGAGCAGCAACAACAAGCTGAAAGGAGAGAAGATGGCCTGCTGATGCACTCGCATAGGGTGTTTGATAGAAAATGTAAAACAAGCATTGGAAATACAATAGGTCTCGTATTTGCTTGAGTTAGAGCTATTGGCTTGTAAATGGCAATGTCTTTTACCCATGTGTTATGAAGTGTATGTATGTGGTGTGCAGTGGAACTATATGGGTTGGATTGGAATTGTTGGTTGTATAATTGTGTGGTATGGAGTGGATTTGTGTAGTGGAATTATTTAGCATGGTATGCAGTGGAAATATGTGATAGAAATGATGTGGTGTACTGGCATTATGTGAAGTGGCAGGGGCATCCTTAGGCATGTGCAAGCTGTGCACCTGCACAGGGCCGCCAATCCCCAGGGGCCACCACGCCAATATATATCCATACTAATATTATAAAGAGAGAATCCAAACCTTTGAGGCGGGTAATCTCAGTAACCACAGCACCAATCTCAACACCCAATACAGCGTTAGAAAGGGCAGTTGCAGCAGAAGGACATAGGCTATGCAGACGGCCACCTTATACATTTTTTTTATTGTTTTATTAAATTTTCAAGAAACAGTGGTGTTCATCACAATCATACAGTGCAAGACATACAATTGTGGCGTAGGACACCATATACATTTAAAAGGTAAAAGAACCGTGCCAGCAAAGTAGTCCCTTGTGGTTGTGTCTGCGTTGTGCTGTGGGCGTGGGCTGGGGGCGTGACTAACGCTGGGGGCGTGTGGTACGGCCATCACATCGTGGGCTGTGGGCGAGTGCTGGGGGCGTGACAAACGTTGGGGGCTTGACAAACGTTGGGGGCGTGTGTCCGCCCTTCATGCCATGTGAGTCGTACATACAAGCGCCAATTCAGTTGCTGCACAGCATCAAGGGGCACGCTGGGGGCATGAGAAACGCTGGGGGCGTGTGTCCGGCCTTCATGCCATGTGAACGCAATTGCGCCGCATCAAGGGGCACGCTGGGGGCGTGTGCTACGTTCCGCCCTTCATGCCATGTGGGTCGTACATTAATCAGAAGATCGTCTGCTGTGGCCGTGTGCTGGGGGCGTGACAAACGCGTTCACCTGGAGGCCTGGTAAGTAACGTTACTGCAGCCTCTCCTGCACGCTGTTACTGAACTCTCTCATTCAACAAAATTACACGCGCCTGCTACCATCAACCGGGGCTCTAGCCTGGCTCAGGCGGCGGATCAGTACACTAATTACACGCGCCTGATAACATCAACCAGGGCTGCAGCTGGGCCTCAAGCGGGGGAACACGCGCCTGCTAACATCAAACAGGCCTGCACCTGGGCCTCAAGCGGGGAACACGCAAATGAGCGTGTCTGCGGGGACAATTGCTGCAGCCTCTCCTACTCGCTGTTACTGAACTCTCTCATTAAACGGATTTACACGCGGCTGATAACTCTCTCATTCAACGACATTGCTCGCACCTGCTAACATCAACCAGGGCTGTAGCCGGGCTCAGGCGGCGAATCACTACACCAATTACACGCGCCTGCTAACATCAACCAGGGCTGCAGCTGGCCCTTCTCCGTCCCTATTCTAATGAAACAAAGAATGTTGTCTACCGCGAGATTTTAAAATAAATTGCCCATGCCAAATACACACATTACACACATTCCATTTCATACCCGGACAACGTCGGGACGGGCTGCTAGTGTTTTATATAGCGCAAACTTGACCCGAACTGAATCAGGTATCAGAGCGCTTTACATAGCACCAGTTACGTTACATGAGGACACACATTCATTTTTGTTAGGCACGTGGAGATTAAGTGATTTTCCCAGAATCACAGGATGTTTGGCGTCGTTACCAAGACTCGAACCCAGATCCCCAGGTCGAGCGCCTTAGCCTTTAGGCCAACTCCTCTATACATTTAAAAGATAAAAGAACCGTGCCAGCAAAGTAGTCCCTTATGGGCATGTCTGCGCTGTGCTGGGGGTGTGACTAACGCTGGGGCGTGTGGTACGATCATCCCATCGTGGGCTGTGGGCGTGTGCTGGGGGCGTGACAAACGCTGGGGGCGTGTGTCCGCCCTTCATGCCATGTGAGTCGTACATACAAGCGCCAATTACGTTGCTGCGCAGCATCAAGGGGCACGCTGGGGGCGTGACATGCTGGGGGCATGAGAAACGCTGGGGGTGTGTGTCCGGCCTTCATGCCATGTGAACGCTATTGCGCCGCATCAAGGGGCACGCTGGGGGCGTGAGAAACGCTGGGGGCGTGTGCTACATTCCGCCCTTCATGCCATGTGGGTCGTACATTAACCAGAAGATCGTCTGCTGTGGCCGTGTGCTGGGGGCGTGACAAACGCGTTCACCTGGAGGCCTGGTAAGTAACGTTACTGCAGCCTCTCCTGCACGCTGTTACTGAACTCTCTCATTCAACGAAATTACACGCGCCTGCTACCATCAACCAGGGCTCTAGCCGGGCTCAGGCGGCGGATCAGTACACTAATTACACACGCCTGATAACATCAACCAGGGCTGCAGCTGGGCCTCAAGCGGGGGAACACGCGCCTGCTAACATCAAACAGGCCTGCACCTGGGCCTCAAGCGGGGGAACACGCAAATGAGCGTGTCTGCGGGGACAATTGCTGTAGCCTCTCCTACTCGCTGTCACTCAACTCTCTCATTAAACGGATTTACCCGCCGCTGATAACTCTCTCATTCAACGACATTACACGCGCCTGCTAACATCAACCAGGGCTGTAGCCGGGCTCAGGCGGCGGATCACTACACCAATTACACGCGCCTGCTAACATCAACCAGGGCTGCAGCTGGGCCTTCTCTGTCCCTATTCTAATGAAACAAAAAATGTTGTCTACTGCGAGATTTTAAAATAAATTGCCCTTGCCAAATACACACATTCTATTTCATACCCGGACAACGTCGGGACGGGCTGCTAGTCCTTAACATAATAATCCTCTGAGTATGGATACATATTTGCATGGCGGCCCCTGGCAGGGCTTTGGCGGTCTCCGGCTCTGTAACACCTTCCTGAGCTCCGGGGGGCTCCGCCCCGCCCGGACCCCCTCTTCCGGGGCCCCTACCTACGCTCCCTGCCAAAGGCCGCCATGAGCCTAGAGACGCCCCTGGAAGTGGGTTTGTGTGTATGGAGTGTAATTATGTGGAATGGCTTTTTGTGTAATGGGGTGGTATGTAGTAGAGTTTATGTGGTGTGCTGTTGAATTTTGTGGCTTGATGTGGAATCTGGTGGTGTAAACTGGATGTATGTGGTATGTTGCGCAACTGTGTTGTTCAGTTGAATTATGTGGTTTGGTGTCAAATTGTGTGGGGGTTGAATTGTGTGGCGTGGGACTGTGTGGATAGCTTTGCCTTTTTGGTGACTAAAAAAGAAATAGGCAGGAGCTAAGCTGCAGATCTGGGACTTTGGGTGTTAAAAAAATAAAGAAAAACTTATGTCAGGACACATAACTTGAGCCTTCATGGGGCTCATTGTCTTCATGTTCGTAGGCAGGATGGAGTAGCAACAGAGGCAGATGGTCCCACCTACCAGAGGAGAGAAGCTATAGCAAAAGTTACCTCAGAAAGAGCGAGGCAGATGGTGGGACCTACCAGAGGATAAAGGATATTGCAAGAAGGCTGCCACAGAAAGAAAGGCAGATGGTGCCATCTACCAGAGAAGAGAAGCTATTGCAAAAGGCTCCACCAGAAAGAAAGAGGCAGATGGTCCCACCTGCTAGAGAAGAGCAGCTATTGCAAGAAGGCCGCCACAGAAAGAAAGAGTTAGATGGTCCCACCTACCATAGGAGAGAAGCCATTGCAAGGCGGCTGCCACAGAAAGAAAGAGGCAGATGGTGGTACCTACCAGAGGATAAAAGCTATTGCAAGAAGGCTGCCACAGAAAAAAAGAGGCAGCTGGTCCCACCCCCAGAGGAAAGCAGCTATTGCAAGAAGGCTGCACCAGAAAGAAAGGGGCAGATGGTCCCACCTGCTAGAGTAGAGAAGCTATTGCAAGAAGGCTGCCACAGAAAGAAAGAGGCAGCTGGTCCCACCCCCAGAGGAAAGCAGCTATTGCAAGAAGGCTGCACCAGAAAGAAAGGGGCAGATGGTCCCACCTGCTAGAGTAGAGAAGCTATTGCAAGAAGGCTGTCACAGAAAGAAAGAGGCAGATGGTCCCATCTACCATAGGAGAGAAGCCATTGCAAGGTGGCTGCCACAGAAAGAAAGAGGCAGGTGGTGGGACCTACCAGAGGATAAAAGCTATTGCAAGAAGGCTGCCACAGAAAGAAAGAGGCAGATGGTGCCATCTACCAGAGAAGAGAAGCTATTGCAAGAAGGCTGCCACATAAAGAAAGAGGCAGATAGTACCATATACCATAGGAGAGAAGTCATTGCAAGACGGCTGCCACAGAAAGAAAGATGCAGATGGTGGGACCTACAAGAGTATAAAAGCTACTGCAAGAAGGCTGACACAGAAAGAAAGAGTCAGATGGTGCCACCTACCAGAGAAGAGAAGCTATTGCAAGAAGGCTGCCACAGAAAGAAAGAGACAGCTGGTCCCACCCACTAGAGGAGAGAAGCTATTGCAAGAAGGCTGCACTAGAAAGAGGCAGATGGCCCCACGTACCAGAGGAGAGAAGCTATTGAAAGGCTGCCACAGAAAGAAAGAGGCAGATGGTCCCATCTACCATAGGAGAGAAGCCATTGCAAGGCAGCTGCCACAGAAAGAAAGAGGCAGATGGTGGGACCTACCAGAGGATAAAAGCTATTGCAAGAAGGCTGCCACAGAAAGAAAGAGGCAGATGGTGCCATCTACCAGAGAAGAGAAGCTATTGCAAGAAGGCTGCCACAGAAAGAAAGAGTCAGATGGTACCACCTACCAGAGAAGAGAAGCTATTGCAAGAAGGCTGCCACAGAAAGAAAGAGGCAGCTGGTCCCACCCACCAGAGAAAAGAAGCTATTGCAAGAAGGCTGCACCAGAAAGAAAGGGGCAGATGGTCCCACCTGCTAGAGTAGAGAAGCTATTGCAAGAAGGCTGCCACAGAAAGAAAGAGGCAGATGGTCCCATCTACCATAGGAGAGAAGCCATTGCAAGGTGGCTGCCACAGAAAGAAAGAGGCAGGTGGTGGGACCTACCAGAGGATAAAAGCTATTGCAAGAAGGCTGCCACAGAAAGAAAGAGGCAGATGGTGCCATCTACCAGAGAAGAGAAGCTATTGCAAGAAGGCTGCCACAGAAAGAAAGAGGCAGCTGGTCCCACCTACCAGATGAGAGAAACTAATGCAAGAAGGCTGCACCACAAAGAAAGAGGCAGATGGTCCCACCTGCTAGAGGAGAGAAGCTATTGCAAGAAGGCTGCCACATAAAGCAAGAGGCAGATAGTACCATATACCATAGGAGAGAAGTCATTGCAAGACAGCTGCCACAGAAAGAAAGATGCAGATGTTGGGACCTACAAGAGGATAAAAGCTACTGCAAGAAGGCTGACACAAAGAAAGACAGCTGGTCCCACCCACTAGAGGAGAGAAGCTATTGCAAGAAGGCTGCATTAGAAAGAGGCAGATGGCCCCACGTACCAGAGGAGAGAAGCTATTGAAAGGCTGCCACAGAAAGAAAGAGGCAGATGGTGCCATCTACCAGAGAAGAGAAGCTATTGCAAGAAGGCTGCCACAGAAAGAAAGAGGCAGCTGGTCCCACCTACCAGATGAGAGAAACTAATGCAAGAAGGCTGCACCAGAAAGAAAGAGGCAGATGGTCCCACCTGCTAGAGGAGAGAAGCTATTGCAAGAAGACTGCCACAGAAAGAAAGAGGCAGATGGTGGGACCTACCAGAGGATAAAAGGTATTGCAAGAAGGCTGCCACAGAAAGAAAGAGGCAGATGGTGCCATCTACCAGAGAAGAGAAGCTATTGCAAGAAGGCTGCCACAGAAAGAAAGAGGCAGCTGGTCCCACCTACCAGAGGAGAGAAGCTATTGCAAGAAGGCTGCACCACAAAGAAAGAGGCAGATGGTCCCACCTGCTAGAGGAGAGAAGCTATTGCAAGAAGGCTGCCACATAAAGAAAGAGGCAGGTGAGGCCACCAACCAGAGGAGAAAAGTTATAGTAAGAATGCAGCCACAGAAAGAAAGGCAGATGGTTCCACTTACCAGAGGAGAGAAGCTATTGCAAGAAGGATGCACCAGAAAAAAATAGGCAGATGGTGCCACCTACGAGAGGAGCGAAGTTATTGCAAGGCGGCTGCCACAGAAAGAAAGAGGCGGATGGTGCCACCTATCAGAGGAGAGAAGCTTTTGCAAGAAGGCTGCCACAGAAAGAGGCAGATGGCCCCATCTACCAGAGGAGAGAAGCTATTGCAATAGGCTGCCACAGAAAGGCTGGTGCCTGCAGAGATTCACAGCAATATCACCAAAACCCAGAACTAAAGATTGTATCAAAATGGTATCACATGAAAATCAAATAGCATTTACATGGCTGCCCTCTGTACACCAAATTACACACTAAAGGTTCGTGGAGGGTGGGGGCCTGAGGTACAACATGTGTCAAAGGGGTAGAAACAAGGAACCTCTGATACCATTGTTGAAAAATAACAGTGCATTAAAAGGGCCAGTTCTGTGACAGAAAATTAGTGATAGGGGACAGTGGGAAGAGGCACTTGTAGATATCACTGCAGCCACTAAACGAGAACTTGTCAGGATGCCCGGTCATTGAGTGATTAATATGAAAAAACTGTGCGTCACACCCATGGACTGAAACTAAAGTCAGGAAAGCGGGACAACAGAAACGTAATAACAAGCGCATTCCTTGACATATCAGTGGCAAGTGCTTATCTTAATGGCTATTGTGCATAATGGCAAATCCTTAATGATATGAAACTGTGTAGTGGTCCCATCTGTAACCCAGAAGGCGCTAGAACATATGTCCTTGGTTTTCCTTATATTAACTGCTTTGCCTTTCATGTATGGAAATAAAGACTCCCAGCTCTTTAAAACTAATAGCTGAGTGGATACTGACCTTATTGTGTACGATTACTCTAGTTACATAGTGTATCCGACTTCCAAACCCATTACTGTGCCTCACTTATTTGAGAGTAACTTGTTTTGGCGATTTGAGTGTAATAGTACCTGCGATCCTTGTACAATGAAAGATGGCACTACTCACACCCAACATTACCCTATGACCGAGAATAAGAGTTGCACAAAATAAATTAATAAAAACATTATCACAAATGATGACAGCTTCCAGCGTACACTACACATTGTGAGGTGTGCCTTTCTAGTTTTAATAGTCAGTGTTACCATCCAACTAAGAGTAATCAGTTGATCGACCAGGGAAGGATAAACAGCTGAGTTTACACAATCTGATGGAACGTGAATTAAGTAAACCTAAATCTCTACAGAAAATGCATTAAAATGTTGGACTACATGATCTGGGAAAAACCCAGATTGGCCGAAAATGAGCAGTGTACATATTTCAATCCCAACATGTGAATTATCGAAGCTGTTTATTCATGAAACAGACTGTAAAAACAGAAAACTTTGGTGATCTCAGCTTTCCCACTGGACCAATATTGTGTGATCTTAGGCACATATTTCACTGAGCCACATTTTACTACATTATCACATATGAGAGCTTAGTGATTGCGCCGCACCAAAATGTATTGTGTTTTAAGTGTAATATGATGCTCTATGTATAATAGGAATCCAGGCCAGGTATTGGGTGTACATGAAAACTGACGCACCTCTTAGTTTACTAATAGACTTATTAAGGGGGAATGCTTGAATGTTTCCAAAGAGCGCATGTTTAAAAACTAGCATTTTTAATAAAAGTCACTGAATGCAATGCAAGAAACTGATTTACTATGGTGAAACGCGTCGGTATGTTAAAAAAATACATCAAGACACTTTTTGCAAGATGCACTGAATTTTCTTTGGAATTATACAGTTGTTACTACCCCTGACTAAGGGCCTCATTAGGATGGCGTTTTTTCCGCATCCTCCGGGCCGGCGGAAGTGTCCGCCGGCCTGGAGGATGCGGAAAAACCGCGGCGGAGACTCCAAAGACCCACCGCCAAATTAGGATGGCTGGTGGGTCTGGAATTCCGTCCGCCGCTTTTCCGCCGCGGTCGGCTTCCGACCGCGGCAGAAAAGCTATAACATGGCAGGCGGTGTCTATGAGACACCGTCCGCCATATTATGATGTTGGTGTAAATATGCTTTTCCACGGCGGCTTTTCCGCCATGGAAAAGCATACGGACATTCATTTTGGGGGCCCGTTGCGGGCCCCCTGGGTGAATGGGGGGTGCACATGGGGGGTACCTATGGTACCCCCCTGCATTTGCGTACACAAAGCAGCAGGCACCGTGCGGTGCCTGCCGCTTTGTGCATGTAAATGTAACACATGCATTTTTAACATTGCGGCGGGTGCAGCTTGAAGCTTGAAGCTGCACCCGCCGCAATGTTAAAAATAGAGGATGTGACCGCCACCCTGGCGGTCACATCTTAATCAGCACGGAGGGAACGCCGCAGCCCCTGCGGACGTTCCCTCCTCCTCAAGGGTGGCGGACGGACGCAAGTCCGTCCGCCATCCTAATGAGCCCCTAAGAGTTGAATGGCTTTAGAGATTCACAAAGAATAAATATGCGCGCATAGACTTTTGTCTCAAGACTGCCTGAATTCCAGGGGAAGATAAACTGCCCATCAACTGCTCAAGTAGTATCCTCGGTTACTGCTGGGTTAGCCAGAGAGACGAAAGGCGCATTCAACTCTTGCTAAGGATGTACTGACCATGGTCATTACGAAGGTTGAAAGGCAGCCGCCTCTTCAGTCAGTATTATTTTATTTTAATCGGCTATCTAAAAAGAAGGAAATGTGCTTCGAGACAGGCAGATATTTTATTTTGTTTAAAATGATACTCTCTGGTTGGGTATTCTGTGATATCACACATACGCTGAGTGATTCAGTTTTCGTGAAAATTATTGACCATCGCACACTGGAGAAGGTGCAGCAGCTTAAGCACCTAAAACAAATCCCAAATTGCAACATCATACAATACATCTCACCCACATCCATGCAGGTGCAGTAGAAGCTTGTGATAAGAAAGCAGGAATTATACTTTTGCGTCATCTGAGGCCTTACCCATCCAGTTTTAGCATTAATCACATCAATTTTAATTACATTTACACTTTAAAAAACCATTACCAATTGGTACGTTGCTTAGCCAAATATATGTTACCTAAATTGCTTACTTAATACATTTAAAATGAAAGTGATATTTTTGTGTCCCCAAACTTAACACCATGTCTCACCACTAAGTATTTATATTTTAATTTAAATCACTTTTAGTTTCATTGATTTAAATTAATGGAACCTTGTTCTAACCGTAAAGGTAACCCTAAAACGTACCATAAAAAATGTCATTTAAATAAAAAAATGCATTAATTTAATTGGAATACATGAAATGTTATTGCATTCATAAGGTCTACAGAACCTTTGATCTAATGATATACTTAACAGTCTCCTAGTACCCCAAACCCACCAAAGTGATTTTATTCTTAATTCCTTTCCAAGAGTTTCTTGTAGGGTAGACATAGAAGAGTGCCATTACATTGGCTATTTCTGTGATTAAAATATAGACTTTCTTTCTGGAAACACCTTCACAGAGCCAGCAGTGGTGAAAGACGTTGCGCACTGCGCGAGTCCTAGCTCACTGCGGTGATGTGTGCACCATACACAGGACCGAAGTGCAAGAAGGAGACTTCGACATATACAAGCACGTCAGATAGGCATGGCTGGGTGGTGTGAAGATATTATAGAGACAGTACATTAAAGCAGGACATTACAGTGTGCAGACACTGAAACACTATCAGGGAGGGATGGCGGAGTTATAGGAAGACACTGTACTGTTTTCAAACACAGGATTTAGAAACCATCTTTCCTAAAAGATGTGTTATTAAATTCTGAGTTCAGGGATACCAAACTTTTATGTCCCATCTTGCTCCTATGGGAAGATATGCAGGTAACGACTATAAACAGCATTCCCCATTATAGCCTATGGGCAAGATAGCCTTACAATAGTGAAAAACGAAAATGGCTGTAATTCACTACCAGAGCATGTCACCCACACTAGTACATGCTCTACCTTTCACATAAACTGCACCCTGCCCAGGGGGGTACCTTGGGCCTTCCATAGGGGTGTCCAATGTGTACAGAAAGGGAAGGGTTAGGCCTGGTCAGTGGGGACACTGGCCAGGTTGACATGGCAGTCCACAGACTGCACACAGGTGGTGGCAAGCCTGAGACACCATTTTAGGGCTACTCGTGTGGGTGGCACAATCAGTGCTGCAGGCCCACTAGTAGCATTTGAATTACCTGCCCTGGCACACTCAGTGCACTTTACTAGGGACTTCCTGGTAACACAAATATGCCAATCTTGGATAACCAATCACAATTATATTTACTTCAGGTGCACTTGCACTTTGACACTGATCAGCAGTGGCAAAGTGCCCAAAGCATCTAAACCAGCAAAAACGAAATCCAGCACAGCGTCAAAAATACAGGAGGTAGAGGTAAAAAGACAAGGGAAACCACGCCAAAGATGCCAGGTCTAACAACTGTCAGTCCTCCCTAAATGAGGACTTAACTTACATCTGTGTGAGCAAGGATAAAAAGGGACTCGCATACCGAGTGCATCGTACAAGAACAAGGTGAAGCACAGCTGGATCACCTCATGATAAGTAGTGCTACACCTGCTGAAAGATGGAAGGCACTCGAAGGAAAGGAGCCTGTTTCGAAGTAGATCAACAACCCACCTTTCTGAAAGCCTTAGTAGGTGGAAGGTGTGAGATCTGCATCACTCAAGGACAAGAGGTTGCCCAGCTGCTGTGGAGGAGGAAGATGAGGTTTGTGAGGTCCAAGGGGAAGTGATTTTTGGTGAGATGTCTTTTGTTCCACGACATAGCCAATACCTGAAAGACTGCCTTAATCTCATCCCTAGGCCTCAAGAAGTTGAAGCAGTAACTGGGTGAGGCTTCACTGATTCCAACATCGTAAAGAGTGTTAAAATCCATTACACAGTTGCAGATTCACCATCAACTGAATCCCCAGTGGGATCTACCACCTCTCACGCTGGGAACGTACAGCTGCAACCAGGGGTTTATGAGGTAGGACACTTTTTCCTGACAATTGATCAAAAGCTCCGAGGTAATCTTGGGTCCTCTTAAATTGTGTACTTTACTAGGCTGTGCCGTCCACGGCACTGGGCAATGGACATTTGTCCCTACACTACAAACTTCAATTTTTTTAAGTCCAAGCAGCACTGTCAAGTCGGGGCTAACTCTTTCCGTCATTTTGGCAGGAGGGCATTGGTTCAGGCATGAGTGAATTGAAGTGGTGTGCAATCTCTCAATTCAATGTATCTCCTGGATATTTTTTCCCTGAAAAGTATCAACTGGAGCAGGTAGCCACTGAACTTTCTCTGATGAGGACTGAGCTTGCGTAATCCACTTTTAGCTGCTGGGTCCTACTCATCATCTGGAGCAGCAACTACTCATCTCCTTCTTTGTCAACATGCACACAAAAGCCATTATCACAACGTGACCAAGATTTCCTACAGCCAATGGATGCAACAGGCTCAAACTAATCACGCTAGATTTGAACAGAACAGAGATCTGAACAGAGGGAGAGCAATTCCATATCGAGATTTCCAAAGTCTTTAACGGATTAATACACCTCAAAATGCCCACGAACCTGAAACATTGACCAGAGACTTCATGGTGGTTCAATGAAAAAAAGAAGAGACTGCGGACAGAAATGGAGCTGCCGCCCTACTACTGCTGGACCTAACTGAGGCTAAAGGAACGTAGCATGCACAGATCCATCCATGGATCTCCTCCTAACTTCTCATCACAGATCACCTTATAAACCTCATTTTTATCAGTTACTTTCCATACAGATTCTTGCTGACTACAAGACATGCAATTAATGTCACACCACTAATACAACTACTCATGATGGGACACAGATCATCCTGAAGCTGGAAACTCAAACAACGTAAGAGCACTCAGGCCTAGACCACTGCCTACCAGTGGTAGTCCGGTGGATGCAGATAAGCCACCGAACACTTAGCTCATCCAAAACAGAGATCCTAAACTGGAGAGAATGTAAGAATGACTAGCTCACAATTATCACTCACCCCCCAGGTAAACAAAGTGACAATCAGAGTCTACATTATGTGAACTCTTTTTCACGTTTTCCCACATATAGGCTTTGTGTAGATAGTTTTGGTCTACCTAACATATGTAAACAGACATATGCTTAGAAAGACCTCTCCTCCTACTAGAAAGACTTAATGAAATTCAAAATGCTGTAGCCAGTTATGTATGTGTGACCGTATCATCCAACTCTCTGAGCAGGGCATTGAATACCCAGAATCAGGCGGTCCTCTTATCAACCCAGTCCCTATTTTCCACAGGACCATCTAGAAGACTGGTCCATACTTCATGCACATAAAACTCCAAACAAAACTTGCACATGCACATAAAACTCCAAACGAAGATTGCATAAAAGAACCCACTATTCTGCAATGGCAGTGCTATGGAATATACAGGCATTCAAGAAGTCATATCGGTGGAGTCTCCTGCTCCAGACAGACCGAAAAACTACAAAGCTTTCTTGCAGCAAGGACAAGAAAAGCCCAAGGCTAACTGGAAATCAGGAAAGCGGTAAAGACGTAGCTCTTACTGAAATGATGATGAAAGTTCATATTTTCTCAAAAACCAGTCTTCCACGCAAGAATGGTAGGTATAACTATGTTTGTAGCATTCTCCTATTTCCCTTCGCTCCAGTCTTATGGTGTTGCTGAAGTTGTGTGGCTGCAATTATGATAAGACAAAACTTCTGCTCATTATGTAGAGCAACAAAACACTTTAAAAAAGGCCAAACGAGCAAATTATACATATCATACCCTTTCAACTATTCACTATTTATGCTTAACCATTCTGTTCCACCTCTCTTCTTTGCTTTAGTACACTACACCCACCTCAAATATAGCTGCCTGTGACACAGTAAGAGCACCAAAGTGGTCATGCAAGACACCAAAACACTTAGCACAAAAGCCACAATACAAAACCACACCCCTCCAACAGGGAACATGCTGTGGTGCTGTATGCTATCCATCCCATGGATGTGGTTTGGTACTCATGATCAGTATACAAACTCTATAAAGAGAACGACAATAATTGATATATTTTAAACAGATCAACAACAGAATTTCAAATTTGTGTAGAATGGTTTAATATCCATGTAGTTTTCCATACAACCTCAAAAGAATTTTCAGGAAAGGATCTGATCCCCAGAATAAATACTCTTTTCAATAATTCGATACACTGAGAGGCAATAACACTTTCACTTACCTAGCTACATTTGATATTGTGGTGGTAGTAGTAGTAGCACCAACCGTGCTAGACGTGCCCATTGAGGTTAGTGGTTTAATTCCCAAAGTGAAGCCAGTACTGGGGAGACCGCTGGTGTCTGTGAGAAAAAATATTACATTTTTGCACAGGTCTCTCCACTGTATTCGGTCTCTCCACTGTATTCTGCATATTTACTTACTACATCCCTCTCAATGCAGATATAACCAAGCCAGGGCCTAAGTTCTTTCCTTTGCATGAAGAATCTATGACTTGCCATTCAACAGCTCCTCCATGACATGCTTTTCATCAAGCAATAAAGCCAAGTGAAACCAATGTGTGTTTTCATCAGCACAGTAGTATCTGAAATTCCCCAACTAAACCAATCAGGAATAAGTCAAGTTCTTAGCCAGTTAATAATCAATGGCAATAAGAGTATCGGTTGTGTATCATTTTACTTTTTTCCTGGTTCTTGCTACTGCCGTCCATAGCGTAGAGATACTCCTTTGGGAGTTTATTCTAGCGCTTTACAAACCCATAAATAAATAAATAAATAAATAAGTGACTTACAAGATTTGGGTAAGTGAAGAGCAGTGAAATTTTGCTAGGATTTACTCAGCTTAAACCCAAAAAACAGACATCAAAATATTATGAAGACGTTTGTTAGTCAAATCCACGTATTCATTGTTATACTCATTTCCAAAAACGTTACAACACAATCTCACTTGTGCTCGTCAACATACGTAAAATGTCAGAACGTTACTTCATCAAACGTACTTGAGAAAAGTGTTCTAACATAAAAAAAATTGTTTACAAACATTTGAAATGTTTGCTTACCCCCCCATAAGTGCATTGTACATGTACAGAAAAAACACCTCACTGTGAAGACCTTGCAATACAGAAGTGCAAACCCAATTTAATGCAGGACTACAAGAGAAGCATATCCTACAGATAATGCAAAACTATTGTTTCGCTACTCACTGGTAGTGTTGACAGCAGCAGCAGCAGTCGTAGTTGTTCCCAGAGGCTTATAGCCAAAGCCAATTCCAGTTGATGCAATTCCAAGTCCAGTAGAGGTTGTACCAACTGCATAAATACAAAACATGTAAGCATTTTATTTCCTGCATGACATGGCAGTTCAATTCAGAATTACCTACCGGCCAACGAAAGTTGTAATGAATTTTACATGTAATTAATGTATAAACGCAGTCACAGTTCAATGGCTTGCTAACTTCGGTCGAAAGCATGGCGCTGTGCTTGTACTGCCTCTTTCTTGGAATCCCTGTCTCTTGAGCTACAGAGCCTTGAGTGAGTGAATTATACAGCAAACTGAGTCAGAGAAGAGTTGTAGGGAAAGAGTTGGGAGAAGTATAGCAGAGGAAGATACTAGTTTGTCAGGTAGGAGTGAACAGTGAGTGAGGAAGATAGTGTTAAAATCTAGATTGCGACGTAAACATTATTGGCGCCATCTTGTCCCCTTTTAGGCTCATATGTGCGCGTCAGTAGCAGCCATTTTGAATGGCATGGCCTCTCTGCCCACTGCCGATAGCCAGCGTCTCTCTCTCTCCCTCTCTCTCTCTCTCTCCCTGACCCCGCAAGCATCCCCCCGCGCGCTGACAGCCCGCGCTCTCACATGCTTGGGCCATAAACCACCCCTGCCTCGGAGCCACATCCTGTACCCGGCTAACACCTCCCTCCGTCCCTTTGATGATCTAACATCCTTTGATGAACCCGCTTCCTCTGTGCCCGATTGTCCGGCCCGATCCCAGGCCATCACCTAGCCCTGCGGATGCAGTTTATTGCCCCTTACAGTAGGAAGCTGTCCCTCTTCAAAGAATCTATGACTGATCAAAGCCCCCACCCCATGAGATCCGATCAGCCGCACACATTCCGGGAACCGGCGGAATATCCAGCTGCGCGATAGTCATCACCTACTGAGATCGGGGTGGGGACTTTTACTGTAAATATGTGTGGGAACGGGTTTGAAGCGGGGATTCCGAGGATGTCTTTCCGTACTTCAAAGTATTGACAAGAACATGTTTCATACAATAAAGCCATAAACCTGTGTATAAGAGGCCAGGCCTCAGAGATGCAGTTAGAGCACCTCGAGAAGATACCCTGTTGTCTGATTTGACGTGTTCTGCTCCGTCGGAATAAACTCCTGTTTCCTGCCTTCCTGTCTCCAGCGCCTGCCTCTTTGTTTGGTAATATTGAATGGTATGAGAGGCGGCTAACGCCGGGCAAACACTGAAGGTTCTTGGTCGACATCGGCCCTACCTTTCAACAATTGGCGTCCCAAACGTGGGGCCCATCAGCGACGCGTGGATCCAGTGGGAGAGGTCCCAACGACAGAGTGAACGACTGCAACGATCGGGAAGAGCTCCTGCCCGATAGACCCTCGTCTGGCAGCCGATCATCCGAACTTCACCGGTTCCGAGCAGACCTCTCTCGAGTGATCTACGGTCCTGACTGGGAACCATCAGGAGTGCCACAGCAATTACGGAGAATAGAGGACGATCGGGCGCTGGAAGCGGAAGATGAGAAACCGTCCATGCGGTCCGGGTAAGGTCGTGTAACACGACGAATTGCGAATTGATTGTTTGATTGTTTGAAAATACTAGTGTTACTCATTTGATTGTTTCTGAGAGATTCTCTATTTGCAAACAAGCACAGAGTCGCAATACTCTGTTTAGTCTTTGCAGATAGTGAAGGGTAGGTAACGCAGGGTTTTGCCCCCCGTTGTAATCCGTCGTGCCTACTTCCCTCTCCATTTGATTGATTGTTATCCAAGCATTTGCTGTTTTGGAATTGGTTCTCTTTGGATCATTCTCTATTTACAAATAAGCACAGAGTCGCAATACTCTGTTTAGTCCTTGTGAATAGTGAAGGATAGGTAACGCAGGCTTTTGCCCCCGTTGTAATCCATCGTGCCTATTTTTATCCCTCATTTGATTGATTGTTTGTCCGAACATTGATCGTTCGGGATTGGTTCTCTTTGGGTATTCTCTATTTACAAATAAGCACAGAGTCGCAATACTCTGTTTAGTCCTTGTGAATAGTGAAGGATAGGTAGTGCAGACTTTTGTCCCCTTTGTAACCCGTCATGCCTATTTTTGCCCCGTTTGTTGGTAGTTGGTTCAGCCCGGACCGCTTATTAGAGGTGAACCATCCGGCTCCACTGGAGGGCACCCCTAATAAGGACATGTTTACTAAATATGGACTAGTCACCGTGGCTTATAGTAAGCTGTGGCATAAATACACGAGAAAGGATCGAGAAAGTCAGTGGCCACTGATAGGGTCCTTTGATAACGACAAAATAAACGCGCTGGAAACAGCCCTTTATAACAATAAGACAACACCCACTATGCTCGATAGCTTCGGCATGTGGCGCAAAGAAACAGAACAGCGGAAGAAGAGAAATGAGGTCAGGTTAGAAAAGGAATTACGCAAAGCAGCTCACCTGGCCGCTACCAAATTAAAGGAAGAAATAAAAGAAAGAGAGGAAACCAAGCTAAAACAAGATTCCGAATCATCAGGCCAGTGTCCCGTCAGGACACCCTCTACACTTTACCCCGAGCTACCTTCGAAACAGCGAACGAACGATGATTTACTATTAGGTCCCCCGATCATCTACATGCCCCCTCCATACGCCCCTTCCCAACCCTTAGCGCAGCACCCGCAACCCCCACCGACAGGCGAGAGTAGTGCCAGAGCCTCGTTCCTCATGGCCTCTGCGCCGACCGAACCCCTCGTACCCAGCGCAGCACGAGCAGCGACTTCAGATGATCCCGAAGCTGGGAGGAAAGACCCTGCGAGATCGAATGGATTAAGTAAGGATGAACGAGCTGGGATCGATAAGATTGTAAAGACACTGGTGGTGCGAAAGGAAAGTGAGGATTATATAACAGATATGTACAATACATATGCCAATAGCCACAGGCGACACTTTGTCGTACGCCTTTGTTACCATACCCTTAATGCCTATGAAGACCGCTACCAAGGAAAAGGCCCTGAAAACCTAACGACTCTGTACAGAAAAGTTGATGTCGGAGATGGGGACGAGTGTGATGTGACGAACCTCTTCACGCGTACGCTTGAAGTTTTCCCCCACCTCACGGAACAGAAACCAGAGACTAACACCACGACTCCTGCAGCAACTGAAGCCGGAGTAGAAAAAATTGACACGATGATGCCCATAAAGGAGGCCGCTCCCTATTGGGTTCCCCCACGAGGACAGGGAACACACGACGATATTAACCACCAAGATGCGAGAGGGAGGGTAGTTTACAACTGGGTTTACCAACCATGGGATCGGCAAGACATCCTGACTTTCCGAAAGTCCTTGCCTGATCTGCGAAAGAACCCCACAGCCTTCTATACAGAATTAGCCACCGCTTTGGGTTCAACGATTATGACCCTAGCGGATATCGATTTGTTTTTCGGGCTATGTCTGCCAGCTGATGTGTGGAAGCAAATCCGGAAAGTCGACCACCTTGAGCTGTTCGGACATACCTGGATACAACTCGGTAATGTTGACAAACAACGGGAACCGGGACAGAAACCTTTGAAGGCCATTCTAGACCTATCAGATAAGATTGTGCAGAAATTAAAAACCCTAGTTCCAGAAAGGAAGGTGGACTGGTCGATAGTAACGGCCTGTCACCAGAAACCCCAGGAAGACGTATCAGAATACTTCTCCCAGTTTGAACCGGTGTTCTCCGATTACAGCGGCCAGGACATGACCACTGCGACCGGACATCACTTGTTTGTCCAGAACTATGTGAAAGGCCTGACACCAGAAGTCTCGCAGAAACTACAGACTAGCGAGAGTAGTTGGGCGGCCTCCAAGCCCGCAGCTATCCTTCAGATGGCTCAATACTATGTGCGACAAAAGAACGAGAACGATCAAGCGACTGAGAAGAAGAATAAGGACTTGAAAGAGAGGGTGATGATTGCTCAGTTGCAAGGGGTGACTATAGGAAGGGAACAGTATAGAGGAAACTACCAGTCGAATGCTCCTAGAAATCCACCCCCTAGAGACCGCACACCCGCACCCGGCGCTCCACGAACAGACCTCGATGAGGACCAGTGTGCGTTTTGCAAAGGATTTGGCCACTGGAAGTCTCAATGTCCAGTTCTGCAAGAAGCACTCAGAAATAAAGACACGAGAGACGTAGCGGGCGGGCCGAGAAATAGAGGACAGGGACGAGGGCACACAAACGACACCAACAATGACAGGCTTGGCAGACCGAACACGTTTGACCGTCCCCGACAGAATCAGTGCCAACAGTCTGACTACGACAATGCCCACGACTTTGCATAGGACTGCCAAGGGCAAGGAAGGGATCCAGTCGAGCTCTATGTTGACCAGCAAGGTCCTTATGTCACCGCTAAGGTCCTAGGTACGAAGTCTCCATTTCTGGTAGATACTGGTGCAACACGTAGTGCGTTGTCTAAACGATTGATTCCCAGGGCACCCTTGTCTGGCGCACATGTGACATCAATAGGTTTTGATGGAACGCTCTCCACTAATCCCTTGTCCACACCGATCTCTTAACTTGGACAATAACACCACTGACACGACGTTTTTGCTCTCCTCCAACACCCCCGACGCCATTATGGGACTTGACTTATTGAAACATTTTCGAGCTACTATTAGGTGTTCACAAGACGGAGTTCGAGTCATTCTGTACAACCCAATACTGCTCAGATCTTGTCGCACTCCACGCATGTTTTCCATCACTGACGCTGACTTGTCCCTACTCAACACTCTACCTCTGTACCAATGGGCAAAGACTGACTCAGACGTGGGACGCATGATGATAGACCCTGTACACATAACTGTTCGACAGGACGCAGTGCTCCCAAAACTCCCACAGTACCGGATATTGCCCGAAGGCGAGAAGGCATTGGTAAAAATCATCCAGTCCCTGATAGACGCAGGAGTGGTAGAAGAAGTAGTTAGCAATGTTTGCAACAGCCCTATCCTACCCATTGTGAAGAAGCAGGGTGAGGGAGATGAAAAAGCGTACCGCTTCATCATCGACCTACGAGAAGTCAACAAAGTGGTTGTACCCCAGTACCCTGTAGTCTCAGACATCACCACCATTCTGACCCTGATTCCTTCCACTGCCACCACCTTCACGGTAATCGACCTCAAGAACGCATTCTTCTCCATCCCCATTCACTCAGACAGCCGCTACCTTTTCGGCTTCACTTTAAAATCCCGCTCATATAGATTTTGCAGAGCACCCCAGGGCTACACTGAAAGTCCAAGCATCTACAGCCAGGCCCTCAAGAGACAGCTGGATGCAGTCCAGTTGCCGGATGGAGTGGTGTTGATACAGTACGTCGATGATATCCTTTTGGCGGCCCACACCACTCCACTTGCAGTCACAGCCACCATCCAACTCCTGCACTTCCTCGCGGAAAATGGCCACAAGGTCTCCAAGAAGAATTTGCAATTCTGCCAACCTCAAGTCACTCACCTAGGCCACCTCTTGTCCAAAGACGGGAGAAAACTCACACCCGATCGAATTCAGGCTATTCTGGAGACCCCTATCCCTAAAACCCCGAAGCAAGTCCGCTCTTTGGTAGGCCTCACCTCCTTCTGTCGGCAATGGTTGCCAAATTTCAGCCTCATTGTGAAACCACTACTTTCCCTACTGGCTAAAGATGTCCCCTTCCCGCTCCCTTGGACCCCTGAATGTCAATCCTCCTTCAAGGAACTACGAGACGCCCTTTGTTCAGAAACCGTCCTAGGAACCCCTGATTATACAAAGCCCTTCTCTCTCTACACTCACGAAAGGGAGGGATGCGCTTTGTCTGTCCGGACTCAGACCATTGGCCCCAAACAACGACCATGTGCCTATTTCTTTGCCACTCTTGACCCCGTAGCAAGAGCTTTGCCTGCCTGCCTTCGAGCAGTAGCCGCTGCTGCTGTCTCTATCCGACAAAGTGAGGGAATCGTACTCTCGAATTCCCTCACGGTACTAGTGCCTCATGCTGTTGACACCCTCCTAAACCAGACCAAGACACAACACCTGACCAGCGCACGACTGACTGGGTACGAACTGACACTGCTCGCACCTCACATCACGTTGAAACGATGCACCACACTGAACCCAGCCACCTTGCTGCCTCTGCCTGAAAACGATCCCGATGTGCCCCCAATACATGACTGTGTGACCCTCACGGACGAACAGACTAGGAGTAGAGTTGACCTCCGAGACAATGCCTTCCCAAACCCTGACGGAGAGCTATGGGTAGACGGCTCTTGCATTAAACTCCCCGACGGCACCACCTCTGCTGCCTATGCAGTTACCACAGCCCGAACTGTACTTGAAACCGCCCGCATCACGCAACGATCCGCCCAGGCGGCAGAACTGATTGCCCTCACACAAGCATGTATCCAAGCAAAGGGGACGACAGCAAACATTTACACGGACAGCCAGTATGCCTTTGGGGTTGTTCATCATTTTGGGCTCTTATGGAAGGGGAGGGGATTTCTGACATCTCATGGCACACCCATCCTGCACGGAGATCTAGTCTCCGCTCTGACTGAAGCGGTTCTCCTCCCCAAACGACTTGCCGTAATCAAATGCCGAGCACACAAAAAGGTGACAGACATCATTGGACAGGGAAATGCACTGGCCGACATCACTGCCCGAACCACAGCTGAGAACAGGACGACGACTCGCATGTACGTGACTAGGTCACAAGCAGAAAAATGGACGGACGCTAGGGAAACTATTAGGGACATCCAAATGGCCAGCTCACCACAAGAATTGACTGAATGGGCACGGGTGGGATTAAAGGACAATGAAGGCTGCTGGCGGACAAAAGACACGAACAAATGGTTGCTACCCAACTCGTACCTGATCCCCATACTGACGATGGCCCATTCCCCTGCACACATAGGATCTGCCCCTATGGCCGAACTTGTCTCCCGAGTTTAGCATAACGATAGAATTGCAGACTCAGCCAAACGATTAGTCCAGCAATGTCTAGTCTGCCTGCAACACAACCCTGGGAAAGGAACTGTCGTACCCCGGGGAGGGTTTGGGGTCCCCAACCATCCATTTGAAGTCCTACAGATGGACTATATCCAGTTAGAGAGATGTCAAGGACTGAAGTATGTACTTGTTGTTGTGTGCGCTTTTAGCAAATGGGTGGAAGCCTACCCGACGCGTGACAACACTGCTATTGCCACTGCAAAAGTACTACTGAAAGAGTTCTTCCCTCGCTACGGCCTTTGCCGTATTTTATGGAGTGACAATGGCCCCCATTTTGTAGCCGAGGTTATCCAGCTCATCCTGAAAGGACTGGGGGTACGACAGAAATTTCACGCAGTTTTTCACCCCCAATCTGCTGGACTGGTAGAGCGGCACAATGCCACATTGAAACTAAAACTGGCGAAAATAGTGGCTACCACAGGACTAAAATGGCCAGACGCTCTTCCCCTAGCATTGCTGTCAATGCATTCCACCCCCACCAAACACCACTTGACCCCTTACGAGGTCGTTTTCGGCCGGCCCATGAGTATCTGGTCCGCACCCAAACCGACATCTATTCACGACGTCCCGGACGTCCTAATGTCTGACTATCTGTATAACCTAACTAAAACACTGTCTGTTATTCATCATCAGGTGCTGCAGGCCATCCCTGATGCTTCCAGGGGCCCCGGACATACCATCCAGCCTGGAGATTTCGTCCTGATTCGGAACTTCCAGCGGGAGAAGAGTCTGGAACCCCGCTGGACGGGCCCCTGGCAAGTCTTGATCACCACCCGAACAGCTCTTCGAGTGGAGGGGAAACGAAATTGGCTGCATGCACATCACTGCAAGAAAATCTCTCCGACCCTGACGTCGACCGAAGATGTAACCACCCAAGAAGAGCTCCTGCACAAAGACCGACCATCCCTGAGCTGCTACCCTGAAACAGAGACACTCGAATTGGCGAAATTCCCTGATCCCACTGTGCCATCCAGAGAAGGGTATAACCTGCGACGAAAGGAGGGAGTTTCGGCTAAGTAGACCACTGACTAAAGTTACCATTCTCAGAGTGGCGGCCTGACACTACAAAGGTTGCCAGGAGAGAAACCAAACAAAGTCTGTGGTTCTGCCCACTACCGAGCACCTTGAAGATGATGGAAGCGTCCGATACGAAGATGATGGAAGCAACCGGACATCCAAAGACCCACTACAGAAACCCGAAAACTGACAGGTTGCACAGCTCAAAGACTATTGCTCTTCTTATCACTCTTCTCTTTTGCCTCCTCCTCATGACTACCTTCTGGATCGTGGAAGAGAACGCACCGGCTCATAAGACCTTTCTAACGACTGTACGGCCTACCACCATGAAAGAACATTACCTGGTCTCTCTTTCACCTCAAATCCAAGAAAGGCGTAAGGAGTTCTGGAACAACTCCTTCGTACAGTTGCTGCACCAACACAACCTTGCTGCCAATGCCACGAATTGCTGGGTCTGTGGGTTGATACCACATGCCACCGGACATTCCATCCCCTTCATCCCTTCACCTTTCTCTGTTCATGGCTCCTGCCTTGCTTGGCTGATCCTCTTGCAAGAGAGCTACAGAGACAATGCCACTTCCAGCGAAACTATGTCACACTTTTATCATGGAGTCTGGCTGAACAAAACCGGAAGGACTGCTGCTCCCTTTTGCCCTCTATCCTCCAATGCCTCTGTTCACATGGACATCCCCGCCAAAGAAATGGTGGAGATGCAAATATTCAACAATCCAGCCAGACCCACCTTCTCCTACCTCCGGAAACGAACAGCTGCCACCCTGACTGTGGCCCTATCTGTCGTCAATGTCTCGGGCCTTGTATGCATCACAGGCCATGGGACACAAATGGTGGGCCACAGCACTTGCCGCATCACCAGAACTTTGGACTCAACCGACCCACCCTCTTTTGTCACCTCTCCAAACATGTACTTCGTCTGTGGTACAAAAGCCTACACCTGGCTCCCAAAGGGCTGGGGAGGTACCTGCTACATTGCCTTCATCCTTCCTCCAACCTATGTGGCTACGGCAAACCATCACCGACAGAGACGAGCAAAGGACATTGAGCAGGCCGACTCCACTGGAGCACAATTCTTGGATGCAATGAAAGGACTTGTTCCACTTTGGGGTCCGATGGCAAACAGTTGTGCCATCCGACATTTATCCCAGGCAGTCGAGACAACGATGAACATTACAGCTGGTATCCTCACAAACAATACAGCCGAGCTTCAGGCGGTCCGTCTGGTGGCTCTTCAAAACCGCCTTGTTCTAGATGTGGTTCTGGCAGACCGTGGAGGAGCATGTCGTATCATCGGGTCCAGCTGTTGTACCTACATACCAGACAATTCACCCTCCGTCTTCAAGGCCATTGAACACCTCCACAGACTCTCCTCGGAAGTTCATCAGGAACAAGAAGGATGGTCGCTTGGGAGTTGGTTCTGGAGTGCTGTAAAGGACTGGGGATTGAGGTTGCTCATGATTGTACTGATACCAATCGTCGTAATATGTGGACTCTGCATGGGTATTCAATGCTTGCCACCTCTGTGTTCACTATTTGCTAACTGTGTTTGCCCTAAGACTCCGAACTTTGAAGCTGAACGCATGAAAGCTTTGTATGATGTAGAAATCCGTAATATGATGGGGATAGACATAGATTGACAAGCTGGCTAGATATGTTGAAAAGGGAGGACTGTTAAAATCTAGATTGCGACGTAAACATTATCGGCGCCATCTTGTCCCCTTTTAGGCTCATATGTGCGCGTCAGTAGCAGCCATTTTGAATGCCATGGCCTCTCTGCCCACTGCCGATAGCCAGCGTCTCTCTGTCTCCCTCTCTCTCTCTCTCTCTCTCCCTGACCCCGCAAGCATCCCCCGCGCGCTGAGAGTCCGCGCTCTCACATGCTTGGGCCATAAACCACCCCTTCAGCATGGCCCTGCCTCGGATCCACATCCCGTACCCGGCTAACACCTCCCTCCGTCCCTTTGATGATCTCACATCCTTTGATGAACCCCCTTCCTCTGTGCCCGATTGTCCGGCCCGATCCCAGGCCATCACCTAGCCCTGCGGATGCAGTTTATTGCCCCTTACAGTAGGAAGCTGTCCCTCTTCAAAGAATCTATGACTGATCAAAGCCCCCACCCCATGAGATCCGATCAGCCGCACACATTCCGGGAACCGGCGGAATATCCAGCTGCGCGATAGTCATCACCTACTGAGATCGGGGTGGGGACTTTTACTGTAAATATGTGTGGGAACGGGTTTGAAGCGGGGATTCCGAGGATGTCTTTCCGTACTTCAAAGTATTGACAAGAACATGTTTCATACAATAAAGCCATAAACCTGTGTATAAGAGGCCAGGCCTCAGAGATGCGGTTAGAGCACCTCGAGAAGATACCCTGTTGTCTGATTTGACGTGTTCTGCTCCGTCGGAATAAACTCCTGTTTCCTGCCTTCCTGTCTCCAGCGCCTGCCTCTTTGTTTGGTAATATTGAATGGTATGAGAGGCGGCTAACGCCGGGCAAACACTGAAGGTTCTTGGTCGACATCGGCCCTACCTTTCAACAATAGGACGCTCGGGGAGACACAGATGTTGCAGAGAAAAACAGACGGGGCATGACAAAAATAAATATGATACAGCAATAGCAGAGACTGGAGACAGGGAAGAACAAAGAGCAGGACAGAGGAAGAGAGATGGACAGAAAAAGACAGACACGGCGGCACCTGAGCACTCTTAGGTAAAGGTGGTGAGTAAATGAAGATATACGTTTTCTTCATTTTAAAGAGGTTGGCAGATGGCTGCATTTAATAGCACACCTATTTTGCCTCGAAAAAATGCTGGTTTCAAAGAAATGGTTATTTTTTTTAAAATTAATGAGCAGGCCCCCAGCCTAACAACCCACCTTGCCAAAAGGTTGAATTCTTTGAGTCCCTAAACCCCCTCCTCCCATCATTTAGTTACAAGAAAGGGGACGGAGTCTATACATCATAACCACCACTCTGCCCAAGGACGCAGGAGTGTTTTCCACTCTCAAGGTTTGACAACATTCAGAAAAAAACGAAGGGGAAAAAGTTAGGCTTAATCATACTAACCAGTCTTACTAAAGAGAGGAAACATTATATACCTTGCACCAGGGCAAGCCAGGTTATTTTTGGGCTAACATCAACTTTGTCAAAGGCTGAGGTAGTATGTGTAATGTTCCTTATACTTCTACCCCAGTCTATCCCAAGGGAATACCTTTCACTTTTGGACTAGGCACACCTCAACTAAGCGTGGGGGTAGTGTATGGCGCAACTACCCCACCACCCTCACCTTTTTGGCTGTGGGCAAAGGGATTATACCTATTTCCAAACATCTCTATAGCTGGGATATGTTATTGCACCCCTTCACCTTGCCCAAACAGCTTCATTTTTGGACTGCTTTTGCCTTGCGAAAGGGTAGACTATTGTGTGCAGCTACTGCTCCACCTTGGTTCTAAGGCTAGATTTATCCTTCTCCTCCTGCCTTCTCTATGGGTCAAGAGGCAAGCAAAACTAACTCTGTGTGAGCAAACAAATTATCTCTGTTTAACTTTCAAGATTCATTATTGTAGCATTAATGTCAATATTAAAAGAAACATTCAATTGCAACACTTTGTCACTGCAGACGTTCTCTGCAATTCCTCGTTGTCCAACAGCCTTGGGCATGTATTTTCCCTCACACCCATTTTCTTACCCCATGCATCTTGGCATAGAAAGGGAATTATTTTCTAAATCCTCAGTCTCCCTAGTGCAAAGCTATGCAACAGAGGTCAATAATTACCCCCCCCCCCACACCCATAGGCAAGGAAGAGTGAGCGCAAGGATTAATCCCTTCTCACCCCCACCCCAATGGAGACAGCAGGGTAAAATGCCAGAGCAGCTGTGAGCAGCCAAATCTTTTGCATATTTTATCCACCTTGTCCAGGGGCCTTAGGTAAGGGTGGGAATGCAGGAAAATCAGCTAATGTCCTTTAATAAGGAGGGGTCCTACATCCATAAACAACAGGGTCAAGTGTGCCTCCCTGGTTGGCCACCAAGGCATGGGAATTCCTATTTTGTTCACCTGCTTGCGAAGGTCTAGGACCGGAGTTCAAGGCCTTATCTTTAATGCCTCGGGCACAATATGCTGGCTAACCGTACTGCTTTCATTTTTTTCTCTCCTCCCAATACGTGTGCACAATATGTGGGTGAGGGATCCCACTTTAAGAATGATGGTCCTTTTGGCCAATCCGCACCAAATCTGGCATGTTCAATGTTTGTTTAGTGAAAGCTGCTACCCATGTTGCAAGTAGTGCACCAGTGTACTGAGAGTTTTTGCACCTGGCATTATTCCAGATACTCACACATATATTATATATATTATTATAATTTTTTAAAAATATAAGTTTAAACATGAATTTCCTTAAATTTTGCTAATAGAAAAGTTTCTTAAGTCAGCCCACTTTTATACAGCAAATTTAAAAAGAAGGGTACTGAAAAAGTAAATGAATGATGAAATTAGAATAAGCAGTGGCAAATGCAATAGGTCTCACTGTCTGGGACGGTAATTATTATTTTAAAAACGTTCATGCAAACAGGTCACAAAAATAAAAAATGCTGCCTTAATGCGACAGCCAAATGCTTGCACTATCATTTTTTTTATTAAAAAGTTTTAAAAAGGGGCGTGGCCAAGATGGCGACCTAGTCGGTTGCAGTTCCCACAGGCTTCCTGAGACGTACCCTCCCCAGGGGCTAAAACTCACTGCATTCCTCCCTCAGAAGAGCGAGGTGGAAAGGGGAAGCCTGAGACATTGCTTCAGCGCAAAGGGGTCACACAGCAAATACAAAAAAGCATCTCGAATTACTTGAGTCTTAACGACACCGCAGAGGTCCCAGAGGGGGGCGGTTTGGGGGGGCGCTTAAGGCGGTGGTACGCGGGGATCTCATCGCAATTGCTACAGCAGAGGCTAAAGAGTGCAAGGACAGGAGACAGGCTCAGACGGCGCAGGTGTTAGAACTGGAACGGGTACATAGCTGAACCGGGTCCCCTAGGATCTGGCGACAGCTAAAGGCGGCCAGGGCGCAGCTCGCGGGCCTTGACATTGATCGCGCAGAATACGCAGCCCTACGCTTAAAACATACATATTATGTGGGGGGATAAGACGGGGCGACTGCCTGCCAGTAAACTTAGGGCGCGGGTCCAAAGATCTAAAATATCCAGCATACAGAGCCAAGGGGGGCAATTGCTCACTGAAGCTGATCAGATAGCGGATAGCAGATTTGGGCGTTCAATGCCTCACTTTATGATGCGGACCCCACCTCAGTTCCCGAGGAGGGAACTGAGGTGGGGTCCTCATTAGCTTCCATACTTGCTTCAATTAAGGAGTTCCATGAAGAGGTTCTGGCCGATAACCATGCAGCAAAAAACGCTGCCAAGAAACTGCAGGGTGGGTTAAGGCGCCTGAACAAAACCTGCTCTGATATCAGCGATCGTGTAACCATGGTTGAGGCACGAACAGAGCACCTAAAGACAGAAAGCCTGGCCGCCAAACAATTTGGGGAGTCCAACACAGCCTGCATGGTCGACCTAATGGCAAAGATGGAGGATCAGGATAATCGCCAGCGTCGAAACAACTTACGCTTACTTGGGAAGACCCAAGGCGCTTCATTGTCAAGCTGCTTCAAGAGTCCTTCCCTGACGAGTCTGGTTGGGAGGCTGCACCTCCTTCCTCCTGGTCTAATGCCAGGATAGCAATCTTCCCTAAAAAAGATAAATCCCCGCTGGATATGAGCTCATATAGGCTAATAACTCATTAATTGTGACTCCAAGATCTTCTCTAAAGTGTTGGCAAGTCGAATCTCCTCAGTGGTGGAATCCCTCGTATCTGAATGGCAGCATGGGTTTATCCCGAAAAAGGGCACAACAGAGCATGTTAGGAGAGCCATCACCTTGTTTGATGCCGCACAGACAGCAGGAGACCCCATGTCTTTAACACTACTGGACGCCGAAAAGGCCTTTGACTGGGTCTCCTGGAGATATCTGTGGGCGGTCATGAAGAGGATGAGCTTTGGGCCAAAGCTGATACAAGCCGTACAGACGCTCTATTTAAAACCTTCTGCCTGTGTCTCTATAAATGGACAATTAACCGGGCAACTTGAAATCTCCCGTGGCACCAGGCAGGGCTGTCCATGCTCCCCTCTGTTGTTTGCCCTGTATCTGGACCCTTTTATTAAACAGATCGAAAGCAACCATAACATCTTACAGGTTAGCTATCAGGGCTGCAGTACCAAAATTTTAGCCTACGCAGATGATTTGGCCATCACTTCACCAGATCCCATAAGTGCCATAGTGGGCTTGGAAAGGGAGGCAAGTAAATTTGGAAAGTTCTCTGGGTATGCTCTTAATAAAAATAAGACCCAGATAATACCAAACAGTCAAATCTCCTGGGCCGACAGTAGGGTAGTGCCTAAAGTCAAGTATTTAGGAGTCCTTATTTCCTCTAATTTGGACAAAGTTGTTTCCAACAATCTACTACCGCTCGCCACACAAACTAGGAAAGCATTTAAGCAAATAAATAACCTACACCTCACGTTAGTTGGCAGATGTAATGTCATAAAAATTACCTATTTCCCCAAACGTTTATATTTTTTTCGCACAATCTCACTAGAATTTATTAAGGTCAGCCTTTTGAAATTCCAACAAATATATACACAATTTATTTGGGCATACTCACAACCCAGGAGGGCACTCAGACAACTATGCCTGCCAAAAGACCGAGGAGGCTGGGCCTTCCCTAACATCACTTTGTATTATTGGGCCGCCATGCAGTATAGCTCTGAGCTAATTAAAGAACAACCCGATACCTACACTACAGGATTGCCCTTTCCCTTTCAATTACTGGTTGGGGAGCACCACTGGGGGTGCCTGTTACGAGAAACATCCTTTGGATACTTTAAACGGGTTAGATTCAAGACTTTGCTTAACTCATTTAGGGTTTTTCAAAACATTCGTAGATATTTCGGTATAGGTAGGCATAACTACTATTCCCCCATTTTAAATAATAGCAACCTTCCTGATATCTTTGGAAGAGCCTACTTCTCTGATTGGTATAGGGCAGGCATCAGAAAACTAGGTGACCTAATTACCAACGAGGGAGTTATTCCCTTTCCCGATCTTTTGGCCAAATTCAGCATCAAGAGAGAGGACGCTTTTAAATAACTGTCTATCTACGATTTTTTCTCTAGAAAGGTTGGGGGCGCCTCTGGATTCACGGAGGTGGAATTTCTTAATGTCTTGAGGAAACCTCTGACCCCTCGAATTGGCCTCCTATACACCATTATAAATAGACAGACGCCGGATGACCTACAACTATTGCTGGCAAATGGCATATTAAACTTGATTCCCCTAAAAATGTTTTCTTTAATTCACTCACTCTTTCTCAAAACATTTTACTATCAGCGAAACTACAAGCTCAACATTTTAAAACAATTTTTTTTGTACATCACTCCTAGCAAAATCGCAAAGTGGGGAAACGGTCAAGGTACTCTTTGTCCTAGATGCGCTGAATTTGGGGCCAACTCCGTACCTATCTTTAATTCCTGTATAAAGCTTTCACCCACCCTGAACCGAATACAGGGGGTTTTTAGGAGAAGTCACCTCTCAGCCGTTAACCTTGAACCCCACCATCATTATGCTTGGAACTCAAACAGAAACATCACAATTAAAAAAGGAGGGCCTAATCTTCATAGCAATGGCTGTATGGAGAATTTGTGTTGCTTCAGCATGGCTAGACCCAGAGCCCCCTTCATTTTTTCAATGGCTTGCTAGATTCATAGCAACATATCACTTGGAAATAGCAGTATACTCCAAAAAGGGATGTAGGGGTCGTAAGAAGGGCCTGGAGGTGTGGGATAAACTCACTGACTGACTCACTCCGTCGGATTAGCCTGTGTACTATTGCCACTGCATACTCAGCACCTGTTTGATTGAGCAGTGTTTACTTCCCTACAGTGGTAACATATATGAATGTATTTCCATGCTCTGTTATTCCATGTATTTTTTCCCCTTGTCCTTGATTTTCTTTTTATTGCTCATTCACGCCTTTTTTTTCAATTACACTACGTACTTTTTCTGTTGGGGGGGTGGGGGGTAGTCAGATCTCTGATCTGAATTTGTATCTGAACGTGCTTTGCAATTTGAAACGAAAAATAAATAAATAAATAAATAAAAAATAAAAAAACAATTTGAAAAAAAAAAAATAGAGGTCCCTAGTGAACAAGGCACCAGCACTGCATGTCTAGGTGCAGTACGCAAGCTGCTCCTAGAGGTCCCTAGCGAGCAAGGCACCAGCACTGCGGACCTCTTTTGGTCACATATAGTACTGCACCCTGCAGAAGATGTGGTAAATCCACCTTGCCCATAATGCATTGCATGCAAGACAGTACTACGGGTACATTCAAACAGCTATGTCCATATATACAATTCATAGCTATGCAATCTGACAAAAGAATTATCACATCAATTTCGGATTAGGAGGGTGCGGATGAAGGGAAATTTATAGATTGTCTCATAAATGTGAGAGGTTCTAGTGAGCGAAGTAACTATTGCCAGCCTAGCTTAGGACCAAGTGTGTCTTGCCTGAAGCCATTTAAGAAAATAGTGCCTTGAGGCTGTAATTAAAACCTAGGGAGTAACAACACATAACAGGGGGTGTCCTCATGGGAGGTTACAAGAAGTGACAAGGCGGTACTAAAGAAGGACTACTAAGCCTATTGACTAATGAAAAGCCACCATTTACAAGGGACAGGGACAAGATCAACTTAAAAAGATGGGCAGAAAGTGGGCGGAGCTTTATGCACATATCCTGAATACAGCATGTCTGGAAGAGAAAGCGCAAGAACTGCCTAGGCGAGATCTAAAAAGAAATCGGAAACTCGCTATGGGAAAAGCAGGGCAGGGGTGCACATTTCCCAAGCTATTCAAGTGAGCTTTTCCATACCAACTATAACAAAAAAAACAAGGATAAAAAATAAAATAAAAAGCACTGTCAAAATAAAGTATTAGGTCAACAGCCCTACCATAAAAACACATTACATTTTAGGCGATATGCACGTAATCAGGCAAGGTACTATCAGGCACAGTGCAAGAGAGACAACAGGTGAAGTGGATTAACTTGGCTTCCCTCAGATTAATTTAGGCAGGCGAGGCCCTAAAGCCAGAGCTAAAAATAAAAATAATAAATAAATATCCAGACACTATCTCTTTTGAGGGGTCAAGCGTCCCATTAGGTACAAAGTTATTAATTTTAGACATAGGATCTAACTGCAAACAGTTTCGCACCCCTCTAAATATCTACTTCAACATGACAGTCGAAGGTAGAAAAGGCCTTTGATTGGCAGCATCTTGCACTAAATATAAAACATTTTTATCTGATAAACCCAGCATGGAAAATGGCATCTTGGCAACATTCCTAATAATTGTGAAAAATAAAAACAAGATACAAAATTATAAAAGGAAGAGGGACTTACGTGACAACCCAGTAGAGGTACTGGAAGGTCCTACTGTGGCAGTAGGTGCGGCTGTGGAGCTAGCGATTGAGGAGAACAGAGATGGCCCTGAAGATGCAAGGAGGGATGATAGTGCTGTGGCTGGTGCAGCCGTTGATGCAGCTGCCATTGTAGATGCAGGTGTTGCAGCTGAAGAGAGCAGAAACAAAATACACAACATGATTTATTCCACTGATGGGCAGCTGAGGTGGCAGGTTTTATTAAAAAATGAAGGTCTACAGGAAAGGAAAGACCTATAGATCTGTTGTAATTTCAGGATCCAGAGTTAAGGGAAGTAGGCTGTGAAACTCAGAGTGATCAGTTCAAACATCTTGAATTCTACAGTACATACTTGTAATTACATTCAAACAGGATATATTAACTTTACAGACTAGTATAAAACTAAAGCTTTTGGCTTTCTCAGTAGACAACTATACAAAGTGACACATTGGAAATCTGGAGAATACTTTAAAAGAACTCAAATGCGTTTTCTTTTTCTAGGAATACGATATAGCCAACAATGACGTTTAACAACCTATGTCCACAAAGAACTCATCTACGACATTATTTTTACAATCTAGAGCAGCGGTTCTGAAGATGTGGTCCCCAGACACCTGGGGGGCTGTGACGCGCACTCAGGGAGTCTGCGACTGTTTACAATATTAAATAGTATTTGTAGATTTAAAAGGAATATATACCTAGAAAGCTAAATTGAAAAAAAAACATTTTATAATGCTCTGTAAAAGTGAAGAAATTTGATGCTAAAAGTTAAGTTGGTACCCTTATTTTGATTTGTGAAACCTGCACAAGTACTCCCAACAGAATCTCGTATGGATGATGGTTGGCCTCAGCTGAAGCAGTCCTATGCACTGACAAAAACAAAGCATGCATTTGGAGCAAAAAAGATAAAATGATAAGCTAGCATCTAGAATATAGCTTTTTAATCAAAAATAAAAAAACTACACTGGTGTGGCTTGGCACCCGCCGAAGAAAAGCTGCGGTGGCTGAAAGGGGCTGCACAGTATAACAGGACTAATGATACGCAACTTGTAATAAAACGATGGGGGAATTACTGCAGAAAATTCCGCTTACGTTTGGAGGATATTTCCTGCCATCGAAGGATGTTTTCTTTCACTTCAATGGTAGTCGCACAGAGAAAATTTGTTACGGCCCCCATTTTGAATCATCTCTCACAGAGTTATTTACAGGCTTCTCACACCAGTATAGTGGCAATGTTTCTTCTTACCATTCTTCAAAATCCAGAAAGCTTTTTTCCTCAAAAAAATATTTGTTTGTGTCGAGAAGCATGGCAAGCATTATACTTCATATCCTCTTTATTTATCCTTTAGACATTACCTACAGCTGTGTGGAGGGCATCGCATTCCTTATGCTTTTTCACTATTAATTTTCTCTACAAGGTGATTTTACATCAGTCTTCCTGTCATTACCCGCTATGTAAAATATTATATACATATTCCTAGTTCTCTCTCCTGTATTTGACCTGTACTTACTATTTTTGGTATATGGGATGGACAAAGAGTTCACGATTAAAGTACAATAGCCGTGCTTCCTTGCAAGTACTTCCCCGTATCCCTAATTGGATGGAGCCCTTTGTGGACTTAAAACCAAAACACCATGGCGCTACCAATTTGTCGACTACTTTCAGAGGTCTGTCTAGCACTTCGACTGGCGCAAAAGCCGTGGGGGGGTCAGATGTTACTTCATCTCTCACTTCAGAGCAAAAGAGGGGTCTCCATGGAGCTCTTACTGGATGTAATAAGAAAATGTAAACCATTTATGGAGAAAACAAAGCATTGTCTTCAAAACCTTGATGACAAATGGTCACAATGGACAAACAAGTCACTGAGGTGGAATGCAGAGTTGTGAATTGGAAGATAATACTCAGGAGTTGAAGCAACTTTAAGCTGAAGTCACTCAACTTGAAGAACATGCCGAAGATCTTGAAAATCTCAATCGCAGAAACAACCTTCATATTTATGGGTTGGCAGAGAATGTGGAGGCTTAATCCTATTGTGTTTTTTCAATCCTTTCTTCTTAAAATTCTGGATATACCTCCTACTCCTTCCCTCAATAAACAAAGAGCTCATCGACTAGGTTGTAGTACTCATGCTTCCTCACAGAAACCCAGAGAAGTTATAATTTATTCCCTAGCATATAGAGATTTATTGAAAGTCATCAAAGTGGCTGAAGCTCAAACTACTTGGCCTGGTTACAACTTATATTTTTCTCACGATCTGGCCAAATCCATAGCGGGTCGCTGGAAACTATTTCTGGCAATGAGGCAAGTTTTGAGATCAATAAAAGCTCGCTTTGGACTGTTTCATTCTTGCTTATTTAAAGTAACATAAAATAATACTTCCATCAATGAAGATCCAGATGTATTGCAGAAATGTTTAGATAATTGTAGAGATGTACAAATGGATACATCGAGAGTTTCTGCACCTTAAAATCTCACCTTTCATATGTGGTTCTGGATAGGTTTTATTTACACAATATTCTCCATTATTAGTTTGTTCTTTAACCAATGAGTTGTCATAACTTTTAAATTTGTTTCAAGAATTTGTTTTTCTGGTCTTTCTTTATATATCATCTTCCATGTCTTATCCATACCCATTCCTTGTTGTTTTTTTTTTTTTTTTTTTTTTTTCAGAGTTTTATATAGCGCAAACTAGACCCGAACTGAATCGGGTATCAGAGCGCTTTACATAGCACCAGTTACGTTACAGGAGGACACGCATTCATTTTGGGAGATTAAGTTATTTGCCCAGAATCACAGGAGGTTTTTGGCGTCGTTACCGAGACTCGAACCCAGATCCCCAGGTCCGAGGTCGAGCGCCCTAGCCGTTAGGCCAGCTCCTCTCCCCCAATCTGATGCCTCCCTGGACCCCGATGGTGGGGACCTCTTCGGGTGGTTTCACCATCCCTATTTATTTTTCTGTTTGTAGGTATGTTTCATTTGTTGTTCTGTTTTTTACTGGTCTTTTCTGATCTGTATTTATTTTAATCTATTTTTTAATTCTACTCAGTTACTCCTACTGGTTCTCTTTCTACTTTCCTTCTTCTCCAAGATGTTTTTTCATATTCATATTCTTCTATCGTTATTTAAAAGCAATCTACTTTTTTTTTTTTTTAGTGTTGGCCTTTACAGTTCTTTATCGATTATTCATGTAGAATAATTATGATATTCAGCAACATATTTACAGACTTTGGTCTTACGTGTATCGTCTTGGAATGTTAGGGGGTGGTGGGTTCTCCTAATAAAAGACAAAAGGTTTTAACAAACTGATGTGGCATTATAACAGAAAACTCATCTGGTACAAACTGAAGCTAATGAACTTGCTCGGGATTGGGTGGAACAAGTGTTCTCATGTCCTGGCTTGGGAAAGAAGAATGGAGTGGTTATTTTATGTAAAATATCTCTTGATATTTATTTAGTAACTCAGGAATGTGTTGGGGACGGAAGATGGCTTTTAGTTAAATTGATCAATGATAAAATCCCTTCCTTTAACCTTAATGTATATGATCCTACACAGCCAGGCAAAAGGTTTGGGCCTGAAATTACTTGTAAAGGAATGTCTATCTCTGATTATTCCTTTTTTTTGGGTGGCGAGTGCAACTTGGCTGTGCATCCTTTTATTTGTCGCCCTTCTAATGTTACATTTGTTCCCCCTTTATTCACAAACAATACCGCTCTACGATCACTCCACGGTCTTTGGTGGATGACTGGAGATTATGTCATCCAACATTATGGTAATATGCACAAGTTACTACTTGTGTAACGATATATCTGTAAGAGACATTAGTTAGTATTAGATTCCTTACCTTAGAATATCCCCAGGCGTCAGACTGGATCCGGAAACTTTTGCGTAGCAGTACCCTTGCACGTCGGTAGGCGTCGTCTGCGGCTCCGCGTCCGTCGTCGGCGCCGTGATGACGTCGTCGGAGTACTTAGACGCCGCCTCCGCGTGCTGACGTCAGTTCTTAGACACAGCTTTTCGCGCCAGAAACGCAGAGCCATGTTAAAAACCAACACTAGTGCCATTGAAACTAGGGCCCTGAAAGGGGACAACCCTAACCCTAGATATTGGTTCGCAGAACGGGGAGGATGGGTGGGTCGGTAAGGAATCTAATACTAACTAATGTCTCTTACAGATATATCGTTACACAAGTAGTAACTTGTGCATCTGAAAGAGACACGTTAGTATTAGATTCCTTACCTTAGAATAGATACCGCAGCAATACCAACCCCGGTGGTGGGTCTGCGAACCAATAATCACACCAGAAAGTCCTGGAGGACGGAACGGCCAAAGAAGCCATCCCTCCGGACTTGGCTGTCCAGGCAGTAGTGTCTCGCAAACGTGTGCAGCGATGCCCACGTAGCCGCCTGACAGATGTCTTGTAAGGGTACACCCCTGCCCAGGGCAGTGGTAGTCGCCGTGGCTCGGGTAGAATGGGCCCGCAATCCAGCAGGAGGCTCCTTCCGAGCCAAGGAGTAGCATGCCTGGATACACAGGATGATCCACCGGGAGATGGTCCTCTTGTGCACCGCTCTCCCCTTCTTCGCGCCCACGTAACCAACAAAGAGTTGGTCATCCACCCGGAACTGGCGTGTGCGATCCAAGTAGAATGAGAGCGCACGTTTTGGGTCCAGACGGTGGAGCCGCTCTTCCTCTTTAGAGGGATGCGGTGGCGGGAAGAAGGTTGGCAAGGTGATAGACTGCCCGATGTGGAAGGCCGTGACAACCTTGGGCAGGAAAGAAGGTTTGGTACGCAGCACCACTTTGTCCGGATGGACAGAAAGGAAAGGTGGAGTACAAGAAAGGGCCTGGAGCTCACTCACTCTCCTGGCAGAGGTGATGGCAACCAGGAAAGCAGTCTTCAAAGTCAGAAGGCGAAGAGGACAGTTGTGAAGTGGCTCAAAGGGAACGCACATCAGAAATGTAAGAACCAGGTTCAAGTCCCACTGAGGCATCACAAACGGAACAGGAGAAAACGTGTGTGAGATGCCCTTAAGAAATCTATTAACAATAGGGGACTTGAACAAGGAAGGTTGATCAGGCAGCCTGAGAAAGGCTGAAAGGGCAGAAAGGTAGCCCTTGATAGTGCCCAGAGCAGAGCCCTGCTGGGCAAGAGAAAGAAGGAAGAGAAGGACTTCAGAAAGAGGGGCATTCAGGGGATCCACAGCCTTTGCTGTGCACCATGCCACAAATCTGTTCCACCTGCAGGCGTATACCGACTTTGTGGAGGGACGCCTGGCTGCCAGAATGATGTTACAAACTTCAGGAGGCAAGTCAAATGGCCTCAACTGTCGCCGCTCAATCTCCAAGCATGGAGGTGGAGACTGGACAGGTTCGGGTGGAGGACCGTCCCCTGCTGCTGCGACAGAAGGTCCTCCTGAAGAGGCAGACGAACCGGGGGATCGACTGACATTCTGAGTAGCTCTGGATACCAGTACCTTCTCGCCCAGTCCGGAGCCACAAGGATGACTTGGGCCCGGTCGCGCTTGATCTTCTTCAGCACTCTGGGCAGAAGTGGTATAGGCGGAAAGGCGTACAACAGACCGCAACTCCACTCGCGACGAAAAGCGTCTCCGAGCGAGTGCCGCCTTGGAAAATCCAACGCGCAGAACTGATGACATTGCGCGTTCTCATCGGTGGCGAATAGATCTAACCAAGGTTCTCCCCATCGCTGAAAGAGGCCTTGCGCCACGTCCGAGTTCAGACGCCATTCGTGATCCATCATGCACCGACGGCTGAGCTCGTCCGCCCTGGCGTTCAGAGAACCTGCCAGGTGTTGAGCCACCAGGGTCACGCCCTGGCGTTCCAGCCACTGCCAGAGGCGAAGAGCCTCTTGACAAAGGATCCACGACCCCACCCCGCCTTGTTTGTTGCAGTACCACATGGCGGTGGTGTTGTCCGTGAACACCTGCACTACACTCCCCCGGACAGAGGGGAGGAATGCCTTCAGTGCCAGACGAATCGCCCTGAGCTCCAACAGGTTGATGTGGAGCCAGGTCTCCGCCGGAGACCAGAGGCCTCTGATCTCCGCCTCTCCCATGTGGCCACCCCAGCCCTGGAGGGACGCGTCCGTCACCACTACGTGCTCAGGTTGGGGAAGGGAGAGGGATCTGCCGCTGACCCAATCGCGGTCCGTAAGCCACCACTGCAGCTGTCTCGCAGTGCCCTCCGAGATCAGGACGTGGTCGGATAGGTTGCCCTGATGCTGGGCCCACTGAAACTTCAGGTCCCACTGCAGAGCCCGCATCCGCCACCTGGCGTGATGCACCAGTAGGATGCAGGAGGCCATCAGCCCCAGAAGCCGCAGCGTCAACCTGACCGAAACCCGGGATAACAGCTGAAAGATGGGAATCAGAGCCTGAATATCCCGGACCCGCTGTTCGGGCGGATAAACCCGAAACCGCGCCGAGTCCAGAACCGCTCCGATGAAGAGGAGCTTCTGAGAGGGGCACAGGTGTGACTTCGGCACATTGATGGAGAATCCCAGCTGGTGCAGGAGGTCTGCCATCGTCTGGAGGTGGCTGACTACTGTCTGGGGCGAGCCCGCCTTCAACAACCAGTCGTCGAGGTAGGAGAAGACTGAAACCCCTAACCTGCGCAGATGAGCTGCGACCACCGCCATCACCTTTGTGAACACCCGTGGGGCGCTGGTAAGGCCGAAGGGGAGCACGGTAAATTGAAAGTGCTCGTGGCCAACCATGAACCGCAGGTAGCGCCGGTGGGCAGGCAGGACGGGGATATGAAAGTAAGCGTCCTGCAAGTCCAACGCTACCATCCAGTCTCCTGGGTCCAGGGCAGCCAGGACCTGAGCCAGTGTCAGCATCTTGAACTTCTCCTTCCGGAGGAAGCCGTTGACGTTCCTCAGGTCCAAGATAGGGCGTAGGCCCCCTTTGCCCTTCCAGAAAGTAGTGGGAGTAGCAACCACACCCTACTTCTGGCCCAGGAACGCGCTCAATGGCCCCCTTGGCCAAGAGGGCCGTAACTTCCTCCTGCAGAAGTCGCAAATGATCCCCCGATACACGGTGGTTCTGCGGTGGCATGGCTGGAGGAGTCGCCTCGAAGGGGAGGGAGTAGCCCCTTCGGACGATCTGCAGCACCCACCTGTCCGAAGTGACGGTGCGCCAGTGGAGGTGGTGATGGCGAACCCTGCCCCCCACTGGCGTCACATGGGCCTGAAAGCACGGACTAGGAGGGTTTTGAGGCGGATGCTGCGGGGGAAGGTGTGGACTGGCCGCGCCGCTGCCCCCGACCGCCCGGACGGCGGTTCTCACGGCCGCCACCACGTTGGGTATTGCCCTGCGGTGCGTGGCTGGCGGCGCGTGTGGGCGCACCCCTTCCGTGGGCACGAAAGGAGTGAAAGGCAGCTGATTGCTGGTGCTGGCCCGAGAGGCCCAAGGACTTGGCCGTAGCCCTGGAGTCCTTAAAGCGCTCAAGCGCATGGTCTGCCTTGTCGCCAAAGAGGCGACGGCCATCGAACGGCATGTCCATGAGCGTGCTCTGGACATCCGCCGAGAAGTTGGCGGACCTCAGCCAGGCGTGGCGTCTGACTGCCACCGTCGTTGCCATCGCTCTACCTAGCGAGTCGGTGGTATCCAGCCCACACCTGATTGAATACTTGGCTGCATCCCGGCCCTCCACAAGGGCTTGGCAGAGTTTGGCCCGTACCTCCCACGGACACTCTGGCAGCACTTCCGCGACCTTATCCCACACAGAGTGGGTGTAACGTCCCAAGAGGCAGGCGGTGTTGGAAGACCGCAGGCCTAGACTAAGGGATGAGAAGATCTTCTTCCCATACTTGTTATACCTCTTTGATTCCCTGTCCGGCGGGGCCGACGGGAATGCGGTCTGGGAATTGGGGGCCTGGATGATCAGGCTCTCGGGGGTAGGGTGGGAGGACAGGAAACCTGGGTCGCCCGGGGCTGGGCGGTGGCGTCTGGCCACGTTCCTATCTACGGGCGAACCCGTAGCGGGCTTGGACCAAGTGCCCAGAAGAACGTCGGTCAAGGCCTCATTAAAGGGCAGCAGAGGCTCGGCCAAGCTTGACTGCGGTGTAAGGACCTCAGTGAGGAGGTTAGTCCTCACGGCCGCGTCGGGGAGCTCAAGGCCCAAGTCCTTGGCAGCCCTCATCAGCACCACACTATATGTTGCCCCCTCCTCCGAAGCCACGGTAGGAGGGGAGACAAAACCAGTGTCTGGAGAGGTGTCCAGGCCACTGGCCTCCCCCAGGTCTCCTGTCCAGTCCGCATGAGACTGACACTCTCTGGTCAGAGGGTCTTCAGACCCCTCCCAGTCCTCTTCATCACCCATCTCCTGAAATTCTCCACCAATGGGGCCTGTTCATAAAAGTGAAATTCACCAAACGACGTCTGGAGCGGCGCCCATCGGGGCCGTTCCGACGGCTGAACAGGAACGAAGGCAGGACCGGGGCCGGCGCCGCCCGAGGACGGCGCCGGAGGCGACACCTGAGGGTCCGGCGCCGGGGAGGTCGTCAGATCCCGAGGGAGGACCAGCGGCATCCTGCGGCGCCGGGCCCGAAGGCGCCGGCGGCGTCGGAACAACTGGACCCCTCGGCGCCGGGCCCGAAGGCGCCGGCGGCGTCAGGATAATGGGGGCCTGCGGCGCCGGGCCCGAAGGCGTCGGCGGCGTCGGGGCCGAAGCACCCGACGGCGTCGGGGCCGGAGCCGCCGACCCGCTAGGGCCCCCAGACGGGTCCGCAGGGCCCGGAGGCGCCGCGGAGCCCGTCGGAGGAGAGAGTTTCCTCATGGCCATGAGGAAGCGCTCGATCTCCTCCGGCGTCGCGTTCAGCCCAGGGACCGGAGGGTGTGGAGCTGCACGCGGCGCCCGCAACTCCGACGGAGCCGCGTGGGCGGTGTCACCCGAACCCCCGGCCGCATCGCGCGAGCGTCGGGGGGAGTCCGAGGAGCGATGACGCCGCTTGGACTTCTTGAGCCTCTTACCCGACGACGACTTCGACCCGGAGGAGTGCGGCCTACTCTCGGAGCTGTGGTGGCTCCGAGCCCGCGACCTGTCCCTCGACCTCCCATGGGATCGGGACCTCTCACGGCGCGGGACCGACTGCCGGAGTTCGAGTCGCCTACGGGACCGCTCCCACCTGGCTTTCGAGGAGAGGGCCCGGCAGTCGGAGCAGGCCTTGTCGTCGTTGTCGACGCCCAAACAAGATAAACACACGCGGTGAGGCTCCGTGACCGACATCAGACGGTTGCAATCGTCACAGTGCTTGAAGCCGGGCATCCCTACGGCACCGTTCTGAGTCGAGAGACTTCGAAAAGCAATCAAAATTGATCAAAAAAGTTAGTCAGAAAATGACTAGGGTTACTGCTTTTTCCAGATCTGCGCTTGCTGGCGCGGAAAAAAGAAGAACTGACGTCAGCACGCGGAGGCGGCGTCTAAGTACTCCGACAACGTCATCACGGCGCCCACGACGGACGCGGAGCCGCAGACGACGCCTACCGACGCGCAAGGGTACTGCTACGCAAAAGTTTACGGATCCAGTCTGACGCCTGGGGATATTCTAAGGTAAGAAATCTAATACTAACGTGTCTCTTTCAGATACCTTCTTTTCCCCTGTATGTGATTGCTTCCCAATCCAGATTAGACCACATACTTCTTTCTAAATCTTTTTCCTCATATCTTTTACACTCAGAAATTGGTTCAATCCTAATATCTGTTCATGTACCCATTAATGTGGATTTAGAATCAGTACCCGTCCCTCAAGGTAATAAATTATGGCGTTTTTATAATTTACTCTTATTGGATATCCAATTTACGCAAGGTTTTAAGGCCTTCTCACAAGAATTCTTTCAATTTAACAATACATCGGATCTCTCCCTAAATTGTATGAGATTCATCCAAAGTTTTGGGCAAGGGACTTTATAATTTTTAAATTAAATCCTCAAAAATCAACTGAAATTGTACATAATAAAAAAAATTGGAACATACCTATTTTACTAATAAATCTACAACTTGTCTTGATGAATGATTAAAGCTAAATTCCAATGTATTAAATATTCTACTGAAGATTCAAAATCTTATTTACAGTGACGGCTGGTGACATACCAAAATGATGGGGCATAAGACTTGTGGGTGAGTTTGACGCACAAGTGAGCCTGATTGACATGCATACTGAAGATACACCTCAAATAATGTGACTTGGGCTTTGTGACAATACCACAGAACTGCAGTAGTATGAGGTGATAGGAAACATTTGAATGTTCCCATGATTTTTAGCAATAGTTCTGTTCCTTTCTGGTGCACAAACATTCAAAGAGCTCTTATTCTTTTTGTTGTACAATTGGGAGTCCTTGATATTTGATGGAACATGGCATTGCAAGTACCATAAAATGGGTCAGAAATACCAGGGGTGTGTTAATGCGGCCATCCACAAACTGGAAATACAAAAAACAAGAACTAAAGCAGCTAGTCATAAAGCTCTTCATCCAGGATTGCCCAAGATGCGAGGCAATTTAATATCTGAGCTAACAATTCAATGATATAAACCATGAAGTGCACTCGCAAGTGTTGCTGAAAAGCTCACGGGATCGGAGAAGAGTCAGTCATGTGGCAAGTTGTTGCTTGACATGTGCCAGCCTGTGTTCCCCATCCTACTCAACTTTTAGAGACCACAGGACAGACGCTTAGCAGAGGTCCTGGACAGGTGAGCATTCTGCAGATTTCGTTAAAGCCCAGTAGTTGAATTGCAAAAAAAGGTACGGTTTTCCTGAGTACAATATAGGTGGGGTTAGAGATGCAGCTAATAAACTATTCTAATACTATTTTCTTTACCTTTCATCTGAAAGGTAAATGTATATAAATGATAGGTACACACTTTAAATGAAAATTAAAGTAATCAATTGGAAATGCACTCATTTACATGCACTTGGTTAATGAGATCACTGCGGATACCTGTGTATAACTAGAGAGTCGTAGAGCTGGTTGGGGCAGAGGGGAATAGTGACATGAGCCCAGCCAGCAACTGCAAGTACTGCTGTTATGCAAGTCATTATTTTAAAACAATTATGACAATGATAGTTTGCCAAAATGTGCAAAAATATTTAGCATGCAAGATAAAACAAGTGCTTTCAAAACATATTTTAATGTAAAAAATCCAACCAGATTTTTTTTTATATAACTTTCATGAGAATGACACCCTTCAAAACTCAGAAGGCAACATGCTTTTGGTCTAAAAAATACACCTTTGTTACCATGAAGACTTAAATGACAATCGATTCAAACATATACTGGCTCCAGATCTAGATAGAATATAGAATTGGTAACTTACCAATTGTACACATTTACATTTATTTCAGGTAGCAGGCAGATTTTCTGCGTACCACTACCTTGGTACAGTAGAGGAGCCCCCACAGTCCTGTCCCTTTCAGCCAAGGACACTTTATGTTCCAAATTAACCATTCATAAACAGTTGTTTATTTAACAACAATATGGAAAAGACCAGGCAGAAGCTGGCGAGTGATTCTTCCCTGGCCCTACTATCCTTTTCAGGTGGCAATGTGACTCACCCCCCTACTTTCCTGCTGCCGAGTATATTGCAATAGAATACATAAATTCATTTGTGGCTTTCTTTTTAAAAACAAAACGGTGAAACATTCTTATATTTAAATATAAATGCATTGCACCAGGGCCGTTAGGAATTTTGTTAGTGAAACTAAAAGAATGCAGCCTGGTGAGGCATTTCAAGGCTTATCCAGAGAACAAATCGTATCATGCATTTATTTTGACTTTACTGATAATAAATGGGGCAAATCGGTTTGCCTCACACTGAACTCACAGTAACTTATTTTACAGATGGTTGAAAACAAGCCGGGCTGCGCCGCTTTCTTTTTTTTGTTTTATGATTTTTTTCTCATCGGCTGCTCTGCTTGTTCTGGCTCCACCAGGAGAGACACACAGGGGGAGCACCATTTGGGCAAAAAGGTACAACCAGGCTGCTTTGGTGAGATTATCACCGACCTACAGCATTGATGTACGTGACGTCTCGGATTAAAAGCAGTTCAGAAAGCAAATCTTTCGAGTCTGCGAAGTTAGTCTTTAAAATGTGTAATCTGCTGCGCAGACTCAAATTCTCTGCTTCCGGTCTAAGGTCTCTACTCTACCCTTTTCTAAATCGTCCGAGAATTGGGGTCAGTGACGATTTACTGACTCTAGCCAACACTGTGATGAGTAGGGAAAGGGTGGTGTCACAGTGCTCTCCATCCCTGACTGACATGAAGCCCTGACACTATAGAGATGGAGTCTGAAGCACCCCGTGCTTGCTTCACCAGAATGTCATCAGGGGGAGGAGAATGCTCGTCAAGGCTATAGCTTTGCCGATCTGATTACCTCACAGGCCTCAGGGCTGTAAGTTTGTCAGCCTGGCAAATTTATTTATTTATTTTTGCGATTTTATATAGCGCGAACTTTACCCTAAGGTGTCAGAGCGCTGTACATAAGGACCAGTTGAAAAACATAAGGATTTAGGATTACATGCGTTACATAAAGGATACAAACAGAAAAAAATTGCAAATTTACAAGAGGTAAAGTCACACAAGGAGATACAAATGGATATACTCGAAGAGTCACATAGGAATGGTAGATGGTACAAAGGTCTACTGCATATACTAGTGATTAGAGTTATCTCTATATACATAGGGAAGGGATACAAATGGATATACTCTAAGAGTCACATAGGAATGGTAGATGGTACAAAGGTCTACTGCATATACTAATGATTAGAGTTATCTCTATATACAGAAAAGCAGAGTTCCATAAGTGGGGTCGGAGGGGGGATGCAGTCACAGCACAAAGGGAGGGTGGGAGGGATGCAAGGGTATGGAGAAAAAAGCAAGGCAGAAACATTTGAGGATCATCAACGGGGAAAAGGGTTAGAGGACGAGGGAAAGGGTGGAGGGTCAGAGTCCATAGAAAAGTGCAAATGGTTTTGCTGGCAGATGTCAACAGTCTGCGCATGAGCCATCTTTCACAAAACACATGATTTAAATGCAACATTATTTAATTTTAAAGAAGCCTCAGCCATGGGAGTGGGGGAGGCTGGAATCAAAAGTGGGCAGAGCACCGACGCCTATGACTGAACACCGCCCCTGGTTATCTCCATAGATCCCGTGCTAAATATTTTTGAGGGACGAACCAAGCAGGTAAACTCCCAGCTAATTATTTGAAAATCAAAAAAGAGACTAGAATTGAATCAATGATAACAGTTGATATTGTCTCACCTTTTAAAGATTCTGAAATCTTGGAGGCATTCAAAAATTATTATTCTACACTATACACCTGATACAACCTCTTATTCTCAATATTTGCTATCTACTTCAAAAGAAGTTCAGTTGTCCATTGACTTCACCTCTCTGGAGGGGAGCATTACCACGACAAATTCCTAAAGCCATGAACTTGATTAAAAAAAGGAAAGGCTCCTGGTCCAGATGAGTTTCAGGTGAGTAGGAAAACGGAGCAAATGTGACAAAACAACAAGATTTCAAGGCATTTTTATTGCTTTCTGAGACGGGGGTCAAGTAGGTTGCTGTTAGGTCGAGGACATTTTTCTAGGTACTGGACCTGAAGGACTAGTACAATTTTTCAGATTTTTCGAGCCCTGCAATTGATTTTCATCTTTATTTCTATAAACTATAAACTTCTTATACCAAGAATATTTCAATTATACTCTTTCTTCATCATTAATAATGCTTCAAATGGCTCCATTTCAAGATGCACTGATCTGTTTAATACCTAGAGGGTAGGTATATAAAAAAATTATAGACCAATCTCTCTAGTCAATCCAGATCATAACATCTTTGCTAAATTCATTACTCTTCTTACTTAAAACTTGACATAAACCAGATATTATAAGATTTCATTACGGTAAAGAGCAGCTTCAATAGGCAGTGTATGCTGATGGCATTTTGCTGTTCCTTTCTAATCTATCCTCTTCTCTACCAGCTCTCCTCACTGAGGTAAACACATTTGCTATGGTTTTAGGATCTAAACTAAACTCAAGTGTGAAATTCTTCCCCTTAATAAATGTTGTTTTAAACAGGACTTTACACAAAGTTGCACAAATTTTGCCTGGTCTACCACGAAAATGAAATGTTTAGGATTATGGATTACAAATACTGTTATAGACACGGTTTCCGTTAATCTCACTTCTGTTATTATAAAACTTTAGCCTTTTACATCTATATGAAACCCATTAGCCCTATCTTGGTGGGGTAGACTGGATGCTCATTTACATTGTTCAATTTACTTAAGCGATTCCAGTATTGAGGCTGGTGTTGATTTTTTTATAACCATGCATAGCATTTTATCTAAATTATTGTGGCAAAACAAACCAAGCTCTAGGGGTAGTGTGTTGGGAGAGGAAAATGGGGTCGCCCGGGCCGGTTCCTATCCACAGGAGCCCCTGTGTTGGGCCTGGACCAGGTGCCCATAAGAACGTCCGAAAGTGCATCATTGAAGGGCAGCAGCGACTCCGCAGAGGAAGCCGCCGGCCGAAGCATTTCTGTCAGGAGGTTAGTTCTGATGGCCACTGTAGGGAGTTTGAGGTGGAGAGCCTCGGCTGCCCTATGCAACACCACTGAATAAGTACCACCCTCCTCCGTAGCCAAGGTAGAAGGAGACAGTGCGCCATGTTCAGGAGAGAAATCCAGATCACCAGCTTCCTCCAAATCCTCTGCCCATTCCGGGTCTAACTCGCATTGGGCTTCAAACCCCTCCCAGTCCTCCCTGTCCTCCATAACTTGCTGGGCAGGTGGGAAAGGAGGAGGAGGATGGAGAAAGGGATAAAAATTCCCCGTCGGAATCGGCGTCGATTGACACCGTCTCCATGTCGGGGTGGAAGCCAGGGGCGCCATCGATGTCGGTTGAGGTAGTACGAGGTCAACAGACATCGGCTGGGATCCTTGCATGGATACATGGGGGTCTTGCGGCGCCGATGACGTCGGTGGCTCAGACCGCAGAAGAAAGGCGAGGACCCCCAATCGGACCCGCAGGGCCAAAAGGCACGCTGGCGGGGCCCGACGGGACATGGCTGGCAGGAATTCCTACAGCTGGGCTGGAGTCGCCGATGGATCCGGGAAAGGCGGGTAGCCCGTCGGCAACTGTGTAGGCTCCGCTGGAGCCGTGGGGGTGGCACCACCCGCACCCTCAGCCATGTCGCGTGGCTAGGGGAAGGCGAAGATCGACAGCGCTTCTTCGACTTCTAGTGCTTCGTCTTAACTGACCCAGAGTGCAAAGACTTCCGGGACCCAGAGTTGGCATGTTAGGCTCCCTTCACTGAATATATCTCAGGCACCAACAGCTGGATCCCTGGAGCAGTGAACCTTCTGCGCCCTCTCACATGGTGCATAGAACTCTTGAACCGACCAGCTATAGGGTTGTAAGAAAGGGATGTGGAATTCCTATAGCCTGATGCTCAGGACATATTGTTTGGGGTCAGGGGCAACAAGTTTTCATGTGCCCTTGGTGTTCAGAGGCCACGCCCCTTTTTTACAAAACTCTGCAACGCAGCTCCATGGTGCTTAGTGGAGGTACCTGGTGACATAGTTGGCCCCCATGTCATCAGTGATGTCATCAGTGATGTCACTGACCATGTCATGAATGATGTAATATGTGACATCATCAGCAGTGGATTGCGGGTGCGCGAAATATAGTTAGTACAACTAACTATATAGGAGCAATTTCAATGGTTTTTCTAAATGCTAATTCCTAACTATATAAGGCCTGAAACCCATGGTTTTTTAAATGAATTTGCAAGGTTTTTAAAATGCTAATTCCTAACTATATAAGGCCTGAAACCTATGGTTTTTTAAGTGAATTTGCAAGGTTTTTTAAATGCTAATTCCTAACTATATAAGGCCTGAAACCTATGGTTTTTTAAGTGAATTGGCAAGGTTTTTTAAATGCTAATTCCCAACTATATCAGGTGTGAAACCTATTTTTTTTCCCAATACATTTCAAAGGTTTTGTAAATGCTAATTCTATTAGCAGATAACGTTTATATATATATATATATATATATATATATATATATATATATATATATATATATATATATATATATATATATATGTTATTATCCTTCTGGAACCACCTGAGCAGCCATCTTGTTTCTCAGGAGAAGTGAGGCACAAGAGAGCACTAAATAAGAGTGGAAAACGCGAAAAGGGGGCAGGGTTGAGACCCCCTGACCCCTGAGCCCCTAGCCCTTCTCAGGGGGTCCCAAGTGCCAAAAATATTTATTTATTTTTAAAATCGTGGGGTACCGGCACGGTACGCGTACGGTGCGCGTACCCCGCGATTTTTTTGAATTTTTCTTTTTTTTGTTGCTCTTGGGGGTCCTTTTGGGACCCCCTGAGAAGGGCTAGAGGGTTGGGGGGTCTCTACCCTGCCCCCTTTTCGTGTTTTCCACTCTTGTTTTGGGCTCTCTTGTGCCTCAGTTCTCCTGAAAAACAAGATGGTGGCCAACACTTCCTGGTTTGAACAGTTTGGAATGTTGACAGTCGACTGCCAGCCAATCAGAAACTCGCTCGCGCACGTAAGGGTACGCGCACGTACGCGGACGGTACGCGGACAGTGAGCGCATATAGATATATAATTTGCTCAAATTCAATTTTCTCAACAACTACTGGAGGGATTTTCACCAAATATAGAAAAGGCACTACTGCATACCTGTCCCTACCATTTTGCCAAGTTTGGTGTAATTCCGTTCAGCCGTTCGGGCTGTAGCCGTGTCTAAAGGTCCCATAGAAAATGCCATTTGAAAAATTTCAAATCCAATTTTCTCAAGAACTACTGGAGGGATTTTCACCAAACATAGCAAAGGCACATCAGCATGCCAGGCCCTACCATTTTGCCACGTTTGGTGTAATTCCATTCAGCCGTTCAGGCTGTAGCCGTGTCTAAAGGTCCCTATGGAAATTAACATGGGGAAAACACGTTTTGGGACCCCCCTTTCGGCCCCGCTTGACGAATCCCCCCGAAACTTTCAGGGGAGGAGTGGAGCGGAGCTGGCCAAAACTCTGGAAAATTACACACAGATTCCTCAATCGGCGCCAAAGTTATTCCCAATAGAATGTTGAGCGCATATAGATATATAATTTGCTCAAATTCAAATTCTCAACAACTACTGGAGGGATTTTCACCAAATATAGAAAAGGCACTACTGCATACCTGTCCCTACCATTTTGCCAAGTTTGGTGTAATTCCGTTCAGCCGTTCGGGCTGTAGCCGTGTCTTTAGGTTCCATAGAAAATGCCATTTGAAAAATTTCAAATTCCATTTTCTCAAGAACTACTGGAGGGTTTTAGACCAAACATACAAAAGGCACTGCTGTATACCAGTCCCTACCATTTTGCCAAATATGGTGTAATTCCGTTCAGCCGTTCGAGCTGTAGCCTTGTCAGAATGTCCCTATGGAAATTAACATGGGGAAAACACGTTTTGGGACCCCCCTTTTTTCTCGGCCCCCGCTTGATGAATCCCCCCGAAACTGTCAGGGTAGGAGCGGAGCGAGGCAAATTTAAGGAAAATTACAGGCAGATCCATCAATCGGCGCCAAAGTTATTCACAATAGAATGTTCGGAATTTCCTATGGTAGCTAGGTCCTAACTATATATACCTCCTGGCGACCACCAGTAGGATGGATATATATATATATATATCTCTCTCTTCACATAGCACCAGTTGCATTACATGATGACATTCATTTTTGTTAGGCACAGGGAGATTACGTGATTTGCCAAGAATCACAGGATGTTCATTGTCATTGCCGAGACTCGAACACAGTTCCCCAGATTCGAGGTCGACCGCCCAAGCCGTTAGGCCAACTCCTCTCTCCAATATAATATATGTTATACAGAAGTGTGGCTCAATGGTTAGAGCGGCAGACCTTGATGCAGAGCTCTGGCCCGGGACCAGGGTTCGATTCCCACCTCGGCGGGTCTCGGGCTCAAATTCCTCTGACCGGATATTCTCGCCTCAGTGCCTATTCTAATCATGGGTCCCACGCTGCAACTCTGGGCAATAGCTTGTTTAATCTCCACAACGGCCCCAACAGCACGAGGATGCCTGGTTTCACTATGGGGGTGCCCAGGAGTGGACACTTCACAAGGAAAACCAGGAAGGGTTCCTTAGCAGTATGAGTACAAGCGCCGGGAGACCCGGTCCGGGTAGCTGCACGCTATACAAGTACAAAAACATTTACATTTACATATATATGTTATAATATTGAAAATGCTTTAGTGATTGTGCAAGAGATTGTGGCGTAATGGCTAGAGCTGCCAATTTTGGAGCTGAGGAAGCAGGCATGAGTCTCAGCATTGGCTCAACATCCTGTGTGTCAGGGCAAATCACGTAATCGCTGGTGCCTACCAAAAATTAAATGAAGATGTCCTTGTTCGTGCTCATGTAAAGCACTAAGTGCCAGCCAGTGTTCATTCAAAGGGGTTAATTATCCTATTCCTCGCGGCAGCTTACACTCTGCAGGAGCAAACGCAACAGCGGAGGTTCGACCTAATGAAGCACTCTGGCCACTGACAGCACAGCACCACGCACCATGCTGGAACACTCACTTGCCCGAACCAGGGTAACACGGGGAGTCGAGACCAGACCAATGCAGTATAAGCACCACATGGGGAGTTTTTACAACAACAACAAAAATAATTTGATTGTGAAATTCACAAACCAGTGTTTTTTTTGGTAAAGTGTCCCATGTGGTGCTTACACTTTAATGGCAACCATGCCCCTTTCTTTAGACCAGCTCGTTGTAAACTGAATACAATGAGCAGCATTTAAAGAAAAGGACGTGGCCACCATTAAAGTGAAAGCACCTTGGGGGGCGCTTTCACCCAACTTTATAATAATAAAAAAAAAGGTTTCATAGTGCGGCGGTCGCTAAAATTAAAGCAGACCTGGCTGCTAAATTAAATAAATAAATAAGCGGGCTGCTAAAATTAAAGCAGACCGGCCAGGCAGCGTGCTGCTTGTAGGGAAAGCATGTCCTGGATGGAATAGGGGGAAATCAATAAACAAAACAGTGCTCACAGCCAAGATAAAGCAGACCGTGTAGCAAGACAAGTAAAAGGTCCAGTTATTATGGGAGGTAACAAATGCAGACAAAGCGGTACCAAGGAGGGACTATGAAGCCTAATACCGTATCGGAAGCCAGCCTTTACGAAGGACAATGATACAAGCCAATACAAATATGGGTGGAGAGTGGGCGGGGCTTCAAAGCCATATTCCACTACTGCATGACTCGCAGCAGCGCTTGCGCTGCCCAGGCTCGACCTAATAACAACAACTCCAGTAGCTGGCAACCAGTGGAAGGACACTGGCCGTGACAGAATGTAATGTTCCATGGAAGGGACATACACACGAAGGGAAAGTGAAACCGGTCTGTGCTGACCAATGAGAAACAAGAAAACAATAGTGAAGATGATGCCAACAAATGGTAAGTTATTAGCGGGGTCCAAGCCCCTTGTTTGCAAACAAAATGTTTCTCAAGCGACAGTGCATGCACGGTCTCCGAGGAGACCTAAAAACCATGACTCGATCAGCCCACCAACCGCTTCACAATACATGGGTTATGAAAACAGAGTAGGCAAATGAGAGTAAGCAGGTTTAGGTTGGTGGAATGGGTTTTAGTTCCAGTCAGCAATTAATTGGTAATTAAGAGTAACAAAAGAAAAACATCAAATCAATATCCGAACAAGAATACTGGCATTTATAGATTTGTTGTTTCACCCCATCTTCAGACTAAAGAAAATATATACACCTGCAGAGGATCACTTGAGACATTCTGGCCCAGCAATAAAAGTCTTTAAAAGTGTCTTAGAACCGCTATCTGATCGTATCCTCCATCATTTCAAGATATATACACTTCAAACCATCTATTTCAACCAAGCTTTCATTGCTCTTCCACCTCCCCGCTTACAGCTTTTCACAGAAGCCATCATACAATTTTCTTTCAGACATAAATTGGAGATATTTAAGCAGACTAAACTGCTGCTAGGGTCAACAGTCCTACAAAAACACTACTGTACCTGAAGGTTTTGCACCAAACGTCAAGCCTGGTCCTTGGCCGGGGTAGGCTGGCAGTGCTCCTGAAGGAGCTGCAGCACCTTGTAATACTGCTGAGGGCTGCATGCCAAATCCTAACCCTAAGAAAATAAAGTATTAAGGGTAATTTTAGTGTTACATACAACAGAAAAACAGCAATATATCCCAACAACAAGACTTTCAAAAGTGAAAAAAATGCATGAATAGGTTGGAGTGTGTCAGGGAACTTTGCATGTCACGAGGGACATATTAAAATTTAACTGGTGTATTTTACAAACAAATATTTAATATGCACATGTCCGTCGGCCTGTCTGAACTCTTAATGAAGTTATAATATCAAAACTCAATAGGTCTATGGATACCACTTAGCTGGTCTTCAAAATCCATGTAGACATTTACAATGCCAAGATAGACAAACAAATTCTGAAATAGCTTCAGGTCGAAGCCGGAAATAAACTAATGTCCAGTTATCAAGGTAACAAAATTGTTTCATTGATGTAGGCTATGCAGGAAGCTATATCGGACCAGTTAGCAATACACAATTACACCAGAATAATGCTTACCCTAACGTAGCTTAGTTACATATTTTCAATTTTGCGACTTGCACATTAAACACATACGCTTTGCATTTCATCAGGTCACAAGGAACTTTCTGAGCTTCTATGGAGTCCAGAACTTACCGCCAGTGAGTTTCATTTTGAAATGTATCAACTGAAGCAAATCTTTGTGCATAATGTTTTAAAGCGTTTAGGACCAGAAGTACATGCCTTTGTGTTTGCGAATGCCTAATAGCGAGTCTTTGTGATCCACTGTTAGGTATTCGCTAACAGTGATGTACTAGAGCGTGTTTTACAAGGTTTACGATTTCCAGTGGACTGCAAAAAGACCTACCTCATTAATCTTGAGGTAGGTCGCAATTTGCGACCCCTTGGGGACAGCTAAAATCACAGGGATGGTAGCCAGCTAGGGTCAGCAGACCACCATGTGTCTGTGATTGCTTTTAAATAAAGTAATGTTTTTATTTCTTTTAATGGAGTAAGGATTCCCTAAAGGAAAACAGGATGTATTTCAAAAACAAAATTGAAATTTTTCTTTTAATTTTTTTAAGAGTAGCTAGTGTCCGTTAGACCACTGCCTTCTGTTAAAAAACATTTTTACAATCATTCACAAAATGAATGGGTGAATGGGTTATGACCTACTTGAAGTAGGCAGTAAAATGTGAATGGTCTAAGACCACATTTCAGTTGCAAAACATTCCCGCATAGCACTGCGCGCCACTATTAGCAAGGGAAGCCCTTAACATGCCCCTTTCTAATGCCGAACCGCTAGCCCATTTTGCGATTCAGTAATAAGTTACCGAATTGCAATGTAGGGTTTTTACATACGACAATCCTTTTTAGCGGGAAAGATCAGCTCGATTCTGCTAATCGGGTCGTTTATGAGCTGGGAAAAAAAACATACATGTGGCCCTTAGTTAGACCAATGGTAAGAACATCAAAATTGGAAAAATACACTTCCGGACCGTGTAACCTGGAAATCAGAGCTCATATACTCGCATTTGGCCAACTAAATGTGCTTTGCAGCCCAGGACAAATCACTTAATACCTCTTTTTAGGGAGTTATAAATATGTAAAACGGGTACATATTGTGCTGACCTGTACTGCATCAATTACACAGCTATTTTTAGGTCTGGCCTAAAAACAGCTTTAGCGATTTTGACAGAGAGGTTCTTGAAAGACTCTCTCTTCTCCGGTTGCGCTGCTGCGCACACTTTTACGACAAGAACTGCTACAGCAAGCCCCTTTCAACTGCACTCGAAATGCATGGACAAAGAGAAAATACAAAGAGAAACGATGGACCTTCTTCATTCCAAGATGGCCGCTAATCATGCGAAGGAAAGGAAATCCTTCTCTAAAGCATAGGGTGGGCTCCTGCTTTACCAGTGGAGCACGGGGGAACCTTACTCGGTGCAGCTTTGCACTGCAGGCCCCCAACAACCCTACTGGGGCAGCAGCATAGCGCTCCTCAGTACAACAAAGCGCTTTCTTTAGGAATCAAAAATGAAAGGGTTCCTCAAGCAATCCAGATATAGTGCCTCCCAGGCACTGGAGCGCAATGTCCAAGGAAAGTCTTTAGCATATAGGGGGGCAAAGGCTGGGCCCAGGGGCCAGCTCACAGGGCCCTCCAGCAGGGAGGCAGTCCCCAGTGGCAGTTCCTCCTGGCGCCCAGCAGCAGCAGCAGCAGCAGGCCCCCCTTTTGTCAGGATCAAGAGAGCACATTTTGCATGGGGTCACAGCCCTTTTTTATACACACATTTCCTTTGTCTGGAGCTGTAGGGAAAGGGGAGAACCAGTGACAACTGGTTCTTGAGCACTGTTTTGCTCAGCCCCTCTCCCCATTCACAGGACAGGCTAGGGACATCAGACGCACCACAGGGGGCGGAGCCAGCATTGTGGAAGGAAGGCCCAGCCCTATTCAGGTCCCAGGTGCACTCCTCCCTCCCATCAACATGCAGATCTCCCCATTCACCACCGGGCAGACCCATCCTGACTCCCGGAGCCAGGCACACCAGCCAGCTCCAGCCAATCACAAGCCAGACAGTCAATTCACATTCACTGCACAGACATTCCAACTTCTAAAAGCGGCACTTCCACACCAGGCACATTAAATCTGCGCACACCATCGCACAGCATTTAATCTCACGAGTTCGCACATACCAAACTCGCCCCTGCACTCCCCACACATCAGGAACTACCATGGACACACACATTCCCCATGCATTCCTATGGGAGGGCAGGCCAATCTCACCACACGCACTCAGACTGCACATGTACTTTACACTGGGACACAGTATTAAAGTGCGCAGAAGCCAAAAACAACTAACACCAGGTCACATTTAAAAGCAAAATGTTTAGGGGTGAACCTGCCAAAAGGGCCAAGTCCAACACAACCCCCTTCCAGCCAAAACGCAGGGCAGACCAATCACCACTGTGATGGGCTCCCCTGCTTTGGGCGATAGAACACGGACGCGGGCCCGCAACTGCAGGGACACCCTCCTGTTCTACGCCACGGTGAACCCGTATGGGCTGGGCTACCCCACTGGTACTCCCTAGCTGTCCGCGGCCCGGACCAGGCCCTAGGCCACCCAGGTGCCACTGGCCCTTGCCTATTCACAGAGTGAGGGGTAGTAACCCCTGGTACATAGTAGCCATTCTCCACTCTTCCTCTCCTCAGGACAGTTCTAGCCTGCCACTGATCATCCAGCCTAGTGTCTGCACCCTCAGGCTGACCAGAAGTCACGGGTGAGGCTCTCCTCCCCTACCTCTCCTTCTAGGGTCCCGCCCTCTCCTCCTTTGAGAGGTACCCGGAGAACACCACTCTCCAAACCTAGGGATTAACCCCTCAGGTTGCACCGGGGTCAGAGGCGGGGACTCCCACCCTCTGCACCCCTTTCCAGAGTTCTGCGCCCTCCCAACTGGAGTGGTACCTCTGGAAGATGAACAGGTCAGGGCCCTGGTTACAGACTTCCTTCCCTCCAGGTTATGCAGATCCTGAACCTGGCCTCCCAACCTTGGGTCTAAAACCTTTGGTGGAATACTTGCCTGGCACTCCAGGACTTCTGGGGACTGACACATGATCCCCCTGAGGGCGACACATGAGGCATGTGTTGTGTGACCGTCTGTCTGGCGCAGATCTCCCGTCCCCTGCCCACCTGACAGTGCGGGAAGATCCCCCAGAACAGAAGTGGTGTCTCCATGGTCACTCCAAGGGAACGTAGCCCAACTGGCTCTTCCCTGACCCACTGGTTCTTCCACTGGGAACACATCCCCCATTCACTCCTCACTTCGGACTTCTGTGCCATCCCAACTGGAGTGGCACTGCCGGATACTAGAACCACAGGAGCACTATTTACAGACGCTCCAGGTTCTCTGGACACTAGGAGATCCTCCTTAAATGGACTAACAGGACAGCATAGGTCCCCAAAATGGTGTTCCCCAAAATAAACCATCCAGGTTCTGAGACTGGGTTTCGGGCACCTGGGAACTCTCAGTCCCACACTCACTCCTACTCCACTGAGACAGGACGTGAGCCCCTACACCCCTCTCGCTACCCTGGGGCCTAGCTGGGTTACTCTGAACCTCTTCCACCACTCTGGGCAGGACAATAACTGAACCACTACTTTTGGGATCACTCATCAATGACTCTTCAGAACCACGGGCCCTTTCCCAGCGGTCTGCTTCCCTTGCAAGGTCCCATGGATTAGGAAACCCACACTCCAACACAGGTGTTGGCGCAACCCCGGAAAACAACAACTGAGGAGCTGCTCTTTGAAAACCAGATCAAACAGTTTATCAAAATCAGATTCCGTGTGAACCTCTACCCAATCAGTCAGTGTCTCATGACATTCCTACACAAAATCCCCCCAATCCTTGTGAGACAGCTTCTTACTGTCCCTGAACTTCAACCTGTACTCCTCCACTCGGGAACAAGGTACCATTCTTTGGGAACTGGGAATGGGGCTTCCTGCACTGGACTCTATATTGCTGCCACCACTGGACTCAACCCTCCCTGGGGAATCCAGAAATTATAACTGTGCTCAGGGGATAATCTACCCTCCAGAGCTAATTTCTCTCTGGCAAAGGCCCTCTCAGCCTCCGCCATCCTCTCCTGCACACCCAGATGCGCTATTTCCTTGGCATGCTCTAACCTGAGCTTCTCCAAAGCCAGCTGATGCTCCCTTTCTTCCCTCCTATCTACCCACTCCTCTGGGGACAGGGAAAGGGATGGGGCGCTGCCCCCGACACTGGACCCAGAAAGGGACTCCCTATCTATGGGGTCTTCACTATCTACTGGCGTCCATGCACTGTCATTTTCTTCCTCCTCTTCAGGGCTCCCCTCAGACCCACCATCCTCATGGCGTGCGGCCCGGGCCCTATCCTCCTCACTGCGCTCACGTTCCCAGTCATCCTTCTGCCATTGGATTAGTTTGTCCCTCAGTTTAGACTGGGTGTCTGACTCATTCACTGCTATGTCTCTTTCGTCACAAAACTCTACCAACTCATACATACTGTATCTAAACAGACCAGAAGTTAAAAGCAGACTCCATCTTGGCAGGACGCTCAGAGACACGTGCAACACGGGGACCTAACTGACTGAGCTGAAGCAAGAGTACACAATCTAAAAATGACACTCTTAGGAGAAACAATAAAATAAAACTCAAAAACAATAATCCCCAAACACGTGATTATCTAAATGCAGAGATAATAGTGCAACCAGTTGTCGCTGTGGTATTGCGCAAACGCAAGTCCTATCCTCACCGCTGCAACTAATGTTAGAACTGGGATTTCTGGTTGGCCAAGGCTTGCGCCAAAGCCAGGCAGAAACCACCACTCTAGTCAGGGCAAGGGAGTTACAAGCCAAGATAACCCCTGCTCACCCCCTTGGTAGCTTGGCACGAGCAGTCAGGTTTATCCCGGAGGCAATGTGTAAAGCGTTTGCGCAACACACAGCAGCAACACACTAGGCACACCACAAAAAGGAACTCCACACAAAGTTGTAAATCAAAATAGCCTTTGTATTACCATAAACACATTAGATCATAATCACACAATTACACTGTGCCAACTGGCACTGGGCAGTATTTACAGGGGATTATATACACATGACAGGGCCACGTGAGCCACTGTCAGAATCAGCACTTAGTAGAAGTAGCACTTCTAGAACATAGAATAATTTTAGCACCAAATAACAATTGTAAAACACGACCAGTAACCACTGGTAAAAGGTAGGTACACACTACGCAATACTAATCACCATAGGCATAGATCACGCAGGGACACAAACTCACTAGTATAAACTATACTAGGCAAAACAACCTCCTAAGCATGAAAACACATTTAGAGGAATCACAGGCATAAAGGCATTGCACATTACGCATAAATCACATTAATTAGAGGTATCACAGGCATAAAGGCATTGCACATTACGCATAAATCACATTAGGCATAACCAGTATAAATACAGTAGGCAATCACCTGGCGCCAAAATCACATATGATACTGACCCCAGGCCAACTGGCCTTCAATGGGGCTCAAACGCCCTTTGTCCCAAAAGTCAGGGCGCGCTGCCTAGGCTGCCAAAGTAGAGTGCGCAAAAGGTCAGGCCTAAACGATGCAGCTGCCCACTACTTGCTGGGCAGCTGTAAGATCCCCAAGATGCGCACAGCCTAAACGTTGGAGCTGCCCACTAATTGCTGGGCAGCTGTGGCAGGGGGGCATGGGCACCAGTGTGCCTCCTGAGTCCCTCACTGGGACTCTAAATTACTTTCAGCAGAAACGGTGCAGCTGCCCGCGCTGGTGCGGTGCAGCTGTGGCTATACAATGGGCCATGGCACTACTGTGCCCCTGACCCCTCACGGGGGCCCTCTGAATAAATTAGGGGCACCATTGCAGCTGCATGCTGCTAAGTGGGGCAGCTGGAAAGAAGAATGGCCCACATGCACTGTGGGGCACATGGGGCAAGGTCACGGGCTTCTCTGGCCCTCTAAACAACTATGGCATCGTGGGAGCCCCGCTTCGCCTCCTGCTTCGCCTGTGACCCCGGGCACAGATTCCTCTCGGCCGGGCTCGGCTTCCGGTTTTACTTCTCTTCACCGGAGCGCGGGGTAGGCTCCCGTCCGCTTCCAGTCTCTGCTGGCAGCCCCGCCTCAGTCCTCTGCGGGGCTGCCTGACTTCCTGGATCGCGGGCTGCGGAGGTGATGCCTTATTAAGGCGGCAATTAGGGGTAGGCACCCTCGAGGTTACAAATGTACAGCGGGGTGGGCACCCGCTGTAATTCAGAGCAATGTCTCGGGGTAGGCACCCGCGCAATTTAAATCACAGTCCACACGGCGCCCATAACGCGGGGTGGGCACCCGCGATGCCTTAAAAAGCGGCGGCCAGTCCAACAGCGATGCGCTCTCCCCCACAAAGCGCAGGGTGGGCTCCTGCTTTACCAGTGGAACACGGGGGAATCCTACTCTGTGCAGCTTTGCACTGCAGGTCCCCAGCAGCCCTCTTGGGGCAGCAGCACAGCGCTCCTCAGGACAGCAAAGCGCTTTCTTTAGGAATCAAAAATAAAAGGGATCCTCAGGCAATCCAGATATAGTGCCTCCCAGGCACTGAAGCGCAATGTCCAAGGAAAGTCTTTAGCATGTAGGGGGGCAAAGGCTGGGCCCAGGGGCCAGCTCACAGGGCCCGCCAGCAAGGAGGCAGTCCCCAGTGGCGGTTCCTCCTGGCGCCCAGCAGCAGCAGCAGGCCCCCCTTTTGTCAGGATCAAGAGAGCACATTTTGCATGGGGTCACAGCCCTTTTTTATACACACATTTCCTTTGTCTGGAGCTGTAGGGCAAGGGGAGAACCAGTGACAACTGGTTCTTGAGCACTTTGTTTTGCTCAGCCCCTCTCCCCATTCACAGGACAGGCTAGGGACATCAGACGCACCACGGGGGGTGGAGCCAGCATTGTGGAGGGAAAGCCTAGCACTATTCAGGTGCCAGGTACACTCCTACCTCCCATCAACATGCAGATCTCCCCATTCACCACCGGGCAGACCCATCCTGACTCCTGGAGCCAGACACACCAGCCAATCACAAGCCAGACAATCAATTCACATTCACTGCACAGACATGCCAACTTCTAAAAGTCAATATAGTAAGGTGCCAGCAAGGGGATTTATTTACTGATACCTAAGTAGCAGGCAATTGGTCAATCAATATTCAAACAACTTTAGACCAACTTAAATCAATTGAAATTAACTCGGGAGTAACTACGCCACGCCGGACGAAGTTTTGCTTCATACGAAAACATTTAATGTTGACGTGGACTGGGCACGTTGTATCGGTCCTGTTCGCATATCCAAACCTCAACATAAGAAGGTTTTTTACAAGTATCTGTCCCACACGAATCGCGTGATTGGTGACGACAATTGGACATACAGGGGGTCACAATTCTGAAAAGATTGAAGGTCCTGAAGATAGCCTTAAGGATTTTTAACAAATATAAGGCTGAAACGTCGACTTTCTTGTTCACATCTCTCGATTCAGATTTGTTCTGCACAGTGATATCTTTGTGTACAGTCAGCAAGATAAGCTGTCATTTATTTATATAGAGTGGAACACAATGCAAGTGGATCTAAAGAATAATTCATGTATTTCTTGTCCATTTGTTCATTGTGGATTTATTTTCATTGTTTTTAGTAAAACTGTACCCTTCATGATGAAAACTTTATATAAAATGATATTTCTATAATATCCATTTCCCGTGTAGCTCATTTTTCGTTGAGTATTTACCACTCTGTCAAAGTTGAAAGTGACATAACCAGTTGAACAACAGGTTTTAATTGATTTAAGTTGGTCTAAAGTTGTTTAAATATTGATTGACCAATTGCCTGCTACTTAGGTATCACTAAATAAATCCCATTGCTGGCACCTTACTATATTGAATTCAAGCCCAAGCTCGCAAGGGTATATTGGGTCACCCACCTTTATATAACTCTAACTTCTAAAAGTGGCACTTCCACACCAGACACATTAAATCTGCGCACACCATTGTGCAGCATTTAATCCCACGAGTTCGCACATACCAAAGTTGCCCCTGCACTCCCCACACATCAGGAACTACCATGGACACACACATTCTCTATGCATTCCTATGGGAGGGCAGGCCAATCTCACCACACGCACTTCACACTGGGACACAGTGTTAAAGTGCGCACATCCCCTCCCCCCACAGGCCAGTGGGAGGGAATGACCATTAACCTCTGCTCGGCATACGCCCCGCCGAGACTGCAAACCCCCTCATTGGATACGTTGGGCCTGCTGCTTCTGGAACTCCCACAGGGAAGGTTGATTATGGGGAATGACATGAACGATGTACTTTTGGTGGAACAGGACGTTCTGGGAGGGGGGGGTCCTCGGGGAGGAGTGACGGGGGCCTAAGTGATTTTCTCTCCTCTGTGGAATTAGGCGATATTTGGCGTGGTCACAACCCTAATGTTAGACAATATACTCACATGTCCGCAGCACATGGGGGCCTCGCGTGGCTAGACTATTTGATCACACAGACTCAGTTTGTGAGACACTTCAAGGAAGCATATAGCCCGTAGGATATCAGATGACTCCCCCATAGAGCCCACACTAGAGGGGCCCCTGAGGTAACATGTTTTGCCCCCAAGGATTGACACATGGTACCTTAGAAACCCACACTTTGGGTCCAGTATTCAGGACTGCACTGATCACTTCTTCACAGAAAACACGGGATTGGTGAACTCAGGATTGATACTCTGAGAGGCTTTCAAGACAGTACTTAGGGGTCATGTTCAGGCCTTGATAGGGGCCCCCAAAAAAGAATGAGCATTGAAATGCATGGCTATGGAGAGAGAAGGATTCTAGAGCTGGAAGCCCAGACTGGAGGGGAAGAATAAATACCCAGGGAGGTAACCCGTCACCATCGCCTACGAGAACAAGAGCACATAGAGCTTTTGGAGGATGGAGCCAGGGCACCAGCAAAGGCAACTAGGTATAGAATATCTGAGATAGGGGGAAAGGCCAGCAAACATCTGGCATGGCTGGATAAGCAGGAGGCCTCAAGAGGATGGGTCCGGAGACACTAGATGACCTAGGAATGGGACGTATGACGGGGCATGAGATTGCAGAGGCCTTCGCTTCCCACTATGAAAGGCAGTATACATCCACCTTCGGGTATGCCAAGCCACACTGTATCAAATTTCATAGAGGCATTAACCTACCAGATTTGACTGCTGAGGAAAGAGATGGATTGGAAGGCGATCTGATGGTGGAGGAGATTAGCACGGCGGCCCTAGCTAAACAATCAGGGAAAGCAGCAGGGCCGAATGGTCCCTCCCCCCCTGAAACTGTTTATATGCTTACTGGATAAAATGACCCCACACCTTCTCACTATGTTTCAAGAGGCAAATCAGGAGGTGGTTTTACCAAACGACTAGCGCTTGGGATTGATCTAGTGATACCCAAGGAAGGTAAGTCTCTGTTGAGCTGTGGGTCGTACAGACCAATATCTCTCCTGAATTCCGAGGTCAAGGTCCTGACGGAGATACTTGCCATGTGCCTGAGGACGGTGATTCGCTCACTGGTACACCCGGATCAATCGGGCTTCATACCGCACAGGATCAATCTGCGCAGGTTGTTTGGGGTCCTGCATGTCTTCGGCTCTCCTGTCCCTGAATGCCAGGATGGCTTTTGATAGTGTGGAATGCAACTACTAGTAGACAGTCATGGCGCACAAGGGGATTGGACCGAAATGTATTGGTTGGGTAAAGTTGTTGTATAAAGCCGCTGGCGAGAGTGTGTGCAAATGCAACGGTGTCCCGCAAGTTCACCCTGCACAAGACAAGAGTGCCCGCTATCCCCGATTCTGTTTGCTCGGGTGCTGGAGCCTCTGGTGGCACGGGTTCATCGGGACCCGCTGATATGGGGACTCTCAGTGGGTGACGAGTGGGATGAGCGCATTTCCATATATGCCAACGACATTCTATTACATATTCAACGCTCCAGAAAGTCCATTGACAGAATATTGCAAATCTTCTGTATATTTGGGGACTAATCGTATTAACTGAGAAAAGTCCCTGTTGTTTCCATTTGCGTGGGAATCCCTAACCTGATATCGAAGTGCATGGTTGCACTGGATTTGAAAGGGAACTAGAAAAACTTACCTGACAGACGCCGCAGCACGCCAGGCCCGCCAGGCACTTTGAATCCACGCCGCCACCGCCGAGAGTCACCTTCTTGCAGAGTGAACGCGCCGCCGCTCCGGGACCACGAATCCCGGCAGCCTACGCGGCGGCGCGCTTGTGACACCGCGAGGGCGCCAGGGAGGCGCACAAAAGCGCCACAGGACCGGCGGAGCGGGGGGAACTAGAAAAACTTACCTGACAGACGCCGCAGCACGCCAGGCCCTTTGAATCCACGCCGCCACCGCCGAGAGTCACCTTCTTGCAGAGTGAACGCGCCGCCGCTCCGGGACCACGAATCCCGGCAGCCTCGCGGCGGCGCGCTTGTGACACCGCGAGGGCGCCAGGGAGGCGCACAAAAGCGCCACAGGACCAGCTCCGCGGGACGCGTGCGGGACGCCCGGGGCTAAGCCTGGGCAAAGGGCGGGCCCTCTACGGCCCTCATCGGCAGGAGGAGGCAGGGGCAGGGCCAGAAACGCTGCAGGAATCATCACTGCAAGTAAGACTCAAAGTTTACTGAGTTTCCTATTAGTTTTTTGTTTTATTTAAAAAATTCCAGACTGTGAGTATACTGCAAATATGTCTACGAAATCGAAGGAAGCCCCACAAAACACTCTTGACAACTACCTTGTTCAGACAGTGAAGAAAATAAACACGCAGAGGAGAAATTCTCTTGGGTTAAGTCAATCTCCAGACCTTTGCTGTCTGTCCCCGACTGCATCTATCCTGATTGATGACACTATTTTGCAGGAAACCAATCAGGACAGCATAACCAGTGGCCCTATTCTTCAAGGATTAAGTAGTGCACTTGACTTTGTCCTCCCAGCCTCTGAGGCCTCCAATGCACAGCCCGAAAGTGACTCTGATAATGACTCTGGCCAGGAGAGACATGCTCGAGTTACATCTGATGAGCAGACACCTAAAGGGAGCACAACAAGGCCAAGGCGATTATGTACTAAAAATCCACCCAAGCAGGGCGGATTACGTTCAGGGACAAGAAGGAAGAAGGCTACTACCCCAAAGAAAAAGCAAGTTAACATAGCGGAGGATACACAAAACCATACTTTTGAGGACGCACTTTATGAAAGGATTGCTGACTTATTTGAGCAAAAAATTAATACCATTGTAAAGCCTCTAATATCTAAAATTGATAAATTGCAAGTGGAGATCAAAAGATTGGGTGGTCTCCACACTACGATCGCAGGAGGGGTAGAAAACATCACCACGATAATTACTAATTTTAGTAATAATACAGGGGATAATGTGGTTACTGAGACTGTAAGTGATGGTGTAGGGATTCAACCGTCTGCTGAAAACTTACTGCCCCAACCTTCAACAACATCGACCACTACTAATGAGGGCCCTCTTCTAACTAACATCCCAACAGACAATAGTCCCCCTGTCAGCTTATCCCCAGTAATTGCTCATCCCACGGACCCCCTACAATTTTTAGTTGAGGCCACACCAGTGGTTCTTGTGTTAGCAAATGTCCCGCCCTTGGAAGGGGGGACAGTGGAAAGTTCTACCTCCCTTACAAGTAAGGCTTTGCATTGGCTAACTAGTAATATGCGGTTTGCCCCAGGGGGAAAACACCAATTGGCAAACGTAATTAAGTCAGCAACCAGGGTCCCCTGGCTGGGAAATCGGCCGAAAAAGTTTAAAGGGGATTGTGTGACAGTGAGCCTCTCAAATCAAGATGCCCTGCCTAATATACTTGCTAACTTATTACCTCCTCAACGCAGACAGGGTACTGTTGTTCCCCTAACCCTGAAGTTCTTCTATGGGGAGCAACAGAACGTCACTCATCCAAGGACTCCTGCGCCAGGGTGGGATAGATCTTGGGACTTTGACTCTAGAAGGGTGCAAGACACAAGACATAATGTAATGGCTCATTATCCCCTTCTACCACAGCAACATTCTTTCGTAGAACCCCTTCAATTATTCAATCGCTATGCCCCATTGTCCTTCATGGATCAAAACGATTGACTCTCTCCTAGAAAAGATACAAATGATGTGAGTCTTTTGCACATTTCTGGGCATTTAGATCCAAAACCCATAGCTGCCAGGGCCTGCAGAATTATGAGCTGGAACGTCGCTGGAATCAGATCTAAATTCGATGATAAGAACTGGTTGGAAATGGTCAGATCCAATGACGTTCTTGCCTTCCAGGAAACTTGGGAGGGGTCAGATAGACTTGTTCTAGACGGCTTTTCTCATTTTTTTGTACCTGCAGTACCTAGCAGCTCTGGAAGGGCAAAGGGGGGCTTGGCTATATATATTTCCTTAGATATTCTAGGGAAACCAAGACAGATTAAAACAAATTCAATAAATATCTTAGCGGTTGAATTAACTATACAAAACTCACAGCCTATATTATTTGTAAATTTTTATAATTCTCCTGTCAGTCAAATCTTGAACGAGCATTTGGTAGCTTTAGAGGATTTCCTGTCCACCCACAGTGAGAATAGTGTTCATGGTTTTGACGTAATTCTCATGGGAGACTATAATATTCACCCTTGTAACATGGATTGTCGCGAGGAATATGAGGATTTTCCCCACCCCGCATTTTGAACACTCATCACGTGGAGAGGCTTTGGAATCACTCTTAGCAACTTTTAATCTTTATGAATTTCATAGTAGTAACACATGTCTGAAGCTACCAACATATGTGGGTAACAATACCGGCACAATTGTGGACTATATTTTTTTATCATCCGGTATTTTGCCTGAAGTGTTTAATTACAAGGTAGAAATTTCAGTTTTTAGTGATCATAACCCAGTAATTTTAGAGATTGTATCTCAAGGAGTTCTAGGGAAAAGAGAATTTGAAGTTTTATGTGTGACCGATCTAGTGCTGGGAGATCAGAACCGCAGACTGAAATGGGATCAAGTAACCCCAATTACCTTTATACAGGATTCCCTGGCTAAAGTAGAGGAGGAGGTTGCAATCTGTTTGGATAATAACAACTCTGTTACCACTTTGATAGAAGCTTTTAACGTTATTTGCCATCAGGTCAATTTAGACCTCACTGTAAAGAATAAGCCCAATACAAACAGGGGACCAAGGTGGTTCGACTCAAATTGTTCCAAGGCTCACTCAATCCTCCTAAAGGCTCTAAAAAATAAACCAAGAGAAAAAGAACTGATAGCATCACTGAGAAAAAAATATAATAATGCCATCAGGATGAGGAAATCTGAGATCAAAAATGAGGCCTGGAACGATCTATTGTCGCCCGACATACAGAGGGATAGCTCTAGATTTTGGGCGATAATAAACCATCCTTTTTTTGTGGGAATAGAAAAAAAGAGAGCAGATTGCACCATACCCGATGAACAGTGGGTTACACATTTCAGTAACATCTATAGCTGCCCTGATAATACTCCAGGTTGTGAAATACAATCTATGCAAGCAGCAGCCATTATCCCACCTTTTAGCACTGAGGAGGTAAAAAAAGCTATTAGTGACACACACTCTAAAAAGGCACCGGGCCCCGATGGGGTTCCCGCAGATTTTTTTAAGAGTGCCCCGGAACTTAGCACCAAAATTCTTACTAATATTTTTAATGCTACAAGAAATTTTTGTTTCCCTACTAGCTGGTCTAAGTCTACCATAATACCGATTTTTAAAAAGGGACAAAGGACAGATCCTGCCTGTTATAGGCCAATCTCCCTCATTGATTCTAGTGTTAAAATCTTGGGGAGAGTCCTTCTAGGAAGACTGAATCAGCTTTTAGAAGGGAAGGGTGCCCTGTCAAATGCACAATATGGTTTTAGAGCCAAAAGAGGAACTCTAGATCAGTGTTTAAACCTAGAACTGATCACAAATAAATATGTAGTTGCCAAGGGGGGTTCTCTGTACATGGCCTTTATGGACCTCTCCTCAGCTTTTGACCTGGTTAACAGGGCTAAGCTGTGGGGGGTTCTTCTGTCCATGGGCATTGATGCCCCTTTGGTGAGGTATCTGGCGGAGCTACACAGAGACCTTAAAACCTCGGTCAGGGTGACCAGTGAAGGAAGATGCACCTGTCACTTTAAGTCAGAGAGGGGGGTTAGGCAAGGATGTATCCTTGCCCCCCTCCTCTTTACTCTTTATATAAATGAGCTCGAGGCAGTTCTGGCAGATTCCCATACTGACATTCCGCGTGCAGGTGAGATAAAGATACCTGTCCTCCTGTACGCGGATGATGCTGTCCTCTTAGCACGCTCTGGAGTGGCATTAAATAAACTCCTTTCATCCTTTGGGGAGTTTATGTCCTCTCTGGACATGAAAACTAATGTAGAAAAATCCCACGTAATGATAGTAGGAGCTGCAGGCAGGAAAAGAAAGACTAAAACTTTTTTCTGTGCTGGGAAAGAGGTTAGGAGAGTCCCGTCCTTTCCCTACTTAGGAGTGATATTTGATGAAAAGGGCACGTGGGGTCCACAGCTTTTGGCTAAAAGCAACGCTGTAGCAAGAGCGGCTGCTGGGTTGCTTGGTTTTGCCAGAAAACTTGGAACCCGTCCCATGGAAAGCATTATAAAGGTCTACAAAGCTAAATGTTTGTCGGTTGCTCAATATGGCTCTGTCATTTGGGGGTACACAAATCATGAGTCTGATAAAATCCAGAAAGTAGAAAATAAATTTGAGAACTCTGCTTTCTGTCCCTCAATCAACCTCCACATACATAATACATTCAGAGCTTGGATTAGGCTATATTACCGACCTTTTAAAATCAGCCCCAGTTATTGGATGGTTGAAAGTCTGGTTAAACCAGGAGCTTACTTTAAATCATTCAATCCTCAAAGATTGTTTAGCCCTGGACAGAGCACGTAATATCCCATGGCTAAAATACGTTCAGACGCAGTTGACTTTAATTGGCCGGCCTGAACTTTTCTCTTCTCCTCATTTGATAAATCAGGAAGACATAAAAATAGTTAAAAATCTCCTGATAAATAATTATGTTTTGGAGAGGGAAGCCACAGACTTAAATAAACCTACGGTCAGGAAACATTGTATGTTAATAACAGTTCCAGGAATGGAACCATACCTTTTATTGGTAAACAAATCATACCATCGTTTCCTTTTAACGAGATTTCGTCTGGACTTGATCCATTTTATTCTGGGTAATTTTAAAAAGTTGACTAGACCTGAAAATGCTGAACCATGCGATTGCGATAATTTTTCCATCCAGGACACGACTCACTTTATTTTCTTCTGCGGCCACTATCAAGACATTAGGAAAAAATATTTGCTGCCAATACTGTGCAATTTGGGTTTTACACAGGTAAAACCAGCTCTGATGTTCCTGCAACTTCTTCCGAACTTAAAAGTAGTATTTCATGTTGCTAGCTTTCTGGTTGCAGGTGTACGCACAAATAAGCATCGTTTTAGAACTAGGCACCTTGTCCCAGGTTAATGTTTACCTTTTATATTTTATTGATTTTACTCTTTTTAATATTAATGTATAAATTATTCTGTATAATGTGATTTTAGGTTTTTTTTTTAAATATATTGCTCTATATTAATACGTGTCTTGATGAAATGAAATGTTGTTATGTATCATCTCTCGCTCTTTTATGATTTTTAATAATCGAATAAAGATAATTGACTGACTGACTGAAAGGGTTCAAATATTTAGAGATCAATATTATAAGGCACCCTCAGAGGTTTAACAAAAGAAACCTACTGCCCTAACTGGACATATTTAAAGGGGACGCCCAGCGTTGGAGGACGTTGCCTTTAACGTTACAGGCCCTATTTAAAACGATGACACTTTCTCGCCTACTCTATGTCCTGCAAAATACTCCATATGCTATTTCGTCATCGTTCTTCCAGATGAATGAGGGAGAGCTGTGATGCCTCCTATGGACGCAGAAGCAGCACTTATAGCCTTGCAAAAATTGCAGAGGGGTTTTTATGACGCGGACTGGAGGTTCTAGAGGTAAGGTTGTAATACTGGGCTGCTCAGTTGGTTATGGTGAATGACTGGGTTTTTGGGGACAGGAAGGAACCAGACTGTAGAGTGGACAGGGCACACATGGGAGCTTGTGGTTATGCACACATAATGTATGATAGGAGAGGGAGTGTGTCTGGCTCCCTCTCCCTCTCCCCCCAAACCTGGCACGAGGCATCAAAATACTTGGGTTGGGAAAGCAGACTGAAAGCAATGACACCCCCCCACCCCCCCGGGGAGAGGGAACTGCTGAAAATTGGGGTTGTTTGGAGGAACCAGGCATCGGTGAACTTTGAGACCCTTCAACAAGAGCACGAACTTGGTCCGGGGGAATGGCTGTTATACCTGCAACTAGGTTATCCCATCCAGGGCCACATTTGCGAGGCCCAAGATCTGGCCCAGGCCTCTCTATTGGAGGATAGACTCCTGACAGACCCCTTGGAGGAGAAGGCAATATCATTAATATATAAAACACTACTAAATAATGTGCCAGACCCTTTGGGACCATTGAGAGCCGCGTGGGTGGGAGACGTCGGTCCGATAGAAGTTAAGATTGCCTGCTATGTGCCATAGCTACCAGGGCTTGAGCTCAGAGTTAAATTACCGAAGCTTTTAACTGGACCTAACAAGATATTGACCTTATTACTTGGGACGGACCACGATCTACCTCCATCATTAATTCACTTTCTCACAGTAACAATAATGTAAAAGCAAAAAACACTGGCAATGAAGGGAACCACCTTGTGAGTGGATATGAAAGAGCAAGATGCAGTTACTCAAAGGCTGCCCCACTGCACCATGCTGCATGCTGTATTGGGAAGCAGTAAAAAGCAAATGACACAACAACACACCAATGGATGAAGAGGGATGGCTGAAAGCCCCTTGAACTACGTATATTATACATATTTTTATTGTAGTAAAATCAAAAAGGTATTGGCCAACGTAGATCCAAAAGAATAAAACTCTGCCACAAAACCATCCAAGTGTAAATTAAAATGAATTTTAATTGCACTACTGCCTAAGTCAAGGTAACTGAATGTCAATCAGAGCAGCTTACTCTCTAATCTCCATTTCTCTAATGGAAATATTACCAACAGTTAAAACCCAGGTTAAACACATATGGAAATATATAGTCTTGTTTTTTCGGTTGACATAGGGCAGTTACAACTCTGGTTTAAAAAGAGGATGTCCAGTCCTATTCTCGGATCACAACTACTGGGTCTCACACATAAAAGTGTACCTTTCAACAAACTTGATCACAGACTATTGTAACCTCGGGCGCTCCCAAACCATGCAAGATATAATTTTGCTTCAATATTTTGAGAAGCATCAGCCATATTTAGTAACTAGAATGCCTGACTAAATTACTTGTGAGAAATATAATTTAAGTCCTATACATGCGTTGCTTCCTTTTCTACCTGGCCCTATGAAACTGTGAAAACGATTTATCAAAGCTCAGTGTTGGAGCTGCCCTATAGCAATACTAGTTATCACCAAAACTCTTGCTACAGGGCTTAATACACACAGTAGGTTAGAAGAAACAGAAGCTATATATCTTACTACAAAATGTTTGTGGAGCTTAACCTGTGATAGCGGCTTTTCACCTGTTTCCTAATGCATTTTCATGCCGCGGGACATTATGACACATGCAAGGTGGTTTTTGAAAGCCACAGGGCAAAAAGGCAGAACTATTTCTGGAAAACCAGCGGCGAGTACGTGTTTTATTGAAAGGGACTACGTCAATTCCCTGGGGCTTAGTATTTAACACAGCGAGAGAAATGGCCATGCTTCCTCTGGTATACAATTCAGGTATAATTTCCAGAGCACTCTAAAGGATAGTTTTCTGGCAAGAAGAACTTAAATAAAATAATGCAAATAAACCCGACGCTATCCGCGCATGGCAAGGATGTTTACACGAAAGCTTTTTTAACTCCCACTGCCCAGTCTTTATGCATGTCAGCTGGCGCTAAATTCTAGCATCGTCATTTTGACGTAAATATACACAGGGGGTGCATTGAGAAATATAATGTTAGCTTCTATTTTTAGGCTAAGGTAAGCAAACATGTCAGAAACCGAACAGTATTCTATTTTAAATGCAAGCTTGGACTGTTCTGACATTTCTAATGACATTTGTAACGGCAAAGAAAACCCTGCCAGATTTAAACGACTGCACAGTATTCTGATAAACGATAATTATAGACTGGTTGATTGTAAAAAATTATATTTTAAGTGCTTTTTGACTTTTTCGACCCGGATATAAATTTGAGATTTATTTACACATGTTACAAATATATTGGGAAGAGTAGTCCTGGCAGATTTTCAAAAAAAAATTACAAAATATTTCAGTCATTTGCTACAGTACATCCACAATGTTATGTAGCGAAGTGGGGTACACTTTTCTTTGATGGTAAAGCAAGCATGTAGAAGGATTAGAATATACCCTGAATGTGATTTTCTGTGTTGTAGTCTAGACCTGTTGTAGACTACTGTAGAATCAGTACAAAATGCAAAGGCCAAGGTCTGGCTTTTCGTTCGGAGAAGTGTGTGGTAACAAGTTAGCAACTTGTATTTGTTGCCACCAGTTCAAGGAAGAACATCCAATGATGAACACGTTTGGCTACAAACATATGGAAGAAGTGATTACGGCCCCTTTACTAAACGCTAAACTGTCTTCCCAGAGTGGGTCATGAAAAGGAGTCACACGATCAAGTTTGCATTGCAAGTGAGGAACTTAAAAAGGCATACAGAGCGACGTACTGTGCAGTAGATACTTGATAGTGCTTCTTTGAAAAAACGCCTCTGCGTATGCATTTCTTAATTTTGTGATCCAAGAAAAGCTATAAACCAAACAACATATTTTTATGGCATAGTAAAAAAAAAGAATGCACCCGGGAGATCAGCGAATTGCATTGTATCCTTGAAAGTAAAGGAATCCAAAAGCACACAAAAAAAACTATAAATCAGAAATAAAACATGTTGGCATGTCAGCAAAGTAAATCTTGTAATGAAAACAGACTGGGTTTAACCTCACATCTGAAGTCTAACAATAGGACTACTTAATGCCCTTAGGTAGAAAGTAACGCCCCTCGAATCGAGAGAGCATTAATGGGCAGCTCATGACATATGACAAAGCAAGAAAAACACATAAAAGCAAGTGACTGGGCAGGGCTGACCTAAAACCCGCTCCCACTGTGTACTTGTTCAAATTGTACTGTTCAAAAGAACGTATAATATAGGATACGAGGTTTAAAAACAGTTTATTAAAAAGGAGGTAGTAAACCTGTTATTTAGGGTGCTTAGGAATAGTGGAATAAGCGTGATGCGTGAAATACATTTTCTTAAGTGGCGACAGCAGCAGTGCAGTTATTGTTAGGTAGAACTTTCCATTGAAAAGTCGTTTATTAGGTCGAGCCTACCAGACAGCGAAAGCTGGCTAGCTACAAAAGACCTACTGTCAGATTACAAGAACTGACAGTGGGCTTAAAGCCGGTCCATTGCTTACCATTTGCTTGCTTCATATATAAAGACTTGTCTTGTCCACATTGTGTTTGTCCCTCAATTGGGGCACAGTGTCTGCCCCGTTGTTAACAAACATTCCAGTGTCCAATAGTCGTATCATTGACAGAAAAAGGCCAAACCAGCCGTAGCTCACATTTCATGGACTGTTATAAGGGTCTTTCCAGGACCTCTGAATCAAACCAGTAAAATTACTGCCCCTACCAAAGACGTTAAATCCTGTACCTGCCACTGCAGCTGCTTCTAATAAGCATTCTCTATAAATCCAACTGTGACTGGGGCCCTTGAGAACTTCATTTGCCTAAGACCTTGTAAATTGCTAGAGATCATGGGCAGCAATAAGAGTTTTTCTTTATTGGCTATCCAATATTAAATATGATTTTACTATCAAAGTTAAAATAAATCTTAAATAATACAATGCAGACTCCTTGCTGCAAATATATTTTGACCACCTTGAATACTAAGCAAGTTTGCGATTCTAAAATAATCAAGTCGACAAAATTGATATATGCAGACAAAATGGGCACATGAGGCAAGTTCTTAGGAGAATCTTTATGAAATCTTCTATGCTGATTAGTACAATGAATAATAAACATACAGGAGATCAAAATAGGCCATACAAGCTCAAAGAAAGTTCACAGATTTTCTTATACTTATTTTCATTGTCCTGAAATAAACTTCTCATTCATAGTAACAGGTAAAAGTTGCCATATTAAATCTTAGACTTCCAAATACTGGAAGTGTTGAACAGTCATATAGAGGGTACAGAAGGATAGCTCAAATATAGCAGAATTCAACAGAGAAGAATGCATTACGCAGCAGTAAACTAAACTGCAAAAACATTAAACAACGAACAATATAGAACTGCAAAAACAAACTACTAACAATATAGAGGAAGGGTCAGAAATGGTGGTATTATTTTGGTTGGGGAGCACCAGTGCCTACTCAATAAACCCTCCCTGGTTCGGTAAAAACACTGTTCAGAGAAAAATCTCTACTCAACCCTTGGTATCTATGGCACAAGCAGCATGCAGTCCTCAGGGAAATATGTGCTATGGTCAAGGAGTACCAACTAGGTTAAAGAACACAACACAATAATATTCCCAAACCAATTTAGACAAATAAAGAATTTAATTTACAAAAAGACAATAAGGTCATGAAACATGGGTTTAAGGAGGAAAGGAGATATTACATTTAAAGTTAAGACAAAAGGAGCCAAGAAAAGGTCAAGCACCATGGAAAAACAACAGGTCATAGTGGAGAGAGAACTAGGTGAATTTTGGGCAAACCGCAATGAAGAGCAGGACCGATACACTAAAGTAGATAGCCCAGGTCATAGGTGTTACCTTTAGACTTAGTCTCAAACTGCTGGGAAGGCTTACTCGGGTCAGTCCTGCAGCTACTAGCTCCCCAGAACAGGCTTCTGGGCACCAGATCTCTCTCCAGCCAGGTCTCCAGCGGGATCTAGTACTCTTTAATCACTTGGGCCGTTTTGGAGTCAGGAATCCTTCAGATGTTTTGATGTATAGCGTTTTAGGACCCTAGTGTAATTTTCCCGATTCCTGCCCTAATATAGGTATAAAGTACTGTATCCTTATATAGGCATAGAAATCATAACCATATTAAGACATAGCTCATGCAGTCCTAATACGGCATGGCTACTTCCACTAGTTCTGAAAATCTACAACGATTTCTTGGAAAAACCCACCTTCAGCAGTCAGGAACTTCCCCCTGCTTGAATATGGATTTATCCAAGAAGTCATGGAGTTTTCAAAGAACTGAGACACTTTGATGATGTTTTATGTCCAACTTTACGTCAAACTCGGCACCTTCAAGTTATAAATATGCCCACACTTGCCCAAGCAAACACACAGTGGTTTGGAGCAGTTCGACTATATACCTGCCCGATGCATCTCGCTGCAGCATGTGCCGAAGGAAGCCGACCCTCCAGCAGACGCACTGAGAGAGACGCTGTCTTTTCTACTGCCGAGAAATCCAGCTCCAGTGTTTCCAAGCTACCCTTGCGGGTTGTTGGGAAATCGAGTCCTGTGAGAGAGATACCAGACCTCCTTCATTATAAAACCAAGGTACAGAGCTGATTAGACCCTAAGAGAAATCTTGGATAGATTCTTGGCAGAAAGAATACTAAAACTTAAGCTACACCTTACTTACTCCTCCCTCGTACTAGACCTAGGTTAGGTACACCGGGTTAGGCGTATTTTAGAAGCACCAGTTGAGTACTTTTAGAATTTATTATTTATGTATGTATTATATGTATTTTATGGCTTAGAAACCATATCATGCTTTTACAGTATTATTTTCTAATACTCTTCATACTGTACGCACTATACTTTGCAACCAGTTTAACGATTGTAGCAGGTAATTTCTTCTGTATGAGAAAGAAGACTGTTCAATAAATACCTTTTATTGAAAACGCCCATCTTTCTATTTCTCTACACTTCTGGTGAAACGAAACATGCACGATTGACTGAGTAAAATAACTATCTATTGTTTCCGCGACTCTAGAGATACATTTCTTATTCTTGGGAAACAAAGTTGTCATGTTTATGCGGTTGTCAGAAACGAATCCCTTCTTGTTCATTCGAGAAAGTTTCTAGTGGCCTCTGAGCTAGCTGGCACTCACAATTAAGTCTAATATGTTCGATAGAGACCTAGTCGACCTCAGTCCTACGACTAATCTATAGGATATATTATTCCAATGCGCAGAGCCTATTGGGAATATAGGAACTACACTACATGGCGCCCAACGTTTGGTAAGGCACTAATTTAACGCTAGATACTAGAGTAACTCAGTCGTGCTTTTCACACAGACCCCTTTTTTCACGTAAAATACTCAAATAGACGTCTGGGGTGGGTAAAAGGATATAATATCCGCCATAACTGAGTAGGAAGAAAATCCTATGTATTAGTTTTGGTTTGTTCAACGTTGAAGAATACAGTGTTCCACAATATTGTGCACCTTATCTTTGTTTCCTTGAAACTTGCTCTGCAAAACCTTCATAAAACAAAATGACGGATAGTGACGAGGAAAGAGCGGCTGCAGCAGCAGCAATCGAACAAAACCTAGACACTACAGGTTTTAAAGAAAATGACCCAGGTGCTAAACACATCTCGGCAAATGTAAGAAACATTATTACTTACAAACTTATAAATAATGGAGTAACATCGAGAGGTGGTAAAGTAATATTTGTTATAGAGGCACATGAATATCGGCAGACAGAGGTATTCTATTCATGGATTTTGTTTCCTACAGCTAATCCAGTGACACACTAGTTCCACTACTACAAAGTAGAGGAACCTCCAGCGGAATACGTTCCTTTCGAAGACGTTGAAATTCCACTAACTTACCAAGAGCATCAGCTCTGGTTTAAAGGCGCCCTAAACATCATAATCACACTACCAGGCTCGGTCCACTAGGTAGACCAGGAGCAACATGGCCGGTACTAGCCACCTATACACCACATCCTGACATTGAAAGAATGACAGGTCCAGAACTGTTAGCTCAGCTGAAACGGTTCATTAAAATATATAGACAGTTGGTTCAATATGTCATGCGGACTTTAACAGTCCAACCCGCTGTAAGAATTCCACAGCACACCCCTCACCAGGTGAACAGAAACAAAATTACACCAAAGACTATACAATCAGTCATTGGTAAATTACCCGCAAAACTGGAACAAATTCCGTTCTGGTTAGCTCAAAAAATTACTCAAATAGAGGCAGTATTACCAGATTGTTAAAAACACAGGATTTTAACAATCTGTTTACCAATGGGGATTGCACCACATGTGGAGGACTGTGACACTTGGGGGTACAGACTTTGCTTCTATGTACACAAAAACACATGGTGTTTTTGTCTATGGCGGTGATACCAGACGTCCTAAGACAGATTCAAAATTAATATGGACCAGAACCTGCATTAAATCTCGGTATGAAATTACTAAAGGATTTCAAACAGGTCTCGGCTATACTATTAGCTAACATTAAAGGTGAAGCAGCATCTGTGGCAATCCGCCAAAAGCTGAAAGAAATAGATGTAACTGAGCAACCGTATGAACTTGCAAGAAAAATCCTATGAAGAACTAGGTAGAGATAGTTTGGGAGGGACACCAGTAAAACCCGAACTAACAGAAAATCCTGAAAAGGTTTTTATTAAAAATAATCTCACTACTCCTAAAAAGAAGTGGGAAAATACTAAACAGACGCTTCCTAAAGAGAAGCGCTCTCAGTCCAGAGGTAGGTCTCCTCAAAAGGAGCCCTCTGAAAAAAGGTATAACCTCAGAAATAGGGATAATTTGAGAAAACCTGATAGATATCAAGATACTGATACACGTTCCTCTCGTACCTTTCAGACTTCCTCTCAGAAATCAGAAAGAAGAGGACGGTCAGAACAAAATGAAGAACGCGTGAAGTCCAAAGACGAACAGCACGTTCAGAAAAAAAGGAAAACAATTCACCAAAAAGAAGGTAGCAAGTCTAACAAGCATTTACAATGCAACGGTTTCGCCTTTGGAAATGTTAAAGCTATTTGCAATGTAAATGACAATGCCATTTATTTATCTGTTTTCAAAACCAACACATAAATACAAATGTTGTCATTTACAATGCCAATAGCTCAAACTTTTCCAAAGGCGAAACCGTTGCATTGTAAATGCTTGTTATACCGATTGCGATCGATGTGTGTGAGGCGGTGCGGGGGTTTAAAGAGTCCATTTAGAAAAGAATGACGTTTGAGGAAGTGAATGAGGGTAGAAACACGTGTATGAAATTAGTAGAAAACACATTAAATGATGATTTTAATATTTTAATGATGATTTTAATATTTTAATGATGATTTTAATATTTGTTTCGAAGTGAATGATGTATTAATGTGTCTGTAGGATATTTTAGAGCGTATAAGGGTCAGTAAAGGGTAGATGAAATAGGGTGAAACAATGTGCGTCAGGCATTAATCTGCGGGGATGTGCCCGTGCGTGTGTGAATACATATATTCACCATGCCAGTCACATGAACTGTGAATCAATAAACACATGATTTGGAGTTGGCGCACTAATGACAATACATTCCCATGTGTATTGCTGCAGTTCAAAAGGCAAAGGGGATGTTACCACAGTAGTACTCGACATGTTTTCACATTTTTACTATTATTCGCATTCTAAAATGTTTTCCTTTATTTTGTGGCGTTTATAGATTAACTGAAATTTTAAGGACAGGGTTGAATTGTATATACTTATATATTCTCTTTTCTATATTACGTGACTTATGTCGAATCAGCAAAATATATTTGACAATGCCTACCGTGAAAATCTGCAGCTTTTATTGCTTCACGTGTAGTCTCAAGGCATGTTAAAGTCATAATATGTTTTTTTGCCATGCTGTCGTTTCCTGTGTGGGTTTTGTGGAGCAGCCACATACAAGGGTTGCATTCATGCAGTGGGATAAAATATCACCAATTGTATCTGTGAGGGCGGAGGTAAGCGTCATGATACACACGAGGCGCCTCCTCCCATGGGTCTTCGCCCGTCCCACTCAGAGCAATGGTAATAAAAGAATACATGGTTTAGTGTATGTTATTTTTGTTACCTGTATTCGTAGAAAACGTAGGTATTTAGGCCAAACCGAAAACCGAAGAAATACACGTGGCTCAACCCAGCGGGCACTGTGGTTGTAACGCAGAAATCTCCCTCGTAAATATGCACACTTGCTTCACGTTTATTTTCCATGGGGTATGACATTTATTTGTACACCTGGCAATGTCATGTACTGTTCAGACGGTGAATTATTTTTCTCGTCTGGCTGAACTCTGGCCTCGTGCTCTGTTTTCTGCAAGTTCACGGTTCCCATCATTGTGTTATCGTCAATAGAAAGGTATGAAACGCACGTTTTCTCTCGCAGTCTACACGTAGAATAACCGGAGGGACTTTCTGCACCCGGGGTGAGCGCAGAGGCAGGGGTGGACACATTTTATTACCCTATGAAGGCTGAGAGCGATTAATCAAATGTGTATTTAAATGACGCGGCCTGCGCCTAGTGGGAAGAGACGTCCACGGGGACGGGGCCTTCAGATGTGCCGCCCCAGGCGGGGCTTGTTAAGCCCCCCCCCCCCCATGCCTGTGCATTAATAGGAAGACGCACGAATGCGAGCAGGGAGCTGCAGCCCGGGGCTGCAGGCTGTCCTGTGCAGCCCTCATACAAGGCAGCCGGCAGCACCATCTGGAGTCCGGAAAGGGGGGTGGAGGGGGCTTCAGAACTGGTGGGCACTGTGGGGTTAGCACCGACCCTGGCAGGGTGGGTGCTCGGGAGCGAGGCGCCAGCTGTGTGAGGGCACAAGTGCTGGTGCGACAGAGAGTGTGAAGTGGAAGAAGCGCAGACGTGTCTGTGTGCCAAGGGCAGACGTCAAGAAAGCGTATTGTACGAACGAAAGATCATGTAAATGGTCTGAGTGGCATTTTTGTATGTGTGCACGAGCTTATGTGTAAGCAGGAAGCGCCGAGGGAGTCAAATGGGATGTAGGACTCAGGAGAGTTGTGGGAAAGAAGGGAAGTGGCGACTTGGTGGGGGTGTCATTAAAGAAGGGACCAAGTAAGGAAATAAAATGTAGAAAGAGAAGAATGAAAAGAGGATGGAATAAAAGAAAAAAGAACCCGAAGATAACGAAGGAAGAGTTTGGCCGTCCGCCGCAAGGGAGGAAAATGGCGGGTGTTTGTAATCTCGACAACTCCAAATGTGATACATCATGCATTTATTGAAATATGACCTGTGCTATAATCTTACCCTTGAGCCTGAGCATTACTCTAAAAAACAACTTAATTCCCGACAGCAATTAAATACCACAGCATGCAACAGCACCCCACCTAACGCCCCGCCCACTTCTCTTCAGGCCGGGGGTGTCCAATAGCATGCGCGGGTACAAGGGAGTGGAGGGAGAGAGAGTGTAGCTAAAATAGGCCTACTTACGAGCAGATGGTCTTGAGGTTCCGGTCATCGTCCAGGTCCTGTGGATAGTTGGCCATTTTGTCGCCCAGTGTGAGCAGCAACGTCATATGGAGACTTTTCAGGAACAAGCACCTACGAGGACACAGGGGGCGGGAGAGGACACGGACGGCGGGAGGGGGCGGGAGAGGACAAGGACGGCGGGAGGGGGCGGGAGAGGACAAGGACGGCGGGAGGGGGCGGGAGTGGACACGGACGGCGGGAGGGGGCGGGAGTGGACACGGACGGCGGGAGGGGGCGGGAGAGGACACGGACGGCGGGAAACGTGCACAGGACAGCGAGGGGGGGGCGGAAAGGCACTCGGAGGGGGCGGGAATGGACAGACTTTCAGTGAAAGGGGAGGGAACGGGAAAAAACGTAACTCCGCCCTGGGAAAAAATCTCGGGAACGCCCCCGAATCTGGTCCGGCCTTGACGGACAGATCTCTGTTCCAATGGCTAGCCTCCATTTATGGAGCTAGCCAATGGGACAGGGGGGCGTATTCCAGAATCAAGAGATCTCTGGAGGCGGAGCTAAGAGCTCCGCCCTCCAGCGAAACCTAAAAATCAGACATGCCGAGGATCTTGAGGACACAACTCAAGAACGGGGAGTTGGCCCAGACAATGATGGACAGCGCAGCAGAAGTTACCATAGCTCACAAGATCCTGAACGATTATCTGGAGACAGTGGGCTTACATGAATGCATTCAAGTTGAAACTGCCAACACCAGGGTTAGTGTACCCCATCCGAAGTAACGCTCCGGATGGAGGGGGACATACCAAGAAAAATAAAATCTCTCTTTTGGGAGAAGCTATCTAAGGGTTATGACATTCTTTTAGCTGAAAAAGACTGGCCACCTGAATTTGTCAGGGAGTGCCCACATGGCGAAGAGATCATTATGCCAGCCTTCTCTAATCATAAAAAACACACCTATGCCAGAAAATGGGCTGTGGCCCAGGCTCCATCATTATATAAAAATCATGTAGGATGGGATGAGGACTCTCCTCACCATAAATTCCAGTTAAAAAATCAACCTACTGCACAAAGGCAATATCCAGTTAAGCAAGAAGGAGAAGTTTCTTACCTGTAACTCCAGTTCTGTAATAGGGGTATCTCTGTTCTAGTCATAATCTAGTGAATAGTCCCGCCCATGTGCGTGGACCCCAGAGCAATCAAAAATAATCTCTTAAGTCGTCTTCTTTGCAATCCTGCATTGACACTTAGAGAAAATAAAAGACAATAATGCAGCCTGTACCTACAAGGCTACACTGTCCAGTACTTCAACTAGAAATGCCAAGGATATTTTACCAACATCGGCCCGCAGGGTGAGTGAAATTCAGGCATTGTGTTGCCAGGAACCTTATACTTGTTGTTATGCGTACTCACCCTGAGTTCCTTCCTAAAGTGATCTCTGATTTTCATGTTAATAAGACTATAACTTTACCAATGTTTTTTCAGAACCCTTCCACTCCAGCAGAGCGTTCTCTCCATTACCGGGATGTCAGGAGGGTGTTGAAATTCTATCTGGATAAGACCAAGGATATTCGTAGGTCTGACCAATTGTTTATCAACTATGGGTCGGTCAGGACTGGTCTGGCTACACCTAAACAATCCATCTCCAGGTGGATTGTGTCATGTATCCGGCTATGTTATCAGAAAGCGAACAAGACCTTAGCGGGTAAGCCTAAGGCTCATGCTACTAGGGGCAAAGCAGCTACAAGAGCTTTGCTCCGCAATATTCCCATTGCAGAGATCTGCAGGGCGGCCACTTGGAAGTCAGTCCACACCTTTGCTAAGCATTACTGTCTAGACTCTGATGCCAGGGCAGATGCTCAGGTTGGGCAGGCTTCGTTGCGAAATCTGTTTGCACAGTAGTGGTGTTGACTGTCTTTTCTCCACCGCAGGGTTGGTGTTTGGGATGGGCTTGACATTCTATTCACTAGATTATGACTATACACAGAGATCCCCTACTACAGAAGGAGTAGTTTCTTACCTGTAACTCCAGTTCTGTAGTAGGGGTATCTCTGTTATAGTCATAAGTGCCCACCCTCTTCCCCGGTGGAGAAAATGGTACTGTAATGTATGCTCTAGGCCTTGCTTTATGCACCTTCAAAAAGAACTGAAAGTAAAAGGACTTGGCTGTGCATGCTGGAATACCGAGGGTCTCTGGAGAGTTCCTTAAAGGCACGGTATCACTTTTCCAGACACATAATGGCAGCCTATGGAGTTCGTCAAGAAACACCTGTCTACAATGATATAGCCTCTGAATATACAAACATGACACAGGTTGAAGCAGCCCCAGCGATTTCAAAAAATCCGGATGCAATCCCAACAATTGACAGAACGGCTTCTGGCTATTTTATCAACTTTGATACATTTTCTGAGGATCCCAGTGAGCCCGAAACTACGCCAGCTAATAAAACTTTCAAAGAAAAAATAACAGATCTCTTTCATCAACTTGACAAAACATACCTGGTTTCACCATGGGTTGAATTTTGGATTGTGTTGGGTGTACTTTTTCTCCTACTCTGGCTCATTCTTGTTTTAAGTTTGGGAAGGATGATAGATGGAAAATACAGTACAATGGACACAGCAAGTAAGAATGTCAACTTGCTCCTGAAGCCACACAAACCATCTCATCGTGAAAAAAGAGACTCGTCACCAGTGAACATCACAGCTGTTTCTAGAACAGGTGGTATAGCATGGGACAGAACTGATTATGACATCTACGGCCCTGTAGATCTGTTGAAGATTCCACATCAATTTAAGGTTTCTTTAAGTGACTTTGTTTTACCCAGTACCCTTTTCTGATGATTGGGACTTTGAGACCGTTAATAACATGATGGCGGACTTAGAAATGTCAGCAAAATTCACAAAACATGAATACTTAGAAGGTTCATCAAATTATGAACAAATGTATTGTTTTAATCATTATGGTCATCATTATTTGCATAGATCTACAAATCCTAGAAATGTTTATACTTGTAATCAATGGAAACATTGTCCAACGCCACCGAAGGGCAGCTCAAAAACATTTTATGCAAAATGTCTTTACTTTTCAGGCTTCAATGTCCCAAATCCAGAAACGTTTTACTTTAAAAATGTTAATAAGACAGGAATGAAAAGTATGTTGACCAATACTAAGCAAATTTATTCTGCAGCTTTTTATGCTCAGCGGTCTACATTAGGTTTTGACTTTTGGAAAGACAACATTGAGACAAAAACAGTCTGGGGCACAAAAGACTGGCAGGTGAAAGTTTTAGAAGCCTTATTCAGGGCCTGCATAATCCCAGAGCAAATAATGTTTTTGAATGACACTGTTCAACAGACATCTTGTCTTGGCCTAGGTAAGATAAAAGATTTAAACAAACCGTCCATACCTAAACCCTCAACTGACAGTAATAGAACTACAGATGAGGAGGTAGACGTAATCTATATTTTACAACAGAACAGAACTTATCCTGATTGGAAAAAATGGTTAATCTGGCCCACAGACACGAATAACTGTCAAGATAGATTCCTGAACAAAACACAAGGGTTTACAGTAACCAGGCCAGACCCAAGATATATCCAGAGACAACATCCAGGGATAGTAACAACATACAGTGTAGGAAAACTGTGTCTAGAATGGCTACAAAAATCCACACTTCCGGAAATTAGGCAACACTTATCTTCACTTAAAGATGGCATTGATTAAAGAGAATTCCTTTTGGGACCTGTTAAACAACGTCAAACGTTTCATATACGCCGGTATATATGCTGCTTATAATGAAGCTTGGAAAAATTCGAAAATAGAAACTGCAGAAAGAATACGAGAAATTGATCGTATTAATTTAGAGAAAGCTCTCTCTGTAGTGGACAATGGGTGAACGACTGTCCTCCGGAATTTATTCTTTGGACAGCATAGTATCCTCTGCCACAGACATAATGGAACGAGACTTGCTAATGTTACAACATGGTCAGTCTCAAATACATTCTATAATGCTGCTAGGCTGGACGTTACAAAATCTCCGTTCAGGCTACGTGCCATGGCGTCTAATCAACACCACGTCATTGTTTACCGCATTTAACCTTACAGATAAACAAATCTCTTTGGCACAGAGAGGAGTAGACTATACGGTGCTGAGCATTGAAAAACTGGAAAGATTAGCAATAACAGTTTCTGAGAAACCAGCCATAGAATGGATAATACATGGCACCATCACGATACCAGTGACGATTTTCCAGTTTCAGTATTGCTTGAAACACATACCAGCAGGCCTGTATGAAAGGTTGGGTAAAGAACTGGGATTTACCATATACTCACACATGTTGGAGTGGGGGAAAGGAAATATTTCTTAGTGGTAACAATTGCAAACATTTACTAAGCGGTACACTTTTGTGTCAAGGTATTAATTTACATGGAGCCTGCGAGGGTTCTTCAAATAACCTTTCTTGCCACATGCACGGTTCACCGGCAGCAGTGATAACTCCAGTTTTTAGGCAGCTATCTAATGGTAGCTACATAATGTTGAATGATCACAGCTGTTATGGAATGGTGCCAGGTATAGCCTTTCTAGTTAGTGTCTCAGCCAGGGTCACTTGCTGTATGCAAGTATTGTTTCCTAAAAGCAAGACAAACGGGGAGTTGCCGCTCTGGCCTTCACTGAACATCTCTTCTATTCGAATGGATACTTTAAGCAGAATGAAAGCCATTCTTTTACAGAAAACTGTGCCACTGACCTCGTCCAGAAAGATGTATGATCTGCAAGTTGCAAGGTCCTCTGCGGAGATACATGCCTTATTATCAATAAACTGCCGAATACATTTCACAGAAATGTTAGGTCGTATCTTAAACAGGTCTGATACCAGTGGTATAGCACATGTATTTAACACGATTTTTTCAGGACTGTTAGCACCCTTTGAAGCAGTCCTAGGCATTTTTCCAAATTTCATGCACTCTGTGTTCGGCGGCCTGCCTCTCGTCTTGGGACTCGTAGCAGGGATACTATTTTTATTCCTTCTGCTCTGATATGGCAAGTCCAGTCACCAGCGATACCCAGATTACCATGGAAAATGCACTTCTGGCGATGCGGTATCGTGAACGAATAACACAGATTCTTGGCTTGGCCCGTTTGAGAGATCTGAATACCACATGGTTCCTTTCATTCGGACCAATCTGGCAAGATTGCATCTTTCCTGTTCAACAATGCCTACTTTGTGGAGAGCAATGCGTGTTAGAAGTTTGTTTGACACTTCCATCAGCACTGCCAACGGATGTTGACGCTTTGCTGGGTCCGGTAACAGCTCATGCATTGTGTTGTCCCCAGCGGCTACCAATCCTGATGACGGCATTCATTGAAGACTCACAGACGCAAGTTCCTGCAATTGAGATTCATGGACCAACAGGCACACAGGTACCATCTATTTTTGGGTGGGATTATGAACACATGCTTTAGTTATGTTTTAGATGCTTACTGATTTAGTAATATCAGACATAATACGTGGAGTGGGTGTTGTATAGCGTTTTAGGACCCTAGTGTAATTTTCCCGATTCCTGCCCTTATAGGAGAAGTGTGGCTCAGGGGTTAGAGGCGGCAGACTCGGAAGCTGAGATCGGTCCTGGACCAGGGTTCAATTCCCCGCCTCGGCGGGTCTTGGACTAAAAATTCCACGGACTCGATAATTCTCGCCCCGGTGCCTCCTCGACTCATGGGTTCACACTCTGCGACTCTGGGCAATAGCTTGCTTAATCTCCACAACGGCCCCTTGCGGCGGGATGCCTGACTTTCACCTTGTGGATACCCTGCTATCTCACAGGGGAATATCAGGACGGGTTCCCTAAGCAAGCGCCGGGACACCCACTGCGGGTAGCCGTGCGCTATATAAGCACAATCTACATATAGGTATAAAGTACTGTATCCTTATATAGGCATAGAAATCATAACCATATTAAGACATAGCTCATGCAGTCCTAATACGGCATGGCTACTTCCACTAGTTCCAAAAATCTACAACGATTTCTTGGAAAAACCCGCCTTCAGCAGTCATGAACTTCCCCCTGCTTGAATATTGATTTATCCAAGAAGTCTTGGAGTTTTCAAAGAACTGAGACTCTTTTATGACGTTTTATGTCCAACCTTACGTCAAACTCGGCACCTTCAAGGTATAAATTTGCCCAAGCAATCACAGGGTGGTTTGGAGCAGTTAGACTATCTATTTGCCCGACGGATCTCGCTGCAGCAAGTGCCGAAGGAAGCGGACCCTCCAGCAGACGCACTGAGAGAGACGCTGTCTTTTCTCTCGCCGAGAAATCCAGCTCCAGTGTTTCCAAGCTACCCTTGCAGATTGTTGGGTAATCGAGTCCTGCGAGAGAGATACCAGACCTCCTACATTCTAAAACCAAGGTATGGAGCTGATTAGACCCTAAGAGAAATCTTGGATAGATTCTTGGCAGAAAGAATACTAAAATTTAAGCTACACCTTACTTACTCCTTCCCTCGTACTAGACCTAGGTTAGGTACACCGGGGTAGGCGTATTTTAGAAGCACCAGTTGAGTACTTTTAGTATTTATTATTTATGTATGTATTATATGTATTTTATGGCTTAGAAACCATATCATGCTTTTACAGTATTATTTTAGAATACTCTTCATACTGTACGCACTATACTTTGCAACCAGTATAACGATTGTAGCAGTTAATTTCTTCTGTATGAGAAAGAAGACTGTTCAATAAATACCTTTTATTGAAAACGCCCGTCTTTCTATTTCTCTACACTTCTGGTGAAACAAAGTATGTACGATTGACTGAGTAAAATAACTATCTATTGTTTCCGCGACTCTAGAGATACATTTCTTATTCTTGGGAAACAAAGTTGTCATGTTTATGCGGTTGTCAGAAATGAATCCCTTCTTGTTCATTCGAGAAAGTTTCTAGTGACCTCTGAGCTAGCTGGCACTCACAATTAAGTCTAATATGTTCGATAGAGACCTAGTCGACCTCACTCCTAAGTCTAATCTATTGGATATATTATGCCAATGCGCAGAGCCTATTGGGAATATAGGAACTACACTACAGTTTGTGTCCCTGAAGAAGGTAGATAGTACGCCAACCCAATTACCTTTGCAAACCCGTTCCAGTACATAAGTGGCAGGAGAATTCAGGGGCTCTTCTTCTAGTATAATGGGGGGAGTCCCAGGGCTCGAAAAATCCACTCGCAATAGCAAGCCAGATTTAATCAGGACGAGCTATCTTTAGGGCCTACTCGCCTGTTCTGCCAAGCTGACAACAGGTGTCCTGCAACAACAGGTGTCCTGCTTGCTCACAAAGTGAATGAGCAATAAAGGTGCCTTTATTTCTTGTTATCTTGTCACATTTCTCTGCTTTCAGAGACAGAGGTCAAAAGTAAGTTTGTTTTCCTACATTTACTTTTCTTTCTGAGACTGAAGTTAGAGGAACAACATACATTAGAAATAATGTGTCCTTAAATAATTTTGGCCACAAAAAGCGTTGACGGCGTTTCGACCGCTGTGTTACTACACGGTCATCTTCAGGAGCATTACGGGTGCAAGTTCTTCTGACTTCCGCGGGCATTTGGATACAGCCGCCGATTAAATGGGCGAGAACTAAGTGGACTTTTGACACTATAGACAGACTGAATTAAGTGTCTATGATACAGTGTGTCCCATTTGAATTACGTTTGTGGCATATACCTTTAGAATTCTTGTGGACGACCATCAATCAGTGATTGGTCCGAATGTTTTTATACAGACTGCTAACGCTCAAGTAAATTGTGAGTCCTGAAGATGACCGTGTAGTAACACAGCGGTCGAAAGGCCATCGACGCTTTTTGTGGCCAAAATTATTTAAGGACACATTATTTCTATGTATGTTGTTCCTTCATTGTAACATGTAATGTTTTTGTTTGCCACTTGTCTGGTTTGTGATGTTTTTTGGTATACCAGCACTTTGTTTTGAGCGTAACTGTTTTAAAGGGTTTTTACTATGTGTAATAAATAATAAGCTTTGATAATGAAAATATTGCTTTTGGATTGAAAGGCTTCCTTACTTTTTTCTTTCTTCCTTCATTCATTTAATGTTTACCTATTATTGTTTCTTATTCTAAAATGGATGTGTAGAGTTGCACATTTTAAGTGACCGTTCTCCTGGACCTACTGTTAGGTGTATCGACTGATTATCCCTGGTTCAGGGTTGCCGGACAGCCCCTGTGGTTGCTAATGATTGCTTCAGCTTCATGGCCACTCCTTTAGCCAACAGGGTCAAAACAGAGGTTTTCCCTCCTACTGTGACTGGAGCATAACTGTCTACGAGGGTCCTGGGGAAGAACAGAAGAAGCCCATTTTGACATCACCGAGTCAAAAGAGGTACGCTACAGCTGCCTATAGTTCTGCCAACTGTTCCTGCCCACTCACAGACAGCTAATTCCAGCTAAGTTGTCAGAAGTTAACATCCATTATTCTTTTCCAAGCACAAAGGCTAGGCATCATCCTCTGGGTCAGGGTAGTTAAATATTGCTGCCAAGGATGTGTATTGAGGCTCAGGAGGGGTGATTACTGGCACAACTAGCTTTGAGCCGGTTCTGACTTAGGCAGACTAAAGTGCATTTTTACAAAGTCACTTTTCTGCTTCATTTATAAAAAAAATACACAGCTAAGTCAGATTTTAAAAACTAAGCAGAGCATAACTTTGAAGCACTTTTCTAGCCCTTTCCTATTCATAGGTGGAAAACACAGATTTAAGTCCACCTAGGCCTATTAGAGAAATGTCTACTCAGGCCTACAATATGAAATAGGTTTTGGCTTTTATTTTACTGTGAGGACACATTAACCACAATATGTAATGTGTCTATTTTTATAGATCAGCGCCCTGACAGTGAGCTTATATAAGGGTGACTTATGGGGGGGCGTGGCTTACGCGCCGGCGAAGAATGGCGCTGCCTGGGTGAGCTCCGGACCAGCGCGGGACACCTGAAGGATTTTCTGCAGTTTTGCTGCTACGCGGAGACTCGTGGCAACCCTTCCCGAGCGGCGGAACATTGTCCCCGCGCACAGAGAGCGGCGGCGGAGGTGGTAACTGCCGCTTTCCCATCATTTTGACGCTGCTTCTTTCCCTCTTCTTGCGGGACGCGGGCGGCCGCCATTTTGTGCCGCCGCGCTCGCGTCCCGTTTTTCGGCTCGGAAGGTGCCGTTTCAGCCCGTCTGCTGCAATTAAACCCTTACTGCACCAAAGTATGTGTCGGACCCTGCTCACTATGCCCCATGTGCTTTTTCTTGACTTCTGGCGCCGAAGTTCTTCACAGCACCTCTTCTTACATTAAGACTGCTTCTCGGCGGCCATTTTGTGATGCACTTTGCGTAATGCTCCATATCTCCCTTTCCTGTCATATCAATCTTTTCAGGATTATCTACTGACTCCAGTGAGTTTCATATTTTATGGACGCTCTGCTGTTTGTTACAGATCATATTCCTGGATGATACTTCTTTGGTTACGTACCTACTGATTCCTGCTGTTGCTTGACGCCTGAATTGTCGGTTTGAGGTAGCTTCTCCCCAGTGCTTCTTGGCGCCTCATACTGGTCATCTCTCTCTCAGTACTACTTCTACTCGGCTTGTAGGGTCTCATCCCTTCTCCCATTCTGGTGTGGCTCCCAGTCTTGTGGTCTTCTCAGTTTGCCCATCTGTGGACATCATGTCTCAAGACGCCGGCCATGCAAGAACGTCTGTCACCGGAACCAAGCCTAAACGTCTTAAGAATGACCCTCCATCGCCAATTCGCTCCTCTCAGAATCCAGTATTGGACTCCATATTAGAAGAGGTACGCGGCCTACAACCCTTCATGGTGGCGACTAATGAGAAACTCAAGCAGATAGAAGATAGATGGGTAGTCATGGAAAACAAAGTCCTGCAACTGGAGCAACGCATCAGCGACGTCCAGGATGTCTCTACAAAAATTCCTCTACTTGAAAAGGAAATTCAACAGTTGAAGCTCCACACAGAGGACCTTGAAAATCGTAACAGGCGGAACAACCTCCGTATTTACGGTGTTCCGGAGTCCCTTGGGGAAGGTGACATGGTGTCCTTCATCCGCAAATTCCTCTATGAACTTCTGGAACTTACACCGGATTCTACTCCTCTGAACATACAGCGTGCTCACCGTCTGGGACGTCCGACATCTAATCCGGTCAAACCCAGAGGCATTATCCTACTTTTTCTGGAATTCACTGAATTGATGACTGTTCTTAAGGCTGCAAGAGCAAAACGTCGCCTCATTTGGTCGGGCCACACCATCTTCATAGCCCAGGATCTCTCCAATGCTACTAATGCACGTCGCAAAGAGTTCCTCAATCTGCGTCCCCGTATGAGAGACTTAAACATTCAATATGGAATTCTTCATCCTTGTCTCTGCAAAATAACACACAATGGACGTTCCCGTACCTTTGATGATCTGCAGAAGCTTCGAGAATACCTGCACACCGTCTCTGCTCCTACCATGGACACTAATGACTGAAATCAATTCTTTTCTATTTTCTACACTTACTTCTCTTCTGTCTTGACGACTGTTGTGGCCTTGTCTGGTCTCTGTCGTGTCGTTATTTGCTACGACTTCTCTTCTTGTTGATCATACTCTATCAATGTTCCCGCGCTGTCCTTGCTCTGTGAGGTAGGCGCCCGCGCTGGCGTCTCCATGCTCCTTTTATCTAGACATTCTCTTTCTTCTCAGATCTGGCGCCTTTGCCTTGATCTGTTCCTTATCTATTTCCTTCTTTTTCTTTCCTTTCTCTTTCTTTCTCTTTTCACAGGCCATTTTTGTTTCTCCCTTGCTCATTTATGTTCCGTTCTATTCTTTATGTCACTTGTTTCCTTTCTTTTTGCTAACTCCAGTACTCCTCATTGCTACTCCTTGCTTCTTCTAATGATCGTGATGCTTCCTCGTCTATTGTTTCTCTATATTTACCCGATTTGTCTTACCTTTGTTCATATTGCATATCTGACTCTCGGTGCTAACATGTTTGCCTCCATTGTCTCTCCTTGTAGTTCCCTTCCTGCAGTGTCTTGGACCCAGCTGTTCCCTTCCTCCCTTGCCTTCCAACATGTGTAACTTTGTGACGTGGAATGTTCGTGGTCTTGGCAACCCTGTTAAACGTCAAAAGGTACTGTCCCATTTATCCAAGTTGAACGCTCAGATTGCTTTTCTCCAAGAAACGCATTGTACTGATGTGGAATCGTTAAAACTTAAGAGGGCATGGGTGGGTCAAGTTGTATTCTCTCCTGCTGTTGATAAAAAAGGTGGTGTTGCTATATTATTTCGTAAAGGTCTAGATGTTCAAATTCTATCTTCTCAATCTGATGCTGAAGGTCGTTGGGTTATGTCAAAGGTGACTATACAAAACAAAACAATGGTGCTCCTCAATATTTATGGCCCTGTCCGACCAGACCCTAAATTTTGGACTGATGTAAAAATCCTCATTTCCTCCATTGACTGCCCTAACATTGTCATAGCTGGTGACCTTAATCAATGGCTAGACCCCTTTTCGGATAGACTATCTTCCTCAAAATTCCAGCCTGATAAGACACATAAATCTTTCCAATCAGCTATTGCCTCCCGTCCCCTCTTCGATGTGTGGAAAACTTGTAATCCTGATTTACTCGAATACACATTCTATTCTAATGTTCACCACACCAGGTCCAGAATTGATTATATTCTAGTCAGTAAGTCCCTTCTCCCTGCGATTCAGAAATCTGAAATTGGTTCTATATTTCTTTCGGATCATGCACCTGTTTATGCCACTTTTGACCTGGCCCAAACCTCCTCCTCTTTCAACCGTTGGAAATTTAACACTTTCCTACTTTCTGACCCTGTCTTTATGCCCAAAGTTAAAGATTTTATCTCTGAATACTTTACCCTCAATATACCCCAAGACACGTCAGTTTCAAACAATTGGGATGCTTTTAAAGCTGCTTTGCGAGGTTTCACAATCTCTTATGTATCCCGGAAAAAGAAACTCAACCGTGACAAATACATCGCCCAACTTTCCACCATTAAGACCCTAGAACACTCTTACTTCTCGTCCAAGAACCCAGATGCCCTCCACCAACTTATCAAAGCTAAATCTGAACTCAATCAAATTGCCACAGTTGAAGCTTGCAACACCCTCCTGAAGGTTAAATCTAAATTTCATGGAGGTCAGAATAAAGCGGGGAAAATGTTAGCAAATTACCTTAAAATTAAATCTGAGCGTAAATCCATTGGCTCTATGCTCAATGAAGTAACCAATACAAAGGTTTCCTCTGATGAGGATATTGCTCAAGTTTTTCATAACTATTACAAACTCCTTTATACTGATGATACACACCCTGACGATGATGATCTCTCCCGCTTCTTCAAAGATCTTCCCCTTCCCCCATCTCTACCTACCGAATTCCATCAACTGGAGTCTGCAATTACCCCTCAGGAAATTCTCAAGGCAATTACCTCCCTCAAGAAAGCGAAAGCTCCGGGCCCAGATGGTCTCCCAATTGAATTCTACTCCAACATGCACGCTATTTTCGTCCCCCATCTCCTGCAACTATTTAACTACTTTATAGCAAATGCCAAAGCCTCAGGATCCTTTTTGGATGCCCTAATAATCGTAATCCCCAAACCTGACAAAGACCACTCCCTTTGTAAAAATTATCGTCCCATCTCCCTTATTAATTATGATTGTAAAATCTTTGCCAAAATTTTAGCGGCCCGCCTCGAATCCCTTATTCCCCTACTAATCACAACCGATCAAGTTGGCTTTGTAAAAGGTCGACTTGCAGCTGACAATGCCCGTGTTTTTGCCAATATTATTTCCCACAGTAAACACTTTAAAGCCCCTCTAGCTGCTCTATCCCTTGACGCAGAGAAAGCGTTTGATCGAATTAATTGGAAATTCATGTTTAAAGCTTTACAATGGTTTGGGTTTGGTCCCCACTTCACTTCCTTAGTCAAACTTCTCTATTCTGCTCCCCGTGCCAGTGTTTTTGTTAATAATCAATTCTCCAAATTTTTCCCCCTATCCAGGGGGACGAGACAAGGTTGTCCCCTTTCCCCTTTACTTTTTATTCTATGTCTTGAACCTTTCCTCATTAAAATCCGCTCCAATCCCCTGATTCAAGGGTTCAAACAGTCTTCGATTGAGATGAAAATTTCGGCCTATGCCGATGATGTCCTAGTATACATGGCTAACCCGGTCTCTTCCCTTCCTCCATTCTTAGAAGAAGTCCGCCTATACTCCTCTGTTTCTGGTTATAAACTTAATCTCTCTAAAACGGAGGTCCTGCCCCTTAACTCGTCCTGTTATCAATATATGTTTGCATCGACTGATTTTGCATGGTGTCCCTCTAAGATTAAATACCTGGGTATTTGGTTCTCCTCTACCTTACGGGACACACTCAAACTGACCTTTACTTCCCTTACTCAAAAAATTCAGTCGCTCCTTCTACTATGGTCTCCCCTTTTCCTTTCCTGGTGGGGTCGTTTAGACACCATCAAAATGATGATTTCCCCACACATTTTATACACTGTATCCATGCTTCCTGTGAAAATCCCTAAACTGTATTTCAATCGGCTAAACTCCATCTGCTCCAAATTTCTATGGAATAATAAAAGACCTCGTCTTGCCCTCCATAAACTTATACGCCCAAAATCTGAAGGTGGGGTTCGCTTTCCCGATTTCCAATCATACCATTCTGCCTTTTTAGTAAAACAAGCCTTCTCTCTGGCATTCGATTTTAATGTTACCCCCTTACCCAGATGGATTGTTATTGAACGGTCCTTGTTGAACGACTTTTCTTTCCAACACTCCCTTTTCATGTCAAATTGTTCATTCTTGTCTACACACCCTGTACTAAAATACTCCCATACCCTATTGCACAACATCTTCTCGAAAGACTCTTCCCCCCTACAAACATTTCTTTCCTCTAGTGTATGGTATAACAAGTATCTTAAGTACAAGGGTAAATCTTTCTATTTCAAATATTGGAAAGAAAAGGACATTATGTTTGTGCACCAATTTTTTTCTGATTCCTCCATCGTTTCATTTGATGTAATGCAAACTATGTTTGATTTACCTGCACATTATCACAAAGAATTTGACATTATTACTTCTGCCATTTTATCTCACCTGTCTACCCTTCCTACCTTTGATCTCCTTCCCTCCCTTACTCCTTCCACTCCTTTATATCCTATCTTTACTAAACAAATACCCAAAGCTGCTCTGATTTATAAAATGTTACAAGAGAATGTTGGTCTTAGACCTAAAACCGTTACTGAAAATGTTTGGGAAAATGATTTATCTTTCTCGTTATCTGTTGATGTTTGGGATCGCTTATGGACTAAACTGTTTAAGACTTCGATTTCAGCTCGTATTACTCAGTCACTTTTTTTTCTTTACCATAGAGCTCTTATTACCCCCGTAAGCATAACTAAATTCTCCCCTTCCTCCTCACCCCTTTGTTGGTCCTGTTCCTCCCACCGAGGCACGCTCAAACACCTCCTATTTGATTGCTCTCCTGTTCTTACTTTTTGGAACTCAGTTTGGAAATATTGTTTGCGTATTTTTCATTTCTCTGAACCGTTTTCATCATTGCATATTTTTCTAGGCTCCTTATCTGATGTTTTGGACCTGCACTCGTATAATGCTAAATTGTTTGATCTTCTCATTGCAACTGCGTTCAAAGTAATTTTGTCTTGCTGGAAGGACAACTCTAAATTGTCTGTGCATACATGGTGGAATTTTGTATGTGATGAGCACAGAATTGCACTTGCTTCTGCTTCTTCTGTCGCCTTAAAAATTAAAACTGATCTTACCTGGCTGCCTTTCTCTACTTTTCTATCCTCTTCTTCCTCTCCATGACTATTCCTTTCTCTTCTATCTCTTCCTCTTTCTCTCTTCTCCTTTCTTCTCTCTCTTTCCCATTACTATTATCTTCCTTTGCATTTTTTCTCTGAACCTTTTTCATCTCCACTTTTATTTCATGATTATCGTATATTGGTTCTGTTCCCTGACTTGTTGTTATATTATGCTGTACTATTTTTCTTAAACAAAATAAAACCTTATTAAACTGAAAAAAAAAAAAGGGTGACTTATGAATTTATAAAATAGTTTCCCCTGCCATGTGTCACTTAAGTGCATTTAAACTACAGACTAGCCAGAGAACAGTAGCGCACCTGACAGAAATACATTTTGTCATGTATATGAGTGGTATAAATCTACACTGTAGCCCACATATAATATTTAACTTTCCATACAACAGGTGCCTTTTAGGGACGATTTTCAACGGATATTGAGGGAAGTTACACAGGCCAGATATGGAGTTTCAATGTACTACACGTGTTTTATAGGGGAATCACGGGCACTTTACTACTGTTTAGCAGTGTTAAAATGCACAGAATCATAAAGCCAGCCAAAATGGGGTCCAGTAAAAACAAGAATCTGCAATGCAATTGGCCTCGCATTTGCTAGAGTGTGAGCTATTGGCATTGTAAATTACAATGCTTTTTATTTATGTGTGGGTTTTGAAAACAAATAAATAAAAGGCATTGTCATTACAATGCCAATAGCTTAAACACTGGCAAATGCGAGACCTATTGCATTGCAAATGCTTATTCACTAATGCACCTTCAGAATCACCCTGGGAAGGTGGGGGGGAGGCTGCAGAAAAACACAAGTCCATATTATGATGTGCATTAAATCAAAAGATAGAATGTCGCTTCTACCGATAAGATGGAGGCACTTCTCAGCTTGAAAAGCACTGCTAAATGCAGCACAATGTCTTCTACATATTTATGTGTTGGTTTATGCACGGAGTGAAATCAGGTGTGAACGTGTGCGGTATGAGATGCCCCCTCACATCCTCCCTCAAGCCTCCTCGCGACGTCATACAATGAAACCCACCTAGCATGTCAGACCTGGGAAAGAAATGTTCTCTAATGTCTCTAGCACAGGCGCATAGAAGGACGCTCATTATTCATCTCTAAGCCATGTTTAATCATTGTCCAATTAAGCATCCATTTCGTTCAGAAATGTACTGTGTCTTTCCTTAAACATTGTTTGTATTCAGATCCGCAGAATCCATTGTGATTAGTTCAGTGCTTTTTCTTCCCCAATGTACTTCGTTGGGAGCAATTTGTTTCTATTTAAACATTTGAAATTATTTTAGTAGCCAAAGAAAAATCACTCCCTACCACCCCAGATGGAAATGTAATCATCAGGGATTAAGTTACCCAAACTCACAGATGTTCGTCACCAGTGGATAGTGTGTGGTAGGTGTCGTATAGGAGGTCCTCCAGCTTCAAATACTAAATAAAGCAATAGCAGGCAGGTGGGCTCTGCTGTACTTCTGGGGTCTGATGGCAGCGCCTGCATGAAGCTCCATTAAGGCATTTCTGCAATTTCAGCACAGCTAATTCCAAACATCACAAGCACAACTTATTTTTAAAGCCATACCTTCCATATGCAACCTCTTCTAGCTCACCTACCAATCCCAAACATGAACTGCTATACAACCCCCCCCCCACTCACTAGTGACAGAACCCAACTTCTATAACTTATTCTACCACATTCCTTGCGTTAAGGCATGACATGGTTTGCTAAGTGCCCAAGACTACTTCCTATAACACTGGACTGAGCCCTAATCTTAGGGTCCTGAATAGTGTGCTGCCCATCATAAGGTGCCTCAATCCCTTGCCAGGGGAAGTAAGAGCTACAGAAATGAATGGCACACCACAATATTGCAGGAACACCACTGGGACATGCTTGATAAAACTCAGACAGCTGTACCACTGCCCAGAGTATGGATTCTGGAAGTAGATTAGAACCAAAAAAGTCAATACCCAAATTAAATAGTAAGGAAGTCAACCCCTGCCATAGATCACCTGCAAGTGAATGAACTCGCAATAGTTACACAGCAAGGAGTGCAAACATGCATAACAATTGGTTTAAAGTAGTCTTCAGTAATGTGCCTTCGGGAGAAGCGTTCGGCTCTCATCTGCAATCTTAACACTCACTGAACCGAGCCAATGACTCTTGAAAACTACATTCCTACGCCCTTTCCACATGCGGATGAGTAGAACGCAAGCTTGACAGTTTTTTTAATAAACACTTTATAGATTATATGGTTTACAATAACCAGAAACTACAAGAGTAGCTCAAATTGGAGATAAGACGTGGTACTAAGATACAGGTTGACACAACGAGCTGCAAGTTATGGCTTTGTGCAAAAAGCCTCAGACGTCATGATGTTTAGGCCATCCAAGTCAAAATGCTCCACCATGGGCCCAAACTCTTCTGGTGTCTATTCAGACAACCCTTTGCCTGCATGTATTATTTTCCTTATTTGCAGGGCTTTAAGTGGGCCGGGTCCAGCCAGTGCTCAGCACCAGAAGTTTTAAAAAGCACGTGCCGAGTCATGTTCCTATCGGGCTCTCCATTTTTACCCTCTCCTGCACCTTACCAAATAATCTTAACTCAGCGGCTGTAGCACTCATCAATGGCCTTATATGAAACTGGGAAGACACTCCTTTCTGCCACAATCCGAGCTATTCGGAAAGGAGGATCATCTGACTGATCTGAATCCGCAGAGTGGTAGGAGGGGTGAAGGGCAGATATTAGGCTCTAAATGTAACAGGACTACCGCGTTAGAGCCGCTGCATGGACTCCTGCTGTCCCATGTAAGCAACTTCTAGACATTTTTTAAGCACACAGTTAATAAAAGAAATTTTTTAAGGAGTTTCATTCAACATTCTTAATTGAGCGTTAGTTATTTCACAGGCTCTGTACTGAAGCATTATTTACACCATACACCAGTCGTTGTTATGCAGGTAACAACCATTGACAAAGCCAATAGTCCTAGCTTGTTTCCGGTATTAATGTCAGTTGTATTGTATATGGGTGCAATAGCGAAAAGAGGAATCAAAATACCAATAATTCTGGTAAGCACAATTTTTTAGGTGGTGTTTAAGCCACACCTCAGTGTCCTATAACTGAAGAGTTTTTCCAGGGGAGCTCCAAGAGATGACCCAGTGCACGTGCCAAGATCAAGGCTACGGACTGACTTTTGCGACCAACCTCTGGACTGCTCCATATGCATGCATATAATATTATGCATGTCTCCCTCCATCTCAAACTTGCTGCTTTTTGGGTCCTCCCCTGTTCATCCAGTGGGTAGGCACAATATAGTGCCTTTGCAGATAGGTAAGGTGTGTGAGGTGGAGGTGAGCCGAAGTGGAGAGTTCTGGTGGTTTTTACCCAGCCTAGTATCACCGACAATCTCGAAGGTTCATTTGCTTGGGGACCTCTTCTTGGGCCTTGAGACCAGGGGTGTTTAACCTCGGTGCAAGTAGGCGCTCCTTCACAGGCTCGGGCTTAGATCTGGCTCCCGTTAGAGAACAAACGCCGGGCCACCGTCCTTTCCCCTCCTTTGGGCAATGTTCTAAATGAAACTCCATGCAGAGAAAACGTTAAAATAATGTTACATAGTGTGCACCGGTCATACATGCCAACATTCCAGATTTAAACTGCAAATGCCCGGTTTTAAAGGCAGAATACATGTCATTTTGGCTTCCTCGAATGTATACCTGCCTCTACTCAAAGGAAATTGGATAGAACTACACAGCGCTATATAAAACTAAAAAAAAGCTGATGACGTTCAGAGTCAAGACTGATTCGTTATAACATCCGGTTTGTTACAAAGTGCTGTATACATAGTGCTTTATACGTATCAGTGCTGTTTCTAAGCACTGTGAAACACGGGTGCTATTCTTACACAGATTAAGGGTATTTAATTAACCGACTTCGTAAAGATGGACAGCAGAGGTGGCCTTGTGAGGATTGTCACTTCGGACTCCGAGAAGACTAGATGCCAGCGGAGGAGCCCGGGCTGCTTCAACATAGAGCCCCTGAGAGACACCCCGACTGCAGGAGCGAGCTTTGTGGGGGGGTGGAGAGGGGAACAAAAACTAATCATTGTCTGTAAATTTGCGATTCCTCCTTTGTGGGATGGTGATTAAAGGAACGTTCAGAGGCCCGACTTGTGACATTATCGGGATATGCTGGTATTCTAAAAGAGACTTGTAAAAAGGGCGCCCCTGCTGCAGAAACCAGTAGCTGTGTTTAAGTAATACACCATACAGTATACACATCCTTCATATCCTGGTTGTAATGTTATTTAATAAAAAATCCATGATTCTGTCTTGGATTGCGTCATTTGTAGCACTGCCCTTTCCAGCAGAACAGTTTGTGTAAAACCTGTGCAGTGTCACTTAGCAAGGAAGCCCCGCCCTCTTCTCAATCAATCAATCATAGCATTTGTATAGCGCACTACTCACCCGGGGGGGTCTCAATGCGCTTGGGGGAAGGGGACTGCAATTGCTCTAACAGCCAGGTCTTGAGTTGTCTCCTGAAGGCGAGATGGTCAGCCGAAGGTGGGGAGGAAGTTCCATGTCTTGGCCGCCAGGTAGGAGAAGGATCTTCCTCCGGCGGTGGCTCTTCGGATGCGTGGTACGGCGGGTGGGCGTGTAGAAGGTCAGGCGGTCGTTGAGGTACTTGGGGCCCAGGTCGTGGAGGGACTTGTGTGTGTGGGTTAGGAGTCTTAACGTGATTCTCTTGTTGACGGGGAGCCAGTGCAGGTCCCTCAGGTGGCCGGAGTTGTGGCTGCGTCGGGGGATGTCCAGGATGAGTCGGGCGGAGGCATTCTGGATGCGTTGGAGTCTTTTCTGTAGCTTGGCTGTGGTTCCGGCGTAGAGGGTGTTTTCGTAGTCCGCACTTCTTGTAATAAAAGAATAAAGCATCATGTGTCTGTTTCTTTCCGTGTGTCACGCTTCTGTGTTGAGACGTGTATTCGGGCACAGTTTCATCCCGTGTTCACACGATGGTGTTCACCGCCCCCCATTCCCGCGTTATATAATTACTATACAATTGTACTAATGTACATAAACAAGGCTGTCGGCACACGGCGCAGCGAGTACCTTTTAATGTGCTCTTGCGTCGACAATTAACCCTCTTTTTTCATCTGCCTCTTTCAGCTCTTGTTGATGTGGCCAGGGCTGCAGACGGCGGTATAAATGTTAATGCTTGAATTTACAAGCTTCTTGGGAAACCGGGCAAGACGCGCTGCGCGTGTGGAGGGTTAAGTGGGAGAAAAGCGAGCAGGAGCGTGGGTGGACAGCAGGGGCCTGCTAACATTATGTCACTGGATAACATTCCCAATTCTCCAGATTATGAAAATATGACTAAGTCACAATAATTACTTAATACTACAAAACGTCTAGAAAAAATCCAAACACAATCTTCTCCTTGGAGGGGTGCACACACAGAGCTCATGGACCAAGAAGAATTGTGAGAAGGAGCTGTCCACAACAAAAGAAGAAATGTGCCATATCCCCCATCTATTGGTTCATTTCTCTTATTTTAGGTGTGGGAGGACAGATGCGAGCAGAGCTGCACCTCTCAGTCTGCTCTCCCAACCTCCATACAAACTGAATTGGCCTGTGAGGATTGAAATGAAAGACAAAAGGCAGATGTAGTTGCCCTTTTCCTCAGTCATAACCCTGCCTACCAGATGGATTCTGGAGAGGGACCTGGGAAAACAAAGGAATCCTAATCTCTTATGGCAGTCTGGGACTGAAACTGATCAACAAGGGGCATGTGGCTGTCTAATGTTTACTGCTACAGGGCCAGAAAATGCAGAAGGGGTCCATCCTGACAGATTATCCAGCAGACCAGTTGAAAGTGGTCTTCGCTGGACCTTATAGGAGTAGTGGATGAAAACAGTCCCTTTGTTAAGGATTACATTTTTATAACAAACTAATTTTTTTTATATCTGGACAAAAAGGGAATCACTCCTGCTTCTTCTGCAGTGCCTGTGATGAAACATGTGACATCACATGCATATCAATAAGGCAGCCTTGAAGTTAGCAGCGGGTCACTTTACCCAGATGGGATCAGGCACAATCTAACGCCTTTCCCCTAACCGCAGCACCATAGACGACAGAAAGAAATGTAAAAATTCTAGGTCCCGGCGCAAATAACTTCATAACGAATATTTAGGCCAAGAGGGATTGCAGGGACACCTTTTCATTAGATACATAGACATCATAGGGGCAGTTAAGAGGTTAACTAAATCTTCACTTGGTAGTTAATACACAGTAAAGGGTCCTAAAGGTACAAGCAGTAATTTAAAAAAACATAAATCTAGGGCACATTCTCCTTCAATGTTATCTCTGTAATGTTTTGCAACAATAAAAGCTACAATTTTAAACAAAAAGCTTCTCGTCAACAGCTAGAAAGCTTGTAACTTGTTTGCTCTATTTTCCTTTATGCATGCAAGTTCTCTTCTTTTAGATTCTGGCAACAGTGTGTGAAGTTCTGATCCCGGGCGTTTCCTGAAACTGCAACTCTACTGCTTTGCAGAGACACTCTTGGGGCCTCAAGGGGATCTATCCACCCTCGACTCCAGCTCCACAGGCCTGGCATGCAGTAACAATTATAGGTTTTGGGTCGCTCCCAAACGTAGGGGTGGTTCCTAAAGTCCTCCCCATATCAATGAGCCTGCAGACAGTTCGTAATCATTAGTGGTGCACATGTAGATGAAGTTAACCTCAGCGAACCAGGATTATCTTTGCAAGACTGAGATTAAATGCTGCTAGAAGGCCTTGAGACGAAACCAATGAACCTTGGAAGCACACCATAACACAAATGAGAAAAAGGCACTGTGGATACTTACCCGTGGACTGCCCGCCGAGACTGAACGTAGCTGCTGGCTGTGCACTCGATACTCCTGTAGAAGCTGGGGTAGGGACGCCAAAGGGTAAGCCTGTTGCAGTTGCTGGCTGAGCTGCAGTACTAGTGGCGTTCATTCCAAAACCGGAGGGGTTCCCCGACATCGCATTTGAGAAAGAAAAGCCTCCTGTTGCAGCTGGCGGGGCAGCAGGCTGGGTGGTGGCAGCTGGGGCACCAAATGAAAAGCCAGTGGGGGCAGTCGTCTGACTGGCTTGCATTGAGCTGGGTGCTGCATTAGTGGAGAGTCCAAAACCACCCAGCTGTGCAGTGGGCTGCGAGGCATTAGTACCTCCCAAATTCAATTTCGGTGTATTTGTCCTAAACAAATAAAAAATAAAAAAATGCATATGTGGAGATCCATACTTTTGTTCCACTTATAGCCATTCAAAAAGGTTTCAAATCTGCTTCTACATTGTGCACACTTTAGCTACAAATTATCCGAATCATATACAATATATGTTTCAACTCAAGGTACACATTAGGGAGTACTGAGTTAGCTCAAACTAAATTAGTATGCAGGTACACCAACGCGTTTTTATTTCCAGTTCTCACATATCACATTCAGCAGAGTTCTATATAGAACAGCTCTACAACACATAGCAGAGATCCTTCAAGGAATCACATTTAAATAATTCTGCTCAAGCGACAACCTGGGTGTTACCAAATTTATGCCCTAGCTCCAGATCCAACAGGAACACTAGAATTAACAAAGTTCAGATTATTTATGTTATTTATGCAAGCGAGAAACCAGATGATTTTCGTGTTTCAACAAACTGTATGTTTTGTCAGCCAAAAGGCTTGCAAGTGTGTTGGTGAAACCCACCTTAATTGCATGTAGTTGTCCCTTTATTTTAGAACTTCTGCGATGGGTTAGAGAGGGAGCAGGACAATGGCGCTCAAGCAGAAAATGTGTGATTTGGTAGAGAATGAGGCCTGGGCAAATTGTTAATGGTTCTACCAGTGCAGAGGAGGACCCGGAACCTCTGAATGAGTCAAGGGCACGAACCTTTAACACAGCAATATGTACAACAAATACTGGGCACACGTTTTTGAATAAACAATTAGATACTAATGTACTCATAAGAAAGGGGACATCGGTAGTACAAAGTTAGCTGTTTATGTGGATGATATTCTTCAGAAGTACAAAACAACGCCAGCCGACACGTGTTTCGTCATCAGGACAAAGCCTCTGACTCTTCAGGGCTGTAAATTACATAATGAAAATAAGAAAACGAAATATGTACATATCTGCAAAGACATGATCATTAACATGAGCATGTGGTGTCATGGAAGACAGACAGGGTGAATATACATAACACCTTTTGTTAAACCCTATTCGAATGTGGAAACCCTAGTGGTATGGAAAAACGACATAGTGATAATTCACAAATGTGGTTGGAAACCGAGATATAACCCAAGATCTGTTGTAAGTGAAAAAGGGGGAGAAGAAAAGGAGAAATAATCGCCGACATAATAGTCGAAAAACCGGAATTAGCACAAGAGTATGGGAAAAATGTAATACTAAAACATGCACGCAATATTCATGCAAAAGGTCTGTATCTAAGGAATCATTACTATCTTAATCAATGAGTCTAGTGATCGAGCACATAGTTGTTCACATCCATAGTAGTTGTAGCTAGTTTGGGCAAATAGGAAACCAAATATTCAAGTTAAAACTCTCTAGAGCAGTATATACTCATGGGAAACCTTTTGTTATTTTGGGAGAAAAAAAACACAGGAGTTCACCTAGCGAACGTGCATGTTACTCGCGAAGTCTTAATTGTACATACAGTAGTTACAGGAAGAGTTTCATCAATGTCGAGCGAACATGACTTAAATGATCGACTAAACAGAATAGCAACGTGATAATACTGTAAGATGAGAGCAAGGTGGAATAACCTTGTGCACAAAAGAAGTACATAAGTTTTGAACAGTCATTAAACGCGGTTAATGACACTCACTAAAACATGATCCTGTGAGGTGCGGAGAAAAAGAGTGAGGGCAAGAGTGTGTGGGGAAAAATAGTGATTCAAAACATGCACTCCAAAGTGGTGCATATACATACATCATAGCATAGTCACAAAATATAATACCTGAAATTGCCTGGTAGTGGCGCGGATCTGCAAAAAGGGGGAGAAAGAGGAAAGGGTGGCCAAGATAAGTGTATTGCTAAAAGGGGTAGACCAACCTCACATTTCTTTTCTCCTCACACTTGAGGAAAACAAACCAAAATTACTATATAGTTTGTTCGGTATATCCACTTCATACCTTTTTAATTTTTATTTAATTATTTTTAGGTATTTCTTGTATGAAAAAAACACAAAACATGAACACATTTGACACTTTCTACATAAATACAAATACATCAAAATTCAACACTATTCAACAATACATATATATATACACTATACATTTCACAAAGACTTTTATCAACAATAAATTTGTTTTCACAAAATGCTCTCTGGTTAAATTTTTACCCAACGGACAAAGTCAACACGAAAACATTTCTCATTCAATAAACAGCAACTTAATGCATTTCTGTTTTAAATGCAGACGCGTTTCAAACCCAATTTTATCACTTTCTGGGTTCTCATCAGGGCTCTGTCTCTTTTGTTTATCTATATTCCAGCGTTTCGCCGGTCCACAGTTGTACGTTTTATTCACTACTTCGTCTGTGTCTTTATCTCATCAGATCTTTGTCATCGTGTTGGCACCCTTATCACTTATCTATCTCACTCACGGTCTGTCCATTAGCTGCTCTCAAATGGGCGCGTTCATGCGCGGGGTGCTACACGTCTCCAGATGAAGTAGTAGACTGTATTCTGCCTGCTTTGTTTCATACGCGATCCAGCGCTGAGTGCTTTTTGCATCTACAGCTTGCTCATTTGGCTTACTCACTTTGGGGTCATCGTATCTGGCAGTTTCCTGTCTCTCCTGTGTGCCGTTTGTTAATGTTCAGCCATGGAAATCTGAACATTAACGACTGGCACACAGGAGAGACAGGAAACTGCCAGATACGATGACCCCGAAGTGAGTAAGCCAAATGAGCAAGCTGTAGACGCGAAAAGCACTCAGCGCTGGATCGCGTATGAAACAAAGCAGGCAGAATACAGTCTACTACTTCAACTGGAGACGTGTAGCACCCCCTGCATGAACGCGCCCATTTGAGAGCAGCTAATGGACAGACAGCGAGTGAGATAGATAAGTGATAAGGGTGCCAACACGATGACAAAGAGCTGATGAGATAAAGACACAGACGAAGTAGTGAATAAAACGTACAACTGTGGACCGGCGAAACGCTGGAATACAGATAAACAAAAGAGACAGAGCCCTGATGAGGACCCAGAAAGTGATGAAATTGGGTTTGAAACGTGTCGGCATTTAAAACAAAAATGCATTAAGTTGCTGTTTATTGAATGAGAAATGTTTTCGTGTTGACTTTGTCCGTTGGGTAAAAATTTAACCAGAGAGCATTTTGTGAAAACGAATTTATTGTTGATAAAAGTCTTTGTGAAATGTATAGTGTATATATATATGTATTGTTGAATAGTGTTGAATTTTGATTTATTTGTATTTATGTAGAAAGTGTCAAATGTGTTAATGTTTTGTGTTTTTTTCATACAAGAAATACCTAAAAATAATGAAATAAAAATTAAAAAAGGTATGAAGTGGATATACCGAACAAACTATATAGTAATTTTGGTTTGTTTTCCTCAATTGTGAGGAGAAAAGAAATGTGAGGTTGGCAATCTCTTTTTTGTACAAGTATAGATGGTCCAGCCAACTTCGCGCCCCAGGACCTAACTCCCCCTTTTTCAGAAAAAAAAAAGGGGGTAGACCGGCACACGGTAGAATAGGCGACACTAATAACAAGCATTTGCAATGCAATAGGTTTCGCAGTTACCCAAGTTTGAGCTATTGACTTTGCAAATAATGATGCCTTTTATTTTTATTTTTGTTTTAAAAACAAAATAAAAGGCATTGTTATTTACAATGCCAATAGCTGAAACGTGTGTAACTGCAAGACCTATTGCATTGCAAATGGTTGTTATCAGTATCTAATCGGACATTGGCTTGGACATAGGGAAAAAAGATGATTCCGGGGTGAGATGGAAATAAATGTGTGGAGGGCGTTGACTCAACCATGGCCCACTACATCGGACTTATTTTGCGTGGGAATAACAAATCTTAAAGAGTAGTCAACTGATCTGGGCAGACAGAGGTTTGAGCAGCGTTTCCTCCACGGTATAAACACCAGACATGAAAGGCTCAGCGAGCCTCTTTCAGACCAGGTGAAAGACGCACATTCCGTCCGGGGCTTCCTCTGGTTTCTTCTGCTCCGTGTAGTTTATACTTGCCAACAATTTGGAACAAGAAAGTGGGAACTTTTGGAGAAAAAAAATATCGGGGGAAAGGATTCACCATTGGCTTCTACTGAAGCTGGAGCTATTTCAGACGGGAGACAGCTAAAATCAAGACATTTTTTACGTATAAAATCGGGAGTCTCCTGCTGGTATTCAGTCTATTTGTATGTGTGGCAGTTGACAGTTGTCTTTAATCTCACTAATAAACTGTTACTACAAGTACCACAATGCAGCGTTAAGCCATGCCTGGGTGAACTGCTTACACTTACTAATTAATGGAGGATTCAGAGTATTACATCTCGTTGGTGCCACGTCCCATGCTGTTCGTGGCATGAAGCCAATTGTCGCAGAGAATAATTGGAACCGATTCATGTGAGTTTAAACTGGAACGCTTCATTCATGCGCCCGAATCACACAGAGCGACGTCCAGAATTCAGTTCAACTTTCACTGTGGAACGTTCCAGAACCAAAATATAGGGACGGGCAGAAGAGAACAGGACCGCATCATCTAGTATGCTTAATATAGATAATACAGCACCAGCAGTGGCACGTGTGGACATATACACACGGTGAACTTGTTTAGCTAATAGAAAGTGTCAAAGGTAAAAGTGCGAATTTTTGCAGCCTGCTGTTGGCTAAATATCTGAGCTGGCGGTACGGCAGATGACACTAGGCTGGTCTGGTTCGAAGCCCACAGTCCAACCCCGCACCTTCCTATCTTGCTGAGTTGCTTATGTTTGCACATCGCTCACAAATAAAGACCGCTTCTTTGTGTTTTCTGAAGGAGGTGTGTGTGTGCCTGTGTGTGTCTACACAGTGAGTAGAAGGGGTTGTGTTCATCTGAGAGATGGAACCCCGTCCTTTCCTCTTGGCTCCTCCTCCCGCTCTCCCTTCCAGGGATGAACAAAGGCTTCCCGGGTTAGAGGGGCTTGAAGGCGCGCGCTGGGGTCGGAAAGAAAGAAGGGGCTTGTAGAGCGTCCACAGCACTTACAATCTTCCCGAGCCCTCGATATGCGGCTGCCACAGTCTGCACCTTCAGAAAGCGCGCTGTGTACCCTTACTGCCCAGCACACCCCAGTGATGACTTCACAGGTAGGAAAGACGCGTCGGCTCTTTTGCACGTTCCGGGGGTTGGGGGTCAGACGGGCGGAGGGTGAACTCTTAAAGCAGGCCAGTCCAGGTGAGAAGAACACAAGCAGGTCGAGGGCGCATTTGAACACTTATTTTTACAGCACTGAAATTACCTCGTATCCATGTGTCATGATAGACTTCAAGACCGGGGGGGGGGGGGTTCTGTATGTGTGTGTGTGTGTGTGTTTGCGTGTGTGCATGCGCGGCGGGGGGGGTTCTCTATGTCTGTGTGTGAGTGTGTGTATGCGCGGCGGGCGGGGGGGTCTGTATGTGTGTGTGTGTGTGCGTGCTTCCAAGGAGCCATGGGAGACAGGAAGCGCGCGTGACCTGATCAGTTGACGCGCACGTGCACATCACTTGTCTCCTGTCTCCCTTGACTCCTTGAAAGCAGAAACGATTACAATAGAGTTTCGCAGCGACGATCGCTTTGCGATCGGTTCGCAGTGCGAAACCTAAAAAAGAATTGGAGGAGAGACTTGAAAAGAAGCCAGCGATGTATAGAATAATTGAACAAAAAAAAGTAATACATCAATAAATGCACTTTTTATTTGAGCATCTCTGGAACTTGTCATCACACGAACTTCACAAAAACAGTAGGTTTGTGTAAGTTCAGGCATTACCTGGATACATTTGTGTGGACAAGCTCACACCTCAAGCACACCCTGACACACTATTGTCTCATTGTCAAGGTGACTAGCATTATAACGCTTGTTGGATTATGACACATTCAGAGTCAATATCCAATTTTTTTAAAATTCACAAGTAGTTTAAAGGAAACTCTTGTAAAGACAGTCGCAGATAGTCGGGAGTTCTCTCTTGTATCAGTGTTTACACGGGTGTAGTGGTGCACGTGGTGTACATCGGTGCACAGGTAAATCAGTGTTTACACAGGTGTAGTGTGTTTTTCTTTTCATGTAGGAAGCCGTTTCTGTTCTCTTCCCACTCTTACCTACACAGAAGTAAATATTTGACATTACCCAAGGCTGGAATTCACAGAAGAACACACACAAGAAACCAGCAACTTATGGGCGTTTGCCTACTTTCAAGGCATCACATCACCTACTCCTTTCCACTGTGTGTAGATATTCACACACTTCAAATGACAGCATGCTCTCATAAGTGTACTATTGAGTAAATCCATTTGTCTGTGTAAAGTCACATCTTTTAAATAACAAAATACATTTTATACTTGTACGAAGAAAAGCTGTGCATCTAAATTCAATTTAAGTGCGTTCACATGGTACCAGGAAGAGGCCTAATGTACATAATCCCAAATTAATTACGATATAGTAATGTACTTTTACAAATATGAGATGTGCAATGAGATGTGCAATTCAAAAGAAATCTGACGGAAATTAAGGAAGGGAGCACAGTTTGGAAGCGTCCTGACCTGTACCCTCTGGAAGTGTCCCTGCAAAGGTGGTTCACTGAATCTAAAGAAACATCCATAACAATTAATGTTGATTTGACTCATACTTTTCAATTAAACGTACTATTATACATGAACGCAGATGTTACATTTTGTTTGCACCGGACTCGTTTTTTTTTATGGAAGATACAGTTCATTTTCCGAGTGTCTCCCCAGCCCTCTGTCCTGCAGCCAGGCCAGGGTCTGTTCACACAGGCAGCAACGGGGAGGAGGGGAGGGGGCGGAGAAGAAAACGAGTTACTTACCTGTAACTACGGTTATCCAGTATTGGTATCTTTCATAGATTCACATGCCTGAATCATTCCCCGTCGTCGAGGCGGGAGTCCCACGGTAAATAAAATATATAATAGCAGTGCCTAAAATTTCTTGTAGTAGGCTGGAAAAGCCTAAAGGCCTAACTAGGCCTCAAAACTTAGCAGCCTATCTACATCATTATGTAAAAAGACCTGAAATATTAGCCTCAGCCAATCAGCTGTCCTCACCCTCTAGAACCTTCCCTGCTCAGGCAGTTCTCCTCAGATTTTCCCAGCACAAGTGAGAAGTAGTATCCATAGCCAGAACTGCCCTACCGGGGAGGAGGGTGGGTGCATGTGAATCTATGAAAGATACCAATACTGGATAACCGTAGTTACAGGTAAGTAACTCGTTTTCTTATCCAGTATTAGGGTATCTTTCATAGATTCACATGCCTGAATCAGAATAGCAAGCAGTAACATCATGTCTGTCGATAGAGGAAGGTGGGAGACAAAGAAAATATAAATCAATTCCCACACAACCAGGAAGGTAATAGAGTACAAAACATGTCAACATAACATATGCATCAAAACCTTTGAATATAACAGATAGGACAGCATTATAAATATGTAAAGTTTAAAATATATAATCTTTCCAACCTTAGTGAAGAAGATGCTGCAGCACTGCATCACCAACAGCTGTGTCATCTTGAACTGCCGACTGCAGACAGTAATGTTCGGTAAAAGTGTGCACACTTTTCCAAGTAGCAGCTCGGCAAATGTTCTCTAGAGTCACTCCAGCGAAAAGGGCCGTAGAGGTCGACACTGTTCTCGTGGAATGAGCTTTGACCTTCCTTGAGAAAGGTCTATTGGCCTTGTCGTGACAGAAGGTAATTGTGGAGGACAACCACCTGGCAATAGTTGCTTTTGTGACAGCTTGACCGAAGGTGGGTCTTCCATAGGCAACAAACAGTTGTGTAGATTTACGCATGTCTTTTGTCTTTTGCAGATAGAATTTCAGACATCTTTTGACATCTAGAGAATGTAAAACCCTTTCTGCAGGAGTTTTCGGATCCGGGAAAAAGGTTCTAAGTTTGACCGGTTGATTAATGTGGAATTGAGTTGGTACTTTAGGAATGAATTTAGGGTTGGTCCTAAGTGTAACAAAGTCCTTAGAGAACTGCAGAAAAGGGGGAGTAATAGTGAACGCCTGTATTTCACTAACTCTGCGGGCAGAAGTAAGAGCCAACAGAATTGCAACTTTCCAAGTCAGAAATTTCAGTTCCGCTTTATGGATTGGTTCAAAGGGCCTTTTAAGAAGTTGGGAAAGGACTACATTAAGATCCCATTCCGGAGGAGGAGGACGAACTGGAGGAAAAACTCTGAAGAGACCTTTAAGGAATTGTTTGATCAAGGAGGAAGAACATAAGGATGGTTTGTTGGAGTGCTTCCTGAATCTGGAGATTGCTGCCAGATGTACTTTAATGGAAGAAAAAGCTAGACCTGATTTAGCCAGAGAAAGCAGGTATGGAAGGATGGCTTCAGGAGGAGCCTGCAGCGGATGAACATCATTATCTCCACACCATGAACAAAACCTCTTCCACTTGAAACGGTATGTTTTGATGGTACTTTGTGCACGTGCTTGCGACAAGATTTTCCTGCATTCCGAGGGAATGTTTAGGTCTTTGAACTCTAGGAAATCAGGAGCCAAGCGTGCAAGTGCAGCGATTGAGGATCTGGATGTTGAATCTGACCGTCCTCTCTTGTCAGCATCGATATAGTCGGTTTGAGACGAAACGGAGGCTGTTGAGACAGCAGGAGAAGCTCTTGAAACCAATATTGTCTCGGCCAACGTGGAGCAATGAGAATGAGAGTGCAGTGTTCCCTCTTCATCTTTTGCAGGACTTTCGGAATGAGCGGAATCGGGGGATAAGCGTACGCAAACATTCCGGTCCATCTCATGAGGAGGGCGTTTCCTCTTGACCCCCGTCCTGGGAACCTGCTGGCATAAAACAGGCACTTGCTGTTTTGCTGCGTGGCAAACAAGTCCAGCGTTGGTCTCCCCCAAAGGCGAAAGACTGTGTCTACTTGATGTTGTTCGAGTTCCCATTCGTGACAGTCCACAAAAGTTCTGCTGAGACTGTCTGCTAGAGAGTTTCGAATCCCTTGAACATGCTCTGCTTTGAGGGGTATGTTGTGCTGTAAGGCCCATTCCCACATTTCCTGAGCTTGCAGTGACAGGGTAAGAGATTTCGTTCCTCCCTGTTTGTTTATGTAGAACATGCTGGTGGTATTGTCCGTGCGCACCAGGACGGACGAATTCACGATCCTCGGTAGGAAAGCTTGCAGGGAAAGAAAAATGGCTCTGAGTTCCAATATGTTGATGTGCATCTGTTGGTACTGATGAGACCATCTTCCCTGGATTTGAAGGTCCTGAAGGTGACCTCCCCAACCTTCCATGGACGCATCCGTAGTCAGAGTGTAGTCCGGAATCTCTTGGAGGAAGGTGAGGCCCTGCGACAAGTTGTGTGTCTTCGACCACCAGAGAAGAGCCTGTTTCATTTTGACAGTGACTTTGATGCGGTCGTCGAATGATCCTTCGACCTGCTTCCACTGACGAAGCAACTCTTCCTGCAACGGTCTCATTCTGAGTCTTGCCATAGGAATGAGATTGATCGCAGCTGAACACATCCCCAGAAGGGAAGCATACATCCGAACTGAAAGTGACTTTTTTTGCGGATATTTGTTCTGCCAGTTTGACGAGCTTGTTTTGACGCTCCTGTGTCAAGTATGCCTTGCACTGGCATGTGTCCAAGACTGCACCCAGAAAAGTCAGTCGTTGATGAGGGTGGAGCTGAGATTTTTGAGAATTGAGGGTCAATCCTAGGTTCGAGAACAGTGAAAGTGTTTTGTTGACTGCCTCCATGGTCGAATGACTGGTGGGACCCTTTAACAGCCAGTCGTCGAGGTATGGGAACACCTGGAGTCCCAGGGACCTCAACATTGCAGCCACTGGAGCTAGGCATTTCGTGAAGATTCTGGGGGCCGATTTGAGGCCGAATGGGAGGACTTTGAATTGGAAATGGACGCCGGCCACTTGAAATCTTAGGAATTTGCGGTGGTTGGGGTGAATAGGGATGTGAAAATATGCGTCTTGCATATCCAGAGAAGCCAGAAAGTCTCCTTTGTTTAGACAATTCAGAATGTCCTTCAACGTTACCATGCGGAAACTCTGTTTCTTTAGATATTTGTTGAGTTTGCGCAGGTCCAATATTGGACGCCACTCTTCTGAATTTTTCTCCACAAGGAAGAAACGTGAATAAAAGCCCAGCCCTTTCTGAGAAGGATGGACTAGTTCTATTGCGTTCTTGTGTAGCATCTTTAAGGCTTCTTTGAAGAGTAAGCGCAGGCGAGGGGGAGGGGGACCCCTGGGCGGCGTTGTTGGAGGCTTCTGCAAAAACTCCAAAGTGTGTCCCTTGCTGACCAAATCCAGGACCCACTGATCTGAAGTTATCTTCCTCCATTGATGGTAAAAGGCGGAAATCTTGGCGCCCACGGGAAGGGAAAGAGGAGTGGCCGACATCCGGCAAAGCTCATTGGCGCTTGTTAGAATCTCTCCTTTGATTGCCTGAGCGCCGTTGTCCTCCTTGCCGAGAGAAAGAACCAGAAGCAGGCTGCCGGTTAGAAGATTGGTAGTATGGTTTGTTGTAGGAAGATTGATACTGTCGATTTTGTTGGTTTGAATAATTTCCTCTGGAGGAGTAACCACGACCTCTTGCACCTCTAAAGGACCCCCTCTTGTATTGCAGGGTTCCCAGAGATTTCGCTGTATCGGTATCGGTTTTAATAGCCAATAAAGCGTCATCAATGTGCTTTCCAAACAAGGACTCGCCATCGAAAGACATGTCCAAGATCTTGGTTTGGACCTCAGGTCTAAAGGTGGTAGCCTTGAGCCAACCTTGACGTCTAAGGACAATTGCTCCAGCCAGTTGTCGAAAGTTGGTATTAGAAATGTCTAGGGCGCAATCAATAATTTCTGAGGCCGCCCTTTCACCTTCCTGCACAATTCTGCGTACATCCATCTGTTGATCCTCCGGGATCAGCTCAAGATATTCCGAGAGCTCAGACCACATTTGCCTGTCATATCGAGCCAGGATAGCTAAGGAATTAGCTGCTTTAATGGATGCTGCTGCGTTTGCAGAAAATTTCTTCCCAATGGCGTCAAGCCTTCTTCCCTCCTTGTCAGGTGGCGTTGAGATGGGAGCAGAAGGATTCTTGGACTTTTGCTGCGCCGCCTGAGAAATGACCGAATCCGGTCGAGGATGGCCGATCAAACAAGCAGGTGTATCGGATGGTGCTCGATACTTTTTATCAATCCTTTGTAAAACTGCTGGAATGGAGGCTGGTGTTTTCATTATATTGAGGCCTTCCTTCCATATATAGTCAATAATAGGTATGGCTCTGATCACTCTCCGATACCCTTCCTTAAAGTCATGTAAAAAGCAGTCCGACTGCTCAACTGTGACAACCAATTGAAATCTATTAGCAGCTCTCTGCATAATATTGTGAAAACCCCCAATATCTTCAGGCGGAGAGTCTGAAGGACGGGGAGGAGGCGGAGAAGGTGTAGGGATGACATAATCCTCCCAAGGGTCCACTGGAGTGTTATCCGGTAATTCTCCCTCCTCTCTACTTTCGTCACCATCAGAGGACGAACTGTCCACAACCTGAGGAATTGGTGAAGTACGTGGCTGCGGAGACAAAGGAGCTCTTGGCGACGGAGGTCGTGGCACAGTAGCCGGAGCAGATGACCCAGCGGGCGCACCCTCAGTGGGTGGAAATCTCTGTCGATAATCTGCCAACATAGCTTGCAAGTCCTGTATTAAGGAAGTAGGCAAATGTGTTGTGTCCTCAGACCGAGGAAGTCTAGAACGAGGTGACTGATATGGAGTGGAGTAGACGTCATGCGTATATTGCTCCTGAAACTCCTCTTCATCATCCTCTTGAAGTTTAATATGCAATTGAGAAGGGTGACAGGCAATCCCAAAGGGGTCATCATCCTCTTCTCCTTCTTCTGACTCTCCTTGCAGGTATGTCTCCAAAATGTGCGATGGCAAGAGCGGAGATATATGTGAATAATCCTGCCTTTTGTAAGTTTTCATTTGGAAATGAGTGAATTGTATCTTTGCTGGCGGGGAACCGTGCAGCCGATGAGCAGAAGCCCCAGTAAACGGATTCTCCGTCGACGGCGCTGTCAATGCTAAAGATTTTGCCGTCGACGAGGCCGTCAAAGGTATTGTCATTGACGAGTCCTTCGATGCTGAGAGTGTCGATAACGCCGTCATCGACGAGGCCGTCATCGGCGGGTCCCTCGTCGTCGAGACCGTCGCCGGCGTCTTCGTCGACGGGTCCCTCGTCGACGGGACCGTCGATGGTATCTTCGTCGACGGGTCCCTCGTCGACGGGCCCCTCGTCGACGGGGCCGTCGATGGTATCTTCGTCGACGAGTCCCTCGTCGACGGGGCCGTCGATGGTGTCTTCGTCGACGAGTCCCTCGTCGACGGGGCCGTCGATGGTGTCTTCGTCGACGATCCCTTCGTCGTCGGGGTCGTCGATGGTGCTCTCGTCGACGACGCCGTCGTCGACGTGTCCGATGTTGGCGTCTTCGTCGACGAGATCTTCGTCGACGAGGTCGTCGATGATGTCTTTGACGACGAATCTTTTGGAGACAATGTTTTCGTCGACGACGGCCGTGCGGTCGTCGACGGAGCAGACGTTTTAGACGATGGAGCCTTCGTAGAGAAGGATTTCAAAGACTGTGACTTGGTTTTTGATATCAAAGGTGGAACAGACATCAAAGGTGAAGTGATAGCTGAAGTGGTAACCACAGAAGTAGAAGAGGAGGTAGAAGTCCAAGTAGTGGTAGGTACAGACACCAGAGTTAAAGTTTTGGTCTGGGTAGTACTCACATGTGAAGAAGCCGATGCACTCTTAGAGGGTTCTGAAGCTTTCTGAGAGGATTTCAACATTTTCTTTCTCTCAGGAGAAGCATTGTCCGTGGATCTAGCTCTCTTGCTAGAAGTTGAGGCTTTGTCCTCCTCATCAGTGGATGAAGACTTCAGCCTCAAAAGAACCCTTGCCTCCCTATCCCTGATGGTTTTCTGAGGGAAGGTACGGCAAATTCTACATTCCTTCACCACATGTGAAGGGTGTAGACAATAAATACAATCCGAGTGCTTGTCATCCACATGGACTCTCTTCTTGAAGCAGGTTCCACAGGGTTTGAAAAGAGCTTTCCTTTCAGACATTTTAAGCTTGAAAATCCAAAAAACTGAGTAGGCACTCAGGGAGACTCCCTTACACATGAAGTGCGGTGAAAATCTGAGGAGAACTGCCTGAGCAGGGAAGGTTCTAGAGGGTGAGGACAGCTGATTGGCTGAGGCTAATATTTCAGGTCTTTTTACATAATGATGTAGATAGGCTGCTAAGTTTTGAGGCCTAGTTAGGCCTTTAGGCTTTTCCAGCCTACTACAAGAAATTTTAGGCACTGCTATTATATATTTTATTTACCGTGGGACTCCCGCCTCGACGACGGGGAATGATTCAGGCATGTGAATCTATGAAAGATACCCTAATACTGGATAAGGGGAATGGTCACATCAAGGCGTGCTGCTTAAGTAACTAGAACTGAGCACTTGCCTTTGCGCAATAATTTAATGTTTTCATACGAGTGCAGTCCGGTGGGAAAAACAGCTTGTTATTGTGCTGAAAACTGTCAGGAATCATAAGTGGGTGCACATTTAACACTAAATAGGAATCGAAATAATCTAGTAGAAACTTAATGTTTTCACCGAATACAAAATAAATAATACTGAAAACTAAAAAGACGTACATTAAACTTAATGTAGACAGATACGGACAGCATTGTTTAAAAATAAGAAAGTTCCATTAAACCGAGCGCAAATGCCCTTCTCAGTTATATAGCGCTCTGAATCTCCTTTAGGCGCTGATATGAATAGAATACATCACTGCAGAGTCTGCCGTCAGCCACAGATCTACCGAACAGTCCGGAGAGCACAATCTATAGACCTGCTACTTTAGTGATGACTTTGTCAGAGACTGCGACTCTCGAGGACATCTTGCTATCTTGCTCCTCATGCTATTGAATGTAGGGAGCAGTTAACATAGACAGTAGCGATCTACGGGCTGGGGAGGGTTATGAGATATTCAGAACGTAATGAGCGTGCAGACATAGAGGCATGATGGCTCAAGTCAAGCCTTGGACTCGGAGTCATCACTCCTAGCTTACATCACATTCACAGTTTACTGTTTACTTCATGCGAGTCCATGGCCTGCCCTGAGCAAACTTTGCCTCCGGCTCGGGCACAGGGCATCTGACTGCGTGCAAGTAAGTACAATGCCACTGCGCGGCCCCGGCTAGAAGAAGGCTGCAAGAAAGGCAGGGGCCGGTGCAGGGCCTTTAACTTAACCCCGGAGGCCGGAGCTTATCTACCGCCGGTGACCATCACGCACTGTCACGCTAGCCACCACTCTCAAGAAGAAAAAAAACAGCATTGGTAATGGCTGCTGTTACAGTACTTACGGTTGGTGGTGGTAGTAGGCAGCCGGGGGCAGCACTAGTACTGCCTGCCTTTATTCGATAGGCCGGGTGGCCTAGGCCTGCTGCTGCCTGCACTCAAAGTCGTCTGCCTGAACCACTGATGACGCGAGGTGCGTGCGGGTGGGCCGGGCGTTTTGGAAAAAAACTCTACGCACGAGAATGATTTTAAATGCTTTTTAGCATGCACGATTTCTTTACAAATGAAACTAAATGTATCGCCATTGAAAGAGCGACTAGCTTCTGCCTGAGATTCTAACCTGTGTGACCAGAACACTACACAGGCCTGGGCAGATGTTCAGTCTACAACTGCGATCTAATTTCCGAAGCTCCCATTGGTGGACTTTCCTCGCTCGCCCCCACCCAACCGGCTCGTCGGATGTCTGCGTGTAATCTCGGGCGCGCATGCGCAGAGAGGCTTGGCTGTCACGACACTGCACATGAAGCCGCGGAGCAACAGAATACACGTATCATTCTGATGGTAGGGGGGGCGGCGGTGTGTGTGTGTGTGTGTGTGTGCACGTGGGGAGGGGCGGCGGCTGTGTGTGTGTGTGTGTGTGTGTGTGTGTGTGTGTATATGAGTCTGTGTGTGTATGCGCGTGCCTTTGGCCGGCCTCAGTAACGCTGTGTGTGGTGTTTGCGCTCGGGTTCTCTGTGTGTGTGTGTGTGTGTGTATGTGCGGGGGCGGGGGTGGGGGGGGATCTGCATGTGTGTGTGTGTGTGTGTGTGTGTGTGTGTGTGTGTGAGTGTGTGTATGCGCGGCGGCGGGGGGGTCTGTATGTGTGTGTGCGTGCTTCCAAGGAACCATGGGAGAGAGGAAGCGAGCGTGACCTGATCCGTTTACGCGCGCGTGCACATCACTTGTCTCCTGTCTCCCTTGGCTCCTTGAAAGCAAAAACGATTACAATAGAGTTTTGCAGCGACGATCGCTTTGCGATCAGTTCGCAGTGTGAAACCTAAAAAGGACTCGAGACACTCACCGGTGATAATTCTGACCCAGTTACAGGGTAAAAGGAAGGCCACGGGTGGGGCAGCTTCAGGGTAATGGTGGCAAACAAACTGGTAAGTCCGTGTTCTTCAGGTTGGTGAAATTGTGGAACACGAGCGGGTTAGTCCGTGTTCGTCAGAACCTACGAGGAGAGGTATCAAGGGTCAGAATGTGGATGGGCCCCGGTCTAGGATTCATAGAAAGAGTTGGAAGAAAAGAAAATACCTTAAGTGCCGGGTTCTGATCGTGCTCTTCTGCAAATTGAGAGGCCAAATGAATGGCCGAAGACTGGTTATAAGGAAGTGAGTCGGACGCTGAGGAGGGGGTATAACCAGAAGACTAGAGCGGTGACTCTCCATGATACCGGAAGTGTGGAATGGGAGTATCCATGGCTGGGCGGGGTGAACAAGTGAGTCACTGCGACATGGTGAAGTGAAAAGAGTGATCAGAGATAAAAACACAGGATCATATTTGTACATTAGCAGAGTCTCCTAAGCGTGATTATCCAGCTGATTAAAACGCTATAATGGTTACAGTACAACATAGTTTTTGACACATAGAAAAACAGTCAGTGAAAACCTTAGTATTGAGTATAATGTTGTTTGCGAACAGGTGAGTAAATTGCAAATTGAGACAATGCGTAAAAGGAGGGGGCAGGTCGAATGACCAGAAGCAATCATTTTAAAACGAAATTGTTCATGACACATGGAGAATTAGACAGTAGAATCATGGTATTGGATGTTATGTTGATGGGAAACAGGTGAGTAAATCCATATAAAGACAATGCGTGATATGGTGAAACAAAGGGGGCAGGTTGAGTGAACATTTCATAGACAATGGACAGACCATCGAGATTTGGTAGTGGGATTAAAATTAGGAATGGAGGCAAACAGGCAATACCTACATATCAGGAGATTAGGGGCAGGAAAACGAAAACAATGTGCACTCGAAGTGCGTTCTGTTTGGCGTGACCTGAGCAGCTCAAGTGCCCAGGAAGTATTGCAGTTCGTGGTCGATGTTCTGACCATACTTGACAGTATGTAAGCGCATGATCCAGGTTGCTTCGAGACATCCGAGTCTAAGCTCACGGTTGCCCCTCCTCACATTGGGTTTGGCAATGTCAATTCCGAAAAAGGAAAATCTTTTGAGGTTACCTTGAGTTGGACATGTTCCCATGTGTAGAGCCATGGGATAGCGGGGGTCTTGTCGGTGCATGGCTCTTGCGTGTTCGCTAATGCGATCCTTGAGGGCCCTAATGGTGATGCCCACATATTGGCTGTGGCAAGTGCATTCGAGCACATACACTACAAATTTAGTGTTGCAGTTTATGTTGACTTGGATCTCGTAGTTGCGTTTGTGGTGACTGGTAAATGTTCTGACGACGTTCCGTGCCCATTTGCAAACACCACAGCATCCACATTTGTGGAAGCCCTTGGTGTGTGGAGTGAGCCAGGAAGTGGTGTTGGGAGAGTGTGGTACAGTGGGACTCAATCTGGAGCATAGTGTTCTTCCACGTCTGTAAGTAATGAGCGGTCTGGGACTAATGTTGGTGTTGAGGATTTTGTCTGCCAGTAAGATGTTCCAATGTTTGTTGATACTCTTTCTAACAACTGTGCTCAGGTCTGTGTAGTCAATTATTAGTCTTGTTTACGTGGCACTGGGTTCTGTTCTAGGTTTGGCTCGCAGGGTGCTTTCTCGATCAATCTTGCATGATCACTATGTCATTTTTCCATACCACTTGTGTTTCCACATTCGAATAGGGTTTAACAGAAGGTGTTATGTATATTCACCTTGTCCGTCTTCCATGACACCACATGCACATGTTAATTATCATGTCTTTACAGATATGTCCCTTTATTTTAGTCACTAAGTAGGATACTACTTAATTGAAATGCAAAAAGAACAATTGATGGACAGAATGCAGAACAATGTCATTCATTCACCCCAGTACAGAGATCTGGGACTAATTCCATAGTTTGTTTTGCTCACCATGCCATTCCAGTTTGGACCCGGCCATATGCAAATCAGTCTTGACCCTGCGCCCAATGGGAACAGTCCAGCTCGAAATGCCAGACTAGGTCCTCCCTGGACTGGAAACAAGCATCCTAGGACCGGTTTCGGGCTCATACATTCACCCCAGTACAGAGATCTGGGACGTGGGTCCCTTGCTCACTGTGCCACTGGATTCAAGCTAGCCTGGCTTAAGAAGTGTGGCGCCGCGGCCAGGGCGACTGACGCTGGAATCTGGGGATCACGGTTCGATCCCCTGCTCCGGCGGCAGATTAGCCCAGCACCATGTGACTCTGGGCAATAGCTCGCTTAATCTTCCCGACGGCCCCCAGCGCCTAGAGACCCTTACGGGTGATTGTGCGCTTTACAAATGTGGACTTTTACTTACATACCCTGAAACCGCTCCCAGGATGCTGGTTTCTGGTCCAGGGAGGGCCTGGCCTAGCAGTTCGGTCTGGACTGTTCCCATGGGGCACAGGTTCAGGACTGATTTGCATACGGATGGGTCCAAACTGGGGTGGCGAAGTGGGCAAAAGAACGATGGATTTAACCCAGATCTTTTGACTGGGGAAGAATGTTTGCATTGTCAGCATTCCGTCCATTATTTGTTTGCTGCAACACTTTTCACCCTAAGTGGGATGGGTATGCCCAAACAGGGTCCCTTGCTCACTGTGCCACGGATTCAAGGTAGCCTGGCTGAAGAAGGGTGACATACCCTGAAACCGGTCCCAGGATGCTTATCACTGGTCCAGGGAGGACCTGGCCTAGCAGTTCGGTCTGGACTGTTCCCATGGGGCACAGGGTCAAGACTGATTTGTATATGGCAGGGTCAAAACTAGGGGTGGCGTAGTGGGCAAAAGAACAATGGATTTAACCCTGATCTTTTGACTGGGGGAGAATGTTTGCATTGTCAGCATCCAGTCCATCATTTCTTTGATGTAACACTACTTAATTGAAAGCACCAAATGAATTAAGAAAGTGTCTTTGAAACTGTTCTCATTATTCAGGTCATCCGCAGGACCCCGATAACCAACAGTTCTCGTTATTCAGGTCATCCGCAGGACCCCAATGACCCAAACAGAGAAAGCCATACTCATCAACCAATACAATGACAAGAAACTGCAAGGGGTAAATCTCCAGTACTTGATATATTTAAAAGAATGAATAGTGTGTTGCTGAATATGGTGGTTCTTTCACACTGGCCAACATGTAGAGTTGACTAGATCCCATGTCGTGGCATACCTAGGCTACTGGATCATCATTCATACTGGTCTACAATACGTGTTTCTTGCCATATTTGTTGTTTTGGTGCATTTAAATATGATATGCAATTTTCCTCAAGTAATCAAGTCCGCTTACCCCAAACTGGCAAGGATAAGCCTAAAATCCCTTACAGAAACCTGCTTCTAATTTTTGGAGCTAGACTTTTTAACTTTGACAAGACTGAAGCCTCCTCAATGCCCTGAATTACATTATTAATTATCAAAAACACAATCATAATACCATTGACACAAATAGGAGAGGATCTTCCATTCACTAGAAAAGGGTAGTTACGCTTTATTCAACAGTCTTCACACACTCTCTCCTTGGCTTTTGAACAAAATGCAAAAACAGTTAAAGATGAGCTGTAAATGATGGGAAATAAACTTGTCACATACAGCTCAGCAATATGAATAAGTGAAGTGCAACAAACTAATTGTAGAACACTTTACTGACAAAGCACGGTCCAACGCAGTGCTTTAAAGAAGAGTCTGAAAAGCATGGTGTCTAAGGCACCAAACATTTTGGCAGAGTATGATGTATCCACTAGTACAGAGCGTTGTAATATATAAATAAGATTATGTTACTTACCCTGTAAGCATCTGTTCTTGGCATGTAGAGCTGTAGATTCACATGCATTGCATACTCCTGCTAGCTAGTATTGGGTCCAGATGTTTGCAAGTTGTTTTTCTTTGAAGAAGTCTTATCCAGTCACGAAGTAGGGGGGACATCTCCTTTTAGTGATATTGTGCATGGGCATCGACTCCACAGATAGATTGTTTTCCCGCAAGAGGGTGAGAATGGAGTAAGTAAGTGAAAATAGACATGTCCATGCAAGATCGCTGACGGCACCAAGGCGCCCAGAGGTGCTTCAAGAGGTAGGAGCGCTGAACGCTCCTGGGGGCATATACTGCGGTATCCAGCGTGCCATGAGGGGAACGACCAGCACACTGCAAACTACGCTGTGAGGGGAACGGCAGAGGTCCCAGCAGCCCCAGCACACGCCGGTCCCATCAGCAGTGGGACACTACAACTCCCAGCTGCCCCGGGGACCGGCGCAAGATCGCTGACGGCACCAAGGCGCCCAGAGGTGCTTCAAGAGGTAGGGGCGCTGAACGCTCCTGGGGGCATATACTGCGGTATCCAGCGCGCCGTGAGGGGAACGGCCAGCACACTGCAAACTACGCTGTGAGGGGAACGGCAGAGGTCCCAGCTATTCCAGCAGTCCCAGCACACACCGGTCTCATCAGCAGTGGGACACTACAACTCCCAGCTGCCCCGGGGACTGGCGCAAAATCGCTGACGGCACCAAGGCGCCCAGAAGTTCTTCAAGAGGAAGGAACGCCTCTCGCCCCGCGAGTCGCGCGCGGGAGAAGCCCGGGACAAGGGCGGGCCAGCAGAGGTCGGGTCGGGCCACCCCCCTTGGCCCACAGGATGGGGAAACGTAAACTGAATCAAAACATGGATGAAGGTAAGAAGGCTAAAGTCCCTAGGAAAAATGAAACCATCATATCCTATCTGACATCTGCTGTGGGGGCCTTAAACATCCAAATTGCTAATGCGGAAAAGGAACTGGGGCTTGATTCATCCCCCACCATACCAGCCAATTCTTTTTTTTTTTTTTTTTTTTTTTTTTTGAAAAACCTTTATTTGAGTAAGCAAAAAAGTACAAGGATGGGCCTACAACCACACGGGCCGGCCGCTAAAAGAGGAGTGGACACATATCATATATGCCCGCAGAGGTAAAAGTCAATCAACAATGCAATACTCAGCTCTATTTACAGGACAAAAAACAGATTTTATTTATATGAAAGAACAAACACACACAAAAGGCGAAAGTATAGTACCGAAGGTCAGCTCAATGGATGTAAGGGGGGGGACAGCAACAGAAGTACAGTAGCAAAACACTAAGCACTGAGGAGCTCGGAGGGAGGGGGGGGGAAGGGACCCAGAAGTCAGTACAAAAAAGGGGAGGGGGAGGGCCGGAGACACCAGCACAACCCCTATATGAAAGGTTCCAAGAACGCCTGCCTATGGAGACAGGGCAAGCCCAACAGTGCCCACAAGGGGAGGAGTACAAATGTCGCCACGGTAGTCGTTCCAGTGACCCCACATCTTCACCCATGCCCTGGGTCTGCCCCTGGCCACATAGACAGTTTTCTCACGGAACATGGACCAATCCATGTTATCCGCCCATTTCGAGAGGTCAGGGGGCCTGGAGGCCCCCCAGAGTTGTGCAATGTCTCGCTTCGCAACCATATATCCCAGGGTGGCCCATCTAGTCTGTGCCACCGAATAGTCCGTGGGCTCCCAAACATTCAAAAGACATCGACGAGGTTCCGGACACAAGGACACACCTGTCACCACAGCCATCACTTCAAGCACGGCCGCCCAATAAGCAGCTACCATCGGGCACTCCCAGAGAATATGTAGGAAAGTAGCACGCAATCCACACCCACGCTTACACAGTCCATCGGAGGAAAAGCCCATCACCACCAGTCGCGGTCCCGTCACGTACACCCGATGAAGGATCTTCAATTGAACCAGACGGAGACGAGCCGGAATAGCCACCTCCTTCGGGGAGGAGAGGGCTGATTGCCAATCCTCATCATCAAGTTCCAACCCATCTCCCATCCACAATTCCCGAAGTCGGGCCAATAAGTCGGACCGATTGTTAATCAACTTTTTATAGATCAGGGAAATAGTGCTATCAGGAAGATGTCCATCAAGGATACGGTCCTCAAGGGGGGGAAGAGTCAGGTGGAATCTCACCAGGAGCAAACACCGAAGCCAGGGCGTGCCTGAGCTGTAAATAACGAAAGAATTCCCGACCACTCAGGCCATAGTCAGCCTGGAGGGCCTGAAACGAACGCACAGAACCCTTAGAGTACACATCCCCCACCTTGGAAATCCCAATCATGTCCCAACGGTCGAAACCCTTGGAAGACCAAAGACCGCCCAGACGTTCGGAAGCATAAAGCGGCGTCGCCAACGTCAAGCGATCCTCCCAGCCCAAGCTCACATTCGCGGCACGCCACACCGTCAAAGCAGTCAATGTAGGTCCCACAAGATGGCGCCCAGCGGAGCGAGAATAAAGCACTCTGTTAAAGTCACCTCCCGGAAGCTGAAGTTTATCCATTTCAAACGCCGGATTACGACCTGGCGAAAACATAGCGTGATTGATAGCGGACAGATGGGAAGCCCAGTAATATCTCTTAATATCGGGGAGCGCCATGCCCCCATCATACCACGGGATGGAAAGTTTCGCGAGAGCAATGCGCGGACGCCCATCCCAAATAAGCTGCCTCTGAAGGCTCTCAATCTCCCGAAAATAGGACTTAGGGATAGAATCAAAATAATTCTGGAGAGCATAGAGAAACCGCGGCAATGACATCATCTTAAACAGGGCCGCCCGACCCAGGGGAGACAGGGGAAGTCTGCGCCAACGGGCAACGTCCAAACGTAGCCTAAGTAACGGGGGAAGGAGATTACGATCAAAACGAAGGGACGAGTCCAAGGTAACAAAAACCCCCAAGTATTTGAAGCCATCCCTGGCCACCTGAAGAGGAAGTCTGCTCGGCAACGGAGGCAAGACACCAGACAAAACATACACACAGGATTTAGTCCAATTGATGACGAGGCCTGAGTTAGCGCCAAAGGACACAAGAACGTCAAATAAAACAGTTAAAGACTTGCGAGGGGAAGTAAGGTACAAAAGGATGTCGTCCGCATAAAGCGAGACGCGGTCTTCGAAGTCCGGGGCCCAGCGAATCCCTTTAAGGGACGGTTCCCACCGGAGCCAGGCCGCCAATGGTTCAAGAGCGAGCGCAAACAACAACGGGGACAGGGGGCAACCCTGACGGGTACCCCTGCCCAAGGAGAAGGGAGCCGACACTCTACCGTTTACCACAACTTGTGCCAGAGGTTCCGCATACAACAACTGAATCCAGCTAATAAACTCGCACCCGAATCCGAATTTCTCAAGAGTCGCCCATAGATAGGGCCACTCCACAGTATCAAAGGCCATAGAGGCATCCAGGGACGCCAAAATGGCCGGCTCAGTCAGAAGCCCCGCCCTCGCCATCACGCCGTGAAGGCGTCGCAGATTCAAAGCAGTGTTGCGATGCGGGATAAAGCCAGACTGATCCGGATGGACCAAATCCCCGAGAACCGAAAGGAGACGAGTCGCCAAAAGTTTTGCCAAAACCTTGGGTTCAACATTTAACAGGGATATGGGTCTATATGAGGAACAGAGGTCACGTGGTTTACCATCTTTAGGGATGACGACAATTGTCGCCAGGCGCTGATCATAGGGAAGGATGTGACGTTCACGAGATTCTAGAAACATGGCGCGAAGATACGGCGCCATCTTATCGGGGCGTAGCTTGTACAACTCAATGGGCAACCCGTTCGGGCCCAACGCTTTGCCCGAACGGAGCGAACGGATAGCAGTCGCTATCTCATCATTCGTAAAAGGGGAGTCCAAAGCAATACGGTCCAGGTCGGTGACACAGGGCAAAGTGATATCGCGCAAGAGTAAGCGGGAGTCAGCTACGTCCCTCTCAGACACGGGAGCATACACAACACGGAAATATTCCGCAAAACGATCAACAATGGCAATCGGATCAGTCACATTCTCACCACTCGCAGACTGAATCACAGGCACCACACGATTAACTCTTTCCTTCTTGTCCAACCACGCTAGGAGTTTGCCCGCCTTATCACCCACATCGTACAATCTGCCTTGTTGCTCACGAAACATCACCTTAGCAGCGTCTGTGACCAGGGATTTATATGCAAACTGTTTTAGACCCAGGGCATGGAGCTTCTCAGGCGTGACACCAGATTCCAACTCATCCTCCAAAGCAGAGATCTCCCCCTCAAGGTCCACCACCTCCCTCCTCCCGGCTTTCTTGGCTTCAACAATCAAGGAGAGGGCCTGTCCACGAATCACAGTTTTAAAGGCTTCCCACAGGGACACAGCCGAAGGGACCGACCCCTCGTTCTCCAGGAAATATGCATCTATGGACTTGAGCAAGAGGGTACGAGTCTCAGGAGAGGAAAGATACCATGGGTTAATTGGAGCCACTCGGCCCGCTGTCTCCACCCCAACCTCGAAACGAAGCCAAAGCGGCGAGTGGTCAGAAATACCCCTTGGCAAATGCAAAATCTCGCGAACCGCTGACGACTGGGCCGCGGGCATCAGGAAATAATCCAGCCGAGACAGACTGCCATGAGCCCCAGAATGGAAAGTGTATTGGAGCTGAGTGGGGTGCAAAAGTCGCCAGCAGTCCACAAGGCCAAAGGTGTCTAGAAACCCACCCAACCACTGCTGAGCCTGCGGAGTATCCCTAGGGGGATGGCGATCGTGAAGGCCGGAAAGCACCGAATTAAAATCTCCGGCCAGGAAGAGAGTACTTTCAGGGAGATCTAACAAAACACGGCCCAAATCAGTGAAAGTAGAAGTCTGTAAACCCGGGGGAACATAAACATTAAAGAGAGATAGGGTGCGGCCCTCATATCTACCCACCAAGACAATATACCTCCCACGGTCATCCTGAATCACCTCGTCAATCGCCAGGGGAAGGGAGGTTCGAACAAGGATACCCACACCCCTAGATCCGGAGGTAAACCCCGAGTGCGCATACCAGCCAATTCTGACTCCATACTGCCCCTGGACACGGTTCCTACCATCCCATTAGAACCAGACATCATGATTGTGAACGTACCACAGGTTCCCCCTAGTGATGTGTGCAACCTGGACATCATAAATAGGAGTAGTGTTGAGCAGCTGAAGGACCGGGACTCTATGCACCATAGAGGAAAACGCAACCACAAAAAGGGATCCCGCACACAACCCAAAGTAATATCTGTTGTTAAGCCTACCCCTAGCAGCCCTGCGCACCTGGTGGAACAATTAGAGGAACTATTTGAATCTCGACTGGAGTCTGCTCTTGTGAACATTGCAAAGGATATAGTAGGTACCTTGAATTCATGTGTGGCCAATATTCTAAAAAAATGAGAACACATTGACGAGTTTATAAAGGATTTTAGCATACAACAAAGTGCCCACAAACATGGCAGGGAAGGTCAGGGAGGTCGGGTATCAACAGAAAGTAAGATCCCGATCATGGACACTGATCTACATACTATCCCTGCCACTGTGCACATAAATAACACCTCACAGGGAAACAGGGCTGAGACATCATGTGGGGGTAAACAAAACGATTCCCCCAATGGGATCCCAAAAATATCCATTGGAGCTGAGAGGTCCAATCATAGATCTGGCTCGAGTAACCTGGGCACTTTAAACCTACCTCCACACGCGGCACCCTCAGTGGTAATTTTAACAGGTGTACCTTGTTTAACTAATGGATCAGTGGAAACTGAGTCTGATCTCATGAATAGAACCAAAAGGTGGTGCTCCCAGTTTAGTAGCGGGAGTGTTGAGGTCGCTGCAAATATTAACATGGTTAGACGTGTAGACTGGGTAGGCAAGAAAAAGAAATGTATACCAGGGGATTGTGTGGTGGTTAATTTTAATACGGTTAGTATTGCCGACAGCTTGCTGTGGGATGGATCAGAGATCGATGGGACTGGCATTAGGCCGCTCCTATTTGGGTTCTTCTATCCTCCTCACATTTACCCCTCTTCCACTTATTGTCAGCTTAATTCTCATGCCCAAAGTGCACCACTCTTTTTGCGCCCTGTTTCGAGAGATTCAGGCAGGGAGAATATCTCCTATCAAACTCGTCAGTCTAGGATGAGGGAAGAGGCTCAGGGATCAATTCCTCCACGTTTACCCAGTTTACAGACCCAAGGGAGTCAGCTTACATTAAATCTGACAAACAGATTTTCTCCTCTCTCTAGTTTGGATGCTAATGACTGACTAACCCATACACAGCAGAATGGAATAGTACTGGAGAGGGAGAAAGACTGTCGTGTCACCCATAGTCTATTGAGCTGGAACGTGGCTGGGTTGAGTAAGAAAGCTGGAGATGACCGTTGGTCCCATTTGAGTCCCGATACAATATTATTGCCCTACAGGAGACCTGGGACACTGAGGATAATTTTTATATGGATGGGTATAGCAGCCATTGTATGAAAGCGACCCCTGGTTTAGCCGGGAGACCCAAAGGTGGGCTGTATATGCTTATCTCACTCAAACTAATGGGCACATTTAGAAAGCTGGAGACAAGCTCAGTTAATATCCTATGTTTAGAGTGGATAAGACCTAAGTACCCAACCATTCTATTGATCAATTTTTATAATGCTCCAGACAAGAACATGCAGAACTTGCATTTAGATTCTTTGTCTAGTTTTTTTAGATGATTATAAGTCAAAACACAAAGCTTTATTCGATGTAATATTAATGGGTGATTTTAATATACATCCCTGCAGGTGGGACTGTATGGCAGAACAGCAACTGGGTCCTCCCGGCTCGATCAGTACCCATGTAGAACATACACCACAAGGGGAAGCTCTGGAAAATATACTTGCCAACACGAACCTGTTTGAGGTAGACGGGGCTAGGGGAGAGGGCAGTGCCCCGACCTTCAAAGGCAGAGATGCGGATACAGTGATTGACTTTATTTTTGTAACAACTGACATAGCAAAAATGACCATTTCTTACAAAGTCGTAATATCTGCTTTTAGTGATCATAACCCCCTGGAATTGTTAGTGATCCTAGGGGAACATAGGACTAGACGGGAGGATGGACAGACTGGTCCTACTAATGAACTTGTTCCCAGGGATCAAGGGAGGAGACTCAATTGGGCCAAGATAGTTCCAGACACGTTTATGCAGGATCTTAATATTAAGGTACATGCAGACTTGGTAATTTGTACAGATGACAAGGCAGCTGATAAAGACATCATCGGCTCCTTTGTTGCCATCTGTACTCAAAACAAGGAGGATCTGAGATGTAAAAGCAAGCGGGAGGCTTCAACAAAACCCAGGTGGTTTGACGCTAACTGTGCTAAAACTCATAAAGATCTAATGTCAGCCTTAAAGCAAATCCCTAGGGATCGTACACTCGTAGCTGAGCGAAGAAAAAGTTACAAGATGGCGATGACAAATCGTAGAAAGGCCATAAAGAGGGAGGCCTGGGAAAATCTTATGTCAACCGATGTCATCAAAAATAGCAGTACATTCTGGGCTACAATTAATCACTCATATTTTACGGGAACTGATAATTTGCCCATGGATTGTGTGATTACTGACGAGGCCTGGGTCTCCCATTTTAGTAAAATATATGATAGTGAAGGGAGTGTCATGGTAGAGCTAGGCCTGGAAACCACGTTTGCGCCATTATGTTTTAATGAGATGGAGGTCCTAAAAGCCATAGAGAAAATGAAAAATAAAAAGGCACCCGGCCCTGACTGTGTGCCTGCGGATCTATACAGATCTCTGCCTAAATTGTGGGCCAGAATATTAACTAATGTTTTCAACTCTACATTGACAGCAGGGCTTCCTTTATCATGGGCGACTTCCATGATAATACCCATATTTAAAAAAGGATCAAGGAGTGACCCCGCCTGCTACAGGCCGATCTCTCTGATTGACTCTGACGTTAAGATCTTGGGCAGAGTCATTCTACAGAGACTTGATGATTGTCTGAAGGAGAAGGGGGTCCTCTCTGAACTACAGTATGGGTTTAGGGCCAAGCGAGGCACACTTGACCAGTGCCTAAATCTTTATATGCTAATCAGCAAATATACCCAAGCCAAGGAGGGACTGCTATACTTGGCCTTTATGGACCGGACTTCGGCCTTCGACTTCGTCAACCGTGCCAAGCTGTGGTCTATTTTGTTTAACTTAGGGATAGACCAACCACTGGTGAATTTTTTGGCTGTACTTCACCAAGGACTCTCAACTGTCATCAGAGTAACTAAGGAAGGGGGATGTACTAAGCCTTTTAGTTCCAAACGCGGTGTCAGACAGAGGTGCATTCTTGCACCCCTTCTGTTCACGCTATATATAAACTCTCTAGAAAAATCCCTAGAAGGGGTCACACCAGACATACCACATGCTGGGAACTATGCGTTACCAGCCCTTCTTTATGCTGAAGACGCGGTGCTTCTAGCCCGCACAGGCCTGGGGCTGAAGAGACTCCTTCATGCTTTCGGGAAGTTCATGCAATCCCTTGACCTTCAGGTAAATAACAAAAAATCTCACATCATGGTGGTGGGTAAACGTCCAAAGGCTGTGAAAATAAGACGCTTTACATGTAATGGTGAGGAGGTATCCAGGGTACCGGTATTCTCATACCTGGGAGTAATTTTTTATGAAAAGTGTACCTGGGCCCCCCAACTTCAATCCAAAGGTATAGCTGTTTCTAGATCAGTTGCAGCCCTAAGGAGCCTTGCCAAACACTTGGGGTCTCGACCCACTGAGGCTCTCCTAACAGTCTACAACTCTAAATGTCTTTCTATAGCTTTATATGGTGCATCACTATGGGGCATTTTACCACAAAACAAATTGCAGACTATAGAGAATACATTTTTGAGATCTCTTTTAGCAGTCCTCCAATCGACCCCAGTTTTTTCAATACACTCAGAGTTAGGACTTGGATATATTTCTGATAAGTTACAAATAGCTCCACTAATCTGCTGGGCTAAAACATGGTTGAATGACGAAATTACCCTTAACCACACCATCCTTGAGGATTGTATGGCTTTGGATAGAGTAAATAAAATCCCTTGGATAGTATACATTAGGAATACTTTATGTAGACTGGGCCGGCCGGATTTATACACCTCACCAAGATCGATACATAAAGGTGATGTTAATTGGATTAAGGAGAGCTTTCTGGGACTAGCCATGCAAGAATGGGAAGCAGTGGAGGTCTTAAAACCTAACATCAGAGCAAATTATATGCTCCTGACCACTCCAGAAATTGAACCCTATCTACGGATTGTTACCATCCCGTTCCATCGACATCTGCTGGTTAGATTCAGATTCAATATTATACAGTTCTCCCTTGGTAACTATCCAGTATGGGGAAAACCTGAACATTCTATTCCCTGCAGCTGTGACAATTTTTCGGACCAATCGCTAATGCATTTTGTTATGTTTTGTGATTATTTTGCTGATATCAGAAAACAGTTTTTACTACCTTTACTGAAAGAGGCGGGGTTTACACAAGTGCGTCCTGCCCTACTATACCTACAACTACTGGGTAGTATTAAGGTGATTTTTGGGGTTGCAAGTTTTCTGGTTGCTGCTATTCGTAACAAGGCAAAAAGGACGACTGATGGAGAATGTCGAGGCATGATTGCACTTTAATTGATCTTTTACTAATTTGTATGTGGCGTTTTGTTTTTATATTTTAATCACTTTTATAGTGTATATAAGAATTTGAAATGAATTTTTATACATGAATTGTCTGATTTTATCTAAACTGTTATGTGATTGCTTTTATGATTTTAATTAATCGAATAAAGCTGATTTGACTGACTGACAGACATGTCCATGTGTTTGTAATGTAAATTATGAGAACTGCAACAACTACAGGTGCCCGGGGAGGTGGGAGGAGGCATGTAAATCTATGGCTCTACATGCCAAGAACAGAAGCTTACAGGGTAACATAATCCGTTCGAGGCATGTGTGCTGTAGGTACACATGCTTTGCATAGATTATATAGCAGTAGTCTCCCAAAGCGGTGACTAACCAGTAGGTGTTGAAGTTGTTTGAAAAAGTGTCTTTATCACTGCTTGCCACACATTGGCTTGCTGACGTGCTAACACATCCACACAATACGTTTGCTTCAAGAGATTTTAAAATTTTCATTTGTAGTAAATAGTACTAACATAAAAGCAAAAACACATTATTTATTTTGAAATGGTTTTTAAACAAACTTCATTGAAATGAAATTAGTTGTTTTGATGTGCTTTATAATGGTGCTTTCTTCTGTATTCTTAGCTCAATTGCAAAGATTTTTATCAATCACGCAATAGAGAATCTTCTACTTATTTTACTACCACACAATAGTGTTTAGTAAATGTGTGTGGTGTGGACCATGTTGCTGACTTACAAATGTCAGCCATAGGAATGTTACCTCAAAAGGCCATGCATGCTCCTATTTTACGAGTGGAATGTGCTCTAGGCGGTATAGATAAAGTTCTTTTAGCATAGCAAGTTTGAGTGCATTTAACAATCCATCTTAAAAGTACCTGATTTAGAGATAGGATTGTCTTTGTGAGGCACTATTGCAATGCATGATGCCATCATTGCTAGCAGTTGCATGAAAGTCCTGACTGCTAAGTATTGGTTAGAGTGAAATTGTAGTAACAGAGTTTAAGTATTTTGAATTCTGGCTGCATTGGCAGAGACTAGAGCTGTGTGAGTGTTTAGAGTCGCTCCCAGATAGGATTGCATTTGTGAAGGTTGAAGATGAGACTTTTGCGTATTGAGCATAAAGCCCAATTGGTGGAGTAGGTCTAATGTAGTATGATGCAAACACTTTTAGGTCTTGGCTGGGTGTGGCAGGGCAGAGCCCTGCTCTGCCTCTCCGAGAGATCTTGTGAATACAAGATGTCTTAAAGGGATTCTAAGCCCGGCCCCTCTTTTTCATTGGGTAGCGTCAGCGTTTATGGTAAACTCTGGCTTCCCATTGGAAAAGAGGGTTTTTGGTTGCCACCCTTTCCGCTTTTTGTACTGCCTCTCTGGACACGATAGCCTGCTTTATGGCTATCGTAAAGATTTTTCTTATCTGCTTGTTTAGTTAACAAGCAGATAAGAAAATCCTTTACCACTGCTGTGAAGCAGGCACGGATACCGGTGGCTCAGGGGGTCAAGGGGAGTTCAGCTCTCCCCCAGTCACCCAGGCCAGGCTCTCCCTTCCAGCGTCTGCCAGCAGCCACTGTAACCACCTAATCACCCTGCAGTAAGTGTCCGACCTGAATAATTTTTCCTAAATCCAATTGTCCTTTGAATGGACTCTTAAGGACAATCCCTTATGTCCCATTCCTTCCCCTGATGAACTCTTTGAACTGATACATATTTCCGATCTACTCAAGACTCTTTGAATGAGCTACCAAAATCTTTCTGTTGGTGTAACTCGAACTCTTCCAATCTACTGAAGAATCTTTGAATGAGCTACCGAAATCTTTCTGTTGGTGTAACTCGAACTCTTCCAATCTACTGAAGACTCTTTGAACGAGCTTCCGAAATGTTTTTGTTAGTGTAACTTGAACTCTTGGCCCGATCCCTCTCGTTTTATTGCTCATTATTCCAACCTGTCTTTGTTGCCTTTCCTACGGAGCAGACCCCTCCCACCTCACCATGGCCGTGCGCCTTTATTTATTTAATAACCGCACCGGTTTCTCTTAAGGCACATCTGCTTGGAGTGTTTTTTGTGGGATTTCCTACAAAACAAAGCTCTCCCACCTACCGACACCTTTATTTATTTAATAACAGCTCCGCTTTCCGACCCCTCCCACCTCCCGACACAGCATGGACATGCGCCTTTATTTATTTATTAATGGTGCCAGTGTGCTTCGAAAAATGTTCTTGGCTTGCCTCCAAAACAGATCCATTGCATCTCTGACAAAGCATGCCCAGGCACCTTTAGTTATTTAATAACTGTTAAAATTATAAATACTCAATGACAAGGACACCAGTGGAAGTAAGTCCGTTTATTAACCATCCACTCTCCTCACTGGAGAGTGTCCCAACATTCTATTGTAAGCTTCAGGGCAGGGGAATCCGACTGGGTAAAAGGGAAGGGGTGGACGGGACATACCATTTGGGAGGTAAAAGTTACAACACATCTCCCTTCCATAAGGGTGACGCGGAACGATGGATAGGACCCACGGAGGTGGGACAGTAAATGTACAATGTCAAAATTGACCGAAAAACAGAATACTGAACATTACTCATGCGCCTTTACAATTTTATCAAAGCTCCACCATTGACCATTCTTAAGTTGAACCACATTAAGTACTTTAGCAATTTTACAGGGCATGTAGTATTTGCTTTGGGTGGCTCCCACTTTGGTGTTTTTCCTGGCTTGTACCCTGTCACCTATCTCCCACTGGGAATCCTTCACCCCATGTTTAGCATCATACCACCGTTTGTAATTGTCTTGGTGGAGTTGGACCTTTTCTGCCATTGTCTCCTGATCCACTACTCTGGGCTCACCACCACACAACCAACTAGGATTCAACTTGGTGCAGGGTTCTCTCCCACGCAATGCTACAAAGGGTGAAATGCCTGTGACCTTATTAGGGGAGGTGTGGTATGCCCACAGACACCTTCTAAGGGACCCTTCAATATCGTGACCGTTGGTGGCAGCTAACTGGATATGTTCCTTTATGATTCTGTTTGCCCGCTCGACTAAACCATTGGCTTTAGGGCAATACAAAGCTGTGGTCTCATGTTTGATGTCCAATCCCTTGAGAAATTCACGCATTTCTTCTGAGCTAAACTGCACTCCGTTATCTGTCACCAAAGTCACTGGAATGCTTTCTTCGACAAACACTCCATTCAAGAACTCGATCACCGCCCTAGTGGTGACAGTGTGGACAAACTTCTGCTTGATCCAATGGGTTGTGTAATCAATTAGAACCAGCATGAATCTCCTCCTTTCACCTAATTCCTGCATGGGTCCAATAATGTCCATGGCCAGCTTGCTCCATGGTTTGGTTGGCACTTTTACTGGAGACAAATGTGCCTTCTGCACCGCCTTAGATTTGTCGCTTTTGGCGCAAGCCCCACAATCCTTAACAGCTTGTTCAGTCATGGCGTCCATTCGAGGGAACCAGAAACTGGATCTGACTCTGGCTTTAGTAAGGCTACGCCCTAGGTGGCCTTCATGTGCCAAGTCGATGACCTTCTTCCTAAGGCTTTTAGGTGGAACTACTCTATGATTGCGATGGATTCTGCCTTTTATGAAACTTAATTCATTTCTCACTTCCCAATACTCTTCTAAGCCAGCTTCAAGTTCATTCTTCTTGCTCGGCCATCCTTTACCCATGTATTCTTTCAGGGCGTTTAACTCCTTGTCCTCTTTCATCTCTTCCTCCCATTCCCTCTCCGTGATCGCAGGCATCTCCGTCATTAGTATGGGACTGTCAAGGGCTTCTTCTGTTTCCCCCACTTCTGGTAACGGGGACCTTGACAGGAAATCCGCGATTTTATTCTCCTTTCCTGTCACATATTCCACGTTGAAGTTATAGTGCTCCAGCCCCAGGATCCATCTGCTGATGCGAGGTGTACAATTCTCTAATCCTTTCACGGAGAAGATGAAGGTGAGGGGTTTATGATCGGTCCGGATGGAGAACCTTACACCCCACAAGAAGAATTTGAAATGCCTAACGGCCCAGAAACAGGCCAAGGCCTCCCTTTCAATTACGGAATAGTTCCGTTCGGGGTTTGTGAGGCTCCGGGATGCAAATGCAATGATCTTCTCCTCTTTTCCATCTTTCTGAATCAGGGTCGCTCAGAGGCCCTTGTTAGAAGCATCTGTGGCCAGGATCATGCTCCTTGTTCCATAAGAACTCTTTGTTTTTCTTCATTAACTCCCTCATGGGCTCACACTTGGCAGCAAAATGGTCCACGTACTTGGACATATACTCTAAAAGTCCCAGGAAGGACTTTAGTTCTTCCTTGTTCTTGGGGCTGGGTGCTTCCTTCACTGCCTGGATTAAACTGCCCTTCGGTCTGAACCCGTCTTCTGTAATCTTGTGGCCTAAATACTCAACCTCCTTCACTTTTATTTTGCATTTTTCTTTCTTCACAGTCAGACCGGCCTCCATGAGTCTGCTGAACACCTGTCTTACAACCCCATCATGTTCTTCCTCCGTTTGTCCATAGACTAAGATGTCGTCCTGGAAACACATGGTGCGTTCTACTCCTTCTAATATCTTCTGCATGGCTTTCTGGAATATGGCAGCTGCGGACGCCAAGCCAAAAGGCATCCGTTTAAACATGTATGCTCCGAATGGGGTGATGACCGCCGTGAGGGGTCTCGATTCTGGATGGAGTTCAATTTGGTGATATGCCATGGACAGGTCAATCATGCTGAAGTATTTAGCAGGGCCCATGGTGCTCAGCATTTCGTTAATTATGGGCAAGGGATGTCTTTCCACCCATATATTGTCGTTGAGACTACGCAAGTCCACACAAAGACAAATTCCTTCCCCGCTGGCTTTGGCTGCGATAACAATCGGAGCCAACCACTCTGAGCAGGTTATGGGTTGAATTATATCTAATTCACATAGCTTGCGCAATTCCTCTTCTAAGGGTATTTTCAACTTGTGTGGCACTGGGCGTAGTTTATGTACGACTGGCCTAGCATTATACTTCAACTTGATTCTGTGTTGGAACTTGTGAAGACAGCCCAGCTCTTCTTTGAATAGCTGCCCAAACTCATCGCAAATGTTATCACTTCTCTGGGACCTGTCTGTGAGCAAAATTTGTTCAGTAGTATTGGGATCTAGGAGGATACCCAGCCCTTTTTGGTGAACCCATCCCAGTAAATTAGATCCTGATTACACTACATACACTGTACCATACGTTTCCCTGTCCTTAAAGCGTAGTTGTACATTTTTCATGCCTACCAATGGTATTTTCCCTTTGTTATACCCTGTGGGAGAAATGTCAGGCATTTTCAACTGTTTCACATTACAATTTTCCATGGATACAAAGTCATCTTTGTTCAGTAAGGTGTACGGAGAGCATGAGTCTGAGTACATTTCTACACATTGGTCATCGAGGAAGACATCACATTTTGGGTAAATCGAGTTTACGGTACTATCTATGTCTTTTACTTGCAAAATTATCTTCCCGCTTCTTTGTTCTATACACTTTACTTCCCTGGCTGCACTCTTCTCTATATTCCTACCTTCATTTCTTGTGTGCTGTTCACCATCTCTACATACTCTCGCGAAATGCCCTCTCCTATTACATTTTTTACACGTGTCAAACCTGGCAGGGCACTGGTAAAACGTCGCAAAATAGTTATTGCTGCCACACCTGTAGCATTTAGGACCCTTCTCCTTAGGCTCTCCTCTCCCACTGTAATTTTCTTTAGACCTAATCTTACACACCTCATTACATCTTTTACAGAAGCTACTTCCTCCCCATTAGTTTTCATTTCTTTAATGCATCTTGCCGTATATTCTACGGACTTGGCTATTTCAATAGCTTCTCTTAACCCTCGGTTTTTGCTAGCAACTTCTCCTGGATACGTGGGTTATTGGTGCATCTCACAAGTTGGTCCCTTATGAGGGAATCAGTTAGGCTACCAAACTCACATAGCTGTGTCAGACCCCACAATGCAGCGATGAAATTTTGCACAGACTCTTGATTACCTTGACATCTTTTGAAAAACTTATGGCGTTCCAAAACAACATTTATCCTGTCCCCAAAATGTTTCTCTAACCTTCCCATAGTTTGCTCATACACATCAACATCAGTTTCCTCCGCCCCCTCCTGTTCTAACATGGTTAGTGACTCGTAAACCTTGCGCCCTTGCCTACCCAAATTGTGTAACAATATGTGTTTTTTCCTTTCTGCCTTGCATTTTTCGCCTCCAACAGCTATTAAATATGATTCAAATAGTTTCACCCACTCCTTCCAACTGATTTCCGGTTCGCCTATCTCATTCAAGAAGGGTGGGGGTTGGCTCATGCTTGCTGCTGCCATGGTTACACCAAACTAACTTAGAGACAGGAAAATTTAACCTAGGTTTTGCACCACCACCACCGGACTATTGATTACAAGGAGTGAACACCCGCTTGAGTATCACTTCCCCAACAAGTATTACATATAGAGTCCAGTTACAACTACTAAAAGGGTCTCAAATCCAGTTAATGGTGGAGAACTACTGATTGTCTCTCCAGTTCCACACTGCCCGTAGGATGATCGCACTCACCACCACGACCTGGAGCTTGTCCATAAACCCCTAAAATCCTCCGCTCGCCTTAGCTGGGAAAGAGGGATGCACTTCGGAAATCGCCCACAAAGCAGCCTCCCAGGGCAGCAGGCACGATGATCACTGTCACCAGAAGGGGTTAACTTATAGCCAAGACCAGCGGCCCTTAGCTGCTGGTGCGCCGGGTGCGTCCTGGATATCCGGCTTAGTCAGGAGATGCTTAGACGTCCTGACAGGAAATTCGATCTTCCAAGCACCGGCTCCGGACGGCTCACCCAACTCCTCTCGAGCTGCTCGATCGCTGCGGACCCTGTCAACCACTCTCCGTTTCGACGACGACGCCTGGGCTCACCAGCGCCTCATACACTCGCCTAGTTGTTCACAGGCACCCGGAGTTATTTGGACTCAGCACGGCTCCTCACTTCTGCATGCCTAGGCTCAGCTGTCGCACTTGGCACCACACACTCTCCCGGTCCGAGGCCAAGACTCTTCAAAGGATCAGGTACGAGTTCTTATTCTGATGATACTTAACTCGAATGCGAGGCGCGCTTAAGTGATCTGGTATGCGCTAACCACCCCTTCACAACGTGGGCAGTATTTCACACAGTCTCGTCATAACCTCTAAGCGCGGCTAACCCAGACCACAATCAGCCTCAGTCAACACAACATTTACGATGTCCACGGAAGCGGGGAGACTTAGCTAGGATCCTTGTACGCCACCAATGTCTCACAGAATGCCTGCAGACGGCAGGTTGGCACTCACCCTCCTGACCTTATTTTCTTTGGCAGTCCTTCCAGTCCACTTCTTACTGATCTTTAATAGTCTCTTTTCCAATCAGGCATCAAATCCATAGGTGGCTGACCTTGTGCTCCAAGTTCTTCTTTCTTCTCCGATTTCTTCCCACACAAGTTACTTCCTTATCCTCTTGTGTGTGTGTGGAGAGAGTAGTCAAAGGGGAGATGGTTAACTACTGCCCCCTGCGCAGTTCCGTCGCCAGTGTTGAAATTATAAATACTCAATGACAAGGACACCAGTGGAAGTAAGTCCATTTATTAACCATCCACTCTCCTCACTGGAGAGTGTCCCAACATTCTATTGTAAGCTTCAGGGCAGGGGAATCCAACTGGGTAAAAGGGAAGGGGTGGACGGGACGTACCATTTGGGAGGTAAAAGTTACAACAATAACATTGCTGCTTTCACTTTGGGCTCATCTGCTTGGAGTGTTATTTGTGGGATTTCCTCCAAAGCAGACCCCTCCCACCCCCCGACACAGCATGGCTGCACACGTTTATATATTTAATGACAGCGCCTGTGTGCTTCAACATTGTTTCTTGTCTTTCCTCCAAAGCAGACTCTTCCTACCTCTGACACAGCATCGCTGCACCCCTTTATTTATTTATTTATTAACAGCTCCGCATTCAGACCCCTCCCGCCTCTTACACAGCATGGGCGTGCACCTTTATTTATTTATTAACTGCGCCCACGTGCTTCATAATTATTTCTTGCCTTTACTCAAAAGCAGACCTCTCACACTTCCGACACAGCATGCCAGTGCTCCATGATTTATTTAGTAACAGTGCCGCATCCAGACCCCCCCCCCACCTCTGACACAGCATGCCCTTACGCCTTTATTTATTAAATAACAGTGCCGCTGTTACTTGTACTCATCTGCTTGGTGTGTTGATTGCGGGATTTCCTCAAAAGAACATCTCTTCCACCTCCGACACAGAATGGCAGTGCACCTTGATTTATTTATCAACAACACTGCTTTTATTTTACATTTAAGGGCTAGAGCTGAGAGCTGCGCTTCAAAACTCAAAGCTCTATTTCTCTGCAGTGCCATGCAAATCTGCCCCTGTTGGTTGCTTTCCCTGCAGCTCTCACTTCAGAGGGGCTGTGGTTGCGGACTTCGATACCCTCCTTAATTATTGCCGTTAATACACTCTTAGGATTCAGATGGTAATGTCCCAACCACCAGCATCCTGTGCAAAGAAGCTGCAGCCTGGGGCTCAACCTGCTACTGCTCTGTGCCCAGTACATAGGGACTGAAGCTGGCCTGCTACTGCCTTCCACAGTTATCAGTAAGTGCAGGACATATTAACTTCCATGCATCCCACAGCCCTGGGCTGCCGTGCCATAAAGTGTGCATCCCGGCAGTGCTGTGTGCTGCCTCACACCGCTCACCCCATCAGCCCCTGTGTGGTGTCCCCAGTATTAACACAGTACTCAGCCCAGCACATCCAACACTATAAAATATTGCCATTCAGGGCAGCGCCAATAGCTCTAACTCTCGTTGTATTTCATCTAGACCGCCAGCCGTGACGCTTTACATAGAGCACATACAATCATGGCAGCAATCTGTCTATGCCGCCTGTTGCCTGGTTTTAAACCATGTTTCCTATACGTTTTCATTAAATTTACAAACTATTATTATCTTGTGTGTATACACCATAGCTGTCGTCCCCAGGGCTCAGTCATTATCAGACCAGTCTCGTTTTACACAGCTTTTAATCCCCCAGAGGCTGCTTATCTCACTGCCATGTAAATACTTAAGCTTTGCCAGAGGAAAACTCAATGTTTATAAGCTCAAAAACACTGGTTTAAAAACATCTCAACTGCAGAGCCAAGGCATGCTCTCAGTTAGTATTTCAATTCAATTGCAAAGTCAGCTGCTTTACCTGTTACGTTTCTGCACTGCAAACAAAATAACATAAGTTAAAAACATGATCATTTACAATGCCAATAGCTCGAACTTTCACAAATGCGAGACCTATTGCATTGCAAATGCTTGTTAGTGTGTGCTGGCTGTGAAGAGCCAATCGTCTAGGTACGGGAAAACATGAATCTGTTGTCTTCTGAGATGAGCTTCTCTACTGCTAGACATTTTGTGAATACTCTGGAAGGAGTAGTTACTCCGAATGGGAGTACTTTGAACTGATAGTGTTTTCTAGACCAAAATTGGTCTTAAGGAGCCGTCCTTTTTGGGGATTAGAAAGTACAGAGAGTAAACCCCTGAACCTTGGTACTGTAATGGAACTGGTTCTATGGCTCCCTTTGTTAAAAGACCTTGTACCTCTTGTTTGAGGAGCTGTAGGTGTTCTGGAGAGAGTTTGAGTGTGAGGTGGAATATTGGGAGGATTGCTGGTAAGCTTCGGCCAACAACCATGTCAGATAAAGTCTAGCACCCATTTGTCTGATGTGATAGACTGCCAAATGGGGAGAAAAAGGTGAAGTCTTCCCCCCGACATGTGTGAAACGATCGGGGAGAAATGTAGGCGAGTCACTGTTTATTAGTGGAAGGGGAGTTAGGCGTTGGCATACTTTTACCCCTACCTTTGAAATTGTTTCCTCTGTATCCTCCTCTATAGAAACCTCTAGAGTGAGAGGGTTGTGTGTTTGAATTATAGGAGGAAGTATTAGGGTCCGAGAACGCACTTTTGGACCTTCTATAAAATGAGCAGCGAAATGAGCATATGTTTGATGGGGACTGAAGCGCTCCCATATACTTCGCCACATTGTGTATGTTTTGATTTTTCTAGGGCATCATCTACTTGAGGCCCAAAAAGATATTGTTTGTTAAAAGGGGTGTTCAGAATAGACTGCTGAGCTTCTGGGTTAAAATCTGAAATTTTAAGTCATGCATGTCGTCGTAAGAGAATGCTGGTGTTAATTCCCCTTGCTGCAGAGTTAGCAACATCTAAAGCACATCTAATGGATGAATTAGATAGGAGTTTACCTTCTTGTACCAATTCCTGTGCTCTTTTCTTATGTTCCTCTAGGAGGTGTTGAATTAGGTCTTCCATTTCAGCCCAGTGGGCTCTATCATACCTGGCTAGTAGGTCTTGGGTCTTGGCACTACACCATTGGTTAGCGGCTTGAGCAGCTACTCGCTTACCGGATGCATCTATCAATTTAGACTCTTTATGGGGAGGTGCCTCTGCAGAAGTTTGTGAATTTGCTCACTTACGAGCATTAGAGACTACTAGAGAGTCTAAAGGCAACTGTTCCTTAAAAAATGGGATCAGATGGTGGAGGTTTATATTTGTCAACCCTGGTTGTTAATATGCTGGCACGAACAGGGTCTTTAAAGATAGCATCGGCATGTCTCATCATGCCTTTTAACATAGGTATACTCTGACTTGTCCTATGTGTAGAACCTAGTGTCTCAAATAAAATTTATTTTTCTTAAGACTCTTCATATAATGTAACCCCATGGTAAGCTGCTGCACTTGAAATCAGCTCTTGATAAGCTATATTATCATCTGGGGGTGATGGCTTTGCAGGATATAAATCTGGATTATTTACATGGGTGCATCAACATTATAGTCATTCCATGGGTCTGCTGGTAAAAGACTATTGTCAGCGTTATCATCATCACTGTGTATGTGAAGACCCCTGAGGTGTTATGTGTAAAGGATCGGAGCCTGGTAATGGTGGTAGTGGTGAAGATGGTGGAGGGGTTTGAGGATTAGGGTAAATTGAACTTGTAGCCATGCCCTTTTTTTTCTTGAGAGGAATTTTATAGCTAGGGTCTTCTAAGCTAACTTTCCTTTTGGAAAGTGTTTTTGCCAAAATATGTCCAGCATCGGGATTGATGTAAAGTTTCTTCGGCTTAGGGTCTAGCTTTTCTTTCATAAATTCTAGGATCGGTTCTGGAGACTTTGGAAGGGCATCTTTAGATTTCAGCACCAAAGGTTTTGGTGGCAAACCGGACTGGTCTTTTTTGTCCTTCAAAGTGGAAGGTTGTGATATCGAAACGGACTAGTCTTCCGGAGCAGAAGGTTTTGGCTCCGAAGACGGCTTTCCTTGACTCAGTCCCAAGCCGGAAGGTTTGACTGGTTGGATCGGTGCCGGGCCCGAGGGTGGGGCGTTGGAAACATTGTCTCGGTTCCAACTATGGCCCGAAGGCAGAGGTGGTCCCGAAGCCTTTTGTTTGGTCGAATAGAGTTTGGGGTGTAAAGGGGCTTTAGTACTCACGGTATCCTGTCCCGGTGGAACGTCTTCGGACTCCAACTCGATTTCCAGCTCGGAATCCAATTCTGGGATAGAGAATACTTCCTCCTCTTCCGCTACCGACACTTCGACCTCTTCATTTTTGGATTCTTCTCCAAAGATATCCAAAGTATGTTGTATGTTTTGTTGCTGAATGGCTCTTTGTTGGACGATCTCGCTGAGTCTTTTTCGATCGAAATGACCAACAAGCCTCACAATCATCTTCTTTGTGCTCCAGTGAGAGGCACAAGTTGCAGACTTTATGCAGGTCGGTGCAAGGGGACTTGGAGTGGCACCAAGGACAAAATTGAAACAAAGTCTGTTCCATCGGCAGAAGGCTGGCTAGTACGGACAGAGTAGAAGTCAACCGACGCGGCTAGGCCCGAAGGCCACCCACGGAGTCTTCAACAGCAGATGGAGTTTCCCCGATAGATTAGATACACAGAAAATAGTGAAAACAATACCGTTGAGCGTACAGTGGATTGTGCACTGAGGGGAACCCGAAGGATGGTTTCAAAACAGAGCGCTGCAAACCAAGTCCAAAACTGACAGACAGCACTCTTTCAATGGAGTCGATGCCCTGCGCAATATCACGTAAAGGAGGAGTCACCTTACCTTGTGGCTGGAAAAGACTTCGTCCGAAGAAAAACGACTTGTGAAAATCCGAAACCAACACTAGATAGCATGAGTATGCAAAGCATGTGTATCAACAGCACACATGCTTCGAACATATACATTCTATAACTGAAGCAGATAAGGTGTCAAATTTTGCTCCAGTGTATACAAGCTGTTAATTATGGTTTAAATCTTTCATTGAGTTTTCACAAAGAACAAGACAATAGGGCCGTATTCTGTTAAACAAGTTTAGCAAGGCAAGTGTTATTGTGAAGGCGATAAGTACATCCAGTGCCTGCCAGAGCGGGCAGCAATGTAGGCCGTCTATATCTGTAAACACAAAACAGTGGGTCCCACCACCCTCCCTTCCTCCCTCCCTCCCTCCCTGTCCACCCATCTAAAGGAAAAAGTCCATTGTGGCCAAAAAATAGGAAGTATGATAGAAGCATCAGTGTTTGTGGTGTCGCGCGCCCTTGGTTGCCCTTGATTCCGGGATTGGAGTGTCGGCCAGCCTGAGAAGGCGTAAGTATCTGGGGCAGCTCAGTTCACGGAACTCCCCTGTGAGCAGTGTTAGGAAGGGACGCCACAACTCTGGGAATTCGTCTCCCCGGCCGGCCCGTACCAGGGACAGCTTCTCCATGCCAAGCACCATCCATAAACTGTGTAACCAGCCTGTGTGTGGGGAAGCCTGCGGGGTCCTCCAATGTGCTAGGATGTTTTGTGTGGCTGCTCCCAATGCAAATCGCTATGAGGCGACCCCTCCGGGAATTCAGGGGATACATCAGGGTGTTGGGCAGCCCCAGTAGGATGTAAGCAGGAAATCGGGGAAGTTGAGTATCCAGGTGGGAATCAATTTCATCTATTATCGTGTCCCAATACCCTTGTATGCGATCGCAGCTCCAGAGCAGGTGTTCCAATGTGCCCAGTTCTCCGCACCCTCTCCAACAGCGGTCGCTAATGTGTGGGTCAGCTTGATGAAGGCGTGCAGGTGTAAGGTACCAGTAGGTGGCCACCTTGGTTAGGGTTTCGGTCAATCCGGTGTGGTATGCAGAGTGTCGTGCCCTGTGGTATATACCACTCCATTCCTTGTGTGTGAGGGTTCTGCCTAGTTCCCGCTCCCATCGGCATCTGCCTGCGTTATATGTATGTATGTTCATGAGGAGGAGGTGTTGGTATAGGCCAGAGATCAACTTTTTCTCGGAGGTGCGAGTAAGAAGCCACTTCTCATAGGGGGTAAGAAGCCGTTGCGCTCCGGGTTTAACATCAGGGTGGAGTGCCCAGTGTCGAACCTGCAGGTAGGCTAGTCGGTCGTCCTCTGAGATGCCGTAGCCTCTTTCAGCTGCGAGAAGGAAAGGATTCCTTCCAAATTGAAGAGGTGCCCCAGTTCTCTGCAGGGGGAACGGCGCCAATTCGTAAATGCTTTCGGATCTAGGCCCGGGGTGAAGTCGGGATTGTCAAAGAGCAGCATTAGAGGGGAGGGGAAGGAAGACAGGTCATGCTTGGACGCAACGCGGTCCCACACTTTCATGACCGTGCCTGTGATGTGGGAGGCATAAAGATTAGGCGGCCAATGGCGCCTAGGGAGAAAGGGGATCCCCTGTAGGGGCTTACCTGCCACTGCCTGGTCTTGAAAAAGCCAGTGCTTGCCCGACTCCGGCTGATACCACTCCACCAGGCTCCGGAGTTGTGCCGCGTAGAAGTAGAGTTGGAGCACTGGGTCTGGTATCCCTACCCCGCCGTGACCCAGTGGGAGGACTGCAATGGCTTGCTTAAAGCGTGGCCGACGGCCCTGCCATATATAGCGTGTCAGCTCGGACTGCATCTGTTGGATCCAGCCGTGAGGCGGTCGCAGGGGGGAGGGTTTGGAACAGATAAAGAATCTGTGGGAGCAGGGTCATTTTGGTGGCGCTATCCTCCCCAACCAGGAGAGGGAGTGAAGTTTCCATCTCCGGAGTTCTTCACGGAGCTGCATGCGGAGTCTGGTATAGTTCGCTTCTACCGTAGTGGGGATGGTGGGACCCAGGAGGACTCCCAGATAGGGGACTGTAGAGTCGGACCACTGCACATCGTGTTCTGCTCGTACTTCGGAGAGGGTGTCAGGTGATAAGGAGATATTAAGGGCAATCGATTTCTCCGTGTTGATTTTAAACCCGGAGGCGAGCGCAAAGCTATGGAGTTCAATACAAAGCGCCCGAAGCGATTGAACCGGCTCGGTAAGGGAGAGTAAGATGTCGTCTGCGTAGAGACTCATTTTGTGGATATCACCTCCAAATTTAATGCCCTTGATGAGGCCGCGTTGCCTAACCCTTTGCGCCAGCGGCTCCATGTCGAAGGCAAACAAGATGGGGGAAAGGGGGCAACCCTGCCTGGTCCCTCTTCCAATCGGGAAGCGGGAGGAGGTATGCCCATTGACGCGTACCCTGGCGTTAGGTTGTCTATAGCAGTTCAGAATGTGGGTGCAGAGGACCTCCCCGAAGCCAAAATGATGCAGGACCTGTTCCAGGTAGGGCCAGTGCACCCTATTGAACGCTTTTTCAGCGTCCATCGTGAGAAGCATACAGTATGGACGTGCGCGAGATCCAGCCTCGATGAGGTGGAGGACACGTCTGGTATTGCCACTGGTCTGTCGCTGGGGTATAAAACCTGCCTGGTCTGGCTCCACTAGTTGTTGCATGTAGGGGGGTAGTCTGCCCGCTAGAATACCCGTGTCGAGTTTGAAGTCGAAATTCAATAGCGAGATCGGACGATACGATCCGCAACGGGTCGTGTCCCTGCCCGGTTTTGGGATGACTGAGATCGACGCCTCCAGGAGTTCTGCTGGGATCGCGCCAAGCTGGTCGAAGGAATTGAAAAGGTCCCGCAGGAGGGGGGCTACCTGGTGGCAAAATGTTTTGTAAAAACTTGCGGGGTAGCCATCTAGGCCAGGGGATTTCCCAAGCTTCAGGCGGGAAATCGCGGAGATCAACTCTTCCAGGCCAATTGGCCTGTCCAGGAGATCCGCCTGTGCCAAATTCAGAGACGGGAGACATGCCTCCTGCAGGTAAGTCTGGCCTGCTTGCAAGTCAAGGAAGTCCCCAGTGTAGAGGGATTCGTAGAATTTCCCGAAAGCTTCGGCCATCGCCGCATCGTCTGTGACAAGGCCTCCCCCCTCTGCCCGTACGGCCCTCACCCCCTGCTTTTAGGCGCTGTTCCCGTAGCTTGCTCGCCAAGAGCCGGCCGCATCGGTCACCCCCTGAGTAGTACGCCTGCTTGAGGCGTAGAGCTGCATACTCCGCGGCGTCTTGATCTAGCGCAGCTAGCATTTTCCTCTCGGTGCATAGTTGCCCCCATGCGCTGGTGAATTTGCTCCAGTTCTGACACTCATTGCGTGATTTCGGCCCTCTTCTGCGCCCTGTCTTTGATATTGGCCACGGCTATAGATATAAACTCGCCGCGCAGGACCGCCTTCAGGGTTGCCCACTGAGTGGCTCTCGAGGTGTCGGTATTGTGATTGTGGGTCAAGAATTGTGCGATAGCGGTTTTGATCCGCTCCACTGTTGAGGGAGTATGAAGGAGGGCCTCTCGGAGGCTCCAATGTCGGCGCGGGGGTCGGTGTTGCTGGCATGAGGAACGTGGTCACTATTGGGGAGTGGTCTGAGAGCGAGGCCAGTAAGATGTCCATCTCCAGCGCCTGCGCTACCAGTGGTGAGGAGCATAGGAAGTAGTCCAGCCTGGCGTATGATTTGTGGGCCCCGGAATGATAGGTGTAGGCGGTGCTGCGTGGGTGGATATGCCTCCAGAGGTCAGTCAGGTCAAGATCATACAAGTAAGCTTGGCTGGCGCTGGAGAGGGCCCCAACCTGACCCCACCGTTGGCATGAGCGATCATGTGTGTTAGGAAAGACTAAGTTAAGGTCTCCCCCTAGTAGGAGCCGGCGCTCCGTGTTTGCTGTGGCCGCTGCTAGTGCTGTTTTGAGAAATGTTTCCTGCCCCTCGTTAGGTGCATATATTGAACCCTCTATTAACGTCTGCCCTGCTAGGAGGAAGCGGTGTACCAACAATCTCCCCTTGATTTCTGCCTCTCGCTGCAGAACCTTGCCTGTAAATGACTTAGACACCAAGATTGCCACCCCTGCTGCTTTCTTGGAGGATGATGAAACAAGCTGTGTAGGGAAGGCCCAGGATTTAAGACTATGCTGGTCTTTGGGAAGGAGGTGTGTCTCCTGTAGGAGGCAAATGTCAGCTGATGTGTGCTCTAAGAGGGACATGACCGCCCGACGCTTAATGGGATTATTAAGGCCCCTCACATTCAGGGAGAGAACTTTAAGCTTGGTGTGTGGCATTGGTCAACCGGGTGATTCTGGAGCTGTGAATGATGTGCAAGGAACAAAAACAAAAGAGCTCCTCTGGGAAGCGCCTGAAATAGATGGACAAGGAGTACCCCCCCACAGCAACCAACCCCGACCCCCAAAAAACCCAACCTCAACGTCCCCCTCCTCCCCAATTCCCCCGCCCCTTCCCCCCTTTCCTCCCCCTCGCCCCTCCCCTCCCCCCAGCAACCCCCGACTGACCCGCCCCTCCCACCCCCACCCCCAACTGAGAAGCCCAAACTTGGAACCATAGTCCCGGGCGAAGTCAATTCGGGCCCGTAGAGTCTCAAAATGGAGGAGTGTGTGGCGACCCCCGTGGCCCCCCGCCCTCGAGATTGCATAGCTATGAAGGCAAATCCCCACACAGTGGTACTTCAGGGTGGAGCCGTTATATCCCTGACCACCTCTTGAATGGCCGCCGTGTGCTCCAAGGCTACAGTCAACGGGGCCGGACTCAGGTTCTTTTTGGGAGAGCGTCGCCTCCGAACTTGGTGCCAACCCTCCCGGGAACTCGGTGATGCTCCCTCTCGCGTGGGTCGCGGGGAGGTGTCCCCCACTCGCTCATCTTCTGGCAGATCAAGCCCCAGCAGGTCACACGTGTCCCGGAGCGAGCGAAGCTGGTGGAGGGACCCTTCCCATTTGAAAATCAGTCGGAATGGGTGACCCGAGGAGTAGGGCACCCCTTTCTCTCACAGAAATGTTGTGGCCACCCGGAAGTTCCGTCGTTTCTGAAGCGTAATCGCAGAGAGGTCCTTAAATAACGCTACAGGGTTATCTCGGAAACGGAGAGGTTGTTTCCGACGGGCTTCACTCAGAAACCTTTCTTTGAGAGGGAAGTCCGGGAGATAGGCCAGGATGTCCGGAGGGGGGCCGACGCGCGCCGTGCCAGACCCACTCTGTGTGCTCTGTCTATGCGAATGGTGAAGTCGGCAGGTTCACCAAGGATCTCCCTGAACAGGTCCTGTAGGTAGCTGGTAACGCTGTTCCCCTCCGCTTTCAAAGGCACTCCCCGGACTCGTATGTTGTTCCGCCGGGAGCGGTTTTCGAGATCCTCCGCGTGTGCTTGAAGGTCCACCTGTTGGTCTCGGAGGCGGAGGACCTCCTGCTGCAGTGATTCCAGCTCTTCGCAACGGACCTGGCCCGATTCTTCCATCACTGCCACCCGTTCCCCCAGGCCGTCCATGTCACGGCGGAGTTCTCGCTGCTCGCCTGCCAAGTCCTGTTTCAACGCCTGGAAGTCCTCCCGCAAGGTGTTGAATAGCGCCTCCAGGAAGGCTTTTGTGATAGGGGCCTCCCTGCTCCCTTTCTCCGGAGTGGCCGCCGACACGGATGACGACGGGGACGTCTGGGTCTTCTCCCCTTTCGTCGCGCTTTTCGCCAACATGTCATTGATGGTACGAACTCCCCTGCGGCTCGTGTTGGCCATGGTGCCACCGCCAGGTGTCCTCGACCAGGGGGGGGGGGGGCATCTCCAGGTGGCAGGGCGGCCAGGTAGGAGTGGGGTTGAGGCCGAGTCTATAGGGTGGGCGGCTCCCAGGGGGGGCCCCGCCGTGGGGAACGTGCTGGAAATGCCTTTGTGGAGTCCCGGGTGCGATCAGCCACGTCGTCCGGTGTTGCTTGGTGGGACGCTTCGGCTCCCAGTCGAATAGGGACACTCACAGGTGGCTGCTCACTCCTCACTTGCTTGGCGGGTATAGTCCCCCCGGGTTTGCAGTCAGTCAGGCCCAGTCGAGTCCGTGCCCGGGGCCCCGGGTCCAGTGGAGGCGGGTGGCGCGAGGTCGGGCGCGGGGTCCCCCAGGCAAAGCTGCGGCAGAGTCCACTCACTGCGCCGCACGGCTCACCGCGATGGTTCCCGGCTGGCCAGGGTCGCTGCTGATTCCCGCCTCTCCGTCTCGCCTAGGCCCGAAGCCGGGGCCTCGAGTCCCGTGTGGTCGGGCGGCACGTGGTCGGGCGTGGGGTCCCCGGGTGGGTCAGTGCTGTGGCAGGGACCGCTCGCTAAATGTCCGGCGATAGCTATGTTGCAAGGCTCACTGCAATGGCTCCTGATGAGGCAGGGTTCCTGCTGGTCTCCATTCCTCCGCGTTGTGTAGGCCCGAAGCCGGGGCCTTGAGTTTCGCGGCAGCCACCAGGCTGTTCCAGGGCCGGCTGTCCCCGGCTCCCGCAGGGCAGGTACTCCGCTGGGGCTGTGTGTGTGCGGCAGATCTCTGGTGGCGCCGGTTGTCGCGGGCAGCACTCTGCCCGTGTGTGGGCGGCGGCAGACCCCCCGGGGCTCCCACGGGAGTCCTATCAGGCAGTGCAGGTCTGCGGCCGCCGCTTTCTTCTCCCCGAGGCGTTGCAGCCGTGGTAGGCAGAGCATGATTTCGGCGGTCGTTGCAGTCGCCAGAGACCTCTCGTTGGACGCCGCTGGTCAGTGCTGCTCAGCAGGGTAAAGCGCCGATGATTTGGGGGGTTTGCAGGCTAGTGGTAGGGCAGATCGGGGTTCAGGGCCGGGGAGCCGAGCGGGACACGTCCTAGCAGGTCGCCATCTTGGCCACGCCCCACACAAGCTGTTAATTAGAACATGCTGCAAAAGAAGATTGACTTGTGGGTCGTCGTCTGCTCTGGGCCCACGCGCACCTCCCTATCCTTCAATAACACCACTCCTACTTTGTCGTGATCCTGCCCTGCCTCCTGGAAGTACCTGACTGCCCTTGTTGGTGTTAAGCAAACATACGGGCACTTCACATCGCTGGGCTGCTCCTTTTGCTCCGCTCCCCTGAGATATAGTGGTGTATGTAAGAAGGCCCACCAATTAAGGTCTTGCAGCACATATAGCACTCCCTCGACGATGCACAACATCAAGCATTGGGCCTATGATACCATGCAACTATCTGTAATAGTTACCGCCCTTGTGTCCTTACTGATGGTACCTGTGCAGATGCCTGCTGCTCGCTTTTATAGATGCTAGGCAGCAAACTCACAACTGACGACTGACTCATGCGTGGGGCGACTTAACTAATGAGCCACCGACCCACTTAGAAGTACAATATCTGCAAGCTTTGGGACTGGGTAGGCATCATTGCACACCCACACTGCACCTTCACAAGCAAACCTGTATGTTCACTTGGAAACGACCTAACCAGACCATGCGGAGATGGGGAATGGGCTGTTATACTGGGGAGCCCCACTAATGTACTGTGCAATACAAGGTTCCGCCTGATAGAGTTTTATATTGTAAGGGCCTACCTCGCCTCTGCCAAAATCAACCGCTAATTCCACCAAGTAGATGCTGCCTGTCCCCGTAGTGCCCTGGTAGATGAAGATCTGCTCCATATGCTGTTGTTTTGCCCCTCTTGTCATACTTACTGGCAGGGTGCCACAACCCAGATATCGTCTTGCACAGAGCGCCCCGCATTACATAAATGGGAAACATGCACACTGGGTTTGATCCCCAGGGCCAAACAGATATGGGTATCCTCCAGGTTTCTCAATTTGGGCTTCCGGATGGCACAATACCTCATCACTCATAGGTGGAAGTCACCCGAGCCCCCTTCACTTGAGGCATGGATGCAGTCCTTCCTTGTTTTGGCACGAGCAGTAAATGTAGCGTTGCACAGGTTGGATGCCCCATGGTTACACAAATAACCCATAGCCTCCAACTCGGACATCATTCTGTCATATCTCCAGACTCTTGCAGAGGAGAATGATGGGAGCAACTCCGGCCCATAGGAAAAAAGAGGTGGCGCAATGGCTGGCTGCTACACATACTAACAATCGGTATCAGTTTTGATTCAGGGTTCAAGTCATATACAGTGGCTGGAACTAATTGGGTGATACAAGTATTTCGAAACAAAATAGAGTCTATCGGTCATAAATCCATGTTCAAGTCCATGCTCGGGTCCATACAAAATCAATCTCACATCAAACCGATCTCAAATATGAAAGTCGATCCTCAAATCATAGTTGAGCTGCTACAACCAGCCACAGTATTAAGGAAATGTTGAGGAAATCTGTGGTAAGATCCCTCGTCGATATTCCCGTCAAAGTAACCCGAAACACAAATCCATATAGGGCACCCTGATAGATTTTACTTATTCTGAAAGACTTGGAGCAGCAACATTATTCCAGCCATTATACATGGCGTTTCATGGTGTTTTACAACAACTACTGAAAGATAATGAAGATCAGAATTATAATACTGCCTTGAAAAAGTCTCTTACGATGAAACACGTGTTGGCTGATTTCTGTTGGAAGTGTCAATATACAGATTAAACCAACAGTGAAAACTTTGGAGTAACGATTGGATACTGTGTTTTTTCCGTTTTCGAGAGAAAACATACTTTTTGTATATTCTTCTACAAGGATTAACAACGTGTGTTGAATATTATATTTTTGTTTACAAATATCCATGACTTTTATGGTTAGAGTTAGTTATATTAGATGATCCCCATGTTGGGAAGACACCATGGCTTGTATATATAAAAACTTGGTAATTTAAGTTGGGCTTGGAAGGTTTTTGGCTGCAGCTCTTTGCATTACCGCAAGGCGCCCGGGATAAATTAAAAATTTCCTTTTCGGACTTTGTTATTGGAAGTAAGCTTTCTGCAGCATCCAGACGTTCCGTGGTAGTCTCCTTCTTGTTTTTCAAGTGTGTATTCGAGTATGATAATATGGTGATAAATCCCCCTGCACGTCCCCTCTACGTAAAATTTAGAATTCGTATTTTACCAATGCCCTACATTTACTTGCTCCTGGATGAAAAAGGCCTATGCCAAACCCTGATCGTGCTGGATCATTCCTCTTTGTAAAACTAATTAGGTTTTAGTGACCGCCACACAGCTCTTCGGGTATGTAAAGCCAACACTAAAGACCGTGCTGTGTACTCAATTTCGAGATATCTGTCGGCAGTATGGCATATTAGGTCGAAGGTACATTCTAAATAGTCAGGTTTACTTATTGCACATTCACCGTCTTGTGAGTCTATTTTATTTGTGATAGTCTATGATCTGATTACGTCTGTTACAATTTTAATCTTTGTAAATGATTTTATTTGTTTTTGTGGAGGTCTCTTTTTAGCTACGATGTTCCTTTGACTTTCATTATATATAACATTTATTGTTTGGGAAATATGATGAGACATGGTTTTGTGGATTGTATTTGTTATACCAGCCTGCTTTTTAATGAGTAATGCTATTCTTTAAAAATGAATTTGTATTGATATTAAATGTTTTCCAGTGTACATTTTATGGTTCTATGGAACCCAAATAAAGGAAACATGATGATGATGATAGCGTGACCTTAAAATGATCAACTGTTAGGAAATGTGAATTGTGAAATACATCCCATATACAAAACATTACTGCAAACTTTGATGTGGAAAACCGCAGCTAAACTGACATCTCTCCTACCTTCAGTTTTTGATTATGAGTTGGAAACCTCGATCAGTCATACTAGCTAACACTATTGTATCTACCAAAACTTCGCTTTTTTAAAATATTGATTAAGAACAGCAAGTTTCTCTTTAGAGAACAACAATACGCTTAGGACGAGAGAAAGCTAACTGTATCATCACTGTGCCAGACCGAAGATAAAAAGGGTCCATTTTTAAAGTTCTAATATAGTCATCTGTTTAGAATGTCAAACTTTGTGCCTGGAAAACATTTAAAACGTATTTCAGTGGTTACAGCATAATGAAGGAAAAAAAATTCTCTAAACGTAACCATTCTGATGGATAGAGAACAGACTAGAGAATATCGCCAAAGTATTCACTTCAAGGGTTTGGGTGAGCACATTCATATTCTCTCTCAGTGGATCAAAATGCCAATGAAAACATTTAGTTCTTCACCTGCAACATTTGCAGTTCTTACCCAAAAGAAAATCCTCCTCCTGTTGAAGCTGGTGTAGACGTCGCTGGAGTGCTGAAACTGAAACCAGGGTTTGGTGCGGCTGCAGCAGGAGCAGCCATAGAGAAAAGACTCGCTGGTTGAGATGTGGTAGCATTCTGTGTCGGTGTTCCAAAACTGATCCCCCCAGAGGTACCAGATGGAGCAAAGGAAAAGCCCCCTGTAGCAGCAGGGGCCGTTGTCTTTGGAGTACCAAAACTAAAGCCTCCACCTGTGCCCCCTGTACCACCAAAATTGAATCCACTCATGTTGCACGACTCTGGGGAAAGAAAGTAACAGTTAAGAAACATCTGAAATAAAAATCCGAAAAATTATTCAATCTGATATTTTCCTTAAGATTTCACCAGATCGTAAACAGCTCCGCTACTTTTTCTGTGTGGAACAATGAAATGCTGTGCATCAAGAGAGCCTTCAAGCATGAACTACCTTCCTCAATGTCCGTAATTGCATACTCCGGGAAATCTAGATTGGACCATCATCTTCTCGCCTTATCAAGGTTGTACACCAACAGAAATTGCAATACACTGATAATACTTCACAGTCATGCTCTGTAAATATAATTCCGTACCATGTTTCATTCAAATGGATGTTACTTTTATACAATTGAGACATTAGCACCATTTCAGGTTCTTCTCCTTCTTTAATATGTAGGACTAGTAAGAGACGTTTTTTCCTGCCAATGTTTCATTGATACAGTGGTTGTAGATCAAAGGTAGAGTCTCTCAATGCTGAGACATCAATAAGCCTCTGTTCAATTAAGTCAGTTGCAAGGGAGTAGAACTTCCCTTCTATTCCATCAGCAAGGCTTCCATTGATACACTTAATATGGTATGAAAATATATCATAGGTGAAAAATTACACTAATGCACTTAAAATACAATACAGACAGAATTGCTTCTTGGGGCTTAATAACGTGTGTCAATTTCTACGCCACTGAATGGGACGCAATTTACTGCACAAAATAAATTTAAAATATGCCATTTAGGAATTCAAATTTACGTTCATGACACTCTTTGCAGCGGATGGATGCATTAGGCATTAAGAGAAATCATCTTGATTAGGATTTTCTGCCCTAAAGAGTACACAGAGTTTACTACAAGAGATACCAATAGGAAGCTCTTAAAAATGGATCCCATATATCTTTTTTATTTTAAAACAATTCTTTATTGAGGTATTTTTACAACAACAAAACGTCCCTCCCCCTCGACCCCACCCCCCTAGCCCCCCACCCATCCGGTCACATTTTTCAAATTATATATGAGAAAAAAGAAAAAGAGAATACATCTTCTAGATATATAGTCAGGTATCACCAACATATTACCTCATATTGCAGTCACATTAATATCATTTCAGAGATAAGACATTATACTTTATGATTCATGGTGTTGCATCCACTGTATAAGGGGATCCCAATTTTCAAAGCCCTTTTTTTTCCTTTTTAATCCCTTCCTCCTATATATAGCTTTCTCTAAGCTAAATGTGGCTAGGAGTCTTGCCCGCCATTGCTGGAAGGTCGGAGGGTTTGCGTCCAACCACCTAGATGCTAAACAAATTCTGTAAACATCCATGGAAATGAAGAGGAGTTCCTGAATTCCCTTTGGCCTGATACCCCCGTCAACTCCTAGCATTCTTTCCCCTATTGAGATTTAAATTCTTGAATTCCAGATTCCTGATAGAAAGGTAGAGATTTCACGTCTAATGAGACTTAGCGTGTCACATGTGGCGAATATATGTATTATATCAGCCTCCTGTAGTGAACATCTAGAGCACTGGGTACCTTTGCCAGTACTCCATTTAGCTATTTGATATGGTGTATAATATCATTGAAAAAAGGTTTTATAATATTGTTATTGTAGTTTGGGTGACATTAGTAGCGATTGTGAGAGCAGGAATGCCCGCTGAATTCTATCCTCATTTATATTTAATTTTCCATTTTATGGTGTGTTTATCCATATCATATGGCAGTGTGGAAACTAAATTATTATAGATTTCCCCAATTTTACTGTATTGTTTCGGTTGATTGCATCGATTGTCTGAATTTTCTGAAATTCTGCTCCCCCCCCCCTTTTTTTCATTAAAAAGTCTCTAATTTACAGATATTTGAAGAAATCTCTGTGTTCTAACCCATACTAATTTTTTAATTCTTCGAATGACTTCAAGCCTGTAGGCGAAAAGAAGGCACCACATCGGGTGATCCCTGTGTTAGCCCATCTTTTCAAACATATGTCATTGAATATCTCTGGTAGGTTGTTGTTTCTGCAGAGGCTCGTGTAATAGGAATACCTTCCAATTCCAAGCAGTTTGCGAATATGTTTCCAGGAGCTGTAGATGTCGGCTAGTGTTTTGAAACTGACTTTTTTGAAGTGACTATCGTAGGTCAGTCGCCACAAATGTTCGCCTGCTTTGGTTCCAAGAATAAGTTCTTGTGGAGTTGGAACCACCCCTCTTGTGCCAGATTCCTATTTGGGGCCAGTAGGACCTTACTATATTTCAGAAGTGGTCAGAAGATCTTATATATCCCCAAATAAAGCAAGAGAATATATTATCAACTTCCTTGAATATTTGTTGGTCAAAATTTAGGCATATAGTTCTAAAAAAATATAAAAATTTCGGAAAAAATATCATTTTAATAACATTACATCTACCTATTAAGGTTAGATGTAAATTATGGAATTTACTAAGATTCCTCGTTGTTTGTTTCAAGAGTGGGTCTATATTAATTTTCACTAGTTGGTCTAAATTGGAGGTAATGTTGACACCCAGATATACAGCGTTTTCAACTATCCTTTCATCTTTGTAGTTTGTTTTATTATTTATAATTATCTGGGTTTTGCACTGATTTAATTTGTACCTAGAGATCTCTCCAAAGCTCCTAGCCTCTTCTTCCATCATTCTGACGGCTTCGTTGGGGTTACTTGTGGCAATCGCGATGTCATCCACGTATGACAAAGTCTTGGTAATTCCATTTGGGGTTTTAATGGGTGCTATATTCTGATTGGTCTCAAGCTTGCGAATAAATGTATCGATAAATATCGCAAACAATAAGGGGGAGCACGGACACCCCTGCCTCGTCCCTCTGGTCACATCAATCTTACCCGACATACCGCCGTTTATCATGACAACAGCTTCTGGGATATGGTAAGCTGCATATATCGTTTATGAATTGTTCCCCTATTCCACTCTTTGACATAGGGTCTCCTGGCAATATCTATGGACAGCTATCGAAGGCCTTTTCCGCATCCAAGTGTATAAGCGCCATAGGGTCTCCTGTTACTTCTGCTATGTCAAAGAGTGTAATTACCCTTTGTACATGAACTGGCGTGGATCTGCCGGGAACAAATTCATGTTGTCGGACTGATATGATCTTGTGTATAATTGGAGCTAATCGACTAGCTAATAGTTTATCGTAGATTTTAGAGTCGCAATTGATTAATGTAATCGGGCGATAGGATCCCAATTCTCTTGGGTCCTTGTTTTTCTTTGGAAAGACCACGATTTTGGCTCGTGCTCATGATTTTGGTGGTTTGCCCCCTAGGAAGATTTGTATCATTAGGTCCGATAAAATTTCTTTTAGTGATTTGTGGAATTTAACATGGAATTCTGCAGGTATTCCATCCATCCCAGCTGCTTTCCCAGGGGCTAAACTGTTAATGGATAATAGGATTTCTACCCATCGAGGTGTTGCCGCTAGATTATCCTGGTCTAATTGTGGAAGTTGGGTCGTTATAACTTGATCTAGATATTCCTTGATTAATTCTTGATCCTTAATGGTCTCTTTATACAAATCTTGATAGTATTTCGGAAATTCTAACCTAATCTCTTCTGGGTCTTGCTAAGAATATTATGATCTTTAATCTCTTTGATTGTATTTACAGTGTTTTGTTGTCTGGTGCGGATAGCAATATGATGCCCTATTTGCTTGCTTAATTCGTATGATTTCTCTATATACATTGTGGCTTTACATATTGCTTTTTCCGCAAATATTTCTGTTAATCTATTTCCAAATGATTTTAGACCCCCTGCTTCCCTCTCCATTGCTCAATCACAATTCCAATAGTGCTTCTCAATTCACTATTAAAGAAATCATGACAACAACCACTCACTTTCACCCTCCCGAACATGCAAGATTGTATCAAGGCTGCAAAGTCATGTACTCTAGCATGATCACTGGCAGACTTGTGTCATGCTCATCTATGCAAGAACACACACGTATTAATAGCTCTGCAGAATTTCCAGCTAGAGGTAGCAACAACTCCTTCGATAATGGTCTCTTCTCAAAATAACTACCTTAAACAAAGAGGCCTTCAAACAAGGGCTCCTTCGAGCTTCCAGCCAATAACCAACTGTTTTTAGACAAAAGATTGAAAGATACATGTTGTAAACGATGTTGGGTGCTTGTAATCAAGTAGTCCAGTAGCCAGTAAAATAGGCTCCAGAAGTAGGTTTATTAAGTCTTAGCTACAGGTTGGTAAGTAGCCAGTAAGCAGAATATAGCCCCACCAGGAGCAGCATCCTTGCTGCTCCGCCCACACACTCCAACTGACACTCAACCACACCAGACACTCAAGCATTCCATTACATCACGGAGCACTCCAGCATTTCACTGCACCACATTCATTCTGGCTGAGCAGCAGGGAACAGGGAACTAGGGAAAAGGACATACTGTACCAATTCAAGTCACAACAATCAGCATCAAGACAACTAGCTACAGTCCGTTATTAATGTGATAGGGGCATTTTTCTGGATTTGCAAAGATAAATATTTCGCAAGCAAATTGTCCTGTCACAGAAGGGATCAATGATTTGACAAAAAAGGTGCGGTCTTGAAATAACTGCGAAAACGTGTCTTATGCGCTTTGGATTACAATTTGTAGGTGTCAATGCACTCAATCTACTTTTTAAAGATGACTGTGAGAAGCCTAAGAACAGTGTCAAATCTACAAAAACATGCTTGTTACAATGCCAGGTTTGTCAATAAGTTTAAATTGCATAGTTTGTCATTTCTTTTTCTCTCATTGGCTATGAGGGTAGCTCCAACCACACTTCTGGAAATTCTTGTCCTGACCTATTGCTGGGAGTGATATGCTTTCGAGGTTTTGCTTCTGTGGAGGGTATAAGTTATTACTCCTAACACCCCCTACTTTTCTACTGTTTTATTTCCATTCTCTTTCCTTCCGATCTTTTTAAAGATGTCAAATAATCACGTCACTGCAAACAAAACAAAAAATGTACTAAAAAAAATTACTAAAAAAAAAAAATAACTATAAAACATTTTCATTTCCAACACCAATAGCACTAACTTTCACTACTGCGTGACCTATTGCACTGCAAATGCTTGTTGTTTTTTGTTAATCTTTGAGAGGGATGTAGTAGAGTCCTGCTGGACTGGTAGCATTATCCAGCCACTAACAGAGGACAGGCCTCACCCCCATCCAACACAGGCATCACAAGTGACATGAAGCCAGCTAATAAAAGGGACGGGCACAAGTGCCGGGCCCCTGGGCCAGTTTAGTACCCTTTAGGAGTGCTTGCGTTGCCCTTTATTTCTCATGTGGCCCTAGGGCCCAGAACTTTACAATATCCACAGTTGCAACTGCTCTTCCATCCATAATTATCTTTGAAACGCATTCTGCCACTCCACAATCTAAATAGATATTTATTGTGAACAGAGCTGCGTCAGGTACGCTCCATCGAATCCCAGGAAGCATTCTCCCTTTAAAAAAGATCTTTATGCAGACATGTCAACCCTCCCGTTTCAGGCGTGAGACTACCGATTTCAAGGCTAGGCTCCAGCCTCCCGATTCCTGCAAGCAAAAACCCGATTCCTCAGGGGATTCAGCTGACAGGGCTTGGTATTGTGTAATGTGCTAATTCTTCCAGCAATAGTCAGAGTTGCAATGCAGGGGCTCTAGAAGGGGTGAAAAACCAACAAAGTGTCATTAACAAGGGAATGGTCTTTTAAAGACCTGTGAAGTACTGAGGGGGGGAGGGCAGCTGTGTGTGTGCAGGGGAAGCTTTTTCAGTCCGGGCTGCCACAGGGGGGTATGTGGGTATGGGGGTGGGGTGAGGGGGAGTTGGGTGTGGTGCATGCACTGCCAGCAACCTGCCAGGCCAGTGCACAACACTTGCATCCCCCTCTCTCTGCCTGCCATTGCGCTCCATGCTTCTAAAAGGTAAGAAAAGAACGTGTGTTTGCGTTTCAAATGTCCGATCATGCAGCAGCACACTTCCAAAGCCCATACATGACAGTAACCCGATTCATGGCCCCATTCTCCTGATTTTTTTTTTTTTTAAATCTCCCACTTTGCTCTTCTGAAATGTTGGCATGTATGCTTTATGTGCAATGATCTTCGAGATTGATATTTCAGGGTCTATGCCATGCTTTACAGTTAAATGAAAGTAAACATGATTGTCTAGAGTTACAAGACCCTACATGAGAGAAAACGTGACGTTACCAGAAGCAATACGTCACCACCTATTCCACTAAAATGTGGAAATTAGGCAAATGAACACGGTTAATCAGCACTAGAGCAAATCGGTAAGTTGCAGGAGCAGACAGAATACCGGTACAGTATGCAAGAAGGCAATAACAGCCAACAATTTGTTAATTCAATCACCGCCAACTAAACAAACACACGGAAACAACTCTAAAATCATCACTTACCTGCTGCACCTCAGTTTAGACACTTGACAAGCCTGCTCTATATCCTATACCCGGTATGATTGCGCGCGCCGTACGAAGAGGAGACTGTGCGCAGTCTCCTAACACCACGCATGCGCATACGCAAACCGAAGTGCAGGCTGTGAGTCACGGCGAAGTCGTCTTCGCAATGCCTAACCTTATGTTTCAAACAGAGCACCTCGTGCTATAGAGACACTTTGCGCTCTTCTGACAGAATGCATTTAACTGAAAATTTAGTGGCAGAGACAATCGTTAACGTAAAAAGAAATATATTTTAGACGCGGAAAACTCTGATGCCTGTTCCTAAAATGGTTGAATTTAGTAGCCCAGACATGGCCTTTCGCGCTCTTGTGCAAGGGCGATGTATTGATATGTGGCAGCCATTTCTACACGTAGTGTTCTAACCCTCTCACTCCTTGAGTTTCTATTCCGAGGCACTTACTCCCGAACATATTTTACTTTCTTAAGAGAAATATTTTGCGTTAACTGTTCCATATTCCCGCCTTCTATCCACCAATGGAATATTGTAAAAATAAAATGAAATACGTTACCAAGTATACATAACTAGTATAATAATGTGATTGCAGCTGATAGTTATGTATATCCGGATTACATTATTTTCCTGTCGATTTGTTTTTCCTCTTCCCAATGTAAATACAGATTACTGAAGAAACTTTCTAAGATGTCAGCCATGTCTGTTCTGTGGGCGGAGCATGAATCTGCAGGACGGCAGTCTTGCCTTTATGATGACATCAATGGTTGGTGCTTCCGCTGGTACCATGGAGACGGATAAACGCGCTCGAAGTTTATGTTAGGCAAGCAGTTGCTGCGCCTGCATGCAAAGCGGATAGCATTTTCACCGGAGAAGCGAAACGTAGGAGAACTCGGCAAAGGACAGGAGGGTTGCTACAGTCAACCGTCAGCTCTTGTAAGGTTACACAACGGAAAAGAATTTCAGGTGAATATAGATAAAAAGTCGAAGAACACCGTGTGTTTTTCCCCCATTATTCTCTGGATAGCTTTTCAGACTCACAGAGGTGAGGTAAATACACCGAATCGTACAGTGGGAACGCTACTTCCTCGAGTGGTTTTGGGAGGAGGGAATAGGGTCTTTATTGCCCTTTGCCACAGCAAAGTTTGAAAACCCAACTTTGAAAACCACCAAACCGTTCGTTACTCTTCCCCACTCTTCACCTCGATTGTATAATAGGGATGGTTTTCCATACATATGTTTTGGGATTGTTCATGAAGCCCCCCCCCCCCGAAAAATAGTGGCCTAACGGTACAATTGTCATCATTTTTCACATTGTGCATTGTACCAGGGTTTTTAATGGACAAACATACACACTGATAGCACATACACTCAACATTTGCTAGCTGCACACCACTTCACCCTTTATGTATTGTACTTCATGCAAGCACACATGCACCAAGCACATACTTTTATTGCACACGCTCTGCAGAGCACTACATATGTCATGTATGGCATTCCTCTCTGGCATACATGCACCCAACCCAGTACATGTGCCAACCAATTGAAGACAGTACAAGCTTGATTGAAGCTGAAGTGCAGGTTTATTGAAATACAGCAAAGCACCCACAACCGGAGCCGTCCAGTCGTGAAGAAGCCAACGTCCAGGATGGCGTTGCTTAGGAATCTTCACGACTGGAAGGCATGGAGAAAGACCACATGAAGCAGTAAAATTTCCCTCAAAACAGGTTGAGAAGAAAGATGTGGGCAAACACCACACGTAATAAAGTAAGGTGCGTGAAAAGTATGTATGGAGCATAGGTACCACACAGTAGAGTGTACAATTAATACATGAAGAACACGACAAGGTGCAATGGACAATACCGCACAGTACAGTAAATGTAAGGTGGTGAATTCCACACAGTGCAGCGTAAAACGAGGAAGCTTTAGAGCTTGGTGTGGCTGAAAGTGCAACACAGAAGCATGCTTTTTTAGTTTTTTTAAACGAGGAAGCATCAAAGCTTGGTGTTGCTGAAAGTGCAATACAGTTCTTCTCTATCCCTGTACCTTACCCTTCCTAGACACGCATACATCCAGCGCACAGTCATTGAGCTGTGCAGCACACCTCATCTACCTGATGTAGGCCGAGGGTGAGTTAAGTGAGTTAAGCACACAGCAGCAGAACTTTTAAAAAGGTGAATGAGCCTGTAGTTCTCAATCCTTTGATACATGGTAAAAAGAATATCTTAATTGCTGATGATGACTACAGAGTATGCTGCTACCACCGCTTGTGCTGCTTAACTCTTGGTGAAGGCATGGGGGGCCTTCCAGCCCAATAAGACCTTAATCAGTCAGACAGGCCTATATTGTGGCGTACCCCCATGATCTGAATTTACCTATGACAAAAAATCAGCATTAGGGATCCGTACAACAGATAACTGGGGCACTCAGGCAGGGGTACACTTTTTAACCATGCAGAGGACTGTTCCATCCTAACGGATACACCTCCAAGATCAGAACACTCCTAACCTGGAGAGGTTGGGTGGTCAGTGCAGTAAATCCAGCTGTAAAGTCTGCCAGCATTCCTTTGGCTAAATCCAGCTCTGTGTTCCACTGCAAAGTCTAACCCTTGCAAAGAAAAAGACCATCTCAACTTATTGGGATTCTCTGCGTTCATAGCCTTCAACCATTTCAGTGGCTTATGAAACTTAGTGCTAAACAAATATGGGTGGAACTTACCCAAGCCCCACACTATGGCAAAGCACTCCTTCTCAATAGCCACCCAGGTCTGCTCCCTGGGTCATAATCTCCTACTAATAAAATTTACTGGGCGCTCTCTACCTTTGTCATCCAGTCGCGCTAACACCACTTCAACTCCTTTGTCAGAGGCATCCGTCTGTACAACAAAAGCCTGGCTGTAGTCAGGTGCTTTCAGAACTGGTGCAGTGCATACTTCCTTCTTCAGTTCCTCAAATGCCGTTTGACACTCTGCAGTCTATATTCCCTTCTTGGGCTGCTTTGTAGAGGCCAAAGTAGTCAATGGGGCAACTGTACATCATAGTTGGCAACAAAGTTCCTGTAATAACTGATGAGTCCTCAAAAGGCCCTCACTTCAGTCTGGGTAGTAGGTACCTCCCACTCCATCACAGACTGAATCTTGACACCCAATGGAGGAATCTTCCTGTTCCACACCTTATGTCCACGATACAATACAGAGGACTGCCCCACCTGACACTTGCTGTGATGATCAGTTTCCTCTCCTGGTACAATTTCATCTCTTGTATCCTAGTCAACACCTGTCCAAGGTGCCTCAGATGATGGCTTTATGAATTGCTGACACTGCAATATCATCCAAGCAGGCCACACAGAATTTTTTCAACCCTGCAAGAACATGGTTCGCCAAGTGCTGAGAAGTGGCAGGATCATTCTTCAACCCAAAGGGCATCATTTTAAACTGAAAGAGCCACTCTGGCATAGAAAGTGCAGTCTTTTCCTTAGCATTTGGTGCCAAAGCAATCTGCCAATATCTACTGGTCAGATCCAAGGTGCTCAAGACCTTTGCAGCACTTAAAGGATCCACATGATCATCCGTTCTTGGGATTGGAATAGGCATTCGTTTAGGGTACCTCACTGAGGGCCCTGTAGTCCACACTGAACTGCAAGTCAGTAGACCCTTTCCTTGGTACTAGAACCAGAGGACTAGATCTAGGACTACAAGATCTCTCAATGACTCCCAGGTCCAACATTTTGTCAACTTCCACTTTAAATGCATCCCTGAATCTTGTCAGACATTCTGTTCATTCTGCCCTTCACTCGAAAACTGCCACATTATCTGTCTTGCAAGCAGATAGTTGTCAACCCTGGAGTCAGTGAGAAGAGGTTGGCAAACCATCCCCAAACCGCTCTACACTCTGTTTTGCTCGGGCGTTATCTCTGGGTCTAACTGAACCGCTTACATAGTGCCATTCTTCATGTCACTATGCAACAAGTCACAAAGAGGCTCACTGTCTTCCTCAACTTCCTCTGCCATAGCCATGACATTCACTTTATAGTCTCTCCGCAGGTAAGACTTCAGCCTGTTCACATGGAACACCTTCTTGGGTTCCCCTGTGGCACCTATGTCCACCAAGTAGTTTACCTCAGACATTTTCTGACCTAATTTGTAAGGCCCATTCCATTTGTCCACTAAAGCCCTGGGACAAAGGCTGTGGCACACCATCTGACCTTCCTGATACCCAGTGAGCATAGTTTCGGGTCATACCATTCCTTAATCAGTGCTTTGCTAGCCTGAAGGTTTTCCTTTGTTTGACTCATGTATTGCACCACCAGCGTCCTTAGTCCAATCACATAGACCCCCACATTCTTCTATGGAGACTCTGGGGTTCCTTCCCAACCTTCTCTTCCTAAGGCTAGTGGACCCTTCCTTGTGTGTCAATACAGAAATGCAAATGGACTGAACCCTACTCACTTCTGTGGAATCCATCGATAGGCAAACGAGACATGGCAGGAGAAGATCCCACTTCATCCTGAGGTCCTCTGACAGAGTTCCCATCAACCCTTTGGTTTGTGGGTGGCATGCAATGGAGAAGTGGTATGTTCTATTAGCGTTCACATCTCTCTCATTGCCCGGTCAGAAATTACCGTCCATGGAAATCAGACCCTAGGAGAGCCTCCACAGACTATATACTACTCGAAGACCTGAACGTCCACCTGGACAACCACAGCGATCCCAACACCACCGCCCTCTTAGAGAATCTTACCAACATAGGGCTGAAGCAACATGTCTCCCCTCCCACTCACTCAGCGGAGGACACACTCGACCCCATCTTGGCAGGAGGAAACAACTTCTTCAGCCACACCACAGACCTGCTCTGGACTGATCACCACTCATCCATTTCTCCTTTACTAAACCCACCGCACACAAGCACATGCGCCGCCGTCCACGCAGAATCTGGAACAAAGTCTCCAAAGAACACATCACCTCCGTCCTCACCTGCACTCCACCCCAACTACGACAGACGCCAACACTGCGGCAAGCAACCTCCACCAATGGATTGCCAACAGGGCCAACACACTTGCTCCCCTCCAGAACACCATGAGGCGGCATAACAAGAAAGCTAACTGGTTCACCACAGCACTCCAAGAATCCAAACGCTCCTGCTGACGACGGGAAAAGACATGGAGAAACAGCAAAACTCCTGAAGCATTTTCTGCCTACAAAACAGCCACTACAGCACACCACCACCTCATCAAATCCACAAAGAAAAACGTACTCCAAGACAGAATCCTCTCCAACGCCCATAACTGCAAGGAACTCTTCACCATCATTCAGGAATTTGCCAAGCCCAACAGCGAAACAACTGACTTCCCTCCCTCCCAAGACCTCTGCAACAAATGCTACTCCTTCTTTCACCTCAAGATCAAGACGCTCTACGACAACTTCAACGACAAAGACCTCTGCACCGCCCAAACCCCAACGACACCACCCTACAGACCCTTCTTACCTGGACTCCACTCATGATAGAAGACACCCTAAAGGCCGTTAAGAGTACCTTTTGACCCCTGCCCCCGCACATCTTCCACAGGGACGCCAAAGCCATCACACCGAGCTACGGCGAACCTTTAACTTCTCCTTCGTGACCTCCACATTCCCTGACCACTGAAAACACGTCAAAGTCAACCCCCTCCTAAAGAAGCCCTCCGCAGACTCAACGGACCTCGAGAACTTCAGGCCCATCTCAATGCTCCCTTTGTAGCCAAGATCATCGAAAAGCCGTCAACACCCAGCTAGTACACTTCATCGAAACCAGCAACATCACAGACACCTCTTATTCTGGATTCCGCAGCAACCACAGCACGGAGACCGCCCTCCTCGCCACTACTGACATCTGCGCCCTCCTCGACTAAGGCCAAATGGCAGCCCTCATCTTCTTGGACCTATCAGCAGCCTTCGACACCACACATTAGCTGCCGGACTTCACTACACCGGCATTTAAGGAAAGGCCCTAGACTGGTTTTGATCATTCCTTACAGGCAGAACACAGAGAATATGCTCCCGCCATTCCTCTCAGAACTGACAGAGATCAGATGCAGAGTACTCCAAGAATCCTTCCTCAGCCCCACCCCCTTCAACATCTAAATGGCCCCCCTCGCAACCTTCGTTAGAAACCACACGCTCAACATAGTCTCCTACGCTGATGACACCCAACTCATCCTCTTCCTTCACTAAGGAACCCGGCATCACCAGGTACAACTTCCCAGAAGGGATGAAAGCTGTGGCAACCTGGATTAGGAACAGTGGCCTGAAACTCAACTTGGAGAAAACAGAAGTCCTCAGGTACAACTTCCCAGAAGGGATGAAAGCTGTGGCAACCTGGATTAGGAACAGTGGCCTGAAACTCAACTTGGAGAAAACAGAAGTCCTCATACTCTGCTCCACCCCTTTTGCATGAGACCCCACCTCGTGGCCCCCTGCCCTCAGAAACATACCCACCACAACAGACCATGTACGTAACCTCTGCATCATACTAGACTCAACACTCACCATGAATCGCCAGATCAACGCCGTCTCCTTCGTATGCTTCAACACCCTCCACACACTACGCAAGACATTCAAGTGGAACCCCCCCCCCCACTCCAGGAAAACGGTCACTCACGCACTCTTCACCAGCAGACTGAACTACGGCAATGTCCTCTACACCGGAATCAACAACAAAAATCCTCCACAAACAACGCAGCGATGTACACTGGCTCCCCGTCGAAAGAAAAATAGCTTTCATGTTGCTCATGCATGCCTACAAGGCCCTCCACAAGACGGACCCCAATACCTCAATGACTGCATCTCCTTCCATACCCTCAAGAGAAACCTCAGCTCAGGCTACCTCTCCCTAGTCACAGTCCCATGCTTCTACAGGACCAGAGCAGGTGGAAGGTCCTTCTCCTACCTCGCAGCCAAGACCTGGAACAATCTCCCCTTCACCTCCGTCGAAGCCCGACACTGCACCAATTCAGGAAGGACCTCAAGAACTGGCTCTTCGAATGACCCCAATGAAGCTGCGCACACCCACCCCTCAGTGCCTTGAGACCCTAACAGGTGAGGAGTGCACTCTCCAAATCCCTTATTGATTGATTGATTGAGAGCTCTCGCTACCACCTTTGCAGTCATGCTCCTCAGAGATACAGCTTCTTAGTAACTGGTGGCGTGATCCACCACAACTCAGATATAACTGTTGCCTGACTGTGTGTGTGTGTGGGGGGGAGGGTCAAATGAACCAACTATATCTGTTCTCACCTGCAAAAATGGAACACCTAAAAATGGTAGTGGCACTATCTGTGCCTTAGTGTTCCTTTCTGTCTTACTACTCAACAAGCAAGCTGGACAGGTTCTACAGAACCCCTGTGTTTCTCAGCACATTCCTGGTCAGTAGTACATAGGAGGGTCTAACCTAGCCTGTATTTTTCTAATCCCCAAGTGTCGTGCTACGGGGAATTTATGAACTAGTGACCACCGGAAGTTCCTGTCCACTAATGTACCCACTGGTCTCCTGCTGGTTCCGGGATCAGGATTCACGGTTCACTATAAAGTAGACCATCTTCCCAGCCAACATAGTGTTTTCCGACCAAGCCTTTGCTGACGTGTTCATGGGCTTCATTCTGAAGTCCTAAATCTGTCAGGCATTCTTCCTGTGCCTTGCATAAATCTTCCTGGGCAGGCTCTGCAGCAACTAACAAACCCTGCAGCTCTGAAAGCGACCCAGACTACAGTAAATGGTTTGCTTCATAAGCCTCCTTCTCCCCTTCCTCAGGAGAAGAAGTGATGACCACCACGGCCACTAACATCCCGGAGTTTGCCTGTTGCATGAATAAGAAATACCTTGAAAAAACAAGAGACAAGAGGCATTTGGCAAAACAGGAATAGTTGGTTTAATTAAAGAATGCAGCCGGGAGAGCAATCACAGGCATAGGGTCTGAGGACTGTCTCAATTTACAATCGGTCTAACATAAACGTTTATGCATTCCTAGTATCGATATTCTCACATGGAATGTGAATAGTCTTAGGGCTAAACCCAGACAGAGGAAGGTGATGGAATATTTAAAAAATAGACAAGTGCAAATTATAATTTTACAGGAGATGCACTTAGTAGCAAATGAAAGTAAGGAGCTCTTTGGTAGTTGGGGTTGGGTCCAAAATGTTATTGTTTCAGATCAAACGCAATGTTGCAAAGGTGTAGCAATCCTAGTTAGGGGTGGATGCGGGATAGAATTTAAAGAGGCAAGTACGGACAGTTCGGGCAGATTGGCTTTATCTCGTTTAAAGTGGACTGATAGGGACTTTGTATGTGTAGGGTTTTACGGGCCAAATGAAGATAATCCACAGCATATTGTAGATTTAGAACTGAGGTTGGCGGGAATTCCAGCTCCTGCAACTATAGGCGGGGATTTCAATGTACTAATGGATCCTGTATTGGATCGCTCAACAAGTAGGGAGAGTGCATATGTCCCAAGAATGAGGAACATCTTGAAAAGTCTGGTATGGGATCTGGAGCTACTGGATGTGTGGAGACATTTGAAAGGGAGGAAGAGGGGGTATACATACCATGGTAAAAAGCACCATCACTTTTTTAGATTCTAGATTAGATTATTTTTTAATTGACATATGTTTAGCAATGAATATTAAAAAGATCGAACACCTTCCAGTGCACATTTCAGACCACTCAGCCTGGACGCCTCAGGGCAATTGCAGCGCTTTACAAATCCAATTTTCATTTAATTTCATTTCATTGTAGTAACATTACAAGCATTTGGCCCACAGCCACCTAAGAGATGGACACTAAAGCGTGCCCTGCTTTTAGAAGAGGGGGTAGAGGTAGATGTGAAGAAAGAAATAATAGATTCCTTACCTTAGAATATACCCAGGCGTCAGACTGGATCCGGAAAGTTTTTTCGTCAGCAGTACCTCTGCGCGTTTGTAGGCGTCGTCTGCGGCTCCGTGTCCGTAGTCGGCGTCGTGATAGCCAGAATGACGTTGCTGGAATATTTGGACGCTGCCCTCGCACGCTGGCATCAGTTCTTCTTTTTTCCGTGCCAGCAAGTGCAGATTCGAGAAGAGCACGTACCCTTAGTCATTCATTTTTTGACAAACTTTTTGGACATTTTTATCTACCTTTCGAGTCAACTCGACTCCTGGTGCCAGTAGGAATGCCCGGTTTCAAACCGTGTGACGCCTGTCACCGACTGATGTCGGTTACCGACCCCCACCGCCGGTGTCTCTACTGCTTGGGGGCCGACCATGATGACAAGTTGTGCCCCGACTGCCGGGCCTTGACGTTGAAGGCTAGGCGGGAGCATTCCCGTAAGCTCCTCGAGCTCCAGCAGTCAGCTCCGTGCCGCTCGAAGTCCCGGTCGAAGAGAAGGTCGAGGGACCGGTCGCGTAGCCACAGTCATCATCGATCGTCTGGATCCAAGTCCTCGTACTCCGGTAAGTCGAGGCATGGCAAAAAAAGCAGTCGAAGAAGCATCGTTGCTCTTCTACTTCCCCTCGCCGGTCTCGCAACTCGGCTGAGGGTTCGGGTGGTGCCTCCCACACGGCTCCGGTGGGGCCCGTACAGTCTCATCCGGCCCCACACTCTCCGGTCCCTGGACTCGATGCGATTCCGGCACAGATCAGGGCCTTCCTCCTGGCCATGAGGAGTCTCGACCCGCCCGTGCGCCTTCGGGCCCCGAGGGTCCGACTGGGGGTCCTAGCCCTGTGTTGCCGACGGCCTTGGCGCCGGCAGCGACTAAGGTCCCGGCGTGCATGACCCCGTGGGATCCAGGCCTGGATCCCGGTCGCCGCCAGTTGACCTTACGACTCATCCACTGGCGCCGCCCCCTGCGGTGCTGCCTACGGTGCTGTTGTGGGACGACGCCGTCCCCGGTTTCAGCCCGGGCTCGGCATCGGAGTGGTGCCGCCCGGCGCTGTCTCTGACGCTGACTGGTTAGCTTTTCACCTGTGCCCCGGCTCTGTCATTTTTGCCTGTTTATCATGACACGGATGAAGGGGAGGACTGGGAGGGGTCTGACGACCCTTTGGCACAGCAATGCCAGTTAAGTCAGGACTGGGCAGATGAGCTGGGGGATGCCAGTGGTCTAAACACTTAGCCTGACACTGGTTTTCTCTCTCCTCCCTCCGTGGCTACAGTGGAGGGGGCAACTTATGCTGTGCTGCTGCACAGGGCAACCACGGCCCTGGGCCTTGAGCTCCCTGCAGTGGCCGTGAGGACTAACCTCCTCACCGAGGTGCTTCAACCGCCGGTAAACTCTTCGGAGCCTATGCTGCCGCTTAATGAGGCCCTCACCGACGTTCTGATGGGCACTTGTCCAGGCCCACCACAGTTCCCCCTGTGGATCGAAACGTGGCCGGGTGCCACCGCCCGGCTCCGGGCGACCCCTGCTTTCTGTCCACCCATCCCACCCCTGAGAGCCTAGTTATTCAGGCCTCCACGTCCCAAACCGCATTCCCTACCGCACCCCCGGATTGGGAATCCAAAAGGCTGGAATAGATTGGTAAGAAACTGTTTTCCTCTGTCAGTCTAGGGTTGCAGTCCATTAATACGGCATGCCTTTTGGGCCGTTACACCCACTCTCTGTGGGATACGGTGGTAGACGTGCTGCCCCCGTGTCCGGAGGAGGCCAAGACACGGCTCGCCCAAGCACTTGCTGAGGGGAGGGATGCAGCACAATACTCCATTCGATGTGGACTTCACACCACAGACTTGCTGGGCAGTGCGATTTCAACGACGGCGGTGATTCGTCGTCACACCTGCCTGAGGTCCACCAACTTTTCAGGGGATGTCCAGGCCACTCTCATGGACATGACTGCCGGTTTAAAGACTCTAGGGCTTCGGCCCAGCGCCAGCAAACTTCTGCTCTTCGTCCCTTTCATGGCCACAGAAGGGGCGCTCCCACACATTTGTCCAGCCACAGGCCACAGAACCAACCTCAACGCGGCTGAGGACTTGCAGCCCGCCGTGGCAGAGCAGGGGGTCAGAGAACCGGTCAGTCCACATCCACTCCCGCAGTATCCGCCTCAAAGCCTTCCCAGTCCGAGCTTTCAGGCCCATTCCACGCCAGTGGGAGGCAGGATTCACCATCACCTACTCCACTGGCGTACCATCACTTCGGACAGGTGCAAATCGTCTGAAGGGGTTACTCCCTCCCCTTCGGGGCGACCACTCCAGCCATACCACCACAGTACCACCGCATGTCGGGGGATCACTTGCAACTTCGGCAGGAGGAAGTTACGGCCCTCTTGGCCAAGGGGGCCATTGATCGCGTTCCTGGGCCAGAAGTAGGACGTGGTTGTTATTCCCACTACTTTCTGGTTCCCAAGAAGGGCAAAGGGGGCCTGCGCCCTATGTTGGACCTCAGGAGCGGCAACATCTTCCTCCGGAAGGAGAAGTTCAAGATGCTGACTTTAGCTCAGGTTCTGGCTGCCCTGGATGGTAGCATTGGACTTGCAGGACGCTTATTTCCATATTCCCGTCCTAGTGGCCCACCGGCGCTACCTGCGGTTCACAGCAGGCCACGAGCACTTTCAGTTTACCGTGCTCCCCTTTGGCCTCACCAGTGGCCCTCGGGTGTTCACGAAAGTGATGGCGGTGGTCGCAGCTCATGTGCGCAGATCAGGGGTTCCAGTCTTCCCCTATTTTGACGACTGGTTGTTGAAGGCGGGCTCGCCCATGACAGTCGTCTCCCACCTCCTGCCGACCTCCTGCATTTGCTGGGGTTCTCCATCAACGTGCCGAAGTCACACCTGATTCCCTCTCAGAAGCTCCTCTTCATCGGAGCGGTTCACAGTTTCAGGTTTATCCTCCCGAACAGCGGGTTCGGGATATTCAGGCTCTGATTCTGATCTTTCAGCCTTTATCCCGAGTTTCGGTCAGGATGACCCTACGGCTTCTGGGACTGATAGCCTCCTGCATCCTGCTGGTGCATCACGCCAGGTGGCGGATGCGGGCTCTGCAGTGGGACCTGAAGTTCCAGTGGGCACAGCATCAGGGCAACCTGTCCGACCACGTCCTGATCTCGGAGGGCACTGCGAGAAAGTTGCAGTTGTGGCTCACAAATCGCAATTGGGTCCATGGCAGATCTCTCTTCCTCCCCCCAACTGGAGCACACAGTGGTGACAGATGGCATCCCTCCTGGGGTGGGGTGGCCACATGGGAGAGGCGGAGCTCAGAAGCCTCTGGTCTCCGGCGGAGTCCCGGCTCCACATCAACCTGTTGGAGCTCCGGGCGATTCGGCTTTCACTGAAAGCATTCCTTCCCTCTGTCCGGGGAAGTGTAGTGCAGGTGTTCACAGACAACACCACCGCCATGTGGTACTGCAACAAGCAAGGTGGGGCGGGGTCATGAACTTTGTCAGGAGGCTCTGTGCCTCTGGACATGGCTGGAACATCAGGGCATCACCCTGGTGGTTCAACACCTGGCAGGTTCCCTGAACGCCAGGGTGGACAAACTTAGCCGTCGGTGCATGATGGATCACGAGTGGCGTCTGAACTCGGACATGGTGCAAGGTCTCTTTCAGCAGTGGGGAGAGCCTTGGTTAGATCTATTCGCCACCGAAGAGAACGTGCAATGTCCTCAGTTCTGCATGTTGGAATTTTCAAGGTGGCACTCGCTCGGCGACGCTTTTCGTCGCGAGTGGAGCTGCGTTCTGTTGTACTCCTTTCCGCCTGTACCACTTCTGCCCAGAGTGCTGAAGAAGATTCGGAGCGACCGGACCCAAGTCATCCTTGTGGCTCCGGATTGGGCACGATGATACTGGTATCCCGAGCTCCTCAGTATGTCAATCGATCCCCCGATTCGACTGCCTCTTCAGGAGGACCTTCTGTTGCAGCAACAGGGGACGGTCCTCCACCCGAACCTGCCCAACCTCAACCTACATGCTTGGAGATTGAGTGGTGATAGTTGATCCCATTTGACTTGCCTCCTGAAGTCTGTAATGTCATTCTGGCAGCCATGCGTCCCTGCACAAAATCTGTATACGCCTGCAGGTGGAACAAATTTGTGGCATGGTGCACAGCAAAGGCTGTGGATCCTCTCTCTGCCCTTCTTTCAGAGGTTCTCCTCTTTCTTCTTTCCCTGGCCCAGCAGGGCTTTGCTCTGGGCGCTATCAAGGGCTATCTTTCCGCCATTTCAGCCTTCTTGAGGCTTCCTGATCAGCCTTCTCTTTTCAAGTCCCCTGTTGTAAATAGATTCTTGAAATGCATTACTCGCATGTTTCCTCCTGTTCCCTTTGTAATGCCTCAATGGGACTTGAATCTGGTGTTAACCTATCTGATGTGTGCTCCCTTTGAGCCACTCCATAACTGTCCCTTACGTCTTCTAACTCTAAAGACTGCTTTCCTGGTTGCCATCACCTCTGCCAGAAGAGTGAGTGAGCTCCAGGCTTTTTCCTCTAAGCCTCCTTTCTTCTCTATCCATCCGGACAAGGTTGTTATGAGGACTCATCTTTCTTTTCTACCCAAGATGATTACTGCCTTTCACATCGGGCAGACCATTAACTTACCCACCGTCTTTCCGCCTCCGCATCTCTCAAAAGAGGAAGATAGGCTCCACCGTCTGGACCCAAAACGTGGGCTCTCTTTTTACCTGGACCGCACACAACAGTTCCGGGTGGACGACCAACTCTTTGTTGGCTACGTGGGTGCTAAGAAAGGATGGGCGGTCCACAAGCGAACCATCTCTCGGTGGGTTGTTTTGTGCATTAAGATCTGTTATTCCTTTGCTAAAAACGAACCTCCTGTGGGGCTGCACGCCCATTTCACTCGGGCCACGGCGGATACTACTGCCTTGGGACGGGGAGTCCCTTTGCAGGACATTTGTCAGGCAGCTACGTGGGACTCGCTGCACACGTTTACCAAGCACTACTGCCTAGACAGCCAAGTCCGGAGAGATGGCTTCTTTTGCCATTCAGTTCTCCAGGACTTCCTGGTGTGATCTTGGTTCGCAGACCCACCACCGGGGTTGGTATTGCTGGGGTTTCTATTCTAAGGTAAGAAATCTAACACTAATATGTTTCTTTCAGATGCACAAGTTACTTACCTTCGGTAACAATATATCTGTAAGAAACATTAGTTAGTGTTAGATTCCTTACCGCCCCACCCATCCTTTCTTATTGCTTTATAGTAATGTAGCCCGGTCCGTAGGAACTCTCTAAGCTACTCCTGCCTCACTTTTGTACGAAACCAGGTGGTGTTAACCCCTCTCCCAGTTCTTCCACTGTTGCCATATGCTTTGCTCTCCTCTTTCTTGTTTATTTTCTATGTGGGAATGCCATTTCTGTATGATTACCTTCTGTGAGGGGCATGTATTCTGCTCATAGATGGATCTGTATTTACAACTAAAACTCGGTTCAATATCTACGTTCCGGTTTCACCTCAGAGCACCTGGTGGATTCCAGACAGCTCCATACCCATCTCAATACCCATAGGCTAGTGTCTCTGGCATGCCGTACCGCTCGGTGTTTAAAAAGTGGGATTTGCATGAACGCCCCTTCATTGAGCCTCTGATTTCCTGGTAGGAGTACAACGCACTCCTTGTTGGTTTTTCATTACTTGCTTCATTTAGTAAAGTTAAACCTTAAAATTATTACTGTTGGTCTTTTGATTTGCAAGTTAACACAGCCTCTAATTAAATATCAGAGTAAGCTCCTGTTTAATCTTTTAGAAGAATCTCATGACCGTTTGAAAGGTTGCTCCTGTAATGATTTTATCCCTCTTAAATTGTGCTTTAGAAGGCCACAGACCTAAATCTAGATAGTTGTTGCTTAGTCCAACGATTCACTAACTCATTTCAAATTCTGGATGAATTATTAACATGTATATTTCTTTGTGGTTATGGGTAAGTGGTGTTTAATTTTTTTCTGTTCAATTGTTTTCTCATTATATAAGGTTCCTTAACACTTTGGTTGCTGATTGAAGAATACATGCAAATGCCTTCATTAAAACAGCATTGTTAGTGTCAGTCAGTCAAGGTAACGTTTATTTAGACCACAGCAATATTGTTAGTGGAAACACAGTATGGGTTTCACAGGTGTACTTTTCATAGTGTCAGAATGCCACGCTTGCCCAATAACACAGATTGTTTCTTATAGTTATGTACTTTAATAATGCCAAAGAAATATCTTGGGGTTTCAGGTTTCATCACCTTTAGCCTCTAGAAAGAACAACAATCTAGGCTGAAGACACCCCTCTCCAACAAAAGAGATGACACAAGGGAAATTATATTCACTTCTACCCTGCTACATTTCTGTTACTTGCTTCTGGTAAAGCAATAATTTACCACACAAACCTTGCATGTTTACAAATTTACCATTTTAGAATCATTTTCTTTGGTACATTTATGGTATTGTGCAAAAGTGAAGTAATTCACGCAATGCAAATTAGTCTTTCTTAAACCCTGTGGAAAATGTTAAATAAAGTTTACATTCTGATAAGGTTGTCTTTTAAAATGCATTGCACTGATACTAAGAATGTCTTCCTTTATCTAACCAGAGAAGAAGTCACTCATGAACACCTGAGGCTTCGGACGAGTTAGAGAATCCTGTTCTAGCTATTTTCAGAAACGAAACCAAACATGAAATAAAAGCAGTTTTTGTAAAATCAGTATTCTGAATGGAAAATTCACGTCCTCTACAGTGTCATATCCAGGATTAAATAAGGTTAGGTTTTGTTTAATAATAATCTTTTAAATATGGACTGCAGCGTATCCAAGGTATGTAAAATAATAAACTAAAAACATGTCTTTTTCACTTCAATAGTTAGGAAGATCTACAACAAAAATAGTGTATATCAACTAAACTTAATTTTCTTTTGAACACTTTTTACTATGTATATTGTATTTACACGAAAGTAGTTTCCAGGTGTGATCATGTCTTCTTTAAAACTAGTTATTTAAATTTTCCATTACCCAAAATTATCTTTTCCCTTTGGCGTTGCAACTTTGCCTGTATGTGTGGATTTTGCTTGCCAATGCTGTATCTAATAACCAATTTTCCTGGATTAATTTTTTTTTTCAATTAAGAAAAACAGCTTTTTTTGACGAAATAGTCTTGTATTGCCTTCACTGTTTCCTTTCTCATCTGTGCCTCTGAATCACAAAGTTAAAGTCACTGCCTGCTACCGCTATTCACAAATTCACTCCTCCCCTTTCCTCTGTTGGACTTAATATTGAAAATTTGATAAGCGTTTAAGTTTAGTAACTTTATTTCAGTGACTTCTTTAGATCTATATTGATATCACTTAACATTTTTGTAGTAGATATTTTGATACAATAACCTTTAAAACGTCTAATCCACAAAACTCTCTCTGGCGGCCAATATCCATTCTATTGCTGCTAAAGATATTCAAAACTTATCTACAGTTCTTTTTTCCAAATAAATCCATTAATTTCTTTAGATTGTCCCTTGCTTCTATATTAATCAATCTGTAATTGTCACAGGTTCTTTTTCTCCATAACGCAGGCATATATTTAGTTAGATATTTTGAATAATCCTGTTCACTGTTTATGATGTTTGAGCAAAGCTGCAAAAGAGATTGTGTGAACGCTTCATGCTGGGGTAACCAATTGCATTGTATGTATGAGTTTGCAAATAAACCCCCATGAAGGTTAAAGGGTAAAGCACCTAGATCTAAGGTAATTTCATCTGTGTTTTTCAAACATATGCCTGCTCAACATCTGCGTTACTAGTAGATTTTTGATTTTCCTACAATATAGATGTATTGTTTCACAGAGCAGTCCTTCAGAATCTTTATTCATAATTGATATGTCTTTACCACATGCGGGTGCTTAAAAAGTTAAATTACTAAAAAATAAAGTTAAGTAATTCTATAAAAATGGCCTACAAGCATATTTTGTCAAACTTGTTGTAACTAATTCTTCTGTTCAGATACTTAATACAGTTTAACTGGTTCTTTATTTTGTTTGTAGTTTACATTGTCATGAAATTTAGCAAAAGTGCATTTGAGTAAAATTGAATTAGAAATCCAAATAAATAAACACTGAGCTGTAAATTTAGGTCAACATTATTCATGTTGTGTGTCCGCATGCTTGCTCCCTCTACTCAACATAATTAATAGTGTTCTCATGGTATTGCCTCTTGGGAGCAGAACTGAAGAAAATGGTTGTTAGAGACCTTTACTACTGGTCACAAACGTTTTTGGCTAAGCTCCACCTCTTATATGTGGTAAACTCGAAGTGTTCAAACCTTAAACTAGGATCTATTTGAGAGCCCAATTCATAAATCTACTCCTGTAGGTTTCCTCCACCACGTAAAGTAAATGTTCTGGAACTCTGAAGGTTATAGGCTTCCAGGAGTACTCCTATTTCCAAAAGCCAGTTATATCACTAGATGGAAAATCTCCATGAGTAAGTCTGGAGGATATTGTTTCCGCACTGAAGCATTTGTTTTTCTTTCTCAGCTGTGAAAATATTTATTCTTGTAGAAAAATTAACCCGCCTACAGCCTCAATCTATTGGAGTGTGTTCTCTTTCCTTTGCCAACCTGAAAAGCCAATTATGCCTTTTTGATAAAAGTAGTTTCAAGTGTGTTTCCATTGTAGGAAATGACCTTGAATTTTTTTCAGAATACTCCCAAACAAGAACGTTTTACAAATGTCAATTGCATTTTGCATTGGCACCCATCCTGCAATGCTTTCTTTTCTACTCCTCATCCATGCCTGCAATTATAGTGGTGAAAAATCCGCCATTCTTTTGAACTTTACTTAAGTGCAATTTTCGCTTTTGAAATTCCACTAATCCTGATGCTATAAATTAAGATGAAGAATTTTGAATCCTAAGTGGGTTTTTTTTTGCTTTTCAAATTACACTTCGAAGAAATGTTTGCCATGATCTACAGTTTGTATTCAAAGGTTTACAAAATGCACTAGGCTTTTATTAAGCTTATATAGCCAGTTTTGTTGCTTCTACAGGTTGTGCACAGGTAAAAGACCAGAATGGACATCGAGGGCATAAACTCATTCTCTTCACTGCAAGCTCTCTCCAAATTGCTGACTCTCGAGCAGGAAGACGAGGATGAATACTTTGATAGTAAGGTAAATATGCTTACCTAAGAAGTTTGCCTCAACATGAGCAGAATCGCTTCAAATGTATGTGTACAGTAGATTGTCATTATGTTTCAATTTAGTGACTTATAGAGCCACACAACCTAGACAGTGAAATTGAAGCCCATGTTTTGATGTATCATGTTATGTAGCTTGAAGGACTTAAGTAGGTTGCAAATGCAGATTTGTAATCACATTTGATCCCCCTAGTGATGTCCTGTTCTGAAGATTTTTTGAGGGCCTGTAGATGTCAAGGTACAACTCAAATCATTATTCTGAACCTCACATTGGACTTGGATCACTCCTCAAAACGTCTCAGACTCGCCCTAGAAACTCAGGACCTCACTAAAAGGCACTGGCAGCACTTCATGAATTTTTCCAGTTATTATTAGTAGACTGTGCCCTCGGCTATTTTCCAGTTTCACTTGGGTAGTGATGCCAGAAAAAAAACTGTCTTCTGCCTCGTGCTGCACTGATGAATTGCACACATGTACCTTTACAAATTTGTTAGTATGTGTTGGACCTGGTGAAACCAGTCCACATAGGGTAGCCTGGCACAGAGTGGGAATGGCTTTTCTCGAAGGCTTTCGTGTTGTACTTACATCACTCACTTACAGTAACCCCGTGTCCAACCACCAAAAATAAATGACACTACACCGGTTTAGAAAAATACAGGTACCTTTTATAAAAGTTCTTTGAATTATCTTCTACCTCTAGCAGTGTTTAAATTCAGTACAGTACATTTTACTACATGCAAATATTGGATTTCATAAGCTTTTCAGTACATTACTTGATACATCTTGTCCTCCCCTACTGAAAGAGTCACAGCAATAACATCTGCACCTTATCTCTTCCCCAATATTTCCACAGTGTAATCAGGGTTCCAGCAAGAACAAATTCCTTTTAGGTTGAAATCAATTGGTACCTTACCCTTAGGGTCACAGTCTCATCATTAGCTATAGGAAACAGCTGCTCAGCACATATCTCCACGAGTTTTATACTGGTAACTCATTCTACACAGCTGAATTTCTAAATAGAAACAGGCAGTTTTAGTTGATTATTACATTTAGCCATATAGCTTACTCTACAGCCACCTCAAATTGTTAGGTTTTCACAATAACTCTCCTGGGCCTAGAATGATCGGTATAAACATAGGCCCCTCAACCCACTAGGCCTTATCCTAGAATAAGCCTTACTACTCTGTCTTCTCATTAGTTGGGATTAATAAACTGCATACAGAATTCTCACTCTCTCCCAGGATGGTCTTTACTCGGTAAGAAAGAAACTAGAATAAATGAGTTCAGTCAGTAGGTATGTTGTTCGTTGCACAGTTCAGCAGGCTTGAGGAAATTAAAGCCGGTGCTTCACTTTCTAGGCCCTGATAGCTCCCGTCACTGTAGGCCTGTTAACGATCTTCCCCGCCCAAAGGACTCGATTCCCAGCTTACTTCAATTGCTAGGCTGACAGGCAGTTCTTACTCGGGTCCGATCTGTTCTCACTGACAAGAGAAGGCCCCGCTCTGGGCTGGTTCCGCTTGCCTTCTCGTTTTGCTGCTCTTCGACCTGCCAGCCTCGGTGGACACCTGTCAGTGCTTCCGTATTCCTTCCCTCATCGGCTTCTCTCAGGCAAGTCTCCGCCCAGGCCGGCCTCCACCAGCGCGTCTCCTCCCCTTTCCGACGTCGCAACACACTCGCCAGACAGAGGTCGTTTCGCTCCCTCCAGCTCCCGCTGCACTTCCACAGCGGTGAGCTCGCGTCTAAGGCACTCGCATGCAGGAGAGGATGACGGCGAGCCACCAGGCACTTCACCCCACTCTCGGTGAGTTTCGTCTTCCGTCTGATGGGATATATCTCCGCTTTTCCCTCTCAATGGTCCCGCCCTAAACTAAACTTTGGGCAGGTAATGTAAGGCTTCACGGCCCGCGGTGCAGAGCTCTTCACACGGTGATTAGGTTTCATCTGACATTGCCACAGTTTTTGGACGCCTCTACTTCCTAGATCCAGACGGGCTACTCACAGCTTATGAGGGGTAGCACAGGGACATCTGACCAGAGGCACTCCACAGGCCAAAGGAGTTAACCGGGACAAATGTGGCAGGGTTCAGTCAACAGGCAGGGGGTCACGTCAGAAGAAAAGAGCAGCCGGCCCACAGGATGATCTAACCCCAATCAATGCGCCTTCCTCCCCACACTATTGCCTCACTCCACACCAGACTCTACCCACGTCTCCTGGTCACTCTAAAATGGCCGCCCTAGTCCTGACCTTTTATAGGCTGGGCTCTGGCTACCAGAATTGGCTAGAAGGTTCTAGAACTTCCCTATTAAGTCCTATGGGTCAGAACTCCTGAGGTAAAAGATTTGGCAGTTACAAGCCACCATTTTGTGTCTCTGTTTTCACCACTTCTTAAAAGTGCGTCAAGGCCTCAAAAAGTTATAGGGACAAGGAAGCACCTAACCCCCAGGACAACACCAAAAATCCCAGTGGACATAAAAAGGCGAAAGGAGTTAGGAGGCAAAAAGGGGACAAAAATAAATAAATAAATAGGAGGGACCACCCAAAGGGCTGACGGGTCTAACAGTATGCTTATCACCTCATACAGTTCAGTTCGGATTCAAGGCCTATAAAAATGTAGATGCTCTCTGACATGCTTCAGAACTCTGCCCTGTGCGTTCTTGAAGTTACTGAAGAATTCCCGAACTTCAGTTGTTTCATCTTTCAGCTCTCGGCCATGTTCTGCCTTTTCTTTGCTTCCAATATTCCATATGTGTAAGTCAACTGTTCTGCGGGTGTCACAAAAGGAATTTCCATTTACTTGAATATATTTGCAATTAAAGTACTTTTTTCCCTTTTCTAAGAAACGGCATTGACTCAAAATGTTTTTTTTAATGTTGTTTGTCATTGTTGAGGACCAGTGAGCTAGGGGTACTAGCCCACACCATTTCTCTGGACTAGGCCTTGGACTGCTCTGCTTCCCTACACTGAGAGAATCAACTGCCACAATGTTGTACTTGATGTCCAGTCAAAAGAAAGGTGCGGACTTATATCTTGTGAAGAAATCAAATCCTTTACAACCACTAACCTCGTTTACGCCTCACTCTCTCCCCCTCTCTCTTCCTCTCCCTTCCATCACAAAGGAGCCTAAGGCCTGATAGTTGCTTCCAGACTGATCCGTTTTGATTTCTTTTCCTCTGTACTAGTTGGTTAGGCCTTATGTTACTGGAGCTTCCTGAAACCGCTACAGCCAACCTTCTCACGACACCACAGAAGCAAAAGTGATTAGCTGTTGGGAAATGGGTGGGAGAGGTAGTTATCCGGACATAAAACCCCCTCCTCTGCCATAGCCATAATAGTATTTCCTTTACCAGGAGGGAGTCAGGGGTAAATTGGGAGAAGGGCTACTTCAGAATTTTCTCAGACATGGTAGTGTTGAAGTGCTCCCTGAACCAGGCCAACCGACATACCATTTCCTTTTTATTTTAATAATAAAGCTTTTCCTGGTCTTTGGCAAACTTCTCAATCTCTGAGAGAGACTGATTTTGCCATTGAGATACGAAGCTGTGGCCCCATATCAGGAGGACCTACCCTTTGCTCACTATTTAAACTTCTCCTTGGTGTCAAATTATTTCTGCGCCACTGAGTTGGGTAGATTGAGAGTGGATAGTTTTGTTTGCCTCGATCATAGGCAGAAATGCTGTCATGGCCCAAATACTGAGGTAAGTAATTGCCCACGCTGGAGGAGGGAGCTCTCGCTGCCAAAGTAATTTGTTGCTGTCAAGTGTGTAGATGCCTGCTCTGGGCAGCAATGAACCTCCTGCAGCTAGCCCTGAGCAGAAATCCGGTAGGAAGATGTGCCACTGAAACAAATTGAGTATTGACTTTCTAACATTACTTTTTCCTGTAAATTGTTGCTTATAGTTTTAAACTGTGCTCCAAAAACCAGCTGACTCTGAAAGCAGCAGAAGCCAGAAGCCAGATTTAAACTTTGCTTTTTAGACATAGGCATGCATATACTGAAAACAAAACAAAATTTACTCAAGGCTGTAAAATAAACTTTTCCTCAGCAGCTCGAGGTAGAGGCTTGAAATGGGAAGCCTACTGGTGTATACACTGGAGAATTGTCTAGCCACTGGTGATAGGTGTCCAACACATTATTTGATTATAAATTGTTAAATTAAATGTGTTGTATATGGTATTCTATAATGCTAACCTAGCCAGAAGGCAGCAAAACAGTGTTAAGGGTTAAAGACGAGCATAAAGTCAAAAAGTGATTTTAGTGATTACTGAGTAGTGGACGATTAATGCGTTGTGATGTAGTGTTCTTTAAAGTGGTGAGTCTTCAACTCTTTCCTAAATTGGAGCAGCGTTGGGTGGTTGTGATGGATAGGGGGATGTTATACCAGATACTGGGTACCGGGATTCAAAATGTCTGCTGCTTGTTTTTTGTTTTCTTTGTCACACATCATAGTCTGCACTCTGATGGTGTCCTGGCTGCAGTTATACCAAGAACCACTACCGATGATGAGCTTGTCTGCAAGATCAGCAGGGGTGTTTAAATAATTGAATTAACATTATAAACTGAACAGAATTTTTTTACAGCTGAGGCAACAGCTATCAAGAAGCAGGTCACTAGTCCATTATAAACCCAGTAGAAGCTTTACAAACCTATGGTTCAAGAGACATAAACATGTTAAGTTGCTTCTAGGATAACCTCTTCCTCCAATATAACCAAGTACATTCTTTAACTGTGTCCATGAAAATAGTATACCTCTCAGTAAAGCCAGAATCATAGACCCAACTTGAATTGGAATTCCCCGTCCGCCCTTAGTGATATTAAAATACAAGTTGTTAGACCCGTCTGCTTCTGAGAGTCCCCTCACCACTATGATTTCTTTTGTTCCCCCGTACCTCCCAAACTTTGTTGTTTTTCTATGTCTGTCAGGACTTTTTATGTGCTGTTTCATGGGGCTAGATGTTCCTTGACGCCCAGTTGCTCACAAGGTTTTTGGCACCTATTTACAAGGTGCCTGGTGGAACCTGTGGCATTACAAACTGGGGTTGTCAACCTGTATGAGTGGCCCTAAAATGGTGGACACCCTTTTCCTTCATGTGAGTGACTCCCATTGGAGCCTCCCTGAACTCTGTCCTTTTGAGGTTTTGGCGCCCTTTGTTTGACGCACATTCCTGATAGGAATCCCTTTGTTTTCCTCAGATACACAAAATGGCTGCTTTAGAGCCACAGTAAGGTGGCTGCTAGTGACCTGGATATACCTCAAAAGTGCCAAGGCATTGTCACAGCCAGAGAAGGTTCTAGAACCTTCTGGCTCGTGCCAGCACCCCAGGGCACTGGCTATAAAAGGCCCAGTCCCTGGCGGCCATTTTAGAAAGAAGAAAAGAAGAAGGAGATTCCAGACTTGACACCAGATTGACACCTGCCCTGTTGACCCCCTGAGGTGGCTGGTAGCGTAGGCAGTAGAGTAGCAAAGGTTGCTGGCGTTGTTTCCGACTAGCGTTCCAGTCAGCTGCGTGAGTGGTGACCTTGCGCCTACAGCGCCTGCCCAGCAAGTGCCTCATTGCCCCAAAGACTGTGGCCATACTTGTAGTGCCTCCCCGCCCCCCCCCCCCCCCCAGTGGTGATATCGTGACTGATACTGCGTGTCGCGAGGCGAGAGCAAGTTCGCCGCGACCGCGATCTTCAGAAGTGCCCCCTTCGCGACAGGCGCCTCCAGGGGGGAGCTCGGACGTCTCCGAGCCCCACCGCCGTAGAGCGCTTCCTGTGCGGACTGAAGGTGAGGTGGTGCGCCGGGGCGGGGAAAGGCCGGCCTTCATTGGGCGAGACTAGCGTCTCTGCCCTTTCCCCAGTGAGCCGGAAGCTGTAGCTGTGGGCGGGATCCACCCCGTATGAGGCAGTCAGAGGGAGGACCGTGGAGCCCCTGAAAACCCTGTCGCTGGCGTGAGAAGTGCTGTGCCCTGACTGAATCGCTTTCCGATTGCAGCCGATGCGAGGTGGGCCCGTTTCTTCAGGTGGGGTGCAGCGTTGTGAAGGAACTGTGAACCGGCATTCATTTGACTGAGCGCGAAGGTTGTGTGACCCCTCCGGCAGCCCGTTCGTCAGTCTAAAGACTTTGAACTGGTGCCGCCTGTGTGCTAGCGGTGTCAAAGCCTGTAGGCGCGCATAGACTCCACCGGCAAGCAGAGATCTCATCCCGGTGGCAGCGGAGTGCAAATGCTGTATTCACTGTGTTTCCTTGCCTTCTAGATACACGCGCATTACTCCCTGAGTGAACCCTAAAGAGTCTAAAGCTTATTTTGTGCCTAGGGAAGCCCGTACTCGTTATCCTTGAAACCAACGTGAACTGTAAGAGTTATCTTTCCAAGCTGAAAAGTATTGCAAGTGTAATCTTCCTAAAGCATTTAATTGGTGGCAGCGATACCAGAATGAACATGTGGTTATTGAGTTAAATGAACCAGTATTTATTCTGTTATATAAAAGTGATATTTCTTTGTGATATTTATTCCTGATATTTATTCTATTTATCTTGCTATTTATTCCTGAAGATCTATTTACAGTATTTAATTCAGCAACTGAATCCCAGAGGTTTGTGACTAAAGAAATGCGAATGTGCTTTCCCAACTGAACCCTATTTACAACAGAGAACTTTTACATAAAGGAATCGTATTTTTCTACAGCAGTGGTGTGGTGTCCTTCTTTTTGGTGTGACTGCGCAGGGAGTTATTATTGGGTCAGAGCCGGCTTAACACTAAAGCCTTCACTTGCCTTGTCACTTGAGCCAAGCTACCCCCCTTTGTGCTGGGCTTGCCCATCGCAGGTCCAACATAAAATTGGTGGCAGCAGTGGGATTACGAGCCGTGCTTGTTTTGTACCCCATAATAATTCAGTGTGCACCACAGGTACACACCCGGAGTTTTCTCCCAGCGGCCCTCTAATCCAACATTTTGCTTTTTCTAAATTCTTTTCTGGAGGTGGGTGGAGGTGACCCTCAGAGTTTCCTATCCTTGTAACCTACTTCGGGGTGGTTGTCCACACTTTTCACTGACAAGATGGAATTCGAAATGTCAGAGCTGGAGACCTATACTGTGGCACAGCTCAAGGATTTCTGTCAGGAAAGGGGAGTGTTCGTTAGGCGAGGGGCCAAAAGAGAGGAGCTCCGTACTAGTCTGCGAGCCTGGGTGGAAGCGCACACGGAGGGAACGGTGGAGGAGTCGGAGTCAGATAGAGGTACTGTCATTGAGGGGACTGCGGAATGTCCCCCGGGGGTGGGTGAAATGTCAATCAGCCCCAAGGTAGCCTCACGGGAGGGCAGCAGCGTGTCATCGAGAGGGTTGTCAGAGACCGAGTTAGCCGACAGGAGAGAGGAAAGACAGTTAAGGTGGGAGTTGGCCAAGCTGGAGATGGGAGGGAGGAGGATGGAACACTAGTTCAAGCTACGAGAACTCTATCTCAAGGCCCATAACATCACTCCGGAGGGTGTCGAGTCAAAGGAATTTGCCAGGGAGCCCAGGCCCCATTTACCAAAGGACGCGGTCGCCAGTTATACCGCTGGAGACGACATAGCCAAGGGGCTGGCAGCCTATGAGGTCTCCTTAAGAGCCCATGGGATCCATGAGAAGCATTGGGGTGGTGGAATGTACCGGTACATGCCTCCGACAGGTAGGGATGCCCTATTGGCCCTAGACCGGGAGGAGCAGGTAGATTACCCCGCTATGAAGGTGGCGCTCATCGGGAAGTTTGGGTTGACCCCAGAGAAATACCGGCAAAGGTTTAGGGGCAGCCACAAACTGAGCTCACAGAATTGGGTTGACTTCCTGGATTATGCCAAGAAAGCCCTGGATGGGTGGGTCCAAGGTAGCGAGGTGGAGGACTATCGAGGGTTGTACGACCTAATACTCAAGGAACATCTACTCGAGAAATATCTTCCCGAGCTGAGGCAACACCTGGTAGACAGCAAACTTACTTGCCCCCGTAAGCTTGCTGAGGAGGCGGACATTTGGGCAAGTACCCGAGTGTCCACGAAGGGGACGGGAGGAGATTCTGAGAAGTCCGGACAGGGCGCTCCCCAGAAGAAAGAGGGGGGAGATAACAAGAAACAGGAGTTCTCCAAAGGCCCCCAAAATAACTTTAAGGGGAAAAGTTTCTTTTCTAATTCTAAGGCTAACCCGCAGAAGAACCCTAATCCTGACCAGAGTCAGCAGCCAAGGGTTATCCATTGCTTTGAGTGCGGTGGTGTTGGACATTATAAGGGAGACGTGAAATGCCCAAAGAGACCACCCCCTCCCACTGGAGAAAAGGCCCCGGGAGTCGCTAGTGTAGCGCTCGGGGAGGAGATGCCCTTAGTTAAAGGAAGGGAGTGGGTGGGTGTCACCTTAGTGTCCTTGGGTGATCGGGAGATGGTTCCAAAGATCCAGGTCCCCTCAAATACTACCAAGTATGGGCAATGGGTCACCATCAATCGCCATAGAGGGGAAGCTCTGAGAGATACAGGAGCCAGTATGACTATGGTAAGGAGTCATCTGGTGTCCTCAGAGCAGGTGATTCCAGGCGTACTTCATCCAGCCGCAATGGCTGACGGCAGAATGGGCCACTATCCTGTGGCCGAGGTTCTCTTTGAGTGGGGAGGGGTTGCAGGTTCACTTCGAGTTGCCGTAAGCCCCGCCGTGCCAGTCGATTGTCTGCTGGGTAATGACATGGAGCACAATGCTTGGAAGGAGGTGGAATACCGGACTCATTATGAGATGCTGGGTACACCTGATTGGGCCTGTGTGAGTACCAGGTCTGTGGCTGCTCGGGAGGAGAAGTCGCGTGGGTTGGAGCCTGGAACAATGGCCCACCCAGCTGCTGATGAGGGAGCATCTCGAGGACAGGAAGAGCCTGCCTCGATGTCCGTGCCCCATGAGACGAATAGGCCACCTGCAGAGGTGGACCCAGAGTCCGCGGAGGAGGACATGGTTCCGTTGGAGGATTTGCCTGTCCCCGCTGAGTGGCGAGTGGAGGGAGGACCATCCAGGGAGGAACTGAGCAAGGGACAGAGGGAATGTCCCACCCTGGAGGGTCTGAAGCAACAGGCTGAAGCCCAGGCAGCAGGTAACGAGTCTGGGAACTATCGTGTTTACTGGGAGGATGGTCTCCTCTACAGTGAGCCCAGGGCGCCAGTGCACGGGTTGTCACGGGCCCTGGTAGTCCCACAGTGTTACCGAGCCTTCCTATTAGAGTTGGCTCACGAGATTCCCTTGGCAGGACACTTGGGTCAGGACAAGACCTTTGCCCGGCTTGTCCCCCACTTTTATTGGCCTCGAATGAGGGTGGCGTCCGACACATACTGTCGGTCGTGCGTGTCATGCCAAGCCAGTGGGAAAACAGGGATGAAGCTGAAGGCTCCCCTGGAACCACTTCCCGTCGTTGGCACCCCCATTGAAAGGGTGGGCACCGACATTGCTGGGCCCCTAGATCCACCGACATCATCCGGTCACAGGTTTATCCTGGTACTGGTGGATCACGCCACAAGGTATCCAGAGGCAGTTCCTCTGAGAACCATTACTGCACCAGTAGTGGCAAAGGCCCTGATGGGGATCTTTACCCGAGTGGGATTCCCCAAAGAAGTTGTGTCTGACAGGGGACCAACTTCATGTCAGCATATATGCGGGCAATGTGGAAGGAGTGTGGAGTGACCTACCGGTTCACCACTCCTTATCACCCACAGACCAATGGTCTCGTGGATAGGTTCAACCAAACCTTGAAGGGTATGATCAGAAGTCTACCCGAAAGCCTGCGGAGGAAATGGGACGTCCTCCTACCCTGTTTGCTCTTTTCCTACAGGGAAGTGCCACAGAAGGGAGTGGGCTTCAGCCCCTTCGAGCTTTTGTACGGGCACCCTGTACGCGGACCTCTCAGCCTGGTGAGGGACTCCTGGGAAAAGTCTCCCCAGAAAGTTCCCCCGGATGTGGTGAGCTACATGCTGGCCTTCCGGAGCCAAATGGCTAAGTTGTGGAAGCAAGCTTCTGACAACTTGGAAGCCAGTCAGGCAGTCATGAAAACGTGGTATGACCACAATGCTCACCCAGTGGAGTTGGAGCCTGGCCAGAAGGTGTGGGCGATGGAGCCTGGAGAGCTGAGTGCCCTCCAGGACCGTTGGACAGGCCCCTATGAGGTGTTGGAGAAGATGGGCAAGACTACCTATCTGGTGGACGTAAAGACCCCTCGGCATCCGCATCGGGTGTTACATGCCAATCGCCTCAAGCCCCACTACGAGAGGCCTGAAGTCATGCTGGTTATGGTGACTGACGGATCGGAGGAAGAGGACACTGAGCCTCTCCCCGACCTCTTCGCGTCTCAAGAAAAGGATGGGTCAGTGGAGGGAGTGAAACTCTCGCCATCCCTGACTCCTGAGAAGCAGGGGGAATGTCGCCAGGTCTTGGGGTCATTCGCTCCTCTGTTCTCCCTTGTCCCGGGTAAGACCCACCTGTGTACCCATGACGTGGACACAGGGGACAGCCCACCTGTGAAGTCAGTCTTACCGGCTGTCTGACAAGGTGAAGGCCAGCATCCGAAGCGAAGTAGCTAAAATGCAGGAGCTAGGAGTCATCGAACCTTCAAGTAGCCCTTGGTCTAGCCCGGTGGTTTTGGTTCCCAAAGCTGCCCCACCTGGCGCCACACCAGAATTGCGATTCTGTGTGGACTACCGAGGACTAAATTCGGTAACCAAGACGGATGCTCATCCGATCCCTCGGGCGGATGAACTGATTGACCTGTTGGGAGCTGCCCAATATCTCAGTACCATTGACCTCACTGCAGGGTACTGGCAGATTCCCATGACTGATGGAGCCAAGGAAAGGTCAGCCTTCTCCACGCCTGATGGACACTACCAGTTCTGCGTCATGCCCTTCGGGCTAAAGAACGCTCCTGCCACTTTTCAGCGGCTGGTGAACACGATCCTCACCGGGATGGAGTCATTCTCTGCTGCTTACTTGGATGACATAGCTGTCTTCAGTAGCAGTTGGGAGGATCACTTGCAGCACTTGCAAGCCGTTCTCCAGGCCATGGAACGGGCTGGCTTGACGATCAAGGCCAGCAAATGTCAGATTGGACAGGGGTCGGTAGGGTACTTAGGCCACTTGGTGGGCAGGGGAACGGTGCAGCCCCTTCAGGCGAAGATTGAGGCAATCATGGCCTGGAACCCCCCCAAGACCCAGACTGAGGTCCGAGCCTTCCTGGGCCTCACAGGCTAGTACAGACGGTTCGTGAAGGGGTATGGCACTATCGTGGCACCCCTTACAGAACTCACGGCCAAGAAGCAACCCAGGAGAGTCATCTGGACGGAGGCTTGTCAGCGAGCCTTCGACACTCTGAAACAAGCATTGTGTAAAGCTCCAGTCCTGAAGACTCCAGATTTCACGAAGGAATTCATTGTCCAGACAGATGCATCCGACATTGGCATTGGGGCGGTGCTATCGCAACTCAATGAAGAGGGTCTGGATTAACCCGTGGTCTTTCTGTCACGGAGACTGCTTCCCTGGGAACAGAGGTGGAGTACCATCGAGCGGGAAGCCTTTGCGGTGGTCTGGGCACTGAAGAAGCTGCGACCATACTTGTTTGGTTCACACTTCCTTGTTCAGACAGACCACCGACCCCTTAGTTGGCTTATGCAAATGAAGGGGGGAAACCCCAAACTGTTGAGGTGGTCTATCTCCCTACAGGGAATGGACTTCCGGGTGGAACACCGGCCCGGAGTTGACCACGCCAATGCAGACGGTCTCTCCAGGTATTTCCGCCTTAGTGTTGAGAACTCCCAAGGGGTTGGGTAGCTCTCCCCACTTTCAGCTGGGGGGGGACGCGTGTTAGACCCGTCTGCTTCTGAGAGTCCCCTCACCACTATGATTTCTTTTGTTCCCCCGTACCTCCCAAAATTTGTCGTTTTTCTTTGTCTGCCAGGACTTTTTATGTGCTGTTTCATGGGGCTAGATGTTCCTTGACGCCCAGTTGCTCACAAGGGTTTTGGCACCTATTTACAAGGTGCCTGGTGGAACCTGTGGCATTACAAACTGGGGTTGTCAACCTGTATGAGTGGCCCTAAAATGATGGACACCCTTTTCCCTCATGTGAGTGACTCCCATTGGAGCCTCCCTGAACCCTGGCCTTTTGAGGTTTTGGCGCCCTTTGTTTGACGCACATTCCTGATAGGAATCCCTTTGTTTTCCTCAGATACACAAAATGGCTGCTCTAGAGCTACAGTACGGTGGCTGCTAGTGATCTAGATATACCTCAAAAGTGCCAAGCGACCGCGATCTTCAGAAGTGCCCCCTTCGCGACAGGCGCCTCCAGGGGGGAGCTCGGACTTCTCCGAGCCCCACCGCCGTAGAGCGCTTCCTGTGCGGACTGAAGGTGAGGTGGTGCACCGGGGCGGGGAAAGGCCGGCCTTCATTGGGCGAGACTAGCGTCTCTGCCCCTTCCCCAGTGAGCCGGAAGCTGTAGCTGTGGGCGGGATCCACCCCGTATGAGGAAGTCGGAGGGAGGACCGTGGAGCCCCTGAAAACCCTGTCGCTGGCGTGAGAAGTGCTGTGCCCTGACTGAATCGCTTTCCGATTGCAGCCGATGCGAGGTGGGCCCGTTTCTTCAGGTGGGGTGCAGCGTTGTGAAGGAGCTGTGAACCGGCATTCATTTGACTGAGCGCGAAGGTTGTGTGACCGCTCCGGCAGCCCGTTCGTCAGTCTAAAGACTTTGAACTGGTGCCGCCTGTGTGCTAGCGGTGTCAAAGCCTGTAGGCGTGCATAGACTCCACCGGCAAGCAGAGATCTCATCCCGGTGGCAGCGGAGTGCAAATGCTGTATTCACTGTGTTTCCTTGCCTTCTAGATACACGCGCATTACTCCCTGAGTGAACCCTAAAGAGTCTAAAGCTTATTTTGTGCCTAGGGAAGCCCGTACTCGTTATCCTTGAAACCAACGTGAACTGTAAGAGTTATCTTTCCAAGCTGAAAAGTATTGCAAGTGTAATCTTCCTAAAGCATTTAATTGGTGGCAGCGATACCAGAATGAACATGTGGTTATTGAGTTAAATGAACCAGTATTTATTCTGCTATATAAAAGCGATATATCTTTGTGATATTTATTCCTGATATTTATTCTGTTTATCTTGCTATTTATTCCTGAAGATCTATTTACAGTATTTATTTCAGCACTGAATCCCAGAGGTTTGTGACTAAAGAAATGCGAATGTGCTTTCCCAACTGAACCCTATTTACAACAGAGAACTTTTACATAAAGGAATCGTCTTTTTCTACAGCAGTGGTGTGGTGTCCTTCTTTTTGGTGTGACTGCGCAGGGAGTTATTATTGGGTCAGATCTGGCTTAACACTAAAGCCTTCACTTGCCTTGTCACTTGAGCCAAGCTACCCCCCTTTGTGCTGGGCTTGCCCATCGCAGGTCCAACATAAAATATTAGGGAAAACATTGTGTGGGTAGACAGTGGCACTAAGAATTTTCTGTTTTGCACCCCTCCAGACATACACAGTCTGGAAATCCCCAAACTGTTTGTGCCTGGAAGAAGAGATAATAAAGTTAATTCCAAACAGCAAAGGTCTGGTACTTCACTTGACAGCTGCCTTGACAATCTATTAACAGAAGTGGCACACAAGATCTGTGTAGCCGAAGCAACATGCCAAAACCAGCAGATCTCATCCTTACCATTCTGCCTCATTCAGGCAGATTGTTTGAAAACGCTGTTATAAGGCAGCAACCACTATTCACTGAAAGCAACATACTACACCAGGTATGTTTCAAGCTACATTGAAGAACTGATATTATTTTACAGGCAACAGTAGATGATCTTCAGTTAACCACCAATGCCTTCAATAGCTCTACCTGGTACACTGCAACAGGTTTGCATCATTGACACTGTTGACCATAAAAGCTAATTGCAGCACCTGAAAAAAGGCCCTTGATAGCGTGGCCTTGCCTTGAATCATTTCGTTCTGAAAAAAGAACATTAATGCAGCTATCTCTTTATATTCCTCTCCCAAATGTGTGCCTAATTGTAAAGACCGTTAAGGCTGTTATTCGGGCTCTCTCCTATTTAAGTACTCCATGGCACCTTTTCCCGGTCTTATTAATTCCTGGAGTTGCACCTTTTCACTTACGCCTATGGCACAGAAATGCTGTTTGGAGTGATGCCATTGGCCAGGAAATAGTTCTGCTTTTAAACAATGTCGGCCTTCTGCAGTCTATTCAGAACTGGATGGCAGCTAACAAATGGTGGTAAAACGAAATACTTCGGGTGAAGAGAGACAAAACAATCTGGGCACCAGGTTTATGGCCAGAATGTCTTAGTATGTTTCCAATAAGAACGTTAGGGATGTGCATTGAAAAGGGATTAACCTTGGGTCTCTTGATCAATACTTTAGTGAAGACCAGAAATGTACATCTAAAGATGGTGCTTTAAGTCTTTTCATAACTGCCAAATCAACAAAGGAGGTTGGTGGCAGCAGCTGTTACATTGAGTTTTACAATGTGCTCCATGCAGGTGCTGAAAAATGGCAAATATGAAAGTTTCAGAGACCTTAAAATATGGTGGTGGCATGTCTGCCAATGAACACAATTCTCGTGGGGAAAACTTTGGTGAGTTTTAAAATCTTCATCTCTGCCCGTTGGGCTTATTATGATGAAGCAGGCCATTTGTTCAATGATACATTACATTGTCAGCCATGGAGAAAACTTAAATAAACTAATGGTTGTTTTTAAAAGCTGAGGAAATCATAAATAATTTTGGAGATTGAAGCTCCTTGACAAAGAAAAAGTTGTTTATTTTTCGACAATTGCACATTAGATTTAAGACTGATTTTGCATGGTAGCTGCATAGTCTGGAGGTTATGGTTGGGTCTATGTGCTCCCATATAGTCGTTCTATCTTTGGAAAGGAGTGTCTAAAATCGATGCTGCAAAATTTTAATTTGATTCTTGCCAGGAAGGTCTGCTGCAGGTATTCTGGCATTGAGGCCTGACATACGAATTAATCACAGTCCACAAATGTGAGTGCTTGCTAAGTACTTGTCAATAAAAGAGATGTTTTGGCAATTTTTTTCTCCCCTTTTCTGGCTTATTTTATCACTTCTGGCTTATTTTATCATCCCAAAGTTCTTTTAATATCAAATATTTTAGAGAGGTTGTAAGTAAATCATGCCGTAAGGTTTTGGTGTATAAATTGTTGTAAGATGTTTCTGTCCAGATGTGATGGCTCAATGTGTGGTTACTCAAATTATTTATTTTGTGCATTAGCTCCACAGAAGATAGCTGTCTTAATATCAACGGGCTTCGGACTCCAACTCTGAAACAAGATTAAGAAGCATTTGAGGGTAGACGAAAAATGGCCTTGTAGATTTTGCATACAAAAGTAGAGCAAAGTATCCTCTCAGGGCTATCAAACCATTATTTTTCCATGATTCTAGCTTGCTTTTGTTACTTTCAAAAGTGGCTCAAGAAAGGGGCCCTGTATTTTGAAATGCACTAAATTAAAGGCATAGCCCAAGGTATTTTAATTTATAAAACGATCTCATAATTATGAAAGGAACAACAATGATTGAATATAATGCACAAGTATTTGTGAGATTTTACAATTTCGACCTTTCTTTGATTAATTTACCAAGAGCTCTCCTTTTTAGCTTTCCATCCTATTAGGATTATCTTTATTTTGTCAAGGTTTATTTCTAGCTTGTTTCTAATACAGTATATACCCAACTTGTTAAGAAGTGTTTGGCAGCTCAGTAGCGTCCGTATATAGCAACACAGGCAAATTAAGCAGCCCTCGTTTTAGAGGATCAGATCAAACTTTGCCTAGAACGTCCTTGAGATCTGTTATGAAATAGTTGGGGACAAGATTGGGGCAAGGACACATCCCTGCTAAAGACCTTACATATATCGAAGTTTCTTACATATTGTTGCAAAACTCTGGAACGATATTCCCTTGTTGCTGGTAAACTGAAAAGCATGTGGGTTTGTAAATGGGGGAAAAAAATTGAAAACTTAAGTTGTCCGTAACAATAACCATGTTTACCTTATGGCAATATGAATTGTCAAGATGACATGTATACTGTTAATGTGTTCTACAAGATAACATTAATATAACTGTGCCTTCTAACATAACAGTGTATGCAACTCTTTACGTAGCCTGTTTCCATCGTTCCTACTCTGCTGATAATCTGTCAGATTCAATATTGAGTAGATTAACTTGGACGAACATTTTCGTAAATGATGTGGTTATTTAAAGCAACTATAATCAATCAAATAGAACTGAAATTATTATGTTCAGGAAAAGTGGAAGGTAAAGCATTCCGGAGAAAGACGTAAAATCCGCCCATGAGAGATATGCAGTAGGCCTGGGCAGTGAACTCCGCTCCGTTTGCAGAATTTTCCGCACTCCGCAGAGCACTTGGAGTTCCGAAAAACTCAGCGTAGCAAAGCAGAGTTTTTTTCCCTTGCTCACGCTTGCCAGCGTCAAGTTGGTGAGCGAAGAAAATCCACCTCCGAGCAAGATTTCTCAACAAGGGAGGTCAGATTTCTCAATGCGGACGGTTGCAGATGCTCGCGTTGAGAAACCTTCCGTTCACATTGAGAAAGTTGCTGCTCGGGTAGAGAATTTACTTGAGCAGCAAGAAAAGAAGCAGCACTCTCTTGCGCTGCTCATAGTGCTGTTTGCTTTGATTTTACAGCGCGGAAAAGCACTTAAAATCAGTGCAAACGGCATGACCAAACGCACTCCGCTGCTTGCTTAACTCTGCATATCGTGACTAGTTTTTGGGTCACTTCGCAAGATCCGTATAGAGGAACTCCACGAAATCAACCCAGGCTTAATATCTAGTGTGCAGAACAGAATCAACACTTTTTAAAAAGTGTGCTTCGCTAGGAGGGATTTGGCAGAATTTCTTAGTTTATCCTGTTTTTTTGTGCTTTCCGGCCACCTCATCCTTCAGTGATCTGGCAACCACAGTGAAAACCCCATATGAGGAAAAAATAGTTCAGTGCATTTTTTCCCCATTACATTCATGACGATGGCTCTGGAGAATAGAACTACAAAAGAAAATCAGTCTAATGTGTTAAATAAGCTTATTTTTTGTTTTTCCGACAGGCGACTTTATGAAACCAATCCTGCATATTAGGACCGACTCCAATAGCAAAATCAGCTGGGAATATTTTGGTCAATGTAAGATGAGTGTCTCGGTTGCTTAATGTACCAGTTGCACTCCCTGCATCTCCGAATTTTGCAGTTACTGATTCCAGATGTACTCTTTTTTTGCAAACACAAATTGATTAATTGAAATGTCAGTTGTACTACTGCTTGTAAAACAGTTGGTACAATAGATGCACATCTCTCAATCCGTTTAGAGGGCAGAAAGACCAACGTAACTGTCTGTATGAACCCAGCTGCTGAGACATTTAAAAAAGTTATACGATTTCCAATTAATTTCTAAGATGTATTTATCCTTTAACCGGTATGTTTTTGAACTATTTATTATATACTTCAATGCTTTTCCTTCCAAAGTATTTTCGTGTTTAATATACGCTTCCATTTAGGTGTTAATTCTTGTTTTTACTCACTGTTATTACAACACCAAGGTGGTCGTAGAGCTGTGGCGTCAGCAAACATTACTAGTGAAACATTTTATACATTGTCTTGAGAGCTCGAGCTAAAGACTTTAGCTGCAAGCCTGACATTTTGTGTTACTATATTTGTCGGTGCCTTAAATACTTATGTTATGCGCACCTTTGTTAGGAATGTTAACTACTGCAGCCTTTGAATCCCCCTTTTAGTAGGCTAAAAAATAAAATACTTAAAAGCGTTCTACTAGACATTCCTGAATGCAAGGAAACATTCCTTATAAGTATGAAGAGAATATTATTCTGAAAACCTTTCAGAAAAGCATTGGCAATGTCAGTAGGTCTGGCATATAAATGAAAGTGCCTCTTCTCTTACTGATGGGGGTTGGCACTCATTAAGTCACGACACAATGATACATAATGAGCAATACTATTCCATGATGGTCTACTGACTTAGAGGGAGTGGCCACATGCAATGCAGCACACTGTAGAGCAAATAAGACACAAGCAAGCAGCCCGTTGGCACTGTCTGGGGAGATGTGGTATCTAAAGGTGAAACTAAAAAGAAGAGAAGGAAATAAATGAAAGGGAACCTATGAAAGTCAAACGTGAAAACTAAAGTTCTGGTTGACCATCCCTGGCAATGAAGAGCACTATTTTCAGGTGGATGTACACTTGTGATAAGACAAATGCCATTACTCACAGAGCGATGGAGCTAATGGCTAAAGTGGAATGACCCGTTGCACCCAGTTGTAACCTGTCATTGATGCTAGACGAGTGTAAATTACACTCTTACATACTAATAGCAGTCGAGGGCTGATCCAAAGCATGTGTGTATATATATATATATGTGTATATGTATATATGTGTATATATATGTATATATCAACGCTCCAAGATACGCCGAAAACAAGTCACTGCAGCGAACGGGTGCCGTCTACACGGTGGTGTGAGTCCGTGAAATGGATACAAGCTCCAAAGTTTTCTCTCTTTTCTGAGAAACACACACAGCACTCGCGGGCACAGTAGCCAAAAAGTGTATTTATTTACACCTTAGACAGACGCGTTTCGGGAGAAACTCCCTTCTTCCGTGTGGGAAAGTACTAAGGAATCAGCAGAACTGTTTGTTGTGAAACTCAATGATAACTCGTTGAATCTTAGATTTAATGATACAGAACACGAGTCTGTTTCCTGGAAGTGTACGTAAAGGACAACACATCACCCACTTGTACATACAGAAAACCCATGGCAGGTAACTCCATACTGCATGCCAGAAGTTTCCATCCCCCGAAACTAAAAAACAGCATCCCCTATGCTGACTACCTCAAAATAAAAAGAAATTGTAGTGAGGCATCAACTTTGAAGGAAGCCCAGATGGATCTTACCAAAAGATTTACTCAGTGAGGTTACAGCACACAAGTACTAGATCAAGCTTTGACCAAAGTGAACACGATCGAGAGGGAACACTACTTCATCCTAACGAGTCAACAAGAGTAGACAACAGGAGTAGCAAGAATGAAATATGTATCATCGCCAGGTATAATGCCCACCATGCCAGGGTGAGAGACTGCTTGTGTACACACTGGTACCTAGTGAAAAGGGACCCCATACTAAACACCACAATCCCTCGTAGACCACTAATCACCATTAAAAAAGCACTGTCCGGGTGACGTGTCTACACATCGACGAAAATGGCCGTCCAGTAGAAGAGCTCCACAGATTCTATCCTCGACCGTCACGAAATCCGTCCACCTAATCTGACCTTGACAGCAAGAATGCAGTCCCGATGACCGCACGATCCACAGGAGGTATGAGAGAACAATTAGGCAGCCTCTACCATTGAAGCGGAGCCGCGTGAAGAAACGGGGCCTAGCCTTTGCAGAAAGCCGCAAGCTCGTGTGAGTGACAGAGCAGCGTGAAAGTGAAACTACGGCATTCCCTGAAGGCCAAAAGAAGATAGCAGGCCCCCAAAATCTTGATGCAGGCAGACCTTTGAGACACAGGCTAGCGGCAGGGAGGCGGTGAAAGTGTGGAGCGCCTCCCCACATGGAGACCAGTATCGCGCAGAGAAAATTCACATCGCCTTCCCCAGAGGAGCTCGACTGAGAGACGTAGTGTGGCTGGGGCCCGGCTGGTGGCTGTGATCGGAACAAGGGCGAAGCCGCGAGGGAGGCCATCAGAGCAGGTGAGAAGCATGACCTCCCTCCCAGAAACTCAACGTCCTAGTGAGCGCTGCCTCGGCCCCAGGAGTTACATCGCAGCAAGCATACTGGGAATGAGCAGGGAGCAGCGGACACTCTAGGCCATAAAGAGATCCAGAAGTGAAGCCACCTTCTTAATTGTGCCGGGCAAGTAAGGTCCCCAGCAGTTCAATCAATCACCACACTGGCTTACAGTCGTCGACCACGGATAGGGGGCATTAAATGTCACACTTTAGCAGATCAGGCGGAGCTGAGAGTCCACAGCGTAATAGAGGGTAACGTCTGTCTTTGCCCATATTGAGAGAGACAGTGACACAGTTGGTCACTGAAGGCCACAGTAGAAACACCGCTGGTGTCAGGCTGGATTGTCAACGGAAGGGAGAGTCCTAGGCGAATACAGAGCACATACCGACGAACCACTGGGATCAGCATCCATTACAGACTGCGGGAGGCCTTTTGATCTTGCTGATCCGGTTTGGCTCCCTGGGGGGAACGCCAACAGGCCGAAAGACATTATGTATGCCATTACCCGAGTGTGTGCGTCACTCAAAAGTAGGATGGACGCCATAACAACTGAGGTAACGTTAATAAGGGCTAACTTGCATAAGATGAGCGATTAAGGTAAAGGCGATGGAAACAGCCACCAAAAAGAGCTCAGCCAAGATTCTAAGAAGATGCAGCAACAAATCAAAGACGTTCAAGTAGCGTGCAAAGGGACTGATAAACAAACTGGACGATTATATGGGGCGATCGTGCTGAAATAATGTTCACATTCTGGGAGTGACAGAGCAAGCGGAAGGTCGCATGCCGGACCTCTTCGTAGAAGGCCTTATCTCTAAACACTTACAACACAAAAATGTGTCTAATTTTTTCTCGGTGGAGAGGGCACATCGTGTGCCAGGTGGAAGGGCGAAACCTGGGACCCCACCGAGACCTCTGCTTGCGCGCCTCCTTTCATTTTAGAGACCGTAACATAGTGTTGCAAACCGCCTGCATGGCCCCCTCTGATTGACAACAGTGTGGTAACTTTCTTCCCCAACTTCACAGTCAATGTGCAGAACAGAGAGAATCTTACCAGGGGACCAAAAGTAAGCTTCAAGAAAAAGGACTAAAATATTCAGTGATGTTCCCTGCAAGACTGCGGGTGGAGGTGGAGGGGAGGGCATGGTTTTTGATACTCCAGTGGCGGCACGGGAATGGCTGGACGGGTAAAGGCCTGTCAATGGAAACAACTCCAGGCAAATTAGGGATCACCCTTTTACTGAGCAACCAGAACTTGATGCGCATCCTCGGGGGAATACAGAATGGACAAACCTTAGAAGAGTGAGACACGCGAACCAAACAAGTAACTGCAAATCGACTCAAACGCAAGGTACAATATTAAACTTCTGTATGGTAGGCACCACCTAAAGAAGTTCTACTGCATTTTGGATAAGTAACTATTAGAACTATAACTGCAGCAACTATATAGTGGAACTTGACCTTAAAACAATGGCGGTGGTTGATGATACAGAGTACGCACCCCCCACTTTCTTTAAATAGAGTTTCTATATGGGGCAACAGGCACTCTGCATAGTTGGAGATAGGGGCGGTTTCAGCACAGATTGCAGGGATGCAGGGAGGGATTTTGGGGTCTCAGTTTTGTTTGTTAGATAGCTCAGATGACACTAATTCTCAGCGTAACAGGGCATTAAGTAATTCATGTTTAATATGTGTGGTAACGCACATGAAATACTATCTCGGGGTTTTGATCATATTTGAAAGGGGAGGTCATATGCAAGCATGACAGATTAGCCAACATGGCAGAACGGGCACCAATAAGAATGAGTTCATCCACTCATAGTCATTAGACTTTTGTCCTAGAATGTGAACGGGCTGGGAGATGAGCTCAAGAGGGGAATAGTGCTCCAATATATAAAGGGCATTCACCTGATGTGGTTCTCCTGCAAGAGACACATCTGATGGGAAATACATGCGGGGCTTTGACCAAGTTGGGGTATAAATTTGTGGCACATTCAGCATTTATAGCGGGATCCAGAGGGGCGGGAATAATGTTCAGGAAAAACTTCTCAATGATCATTGAACACACATGGACTGATAAACAGGGCAGGTATGCAGCAACCTCAGGAAGATGAGAAGGGAAAACTATTACACTTAAATCCATGTATGTCCCGCCAGACCTCCACACCTCAGCTTTCAAGGACCACAAGGACCTGTTACTTACCCTTGCCGTGGGGTGGCTCTTTAAGGGTGGAGACTTAAATTCCATCACATCAGGACAGCTGGACCAATACCCCCAAGGGAGGTACCACCCGCACGAACGCAACTTTATAGGTGCCGTTGGCCTAGTTGACGCATGGCGTGTTCTGCACCCCATTGAAACCCATTTTACTTTCCAGTCTGGAGCCCATAAGAGTCTTTCCAGGATAGATTACATCATAGTACAGGCACACCAGATTGGACAAATCAAAGAGGTTTGGCACTTGGCGAGGGTTATTTCGGACCATTCCCCAGGTGGGAGAGCCGCAGTCCGGTCGAGTGGGCCCGATAAATCCCTGGTTCCTGAAAATCCAGTCAGTTTAAAGGACAATTTCATGAGAAATAAAGCTATATTTCCTAGAAGATGAGGGATCGGTGGTGTCAACGTGATCGCTCTGGGAAGCTTTTAAGACTCTGATTAGGGGCCATGCAGTCTCCCTGATTGCCGGGGTCCATAAAGAGAAAGCCGCCAACCGTGCCAGGTTAGAAACTGAGATCTTGCACTTGGAGGGGAGGGTTGGGGAAAGGACTCGGAAAACACCAAACATATGCTAGAGATCAAACTAAGAGTACAGGGACCTCACCATAACCGCTGCATGAACACAACATAGGGCCACACTCTGTATGATCTATGAAGCGGGGGATAAAGCAGGAAAACTTTTGGCTTGGCTAGACAGAAGAGAACAAGCCAACAGATTGGTGGCTGAATTGAGGGATGAGTCTGAGTCACAGTTGCTAGACCTACAAGAAATAGCGAATAGATTTGCTGATCACTTTCAGCGAATATATACATCCCGAACAGTCTCATCAGAGGAGGATATAAACTCCCTTTTGTCAGACATGTCCCTTCCCACCCTCTCACTAGACAATCTCTCCAGTTTAGACAGCGACATCACACACACTGAGGTGGAGTGAACAATTGGGGAATTGCGGTCTAGGAAGGCCATAGAACCATATGATTTACCCATCGAACTTTATAAATTAGCCCCCAACAAGATAGCGCCACCCCTCACCAAGATGTTTTTGGAGAGTCGGGAAAAAGGGTATCTACCAACAGACCAAAGACTAGCCACCATAGTAGTGATCAACAAGAGTGGCAAACCCAGAAATAAGTGCTCTTCCTATTGACCGATATCCCTGCTCAATGCCGAGGTTAAAATCTTGGGTAAATTACTGGCCACTCGGGTGCTCGTGTCATCACAAAATTAGTGCACCCTGACCAATCAGGCTTTATGCCAGCAAGAAACACCTCACTCAACCTTCGCCGCCTACACTGGGTAATGGTTAGGATAGAAACACTGAGGGAGGATGCAGTGGTGGTGACCCTTGATGCCACCATGGCATTTGATACGATTGAATGGCCATATATGTTTGCGGTGCTTTGGAAGATGGTATTTGGTCCAAACTTTATCAGTGGGATGGAGCTTTTATATAATGAACCCATGGCGCACGTAGTGGTAAATAACAGGAGATCCAGAGGGTTTCATTTGGAGAGGGGGAACCAGACAGGGCTGCCCCCTTTCCCCGTTACTCTTTGCTCTGATGCTGGAGCCACTGGCATTATGGATAAGAAGAGACCCAATCATGAGGGGGTTACGGTGGGCAGAAGGCTGGGAGGATCGCATTTCCCTGTATGCCGATTACTTTTTGTTATATCTGGCGTCACCAAGAGCCTCAATAAATAGAGCACTGCACATTTTCACACATTTTGGGAAATATTCCAGCTACTATATAAATTGGTCTAAATCAGTTATTTATATACTGGGGGGTGATTTCCCTTCGCTGCCCAGGGGCTTTGTAATTGCGGTAGGCAAAAGAGGGATTCAAATATTTGGGAATATATGTCACCAAAGACCCAATACGATACAATAAACACAACCTCTTGCCACCATTGCAGAGACTCAAGAGTGACGTTAAGCACTGGAAGTCTCTCCCACTGTCCCTTATGGGTCGCGCAGCGCTGTTTAAGATGATGGCCCTGCCTCAATTTTTGTATATACTACAAAACTCACAGAGTCCAGTACATGCAGACTATTGTAAGTCCATTGAAAGTGAACAGGGGGAACTATTCTGGGGAGGAAAATCACCACGTATAGCGACAAAAAAACTGGTACGGGATGGTATTGATCCAATACCAATAATTGATCAAAGAACAATACTCAACAACATCACTACAATGGCCCATACACATTCACCCAGTATCCCTGATGCGCTGGGGTCAATTTGTTTGTTTCATCAAATAATTATTTTTATTGATCCCTTTGGGACATCCGTTAAATAACTGATCTTGATATCAGCTTTCCTTCTATTTGGTCGATGGACCAATTAGTTGAATAGTAGATGGCAATGAGAAATACTAACTTACCAACCATTTGGTCAAAAGTTAATTACAGACTCTGGGTAAGGTTAATAATGACATTTTATCTCAATTTAAAAGTAAATCATCTGCATTAGGTCACAATTACAAACATTGAACCTCATGACAGGAGAAATTATGCGTTTTATACAGACTCGTTATGCAATGACATTATGCAATGAAGGAGTGGATAGAGTCAGAGACAAAAGATTTAACAAATCATTATGCCAAACAATAATATAACTAACGGAGGGATAGATGAAGAGACAATAGGTTCATCTAAAACAATGCATATCAATATAGTGTTGACGTAGTGGATAGATGGAGAGACCAAAGATTCAGAGACAAATACATGAAAGCTGAGATTCTGAGAACGATATAGGCTAAATACAAACCTATTGGTCTGTAGGAAAAACCACACCCTGAACCCAGGAGATGATGGAGGTTCCCCAAAAAGGAATCAGGTGACAAAGTTATAAGAACAGGGACAGGACAGCTAGGCCTCACTGTAAACCTACGGACAGCGACGCACCCCCCCTCTTCTCTCCTGTCAGCCTAAGCTTCTCCAAACCACACCCCTAAAGGCACCCTAATTATAGTCTAAATTGACATGTCCATCCCTCAAATGTTGCATTTTACCCTCAAACTCGCACAGGGATTGGTGGGCTAGGGAGGTGGGCGTTGTCAGGCCACTATGATTTCACCTTTATTCAATAACTTTTTTGTGGAAGACAGTTCCCATGGTCTGAATCTCAGCTTATTCACATGTTCCCCACAAAAGTTGCAAATTTACATTCATCTTCTTATGAATTAAAGTTATTCGAAGAGAACATCTCCGGTCCCACCATCGGGTACAGTAGTTGGCAAGCGACTGACCCCCTGGCTCTCACTCCTTCATGTCATCGGCAGTGCACAGCACATCTTTCTCTCCTCATGGCAGAACGATTTCGCTCCTAACATTTCCCCCCTCCCACCAAAGGCAAGTTAAATAAAATGGCGTCTTCCTCCAGCACACTAAAGTGAATAGAAATGAACATTTATTAATTATGTGATAATTAAACCATCACTGTTTACCTCCCACCATTCACTACTTCCCATTAATGTTACCTAGCATAAGCTTAGTGCGAAAAGCGGCATAAATCCTTACTTTATAGCATGATGCAATAGGCAAAATACTGGAACATATTCGGCCTATTCATGCAGTTTCTTTTAAACCACAAAGTTATTACATTATTATTCATTTACGTGTTAGTTCAGGCATGCGCAATGCAGTATCTCCATGTTCATGTTGGGTGCACCTTAATTTTACTATATCTACTTTTTGTTAGTACGTATTATGGGGTAACTCAATTCGAGCAGGTTTCCTTTTTGCGAAACCCTGCTCCATCAGTATGATGGTGGTATAGGACTCCCAGATGTTAGCAGATACTATTGGGTGGCTCAACTAGCAGCTATTAACCAATGCATATTTAGGCCCCAGGATGATCCCGGGTATACAATGGATAGAAGGCTTCTTCTGGGTGGGAACTCCTCAAGGGCTCTGTACTCCAGTCCTCCAAGAGCAAAATTAACAGGCCCAATTAAACATTCGGTCAGGTATGGCACACAGTTATTAGGAGCATGGGATGGGTTGGGAAAATCACGCAGGCCTCCCCCTTATGGTATGAGGAAATATTAGGCACCCTGAGAAACACGCTGGGACTCGATTGGGCTTTCTAGGGTCGGGGACCTTTGGAATGCGGGTGGGGTGATCCCCTTCACACAGTTATGGAAGGAATATGAGATGGCTGAGACAGAAACTTACTGTTATCCACAAATCAAACTCGCTCTTATACTTCCAAGATCTTTATCAAATTAGCAGTAGAAAGTGTTTCTGCCTAGGACATTCAGCGAAAATACAATTTTCATGATGGTATATTGGTGAAAATGAGCAATATTGCCAGAAACTGGTGGAAATAATGTAATCTGACCCCAGAATGTCTAGATACGACCCTGGTTAAATTTACCCTTGTGTGAAATATGACAGTTCGTACATACAAGATTCTCAAACCTTATTTTAGAAGTGCATTTTACCCAGAGTTTGCCAAATAGGAAGTGAGTAAATATAGAACTGTGGAAATATTTCATGTTGATTTGTGAAGAAGACTTATAATGTGACAATTAGAAGAGGAAAAAAATCATCACTTGTGACACTGATATATTATTTTGCGTGAAGTATCCTTATCTCACACCAAGTAAAGGTTGTTATACTGTTGTTCTCATAGCTATGCAAACATTTAATTTTGAGTCTTTTTTTGTTTAAGCCGAATTGTTCTTCTGTTGCCTCGGTGGGTCCTGGAGATATTGGGACATCAAAGACCACCCAGACGAAAGGTATGATCTTTGAGCCAAGATTCAATTTCTTTTTATCTACATGTGGGAAAACTACTGCATTCAAAACTTCGGAGTACCTCGCTCCTCAGCTTCTCCAGAGCTATATCTTTCATACTTGTAACAAAACTTAAATGAGCATTTTATCAAACAATATTGTTCTGGGATGTTCCCTCTCCCAGTAACGCAGATATCTCAAATGAACTGTGTCACTCCTGATTTTTAGGCCTATCTTGACAGCGCAGCATTCTCCAGATCTAAGGTGATCAACCAAAAAAAGAGCTTTCATGAGTACTACAGAGTTAGCCAGAGTACATTTTGGGATAACTGTTGTGTGCTTCTCTGGCATATGGAAGGAGTGCAGTCATGAGGAATGTATTACAGTCTTTTGTGTTTGAGAGCAGTATAGAATGCCCAGGGCTACACTATTCTACAGTGCATCTGTCACCTGACCGTATGCGATTAAGATTGCTAATATGAGTGTTGTCTTGTCGAGCTACTAAAACAGTTGTGGAATGATATTTGCCAAACTTCAATCAATCAAGCAGTATTTCTATAGCGTGGCTTCTCATCCGAGAGGGTATCCAAGCCCTGGCTGCAGGTATAATTCAAAGATCCAGCTCCTGAGTCCCTCCTGTAGTGGGTCAAATAGTGTGCAGTGCATAGGAGGAGGGCATTATAGGACTTGGCAGTGAGGTGGGAGAAGGAGCATTCTCAGGGGCGACAGATGCGTGGAATTTGAGGGAGGGTGAGGTCTGTGGAGCGGAGGTTCGTGAGAGGTTGGTGGAAAAGCAGGCGATGGTTTATGTAGGAAGGTCCTTGGTCTTGGTGGGCTTTGTCGGTATGGGTAAGATGCTTGATTGGCATCTCTTCTCGACGGGAAGCCAGTGTAGGTCCTTCAGGTGCTGTGTGATGTGGGTCCTCTTGGGTATGTTGAGGATCAGTCTGGCTGCTGCTTTCTAGATCGTCTGAGTCTTTTCATGAGCTTGGTGGTGGTTCCTGCATAGAGTGCGCTACCGTAGTTCAGCTGAATGGTGATTAGGGCCTGCATTATCATTCTCCTAGTGCTGATGGGGATCCTTTTGAAGACTTGGCCGAGCGTGTGGAAGCAGCTTGAGAAGACAGCATTGACCCGACATTTCATGGAGAGTTCGCTGTCCAAGATGATGCTGGGGTTGCAGGTGTGGTCTTTCGCATTGGGAGTGGATCTGAGTTTTGATGGCCACCAGGAATCATTCCAGAGGCCGGCATTCCTGCCAAAGATCAGTACTTCAGTTTTATCCGTGTTGAACTTTGGGCCGTTGTTCTTCATCCAGGCTGAGATGTTCTTCATACAGTTGTGGAAGTTGGTCTTTGTCGTGGTGGGGGTCTGTTGAGAGTGAGAGGATGAGCTGGGTATCGTCAGTGTAGGAGATGATGTTGATGTTGTGCGATCTGACGATGTCTGCGAATGGGGTCATGTAGATGGTGAAGAAGGTAGGACTGAGGGATGAGCCTTGAGGGACGTTACAGATTGTGTGCTTGGGTTGTTAGGTGAAGGGAAGGAGGCGGACTTTCTGGGTGCGCCCCGTGAGAAAGGATGCCATCCATCAGAGCGCCTCATATGTGATTCCGATCTGGAGCAGTCAATCGATGAGGTTGTAGTGGGAGACTGTTTTGAAGGCAGCAGAGAGGTCGAGCAGATTCAGGGTGGCTGATTCTCCTCTGTCGAGTAGGTTAGGGTGACGATATATCCTGTTGCAGTGATCAGGACTGTTTCGGTCCTATGGCTGACTCAGAAACCTGATTGGGAAGGATCAAGCAGGTTGTTTCTCTCCAGGTGTTCGGTGAGTTATAGGTTGATGGCTTTCTCCAGGACTTTGTCGGGAAGCAGGATCATTGAGATGGAACTGTAGTTGTGGAGCTCGCTGGGGTCTGCAGAGTGTTTCTTGGGGAGCGGTGGTACCTCTGCTTTTTTCCAGGCGTTGGGAAAGGTGGCTGTGGGGATGGAGGCATTGAGAATGGTGGTGGGCTGGTGGCTGATTTTTTTTCTTCTTTTCTTCTGAGGTTGAAAAAGTCGGTGGGGACATGGGTCTGTGGGTGCTCCAGAGTGGATGGAGTTCATTCCAGTGATTGTGTTCGGTGTGTTGAATTGTTCCTATGTGATGAGCAGGTGGTAGGCGGTGGTGGTCGATGGGATGCTGAGGAGGTCAGTGGAATTGGGATCGAAGTTTCTGTAGATGGTTTCTATCTTGTTGTGGAAGTGGTTGACGAGGGCTTTGCATAATTCCTTTGAGGAGGGGATCAAGATTTTGATGGGCGCCTTTGCCTTTTTTACAGGTTTGAGGTGGCGGTGGTAATCGTTGAGGGCTGATTTGAATGTGGCCCGGTCGCTGTGGTTCCTGCTGGTGCTTCATTTTCATTCCAATTGTTTCCATCTGTGCTTTGATGTGCGAGGTTCTGGGGTGTACCAGCTGGCTTGTTTGGTAGATCTTTGCGTTTTGGCAGATTTGGTGGGAGTGACTAGGTCGGCGGCGCTGGTGACACGTGTTGAAGTTCTCCACTGCCTGTCCATGTTGGTGGTTACATTGGGCTGTGTGATGCTGAGGGCGTTGGTGCTGAGTGACCTTGGTCCAGCTGCGGAAGGGAGCACTGTGGTGTTTGGGGTGGTGTGGGGAGGTCTGGCGAGGGTGTAGTCTACAATGGAGTGGTCTGACCAATGTGAGTTTCGAGGTGTGGCTGTATCTGAATCTGCTGCTGGACGTGAAGATGGGGTCCCAGCAAGTTTCCTGCTTTGTGGGTGGGATCTGTGACTAGTTGCTTGACACTGATGTTGTCCAATCTTTCCAGGAGGTCAGTAGAGTTGGTGTCAGTGGGGTCAACCCGTCCAAGTGTAAGTTAAGGTCTCCCAAGAAGATCCGGATTCGATTGAAAGCGGGGCTATGAATTCAACATTGGCTTCACTGAGGCCAGTTCACGGTCTGTATTGGAGGGTGCCTTTGATGGTGGTTTTTTCATCAGTGTGGAGCTGAAGTTTAGGTGTTCCATGATGGGCGTGGTTTTGTCATTCTTGATGGTGCAGGTGATAGATTCCTTGTGTACCACGGTGATGCCATATCCGTGTCTGTTGGTACAGTTTCAGTGTTACATCTTGTAGCCGATCGGTGTTGCCGTGGTGATGTCCTGGGCCGATGCTGAGGTGAGGCAGGTCTCTGTAATGAAGGTCACGTCTAGGGGGGGGTTGGATATGGTGTCCCAATCACGATGGATGGTCACTAAGTGTGGTCAAGTGAAGATATCCAACTGACCTACTTGTTGGTAATTGAGTTTCAATTCATTCTTAGGTTGTCTGGATTAACACAGACCCTCTTAAATGATGCGAGCATAGCCCTGAAATGGTTGATACACAATTCTAATACTCCTCATTGGTGAGTGTTGTGTCAATCCTTTGATGGTGGTGGGACTTGAGAGTGATAACAGTGGCGATGTTTATTGACTGATGAGGGATCTGGGTGTCTGTCTCCTTATGAATGCAGGTTCCCTAGCCAGGTGACTTTGTCCTGAAGAGACCCTTTTACCCACCCATGGCCGAAACATCAATGTTAATTCTCCCTTGTTTCTTGAATTGAGTGTGATTTACAGGATTGTGCAAGTCTTCAAGTACATGTATACCAAAAACAGTCCATTGAGCAAGGGATATTACAATTTGTCTTATGCATATGTTGGGAGACAGCCATGACAACGCGGGCTTTACACCGCGCTGCCATTACGACGCTGCCATCACAACGCATGTCATTACAACGACTTGCGCTAGTTGGCGCTAGATACTAAGGAATAGTAGATTTACTATTCCAACACCTTCCCTACTGTTGTGTAGGCTGGAGTTGTTATTGTAAATCATACTATTCCAAAATCCAGCGCCTACAGTGCAAGTCGTTGTAACGACTTGCGTTGTAATGGATGCGTCGTAATGGCAGCGTGGTGTAAAAGCCCGCGTTGTCATGACGTACATCCCATATGTTTTATGTATTCATGCACTCACTTGAGCACTGCGTTGTCTTTTTTTTATATTAAGTTGTACTGAATACTGCATAGAAATATTAGATAATATATTATGGCAACAGAACCCATCTCAGTCTGATTGTTGTCCTTTATGTGCAATTCAAGTGAGACCAGACTACTAAATTGTTAAATTAATACATGGAATAATGATCTCCCTAAATATTTTGAAGGTGTTTCCCAAATGCTAAAAGTGACCCACAAAGCACTTTGTATATATAGCTAATATTGACCCTGGTCCCCATGGGTGTATAGGGTTGTCCTTGTGACACGTCACACACTAGTGGGTCTGCTGCACTGATTGTACCACCCACTTAAATAGCCCTTTAAACATGTCTCGGGCCTGTCATTGCAGCTTGTGCATGTAGTTTTTAAACTGCCATTTTCACCTGGTAAAATAAACCTTTTGCCAGGCCCAAACCTTCCTTTATAATACACATAGGTCACCCCTAGTGTAGGCCCTGGACAGCCCAGATGTCAGGGTGCACTGTATTTAAAAGGTTGGGAATGTGAATTTAAGTTTTACATGTCCTGATAGTGAAAAACTCTTAAATCCATTTTTTACTACTGCAAGGTCTACCTTTCCCATAGGATATCATTGGAGTTGCCTTACTATGTTATTTCTGTAATTTACAAATGGTAATCGGTGACCCATTCATGTTTGATGTCTTCGGAATCACAATTTAAGATCCTAACTTATGGTGAAGTCGGATTTAAAATTGTTATTTTGACAATGCCACTTCTATAAAGTTCAAAAAGAACAATTGATGGAAGGAATGCAGAACAATGTCATACATTCACCCCAGTACAGACATGTGGGCCAAAATCCATTGTTTTTTTGCTCACCATGCCATTCCAGTTTGGACCCAGCCATATGCAAATCAGTCTTGACCCTGTGTCCAATGAGAACAGTCCAACCCAATCTGCCAGGCCAGGTCCTCCCTGAACTGGAAACCAGCATCTTAGGACCGGTTTGGGGATTTCAGCCCTCATCAGCCAGAATAGCGTGACTCCAGTGGCTTGGAGAACACTGGACCCACGTCTGGGAATACCCGTCCCACTCGGGGTGACCAATGCAAAAAGAACAATTGATGGATAGAATGTAGAACAATGTCATACATTTACCCCAGTACAGAGATCTGGGCCTAAATCCATCCTTGTGTTCACTTTTATAAAGTTGGCATTTTCCTGCCTTAGCCATTCAGTGCCTGTACCTTGGTCACATGATTTGCTGTAGCTGACAGTTGGGCTTTGTGTATTCCTCCTAGACAGCCACACACAAGAGGGAGCTTGGGTGGGCTTGGATGGGCTGTCACTGGTAGTATGGGATGGAAGGGCTGGGCACAGCCCCACTTACACTTGAATAGGCTGTGTCCTGACTCCACACAAAGGGATGTATACCCTCGGTAGTTCATCTGCGACCAGGACAGGGAAGGCAGTATATCTGGGGACTTCAAAGGGAAACCTCTGGAAGCTTCTCCCCCAATTCAAAGGCACAATTGGGTGTAAATACTGGACCTCAGACACCACCACTTCAGTACACTTCTGGACCTGTGGATACTCTGCCACAAAAAAGGACTGCTGTGCTTCTACATGGACTGCCACTCTCCTGGACAACTGCTCTAAAGGAACTGCTGACCTGCTGCCTGCCACCCTCTTGACTGGAAAGGAAGAACAGGACCTGCGACCCCATCTTGAACCCAGGACCCCGAGTGACTCCAAGAGCTAGTTTCCTGGCCTCCTGTTTCGAGCCTCAGTTCCATAAAAGTCTCCCCAAATAACTCTTGGACCCAGCTGCAGTGCGTTCCTGACCCACAGATGGTGCCTCTCAGGTCCTGTACCCTTGGTGTGACTTAAGGGCACCACTAAAATCAAGCTTTTGAGCTCTTCACTGTGGCAAATGGGCCCGTTCGCACTGAGACTGCTCCACCTGCACCGAAAACCGGCGTGAAGCGTTGTCAGGCCATCTCGTCGCACTGCAGCATCGACTGCTCGCTGAGAACTCCCAACGCGAAGCTCCTGCCCACCCGTCCGTGACTCCCAGTCTGCTCTTCTCGCCACACCAGTAGCTTCCTGGGGCGCTCTCCTTGCTCCTCACATCCCTTTCTGGAGCAAATGGGACTCTTGGCACAAAAGTGAGGAGGTAAATCTTCAGTGGGACTAATCTGGGAGTGCAGCCAACCTGCTACTTGAACTTTTGACTTTGACCCGGTCCAGCATGACCAGATGGCTGCAGTTGATGATTTGTGCTTTTAGGCGCTAATTTACTCTTTAATCTTTAAAAATTAATAACTCTGGTTCAGCTTATTGGTTTTTTTTTGTTGTCGTTTTGATCTTGTTTTATTTATCAAATTCTGCTCTATTTTTCTAATGTGGTTTAGGATCTTTTCATTGTGGTGTTTACACTATATTAGTGTTTGAAGTGTTGCACAAATGCTTTACACATTGCCTCTAAGTTAAGCCTGACTGCTATGTGCCAAGCTACCAGGGGGTTGAGCAAAGGGTAATTTGGGGCTTGTATGGGCCTTGCCCTGACAAGGATTGTGGTTGTTGCTTGACCAGTGCTCATACCCCAGTCAACCAGTCACCCAACTTCTCACAACTCCTCACCAAGGTAAGCTCTCCTCCACCGGAAAAATCATTGCTCTAACCCACGGGTACTCATAGTACGGCCCAGCCTTCCTTGGCTGGCCGTGGACCTTCGCAGACATCCTACATGTGTTTTTAAAAAAAATAAAAATTTAAAGAGTGTCCTGTGTCCGCAAACACTGCCGGTTGGAGCAGCGCTCAATGGGGGCCGAGCGATTCCAGCGAAGGTCAGAGTGGAGATGCAGGGGCACCAAGAAGAGGTGAAATACAACAATACCTCATTAACAATTAAGTGGTCTTTTAAAGACATGTGAAGTACTCAGGTGCAGCCTGGAAGCTGTCTCAGCCCCGGCTGACACACACGCACGCCAGGTGAGGTGACAGAGGGAGGGAGACAAAGGGAGGGGGGGAAGAGGGGGAGAGAGAGGCAGGGTGACAGAGGCAGGGTGACAGAGGCAGGGTGACAGAGGCAGGGTGACAGAGGCAGGGTGACAGAGGCAGGGTGACAGAGGCAGGGTGACAGAGGCAGGGTGACAGAGGCAGGGTGACAGAGGCAGGGTGACAGAGTCCAAGAGGGATGGAGTCCAAGAGGGATGGAGTCCAAGAGGGAGGGTAGACGGAGAGAGGGTAGACAGAGGGAGGGTAGACAGAGGGAGGGTAGACAGAGGGAGGGTAGACAGAGGGAGGGGGACGGAGGGAGGGAGACAGGGAGAGAGACGGAGGGCGAGAGGGAGGGAGGGGAAGAGGGAGGGAGGGGAAGAGGGAGGGAGGGGGGAGACAGAGGGAGGGGAAGACAGAGGGAGGGAGACAGAGGGTGACAGACAGAGGGAGACAGAGGAGACAGAGAGAGGGAGGGAGACAGGGGAGGAAACGCACGCAAAAGCCAATTGCAGCCGACGAAAAACAAACAAACACGCATGAGCGTGATTAGCTTTCAGAAGCCCCTACATGAAGCCTCACTGCACACCAACACTAGGCATGAGACCTAAACCACAACAAAGCACGTTATAAATATTGAGAACAAAATGAACATTTCCAGCATTGCTAGAATGTCATTTAAAATGCGCTATACTACGAGAGCATAAAAGGCAGAGCAACTTGCAATCTTGAGTTTCTTAGGGGTGCAGAAACTCACTGCGTAACTTGTTGACAACAAGGGCTGTCTTTTTCAGCGGAGGCATGAAGACAGTGTTCCTGCAAAGGGGCTCAGTCAGTCGGTCTTCCTCCAGGACTTGGCTTTATCAGCTTCTGACAAGATGTAACACCTGCGAAGTGTGCTGGCAGCAGGTGAGACCATCTCTGGCGATAATCTGGGCAAAAGACCTCTAGTGACAAGTGGTCAAGTGGCAGTCCTAAATTACTAAATCATGTCAGAAATTGGAATTTCTGACATAAGTTTAGGAATGTCTGAATTAGATTATTTGCATCAAGGTATGCGTCGCAGACATTTCCTTATGATCATGTAAGGCAAAAGGACATCAATTCAGACTGTTATTTTGGTTATATGTCTGTTAGTGTTCATATTTAACCTTGACATGGTGAGGAGTAGATGTTGTATCTATGTCATGAATCGAAGAACCTGACACTATCGCAGTTCCTAGAAAGAGAAGGGCTGGCGACATCTGTGTTTAACAGTAGACATGACAATGATTCTACATAAATCAGGGAATATGGTGACTTCCATTAAGGAAGATGGTGGCCTCCGTGAATGAAGATGGAGTCGGAACATAGAGTCTTTACGTCAGAGGGAGCTTCATCACGTGTCATCCATTTCAGATACATAGATCATAGACTACATTTGCAACCCTGAGCAGTCCGATTTCCTGGTCAAAACTGAAACATTTCAGTTTCTGCTGTCATTATAGTACCCAAAACTTTTCAAAAACACAGAGTGCATGGACATAAACGGGAGTTCATAAATTCTTCATGTCCCGCAACAAAGTTTGGACTGTCTCTAAAGTCCACGGACTTCTGCTGAAATCTGTGGTCGTTTTGGCATCTTTTGAAAATATGATGATATCCTTGACTGAAAAATGAAATGTCTGTTCGAGGCATGTGAGCTGCTGAATTCATATCTGTGCATAGATCGCCGCCTAGTGTTGGGTCCAGATGATTGCATATTGTTGTCCTGGAAGAGTCTTCGAAGTATCACGAGATAGGTGGCTCCTCCCTTGGACTACAGTGCGCATGGGCATCCTCTCCATCCCCAGATTGTTTTTTTCCACCATTGGGTTCGGATGTACTTTCCAGCACTCCAAGTTCGGAATCGAAATAAACTTTCCAAAAAGGCCAAAAGGCCTTCGGATTCGTCGGTATTGTTTTCGATCGGTACCGACAGGCTTTCTTCACCATTTGCTTGCACTCCGGTCGTCGATTCGGGCCGTTAGGCCTTCTCGACGCCACGTGAACCGACGGTCGATGGAACGAAGTCCATTCAAATATTGCCCGCAGTGCAACTCCAAGTTCCCGCACACAGATAAGCATCCCGTGTGCAACAAATGTTTATCACCAGATCATAATGAAGATAATTGCCTAGCTTGTGCCCAGTTCCGGTCCAAAAAGACGATCCGGAATCGGCGGGCGGCAAGGCAAGAAATAAGGAGGTCGGCACCGGAGCCCGAGAATATCTTCGACGATGAGGAAGAACTAGTTGACGCCGAAGACTCGGATCAAGAGGAAGATCAATAATCCGAGCACGACTCTGAATATTATATCGACGAGGAAAACAAATCGTCGATGTCGAAAAATACTATCAAGGCATCGTAGCTGTCGAAGACGACTCCGATGACAACGGGGGGCGAACCGTGAGTACACCGCCCCATACAGACACTACACCAATATCAGAGACTCAGGTCGAGGCATCGCCAACAGGCCTTAGCCAAGATCTAAATACTGGTTCTATAGCCCCGCCATACCGCCCGGCTAAGAACATACAAAAAGAGCCTTCTGAGACACGTAATCCAAGGCCGGTTCAATCGAAACCGAAACTCATCGACACGACAGTCTTTGGACCGAACGTCGTCGAACCGAAGGTGATAAACCCAAAGGGTGCCGAGCCGAAGGGCAGCGTTCCATATAAACCTTCGAAGCCAAAGGCCGTCGAATCGACCAAATCAAGTTTGACTGCCGAAAAAGTGAAGAAGCCGGTCGACGAAGGCAAAAGGGCTACGCCCAAGGCGGTCGTCGAACCGAAAGCGAAACCTAAGGTAGACCAACCGAAAGCGGCCGAGCCGAAGCCCATCGATCCGAAGAAGGGCATCGAGCCAAAGCCGCAGGCTCCGAGGACACCTCTACATACGAAAAAAGTTGCCGAACTGACGAAACCGATCGGTCCGAAAAAATTGTGCAACCTGTAAAAGACGTCGGACCGACAAAACCTGTCGGAAAGCCTCAAAAACCGAACCAGGCACCAAAAGCGGTCGAACCAATTAAAGGCATCGAACCGAAAAAGGTCAAACCTATAACTACGGCGCCAAGGCAAAAGACTGTGGAAGAGGAGATCATCCATCCAGACCCCTCCACAGAAGATCAGTCCAAGCTATATATTGACCCAAATACTGGGAAAGTGACTGTTTATACAAAAAAGAAAAGACCAGTGCCTGCTGAAGACTTTTCTAGAATTCCACTCAAAAAGAAGAGATGCTGTCTAACCTCTCCTATTCTTTTCCAACCTATCTCTCCAGCTATGCCTACTACTCCATATGCACCATACTCACCTGCACGCTCCGACTACAACCCAGATGAAGATCAGGACGCAGATATGGGTTTTGGATATCCACAAAATCCATATGTAGACCCCAATTCACAGCCATGGGGGTGGGGGGTGAGCCAGACACTGAGGGGGCTCTACCCATTACAGACCCAACTGTATACCCAGCTAAGCCATCACCCACAGAAGGCACAGTGGCTTTTAATACTTTAATAGATAGAGCAGCACTCTACCATAATGTAGACATGCATTCAGATGCTATAGAAGAAGATGTTCTATTTGATACGCTGGCAACATCAGAAAGAAGTGTCAAAACACTCCCCATGTTAAAGGGCGTCTAAAGCACGCAAACGACATATTCAAAGACACTGCTAGGGCACGTGTCATCAACCCTAGAATAGAGAAGAAGTATAGGGCTGCACCAGTAGACCCTACTTACATCAGGGGACAACTGCCTTTAGACTCATTGGTGGTATCCAACGCACAAAAGCGTGCAAATTCACAAACTACTGGAGAGGCTCCTCCTCCTGACAAGGAGTCAAAGATTTTAGAAGCATCAGGCAAGAGAGTGGCAGCTCAAGCAGCAAACTCATGGAGAATAGCCAATACTCAGGCCTTGCTGGCCAGATATGACAGGGCGCACTATGACAGTTTAGAAGGACTTCTCCAACACTTACCTGAGCCTTTCAAAGAGCAGGCGGATGAACTTATACAGGAGGGAAAGCTCATCACCAATGCCTCCATTAAGTGTGCTCTAGACGCGGCAGATACAGCTGCCAGATCTATCAACACAAGCGTACTGCTTAGGAGGCACGCATGGCTTCGCATATCTGGATTTAAGAGTGAAGTACAGGCCACAATTCTTAACCAGCCTATAAATCCAGATTTTTGGTTTGGTCCAGCAATTGACTCAATTCTGGACAAAATGAAAAAGGACACGGAGACTGCAAAGTGCATGGGAGCTCTGCAGTCCCAACAACACAGAGGCTTCTTTCGTCGCTTCAACTATAGAGGAGGAGCGCGAGGTAACACATTGCAGCAATCCTCCACATACAAAAGTAATACGCAATCCACATACAATAAGAACACAAACAGGGGTGGATACAGAGGAAATAATAACAAGGGCAGAGGTCGTGGAGGCAATGCCAATAGATCCTCCAATAACACCAAACAGTGACTTCTTGGCACTACCCCCAGACCATATAACACCGGTCGGGGGAAGACTACAACAGTTCCTGCCAGTCTGGTTAAACATCACTACAGACAAGTGGGTCAGGCAAATTATCCAACATGGCTATTGCCTAGAACTCACATCAACACCACCCAACATACCACCCGTACACCGTCCAATGTCAAAGGAACATATAACATTACTGCAGCAAGAGGTCATCAGTATGCTGCAAAAGGGGGCCATAGAACCAGTCCCACTAGAACATCAAGGAACAGGAGTATACTCACTATACTTCCTCATTCCAAAAAAGGACGGTTCTCTCAGACCAATATTGGACCTCAGGCCCCTCAACCTATACATTTTATCAGAGCATTTTCACATGCTCACTCTGCAACAAGTCTTACCACTGCTGCGCCAGGGAGACTTCCTAGCAACTCTAGACCTCAAAGACGCATACTTTCATATACCAATACACTCTGCTCACAGAAAGTATCTGAGGTTTACTATTCAAGGACAGCACTACCAGTTCAAAGTCCTACCATTCGGAGTAACAACAGCTCCACGGGTGTTCACCAAATGCCTAGCAACAGTGGCGACACATCTCAGGAGACAACACATTCATGTGTACCCATATCTGGACGATTGGCTAATACACGCGCCATCGGCCCAGCAATGTGCCAGCCACATGTCAAAGACCATTCATCTCCTGCACAGTCTAGGCTTCTCGCTAAACTACCCAAAGTCACACCTACAACCCTCCCACGTCCAACGGTACCTGGGAGCAACAATAGATATACTAGCAGCAAAGGCATACCCAAACGCAGCACGGATCAACGGAATGCAAATGTTAATCCAAAGGTTCAAACCACAACACTCATTGCCAGCTCGAGTGTTTATGCAACTAATAGGCATGATGGCCTCATGCATATTCATAGTCCCTCATGCCAGACTACACATGCGTCCGCTACAGGAGTGCCTAGCACAGCAGTGGAACCAGGTTCAGGGACAATTAAAAGACCTAGTGTTGGTGACCAGTCGGGCATACAGCTCTCTGCATTGGTGGAATCCACAAAACCTTTGCAAAGGACGACTGTTCCAGGAGCCTATCCCACAAATCGTAATGACGGCGGACGCATCCCTGCTAGGATGGGGAGCCCATGTCCTGCATTACCCAGTCCAGGGTCTATGGACAATACAACAAAAGAAGATGCACATCAATCTACTCGAGCTGATGGCGATCTTTCTAGCACTAAAGGCGTTCAAAAAACACTTATGCAACAAGACTGTGTTGATCCGGATGGACAACATGACAGCTATGTATTACATTCAGAAACAGGGAGGAACACATTCCCCACAGCTATCGCATCTAGCTCAAAGTGTGTGGAAATGGGCCATTCAAAGCAACAAGTTCCTCATGGCGGAACACCTCCCAGGCAAACACAATCAAATAGCCGACCTGCTCAGATGCACGAATGGGAGCTTCACCCCAATGTGCTCCAACCATTCTTCCGGAAGTGGGGACACCCGGAGATAGATCTATTTGCCACAAGCGAAATCGCAAAATGCCAGTACTTTGCCGCCAGGTTCCCACATCCGCAGTCGCAGGGCAATGCGATATGGATGAACTGGTCAGGCAGATTTGCGTACGCTTTTCCCCCAGCTCCACTAATACCGCTAGTGGCACGCAAAATGCGCCAACATTCGCTGACGCTAATCCTAGTTGCTCCCACATGGGCAAGCCAACCATGGTACACAACGTTCCTAGAACTGTCAGTGGTGCCTCATCAAAGACTGCGACTCACACCCAGTCTTCTAACTCAGAGCCATAGAGAAATCCAACACCCAGATCCACAACAGATGAACCTGGCGATCTGGCTCCTGAAATCCTAGAATTTGGATACATAAACTTGCCTCCAGACTGCATGAATATTATCAAAGAGGCAAGAAACCCCACTACAAGGGCATGTTATGCAGCAAAGTGGAAACGTTTCGTCATTTACTGCAGAAACAATGACATAAACCCATTAGATGCGTCTACACAAAACATCATTTGCTATCTCTTGTACCTACAACGCTGCAATTTAGCCTTCTCATCCATCAGGATACATTTAGCGGCACTAGCAGCTTATCTCCAAAACAGGCAACACCTTTCACTGTTTAGAGTGCCAGCAATTAAAGCATTTATGGAAGGACTTAAACGAGTAATTCCTCCAACGCACTCACCTTCACCAGTCTGGAATCTAAACATCGTTTTAACCAGACTTATGGGACCACCTTTTGAGCCACTACATTAATGCGAAATACAGTTTCTTACTTGGAAGGTAGCTTTCCTCATTGCCATTACTTCACTTAGAAGAGTTAGTGAGCTGCAAGCCCTAACTATTCAAGAACCATACATTCAAGTACATACAAATAGAGTAGTTCTCAAAACAAACCCTAAATTCATGCCAAAAGTGGTATCCCATTTTCATATAAATCAGACAATAGAACTGCCAGTGTTCTTTCAAAATCCACAAAGAGAAGCAGAAAGGGCCTTGCATACGCTAGATGTCAAGAGAGCTCTGCTATACTATATAGATAGAACTAAGGCATTTCGAAAAACAAAACAGTTGTTTGTTGCTTTCTCACCGCAACACAAGGGTAACCCTATTTCAAAATCAGGTATTACCAGATGGATCGTTAAGTGCATTCAGATATGTTATTTAAAAGCAAAACGCACATTAACAGTTCCCCCTAGGGCGCATTCTACACGCAAACTAGGGGCATCCATGGCTTTCCTAGGAAATATTCCTTTACACGAAATCTGTAGAGCAGCCACATGGTCAACCATACATACATTTACCAAACACTATTGTGTAGATGTACATTCCAAACAGCAAGCTGCTCTAGGACAGGCTGTTCTCAAGACTCTTTTTCAGACTGCTGCAGCTGGCACAGGCAACCATCGCTAGGGGAGATACTGCTATACATTCTATGCACAGATATGAATTCAGCAACCCACATGCCTCAAACGGAATATGCTACTTACCAGTATGCATCTGTTCTTGGCATGTAGGGCTGCTGACATTCATATCGCCCATCCGCCTCCCCGGTGCCTGTCGCAGCTGTAGCATTCACTCTTTGCATGGACATCTCTTACTGTACTATACTCAATCTCTGCCACAATGGCGAAAAACAATCTGGGGATGGAGAGGATGCCCATGCGCACTGTAGTCCAAGGGAGGAGCCACCTATCTCGTGATACTTCGAAGACTCTTCCAGGACAACAATATGCAATCATCCGGACCCAACACTAGGCGGCGATCTATGCACAGATATGAATGTCAGCAGCCCTACATGCCAAGAACAGATGCATACTGGTAAGTAGCATATTCCTTCTAACACAATTCAAGTGCTTGTTTCTCCGCAACAAGAGCAATGCTGATTTTTAGAGAGCAAATGTTTTGCTCTCGGGAGTCCGTGCTATATTCCACTTCTAAGTAATGCCTGACATAGCGGAGAAGCTTCTAGGACCTTGATCAGCTTCTCAACCTCAGTCAGAGGAAGAAAAGGTTATACGTGCAGCAGGACACTGTCAACACAGAGAACACCAAAGCGCAATACTTTGGGGATTTTACCCATTTCCTCAAAGAGAGAAAACTTAATGCCTGAAGGTAAACACTTTGACCAGGAGATGAGGGGTGGGTGGGATGGGTGAAAGTGGACAGAGAGGTATAGCGTGAACTTTAAATGGATTTTAAGAGTGTGCAGGCAAAGGAGGAATTAAAAAAAATTCCTGCGTGGCCAATGTGAAAGTAAGGCACTAGACTCGGGAATCAGGAATCCAAGCAAATATCCTTGCAAAGGTTCTGCAGCAGTTTGATAAGGTGAACAACCCTCGCCTCAGCATCTTTTCATTCTCTTGCAGGCATGCATAACTATGTGTGATGCAGCAAACAAAATCCTATGGTTGAAAAAAAGAATTCATTAGAAGACTACCACAAATACCACCTTTAAAAAAAATATTGCTTCTAGTTTTAAAGTAGCAGTCTTCCCCTAATAATGCGCCAAACATAATTAATTTAAACACAGCAAAAAAATACACAAAACTGGCCCCAAAAAAACACCAGCTAAAAATAGTTTTTTCTGAGACCTAGCCACAAAATTTAGTTTAAAAAAGCTGAGGGCCTAGTCACAAAGTCATTTTGGAGCATGTAAACTAGTACTCCTCTGGTAGTCTTTTACGTACCCTTGAATGCCTTTGCAAATTCCCCATAAAACATGTAAATTGTGAATATTCAGGGAATATACATACATACTTTACACAAATAGAAAGGACTGTGCCCTTTAATAATACTGATTTGGACACTCCAGAGAAGAGTCACAAAGGTGTGTAAGTGTACATAATAGCGTACACCTGTAGTACTACTTCCCATACTCATAAATGGATTCATGAAATGCTCACCATGTGTCTATTTAGTCTTAGGTCATGCAAAACCACCTGCCATGGGTTTGGAGCAGGGCCTGGCCGAAGACTGCATGCAGTGGGTGTTGGCCACCCCAGAGGGTTGGTTGATGGGCCTGCTTGTATGCCTCGTCATATGGCCAACTCCTGAAGTTAATGTTTGAAGGCAAGCTGCAGTGGGAGCTAAGTCCTGCAGTGAACGCCGTTTTATAATACTAAAAGTTTTGCATAGCAGGACAGGTCGTGCTTTCTGGTGTGGGTGTAGGCCATCAGGCATTGACGCACTTGGCCGCCCATGCACGTTGCATGTAATACATCATCAAAAAAACCAGAATTTATATTGAAGTAAGCACATCTAAAGTACTTGATGGTAACAACTTAAAATCGGAAAAAACATTGAAATTCTTCAGTTATGCTTAGCTTCTAAATCCTTACCCCACTCGGCAGCCATACAGACTATAACTTGCTCACCAATGTAATGCTTATGACCTCCCAAAATGGATATCAGTAAGATCAGTTCAATATAATTGCATACAACACATACCTAAATCATACTGTATACATAGCTGTTTCATTGTTGATCTTGATGGTAACACCATCTGACCTGTCACCGGGGGTTCATTTATGTCATTTGTGATGGGACCTTTTTACACAGTGGGTGAGGTCACAAGAATTGCATTTGGTGTGATAGTTATAATTAGCATGAAATTTGTGTGAGTTAATGATTGTGAATTTAACAATAACGGTGAATTTTAGTGGGTTTTAGTTCAGCTGCAGATAGAGAAGAGAGAGATTTGGTATTTTGTTTAGGTGCTTTTGGTTCTCTTGGCTGGTGATCAGCTGTTCAAGAGCCCTGCGTGGTTCAACGGCCTGGCCTCCTTCATATTTAGGGTTTATTGCCAATTGCCTAATTTGTGAATGCATTAATTTTTACTGCTTCCAGACTTTGAATTACTTCTGTCATGTGTTAAAGGATGTGAAGGAACTCTGGTAGAACATATTAGTCCATCTGGACATACTCTCTTTTTCCATATACCGAAGAAGGATCTATCTGTCCAGTCAAGCGTGAAATCCAGATTGTACTGTCAAGGGGCAGTGGAGAAGGGAACATACTGAAATGTCTCTCAGTTGCTCCTGTATTAGATAGGGAAACGCAATGGAGGAGTCAGTCGGGGTAACTTACTATATGAGCAAGGATATTTTGTATGGTCTTCCAACTGTTATACCATTAATATCTCTGTTATCTTTTATGGGGCAGTGTTTCTAAAGATAAGGCGAATGCAAGCAGTGACAGCAGGCACCCTGTCTAGATCACACCGGCACAAAGAAAATGCTTAAGATCGATATTTATTTACTTTAACTCTAGCTTCCGAGGTTTTTTTTGTAGCCTATATCAACTGTATGTTGATACTGGCTTAATATAGTATGTTACTGCTGATCGTTCTTGTTACCTCGCCAAGATATTGCAAGCAACATCTGAGATAGGGGTTATTGGCAGAGCTCTTTCTGTAGGTGATGACATCTACTTATGTTTCTAGATATATGGTCTTTTTGCTTCTCCATCAGGGTCGGAGTGCAAAACATTCTAAATATTTCCTGTTTCTGATGTTTCTTCGAACCGCACCATTTGCTGGGCAGAGCTGATAAAAGTCCTTGAATGCTCAATGTAGCTTACTCTGGTTAGCTTTGAGGCACCAGGTTTATTTAAAACATTTGTATCGTATTCACAATCAAATATATAAAACAAACACCACTCACTTCATGACGCTTTCATGAATGGTATCCGTGTATACAACGGAGCTGTAGTAACAATATTTTGCACCTTTATTTATCCTATCATGGCAGTATGTGTTGTATGGCTCCAGACTTTATTCCAAGGCACACTGAGCCAAAGGGAACCTTTCAGAACCCTTGGATATGTCGAAGGTGTTGGCCATGCTGCTTACTGGTTAATGGAATAATAACTGTAAGAATGAATGAAATCCTCATAATTATTTGATGAAGAGTGAGTCCCGGGTTGGGATTCAGCTAATCCTTAGACAACAAGATTGTTATAAAAGAATGCATTATGCTTGAGCCTGACCTGTGAATGCTCTCCCAGATGAGGGCTAGTGTGGTACACATCTATTTATGCCAAAGAATGGTGCCATATCTTCCAGTTATATTTCACACAGTGGTGGTCCAAATTACAGCACACTTTGTTAACTGTATCGAGAAATGGAAACCAGGCATACTGGAATCACAGTGAGGGTTTGATGTTAATTTAAAAGCGCCTGGAAGGACTTGCAATGATGAGTTTAACCAGTAGATGTGTCATTAATAATCAGGCTTTCTATTCTGCATAATCTTGTGATTCCAAAATGTAAGTATTTAGTGAGACACTTCAGAGGCATTTTCAGCAGAGAAACTCTGGGATCGTCTTAATGTCCCACTCCCACTCTAAAGACCTACCTGTTTTTTTCGAATCTGGAGCATCTTTCAGGACCTCTGGAGTATATGGTTTTTGCCACCTCCTTGATTACCTAAATAAATTAAGTTTGCAGTCAGCGCTACTTAGGAGCACAGCCTAAGATAATCGGTAACATTACAGATTCCTGAATCTCTCTCTTGATGAAGCCAGTCATTTATCATGTTTTTTACCGACTGATTTTGTCCCTCTTATCAACAACTTATAGAACATTAATGAAACAACTGAAGTTGGCCTCTTTACCCAACCATAAAATTGGGTCAAGTTATTATTAGTGAGAAGATTTGTCAGTTTACAGTTGCTCGTCACCATGACAAGATCAATATCTTCAATACAAATCCATTCTAGTTTAACTCTTGGCATCCAACTAAATCAAATCTCTTTTCAACACGAAAGAGGATATTCAGGTCAGAAAAGAATTGGGTGGTTGATGGAGCAGGGGTATTTGAACCTCAGTCTCTTGGTGAAATCGTCAAACAGAATCCCACACTGGTTGTATGGACTTATAGCTGTCGACTTGAAGCTTTGAGAGGGAGCCAACATCGGAAATGCATTTAATTCGCAGTGAATCCACAAGGCTTTACAATGACAACAGAGAAGATGATGTTCTAACCATAATGATTTATTTATCAAATTATTAGTCAATCACTAATCAACAAATTTGGCAATTGTTCAGAACGTATATTAATGCACCCATAATATTCAGGTGCTGAAGTATCAAAATTTAAGTATTATAAAGTACAGAATAGAAACAAACAATATGTAAAGAATGCAAAATATCTAAATAATGTGTTCCACAAAGAAACCCACACCGTCTATGTTAGAATAAATAGAGAGTCAGGGATTTCTAAATAGGAAGGAAAGAAGGTGCCAGCATTCTGTGAATCGTGGTAGAAGTTCAGAGGAAATGAAAGAGTGTCTAGCATAAAGCTTTCCACTCTGGTGGGGGGGGACAACGACCCTTCATAAAGGTCGTCTTTCTCCTAAATCAGGGGAAAGTCTGCCTGAAACTAACTATGGAGTACTAATTAAAAGCGCAATTAAAGTTCTCAGAACATTCACATCTCGCTCCCACAGTTCAAGACCAATCCTGTGGCAGCATTTGCAGAGAACTGGTAGACTCCCCAAAATTTCCACTGTCACACAAAAAAGTACACAACTGCCTTTGCTTGAGAATTGCCTCTTCCTAGCACGCCGTTTACAGGAGGCTCCTTTTACCATTGTTGGACTTGGCCCTTTTTGCAGGGTTAGCCCCAAACTTTTTTGTTCTTCCTCCTATTTTTTCCTGACCTGTTGTTTTTGGTTATAGGACTCTGGGCACTTTGCCACTGTTAATCAGTGCTAAAGTGCATATGCTCTCTGTGTAACTTGTTATCATGATTTTGTATCCATGATTGGCATATTTGATTTACTGGTAAACCCCTAGTAAAGTGCACCTAGTGTGCCAGGGCCTGTAAATCAAAAGGACCTGCAGCACTGGTTGTGACAGCTACATGAGTAATCCTGAAAAGGTATCTCAGACCTGCCCCTGCAGTGTTTGTGCACAGTTTTTAACTGCCATGTTGATCTGGCAAGTGCACCCACATGCCAGGCCCAAACGTTTCCTTTTCTTACATGTAAGACACCCCTATGAAAGGCCCAAGGTACCCCCCTGGATATGGTGCAGTGTATGTGAAAGGTATGGCATGCACTGGTGTGTGTGACATATCCTGATTGTGAAATACTGCCAATTTTGTTATTCACTATTGAAAGGCTATCTGTCCCATAGGATAGACTGCAAGGTACTTTGTAACATCTTACAAGTATAAATTCCCATTGGGACAAGATAGAGAAATAATGTTTAGGCTCTCTGAACTCAGTTATTTATAACACATCTTTTAACAAAGATGGTTTATTAATTAAGTGTTTGAAAATGCCACTTTTAAAAAAAGTAGGCATTTTCTTGTTTAACCATTCTGTGTGCCTCTGCCTGTTTCTGGATTAACTATCTGGTTTGGGAGTGACGGGGCTGGAGATGTGCATTCACTGTGTAGATAGCCACTGGGAATGGAGGTTGCAGGTGTGCCTGTCATTTCCTGGGTGACTCAGAGCTGAGCTGAATGGGGCTTGGCTGCATTTACTGTAGTGGGAGGAGATTTCCTTGCACCGGAATAGGACCGGTCTCCCTTGCACAATGCTGTCTCCACCTCCTGTGGTCATTTAGCACCAGTTAGGACAGAACTGGTTTGGACTGGGCTCACCTTGCACAAAGAAAACAAAGACAAAATGGGGTATAAGTAGTAGACCTTAAGCCCCAGAACTTTAGATCACTTCTTGACTCCAGAGGAACCTTTGCCAAAAAGAGCTAAAGCGCTGTGAGGAGTACTGCCCCTTTTCTGTGTGTAGTGCAGGGTTGGCCTGAAGTTGCTGTTTCTGCCTAGGAAAGGACAAAGACTAAAACATTGCTGTGAAACTGCTTGAAGAAGAATCTCCAAGGGCCTGTGTGTGCAAACACTTCACCCCCAGCTCCCTTTAACTCTGCTGCTGAGAGTTCTGGCCTGGCAGGAAGTGCCTGTTCCAGTTCTGGGCCTCTGGAGGTTGTTCCTGCTGTTGGGAGCTCGAACAAACCTGAAGAACTGAGAATAATAGACTCATTGCTCTTGCTGCAGCCGTTTTATCTTTTCCCAACGCAGCACCGCCGTGCGAGAAGAATCTCCACGCATCCCCGCGCCACTGACGAGACAATACAGTGCCTCTTGCGGCTGCAAGAGCCGACGCATCATGGGATTGCGGCTGAAGTAACTGACACAGTGCCGCTTGTCGCCACCACATCGATCACCGACGCATCCCGGATTTCCACGCATCGCACCTATGCAGCCACATCACTTCCCCCCTACAGTCCGGATTTGATGCATCACCTCTCTTGTGTGCAGCAGAACTGTTGCATCGCCTCCGAAGGACTCGGGAACTGACACATCTCTTTGTTTCTCAATGCTACTAATCTCTGCGCTGTTTGGCCTTGTGAATTTTGACTCATCCACAGGTACTTTGCGTAGAATCCCGCATATATAGTTTTCAATGGTCCCAGGTGCGTGAAAAACCTTTTAAAGTCCTATTCTTATTACATGTATGTTGGAATTTTGTCGTTTTTCTCTTGTTGAGTTTAGATAAAGATACTTTATATTTCTAAACTGGTGTGGTGTCCATTTGTGATGTTATCACTATATTACTGTGTGTTTTGAGTACAAATACTTTACACATTGCCTTTGGGATAAGTCTGTCTGCTCATGCCAAGCTACCCAATGAGTGAGCAGGGGTTATCTAAAGTGTGTATCCCCCTTACCCTGACTAGTCCCTATTTGGACAAAGGTACCTACCTCTGCCAACTAGAGACCCCCATTTCTAACAACCATCATCTCTTCATGTCTGCTGCCAGTTTACTCCTCCCAGGCCTTACTATCAGTCTAATATAGAACAATAAACCTTTCTCTAGCTTACGAGGAACCTAAAAAACACACCTGCAGAAGAAAGAGAAACGGAACACTGGCAAGCCTAAAATGTGAAATATTCACCTAAAGTCCAAAGTCAGGCTAAGTTAACTAGAGAATCAAAAATGAACGCACATTACAGTCTCATTAATCATTAGCAATAAAACTAATATTATTATTATTAAGTGTAAATACATTCCGAAAAAACAATTAACTTGAGTATCATTCAGTTTAGTACAGTTACATATCATCTTCTCAATGGCTAAAGTGATGAACTACTGCAAGTCTTAAAACTAATACTGATTAGTGAATGTTAAACACACATTTGAACATATATGGAACATGTAAATGCATTTAAATTATATATAGGAGGTGGAGCCTAAATTTACACTGCTCCAGGGTGGAAGTGCTCATTGTTCATGTCCTGTTAGTTACCTTTGAAGAAGTGGACCCCATCACTTTACTAAAACTGTAAGGAAACATGTTGTCTGCAGGTTTACCTCCCACTTCCTTCCTCCGTTTTGAATACTAGGTACTGGTGTAATGTCTCTGAAATGCCCTGAGGCTTGCTAAACTGGACTCAGTGCATGTGTTCTGACCCTTAAAATGGTGCATGATTAATTGGCTTGTACTCAATGGGGATGGTATGACTTACTGGAACGTCCCTAGTATATGGTACCAGGGGTACCTAGGGCCTCTAGGTTTAGGTGTCTCTTGTGGACTGCAACATTAGTTGTGCCTCCACAAGTACGACAAGGTAAAACATGGCTCTCAGTCTGCCACTGCGTACTGGAGGGGCAGTTTCAACCTTGTAACTCGAGTTTGCCATTTAAAGTAATGACAAAGCTGAAACCTCCATTTTTTATGTAGGTAAGCACCCCTATGGCAGGTCTAATGGTGCTACATGTTAAAAAGGGTAACCTGTACTTTTACATGTTTCAGTAGTAAAACCCTAAACTGTTGTTTTTACTGAGAAACGGCTAGTAGCCCGAGTGCCTGGCCAGCGAAGATGGCGGTCGCAGTTTACTTGCGCTCCGACCAGCCCCGCAATATCCGGACTAAAATATCCTGCCTACTACCATCTGTGTCGGCGTGCTTAACGGCAGTGAGCCCTTGTGATCGCGGGCATCTCTCTGACGCGAACTGGGGAGCGGGAGAGGACGCGGAGGCGGCATCTGAAACGCCACGGGCAGCAGCGGCCTGGAGCCGGGGACTCCACTGATTGATCCGGCCGGGCAGAGGGCCTGGGAGGCGAGGCTGCTGACGGGCGCACTGCAGGCGGGTTCGCGCCCGGATACATCTTCCAGCCTTGATACCCCCTGCGAACACAGCGCTGGGAGAGGCCGGAGCGGGGCAGCCGGTGGTGCCCCCCACGCAGAGGAGAGAGGCAGCTGGCATCTGTGGCAGACTCGGGTAATGGCGGTAGAGCCTCCTAGTGGAAGAGTCAGGGGGGAGTCGGCGGCCTTCTTGTGAAGCCCCGGGGCGGCCGTGTGTGGCCTGCTGATTTTTGGGGTGTGACGGTGGTGCGGGGGGTGCCCGCAAAGACCAGTTATTATTATTATTATTATTATTATTATTATTATTATTATTAGGGTTTTGTAAAGCGCATAGTAACCCGTAAGCATCCCAGCGCTAAGATCATGGCAGTCGAGAGGGTGACAGGGGGAGATCAAGGGAACAGGTGGTTTTTCAGAAGTTTTCTGAACCGGAGGTAGTCAGGTTCCATCCTTAAAGTGCGGGGGAGAGCATTCCACAGGAGGGCTGCGTTCACAGAAAAACGCCGTCCGCCAGTGCGTGCCCTCTTCACTCTGACCGAGGTGATAAGGTGTTCGTGGTCAGAGCGCAGGGATCTCGTGGCTTTGTAGGGCCTAATGAATTTTTTGAGGATGGGGGGGCCTTTATCCTGCAGAAGTTTATGGGACAGGCAGAGGGCCTTAAATTTGACTCGCTCTCTCACTGGAAGCCAGTGGAGGTGCTTCAAAGCTGGTTTGGCCGAGGATCTGGCCGGAGTGTTGGTAAGAATCCGGGCCGCGGCGTTCTGGATCCTTTGCAGTTTGTTGAGGGTTGCTTCAGGGGCACCCAGATAGATGGCATTGCTATAATCCAGCCTGGACAGGATGAGGCCTTGGATGAGCAATTTCTGGGAAACAGGGGGGAGAAGGGGCAGAATTTTCCTAGTAGATTTAAGGAGCCCGAAGCAAGTCCCAGCGATTTTATTGGCTTGGGTCTTGAAGGATAGATCTTTTTCTAGCCAGATTCCCAGGCTCTTGACCTCGGTCTTGGAGACTGGAGGTTCACCCAAACAGGGGGGCCAGATGTTAGGGGGAAGGAAAGGCCCCTTTTGGCCAAGAAGTAGGATGTCTGTTTTAGATCCGTTGAGTTACTGAACTGATTGGCTGCCCCCCCCCCGTGCTGCTTGCTCCCCTCCCGGGCCGGCTGGCTCTGACTTCTCGGCGGCCTCATCGGACCGCGGCGGTGGTGGTGGGGCGGTGCCCCGGAGCTCACTATTTGAAAGACACCCACCCTGGGAACGCTGGTGCCCCGGAGCCGCCTGAAATTGTACAGGGATCAAGATGCCGTGCGATCCAGGCTGCAACGACAAGCGGAGCCCCGTGAATACCTAAGGACTGTGGCGAATATTGGTGACCGGATCGGGCCATAGAGGTGAGGCCTTCAGTGGTGGGGCGAAGGAGACCGACGGCCATCTTGTGTGGCCTCTGGGTGATCACAATTTGCCGGGCGGCTCGGAAGGGGAGACCATTGTACTGGGAGTACGCTCCCTGGCTGTTGAACTGTTTCGGTGCTCGCTCCCCTGCGAGGCCGCCCCTGGGCGACGGAAGAGAGCGCCTGGTGCCCAACCATGACGCGCGACAAGGGCGGATGGGGCCACACCAAGCAAGGCACAATCGATAAATTTACTGGAGCAGGTGCTGCGGCCGGGACAGCAGGCCCTCCGGGGCAGATGCCAGATAACACGCCGCTCATGGCCTCCATCACCCAGTCCAGGGACATGCTTGATGCTAAGATCGGGGCAGTGGGCTCCGATGTCATGCTGTTGAGGTAGGACCTGCGCAAAGCGGTGGAGCGCATCACGGTGACTGAGAACCGCATATCGGATGTGGAAGATGATGTCACGACCCTGAAGAAGAAAGTGGCGACCATGGAAAAGATTCAGAAGGGTCTGGCGATGCGGGCTGAAGAAGCCGAAGGGCGCGCTCGGCGCAACAACCTTCTCTTCGTGGGATTCCCAGAGGGATGCGAGGGAGACAGTGTGGAGCGTTTCTTAAGTAGATGACTGGAGGGTTGGCTCCCCCCGGATGTACTCTTCCCCCCGCTTCCTGGTGGAGCGGGCCCACAGGGCGCTTATGCAGAAGCCCCCGCAAGGGGCCCGCTTGCGGTCGATCATCGCAAAATTTCTGAACTACATGGACCGGGATGCTATCCTGAAACAGGCCAGAGCTAAGGAATCCCTCACATGTGATAACACGCGTATCCTCATATTCCCGGATTACACGCGACTGGTGCAGCAGCAGCAGCAGTCCTCTCTGGTGGCAAAGGCTTGCCTCCTAGAACTCAAGCTCCCATACGCATTGCTGTATCTGGCCCACCTGAGAGTTGTGTACCGCTCCTATACGCATTTCTTCGACTCCCCTGAGGAAGTCTTCAAATGGACTGATGAGACTATGCGGGTGCGAGTCCACACGCCCCCCGGTAGGGAATCTGACTCGTCTTTGAGTGAGATGGCCAGTAGGGGTCCTTGAGGCCAGCGGAGAGGCAACAGGAGATCGAGGTCTGTCCGGCTCTGCCCTGCTGCGGGGGGGATCGACTCCGGAGAGACAGTTTTCGGCCGACTGATCAGTGGCCCTGGCGAGTGCTGGGAGGCTTGAGATAGCGATCAGATGTTCAGATAGGCACGTTTATGGGGCTGGGATTCCGCCCACACAGTGGTGGGTGGGGACGGGTAAGGGCAGAGGGCTATGGGTGTCCAGTTGGGGATCCATTGGAATGTATGGTTCCTGTCCCCCGGTTGGGGACTCGGCGCCTATCCGACTGCAACTGATACTTCCATGTTTGAGAGGTATGGAGTGGGGGGGTTGTTGGGGGGTGGGGGTTTGTTTTGGTTGTTAGATTGCGCGTCCATACTGGTTGATTTTAGCTCACGGTCTATACTGGGTAACGCATACACTGGCCACGATGGCTTGACTCATTTGACATGCCCAGCACGCAGAAGGAAATGCAGATAACCCCTGGTTCATTGCGCATAGTTATTTGGAATGTCCGTGGGGCCCTAGACAAGGTGAAACGAGGGGCCATCTTTCATTATTCCAAACTGGCAGGGGCTGATGTGCTCCTGCTACAGGAAACACAACTGATGAGTACCAAAGCCCTGTGCCTGCAAAGGTACGGGTATCAACACATTTTCCACTCAGGCTTCACACGGGGGTCGAGGGGCGTGGCGATACAGATCCATCGCAGGGTCCCATACACGCATGAGAAACTTTGGTCGGACACGCCGGGACGATACGTCTTTATACAAGGCAGGATTGGGGGGGATGTCTTAACACTGGGCAGTGTGTATGCTCCACCGCGACTACAATGGACTTTAGTGGAACGACTTCTACATATCTGGGGGGACATGCCAGACACGCTCTCAGTCGTGGGTGGAGATTGGAACGACGTGATGGAGCTGGGTCTGGATAGATGGAGGAGCGGGGACACGGCTGGGGTGGGTGGATCCCCTACCAAGAAATGATTAGGCACTTGTATAGCGCACAACTACCCGTAGGCATCTCGGCGCTTGTACGAATACCGCCGAGGAACCCTTCCTGGCCTTTCCCTGTGAGGAGCCCACTCCTGGGCACCCCCAAGGTGAAGTCTCAGCGTTGTTGGGGCCGTTGTAGAGATTAAGCAAGCTATTGCCCAGAGGTGCAGAGTGGGACTCATGATTAGAATAGGCACCGAGGCGAGAATGATCAGGTCCGAGGAAATTGAGCCCGAGACCCGCCGAGGCGGGAATTGAACCTTGGTCCCGGCCAGACTACTGCATCAGGGTCTGCCGCTCTAACTATTGACAACAAAGAATGGAGGGAAATTACACTCCGAACCAGGCGCACAGCTTGCGTAATTATCTCACATTGTTTTTTAATTACTTTTCACATTTAGTTTCAAAAGATTACTCCAAGTGATCCAAGATGTTTTGCTTCTTTGCATTTTATTGTCATAATACATTCCACACGTGGTTTGCTCATGTTTTCACAACTTCTCATGACGCGGATATGCCCATCCAGGCCTTTTTCCGTGCACGTTTTAAAACATAAAATATCCTCGGTTCAGTGTGCTTGAATTAACCCAATGCATTTCGAACTTTGAGAAGTCCTTCGTCAGGGGTACACTACAAAGTGAAAGAACAATGCTGTTAAAATCTGACTTAGAAAAACTGTTATTAACGTTATACATTTGTGTTACAAGACACCATGCTGTGTTTAAAATTACCATATGAACAGCGCTTTCCCACTAAACATGAAGCAAATGCTCCCGTATCTCAACCTGGGGATTCCTTCGCCTAACCTCGTCAACCCATCATATAAAACCTTGACTACCAGTGTGTGACACCCCCAAGATTTCAACCCTCCTTGGCGATTCCCTGAATATTAATTACCTACTTTACGTTTCCCATATTCTGCCCACTACTGAACGTACCTTCAAAATATTCGGTTGGCATTCTGAATCTCTCTAACCGTTCCCTCGTTCCGGCGGCGTCTCACAAGACGCCATGATGGTATGCTGCTAAGATGCCTGGGAAACTACCCCACCTTATAAACGCGACTGATTGTCACCTGGCAGTTAACCCCGTAGTTGTTACCCCTGCCTACAACTCCCATGAGTCACCTCATCACAAATCTCTCTACCTCCGTATTAACATAGATCGTATCCCGTGTCACTTGTGTGATTAACCATCCCGCAGGTAAAGCAATACTGTACCCCGCCCTCCCTCACGCTGTTATCTATTACGCCGTAATTCAAATATAGAAATACACTTCATGATATTTATGCAGCGTGTAACTTTAGCATATAGACTATTTCAAACAATCAAAAGTTCATGCAAATACAAAATGTATCGAACGTTAACTTATGTCCATGTGATAATTGAAGCCAAATCGTCACTAGCAATGACTTCTACTCCTTGGATATGCATCTCACGTGTGTGCTCAAGTCCATTACATGAATTATTATGCGTTGTTTTTTTCTTCTTCTGTGGGTGCTACTTGCGAAAGGGCAGTTGAATCAAATTACACATGCGGAAGTTGCAGTGCACACCTTTATATTCCATTAATGCTCCTTTTATTACTCAACGATGTTGCAGTCTCAAAACTTTATGCGTGCGCCATGGTATACGTGATCTGCCCCTTGTCACGTCGAAAGTACCAACAACAAAGAATGGAGTGAAATTACACTCCGAACCAGGCGCACAGCTTGCGTAATTATCTCACATTGTTTTTTAATTACTCTTCACATTTAGTTTCAAATGATTACTCCAAGTGATCCAAGATGTTTTGCTTCTTTGCATTTTATTGTCATAATACATTCCACACGTGGTTTGCTCATGTTTTCACAACTTCTCATGACGCGGATATGCCCATCCAGGCCTTTTTCCGTGCACGTTTTAAAACATAAAATATCCTCGGTTCAGTGTGATTGAATTAACCCAATGCATTTCGGACTTTGAGAAGTCCTTCGTCAGGGGTACACTACAAAGTGAAAGAACAATGCTGTTAAAATCTGACTTAGAAAAACTGTTATTAACGTTATACATTTGTGTTACAAGACACCATGCTGTGTTTAAAATTACCATCATGGCGTCTTGTGAGACGCCGCCGGAACCAGGGAACGGTTAGAGAGATTCAGAATGCCAACCGAATATTTTGAAGGTACATTCAGTAGTGGGCAGAATATGGGAAACGGTAAGTAGGTAATTAATAATCAGGGAATCGCCAAGGAGGGTTGAAATCTTGGGGGTGTCACACACTGGTAGTAAAGGTTTTATATCATGGGTTGACGAGGTTAGGCGAAGGAATCCCCAGGTTGAGATACGGGAGCATTTGCTTCATGTTTAGTGGGAAAGCGCTGTTCATATGGTAATTTTAAACACAGCACGGTGTCTTGTAACACAAATGTATAACGTTAATAACAGTTTTTCTAAGTCAGATTTTAACAGCATTGTTCTTTCACTTTGTAGTGTACCCCTGACGAAGGACTTCTCAAAGTCCGAAATGCATTGGGTTAATTCAAGCACACTGAACCGAGGATATTTTATGTTTTAAAACGTGCACGGAAAAAGGCCTGGATGGGCATATCCACGTCATGAGAAGTTGTGAAAACATGAGCAAACCACGTGTGGAATGTATTATGACAATAAAATGCAAAGAAGCAAAACATCTTGGATCACTTGGAGTAATCATTTGAAACTAAATGTGAAGAGTAATTAAAAAACAATGTGAGATAATTACGCAAGCTGTGCGCCTGGTTCGGAGTGTAATTTCACTCCATTCTTTGTTGTTGGTACTTTCGACGTGACAAGGGGCAGATCACGTATACCATGGCGCACGCATACAGTTTTGAGACTGCAACATCGTTGAGTAATAAAAGGAGCATTAATGGAATATAAAGGTGTGCACTGCAACTTCCGCATGTGTAATTTGCTCTAACTATTGAGCCACACTTCTCTACTACTTCGCTACATGCTTTGGTGACGGGACTGGACTGGACTGGGCAGATGCCTAGAGACCCTTACATGGTCTCCGTCAGGAGTATACCTACTTCTCCACAACACATGATTCTTTCTCGAGGATCGACTATATATTTGTTCCTAGGGGACTAATACACAGAGTATTGTCGGCTGACATTATGAGGCTTGTCAGATCATTCACCAGTTGCTCTCACATTCCGGATCGGCCCGGGGAGGCAGTCACTTAGATGGCATATGTCGGGGTGGCAGCTGCAAAAGGAGGAATACAGGGAACACTTGACCAAAGAGATCGATAATTATCTGGTAGCCAATGTGGGGTCGGTCAAGTCCCCAGCCGTCCTTTGGGAGGCATTGAAACCCACGCTGCGCGGTGTAGATATCTCGTGGTGTGTGGCAGCGCGGAGGGAGCGGCAGAGGGCTTTGGTGCGTCGGGAGGCGGAGGTGGAGGCGTTGGAATGTAGGGGTCGGGAGGCGGGCGGCAGCCCGGCCAGGCGACAATTAGTATTGGTTCAACAACAATATGCAGCCCTGCTGCTGGACGAGGCCCGTCAGGCTTGGCTGGCAGCACGTAGTAGGGTATATTAGTGGAGGGACAAGTCCAGCAAGATGCTCCATCGCTTATGTAGGGGCGCCTTATATGCCCAGCCTCTGCCGCGAGTCCTAGACCCCGCGGGGGCGCTGCTTCTTGAGCCCCCAGCTATCGCGGAGAGTTTTGCAGCATACTATGTGGACCTCTACGTGCCAAAAGAATGTCTCTCAGCTGCTGTCATTGCAAAATTTATAGATGACCTCCTCCCTAAGACTATCACGGATGAGGTGAGGGACCGCCTAGATAGGCCACTGTCGGACGAAGAGTTGGGTACGGCCCTGGGGTAATTGAACCCCGGGAAGGCTCCGGGACCAAACGGTTGCCCCAGTGAGTTTTTAAAGAAATTCTTTGTCCATCTGGCCCCACACTTTCGACCTGTGGTGGAAGAGGCGCAGGAACAGAGTTCGCTCCCTCCGGATTGGAGACACACGGAGGTGGTAGTGTTCCTCAAACCGGGCAGACCTCCGGAGCAACATGCATCATATCACCTCATCTCCCTTCTTAATGTGGAGGCAAAGGTTTTGGCCAAGGCACTGGCCAACCGGCTTCTGCCACATATCACTGCACTAGTGCACCCGGACCAGGCTGGGTTCATGCCCCAGAGGGCAACCCGACATAATATCAGGCGCGCACACGTTGCTGTGGCAGCCAGTGGGCGGCTTAGGGAGCCAGCAGCGCTATTACTGGCCGACATGGATAGGGCATTTGATTCCCTGAGCTGGGTATACCTATTTGCCCTTCTGCAGAAACTTAATCTCGCCCCGTGATTTTTGGCATATCTGCAGCTGCTTTACACTGGTTTAACAGTGTCGGTGCTGGTGGGGGGGGGGGGCGATCTCTCGTTCCTTACCCATTCGGCGGGGCACGCGACAGGGCTGCCCCCTCTCCCGCTATCTCTTTGCACTCACCATGGCGCCGCTGGCGGCCTGGGTGCGCATTGATGCCCAGCTTCGGGGGTTTGAATGGGTGTCGGGTCTCACTGACAAAATAGCACTATACGCGGATGATGTCCTGTTCTATCTCACCGCCCTGGATAAGTCTGGGCCGCGGCTGCTGCGCATAATGCAGATCTTCGGGGAGACCTCTGAATTGTATATGAATCACTGCAAATCCATGCTGTGGGTCCTGGGGGGTCGACCGAGTGTGGGAGCAAGTGCCTCTTCCCTCCAATTGGCAAAAGGGGGGGCTGAAATATCTGGGGGACTTTTTATCCGACGTGCCGGCGGTGTCTTGGGAATGCAATCTGATCCCGGTGTGGGAGCGAACCCGGGAGACCTGAAGGTATGGTCCCGTATGCCCCTAACTATTTACGGTAGGCCGGCCATCTTCAAGATGGTGGCGCCCCCCGTCTCCTCTATCAATTGCAGATTCACTCCTATCAGGTTTCACCCCGATGGTTCCGGCAGGTATACTCAGCGCCGGGAGGGTTCTGTGGGAAGGGGGCATGGTGACGGTGGCCCTACGCACCTGTTTCCTATCTATTCCGGGGGCCTCGCCTCTTTGGACGTCCTCTCCTACTATAAAGCCATTCACTTGCTGGTCCTCAACGAGTGGTGGTATGGGGACAGGGGGGACCCAGCCTATACGGTTGAGCGGCAGCTTATGGGCAGTAATTCTCTAAATACGCTATTGCACTCTGCACCGCTTCGGAGGCCCCTGCCCGCGGTCACGCGGGTGGTATTTCACGTCTGGAGGCAAGCTCAGGGCAGGATGGGGTGGTGGAATGTCTTGACCAGGGAGATACCTCTCTGGGGTAATGGGCGGCTGCCACAGTTGGCAGCACTGCGAAGCTTCCGGGGTTAGGATTCCATAGGCATCTCGGTTCGGGGACGTTATGAAGGATCTGACACTTAAATCGTTTCAATAATTGCAGGACGAATATGAGATGCCACAATCCCAGTTCTATAGGTACCTGCAGTTTAGACACGCCCTTGCCCCTAGTTTGGAGGGTCTGGAGTCTCTCCCAAACTTCAGTCCCATAGAGGCGAAGATCTTTATGGGGGAGCTGCCGGACCACAAGATCTCCAGCATATTCCAAAAACTGGTTATCACTGTTCCACTAATCTGCAGAAACTTAAGCAATAGCTACACACCTGCGATTGGTACAATTTAAATACCTGCACATAGTTTCCTTCACTAGAGTGCGCTTGAGGAGGGCAGGAATGATCGGATCCCCCAAGTGTCTCCGCTGTCAGCGGGAGGAGGGCACGCTTTTGCACACAGTTTGGAGTTGCCTTTCACTGCACAGATTGTGGTGGGGGTTGTACTCCTGCTTGTCGGAGGTATTGGGTTGGGAGCACCCCTGCACACCGCGCCTGGCCCCGGTACATGTCATGGAGGGAGTGGGGGTCAATCGCTATAAGCGACACCTCTTGTTCTTAGGTCTCACATTGGCTAAAAGAGGTATTACCAGGGCCTGGAAGGCACCTCGGGCTCCGTCACTGGCTGCGTGGAGAAACGGGATGGATTTTTGTATGGGGCTCGAACAGCCAGTCTTCACCGCCAGAGGGTGCCCACGCAAACACTATAAGATTTGAAAGAGGTGGGCAGATTACCGGGGACTGGAACTGGATCCGCCTCAAGAAAGAGATGTGCTTTTGCTGGACTGATGCATATGCTGGCTCTATGTTGGTTGGTTGGTCGATGGGTATGCAGTTACACTCTTGATGTATCCTTTTTTTCCTTAGGACATGGGTGCAATCAGGGTGGGGGTTGGTAGTTTGGGAGAGATTCATTGAAATGCGGTTGTCCATCTTTATAAAAGTAAACGTCATTATTATGATGTAATTGATGTGTGCAGAAGCCTCTGGAGTGCAGAGCTATGCAGCTTATGTGAAACGTGACGAATACAATTTGTTTTCAAAAACAAAAAGGCTAGTAGCCCCATTGGCAAGTACAGAGTTACAGGCTGGCACCCCAGTCCTGCTAATTTCTGAATGGGACTTCTAAGGTTGGAATTAATTGGTATCAAAATAATCAGTGCATTACATCAGATTTTATGGTTAAATCAAATTTTATGTCACTGGTGAGCAAAGTGCAACTTTAGAAGTTGCCTCTGGTTGCCTATGGTTTCCATTGCCTGTTTACTGATGCATTTACCACCAACAGGGGCAGCCCTATTACCTGAACCAGGGGCAAGGTAAAGACCAGAATCCAAACAGCAGTTTAAGTCATACATTACATACAACATGAGTTTAAATAACACAACAAAATGCTACAAGAAATACACCACATAACACAAACTATACGGAACAGCAAAGTAATATTACAAAACGATACCCATACACAAATTACAATATATACAAAATTTAATAAAACAATAATAAAAAACAGTACAGTCATTAGACAGTGGGGCTCTTTTAGTTACACACCGGACAATATAAAGACAATTGACAGTGTAAACATAAAAAATTGCTGAGGAAAAGGTATAATACACAAACTGTTTAGATAAAACAAAAAAACATAAATATCAAGGATTTCATCCTCTTCAGTCAAGGCCACACATAGGCGTTAACTGTGTTTCAACCAAGCTAAACAGACAGTGCATTTTGGCACAGCATGCAACAATTAAATCTAGAATACATGTGTACACAGAGGGGTATTAAAATTAATGTCAAAGGTTCACTAGACTACAACTAGCAGAGCACAAGGTCAGAGATCAGTGTCATGCATATGGACCTTAGTGATATACAACTAGACCAAATAAGACTAAAAAGGTCCAAAATACCAAGAAAAAAGAGAGAAGATCAAACCAAGTTCATATTAACATATAGTGCCAAAATAAAAGAAGACATTTAAAAAGAAGGAAAAAGTTAAGAAAAAATGTGATAGTCTAGCTTTGGTGTATTTAATAACACAACGTGACAAAAGAGCCCATAGATCCTAGAATTCAAAAACCGACCTACTTGTTCACTTTGTCAATGAGAGTCAAAACTAATTTGACATTAATTACTCCTGAGGTCATAGAAAGAGGCATTCAGTCCATACGATAAGAATCAATCCAAAATACTGCAGGATAAGAGAAAAACAATCAAAAACAGGGCCCAACCCAATGGAGGGAGAAGTTAAGAAAAAGAAAAATATACCCACAGGCCATATATATATATCTTCTTGAGGGATATCAGAGAAAATCACATCCGTCTCTTAACGGCCGATGCGGCACAATCACTGCTCACGAAAAAAATCTTAACTACAACAAAGGGAGGAAAGGTAAACCATAAATTCCACTGCAGGCAATTTAAACCCCCTAGTATCGAATTTGAGTGGGTATAAAGAGTGAAATCACACTTACCAGCTCAGAGCTATGAGCATGTGTTCCATTCGGTAGCCGCACAAACCATGACAGAGTCTCAGGAGAAATGCAGAAGTAACCGGTGTGGAGAGAACAGCGTATATTTGAATGCTGTTCCCATATATGGGGACCGAAAAGGGACTATCGGTTCTCCATTGTGTGTCAGGTCTGTAAATATAAATACCAAAAAAACTAGATACTAAAAATGACAACCAAAGGTATCTTTCAAGGGTTTCAGTCACTGGCCTGTCAATTGCCATTTTTTAACAGAAGTAATCTAAAAGGTATAAGACCCATAGCGACTGTACCAGTATGCAGAGAGCAGCGTCTACTCAAATGCTCCTCACATGTATTGGATCCAAAAAGAGAGTAATTGGTTCTCTATAGAAAAACAAACCTGTTCAATGCACGGTAGTAATATCGGAAAAAATGCAATAGAAAAAATCAAGCTGGAAAAATAAAATAAGGCTAAGAAATGTACATGCACCAAATGTAAAAGTTGAAGAAACAGTTTAGACATTGTGCTATGCTAAGTAGTTTGCCCCAGAGGACAAATAAGGGAGACCCTAATCCAAGCAATGTCATGTGTTCAATTAAAAACTGAGCACAGTAAAAGGATTCTTCAGACACAATACTACTGTATCAATATAAAAATAGTAGAACAAAGAATGTATGAGATGGTAATACAGAATTATGTCATCCAAGGCAAAATACAGTAAAGTCAACAGTCAAATCCGTATAGAGACTCATTCCATTGATGTAAAAGCAGTGTTAAGCATGTGAAAGTTAAAAGTTGAAGAAACAGTTTAGATATTATGCTATGCTAAGTAGTATGCCCCCTGAGGACAGATACGGGAGACCCTAAACAAAGCAATGTCATGTATTCAATTCAAAACTAAGCACAGTGAAAGGATTCTTCAGACCCAATAATACCCTTTCTGTAGAAAAATACTAGAACAAAGGATCTATGAGGTGTTCATACAGAATTTTATCATCCAATATACAGTAAAGTCAACAGTCAAATCCTTATAATGACTCATGCCATTTATGTAAAAACAGTGATAAAGCAACAAATAGATCAACCGGAAATTACATAGTTGCATTCCTCCAATGTATTTAGCCCCTTATGGATGCCAGCGCATTTCAAAATCCAGCGACATTCACTCCTGTTAAGTATATTTTTAATATTACCGCCATGTGGCGGTTTCTGTACAAGTTCAATGACCTGCCATCTTATGTCAGCTGGAGAATGATTACATTTAAGGAAATGGGACACTAGTGGAGCATGTTTATTTCGACATCTAATGCAACTTTTGTGTAGGGAAAGTAGAGTCTTGATTTTCTGGGTGGTTTGCCCCACATAGATGAATTTGCAAGGGCACCATATGGCATAGACTACATTTTTTTAATTGCAGTTCGTATGATCATGAAGAATATACACTATATCATCATGAACAAACTGCTTCGTGTTAGATGTGGAGTCACACATTAGGCAATTACCACAGGATAGTGGCCCATGATCTTATTAAGGCCACATATTGTGGTATGGTCAGGGGAATTAAATAGTGGTAAAGAAGCTCGTACCAAGTATTCACCAATATTCTGGACTCTCTTAAAAGAGAACAGTTGTTGCTCTTTGGTGATACCTATTGATTGAATCAGGGGACAGTGTATTCTAATGATTTTAGTGAGTCGATTGCTCAGTGTACTAAATGTCATTGCACAAGGAATCCTGTCCATTTTTTTAGAGGGTTTAGATGAAAATAAAAACTTGCGGTGATTGTACCAGTGTTTACTGATGTAGACCGTTTTCCGCCCTCGTAGGGATATATGCTAACGACTCCTAGGAGAGGACACAATTCAGGCCTGCATGATAGAGAGCTGGTACCTCACTCCTGCAGAAAGCCAAATAGGTTTTAGCCCAAAAGGCGAACTTCAAAGGAATAGCCTCCTTTGAAGCAGAGATGATTAACATTTAGGAGAGGGGTGCACTATTGCATAGGCAGGCATGCTTGCACTGGGGACAGGAGAGGAGAAGCCATTTGTCAAACCGGTTGTTCCAGATGGTGGGCTAATGAGCTCAGAGTCGAGCAAAGAGAGGCTGCACCAACAAGTACTGCACCTGGTGGCTAGCGAAGGAAGGGACTGATCCTTCCATGTCCTGATCCTTCCATGTCCTGCTCAAGGAGAAGTCTTCTCCAGAGCCCAGCAAAGCCAAAATACTCCAAAGGCCAGCTGACTGCAGCACAGGGACACAAGAGCTAAAGAAGCCTGCTGTGGCAAGTTGATAGCGCAAAGTCTTCAAGTCACTACCACTGCCACTCTGCAGCACCTAGGACCAAGACACGGCACACAGAGTTACACCCGCTGAGCCCGGGAGTGCCACCAAAGAGCTCCTGGGACCCTCGGAAGGCGGGTTATCAACCCAGGAAGGATTGGCCTGTGACCGCGACACCGGGTGACTGGTGGTCCAGTGGTGACTGGACTTCAACCAGACCAAAGTCTACCCAGCAATCAGTGACCACATACTATCTTCGCGGACTGAGTAGTGTCTGCAGGAGGACCCCCGTCGACGTCGTCACATCCACAGCATCCTTGGATCATCTTCAGCATCATTCATCCCTTGTATCAGCATTCAATTCATGGCAGCATGCAAAAAAATGCCTGGAACTGCTAGAAAACATTTTTTTTCTGTGAAGGTAACTGTTTCTGAGGACCTTGCTGGTCCCCCTGACTTTCTCCCTCCTGGAGTTGGTCTCCGCAAGTACTTCTACCCGACCACATTGACACTTTCTCAAGTTTTCCTTGAAAATCTAATTTCTTGAATTTGCCATGCTGATAGGCATGGCTACCACAGTCCCCTGTGTACATAGAGAGGTGAAAGGAACAGCTTGTATACTTGCTCATTGTTGCATAAACGCATCACTTATGTAAACGGTAGGACACTGACAACATGCAAACAGCGTTCAGGGTATCAGGAAAGATGCCTTTAGTGCCAATAGTCATGAAGTATTCCACAGAACCTTATGTTTTTCACTAGCATGTTGTAGGATGTATGCATAGTTTGTGCTATCCAATATCTAAGTTTGGAGATTCAGTCATATTTTGGTGATGCATATATTTCAGTTTGTCAGTTGTAATATTGTTAAAAGGAGACCCTCACTTTACCATTTCACCTTCTCTGCTTTCACCGTATCACCTTTCCTGGGCTCATTCGTTCACCCACCCATGTCCCTTCTCTCCTTCCACCTCCTTGATTCTCTCCATCGTCGCCATCCCATTGCTCCTTCTTGCTTATTTTCCTTTGTCAATTTTCTTTTGCTCCTTGTCTCCTAATCAAACTTCCCCTCATTGATTGCTATTATTGGTGTAATTACTGATGTCATGATACCGTGTGTAAGGTCATCGCCAAAATCAAGTACTAGGGAGGGCGTTCTAAGCACCTATTTCCTAGATTTTTGTAATCAAAAGTTTAAGATATATCGCAGAAGTGTAGTGGGCAGAGGTAGAGCTTGTGCCATGTGTAGGATACTGTGGACCAAGAACTGCAGATATATTGTAGTGTGATGACTTGCATCAAACTGCTCTAAAAGCCAATTCAGTTTACTTGCTCATAGTGTGACTCAGTGGACACTAAGAAAGCTTTATAATATAATCTTATATCACAAAATAAATGTGAGGAACAATGTTTCCATCTTTACTAAGGAGAGAAAACTGAGATGCACTTTTACTGTAGCGCAAGCGGGACTAATATCGCACAAGGATCTTGTGAACTTTGATAGCTTGCAAGCCAAATGGAAGATTAGGTTTCTTCTTGATGAGTGCATGGATTAGGTCGGCAAAATGCATATGGTCAGGGATACATTGGGCTGTTACTTGAGAGTACAAGTCATGAAAAGGAGCTGAGAGTACTCGAGATGATTCACGTAATATGCAAACATATTGATAAACAACTGAACTAGTGCTCTTTTCCTTACTTTGGACCTGTTCTGGGAAACAAGTGACTATGGGTTTTATTATTCTACTGTAAAAGTCAAGATAGTAACGCTAAATTGGGGTGGAATCGTTGTTCCACAGTAGGAAAGTCCTGGTCTGTTCGCATTCTGCTTGGGGTCTATAAACTGGAAAAGATTAAAAGTCGGGGGACTAAATTAATTAAAGTAATGGGACACCTATTACGACGAGAGGCTAAACCTGTGGCGGATATCCTCTGGAAACGAGTGCTTGGGATTGTTTTAACAGCAAGTGGAAGGATGTAGATGAGGCATCAAGGAGAAGCAGACCTACTCACCCACCGATTTATGGAGAGTTGATGTTGTATTCGAACTATAAGATTAAATAAAAACCGATTTAAGGATTGTGAAAGTGGATTCTCTTTATATTGTTATGAATTACGCCATGTAACAAGCATTCGTTACTGGTGGCTCTAACAATCTGCATGATTGTTTTCACTGTATGTTGGGCAAGCTTTATAGAGCTATGGTGAATACTGGGATATGGTGAAACAATATTACAATGGGCAGGAAAGTTATTCATCCAGTATTTAAACAAGGAAGCTTTTTTCAAATGTAGCAGCTTTATTTACCATTGGAAGGTTAACTCCCTCAGTAACTGCCAAGATGCTACAAATTTTGCGACTGACTCAAACAAGTTATGTAAGGAATGTTAAGGAAGACACCTTTCTCTTTTCCATTTTTTCCAGCCACACCCAAAGAAGAGTGTGCAAGTGGAAATGACATTTGGGACCCTGAAGAGGTTCAAGAAGGCTCTGAATTCGATGATATTTTGGACCACAGAGAACAGCCAGAGTAAGTATGGAGAAGGGTAGCTCAAAGGCTAGAAGTGACTTGTAGATTTGCTAGACATTGAACGCTACTTCATCCGCTAGCGGAATCGACCAAGAACAGTAGTATACTACGAAATAGGAGAGGACTTAATTTCCGAAACGGCAGCTTTAAAATTTTATATAATACATAATTGGCATGGCAGTGATGAGGCGTTGTTGCCTTTTTGAACATTTTACGATAGATTTGACAGGACATTGACAACTATCATCTTCATGTAACTGTTTGCACTTGACCACATGCTTTCAAGTATTCACAGTATGTTTGCTGATAATCGGCTAAATATTATTTCCCTGTTGGCTGGAGGAGTCTTAACTCACTTAGACTCATAAAGAACCTTTGGTTTGTTCCATGTATAAATCCAATGCAGAAAACCCTACAAGGAGTCGCAGCTGCCCTGCTCCATTGGTCTCTTTGAGTGATCGAAGTGAAAATACCAGCATAAGGACACCTAACATTCTATGTTTCTCATTCAGAGTGTTCCAACTTCTGATTCTGTTACCAGCTCCATCAGAATTACAGGAGGACTCATAGCAGGTGTTCTGTGACCTTACCAAATGTGATTGAGGTGAAAGGTGCCCAGGCTCTATATACACATTCTCACTCGCTCCCCTCCATTACCGACTTTAAGCAGAACATTAAAAGATGTTCAAACGGCTCTTCAGCCACGTTCAAACTGTAGTCCACAGCATTTTTTCATTAAACGCTGTCATACACATAAATATACCAATTTCACTTATATGGGTACAGCAAACAACATCACTATGAACACTAACTCCACTGCACTTCGTCCCCAGAACCAGCAAAGCAAAAACATTCACCCACGCAACCCACAGGCTTATCTACCCAAAACACATCCACCAGTGCTCATAAAAGCACATCCTCATGAAAAGATTAAGCCACCTATGCCGCAAATCCCCGGAACCTGTCCAACCACATCAGTTCCCTGTGGTTAGGTCCCAGACCCCTTCCTCTTGAAGCTAGCCACACACTCCAACTACGGATCACCAAACCCAAGCTACACAAACATTTATACACGCACTTGTATTGTAATTTAGACGAGATTCCAGCCTGGTGATGGGCAACAATTTATGCATGTGGATCAATGAAAAATACCAATGTTGGAAAACTCTGGTAACTTGCCCCACCGTACTCATGTAGTAGGTTCCCTCTTAGCTGTGGTGTCCCCCAGGGCTCTGCCCTCAGCCCTACGCTGTTTAATGTGTACGTCCGCCCCCTGGCTCGGTTGGCCAGGGAACGGAAGATTAAATTAATCTCGTACGCAGACGACACGCAGCTTATCTTCACCTTCTCCAATAATTCCATGGTGGACCGAGCTAAATTTCAAGAAGGCGTCCCGGCCATCTCAAGTTGGATGACAGAAAACTGTCTCCAACTTAACTCTTCTACAACAGAGGTGCTCACAGAAGTGGGATGACCAGTGGTGGCCCCCGACGATGGGCTCACCCCCGATCCCGAAGAAGGAAGTCAAAAATCTGGGGTCCTTATGGACAACTCGCTCTCCTTTGAATCCCACGCAAAAAAGGTGGCTGGCACCTGCTTCGGCCATCTTCACTCCCTTAAGCCCATTCTGGGCTTTTCCGAGCCTCCTACCCGCCAGGTAATAGTTCAGTCCCTGGTTCGATCCCCTCTGAACTATTGCAATGGCCTTATGCTTGGCACAAACCTGACTGTTACTAAAAGACTTCAAAGGGCCCAAAATGCAACTGCTCTTTGCTCTGCCGAAACACTGTCACACCTCACACATTTTACGACGATTACACTGGCTGCCCGTAATACAAAGAATCCAATTTAAAACACTCTGTTTAACTCACAACATTCTACATGGCCAAGGCCCCCAAATACTGCAGGGACTCTGTACCTTCTACATCCCCACACGTGCATTACGCTCTGCAGACCTCCACCTCGCTTGCACCATTAGGGTACGCAAGAGCACAGCAGGTGGTCGATCCTTTAAATCCATGGCCCGATGCTCTGGAACTCCATCCCCCCAGAGGTACGTGCCACACAGGACCATCGGCTCTCCTGGAAACAAATTAAAACCTTGCTGTTCTCCTCCATTTAGGACGACCAGCACTCCGTGTGCCGGTTAAATTGTCACTTCATTTCCCCTGCTGTGCTCTGCCATCTGGCCTGTCTGCAAGCGCTGGGACGCCCTGTTGCTGGGGTAGCCATGCGCTATATAAACATACTTAACATAACATATGTTGTTATTGCATGTTTTTAGGTCGGCAAAAGATAACTGTAGCTATACAGAATCCGGTCCCATAGTAATTATTAATTTTTTTTTAGAAAGGACAGAGAGAGATTAGGCTGCGGGTCAGCTCCCTTCAGCCAATGACTTTTATATGATTTCATACCTTTCCATTGCTTGGAAAGACTGCCCGTCAAGGCTGTGACATTTTGCTGATGATTACATCTTCCCAGGTGTGTTCTTATTAGGTTTTAGTAATCGGACATCAAGTAGTCATTTTGTTTGACTGCATATGCCATGTGACATGGAGTTTGCAATTAGAGCCAGTGCGTGTATTTCAATGTGTGTACTTTGGTGACATAACAACTGTTGAACTGATTTGGGACCTTTGTTCAGGAAATGCTGCAGATTAGATGCTTTAGATTGTCATAAAGGCACATTTCTTTCCACTGCTGACTCCTGCACTTTGGTTTGTTTTACCTTGTTGTCATGATCACGTCATTAGATTTACATCTTTTTTTTGTTCACAAAGCAAAGGCATGGACACACATAGACTTTCTGAAATATGCAACGAAAATAGTGGCGCTTTATCAGTAGCTGCTGCTGTACAATCCTTTCGTTTGTATTCCTTCTAAGTTCACCATTTACACACAGCACTGGGCATAGAGGTGTTGGGGGCTGCATTCTGAAATTTGTAATGGCCTGAGAAGCACATGCTTCAGAGTTCTTGGTGTGCCCAGAAATTTTCAGGCCATAATCAACTGTCAAGATAACTCGGGTGTTTAATTCACCTGCAAGAGAAATTTGAATATTGACTAGTAGCAGTTTTAATTCATCACAAAGTTGTGCGGAGGGTTAATGCATGTAACACGGTGATCATAGAATTGTATTTTATGTAGATAGCACAGTGGGTTAATTCTTTTGTCTCAGAGATCCCTTTTGTTACTTGACATTCATAAATGACAATTTTTCCATTATAGCACAATGAGCCATACTCTGGCATTACAATGCTGCATGCAAAATGCATGGCATAGGTTTACCACATCACGTTTTTCCCAAGTTATTCAGTATCCTAAGGTTGCTAAAAGGATGCGTTTGGGTAGGAATACATAAATAAAACCAATGATATCCTCTGTGTTATGTTTTAAATCCTGAGTTTGTGCTTCTCCAGACCATCCCCTCTTTAAATATGCTGCCTATCGGATGAGGGGCACCCTTGGAGAGTGTTAGTGAGGGAAGCAGTGGAGAAGGAGGTCATCGTAGTAGGGCACCAAAAAGATTGTTTCACCAGGTGGCACCAGTGCTAAAGCCGGCCCTGCACTTACAAAACCAACTTCACCTTCGGATTCCTTTCATATCACTCTTATTTAAGGATGCAACACAACTCTTTTTTATAAAGTCTATTCGGCTAAAGGGCCAACATTACCACCTATATTATCATCATCTTTACCATAACACCACTACCACCACCACAATTACCATTGCAACCATCAATTCCAACACTATAGAAAACACCATTAACACCCCCACCACTATTATACCACCATTACCAGTCCTATTACAACCACCACCACCATTACCACCACTACGGTCATTACCACTACCAACATTAACATCACAGCAATTACCACCACCACCACCACCATTACACCCCAATAGTAATTATCATCACCACCACCATTACACCATGCCATCATTAGCACTACAACAATAACACCACTACCATCACCACCATTACACCACAACAAGAATGATCATAGCTATAAGTAATACTGTATAACCACCAACAAAGTTTCTACCATTAACACCAAAAATACTACCTTCACAGCCACCACCATAATTACTGCCATCATCACCAACATTACACAATTATTGCAAACATTACTACATCATCCTTGTCACCACCACTATTGCTGCTGCCTCCAACATCTTCACCAACACTACTCTATCGCCATCACTATCACCAGCGTCTCAACTCTCTCCTCCACTACTGCTACAGTTATTTATTTATTTAATATGTTTATTGAGATTTTATACAGAGAAAAAAGAAGGAAACAAAAAAGTAAAGACAATGACATATTCAAAGGGATATTATCTGCATTTGATAGTCAAATGGACATACATCGTAGAACCATTCCAAAAAAAAAAGACCGTACAGCAAACATTTGTGAGGTCCTGCCCCCAGAATGACAAAGAGCTCTCTATCGTCCATGCCTTTAACTTGGAGGGCAGTAACATGGGAGACTAATTGGTCAGCATCAAACAGGGTGAAACGCTACAAAGTAGAATCATGGCCAACAGGGCAAGCTGTCACAGGAGGTGGGGCGGCGTCCGATTCGGCAGCTGTCTGGGTCGTCCGTCTCGTCATATATAGCCCAAATGTTTTTTGGTCTATTACGTGGTGGTAGTAGCTCACTATGGTTTTCTGTTTGGGTGCAACAGTACATCATGTCTCTGGACCACTGTGCTATTGTAGGTTTCGGGCCACAAAGCCAACAAAGCGCAACACATCTCTTTGCCAAGAGGAATGCCACGTCAACTAGACGTCTGTGTGCTTTAGGAAGAGGCTTTGAATCGCCCAGCAAGGCTAGGACCGGGTCCGGGGTTAGCGCCATATCCATGATACGATTAATTTCAGTAAAAACATCTCCCCAGAAGCGAGCAGCCCCCGAGCACACCCAGGCTATGTGAAAGAAATCAGCAATTTGCTCCCCACATCTTTCACACTGAGGTCCCTCGCATAGCCCATAATGATATAATTGTTCTGTGTGTAGTAAACCCTGTTTAGGAATTTAAACAAGTCTATGGCGTCCATTGAGCGAGATTCGTTTAGTGCTCGAACAGCAGTAGAGCCACTTATCATCCGCCAGGCCCACCTGCAAGTCTCACTGCCATGCCAATCGCAGTTTGGTGTAGTCGCCTCCTCTAGCAGACAATGTGATGTGATATGTTGTGGACACTAGTTTAGCGGGTGATTGTGCTTTAACAACAGCAGTTAGTGCCAAAACCTTGGGCGGCTCCGCCATATCCTTCCCCAGTAAATCCCTGAGAGCATGTCTAAGTCTGTGAAATTGGAAATGCGCAAGGGACGTCAGTACTACATCCCCCACTTAAACATCCTCCCAGGAGCGGGCAGTGCTGTCCGCAAAGAGGTGTCCCACGGTATGTACGTTTAGTGTCTGTAATGCGGTTATGACCCCCCTGTCCTTACACCGAGCAAGCCAGTGGCACCAATCAAGACCGGCTATTGGAGCATACAGTATATTACCGGCCGAAGCATCCAGTATAGAATGCCAAGCGTGTGTGACCGAGTTTATAGAATCCATTATACCTGTGCGTCTATCCCGGGGCGCGAAGAGCAAGGCTGGAAGAGGCCTGGGGGCGGCAACTATAGTTTTAATCCATATGTGAGGAATGTCTGGGGGTCCGTGTATCCAGTAATATGCGTGAGAGCATTGAGCAGCTCTATAATATAAATCCAAGTCGGGAGCTCCAAGGCCCCCCATCGCATATGGCAATGTCAGTATCTTCCAAAGCAAAGCGTGGCTGCTTACCCGCCCGAGCGAGGCCCACCTTTAGGGAGTGAAGGCGCTGAAAGAATATCCTGGACAGAACAATGGGTATGTTCGTAAAGAAAAAGAGGAAGCGCGGTAGTACAATCATTTTCATAAGGGAAACTCTGCCCATCAGTGATAAAGGGAGACGCACCCATCTAGCAACATCCTCCTCCAGCTTGGAGATAGCAACACCATAGTTCTCCCTGAGGACAACCTCTGAGTCAGTATGCAACCTGATCCCCAAGTATCGCACCGCTTCTGTGGTCCACTGCAGGGGGTATTCTGGCACAAAGCGAACCGTGGCTGAGGTAAGGGGGAACATGATGGATTTGTTCCAGTTGACTTTTATACCAGATAGGGAGCCGAAGAGGACCACTTCATGCAAAACCGGGGAGAGGTTGGTCTCAGGGTCTCTGACATAGATAAGCGTGTCATCCGCATATGTAGAGACAAATAAACGGTAGTTTGGCAAACGTATGCCCCTCTGCCCGTGATACTCCCATAGGGCGCAAGCCAAGGGCTCTGCCGTCAGGGCGTATAGTATTGGTGATAGGGGGCAGCCCTGTCTCGTGCCCCTTCAAACTCGTATGGAGTCAGTGACCAGAGAGCCAATCCGGATACGCGCCGTGGGAGAGGAGTACAGTGCTACAAGGAGCTGCAGAAAAAACGCCCCAACGCCCATGCGGCCAAGGACCTGTCTCATGAAGAGTAACTCGACCGAGTTGAAGGCCTTTTCCATGTCCAAAAAGACTGCAGCAGCCTGAACTTCCGGTCGCGTGTGCTGTAGGGCAGCAAAAACGGTACGCAGATTATCTGTTAGCTTTCTGCTTGGCACAAAGCTAGCCTGCTCCGGTGCTACCAAGGTAGTAACAAGTGGGTCTAAACGATTGGCGAGCAGCTTCACGAAGATTTTTGCAACCACGTTCATGAGGGACAGAGGTCGATACGAGGTACACTCACCGGAGGCTTCCCCGGCTTGAGTATAGCCAAGAGAATCTCCTCCTGCATAGTCGGGTGCATCGTTCCCAAGGTGCAAATGTCTTCAAACAATGTAAGTAAGTGTGGTGGTAGTAGGTCCATGAACGCCGTATAGAAGGCGATAGTGAGACCGTCACTCCGCGGTGCACTCCCCGCTCTCATATCAGAGAGGGCTAAGACTATTTCTTCCCGCTCGATCGGTCGCATCAGGAACTCACGGTGCAAGTTGGACAGCCACAGCAGCTCAACGTGAGTTAGGTAGTCCAGTATGTGGTCGTCAGGGCAGCCGCGGGAGGAGTAGAGTTCTGCATAGTACTTTCAAAATTGCTCCGCCACTTGGGCCTCCATTAGCGGGGTGTCCCCAGTTTGCGGTCTGATGTCTGGTATCGTAGTTCTGTCCCTGCATTGCCTAAGGAGTTGTGCAAGAAGAACCGTCCCCGGTCCTTCGCCCTTGCCGTATGTTCGGGCAATGGCGTATTTACCAAGGTGTTTTATTTCTGCATCGGCCTCCTCATGATATTCCAGGAGTGTCTGCTCTAGTTCTAGGGTAAGTTTGTCGCTCTGGTTCGCCACACGGGAAGCTTCCAGGTCTTTCAGTTTACGTTCCAGAGCCGCCAACCTATTTCGAATCAACTTAAGAACTCCTGCGTGTTCAGAAATTGTTAACCCCCTGATATACACCTTAAAAGCCTCCCAAACAGTTTGGAAGGAGTCGACTGACCCCATGTTAACCTCAAAAAACGTCTCGATGGACGAAGCAAGTTCTTCCTTAAAAACAGTATCAAGGAGGGAGTAAGGCAGGAAGCGCCATGGGAATGGGGGAATTCGCTTCTTGGGGGAAGAGAGTGTCTATAGCAATGGCGATTGGTCAGAGTAGGTGCGCGGTATGATCTTGCATGTACGAATGTGCTGAGATAAGTGCCGCGAAGCAAACCAGTAGTCAATCCTGGTGTGGACATTATGATACGCAGAATAATGTGTATACCCACCCTGGCCCGTATGTCTGTGCTGCCACACATCATGCATGTCGAACCTTATCAACAACGTCTCCACCACTCTGGCTGAGGGGCGTCTTTCTGGGCCGTATTGCCAGCCGGTCCCTCAGCAGTAGGACTCCCACAGCAGCTACTCCGCAAGGGCTAGACCTCCCCCCCCCCCCCCCCCCCCCCCCCAGGCCAGAGGGAGGGGGAAATCGTCGCATTACGTCAGGCTCAGCGCAGCTCTGGAGTCCAGTCAGCCCGGCACCAACGATGGGCTGTGTCTCGCAGAGGGGGCAATTGGAAGAGTCGTGCCTCTCTCCTCCGACGCTGTGCAAACCCAGGGAGCCGCAGATTACCTTTTCACGGTAAGGATGGGTCCCAGATGCAAGATACTTAACAAATATAGCGGCGGGATATCAGAGCTCTCAGCTCAAGGGGACTTCTTGGTAGTGAGCTAGCTCTGCCCCCCCATACTGCTACAGTTATTGCCACTATCAGAGCTATAACCACTATTGCTGCTGCCTCCAACATTATCATCACCAACGCTACTCTATCACCATCCCTATCACCAGCGTCTCAACTCTCTCCACCACTACTGCTACAGTTATCGCCACTATCAGAGCTATTACTACTATTGCTGCTGCCTCCAACATCATCACGAGTACTACCCTATCGCCATCACTATCACCAGCATCTCAACTCTATCCTCCACTACTGCTACAGTCATCATCGCCACTATCGGAGCTATCACAACCGTCAATAGTACTACCTCAACAGCCACTACTACCAAAATCACCACTAGTTCTCAGCACTACCACCTCCATGGTATTCTTGTGTATTTTTTATAAGAGCACTGTCTGTTTTACAGTGGTACTTGTGTCTGTTAGAGAAAAGGTCACGTGGGCATATATGTGATAGACGTGTTTTGCTTTCAGAACTACTGGTTCTCTTCCAGGGGATCCTCATCAATAGTCATTAGCACTGAATATTCCCGCCCATGTGCGGGACCCCGGAAACAATATAAAAATATATATGTAAAAAACACGTACATACATATATCTAACTCCACATATATGTATGTACATATATTATTTTTCTCATACCAATGCAGCCCTAAAAGAGACTAACACAATGTAAAACCTTGTACATGTACTGCAATTATAAAGTAAACAAAGAACACATTAAATCAAATATCCTTTGAATTTTGTGTTTTAATGAGTAAAACCACTCATAACTCCTGAAAATTGCTCATAAAAAGACATTGTTACCCTCAGGCTGCATTGAAAAGCAATAACATAGAAAATAAAAGCATTTTCAACCAAAAAACTGGCACTGTGCCTTTAAGGCAGCCATGTACCCAGTCTTCCCATCATGCCTCAGGGGTGACAGTTAGGTCAGTTGTTCTTTTCGGCTCCTTCTGTCAGGACCCTGGTTAACAGCTCCCACCTTTTTTTGACTTTGTCAGAATTACTTGGTGTTTTCTTCAAATTGTTGATCTCACTCGACGGTTTTTTACCTTGGAGAGATAGTTATACCTTTTTTGGGCTCAAAAAAGGTTAATTTTTTGTCAGAAATGCCTACGGCTCTTTTTGACACCTGCCCTGCCTGTGGGCATAAGAAGGCTTGGTCTGATACACATCCTGTGTGTATTCGCTGTCTACCTGACTCTCATGACGTAGCATCTTGTGTCCACTGCCAGTCCTTGTCATCCAGAACTATCAAGGACAGAGAAAGAAGCAGGATTTATGGACTTTCTGAGAGAGGTAGGTCTCCAAAGAGACTTATGAAGCGGTCGACGTTGAAGAAAGTTCCGACCTGCTCTCCTTCGGCGTCGGGATCGGCGTTGAGGTCTCCAACGACGAAGAAGGTGAAGTCTTCAGCTTCAAAAGTCAAGACTCCGCTGCCGTCAACCTGGCGATGTGCAGCGTCGAGTGCAACGTCTAGGTCTCCGTTGAAGCAGGGCGGCTCAACGTCGAGACTTCCGTTGTCGAAGGCTCAGGTAGAGTTTTCGACGTCGAAGCCTCCGCCGTCGCCTAGTCATGGGCGCTCGGCGTCGAGGCAGCCTCCGTCGTCGTCTGGCTATAGACGCTCGACGTCGAGGCATTCTCCGTCGTCGCCAGGTCATCGGCCATCGGCGTCGAGGCATCCCCCGTCGGCGTCAGGTCATCGGACGTCGAGGAAGAGATCGACCTCGAAGCATCCTTCGTCGTCGCCAGGTCATCGGCGTTCGACGTTGAGAGATTCTCCGTCGACGACCCATCGACATTCGACGTCGAGGCATTCATCGTCGTCAAAGGACCATGGTAGTTCGACGTCGAAGCTTCCTCCGTCGGCGTCCCACCATCGACGCTCGACGTCGAGGCATTCACAAACGTCGGCAGGGCACTCGCCGTCGAAAGTTGAGCAAAGTTCGACGTTGGAGAAGCCTGTATGGTCTTCACCTCCTCGGAGATCGACGTCGAGACATGGAACTCCAGTGGTCCAACCTCAGACAGTGGCACAGCAGTCTATAAGGTCGTCTGGGTCTGCCTCCGCTGCGGAGGATGACCAGGGCTCGCAAGTGAGTGACAGTCACGCTGCCAAGCGGAAGAAGTCTCCGGAACAGAGGGACTCTCGCGGTCGCTCCAGGTCTGCGACTCTGGCCCGGATGTGATTATTTATCAGTCGGGCAGCGAGGAATCCAGGCATTCGCAAAGGGATGCAGCGCCTCCATCACACTCTCCAGTGAAGGATTTAACACGTTAAATCGCCTACTGTCAGACTTTCACCGAGATGGTGAAAGCCACTGCATCACTGGGCTCCGGACAAGGAGACAGCGTATCGATTGCAGCAACCGCTCTCTAGGCCTAGAGAACGGTCACGCTCTCCGGTGAGGCAAAGAGAAAGATCACGCTCTCCAGTTCGCCGGAAGGAAAGATCACGTTCCCCAATTCACCAGAGAGAAAGATCACGCTCTGCAGTTCGCCAGAGGGAAAGATCACGTTCTCCAGTTCGCCAGAGGAAAAGATCGCGCTCCCCAGTTCGTCAAAGGGAACGATCGTGCTCCAGGGTGCGAACCGGCAGGCGTAGATCACGCTCAAAAAGCGCAAGGAGAGATCGAAGAACTCCTTCTACTTCTTCCTCGACCCGCTCTCACAGAGACTACTCTCCTACCCTGACAGATTCTCCTTCAACGAGGGTATCGCCGATAGATGATATCTTCACTTTTCAGGACGTTCTGGGTAGGGGAGCTCTTAAGCTGGGAATTGCCTTAAAAGCTCCGCAGGTCAAGACCTCGATAATATTTGAAACATTACAACATAGGTCTGCACCCAAACCTCTTCTGCCTTTGGTGCCGGGGATTATAGAGCCAGTCATGGATGTCTTTTTAACCCCAGCGACGGTCAAAGCGGCTGCGGCAAGGATTCTTAAAAAGTACAAATCTCCAGAGGATGATCCGCTATTCCTCAGAGCTGATCCTCCCCCGGACTCAGTGATTATTGCGGCGGCGAGGAAGTCCAATGCAGTTGCCTCATCCTCCACTGTTCCTCCGGATAAGGACAGTAAGATGCAAGACTCGTGGGGAAGGCGGGTCTGCAATACATCAGCGTCTTTCTTCAAGGTTTCCAATGCGGAAGCCCTCTTGGGGCGTTATGACCGCTCCCTGTGGGATTCTCTGCAACGTTTTGTGGAGAAACTTCCAGTAGAGGATCGTAAGGACTTTGAGGAAATCCTCCTGGAAGGCAGTCAAGTCTCCAACGAGGTGATAAGCGCCGCAGCGGATGGAGCTACCCTAGCAGCTCATGGGTATGCTTAGGGGGTAACAGCACGAAGGTCATCATGGTTGCGACTAACGGCTTTAAAACCAGAAGCTCAAGCACGTATATTGAACTTACCTTTTTCAGGTGCTTCATTGTTTGGCACAAGCGCAGACGAGGAAATGCAGCGCATGAAAGCAGAGCTGGAAACTCTCAAGGCGGTGGGTCTTGAGAAGAAGGAGTTCAAGAAGAAATTTCGCTCCTTCAACAAGGGCTCTACAAAGCAGCGGGTTCAAACCCCGAACTGGCAGAAGAGCCAAGATCAGCAGGGGCAGCAAAAGTCCCAGTATAAAGGCAAGTGTAATTACAAGGGAAATAATCAGCGCCAAGGCAACAAAACCGGCAAGGCTCAAGCCAAGCAATGAGTCGTCTCTTCCCCCAGCGCCGTGGACCACTCCAGTGGGGGGAAGCCTGTCAAAGCATTTGAAAGAGTGGCAAAGCATCACAAAAGACAGATGGGTTTTGTCTACGCTTCAGAATGGGTACTGTCTTCGGTTCAGTCGTCTGCCTTCACCAGTTCCCCCAATGTCTACATCAAATCATCAGCTTCACCTGCTGCAAAAAGAAGTCACCACTCTGCTCGAAAAGTCAGCTATCGAGAGAGTTCCGGTCTCTCAGAGGGGAAAAGGAGTGTACTCCCGTAATTTTCTGGTCAAGAAAAAAGGACAGAAGGCAGAATACAGACCCATCCTGGACTTGCTAACGCTAAATCTGCATGTCAAAAAGGAAAGATTCCTCATGTTGGCGCTTCACCAAATATATCCACATCTCAGGAAGGGAGATTGGACCTTCAAGATGCTTATTTCCATGTCCCAATACATCCCAGTCACAGAAGATTTCTTCGGGTCAGGGTGGGGACCTCTCACTATCTGTTCAAAGTCCTGCCGTTTGGGTTGAAGTCGGACCCTTGGGTGTTCACGAAGTGTGTTGCGGTGGTAGCAGCTGCACTACGTCGCAGAGGGGTCTTCGTGTATCCATACTTGGACGATTGGCTGGTGAAAGGTCCTTCCCCAGTCAGCGTAAGAAATCAGTTCTAAACTTGTATACAGCTCTGCCAGAGACTAGGGCTACATGTCAACTTCGGAAAATCAGTCATTCAGCCCACCCAGAGGATTCACTTCCTTGGAGCTCTGTTAGACTCCGAAGCAGGAAAAGTGTTTCCTTCGGAGGAGAGACAATCATCAATCGCCCAGAAATGTCAGCTGATTCTTCGCGGCAATACTCAGAAAGTGCCCAGGATTGCCTCCCTGCTAGGGTCGATGGCGTCTTGCATCTTCCTGGTTCCGAATGCCAGACTCCGCATGCGTCCTCTTCAGCAGGATCTAGAGGACAAGTGGGATCAGCAATCGGATCGCTGGGACGATATTTGATATTTTGATATTTATTGACATTTGTAAAGCGCTAACTTTCGCTCCGGAGGGAGCATCTTGGCGCTGAGCACATGGAAGGTCGCCTAGGGGGGCATGGTTCAAATGGCTGCGAGGACTGAGGAGTCAGACTGAGAATAAATCCAGGTTTTCAGAAATTTCCTGAATAGGCTTTCCGAGGGAGCGTGCCTAAGGCTGGGGGGAAGACGATTCCATGCCTTGGCCGCCAGAAGGGAGAAGGTCTTTCCACCTTTGGATTTTAATTTTATGCGAGGTTCCGAGATGAAATTGGCGCCAGAAGACCTCAAGCAACGAATAGGAGTGTAGTGCTGGAAGCGCTTAATCAAATAGGATGGACCCAAGCCCCTGTTTGCTTTAAATACAGTGACTAGGAGCTTGAATAAGATTCTCTTGTGGAGGGGCAGCCAATGAAGGGTGTTAAGAGCTGAAGAGGCTGAGGACCTACGAGGGAGTTTCAAGACAAGCCTGGCTGCTGCATGTTGGACACTCTGCAGCTTTTTCAAAGAGGACTTCTTGATGCCTGCTAGGAGGCCGTTACAATAATCCAGCCGGGAGAGGATAAGCGCCACCGCGACTGATTTCCTGGCTGTGATAGGCAGAAAATTAAAAAACTTCTTTAATTGTCTGATCAGACTGAAACAGCGCCCAGCGGTGATGCGCACATGTTCATCGAAGCTGAGGGAAGCGTCAAATTGAACGCCCAAGTTGCGGGCTGAGGCAACCGCACTTGGTGGTGCTTCGGAGTTATGAGGCCACCAGTCTTTGGGGGAAAAGAATGTGCCTTTACCTAGGGGAATTATTTCTGTTTTGGCGCTGTTGCATTTTAAATGATGTAGGTTAAGCCAAGAAAAGACTTCTGACAGACAGTTTTGGAATCTGGTGGCAGCATCCGGAAGTTTTTTATCGATAGTGACAACAAGCTGGGTGTCATCAGCGTAGGATGTCACAAGAATCCCATGTGACTCGATCAGCGTGAGCAGGGGGGCCATATATACATTGAAAAAAAAGGGGGCTCAGGATGGAACCCTGGGGTACCCCCGAGATGATGGGTCGTTCATCGGAGAGGAAGGGGCCCAAGGAGACTGTTTGTGAGCGATTGGACAAAAATGAGGTTATCCAGGCAAGTGCGGAGCCCGAGACACCAATCTCACGCATCCCATTAATTAGTACAACATGTGAGATGGTGTCAAAAGCCGCGGTTAGATCGAGCAGGATGAGGACGGCCTGCCTGCCCTCATCCTGCAAGAACTTGATGGTATCTGACAACTCAATCAAGGCAGTCTCTGTGGAGTGGCCAGAGCGAAAGCCAGATTGCTGTGGGTGCAGGATGCAATGATTTTCCACAAAATTCTTTAATTCCTCATGAACTAATTGCTCAGTGATTTTGCCTAGCGCAGGGAGGAGTGAAATTGGGCGCATATTAGACAAATCAGTAGGGGATTTATTTTGCTTTTTCAAGAGGGGCTTGACTGTGGCCTTCTTCCACTCAGAAGGAACTATGCCGGAGTCGAGGGATTTGTTCACAATTGCATTAATTAGAGGGTTAACGGCCTCTACAAGATGGTGCAAGATGACTGGGGGGCAAGAATCCGTGGGTGCACCTGATTTGCAGGCTAGTATGGCTTTGTGCGTTTGCATTAAGGAAACTGCTTTGAATTGGTTTAATAAGGGAATAATTGTGTCAGGCTCTTGGGTAAGAATAGGTGCAGGGGGGAAGTCCTTGTGGATATTGTTAATTTTCTCCTCGAAGAAATCAGCAATTTGATCGCAGAAAGACTGCGAGGGGGGGATTTCACATGCCAATGCTTTGGGATGGGTAAAAGACTTTACAATATTGAAGATTGTTTGTTGTTTCTGTTTGGCAAGGTCTATTGCTTGAGTGAAGTATGCCTTTTTTGTTTTTTTTATATTTGAGAGATATTGTTTTCTCTGGAGAATGTAAATGGATCTAGACGTTGGATCATAGGTTTTTCTCCATTCTCTCTCCAAAAGCCTACACTTAAGGTGGCAGTCAGCAAGGGCCGGAGTGTACCAGGGGGCATTAGGTTTCTTTTTCCCTCGGACAAGTTTTTGGTTTGTAGGTTTTACATTGGCAGAGATTACTCTCTCCATCCACAGATGGAAGTTTGTGGAGTCTAGAGACACGTCACCCGTGATGGAGGGGGGTGGTACCCCTGGTTGTGGGTTGAGTTTGGTGTACTCCGCTACCTTTTTCCAATTGATAGGAAAGGGGGTGTGAGGGAGTTTAATAGGAAGGGGGGGCGAAGTGTTGTTATTGATGGAGAAAGGGATAAGACAGTGGTCTGTCCAGATTTGTGGCAAGGGGGTGGAAGCGACTAGGGAAATCAAGTTTGTGCAAATGCCGTCCAAGGTGTGACCGGCACAATGGGTAGGGAGGGAGACTAATTGGGATAGACCAAAAATCTCAAGAGAGTGGCGGAAATTAAGAACGCGGGGATCAGTATCAGATTCCAAATGAAGATTAAAGTCTCCAAAAAGAGTGAAGGTAGAGTAATGGGTAAGGAAAGCTGCCAAAGTTTCATCAAGAGAGTCCAGGAAAATAGTGGCATTTCCGGGAGGGCGATAGACGAGTGCTCCAGAAAAGGCAGAGGAGGAACTAATTTGGATTACAAATCCCAGGGATTCACAGTCCTTGAGGGAAGCCAGATCAAATGTGTGACACTTAAGTGTATTTTTTAAAATGATGGCCAATCCGCCTCCCCGACCAATGGGTCTGTCTCGCCTGAGGATGGTGTAATCCGGGGGGAGAGCGGTGGCAAGGTCGGGATTAGAAGCATCGTGCAGCCAAGATTCGGTAATGAACAAGGCGTCAATATTGGCTGTTGTTATAAGATCATGGATATCTTGTCCATGTCGAGCTAAAGATCTAGCATTGATTAGGCCACCATTAAAGGAAGTTGCATTATGCTGAGGACGAGGGGGAGGGGGGGTAGTGGGGCTAGCGAGACTGGAGGATGACCAACCACATGAGCGACAGGTGTAAGGGCCATGCAGGTGGTCAGAAAAGGAGTGTACACAGCAAGGAGGACTAGGGGAGGAAGGGCGCATGGACAGCAGCTCAGAGAGGTCGTACCTGAGCACTGGAGAAGCGGTAGCAGCATGTCCTGCGCCTGGCGCGGTCTTGGCGCGGACGGGCGCAGACGGGCTTGGCTTAGGCGCGGCTTCGGCGCGTATCCGGCGCGCCCGCTGCGCCAGCCCGCTGCGCCGTCTGGTTGCAATGCACATTATGTAGGGAGGTAGGAGGGTGGGAGTAGGGCGCGACTAGAGCGCTCTCCCCGACTGCCTCACTCAAGATGGCGCCCACCGCCGCCGAGTGTCGGCTAAGGAGCGGTAGGGCGGATTTGAAAGAGGAGTAAAGGTGTTTAGGGTGTCAGAGTGCACGATCACATCACTATCTCAGACGCAGCTCGAGCGTCTATTCCGTAGTGGACAAAAGCTCAGAATATGCAGGTGGGAGTCCTGTTCCATCAACCTCCTCCTGCACAAACGCTGTTTACGGACGCCTCCCTTCTGGGCTGGGGGGCGCACATGGGTCCCCTGTAGGTTCAAGGTCAGTGGTCACACAAGGAAAGCACTTACCATATCAACATGCTGGAGCTTAGAGCAGTACACCTAGCTCTCAAAGCGTTCCTCCCTTCAATCCAAGAGTCATCGGTGCTAGTACAGACGGACAACACCGCCACGATGTACTACTTGAACAAGCAGGGGGGGACGCGCTCTCGGACGTTGTCATTGGAAGCGCAGAGGATCTGGCATTGGCTTCTGGCTCGAGGGCTATCTGTCACGGCGGTTCACCTTCCAGGAGAACAAAACGTGAGGGCAGACGCTCTAAGCCGTCATTTCGACAACAAAGAAGACTGGGTTCTTCACGACGAAGTGGTGGAGGAACTTTTTCAATTCTGGGGTCGTCCCTCCATAGACTTGTTCGCAGACGACAAAAACGCCAAATGCTGAAGCTTGGCCTCCAGGTTCCACCAGCCAGGCTCGAGAGGGAATGCTCTTTTGATCGACTGGTCAAACGAATTTGTGTACGCCTTTCCACCTCTCCCGTTGATTCCGAAGGTGGTGAGCAAGCTAACACACTCGTGCACAACAATGATTCTGATTGCTCCCGATTGGCCGAGGCATTGGTGGTACACAGACCTGCTTCATCTGTCAGTGACACCTCACAAGAGGCTGCCATGCAGGCCGGAACTGTTGTCCAAGATGGACGGGAGGATCTTCCATCCCAACTTTCCATCACTGAGCTTGACAGCATGGCTCCTGAGGTCATCCAATATGGCCATCTAGGATTGCCAGAGAACTGCATGTTCATTCTGAAAGAGGCAAGACGTCCTTCCACCAGACATTCGTATGCATGCAAGTGGAAGAGATTTTATATGTGGTGTATACAGAATAGTCATGATCCGATCAAATGTCAAGAAGAAGCAGTTCTTCCTTATTTGTTGTATTTGGCTAAAGCAGGTTTGAAGTTTAATTCCATCAAGGTGCACCTAGCGGCCATAACGGCTTATAGGCGGTCACCTTCTCAAACCTCTTTTTTTTCAGCTAGCATCTGTCAAGGACTTCCTGCAAGGGTTAAAAAAAGTATACCCTCCAGTGCGTCCTCCTTCTCCACCCTGGGAGTTGAACTTGGTGCTATCAAAGTTAATGGGTCCTCCCTTTGAACCCATTCACAAAGCTACTTTACAACATCTTTCATGGAAAGCGGCTTTTTTGGTGACTATCACGTCAGCTCGCAGAGTGAGCGAGATCCTAGCCCTCTGTGCATCAGAACCCTATACGGTGTTCCATTTGAATAGGGTGGTGCTACGGACGCATCCATCTTTTCTGCCTAAAGTAGAGTCAGATTTTCATGTAAATCAGATCATTTCTCTGCCCACTTTTTTTCCCAACCCCTCTACTCTAGCTGAGAGGGCTCTGCATTCTTTAGACCTGAGAAGGGTTTTAAAATTCTATCTTGACAGGTCTAAAGTGATTCGTCATTCTGATCATCTTTTCGTTAACTATGGATCGATCAGGACAGGCCATGCTGCCTCGAAGCGTTCCATTTCCAGATGGATCGTTTCATGTATTAAACTTGCTTACCAGCTAGCGCAAAAACCCCTGGGGTTTTCTCCCAAGGCGCATTCCACCAGGGGAAGAGCTGCGACTGCGGCTTTTCTCAATAATGTGCCCATGTCTGAGATCTGTAAGGCGACGACCTGGCGGTCCGTCCATACATTTACCAGAAATTATTGTCTTGATTCTGACACGAGAGCAGATACCCAAGTAGGCCAAGCCTCCTTGCGGAATCTGTTTAGCAGCCGTCTGGGCTGTGATGTTGGGTCTTTTAAGGTAGAAGGTGGTTGTTGGGCTTGCTATTCTATTCAGTGCTTATGACTATTGATGAGGATCCCCTGGAAGAGAAGGATAAGTTACTTACCTGTAATCCTAGTTCTCTTCCAAGGGTATCCTCATCAAAGTCATAAGCAACCCACCCGCCTCCCCAGGTAAATGAGAGCTGTACGTTTTCATATGTGTATTTAGCCCTGACATCAGGGTTATGCGAAGAACAACTGACCTAACTGTCACCCCTGAGGCATGATGGGAAGCCTGGGTTCATGGCTGCCTTAAAGGCACAGTGCCAGTTTTTTGGTTGAAAATGCTTTCATTTTCTATGTTATTGCTTTTCAATGCAGCCTGAGGCTAACAATGTCTTTTTATGAGCAATTTTCAGGAGTTATGAGTGGTTTTACTCATTAAAACACAAAATTCAAAGGATATTTGATTTAATGTGTTCTTTGTTTCCTTTATAATTGCAGTACATGTACAAGGTTTTACATTGTGTTAGCCTCTTTTTGGGGCTGCATTGGTATGAGAAAAATAATATATGTACATACATATATGTGGAGTTAGATATATGTGTTTTTTACATATATATTTTTTTATTTTTCCCGGGGTCCCGCACATGGACGGGAATATTCAGTGCGTATGACTTTGATGAGGATACCCCTGGAAGAGAACCAGGATTACAGGTAAGTAACTTATCCCTTTCTAATGCTCGTTATTAATTATTGTTCAGCAGTCTGATACTTGTGCCAATATATGCAGTTTGTAAACAATTACAAAAATAATAATCATGATTGCTTTTATGTTGATTAGGTATGAGATTATTTTCAAACAACATGTGGCATCCGAGGACGTATTTCTGGGAATGTCTCGAAAAGATCCATCAACAGCATGCTGTGAAGACATGCTGGTGAGCTTAGAAACCTTTCTTTATCCTGGTAAAAATGCCATTACTACCATCTGCAGATACCACTACATTTCATTTCAATTACACCTAGAGAATTACTTGTCTCTGGAAGAATAGAATTCAACAGGATACAAGTGCATTGGAAACCAGCTGAAAGCAGAAAAGATTGAGTTAAATCTTAAATAGGAAATGTGCTTTTTTGGGCTCACAGTTCGCTTTCATTGTCTGTTAGCAACAGACCTTGTATTCCATATAGACGCAGAGTGTACTTTGTTCATCCCTTGCTAATGATTCAGTGGCTTTTGTGTCTGAGTCAATGGTTACCCTCCATATTCTTGTGTTTGTCCTGCCCAAGGAGCATTTCGATTTCAATGTGTTTTGAGGGACTCTCCCCCTCTCTCCTTACCTCTACCTTTCCTGCGTTCACTCTTTCTTCACAGTATTAATAAAGGCCCCTCTTCACCCACTTGACCTTCAGCCCCCTTGCCCTCTCACTCCCACCAGCAACAGGAACAACCTCAGAGGCCCACAACTGGAACAGGCACCTCCGTGCAGGTCATAGCTCCCAGCAGTGGAGTTCAAGGAAGTTGGTGGTGAACTCTTTGTGTCTCTGAGACTTCAGAACAGCAGGCAAGCACACACAAGCCCTTGGAGATTCTTCACAAGCAGGTTCATAGTAAAATTCCTTTCTTTGTCCTGTCCTTGGCAGAAGTCTTTTTCTGTTGTATGCGAGGATGTCTTCGAGGAAGACAGAGTTTAAACCATGCGATACCTGTCACCGCATGATGTCAGAAACCGACCCCCATCTCATCTGTCTTCGGTGTCTCGAGCGCGACCACAACTCAAAGTCATTCTTGGACTGTCAGGCCATAGCTAGAAGTCCTTGCGGGAGTGGGCTATGAAGCTCCTTGCAGCCAACAGACGACACCATCCAGCGAGATTTCATGGAGGTCCCATTATCGTTCGAAGAAGAGGTCGTAAGACCACTCCCAAAGCCCCAAGTACTCTTTGTCCCACTCAAAGTCATCAGGACACTCGGGGAAAAGACACAGGAAGATGAAGTCCAAGCGGACTTTGTCTTTGCCTTGACTGATGTCCGTCTAAGAACGAGTTAAGGAGCACAGATGCTCTAGGCACTGTTTTGTGGAGCGGGAGCCAGGGTCGACTTTGTGCCTCCCTCTCTTTCCGCGAGCCGGTGCAGCTAATATATAGTTAGACATCTCGTAATTAACTTGATGTCCACTATATGTATAAAATGGCCATGCGCACTTACAAAGCTGGGAGAATCGACTCCTAGGTTTCTAGGGAGTGTCGTGCTCATGCAAGGCACCCCCACACTTATAACCAAGCACCCTGCCTTTAGGATTGAAAGGCCTACCTTAGTAATGACTTGTAGGTTTTAAGTGCAGTGATCTCCGATATTAGGAATCTTATCTGTTATGAGTGGTGCTAGCACCAGCTCACATAGACTGCAATGGCAGGCCTGTAGTCACAGTTTGAGTGGTCGCTTATGGGTGGCATAATACATGCTGCAGCCAATGGGAGACCCATGGTGCACTTATATCCTGGGTACCTTAGTACCATAACCTAGGGACTTAGAAGGGTACACAGTATCCAATTAGGAAGGGTCAAAAGTACTTGCCATAGTCCAATTTAGGGAGAGAGCACAGTGACTGGGGTCCCAATTAGCAGGATCCCAGTCAGACTAATCAGAAAACAGAATGACACCAGAAAAAATGTGGGAGGTAACCATGAAAGCAGACCCTACATTCCTACAATCCTTCTGCTCTATCCAGTTTGTTGAGGCTGCCAGACCATACCCTCACTCTTCAGGTCTCCAATTGTACATAGGTTTCTGAAAGGGCTGGCTCAATTGTTTCCGCCCACGCCCTTTGTTATGCCACAGTGGGACCTTAATTTCGCTCTCACTTTTCTTATGTGTGTTCCCTTTGACCCTTTGCACAACTGTCCCCTCTGGCTGCTTTCCATGAAGACAGCCTTTCTGGTGCTAATACCATCTGCCTGGAGGGTGAGTGAGTTCCAATCACTATCTTGCACGTCTCCCTGCATGATGTCTTTCTTAGAAAAAGGGGTGCTTCATTTTAGCCAAAGGTTATGACACCATTCCATCTGAGTCAATCCATCACGCTGCCCACCTTCTTTGCTCCCCCGCATCTCTCTAAAAAAGAGTGGCATCTCCACCGCCGGACCCAAAAAGAGAGTAGTTGTTCTACCTTGACCACACCAGAGAGTTCCAGATGGACGACCAAATCTTTGTGGGGTACGTGGGAGCTATGAAGGTGCGAGCAGTGAAGAAAAGAACCATCTCTCGCAGGGTTGTTCTCTGCATTAAGATCTGCGATGCCCTGGCTAAGAAGCAGTTTACTGAGGGATTAGGGGCCCATTTCGCCAGGGTAATGGCTGCGAGTACGGCCTTGGCTCAGGGTGTCCCAGTCCTGGGCATCTGTCAGGCAGCAACGTGGACTTCCTTGCACACGTTTGCCAGGCACTACTGCCTGGACAGACAAGATTTCTAATTTACCAGCCCTGAGGAAGCCCAATTTGGGCGAAACGCGTTGGCTGTGTGTCCGATCATCTTGTACAAAGAATATGTCCACGGATGAAATAAGTGGATTGTGTACAATACTGAAGGACTTTTACTCATTTCGTGAAAGAGTGTACAAACACTCTTCCTTTTTTGTTGCCTCTCTATTCCCTTATTGCAGATTCCTTACAACCCCACCCATGCCTCCTGCTTTGCAGACTGATTTTGTTAGGACTAGGGTTGCTCCACCTTTCATGCCCTAGTTTTGCATATGTTTTTGTCAGTTACTTCATGGCTCTGCACTTCTGGTGTGAAACAAATGAAAAGTACAGAAGTCAGCGCACCTGGTTGATGCCTATATAGGTGACTGCGATGTCATAACCAACGCTTACGATACCGATGACATTACACGCACCGAATGGAGCTACCCGATGCCGCGTGCAAGGGTCCCTGCTCGCTTAAAAGTTTCCAAATCCAGCCTGGGAAATTCAAAGGTAAGGAATCTGCAGCTAGAGTCTCTACCAGATAAGTAACTTGTTCTTCACACAGTTCTAGTACTGATATCTCTTCTAACCAATAGTTCCTGGTGTATGAAAAGCTGCGTTTCCCAGCCCCGTAGCACCATTTTCATTATTTTTTGCTAATGATGATGTGGGTCCCACCCACATTATCACTAAGCAAATGTGAACAAAATTACTTTTTACTTTGTGACTTCTTTACAATGTAGAGTGAGCAGGGCGACAAAGTTAGATGCTGTGATGAAAGCATTGTAATGTGGCATGTGTACAGTTCTGTGATTATAAAAAGTTTGCTTCATTATCATACTTTATAATATCGTTGTTTCAATGCTCTAATGACATTTTTGATCACTTTGTGGACAGAACAGAAACCATGTGATGTAATTAGTGTTAGGTCTGAAGATAGTAAATTAAAGAAAAATTGTTTGTGCATTTAATAAATAAACACGGTAGGGCAGATTGAAAGCGAAAAGGAAAGAGATTTGAGCTATAAAGAAGGAAGACATACCAGTAAGCAAAGAGTCATGAAAGTTTAGCTAAAAATAATGTTTTTTTTTTTTTACACCAACTCAAAAGTGAGTAGTAGTCGAAAACGTGCCATTGTGTACAAAACAGACATGCATGCAAACAGTGATGTACCAGTTTGTCCTGTATGAAATGAAACGGAACTAAGCCTTGCAAAACAATAATTCAATACCTCACTGTGTTTTTTCTCAGGTCAGAATTAAGTTGCCCGGGGTAAAGTCAGGAGACATTGTGCTCGATGTCCGTGATAAGTTTCTTGATCTGCGAACCCCAAAATAGTAAGTAATCCTTTCATAAAATATATTAAATATCATCTTGACAATATCAGGCATATTCTAATGCTCATGTCTTCTGTATGCAATATTACTTTTACTTGTTATTTGTAATATTTTTTACAAATCTGCAGATTTATACTGCAACACTGCTACCAGTTATTTGCTGTTAACTACGTTTCACATTTGCAAAAGTGAAACGACATTGATAAAGAAAATACAGTGCATTAGTGCCAACATTTTGGGAGCAGTGCCTGCTGCTGTACCGGTTTGAAAAGTTGCTGGTTTCGCTCAACACAAGTGCCTTTCTGATTCTTGCTTGTGTGCCGCAACTTTTCATGTATAGGGTATGCCCACTTTCAGATGTGTTTGGTAGATCAAAATGGATGCCATTGTTGTGCCATCCTTGGCCAGTGTTCCATTGCGGTAGCCTAACGGCAGCATGTCTCTTTGTCAAATCCCCCTGATGTTTGCCAATCATTGCATTTGTTTTTGGTACCAGGGACACTGGTGGCTGACTAAAACTTCGCGCAGGCCGTCTCTTTTCCTGTCCTGCAAAGTGGTTTCTTTCGGGCCAGGTGAAGTTGCACACATCCACACTCTAGCCCCAGGCACAAATAAACCTGCCCTCCAGACAAGAGACCATTCCATCCAGAGTGGCCACTGGATTGGGAGTTAGTTGTGGGGACGAAGATGACCCCTGAAACTCATGTTCCAGGATCTCAGGCTATGGTGGTGAATGGTGATAAATGTCAATTCCAGTGCACTCCTCAGCATCGCATACATCGCCGTGTCGCTGCAGACACAGCCCTTTGAGGTCTTGACTATTCTATCCCGCAGAGATAGATAGGCGAGTATATAGTAGGCAGTTCAAAATCTCTACCAACTGCGGATCGCGTACAGTTCATGTGGATACAATAACGCGCATTGTCAACTTCGTGCGCGAGCCGCGCTCTCCCTCTGTTGCCACATGCATTAAACTCACCAGGCAGCACACCCCCTCCCTCTCCATGTGGTCGCTCACATTCACGTCGGAGTGCTTTCCCCGACATGCTCTGCCCCACTGCCCCATTTGTCTGTGCCTCGAATCAGACTGCAAAGGCTGCCGCTCCCCCGCCCACCCCCCGCCACAGCAATGCGGAGAGCTTGTTTCCTCCAGTTTCCTCCTTTTCAGTTTTATTTCTTCCTTTGCCCCTCTAACCTTCGTTCTTGTTCCTCCTTTTTCCTTATATCTCCTGCCCCTTTTCCACCTCGCGTTCTTTTACTTATTTATTTAATGCGCTTTTATATAACGCAAGATTACCCGAAGGTGTCCTTCCCCTCCCTTGTTCATTCCCTCCTTCCTGCGTGCACCATGCAGTCCTTCCGCGGCTCACTTCTTTCCCCACATTTCCACCTGGGCCGCCTCTAATCCTGTAACCACCCTCTCCATGTCGCTGTCTCTTACTCCACGTGGCCTGCCTCTTTTCACTCGTTCTCTGGCTGCCTTTGTCCCAGTGCCTCCTGATGCACACCACCACACACGTCACTCTCTTGACCTCTCTGCGCAGTCTCTCATGTTCCTTCTTTTTTTTCCGCTACGCCACTCCCCCTCACTATACCATTCCATTGCACCTCCTCCTCTACCCCCCCATCTCTGGCTACGTCTCACTTCTTCCACATCATTACTTCCCCAGTCCGCCCTTTGCTCCCTCTCACCACCTGTAAGCATCTTCAGGTGCACTCTCTTAAGTGTCCACACACCCTTTTCATGCCCTGTCCTCCCTCTCCTTGTGTACCCTCTAGAGCAGCACTCTCTTTTATAATGTTCTCTCATCCACTTTCTTCACATCACTTCTCTTTTACCTCCCATTTCTTACAATATTCCACCTTAGAGTCCTCACCCGTCACTCTTTCTTTCCTTCCCATCCACATTTCATTCTTTTCTCTCTTCCCTCTGCTTCTCCTTTCTCTTTTCCCCTCCACTATTCCCTCAGAGCTTTTGCCTCCTTCTTCCTATGCTCGCTCCCTCACCCTTCTCCCGCCCTCCGTCCCATCCTCTCATCCTTATCCCATTGTTTTTGCCCCCCGCCATCGTCTCTTCTGTATCTCGTTATCTTCTCCACTCTTGCCTCATTTTCTTTATTTTCTCTCCCTATGCTTATCCGTCCTCATCTCCTTCTGTTCTCCCCACCCCTCTTTCTCATCTTCCGATGTTCTTTCCTCTCCTTGCAGCGACCTTCTTCCCCTCTTCCTGCGTAAACCCCATCTCTTCTCCACATCGGTTTTATTCTCTCCCTGCTCGTCATTTCTAGCATGTGTTCCGCCCCCACCGCCATATGTTCACCTCCTCTCTCCCCTCTCCATCCTTCCATCTCATCTCTTTCTGGCCTCACCCCTACCTCGCACTTTATTTTCTTCAGGACAGTCTGGATGCTTCACAGCTCCTCTGGCCTCCCTGCCCCCTCCCCCTGATCTCTTTCTTGCTCCTCTCCTCTCCAGCCTCCTTTTCCTCTAGTCTCTTTCCACTCCAATCTCTTTTGAGTCTCTCTCTTCCACCTACATCCTCGCCCTTATCTCATCCACCCTCTTCTCTTCACCTTCTATCCTTTTCTCCTGGTCCTTCTATCCCACTCTTTATCCTCTCACCCCCATCTCTATCCTGCCCGCTCCCCATGCTTCTCCATTTCTTCTATTTTCTTTTCTCTCTCCTTACCCAGCTTCTGCTCTTTCTGTACTCTCCCCTCATGATCCTGCCTCATCTTATCACCTTTTAGTTCTCCTCCATCAATCTTCCACATTTTCCATCGATGTTCACTCATCTCCCCACCTCCTTCTCTCATCTTTAGATCCCATGCCATCTCCCACTCTCCTCCCCCCTATCTAGTCTTGTGTTTCCTAAAACTCGCAGGTATTCAGAGGGTAGGAGGCTTCTGAGTTTCTAAAAGCACTTTGCACTTCAGGAGGTCTAGCCCACACAAGAACAGTCATCCCCCTTGAAAATCATCCTTCATGTGCTGAATCGCGACTCTGCAGTGCAGGCGTGTGTGCTCTCTAGGGCCCAAGCATGATTAATTGTTGCCACATAATTACACGCCAAATAATTACACAGCACTCAATGCAACATGCACTCCAAACAATACCACTCAGTGCCATATAACTATATGCTACATAATTACACTGCACTCAATGCAACATACACTCCAAATACCACTCAGTACCACATAATTACACGCCACAAAATTACACTCTACTGAATACAACATACACTCCCCATATTACCACTCAGTGCCACATAATTACACGCCACATAATTACTCTTCTCAATGCAACGTAAATACACTGTACATAATATCACTCAGTGTCATATAATTACACACCTCATACTTACACTCCACTTATTGCAACATAGATACACTTTATCTATCTATGGCCCTCACTCTATCTGTCTATCTATCGCCCTCACTCTATATATCTATCGCACTCTATCTATCGCATCACTCAGCACCACCACAACATCACTCAGGGGCACCACAACAACACTATGCGCTACCACAGCATCCCCTCGTGATCCTGCCTCATCTTATCACCTCTTAGTTCTCCTCCTTCCATCTTCCACTTTTTCCATCGATGTTCACTCATCTCCCCGCACCCTTCTCTCATCTTTAGATCCCATGCCATCTCCCACTCTCCTTCCCCCTATCTAGTCTTGTGTTTCCTAGAACTCGCAGGTATTCAGAGGGTAGGAGGCTTTTGAGTTTCGAAAAGCACTTTGCACTTCAGGAGGTCTAGCCCACACAAGAACAGTCAGCCCCCTTGAAAATCATCATTCATGTGCTGAATCGCGACTCTCCAGTTCAGGCGTGTGTGCTCTCTAGGGCCCAAGCATGATTAACTGTTGGCAAACTGGCCTGACCCCTACCTAGGCTAGTGACCTCTCTGTGACAAAAAGCCATGCCTTGTGAACTACCAGATCCTGTACACCTGTGCTTGCATACATTCAGTTCATAGTGGGCACTTCTCACACACACACACACACACACACACACACACACTGCACCCTCACACACAATGCACACACTGCACCCTCACACACACTGCACACACTGCACTCTCACACACACTGCACCCTCACACACACTGCACCCTCACACACACTGCACCCTCACACACTGCACCCTCACACACTGCCCACACTTCACCCTCACACACACTGCCCACACTTCACCCTCACACACACTGCACACACTGCACCCTCACACACACTGCACACTCGCACACACTGCACCCTCACACACACTGCACCCTCACACACACTGCACCCACACACACTGCACCCTCACAAACTCTGCACCCTCACACACACTGCGCACACCTCACCCTCACACACACTGCACACTGCACCCTCACACACACTGCACCCTCACACACACTGCCCACACTGCACCCTCACACACACTGCCCACACTGCACCCTTACACACTGCACACACTGCACCCTCACACTGCACACACTGCACTCGCACTCACACACAGTGCACACACTGCACCCTCACACGCTCTGCACCCTCACACACTGCACACACTGCCCCCTCACACACACTGCACACACTGCACCCTCACACACACTGCACCCTCACACACTCTGCACACCCTCACACACTCTGCGCACCCTCACACACTCTGCGCACCCTCACACACTCTGCGCACCCTCACACACTCTGCGCACCCTCCCACACTCTGCGCACCCTCACACTCTGCGCACCCTCACACTCTGCGCACCCTCACACCCTGCGCACCCTCACACCCTGCGCACCCTCACACCATGTGCACCCTCACACCCTGCGCACCCTCACTCCCTGCGCACCCTCACTCCCTGCGCACCCTCACTCCCTGCGCACCCTCACTCCCTGCGCACCCTCACTCCCTGCGCACCCTCACTCCCTGCGCACCCCCACTCCCTGTGCACTCTTACTCCCTGCGCACCCTCACTCCCTGCGCACCCTCACACCCTGCGCACCCTCACACCCTGCGCACCCTCACACCCTGCGCACCCTCACACCCTGCGCACCCTCACACCCTGCGCACCCGCACCCTCACACCCTGCGCACCCACACACACTGCGCACACCTCACCCTCACACACACTGCACCCTCACACACACTGCCCACACTGCACCCTCACACACACTGCCCACACTGCACCCTTACACACTGCACACACTGCACCCTCACACTGCACTCGCACACACTGCACTCGCACACACTGCACTCACACACACTGCACTCACACACACTGCACACACTGCACCCTCACACGCTCTGCACCCTCACACACTGCACACACTGCCCCCTCACACACACTGCACACACTGCACCCTCACACATACTGCACCCTCACACACTCTGCACACCTTCACACACTCTGCGCACCCTCACACACTGCACCCTCACACACACTGCACCCTCACACACTCTGCACACCTTCACACACTCTGCGCACCCTCACACACTCTGCGCACCCTCACAAAGTCTGCGCACCCTCACACCCTGCGCACCCTCACACCCTGCGCACCCTCACTCCCTGCGTACCCTCACTCCCTGCGTACCCTCACTCCCTGCGTACCCTCACACCCTGCGCACCCTCACACCCTGCGCACCCTCACACCCTGCGCACCCTCACACCCTGCGCACCCTCACACCCTGCGCACCTGCGCACCCTCACACCCTGCGCACCCTCACACCCTGCGCACCCACACACTCTGCGCACCCACACACTCTGCGCACCCACACACTCTGCACCCTCACACACTTTACAATGGAACATACACTCCAAATACCACTCGGTGCCACATATTTACTCTGCAATCAATGCAACATACACTCCAAATAACACTCAGTGCCACATAATTGCACTCCCATAATTACACTGCACTCAATGTAAAATACACTCCAAATACCACTCAGTGCCACATAATTACACGCCACATAATTACACTGCACTCAATGCAAAGTACACTCCAAATCCCACTCAGTGCCACATAATTACACGCCACATAATTACACTGCACTCAATGCAACTGTTAGACGGGGACCCTGAGGGTCGGCCGGGTACTGAGGGAGAGATCCCCGAGGGGGACCGTCTCCGGTGATCGTACAGACAAGTTACCTCCCTCCCCACAAACAGGCACCACACCAAGTCGAGTTCAATGCTTTATATAAGGTTCTTAAGGCAAGGATATCAGCGATACAGGATATCTCGGACCCGGGGGTCCTCTCACTTCTAGTCTCTGTAGGGAAAGGGGGTAGCGGGACAGTCTTGGTACCGGATCGGTACAGGTAGTGGTAAGGGGCGAGCTCACAATCCTCGAGCTGGAGGGTCTGTGGATCGGGCCGCGGCAGCGCCAGCAGGCCAAGATGGTAGTCTCACAAGGCAGAGGGCCGCGGCAGCGCCAGCAGGCCAAGTCGATGGTTTCACGAGGCAGAGGGCCGCGGCAGCGCCAGCAGGCCAAGATGGTAGTCTCACAAGGCAGAGGGCCGCGGCAGCGCCAGCAGGCCAAGTCGATGGTTTCACGAGGCAGAGGGCCGCGGCAGCGCCAGCAGGCCAAGATGGTTTCACTAGGCAGAGGGCCGCGGCAGCGCCAGCAGGCCAGTCACGGATGAGTTCTTCTCGGGTCTCTCGACTCCAGGATACAACTGCCTTCCTGGTCTGGCACTGCCCCAGTTATAGGTCTGGTCCCCTTTGATGTCCGGACCCTCGCGCCTGGGGGCCGGGAGGTCCGGGATGAGGGAGTCCAGACACCCAGCAGGGGTGTGGAGCCACCGCCCAGGGCGGCCGGGGGTGATCGACACCTGGCGGAGGGGAGCCGTTGACGATTCCTTCTCCCATTGACTTGCCAAGTGGTCACTCTGCCTCCTGGGGGGAGGTTGGTGCCCCGATGTCGGGGCCGGCCGGGCCCAGGGTTAGGGTCGAGTTGAGGCCACGCGGCCTCGTGCTGCAGTGCCCCAAGATGGCGGCCGGTTCGATGTCGTGGTGTGGATGGTGACCCAGGCCAGCTGGGTCCGGGGCTGGTGTCTTGTAGTGGAGGGATTGCAGGGTACTTCGGGTGGTCGTTTAGGGACTTTGGCTGGGGATGCAGGGAGAGCCAGGGTCCAGGTCCTACTGCGGGGAGGGGGGGCAGCCCGACCATGCGGCCTGTCCAACATGCGTCCCCCCCAGCTGAAGGCGGGGAGAGTCAGCCATCTTCCTGGGGACTCTCCTCGCTGAGGCGGAAAAAGCGTGACAGGCCGTCGGCGTTGGCGTGGTCCTGGCCTGGACGATGTTCCACCGTGAAGTCCATCCCCTGCAGGGAGATGGACCAGCGCAACAGCTTCGGGTTTTCCCCCCGCATTTGCATCAGCCATTGCAGGGGTCGGTGGTCTGTTTGCACCCGGAAGTGGGTGCCGAAGAGGTATGGCCGGAGCTTCTTGAGTGCCCAGACTACGGCGAAGGCCTCTCTCTCAATGGTGCTCCAGCGCTGTTCTCGGGGCAAGAGGCGTCTGCTGATGAAGACCACCGGATGGTCGACCCCTTCGGCGTTGAGTTGGGAGAGGACGGCCCCCACACCATGATCGGAGGCGTCCGTCTGCACAATGAATTCCCGGCTGTAGTCGGGAGCCTGGAGCACGGGGGCCGTGCACATGGCGGTCTTTAGTTTCTCGAAGGCCGATTGGCAGTCCAGGGTCCAGTTGACGGTTTTGGGGCCCTTTTTGGAGGTGAGCTCTGTGAGGGGCCCCACGATGCTGCCATAGTCCTTCACGAACCGCCGGTAGTATCCGGTGAGCCCCAGGAAGGCCCGGACCTCCGTTTGGGTCGTAGGGGGTTGCCAGGCCTGGATGGCAGCAATCTTGAGTTGGAGAGGAGCCACTAGCCCGCTTCCCACTTGGTGTCCCAGGTAGGTCACGGACCCTTGACCAACCTGGCACTTGCTGGCCTTGATGGTGAGCCCGGCTTGCTGGAGGGCGTGTAGAACCTCCCGCAGGTGGCGGAGGTGGTCGGTCCACTGGTGGCTGTACACAGCAATGTCGTCCAGGTAGGCGGCGCTGAAGTCTTCCAGGCCCGCCAGTACCTGGTTTACCAGCCGTTGGAACGTGGCCGGGGCGTTTTTCATGCCGAAGGGCATGACTTTAAAGTGGTAGTGCCCGTCTGGGGTAGAGAAGGCGGATCGTTCTTGGGCCCGAGGGGTGAGGCCGATCTGCCAGTAGCCCGCTGTTAGGTCGAAGATGCTCAGGTAGCGGGCGGCCCCCATCCGGTCAATTAGCTCGTCGGCCCGGGGGATGGGATGAGCGTCGGTCCGGGTAACTGCATTCAGCCCCCGATAGTCCACGCAGAACCGGAGCTCCGGGGCAACGCCCGGGGCGGCCGCCTTGGGAACCAGGACGACTGGGCTTGCCCAGGGGCTGTCTGAGGGTTCGATCACTCCCAGGGTCAGCATTTTGGACACCTCGGTCTGGATGCAGGCTCGTACCCGGTCTGGTACGCGGTATGCCCGGTGTCGGATAGGAGGGCTGTCCCCGGTGTCCACATCGTGGAGGCACCAGGGGGTGACTCCGGGGGTGAGGGAGAACAGGGAGGCGAACCGCCTCAGGAGCGTTTGGCAGTCTTGGCGTTGCTCCGGGGACAGGGCCTCGGAGAGCTGGACCCCTTCCACTGAGCCATCCTGCTCGAAGGCCCTCAGTAAGTCCGGAAGGGGTTCGGAGTCTTCTTCTGTCCCATTATCGGTAGCCATCAGGAGGCTGAGCTCGGATCGCACAAAATGGGGTTTTAGCCTGTTGGCATGGAGGACCCGTAGGGGGTTCCGGGCAGTCTCCATGTCGATTAAATAGGTGACGGGCCCTTTGCGTTTGATTACCTTGAAGGGCCCGGACCATCGGTCTTGGAGTGCACAGGGTTCAACCGGGGACATCACCCAGACCTGTTGTCCCGGTTCGAACTCAATGGAGGACGCGTGCTGATCGTACCACCTCTTCATGTCCTCCTGACTGGCCTCGAGATTGGCTTTGGCGGTGTCTCGGAACTGCCGGGTCTGGTTGCGGAGAGCCAGGAGGTACCTGTAGATGTCCGGGGGAGTTTTCTGGGGAGGCTGCTCCCAACCTTCCTTGACTAGGCTGAGGGGACCCCGGACGGGGTGCCCGTACAGGAGTTCAAATGGGCTGAAGCCGAGGGACTTCTGAGGGACCTCCCGATAGGCAAACAGGAGGCAGGGAAGTAGCACGTCCCACTGGCGTCGAAGGGGTTCTTCTAGGCCCATAATCATCCCCTTGAGGGTGCGGTTGAACCTCTCGACCAGTCCGTTTCCTTGCGGGTGATAGGGGGTCGTGAATTTGTAGGTGACCCCGCATTGTTGCCAAAGAGACTTCATATATCTGGAGATAAAGTTCGTGCCCCTGTCACTGACGACCTCCCGGGGGAACCCCACCCGGGAGAAGATCCCCATCAGGGCCCGGCCCACCACGGGGGCCGTCACCGTCCGAAGAGGGATGGCCTCGGGATAGCGAGTGGCGTGGTCTACGAGGACCAGGATGAACCGGTGTCCTTGGGCTGTTCGAGGGTCGAGGGGCCCCACAATGTCTATTCCCACTCGTTCAAACGGGGTGGTGACGACAGGAAAGGGTTGCAATGGTGCTTTGATTTTTCGGCCACTTTTTCCGCTGGCCTGGCAGGTGGGGCAGGCCTTGCAGTGGTTGGTGACATCCTTTCGCATGTGGGGCCAGAAAAAATGGGTCACCAGGCGGTCGTAGGTTTTATCCTGCCCCAGGTGTCCGGCAAGGGGGACATCGTGGGCTAAGTTCAGGAGGAAGTCTCGGAAGCGAAGGGGTACCACCAGCACCCGACTGGCCCCTAGTTCCGCCACTTTCTGCTCGCTGTAGAGCAGGTCTTGGTCCCAGTAGATCCAGTGGGCCCCCGAGGTATCCCCGGTGCTCTGGGCCAGGGCTTGCTGCCGGAGTCCTTCGAGAGAGGGACAGGTTTTCTGTTCGGCCCGGAATTGTTCCTGCGTGGGGCCTCCCTCCTGCCGCCATTGTGCCAGGTCAGGGACGTCCCGAAGCTGGTCGGATCCTTCTTCGGTTTGGGTCAATGGACTGGCTCCTGGGGCGGCCTCCTCTGGGATGAGCGCGGGAGGAGGTTCTGGCCACTCGGGCTCTTCTGGGCTGGGGACCGCGCGGGCGGTCATGGACCGGGTCGTGACGCAGACCCATTCGGGGAGGCCAAGCATTCCCAGGTGCTCCCTCCGTTCGACAGCTGCCCATGGAGAGCTTTCAAGGTCGTTTCCTAGGAGGCAGTCCACGGGGGCATCATCGCGGACAGTTACTTTTAACATCCCTGTTACTCCCCCCCACTCGAAGGGGACGCAGGCCATGTGGCATAGGCTTTCGGAGTTGTCGGCTGATCGGACAGGGCAAAGAATGTTCGGCAAGATTTGGTCGGGAGTGACGAGGTGGCGTCGGACCGCCGTTACACTGGCCCCGGTGTCGCGGAGGGCTTCCGCCCGGCGGCCATTAATGTTGACCCATTGACCGTACTTCTGGGTGTTGGCGGGAAGGGGGGCCCGCGGAATCATGTCTCTCTCCCCTAAGCAGACCAGTGCCATGGCGGCGGGCGCCCATTCAGAGGGATCGGTCTCGTACTCTTCTTGGTCTTCCGGGATTAGTTCTTCCCCTAGGGCCGCCGCTGCAACTTGGCGGGGGGTAGTGTTCGGATTCTTTGGGCAGTTGGGATCACTGGCGTAGTGGCCGGGTCGCTGGCACCTGTGGCACGTAATGTTGGCCCGGAAACCGGCCCGGACGGCCGGGCTTCCTCGGCCAACCGGGGTCGAGGGGTTTCTGGGGGGTGACGAGGGGCCGGGGTCTCTCCCCCGACCCTGACTCCCTCCTCCCCCTCGGGGGCGATACGGTCTGGATAATTCGCTGGGTGCGTTCCGGCCAACTCGGGTGCTTTCCCACCGGTCGGCTTCGACGGCGAGTTGTCGAGGGTCGGTTAGCTTACTGTCCAGGAGGTGTTGCCGGAGCTCCACGAAGCAGTTGTTCGACAGGTGTTCCCATACGATAAGGTCAAAGAGTTGTTCGTAGGTGGTTACTTTGTTGCCCTTGATCCACCCCTCGAAGGCTCGGCTAAAAAAGTTCACGTACTCCACCCAAGTTGTACCCGGAATCCGTTTGCAGTCGCGGAACCGTTGGCGGTACATCTCAGGTGTGAGCCCGTATCGAGTGAGGAGGGCGGCCTTCATGTGGTCGTAGGAGGTCATCAGCTGGTCCGGGAGTTGCAGCAGGGCGTCCCGCCCTTCGTTGACAAACCTCCTCCATAATCCGGCTCCCCAATCGCTTCGGGGAATCCGGTGGGAGGTCATTGCCACCTCATAGGCTTTAAACCACTGCTGTATATCATCGTTCTTGTGGTATTCCCGGATGACATCTTTGGGGATGTGAACCTTGGGTTCGGTCGAGGCAGACGGGGTCGGTCGTTCGGGGAGCCCGAGGTCTTTATTCTGTTTCTGGATCTCCAGTGCTTTGAGATCGCGCTCATGTTCGTACTCTAGTTTCTTTTCCTCTAGCTCTCTCTGTCTTTGCTTGTCTTCTCGCTCTTCCTTGAGCCGTAAGTGTTCCAGGGTTATTTTTTGTTCGGCCAGCTTGAGTTCTCCATCCAAGCGAAGTCGGGCTAGTTCTAATTCGTGGAGTCTGGTTTTTTCTCTTTCTCGGATCTCTTCCAGGGAGAGACCCGCTCTTTCTTTAGTTGGTGCGGGGCTCGTTTCGGTCGTTTGTGTTCGGGGTACGGCCGTACCCGTTTCCGCCCAGGCTTCTAGGGCTCGTTTGAAGTCTTCCTTCGTACTCAGACCCGTGGTTGGGAGACCAAGTTCCATGCAATATTGCTTCAGTTCTCGGTGGTTGTAGTCTTCCAATTTTTCCATCTGGAATTTCTCCGTTGTTCCGCTCTCTGTTGTCATGGTGGTCGTGTGTCGTGGGTCGGGTGACTTTCTGTACGATTATGCGTAGGTTCGGATCCCGTCGCTGGCCACCAATGTTAGACGGGGACCCTGAGGGTCGGCCGGGTACTGAGGGAGAGATCCCCGAGGGGGACCGTCTCCGGTGATCGTACAGACAAGTTACCTCCCTCCCCACAAACAGGCACCACACCAAGTCGAGTTCAATGCTTTATATAAGGTTCTTAAGGCAAGGATATCAGCGATACAGGATATCTCGGACCCGGGGGTCCTCTCACTTCTAGTCTCTGTAGGGAAAGGGGGTAGCGGGACAGTCTTGGTACCGGATCGGTACAGGTAGTGGTAAGGGGCGAGCTCACAATCCTCGAGCTGGAGGGTCTGTGGATCGGGCCGCGGCAGCGCCAGCAGGCCAAGATGGTAGTCTCACAAGGCAGAGGGCCGCGGCAGCGCCAGCAGGCCAAGTCGATGGTTTCACGAGGCAGAGGGCCGCGGCAGCGCCAGCAGGCCAAGATGGTAGTCTCACAAGGCAGAGGGCCGCGGCAGCGCCAGCAGGCCAAGTCGATGGTTTCACGAGGCAGAGGGCCGCGGCAGCGCCAGCAGGCCAAGATGGTTTCACTAGGCAGAGGGCCGCGGCAGCGCCAGCAGGCCAGTCACGGATGAGTTCTTCTCGGGTCTCTCGACTCCAGGATACAACTGCCTTCCTGGTCTGGCACTGCCCCAGTTATAGGTCTGGTCCCCTTTGATGTCCGGACCCTCGCGCCTGGGGGCCGGGAGGTCCGGGATGAGGGAGTCCAGACACCCAGCAGGGGGGTGGAGCCAGCGCCCAGGGCGGCCGGGGGTGATCGACACCTGGCGGAGGGGAGCCGTTGGCGATTCCTTCTCCCATTGACTTGCCAAGTGGTCACTCTGCCTCCTGGGGGGAGGTTGGTGCCCCGATGTCGGGGCCGGCCGGGCCCAGGGTTAGGGTCGAGTTGAGGCCACGCGGCCTCGTGCTGCAGTGCCCCAAGATGGCGGCCGGTTCGATGTCGTGGTGTGGATGGTGACCCGGGCCAGCTGGGTCCGGGGCTGGTGTCTTGTAGTGGAGGGATTGCAGGGTACTTCGGGTGGTCGTTTAGGGACTTTGGCTGGGGATGCAGGGAGAGCCAGGGTCCAGGTCCTACTGCGGGGAGGGGGGGCAGCCCGACCATGCGGCCTGTCCAACAGCAACATACACTCCAAATACCACTCAGTGCCACAGAATTACACGCCACATAATTACACTGCACTCAATGCAACGTACACTCCAAATCCCACTCAGTGCCACATAATTGCACGCCACATAATTACACTGCACTCAATGCAACGTACACTCCAAATACCACTCAGTGCCACATAATTATACGCCACATAATTACACTGCACTCAATGCAACATACACTCCAAGTACCACTCAGTGCCACAGAATTACACACCACATAATTACACTGCACTCAATGAAACATACACTCCAAATACCACAAGTGCCACATAATTACACGCCACATAATTACACTGCACTATATGCAACATATACACCACATCCCACTCAGTGGCACATAATTACACGCCAAATAATTACACTGCACTCAATGCAACATACACTCCAAACAAGACCACTCAGTGCCATATAATTATATGCTACATAATTACACTGCTCTCAATGCAACATACACTCCAAATACCACTCAGTACCACATAATTACATGCCACAAAATTACACTCTACTGAATACAACATACACTCCCCATATAACCACTCAGTGCCACATAATTACATGCCACATAATTACACTCTTCTCAATGAAACGTAAATACACTCCACATAATACAACTCAGTGCCATATAATTACACACCTCATACTTACACTCTACTCAATGCAACATAGATACACTTTATCTGTCTATCTATCTCTGGCCCTCATTCTATCTGTCTATCTATCGCACTCACTCTATCTTTCGCCATCACTCTATCTGTCTATCTATCCATCGCCCTCACTCTATCTATCTATCGCACTCACTCTATCTATCCATCGCATCACCGTAGCATCACCCTGCACCACCACAGCATCACTCAGGGGCACCACAACATCACTATGCGCTACCACAGCATCAATCTGTGCAACCACAGCATAACTCGGCGCCACCCCAGCATCAATCTGTGCAACCATTCAACAACAACTGGTTCAAATATGTTCTCTCAATGTTTCAGCTTTATTACAAATGTCACAAAAAGATGTTAATATTTCACTTCTGTTCTTGGATTTTCATCACAATAAAATACAATGAACATAATCTTCACAAAAGTTATTTACAAAAGCTATTGCCATTATAAATTACAATACCTTTTATTTAAGTAATAATTATTAAAAAAAATAAGTCATTTTTATTTGTAATATCAATACATCTAAGGTACGTAAATACAACACATATTGCATTACAAATGCTATAGGTGTCACATTTACGAAAGTCAAAACTATTGGCATTGTAAATGACAAAGCTATTAATTTAGCTATTTTCAAAACCAACACATAAATAAAAAATTTGCCATTTACGATACCAATAGCTCAAACTTTCCTAATGCAAAACCTATTGCATTGCAAATGCTTGTTGTACGGATGCCTCCCACCGCAGGGCTGTCTCCAGCAGTCAGCAACACCCACAACAGAGGCACAGAGAGGTAGGTGTGAGGGCTCTGCACTGAAGTGTGATTAAGGTAGACAAATGCGTGGCCTCACCAAACCGGTCCCCTTAAACCTGCAGCTCCACCCATTTTCACCCATAGCATCTACAAAAGGGCCGAGCTTTGGGCAGTCTAATCAGCAGCCATTTGCTAACAAAAGTGTGAATTACATTTGTAAGGAGAGCCTTTTCACCACAAACTCGCCATCAGTTGCCCTTTCGTGAAGGTCATTAGGTTGCTCTCTTCACTTTACTAGCACCTGTGCCCAATGCACTGAAGGCAGAAAGTGAGCAGGAGAGAAAAGGAAATAAAAATGTAAGGAGGACTACAGGAACAAGGATGAGGATAAAAGTGAAAAATAAGCATTTTAAAGAGACATTGGGAGGGCAAACATGAAAAAACAAAGGAAAAGAGCTGAGTAAAAAAGAAGAGGAGAAAAGGAGAGGAGAGAAGAATGAAAAGAAATAACAGAGCAGATAAAACATACGGAGTGTGGTGTGATAAAGAGTTAATGTGGACAGTGCTAAACGGTAGGAAAAGAATATATCGCAGTATAAGGGAAGGAATGAGAGAAATCAGCAAAATATAGCAAACAAGGGGAAAGGTGAAAGAAAGGAGAGACTCAGACTAAAGGAAGCAGCTTGAAATGAAGGACAGAAAAGAAGAGAAAAGTGAAAGTAATGAAAATAAAAGGAAAGCAGAAGCCTTGTGTGCTACAGGTAAAATTGGGGGTGATGCACCTGATGCAGAGCTGTGTTTGCAATATACCGCCCTTTGACTCTAACCCTGATGAAATGGTTTAGTGGTTAATATACTGGCTGCAACCATAAATGTGGAGGCTGCAGGTCACCGGCCCTCTTGCCAACTCCCCCTACGACCTGTTCTAGCTTTACTTTACTTATAAATATAACACTTACTACAACATTTCAGTTGAAACATATATTGTTGTGTTAGTCAAAGGAGGCACAAAGCGACACCTGCCCCTGTATATTTTTGTTGGGTGTCTCTTACGCCATCTTATATTTGCCAGTCATTGTATGTTGTGCTTTGTCTGAGACTGGTGCATTTGTTGCAGCCTGCAGCATCTTCTTTGCAGTCTGTGCTAATAGATGTGTATCGCGCAGGGGCTGCAGTTGTGTTTTATTTGTTTGCATGTTGCAGTTCTGCGGTGTGGTATTGTGTGTGTGTGTGTGTGTGTTTGAACTATGCCCACTTCTAATTGATGTTGGTGTTACCAGAGCGTGTGCCCTGCTGCCCCTTTGCTTATACACGAGGCATGCACATATGCAAAGAAAAAAGAAAAAACCTTTAACTTTCCGCAATACACTACTCTTTCTCACCCCATACTTCTCTCTCTTCCAGGGGATCCTCATCAATAGTCATAAGCACTAGAATATTCCCGCCCATGCGCGAGACCCCGGAAACACATGTGCCCCACATATATGTATCTCTATATATATATATATATATATATATATATATATATATATATATATATATATATATATATATATATATATATATATATATATATATATATATATAAAAATAAGCAACTGCAGCCTCATATATACCAGAGCTGAATAATGCTGTAAGGACTTCCCATTATATCATAAAAAACGCATATTAGAAACAGGGAAAAACAACAGCAAAACATGTTTTGAAACTGTTTTAATGCTCAACAGTCAGCAGAAAACTCACATAGGACTGAAAGCATATACAGCTCCCAGGCTGCATTGCAAAAACACAGTCTAAAAAAACTGGAAAGCTAACTCATAGCAACGCAGAAATAAACTGGCACCGTGCCTTTAAGGCAGTCATGACCCCCAGCTTCCCATCATGCCTCAGGGGTGACAGTTAGGTCAGTTGTTCTTTCCGGCTCCTTCAGGAAGGATCCTGGTAACACAGCTCCACTTCTTTCTGATTTTAGTCAGAAATAATCTTTATTTTTCTCCATTTTTTCACCTTTCTTAGACGTCTTCTACCTTCTGAAGTAAGAGGCTGTCTTTTTTTGACAGTTTTGGGCATTTTTTCACCTCACAAAATGCCATCCCTTTTTGACACCTGTCCTTCTTGTAGTAAAAAGAAGGCCAAGACAGACTTACATGAAGTCTGTATCCTTTGTTTACCTGATGACCATGACGCCAAGACCTGTTCTTACTGCCAATCTCTGTCTAGGAGAACTTTGAAAGACAGAGAAAGGATCCGCCTCTATGGCCTGGCAGAGAAGTCTTCAAGAGGAAGGTCTACGCTGAGGAAGGGTTCCAAGAGGTCTAGAACACCATCTAGAACCAAGGCCTCTCATCCTTCTACATCTGCGTCGGGCTCGGCGCTGAAAAAACAACCACCGGTGGGTCATTTGTCTAAAAAACGACTTGCGACAGCGGGCTCGCCGTCAAGAGGACATAGTCTATCAGGTACGTCGTCGACGTCAAAGTTTCGTGACCATCCGCCGACGTCAACCCGGCGACGATCGGCGTCGAGAAGCCCTCCGCCATCGTCAACCCGGCGACGATCGGCGTCGAGATGTACCAGCCCTCCACTGTCCTCAACCTGGCGACGATCGGCGTCGAGATGTCCCATCCCTCCGCCGTCGTCAACCAGGCTACGATCGGCGTTGAGGAGCAGAGGCACTTCGTCGACATCAGTGCGACGTTCGGCATCGAGAGCAGGTTCCTTTCTGTCGTCACTAGTCCAGCAGATGACGTCGAGGAGCGAGAAGCCTCCGCCGCCGTCAACCCAGCGATGATCGGCGTCGAGGCCCCCGTCGTCGGCAGCACGACGTTTGGCGTCGAGGATAAACACCCCTCTGCCGTCGTCACCGAGGATTTCGACGTTGAGGATGGACACTACTCCGCCGTCATCTTGACGACACTCGACGTCGAGTAAGAGGAGTCCTCCGCCAACGTCTTCACACCGGCGTCTAGGCACAGGCATCCATCTGGTCTGGAGCGGAGTCGCTCGCCGTCGAGTAGAAGAGAGTTTCAGACAGCTTCAAGAAGTGAGGTCCTTTCGAGACCAGTCACTTCGGACCGGAGATCGGCGTCTAGGGGACGTTCAGGTTCGAGGGGCTCACCCCAGGCATCGAGACCTGCCTCAGTGAGGTCTAGAGAAGGATCGGTGGTATTGGTGACGGAGTCTGCATCACGCCATTCGTCTTCTCACTCCTCCAGACAGCTGTCTTCAAGACCAGCTTCTCCAACAGCCAGCAGTCCTGTCCATCAGTCTCCTTCTCGAAGGGAGACTTCCCCTGCTGTGCAATTGTCCCAGAGTTGGCTTCGTCCCTTGTACCACTGGAAGGATTCTGGTGCTACAAGATGTATGCAGCACTATGCCAGTCCTATCCACAGGTCACCTCTTCAGAGACTGGTGCAAGAAGTGGACAGGGCGAATTCCCCTAGGTGGGGAGAGCGCGCGGAGGAATCCCGTGGCAGACAGCGGGACAAATCCCGTTCTCCCAGAACTGACAGATCGAGGGGAAGAAGGCACAGTGCCCATCGCAGAAGTAGGAGAACACCATCTACTTCTTCTACCCACTTGTCAAGGAGGGATTATTCCCCTACTTTGACAGACAGTCCTATTTCTAGGATCTCTCCGGTAGATGACATCAATACCTACCAGGAGGTACTTCAGAGAGGGGCCCAGAAACTCAACATAGAGAAGTAGCAACGACAGTGATCTTCGAGACTCTGCACCAAAAAGCGGCATCCCGTCCATTAATACCCTTGGTTCCAGGGATTCTTGACCCTGTGATGGACACTATCCTGTCTCCGGCTACTGTCAAAGCTGTTCCAGCTCGAATACAGAAGAAGTATAAGCCGGCTTCTTCAGATCCTGTCTTCGTGAAGATGGATCCGCCTGCAGACTCTGTGATCGTGGCTGCAGCACAGAAGACACATGCTGTTACTGCCTCTTCCTCGGTTCCCCCCGATAAGGGGAGCAGGTCCCAGGACTCTTGGGGACTCAAAGTCTGCAATTCGGCGGCCTCTACCTTGAAGGTTTCCAGCACAGCTGCGTTGTTAGGCCGACACGATAGGGCGTTATGGGATTCTTTGGATCGCTTCAAAGAAAAGTTACCAAAGGAAGACCAGAAGGACTTAGCTGAGATACTTACCGAAGGATCGCTGGTAGCAAATCAGATGATCAGCACGGCAGCGGACGGCACTACATTATCAACACATACCTACACTCATGGGATCTGCGCCAGAAGATCATCTTGGTTGAGGCTCACAGGCCTCAAGCCTGATGCGCAACAGAGAATCTTAAACCTCCCATTCTCTAGCTCCTCTCTCTTTGGCACCCACGCAGATGAGGAGATGAGCAGAATGAAGTCTGAGCTTGACACCCTCAAAGCCGTCGGCCCAACAAAGGCAAGGGTTCCCAAAGAGGGTTCAAACCCCTCAGTGGTCCGAGGGCAAGAACCAGGGCAAGTCTCAATATCAGGGCCGTAAGTCCAACAGAGGTCGAGGTGGAAATCAACAGCAATCCACCACCACGGCCAGAACAGGAGGAAAGTCTTGAGCAGTGGCTTCCTCCAGCACCGTTGCCCACTCCAGTGGGAGGAAGTGCTTCACAACATCTGGTAGTGTGGTGCAATATCACAAAAGATCGTTGGGTGCTCAATATACTACGCAATGGGTACTCTACTTTCTGTGCGCCTCCAAAGGACATTCCTCCGAAAAAATCTTGTCCTCATCAGCTAAAGTTACTCTGACAGGAGGTGAAAGTTCTTCTTCAAAAACAGGCTATGGAAGAAGTTCCACCCTCTCAGCGAGGAAAGGGAGTCTACTCCAGGTACTTTCTTGTGCCCAAAAAAGATCAGGAGCACAAATTCAGACCGATCCTGGATCTTCGCCTTCTGAACAGAGTCATCATCAGGGAGAAGTTTCGCATGTTGGCCCTTCATCAAATATGTCCACATCTCTAAGTCGGAGACTGGATGTGTTCGATGGACCTCCAAGATGCGTACTTCCACATTCCCATTGATCCACGACATCGCAAGTACCTTTGGTTTGTGGTCGGACTCAAGTACTACCAATACAAAGTCTTGCCCTTCGGGCTCAAGTCTGCCCCACGAGTCTCCACCAAATGCATGACAGTGGTGACAGCCGCACTTCACAGAAGAGGTCTGTTCGTCTACCCTTACTTAAACGATTGGCTTCTCAAAGGCCCATATCCTCAACAAGTAAGGAGCGATTTTCAAGTTTGCCTTCAGCAGTTGCACGACCTGGGCCTCCATGTCAACAGGGAGAAGTCTGTGCAGCAACCCACCCAGACAATCCAGTCCATGGGATCAGTTCTGGATACAAGCACAGGAAAAGCGTTTCCTTCGGAGGAGAGACTTTCTTCGATGCAGCAGAAGTGCAGGACTCTGCTCCAGATGAAACACCCAACTGTCCGGCAGGTGGCATCCCTGCTGGGGTCAATGGCTTCCTGCATATTTCTCATACCCAACGCCTGGCTAAGAATGCGACCGTTGCAGCAAGATTTCGAAGACAAGTGGGATCAAGCAACGGGTCGCTGCGAGGATCGCATCTTGCTCTCTCAAGCAGCGAAATCCTCTATCAAGTGGTGGACTCGGCCTCGAAATCAGTTGGTGGGAGTTCCTTTTCACCAGCCGCTTCCAGTACAATCGCTGGTGACGGATGCCTCTCTGCAAGGATGGGGGGCACACATGGGGTCTCTTCAGATGCAGGGACGGTGGTCCAGGAAGGAGCAGTCTTATCACATCAACATGCTGGAACTGCGAGCAGTCCACCTGGCTCTAAAAGCTTTTCTTCCTGCGAACAAGTCCAGCTCGGTCCTGATCCAAACGGACAACACGACCACCATGTTTTATTTAAACAAACAGGGAGGTACAAGATCACGCCCTCTCTCTCTCTGGAGTTTCAGGCGATCTGGCACTGACTGTTAGCCCGAAACCTCTCGGTGGTGGCAGTGCACCTTCCAGGAGAGCAAAACATCAAAGCGGACGCTCTCAGTCGGCACTTCGAAGATCAGCCAGACTGGTTGCTGCACGACGAGGTGGTGGCAGATCTTTTTCATCGTTGGGGTCGCGACCACCATGTTTTATTTAAACAAACAGGGAGGTACAAAATCATGCCCTCTCTCTCTGGAGTCTCTGGCGATCTGGCACTGGCTGTTAGCCCGAAACCTCCCGGTGGTGGCAGTGCACCTTCCAGGAGAGCAAAAGATCAAAGCGGACGCTCTCAGTCGGCACTTCGAAGATCAGCCAGACTGGGTGCTGCACGACAAGGTAGTGGCAGATCTTTTTCATCGTTGGGGTCATCCATCAATCGATTTGTTTGCAGACGACAAGAACAAAAAATGCCACGACTTCGCATCCAGATTCCACCGTCCAGGGACAAGGGGGAATGCACTTTTGATGGATTGGTCAGGGACATTTGCCTACTCCTTTCCTCTCCTACCTCTGATTCCGAAGGTGGTGTCGAAGCTTATCAGATCCAACATGGAGATGATTCTGATAGCTCCAGACTGGCCGCGACTGTGGTGGTACCCGGACCTTCTTCAGTTGTCAGTACTTCCACACAGGAGACTGCCTTGCAGAGCGGACCTGCTGACCAAGATGGACGGGAAGATTCTCCGTCCCAATCTTCCCTCGCTGAACTTGGCAGCATGGCTCCTGAAGTCCTCCAATATGGACAGTTGAGGCTGCCGCAAGATTGCATGACCATTTTGAAGGAGGACAAAAGACCTTCCACAAGAGCGTCATATGCGTTCAAGTGGAAAAGGTTCTTCCTTTGGTTTGTAGAACATCACTTTGATCCTACGAAGGGTCAGGAGGATGTCATTCTTCCTTACCTCCTATGCCTAGCTAAGTCAGGGTTAAAGTATTCCTAGATTAGAGTTCCCTTGGCCTCCATTACGGCATATAGGAAGTCACACAACCAGCCTTCTTTTTTCCAAATGCAGGTGGTCAAGGACTTCTTACAGGGGTTGAAAAAGTATAGCCCCCTGTTCGAAACCCTTCTCCTCCATGGGAGTTGAACCTGGTCCTATCCAAATTAATGGGCCCTCCTTTTGAGCCAATTCACAAGGCCTCTTTGCAGCACTTATCTTGGAAGGCTGCTTTTCTAGTAGCGATAACATCAGCGTGCAGAGTAAGTGAAATCCAGGCGCTGTGTGCGAAAGAGCCTTACACTGTATTTCACCAGAACAGGGTTGTCTTAAGGGCTCAACCTTCTTTTTTGCCTAAGGTTGTGTCTGATTTTCATATTAATCAGTCAATCTCCCTGCCATCCTTCTTTCCAAACCCCACGACCCCTGCGGAGAGGTCATTACACTCCTTGGACCTCAAAAGGATTCTTAAATTCTATCTAGAGGGAACCAAGGGTATAAGAAAGACGGATCAGTTATTCCTGAATTATGGTGCCATGGGCACAGGCTTCCCAGCTTCTAAAGGATCCATTTCCAGGTGGATAGTGTCCTGCATAAAATTGGCTTACCAGCTGGCTAGAGGATCCTTGTTGTTGTCGCCTAAAGCACACTTCACTAGGGGGAAAGCGGCCACAGTGGCTTTCTTGCATGATGTCCCAATGTCAGAAATATGCAAGGCTGCGACCTGGAGATCGGTTCACACCTTCACCAGGCATTATTGCCTATAATCCGATTCCAGAGCGGATACTCAAGTAGGCCAAGCCTCCTTGAGTAACCTGTTCGGATAGTTATCTGGCTATCCTGGCTTAGTTTTCTGAGCTTATTGTTAAATGTACCTTTATTTTCCTTTGCCCGCAGGTGGATGAGGTGAGGCTCGCTATTCTATTCTAGTGCTTATGACTATTGATGAGGATCCCCTGGAAGAGAAATATATATAAGCCCTGACGAAGTTCCCGTGGCACTAGGGAGACGAAACGCGTTGGCTGTGCCCCTTTTTTTAAGAAAATGAAAGAACCTAAATAAAGAAGAAATTTTCAAAATATCTGTCTGCGCAATTGACTTCATTGGAGTGCACCTTCCATTTTCTATGAACAACTCCAGGAACTGATTAGTTTCCTGAATAGATCCTGGCATCTGAATTGCTAGCAATAATAAGGACACAGAGCGAACTATTCGGGATTCTGCAAAACGAAATGCCAGGGATGATGGGACTCAAGGGTGAAATAAGTATTGAGACACAGACATGAATGACCAACACAGTCTTGAACTCGACAAGTACTAACATCAATATTATGCATCCACTGTTTGCTAGTAAGGAAACCAGCACTGACTTACTAGCCCTGCGTGCAGTAAACCCTATCTGATCATCGTACTAGTTCACGCCACCCAGACAGATTCAAGGGAGATACAAAAACATGGAAAGCAAAGTTATGAAGAACCACAACTGTGCTCTCACCTGCCATTCAACAAATGCTGGTGTTGAGGTGGAAAATGCCTGGCAGTGCTCTCCCAGCCTCTAGCCAAGCCGCAAGAATCGAACATGAAGTTCAAGTCTGAACTATCATTGATAGTGAACAGTAGAGTGCATGCCCCAGTAGGGCATGAAAGAAACTTACTAATCATAAAAGTCCTAAAAACCTCAAAGAGATGCTTTACTAAATAAGAGTCTGTCATGTCTTAGGGACTAAGCAAAAGGAACAAATAATGGACGGAATGCTGGACAAAGCAAACATTCAACCCCAGTCACAAAGATCTGGGTTTAATCCATTGTTCTTTTGCTCACCATGCCACCCAAGTTTGGACCCAGCTACATGCAAATCAGTCTTGAACCTGTGCCTTATGTGAATAGTCCAGCCCGTACTGCCAAGCCAGGTCCTCCCTAGACCGGAAACAGTATCCTGGGACCGGTTTCTGGGCATCACCCCTCATCAGCTTGAATCCAGTGGTGAATTGAGCACGGGACCCACTTTTTGGCATACCCTTCCCACTTAGGGCGACAAAAGGAACAAATGATGGACAGCATGCAGGGACTAAGCAGGCAATTGTCATGTGTGGTCACAGAACCTTGAATATGTGAGGAGGTTGAATATCCCCGAATGGAGCCACGACATAGACTGAATTATTTTTGAGTGCGTCTATAGAATATTCTGCGAATATTTGTTTTAAAAAGAAAAGCTTGCTTTAGACAGACTCCAAACTGAAACTTCTGATCCAACTCGACTCCTTTCACTGGCTGAATCTGATGTGGCCTCTCAGTTTTCAGAAGACATGAAGACCTAAACATTACCAGCCCTTTTAGCACAATGGCTCAGGCCATCAGGGAAGAGCCAGTATAAGGGTATAAAATTCATGCTATTTTTCCTTATAGTATACTAGTACTGCTTTTATTAGCTCATTTGTTCCTGGTGGGGTCACTGTATTATTTCCATAGTCAAATGACCAGACCTCTTTTTTTCTTTACTCACTTTTTCAATTTTGAGTGTGATTCTATGGCTGAATTCATATCACGTTAATCTTAGGGAATCACCAGCATATATATATATTATTGGTTTCAATATTTTAGTTTCTACAGTGACGCTGACAATAAGTATTTATTGATGTACATTTTATTTATTCAAATTTCTAAGCGTATAAAACGTATTATATTTTTCACTAGAATATGCTAACACTGCACAGTTGAGCCAATTTGTTCCTTATGTTGTGACTTTAAAACTATCCGCAGTCAAATTGCCGACCCCCTTTATTCCCCTCACTCAATTCTGAAATTTATTTTATGGCTAATATCAATCATATTAACAAAAAGAACTCCGCAATATCCATTTTATTGGCTTTAAAGTTTTAATTAAAATTTTTGCTGTCAATAAGTATTTATTGATATACATCTTTTTTTATTCCAATTTTTTGTATCGTATGTTGTATATTTCGTTGCGCCAAGGTCCATTTGACCACAGTGTCCTAAATGAAATTGGGTTCTAGTGTGCACACATGTATACATACAGGATAACTGTAGAGTACAGTTTTAAAACCCCAAAAATTGATATTGCGGTCTTCTTGATGCAAATGATTGATATTTAGCCTTAAAATACACACACATTTGTGCGTAATATAAGCACTAAATGCAGAAGACTGAACAGACCATTTTAACAGGCAAGGCCAGTAGGCCAACCATCCCTTGCAGGGGACAGAAAAAGGCCTTTCCTGCTCATCCTACATCAAACATATAGCCCATATTTGTGCCTAACCTTCGACACTCAATGCAGCCAAGGACTATGTAGCAGAGAACTTGACAGATCGCATTACCATGGAAGGCCTGCAGACCAGGCGTACCATGAAGGGCACAAAAAAAGGCCTGCCATGCCACTGTGTGTTATTACGGTGCCGCCTCCGTCCATGTAGGACAATCTGTGTAAGTAGACAGTAGTCCCACTCACTGTGGAGGTCACCCATAATGCACCCCTCCAGACTGCGGAGGTTCAGTGTGCGTCTCAATCCACAACTCTGTGATTTTCTGCGTCAAATCAAATTAATATTTGTACATTGCCAAAACTCCAGGTGTCTATGTGCAGTAAAGGTCATGAGGGCCAATAAATTATTCAAATAGATGGAATACCACCTTTCTCTTGAGCAAGAACTGCTTTGTCTCAAGCCAACCGGAAGTGAGCTCCAAGATGTGCAGACATGCCCATAAATAATTTCACCCTACGTTTTGCTTTACACTCTTTATAAGTGATCTTTGTGATCGATACTTCTAACTGCAGATTCCGTGCCTTGTGAATATTACCCGGAACTTTAGACCGAATCAAAAACTCAACAGCAGTACTCCTACATGCCATTAGGTGGTGTTGCATGGCTGAGCACCGATGTTGTTCTGCCCCAGAAGTGATGAGCAGGTTGCAAATAAGCGCCATCCAAACGTGCTTATGTGGGTTCCTTATTTTCCTGATTTCAGTTCCTTACTTTCTGCACCTTCAGAGATGGTAACCCGAGCTCAATTCCTCTCATCTTTGACCAGTCTTTCTCTACACGTTTTTCTTGTGTTTTAACTTACATGTGTGCAGGAGGTGTGCAGGAGAAATGTCACCTGAGGCCAAAATGGCAGGGATTAAGCTTTTTAGATACTGTTGCAAATAAATGTCTGATAGACAACCCAAGAAGGATGCCTCTGGTGCCTGGTGTCGGAACAAGGCTTCAGTGCCTGTGAGGACAGTGGCCAGATAAACCTCAAGGCCAAACAGGGTCGTGAAGTGAAATTCTACATCCCCAAATATCTGGAGACTGCACTGTGACATGTAGAAGTCAAGAGGATGGTCCCACTTCCACAGCTGATCCTCATTGCAGTCAAAATCTTCAGGTAAGTCGAAAAAGAAACCCAAAACGTCTAATTCCAAATCAACACCATCCCGCCCTTTTTAACTCCAGTATCGCGCAAGAGTACAAGCATGCCTCTAAATCTCACTTCCGAAATCCTGAAAAGCAGATTGAGTTTGATATCGATGTAGCCTGAATTTCCTGGTCCATCGGCAGCATCACAGCAGATGGAGGCCATTAGAAAGGCAATTCTATGCATATTTGGCACCCATCTATTCTCTGTAGTGCACGTTTGGGCCCCAAAGATCTGCAGAGGCCCTCTAGCTGTGCCTCTTGATCCTGAAGCAGGATCTGCACTGGCTTCAGTGCTGACTTCGGTTCTGGCACTTCTTCCTATGCCAGTTGATCCCACATAGATGTTCTGACATAGCACACTGGAACAGGATCCACTACCTATAGTGTTTTTTAGGTCTCGCCTGAGCCAGCGCATGTCCTGCTCTGGCGAGACTTTTAGTAAGTGGGCTTCAAAAAGCTGACCACATGCTTTTTGTGTGGCCTAAAGCGTGCGGTTACGTGCAAGGTTACGTGCACAGGCGCCATCTGGCTTTCCTCTCTCATCATGGCTCATTAAGCCCATCGCTCGCGGGCACCCTTACAGCGCGCGCATATCGCACACCACTCGTGCCTCCTTGTTTTGAATGCTTCCTGGACATTTTAAACACGCACACAAAGCAACTGCCTCATAACGTTATTTACTGGAACAGTACCTGCGCTCTTGTTAGTGATGCTATGCTTGCCAGTGCTGCTCTGTTTTCACTGGAAGTGTACCTACAATTCTCAATAGTGCTCCTATTTTCACTGGAACTCTACCTGCATTTCTCATTAGTGATACTAGATTTCACTAGAACATGACATACACTTCTTATTAGTGCTGCTACGGGTTCACTGGAACAGTACCTGTTCTTCTCATTAGTGCTGCTTTTTTTCACTGGAACAGTACTTGCGCTTCTCTTTAGTGATGCTATATTTTCCACAGAACTGGGCCTGCACTTCTCAATAGTGCCCCAGTTTTCACTGGAACCGTACCTGCACCTCTCATTAGTCATGCTATGATTGCCACAAAACCGATCCTGCACTTCTCAATAGTATTCCTGTTTTCACTGATACAACACCTGCACTTCTCAATAGTGCTGCTGCTTTACCTTGAGCAGTACCTGCACTTCTGGTTGGTGTTGATATGTTTGAGTAGAATATCTACACTTCTCATTAGTAATTCTATATTTTCATTGGAAAAGTGAATTTCTCATTTGTGCTCCTACGTTTCAGGAAGAATAATTATCCAGTATTATGGGTATCTTTCATAGATTCACATGCCTAAATCATTCCCCGTCGTCGGGGTGTGAGTCCCCGGTACATAAATAACGTAATGACATATATACTTAGTAATGGGCCAGAGGCCTCTCATTAGTAACATATTCATGTCCTTTTGTAAAAAGCACTAAACTTTGGCCAAGAGCCAATCAGCTATCACCACCCTCTAGAACCTTCCTGGAAGGAGCTCTGGTCCCTCAGATTTTCCACCGCACGTCGTGCTAAGGGAGTCTCCACTGAGCTCTGCTCAGTTTTCCTTACTTCTCTGGATTTTCCAGTTCTTTTCTCACATAATTTCTTCAGTTGTGTGGGGTTTTCAGTTTACCATGGCTGATACTCCTAAAAAAGGACTTTTTAGACCTTGTGCCTCTTGTAACAAGAAGAGGCTTCATGTAGGATTGCCTTTATTGTCTCTACACAGACCACTCTGCTAAGGATTGTAAGTTCTGTCTGACCTTTTCAACAAAGACCCTCAAGGACAGAGAGGGGCGCCTGTTGTTATGGCTACAGAGACTGAAGGATAAAGACCAGGCAGTCTCTTCAGGTGAGAGTGAGTGTTCCTTCAGGAGTCCACATTCCTCTCCTAAAAGACCTAGAGTGACATCCCCAGGACCTTCTTCAGAGCCATCTCAAAATAAGACGCTGAAGTCTTCAGAGGTTCATTCTAAGGTCTTGCCTGTGAAGGTTTCTCCTCAGGGCTCTGCTTCCACCTTTAAGAAACCCTTCACGACCTCTTCAGCGCTGCCTGTGACCACGTTGACAGCGACCATCTCCACTACTGTGGCGTCCTCTTCATTATCCACGTCGACGTCTACAACATCTTCATCGTCGACGGGTAGGTCTGTTTCATCTATTATCAAGACATCATAGTCTACGCCGTCGTCAACGAGCGCTTCCACGTCGCCGAAGTCCACATCGCCGTCGACGAAAGCTCCATTGTCGTCGACGAAGACATCATCAACGTCGACGAAGGCTCCATCGACGTCGACGCCGTCGACGAGATCATCGTCGACGAAGAAATCACCGTTGACGCCGCAAACGTCGACGACATCGTCGTCGTCGATGATACCTTCTGGATCAGTCGTCGACGTCCCTCCGTCGACGACCACCCCATCGATGGGCTCGACGACGACACAGGAACCTACCTTGAAAAGTGCATATGTTCACTTAAAAATTACTAAGCGCATTCTGACACCGGAACTAACATCTCCGAGCAGAGTCCAGGCTTTACTACCTGCACATCTTCTGGATAACGAGACTCGGATGAGGATTCTATGTTCCAGACAGCTACTAGCCCATCTGAACTGCACGTAAAATTTCATGAGAGTTCAGATTATGAAGAACAAGAGCAGGACGAACGAGTGGATTACCAGGAGGAATTCCAGCCTCCTCCTCCTCCTCCTCAACTTATGGTGTGTCTTCCTGCGTCCATAGTCACGGATCTACAGTTCTTGATTGCGGACTACAAACAGAGGTTTCCCTCTACTCCTCCACCACCTTCAGTGGTTACGCCTCCGCCTAGACCTCGGCCTCCACCTCTAGTGCTTCACCCGGATCCTGCTCCTGCACAGCATCCTCCATCCTCAGATGATGAAGAAGAAGAGCAACAGCAGGAGGAAGGGGAACTCAAGGACTCACATGACGAGTGGGATGATTACGTCATTCCGTGTCCAGCATCTCCTGTGCCAACGCAAGCCGATTCGCCCCTGGAGGACATTGGGGGATTCCATAATATCCTAGAAAGGGCGACTTCACGTTTCAAGATTCCAATAACTACCCAACAACAAGACTGCTTCCTTTATGATTTCAAGGAACCGTTCAAAAAGACTGTTAGGTCCATACCTCTCATAGAATACATTTGGACCCAAGGGGTTAAAATCATGCAAAACCCTTCTTCCTTGCCCCTGGTTCTGCCCAGGCTGGACAAGAAATATAGGGCTCCAGACACGGCTCCAGCTTGCCTTACTGGCCATCCCAAGCCGGACTCTGTCATTACCCAAGCAGCGCAGCGCAAATTAAAAAATCCTTCGGCTGCTCTAACTGCGCCACCGGATAAGGAGTGACGAAAACTGGACAATATTAGGAAGCGGTTTTCTTCGATCTCCGCACTGACAGTGCGAGCTGCAAACTCCATGGCACTGTTAGAACGTTACAATCGTCAAATGTGGGCTGATATCGCCCCATATTTGGGATCATTGTCGGAGGAAGAGAAAGAAGAGGCAAAAAAGATTCTCTTAGAAAGCGAACCTTACAAGATTGGAGGAAGAATCTCGTCTTTCCTACAAAATTGGAAACGGATTACTACGGATCGATGGGTCCTTCAGCTAGTTCAATTCGGTCACTCTCTGGAGTTCATAGAAACCCCGCCACAAACTCCTCCTCGCCCAATGCTCCACAAGAATTTACATCGGCTGCAATTGAAATTATCACTTATGCTCCAAAAAGGTGCTATAGAAAGAGTCCCTCGCGATCAGAGAGGCAAGGGGTTCTACTCCCGATTCTTCTTAATTCGGAAAAAAGAGAAAAAATGGAGACCTATATTGGACTTAAGAAACCTAAAAAAGTATCTCAAGAAACAGTCATTCCGTATGGTGTCCATTCAGGAGGTGCTTCAACTCCTCAATGCGAACGACTTCATGGTGTCTCTAGACCTTCAAGACGCTTATTTTCACATGCCTAGCCACAGAAATCACAAGCAATACCTTAGATTCTCTGTGGCAGGCAAGCACTACCAGTTTCGGGTGTTGCCCTTCGGCCTGAAGTCGGCACCACTCATTTTTACAAAATGCCTGTCTCCAGTAGCAGCGTACCTCCGGCAACATCACCAAGTCTTCCCATACTTGGACGACTGGCTTGTCAAGGCTCCTTCTTTTGCAGGCGTGACCAGGTCCTCCAACGCCTGTCTTCAACTTTTCAACGACTTGGGCCTTACTCTCAATCGAGACAAATCCGTCCTGCAGCTTTCCCAGCGTCTCACTTTCCTAGGCACTGTCCTAGATACGGCTCAGAAGAAAGCATTCCCTTCAAAAGAGCGTCAATCCAAGCTGGCATCCTTGGCGGCCCGTGTACGAATCAGAAGAACACTCACGGTGCGCCTTTACAAGTCCCTGCTAGAGATGATGTCTTCTTGCATCCTGTTAGTTCCACACTGCCGTCTTCATATGCGTCCTCTTCAGGAGGCGCTATCCAGTCAATGGATTCGGTGTACAGGATCATTCGAAGATGTAATCCGAGTGACGCCTCCCATGGTAAAAGCTCTACAGTGGTGGATTCATCCACAGAACCTTACGCGAGGTATGCCGTTTCTGCTTCCAGTCTCACCGCATATTATAACAACAGATGCGTCCCTGGAAGGTTGGGGGGGGGGGGTTCCTCCAAGGACGCAGAATCAACGGACAGTGGTCCCCTGCCGAAAAACAACTGCATATAAACCTTCTCGAGTTAAGAGCGGTTTACCTGGCGCTTCGAGCGTTCCTGCCTCGGATCAAAAACTCCCCAGTGCTTGTGAGGACAGACAACACCACCACAATGCACTATATCAACAAACAAGGGGGGACTCTGTCTCTGACGTTGTCTCGCAAATCTTAAAAGATCTGGAGCTGGCTACTTCTTCACAACATTTCTCTTCGGGTGGAATAAGTCCCTGGAACGGACATTGTCCTTGCAGACTCACTGAGCAGACTGCGCTCTGTGTGCCACGAGTGGGAGCTGGACCACCAAATTCTCAGTCACATCTTCTCTCGATGGATCTGTTTGCAACCAGACACAACGCGAAATGCCAACATTAAGCAAGCTGGCGTCCCCAGAAGGGGTCTCTATGGAATGCATTTTCGATTGCATGGTTCAACGCCTCTGTGTACTCATTTCCTCCATTTCCCCTGATTCCCAGGGTCCTCAGGAAGCTGAAGGGGGAACATTGTACCCTGATCTTGATAGCTCCAGCGTGGCCGCACCAACACTGGTTCACGGAGCTTCATCTCCGAACGCTGGAACCGCCGATCCCATTGAAGCTGTGCCCCAATCTCCTCACAATGAACCACGGACAAGTCCAACATCCAGATCCAGCATCTCTCAGATTATCGGCTTGCCTCCTGAGTTCAGAGAATTCCAGAACTTAAACATCCCGCCAGACTGCAGAGCAGTTCTAGGCCGGGCTCGGGCCGACAGTACCAACAAGACGTATTCCCTAAAATGGAAAAGGTTCTGCATGTGGTGTAAATCGGTGAAAATACATCCCTTTTCTTCATCACCGGCAGAGATCTCACCTTACCTTCTTCATTTGGCAAACTCAGGTCTGGCTCATGCTTCAATAAAAGTTCACCTGGCTGCCATATCTCGTTTCAGACGTTCCACAGCTGGTACTTCTCTCTGGTCCAGCAGACTCATAAAACACTTCCTTAAAGGTTTGTTCAGGACATTTCCTCCGGTGAAGTCTTTACCACCTGCCTGGCAGCTGAACGTTGTGCATGCTCAATTAATGAAGCATCCCTTTGAGCCAATACACAAAGCGGATATCAAATATCTTTCCTGGAAAACGGCTCTTGTATTGGCGCTTACCTCAGCGAAAAGAGTAAGCGAACTCCAAGCCTTTTCAATTTAAGACTCTTTCCTCCAATTCAGGCAGGACAGAGTGATTCTGAGGACTAATCCTAAATTCATTCCAAAAGTCCCATCTGACTTTCACCTTAATGAGCCTATTGTACTGCGGTCTTTCTTCCCGAATCCACATTCCGCAGCAGAGAGGTCTCTCCACTCTCTGGATCTCAAACGCGGTCTGAAGTTCTACATACACAGAACAGAGACATTTCGAAAATCTAACCAACTTTTCGTTGCCTTTAGCAGACCTAGGAAAGGTCTTCCATTGACTAAGCAGAGCATTTCACATTGGATCTCTGAAGCTATTGCTTTCTGTCATCAGCAAGCATGACATCCTCTGCATTCCAAGGTTCGTGCTCATTCCACTAGAGCAGTCTCAACCTCCATGGCGCTCTTTGCAGGAGTGCACAACATTGACATCTGCAGAGCGGCGACATTGAAGATGCCTCATAGGTTCACCACGCACTACTGCTTGGATACTGAACTTATGAAAGATGCAGCAGTGGGACAAGCTGTGCTCCGTCATCTATTTCACAAGAGGTGAGCCTTCTCTTTCATCCCACCTTCCTACTGTCTACTTGCATATTTCTCTCTACTATTGCATTTTGGTACCTTTTGTATTTCACAATTGATATGTTATTGTCTAGAGAGATTTACTGTTGTACCATTCGAAATGTGCTGGTTATTGCTCGCTACTCTGATTCAGGCATGTGAATCTATGAAAGATACCCATAATACTGGATAAGGAATGCGTTACTTACCTGTAACTGCAGTTATCCAGTATTGGTATCTTTCATAGATTCACATGCAACCCACCCACCTTCCCTGGAAGGGCTCACCTTGGTTCTCTCAGTAATATACTACTTAGCACTGTGCTTACGAAAATCTGAGGGACCAGAGCTCCTTCCAGGAAGGTTCTAGAGGGGGGTGATAGCTGATTGGCTCTTGGTCAAAGTTCAGTCCTTTTTACAAAAGGACATGGATATGTTACTAATGAGAGGCCTCTGGCCCATTACTAAGTATATATGTCTATATGACATTACTTTATTTATGTACCGGGGACTCCCACCCCGACGACTGGGAATGATTCAGGCATGTGAATCTATGAAAGATACCAATACTGGATAACTGCAGTTACAGGTAAGTAACGCATTCCTACCTGCACTTCTCACTGGTGCTGCCATATGTTCAGTGGAATAGTACACGCACTGCACTGCCAGGTCGTGCTGTGTGTTTGCAGTCACACAGTGGCTGCGTTCCTCATTTGGACTGCTTATTCTATTACAGCACAGAACCAGCCCTTCTCGTCTAATACACGTTACTTTTAATAGGACAGGGCAGTGAAGAGCACTTCTTGGCAGGCCTGCATCTAGCAGCCCACAGCACCGGCAGTTGTGAGTAGGGCAGTGTCAGTACTTCTCGTCGGTGCTGCATTTACTGGGCCAGTGTCAGCACTTCTCAGCAGGAGGCCGGTTCTCTGGACCCCAGCACCTGTACTTTTCTGTTTTTCCTTTCCTTCGCAGCGGTGGGCTATTAAAACATTAAACTTAACCCCTGAAGCCACACACGCGAACGCAAGGGCAGTCACTACGCGGGGACAGGGGAATAAATCTCTGCTGTTTGTCTCGGCCAAGGTGTGTTATTTGTTCAAGGCTGTCCAAACATTTGCAGAGTGCTGGCATCCCAGGAATGCACTGGGAGAGATCAGGCAGCGTGTCCGAGGTGTGGGAAAGCGCTGCTCTCTGCAACCTTTGCAGGCTCCTTCCCCTCAGGCCGAAATTCAACAAGCACGCGTGTGGCGTGTGCTTTAAAATATCTGCATTGCTTTAAAATATCAGGATTAGTGAATGTGCTTTAAAATATCCGCATTGCTTTAAAATATCATTCTGTAGTAGGGGATCTCTGTGTATAGTCATAATCTAGTGAATAGTCCCGCCCATGTGCGTGGACCCCGGCAATCAAAAATAATCTCTTAAGTTGTCAAAAAATTGCAGAACTGCAAAGACACTTAAGAGAAAATTTAAAGACAAATAATGCAGCCTATATCCACAGGCTACACTGTCCAGTACTTCAACTAGAAATTCCACCAAAAATCCACAAACAGCAAAGCCTGTCCAGATTTCCCTTGCTTTTACTGCAAAAACCCCTCAGAAATGATAGAGAGGAAGGCCTGGACAGACGAGCCCCATAGGCTGCCATTATGTGGCTTAAACAGGATACTGTGCCTTTAAGGAAACCTTCCAGAACCTTCTCCCAGTATCCCAGAATGCATAGCAGGTCCCACTGACTTCAGTTCTTTTTTCCGGCTCCTGCTTACAGGACCCTGGCATTGAGCTCTCCCTTGTTTCAAGGGGTTATTGCATGTTTTGGCACTTTTGTATACTAAAAGTGTTGCAGTTTACTTTCTTGGCTTTCTCTTCTCTTCTGTGTGCTGCTTCAGGTGTTTTAGGGCTCTAAAATGCCTGGACTCTTTGTGAAGTGTCCAGCATGTGAGAGGAAGAAGGCCAGAGGTGATCCCCATGATGTCTGCATCGTCTGCCTCCCTGAAGATCATGTCCCTGAGGAGTGTGTCATCTGCCAGCAGTTTACAACTCGCACTCTGAAGGAAAGGGCGAAGATCAGGCTGTCTGGCCTTGAGGAGAGGCGCCTGCAGGCTGCAGGTGGGTCTGGGCAGTCAGGGAAGGTTCCCTCTGCCTCTGCTGAGGCCTCTGGGGGGCTCCCCAGAGGCAGGAAGCCCAGCAAGCGATCCCGGTCTCCGTCGACGTCGATAGCCTCGACGACGACGTCGAGAGGGATGACGGCGGTGTGCTCCCCTTCTCCCCGGGGCTCCGGGACGAGACATCGGGACGACTCGACGTCGAAGCCACCGCGGACGAAGCCGCCGTCGACGTCGTCTTCGGCGTCGACGTCGAGGGCTTCTTACCGACGTCGTAGACATCGGCGCTCGCCGTCGAGGCGACACCGCCGGTCGACGTCGAGGGGATCCTCGACGTCGAGAACATCCAGACGACGTCGGCGACGCTCATCGTCGAGGAAGGACCGTTCGGCGTCGAGGAGACGTGCGACGTCGAGGAGAGAGAGGTCGACGTCGAGAAGAAAGAGGTCGACGTCGAGAAGAAGGAGGTCGACGTCGAGGGATCGGCGCTTGACGTCGAGGGATCGGCGTTCGACGCCGAGGAAGGAGAGGTCGACGTCGCGGAGGCGGCGTTCGACGCCGGAGTCAAGGAAACGCCCTTTGACGCCGGAAAAGCGACGCTCAACGTCGAGCAGACGGAGGTCGACGTCTAGGAGTCGGTCAGGCTCTCCGAAGCGTCGCAAGAGGGATTCTAGTCCCAGGAGTCACACTGCTTCCAGCGGGGGACGCAAGAGGAAGCGGTCTCCGGCTGAAGGGGCGGGCTCTCAGCCCTCTTCGCCTCAAGGATCACAGGGCACGGTGTACTCTGCGGTGTACACTCCTTCTCGGCCTCGGTCGACGCATACACCTGGTCCGAAGGCGGTCACTCCTCCTCCTCCTCCTCTGCCTCGAGAGGACCCGCCGACGCTGCCTCCACTTCCAGCGGACGACCCGCCTCCACCGGTTCCTCCGCGTGGGCCGGCACCGCAGCCGGAGGTTCCTCCTCCGAGGTCCACTTCGCTGCCGTTTTTGCCTGTACCTCCTAAGGGGACCCCGAAACCTGCGCCCAAGGAGGCTCCGAGGAAGACTCCACCACGGAAACCGGTGGGGAGGCCACGGACTGGCAGGTCTCGCTCTCGCTCTCGCTCTGGGAGACGGGACAGGTCGCGGCACAGATCGTCCTCGCGGTCGAGACGCCGCCATAGGAGGCGCGAGTCTCGTTCCCGCACGGGATCCTCTGGCTCCAGGGATCGTTCTCCTACCCTGTCGGGATCACCGGATACGAGGGTGTCCCCAATTGATGACCTGGTGGCGTTCCAGGATGTCCTCTTGAGGGGCGCTGCGAAGCTGGGCATTCCCCTGACAGTGCCCACGCCGAAGACGTCCGTAATCTTTGAGACGTTGCACCAAAAACACTCGTCTCGCCCTCTCCTCCCTCTGGTACCGGGCCTGGAGGAACCAGCTATGGACCTTTTCCTCACCCCAGCGGTGACAAAGGCGGCACCATCTAGGTTGCTGAGGAAGTCCCGGGCCCCGGACTCGGACCCGGCTTTTCTGAGAGCGGAACCACCTCCGGACTCCGTCATTGTGACGGCGGCACGCAAACAACATGCCTCCGCTCCGTCATCCACGGTTCCCCCAGATAAGGAGTCCAGGTGGATGGATTCGGCAGGGAGAAAGGTCTGTGGAACTGCCGCCACCTCCATGAAGGCTGCGAGTGCCACGGCTCTGCTGGGTCGGTACGCCCGCTCCCTCTGGGACTCCCTGGAGCGGTTTGCGGAGCACTTGCCTCGTGAACAGCGTGAGGATTTTCAGGAAGTGCTGAGTGAAGGGATGCTGGTGGCCAACCAGATCATCAGTGCGGCAGCGGATTCTTCCCTGTTGGCTGCTCATGGTTTTTGCCATGGGGTCAACCAGAGGCGCCACGCCTGGCTCCGTCTTACGTCCCTGAAACCGGACGCACAGCAGAGGGTGGCCAACCTGCCGTTCTCCGGCAAGTCTCTTTTTGGGCAGCATGCGGACGACGAGATGGCCCGCATGAAGGCGGAGGCCGAGACGCTCACGGCGGTGGGCCTCGAGAAGCCTAAGGAGACGAAGAAGCCGTACCGCTCATTCCAACGGCGGTCCGGTGGACAGGGCCGTGGACGTGGCCAGGCTTCGGGACATTCGCAACAGCAACAACAGTTCCGTAAGCCGTTCCAGAAACGCCAGAGGGGCAGGGGAGGCCAGCAGTCGGCTCCAACGCCCAAGGGCCAGGCTGGGTCTAGGCCCTAGGAACTTACTTCCCCCGGATCCGTTACCCACTCCGGTAGGGGGAAGCATCCAATTTTTTCCGGCAGAGTGGAGAAAAATTACTCGGGACAAGTGGGTGCTGAATATTGTTTGCAATGGATACAGTCTTCGGTTCACCAGCCCGCCTCCATCGATTCCTCCGGTCAGCTCGCGGTTTCAGCTGCTCGAGCTCCAGGTGGAGGCCGATACCCTGTTAAGGAAAAGGGCGATAGAAGACGTGCCTCTGTCCCAGAGGGGACGAGGCCTGTACTCCCGGTTCTTCCTGGTTCGCAAGAAGGACAAGAACGAGTTCAGGCCCATTCTGGACTTGCGACAGGCAAACAAGTGGATTCGCAGGGAAAAGTTTCGCATGCTGTCGTTGCATCAGATTTATCCTCAGTTGCAACAAGGGGACTGGCTCTGTGCCATAGACCTACAGGATGCATACTTCCATGTGCCCATTGCGCGCAAACACAGGAAGTTCCTGCGGTTCCAAGTCGGCACCAATCATTATCAGTACACAGTACTCCCATTCGGACTGAAGTCTGCGCCGAGAACATTCTCGAAGTGCATGGCGGTGGTGGCGGCGCACCTGCGGAAGAACAAGGTGTTTGTCTACCCGTACCTGGACGATTGGTTGATCAAGGCATCCTCCTTCTCGGAAGCGCGAGCACACTTCCAGAAGACGTGCGTTCTCTTGGACAAGCTGGGGTTGCACATCAACATGGCCAAGTCGGTCCCGACTCCGGTCCAATGCATACAGTACTTGGGAGCCTCCATCGATACGCTGTCAGCAAGCGTGTCTCCTTCGGAAGAGCGACGATTATCTCTCCTTCGGAAGGCTCAGGCTCTTATGTCGACTCCATCTACAACAGTGAGGACGGTGTCTTCTCTACTGGGTTCGATGGCCTCTTGTATCTTCCTGACGCCGCACGCACGACTGCACATGAGACCGCTGCAGGAGTGCTTGGAGGACCAGTGGGATCAGAGGACAGGATCCTGGGACGACAGGATACGACTGTCTCTGCATGCTCTTCAGTCTCTGAAGTGGTGGTGTTCAGCGGAGAATCTCCTCAGAGGGGTTCCTTTTCACAAGGACATTCCCACGCAGACTGTCGTGACGGATGCTTCTCTCCTGGGATGGGGAGCGCACTCCGGGACTCTACAGATTCAGGGAACGTGGTCACCAGTGGAGGCCACGTATCACATCAACTTCCTGGAACTCAGAGCTGTTCACTTGGCGCTGAAGGCCTTTCTTCCGTCCTTCCAGACCAGCTCCCTGCTTGTGCAAACGGACAACACTACCACGATGTACTACCTCAACAAGCAGGGGGGCTCGAGATCCCGCACTCTGTCACAGGAGACGCAGGCGATCTGGCACTGGCTCCTGGCCAGAGGACTGACGGTCACGGCTACCCATCTGCCAGGTGTGCAGAATGTTCAGGCGGACGAACTCAGCAGACTCATTCAGGAAAACCACGAATGGGTCATAAACGACGAAGTGCTGGGAGAAGTCTTCGCAAGGTGGGGAACTCCAGACGTAGATCTGTTCGCCACCGCCGAAAACAGCAAATGCCGAGACTTCGCCTCCAGGTACTACCATCCGGGGTCGCTGGGGAATGCGCTATGGATCAGCTGGTCGAACAGCTTTCTGTACGCTTTTCCTCCCATTCCCCTGATTCCGGCGGTACTCATCAAGCTGGCCCGGTCCAGGGCTCGGATGATTCTCATTGCCCCGGAGTGGCCCAGGCAGTGGTGGTTCACGGACCTGCTTCACCGTTCTCTCCTTCCTCACATTCGGTTGCCGTGCAGGCCGGACCTTCTCACGAAGTTCGGGGGGCGGATGTTGCACCCCAGCCTCTCGTCTTTGAGTTTGGCGGCATGGCTCCTGAGATAGTGCAGTATGGACATCTGAATCTGCCCGCGGATTGCATGGACATACTGAAGGAGTCTAAGAGACCTTCCACTAGGACTTCATATGCTTACAAGTGAAAGAGGTTTTGTATCTGGTGCCAGTCTAGGAACCATGACCCTACGACCTGCAAGGAAGATGTCATCCTTCCTTACCTTTTACATTTGGCGCAGTCTGGCCTTAATGTTCATTCCATTAGGGTTCATCTTGCTGCATTGACTGCCTACAGGAAATGTCCTTCACAGACTTCTTTTTTCCAGATCCCTGTGATCAAAGACTTTCTGGAAGGATTGAAGAAGGTGTTCCCTCCTGTCAGGCTTCCCTCGCCTTCATGGGAATTGAATGTGGTGCTGTCCAGATTGATGAAGGAGCCTTTTGAACCCATTCACAAGGCTTCGTTGCAGCACCTGTCCTGGAAGGCGGCGTTCCTCGTGGCCATTACATCGGCCCGCAGGGTGAGTGAAATTCAGGCGTTGTGTTGTACTGAACCTTATACTGTATTTCATGCTGCTAAGGTTGTGATGCGTACTCACCCTAAATTTCTTCCCAAGGTTATTTCTGATTTTCATGTCAACCAGACCATAACTTTACCTACGTTTTTTCAGAATCCTTCCTCTCCGGCGGAACGTTCTTTGCATTCCCTGGATGTTAGGAGGGTGTTGAAATTTTATCTGGATAAGACCAAAGATATTCGTAGGTCAGACCAATTGTTTGTCAATTATGGATCAGTCAGGACGGGTCTTGCTACCTCTAAGCAGTCCATTTCTAGGTGGATTGTGTCCTGCATTCAATTGTGTTACCTAAAAGCTAATAAGACCTTAGGAGGTAAGCCTAAGGCTCATTCCACCAGGGGCAAAGCTGCCACGACAGCCTTGCTCCGTAATGTGCCGATTGCGGAAATCTGCAAGGCCGCCACTTGGAAGTCGGTTCATACCTTTGCTAAGCATTACTGCCTGGACTCTGATGCCAGGGCAGACGCTCAGGTTGGGCAGGCTTCGCTGCGGAATTTGTTCGCACAGTAGTGGCATCATGTTTTTTCTCCACCGCCGCTTTGGTGTGGGGATGGGCTTGCCATTCTATTCACTAGATTATGACTATACACAGAGATCCCCTACTACAGAAGGAGTAGTTTCTGTTCTGTAACTCCAGTTCTGTAGTAGGGGTATCTCTGTTATAGTCATAAGCGCCCGCCCTCCTCCCCGGTGGAGAATTGTTCATGTACTTAATGCTACAGGTCTGGCGTTTTTACGCCTTCAAAAAGAACTGAAGTCAGTGGGACCTGCTATGCATTCTGGGATACTGGGAGAAGGTTCTGGAAGGTTTCCTTAAAGGCACAGTATCCTGTTTAAGCCACATAATGGCAGCCTATGGGGCTTGTCTGTCCAGGCCTTCCTCTCTATCATTTCTGAGGGGTTTTTGCAGTAAAAGCAAGGGAAATCTGGACAGGCTTTGCTGTTTGTGGATTTTTGGTGGAATTTCTAGTTGAAGTACTGGACAGTGTAGCCTGTGGATATAGGCTGCATTATTTGTCTTTAAATTTTCTCTTAAGTGTCTTTGCAGTTCTGCAATTTTTTGACAACTTAAGAGATTATTTTTGATTGCCGGGGTCCACGCACATGGGCGGGACTATTCACTAGATTATGACTATAACAGAGATACCCCTACTACAGAACTGGAGTTACAGAACAGAAACTACTCCATATTCGTTAATCACTTGTGCACGGCTCTCTTTTTTTTTTTAATGAACTATTCACTCTGTGGTTTGCGCACTCTGTTATCATTTTTATTTTTTTTAATTATCCCACAGGGCAAGGCAACATTAGCTGTGTGCTTCAAAATATCAGCATTAGTTATTCACTCGTGCACATTTGGAGGGAGTTCTTTACCACTGTAACTAGCAAAGACACTGTCACAGCAGCATCACTCAGCACTACCACAGCATCACTCAGCGCAAAAGCAGCATCACTCAGCGCCAACACAGCATCACTCAGCGCCAACACAGCATCACTCAGCGCCAACACAGCATCACTCAGCGCCAACACTGCATCACTCAGCGCCACCACAGCATCACTCAGTGCCACCATAGCATCACTCAGTGCCACCATAACATCACCCGGCGCCTCCACAGCATTACTCAGCGCCTCCACAGCATTACTCAGCGCCTCCACAGCATTACTCAGCGCCACCACAGCATCACTCAGCGCCACCACAGCATCACTCAGTGCCACCACCACAGCATCACTCAGCGCCACCACCACAGCATCACTCAGCGCCACCACCACAGCATCACTCAGCGACACCACCACAGCATCACTCAGCGACACCACCACAGCATCACTCAGCGACACCACCACAGCATCACTCAGCGACACCACCACAGCATCACTCAGCGACACCACAGCATCACTCAGAAGCACGACAGTATCACTCAGCACCTCCACAGCATTACTCAGGGCAACGACAGCACCACTCAGCATCACCACAGCATCACTCAGCATCACCACAGCATCACTCAGCACCACCACAGCATCACTCAGCACCACCACAGCATCACTCAGCACCACCACAGCAGGACCACAGCATCACTTAGCACCATTACAGCATCACTTAGCACCATTACAGCATCACTTAGCACCATTACAGCATCACTTAGCACCATCACAGCACCACTCAGTGTCACCACAGCATCACTTAGTGCCACAACAATATCACTCAGCACCACCACAGCATCACTCCGCGCCCCCACAGCATCACTCAGCGCCCCCACAGCATCACTCAGCGCCCCCACAGCATCACTCAGCGCCCCCACAGCATCACTCAGCGCCCCCACAGCATCACTCAGCGCCCCCACAGCATCACTCGGCGCCCCCACAGCATCACACAGCATCACTCGGCGCCCCCACAGCATCACTCTGCGCCCCCACAGCATCACTCTGCGCCCCCACAGCATCACTCGGCGCCCCCACAGCATCACTCGGCGCCCCCACAGCATCACTCGGCGCCCCCACAGCATCACTCGGCGCCCCCACAGCATCACTCGGCGCCCCCACAGCATCACTCGGCGCCCCCACAGCATCACTCGGCGCCCCCACAGCATCACTCCGGGCCCCCACAGCATCACTCCGGGCCCCCACAGCATCACTCAGCGCCCCCACAGCATCACTCGGCGCCCCCACAGCATCACTCGGCGCCCCCACAGCATCACTCGGCGCCCCCACAGCATCACTCGGCGCCCCCACAGCATCACTCGGCGCCCCCACAGCATCACTCGGCGCCCCCACAGCATCACTCGGCGCCCCCACAGCATCACTCGGCGCCCCCACAGCATCACTCGGCGCCCCCACAGCATCACTCGGCGCCCCCACAGCATCACTCGGCGCCCCCACAGCATCACTCGGCGCCCCCACAGCATCACTCGGCGCCCCCACAGCATCACTCGGCGCCCCCACAGCATCACTCGGCGCCCCCACAGCATCACTCGGCGCCCCCACAGCATCACTCGGCGCCCCCACAGCATCACTCGGCGCCCCCACAGCATCACTCGGCGCCACCAAAGTATCACTAAGCGACACCACAGCATCACTCCGGGCCACCAAAGTATCACTAAGCGACACCACAGCATCACTCCGGGCCACCACAGCATCACTCCGGGTCACCACAGCATCACTCAGCGCCCCCACAGCATCACTCCGCGCCCCCACAGCATCACTCAGCGCCACCACAGTATCACTAAGCGACACCACAGCATCACTAAGCGACACCACAGCATCACTCCGGGCCACCACAGCATCACTCCGCACCACCACAGCATCACTCCGCACCACCACAGCATCACTCCGCACCACCACAGCATCACTCCGCACCACCACAGCATCACTCCGCACCACCACAGCATCACTCCGCGACACCACCACAGCATCACTCAGCGACACCACCACAGCATCACTCAGCGACACCACCACAGCATCACTCAGCGACACCACCACAGCATCACTCAGCGACACCACCACAGCATCACTCAGCGACACCACAGCATCACTCAGCAGCACGACAGTATCACTCAGCACCTCCACAGCATTACTCAGGGCAACCACAGCACCACTCAGCATCACCACAGCATCACTCAGCACCACCACAGCATCACTCAGCACCACCACAGCAGGACCACAGCATCACTTAGCACCATTACAGCATCACTTAGCACCATTACAGCATCACTTAGCACCATTACAGCATCACTTAGCACCATTACAGCATCACTTAGCACCATCACAGCACCACTCAGTGTCACCACAGCATCACTTAGTGCCACAACAATATCACTCAGCACCACCACAGCATCACTTAGTGCCACAACAATATCACTCAGCACCACCACAGCATCACTCCGCGCCCCCACAGCATCACTCCGCGCCCCCACAGCATCACTCAGCGCCCCCACAGCATCACTCAGCGCCCCCACAGCATCACTCGGTGCCCCCACAGCATCACACAGCATCACTCAGCGCCCCCACAGCATCGCTCCGCACCACCACAGCATCACTCCGCGCCCCCACAGCATCACTCCGCGCCCCCACAGCATCACTCAGCGCCACCACAGCATCACTCCGCGCCCCCACAGCATCACTCCGCGCCACCACAGTATCACTCCGGGCCACCACAGCATCACTCCGGGCCACCACAGCATCACTCCGGGCCACCACAGCATCACTCCGGGCCACCACAGCATCACTCCGGGCCACCACAGCATCACTCCGGGCCACCACAGCATCACTCCGGGCCACCACAGCATCACTCCGCACCACCACAGCATCACTCCGCACCACCACAGCATCACTCCGCACCACCACAGCATCACTCCGCACCACCACAGCATCACTCAGCGCCACAACAATATCACTCAGCACCACCACAGCATCACTCGGCGCCCCCACAGCATCACACAGCATCACTCAGCGCCCCCACAGCATCATTCGGCGCCCCCACAGCATCACTCGGCGCCTCCACAGCATCACTCGGCGCCCCCACAGCATCACTCGGCGCCCCCACAGCATCACTCGGCGCCCCCACAGCATCACTCGGCGCCCCCACAGCATCACTCGGCGCCCCCACAGCATCACTCGGCGCCCCCACAGCATCACTCGGCGCCCCCACAGCATCACTCGGCGCCCCCACAGCATCACTCGGCGCCCCCACAGCATCACTCGGCGCCCCCACAGCATCACTCAGCGACACCACAGCATCACTAAGCGACACCACAGCATCACTCCGGGCCACCAAAGTATCACTAAGCTACACCACAGCATCACTCCGGGCCCCCACAGCATCACTCAGCGCCCCCACAGCATCACTCAGCGCCCCCACAGCATCACTCAGCGCCCCCACAGCATCACTCAGCGCCCCCACAGCATCACTCAGCGCCCCCACAGCATCACTCGGCGCCCCCACAGCATCACTCGGCGCCCCCACAGCATCACTCGGCGCCCCCACAGCATCACTCGGCGCCCCCACAGCATCACTCGGCGCACCCACAGCATCACTCGGTGCCCCCACAGCATCACTCGGCGCCCCCACAGCATCACTCGGCCTCGGCGCCCCCACAGCATCACTCGGTGCCCCCACAGCATCACTCGGTGCCCCCACAGCATCACTCGGCGCCCCAACAGCATCACTCGGCGCCCCCACAGCATCACTCGGCGCCCCCACAGCATCACTCGGCGCCCCCACAGCATCACTCGGCGCCCCCACAGCATCACTCGGCGCCCCCACAGCATCACTCGGCGCCCCCACAGCATCACTCGGCGCCCCCACAGTATCACTCGGCGCCCCCACAGCATCACTCGGCGCCCCCACAGCATCACTCGGCGCCCCCACAGCATCACTCGGCGCCACCACAGTATCACTAAGCGACACCACAGCATCACTCCGGGCCACCACAGCATCACTCCGGGTCACCACAGCATCACTCCGGGTCACCACAGCATCACTCAGCGCCCCCACAGCATCACTCCGCACCACCACAGCATCACTCCGCGCCCCCACAGCATCACTCAGCGCCACCACAGTATCACTAAGCGCCACCACAGCATCACTCCGGGCCACCACAGCATCACTCCGGGCCACCACAGCATCACTCCGGGCCACCACAGCATCACTCCGGGCCACCACAGCATCACTCCGGGCCACCACAGCATCACTCCGGGCCACCACAGCATCACTCCGGGCCACCACAGCATCACTCCGCATCACCACAGCATCACTCCGCACCACCACAGCATCACTCCGCACCACCACAGCATCACTCCGCACCACCACAGCATCACTCCGCGCCACCACAGCATCACTCCGCGCCACCACAGCATCACTCCGCGCCACCACAGCATCACTCAGCGCCACCACAGCATCACTCAGGGCCACAACAACATCACTCAGCGCCACCACAGCATCACTCAGCACCACATCAGTATCACTCCGCATCGCCTTTGCACTAGTACACCACCACATCATCATCACTCAGCAAGACCTGAGTATCATTCAGCATCACCTCAGCATCTCCTCCTCACCAGTCACCAGTCACCACTACCACCTCAGCATCACTCAGCACCACCTCAGCCTGCTCTCAGATTCTGGCATCTGTTAATTCTCCCCTAGCATCTGGCCGCTGCTAGTGTTAAAATACAGGTACTAGTTCCCAACCTTCACCCTCAGATTGTTTATGCCCCCTCAAAAAAAAGCTTTAACAAACAACCATTGGAATAGGCAGAAACAAGTTGCCAGCATTGCAAAACCAAAAGAAAACTGAGGAAATGTTTTATTGTAAATACTTTTTTAAATATTGTTGTTCAGTTGTACATAATGCCTTCTTGGTAATATATAAGGTAACAAAAATGCTTCTGACACTTTTTAATTAAAACTTTTCAGCATGCTGCACAGCAGCCACACTTCTCTACAGCACAGCTTAAAGACATTGGCAAAGTCAATAGCTCTGGCTAACACTTATAATGCCCAAAAGGCGAGACTTATTTGCTATGCCAATGCTTGTTTTATATAAGCAGCCCTCTTACTGACCTTGGCTGAGGCCACCCTCCTGTCCCACTGGAGCACAGCGTGTAGCCAGTCGTTCTTACGTAGAAATCTTGCCTTTACCAAGCAGCAAAGCTCAACTTTAATTGCATTAGCTCTTTGGCTAAGATTGTGAAATAACAACTATGATGTGGGGGCAAATTTGTTCCACAATAGAGTAAGGACCACTGTTAGAGGAGAGTGCCTCGTTTGCTGTGGTAATGCTATTGGCTGCGGAGGTCCATGACCTGCTGTTACCTACATTGGAGGTCAATACAAATGTTCTGAAGGAGATTTTTCAGCCAGACCAGGCCAGGCACCTACTGCACGTCTCTTGCCATTTAAGGAATGCCTTAACAAATACCAGCTCGGGGATTTGAGCAAAGACATTCTCTGGACTCTCAATCAACAGGTAGGTAGCTTGTCGCCACAGACCGGCACTGGGCAATCCTGATTACTTGACTATTCTTTGGAAAGTCTCTTGGTCGAGACATCCACCACAAAAGTCAACTGAAATTTCTTTCCTCCGACAACTCCTAAAGGTGAGTCTAAACCATGGAGGCCTTTGGCAAGCGTTTGTTCTCTTCTGCCTGTCTTACGTCAGTCAATGCCAGATGCCTCCTGGGCCACTACAAGCACTCTTAATGGGATACGGTTAGCCAAACCGGCAGTTTCAGAAGACTTACGGTGTCTTTAGCACAAACCATACAGAATGGCTGAGATGTGGCAAACTTTGTTACTCTGTCTGTCCTCGACAGAAATGATTGCTTGGGCCAGACAATTGACACAAGTGTCATGCCTTAGTGCCTCACCTAGATGAGGTCTACGGACTTCACCAAGGATATCCAGGCATCTTTAAGGGACATGACATTTGACAGCTCAACGCTTTAAGGAACGTTGTACCACAGAGTATTCGCTGGAGCTGTCTTCCCATACCAGTCAATTTTCTCAACATTTTTTTCCTTTCAATGGCTATGCCAGGGGCTTTCAATATTGCCAACCCCAGACTCTGCCACCACAACAACTTTCTCAGCCATTTCGTGGCTGAGGCAGCAGCTTCTGGAGACCACATTCAGGGAATGAGGGACAACATCAAACTCAGTAGCCCACCTCTCCGGCACCCCAAAACCACTTTAGTGTGTCCTTTTCAACGCACACCTACCCTGTAGGAGTCATGATAGAAAATGTCCTCCAAGCGTGGCAAGCAATTACTTCAGACATAAGGGCCTCCAACTTGTCAAATTGGACTATGCCTTTTCAATTCTTGCAACCCCACCACACTGTCCACCCCTATCACCGAGACTGACAGAGAAACTCCTATTCCATTTTGTAGCAGAAAGTGCATTCTCTTTTGACCAAAGGAAGCCATACAGAGTGTTCGGGCCTCAATAGCAGGAACTGGGTGTAATTCCTTGTGCCGAAGAAGGAAGGTGGCCTCATCCTATTTTAGATCTCCTCTCTCTCAAGCTTTCCTGTGAAAGGGCAAATTCAAAATGCTCACGCTGGCCCAAGTTTTATCTGCCCTGTATCCTGGAGACTGGGGGCAATGGGCTTACATGGGCCATTTTTCCATATTCCTGCCTGCTGCCCATAAGCATTTTGTGGTTTATAGAGGACTCAGATCAATTTCAATTTGTGGTTCTCCTCTTTGACTTACTTATGCCACCAGGGTGGTCATGAAAGTGAGGGCAGGGGTTGCAGTGCACCTTCGACGGTTGGGTGTACCAGTCTTCTCATAACTCGATGACTGGCTGTTGAAGGTGGGTTCACACTAGGCAGCCGTAGAAAACCTCCAGATGACCGCTAACCTTCTAACATGATTGTGGTTCACTATGAACATGCCGAAGTAACACCTCACTGCTTCGTAGACGCTCAAGTTTATCTGAGCCATCCTATATACAGTGCAGTTGTGTGCCTTCACCACCAGAGTGGAGAGTTCATGACATTTAGCCTATGATCTGGAGGTTTCAGCCTGTGTCCTGGATCTCAGAGAGGATGGCATAGAGGCTGCTGGGACTCTTGGGCTCATGCATACTGCTGATCAACTACATCAGATGACACAAGCAGGCTCTGCAGTAGGACCTGAAGTCCCAGTGAGCCCAGCACCAGAGGAGCTTATCTGACTCCATCCACGTTTTTGGAGGATATAGCAAAACAACTGTGGTGCTGGCTGCTAGATCACAATTGGGCCAGTGGCAGACTCCTTTCTTTGCACTACTGAGTTGACAGTGATGACTGATCCCTAGCTACTGAGTTGGGGAGGCCAAAGGGGAAAGGTGAACACGAAGGGCTCTGGTCCCTGGCAGAAACCTGCCTCCACATCAATCTGTTAGAATTGCTGGCAATCCGCTTGGTGCTGAAGGCCTTCCTAGCCTCATCAAAGGAAGATTATTACAGGTTCTCAAAGACAACACTCACCATGTATTACTTCAACAAGCAGGGTGGAGAGAGTTGTTGGATCCTCTGCCAGAAGGCTATACCCCTCTGGAAGTGGCTATCTTGCCACCCTATTTCTCTGGTTGTGAACCATCTGGCAGGATCTCTAAATGCCAGACAGACCAAGTCAGTTGCCAACGTCTCGTTGATCATGAATGGTAGTACACCTAAAGGTGGCTTAGGACGTTTTCCAGCAATGGACAGAACCCTGGCTTGATCTTTTTGCCACCACTGAGAATCCTCAATGGCAGCGGTTTTGTGCGCTAGAGTTCCCAGGAAAGCTCTCTCTCTCTCTGAAATGCATTCAACATAGACTAGAGCCCAGAACTCCTGTATTCCTTTCTGCCTTTACCCGTCTTGACTCGAGTTCTGAAAAAGATCAAGACTGGTCAGACTTAAGTCATCCCAGTATCTCCAGATTGAACCAGAAGGGTATGTGTCCAAAACCTCTTGGCATGAGCATCTGTACTGTAATCAAGCTTCTGTTTTAGGAGGATCTACAGTTGCAACTACTGAGTATGGTCTTACTCCCGAACGTCAACACTTGCACCTGCAAGCGTGGAGATTGAGAGGCAGCAGGTGGGTTCCTTTGATCTTCCTCCCGAAGTCATTAATGCTATTCTGGCAGCCAGGTACCCATCTACAAAATCTGTGTATGCTGTTCGCTGGTAAAAGTTTGTAGCTTGGTGCAGCACTTGTCAGATTGTCCTGCTTAAGCTAAGCTGTATGAAGTATTTTTTTCTTTTTTTGGTATTGACCTAACAAGAACTTTCATTGGGCACTGTTAAGGGATATTTGTCAGCTCTTTTTGAGGGAGCCGGATCAGCCCAATTTGTTTAAATCAAAAGTTGTGATGAGATTTCTTAAGTTTACAACACGTTTCTGCTGAAGCCCCTTGTGATGCTAGGGTGGGACTTGATGTTGGTTTTCACTTTTCTAATATACCTTCAATGTTAGCTAATGCACAACTATCCATTTTGTCGCTTGACCCTGAGAACAGTCTTTCTGGTCGTGATAACGAGAGCTTGTCACAAGAGTGAGATGTAGACACTTTTGGGCCAGCCAATTTAGATAACATCCTTTCCAGACAGGCTGGCGTTGAGAATTCAAGCTGTATTTCTCCGGAAGGTAGTAGCACCTTTTCATGTCTGGTAGGCTATCACCCATCCAACTTTATTCGACCCGACATCCTTCATAAGTGGATGAGAGAACCATCATTTAGACCGCAGGAAAGCCCTCACTTTCTACATTGACCATACCAAGGACCATAGGGTGGACTATCAACTCTTTGTGGTATTCTTGGGAGCAAAGAAGGGAGGACAGAGAAGAAAATAATTATTTCTAAGGGAATTGTACTCTGCACAAAAAAATGTCATATGCTTGCCAGAAAGCAGTCCTCTGAAGGATTAAGGGTTCATTCCACTTGAACCAAGGCCCCTACTACTGTATTGGCATGTGGAGTGCCCGTCTTGGATATAAAAAAAAATAAGTGATAGGTGGAATGCTTGAATTAATCTCAGGCAGTGGTAATTACTCAGGCTTGGTGATTACTCGGGCCGCATCCCAGTCCAACCTCAGTTTGTACCCAGCTATATGCCAATAAGTCGTAACCCTGCTCCAATAGGAGCAGTGCATCTAAAACTGTAAGGCCAGGTCCTCTCTAAACCAGACATAAGCAACCCAAGATCGGTTTTGCTCTAATTGGGACTCTTCAGTTAGTTATCCTGGACATTGGTTATACTGTTACATGGGCATCAGTACATCATTCACCAAGCACTTCTCCCTTGACAGTCGTATCTAACTGGAAGGGCATTTCTCTCTTTCGGTCCTGTGGGACTTTTTTGTCTTAGCCATTACAGAGAGTAACTACCAGGGGAGGTTCACATTTGGTGTCGATTCACAGGCTGCAGTTAGAAGTATGCAAAAGAAACAATTTATGGACGTAACGCTGGACAATGCAAACATTCACCCCCAGTCACAAGGATCTGGGTTGAATCCATCATTCTTTTGCTCAGAACACCACCCCAGTTTGGACTCAGCCATATGCAAATCAGTCTTGACCTGTTCCTTATGGGAACAGTCCAGGCTGAATAGTCCATCAATTTTACTTTTTGCATTTGTCACCCCAAGTGGGACTGGTATGCTCCGACAGGGATCCGGTACTCTCCATGTCACTGAAGTCAAACTATCCTGACTGATGAGGGGTGAAACCCCGAAACCGGTCCTAGGATGCTTGTTTCCAGTCCAGGTAGGACCTGACCTGGCAGTTCGCGTTGGACTGTTCCCATTGGCCAAAGGGTCAAGGCTGATTTGCATATTGCTGTGTTTCAACTGAAATGGCATGGGGAGCAAACAAACGATGGATTTAGGCCAAGATCTATGTACTGGGTAAATGTAAGACATTGTTCTGAATTTTGTACATCAATTGTTCATTTTGCATTTGTCACCCCAAGTGGGACGGGTATGCCCAGACGTGGGTCCTGTGCTCTCCATAAGACTGGAGTCAAGCCATCCTGGATGATGAGGGGTGAAACACCGAAACCGGTCCTAGGATGGTTGTTTCCAGTCCAGGGAGGACCTGGCCTGACAATTCGGTCTGGACTGTTCCTATTAGGTGCAGGGTTAAGACTTATTTGCATATGGCTGGGTTCTAACTGGAATGGCTTGAGGGGGCAAAAAAGCAATGGATTTAGGCCCAGATCTCTGTACTGGGGTGAATGTATGACATTGTTCTGCATTCTGTCCATAGATTTTTCTTTTTGCAGTTAAAAGTATCCATCAAAAAAATAAGTTACTTACCTTTGGTGAAGCTCGTTCTATGGGATACTAAAACGAATCGCAGATTCCTTGCCAATCCTCTCTGCTCCCTATTCTGTGAAATTGACTCTTTTCCCATCTAACAATTGTACAACCTAGAGATCTCCACATTGGTGAAATTAATTTGCCAATAGGTTCTGCATATGAGAGCGCAGACATGCCTTCAAAAGCAACTGACATCAGCCAGACTGGGTGGCAATTATATACGTCCCGCTCGTCCATATCAGAGCAGAACAACATTGGTGGGGAACCACACGATGCCACCTGCCGACACGCAGGAGTTTCTAGATCAAGTCTGACACCTGGGGGAATATTTATAAGATGATGAATCTGCAGTTGGTCGAAGTATCCACCAGGAAGAGTGTTAACGAAGGTAAGTAACTTGTTCTTTAGGACAGAATTTTATGAGTTCATACTGATATTTTTTATCATAATCCTAGATTCTACTAGGAGCCAATGGAGGCTCTAGCAAGCATCTGAAACATGAGTATTGTAGGGAAGAGTAAATATAGCTTGCACCCCAGGCTTTTGCAATACCTATAATGTTTCAGTATTTTTGATAAACGTGCTTGCTAACAGAGCATTGCCTTAATCCATTTTGGAACCAATGACTGCTCTAGAAATGATTGCCTGGTTTACAAAAGAGGATATGTATTTAATTTTTAGTATGATATTTAGGTGGTAAGTTTTGCCAAGCACAATATCTGATTGACTTGGTCCCCCATGGACATACTTTAAAAAAAGTAATCCTCTAGTGCTTTGATCTTGACTTTTACATCCACTTCAGCTGAGCTACCAATAATGGATTGATATTCCACTGTAGGGAGCGCCCACCACCAAGAATTCTGTCTTGTCCACATTGAGGGCTAGCCAATCCTCATTCATCCACACTCTGATTGTTTAAAAAAACCAAGGCTACTTCCTTTCTGTTCCAGCGGTACCCCCTGGTCAAACAAAGTATCATCCCCGATTCAGCAAACTAGTGATAATATTTTCATGAGTGATTGTCATAAGAGCTGAGGCTAACAGAAAAGAAGGATTAGACAAGCCAGTAGGTCTCACCTTTACAATGCAATTGCGGAGCTGTTGGTTTGCCAATGTTTGTTTGCGAAGTATTGTTTAAAAAAGGTAAAAGAAAACACATTTCAAGGCACTGGAGAAAACACAAACACTTATTGTATGTTGTCTCAAAACTGTACATTTAACTTAATGTTTTCAATCTTTATGAGATAATGTACTTCCCCAAATATTTTTCACTCAGGAAACTGAAAAGAATTAAAAAAAATAAGGTGTCAGAATGTCATAAGAAACATTTTGCAAAGTCCAATGTTCTTTCCACAAAATTCAATCATTTGTTCCTCTGCAGTAGCCCAGGCAGCAAGTTCATGGGTCTCCTGGAGAAGTGTCATACTAAGTGCACTTTCTGCCTCAGACACCAGTGGAATGAGTGCAACAGGTGGCCCTTCCCCCAGCATTAAGACATCCCTTTTGTGCCAAAGATTTTGCTTTCATGCAATGTGTGGAATGCAGGAAGTAAAACAAAAACTAATCTTAAAGTTTGCTTTTCAGTCATACGCCAGCAAATACATCCCCATTACTGTGTTTCCAAGGAACCTTTATTTGGTTGTCGAAAACCATCAAAGGAGTACAAAAGAAAAATACATGTATTGCATCATGAGATTAGTGTATAAAATATCTTTGCCAGAGAATATGCAATAGAATCAGTCATTGGTACCGACAATTGAAAGGGCCTAATTATGAGTCTCCGTTTTAGTGATACAGTTTGAATACAATAGGTTACAGCATGTATGCAATCATTAAAAATACTATAAAAATATGAAAATTAAAAGTTCAATAAAAAGAATATGACTTAAAACTTGCAAAAAATACAACAAGGGATTGAAGTCTTCAAATTTATACTCCTGGCATTACCATCATGAAACTTTTTTGAGCAAACCATAGCAATATATAGGTATCAGGAGTTCTAATCAGACCCATCATATAAGAATCTCCAAGAAAAAAAACTTTTGACGTTTAAACCAAACATTTGTCAAAAATTGACTGATGAAAAACACAATTATGGGTGAATTATCACTCTTCATAATCCTAAATGCTGTTAAAAAATTAATCCCCCCAATGTTTAAGCATAACTAGTGCAGCCATTTCCTATGGTATCCTTTGTATACGGGCCACACAAGCAGAATGTGTTTAATCGTTTCAGGAGCAGAACCACAGGTGGGATACAGATTGGTAGACAGGGTCTTGCTCCATTTACTTGTAGTGGATCTTAGGGATAAGCAATTGAACGCACAAGTAAAGGCTCTTTTATAAGGGGGAGAGTTAAAGTGTCTAGGAAGGACTCCAAGCAGGGACCAGACCTAAATTCAAGAAACCAGTTGGTTAGTGACCCATTAGAGCCACCAATAACATAACGCTTGTGAACATAAGCCCAATATCATGATTTTAAAATGCTAATTTCAGCTTTGGAAAGGGATGCACAATCGTCCCAGAGTTTTAAGAGCACCTGTCTATTACCAAGCAAGTCTCTGTAATCTCTTAGTTCTGATGTAGACCAGAGACGGACCCAATAATCCAGGGGTTTCCCAATAATCCAGGGGTTTCAATGAGGCAGAGTCAGAGATTCTGCGCATGTCAAAGAAGAGTGGAATTAGAGGGATGCTAACTGGAACTGGGATCAATGTTCTGGCAAAATCATTCTCATCAATGTCTAGCTGACAGGTGACATCATAGCCCCACAATTCCATGCCATATATTGCAGCGCATTGTGCCTTTGTGCGGTAAACATCTAGGGCAGGGTAAACCGAGCAGCAATGTGTTCTCCTATGCAGCCGCCAGATAACACTTAACCTATACTGGACCAGCAACATGCTTTTTGTGAGTTGGAGGTCCCCATTTGAATTAATATGAAATCCTAACCCCCAACTAGTCAAATCTGTTGACAATTTCCAGCTGTTCATTTCTAACTTGGATTGTACAATTCTTCGCAGCACTATTCCCCAACGCCAAATACTTTGTTTTGATGGCATTTATTTCAAGCCCTCTAGTGCTGCAAAAACCTGTCAACCTGTGGATCAAAATCTGGAGCCCCATTGGAGTTTTGGAAATGAGGAGCGAGTCGTCCGCAAACAGAAGTTTGTGCACCTTATTGCCACTTCATGGGGGTGAGTCGTTCCTGTAGTCCAACGTTTTTTTCACCTCATTGTTGACATATAGGGAGAATAATGTCAGGGCGTGGACACACCCCTGGTGTACTCCTCTCAATATTGAGATTCACTTGGTCAGCTCCCCATCTCTGCGCCAGCGAACTTCGTCATAGTTTTTGTTGTGCAGTCTTTCAGTAAATTGGATCAAATTAACAGGGGCGCCCACATCAACAAGGACTCTCCACATTTTCTCCTGAGGAACAAGGTTGAACGTGGCTCGAAGATCAACAAAGGCCAAGTATAATTCCAGATTCAGCAATGAAATGTACTTCCAATGTAGGATGGCAAATTTAAGGACCTCGTCGTAGGTAATGATCGTAGAACGAAACCCAGCTTGAAGGGGGGACAGAATGTGCCTATCCACTGCCCATTGTAAAAGTTTATCTAAAACTTGTTTGGCAAAGAGTTTCTGTAGGTTATCAATGAGGCTTTTATTGGCCTGTAGTTGGATGGAATACAGGTGTCACCCTTTGTGTAGACGAGGATTATTTCCGCCTCCCTCTATGAATCTGTAATACTCCTGCCCCCCAGCAGAGATCGAATTAGTTAGAAGATTAATTTACAATGCCCCTTCTATTGGCTCCGTTTCATACAGATCAACCGGTACTTTGTCTGGACCGGGGGTATTTGATAATTTTTCAAATAGAACAAACCATCAGGGAGTGAATGCCAAAGGCCCGCATGTGCAGGTCATAATGTGCCATGATGTCAATATAGAACACTACAATACCCCAAACATAAAACAAATCACAAAGGAGCAATTCTCAAGCAAATACTCAAAAAACAATCACAGTACAACATATCCACTACATTATCATGACATTGTCCACAGTCTCGAATAGTCCATTACAATTTTAGTGATTGCTTGTCTTTAAACCTCCCAGTCTGTGCCTACACCAAACATATTTACCTGGTGTGTCATATCATTGTCTATGTTTGCCTATCTCAGCCATTATCAACGGAGTAGGTCTGTAAATAGCATTTCAGCGGTTGCCAGATATCACAAGAGCATGAAGTGATGGGAAATATTGTGGCATAGACAACACTAATGGTTTCACATTATATAAGGTCACAAAGCCAAGCCTGTACCTATGGTGTTTGTGCTCCTCCCCAATGCAAAGAGACTTGGCGTTTTGCTATGAATATAGCTATCGCAGAATACCTTCTAATACTTCTCTTAAGTGGCTTGACATATCCCAATAATGACATCAGTGGTGTGGGTTTTATAATATGTTCCACCATGATGGACAAGTGACGAAAAATGTCTTCCCAATATGCCCTTACAGGTGCACAATGCAATGCAAAGTGAGAAAAATCTACCTCTGGTTCCATACATCTAGCACATGCATTTGATATGGTGGGGTTTATTTTGGATAATAATTTCATCGTTACATACACTCTATGGAGGTATTTAAAATGTAATAATTTATGCCTATTATAATTTTTTGATGAATCGTGTTTGCTCACAATAGTACCATACGCTGTCAGTAATAGTATTGCCAAGATCACGTTTCTAGGATGCCCGGGCTACCGTGCTCACTGCAGGACAAAGGGATAGTGATAAGTGGTATAGACGTGAACCTAAATGAGTGCCGTCTGGTGAGCTTATAACAAGTGGAAGTGGGGGAAAATCATCTGGTACCGTTGATGAATCTGGTATAGCGTCCAATAGGCCAACAGATTCTATAGAGCAGGAATCTATCCATATATGTAGCGGTTCCCCGGGAGGCGAGTTCAACAGTCGTACATGGTCTGCAGTCTATAAACAAAACTCCCACCTTTTGAAGTCTATGCTTGACAAAAACGTCTTTTTAGTAAGAGTCTCAGTGGTAGGTGGTAGCCACGAATTATCCGATAATGGTATATGTGGATAGTATTGGGACTTGTATTGTAAGTAACTCCTTAACTTGGTGGATGCCCAGCATGTCGTGGGTAAGGTTAGGATTTCTGTGGGTCAGGCCCTGGGGTAAAATCGTCAAAAGCGAGTTAGGGTATATCTGAGAACTGTCGGGTTTGAGGTATTGAAGTCGGGCATCTGGGTGATACCAGTAGTATGTGAAGTGAACTTGAGCAACCAGGTAGTACAAGTAAAAATCAGGGACTCCAAACCCCCCGTTCGTATGGCATAGTCAGGGTGGTCCAGCTTATACATGGTTGCTTACCTGCCCAGACCAGTCGAATCAACAGCGACCGGAGTGTATTGAAAAATGTCGCAGTCAAGGCAATGGGAATGTTTAAAAAGAGATATAAAAATCGTGGCAGTACCACCATCTTTAGGATCGCAGTCCTGCCAGCCATGGAGAGGGGAAGCTTCGTCCATTTGTCTATCTGTGTCCCAAATTGGTCTGTCGCGAGACCATAGTGTAGACAGATGACTTCGGGGGCGCTGTAGTGTAAATAAATATCCAGGTATTTAGGCGGGTCAGTGCATCACCGTAGGGGCAACTCGAGGTCCACTGGGGTAGTAGCTGGGGTCAACAGAAAGATTTCCGACTTGGCCCAGTTTATAACTAAGCCCGAGTACACCCCAAATCTGACCACCTCTCTCAAAAGAGGGGACAAGTTCTCAGCCGGTTTACATACAAACAGCATTACATCATCTGCATAAAATGAAGCGTCAAGTGGGCCCGAATGTAACTTTGTCCACGATGAAGATGTTGTTCTTGGCTGTGATGGGCATGTGGGTTCATAGCTATAATGAATAATAGTTGTGAGAAAGGGTACCCATGTCTGGGGCCACGTGATAAGGGGAACTGAGTTATTACCCCATTAACCTTCAGCCGAGCCACCGGGTTTGAGTACAACAGGCGAACTAAGTTTAGAAAGCCAATAGGTATACCAAATTTCTGCATTACAGCATATAGAAAGGATAAGCATAAGGCATCAAAGGCCTTTTCTGCAAGTAGTAAAACAACTGCTGCCGGTAGAGTAGGTTCCATTTGATTCATTACTGAGAAAAACGCTCGTAAGTCGAGTGCCGTGGATCTGCCGGGAACGAATCCAGCCTGAAAGGGGCATAGTGCGGTGTCTACTGAGAGTGACAGGTGAGTGGCCAATATCTTGGCAAGAATTTTATAATCGCCGTGTGTAATTATAGCGGCCTATAGGACTGACATTTACGTGGTAACTTGCCTGGCTTAAGCAATAGTGTAACTATGGCTTCATGCTTTGTTGGGGAGAGGGGTCCTCTCTCTAGTGCCTCATCGTATACATCCAGGAGACATGGAGCCAATTCCTGTTGATATGCTTTATAAAAGTCCCCAGAAAGGCCATCAGAGCCAGGGGCATGGCTGCTGGCCAGATCTTTTATCTCTTGTTTGATTTCTTTCACATCTATCGGGGAAGGCAAAAACTCATGCTGCCCCTCCTCAAGGCCACACCATAGCTATCTCCTGCAAATAGTCCATAAGGGCCTGCCCCGCCGGGGGGATCATACGTCTTGTACAGCTGGGTATAGTAATCAAGAAAGGTAGCAGAGATGTCTTCACCTCTTGTCAATGAGTCACTTACGTCGTTATCTGAATGTGTCACAAAAGTTGCTTGGTATTGTGGTCGGAGAAGGCGGGCAAGCATCCTACCGGGCCTCTCACCCTCCCCGTACACCCGGGCCATAGCATATTTGCTGAGATATTTAACTTCTCGGAGAGCTGCATCGGTGAATTCGGTCATTAATGCGGATCGGTCATGGAGCAGTTCCGATGAAGAGGCACTTAGCATGGCTGTGTCTGTCCTTTAATTTCTGTTCTAATTTCTCTAATTGTCCCCGGTATGGAGCGCAGCACACCAGCATGTTTCGAGATACAGACCCCACAAATAAATGCCTTAAAAGTGACCCAGAGCACCAGTTGTGAATCTACAGTTCCATCGTTCAACTCAAAATACTCCCGGATAGGGTCTCCTATTTCACTGCGAAGTACCAGATCAAGCAAAGCAGCTGCAGGGAATCTCCATAGTGGTCGCTGTTTGGGATGGAAGGGAAATCCACCACAAGTAAGACCAGGGCATGGTCGGATATAGTACTGGGCAAATATTCAATCTTTCGTACCTACAAAAGTAGTTGCGGTGTAAGATACCAATGATCTATTCGGGACCGTGAACCATGTGCAGCAGAGTAAAATGAGTAGTTACGGGTTCCCGGGTGGTTATCACGCCAGGGATCATCCAGCAGTGCTGCTTGTAATAGATTAAGCAGGCCCTTTGTGGCTTGTGGTCAATATGTGTAGCAAGTTTAGGAAAAAATTCAGAGGTGTCAGTATTTGGATCATATATGTTAATAAAAAGAACTGGCACATTCCCCAGTCATCCCTGCACAAGGACATATCTGCCTTCAGGGTCTGTCACAACTTCCGTGGCCTGAAAAAGGAAGGAGCAGTGCACCAATATACACACTCCATGCAAATATGTACTATAGCAAGAGAAAAAACGGTTCCCACCCCATGATGCGGCAAAACCATGTGTAGGGAGTGGCGAATAATGTGTCTCCTGGTGAAAGGCGACCTGAATGGAATGTCTTGACAGGTATGCTAAAACCTGTCTACTCTTTTTAGGACCAGATAGCCCTCTTACATTCCAAGATATGCACCGATGGGGCAAACCAGGGTTGTTTACATCGTCTAGAATCATTTAACCACCAATGGTCCCATTATTACAAGCTGGGGATATGGAATAGTGGCATACCGTACTATGCCAGAATAATGTGCTCTAAACCAACAAATAGCCAAACAATAACCATATTACCAAGAAAATCCCATCCCAACCCCTCTCCCCGACCCCCATCAGATACACAGAAATAAGGCACCCGGTGAATCCCAATTGAGGAACAGCAAACTGGAAAAAAGTGAAGGAAAAAGCAGGAGATCATCCTGAGGGGGTGGCAACGCTCTGGTGGAGCCATCATATTGAAGGATAGTCAACACTTGGGATGTGTCCCCCCAACCTGTGCCCGCATCTCGTACATAAGTCTGTATCGCCGAATGGAGAAATGGAGGGACGCTTCCGCTCCCCCAGTTTGCGAACCACCCGCCGACCCTTCCGTACAATAGTCCATGATTGCGCCAACGTCTTGTCATTGCAAGAAGTGCTCCATTTATATGGTGTCACAGTGGGTATCCATGGGCCATCAAGAGTCAGGACCATATTCGCCATCTCTTCTCTGCTGCTGAGGCATGGGCTGCTGTTTTTTCCAAAATGTGACCGCTGCATGGGGGGGGGGGGGGGAGAGAGTAAAAAATGTGGGTTTTATTGCCGATCTGGATACGAAGTCTGGTCAGTAACAACATGGCGTATTTGACATTCGCCTTCCTAAGAGATCGCTTCACGTCTACATATTTGCGGTGTGCATCTTGCACTAAGGGCATGAAGTCTGGAAAGAGAGAGATGTTTGATCCCTGGTAAGTGGGCAAGCCTCTTTTTCTGGAAGTTTGGCAATGTATCCTAGGGGATGTTTCTGGCGTCGGGGCGGGCCCCAATGTCCGATGTGCCCGTTCAACACCAAATGTAGGAGAGAAGGCCTCCCTGCCAAACGTCTCCACAAGGATGGAGTCAATTAATCTGGTCATGGGGTCATTGTTTGTGGTCTCAGCAATACCAGCGACGCAAATTTTGTTTTTGCGCTTCTAAATCTTCGGCCTGAGTAGCGAGTTGTTTGATTTGGCCCTCCGTCCTCTCCAGTCTTCTCTGAACAGAGGGCTGTGCATCTTCAAGATCTGAGATTAGCTATTCCGCAATGTCAATCTGGGTATTTTGCGCTTCCAGTCAGCCGTGGAGGTCTCCAGTCGACTGGTAAGAGTTTCTAAGCGGGAATCTATAACCCGGCCCGGACTTCAGCCATTATGGCAGCCATGCCCTCTAGTTGGCTCGGTTCTGGTTCCGTGGCGCTTTTGGCTTCATCACTTCTGGGGGTCTTCCCGCCCTCAAAATTAAGCTGACTCTGTTTGGGGTCGTTACGGCCCCTTGTGTATTATAGGGGGTGGGAAAGGAGCCCACCGGGGATGATTTGCACTTTAAACTGGTGATGCTCGAAAATGAAAGCAACTTGGCTCCAGTACCCAGCAGTTGGGCTCTCACCAATGTGCTGCCCATATCTAGCAAAAAATATGTAGTGAGCAGCTGCTGATTCTTGTGAAATGTGAAGAGGAATATTGTACTTCACATAATGTTGAATAGCCAAATGTGAAGTGATTATGGCAGTCACAAACTTGGATTTAGCTCTGCATCAGGGCAGAGTATAGTGTAATTCCACTGTAGCCCGGTGCTAAAGCATACATGCCAACCCTCCCGATTCAGGCGTGAGACTACCGATTTCAGGACTAGTCTCCCGCCTCCCGATTCCTGCAAGCAAAAACCCGATTCCTCAGGGGTTTCAGCTGACAGGGCTTGGTATGGTGTAACAAGCTAATTCTTCCAGAAAAAGTCAGAGGGGCGATGCATGGGCTAGGAGGGGTGAAAAACCAATTAAGCCTCATTAACAAGCGGATGGTCTTTTAAAGACCTGTGAAGTACTCGGGGCGGCTGTGTGTGTGTCCTTTTCAGGGGCGGGGGAGGAGGGGGGGATGAATGCACTGCCAGGCCAGGCAGTGTTCAATACTTGCATCACCCTTTCTCTGCCTGCCATTGCGCTCCATGCTTCTGAAAGGTCAGAAAAAGAACTTAAGAACCTGCATGTGCGTTTGAAATGTCCGATCCGGCAGCAGCACACTTCCAAAGCCCACACATGACAGTAACCCGATTCAAGGCCCCATTCTCCCGATTTGATTTTTTTTAAAAATCTCCCACTTTGCTCTTCTGAAATGTTGGCATGTATGGCTAAAGTGCAGTCAGCTGTGCGTTTGCTCCGTCCCACTCAAGGGCCACATGGAATATGCCCGTGACGCCTGTAAATCGGAGTGTGCGGATCCTACCGTCGCATGGCACAGCTTCCGCTCCCGCCGGCGTCGGGATCCATCTTGGCTCATCAGTCATTGAGGCGGGGCTCCAGCGTCAGTCTCAGGGCACGCTGGGTCGCTCCGCAGCCGGCTCGACATGCCGTGGATACGCTCACCGGGCCCCTCCCTCAGGCTCACTGAGACCCCTGTCGACTCGGGCCTGCGAGGGCAGCGTCAGGCCCGGGAGCTCAGCGGGTCAGGTCTCGGCACAGCGGTCGTCCGCAGGAGCGGTTCTCGGGTCGTCCGGTCACCCACCACATAGATGCCTCCACAGCATCGCGTAGGCAGGATCCATGCCATGAGTTTGCAGGTAGGCCAATATCCGATGGCGATGGCTCAGGAGCTTCCGAGTCAGGCAGCCATCTTGGTCGCTGGCTTGGCCACGCCCACCCCTCTCTCCCATCCCGGCTTGTGATGATTGTAAATAACCAATTGTGCTTTTAGTGTTCATCAGGAGTGAACATTACAATGCCATCTGCCTTGATTTGTCTCCCTACAGATATAGCAGTGTCTGAGTTAACTGAGAAACAGAACATAAGAGGGGGTCAGTAGGGCACTCTCTTGTGTACAAGGAGGAGAAATATATAACCTAATTGTCAGGCTGTGGTAGTTAAAAGATCTTGCAGGCTAAGTGTTGCTGTCCGACGCTAGGCGCCAAAAAGCCCTATTGTCATTGGTCTTAGCCAAATGTAGCAAATCGTGCCATAGTTTATCTTCCTAAGTTGCCCGCTTACAACTCTTAATAGCTGTTCTTAGTACCAGTCTAGTTTGCTTGCATTCAGAATTGTACCATTTGACCTCCTTCCTGTGCTTTGGTTGCTTAAGAGAAGCATCCCTACAAAAAAATATCTTGCAATCTGTGGAAGAATTGATTATGTATGTTTAAAAAAGGAATCTCAGAACAGGGGAGGTCTTCATTTTTTTTTGTTGTTGTGTTTTTTTTAAATATATTTTATTGGTTTATGCATTCAAACAGTCAATACACAGATATTCAGTGTCGAAAACAGGGGAGGTCTTCATACTGTGACAAGAAACCCACATACAAACCGTACATTTCAGCATACAGCTCTTGACTTGCCAAGACATAAGGCCAAGAGACTCGTCTGCTATTGTTGAAAATACATGGTCCAGGTACTGTAGTCTGACAGCCTGTTGGATCTCTGCTTAAAGAATCACCAGAAAAAGTAGCCATCAGCGAATCGTGATTGCTGCACTTTTGGGGGTTAACTCTCATGTCCACTAATAGCTGCCACAGTCGTATGTCTACAAGGATGTCGTCTATGGTGCTTGAGTAGGGACCTCGTTTAAAAGTGGGTGCCATGCTCGTATCTGAAGTAGTGCGTCCATTGCAAGCAAGAGCGGAGACCGAGAAATTGTGCTGGTATTTCCCTGTTAAACTGTGGTAAATAAATAAATAATACCCTATTTTTGACTAGACATATATCATAACAGATAGCTCAATAAAATAAGAGTCAAGATTCGAGGTAGTAGGAGTTTTGCAGGTTTAATACAGCATAAGGACAGGAACAGGACAACCTGCATAGGAATAGGATGACAGGGCCCAGCAGGGCGACAGGGGCCCAGCAGCTGCTGGGGCTGGGTCTGGGATGAGCGCGCTAGCTTTTAATAACAAATACACGAGCATATATACATAGCGCAAACACATAGCATTACATTGCAGTAGGCGTAGCAGTGGGTGGAACAGAAGGCGTGACGCGTAGCAGTCGCGAAAGATAACAGTAAAAGTAGGTGTAACTGGGCGTATACATAGACATGTGGTGCAGACGTAACAGAATATGTCATGAATGGGCGGAAACATAGGAGGGGGCTACCTAAGGAGCCGGGACCTCTAACCTGATGGTGCGCGCAAACTGGCAATGACGTATTACTAGGAGAAGCTGGGGGCTATGAACTCTGTGCTAGGAGCAGAGACTAAAGTCTGGAGGGTCGGAGCGACATGTACCTAAACTCTATCTAGTATCTGATGTTTAGAGAACATGTTGATATAAACTAAGAGTCAAGAGGGGAAAGGCTAACTGACTCTAAGACTGGACCATGCATTATTCTACATGTAGTGCGTGATGAAGAGTATTAAATGACCATTAAATACAATATTCTCTAACATGGAGCCCTGAAGGCTAGACAATGACGGAAACTATTGATGCAGTTCAGTAGCTTAGGAATGCAGAGAAGGAGGACTGAACTGATAACTGGAATCATAACATAGTCTTGGCAGACTCAGAGGCAGAGCCAAGCTGCACCGGGCACTGCGAGGCAGGAAGTAAGTGAAAGGTCGAGGATACAGGTGGGGGCTGCTTCGCTCCTCAGCGAGGCTTCAGGAGACAGGAGCTGAATCTGATGTCCAGGTCCTTTTGAGGCCTAGAAACGGGGACTTTATAATGGAATAACGTGCACACTGAGAAACGTGGCAACGTAGCTTTACATAGGCCTGATATTCGTAGTATTCACGAGGCCTGGAAACCGGCATATTAGAGGTGGACACAACTATAATTGCGTCATTAATCAGACATGGGAAATGCATATGCATATTGGTCATGCACACATAACATATGATGGATGACACGTAGGGACACAGAACATGACAAAATTTACTTTTCCACATTCCCTCCTTGTCACTACGTTTTCATCAGGAAACATCAATATTCATGATACCATCTATCATTTCATATAGTACCATTTGTTCATCTCGAATTGTCTTGGAACGGGATTTAGAACGGGGCTTGGGACTAGGAATACAAGAGGTAGCACACATGCCACAAATCGCAGGGCCACATTGTATACAGAGGCAGCAGCTGAATATGATCGCTACTGCGATACCTAGAAAGGACAGGACTTTCCATCCCCAGGCGGAAATTATATTCCAGAACCAACCGGACCATGTCCAGGTGCCTGGATCTTGGTGTAACAGATGGGCAATTTTATGGAGTCTGGTTATAGCTGAATAAACAGACGGTGCGTTATTTGGAATGAAAATGCAGCAACTAGATCCGAGGACTCTACAGGCCCCGCCCCTATCGGCCAGTATGACGTCAAGGACGAGACGATTCTGTAAAACGACAATTCTCATAAAGGATTGCTCTTCGGTTAAGTTACCTAGAGCGGAGGCAGTTTCATCTACTACAGCTTCAAGGGTTCTTGTTAATCTACGAATTAGCTTACTATTTACAACTGTACCTAAATAAGGGAACACACCTTTATCAATATCAATGAATTGTTCTGCAGCAGTTTCAGTATAATCGACAATCGGGAGATTTCTCTTGTGTCTAGTATGTACTAGGAAGGAATTCCTATGGTAGTCAGGTGGGGCTAGAAAAACAGGTGGCAGTAGGAAAGCAATGTAACAGGTTCCCTCCCAATCGAGGGGCAGACGAACATATGCGGTTTGACCACAAACAAAATAAGAATGACGTGAAGCTTTAAAAATAGATTTCCCACTGTCACTATACTTGATAATAGTAGTACAATCACTATGTCCTACGTGTACGGAACCCTTATTTCGGACACATAATTCGCCTTTGACTGGTAATACTGAAATAGCAGGTGAGTCTGGAGTAGTATCAGACTGAACATTCAGGACCATGAAATTCGACGAATAATTACCTAATTTATATACTTCATTTTCTAGATCTAAACCTGTTCGGTGGGGGAAACCTTGCTTGTCTGGGAAACATGTGCTGTTAAGAAAAGACATATCTGTTAAGGATGACATTAACGTGGACCATGCTCCACACGAACCATTATGTGAGAATGGATAAGGAAAAAGTGGCAGAACTCCCTTCGACGTCTGGAAAGGGGGGAGTCGACCACACACCCAACAATTAGTGGCATTGCTGGTCTGGTGTGAATAATGTAACATGCGGATAAATGAGTTATTACGCATAGCGAGGCGGTATGAATATTCGTGAGGAGGCAGATCACTAAACGTGTGCTCTGCTGTAGCATTAGCAGGCTTATTTACATGAAGAACTGGGAAATATAGGAAAAAGGCATAACTGGTGCAGGAAATCAAAAGGCTGATGAATAATATGAAACTTAGAAAAACGATACATCGGTTTGAGTTTTTACTAACTCTCTCACTATGGGGGTCTATTTTATACATGTCAGAAACAGTCTAACCGTTTCACCTAGGGGAGGACTTATACAATCAAACTGACTGACTTATTTTACTAGACCGGAGTTTTTGCTTATACTCCTGCTGCGGAGTTTTCTCTACCAAGGGAGGGGTTGTATCAATGTCTTTTGCGGGACAGTCCTTAGGAACAATGTTTTGACAAGTCTTGATATCCTGGAAAATGTTTTTAGAGACCGGTTTCAGTCCTTTTAAAAGTTTAACGTGAGAAAGGTGTATCCATCCTTTTCGGCCTTCCAACTTCACGGCTGTACGGGTGGTGAGGAGGACCTGACGGGGCTCTTTCCATCGAGGCTCCAGCGGACTTGATCTGTCAAAGTTACGGACCATCACCATGGAACCTGGAACGATTTCATGCGGTGCCACCTCGGTATTGTCTGGAAATGCGGCAGCAACCTGTGAACGACATGAGTTGAGGGCAGACATCAAGGAAGCTAGGTAATCTGTCAGCATATTACATGAAACATCAGTAATACTTCGGGGTCTAGGAGTACCCCACATGTTAGGGGGGCGGCCGAATACGACCTCATACGGGGACAGACCTGATCTGGAATGTGCGACCATGCGCATATAAAACAAAGCGACTGGCAGAGCTACTAGACAGTCCACACCCTTATCTTTACATATTTTTGCAATTCGAATTTTCAGAGTCTGATTATGTCTCTCGACTAGACCGGCTGCTTCGGGATGGCGTACACAATGGAACTTCCACTGGTACCCTAACAACAGGGAAACGTGCTTCATCAACTCAGATGAGAATGGCTGACCGTTATCAGAATATACGACTCTAGGGAGTCCATATCGAGGGAAGAACTCACGAACCAACTGCTTGGCAGTGGTCGCGGCTGTATAATCTGGGACTGGATATGCTTCTGTCCATCTGGACAAAGCGCATACAACTACAAGGACATACTTGAAACCTCGACATCGCTCCATCTGAATATAATCCATCTGGAGGACTTCAAAAGGGTGGTCAGGAGGCTGGAAACCACCTTGTTCCACCGGGACACTTTTACCTGGATTAAACTGACAACATATCATACAGGTACGGACTTTCTGCTTGGCTGCAGCTCGTAAATGCTTGTTGAACCAAATGTTCTGGATACTGTCTAACATAGCTTTTTCTCCTAAATGTGCTGGACTATGTGCGGTATTAATGATGACTTGAACCATAGAGTCGGGGAGAAACCATGTGGCTCTACCCTTCGTTAACCATCCTTGATCTGTCTGGACCCCTCCTTGTTCAGACCACTTCTTGATTTCTTCGGGAGTAGCATGTAACTGGATATCTATGACATCTTGTGTAGGGTCCTTAACTGTCATACATGTAATCAGATCTGGAGTATGTGTCTGTGTCGGATTAGCTTGAGTGTCTGGAGTCTGTGCTGTAAGCTTGGCTGTGCGATCTGCTAGATCATTACCTTGGGAAATAATGTCAGTAACTTTCGTATGTGCTTTGCATTTCATGATAGCAATGGATGTCGGTAAATGTATGGCATCTAACAGAGCTTGAATAAGGAGACCATGCTGAATCTTGGTTCCATGAGAAGTCATGAAACCTCTCTCCTGCCAGAGCACTCCAAAGTCGTGTACAACTCCAAATGCGTAACGTGAATCTGTGTAAACATTAACTTTCAGGTTCTTGGCGTGTATGCAGGCTTGTGTCAGAGCAACTAGCTCTGCTGCTTGAGCGGACAGAGTATCAATGCGGTGTGTTTTAATAACTTCGGTGTCAGTAGTCACTGCGTACGCGGCGACTAGTTCTCCTGTACTAGTTCTCATACATGAACCATCCACATAAAGTGTCAGGTCAGGATCTGGTAACGGAATGTCTGTCAGGTCTTGTCTTGGCTTTGTCGTAATGTTAACTACTTCCACGCAATCGTGTGTGGCAGAATTTGAACTAACTGATGGTAACAGTGTAGCAGGATTCAGAACGTTGCAGCGTCTAATATCTATGTGTGGCTGAAACAGTGTCAATTCATAACCTGTTAAACGTGCAATTGTCAAGTGCTGAGTTTGTGTTCGGTTTAAAAGAACTTCCACGGAATGTGGAACTTGTACTGTCAAGGTATGTCCTAAAACTATGGAATCACTTTGTCTAATAGCTAGTGCTGTGGCTGCAACTGACTTGAGGCACGCAGGCAACGCCTGGGCGACTGGATCTAGTGTGCTCGAAAAATAAGCACAGGGCTTGTATTGTCCTGCTTGATCTTGTGTGAGAACAGATAATGCTGTACCTTCACGTTCAGTAACGAAAAGTGTAAAAGGCTTACTGTAGTTCGGTGTAGCTAGAACTGGGGCTTGACATAAAGCTTTCTTTAACTCGTTGAAACTAAGTGTATGTTCAGATGTCCAAGGGAGAACAGTCGATACGGCTGCCTCCTGTGTTGTTAACTGTATCAGTGGCTTGGCTAGAAATGCATACTGAGGAATCCATTGTCTGCAGTAAGAAGTGAGGCCAATAAAGGCACGTACCTCCTTCTGGGTTCTGGGCTGGGGAAGACTCGCTATTAACTGGATACGGTCTGGTGTCAACTGCCTACCCCTCTTGGACAGTAAGTGTCCTAAGTATACCACTTGCTGGACACAGAATTGAAGCTTCGAAGGTGACACCTTGTGCCCCATCTCGGCTAGGAAATACAGAACCGTCAGTGACGCACGCTCGCAGTCACGTTCAGAACGGGCTGTGATCAGTAGATCATCGACATACTGGAGCAGGGCAGTGTCAGTTGGCATGTGAATGTTGTCTAGTTGTCTCTTGAGTGCTTGACTATAAATACTAGGGCTTTCTGTGAAACCTTGAGGAGCGCGTGTGAACATATAGCTCCTTCCATTTAAACAAAATCCGAAAAGAAACTGGCTGTCTGGATGAATTGGAACACTAAAAAATGCATTCTTGAGGTCGATTACAGTGAAGAACGTGGCTTCGGAATCAATGGCTGTCAATAGGGAAGAGATATCTGGGACAACTGGGTACTGAGGAATAATACATTTGTTAAGTTCTCGTAGGTCAATCACTAATCGATATACTGGGGGTGCATTTGGATCAGTACGTTTCATGACTGGAATGATCGGAGAGTTACATACATTGGAGTCAGTTTCTACAACTACTCCTTGAGCGATGAGCTCGTCAATAATTTTGGATAAGGCTGCTACAGCCTCAGGTGGCAATCTATACTGCTTGATTCGTGGTAACACTACACCTGGTTTGAGAGTCACACGATAGGGTGTGATTTGCATGTAACCTACATCAGTTGGACCTTGCGCCCATAAATGCTGCGGAACTTTAGACAGTCTGGAATCAAAATCTCGTAATACATAGTGACCCTTAAAGTCACGTAGGAACAGACGTATTCCCTCTGGGGAACAACATATAACGGCACCTAACTCTTTCAGTGTTTTAATGCCTAATAGATTTTCTGGACATGACTTAGTAAGTAACAGATCAGTAGTGCGGGACAATGGACCTACTTCTAGAGTAACTGGCTTAGATATCTCATTAACGATAGGCTTTCCTGAAAATCCAAGGGAAACATTTCTTGAGCCTGAGAGCGGAGCCCCTGGAACTTCGGCGTGACTAATTGTGGTCCTACTTGCCCCTGTATCAATCAAAAACTTTCTGTCTTTCCCTAATACTTGACTGTGAACATAGGGACCTTCTTGATCTACAGGTATCTCGATGAGAGGCAAGCCTACCTCCCTCTCTAGGCTGTTTCATGAATATGGCTGGTACTCTGGATACTCAGACTGTGCATACTGGTACATCTGCGATGTAACGTGCTGTGTTGCAGCAATAGGCTGCGGTGCTGTAACTGTCTGTGGTGCATTCTGTGGCTGAGGAATCTGTGAAACTTGCTCTTGTCTAGGCGGACGTGGTCTTTCTTTAGTCTTACCGGTAGCTATGTTATGTTTCAGAACTGCACACTCATTTATAAAATGACCTGGCTGTTTACAATAATTGCAGTTCCCTTTAACGGGAGCTGCAGGATGACTGGCTTGATTCGGACCCCTCTTCTGACTGTCTTGAGGAACAGATTGTGCAACTAGTACTTTCATTTTCGTGTCTTTCATACGTTTTCTTTCGTGTTCTTGCTCTTCCCTGATTCTATTCTGGTGATACTGGAGCATCTGGAGCATCTGGGACGGAGTATTTGCTTGCCAGGTGCTTTCGACTTTCAGAACTCGGTTTTTAATTGGTGGACTTGAATTCTCGACTAATTTAGTAACAAAAAGGTGAGGGTATGACTCACTACTTGTCTTGAGACCACTGTTGATACTGAAACATTTTTCAAATCTAGAATAAAAATCACTAATATCTTCATCTTGTTTCTGTTTACAGGCTGAGATTGCATCCCAGTCTTCTTTTCTCGTTGTTAATAATCTGGGTAGAACTTGAATTAATAATTCTGGTAATTCTTTACATTTCTCTCCTAGACCAGTACCTGGTACACGTATCTTATCTTCTGCTTCTAGGACTGCCCAATCTATCTTTTTCTCTCCCACCTCCCATTCTTTCTCTTTGAGCTTTTCATACACCCCTGCGGGTAGCAGAACCTTTAACATTTTAATGATATCTGGGTATGTGTATTCTCCCATACGGAGCATGTCTTTTAATTCTCGATGGAACCCTGCTGGATCTTTGTCATGACAGGGAATTAATTTCTTCATTTCAAGGAGTTCCATCTTTGTGATCGGAGTGTATACAAACACTCGCTGCATTTCGCCACCCGTTCCTTTAACTGGGTGGACTTCTCGTAACGGATTCTGTCTGTCTATGTAGAATGATTTACTTTCTGGGGGTGAGACATGAACAAAATGCGGGTTCAAGAATGTTCTATATTTGTGACGCTGTTCTAGAATGACACTAATTAAATCGGTACCTAGACCTCTCCATTTATACTGGAGTAACTCGTTCAGGATATCATGTAACGGACCTGGATCAGAGTGCTGACCCTCATACAGAGTAATGAGGTACTGAATCATATACATACCCACCAGTCGCTGCTCGGCTGGGGGCAATTTCAGAAACATTTGTGCCACTATTTCGTCTGGAAAAGTGGTAGAATCAGTAATCCATCGGACTGCTGATCGGACTAGTTCTTGTTCATGCATAGTACTTAACTCACTATAACCGATTCGTGATTTCAGAATGTGATCGGTAGCTTGAAATACTTGTTCTAGGGAACCTTGTTCTGGTGCTGGATGATGGAAAGTTGACTTGTGTTCTAGACGTAAATGGCGATCTGGAAATCTAGGTTTCCCTACATACGCTATTCTGGCAGTATTCTCATCGTCTTCCTCTTCAGGATCAGAGGTACTTTCTTTCTCGCTTACTTGTGCTGCTTTACGCTGTTCGTGTATCTTTATTATCTCTCTACGGATTTTCTTGTACATACTTTCCATGGCACTAATGGTATTGTGCTTTCCTTCGGCTATATTATCACTCCACTTTGTCAGAGTTTTCATTTCTTCTGGATCTTTAGACGGGTAATCTTGTTCTCTTATTAGACAGTTAATTAAGAACTTTAATATCATGCGCTGAATCTCGGCTTTCCTTTGAGACATGGCATTACTAATACTTTCTGGGTCATCCCCTGTACGGATGAAACGATATATTCTGTCTAGATCTTCTTTCATATTCGGCAAGGTGACTAGATACTCGGTCACCCTCCTTATGCGTACGGAATATAAAACCATATTAAATTCGCCTGGAACTGGGTCATAGACACATTCGCCAAGGGTTTGCCTGATTTCTGCAACAGACTTATTACTTTTAGGAGTACGCTGTGATGCTTGAGCATGTAATTCGAGTGCTGATAAACGCTTGTATGGCGGCGGGGTTTGAGGAAGACCTCCCCCTGCGGCCCCTAAACTAGAATCATCAACTGATGCTTTTCGTCCTGGCAGGGTGGGTAATTGTAACGTGGGCTGGACTTGTATGGCGGGCTGACCCGGGGGAGCTGTTAAGGGCACCCCGGTGTCTGGAGGAGCAGGAATTACCTGATTTACAGGGACTGGCGGAGCGCGAACAGGATTTGCATATTCTGGGACTGTGTCGTCCAGATAGGACGAAATAAAAATATCAGCTGCGGTCGGTTTGTGACGTAGCTTGGTCGGAACTAATGGTGGCGGGTAATTACTGGATGCCTCTGGGGTCGCTTTTGGCAAGCCCTCAGCAAGAAGAGGATACATACCCTTAATGAGGGCATGCCTCTGTCTGTCTGACTGTTCGGCTTTGACTCGTTCACCTATCTCGATTAATTCTCTTTCTTGGGCTCGTTCTTGGGATTCTCTACTTAGTTCTGTCTTTCTGATTTCTTTTTCAGTTCTTTTATGAGCTTCTTTGCGCCATAACTCGATGGCATCTTTCTGTGACTGTCTGGCTTTCTTTTTCCATAATGCTTCTTCTACTCGCATGATGCATTCGGCATCCCATGTACCCGATACGGGCCATCTATACTTTTCTTCTAACTGTTTGGTATACTCTACCCATAAATCTAGATACAATATGGCACTTATGCCATGTTTCTGATACATAAAGTGACCTGGACTGTCCCTGGGCGGAACAGGAACTGCTTCTTCTAACAAACCCTTTCTAGTTTTTAACTGACGTAATCTCGAAAAGAGAGACATTGTAAACTTGAATCGGAACACAATACAATAGACGAGGAACAATAACAATTGGGAAAACAATTCAGGCATACCACGATATTGGAAATACATTGAACAACATCATAACATTACAGTTGGGACAGGAATATTACCTGGAATACTGAGAACAGAAACACAAGAATTTCTCGAGAACGGAACAGACTAGAGTTACTGGATGCACTGCTGGAACAGTACGGAACATACCGGTCCCATAAAGGGACGCATCAAGACCCGTATCCACCTAGGTGAACACTTCGTTAGTGGGCCTGGGTACCACCAACCCACGGACCAGAGTCAATTTAGATTGACCCTGTCTAGATACTACCCCAGCAATGGTACTCACCGGGCAGCAAGAACGGAAAGGCCTTGGACTGGACTGGACTGACGACGAACTTCGGACTTCAGTTACGGGTGGGCCTCCGGATACCTCGGACCTTGGACTCTTGGCTTGGGCTCTGGTCGGGACTCGCCGCGTTCCTCCACCGTCTCGTTTGGATGCTGGACCGCCTCCTCCGTCTCCTCCGTGGGCCTGAGGGATACTTGAAGCAGAAATATCTGCACGTGGCCGGTATGGTTCCGTCACGGCTGCAGAGGGTCAGGGGGTCGGCGTGGCTTCACCGACGCGTGGGGAAAGGGCAAGTCCCTATTCGGGCGCCATTATGTGGTAAATAAATAAATAATACCCTATTTTTGACTAGACATATATCATAACAGATAGCTCAATAAAATAAGAGTCAAGATTCGAGGTAGTAGGAGTTTTGCAGGTTTAATACAGCATAAGGACAGGAACAGGACAACCTGCATAGGAATAGGATGACAGGGCCCAGCAGGGCGACAGGGGCCCAGCAGCTGCTGGGGCTGGGTCTGGGATGAGCGCGCTAGCTTTTAATAACAAATACACGAGCATATATACATAGCGCAAACACATAGCATTACATTGCAGTAGGCGTAGCAGTGGGTGGAACAGAAGGCGTGACGCGTAGCAGTCGCGAAAGATAACAGTAAAAGTAGGTGTAACTGGGCGTATACATAGACATGTGGTGCAGACGTAACAGAATATGTCATGAATGGGCGGAAACATAGGAGGGGGCTACCTAAGGAGCCGGGACCTCTAACCTGATGGTGCGCGCAAACTGGCAATGACGTATTACTAGGAGAAGCTGGGGGCTATGAACTCTGTGCTAGGAGCAGAGACTAAAGTCTGGAGGGTCGGAGCGACATGTACCTAAACTCTATCTAGTATCTGATGTTTAGAGAACATGTTGATATAAACTAAGAGTCAAGAGGGGAAAGGCTAACTGACTCTAAGACTGGACCATGCATTATTCTACATGTAGTGCGTGATGAAGAGTATTAAATGACCATTAAATACAATATTCTCTAACATGGAGCCCTGAAGGCTAGACAATGACGGAAACTATTGATGCAGTTCAGTAGCTTAGGAATGCAGAGAAGGAGGACTGAACTGATAACTGGAATCATAACATAGTCTTGGCAGACTCAGAGGCAGAGCCAAGCTGCACCGGGCACTGCGAGGCAGGAAGTAAGTGAAAGGTCGAGGATACAGGTGGGGGCTGCTTCGCTCCTCAGCGAGGCTTCAGGAGACAGGAGCTGAATCTGATGTCCAGGTCCTTTTGAGGCCTAGAAACGGGGACTTTATAATGGAATAACGTGCACACTGAGAAACGTGGCAACGTAGCTTTACATAGGCCTGATATTCGTAGTATTCACGAGGCCTGGAAACCGGCATATTAGAGGTGGACACAACTATAATTGCGTCATTAATCAGACATGGGAAATGCATATGCATATTGGTCATGCACACATAACATATGATGGATGACACGTAGGGACACAGAACATGACAAAATTTACTTTTCCACAAAACGAGGGATGTTCCAATACTCGTCTTTAGGTTTAGTCAATGCATTGATATATGGCGATGGCTCGAATGAAGTGTTAAAGTCTTCTTCGACTATTATCTTAGCATCATGCTGACAGGAATTAATTACATTGTAAAGGAGAAAAAGCACAAGCTGCTCATTCCCAGCAGGGGCTAATCTCACGCAAACATTAATTATTGGTAGATTCAATCCAAGGGAGAATTTGAGTGTAACCCCTTTAATGTCATGTGAATCGACTGTCAAGGCATTGTGAACGCATAAAAGGTAATTTTTTTATTAAAGTTAGCCACTCACCTATGGTTCTCCCATAATACCTAGGTTGCTTGGCTGCTGCACTATAGAAAACAAGACGAAATACACACACACACACACACACACACACACACTTTAGAGGTAGCCCAAGTGTCCTGAAACATGCAAACATCAAAGTTACTGATATACAATATCCAGGTTGGGTCATCCAGTTTGACATAATACCGACCAGATTCCAAGAAATAACACTATCAGTTTGAGGGTCACAGCCATTACCGGAGCACTCAGCAGTAGATAAGTAGGAGTTATCAGCGAAATTCCCGACAAATGAGCTGTCACCATCGCTCCCCTTCTGTGAATCAAGAATTGTGGCCATAGCGTTATAATCAATATTGACATTTCAACAATGGTCATAAATGGCAACTTTTGGGAAGATTCTTGGCACAGAACACTCTCTCCACATGGAATACTCATCTTGATGTAACCGTCAATCACTAACACTCAGGTTGGACTCCTCGAGCAGGGACATGTAGGATGTATTCTGTTGGTGTGAGTTGCAAGAGTTCTTCGAGATGACCAATGAGGGTTCCACAGCAGGAGGAGATGTCTTCAGCTTAATATTGGTCTTGGGCATATTATCTAAGTGGCTTGTATGTAATTCGAAATAAATCAGGTTTTCAACCAGCCAGCCGTTACTCAAAGTGAGTAAAGTGGGTGAGAAAATTGAAAATATAACACCTAGCAGAGACAATGTCAGACCTGATTATCGAAAAACAATTGCGTTTTAACCTAAACCAATAAGTGACTTTATTAATAAGTCAATATCCTCAAATGAACCTGGGGAAAGTTTGGGTATGTAAGTAACATAAATAATATTCCTATGATTATCCACTTAATCAGTCTGTGAAGAGAGTTCTTGAGAACGTAAATACTGTTGCTAGAGATGCCTCCTACGAGCCGAGCGACCCATCTCCAATGCAGAAATAGATGAAGATTGGTCGTTTGGAAGAGGTGGATAACTATAAGGATGGATAGAAGGCCATTACTCTACTTTTATAGACAAGCCTTTTGCTCACCATCCCACCCCGGTTTAAACCCAGCCATATGCAAAACAGTCTTGATCTTGTTCCTCATGGGAACAATCCAGTCTGAACTGCCAAGCCAAGCCCTCCCTTGCCCAGAAACAAGCATCCTGGGACCAGTTTCGGGGAATCGCCTCATCAGCCTGGCTGGCTTAACTCCAGTGGCATGGTGAGCACGGGACTTGTGTCTGGGCATAAAAAGTAAACAAATGTGTGACAATAAATCCAATCAATGATTAGGAATGAGTGAGATGTAATCCCCCCGTAAGTTCACTAGAGGTCTTTTGCAACCAGATACCTTGCTCCGTCTGGCAGGCTCAACATAAACAGGGTCATCATGCAAGAGACTTAGGGACAGATGTACAAAGATACTGGTTGCAATTTGTGACCAGTCTTTAATTTTAATGTAATTTTATCTAATTTTGCAAACTGACCTATTTACTAAAAGGTCAGTGTGGAGTGAATCACAGACAGACGTACTTAGCTCATATTTATTAGGTAGGTCGCAGATTGTAACCAGTCACAGTGAGCTGCAGTCACGGAGAAGGTGGCCTGCAAGGGTCAGCAAACCGCCATGCCTGTGATTGCTTTTAAGTAAAGAAAGCTTCCCTTTTTCAACTTTTTTTTTTAAATAAAGTTTCTTTGAAAGTGCTCTGTGGTCCCCTGGACCGCTGCCTAAACCTCCCGAAATGTTAAAGTTAGGAACTCCACTTGGAAATCAGTAACTTTACTATGGTTTGCGACCGGAATTCCGGCGGCAATCCATCGATACATCTGATATAATTTGCAAGGGACAACATTTGGAAGGGAACACTGACAAAGCACCCCTCCAAATTTCTATTCGGTACCCAGTCACAAATCCTACTCAAGCACTGAATCGGAGTGTTTGCCACTGGGAGAAAAGTTTCTCACATCTGGTCGTATCTTCATGGGTTACTCGGAGCAGGTGTGCATGCTCAAAAAGCATGGCGTGGGGTAGATGAGGTTTCGGCCCCAGCGCATTTTGCCGGTCTTTTTCATTATGTGGCTTTGAGGGGAAAAACGGAGCCAAAGTGAATCGTCCAGGTGAATAAACGAATGACTTTGGATTTTTAAGCAGTAGCCAATAGGATACAAAAAACACCCTGAAGTAAAACGAATATTGTTCTAAATCTGAAATATATTGTAAGTGTAATATTGTATAAGGAAATATGCGACGGCATATCAGAGACTAATATGGAGTTTAGAAGATTTAAAAAATCCATACAGAATGCAGTTAAAACTAAGTAGCCGTATCTGCGGTCCTTGAAGGGAACACTGTACTCCACACCAATTGCCTTTTATCTTTCCTGTTGCAGGCGGTGGTACACACGTCCTCTTTAAATCCAGACGTGCATGAGCCTCTCCTTATTATGCAGATTTATGCCATGCTGACAGCAATATGGATGTGCGGCGCGCTTGTCTTTGCATCTGCAATGTGCTGCTGTGCATCAGTAGAGCCTTAAATCAAAAAATGCAACTCGGCAATCGATTGCAGGAAACCCATTTCCAAACGCGATTGAATGAATAAACCAGGCAGACAGCTCAAGAAGTGAGCGAAATCCTCTAGATTTGAATCTCGTTATTTGTTAATAAACCTGCACCCGGCTAATCAGTGACAGTGCCTCAAATTATGTACGCTTTTCTTTTCCAGCAAACTGGGCCTGCATCTTCCCCATCCAGTGGACGGCAAGATCGGCAAAGCGCATTTCATCTCCGAGAAGGAGACTCTGGAAGTCACGCTTACCATGAGAAGAGAGTTCGACTTTATCAACTTTGCCTGAGAGCGTCTGCCATAGAGGGAAGGTGGGCATGGCATCAAGGACAATGGCTGTATCATCACAGATTATTCGAATGAAGGAGTTATCAAAGGCTTTATCAACGTCCTCGCTGGCCAACTGTACAGTGCCAGGACTGAAAGTTCAGGGATGAAACAGACTAGGGGTTGTCTGTTTCACATGCCTCTCTTGATCGTTTCTAAATCCCCTGGTAAAGACTGTTTTTTCAAAAACTAGAAACCAAAATTCCTAAATTCAGGAATTTTCCCCAGGATGCTGACTATTTTTCTCGTGGCTCCATAATGTAAAAAAGGCAACTGGGGAGCCATTCTTTCTTTGGGGGCCAAGGTTGTCTTTTATGGACGGTTTGTCTAAGTGAAGGTGAAACCATACCCAACCAAAAAGTCCTTGCATTTTCTGTTCAGCACAAGTAAGTGTGTGTGTGTTCAATCTAAAGAGCCATTTGAAATACAAAAAATACACACGACATATAAAAGATATCTAAAAAGAAATGCTAGCCCTTGATGTTAGTTGGGTTTCATGAATACTCATCATCCGTGTTTTTTTCGTTTCTCAATATAAGGCTTGTGATTGTTTATAAAAGTAACATTTCCGTAAATCCACAAAGGGTTAGGAATACTTGAGATTTTATATCTGGGTATTTTTATTAACAACCACGTGTGACCTTCATTTTTCCGTATCTTGAACAGATCACAATTTTAACCATAAAGTTGCCTAGCTAAGGAATTCCAATTCCCCTGATTGTCTTATACTGGCCCTTCACTACTTTCTCCGTAGCTACTTTCTGGATGTGGGGAACGAGCATCACGTTTGGGACGCATGGAAGGAGACATGGTACTGTACTTGGGCTTCAGAACCCTCGTACATGTAATTTCATCCCATTTTAGCAGAACATTGTTGTTACATTTCAAAGGTGGTTTATAGAAATGCTTTCACTAACACATATTTTCCAAAAACTGTTTAATACTAATCTTGTGCCCTTTAAATCGCTTGAAGGGCATTTTGTAAGCTTTTATTGCAATTGTAGAAAATGAAATAAAAGCATTTTTGAATCAATGCCACGGTGCGTGTAGTTCCCAATTCCTCTTTATAAAGCTAATGTGGCTATCTGCCCAGAACTTCATTCAGAATATACTCAAGTTAATGTTGTTAGGCTTTCAAAGGACCTTTTCACATACTGCGGGACACCAATTGTTGCAGCGTGGTGACTGGGTCTAAGATGTAGGCAGTTAAGCCCTGAACCTGCTATATTAAAAATGCACAGGTGACTATATGGTCTGCAAAAAGAAGTGCTTTTTAGGTCTCGCTGAGCCAACGCGCATGCGTTGCTCTGCGAGAGTTAAGTAAGGGCTTTCAAAACTGCTCCCAAAGTCTGCAGGCGGATCGGGCACAGTGCATGTGCGCGCGCACCATTTGTCCGCCTGCAGCCTTTGGGAGGACTTTCGCGGCCGCTTTGATGTTCTCAGTGAGCCTGGTGGCCACTGAGAGCATCAAAGCGGCCGCGAAAGGGCTCACCATTTGCCACCCCCTCCCTTATCCCACTTCCTGCTTGTTCCTGCTGCTGCTACTTTCCACTCTTTGCTCTTTCCTTAATTCTCTACTTCTTCGTTTTTCTAGCGCTCTTCTCTCCTTTCCTCTTTTCTTAGTCATTCATCTTGCCTTGTCCTTTTCTCGCTCTTCCTTTATTCTCCTTTTGCTTTTCTCCCCCCTTTTAAGTTGCCTCTTACTCTCCTTTCTCTCACGTTTTGTTTTTCATTTTCTTAGACTCCTTTTTTTTCTTCTCTCGCTCACACCCTCCCGCTCAGCCCTCCACAGGGCTTGGTCGCCCCACTCACTGCTGCCGCTCCTGCCTGCCTTTGCCGCCTCCTGCCTGCAGATTCCTTCGCTCGCTGCCCGCTGCTCCTGGGAATTGCCCGCTGCTTCTTGGGATTTCCCGCCGCTGCCTCCCTGCGGCCCCGCCCCCCTGTGATTCCATTCGCCGCCCCGCTCCCGCCACCCAGCTGCTCCTCCCGGCTCCTTACTTATGACGCCCCCAGAGCGACCGCGCAGCGGACGCGCGCAGCGGGATCGCCGATTGAGCGCCGAATGTGCGCCAAAGGTAAGCCCGTCCGCGCCTGGCCCGCGCCCAGCGCCAGGACCCCTGGCCCTCCCCGCCGAGGCAAGACGACCCGACTGACCTACGACGCCGCCACTCTCAACGCACTCAATGCCGGCCAGACCCACGCCTGCTGCCGAGCCACCCCGAGACGCACCCACGGACCCTTCACCTGCTGCACCTGCAAGTTCACCTGCCTCCGAACCTTCCCCGCACCCGCCAAGACAAACACCAGCAGCAACCACCTCAAGTGCATCCTGATCAACACCCGCTCCGTCCACAGACACGCCGTGGAACTCTGGAACCTCCTCGACGCTACATCACCGGACGTCGCCTTCCTCACGGAAACCTGGATGAATGCCTCCTCTGCACCCGACATCACCATCGCCATCCCGGACGGGTACAAGATCATCAGGAGGGACCGCATCAACCAGACCGGAGGTGGCATCGCCATCGTCCACAGGAACACCATCCGCATCACGACCGACGCCAACGACTCCTTCGCCGCAGCCGAACATCTCCACTTCCAGATTCACACCGACCCTAAGACGACCCTCAGAGGCACCCTCGTCTACAGACCCCCGGGACCACGCACACAATTCAGCGAAGACATCACAGACTTCATCAGCCCGCACGCCCTCCCCTCCACTGACTACATCCTCCTCGGGGACCTGAACTTCCACCTGGAGAACAACAAGGACCGCAACACCACCGCCCTGCTGGAAAACCTCGCCAACCTCGGACTCAAGCAACTGGTCAACACCCCCACCCACTACGCCGGCCACACGCTTGATCCCGTCTTCTCTTCCAGCAAGTACATCACCTTCAGCCACGCCACCGGACTCCACTGGACCGACCACAGCTGCATCCACTTCAGCTTCAAAAGATCCACGACCCACCACCACCCGCAACAGGTACCTCACAGGAATTGGAGCAAGATCACCGCAGACCAGCTCACCACCTCCCTCAGCCAGAGCCCACCCGCCAACACAACGGACCCCAACGAAGCAGCCCGCAACTTCACACAGTGGCTGAACGCCTGCGCCGACGACCTCGCGCCACTAAAGAACCCTCCCAGCAGATCCAGAAGCAAGAAGGCATCCTGGTTCACCGACGACCTCAAGGACTCCAAGAAGACCTGCCGCACCCTCGAGAAAGCCTGGCTCCTCGACCGGACCACCGACAACATGACCGCCCTCAAACACGCTACCCGCAAGCACCACCAGCTCATCCGCACCACCAAGAAGAAATCCCTGAAGGAACGACTGGACAGCAATGCCCACGACAGCAAAGAGCTCTTCACTATCGTCAAGGAGTTCTCCAACCCCAGCACCGGCACCAACGACATCACTCCGTCACAAGACCTCTGCGACTCCCTCGCCTCGTTCTTCCACAGCAAGATCGCCGACATCCACAACAGCTTCGGCGCCCCACCCACGCACCCAACCGTCGAACCAACGCCCCCCACCGCCACCCTTCGCACCTGGACCACGGTGACCACCGAAGACACAGCCCGCATGATGAACACCATCCACTCCGGATCACCGACCGACCCCTGCCCACACCACGTCTTCAACAAGGCCGACTCCACCATCGCACCCCAACTCCGGAACATCATCAACGCCTCCTTCAACACCGCCACCTTCCCGGAGAGCTGGAAGCACGCCGAGATCATCGCCCTCCTGAAGAAACCTACAGCGGACCCCACCGATCTCAAAAACTTCCGCCCCATCTCGCTCCTCCCTTTTCCTGCTAAAGTCATCGAGAAGATCGTCAACAGACAGCTGACCGCCTTCCTCGAGACGAACGGATCCCTCGACCCCTCGCAGTCCGGCTTCAGAGCCAACCACAGCACCGAGACCGCCCTCATCGCAGCCACCGACGACATCCGGACCCTGCTCGACAAGGGGGAAACAGTGGCCCTCATCCTCATGGACCTCTCCGCTGCATTCGACACGGTCTGCCACTGCACCCTAGTCCAGCGCCTCAGCAATATCGGTATCCAAGAGAAGGCACTGGAGTGGATCATCTCGTTCCTCGCCGGAAGAACACAAAGAGTCCGCCTCCCCCCGTTTCGCTCCGAGGCCACCGAAGTCATCTGCGGCGTCCCGCAAGGATCTTCACTCAGCCCCACCCTCTTCAACATCTACATGAAACCTCTCGCAGCCATCGCACGCCAGCACAACCTCAACATCATCTCTTACGCCGACGACACCCAGCTGATCCTCTCCCTCACCAGAGACCCCGACACCGCCAGAACCTGCCTACACGAAGGGATGAAAGACGTCGCCGAGTGGATGAAGGACAGCCGCCTGAAACTGAACTCGGACAAGACCGAAGTCCTCATCCTGGGATCTTCGCCCTCCGCCTGGGACGACTCCTGGTGGCCCCCAGCCCTGGGCACCGCACCCAAGCCAACCGACCACGCACGCAACCTGGGCTTCATCCTGGACCCCTCCCTCTCGATGACCAGACAAGTCAACGCCGTCTCCTCATCGTGCTTCAACACCCTGCGTATGCTTCGCAAGATCTTCCGCTGGATCCCGACCGAGACCAGGAAGACTGTCACCCAGGCACTCGTCACCAGCCGACTGGACTACGGAAAACGCCCTCTACGCCGGAACCACAGCCAAGCTACAGAAAAGACTCCAGCGCATCCAGAACGCCTCCGCCTGACTCATCCTGGATGTCCCCCGACGCAGCCACATCTCCAGCCACCTGAGGAACCTGCACTGGCTCCCCGTCGACAAGAGGATCACGTTCCGGCTCCTCACCCACGCACACAAGTCTCTCCACGACCTGGGCCCCAAGTACCTCAACGACCGCCTGACCTTCTACACGCCCACCCGCCAGCTACGGTCCACCAGCCTCGCCCTCGCAGCCGTACCACACATCCGAAGAGCCACCGCCGGAGGAAGATCCTTCTCTTACCTGGCTGCCAAGACTTGGAACTCCCTCCCCATCCACCTTCGGCTGACCCAGGACCATCTCGCCTTCAGGAAACAACTCAAGACCTGGCTGTTCGAGCAGTAGCATACCCCTCCCCCCAAGCGCCTTGAGACCCTCCCGGGTGAGTAGTGCGCTATACAAATCGCATGATTGATTGATTGATTGACACACTTGTCTGAACCTGTCTTCTCAGCTTCTCTTCCCCATTTTGCTTATTACCCCCTTTATACTCCTCCCCTTCCCCCCCCACCCCCCGTTCGACGGGAATGCTTGGTACAGTTTTTTCAGTAGCGCGTTGCAAAAACAGAAGTGCTTCTAGGCTCTTCTTTTCTTTTTCTCTCTTTCCCTTTTTTGCTCCTTGTTTTCTTGCTCCCTTTTTTTCTCTTTTGTTCTCATGTTCTCTTCCCCCTTCAGTGGTTCCACCACCTTCCCTCGGGTTGTCTTTTGTTTCCGCCTCCGTTTTCTCTTCTCCCCCATCACAATCACTCTCCTGGCTCCTCTCCCCGCCTCACCTACTGCCCACTTCTCCCTCTGATCTCTGTGTCTGGCTTTCCCTTTCCTCTTCCCCCCTTCCCTCGGGGAAGCTCAGAACTACCAGTTGCTTCCCTTTCCTGCCACAATGACTCTTCCACATGTTGTGGTTAATGAAGATGCGTTGTGAACCCGGTCAATGACACTTCAAGAGGGCTTGCTCCCCTCCCCTCTCCTGTCCCTCCTGGAGAGGAGACCTACCTAGAGCCGGCTGACCATCTTCACCAAAATGTGTGATATTCGGCAAATCGCTTGTTTTAAATGCCACATTTGTAATATAGTTCTCATAAGTATCAGCGTTAATCATTAACTAAGCTGCAAGGACACATGGCGACATAAAGAAGAAACACATTAGCTATTAGCTTTTCTAATTTGTTCATTGCTTATTTTGGAACATATTTCACATAATTAAACAAATAGGGATAGGAACATAAGACCTTAGCTTTACGAACATCAGTCTACCAAAATGGTTGCAAATCCCCAGGTTCTAAATGCTGGCTGCTGGGAGTTTCCCTGGAAGGCCACTTATTTCTTCTTTCCATCTGGTTCACATCAAGGGATCATCTCGTTTTTAATAAGTGGTTCTAGTTACTTTAGGGAGGATGGATGTGCCTGGTTACACAACATTCCCCAGTTACACACAACCCCCCAGTTACACACAACCCCCCACATACACAACCCCTCACATACACACACACCCACACACACTTCCACCCCCACCCCCACACACAACCCCCCACACAGCCCCCCCACACACACAATCCAACACACAACCCCACACACACAACCCCCCCACACCCCCACACACACAACCCCTCATACACAACCCCACACACACACAACCCCACACACACACACCCACACAACCCCCACACACAACCCCATACACACACAACCCCATACACACACAACCCCCCACACAACCCCCCACACACACAACTCCACACACACACCTACACACACCCCACACACACACACCCCACACACACACTCCAAACACAACCCCCCACACACAACCCCCCACACACAACCCCCACACACAACCCCCCCACACACAACCCCCCCCACACACAACCCCCCACACACACAACCCCACACACACACAACCCCACACACACACACAACCCCCCCACACACACAACCCCCCCACACACACACCACCTCACACCACCCCATACACACACAACCCCACCCACATAGAACCCCCCACACACAACCCCCCACACACAACCCCCCCCCACACACACAACCTCACACACACACACAACCCCAACACACAAACCCTCACACACTTAACCCCACACACATACAACCCCTACACACACAACCCTACACACAACCCCACACATACACACACAACTCCCCCCACACACACACAACCCCAAACACACAACCCCCCACACACAACCCCACACACACACAACCCCACACACACACCACCCCACACACACACCACCCCACATCACCCCATACACACACAACCCCACCCACACACATAGAACCCCCCACACACACAACCCCCCACACACAACCCCCCCCACACACAACCCCCCCACACACACAACCCCCCCACACACACAACCTCACACACACACTACCCCAACACACAAACCCTCACACACTTAACTCCACACACATACAACCCCTACACACACAACCCCACAACCAAAAGCACACACACAACCACACACAGAACCCCAAACACAACACACAACCACACACACAACCCCAAAGACAACACACAACCACACAAACAACCACACACACACAACCCCCCCACACACACAACCCCACACACACACAACTGCCCCCACACACATCCCTACACACACACACCACACACACACCCAGACCCCCACACACACACACACAACCCCCCACACACAACCCCCCACACACAACTCCACACACACACCTACACACACCTCACACACACTCCACACAACCCCCCCCCACATACACAACCCTACACACAACCCCCCCACACACACACAACCTCACACACACAACCCCCCACACACACATTACCCCAATCACACAACCCCCCACACACACCACCCCACATACACACACCACCCCACACACACACAACCCCCACACATACAACCCCCCCCACACACACAACCCCCCACACGTAGAACCCCCCACACACAACCCCCCACACACACAACCCCCAACAAACAACAACCCCCAACAAACAACAAGCACACACACAACCACACACACACACACAAACCCCCACACACTTAATCCCACACACATACAACCCCCACACACACAACCCCAGCACACACAGCCACACACACAACCCCACAACCAAAAGCACACACACAACCACACACACAACCCCAAATACAACACATACAATCACACACACAACCCCACACACACAACCACACAAAAAACCACACACACAACTACAACCACACACACAACCACAAACACAACTACACACAACCACACACAACCATCTATCTATCTATTGCCCTATCTATCTATCGCCCTCACTCTATATATATCTATCGTCCTCGCTCTATCGATCTATCTATCTATTCTAACCATCTATCGCCCTCACTCTATCTATCTATCGGACTCACTCTATCTATCGCCCTCACTCTATCTATCGCCCTCACTATATCTATCGCCCTCACTCTATCTCTCTATCGCCCCCACTCTATCTGTCCATCGCCCTCACTCTATCTGTCTATCGCCCTCTGTCTATCTTTCTATCTATTGCCCTCACTCTATCTCTCTATCACCCTCACTCTATCTATCGCCCTCACTCTATCTATCTATCTATCTATCTATCTATATCTATCTATCTATCTATCTATCTATCTATCTCTCTATCTAGCTAGCTAGCTATCTCTCTATCGCCCTCACTCTATCTGTCGCCCTCACTCTATCTCTCTATCGCCCTCACTCTATCTCCCTCTATCTATCTTTCTATCTCCCTCTATCTATCTATCTATCTATCTATCGCCATCTATCTATCGCCCTCACTCTATCGCCCTCACTATATCGATCTATCTATCGCCCTCACTCTATCTATCGCCCTCACTCTATTTATCTATCTATCGCCCTCACTCTGAATACCTGTCTGTCTATCGCCCTCACTCACTCACTATCTATCCATCAATCTATCTATCTCCCTCACTCTATCTGTCTGTCTATCTATTGCCCTCACTCTATCTATCTATCTATCTATCTATCTATCTATCTATCTATCTATCTATCTATCTATCTATCTCTCTATCTATCTAGCTAGCTATCCCTCTATGGCCCTCACTCTATCACCCTCTATCCATCTATCGCCCTCACTCTATCCATCTATCGCCCTCACTCTATCCATCTATCGCCCTCACTCTATCCATCTATCGCCCTCACTCTATCCATCTATCGCCCTCACTCTATCCATCTATCGCCCTCACTCTATCCATCTATCGCCCTCACTCTATCCATCTATCGCCCTCACTCTATCTATCGCCCTCACTCTCTGTCTATGGCCCTCAGTCTATCTATCGCCCTCACTCTATCCATCTATCGCCCTCACTCTATCCATCTATCGCCCTCACTCTATCTATCGCCCTCACTCTATCTATCGCCCTCACTCTATCTATCGCCCTCACTCTATCTGTCACCCTCACTCTATCTATCACCCTCACTCTATCTATCTATCGTACTCACTCTATCGCCCTCACTCTAGATATCTATCTATCGCCCTCACTCACTATCCATCAATCTATCTATCTGTCGCCCTCACTCTATCTCCCTCTATCTATCTTTCTATCTCCCTCTATCTATCTATCGACCTCACTCTATCTATCGACCTCACTCTATCTATCTATCTATCTGTCTATCGCCCTCACTCTATCCATCTATCACCCTCACTCTATCCATCTATCGCCCTCACTCTATCCATCTATCGCCCTCACTCTATCCATCTATCGCCCTCACTCTATCCATCTATCGCCCTCACTCTATCTATCGCCCTCACTCTCTGTCTATGGCCCTCAGTCTATCTGTCACCCTCACTCTATCTATCGCCCCCACTCTAGCTATCTATCGCCCCCACTCTATAGCCCTCACTCTATCTATAGCCCTCACTCTATCTATCGCCCTCTATCCATCTATCGCCCTCTATCCATCTATCGCCCTCTATCCATCTATCGCCCTCTATCCATCTATCGCCCTCACTCTATCTATCGCCCTCACTCTATCTATCGCCCTCACTCTATCTATCGCCCTCTATCCATCTATCGCCCTCTATCCATCTATCACCCTCACTCTATCTGTCTATCGCCCTCAGTCACTCTAGCTATCTATAGCCCTCACTCTATTTATCTGTCGCCCTCACTCTATCTATCTGTTTCCCTCAATCTATCTATCTGTTTCCCTCACTCTATCTGTTGCCCTCACTCTATCTATCTGTTCCCCTCACTCAATCTATCTGTTCCCCTCACTCAATCTATCTGTCGCCCTCACTCTATCTATGTATCGCCCTCACTCTATCTATCTATCGCCCTCACTCTATCTATCTATCGCCCTCACTCTATCGCCCTCACTCTATCTATCGCCCTCACTCTATCTATCGCCCTCTATCTATCTATCGCCCTCACTCTATCTATCTATCGCCCTCACTCTATCTATCTATCGCCCTCACTCTATCTATCTATCGCCCTCACTCTATCTATCTATCGCCCTCACTCTATCTATCTATCGCCCTCACTCTATCTATCACCCTCACTCTATCTCTCTATCGCCCTCTGTCTATCTTTCTATCTATAGCCCTCACTCTATTTATCTGTCGCCCTCACTCTATCTATCTGTTTCCCTCAATCTATCTATCTGTTTCCCTCAATCTATCTATCTGTTTCCCTCACTCTATCTGTTTCCCTCACTCTATCTGTTGCCCTCACTCTATCTATCTGTTCCCCTCACTCAATCTATCTGTTCCCCTCACTCAATCTATCTGTTTCCCTCACTCTATCTATCTGTTTCCCTCACTCTATCTATCTGTTTCCCTCACTCTATCTATCTGTTTCCCTCACTCTATCTGTTGCCCTCTCTCTATCTATCTATCGCCCTCACTCTATCCATCTATCGCCCTCACTCTATCTATCGCCCTCTCTATCTGTCTATCACCCTCAGTCTATCTATCTATCGCCCTCACTCTATCGCCCTCACTCTATCTATCGCCCTCTATCTATCTATCGCCCTCACTCTATCTATCGCCCTCACTCTATCTATCTATCGCCCTCACTCTATCTATCTATCGCCCTCACTCTATCTATCGCCCTCACTCTATCTATCTATCGCCCTCACTCTATCTATCTATCGCCCTCACTCTATCTATCACCCTCACTATATCTATCGCCCTCACTCTATCTCTCTATCGCCCTCTGTCTATCTTTCTATCTATTGCCCTCACTCTATCTATCTATCGCCCTCACTCTATCTATCTATCGCCCTCACTCTATCTATCTATCGCCCTCACTCTATCTATCTATCGCCCTCACTCTATCCATCTATCGCCCTCTATCCATCTATCGCCCTCTATCCATCTATCGCCCTCACTCTATCTATCTATCGCCCTCACTCTATCTATCTATCGCCCTCACTCTATCTATCGCCCTCACTCTATCTATCGCCCTCACTCTATCCATCTATCGCCCTCTATCCATCTATCGCCCTCTATCCATCTATCGCCCTCTATCCATCTATCGCCCTCTATCCATCTATCGCCCTCTATCCATCTATCGCCCTCTATCCATCTATCGCCCTCTATCCATCTATCGCCCTCTATCCATCTATCGCCCTCTATCCATCTATCGCCCTCTATCCATCTATCGCCCTCTATCCATCTATCGCCCTCTATCCATCTATCGCCCTCTATCCATCTATCGCCCTCACTCTATCTATCGCCCTCTATCCATCTATCGCCCTCACTCTATCTGTCTATCGCCCTCAGTCACTCTAGCTATCTATAGCCCTCACTCTATTTATCTGTCGCCCTCACTCTATCTATCTGTTTCCCTCACTCTATCTATCTGTTTCCCTCACTCTATCTGTTGCCCTCTCTCTATCTATCTATCGCCCTCACTCTATCCATCTATCGCCCTCACTCTATCTATCTATCGCCCTCACTCTATCTATCCATCGTCCCCACTCTAGCTATCTATCACCCTCACTCTATTGCCCTCACTCTATTGCCCTCACTCTATCGCTCTCACTCTATCTATCTAACTATCGCCCTCACTCTAAATATCTATCTATCTATCGCCCTCACTCACTATTTATCCATCACTCTATAACTCTATCGCCCTCACTCTATCTATCTATCGCCCTCACTCTATCCATCAATCTATTGCCCTCTATCCATCTATCGCCCTCTATCCATCTATCGCCCTCTATCCATCTATCGCCCTCACTCTATCGCCCTCACTCTATCGCCCTCACTCTATCGCCCTCAGTCTATCTATCTGTCTAGCTCCCTCACTCTATCATCTGTCTATCTATCTTATCTATCGCCATCTATCTATCGCCCTCACTCTGTCTATCTATCACCCTCACTCTATCTATCGCCTTCACTCTATCTGTCTATCTATCACCCTCACTCTATCTATGTCTATCTATCGATCGCCCTCACTCTACCTATCTATCGCCCTCACTCTATCTATCGCCTTCACTCTATCTATCGCCCTCACTCTATCGCCCTCACTCTATCTATCTATCGCCCTCACTCTATCTATCTATCGCCCTCACTCTATCTATCTATCGCCCTCACTCTATCTATCTATCGCCCTCACTCTATCTATCTATCGCCCTCACTCTATCTATCTATCGCCCTCACTCTATCTATCTATCGCCCTCACTCTATCTATCGCCCTCACTCTATCTATCGCCCTCACTCTATCTATCGCCCTCACTCTATCTATCGCCCTCACTCTATCTATCGCCCTCACTCTATCTATCGCCCTCACTCTATCTATCGCCCTCACTCTATCTATCGCCCTCACTCTATCTATCGCCCTCTATCCATCTATCGCCCTCACTCTATCGCCCTCACTCTATCTATCTATCGCCCTCACTCTATCTATCGCCCTCACTCTATCTATCTATCGCCCTCACTCTATCTATCTATCGCCCTCACTCTATCCATCTATCGCCCTCACTCTATCTATCTATCGCCCTCACTCTATCTATCCATCGTCCCCACTCTAGCTATCTATCACCCTCACTCTATTGCCCTCACTCTATTGCCCTCACTCTATCGCTCTCACTCTATCTATCTAACTATCGCCCTCACTCTAAATATCTATCTATCTATCGCCCTCACTCACTATTTATCCATCACTCTATAACTCTATCGCCCTCACTCTATCTATCTATCGCCCTCACTCTATCTATCTATCGCCCTCACTCTATCTATCTATCGCCCTCACTCTATCTATCTATCGCCCTCACTCTATCTATCTATCGCCCTCACTCTATCTATCTATCGCCCTCACTCTATCTATCTATCGCCCTCACTCTATCTATCTATCGCCCTCACTCTATCTATCTATCGCCCTCACTCTATCTATCTATCGCCCTCACTCTATCTATCTATCGCCCTCACTCTATCTATCTATCGCCCTCACTCTATCTATCTATCGCCCTCACTCTATCTATCGCCCTCACTCTATCTATCTATCGCCCTCACTCTATCTATCGCCCTCACTCTATCGCCCTCACTCTATCTATCGCCCTCTATCCATCTATCGCCCTCTATCCATCTATCGCCCTCTATCCATCTATCGCCCTCTATCCATCTATCGCCCTCTATCCATCTATCGCCCTCACTCTATCTGTCTATCGCCCTCAGTCACTCTAGCTATCTATAGCCCTCACTCTATTTATCTGTCGCCCTCACTCTATCTATCTGTTTCCCTCACTCTATCTATCTGTTTCCCTCACTCTATCTATCTGTTTCCCTCACTCTATCTATCTGTTTCCCTCACTCTATCTGTTGCCCTCTCTCTATCTATCTATCGCCCTCACTCTATCCATCTATCGCCCTCACTCTATCTATCGCCCTCTCTATCTGTCTATCACCCTCAGTCTATTGCCCTCACTCTATTGCCCTCACTCTATCGCTCTCACTCTATCTATCTATCGCCCTCACTCTTTCTATCGCCCTCCCTCTATCTGTCGCCCTCACTCTATCTGTCGCCCTCACTCTATCTATCGCCCTCCCTCTATCTATCTATCGCCCTCCCTCTATCTATCTATCGCCCTCCCTCTATCTATCTATCGCCCTCCCTCTATCTATCGCCCTCCCTCTATCTATCTATCGCCCTCCCTCTATCTATCTATCGCCCTCCCTCTATCTATCGCCCTCCCTCTATCTATCTATCGCCCTCCCTCTATCTATCGCCCTCCCTCTATCTATCTATCGCCCTCCCTCCCTCTATCTATCTATCGCCCTCCCTCTATCTATCTATCGCCCTCCCTCTATCTATCTATCGCCCTCCCTCTATCTATCTATCGCCCTCCCTCTATCTATCGCCCTCCCTCTATCTATCTATCGCCCTCCCTCTATCTATCGCCCTCCCTCTATCTATCGCCCTCCCTCTATCTATGTATCGCCCTCCCTCTATCTATCGCCCTCCCTCTATCTATCTATCGCCCTCCCTCTATCTATCGCCCTCCCTCTATCTATCGCCCTCCCTCTATCTATCGCCCTCCCTCTATCTATCTATCGCCCTCCCTCTATCTATCGCCCTCCCTCTATCTATCTATCGCCCTCCCTCTATCTATCTATCGCCCTCCCTCTATCTATCTATCGCCCTCCCTCTATCTATCCACGACCTCACTCTATCTATCTATCGCTTCACCACAGCATCACTCAGCACCACCACAGCATCACTCAGGGGCACCACAGTATCACTATGCGCTACCACCGCATCACTGAACGCCACAGCATCACTCGTCGCCACCACAACATCACTCAGCGCCACCACAGCATCAATCTGTGCAACCATTCAACAACAACTGGTTCAAATTTGTTCTCTCAATGTTTCAAGTTTTATTACTAAGGTCACAAAAAGATGGTAATATTTCACTTCTGTTCTTGGATTTTCATCACAATAAAATACACTGAACATAATCTTCACAAAAGTTATTTACAAAAGTTTAAGCTATTGCCATTATAAATGACAATACATTTTATTTAAGTATTAATTATTTAAAAAAATGAAAAGCCTATGGTAATTGTAATATCAATACATCTAATTCACGTAAATACAACACATATTGCATTACAAATGCTATAGGTGTCACATTTGCGAAAGTTATAACTATTGGCATTGTAAATGACAAAGCTATTAATTTTGCTATTTTCAAAACCAACACATAAATAAAAAATGTGTCATTTACAATTCCAATAGCTCAAACTTTCCTAATGCCAGACCTATTGCATTGCAAATGCTTGTTTATCTAAGGATTTATTTGTGACGGGAACAGGGTGATTTTCATACATTCGATCATATCGTCTGGCCTTACTGAGCAACAGAATCTAGATGGCACATGTCCATGAAGGACCTCAAGACCTGACTCTTTGACTGACCAGGAGCCGCGCGCCCCCGCGCCTTGAGACCCTCATGGGTGAGTAGCGCGCTATATAAACCCCTGATTAATTGGTTGATTGATGGCATGCGTCCTTGCCTCTCAGAAGACATCGTTTCAGTAGCAATGATATTTATATGCGTGTTCATGGTCTCATAGGTGAGATGGCCCTGCACCCTTGAGTAAAACTGTAAATAAAGCAGGTCCTATAGTCTGTTATATATCACTTTTAAGGCTGCATGGACAGCAGAGCAGTATTACTGAAAGGGTTAGCGGTCAGGAGAGAACAACGTTTCAAGAGACATGTAGCATTTTTGCAAAGGGTTTCTTTAGTAAAAAAAAAAAGTTTTTGTGTCTTAACCTTTTATGTCATCCTTGACCATCTGCTGATGACGGATTGCATGAGTGTAGGTAATATATCATGAGGCCTGTCCTTTTCACTGTGATTGTTGTTTGTTAAATTGGTTTCTTCTTGTGCCTGTCAGAGCGACTACATACTTGCCTCGTTACTTCTCTGGGTTATGTGCAACTAATAAATGGTGGACCTATATTTGATTGCAATTATTAATTAAAAAACATGACCCAGACACAACTCTAGAGTTAGAGTCCAAAAGAACATTACATTTTTTGAGATTACATACTTCCTTTGCACATGCATATGATGCTGAGGGCATCCCGAAAATGATATATGTTCGACCTGTCAGCCTTACAGTGGTCTTCCCCAAAACGTTTTGCCTTATCCCAGTTTTTTCTGACTTCATTTTTGTTGGCCTTAGGACTCTGCACACTTTACCACTGCTAACCAGTGCTACAGTACTTGTGCTCTCTCTTTTAGGCATGGTAAGATTAGCTTACACCCGATTCACACATTTAGTTTACTTATAAGTCCCTAGTAACATGGACTACATGTACCCAGGCCCTGTAAATTAAATGCAACTTGTGGGCCTGTTGCACTCATTATGCCACCCACTTAAGCAGCCTTTTAAACCTGTCTCGTGCCTGCCAGTGTAGCCTATGTGTGTAGTTCTAAACTGCTATTTCCACCTGGCAAAATAAACTTTTCTTTTTAATGCATAAAAATCACACCGAGGTTAGGCCCTACACAGGCCATAGGGCAGGGTGCAGAATATATACAAAGTTGGACATGTATTTTAACTTTCACTTCCTTGGTAGCGAAAAACTCTTGAAATAGTTTTTCACTTCTGCAAGGCCTGCCTTTCTCATAGGATAACATTGGGTTACCTCAATACATCTAATAAGTGAATGAAAACGTTCAACTGGGAGCAGGTAGGGAAGTAAAACAATGTGTGTAAGAATTGTAATTTAAAACCTTCTTTAATACTATACTTGTATTTTAAGTCACAATTCCAAAAATGCTGCTCTTAGGAAGTTGACATTTTTTGTCATAACCATTCTGGGCCAGATGATCTAGGTGTAGCTGTTAGTTAGTCTTGTATATTGCTATCAGGCAGTGAGACTAAGGGGTGTTAGTGTTGTTGGGATGAGCCATATCTATCAGGATGAGGGGAGGAGCTGTGACCTATAACACTTGCACATCACAAAGACTGCCTCAGCACACTCGCCAAGGTTTTCACACTAGTCTTTTGTCTCTCCAAACAAGCTGGGGCCTGAACCGGAGGCAGAAATTCCCAACACCTAGGGACGTACTCTAGAAGCTTGTCCCACTTCAAAGTGGACACCAGGTATAAATAGAGGACCCTCAGGTCCAACTCCTAAATACACTTCTGGATCTCTGAAAGACAAATAATAATAATAATGTGATTAATAGATCACAACGCTACTTCTTGCGAAGTTTCCCAGTGCTAGGATACTGACTCCGTAGAATAGTGTTGCCCAACCAACAGTATATATCTCAACCAGATCCAAAAAAGCCAGGCTTTTACTTTTATTCTGAAAAGGGTTTCAGATGAGGCTTGTCAACATATCACAGGAAGAAAGTTCCAGATTTGTGGCACGAGAAGGCCAAAGCAGCTGTCTCCTATTCTGGCTCTTTTGAACTTGAACTCTTTTGGATTTGAGTTAACATCGTACGCAGACGATACTCAGATCGTGGTATCCCTGCTCCCGGGTAGAGAAGAAGGCATAGCTGCCAGGTTCCAGGACTGCATGACTGCGGTTAGTACGTGGATGGCAGGTATTTGCCTAAAACTGAACTCCTCTAAAACCGAGGTTCTACTCTTTGGTGCTGATGTTAGTTTCTGGAGCCCTAAATGGTGGCCCGACGATATGGGAGCTCCACCCATTCCGGCAACGTAGGTAAAGAACCTGGGAGTTCTCATTGACAGTCAACTATCCTTCAAACCGCAAGTCAATGCATTAACCTCTTCCATTTTCTGGATTATGAAAACTATTAGGAAGGTTCTCCCTCTCCTACCGGACAGTAGCAGGAAAACGGTGGTGACAGCACTTGTGCTCTCCCGCCTTGACTACTGCAACAGTCTCTTCCTGGAAGCCCAGCAGGGGTTGCTTAATAAACTACAGGTGATGCAAAATGCGGCCGTACGTCTAATTACTGGTCTGGCCAAGTTTGCGCCGGTGGCACAGGAGCTGAGGAAACTGCACTGGCTTCCGGTGCGCAAACGGATAATGTTTAAATCATTGTGTATTGTGTACAAGGCTGTTCATGGACTGGGTCCATCTTTCCTCCAACAGCACTTCCAACTGTACATGCCAGGCAGACAGCTGAGGTCGGCCAACAAAGGGCTAGTGAAGACAACTCGGATCAGGAAAGCACGATGGGGAGGCAGAAGCTTCATATCTGGAGCTTCCACCGCCTGGAATGCCCTGCCCTTGGCCTTGAAGCAAAGTACGAACCTCATGGCCTTCAGGAAAAATATTAAAACCTGGCTTTTTGGCCTTTAGAACCGGACTGTCACCTTGGGGAGATATCATTTCAGCGCCAGGACACCGCTCGGTAACCGCGCGCTTTACAAATGGTATAAATAAATAAACTTTGGGATAACAGCCCGTTTTGCTTTTGCTGATGTTAGGTTCTGAGACGGTGCATAAGGTTTCACCATCAACTGAAAATAGTGTAGGCCTTGAGATGAAAGAGCCTTATAGCAGTAACAGAGAGTTTTAAAGGTAACTCTATGCCTCACCGGCAGCCAGTGCAGCTTTCTTAGCGCAGGACTGATAGAGGCCCGCATGGGTAGCTTGAGCAGTGCCTGAGCAGCAGTTTTCTGGACCCACTGAAGCCTATTCAAACAGGATTGGGAAACACCCAAGAACACCCAAGTAGAGGACATTGCAGTAGTCCAGCCTGGATATCACCAGAGCTTGGACTACTGGTTTCTGGGCGGATTCAGTTAGGAGATGAAGTATTTTCTTCAAGGATCTCAACATCCCCAAACATTTCCCTGCGAGGGCCGAAACCTGGACATCTAAGGAGAGTTTTTCGTCAAACCAAATGGCCACATTTTTAACCTTACACTTGGAAGGGGGTAGAGGACTGAGACTGACTATCAGGCCGCCAAGCATTGGACCAGATGTTGAGGTGCCTGCCCATAACTAAAACCAATGTTTTCCTGACATCCAGCTTAAAGCCGTTTAAGTCCATCCAGCGTATAAGATCATGGTAAAACCCAAGAGCTCAATGACCTCTGCCAGAGGGCGGACATATACATTAAATAGAGTTGGACTTGTGAGGAGCCCTGTGGCACTCTCTGCTGCAGGTTAATCACTGTTGAGTTGAATGGTTTTTGGGAGACCTGAAAGGTACATCCCTGCAGAAATGAGGTCAGCCAGAGCAGCGTATTGCCTCAGTTCCAGAGCCTCTTGATCAAGATATTATGTTGTACTGTGTCGAAGGCAGCACTGAGATCCAGCATACGTATAGCAGCATTGTCACCCTCGTCCATGATCCAACAGGCCGACTCAGAGGCAGATTTGGTGCTGTAAGACAGGCGGAAGCCAGAGTGAGTCCTGTGCAGGAGATTGTTGTCCGGCAGATAGCTGAAGAGCGGTCTGTTCATGTTGTTCTCTGCAATCTTAGAGAATAGAGATAACAGTGATATAGGTCGATGGTTTTTGAGGCTTAGAGAGGTTGAGTAGGGTTTTATTTAGGAGAGGTACCACCATGGCATGTTTCAACTGATGGAGAAGTGTGGCTCACTGGTTAGAGGAGGCAGACCTGAAAGCAGAGGTCAGCCCAGGATCAGGGTTCAATTCCCGGCTCGGCGGGGTCTTGAGTCCTAAAAGAAAATGTCCATGGACTCGACAATTCTCGCTCCGGTGCCTACTCGATTCACGGGTTCACACCCTGCGACTCTGGGCAATAGCTTGCTTAATCTCCACAACAGCCCCTCGCGGCGGGATGCCTGGCTTTCACCTTGCGGATACCCTGCCGGGGTTATCTCACAGGGGAATACCAGGACGGGTTCCCTAAGCAAGCGCTTAGAAGCCGCTTGGTGATTTGCGCTATATGAATTCCTGTACATTTACATTTTACATTTAACTGATGGGGAACACATCTGGAGGACAGAGAGGTTGGATTATTTTGCAGCCCTGCTCCAGAATTGAGGGGGAGATTAGGTCTGCTGGAAAGACAGATTTAATGGAGGAGCATAGGGATGTAAGTTCATTGAGTTGAACAGGACAGAAATTCCGAAGATTGACACAGTCCACTTAGGGGTCAAACCATGCCTTCTGCTATGGGTAGTTTCTGGCTTCCTCCGGGAAGGAGACGTTTAAATGTTTTCCACTTTTTTGGAGAAAAAGGAGGCCAGAGCTTTACAGCTCTCTTCAGAAGGAAGAGATGAGGGTGAGACTGAAGACAGCAATGTGAAAGATTTAACAATCTGAAAGGTTTCGCTAGAGATGTTATCTCTGGCTAGTATATTCTTAGAGGAATAATCCTGGTGCAACTGGTTGATGAGAAGGTGATATGCTTTTGATGTCAACTTGTAGTCATTACTGCATCCTGGATCGTAGGCTCTGAACCAGAGGAACTGCTGAAGGTTTATTTCTCCATGTGACTTGTTTTATGAGAGGAGTAATAAAATCTAGTGATCCGCTGATGCAGCCATCAAATTGAGTGCTGTCTTTATCAACACAGTTGTCTAGTGTCAGACAGTGATATTCAAGGGCTTGATTGAGTCTCTTTGGGGTCACTTAGACCATTGTCATGTCCATGCAGGGGCAGGAGCATGGTTCATCGGTGTCTTATCGTGGGATATACATATGGGGATCGCCAGATGATTTAACTATGCCAGTGGGAGAGGAGACAGATTTTCATTATGTGCCATAATGGTGAACACAGGGTCAAGAATATGCCCAAATCTTGTGTAGGCGTGAAAACAAATTGGAGAAGTCAAGTCAAGGACATTTGTATCGCGCACAAATCACATCCGAGGAGTCTCATGGCGCTTGCAGACGGCTCTGATGAGATAAACAGAATGGTCTAGTATGCAAATAGCCACGTCTTTAGCTTTTTGCGAAAACAGCTGTGTTCAGGAATACTACGGAGATACAGAGGCATTTTATTCCATGAGGCAGGGGCAAGGAAAGAGAACGCGCGCCCCTCGTTTCTGGAGGTCGATATTTTCCCAGGCGTCAGTTGTGACTCGTTGCTAGAGCTCATTTCTCTTTGGGGCACATACCATGTTAGCTTTTGAGACCAGTATTTGGGCCCGTTTCCATACATGTGTTTGTGGACCAAACATAAGGTTTTAAAGAGAATTTGCTTTTTCACCGGTAGCCAGTAAGGGCTTTTTAAACAGGGGGCCGATGGGGTTCTTTGCGGGAGATTGAGAGTCAGCCGGGCTGCAGTATTCTGAAGGACCTGAAGTCTGTTCAAAAGATGTTCATTTATGGATAAAAGAAATGCATTCCCATAATCCATTCTGTTTATGATTAGACCCTGGACTAGGGGCTTCCAGGCCTCAACGGGGATCCAATTAAAAACTTTCCTCAAACTACGCGTCAGTCCAAAACAGGTGCCCACAATGTGATTGATTTGGTCTTTCATGGATAATTTATTATCCATGTAAACACCCAGATTCCGGACTGATTCCTTGGGCGTTGGACAATTTCCCAGGTTATCTGGCCACCAGTCTTTGGTCCAGTGTTCTGCAGCTTTACCAAAAAGCATAATTTCTGATTTGCTGCCATGTAACTGAAGATGGTTGGTGTTCATCCATTTCTCAACATGGATCAGGCAATTTTTGAAACGTTGTTTGGTTTCATTTGGGTTTGAGCCCAGTGTGACTAAAATCTGGGTGTCATCAGCATAGGACAGAACATCAAAGCCATAGGCTTTGATCACTCTGGCCAAAGGTGTCATATAGACATTGAAAAGCGTTGGGCTCAAAATTGAACCCTGAGGTACACCCATCTTTACAGGTCTTTCATGTGCAACATTCCTTTCGATCTGGACAGCTGTTGTACGTACTGATAGGTAGCTAGAGAACCATCTTAAAGCGGCACCTCTCACACCAATCTCCCATAGTCGTTGAATTAAAATGCGATGGGAGATGGTGTCAAAGGCTGCTGACAGGTCGAGCAGGACAAGAATGGCTGATTGGCGCTGATCTAGAGCCAATCTGATATTGTCCGCAGCCTCGACCAGTACTGTCTCTGTGCTGTGAGATGCCCTAAAGCCCGATTGCGAAGGGTCTAGGAGTCCTTGATTTTCGAGGTGACTCACAAGCTGTTTGTTAATGAGGAATTCCAGCATTTTTCCGAAATAAGGGAGTAGTGAGATGGGCCGATAGTTTAATCAGATGTTCGGATCGGCCAAGTGCTTTTTTAGGATTGGTCTAATTCTAGCTGCATTCCATATGGTAGGAAAGTCTGCTTCCAAAAGTGATTTGTTGAAAAGACCGGTCAGGTGTTCTACCAATACAGGAGCGAGTATAGAAAAGAGTTTAGGAGTGACTTGATGAGTGGGGGACCCATATTTTATTTTCAGCCCAGCCAACATGATCACATCACTATCTAGTCTTTCAAACTCATTTAGAACATATAGCGGGTCTGGAAGCAAGTTTGTCAGAGCTTCAGGCTGTGTTGTGTTAGAAAGAGGAGGAAAGGAGAGATGAATGGCAGTTGTTTTATCCTCAAAAAATTTCGAAAGAGCGTCTGTCCACTCTTGTGAATTCGGTATTTCTAACGAGTTTCTGGAAGTGGTGAATTCTTTCAGAATTTGGTAAAGTTCTCTGGAAGAATTTCCAGCTTTGTTTATCCGTTCCGTAAGGAAAGCCCTCTTTGTCGGCTTTATATCACTCATATATCTAGAGTGCAATACTTTATATGCTTTTCGGCCGGCCTGATCTTTACTTCTTCGCCACTTTTTGTCAGCAGTTCTGCACAGAGACTTACTGGTTTTTAACTGCTCTGAGAACCAAGGGGCAATTCTAGTCTTACACGTGACTTTACTCAGCGGGGCAATTTTGTCGAGTGCTATCTCTATAGCCTTTTCAAAATTTCGTGCTGCTACACTTGCACTCATGGACGGGGATGCCAAATCAAAATGGAAATGTTTAAGAAACGTGAGTGATGTGATTTTTTTCAAAGGCCTGCGTAATATGAGTTCGCTTTTCGGTGCTACTTTGGTTTGGGCCATGGAAAAAGTACATTTCAATAAATAGTGATCCGTCCAAAGTAATGGAATAGGGGAGGCCACCATAATGTCAGGGGAGTTTGAGAAGAGAAGGTCCAGCGTGTGGCCGGCCTGATGTGTAGGGCCTATGACCTTTTGAACTAGAACCAGGGTGTGCATGTTAGAGATTAATTATTCAGTATCCAGATTAGATTGTATTTCCGCATGGTAATTAAAGTCACCATTCTGATAGATACATCTGCCAGTGGATTCCTCACCTTGTGAATATCCCCCTTGCGTCAGCAACATTCGGAAATTCTCTTGTAGCTTGACGTGGACGACGTCATAGAGGCACGGCATCGCACCCGACTCCGCTGACGTCACCGACACTACAATAGGCCCACGCCGGCATGATGACGTCAGTTCCCTTTTTTCCGCGTCGTCGACGCTAACGGTTTCGCGGAATCTCTGTAGCCTCTTAGTAACTTTGTTGCTATTTTCTTCACTTTTCTGTTTCTTTGTTTCCTTCACGATGTCGTAAAAAAAGACAGGTTTTAAGCCTTGCAGAGAGTGTGGGAAAATGGTGTTCATCACGGACCCGCACGAAGATTGCATCTGGTGTCTTAGCTCGGATCATGATGTGGATGGATGTTCATCATGTCACGAGATGAACCCAAAGGCTCTGCGGGAGAGAGAGACCAAACTTCTGGTGGCGAAGCTGAGAGGTGACAAGGGTAAAAGGTCTTCGAAGTCTCGTTCGAGAAGGGCGAGGTCGAGGTCGGCGTCGAGATCAAAGGCTCGAGCGGAGTCGACTTCGAGATCATCATCAGATCATGCTTCGAAGTCGAGGAAGAAGCATAAGAAGAGAAGGCATGAGTCCCGACGTCAGTCCGGTAGGGATTCAGACTCGAGGTCGAAGTCACCCAAGAAGGTACGTTCGAAAGTGGTTCCACAAGAGGAGGACTTGGATCCGGAAGGTGAGGCTTCGCCTTCGGAGTCGCAGGTCCCGGCTCCGTCTCCGGTTCAATCTCCGGCACCGTCCCCGGCCCGTGAGGATGAGGAAGAAGTTCCGGAAGGTGAGAATTCTGCACCTGTGGAAGAGCCGACTTCGGAAACTCCTCAAGGCCAGCCTGAAGGTCTTCAGCCACCTTTTGCAGCCCCAGGCCAAGACCCATCAGCGTTTTTGAACGCTATGTATGGTGTGTTTTCAAGGGCCTGGTACCCCTCTGGTGCGCCTTCGGGTCCTATGGGTCCACTATCCTTCAATTTAGGAGTTCCACACTCCTATGCTCCGGCTCCATTTATGCCATTCATGCCGGCTCAGACACCGCCATGGCAATACCAGGCTCCGCCGAGGTCGTCGACGCCGATACCGACGTCGTCTGCTCCAAGTCGATCTCGAGACCAAGCCACTATGCCATCAGATTCGATACCGACGTCGGTTCCGGCTCCATCGGAGTCGTTGATGGATCCGGTGGCATTGCGTGTGAAGGAAAGGTCCAGGAGGGAGGCTCAGCGCCTCATAGAAGAACAAAGGTATACAGAAGCTCAAGCTGAAGTGGAAGAAGGAGAGGTTGAGGATGACTGTTTTGATAGTCTGGCAGAGGGTAGTGGCCTGGAATTTTCTCACGAGTGGGAGTTACCTTCCGTGTCTGATGCCCCTTCGAAAGATGTTCAGCCTTATCATTTGGTTATGAGGAAGGCGGCGGAACTTTTGAATTTGACCCTTCCAACAGTAGAGTTTAAGTCCAATCTACTGACTGAGGTTCTGCATTCACCCAGTTCTGTGGTGGAACCGTTGCTCCCCTTTAATGAAGCTTTAACGGAGCCAATTATGGAAGTTTGGAAAAAGCCGCTTTCGGCACCAGCTGTTTCCAAGAGTGTGGCAAGAAGGTACAGGGTTGCTCCTGAAGACCCTGCTTTTCTGACTTCTCATCCTTTACCTGAAAGCTTGGTAATCCAGGCAGCTTGTTCCAAAAAGACTGTGAGTGCATTTCCTCAAGTGCCTGGGGATAAGGATGCTAAGAAACAAGATCAAGTTGCAAAAAAGACCTTTTCTTCTGCAAGCATGGCATTAAAGTCAACTAATGCCACTTGCCTTATGGGGAGATATGTACATGCTCTCATGGATTCACTCCGTCTTGTGGCACCTAAGATCCCTGGTGGTACGCATCATGGGTACTGCGGTTGCTTCAAGAAGGTCAGCATGGCTGAAATCTTCGGACTTTTCAGCAGATGTTCAGGCCGCTTTGATAGATCTGCCGTTTGATGGTGCTGGACTCTTTGGTAAAAAGGCTGACACTGCCTTAGAAAGATTTAAGGACAGTAGGGATACTGCCAAATCTTTAGGGCTTCAGACCAGGGGTTCTTCTACCAGAAAGTTCAGAGGATTCGGACGCTCTTCCTTTCGCTCCTATCTGCAAGGTCAGCAGCAGCAGCAGAATCCTTTGTACAAGTCGTACAGGGGAAGACAAAGAGCTTGTCCTAGAGGGCGTCAAGCCTCTTCCACCTCCTCCAACCCCCCAGCCACAGAAAATCAGCCCTAGATCCGCCATTCAGGATCATGTGGGTCCGGTGGGGGGTCGGCTTACCCTCTTTCTACGGGATTGGGAATCGGTTACATCAGATCTTTGGGTTCTCAATCTCGTAGACAATGGGTATGCTCTTCCCTTTCGGGAGTTTCCTCCAAATTACCCTCCTTGCCAAGGTTTTTGCACGGAGGAACACCTCTTACTTCTGCAGGAGGAAGTGCAGACTCTTTTAAGAAAGGGTGCGATAGAGGTGGTTCCAGAGCAGGAAAGGGGTCAGGGATGCTACTCCCGGTAATTTCCTGATTCCCAAGAAGGATGGCAGACTTCGTCCAATCCTGGATCTCAGGATCTTGAATCTTTATCTGAAACAAGAGAAGTTCAAGATGCTCACCCTTGCGCAGGTTCTTCAGGCGCTGTTGGAAGAAGACTGGATGGTGTCGCTCGACTTGCAGGATGCGTATTTTCACATCCCCATCCTGAAGTCGCACAGCAAGTATCTCCGTTTTACGGTGGGATCGCAACATTATCAGTTTGCGGTCCTTCCTTTTGGAATTACTACTGCGCCTCGAGTCTTCACCAAGGTGATGGCGGTGGTGGCAGCACATCTCAGAAGATCGGGGGTTCCAGTATTCCCCTATTTGGACGACTGGCTCATCAAGGCAGAGTCTTCAGAGAAGGTGCTCCAGCATCTGCAGGAGACAACTCGTTGTTGTTCCGCTTGGGTTTTTCAATAAATGTACCCAAGTCTCACCTGGTGCCCTCCCAGCGCATCCTGTTCATAGGTGCTGTACTGGACACAACTGTATGTCGTGCATTCCCTCCTCCACAAAGGATTCGCGACATACAGGAAATGATTCCTTTATTTTACAATGGAGCGGTCGTTCCAGTCCTGAAGTTCCTTCGCCTGCTCGGTCTGATGGCTTCTTGCATTCTGTTGGTCAACCATGCACACTGGCACATGAGGGCGCTCCAGTGGTGCCTCCGCTGGCAGTGGTATCAGCACAGCGGAGATCTCAGGGGGTCAGTGAGGATCTCGAGAGAAACTGCAGCGGATCTGTCTTGGTGGGGCGTGGAAGGCAATCTGTCACAAGGAAAGCCTTTTCAACTACCTCCATCGGTTGCCACAGTGATAACGGATGCATCCACTCTAGGGTGGGGTGCTCATCTGGGGGATCTGGAGGTCCTGTGTCTTTGGTCTCCAGAGGAAGGGTTGCTTCACATTAACCTCTTAGAGTTGCGGGCCATACGTTTGGCACTCAAGGCCTTCCTCCCTTCGTGGTCGGTCGGTTCAGGTCCTGACGGACAACACCACCGCGATGTGGTATGTCAACAAGCAGGGAGGAGTGGGGTTGCAGTATCTCTACAGAGAGGCTCTGCGCCTCTGGTCCTGGGTTCAGGACCACCAGATTTGTCTGTTGGCAAATCATCTGGCCGGAGTTCTGTTCGTGCGTGCAGACAGTCTCAGTCGGCAGTGCTCGGCCAACCACGAGTGGAGGCTTCACCCGGAGGTGGTCCGGCACGTCTTTCAGATGTGGAGGACTCCTCGTGTGGACCTGTTTGCTACTCGCGAGAATGCTCACTGCCCGTCATTCTGCAGTCTCCAGTATCCGATGCAAAGAGCCTTGGGGGACGCGTTTCAGTTGAGTTGGGAAACTCAACTCCTTTACGCGTTTCCTACCATACCTTAATTCCTCTGGTTCCTCAGAAGATTCGCCAAGACCGGGCCCAAGTTATTCTGGTCGCCCCGGATTGGCCAAGAAGGGTGTGGTACACGGATCTTCTCCACATCTCCTCTCGCCCGCCGCTCCGTCTCCCGTTCAGGGCAGATCTCCTCACCCAGATGGAGGGACAGGTTCTACACCCCCACCTCCAGTCATTACACCTTCATGCCTGGAGATTGATCGGGGCAACCTGAGCTCCTTTTCTCTCCCACACGATATGGTGGATGTCATTCTTTCGGCTAGGCGTGACTCCACTAAATCCATTTATTCAGACAGATGGTCTAAATGTGTCTCTTGGTGCGAAGAGAAATCTTTTGACCCTTAGAGGGCTCGTTTGTCCGATATTTTACAATTTGCTCTTTCTTTGGCACAACAGGGATTTGCTGTTGCCACCATCAAGGGCTATCTTTCGGCATTGTCGGCATTTATCTGTTTGCCGGATCAGCCATCTCTTTTCAAGTCTCCTGTGGTTTTAAGGTTTTTGAAGCGCCTCACAAATAAGTTCCCTCCTACTTCCTTTATTGTACCTCAATGGGATTTAAATCTTGTTTTAACCTTCTTGATGGGTTCTCCCTTCGAACCCTTACACAAGTGTCCCATGAGGCTTTTATCTTTTAAGACGGTCTTCCTCGTTGCGATCACCTCGGCAAGGAGGGTAAGTGAGCTTCAAGCTCTTAGTTCCAAGCCCCCATTCTTGACCATTCATGCTGATCGAATGGTTCTTAGGACCAGGGCTGCTTTTCTCCCTAAGGTGGTAACTCCTTTCCATCTAGGACAATCTATTACCCTTCCTACCTTTTATCCTCCCCCTCACCCTTCCAAGGAGGAGGAGAGACTACACCGTCTGGACCCTAAGAGGGCGGTGAGCTTTTACCTTGATAGGACTAGAGACTATCGAATGGATGACCAGCTCTTCATTGGTTTTGCTGGCTGCAAGAAAGGAAGAGCGGTGCACAAGCGCACTCTTTCAAGATGGATCATCCTCTGTATAAAGATCTGCTACTCTTTGGCCAGTAAGGAACCTCCAGAGGGTATAAGAGCCCACTCTACTAGAGCTAAGTCGTCAACTACTGCTCTGTCTAGGGGTGAACCTGTAGAGGATATTTGTAGGGCCGCGACTTCGACCTCCCTCCACACTTTCGCGAAGCATTACTGCTTGGATGCCGAGGTGAGGAGGGAAGATCACTTTGCGCGCTCTGTCCTTCAGGATTTTTTGGTATAGATGAGTGGACACCCTCCTCTGGGAGTGGGGACTGCTGTGGGACTCTATTCACAAGGTGAGGAATCCACTGGCAGATGTATCTATCAGAAGAACAAGTTACTTACCTTCGGTAACGCTTTTTCTGGTATATACAGTATCTGCCTGTGGATTCCTCACTGACCCACCCGCCTCCCCGTTGTCCACTCGTCTATAACGAAGTTGTTGTAATTCATTTACTTTATTGTCAAAGAGTTGTTTATTTCAAATGTTTTATTGCATTTGCTTCACACTATGAGTGTTATCTTGACATTTGTGTACTGTGTATACTATGTATATTTCTACTGTCGTTGGTCCGTCCGTGTGCTTCGAAGGCACGGAAAAAAGGGCGGAACTGACATCATCACGCCGGCGTGGGCCAATTGTAGTGTCGGTGACGTCAGCGGAGTCGCGTGCGATGCCGTGCCTCTATGACGTCGTCCATGTCGGCGTGAAGCTACAAAAGAATTTCCAAATGTTGCTGACGCAAGGGGGATTTTCACAAGGTGAGGAATCCACAGGCAGATTCTGTATCTACCAGAAAAAGCGTTACCGAAGGTAAGTAACTTGTTCATTAGAAGGAATTTATCGGAGGCCAGGACGTGTGGTGCGAGGATCTCAAGTAATTTATTTGCAAAATCACCTTTGGCGCCAGGAGGTCGGTATATTAAGGCTCCTTTCCAGACGTTGTTTGGAGATCCCTCAATTTTGAATACAATGATTTCTAAATTGTTGGAGACAAAGTTTTCTAGACTAACAATGTTAATCTTGTGGGAGGAAGCAATTAGTAGTCCGCCCCCTCTACTCTCAGTCCTATCGAGTCGTGTTATTTTGTACATAGGAGGGAAAGCAGTGTGTACATCGGGAGAGGTATTTTCGTGTAGCCAGGTTTCGGAGACCAGGCAGATATCCGGAGCTTCAGAATCAAGAAGACTCCAGATTTCAAGCGCATGTTTTGAAATAGATCGGGCATTAAAATATGTAGCGTTAAGTTGTTTGGCGGATTTGCAAGTGCTAGACAAGTTTATGCTGAGGGGTACAAAGGTCTTAGTCTGGTTAGGAGGGTGAGCAAGACGAGCGATTTCAGGTCACCTAACTATTTCTGCTATTAGGGTCTCGGAGAGTTTAATCAGGGTTGTATTTATTTTATTTATTTCTTCGCAGGAATATCGAAAATCAGTCATGATTTTGAGGGTATGAAAAAAGCGACACTACATTACCAGATATCTATCTTATTTTCTGGAGCGTTAAATTATGCTTCTGTTAATGTAACCGGAAGTGTGGTGCCAAAGAGTAGACCCTCCGTACAACGGCACAAGCCGTGACGGACCGGGGTCTATGGCAGATGGAACAGGCAAAAGAAATAGAGGGATGGTCTTTGAAGGATGCAGGATTAAATCTATGTCCTCAACTAAAGCTTTCACTGCTTGGTGATTGGTGTCATCAAAGTGGATGTTAAAATCGCCTACTACCAACAGATTGGAATGGCGCATATGGAAAGCAGCTAGAATTAGACCAATCCTAAAAAAGCCCTCGGCCGATCCTAACATCGCCTACTAGCTGAATGGACAACATTTCAGCTAGTAGGGTGGAAAAGTTCAGCAGAGGCCCTGGGGGTTGGTAGATCAGACCTCCTGACAGCAACTTTTTTAGAAAGAGCCAGTGAGAGGAAGGACACTCTGCAACCCTCAATAGAGAGTTCAGAGAAGGAGCATTGGAGGTCTTTTTTATTTTTTTTAATTATTCCAATCCCACTGCCTCATTGTAGCTGCCTGTCCAGCCTAACAATAGAGAAACCTTGCAGGTTGGCCTGCAATATATCGGGGGAGGAGTCCTCGTTGAGCCAAGTTTCGGTCAAAAAGATTGCATCTGGTAAATGCTCCTCAGGAAAGTCATGCATTTCAGTTTTGTGCTTTGCCAGTGATCTGAAATTTAATGAGAAAAGTTGTAAAAAGTGATGAGGTCATGATATAAGGCTTGTTCTGGGAGCCAGCAATATCGGAGTCAGTAGCAAGAAACCCAGTGATCACAGTGTGAGTCTCTGTTACAGAGGTTTGAATATTCACTGCACGCTTTGGGCGGAGTGGGGGATAAATCCAATAGTTTGTGTTTTGTTTATGGGATGGGGGCTGACTTGAAAAGACCAGTGGTCCTGGCACCATGGGCTTGCCTTTGGCGTGTCAGCAGTGCGGCCGTGCAGCACCCTCGCTAAAGTAAATGAGTGGCATAACAACTAGCCTCTAGCCCAGAAGTCCGTCTGCGCACTTCCTGGTCTTGTAGTTTAACACACTACTGCAGACCAGTTTGAATATCTCGAAGTGTTTATAAAATGCCCCCCTAATGTATTTTTAACATGCCCCAATGACAACAAAAATATAAGTTAAAGTGCAACAGATAGTTTTTAAAATCAGTTAATAGCAGCCTGGGAAGATTATAAAGTGCTTAGTGCCAAAAGGATCCAGCTGTCACTGCGCAGCGCCCTCGCTTAAGTAGCTGAGTGGCATAACTAGACCTGCTAATCCAGAAGTTGGTCTGCGCACTTCCTGGTCACTGGGTTTAACACACCTCTGTCAACCAGTTAAAATGTCTCCAAGTGTTTACAAAATGCCCCCCAATGTATTTTTAATATGTCCCAATAACAGCAGATTTCAGTACTAGTGCAATGTTTAGTTTTTCAAATCAGTTATTACCAGCCTGAAAAGTTTATAAAGTGCCTATTGCAACAAAGATTCGCCATGTGACAGCAACGCAGCCATCACAGCGGAGCGCCCTCGCTTAAGTACCTGAGTGGCACTATAACTAGACCGCTAAACCAGAAGTCAGTCTGCTACTTGCAGGTCACGCGGTTTAACACATCACTGCCAACCAGTTTAAATGTCTCTGAGTGTTTAAAAAAATCCCCCACTATATCTTTAACATGCCTCAATAACAACTGATTGAAGTAAAAAGTGCAAAGGATAGTTTTTAAAACCACAATTATCAGCAGTCTGGAAAGATTGTAAAGTGCCTAGTGCAACAAAGATTCACTGTGTGGCAGCAATCCAGCCGTCACAGTGTAGCACCCCTGCTTAAGTAGGTGAGTGGGATAACAACGTGAACGCTAACCCAGAAGTCAGTTGCTCACTTCCTGGTCACGTAGTTTAACACACACCTGCCGACCAGAAGACTCAAAAGGACTGCTCTGCTGCAAGCAGGGGTGCTCAACTACCCTACTACCTGAGTGAGAAGGACTGGGCCTGCACCTTGAACCCAGGGCCACCAGAGTGACTCCAAGGGCTAGTTGGCTGGCCTCCTGATCTTCGCCTCGGGACAGAAAAGGCTCCAACCATCTTGAACCCAGCACCTTGGCTTTGCCTGCTGTGTGTACTCACCCTCCAAGTGGTGCCGCTCCAGTGCTGGATCCTTGGAAGTAGGGCTATATATGCTCTGTGAGCCCAGCTGTGGTCTAATCAGAACCATAGCAGCGCAACGCAAACCTGACACCGCTCTGCAGTGCGACACAGCCTCAACGCAAGCCTGCATTGCAGCCTGCATAGTTCATCAGAACCACCTCTGCGCAACGCATCCTCGCACGAACATCCCAGCCTCTCATTGGAACCGATGCAGCCTCGATGCAACCCCACATCGCAGCCCTTTCAGCTCATCTGAACCACTGTTGCATAACGCATCCGCGATGCAAGCATGCATCGCAGCTCATCAGAACCACCACTGCGCAATTCATCGTTGATGCTGATTTTGCATTGCTTTTTGGGACGGCTGCAATGCGGTGCAACAATCTGCAACTAGGATTTAGAGTACATTTCTCACTGGACCTAATTTGGTAACTGTATCCGGCCCACACTTTATCGCAGTCGGCCTGAACATGTGACTTTGACCCAGCCCAGCTCAACCAGATAGCCAGACTGGGTGCTTTGTGCTTTTAAGCATTATTTTCACATAAACCTTTATAAATGTGTATCTCTGGCTCTACTAAGTGGATTTTTGTTGTTTTGGTGCCAAATAATTTATTACAATTCGCGCTATTTGTATAAGTTGGTGTGGGATTTTTTTGTGTTTATTTCATTTTATTACTGTGTGTTTGCTGCATAAATACTTACCCATTGCCTCTAAAATAAGCCTGACAGCTTTTGTGCCAAGCTACCAGAGGGTTAAACACAGGTTAATTTGGGGTTTGCTTGTGTTTCACGCTGACAAGAATTTTGTTTGCCGTTTGAGTAGGATTCTAACCCCATCTAACAGTAACCCAATTTCCCACAATATAAATGTCCTGCATAGTGCTTTCTTGGTGGCACCGGATAGTGCAAAGTCATCGCCAAAAATTAGTTGCTGCAATTTCTAAAGCAAACCTGAAAAGTTACAACCAGGTTAACCATTCAATAAAGAATATTAAAACTGGGTTTACCCAACTGTTTGAAGAGCAGATTACAAATTAAAAACCGAACTAAAAACATGAATGTATATATTTTTTTACAGATACCTTATATTTTACTGCTTCCTCGATGAATTGTGTAGCGTTTCTTCCTGAGTACACATCTTAGCTTCTTGAATGTTGTCGAATACTGCACTTCTCCTTTAATTTAAACATTGAACGAAGCCAAAATATTCCTTCCTCTATAACATCTGTACAACCGCAAATTACATGTGTCAGAGATTCAATTTTATATTTACAGAATGAGCAACCCTCTTTAGCAGCATTCTATGTCCCCCACATTTTAGGCTAGGACTACGCATACAACGTATTATTGAAAACCTGTCTAATCATTTGGCACTGCTGATTCCACAGGACGTCATGTGGCGCCATGGTTTTAGTACATATTTACTTAATATTTTCACTACCAATTGCTACTCTTCAAGTTATAGTTTTTTATTTTAAAGTCGCTTTCAATTTTCTGTAACTTGGATCTGGTGACCAAAACATTGACACCATATTTGTGCAATAATGCAACTAAACGAACATACCACACATCAGACGATAATTTAACTTGGGCTTCTGTCCATGTAGCACCCTTTAACAAAGGGGCATCTGCCTTATGTGCGTGTAATACTGCATACTGGACCTTGTCAAGTTAAAAACAAATGCTCTATGCATCCAAGTGATAGAACCATTTTGAAAGACTATTGATCCTTAATGTATAAAAGGAATAAACTTGGCCTTTCCTACTGTAAGAACTGATTCTGTAGTTGGGGTTGGTGTTGGCAGCTGCCAATAAACGCGACACTTATCAAAGTTGAAAGATTCTGCTTCTGATTTTAGTTTGTGCAAATGATCTCACTGTATCTTCCATCGACGACAACACCTAAATACCGTTTGACACACTGACATTTACATAAGACAAAACTTCTATAGGGCATGACCATCACCCAGTAATGTATCAATTCACAGCAATACACCTCTCATCACCAGCTGAGCCAACATGGAATACCTCAAGAGATCTGCCACAAATGACGCTGGCCAACGGAGGACTTTAATTTAGTTCACAACTGTAGGTCCGAACAAGCTATATACTATGACCACTTCATACAATACGGTATGACAGTACCGTAGCCCATCCCAGCAGGTCGCTTCACTGTTTCTCGCTTCAACATTGCATGCTCAGCCATAAAGATTAAACGAAATATCTCAGAATGGATAATCCATTTCAGTAACCAGTTAAGTGGACTATGCTCATAAGAAATACCATAAAGTATTCTGCAAAGGTGTTTAAAGCTGGCAGCTTACTAAAAACTGTGTGCCCATCCCTGACACATCTTCATTCTTCACTCTGCACAGCTCTGCACCCAATAACACAATAGTGCCTCAATCGTTCTCCTGCACGACATGGAATCTTCCCACATTAGTACAAAACAAAGACCATACCCTTCCAGCCGCGCACCCTACATTGTGTAGGTAGCATGCTTCCCATATAGGCAAGCACCACATAAATAATACAATGCAGTTTTGTTTTTGTAGAGTGTACCAGTTATCTTTTATGTCGAATGTAAACACTTCTATGGCTTTCAAATCATATACAATGATAGGGTCCATAACAACTGTCATCAGCATATTTCCCCATTATCTGCAGCGTAAAACCTATTAGGCAGGGCTGCTAATACGCTCTGCTCCCTAAGTCTCACATTAGTCGAAAACGTTTTTGGCACATTTTCTCCAATTCAGATTTTTACTACAACCCAGCCCATTTTATAAAGGAATTGAATCTCTCTTAATTTTTCAGATGGGATATCTCTCTTGTTCAGTTTGTACTGAAGCATCTCTGTCTTAGCACAGTCGAAAGACTAAGGGTAGTCACAAAGCAAACTCATACACTGTCTCATCTTGTTCAAGCATAACAGCCTGTGCAACTGTTGATAACCCTCACATGCTATATATCCATCATATCTGATAGAGACTTCTAGCTGCAGATTCCATACCTTATACTAATCCATAGGCTTCAGGCTGGCTCTAGAAGGTTTACAGTAAGCAGTACCCCTGTGCGCTGGTCAGTGGCATTGTTCAGCTCCTATTACTGTCCTAATACTATGACAGGCCTTGATTAGGTGATGAGTGGGAGGGGTCTGCAGACCCCTATGCTCATCAAACATTAAAAGATCCCAAAGACTCCTGGTCTGAGGATATGGAGGGTGCCAGTGAACTGGACCCCTGCCCAGACACTCGCCTGTTCTCTCCCCTTACTGTGGCTATGGAGGAGGGTACCTCATTTGCAATGGTGGTGCGGAGGGTTTCTGATATCCTGGACCGTACACAACCCTTGGTGGCAGTCAGTACAACTGTCTTGACAAAGGTGCTTCACCTGGGAGTTTCCCCCACAGAATCCTTGCTCCCATTCAATTAAGCCATTAGCTACAACCTACTCCGGGCCTGGTCCAATCCCTGCACAGCGTCTACTGTGCATAGGACAATTGCCAGCTGCCGTTGTCCACCCCAGGGGGCTCCAGTTTGCTCACCCAGCACCCCAGCCCAGAGAGCTTGGTGGTCCAGACATCCACTTCCAAAATTAACAACGCCGCATTCCCTTCCACTCCACCATATAGTTTCAAGTTTATTATTATTAAATTATTAAATAATCGCTCGGTTTGCACTTTACAGAGCTGTTTGCACTTTAGCTGTGCATGATGATTTTAATGTATTAATTTAAATTTGTTGAAAGCTGCTAAAATAACCCGATGTAATATGTTATATCCTTTTAAATTTGTGTTTGTTTTGTTTTTTATTGTCTACTCAAGTTTTGCAAAGGTTTTAAGTAATTGAGCAAATGTAATGGACTCAAAACTATCCCTCCACTGGAAAGGGAATCCAAAAGGCTGGATACATTTGGGAAGAGCATGTTCTCTTCTGCCAGCCTTGGACTGCAGTCGGTGAACATTGTGTGCCTCTTGGGCCGATACTCCCAAGCGATCTGGGACCCAGTTGTCCAGGTGCTGCCCATGGTCTTGGAGGAGGCCCAAGCCATACTCTCTCAAGCAATTGCTGATGGTAGAGATGCAGCCAAGTTCACAATAAGATGTGAACTGAACTCAACAGATTTGCTGGGCAGAGCGAGTTCGTCAGTGGCCCTTAGACGTCACCCCTGGTTGAGAACCACTGGCTTTTAAGGGGATGTCCAGGCTTCACTCATGGACATGGTTTTTGCTAGCTCCCGTCTATTCAATGAGAAGATGGAGTCAGCGCTGGAGCGCTTTAAGGACAGCAGGGCTACGGCCAGGTCATTCTGCCTTTCTATGGCCCTTGCCGACCCTAGTCCACCTTCCCCAACCCCATTGTGGCCACGGAAGGGGTTTCCAACTGTGTCTCTACACTTCCAGCCAACCACAGCCAGCAAGTTTTACAATCTTTCGTGGCTGAGGATGCAGTTCCCTCAGACCACATGGTACAGTCATCCAAAAATCTGGCCAGTTCACCACCCCCTAGCAGTCGCAACTTCCACACCCCTTTATTTTGCCCCCAGACCATCATGGGCATCAAGTAGGGGGCATCATATGCAATTACCTGCTCCACTGGAGGTCAATAACCTTTGACTATTGGGCTTTACAGCTTGTCCAAAGGTCCCTTTGTGACCTCACCTCTTCTTGCTTTGTCAGGAAGTGTTGGCTCTCTTGGCCGAGGTAGCTATAGATAGAGTGCCCGTATCAGAAGTAGGTTGTGGTTGCTGTTCCCACCACCTTCTGGTCTAATAGAAGGACACATGCCTCAATCCTATTCTAGACCCACGCCTTCTCAACCTCTTCCTGAAAAAGGAGAAATTCAAAATGCAAATGTTTGCACAAGTCCTGTCTGCCCTGAACCCGGGAGACTGCATGGTAACATTGGACTTGCAGGATGTCTATTTCACACTTCCCCATCCTGCCTACCCACAGATGATACCTGCAGTTCACAGTATACCAAGAGCACTTTCAGTTATTGTGCTTCTCTTCGGTCCTACCAGCGCCCCTTGGGTGTTCACCAAGGTGATGGCGTTGGTTACAGAACACCTCCGGAGTGCAATGGTTCCAGTCTTCGCCTACCTCATCAATTGGCTGATGAAGGTGGGCTTGTCACAGGCAGTCCTCTGCCCCTCTCCATACTGCGGCAAACCTTCGGCACTCTCTGGGGTTCACTATCAATGTGCCAAAGTCACACATGACTCCCTTTCAGATGCTCCCTTTTATCGGAGCTGATCTGGACACAGTACAGTTTCAGGCCTATCCTTCTGAGCAGCAAGTCCAGGATATTCAGCCTATGATACTGATGTATCAGCCTCCATCTTGGATTTCGGTGAGAGTGACCCTGACGTTGTTGGGTCTCATGGCTTCCTTCATCCTGCTTTAAACACATGCCTGTTGGCATATGCAGGCTATGCAGTGGGACCTGATGTCCCAGTGGGCACAACATCAGGGGAATCTCTGACATGGTCCAGATATCGGAGGGAATCTACAGAAACCTGGATGAACGCTTCATCAGCGCCGACATCGCCATAGCCATCCCGGACGCTTACAAGATCATCCGAAAAGACCGCACCAACAAAACAGGAGGAGGCATCGCCATCGTCCATGAGAACACCATCCGAATCACGACCAGCTCCGACGATAACCTCGCGACCGCCGAACACCTTCATTTCCAGATCCACACGACCCCAGGACCACACTTAGAGGCACCCTCATCTACAGACCACCAGGAACCCGCACACAATTCAACGAAGACATCACCGACTTCATCAGCCCACATGCCCTCACCTCCGAGAACTACATTTTACTGGGAGACCTCAACTTCCACCTGGAAAAGATAAACGACAGCAACACCACCACCCTTCTGGACAACCTGGCCATTCTCGGACTCAAACAACTTGTTGACACCCCCACCCACCTCGCAGGACACACGCTCGACCCTATCTTCACCTCCAGCAAACACATCTCCTTCGATCACACCACAGCTCTCCATTGGACAGACCACAACTGCGTTCACTTCAGCTACAAAAAGACCACGACCCACAACCCCCCTCAACCCATTCCTCGAAGAAACTGGAACAAAATCACCACCGACCAACTCTTCACATCACTAAACCAAAACCCTCCTGCCACATCATCGGACCCAAACCAAGCTGCCACCAAACTCACACAATGGATCACCCACAGCGCTGACGCATTAGCACCCTTGAAAAACCATCAGATCAAACAAGGTAGCAAAAAGGCCCCCTGGTTCAACGATGACCTTAAGAAATCCAAAAAGTTATGTCGTACCCTCGAGAAAACCTGGAGAAAAAACCCAACCTCTGACAACCTGACCACCTTCAAGAATGCCACCCGCAAACACCACCAATTGATCAGATCCACCAAGAAATCAGCATTCAAAGATCGACTCGACAACAACGCCCACAACAGCAAGGAACTATTCAACATCGTCAAAGAATTTACCAACCCCACCGCCGGCACCAACGACATCACTCCCTCCCAAGACCTCTGCGACTCTTTATCCTCTTTCTTCCACAACAAAATCACCGACATACATAACAGCTTTGAAAACCAGCCCGATGAACAGCCCACTCCACCCACCTCCGAACCAAAACAGCAATCTCACAAGCTATCCGCCTGGAACCCAATCACCACTGAAGACACCATCCGCCTGATGAACTCCATTCACTCAGGATCGCCAACCGACCCATGTCCCCACCACATCTTCAACAAAGCAGACTCCATCATCGCACCCCATCTCCGCGATGTCATCAACTGTTCCTTCAACTCCGCTACCTTCCCGGAAAGCTGGAAACATGCTGAACTCAGCGCCCTTCTGAAGAAACCCACAGCTGACCCCTCTGAACTTAAGAACTACCGCCCCATCTCACTCCTCCCATTCTCTGCCAAAGTAATTGAGAAAGCCGTTAACAGTCAGCTCGCCGCCTTCCTGGAATCCAACAATTCCCTCGACCCTTCACAGTCCGGCTTCCGAGCCAAACACAGCACCGAAACCGCCCTCATCGCAGCTACAGACGACATCCGAACACTACTGGACAATGGAGAAACAGTTGCCCTCATCCTACTTGACCTCTCCGCCGCCTTCGACACAGTATGGCCCAGCACTCTCATACAACGCCTCTACAACGTCGGAATACAAGGAAAAGCTTTGGATTGGATCATCTCGTTCCTCACCGGAAGAACCCAGAGAGTCCGCCTCCCCCCATTCAAATCAGTGGCCACCGAAGTCATCTGTGGTGTACCACAAGGATCTTCACTCAGCCCCACCCTCTTCAACGTATATATGAGTCCCCTCGCATCCATCGCGCGCCAACACAACCTCAACATCATCTCCTACGCAGACGACACCCAGCTGATCCTCTCCCTCACCAAAGACCCAAACACCACCAAAACCAATCTACACGAAGGAATGAAAGAAGTAGCCGAATGGATGAAGAACAGCCGTTTAAAACTAAACTCGGACAAAACGGAAGTCCTCATCTTAGGATCATCCCCCTCTGCCTGGGACGACTCATGGTGGCCACTGGCCCTGGGTACAGCACCTATACCTACAGGTCACGCACGTAACCTGGGCTTCATCCTAGACTCTTCCCTCTCGATGACCAGACAAGTCAACGCCATCTCATCTTCATGCTTCAACATCCTACGCATGCTCAAAAAAATCTTCCGCTGGATCCCCACCGAAACAAGAAAGACAGTCACCCACGCACTGGTCACCAGCCGACTGGATTATGGAAATACCCTTTACGCCGGGACCACAGCCAAACTACAGAAAAAAGTCCAACACATCCAAAACGCCTCAGCCAGACTCATACTGGACATTCCCCGTCACGCTCACATTTCCGGTCACCTGAAGGATCTCCACTGCCTCCCCATCAACAAGAGAATAACGTTCCGTCTCCTCACCCACGCACACAAGGCTCTCTACGACCTAGGACCCGAATGCCTCAACACACGACTGTCCTTCTACACACCCACCCGCCAACTACGATCATCCAATCAAGCCCTTGCCGCAATTCCGCGCATCCAAAGATCCACCATGGGAGGAAGATCCTTCTCCTACTTAGCTGCCAAAACCTGGAATTCTCTCCCCACTCACCTCCGTCTTACACAAAACCACCTCTCATTCAGAAAGCAACTAAAAACCTGGCTATTCGATAAGTAATGCACCCACCCTCCCTCTAGCGCCTTGAGACCCTCTGGGTGAGTAGTGCGCTATATAAATTCCTGAACTTGAACTTGAACTTGGTGGTTAATGAATCACGCTTGGGTCAGTGGCAGACCCCTTTCTCTTCCCCACCAGAGCCGACGGTAATGATAGATGCATCACTTTACCTTCATGCGTGAAGATTGAGCAGTAACAGTTGACAGATTTCGACTTTCTGCCCGAAGTCTGCAATGTTATCTTTGCATGTAAACATACCTCCTCCAAGACGGTATACGACTGCTGTTGGACCAAGTTCGTGGCGTTGTGTGCAATTGAGAATGTTGACCCTCTATCTGCACCCTAATCCCAGTTTTTTTTTGTTTACTCTTTCTAACTCCGAGACATTAAAAGGTTACCTTTCAGCATTTCTGCAGTTGCCAGATCAGCTATTCTGTTTCACATCCCCTATTTACATAGGTTCCTGATAGGTTTCTGTTAGACATGGGCATCTCTAGTTGGCAATGGTTTGCACCTTTGTATAAGTATGAACCCTTCTTCCTAGTCAGGGGAAGGGGAATACACTTTTAAAATAACCCCCTGCTAACCCCCTTGGTAGCTTGTCACGAGCAGACAGGCTTATCTCAGAGGCAAGGTATAAAGCATTTGTGCACACATACAGTAATACAGTGAAAACACTGCAAATGGACACCACAACAGTTTAGAAAAATAAGTAATATTTATCTAAACCAAACAAGACCAAAACTACAAAAATCCAACATACAATAATCAAAATTTTACTTTTAGAAGGTAAAAATAGTTCTATCCATAGCAAACTATAGATGCAACACCTTCCACACAAAGTACCTTGGATGCGTCAAAATCATAAAACAAAAACAGTGGCAGGGAAGGTGATATATTGGTTCTTTACTCCAGGGGAGGTGATGCGTTGGTTCCTTAATGCCACGCAAGGGAGGAGATGCGTCTGTTCTTTACTGAAGGGGAAGTGATGTGTCGGTTTCTTACTGTGTGGGGAGGTGATGCGTCGGTATCTTACTTTGTGGGGAGGTGATACTCCGGTTTCGTACTGCAGCCCCGGTGTTCTTGTAGACTTGGTGCGATGCGTGAGGTTCAGAGATTCATCGGTTCTCGATGCTGCGGCAAGGGCGCTGCGTTGGTCTCTCCAGCCATGGTCCCATTAGGCGTTGGTTCTTGAAACCGCCCAGCAGGGCCTGTGTCAGAATCGGTGCTGTGGTCTTGGACTTCAAAGATCTGTGCACAGGATTCAACATGCGGTGATTTCTCCAGCCGCGGGCAGGCACTGCGTCAGTTTGTTCAGCGACACAGCAGTGATGCCTCAGAAACGGGTGAAGATGAATCGCGCTTCTCGTAGTTGCATCTCTTCTCCAGCTCCCAACAGCAGGAATAACCTCCAGAGGCCCAACTCAGCAACAGGCACCACTTGGCAGGGCAGAACTACCAGCAAGGAAGTTCAAGGGAGCTGGTGGTGAAGTCTTTGAGTCCCTGAGACTTCAGAACAGGAGGCAAGCTATACTTCAGTCCCTTGGAGATCTTCTTCAAGCAGGAGACACAGCACACAGCAAAGTCTTTATCCTCTCCTTGGCAGAAACAGCCTGGCCATATATCCGATTAGCTCTTCAGTGTGCCCCATGTGATTTTTGTTGATTGTGCCGACTTAGGGCCCCTGTCTCCCTCACCAGTAATAGATCCCTAGAATGAAAAGCGGCGACTTGAAGTGAGCTTCAAAATTATCTAAACTCCAATTTGTAAACAGTAATACATTTTAAAATGGCTTCTGCTCTATCAGTTTTGGTGTATCACTTTTGTGAGATCATGCAAATCTACCCATATATTTAGGCAAGACCATAAACCTGTAGGTACTTTGCGATTAACCACCTTCCTCTGCAAGAAATTATCAAGTATTAGATATTGTTAAATTGTTGTCTTTCCTTGCTGGAGGTTCCTGTGCCAGAACCTGCTCTACCCTGGTTTACTATTGTAACAGTGCATTAGGGATGACCAACACTTTTCTATCCCAGATTCCTTCTCTCTTAGGGCAAGGCTTACAACCCTATCTTAAAACTCCTAGTCACAACAAAACATCACCATGAACAAATACAAGGTCCTCTGGGCAGGATATTCTCATTCATCAACCTTGTCCTGCAGTGTTGTCTGAGGATGGACCACTACATATACAATTGAACCTCGAGTAGCCACAGGCCACTGGAGCAATCTCGTCAATATAAATTAAGCAGCCAAGGGTACACTGACATGGTGGGTGGATGCAATACATGTCTTTGTAAAACAGGACCTATACATGCAAAAAACTCGCTGTCACATCTCCGAGGTTGAATCTGAAAAGAAGGAATGACTTCTTTCATAGCCTCCTGGCAAGTGACCTTTCTACAACTCTTCAAAACAGGGCTTTTTAACAGGGTGTTGATGAATGGTCAGGCTCACTCTTACCTTGTTCATCAGAAGATGTTGCTCAGGATGGAAGCATGACTACGCTTCACTGCATTAAAAAAAAAAGGCAGCATGAAGTTTCCATTGCGGTCCAAAAAAGCACAGCACCTTTTGGTATTACATATTTAAGTACAGCTTTACTCTGACTGTTGAGCACGTGCCATATCTGCACAAGCCATGGCAGATGCCCTAAGCAAATGGGACATGCATTGCTGTGGATGGGAACTTGACAAAAGTTAACTTGTACTGGTGCAACGAAGGTCAGGTATCCAAATCCTCTAACATACCTTTTTGTGACAGTGGAGAAAACAAAATTCTGACTGTTCTACTGCAGAATGTGGTGCCCTGACACACAGATGATATCACTATTAATACCATGGGCGTAGATCCTTGACTACACCTTTTGCTGATTTTACTCTCATCCCAATGTCTCTCTCTACAAGATGAAACGAGCTGTGGGAACGCATTCTGATACTGATGGCGTGAGTTAGACACCTCTTGTTTATGGACATGTTGGATGTCGGTGGGCAATCTGATCCAGTTCAAATACCCATTCCGGGTAGGCAGGGGTTACTGTGCTACAACCCCGGGGTTATACCCTTTTATCACTGATTTCCTGGGGGCTGACCTACACTGGCACAACAAAATTGGTAGGAAATACACCCTTTCCAATTTTACTTAGAGTAGTGATGGCGAGCAAAGGCTTTTCAAGCATTTAGCAAGGGAGTAGAGAATCGGAAATCAGTGGCAAACAAAAACTCATTAGGTACTGTCCAGCTCTGTGCTTTTCTTTATAAAACCTGACCACATTGAATAACAAAGGCAGGCCTGTCGGCATCTTATCACACTTCATTGTCTTGTGCTACACTCTCTACCTCTGGAAAGAAAGCAAACCACTTCCACTTTTTGGAAGGGTACACCTCAGCCTTCATTATGTGCTATGTTTTACCAGTGGTATCCAAAGTGGAACCCACTGGTTTCTGCAGTCATATACTAACAAACAATATGGAGTCGAGTTACACACACGTAGGGATGTCAATGCAGGGTCTATAAATTACAATGAAGCAAAACCTTACGTGCCTGTGCCACCACTCTTATGCCTGAACAGAAGAAGGTCTCCTCAGTACTATCAATCAGAGAGATGGTACACTGCTACCACCACTTAATTTAGATGACCCAGGATTTCAACAGTAGTCGCTTGTCAACTACAGAGCACGCTTGTTGCACCCCTCTGGAGCACAGAATTATGATTTTCATGTGTGCTGGGCCAAACAGATATCAGGATATCAGACAACCAACAGCTGGGAACATCCAGGGAAGCTATGCAGGCATGTAATACTTTGCAGTGGACATCCCAAGAATATATATTTCCTAAAGAAGTGTCCCAAGAGAGTGCTTCTCTACAATAAGGTATCACTCCACTTAACAACTTGGCTACTTCAGACCTATAATTTGACACCCTTGGCATGTCTCTGCATAAAGGGACAATACTCAATGGCGGGAATGTAGAGTAATGCTGACACCCGAGCTGACTTAGCCCTTCTGTCTCAGAGCCTCATTGTCACCAGGTCCTGGCAATTTTTGGCCCCCCAGCTACACTAGATGTGGCAGCTGGTCTTAGGCGACTCCCCCTTACCCATCCTTGACTTATGTTGTCCTCATTTTGTTGTGCCCTATGTCCCCAGTTGGCTTCGTACTGCACTATACCCGACTCATTAACATGCTACCCAGTGCCGTGACTCACTAGCACTGCTCTGGCCTCCCTGGGATACTGACTCATGGTTTGAAGTACTCGCCATAACTTACATCTCTGATTTTCCTCTTGCTTCTGGGTATTGTGCATCGTGCTACCAACAATCACTTTTCTTTCTTTTTCAACTTGATGCATTAGCGCTGCTCTGACTATAGGTTTTCTTAATAATGTGAAAAATTTTAATAAAAACTATTTAAACAAAAAAAGGGACGATACTCTAAGTGGCTGGAGGAGACTTAGCTATTAAGAATTAGACCTCAAATGAAAAAGGTTCTGCATTTGGCTAAAAACGTGCAACATCAATCTTCTACGTATGCAGCCAAACTGTATTCTTCCCAGCTTGTTACAGATGGGCTTGGTTGACATATTTTTCTAGATACCTTTGCAGCTCCAGCCTGTTGTCACTGTTCTAACTTGTATTGTTGGAGAAATCATGAAAGGACAAACAGCTTTCTGCATGGGAATGTAGTGTAGTTCCTATATTCCCAATAGGCTCTGCGCATTGGAATAATATCTTCAGTAGTGTAGACGTAGGACTGAGGTAACTAGGTCTTTTACTGATGATATTAGACTTAAGTTTTGTGTGCCAGCTAGCTCAGAGTTCACTAGAAACTTTCTCGAATAGGCGAGGAGGAGTTTAACCTCCCTGGATAGACAAGAAGGGATTTAGTTTCTGACAACCATAGAACATGACAACTTTGCTCTCCCTGATCAAGAGTATATCTCTAGAGTCGTGTGAAAACAAAAGACAGCTATTTTACTCAGTCAATACGTGCATACTTAGTTTCACCAGATTGCAGAGAAAAGGAGAGATGGGCGTTTTCAATAAAAGGTGTTATTTATTGATCAGTCTCTTTTCTCATACAAGAGAAATGAATTGCTACAATTGTAATACTGATGGTTAAGTAAAATGCATACAGTAAAATCAGGATTATAAAATAATACTGTAAAAGCATTGATATGGTTTCTTAGCAATATGTTACTTTAAAATGGATAAAAGATATACATACATATATACATTGACTAATCGTACTCAACTGGTGCTTCTAACTACGCCTACCCCTGTGTACCTGACCTAAGCCTAATACATGGGAGGGAGTAAGTAGCAGTTTAAGTTTAGTTTGTTTTGCCAAGAGTCTGACTCAAGAATTCTCTGTAAGGGGTTAGTCAGTTCAGTACCTGGGATTTAGAAGGCAGGAGGGCTGGTATCTCTTTCTCAGGACTCTGTATCCCAGTTACCCGCGATGGCAAGCTGGAAACGCTGGAGGCTGGATTCCTCGGCAAGAGGAAAGGCAGCGTTTTTCCTCAGCGCGTCAAAAGGGGAGGGGCAGCGTCCGTGGGCTCTCGCATCAGCTGGGCTCTCCGGCAAGTAGTCGCTGCTCCTAGCTCATCACCACTGGGTCCTTACTTAGGGCAGTGTCGGTATATTTATACCTGAGAGGTGCCGGGTTTGACGTAAGGATGGACATAAGACGTAAATTAAGAACTGGTCGTTCTTACATTCTTTACAGGAGTTCTCGAACGAAATCAAAACAATAGCAGCAGGGATTTCCCAGGTTTGCTGGAGGCTTGGTTTGTTTAGAGAACTCGGTGTGCTTTCTAGGGGGCTGGAGGAATAGTGCTTGCTTAATGTGACAGCATGCGCTATGACTAATTTATGAAACTGGTTTCTGTGCCGTTGTATGGATATTAGTGATTTATAACCGGACAAGGGTCAGAAATTGGAGTATCGATACAGGTCCCTATATAAACACACTACACCCACTCCACGAATTCATGTCCATATTTACTAACCTAATCAATAGTAAACATAACTAATAGTGCATATGTATACCGAACCACCCAAAATAAATTTTTTGCATTTGAAAATAGGCATATTCGAAAGACACGAAAATGAGTATAGGTACTGTATGCATTCAAGCAGTGTAACCAAAAAAAAGTATGCGCATTTTATCTCAGCATGAGTGATTTGCGAAAATAACACATGAAATGGCTCTTAATACAGAAGAAAAAGTGCGAGACCACTTCATCACATATAAATACATTTACTCGTAAATATGCTAGAGGCTGAGGTAAATTATTGTCTCTAGAGTTCCTAAAAATAGAAGCTCTGTTCTCTAAGAATAGTTCTACTTTAAGCAGAAGATAAGTGCCAAAAGGTAAATATTTTGGATTTGGGAAAAAATGTTTTCGTTTTCAGGAAAGAAGGAAAAAATTGTCAGTAGCTTTGTTTTTAAAACCGAAGGCCAAATTCAGTGTTCAGGGAACGCTGTGTGCACGTTTGCTTATAGTCACTCTCTCTGTTCTGGTGAAAACATCATTTCAGACAGATTTTCAAAAAAACAGTTTACTGCCTCAGGTGAAAGTTCGACCAAGTTGGAAAATGTCGCTACCATGCAGTCGTGCGCATGTTCGCTTTCAGTGATGTTTTGATCAGCATTGCTTACAAAAGGCCGTACCTGGTTGATGCTGCTTTCATCCTGTACTTCACTACCCTTCAATCGTAGTGGTGAAGTCTCCACGAATGCCGTCATCAGGATAGGTAGCCGCTGGGGACAGCACAATGCATGAGCCTTTACTGGACCCAACAAAGTATCTGCATCCAATGGTACTTGTGATTGTAGTGTAAGACATGTGTCCAACACGCATTCCTCGCCGCATAGCATGCATCTCAATACAGGTAAGACACAATTCTGCCATATGGGTCTGAACGAAAGAAACCAGGTCATATTCAGATCTCTTAGCCGGGCTAATCCAAGGACTTTAGTTATGCGGTCCCGACAGCGTATAGCTAGGATCGTTTCTTCCATTGTTGCTGGAGTCTTGTCTGGGACATGGCTTGCCATAACGAAGCAGGAGTAGCATAAATAAGATGCCTGCTACGAGTCCCAACAGGAGTGGAAGTCCGCCAAAGACAGAATGGACGAAATCTGGAAATATTCCCAGGACTGCTTTGAATGGAGTCAACAGTCCCGAAAAAACGGACTTAAATACACTCGCGATACCATTTGTATCAGAAATATTTAAGATTTCGCTTAGTATTTCTGCGAAGTGTAGGGGGCAATTTGTTGATAACAATGCATGTATCTCTCCCGTTGTCCTTGCAACTTGGAGATCATACGTTTCTTTTGATGACGTCAAGTGAACTGGCGTCTGTAGGAGCACAGTCTTCATTCTGCTTAAAGTATCAATTCGAATAGAAGAGATTTTCAAACTGGGTCAAATTTTTCCCTCCCTGTCTGGAGTGTCATTCGGAAACAATACTCGCTCACAGCAAGTGACCATGGAGCTCACGCTTACTAGATAAGGTTTTCCTGGCAGTAAGCCAAAACATCTGTGATCTACAATTAGAATGTAACTCCCGTTAGAAAGTCTTCTAAAGAATGGTTCTATTTTTGTTGCAGGTGTGCCGAGCTGGTGACATGAAAGGTTATTTGAAGTCCCCTCACAGGCCCCATGTAAATGTATACCCTGACACAGAAGTATACCACTTATTGATTTTTCACAACTGTTACCACTAAGAAATACACTCTGTCCTTTTTCACTATAACATGTGTGTGTATATGGTAGGTTCATGTTGACTTAATGTATCCTTTACCCAACCTTTCATACTGGCCTGCCTGTATATATTTCTGGCAGTATCGAAATTGGAAAGTCGTTATCGGAATAGTTATGATTCCATGTATTATCCATTCAATGACAGGTCGTTCTGACATTGTCAATGGTAATATCTCAAGTTTTTCAATGCTCAGAATTGTATACTCTGCACCCTTTTGTGCCAAGCTGATTTGTGTATCAGTAAGGTTAAATATACCGAATAATGACGTTGTGTTGATTAAACGCCAAGGCACGTAGCCTGAACGCAGATTTTGTAACGTCCAGCCAAGCTGTACAATAGAATGCAATTGGGACTGACAGTGTTGTAACATCAGTAAGTCTTGCTCTATTATATCGATATCAGATGATACAATACTGTCCAGTGAATATATTCTGGAAGACAGAGTCATTAACCCATTGTCCACAACAGAAAGTGATTTTTCCAAATTAACACGGTCAATTTCCCGTATTTTCTCTGCTGTTTCAATTTGAGTTACTTTCCAAGCTTCGTTGTAAGCTGCATATATAGAGGCCGCTATGAAACGTTTTTGACGCTGTTTGCGTGGTCCCATAATGAAATCACGCAAGTCAGCACCTTCTTTAAGTAAAGTTAAGTGTTGCTTAATTTCTGCCAGTGTGGATGTTCGTAGCCATTCGAGGCAGAGTTTCCCTAAACTGCATGTAGTTACAATCCCTGGATGTTGTCTCTGGGAGTATCTAGGGTCTGGCCTGGTTATTGTGAACCCCTGTTTTTTGTTCAGGAATCTATCTTGACAGTTATTCGTGTCTGTGGGCCAGATCAACCATTTTTTCCAATCAGGATGTGTTCTGTTTTGGTTTAAAATATGGGATACGTCTGTCTCATCATCTGTAGTGTTATTACTGTCAGGTGTTGGTTTTGGAATAGACGGTTTGTTTAAGTCTTTAATTTTGGCTAGGCCAAAACAGGTTGTCTGTTGAATTGTGTCATTCAAGAATATAATTTGTTCTGGGATCATGCAGGCTCTAAACAATGATTCTATACCTTTGACCTGCCAATCTCTTGTACCCCAGATTGTTTTCGTTTCAATGTTATTGTTCCAGAAATCAAAACCGAATGTATTCATTTTGTCAAAAAATGTCTCTGAATAGATTAATTTTGTATTTGTAAGCATGGTTTTCATTCCTGTCTTATTTAACAGTTTGAAATAAAACGTTTCTGCATTACTTGTGTTAAACCCTGAGAAATATGGAAATTTGTCATAAAATGTTTTCGAACTGCCTTTTGGTGGAGTTGCACAATGTTCCCATTGGTTATAATTAAAAACATTTCTAGGTTGAGCAGATTTATGCAGATAATGGTTACCAAAGTGGTTGTAACAGTACATCTGGTCATAATTAGATGAACCCTGTAAATAATCATGTTCTGTAAATTCTGCTGACATCACTAGATCTGACATCATATCATTAATACTTTCAAAGTCCCAATCATCAGCGAATGTGCTTGATTTTACAAAGTCACTTAATGAAACCTTAAATTGATGAGGATACTTCAAGAGCTCGACCGAGCCATAGATTTCGTAATCAGTTTTGTCCCATGCTACCCCACCGGGTATAGGATTGGCTGTGAAGTTTACTGAAGAAAGTTCTCTTTTCTCGATGTGTGAAGACTTGTGTGGTTTCAGGACCAAGTTGATTTTCTGACTTGCTGTGTCCATTGTAACATATTTTCCCTCAATGAAATGTCCCAAGTATAGTACCAGGATGAGCCAAAGTATGAGGACAAATACACCTTGTGCCACCCAAAATTCAATCCATGGAGAAATCAGATAGGTTTCTTGTAGTTGATGAAAGAGTTCTTTTGCTTTATCTTTAAAAGTCTTTGACGTTGTCGGCTGTTCCTCAGGCTCGCTCGGATCCTCAGAAAAGTCATCGAAGTTGATGAAATAGCCTGATGCAGTTCTGTCAATTGTTTCAATTGCTTCTGGATTTCTTTTTGTTTTTGGAATTTTCTTTGTTGCATTAGCATAGTCAGTGGTTACATCATTGTAGACTTGTGTTTCTTGATGTAAGATTTGGATTTGGGTTTCAAGAGGTTTAAGTTCCATGGCTTTGTTGCATAGTCCTTGTTGATTCACTGTAGGTTTATCAAATGTGATTAGTCTCTCAGTTTGAACCTCTGTGTTTGTAGCAAACTTTGGTGTTCTGCTATTTCTTGGGAGTCCACTCGGCCTACTACTTATTATCGGCCACATGATTGTGGTTTAACCAGGTCGATGGATACAACTCGGTTCTCCTTTTTACCAGCAAGGGGCGGTAGTACAACTGATCTTGTTCTGTTGATACCTAAGACAGGTACTGCCTTTCGTGTAAGAAGGCCCAAATTCCTTCTTCACCGTTATTTTCTCTCTGACCAGATCCCCGATTTTTGGAATCCAGACAGGCCTTGCTGGGACAGGTGGTTTCTCTTCAGTGGTTGTTGGCTGTTGTTTAAATTTTATGTTGCTCAGGTCTTTTCTTGTTTCATTTAGGTCCTGTAAAATAGCCAAACGATCTTTGATATCAAAGCATTTCTCTTTAACCACTGAAGTTTGACTATCGAGGTCCTGGATTAACATTCTAGTCCCAAACAATAATTCGTACGGACTGAAACCTCTCAGAGAATTTCTTGGCAGATTATTAAGACTACGTTGGACACTTATTAAATGTTTGACCCACCCAGCTCCCGAACCTAATACCTTTGCCGTTATAGATTGCTCTATGCCTTGTTTTTTTCTTTACACCATCCCGTTTCCCTCAGGAAGGAAGTGATAAGAGTCCCGCAATGCAATGCCCATGCTGGCCATGCCCCCCCCACAAGCTCGAGAGCTAAAAGCAGGGCAATGGTCAGAATGTAGCATGCCAATTGCATATATGCCATTATAGACTCGCAATTTTTTTTATAACAGTTCAGACGTCAGCCGAGAGCTGGGGTCTACATTTTAAGGGATGATAGTCTCTATATGTTAATTTGACGCATTAATCATACTGGGTTTTATATATTTATTGTTTAATCCCATCTTGAGCGAAACGCCATGGCAAAACACCGTCTCGGTCGCCACTGCGATCTCTGTTGCAGTTTGGACAGTTTTTTGCAAATATGTGATGTTGCAGGCTCATTCCTGGCCACCAGTATGTGGATTGCAGTTCTTCCAGAGAATCCTTTAGCTTAAGGTGTCTAAGACCCTCACCCATATGTGCGTCTACTATTAACAATATTCTCCTGTTCGTGTTTGGAATTACTCTATCCCCCACTCCAGGGATTTGAGCAAAAGGAACGGAGTTTGCATCGATTATGTATGTATGTATGTATAATTGAGTGGATAGGTGATGGGTAGCGCTGAGCAGTCGCCATTTGATGACGTTTTCACCGCCAGCATTGTTTCCCCGTCAATGTATTTTCCTGAATGTTTTTTTGTAGCTACGGAAGCCGACTTAGTTGCTTCCGCTGTGGCTGTCTCAGCCAGTAAATTCCCTGGAACGTGAACGCCATCACGTTCATGACTCAATGAATGTATCACGTGAGTCTTTGGTAGTTCTTTCTGCAAAAGAACTACTTGTTCCCAAAGCGATTTTTGCTTTATTGTGGCACCTGTGTCATATTTGTAATCGTTTTGAACCCAGTTCTGCAAATCTTTATTGTATGATTTGACGCAGTAATATGATTCGCACACTATTAGTGTCGGGAATTCGCGATCGGCATTATCTAGCGCCATTTTTAACGCTATTATTTCAGTTTGTTGTTCTGAATTATTTTCCACTGAATGTGTTTTAGTTACCAGAGGTCTCAATTTATCTCCGCGCCACACGTATTTAACAATTTCACATGTGGCGTTATAGGCTTGTTTTCCCCAAACCGAGGGTTGTGCATGTCCGTCTGTATATATTACACAGGCGTACTGTCGTATGGGCAGAATGTCGATTGGCAGAGGGTATTCTCTTTCATATTCTAGATTTTTTAATTTTTTCATTTCCGGGTCAAAATAGTATTTCACTCTGTCTGTAGCAAGAGAATTTTCCCATTGTATCCATTTTGAATTTAATGCCATAGTAGGTAAATTACATGGGCTTGTTAATGCCTCAAAGGCTGATTCTGCTGTCCTGACTGTAATATGTCTGCCGTCAGCTTGGTCTCTTTCTCTTGCTACAGCTGTTTGAACCGCATGAACAATGTTTTCCTTAATGCTGAATGTTTTTTTCAGCTTCTGTGTACAAATGTGATTTGTAAGCTATTGGTACCGTTTCTCCCTCATTAGATGTCAGGTATGTGAATCCGCATCTTCCTGGGATGACTCAGATTACAAGGTTGCGTGTGTTATCGCGTGTTTGCAATTTTGTTTTAGTTAACATGTCTGTTTGCAATGATCTCAAAATGTCTGTGTGTTTTTGAGTCCAATTGATTGTTTTAAAATCTGGTCTTATTAGGTCATAGAGAGGTTTAACTCTCTCTGCATAATTTAGAATGTATGTTCTACCGAAATTCAGGAAACCTAGAATTGATTGTAAGTTTTTCAGCGTTCTTGGTGCTTGCATTACGGCACATTTCTCTAGGAAATTGTCTGCCAGGCTTTTGCCTTCACTTGATAATTCATATCCTAAAAACAGGACAGTCAATGGGCAATTCTTGACTTCTTGAAGTTGAATTTGTAACCCTCTGCTGCGAACCCAAGTATTATGGTGTTCACTCTTTTCAAGTGAGTATCCAAGTCATCATCTGTTAGATAGATGTCATCGACATAAGATAATGCCTCATCATCATATATTTGTAGTAACTCTGTTACTCTCGCTGAGAATAATCCTGGGCTGTTCTTGAACCCCTGTGGTAAACGACAGAAATTTTTCTGCGATCCATTTATTGAGAAAGCGGTTAAATATCTGCTTTCAGGTGCTATATTTTGACAAAAGAATCCATTAGAGATGTCTAATGTTGTTTTGTATTTTTTGCGCACTATGTTATTCATTAGTGCTGCACTGTGTGAGTTTTGTACTGCAAAAGTTTTGCAACATGAGTTAAGGTGTCTGTAGTCCAAAACTAGACGATATGAATCATCTGGTTTGGAGACAGGAAACAAAGGAGTGTTCATTTGTGAGGTGCATGTTTCAATCACCCCCTGGTATTCAAGTTGATCTAAGATCTCCCTGACCTGTTTTTTAGCTTCTTGCTTAATTGGGTACTGCCTCTGTGCAGTTGGTTGTGATTTTAACTGGATTTTGTGAGGAAAAGAGTCCTCATCCCATCCCACATGGTTTTTATATAATGCAGGAGCTTGGGCTACTGCCCACTTTCTTGCAAGTGTATATTTTTTATGAATTGGAATGTGATTTGAGAAGGCAGGCATAATCATTTCTTCGCCATGAGGGCACTCCCTGACAAACTCTGGTGGCCAGTCTTTTTCAGCTAAAAGGATGTCATAGCCTTTGGAGAGATTATCCCAAAATAGACGCCTTATTTTCCTATTCTTATCTCCCTCTATACGTAATGTTATTTCGTATATTTTATGAGGTTTGCTAACTCTGGTGTCTGCAGTTTCCACCTGAATGTATTCATTCGTGTCCACTGTCTCCAGATGATTCATCAGGATCTTGCGAGCTATGCTCACTTCTGCTGCGCTGTCTAGCATTGTCTGAGCCCACTCTCCGTTTTTCAGCTGTGTCCTCAGGATCCTCGGAATGTTTGATTACTTTAATACTGGCTACCTTCTTTTTTGGAAATTGTACTTTTTTACTTTGATGAGCATGTTCCTTGTCTTTGGACTTGAAGTGCACTTCCCTTTGTTCTGACCGTCCTCTTCTTTCCGATTTCTGCGAGGAAGTCTGAAAAGATCGAGAGGGACGTGTATCTATATCTTGATATCTATCAGGTTTCTTCAAATTATCCCTATTTCTAAGGTTGTATTTTTTCTCAGAGGGCTCCCTCTGGGGAGACTTGTGTCCTTGGTCCGGAGATCTCTCTCTCCGCCGAGGAGACCTTCCTCTGGACTGGAATCTTTTTTCTTTGGGAGTGGATTGTTTATTTCCATCCCAGCTCTTTTTTGGAGCGGTTAGATTATTTTTAATAAATACCTTTTCAGGATTTTCAGTTAGTTGGGGTTTCACTGGTTTCCCACCCAAACTATCTCTTCCTAGTTCTTCATAGGATTTTTCTATGATTTTGGCAAGTTCAAATGGTTGTTCTGCTATATCTCATTCTTTCAACTTCTGGCGGATTGCCACAGATGCTGCTTCTCCTTTTATGTTGGATAATAATAAAGCTGAGACCTGCTTGAAGTCTTTCAGTAATTTCATACCCAGAGTTAAAGCAGGTTCTGGACCGTATTCATTTTGAATCTGTTTTAGCACATCTGGTATTACCGCCATGGACAGAACACCATGTGTTTTTGTGTAAATGGAAGCAAAGACTGTGCCCCAAGTGTCACAGTCCTCCACATGTGGTGCGATCCCCATTGGAAGGCAGATAGTCAGAATTCTGTGTTTCTCAGTAGGGGTAGTATCCGGAAATACCGCCTCTATTTGAGGTATTTTTTTGTGCTAACCAGAATGGAATTTGTTCCCGTTTAATGGGTACTTTGCCTAGACAGGACTGTATGTTCTGTGGTGTGATTTTATTTGTGTTCTCCTGATGAGGGGTCTGCTGTGGAATTTTAATAGCTGGTTGGACTGTTGAAGTCCGCATTACATATTGGACTAATTGTCTGTGTATTTTAATCAGTTGTTTTAGCTGTGCTAAAAGTTCTGGTATTGACATTTTTTCAATGTCTGGATGTGGTGTGTAGCTGGCTAGAACCGGCCACGTTGCTCCTGGTCTACCTAGTGGACCGAGCCTGGTGATGTGATCATTATGTTTTAGGGCGCCTTTAAACCAGAGCAGGTGCTCTTGGTATTTTAATGGGATTTCCACCTCCTCGAAAGGAGTGTACTCATCCGGTGGTTCCTCTATTTTGTAATAGTGGAACTCTTTTGTGACAGCGTTTGCTGCTGGAAAGTTTATCCATGAATAGAATACCTCTGTCTGCCGATATTCGTGTGCCTCAATTACGAATATGACTGTACCACCTCTTGGTGTTAGTCCATTTTCTATAAGTTTAAGTGTTATAGTTTTTCTTATGCTGACCGGGATGAGTATTGCATCCGGGTCTTGCTGTAGGAGACTTGTGTCATCCGCTGGGAGTTGAGCTGCTAATCTAGCTGTCTCCCTATCTCCTTCACCATCTGACATTTTACTGACAGGAAGGTTTTTGTTGCAGATCAAGTTTTCAAGGAAACAAAGATTAGGTGCACAATATTTTGGAACACTGTATCCTTCAACGTTGAATAAACCAAAAACCATACATAGGAGTCTCCTCCTACTAAGTTTGGCGGATTTTTAACCTTTGACCCACTCCAGACGTCTTTGGAGTATTTATGGGAGAAAGGGTCTGTGTGAAAAAGCACGACTGAGTTACTCTAATGCCTTGCGTTAGATTTATCGCCTTACCAAACGTTGGGCGCCATGTAGTGTAGTTCCTATATTCCCAATAGGCTCTGCACATTGGAATAATATCTTCAGCAGTGTAGACGTAGGACTGAGGTCAACTAGGTCTCTACTGACTATATTAGACTTAAGTGTTTGCCAGCTAGCTCAGAGTTCACTAGAAACTTTCTCGAGTAAGCGAGGAGGAGTTTAACCTCCCTGGATAGACAAGAAGGGATTTAGTTTCTGACAACCATAGAACATGACAACTTTGCTCTCCCTGATCAAGAGTATATCTCTAGAGTCGTGTGAAAACAAAAGACAGCCATTTTTACTTAGTCAATACGTGCATACTTAGTTTCACCAGATTGCAGAGAAAAGGAGAGACAGGCGTTTTCAATAAAAGGTGTTATTTATTGATCAGTCTCTTTTCTCATACAAGAGAAATGAATTGCTACAATTGTAATACTGATGGTTAAGTAAAACGCATACAGTAAAAGCAGGATTATAAAATAAAACTGTAAAAGCATTGATATGGTTTCTTAGCCATATGTTACTTTAAAATGGATAAAAGATATACATACATATATACATTGACTAATCGTACTCAACTGGTGCTTCTAACTACGCCTACCCCTGTGTACCTGACCTAAGCCTAATACATGGGAGGGAGTAAGTAAGTAGCAGTTTAAGTTTAGTTTGTTTTGCCAAGAACCTGACTCAAGAATTCTCTGTAAGGGGTTACTCAGTTCAGTTCCTGGGATTTAGAAGGCAGGAGGGTTGGTATCTCTTTCTCAGGACTCGGTATCCCAGTTACCCGCGAGGGCAAGCTGGAAACGCTGGAGGCTGGATTCCTCGGCAAGAGGAAAGGCAGCGTTTTTCCTCAGCGTGTCAAAAGGGGAGGGGCAGCGTCCGTGGGCTCTTGCATCAGCTGGGCTCTCCGGCAAGTAGTCGCTGCTCCAAGCTCATCACCACCGTGTCCTTACTTAGGGCAGTGTCGGTATATTTATACCTGAGAGGTGCCGGGTTTGACGTAAGGATGGACATAAGACGTTAATTAAGAACTGGTCGTTCTTACATTCTTTACAGGAGTTCTCGAACGAAATCAAAACAATAGCAGCAGGGATTTCCCAGGTTTGCTGGAGGCTTGGTTTGTTTAGAGAACTCGGTGTGCTTTCTAGGGGGCTGGAGGAATAGTGCTTGCTTAATGTGACAGCATGCGCTATGACTAATTTATGAAACTGGTTTCTGTGCCGTTGTATGGATATTAGTGATTTATAACCGGACAAGGGTCAGAAATTGGAGTATCGATACAGGTCCCTATATAAACACACTACAGGAATTGAAAACTGTTCTCGGTGTTCTTATCAGACGCCACTTTGAGGCTGATCCATAAAGCTTACTAAAAGAGGGTTCCCTTGGAAGCGGGCTTCCTCTTCAAAGTGAATTTGCATGCTGATTCGGGGGTAATTGCAGCATTTTCTGTCCGGATACCCTCCATGAAATACAGCAAAGACAAGGAGACATTTGCTGCCAACCCTCGATTCGTTCCAAAAGTGCCTTTATTCTTTCACTTCATTGAGACGATAAACTTACCAAACGTTTTTACTTCATCCTCTTCTCCCGCAGAGAGGACTTTGCACTCACTATAAGTCAAGCTATGCTTAACAGAACAAAAGGTTTCCGTGAATCAGATCAGAATTTGGTGTTCTTTACCACCACTAACAAATGCTTCCCAATTTCCAAGCAAGATATTTCCTACTGAATTACATCTTGATTTGCTTTCTGCTACATAAAGGCAAACAGCCTTTGAGACATAGAGCTGGGGGGCACTTCAAGTAGGGAAAGGCAGCTACTCAACATTGTTCACTGTAATGCTCTTCAAAGACATTTGCAGAGCTGTGACGTGGGCTTCCACCCCCACCTTCACAAAGTATTACTGCTCCAATATCCAGTCAAGGAATTGCAGTTGTACTGGGTAAACCTCTTCTACAGATTCCACATTTTGTGCTTCGGCTTTGCAGTTCTTTGGTAAGCATGGGAATCTACGTAAGATCCAATGCTAGAGCAGGAAAAGTTACTTACCTGCAGCTAGCTCCTCAGCTTTGGGGAACTAGTTAGCGGTAACTAGTTACAGGTAAGTAGCTTTGGTATTTAGCATAATGTCACCAGCATCCGCCCTTTTCCTCTTTCATGATGAGGTTACATCATGTTATCTTAGTGGGCTCTAAACATCTTACCTATTGAGCCTCTAAGGAAAGTTGGAGCTCTGTGACTCCAATTATTTGGCTGTAGCTTACTTCACAAAATGAAGGGGATAGACAACATATAGTCTATGACTGTTTCCAATGTTAATTGATAATATATGTGTACCGCCAGGGAGATAGTGACTACTGAAGGTTCCCAGCTTGATAACTGGAAACAACTGAAGCATGTGAAACTATGAAAGACACCAACGCTGGAGCCTGTAGTTACAGGCCAATAGCTTTTTCTTATGCATGGACCTAGTTGGAAGCAACTGGGTCTCTTCAACTGCAGACACGGTGTCTAATTTGGGGCATAGCTGTAAGGGTGTGTGACTAACACTGGCAGTGTATTAGAGAGATGCATGTCTTGCTCCTCTGTGCGTGCACTCCTGCACACTGTATTCAGGTGCATGTGTGTACATCTGCTGTTTGAAATTGCAGCAGATGCAAATTTTTTTTCAAAAAAAACCCCATTAACTCAACGGTTAGAACAAGCATTGGTACCAATTCTGAAAGGGTGTGTACTCCTTGTAGCAGTATCAGGTAAATGAAAGAACATGAATCAAGGCTCTGTTGCAGATTCCGATAGAAGTACATTAGTAGGTGGGTACTTGGTGAAGCTTCCCTACCTCCTCTGGTAGCATGGCATTTGGTAGATGGAATGTGTATACTGATGCCTACTGTAAACAACAGGGTACATGATAACATAGCTCAATAAGTGCTGCTCTCCCACAGGTTTGGGGGAACGTCGGTTGGGTGTAATGTCAGAAAGCAATTTGAGAAGGTCCAGGGGGCATATGTATCAACTTCCGTGTTTGCGATTCTCAAATAGCGATTTTTTGGGAATCGCTATTTGAGAATTGCAAAATGGGATGTATTAAAAAAATTACAAATGGTTCGTGATTTTTTTAGTATTCCTTAATTGCGATTAGCAAATTGCGAAATCGCAATTAAGGAATACCTTCCCATTCATTCCTAGGGGCCAGCAGGCCCCTAGGAATGAATAGAAAATCATTCTCAATTTGCAATTCGCAATTTGAGAATCGCAAATTGAGAATAATTTCAAGGGTGCAAGAGTGTCATAAGGACACCATGATGCCCCCCTGAAATGAGCATGTGTGCACATATGGCGCACATACATGCCCCATGTGGCACTTTGAAACATGCCAAAAAGTGCATTATTGATAGAAATCGCAAATTACCACGAACTTGAAGTTGGTGGTAATTTGCGATTTCTTAGGGAGAAATCGCACAACTTGGGTGCTTGATACATAGCATTTAAGGAATCCCAATTTGCGATTCCTTGAATGCCTACGCAAAATTAAGGAATCGCAAATTTTGTGATTCCTTAATTTTGCAATGCGATTTTCCTTATACATCACGTTTGGCAAATTTTTAGTCACAAACGCTGCTTTTTTGCGAATCTCAGCGTTTGCGACTAAAAATCTGTTTTATACATATGCCCCCAGGTTAGCACCTGGAGTATCCTTGAAGTATCCATAGAAGAGGGTTAGGCTGTTGCTGATAGAGATTGGGAAATCTATAAGTTTCCCAAAAAACGTAGGTGAGGCAGAGTGAAATAAAACTGCCACAGTAATAGGCAGTAACAGAAATTGTAATCAAACTAGGAAAACCAACCATTAGTGCAGCTCCATCATATGCATTTGCAGCATCCAGCTAACACGTCCTGCTTTCCCAGATCCCACCTTTCCATACCATGTTTCGTATTCTCTCCCAAGTTATTTTAAGTTTTAGGAAATGCTCTGCTGAATAAGGAATTCACAAGTGTTTTATGACCCAGAACGAAGGTTTGAATCACAACCGTCATTACTATTCCCAAATGGACCCCATTTTTATCTGCCTTGAAAAAGCCCCAGGACTGTGCGTCACTAAGGGGGGGAAACGTGTTGGCTGTACACCTATGAACTGCACAACTAAAAATAAAAGAATTCAGCAAGCTGTCCTGTTGCATGAACTCATTATTTCTGAGTTGATTTGAATATTTATTTGTAATATCTAATATAACAATGTGATACATAGTGCACCCTCATCTCAATCTATATGTTATATACATATTTATATGTCTTGCTATGTTGACCTATATACCTAAGGCCGACTCCCAAACTGCTACCAAGCCGCCCCAGGACACACCCATGGACCCTTCACCTGCCACTCCTGCAAGTTCGACTACACCAGAACCCACACCAAATCCACAAACTCCAAACAGAGCTCCGACACTAACCAGCTGAAGTGCATCCTGCTCAACACCCGCTCGGTCCACAGACACGCCATTGAACTTTGGAACCTACTAGACACCACATCGCCAGACATCGCCTTTCTTACAGAAACCTGGATGAACGCCTCATCAACGCCCGACATCGCCATAGCCATCCCGGACGGCTACAAGATCATCCAAAAGGACCGCATCAACCAAACAGGAGGAGGCATCGCCATCGTCCATAAGAACACCATCCGAATCACGACCAGCTCTGACGATGCCCTCGCAGCCGCCGAACACCTTCACTTCCAGATCCACACCGACCCCAAGACCACACTCAGAGGCACCCTCATCTACAGACCACCAGGACCCCGCACACAATTCAGCGAAGACATCACTGACTTCATCAGCCCACACGCCCTCCCCTCCGAGGACTACATTCTACTGGGAGACCTCAACTTCCACCTGGAAAAGAACAACGACAGCAACACCACCACACTTCTGGACAACCTCGCCAATCTCGGACTCAAACAACTTGTTGACACCCCCACCCACTATGCCGGGCACACGCTCGACCCAATCTTCACCTCCAGCAAGCACATCTCCTTCAATCACACCACAGCTCTCCATTGGACTGACCACAGCTGCGTTCACTTCAACTACAAAAAGACTACGACCCACAACCACCCACAACCAATTCCCCGCAGAAACTGGAACAAAATTACCACCGACCAGCTCATCACATCGCTTCACCAAAACCCCCCCGCCAAATCATCGGACCCAAACCAAACAGCCACCAACCTCACACAATGGATCACCCACAGCGCTGACGAATTAGCACCCTTGAAAAACCATCAAATCAAGCAAGGTAGCAAAAAAGCCCCCTGGTTCAATCATGACCTTAAGAAATCCAAGAAGACATGTCGCACCCTCGAGAAAGCCTGGCGAAAATACCCAACCACTGACAACCTGGCCACCTTCAAGAACGCCACCCGCAAACACCACCAACTGATCCGATCCACCAAGAAATCAGCATTCAAGGATCGACTCGACAACAACGCCCACAACAGCAAAGAACTATTCAACATCGTCAAAGAGTTCACCAACCCCACCGCCGGCACCAACGACATCACTCCCTCCCAAGACCTCTGCGACTCTCTAGCCTCGTTCTTCCACAACAAAATCGCTGACATACATAACAGCTTTGGAGACCAGTCCACCCCACCCACCTCCGAACTAAAACCCCCCTCCAACAACCTTTGCGCCTGGAAACCAATCACCACTGAAGACACCATCCGCCTGATGAACTCCATCCACTCAGGATCGCCAACCGACCCATGTCCCCACCACATCTTCAACAAAGCAGACTCCATTATCGCACCCCATCTCCGAGACGTCATCAACTGCTCCCTCAACTCCGCTACCTTCCCGGAAAGCTGGAAACATGCCGAACTCAGCGCCCTCCTGAAGAAACCCACAGCAGACCCCACTTAACTTAAGAACTACCGCCCCATTTCGCTCCTCCCATTCCCTGCCAAAGTCATCGAGAAAGCCGTCAACAGTCAGCTCGCCGCCTTCCTTGAATCCAACAAATCCCTCGACCCTTCACAGTCAGGCTTCCGAGCCAAACACAGCACCAAGACTGCCCTCATCGCAGCAACAGACGACATTCGAACTCTACTGGACAACGGAGAAACAGCTGCCCTCATCCTACTTGACCTCTCCGCAGCCTTCGACACAGTCTGTCATAGCACCCTTATACAATGCCTCAGCAACGTCGGAATACAAGGAAAAGCATTGGACTGGATCATCTCTTTCCTCGCCGGAAGAACCCAGAGAGTCTGCCTCCGCCCTATTAGATCAGAGGCCACCGAAGTCATCTGCGGCGTACCACAAGGATCATCCCTCAGTCCCACTCTCTTCAACGTATACATGAGTCCCCTCGCATCCATCGCGCGCCAACATAACCTCAACATCATCTCCTACGCAGACGACACCCAGCTGATCCTTTCCCTCACCAAAGACCCAAACACCGCCAAAACCAACCTACACAAAGGGATGAAAGAAGTAGCCGAGTGAATGAAGAACAGCCGCTTAAAACTGAACTCGGACAAAACGGAAGTCCTCATCTTAGGATCATCCCCCTCCGCCTGGGACGACTCATGGTGGCCACCGGCCCTGGGAATCGCACCCATACCAACGGACCACGCATGCAACCTGGGCTTCATTCTGGACTCCTCCCTCTCGATGACCAGACAAATCAACGCCGTCTCATCATCATGCTTCAACATCCTACGTATGCTCAAAAAAATCTTCCGTTTGATCCCCACCGAAACAAGAAAGACGGTCACCCATGCACTGGTCACAAGCCGACTGGACTACGGAAACACCCTTTACGCCGGAACCACAGCCAAACTACAGAAAAAACTCCCAACGCATCCAAAACGCCTCAGCCAGACTCATCCTAGACATCCCCCGCCAAGCTCACATCTCCGGGCACCTGAAAGACCTCCACTGGCTCCCCGTCAACAAGAGAATAACATTCTGTCTCCTCACCCACGCACACAAAGCCCTCTACGAACTAGGACCCGAATACCTCAACACGCACCTGTCCTTTTACACCCCCACCCGCCAACTACGATCGACCAATCAAGCCCTCGCCGCAATTCCACGCATCCAAATATCCACTATGGGGGGAAGATCCTTCTCCTACTTAGCGGCCAAGACCTGGAATTCTCTCCCCACCTACCTCCGCCTTACACAGAACCACCTCTCCTTCAGAAAACAACTAAAAACTTGGATATTCGACAAGTAAAGTACCCCCCCTCCCTCAAGCGCCTTGAGACCCTCTGGGTGAATAGTGCGCTATACAAATTTTAAACTTGAACTTGAACTTAAGAAACCAATTTGAGATGCACTTATGAGTGAAGACCAGGTTCAAATTATTTTGGAACAGCAACATCAGATATTGTCAAAGGTCTCCTTACCTTCCACCCCATAATATGAAAAAGGTTATTTGAGTACCTCAGTCACATTATTGCAGTAGGGGACGGAAGCACCCTGACTGTCACAGTGCTCCCAATGAGATCTTTTAGATGGAGTTCTCAGTAGTGTCCACTCTCAGTTACTCCAGGGTTTGCCATCCAGTGTTGACACCTCATGTGCATGATATCCTTGGAAATGTGTTTTTGTGCTCATTAGCACTCACCGTCAAGGAGCAATCTGTGAGTTTGTGGGTGCTTAACAATCCTCTGTAAGTATAGCAGCACTGTACCAAACCAAGCTTGCAGGAGCCTCCCCGGCGTTCATAAGCCTAACATATTTTAGGAAATGTAACCAATGAAGGAAGGCAGCACACTGACTGCTTGCCATCCACAAGTCCTTCCAATTCATCCTGGTAGATCCATTCCGTCATAGTGTTCATGCTCACATTATTATCCTCTCACAATATTTCTCATTATCATTTCACTATATTGCATCTCCCCAACGCCCCAGCAGCCATTTGACAAATTTACTGGCAGTTCCGGACATCTGTTTATACATTTTCTGCAAAACAATAATAATAATGGTTTAGACATATTGAGAACATGTCCAAGCATTTATGCATATTGTAATTACTGTAAAGGCCTTTAAATCAAAAGTGATTTCTGTTCATAGTATGCCAATAGAATGCCGACACATATTTTGCTCGGGGTTAAATGATACAAGACATTCAAAACACTCTAAAACTAACAGATCAAGTCAGATGTGACATTAGAATTGGAATCTTTTAATAAGGAAGAGTGCATGAATCCTGTAGCAGCTCCCATGAAGTGTAAGTGGATTCCCTACAAATGTGAACAAACAGTTAGAGGACTAGCATGTGCTCTTTGTAGTTTGGTGTTCTCTATGAGGAAGCAGTCCTCTTATAACTGCTCAGTGATATTATGAACTAATTCTTTTCATTTGAGTGAATATGAAAGAAAAGTGCTGATTCTTCTCTCCTTCCTAATCATTACATGAGTTTATCAAGAGAGCTAATATAATTTTCTGAACTTGGGTATGCTGGGCTGGCTTGGTGGCCCAGTGACCTGCTCCCACAGCAGAAATCAGCAGGTGAACGCAAATAAATGCAACTCCGGAAAATTACGAGTTTGATACAAAGACATGAATTATAGGGATGCTTATCGTGCAAGGAAATAGCTCCACCGGTCAGAAGTATACTTGACCTAAGACATCCGGGATATAGTTAGGATGGGAAATGGTCGAGTTGAAAGAAGGTAGACATATGTATCAACTTTTTTAACAGTATCTGAGCAGTACAGGAAGGTAATCTTGCTATGGAACATCAGCAGACTGGCAAGTGAACCCAGTGATGATCAATGCGAGATATCAGTGCTCAAACGTCAGGGTGGTGTGCCTGGTCTGCTGAGGGGGTGACAAAGAGGCATTAATGCAGGGTTTTGAGTGGACAGAGTCCCTCTGGGTCTCAGACCTGGTAGTAACTAGAAACAGACATTGAAGCGGTCCCTATCAGCCCCTATAGTTATGTTCTTAACTTTACTGCCAAGCACAATGAATGTAATAAACGTAAAAGTAATCCATGTCAGCTATTTAGTTTAAATTTCACGTTTTACTTAACCTTGCTTTCTCTAGGATTGTTAGCTATTTCCAGGATGTTGTTTCTGGGTTTTTTTCACGTCTCACATTACTTTTTTATGGTGCATGCTTAGTGACTCCTCCAGAAGTTTATAACCGGCCACAACTGAGAGCTAGGAGTTGAGGTTAAACTGTTAGTGGGACAAAAAGGTGTTCAAAAGACATGGTCATCTAACCCTTGGGCTCTCAGTAGAGCGCACAGAGCAATGGTTACATATTTCATTTGCAATTGCGATTCTGTGCAAACGTGAGTGAAGAAGGTACACATTGGTCAAAATATTGACAAAGCGAAAGTAAAAGAAAATACAGCGCTCACAAGTGAATACGTTGTGTGTTGGGGGTGGTGAAGCAAAGGAGATGCGATGAAGTGCATTCAGGAGAGAGTGAAAAGAGGTTGCTGAAGAGGAAAGAGATATGGTGTAAGTTATGGAGATGTGAAGAGAAATGAGCATACATGTAAAATAAATTGAACATACAGGGAGTTATTAAGACTCTCTGAAGACCACTACCCTTTCCATAGGTCACAGTAATGTCGCATAGGCCTCAGTAATGTTTAATTCATAGTCCCAATTTCTAAATTGAAACATTTTCAAAATTCTTTATTTACAATAAAATCGTTGTTACTCATTTATCTTAAACAGGTACAGTGGCAAAGCCAATAATCCTGTATGGTTTTAGGTGCATGTCAGTTTATGTGATCTATATCTGGATGCAATTATAGAAAGCTTACAGAGGAATACAAATACTGGTCGAGTGGCACACCATAGGAATCACAGATATATATTTTATGTATTTAAGCCACACCCTTAGTTACATAAGCCACGTACATTTACAGAGCCCCCCCCCCCAAAAAAAAAGCTTTTTCATCCCACTTAAAGCACGGCATTAAAGGAAAGTGAACAACACTTCCATGATGAGGAGCCGGTTGTAGAGTGCAGGTGAGAGATAGTAGCATGTGAGTGAATCCCCAGTCTGTGGAGGCAGTTGGGACCATGCATCTGATGCAGGTTTAATAATATTTTGTGTCAGCTTTTATACAATACAACTACTAGTAACATACAATTTCAACAGTCGATAATAATTACAGTTAGCAATGAATTTGCATTTGAACAATTAATCCAAGTACTTAAAATTAAATTACAAAACAAATAAGGGATATGCTAAATCTGCAATTTACTTGAAAACATTGCTAATTTACTGAAAATGCTATTTGAAGCACTGAAAATAATTACAGGAAGGCTAGTTAAAAAAAGCGTTTTATTAATGTAAGGGAGTGCGAAGGCTAAGTGGGATCACTCCGACAATAGCTGGTTTAATGTATGCTTCTAAATACATTAGTTATACAGTGAGAACAATAAAGGGTGAGAGAAAGGACTCCCCTCCCCTACCCGCATCCGGGGAAATTGCTTTTTGATGCCCTATTTTGTTTCTTGTGTGGCGGACTTTTGTGTTGCTCTATTTATGGGTCGCAATGACAATTCTTTATCTTAAAAGAACATGAAATTGCTCTACTGCGTAGAATGAAAATGTAATTATACAGCAGAACTGCATCCGGATTCTAGGTATAGAAGTAGGCGTTTTATGCGTTCATTTCTTTTTTGTAATTATAACCGAGGAATCTGAGTTGCTGTGTTTGTTCTCAGTGTTAATAAAGCCTAAAAATGTTAAAATGGAAACACTTTACTTTTGTTCCACCATTTACACAGATATTATTTATAGCCAGGTCAGCCACAATGTGAAGAGTTACATATGTTACAAGGATATTAACAGACACTTTACTGAAACGATTTAGCCGTGATTTCAGTGCCTATATTTCACCACTTGTGGGCCGCAATATTAGGTCAGGTATGTATCTTCTTTCCAAGCAGACAGTGCAGGTCCAAGAAAAGCTACAACTTTATAACTATTGTATATTAGCAAATGTGTTGATTTAGAAATAGTTAAAAAGTCAAACGGGTCCATAATCTCGTGCAGTTGGCTGCACACGTGGCACTGTCGGTCCTTTGCATATTTTCAAGTCCATCACCTCCCCATTGTCAGAACCGGAAGTTGGCCAATGTAAAATTGACTGAAGACATTTCAGTCTAATAAAGGCAAAGGTTCCTCTCTGAAATAACGAGGTCATCCATGCTGACTGATTCTGGTAAGAGAGAGGTAAATCAGTGTCCAAGAAAGATAGTTAAATTCTCTGATGTTTGTAACTAGTTGGTCAAATGTGCTATGTGTTGGTGTCTGATTGAATCACTTCTCCATATTAGCTGCCTTTCCTACACTGATTACTATGGTCCTAATGACACGTTCAAGGAAGGTGAATAAAATTGCACCTGCAGGCACACATTACCTTCTGCCGCCATTTACAACTGAAACATCAGCATATATCCGGGGATTTCCACGATGTTGTTGAGGAATACTGGTGTTCCCTTTTGGCAAATGGCCACGTGGAAGACCGTGAATAAATGCATTTGTACCTTTGCTGTTATTCACAAACCTTCCTAATGCTTTATCGTACTCAATTAGTGCACCTAATTTTGTAGTGCGGTACTGATTATACAAAAACTAGTTGAAGTTTGCTGCTGGTGTAAAGGTAAGTAAGCACACAATTTGTATCTTAATTGATCTATTTTGTAGCTTTTTAAGAAATCTTAGGATCTCATTTGTTCCCCCAGACTCACTTCGCAGATGCACCCACTTTTGTTTCGATGACATACAGCAATGTGTTTAATTAAATATTTAAATTCTCACTTAATTTTCCTCCAGCTACTCTGTGCCACCAGGGTAATCATTGGCAAATCATATTTAATTAAATTATGAAAATAATCATCCTCATGTTTTTTTCTTCTAAGTCACTCACAACAGGAGTTCACACATTAAGCTACTAAGCAAATTATATAAATGTATGTTTGCGATAGCGACTTTGTAGTTAAGGTTCAGCTGCATTTTCTATTCAATCAAAATTATTTATTTGCCTGGCTAACAACTTTGGTGTTGTTTTGATGTATCTGCATGAAATGTGGCACACCGCAAGTAAGTGTGGTAAGCAGTGGCGTAACACATGCCCCTGCAGTGCGGGAGGCCCGAGCTGAAGGGGGTCCCCTATACACAGTACTCTGGCCCGAGTGCTAATTAAGTCTGGAGCAGGGGCTCCTCCATGTACCTTGCAGGGGGTAGACCCTCACAGTTCATTACCCCACTGGTGGTAAGGGTTGGTATACCAAGTTTCATGCAGATCATTGCAAGGAAAAATATTTAAAGGAAGAGGGAGGGATAACAAAAAGATGAATTTCCATTTTAGCACTTGTAGGAAATGTTGGTCTCGTCTACAGCAAGAACGGCAGTATAGATGTCCACCACTCCCTCAGAAAGCATGCTTTTTTGATTTGTTGTAAATTCGTTCAATATATTTTTAAATACCTGCATTTGAAACGTCAGTTGGGCATCAAAGAGTTGAAATTCAGAAATGTATTCACCTTAAAACTTGAGAGCTTGAATCTGTAAAGTGCTGGATACAAGGTCATACCTTTTTCTCTCATCCAGGCTGCCTGAAGTAAGGGTGACTTCCTACTGTAGCCACTGTGCTGCTTAACACTTCCTAATATCATGCTGAAAGCAACATATGTCTCTCTGAAGGAACCACTAACTGTAGTAACAAACATTAGTAAATGCATTAGGTTTTGCCTATGTAATTAATAATACACTTTTTTTGTTTTAAGTTGTAGCTTGTTGAGTAGCTGTACAATGTAGGTTACAGAAAGTCTGTCAAAGTAACATGACTTGTTTATGTACAAAAAGGTCATATATTGTTCTGTTACTAGTGGTATTTTAAAGTGAGGAGATTAGGTAAACGGTGGAGGGCAAAGACAAAAAAAATGTACATAATTAGTAGGCTTAAAAGTGGTGCAGCTAATGGCAGAATAGGTAAAGTGTGGATAAAAAACTGTACAAGCACACCGTAAGTGCTGTTTTTGAAAATCCAAAAAAACAAGATTACGAAAGCTAGATGAAAAGGTGTTGTTTGGTTATAGCCCATTGTTCAGATAAAGAAATGAAAATTAACTTTACATTTTTCAAATGAGCATTTGAGCAGTTGTGCAATATAAGAGAAAGAAACACAGGGAAAGTGAGATTATTGTTTTATTGAGATGGACAAGTTTTTTTTTTTAATCACAGATTTCTTTTACGAAGATTTTTTAGGTCGAGCCTGTAGCGGCAGCGCGCATGCACTGATGACTTTGCTAGGCATGCTGTATTTAGTATGGCGTGGAAGCTCCGTGGAAGTTCCGCCCATCTTTTTCATTGACTTAGGTCCTAAATGCTGCCTACCGATTGGTTTTAGGCTTGTTTGTCCCTCCTTATGACGGCCATGTCGTCAATTGTATCCTTCCATTGCTACTGGCCCCTTTACTCTGGACACTATTTTCTTACCGTGCCTTCCCCCCACTCCCTACTGCAGTCAGTGACTTCCCGGCCCCCTGCCTTCCTCCCCGCACTCCCGTTCGTGCCTTCCCGCCAGCCCTCACTCCCATTTCCAATGCAATAGGTCTTGTGTAAATGCAAGTCCTATTGCATTGTAAATGCTTGTTTTTAAAGTAGTTCATGCTGAGAGCTGGCACATGATGGTAGAGTGTCTGTGCAGAAGCATGCACAGTCATTTACATTTTACATGAGCGCAATGCCTGATCGCTAGTTACATCGTACGTATACGTGTCAGAAGGTCGGAACGCTAATGCTCTGACGAATGTGAGAAGACCATAACCAGGGTACTTGCGTTCTGGTGCTATGGTGAAGTTGATCACCGGAAGTGATGTTGATACATGAGTGAGTGCTAGGCAGCAGCAAAAACACAAGCGCACAATCCTGGGTCTCCTTCAGCTGCCAACATCGGATTAGAAGCAGCAGCAGCACAGTCCGCCCGGCTCTGAGTGGCTGCTCTGGGCTACAGCGGAGGAGTCTGCGGACAAGGATCCGGGGAGGTGGTACGAAAGTGGCGCAGACTGCCGGACAGTAGCTGCAGGCCCTTGGCAGCAGGAGGAGCCGGCGGTCACCCCTGACTCTGGGGGGACGTGCAGAGAGCCTGAGGCGTTAAGGACCTGCCTGCTGCCGTAATTAACCGAAGATGCTCTGTGGGTCGTGCTGTGCCTTGGGGTCAGGTGTCATGGTCTCCCAAGGGGGGCCCGGGGCAGACAGTATGTCACAGCGTGGGGAGTCATTGGGATGCCCGGCAGGCCCTGAGAAGTGAGCCGCATTCTGCAGTACATTCACTGCTCTCCAATGTTTCCCTCTGCAGCCGGTCGCTGGCCAGCAGCTGTGACACCCGCATTTCTTCTGCTTTGTCCCTGCCAAGTTTATTGTATCACAATCCATTTCTAGGGGGTCGTGAAAAACTCTGCACAACACAAGCGCACGTCACCAAATCCACCTTAAAGCAACCTTTTGCACTTTTTCCAACTTGTCAACATATTGAGGTAAGGATTGTTGGGAAAAGGTAGAAGAGATCAGTTCATCTTCCTTTCCTCTGCAAGCGCCAGAGGCAGCAAGAACAATCTTAAAATATGTTGTGTTTTGAATTACAGCTTCCATGGTTAAAACTGCTTTCTAGGCGCTTCTTGAAAAGCAGCTTTTATGTGTTGATGAAAGGGAATTTAACTCTATGTTTATTTTTTATTTTTTTGTAAAACCGTTTTTATTGCAGATTCACATTACATATACATCCTATGTTTACTGGCTTCATGCATGGTCATGTGGCATTGCTTAGCTCCCCCCTGAGTAATTCGTTTACACAGCCTATAAGCCCACAACCCGGGGGTCGGGCGGCGTCACCCACTCAGGTTCTCCTCTTAGCAACTCTAGTGTATCCTCCATGACCCTTGCAAGGCTTCCTTCGATCTGCTTTTACAATTTCCCCCCTCTCTTCTTTTCCCCCCAAACTCCCCCCATCCCCTATACTCCTCAAACATCCCCCCTCCCCTCAGCCCCCTGTGCCTGCTCCTACATCTGGACTCTCTGTTAGTGAGTGTGTGTGAACTCTGTCAGGAGTGATCTGGGGTATTCAAAGAAGGTGTTTATGGGTTCATCAATGCCTGAGGGGGAATGCTCTTCCTCCTCCCCGAGTGTACTATCCCGCAATGCCTGCACTAGTGCTTCCCATGCTGCTGCAGCTTCCAGCGTCCTATCGTCCGTCCTGCGTCGGGCCAGCTGGTATTTTAACGTGCTTTCGCTCGCCGCCCATTAGAGGCATTCGTTGAGGCATCTTCTGTGCGTAGGATCATTTTTGGATTTCCAGTGTCTGGTTATTTCTCTCTTAGCCACTACCAGTCCCATATCGATAAACTTGCTTGTTATCCTATTCTTTGGTGTGTGCGGAAACCAATGCAGCACCCCTACTGCTTTGGTGTATCGTAGCTCCCTGTCCATTACGGTATTTAGGGTCTCGCCAATCTCCTGCCAATAGTCCCTCAAGCACGGGCAGTCCCACAACATATGCCCCAGATCCGCCCCTGCTGTGCTACATCTGGGGCAGGCCGCGTTCTCAGTCCCAAAATACTTCCCAATTTTTCCTGGCGTAAGGTAGGCCCTATGTAGGATGTAAAAATGTATCAGTTGGAAGCGTGCGTTCCTCGTACTCTTCCTCGCCCGCCGTACTAACTGCCCCCATGTGGTGTCAGGAATCTCCGTCGGAAGGTCCTGCTCCCATTTGGCCTTCAGCGTTGCCAGTGGTTTAAGGGGTTCCCGCAACATTCTAGAGTAGAGGCACGTCACTGCCTTGTATGTACCAGCTGCCATCATGGTGTATTGGCATGCCATGGATGTGGTGGGCTCCAGCAGCCCTTCTCCCCAGTGCGCCTGTATAGCCCTGGCCACAGCAGCATGCAGCAGGTAGTCCCCTCTCTGGAGATCGAAGCGGTCCTGCAAGACCCGGAATGGGAGTAAAGTCCCGTCCTCATACAGGTCCCCTAACATTTGCAGCCCTGCGTCTTCCCACCCCTGTAACCGCGACCAGTCCCCGCCGTGAGGTAGTGCTGTCACCATTCCCAGCGGTATTTCGGGCGCGTACATACGTCGCACTCCCGCTCTACGTCGTGCGCGATTTCAGTAGAGCCTGAACGTCTGTTCCTCTTGGGTCAAGTCACTGAGAGTGATCTTCTGCAGTAGAGTAATGTACGCGAGCACATGTCGGGGGGTTCCCTTGTCCCTCACCTGCTCCGGCCCTCGATACACCCTCGCTACCTCCTGTGTGAAAACTTGTAGTTGTGCCGCCAGGTAATAAAACTCAAAGTCTGGAACCGCCATACCCCCCTCATCCTTAGGTCTGATCAATGTGTCTAACGCTATCCTGCGTCTGCCCGTGCCCCACAGGAACGATATCAGCAGTGATCGCAACTGACGAAAAATAGAGCCAGGTATTCACACCGGCAACGTTCGAAAGTAGTAAAGAAGTCGCGGTAGCGCTATCATTTTCACCAGGGAGATGCGGCCAGTCACCGATAGAGGGAGTGTGGCCCAGAAGGACATACTCCCTTTCAATGCTTGGATGCAGCGTCCCACCTTGCCTTCTAGCATATCGGTTGTCGTGTGGTACACATACACTCCCAAATATTTCAGACAAGTAGGCTCCCAGGTGAGTGATGGGCAACCAGCAGGTCGTTCTTCTCCCTGCCTTAAAGGGAATAAGCAGGACTTGGACCAGTTTACTTTTAGGCCCGATAGTTTCCCAAATAAATCAAGAAGCCTCCCTGCTCCTTCCAATGCCTCAGCGGCATCCTCCAGGAACAACAGGAGGTCGTCCGCATACAACGAAATGGCCTGCGGATCTCCTCTGTAGACCAGCCCCTTGTAGTAACGTCCCATCCGTGCTTCCGCCGCAAATGGCTCCATCGCCAAGGCAAATAGCAGGGGGGATAGCGAACACCCCTGCCTAGTACCTCGGCATACCTGGTACTGGTGTGAAATTAGAGACCCTATCCTGACTCGTGCCGTGGCGGATGTGTACAAGACTTTAGTCCAGCCTATATAATTATCGCCAAGACCGAAGTGTTTCATGACATTATAAAGGTAACCCCATTCCAAACTATCAAACGCCTTTTCAATATCTACTGACAATACCAAGGGCACTTGCGCCTCAGGCTGCGGATCACCCATCATGGACAGTGGTCGATAAGAGGCTGGGTTGGTCTCCCCTCTCCCCGGTTTCAGTAATGGAATCATCAGTGCTTCCCGCATGGATTGTGGCAGCTGTCCTCTAGCTTTGGCCTCATTGTAAACTTCCCGAAGCCTCGGAGCTAACTGTGCCAAATATTTACTGTAAAATTCTATGGGCAAGCCGTCCAAGCCCGGTGTTTTGTTCCGAGCCATCTGCTTCACCGCGCTTCCTATCTCCCCCAGTGTAACATCCTTACCCAGGTCCTCCGACTGTTCCTTGTCTAACTGCGGCAATTGTAACCCCTCTAAGAAGGCGTCGATCTCATAGTCTTGGCATTCCAGTCCGCTTTCATCGAGCGTTTCGTAGTATGATCTAAACGTGTCTAAGATCTCCGTCTGGGTGTTACTTATTTGACCCCCCCCTCTCTCAATGGCCAAGATCGGGTGGCTTCGCCTAGTTGGGTTAGCCAGCCAAGCGAGCATTGTCCCCGCCTTGTCCCCCTCTGCGTGCGCCCTCATCAGGTAGTTTTTATGGTCGAAGCTCCGGAGCCTCTCCAGCTCCACCGCTACTGCTTCCTTTACCGCACTAACAGTCTCTTGGAGCTCAGGACGATTCGGGCGTGCCAACTCAGCATTCCGCAATGTTTTTTCTGCCTTTTCCAAGTCATCTAAGAGTGTCTTGCGGACCCCTGCAAATTTCCCAATACAGTGGCCCCTGACAATGACCTTGAAGGCATTCCACTCCATCCCTCTGGTGGTTGTGGTGCCTTCATTCACTTTGAAGTATTGTGTAATTTCCTCCCCTAGCGCTTCTCTGAACAGAGTATCATCCAAGGTGTCCGGGCGCAGTTGCCACATCGGGACCTGCGTGATCTCAGTTACCCAGTCTAGTGTTAACAGGAGCGGATTATGGTCGGACAATGTACCTGTTAAGTACTCAGCTTGTGCCACGGTGGGGATCACCAGCGGTGAACATAAGAATGTGTCTAATCGGACATGGAGATCATGCAGTGCAGAACAATACGAGTAGTTGCGCAGAGTAGGGTGTCGCGCTCTCCAGGCATCCACCATCTCCCAGCTCTTCTGCCATTCAAGTCTGCACTTCGCTAATCTGTGCGCTGGCGACGCTCCTAGTGGTGGGTGAGATCTGTCCAGAGTAGTGTCAGCCACTGAGTTGAAGTCTCCTCCCGCAAATATAGGGCCTGCCAGATAACTCGCTAGCGCCCCCGAAACTTTTGTAAGGAAGGCCGATTGACCAACATTTGGTGCATATACGCTGCAAAGCACTATATCCCTGCCTCTGAGTTTCCCCTCAATTACCACATACCTGCCCTCTGGGTCTACAACCTGTCTAGTCACCTGGAGTCGAACCCCCGCCCTGATCCAAATCAACGCCCCCCTTGCGAATGCTGAATACGTGGTATTGAATAGTTGTCCCCTCCATCTTCCCTGTAGCGCAATGCCCTCTTGCCTCATCAGGTGTGTTTCCTGCAACAGCGCAATCTGAACTCCTCTACGAACTAAATAAGCATGCACTTTGTGTCTCCTAGCCATGGTGTGTAATCCCCGCACATTCCAGGTCACACATTTCGTTACTCCAGAGTTAGCCATTATCCCACAGCAATCTGCATTCGATGACATCAGTCGTCTTCCAGGTATTCGCAGTGGCACCGCCCCCCCCCCCCAAACTGCATTGCAAAACCGTTGATTCCCCGCACCCACAATTTTGGTCGTGAGCCACCCCAACTACTCTCGACTCCCTCCCCCCCAGAACAGGACCCAGCTTCAGAAAAGTAGCTCCCATCCAAACTGTAAACAATGTCTAATTAAGTCCTCGCTACCACCCAACTAATCCGCAGTCTACACTACGGTGGCCTTAAGGGCCAGTGGGGCGCTACTCAACCCCCAAAGGTGGCTACTACGGTCCCATCCCCCCCGCCCCACAACCCCCCCGGATCACTCACATGTGCCCCAACTGTTCTGGTATCGGCTGTTGCATCAGGCTCTTCTGGTTTCCCCGGAAGCCATCCGTAGAAAGAGTGTTCGGCTCACTCATTAGCCCTTTTTAGGCCTCTATTATCACGTCCGAAGTCTGCGGTGTTACCACCGGGCCCTTTGCCCCATCGAGTTCCGATAAGTCTGTTTCAGATCCTGTGCGATGATCCGCCGATTCCGATCTCCTGTGTGAGCTGGTGCTCACCGTCCCCGACAGGGCCACCACCGCTTGCAACGCCGCCCTCCTTTCCCCTTCAGTCTGCGATTCTGTTGGTTTCCTCGACCTCTGTCGGCGCTTTCGAATCTTCTGCGATTTCCGCACCGGCTGCTGTCGTTCCGCCTCCGCAGCTCGATACTTCGCCCCGTCGGTTCCGGCCTTGTAAGTGTCCCACCACGCCCAGGCCTCTACTGATGTCATAAAGAAGAGCGCCTTGCTGTCCACTTCAATTCTGAGTTTGGCCGGGAAAAGAAGTGAGTGTTTTATTCCTTCTACACGGAGTTCCCGCTTAAGAGACAGGAAGGAGGCTCGCAGCTTTTGAGTTTCATATGTAAAGTCAGGGAACAGTGTCACATTACAATTATCCACTTGAAATGGGCCCACATCTCTGGCCCTTTGCAGTAGCCAGTCCCTGTCTTTATAGTGCAGCAGTTTTATCACCACCGGTCGGGGTGGTTGGCCCGGCTTGGGAGGCCTTGCTGGGACCCGGTGAGCTCTTTCCAAAGTGAAGAAGGGCGAAAGGCCCTCCGGCGCTACCTCCGTCCGCAATCAATGGTCGAGGTATCCCACCATATCTTCTCCTTCCGTTTTCTCCGGTAGGCCTACTAGGCGCACATTGTTACGTCTACTGCGATTTTCCGCATCCTCCGCCCTCCGTTCCAAGGCCTGTATCTGGTCAAGTGCATCCACCAATCGCCCCTCCATGGATTTATGTTCCGGCAATATTTCTTGCAGGGTGCCTTCCGCGCTTTTGACTCTGTCCTTCAGTTTGTCATGATCTGCGCGGAGGAGCCCCAGTCCCGACGCCACCTGGGCTATATCATGCCGCAAAGCGTCTTTCGTGGCCGTAATGGCGTCTAGGATACGGGTCTGCAATTGTTGTAAATCCGTCGGGTTCTGCGTAGTGCCATCCGGGACATCCGAGCCGGTCGCACCTTCCACGCGTCCTTTAGGTTTCCCCATCTCGTGCCGTCTCTAAACCCGCAACGCTCTTCCTGCAGCGCTCGTAGGTCCCCGGTAGTCACACATCGCCCCCACGCACCGCACTCTGCTTAGTAGAGGCTCCCTCCTCGCGCCCACTTTTGGGTTCCACCGGTGGTGTATCGCAGCACTGCACCGCCGTCGCCGCCGGAGAGGGCAGCCAGGCCCGGGGGATCACTCCCGCCCGCACTGCACCACGTTCCTTGTCCGGCAGTAGCCACCGCCAGTGATCTATACCACCGTCCTGTGTAATCGCCCCCCGGAACGTCTGCTTCTTCACTCTGTTCGTACTGCAGTGCGCGGCTGTGCTCCAGATCACAGTCCCTCGTGGGGTCTTTAATTCAGAGTCTCGTTGGCTTCCCAGCCCCTTTGTAGCCTGGGGTGATTGATTGATTGATTGATTGTGGGTTTCTAAAGCGCTAGAATCGACTCCCGAAGGAGTATCTCTGCGCTGTAGACCGCTGGGTAACCCGTCCTGGCTTTCCCTGTGAGATAGTCCCTACTGGGTATGTCCAAGGTGAAACCAGGCATCCCCGGCGTATGTGGGGGGCCGTCGTGGAGATGAGGCAAGCTAATGCCCAGAGTTGCCGAGTGTGATCCCTAGTTAGAGTAGGCACTGAGGCGAGAATTATCGAGTCCGTTGACCCTGGTCCAAGTCCCTGCCGCGTCGGGAATTGAACCCTGGTCCCGGGCCGTCCTCTGCTCCCGGGTCTGCCGCCTCTAACCAGTGAGCCACACCACTCCTGTTATTTGTCGTTTCTGTTATGGCCGGCGGTATGGCGCTCTGTCGCGTTGCCGCTAATTAAGCTGCCCCCAGGTCCGCCAGGACAGAGCAGAGACACGTGAGGGGCACTTCAGCAACCTGACACATCCATGCGCCTCGTACAGCGCCGTACTTGCTGGGAAGCCACCCCCACCTTTGCTGGTTGTACAGCGCTACACCGGGGTCCAGTTGCCTTGTTTTGCAGGTCGCAAATTTTAACCCCCTAATGCAGCCAAGTCCCCGATCCCAGCGCCGCATCAAGAACGCTCACCCCGAGCGTGGGATATCTCCCGCTTGCTTCCCCCTGGGCCCGCCGCCCTCCACCGCTGCGCCGCCGGGCGCGCTCAGCTCCCCGTTTCCGAGGTTTACGGTGGTCGGCGCCTCGGCAGAGTACCCACGACGTCTCCTCCGCTGTCTGGTCCACAAGGCAACTCCACCAGCCTGCTCCGGTCACCAGAGGACGCACCCGTCGCCGGGAGCCGCAGGTCCTTTGTTACGGGGACGGAAGACGGACGCCATTTTAGTAGTCCTCTCCTGACCGTGCCCCAGGCGCGGAGTCCGGTGTCACTCGCCGGTGGCAAATTATTCCCCAGCTGCTGTTAGGGAGCCCAAGTAACGGGGCGCCGACGCTCCTCTGCCCCTGTGTTGCTACCAGAAAGTGTCTCTACTCCCCTTTGGGGTCTCCTGGCTTAACTCCGAGCTCCGTCCGCCATCTTGGGCTGTGTCAGCTCGGCAGCCTCCGATCCCGATTTCAAGGCTTATAGCCCTCGGAGCAACGATCCGCTCCGCTCCCGGGGCTCCCGTGGCCCTCCGACAGCTGGTGCTAATAAGGGATCTCCAGGCACAGCTGGTCCCGTGTCGTTATGCAGGATTTTGTTGGGGATCGGGCGCGGAGCTCCGGGCTCACGCAGCCATTACCGTCGGCGTCCAAGCCACGCCCCCTTTAACTCTATGTTTATATGTGAGAGAGTTGGTAAATAATTATTTGCAGTCGAGCACACAGTGTGCTCTATGTTAACGAAGGAAGCCTATGGTAAGCTTTAATAGAAATAATTATTTATACATAGTGCTTGTGCCAGACTCTCCTTATTTAATACCATAAATAGCCTCTGCTACTCAGCTCAGTGCACTACTTGTATCTATACCGAAACTGTGGATTTTGTCCCAGATCTCCAGTCCCCATCACCATGGCTGTGCCATTTCCCACGTCAAAATCCTCGCTGTGGGCGGGAAGGTTGGGGGGTGCACCTCTGGGGGGAGGGGGTCACCACTGCTGGCATTAAATGTAAGCCCAGGGCCTCATATCTGGAAATAAGCACTTTCATCGGCTCGGGTGTGCGGAGGTAGACTCCTTGTCTTGTCCCAGGTAACTGTACATCTATACTGTGCACCTCACATTCACTGCACGTCCCCTCTTTCAATCTTCTCCTCTCCCTTGTATCTTTCTACCTTCTTTATGGAAGAAATCCTAAAACTAAACTAGGTACATCAGGCTCGGATTCCCCAGGCGGCTCATCGGCCTTTGCCCGAGGGCCCTGTGGCAAAGGCCAGCTGGTGGGCCGTTATTTTTCAATTGCAAATAAAAGCCCAACATTGGACCACCTTGCAATAAGTATCACATTTGCGAGAGTTTAAGCTATTAGCATTGTAAATGACAATGCTTTTTATTAATGTTTTCAAAACCGAAACATAAATAAAAGGCATTGCCATTTAAAATACCAACAGCTCAAACTTGCGTAAAAGTAAGACCTATTGCATTGCAAATGCTTGTTTTATCTTCCATTGAACATTTTTTTTATTATTACAAAAAAACCTAAACATGAACATAAACTCTGAAACAATAACAACCAAATAGTAAATATTTGCACTTGTATTGTCATTGGCATTGTGTTACTTATCGTTTACAAATTTTCTTTATTTAACACCTTGAATGCTATGGGGATTTTTCCCCTGTGCTGGAAAAGCAGCAGATGCACTTTACATGACGAGCTGGGCTCGTCATGAGCGTAGCAGGAGGCTACTGCATGACGAGCCCAGCTCGTCATGAGCGTCGAAGGGGTTAAGCAGTACACTGTAACATTTGCAATTATTGTTCTATATAATTTGAAGTTTGTATGCTGTAACAAATACTATTTTTTTCAAGGCATTTCTTATAATGAGTCACTGCACCTGCTGTACCATTTAAATCATGACCCTATGGCCTGCTAGATAACTGCACTTTGCCTTTTTTAAGAATGTGCAATTGATTTTCTTTGTTATATAACAAGGAAAATACAGGAAGCTCTTTAAATTACTTTGAACATCCCAAACCCTTTTTGTTTTAGCAATTATTAAGCTAAAATACCAGATGTAAAGCGAGCTAAATTTGGCAAAGCTTTTGATTGTTTTAAGAATGTGCAGTTGATGTTCTTTATATTATATAACAACAAAAAGACAGGAGGCTGTTTAAATTACATTGGAGAACTCAAACCCTTTTCAGCAATTATGAAACTAAAATATCACTCGTTAAAAATATGCAAATAAATATGAATTCACTTTACATCCATGAAAAGATGTAGGGCAAAATTCTCACTATTAGTAAATAACTGCTGTTTACAGAGTATTGCTCAATTACCACGTTGCTTGTTCATATGGCCAACAGAAAATACATTCAACGATATAACAGGTTTTTGGTGCTAAATCAAAACAATTTGCACAGTAAAGGCCAGCCAGAAACAAAGCCAGTCTTACCAACTATCTGCTCACTAAGCTAAACGCTCAGTGTTAAAAAAAAGTGGAGGACTCACACCAAAGAAGAAAACAAACAGTTTTTAAAAATTTAAATGTATTCAAAAATAATAGATACCTTCAGAAAAAAAGACACGCTTGCTCACAAACAGAAGCTTTGACGCAATGCGACAACAATGCCTTGCAACTGGAATTTTCAATTTTCAAATGAAGTGCTCTTGAAAATATACAGCCTTCTTTCCCCGCCAGTAGAAGGAACAGGCTGCAATCACAAAACTCGAGAAATACTTTTACAACAGGCAGATGACTGTGTTTACTATTCAAAACTTTACAGCACTTGTCTGACATTGTAAGGTTATACAGAAACTGTCCAAAGAGATAAAGGAGGTTAAAACATTCCTTCGGAGAACCACAGAAAGTGCTCATTGATAGCACTACAATCAATTCATTCTGGTTTACGCTACATAATGCGTCAACAAGAAACACATGACACAGGAAAAGAAACAATTTTATTAGCGACAAACTCATGACACAGAAAAAAATTCAATTTTCTTAGCAGAACAATATCATAAAGAATGTGAAAACTAGTTAAAAGTTCTATCCACTAAAGCAGAGTTAAACAAGCGCATTTTAAATGCTTACAGCCATGTGAAGATAAGTATTGGTAAACAGTAAACACTGTGCAGACTTAATGTAAGAAACAAAGTTCCACAACTTATGGGCCTGGTACCACTGCACCTGCTGCACCTTTCAAATCATGACCCTAGTGCCTGCAAGATAACTGCACTTGTGACTGCCTGTTTAGTTTAAAATATAACAATAATCTGTGTTTAGAGGGGAAGCCAGAGCTTTTGATCTTGGTGCCACTGCACTTTCTTCACTATTGAAATTATGGCCATAGTGCCTGCTAGACATTTGCACAGTCGGGCCCTTGACTGCGGGGTATAAACCTCCAACAGGCTATACCGACCCCAACAGGGTGGCGGTCAGAATAGTGATCCTGATCCGCCATGAAAAGGTAGGCAGAAAGGGACTTATGGGGGCTCCAAGCAGGGTCCCCGTGGGCCAGGGTAAAGTGGCCTTGGGGGCACATGTAGTGCCGCACGCACATTCATGCACCATGTGCCACACACGATGCATGAATGTGCACAAAGGGCTGCAGCTCAAGCCGAATTATGTTTAATTAAATCATTATTTTGTAGTTTAATATTTTAAACAAATTACATATAATGTTCTATAATATTATGTTAGATATATTTAAATATACGTTCCTTTTTTGATGATATTTTGTTGTGCAATATTTTTGCAAACTCTGTTGAAAGTTACAAGCAGTAATATGTGAACACTTGAGGACATTGTGAACTTAAAGTCATTTGAGATGTCATCAGTGATGTCATAAATTATGTCATAGAACATGCGATAGGTGATCTGGTAACTTTCTGTGTTTTTTAGATGAAAATGTTAATGTTGTCACCTGTTAGATTGGGCTTGTTAATGCTTGCGCAGTGCCTCATATAAGTTAGCATTCGCTGCACCATTTTATGTTCAGATGCCATTTAAAGACAATCAAAACTAACCTTTGCTATTTCTGAGAAATGCCCTTCGCTGAGTTTCATTTCTGCAATAAAGAATGGTTAACACCAGTGCATAGCTTTCCTACTAGATAGAGGCCCTCTCCCACTTGTCTGGTAGCCTTATCGCAGTACCGAGTGCAACGGCATTGGACTGTGCTGAGTTGTGGAAGCAGAGGTTTTTCTTTTATTTACTGTCCAGCTGTATCTGCCTGGAAAATTCCATTATGAGCATATTTCTAACTAATCCTGAAAATGTACATAATGTATCTTTATGCTTGCTGATCTTCAGTTCCCTCTTTACCAGTCCTGTAGAGACTGTGCAAACCGGGCTCCGCTCTGAGTGTATGCAAATAAACAGTAATTGGTGTATATTCTTCAATGTCCCTCCGACTCTTCATTTGTATGGAACGCTGAGAGGTGGTCTGCAAGTGACTTGGGTGGCCCCAAGCGGGTCACTTCCTACAGTTGGTGCCCGAACAGGGACTCCTTTGGATTATTGACCCATCCCCTTTTCGTGGACAGAGGGGAGGATGAGGACATCATCAGGTCAGACCTAGGGCTCAGGGATCCCTGCACGAAGAGTTTCTGTTAATTGCAGCTGCTGCCCCTATGCCACTGGAGGGTACCTCGCCCAGCAGGCATCATGACTGGGGTCCTGAACAGCAATCCCTGATCTGACTGTTTGGTCCAAAGAGTCGGCAGTGGAGAACTGGCTTCTTCATGCTTTGGATATCAATTGAGTCTGTTTTGGTTCTATGTAAATGTGGTAACACAGTGATCTGGTTTTGTTTTGGTATTTGAAATGTTTTGGTAAAAGGTGTTTGCAAATACTTTGCCAGGTAAAATAACGATTTGTTTTTATTCCTTTGCAATGCCCGGTTTTAGTAAACTTCAGAGTCTGTTTTGGGGTTGTTGTTCTACGGATGCACGGTTAGCTGAATACCAACCTGCACCTCCTGAGGGCAGTCCTAATTATGATATGCATGTGAAACATGGCCTTGGCCCTATTATGTTTAGTATATTGGGGCACAAATATACGTGGGACAATGTCGAGTTACAGTGGCCTTTGACGGGCTCTTTTGATGAGCAAAAGATGGGATTTTTACAGTACCAGTTGTTTAAAAGACTTAGATGACAATCTATGTTTGATTCTCTTCGTACTTGGCAAGCAGAGACGGTTGAAAATGGAAAGAGACGCTAGAAAAGCAAAGTTGCAAACGCTTACACAGAAAGCTGTATCTTATGATAAACCAAAACAAGAGACAGGAATAGAATGTGAGGATAGGAGATTTTGGTTGCATATTGATAGGTCTTATGTGGTTAAGGAGGAAGAGGAAACTTTTGTGGAGGCTTTGTTAGATACTCGGCCCCCACCACCCTATGCCCCGCAAAGAACTTCCCAGTGGTTCCTCCCCAGCAGCAACAGCTTGCCCAAGGGGCCTCTGTTTCCACGGCTGTCATGCCAATGGCTCCAGTTCTCGTACCGTGACTTTTTCTATTTACTCACCACCTTCAACGACAGTGACATCTGTTACATCTACTACTCCGGTTTCCGTGCCATCCGTTTCTTCTCCTCCACTACAGTCTTTGACCACAGTAATACCTACTACTACTGCTCTGGTTGTTCATCCTCTATCGCCATTGACTACTGATACACCTGTACGTGGTTTAGAAGACAGGGATTTGACTAGGTTCAGGGAACGGTTAGGTGCGATCTGAAGTGGGGGAGGATGAGAAGAGGGTAATAATAGCGAGTCAGGCAATGCGGTGGGCTCGCAATTCGATTTATAGTCTTGAGGATGTTTGGCAGGTTGTGCGTGATTTCAAACCTTTTTATACAACAGCATGCCCTTAAAACATGTCTGCCAGGATTGATCTTTGGCGTACACACATTGAAACGGAGGCTCCCCAAATATTATTTGATATTCGGGATCATATCTATGTTACGGACCTAGCCCCGGAACAAGTGTTTGGTAATATTTACACTTTATTTTCTTACAGGGGTAGATTATATGAAAAAAGTCCTATTCAATAGCTCAGTATCCTATACGTGAAGTCCACCCAATTTATCAACCAGAAATACCTGCATTGACAGATCAGCACGGAACGATCACTAGACCGGCCATGGCTGCCCGTTTCCAGGAAAAATGGGTCTATACTCCATGGAAAAGGAGCGAAGTTTTGGCCCTGCCCGATCCTAGGAAAAATCCTACTGCCTATTATAAAGAATTGACTGAGCCTGACTCTTCTACTGTAATGACTCGTGCTGATATTGAAATGTTTTTTGGTCTCCTTGTCCCATTTGATATTTGACAGCAGGTACATACGCATGATCATGTAGCCGAGTTGGGTGGGAAATGAGATGTGATCAGAGGATGGGATCGAGATAGGAAGCCAGGAGACAAACTACGTGCTGGGATACCTGCCTTGCTTGGTTGTATTATTACGTATATGCATATGCTTATTCCACCTAAAAAGGTTATTTGGGACAGATTGAATGCCTGTCGACAGAAGAAGGATGAGAGTGTGTCAGATTTCTTTACTAGGTTTGAAGATACATTTTTGGACTACAGTGGGCAGGATATGTCCACGGAAGGGAGAGTTTGTTTATTTGTTAATTCGTTTTTCACTAACCTCCTTCCCGAAATAATGTTTAGACTGCAAGCATCTGAAAGCACCTGGTCCATGTCTTCTGATATTTTAAATATGCCCAAAGATTATGAACACTGCGATAATGAAGAGAAGGACAAAGATGATAAAAAGCATAAGGATTTGAAGACGAAGGTGTTGTTGTAGCAGGCATATCGGGGTAACACCAGAGGATGGGGAGGTCTTTTGCAACAACTCCCACGTACTAGGCAGCCTCCAACGACACCTTTGGGACATAATCAGTGTGCCTATTGTAAGGAGGAAGGACATTGGCACAGCCAGTGCCCTGTACTTTTGCAGAAGGTTTCGTCCCCTAGAGGTTGGAGTTCTGGCAATAGGGCTGTGGGATTGACCGACATCAGAATAATATGGCTCCTGTGGTCCGTTATGATAATAATTATTTTGACGACCCAAGAGATGGACAGTACTACAATGATAACTATGATTTTGATAATGTGACATGTATGTCTCATAGCTTGGACAGCCAGGAACAGGGTGAGGGAGCAATCCATATACCTGTAGATCAGTGTGGTCCTTATGTCAAAGCGACGTTGCAAGGCTCGACTAAGGAATTTTTGGTGGACACAGGTGCGACAAAAAGTTCTGTTCCCGATATATAGTCCCCTGGGCGACCCAGTCTGGCCATAATATTATTTTGGAGGGTTTTTCAGGAGTACCGGTTGTAAGCCTCATTTCACAGCCCCTAGCACTTACTACTGGTACTTTTACTGTGGAGTCTCCATTTCTATTAACTTCAATTTGCGGTGAGAATTTGATGATTTTGGATTTATTGAAAAATTGCACGCTACTATCTATTGTTCTCCTGATGGTGTTTGTATTACCATGGGTCCGGATATAAGTACTACACAGTGTCTGTCCAAAGATGCACCGCTTCCAGCTGAGTTTAATGAAGTACCGCCCACGTTAATGTGCCACTGGTGATACTGATGTGTGTCTATTGCATATACCACCAGTTTCTATACAGGTCAAGGATAATGCCATGTTACCTTGTATTCCGCAGTATAAAATACCACAGGCCGGGGAACGGACCCTTCTTCAGATTGTTCAGGATTTACTATGCAAGGGAGTGGTCGAAGAGACGACTGGCAACATATGTAATAATCCTATTCTTCCGGTCCTTAAAAGGGCACTTTCGGATTCTTCCGATACAGCTGATGATGTTTATTGTTTTGTGATTGATTTGCAAGAAGTCAACAAAATAGTGGGTTCGCAATTTCTAGTGGTTTGTGATATTAGTACACTCTTAACAATGATCCTATCTACCGTTAAGTTCCTCTCTGTTATTGATTTGAAGAATGCATTTTTTAGTATTCCTATACATCCAGATAGTAGGTACTTGTTTGGATTTACACTGACCGGCAAAGGTTTTCGAGGCTGTCGCACACCTCAAGGTTATACTGAAAGTCCTAGTATTTATAGTCAAGCATTGAAAGGTCAGTTGGATTCACTATCACTTTCTCTAGGAAATGTATTGGTCCAATATGTTGATGATCTGTTAATTGCCTCCGATGCGGAAGACGGTTGGAAAGGATAGTACAGCAAAATTATTGTTACATTTAGCCCATCATGGACACAAGGTATCCATTTTGAAGTTTCAGAATTTGTTTAGGTCACCTACTGTCGAAGGGGGGTAGGAGGTTAACGCCAGAACGCATTAGTACCATCGTTAAAATGCCCCTTCCGAAAACTCAACAAAATGTGTGTGCTTTTCCTACTATCATCATTGTATCCCTAACTATTCCCTATTAATCAAACCTTTGCTTGCATTAACAATGAAAGAGGTGCATGATACTTTGCCTTGGATGCATGGCTCTCAGCATTCTTTTGAGCAACAAAAAATTGCGCTTTGCTCTGCCCCAGTGTTAGGCACGCCTGACTATAAGAAAACGTATGTGCTATGTCCACAAGATGGATGGTTATGCCCTCTCTGTCTTGACTCAAAGATGTGATGATAGACAGAGACCTTGCGCCTATTTTTCTGCTGAGCTTGATCCTGTCACAAGAGCCCTCCGAGCCGTCGGCGAGCGGTCGTGGCTGTGGCTACTTCAATCATACAATTGTCTGGAATCGTACTTGATACAGAACTCACAGTTATGGTACCCAATGCTGTGGATACACTTTTGAATAAAACATGGCCACAGTGCACGTCTTACTGGTTATGAATTGACATTGTTTGCTAAGCATATTACAACTAAACGATGTGCCACTCTGAATCCAGCCATGTTACTGCCCCTCCCTTCTGAGAATAATGCAGTCGACAAGCATGACTGTATTTTTCGGACAGAGGAAGAGACAAAGGGACAGGTAGACCTGACTGATGTTCCCTTATCCGACCCCCAAGGAGAACTATATGTCGATGGGTCTTGTTTTAAATTACCAGATGGCACAACTACTGCATCTTATGCTATTACCACTTTGCTCATGGTGGTGGAAACATCACAAGTCCCTTATTAGTCCACCCAGGCAGCAACACTTGTGGCTCTTATACGAGCCTATGAATTGAGTGAGGGTTTGGTTGTCAATATCTACACAGACAACCAGTACGCATTTGGGGTTGCCCATAATTTTGGTTGATTGTGGGCAGTGAGAGGGTTCCTTACTTCTCATGGCACCAAGATTCAGCTCGGGCATCTCATACTGCGGTTATTATCTGCTTTAATGCTCCCCAAGAAGATGGCGATCATTAAGTATAACGCAGATAGAAAAGTCACAGATGAAGTAAGTAGAGGAAATGCGTTTGCAGATTGGACAGCTAAAGAAACTGCTCGAAGCAAGATGAAGAGAATGTTTGTTGCAGGTCCAGCTAGATAGGTTCCTGAGAACACCATGTTTAAAAATACGGTTGAGAGTGTGAAAGAGATACAAAGTGAGGCAACAGTAGAAGAACTAGCAATATGGCAGGAAAGTACGGCACAATTAAATGATGAAGGGGGTGGATTGATAAATCTGGGGAGCAGAAATGGATGTTAACTGATGCTTCCTGTGGTTACGCTGGCGCATGATCCAGCTCCTATTAGTGCAAAAGGCATTTGTAAATTGTTAGCTCCGGTTTGGCACAATGATAATATTTCTAAAACAGTATGATTTGCATGAAGCATAATCCAGGGAAGAGTACTCCTACACCACCTGGTAACTTTGCACCACCTACTTTCCCATTTGAGGTCCTTCAAATGGATTCTATTGAATTGGAAAGATCAATAATCTCAAGTATGTTCTAGTGGTCATATGTAGGTTCAGTAAATGAGTTGATGCTTACTCCACTAAAGACAATATGGCTATTACAACTGTGAAAGTACTCATTAAAGGGTACTTTCCTCATTTCAGAATGCCCCAAATTATCTGGAGTGACAACGGGTCTCATTTTAATGGGAAAGTGATTAAATTAATTTGTGAAGGGTTGCACATTAAATAGAAATGTCATACTCCCATTCACCTGCAGTCTGCGGGCCTTGTTGAGAAGTACAATGGTACGCTCAAACTGAAATTGGCAAAAATCCAAGAGACAGCAGGGTTGCAGTGGCCAAATGCTCTCCCGTTAGCTCCTTTGTCAACTAGAACTACAGTGCATTCTAGAACTGGTTTACTCCTTTTGAAATAGTCTTCGGGTGCCCGACAAATGTCTGGGGCGTCCCTCGTCTAAAGCAATTTTCTGACATTGAATATCATGTATTGCTTGATTATCTTGGACAATTGACAGAAAGTTTGAGTTCTATTCATCAACAGGTGCACAACTCCTTATCTCCGAAACCTGAGGGACCTGGTCACAACATCTAGCCTGATGACTTTGTTCTCATCAAGAACTTTCAGAGGAACAAAAGCTTGGAGCCCAGGTGGAAAGGTCCTGAACAGGTTCTACTGGTCACCCAGATGACTGTAAAGGTTGCAGGTCGGAAGAATTGGATGCATGCCACCCATTGCAGGAAGATCCTTTTGTCGCTGCCTTACGGCCAGTGGGTCAAGGAGGTAGTAGGGGATTTGGAATGTGAACAAGTTCCCAGGTTTATCCCCTTTAGTGATGCTCAGCTAATTTTGACCCAAACAGATAAGGAGAACGACAATGTTCTGAACAAGGCTGACCCACCAGAAATACGAGCTATGCAGGAGCGTCTGTTCAGTGATCACATAGTGCCTGGTGCTGCTAGGTACAATTTGCGTCCTCGGCTGAGGGCTACAGAATCTAAGGAGAAACAAGATTAGGGATGGATTGTACAAGATAGGCAGTACTGAGTAGTGGTACCAATGAGGAATTGAAATAAGTGAAAATTCTGTATTTGCTTTGTTTTTGTTGTTCGAACACTAGTTAGGGAACAAAGTATACTCTGAGAGTAAACCATCTGTATCACCGTGGGATAGATCAGGAGAAGAGCTTAGGATAGAGGAGTAAACTAACATGTTCTGCTTATTTGATATTGATGATAATACTACTATGTGGGGTATTGTGATTTTTGGAGGATGCGTATAGTGTACCCATACGAAGTACAGGCAAAACTATTTTCTGAGACACAAAAAAAGGGCTGTCCTGAGTAATGTGCTTTTGGAGACGCATAAGAGGTTCTTTGGGAAATGGACCGCTTGTTATCCCACTTGATCTGTCACTAGCCTTTGGACGGCCTATCCGTTGTCTCTTGTGAATTATACGTGTACCTGGCCGCCCCAGTGTGAAGAAGTAAGGGGAGTGTTTGGATTTGGTTATCCTGGATCATGTTTGTATAATAAAAAGCCACAGGGAATGGGTTACCCAGGTTGTGATAACAATACATATTGTGATAATTTTTATATGGAATTGCAGAATATAACATTGGTGGGTAGGCATTACAAAGAGTTGACTGTACCCTGGGAGGCTGGTTATTATCCTGCTTGTTGCCCCATAGTGAAAAGCTCAGACACTTCATTGTACATTAACTGTTCCAGGGTAATATTGTTCAGACATAATCAATCAATCAATCATAACACTCGTATAGCGCGCTACTCACCCGGAAGGGTCTCAAGGCGCTTGGGGGAAGGGGGCCGCTACTGCTCGAACAGCCAGGTCTTGAGTTATCTCCTGAAGGCGAGGTGGTCCTGGGTCAGCCGAAGGTGGGTGGGGAGGGAGTTCCATGTCTTGGCCGCCAGGAGAAGGATCTGCCTCCGGCGGTGGCTCTTCGGATGCGTGGTACGGCGGCGAGGGCGAGGCTAGCGGACCGTAGCTGGCGGGTGGGCGTGTGGAAGGTCAGGCTGTCATTGAGGTACTTGGGGCCAAGGTTGTGGAGAGACTTGTGGGTGAGGAGCCTGAACGTGATCCTCTTGTTGACGGGGAGCCAGTGCAGGTTCTTCAGGTGGCCGGCGATGTGGCTGCGTCGAGGGATGTCCAGGATGAGTCGGGCGGAGGCATTCTGGATGCGTTGTAGTCTTTTCTGTAGCTTGGCTGTGGTTCCGGCGTAGAGGGTGTTTCCGTAGTCCAGCCGGCTGGTGACGAGGGCCTGGGTGACTGTCTTCGTGGTTTCGATTGGGATCCATCGGAAGATCTTGCGGAGCATGCGGAGGGTGGGAAAGCATGAAGAGGAGACGGCGTTGACTTGTCTGGTCATCGAGAGGGAGGAGTCCAGGATGAAGCCCAAGTTGCGTGCGTGCGTGGTCTGTCGGCTTGGGGGCAGTGCCCAGGGCTGGGGGCCACCAGGAGTCGTCCCAGGCGGAGGGTGATTTATTTATTTATTTATTTATTTAAAAGATTTCTAAAGCGCGTAGTCACCCAGAGGGTATCCCAGCGCTGAACCTCTTACTCACAAAGGGGAGAAAGCCGGGGGGGAGAGAATGGCTCAGGGAAAGAGTAGGGTTTTGAGGGACTTCCTGAACCGAAGGAGATTTGGTTCTGTTCTAAGGCTCAGGGGGAGTGTGTTCCATTTTTTCCCCGCATTGACCGAAAAACGACGGCCACCGAACCGGGCCTTCTTCACCTTGGGGATCGTGATGTAGTTCCCATGTTCGGAACGGAGCGCTCTCGTTGGTCTGTACGGTGTAATCCACTTACCTAGGATAGGGGGGCCAACATTGTGCAGTACCTTGTGGGTCAGACAGAGGGCCTTGAAAGTTACCCTTTCCCTAATGGGGAGCCAGTGCAGCGTCCTCAGTGCGGGCTTGGCAGATGTTCTGGCCGGGGTGTTTGTTAGGAGTCGGGCTGCGGCATTCTGGGCTTTTTGAAGCGTTTGGAGGGTGGATTCTGGAGCTCCTAGGTAAATGGCGTTGCTGTAGTCCAGTGATGGTCCAAGGATGAGGACTTCCGTCTTGTCTGAGTTCAGTTTCAAGCGGCTGTTCTTCATCCACTCGGCGACGTCTTTCATCCCTTCGTGGAGGCTGGTTCTGGCGGTGTCGGGGTCTCTGGTGAGGGAGAGGATCAGCTGGGTGTCGTCGGCGTAGGAGATGATGTTGAGGTTGTGTTGGCGTGCGATGGCTGCGAGAGGTCTCATGTAGACGTTGAAGAGGGTGGGGCTGAGTGATGATCCTTGCGGGATGCCGCAGATGACTTTGGTGGCCTCGGAACGAAACGGGGGGAGGCGGACTCTCTGTGTTCTTCCAGCGAGGAACGAGCTGATCCACTTCAATGCCTTCTCTTGGATGCCGGTGTTGCTGAGGCGTTGGACTAGGGTGCGGTGGCAGACAGTGTCGAACGCGGCAGAGAGGTCCAGGAGGATGAGTGCCGCTGTTTCCCCGTTGTCGAGAAGGGCTCGGATGTCGTCGGTGGCTGCGATGAGGCGCGGACGGGCGCAGACGGGCTTGCCTTTGGCGCGCCTTCGGCGCGCCCGCTGCGCGTGACCGCTGGGCGTCCGCGCAGTCGGCATTTATGGCGAAGTGGGAGGGAGGGAGGAGCAGCTGGGAGGCGGGAGCGGGGAGGGCACAGAAGGAAAAGGGGGCGTGGCCGCTAGCACGGCGGCGGGAAGCGGGGCGGGCGGGCTCAGGAGACAGGACAACAGCACGGCAATAACACAAAATCAAAACAGCAAATGGGAGACAATAATGATATTAACAGAATGCAGGGAGACAAAAAGGAAACAAAATAAAAGCTACAGTACACGCAAATATGGCGGGGGGCGGGGGCGGCAAGGCTGCGGGCAGCAGCGGGCAGCAGCGGGGTGAGAAGCGCACACAACAGCTGGTGGCTGTGCGGCGCGGTGGTGTCCTGAGAACAGTTCCCTTAGTAAATAAAGATGATTCGAGCAACTTGGGAATGAACTCTATATATTCAGCAGTGAATTATGAGGGGCCCATATATGCACATCCAGGGTTCTTCTTTCTGTCTAATGGGTCTTATTCTAATTTTCACAATGGTACTGATGATGTAGCCCTTGGGATGGTATTGCCATTGGGAGTTCCATGTAAATATGCTCGACCCAGACCGAGATGGGTTAAAAGGACCCTAATGAAAGAAATATGTGTAGGGGTTAAAGATTTAGAAGTGAATAGCTACATTAATGGAAATACATTTGGATACATCCTTTCCCGCCATATTTACCTTGGGTGGTACTGCCATGGCCAGGGGCGAGAAATCTAGGGAATATTTTGGATGTAAGTTACAAATTCTGTCCAATACCACAGTAGCAGCTTTGCTTGATATCACTACCCAGTTAGAGAGCATGCGGGTGTATTCAGAACAGATTAGATATGCAGTGGATTTTATCTTGGCAAAGAGTGGTGGTGTATGCGCAGTGGTCTGTATAAAAAAGGTGGAGAAAAATATAATGCGAACACATCATGGATATTATCAATAATGTACAAGGGATGAAGAGTGGGAATTGGAATTGGTCTTTTTTTGGTAGTTGGGGTTGGATATTGGACATAAAAATGTGGGAGGATCGCAATAAATAAACAAGACAAAATGTTGGCCCTCCATTTTTGTATTAATATTTGGGGACGGGGCCATGAGTGGGGCCATCCTCACTGAGCCCATTTTGGGGCTCGGAGATCCCATTACCCAGGGCCAACATTTAAAAAAAGAGGAGGGGTTACGTGGCCCCCTCCCTGAGCCTTTAAAGGTCCTGGGAACCCCATTACCCGGAGCCCGCTATATCAATTAATGGAGGAGGTGCACCCCTCCCATTGCAAACTAGAGGACCCCATCTCTGAGGGCAGAACTGAACTTTTAAGGGAGGAGGCCTGAGTCTCTTAATGCCCTGGGAAACCACCCCCCTACGGCCAGCTCACAGACACTGTCCCAGGGAGCTCACCTGCGGAGGCTCAGTTTCCCTGCCAGCAGGACCGTGGGGAGGGAAACAAATGCTTGCTCCTGCCTGGCAGGAACATTTTTTAATCTCCCTCTGGATGGGAGGAAACATGCCTTTTTCTGCCTGCAGGAACGCAGGCAGTGAAGGCATGTCTGCTCCCACTTGGTGGGAGCTTTAAAACTGCTCCCACTGGGAGGGAGCAGACTTTTGTTTCCTTGCCCATGCTTCCGGGGGAGGAGAAACACATATTTCGCCTGGAGCAAACAAAAACAGCAGCTCCTGCTGGGTGGGAGTAATCCTGGCTCCTGCAGCATGCGGGCAGCTGGCTGGGGCCACGGGGAACTTGGGGCTCCATCCATGCCCCCCAACATATTACCTAATGGGTGCCCTGGGTAGGCACTGTTGCACCCACCCAGAATGTAAAAAGGCTTGGGGACCATGTGCCCTCTCTCCTTTTTTTGGCATTTGGGCTCAAGGGATGGGGTCACCAGTGCCTATCAGGATTCAGGGTGGGGGCTACGTGGCCCTTTTCCCCTTTAAAATGCCTTTTGGCCCTGGGGATGGTGTCCGCGGGGCCTACGCAGGCTTGGAGAGGGCGTGAATGCCCTCTCCCTTTATAAATTAGATTTGGCCCCTAGGTGTGGGGTTCACTGGGGCCTACTAAAGCCTAGGGAATCGGTGATATGCACACGCCCTTTTTTTGGCATTCAGCCCTGAGGGATGGCTCCCTGGGTCTATTAAGGCTTCAGGAGGGTGGCAATGCACCCCCTCCCCTTTGATATGGCATTTGTACCCAGGGGATGGGGGCCTGGGGCCTTTCTAGGCTAGTGGAGAAGGGCCATGCACCTCCTCCCCTGTAATTAAAGCATGGCACTAGGAAATGGACCCTGGGCACCTTTGGGTTCGGTGTGGGGGCAACACACCTCCCTCCCCTATATTAATTTATTTGGCCGGGGGGGGGTTCCCAGTGCCTATTTGGGCTTGAAGAGGGGAGCCATGTGCCTCCCTCCCCTATAATTAAGGTATGGCCCTTCATTTAAGATTGGAAAGAGGGGCTCCCCATCTAATATATTTTTTGGCCCTGGAGGATAGGGTCCATGGGCCAATAATGGCTTGGGGTATGGCGCATGCACCCCCACCCGTTAATTTAAAAGAAGGCCCCATGGGAGTGAGTCCCCTGGGTCGCTAGAGGCTCTTGGAGGAGAGACACGCACAACCCCTCCCTTTATTAAACATAAAATGTTCCTGGGGGTGTTGTGAGCCTTGAGTTTTTCACATCTCTAGGAAGCCTTGAGCACTCCCCTGGAGTCGGTCAACTCTGTGGGTAGCCCCCAACAGCTGTGGAAAACTTTTTCCCACAAATTGGAAAACATAAATCTGTGCTGACTCGCAAGTTCTAAGATGGTGGAAACATATTTTTTCAAATCCTAATCCAGCCAGTCACATTTCTTAAAAGAATCAAGAAGTGATTGCCCGGATTCACAAGTCATGAATTGCTAGTTGTAAATGCAGAGATATGCAATAGTGTTAATCTTTTATAGCCAGCTCTGTATTTTTTTTATGCTAATATCTTAAAAATTACTGAACAGATTCACACCAACATTTCTTGAAAATCTCTTCAGTGGTTAGGAAAGTAGGAATGAGCAAAGTTTTCTTTGGGAGCTAAAATGGAAAATCACTTTTTGACTATCAACTTTGCACGGACCTGAAAAATTTGCATGGTGGACCTTAGTTGACTAAGGGAATGATCTGCCAAATTTTGTGTCAAAAGTTATGGGCAAATCAAAAATGCTGTTTCATTGGAAAGCATATCTGAACCATATCTACTCAGTGGAGACATCCACTTTGTAATAAGTTAAGTATCAATAATGGTTCAGTGAATACAAACCCGGAAAATCCATGCACTTCAGAGGGTATGGCATGCAATGCGCACCATAACTCCTGCTGTTAGAGTTTCCTCAAATGGCTTGAAGTAGAGCTTGCCTCCTGTTGGAAGTCTCAGGGAGATAAAAGACTTCCGAGAACTCGCTTGAATCAGGGAACCTGCCAAGAAGAGGAGCTTGAAGAACTGCCAGGAGGGGTACTGCCCCTTTGCTGTGCTGTTACTTTGTTTGGTTGGCCTGCAGTCGCTGCTTTTGCCTGGGGCAGTGAAAGAACTTTCTTCACTTGTTGCTGACTATCTCCAAGGGTTTGAAATAGAGCTTGCCTCCTGTTCAGGAGGTCTTAGGGACAGCAAAGACTTCACTTACTTCTGGTTACTGCCTCTGGAACTGTGGGTTTCAGTTGCCACAGAGGGTTAAACATCTGGCACCGTCACCGACACTGCTGCTGGCTCCCTGTCCTGAATTCACCGCAGAAGGCACCATCGCACTTCGCACTGCAACCCTGATCTCACCGATGACGACGACCGCCGCCACCGAGCTGCTGCTTGCATCCCGACCTATGGGCCCTGCACAACGCACCTCCTCACTTCTCTTTGCCGCACTGGTCTCACCGACGATGTCGCAGCACGCTGACCTCAACACCGGTGACTGCACCGTGCATTGGGGGCAACGCTTATAACTCACATGACGCACCGCCCCATCCCACACAGCAGTCTGGGCCAATTGGCGCAGCTCTCATCAATAGGCACTGGCGCTTGCAGCGTGACCTGTTAGCACCGCAATAAGCACTTCCTCACTCCGTACCACAGCCCCGGTCTCACGATGCCTCTGGAAAATCATCACCAAGCTGCTGCATGCACCACGACTTACGGGCACCGCGCACTGCACAACTACCCTTCCCATCGCAACTGCAACAGTCGCCAAGACCGGCAAGCACCTACGTGGTCGCCGGAACCAAAGGTACCGTTTACGAGTCTGCTGACACTGACACCAGTCCGCACTGACGCGGTCAGCCGGAACTATTGGATTCTGTTGTTTTCAGCACCGCTGTAGCTTCGGATGGAGCTACCAGCTCTAAGGAACTGCATTGTAAAGTCATTCTTGCAAAGTGCATATTTTTGATTACTGTATGTTGGTCTTTTATTGTTTTGGTCTTGTTTGCACAGATAAATATTGGTTATTTTTCTAAAACTGGTGTGGTGTCCTTTTGTGATGTTTTTGCTGTACTACTGTATGTTATGTGCAAATGCTTCACACACTGCCTCTGAGATTGCTCATGAAAAGCTACCAAGGGGGTGAGCAAGGGTTATTTCAGTAGTATATCCCCCTTATCCTGACTAGAAGGAAAGGTCCCTATTTGGACAAAGATGCAAACCATTGCCAACAAGAGACCCTCATTTCTAACAGTGGTTGTCAGTGGTGAGGATAGGGCTTGCATTTGCAACCTACATGATTGGTGTACACTACTACCATATCACAGACCATTATGTACCACATACAGTCTTTCCCTGTTTGCCTTCTAGAAGAATTGTTGAGAAATGGAACTCTGGTTAGTTGTTGTACCCGTGAGGCCTTGACATAATGGAAATCAACTTTTGGCACTATGAAGAAGCTACAAGTATTTTGCAAGGAGAGGGGGTTGCCTGTGAAGAGGAGATCCACAAGGTGGCATCTTAAGGCAGCCCTGTTTTGTTATGAGAAAACAGTTGGGTAGCAGCACTACCAGATGACTCTGAGGAGGAGTCTGAGGGAGAGAATCCCACGCCAGAGTACCAGGAGGACAATGGCCCTGAGAAGGAAACAGGTTTTTTTTTCTCGTGTTGTGTTTTCACCTTATTAATGTTTGTGTGCTGCATAAACACTTTACACATTCATTCCAATATAAGCCTGGCTGCTTTGTGCCACACTACCAAAGGTTTAAGCACAAGTTATTTTCCTAATGTTACACCTTGAAGAGACTTGTGGTTGCTGCTTCAGTAGGGGTTCACTCCCCTCAACTAGTAACCCAATTTCTCACAACATAATTCTGTGGTGCAACAGTGATGATAATCTCTTCCGTTAGATTGACATACATTGAATTTGTTGGTGGTTCTAAATGGCAATGAATTATGAAAGGCAGAAACTGTCCCTGTGTGACAGTAACATGTGAGTGCCTGCTGAAACTAACAAGCTGTTGATTGAGAACCAAGCGTATTGTCAAAACAAAATATAAATCTGGCAATTCAAAAAAAATACTGTTTTTGGTCGTAAGAATCGAGTTAGTTTATCCAAAATCCTTTTTTTTTACTTTGCAATGCAATGTCTGTATTTTCAAATAAAGAGAAACTAGCTGATGTTTCAGGCAAAATGATTGCATTTCATGATTGTATTTCAGAATTAAAGTAAAATCTGGTATATGAGGGGTATATCATACAGCATAAGGGGGGAATAGTTGTGCTGTTCATTGCTTTGACTCCGTTCTGCTAAAACTATTGCGTCATGACTCTTGTGAAGTAATTTCGTCATCTATATTGGAAACACGTTCAGTAATATTCCTAATGTTGCATGGGGCATGAGCATATAAAACTAGTGTAACCTCTCTGTCCTGTAAGCTCTGTGTAAGTGAGCATTAGCATTGCTGTATGACCCTGTAGAGTTTGTCTAGGACTAACGTCTATATATACAATAGTGACAATTGAATACCTGATGATTACCCCCTTCCAAATACAGGCTCAGGTTCTACTTGGAAGGGGCAAGGTTGAAAAATTAGGTTAAGAAAGATTTTCATAAATGACAGGCCTTGTGAAATTGAATAACACAATTGTTTAACTGCCAGTAATACATAATGAATATTTTTAAGGAAATTATTTTGACAGCACTCTCCAATAACCTCTTCGAGAAGATAATTCCAAATGAGGTCTGGAGAGATTAAAACTTGCCTGTCACACCAAAAAAGGATTTTTAGTGAAATTATGTGAAAAGTGCTCTGTACATTTCACGATTTAGCACTGATCGTTTTAAAAATTTCATACAGGAAAACCCCCTGTCTCCAAACTTTTATAAATAAATGTGAAAGAAGGTACTTATTTATTGGCCAACAGTTTAAAAGTTCAAAAGCAACTCCTGCTGGCAGGCTGATCAGGTTTGAACACCCAAGACAGTGAAAGGTGCCCGTGAAGCACAGGTGGCACAAGCAGTGGTAGTAGGAGGTCACAGCAGGAGTAATTTTCGTCCAAAGTACTTTTTTTTGTTAATACTTGTAATACTGGATAACATCAGAAACAAAATACATATTTGTGTGGTGAACATTAAAAAAAACCACACTGTGATATTTTTAGGACTTACATTAATAGTGACTGGTCACTGTTACCAGAGAATAGGTCCATAATGGTCACTGTCGTGCTGGGGATACTGGCGCTCAAGGACAAAAGGGACTCTGGTACTTCTGGGTTCTCAATGCTATAAACATTGGAATAGGCGATTTTTTATGTTACTGTAGATTGATAACACCGGCATTTGTGGACACCATGAAACTTCACAATAACGATCCCAGCAAAATTAATAATGAGATCGCTGGCACTGTTTGTTAATAAGGCCCACAACACTTTTGTTCTCTGCTACTAAGCCAACTGAGTTAAGCATTAGACACCCTGACACTACTGTGACTGAAGGCCCTAGCACGTAAGATATATGGAAACTCTAGTGGCTACAAATAGTGTGCACTGTTGACAACGATAGAAGGCACTTTCTTCTTAATGCAGTTCTAGGTACCAATGGTAATACTGTAAAGCTATACATACTCATTATGTTCTTATTTAAATAACTCACAACGTAAAAAGAAAGCATACTTGCTTTATAAAATTTCGTTTGATTCTACTTAATTTCACTTCATGATATCAGCTTAGTTTCATCATTTGTTCCAAACAAATGGGGTGGGCTAAATTTAACATTCTCCCATTACATACCTTTTTATCCCTTACTCCACATTTCCACAAATCACCACTTGTATAGTGCTCCTATGTCAGGAGCCAGGGCTTACCGTTGGACATTCGAAGAGTATGACGTTGCTGTGGTGCAATCCAATCTTCGTTTAAGTGCTTTCCAAGGGTGGAGATCAGAGCTTTAAGTGGGCCGGATCCTGCGGTGCTCAGCACTGGCAGTTCTAAAAAGCAGGTACTGAGACAGGTCCCTATTGGGCTCTCCATTTTTGCCCTCACCCTCGGGGACAAAAAAAAATCTTAACTCTGCAGCGGTGCCACCCTTCACTGCCTCTGATGCCACTTCAAAGAGACTTGGAATAGTTCTTTACGGTCTCATCATTTCAGAACTGAAACATTTTCAATATTATATAGGACGAAGCCATAGTTGTTGCTTATTTATCTTATGCACCTAGCAACCATTGACAAAGTCAGTAGTCCTGGCTTGTTGTAGGTGTATTGCTACTTGTTGTATTATATATCAGGGTACAATGACAAACAGAGAAATACCAGCCGGATGGCACACTGTGCTAAGCCCAGGTTTTTAGCTTAGATGTTTTAAGTCACGCTCTTACTTCAACAAGCCACGCTCCTTTAAGAGACCTCCCCCCCCCAGTTTTTTTCATCTCACTTAAAGCCCTGGTGGAGAGGCTGCTGGTGTACAAGGTGTGCCAGCGCGGCCAGGCGAAAAGCCTCACGCTGGCTGCACTACACAATGCCACCCAAAGAGGAGCTACAATTCCTAGGAGTCTTGAACTCTCACAAGGTTTGGAGATGGCAGCAGGCACCCTTGTTTCATGGATTAGTAATTTCTGTTGTAGGAACAACAGAGTTTGCTCAGAATATGTCCATGTTTCAGAGAAGTATTTTGAAGCCAAGTAGTTTGGGTAAACACACGTTTGAACTGTTTCTTAAGGCCCAAGACTTTGGGAACTATTTTCAATCTTTCTGTACCTGAATTCTTTTTGTGAAGAGACAGAAAAAATTCTATCATGAAAGCATCACTGATTATGACATGTATATATAATGTGCATTTACTGTACCAGTGATGTTTAGAAAGTGATAAATGTGTCATAAAGAATTAGAACCATAGAGTGCTAACAAATGTTAATTACTTTTCAGTTGCACCAAAGACAAATCAGGAACTAATATTTGGTTTTTTTTTGTTCGCCCTAAGTTGGCAGCGTATGCTCAGACGTGAGTCCCTTGCTCACTTTGCCACTGGAGTCAAGCAAGCCCGGCTGAAGACGGCTGCAATGCCAGAAACCGGTCCTGGGAAGCTTGATTCCGGTCCAGGGAAGACATGGCTTGGCAGTTCGGGCTGGACTGTTCCCATGAGGCACAGGGTCAGACTGATTTGCATATAGCCATGTCTGAACTGGGGTGGCGGAGTGAGCTAAAGAACGGTGATGGATTAAACCCAGATCAGTTGACTGGGGGTGAGTGTTTGTATTGTCAACGCTCCGTCCATCACCACCTTTGGTTTTTCTTTGTTCGCCCTAAGTTGGCAGGGTATGCTCAGACGTGAGTCCCTTGCTCACTTTGCCACTGAAGTCAAGCAAGACCGGCTGAAGACGGCTGCAATGCCAGAAACGGGTGCCTGGGAAGCTTGATTCCGGTCCAGGGAAGACATGGCTTGGCAGTTCGGGCTGGACTGTTCCCATGAGGCACAGGGTCAGACTGATTTGCATATGGCCATGTCTGAACTGGGGAGGCGGAGAGAGCTAAAGAACGGTGATGGATTAAACGCAGATCAGTTGACTGGGGGTGAGTGTTTGTATTGTCAACGCTCCGTCCATCACCACCTTTGGTTTTTCTTTGTTCGCCCTAAGTTGGCAGGGTATGCTCAGACGTGAGTCCCTTTCTCACTTTGCCACTGGAGTCAAGCAAGCCCGGCTGAAGACGGCTGCAATGCCAGAAACCGGTCCTGGGAAGCTTGATTCCGGTCCAGGGAAGACATGGCTTGGCAGTTCGGGCTGGACTGTTCCCATGAGGCACAGGGTCAGACTGATTTGCATATGGCCATGTCTGAACTGGGGTGGCGGAGTGAGCTAAAGAACGGTGATGGATTAAACCCAGATCAGTTTACTGGGGGTGAGTGTTTGTATTGCCAACGCTCCGTCCATAACCACCTTTGGTTTTTCTTTGTTCGCCCTAAGTTGGCAGGGTATGCTCAGACGTGAGTCCCTTGCTCACTTTGCCACTGGAGTCAAGCAAGCCCGGCTGAAGACGGCTGCAATGCCAGAAACCGGTCCTGGGAAGCTTGATTCCGGTCCAGGGAAGACATGGCTTGGTAGTTCGGGCTGGACTGTTCCCATGAGGCACAGGGTCAGACTGATTTGCATATGGCCATGTCTGAACTGGGATGGCGGAGTGAGCTAAAGAACAGTGATGGATTAAACCCAGATCAGTTGACTGGGGGTGAGTGTTTGTATTGTCAACACTCCGTCCATCACCACCTTTAGTTTTTCTTTGTTCGCCCTAAGTTGGCAGGGTATGCTCAGACATGAGTCCCTTGCTCACTTTGCCACTGGAGTCAAGCAAGCCCGGCTGAAGACGGCTGCAATGCCAGGAACCGTTCCTGGGAATCTTGATTCCGGTCCAGGGAAGACATGGCTTGGCAGTTCGGGCTGGACTGTTCCCATGAGGCACAGGGTAAGACGGATTTGCATATGCCCATGTCTGAACTGGGGTGGCGGAGTGAGCTAAAGAACGGTGATGGATTAAACCCAGATCAGTTGACTGGGGGTGAGTGTTTGTATTGTCAATGCTCCGTCCATCACCACCTTTGTTTTTTCTTTGTTCGCCCTAAGTTGGCAGGGTATGCTCAGACGTGAGTCCCTTGCTCACTTTGCCACTGGAGTCAAGCAAGCCCGGCTGAAGACGGCTGCAATGCCAGAAACCATTCCTGGGAAGCTTGATTCCGGTCCAGGGAAGACATGGCTTGGCAGTTCGGGCTGGACTGTTCCTTGGACTGTGAGGCACAGGGTCAGACTGATTTGCATATGGCCATGTCTGAACTGGGGGGGCGGAGTGAGCTAAAGAACAGTGATGGATTAAACCCAGATCAGTTGACTGGGGGTGAGTGTTTGTATTGTCAACTCTCCATCCATCACCACCTTTGGTTTTTCCTTGTTCGCCCTAAGTTGGCAGGGTATGCTCAGACGTGAGTCCCTTGCTCACTTTGCCACTGGAGTCAAGCAAGCCCGGCTGAAGACGGCTGCAATGCCAGAAACCGGTCCTGGGAAGCTTGATTCCGGTCCAGGGAAGACATGGCTTGGCAGTTCGGGCTGGACTGTTCCCATGAGGCACAGGGTCAGACGGATTTGCATATGGCCATGTCTGAACTGGGGTGGCGGATTGAGCTAAAGAACGGTGATGGATTAAACCCAGATCAGTTGACTGGGGGTGAGTGTTTGTATTGTCAACGCTCCGTCCATCACCACCTTTGGTTTTTCTTTGTTCGCCCTAAGTTGGAAGGGTATGCTCAGACGTGAGTCCCTTGCTCACTTTGCCACTGGAGTCAAGCAAGCCCGGCTGAAGACGGCTGCAATGCCAGAAACCGTTCCAGGGAAACTTGATTCCGGTCCAGGGAAGACATGGCTTGGCAGTTCGGGCTGGACTGTTCCCATGAGGCACAGGTTCAGACTGATTTGCATATGGCCATGTCTGAACTGGGGTTGCGGAGTGAGCTAAAGAACGGTGATGGATTAAACCCAGATCAGTTGACTGGGAGTGAGTGTTTGTATTGTCAACGCTCCGTCCATCACCACCTTTGGTTTTTCTTAAATCAGAAACTAAGCCACTCAGCATCAGAAGGCGCCTTTGTATGAAATTAGAGGTACTTACTTTTTCAATTGGAGGGAGGGAGTTTAAATAGCTTATTAGTGGTCACTAAGATGTTGCATTTCAGTTCCAGGACAGTCAATTTCATGAAAAAGACTTAGAGAGTTGCTTACACGGAGATAATTATCCTAAAAGTATATCCATTCTCCGTTGAATTTAGCTGCAGGATGTTTACGGCAAATTTTTAAAAGCTTTCCTATTTGTTTTAAGATATCTATATCAATCATCGGCTGTCTGTTCCCCGCACAGTGAGGAGGCATAGCGTGACAAATACAGTAAACCTCTGTTTTCTCTCGAATCGAATTCTGCTTTCCCCTTTTCTAGTATTTGTCTCACTTTTCATGCTGTGCGTGGTCAATAGGGTTTGTGGTGAAGGGTGCGATGCTCTCGTTTGATCTAGAGGTAAGTGCTTTTTGACATCATACATGTCGTTTTATTTATCTGAGATCTGCAAATGGCATCAGTAAGGAGCCATCAGATGTATGCATTTGGGTCATTAAAGTGCCAAATAAAGAAAATCATTTTTTTTCCATTTTGAACTTGTGTTGGTTATGTAAACATCTGTCACTGTTAACAAATGTCATTGAAAAGTTGAACATTGAAGATAAAAGGTAGCCCTCTACAAATGGATACCTTGAAGTCTCGGAGTGGCACATGCAATCAATTGGTCGTCACTATGCATATTGTGCTGAAAAAAGGTTTTTTTTAAATTTTTCATCTAAACAACAGATAACCTGCGCAGCACATGCAAACTAAACACTGATGACAATGTTTTCCAGAAAACATTTTGAATAACACGCTATGGCAATTTAATGTAAAGTTTAAACTGTCTATGGTCATGTCATTATAGGAAACGTGTACAATGTAATGTATTATATATACTGTAGACAGGAGCACAAAACATTCCATTGCAAAATGCTTGTGCCAAACAAACGTTGTTTTTTATTTTCCATAGGAATAAGAACTCCAAATTGGACAAACTGTTTTACTTTCATACAGCCCTAGATTACAAAATGAGGAAAAACGTATGAATTTACATAGAAAATGACATTTAGAATTAATTACACGCTGCATCATCTCATCCATGGGACAGGAAACTCTTATGTTTAAATCCTAGTGATTATGCGGTTCTGTTCTCTGCCCAGACGAGGAAAAGAGACACGTTTTAGTGAGCTAATTGGAGATTTCATTACCAGCAAACCTGCAGCGTATTCACTTTAACACAGTCTGTTATTTCCTTGATTGAGGCAGCAGCAGTATCTATAAACCTGAGTTGGAAACTACTCATTATATAATTGAAATGTATCAGAGCGTGGCGGGACAAGCAGGTTTGATATGCATGGCAGTTCAGACTATATTTGATATTCTTTAGTCAACCTGAGGACATGGTTGGCTTCCCACAAAGCCAATATGAGGTGCGAGTTAATTACTTAAGAAGGTAAGGTGGCGGAGGATGTAGCGTGCAGATTTTGCAAATTAATTACGGTTTCTGATCCTGCTTAGTTTCTTCATCTGCGCTGTCCATTCCTTCAGACATTTCATCACTGCTGTTAAAATATTTCACCTTTTTCTCCACATTGGTGATCCGCTGTTTTAGCTTCAATTGGCCTGCATTGTACTCTGTCAGAAGACGAGCAAAGCGGGTGTGCAGCATGTCCAAATTAGTTTCCAAGCGTTCCAGTTTCTCTTCCACATTCTTCCCCTCTGTTTCTTGCTTTTCTTTTGACTCATCCAGGAGGCCCTCTTTGGTAAGAATCTCACGCCCTCGTGCCTCCAAGACCTTCTTTGCATCTGGATACTCAATTAAAGCTTCCATCAGATCATCTTTAGACAAGCAAAATAAATCAGAATATCCAATGCTTCTAATATTGGCTGTCCGCCTGTTACCCATTTTGCTACCTTCAATGTTCAAGATACTGATTTCACCAAAACAGCTCCCTGCAGTTAGTACTGCAAATTGAGTTACACCATCATCCGCTACCACAGCTAACTTACCTTCTTTGATAATGTACATTTCTTTGCCAATGTCACCCTTCCGGCATATGTAATCGCCAGGGCTGAAAACCTGGGGCCGGAGCTTCAGTACCAGTTCAACTAGAAGCCCCGCCTCGCAATCTTGAAAGATCCTCACCTTTTTTAATGTCTCCAGGTGAACATTGATGGCGATCTCTGCACGGAGCTTGTCTGGAAGGTTCTTGAGAACCTCCCGTTCATCCACTGTCTTTTTGTTTGTCCACAAGTAGTCAAACCATTTTATTACTTTCCCTTCCATGTCTTTGCTTACCTTGCGGAACTGCATGTAGTGTTTTATAGCATCAATTTTTGCCTGGAACTCTGCCCTGTTAGCATTCATGTTGGATATCATGGATCCCACGTTACCAACAATGGTAGCAAAGATGAGAACACCAACCAGGAAATCAAAAATAACAAAGAGGTACTCTTCATCTATGACAGGAGCAGGGGTTTCTCCAATTGTGGTCAGGGTTAAAGTGGACCAGTACAAACAGTAGACATACTCCCTGGTGAGATACCCGTAATGAGGGTCAGTGACATTAGGATAAACCCATGTGTCACTCCCAAACCCGATTGACTTGGAGATAGCATAATAAATACAGGCATTCCAGTGAATGATAATGAGAATGTAGAGAACAAGGTTGAAGATCCTGAAGAGGTTGGGGTAACTAGTCCTAGTCTCAGTCCGATCAAAGCACTCAAACATGCGTGGAAAGTGAAGCAATCTGTTGAAACGTATTTCAGGGCGGTTGAGTCCTACTGCAAGATAAGCCAGATCTGTGGGTAGTATGGACACGACATCAAGCTTAAACTGCATCGTACGTATATAGTTGTCTCGGAGCTTCTTTACATCTTTAACAAGTAGACCCTGCTCGAGAAAACCTAAAAAAGAGAATATATTTTTACATTTGTGTTGGAAATCTCTTGCCATTTGTATTGAAATATATCAATTCTAATTTGAAATGCTCTAAATACTTTATTCAACTTACAAAATACATGTTGAAAAGATGAGAGTTTAAGAATTATTTCAATTAGAAGTAAATATGCAAATATATAAGTTGCTGTATACTTAATCTGTAGGTTAAAAAGGAATTTGCTCATTTAGGCTAGGACAAAACTAGTCGGAGATCAATATGTCAAAAACATTGGTAAGAGACAACTTTGGACACTTACGGATGCTTAGAAATTGTGGTCCTCTACAGTTACTACCCTTATGCCTTGACATTTTTTTTTCCTGTCCCAACAAATGTGAAAATCCTCTGATCTGAAGCCTTGTCTATATTGGTGGCTAAATACTGCTCTGTTGCATAATGTGAGTTCCAGCAAGTGAGCATTTAGCAATTTAAATTTTACAAATATGCAAGCGCACAGTACTTAGCAGCCTAAACATAATAGATCAGGCACAGCCAGGAGCATACGATGAACAGGAAGAGCATTGGTAGTAGGAGTACATGTTTCACTTACTTGCAAAACAGTTAAAGCCTCCCTGCTCTTAGGAACACACATATGTTGATCTCCAGTTCATACTAGGGGATCAAGGACTGCTGGAAGCATCCTAACACCTCTGATTACAGCCGGAGTGTAAGCCAGCCACCCTAAATGTCAACTAAGTTTTAGTATTGAGTCTGCCACGTTAAGCAGCTGGGGGGACACCAGAGAATCCGTGTTCAGTAAGTCACTGTGACATAATGGAATTTAAGGTTTGGCGAGGGAGAAGAATTAACCAGTCGAAACTAAAATGAGGTTTCATCCATAAAAGATTATACATACAAAGTAATTAATCTGTGTATAAGTAAGATACTGTTACTTTTGTTTTGTGGACACCAACAAGACCTGATGCATATTTTTAACACATATATGTTGTGTTTTGCTACTAGCAGCTGTGTGGGTTTGGCAAGTGCAAGCTTTCTACGCAGACAGGCAAGTGTGTAGCATGCAAAACAGATGCAGCAGTCTCAGTCACACAGCAAATGCAGTCCAAGCTTCTCCCACCCACAGACCAGATACAGAAAGCCTGTTAGATGTACAGAATGGCAAGCTTCCTTGAAGTGTACAGCACTGACAGAAACAGGGCAAGACTATACATATAAAAAAACATCTACCAACCGAGATGCACACAGTCACAAATACATAGCACTAGCTGCCGCAAGGATGGCCTCGCTTACAAAAAAAGATAGACTGGGATGCGGCCCAAGCAATGATCAGTGGCTGAGTTGAACGCAAACATTCCATTTATCACCTCTTTTGTGCTCTTCATTACCAATCAAAGAAGGACCTAGAGGGAAGGCAGGTGCTTTCAAGGAAACCTAAGAAGTAAAAATGGAGGTGGAGCATAATAATTTTGGCTCCATCCTTTTACGTTTGGCTGGACCAAATATATATTTACATCAGGCCTTATGTACCTGTGTGGCACAATAATACCGATAAGATATGGTTTCACCAAAGGTATAGAAGTGCATTTATTGTGTGAAATGACATATTTTTTGGGTGCATATTAACATTTCCCCAATTTCAGAGACATTAATCTTCTATAGGTTTAGATTGTAAGTTGGTGTGCTAAAATTCTTTTAATGAAAACACAAGCAGATAATGGACGGAACTCTGAAACTTTTCAGACTCTCACCCCCAGTCACAGATCTGTGTCGAATCAATCATCATTCTTTATCTCACTTTGCCACCTCACTTTAGGCCCAGCCTTATGGAAATCAGTCTTGATCATGCTCCTCATGGGAACAGTCCAGCCTGAACCGCCAAGCCAGGGCTTCCCTGGACCAGAAACAATCATCCCAAGATTGGTTTCGGGGTAACACACCTCATCAGGCAGGCTAGCTTGAATCCAGAAGTGAAAGGGAGCAAGGGAACCACGTTTGGGCATACCCAGCCACCTATAATGGCTAATTTGACAGGCGTCGCCTGCCCCCAGCCTCCCTAGCCCTACCCAACACCCGCCCATTTACCTGTGACCGGTCCTCCGATTAGTCCAAGGCCCTTCCAGGCCCGAATCCTCTGCCTCAAGACTCTGCCTCATCTCCTTCAGCTTTCTCTCTTTCTCTTTCTCTCTCTCTCTCACTCTCGCAATCTGCCTCTCTCTCATCTCTTGGTCAGCTTTTTTCCCTTTTCTCACTTCTCAAATGTCTTTCTTCTCTCACTCTATTTTTCACTTCAGCTCTGTTTGCCTATCATCCTGTTTCTGCCTTTGTTTAAAATTCTTTGCAGCCCTTATTGCTTTAACTCTTTTCTGCTATTTTCTTTTTTGCTCAACCCCTTCTGTTTCAGCAAGTTTCTGATTTCGCTTTAGCTCTTTTTTAGCAGTTTTGCTCTTTTTCTCTTTCCCCTGGTTTCATGTCTGTTTTGCTATTTTCTTAAGCTCTTTTCTCCTCCTTTGTTCGCTATTAGCTCCTCCACACCCTCCTACAACTTTCCTGCCTCCAGCTTCCCTGGATCCTTCTCTTCTCTCCCATCCTCCACCCTGCACTCTTCCCCTCTCGTAGGACCTACTTAATGGCACCAGCTGTGGAACCCTAGTGAGTAGGTGCCTAGGCCCAGCCTCCCACTTACCTGGCACCGGTCATCAGACTAGTCCATGGCCCTTTTTGACCATGCTTCACTGCCTTAAGGCTCCATCTCATCTCTGTTTGCACTCTCACTCTTGCCTACTCTCTGTCTCTCGCTCATCTCTTGGTCAGCTTTTTCCCTTTTCTCACTTCCCAAGCTACTGTCTTCTATCACTTAGGCCATGTTTCACTTCCGTTCTTTCTGCCCTTCATCTCATTTCTGCCTTTGATTAAAGCTCTTTGCAGCCCTTTTTGCTTTAGCTTTTCACCACGTTTTCTGCCATTTCCTCTTTTGCCCAACCCCCTCTGTTTCAGCCAGTTTCTGGTTTTGCTTTCGCTCTTTTCAGCCGTTTTTCTCTTTTTCTCTTTACCCCGGTTTCCTACTCTTCTCTGTTGCTCTCCAGATCTCCTCCTTTGTGCGCTTTTGCCCCCCCCACCCACTTAAGTATTTTTTCCCACCTCCCCATTCTTTACCTGCTCTCCAGCATCGTCTTCCTGCTCTGCATGCAGCTCCACTCACCACCCAGTACCCCTCCCAGGACCTACTTAGTACAGCTGCTGCATGTCCAGGCGCAGCGGGCAGGCAGCTGGGACGCCAAAGGCGTGAAGACAAGCCTGTGTGCCCCGTCCAGCACCATGAACTCTGGCCCAATGGCCCCCAGCGAAACACCGTGGCACTGCTCTGCTCACTTTACCCGGGACACCTCTCCTCCCACTGGTGCCACACCACACACCACAGTGGGAGCCTTCACTTGCATGCACTGCTGCTTAACCGGAAGCTACCAACTTGCACCCTCCATGCATACTCCAGTCCCCACAGCAGCTTTCCCACACAACACATCACTCAAGAGCAAACCAACACCCCAAACTTCATTCTCATGCATACTACTCAGCACCCACTCACTCAGCAGAAACACAACCGAAATCTGGAAATTGTTGAGCAACAACGCATAGACATCCTCTTCTTCAAGGAAAACTTGCTCAGACCAACTTCGGCACCCAATATCACCATGGCAATCCCAGCAGGCTACAAGATGTATGTTAGGGTCACCATCAGAAGCCAGCAGGGGGACTCGCGCTCATCTACAAAGACTCCATCATCTGCTCAACAACCACAAAGAATGTCACTCTGTTCATGAATTGTCTGTGCTTCAAATCTCCAAAAATGTCACCCTTTCCGTAACTCTTGTCCATCGACCACAGGGCACGTGAGACACCGTGACAAACCTCATCACAGACTTCATCACCCCCTCACCATCATCTCCAAAGCCTTTACACACCTCGGGACCTTCAACTTCCACCTGGTAGACAAAACCAGCCACTGCTCCTTAGCAAGCAGAAAAAGCCTGAACAACATCGGACTAACCCAGCTCATTGCAGAACCCACCCACATCACTGGACACACACTGGACCCAATCTTCACCACTTCCAACGACATCCAAATTAAATCCACCTCACCCCTTATATGGACCAACCACTCCATCATCCAATTCCAAATCAACATACCATTGACCAAAGCAGCCACTAACATCGGCCTGCCCAGCTGAACCAAAATTTCAGCAGCAGACTAGCTCAATGCCCTCCACACAGACAAACCCAACTCTGTGAAAAACATCAACAAGGACATTGACAAATTAAACAGCTGGATCAAGAACTGCGCAGACTCCCTCACACCCATCAACCTCAACAAACAGAGAAGATCCAATAAGCAAGCCAGCTGGTACACAAAGAACCTCCGAGACACCAAAAGACAGTGCAAACAATTAGAAAGAAAGTGGAGAGCTAGACATAATAACACCGACAGAACCACCTTGAAAAGCTGCACTCAGACGATCCCGTAACAACTTAGAGAAACCAAGAAACGAGCACTAGCTGAACGTATCCAAGGGAGCTCCTACAGCAGCAAAGAAATCTTCTCGATCATCAAAGACTTCACCACACCTACGGTCTCCATCAACAGCATCACCCCTTCTCCGAACACTGTGGCAATTAATCCACCTTCTTCCACAGCAAGATCACAAACATCTACAGCAACTTCATGCCCCAACCAGATCCAAGTGAACTCATCACCAACCTGTCCATCACCAATCATGACAACCACCTGATCAGATGGAAGTCCTTCACAGAGGAGGAAACACCTGAAATCATAAAGACAATCCTCTCCTGGGCCCCATTGGGCCCGTGCCCCCATCACCTCTATAACCTTGGCACATCACCAATTAGTAGAGCTCTCACCCACATCATGAACACCTCCATCACCTCCTCCACCTTGCCAGATGCCTGGAAGCACTCAGCGGTCTAAGCCCTCCTCAAGAAACCTTCAGCCTACCCCCACCAACTAGCCAACTTCTGACATATCTCCCTGCTTCCCTACCCAGCGAAAGAACTCAAAAAGGCCATCAACAAACTACCCACAAGCAACCTCAAGCTCCACCACCTACTGGACAACACTCAGTCAGGTTCAGAAAGAACCACTGCACAGAAACAATACTGATTGCAGCCACAGATGACATCAGGACCATCCTTGACCGAGGTGAAATAGCCACCCTCATCCTGCTCAACCTCTCCGTGGCTTTTGACACAGTCTCTCACAGCACACTCATCAGAATACTCTATGACTGCAGTATCTATGGGCCAGTGTGCAACTGGATCTGCTCCTGCTTCACAGGGAGAATCCAAAGAGTCATTCTGCCACCCTTTACATCTGAGACCAAGAAACTGGTATGCAGAGTCCCCTAGGGTTTATCTCTCAATCCGACCCTGTTCAGCATCTACATGGCACCACTCACCACCATCATCAGGCCTCAAGGCATCATCATATCCTACATAGATGACACCCAATTCATCCTCGCCCCTAACGGACACCCACCACCAGAATCAACTTCACTAAGGGCATAACCCTGGTAGGAGATATGGATGAGAACCAACAGCTTGAAAGTTAACTCCAAAAAGACTGAAATACTAGTCTATGGGAACAAGAACTCCCTGTGGGGTGCCACCTGGTTGCTGACTGAACTAGTACCCACACCAACACCCACCAACCATACAAGAAATCTGGGGATCATCCCGACGACAAGTTGAACATGACAGCACAAGTCAACGCAGTGAGCTCTGCTTACTACCACATCCTACGAATGCTATGAAAAATCTTCAAGTTGCTCCCACAGAACACCAGATGAATCATTACGAAAGCACTCATCACAAGCCAACTGGACTACTGCAACACACTGTAGTCCGGAATTTCCAAGAAGCTCCTGAACAGATTTCAGACCATCCAAATGGCTGCTGCCAGACTCATGCTCAACAATACTCCCTGCACCCACATCTCTTCACACCTCAGGGAGCTATGCCATTCACAAACGCTGCCAATTCAAACTCCTCATGCACACCTACAAACCCTACACAACACAGGACCCAAATACCTCAACAGATGCATACACTTCCACAACCCAACCTGCCTCCAATGCTCAGTCTCACTCTCACTCGCACACACCACCTGAATTCACAGAAGCAGAGCAGGTAGTCACTCATTCTCTTACATCACACCAAAACATGGAACAAACTCCAACACCACATCAGAGCCTCCTCCTCGCTCCGTGAGATTCACAAGAAGCTGAAGATCTGGTTCTATGAATAATTCTGAGGGGACTACACGTATACACACCTGATCAACACCTGGATACCCTTGTGGGTAATTAGTGCCCTCTACAAATCACCATAACAACATAACATGACAAAAAATTGCCTATCAGGGGTTCACAAAAAAATGTACTTTCACTGCAGCCAGCTCTTTTCTTTTTAGTTTGTTTTTAGTATCATGTTATTACAAGCATGTAAATAATGTATTTGATTCGAAAATAGTTTTTAGATTGGGCCTTCATACATTTATGTTCTAACCTACAGCAGAGAATTGGCCCTATTTGCACTTTGGCTGGTGATTCCAGCAGAGTACAATTAACTCTCATGATATAATTGCTAGAGCATGAGGTAGCATTAAAATTATAAAGCTAGACCTAAGCTGTAATTGAAATTGACACTGAATAGCCTAATATTTGATTGGCGACAAAGGCTTTTGTCTCTAAGAGGAGGATTTATGTTATGTTAATTGTATTTTTAAAGCCAGCGGTTACCCGTGGGTGTCCTTGAGCTAATCACTATCCTGAAGGCAAGAATATGGAGGAGATGAGGTTTATTCAGCAAACGAGCAGGTCTTTAAGCCCTTCCTAAAGGCTAGACGATCCGTGGCATTCCTTAGGTGGAACAGAAGGGCATTCCATGCTTGGCAAAACTTCTGACACCCCACAGAATATTTTTGTGTGCGGCACTGAAATCAGCTTGGACCCTAGTGAGCAAAGTGATCTTTTCTGTGTATACCACTGGAACAGCCATTTTAAAAAGTCTGTGCCTGTGCCTTGAAGAGCTTTAAAAACCACACAGAGCAATTTAAAACACACATGACTCCTTACAGAGAGCCAGTGCAGTTTCTTTATATCCTTGGAGATGGGGGCGAATTTGAATGTACCAGTGAGGGGTCTAGCAGCAGCATTTTGTAGCAGTTGCAATTTATTCATACATTTATGTTGGATATTCAAATACATGCTATTGCAATAGTACAGCCTCGACAATACCTGTGCTGTGACCATTGTTTGCCAGCTACCCGAGGGTAGGAATGGCAATACTTTCCTGAGGGTTCTGAGCACATAGGCTGTTGTTGATGCTACTGCTCCCCAAAGGTAAGTCTCTCATCGACTATTACTCCTAATTTATTTCCTTCTTAGAAGGTTGCGGGAGAGAGCCCATCGAGTCAGGCCACCAACTCGGTGTCCAAAAAAACTTCAGTTTTGCCTGAATTGAGCTTTAGACAAGTCTCTGTCATCCATCTACCAATTGATTCCATACAGGCTTGGAAGCGTTTATCCGTACCCATCTCCTGGCCAGGTAACAGAGACACCACAATTTGGGTGTCATCATCAGCATACAAGATGAGGCCAAACCCAAATGCTCTGATAAAGATGGCCAAGGATGAGATGTACACATTAAAAAGGGTCGGACTCAAGGAGGACCCCTGAGGGACCCCACAAGGTAATGACAGACGTTTTGACTGGTAGTCACCCAGAGCAATAATTTGTCCTCTGTTGGATAGAAAGGATCTTAACAGATCCCAGGCTTTGGAACGGAATCCACATTCCTTTAAACGCTCCATCAAGATGTCATGACGGACCGTGTCAAAGGCTGTGGACATTTCCAGTAGGATCAGGGCTGTGCTTCCGCCCTGATCCACGGCCTCTCTGATCTCCTCCGTGGCCTTAATGAGAGCGGACTTGGTACTATGTCCCCCTCTGAAGCCGTACTGGGAGGGATACAAAGGCTTGTGTTACAGCTAAGAAGGCACTGAGTTGTGTGCTCATGATTTTTTCAACCAGTTTAGCTGGAAACGGAAGACACAAAATTGGGCGAAAATTATTAGGGTCCAGGCTTGGCTTCGTTAGAAAACGGCAATATGGAGGCCAATTTCCAGCATGTCGGGAAATTCCCTTTTTCAAACATGTTTTTAAAGATAGACGCCAGTAATGACGCAATCGGAATTTAGCCACCATTACTGGGCATGGATCAAAGGGTGATCCTGATTTCGCTGCCCTGAGAAGCCCATGAACAATGTCAGGGGATACTGGCATGAATTTATCAAACGTACAGTAGACAACCTTGTAGGTTTAGTTTCTTCCCTTGCCATATTCAACAGGGCAGCACTGGAGCCACTAAAAGCTGAGAAGATAGTCTCCACTTTAGTCAGGAAGAACTTAGCGAAATCTTCTCACAGTTCCTGACTTGATTGAACTTTGCCTAGGCTTGGAGCAGCCAAGCTAGAGACCATTCTAAAAAGTTCTTTTACTGAGTTTTTCGCTAGATCAATATGGGCAACATAGAACTTTTGTTTAGCTGAGAAGAGGGGTTGTTTATATTTCTGCAGGCCGATTTTATAAAGTTTTTTTTTATCTGTTTCAATATAAGCTTTCCTCCAGCTCCACTCTAGCCGTTTACAAGTGAGCGTGTGATTCCTCAGGTCTTTTGTAAACCATGGGGCAGATGGTTGTGCTCTTTTAGGAAAGAGATTTTTTTCGGGTGCTAATTTTTCACAGGCTTTCTCCAGCCATTTTGTATATACATTGGTGGCCTCTTCCACTCCCACTGGTACCTGCTTGCTCTCGAGTTGAGAAGTTCCTGCAGAGCAATCGCCTCAATTTTATTCCAGGCTCTGGTTACTATTCGGCATTTTGAGTGGGGTCCATTTGCATGTTGCGCCATTAGAGTCAACTCAAATTGAACGACAGCGTGATCTGACCGTATGAGAGGGGAACTGTAGGCCGAGATGGTAGGAAAAAATACCTTCCAGGGTTTATCCTGCCTCATGGGTTGGACCGAGTACCTGCTGGCTCCGGTCTACGCTATTTATCATATCTGTCAGTGTCACCGTATCAGGTTCAGTAGAAGCCTCCAGATAGAAGTTAAAATCTCCCATAATTGTGTAAGCGTCAGTGCAGAGGCCTTCTTTGCAAAGGCCTCCGAGTAAGTTTAAAAAGGTTTTTCTAGCTCCCGGTGGTCTGTATAAGAGCAAGCCTTTAAAGGTGTGATGGTGAGATAGGGTGAGATTAAAAGATAAGGCCTCACATGCTGCAGACATAGCAGGCTGAAAAGCTGCCCTAATCAAGCTGTGGTAGATCACTGCTAGACCTCCTCCCTTCCTGAGGGGTCTATTTAGAGTGTGGCATCGAAATCCTGGCGGTAGCTTTCACTAAGTCTGGACCAGAGGAATCATCCGTGCATGCTTCAGTAATAAAAGCCAATTTTATGTCCCACTCTTCAATAAGCCTTGTGCATTCCATGCTATGCTTAACCAATGATCTCACATTAAGCAAAACACGTTTTATTACTTGAATGACATACCCGGAAGACCCTGTCTTTTTATCCACCATAGCTAAAGTGGACTGATATAGGACCTTGGGTAGGGTCATTTTACAGTTAGGGCACACCGCTGGACGCGGCGCTGGTAGTGAGTTGAAGGAGAGGCAAATGCAGTCCATACCATTATCCCCCCCTTTAGTTCTAATAGGGTTTTTTTTAGTATAGATGCAGATGGGAGGCTTACCTGACCTACAACAACCAGGGGTCCTGGCGCTAAGCCCAGTCCGAGTGCGGACAGGCGCCGACGGGCTGGCAGGTGAGGAGCTCCCTCATCTGCCTTTAAGGCCAGGTCAGGGAAAAGCCTAGTCTGCTGACGTGCATATCCCCAAAATGGCTGCCCTGCCCGGCTCCTTGAGTCCAAGTTCGTGACAGCCCCCACCTTCAAACACCAGTGAGCAGCAGCATTTGTTTAAAAAGAGGTCAATTAGTTAGGGAATGCGCTGCTTTTTCGATGCCTTTGAATCTGAGCAGAGAAAGACTTATCATATGATAATCACATACATTTTCCAAAACTTCTGTGATTTACGTAATCTTATAAAAGAGCAAATCCAGTCTATAACCTTGGTAATGTATGCTTTTTATTCAACTCTGGAACTTCTTACTCTGCTCACGATTTTACACAGTTTGAAGAAGCCTCTTGATAAAGACATATATAAGCGGATATTAAAATATTCCAGGACTAGCCCCTGAGTGTTGCTGTCTAGTAATGGTGTAAATAGGATACATGTGGGTCTAATTCTGAAGCCCACTACACAATCATAAGTTGTAGCAAATTATATTATTGCAGGCCTGTCATTATGTTGGATATTTAAGACTCAAGGTTTAAGGCATTCGGACTTGGACCTCATGGACAGCAAGTAACTGAAAATAACACCCATCGTATATTCTCTTTTCATAGTCATATTATCCCCAGTTTTTCTTTGTATGAGATGTTTACTCTCATTATACACCACTACAGTGAATGTATTCATACACTTTGTGGTTATGCTTGTTAAGTAGCTTTGCATAGATTACTGCACATGGAAATAAAGTTATTGGGAGGCAGCAAAGAAGGGAGTGGAGAATACATACACAGTTCCAGCGCAACTACGTGTGGAAAAGTGGTAGCAAAGAGAGGGTCACTAAGGTGAATAGGTATATGTTCAGATTCACTACTAGCTAGAGACATCTTTTAACTCACATAATGTCCGTAACAGCTGTACCATTGGGAAGCACTGAAGCTATTAGAGATGCTGGGATTTCTACTTATCCCTTCCATGTTTCCATCTGCCTCCCTTACAACCTCCACCTTTCTACATTCCTGAGAGTTTGCGTTTTGTCCTATACGCGACCTCTGACTAAGGCTACTGAGTACTGGCCTTAGCTCATGGAGACACAACACAAGAGAAATATTCTCATTAAGGAGAGATAGTCCACAATGGTGGTGATTAGGAGAGGTTGGTTTGGCCAAGATGGCTCCTTTGAGAAGGGATGCCCTGGCAACACCGATCAGGAATGAAGAGGGTGGTCTATCACTGATGTTGACTCTGGGAGAAGGCCTTTGGCAAAGATTTAAAATATTGAAAAGAAGAGTCATGATACATTAATAGGAGAAATACAGGCTCTTGCTAAGACCTTTATCTGGAGATGGTGAATCTGGCAGTGATTGCCATTATGGAGAAGTGAACTTTAGAATTGAATTCACAGCAGAAAATGAATAGATGAATTTTAAAGTTTGTGGTTAATAGGCCCTGGCTTTGATGGTCACTAAGGCAAGGGGGATCAGGCAATGGCATTCACTATGGCCAACAATGCCATATGGGCGTCCTTGTTACTATCGGTAAAAATGTACATGGTACTATTTGTGATTATGGTGAGACAGTTCTACCACTGACGATGACTGTGGGTCTGTAGCACTGATGCTTTTCCTGGAGATGATGGGGTTTGACTCTGTTAACTAAGTCCAATATTGAAGAAGGGGCTGCAAAATTAAATCTTTCAAGGATGGGGCAGACTGCCTTTGATAGCATCTGTGGAGAATGGTAGCTGGTGCCCCTTACAGTTGCTAACATGAACGGTGATATGTATTAGTAAGGGGCACTCAAATACGTGGGAGAAGAGCTCTGGAAAAAATGCCCGCCATGGATAAATACGGCTTCTGGCAGAGATGTTAGCAGCATTCAATAAGGGCTCTGCTCCTCGTGGTTTCTTTGGGGAAGAAATTCAGGGATGATGTCAGCAGTCAGAAAGCATAACACTGAGGTTATTTAGTCAAACTTCGGATTGCACTCGGCATTTTCTTTGTGTCTATATAGTATTATTAGACATTATCATCAGGCAAACGTACGTCATCGCAGTGAAATTATTCTTGCATCATCAGAACAGACATGAAGGTGTTTAAATGACATTTCGCATTTCAAAAAGCATATTTTACATTAAGGTAGGTTTTTCAGTGCAATTATGACATGTATCCTTTCAAAAATCAAACGCGTTTCTATATTGCACTCTTTTACCAACAGTGTACAGAATGGCTTTTTGAATAATCACCTGTATGACAAAAATAAATTCTAGTTTAAGAAATCGGGACTTATGTTTGAAAATAGCCTTATGTAAACCTAAATTACTATGTTCAAGTGTTATCAGCGTCACAGTGTCTGAGGATATTTTACAGGCTTTAGATTGAATTTACAGCTGTAAAAAAGAGCCAGGTGGACTGATTTTCTGACGTCTTCGGTGTGAATATTTCTAAAACCTAAAAAAAGTAACAACATCACAAACATTGCTAATTACATTTACCACTTTAAATAAAAGCTTAAAGTTACTTCAAGAAAGGTGGGAGTACATGTGTTTTTAGGAGTGAGAGCACCATGCCTTTATATATTTTTAGCGAGTAGGGAAGGAATCTTTCCTACCTTCCAGAAAAAAAGGGGAAAAAGTGCCAATAAAGGTTAAGGATCTGGGGAAGAAGTTATATGTCTGGAAATGTAACATCTTCATGAAATTCCAGCCGTGCTACTGGGGTTTTTCAAATATTCCCAACATTAATAAGTCTGTGCAAATAGGCGTCAAAGACTAAAATGTGTGCAGCTGTTTATTATCTAGCCACCTTAGTTTTATACAGAGACGGGCAAATATTTTATTTGTAGAAAAACGTTGTTCTTCTAGGTAATGTGCAGCAGTGCTATGAGCTATAAAGTACATCTTTAAGGAAACTAAATCAAATAGTGCTAATTAAACAGAAAGCCCAACTCCTGTCAGCCTGTTCAGTCTACGACGGAGTTTAGGAAATCTGAATTCTTGCGCTTGGATAGGGGAGTAGAATTCACCTCCAACTTTCATGTGACGACCCACAATCCTAAAACTATACTGTATCAGTGTCATCATATTCAGCCGACAGGGCACTGGACCCCTCCCCACCGGAAAACAATTGTAAAGAAAATACAAAATCCTAAAACACCCGCACCATTTTGGGTAAGCTGTGTCCACGGGCGCCCCGAACAAAAGATCCTTCTGATCACTGTCCCAATCCAGAATCACAGACCAATACGTCTTTAGGAAGAAAACACTAAAGTGACAATTGTATTGGTGAGCATGTACTATATAAACATACAGCATAACATAAACCAGCCTGTGCTACGTATATTGAACCTTTGAGGCTTTTATCTACCACCAGATAAGGACTCAGATGTCATTTTTATCACATAAATGTTTCTGAGTCGGAAGGTGCCAATATTTCTTAAGCCATGTATCGCCTCCTCCCGTGGTCCATGTATCCACGCAAATTCATATTTCTTCTGCATACTGTAACTTGTTGCAGTGTAAAGAATTTACATCTACTGAATTTCTGCCGCTCTGCAAATAAATAAATAAATAAAACATTATGCCTCCTCTATATTCCTATTTCAAGTGAACTGTCATACCAGTAAGGCCATGTAACCTTTACCATAAAAGGAGCTGGCCACACACCAACCTACTAAAGGCAGTGCACTTCACTAAAAACCCAATACATTTTCAAAAAAATGAATTAATTTCTGTCCCTTTCATTTAATTTTCATTTCCTTAATAGCATCTCTACTAGAAACTGTGAATAGAGAATTTCATATCGGAAACAAAAATCGATGTCTGAGGGCACACACCAGAGACCTGTGCAGCGAGGGGGCAGGAAAGATATACAATGTGAAGAATATTAGAATTATTAGAATGAATAAATAAAATACAGGTCAAAATGTTCCAGATGTTCAAAGGACACTGCAGCAAAAGCATTCTGTTCCAGACACTCTCTCTTTTCTCTTTATCTTTTTGCTAAAAAATGAATCGCCTGACGATGTTAATGGTAACAGTTAAAGCTAATATGGCTATATCAGCCAGAAAATGGATATTACCCCACACTGCAGTATGCACGGCATTGATTTAGGAACAGAGTAGATTTCACGTTCAACCTAGACCCACATTCCACGAGGAGGCTGCACAAATCTCTTGTATCCAGCCCTGCACTAAGGAGAGATGTGGCACTGACCACCAGTACTCTAGGTACGTCTAAAGTCTGAAACCCGGGGCATAAAGGATCTCATCCACTAAGGTGTCACGCTTTAGGGTGAAGATCGGATTGAGAAATATTAGCCTTTTCCAACTATAAAAGAATAGAGCCCTGATCCTCAAGTGTCATTTGGAAGAGGAGACCTGTTTTCTCAAATGATTCCATGGCTTTAGAACAAAACTCTGCTGAGTAACCTCCATGGACTACATCGAGAGCATGTGTCTGTCACATGCTTGTCCCAGACAGAGGAAAACTTGAAGCTAGGGAAGAGTCCTAGCTTGGTCTGGAACAATTATAGTATTGTAGGTGAAGACCACGCTCTGGAGGATATGCTGCCAAAACAAATCCTTCCCCTACCCCTAGAAGTGAATCTTTAGATGAGTACTGGCTCTAAGACAGAGATCATTTTGGAGGAATTGACCATGTAGAAAACAGAGACACTGGTTGAAAGAGATCATATCATTATGATTCTTACAATACTTCTTCCTACATACGAGCAGCTTCTGTCCCACAACTGTAAGGATGAAGATCTTATTGAGATAGTTGCCCAGAACCAAGAAGAGGAGTGGCAGGGACTCTATTGTAGAGGCTTGGGAACTGGTATTGGAAAGGTTACACCGCAACAATAACAGCACACTCTTCAATGGGGCCAGGAGTGTTTGAAAACCTCTCTGACCATGAGAAGCAGAGTAATGGAAGAGCCTGCATAGTGAAAAATGCCTACTTTTGGAGATGTGCTTGTGACCTTTCATAGCCTCCTCAGTTCTCCTCAGTTGGCAAAATGTCTAACCCAACAACAGCAGTCACTGATAACCAATGTACAAGAATGGAAACAGAAACCTCAACTTGAATACATTTCTATCACAGGTGGTTTCAACCATTGCCCACCCTTACCAGTCTGCCAAATCGTTTAAAATCTTGACATTGACACAATGAGCTGCCCAGTTGCAGAGACATAATGCTGGCTTTCCCAGGCCGCCTTTTTAAATTAATGGATTATGGCTTCATTTAGAGTATGGTGGATTGTGCTCAATTCCATCAAGTCAGTGGTGGGATGTATTCAGTGGTCCATCATATTTAGAGATCTCTGTCAGGGAGGTAAGATCTATGTTAGACCTGACAGCCTTGGGTGGGCTTCCCCCAACGCTTTGCTTACCGCCTTCTCTTTTCTGACCTCATTTTTGTTGGCTTTAGCACTCTGGATACTTTACCACTACTAACCAGTGCTAAAGTGCTTGTACTCTCTCTCCTAAACTTGGTAATATTAGCTCATCCCCAATTGGCATATTTAATTTACTTATATGTCCCTAGTAAAGTGACCTACATGTGTCCCGGGCCTGCAAATTCAATGCTACTAGTGGCCCTGCAGCACTGATTGTGCCACCCACTTAAGTAGCCTGCTAACCATGGCTCAGGCCTACTATTGCAGAGCCTGTATGTGCAGTTTTCACTGCCAGTCGACCTGGCAAGATAAACATCTTGCCAGGCCTAAACCTTCCCTTTTTATATATATAAGTCACCCCTAAGGTAGGGCTTGGACAATCCATAGAACAGGGTGCAATGTAAATAATAGGTAGGGCATGTACATTTAGGTTTTGCATGCCCTGGAAGTGAAAAACTCCCAAATTCAATTTTCACTACTGCAAGGCCTTTCTCTCCCATAGGATAATATTGGAATCACCTTATTGCTTCTTTTAAGCATACTTCCCAATTGTGAAGAAATAGACTTTTTAAGTTTGGTGTCTCTTGACTCACAATTTCAAATCACTACTAATGATGAAGTCTGTAAATTACACTTTTGGAAAGTTGGCATTTTCTTACTTTAGCCATTTTGTGCCTGCTGCCTGTCTCTGATACATGTCTGGAGAAGGTGACAGCTGCACTGTGTGTACTACCCCTAGACACACAATGGGAGTTTTAGGCGTGAATCAATGGGCCATTCTAGGTGGATTGGAGGGAGGAGCTGGGCACAGCCTCACACTTGCACATGCATAGGCTGTGTCCTGTCACCACACAAGGGGCTGCATACCCCTCTGTACTGAGTCTGGAGCCAGGGAAGGAAGGGAGGACCTACGTCTGTGCAGTTCAAAGACCTGTCTTTGAAATCTCCTCCACTTAAAAGGCACAACTGAGTGTAAGTACTGGACCCCTAACACCACCGCTTCAGTACACTTCTGGACCTGTAAAGAATCTGCCAGAAAGAAGGCCTGCTGTGCTGCAAAGGACTGCTACTCTGCTGGACTCCTGCTTTGCTGTGCTGGACTGCTGCCTGTTGTTACCCTTCCTGGATAAGAAGAACTGGACCTGCAACCCTTGAACCCAGAGTGACTCCAAGGGCTTCCTGACTTGCCTCTTGATTTGTGGTATCAGGGATAAAAAAAAGACTTCCATTCATCCTGGACTCTGCAATCTGTGAGTCTGCCCAGCCACCTTTGGACCCTTAAAAGTGGGTCTACAGTGTTTTCTGCATCGGAACTGATGCATCTTCTGCTGCGTGAACAGATTTGATGCATCGAACCTGTTGCAGGAAGAGGGCCAGCGCATCTCCATTGGAACCAGCACATCACCTTCGGAAACGCTACCTCAGAACCAATGCATCTCCGCCACTGCTTGGAGAAGATTGACACATTGCCTCTACTGCGTGGAGAAACCCGGCACCTCGCCTTTGGAATCATTGCATCTCAGAACCGGCGCATCGCCTTTGTAACTGATGCAGCGCTGCTTTTGCGATGAGAAAATCAATGCATCACCCCTACTGCATGGGAACACCGACGCATCGCTCGATTGCACCCCTCATCTTCCTCAACACATCCAGGATCAAAGTACTTTTGTTCAGCAGGCCTAACTAGGTCGCTGTATGTGGCCTGGGCTCGGCCTGATATTTTGACTTTGTTCCAGTCTGGTGTGACCAGATAACCCAAGTAAGCGCTTATTGCTTCTAAGAGCTATTTTACACTTTATTCTTTAAAAATATATATCAAAATTTCTACTTATTGGATTTTTGTTGTTTTGGTCTTGTTTTATTTATTAATGTACGTTCTATTTAGCTAACCTGCTGTGGAATCTTTTGTGAGGCGTTTTCACTGTTTTATTGTTTGAAGTGTTCGAAAAATACTTTACACATTGCCTCTAAAAGTTAAGCCTGACTGCCCTGTGTCAAGTTACCAAAAGGGAGCATAGGTTAATTTAGTGTTGCTTGCCTCTCACCCTGACTAGTATTGTCATTGCTGCCTTACTTGGCCTCATACCTAGTCAACCAACAACCCAATTTCCAACAATCTATCACTGTGAACTCAGCAGAGGTGCCATTGGTGAAGCTCTGTGGAAGGCAGTGCAGTTTTTCTATTATACCACCATGTTTAATGCCACCACTCAGCCAAGTTAATTGGTCTTAAAACAAAAATCCAAGGCAGAGTTTGTTATTTGAAAACAACAAATTAATGTCCCGGCCAAATAGGCATTTTCTCCCATTTTGTGGGCGGGTAGATTCTTTTCTTTCCTGTTTGGTATCGCCAGGCGTGCGTCACAAAGTATATCAAAATATCTGCCCTTCATAGGGTAGATGGTCTTAGGTAATTGGGCCAATGGCCCAAATATCCAATGGTACGTCGGTTAAAGGTTTTAAGACTTAGCAACATCTAATCAAGCTGGTTTTTAGAAAGTAAATATTAAAATAATAAAAACAATTAAAAATAAACAACACTATCAGATAAGTCAGATTAACTAAACTTAAAAATGAAAAAAAAAAGTTGGACTTTGCAGGGGTCGAATTGTCTATTCCCACTTCAATGTAAGCAGAATCAGGAAAAGTGTTGGCTTTTGGAGGGGTTAGATTTACGATTCCTACTCCAATCTAAACAAAAGTAGGGGTAGTGTAGGACTTGGAGGGGTCATATTTAATATTCCTGTACCAATATCTGCAACAGTAGGAAAAGTGTTAGACTTCAAAGGGGTTACATTTACTATTCCCACTCCAACGAAAGTGAAAACATGGAAAGTATTGAACTTAGAAAGGGTTGCCTATACCATTCCGACTCCCAATCATTGTTAAACAAACATTTAAATAACAAACACAGAATTATTTTAAAAATGTCCAAGATAATAAATACTATATAAATAAACACAATTAGGTTTAAAATGTAAATAATATAACAAATAAAAAAAATATATAAATACATTTTAAATAAATACAACTTCCTCATTACAACCCAAAAAAGTCTACAACCCCTTGGAAAATATAATAAATCATAAATAAAGTAAAAACAACATAAAAATGCTAAACAAATTAAAACAAATAACATTAAAACTAATAATAAATACAAAATACATTTGACAAATTGCATTATTAAATACACTTATCAATACATTAACATATAGTTACAAGAAATAAATAATCTACATAGCAAATATCCAATAAACACTTTACATAATTAATTAATAATTAAATATTTAACTGGCATATAAATAATAACTAAATATTTATTATAATTTCAATAACTTCCCAGCCTATTCCTTATAAACCCAACAACCTGCAACTAAATTAGAAATGAATAATTACACTATACATTGCAAACATACTTACATAATTAAAATAACTAATTAATTAATCAATTTACACATTTATTCACCAATGGAAAATGTAATTAACATAAAAAATAATTGAAAATTAAAAAAAGTAAGTTTTAATTTAAATTACGTCCCATCCTATTACCCTACCGAAGGTTGGTGTTATTGCTATGACTGGATTTGCTCCCTTATGTTTGGTTACTGGCATTTAGGACAAAATTACAAAAAAAGAAAGAAGATGTAAGCTGTGCCAGTTATGAGTTCAAGATATGAACCACGTTTTATTTGTGTTACAAAATGTTTGTCATCAGTTTTTACAGTGCCCATTCTTTTCTGAACAGTGCATCTTCTAGGAAGATTCTAGGGGCATTAGTCACCAAAAGGCCTTTTGGTGCGACATTATTTTTAAAATATTCTTTAAGTATAGTGCCATGTAAGATGGTGCGAATATGGCTTCTTTTTTGTTCCGTAACTTTTCCCACTCTGTTGTCTGAGATATAGTTTGGGCAACAGAGGGGTGTGCGAACAGGAAGGGGTCTTCAAGAAGGGCGTAAACCTCCTCCTTTGAATATGAGAGATCGAGATCTTCCATGCTGGTGGTGGGGGGTTGCACTTATGTAAAAATAAACCAGAACAGGTAATTCTCTCGCAGCTGTGCGCTGCCAAATATGTAACAAACAAAAAGAGAGAAAGGGAGAGGAAATCACTCTTCTTCCCCTACTAAGTACTATTAATCAACAAAAGAGTGACAAATGATGCAATCAAAATAGTTGATAGAAAAAACAAGAGTGGGGCAAGTGTGCAGGAAAAAACCTCTGTTTTTTAAAAGAACCCTCACTTACCAACCTAGTTGGTGACATGCTTCATCATCTGGTTCCCACCGGGGAAACCGAGTGCCTCCCTGGTGTGCTACAACGCCTGAACTACAGCGGAGCGTTTTTTTTTGGACAGTGTATCAGTGCAAGGAAGTGGTGCAGATTTAAAAGATGGCAAACTGTACCCAGAAATAATTTTAATAACAGGGCAGCTTACAATCATTAAAATCAAGTGAAGGGGATGTGCTAGCATTTACAGTGAGCCAACTATATCCTGGATTATAGTGAATGGGTGGTCGACATGTTTCTCCTTGTAATTGCTAATTTAGCTAAGCTTTCCTCAGGACCCATCACTCCCCGGGGCTATACGCATGCTAAAGCGTACCCTGACTCCAAGGGCCCTAATCTGAAAGAGAAATGAACAAGAGACAAAGCATCAAAGCATCCATCAATATATTTTTTTTTCCTCTTATGGTTATCGAGGTAAGTTTCCTTCAATGACTCCGTGTTGTGGATCAAATCATGCCCCCACCAGTGCTCATATTTTTAAAAAAACTAGTGGAAAACCTCTGATACCTGGTCATGCCAGAGGTTCCTTGTAAGACGACATTGTGTATTTCTTAAGTGTACTCTGATTCTACATGTGTGGATTCAATTAGTACTCCACTCACGTAGTATGTGCTCATTCGTGCTAACCCCTCAACTGAAAAGGTTTGAAAATTGCCTTCACTCTACACACTTCCGAAAAGAAGTGTTTACCGCAGCATGGAAGAGTATGGAAAGACAAAGGCTTTTGTGAAGACTGAGATTGCTTCACGTCATGGGTTCCGCGGCCGAGGTTTTATCGCCATGAAACATCTTTGAACAAGAGAAGATAAAAAGCGGCTCTGTAAGTCTGGTGGGACACCATCGTTTAAAGTAATGGCACACCTAAACGTTCACACGCATGCACACACTTACTTGTTTAAAGGAGGAATGCCTCTCTAGACCTGCATTGCGGTCGTCCGCGGCCTGAATGTTGCCGTGTGGACGCCGGTCGGGATTGAAATGCAGCTCTGAAGTCACGTAGTTACAACATGGGAAGCGTCTGACGTGAGGTGCAAGTTATCTTAAAGAGCTAGAATAGTTATTTCGGAGGAAACTTTATTGAGGCTTTTTGGATCGACAAACAAAACACTGTAGTGGATCTAATGTAACGGGTCGCCACTGTATTTATGGAGACCTGGCGCATTGTTAGTATCCGAGCCAGGTAGTGCGTATAGTGGTGGTAACACATTTAATGTTGCTTTGGGGGGGATTCTCAAATCATGAAGATCAAAAAAGGTAAACTTAATGGGACCTCAAAGTCGAACATGCCACGATAGGATAGCCCTACGTGTGTAGTGGTCAAATCCAAGCCGTTCTCTATACTTGGTGTGCGGCTTGGGTGTAACCAAGCAGTCCACTCAGTATGTACAATGAGTGGGTCCAATAAAAAAAGGCGCTAGTGGGTGAAGCCATCTCAGTCATCATGTAAGCCTTTGTCTTTCCGTACTCTTCCATGCTGTGGTAAACGCTTCTTTTCGGAAGTGTGTAGCGTGAAGGCAATTTTCAAGCATTTTCATTTGAGGGGTTAGCACGAATGAGCACATACTACGTGAGTGGAGTACTAATTGTAACCACAGGTGTAGAATCCGAGTACACTTAAGAAATACACAATGCAGTCTTACAAGGAACCTCTGGCATGATCAGGTATCAGAGGTTTCCCACTAGTTTTTTTAAAAATATGAGCACTGGTGGGGGCATGATTTGATCCACAACACGGGGTCATTGAAGGAAACTTACCCCGGTAACCATAAGAGAAAAAATATATATATCGATGGATGCTTTGATGCTTTGTCTCTTGTTCATTTCTCTTTCAGATTAGGGCCCTTGGAAATCCCAGGAGCTCCCATTTGGTAAAACCGTGAGTTTTACTGCACACACATACTCCTCAGGTCAGGATACGCCTTAGCGTACGTATACCGCCGGGGAGTGATTGGGCTAAATTAGCAATTACAAGCAGAAACATGTCGACCACCCATTCACTATAATCCAGGATATAGTTGGCTCACTGTAAAGGTCAGCACATGTCCGCTTCTCTTGATTTTAATGATTGTACGCTGCCCTGTTACTAAAATTATTTCTGGGCACAGTTTGCCATCTTTTAAATCTGCACCACCTCCTTGCACTGATACACTGTCCAAAAAGAACCGATCCGCTGTAGTTCAGGCGTTGTAGCACACCAGGGAGGCACTCGTTCTCCCTGATGGGAACCCGATGATGAAGCATGTCACCAACTAGGTTGGTGAGTGAGGGTTCTTTTAAAAAACAGAGGGTTTTTTCTGCACACTTGCCCCACTCTTGTTTTTGGTATCAACTATTTTGATTGCATCATTTGTCGCTCTTTTGTTGATTAATATTAAATATAACATTCATTATGCACTGGCGGAATGCAAATGTGTATTGTTTCCATTCAATGAAGTGATATGCAATAAGATTTATCAATATTTTAGATCCTTTTTGGACATCTATTAGGGATTCGGTGCATGTCAGGTGGGCTGTTTCGAAAATAAATGTGATCTTTCTAAAATATATATTACGACCCTGGAGTATTCCTGGTGATTATCCTAAATTAACGCAAAACCTATTTCTTAAGGTTGTTTTTATAATATTGTATTTTGCACTTTTTCGCTTTGTATGTTGTACTACGCACGTTGCACTTTGTAGATAGGATATTTAATGGATCGATCATGTCTCTATGCTATACTTGTTCTGTTTTACAATGGCGCAAAATTCCCCTTATAGTGTTGGGAACAAGCATGCGTCTATGGTTAGATGGCATCATATATAGTATAAAGAGTATTAGTGTCATGGAATTGTTATGTGATGCTTACGTATTTTTGACCATGCTCCTTTATAAACGTTGCACCTATAGAACTGCACTTTTAGATCTGCAGTTATTTAACATACTGTACATTGTGTTATGCATGTTGTCACTATAAATGGTAAACAATGGTTTTAAAATGATGTATGTATTAGCTTCGAGATTCATATTGCTTTTAATATGTATTACGCATTTCTGTAGTATTGGGTGGTTACGTTATGTGGACTTCCCTAGTAGTGCTGTATCAAAAAGAAATAAAAACTGAGACTATTCCCCTACAAATCTATCAACCTGCTACTAATCACACCACCCTTCCTAGGTTGAACATAATAGTCTAGGTTTGGAATTTTTGAATGGTATTATATTTTCCATTGCTTCTTAGCATACATGCATGTAATTACAGACAGGATCCTTATTCCTATTTTCATCAGTCACAACATGTAAGGATAATATTATTAATGACTTTTCTCTCAGTTTAATGTTGAACGCTCTTCAGAGTCTCTAAATGTTGAACGCTGTTCAGAGTCTCTAAATGTTGAACGCTCTTCAAGAGTCTTTAAATGCAACGAAATATAAACTTTTTTTGGAGTTCAAGTGACGCCGTGCTGACTTGTAGTATACCCAGGTTTGTCCAAACCTTCTTCTTAATGCTCCCTACATCATAAAATTTAGATGAAACTGCCTTTTCTTCCAAATGTCGATAGTCTGTAATTGAATCTATTTACATTTCATTATCTTCTCAATACTAAGCGATAGGGATAGTGTTCAGGACTGCCTTAAACGGATTTATTCACAAAATGAAAAAACAGAGCAATGGTTTATGGTGGCCAAACTGCACTAGCACAATATTTGCAAAACAGCAGAATCAACTTTAAAGTCAAGTAAATAGGACATGTTTGCATGCTATATAATTAGTCATGCAGAAGTGTGCATGAAAGTAATCAACTTGATTGATGGTGCCGAGCAGGAACTCTAGCCAGGAGGTTTTCCCTCACTAGAAGTATTTTTTTGATATTTCTTCTATTGTCCTCAGTGAACTTGTGCATTTTTTTTATTTCAGAAGAATTTGATTAGTTTATAAAGAACCGATTTAGGATGCGACCGCACATGATGTGGTTGCAAACTTCCATTTTTCAATGGGAGCATGTGCGGCGGTACAAAACCTCCGGCAGCACAAGTGCCCATTGAAAAATGTACGTTTTTCCACATCATGGCTAGTTTGGTCCACAGTGCTTTGAATGTATTGTTGTCTGCACTTCTAATAAAACAGTACCAGGACGCCCATGTGTGATGGTAGATGTTGTTGGAATATGTCCACTGCAATAGGATGGTTTTGACAGCAATAGTTTGCAATAGATCTCAGAGTGTAAGATTCCAAATACTGAGGTCCGGAAGTGGAAAGATTGCAAAAGGACCCAGTGTAATTTGACATGATTAAATGAGAGGTTAGTATGAAAGATCTTATTTAACATCTGCTCGATGCTATTCAAATAGGGTTGTATTTTTTTGCAGTAAACACATTGTTGATCTTGATTATCGACAGGTTCTGAGCAGTGCCAACATTGGACTGAGTTGACTAACCTAGTTTGTGCAGTCTCACAGAGGTCAAGAAGCGCCTGTATACGTCCAAATTTTACATTGGTAAAGCACATGGAGAACTTTTGTTGAAGAGAATTGAGCTCCAGATTTGTCCCACATACTGTTGGGGGGGGGGGCGGGTGATTCCCTTTGTTGAGCATTCTCTCCGTTTGAGAAGGGAGGTTCAGTGAGTTCAGGTATTTTTTATGGTTGTCCACTCTGGGTGACTGTTCGGGGTTATAAACATCAGAATAGAATCTAAGGAATTAACTTCAAGGATATCTCTGACTAATAAGTAGGGCAACATTTTTGTTTTCAATTGCTGGTATGCAGCCATTTGAATTTTTAGATTTTAGAAAGACTGCTAGTGACCTAACAGCCCTGTTTCTTTTAATGAGAGTCATGCAATTTCTGGACCATTTGTGCACTCTTTTATTCATGATTTTGTTGTATTCATAATTTGAGCAGTTTTATTTTAGGTGAGACTAAATCTTGGGTGCCTTGTATCTCATGTTTCAGCTGTTTTATTTGTATTTCTAATTGGTTCAATCTAAATTTGCATCCATTATTCCTAGCATTATGTTTCTAATTGTGGCTTCCATTGTGTCCCATATAGTTCCTACTACAAGGTTGGGTGATCAGTTCTCCTTGAAAACCTTTAGGCTTGATTTTTTTTGATGGTCTCTAGGGCTACTGGATCCTTGATCAGGCACTCATTCATCCTCCAGGAGATATTTTTGGGTTGTGATTAGGGAGATACATGAGGGTGTAAGCGATCACAATTGGTCCTATGTAGGGATTTGAACAACATGCAACAAGCGGATTGCTGGGATGTATGTAATTCAGCCTAGATAACATATTATGAGGGAGAGAGGAAAAAGAGAATTTGCTGCCCATCGGATTACATATCTGGCATAAATCTGAGAGGTTATTGTCTTTACATAATTCGTGCATAAGCTTGTGCAATTTCTTTACTCGTATTTGCAGGAAGATAGTATTTCTAAAGCGGTGTCTCATGGTAGACTGTAATCTCCACCTAGTATTATACTGCTGTCATTTGGTTCAATAAATCTTTTATTTAGCTTAACCCAGAATTGTGATTCATCGGCCTATGGAGCATATATGTTGATTATAGAAACTATGGAGTCATCTTTGGAACTGTCAGATGAGCCATCTGCCCTTCTCGCTGTGGTATGATTTGTTGAAAATTATTCTTGCATTTTTTTTTTAGATTAGTGTGATATCTAATTTTTTGTGTCAGGAGAGCAAGTGCTATCTTGGATTCATGAGAATTGCATACTATTGGTCTCGCTAGGACCAATTTTGGTTTCTTGTAACAATATGATATCACCCATAGGTTTATGACATTAGTCTAGAATTTTCTTATATTTTACTGGGTAGTACAGCCCTTTACTGTTGAGTGAATTAATTTTAAGAGAGTTAGGCGTCATTATGAGAGGCGGAAATTTGTATGTTGGGCTGGCTGTGGTAGGCATTTACTGGGGCCATGTAAAACTGTATGATACTAGTTTGAATGCCAAGTGTGTTTGTGTGTGTGTGTGTGTGTGTGTGTGCAGGCTACTGCACATACAACCAGAAATCTAAGAATAAAGGGTTGTAAGGGAAGCAGAGAGGAAAACAAAAAGGTGGGAAGAAAAATGTGGAATGATAGGCAACCCTATTGTTGAGAGTAGTGAGGCAAAGATCATGTGTGTACTGAGAAACAACAAAAATGAAACAATAACCCTGAACTCTTTCCTAAACCCACCCCCATACCTGAAGTATTCAAGAAAGACAGGGAGGCCATTGAGTGCAAAAACAATAGCCAAGGCTCAACAGATCTGAGAGCAAATATAAAGAGTAAAACTAAACAAACAACCTAGTAAACATAATTTAATAGATGTCACAAATCTAGGCAATACATCTATACCAAAAGATGATCAGTGGTTACACAGTGGAGCGACAACATTGTATAAATGGGTGAGGCATTGACCTGCAGTATAATTGGGAATTGTAATCAGCTTAGGGGATACTTATAGTGATATTAAGGGCCCGATTCCGATGCGGTTGGGAACGGCTCTGACCATTGGCCGGAGCCATTCTGACCACATCGGAATTGCCAGTTCGGATTAGTTTCCGACCGACCCATTTTGATGTGCTAGTTCGAAAGGAAATCCGAATCGGTTTTCCACATGGCCTCCTACGGGCTCTTCGAGCCTGTCTGCCATTTGGAAAGCCTGCAGTAATCCCTCAGCCGGCTCTTTCTGGCCGAGGGATTGTGATGGCAGCTTCTCACTGCCTTTTTGTACCGGCCTTTCTGACACAGAAAGGCATTGGAATCTGTCTTTTGGGGCCCCCAGCAGGGCCCCCGTGGATGCAGGGCAACTAATGGCGGTCATGCCCCCCTGTTGAATCCTGTATCCAGTGGCAGGCACCTTGAGGTGCCTGTTACGGGGTGCAGGGATGAACTGCACCTCTGCTCTTTGCAATGAGAGCATGCATTCAGTTCGGAACGCATGCTCCCTTTGTAAAGAATAGGCATGTAGCTGAACATGGTTTGATCACATCCTACTTCCTGGACTGGAACCGACGACAGGAGGTCATTCGGTTCCAGTTCTAAACTGATGTAGGACGGACTCCGGTCCGTCCGACATTAGAATCAGGTCCTAAGATTGTTATGGATTAACAGTTATTGAAGGTGCAGAATATACAACAAAGAAAGCATGCCCACAAGGGTGTATCCATTATAGCAGTGATGGAAAGGGAGTTTAAGTTCTGCTTCCTTTTATATCAGTGATTGACATGCAGTTTGGATACATTGCAAGTAAGTATACTGTAGAATTTGCAATTTATAAGAATTTGCATAGGTAATCCTGTAAAGGCATTTGTTTATGGTAGTAGGTTAGTATTAGTTGCTGCTGATATTGATAGATAGCGTAAACTGAGATATAAGTTTGCTGTTAAACTGAGAACCAGGGCAATAGAGAAGTCAAGGACTTAGCTTGATCAGTGAGCCATTTTGTCATCAGCTAAATCTAAGGATTGAGTCCAGTTCTTTGGTTTCAAGAATGCTTGACCCTCGTGTAAGAGCTTCATTTTCTCAGGGTCAACAAAACAAAAGAGAAGGAAGCATTCATGGATCTCATTTAATTTCGTACAGCTGGGGAGCTTATTCTGCAAGATAGAGTGGGTTTTCTGTAGTCTTGAGAGATGCATAATTTATAACCTTTCCAGACTATAGTCTTTATCTTCCTCATGCAATCTAGGCTCTTTTCCAAATGCTGGTAGTGTGGTGGTCTAAAAATCATTGGTCCTGGATCTTTTGAAGTAGTTGGGTTTATGCTCTGGATTTTTGAAACCCTTTCAATTTAAAAGTCTTCCTCAAAGTTTAATCCTAGGAAAGCATTGAATGTCTGCATACTGATGACTGAATGTATCCATCTATTTTGTGCATGGTATGCCATTGCTAATATACCACTAACCTACTATTTAATGCCATTGCATGCCTCTAAATTTCCAGCCAGACCCCAATGTTGCCATTTGGAGTATCAAGACATGTACAGATTTTCTATTAGAAAGCCTACTCAGTAAAAAATATCAATTTGTTCCTGGATGTATCACTTAACAATAGTGTGACCCATCATCTGTGTATTTTATTTTAGTTATATAAACTTCAGGGATTTCTTCCTCAGAACCAATAAACAAATCAACTTGGTTTCCTTCACCAGATCCCAAGATAATTTGTGCAAGGCTTTCTTCTTCAGCTTGCCTGCCAAAATGCAACAAGCTTTTAAAAATGTTTATGGTTGACTTGTTTCAAGCTTTCATTCATTCCATGCTGCATCCCCTTTAACCTGTTTAATTTTTTAACACCATCACTCCCTAACCGCATTGCCCATTCAACCCTCACTCGAATGGAATTATGGCAATGCGGTCGGAAAACATGCACTGACAAAACTCAACATTGGTGAAACATTAACAATCTCAAATCTACCTGACGTTTTGCCTGTTAGAAGCTTGTGGTCAAACCTTACAATGATCCTACAGTCTTATGAATGTAAAGAGGAGACTATGGTGGCCATGTTGTATTGGGGACTTGTTAGAAATGGGGGTCTCTAGTTGGCAGAGGTAGGTACCCTTGTCCAAATGGGGACCCTTGCTTCTAACTAGGTGAAGGGGGATACACTTCTAAAATAACCCCTGCTCACCCCTTTGGTAGCTTGGCACAAGCAGACAGGTTTTATATCAGAGGCAGTGTGTAAAGCATTTGTGAACACATACAGTAATACAGTAAAAACACTACAAATGAACACCACACCAGTTTAGAAAAATAAGTAATCTGTATCTAAACAAAACAAGACCAAAACTACAAAAATCCACCATACAGTAAAACAATATGACTTTCAAATGGTAGAAATAGTTTAGTTCAAAGTAAATTGTAGATGCAACAGTTTTCACCCAAAATACGTTGGATGCGTAGTGCACACAAACAAAAAGGGGTCCCAGGAAAGGTGATGCGTCGGTTCCTTGCTCCGGGGAGGTGATGCATGGGTTCCTTACTGGAGAGGAGGTGATGCATCGGTTTCTTACTGCATGGAGAGGTGGTGCGTTGGTTTCTTACTGCGTCCCCCAATGATCCGTCAGACCTGCGCCTCGATGCATTGCAACAATCCGGAACAGTGTGTGGGTTCTTGCAGCCACACAGCAGGGCTTGCATCGGGAATCAGTGCTGTGATGTTGGACTTCGGAGAACGGTGCACTCGATGCGGCGTGCACCAATTTCTCGAGCCGCGAGCAGGCGCTGTGGACATTTCTTCAGCGCTGCATCGGAAACAGGTGCGGATGGGCCACACTTCTCGAAGTTGTGTTACTTTTCCAGCTCCCAGCAGCAAACAGCCTCCAGAGGTCCAAAACAACAGCAGGCACCTCTTAGCAGGTCAGATTTCCCAGCAAGGAAAGTCAGGGGAGCTGGTGGTGAAGTCTGCGTGTCCTGAGACTTCAGAACAGGAGGCAAGCTCAGTTTCAAGCCCTTGGAGATCTTTCTCAAGCACGGGACACAGCAAACAGCAGAGTCCTTTTCCCTTTCCTTGGCAGAAAGTAGCCACTGCTGACCAACCCCAAACAACAAACAGCACAGGGGCAGTATTCCTCCTCAGTTTCTCCAGCTCTTCTCCTTGGCAAAGGTTCCTCTTGATTCCCAGCAGTGATCTAAAAGTCTGGGGTCTGGGCCCCTCTTTTTATAATACAAAATCCTTTATTCTCTCTGGCTGAGAAGCTCTTTGCCCAGCAAAACCAGTTCTGTCCTCTCTGGGGCAGCTTCCTGGCACATAGCCTTACAATAGTGAACATCAAAATTGGCAGTACTTCACTATCAGGACATGCCACATACATCAGAGCATGTCCTACCTTTCACATACACTGCACCCTGCCCACAGGGGTACCTTGGGCCTACCTTACGGCTGACTAACATGTAAGAAAAGGGACGTTTAGGGCCTGGCAAGTGGGTGCACTTGCCAGGTTGACATGGGAGTACCAGTCTGCACACAGGCTCTGCAATGGCAGGCCTGAGTTACATTTACAGGCCGCTTATGTGGGTGGCACAATCAGCGCTGCAGGCCCACTAGCAGCATTTGCTTTACAGGTCCTGGGCACACGTAGTGCACTGTACTAGGGACTTAAGAGTAAACCAAATAAACCAATCATGGAAACACCAATAAAAAACAACAATTTACAAACGGAGCACTTGCACTTTGGAACTGAACAGCAGTGGCAAAGTGCCAAAGCTTCTAAACCAGCAAAACGAATACCAAAACACAGCAAAATAACAGGAGGCAAAGGCAAAAATACCACACCAATGATGCCAGGTCTAACAGGACTACATTATGTACGGCAGTGGGATTTATGGTGCCTTTTTTATACATTGATAATAGGAGTTTTCCATGCACAGAACAAAATGTAAACCCATATTTTAAATTCCTCACTACTTGTATGTTCTAGGCTGCTGTTTCCTGCACTACATGTGTATTGGCTCTATGGCTGCTGCAGAAGGACTACTTTGTGTGACTCTTCTAAAGCAGCCTCACAGGTTAAGCCTAAAAACACAGGGGATTAACACAGTGGACTGACCCTTTTCTCCATGCTGTATGTTTTAATGGGTGGAAGCACTAGCGGAAAGAAGATAGAGACAATATCCTACTATGGCCAACCTAGAGAACCTCTGAATGGAAAGGAAAAATACATGAAAACCAGAAGTGAAGCTAAAGTTCTGTACATATGACAAGAAATCGACTTTGCAAAAAATTGACCAAAAAACTATTTGAAATAGTTAGACAATCTCCAAAGCCGTCACCAATCATGCTACCAAAATTTTACCTTGATGTAATCAGTGATAACTGTGCATCATAAAAAAAAGCTAAAGATATTCCCCACTTTTGAACTCATGTTGAAATCTTCTTCCATCTGGTCCAAATTCAAAGAAATCTCACAAACTGATCTGCAGAAAACCATGTCCAAATTGAAAAACTCCTCATCCTTCTCTTGATCTCATCCCCAGCTCCATCATAAAAGAATTGAGCCCAACTTTGGAAACATTCTGGACAATCACTACTGTAAGGCAGTGTACCAAACGATCTAACAATAGGTCAAGTTACCCCTATTTTGAACAACAAGAATCTGACCCAGAAACCTAAACAGTTGCTGCCCATTCTCAAAAGTTCTTGAAATCTGAGAAGAATTCCAACGAAAGCAATACATCTATTACAGCACCTTACTCAACAATGCCCAATCAGAACAGATTGCAGTCCAGAAGCAGCTATTTTACACATTATCAACAACGCCTTCTTCATGTTAGAGAAACTCTCCTTGACCTCTCTTAAGCATTTGACATGGTCAACCACCTCAAGCTTCTGAAAATATTAGCAACCAGAATACCACTGTGTTCTTCTGTTTTATATCTTACCTAGACAATCACTTTCAATGCATAAAAGTTCATAATTCCGCCTCTACAACAGGCCTCTCCCACAAGGTGTCCCCCAAAGCTCTATTTTCTCTCTCACTCTTTTCAGTCTCTGCCTAGAAACTCTGGGAGCCCTCCTTAACAACTCCAACATCACATACCATTTCTATGCAGAGAATTGTCAACTATAGCTAAAGGTCTCCTCGCCCTCACTCAGAGTTCCTTACTCGAACAGTGCCGAAAATAGAATCATGGATATCCCTATACCACTTGAAACTAAATCCACAAATGACAGATTTCCTGCTAATCCCCCGCCCCCCACCAAACAGCTCTACACCAGTTCACACATAGCTAAAAAAACAGCATTATCCTCAATTGCCGACCCTCTATTGTAGACTGCACAAAATCACTTGGTTTGTACCTGGAGAAAAAACTTAAACTCCAAGTACGCTTAAACAACATAGTCAGTGGAGCACAGCTTCAACTCAAATTACTACGAGGAGTGAAACATGTCCTTCCACCTGAAAACTTCAAACACATGATTCAATCTCTTGTTCTCTTGTCTTTTGAAGACTGGATTATAGAAATACACTTCTAACTGGAATTCCTAAAATCCATCTTGTGCTCCTAAAATCAGCCCTCCCCTCCACTGCCAGAACTGCATCAGACTGAAGAAAATATGACTACATCACACCCATCCTGATTGCACTAGGCTGGTTACGAACTGAAGTTAGGAGTACCCTGTAACTGACCTACATTATTCACAAAGCCCTTCAGCAAAACAGCATAATCTATCTGGCTGAAAGGCTAATGATCTCAGGAGGCCAACGCCTCCTTCGGAGCTCCAACAACCTTCTACTTCAAATACCCCATTGCCAAAGAAAAGAAAGTCTCAAACAAGTCTTCCTGGGAAGTGCCACCAGCTGTGGAGCAACATTTCCCCTTCATTCAGAGCCAATCCCTCTTTGCAAATCTTCAAATCGGAGATGAAAACTCTACTCTTCTAACAATTCCTCTTCAGCCCATTTACCCTATCCAATTAACCTATCCTCGTGATAAATCTACACTAAGAAGTAGTGCACCACCCATATATTAAACGTTACACAACAACTGGATGGTTGTGGGCAGATTTCCAGTCCCATTCTACATCCCACTTGCCTGAGAGGAGCGCCACTGATGCCTCACTCTTAATCTGGCCAACACATGGGCAAAGACATGTCCCCCTCAGGGGCCTCACAAAGACACTAGGATTACTTGAACCCGAAAACCATCCATCTATTTCCTGAACAGACTCCCCACAGATCCTACAAACTCCCTACACTCAACCATTTAGAACTTCTCTGTCCCTGAACTTTTTTATTTGGGACCTCCTGGACTAAAATCGACTTTGACCAGCACTCTCGATTTTGCTGACACTTACAGCTAGATTCATGAAAGGAAATTGCGCTCGCAAAGGGCCAGATTCTCAGAATTTGGCCCTTTGCGAGTGCAATTTTTGCATTTGGGATTCATCATCCCAAATGCAAAATTCGCTATTAAAGAATTCGCACATTTGCGAGGAAATGCATTTAAGGAATCTCTATTTGAGATTCCTTAAATGCAATTCATTAACCATTTCTTCATTGCAAATTCGCAATTTTTGGTCGCTATTTACCACGAAGTCTGACTTCCTGGTAAATAGTGCAAATATAGAAAAAAGCACTTTAGTGCATTTTTCTCAATTGCATGTTACACACACACATGTCCTTTGGACATGTGTGTGCGCAGCACCTGTGTAAATTTACATTTCAGGGGTGCTACAGGGTGTCCTTTGGACACCCTGGCACCCTTGAAATCGCAATCTTATTTGCGATTAGCTAATTGCTAATCGCAAATAAGGAATAACTCCCCATTCATTCCTATGGGCCTTAGGCCCATAGGAATGAATGGGGAATTATTCCTTATTTGCGATTAGCAATTAGCTAATCGCAAATAAGGAATCAGTGGGAATCACAATAAATATTGTGATTCCTACATGAATTCCGTTTTGCGAGTCTGTAATAGCGATTCCTTATGAATCGCTATTATAGACTCGCAAAACGGGTCTTTCATGAATCTAGCTGTATGTGGGCACAGTACTGAAACACATGCTTCTATATACATAATAAAATATGTTGTGTTGTTGGCAGGTTGTAGTCATAAATCTTGACAATTCCAAGTTAAGTCAGAATTTTGTCGAAATGAATCTAACTGCTCTAATCTGTCAGAATAGTGGTGGTCATACTTATTTTCCTTCTAAATTTCTAAGATCCCACCGGTCTAAAATTGCACAGGGAGAAAGGTCACGTGGCATTGAATACAAAGAAACAGGAAGCCTCTTTTCCCAAACTATCCCTAGATTTGTGTACGTTCAGAGCGGCAGCACCTATCCAAAATCACAATGGGGACGATTCACAGAACTAATCTGAGACAAAATCCTAAATTTACTACTTTGGTATTGACAGAAGACATTTAGTAGTAGTAAAGTTCGGATTTTGTCTTAAGTTAAATGTAGGTTAAACTTCAGTTTGTCTTACGTTTTGGTCTTAAGACAAAATCCTAATTTAAGAAAAAATCGTAATTTAAGACACAATCCTAACTTTACTACTACTAAAAGCCTTCTGAGAATACCAAAAGTAGTACATTTAGGATTTTGTCTCAGATTACTTCTGTGAATCGGCCCCAATGTTATTTCTTTAGTTATAAATGCCTCATTCAAGTAAGTCCTGTAGTGTCATCTAAATTCAAGTGATATTTGAGAAGTGTGCAGCGAGGGAGGGAAGTGCCGCATTATGTTTCTGAAACTGCAGGTCATGTAATGAAAGGCCAACAACACTGGGTGCTTGATGTAAGAAGATGACAAAATTCATCGCCTCTCACAACTCTCAACGCAACCTCATAAAGGAGAGACAGTCTGGCGCACTCACCTGTGCGCAGCCGGATGATAATGTCCATGATGTAGATGCAATCACAGACGTAGTCCAGCACCAGCCAGAGGATTGGGAAGCCCGTCTGCAGGTCGGTGAAGCAGGCTCTGTGGAAAAGATCCAGGAAGGTAATTAACCCCACTTAACAGGAGCATTCAGTCTAGATTGATCTTCTGACATGGAGCGCGCGCTTTCCGGATGCTCTGCCCTCCATACCGGAGAACGGAAGTGAAGAGCCTGTTCTCTTAATTGAACACTTTCAGATTGGTGGCAAGGCAGGCTGTACACATCCCACTGGAATGGAGGAAGTACATTATTATTGGCAGCCTTGGCCTTCAAACCCTCCATAAGTGCGTGAAGTGGACGCACCCGTGGTTCCCAATAAGTTCCTCTTACTTGGCCTACCTTACACCATCCTGCTTCCATGGATCTACGTATGACTGTAGGCTTCTTCTGTCATTTATCTTAAGAAAGTAGCTTTGTTTACACACAATAATATAAAAGCAGCCAACTCTCCTGAGCAGGCGGTTTTGTTTAATGGGAAACACTGCATTTGGGCTTAAAACACAAAAATGCACACTCACAAAGGGACAGGCAGGGACTCACTCTGAAAGCCCACTGATGCCAGTGGTGCTCAGTAAGGATGAAATACAACAACACAGAGTGTGAAAAGCAATTGCAGTTTTTCAGGCGTTTTCAGTCCTACATGAGAGAAAACGTGGCCTTTAATAAAAAACACACATACATACTTTCCACGCCCAGCCATGTGAACACACTTTTTTCATTTATAGGTAGGTATGATGAGGTAATTGCATGGAAGCTCAAATGTCAGGTGTGCACTAGGTGTGTACCTTCTTCTTACTCATTTGTTTTCATTCCGGTCAACTCCGCATGCATTGATGTGCAGGAAACTCTTCTTACAAATGAAATGACAGTTGTGCTAAATGTTTTGATCGCTGCTCACCAACAGTGTCCGACTTTAATAGAAAATGGTGAACTCTAAAAATAGTATTTTAATCATGGGTGACTACCATTCCCGACGCCAGACCATGGTACGGTTTGTGGCTGTTGCTCTGTGGTTGGTCATGAAGTACTGGACTCGTTACCTGCAGAGGCTGCCTGCTGTTTCTCTGTGTAAATCCTTGTTGTCTGTATTCACAGGGCCTACCATTTCTCGCTGAGTGGTGCTTGGACATATGAGGAATGTGGCACCCACAGCTAGTACTCTCCTCCTCGTATGTAGCCTGTAAGTTCGTAGGGTGCTTTATAAGGTTTAGTGATCATACCTGTTGTCTCCAATTTCCAACTCAATCCGATGTGCTGGTCTTTTTTTTCCCACAGCGTCCCTACTGAAGATACTGTAAAGCCAATTGTATATGCATGGTCTGGATTCAGATAGTTGTGAGTGTTTCAGGGAGGAAGAGGAGTTGGCCTAACGGCTAGGGCAGTCGACCACGAATCTGGTGAACCGAGTTCGAGTCTCGGCAATTACGTTGAACAGCCTGTAATTCTGGGCAAATCACTTAATCTTCCCGTGCTTAACAAAAATCAATGTGTCCTCATGTAATGCTACTGGTGCTTTTGTAAAGCGCTCTGTAACCTTCGGGTCAAGTTTGCGCTACATAAAACTTTGTAAAAAAAAAAAAGGAATATTTATATTCATTATTTCTGCTGTCAGCCTATAATCTGAGAGATGAAATTCTGTAATACTTAAGCAAAAGAATGCAGTCAAGGGAATCGTCATTGTGGGATACCCCTGTCAGGAGCCCTGAGGAGCTCTAGAATCGAGATCCCAGAACGGTCCCATGACCTTCTAGAGGTCACCTCTCTCTAAACTCCACCCCAAGTGGACATATTATTGGATGCATGTTAGTCTAAGGAAGGTGGTCACAGTGCATAGTTGGTAGCTTTAAAACTGTATAACAACTACAGGAAGATGCAGTTTGTGTAATGATTGGTTTCTGTCATGTGTCTGGGGACCACTTTAAATCTGAATGATCAGTTCTCTTAAGGGCAAATGTCATTGTTTAAAAATGTAAAGTGGCCCTTTCCGCCAATTCAGAGCTCATCTTTTGACTGGAAAAGTTCTGCTCATCAGTACAGGTAAAGGATGGATCAAAGGTAGGAAATTTTGGCTGCCTCCCCAGAAGAAGTAAGGATATTCTCCAAGACTGAGGAAAAGCCTTGCTGGTGCATTATCAGAAGTGATAGGATTGAGATAAAGTGTAGTGATTCTGTCTTAATGCAGCCTTGTAACTGAGCACAGCTTGTCCTGAGCTCCTCTTCTGACTAGGGCGGCCCAGAAGCAGCTGCCACACCCAGAGTAAGCACACAGGCAGCAAGCCCTCCTGCAGACCATGACTGCCTCTATGTCTCTATTGACTTGTGTATACTGTGACCCCCCCTCAGATTGTGACATGCCTGTGAGCCTCTACACCAGCACCTGAGCATCCCCACAGCCTGAGAATAAATGACTAATATCATCAAGACAAGCACTTAAAGTTGCAACAACAGATCAGCTGCCTGTGGAATGAAAAAGACACACAGATCCAAGCACGCATATTTATACAGGTGGGTTCCAGAATGCACGGTCTATTCTATGCAAAAAACACAGTTGATGGACAGAATGTAGAACAATGTCATACATTCACCCCAGTACAGGGATCTGGGCCTAAATCCATCGTTTTTTTGCACTCCACACCACCCTGGGTTAGACACTGGCTATATGCAAATCATCTCTGACCCTGTGCCTCATGGGAACAGTCCAGTCCGAACTACCAAGCCATGTCTTTCCCAGACCGGAATCAAGAATCCAAGGACCGGTTTCTGGCTATCAGCCTTGATTCAGCCTGGATAGCTTGACTCCAGTGGTATGGAGAGCCTGGGACTCACGTCTGAGCATACCCAGCCCACTCGGGGTAAAAATTGCAAAAAACACAGTTGATGGACAGAATGTAGAACAATGTCATACATTCACCCCAGTACAGGGATCTGGGCCTAAATCCATCGTTTTTTTGCACTCCACACCACCCTGGGTTAGACACTGGCTATATGCAAATCAGCTCTGACCCTGTGCCTCATGGGAACAGTCCAGTCCGAACTACCAAGCCATGTCTTTCCCAGACCGGAATCAAGCATCTAAGGACCGGTTTCTGGCTATCAGCCTTGATTCAGCCTGGATAGCTTGACTCCAGTGGTGTGGAGAGCCTGGGACTCACGTCTGAGCATACCCAGCCCACTCGGGGTAAAAATTGCAAAAAACACAGTTGATGGACAGAATGTAGAACAGTGTCATACATTCACCCCAGTACAGGGATCTGGGCCTAAATCCATCGTTTTTTTGCACTCCACACCACCCTGGGTTAGACACTGGCTATATGCAAATCAGCTCTGACCCTGTGCCTCATGGGAACAGTCCAGTCCGAACTACCAAGCCATGTCTTTCCCAGACCGGAATCAAGCATCCAAGGACCGGTTTCTGGCTATCAGCCTTCATTCAGCCTGGATAGCTTGACTCCAGTGGTGTGGAGAGCCTGGGACTCACGTCTGAGCATACCCAGCCCACTCGGGGTAAAAATTGCAAAAAACACAGTTGATGGACAGAATGTAGAACAATGTCATACATTCACCCCAGTACAGGGATCTGGGCCTGAATCCATCGTTTTTTTGCACTCCACACCACCCTGGGTTAGACACTGGCTATATGCAAATCAGCTCTGACCCTGTGCCTCATGGGAACAGTCCAGTCCGAACTACCAAGCCATGTCTTTCCCAGACCGGGATCAAGCATCCAAGGACCGGTTTCTGGCTATCAGCCTTCATTCAGCCTGGATAGCTTGACTCCAGTGGTGTGAAGAGCATGGGACTCACGTCTGAGCATACCCAGCCCACTCGGGGTAAAAATTGCAAAAAACACAGTTGATGGACAGAATGTAGAACAATGTCATACATTCACCCCAGTACAGGGATCTGGGCCTAAATCCATCTTTTTTTGCACTCCACACCACCCTGGGTTAGACACTGGCTATATGCAAATCAGCTCTGACCCTGTGCCTCATGGGAACAGTCCAGTCCGAACTACCAAGCCATGTCTTTCCCAGACCGGAATCAAGCATCCAAGGACCGGTTTCTGGCTATCAGCCTTCATTCAGCCTGGATAGCTTGACTCCAGTGGTGTGGAGAGCCTGGGACTCATGTCTGAGCATACCCAGCCCACTCGGGGTAGAAATTGCAAAAAACACAGTTGATGGACATTGTTCTACATTCTGTCCATCTACTGTGTTTTTTGCAATTTTCACCCCACGTGGGCTGGGTATGCTCAGACGAGAGTCCCAGGCTCTCCACACCACTGGAGTCAAGCTATCCAGGCTGATGAAGGCTGATAGCCAGAAACCGGTCCTTGGATGCTTGATTCCGGTCTGGGAAAGACATGGCTTGGTAGTTCGGACTGGACTGTTCCCATGAGGCACAGGGTCAGAGCTGATTTGCATATAGCCAGTGTCTAACCCAGGGTGGTGTGGAGTGCAAAAAAACGATGGATTTAGGCCCAGATCCTTGTACTGGGGTGAATGTATGACATTGTTCTACATTCTGTCCATCAACTGTGTTTTTTGCAATTTTCCCCCCGAGTGGGCTGGGTATGCTCAGACGTGAGTCCCAGGCTCTCCACACCACTGGAGTCAAGCTATCCAGGCTGATGAAGGCTGATAGCCAGAAACCGGTCCTTGGATGCTTGATTCCGGTCTGGGAAATACATGGCTTGGTAGTTCGGACTGGACTGTTCCCATGAGGCACAGGGTCAGAGCTGATTTGCATATAGCCAGTGTCTAACCCAGGGTGGTGTGGAGTGCAAAAAAACGATGGATTTAGGCCCAGATCCTTGTACTGGAGTGAATGTATGACATTGTTCTACATTCTGTCCATCAACTGTGTTTTTTGCAATTTTCACCCCGAGTGGGCTGGGTATGCTCAGACGTGAGTCCCAGGCTCTCCACACCACTGGAGTCAAGCTATCCAGGCTGATGAAGGCTGATAGCCAGAAACCGGTCCTTGGATGCTTGATTCCGGTCTGGGAAAGACATGGCTTGGTAGTTCGGACTGGACTGTTCCCATGAGGCACAGGGTCAGAGCTTATTTGCATATAGCCAGTGTCTAACCCAGGGTGGCGTGGAGTGCAAAAAAACGATGGATTTAGGCCCAGATCCTTGTACTGGGGTGAATGTTTGACATTGTTCTACATTCTGTCCATCAACTGTGTTTTTTGCAATTTTCACCCTGAGTGGGCTGGGTATGCTCAGACGTGAGTCCCAGGCTCTCCACACCACTGGAGTCAAGCTATCCAGGCTGATGAAGGCTGATAGCCAGAAACCGGTCCTTGGATGCTTGATTCCGGTCTGGGAAAGACATGGCTTGGTAGTTCGGACTGGACTGTTCCCATGAGGCACAGGGTCAGAGCTGATTTGCATATAGCCAGTGTCTAACCCAGGGTGGTGTGGAGTGCAAAAAAACGATGGATTTAGGCTCAGATCCTTGTACTGGGGTGAATGTATGACATTGTTCTACATTCTGTCCATCAACTGTGTTTTTTGCAATGGTCTATTCTATGGGCACCGTGAAACCAAAAGAACTGAGTGCATACCTGCAAAAAACTGGACTGAAAACCACTTACTTTAGGGATCTATTTCTCAGACACTGCACGTTAGAAGCAGTTTCCATGAATTACTGTGTAGGGCAAGTAGGGAAATCTCTGAACATGTAACACCCCCAGCAGCACAGAAGATGGGTCGAAGTACTCACTGGCCCCTACCCATAGTGTGGTAGTGTGTGGGCTACTCAATTACACTTCCTAGTATTTACTCTTAATAGAAATAAAGACGTATTTCCTTTTTTAGACTATTACCTGCTTTGAGATTTATATTCATTGTTAATGGGACAATCACTAATTTACCTTAATGTTTTACCCTAAAATCAACCTTTGGGAATGATCGATGACTGATTGATCTCAATAACTCCTGAAAATGAAAGGCACAAATAGGCGGTTTTAGCAGTTCTTCGGGCTTGCAGTGCTACCTGGCTTCTGCAGTGCCAAGTAGAACAGAAATGTTTGCCACAATGACTGCCTACTTGTCGTTCAGTTCCTCAAACACCACTGCACAGGTGTGCAGGCATATCGTATCAAGGGAAGCATTTACTTCTGAAATGTCAAGTCCCCCTTCAGTAAAAGCTCATTCCTTAAAAAAGTAAACATAAAAGGCATTGGTAAAGCAACATGCCTGCCTTTAGTCCACAAATATATAGAAATATAGGTATACACGAATGCATGCATGCTATTTGTGGCACCTGCCTTGCTCATGTGCCAGCGGCCTCTTTGTTTACCTCTTACACGAGTGTTGTGTTTTATTCTCAAAGCGCGTGGGACAATCATAGGGGGCACAAAAAGAGACAGCATACATGAAGACATAGCTCAAATAGTGGTGTGCATTCATGTATGCCTGTGTTTGCATGCGCTTGCACACTAAACGAAACCTACTGGCTGTGCCAATGCTTGTTCATATTATCGTTCCCAAAACACAGCACCTGCCTTTCTTCACTATTGATGAATAGCGTGTTCTAGAAAGCAAACAGTGCCAAGAACAGTGGGCAGAGCCCTGGTGCACGTTTTCAAAGGAGTATTTCATCAGCACAATACAATGCAGCTGCCATGTGTTTTCCGAGCCTTGCCTAGCCTAGTCAGTTGAGCTGAGCATTAACACGTTCCTCATTTAGAACACTGATGTAAATGTTAAATAAATTTGGGACCAACAGGCACTCGTAGCACACCCCAAAAGCAACAAAGATTGTCTATTGCATTATGCATATGATGTGTAATAGTAATCCACGTGTTGCTGCTCAGCTCGGTCAGTATTGCCAGTAGGTTACCTGGTGCACCTTTACTCCACAGTGCCTCCGATCCCGCTTCTGTGCGTCGGTGGAGAAATCAAGTGTAGGGGGACTGCACCCCCGTTCTGTGAACAGCTATCCAATAATATAGGGGTGCTGTTGATACCCCTCTGGAATGGCCCTGAATTGCAGCGGTGCGAAATGAGGAGCCGGACAACCAGAAACAACATAAGTGTTCTTTGCAGCACACAGTGACAGCAGTAAGGAGCAAGCAAGCTGCGATGGGAAATCTACCCTAAAACGTAGAAACTAAAGTCCATGCTGATGAACAGTATACTGAAGACTTTAAAGTCTACCCGCTGAATGATGGTGGCTAGTGAAGTGAACAAAGTATTGGGTCCCTCTGCCTTAGGTGCCATTTTAAACTCAAGCAATGTGAACGTTCCCTTAGAGTAAATCGAAACCACAAACCTCAGATATCACATATATATATTAAGGACCTGGGAATCTTGGAAATTCAGGCGAAGGCAAAAGAATGGCCGAGGGCCAATCATTACTGATACAGTCCACAGCTCCCACACTGCAATGGTCTTTTCTCTCTGTTAAACACAGAATCGTTTCACTGTTCCACTAACATTAGATCCCTTCTGCCTCTGTCTCTGGGCCCTATATCAGGTGAAGCCTTGCGGCGTGGCTAAGCCATCCAAGATGGCGGACTTGCCCGAGTAGAGCTCCGCACGGCACCCTGCATAATCTGCAATCATCCTGTTAGGTGGGGCCCAACAGGGGTGTGAAACGGAGCCTACCCGCTGCCGAATGCCCAGCACGCAGGTAGAGATTGCTGGCGAGAATGCATGGGGGTCGCACCAAAAGATTTAAAGGACCTCTGCCTCGCGGCTGCTACCCCACAATGGCAGCCATCATGAACCTGGAGGGCCGTAGGCACTGGATCGGAGTGGAGTGGGGCTCCACCCCCGATCCAACACTGCACCCCGACTGCTGCCGCTGAACCGCTGCCACCAGGAAAGATGACGTAAGGAGCGGTCGGGGAGCTTGGCGGCAGGGAGTGGGAGTGACCGGATCATCGGTGAACACTTGAGACCGGAAGAGAGGCCTATATAAATAAGGACCCTTCCCCTCACGGCACCCCGACTAGGGCCACCGGGGCCGGACCCCTTGGGAATCCCCAAAAGACTCCCAGAATCGGACCTGGCCAAGCTCCAGGGACACACCATTGACGGCGGAGGAGACTGGGTGCGAGGCAGAATGGGGAGCCAAAAGCCGCGCAGAGCTGAGCCCGGAGATGCACCTATGCACGGTCCAACGAGCAGTCCGAGAAGCCCAGACAGAGTGACACTTAGCTAGGAAGAGAGAGTGGGCCGTTCCTCGCCCACCAACTGCTGCTCAGAGGGGGCCGGCCCCACCACCTCGGGCTCGGCGATCAACCCACCGGGAGCCTGGAGACGGTTTGGGCTCTGCATGGGGAGACGGTGAGTGAGCCCCCCCCGTTGTCTAGCAGAGGAGCTCCTCCTGGGGCTGGTCCGGATCGGGGCAACAGTGCGACCCTCTACTGAGGCACCTGACTCCCTCGGTACCCCTCCAGAGGAACAACCGGGGGCGAGACAGGTGAAAGCCGAAGGCCGCCGGAGCATCAAAGAGGAATAGAGGTACAAGACTTTGGATCCACCCGGAGGTGGGAGGGACCGCTGCTCCACCCCGAGGCAGGGACACCTGGTTGCTACCGCACTAGGCCCAGAAGACAGGGCCAATCTGAAAACTCTCGGCCAGGCCGCAAGCCAGATAAGCAGCATACCAGAACACCAGAATCGTGGAACACAAGTGGGCAGGGGGACAAGGCTAAGAAAGCCCATCGAAGCACTACGTAGGCAAAGGCCCAACAGAGGTAAACCAACATACTGCATCCGCCATGCTGGCCGGTGCCGGGCCCTGGAGCACACGTGAGACGGTGACCATCCAGTGGGACTCGGGCCAAATTATTCCTCAAGCAAACGAAGACATGGGAGTCTCAGGTCTACGCACTGTTCAACCCTGGAGATCGCTCCAACAGGGGTACCTCCAATTAGGACACAATCCCATCTTGCCTAAATGCTACCGAACAGGGGACGAATATGCAGGATGGGAAATCTTTTGTGAAGGACTACTAAGCCATTCTTAAACCAAAGAATCCAATATCTCCACTCACTCTTATCTCCCGGAGGCTGCCTCGACAAGCCAAAAGACTCACTAGGAGTTAGCAGCAGTAACTTGTCAGTGCCATAAATGGCGGACATCACCAGACAGTTCCGGGTGTCACATAAGAGAGAGGTCCCACCACACCACCGAATACACCATGGAGTGCCCACGCCACACCGCAGGATCTCAGACGCTGGCCCGTGATCGACATCTGCCCCTGATGATCTCCGATCGGCCCCCAGCAGTCGAGCCGGCTATGCCACAGTCGGTGCCCGACAAGCTGGACTAAGTACTAGTGGCGTTTGAGCACTCACGAGCCACAATGGAGGATAGGACAAAGTACTAGTGGCAATTGAGCACTCACAAGCCACAATGGAGGATAGGTTTGGGGCCTTGTCTTTGGACCTTGGCCTGCTACGTGATGACCACCATAAGCTAGCTGATAGAGTAACAGATTGTGAGAGGACCCTAGCCACCCATCAGCCGTTAGCAAAGTCACAGCAGGAAGCCCTACAGGACCTCAAGACCCGTATCAACAGGACGGAAGAGTGAGCAGACGACTTAGAAGGGAGGTCTCAGCGAAGCAACATCCAGAAGGGGCTGAAGGATCCAATCTGTTGAAATTCATAGAGACATGGCTCAAGTCATTCCCTCCAGATACTGAACTCACGCCCTTCTTTTCAGTGGAAAGAGCCCAAAGTGTTCTGGCCCATCGACCTCCACCGTGGGATGTTCCCACGACCACTGCTCCTAAAGCTGCTCCACTTTTGGGACCGGGACGCTGTGCTGAGAGTGGCCAGGCAACATGGGCCGCTTCAGGTGGAAGACAAACAAGTGATGGTCTTCCTGGACTATTCCAGGGCGGTGCAACAACAGCGGGCCTCTTTCCTGGAGGAAAAACTGGTGCTCCGCCAGAAGGGAATGCAATATTTGCTTCTTTTTCCAGCCCGCCTCAGGATCATACACGATGGGGAAACTAAGTTCTTAGTGGACTCGAAGGCAGAGTTTGACTGGATGGACCTCCATGATATGGATGTCCCCCCGGGATGTGACCCCTGGCATGCAGGAGCCACGACGCAGGCGTAAAAAAGGGGAGAAGAACCTTCCAGCGAAGGGGACTTAAACACCGAAGGCTGGCAGTTGGCTCCCCCATACTCAAAGAAAAGATAGCAGAAAGGAGAAGAGCCATCCAAGCGGTGGCAAATCTGGATCCGGCCCAGACTGGCTCGGGCAGGGAAGGTGGCCCATACATCTTCTCATCCGAAGAAGAATTCCAGGGACAAAAGTATTTCCCGGGCAGACTCAATGACCCCTCCCCTGATGACCCCGTAAACGGCAGATACACTAATTTGAGGGAGCACGATATCCAGGATCACAATTCATTCCTTTCTTCCAGGCCCTCTTCCGACTGGGGTTCCCACCCTGCCCAAGCCTGGGGGAAAAACAGGCAGAGACCGCACTACAACTAGTCATCTCGCAGCCTTTTTTTCTAAGCACAATGGACCCCACTGATACCACACCTGGGAACTAATTTTTTTTTTTTTTTTATTTATTTAGAGTTTTCTATAGCGCGAACCAGACCCAAGGTAGGGTATCAGAGCACTTTACTTAGTGAGCAAGGTATGAATAGCACATATAGTAAAAACATGGCATACAAAAACAACACATACAAAGTAACAATAAAGCATAACAGAGTTCAGGGGATAAACGCAGATTAGAGAATTGTTCTGAGCAGTAAGAATCAATTCGAGATTGTGCAGGTCTTAGCTTCAGAATATCAGTGGATGGAGAGTAAAGGCAAGTTTGAGGTTGTAAGCTGGCGTGGTGTTTGTGCGGATTTTAAGGGAGGAATTTGCTCATCAAGAATAATTTAGCTTCCTTTTTGAAGAGAGGTGTCGAGGCTATTTTTCTGATGAATAGCGGAAGCGAGTTCAAAATTCTTGGCGCTGCTCCAGAAAATGCTCTTTTGGAGGTTTTAGTCTTGTTGAACCGCGAGGGTTTCAGGAGTAGATTATATGCACTCCTAGAATGTCTGTTTCCTCAAGATAAGGTACGTTTTTGGGCTAGGTACTGAGGGGTGTTGTGGTGTAACGCCTTCTGAGTGATGCAAGCCATCTTTAAGTGTATACAAGCTTCATAGGGTAGCCAGTTGAGTGCCTTCAGGTGTGGCGATATGTGGTCAAATTTCCTAGATCCTGTTATCAGTCTTGCTGCGGCATTTAGACTGGCTTTTAGAGGGGTGGTAGAGATGTTGGGAAGCCCTGAGAGGGTAGAACATCCGCACTCCAAACTCGATATGACTAAAGACTGAAGTGCAGTTTTGAGTACCCGGTTCTCGATGAATGGCTTAATTTTTGTGAGATAGCTGAGGTGAAAGCGGGCATTTTCAGCCATCAAGTTGATGTGAGCTTGCAAGTTAAGGTTCTTATCCAATGTGATTCCAAGTGATATTGTGGAATCCATCAACGTTGGCATGCAGTTCAGAGCAGTGATCATTTTGGTCCATTCCTTTGTTTCTCGGGAGTTATCGGGGGGGAGATTAAAAGAAATTCAGTTTTTTGTGAGTTTAGCTCGAGGAAGTTGGCCGTTAACCATTTGACATTTTTTTAGAGAGCTAGATTCATTGTCTTTATCTCTTCAATGGAGGTGCTCTTAATGTAAAGTTGAGTGTCGTTTGCGTACATGTGGTAGGAGATGTTCGCCTGCTGTAGTAGATCGGTAAGTGGTTCACATATCAGTTGAATAGAGTGGGGGAAAGGGTAGAGCCTTGCGGTACTCCTAGTAGTTAGGTGAGGAGAGAGAAAGAATCTTGTCGGTCATGAACGATTGCGTTCTGTTTTCCAGAAAGGATTTGAACCATAGAAGGACTGTGCCAGATAAACCCATCCTGTTTTCTAGTCTTCTTAGAAGTTTGTTGTGATTGACCGTATCGAAGGCTGATGAGAGGTCGAGCAGGACTAGTAGGCAAGTTTCATTGTGGTCAGGAGCTAGGAGGGCATCGTCAACTATATGCAGGATGGCTGTTTATGTGCTATGGCCAGGTCTGAAACCTGATTGGTAGATGTTCAGTAGATTGAAGTTTGTGATGTGTTGGTTCAGTTGTTGCTGAACACATTTTTCCAAGACCTTTGCTAGCATGAGAATGTTGGTTATTGGTCGGAAGTTGTTGGGGTTGGAGGTGTTAGTTGTCGTTTGTTTTAGGATTGGGGTGACTGGGCCAGTTTTTATGCAGAGACTGCTATAGGCAACAGAATAGCTCCCTGAGCACACAGCCCCCCACACAATACATTAGACTGTTAGCTCCATGCACAGTTTGGACGTATCGCCAGATGTGATAGGTCCGCAATGTTGGTGCCTGGTCCCCTTGAAATGGTTATACTTCCTTTCAGGTATCCCCCACTCCCACAAATGTTATTCCATCCAGGGTGAGCATCTTCATCAGACGGCATCACAGGATAGGGGGCGGGGGTAGGATCAGAACACACTCGGACATGCCTACGACTGCAGACACTAGTATCTTGTCCCTAAATGTTCGGGGAATGCACACAGCACGCAAAAGGCATGCGGTTTACTCCAATGCTAAATGCCAGAAAGCGCAGATAATACTGTTACATGAGATGCACTTCACAAAGGTCGAATTGGAACGCGTGCAAAAGCACTGGCATGGCACTTTCTGCGCCACTAAATACTCCACGTTTGTGCGTGGAGCGCTGATTTGGCTCAGGCCAGGGATCCCGTTCAAGGAAACGCATGGGGTGGTGGACAAAGAGAGGCAGTATGCCTTCATGGAAGTGCTCCTGGACGACCATCCCTACTCCTAGGCAGTATTTACGCCCCAAACACTGATCATTGGAAGTTCTGGGACTCTCTATCAACAACCCTGACACAATTCACAATATTGCCCTGGGTATTAGGTGGCGCCTACAACTGCAAGCTGGACCTAACCCTGGATTGCTCGCACCCCCCGAACGTCGGCTCCCCTGCCAAAGCCCAAATGGAGCGATTCCGATCATGGCACCCCATTGGTCTTTTACAGACGTATGGTGGAACTGAATTCCATCCTCTACACTGTATTCTTTCCACTCGATACTCCACAATCTACGGGAATGCCTGAACCGGTTCCTGTGTTCACCGACAATACTCCCTATGGCCCGGCAAGTAGATTACCTTGGATGTGTGGTCTCTGATCACGACGGGTATCTTCTAACCCTCCAATGACGGCCACCATATCCACCAGTCCCCACCTGGAAACTGCAGCGGGAATGCCTGCAAGACCCAGTCTTCCGCCATAACAAAGCAAACAGTAATGAAGAATATCATGTGACCAATGCCAACACGGCTTCCACCAGGACGCTGGAGTGGGATGCCTACAGGTTGGTCATTAGAGGGGCCTGCATCAGGCAGAACGCCGGAGTCCGCTGGACACTCAACCGAAGCTTGCAGAAAGCAGTGCAGGAACTAGCAGCCGTGACCAAGGCATCAGACGCGGGCTTGGCGACCCCAGCCCGTGCCGCAGAAGCCAAGATGGTGTATGCGGAAGGATTAGCAGACCTACAAAAATACAATTTCAAACTATATGCACTCAGGAAGCATAGGGAGGGGGATAGATCAGGGGAACTTCTCACCTGGCTTGCCCACCAGAACCAGGACATGCTACCAATCACCGAGATAGTGGGCCCCCAGTTGGCAGGGTGGCCACTTCACAGACAGATATCCTAGAGCTCTTCTAGGACCATTACGCAACAATATACAAGAGCCCTGAACAGGGCTATCAGGAACACGTTGATTACTTCCTAGTGCCCCTCAACATACCCCAAATTCCGAGTGAGGAAAATACTCTCCTCGAGACAGTGAGCACACCCTCAGATGTGAAGCAAAGAATTCAGGTCCTAGCCTGGAACAAAGCCCCTGGGCAAGACGGCCTACCCCTAGAATACTAAAGTGTCTTCACCATGTTATTGGCACCAAAACTGGCAGACATGTACGAGGCAGCGCTAGAGGAAGGGGAATTACCTGGCTCACTGTGGGAATCTCTCATTGTCTTGATTCTGAAGCCTGAGCGAGATGTGATACAGCTGACCTCATATAGGCCAATAACGTTATTATCCGTTAATTGCAAGATCTAGGCAAGATTCTGGCAGACCGACTGAGCCCAATGCTCCCGCTATTAATACACCCAGACCAGAACAGGTCTGTGCCGGGTAGGAATACTTCACAAAATATCTGCAGGCTCTCTCATGTCCAGGACCAGGCTTCAGGTTGTTACCGCAGGGCGGCTTGCCTGATCCTGGACTTGGAAAAGTCTTTTGACACCCTGACCTGGCCATACCTCTTCGGGACACTGCAACGGATGAGGCTGGGCCCCACCTTCAGAGCACAAGTGAAGCTATTATACACGAACCTTACGTCCAAGGTACGTCTGGATAATCACATCTCGCCGCCCCTCCAGATAGGGAGAGGCATCCGGCAGGGCTGCCCCCTCTCCCATTTATTATTCGCCATGGCAATGGAGCCTCTCACGATACGGCTGTGCCGGGATGGAGAAGCGTTGGGCATCCCAATAGCGGGTACTACGTATATCATGTCTCCTTATGTGGATGACCTGTTGCTTTCTATATGGGATATTGCTGCGGATCTCCTCCCCATATGGAACACACTTTCGCTCCAATGGCTGCCTCGATGGACTGCGGGATGACATCTGGGGGAAACCGCCTCGGGAATGGGATCCATGGAATTGCAGACTATTTGCTGCCTGCTCCTTCCCAGCACCCGTTCTAAGTTGACATATCCTATTCAGGTGATGGTTGAACATGCAAGCATGTCACACATTCATTGCATGTCTGGTGAGACCCTCCTATACACCCCTCTTCTCCCACTAGCAGGACTCCCTAGAAGCGGAGGAGATTACACCGCCCGAACAATGCACATTTGGAAATACCATTCTGTCCTGGAGGTGGGTCAACTGCTTCCCTTCAACCAGCTCGCGGAAGAGACAGGCCTCCCACGAGGGCAGTTCCTGTTCCACAGACAAATAACCCTAAATTGCCGCAGCCTCTGGGACCTCTCAGAGGGGGAACCCGCAATGCACCCGGTACTCCACGCGGTACTCAATATGGGCATGGGCTGACATCTAATCATATGGCTTTATAAAGCAATTTGAGATCTCACACCCACTACACTTACCTCATTACGACAGAAATGAGAGGAGGAAATAGGGCATCCACTACATGATAAGGAATGGGAAGAAGCCCTAGAATACCCGAAGAAAGTGTCCCACAATGCTTGGTTTAAAAACATACAGTTCTCCATACTACACCAAGCCTATCTTACCCCAGCAGAACTCCAACGGTTCTACCCAGACACAAAATTCCTCTGCCCAAGATGTCAAACCCTGGACGCAACATTTAAACACATGTTTTGACTCGGCCCCATGATACAGTCCTATTGGAGTACAGTACACAAGACACTACGGGAATTAACAGGGCTCACTGACATTCACACCTGGGCAGCCAGCGGGATTGGGATATTCTGCAGAAGAAAGACCCTTAAGGTTCAGACACGCTTTGCCTCCCTAACCCTTCTACTGGCAAAGGGAGGGATCACACTGTACTGGAGAGCCCCAGAAGGACCCCCACTAGCAGCCTGCACAGGGGCAGTTAGCAAATGGGGTTCGGCAGTTGGGGACATGATCAAGTGGGAGGAGGTACAAGGAGCGCGCAAGAAACATATTTCCATGAAGTGGGCTACACTACTACGCCAATTCAGACACCACGCAGTAAGCACCCAGCAAACGCCACTACAGACCACTACGACTGGAGCCCCAAGCCAAGATATACAAGTTCAGCCCGACCCGCATACCAGTAACACCGCGGATACCTCCAGGCATCACAATAGCACGTGACCTGGCAGCACCCCACAGGAAGGAATAGACCTACACATAGCGCTTACACCCATCTGCCCCTTGCTTTAGGAGAGCCTTGTTCCCCTCTCCCCATCCCCTACACAAAAGTATATGCAACAACATAACCCTCTCACTTCCAGATGCCCACAGATGAAGATGATCTCACTTTCCTCACCCCAATCACCTCAGGTTTTTACCCTAGTTCGTTATCCAAGCTGGTAGTTTCAGGGACCGGATGCCGTACAAGTCACATGACTCGTATTATCGCTATATTAAGACACACTGCGACACTGCACGACCACAGCAGGGAGACTAATAGCTAATCCCACTACACATGTAAATTATCACACCCCTGATGGACTGGTAAACATATACTGCGAAATCATGATAATCGTGACAATTGAGACAATTATGACAATGGAAGCTGTTTCGGAAGATTCCAAAAAATTGTTTTTTTTTTAAATCAAGTGACGCCTTGCTTTAGCCTCAGCAGTGTGAAATAATGTTATATAATAGAACTGTGTGCGGCGGAGCGTCTCACCATATGGCCAGCCAGGCACTTCATTTCTTGTCAGGACCACGGGCACTGGTGCAAGTGATGGCTGCCTGAGGGAGGGCCAGGCCCTTCATTAAACGCAGAACTTTTGTCTGCAGGTTACTCAAAAGGCTGCCCAGTTGCTCTCTCAAATCACCTACTTTTGAGCCCATTACTGCCGAACATTTTGACCTACTTTGGCTGTCAGTCCGCTGTAGGATACAATTAAAAAGTGCCACAGTCATGTTTGATTCTCTGATTGAAAAGACATCAGGGTTTAGCTTTTAAGATTAGTTTTATTCGTTTCCGTAGAATTTGACTTTACGCTCCGTATCTCATTTCGAAGAGAAGTGGAGTTTTTACACAAATTAGGGATTATATGCTCAGGAGTGTAAATTACACAAAGATGAATATTTAAATAAACTTTGGCAATACTATCAACTTAAATATTTGTCTACTCTGCAGAGGACACCAGTCTGGAAGCGAGGACGGTGAGTTGTGCAACAGGCGAACTAAAGAAAAAGAATATTAGTGGAGTGGGTACCACTCTTAGAAGAAGAGGGGGCTTCTCAGTCCGTCACGTCAGGGTCATTGATGAAACACGGCCTGTCTCCTCGTTTCCACTTTATTTGCCTTTGGGATATCATGTTCCAATCTGTTCATGCTGCAGGTATCGGCGCTTTGGGCTCAAAGTGAACGTTATTCAGCACTTTTTGTAATCTCAAAGTTCATAGAAAGACGCCATAACTGTGCTTTCAAACTTCTGTTTCAAAAGAAAATGTTTCAAATGTTTTTATTTCATTTGAACATCAGAGTTGGGGCAAAGTCCTTCACTTTTTATGGATATCTTTGCTCTTTGTGCAGTGCTTGCTTTGCTTACAAATGATATCAGTGTCAAGTGCTCTGTGATGACGCGCGTGCCTGCGGGTTTCAGGGCTCTGTCCTGGAAGCTGTACGTAGTGACCTTCACCGGCGGTAGATTCAGGTAGTACCGCGGCCTAACGTCAGTGCCTTGGTACGGTACTAGATGTACTGGAGCTTCACTTCAGCCATTGTGCAGCTGGACTACGCATGGGAGCCTCAGAAACAAATTTAGACTAGCAGCTGGAGCACGCATTGTCAGAGGCATGGATGGGGCCTGGGGCGTCTATTACTGTGGTCGTGTGTGAGTCTGCTGAATCGGTCAGACCTCTGGGAAGTATCTAGGCAGCATGTGGACCACAGGGCAGACGAGCACACTAGACACAGAACGAAACCAACCATTTGAGTTCCAAAGCCAGCCCATCTCTCTCTCTTTCTCTTTCTCCCTCTCACACACATACACACCCACGTGGTTCAGTCGTTGAGCCTTCCTCTATGCTGGTGGAACATACCATACCGAACAGTATGCACACCCACCCTAGCGGGAGTGGCGTTACTCTTAGCCAGTGTGATACCTGAGCACACTATCCATGCCTATGTTGCTGCTCTCGCTTTGAGGAGTGTACCTGTGTGAGGCTGCTTCTCTCTTGCATTCTGGCCATGTGATCTGTAGAGCCATAAGGATAATTGGCAGCTATCTTACAATAGGGTTGCCATTGTCTTCATTGTAAAATCTCATTAATTTCTAAGATGACAACTATTTATCATTATGATGCTTAGAAATATGCATAGGTAGGTATCCCTGATTTGTATATCACCCATACCCTGCCAGGGTGCCAAGAAAGAACTTTCACCTGTCAACTAGTCTGCTCTCTGCTCTGAAGATGCCTGATTCATGTAAAGGAAAGTGGAGTGATTCCCTTTCTAAGACCCTGGTAGAAATGGGGTTCTCTAGTTGGCAATGGTTTGCACCTTTGTCCAAGTAGGGACTCTTCTTCCTAGCCAGGGTAAGGGGGATACACTTCTAAAATAACCCCTGCTCACCCCCTTGGTAGCTTGGCAGAAGCAGAGTGATAGCAAAAGTGCACACATACAGTAATACAGTGAAAACACCAATTTAGAAAAATAAGCAATGTTTATCTAAACCAAACAAGACCAAAACAACAAAAATTCACAATACAATAATAAAAATATGACTTTCAAAAGTGATGTGGCAGTTCCTTACTGAAGGGGAGGTGATGCATTGGTTTCTTACTGTGTGGGGAGGTGGTGCGTCGGCTTCTAACTGCGGCCCCGGCGTTCCTGCTGGCGTGGCGCCCAGATGCGATGCATGTGGATAGGGGATGCGGCTGTTTCTCCAGCCGGGGTCCCACGATGCATTGGTTCTTGCACAGCCGCACGGCCTGTGTCAGAATTGGTGCAGTGATCTCAGTCTTTGTAGGCCAGTGCACTCGATGCGGCGTGTGGAGATTTCTCCAGCCTCGGGCAGGTGCTGCGTCAATTTCTTCGGCGATGCATTGAAAACAGTTGCGGATGCGTCCTGCTTCTCTTCGTTGAGTTACTTGTCCAGCTCCCAACAACAGGAACAAACTCCAGAGCCCCAGAACAGCAACAGGCACCTCTTGGCTGGTCAGAACTTTCAGCAAGGGAGTTCAGGGGAGCTGGGGTGAAGTCTTTATGTCCCTGAGACTTCAGAACAGGAGGCAAGCTCTACTTCAAGCCACTGCAAGACAACCCCAGACAGCACACACCAAAGGAGCTGTACTTCTTCTCCTTGGCAAAGGTTCCTCTTGAATCCCAGAAGTAAAAATGGACGACTTTTTTTTAACCCTGAGACTTCCTACAGAAGGCAAGCTCTACTTCTAGCCCCTGGAGAAAACTCTAACAGCAGGATGATGAAAGCACAGTCCAGTCCTTTCCCTGCCCAAGACAGAAGCAACCACTGCAGACCAACCCCAACAGCACGCAGCACAGGGGCAGTACTCCTCCTCCATCTTTCTCGGTTCTTCTTCCTGGCAGGATCCTTAGTTCAGCAGTAATCTCTTTTTGTAGCACAACATCCTTTGTTTTCTGGTGGCAGAGAAGCCCTTTGCCCAGCCAAAACCAGTTCTGTCCTCTCTGGTGCAGCTGCCCGGCAGGAGGTGGAGACAGCATTGTCCAAGGCAGACCAGGCCCATTCAGGTGTAAAAGAAATCTCCTCCCCCTACTCTGAATGCGGTGCAGGTCTTTTTAGCCCAGCCTCGTCTCATCCAGGAAAGGTAGGACACACATGAACCCCCCCCCCCCCCACGGTGGCCATCTGAGAGAATGCAGATCCCCAGCCCCTGCCATTAAAAAGCCAGACAGTCAATACACAAACCAAGCAGAGGTACACTTTCAAAAAGTGGTATTTTCAAACACACAATACAAAAATCATCTTTACTAAAAGATGCATTTGTATATTCTGAGTTCACGCATACATCTTTCTATCTTGTCCCAATGGAAAGTTATCCGTATAAGATGTTATAAATAAAATCCCATTCTATCCTATGTGACAGATAGCCTTTCAATAGTGAAATATGAAATTGGCAGTATTTTACTATCAGGACATGCCACACACATCAGTGCATGTCCTTCCTATCACATACACTGCACCCTGCCCACAGGGGTACCTTGGGCCTACCTGATGGATGTCTTACATGTTATAAAAGGGAAGGTTAGAGCCTGGCAAGTGGGTGCACTTGCCAAGCCGACATGGCAGTACCAAACTGCACACAGACACTGCAGTGGCAGGTCTGAGTTCCATTAAAAGACTGCTCATGTGGGTGGCATAATTAGTGCTGTAGGCCCACTAGCAGCATTTGATTTACAGGCCCTGGACACACACAGTGCACCGTAATAGGGACTTACCAGTAAATCAAATATGGCAATCATGGAATCACCAATCCATAAATACAATTTACAGGGAGAGCATATGCACTTTAGCACTGATCAACAGTGGTAAAGTACCCAGAGTTATAAAACCAACAAAAACAGGTCGGAAACAGAAGGCCAAAAAGCAGAAAGTCTGGGGTTAAACCCGCTGGAAAAGCCAGGTCTAACAGCCCACTTTGGTTGTTCCTTATTTTTTATTTTTACACATTTTAGGCAGGCTGACTCTGCTTTGTGTAGCCAGACATTTGTTTTATGACGTTGTTTTAGAAACACACGGACCATGTTGTTCATTATTCAGAGGCTCTTCTGTCTGCACATCTTCAAGGTTGCTCAGAATAGACAACAACATGAGTCATTTTTTCTATGCTCGGTCAGCAACAAATCCTAATGTTTTAAAATGAACATGGTGGCACAGCTGCAGCTTTCCAACACAGACGTTTTCAACCTAGTAGTTTTTATTATATAAACTAGTTCTTGACAGAGGACAATTCTGGCAGAGGAGCAGGGGTCTTGGGACGAATGCCTGCAGAGCATGACATGCAGCTTTGTGTAAATTGAGTTTACACTCAAGAGAGGGACAACCTAACCACACAGGTATGGGGTCTGTTGCCATTCCAGAGATCCCCAATATATATTCCTCTGCTTACATAGTGATGGTAGACTTAGACAGATAGATAATTTACCATAGTTGGGGTGTTTATTTGATACAGCCTGATAGTAATGTTAATCACTCTGTTTAGTTGCATCTGCTTAGCGATCTCAGCTCATCTGCTTCATAATAGACTACAACAGTTTCAATAAATGTATTGTAAACGTTGTTTGTGTCTTTTTGATGTTTACTATGGACATGCATGAGAGGAAGTGAGTGACGAAAGGTGAAGACCTGTTTCCACAGTTCCCTAGGGGACTAGAGTGTCGTGTTCCCGGTTGCCAACATTACCTGCTACTCTGTTTTGGAGGGAGGACCTGGCCTGGCAGTTCAGGCTGGACTGTTCCCATTGAGCGCAGGGTCAAGACTGATTTTCATATGGCTGGATTCAAACTGGAATGGCATGGGGAGCAAACAAAATGATGGATTTAGGCCCAGATCTGCGTACTGGGGTGAATGTATGACATTGTTCTCCATTCTGTCCATCAATTGTTCTTTTTGCATTTACAACCCCCATGGGGGGCATAAAGCCCACTAGACACCAGAGATATGTTATATGCATGTCAGAGAGTGGCCCCATAGACAAGAGTTGCTGCCCTTTTTTCTAGGGACACCGCTTGGTTGTTTCTGCCACTTTGGGGGCAGATCAGCAATATGTTTAGGCTCATATGACCCCAAGGGGAGCTGAAAACCACTAGATACCAGGGAAAGTTCCTATGTGTGTGTGAGCTGGAGTTCTGCTGATGATCTGCGTGTACTGGCATTTGGCTGTCTGTGTGCGTACTGGCATTTTGCTGGCAGTGTGTAAGGACATGCACTTGGCTTGGCTGTGTGTGGACTAGTGATAGGTGGTGGTGTGTGTAGACTGGTGCTTGCCTGGCTGTGTGCGTGGACTGACACTTGGCTGGCGGTGTGCGTGTACTGGTGCTTGGCTGATGGTGTGCATGAATGGTGCTTGGCAGGCAGTGTGTGTGAATTTTGCTTGGCTGGTGGTGTGCGTGGATGGCCCCTGGCTGGTGGTGTGCGCAGAGGCTGCTCATCCTTTATGGCGGAGGAGCTTCCTCCCCCAAAATGGCAGGAAAGGAAAAATAAAACAATGATAAACACTTGTTTTATTTTTCCTTTCTTGCCTAGTCTTGGGGGTGGGGCCAGGGGGGGCGTGATTGAGGGGAGTGTTAGATGCACTCCCTTCACTGCGCATGACAGCTTGGCTGGCTGTCTCAGGCCAACCAAACAATCATATGCAGTGAAAGCTCTCTCCAATCCAGCAATGCAGCTGGGTTGGAGAGAGCAGGCACAGACTCACAGTCTGTCCTGGAGAGCCAATTTAGAGTGCTCAGACCAATCCTGAAGCTGCTCTCATACAGGAGAGCAGCTTCAGGATTGGTCGCATGGCATTTTGGGAGCCTGTGCTGTCTGGAGAAGAGTGCGACGCAGGCAGTTGCAAGTAAGGTAAAACATTTTTTTTCCACCTGTGACCCTATACCCCGCCCCACCTCCCCCACCTGCCCCGCCCACCCCAAGGCTTACCCAGCACAATGGCCGCACCTGGGTGTGTGTGGACTGGCGGTGTGGATTGTGTGGATCCCCCAATGTTTATGTTATGTTGAGCCGCAAACCTCAACTTTAGCTAAAAACCCATGTTTTCCTTATAGTTCCGTGGGGGAAAGCTGTAGGATCACCGCACCACTACAAATTTCCTAACACCCAGCAATCCCCTCGGTCTATCGATCAAAATGATACCTCACCTCTTTGGGTGCCCAAAGCAGAGCCAGCCTAAAAACCTACAAAGAAACTGCCCTTTTAGATCCACATTGGTTCCCCCGCTATCTCTACAGATTTTGGCCCTTCCCTGTCACAGGCACTTGGCCCACCCACACAAGTGAGGTTTTTATTTTTATTGGGAGTCCAAGAGGAATGGTGAGTGGAAGAAATTTGTGCCTTTGCTGTGATCCCACAACTTTCTCACACAAAAATGTTAGGAAAATGTGACTTTTTAGCTAAATTTGAGGTTTGCAGGGGCTTCTGGGTAAGAAAATGTAGGGGATCTATGCAAGCCAGACCTCCCTCAATTCCCTTGGGTGTCTAGGTTTCAGAAATGTCTGGGTTTGGTTTGTTTACCTACATGGCTGCCAAGCCCAGGACCTGGGTTTTTTGGTCCTGGGCTCAGCGGCCAACTAAGGAAACATACCAAACCCTGTTCTGAAAACTAGACACCCAGGGGAGTCCAGGTAGGTGTGGCTTGCATGGATACCCCAACATTTCTCTACCCAGAATCTCCTGCAAACCTCAGAATTAGCTACAAAAAATAAAATGTTCCTCACTTTTCTGTGTGGGAAAGTTATGGGATCACCGGACTGTCACAACCTTCCTATCACTCAGTATTCCTCCAGACCTGCCGATACAAATGGTACCTCATTTGCGTGGGTAGGCCTCGTGCCCGTAGCAGAAAATGGCCCAATACTTACTGTGGAGAATTCAAAATTATCAATCGTAAATCTATCAGTTTTGTAAGAAGTCACTTGTGTTTTTGGACTTGGGCTCAGCTGCCATCAGACACCCAGAGAATTCGAGGGAGGTGCAGCTTGTGTGAATCTCCCAACATTTACCTACACAGAATCCCCTGCAAACCTCCAATTTAGCTAAAAAAAACGAATTTTCCTAAATTTTCTGTGTATGAAAGTTGTGGTATCACTGGGCCGCTACAAATTTCCTACCACCCAAAAATGGTACCTCACTTGTGTGGGTAGGCCTCTAGTGCCTGTGACAGGAAATGGGCAAGAACTTACTGTGGAGACTTTAAAATTATCTATTGTAAAATACCTGGTTTTGCTAGGGAGTCACCTGTGTTTTTGGTCCCAGGCTCAGCAGCCATCTAAGCAAACCTACCAAACCCAGACATTTCTGAAAAAGTAGACACCCAAGGGAGTCTACGAAGGTGTGGCTTGCGTGGATCTCCCAACATTTTCCTTCCCAGAATCCCCTGCAAACCACAAATTTAGCTAAAAAGATCACATTTTCCTTGCATTTTTGTGTGGGAAATTTGTGGGATAACTGAGATGAAAAAAATGTCCTACCACCCAACATTCCCCTAGGCCTCCCAATAAAAATGGTACCTCACTTGTGTGGGTGGGCCAAGTACTTGCAACAGGGAAGGGCCCAAAAAACGCAGGTGACTCCCTCGTAAAACCCGATAGTTTTGTTATAGATAATGTTGGTGTCTCCACAATACGTTTTGGGCCCTTCCCTGGTACGGGTACTTGACCCATCTACACAAATGAGGTACCAGTTTTATCGGAAGACCTAGGGGAACGTTGGGTGGTAGGAAATTTGTGTGTCAGCCTGGGTACCCAAACACATTGTTTTCTTTTTGCTAATCAATGGCCATTACCTTCTAAAATGCTCAGCCACAGAAATGGTTGAGGAGGTGTTAACACATCATTGGTCTTCCCTTAGACTGAAAAGACTTGTCCTTTGTGAACATTTCAGCTGTTCCAGTAACTCATGGAATAATTTGGGAGAAAGTACCTTACAACATTTTCGTAGCTACGGAAATACTGCATATTCCTTACATTTTTAAGATATCTATAGGACCTTTTTTTTAAATTTTGCTAATTATGTTGAAATGTTCTGTTACCATCATTATGGACTCATTGCTGACATCGAGACAATGTTTAAAGCACAGTTTTTAATTACACACAATGGGAACATTGTCCGGCTCCCCCAAAAGGGAGCTCAAAAACATATAGGGATTAATTCACATATTTGTCTGCCCATGATTCATTAGACCCAAAATCTTATCATTTTAAGCTTGTCCCCACACCAGCAAATAAATATATGCTGACACAAACCAATCTAATATATACAGATTTGTTTGTCAATGAATTAGCCTTGAACAGCTATGAGTATTGGAAAGATACAATTGAAACAAAATCCATTTGGGGTTTCAAATCTTGGCAGATTCGGTTACAGACACCTTATTTAGACCCTGTTTGCTTTCCGCCCAAATCTAAATGAAACAATTCAGCAGAATACTTGTCTAGGATTTTCTAAAACCAAATACATGAATTCAAGAAATATCCCTTCTGTTGCCCGATTCAACAATTGGCAATATTTATCAAATTACACTGAAGAGTAGCTCAATAGTACAATACGAAATGGTACATTTAGTTTCACACTGTCAGGTCAAAATGAGGGGTTATTGTGGTCAGTGGACACAAATGATTGTTAGACTTGTTTTTTAAAATTCCACACCAAGGTTTAAGGCAAGTAGACCTGACCCCCGTTATTCCCAATCTCAACACTTGGTTACTGTCACCACCTATTAGGTGGGGAAATTGTATCAACAATGGTTAGAACATTTCACACTGTCTGCAGTAAAACATCTTTCTCTCCTATCGGAGGACATGGACCTATCAGATTTTTTTAGTTGGGTTTTAAGTCTCTGTGTTAAAAAAGATTAATTAATGCAACTTGCAATGAAATTTGGAAAGCGTCACAATAGAAGTAGTTACATATTTAAGGCAAATTGATCGAGATCATTTGGATACAGTACTTTATGTTGTTGATACTGGATTTAATAGGTTATTTCCTCACATTTACAGTATGAATAACATTGTCTTTTCAATATTATGCGAAATGGCGTCTTCATTATACCATGGACAAAGTCGGCTTAGGTCTATTATGCAATTTAGTTGGACACTTCAGCTCCTTAAGAATGCCCGCATCCTATGACCTTATCTAAATTCAACACACCAATTATTGCCTTTCAATCTGGCACATTGGCAGGGACTCATGGCCAAAAAGGATACCACTTACACAATGTCATGCTTCGAGAAGCTAGAGCAATAGCCCTTTACTGTAGCGGAGACACCATCCGTGGTGTGGCTAATACAGGGCATAGTATTCTTGCCAATTTCAACATTCCAGTGAATATTTTCTTTGAAACATTTCTGGATAGGTAGATATGGGGCCCTACGAGGGAGCTTTATTCATGGGTTGTGGTCACTCTCTTTCATTTACCATTGTGAATGGGCGGACAGAGAGGAGTTCCTTACTGGAAATGAATGCGACTCTTTTGTCGGCCACTCACTTGTTTGTAAACACGTTATCATAGACGGTTCCTGTAATGCTTCAGTACTGAATCTGGCCTGTTTTATATATGGAACACCAGCCCCTTCAATTCTCCCACTCATTACAGTCCTTTCTAATGGTAGTTATTTAATGTTAAATGATCAAGACTGTTGCGGCATGAAGCAGGAATGATGTATGTCCTTTCGGTTTCCCAGATAGTGACCTGCTGTAATAACGTTCATTCCCCTCCAACACATACTGCTCTTATTAGTTTATTATGGCCTTCCATTCCAACTTTGAAGGAAGATTTCAACAAGCAGACTGAAAACCTTATTTTTTCAAAAACAGGTGGTATTAACTACTGTCAGAGAAACATTTGAACTCCAGGTTGCAAGGACGTCCAGTGAAATACAGTCACTTTTGAATGCAAATCTCCCACTGCATATCGTTGAGCTTGTAAATCGAATTGTTAATGCCAGTTCCTGTTTCAAGCATATGTAAGGCACTACTTAGAAGGGCATGATATGTTGCAGTGCATTTTGTTCCCTAATTTTTCATCAATAGCAATGCATATTTGCTGCACATTTTTGTCCCTGATTTTTTCTAGGGATTGAATCATTCATTGGCTCTGCTAGTACTGCTTGGCTATTTTCTTTGTCTTGATATTCAGGAGGAGTTTTATGCCTTCCTGTTTTCATCAACAATATCTACATCTTCTGTAAAGATTTACTAAGATTGTCAAAGGAGGCTTATTTACCTTTTGGGGCTAATTCATCCATGCTGTGACCCTCTAAAGGAGACACTTAGGGGCATATTTACAAGCCCCTAACGCACCCAGAGCTTCCCTGTGTTTTGAAACTGTCAGAGTGCGGCATTGCCAAATTTGGCATAACACTGTAAATATCGCTCTTATTCTTCCCCCCTGTGGCCAGAAGCAAAGTTTTCTTTCACCCTTCCATTGGTCTAGATATAACATGAAGTACAAAATGGGAACTTAACTTTCTGGAGTACGCCATGGCCTCAGAAAACATATTATTTCCAAGTCACCTCGATATATAAAGTCAGCAATCTCCTGGTAGGTTTTACTATTGACTCTTCAGAAGGTTACATTTCAATAGTTCATGCTTCATATGCAGTGTAAGTTTGACGGTCTTAAACGTACAAGTGGCCTATTAGGCTGTCCCTAAATATACATTTCAAGGCCAAACACAATGTCTGACTTCCTGTGAGGCTATGTCTGAGTCAGTTGCATGAGAGCGAAGTCACATCCATTTTAAGCAAAACATATATTGGGCTTGAAGCTTTCCCAGCTGCTCTTAGACTGAAGCAAAGCTCCAAACAGTGGCGTAGGAAGGGTGGTGCTGTGGGTGCGGGCCGCCCCGGGTGTCATCACGGAGGGGAGTGACAAAATGGCAACAAATATGTGTTTTAAACACATATTTTTGCCATTTTGTCAAGCCGGGAGTGACAAGTGTCATCACTGAAGGGGTTAACAAAATGGCAAAAATAAGTGTTTTAAACACATATTTTTGCCATTTTGTCAAGACGGGGGTGACAAGAAATTTTCCACACCGGGTACCACCTGACCTTGCTACCCGCTGGCTCCAAAGCCTAACGATTCAAAAAGTTAAAAAAAAAAAACTCAAGGGAGACTTGGGCAGATGGAATTCCTTGTAAATACACAGCTTCTCAGAATTTTCAGACACTTTCAGGTACGAGTGTGCTTAGTTAATGTGGTTAGTTAGCCTTATTTGTATAGAAAGTTAGTCTGAACACGCAATCATGGCTTGTCTGTATATTGCCCACATCGAACTGTATACTGAACAAGAATCACCTTCGGTTCATGCAACAGAAGTCTTTTGCGCATCATTATCATTTCATTCACTTTCCAGGCTTCATGGCGTACCCTCTCTGGCCACTTAAGCTGCTGCATCTTAATATCCTCTGTTAGTGAACAAATGATTGACTTCATTTCCATGCATTGCTAGTGCCTTATATATAATGCATTAATGTTGCTAGATGTTCCTCAGTTGTAGTGAAATATTCATGAGTGTTGTAACTGTAAATTGTAGTCTGCTTTTAGAAGATGGAACATATTGCTTGTTGCAGAGGCTTTCTCTACACGGGTAATCATAGAAAAATATGCCTATAGGAATTTCCTGGTAAATCACAGCTACGCTGTGTCTCTCATTACAAGAACACTTCGGCAAGTACATTTGTCAAACCAAGATCGACTTGGATGATGAAGCCGCATTTCCCTAGAACTGGTCTACTGGATATCAAATAGAAATGTAGATGTGTAAAACACTCCCTCCTTACTCCCTCCTTACTATGCCTATGCATACTTCCCGACGGTCTTGGGTACTCGTATGCATTTGTCTGGTAGGCATATGTAAATGACATATCTTGGAATGTGCCTGGTTTCCCTCACGAGTGATTTGCAGCGCTCTACAAATTCCCATAACATAACATAAACTAACATAACATGTGCATGGATATATGTTTGATATTCACATATATTGTGGTCTCCTGACGATTTTGCTAGCCTTACATGTTTTATGCTGTATTGAGTACATGTGTATGATTGGAAAAGCTGTGTCATTTGGTAAATTTTGACTTCTGGCACCCCTTAAAGTATGCTTCAAACCAGGACTGAAGCGACGGCGCACATCCCCACATAGTACACCACTACACTTGAACCATGTGGGTGTATGTTGAGGAGCAGAGAAGAGATTCATGTCAAATGCACGAATGGCTACCAATTAACGAACATGCTGTCACCTAGTTGGTATTTAATGGGGATGTATGACATTATAACGCATGCTTTTACATCGCATGCCTTTACAACGCAAGTATTACAACGCAGTCCATTACGACGCATAGTGCTTTGGGGTGCTGGATAGTGAATAGTTTAATTTACTATTCCAACTCCAGTCCCCGTGGACACTAGGGAAGGTTATTGGATAGTAAATTAACCTATTCCCTATCCTAGAGCGCCCCCCAGAGCAATGCGTTGTAATAGTTTGCGTTGTAATGGTTGCGTTGTAAAGGCTCTGCGATGTAAAAGTTGCGTTGTAAAGGTTGTTTACCATTTAATGGCATTATCTACTCCTCTGAAACGCAATTGAGTGCGTCCACTTTTCCATAGCCACGTAGAAATTGTGTAGGGAACACATATGCAATGCATACATTTTGGAATATGCGTAATGTAGACAGGTGTACTTTATGCTTTTTTGGGTGCATGGCACACGTGTGTAGAATGCTCTTGGCGAATTGGATTCCTTTACTTTAGGATGTGGTGTATGATTTTTCCTCGGCAACCGCAATACAAGACAAAGAAGGCCTTCAGATGGATTTACACTTACCTGGCCACAAGCAGGCACCAGTTATACAGAACGGGCAGAGCAATCACGAGGAGCCAGCGATAATACCATTTCCCCGAAGGGTCCACCACAAACACTTCCCGTTTTTTTCTGTGGAAATAAAATATATGCTGAGTTAACAAAAGCGACCCGGAAATGCGCCTGTCCATTCATCTATTCATCATGACGTCACGTGCTTTTATTTTAATGATTATACTTCTTGAGACAAATAGAACAAGCATTGGAAATGCAATAGGTCTCGCACCATTAGAGTTAGTGCTTTTAGAATTGTTTATGGTTTTTTTTTGTAAATGTTTAGCATTTTTGTTTCCTGTAGCCAATGCTAAAGAATTACAAATAAAAAAAGCCATAAACATTTCTTAAAGCTCTAACTGAAATGGTCTGAGACCTATTGCACTGTGTGAGGGTGTGAGGGTGAGTGAGGGTGAGGGTGGGTGAGGGTGAGTGAGGGTGAGGGGTTGAGGGTGAGTGAGGGTGAGTGAGGGTGAGGGGTTGAGGGTGAGTGAGAGTGAGTGAGAGTGAGGGTGAGTGAGGGTGAGTGAGGGTGAGTGAGGGTGAGGGGTTGAGGTTGAGGGTGAGGTGTTGAGGGTGAGTGAGGGTGAGGGTGAGTTAGGGTGAGGGGTTGAGGGTGAGTGAGAGTAGTTGAGGCTGAGTGAGGGTGAGTGAGAGTGAGGGTGAGTGAGGGGTTGAGGGTGAAGGTTTGAGGGTGAGGGGTTGAGGGTGAGTGAGGGTGAGGGGTTGAGGGAGGGTGAGTGTGGGTGAGGGTGAGTGAGGGTGAGTGAGGGTGAGGAGTTGAGGGTGAGTGAGGGTGAGGAGTTGAGGGTGGGTGAGGGTGAGTGAGTGTGAGGGGTTGAGGGTGAGTGAGGGTGAGGGTGAGTGAGGGTGAGGCTGAGGTGTTGAGGGTGAGTGAGGGTGAGTGAGAGGTTGAGGGTGAAGGGTTGAGGGTGTGAGGGTGAGGGGTTGAGGGTGAGTGAGGGTGGAGGGTGAGGGTGGGGGGGTGAGGGTGAGGGAGTGAGGGTGAGGGGGTGAGGGGTGAGGGGGTGAGGGTGTGGGGTGAGAGTGAGGGGGTGAGGGTTAGGGGGTGATTGTTAGGGGGTGTGAGCGTTAGGGGGTGTGAGCGTTAGGGGGTGTGAGCGTTAGGCGGTGTGCGGGTTAGGGGGTGTGAGGGTGAGTGTGAGTGAGGGGGTGTGAGGCTTCGGGTGTGTGACGTTGCGTGAGTGTGAGTGTGTTTTTCTTGTGATGTCCCACTCTATTTTGATTCATTCTCCACTAAGTTTGGTGATTCATTGGGGGGGCGTGGCTAGCCGAGCTGCGAGCTGGCCGCCATGTGAGCGAGCTCCGCCGACCGGGGGATTAATCCTCTTAATTTATCCTGCAATACAAGCTGTAACTGGCGTGCTGTTCACTCTACACGGTGGGGTAAGCTTTGGTGGCCACACGAACGAAAAACAACGGAGCGAAAAGTGTCCCGCTGGGCGAGATCCGGAGGAAGGTGGGACCCGATTGGGAGACACTGAACCAGCCGCAGCCGAGCACCATTATCTCGCTGCTAAAATCGAGCCCGAGGCGGAAAGCGAGACTGAAGGCCGCAGCTGTGGGAAACTGCGGAGAACGAACCAAAGCACGCAAAGGTGCCTGGGGCTGGCGGACCGCGCTGCCTCGAGCGCCAGATCTACACATTGCAAGTACACAATTGCTGCGAGAGGGGGCTGTTTAAATATAACTTTCAGATGCTGGCGCCTGAGCCTTTACCCTATACAAAATGGCGGCACCCCGCAGATTGCTCTCCTGAAGCTGGCTGCCTGATGGAGTGGAGAGCGGGCGGGCAGAGAGAGTGGCTGTGAGCTCCGGGTGCCCGTAACATCTGCTGATGTGACTGACTTTGAAGTGTTGCGCTCACTCACGTGCCAAGAAAATCTTGCAAACACTTTCCCCCCCGTGCCACGGTACGTCACAGCCCTACCAAACAAACTTTAACCCCGCATTGGCTCCGAAGAAACACTTGGGATCGAGCATCTCTGAATCGAAGCAGGCCTTGGTTCCGAGGACATAAAAACAACATGGCCAAACTTCTGGACACCTGTGGGTACAAAGACACACAGACGACGTGGCTCCTCCTGTCACAGACATAGACTCACCAGTTTCGAGAAATGCGACGCGGCAGGCAGGGGAGGGGGCGGAGCGGGGGTGTGGGAGGAGTGCGGGAACAGACGGCGAGGGGAGGAGAGTAGGAGGAGGAGTAGGGGAGGCACGGCCTAGCGGCCGTGCAATCAAGAAGTGAGGGGGCGGTAGAGTAGGCAAGGCAGGCGCGAGCATCTCTGAATCGAAGCAGGCCTTGGTTCCGAGGACATAAAAACAACATGGCCAAACTTCTGGACACCTGTGGGTACAAAGACACACAGACGACGTGGCTCCTCCTGTCACAGACATAGACTCACCAGTTTCGAGAAATGCGACGCGGCAGGCAGGGGAGGGGGCGGAGCGGGGGTGTGGGAGGAGTGCGGGAACAGACGGCGAGGGGAGGAGAGTAGGAGGAGGAGTAGGGGAGGCACGGCCTAGCGGCCGTGCAATCAAGAAGTGAGGGGGCGGGAGAGTAGGCAAGGCAGGCGCGAGCATCTCTGAATCGAAGCAGGCCTTGGTTCCGAGGACATAAAAACAACATGGCCAAACTTCTGGACACCTGTGGGTACAAAGACACACAGACGACGTGGCTCCTCCTGTCACAGACATAGACTCACCAGTTTCGAGAAATGCGACGCGGCAGGCAGGGGAGGGGGCGGAGCGGGGGTGTGGGAGGAGTGCTGGAACAGACGGCGAGGGGAGGAGAGTAGGAGGAGGAGTAGGGGAGGCACGGCCTAGCGGCCGTGCAATCAAGAAGTGAGGGGGCGGGAGAGTAGGCAAGGCAGGCGCGAGCATCTCTGAATCGAAGCAGGCCTTGGTTCCGAGGACATAAAAACAACATGGCCAAACTTCTGGACACCTGTGGGTACAAAGACACACAGACGACGTGGCTCCTCCTGTCACAGACATAGACTCACCAGTTTCGAGAAATGCGACGCGGCAGGCAGGGGAGGGGGCGGAGCGGGGGTGTGGGAGGAGTGCGGGAACAGACAGCGAGGGGAGGAGAGTAGGAGGAGGAGTAGGGGAGGCACGGCCTAGCGGCCGTGCAATCAAGAAGTGAGGGGGCGGGAGAGTAGGCAAGGCAGGCGGCTGGGGGCATGTGCACGCGCTTTTAAGCTCAATGCACATGCGCATTGAGCTTAAAAGTCACGGGCACTGCAAGGAATCGCCACGATTCCTTGCAAGTTGGACAAAGAGTGGATAAGCCCCCATAGTCTCGCTTGCTCGATGCGCATGCGCATCGACAGGCGAGACCTAAAAACTAGGTGTGATGCACAGACTCCAATATCAGTGGAATTTTTTTTAAAGGTTTACCTTTCAGTGCCAGCTTTTCCCAAAACTTTGCATAGCAATGCTTAGACTAAATTTCCAGGAGTACAGTATAGGCTCTATATGAAGCTGCCGTGTTCTATTATTAGAATATGAATCATTTATAACATATATTTATAAATATGTATTACTAATAACTGAATTTCAGAAAAATGAAAACATATGTTTTTCCTACAGAAATGGATGAGGAGCATAGGGCAATATCAATACATGGAAGAAAAGAGCTGAAGAGCCTTATTGCAAACAATTGTGAAGAAAAAGATAAAGTCTCTAAGGAAGAGGGAGATAAAGTGGCAAAATGAAATTTGGATGGAGAAACCCCCTAGGGAAAAGAAGAATATAAAAGTGGACAATACACCACCCCCTAGCCCTACACGAGAAAAAACCACAACGAAACAGGAAAAGCTAATTGCGATGGTAGCTATCAGCGTTTAAATATTTAGATAGATAGACAGATAGTTGCAGGAAGAGTCAGGCAGAGGTAGAGACAGAGAGAAACAAATAGAAGGAGAGCTAATTAGCCGTACAGGCAGTCAGAAAATCTTACAAGTAGAGACAGATAGTAATAGACTGTGACAGAGACGGATAGATGGAGATAGAGGCAGATTGAAATAATGATAGACTGACAGCAACAGACAGAGACAGATGCTATAATATAAATAAAATCATATAGATGCGGTTAGAGGCAGAGAGATAGAGACGGTTAAAGCCAGACATGGACAGAGAAATAGATGGAGATGCAGACAGAGAGAGATAGAAAGAGGCAGGTAGTTACAAATATAGCCAGACAGATAGACAGATACTGAGAGATAGCTTGAGCCATAGATCTAGAGAGACAACTAAAGCAAGACAGATGGAGTTAGAGGAGACAGAGATAGAGACAGAAGGCAAAATGAGACAGCGCTAGAGACAGATAGTTAGGTAGAAAAGAGACAGAGACAAAAAAGAGGGATAACTGAGAGATAGAGAGAACCGGATAGTAAGGTAGAGGCTGAAAGAGACAGGGCGACATAGAGACAGATAGATAGAAACAGAGAATAAAACAGAATCATAGAGGCAGATAGATTATTTGCGCTAGTGACAGAGACAGATACGAACAGACAGAGAGGGGCACAGATAGAGAGGTCGAGAGATATAAACAGAGATAGAAGCAGATAGTATTGAGACAGATAGAGACAGGCGCATATAGTCGGAGGCAGGTAGAGATATGGGGAGATAGAGAGAGAAAGAGACAGACAAGTAAAAACAGAGACTGACAGATAAAGATTCAGATAGAGATAGATAAAGACAACTAGAGAAAGATGCAGACAGAAGGGAAAAACAGAGTTAGATACAGATAGAAATGCATAGTTAGAGACAAAGAGAGAGAGAGACAAACAGATAAAATTAGATTGATTCAGAGAGATATAGAGACCGACATGTAAACGCAGAAATATAGAGGCAGATAGAGACAGATGGAGATAGACAGAGACAGGTAGTGGCACAGCCAGGCGGAGGTAATACAAAAATATAGAGATAGAGACAGATGGAGATGGAAACAGACAAATAGAGACAGATAAATCGAAATAGATAAACATGCAGATAAAGTTACAGGCAGAGACAGAGACATATAGACACATATAAACAGAAACAGATAGATACAGATACCTAGAGACAGACAGAGAGAGACAGACAGAAATGGAGAGAGAGAGAGAAAGACAGACTCAAAACGACACATATATGCAAAGAAAAAGAGAAAGGCTGATAGGGAGAGACAGAGAAAGAAGCAGATAGAGACATATCTGAACTTTATTGTCCGTTCATTTACACCAAGGATCATTGGAAAGTATGTTATTTCATTCTTTACACTATGTGTATTAAACAGAGCTTTTGCTTACAGTAGGTTTAATAATTAATTAATATGAGTATTACTTCTTTTTCTTTTTCTTTCCGTCAGCATTTTCCTGGTCAGGTTGGGTGTTGCTCACTCGGCTAGCTGCAGGCTGCAACTCTGGCCCTCGAAACCGATCAAGAAAGGAGTCAGGCCTTTGCTCCTGGTCCTGCAGGCTCTTGTGTGCCCATTCCCTGAGAACCACCACCAAGCGCACAATCCTGTAGGAGAATGTGAAACAGACTTTGGTGGTGAAATATACAAACATACATTAATGTAGTAATGCACATTGATCACATATATTGTTACTGGCATTCAGCCACCTTTACTGTGGTAGCCACACAGGTGTTCACACAGGAGGTAAGCTCACGGACCCTCAAATTCTAGGGTCCTGTGAACCAGAAGGAGAATGGCTAGTCATTAGTGGATCCTCTCAGGCCACAGCAAGCAGGGTCCACTTCTCTTCTGTTCTTCTGCAGGTCCATAGAGTGTTTTTGGGAGGGTGCCTTGGGGACCGACATTCACAGCTAGTGGGTGGTGGGTGGGGGTGACACCTAGCTCTTCCCTAACCATTGGGATAAAAGTCCCTAGGTGTAACCCATCTGCAACACTACCTACTTCCTACTGCCAACAATCCCACAGTGCCACTTACTCCTAAAATCTAAGATGAGGAAACCCTTCTCCTCTGGTGCAGAACCTGTGTACCCACCCAGAGCTAAGCCAGAGTAAAGAGCAAACCCCTCTGTAGTCACTGAAAAACTTTTGTGGGACTAGCTCTCCTCTGACTGGGTGTGGTGCTAGTCTGACTAGTGGGCAAAGGCTGGTCCTCTCCAAGTGTCCCCTAACATTTACTTGGTAGAGGACAGACTCCTTTGTAGTTAATCAAGTTACTGGGCCCACCCCAACTGGCCTTTCTGCCTGGGGGGGAAGAAAAACACCTGCCCACACTCAGGCTATTGTCCCTGCTCTATGCGTGGTTTTTACCCCTCAAAAGGTGACCTTATAAAATGTACTCTTCCTAAATATATATATATATTTTTTCAAATAAAGAGAACATGTTAATTAAGCTAAAAAATTAGAACGATCAAAAACACTGACAGGGATCCATAGAATTATTCCTATAACAAATATCTGTCACCATAGATTCACTAAAGTGTGACTTTATGATGATGCTGTAAGGGACAAGAACCACCTATAGATGAATCGGGGCAAAAGTCTAAAAAATTACTAGACCTTAATATAGTTGCAAAGACCAAAGTGAAGCCTAGAATGTGGAATGTCATGAACAACATGTTGGGTGTATTATTGGCGTTATTTTTTTTTTTTTTTTTGGTGTAAAGTATTTATTGAAAACATAGTGTAGTTACACAGCGTCACGCCGACATCCCTGAGGCTGGCCGCTATCAAATCATATGGCATCATAAGTGATGTGTCGTACCAGACAGTATGCATTGAAGTATCAGCAGTAGCATCCCGGGTACACCGACAGTGAGCATATGTAACAGTAATAAATCGATATTGCTTACAATTTTCTGGTCGATAGACATGCAGCGCACCATTGGTGTGGAAAGGAAAATGGATCGACAGTATAAATGTATATGCTCTAGAAGCAGAAAACAAACATTTCAAATCAAGCAATGTCTACCAGCCATTTTTTTTGTTTTCCTTCTTCCCCCCCCCGCCCCCCCTTCCCCAAAACACAACAACAGAACCCAACTCTGGTGCAGAGGAAAAAAGCCACAAACGGGCAGAAGGTCAATTGTAAGTAAGGATCAATGTCTCTGGGCAAGGCGTTACAGAGGGAACACACAGGCATCAGCAGAAATCATGCTAGCCAAGGGGACCATGTCAGCGTGAAAGAATGGGAGGAGTCTACACGTGCCGGGGGGAGGGGGCACAGACTCCGGGAGAGACATAACAGAACTTGCATATGCACAGGCGCAAAGCCACACGCAGAACCCCCTCACATCTAGAGCGCTCACATGGAATGCAGCCACGCCCCAGGGCACATCACCACAGTAGAATACAAGTACAGGACAAAGTGGGATCAACCCATATCATCAGATATCGCTCCTGGTATCGATTGTACAGAGTCAGGGGAGGTTGCGCGCTCCCGCGTCCACTGCGTGAAGGGCTCCCAGATGTCTCTAGGTCGGGAAGCGGTAGGCATCGTTTCCCAGTAGCGTTCAAGCTGTGTGTTGCCGTACGTCACATCTCTAACCCATCCAGGAAATGTAGGCAATGCACGTCGACCCCAGTGCACCGCCACCTGTCTCTTGGCATAAAGGAGCAGTAGCGCATGTAACTTTCTGTGTTTGGGCAATGTGTCATGAACCCAACCCAGCAGCCCCAGGAGCAGGGACGGTGTATCTGTCCTGTGAAGTATCTGATTAATAGCAGTGAAAGTGTCCAGCCAATACTCCTCCAATTTAGGGCAGCTCCATGCCACATGTATAAAAGAGGCATTCTCGCAGCCGCATTTCCAACACGCAGAATCCTCTCTAAGACCCATGCGGTGGAGTGATAGCGGCGTGCGATAGTATCTGTGCAGAAACTTGAAGTGTACTAATCTTAGCCTGTAATTGGGTGAGAACGCCGTAAGTTGCCTGCAGGAGAACTCCCACTGCTCCTCCGTCAGGGGCTCCTCCAGGTCCGCATTCCAGGCCTGCATTGAAGAAGGCACAGTGATGGGGGATTGATCCTGCATACAGGTGTACAATCGGGACACAAGCTTCTTTGGGGAGGGTTTCGAAAGTAAGTTCTGAAGAGCTAGGAGCTGCGGCGGCTCTTCGGGGAACTAGGGCCACAGTGCCCTACAGGACGCCTTAAGTGAATGATACCGAAATAGGTCAGAAAACGACTCAGGATGTCCCTCCTCGCGCAACCCTAGGTCCCGAAAGGTGCCATCAGGGTAGAGGTCGGCAAAAGTGCGTAAGGTTTGCCCCCGAAGCGTAATGGTGCCACCACCATCGCGCAAGCAGGGTATCATAGGATTGCCTCGCAGCGGAATGGCTGGCGCATACAGTAGGGGGAGTCTCGCCCTGTTCCGCAATTCGCGCCACGTCCAGCGAAGCATTTCCACCGTGTCTACATCTTTTGATGAGCGAGACACCTTGCCATAAATCGCCACGTTCAGAGGGGATGGGGCCGCCGCAGCCAGCTCCACCGCAACATGCGGCTGGTAGGGAGTGGGAAAAGCCCAAAAGTGCAAGAACTGCGCCTGCGCACATAATGAGTGTAGTTTCATGTCAGGAGCTCCCAAGCCGCCCTGCCGCAGCGGAAGCGTGAGCAACGCCCAAGACGTCCTCGCCTGGCCACCAGCCCACACAAGTGCCAGCAATAGCGACCGCACCCGTGCATGAAAGTGTGCCGTCAATGGTATGGGAATATTGACAAATAAATAGAGAAATTTGGGGAGGACCACCATTTTCGCCAGAGCTATCCTCGCGACCAGCGAAAGGGGGAGTTTGTTCCATATTTCCACCTTTCCCTCCAGCCAGTCTACTGCCCTGCCAAAATTCAGAGACCACAGCTCCTGTAAATCACGGCTTATCCAAACCCCCAGGTATTTTACTGCGTCCAATTCCCAGCGCAGTGGGTAGTCAGAGGACGACTCTTGCGTGGCATCGGTTAGAGGAAAAACTACAGACTTGGACCAGTTAATCGATACCCCAGCTAAGCCCTCAAAGCGAACAAATTCACGCAACAGGGGGTTTAGGTTTACAGCAGGATTGAGGACATACAGCGTGACATCATCCGCATACAGGGATATCAGCAGGCTCCGCGAACTGAATCCTATCCCTCTTGCTGTATGATGTTGTCGAATTCGAGCAGCAAGGGGCTCCATTGCTATCGCAAATAGTAACGGGGATAAAAGACAGCCCTGTCTGGTCCCATGGGCTATGGCAAATGGCTGGGATATAAGCCCATTAACGCTTACTCGTGCTCTGGGTGCAACGTACAGCAACCTAATCAGATTTATGAAGAGTGGACTGAAACCCATCCTACCCAAAATCCTAAAGAGGTAGGGCCATTCAAGCGAATCAAACGCTTTGGTAGCGTCCAGAAAAACGACTGCGGCCTGTATAGAGGGATGCAAGTAGTGCAGAACGGAAAATATCGTCCTGAGGTTATGAGACGTCGCTCGGCCAGGTATAAAGCCCGATTGATCTGGGAGTGCCACCATCGGTAACAAAGGCTGTAGCCTGTCCGCAATAATTTTAGCATATATCTTCGCATCAACATTGATTAAGGAGAGGGGTCTGTAGGAGTCGAGGGCCTGGCAGTCTTTATCTGGTTTGAGCAGGGTTATAATTAAAGCTTCGCGCATCGACTCAGGCATCTCCAGAGCCTCAACAAAAACTGAGTGGAGTTTGGGGGCCAATTCCTCGGCGTATGTCTTGTAAAAGGCCGTAGTCAGGCCATCCGGGCCTGGGGCTTTGCTCGCAGGCATGCTTTTAATCACCTGAGCTATATCCTGAACAGTGATTGGGACATCCATATATTGGCGGTGAAAATCATTAAACCAAACGATGGCAATGGAGTCTAGGAAACTCTCCAGGGAATCAGGGACCGTGGGTTGTCTAGTGGTGTATAGGGACTTGTAAAACTCAGCAAATGTGTTTAGTACAGCTTCCTGGCCTACAACCATCTCTCCCTCGCCATTCTTGACAGAGTGTATGTAGTGCGAGTGCGTGCGAGGAGCAATCAGTCGCGCCAGGGTCCTGCTCGGTCTGTCCCCCTCCCCGTACCTACGGGCCTCTGCCTGCTTCCCCAGGAAGGCAACCTCCCGTTGTGCCTCCTCATTAAAGGCAAGCAGTTTGGTTTTCATTTGACCTGCCATCTCCGGAAAAGGATCCCGGCAGAATGCCAGGTCCAGCTCCCTCAGCTCCAATTCAAGTTGAGTCAGAGTTAGACGTATAGCCCGTAACACCCCGGCTTGTCTAGCAATACATTGGCCACGAATGACTGCCTTAAATGCGTCCCACACTGTAGCTACAGTGGATGCCGAACCCTCATTTTCTTCAAAATAGTTCACAATATCTGTTCTAATTTCTTCAGTGAAAACAGTGTCAGTGATTGCATGGGGGGGGCAGGCGCCAGGAAAACGCTCTTTTGGGGACCCGGGTATCCTCAATTCCAGCATGCAGGGGGCATGGTCAGAGAGAGATCTGGCCTGTATGGTCGCTTCCAGCGTCCACGATGCCACGACAGGCGACACCAGCCAATAATCCAGGCGGGACCAGGCCGCATGATGGCTTGTTATGCATGTCCCCACCGCGTCCACTGGATGCCTAGCCCTCCACACGTCCGACAACAGTCCCTCCTCCATCACATCTAGAATCGTCTGTCGAGCTCCAGTGTGTGTAGGCCTGCCCGCGCCCCTGCGATCTAAATCATCATTAAGTGTAACATCAAAATCTCCCCCTAGGACAATGTGCGAACAATCTAATAGCATGATCCGGGCCCAGACAGTTCTAAAAAACTCCGGATCATCCACATTCGGGCCATAAATGGCCGCAAGTATTAGTGATCTGCCTTGTAGTGTTCCATGCGCAATTACATATCTGCCCTCCCCATCCAATATAATGTCGTGTTCTTGCCAGTCCAGGCCTCTGCGGATGAGTATTGCTACACCCCTAGCGTAGTTGGAATAAATCGCAGAGTACACCTGTGACCACCTCGAGTGCTTCAATCTAGTCGAAGGAGTGGAGTTAACATGAGTCTCCTGCAAAAAACATATGTCTACATTATGTCTAGCAAGCATACCATGCATCAATCTGGCTTTCCTATGGTCCCCCAGACCCCTAATGTTCCAAGTCCACAGCTTAACACTCCCCATGGCGCATTTCGTTTAGAACAACAAGTGCCAGCCCGATACCCGCTTCAGCCCCTCCAAACGCCCCGGCCCAATTTGAGTATTTCAGCTGCCGGACAGTATCCTCTATCGCACCAACTTCTAACAATCAGCAAACAATTCAACCCCCCCGCCACCCCCCTCCCTCACCAACCCCCCAATCAGGTTGTGACAAAGCCCACTGACAGACACCCATATCGTGTCGACAAACTAGAAACACGAACAGTGGGAGACACCCCATGGGGGCGTGGTGCTCCTGGCTTACACCCCCTGCTTACACAGGGTGGCTACATTCAAAGTAAATTCTCCATGACCCAAACGGTCATCCCAACACAGGGCCGTCTCACGACCCATCAGCAGAACATAAGAAACTTTGTGCGCACCAGCAGTTTCACCTGTGGAACAGGGCAACATCCCGGATCCCACCCCCATCCCCAAGTAAGGCACGCATAGCAATAGAATGTGCGGGGGGGACTTGATCAGTGAAGCAAAACATGAAGTAAGGAAATAGATAGCGACACAGTTCATTCATCGCCAACATATTAATCATTATCACTAAGCCGGTCAGAGTCATTTTCCAGCCTCGGCGACTTACGTCTCGCCCCAGGTCCGCCAATGTGTTTTGCAAACTTTAGCGCAGATTTCGCATCTGTAAAGAAGTGTGTGGTGTGCTCATGGACTACCTTAAGTTTAGCTGGATACAAGAGAGAGTATTGGATACCAGCTTGCATCAGTATTTTCTTAGCTGGCAGGAATTCCCTCCGAGCCGCTTGGACCAGGGGGGTAAAGTCAGGGTAAAAGGAGATGTTGTTCCCTTTATGCGTGATTTTACCCTTCTCCCTAGCGAGGCGTAGGATGAGGTCCCTGTCCTGAAAATTCAGTAGTTTAGCAAGAATGGGACGGGGCGGTGTGCCCAGCGGTGGTACCTTCCCAAGAGATCTATGCGCTCTTTCAACCGTGAATACCTGTGAGAGGTGCGGGTCGAAGAGTTCATGCAGGAGGTCCGCCACAAACACCTCCATCTTGCCAGTGTTCGCCGTCTCAGGAATTCCCGTGATGCGAATATTCGATCTCCTGGAGCGCGCCTCCAAATCGTCTGTCTTGGCTCGCAGGGACTCCAATTCCTTCTCAATATTAGTTATGTGCTGTTTGGTTTGTTGTTGGAATTCGCAGCACTCAGTTTGCCTGTTTTCCAAGCAGTCTAGTCTTGTTTCATGTGCATCCACTTTGGTTTTAACCGATTCCAATTGCGAGGACATTGCATCCAATTTAGTGTCAATGCTTTTCAGGCTCGACCTGACTTCCATCATCAGTGCCCCAAAGTCCACGTCCGCAGTAGCACCCTGTGACGAGGACTCGTCCGCGTCCTGATCCGCCACATTTTGCCTGTTGTGGCGCTTTTGTTCAAAATTGATCTTTGGCTGCCTCGCGTCGTTTTTCCCCCCCATCTAGAAGCTAACAGTATGGCGCGTGTGATGTCACACAGTAGAGAGGGCCTCGTGGTATCACGCACAGCGACAAGCAGGGCAGCTCACCAGTTCCAGATGTACACAAGGGCGTTGTGCATACAGCCCAGCCAAGCCTTCACGTCGTCGCGCGCTTGTCCAGTCCACAGCACTGCACGGGCAGACAGGGGGGAGCCAAGCTGAAGTCCGGGCCCAGGCGAGTGTACCCTAGCTCTCAAAATGTCGGTAACAACCAGTCTTGTGCGCGCCAGAGCAGCCCAACGGCTGCAAGTAGTAAAGCGCCGAGCAGGGGCACCCCGCCAGGCAACGAGCAGCCACAGGTATTCGGGCACTGCCGCAGATAGGAGTAGCTCCGTTCAGCTACGCGGGCACAAACCAGCAGTCGGGAGTGTTGTGTGCCAGGTTAGGGGGCTGTATCTGCAAGTCGCTCTCTCCCGCAGGCTCGCTCCCCACCGACCCACCGCCAGGTAACGGGAGCAGGCTCAGGCCCCAGCAGCCGTGCGACTCTCCGGCGCCAATCTCGCGAGCAAAATGGCGGGCGCACCTCGGGCACGACCCCTCCGTCTGCGCCCGAGAGCCCAGTGTCAAGTCTCACGAACCAACGGGGAGATTACAGGTGCGGATCCCCGCAGCAGCTCAGCAGCGACTCACCGGTGGCTTCCGAAGAGAGTAGCGCAAAGTCACCGGGGTACGCACTCCGCCTCTCCCAGGGCCCCCGAAGGCCTGCCGATCATCGGTCTGCAGTGGGAAGCGGCGCCCGGAGCGGGCTCCGCAGCAGCGGGTCTCCTGCGTCGCACAGCCCGACCAGTTCGTGAAAGGCTGCAGCTACGCTCGTCGGTGATCAGTGCGCCCCAAATTTAGGTCGGAGGAGTAGCTCTGCTTCCGCTACCGATTAGAACCAGGCACTACTAGGGCATGGAGAAGGATTATGAAGGATTTCTATTTGTAGCCGGCGGAGCTCACTCACAGAGCGGCCATCTCGCTGCCTGGTTGGCCACGCCCCCCCTAAATATTTATTCATATCTGACTTCACCACTGTATTGAGCTTTTCATAAATATTAAAAATAGTCTCTGAATGACGTTTTGTAACCGGTTCCCGTCAAAAGTTACAGGATCAAGTTTATAATCTGGACTTTCTGGGATTCAGCTACAGCCATACCAGTAAGAAACGATTTTAGGCTCAGTCACTGAAAGAACATGGCAATTTTAATTTCTCACGTGTTCCATTTTTAAATAAGGTCAATAACATGTATTTAGGGGTGACTTATTAATGTTTAAAAGCAGTATTTCCCACCTGTCAAACAGGGCTATTTGACAGGTTTGACAACAGGATTTTAGGTTGCTGCTGTCAGGCTACACATTGTAGGTCTGAAGCCATGTTTTCCAGGTACACTCTGTGGATGGCACAATAAGTGCTGCAGTCCACCTGTGTCGTTTACCTTTTAGGCCCTTGGTAGATTTTCTATAGCATATACTTGGGATTTATAGGCACGTTAAATAAGTTACTTAGGTGTACACCAATTTAACTATGTTTAAAGGAGGAGCACAGGGTCTTCTGTTTAACAGGAGTAAAGTACAACGAGTTCTAAATTCAGCAAAACAGTTATGGCAAAACTCTGGGGGGAAACCACACAAAAGACAGTAATCTCCTACACGTACCAAATTCTTATCATGTGAACATCATTGAAATACATTCCCTACCAATAATTTGTTCACATCTTCTGAATTTCTGAACTCCATTTATGCAACCATTTATAAACTACCGTGAACGGATACTTCTGCACAATACAAAAATCACATGTGTGCTTCAGTTATGCTCTTTAATGCACAATTGTGAATCATATTGGCAACTTGCTGGTAGGCACCACCGTATGAACACAAAAAAACGCCCACCAGACAGAAGAAAGCTCCTGATCTGGCAGGCGATTCATACATGGGTTTGGCAAACAAATAACAAGGCCCTTAATGTTCTCTCTCATTTGGTGGGAGATTTAAAATTGCTCCTGCCAGATGGAAGCAAACACATGTTTCCCTGCCCGTGCTAGTGCGGGCAGAGAAACTATTTTGTCCCAGGAGTGGGTTCCCCCGTACACAATAAATGATCCTGCCCAGTGGGTGGGGTCTCTGGGGCCTTTAAAAGCTCAGGAAGAAGCCCTGTGTGCCCCCCTCCCTTTTAATTAAAGTAACAACCCTAGAAGATGGGGTCCAAAGGGCCTTTCTAAGGCTTAGGGAGGGGACCATGTAACTTCCTCCCCTTTCATTTACATTTCATCCTCAGGGTGTGGGGCTACCGGGTCTCAAATAGGCTCTGGTAGTGGAGCTGCATGCCTCCTTCTCTTTATTTTAGTACTTGCATTGGGGAATGGGGTCCTTGGGACTTTAGAGGCTCGGGTAGGGGAGCTGCATAGCCCTTTTCCCTTTTCACAAACTTGGCACCAGGGGATGGGGTCCCTAGGGCCCAAAGTGGGCTGGGGTAGAGGGGCTCTACTCATGTCACCCCTCCCCATTTAAATAAAAATATGGTGGCCGCCATTTTTTTTTGTTTTGGCAGCGGTCCAACGTGAGTCAGCGAGATGGCCCAAAGAAAAAAAACCTTACTGGGCCAATAAGACACTCTCCACAAGACTCGCTGGAGTATCTCGGTCTACAAATATTTTTATACCATAATTTCTCAAAAAGGACTGAAAGGATTTACCCCAAATCACAAAAAGCTCCATCTGCGAGCCAAGATTTAGGTTCTTGTCAAATTTGGTGTAATTCAGCAATTTTTATGGTAGTACTTTTTTAAAATTCTGTGGAAAATGCCTGGGGATTTTGCATTTTGGGGCCCCCCTGTTTTCGTGGCCTCTGCTGGATGGATCACCCTGAAAATTTGAATGCACAAACAAACAAGGCAAAAAAGAACGGTGTAATAATTGTATATGTAAAGACACTTTAAAACCCCACTAATCACTAAGGGCGATATGTATCAAGATACCCTTTTGCGATTCTCAAATAGCGATTTTTAAGTAATCGCTATTTGAGAATCGCAAATGGGTATGTATTTACAAAATCGCATTTTTTTGCGATTTCTTAGAATTCCTTAATTGTGATTAGCAAATTGCGAATCGCAATTAAGGAATACTTTCCCTTTCATTTCTATGGGCCAGGAGGCCCATAGGAATGAATGGGAAGTTATTCTCAATTTGCGATTCACAATTTGCTAATCGCAAATTGAGAATAATTTCAAGGGTGCAGGGGTGTCCAAAGGACACCCTGTTGCAACCTGAAATATGCATGGGTGGCATGTATGTGCGTCACATGGCACTTTGAAAAATGCAAACATTTGCATTTTTCAAGGATCTCGCAACTTATCACCAACTAGAAATTGGTGGTAATTTGCGATTCTTTAAGGTCATTTTGCTATTTTTTTTTGCTACATACATTGCATTTGAGGAATCGCAAAATGTGCGATTCCTTATTTTCCACCAGTTTTGCTTTATACATTTCATTTAGCAAATTCGCATTCGCAAAGGCCGAAATTCTACGAATTTCGGCCTTTGCGAATGCGAATTTGCATGATACATATGGCCCTAAATCAGGATTGGGAATTAACGAAGTTAGTTGAATAAAAGTCTTCATGAATGGGGCCCTAGATATTCATTTCTTCTAGGCATAAGGCGAAAACAAATAGCGATTTTCATGTTGGTCCAAACCCAGCAATTCTATTAAAGTTAATTTGATAATATGAATTAAATTTATTTTGCTAGTCAATACTTTTTCTTTCCGACATCTTTTAGACAATATCTTTTTTTTTTAACGAAACTTCCTTCCTGTAGCATACCGTTACCATATGATTCATATATCCTTTCTGAAAAATGGAGACAAGCTCTGAAATTCTTTTTTAAGGAAAATCGTACTGTGCACTTTTTTCTATTCATACGTGCAGGTGCCGAGTTACAGTTAATTAATGTTTTGATCTTTTGTGGCTTCTTGTTACCACCATTATACCACGAAATGCACAGCCCACAAAAATATATTTTTGTTTGTAACCACCAACACGAACTTGGTGTTTTCATAGTGAAAACGTTATGTCTCATCCTCTCCTATGGTTGATAGTTTCTTGTATGTCTTTCATGGTTTTGTCTTTGTGAATGATGTGATTCTCTGCAATGCTTTTTAAATACTTTTTTGAAGTGCAGGGTCTGTTGACTTTTTCTAGAAATACATCTGATGGTTTGTATGTCTTGCTCAGCCGCAGTTTTATCTTTGGAAAGTAATAAAATGTTTTATTTTGTGAACATGAGACTCGGGCAGGCCCGGACTGGCCGTTGTAGGCACCGGGCAATCCCCCGGTCGGCTGCATGGGTGGGGGCCGGTTTTGGGCCCCAGGGGGCCGGTTTTGTTACAGGGCCGTTTTTTGCAGCATAGCTGCAAAAACGGCCCTGTAACAAAATCGGCCGAAAACCGGCCCTGGCAAAGAGTGCGGTCGCACCCCAGGGTAGAGGGGGGGCCGGCTGAGCACTTTGCCAGGGCCGATTTCGGTTCCCAGTCCGGCCCTGGACTCGGGTTGGAGCAGTTTCGTAGCTAGCCGGTGGTGTAAAGTGAGGTGGCGAATGATGATGTGAGAGTTCCATTTATATATATATATATATACAATCCGACAGCTGTGCCTCCCACGGATACTCGCTCTGGTAATATTACCCCATTCATCGTGCATCCAGTCCCACTATGCTGAACATTGGGGCATTGTGGGATATGCAGTTCCACTACGCGGGACTGCACGGGATTGCTGACTACATTCAAGGGGCGGAGCATAGAGTTCAAAACAACAGAGGGGAAGGACTGGTTACACTTCGCAGCGCTAGGAGCAGTTGGAGAGGGGCGCTGAGGAAGGCAGATTAATGCCGAAATGCATTCGCCTATGCCAGTTGTTCAATAAAGTGCTCCTGATTTTCTCCCTTTGGGTCACGGCCTTTTTCTTTGGAGGAGGTAGCTGTTCAGACATTCATGCGCTAGCCAATGCGCATTCACGTGTACCCCCGCAGCAAAAAGTTGGTCTGGACTTCCTGGCAAGCTCGGCTGAGCATGTTCTTCTGAATTGCGGTAGCAATACGTTCCAGAACCCACCACGACGCTTGGCGGAGATAGCGGCAGGGGATATTCTATCCTCTATTTGGGTATCCAGTTTTCTGTGTTCACCCCCGCGAAGGATTCCAAGCAGAAGGGTAGCAGCGGTAAAGAAGGGGGACTCGAGGGGGCACGGAGTTGTTTTCACCTGTCTTACCTCCCAACCAATCCGACAGCTGTGCCTCCCACGGATACTCGCTCTGGTAATATTACCCCATTCATCGTGCATCCAGTCCCACTATGCTGAACATTGGGGCATTGTGGGATATGCAGTTCCACTACGCGGGACTGCACGGGATTGCTGACTACATTCAAGGGGCGGAGCATAGAGTTCAAAACAACAGAGGGGAAGGACTGGTTACACTTCGCAGCGCTAGGAGCAGTTGGAGAGGGGCGCTGAGGAAGGCAGATTAATGCCGAAATGCATTCGCCTATGCCAGTTGTTCAATAAAGTGCTCCTGATTTTCTCCCTTTGGGTCACGGCCTTTTTCTTTGGAGGAGGTAGCTGTTCATATATATATATATATATATATAGTCGGGATTTATCCTATCATTTGATTGATACACATTTATGTGTACTGTAGAAAACGGCCTGCTCAATATAAATGCCGACTTTTCTATCATTGTTTGCATTCATGCAGACTAGAGCACAGCGTTCCAAACTTTTCATGCTGGTGACACACCTTTTAGCCAATCTTCAGCTGGCGACACGGTAATTAATACGAGTGAGCGCAGCGAGGGAGCCCGAACCACTTAAGGGGTTGCTGTATTTTTTAATGATCTCACAATCAGGTAGATTGCTTTTATAGGAATGAAAATAAATACCTCCATACGGTTAAAATGTGAGGGGGTGACGGTGTCATGTTACAACTACAGCTCTTTTAATGAACTTGTGGTTAGGCTGTTTGTACTCATTTATTCATGTATGGTAGTGCTTGGGGAAAGTAATGTCTTCTAACATCTGTTAGCAGTAGTAAACATATTAGATTAAAAACACACCACCCTCTTCGCTGGCGCAATTGCTTTAGACTAAAAACATAACAATTGCATTACAGCAGAGCAATCAAATGATCATTTCCTGTCACGCTACATATAACATTGAACAAACTGTGCAAGACAGCTCATCAGATCACAGGAATGGATTTAATTTGAAATATTTACAGCTAGGAACCTTGACCATGGCATCAGAGTTGAGTGGTGTCACTATCAGCAAGAAGACAGGTTATTGCCTTGTGGGTGAGGCAGCAGAATGGAGTGAGTGGCGAGCATAGGGTAAGTGGGGGAACAGCCAAACTGGGGAGAACAATTGCTCCGGTCATCAGAGTCAGCAAGTTATGTGGTTAGAGCCCATGTCGCTGGCGTGAATACACAAGTAGTGGAGAACAGGCTACTACCTGCTTAAGGGCTGCTATGTCATCTCGCACCGTGAGGAAAGAGTTTCCATGAACCCGCGGGTAACTGGGGCGTTGTCATCCGTGCAGCCCTCCTGAGGTACAGTGAAGAGGGTTCTCGGAGGAGATGCAGGGTCTCGGGTCTGGTTAGCTCTCCAAGCGGCAGATTTAGAAATCATGTCTTTTCTCTGGTGCACTTCCATGACCGCTTCTATTCCCCTTCGGTGCGGCATAGGAGGAGGTAGGGCTCTCTTTGGGGAGGACAATCAGAGTCCCAAGCACGGATGGTACCTAGACATCCCAGGCCTGGGGGAACTTCTCATGGGGAATCGTTGCACTGACACCCCAGATGCTGGATGCAGATGACTCAGGGCAGTCTCAAGTCCCGCTTCACACTCGCTGCTAGTTTAGTGCAGACACCTCTACTCCTTGAAAAGTTTGAGCGCACCAGTTCTGCTCAATGTTGGTGCCTGGTAGCTCTCACTGCACCTCCACTCCCCTCCTGGCATATATCAGGGGCACTTGCCAGAGCACCGAAGGCTGTATGTAGGGGCTGTGGTACATACCCCATTTAATCTGCTACAGTTCGTCACTTATGCTGTGTCTACTGAAGTCTCCATACCCACCTTGTATAAGATCACAGCGGCACGTCCTCTCAGTCTGTCCCGTGCAGCACACGTGTGACACCAGTCTGCCTGCAGTAGTTTGAAGGGTTTAACAGCCAGTGCTTGCTACTAAACAGACCCCCCAGGATATAGCGGCATGGATTAGCAAATTTAGCGGCAAAAAAATGGAAATTTAGCGGCACAAATATGGAAATTTAGCGGCAATTTTGCGGCATTTTATGTGGCCATTTTTCCTACAACAAACACATATATCTTCGTTTTTTTAGTTATTTAACAACATGAAGCTATGTATATTTGGTTTATTTACAGTGTAGACACTTTGTTTCCCTCGAGCGTGTGCTTCACAATTATGGGCTGCTGCGCATTCTTTTTATATTTCAGACCCTACCATTAACCCCATTGCCAGCGATCCTCCGTAACCTACAACTCGTCATTAACTGGTTCATCTGGAAAGGCAAGAATCTGCGTCTTCACCAACAACAACTTATCTGACCCAAATCGGAGGGAGGCAGGGAGCTTCCCCTGATCCCACGGTATTTCCAGGCTAAACAGTTATGCTTTATTATGGAGAACCAAGAACGTGAACTTCCGGGGAAGGTGGGTGGTCTAAAAAAAGGTAAACATTAAAATGGAGCCCGAAAGACATGAGGACATGAGGCCGTCTGCCGCACAGACAAAGCGGACCCATGGAAACCGGATTGGCGGTAGAACAGGCCTTGGTGGTAGCCCTCGCAGAGCTGCCGCCTAGCATTGAATGGCGCGTCCATACTGTGCGCTGAGATGGGAGGGGTGGGCGGGGCCTTGAGGGGAAAGGGGGCCCTTCTGGAGCCGGTGAGGCCCATCTACCTGTCGGCCGATGCCCGCTCTCCTGCTGCGGTGGGTGAAGGCTCACAACTACGGTAGGTTTCATGTCTGGCTGCCGCTAGCGTTTTCATGACCATTAAATGACATCACTCTGGTCGGAGGCTAAAGATAGCTCGCCATTCACGAAACGAGAGGCTACGTGTGTGTCTGGCCGTCACGTGTGGATCAATCCCTTCCCCCTCAGCCCCCACCCGTCTCCCACCATGCCCAGAAATGCAGTCCCTGAGGGAGGTGCAAGTCTGCGGGACAGCAGTCTCCAGCTGATGGAAGTTTAGAATGGGCGACAGGTGGCACGTGGTCTCGATGTTGCCCCTCCTTACTTTCTAGGCATTATTGTTTCAGATAGCATTGCGTTCTTTACTGCGGAAAACTGCTCTATTTGGTAGAAAAAACATTTTCCAGTGTTACTTTGTAGAACCAACACGTTCCTTCATTCTTAAGTGTGAGCATTGTTCTAAAACACCTGAAATGCTAAGCTGGATGATGGTTGACATGATCCTAGCACTTCCAACAACACAGAGGTTATTATGTGCTCACAGGAGGAATGCTAGGAGTGACTGGAAAGGTTATTCAAGTACCTTATCTTGTTCTGCAGACTCGAAGTGATAACTTTAGCCCGGTGTTTCAGGCCACTTTATATCCTTCAACCTAAGGAAATATTACTGCTTAAGATTTCCAACAACATTTGGCAATATATTCTATACATTTTCTAGATCCATGGACTTTAACAAGCCTTTATTCAGGGGCACTGGGATACGCGATTCTAAGGCTGCTGAGTATTCCACGTAATTATGGATTTGTAGCACTTACCACAAAATCCATTTTCTGGTGCATAATTTTACAATTTCATTTGTTGATTGATTTATTCAAGGGTTGCATTCTTAATAATGAGGCAAATGCAAGGACAGTGCCAATTTGTGTATAGTTGACAAAGTAATGAAGTACTACTGTGACCAAATGTGCTGCATTCGTGCATGTAATTTACCTATTTGTGCCCCATAATTTAGTCAAACATCGCTGCATAATATGGTGCTCACTAGCTCCATTACTGAGAAGTCATACAGTAAGAGAAAGAATATGTTCCAACTTGTGCTCTCTTGGGAAGACAGCGATGTTGGATACCTTTGCATACAGAGTATGCTACACTGTATCCTCGAGACTCTGCACCCAGCATCGTCATGTGCTTCACAAGTGAAATAAACGACATGATCATTTAGAATAGTTGGTAACGAGAGGACGGTTATAGGCACTTCACCAACATCAGGAAGTCTCTGGCTTCATTTATTTTACAGATACATTCATGCTGGAGACCTGAAAAACATTGAAAACCTGCATGATCTCTGCCTGTGAAAACACAGCAAGTCACTGCCAAATGTAGGAAAATTGTAAAGCATGACCGGTCCGAAATTGGATAAACTTGCATTTGTACATTAAACGTGACCCATCTTGGATGCAGTGGTGCACATCTCACTCATATGAAATGTTTCAGAGAGGTAAATCAAACTTGGTTGAGATTAAAGCCAAGCAAATGGTTACTGCTGTAGAAATTGCTCACCTCATCAACTGAGTGGATTGTACTCAAACACAAACTGGAACACTGACAAAAGGCAAGTTAAAAACAAAACAAGAGCTAGAGCAGTAAAAGTAAACTCAAAGAACATCGAAAAATGAACAAAAGGATACAATTAGAACTAGGCCACGTTTTGTAAATGACAGAGTACTGGAGGGCATTAATAATAATAACAATACTATACACATATTTGGCCCACGTGAAGGTGCAGAGCCTTGTAAAATGGAAGAGTTTCCATATAAATGACTACTTATCAGCTACCCGACAACAGAAATGTATCGGGAGATTACTTTATCAAAATGTTTGCAGCACAGATTGCAGGGTCGCCGACTTTGCCAGTGAGCTAGCATGGCAGTGACGGATAATAAGCAAAGACTACTTAAACAGCATTAAAGATGGCATAATTAATTGATCACCTTGACATTTCTACTGAAGCGGCTGATGAGAACGTATTAAGATGATGCTCTGTAATATAATTATCTAAACTTTAAACGTGCTTCGATGTTCCAGATATGTTTTTACGAGATAAACTAATAAATATCCCCCAACAGCGTTGTTAAAACAAATGGCCATAAAGAAATGCAATATGCAGACCCCCCAGGATATAGCGGCTTTTGTAAAAATGCTGCGCGATTTCTACAAAAGTGCCGATTTCGCGGGCACTTTTGTAAAAATCGCTGCATTTTTACAAAAGTGCCGATTTCGCGGCAAACCGCGAAATCGCGGTATCCTGGAGGGTCTGACTAAAGGGATAGAAAGGGTGTGCAAAAGCTGACTGCACACCCACCTCGAGTTATGTGCCCTCCAAGCCCATCACTGCTCCAGTGACCTCTGGGACTCACAGCTGCCATTGGCTGGCATTTAGTACAGGTTAGTGTAGGCACCTGCGCTTTTAAGCTGTGGACTTCACAACAATGGGGTGGGACTTCAGCAGGCAATATCGGGTCGCAATTGTCACCTCCACAGAACAAGACTTTCACAGGCTGGTGCGGGCCAGTGACAGTGCAGCTTCCCGGTCCATCCTGCGACGTTCACGGGTGTCACTGAGTATCCCCTGTAATTCAAGCCATTCACACCGGCTCGGCAGCCCCTGGGCCGAAACAGACTGACTGGTGTGGCGGTGCTCAGTAGAAAGGCTCCTACATGGATGCCAGGCAGGACACGCCCGATCAAGCATTTTTTAAATGTGTCTAGTCATTTGATGGCATGCTAACTTCATCCTTTGTTAGCTTCATTAAATGGATGTGACATTTGAAAAGAAAAAAAAGAACGAAGAGGTTAATTGTACGTATTTAATATTGTAAGAAAAATTTTACAAGGTGAGCTTGGCAATTATTCATCATTCCACAAACTAAGGCCAGACAGCAAATTATGAGTGTGATACTGCACACCTGTTGTTATCGATCTTGCAGTAAACAACGGAGGACACCTGCAACATGGCAGCTAACGGGCCTCTGAGGTAGCTATGTAGAGTAGGCCCTAAACAGAGTTTTAACATTTCGAAAATGTAGCTCACTGAGAGCTTGGGGAGCAGAGGGGGCTCTGTGGTCACTGCATCGGAAAAGGGAACGAGGCCACGCGCTCAGCTCAAGTTCGCCTAGCGCTTCTCCTTACTCCGCGTACGTCGCTGTACTGTACTGCATCACTAAATGCACACGCCCAAGAGAGCATTCGCCCTAATATGCCTGCAGACGTCATCATCTCGCGACACACCCAAACCTAGGAGGCGACAGAAATGTGTCGCGAAACACACTTTGGAAAGCACTGGACAAGAGAGTTGATAGCGTATTTTGCACAATTGCTATTTTGCATGATATGAGCAAATTTGCACAGTTTACACACAGGTATTGAGTGGACAATGAATATTGATTAACAATATTTTTAACTATGGTTTCACACTTCTCTGTTTTACGCAACATGATTTAATTTATTTATATACTTAATTTTGACTACGTCTAGTCTGTTGCATATGTAATGGCCGAAGTAACTTTTCCATGTCTATTGCCAGCACTATCACGTGGTTCAATTTGAAACAGGCACTGTCACTTTAAATTTGAAAATTTTCCATTATCACATTGTCATGTGAACAAGGCTCGGACAAGCCGAAACGTTATGGCGACATATTGCAAATACATTTTCTGAACCTACTTGCTGGTCCGTGTCCCTGCTTGCTGTGTATGAGGCGAGGGAGAGTTGCCTGCTGCTCAGTCGCGGAGTTTTGGATATATATATACATATATATATCCATATGTCTCGCCATAAAATACTCCTTGAAGGAAAACAAGTGTGGACCACAATTCTGTGCAAATAATATTTATTTAATTAATGAACTTCATCTGCCATTACGAGTTTCCACCGTTGCCCGTCTTGATCACATGACCATATATATATTTATATATTCCACCAAAACAGATGCCTGCTATGAAGGAAGCCTCACGCGGAGATACGTAATCAGCCACATTTATTCAAGGAGGGAAGCAGCGTGGAGGAAACACAACTTGCATCAGAGTAACGTCCTGCCTGACGCGTTTCGTGCGTAGAGCATATCTTCAAAGGCACCGGACTGTGCAGGTAGTGGCACGAGGATTTTTGGTACCACCTTTTAAATTATAAAGTCCCGCCCTGGTGGGCGCAGCCATCCATGTGGCCTGATGGTACCCGTGGTATCAGTCTTTCTCTCATGAGCTGTCATGACAAATCCTCATATTCAAAATAACACCCCAATGGGTTGTGCAGCAGAGTTCCCATCTACGCTGCTCTGATTATCCCTCCAAAAACCTGCATCTTCTCCCCAAAGCAAAGCTGTCAATTGGCGTCTCTGCTGGAGGGCTGTAAACAGCCCAAGGGCTTCACTTTGCGGCTCAGGCAAGCCGCAAAACATTCCACCAATTCATGAATGATGTAAAATGTGACGTAATCAGCAGTGCATTGTGGGGGCGTGAGTTATAGTTAGCTGAACTAACTAATTTGAACAGATGCCCCAGAACTCGGGAATTTTGCTACCCAAAAACTGGGACCAGATCACCTACAAGGGTGTTAGGCACGAATGTACACCAAGCTATCTCTCACTCTCCTTCACTCATTGTACCCTAAGCACTGCTACAACACCAAAACATTCCAACATAGGCCATACTGCACTCTCACACCCTTCTGTTGCACCACAAGCGCCTATAAGCATAACCCTTCTCTTTTTAATTATTTTTTCTTTACGACATGCTAAGGTTCTGCAACATATGCCATAATAGGAGTCAACTCTAATCATCACGCACAACATCAAATTAAAAAACCTCACCATGGCAACCAAGCACACTCTACGAAGTTATGTACTATCCATCCACTGAGCACTTTGATGCCTCATCCAGGAAAACAACAACAACCGCGGGTTTCTCCCCAAAACCCCCAGGAGTATGGGAGACAAAATCAAAGTGAGGAACAATGTAAGTAAGTAATTTATTGTATGAGTTAATTAAAACCTTTACAAAATCGCTTGACCGCGAAAGATCATAAAAATTAAAAAATAAAACCGCAGTTACCTCATTTATAGTGTCCAACAATAAAAAGAGATATGGCACAGTTTATGTTAGCTACACAGCATGTTCCGTTCATCTGGTTTGTACCGTGCGCATACGGAGTATCAGTTCGTCCAATAGCGGTTCTTGTTTCCCCTTATGACAGTCTTGTAAGGACCCTGTGGCGTTTGTGCGTAGATAAAAAGGTACCTTTGGGTTAAATATATATTTAAAAATAACAAACTATTTTGAAAAGCATATTGACATCATGTAGCAGTTTTGTCGTTGCGGATCCATAAAGTGCCACGTGCCCAACATTTTACCAAGAGATTCGTTTTTCATATATTAAGGAAGAGTGCCAGTTCCGGGGAATGATGAGCCCGTATTCATAAACTGCTGAAGTGAAGAACAAAGTATTCCCTGAGGGATATATTGAAATTTACTATTCCCTGAGAGGAAAGGAAAACGGATCGCTCCTTCAGTTGCCAATCCCCTAAACACAACCATTTCACTTTCCCTTTATGATTTACAAATAGTTTTCTTTATGTCTCCGATCTTCCCTGCTCAATTGGAATCTTTTGTATAAGTTTAACTTTCATCAGATGCAAACCATTCACCTATTTTCTGCATTATTACAGAGGCTTCTACATAGGCAAACATTTGCTTACACCATTGATCATAAATTGTCTTTGCATTTAGAAGTTATCCAAATAATACATTGTTACAACTAATCCAACCATTATATAAGATTTGATACACCAGTGAATATGTTGGGCCCTTGTATATATACGTTCTTTCAGACCAGTGTCTGTGTTTTAATCCTGGTCCACTTTCTGAGGTCAGAATAACATAATCATATATAAATAATAAAAATATAAGGACGCTTTTGTAGTTTTTTAGGAAAATTACGTCTGACTTCAGCTTAACTGCAATTGACCTTTAAATGTGCTCAAACGCAGAGCAAATACAGGAAAATATAAAGGCGCTTGAAAGGCAACCTTATTGCTCCTTATCCTTTTTAATTGAGTCTACGTATTCTGGGGGTTGCTTCAGCACATGTGCCCCCCTACTCAAGTACCCTTGGATATACTTTGTCACATGCTGCTTGGATTATCCATTCAAGTTAACTGTTTTCATTGAAGATTTTCATTTGTTTTAAAGTCTGAGGTGTGGCTCTTAAGAAGACATTTGTGGTGCGGCAGGAGGTTTTGAACTACACATTTTTGCACTCATTCCTACCTTTCCTGCACAGGGCATGACTTACAGTGGAATGAGGAATAACATGGTGTTACACCTATTTCCTAAGTCGCAGTGCTCCTTAATCTGTTGAAGACTCTACTGTACAAACAGAAATGGGGGAATTGGAATGGGGCTGCTTTTACACAGTTGCAAATACTTTAAAATTGCCTTTGAGCATTTTTGCAGCCATATATGATGCATAGGGAGCAGGACGATTCCCATTTCCTCTTGAAGTGCATTCGCTCATCAAAAAGGACCTGAACCTGAGGTACCTTAAACGCACATAGCAACAGCCCATCATCCTTTCCATGTGTCCATATATGGGGGAAAACATTAGATGCAATCAGAGCTGACTAAAATGCTCCTGGCCACAGTCCTGCTATAAAAAGAGTGATTACAGGATCTATGGCTATCCTAAACTTGCATTCTATACATACTTTCTTTATTTGTCTAATTCATTGTTTAAAATGTAGCCACTGTGTTACATTTTATGCTAGACTGTGTTTTCAATTTGATTATCCTGGACGCCAGTCGTCAATAACTAAGGATGGAAATCCATGTTATACAAACTGCTATGCAAGATTTCTTACACATTTTCAACTTCTCATAATAATGGGTCCTTGATAGGCCGTGAGGTGCTATAGGATGTCACACTACTGTAGGAATCCAAATGTTTCAACAAAATGTGTACCTGCATCTATTATGTAATATATATTTTTGTGGTCCAAGGCATTTCTGCACTAGGTTTATTCCATGAATTCGCACTTTGTGCATAGAAGTTTGCATTAGTATGAGTCTTTTTCTATACAGTTTACATAGTAATGTGTGATCCTGTACAAAAACAGTAATATATACAAGCAAATCACACTCTGTCTAGATATCACTTTAGTGGAGCAAATATTGTAAAAATTATTGTTCACGAGCTGTAAGTACACATCGAATAGCTCCAAGTCTCCTTCCTATATGACCAAGAGTCAATAACAAATCTTATCTTATCAAATATACTGTTGCCCTATTCCATTGTTAGATTTTAAAATAAGGTTTCAAATGTGACACTTGTTACTATATCACAAATTTGGGATTTACATACATTATTGCCCATGCAGATACTTGTAATTTCTACAGTCATGTTGTTATTTGATAAATACCTCACTGGTACCTATATCATGTTCAATTGACAAGTAAAAAAATTACATACTTAGTCAAAAGAAAATATGTATTGGATTTTGATAGCAGTACACCTTTTTAAGTACCCTTTTCATATTTTGGATACATGAAGAGCGTGCTGTATATAAATATTGAGAAACATATCCATAGGTTTTGAGAAAGGATTCTTTAAATACCCTCTAGACCTTACTGTTGATATCCACACTTGTATGTGGAAACATTTGTGCACATTATGACCAAATGGAGAGGTGAACACAAAAAGGAGGTAGACCCTTAGTGGGGATGAAGGAGGGCTGGGTCCTATATACTTGTAATCCACAAAAGTTTGCCCCCTCTCCAATTATTTACCATTGGGGACCAAATATACTCTTTTTAATTCGGTCCAGTATATTTATTTATACTTTTTAATTATATTTTTTTACAGACACAATTTCAAATGGCAGAAAAAGAATACACCATATAAACAATTACTGACAAAACTCATTAAATAAACAATTAGCACCAAAACATATCAACGAACAAATGGATTACAAATGGAGAGGTGAGCATTTTTGTAAACTTAAAATATAGAAAATTACATCTATCATCTCTCAACATATCTTATTCTTTCAACAACAGAGTAATTGAATATGCTTTTTAATACCTTGTACTGGATTAATATTTATGTTTATCTAGCATTTCACAACGAGTGATACTTATGTGTATACCCAATGTATTTTTGTGAGTACGTCACTACAATAGTACTTATTTATTGGTGTGCTGGACTAGCAATAATGCATCTTCTCTGAAATGACTTAGGTCTGTCTCCTCTATCCCCACAAGGTAACATCTGTATTCCAATTATTTTGTCCTTAGTCCCACCAAATTCTTGAGCATTTCTTTTATTTCCAGTGTCTTAAAAATGTACATATAGTACAAATGTAATGTACTTAGTGGACCTTATTCTCTGGCTAGATGTATCCATATGATTTCATACAACTTTTTGTGCAAGTTCATTCTTGTTTCTGTACAAGTGATTATGATATTGAAATACATATGCTCAACTGCATTACTTTTTTCTCAACCGAGATTAGGAAATTAAATGTCAAATAGCCACTATTTACTTTTTTGAATGTGGATCCTTTCCTTGATTTGAAAATAATATGTTGATCCCAATCTTCCCCCTGGTAGTTGCATATCCAGATATCGGCCTCTTCAGTCTCCTTCTATATCTTGTAATTAGGTTACGCAAAGTTTTTTTCTGCAAAGTTTATTGACAAAGGCAATTTTTACACTTCATGGAGCTTGAAGGATTCCTGGTTTACTTTCATCTTTGTCCTTGTGAAGGTATTTTATGTATTGCGAGATAATGGTTTCTGTGTAGCAAGATAATTTTCGCTTCAACTGAACTCTGTTAAATTAGAAAATGTATGAATCGTTTTTTGTGTGAAAGTATACTTTTTGCATGCACAATGTATTTAGATGTTTCCTCTACAAATTTACCTTTCTTGAGTTTTTCAGTGGATACAGGAATTGCACAGGAGAAGGACACTAAGGCAGTGATACACAGTCATTTGAGTATTTAAGTACAATGTACATATTCAATTGGCCTGATTTAGGAGTGCAGGTTATTCACAGATTATAACATGGCACTCATAAATACATTTACTCTTTCACAATTTTACCCTAAAATAGAGTAATTATGTTGGTTTTAGTAAATTTCACTCCAAGATTGGGGAGCGAGGGCCCCTAGCCAGGGAAGCAGTCAAAAGTTTTAGAACGCTAACAAACTTAGGGCTAGATGTAGGTAAATTGGATTTACAGATTCATAAATACTGAATTTTACCGATTGGGTATTTATGATTCGGTAAATCCAATGTAGGTAAAAAATCGGTAAAAAATACCGAATCTGTAGGATTTGGTATTTGGACTTGAGGCCCATAGGAATCAATGTCAATTACCGAATCGGTAAATACTGATTCGGTAAAATTACCGATTTGTCAAGGGGGACAGGGTGTCACTTTGACACCCTGTTGCACCCCTGATTCTGGCTTGTGTGCCATGTGACACACAGTGCCACATGGCACAGGTGTACATGCACAGATGTGCATTTACACAGGAATTCGTTATTTACCATGCAATAGTATTGCATGGTAAATAACGAATTCTTAAGGGCCTGTGGCACTATTTTAAGTGCCACCTACATCTAGATTTACCGATTCGATACTTTTACCGATTCGGTATTTTACCGAATCGGTAAATTTATCGAATCGGTAAATTTACAGATTCGGTAACATTTGGGCACCCTACATCTCAATCTCCAAATACCGGTCGGTAACGGCCGAAATCGGCCGTTACCCACCGGTATTTGGCGACCTACATTTGGCCCTTAGCTTGTTGCATAAGTTACGACTTTGGCATGACTCTGCAAGGTGTGCTTTCCCACTCACAGGTGACACAGGTGAACTTGGTTCAATGCACCAACGATTAATTCGAAAGACAGATTACTGTAGCACCACAAAACGATAATCAATTTGTTATTGAAATAGAAATGTTGCTTTTAGGTTACTAACAATCCCATAAAGGGATCATGGGCATCGTAGTAACACTAACACAACTCATTTCATTATTTACAGTATCACACAAACACACTGTACTAAGATGAATGAACACTTTTGAATAAAAGCATTTATTACTACAGGAACAATCTGTTTCTCAGTACATTTAAAACAACTTTACAGAATGCAGCAAGAAGGCACATTATAAACAGGGCCTCTTGAATTATATGATTGTGCACCTGCAGCTTTTTTTCACATAATTATAAATTTGCAACATTCACCACATAATCCATTATCTGCTGCATAATCTGCAGATTGTAGCAAAAACACTTTTGTTTCTAGCTCAAACAGTTCAAAAGTTACTAAAACGCATCAACACGTGTGCTGTGCAGTGGAAGGCTCTTGGCAAACCTTCATTGGTCACCATTCTGTTGCTTATAGCTATATATGGGTGTTAAACTGGTACTAATCAGGTGTAACCAATGCCTAGACAGTGTTAACAAGTGTACAAAATGGCAAAATAATAAAGTAACACTATTATAAAATGTGCTGCATCACGACGCATAATTTGCCTTTACTTGTGCATAATTTACTCAACCCTTCAGCATAGTTTAGCTTTCCCCTGCCACATAATTTCAGTGGCCCTGGTTATAAATAACAAGAATAAAATGAACATTTCTAGCTTGTTTTAAAATGTCATTTAAAATCTAACAACCTAATACCTATTTCCATGCACTACACTAAGAGAGCATGGATGGCAGAGCAACTTGCCATCTAGACTTTCTCAAGGAGAAGAGATGCACTGAATTCCTTGTTGACAGCAAAAGCAGTCTTTATCAGTGAAGGTGACAAGACAGTATTCCTCGCGAAGGGCAAACACATTTTGCTGTAGCTATCCTTTGGTCTTCCCCCTAGACTCAACTTCATCAGCGTCAGGATTCAGGCGAGATGTAGCATCTGCGAAGTGCGAAGTGTGCTGGCACTAGGCAAAACATTCTCTGGAAGAATTTTGTTGATAATCTGGGCGAAGGACCTCTCCTGACAAATGGTAGTCCTTGTATACTAAAGTGTAGGAATGTCTGATATAAATCATGTGCTTCAACGTTTACGTCACAGACGTTTCCTTAAGAAATTATAAGGTAAAAGGGTGTCATTTCAGACTAAACTATTTTGGCTAAATGTCTGCATGTGCTCTTATTTAACCTTAACCTGATGAAAAAGAGATATTTGACCCAGATGTCGCATTAAGTGTGTTATCTATGTCACTGATCAAATGGCTTGATGCTTTCACAGTTTTTAGAAAGATATGGTCGGGCGGCATCTGCGTCTAATGACAGACATGACAATGAATCTGCATAAATAGGGAAAGATTGTGACTTCCATGGTTTGAGAGTGAGAAGATGGCGACTTTCATTACCCAAGATGGAGTTGGGCCTACATAAAATAGAATCGGACCTTAGGGGCTTTACATCAAGGTGTTATTCACAAACTTTTCACTCACCCTTTCAGTTACTATGCTGACGTGGAAAGCAAATCCCTTCCATCCCAAATATTTGAAGTGAAGAATTTTCTTTGTTTTGTTAAAAAATGCCATCATACAAATGTATTGACATTACTTTGTGGACAATTTTAAACTATGTGCAACTGTGCTTGCAATGGTGCTTCTGTAAAGTTGCACATGCTAATTTACAAATGTTGGCAATGTGTGCACCTGAAAACTAGTGCAGGTATTTAGGCATCCTTTATGAAACCTTGTGAACTCCCCTGAACTACAAATATGCACCTATATGAAAGTGTAAACCTGCAAGTACAGTTTTATGACTTTGGGGAGAGCACCGCAACGCCGACACCGCCGACACCGCCGACACCGCCGAGAGTCTTTACCTGGCCATTTGAAATCTGCTAAAGCCCCAGCCGCCACCGCCAAGAGTCACGAGGGCATCAGACTCCGCGCCGCCGCTCCGGGGGACCACAACACCCGGCAGGCCTCGCGGCGGCGCGTGCAGGTGACGCAACAAGCGCCAGAGAGCGCCAGAGAGCGTCAACAGCCAGGACAAAAGCAGACGGATCCCGGCAGAGCGGGGGAGAGCACCGCAACGCCGACACCGCCGACACCGCCGACACCGCCGAGAGTCTTTACCTGGCCATTTGAAATCTGCTAAAGCCCCAGCCGCCACCGCCAAGAGTCACGAGGGCATCAGACTCCGCGCCGCCGCTCCGGGGGACCACAACACCCGGCAGGCCTCGCGGCGGCGCGTGCAGGTGACGCAACAAGCGCCAGAGAGCGCCAGAGAGCGCCAACAGCCAGGACAAAAGCAGACGGATCCCGGCAGAGCGGGGGAGAGCACCGCAACGCCGACACCGCCGACACCGCCGAGAGTCTTTACCTGGCCATTTGAAATCTGCTAAAGCCCCAGCCGCCACCGCCAAGAGTCACGAGGGCATCAGACTCCGCGCCGCCGCTCCGGGGGACCACAACACCCAGCAGGCCTCGCGGCGGCGCGTGCAGGTGACGCAACAAGCGCCAGAGAGCGCCAGAGAGCGCCAACAGCCAGGACAAAAGCAGACGGATCCCCGCGTCGCGGGAGCGCGCGGGAGCGCCCGGGGCTAAGCCCGGGCAAAGGGCGGGCCCTCTGTGGCCCTCAGAGGCACGAAAAGGCCAGGCAAGGCCACCTCCCTGACACCCATTGTGTGGAGACAATAAGGTACTGTTTTTAGCTTTGACATCATAACATATAACATTGTGCTGATGACATTGGCCCGTCAAATCGCCGTAGCTGCTTGAGATTCATACCTCATAGTATTGCCACTATTGAACTCATCCGAGTCAAGTTCTGAAAACCTGTCCAGCCCCAGATAGCCTTTAACAGTTTGTTGCAAATATGGGGAAGAAACTGATACCTGCTCCCACTGAGCCATTGAACACCTTAGACTCTTACCTAGTACAAGTGGTTAGCAGCATTAACAATAAGAGAAGGCAATCTCTTGGCTTGAGCCAATCGCCTATTTTGCCTCCAGAAAGCCCTTCTACAAGTGTATTGAGCACAGCGACATCGGACATACTGCAAGAAAATCCCCTTACAAACCTAGTAGATCCTATTCCTCAAGATAATGGCAGTGAGGCTGATGACTCGGACCCATAGATTTATCAGATAACACTGCTGCTGATCCCAACCACCAGATAGCCACAACAGATGAAGCCCAATTACCCCTGCAGCCTGCAACACGGGCTGTTAGAGCCTGCAGAAAATTCCAAAGTAAGCGGGGAGGGAAACAACAACAAAGTAGGAAAAAGCCCGCCACCCCACCTCCAAGACGTGAAGGGAAATATGCGGAGCTTGACATTGATGTAGAGTCAAGACGCATTATCGATGATGACCTATTTAACAGGATTCAAGACATGATAGACATTAAAATCAGGACTATAATTAAGCCCTTGATCGGGAAACTGGACAAATTAACAGCTGAGGTTAAAAAGCTGGGTGGGGTACATGGCAAGTTGGCCGAAGAGGTAGAGAATCTATCCTCCCTTGTCACAAACTTAGCGGTCACGGATGTGGAGGCTACCTCAACCGAAAGCAATCCACAGCCAATCCATCAAGGGCCGCTGCCATTGCCACCATCTCCATCACTACCCGTATTTAGACAGGAAGTAGAAGCTGGAGACCCCCACATCAGTACAACTGCTGTTATAGTGGAACCACAACAGGAGGATGTCTCAGCCCAATTTATTTTGGAAGCCTCTCCAGTAGTACTGGTATTGGCAAACGTCCCTGTTCTATCACATGATAAAACTGAGTCCAACCAGGGTCTGAAAGATAAAGCACTACATTGGCTCACTAACAACATGCACATGGCACATCAAGGGTTTGACAAACTGGCAGGAGATATCGTTATGACTAGGAGGGTATCTTGGATTGGGACCAAACCAAAAAAGTTTAAAGGGGATTGTGTAATTTTAAATTTTGGCAATGCGGAGGTTCTCCCAGACATTTTGACCAATATTTTCCCACCCCAACGTCGTAGCGGCTCCATAATTCCACTTACCCTTAAATTCTTTTATAATGAGACTCAGCTTCCCACCTCTCCCAATATCCCTAGATATAAGAGACATACCAACTTCTGTAGCTGGGGAGGGGGCATCAGACCCCAATATACAAACAATCGTTTTCAACCCATAACAAACTTTGAGTCAGGAAGATTTAACCATCTAAATGAGCCAAACATCAGGCCTGCCTTCGCACAGGAGACAAGGACACATGGCTGGGGTCCTGGCCTCCTGGGTTACGGCCATAGTGGTCAGGGCAATAGGTATACTAACTGGTTTAGAAACGATCAGCTTTTGACACGTCCAAACACTCCACAACCCATGTGGAATTCAGCGCGCTACGGACAGGGTCAGGTAGCCACTCCCTTTGAGTGGGGATTTGGAACAGGAAATAGGTTTGGTCCCTTATCTGACTTAAATACATGCGATTGACTTAAAGGTGGAGTCGATCATGAAAGGTTAGGGTTGAATAATCCAACTCTACAAAGTGGCTGTTTAAATATTATCGAACACTTTAGTGATCTTAGTCACATGGAAGTATTAGAGCCCCAAGAGCCCTCAAATCCTGACTATCCTCCGATTCTACATCGGTTGGAGGCTTGTGCTAAGCCGAGTATGATTAGTGAGGATATACAGACCTTTTCCCAAGTGGAACCTAACGAGGGATCATTAACGCAGCACATAGCGGAAGGGGATGTGGAAGGGGCAAACAAGACAAGGACACCCACTGACGCCTGTAAGATCCTAAGCTGGAACGTAGCAGGCTTAAATGCAAAACGTCAGGACAATGCTTGGTCGAGCTTTGTCTCAAACCACCACATTATTGCCCTGCAAGAAACTTGGGACACATCAGCCAATCTTTGGTGGGATGGGTTCACTAGTTTCACTAAACCTGCAGTCCCTAGCAGAGCGGGGAGAGCTAAAGGTGGCCTAGTAATTTTGTTTTCCCTGGAATTAAAAGGAAGCTACAGGCAGATTATTACTGACTCTGACAATATCTTAATTGTTGAAAGGGTGATTAATAATAATACTAGCAGGACCTTATTTGTCAATTTTTATAATTCTGGGAATAGCGAGTATAGAGGCTGTAATATCGCTAACCTAGACAGTATTTTAAACATAGTATTTCAGAATATCAAGTTTGTTTTTGAGTTTATTTTATTAGGCGATTTTAACATCCACTTATGTAACTTAGCCTGTAAGGGAAATAGCGAAAATGAGGTCGACGAGGCAGCCTTACAGGGACCTCACTTTGAACATTCCGCACAGGGGCAGGAGCTTGAAGAACTACTCGCTAACTATGACCTGTACGAACCTGAATGCGGCCTGAGAATGCCAACTTTTACTGGTACTCAACACGGGACAGTGATTGATTACATTTTTGTTTCACTAGGCATTCTAAATCGGACCATGGATTATCGTACAGTTCTAACACATTATAGCGACCATAACCCCGTATTACTTGAAGTGGCCTGGGGAGCTCAGATGGGGGTATCACCACTAACTGTAAAACTTGCACACCCCCTGAGGACCACTGATCAAGACAGACGAGTGAAGTGGGCTAAAGTGATCCCGGAAAACTTCTATGGGAAAAACTTCCCAAAAATTAAAGACAATGTAGAGATTTGTAAAATATCTGGCGCCCAAGGGAAAAGAATAGTAGCAGCATATGAGGCTATATGTGACCAGGTGTCAAAGGATCTGCTAGCCAAACCTATAAAGGGAGCCCCAGGACAAAAGCGTTGGTTTGACTCTGCATGTTCAAAGGCTCACAGAGAACTGCTGGTTGCCCTAAAAAATGTGCCTAGGGTTAAAGATGATATTTCCAGACTAAGCAAAACCTATAAGGCAGCCATAAAGAATCGTAAGGACACCATCAAACACGAAACATGGGAAAATCTCCTTTCAGCGGCAGTGTTGAAGGACAGTAGGAGATTTTGGGAGATCATCAAACAGCCCCTATTCTCTGAAGACAAAAATGCACCCATGGATTGCGTGATATCCGATGAAAAGTGGCTGTCCCATTTCAAAAATGTCTATGGGGGCGATGAAGATGGAACTAAAAAGGCCCCACTACCCTTCGCAGTTGTACATCCTATCATCTTTAATCCCCAAGAAGTGGAAAAAGCGCTTTTGGCAACCACAAAACACAAGGCTCCTGGCCCCGATGGAGTCCCTGCTGACTTTTTTATGTATTCACCTAAACTGTGGGCGGAGGTCATGTCAAATGTGTTTAATGCAGTCAATGGTAATCCAGCCCCCGCCTCGTGGGCCAGATCCACCATTGTCCCGATTTTCAAAAACAAAGGTCAGCGGGACGACCCTGTGTATTATAGGCCCATATCCCTACTGGACTCAACTATAAAAATCTTGGGGAGAGTACTCTTAGCCAGATTGAGGGAGAACGTTGAGGGTTGCGGTGGGCTGTCCGAACTGCAATATGGTTTTAGAGAGAGAAAAGGGACCATTGAACAATGTATTAATCTGCATTTACTCATCTCTAAATACACTGTGGCCAAGGAGGGTTCCGTGTTTCTTGCATTTATGGACCTCTCCTCGGCCTTTGACCTGGTCAATAGGTCAAAACTATGGTTGATCCTGTTGGAGATGGGTATTGATGAAGCTTTGGTCGCGTACATGGCCACTTTGCATCAGGAGCTTTTTGCAGCCGTCCGAGTGTCAAATAATGGCAGATGTACCTCACTGTTTAAATCTCTAAAGGGGGTACGGCAAGGTTGTATTTTAGCCCCCTCGCTTTTTACCATCTACATTAACGGCCCGGGGGCACACCTGCGTGGCCAGGAAGCGGACGTCCCCCGTGCAGGAGGTGCCCAAATCCCGGCACTCCTGTACGCGGATGACGCCGTCTTGATTGCTCGTACTGGCGTTGGCCTCCAGCTCCTCCTAGACGCTTTCGGTTCTTTTATGGAAAATTTGGACCTTAAGGTCAATGTCTCTAAGTCACACACGATGGTAATGGGGCGTGAGTGTACTAAAAAAAGGCATAAATCATTCTTCTGCAGTGGGGTCCCTGTCTCTAAGGTAACTACATTCCCCTACTTGGGCGTACTGTTCGACCAAAAAGGATCATGGGGCCCACAGATAAGAGCAAAGAGGCTGGCCGTAATTAGATCATCCTCCGCGCTCTTGGGTTTTGCTGCTAAGTAAGGAGCTAGGCCCATGGAAGCCCTCTTAAAAATCTATAAGTGCAAGCCTGTGGCTATCGCACTATATGGGTCCCCTTTGTGGGGGTATGTAAATCTTGACCCTATTCAGAGAGCTGAAAATAGATTTATTAGATCTCTTCTCTCCGTACCGCAGTCAACCCCAACCTACTCTATTCATAAAGAGGTGGGCCTACCCTATATATCAGATACATTGAGTCTAGCTCCCCTGACTCTGTGGCTGAAAATGTGGTTGAATGAAGATCTCCCTTTGAACCATAAAATATTATACGATGTTTTATCACTTGACAAATACAGCAGTATTCCATGGTTGGCCTATTTAGCTAAATCATTTACAGATTTGGGCCGTCCGGAACTTTTTTCATGCCCAGAGAAAATTAGGGCCCAGGATTTGGACTACATAAAAAAGTCATTCAGGGAAAGGAAGGAAATGAGCCGTGAGGAACAAGAACTGTTGAAACCAGCAGTAAGGGCTCATAGCCTTTTGGTTAGCGCACCTTCACTAGCACCTTATCTAAGCTTCGTCACATTCCCTTATCATAGGTTTTTATTAACTAAGTTTAGGTTTAACCTGTTACATTTTTATTTAGGTTCCTTTAAGTGCTGGCAGAAGCCAGATCTAGCCCCTCCTTGCAGCTGCGACCATTTTTCCGTGCAGGATACAATGCATTTTGTCATGTTTTGTAGTTTGTATCATGAGCAGAGGAAAAAATATTTGCTCCCCATCCTGAAAGAAGCGGGTTTCACACAGGTGCGCCCGGCGTTGCTCTTTCTACAACTCCTGTCAAATCCTCGCATTGCTTTCTGCACTGCTAATTTTTTGGTGGCCGCCGCTAGGGCGAAAGCTGCTGGCCAAATTTCGCCTTAAAATTAATGGTTTTATCATGTCCTTTTACAAATGAAATGTAAACCTGTTTTTTAATTATGTATATAGCTTCTAAATGTGTATTTAGATTGGTGTTTTTTAGGAAATTGTATGAATATGTATCGCATGTCATGTTTTTTAGTGTTTTTTTATTGTTTTTCGTTTCTTTGTATGACTTGGAATAAGTCGAATAAAGATATTCTGACTGACTGACTGACTGACTTTGTATTCTGAATTAGGCTCCTATAGTTTTCTACAAAGTCTACAGTCATTTTTTAGCATTAAATAAAGACATATGTGACATACATTATAACACAATTCCTGGCTTTATGCCAGTTTGGCAAAACACAAAACTCTAAAACCTTTGAACATTTGCTTTGTTTTCTATGGATGTTCACAAAGGTTTCAAAAAAGCTTTGCTACTTCACACACCCCTATGATCTCACTATAGTAGGTGCATTGTGCTTTAGAAATTTGCTGAGATATCCGGAGGTAGAGGGACAATACTATGTAGCCTTTATGTATGGGGGCTACCCCACTACCTTCTACTAAGCCAAGTCCCTGTGTACCTTACTGGAATTTGGGATGGACAAATGTCAATGCAGTGGACAGCTCTTGCTTGCATACGCTCAATATTCTTAAAAAGGAACTCTTTTCTTACCAAAGGCTCACCATACTCATATTATGACCTCATGCACCCTCTCTAGGCTCACTTTCTTAGTTCCTAAGTATGATTGTGGGCCAGATCAGACCTTCAGATCTCCTCACAATTCACAGATGTAACAGGCATCTTTCTTTTCCCTTCTTTCACAGGCCTAGTGGTGTTCTGAGGAGCTGAGTGTGAGGTGACAAGTTGTACAGTACAATAGCCAGTGGGTGGGAATGTTTCTAGGATACTCCCTAAACAAAAATCCCTCAGGACAAACCTTTATAGCAAATCTAGTTTTTATTTCTGCAAACTATCCCACAATGCACCATTCACAGGGAAAATTAATATAGCTGAACCTTTATCCCAAATGACAGCAGTTTGTGGTCTACCCAGGTATGTGTACATGGTAATGAGTACGCTTCCGGAAGCAGTGTAATTCCCTCGTGAATGGATCCAGGATTACTGGAGTGTATTGTACGATTAAATGGCCCTTCATTCCCAGGTGCCACCTATAACATAAGTAGGAATAGGTAGGTATCACTCTGGTTCAAGTTAAATACATTTCTGGACATCTCTAAAGGCCCTTCTTGAAACAAACTAAATCTCATGCTTCACACCCAGGTCATCTTTCCAAAAGCCTCAAGGCATTTTTACTGCTCCTGGAGAAGTTTCACACCTACTCAGTCACTCACACCTGCTCCCTGGCAGGGATGGCCACTTAGTCAGACTGACACTAATGAGCCAATTGGAGTTTCCGGCAGGAAAGTATAACTTTCTAAAAGTCACTTTTTCTGAACATTTATAAAAAATCCAACTTCACTATTTATTTGGGTTTTTAATAAATATTAAAAACAGTAGATGAACGGAGTCTGTAGATTTTTCCGACCTGCTTTAGCTTCCTTCAGGGAAAAAGCAGTGAAAACACAATTAGGTGGATAGTCACTATAGGAACATGTCAGCCTTTAATTTCTACATATTCCACTTTGAAATACTAGGCACCCTGCCTTGTGGGGCTGCAAGACCTACTTAGGGAGGACCTATTTCATTTTTGTCCCCTGTCAGAAAAGATTAATTTTGACAGGCCTTCCTGCCTGCAGGTGTTAGATCTGCAGCAGTCAGGAGACACATGTATACCTGAAGCCATATTTTACTGGTCAACCTGGTGGTCCACAGATGGCATTTAATTATCATGCTATTGAAGTACGTTTCGCACCATATACTATAGCCTTCTGAAAAAGATAAATATGCCAATTTGGGAATTTATCAATTCTGTTATGTTCTAGGGGTCAGAGCACATACATTGTATGAAGCATCAGTGCCCCAGTGTGAAAAACACACCCTGCAGCATCAGTACACAAAAAGTAGGAATGACCATGAAAAAGTGCAATTTCTCATAGCAGATGAGATAAAAATATTTTGGGGGGGAACACAATATGTGTAAGGCTCTTCCTTTTTAGACTCTCACCACTATGCTACACAGCAGAAATTGTGAAACTCTGAAGAGACCTATAAACCCTCCTGTTCTATTAGGGATATGGATGTCACCTGACATAAACCACCTGACACCTGATGATTGCCTAAATAATCGCATTAATTATTTGTTTGGTTAATCCCTTTTCTTCTCTTCGGTATCCTCTGTTCTAGCACTAGGAAGCAGTTTCCCAACAGTGTGACTGCAATTCAAAAACCCTGCACAAAATAATAAAATTAAATAGCACGTGACAATTGTCCTTTAGTCATCCTTACTACCAACTCCGCAATAAAATTGGCTTGTTGGCAATTTCCTGAGAACGTTCTGAGGAACATTTTCTAAATGCTATTATAATATCACATGATATGGATCACAATCAACAGCACCTCACATTATAACCAGGAAGATCTCTACTCAGCTAATGATGATCTTGGACAGAGGTTTGACAACAGACTCACAAAATGAAATGTGAGGAAATTCAACAACATAATCTCTTTAGATTAAAAATATGTTTGAAAATCAATTTTAGATAGTTTATATTATATATATATGTATATAAATTACCTACTGGCGGTCGCCAGTAGGTATATATAGTTAGGATTTTTTTCCTATGGGATTTTTGAAAATTCTATGTTGAATAACTTTGGCGTTTGAGGACGGAATTGGCTGAAATTTTCTGGAAAATGGAACATTTTGTTTCTGAGCAGCCCCTGAAAATTTGGGGGGGTTTCGTCAAGCGGGGGCAGAGAAAAAAAGGGGGTCCCAAAACGTGTTTTTAACATTGAGTTTTCCATAGGGCGGTTGGACTCACTTTTACCTCGAACGGCTGAATGGATTTCCACGAAACTTGGCAAAATTGTAGGGACTGGTAGCCCGATGTGCCTTTGCTATGTCTCAAGATATATGCTCCAGTGGTTTTTACGAAAATTAACTTTGAAAAATATATATTGGGCTACATTGGGCTATATATATGTTGGAGCCCAAATGTAGCCCAATGTAGCCCAATGAAGCCCAATGAAGCCCAATGTAGCCCAAAGATGGCCGCCAGAGACAAAAAAAAACAAATGTAGCCCAAATATCAGCCAGATGTAGCCCAACTATAGCCCAGTGACAGAATGTCCCAGAGTGTTTTAAAGAACAACTAGAACGCTAACAGTCTTACTTATGACAAAAGTATGGCACACCTGAAGTCATCTTGATTGGAATAAAGTGGTAACACTTAATACATTTAATTTGAAAAGGAACAAAATAAGGGGTTTCATTTTGCCATAGAAATGTTATATATATATATATATATATATATATAATATATATATATATATATATATATATATATATATATATATATATATATATATATATATTCACTGAAAAAACCATAGGTTATAGACCATATATAGTTAGGAATTAGCATTTACAAAACCTTGAAAATTCACTGAAAAAACCATAGGTTATAAACCATATATAGTTAGGAATTAGCATTTAAAAAACCTTACTTTACTCACACAAAACCATTGAAATTCCATATATAGTTAGTTGTACTAACTATATATCGCGCACCCGCAATCCACTGCTGATCATGTCACATATTACATCATTCATGACATGGTCAGTGACATCACTGATGACATCACTGATGACATCTCAAATGACATCACTGATGACATCACTGATGACATCTCAAATGACATCACTGATGACATCACTGATGACAACATCCAGTGACTGTATGTTTCTGTAAAGTTAAAATATGTCTTACATATTGAAGAATGAGTGGATGTAGAAGTGTCTGAACAAAGGATTTAGTAGGTGCATGACTGACTGTATGAGTGAGTGATTAAATGTGTCTCACTGAGTGCATGGGTTAGTGACTAAACTGTCTTAATTTGTGCATCATTATGTCTGTTGTTCTGTAAACTGCTGCATGTGTTGATCAGTAGCTATATGATTAACTATATGGGTTATTGATTGGTTGCCCAAGTATTTGTATGGGAGACTGAGAGTGTGTATGGGTGGCTGGGAGGTGTATGACTCTCTGCATAGATGTATGGGTTCAAAAGTGCATGTGGAAACAGCTGTATGGGCGGTTGACTGTGTGCATGACTGTATTGGTGAGTGAATAGATATCTCAGTGCTACATGTCAAAGTAAGTACATATGTAAAATACAGTACATGTGAGAGTTGACATATATAAATAACTGTGCATAAGAGCCAGTGAATGTGTGAGTGGCTGTATGGATCATTGTGAACTTGTATCCAGGATTGTATAAGTGAGTAAATATGTTTTAGTATATGTTTGAATAAGTAAGGTGTGTTTAACTGTATAGTTAAGGAAATGGAGGTGTGATTGATTGTTTGCATGACTGACTAGGTGTGTGTGTAACTTCATGGATGAGTGACAATCTGTGAGTCTGTGTTTACACTGAGTGTATCTAAGGTTATATTAGAGTCTGAAGAGGTTCATCGTATTATCACATGAATGATGTCATCAGTGATGTGATCAGTAATGTCAAATGAGATGTCATCAGTGATGTCATCAGTGATGTCATTTGAGATGTCATCAGTGATGTCATCAGTGATGTCATTTGAGATGTCATCAGTGATGTCATCAGTGATGTCACTGACCATGTCATGAATGATGTAATATGTGACATGATCAGCAGTGGATTGCGGGTGCGCGATATATAGTTAGTACAACTAACTATATATGGAATTTCAATGGTTTTGTGTGAGTAAAGTAAGGTTTTTTAAATGCTAATTCCTAACTATATATGGTTTATAACCTATGTTTTTTTCAGTGAATATATAATATGTATGAATATAGGCACATATATTGAAGATTTTCCCCGTGGAACATGTCTCAAAGGAAGAACTACTGGACTCCAAGGAAAACTTCTGGATGTACCGTTTAAAATCATTGCATCCAGATGGACTGAACATTACTGACAACACATCCTGATTACTGCATATCTCAAGAACTCTCAGGACTGCATTGATTCCACATTCCAAATGGAATCTTCACTCATGATGCTTTTTGAAAATTCAGCTGTGTCATCTGTGCAGCCACTGAGCTTACCATCTTGAAACTACCTGAGGAAGGCGGAAGCTGAAACGTTGTAGTGGAAATATATTTTTGTTCTTTGGTGAATATATCTGTTTGAGTCACTTCTTTCTTGAATATTTTATTTCTTTGTGACTCATTGTATCCTTTGGGATCCAGATTTTTGCCCTGGCTAGCTGTTGTTTTCTTGTGATCCTTCATCTTCAAGTATATATATATATATATATATATATATATTCCATAAGAAAGCACCAGACAATTGGAAAGCCTCCTGCAACATGTTGTATTCTCTGCAATTACCATGATGCACTGAAGCCCCGACCATGATGCACTAAAGCCCCGCCCATTGCGGGAAATCTTAAAAAGCCTGTGAAGTTCACCTTTGTGCTCAGCCAATGAGGAAGAGAAAGGATTCTCGAAACGCGTATGGCGCAACTGCACATGAACTTTGTCATTACGGGAGCCTCTGTGTTTGTTTTCAGCAAGATGCCAATAAAGAGAATACAGCATGTTGCAGGAGGCTTTCCAATTGTCTGGTGCTTTCTTATGGAATATTAAGTGGCCTGCCATGGTCACGGAAACCCCATCGCGATTTAAGCGAGTCCGCATCACAGATGAAAACGAGTGATGCACACGGAGCAACTTGTTACTGTTTGGCAGCATTTACAGAAGGCTGAAGACTTGCACCACGAGCTGCCTGTGAACCTACTAAAGAATTATTTTAATGGAGGAACATTATTACAGGCTCCCACGAAGGGTATAAACTGTTAAACTGCAATTACCATGATGCACTGAAGCCCCGACCATGATGCACTAAAGCCCCGCCCATTGCGGGAAATCTTAAAAAGCCTGTGAAGTTCACCTTTGTGCTCAGCCAATGAGAAAGAGAAAGGATTCTCGAAACGCGTATTGCGCAACTGCACATGAACTTATATATATATATATATATATTCCATAAGAAAGCACCAGACAATTGGAAAGCCTCCTGCAACATGTTGTATTCTCTGCAATTACCATGATGCACTGAAGCCCCGACCATGATGCACTAAAGCCCCGCCCATTGCGGGAAATCTTAAAAAGCCTGTGAAGTTCACCTTTGTGCTCAGCCAATGAGGAAGAGAAAGGATTCTCGAAACGCGTATGGCGCAACTGCACATGAACTTTGTCATTACGGGAGCCGCTGTGTTTGTTTTCAGCAAGATGCCAATAAAGAGAATTGCAAAAAACAACAAGTGATGGACTGAATGTGGATCAATGTCACACACTCCCCCAGTCAAAAGATCTGGGCCCAAATCCATCGTTTTTTTGCACTCCACACCACCCTGGGTCAGATAATGGCTTTATGCAAATCAGCTCTGACCCTGTTGCCCCATGGGAACAGTCCAGTCCGAACTACAACAGCCATATCTTTCCCAGACCGGAATCAAGCATCCGAGGACCGGACCGGTTTCGAGGTAACACCTCTCTTCAGCCCGGCTAGCTTGACTCCAAGTGGTGTGGAGTGCCTGGGACCCACGTCTGGGCATCCCCAGCGCACTTAGGGCGGCAATTGCAAAAAACAACAAGTGATGGACTGAATGTGGATCAATGTCACACACTCCCCCAGTCAAAAGATCTGGGCCCAAATCCATCGTTTTTTTGCACTCCACACCACCCTGGGTCAGATAATGGCTTTATGCAAATCAGCTCTGACCCTGTTGCCCCATGGGAACAGTCCAGTCCGAACTACAACAGCCATATCTTTCCCAGACCGGAATCAAGCATCCGAGGACCGGACCGGTTTCGAGGTAACACCTCTCTTCAGCCCGGCTAGCTTGACTCCAAGTGGTGTGGAGTGCCTGGGACCCACGTCTGGGCCTCCCCAGCGCACTTAGGGCGGCAATTGCAAAAAACAACAAGTGATGGACTGAATGTGGATCAATGTCACACACTCCCCCAGTCAAAAGATCTGGGCCCAAATCCATCGTTTTTTTGCACTCCACACCACCCTGGGTCAGATAATGGCTTTATGCAAATCAGCTCTGACCCTGTTGCCCCATGGGAACAGTCCAGTCCGAACTACAACAGCCATATCTTTCCCAGACCGGAATCAAGCATCCGAGGACCGGACCGGTTTCGAGGTAACACCTCTCTTCAGCCCGGCTAGCTTGACTCCAAGTGGTGTGGAGTGCCTGGGACCCACGTCTGGGCATCCCCAGCGCACTTAGGGCGGCAATTGCAAAAAACAACAAGTGATGGACTGAATGTGGATCAATGTCACACACTCCCCCAGTCAAAAGATCTGGGCCCAAATCCATCGTTTTTTTGCACTCCACACCACCCTGGGTCAGATAATGGCTTTATGCAAATCAGCTCTGACCCTGTTGCCCCATGGGAACAGTCCAGTCCGAACTACAACAGCCATATCTTTCCCAGACCGGAATCAAGCATCCGAGGACCGGACCGGTTTCGAGGTAACACCTCTCTTCAGCCCGGCTAGCTTGACTCCAAGTGGTGTGGAGTGCCTGGGGATGCCCAGACGTGGGTCCCAGGCACTCCACACCACTTGGAGTCAAGCTAGCCGGGCTGAAGAGAGGTGTTACCTCGAAACCGGTCCGGTCCTCGGATGCTTGATTCCGGTCTGGGAAAGATATGGCTGTTGTAGTTCGGACTGGACTGTTCCCATGGGGCAACAGGGTCAGAGCTGATTTGCATAAAGCCATTATCTGACCCAGGGTGGTGTGGAGTGCAAAAAAACGATGGATTTGGGCCCAGATCTTTTGACTGGGGGAGTGTGTGACATTGATCCACATTCAGTCCATCACTTGTTGTTTTTTGCAATTGCCGCCCTAAGTGCGCTGGGGATGCCCAGACGTGGGTCCCAGGCACTCCACACCACTTGGAGTCAAGCTAGCCGGGCTGAAGACAGGTGTTACCTCGAAACCGGTCCGGTCCGGTCCTCGGATGCTTGATTCCGGTCTGGGAAAGATATGGCTGTTGTAGTTTGGACTGGACTGTTCCCATGGGGCAACAGGGTCAGAGCTGATTTGCATAAAGCCATTATCTGACCCAGGGTGGTGTGGAGTGCAAAAAAACGATGGATTTGGGCCCAGATCTTTTGACTGGGGGAGTGTGTGACATTGATCCACATTCAGTCCATCACTTGTTGTTTTTTGCAATTGCCGCCCTAAGTGCGCTGGGGATGCCCAGACGTGGGTCCCAGGCACTCCACACCACTTGGAGTCAAGCTAGCCGGGCTGAAGAGAGGTGTTACCTCGAAACCGGTCCGGTCCTCGGATGCTTGATTCCGGTCTGGGAAAGATATGGCTGTTGTAGTTCGGACTGGACTGTTCCCATGGGGCAACAGGGTCAGAGCTGATTTGCATAAAGCCATTATCTGACCCAGGGTGGTGTGGAGTGCAAAAAAACGATGGATTTGGGCCCAGATCTTTTGACTGGGGGAGTGTGTGACATTGATCCACATTCAGTCCATCACTTGTTGTTTTTTGCAATTGCCGCCCTAAGTGCGCTGGGGATGCCCAGACGTGGGTCCCAGGCACTCCACACCACTTGGAGTCAAGCTAGCCGGGCTGAAGAGAGGTGTTACCTCGAAACCGGTCCGGTCCTCGGATGCTTGATTCCGGTCTGGGAAAGATATGGCTGTTGTAGTTCGGACTGGACTGTTCCCATGGGGCAACAGGGTCAGAGCTGATTTGCATAAAGCCATTATCTGACCCAGGGTGGTGTGGAGTGCAAAAAAACGATGGATTTGGGCCCAGATCTTTTGACTGGGGGAGTGTGTGACATTGATCCACATTCAGTCCATCACTTGTTGTTTTTTGCAATTGCCGCCCTAAGTGCGCTGGGGATGCCCAGACGTGGGTCCCAGGCACTCCACACCACTTGGAGTCAAGCTAGCCGGGCTGAAGAGAGGTGTTACCTCGAAACCGGTCCGGTCCTCGGATGCTTGATTCCGGTCTGGGAAAGATATGGCTGTTGTAGTTCGGACTGGACTGTTCCCATGGGGCAACAGGGTCAGAGCTGATTTGCATAAAGCCATTATCTGACCCAGGGTGGTGTGGAGTGCAAAAAAACGATGGATTTGGGCCCAGATCTTTTGACTGGGGGAGTGTGTGACATTGATCCACATTCAGTCCATCACTTGTTGTTTTTTGCAATTGCCGCCCTAAGTGCGCTGGGGATGCCCAGACGTGGGTCCCAGGCACTCCACACCACTTGGAGTCAAGCTAGCCGGGCTGAAGAGAGGTGTTACCTCGAAACCGGTCCGGTCCTCGGATGCTTGATTCCGGTCTGGGAAAGATATGGCTGTTGTAGTTCGGACTGGACTGTTCCCATGGGGCAACAGGGTCAGAGCTGATTTGCATAAAGCCATTATCTGACCCAGGGTGGTGTGGAGTGCAAAAAAACGATGGATTTGGGCCCAGATCTTTTGACTGGGGGAGTGTGTGACATTGATCCACATTCAGTCCATCACTTGTTGTTTTTTGCAATAAAGAGAATACAGCATGTTGCAGGAGGCTTTCCAATTGTCTGGTGCTTTCTTATGGAATATTAAGTGGCCTGCTATGGTCACGGATAGCCCCATCGCGATTTAAGCGAGTCCGCATCACAGATGAAAACGAGTGATACTGAGGTTCCGTGAATTCTGAACCTGGGCCATAAAGGTCGTGGTTCTGTTACGATTTTGGTAACAGCGAACCGTAAACAGTGAGCTCAGCAAGTATGAGTGTTTTTGTCATGTTACACCGATGGATTCACTGTGTATTTGAAGATTTCGTTCTGAACCTTTGGGTTCCATTTTGTGCATGTCAGCCATTTTGTGGTTGCCCTCACATAGGCCGATGACTTTAGCTGACTCCTGTTTGACCTGAAATGAACTGACCCTGCTGCCTGAAGCTGACCTTGCCAAACCAGTTCTTGCCGTTTAGCTGATCGAGACAGAGATCAAAGAGCAGGACATTGCTGAGTTTATGATACACGCACACACCTTTCTATCTTGCGTCGCATCTGTTTCTGTTCCTTCTTTATGGTCTATTTACGATGGGGATGTGCCCGTTTCTATTATGGGTCCGATCGACCTGTCTGATGAAAAATGTTAAGTTTAACCAATGATTGATTTTGGGCTGGACAAACTGAAAAATGGGCTTGTCATCATGATCCTGCTTTTGTCGTGGAAACATGTGAGTGGTCAAACTGTAAAGAAGGAATGTTGGATTTTTTGCATGCTTGCAAAAGCTAGGACTGCCCCTTTCTTTTGTGCTGAGTCATGTAACCCTAAAACATATAAAAGGCCTCTGTCCTCTGTATTCCTCAGACTGCCTCATTCAGTTGCTACGGCTTCTGTGTGACGTGGCCTCACTTATTAAATTTAATAAAGATGTCTTTTCATATTTTCAGCTTCTGTGCCAAGTTCTTTGTTATATTATAAGTATTCCCTGAGATTGAAGATTTACTTTTCTTCAATGCACACGGTGCAACTTGTTACTGTTTGGCAGCATTTACAGAAGGCTGAAGACTTGCACCACGAGCTGCCTGTGAACCTACTAAAGAATTATTTCAATGGAGGAACATTATTACAGGCTCCCACGAAGGGTATAAACTGTTAAACTGCAATTACCATGATGCACTGAAGCCCCGACCATGATGCACTAAAGCCCCGCCCATTGCGGGAAATCTTAAAAAGTCTGTGAAGTTCACCTTTGTGCTCAGCCAATGAGGAAAAGAAAGGATTCTCGAAACACGTATGGCGCAACTGCACATGAACTTTGTCATTACGGGAGCCGCTGTGTTTGTTTTCAGCAAGATGCCAATAAAGAGAATACAGCATGTTGCAGGAGGCTTTCCAATTGTCTGGTACTTTCTTATGGAATATTAAGTGGCCTGCCATGGTCACGGAAAGCCCCATCGCAATTTAAGCGAGCCCGCATCACAGATGAAAACGAGTGATGCACACAGAGCAACTAGTTACTGTTTGGCAGCATTTACAGAAGGTTGAAGACTTGCACCACGAGCTGCCTGTGAATCTACTAAAGAATTATTTCAATGGAGGAACATTATTACAGGCTCCCACAAAGGGTATAAACTGTTAAACTGCAATTACCATGACGCACTGAAGCCCCGACCATAATGCACTAAAGCCCCGCCCATTGCGGGAAATCTTAAAAAGCCTGTGGAGTTCACCTTTGTGCTCAGCCAATGAGGAAGAGAAGGGATTCTCGAAACGCGTATGGCGCAACTGCACATGAACTTTGTCATTACGGGAGCTGCTGTGTTTGTTTTCAGCAAGATGCCAATAAAGAGAATACAGCATGTTGCAGGAGGCTTTCCAATTGTCTGGTGCTTTCTTATGGAATATATATATATATATATATATATATATATATATATATATATATATATATATATATATATATATATATATATATATATATATATATATATATATTCACTGAAAAAACCATAGGTTTCAGGCCTTATATAGTTAGGAATTAGCATTTAAAAAACCTTTGAAATTCACTGAAAAAACCATAGGTTTCAGGAGTTATATAGTTAGGAATTAGCTTTTACAAAACCTTTGAAATTCACTCAAAAAACTATAAGTTTTAGTGGTGTTAACCCTTTAGGTGCTGCCGTCGGCCAACGGTCGTCACGGGCACTACCTCCCCAGTGCTGCGTGCGACCGCTGGACGTCCAGTTCAGCACTGGATAATGGACAGCGCAGCACTGGGGAGGTTTGTTTACTAGCTCCTAAGGTGTTAAAGTTAGCTGGACATTTTACTCATACAAAACCATTGAAATTGCTCCTATATAGTTAGTTGTACTAACTATATTTCGCGCACCCGCAATCCACTGCTGATGATGTCACATATTAGATCATTCATGACATGGTCAGTGACATCACTGATGGCATCTCAACTGACATCACTGATGACATCATCCAGTGAATGTGGTTTGCTTCGTTATTTAAATATGCATTATATATATATATAGCAATTTGCATTGAAGAATGAGTGGATATATATAAATAAATATTTGGATGGAGGATTTAGTAGCAGTGTAATTGACTGTTTACTTGACCAATTTATAATGTCTCACTGAATATAGTGGATAGTGACTAAACTGTGTGAATATCTGTATCACTTTGTCAGTTGTTGTGTAAACTGATTCTACAGTTGGTTACTAGCTATGTGAAAATCTATATTAGTTATTGATTAGTTAACTGAGTATTTGTATGGGAGTGTGAAAGTGTGTGTGGTTCGGTGGGGGGTGTGTCACTGTCCAAAGATATGTGAATAGTTGATTCAGTAGATATATGAAGTTAAAACTACATGTTCTAACAGTTTGGGTGAGGGAATCTCTTTATGGGTGAGGTGATGAGCAAATATATTTCTCAAAGGTACAGGTCCAACAAACTAGAAAAATAAAAGGCAGTGCATGTGTCAGTTGTTGTATATAAATAAGTATACATAAGACACAATGATTGAGTGAGTGACTGTATGGATAACTGTATACTTGTAATAATGATTTTATAATTCACTAAGTATGACTTACTATCTAAATGAATAGAAGAAGTGGTGTTTGTATAAGTGTTTTGCTAAGTAAATATGTAAGTATGATCCATTGTTTGCATAAGTGAGTAGGATGACTTCATATGTGAATAGGATGCGTGCTGTTGTTTAATGTCGATATAGATGTATAAGTATTTTTGATAGTGTTCTATTGTTCATTGACAGCATGTATGAGTGAATCCATAGGTAAGTGATTAGATGTGTGTATACATCTATGAATCACTGAGTGGATTTTTAGATACTTGTATTGCTGTGACAATGGATTTAAATATGATACTCTGTATTTTACAAAGAGTGATGAAAAATTGTAATAGTGTATGAAAAGGTGTATGTGATTGTCACATGGATGATGTCATCAGTGATGTCATCAGTGATGTCATCTGAGATGTCATCAGTGATGTCACTGACCATGTCATGAATGATCTAATATGTGACATCATCAGCAGTGGATTGCGGGTGCGCGAAATATAGTTAGTACAACTAACTATATAGGAGCAATTTCAATGGTTTTGTATGAGTAAAATGTCCAGCTAACTTTAACACCACTAAAACTTATAGTTTTTTGAGTGAATTTCAAAGGTTTTGTAAAAGCTAATTCCTAACTATATAACTCCTGAAACTTATGGTTTTTTCAGTGAATTTCAAAGGTTTTTTAAATGCTAATTCCTAACTATATAAGGCCTGAAACCTATGGTTTTTTCAGTGAATTTGCAAGGTTTTTTAAATGCTAATTCCTAACTATATAAGGCCTGAAACCTATGGTTTTTTCAGTGAATTCACAAGGTTTTTTAAATGCTAATTCCTAACTATATAAGGCCTGAAACCTATGGTTTTTTCAGTGAATTTGCAAGGTTTTTTTAAATGCTAATTCCTAACTATATAAGGCCTGAAACCTATGGTTTTTTCAGTGAATTTCAAAGGTTTTTTAAATGCTCATTCCTAACTATATCAGGCCTGAAACCTATGGTTTTTTCATTGAATTCACAAGGTTTTTAAATTCTAATTCTATTAGCGGATAACGTTTTTATATATTCAAAAGTTTTTTTATGCTAATTCCTAACTATATAAGGCCTGAAACCTATGGTTCTTTCAGTGAATTTCAAAGGTTTTTTAAATGCAAATTTCTAACTATAAAAGGCCTTAAACCTATAGTTTTTTCAGTGAATTTGCAAGGTTTTTTAAATGCTAATTCTATTAGCGGATAACGTTTAAATATATTAATATCCTAGTGGGACCACCTGAGCAGCCCTAGGGGGTCAGGGTGTTTCTACCCTGCCCCCTTTTTTTGTTCTACACATTTTTATTTTTCTGCTTTCTTGTGCCTCAGTCTACTAAGACCCAAGATGGATGCCAACACTTCCTGGTTAGAAGTGTTGACAGCCAATGAGCATACAGCTTTCTCAGGAAGGCCTGCTGATTGACTGTCACTGTCTGTCAACACTAGCACAAGATGGATGCCAACACCTCCTGGTTCGAAGTGTTGACAGCCAATGACCATGCAGCTTTCTCGGGAAGGCATGCTGATTGGCTGCCACTGTCTGTCAACACTCAAAACCAGGAAGTGTTGGCAGCCATCTTGTGCCTTGTTAGAACCAAGGCACAAGAAAGCAGTGAAACAAAGGTGTGAAACTCGCAAAGGGGCCAGAGTAGAAGCACCCTGACCCCCTGGGCCTGCTCAGGGGGTCCCACAAGGACCCCCAAAGCAAAAGAAATTAAAAAAATTTAAAAAGTCGCGGGTACGCATACCGTACGCGTACCGGTACGCGTACGGTACGCGTACCCCGTGACTTTTTAATTTTTTTTTTTTTTTTGCCTTGGGGGTCCTTGTGGGACCCCCTGAGCAGGCCTAGGGGGTCAGGGTGCTTCTACCCTGCCCCCTTTTTGAGTTCTACATGTTTGTTTTTATGCTTTCCTGTGCCTCAGTCTACCGAGGCACAAGATGGCTGCCAACAGTTTCTGTTTTGGAGTGTTGACAGACATTGGCAGCCAATCAGAATGCAGCTCGCGCACTAGAGGTACGCGTACGGTACGTGTACGTGCGCGTACCGTAAGCGCACGGCTAAGCTCACAGGTAAGCTGCTATAGATATATATATTTTTTTTAACCCAAATTACTCAAAATCCTCTGGAGCACATATCTTGAGACATAGCAAAGGCACATCGAGCTACCAGTCCCTACAATTTTGCCAAGTTTGGTGAAAATCCATTCAGCCGTTCGAGCTAAAAGTGAGTTCGACCGCCCTATGGAAATTAACATGGGGAAAACACGTTTTGGGACCCCCCTTTTATCTCGGCCACCGCTTGACGAATCCCCCCCAAACTTTCAGGGAAGGACCGGAGCGCCGCGAGGCAAAGTTAAGGAAAAATTCCGGAAGATTCCTCAACCGGCGCCAAAGTTATTCCCAATAGTATGTTGCGATTTCCCTATGGAAAACAATCCTAACTATATATACCTAATGGCTATCGCCAGTAGGTATATATCTGTTAGCGCTGCTGTGACCTTCACTTGAATAAAGTACTTCTTGCCAGCTATTTTGGGATTCGTTGGTTTTTTCCTGGGACAGAACAACAACTGGCATTCCCAAGGTGAACCTACATCGTTTGATATATATATATATATATATATATATATATATATATATATATATATATATATATATATATATATATATATATTCGAGGGGGCCAGCAGGGCGGAATCAAGAATTTGATATATATATATATATATATTGGAAAAAGGCGCAACGCCGAAACACGTCCTGTCCCGCTTCATGATTTTTTCGGTAAAAATAAAATAACTGAATTTACCCCCTGAAAGCAGTGTGCGGTCATCTTGTTTCCTTGGGAGACGAGTTGGGAGCTGATATATAGATATCTATATGCACAAGATTTTGACATGTTGAAAAAGATGTTGATAACGATTAGCATTTGCATATCTGGAAAACTTCACACTAATGCAAGAACAACTTTGTTTACCTGGATAGGGCGCCTCTCCCCCGAAAGGAAGCACGTGATACAATCTCCCCATTGTCCAGAGCAGCAACACGCTGCAGCTCTGATGATGTATCATCGCAAACTGATAGTGCCCTGTATAGGAAAAGAGAAAAGAGTTACCCTCAGGAATAAGAGTGACATATTGGTGGGCAGAGTATGAAGGGGTAGAAAACATCGTAAGACTGATAAGTGTTTCTGGCCACATCAATATGTATCATGATATTGATTGCTCAAAAATAAAAAAGACACACCAACTTACATATTCACTACGCTTGCACAACCCACAATGACCAAGTCCCATCAATGTATTCACCCCCTCCCCCGCCAGCAAATGCATTTGTAGTGGAATCAATGGTCATAAACCTGCACACACCTCCGCAATCTTTGAGGCTCCTGTTTTCCACCTGAGTCAAAACTGTTTTTTAATCTGCTTTATTATGAAACTGCCCTGGGGTGGAAAAAGTGCCTGCTTCTTGGTCACACATTCCCGAATTCTCTGCAAGATCTGACTGGCTACTTAGTGATTGTCTTGCTGATCGACTTCCCAGCATACTTGCAAGAAGATAAAAGAGACCTACCGCAGTAGCAATATTACATTAGACAACCTATTTTATTATCAGATAAGTGATATGCATCCTTCTTTTGCACCTGAATCAAAAGTCAAATTCCTTTTGATTTGTGATTCCTTCAACCATTGATCGGACATCCTGCCCTATATCTCTTATCATGACAAGCACTCTCCCCACCTAAATCTTCATCTTAGTGATAACCCATTGATGGACTTACAATGAGATTGCTACTGCAGACGTGAGAGCCGTCTTCAGTACACCAGATACTAATCTAGAAAGAAACCTCTAAGCAGCCTGAGTTATTTTACTCACAATCAAAAGCTAATTACCAAATTCCCAAGCCAAATATCTATGTTCAATGTCTGTTGTAGCAAATATTGACATATTCTCTAAAAATTGCCATGCAAGATACATCTTACAATTCTGGGGAGAAATATTAAAATGTTGTGTTAATTACAAAAACATGACTTTATATCCATGCTAGCGTATCCATCAACTGTTCCTCTCATTTGAGCGTACCTACTGAACTGCAAAAATGTTAGACCTCTCTCTGAAATTTCATTATTTTGGAAAATCAGTTAAGAAGACAGTGTGTGACAGTTCTGCTATCCAATCACTGAAGATGCTGGGTGTATGTGCTGGGACTTGATGTTTGATGTTTACCTCCTGTAGGCAAGGAGAAAGCTGCAACTTAATTCTCATTTCCCGCTTGACAAGCACCCTAGAAAAACACTAGCCAGGGCCCAGAGCTTACTTCATTCCAGACCAGATATCAGGAATAAGGCACCACTACCTCAGATCAGTTTTGGATGTGAAGGAGGTGAGCAGAAATACATGATCAAAAGAATCAGAGAGATATACAACCAACAAGGAAGGTTATACCAGGTGCCAGACAAATCTGCCAACCCTGAGTGCAATGTACCAAAAAACAAGGACAGTCCAATAGACCAAACAGGATCTGTACATCAGAGAATAAGAGTTATTTTTTTAATTAATTTATATGGAGGTATTTAAAGTTTGTGAACTGCAATTGGTTGCGCAGTGCTAACCCTAGATAGGCAGTCTGGGGTGTGTTAAGGTAAACCATATACAACCATTTGACGGATGTAATAAAAAGCTTATGCTTAATAAGGACAACATTAGAATTTGATTGGAGCACCTGTAAATACCCCAAAATAAACAAAGTTAACTATAATTAACCCAAACATATCAAAACGTTATGAAATAATGCTAGGATAAGAAGATCAAATTGCATACAGAACTCAAAATTATTATCTAAGGATGTTGATAAATTCTGCTCCAATGTGTAAGATATTCATGCCTGCAACATGTGCATTGTTAGTCTGAAGGGAGTCACCACAGTAGTAGAATCAGAGACTCTATGCCACTGCTGTTGATGATCAAGTGGTGGCAGTGATGCTGTGCAGTATGCATGCAGCAATGTAGTTCTATATACTGTACAGGCTGTTTACACCAATTGTAGTGTAGTTCCTATTATCCCAATAGGCTCTGCGCATTGGAATAATACCTCCAATAGTATAGACCTAGACCAGACGTTAACTAGGTCTTCTACTGTCGATATTAGACTTAAAGTTTTGGGTTTGCCAGCTAGCTCAGAGTTCACTAGAAACTTTCTCGAATAGGCAAGGAGGAGTTGAACCTCCCTGGATAGACAAGAAGGGATTTAGTTTCTGACAACCATAGAACATGACAACTTTGCTCTCCCCTAATCAAGAGTATATCTCTAGAGTCGTGTGAAAACAAAAGACAACTTATTTTACTCAGTCAGTACGTGCATTCTTAGTTTCACCAGATTGTAGAGAAAAGGAAGAGACGGGCGTGTTCAATAAAAGATGTTATTTATTGATCAGTCTCTTTTCTCGTACAAGAGAAATGGATCGATATTATCGCAATACTTATGGTTAAGTAAAGTGCATACAATAAAAGCAGAATTATAAAATAATACTGTAAAAACATTGATATGGTTTCTAAGCCATACGTTATTTAAAATGGACAGAATATATACATACACATATAAACATTTGACTAATCGTACTCAACTGGTGCTTCTAACTACGCCTACCCCAGTGTACCTGACCTAAGCCTAATACGTGGGCGGGGATAGAAAGTAGCAGTTTAAGTTAAGTTTGTTTTGCCAAGTGACTGATTCAAGAATTCTCTGTAAGGGGTTATTCAGCTCTGTACCTGAGATCTAGGATGGTTGAGGGATAGTATCTCTCGTCTGAGGTCTCGATATTCCAAGCTGCCTGCGAGGGCTGCTCGGAAGCGCCGGAGCTGGATTTCTCGGCAGGAGAAAGCAGCGTTTCGTTCTCAGCGCGTCATGAAGGCGGGGCAGCGCCGGGGGCTTCGCTCTCTGCTGGGCTTCGGCAAGTCTCGCTGCTCCGATCTCGTCACCACCGCGTTTGTTTGCTTAAGGCAATATCGGTAATATTTATACCTGTAAGGTGCCGAGATTGACGTAAGGATGGACATAGATACGTCAATAAGGATGTCATACGAGCTGGTCATTAGCACATTCTTTTACTGAAGTTCTTTGAGAAATCAAAACAATGGCCGCAGGGATTTTCCCAGGTTGTCATAGGTTTGATTTGTTTTGAGAACTCCGTATGCCTTATCAGGGGCTGGAGGAATATTGCTTGCCTAATTAGATGGCAAGCGTTATGACCTAATCAGATAACGCGCTCCTGTGCCGTGGTCTGGCGTAATCAGATAACGGTTTCTGCATTATGGGATGGCTGCTAGTTAATTTGTTAACCAGAATAGGGTCAGGAATAGGGGGATCGATACAGAACCTATAGGAATACATCACACCCACTCCACGCTAACTATGGCCATATTTACGAATCTAGGCATAGTAAAACATACTGTAGAGTATCGTGTATACCTTACCACCCCAAAATACACATAATGCATTTTGAAATTATGTAACATATGGGAAAAAAATAGTCATATGTACTATATGCACTCAAGCAGTAGAAAAATGCTAAAATAATCACGCATATGTATACATTATTAGTAATTGAATATTAGAATTACACATGAAATGGCTCTTAATACAGAAGAAAAGTTCGAGACCACTTCATCACAGTTCAAAAATATTTATGAACATACCAGCGGGCAGCTAATGTCTATGAAGTTTCTAAAAATAGAAATTAGTTCTCTAAGAATAGTTCTTACTTTAAGCAGAAGAAAAAGTGTCCCGTAAAATTTTAAAAAATATTTTGGGGCTGCTAAAAAGTTGCTGTCCGTGGACTGGAGGAAAAGTTGATCTTGCTACTTTATTATTAAAGTTGAAGGCCAAATTCAAGGTGTCGGGAACGCCGTGTGCTAGCTTGTTTAAGAGTCATTATTTCTGCTCTGGTGAGAACATCATATCATTGAGACTGCTGAAAAAGCTGTCAACAGCTTCCTGTGAGAGTTCCACTAACTCGGAAAAGGATGTAACCATGCATTCATGTGCATGATTGTCTCCATTGACGTTTTGAGTAGTATTGCTGACAGAAGGTTGTACCTGATCGATGCTGCTTTCATCTTGATCTTCACTACCCCTTAATCGTAGTGGTGAAGTTTCCACGAATGCCGTCATCAGGATTGGCAGCCGTTGAGGGCAGCACAATGCATGAGCCTTTACCGGACCCAACAATGTTTCTGCATCCATTGGCGCATCCGATTGTAGCGTCAGACAGGTGTCCAACACGCATTCTTCTCCGCACAGCATGCACCTTAATACAGGTAAAACACATCTTTGCCATATCGGCCGAAATGAAAGAAACCAAGTCATGTTCAGGTCTCTAAGCCGGGTTAGTCCCAGGATTTTTGATATCCGGTCCCGGTATCCAATGGCTCGGATTGTTTCTTCCCTTGTCGCGGGTGTTTTGTCTGTGACATGGTTTGCCATAACGAAATATAAGGACTAAGAATAGGATTCCTGCAATTAGTCCCAAAATGAGGGGAACTCCTCCAAAAATCGAACGGACTAAGTCTGGAAAAATACCCAGTATGGCTTTGAATGGTGGTAATGCCATAGAAAATACTGTCTTAAATACATTTGAGACTCCACTGGTATCAGAAATATTTAAGATTTCATTCAGGATTTCTGCGAAATGTATGGGGGAATTAGTTGATAATAATGAGTGAATCTCTGCAGTCGTCCTTGCGACTAGGAGATCATACGTTTCTTTTGATGACGTGAGCCTGGTCGGCGTCTGAAGAAGCACTGTTTTCATTCTGCTTAAAGTATCAACTCGAATAGAAGTAATTTTCTAGTTAGGCCATGCCCTTGCCTCCCTGTCTGGAAAGGAGCTGGGGAACAATAAGCGTCCACAGCACATGACCTTCGCAGTCGTACTAACGAGATAAGGAACCCCGGGCAGTAGACTACAACATCTGCGATCCACAATTAGAATGTAACTCCCGTTATAGAGTCTTTTAAAGAATGGTTCTATCTCTGTTGCAGGTGTGCCTAGCTGGTGACATGAAAGGTTATTTCAATTCCCTTCACAGGCTCCATGCAAACTAATTCCATTACACAGAAGTGTACCGCTTAGTGACATTGCACAATTATTGCCACTAAGAAACACTTTCTGTCCTTTATTACTGACACATGCATGTGAATAGGGCAAGTTCCATGTTATCTTAATGTACCCTTTTCCCAATTTTTCGTACATGCCAACCTGTATATATTTTTGGCAGTATTGAAACCTGAAAGTAGATATCGGAATATTAATTATCCCATGTATTATCCATTCAATGACAGGTCGTTCTGACATTGTCAATGGTAATCTCTCGAGTTTCTCAATGCTCAGGATTGTATAATCAGCACCCTTCTGTGCCATACTGATCTGTTTATCAGTAAGGTTAAAGATATTGAATAGTGACGTTGTGTTGATTAAACGCCAAGGCACATAGCCTGAACGCAGATTTTGTAACGTCCAGCCAAGCTGTACAATAGAACGCAATTGAGACTGACCGTGTTGTAACAACAGTAAGTCTTGCGATATTATGTCGATTGCTGATGACACAATGCTGTCCAATGAAAAGATTCTGGAGGACAGAGTCATTAACCCATTGTCCACTACAGAAAGCGATTTTTCCAAATTAATACGGTCAATTTCCCGTATACTTTCTGCTGTCTCAATTTGAGTTATCTTCCAGGCCTCGTTGTAAGCTGCATATATAGAGGCTGCTATGAAGCGTTTTTGACGCTGTTGGCGCGGTCCCATAATGAAATCACGCAAGTCAGCACCATCAGTAAGTAAAGTTAGGTGTTGCTTAATTTCTGTCAGTGTGGAAGTTTGTAGCCATTGAAGGCAGAGTTTGCCCACACTGTAGGTGGTGATTATCCCTGGGTGTTGTCTTTGGGAATATCTAGGGTCTGGCCTGGTCAATGTGAACCCCTGTGTTTTGTTCAGGAATCTGTCTTGACAGTTATTAGTATCTGTGGGCCAGATCAACCATTGTTTCCAATCAGGATTTGTTCTGTTTTGGTTTAATACATAGTTTACATCTATCTCTTCATCTGTAGAGTTATTGCTGTTCATTGTTGGTTTTGGAATAGACGGTTTATTTAAGTCTTTGATTTTGGCTAATCCAAGACAGGTAGTTTGTTGAATAGTTTCATTCAAGAATATAATTTGTTCTGGGATCATGCAGGCTCTAAACAATGATTCTATACCTTGTACTTGCCATTCTTTTGTACCCCAAACACTTTTTACTTCAACATTTTTTCCCAATAATCAAAACCAAATGTATTCATTTGTTCAAAGAATGAGTCCGAATATATCAATTTCGTGTTTGTAAGCATGGTTTTTGTTCCTGTCCTATTTGACAATTTGAAATAAAATGTTTCAGCATTACTTGTGTTGAACCCTGAAAAATATGAATATTTGTCATAAACGGTTCTTGAGCTTCCTTTTGGAGGGGTTGCACAATGTTCCCATTGATTATAATTTAAAACATTTCTAGGTTGTGCTGATTTATGTAAAAAATGGTTACCATAGTGGTTGTAGCAGTACATACTATCATAATTAGACGAACCCTGCAAATAATCATGTTTGGTAAATTTAGCAGACATCACTAGGTCAGACATCATGTCATTAATACTTTCAAAGTCCCAATCATCAGCAAATGAGTTTGGTTTTACAAAGTCACTCAACGAGATCTTGATTTGGTGTGGATATTTGAGGATTTCAACCGGACCATAAATTTCATAGTCAGTATTGTCCCATGCTACCCCACCCGATATAGGATTGGCTGTGAAATTGACTGAAGAAAGTTCTCTTTTCCTGACGTGTGAAGACGTGTGTGGCTTGAGGATCAAGTTGATTTTCTGGCTTGCTGTGTCCATTTTAGCATATTTTCCCTCAATGAAGCGTCCCAAACATAGTATCATGATGAGCCAAAGTATCAGGATAAATACACCAAAGGACACCCAAAATTCAATCCATGGAGAAATCAGATAGGTTTCTTTCAGTTGTTTCAAAAGTTCCTTAGCTTTGTCTTTAAAAGTTTTTGTTGATGGCTGGGTCTTTGATTCACTTAGATCTTCAGAAGAATCATCAAAGTTGATGAAGTAGCCGGATGCCGTTCTGTCTATTGTTCCAATTGCTTCAGGATTACTGTTTCCTGCAGCTTCAGCATATTCATTTGTTACTTCATTGTAGGTTGGTGTGTCTCTACTAAATGTTTTTATTTGGGTTTTCAGAGGTGTGAGGCCCATTGCATTGTTGCATAGTCCTTGTTGTTGTTCTGTAGGCGTTTCGAATGTGATTAGCCATTTAGTTAGCACCTCTGTACTTGTAGCAAACCTCGGTGTTCTACTACTTATCGGGAGTCCACTTGGCCTACTGTTTGTTATCGGCCACATGATTGTGGTTTTACCAGGTCGATGGATACAACTCGGTTCTCCTTTTTACCAGCAAGTGGCGGTAGTACAACTGATCTTGTCCCGTTGATGGACAAGACAGGAACTGCTTTTCTGTAAGAAGTCCCAAATTCCTTCTTTACCGCGATCTTTTCTCTGACTAGATCCCCGATTTTTGGAATCCAAACAGGTCTTGCTGGGACAGGAGGTGGTTCTTCAGTGGTTGTTGGCTGCTGTTTCAACTTTATGTTGCTCAGGTCTTTTCTTGTTTCGTTTAAGTCCTGTAAAATAGCCAAACGATCTTTGATATCAAAGCTTTTTTCTTTCACCACTGAAGTCTGACTGTCAAGATCTAAGACTAGCATCCTAGTCCCAAACAGTAATTCGTACGGACTGAATCCCCTCAGAGAATTTCTTGGCAAGTTGTTTAGACTACGTTGGACACTTATTAGATGTTTGACCCACCCAGCTCCCGAACCTAATACCTTTGCTGTTATAGATTGCTTTATGCCTTGGTTTTTTCTTTACACCATCCCGTATCCCTCAGGAAGGAAGTGAGAAGAATCCCGCTTCGCTATGCTCATTTGGCCGTGCTTCCCCACAAGCTTGAAGGCTAAACTGAAAACATTGGTCAAACGTAGCATGCTCCTAGCGTATATGCCATTTAGACTCGCAAATCTTTGTATAACAGTCCCGACGTCAGCCGAGTGCTGGGGTCTACATTTATAAGTGGAAACTAGTCTTTATTTGTTAATGGGACGCATTATTTACACTTGTTTCACTGATTATTGTTTAGCCCTTATTGAGTGAAACGCCATGGTATTACCCCGTTCCTCTCGCCGCTGCGATCTCTGTTGCAGCCCGGGCATTTTTTTACAAAAATGTGATGATGCAGGCTCATTCCTGGCCACCAGTACACTGATTGTAGTTCTTCCAGTGAATCTTTTAGTTTGAGGTGTCTGAGACCCTCGCCCATATGTGCGTCTGCTATTAACAAAGTTCTCCTGTCCTTGTTTGGAATTACTCTATCCCCCACTCCAGGGATTCGAGCAAAAGGAACGGAGTTCGCATCGATTATGTATGTATATTCGAGTGGGTAACTGATCGGTAACGCTGAGCAGTCGCCTTTTGATGACGTTTTCACCGCCAGCATTGTTTCACCGTCAATGTATTTTACTGCACGCTTTTTCCTAGCTACGGAAGCCGATTTAGTTGCTACCGCTGTGGCTTTCTCAGCCAATGAATTCCCTGCAACGTGAACGCCATCACGCTGATGACTCAGTGAGTGTATCACGTGAGTCTTTGGTAGTTCTTTTTTTAACAGAACTATTTGTTCCCAATGCAGTTTTTGCTTTATTGTCGCACCTGTGTCATCTTTGTAACCGTTTTGAATCCATTTCTGTAAATCGCTGTTATATGATTTGATGCAGTAATACGAATCGGACACTATGAGTGTCGGGAATTCGCGATCTGCATTATCTAGCGCCATTTTCAATGCTATTATTTCAGTCTGTTGTTCTGAATTAGTTTCTACTGAGTGTGTTTTTGTTAATAGAGGTCTTAGTATACCTCCGCGCCACACTTCTTTTGTAATCTCACATGTGGAGTTGTATGCTTGTTCTCCCCAAACGGATGGTTGAGCATGTCCGTCTGTATATATTACACAAGCGTACTGTCGTAATGGCAGAATGTCGATTGGCAGAGGGAATGTTCTTTCATATTCTAGATATTTTAGTTCCTTTAGTTCTGGATCAAAGTAGTATTTTACTTTGTCCATTGTAATGGAATTCACCCATTGTATCCATTCCGGATTCAATGCTGTTGTTGGTAAATTACACGGGGTTGTTAATGCCTCAAAGGCTGATTCTGCTGTTCTGACTGTGATGTGTCTACCGTCAGCTTTATCTTTTTCTCTAGCTATTGCGGTTTGAACTGCATGAACATTGTTTTCTTTAATGCTGAATTTCTTCTCAGCTTCTGTGTACAAGTGTGATTTGAATGCAATTGGTACCTTTTCTCCCTCATTAGAGGTCAGGTATGTGAATCCGCATCTTCCTGGGATGACTCGAATCACAAGGTTGCGTGTGTTATCACGTGTTTCTAATTTTGTTTTAATTAACATATCTGTTTGTAGGGATCTCAGAATTTCTGTGTGTATTTGAGTCCAATTGGTTTTTTTAAAATCTGGTTTTATTAGATCATAAAGGGGTTTGACCCTTTCTGCGTAATTTGCAATGTATGTTCTTCCGAAATTTAGGAAGCCTAGAATTGACTGTAGGTTTTTTAGTGTTCTAGGTGCTTGGAGTACGGCACATTTCTCTAGGAAATTGTCAGCCAGGCTTTTGCCTTCACTTGATAATTCATATCCTAAGAACAGGACAGTTAGATGGGCAATTCTAGATTTTTTAAAGTTGAATTTGTAACCCTCTGCCGCGAACCCAAGTATTATGGTGTTCACTCTCTTCAAGTGAGTATCCAAGTCATCGTCTGTTAGGTATATGTCGTCGACATACGATAATGCTTCGTCATCATATGTTTGTAGTAACTCTGTTACTCTCGCTGAGAATAATCCTGGGCTGTTCTTGTACCCCTGGGGTAGCCGACAGAATTCTTTTTGAGCGCCATTTATTGAGAACGCTGACAAGTATCTGCTCTCTGGTGCTATATTTTGACAAAAGAATCCATTAGAGATGTCTAATGTTGTTTTATATTTTTTGCGCACTATGTTATTCATTAGTGCAGCACTATGCGAGTTTTGTACTGCAAAAGTTTTGCAACATGAGTTAAGGTGTCTGTAATCCAAAACTAGACGATATGAATTGTCTGGTTTGGAGACAGGAAACAAAGGGTTGTTCATATGTGAGGTGCAAGTTTCAATCACCCCCTGGTATTCTAGTTGATCTAGAATTTCTTTTACCTGTTTTTTAGCTTCTTGCTTGATTGGATACTGCCTTTGTGCAGTAGGTTGTGATTTTAACTGGATTTTGTGAGGAGGAGACTCCTCATCCCATCCTACATGATTTTTATATAAAGCAGGAGCTTGAGCTACTGCCCACTTTCTTGCAAGTGTATATTTTTTATGAATTGGAATATGATTTGAGAAGGCAGGCATTATTTCTTCGCCATGTGGGCACTCCCTGACGAACTCTGGTGGCCAGTCTTTTTCAGCTAGAAGGATGTCAAAGCCCTTGGAGAGATTATCTCAAAAAAGGCCCCTTATTTTCCTAGTCTTATCCCCTTCTATACGTAAAGTTATTTCATATATTTTGTGAGGTTTGCTAACTCTGGTGTCTGCAGTTTCCACTTGAATGTATTCATTCGTGTCCACTGTCTCCAGATGATTCATAAGGACTTTGCGTGCTATGCTCACTTCTGCTGCGCTGTCTAGCATTGTCTGAGCCCACTCTCCGTTTTTCAGCTGTGTCCTCAGTATTCTCGGCATTGTTGAATACTTTAATACTGGCTACCTTCTTTTTTGGAAACTGTAATTTTTTATTTGGATGAGCAGGTTCTTTGTCTTTGGACTTGACGTGCCCTTCCCTGGGTTCCGATTGTCCTCTTCTTTCCGATTTCTGCGAGGAAGTCTGAAAAGATTGAGAGGGACGTGTATCAAAATCTTGATATCTATCCGGTTTCTTTATGTTATCCCTATTTCTAAGGTTGTATTTTTTCACAGAGGGCTCCCTTTGGGGAGACTTGGGTCCTTGGTCCGGAGATCTTTCTCTCCGCCGAGGAGACCTTCCTCTGGACTGGAATCTCTTTTCTTTTGGATTGGATTGTTTGTTTCCATCCCAGTTCTTCTTTTGACTGTTTAGATTATTTTTAATAAATATTTTTTCAGGACTTTCAATTAGTTGGGGCTTCACTGGTATTCCACCCAAACTATCTCTACCTAGTTCTTCATAGGATTTTTCTATAATTCTGGCAATTTCAGCTGGTTGGTCTGCTATATCTGTCTCTTTTAACCTCTGGCGGATCGCCACATTCGCTGCTTCTCCTTTTATGTTGGCTAGTAATATTGCCGAGACCTGCTTGAAGTCTTTTAGTAATTTCATACCGAGAGTTAAAGCGGGTTCTGGACCGTATTCGTCTTGAATTTGTTTTAGCACATCTGGTATTACCGACATGGATGGTACACCATGTGTTTTTGTGTAAATGGAAGCAAAGACTGTACCCCAAGTGTCACAGTCCTCCACGTGTGGTGCGATTCCAATTGGAAGACAGATAGTCAAAATCCTGTGTTTATCCACAGGGGTGGTGTCTGGAAACACCGCCTCTATTTGGGTGATTTTTTGTGCTAACCAGAATGGTATTTGTTCCCGTTTAGCTGGTACTTTACCTAGGCAGGACTGTATGTTCTGTGGTGTAATTTTATTTGTGTTCCCCTGATGTGGGGTCAGCTGTGGAATTTTAACTACAGGTTGGATGGTTGAAGTCCGCATTACATATTGGACTAGTTGTCTATATATTTTAATTAGTTGTTTTAGTTGTACTAAAACATCTGCTGCAGACATTCTTTCGATGTCTGGATGTGGTGTGTATCCGGCTAGGACCGGCCATGTTGCTCCTGGTCTACCTAGTGGACCGAGCCTGGTGATGTGATTATTATGTTTTAGGGCGCCATTAAACAAGAGCAGGTGCTCTTGGAATTTGAGTGGTACTTCCACTTCCTCGAAAGGAGTGTAGGTATCCGGTGGTTCCTCTATTTTATAATAGTGGAACTCCTTTGTTACAGCATTTGCTGCTGGAAAGTGTATCCATGAATAGAATGCCTCTGTCTGCCGATATTCGTGTGCCTCAATTACGAATATGACTGTACCACCTCTTGGTGTCAGTCCATTGTCTATAAGTTTTAACGTTATAGATCTTCTTATGTTGACCGGGATGAGTTTTATATCCGGGTCTGCTTCTTGCATAGTATTATCAGCTTCTATTAGTTCAGCTGCTACTCTAGCTCTCTCTCTTTCATCATCACTTTCTGGCATTTTACTGTCAGGAAGGTTATTCTGTTTGTTTGCAGATCAGGTTTCTTGTGGAAACAAAGATTAGATGCACAATATTTTGGAACAGTGTATCCTTCAACGTTGATTGAACCAAGAACCATACATAGGAGTTCCCTCCTGCGAGGTTTGGCGGATTTTAACTCTCACCCACTCCAGACGTCTTTGGAGTATTATGGGAAAAAGGGGTCTGAGTGAAAGAGCACGACTGAGTTACTCTAAAGTCTTGCGTTAGTTTTATCGCCTATCCAAACACGTTGGGCGCCATGTAGTGTAGTTCCTATTATCCCAATAGGCTCTGCGCATTGGAATAATACCTCCAATAGTATAGACCTAGACCAGACGTTAACTAGGTCTTCTACTGTCGATATTAGACTTAAAGTTTTGGGTTTGCCAGCTAGCTCAGAGTTCACTAGAAACTTTCTCGAATAGGCAAGGAGGAGTTGAACCTCCCTGGATAGACAAGAAGGAATTTAGTTTCTGACAACCATAGAACATGACAACTTTGCTCTCCCCTAATCAAGAGTATATCTCTAGAGTCGTGTGAAAACAAAAGACAACTTATTTTACTCAGTCAGTATGTGCATTCTTAGTTTCACCAGATTGTAGAGAAAAGGAAGAGACGGGCGTGTTCAATAAAAGATGTTATTTATTGATCAGTCTCTTTTCTCGTACAAGAGAAATGGATCGATATTATCGCAATACTTATGGTTAAGTAAAGTGCATACAATAAAAGCAGAATTATAAAATAATGCTGTAAAAACATTGATATGGTTTCTAAGCCATACGTTACTTAAAATGGACAGAATATATACATACACATATAAACATTTGACTAATCGTACTCAACTGGTGCTTCTAACTACGCCTACCCCAGTGTACCTGACCTAAGCCTAATACGTGGGCGGGGATAGAAAGTAGCAGTTTAAGTTAAGTTTGTTTTGCCAAGTGACTGATTCAAGAATTCTCTGTAAGGGGTTATTCAGCTCTGTACCTGAGATCTAGGATGGTTGAGGGATAGTATCTCTCGTCTGAGGTCTCGATATTCCAAGCTGCCTGCGAGGGCTGCTCGGAAGCGCCGGAGCTGGATTTCTCGGCAGGAGAAAGCAGCGTCTCGTTCTCAGCACGTCAGGAAGGCGGGGCAGCGCCGGGGGCTTCGCTCTCTGCTGGGCTTCGGCAAGTCTCGCTGCTCCGATCTCGTCACCACCGCGTGTGTTTGCTTAAGGCAATATCGGTAATATTTATACCTGTAAGGTGCCGAGATTGACGTAAGGATGGACATAGATACGTCAATAAGGATGTCATACGAGCTGGTCGTTAGCACATTCTTTAACTGAAGTTCTTTGAGAAATCAAAACAATGGCCGCAGGGATTTTCCCAGGTTGTCATAGGTTTGATTTGTTTTGAGAACTCCGTATGCCTTATCAGGGGCTGGAGGAATATTGCTTGCCTAATTAGATGGCAAGCGTTATGACCTAATCAGATAACGCGCTCCTGTGCCGTGGTCTGGCGTAATCAGATAACGGTTTCTGCATCATGGGATGGCTGCTAGTTAATTTGTTAACCAGAATAGGGTCAGGAATAGGGGGATCGATACAGAACCTATAGGAATACATCACACAATGAGATAGAGGTGGAATGGGCAATATCTTCTTGTGTCTCAGAACTGGTAATACAGAATGCAAACATCGTTATTTAATGCTCATTCAGACTTCCCCGACAGATATACTTGAAATAATAAAATTGAAAGAAGCTGGCTATAGATGTTAATCATTATGAATTTCCTGAAATCAAATACATCTGTAGTTGCCGTGCTTTTCACTTTTCCCCACACAGACAATTCTGTAGTATTAGAACCTATGCACAGCTATGCCATGCATCTCCTGACTTCCAGCACCAACCACTGCTATTCCAGTTTTGAGACCTATGTGCAGCTCTTCCATGTGCCTCCTGACCCGAAGCAACAACCACTTATTTTTTAGTACTAGGACTCACAGGCAGCTCTATATGCACCTCATTCCATAACAATAATATATCCACCAACATGCAGCTCTACTGTAAGAGCTTAAGCCTTATGTGAAGCACCTTGTCCAATTCTTCCAGTACGGGCACCTGAAATCTGACCTGCAGCTCTCAACGCTAATACTTCTGTCTTGGTCATGTTGTCATACACCTCGCTCGTGACTTACAAACACACACCACTGTTCTTTGAGTACAGGGACACACATGCATCCATACATCTCAGTCCTGCCATTTTGTTCAATTCTACTCTTCCTGAAATGGGACTTACACGTAGGTGTACCATATACCTCATAACTTGTACATAACAATCAGCAATTTGTCTACCCATAATAGGATACCCTACTAGCTCTACAATGTTCCTCACTCCCTACCCACTGCTCTGCTAGTGCTGGGACCCAAAAGCAGCTCTATTATACTCCTGAGTCTCGACATGCAGCAAGCAACACTTTTCCTCCAGTTTAGGACCAAAGGAAGATGTGTAGCCACCATCCACACACATTTTCCAGTTTGAATCTGTGTGAAGTTTTCATGTCTTCTGTGCACTTGTGTGTGACTTTTCAATGATGCCCTATGTGTGACAATTTGACACTCTACAGCAGTTATGTCCAGGTAATCAAGTAGATATGATATTGCCGCTGTTTCTCCATGTTCTAGAAATAGCCGTAAAAAACCTCTGATTCTTCTGAAGTGCTTATTTAATATTGCTTACCAATTTAGTTTTTCTAGCATGATTGTACTGGAAACATTTGCGATCAGGGTCTGATTTGCCTATAGGGCAATCAGGCAGTGCCCGAAAGGCTGGCCTGGCAGGTCAATGTGTGGGCCAGTTTTTGGCAGTTTATGGGCCTGTTTAATTGTTTGCCTGGTGGGCTTTACTACTGATTTCACTGATATCAAAATACAAACATTGTCTGCAGTAATCTCAAAACCATGCAGTCTTTCATACCTAGCAAACACCTATGCAGTGCATCTTTACAAGTTCAAAACAGCCCCAATTTGCAAACATGAACCACGTTTTTAGATATCTAATTCACAAATTGAAGCACATTTATTTTAGTGCCCAGGTCTATTTTCTGTCCCAGTCCAACCCTGATTGTGATGTTGGGATAAACAATTTACAAAGTCTTTTGGTGGCTGTCCCTTAGTTTATTAAAGTTTTTTGTTATGCCCAATACCAATGTGAAAATGCATGTCATAGAATTCAATGTGTTACTGGCTTAAAGGGCAGGCAGGCTGAAAGTGTTGTACACATAATCTGCAGGCTATTGGAAGTGATGGCAAAGGTTCCAAAATCAGTATGACCAAAAAACAGAACACATTGCATGCCTGAATTCCTATTTTTCTGATAGAAATCGTTCAACCTAGTTACTAATAGCAACATTTAAAAATGGTGCAAAATGTAATACTAACTAAAATTCTATTAAATGAAAGTGTAAAAGGTTTTGAAGTGTAGTGCAAAGATACAACAAATATAAAGCACTCACTACAACGCTGCACACGGTGTTGCCAGAATTCATGACTTGACCTTCAAGACTTCACAATCAATAACATTTTTCACATCTTCCACCCAACCGACAGATACATGTCATGCATTTAAAAAGTGAGTAAAATTATTTTATAGAGACATTCACTAGAGGACATTTTCAACCCAGAAATGATCAGACAAGTAAGATATCTGTAAAAAAGTATGACATTTATATTTCTGTAACGATTTCAAGAATACAATCAATTTTCTAGCTAATTTTATCAATTGAGCCAAAATGTGGTACTACCTGCTACGAAAAATGATTTTGGTGGTTAGTGCAGAATCATTAAGTCATGACAAGGGGAACAAGCTATTGTCCGCAAGGATCCTCCCTCAGTCCGACCCTTTTCAACATCTACATGGCACCACCTCAACATCATCTCGTATGCCAACCCAGCTGATCCTCTCCCTCACCAAGGACCTGGCCACTGCCAGAACCAACCTCTACGAGGGAATGAAAGCCGTCACAGAGTGGATGAAGACCAGCCGCCTGAAACTGAACTCAGACAAGACGGAGTTTATCATCCTCGGCTCTACCCCCTCCACATGGGACGACTCCTGGTGGCGGGCCTCGCTGGGAACTGCCCCTACACCCACCAACCACGTTTGCAACCTGGGGTTCATGGTTGGCTCAACGCTCTCTATGACCCAGCAAGTCAACGTGGTCTCCTCCTCCTGCTTCAACACCCTCTGCATGCTCCGCAAGATCTACAGATCGATCCCCACCGAAACCAGAAGAACAGCCACCCAAGCCTCGTCAGCAGCAGGCTGGACTATGGCAATGCCCTCTACGCGGGGACCACGGCCAAAGTCCAGTAAAGACTTCAACGCATACAAAACGCCTCCGCACGCCTAATCCTCAGAATCTCTCGCCACAGCCACATCACCACCCACCTGAGAGACCTGCACTGGCTTCCCGTCAACAAGAGGATCACCTTCAAGCTCCTCACCCACCCTCACAAAGCACTCCACAACGCCGGACCAGCATACCTCAACGAACGACTCCTTCTACACCCCGAACCGCCAGCTTCGCTCCACTGACCTCGCCCTCACCACCATCCCACGCATCCGCCGAACAACCACCGGTGGCAGATCATTCTCCTACCTCGCCGCCAAGACATGGAACACCCTCCCCACCCACCAGAGACAGAACCAGGACCTGCTGACCTTCAGGAGACTTCTCAAGATCTGGATGTTTCATCAGTAGCTGCTTCTTCTCCCCTTCTCCTCTAGCGCCTTGAGATTCTCACGGGTGAGTAGCGCGCTCTACAAATGATTGTTTGATTGATTTGTCATAGCTGTCAAGTGACCTCGTTATGTGACATTGTCAGCCAGTATTGTCTTTTTAGCTAGTGTACTGTTGCGTTGAGGTTGTTGAAGTGTTCCTTCTCATTATTGTAAGTATGGTGGGTTGTCTAAAACACTTCAACTGGCAGCTACCTGTACTTTACATAATTAGGTTACTTAGTATAAGGGTAAGCATGGAGGTGGCTCAATTAAAGAACATACTGCTCCTAACAATCAACAATGCAAATAAAAGTGTACTGGTTACTTTTGTACTCATGTGTAGTAATTTCTGCACAGACAAACAACTTGTGTTTTTAACACATGAAGTTGTGAAGAGTATTGCAGTCCTGGACTGAGAGTGAGATGGAGGCAAGGAAGGGTGGTGGTTTCTTATGAGTGCCTCTTCCTCTTAATGCCTCAGTTTGTTCCCTCTACAGACTATTCATTGACACTCATCACTAATGTATGAGGCAATAATCTCTGCCAAAAATAAAACAATATTGTGTATTACTTAGCACACCACCATATCACTGGCTCTGAATAAATTCATTTTCTCTGGTACCTAAACTTGAGTAAACATGATTCTTTGCATTTAGAGGCTGACAGCTGTCAGACACTGACTTCTGAATCAGCCCTTTGCAGGATAACAGAAGTCAGTTTGAAAGCTAGACTTTCAGTTCATAGAACCAGACTTGCCTGATGCCCTGTAGAAGCATGACTAGCAGAGGTCTTGTAAGTGGGATGGACAGATTCTGCATTTTAAAGAAGCACTACAACTCTGTGATGGTGTGAGTCATAGGTACCATTCCCTTAGTCTGAGAAAGGGAAGAAAGAAATAAAAATGTATAGCAAGCAGGGGCATTACTATCTACGGCGCAGGAAGAGCAGTGGCACAAGGTTCCAGAAGCCTGAGGTGCCTCCTGAGCCTGATTACTACTGTGCTTTACCACTCATCCAGCAGTTAGAGGGCCCATTTTACATGCCTGCACTAGGGCCTGTTGCACAATTGCTGCACCACTGCTGAACTATAGTGCTTTAAAAAAATATAATGCTACAGCAGTGACAAACAAAATCTGCACTGATCTAAACAGAAACAAAGTAAATGAAAACACCGCGAACTGTGGGCAGTGCTTAATTTGTGAATTAGTTTGTAAAATAATAAATGCTGGTGCCCTAAGTATTCCTCACTAGCATGCAAACAGTGTAGCAAAATGTCTGGTTTGACGAATTCCAACGTTTTATAGTCTTGATTTCGTCCCCTGCCTCTTTCATCTACCACCAGACACTACCTGCCACTTTATCAAACTCTCGCAGATTGTTTTTTTCCCCCTGATTTCTCTCAGCCTTACTGTTTTTACGCCTTTCTCTTCTTTCTGTTCCCCTTTTCTACCCTTCTCTCTATTATTCTAGGCCAAAATCTATTGATGAAAAATAAGTTTTGATCCCCAACAAGTGGGCCCCACCTGGAACAACAGGCTCAAATTAAGGAATTACTATGGGTGTTGACAGGAATTATTGTGGCATTTCAGTATGTTTGTTCAAGGAAATCAATGGTTCATTCCAAACACTGAAAAATGAACTCCCTTTCTTCTGAAGACTAATCTGTCATTGGAGTTGCACACCAATATTAAATGCCTCCAGGACAAGCATTCTCATGCTTAAGGCAGTCTGTGACCTGGGAGGCCCAAGGAGTGTGTTGCTAGGCGACACCTCAACTTTTCAAGCTGAATTGTAATAGTTGCAAGTTGCAATTGTTAGCAATCTCAAGTGAGCTGCAGCCTTACCGAGGTAGTAACCATGTATTTAAACAAATGCACCATCCGTCAGCTATATTCACCTACACCTACACTGAAGGTCGTGTCATCGGCTATCCCCTGACCATCCGGACCATTGAAGGTGCTACAAATCGATTTAATTGATTCCTGATTGTAGTGGTTTGCCCATACATCAGGTGTATCGAAGTTGGCCCTTGCGTACACTGCAACGCTAAGGCAGCAGCAACTATCCTTGTCAGGGAAGTGATACCAAGATGGGGGGTACCAGATATCATACAATCAGACATTCGTAGGCACTTTGTCAACTCCATGTCTGACCACATCTGCACCCTTTTAGGTAGAACACACAAACTGGCCCCAGCATATCACCCCCAAAGCAATGGCATTGATGAGAGCCTCAATGGCCTGTTAAATAATAAAGTAGGCAAAATCTGCACCAGCCTTGACAAAACGTTGCTCCACTGCCTGCCCCTAGCCTTGTTCATGCTAAGAAACACACCTAGCAGCGATCAGCACCTTACTCCACACTAAATTGCAACAGGCAGGCTGATGGGGACACCTATCCCAAAACCACAGACCAAATTAAGGGACCAATTAGGATGGCGGACGGATGCATGACCGCTGGGCTGGAGGCGGCGGAAAATGCACCTCATCGTCCGCCAGCAGCGGGCCATCCGTCATCCATATTAGGAAGGGGAACTGGGCACATTTACCGTCCGCGTAAAAACGTGAACCGCTGCGGGAACACACCAGACACCACGGCGGACGGAGCCAATCCAGGCTCACTGCCGTGCGGAATGACGTCCTGACCGTCGCAATATTACGATGTCGCAAACAAACCAGAACACCGCAGCGGAAACACCTCCATCTCATAGACGGCAGAAGCACCACAACGGAGAGGGAAAGCATTGCCACGAGACCCACCACATGGACCCGAGCACCATGGACCCAGCCCTACACGCCTTCCCGACCCTGTTCCTACTTCACTACCAGCAAGTCATGCACCGTCGTGGACGCCGCCGCAGGTACACAAGCATGCAATACACACATACCACGCCACAGCATGCATGAACACTAGTACCTGTCCACACCAGACTCCCTGGTGGGGACAGGAACACACACAAGTGCACCCACACCAGTCTCACCTCAGCACAATCACCCCCCGCATCAGGCACATGCCGCCCACGCAACACCACAGCCAGCCCACGGACGGACTCCGCTGCATTGTCGGCGGTTGGGCCTGTTACCGTGTCGGCTGCGGTCGGTTTTTCTATTGTTCCGTCCACGGTCGGCGGTCTTTGGAGACATCCGTCCGCCGCGGTCGGGTTTTGCTGGAGGGGAATCCTAATAGCACCGCCGGTTTCCCCACAGTGCGGTCGGACGGTCATTTCCCACGAGACTGGCGGTCCGGACGCTTTCCGTTCGCCATCCTAATCGGCCCCAATGTGTGGAAGTGAGCTCTCAGGCACTAGCAGAAAAATTGCATGTGTATCTCTCTGAATTAACCAAAACCACCAAGTTCCTATCCAAACAGGTCAACCATCAAAATTCCAAGTGCACCACTGCCTGTCTATGCTACAAAATGCCTCAACCTTGGCAGGAAGTCTACAACCCCAATTTTGTGAAGAAATGGAAGCAAGCCAAGTTTGAAGGGCCCTACCAACTTGTCTCCGCAACACCTACCACCCTCAAGGTGAAAGGAAGAGAGGCCTGGTCCACCTCTCTTAGTTGTACGACTAAAACATTCCTTGACAAATCCTCCATCAACCATGCTTTGGATTGTGTTTTTTCATGGACATTTGCAAACAAACTCTTATGCACTTTCACTAAAGCAAAATAAACCCCCGATCGCCAGAAGACCACAGATGTCTCCTCTGGAAATCATCCTAAGAGCTGCAATGTTTCAAAAGTTATGTATTATTGTACCATTGTATATTAGACAATCAAAGAAGGTATGCACCCAACCACCAGTATTGTTCACCTTACACCAAGAACACTAATTAGGAAGAGATGAAAACATCCTGTGTGTCACATAGTATGCAATCCACCATGGTAAAAGGGCCATCCTTTTAAAATTCACAGCCTTTAAGGCTCCCTATCCTATATCCCTAAGCAGTTGCTATTCTATAATATCAATCATATCATTTTAATTCTGAAAAACCTTTTGAAGCAGCCCGACTAGTAACATTTCATTAATACTCTGGCGTAGCAAATGATACCAATTCCCCACTCCTGCTAACTTAGTTTCATTGAAACACACGACTATCAACCAACTGGATTCACTCAGCAACACAGTTATTTCTAAGAAAACTAGTCACCTGATTAAAATTAAAAACAGATAGATGAATTATCGCTGCCACATTGTTGAGTGATTGATCTCAATGTAATCGAAATTGCATGATCATAAAATCGCCCAGCTGTTCAAAGCTGAGTGCTCAATGACTGTGAAGCCACTTTAGACAATGGTAACTCCCAAATGTTGCAGTCTTGTACTAGAGCCAATGCATGAGAAGCCGGGATATCCTGGGATAAAAAAAATAACTTAACATGAGATGATAAGGCAAGCAATACTTTATACCTTGTTTTCTTGGGAAGTTTGTCAGAACGCAAACAAAACTGTAATCTTATTGCACTTTCTGTAACCATACGATGTAATAAAGAATAAATTGGTGACGCTGCTAGTTATTATACCATTCGATTAACCAAAGTGGCCTGATAGTATGTCAAAAAGTATGGTAGTGCTAGTCCCTCCCTGCATTGCATCAAGTTGGAGAGTAGTATTTCACTGTGGGCTGTTTATTAACCCAGATGAACTTCCTACTGATGGTGTCTAATGCCTCAAAATAAATGTTAGGTACCTTGAGGGGTTAAGAAAAAGAAATAAAAACAAGTGAAGAATAGTCATTTTAATCAACAAGACCCTACACTCTAAAGATAGAGGCGAAAGAGTACACCTCTCTAATAGCATTTTGCCTTAGTGAGCAAAGCCCCGTTATTGAACAAATACAATTGAGAGAAACAATTTGTAACACAAATTCAGAAATAGCTACCAGGATGCTGCGGAACAGACTGTGAACAGATTAGAAGCTGAGCAAGCTGAGAGTTAAATATGAGGATCTCTGTTTTCACTTGGTTGACTCTATACTCTCCTACATGTGTAAAGCCCAAAATTTCACCAAGCGCATTCTGTATGTGCAAGCCTTCTGCCTTTAGATACAAAATTATGTCATCCATAAATAAATACAATTTTGCCATACCATCTACAGGTTGTACAATCAATGGGTTGGTGAGTAGGGGTTCAATAAAAAGAGAAAACAGAAGTGGGGATAAAGGGCATCCCTGTTGAATGGCCCGCCTAATCTTAACTCCTCCAGCTTCAACACTATTCATAATAATTTTAGCCTCTGCTTAAATATAAAGTTTCTTCAGCATATCTAAAAACAAGGATGGGACCCCAAAATTCTCCAGAATAAAGAACAATGCTTGCCAGTCAACAAGGTCAACTGCCTTTTCCGCGTCCATCATTACTATTGCAGCCTTGTCCATGTTTACTAAAACATAGTTAAGAGCTTGTGTTAAAAAATAAGTATTAGCAGCCATTGATCTCTTTGACAGTAACTCATTCTGGTCCAGATAGATCATCAGTAGGGCACATGGTGCAATACGTGTCGTCCAAATTTTCATAAACAGTTTATTGTCCATATCTAACAGACTTATAGGGCGCTATGAATTGGGATCTGTTGGGTCTTTATCTTTTTTGATAAAATGTACTACTACTGATTCCTTAAAAATTTTTGAGATGGGCAGGGCTTAATTTGAGCCAGTGGTTTCCGGTGATCAGCACCTGTACTTAATTGGTTTCTGGTGCTGGCACCGGCACTTAATTGTCAGCACCACACTTATGATAGTCTGCCACATGGTGGTGCCGCTCATCTGATTTAGAGAGGAGCAGACCAATGGTTGTTCATGAATACAATATACATTAAAATTACTAATGCCTCCCTCCCCACCCATTCCTTTAGCTTTCGGAGACCTGGAATATTATTAACTGTCGCACTTTCAGGTGAAAGAGATGGTTAGTAGTTGTTTTGGTACCGCCATTGGAGGCGATGTCAGGGGCAATGGGTGGTGCAAGCTGCAGTGGCCGCCCGGTCAGGGCCCAGACACTTGTTATTTTACTAATTAAGCTCTGGAGATCAGTACCCACCCTTGATTTGGTTAAAAAGAGTTGACAAAAAAGGCAGAAGCTCATCTTGGAAAGCATTATAGACCGGGGGGAATACCAGTACTCCCACTGGCTTTCATGCTAGCCATATTTTTAAGAACGTCAGCCACTTCTGGGGTCTCTATTTCTTTGAGAAGTGCACTCCTATGAATACTAGAAACTTGTGGTAACTGAAATGACCCAAACTAATGTGCTAGCAATTGCTCAATAATCACCTGAGCTTCTGCATAGAGCTTTCTATAATGGCCTCCACTAGCTCATCATTATCATTGTCTATGGTTCCAGCATCAGGATTTCTCACTTAAGTAACTGATTGCCTACTATTCTGGACGTCAGTTGACCATGCCAGAAATGACCCTGTGTTGACTCTCTTTGTAGAGCTTCTGTTGGAAAGTTTTGCTCCCTGCAATTTCTTCCAACACCAAAAAATCCTTTACCTGCTGCTTCGCCCGAGTAATCTGTTCTTGCGCATGCAGATGTGCTATCGAAAAGCACAGGTCTTCCATTGACCTCATGTTCAGTTCCCTCATGGCGCTCTTGACTCAGACCTGTAGGGTCTCACTTTTTTTATGTGTGACTCTTAGCTATTTTAGCTTTATAAGATATTACCTGCTCCCAAAAAGCAGCCTCGAACAATTCCCATACCATACAAATAATGGGGATGTTTACATTTGTCTTTAAAAATTCTCCATTAAAATGCCTCATTTCAACTAGCCACATTTGATCCGCAAGCAAAGATTTGTTAAATTGCCATCTTTGACTCTTTTCCCATGATGCTTCTAGAATTAATACAAGAGAAACTATTCAGTGGTCTGAAAAAGGACTGGCCAGTGTCTCTGTCTTCCCTCTTCTTGATAGATTTGTCAGAAGAAAGAAATCAAGCTGTGAAGCTATCCTAAACCTAGAAGAATTACAGATATACTGTTAAAAGTCAGGCTAGTCAAGGCATCAAGGATATATTAAAGAAATACCTTCCATCATTATATGTATCAATTTAGCTGTTTTAGGTTTTAATTGGCTCTTAGTTTTGTTGGAAGTTTCTAAAGCTGAATCTTGTCTGTCATTAAAATCTCCCACCATTGCCAAGGGTCTTTCCGACTGTATTAGGGGGTCAGGAATTTGGCCCAACACCTCAATCCCATAAAAAATGGGTTCATAATAATGCAAGAGATTTAACATAGCATCTGCAATGATGACCATTATCCATATACAGCAACCCTTTCTGTCTCAAAAAAACATATTTTTTCTCGCAATCAACCATATTCTAAAGCAATACTGGCACCTCCCGCATTGCCACATCCGCTGAGTGAAAGTATGACTGTGAGGACTTTGTTGGGATAGAAGATTTGGGAGTGTTAGACTTGAACTGGGTTTCCTGAAAGAAAATTACATCCAGAAAAAATGAGGCTTACCATTTCAGGAGAGCTCCACTTTTTTGTTTATTTAGCAGGCCATTCGTATTACATACAAGTATCTTTATATTCTTTGTCATTGCCAACTGACGTACTTGAGGTTTGCCTCCAAGATAACCAGCCTAATAGTACTAAACCCAAACAATTTATCCATGTCCATTTCTGTTGTAAAGACGGCACGGGACACAGTAGTGTTGGCATAAGATTGTAACTTTAATTGAGAGTTACAGCGTAGAAGAAAATCCGACCAGCAGTGCCGGGAAACAAACTGCCTCTAACGGCTTACAAGAGAACGCTCAGGCCGTGGTACCAGACAAGCAGGCACGAGCCCAGCGCGAGCCAGAGGCTTGAACACGAGGAAATGCACAGGATGAATATGACACATCTCCTTTCCATTTGAAACAAAACAGCAAAGTTAAACATAATGAATGCAGAAAGAGAATACATTCCATTAATAATTTTCCAAAAACAAACCACAAACAGTAATTACCATCCACTCCTTTCCTAAACACTCACACAAAATCTTTTAGATATGCAGGTGAAATTCTTTTGCGAACCGGTCTACTCTCCTTATTTTCAACAGCTTTCTTAACATTTGGCTGTACCAAATCTAAATCCTGCTGTCTTTCTTTTTTTTTATAAAGAGCAACCCTGCGGAGGTTCCAAGTTTGTCCATTCTGTAGTCTAATGTAGTTGCCATTAACTGATCTAACCTGAAAAGGCCCCCTGAATTTGTTAAACATTCTTTGATTTCCACCAGGTTTCACCTTAACTAGGTCACCTACAGATATATTTGTTTTGTTACATTTACTTATACAGTGATCCATTTCAACAGTTGGCTTCTGCAACCAAGTAGGAACTAACTTAGTACCCGCTGATCTTCCCCTCATAAGTTCAAAAGGCGTCTTGGTCATGTTTTGATGTACAGTGGTTCGATAGGCCCAAAGCATTTCCCTGATCTCCCTCTGTACAGAACAATTAGAAGCCAATGCAAGTTGCATAGTGCCCTTGACCAACCTATTCACCCTCTCACAAAGGCCATTGCTTTGTGGGTTGTAAAGTGAAGTGCGTAGATGTTTCAATCCCACATGATCAAAGTAATCTTCTATCTCCTTAGAGGTTAGCTGAGTGCCATTATCTGACAAGATCATTGAAGGAATGCCTTCCCGTCGAAAAATCTCAGTAAGAACCTTAATGGTAGACTGCGAATTGATGTTCCTCATAAATGCCACTTCCACCCACCTTGAAGACGAATCTACTAATACCATTGCAAAATTTTCACTGTCCTGCACTTCATGAAAAGGACCAATAAAATCAATGCAAATCTTCTTCCACACACCATCCTCAGACACCACTCGTCCATGCGAATGACTACTTGCACCCACCTGTAACCTTTTCTCTGACTCCCTGCAAGGCTCACATTGCTCCACCCAAGACTTAACCAAAGAGTCTATTCCTGGCCACCAAAACTCCTCTTTGAGACGTTTGGCAGTAAGCGTTTGGCCCAAATCACCTTCGTGGGCCAAGGCTATCATGCAGGTTCTAAGGGACTCTGGTGGTATGTACCTTTCTCCTCTAACCAAAATGAAATCACCTTGCATTGAGATTTCATCCTGCAATTGGACGTAAGGTCTAAGAGTAGAAGAAACAGTGCTCATTCTGGACACACCCTCCTTACACATCTTAATTAAACTGTGCATGACTTGATCCTTCTTCATGGCTTCTACCCATTCCTGTTTGGAAGTAGAACAATGAAGGTCTCCTGACAAATCCTCAAGATATGCAACCACATTTTCGGTCACCAGTTCTCTTGACTCAGCTTTAGTGTCAGGCAACCTTGACAAGCAATCTGCCACACTGTTGCACCAACCTGGTACATATTCAACATTGCACATATAATCTTGCACGCTGACTGCCAGTCTAGCTAATCTTCCTGAACAATTTTTAATCCCACCAGGAGCTAACACTTTCAACAAAGGTTTGTGGTCCGTCCTAAGTGTAAACGAAATTCCCCACAAATAAACCCTAAAATACCTGGTAGCCCAAGCAGCTGCCAATGCCTCACGCTCAATGACCGAGTAATTTCTCTCACTCTCTGTCAAAGAACGAGAGGCAAATGCAATCGTGTTTTGCTGTCCACCATTTTTCTGCATCAAAACTGCCCCAATGCCCACTGAACCAGCATCCACAGTGAGGATAGTGGGTAAGGACTGTATAAAACTTGGAAGAATGTTTGCATTCAAAATGTTTTTCTTAATTAGTTCAAAAGCATTCCTCTGCTCGCTTCCCCAAACACACCCTTTCCCTTTCCTCAAAATATTCCTTAGAGGCTCAACTTTCTCCGCAGAATTTCTTACAAATTTTGCGTAATATTCTACCATGCCCATGAAAGACCTTAACTTGTCTTTATCATCTGGCTCAGACACATTACATATAGCACTAACTAAATCTTGCTTAGGTTGAATGCCGCTCCCACAAACATGGTATCCCAGATAGTCTACCTCATTAACTGCAAAAACACATTTCTCTTTTCTTAGCGTCAAACCTGCCCTTTCAATGCATGTTAAAACTTTTTCCAAAATTGAATTGTGGTCATTTGAATCCAAGCCATAAATCAAAATATCATCCTGGAAGAAGACGACACGTTCAATACCTTTCAAAACATCAGTAATAATCCTTTGAAATGCACTTGCCACTGAACATAGTCCAAAAGGAAGTCTCTTGAATTGGTAGGTGCCCTCAGGGGTGATGAACGAAGTGTATTCCTTTGAGTTTGGATGAAGCTTGATCTGATGGTATGCACTTTGCAAGTCTAGCTTAGAAAACACCTTACCACCCCCCAAGCTCAAAACAATTTCATTAATATTAGGGAGCGGAAAATTGTCCATAACTACTGCCTTATTTAAACTTCTCATGTCCACACAGAAGAGCAAAGATTTATCCGGTTTCTGTGTGATCACCACAGGACTCAAACACAGTGTGGCTTCAACAGGCTCAATTATGTCCTCATCAAGTAGCTGTTTAATGATCTTTTTTACTTCATCCCTAGCTGATAAAGGTATTTTCCATGCCACATGCTTAACTGGTGTGAAACATTTCCTAGTTTTAATAACATGTTGATACCCAACGGCCTCTCCCAACTTTGTACTAAACACTTCTGAATGTTTGTTCAAGATGCTTTCCAAATCTTTCGGCACATTACACCCACTTTCATCATTAACACACATCACCGGTGGATCAGCTCTAGGGTCCACTCTGATGTTTAAATCGTACTGGTGCAACCATCCTAATATTGCAGGTCCATGAGGAGATACATAAATTTTACCCAGGGTGACTCTTCCTTTGAATGTAATTTGCGCTTCGAAGAAGCCAAGTACACCAATGTTCACTCCCTGATACCCTTTCAAAATCACATCTGATGCAATTAACTCTGCCTTCAAGCAAGAGGTTTCATATAGCTTCTTTGGGATTATAGTATATAACGAACCTGTGTCTACCATAAGTGTTAAAATTTCTCCATTTACATCAAAATCCGCTTTTGGTCTAGCTAAAACCACGTTTTCGACATTATTGATGTCCCCTGCAGACCTTATCATTATGACCTCTGCCTCATCCTCATTTCCCTCACACTCTATCATTGCAACCTTCTTATATGTCCCAGTCCTACACATACGTGTAAAGTGCCCCTTTTTTCCACATTGTAGACAATCTCTAGTTAAAGCCGAACAATTCTTAGAATCGGCTAGATGAAAAGGACTACCACACCTATTGCACACACGTGCACTTTGTTTGTATTTGTTTTGCACCGCCGGCCAACTGTACGATGCGGTGGCCTTGCTTCCTTTAATAGTTACCCCCTGTTTTGCATGTATGGGGTTAACAGACTCACATGTATCACTCTGTAAGGTGGCAATGTCCTGACTACCCACTTGTTGGATTGTTTTTAATTCTTTCATGCATCTATCGCTCTCTTCCGCCACCTTAGCAATAGTGATAGCTTCTGTGAGGGTTGGATTTCTTGCAGCCCATAGCTTTTCTTGTGTTTTTTTACTGTGACACTGCACAATTAATTGATCTCTAATCATGGCGTCTTGTATATTCCCGAACTGACATTTAACAGACAACTCCCTCAATCTAGAGACAAACTTGTCTATAGTCTCATTCTGTTTCTGGGATGCAGTATAAAATTTGTGTCTACGCATAAACACATTTTCTTGTTTCGCAAACCTAGTGTACAACCTAAACAGTGTATCTTTATATACATCATCAATTTCAACTGGTGGATTAGGAAGGTATTTGAATATTCTTTGACCCTCTTTACCCAATGCCCCTAATAACAAAGCCTTCTTTCTAACAGAGGAAAACTTAGTTCCATCTAAGGCCACAATATAATTTTCAAAAGCCTCACATCAGTCGTCCCATTCCATAGATGGTTCCCCAGGAACACTCAAGAAAGGAACTGGAGCTTGAATTGAATTGCTCACACTAATTTTTTACATGAACTAAGTTCACAAAAACAATAATAAAAAATAAATGAGAACTGTGTGTGTATCACAGTTGTTGTTGACGATTATAATATGTTATATACTCAAAGCACTACATGTGAATGTGTGTGTATCACATTTGTTGAAGTTGTGACACACTGGAGATACCCAATAACAAAGTGTGCGTGTCACAGCTGTTAAAAACCACCAATTTTACTGCGTGGCGCAATGTCTTTCCCAACGTTGACTGTTGTGACACACCCAATTGCAATGTGTGTGTGTCACAGTCATTTATTTCAACAGTTTATCCTCCATTTTTAAAGCCAATATTGCTCTAAACCTTGACTGCACCTTGTCTGCACTCTTTTAACAAATTGTCTCTCCAATATTCCTTTAGACCATGTCTGCACCTTGTCTGCGCTTTTAATAAATTGTCTCTAACCACTCTGCATCATTGTTGCTCCTCAATTTTCAAATTTGGGCCCACAATCAGTACATCGCCCTTTTAAGAGACATTCCCTTTTAATTCTACACCGTGGGGGCGCTGTTCTCCATGTTAGTGATCACATGCGCAGAGTCAGATCAGCTTAAACACAGTTCCGGATGGCAGTTTTGACTCTCCCCGGTGAGTTTTCCTCCTTATAAACTTAAATACTACCGCACATACGTCTTTTCCGCTTTATTGTTCAGTATGCGGCTTACTATATTTTCAATCCGGCGTTGTGAGCAGATCTTTAACATCCGATCCGTCGCTCAAGTGCTGTCGGGTTTTCTTTTTCCTTTAGCTGTCCCCGTCTTAAGCATCGCCATAAAATGTCGTAAAGACGGCACGGGAGACAGTAGTGTTGGCATAAGATTGTAACTTTAATTGAGCGTTACAGCATAGAAGAAAACCAGACCAGCAGTGCCGGGAAACAAACTGCCTCTAACGGCTTACAAGAGAACGCTCAGGCCGTGGTACCAGAGAAGCAGGCACGAGCCCAGCGCGAGCCACAGGCTTGAACACGAGGAAATGCACAGGATGAATATGACAATTTCCAAAATATCAAACCTAGAGCTTAAACAATTTTTCAATCGTATCGGTTGCCCTAATTCAAACTTTTTTAAAAATTACAATCCCTACTCCCATCCTGAATTTTTTTTTTTTTTAATTTGTTTTTATTGTTGCATCAAGATGAATTATTGTGTAGCAGTATATCATTGTCGGTGCCGTGTCAACATTCAGCCACAACCGACCATTATTGCAACAAGTCCTTTTATACCATAACAATCAACTTACTTCGAGGGTGCCGTGTAGCGGATCAAACGCTCACGTGACCCCCTCCCCTCGGCCTGTTCCACGCTCGGCCACGCCCACTTTGAGGACACGCCCCCTTCCCGCCCTTCATAAGCGCTGACACGCCAGCGCTGGGGTGTTTGTTAGTCTCCTGAGGCGAATTAGCCGGGAGTGCTCGTTTTTAACTATTTTTGTGTTACTTGTGATTATATGCTTGTGTTTTAAACCTACCTGGACTCCCACCGCTATCCTTACTTCGAGGGCGCCGTGTAGCGGATCAAACGCTCACGTGACCCCTTCCCCTCGGCCTGTTCCACGCTCGGCCACGCCCTCTTTGAGGACACGCCCCCTTCCCGCCCTTCATAAGCGCTGACACGCTAGCGCTGGGGTGTTTGTTAGTCTCCTGAGGCGAAATAGCCGGGAGTGCTCGTTTTTAACTATTTTTGTGTCACCTGTGATTATATGCTTGTGTTTTAAACCTACCTGGACTCCCACCGCTATCCTTACTTCGAGGGCGCCGTGTAGCGGATCAAACGCTCACGTGACCCCCTCCCCTCGGCCTGTTCCACGCTCGGCCACGCCCACTTTGAGGACACGCCCCCTTCCCGCCTCTAGGTTCCCTTTATCAAATGTGCTATCCTAGGGAGCGCAGCGGACGTGCGCAGCCGGCGCGCCGTTTGCGCGCCGAAGGCGCGCCTAAGGCAAGCCCGTCTGCGCCCGTCCGCGGCCGGACGGGGCCCGGGGCACGACCCCATGCCCAACTTACTTCTTATTCTTCCAAGGAGCTCACTTCACTCCAAGGAGACTGGCCTCTTCCAGAAATCATACAAAGACATATTGCTTCGTTAGGTCTTCTCCCTTCCTCCACACCCAGATCACTCTCCGTCCGATCGACTTCTCTATCGCTGAAGCCCCCCCTGCCTGACCCCCCCCTCCCTCCTCCACCGTTATCTGTTCTTTTACTTAATACAAGGTCAGCGGTCAAACATCATCATGAGCTGTTCACGTTGCTTGACTCTGAGAAGCCCGACTTGCTGCTACTAACCGAAACCTGGTTTTGTGACTCCTCCCTTCCTGTCCTTCTGGCTACCCTCCCCCCTCCTATATTGCTTTGCGCGCCGATCGTCCGGCGGGCAGGGCCGGCGGCGGCGTGGCATTAATCGCCCGGTCAGAATTACACTTTCAAATCCTTTCCTACTCTCCCATCGCCCCTACTGAATTTCTTGTGGCTCGCTCCTTATCCTTCTCTCCCCCTATCACTTGTCTTCTCATGTACCGTCCACCCCAGTCTTCCTCATTATTCCTGCCAGCTTTTCAAGACCTGTTGGCCAATCTGGTGGTCAACTACGCCTCGGTCTTGGTGCTAGGCGACTTCAATTACTGGCCGTCGGACCCTTTCGAGTGCACCGCTTCCAAAGAGTTCACTGAATCTTTTTCCTCTCTGAATTTTGTCTCGCACATAACTGTCCCCACCCACTCCCACGGTCACGCTTTGGACCAGGTTTGGTCCCTCAACCTCCACTTATCCCCGGTGACTGTATCCCCCTGTTGCTGGTCCGACCATGCCCTTATTTCCTTTTTTATTTCTCACCATCTTATATCCAAAGTCCCACATGTCAGAAACACCTGGGCTCGGAATTGGAACAGAGTTGACCTTGCTGCCTTGTCTTCCCTGCTTCGTACCTCCGTTCCGACTCTCTCCGGTCTCTCCTCCCATTCTCAAGCCAATGCCATTAAGACCTGGCTGACTGGAGGCTGCAACTCAGTGGCCCCCTTGCGTCGCATCTCCATCCGTCGACAAAAGGACTCTAACAGATGGTTTAACGACCACCGAAAAGAGCTAATACTATCTGCTCGACAGGCGGAGAGACAGTGGAGAAGAAACTATTCCCCCGCATCAAAAACCCTCTATCTCAAATCACTTACTAAATATAAATCTGCAATTCTCTCTGCCAAAACCACCTATTTCTCTACCAAAATAGTGGCAGCGGAAAATAAATCCAGAGAAATATTCAGCATAGTAAACAACCTGGCTTATTCCGATAGAACTTCATCCCAAATCCCTCCATCCCAGTTACTATGCGATCAGCTCAATACTTACTTTGTAGAGAAAATCACTTCCATCAAGACCAACATTCCCCCCTCTTCACCTACCTTTGTGGACCCCTCCTTCCCCACTGTTCTTAATTGCCTTTCCTCCATCCCTCCTCTCACTGAGGCCTCATTTCGTGAGATACTCCCCAAAGTAAAGTCGGGCTCCCCGGCAGACACTTGTCCGGCCCGAATCCTCCAACATATTTACTCTTCCTGCCCTGAAGCTCCCATCACCTTTCTTAACAATTCTCTTGCACAGGGAGTAGTGACCCCGGCACTCAAAACAGCTTCTATAGTGCCCATCCTGAAAAAACCCGGCGCTGACCCTACCATCTCAGCCAACTACCGTCCTATCTCCCTGCTGCCCTACCTGGGCAAGGTGCTGGAACGCCATGCCACCGCAGTTCTCAGCGCCCACGTAGAGGCCAACGGTGGGTTGGCCCCCCGTCAGGCCGGTTTCCGCCCTAGGCACTCGACCGAATCAGTTGTAGTTTCGGTCCTGGACACCCTCAGGAAGGGCTTGGACAATAACAAACATCAGGCGCTGGTGCTTCTCGATCTTTCCGCCGCCTTTGACACGGTTGACCATACCATCTTATTGTCCCGTGTCAGGGCGGCGGGAATCGGGGGCTCAGCCCTGATTTGGCTGTCCTCCTTCTTGAGGGACCGCACTCAGGCGGTCCGGCTAGGCGACTTCACGTCCACTCCACTCCCTGTCACTTGTGGTGTCCCCCAGGGATCTTCTCTTTCTCCTTTATTGTTCAACCTTTATATCTCTCCTCTCATCTTTGCTCTTCAGCAGCTGGAGGTTACTGTGTACAACTACGCTGATGACCTCCAGCTCGTCTTTGATCTGTCCACTTCCCCTCTTTCTGTTTCTAACTTTCAGTCCACCATGACCTTCATCAGGGACTGGATGAACCACAACCACCTGAAATTGAACCCGGATAAAACCGAGCTGGTTCTCACCGGTGGCTCGTCCAGTCCCTGGAATTCCCATTTCTGGCCCCCCTCTCTTGGTCCCTCCCCCACTCCCTCACCTACAGTTAAAACACTGGGGGTCAAAATCAACAACCAGCTCACTCTGCACTCACAAATCAGCACTGTTGTTTCCTCTTGCTTTCTCACCCTCCGCACTATCCGCTCTGTCTCCCGTTTCTTCTCCCCACAGGCACTTAAGTTGATCATGGCCGCACTGGTGATCTCGAGGCTAGATTATGCCAATGCCACCTACAACGGCATCCCAGCATATAGCCTGCGGAGACTCCAGTTGGTTCAGAACCAGGCGGCTCGCCTGGTCTATGGTCTCCCACGGTACCATCATTCCACACCCCTCCTTAAAGAGCTTCACTGGCTCCCTGTTAGAGAACGTTCCCTGTTTAAGACCGGTTGTATGGTCTTTCAGGCTCGACAAGGCACTGCCCCTGCCTTCATTGCCTCCTTATTAAAGGAATACGTCCCCACCAGAGAGCTTCGTTCTTCCTCCAAATCCCTTCTTCAAATCCCACGTTTTAAACGTAAAAAGTGGGGTGGCACCAATTTCGCTACCCTTGCCCCCACTTTTTGGAATTCCCTTCCTGATCATCTCCGCTATGCAACCCATTATCTTTCTTTTCGCAAAGATTTAAAAACTTTTCTTTTCAATCAAGCCTTCCCTGTATAATTGCCCTTCTCTACCCACTACAGGTCTTATTTTCCTCAGGTGTCGAACTGACCACTAGCGCCAAGAAACCGTAAGGTGCACGCTGCGCTGTATAAATGTTTTAAATTAGAATTAAATTAAATTAGAATTAGGGTCATAGATTGGTAACTTAGTGGTACTAAAAACATGAATTACTATATCCCATTGTATCAGCATACCGAGTAAGGCCTAGTATCTCACAGGATGTATAAGTTCCGTTCACATCATGTGTGCACTGAAATCGCAGGACCCTTCTGCTAATTGTGCAGCCCCCTCCCGCCTCCCACACCTACTCTAATTCTTCCTCCTCATCTGAGCTATCTACAGCCTCCTCCTCAGGCAGCGGATCACAAATTTCCCCCCTATACGTGTTCCAGGGCAGCCATATTTTGTTCCATTTACGTGGGTTGGCTCTTTGTTGATACACCGCACGTTCCATCACCATGAGCATGTCCATATTTCTGCACCATTGCGCCAAGGTCGGTGCTTCCGGAGCCCCCCATTTCTGCGCTATGTCCCGCTTCGCTAACATCATTCCAATAATTACCCATTGTCGCCCCTGTGGAGTCAGGTTATTCGGGCCCCAGACATTCAGCAGACAAATTCTAGGGTCAGGAGTAATGGGGAGCTGCAGGGTTTGGGCGACAGTGCGCAGCACTCGCCTCCAGTACTCTACCATGTTGGGACAGGACCACAGGGTATGAAACAGTGTGCCTTCTTCCCCGCAACCTCTCAAACAGTAAGGGTGGTCCGCCCTCTGAATTTTATGTAGGGTGGTGCGTGTGTAATATACCCGGTGCAGTATTTTAAATTGTACTAGTCGGAATCTCGCCGAGATTCCAGCTTCTCTAGGCGACGCCAGTGCAGCATTCCAATTTGCCTCGTCCAAGTCCCCGAGCTCATCCTCCCATTTGCGTCTCAGTGTCTGTAATGGGTCAGGCAGGTTGTTTACCAGCTTGCGGTACGTGAGGGAGGTGGCGCTAGCCTCCATGTAGTCTGTGAGGAGTCGGTCTTCTAAAGGAGCTGATTCTGGGACCTTTGTTCCCGGTGAGATTGCAGCCATTAATGCGTGTCGTACCTGTATGTACCGGAATGTTTCAGTAACGCCCAGCTCATACTGCTCTCTCAGGGTCTCGAACGGAATTACCCCATCTCTCGTCCACATGTCACCCACCGTGAAGATCCCGATGTTATCCCATTGGGTAAAGCCCTTGCTGTTACGTAGATTCCCCAGGGCTTTGGAGTCCCACAGGGGTGTAAGCCGTGTGATCACACCCTCCCAGTGTAGTCGTCTCTGAGCTTTGTGCCATAGTGTTACAGTGTGTTTAGTCGGGCCAACCAATTTCGCTGTTAGTCCTTTACTGTATAGAAAAGGGGGTGGTGATGAACAGAGTGTCTGAATTAAGCAGACCACTCTTACCCAGTCCAAAGATCAGGGCTTGATCCATCACCGTTATTTATCTCACTGCCCCATCCCAGCTCAGAACCTGGCTATATGCAAATTAGTCTGTCCCTGGCCCAGTGCATCATGGGAACAGGGCAGACCAAACTACCAAGCCAATTCTTCACCAGAAAGGAGACAAGCTACCGGGGACCGGTTTCTGGCATTTCAGCCTCTTCGGCCCGGCTTGCTTGAATCCTGATGGAGCAGTGAGAAAGGGACTCATGTCTGAGTATACCCTGCCACACCTATAGTGGCCAAAAACGATACAGAAAAGGGGGTGGTGATGAACAGAGTGTCTGAATTAAGCAGACCACTCTTACCCAGTCCAAAGATCAGGGCTTGATCCATCACCGTTATTTATCTCACTGCCCCATCCCAGCTCAGAACCTGGCTATATGCAAATTAGTCTGTCCCTGGCCCAGTGCATCATGGGAACAGGGCAGACCAAACTACCAAGCCAATTCTTCACCAGAAAGGAGACAAGCTACCGGGGACCGGTTTCTGGCATTTCAGCCTCTTCGGCCCGGCTTGCTTGAATCCTGATGGAGCAGTGAGAAAGGGACTCATGTCTGAGTATACCCTGCCACACCTATAGTGCCCAAAAACGATACAGAAAAGGGGGTGGTGATGAACAGAGTGTCTGAATTAAGCAGACCACTCTTACCCAGTCCAAAGATCAGGGCTTGATCCATCACCGTTATTTATCTCACTGCCCCATCCCAGCTCAGAACCTGGCTATATGCAAATTAGTCTGTCCCTGGCCCAGTGCATCATGGGAACAGGGCAGACCAAACTACCAAGCCAATTCTTCACCAGAAAGGAGACAAGCTACCGGGGACCGGTTTCTGGCATTTCAGCCTCTTCGGCCCGGCTTGCTTGAATCCTGATGGAGCAGTGAGAAAGGGACTCATGTCTGAGTATACCCTGCCACACCTATAGTGGCCAAAAACGATACAGAAAAGGGGGTGGTGATGAACAGAGTGTCTGAATTAAGCAGACCACTCTTACCCAGTCCAAAGATCAGGGCTTGATCCATCACCGTTATTTATCTCACTGCCCCATCCCAGCTCAGAACCTGGCTATATGCAAATTAGTCTGTCCCTGGCCCAGTGCATCATGGGAACAGGGCAGACCAAACTACCAAGCCAATTCTTCACCAGAAAGGAGACAAGCTACCGGGGACCGGTTTCTGGCATTTCAGCCTCTTCGGCCTGGCTTGCTTGAATCCTGATGGAGCAGTGAGAAAGGGACTCATGTCTGAGTATACCCTGCCACACCTATAGTGGCCAAAAACGATACAGAAAAGGGGGTGGTGATGAACAGAGTGTCTGAATTAAGCAGACCACTCTTACCCAGTCCAAAGATCAGGGCTTGATCCATCACCGTTATTTATCTCACTGCCCCATCCCAGCTCAGAACCTGGCTATATGCAAATTAGTCTGTCCCTGGCCCAGTGCATCATGGGAACAGGGCAGACCAAACTACCAAGCCAATTCTTCACCAGAAAGGAGACAAGCTACCGGGGACCGGTTTCTGGCATTTCAGCCTCTTCGGCCCGGCTTGCTTGAATCCTGATGGAGCAGTGAGAAAGGGACTCATGTCTGAGTATACCCTGCCACACCTATAGTGGCCAAAAACGATACAGAAAAGGGGGTGGTGATGAACAGAGTGTCTGAATTAAGCAGACCACTCTTACCCAGTCCAAAGATCAGGGCTTGATCCATCACCGTTATTTATCTCACTGCCCCATCCCAGCTCAGAACCTGGCTATATGCAAATTAGTCTGTCCCTGGCCCAGTGCATCATGGGAACAGGGCAGACCAAACTACCAAGCCAATTCTTCACCAGAAAGGAGACAAGCTACCGGGGACCGGTTTCTGGCATTTCAGCCTCTTCGGCCCGGCTTGCTTGAATCCTGATGGAGCAGTGAAAAAGGGACTCATGTCTGAGTATACCCTGCCACACCTATAGTGGCCAAAAACGATACAGAAAAGGGGGTGGTGATGAACAGAGTGTCTGAATTAAGCAGACCACTCTTACCCAGTCCAAAGATCAGGGCTTGATCCATCACCGTTATTTATCTCACTGCCCCATCCCAGCTCAGAACCTGGCTATATGCAAATTAGTCTGTCCCTGGCCCAGTGCATCATGGGAACAGGGCAGACCAAACTACCAAGCCAATTCTTCACCAGAAAGGAGACAAGCTACCGGGGACCAGTTTCTGGCATTTCAGCCTCTTCGGCCCGGCTTGCTTGAATCCTGATGGAGCAGTGAGAAAGGGACTCATGTCTGAGTATACCCTGTCACACCTATAGTGGCCAAAAACGATACAGAAAAGGGGGTGGTGATGAACAGAGTGTCTGAATTAAGCAGACCACTCTTACCCAGTCCAAAGATCAGGGCTTGATCCATCACCGTTATTTATCTCACTGCCCCATCCCAGCTCAGAACCTGGCTATATGCAAATTAGTCTGTCCCTGGCCCAGTGCATCATGGGAACAGGGCAGACCAAACTACCAAGCCAATTCTTCACCAGAAAGGAGACAAGCTACCGGGGACCGGTTTCTGGCATTTCAGCCTCTTCGGCCCGGCTTGCTTGAATCCTGATGGAGCAGTGAGAAAGGGACTCATGTCTGAGTATACCCTGCCACACCTATAGTGGCCAAAAACGATACAGAAAAGGGGGTGGTGATGAACAGAGTGTCTGAATTAAGCAGACCACTCTTACCCAGTCCAAAGATCAGGGCTTGATCCATCACCGTTATTTATCTCACTGCCCCATCCCAGCTCAGAACCTGGCTATATGCAAATTAGTCTGTCCCTGGCCCAGTGCATCATGGGAACAGGGCAGACCAAACTACCAAGCCAATTCTTCACCAGAAAGGAGACAAGCTACCGGGGACCGGTTTCTGGCATTTCAGCCTCTTCGGCCCGGCTTGCTTGAATCCTGATGGAGCAGTGAGAAAGGGACTCATGTCTGAGTATACCCTGCCACACCTATAGTGGCCAAAAACGATACAGAAAAGGGGGTGGTGATGAACAAAGTGTCTGAATTAAGCAGACCACTCTTACCCAGTCCAAAGATCAGGGCTTGATCCATCACCGTTATTTATCTCACTGCCCCATCCCAGCTCAGAACCTGGCTATATGCAAATTAGTCTGTCCCTGGCCCAGTGCATCATGGGAACAGGGCAGACCAAACTACCAAGCCAATTCTTCACCAGAAAGGAGACAAGCTACCGGGGACCGGTTTCTGGCATTTCAGCCTCTTCGGCCCGGCTTGCTTGAATCCTGATGGAGCAGTGAGAAAGGGACTCATGTCTGAGTATACCCTGCCACACCTATAGTGGCCAAAAACGATACAGAAAAGGGGGTGGTGATGAACAGAGTGTCTGAATTAAGCAGACCACTCTTACCCAGTCCAAAGATCAGGGCTTGATCCATCACCGTTATTTATCTCACTGCCCCATCCCAGCTCAGAACCTGGCTATATGCAAATTAGTCTGTCCCTGGCCCAGTGCATCATGGGAACAGGGCAGACCAAACTACCAAGCCAATTCTTCACCAGAAAGGAGACAAGCTACCGGGGACCGGTTTCTGGCATTTCAGCCTCTTCGGCCCGGCTTGCTTGAATCCTGATGGAGCAGTGAGAAAGGGACTCATGTCTGAGTATACCCTGCCACACCTATAGTGGCCAAAAACGATACAGAAAAGGGGGTGGTGATGAACAGAGTGTCTGAATTAAGCAGACCACTCTTACCCAGTCCAAAGATCAGGGCTTGATCCATCACCGTTATTTATCTCACTGCCCCATCCCAGCTCAGAACCTGGCTATATGCAAATTAGTCTGTCCCTGGCCCAGTGCATCATGGGAACAGGGCAGACCAAACTACCAAGCCAATTGGATCTAGCCCTGATCTCTTGACTGGGTGAGAGTACTCTGCTTAATTCAGAGACTCTGTCCATCACCACCCCTTGTTGTAAATAATTTTGTCCACCCTAAGCGTGGAAGGGAATACTCAGATGTGAGTCCCTTGCTCATTGCACCATCAGGATTCAAGCAAGCCGGGCCGAAGACGCCTGAAATGGCAGAAACCGGTCCCCGGAAGCTTGTTTCCTTCCCAGTGTAAGAATTGGCTGTTGTAGTCTGGTCTGCCCTGTTCCCATGATGCACTGGGCCAGGGACAGACTAATTTGCATACAGCCAGGTTCTGAAACTGGGATGGTGCAATGAGCTAAAAAACGGTGTTGGATCTAGCCCTGATCTCTTGACTGGGTGAGAGTACTCTGCTTAATTCAGAGACTCTGTCCATCACCACCCCTTGTTGTAAATAATTTTGTCCACCCTAAGCGTGGAAGGGAATACTCAGATGTGAGTCCCTTGCTCATTGCACCATCAGGATTCAAGCAAGCCGGGCCGAAGACGCCTGAAATGGCAGAAACCGGTCCCCGGAAGCTTGTTTCCTTCCCAGTGTAAGAATTGGCTGTTGTAGTCTGGTCTGCCCTGTTCCCATGATGCACTGGGCCAGGGACAGACTAATTTGCATACAGCCAGGTTCTGAAACTGGGATGGTGCAATGAGCTAAAAAACGGTGTTGGATCTAGCCCTGATCTCTTGACTGGGTGAGAGTACTCTGCTTAATTCAGAGACTCTGTCCATCACCACCCCTTGTTGTAAATATTTTTGTCCACCCTAAGCGTGGAAGGGAATACTCAGATGTGAGTCCCTTGCTCATTGCACCATCAGGATTCAAGCAAGCCGGGCCGAAGACGCCTGAAATGGCAGAAACCGGTCCCCGGAAGCTTGTTTCCTTCCCAGTGTAAGAATTGGCTGTTGTAGTCTGGTCTGCCCTGTTCCCATGATGCACTGGGCCAGGGACAGACTAATTTGCATACAGCCAGGTTCTGAAACTGGGATGGTGCAATGAGCTAAAAAACGGTGTTGGATCTAGCCCTGATCTCTTGACTGGGTGAGAGTACTCTGCTTAATTCAGAGACTCTGTCCATCACCACCCCTTGTTGTAAATAATTTTGTCCACCCTAAGCGTGGAAGGGAATACTCAGATGTGAGTCCCTTGCTCATTGCACCATCAGGATTCAAGCAAGCCGGGCCGAAGACGCCTGAAATGGCAGAAACCGGTCCCCGGAAGCTTGTTTCCTTCCCAGTGTAAGAATTGGCTGTTGTAGTCTGGTCTGCCCTGTTCCCATGATGCACTGTGCCAGGGACAGACTAATTTGCATACAGCCAGGTTCTGAAACTGGGATGGTGCAATGAGCTAAAAAACGGTGTTGGATCTAGCCCTGATCTCTTGACTGGGTGAGAGTACTCTGCTTAATTCAGAGACTCTGTCCATCACCACCCCTTGTTGTAAATAATTTTGTCCACCCTAAGCGTGGAAGGGAATACTCAGATGTGAGTCCCTTGCTCATTGCACCATCAGGATTCAAGCAAGCCGGGCCGAAGACGCCTGAAATGGCAGAAACCGGTCCCCAGAAGCTTGTTTCCTTCCCAGTGTAAGAATTGGCTGTTGTAGTCTGGTCTGCCCTGTTCCCATGATGCACTGGGCCAGGGACAGACTAATTTGCATACAGCCAGGTTCTGAAACTGGGATGGTGCAATGAGCTAAAAAACGGTGTTGGATCTAGCCCTGATCTCTTGACTGGGTGAGAGTACTCTGCTTAATTCAGAGACTCTGTCCATCACCACCCCTTGTTGTAAATAATTTTGTCCACCCTAAGCGTGGAAGGGAATACTCAGATGTGAGTCCCTTGCTCATTGCACCATCAGGATTCAAGCAAGCCGGGCCGAAGACGCCTGAAATGGCAGAAACCGGTCCCCGGAAGCTTGTTTCCTTCCCAGTGTAAGAATTGGCTGTTGTAGTCTGGTCTGCCCTGTTCCCATGATGCACTGGGCCAGGGACAGACTAATTTGCATACAGCCAGGTTCTGAAACTGGGATGGTGCAATGAGCTAAAAAACGGTGTTGGATCTAGCCCTGATCTCTTGACTGGGTGAGAGTACTCTGCTTAATTCAGAGACTCTGTCCATCACCACCCCTTGTTGTAAATAATTTTGTCCACCCTAAGCGTGGAAGGGAATACTCAGATGTGAGTCCCTTGCTCATTGCACCATCAGGATTCAAGCAAGCCGGGCCGAAGACGCCTGAAATGGCAGAAACCGGTCCCCGGAAGCTTGTTTCCTTCCCAGTGTAAGAATTGGCTGTTGTAGTCTGGTCTGCCCTGTTCCCATGATGCACTGGGCCAGGGACAGACTAATTTGCATACAGCCAGGTTCTGAAACTGGGATGGTGCAATGAGCTAAAAAACGGTGTTGGATCTAGCCCTGATCTCTTGACTGGGTGAGAGTACTCTGCTTAATTCAGAGACTCTGTCCATCACCACCCCTTGTTGTAAATAATTTTGTCCACCCTAAGCGTGGAAGGGAATACTCAGATGTGAGTCCCTTGCTCATTGCACCATCAGGATTCAAGCAAGCCGGGCCGAAGACGCCTGAAATGGCAGAAACCGGTCCCCGGAAGCTTGTTTCCTTCCCAGTGTAAGAATTGGCTGTTGTAGTCTGGTCTGCCCTGTTCCCATGATGCACTGGGCCAGGGACAGACTAATTTGCATACAGCCAGGTTCTGAAACTGGGATGGTGCAATGAGCTAAAAAACGGTGTTGGATCTAGCCCTGATCTCTTGACTGGGTGAGAGTACTCTGCTTAATTCAGAGACTCTGTCCATCACCACCCCTTGTTGTAAATAATTTTGTCCACCCTAAGCGTGGAAGGGAATACTCAGATGTGAGTCCCTTGCTCATTGCACCATCAGGATTCAAGCAAGCCGGGCCGAAGACGCCTGAAATGGCAGAAACCGGTCCCCGGAAGCTTGTTTCCTTCCCAGTGTAAGAATTGGCTGTTGTAGTCTGGTCTGCCCTGTTCCCATGATGCACTGGGCCAGGGACAGACTAATTTGCATACAGCCAGGTTCTGAAACTGGGATGGTGCAATGAGCTAAAAAACGGTGTTGGATCTAGCCCTGATCTCTTGACTGGGTGAGAGTACTCTGCTTAATTCAGAGACTCTGTCCATCACCACCCCTTGTTGTAAATAATTTTGTCCACCCTAAGCGTGGAAGGGAATACTCAGATGTGAGTCCCTTGCTCATTGCACCATCAGGATTCAAGCAAGCCGGGCCGAAGACGCCTGAAATGGCAGAAACCGGTCCCCGGAAGCTTGTTTCCTTCCCAGTGTAAGAATTGGCTGTTGTAGTCTGGTCTGCCCTGTTCCCATGATGCACTGGGCCAGGGACAGACTAATTTGCATACAGCCAGGTTCTGAAACTGGGATGGTGCAATGAGCTAAAAAACGGTGTTGGATCTAGCCCTGATCTCTTGACTGGGTGAGAGTACTCTGCTTAATTCAGAGACTCTGTCCATCACCACCCCTTGTTGTAAATAGTCCTTTACTGTATAGCGGGGCCAAAAGGGTAGTAGTGCCCAGCTGTCGCCGGTCCGCTAGATATGCCGGGTCGTTCTGAGGAGCATGTATCCATTGGTTAATCACCTTGAGGTGAGCCGCCCAATAGTATAATTCTAAGTTCGGGAGCGCAATTCCTCCACTGTACCAATCTCTAACCAACTTCGCCTGTGCGACCCTAGCCGGCCGGTTCCCCCACAAGAGGCCTGACAACTGTCCTGATATCTGTCTAAAAAAGGAAGGTGGGACCATGTCCAGTGTATTTTCCAAGACGTAGAGGAAACGGGGCAGCGCCATCATCTTGAAAAGCGCCGCCCTTCCCAACAACGTCAGCGGAAGGGTCTTCCAGTGCCTGACATCTGCTTTCAGTCTGTCGAGTAGCGGTCTCAGGTTCATGTCCTGAAAGGTCCCGTGTTCTCGCGTGATTTGGATTCCCAAATATCTGAAGGAGATGGCCTCTAGTAGCAGAGGACAATCCTCACTCAAGTGCGGCGGGTTCCCATGCAGCATGTAGAGTACCGATTTCGTCCAATTGATTTTATAGCCTGAAGCTACACCGTGTCGCTCACACAGTGCCAACAACACAGGAATCCCCTCCGCCGGGTCGGTTCGGTATATTAACATATCGTCAGCGTATAATGACACTTTGTCCTCCCAATCACCCTCCCAGGCTATTCCTCGCAGTAGCCTGGTGGTTCTAATGACCGTGGCTAACGGCTCCAGCACTAAAGCGAACAATAGTGGCGAGAGCGGACAGCCTTGTCTCGTGCCCCTTGCTAACAAAATATCTCTCGAGATGTGGCCATTTGCTGTTATGCGCGCCACAGGAGTGTTGTATAATAGCCTAATCCATGCGACAAATTTCGGGCCAAATCCCATATGTCGTAGGACCGCAAAGAGGTACCGCCATTCCACCAGGTCAAACGCCATTTTAGCGTCCAACGAGAGGACTGCTGCGGGTTCCCTCAACAACGGGGCTCTTGCCATCACTCCATGCAGACGTCTGAGATTCATCGCCGTACTTCTATGAGGCATGAACCCCGACTGGTCTGGGTGAATTAGATGGGCAAGGTGGGGCAATAATCTATTGGCTAATAGTTTCGCTAAGATTTTACTCTCAGCATTGAGGAGGGAAATCGGCTGGTAGGATCCGCAATCCTCAGGTGGTTTGCCAGGCTTCGGGATCGCCACAATAGTCGCCATTCGCTGGTCAGGTGGCAGCTGTCCCTTTTCCAGGCATTCCACAAACATATTAAGCAGGGGTGCAGCCAGTGTCTCCGACATGATTTTGTACCACTCAATCGGTATTCCATTGGGGCTTAGGGCCTTTCCTGGGTGCAACGCTGCGATAGCCGACTGGAACTCCTCAGTCGTCAAGTCAGCTTCAAGTTCTTCCACCCTGTCCTGCGACAGTGTGGGGGTGGGCACTCCTATAAGAGCTGTCTCCGCCATTTCCTGCGTAACCTCTATTTCAGGGGTATACACTGTTTGATAATGATCAGCCAGTAGGACGACTATCCGAGCAGGGCGAGTGTGCACTACCCCCCGCGAATCCTTTAGTCGCAGGATCGACCTTTGTCCTTCCCGTTTCTTCTCCAGCCACGATAGAAGCTTGCTGGCCTTATCCCCGATCTCGTATACCCTATTCGCCGTTGCCGCCAAATTGACTCCCACTCTGCGGCGTAGAAGATCGGTATGACGTTGCTGACACAACTGGAGCGCATGCAACGTATCCCCGGTCGTGTCAGCCATGTGCTCTTCATTGGCCTTAGCGAGTTCGTCCTCTACGTTCAGTAGTTCTTGTTTCTGGGTGCGCTTATGCCTTGTTATAGTGGAAATGGCTTGTCCCCTGAGAACCGTTTTATAGGCCTCCCATAGGACTGAAGGGGATGACACCGAACCCTCGTTCTCCGCGAGGTAGCATCTGGTTGCACTTTTAAGTGCTTTGGTCACCTGGGGCACCTTAAGATATCCTGGGTAGATCGGGTAAATGCGTTTTTGGGACCGTTCCGGGTTGGAAAGAGTCAGCGTCAATGGGGAATGGTCCGAGATTCCTCTCGGCCCAATCCGCACCTCGTCTATAGTGAGGAGTCCGTGGCCCAACGCCAGAAAATAGTCTATCCTGGAGAGGCTATCATGGACTGCTGAATGGTAAGTGTATTGTTGGGCTGTCGGATGGAAACTTCTCCAAAGGTCTATCAAACCCTGTGCTTCTAGGAAGTCAGTCACTCGGGACGGTCCGGAAGCCTGAGTTCGTATCGGGAATCTATCTAAGGTAGTGTGTACCGTTGCATTGAAATCTCCTCCCACTATGAGATCTCCTTCTGGGAGTCCTAACAAATATTTCCCCAGTTCTGGGAGTGCAGCCGCATGCAAAGCCGGCGGAATATATACCGAGACCACATTTAGTGGTCTCCCTTCCCACTGTCCAAGCGCCGCCGCAAATCGCCCCTGCGTGTCTATCTTCGTGGATTGAAGTATGTACCTGGAGGACCGGTGCCTCAGTATCCCTGTACCACGGGACCCCCTAGTGAATTCCGAGTGGGCAATCATACGGTAGCCTTTCCTGTCTAGTGCATGTACTGCCGAATCTGTCAAGTGTGTTTCTTGCAGCAGGACCAGGGCCGGGTTGAATCTCCTTATGTGTTGTAAGACTAAGCCTCTTTTGACCTTATCCCCTAGGCCCCTCACATTCCAAGACAAGAGATGTAAAGGTGGCGCTGGTCCCATCCCAGGGTCTGCCCCCCCTAAGTCAGTCCGTGTGTTATGTGCCATATTGTGTACGGTAAAGGGTGACTATGTGCCACAGTGAACATGATCTAGTAAGTTGCCCGGAGCTCGCCATGCTGCATATGTGTACCTGCCCAACCAATCTAGACCTATAAAACTACCCGTAAAATGCAAAACCCCCCAACCCTCAACTCCCCCCCTCCCTGCCCCCCTGCTAAACGGACTTGGAACTGCCCGCCCCCCCAATGTAGCAGAGTGCCTAACCCAAACCCAAAACACAGTACTTGCTCGCTGGGGTGAAGGACTCTCCGGAGTCAGCGGCCCCTCATCACGTCCTCAGAGGACCTCTGCCCAGTGTCCTTGGAGGCCCGCCCGGCCAGAATTGTCTTCGGTCTATCATTACAATTACGGGAAGTCATTGTTCTTCATTGTCTTCACGTTCTGGAACCTCGCTCAGGGGAGAATGTTGTCCCACGTCTTCACCGGATACTTGGGAGCTCGGCCGCGCACCATTATTGCGTTGTCTGTTTGGTCTATTGGAGCGGCGAGGCAGTCCCGTTGTTCTCCATCCCTCCAGCCAGTCGTGTGCCGCCTCCGGGGTATCAAAAAACCAAGTTTTATTGTCCGCCACTATTCTCAGTTTAGCCGGGAAGAGCATTGCATAGGGGATTTCTCTCGCTCGGAGTTCCTTTTTAACCTCAAAAAATGTTCTCCTCCTGCGTGCGACCTCAGCCGTGTAGTCTGGAAAGAACGCCAATGTGGAGTTTTGGACTTTAATTGGGGGTGAGTTTCTCGCCGCCTGCAATATCGCATCCCTGTCTCTGAAATTAAAGAGTCGGGCAATGATCGGTCTTGGGGATGTTCCTGTTTTCGGGCGACCCCCAGGGACTCGGTGAGCTCTTTCCACCGAAACAAATGCTGAAACACCCTTGGGTTTAAGTTCTTGTTGGATCAGGCCCTCCACATATAGGTCCATAGCTCTAGTGCCTTCCGATTCAGGAACCCCTAGTATGCGGATGTTGTTCCGTCGTGAGCGTCCCTCTTGCTCATCCAGCTTGTCACGCAGTTCTCTATTTTCGTTCGAGATCCGCTCCATATTGATTTGCAGTTCTGAGACGTCTTCCACTAGCGACTTTGTAACCACCTCCATCGAGTTCACTTTTTCGGACATTTTGTGGAAGTCTGCTCTTATTAGTGTAATTTCTGTTGATATCGACCCCACTGTCTCTTGGACCTGTGTCAGAGCCCGCATCACGTCCTCCAGTGTCGCTTTCTTCCCTCCCGCCGTGTCGGCCGTTTTGTTCGCCTGCAGTTTCGCTTCCGTCGGGGAGGATGACGTTTTATCAAAGGCATATTTTTTCGAGTCTTGACTGCGTGTTTCCACCCTTCGGTCCCTTACCTGCCATTCCGGCCGTCGTCGTGGCGGCGAACCGCTGAGGAGTAGGCGCCAAGAACAATGTGCGTAGGGAGCCAAGGCCAACCGTAGGTATTCCCGGCGACGGCTCACAGTGTTCCAAAGGGTATCGATGCGTGTGGACCCAGCCGATGGTTGGACCCTCCGACGTCACCGTTGCTCTCTCTGCCCTGCAGGCCACATTGTTGGAGGGTCGTGCGGTTCGGGCCGGTACGTCTTATGGCCCGCCAGGGAGGTACACCTCCGTCGGCGAGTCGGTTCAGGTGGTTCGCGGCCAGGGGTCTTGGGCCACACTCGTCCTCAGACGTTGCCCTCACCGTGTCTCTGCCACGTCGCTGATGGTCGGCGGAGCTCTCGATAGTAATTTGGCCCCAGTCGGGATCACCCCGGCCGCCGCAGGAGTGCGCCTAACGTCCGCTGCTGCCAATGTCTCTCTGATGTCACACTCTGTGGCGACCACTCCAGCGACACTGCCCACTCCCCATTCGGGTGAGCCAAAGGGGGGTAATGGCACCGCACCCTCGCGGCAGTGTACAACGCAGGGCGCGGGGTACGGGGCCTTGAACAACTGCGCCCCCGCCGGGACCTCCTCTATCTGTAGTGGCGAATGGGTCGGAGCGGCGTCTCGGCGAACCCTCTCGCCAGGCGTCCCGAGGTCCGAGCAAGGACTCCCGCGGCCCCCGCGCTACAATCCGGGCACCTCACCGATGCATGCAGCGCATTCGCCGTCTTCTGTTCCGATCCGCCGGCGGGCCCGGATCCAAGATGGCGGGTCCGTACTCGGACGCGGCTGGTCCGTCTGTCTCTGGGGCGCAGTCCGGGGCGCCCTCTGGCTTAGATCTGGTCTCAGCAGACGACGGGCGGGCCCGGGTCACATGTACCTGGAGTCCGACGTCCTCAACGATCTGTGCACATCGCTCGCCCTCAGAGCTGCACCACCAGCGGTAGCTTCCGGTTCCTCGGCGCCCAGCCCGCAGCACTTCCTGTCGGGTCCCGGAGGCAATCAGCCTCCCGGCTTCAGTTTCGCTCTGTGGCCTGAACGAGTTGCGTGGCAAACTCCGCTTCCCTCGGACGGATTTTCGTTTTGGTTGCTGCCGGTTGTGCCTCCCGGTCCTGGGCTTCAGTGCCTACCCGCAGGGTAGTGTTTAATTATCGGATAACTAGTCGGATTTGCGAGGAGGCCGCGTCAACCTCGGAGCTCGCCTTCTAAGCTGCCGCCATCGTCGGCTGCTAGCCACGCCCCCCCATCCTGAATTTTTAACCTATGTTTTAGCCATCTGTGACGAAAAAGCATTAGCCTCTTCTATTGTTGTAAAACAAATTAAATCGGCCATTCATAAGAACTTTCAATTTAGCCTGTTATACCACCAATGCTTGGCCCCCCAATAAATCTAAATTCCTGAATCAACCCTTGAAAGGCCTTATGGTGATGTGACATAGTAAAGGATAGATCAGAGAATACTTTCATATGATCATTGCCAGAGATGGCAAAAGATTTTTGCCGAATTGCCATAGTCAAAATCTGTTCTTTAATATGGAAATCTGAAAAGTTCACAAGAACTGTTCATGGATATTTAGCTTCCGCTGATTGCTGGACTGGGACCCTGTGCACCCTCGTAATAGTCAAGTCGGAAAGGGCGGATGGCAGGATAAACGTTTTGATAACTGAATTCATCATTTGCGGGCTGCTCTAAATATCCCCCTGCACCTCACTGCCCTCAGGAATACCAGTAAATCTAAGGCTTGAATACCTTGAATGACTTTTTATTTCCTCCACCTTAGTCTCTAACTCATGGATATTCTTCGCTTCGGGAGAATGCCTTTATGTTACAGCATCTTGCCCTCCAGATGTGATATTCTCTACTCAGCCTCCTGAAGCCGGTTGGGTAGCTGAATGAAATTCTTCTCTATCTTAGCCAGCCTTTGATTTAACATTTCAGTATCCAAAGTTTGTTGGACTTTTAGGCCCCAGAGCTCTACTAATATTTTTTCCAGCAGTTGTTGGCCCTTTGGGCATGCCGTCTGAATCACATAGAGTGCCTGCTCTCTTATAAGAAAGTAGGCATAATAGACATGGGGTGCCCATTGTTCCATCTGGTCATCTCTCTAGAACGGATCCTAAGAGCATGTGGGGATTTGAGGGGACATGAGAAGGAAATATTCCGTAATGTCAGTAAGACTCTCACTAGAAAGGCTTTCACATCCCCATTAGCTTAGAGGCAATGTGTAACATATTTATGCAGCACTCCAAAGGTAATGAAGTGTAAAAACATCACAAGAAAAATCCCAAACTGATTTAGAAAAATAGAGTAAATTTCAATATGCAAAACAACACCAAAACGACAAAAATCCAGAACCCGAGTTATGAATTTTTTAATTTTCAGGTGAAAATGGCACTAAGAAGCATGAAGAGCCAATCGTAGTCATTATTTGTTTGTGATGGACCGAGGTAAAGTTAAACATGATACAGGGACCAGGTTCATCCCAATGGAAAGTTTACCTTCTCACACAGTCCAGTTCCTTCTGAGAAGCCTCAGCTGGAGCTTCGCAATGATAGAAGCCGCAGAGAGATCATTTTTGGTGCAATCAGCATGCCGCGGTCAGGGCTACGTTTTGCCTGGAGGCATAGGTGGTAGCTGCTGCAAAGAGCAGGTTGTCGTCGGAACTTCGCATTGGCAGGTGACATGGACAGTTGTTGTTGACGCTAAGAGCTCAGAATCTCTGAATTTTCACCTACAGTCCGGTTCTTGCAGTTTGTATGTTCAAGGAGTACACTTTGACACCATTTTTATACCCAGTGCCAACCTGTGTGTGGAGGATGCCCCCTTTGTCTACCTTTTCCATGGGTTTTGCTGTAATTTGTCTTCAGGGACAAATAGCAGACAGGCACAGGTTTGAGCTGCTTTTGGCAGTCACAGGGCAGGCAGCTTCGGAAATCAGGAAGGGTTCTGGGACTCTCATCAGGCTACCCTTTGAAGCTCAGGAAGGGCTGTGAACACCCTCCTCTTTCTAAAGTGCCCTTCGGTGTGCAAAGCCAAAAACAAGCCGCCATAACGGATCCATGCCTTTTAAAACTTTTTCCCCCAGAAAGAAATAGAAAGATTGGATTCGAGATCAACAACAGAATGTTTGGCAGCTGAATAAAAGGCATCCTCAATTAGCTGATTAAGACACATGGGGCCAGACCACTGCAAGTGATGTATACGATTGTTTGTTCCACTCGTCAAATTCCAATAAAAATGTTATACAAAAAAAAGACACAGAGGGCCATATTTACAATAAAGTGGCGAAGCATTTCGTTAAGCCAAGAAGGCTAACAACACACTTTGTCACTTTAGAAATGCAGGGCTGCACCATATGTACTAGAATATGGTGAAGCCCTGCGTTTCACCCTGCGCTGGCGCTAACTTTAGCTCCCTAGCGCCAACGCAGCCACCCTAGCACCATAGTGAAAAGGTGCCTGTGTTGAGGGAAAGTATGTTTATGTCCTGGAAGGCCCCCGTTATATATCTTTTTGTAACTTCTATGTCTGCTGCTTATTGATGTACACAGAGAAGTTACAAAACGGCATTTTTCCTGTGCAGGAAGGGGGATCTTCCTGCACATAAACAATCATAGGCAATTTTTTGTTTCTGTGTGTGCTGCACAAAGCAGCACGGATGGAAGCAGCAAAAACGTGGAGAAACAAAGCATTTCTCCTCGTTTCGCCTTTTCAAGTTCAGGTTTTCCCTGATCTTAATTTGGTTATTGCTTTTTGTCCCTCCTCCCATCATATTGAAAAGTGCTCTGATATCCATCGGGATCTTGTTTGCGCTATATACAACTTTATAAATAAAATAAATAAATAAATAGAGGTCAACATTAGTCTGAAAACATACTATTAGTCATTCTTCTGGCATACTTTGTCTATTTAATTAGCTTAGTAACTATTAATGCGGGATTAAATATACTAGGAATGTACCTGAGGGTGCTTGAAGCAATGCAGACAAAAGTCAAGTTACATTTAGTGCTTCTGGTATTATTGAGACCTCTAGTGTGTGGGTGACTGAAGACCCTCGATCAAGAAATGGTGGTACACTAGTAGAATCTGAACAATCAAGTCCCTTCAGCAGGTGGAAAAATTGTATAGATGAAGTAGTGTGTGGTGCAATAGTCTATCCCAGCAGAAGCACTAAAGGCATAGTTCTCATGTAAAGCCAATAAGTCAAATGGCCAAGGATGTGAGGGCATAGTAAAAGGCACTGCAACAATATATAATATAAATGGAGGTATTGAAAAGTTTGCCAATGACCCACTCATCTCAGCGAGCACTTGGGGGATTTTGCAGCAAATGGGCTAAACGTGAAAAATCCGGTGGCTGCTTGCCTATGTTGAGCTCCTATTTCAGTACACCAAAACATAGCGAAAAGGACAGAGCAGCACCCTTGTTGCTCTTACTCAGCCACCTGGTAAGAAACAGTGGTCAATGTGCTTGAAGTTTAATCTGGGCAAGGTGAAGCCTTCACATTTCTAGATTTGTTTCCTTCCTTGGCAGGGCATGCGCCAGTCCTACATTAAATTACTTGAACATCATGCTCAGAACTGGTGGACAGCGTCTAAGTCTATTTTGTGCATACATATTCACAAACACTGTCCCTTTAGCAAATCTGTGTTGCTAATAGTGTACCCATATTGATAATTGATTATCCATTTGCTAACTATGTGACGGGTGCTATATTTTTCAGAGCTAGAATGTTCCTCAAAAAGTCCAAACACTGTCCTTGAGAGTTTTGGGACCAAGTGTCCTTAGCAAGTGCCTCGACTGTTCATTCGAATGGGCGCAGCTCTTTATCAGAAGTGATGTCATACCTGCTGGTGCTTATCTCCGTTCGTTCCGGATCCTCCTCAGCGTTGGTTTTGGCAGACAGCCTTGGGTTGGCTGGGGAATTCTTCTGGACATTGATCTGCCCCATCGTCCTCCATGTGAATTCTCACACAAATGAACAAAGAATCTAAATAAAAGAAGGACATGCTTATTATTAGTGACTGGTAATTGTTTTTAGTTCATACGTAGCAGGTTATCCTTAGCCTTGAGTTTTGCAATTCATGTGCTATATTTGTTTGTGAAGCATCATGATTAAAATTCCTACACATAGCATTAGTGTGCATTGTACAAAACACCAATATCAGGGCAACCAAGGCATTACACAAAGGTCTGGAACATAACCTGCGAACTAAACTGCTTTAAACGATTTGTCACGGATTTTTCAAAGGAAGTAAACAAATGTTAAAGGAGTTGTGTCAGTTTTGCTAAAATACGATGCCGGTCAAGAAGGAAGTAGTGGTTGGGAGGCAAAGATAGATAAACTGTGTGTAGGTTGGTAAGTCCTCAGATATCTTGAAGAGATTTACTATTTATAGCAATGTCACAGGATAGCAACCCGCAATCTCCAAATGTGGACTAGTGCAGCCACCTTATTTTACACAGCTATTTATGTGGAGTGATTGAAAGGCGACTTCTTTCATGAACTCTAACCTTTGCTCCTAACATTACCATCTCAGTCAAGACATGTAGCTCTGTCACAGTTTGACCACTACCATGAACTGTATGTATCACCACAATATGGTGGGAGAACCACCTAAAGTAAGAATTCTCAATTTATCAACGTTTAACTTCATTGTGTTTTGGACATCTAGATCATAACAGTTAGCATGCAATTTTTGAAGTTACCAAGGGTAACCGTTAGTCAAATCAAAAGTTGGGAGTTGTCCACAAAGGAAAACACTTAACATCTGATAGTTGATGCAAGAGGGAGGCACATAAGCATTGAAGAGCATGGAATTAAGTGAAAATCCCTGTGTGACTCAACAATTTACAGCTCGATATGCAGAGTAGACATGGTGCACACTTCCTAATAAAAAGACTTGATGCTGTCTGATACCAATGATTAATTTCATCTCATGTTGCTTGTTGTGGAGCCTTAGGTGGTCAGCAGAGTAAAAAGTCAGTGAGCTGTCTAATGAATCAAGGTAGTGAAACTGCCTCCATCCAAGCCATCAGGGCATCATCTAAAATGACAAAAAATATGGTCTCTGTACCATGAACCAGGTAAAAGCTAGATTAGGTTACTATGATTTTCATAATCTTCATCACACTATTTCCAAAGTACTCCATTACTCTAAGTTCTACCACCAATCATCCCGTTCATTCACATGACAATTTGTTCTACATTAAAAAATCAATCACATTCTTTCAATTGAGAACATTTGCCACTCTGTATGAAGATTCCAACCACTTCAATATCACCCTCTCGATCCTCTCTAATGCCTACTCTATGTCATATTTTCTGTATTGTGTCATAAGTGGATTATAATCAATTCTATGTAGAAACTGTCTCCACCACATAAACAGGTAGACGTGGGGCATACCGTCTTCCTACACTAATGGTAACATTACCCATTCAGGTTTACAGTGATTTTCATTTTTTTCCCCTTCAGTTTTCTCAGTCAAAGGAGCAGTGAAGCCTCTATTGCAAGAACAGTTAATATTAATATGCATAAAATAGAATCAAAATCTTTTATGAGCGGCAACCATGGGTAACGTCTTTGCCTTGTTAAAGACGTCCTGACATTCATCATCCTATTGACATTAGCTTTCTTATTCATAAGACCCCTCAAAGTTTATTTTCTCTGCAAAGTGAGGAACAGATCTTGAGTAGAACTGAGCCAAGTTGAGAAAGGATCTCAAATTATCCTTCTACTTGTCAGTGGCTTTTCCACCACTACTCCAACAAGCATCTGGTTGGGACTTACATATACTTCTTAGATTTCATAACCAGCTTATGCTACCCCAATGATGCAATCTTGCATTTGAACAATTCTAGTGTCTGATCTTTGTTTTGGTGCATTGCCAAAACATGATATAATCTCTCATTTCCCCCAAGGGACCAAATACCTGGATGCTGTCCTGGAAGAGCTTTCAACCTTAAAATAAATGTTAATTTATTACACTAGTAAAATACTATGGAAAAAATATCAAGAACCAAAATATCATCAAGGTTGGTATATAGAGATACGTTTTGGTTTACTCTACTTAACTCCACATATATGTACCATGACAATATATATATATATCTTCAAGATATGCAGAAGTGAACTTAAGGACTGTAAATTTATATTTACTTTCTTCATGTTCTTCCACGATATTTTGATAGTGTGATGTTTTTGTAGTCAATATTTCGACATACAATCCCTGGATGATATATACATTGATGAGTAAGCTATACATCACTGTTAGGACTGAGTGCTGTTGCACTTGTCCTACTGCCATCCAAACCTCCCTGCACACTCCACTGCAGGCACTGCACACCCACTGAACCACATAGCTGGTCACGTGAAGATGAGTCGGCACAAGGAGTCTGCAGCAGTTGAGAAGAGTGCTGTAGAAACTATGACAGTGTGAGGGGTATCACTCCATGCAGCAAGGGGCTCCAGGAAACACAGTCACATGCAAGGAGCTGGAAGCCGCTGGCAAGTGAGCTCTTTCTTTATAGTGTTGGCCACTCTGGTGGGGTCCTGCTCTCACACCCTCTCACCTTCTTTCTTTCTCTCTCTCTCTCTCTCTTTCACAGACCAGATCAGCACAACTGACACTAATTACTAAACAGGGATAGGCCTATAAAAAGACATAGTCATAGAAGGGTTAGTATCTCACCAACAACTTCGGTACAAAGTGTAGTGTAGTTCCTATAGTCCCAATAGGCTCTGCGCATTGGAATAATATATTCAGCAGTGTAGACGTAGGACTGAGGTTAACTAGGTCTCTACTGACTATATTAGACTTAAGTGTTTGCCAGCTAGCTCAGAGGTCACTAGAAACTTTCTCGAATAAACGAGGAGGAGTTTAACCTCCCTGGATAGACAAGAAGGGATTAGCTTCTGACAACCATAAAACATGACAACTTTGCTCTCCCTGATTAAGAGTATATCTCTAGAGTCATGTGAAAACAAAAGACAGCTATTTCACTCAGTCAAAGGTGCGTACTTAGTTTCACCAGAATGCAGAGTAAAGAGAGACGGCGTTTTCAATAAAAGGTGTTATTTATTGAGCAGTCTTCTTCCTCATACAAGAGAAATGAATTGCTACAATTGCAATACTTATAGTAAAGTAAAGTGCGTACAGTAAAAGCAGGATTATAAAATAATACTGTAAAAGCATTGATATGGTTTCTTAGCCATATGATACTTTAAAATAGATATAATAGATACATATATATATACATTCACTAATCGTACTCAACTGGTGCTTCTAACTATGCCTACCCCGGTGTACCTGACCTAAGCCTAATACGTGGGAGGGAGTAAGTAAGTAGCAATTTAAGTTAAGTTTGTTTTGCCAAGAATCTGATTCAAGAATTCTCTGTAAGGGTTTAGTCAGTTCCGTACCTGGGTAATAGAAAGCAGGAGGTCTGGTATCTCTCTCTCAGGGCTCAATATCCCAGCAACCCGCAAGGGTAGGCTGGAAACGCCGGAGCTGAATTTCTCGGCAAGAGAAAAGACAGCATCTTTCTCAGCGCGTCAAAAGGGAGGGGCAGCGTCCTTGGGCTCTCGCATCAGCTGGGCTCTCGGAAGTAGATAGCTGCTCTGCTCCAGATTCAGCACCGTGTGTTTGCTTAAGGCAACGTTGGTATATTTATACCTGAAAGGTGCCTGGGTTTGACGTAAGGTAGGACATAAGACGTCAATAAAGATGTCACTAAGAACTGGCCGTTCTTACAGTGCTTTACTGGAGTTCTAGGACGAAATCAAAACAAAGGCAAGGGGGATTTCCCAGGTTGCTGGAGGCTTGGTTTTATTTAGAGAACTCTGTGTGCTTACTAGGGGGCCGGAGAAGTAGCCTTGCTTAATGTGACAGCATGCGCTACGACTGAATTATGGATATGATTATTATGCCGTTGTATGGATATTATTGATTATAGCCGGACAAGGGCATGAAATGGGAATATCGATTCAGGTTTCCTAGATAACACATTACACCCACTCCACGAATTAATGTCCATCATTACTAAAACTAAGCAATAGTAAACATAAAAGGTGCACGTGTATATCAACCCACCCCAAAATAAATTTTTGCATTTGAAATGGTGTATGCGAAATACATGAAAATGATTATAGGTACTGTACGCGTTACAAGCAGTGTAATCATTCATTAAAAAAGGATGCATATATATATCAGCATGAATGATTTGCGAAATTTACACATGAAATGGCTCTTAATACAGAAAAAAGGGTTGAGACCATCCCATCACATATAAATACAGTTATTTGAAGATATGCTAGAGGCTGAGGTAATATATTGTCTCTAGAGTTCCTAAAATAGAAGCTCTGTTCTCTAAGAATAGTTCTACTTCAAGCAGAGTACATGTGCCAAAAAAAAAGGTAAATATTTTGGAATCGGGAAAAAAAATAATTTCGCCTTCAGGGGAGAGAGAAAAAAAATATTGTTCCAAATATGTTCAGTAGCTTTTGTTATCAAAGCCGAAGGCCGAATTCAGAGTTCAGGGAACGCTGTGTACTGGTTTGCTTAAAAGTTATTCTTTTTGCTCGGGTGAAAACATCATTTCAGACAGACTTTCAAAAAAGCAGTTTACCGCTTCAGGTGAAAGTTCGACCAAGTTGGAAAATGCCGCAACTGTGCAGTCGTGAGAATGATTGCTATCATCGATGCATTGATCAGCATTGCTCACAGAAGGTCGTACCTGGTTGATGCTGCTCTCATCTTGCACTTCACTACCCTTTAATCGCAGTGGTGAAGTCTCCACGAATGCCGTCATCAGGATGGGTAACCGCTGGGGACAACACGATGCATGAGCCGTTACAGGACTTAGCAAAGTATCTGTATCCAATGGTACTTCTGATTGTAGTGTGAGACAGACGTCTAACACGCATTCTTCTCCGCACAGCATACATCTTAACACAGGTAAGATACAATTCTGCCAGATGGGTCTGAATGAAAGAAACCAGGTCATATTTAGATCTCTTAGCCGGGCTAATCCAAGGACTTTAGTTATGCGGTCCCGAAAGCGTATAGCTAGGATCGTTTCTTCCATTGTTGCTGGAGTCTTGTCTGTGACATGGCTTGCCATAACGAAGCAGGAGAATCAAAAATAAAATGCCTGCTACGAGTCCCAACAGGAGTGGTAGGCCGCCAAAGACCGAATGGACAAAATTAGGAAAGATGCCCAGGACTGCTTTGAAGGGTGTTAACAGTCCCGAAAAAATTGTCTTAAATACATGCGGGATACCTCCAATATCGGACATATTTAGGATTTGGCTTAACATTTCTGCGAAATGTAGGGGGCAATTTGCTGATAAAAGGCTATGTATCTCCGCCGTTGTCCTTGCAACTTGCAGATCATACCTTTCTTTTGATGACGTCAAGGGCACAGTTGTCTGCAAAAGGACAGACTTTATTCTGCTTAAAGTATCAATTCGAATAGAAGAGATATTCAAAATGGGCCAAATGTTTTCCTCCCTGTCTGGGGTGTTGTTCGGAAACAATACTTCCATACAGCAAGTGACCATGGAAGAAACGCTTACTAGATAAGCTTTTCCTGGCACCAAGCCACAACATCTGTGGTCCACTATTAGAATGTAGCTCCCGTTAGAAAGCCGTCTAAAAAATGGCTCTATTCGAGTTGCAGGTGTGCCATGTTGGTGGCATGAAAGGTTATTTGAAGTCCCCTCACAGGCTCCATGTAGGTTAATACCTTGAAACAGAAGTATACCACTTAGTGACCTTTTACAATTATCACCACTAAGAAATACATTCTGTCCTTTTTCACTATAACATGTGTGTGTGTAAGGTAATTTCCATGATGACTTAATGTATTCTTTACCCAACCTTTCATACTGGCCCGCTGGTATATACTCTTGGCAGTATTTAAATTGGAAAGTAGTTATCGGAATAGTTATGATCCCGTGTATTATCCATTCAATGACAGGTCGTTCTGACATTGTCAATGGTAATCTCTCAAGTTTTTCAATGCTCAGAATTGTATATTCCGCTCCTTTTTGTGCCAAGCTGATTTGTGTATCAGTAAGGTTAAAGATAGAGAATAATGACGTTGTGTTGATTAAACGCCAAGGCACGTAGCCTGAACGCAGATTTTGTAACGTCCAGCCAAGCTGTACAATAGAACGTAGTTGGGACTGACCATGTTGTAACATTAGTAAGTCCTGCTCTATTATATCTATAGCAGATGATACAATACTGTCCAGTGAATATATTCTGGAAGACAGAGTCATTAACCCATTGTCCACAACAGAAAGTGATTTTTCCAAATTTATACGGTCAATTTCCCATATTTTTTCTGCTGTTTCAATTTGCATTACTTTCCAAGCTTCGTTGTAAGCTGCATATATACTGGGCGCTATGAAACGTTTTGGACGCTGTTTGCGTGGTCCCATTATGAAATCGCGCAAGTCAGCACCGTCTTTAAGTAAAGTCAAGTGTTGCTTAATTTCTGCCAGTGTGGATGTCTGTAGCCATTCGAGGCAGAGTTTTCCTACACTGTATGTTGTTACTATCCCTGGATGTTGTCTCTGGGAGTATCTAGGGTCTGGCCTGGTCAATTTGAACCCCTGTATTTTGTTCAGGAATCTATCTTGACAGTTATTTGTGTCTGTGGGCCAGATCAACCATTTCTTCCAATCAGGATGTGTTCTGTTTTGGTTAAAAATATGGGATACGTCTATCTCAACATCTGTAGTGCTGTTACTGTCAGGTGTTGGTTTTGGAATAGAGTCTTTAATTTTGGCTAGGCCAAGACAGGTTGTCTGTTGAATGGTATCATTCAAGAATATCATTTGTTCTGGGATCATGCAGGCTCTAAATAATGATTCTATACCTTGGACCTGCCAATCTTTGGTACCCCAGATGGTTTTTGTCTCAATATTATTTTTCCAAAAATCAAAACCAAATGTAGTCATTTTTTCAAAAATAAATTCTGAATAGATTAATTTAGTGTTTGTCAGCATGGTTTTCATTCCTGTCTTATTTAACAGTTTGAAATAAAATGTTTCTGCATCACTTGTGTTAAACCCTGAGAAGTATGGGAATTTATCAAAAAATGTTTTTGAACTGCCTTTTGGTGGAGTTGCACAATGTTCCCATTGATTATAATTAAAAACATTTCTAAATTGAGCAGATTTATGCAAATAATGGTTGGCATAGTGATTGTAGCAGTACATCTGTTCATAATTTGATGAACCCTGTAAATAATCATGTTCTGTAACTTTTGCTGACATAACTAAATCTGACATCATATCATTAGTCCCAATCATCAGAGAATGTGCTCGGTTTTACAAAGTCACTTAATGAAACCTTGAATTGATGTGGATACTTCAATAGCTCAACCGGGCCATAAATATCATATTCTGTTTTGTCCCAAGCTACCCCACCGGGTATTGGATTGGCTGTGAAATTTACTGATGATAGTTCTCTTTTCCCAATGTGGGATGACTTGTGTGGCTTTAGGACCAAGTTGATGTTCTGACTTGCTGTGTCCATTGTACTGTATTTTCCCTCAATGAAATGTCCCAAGCACAGTACCATGATGAGCCAAAGCAGGAGGAAAAGTACACCTAGCACAACCCAAAATTCAATCCATGGAGAAATCAGATAGGTTTCTTTGAGTTGATGAAAGAGTTCTTTTGCTTTGTCTTTAAAAGTCTTTGTTTCTGTTGGTTGTTCCTCAGGTTCGCTTGGATCCTCAGAAAAGTCATCGAAATTGATGAAGTAGCCTGATGCAGTTCTGTCAATTGTTGGAATTGCTTCCGGATTTTTATTTGCTTTTGGAATTTTATTTGTTTCATTAGCATAGTCTGAGGCTACATCGTCGTAGACAGGTGTTTCTTGACGAGCTGTTGCAATTTGGGCTTCAAGAGGCACAAGTTCCATGGCATTATTGCACAGTCCTTTATTAATCACTGCAGGTTTATCAAATGTGATTAGTCTCTCAGTTTGAACCTCTTGGATTGTAGCAAGGTTTGGTCTTCTGCTACTTCTTGGGAGTCCACTGGGCCTACTACTTATTATTGGCCACATGATTGTGGTTTAACCAGGTCGATGAATACAACTCGGTTCTCCTTTTTACCAGCAAGGGGCGGTAGTACAACTGATCTTGTTCCGTTGACAGCTAAGACAGGTACTGCTTTTCTGTAAGAAGGCCCAAATTCCTTCTTCACCGCAATCTTCTCTCTGACCAGATCCCCAATCTTTGGAATCCAGACAGGCCTTGCTGGGACAGGTGGTTTCTCTTCAGTGGCTGTTGGCTGTTGTTTTAGCTTAACGTTGCTCAGGTCTTTTCTTGTTTTCATTTAAGTCCTGTAAAATAGCAAACGATCTTTGATATCAAAGCATTTTTCTTCTACCACTGAAGTCTGACTATCGAGGTCCTGAATATGCATTCTAGTCCCGAACAATAGTTCATACGGACTGAAACCTTTTAGAGAATTTCTTGGCAGATTGTTAAGACTATGTTGGACCCACGCAGTACCCGTACCTAATACCCTTGCCGTTATAGATTGCTTTATGTCTCGGTTATTTCTTTCCACAATCCCGTTTCCCTCAGGATGGAAGGGACAAGAATACCGCAATGCAATGCCCATGCTGGTCATGGCCTCCTTATAAGCTCGAGAGCTAAAAGCAGGACCCTGGTCAGAATGTAGCATGCCAATTGCGTATGTGCCGGTATAGACTCGCAAATCTTTTATAACAGTTCTGGCGTCAGCCGAGCGCTGGGGTCTACATTTTAAGTGAATCTAGTCTTAAATAACATACATAGGGACGCATGTTTCCTGTTTAATCATGCGTATAGATCGCCTTATGCTTTCTACTAGGTGTTCTGGCACTACTTCGGCCGGTTCGCCACTGCGATCTCTGTTGCAGTTTTCACAATTTTTTGCAAATTTGTGATTATCCACGCTCATTCCCGGCCACCAGTATTCTGATTGTAATTCTCTCAGAGATTACTTGATCCTTCGGTGCCCTAGACCTTCACCCATGTGTGCGTCTGCTATTAGCAAGACTCTCCTGTTCGTGTTTGGAATCACTCTATCCCCCACTCCAGGGATTCGAGCAAAAGGAACGGAGTTTGCATCGATTATGTATGTATACTTGAGTGGATAGTTCACGGGTAATGCTGCACAGTCGCTTTTTAAAGACGTTTTTACCGCCAGCATGGTTTCCCCGTCTATGTATTTTTCTGAACGCTTTTTTGTGGCTACGGAAGCCGGCTTAATTGCTTCCGCTGTGGCTGTCTCAGCCAATGAATTCCCTGCAGCGTGAACGCCATCACGCTGATGACTCAGTGTATGTATCACGTGAGTCTTTTGTAGTTCTTTCTTTACTAGAACTACTTGTTCCCAAAGCGATTTTTGCTTAATTGTGGCACCTGTGTCATCTTTGTAACCGTTTTCAACCCATTTCTGCAAGTCTTCGTTGTATGATTTGATGCAGGAATGCGAATCGCACACTATTAGTGTCGGGAATTCGCGATCGGCAATGTCGAGCGCCATATTTAAAGCTATTAATTCAGTTTGTTGACCTGAATTGTCTTTTACAGATTGTGACATTGTGACCAGTGGCATCAATTTACGTCCGCGCCACCGGCATTTGACAACCTTGCACGTAGCGTTGTAGGCTTGTTTTCCCCAAACTGAGGGTTCTGCATAACTGTTTGTGTATATTACGCAGGCGTAAAGTTGTATGGGCAGAATGTCGCTAGGCAGAGGATATTCTTTCTCATATGTTAGATATTTCATTTTTTTCATTTCCGGGTCAAAATAGTATTTCACTTTTTCTGTAGCAAGAGAATTTTCCCATTGTATCCATTTTGGATCTAATGCCACGGTAGTTAAATTACATGGGCTTGTCAATGCCTCGAAGGCTGATTCTGCTGTTAAAACAGTAATCCGTCTGCCTTGGGCCTGGGCTCTTTCTTTTGCTACAGCTGTTTGAACCGCATTTACAACATTTTTCGCAAGACTGAATGTTTTTTCAGCTTGTGAGTACAAGTGTGATTTGCATGCTATTGGTACCTTTTCTCCCTCATTAGAGGTCAGGTACGTGAATCCGCATCTTCCTGGGATGACTCGGATTACAAGGTTGCGTGTATTCTCGCGAGTTTGCAATTTTGTTTTTGCTAACATGTCTGTTTGCAATGATCTCAACATTTCTGTGTGTTTTTGAGTCCAATTGATTGGTTTAAAATCTGGTTTTATTAATTCATAGAGAGGTTTAACCCTCTCTGCATAATTTAGAATGTATGTTCTTCCGAAATTCAGGAAACCTAGAATTGATTGTAAGTTTTCAGCGTTTTTGGTGCTTGGAGTACAGCACACTTTTCTAAGAAGTTGTCTGCTAGGCATTTGCCTTCACTTGATAATTCATATCCTAAAAACAGGACAGTTAGATGGTCAATTCGTGACTTTTTAAAGTTGAATTTGTAGCCCTCTGCTGCGAACCCAAGTATTAGGGTGTTCACTCTTTTCAAGTGAGTATCCAAGTCATCATCTGTTAGATAGATGTCATCGACATAAGATAATGCCTCATCATCATACAGTTGTAGTAACTCCGTTACTCTTGCTGAGAATAATCCTGGACTGTTCTTGAATCTCTGTGGGAGTCGACAGAAATTTTTCTGCGAGCCCATTATTGAGAAAGCGGTCAAATACCTTCTTTCAGGTGCAATGTTTTGACAAAAGAATCCATTAGAGATGTCTAATGTTGTTTTGTATTTTTTGCGCACGATGTTATTCATTAGTGCTGCACTGTGTGAGTTTTGTACTGCAAATGTTTTGCAACATGAGTTAAGGTGTCTGTAGTCCAAAACTAGACGATATGAATCGTCTGGCTTGGAGACAGGAAACAAAGGATTGTTCATTTGTGAGGTGCATGTTTCAATCACCCCCTGGTATTCAAGTTGATCTAAGATCTCCCTGACCTGTTTTTTAGCTTCTTGCTTAATTGGGTACTGCCTTTGTGCAGTTGGTTGACATTTTAATTGGATTTTGTGAGGAGGAGAGACCTCATCCCATCCTACATGATTTTTATATAATGCAGGAGCTTGGGCTACTGCCCACTTTCTTGCAAGTGTATATTTTTTATGTATTGGAATGTGATTTGAGAAGGCAGGCATAATCATTTCTTCGCCATGAGGGCACTCCCTGACAAACTCTGGTGGCCAGTCTTTTTCAGCTAAAAGGATGTCATAGCCCTTGGAAAGATTATCCCAAAATAGACCCCTTACTTTCCTAGTCTTATCTCCCTCTATACGTAATGTTATCTCGTATATTTTATAAGGTTTGCTAACTCTGCTGTCTGCAGTTTCCACTTGAATGTATTCATTCGTGTCCACTGTCTCCAGATGATTCATCAGGATCTTGAGAGCTATTGTCACTTCTGCTGCGCTGTCTGGGCCCACTCTCCGTTTTTCAGCTGTGTCCTCAGGGTCCTCGGCATGTTTGACTATTTTAATTCTGGCTACCTTCTTTTTTGGAAATTGTAATTTTTTACTTTGATGAGCAGGTTCCTTGTCTTTGGACTTGACGTGCTCTTCCCTTTGTTCTGACCGTCCTCTTCTTTCCGATTTCTGCGAGGAAGTCTGAAAAGATCGAGAGGGACGTGTATCAATATCTTGATATCTATCAGGTTTCTTTAGATTATCCCTATTTCTAAGGTTGTATCTTTTCTCAGAGGGCTCCCTCTGGGGAGACTTGTGTCCTTGGTCCGGAGATCTTTCTCTCCGCCGAGGAGACCTTCCTCTGGACTGGAATCTTTTTTCTTTGGGAGTGGATTGTTTATTTCCATCCCAGCTCTTTTTTGGAGTGTTTAGATTATTTTTAATTAATATTTTTTCAGGATTTTCAGTTAGTTGGGGTTTTACTGGTTTCCCACCCAAACTATCTCTTCCTAGTTCTTCATAGGATTTTTCTATGATCCTGGCAAGTTCAAATGGTTGTTCTGCTATATCTGTTTCTTTCAATTTTTGGCGGATCGCCACAGATGCTGCTTCCCCTTTTATGCTGGCTAATAATATAGCCGAGACCAGCTTGAAGTCTTTCAGTAATTTCATACCCAGAGTTAAAGCAGGTTCTGGACCGTATTCGTTTTGAATCTGTCTTAGCACATCTGGTATTACCACCATGGACGGAACACCATGTGTTTTTGTGTAAATGGAAGCAAAGACTGTGCCCCAAGTGTCACAGTCCTCCACATGTGGTGCGATCCCCATTGGAAGGCAGATAGTCAGAATTCTGTGTTTCTCAGTAGGGGTAGTATCCGGAAATACTGCCTCTATTTGAGTGATTTTTTGTGCTAACCAGAATAGAATTTGTTCCCGTTTTGCGGGTACTTTACCCAGACATGATTGTATGTTCTGTGGTGTAATTTTGTTTGTGTTCCCCTGATGAGGGGTCAGCTGTGGAAGGTTAATAGCTGGTTGGACTGTTGAAGTCCGCATTACATATTGGACTAATTGTCTGTGTATTTTAATCAGTTGTTTTAGCTGTGCTAAAAGTTCTGGTACTGACATTTTTTCGATGTCTGGATGTGGTGTGTAGCTGGCTAGAACCGGCCACGTTGCTCCTGGTCTACCTAGTGGACCGAGCCTGGTGATGTGATTATTATGTTTTAGGGCGCCTTTAAACCAGAGCAGGTGCTCTTGGTATTTTAATGGGATTTCCACCTCCTTGAAAGGAGTGTACTCTTCCGGTGGTTCCTCTATTTTGTAATAGTGGAACTCATGTGTGACAGCGTTTGCTGCTGGAAAGTTTATCCATGAATAGAATACCTCTGTCTGCCGATATTCATGTGCCTCAATTACGAATACGACTATACCACCTCTCGATGTTAGTCCATTCTCTATTAGTTTAAGAGTTATGGTTTTTCTTATGTTGACCGGAATGAGTATTGCATCTGGGTCGGACTGCAGGAGACTATTGTCATCCTCTAGGAGACGAGCTGCTATTCTAGCTGTCTCCCTCTCTTCTTCAGTTTCTGACATTTTTACTGACAGAAAGGTTTTTGTTGCAGATCAGGTTTTCAAGGAAACAAAGATTAGGTGCACAATATTTTGGAACACTGTATCCTTCAACGTTGAATAAACCAAAAACTATACATAGAAATCTCTTCCTACTAAGTTCCGGTGGATTTTAACCTTTGACCCACTCCAGACGTCTTTGGAGTATTTACGGGAGAAAGGCTCTGTGTGAAAAAGTACGACTGAGTTACTCTAACGTCTTGCGTTAGATTTATCGCCTTACCAAACGTTGGGCGCCATGTAGTGTAGTTCCTATAGTCCCAATAGGCTCTGCGCATTGGAATAATATATTCAGCAGTGTAGACGTAGGACTGAGGTTAACTAGGTCTCTACTGACTGTATTAGACTTAAGTGTTTGCCAGCTAGCTCAGAGGTCACTAGAAACTTTCTCGAATAAACGAGGAGGAGTTTAACCTCCCTGGATAGACAAGAAGGGATTAGCTTCTGACAACCATAAAACATGACAACTTTGCTCTCCCTGATTAAGAGTATATCTCTAGAGTCGTGTGAAAACAAAAGACAGCTATTTCACTTAGTCAAAGGTGCGTACTTAGTTTCACCAGAATGCAGAGAAAAGAGAGACGGGCGTTTTCAATAAAAGGTGTTATTTATTGAGCAGCCTTCTTCCTCATACAAGAGAAATGAATTGCTACAATTGCAATACTTATAGTAAAGTAAAGTGCGTACAGTAAAAGCAGGATTATAAAATAATACTGTAAAAGCATTGATATGGTTTCTTAGCCATATGATACATTAAAATAGATAAAATAGATTCATACATATATACATTGACTAATCGTACTCAACTGGTGCTTCTAACTACGCCTACCCCGGTGTACCTGACCTAAGCCTAATACGTGGGAGGGAGTAAGTAAGTAGCAGTTTAAGTTAAGTTTGTTTTGCCAAGAATCTGACTCAAGAATTCTCTGTATGGGTTTAGTCAGTTCCATACCTGGGTAATAGAAAGCAGGAGGTCTGGTATCTCTCTCTCAGGACTCGATATCCCAGCAACCCGCAAGGGTAGGCTGGAAACGCCGGAGCTGAATTTCTCGGCAAGAGAAAAGACAGCATCTTTCTCAGCGCGTCAAAAGGGAGGGGCAGCGTCCTTGGGCTCTCGCATCAGCTGGGCTCTCGGAAGTAGATAGCTGCTCTGCTCCAGATTCACCACCGTGTGTTTGCTTAAGGCAACGTTGGTATATTTATACCTGAAAGGTGCCTGGGTTTGACGTAAGGTAGGACACAAGACGTCAATAAAGATGTCACTAAGAACTGGCCGTTCTTACAGTGCTTTACTGGAGTTCTAGGACGAAATCAAAACAAAGGCAAGGGGGATTTCCCAGGTTGCTGGAGGCTTGGTTTTGTTTAGAGAACTCTGTGTGCTTACTAGGGGGCCGGAGAAGTAGCCTTGCTTAATGTGACAGCATGCGCTACGACTGATTTATGGATATGATTATTATGCCGTTGTATGGATATTATTGATTATAGCCGGACAAGGGCATGAAATGGGAATATCGATTCAGGTTTCCTAGATAACACATTACACCCACTCCACGAATTAATGTCCATCATTACTAAAACTAAGCAATAGTAAACATAAAAGGTGCACGTGTATATCAACCCACCCGAAAATACATTTTTGCATTTGAAATGGTGTATGCGAAATACATGAAAATGATTATAGGTACTGTACGCGTTACAAGCAGTGTAATCATTCATTAAAAAAGGATGCATATATATATCAGCATGAATGATTTGCGAAATTTACACATGAAATGGCTCTTAATACAGAAAAAAGGGTTGAGACCATCCCATCACATATAAATACAGTTATTTGAAGATATGCTAGAGGCTGAGGTAATATATTGTCTCTAGAGTTCCTAAAATAGAAGCTCTGTTCTCTAAGAATAGTTCTACTTCAAGCAGAGTACATGTGCCAAAAAAAAGGTAAATATTTTGGAATCGGGAAAAAAAATAATTTCGCCTTCAGGGGAGAGAGAAAAAAAATATTGTTCCAAATATGTTCAGTAGCTTTTGTTATCAAAGCCGAAGGCCGAATTCAGAGTTCAGGGAACGCTGTGTACTGGTTTGCTTAAAAGTTATTCTTTTTGCTCGGGTGAAAACATCATTTCAGACAGACTTTCAAAAAAGCAGTTTACCGCTTCAGGTGAAAGTTCGACCAAGTTGGAAAATGCCGCAACTGTGCAGTCGTGAGAATGATTGCTATCATCGATGCATTGATCAGCATTGCTCACAGAAGGTCGTACCTGGTTGATGCTGCTCTCATCTTGCACTTCACTACCCTTTAATCGCAGTGGTGAAGTCTCCACGAATGCCGTCATCAGGATGGGTAACCGCTGGGGACAACACGATGCATGAGCCGTTACAGGACTTAGCAAAGTATCTGTATCCAATGGTACTTCTGATTGTAGTGTGAGACAGACGTCTAACACGCATTCTTCTCCGCACAGCATACATCTTAACACAGGTAAGATACAATTCTGCCAGATGGGTCTGAATGAAAGAAACCAGGTCATATTTAGATCTCTTAGCCGGGCTAATCCAAGGACTTTAGTTATGCGGTCCCGAAAGCGTATAGCTAGGATCGTTTCTTCCATTGTTGCTGGAGTCTTGTCTGTGACATGGCTTGCCATAACGAAGCAGGAGAATCAAAAATAAAATGCCTGCTACGAGTCCCAACAGGAGTGGTAGGCCGCCAAAGACCGAATGGACAAAATTAGGAAAGATGCCCAGGACTGCTTTGAAGGGTGTTAACAGTCCCGAAAAAATTGTCTTAAATACATGCGGGATACCTCCAATATCGGACATATTTAGGATTTGGCTTAACATTTCTGCGAAATGTAGGGGGCAATTTGCTGATAAAAGGCTATGTATCTCCGCCGTTGTCCTTGCAACTTGCAGATCATACGTTTCTTTTGATGACGTCAAGGGCACAGTTGTCTGCAAAAGGACAGACTTTATTCTGCTTAAAGTATCAATTCTAATAGAAGAGATATTCAAAATGGGCCAAATGTTTTCCTCCCTGTCTGGGGTGTTGTTCGGAAACAATACTTGCATACAGCAAGTGACCATGGAAGAAACGCTTACTAGATAAGCTTTTCCTGGCACCAAGCCACAACATCTGTGGTCCACTATTAGAATGTAGCTCCCATTAGAAAGCCGTCTCAGAAATAACTCTATTCGAGTTGCAGGTGTGCCATGTTGGTGGCATGAAAGGTTATTTGAAGTCCCCTCACAGGCCCCATGTAGGTTAATACCTTGAAACAGAAGTATACCACTTAGTGACCTTTTACAATTATCACCACTAAGAAATACATTCTGTCCTTTTACACTATAACATGTGCGTGTGTAAGGTAATTTCCATGATGACTTAATGTATTCTTTACCCAACCTTTCATACTGGCCCGCTGGTATATACTCTTGGCAGTATTTAAATTGGAAAGTAGTTATCGGAATAGTTATGATTCCGTGTATTATCCATTCAATGACAGGTCGTTCTGACATTGTCAATGGTAATCTCTCAAGTTTTTCAATGCTCAGAATTGTATATTCCGCTCCTTTTTGTGCCAAGCTGATTTGTGTATCAGTAAGGTTAAAGATAGAGAATAATGACGTTGTGTTGATTAAACGCCAAGGCACGTAGCCTGAACGCAGATTTTGTAACGTCCAGCCAAGCTGTACAATAGAACGTAGTTGGGACTGACCGTGTTGCAACATTAGTAAGTCCTGCTCTATTATATCTATAGCAGATGATACAATCGTGTCCAGTGAATATATTCTGGAAGACAGAGTCATTAACCCATTGTCCACAACAGAAAGTGATTTTTCCAAATTTATACGGTCAATTTCCCATATTTTTTCTGCTGTTTCAATTTGCATTACTTTCCAAGCTTCGTTGTAAGCTGCATATATACTGGGCGCTATGAAACGTTTTGGACGCTGTTTGCGTGGTCCCATTATGAAATCGCGCAAGTCAGCACCGTCTTTAAGTAAAGTCAAGTGTTGCTTAATTTCTGCCAGTGTGGATGTCTGTAGCCATTCGAGGCAGAGTTTTCCTACACTGTATGTTGTTACTATCCCTGGATGTTGTCTCTGGGAGTATCTAGGGTCTGGCCTGGTCAATTTGAACCCCTGTATTTTGTTCAGGAATCTATCTTGACAGTTATTTGTGTCTGTGGGCCAGATCAAGCATTTCTTCCAATCAGGATGTGTTCTGTTTTGGTTAAAAATATGGGATACGTCTATCTCAACATCTGTAGTGCTGTTACTGTCAGGTGTTGGTTTTGGAATAGAGTCTTTAATTTTGGCTAGGCCAAGACAGGTTGTCTGTTGAATGGTATCATTCAAGAATATAATTTGTTCTGGGATCATGCAGGCTCTAAATAATGATTCTATACCTTGGACCTGCCAATCTTTGGTACCCCAGATGGTTTTTGTTTCAATATTATTTTTCCAAAAATCAAAACCAAATGTAGTCATTTTTTCAAAAAAAAATTCTGAATAGATTAATTTAGTGTTTGTCAGCATGGTTTTCATTCCTGTCTTATTTAACAGTTTGAAATAAAATGTTTCTGCATCACTTGTGTTAAACCCTGAGAAGTATGGGAATTTATCAAAAAATGTTTTTGAACTGCCTTTTGGTGGAGTTGCACAATGTTCCCATTGATTATAATTAAAAACATTTCTAAGTTGAGCAGATTTATGCAAATAATGGTTGGCATAGTGATTGTAACAGTACATCTGTTCATAATTTGATGAACCCTGTAAATAATCATGTTCTGTAACTTTTGCTGACATAACTAAATCTGACATCATATCATTAGTCCCAATCATCAGAGAATGTGCTCGGTTTTACAAAGTCACTTAATGAAACCTTGAATTGATGTGGATACTTCAATAGCTCGACCGGGCCATAAATATCGTATTCTGTTTTGTCCCAAGCTACCCCACCGGGTATTGGATTGGCTGTGAAATTTACTGATGATAGTTCTCTTTTCCCAATGTGGGATGACTTGTGTGGCTTTAGGACCAAGTTGATGTTCTGACTTGCTGTGTCCATTGTACTGTATTTTCCCTCAATGAAATGTCCCAAGCACAGTACCATGATGAGCCAAAGCAGGAGGAAAAGTACACCTAGCACAACCCAAAATTCAATCCATGGAGAAATCAGATAGGTTTCTTTGAGTTGATGAAAGAGTTCTTTTGCTTTGTCTTTAAAAGTCTTTGTTTCTGTTGGTTGTTCCTCAGGTTCGCTTGGATCCTCAGAAAAGTCATCGAAATTGATGAAGTAGCCTGATGCAGTTCTGTCAATTGTTGGAATTGCTTCCGGATTTTTATTTGCTTTTGGAATTTTATTTGTTTCATTAGCATAGTCTGAGGCTACATCGTCGTAGACAGGTGTTTCTTGACGAGCTGTTGCAATTTGGGCTTCAAGAGGCACAAGTTCCATGGCATTATTGCACAGTCCTTTATTAATCACTGCAGGTTTATCAAATGTGATTAGTCTCTCAGTTTGAACCTCTTGGATTGTAGCAAGGTTTGGTCTTCTGCTACTTCTTGGGAGTCCACTGGGCCTACTACTTATTATTGGCCACATGATTGTGGTTTAACCAGGTCGATGGATACAACTCGGTTCTCCTTTTTACCAGCAAGGGGCGGTAGTACAACTGATCTTGTTCCGTTGACAGCTAAGACAGGTACTGCTTTTCTGTAAGAAGGCCCAAATTCCTTCTTCACCGCAATCTTCTCTCTGACCAGATCCCCAATCTTTGGAATCCAGACAGGCCTTGCTGGGACAGGTGGTTTCTCTTCAGTGGCTGTTGGCTGTTGTTTTAGCTTAACGTTGCTCAGGTCTTTTCTTGTTTTCATTTAAGTCCTGTAAAATAGCAAACGATCTTTGATATCAAAGCATTTTTCTTCTACCACTGAAGTCTGACTATCGAGGTCCTGAATATGCATTCTAGTCCCGAACAATAGTTCATACGGACTGAAACCTTTTAGAGAATTTCTTGGCAGATTGTTAAGACTATGTTGGACCCACCCAGTACCCGTACCTAATACCCTTGCCGTTATAGATTGCTTTATGTCTCGGTTATTTCTTTCCACAATCCCGTTTCCCTCAGGATGGAAGGGACAAGAATACCGCAATGCAATGCCCATGCTGGTCATGGCCTCCTTATAAGCTCGAGAGCTAAAAGCAGGACCCTGGTCAGAATGTAGCATGCCAATTGCGTATGTGCCGGTATAGACTCGCAAATCTTTTATAACAGTTCTGGCGTCAGCCGAGCGCTGGGGTCTACATTTTAAGTGAATCTAGTCTTAAATAACATACATAGGGACGCATGTTTCCTGTTTAATCATGCGTATAGATCGCCTTATGCTTTCTACTAGGTGTTCTGGCACTACTTCGGCCGGTTCGCCACTGCGATCTCTGTTGCAGTTTTCACAATTTTTTGCAAATTTGTGATTATCCACGCTCATTCCCGGCCACCAGTATTCTGATTGTAATTCTCTCAGAGATTACTTGATCCTTCGGTGCCCTAGACCTTCACCCATGTGTGCGTCTGCTATTAGCAAGACTCTCCTGTTCGTGTTTGGAATCACTCTATCCCCCACTCCAGGGATTCGAGCAAAAGGAACGGAGTTTGCATCGATTATGTATGTATACTTGAGTGGATAGTTCACGGGTAATGCTGCACAGTCGCTTTTTAAAGACGTTTTTACCGCCAGCATGGTTTCCCCGTCTATGTATTTTTCTGAACGCTTTTTTGTGGCTACGGAAGCCGGCTTAATTGCTTCCGCTGTGGCTGTCTCAGCCAATGAATTCCCTGCAGCGTGAACGCCATCACGCTGATGACTCAGTGTATGTATCACGTGAGTCTTTTGTAGTTCTTTCTTTACTAGAACTACTTGTTCCCAAAGCGATTTTTGCTTAATTGTGGCACCTGTGTCATCTTTGTAACCGTTTTCAACCCATTTCTGCAAGTCTTCGTTGTATGATTTTATGCAGGAATGCGAATCGCACACTATTAGTGTCGGGAATTCGCGATCGGCAATGTCGAGCGCCATATTTAAAGCTATTAATTCAGTTTGTTGACCTGAATTGTCTTTTACAGATTGTGACATTGTGACCAGTGGCATCAATTTACGTCCGCGCCACCGGCATTTGACAACCTTGCACGTAGCGTTGTAGGCTTGTTTTCCCCAAACTGAGGGTTCTGCATAACTGTTTGTGTATATTACGCAGGCGTAAAGTTGTATGGGCAGAATGTCGCTAGGCAGAGGATATTCTTTCTCATATGTTAGATATTTCATTTTTTTCATTTCCGGGTCAAAATAGTATTTCACTTTTTCTGTAGCAAGAGAATTTTCCCATTGTATCCATTTTGGAACTAATGCCACGGTAGTTAAATTACATGGGCTTGTCAATGCCTCGAAGGCTGATTCTGCTGTTAAAACAGTAATCCGTCTGCCTTGGGCCTGGGCTCTTTCTTTTGCTACAGCTGTTTGAACCGCATTTACAACATTTTTCGCAAGACTGAATGTTTTTTCAGCTTGTGAGTACAAGTGTGATTTGCATGCTATTGGTACCTTTTCTCCCTCATTAGAGGTCAGGTACGTGAATCCGCATCTTCCTGGGATGACTCGGATTACAAGGTTGCGTGTATTGTCGCGAGTTTGCAATTTTGTTTTTGCTAACATGTCTGTTTGCAATGATCTCAACATTTCTGTGTGTTTTTGAGTCCAATTGATTGGTTTAAAATCTGGTTTTATTAATTCATAGAGAGGTTTAACCCTCTCTGCATAATTTAGAATGTATGTTCTTCCGAAATTCAGGAAACCTAGAATTGATTGTAAGTTTTTCAGCGTTTTTGGTGCTTGGAGTACAGCACACTTTTCTAAGAAGTTGTCTGCTAGGCATTTGCCTTCACTTGATAATTCATATCCTAAAAACAGGACAGTTAGATGGTCAATTCGTGACTTTTTAAAGTTGAATTTGTAACCCTCTGCTGCGAACCCAAGTATTATGGTGTTCACTCTTTTCAAGTGAGTATCCAAGTCATCATCTGTTAGATAGATGTCATCGACATAAGATAATGCCTCATCATCATACAGTTGTAGTAACTCCGTTACTCTTGCTGAGAATAATCCTGGACTGTTCTTGAATCTCTGTGGGAGTCGACAGAAATTTTTCTGCGAGCCCATTATTGAGAAAGCGGTCAAATACCTTCTTTCAGGTGCAATGTTTTGACAAAAGAATCCATTAGAGATGTCTAATGTTGTTTTGTATTTTTTGCGCACGATGTTATTCATTAGTGCTGCACTGTGTGAGTTTTGTACTGCAAATGTTTTGCAACATGAGTTAAGGTGTCTGTAGTCCAAAACTAGACGATATGAATCGTCTGGCTTGGAGACAGGAAACAAAGGATTGTTCATTTGTGAGGTGCATGTTTCAATCACCCCCTGGTATTCAAGTTGATCTAAGATCTCCCTGACCTGTTTTTTAGCTTCTTGCTTAATTGGGTACTGCCTTTGTGCAGTTGGTTGACATTTTAATTGGATTTTGTGAGGAGGAGAGACCTCATCCCATCCTACATGATTTTTATATAATGCAGGAGCTTGGGCTACTGCCCACTTTCTTGCAAGTGTATATTTTTTATGTATTGGAATGTGATTTGAGAAGGCAGGCATAATCATTTCTTCGCCATGAGGGCACTCCCTGACAAACTCTGGTGGCCAGTCTTTTTCAGCTAAAAGGATTTCATAGCCCTTGGAAAGATTATCCCAAAATAGACCCCTTACTTTCCTAGTCTTATCTCCCTCTATACGTAATGTTATCTCGTATATTTTATAAGGTTTGCTAACTCTGCTGTCTGCAGTTTCCACTTGAATGTATTCATTCGTGTCCACTGTCTCCAGATGATTCATCAGGATCTTGCGAGCTATTGTCACTTCTACTGCGCTGTCTGGGCCCACTCTCCGTTTTTCAGCTGTGTCCTCAGGGTCCTCGGCATGTTTGACTATTTTAATTCTGGCTACCTTCTTTTTTGGAAATTGTAACTTTTTACTTTGATGAGCAGGTTCCTTGTCTTTGGACTTGACGTGCTCTTCCCTTTGTTCTGACCGTCCTCTTCTTTCCGATTTCTGCGAGGAAGTCTGAAAAGATCGAGAGGGACGTGTATCAATATCTTGATATCTATCAGGTTTCTTTAGATTATCCCTATTTCTAAGGTTGTATCTTTTCTCAGAGGGCTCCCTCTGGGGAGACTTGTGTCCTTGGTCCGGAGATCTTTCTCTCCGCCGAGGAGACCTTCCTCTGGACTGGAATCTTTTTTCTTTGGGAGTGGATTGTTTATTTCCATCCCAGCTCTTTTTTGGAGTGTTTAGATTATTTTTAATGAATATTTTTTCAGGATTTTCAGTTAGTTGGGGTTTTACTGGTTTCCCACCCAAACTATCTCTTCCTAGTTCTTCATAGGATTTTTCTATGATCCTGGCAAGTTCAAATGGTTGTTCTGCTATATCTGTTTCTTTCAATTTTTGGCGGATCACCACAGATGCTGCTTCCCCTTTTATGCTGGCTAATAATATAGCCGAGACCAGCTTGAAGTCTTTCAGTAATTTCATACCCAGAGTTAAAGCAGGTTCTGGACCGTATTCGTTTTGAATCTGTCTTAGCACATCTGGTATTACCACCATGGACGGAACACCATGTGTTTTTGTGTAAATGGAAGCAAAGACTGTGCCCCAAGTGTCACAGTCCTCCACATGTGGTGCGATCCCCATTGGAAGGCAGATAGTCAGAATTCTGTGTTTCTCAGTAGGGGTAGTATCCGGAAATACTGCCTCTATTTGAGTGATTTTTTGTGCTAACCAGAATAGAATTTGTTCCCGTTTTGCGGGTACTTTACCCAGACATGATTGTATGTTCTGTGGTGTAATTTTGTTTGTGTTCCCCTGATGAGGGGTCAGCTGTGGAATGTTAATAGCTGGTTGGACTGTTGAAGTCCGCATTACATATTGGACTAATTGTCTATGTATTTTAATCAGTTGTTTTAGCTGTGCTAAAAGTTCTGGTACTGACTTTTTTTCGATGTCTGGATGTGGTGTGTAGCTGGCTAGAACCGGCCACGTTGCTCCTGGTCTACCTAGTGGACCGAGCCTGGTGATGTGATTATTATGTTTTAGGGCGCCTTTAAACCAGAGCAGGTGCTCTTGGTATTTTAATGGGATTTCCACCTCCTTGAAAGGAGTGTACTCTTCCGGTGGTTCCTCTATTTTGTAATAGTGGAACTCATGTGTGACAGCGTTTGCTGCTGGAAAGTTTATCCATGAATAGAATACCTCTGTCTGCCGATATTCATGTGCCTCAATTACGAATACGACTATACCACCTCTCGATGTTAGTCCATTCTCTATTAGTTTAAGAGTTATGGTTTTTCTTATGTTGACCGGAATGAGTATTGCATCTGGGTCGGACTGCAGGAGACTATTGTCATCCTCTAGGAGACGAGCTGCTATTCTAGCTGTCTCCCTCTCTTCTTCAGTTTCTGACATTTTTACTGACAGAAAGGTTTTTGTTGCAGATCAGGTTTTCAAGGAAACAAAGATTAGGTGCACAATATTTTGGAACACTGTATCCTTCAACGTTGAATAAACCAAAAACTATACATAGAAATCTCTTCCTACTAAGTTCCGGCGGATTTTAACCTTTGACCCACTCCAGACGTCTTTGGAGTATTTACGGGAGAAAGGCTCTGTGTGAAAAAGTACGACTGAGTTACTCTAACGTCTTGCGTTAGATTTATCGCCTTACCAAACGTTGGGCGCCATGTAGTGTAGTTCCTATAGTCCCAATAGGCTCTGCGCATTGGAATAATATATTCAGCAGTGTAGACGTAGGACTGAGGTTAACTAGGTCTCTACTGACTGTATTAGACTTAAGTGTTTGCCAGCTAGCTCAGAGGTCACTAGAAACTTTCTCGAATAAACGAGGAGGAGTTTAACCTCCCTGGATAGACAAGAAGGGATTAGCTTCTGACAACCATAAAACATGACAACTTTGCTCTCCCTGATTAAGAGTATATCTCTAGAGTCGTGTGAAAACAAAAGACAGCTATTTCACTCAGTCAAAGGTGCGTACTTAGTTTCACCAGAATGCAGAGAAAAGAGAGACGGACGTTTTCAATAAAAGGTGTTATTTATTGAGCAGTCTTCTTCCTCATACAAGAGAAATGAATTGCTACAATTGCAATACTTATAGTAAAGTAAAGTGCGTACAGTAAAAGCAGGATTATAAAATAATACTGTAAAAGCATTGATATGGTTTCTTAGCCATATGATACATTAAAATAGATAAAATAGATTCATACATATATACATTGACTAATCGTACTCAACTGGTGCTTCTAACTACGCCTACCCCGGTGTACCTGACCTAAGCCTAATACGTGGGAGGGAGTAAGTAAGTAGCAGTTTAAGTTAAGTTTGTTTTGCCAAGAATTTGATTCAAGAATTCTCTGTAAGGGTTTAGTCATTTCCATACCTGGGTAATAGAAAGCAGGAGGTCTGGTATCTCTCTCTCAGGACTCGATATCCCAGCAACCCGCAAGGGTAGGCTGGAAACGCCGGAGCTGGATTTCTCGGCAAGAGAAAAGACAGCGTCTTTCTCAGCGCGTCAAAAGGGAGGGGCAGCGTCCTTGGGCTCTCGCATCAGCTGGGCTCTCGGAAGTAGATAGCTGCTCTGCTCCAGATTCACCACCGTGTGTTTGCTTAAGGCAACGTTGGTATATTTATACCTGAAAGGTGCCTGGGTTTGACGTAAGGTTGGACATAAGACGTCAATAAAGATGTCACTAAGAACTGGCGTTCTTACAGTGCTTTACTGGAGTTCTAGGACAAAATCAAAACAAAGGCAAGGGGGATTTCCCAGGTTGCTGGAGGCTTGGTTTTGTTTAGAGAACTCGGTGTGCTTACTTGGGGGCCGGAGAAGTAGCCTTGCTTAATGTGACAGCATGCGCTACGACTGAATTATGGATATGATTATTATGCCGTTGTATGGATATTATTGATTATAGCCGGACAAGGGCATGAAATGGGAATATCGATTCAGGTTTCCTAGATAACACACTACAAAAGCTTGCTAAGACTGTTCTTGGTGACCAGGCCAACTTTACTCCATTGACTACTTAAGTATTTAAATCTTGAAATGATCTTTTCATTTTTTTGCCTTAGTCTCTTGCCTCCATTAGAAGACTTCCCTTTGCTACTGTTCCTCCATACTTTGCCTCTTTTTGTTGACCCGTCCTGTTTTGACTCATTGCACTTCAGATCCAGTAAAGCTTTACTTGAAGCTTTCCTTTCTGACCCCTCTCGCTTATACTAGTGCCATCTTCCTATCATTTTACAGTGGGATTTATCCCAAATTCTCTGAAATTTAGTGTTTATATTATAAGATTATCAGCATTAATTCAGATGGATAGTTTACTTTCACTGGAGAGCAGGAAGTGGCGGGCGGGTGATGTCAGCAGGGATACCAAAGGGGCACAAAACAGTGCCCAGCTCACTGTGTACTCCGTCCTGCAAGGGAGCTTCTCCCATGCTTGCCATGCCTGCATATTAATGTACTGAAGACCCACACTAATCAAACGCCCTAGCACAGTAATCCACAGATCCTCAGCAGATGTGCTTCGGAGACGGTGAGTGGGCGAGCAGAGGATGGCCTCCAGGGATCCCAATGGAAGTTTGGAGGACTTGCTTGCACCTAGATTGGTCCCCTGTGAAAAATGGGGACCGGCGGAATGTAACACCAAGGTCAGAATTCCCTTGCCTGACCCCAAGATGGCAGCCACAGCGGTCCCTACCATGTTATGCTACCGTTCTGGTACAACAACTGAACATCGACCAGACCCTAAACCTATTCCCCATGCTGCTTACCCCTCAGGACATAGAACCTGCTGAACTTACCTTCGACCGCGGAGACCTAGCTATTTGGCTGATGCCCGGTTGAGCTACCTGATAGCTAAAGAGGAGATGGGTTGTGGACTTACCCCTCAGCCTTCACCTACCCAGCCGAACTTTGGGCATACTTTCCTTTGTCTCTCTGTCGTATCTCCCTCCCTCCCCTTTGCCCTACCCCCTTTCCCCCAACGCTCCATTCTTCTCATCTTCTATGCTTTTTTTTTTTATCAAATTTGTTTTTATTGGATTCAGCAAAGCAGTACAATACAATAAATGGATCAACATTGCTTGTCACTTGATTCCCCTCCCGTCGTAGCTCATAGACCCCGGATACCTGGGTTATGGGGGCGACTGTCTTTTGTCCGTGGAAGTTCAGAAAGTGGGAACCTGAACAAACAGTGCAAGCTGAAACTTTTATGCCCATGCCCTTCCCATGGCCCTCCCTAACCCCAACTGCCCCTTACCTCCCACACCCATCCTCCTCCCCCCCTCCCCTCGGTGTGTTCATCTTTAGCCAGTGTCTGAGGGGATCTGGTCTAGGCCATGTGTGTCTCCCTTGTCGTCCTGTTGTGGAATTCATCTGATAGTCTGAGGACTCTTAGATATTTGGGGCATGTGAGCTCAGTAAATTCCCCAGTGAGTAGGGCGAGTATGGGTTGCCATATTTCTTTGAATGTGTCATATGTTTGCGTGAGTGAAGCTTGGATTCTCTCCATCCCCATTATGTACCATAGTTGGTGCAACCAACCTGTGTGCGTGGGTTTCCGTGACGTTCCCCATTGGGAGAGGATGTGTTGTGTTGCGGCACCTAATGCCAGCCCCATCTGTCTCCCTCTAACGGATTTAAGTGGGAACATGAGTCTGTTGGGGAGACAAAGGATCGTGTATGCCAGGAAACGGGGAAGCTCCGTTTCAAAGTGTGTGTCGATGTCTTTGAGTACTTCCTCCGAGTATTCCTGCACCTCTTTGCATTCCCACAGTATGTGTATCATGGTCCCTACTTGTCCACACCCCCTCCAACACGTGGGGTCTCTCCGAGGGTTACCTTGATGTAGGCGTTCCGGTGTCAGGTGCCAGTAATAGGCCACTTTCACCGCTGATTCTTTGCTGGCTGTGTTTCTAGCTGTGTGGTGTGCTCGATAGTAGATGTCTTGCCATTCTATATCAGAGAGTGCACGACCCAGCTCCTTCTCCCAACGTTTCTGACCTGCCGATCTCGTTGTGAGTGGTGTGGGGGCTAGCATTTTGTATAATTCTGTAATGGCCTTCGAATCGTTAGATTTACTGAGGAGCCATTTCTCATATGTTGTGAGGGTGCGGCCAACGAGGGGTTCAACGTCTTTGTGTGTGTGAGCCAGTGCCGCAACTGAAAATACTGAAATCGGTGTGGTTTGTCAAGTCTATATGTATCTTTTATCGTGTCTAGCGTCATGAAGCCCTGGAGGTCGAATAAGTGTCCCGCGGAGCCGCATTCGGTTTGTCGCCATTGGGGAAAAGAGCCAGGGGGCATCCCAGGGGGAAATGCTGGGTTGTCCAGCAGGGGCGTCATTGGTGAGGGAAAGGTTGTCAGACCTCTTGGGACCGCTACCGCGTCCCATACCTGGAGGAGTGTTTTGGTGATGGGTGATTTTTTGAGGTAGGTTGGTCTGTCCGCTCGCGCCAGAAAGGGGACTCTCCACAGTGGCATACCCACCATCGCTCTGTCTTGGAATAGCCAGTGCTTTTCGGAGAGTGGCCGGGACCATCCCAGGAGGTATTGCATCTGAGCCGCCTGAAAATATCGCTTCAGGTCAGGTACCCCCAATCCGCCCTCCGCCGTCGTCCTAGTGACCAGGTCACGTCGGAGCCGGGGACGTTTGTTGGCCCAGACGAACTGTAGTATGGTATCCTGCAGATTTTTAAGCATACCCAAGGGAGGAGTGACCGGGATAGTCTGGAACAGGTATAACACTTTCGGTAACAGGGACATCTTGACAGCGGCGACCCGGCCCAACCACGAGAGCGGTTGTTGACGCCATCTTGATATGTCCCCCTGAATGAGTGTCAGAAGTTTGGAGTAGTTGAGTTCGACTGTCTGGGCCGTTGAGGGAGTTAGTTCAATTCCTAAGTACGGCAGTGCAGTTTGCACGGCCAGCCCCCCTATGTGAAGCGTTCCCCTGTTGGCTCGGCGGGTGTTGCTGCCCAAGGGGAGAATAACGGACTTTCCCACATTCATCTTGAATCCTGAGACCGCCCCAAAGCGCTCCATCTCCATCAGGAATGCTGGTATAGACACCCTGGGGTTGTCCACAGCGACTAGGATGTCATCGGCATAGAGGCTAATGGTCTGCTCCTCCCCCCCGAATTTGATGCTCGAGATGTCAGTATTGTTTCGGATGTGTTGGGCAAAGGGTTCTATGTAGAGGGCGAATAGTAGCAGTGAGAGCGGGCAGCCCTGCCGGGTGCCACGCCGAATTTCGAACGTCTTGGAGCTCGTCCCGTTGACTTTTATCGTTGCTCGGGGAGATGCATAGCAGCTGGCTACCCAGGCTCGGAACTTGTCCCCCAGGCCAAATCTCGCTAGGGTGTTATCCTTATAATGCCAATCCACTCGGTCAAACGCTTTTTCAGCGTCGACCGACAGCAAGGCCTCGTCTGTGGCATTGAAGTGTGCCTTTTCTAGTACGTGCATCAGACGTTTAGTATTGTCCGCCTGGTGGGCACAAAGCCTGCTTGGTCCGGTTCTATTACCCCTGGCAAACAGGGGCCAAGTCGTGCAGCCAAGATCCCGGTGAACAACTTCAGGTCCAGGTTAAGGAGTGATATCGGCCTGTATGCCGAACACATAGTCGGGTCCTTCCCCGGCTTTGGCAGGACGATAACATCTGCCTCCAGCATCTCCTTTGGTATCGAACCTGGGCCTTGAAAGGAATGAAATAGTTTCGTGAGCACCGGTGCCAGAAGAGGACAAAACGTTTCATAGAAGCCGGCGGAAAAGCCCCTGGCCCCGGCGCTTTCAGTGGTTTGAGTCTCGCGATCGCCGATATTACCTCTTCCAGGCGTATCGGGGCCTCTAGTGCGTGTGCATTCGCTTCGTTTATGGCCTTAACGTCCGCGGTCTCATGGTACGCAGTCCCATTCTCATGATCTAAATCTGGGTCTGCCTCGTAGAGTTTGGCATAAAAGGCCCTGAAGGCTTCCGCAATGTGGTCGTCCTCTCTGGCCTCCTCCCCACCATCCGCGCGGATGTTGGGAATCTTGGAGCGGACCGCTTTCGCCTTCAGTTTACTGGCTAGCAGACGGCCAGTCTTGTCCCCCCCCACATAGTACGTGTGGCGGAGGCGGAGTGCCGCGTATTCCGCCCTGTCCAGGTCTAAGCTCGCGAGTTGTGCCCTGGCCGCTTTTAGCTGACGCCAGATTCTCGGGGCCCCCGTTCGGCAGTGTACCCTCTCCAGTTCTAGCACCTTATCCATCAACTCCCTACGTCTTTCTTTACGCTCCTTATTATCTGCCGCTGTGATTGCCATTATCTCCCCCCGAAGGACCGCCTTCAGTGCTTCCCAAACCGTCGCCTGAGTCACCTCTTCTGTGTCGTTTCGGCTTAAGTAGTCAGAAATACTTTGAAATAATTGCTTGGTAACCACCGTGCGTGTGAGTATGTTTTCTCTGAGGCGCCATCTACCTCTGTGGTGAGGCGTGCGTGGGACCGCCAGTTGAAGGACCACCACGTCGTGGTCCGACAGTGCCGCCGGGGCCACTACTACATCTCGAACCCTGGAAGTCAATTCTGCGGACCCTATAAAGTGGTCTATTCTGGCGTATGTGTGGTGCACATGGGAATAGAAAGTGTACCCCATGGCCGCGTGGTGTTTTTCTCTCCATATGTCTACTAACCCCCTGTCGGCCAGCCATTGCCTCCCTGCTGTGGAGAGGGCCCCTGAGTCACCAAATCTCCGCCCCGATCTATCCTTCTCATTGTCCATGACCAGGTTCAGGTCTCCCCCAATCAGGATGTGTCTCGTGTCTCCGGCTAATGTGTCTGAGAGTGCCCCTGTAAGAAAAGTTTCCTGTTTGGAATTAGGTGCGTAAATTGACCCCACCGTGAGCGTTTCTGTACCTATCAGAACCGTATAAGCCAGGAGTCTGCCCTTGATTTCTGCCAATTTGTTGCCTACTCGCCCCCTAAAATGCCTTGCCACTAATATGGCTACTCCTGCTTTTTTCTCATTCGTGGAGGAGTAGTATTGATGCGGGAAGGCCCTGGATTTCATGCGGTGCCTGTCTTTAGCTAGTAAATGTGTTTCCTGGAGAAGACATATATCTGCCCCTGAATGTTCCAATAAAGTGATGACCGCCCTCCTTTTAACGGGGTTGTTTAGCCCCTTTACGTTAAGGGTGAGAATCTGGATGAGCTCTTCAGCCATTGGGAGATGCGTGCCCTACCCGCTGAAGCTTTGGCCTAGTGTCTCCCTCTGCAGTCCTGCTTACCGTCTGCTCAAATCGAACACACCAAGTCCCCTGTCCCCCCGCCACCCACCCCTCCCCCATTGCCCCAACCCCAACTGTGAAACCCCAACTGGTGAACATTGTCCCAGACCTCTCCAAAAATAGTCCAGGCCTGTGGTGTATTGTCTGATAGTGGGAAAGCGTGTCTATGGTGAGCCCGAAGCCCCCCACCCCGCCCCCCCGACAATGCTACTGAGAAGCGAGTAAGCACCCCCACTCATGTCTGCTCACGATCCGGCATTAGTGTCTTTGGAAACCTCTAGAATTGCTGCTTCATGTTCCTGGGCCACTGTTTCCGGATCCGGCTTGAACCCTTTCTTGGGTGAGCGTCTGCATCTTCCATGCTTTTAAATATTTTTCCGTTGAGACCTAGCTATTTGGCCGATGCCTGGCAGGGCTACCTCAAAGCTATAGAGGAGATGAGCTGTGGACTTTCCCCCAGCCCTCTTCTACCCAGCCGGACCTTAGGCAGACTTTCCCTTTGTCTCTCCGTCGTATCTCCTTCCTACCCTTTTAACCTACCTCCTTACCCTTCCTCACTTCATTTACCTTGTCCTCTATGCTCCTTAAATGTTTTTGCTTATAACTAATGTAACTTGTAACTCATGTAATTTTGTAACATTGTGGAACATAATGTTAAGCACTCTGATACCTTCGGGTCTAGCCAGCGCTATATAAAACTCATCAAACAAACAAATCAAACAAACTTTCAACTTTGCCGGTCTTGATTAACAAGATGTCCCCAGATGGTGCTTTGATCTTTTAGGCGCTCATTTTTACTTTAAACTTTAAAAATGAATAACTCCAGTTCTAATAATTGGATTTTGTCATTTTGGTGTCAAATTATTTATTCAAATGTACTCTATTATTCTAAATAGGTGTGAGATTTTTCTTGTGTTGTGCTTTTACATCCATGAAGAGGCATGGAACCTGCCCTCATCGCCATCTGGGATGACCTTAAAAACACAGTAGACCAGAATGGGATCACTGCACTACTTTTCTTTGACCTCTCATCGGCCTTCAACACTGGGGATCATTACTCTCTAATTCTAAGACTCTACGAAGCTGGCATAGAGGGAAATTATATTGACTGGATCACATCCTACCTTCAAAACAGAATAAATGCCATCGAACCCCCCTTTCTCATCCAAACTGTACTTCACAAAGGCAGTGGTCCCTCAAGACTTTATCATGTCCTCACCCGATCCGGGAGGATTTGCTGGTCCAAGAGCCAACACCTATGCTCTGATGGACTGGCCACCACCTGAGAGGAAAGTTGTGGCTGCCATTTTGTGCATCAGGACATGGTTACCAGAGGCGGAAATAAAATGTAAAAGTGATAGGAGAGGTCAAGGTTGGGGTACCCTGACCCTGTATCTGCTAGGATCCTCAAGGATTCAAGCAGATTTGGGTAGATTTGTGGAACCAGACCCCACTTTAAAAAAAAACACATGCACCCATTCACAGACCCACACGACCACTCACACACCTGTACAGCCACTCATGCTCCCACTCACAGACACACAAAACTGCTCTCACACCCACTCAAAGACCCACACAGCCACTCACACACTCACCTACACACCCACTCACACAGCCATGTACACAGCCACACAACCACTCACACATCCATACAGCCGCTCACACATCCACTCACCCACAGGTAGTAATACACTTATAGAAATTGCAATAGCATATGTTTGTGTTACATGTGTTGGTATTGTAGTATTGAGTATGTGAAATATAACTGGCATACCCCTTATTTGTCTGAGCGACAGATCCGTGGATCCAATTAGTGAATTTTATATAAAGTGAGACTTGGTGCATTGAATTTATAGAAAGACAACATAAGTTAGCTTACCATATTTTTCTGATTTTTTTTGTTTTATAATATGGATTAAGAATGAAAGTGTGAATAAAATATGTTTGCAAACTTGTGAAAATGTATATTAGTAAATTGAACTGACAGATACAATTTATATTTAAGAAACGGTGAAATTCAATTAAAAAAACCAAAGGTTACATATACGTTATATTTTAGAAAATAGCTTTAAAAAACATAGAAATTCATTGAAAAACCGAAGGTGACAGGGACGTTATAGGTAGAATCAAATATTTCAAACACAAAACCGTAGAAATTCAGCAGCTATAGTTATAGTTATCTCTAGTAACTATAACTCATGCCCGAAGGTAACTATAACGTATGCCCTCACAAGCACTTGTAATTACCCCCACATATTTCATCATGCATGTCATATTCTATAACATCATTGATAATATCATTGCAACATACGCAGTGAAATTATTGATGAGAAAACTGGGCATGGTGGGGCATTATTGTTACCTTAGGGCATGAGCTATAGTTACTTGAGATACCTTTACCTATAACTGCTGAATATATATATATATCGTTTTTTAATAAACACTCTTGGAACTAGAGCTTGGCTGACAGACGTGTTACTGAGAGTGTACGATACTGCTGCAAAAATACAATGATTAATTACTGGCGTGCTCCGCCGGCATGTACGCCAATTCCCACGGGGCCACTGGCAGTCATAAGGAGCAAGTCGTTGTGTATATATATATTCACTGAAAAAACCATAGGTTTCAGGGGTGTTATAGTTAGCTGGACATTTCACTCGTATAAACCCATTGAAATTCCCCCGTTATAGTTAGTTGTACTAACTATAACTCGTGCACCCGCAATCCACTGCTGATGATGTCACATATTACATCATTCATGACATGGTCAGTGACATCACTGATGACATCACTGACGACACATCAAATGCTATCACTGATTACATCACTGATGACATCATCCAGTGAAAGTGGTTTGGTTTGTTCTTTAAATATGTATTATAAATATATATATATATATATATAGCAATCTGCCTTGAAGACTGAGTGGATGTATAAGTGTGTGAATGGAGGATTTAGTACCAATGTGATTGACTGTCTAAGTGAGGAATTTTAAGTGTCTCACTAAATATATGGGATAGTGATTAAACTGTATGAATACCTGTATCACTCTATCTCTTGTTGTGTAAACTACTACATAAGTTGGTTACTACCTATGTGAAAGTCTACATTAGTTATTAATTAGTTAAGTGAGTATTTGTATGGGATAGTGAATGAATGTGTGTGTGGTTGGGTGGGACGATGTGTAAATAGTTGATTTAGTAAGTATATGAGGTTAAGACTGTATGTGGAAACAGTTGTTTGGATGAGTGAATCTCTTTATGGGTGTGGTGATGAGTAAATATATTTTTCAATGATATATGTCCAACAAACTAAAAATATAAAAGTCAGTGTATGAGACAGTTATTGTACATAAATAAGTATACATAATACTCAGTGATTGTATGAGTGATGTATTGATAACTGTATACTTGTAATAGTGATTTTATAACACACTACGTATGAGTTACTATCTATATGAATAAATAAAGTGGTGTTTGTATAAGTGTATAGATAAGTCAATGTAAGTATGATCAATTGGTTGCATAAGTGAGTAGGATGTCTGAATAAAGGAGTAGGATACATGCTGGTGAGTAATGTTGATGTAGGTATTTAAGTATATGTAATAGTGTTCTATTGACCTACACACTTTTCTTTCACACCTTCAAATCCCCAGTCAGTATTCATACACTTCCGGCAAAGACCCTGTCCCTCCCCTTGCACTCCTCTAGTGACCCATTCAGCATCATGTACTAATCCATTCACTGTGCCAAAACCCAACCACTTATAAGTTCACCCAGGCACTCTCCTTGCAGTACTCTAATCATTTAGGGGCAGATGTTTCAAACGTTATTTTGTCGCAAACGCTGCGAATCGCAAAATAGCAGCGTTTGCGCAAAAAAAAACGGGAAATGCGATGGATTAAAAAAATCGCATCGCAAAATTAAGGAATCGCAAAATTTGCGATTCCTTAATTTTGCGCTACCATTTAAGGAATCGCAAAAAGCGATTCCTTAAATGGTATGTAAGAAAGAAGAAAGTTTTGCGAATTACTCTAAGAAATCGCAAATTACCACCAACTTGTAGTTGGTGGTAATTTGCGAATTCTTCTACAAATGCACTTTTTGCAATTTGTAAAGGTGGCATGTGACGCTCATACATGCCCTTAGGGCATGTATATACGCCATATGCGTACGCATGTCAATTTCAGGAGTGCAGCAGGGTGTCCTTAAAACACCCTTGCACCCTTGAAATTATTCTCAATTTGCGATTTAAGAAATCGCTAAGAAATAGCGAATTTTTACATACATACCATTTTGCAATTCTCAAATAGCGATTCCTTAAAAATCGCTATTTGAGAATCGCAAAAGGGTATCTTGATACATCTGGCCCTATGTCAGTATCCAAGTACGCATGCAGTGAGCCATGTCTTAGCACATGGACTGCTTCAAACCCCTATCCACTATGCATGCAATTCTCTAACCACCTACACACTTGTCTTTCACACCTTCAATTCTCCAGTCACTATACATACACTCCAGCAAACACCCTCTCACTCCACTTGCACTCCTCCAGTGACCCATTCAGCACCATGTACTAATCCATTCACTGCGCCAAATCCCAAACACTTATAAATTCACCCAGGCACTCTCCTTGCAGTACTATAATCATTCAGTCAGCACCCAAGGACTCATCCAGTGACCCAGGCCTTAGCAAACGGACTGCTTCAAACCCCTATCCACTATGCATGCAGTCGTCTAATCACCTACACACTTGTCTTTCACACCTTCAATTCTCCAGTCAGAATCCATACACTTCCAGTAAACACCCTGTCACTCCCCGTGCACTCCTCTAGTGACCCATTCAGCACCATGTACTAATCCATTCACTGCGCCAAAACCCAAACACCTATAAATTCACCCAGGTACTCTCCTTGCAGTACTCTAATCATTCAGTCAGTACCCAAGTACTCATCCAGTGACATTGACAAAAAACAAAATTTCAGTTTCAATATTTTAAAAAACATTTTTATTTCCATTTATATTAAAAATATAAAATGTAATTTAAAAAATAAAATATGTAAAAATAAACTGTTAAAAACTGTAGAAAATCAATATAAAAAAATACATATAACTTTTATTACAGTTAAAATTATCATTTAAAAAACCTTTGAAATTCACTGAAAAAACCATAGGTTTCAGACATGTTATAGTTAGGAATTAGCATTTAAAAAACCTTAGAAATTCACTGAAAAAAACCATAGGTTTCAGGGCTGTTATAGTTAGCTGGACATTTCACTCGTACAACACCATAGAAATTCCTCCACTATAGTTAGTTCTGCTAACTATAACTTGCGAGCCCGCAATCCACTGCTGATGATGTCACATATTACATCATTCATGACATGGTCAGTGACATCACTGATGACATCACTGATGACATCTCAAAAGACAACACTAATGACATCACTGATGACATCACTGATAAAATCACTGATGAAATCATTGATGACATCACTGATGAAATCATCCCGTGAATGGGGTTAGGTTAATTATTTAAATATGTATTATATATATAGCAATCTGCATTGAAGAATGAGTGGATATAAAAATATCTGGATGGAGGATTTAGTAGCAGTGTGATTGACTGTTTACTTGACTAATTTATAGTGTCTCACTAAATATATTGAATAGTGACTAAACTGTGTGAATATCTGTAATACTTTGTGTATCCACTCTCTCACTCATACCAAACCTCATTCTACTACTATGATCTGCCAAATAACCTTTTCTAGACACTTCCCTTCTCTATACCTTCTTGGCTCACCTCAAACCTCATTGTACTACTATGATCTCCCAAATAACACTCTGTAGACTCTTCCCTCCTCTATCTTTCCATTATCCTATTCAATCAAACTAACAGATTCACACGTCCACTGCTCAAATTAACAATTAATATTTCCCTATACTAATCCACCACTAATCCCTTTTGGCTTCCGGAGAAGTGTGCTACATTGCTGAAAAGTGCTTTAACACCTCATCAGGGGTCGTAAGTGCTATATAAATACAATTGCAATTACAGTTTAAGTGCTGAATAAATACTTTACAGATCGCCTCTAAGTTAAGCCTGACTGCTTTGTTGCAAACCTACAAGGGGATTAAACATAGGTTCATTTAGTGAATCTTGTGGCTCACCCTCACAAGGATTGTGGCTGTTGCTTTTGAAGGGATTACCCTCCCCCAAACCCATAGCCCAATTTCTCTCACTGGTGCCCAACCTACTAAGCCCAGACATTTCTGAAAACTAGATTCCTGGGGGAGTCCAGAGATGTGTGGCCTGCATGGATCTACTACAGTTTTTTTTACCCTTTATCTCCTGCAGTTAGATACAAAGGCATATTTTCCTCACATTTCTGTGTGGCAAGGTTGTAAGTTTACCGTGCCGCCACAGATTTCCCACCACCCAGCATTTCTCTCAATCTCCAGATAAAAATTACACCTTACTCGTGTGGGCACCCAAACCAGTCAGCCTAAACACTTATGAAAACAAACTGCCCTTTTGGACCCACTTGGGTTACCCCTCAGTTTTTCATTTTATACTTTTTTAGCTTCTCTGCTTTGGGCACCCACAAATTTGAGGTATCATTTCAATCAGGAAACTGAGGAGAATGCTGGTTGGTAGGAATGTTGTGCTGCCACCGTGATCCCACATCCTTTCCACTCAGAAATGTGCGAAAGTGTTACCTTTCAGCTAAATGTAAGGTTTGCAGGGGATTCTGGATATTAAAATATTAGAGGATCCACACAAGCCACACTGCCAGCCATGTGCCATCCATGCACACCACTAGCCAAGCGCCATCCATGTACACTGCCAACCAAGTGACAGGCCACACACACACCAGCCAAGCGGCAGTCCACACACATCACCAGACATGTGCCATCCACACAAAGCGCTAGCCTAGGGACAATCCACGCACACTGCCAGCTTAGCACTAGTCCATACACACTGCCAGCTAAGCGCAAGTCCACACACATAGCTAGCAAAATGCAGTTTCACACAGTGCCAGGCAAAAGCAGTACACTTTGACCATGAGCCGAACTTCAGTTCACATTGACACAGAAATGTTTGCTAGTGTCTAGTGGTTTTCTGCCCCCTTGGGGGCAGATGAGACTAAAAGTATAATTTTTCTGTCCACAAGGGAAGGCAGAATCAGCCAAAATGTGTTCACAAAAAAAGGGGAGCAGCACTTACCTAAGGGGCTGCTCCCTTACATACCCATAATCATATCTCTGGTGCCTAGTGGGCTTTCTGCCCCCCTCCCTGGAGACAGATTGGGGGCTATTGCCCCCATATGCCCCCATGGGAGCAGAAAGACTGGGTCTAATTTTTGTGGGAAAGGGGCATAGGCATTGCCCATAATGGGAAGCCTATACCTCTCTTGGGGGGCAGAAAAACTGACCCTTTTTGTTTTGGGTTTTGGGGTATTGGCATGCCATTTTTGGGCAGCTCCAACCCCTACATAGTAAAAAAAAACTGTTGCCTGATGGGCTTTTTGTCCCCTTGGAGGGCAGATCGGGGGTTAGTTCCTTAATCTGCCCCTCGGGGGCAGAAAGACTTCTTTGTTATAATTGTGGGTGGGAGCATGGCCTTGCTCATTGTGGGCAGCCCCAATCCTCTTTTATAATTAAAAACAACCCCTTGTGTATACTGATATTTCTGCCTCTGGGGGTAGAAAGACTGCCCCTTTTGTGTTGGGCAGTGGTGGCATTGGCATGCCCATTGTGGGCAGTCCCCACCTCTCTATTATTAAAAAAGAAAAATCCCTGGAGCCTAATGGGCTTTCTGCCCCGTGGGGGGCAGATCAGGGGCTATTGCCCCTAACTGTGCTCAAGCTGGGCAGAAAGACTGTACCAATATTTGGAACAGGTTGGGCAATATTTGGGAAAGGGGAGATTCTCCCCTTTCCAATGGTACCTCTCCCATCTTCCTACAAGCTCGGGTGAGATAGCCCCAGGAGCACATTGGTAGTGAAAGTAAATGAGCCGATTGGCTCATTTCAGTTTCAGTGTAATGACGTAGGCTTGCCGATCGTCATTACACTGAAAATAAAATGTCTCCGCAGCTCCCGAGGCTGTACAAGAAAAAAAGAAATCCCTCTGCTGTTTACAGCAGAGGGATTTCTGACTGCCGAGGATGTAAACAGTATGTCCTTGGCATGCAAGGGGTTAATTTTAGCCGGTAGTTTCCAGTGCTCTGCACAGCCACTTAATGGCTGACATCAGCACTTAATTGCCAGAACCTGCACGTAGGAAAAATGCCACATGGTGGTGCTGTTTGTGCAATTTAACAATAAGCTGAAAAACTGTTTATTATTAATGCAATATACATTAAAAAAGATGTAATATCTGCCACCCAAGCCATTCTTAAAGCTATGGCGGCCTCAACCAGTCTAAATTGTCCCACTTGTAGCAGCGTGATGGTTAGTAGTTGAGCAAATACAGTGGAAATGTGTGGTGCAAACGGTGGAGGCCTCCTGAAGAGGGCCCTGGCACGTATTTGTATTTACAAATTAAGAACTCGTTAGAACACTGCCTGAAAGTAATGAAAAGTCGTGCTTTGTGGTGCTCTGCATTACTTTCTGTCAAAGGGACATTCCATGGATGGTATATGGGCATTCCCATGCAATCACACATGGTTTTTGATGTGAAGTCCTATCTACTAACACTCGTAGACAGGATTTTGCTCCTACAAAACCACCTCTTTAAGGCAGGCATAAAAAGAAGAAATGTTTTTATTCCTCCAGACCTTTCCAACATTGTATGTGTCCTACACTGTACAGCAGACACCCAAAATGGGGAAAGTATTAGAGTTTGTCTAGGCACGGTATTTTACACTGAAGTGTATCCTTCCAGTGCAAAACATATGCTACACATGATGCATATACCTTTGTACTTTGGTTGATGAGCTGCATTGAGTAACTACTTTGCAAATCTGCCCATAGGCTCACATTATATTCCGTTATGACATCTTACAGATTGTTTCCCTTTCCTTTTTTCATGACCCTTGGTGTCACTGCTATCTGTTTTCCTTCCTCTGAGGGAATGTCTTGCTGTCTAGACCGCTATACTAGCAAGCAAGTGGGCCCTTAAAGGGGTAGGAAGGCACCTCTTGGTACATCTCTCTCCATCCGTCAGAACCAGGAAATTAGACACTGTAACCTTGCTGCAGCATATGGAAAACTGAAAGCCAGTAACCATCAACTAAGACATTGCAGTTCAAACAGCTGAAGTAAAAGTTCGCCTTACTTTTCTGTTGGCTTTGCAGTTCACTAATAAATGCACCAACACCAAAAATGATTGTTTAGCAATTTAGCTGTTATATATCAGCCTCACAACTTTTTTTTCTGCTCCAGAGTAACTTGTTGAACCGTAAATGTTACCTCCTTGTCTTGTGAATCTTAGGCTTAACTCCACCTTCCACTTTTATTTGGTGCACAAATCTTGCCTTCTGCTTTTCAACCCACCATTGTCGATTCCTTTTTTAATTATGTAAATTGTTCTCATAGATATTGTGTACTTTGAATTTTTTTTAAACGTGCTATGTTGAAGCCTAACACCCTTGAGATGACCTCGTGTATACCAATCTGGAAGAACATGAAATGAATATAATGAATCGTCAACAAAATGGCCAACTTCTCTGTCCATAGCTTTTTCAAAATATTGTTATATGATTATACTAAACCAGCTACCATCTCAATTTCAATGACAATTACATAACTGTCTCTCCCCAAAAATCTTCTTTTAGCCTTCTCATTTATCTTCAAAATGTTAGCACTGTTTTCACTGCTCACAGAAGCTGCGCTTTCAATGCGTTTTACCCCAGAAGGTTAGGCTCCCTGGATTTGCGCAGGATGGAAACTGCCCTAATCATCAACAGAGCTTGTTGTCCAAACTACAGGTAGGGCATTTCATGAGAGTCACTCATTTATTTCTGTTTTCACAAAGATAGAATTTATTACCTTGTGTAAGTTGTTTTCTTTCATATGAAAATGCTCTTTGTGGAGTTTCTTCCCAGAGAATCCCCTTTTCTTACTATCTTTGCTCACTTTGCACGCCATATCCGAACCTTCTTTTTTGTTGCATGTTTCTGACAGCTTCAGCACACCGATCTTTATACGAAGACCTCTGACGACATATCTAGCTGGGTGTCTGCCAGATCACCTGTGATCAATGAAGCTGCTAGAATGGATTATGATCATTTCACTGAAGAATTCAATTCTTGAAACCCCCGCCACTGACAATGATGTAGGTCTTGCCGTAAAGTCGCCATCAAATTTGCCTCCCAGAATTAAATATTTATATTCCTGTTCATTGCAATGCCGACCTTATAGATTCAAAATACATCTGACTTAACAAATACAAGATGATATTCACTCATCGCATCAACATTCTCTCCCTCCTTGCAGGTATTTGGCAGATAATGCATTTCCAGTTAGGACAAACTGAATGTAATAATATAGACTATTTCTTAGCATCGTTCAGCATGTTAACCTTTGTGGAAACATAATTATAGACATTATTTTCCTTCTCTTTCCAGTGGATTACAGGATCTCCTGGTGCTGTTGATCGGAAGGGCTATGGAAGATAAACTGTCAAAGTAGAAATCCATATATAGAATGAAAATGAGAGATCGCTTTACACTGATCGGCATTCACACGAGGCCAGTGGAATCGTTTTAAGATCTATATGCACCACATTGACTGCTTTGAAACACTGCTTGAGCGAGGCAGGGCCGGCTTTATCTTGGTGCGACCTGTGCAGCAACACCTCGCTCTGACCTTGGGGGGCGCTGTGTTTGGAAATAACTTATGGGTTTACAAGCACCTGCTACAGAGTTTCCTGTGTGCCCAGAAGATTGTAGCAAACGGTAAATATGTTAAGATAACTCTGGTGAATAATGTTCCGGATGTGGAGATATTGGAGTTTTATTAAGTGGCAGTTTGATTCATCATAAAATAGCCGCAAACTGTACTAATCATAGAATTGTATTTTATGTGGATAGCTCAATGGGTTACTGCTTTTGCCACAGAGATCATTTTGATACGTTCATAAAATACAATCCTAATATAGCGCAGTGATTTATGAACTGTCATCAACAATCTGCATGCAATCTGCAGGGCGTAAGGTCCCCCTCCCCCTCAGTTTTTCCTTATACATTCCTAAAGTTGCTTAAAATGTTTGGTTTGGGTAGAAATACATTCTTATTAGTTAAGCCAACCCCAACCAGTGCTTTCAAACAACTAAAATGTTTGTGAGAAAGGGGTTATGGGGAGCTGAAGGGCACTGGTGGAGGGTGGTAGTGAGGGTATCTGTGAAGAAGGAGGTCATGGAGGGGGGCACCAATAATAATTGTCACACTGGGCGCCATCCTAAGGCCAGCCCTGGAGTGAGGTTACCCAGAGTAGAAACACATAACCCTACACTCCTGGATAAAAGAGCCTCAGAAAACCCCTGATATTGTAAAAGCAGAGAGAGAAACCAAAACACACATAAAGAAGTGCACATGAAAACAGATTGCCAGTGGCTAACAACCCATAGAACTTTACTGTCAATCTAGCAAACTAGACACACAACATTACTTTGGGAGCCGTATCAGGAAGGGATGAGCTGGCTCAGAGCATAGCTAATCGCCTGATTTTATACTCATGCAGTGTATAAAGTAAAATCCTTTAACCTTATATTTCTCCCCGTTAGTGCATTATTTTAGACAGCACGGTAACAAAAAGAGGCTTTTCCTGCTCAGTTTCGAGATGTACTGTTGTTAAATCAAACCCTGACTCATAGAAATTTCATGTTAAATAAATTCACGGTACATAATGCAGATGCATAAAAACAGTTGCTCGGCTCTGCACTGTGCTTTGAGCCGACGCAGCCGTTGACGAAAGGCCCTTGAGATGCAGCAAGAGCAGCAGAGAGATTTCCAAGCTACAGTTTGACTCATACTTGAGTGCTGGATTTCCCTGAGAGCCAATGAGCATGGAAACACAGGCAAAACCTAGAACTCCCAAAGCAACAAGAACAGGGAAGCATATACACACAGTGTCTGTTTGGGTGCAGCACACTCTCCAATGTGTTGCATTACCCAGGAAAACATAAACAGGAAGCACACATGGGTTAAATAATGTATTTTGAATAAAAATAATGTAACAATATAAAATTATATAATTAATATTATTTTAAATCAAATTAAGTTATAATATTTAGTCACAGGAACCGCCTCCTGACAGACTTACCCTGTTTCCTAGCCAAATAGAACAAAAACTTGATTCTCTAGCTAAAGATATTTCTCACGTAAAAACTGACCCCGCGATCCAGGATAATGTCAACACACAATCCAACTCCAAGATTAGAGAAGTGGACTCCCACAATAGATCTCCAAGAGACAGCCGGCAAACCTGCGGGACCTCCTTTCCCATGAGCAGCCTGTCTCATAAACCCTACCGAGCTCTCATTCCCCTTTCCTCAATTGAAGTGGAATCTAACTGTGAATCATACATCACAAAAACTCCGCAAGTGGACTCCACGCCTCCAACCAGAATCCCAGTTCCCCTGGGCAAAAACAGAATCCCCGGGCTAACATATTGCCCAGACCGCCTGCCCAATACACCACTATTCAGACACTACTCTCAACAATAAATATTCCTAGCTCCCTAACATGCATGATCCACAATTGCAGGTCAGCAGTTAAACATGTCACTGATATAGCTGAAATCATACTAGCGGAAGGAATCAACATTGCATTCCTAATGGAAATCCTGCTTAATTAACACTCAGGGTGTATATATAGGGGGGTTTACCCAAACATAGTCACTGGGACCTGGGTTATCTAAGTACTGAGAGGGAGGTCTCCCAGCGTAAGTATAACAATGAACATACAATTCAAAAAGAGTTTACAGAAACAATGAATGAATCCACATTGTTTTTATTCACAATGAGGATAGGTATATTAAATATAGTATCAATTGATTACATGTCGGAGAAGCGTGGCTCAGTGGTTAGAGGCGGCAGACCCGGAAGCTGAGATCGGCCGTGGACCAGGGTTCGATTCCCCGCCTCGGCGGGTCTCGGGCTCAAAATTCCACGGACTCGACAATTCTCGCTCCGGTGCCTACTCAACTCACGGGGTCACACTCTGCGACTCTGGGCAATAGCTTGCTTAATCTCCACTACGGCCCCTCGTGGCGGGATGCCTGGCTTTCACCTTGTGGATACCCTGCTGGGGTATCTCACAGGGGAATACCAGGACGGGTTCCCTAAGCAAGCGCCTTGAGACCCCTGGGTGATTCGTGCGCTATATAAATCGAAATACATTTACATTTACATAGTCGGTTGTACAGTGCCCCAAACAAATATTGATGCATTGAACCAACGGTCTTTTGCTTTGTATATTGAAACTTACATACAAATGCATCTCTGATACTTGGTTGATTTTACTGTCACAATTCCCTTTACCACACTATCCTCACCTAATCACCTCCTCCTCCCCTTGGGGCACTGTACAATCGACTATAACATGTAATCAATTGATACTATATTTAATATACCTATCCTCATTGTGAATAAAAACAATGTGGATTCATTCATTGTTTCTGTAAACTCTTTTTGAATTGTATGTTCATTGTTATACTTACGTTGGGACCCCTCCCTCTCAGTAATTAACACTCAGCCCCTATACTAGACTTGCTCACACAACCTGGCTATTCCATCATTAGATAGGACAGACCAGGAATAATAGGAAGTGGGCTAGTGATTATACACAAAGAAGAAACCCAGTTCAACACATTAGTGACCACAAACTACTCGAACTTCGAATACCTCAGAGTCAAACTCACGACAAAAGGCACCACCCCTATCAAACTCCACACCACCTATCAACCCTCTGGGGATCGCATACTCTTCACTGAAGAACTAACTGACCTAATGACACAGTTCTCCCTAACTGATACTAACAATGTGTTTTTAAGCATCTTCAACCTGCACTGGAATGACATAGAAGACGCCACAATACGTAACCTTCTTGAAATCAACAAACTCAAGTAACTCTGCAAAGAACAGACACACAACAAAGGTTCTACTCTCGATGCAATATTCACGAGAAGCAAGCTTGTCTCCCTTAGGTCCATCATGCCCATTGACTGGTTTGATCACCATCGAATACTATTCAATCTCAAGGCTCACCCCAGATACTACCGAACCCCCTCCTGCAAACCTGCACACTGGGCAACAAACATCAAACAAATCCCACTAACGGAGCTGGAATACAGGATCAGCGCCCAACTACATTCTCTAACTCTCCTTCACACTGTAGATAACCTCACCGCACACTATAGCTCAGCGATGACAGACGTTCTTGACTAAGTGACCCAGCTGAAACTAAAGAGATCCAGAAAACCCAATCTAGATCTTGGCTCAACTCAGACCTTAACAAGAGAGAAGACAACTAAGACTGACCAAAAGTCTATGGAAGCAGCACCCATCACCGGCACACCTCTCAATCCTCATATCCGAATGACTCTCCAACAAGAAACACATTCTTAGGGAAAAATACATTTTCCTTCACAATTAACTTGACTGTGCAAAGAATAGAAAGAGGGGGCTCTTCAACATAGTAAATAACAAACTACCCTTACTTCCCAACATAAAAAAAATAGCCACTAATGAACACTGTGAAGAAATAGCTTACTTCTTCACTGACAAAGTTGTGAAAATTGAACGATCTCTTATCCAATGCACAAATCTGACATCCCAGCCCACCTGCCCCAGTGACTCATAGGCCTCCACGGAAACAACCCCCATGATTCTACTAATGACCGGAGTACCACAAGAAAAAAAGTCATTAACGATCTCCTACAACCGAAAAATATTATCAAGTGCAGAGACTTCAAACCTACAACAGAAAGAGAAAATAAAAATAAAAGCAAACCTGAAACCCATATCACACACCATTGACCCCCTCCCACCTCCCTAGTACAGAATCTCAATCACAACATCTCCCTGCTTTGGACCAAAATCATCATCTCCTCTTTCTCCTCAGGCCGTGTACCTGACTCCCTCCAACTAGGCCATTGCACACAAATTGCCAAAGAAACAGGTGTGGATCACAATTTCTTCAATAACCTCAGACCTATCACCAAACTTCCTTACCTAGCAAAAACAATCGAGAAGTGTGTCCTTCTGCAACACATTGATGAAGTCAACCTCCACAGCACATTACAATCAGAATTCAGGAAAAGTTGTAGCACAAAACTTCTATGGTCAATATAGCAGGTGACATTCACAGATCCATAGATGAAGGTGACTCCTGCCTCCTAATCCTATTTGATTAATCGTTGGTATTTGATACATTAAACCATCCAGCGTTACTTGAGACACTCAAGTACTGCACTGGTATTAATGGCACAGTCCTCAGATTGTTCACTCCCTATCTGCAACAAGGTTCTCAACAAATACAAATCAACAGTTGTCTCTTGAAGCCTTCACCAGTTTTACAAGGTGTACTTCAAGGTTCACTCCTCACTCCAACCCTATTTAATCTTTTTGTGGAATCCCTCACAGTTATTTTGACCCAAACGGGAGTCAAATATCACCTATATGCAGATGATACACAATTCTACTACAAAATAACATCACCCAGAGACATCTGGTATCTGAATGCCACACTATTTAAGATACAAACCTTATTAAAAACCAATCACCTAAAGCTGAACCCTAACCATACTAAGCTACTACTCTTCTCCCTAAAAATGAATCTTTACCAATCCAAGTATGGCTCAAGAATTTGGATGCACTAAACTCTTCTCTCTCACTTTCTAACTCTGAGAAGTCCTTGGGCGTCACTCTGTACAAAAACATGTCACACTAAAAAATCTTTAAAAAATCAAACTGTTTATTCCCCCTGATGATCTCAAGACAGTAGTGCAAAAACTAGTTGTCTAAAAACTTGATTACATAATGCCATCATCACTGGAACTCCGTAAAATCACCTTGTTCCCCTAAGAACAATTTTCAAGCGGCTGTCAGACACATCCAGCACATCCATCGCACCCCATCTCCGGAAAGTCATCAACACCTCCTTCGAGACAGCAACCTTCCCGGAGAGCTGGAAGCACACCGAGATCAACGCCTTACTCAAGAAACCCAAGGCGGACCCCAAGGACCTCAAGAACTTCCGGCCCATCTCCCTGCTCCTGTTCCCAGCAAAGTTCATCGAGAAGACCTGTCAACGACCAACTGACCCGCTACCTTGAGGAGAACAACATCCTGGACACTTCCTAGTCCGGGTTCCGCAGCAACCACAGCACAGAGACTGCCCTCATCGCCGCCACCGATGACATCAAGTCCCTGCTGGACAACGGAGGAACGGCGGCCCTCATCCTCCTGGACCTGTCAGCCGCCTTCGACATGCTCTGCCACCACACACTACGAACACGCCTCCACAACACCGGAATCCAAGAGAAGGCCCTGGACTAGACCACCTCCTTCCTCTCCGGCAGAACATAGAGCGCCCGCCTTCCCCCTTCCACTCTGAAGCCACCGAGATCATCTGCGGCGTACCCCAGGGCTCATCCCTCAGCCCAACTCTGTTTAACATCTACATGGCACTGCTCACCCACATCGCCCGTGGGCATGACCTCAACATCATCTCCTACGCCGATGATGCCCAGCTGCTCCTCTCCCTCACCAAGGACCCCCACACCGCCAAAACCAACCTTCATGAAGGAATGAAGGCCGTCGCTGAATGGATGAAGAACAGCTGAATGAATCTGAACTCGGACAAGACCGAGGTCCTCATCCTCGGATCCACCCCTTCGGTCCGAGACGACTCCTGGTGGCTGACCGCACTGGGAACCGCTCCAACACCCACCGACCACGCACGCAACCTATGGGTTATCCTCTACTCCACCCTCTCCATGACTAAACAGGTCAACGCCGTCTCCTCCTCCTGCTTCAACACCCTCCGCATGCTCTGCAGGATCTACAAGTGGATTCCCACTGAAACGAGAAGAACGGTCACCCAGGCCCCCGTCAGCGGCAGGTTGGACTACGGAAACGCCCTCTACGCAGGAGCCTCGGCCAAACTCTTGAGACGGATCCAACACATTATGAATGCCTCTGCACACCTGATCCTCGACATCCCTCGCCACAGCCACATCACACCCACCTGAGAGACCTGCACTGGCTCCCGGTCAACAAGAGGATAACCTTCAAGCTTCTCACCCACGCACACAAGTCACTCCACAACACCAGACCCACATCCCTCAACAGACGACTCAGCTTCCACACCCCCACCCGCCAGCTCCGCTCCGCCGACCTCGCCCTCGCCACAGTCCCCCGCTTCTTAAGAGCGACCTCCGGCGGCAGATCGTTCTCCCACCTCGCCGCCAAGACCTGGAACACTCCCACTCTCCACCTACGGCAGACCCAAGACCTGCTGACCTTCAGAAAACTCCCCAAGACATGGCTTTTCGAGCAGTAGCAGCATTCCCCACCCCAGCGCCTCGAGACCCTCACGGGTGAGTAGTGCGCTTTACAAATGATATGATTGATTAATTAATTAATTCACAGAAATTAAACAGTTTGACCGCATCTCACCTGCACATAAAGTCTCAATTGGCTTGCCATCGAAGAAAGATGTATTTTCAAGACAGCTTGCATCACCCACAAAGCCCTTCAGACAAAGAACCCCAAATACTATCAAGAGCAGGAAGAGGCCGGAAACTGAGAGGTTCTAAATCATTACTTCTGAAACCTTCAAATCTGAAGAGGAAATCATCCTGGGCACATTCTTCCACAGGAAATGCTCCTAGGATGTTTTCTTACCTCAAATGGGACCTCAAATACTTACTGCTCAACAACTACTTCAACTCGCCCACAAGCTGATCCCCTAGCAACACAATCCTCCAATGCTGTGGCATGACTATTGCAGCCCATAATCTGTCAGTAATGCCATTACCTTAATGCTGTATTGTTATTTATTTTTCTTGACTGATTAACTAACTTAATACTGTATTGTAGCAGGGTTTCTGTTCTCCCACAGAACTGTGCACAGAGGATTGGAACCTAGGCGAATTAGGGTGACCCAAAACTCACCTCAGTACCCAACAAACCCCTTACCGAGCTAGCTACAGTGTCTCATTGGTTATAACAAACTCCCAATGTTTAGACAAACCAGAACATGAACTTACAATACCTCAGGTTACGTGGAACACATGAACACTCTTTCGTTATACAATCATTTCAAACCAGAACGTGGAGTAAATGAGGACACGTGCACATTTACTAATGCCGTTTTCTCAGACGCAGTATCTTAGATAATACAAGGAAACATATTATCAGAAGCAAAGTTATCAGCATAGTTACTAGTCCATAGAAAGCAAATGGTGACAGCATGTTAACATGCTGTAATGAATAAGGGTTTAGCAACACCTATTTCTCACCCTCCCTAACTCGCATATTATATTAATAGCTAAGAAGGTCTCTTTGGGTTTTAGCAGGGCGGGCCCATACCTCAAGATCCTAGTATGAAGAGATCACATCTGCTTCCACCAGCTCTCTCTGCATGCGAACCGCATCAAGTGTGTATCTGTGCTCCAAGCAAAGCAATATAAAACCCGCCTAAAGCCTAAAGTTGGCAGAAGCTGCACTTATGTTATGTCTATGAAGGTGCGGAGATCAGACCTCATAACAATTCTGTATCGTGTTATTCCTGAAGCTTCAGCACTCTCTGTACAGACATAGTTTATTAAGCAAAGCTGATATCAGAGCAATAACATATTATTCTCATGTAAACCACAACGGGCTACTAGGTTGAAAGCTAAATCAACAATTAAGTGTCGTGTGCAGAAGCAGCAAAAGGAAAAATGGCGTTTAAACATTTAATAAGCCTATGCTAACTTAACACATTATAAAGATAAACAGTAGCTATATGACACCCCCCCATGATCCGAGCACGGATAAGATAAGATAAGATAAGGGCAACTTCATGAGAGCAGAGTCCAAGAACTATGAACAACGTTATAATCATAATAAGTGATGGAAAAGACTACATGAACCAAAGCAAAAAGTCAAAATGTCAATTTCAGTATTCAACAGCACTCAAGTCAATAGGACTGGGAGGTGAAAAAATGCAAAGAAAAAGGTGTCATTATCATAAATCAATAAAGGTATTCAAGGGCAGACCGAATATGCAAAATATGCAGCAACAGCCTCCAACATGAAATCACCGTCTTCATCCGAAAACAGTTCAGCCATCCAATTCAAAAGAGGAAAAGAACAAACGTGTTCTCCCAGTACCGGAGCCTCTATAACCATCAGAGGACAACTCGGTGGGTTCTCAAGAAAGCTCAGTGCCAAGAAATCTTGCGCTGCTGCGAGAATGTTCCAAGGACCCATTAGTCCATGCATCGCTGCCAAGGCCATAATCCTTTCGCCAGTACAAACCAACTCGTGAGTAACGATGGGACTCATCAGCTGACGTCAGGAGAAACCGGTCCGCAGAGACACAAATCAATGGCCCAGTCAAAATCACAGCTTAGGCAATGAAACACAGGCTGGACACAGGTGAAGTAGGAAAATCGAAACGATAATCCATATGCCGTGCTTAAAATCGCAAGCGGCAGCGTGCCATAATACTCAAGCATCCGGTTGCGAAACAGCGCCAGAAGGGGCTGGGCGGCTCTTTCCACATGTGGGGCATCCATATTTAAGGAAGCAAACAACCACTAGAACGCCTGCCGCTAGTGCCAGTAAAACCGGGAATCCACCAAACAAACTCGAAAAAATGGAATGGAAGAAAGCAGGGATGACTCCAAATATTTTTTCAAATGAAGTTACAAGACCACTGCTAACTGTTTTAAAAAAATGCGCCAGCCCAGTTGTGGAGGACGCGTTAAAGATAGAATGAACCCTCTCGCTGAAATGCAACGGTAAATCAGTATTTAAAAGGGCCTGAACCTCAGTCCGGGTATTAGCTATGTGAAGCACGAAAGTTTCCCGAGCCGAACTCAAGGCCACTTCTTTCTGGGACAATAGAGCTCTTATTCTGCTCATGCCGTTGAACTCTGCTGTCAAGGTTGGGATGCGTGGCCAGATGGAAACATCCCTATTTTCATGTGTGGGTGGGTACAGAACATTCCTGCAGCAAACTACACGCTCAGTTACGGTTACCACATAAGCAACACCTTTAATTAACCCGCAACAATCTTCATTATTTAAAAGTAAATAACTTCCGTTTCCCAGCAAGGTAAATGTCGGGGTGATAGCAGGAACGGGAGCCCCTTTTAAAACACAGGCTAAGTTTGGCCGGTCCTGGTTACAAGAACCGTGCAATTGTATGTGCCTACACATTAGCGAGTGATCTGGTGTTTCTGTGCACTCCTCCCCATTCAGATAAACCTCCTGTCCGTCTTTTAAACATCTATAAGTGAAAGGAAGGGACCAGACTTCATGGAGAAACGCACTACCTAAGGGCTCATAGCGACCTATGGCAACATATCTCATACAATTTGTAAATTTATACAAAGCAAAAGGTAATGTTATCAAACCGTGGATAAGCCACGTTGCAGCGCTGGCCTCTGCCACAGAAAAAGGCAAGGACTCCAATTTCTCAATATGTAACATAGAAAATGAAGCATCTCGCATGGAAAGCAAGCGCTGATTGTCAGTCAAATTAAAGGGGGCAAAGAGAGAAGAAACATTCATGTAGGTCCATGGCACCTTGCCAGATTTAAGTGTTTGAAGGGTCCATGCAAATTGCATGATAGAACGTAATTGAATCTGACCATGGTACAACACAGACACTTCGTCATGCACAATATCCACTACAGAAGACACAATATTATCTAAAGTGTAAATGCGGGAAGAAAGCATGTTAATACTATTATCTACCACAGCAAGCACTTTTTCTAGATTGGCTTGATCTATAGCCCTAAGGCGTGTCGCCGCTTCAATCTGTGATGTCTTCCAGATTTCATTGTAAACAGCATATATCCACCTTTTTGACCTACCACTAGCCGGGCCTTTTACGAAACCATTTAAATCTACATCATCATGTAGCTTTGCAAGATGTAGTTTCACTGCAGACAATTTAGAATGTGTCAGACAATTGTGACATAATTTGCCCACTGAGTAAGTCGTAACAGAATGTTCAGATTCAAAACGTGGATCAGGTCTGACCTGTGTAAAGCCATCAGACAAACCCAGAAGACGTTGTTGGCACGAATCAGCACTTCTGTGCCACATCAGCCAACCTTTTGGATCCATACTGGATATGTTAAAGGATGAATTCAGCAATAGGGACTGTAAGTCCCTAATTGAAAACTGAGTATAATTACTCCAGCCAGAATATTCTTCTAACTCCGGGATAGTCGGAGAATTTAATTTTTTAGAAGTAGCCAATCCAAAGCATGTTGTTTGTGAAATAGAGGAATTCAAAAACAACATTTGATTCGGGATAAGACAAGCACGGTGCAAAGCCTCAGTGCCTTGTACCTGCCAGCTTTTAGAACCTCAAACAGATTTAAAGTCAATAGTTTCCTTCCATAATTCATAGCCGCCAACAGCCAGCTGATCAAGAAAGGACTTCGAGTACAATAATTTGGTATCGGTAAGTCTAACCTTGGACATAGGCTTCTGTGTCATTTTGAAATAAAAGGACTCGGGATTAGACTGATTGAAGTCAGTAAAATAAGTGTACTTTTTCAAAAAAGTACTTGAACTGCCTTGTTTAGGAGCTGGGCAATGCTCCCATTGTATATAATTTACAGTATTCCTTCTGGATGTTGTTTTATGCAAGAAGTGATTGCCAAAATGTTGAAAGCAAAACAAATCACCATAATTAGCAGATTCTAAGTACAAATCTTCCGCATCAAAGGCAGCATAGTATTTCAAATCAGAAAACAAAGACTCTACGGCCTGAACATCCCAATCATCAGAACGTATGTTTTGTTTCACTACATCCCCCATGTTAACTCTAAGCACATTAGAGAAATTAACAACCTCAGTAGGGCCATGAATTTGAAATCTAACGGCATCCCACACTATCCCATCAAGGACAGGCCAAGCAGTGATGTTAACAAATGTCAAGTCTCTTCTCAATCTGTGTGCAGAATGCGATGAGGAAAGGGGGGCCAAAGTTCCATTTAGATGTCGAATGCATGTTCTTTCCTCGACATAGTGTCCATTCATAATTCTGGAAAAAATAAAACAGAAACCCAATTGACATAAAAAGGTAAATTGAAAAAAGCACCAGCCAAATATATGTCCAACGGGTAACCAAAAAATGTTTTTTAAATAAGCTGGCATAAACTGCAAAACGCGAGGGTCTTTTCGAAGCATTGGAAACAGTGTCAAAAGAAAATCTGGATTCTGTTTCCAAACGTGCTTGCAGGTCAGGCATGGACAAGTCAGTGGGGTAAGTATAGTCTATTTCATCATGGTCTGTACCGGGCAAAGTACTTAATAAAGGACTGGAAATTGCAGGTAATTCGATGGCCACTTCAGTTTCATGATTAGAAGCAGTGGGCAAAACTGAATTTCTCACAATGGAAGGACAAGAAACCGCCGGTGTCATGCTAAGAAGAATCGGCCACTCTGTGTATCTTGACATTGTCAATTGAGATAAACCTATTTTCCTTACGACCAGGAAGTGGTGGTAAAATGACTGTTCTTGGGCCCTTCACTCCTAGCACTGGAACCAGAGCTCGATAGGAAGGACCAAATTCTTTCTTGTTATCGATCTTCTCTCGAACCAGTTCTCCAGCTTGGGGTAGCCAGCCGACTACCGGGATCTGCAACGCAACATCCGATGTGGAGGGCAAATGTTCCTTTGCAAGACTGTCTCTGGTCTTTTGTAGATCCTGTAAAACATTGCAATGTTCATCTACGTCAAAGGTTGTGGCGCGAGCCACGCAGTCTAGACCGTCAAGGTCAGGGACGTACATCTTGATGCCAAAGAGCATTTCGTATGGGGTCCGCCCACCCAGAGACCTTCTAGGGAGATTATTAAGAGCACTCTGCACGCCATTGAGGTGAGCCAGCCAGTTTCTGCCAGTGCCTATAACTCGAGCTGTCAAAGATTGCTTTAAATCACGGTTCATTCGCTCCACTACACTATTACACTCAGGTCTGTAGGGAGACGAAAACTTGACCTGGACCCCCATCGAATTCATGGCATCCTTATACGCCTTAGAGGCGAAAGCCGGACCCTGATCCGAATGGAAGGTACCACAGGCAAAAATCCCTACAAAGATACGCAAATCTCTAATGACAGTCCGTGAATCAGCGCTGCGATGGGGCCAGACCCACACAAAGCGTGTGCATGAATCCACTGCTACTAAGATGTACGTATACGCAGTATCAGAGGAAAAAGCAACACAGTGATCTAAATAAACACAACCTAGTGGTTTATTAGAAATGTACAACTGTGTCTGTGGCGGACGCGCAGCAGTCGAAGGTTTAATCTGCTGGCAAATGTCACAAAGAAGGACATAATCACGCGTCTGTTTGTACAGTCCCCGCCACCAGAAACGTTGTTGTAATTGAGTTACAGTGGCCGAGACGCCCGCATGCGCAGGCGCCACACCTTCATGTGCCGCTGTAATCAAGTCAGCCCTGCGAGCCGAGTTGGGAATCAAACGTTCTCCAACATCAGGAATTTTCACAAAAGGAACCTTTTCGGGACTTAAGTGGTATGTGTACTTCGAAGGGAACCCCGTAGGATGTTTACCTCCCTTCTCAGTGGCAGCAACAGCCGCCAAGATGTCACTATCAATTTTACTTTTGGACCGAGTAACTGCTGCAACTAAGTATGTAGACACCGCTGATTTTGCTGCTTCATCAGCAAGCGAGTTACCGACAGCGTGGACTCCAATACGCTGATGGCCGAGAGTATGAATTACAAAAACGAGCGGCAACGTAGCCTTAAGCTCCGCCACTCGAACCCAGATCATCTTGTGTTTTATTGTGCTACCCTTGGAATCACGAAAATCATTTTGAATCCAAAAGAACAAGTTTTCATTGTAAGACTGGACACAGTAGTAAGAATCACTCACAATAAGAGTTGTCACACCAGGATCTGCGTACTCCAACGCTAGTAAGAGAGCACGAAGCTCTGCCAATTGCGCGGTGCAGTCCCCTAGAGGCTGCGTGTGTACTGCCTTGGACTGGAACTCATCGTTCACCATGGCACCTACCACAATGGCGCATGCGGAAACGTAGGCGTGTTTAGAGCCATGCGCAACCTGCGCCGAACCATCAGTGTAAATGATGCAATGGAAGTCCTCCAAAGGTCGCATAGCTAGAGGAGCAGGATGAACAAATTCATACTGCAAGTACTCTTGCGACCGCAATGAGGCGTCAAAAATAAATGTGACATCCGTGGACGTCAAGGAAGCAGCCCATTGAATCCACCGAGGGTGCAAAGCTTTAGAATTCGGTACACTGGCTTTCGTGACTGCCTCCAAATGAGGACAGGGTGTAACAACCAACATGCGTTTCCCCTGTGACAGAGCTCGTTCCTTAAGAATCGCCATCTGCACAGCTGTTAAAACTTTCTCCACAGTGGGAAACCGCATCTCAGCCGAAGTGTACAAGTGTGACTTGTAAGCAATAGGTACTGTGTCTCCTTCATTAAAAGTGAGGTACGTGAAAGCCACTGTCCCAGGAATTATTCTTATCACCAGGTTGGTGTGGTTATCACGAGTCAGTAAGAATTTAGAAGCGAGCAGATCAGCCTGCAAGGATTGCAAGATGGGCGAGTGCTCAGGCAGCCAGCATGATTTGGAAAAAGTTGGTTGTATCAAAGCATACAAAGGCTTGATACGCTGGGCATATTCCAGAATGTATGTCCTTCCGAAATTTAAAAAGCCCAGTAAAGACTGTCATTTTTTCAGTGTTGTAGGAGCACGCAACTGTGCGCATTTCTCCAAGAAGTGAGGAGCCAAACCTCTACCTTCATTGTTGAGCTCATAGCCCAGAAACAACACTGTGTACTCAGCAATGTGCGATTTTGCAAAGTTAAATTTGTAACCCATGTCAGCAAAGGTACAAATAATCGAATTTACACGACACAGATGCTCCCAAATTTCGTCGTCCGTGAGATATATGTCATCCACATACGAGCAAGCATCTGGGTCGATCCTCTCCAAAAGAGAGACTATACGGGCGGTAAATATACCAGGACTATTCTTAAAGCCCCTTGGGAGACGCCGGAACTGTTTTTGGACCCCAGCGCATGTAAAACTGGTCCATTGGGAGCTAAAGCTATCCAATCTGTGGGCATAGAAACCGTTGGATATGTTAAGCGTTGTTTTAAAACGCTTACGCACTAGACTATCCACTAGGGCAGAGCCGTGAGTATTCTGTACTGCACAGTTACGGCAATGTGAGTTTAAATGCCGGTAATCCAATACCAAACGATACGATCCGTCAGGCTTGGTCACAGTAAAAAGAGGATTATTCATCGGTGACACACACGTTTCAATAACTCCCTGATATTCCAATTGTTCAAGGATTTCCGCGACGGAAGCCTTGGCTTCACGCCGAATGGGATATTGAGGTTGAGGCTGCGGCTGAGACCGCAAGGGAATTTCGTGGCAAGGGGATAATTTATCCCAACCACATTGGTTACGGTACAGAGCCGGTGCGAGAGCCCGAGCCCACTCTTCTGCAAAATGCTGCGCATGCTCTTTCGAGACAGTGTTCACGAAACTGGGGAGGATTACCTCCTCCCCTCGTGGCGCCGCAAGCACAAAAGGTGGGGGCCAGTCAGCCTCCGAAAGCAAAATATCATACGTAGACGAAAGATTTTCCCAAAATACCCCTCTGATGGTACGTTGTATGTCACCTTCAATTAACAGGACAATTTCACAAAGTCTATCAGGGGGAGCAAGTCTTGTATCGGCTGTTTCAATTACAACGTAGACAGCAGTCGCTGTCACCCTCAGTAGTTGACGCAGCGCCTCTCTCACTATGGTAATCTCCGCCGCGCTGTCCAGGAAGGTCAGAGCCAACGACAGATTCCGAAGACGCGTTCTCACTATCTGTGGCATATCGATGCGCTGTTAAGGCTGTGACTTTCTTTTTCGCAAACTGCGGTCTCTTTGGCGTAGAATCCTCCTGCTTTCCTGCGCCGTCTGCCTGGCGGGGCTGGCCACGCCCCTGTTGGCCACCATGTCCCCTTCCGCCTCCTCCTCCACCGGACTTCGGGGCCGATGAGTCCTGAAAGGAACGAGGAGAGCGTTGATCAGAAACCTGAAATCGATCAGGTGATTTAATCATCGCGCGATTGCGCAAGTCATAAACTCTCTCTGTCGGCGCAGAAACTTGTGGTGCAGGATAAGAATCCTGAGTCTGCTGTTGTTGCTTCCCCTGTTTCTGTTTTTTAGGCCAATTTTGTTTTTTGGACTTGGGCTGGACATCTGCTTCAGCAGACTGTCCTTGTGGTTGTTTTTTCTCCTTGATAGCAAAATACTTCAGACCTTTACTTGTGCGACCAATAGATATATATGCGGCCACAACTATCTTCGCCAACTGTCGGGGTTTTTCGGCATCAGGTAGAGCAGCCAAAGCATTCGACACCTGAAAGTTCACCGCATCTCCCTTAATATTGGAGAGTATGAGATCGCTAACAATCTCAAAAGAACCACACAGGCGCATACCCAATTCAACCGCTGCTTCCGGTCCGTGATCATCCTGAACACGTTTAACGATCATAGGCAGTACGGACATAGATGGGGTGCCGAAACACCTCCCTTAAACAGCCGCAAAAGTTTTCCCCCAACTTTCACAGTCAACGAGTTCAGGAGTTAAATCCTTAGGCAAAGTAATCGTCAACATTCTATGTTTATCAGCAGGAGTTGAATTCGGAAACACAGCTTCCAGTTGGTCAAATTTCTCGGCAAGCCAGAAAGGGAATTCATCTTTATCATCGGGGCGCTTACCAAAAACCGAATTGACCATAACCGGATTGAGCTTTAAACCGCCATGTTCCGTCTGAACAGCCGGACCCCCCGGGGGACCACCCGGGAGATGTCGACCTATGTATTGCACTAATGCACGAATCACGGCAATCGAAACAACATGTAGTCTGCGAATATCCGCTAGGGGACAAGCGCCGTGAATCGGGTGCGGGGTGAATCTACCCAACGCAGGCCAATTTTTGCCTGGAATGGACAAGGGACCCAACCTCGCAGCGGACAAAGAGTGGGGTCGGGCGCCATCAAACCAAATGCGATGCTGCCAATGATCAATAGGTATTTCCAGTGCCCTGTACGGTGTATATTCAGCCGGTACAGGTGAGGGTGTGTAGGTGTGGAACACACCAGAATTTACGTCCACTGCCGGAAACGTTACCCACGAATAAAACAGTTCGTAAGGGTACGCCGGATCTGCACACACCACTAAAATCACAGCTAAGCCATCCACTGGGACCTGGAAAGTCTGTAAATGGTTGCGCACCGCAATGCGACTATGCTGCGGGATGTTCACAGCCTGCGCCATGAAAACACCGGAACTACTGAAAAACAAAGGAAACTTTGTAGCACAACTGGGTAGTAATTCAAAGAAACCGTTTTAGATAGATTCAAGCTTGAAAAGACCTATTTCAAAAACAGGTAGGTTTTTCCGACACCACCGTTTTCCGGAAACGACAGTGAAGGGGTTAAGGTTTGAACGATATACTACTCGAGTGTCATGATATAAGACCACCAACGTTGGGCGCCATGTAGCAGGGTTTCTGTTCTCCCACAGAACTGTGCACAGAGGATTGGAACCTCGGCGAATTAGAGTGACCCAAAACTCACCTCAGTACCCAACAAACCCCTTACTGAGCTAGCTACAGTGTCTCATTGTCTCCCAATGTTTAGACAAACCAGAACATGAACTTACAATACCTCAGGTTACGTGGAACACATGAACACTCTTTCGTTATACAATCATTTCAAACCAGAACGTGGAGTGAATGAGGACACGTGCACATTTGAAATATTTATTTACTAATGCCGTTTTCTCAGACGCAGTATCTTAGATAATATAAGGAAACATATTATCAGAAGCAAAGTTATCAGCATAGTTACTAGTCCATAGAAAGCAAATGGTGACAGCATGTTAACATGCTGTAATGAATAACGGTTTAGCAACACCTATTTCTCACCCTCCCTAACTCGCATATTATATTAATAGCTAAGAAGGTCTCTTTGGGTTTTAGCAGGGCGGGTCCATACTTCAAGATCCTAGTATGAAGAGATCACATCTGCTTCCACCAGCTCTCTCTGCATGCGAACCGCATCAAGTGTGTATCTGTGCTCCAAGCAAAGCAATATAAAACCCGCCTAAAGCCTAAAGTTGGCAGAAGCTGCACTTATGTTATGTCTATGAAGGTGCGGAGATCAGACCTCATAACAATTCTGTATCGTGCTATTCCTGAAGCTTCAGCACTCTCTGTACAGACATAGTTTATTAAGCAAAGCTGATATCAGAGCAATAACATATTATTCTCATGTAAACCACAACGGGCTACTAGGTTGAAAGCTAAATCAACAATTGAGTGTCGTGTGCAGAAGCAGCAAAAGGAAAAATGGCGTTTAAACATTTAATAAGCCTATGCTAACTTAACACATTATAAAGATAAACAGTAGCTATATGACAGTATTGTTTCTATTTTCTTTGGTCGACTGTTACGATCCACACAAATCCTGACATGTAGCTCGAGTAAATTTATTTGCATAACATGTAAATCGCTGTGACACCTTCTGGTCTAGATAGTGCTAAATAAAACTCCAAAATAAATAAATGATAAACAAATAAAATAAAACATATTTTTTAATTAAATAATTAATATGTACTATTTCCATATATTTTTAACATTAATTTATATTTATTTATATTTTGAACTCTTTGAAATAATACCCTCCCTCATCTAGGCAACATGTACACTGCTACATTTGCTAAAATATCTCCCCCTAAATTGAGTTCTCCCTGCAAGCAGAAAGTTCTCCATATTAGCTGATTAAGCAGTGATCTTGTTATCAAAGTTATAATAAGATTTTATTGTCAACATTATTTGTTAATGGGGTTAATGCGGGTAAGGCATGATAATGACCAACTCAGACTTTTTCTTCTAGATTTAGCTGCTACAACCACCTGCATGTTCTTTTTTATATTTGTCTCAAAAACGTTTTGACTGTAGAAGGACTCACTGGGGGTGGGACACTTGTGCCAGTAGCTAGATTGTAGAGTTTGAAACACAAAGACCCTGTTCCAAATTGTGACACCTCTTTTTGATCGAAGATTGGGTGATTCTGCTTATATTGTTTTATTGTGGTTTAACTCCCCATGCTTAAATCTGTATGTTTAGTTGAGACAATATGCATTATGCAACATAAACATCTAGTGTACTATCCTAATTATATCCCTTCTTTACATCACATTATGGCTTCAGTAATTTGGTTTCAAAAGTACCTCACACACACAAAACAGCCTTCTTCTTACAATATTTTACACTTGGAATGCTGCTGTTCTGCTGCATTGTAAGGAGCTTTGATATGTGCTCTGTTTTCCCCTTGAAGGTAGATGTGTGTTTTCTCACATAGCTTAATTCGGAGCTTCTGCAATTAAATAGTCTTGAAGAGATGAGCTGAAAGTTGGTAATGATTTTGGGAAGATCTTTGTCTATATTTCGACAAACATAGAGAATAACACAATGAAGTTGGCTGCTCCCTTGTATGGCTCCATGTGCCACCAGTCATCTTGCCCAGCCTGGTCGGCATCAGGTCTCCGCAGCCTGACATCAAGCTGTGACAAAGACTCCTGTGCCTAGTGCTGCCAACCGTACCCACTGTTGAGCCCTTGAAGGGCCGCACTGCATCCACCACCATACTGCAGCTTGCTCGGTAGATCAGTCACTGGGATCCACCCGAATCACGAAGCAGAGGGAGCTGGTTGGCACCTCTGGCTGCAACACCCTCAATGGATCATTTCCTGTGGCATTGTGCCCCCCATCATGGCAGCAGCAGGGGCCTCAGATTGGAACTTCAGACTCCTCCCCTAATCCCCAGCTGCTCAGTGACCTACCATTCAGGCATGGCCCCATAGTGAGGGCTTCTAAGCCCAGCTCAATACACTGGTCTCAAAGCTGTAGTACCTCCCCTCATCAAAGCACGGTATTCATGGGGGTTGGAGCTAGAGGCCATGCTCTTGATGCGTGAATACTTTATTGTGGCCTTGAGGCCCCTAGATCAGATAGCGCCTGAGGTTGGACTCCACCTTACACCCCTCAGCACAGGATAGATACTTGCCTCAGCACTTTCACCCACCCCAGCAGCTACATATAGGCCAGCTTTCTCTTTGCGGAGGAAACAACTGCTTCGCATCTGTGATGGTGACACCCCCCTGGTCTGCTGCCTGGACACTCCTTACTTTCTGTGACGTACAGTGTTTGCCTCTTCACTGAGTCTACTTCACAGGCTCTGCAATCGCAGACCAGTGGACCATGGCTACTGCTGCACCTTACCATACCATGGTTACTGCTTCGCCTTGCTCCGATTTCCTGATTCTGACATCCCAGCAGGAGGAGGCCTTACCTGGCTTAGGCCACCACAGAGCCCTAGAAACCTACTCAGCTCCTTACCAGGTGGTGAGCTGGGACAGAGACCTGCCAGGCCTGCTCTGTAACAGAAGATAAAGGCCTCTTCAGGTTGGCCCCTCTGATTTCGATACCTTCCTGGACATTGGTTCCCCCACAGGACTTAGTCCCATCTTGAACGTGCACTACTTCTCTCGGGATTCAGCTCTTTAGTGTTGGAGAAACAGCCCCCTGCAGGGCTTTCTACAGGGACAGGGGACCCTCCTCTGCTAGTGGCTGCACCGAGCCCCTGACGGTAGTACTCTACTCTGGCTCCACACAGGCCTCATTGAAGCAGATGGGTACCTGCAGATCTAGAACATCTTCTGCTTCATCGAGGTGCCCATTTGATGGCCTGCAGCCGTGCACAATGGTAGAAGGTTGCAGGCTGTCTACTGTCTTGGGTCTTTTTAGAGGACCTGCAGTGGCCCTTTTACACTGCTTGCTTCTCTCTTGTTATGCATGTTGGCCCACCGACTAGCGGCCCATTAGCTGTTGTTCATGGAGGTGGTGCGTCGGACCCAACCAAATCTAAAGACGACAACCCAATGTGCCCCTAGGTCAACATGGAGACACTCCTCAAGGAAATATGGTCCATCTGGCCACTCTCACCACTATGCATGCTAAGATTACTAAACTCACATCAGAGGAGAAATCCATCCGGCAGGAAATGTTGACTATACGATTGGACACAGTGGACCAACACCTAGACGCAGTCAAGACCCAATAAGAACGTTTCCCTGATTTAGGATGAGGCACTAAATTTCAACACTGAAAAGTGACACACTTGAAAGAGAGAGTGAGGAGAGACAACTGCCGGATCTATGAGGTCCCAGAGGGGTAAGAGAAGTCAGACATGATTGCATACCTAACATATTTACATATATACATACATACATACCTAACATGAGTTTTTTCACCTCTGCTTCTTGCAGGAAATGCAGTTCCAGAGAGCACAACAAGTTCAGTCATACCATACATCTGATACTAATACCCCATGCCACAACACCCTATCATTGTTTGCATGCTGCGGCACCAACACACCAGTTCTATTCAGCAAGTGGCTAAGAAGGCGACAGAGACTCCTATCATTGACTGTAACAAAATGTAGCTCTTGGCGATGTTCGGCGCTGGAGGTGTCAGGCCCTGAACAAAATACAGCGATATTAAATATGGCCTACTAGAGCCAGCAAGGATGATGGTAACGAGTGGCAGTGGTAAATTTTAGCAACGCGTCACCCACGCACATTCACTTACACCCATACATTCACAAACACGTGCACACACACATTCACAACACTCACTCACACATATACATATATTCATACATACATAAAATCTCGCACCAAACATCAAAAAACTTAAAACTTACCTTCACTGCAACTCTCTATGAGGGAAGACTCGAGATCTCAGGGGGTTTGGGAGTCCTGACTTCTCTCAATGAAGGAAAGCAGCAGTCTCTCACTCATCACAGAGTGGGATGGGGTCATTCACACTGCTCACCCAGCCCACTCTGTGATGAGGTGTCACTGATTGTAACTGGACCCTGGGCACGTCAGGGCTTAAAACTGAAGCGCCATTGTTCAAGGCAATAAGTGACACTCCACCTCTTCATGACGGGGAGGCCTCAGGGCATTTTGCGTGGCTGAGGAGGTTACACCCAATCCTGGCAAGGTTAAGTTCGGGCATCCAGGCGCATGAGCATTTAGCGCATGTCTATCTCTTGGCTGCCTGACCTGAACTAGAAGAGTGTCTGTCAGGCTGAGCTTTGCTCAGTCTGATAGCTACTCTTCTTTGTGGGAAAAACTTAGGGGGCGTGGCCCCTCTGCCCATAAGGACTGGCACTGCTGATGGGAACAGTGGATGGGTGGACCAAAGAATTCTCCAACCTAGGCGAGCTGGAGGTGTTCCTTGACTCACTAGATGAGATTCTGACGAACATGGTTTCCACAGCACCCATGATACAATCGCAGCAGGATGACTCCCTCCCCCCAGGAAGCCCCCTAAGTATCAACCATGACAGCAGCATATGGGAGGAGGCCTTGGGAGCCTCCTCCCACATGCTGCTGCCTGCATCATGTGGTGGAAGTGCTGCATAAGGGCAGGGACAGATAAATCCCGATCCCTAATGAAGGACATGTGAGAGGCTGTCAGGGAGAATGAGGAGGGGTGACTATGTCATTTTCTTAAGTTTGATGTTAAATTGTACTCTCTGGGTTAATTTGTTAAAGTTCCTCTGTTGCACTGCATTGTCTGATCCAAGCTGTCCTCACTGTCTCTCTCTCTCTCTCCAGTCTCCTAGCCTTGCTCGGCCGGTCTCACCCCCTCCCCTGTTTCATTTTCGCTTGGCTTTCAGACGCAGGGGTCTGGCCGCACTTTCCACACACTGACTGCAGCCACAGTGGTCCGGGGGAGATGCTTTGATGTCTCGGTTTATGGAGCCTCTTTCTACCCCAGAGTAGTGCCTCCCAAACCCCAGGTGGGCAACGTACTCGTGTGCTCTCCCTAATGCCCAGGTAGCAGAACCTACAGCCCACTCCCTATCTCCGCCCACATGGCTCTTTCTTATTTCACAGGTCTGGTGGGTGAGGAGCATGTTGCCTAGCTGCTCTAGGCACAAGTTCGAGCTCAAGATCTAAAGTGAATAGCTAGTTTTCTACCGCCGTCCTTAGTGCATATCAGTCCTCCCCCATTCCCTCTCCCCTTTTTTTCCTCCACTCATTCCATTCCAGGATGTCGGGTTTTAACCTCATCTGCAGGGTCGTCTTTCCCATTGGGAGACACCTGCTCCCGCGAGTGTCCCATGTCTTCTACAATATTTCCCTGATATTCTTGCGCCCTTTACGTTATTATCCCAAATGTCAATGGCTTGGACCCTACATCAAGCATAAGAAAATTCTTTGTTATCTCCCAACAAAACATACTGACATAGCATTACTACAGGAGGCACAACTGTCGTCAGCCCCTAAACCCAAACTTAAGCGGGAATGGATGGGCACTGTTATCAGTTCCAGCAGGTTGGTCACTGATGCTTATGAGCCTTCTAAAGCGAATGGATGCTTCAAGAAGAGCAGAGACACAACTCTAATTGGACAGCAACTGCTGTGCAATGACCTTAGGTGGATAGCGGGGGTTGATGGGTGTTAGCCAGATGACAAATACTGGAATGGAGTGTGATCATGGAATCGGTCTACGCGCCAACAACTGATAAACATCACTTACTGGCCCGCCTACCCCGGCTGTTGTCATCATGTGGGAGAACGCCTGTCCTGATGGCATGCGATTGAAACCTGGCCCCTGACCTGACCTCAGACAAGTCTGGAGGTGTGGATTCTCATCACCGGGCTGATAGAGCCTGTTGGACCTGGCCCTCCTAGCAGAGTCGTCCCCAAAACTTGTGCCTTCCTCCTCCTACTTTTTGCCGAATTCGCTTTATTTGGTCTTAGGGTTCTGTGAACTTTACAACTGCTAACCAGTGCTAAAGTGCTTGTGCTCTCCCCTTATAGCATGGTAACATAAGCTTATACACTTTTGGCACAATCAATTCACTTATAAGCCCTTAGTAGAATGGCACTACATGTGCCCAAGGCCTATACAATAAATGATGCTAGTGGATCTGCAGCACTGATTGTGTCACCCACTTAAATAGCCCTTTAAATATGTCTCAGGCCTGCCACTGCAGAGCCTGTGTGTGCAGTTTTTAACTGCCATGTAGATCTGGCAAAATAAACCTTTTTCCAGCCCCAGACTTTACTTTCTAATACATGTCAGTCACCTCTAGGGTAGGCCCTGGACAGCCCCAAGGGCAGGGTGGAGTGTATTTAAAATGTTGGATATGTACTTATAAGTTTTACATGTCTAGGTAGTGAAAAACTCTTAAATTAATTTCTCACTACTGCAAGCAGTAGTGGCTTGTTAATAATGGGCAAAAGGGCTGCATACCCCCCTTTAATTAAGAGAGAAGCTAAGTGTGCTTAAAGCCGCACATTTAGTAAAGAGTGTATCACTGTTAGGAAAAAACAGTAATGTTACGCTTCTTGCTTAAGGAGCAGCAGGATGATATTTTTTGTTTTAAAAAAATCCTGTGTTTCTTAATCAACAGAGTAACATTACTGTCTGAGTGGGAGTGTCTGAAAAGTTTCAGTGCTCCGTCCATCATCTCCTTGTGTTTGCTTTGTTTGCCCTGAGTTGGAAGGGTATGCCCAAACATGGGTCCCTTGCTCACTCTGTCACTGGATTCAAGCCAGCCTGGCTGATGAGGGATGTTACCCTGAAACAGGTCCCAGGATGCTTATTTCCAGTCCAGGGAAGACCTGGCTTGGCAGTTCGGGCTCGACTGTTCCCACGAGGAACAGGGTCAAGACTGATTTGCATATGGCTGTGTCTGAACTGGGGTGGCAAAGGGAGCAAAAGAACAATGATGTATTCAACCCAGATCTAATAGTGACTCGGGGTGATTGTCTGAAAAGTTTCAGCGCTCCGTCCATCATCTCCTTGTGTTTGCTAACCTTCTACATAACCCAACTTATTGTCCTCCTGTGACCAGGGTGGGAACCACCATTCTGGGCATGTCTGGAGTGCCATCTTATTTCCACCCCATAATACACTATATTACCCCTATGCCTCACTGTAGGAAAGTAGGATCTGTTTTCATGGTCACTCCCACTTTTTGCTGGTGTCATTATGTTTTACTGACTAGTCTGACTGGGATCCTGCTAATCAGTAGCCAAGCCTCTGTGCTTCTTCCCTAAAATGGACATGGTGAGTACTTAGGTACACTCCAGATTGGCTACTGGTGTACCCTTTTAAATCCCTAGTATACGGTACAAAGGTACCCAGGGCATAGGTACACCAGGGGTCTCCCATCGGCTGAAGCATGTATTATGCAACCCATGAGAAACCCCTCAAATTGTGACTACAGGCCTGCCATCACAGCCTGGGTAAGCTGCTGCTAGCACCACTTACGACAGATATAAGTGTCCTTATATCTGAGGTCACTCTACTTAAAATCTCAAAGAAACCCTTAAGGCAGGCCTTTCAATTCTGAAGGCAGTGTGCTCAGTTCTAAGTGTAAGAGAGCCCCTGCATCAGCAGGACACCCCTATGACCCTCAGAGTCCATTCTCCCAGGTCGTCAGTTCATCAGCCATTACTATACATAGAGTGGCCATGCGCCATTACGCAATGGCTATCTCTAAACTAGCTGCAACAAACCCTGTCGTGTTTGGTATCAAACATGTTGGAATCATACCACCACACCGTAAATGGTGTGGGAGGTATGATTTTATGCACTGTAAAGGTCCTCCGGGAGGCCCTCTGTGCTCCTGGTACCAGTTTTCTAGACCCGGACAGCAAACTGTGGCAGCTGCCGACCAGAGACATGATTCTGCCCTGCTGCTGCTGAACCAAGCTTGAGTAGGGGAAGGCAGGAAAATAGACTTCTTCTCACAGGGAGGTGTGACCAACTCCCAGACAGGACATAGTGCATTCGGACAGGGTGGGGGCACCTGCCAGTGCCACTAGACTGCTTTGAAGGGCACATTTTATGCCTTCCTTGCATACTCCAGTTTAAACCAGTTCAGGGAGCCGTTGGCTTCCGCTCTGGCACAAAACTGGACAAAGGACATGGGAATATTCTCCCTACTGTCCAGACCCTCCTCTGAGAGAGACCACTGAATCGTCCCAACCCTCCTTAGGGTACTTAAGGGCTTACCAGGTCTCGGTCCCTGGGTTCATCACGGGACAAGATTCAGATCCGAAACCACTTCAACTTAAACCATCTGGGCACTTTGGACTTTGCTGGACTTTGCTTTGGGAACCGAGACAGCAACTGGGAACACTCCTGCTGCTCCTTTATCTCATCGTCCTGCCAGTCTTCGGCAATGTCTGTGCCTGTAATCCATACAGGATTCTTCACAAGGCCTGGGGACATCCAAAACACCAGAAGGAATCTCTCTTGGGTTGAAGGAGTCATTCACCTGCATCTGCAGGCACCACAACAAAGCTGACCGGTCTGCTGTTCCTGAGCTCCATCGGACTCAAAAATGTTCAGCAACAGAGGTGTTAGTTCTGCGTGTATTTGAAAATCACGGACTGGTCCCTTGTGCTTGTACTGTTTATTTAATGTTCTATGTAATGTGCTTGTGAATTTTGTTTTGCATTTTGTGGTGTTACATTACTGGTTATTGTTTTGAATGTTTAATAGTTCTTTGAAAAATATATGTGGCCCAATTGTATTGTATTGTATTGTAGGTGTTATTTATAGAGCGCACTGTGACCAAAAGTGGTATTCTGGCGCTAAACTATTTTGTAAGATATAGCAGATGGAAAGCTAAACAGTGACCGCTAGTGGGGAAATAGCCAGGTCTTCAGTTCCTTTCTAAATTTTAGTAGATCAGTTTGAGAGCGTAAGGAGGCTGGAAGTCTATTCCATAGCCGGGTCGTGTTCACCATGAAGGTGCGTCCCCCTTGTCTAACTTTCTTGTACCTGATCTCCTGGGCATAGTTACCATTAGCAGAATGGAGATTCTTGCCAAGGGTGTACTTTTTAATCTTGTTTCTAAGGGGTATTGGCTCTTCATTATGTAAAACCCTATGAGCAATACGTAGAGATTTGAAAACGATTCACTTAGTATTACCCCTCTGGAGATCAATGACCTGGCAGGAATATCGAGCAGAGGGTATAGCTTCCTAAGAGCACGGATCAATGCAAAGTATGTTCCAGTGGTTTTATTCACTTGTCTTCTAAAGATAATTCTTGGTCGATGGTCACACCCAAGTTTCATACTGCCACAGGATTACTCAAGGGCTTTTCCATGGGCAGCCTCCAGACGTTCAATGGTAGGGACATCGGGATTTTGGTGGAAGGCAGCAAAGAAATTCTGTTTTATTTCCATTCATCTTCAGTGAATTGGAGTTCATACAATCAAGGATGTCAACAATGCATGCTTGAAAGTTTCTTATAGTATCCTCCTGGCTATTATTCAATGACAAAATTAATTGGTTGTCATCCGCGTAGTTGATTAGTTTGATGTTATAAGTTTTTATGAGTGTAATCAAAGGTTTAATGTAGACACTAACCTGTTTACCGCGGCGGCAATTCCGCCACGGTGCGGGCGTTTGACAGAGTGGGCGGGGCTGCGTCAGTCAACGGTCATGCGCCGCACCCAGCAGGTAGTGCTTGCGTCGGCCAATGGCCGACGCGAGCACGGAAGGGGTTAAACAAGATAGGGCTGAGGGAAGAGTCCTGGGGGACACCATGAGTTGTTTTTCTGAAATTGGAACGAAACGGGGGAGAGATAAACTTGGTAGCAGTTGTGCAAGTATGACTTTAGCGAGTTAAACATTGGTACCCCCCACACCCGCTGCTGAGAGCCTGGATGTGAGGATATGATGGTTAACCGTATCAAACGCAGCCAATAGATCTAGGAGACAAGGATGACTGATTGTCCATTGCTGATGGTCCTCCTTAGCTCATCGGCTGTACAGATCAGGTCGGTCTCTGTTCCATGACCACCACGGAATCCGAATTTCTCCTCCTCAAGCCATGCAGAGTCTTCTAGACGTTGTGACAGCAGTGAACTTATGTGCCTTTCCAAGATTTTTATAGGGAAAGGGAAATAGGTCTGAAATTAGTCAAGTCTGTGGGATCAGAAAGAGCTTTTTTCAGCAATGGTTTTACCATTGCTTTCTTCCAGCAGCCGGGTAAATCTGGGTTTCCAGAGAGTGATTGCAGAGTTGTCGAAGGGGGCCTGCCAGCTCTTCTTCCCATACTAGCCACTGCTTTGGGGGCATAGGGTCCAGCGGGGATCCTGCTTTAATAGCTCAATACAAGGTTTTGAAATCTTTGCTGGAGATAGGGTCCAGTCTTGTGAGTGTCACCAGAGGTAGTTCGGCAGGGAAAAGATCTAAGGAGGGAGGGACAGGAAGTAGTTTCAAACTGTGGGAGTGTGCACTCGAGTGTGTAACAGTAGGTATATTATTGATCCCTTCCAAAATAGTTGTGATTTTGCTGTCGAAATATTCCAAAAGGTTGTCACACAATATCTGTGACAGAGTGATCACTTGCTTGAAGCGGGATGGATAGGTAAATTCTTTAAGAATTTCGAAAGTTTTCCCCGCTTTGTTAGGGGCAGCGGTGATCTGTCATAGATGTAATTTGCTCTGACCTTCCTTAGTTTGTTTTTATATTCGTTCAGTGCGCTTCTTAAAATGAGCTTATCCCTCTAGAGGTACCGGCGTCTCCATTTACTTTCCAATTGCCTACATCTGAGTTTCACATTTTTCAGCGTAAGATCGTCCCAAGGAGCTGAGAGCTTTTTTGATTTCTTCTGGGTAGTCAGGGGTATAGTTTTGTCTATACTTTTTATAATTTCCATTTCAAATCGATTATAGTTCACCACAGTCAAATCTGTTGATGAAAAATATGGAATCCTAATAAAGTGTTTGTTTTTAATTTCAGGGAGCATATTCCAAGCTCCACCTTCTATTAAATTTCCTACTTGCTTGACGAGGAACCAACTTTTAGCCAAGTGCAGATGGAAAGTAATCAGTGAATGGTCAGTCCAGCAAAGAGGAGTGATTTCCTCTATTGTGGTAAGATTTTCAGGGGATAATATGAGGTCCAGGGTGTGGCCCGCTAAATGTGTAGGACCAACGACCTGCTGTTTAAGGCCGATAGTTTTGCAGGTACTGCACAATTCCTTTTATGTTGCTGACAGGTTTTCTTCTGCCCAGAAGTTAAAATCTCCCAACAAAAAAAGGTTATTGTGCATAATCCACAGATTGGAAATATTGTCTAGGAAAGATGAAAGGGCAGAGGTTACGGCTGTAGGTGATCGGTAACAAAGGACTCCTGTGGTCATGTTTTCTTTCCTGGTCTTTTACTGAAACCCAAGTAGTTCAATTCCCTCTACTTCATCTATGGGGAAGATACTAAAGTCCAGGTTGTCCCTGTAGAGGATACCTAAGCCCCTGCCCTTTTTACCAACTCGGGGTTTAAGGAACCCTTTGAACCCATCTGGGAAGGCTTTATCTAAGTCAGAGAGTGAGTCTTCTGTAGACCAGGTTTCAGTGATGAACAGTGCAGCAAACTTCTCAGTGTCAGGCAATACGTTAACTTCCACCGTGTGTTTGGCAAGAGGTCTGGCATTCAGGAGGCCACAGGTTAGACTGGTTTTAGAGCCTTGTTTACTAGAATGCTTCTCAGTATAGCTATCATTATTTGGAATAATCTGCTTACAGATATGCATGAGTTCAGCGTATGTATAGCAGAGTCATTCTGGCTGTGTAGTACTGGAACTGGCAGCATGACTGAAGCTGAGCGCAGGCCATGCACTGGCGGGCACAGACGGGTTTGCCTTTGGCCCGCCCACTGCGCGCATGCTCCAGCCTGTTCCTAAATAGCGTCTGAGTGACGCTGATCAAGTCTGAGGGCGTGATGTAGTGGCCCCTCTGAGCTATGGGTGTCGGTATTGATCAAATTTTAAAAAGAGTAATTTGCTCTGTCAGCTCATTCCAAATAGCCCGGTCAAATAAAAGAACAGGTTCCCCCAATTCAGTACAGAGGTCTGTTTAAACCCCCCCCCCAACTAGATAACTAGATGACATGATAATAATGGTCAAATCTTGTTTGAAGAAAACACAAAAAGAAGTAAAATAAAAAATACACAGGCTTTAGCACAAAGCACTGAAGTCTCGTATGATTAATTAAGAAACGGTCTATCTGGACACTGTGTTAGTTAGTATCCTGGTTTTCTACAGCATCGCCCGGTCCTTACAGCTGCAATGTCAAGGGCACTGTCAACTCTCCTGCATCGGTGGCCATTACTCTTTCTTGCCCCCTGATCACTCCTGAGTGGCATGGACTCTGTCCCCTCTGCTTGCAGGTACCTCTCATCTTGAATCCAACTTTGGGTTCCACCCGACTCTTTCACCTTCTTTGCCTGCTGGATCTTTTCTGAAGTCCTCCATTGTGGTCTACTGCGGTTTCCGATGTCACTTCGCACCAGTATCCTGGGGTATCCACGGGTGTGGTGACTCACCAACTTTTCATCTTCCCCAGGGTGTCATCAGGGTCCGATGGGAAGGGTCCTTTTCCTTTAAAACTGCAACCGCAACGTACCCATTGACTTGCATTGATTATATGGTCATGTTCCCACACTGCACACTGCACACGGCCTCCGTGGGGTTCCTAGATACTCACCTTGCGTGGTTCCCTGCACACCTGACTCTTCTACATCTTCGGCGTCCATAGGTCGTATTCCACTATGTCATTATATGGTTTGGTCTCCCCCTGGGGACCACTGTCTATTTGTGCTACTTACGTGTTCTATTTCCAAAGAATTTCTGTGTATAGTGTTATATCCCCGGGGAGGAGATATTGCAATGTGTTAGTGAGTGTTTTATAATAAATACATATTTTTATAACTACACTGTATGGTTCTTTTTCACTTAACCTATACCATAAAATTAAGTAAAGGTAAAACAAGCTGCTTTACACTTCTTCTGACCTAAACCTGAAGGCTGTTCTCCACATCCGCCTCTTAGAGAGCTTTCTAAGGTTATTTAAGACCTCTAAAATCACCATAAAGGTTGTATGGATTAGTGCAGGGTGCTACACTTACATAAGTGAGCACCATATACTCAGCCAGCCTCATACAGTCACCAACATGAGAGGCATGTCCAACCTAATTCTAGTGGTGTTAGTGGTGGCTTGGCAGGAGGCACATGCCCTTATGGGCTTCTCCCACTATCTGCTTCAAAAGCCCCTTTATGGACCTATGGATCATACTGCTTTTTGCATCGGCAGGCAGACGTTCTACTGGGTGTCTTTGTATGACTGCGGTCTACACTGACTTGACCAGATCTCCAATGGTAGGGCACTCAAATCATTTGAGTCCTTGATGTTGGAATTCGGATGAGGCCTAATGATCACTGGCCCCATCACCAGCTGACCCATGCCACCCGGGACACCTGCAGTCTGCCCCCAGTGGAGCTGCCTTGGTCACCTCTCCTCAAGAATCTCCAAACTCCGGGTAGGTTCAGGGGTGCAGTATCTGGCCTCTACATGGTCCTCATCAAAGTGCAGCACTCACTCCTGTCCCTCTCAGATATAAGACTCGGGAGATAGCACCTACTGGGGAAGGTCTATACTCCAGAGGGTTGGGCATCCCTTGTACTCTTTCATGACAAAATTCTTTGGGAGCCCTGGGGACATTCTTATATTTCAATAAATTGCAGGACTGGTACTGGTCCCCCCTAGAAGCTCCAGAGGGCTAAACTACTGCGCTATCACCTTTGCTGGAGATGCAAAGCCCATCACTGTGTCTTGCTCCATATTATGGGGTCCTGTGCTGCTATAGCAGCCTAGTGGACATGTGCATGGGGTAGGATTTAACAACGTTTCTCTAACACAATTACACCTTCTCCTCAGCTTGCCCTCATTTACAACATCTCGGACATCCCGACCTAATATGAATAAACGTTGGGGCTGGCCACCGAACTAGCCATAACCAAGCTGTGCAAACTGCTTCACTGGCGAAAACCCACCCTACCCTTAACCACATCGATGCTATGCATTTTCCCCTCCTGTGCTGAGTTTTTCACATTCCCTTTACTCATGACGAGCTGGGCTCGTCATGAGCGTGCGAGGAGGCTACCTCATGACGAGCCCAGCTCGTCATGAGCGTGGAAGGGGTTAATCACTGAATGGCTGCTTGGCAGTCAGTGATTAGCAGGCCTGAACGAATCGCATACAAATTTAATGAATAAGAGCACGTTTTTCATTCTACCTGGGTTCCTTTCCTGGAGAGCCCAGCTGCATCCATTACCTGAGAGCACAATCTTGATACGTAACCTGCCAAGCCAACACAGGTGATTTAGAACTAAAACATATGGTCACGGGTAGACTCCAGCAGTGATGATATGCTTTCCCCTGCAGCTCTCATATTTACTTACCATTGCCCCTTCCCTTCATTCTCCAGCAAGTGACACTGCAGGAGTCTATCTCAAAGCTATGCCTTTGTACTGATACCAACTCCTTTCTCCTTTGGGCCATCAGACTCCCCCCATGCTACTCCCTCTCTCCACTGCCCATTCCGTTCCTTATTCCTTGTTCTCAAAGACCTTGTCGACTGCCGCCCTTATGGGGATTTTAGGATGCTTAGATACACTGTAGACAGTGGTGGCTCCTCCGCTAAGGCGGAAGAACGTTGCCCCACTGCTTGTTTGCATGTAAACAAAGGTAAAATAAAATGAGAATAACTTGCGTTATTATCATTTTATTTTCTCCTTCTTCTACAGCTTTGCGTGAGGAGGCAGGGCAGGGGAGGAGTGGCAGAATCCTCCTAAGTGTGCAATGACTGCTTGGCCGCCCCACTGGGCTGCCCAAAATAGTCTTGTGCACTTCACATGTTCTCCATGCAGGCTGCATTACTGCCTGCATTGAACACATGCCAGGGTTTCCAGTCAGCGTCTGAGTGCCAAAACACGGCGCTCAGACCAATCACAATGCTGCTAAGGCAGCGTTGTGACTGGCTGACTGGGAGCCTGGGTGTGCTCACTATTGAGGCCGAGAGATAGATGTCTGCGGAGGAGAGACACAGCGAGGAAGAGCCGTGAAGTTACGTTTTTTTTACCAGATCCCCCGCGTCCTTCCCCTCCCCCCCATCAGCGTTGGCCGCCACTGTCTGTAGATGCCCTGGATGGTCTGTCTCCTTCCTTACAGGAGCTTAGATGTTGTATCTTTGTCTGTGCAACAATTTTTGGCTGTACCCACTGTACTGCACCATGGATACGTACTGTCTGGCTTCCTTTGTGCCTCTGTGTCCTCCCAATGGCACTTATGTTGATCAATTGCTAATAAACAAACGTTGCAAAAAAAAGAAAAGAAAGAAGGAGCAAACAAACACGATACAGAAGCACAGTTGAATTTACTGATGCTGTGACACCAGACACCGGCTAGGGCATGACCGTCCTTTAAGCTGTTGTACAGCCTCTTGAAATTGAGGGTAGTGAACAGTGAACGTCCATGTGTGTCTAACTACCTGCCAATATGTAAAAAAACTGGTATTTACTACATCATCAATTCCTTCCTTGAGCACCTATAGAACGGATGCTGCTGTAACACCACTTTGGAGAAAAGCAATGCTGAGCCTGAGAGTTAGGAAACTACTGCCCAATATGTAAATTGTCATTTTGCCTAATGCTGTAGGAGATCATAGTTGCTAATGAAATCCACACTTTCTCCTTAAATGAAATGTTCTGCAAAACTCCATTTAAGAACGATTTAAGCTTGCTGGCCTCCTTTTGTACCTTAATGTTTTTGCAAATCTATGCCACCTGACAAATACGATTTTCAGTTAGGTGCCAGATTCAAACCCAGGTGTCCATTTCATAACTTGATAGCCATGGAACTGAAACACATTTTCCCTTCAGTATTTATCAAAACCTTTGAATCATTTATAGTTTATTGATGAGTTTCTTTGGGAGTCATGTAGAAATTATATTGTAGTAGTCTAAGTAATGTATCACCAGGGCTCATCAGTTCCACTCAGTGGTCGGTGTAGGAGAGCATGAAGAATTTAAAGGGTAGTGAGAGTCAGTTTAATGCCTGTCTCTTGGGGACTCAATAAGCGCTACAAATCTCACAGCAGTCCCTGGTTCCATACTTTCATTGTGCTGGATGGAAGTGCTGCTGAGTTAGGATCCTTCAAGCAGTAAAGGGTCAATTTTTAGGTCGAGCATTCGAGACCTCTTGTCTATACTTTAGTATATACATATATGTGTATGTACTTTGTGGGCTCTGGAGATTAGCCCTAGGACTTGTCTGTTTCCGCGTAGGGACTTTTTTCCTGTTCAACTGCCTCTATTTAACTGTCTTGATAGCAACCAACCAGTAGAGGTCAGTAAAATACCAGAATTGCTTCCTGCTCAGGGACTTTCTTTTTAAAAATTTCTGGCAACTAACTCTATTTAACTTTCTTGATAGAAAACGACCAACAGAGGTCAGTAAACTACCAGAATCACTTTAGCATTCTCTATATTCCAGTCCATAGAAATTGTCTTCCACGAACACCCATTGTCAATAATGTTTTTCTTAAATCTTGTAATTTCAGTGCTATGAGCACCGAGGGCCTTGATTTTATATTAAAAACGGAGCTTTAGACTATACCATTTTAATTTTTTTATTTTTGTGATTTGTAGAGTGCCCGAATCACCCCCATCGGGGTATCTTCGCGCTGTGACTGCTCGTGACCAACGCAGGAGAAAGATTCAGAACAGTGACGTTTTCAGCAGTTTTCTGAAGGGCAGGAAGTTGGTATATTGGTGCAACTGGATGGGGAGTTGGTTTCAGTAGGGTGGGGCAAGGTGGGAGAAAGCTTTGCCGCCCATGCGGGCTAATTTTAAGCGTGGGGTGTGGAGGAGTTTTTGATGACTCGACCGCAAGGGCTTGGACGGTGTTTATCTGACCAACTTTTCTGTCAGTTATCCTGGGCCCATGTTGTTTAGGGATTTGTACACCATACAGCAGACTTTAAACATGATTCTCTTTTTTACTGGAAGCCAGTGTAGTTTTCGAAGTAACAGAATAGATGCGGTTCTGGGAGGGGCATTGGTCACCAAACGGGCTGAGGTATTTTGGACTACTTGTAGTTTTTTAAGGGAGGTTTACTTTCCAGAAATCAACAGGGCATTGCAATAGTCCAGGCCACTAATGATCAAAGCCTGGCTTGGGGTTTTTCATGTAGCTAGTGGCAGGAGAGGGAAAACCCTTCTGAGGAGGCCGAGTGTGTGATAGCATGCCCCAGCAGAAATGTTCACGTGCTCCTCTAATGTTAGTTTCTGATCTAATCCCAGTCCTAGATTTTTCACCACCGGTTTAGGGGGAGGGGCTGATCCTAATTCCCAGGACACCAGGTGGGGGACCATCTTACTGTTGCTTCTCCGAACAACATAATTTCGGATTTTCAGTGTTAAGTTGAAGGAAGTTTTCTCTCATCCAATGCTTGATGCCATTCATAGCCTCTGAAAAGGTGGATTGAATGTTGGGGTCAGATTTATCAAAGGAGAGGAGAAGTTGCATGTCATCTGCATAAGAGATAGGAATGAAACCTAATTTCCTCAGTAGGCTGGCCAAGGGGGTAACACAGATGTTGAATTATGTGGAGCTCAAACAAGAGCCCTGCGGTACCCCTTGGTGACTTTAGTGGTCTGTGAGCGAAAAGAGCCTAGATTGATGGTTTGGGTTCTATCGGCTAGGAAATTGGTCTACCATTTCAAGGCCTTACCCCTGATGCCTATGTCCTGAAGACGTTTGAGCAGGATCTGGTGGGAGTTGGTATCAAAACAACAGACTGGTCAAGCAGCACCAGGAGTACTGCCCGAGCATTGTCCGCTAGCATTTGGATGTTATCAGTGACTTCCACCAGCGCTAACTCAGTACTGTGCCTGGGTCGAAATCGGCATTGTTAGTGGTCTAGATGATTAAAGGATTCAACAAACTCAGATAGGTGTTTGTTTATGTGCTTCTCTAAGAGTTTTCTGTGTAGAGGAAGCAGAGAGATTAGACGATAATTAGCAACATCTTCCGGGCATCTTTAGGGTTCTTCCTGATGTGGATGATCTGAGCCGCTTTCCACTCAAGGGGGAGGCTGCCTTCCTCCTTGGAACTATTAAGGAATGAGCAAATGGGAGCAGCAAGTGTCTTAGATAGCATGGCAGAGGTATTGGCGGGTATGGGGTCAAGTGGGGACCCTGATTTGACTATTTTTAGATTTGCCACTGAAAGGCAATATTTCTCTCCATGAGTTCCCATACCTGGCATGTCACACAGCTTGGTGCTTACTTTCCCTCCATGTTAAAGAACAGTAGATGTTCCAGCACCCAGACTAATAGTTAAATACATATAAGGTCCCAAAGGCGAGACTGGTTGCATTGCAAATGCTTGTTTAACTGATTTCTTCTGTAGGTTGCCATACTGATAATCCTTGATTTAAAAAATATTAGCAAATGCATCATTAGACTCCCCCTTCATCTAATGCCTTAGAGCCATTCACTACTGGGTGAGCCAAAAGGTCCATAGACTCTACCTAAAATGCTTGTTGAGTGATGATCCTTAGCATTGCTTCTCATCCATATCCGAGTTACCATTGCTCTGATTATGTTTAAGGTTTATTATTCTAACAATATTCATGTGGACCTACCGGGCGATCTAATGAGATGACTACAGAGACTCCGGAATACGGCTGTCATGGGAACAGCATTAAGGGCACTCATCACACCAGTCATGAGACACTCACATTGGCTGTTGGAAAAGCTTACTATTTCAAAATTCTGTGTAATGAGGAGTGAATAAGGAGATGTCCCTCTCACACACTGTTTTTTTTTTTTAGGCAAAGGGATGCATCATAATATATCAATCAACTAGACAAGTCATCTGTTTGTTTCAGAATCATCCAGATGGGACAACATATCAAGGTACCAGAAGAGTAGAAGGGGAGGTCATTGTATTCTGTACTGACCCCTTCACGGTGGAACGGCTACAGCACAGTACTGATGCAGTTAACCTACAAAACTTGTGTACAAACTGAAAAAATTATGATTGATACTTGCTCAATCAATTAACATGACAGCATCACGTCGCTGTGACAGCAGTAAAATACCCAGAGTTGAATGTGTGCTCTGCAAACAAATAAACATAAAACTTAAATAAACGAATTAATGTATTCATTTATTTCGCTATATTTAATTGAAAAGGACCAAAATAGATCAGCAACTCGTAAGGTTGAACAATGAAGTCAAGCCAAATGTACCTGGAAAACTGGATTGTGATGATAAAATAATCCATTATTTTGTATTTCGTATCGTAATTGTACTGTTTCCTAATAATGTAAACTGCAGGTGAGACTAGCACCCAACATACTTACACTCGTTATAGACCTTGGATTATAAAAAAAAAATGACGTACGGTTGCACACAGAGCACTACAGCGAATGCGCAACTCTCTGAACTATTTTATTTGAATATTATGAATATTTATTTTTTGTAATATTGCTAATGATTGAAGTTGGGCTCTATAAAGTAATTGTAATTATTTGTAAGTCTGCAGTGCCATCACAGCGGTAGTGATGTCGACCGATAAGAGACAAATCTATTAAAATGTATTTCAATCTTCTTTGTGAACGTGGAAGATAACACAATCTTTTTCTCCTTCTTACCCTCATCTGACTTGCATTTTATTATGTAACCGTAGGACGAAGAGCTCCCTAAAGCTCACTTCACTGGGTGTGTTACCAAGGAAACAGCGTCAGCATCAGGCTCGCCATGGCAACAGCAGAGAGCTCCTTTTCTGCCATCCCCTGTTGGGACATAACATCAAAAACACAATGGCGGCCTCCTGAGAGCAAGTGTCCTCTTGCCATCCTATCAACGTTCCAGGGGGAGCAAATTGGCATTTTAGACGGAAATCTATCTGACAGCAAAGGCAATGCAAGCACATCTCGTAATAAAACGGCGTTAGCCATAATTAACCAATAGCCTAATCTATCAGTCAAGCTGCTCTTTCAACGATTATTACACGAGCCCTTGGTTCCTGTGCTGTCAAAGCCCATGAAACAGAAACTATCTATTGTGCACAGTGCCATCTCGATACAAATCATAGGGACCCTCTATTATTGCTTTTTATAACAAGCATCTGCAATGCAAAAGGTCTCGCATCTACGCGAGTCTGAGCAATTGGCATTACACATGCTTGAAGGCATCTCTGAGTTGCCCTCTTCAGCCCCTGAAGAGCTCCGTTTGCTACGAGTCAAATAAACAAGACGGTGGTCACAACTGCACAGGAGACACCCTCCTGCAGTAAGAGAAACTCATTAAAGAAAATAGTGCTTACAGACAAAAGACAACATACCTTGTGACAACTGAAGTAACAGGGCCAGTCCTCATGAGAGGTTACAAATGAATACAAGGTGGTACTAAGGAAGGAATAACTAGCCTATTAACGAATCAGAAGCCAGCATTTACGAAGGACCATGACACATGTGCTGCCCAGGCTCCACCTAAAAATGTATTACTATGGTGGGGTTATTCTTTACATTGATCTGTACAATTCACCACCTAATACTGTGACACTTGAACTCTCTCTTCAGACCAGATGAGCAAGGCTTTAGGGAACCCGTCTGCCTTTGTCACTGTGTGTTCATGTATTACTGTCTTTAGGCACCTACACCATGGGACAGTGCTGTATTTTTCCTATGACGCTTGGTCATCAGGAGATGACGGCTAGGCTCCTGAACTTTCTTGAATGCAATCACATACTGGCCATGTTATGAGGTAAATGCACTAAGTGCAACAAAGTCATCGCAGTTTTTCCACTCCTGTGTTCAGATACCTCTCTTGCCCAGGCTCAGGCCTTCTTTCAATAAGTGCATCAATATGCCACCAAATGCGTTCTTAAACATAGGTAAACTTTGTACATGCTGAAGCAAGAACAGTCATACCCAGGTTACTGGGTTTCAAAGGGGCATATTACCAACAACTAGCGATAATTATCGCTATGTTAGTTTAGCGACGATATTTGTATCGCCGAGCTGCGGCGATTTTTATCGATTAGGAGCCTTGATATTATCAAGGTTTATCTCCTAAGCGATAAAAATCGGCCGCAATGCATGAATATCGCTGAAAAGTCAGCGATATTCATGCATTACCGAGCTAATGCTCTTAGCCATGTTATCCACCTACCATTGGATAACATGGCTAAGAACTGCTCAGGGGCAGGTGTTAGCTTTTGGAGATATTCACGCTTAGCGCGGATATCTCCAAAAGTTGGTAATAGGAGATAGCGATGTTAGCGACTGTTTCCAGTCGCTAACATCTTGGCACGCCCACTTTGCATGTCATTAGTGATAAATATCACTGACATGCAAAGCGGGGCCCAAGATGGTCGCTATTTCCTACTAGCTGTCGCTAACTGGTGTTAGCGACAGTTAGGTAATAGGGAGATAATTTTATCTCCGCTTTCTTGGCTTTTAAAGCCAAAAAAGCGGAGATAAACCCCCTTGATAATATGCCCCAAAGTTTCCAAGTTTGTTAATCTTTGTTGTTAATCTTTGTTGTGAAAGATAATTTTATACATATATTTCCTATGCCATTTACAATTAATCATCCTTGCTGTAAGCATTGCTACTTCAAAAGAAACACTGCCCATGCTTACTAGAAGCATTTCTTATGCAGAGAAACACTGCCCATGATAAGTGTGAGCATGGTTAATACGGAAGAAACATTGTTCATGCTTACTGTGAGGACAGCTACTAAAGGGGAATCATTGTGCATAATTATTGTATGCATGAATAATACGAAAAAAACATTTAGCTGATAATAGTGCCTAATTTGCAAAGTGCATAAGAAAACCATAAAGGGTCTGTTAGATGTATGTGAAAGTTTAAACTTGGAAAATAAGAAATTATTAAAACCCCTCTTCCTGCAATACAATACAAAGTTATGTGCAAAGACCATCTATTTTACAGCGAGCTGGCAGAATTATGGTAGAAGCAACTGTGAACATTATGGATAAAGGGCCAGATTTAGGCTTGGTGAAGCAGGAGGAACCATCACAACAAACAGAGAGAGAGGGGTCATAGGGAAAAAGAGTTTAAAGACCAACTACTGGTTCACTTCCCCAGCTACATAGTATGAACAACAAACAAGAACCTAGGAGGTCTATGAGCCAAATATACTGGCCAAACTGGCATGTATTCCACTATGTCAGTGGGTGCTGCAGTCACCATTAAACAAATTCTAAGGAGCAAGAAAAAGGAGAGAGAAACACGTGTGCAGGAAACACGAACTCTGATGTATAGAGCTCACTCAAAAACTGGTCAACAAAATCCAGAACATCTATTTATGGATAACCATGAAACAAAGCGATACAAAAGGGGATGATGGACGGAGCGTTTGAGCAAATCAAACACTCACCCCCAGTCAACTGATCTGGGTTTAATCCATCACCATTCTTTAGTTCACTCAGCCACCCCAGTTCAGACATGGCTATATGCAAATCAGTCTGACCCTGTGCCTCATGGGAACAGTGCAGCCCGAACTGCCATGCCATGTCTTCCCTGGACCGGAAACAAGCATCCTGGGACCGGTTTCAGATTCATAATCCTCATCAGCCAGGCTATCTTGAATCCAGTGGCCAAGTGAACAAGGGACTCACGTCTGAGCATACCCTGCCACACTTAGGGCGAACAAAGCGATACAAAAGGGGATGATGGACGGAGCGTTTGAGCAAATCAAACACTCACCTCACCCCCAGTCAACTGATCTGGGTTTAATCCATCACCATTCTTTAGTTCACTCAGCCACCCCAGTTCAGACATGGCTATATGCAAATCAGTCTGACCCAGTGCCTCATGGGAACAGTGCAGCCCGAACTGCCAACCCATGTCTTCCCTGGACCGGAAACAAGCATCCTGGGACCGGTTTCGGATTCATAATCCTCATCAGCCAGGCTATCTTGAATCCAGTGGCCAAGTGAACAAGGGACTCACGTCTGAGCATACCCTGCCACACTTAGGGCGAACAAAGCGATACAAAAGGGGATGATGGACGGAGCGTTTGAGCAAATCAAACACTCACCCCCAGTCAACTGATCTGGGTTTAATCCATCACCATTCTTTTGTTCACTCAGCCACCCCAGTTCAGACATGGCTATATGCAAATCAGTCTGACTCTGTGCCTCATGGGAACAGTGCAACCCGAACTGCCAAGCCATGTCTTCCCTGGACCGGAAACAAGCATCCTGGGACCGGTTTCGGATTCATAATCCTCATCAGCCAGGCTATCTTGAATCCAGTGGCCAAGTGAACAAGGGACTCACGTCTGAGCATACCCTGCCACACTTAGGGCGAACAAAGCGATACAAAAGGGGATGATGGACGGAGCGTTTGAGCAAATCAAACACTCACCCCCAGTCAACTGATCTGGGTTTAATCCATCACCATTCTTTAGTTCACTCACCCACCCCAGTTCAGACATGGCTATATGCAAATCAGTCTGACCCTGTGCCTCATGGGAACAGTGCAGCCCGAACTGCCAAGCCATGTCTTCCCTGGACTGGAAACAAGCATTCTGGGACCGGTTTCGGATTCATAATCCTCATCAGCCAGGCTATCTTGAATCCAGTGGCCAAGTGAACAAGGGACTCACGTCTGAGCATACCCTGCCACACTTAGGGCGAACAAAGCGATACAAAAGGGGATGATGGACGGAGCGTTTGAGCAAATCAAACACTCACCCCCAGTCAACTGATCTGGGTTTAATCCATCACCATTCTTTAGTTCACTCAGCCACCCCAGTTCAGACATGGCTATATGCAAATCAGTCTGACCCTGTGCCTCATGGGAACAGTGCAGCCCGAACTGCCAAGCCATGTCTTCCCTGGACCGGAAACAAGCATCCTGGGACCGGTTTCGGATTCATAATCCTCATCAGCCAGGCTATCTTGAATCCAGTGGCCAAGTGAACAAGGGACTCACGTCTGAGCATACCCTGCCACACTTAGGGCGAACAAAGCGATACAAAAGGGGATGATGGACGGAGCGTTTGAGCAAATCAAACACTCACCCCCAGTCAACTGATCTGGGTTTAATCCATCACCATTCTTTAGTTCACTCAGCCACCCCAGTTCAGACATGGCTATATGCAAATCAGTCTGACCCTGTGCCTCATGGGAACAGTGCAGCCCGAACTGCCAAGCCATGTCTTCCCTGGACCGGAAACAAGCATCCTGGGACCGGTTTCTGATTCATAATCCTCATCAGCCAGGCTATCTTGAATCCAGTGGCCAAGTGAACAAGGGACTCACGTCTGAGCATACCCTGCCCCACTTAGGGCGAACAAAGTGATACAAAAGGGGATGATGGACGGAGCGTTTGAGCAAATCAAACACTCACCCCCAGTCAACTGATCTGGGTTTAATCCATCACCATTCTTTAGTTCACTCAGCCACCCCAGTTCAGACATGGCTATATGCAAATCAGTCTGACCCTGTGCCTGATGGGAACATTGCAGCCCGAACTGCCAAGCCATGTCTTCCCTGGACCGGAAACAAGCATCCTGGGACCGGTTTCGGATTCATAATCCTCATCAGCCAGGCTATCTTAAATCCAGTGGCCAAGTGAACAAGGGACTCACGTCTGAGCATACCCTGCCACACTTGGGGCGAACAAAGCGATACAAAAGGGGATGATGGACGGAGCGTTTGAGCAAATCAAACACTCACCCCCAGTCAACTGATCTGGGTTTAATCCATCACCATTCTTTAGTTCACTCATGGGAACAGTGCAGCCCGAACTGCCAGATCAGTTGACTGGGGGTGAGTGTTTGATTTGTTCAAGCGCTCCGTCCATCATCCCCTTGTTCACTTGGCCACTGGATTCAAGATAGCCTGGCTGATGAGGATTATGAATCCGAAACCGGTCCCAGGATGCTTGTTTCTGGTCCAGGGAAGACATGGCTTGGCAGTTCGGGCTGGACTGTTCCCATAAGGCACAGGGTCAGACTGATTTGCATATAGCCATGTCTGAACTGGGGTGGCTGAGTGAACTAAAGAATGGTGATGGAATAAACCCAGATCAGTTGACTGGGGGTGAGTGTTTGATTTGTTCAAGCGCTCCGTCCATCATCCTCTTTTGTATCGCTTTGTTCGCCCTAAGTGTGGCAGGGTATACTCAGACGTGAGTCCCTTGTTCACTTGGCCACTGGATTTAAGATAGCCTGGCTGATGAGGATTATGAATCCGAAACCGGTCCCAGGATGCTTGTTTCCGGTCCAGGGAAGACATGGCTTGGCAGTTCGGGCTGGACTGTTCCCATAAGGCACAGGGTCAGACTGATTTGCATATAGCCATGTCTGAACTGGGGTGGCTGATTGAACTAAAGAATGGTGATGGATTAAACCCAGATCAGTTGACTGGGGGTGAGTGTTTGATTTGTTCAAGCGCTCCGTCCATCATCCCCTTTTGTATCGCTTTAACCATGAAACAAACCAAGTGATCGTTCCTATCATTTGGCCGTCCAAACTGTGACCTGGCAGGTCCTTTGATCATCTAGACCCCATGCCACACAGTAAGTTGTTGGTACTGGATCAGGTCCACAGTAAGCTATGACCACCAATTGTTGGCCAGTTTATGATGGTTGGAGAAAAGTGGTGAAAACACAGTGCAACAGACCAGAAAGTGGTGAATATAAAATAGGGTGATATGTCTAAACAGACTATTTAATGGGAACAAGGCCCAGCCCCTAATTAAAAAACAGGAACAGTGCAAACGACAGTATGGAACAAATGACTGTCGCGATTTGGGCCAACATGTTTCTGCCTACCGGGCAAAACGTCCCTTGGCCTTCATCAGGGCCACTGCTCTTAAATAGTTGCTACTGTTTTAAATGTGTGGAACAAATAATACACCAACCTAATAAGTGAAAATAATATATATAACAGCTGTAGGAACGATACAACCTGTACCTACAGTTATGTGCTCATCCCCCTTGTCAATGGATACTCAACGTGATCTAAGGAAAATATATATATGTTACTCATATTAGTGCCAAATGTTGCATGATTCACAAACACGGGTGCTCTCATCATCTCTTATATGTATTAAAATAATTTTAATTTTTGCTCACCCAGAATGACAGGGGACTGGACCTCACCTCACCTGGACCGTGCTCAGGTATACGAGGCCCCGCACTGTGGATCAAATATATGCAAACAGGGGAAGGCATCAAACCTCCACTCTTTATGTAGAATCTAACGATGCCTGTCTACATTCCCTGCTGGATTAATCATATTTATCCACAACTAAACTCAATGCTAGAGCAACCCCCAATCTCTGGTAGACACCCCATAGAATAGCATTACAAAAACCCCTGTCTTTCATCTCAAAACCACATACTACATCTTAAATCAACAAAGTTATCTCCCTTGAAGGTAGTGAAAGATGCTGTTATGTTCACTCTTTCAATCTAAAGTTAGTTATTCAGTCCAAATCACCCCGTACAATAATCAAAGTCAGTTAACAACTTCATATGACAGCTATAGTGACTAGCCATCTAGCCTGCTCTCTCACCTCTCCGTCGGTGCCACCAAACAGTCCTGAGGCTTGGGGGAGGCACCGATCCGGAGGAGGTGTGCGTATAAATGCTATCACACCAAAGGGGACTACTTTTCTTTTGTGTTTCTCTGTCCCGTTATGGCTCGTTTATTCAGCTTATTTGTTCAATGATGCAGTAACCCCAGCACCACTCAACATCAGATGTCATAATTAGTTTGATAACCCTCGTTTGGCTCCATAGCGCCGGGGCACCTTTAGATACTACAAAACTGGCGCACAGAACCTTCCGCGGAACTACAGAATGACGTCATCACGGCCATGTCTGTAGTTCCGGAGGCGCGCGTGCTCTAAAAAGAGCCGATATTTACCAAGTCAAGGTTATGAGCGGGAGGAACAATTTCTATTGCTGTGTTCAGTTGTTCTTTACTAGAAAACATATATTGTATCTCTGCTCATACCATATGGCTCGAAGTAAAAGTAGAAGTAAAACTAAAACTACAAGATCACCACAAATCGGCCATTTTGTAGTTCCACTGATATACGGTAATACATAATAGGTATTATCTCTAAGGAAAATATATTCTCAAACCCCCTGATGTATTAGACGCTTGCCCAGTCATAACTGGTCCACTCAAATAGTGTACCTCGCTGCCTAGTAACCTCATTCCAGTCATTGTTTACTATAGCAACGGATACTCTGGTGGAATCTCAATATATTTGTGGGTGTCATGAAAAGAGGGAAAAAGAGAGAACGGAGGTACCTAAGTAGGGGCAACTTGGACATCTCAGGTATATGTCTGCATTATTAACACTACTGAGACAACTACCATTAGATGTCTTTAAGTGTGTAATCTCAGGAAATGGTATACTCAGGTCTATTCATGTACTGTCTACATTAATATAGTGGGGATGCTCAAAGGTGTAGGAACTATAGAGCACTCCACGGTATCAGATCGTTGAGTCTAGCTGTATCAGAAGAAAGCTTATAGATCCATTTTTGCTCTCTCAAGAACAGGTATCTAGAAACATTGCTCACTTGGGAAGGTATGAAGGGCTTCTCCAAAACCGTCCATTCAAATTCTGATTCCCCATGTTGTTTCTCTAGGAAATGTCTGGTTAGTCGCGTCATAGATTTCTTACAGCGAAAAGAGCTCTTCTGCTCTAGCATGCGCATTCGCACCTTGCGGGTAGTCATTCCTACATACTGAGAAAGGCACGGGCAGGTCAACAAGTAAATAAGGTTGTCACTGTTACAGTTGGTGAAGTGAGTTTGTGACCAAGGCCTGTCCGTTGGAGGAACAAGTACTCAATAAGGGGCTGGGCTTCGTAATGACAAACAACGGGGACCCGTTCACGCTTCAATGCAAATTGAGCCAATTCTACAGGAAATTGAAACTCCACTATTTTTTCAAGAACAAATCTGATGACCAAGAGGGCGCTCATGAAGTGAACACGGGGCTGAAGGTGAAATCTAAATTCCAACCACCCGCACATACAGTTCCCCCACAGGTTTTAGCTTTTGAGAAAGCTGTAGGCGAAGAAGTCTCGAAACTATGGAAGACACCGGATAGGTCCTTTAAGAACTTGTCAGGACAAGAGCAGAAGGCTTTGAAAAGTTTGTCGGATGACCAGCTAATAACAATAAAACCTGCAGAAAAAGGCGGTTCGATTGTCATTTTAAACACTGCCGATTATAGATCGGAATGTTTAAGACAATTGGGTGACAGATATGCGTATTTGCCCCTACAGGAAGACCCTACCGATGGTTTAATGAAATGGATTAAATATTTGGTAGCAGTAGCATTATCGGAAGGATGGATCACTCATAACGAGGGGTTATTTTTTATGAGTTTCCTGTTATGCCTTATTTCTACCTCCTCCCAAAGGTGCATAAGCCACAGAGACCCCCCCCAGGGAGACCCATTATCTCTGGGTTAGGTTCGGCCCTGGAACCTCTCTCCACTTTTGTGGACTTTTTCTAAGGCCCATCGTGCAGAAGATGCCAACCTACCTCCAGGACACAAAGGATGTGTTGAGGGTTCTCCCTGAAATCGATTTTGACCCTGAAAGAGACCTATTGGCCTCTATCAATGTTGAGTCTTTATATACCTCCATCCCCCAGGATGAAACTCTTGAAGTTGTCACATCCATCCTGGGGGACAATATCTGCGACACCATAACACCGATAGCCTTCATTATGGCTTTAGCTACACTGGCTATGAAAGATAACTAATTTCGTTTTGAGGACACTATATATCTACAGAACTCTGGAACGAGCATGGCCAGCGTTTTCGCGCCGAGCCTAGCTAATTTGTACGTACACCAATTCGAGCAACAGCACGTACTTACACCTACCAACCCATTTCGATCATCGATAAAATGGTGGAAACGCTATATCGATGATGTGTTGGTAGTGTGGAGAGGGAGTCTTGAATCCGTGAGTGAATTCCATCACTGGTTGAATAGTAGGAATCAATTCCTCAGATTTACGTTTGAGGCTCACAGAGAGAGATTGTCCATTTTGGATCTCTCGATTTATGCGACACCAACAGGCTTGCAGAGTGAGCTATATAGGAAGCCCATGGCAAGAAACTTGTTACTCCTGTACGACAGTCACCACCCCAAATCCCTAAGGGACAATTTACCATACGGCCAGTTCCTCCGTGTTCGGAGGAATTGTTCTAGGGTGGAGGACTTTAAGACTTATGCCAGGAATTTGTCTTCACAATTAGTGGAGCGACATTATCCGCGTTCACTTATCAAGCGGTGTCTTAAGCGAGCGCACAACAACAATCAGGAGGCGCTCCTAGAACCGCCAGTTCCCAAAATTCCCACCGAAAGACTAACTTTTGTGAGTACCTTCAACACAAGAAGTAATAGTCTGCAGAAAATCATCAGGGAGCACTGGCGTATCCTTAACCACAGTAATGATAAGATTGCATTGCCTCTATTTGCTTTTAAAAGATCAAATAGCATCAGGGATCGTTTAGTACATACGCGCCCTAAAGAGACACCGAGGAGAATTTTGGGTACCCTGTGGGATTTACCACCTGTAGTCGGGCACCACCCTTGTGGTAACTGTTCAGTCTGCCCACAAACGAAACACTCTACTGAGACAGACATAGGCACGGACAGGCCTTGGTCACAAACTCACTTCACCAACTGTAACAGTGACAACCTTATTTACTTGTTGACCTGCCCGTGCCTTTCTCAGTATGTAGGAATGACTACCCGCAAGGTGCGAATGCGCATGCTAGAGCATAAGATCTCCAGCACCTCTGCACAGGGAGGGTGCCTGTGCAGAGGGGGTCCGCCAGGGCTGTGTGATGGCTCCGACAATGTTCTCCCTCTTTATCAATGGGGTGGTGGACCATTTGAGGGAGGACTCTGCGGATGCCCCAGTCCTGGCGGGGAGAAAACACCAACCCTACTCTTTGCAGACGACACCCTCCTCTTGTCCAAAACCCCCTCGGGATTACAGAAGCTACTGGATAGATTTACCCTGTTTTGTGACGAGAGGGGTCTCACTGTTAACACATCCAAAACGAAACTGATGGTGTTGTCAGCTCAAAAGAAGGCAAGGAAAGTGCATATAACTCTAAATGGGTACCCACTTGAGGTGGTGGAGGAGTTTGACTACTTGGGCGTCAGGATCAACAACCAAATGAAATGGGACGCCCATGTGGCCAAGATGCTCCTAAACCTCAAAAGAGTCTCAGGAGCAATCCTAAGAAATCAGCGCCTATCTACTAGCAGACCTGTAGCCCCAGCTCTGGCAGCATATGAGGGCAAGGCTGTTGCCTCTGCTGTCTATGGTTCAGAGCTGTGGGGAGGTGAGAACACCACTGACCTGGTAAGGGCAGAGAACAAGTTTGTGAGGGATCTGGATGCTCTGCCCCTCTCCACACCCCTTAAACCTCTCTATTTAGACATGGGAAAGTATTCTATTGCAGATGTGGTGCGCCTTCGCCCTTTGCTGTTCTGGATGCGCCTGCGAAGGACGCCAGAACTGGCAAATTATGTGTTGGTCCTGGACGAACTGATCACACTGAACAGTGCGAACAAGATACTGTGGTTAACCAAACTTAAGCAGCTGATTTTGAAGCTAGGTTTGGGAGAATTCTGGATCACCCAGTCCCCTCCCCACAAGCAAATCATCAAAAAAAATATATTGGCATTGGGTTCAGGAGGAGGAAATAAAACATGCAAAGTGGGGGGTATTAACAACCAACTTCATGGAATTCAAACCCAGTAAAAAACTTGAGCCTTTCCTAGATTTTATTCAAAACCTAAGGGATAGGTCTCTCTTCCTGAAAATGAGATACGGGATCCTACCCTTGAAAAACTTCACTGAGGGATGGAAAGGAAGGGGGACACATGCCCAGTCTCTTAGCTGCCCAGGATGCCCATGTACAGGCGAATCACTTCCACACTTCCTGTTCGCTTGCAGGGCTTATAAAAGACCCAGAACAACACCAGAAATTGTGTGCGGTGGAGGACTGACTAGCGGAACTGGAACGGGGGGCAGTGGAGGACCCGGGGAGAAAACAGGCTCTACAGGTACAACACATTCTACATGCTGAGACGTTAGAAACACTGCGGACCATTGATTACAAGGCCTATTTACAACGACAACACACGGAGGCGGACCGTTCTGGGGCGCTGTTAGCCCGCTTAATATGCGACAAGCCGGACACCTCAGTCAATACCCAAATCCGTAACCAAGAGAGCGACCTAGTGGACACACAATATGATATAAACCGGGCATTCCACGACCACTTACAGGCTCTGTATGCCCGAACTGGACCGGAAGAATCTACACACATAACCGATTTCATGCGGGACCTCCCCTTCCCTCAACTGACAGCAGAGGTACAAAAAACAATGGAAGGCCCCATCACCCAACACGAAATACGCGCCGCGATCAAACACCTAAACAGAAACAAGACTCCGGGCATGGATGGACTCCCGGTGGAGTTCTATTCAACTTATGCCGACATATTAGTACCAATCCTGGAACGTATTTATAGGGAGGCCTTCGATAGGGGCCATCTGCCGCACTCAACCATGCAGGCCGTAGTGATATCTATCCCTAAGCCGGACGCTCTGGAGATTACGAATTATAGGCCTTTATCCATGTTGGCCACGGAATATAAAATCCTGAGCAAAGCTATTGCCCTATGTGTCCAGCCCCATCTGACCACACTTATACACTGCGACCAGTGTGGATTCCTCCCGGGGCGCAGTACCTCCCTCAACACGAGACGCCTGCACGCTATCATGACAGCGTCACCGGCCGAGCTGGCGCAGATGGGCTGTATCGCGTTAGACCTCAAACAAGCATTTGATTCGCTCTCTTGGCCCTTTATGTTCGAAGCCCTGCGCCGATTCGGGTTTCCGGCCCCCCTGATACGGTGGATCAGGTTGCTGTATACCGATCCCACGGCTAGGGCAAGAACGGGACGCTATGTGTCGGCTGAATACCCAGTCTACAGGGGCACCAGGCAGGGATGCCCCTTGTCCCCACTGTTGTTCGTGTTGGCATTGGAACCACTAGCCATTGCTCTTCGCCAACACGCAGAGGAGATGGGAGTACCAGTGGTGGGGACGTCCCATCTTCTGTCCATATACACGGACGATATGCTATTATACCTCCGGGACCTGGAAGCTGACCACACACTATTATATGACACCTTCCGCCGATTTGAAACAGCATCGGGACTGGCTATCAACCCGGACAAATCTGTGGGATTTTACTTCCGCGAGGGGCCTCGTCCGCCCTCTCCGCCGTTTGGCACCTACGTGATCCTGGTAGCCCAATCCAGCTTTAAATATCTGGGCATCCGCGTATACTGGAAGTCGGAGGACCAGCTGGATGGCAATATTTCTAGGGCCGTTACTGGTCTCCGGGGTAGTATCGGCTTTTGGACCTCACTCCCCTTGTCAGTTATGGGCCGCATCGCGATAGCAAAGATGGTAATGTTACCACACCTGCTTTACTATTTCGTGAACCTGCCTATATGCATCCCGCACCGCACCTTCAAGTCCCATAAATCCTTACTGATTACCCTTATATGGGGGTCGGGCAGACGGCGGATTAGCTTGCGGAAATTACAGCTCAGCACCTCTCAGGGGGGACTGGGTGCCCCTGACTTCCAAGGCTATTTTTACGCAAGCCAACTTCAATGGTTGTCTTACTGGCTGGTGGGGAGAAATCTCCACGAGATCGGATGGACAGCGGGCCTGCTGGGCCGGGGTGATTTACACGCTTTAATGCTACCCAAGAGTAGAATCCCACGCGAGTGCCACCCACTGCTCCGAACCGCCCTTATATGTTGGAAGAAGGCTTTGGCTTACATGTCCACGGTCCTGCTATACGCAGATAATATACCATTGCTCGGTATCCCGACACCACAGGGAAGACTTACTAAACACACCCTCAGAGATTGGACGGCAAATGGGATCGAGGGGGTGGGCAGTTTCTTCGGAGATGACTTATTGTTAGACCACCGCACCTTCGTGCAGGTGACCGGGACCTCAGACAGACATTACTTACTACAGGCCACGGTCTCTCATTACATCAGGACGACTTGGGCGCCACAACGCACCCACCCACAGCAGCACGAACTAGTGCACCTGGTACACTACATGGGGGCCAGCGGTCACCTGGTACAATGGCTGTACACCGGAATTAGGGCACATGCCACACTCTCCCTTGACACACTACGAGAGACATGGTCACGGGATACAGGGGAGGAATTTACAGACACAACTTGGCGGGTGGCCCTGGAACATTCAAGGAGGGTCTCCAGAAACGTGAAATTTAAATACATTCAGGCCATGATTCTCCATATGGCATACCTCACCCCGGTGATGATCCATTTACATTTACATTTACATCCACAAGATGTTCCCCAATGCCTCCCATCAGTGCCCGCGCTGTAGGGCGGACGAGGCGGACTTCCTCCATATGCTTTGGTCGTGCCCACGGTTGAGAGGGTACTGGAGTGAGGTGTGTCAGACACTACGAGAGGTATCTCAGATATAGGTGAAGGAGAGTGCACTGTATTGCCTGGCAGGAGCCCGGCCTCGCCCCAAGCCATTAAAACCCAAGTTGAGATTTGTAGACTTAGCCCTCCTCCTAGCGATTAGGAAAATCACAATGCAGTGGAAGTCCCCGAGAGTGCCTAGGGTGGAGACATGGCGAATGGACGTAGTGAAATGGGGTAGAGCAGAATGTGTAGCCCTTAGAAAAGAGCAAGAAGGGGGGAGGCGAAAAATTCCGATCGCACTGGACTGGGAGGTTATGATATTAGCATTGGACGGTATGGACCAGCCCTTGTCCCAGGACACCTGAGCGCACTGAGGCCCTGAGGGACTATAGTAGAATGTATTAAGCACTGAGGTGAGATGGGGATGGTTGGAGGAGTTTCCATTGCATAATCCTGGTAGAGAGTGATTAGCGCTGGGGAGCGAAGATCGACCAGACAGGAGGAATTGAGCACCAGAGTTGGTTGGGTGGAGGAGGGATAGTTGGGGAGCGTGCGGGTGGGTAATTGGACAGTCCCTGATGATAACAGAGACAGTTACTATTGTACGCAAATTTGGATGGAAAGATTTAGAAGACGGAGCTCTGCCCCCTATATGTAGACTGGGAGAAAAATGAAAAACGTAATATATTGCATGTCTGCTGTAAACACTGTACACAACTGTGAGAAATATACATTCACGAATGAAGTTTAAAAAAAAAAAAAAGACCCAGAACAAAATGGTTAAAACCGGTATGTAGAGAGTTGGGTGTGAGAGAGTCCAGAACTGCCTTGCGCATGCTCTTGTCAGACGTTACATCTATGTTAGTTGTATGCGGGGTCGCTAAATATCTAGCCAGCGCGTGGTTTATCCGCGCCAGACTGTTGGGTGAGGACAAGAGATAGGATGAGCTGTAAAATTGATGTATACACCGACTGCTGCTAATGTATAATCGAATCCTTTTATTTTAAATGTAAATATTCTGTTTTTTATCTTTTTAGACTATGGTAAGCAAAGCATTGAATATTAGATCTTTTAAATATGTGTTTTTATGTTTGTATTGTTTGAACTTTTATGATATGTAAATATCGAATAAAGTAGTACAACAACAACAGCATAAGAGCTCTTTTCGCTGTAAGAAATCTATGACGCGACTAACCAGACATTTCCTAGAGAAACAACACGGGGAATCAGAATTTGAATGGACGGTTTTGGAGAAGCCCTTCATACCTTCCCACGTGAGCAATGTTTCTAGATACCTGTTCTTGAGAGAGCAAAAATGGATCTATAAGCTTTCTTCTGATACAGCTGGACTCAACGATGTCATACCGTGGAGTGCTCTATAGTTCCTACACCGTTGAGCATCCCTACTATATTACTATAGACAGTACATGAATAGACCTGAGTATACCATTTCCTGAGATTACACACTTAAAGACATCTAATGGTGGTTGTCTCAGTAGTGGTAATAATGCAGACATATACCTGAGATGTCCAAGTTGCCCCTACTTAGGTACCCCCGTTCTCTCTTTTTCCCTCTTTTCATGACACCTACAAATATATTGAGATTCCACCAGAGTACCCGTTGCTATAGTAAACAATGACTGGAATGAGGTTACTAGGCAGCGAGGTACACTATTTGAGTGGACCAGTTATGACTGGGCAAGCGTCTAATACATCAGGGGGTTTGAGAATATATTTTCCTTAGAGATAATACCTATTAAGTATTACCGCATATCAGTGGAACAACAAAATGGCCGATTTGTGGGGATCTTGTAGTTTTAGTTTTACTTCTACTTTTACTTCGAGCCATATGGTATGAGCAGAGATACAATATATGTTTTCTAGTAAAGAACAACTGAACACAGCAATAGAAATTGTTCCTCCCGCTCATAACCTTGACTTGGTAAATATTGGCTCTTTTTAGAGCACGCGCGCCTCCGGAACTACAGACATGGCCGTGATGACATCATTCTGTAGTTCCGCGGAAGGTTCTGTGCGCCCGTTTTGTAGTATCTAAAGGTGCCCCGGCGCTATGGCGCCAAACTAGGGTTATCAAACTAATTATGACATCTGATGTTGAGTGGTGCTGGGGTTACTGCATCATTGAACAAATAAGCTGAATAAACGAGCCATAACGGGACAGAGAAACATGAAAGAAAAGTAGTCCCCTTTTGTGTAATAGCATTTATACGCACACCTCCTCCGGATCGGTGCCTCCCCCAAGCCTCAGGACAGTTGGGTGGCACCGACGGAGAGGTGAGAGAGCAGGCTAGATGGCTAGTCACTATAGCTGTCATATGAAGTTGTTACCTGACTTTGATTATTGTAAGGGATGATGTGGACTGAATAACTAACTTTAGATTGAAGTAGTGAACATAACAGCATCTTTCACTACCTTCAAGGGAGATAACTTTGTTGATTTAAGATGTAGTATGTGGTTTTGAGATGAAAGACAGGCGTTTTTGTAATGCTAGTCTACGGGGTGTCTACCAGAGATTGGGGGTTGCTCTAGCATTGAGTTTAGTTGTGGATAAATATGATGAATCCAGCAGGGAATGTAGACAGGCGTCGTTAGATTCTACATAAAGAGTGGAGTTTTGATGCCTTTCCCTGTTTGCATATATTTGATCCACAATGAGGGGCCTCGTATACCTGAGAACGGTCCAGGTGAGGTGAGGTCCAGTCCCCTGTCATTCTGGGTGAGCAAAAATTAAAATTATTTTAATACATATAAGAGATGATGAGAGCACCTGTGTTTGTGAATCATGCAACATCATGCAACATTTGGCACTAATTTGAGTAACATATATATATATTTTCCTTAGATCACGTTGAGTATCCATTGACAAGGAGGATGAGTACATAACTGTGGGTACAGGTTGTATCGTTCCTACAGCTCTTATATATATTCTTTTCACTTATTAGGTTGGTGTATTATTTATTCCACACATTTATAACATTTATAACAGTAGCAACTATTTAAGAGCAGTGGCCCTGATGAAAGCCAAGGGACGTTTTGCCCGGTAGGCAGAAACATGTTGGCCCAAATCGCGACAGTCATTTGTTCCATACTGTCGTTTGGACTGTTCCTGTTTTTTAATTACGGATGTGCCTTGTTCCCATTAAATAGTCTGTTTAGACATATCACCCTATTTTATATTCACCACTTTCTGGTCTGTTGCACTGTGTTTTCACCACTTTTCTCCAACCATCATAAACTGGCCAACAATTGGTGGTTCATAGCTTACTGTGGACCTGACCCAGTACCAACAACTTGTGGCATGGGGTCTAGATGATCAAAGGACCTGCCAGGTCACAGTTTGGACGGCCAAATGATAGGACTGATCACTTGGTTTGTTTGATGGTTACCCATAAATAGATGTTCTGGATTTTGTTGACCAGTTTTTGAGTGTGCTCTATACATCAGAGTTCGTGTTTCCTGCACACGTGTTTCTCTCTCCTTTTTCTTGCTCCTTAGAATTTGTTTAATGGTGACTGCAGCACCCACTGACATAGTGGAATACATGCCAGTTTGGCCAGTATATTTGGCTCATAGACCTCCTAGGTTCTTGTTTGTTGTTCACACTGTCGAAGCATGAGGAGCGCCATGAAGCAACAGCCCAACAGCCCCCTCAAACCCTCTGTTCCTCTTCTGCATTTAGAGGTGGGGAACCTACGGGTTATCATCAGCTGAGCTACTGCTGGCTGCACTGACAGATGCCCTAAACCTGCAGTCCACCCACCACAGGACAGACAGACCATAGTGACAGTCATCCTGCCCTATCGTTGGTGGGGTGACTGTTGGGGAGGGAATGTCCCCTGCATGGTATATAGGCATGAACCTCTGCCATGAGTGCCCAACTACATGAGTATCTCGTGTCCTGGGTTTCATGTTCACCATGAGGGCATGCTAATCTAGCCTGTTCTTGACTATGCAAGGTCCAGGATCTGTGATATGGAGGGACTCACGAAGCATGCCTTCATAGTGAACAAAGGATTACTGTCCCTGCCCTGCGTTTAGCTCATAAAACTGTGTTGGCGGCAAACTTTGTTTTGCGATACATAATGGACTAGATATTTTATCTAAGTCAGTGAAAATGTAGCCAACTGACCCCTCTTGTGTAAAGTTGTGCTGTTATGTGAAACCTAATACCTTGTGTTGACATCTTGTGTGAATGTTGAGTGTGTATGTGTGTGTGTATCTATAGTTTGCATGAAGTACATGGTGGGTAGGACTTGGTGTGTGTGTGTATGAGTACTAATGTCAATGGGCTCCACTTTGTATGCCCCTGGTTTAGCACCACCCAAGAGGAGGACAAGGAGAGGTTCTCCAGAGAGTGGAAGGGAATTGCCTGCATTCCTGTGGCTGGAGGGTGGAGATCCAGACACTTAAGTGAGTATTATGGAGACAAGGCTAGCTTTAGAAATTCCAGGAAGACTCTGTTATCAAGGGACTGTTGCTTAATTGTTCCTGAGCACTAGCATTTGGTAAATGGCAAGGGTTAAGGGAGGGACTGCAGCTTCTGTTTTTGAAGGTGAGGAATTTTCTAGATATATACACAAGAAGGACAAGGAATGCACGACGGTGCAGCATACATGCTCCGAATGGTCACTAATGAACAACAAGGGGTATTCAGTTCCCACAGACCCCTTGTTGTTAATTAGAGGCATTTTCTTGGTCTTGCATGCCCTTTTCTCTTTCACTGATTACTGCTTCTGAGAGGCTGATGACTGCCATACTTCAATATGCCCATTTAGTGGATGGTCCCGTTTGGAGTCTCCAGTCTTCCCTTCCTCTGAGCCTATCAGCCCTTCATAGCTCCCATTCAGCACCCTATATATTCTCTCTCTCGCTTGACTCTTAGTTGTCTCGTCAAGTGCACCCCCACCTTGTTCCCATGTTTATATGACGTTTGCTTCAATTTCAGCAGTGTATATTTAGCTCTTTTGGAATAGTTTGCATTTAACTTCCCCTTCAGCGTGGTGACTTGCCGATGGAGAGCTAATGTTGGCATTGCCTTGTGGGCCAACTCAAACCTTATCAAATCTTCCTCTAGCTATACTCTATTGCATGTTCTTTGCTTATTAAGTTGGAACATAAGTTGTATTCACTTGCCTCTCAGCATTGCTTTAAATGCATCCCAGTTATTGAAGGGGCAAATGTCAGTGGGGCAGTTTAGTTGAAAGTAATCACGGATTGCTTTCCTGAGTTCATCTTGCTGAAGTCTATACCTCACTAAGGAGTTAGGGAAATACCACCTCGCCTTTTTAGATAGAGGGGTATTCCACTCCAGGTTCATCGAGATTGGTGCGTGGTCTGAGATCATGATAGATTGTATAGGCGCTGCCTGCAACTCGGAAAGAAGGGTTTTGCTAAGTAAGATGTAGTATAACCTTAAGTATGTGCGGTGGGTGTGTGAGTAGGAAGTGTAATCTTTAACAGCGGGTTGGAGGGATCTCCATGTGTCTTACAGCCCCAATTTCTGCACTGCGAGTTTCATTCCCTTCGGGAAGCTACTGGTGGAAGATCTGTGTGGGTGCATACTCTTAGTAACCGAGTTCCATGTTAAATTGAAGTTCCCCATTAGTATAATTTCTCCCTGACCGGTATTTGAGATGTAGACTGAGACTAGTGTGCATTGTTTCTCTCTGAGACACTGTTTGACCATTACCCAACATCCCTCCCAATCTATCATGTACCCCGTTGCCTGAAATTGTAGTGTGGAATGAAATAACAATGCCACACCACTGTGCTTAGTTAATGCTGAGAAGCCTATGGTCCTCCGATCATTTGTGGTTGGTCTCTTGTATGGGCATTATATCAAAATGGGAGCAGACATAGTGTGTAATGCTACAGTTAGGAAGGCACTATGATTGTAAAGGAATGGCTAGCATCCTTCTGTTTTTCAGTAGCATGCCTTGAATTCTAAATTACCTCCTAGTAAGACACATTCATAATTAATATGAAATGTATTGTACTGTTCTGCATAGCTGTTTTTAACAGAAAGAGATGCTGCATAATTGCCATACAATTTACCTTTCCCTGCTGATAAGTTATTGTGTCTTGCCACATAATTTGGTCCACCACTGCTCCAGAGGTAATCCTGAATATAGTCTGCTTATATGTTGGTGCTACTGGTATGTATCTCTTGACGGGTTGATTAATATCATCTAGAACAACATATGTATGTGATGTTACTTTAACTTGCTTGTATGGCTTTGTCATAATTTGAAGGACTGGCAGAGTATGAAACTGTTAAATGAAGAGTATGTTTCTTCAAGAAAGGGCAGGGGACCTGTGAGCAGCCACCTCCCTATTGCAGCACTACAGAAAGAGCAATGAAGGTGCGATTGTAGTTTGTTATGTATGATTGAAGGTGCATTGGATTTGGATTGATAGTTCCAGAATTCCATTATGGGGTGCAAACAGTGGAAGTTTCATGATTATCAAAGTCAAAATGTTTCAAGTGAGCTCTCATAGTTGTGCATAATAATTGCATACCACACACCTCAAACTCAAAAAAACATCCCAAAACTGAACTGAATTAGGTCATACGTGTGAGTGAGTATAGAAGTCTGAAAACAGAGCAGGTAGAGACAGAAGTCACTAGCGGAAATCTTCAAATTTACTGCATCAAGAAACAAAGCAGTTCTAATGTTATATATATATATATATATATATATATATATATATATATATATATATATATATATATATATATATATATATATATAAAACCAGCATGTTGCTCTTATGCCGATTCTCTGAAACTATGAATCTCTTACACATTCAGCTATTAAGTGTTGTTGTGCATTAACTAGCTCATTGGCATCCTCCTAAACAGCATGTCTGCATATGCCACTGAGTCCTAGATTACAACCTAGACCTATTCATCCACACTGAGGCTTTCTTTAGATCTTGTCCCATTGATGGACCTCTTCTTAGCTTTGGGATACCCAATCGTACAGCAAAATAGCAAAGAAGGTGATATAGGCAGCGATATGCAAATCCACAAAAGTACATTCATAAGTATAGAAATATCAAATCCAAAAAAATGAAATACCTGCATGTCGATAATAGGTCTTCGAATCCAAAATGTAATGCTGCCCAAGGACCCATAGGACTGTAATCTCTTTGTTGAGTAATGCATTGCTCACCACACTAAAAAACGTAATCTGCCCTCATCATAAAATCACATTTTAGCCAACCAAAGAGCATTGCCTCATTTCATATTAAAGTCACATTTGCAATTTCCAAAATACAAGAATCATACCCAACATTACTATCAAAAGACTTTCAACTCTAGAACATGCTAGACAATATCTAGCCTGATTCACAAAGTTAACTTAAATTTTCGTGTAGTTTATGTTTTTTTGGGAAGTCACAAACTACAAGTTAATAGTAAGTTTATGACTACGGGACAGATCTGTCTTTTTATGTACGGAGGTCTTCACCCCAACTTGAGGGTATATTCACACGGAAATGGTGCACGGAGGCAAATATTGCAGTGCTGTGCTGCGTCATTTCAAACACTCAAGGATGCTCTGTATTTACAAGAATACAGCGCACCACTGTGTATTCCCTTGCGCAGGCACAAAAAATAGCTGCCTAGTGCTGGCTGGTGACTACGGCTTGAGCGACGGTTCATCTGATGTTGATGGGGAGTCCTTTGAAGATCTTACGAAGCATGCGAAGATTGAGGAAGCAGGTGGAGAAGACTGCATTGATCTGGTATTTCATGGTGAGCATGCTGTCCAGGATGATGCCTAGGCTGCAGGCAGGGTCTTTTGGAATGGGTGAGGGTCCTAGTTCAGAAGGCCACCAGGCATCAGGGAGGTGTTGCTCCCAAAGATAAGCACTTCCATTTTGCCTGTGTTGAGTTTTAGGTAGTTGTCTTTCATCCAGTCAGTGACGCTTGTCGTCCACCTGAGGATGTTGGCCATCATGATGGAAGGGTCTTCTGATAGCGAGAGGATGAGATGGGTGTCCTCAATGTAAAATGGTTTTCATGGGAGTGTACCTCATGTGATCCCCCACCACAAATCTAAGAAGTGTATTCGTCCCACTGGGGCCAAGTGTTTCCACCACCTAGCTCCCTAATCTACCTCAGGGACTCTGTGCATGCTTAGAGCTATCTCATAAGAAAAAATCTGTTTATCTGTGTCATCCTACTCCACATAGCCAGTTTTAGACCTGGGCGTCGCTAGTTGGCTGTGGTAGGTACCTTAGGCCAAATAGGGACCCTTGCTTCCTCATCAGGGAAAGGAAGGACACCTTCTCAGATAGCCCCCACTCACCCCCTCGGTAGCTTGGCAGGCTTATCTTCAAGGCAAGTGTGTAAAGAATTTGCAACCACGCTCTCAGTAACCCAATGATGACACTACAAATGGACTCCACACAAGTTTCATAAAAACAAGTATAAATTTATATAAAAAGATATACGAAGAGACCACACAAAATAAATCCAATGTGTATTTGTAATATTCCTTCTGGCCGTTTATTAGGCCAGTCAGCCCTTATAAGTTCTGGCGATATTAATGAGCAATTCTAAATGATCCACTGCAGTCTTAATACAATGCTATGCAGTTCGTAATGAAAGAATCAGGCACTTTGCAATGTAAAAATAATGCAATTCGTTATGCAACAATGAAGCAGTTCGTAATGCCAAAATAGTGCAATGCGTAACGCAACTATCAGGTAGTTCGTTATGCAAACTATCAGGTAGTTCGTTAAGCAAAAATAGTGCAATGCATAATGCAACAATCAGGCAGTTCATAATGCAGAAATAATGCAATGCGTAATGCAACCATCAGGTAGTTCGTAACGCAGAAATAATGCAAAGCGTATACACTAATCAGGTAGTATGTAATGCAGAACAATGCAATGCATAATACGACAATCAGGTAGTTTGTAATGCAGAAATAATACAATGCGTAATACATTTCAGGTAGTTCGTAATGCAGAAATAATGCAATGCGTATTACAACCATCAGGTAGTTTGTAATGTAGAAATAATGCAATGCGTAATACACTCCAGCACCGATCACGATGCCTTAGGCGGTCTCTCAGCCACTCGAACTGACTCGCGATCAGCTTCTGTCAACAGATGCCCCCAACACGGGTATGATGTAAACCAAAGTGCAGCACTGTACTCCGGTCCTGGTACTGCCGCTCCTTGGCAAATACTGGCTGCGATACAAGCCGAAGCAGAGGGTTGCGCTGCAGGAATGGGAGAGGCCGAGAGCATCTCCCTCCGAGCCCGCACCCCGCCCCAAGCAGCGACACATGTTACCTGGGGGGTGCGCCCTCGCACTCCTCTCTTCTTCCCGTGACTTGCGCCTCCGATGCAACTTTGTGGATTCTGGGCAGTGGAACTCAGCCCTTCCTTCGACGGGGTTGGTTCGAGCTCCCATTCTGGCAACGGGGGGCTCGGGTCAGCAGCTCAGCTCCTCTGGGGCTGCTGGCCCAGGCCTCTGGTGCTACGAAGATCTCAAGCTGCAACAGGGCCCACGCACCCAGCGTTGCTGAGACTCACTTGAGCTTTGGTTGTTTACGATCACAGGGCACTCCCCATGAAGGTCTCAGGCTGCACGAAGCACACACACACAGCGTTGCTGAGACTCAGTTGAGCTTTGGTTGTGTACAATCACAGGGCTCTCTTCACGAAGGTCTCAGGCTGCACGAAGCACATGCACACAGCGTCGCTGAGAATCACTTGGACTCTAGGTGCACAATAACAGGGCAATCCTCACGAAGGTCTCAAGCTGCACAAAGCACACGCACACAGCGTCGCTGAGACTTGCTTCTACTCTGGGTGCATGATAATGAATGCCGCAGGCTGCACAAAGCATGGAAAGTGGGTGCACTTGTCAGGACAACATGGCAGTTTAACAAACTGCGTGCAGGCACTGCAGTGGCAGGCCTGAGTTCTCACTTTAAGGCTACTTGTATGGGAGGCACAATTAGTGCTCTAGGCCCACCAGTAGCATTTGCATTACCAGCCCTGGCACACATAGTGCACCTTACTAGGGATTTTACTAGTAAGGCAAACATACCAGTTATGGACAACCAATTACCATTACACTTTACACAGGGAGCACTTGCACTTTGACACTCAGCAGTGGCAAAGTTCCCAAAGCATCTAAGTTGGCAACACTATGTCAGAAAAAAGGTCGAGGAGGGAAACAAACAAAAGGTTTAGGGGAACTTTAGCCAAAAAGGGCCAGGTCCAACAGCCAGGGACCAGGTGTTGGGGTATGTGGACCCTCACCTCTCCATAGGACACCGTTGAATGCTGCCACAGTTGATGCTGGACTCTGCTTGCTAAGCTCTAATATCTACCCCCTTCGGGCTCTTCTCTTGAGCCAGCCTCTCTTTTCCAAAGCCAGCTTCTCTTCCATTTTAAGTCTGGCCATCTGCACCCTGAATTCTCTTTATGTTTTCCTGTCTGCCAACTCCTCATAGAATAGGCATTGGAAGGAAACACTGCTCCATGCCTTGGCAGGGGGCTCCATTGCAGCCACAATGCTGTCCTCCTCAGGCTGCTGCAGCTCAGGGTCTTTGGCAAGGACCTCCTCCTCGAAGTCCACTTCCTCCTTCTCAAGGTTTTCATCTTCTGGCTCCTCCGGGGTGGACTGCATTTTGACCTACTCATAAGCATGAATGGCTACCTAGAGTATAACCTTTGTGGCCTTTCCTCCTGCATACAGCCCTGACTACGTGCAGAGCCTCTGTAGCTCAGCCTTGTTGAGGTCATCCACCTTGATCAGCTCTATTGCCATTTTAGAAAAAAGGAGGTGAGGTACACTTAAATTTGCTAAAGGAGAAAAATAGCCAATCAAAAACTAAGGAGGATTTAAAATGAGAATGAATCTGGTAGCAAAATATTTATTTGGGATTTTAGTGTTACATCAATCACTGTATGTTACAGCACAAACACAAGTACTGTATCCCACCACTCTGCACCAATGTTAGAAATGGGGTTTTTGGTTGATAGGGTGAGAAACATTTTCAAGCAGAAACCACAATCCCCGTGATGGTAAACCACAGACAGTCACTAAATTAACCCGTGGGTAACTCTCATAACTTGGCACACCAGCAGTCATGCTTAACTTAGAAGCAATGTGTAAAGTATTTATGCAGCAGTTGAAGAGTAATAAGGTGAAAACACAACACTTGAAAAATCCCACACCAATTTAGAACAACTAATTTGACATCAAAATGATAAAAATTCAATCAGTGGAACTATAATTATAAATTTGATCTAAATATTCAAAGCCCCAACATTGGATATCTAGCCACGAAACACCGGGGAAAAGACGAAAGTTAGGGCCAACAGTGATGAATCATCATTTGAATACATGAGGTGGTTTGGGCCCGTGTTCTGCTTACCTTCGGACTTGGAAGAATTTTTGGAGATACATTTCTGAGAAGGTAAAGTTAGGTGAGGCAGCCGGCGGAGTCTGCGGAGGTGATGTTGTTGTAGGGGAACCACTGGACAAAGTTGCAGTGAAGATTTCTACATTCGGACTTAGTTTATTTTTTGGAAGTCAAAAATTTCCAGCAGGACAAAGCTGCAGGCTGTACTTGACTAAGATTCCATGAGGCTTGATACCCCTTCTGCAGGAAGCTACTGAAAAGGATTTTCTGCTGCGGAGAAGAACGCGGCTGAAGCTATGGTAATGTCAGACTGACTGGAAATGCACCTTGGGCAGTTCAAAGAGCTGGTAAGTCCCAGTCTCCTCTCAGTTCTTAGGGCACTTTTTAGATGAAAATGTTTTAAGTCACACATTTTGTATTTAGGCTGTTTGAGCACCTTTAGCACCACTTCCAAGGTTTGAGGACTGGGTGGGCACCACTTGAAGGGTCAGGACTCACTTCAGGCAGTGTCGTGGTGCAGGGTTCAACTTGTTGGAGATATTTGTGCCCCTGCAGCTCAAAACAGGAGGTCAGCCAACTAGCTGAGGCTTATTTTGCTAAGTCTAAATGTCAGCTTAAAATTGCACACAGGCTGCAATGACAAGCCTGACAGTTGCAGCCCGTGGAGAGAGTTCCGTGGGGCGGAAAGGCGGGCGGGGGAAGTAAACACCGGAATATGGATGATGGCAGGTAAGTAAACAATTTAATAAATAAAACGAATTTCGTAGCGCGTGCTGCATCGCATTTTCCGATGCAGGGCACACAACGAAATTCATTTTATTTATTTAATTGTTTACTTACCTCCAATCATCCATATGCCGGTGTTTATTACACCCCACTCTGCCCCCCCCTCCCCCATCCTCCCCCACCGGCCTTTCTGCCCCACAGAACTCCCACCATGGGCCGCAGCTGCGGCCTGACACATGTTTTAAAAAGCTACTTTGGTGGGTGGCACAATAAGTGCAACAAGCCCACTAGTAACATTTAATTTACAGGCCCTGGGTGCATGTTGTACCACTGTAATGGTGATTTATAAGTAAATTAAATATTCTAATTGGTTGTAAGCCAATTTTACCATGGTTAAAGCAGAGAGCACAAGCACTTTAGCACTGGTTAGCAGTGCCAAAGTGCACAGAGTCCTAATTGCAACAAAAAAAGTGAATTCAGAAAATGGGGGAGGAGTAAGCAAAGGTTTTGGGGGGAAGATCACTCTAAGGCTGACAGGTCTAACAGAAAATATTCTTTCAAAGGCTCACCTAACCTAGGGTGAGCCTTCTGATGTATTGACTCAGTGGCCTGTGATGGACTGGCTGCCTGATGATACGTTTCCAATGAAGGAGCCAGCAAAAGATGTGGCACCAGAAACCAAGAGGCTCCCCCACCTCTAAGTGAGTTGGGGAATCGCTGGATTGCTCAGGTGGGAGCCTGGATGATTTACAGTAGAGCGCCTCCTCTGCCAAACCCTAGATAACCCATAACTCATAAGGTACAGACTTTGAAAGGGGCAAACCTCCACCCCTTTTTCAATCATTACCTGACAGTTATAAAGAGAGGCTAAGACCCCTTCCTCCACAAATCTTGGCGGGGGCAAAGCAAGAGCCTCCACCCAAACCTGCTCCATTGCCAGCAACAGGGGGTGCCCAGGACCTAGTCAGCTGCATGCAGTTTTCTCAGAGGTCACACATTTGTTACAGGTCCATGGGATGAAGGAATCCACCAATTGTCCTTCAAAATGTCTCTGAGCATAACCCACTTGTTTCCCAACATGCCAGTGAGAATAAGGAGTGAGAACGGGGTCTGTATAATGTATAATAACAAATAGAAATTATGTTTCGCACATGGCCTATTAGTTATTACTAAACAACCCAACAGTAAAGATATACAAACATCAAAGAGACATCACAATCCTACAAACTTTCAAAGCATAAATAGATTGTAGCATAAAATCACTGTTAGGGTACCCTAAAAAAGCAGAGGCCAAAAGAAATATATGTCACATATTTGGTCTAATCACAAACATGCAACAACAGCCTGCCAGTTCTTTTCACCTGGAACAATTTCTTACCTTCCAGAGAAACCTCCAATTTTAAAAGGTCAAAATTATCCTAAAACAATTTAACAATACTTCATTACTTCTAACGACTAGAGTCCTTCTGTATAGTGTCTCTAGTGGTCTGAAACAAACTTACAGGTGACCTTAGAGCTTACACTACCGCAAATTACTTCAGACAAAGACTACAGACCGACCTTTGCCAACTCTATCCTCTTATGCGTTCCTTCAGTACTCTGTTGCAGCTAAATTATTTTTCTTTTTCTGAGTTCACCATGGAAAGCACAAAGAGAATCTTCACACTCACAAAATGTGGCATAAATAAATATAGGGGCAGAACACGAGGCTCGGGTCCTAAATTGTGGGCAGAAAATTGGCTTAGGGCAATATCTGAATTTGCAAAGAATTCCTAGAGCCAAATTTAGGGCAGAACACAGCCTGTAAGAGGAACCTTGGGGTTATATCTGGAGCAAAAAAATCGTCTGGGCACAAAGCCATAGGCACGTGAACTTGTTTGCCAGATCAATATGGTGGCACAAATTGCAGTAAAGTTGGTTGTAGGTTTACAATTGGTGACAAAAAAGATGGACAAGATATTGTTTGCGAACATTTAGTACTTTTTTTCAAGCTAAGGGGCATATTATCAAGAAACGGCGTAAAAATGATCGCCACTTTAGCGGCAGGAAACTGCAGCTAAAGCGGCGATAATGGGCTTGATAATATGCCCTTGTGAATTCCCATAGAAGCCCATGTTCTGGTGTGAACATGGGCGATAATCTTAACTCAGTTCTTGATAATATGCCCCTTAATAATTTTGGACCATCTTAGTAAGAACCTCGTTAATATTATCGCCGTTTTAGCGGTAGGAAACTGCCGCTAAAACGGCGATAATGTGCTTGCTATATGCGTTATAGAATTCCAATAGAAGCCCAGGTTAGATGTCCTGCACATCTAACCTGGGCTTCTATTGGCATTCTATAACACATATTAGCAAGCCCATTATCGCCGTTTTAGCGGCAGTTTCCGGCCGCTAAAACGGCGATAATGTTAACGACGTTCTTGCTAATATGCCCCTTTGTTTGTACAGCGAGAGGGGCAAAATAAGTCTGAGGCACATCGGATGTGAAAAAGTAGTTCTCTACACAAAGCAGTGGCCCACAATCCATACCAACATATCCCGCACAAGGGGACCCACCACAGAACCTGAAACAAGAAACCAGACTAAGTACATAGGCACAAAACCCACCACGCTTCAACGAGTCTCTGCGCTGCGTACGTACCGCTGATAACAGATGGATGACCACCTTCCCAGCCGCATGCTGTCCCCTTGTCCACATCCCCGACTGTGCGCCTTCGACGCTGCCCCAATACGAAAAGAGTGTGTGCCATAACGTCCCCGTCAAACCCCCAACTCGGCCAAAGCCTACCGCAACACGGCTAACAGCTGTGAACCCGTCGCCTCCTTCCCATCTATAAGTGAAAACACCTGTCCCTCTGCCATCTCACCCCCCTGCCAACTCCATCCCCATTGCACAAGGCCCCTTCCACCGCCTTCTGCCACACTACCCCATGCCAACGCTCCGCTGGTCCGTCTTAGACTTAAGCAACCAAAAACGCACCTCCTCCTGCCGCAACCGCACCTCCGACCACCACAGCCCATAACCGTCTCTCGAACCCAGCAGCTCCGAAACCCAAAAAGCCACCGCAAATATCCCTGCCATCAAGGTAGCGAACAGGCAAGTTTCCGTACCATCCCAACAAACTAAAGGCAAAATTATTCGTTGATTCCGCCAAGGGAACTAGAAACCGCTGCAACCCTGTGTTGCCCACGCACCACAACTGCGACAGCATTGGCGCCGGGTCCCGATCCGCGTCCTTGGCTAACCGAGGGAATCTCCCCCACTGCGAACGAGCCAAAGCATCCTCAATGTCATCGTTAATCCCGGGAACATGCACCGCGCGAAAAGCAATGTCGTAGCGCAGGCAGCCCAACACAAACACTCACAGCAGCTTCAACACTTGCTCCTCCCTGGCGGACTGGCGATTCACCACTTGGACCACTGCCCTGTTATCCACATTGAAAGTCACCCTCCTGTGGGCCAACCCTCCTCCCACGTGAGTCTGCCACCACCAAAGGGGAGAGCTCCAGGAATGCTATGCTCCCCCCACCCCCTGCCCACTCTGGGGCCCCCTGCTCTGCGCACCACTTCCCGTGCCCCAACTGACACTGCCTGCCGTGTCCTCTGCTCTCTGCATGGGGACCGCGATAAAGTGCTGCAGAACAATTGTCACATCCGCAAATCCTCGCGAACGGCAGCCAAACAAACGCACGTGGTGAATGCGGGGGCCTCTGTCCAGCCAAGGCCCTGCCCAACCTCCTACAGAAAAACCGCCCGACCGCACCCTCTGAATGCAAAATTAAGGTGCCCCAACATCACCTGAATCTCCAACACCGCCACTTTGTGCTGTGCCCAACACCGCCACTTTGTGCTGTGCCACCATCATCTCCAGCAGCCCCAACATCTGCTGCTTCTTTTCCACTGGTAAACGGGCCTTCATCGACACAGAGTCCAGCTCAACACCCAAAAATGGCAGCTTCGTGCCTGGCCCCACTGTCTTTCCCATCACCTCCAGCAGCCCCCACATCTGCTGCTTCGTTCCACTGGTAAACGGGCCTCCATTGTCACCGAGTCCAGCTCAATACCCAAAAATGACAGCGCCGTGCCTGGCCCCACACTCTGCATGCAAAATTAAGGTGCCCCAACAGCACCTGAATCTCCAACACCATCACTTTGTGCTTTGCCACGATCACCTCCAGCAGCCCCACCATCTGCTGCTTCTTTTTCACTGGTAAACGGGCCTCCATCGACACCGAGTCCAGCTCAATAACCAAAAATGACAGCGCCGTGCCTGGCCCCGCTGTCTTCTCCATCACCTCCAGCAGCCCCAACCTCTGCTGCTTCTTCTCCACTGGTAAACGGGCTTCCATTGACACTGATTCCAGCTCAATACCCAAAACCGACAGTGCCGTGCCTGGCCCCACTGCCTTCTCCGGTGCCAATGGCACTCCGAGGACCTCCATGATCTCCTGAGACCTGCCCAGCGCAATCTGGCAGTCCGTGGAGTCTGAGGCCCCAACCAAGAAAAAGCCATCCAGGCAGTGCGTAACTCCTTGGTGACCCGTCCGTTCCGTAAAAACCCATTGCAGGAACGTACTAAAGCATTCAAAAACGCGTCCGACATCGAGCAGCTCATCGGCAACACCTTGTCCACATACCAGCGGCCATCAAACTGGATCCCCAGTAGGCACCAGTCCTCTGGGTGAACCGGAAGCAGCCGGAAAACCGACTTGATGTCGCACTTAGCCATTATTGCCTCTGTGCCTGCCGCCACCACCAAGGCCATGGCCACATCAACCGAAGAGTAAGACACCGTGGCCTCCCGCTCATCAATGTAGTTATTAACCAAACCACTCTACGGCCATGACAAATGTTGGATAAAGCGAAACTGCCCTGCCTCCTTTCTGGGCACCACCCCAATGGGGGATACAATCAATTCCTGCAACGGACAGTCCGCAAACGGCCCCGCCACGCGGCCCTCACTGACCTTTTTGCATTGCTCAGTGTACGTCCTCAGGATAGATAAATATGGATTATTGTAAGCCCCCGATCGATACAGCGCCCAGCAATCCAAAACACCAGTAATCCAGCAGCCTCAGCCTCCCAAATCGCTAGGATTACCAGCTCACGCCTCCACGCCCAGCCCCCTGGCTGGGCCCCGTTGACTCCCGTGTTGCTGCGCCGGGGGCCCCCAACCTCGAACCACGGGGTGGCCTTATTCACCGCAACCGGAACCCTCATGCTTAAAGTGGCAAATGTTCCCTGGCGCACACCCCTTTATTGAAGTCCCCATAGGCCCCCAACAATCCAAACTGGTTTTATGAACCCTGCCCCCACCCCTCCTCGGGTGGGGCACCCCTGACAGGGCTGGTATATAAAAGGTAATTCACTAGCCGTACATATGGTCGTGCCAGACCCCGCCAGCCCCATCGTATGCTGCCGGAGATCGCAATCCAACTCGCCCCATGTAGCCTCGGGGTCCCCCGCCATCCGTGCCCGAAACTCCCGATCGTACTGCACCCAGGCATATCCCTCCAGAAATTATTCGCAATAAACGCTCGCACAAATTAAAAATGCCACTGCTCAGTCCCCTATCGTCAGAGGAACCTGTGGCTAAAATTGCACCCCGTAGACGGCAGGATCCGAACCTGCGCGGGGAGGCCCCAATGGATTTCTAGTCCATCACCTTAACCAACCGGCCACGACTACTTCCTCTCTTCTGCAGCCCATACTCTTCATCCTCCGAACCCTCCTTCGCCCGAACCTCCCGATGCAGCAGCTTCAACAACTCCACATACTCCCTAAAAGCACTCATAGCCTCTATGAACTACAACTGTACCATTTGTTCCTGCCGTATCTTTTCTTAGTGGACAGTATCATATGCGTGCCGCGTCCGACCGCACGAAGGTCCCCCCGAACCCGCACCGCTAGCGCCCTGCGGCCCCGGCCCCTCAGGCCCCACACCACCCTTCTTGTGATCATCGACCCAAAAACTCCAACCGACCGGGGCGCCGACTGCACCCTGCCCGAGGCCAACGCCCCGTCATGCACCCCGCTTAACCCACAAAAACCATCCGTGCCGTTGCTCCACGTCCGTCGGTGCTCCCCCAAGCCGCTGTGGGTGAAGATGTCGGTGAGCCCGCTGCTGGCCTTCATGTGCCGGCCGCACCGTGATCCCTCGCTGACTCTGGGCATGCCACGGGAGGCCCAGCCCTCCCTTCTCCTTGGAGACGCGGGCCGTTCCTAGCCCTGCCAAGTCTGAAGCCCCTCGCCGGCTATCTCCCTGCAAACGGAAAGGTAGGTATGGTGTGCCGGGTCCCTCCAACCGAGCGCCCCACTGCGGCCCCCCATCCCCCGGTCCCTGTGCCCTCCTCATCCTCGCTCCAAAATAACCCCCCGACCCCTGCCCCCCGTTGTCCCACAAATCACCCCATCATCAAGTCCCGCCCCAGCCTCAGCCCCCCACCACGACGGACCCGCCCCCTCCCCATCACACCCCACCCCCCTCTGGATGAAAACCACGCCTCCCAACCCCCAAGGCTCGAACACGTCCAGACCCTCCCCCTCATCCCACTCTCTCCTGACTCTAACAACAAAGGGGGCACCCCCCTGCATGATCTCGCTCCCTCCCTCCTGTCTCCGGCTGCCCCCCGGACCCCCACCCCCTCATCTGCCTCCTGTCATCTACCTGTGCTACCTCATGTATCCTGTTTGCTCACATTTGTCACGTTTATGCATGGTAACGTTTACTTTTGTAATTTTTTCACTTGTAACGTCCCCATGTATCAGCTCTGTCCCTATGATGAAGCGCTCTGACACCTTAGGGTAAAGTCCGCGCTACATAAAAACGCATGAATAATTAAATAAAATCCCTGCTCAGAGCCCTACCCGTCACCCTTCCTGCCAGCTCTCCTACTCCCCCTCCCTCCTCGTGCTCCTCCCTCCTAGAATGTAACCCCCACCTGCCTCCCCCACCCGCTCCCTCGTTCGCTTTCACACCGCCTCCTTCCCCGCCCGCTCAGCACCCTTCCCCAAGGCCCCGCTCCGCCTCGCGGCCTCATTGACCGCCCCAGAGAGGCCGGGGCGGTCGCATTCTCCTCATGGCTGCCGCGCCTCCCCTCCGGGCGCGTTCACCACCTGTGACCCCCTCCCGCCCGCTACCCCGCCCCCGCCGCCCTCCATTCAACACTTGGGGCAGCGGCGAGGAGCCGATGGCAGCGCTCCTCGCCCGCATCCCCGGCCTTACATTCCCCGATGCGTCTGCCCTACAAGGGCTGCACCCCTGGCATCTGCGCGGCCCAGTGGACCCCCCTGTAAGCCGGGGTGTCTTCCCCGGCGGCGATCAGGCAAGCACCGCCGCCGCCCCCCGCACACGCGCGCCGCGCTAAGCGAAAACGCAACCATGAGCTAATTCCCCGCCTGACCAAAAACACCTCACTACCCCGCTCCCAGCCACCAGGTCACCAGTACCTAAAAAGGTGGCTGGGAAACGCGGGCACCCCCTATAAACCCCTCGGGCTTGTAATTATGGAGTTGGGCTGCCTTTGGGCTACTCCCAGGCAGCCCAAAGCAGCAAAATGGCCGCTCTCGCGCTCGCCCCCCCTTCCCCCTCCCAAATCTGCCCGGGGGGCAGGCCTCGCGGCTCGGCTGCCCCCAAGCCCCCCTTGGCACCTAGACGCAGGGTCGCTGGAATTATGTGACAATGGAGTAACAAATTAAACAGCAGGGATGACTAAATCATGATGAAAGAAAGAAAACCATGTAGAATATTATTCAAGTAAAAACGGATTGCGAGAAACATTCTGTGGCATTATTAGCTAATTATTTTAAGAGTTTAACGCGTTCATAAAAAATGGGTTCCGATACTTCAAAATTAATAGCTTTCTTATGAAAGCAAACTACCACTAATTCATTATTTTGTCTTTTTGAGTTGATATAAATCATACAACGCTGCATTCAGCAAAAAATAAATAACCTTACTTGTATTTTAGGAAAAGACACCACACGTTCATTCCACACGTTAGTAATGTTTTGAAGCTTGTCTTCCTTTTGGAATTACTTTAGGGCTAGGGGAGCTCCTCTTCACATTAAAAACACCTGTGATAAACAGTCTACTATATGTGTAATTATTATACATTTGTCTCAGTAGTGGACTCTTAAGGATACAGCACTCTGGACCAGCCAGGACTTTGTAAGCCCTTCAGGCAAAATAGTAGTTTGCCTTATGAAGCTTTTCCAGACACTGACAAAAAAAGACAATTTCTGGAGTCTTTTGTTGTTATTTGGCGCTGCCGTGCAGTGGTAGAGTAAGGCTACTATGCTATATTTTGAAAGTGATGGCCCTGCACCCAACTATGAAATAAGCACTAGCAATGCCAATGGGTCTTTGTTATAGCTAAAAGAACCTCTTGAGTCAGTGATGGATTTAGGCACCTAATAAGACATTTTTGCAATAACACATCCATTTATCCACCAGTTTCCAGTCACAACACAAGACCAGGATGCAGAGGATGATGTGGGGGAGCTGGAGCAGGGCCTGGATACCAGCCCTTGGATGCAACACTCAGATAAGGGGGATGACTTGAGCCCTGATTTGGAACTCCCTACCAGGGCAGAGAACAGTATGTCTTCTCGAGGTACGTCCCCAGAGGTGCTGGAAGACAGGCAGGTGGAGAGGGAGTTTAGACTATGGAATGGAGGAAAAGAAACTGGCCATGGAGCAGAGCAAAAGAAACTGGCCAAGGAGACGGAACAAAAGAAACTGGCCAAGGAGACACAACAAAAGAAACTGGCCATTGCCGAAACTATTGCTTTGGAGCAGTTGGCTTATGAGAGGAGCCTTAAGGAGCTGGACATCAGGGCAAGACAGGCATGGTCCAGCAGTGATGGTGGCAGTGTACCTGCAGTGCCCTCTCGAGATAAGATGGTTCATACCCCTAAGGGTCTGGTGCCTGATTTTGCTGTGGGGGTGGCATCGACAAGTGGTTTGAAGCTCATGAGGTGAGGAAGGTTTACATATGCATAGGATCGCTGAGGAGCATTGAGGGGCTAGACTCTGGAAGCACATCCCTAGTGAGGGAAGGGACACCCTACAGGCTCTAGAGAAGGTAGACAGAATGAGGTATCCCCCATGGAGAAAACCCATGTAAGGAAATATGGCCTGATCCCATAAAAGTACAGTCAGAAGTTTAGGGACAGCCAGAAGCTTCCCCAGTAGTCCTAAATGCATTTAGTGGATTCCTTTAGCAAGGTACAGGATAGTTGGATGAAGAGCAGTTAAGTGAGTGAATAAAAAGGGCCTGTTTGTAAGAGAGCAAATGCTCAGTAATTGCTTTCCAGAGCTGCGTCAACTTTTGATTGATAATAGGCTCACTGACCCCAGGGAGATTGCTAAGGAGGAGGATCGCTGTCTTAGCACCAGGGTCCATAAGTGGGTATCTGGGGGGATCACCACAAGGGTTGGTAGGGACCCCACCAGAAGAAGGATGAAGGAGACAAACCTAACCCAAGAAGTTCTCAAAAAATCTCCAAACTAGTTCTAAGGGTTAACATTTCCAAACCCCACCTGAGCAGAAAATGAAGTGGTTCCCTGAGAATAAGTCCTTTGGGAAGGCACCCTCTAAGTGCTATTAGTGCTAACAGATTGGGCACTACAAGAGGTATGCCAATTGTCCCAAGCGGACACAGCCCCCCGGTGGACAGACATTGGGGCTGGCTAGTGTAGTGCTTGAGGAGGAGATTGCCACTGAGGACCGGAATATCAAGGCCAGGAGCAGGCGTCTCATGGCCCCTTTGACAGGGAATAAGGGGATAAATTAACAAATGTGGACAAAGTGCGGGCTCCCTTCGGAAAAACCGAAACTGAAACTGGAGCCGTGCTCGGAACAATCCACCAATAATAGCGGCCGTGACAGAACTGCAACAAACTGCATTGATTACCGAGGCAAGCAGAACTGAGAGTAAGCGATAAGGTGTACGAGCGTTTCCGCCCTGCAGATACTTCCGCTGCCCCTTCCATACTCGGGGGTTTAATAACCAGCTTCACCAGGTGGCTGCTCTCCCTTGGGACATTCTGCCTGGAGCCTGCCTGACCCCAAGATGGCGCCCGTCGGCGCACCGCAGATGCAGATTGAGGCCTTTCCAGCTCCGGTTTTACGGAGAGGTTCTTTCCATGCAGTCGCTTGGACGCCGGTGCCCCGAGGCTTGGGACGCGGCTCCGCTCTGCTCGACCGTCCTTCTGCCCCCCCCCATGGCACTGAGTATGAGACTCTTTACCCCCCCACCCCTCCAAGCCCTCTCTACTGCCTCCGGAGTTCGCCACTGATGCGTTTCCCACTGCCATCCCTCCTGGTTTGCTTCCCTCTAACGCGTGGATCAACATGGAGATTGTATCCGGAGGTATGAAGAAGCTATCCCTCTGGACTTTTGAGCAACATTGTCCGCCACCATTTTGGGTCACCTCCAATGGTAACTCCGGTCGAGCTCCGCCATCTTGCGACTTGGTCCCTACTGCCAGTCCCACTGAACCCCTCACAAACTATTATTGGTGTTCTTCTCTCCTCCAGATGGATGCTCACATTGTTTTAAAATTGTTATTGATACCTCTGTTCTCTCATGTTATGCCCCCCCGATATTTGCATGACTTAATGTTCTAATACTATTGTTCGTATTGTACTGCACTACTTCTTTTCTTTACTCTCTGTTAATTTTGTCTCTTACCATTACCCTTGCTTGCACACCGACTCCTCCGGGTTTTTGCCAGCTCCGTTGACTGTTCCCTGTTGAGCCTGCTTAGACCTCCTGCCGTTTCTATGGCAGCTAAATCTCTCCCCACAGGTGCACATCCTCCCTTTCCCTCCGTATTCATTTTTCCCAATGTATCCACGACTTTCCTTCTCTGCCCACTCTCTTTCTCTGCTAGCCCCTTCATTTTAGACCTTGTCGGTGTACTGTTTTTTATCTATTTCCCCTCTTCCTTCAAGGTTAGCTGCTCTAGGGATATAGGCGCCTTGTGTCCTCCTTTAATTGTGCCCCTTGCCAAAGCGCTTCCTCTCCCCTTGTTGGGGAGGGATCCAGCATTCTTGCCCTGGAGTCTCAGGTAGCCCTCTGAGGGAGTCCACAGTGCTTGGGATTCACATAATTGGAGGTTTATGAATGTTCCCATTATTGCTGGGAACCCATTCACCTTGCATCATGATAGGCCCCCTCACTGTAATTTTGACGATCCATCTAGGCTGTTATCTCTACCTTTTGTTGTACTTCGGTCGACCGAGCAACCTCTGGCCGATGGAGTTACTCTATGTAGCTTTTGAGGAGCTTGGCTCTGGTCCCCCACCTGGACTGTCTCCTACCCATCCATTCTTTTGACTCTGTCTCTTCTCTAGTCGCCCTTGCGTTTCCCAACCCCTCCCTCTCCTCTTTCCTCCCTCACTCCTCACATCCCCTAATTTCTCTCTCCCCTGCCTCCATTTCCTCTCCCCACACCTAACCCATGCCTTTAAATAACTCCTATTTCTCCTTCATTTTTGTTCCTGAAACTGTTGTAATTATGTAACTACGTTCTTGAAGCAACTGTACCTCGTTATGTATAGCGATCTGATACCTCCGGGTCTGCCAGCGCTATATAAAACTTTTCTCTCCGCTCTACTCTTCTCCACCTTCCTGCTACTGACCTTTGCCCTCACCTGTCCAGGCCCTTAGTCCCCATCCTGTTTATCTTTGAATTTTCCCTCGTCAATTGAGATCTAGCTATTTTGTCTGATGCCCGATGGAGCTACCTGGTTTAGCTATAGGGGAGACAGGCCGGGGATTCCCTCCTTGGATGTCACCTACCCAGTCGGTCTTTAGACAGACTTCCTTTCATCTCTCCTGTTGTCTCTTCCCGCATCCTCCCTCTATTTATGTCTCTCCTACTCTCCTCTCTCAATGTATTGAGACTGAACTATTTTGTCTGATGCCCGATGGAGCTACCTGGTTTAGCTATAGGGGAGATGGGCCGTGGATTCCCTCCATGGTCGTCACCTACCCAGTCGGTCTTTAGACAAACTTCCTTTTGTCTCTCCTTGTTGTCTCTTCCCTTATCCTCCCTTTCTCACCTCCCCTGCCCCCTCCACTACTTTTCACTCTCCTTTCCCTCCTCTCCTAATTGTATTGCCTATTTTTTTTTTATGTATTGTGTAATTGTTCATCTTTTTCTGTTACATTGTTGATTCTCTTGTAAAGCGCTGTCATACCTTCGAGACTAGCCAGCGCTATATAAAACTATTTTAAATAAATAAATAAAAATTAAAAAAAGGGGGGTAGTGTTGAGGTTACCCTATTGTCCCTGAGTGACAGAGAGATGGTGCAAAAGGCTCACATGCCTAGTAATACTAAGAAATACAGGCAGTGGGTCAATATAAATGAGCAGAGGGTGGAGGCTCAGAAAGAGACACTGAAGCTAGGATGACAACTGTCAGATGTCATCTGCTGACCTCAGAGCAGGTAGTCACTCATGCTTCCCACCACGTCATTGTAGATGACAACCATGAGAGCCACTATCAAGTGGCTCTGGTTCCCTTTGAGTGGAGTGGGGTTCTCAGGATCCTTGAGGGTAGTTGTGAGTCTATTCTTGCCTGTAGACTGTCTCCTTAGCAATGACCTAGAGTGCACCACCTGGCAAGAGGTGGAGCTCAGGTCACGCCTGGAGATGTTAGGGTTGCCTGAGGGGGTGTGCCTCACCTCACGATCCATGGCCGCCTGAGAAGGTAGTTAGGAGGACATGGAGCCGGGAAGAATGGCCCAGGTGCATATCAAAAAGAAGAAGGACAAAGGGTGCTGGAAACTCACTGCTGAAACTCCCATGGTCCGGGAGGAGGCTGAGCCTGAGGATGATGCCTCGGAACCTACAGGGAAGGACATTGCTGCCCTACGGAACCTACGTGAACTGACCAATTAGCAGAAGGAAGGAGGTCCCACCAGGGAGGAGATCAGCAAGATACAGATGGAGTGCCTTACTCTGGAGGGCCTACAGCAGCAGGCTGAGGCCCAGGCAGCTGACGACACCTCTGGTGAATACCTGATCTATGGGGAGAATGGTCTCCTGTATAGCGAGCCTAAGGTTCCTAAGTACAAGCCTAGTACAACCCATGGGTTGGTGGTGCTCCAGTGCTACAGGTCCTTCCTACAGGAACTGGCTCACAATGTTTCTCTGGCAGGTCATGTAAGACAGGACAAGAACTTTAAGAGGTGTGTCACCCACTTTTATTGGCCCTGGATGTGTATGGCCTCAGATGCGAACCTGCCAGGCCAGTGGCAAGTCAGGAGGGAAGCACAAGGCTCCTCTTCCTACATTCCTTGTCACTGGCACCCCCTTACAATAGGTGGGCATCAACATTGTTCGGCCTCTGGACCAGAAGATACCACGTGGCAACAGGTTCATCTTGGCCTGGGTAGATTATGCCATCTGGTACCTGGAGGCTATGCCACTGAGGACAGTGACCTCATCCCTGATTGCCAGGGCACTGATGAAGATCTTTACCCATGTGGGAATCCACAAGAAAGTAGTATCTGACCATGAAGCCAAATTAATGTTTGCAGACATAAAGCCCATGTGGAAGGAGTGTTGGGTAACCCACACATTCTCCACATCCAACCATCCCCAAACTAATGGGCATGATGAGAGGTTCAAAAAGACCCTAAAAGGTATGATAATGAGCCTGTCAATGCCCTTGAGGCAGAAGTGAGACGTCTTCCTCCCATGCCTGCTGTTTGCATACAGTGAAGTACCACAGAAAGGGCTTGGATTCACTCCCTTTGAACTTATGTACAAGCACCCTGCGAGAGTACTTCTCAGCTTAGTGAAGGAGGTGTGGGAGTAAGCTTCCAAGAAAGCCTCTCATGATGGTGTTAGCTACATGCTGGCACTTCATACACAGATGAAATGTTTCTGGAAGAAGGCCAAAAGGAATCTTGAAGTCAGCCAGGAGGTCATGAAATGGTGGTATGACCAGAAGGTCATCTAGTCAAGTTTCAACCTGGATAAAATTGTGGGTGATAGAGCCTGTGGAAACAAGGGCCCTGCAAAACTGTTAGTCTGCACCCTATGAGGTTAAAGAGTACAAGAGTGAGGTCACCTACATGGTGGACCTTAAGACCCCAGGAATCTTTTAAGGGTTTTCAATAACAATTGCCTCAAATCCCACTTGAGAGGTCTAAAGTAACCATGCTCATGGTCACTGTTGATGGAGTGGATGAAGAGAGCGAACCTCTCCCAACATCCTTTCTTCCAAGGAGCTGGTGGCTCAGTGGACGGTGATTGCTTCTCCCTTAACCTGACCGTAGAACAACAGAGGGACTGTTAACAGTTGTTGGGGTGGTTTGCCTCTCACTTCTTCCTTACCCCAAGACTTACTACATAATGTACCCATGATATTGATACTGGAAATAGTATGGCTGTGAAGAGTAAAATCCACAGGCTTCCTGATAAGATGAGAGCCAGCATAAAGGAGGAAGTCTCTAAAATGCTGAAGCTAGGGACCATTAAGCCCTCAAACAGTCCTTGGTGCAGGCCAGTAGTGTTGGTACCCAATGCTGTTCCTCAAGGTACCACCCCAGAACTTAGATTCTGGGCTAAGTGAAGTCACCTAGACTGATGCACACCCCATCCCTGAGCTGATGAGCTCATAGACCATTTGGGAGCTGCCAAGTCCCACAGCACGTTTTATTTAATTTCTGGGTACTGGTAGATTTCCTTGACTGAGGGGGCCAAAGAGATGTACATGTTTTATACCCCAGAAGACACATCCAATTCCAGGTAATGCCTTTCAGGTTGAAGAACACCCCTTCCACCTTCCAGAGGTTGGTTAACCAGGTTCTGGCCGGATTGCAGAACTTCTGTACCTTCTATCTGGACAACATTGTGGTCTTCAGTTCTAGCTGAGAGGACCACCTGTGCCACCTCAGGTAAGTGTTTCAGGTTCTGCAGAAAGGAAGTCTGACTATCAAAGCCAGTAAGTGCCAGATGGGTCAGGGCTCAGTGGTCTACTTGGGCTACTAAGTGGGAAGATGCAAAGTGCAGCCTGTCCAGTCCAAGATCCAAACCATTCTGGCTTGGAAACCCCCCAAAACCCAGACAGAGGTGGGAGCTTTCCTATGCCTCAATGGATACTACAGGAGATTTGTCAAGAGGCATTACACCATTGTTGATCATTTAACAGAGCTGACATCTAAGAAGCAGTCCAGACAGGTGATCTGGGCAGAGGCATGCTAGAATTCTTTTGACACTCTAACGAAGGCCATGTGCACAGCTCCTGCGCTCTAGGGCTATGAGTTCTCCAGAGAAATCATGTGGAGACAGATGCCTCAACAATGGCATTGGGCTATGCTCTCACCGCTAAACGAAGAGGGCCTGGATCAACAGGTAGCCTTCAATAGCAGGAGGTTATTTCCTAGGGAACAGAGGTGGAGTGCAATAGAAAGGGAAGCCTTTGCAGTGGAGTGATCACTGAAGACATTGAGACCATACCTGTTTAGTGCTCACTTCCAGGTTCAGACAAACCACAGCCTCCTTAGATGGCTAATGCAGAGGAGGGGTGAGAATCCCAAACTATTGAGGTAGTCCATCTCCGTACAGGAAAGGGCATTTATGGTGAAACACTGCACCGGAACAGATCATGACAATGCTGATGGTCTCTCCAGGGGGCATATTATCAAGCAGGGCGATAGGCAATTATCGCCGCTTTAGCGGCCGTTTTCGCCCGCTAAGCGGCGATAATTCTATCGCCCTATTAGCAAGCTGTCGCTAACTGATAACTCTGAGCGATCTAACGCACAGACGGCCAATTCGTGTAAATACCGGGAGTTGAACACTATCAGCGTGTCATCACAGATATGACTACATGAATGTCATCAGTTAGACAGATCCTACTCCTGGAAATCGTTTTTCCATATAAGACCAGAACTTGACTGGTCTTGTTTGCTGATTTTATCATGTATCATCACTATCGTCATTTACTATAAACCTCCAGATAAGACAGTCCATATCTACACTACATTGAGTATCATAAATACTGTAAAAAAACGAACAGGATCCACACTAGTGATTTGTAGCCATCATCGTTATCCATCAACTAGATTTATGACATCTACTATTTCCTCAAGATAACAGAGATTTTCAATAAAGATGCACCAATTACATCTGAGTTAACAACCAGATCAGAGTTCGCCCTTATTTTAGCAGTAGACGGTAACCTGAGGAAGGCTCAAGAGCCGAAACGCGCGTTGTGTGACATCTACCGCTTTGCCTTCAACAATGCATTCAGCTTTATGTCTATTGGTTTTGTCCTTTTTCTAATATGTTTTTAATTGACTATTTGTTATATTGAAATATAATCCTAAAAAAACAAAAACAAAAGAGAAATACACCAAAAAACTATATAAAATATGTAATTTCTCCCAAAAAAATTGATTGATATGAATAATACATACTAATAAAATTATAACAGAAATTTCCAATGTTTGTAGACTATCATTATACAGTTGGACTTTCTATTTTCAATTATATATCTAGACTGTATTAACTTAAGTACAATTGGTATGTGTCACTTAGCTATAGACTTTCCCTAACTCTGTTTGTTCCCTATGTATAGCAGGTGCTAAGATTACATATAGGGGTCCCCTTTTTTCTAATCATTTGCTAACTGATGTTAGCGACATCGTTTAGGCGATAGCGAGCGGTTTGGGGCCCGCTTTGCATGTCAGCGATGTTTATCGCTAATGACATGCAAAGTTGGTGTACCCAACCAGTTAGCGACTGAAAGTAGTCGCTAACGTCGCTATCGCCTATTAGCAAGGCAGGCGTAGCGATGGAAATATTCGCGCTAAGCGCGAATATCTCTAAATACTAACACCTGCCCAGACCAGTTCTTAACCATGTTATCCAATGGGAGGTGGATAACATGGCTAAGAGCATTTCGTCGCTAATGCGTGAATATCGCTGTATTCTCAGCGATATTCACGCATTTCGCCGCTATCGCTGAATATTTTAGCACAATGGAGAAAAACGTTGCTAATAGCATGTTTTCTCCACTAACATATCCAGCGATAGTCAGCGATAAAAAAAATGCGCTAAGAGCATTTTGCTATAAATATTGCTATTCCTTGGTAATATGCCCCCAGGTTTTTCCGCCTTAGTGATGAGAACTCCCAAGAGGTTAGGGAATTTCCACCTACTTTCAGCTGGTGAGGACACATGATAGACCTGTGGTTTTCCCCCCAACATTTTGCCTTCAACCCTCCTGTTTTGCTGACATTGTTTTTGCTGGCTTTAGTACTCTGCACACTTCACCACTTCACCACTGCTAGCGCCAGTGCTAAAGTGTTTGTGCTTCACTTTAAAACATGGTAGAATTGGCTAACACCCAATTGGAATATTTCATTTACTTGTCCCTAGTAATGTGAATTTACCTGTGCCGAGGGCCTGTACATTAAATACTGCTAGGGGGCCTGCTGCACTGATTGTGCTATCCACTTAAGTAGCACTTTAAAAATATCTCAGGTCTGCCATTGCACCCTGTGGATGCAATTTTAAACTGTAATTTCAACCTGGGAAAACAAACCATTTGCCAGACCAAAGCCTTCCTTTTTTAATACATGTAAGTCACCCTTAAAGTAGCTCCTGGACAGCCCAGAGGGCAACGTACAGTGTATTTAGAAAGTAGGACATGTACTAATAATTTTTGCATGTTCTGGCAGTGAAAAGCTTTCAAATTCATTTTTCACTACTGCAAGACCTGTCTCTTCCATACGATAACAGTGGAGTTACCTTATTACATTGAATAAGTTATCATTTTTAAAGGGTAGCAAGTACCCAGTTCATGTTTGGTATCTTTGGAATTGTAATGAAAAATCCTCTCTCATGGTGAAGTTGGATTTTGAATTACAATTCTGAAAATGACACTTTTAGAAGAAAAAATTACTTTTAGAAAATTGGCATTTTTCTATCTTTGCCATTTAGTGCCGGCAGCCTGTCTCTGGGTCACATAACTGGATGTAGCTGACAGTTGGGCTTTATGTATTTCCTCCTAGACAGACACACACAATAGAGAGCTTAGGTGTTTCTGGAAGGGCCATGACTGGTAGGATGGGAGGGCATAGCTGGGCACAGCCCTACTTACACTTGAAAATGCTGTGTCCTGCCTCCACACAAAGGGCTGCATATCTTCTGTAGTTAGTCTGGAGCCAGCACAGGGAAGGCAGGAAGCCTGTGGACTTCAAAGGGAAACCTCCAGAAGGTTCTCCGACTTCAAAGGAAGGCCAAAGCATAAATGTCGGACCTCAGAAATGAACTCTTCCGTATACTTCTGGACATATGGAATCTCTGCCAGGAAGAAGGACTGCTGGATTGCTGCTGTGCTGGACTACTGCCTTGCAGTACAGCTGCTTGCTGGATTGCTGCCCTGCTGCTCTCCTGCCTCAGCCAGAGGGATTTGGACCTGCAACCAAACCGAGGACTTCCAGAGTGACTCCAAGGGCTAGTCTGTTGGCCTCCTGGTCAGAGCTACAGGGACATGACTAGCTCACAAAGTCCTGAGCCAGCACCCAGATCTAGCTGGAGCAAGCCCCTGCCTCCCACGTGGAACCCCTCAGGTCCTTGACCCTTCGTATGGCCTCAGGGGGGCTGAATTGAAGGTTTGGGCTCTTTGCAACCACAAACTAGTCTGTTGACGCTGAAAATTGGTCACTCGCACAAGCAGCCACTGTGAAGTTCTGTCAACTTGATTCTTCACGCTACAACATCAACAGCTCTCCATCGCCACTACGAAACTTCAACCTACCCACTCATAACAACAAGTGTATCTTTGCGATGCAGCCCTGATCTTCTGTGACACCTGGCCTGCTCTACATGCTACACCAACGACGCGTCTCTGCTCCTCGCTTGGTACCTACACCACAAATGGGACTCTTTGCGCTGGACCGAGAAGGTGACTTTTCAGAGGAACTAACCTGGGGGCATATTATGAAGCAGGGCGATAGGCATTTATCGCCGCTTCGGCGGCCGTTTTCGCCCGCTAAGCGGCGATAATTCTATCTCCCTATTAGCAAGCTGTCGCTAACTGATGTTAGCGACAGCTTTTAGGCGATAGCGAGCGGTTTGGGGCCCGCTTTGCATGTCAGCGATGTTCATCGCTAATGACATGCAAAGTGGGTGTATCAAACCAGGTAGCGACTAAAAGCAGTCGCTAACGTGGCTATCGCCTATTAGCAAGGCAGGCGTAGCGATGGAAATATTCGCGCTAAGCGCGAATATCTCCAAGTACTAACACCTGCCCAGACCAGTTCTTAGCCATGTTATCCAATGAGAGGTGGATAACATGGCTAAGAGCATTTTGTCGCTAATGCGTGAGTATCGCTGTATTCTCAGCGATATTCACGCATTTCGCCGCTATCGCAGGATATTTCAGCACAATGGAGAAAAACGTTGCTAATAGCATGTTTTCTCCGCTAACATATCCAGCGATAGGCAGTGATAAAAAAATTGCGCTAAGCGCATTTTGCGATAAATATCGCTATTCCTTGGTAATATGCCCCCAGGTCTCTTAGTCCGACCTCTGCTTCCTCATGGATGGCCTGAACTTGTGATTTTCTCTCAGTCTTGTACAACCTGATAGCTGTGGGTGGCACTTTAAGCTTTTTGGTGCTAGTTTTCCCTAAATCTTTAAAATTGCATATCTGCTGTAATACTGATTGTATTTTCGTGGTTTGGTCTTGTTTTATTTGTCACATTCTACTCTATTTTTGTAAATGGTGTGAGATTTTTCTTGTGTTTGTTTTCTCTTTATTACTGTTTGAAGTGCTGCATAAATGCTTCACACATTGCCTCTAAATTAAGCCAAGCTTCCAGAGGGTTGAGCCTGGATTAATTTGGGGGTTGCTTGTGCCTCACCCTGATACTGACTGTTGTTGCTGCTTGAGTAGGGTTTCGCCCCCTAAACCAGTAACCCAATTTCTCATAACATGTTTCTATTTTTCTTTTTCCCTTTTCCTTTCTCACTAAAATATGCACAGTATTGGAACAATACAGAATAATTCTAGATATAGGGTGGATTAGGACAGATTAAAAAGCTCACTGGGGCGAGATTGTACTGTGTTAGTGTTGAAAACGCAACAAATTAAGTATTTCAATTTAAACGCACAAGTGATGGTTACAATATTCAATTAATGTATTCCAATAATAATTCATGCATTGCATCTGCCATTGATATTTCATTGTAAGTGTTGCTTAGATTTCAATACTTTATGCAAATTGCAATTAATCTCAAATTGACTAGAGTGTTCAATCATGGTTATTTGTGAAATTCTTTCTTTTTCTGTTGAACTCCCCAAGCAACTTATGTTTACGGAACTTGTGCCAATATTTCTTGAATTTTTTTTGCCTTGTTGAGAATATTGTAATTTGTTTGTTTCTAGTCAGGAAGTGGAAATGCTTAAATACTACTTCCAAAATGGTGCTCTGATATGTGGCCATGGCTGAAATGAGTTATGGTGTTCATTGTCAATAAATTAATTTCAATTACTCCTGTGAAGCAGCAGAGATGATTTGGCCCTAAAAAGTTGAATGAATACAAAGGCTATCGGGACGTTATAGTTAGGAAATAAAACAAAAAACACATTAGAAATTCACTGAAAAAACAGAGGTTACAGGGAAGTTATAGTTAGCCTCAAATTTCACTCAAACCCAGTGAAATTCAGCAGTTATAGTTACCTGATCTAACTATAACTTCCGCCCCCACACTATACTGCTTGTGACCTCACATGTTACATCACTCATGATATGGTCAGTGTCATCACATGATCCCTGGGACTTGTAATAAGCCTACGAGGGGGTCCATGCAACTCCCCTCCATAATTAAAATCATAACCCGAAGGAGGTGTTGGTCCCTGGGTCTCTGAAGAAGCCCAGGAGGGGGGGGTCAGCACTGCTCCCTCCATTATGTAAATAAAGCCCAACAGAGGCTCTAAGAGCCTTAGGAGGGGGCCGTGCACCCCACTCCTTTTTTTTTAACATGTCCCCAGGACCTGGCCCACCCTGGGTCTCATTTCTAAACAAATGCCTAATACCGCACGTAGTTTTTTTCAATTTTGTGGAGAATTTGCTATTTCGCTGCTAAATGTAATAATAAAAAAATTACACCCCAGCAGGTTCCCTCCTTCTATATTTCTAAAATTTTTTGTGTGACTCTGCTTCAGATGGCTGCCAAATCCTCCTGGTTGAAGTGTTCCAAGCCAATCAGATTGAATGTATGATGTTGTTACCATGCATGCCATTATACCCCAAGTCATTTCAACGACTTGCTGTAGGGGGAGAGCTGGATTTAGGAATAGTATTAATTACTATTCCTACTCCAGTTTACGCAACAGCAGGGAAGCTGTTGGATTTAAAGTCAGACACATTCCCTGGTGTTGCACCCCCCTCACAGCAAGTCGTTGATACGACTTGCGATGTAATGTCACGCGTGGTAACAACACAGTCGTTGTAACGACCACATTGTAAAGTTACCCATTTGTGTTTACCGCGTTGTAAACGCTGGTTCCCATCAGATTACAGCACGGGACTGTTGGATTTTCCGAGCATCCGTGCCCCCAGATATACAAATTTGGATGTTGAATAATATCTTGAAAACTACTGAATGGAGTTATAGCAAACTACCCAAAGCCACTACTCTGGACCAAGGTCTAGCCTTCTGCCAAATTTGGTGTAATTCCTTTTAGTAGTTTGGGCTGCAGTCGTGTTAAAAACCTCTACTGGAATTAACATGGGGAAAACGTGTTTTGGGACCCCCCTCCCTTTTTCTCGGCTCCTGCTTCACAGATCACCCCAAAACTTCCAGACAGCAGCTGAAGTGAGCATTGAATAAGTGTGGGAACATTTTGTGAAGATTCATTAAATGGCGCGAAAGTTATTAGCAAAACAGAAGATGCTTTTTCTATGGAAAGCAGATTATAACTATGCATTTCTGTGCTTTCGCCATTGCTGGAGCACACTTGGCTGCCATGCACCAATGCAGGCACCCTTGCACCATGATGCAAGGGAGTCTGTGTTGCTGGGATGATTGTTTTTGTGCAGAAAGGGTCACCTTCATGCACAAAAACAACCATTGCAGGTGTTTTCCTCTTTCTATGAGTACTGTAGAATGCAGCACACATAGAAAGAGGAAAGAACGAGAAGAAATAAAAGTATTTCTCCTCGCTGCACCTCCTTACGCCTCGGGGAGGCGTAGGATTCTGACACATTACCAGGTTTACAAAATGTTGTAAATCTGGGAACACCCATAGCAACACCCATATCACGCCCCTTTCACGCAAAGTGATGCGTGAAAAGGGGTCGTATTTACAAGGCCATGAAGAACCACGCTGGGTGGCTTTGCGTGGCCTTGTAAATATGGACCAACATTCTGCCCTGCCGGTGCATCAAAATGAGTGACGCACCGGTGGCTCAAGGGACTTGTATATAGGCCCCATCTTTATCTATTACAAGAATCTATCAGACAGCAGGTACAGTTCACAGTCCCTCCTAAGAGGGTCTAGGAAGGACTATTCTAGTACAGAATATCTGCCCCAGGGATTGGAACCAACACCAAAATCCTTGCTTACTACAGTAGCCTGAGATTCCATATAGCATATTGCCCGTCTACTGAGTTTGACACACTGTGATATCAATCTGCCCGTAATGGCCTGTAAGCTTTAACATATGATTATCACACTCAATATGACAGGCCTACTAACTTTATGTCACTGTTCATAATTAGCAAATTGGACCTATGGCATCTGACATAACTGTTCCAAATGAAACAATCGGGTATATACCCTTTATTACTGATTGATCACTTTTACCATCTCAGGCCTACAATATTGAGTATAAACGTTTCTAAAAGGTAAATATCAAGTATACAGTCATAGAATTAGACATATATACCAAATTAGAGTTGGCAAAACAACATACAACCCCTCCTAAAAGGCCATAGGAAGGATCTTCAGCGTTATAACTAACTCCTGACCGGTTGTCTTCTATAGTAATCTATGAGAATCCATGTAACACAATACCTGCCTACAGGCTTTAACACACTGTCATGTCAATCCTCCCTTGGAGACCTATGGGCTTTAACATATGCTTTTCACAAAAAAGTCCACATTACTTCCTTTGCCATACATTTTCATGATAAAAAGATCAGAGTAGCATTGATGAAACGACTCGTCACCATAACCAACTCTATCCTGCTGTATTGAGCATAAGCTTTGCCACCTGGCAAAACATGCAATACAATCACTCTTTTTCAGCAGAATCACACAACTGCTGCCCGATCAAAACCTGTACTCAAGGGAATCAAAATATGGGCAGAGCCAAAACTCCTCCTCGAGTATTAGCAATTCTTAAAGCTCCTATTCTGTTGATAACATGAGGACAGGCGACTGCTGCGATATCAAGCCAGACCCAAAGAGATGCTGCATATTTTGGATTCTTCTAAACTCTCAGAGACCTTTTGAATCAACAGTAATCTCCTCACCTCCCATGTTGTGGCATCCGGTTGGAATAATAGTGCTGCATAAACAAACATTCATACCAACAAAATATCAAGCCCAGGGGACTTGATGAGGATCCAGATAACTGAGCACAATGTTTTTTCCTGATGCAGGTGTAAACTCAGCTCAACGGTTCCTCCTGGCAGGATGTTTTTGTTTTCATTGCGTGGGTAATTGCTGCTCTTGCTGTTATTTGTTTCTCTGTTAGGTGTGACCCCTAAAGGGTTTTAGTCTGGTTTCTTTCAATAGTGGATGGATGCACGTGCTCGCCAGGCCCTTCGCCTATGCGAATTGCCCAACGTTGTACATGACATGTATTCCATCGAGCAAGAAAGAATTCAAAAGAGAGGAAGACTATCTATGCGGCAACTAGAAAAGTGGTAGTTTATGGAAAGTTAGACGTCCAAAGGTCCATTAATCACAACTTCTGGCAAATACAAAGTAGGAGGCATAAACTTTTGTAATAAAAACAATCACTTCTAAAAAAGACAACCATGAACAAACAGCATGTTCTTATTCAGGTTAGGGCCATTAGGCACATAAACAAAGTGAGAAAGTTATAAATTCAGGAAAATAAAGTTACAATACTGCAAACATTAAGAGAGTCACTCGCTCATCAGTTACATTTGCAGCCTTGCAAGGAGAACGATGGGCACCAGCATTCGTCACCCGAAGTTGGAAGCGGGACATGATAAATCTATACACACTAAAAGTTACAAAAAATATTTTTATATTACCTCTCCTCAGCATCTCAAGGCTTACTTCGAATTTTGCTGTTCTACAGGAAATGAGTGGATGAACGTGCTTTAAGTGCGATGATAAGGGTGGTGGGCTCTGCACTTAGCAATGCCTCCAGAACACAGCCAAGGTCCATTTATAAGACATATACCCTGCAACGCATGACCCAATAACTGCCTCCTAGATTCCTGTGCATGAAAAGTTTCCTAATAATATTTTAAGAATCAAGCGCAGCAATTAAAGTGAAATAAAATCTTTGCAAACGAGGGCCCCACCAGGATCTCGCACCCAGGCACAACCCCAACAAGCCTTGGATGACCAGCTGCTGCTGTGTTCCAGCAACTGGCAGAGCTTTCAGGATAGTGGAGCACACAAGAATGATAATTCAACATGGGACACAAGATAAGTTCTCCTATTCAAACAAAACAAAAGATGGCATTTGTTAGACCTGGCATCTTTGGCGTGGTTTCCCCAGACTTTTTGCCTCTGCCTCCTGTATTTTTGACGCTGTGCTGGATTTCGTTTTTGCTGGTTTAGATGCTTTGGGCACTTTGCCACTGCTGATCAGTGTCAAAGTGCAAGTGCTCCCTGAGTAAATTGTTATTGTAATTGGTTATCCATGATTTACATATTTGTATTACCAAGAAGTCCCTAGTAAAGTGCACTGATGGGCCACGGCTGGTGATTCAAATGCTACTAGTGGGCCTGCAGCACTGATTGTGCCACCCACATGAGTAGCCCTAAAATGGTGTCCCAGGCCTGCCACCGTGGTGCCTGGGTGCAGTTGCTAACTGCGATGCTGCCCTGGCCAGTGTCCACACTGGCCAGGCCTAACCCTTCCCCTTCTTTACACATTGGACATCGCTATAGAAGCACCTAGGTATCCGCTGGGCAGGGTGCAGTGTATATGAAAGGTAGAGCATTTACTAGTGTGTGTGACATGCTCTGGTAGTGAATTACAGCAATTTTCGTTTTTCACTATTGAGAGGGCTATCTTTCCCATAAGCTATAATGGGGAATGCTGTTTATAATTGTTACCTGTATATCTCCCCATGGGAGCAAGATAGAACATTAAAGTCTGGTATCCCTGAACTCAGAATTTAATAACACATCTTTTAGGACAGATGTTTTTTAAATCCTGTGTTTGAGAACAGCACTTTTAGAAAGTGGCTGTTCTTTTGTCTGACCTTTCTGTGTGCCTTGGCCTGTTTGTGAGTTGACTGTCTGGTTTGTGAGTGACAGGGTCTGGGGAGACCCCAGGAGGTTGGATGAGTCAGCCCTAGGCTGAATGACTGCATCTGCATCTTGAGTGGTGGGAGAGGATAGCAGTTGGGCCTGAATAGGGCTGCACCTGCCTTCCACAATGCTGGCTCCACCTCCTGCTGGGCGGCTGACGACCATGTCCCTCTCTCTGAAAGGAAAGGAGAAGACAGAACTGGTTCTGACCAAGCCAAGGCCACCCTGCCTCTAGAGAACAAAGGAAAGTCTGGTATAAAAAGGACTACCCAGACTACAGAAAATTAGATCATCCTGGAATCAAGAAGGAACCTCTGCCAAGGACAAAGCTGTAAGACTGAAGAGGAGGGACTGTCCTGCAGTGTGTTTGTGGGGTGACTTGCTGTTGTTTTGCTGCCAAGGAGAGGGGAAGGTATTTGCTGTTGCTCTGTCCCCTTGCTTGAAGAGATCTCCAAGGGCCTGAGAAGAGCTTGCTCCCTGTTAAGAAGTCCCAGGAACAAAAGGACTTCACCCCCAGCTCCCCCCTGAACTCTGCTGTATGAGTTCTGCCCTCCCTAGAGTGCTTGATCCAATTGTGGGGCCTTTGGAAGTTGTGCCTGCTATTTGGGGAGCTGGACAAGGAGAAAAGAAGAAAATCTGAAATTTCCACGCATCGCTCGCTTGCAGAGAGCATCCCGACAGTGCGAGGAAATTACAGCTGCCTCAAAGATCGAGATCATTGCTGCACATGTTGCCGCTGCAAGAGCCGACGCATCGTTCGCTCCAGAACACATCAGCCCGGTGCGGGAAGATTCCTGTCGCTACGAATATCCTCGCAGAGCTTGTCATCGCTGGGTGAGATCGCCACCCCGCTTGCTTGCGCACCGCATCACGTCGCTGCGAACATCATCGCAGAGCCATCGCATCGAGGGGCCGCAAGAGGAGAAGATCAATGCTGCGCTGTGCATCGCCGCCGCACCTAAGATCGTCGCCGTCCCGAAGATCGTCGCATTGTGCCTGTGCGAGACGCTTCCTACCAAACCTGCACACCGGAATCCATACAAGGTATTGCATCCCTCCCCATACAGACCGGATTCATCGCAACATGCCCGCTGCGTCCAGCGGGGCAGTCGCATCGCCTCCCCAGGGTCTCAGGAGTGACGGATCACTTGTTTTTCAACGCTGCAGATTCCATTTGGAACTTTTGTCGCATCTACAGGTACTTTGGGGCCAAACGTGATGCAACTGTGGATTATTTTAAAGCAAACCCTAGAACTCTTTGAAAATCATATTCTTGAACTGTGTATGTTGGATTTGTGGTGTTTTGGTCTTGTGTAGTTTAGATAAAGATACTTTATTTTTCTAAACTGGTGTGGTGTCCATTTGTGGTGTTTTCACTGTGTTACTGTGAGTGTTGGTACAAATACTTTACACAATCAATCAATCAATCAATCAATCATGCCATTTGTATAGCGCACTACTCACCCGGGAGGGTCTCAAGGCGCTTGGGGGGAGGGGTATGCTACTGCTCGAACAGCCAGGTCTTGAGTTGTTTCCTGAAGGCGAGATGGTCCTGGGTCAGCCGAAGGTGGATGGGGAGGGAGTTCCAAGTCTTGGCAGCCAGGTAAGAGAAGGAACTTCCTCCGGCGGTGGCTCTTCGGATGCGTGGTACGGCTGCGAGGGCGAGGCTGGTGGACCGTAGCTGGCGGGTGGGCGTGTAGAAGGTCAGGCGGTCGTTGAGGTACTTGGGGCCCAGGTCGTGGAGAGACTTTAGTGCGTGGGTGAGGAGCCGGAACATGATCCTCTTGTCGACGGGGAGCCAGTGCATGTTCCTCAGGTGGCTGGAGATGTGGCTGCGTCGGGGGACATCCAGGATGAGTCGGGCGGAGGCGTTCTGGATGCGCTGGAGTCTTTTCTGTAGCTTGGCTGTGGTTCCGGCGTAGAGGGCGTTTCCGTAGTCCAGTCGGCTGGTGACGAGTGCCTGGGTGACAGTCTTCCTGGTCTCGGTCGGGATCCAGCGGAAGATCTTGCGAAGCATACGCAGGGTGTTGAAGCACGATGAGGAGACGGCGTTGACTTGTCTGGTCATCGAGAGGGAGGGGTCCAGGATGAAGCCCAGGTTGCGTGCGTGGTCGGTTGGCTTGGGTGCGGTGCCCAGGGCTGGGGGCCACCAGGAGTCGTCCCAGGCGGAGGGCGAAGATCCCAGGATGAGAGCTTCCGTCTTGTCCGAGTTCAGTTTCAGGCGGCTGTCCTTCATCCACTCGGCGACGTCTTTCATCCCTTCGTGTAGGCAGGTTCTGGCGGTGTCGGGGTCTCTGGTGAGGGAGAGGATCAGCTGGGTGTCGTCGGCGTAAGAGATGATGTTGAGGTTGTGCTGGCGTGCGATGGCTGCGAGAGGTTTCATGTAGATGTTGAAGAGGGTGGGGTTGAGTGAAGATCCTTGCGGGACGCCGCAGATGACTTTGGTGGCCTCGGAGCGAAACGGGGGAGGCGGACTCTTTGTGTTCTTCCGGCGAGGAACGAGATGATCCACTCCAGTGCCTTCTCTTGGATACCGATGTTGCTGAGGCGTTGGACTAGGGTGAGGTGGCAGACCGTGTCGAACGCAGCGGAGAGGTCCAGGAAGATGAGGGCCACTGTTTCCCCCTTGTCGAGCAGGGTCCAGATGTCGTCGGTGGCTACAATGAGGGCGGTCTCGGTGCTGTGGTTGGCTCTGAAGCCGGACTGCGAGGGGTCGAGGGATCCGTTCGTCTTGAGGAAGGCGGTCAGCTGTCTGTTGACGATCTTCTCGATGACTTTAGCAGGAAAAGGGAGGAGCGAGATGGGGCGGAAGTTTTTGAGATCGGTGGGGTCCGCTGTAGGTTTCTTCAGGAGGGCGCTGATCTCAGCGTGCTTCCAGCTCTCCGGGAAGGTGGCGGTGTTGAAGGAGGCGTTGATGATGTTCCGGAGTTGGGGTGCGATGGTGGAGTCGGCCTTGTTGAAGACGTGGTGTGGGCAGGGGTCAGTCGGTGATCCGGAGTGGATGGTGTTCATCGTGCGGGCTGTGTCTTCGGTGGTCACCGTGGTCCAGGTGCGAAGGGTGGCGGTGGGGGCATTGGTTCGACGGTTGGGTGCGTGGGTGGGGCGCCGAAGCTGTTGTGGATGTCGGCGTTCTTGCGGTGGAAGAACGAGGCGAGGGAGTCGCAGAGGTCTTGTGACGGAGTGATGTCGTTGGTGCCGGTGCTGGAGTTGGAGAACTCCTTGACGATAGTGAAGAGCTCTTTGCTGTCATGGGCGTTGTTGTCCAGTCGTTCCTTCAGGGATTTCTTCTTGGTGGTGCGGATGAGCTGTTGGTGCTTGCGGGTAGCGTGTTTGAGGGCGGTCATGTTGTCGGTGGTCCGGTCGAGGAGCCAGGCTTTCTCGAGGGTGCGGCAGGTCTTCTTGGAGTCCTCGAGGTCGTCGGTGAACCAGGATGCCTTCTTGCTTCTGGGTCTGCTGGGAGGGTTCTTTAGTGGCGCGAGGTCGTCGGCGCAGGCGGTCAGCCACTGTGTGAAGTTGCGGGCTGCTTCATTGGGGTCCGTTGTGTTGGCGGGTGGGCTCTGGCTGAGGGAGGTGGTGAGCTGGTCTGCGGTGATCTTGCTCCAATTCCTGTGAGGTACCTGTTGCGGGTGGTGGTGGGTCGTGGATCTTTTGAAGCTGAAGTGGACGCAGCTGTGGTCGGTCCAGTGGAGTCCGGTGGCGTGGCTGAAGGTGATGTACTTGCTGGAAGAGAAGACGGGATCAAGCGTGTGGCCGGCGTAGTGGGTGGGGGTGTTGACCAGTTGCTTGAGTCCGAGGTTGGCGAGGTTTTCCAGCAGGGCGGTGGTGTTGCGGTCCTTGTTGTTCTCCAGGTGGAAGTTGAGGTCCCCGAGGAGGATGTAGTCAGTGGAGGGGAGGGCGTGCGGGCTGATGAAGTCTGTGATGTCTTCGCTGAATTGTGTGCGGGGTCCCGGGGGTCTGTAGACGAGGGTGCCTCTGAGGGTCGTCTTAGGGTCGGTGTGAATCTGGAAGTGGAGATGTTCGGCTGCGGCGAAGAAGTCGTTGGCGTCGGACGAGATGCGGATGGTGTTCCTGTGGACGATGGCGATGCCACATCCGGTCTGGTTGATGCGGTCACTCCTGATGATCTTGTACCCGTCCGGGATGGCGATGGCGATGTCGGGTACAGAGGAGGCGTTCATACAGGTTTCCGTGAGGAAGGCGACGTCCGGTGATGTAGCGTCGAGGAGGTTCCAGAGTTCCACGGCGTGTCTGTGGACGGAGCGGGTGTTGATCAGGATGCACTTGAGGTGGTTGCTGCTGGTGTTTGTCTTGGTGGGTGCGGGGCAGGTTCGGAGGCAGGTGAACTTGCAGGTGCAGCAGGTGAAGGGTCCGTGGGTGCGTCTCGGGGTGGCTCGGCAGCAGGCGTGGGTCCGGCCGGCATTGAGTGCGTTGAGAGTGGCGGCGTCGTAGGTCAGTCGGGTCATCTTGCCTCGGCGGGGAGGGCCAGGGGTCCTGGCGCTGGGTGCGGGCCAGGCGCGGACGGGCGCAGACGGGCTTACCTTTGGCGCACCTTCAGCGCTCAATCGGTGCTCCCGCTGCACGCGTCCGCTGCGCGGTCGCTCTGGGGGCGTCATAAGTAAGGAGCCGGGAAGGAGGAGCAGCTGGGTGGCGGGAGCGGGGCGGCGAATGGAATCACTGGGGGACGGGGCCGCAGGGAGGCAGCGGCGGGAAATTCCAAGAAGCAGCGGGCAGCGGGAAATTCCCAGGAGCTGCGGGAAATTCCCAGGAGCAGCGGGCAGCGAGCGAAGGAATCTGCAGGCAGGAGGCGGCAAAGGCAGGCAGGAGCGGCAGCAGTGAGTGGGGCGACCAAGCCCTGTGGAGGGCTGAGCGGTCACACTCTGTGGTCCCCTACGGTCCCCTTAAGTAAGGAGCCGGGAGGGAGGAGCAGCTGGGTGGCGGGAGCGGGGCGGCGAATGGAATCACAGGGGGGCGGGGCCGCAGGGAGGCAGCGGCGGGAAATTCCAAGAAGCAGCGGGCAGCGGGAAATTCCCAGGAGCAGCGGGAAATTCCCAGGAGCAGCGGGCAGCGAGCGAAGGAATCTGCAGGCAGGAGGTGGCAAAGGCAGGCAGGAGCGGCAGCAGTGAGTGGGGCGACCAAGCCCTGTGGAGGGCTGAGCGGTCACATTGCCTTTGATGAGCCTGTCTGCTCGTGCCAAGCTACCAAGGGGGTGAGCAGGGGTTATCTAAAGAGTGTATCCCCCTTACCCTGACTAGAATCAAGGGTCCCTATTTGGACATTGGTACCTACCTCTGCTAACTAGAGACCCCCAGATTTAACAGCATTGAAAACAAAATAACATTAAGTAGGAAATCAGACTGGAAAGTAAGTGTAAGACCTGTTTATTCAGGCATATGCAATTATTCATTGTGCTGCTGTACCAATATATAAAAACATAACTGTTACAACCTTTCAAACAATCTACCCATTGGAACAATGATCGCTTACAAACAACACAGGATAGAATGCAGCAAACAACTGCCCTACTTCCCATTGTAATACAGATATATCTGCTTACTTACTTACTTATGCCTACTATCGCTCAAGGGTATAGGCCATCAACCAGGACCCTCCAGCCATATTCTGGCAGTCACCCTTGAGGCCTCGACTCAGGTATTGATATGATAAAAACATTTAAAATGGAGCACAAATCACTCCCGGAGGAGTACCTTGGCGCTGCACTACTCAGAGAGGGCAGCGCATTCTAAAACAACCAAGTCTTCAGTCCCTTCTTGAAGGAAGTGAAGTCTGAGCAGTAACGGAGACCAAGGAGGAGTTTATTCCAGTAATAGGGGGCTGTGTACGAAAACAACCTCCCCCTGTCTTGAGGTACGTATGCGAGAGAAAATCAGCAGTTGCAGCTGATACATAACGGTCCACCCAGCCTCAAAACTAGCTTCAGCAAGAAAAAATAAAATGATAATAATAGCAAGGTATAATAATTTTATTTGTCCTTTTTTACAATGCTGGAAAGCAGTGGGTGACGCTCTTCCTAGATAGCGGATGAGCCGCCTCTGATAACCATAAGCGACTTATCCGAAGACCTTAGGCATCTGGGGGGCAGATAGGGTTTTAATTGAGTAGACGGGTATGCTGGGTGGGATTTGTGGAGTGCCTTGTGTGTCAGACAACATAGTTTATAAATGACAAACGGTATGATCGGCAACCAATAAGGTTTCCGAAGTATCGGGAGGAGGACGAGCGAGAGGGAAGATTGCAGATTAAATGGGCGGCTGTGTCTGGACCACCTATAACTTGGACGGCAAGGTGTTGTTTACTGATGTCAGCAAAGCATTCCCATAGTCCAGGTGGCTGGTAATGAGAGCCTGGAGTTTTCCAAGCACTGTCGGGAGGCCAAGAGAAGGCCTATTTAAGAAGCTTCATGGTGGCAAAGCAAGTGCACAGGTGGCATTAACTTGGTCTTTCATGGAAAGTGACTGATCTAACTTCACTCCTAGATTTTACACTAGCTTCTTAGGTGAAGGGGCCAGGCCAAGTTCAGAAAGCCACCAATCGGCTGACCAAAGCTCTGATGCTTTACCAAATACCGTAGTCTCTGTCTTATCGCTGTTTAGTTGAAGATAGTTTTTTTTTTTTTTTACTTTTTTAAAATTAATTTTTGCATCATGATATCAAACAGTAAGCACGTCAATGTCGAACCCCACACCCATCCCCCACCCCCACAGCCTTTTTTCTTTTTGACAGCATAGAAATGCATAGCATTGTCGAGCATGAGTCAATTAATTTTCCAGTAGAGCACCATTTACAAGTCATCCATCTACCTTCCTTCCCGGCCTGCCCCTTATAGGTGTGCGGTTTCATACTCTCCTGTTAGTCACAGTCCTCCATCTAATCCATGATAGTGCCTCCATTTGCCCCACACCCTGCCAAATTTCTTGGGGCAACCCCTGGCCTTGTATGTCTCTGCCGCCATATATAGGTCCATCCCCCGCCTCCACTCTGCAATCTGTGGCGTGTCCGGAGCCCCCCAGTGCCGGGCAATATCTCTTTTGGCCACCACCAAAGCCAGCACCAGAAAGATCAGCAGGAGTCTAGCCAGGTCTATGTCGTTTGTCATTCCCAGTAGGGTGAGTTTGAGGTCTGCGGGTATGGTGGTCTCTATTAGTTGAAGATAGTTGATACTCATGCAAGCAGCAACTTTACTCATGCAGTTTGCAAATTTGTTTTTCACTTGGCCTGGGTCAAGGCCAAAGGAAATAAGGAGTTCAGTATCGTCTGCATAAGAGACGATCTCAACTTCACAGGCTCTCATGATCTGGGCAAGCAGCGCTATGTAGATGTTAGAGAGAGTTGGTCTCAGGCACCAGCCCCTGGGGCACTCCCTTGTTCATTTGCAGCAGCTGTAATTTGGAGGAGTCCAAGCAGACTTGTGTTTGATTAGCAAGGAAGTCGCTGAGCCAATGTAGTGCCTTACCATGTAGCCCAGCCTCCCAAAGCCTGTGGATTAGGATGAAATGGAGGACCATGTCAAATGCTGCTGACAGATCCAACAGCACCAACATAATTGAGGTACCCACATGTAGAGTGAGCCTGATATTATCAACCACAGCCAACAGCTCACTGTCTGTGCTGTGGAGCTCTCTAAAACCTGATTGTGAGGAGTCCAGGTTGTGTTTTTTTTTAGAGAGGCTGTAAGCTGTTTATTAATATAACTTTCTAGAGATTTCGCAAGTAAAGGTACCAGTGAAATCCTTCGATTGTTGGATAAAACATTTGGATTTGCTTTAGATTTTTTAAGCAGCGGAGCTACTAATGCATGCTTCCATTCCTTACTCACTTTAGCTGTAATCAGAGAAAGGTTATATAGATATTTAACTGCAGGCACTAGACAGGTTGCTAAACTAGCCGCTATCCTGAGGGGGCAGGGGTCAAGAGGTGAGCCAGAGATGGTGTGAGGCAGCATATCCAACACCTGATCCTAATAGAAAAATGAGAATTCGTTCAGACTACACATGACCGTTGGATGAGGGAGGTTGAGATCATAATCGTTCTGAGGACAATAACTGACAGACTCCTGTAAATTGACTGAAGTTTGTCTTAAAAAAAGTCAGCTAAATTATTACATAAATCCTGGGAGGCTACAATGGTGGAGACACAAGCGTGAGGTTTCACAAAGCTATTTAACGCTTTATAAAACTCTTTAGAGGAGTTCCTTGCTTCCTCAATTGTAGCTGATAGGAAAGCTTTTTGTGCTAACCTGATCACATTATGATAAACTCCAAGCCTGGTCCAGTATTCCCCTTTGTCCCTTAGGGATATACAGCCTGATTCATGAAAAACGGGATTTGCGAGTCTCAAATAGCGATAAAATGCGAACCGCTATTGAGAACTCGCAAATCTGAATTCATGAAGATTACCGGAAAAAAAAAGCGACTCGCACGCGGGCGCAAAATCCGTTAGCGACTAACGATAATCGCAGAATAATCGCTATTTCCGGCTACCTGCGTCGGGAATGCGAATCGCAATCACGTGCGTCGGGAATGCGAATCGCAATCACGTGCGTCGGGAATGCGAATCGCAATCACGCGCGATCGGGAAAACGGGAAGTCGCTTTTCGAGCACAGTGATGACATCACAACCAGGAAGCAGGCAGTTCCCACCCCCATTCACCACAGTGAGGCAGACCTCGAGGGAGCAAGTTGGAAAGCAGCAGCTATTCTTGTGATTGCGAATTTGCTACTACTCTGCTGCCATGTCAGAGGAACCTGTTCCTGGCCCCAGCAACAGCACAGGGCGGAAGAGGAAGCTAAAGTTTTCAGAGCAGGAGCTCGAAAATTTGATAGAAGGGGTGGTGGCCAACCACGACAGACTCTTTGGGATAAACTCCAGGAAGGTCCCGGAGCAAGACAAAAGGAGGATCTGGCTGGGAATAGCCTCCAGTGTGAACTCCGTGGGTGTGGCCGATAGGTCACTGGAGGAGCTCAAGAAACGTTGGTATGACCTCCGAGGTCGTGCCAAGGAGAGGGTGGCGGAGCGCCTTGGAGAGTCATCGGACACTGGAGGTGGCGGACCTACAGTCCCTCCCAACACACCCTTGGAGGACCAGGTGGAGAACACCCTTGAGAGGGAGGCGTGCGTTGGCGTCACACTTCTGGACTCCTCCCGCCCCACCCAAGACACCCAAGGTAAGTGGCATGCGACTGCGACCCTGTCCCCTATGACCGTCCCTGACCAAATAGGCTCACATAATGTCCCTTAGTCATGCCTTTGTTGCGCATCAGGAAATGCCCTGAAGCATTGTGGGAGATGTAGTTTGTCCACAATGTAGTAGTACCACAATGCAGCCAGACAGGTTCCAAAGTACGCAAATCCACAGCCATCCAGGGAATGTCACCCAGCATGCATGTAACATCAGCACGTCTGACAGTCACATGCAACTAATGAGTATCCACTTACCCTCACAGGTGGCGCAGAAAGCAGCGACAGCGAAAGGCTGCAAATAGATGAGGAGGCCCAGGAGGAGGATTTTCAACCGCAAACCCAGGCACCAGCCCCTGCCGCTGCAACAACACCAGCAGCCAGGCCCCCCACCGTTGTGGCCCCTGCATCTGGCGGACCACCCACAGCCAAAGCCAGGACCCCCACCGTTGTGGCCCCTGCATCTGGCGGACCACCCACAGCCAAAGCCAGGACCCCCACCGTTGTGGCCCCTGCATCTGGCGGACCACCCACAGCCAAAGCCAGGACCCCCACCGTTGTACCCCCTGCATCTGGCGGACCACCCACAGCCAAAGCCAGGACCCCCACCATTGTACCCCCTGCATCTGGCGGACCACCCACAGCCAAAGCCAGGCACGCCACTAATGTGCCTCCAGTCCCTGCCGCACCAGCAACGCCTGCTGTGACACCACCTGCAGCTGGTGCTACGACATCTGGGCCTGCGACAGCGCCAACACAGCGGCCAGCCACAGTGACAGGCCAGCAGAGCAGGCGTGGGAGGTCTCGCCATCACACCACTGCTGCAATCAGCAGGAGGGGCAATGGACAGAGACATGCCTGTTTGAGCGTCGAAAGACGCATGTTGAGGATCCATCAGCGCCAGTCACAGCAGCAAGGTGCCATTCAGCTCCAGCTACACAAGATTGGGCGCAATGTGGCCGGAGTGGGAGACCGCATGGACCGCATGACGGCGGCCATGGGCCGCATGACTGCAGCCATGGAGGCCAACACTGCTGCGATGATCAAGCAGCGCAGTGCAGCAAGCCGGCGCCACCACCAGCTCATGAGCCGGCTGTCCTCCTACAGCAGGTCCAATTATGTGGCTGCAAATGCCACCTCACAGTTGTCGCGGCGGTCACTAACACAGCAGCACCAACTTGTACAGTGCTGTGAGGACATCACCAGGGTCCTGGAGCACCTCACCACGGCGGTTACGGCACTACACCCTCCTGCTCTACCTGCCACTGTAGGGGGTGACGATGGCAGTGAGGGGGCTTCCAGCGTCAGCAGCCAATCTGCCACACTAGTCCCGCCACTTAGGCGCAGCACCAGGGCAACGCCAGGTACAGGTGCCCCGGAAGAGGAAGAGCCTCAGAGGCGCTTGGGCATAACGCGCAGGAGGCGCAATTGACTCTTTCAGACAATCACTGGCACAGGCTGACTATAAGCCTGCCCTGTCCTTTGACACTGCAGTATGAAGGAATACTGTTAGTAGTAAATAGTTGTACTGATTACCTTTTTTTTGTGAATGAAACAAATATATTCATTTTGCAGCACACATTAGCGTTGTGTAATCATTACATTTTGCATGCAATTGTGATTTGTGGGGTGAGGGAAGAGGGTGGGCTAGAAATTGTTCTCTGTGATGTGGTTGCGACGTCTGTGGCCTTCAGCTGGTTTCTCCCCGCGTGCATGGTGCGCATGTGCTGGTGGCCGGTCGTCTCCTTCTGATTCACTGCCTGAGATGTCAACAGGTATCCGGCGCTTGGTTGCAATGTTATGAAGCATTGCACAGACAGCCACAATGCGGCAGCACACAGCAGGACTGTAATACATGGCCCCACCTGTCTTGTGCAGTATACGGAACCTGCTCTTGAGCAGGCCAAATGTCCTTTCTATACAGTTCCTTGTCCGGATGTGCGCAACATTGTAGCGCCGTTGCTGAGGTGTGGCAGGGTTGAGGTAAGGGGTCAGGAGGTATTCCCGTAGGGCGTAGCCACTGTCACCTGAATGAGAGGAGCAGATGTTGATTGCCTGTGCAGCGCAGTTACTTCATAGCAATGTGACATTGTCGACAAAGTGTACTTACCAAGTAGGTGTCCTTCCCCAAACTCTCCCCTGAGCAGTCGTGTGTGGAGTCCGCTGTGCCTGAAGATAAAGGAGTCATGGGTACTCCCTGGGTACTGGGCGACAATGTCAGTGATGATGGTCTTGGCATTGCAGACCATCTGTATGTTGAGGGAGTGGTAGGACTTTCTGTTGCGGAACATATACTCAGTGGCAGCTGGTGGGCAGATGGCGACGTGGGTACAGTCTATGCAGCCGAGGACATGGGGAAAATGGGCTACATTGTAAAATTGTAGTTTTGTCAAGTCCAATTCCTGTTGGCTCGTGGGAAATGTGATGTGACGGTGGAGCTGGGTGAGCATGGCGTCAACGAAAGTGTGGAGGCAGTGTGACATGGTGGGCTGGGATATCCCCCCAGCAGCCGCTACTATGCCCTGGAAACTCCCGGAGGCCAGGAGGTGCAGGCTACACAATACCTGCACATGTGTAGGCACCGAATTGTTTCGCCTTGTTGGGTGCTGCATGAGGGGGTCAAGTTCATGTATCAGCCAGATGATCATTTCCCCATTCAGCCTGTATTTAGCAAATATCTGTTCTCTGGTTTGGCCCAGCAAGGTGACCCGCTGCCGGTAAATCCTTTCCTGCCTCATGCGTCTCCTCCGTGCTGCTCGCTGTAGCCTTCGCCGCCTCACCACCATGTACATTCCTGGCATTGTGGAACGCCTAATGCTGCTGCTGAATGTCCTTATGTGTGATTGGTCAGGCCTGAACCTGTTGGTGATTGGCCAACGGTTTTTCAAATTTTACTTATTCATGGCTTTTATGGTTACCACCTGCTTTGAGTTGTCCTTAATTTGCGCCGCGCAAACTGCGATTTTGGGGTTTTTCGCAATTGTAGATTTTTCATGAATGCCGATAGAGAATATATTGCGTTTCGCTATTTCTTTCGCAGATTCCGTGGTTGGTCGCTATTTCCGTATCGCTAATGCTCGACTACCGGGAATCTGCGACTATTATAGCGTATTCGCTATTATGTGTTAGCGTATTCGCTATTATGTGTTAGCGAATTCGCTATTTTGTTCTTGAATGCCAATTCCGTAAATTGCACCCGCAATTGCATTTTCGCTGCGATTGCGGGCGCTATTTAGCTTCATGAATCAGGCTGTTAGTGATTTCTCTTCATGCAGAGTGTCTGAATACCATAGAGCTGAACTTCTAGAGGAGACAAAAGATGATTTTCCGAGAGGTCAATATGATCATAAGAGGTTGTTAAAGAATCATGATAAATAGACAATGCTGTATCCACATCTGAATAAGAGGAAAATGGGGGGGGGGGGCGTTAAAACATCCATAAAGGCAGAGGAAGTGACTGCGTTCCATTGGTTGGTCACAATCATTGTCATATGGAATGGAGAACATGATCAGATAATGATCTGACCAGGTAACAGGCAGCAGAGAGTCACATGTTACTTCCTCAACATTAGTAAAAATGAGATCCAACATATGACATGCCCTGTGTGTAGGACCAGACACCATATGTTTAAGTCAGAGTGTTTCCAAATGCACTAAGATTTGAGTAACTCTGGGATAATCAGTATTTTCACTGTGATAATAATAATCACCTAGTACTAGGAACTTCTGAGAGGTCAAAACATGCCTGAGAAAAGTCCTTCTTAGCGCGTGGAGGGTGGTACAATAGCGCCCCTTTCCATGCTTCTGTAACTGATAATACCAACTTAAAAATGCATATCGCAAGCCACCCGGTATATAAGGTGTCAATAAACGCGACTTTAAGGGAATTGGGAAAGGTGAAAGCAATGCCCCCCGAATGTTCTGTCCTGTCAGATATGACCAGTGAGTAGTGCTGAGGTATAGCTAGTGAGATGCAGGAGACGGCAGAAGCACAAAGCCAGGCTTCCGCAAAGAAGCGCATCTTGAGTTTGGACGTTGAAATGAGGTACCATAATTCTATGTCGTGCTTCGTCATAGATCTAATTTTGCAATACAGACCTAGTATTTTCTTAGAGTTGTCAATATAGGTGGGAGAACTGAGAGAATTAGGCTGATTAGAAGGAGTTCCAGGCAGGCTAGGAGGCAAAGTTATCAGAGGAGGCGTTTCCTCAAGTCTTGTCAATCCTGCATGAAACAAGACCCTCAAGGAGTGGAAAACCTTGGTTGCAGCTCCATGGAGAATCAGAGAGTTTGGCACTGGCCAGACGAATTTGCACTAGATCTGTAGATTGAAACTTCCTTGCCATACCAAAACATAGATAGCCCTAAAATTGGACTATTTAAAGGATTACAAGAAACGGGCAGGGCTCCTTTTGTCTGGCATCGTTCAGATGCAGAAGAGCATGCCTTCGGCATGCCAGTGGCGCGTCCGCTGTGCATCCGAGCCCTGCAGCTGCTTATAAGTGTCTGTGTGCAAATGAGCAGCGAATCTAGACTGCCAACCTGCCCAAAATGGTGGCAGTCTAGAGGCACACAGGAGGTAGGGGTGATCCATCAATCTAGCTCTCTCCGCAGAAAATGGCACATCAGCCTTGTCTGGCCTGAGAGCTATATGGCTGAATAATAGAATGAAAATTTGGCACAGTAAGGATGCTAATACGTTTTTTTAAAACAATCTAAGAACAAGTGAACTACGAGCTAAACAGTGTAGTTAGGCCAGAGATAACAGTTCCCTTCCCCGCAAATAATTTACTTCCCAAAACAGAACACAACAGTGATCAAAGGTAGTAAAAACAGTAAGAACAGATACAGAGGCCGTGAGAAATACCCTCTCAGGAGCGCCTTCCACTTTCCCTTTTCCTTTGAGGGTTCCAGGTGAGGGCTTGTCTGGTTTGATGCAGGCTTGCGGAGGGTGTGACCTATCCACCCCAGTGCCTTTTCATGATTTCTTCATGAGCAGGGATTTGTAATGTCTGCTGCCATAGTTGCTGATGGTGTTTGGCCATCGGCTTTGGAGGACTCTCCTCAGATGGGTGTTGATGAAGGTCTGGACTTTCTTGGTGGTGATCACTGTTGTCCTCCAAGTTTCTGCTCCATACAGAAGGACCAATTTTACTTTGGTGTTGAAAAGCCTGATTTTCGCTTGTCCAGTTAGGTGAAGGCTTCAGCCTCTTCCAGTGCATTGCCTGCAAGAGTGACTGCAGTTGTACTGGCCTTGTTAGCCCCCAGGATCTTGTTTTTTTCCCTGTGGATGTTAAGCCAAGATGTGTTGCTGTGGCTGCCACTTTGTCAGTCTTCCCTTGCACCTGCAGATAGGTATGGGAGAGTAGGGCCAGGTAATCTGCAAAGTCTAGATAGTTGAGCTGAGTCCAGGGTGTCCACTGGATCCCATTTCTTTTCCTTTTCGTGGATGTCTTCATGATCTAATCTAAGGCCAGCAGTAACAGAAAACGCACAAGCAAACAACCCTGGCAACCCTACGCTACGCTGCACTACGCATGTTCGCACTGTGCTACGTGCAGCTCGCGTAGTGCGAAGTTCCGAAAACGTAGCAAACTCCGCGAGCGTAGCGTAGTGCTTCGCCCAGGGTTATAATATATGCAGATTAAAGTTGCATTTAATAAACTCAGACTTTCAAGTGTTGCTGTACTATAAGATAATTAATTATTTATTTGCAATTTATTAAAATTAAATTAAAAATTTGCAAATTATTAAATAGCACTAACAAATAGCACTAACATTACTGAAGTCCCTATATATAAATAGTAATGATAAAAGATGTATGTATTTATGCAGTCACCTATATACATGTTAAACATGGAATAATGTAACTATAAGCAATATGAACATATGTTAAGCCGAACTAATCAATAGCTATATACTTAAAACATAATTATTATACATGTTTATACAAAGTAATACACATATGTAGGTACACATCTATAGTCCAAATAAATGCTTTTATACAGGGTAATATGCTGTTTATTTATGTTTAAGTATGGTGGTTATGTGGGACAGAGCCAACTCTTGAGTAGTGGTTATCCGTGGATCTTATGGTTGAACAGAGAAGTATGTGCCATCTATGTTTTTTTCTTGTATGGTGGGATTTTGAGGCCAGGTGCCAATTTAGATCGGAGGTTCCTTTGTTGAATGTATTTCATAGTTGTTAAAGGTGATCCGTGGTAGAGGCTATTGCCATAATCAAGTTTAGACAGAAGAATAGAGATAGTAGCCTGGACCTTATGTGGCAATCCAAGGTGGGGGAAGTTGCGTCACAAAGTTTTTATAGTAACAAAGCTTGATCTTGCTAGTTTGACTACTTGGGCATTCATTGATAGCTTGGAGTCTACTTTGATTCCAAGGTTTCTTACTTTCTTTGATACTTAATCAGGCCAGATGGTGAGTGGGTCATAATTTTTCCAATCACCACAAGTGCGTATTTCCATTTTGGGAGCATTCAATTTGAGATGGCTCCATGTCATCCATTGATCCATGGCTCTGAGACAACTAAAAAAATTTGATTTTTGAATGTCTTTGTGGCTTTCCAGTTTAAGGAGTATTTGTGTGTCATCTGCATAGTTATAGCATGTGAGGTGAAACTGAATGATCAGTGCTGGTAATGGCTTCATGTAAATGTTGAAAAGCATGGGTGAGATGATTTTGTGAAGTATGGTTTGGAAGAGAAAGGGGGTTATGGATGACATTGGTTCTGTTGTGAAGGTAGGATGTGATCCAGTTTAGACCAGTCCCCTCCATGCCCGCTTCATAGCGTCTTTGTATTAGAATGTCTTGGTCAAGCATGTCAAAGGCAGCTGAGCGGTCAAGATAAGTAGTGCAGCAACCCCATTTAGGTCAACTGTGTTTTCAAGGTCATCCCAGATGGCAACGAGAGGAGATTCTGCACCTCTTCTTGGGCGGAATCCTGTTTGCCCAGGAAAGGTCCATTTAGATTTGGTCTGTAGTTGTCTGGGTTAAACAGAGCAATGGCTTGTTTTCTTAAGTAATGGGTGTATGTATGACTTTTTTTGTTTTTCAGGAAATATTGCCGTAGTTAAGGAATTGTTGATGATTTTTCTTACTTGTGTGGAAGCAGAGGTAGTTAAAAGAATTTTTGTGAAGGTTTGTGGTGGATACGGGTCAGAAGGTCTTACGGCAAGCCTGCTTGTTTTGACCCGGTCCATAAATTAATTGTGTGAAATTTTTTGGAAGGATTGGAGAGGCTGGGTTAGCGTATTCTTGGCTCATTGTTTTGGAAAAGTTTTGGTGCTGGTGGTTTTTCTCTGTTTTCAATCCAACGTGTCTGCTTTGCCAGTTTGTCCTTGAAATCTTGAGTAATGGGATGAGCCCCTTTTAGGCAACTTGGTTTCCAAAATTTCTGAGAGAATTATATAGAACTCTTTATTTGCACATTTAGCATTTTGAATTCTGTTTAAATAGCATCTTTTTGAGCTTTTTTAATTGCTGACTTATATAATCTGTTAAGTTTCTGTAGTTGAAGTTTGTCTTGATTGGTATTTGTTTTGAGCCAGGTACGTTGCAGCTCTCTAATTTGCTGTTTTATCTCTGTATTTCTCCAAGGTGACTGTTTTCTTTTGTTCTGTTGTGTCATTCTAAATAGTATTAGGATTTCAAAAGCTTCCTGTAGCCACCCATATAGTTTCTTAACTGAATTTATTGAGTCTAGATCTGTACTAGATTTTAGCTGTGTTTCTAAGTGCTCACAATTGAGTTTGTTCCACGGCGATAGGTGGATGCATGTAAGGTGGTTTTAGGTGTGTTGCTTTGTGTTGTTTTATGTTGGAAAGCTAGCATGACCATGTGACTGGAGTCATTGTTTGATAGGTAACTAGTTCTGTATTTGCAAAAATGACATCTAGGATGTGTCCAGCGATGAGTGTGGCTTTGTGGATGATCTGATGTAGGTTCAGTGCTTCTATGCCAATGATGAATGTTTTTAGATGGGGCATATTGGGTTTGTCAAATTTGTCAAATTAAATGTTTAGGTCACCTAGAATGCATAGGTTGGAGTGTAGTGTTATCAGGTTTGAAACTGTGTCTAGAAGTGTGTCTGGGAATGTTGCATTGCTAGGTGAAGGTTTGTAAAGGAGCAGGAAGTTACAGGAGGAAGATGGTGTAAGTTTCATCTGGTGAAGAAAGCTCCACAACCTTGTATGGAGACGTTGTCAGCTTTAGCGATATTTAATGGCTGCTTGAGCACAACAGCCAGGCCACCTCCTCTTTTGCCTATATGATTTTTGTGTGATAGTTTGATAGCCTAGAAGAATGGTTTCATGAAAAACGTGCGCAATATCATCTCCCAACCATGATTCAGTTATGTAGAGGGTGTCAGGGTATGTGTCAGTGAGAAGGTCGTAGATGTGATACTTGTTTTCTGAGAGTGATCAAGCATTTATTGGTAGGCAATTTAGAGAATATGCTTTGCTGATAGTGTGACTTTGTTTTGTAGAAGAGTCAGCAGTATTTTTGGGCATGTAGCAGGTGTGTCCTAAGCACTGCTATTAGCTGTATAAGGATAGCAGTGTGTAGCTGTTCCTCCTCCAGCAGGCTCAGAAATCATTTTTATGGTCTGCGTGTGTCAGTGACGGAGATGGTGGATGTGGTTTAGGGTGATTTGCTGAGCTGTGTTGTTTTTGTAAAGCCTTGTTGTGCAGTAGACTTGGAGATGCAAATTTGTGACAAGTGGCATGTTGCTTGTTGCTTATTTTCCTTGCATCTGTTTAGGGTGGAAGGTGTAGGAGTTAGGGGTGGTGCTGCAGCATGTGGTTCATGTTGTAAGGTTCTAAATTGGCCAATAGGTGAGAAGCAGTTAAAAGAGAGTTGCAGTGTTGCTGAATATTTTTAGGTGTGGGGTAAGAGAGAAAGCTTGGCATTGAAGATTGTTTATGGTGTGTATTTTTTGCGTATTCAGGAAGGTGAGAGTGGGTGTATATTTGTAGTTTGTGATAGAAAATATCAGAAGGTGTGTGGGGTGTTTGCTGTGCTGGTGTGTGTGCTATGTTTTGTTTTTGAGGTGTAGTAAAAGGAGGTGATGATGTATTTGTTTTCTGAAAAGTATTTGTATGAAAAGTATTGTAGGTGAGTGGAAGCTGCAAGGTAAAGGGGTGGTGACGTGTTTTTGAAAAGAGTGTATGTGGTGTGTGATAGGGGATGAACAAGAGTTAATAGTGTTTGTGCTAGATCTGAAAGCTAAAAGAGGTATAATGTGTGGTGAAGTGGAGTGTAGGTGTTGTGTGGTTGTGTTATTTTGGTAGAAAGAAGAGGAGGGTGTTGGTGGATGAAAAGATGGAAGGCTGAGTACATTATTGTTGGTGACAGAAAGAGGTCTTTTAAGAATAATTAGAGTAGGGAGTGTGTGTCTGGATGGGATGTAGTTAGGTATGGTGTGGATTTGGGTGGTGTTTGTGATGAGTGAGTATAGGATAGAGTGGTGTTGTGTGTGTAAGTGAAGGTGCAAATGTGTGGTAGTTGGGGTAGAAGAGTAAAAAGGTGTGGTTTGTGGTGTTTTGTAGTGGGTGCTGAGAGACTGAAACTTGTGTAGGGTTAGTTTGTAGTAAATTATTAGAGTACATTTTCTGTGAGTGTGGTAATCTGGTTGTGGATGTGAATGGGGTAGGGTGGGTACTGGTGAGGGAGAAAATGGGCAGCATCTCTGGCCCTAGGTCCGACCAGTCTCAAACAGGTTCAAACAGGCAGCTGCCCTTGTACCCTCTACCTTTAACATCGATGCCTGGGCTGAGACTCCCTGAACCCTGACCTTAAATAGCCCTAAAGGTCAAATGACCCCTTCAGCCAATGGAAGCCCTAGCCCTAACCCTAATGAATCACACCACAAGCCCTAAGCTCTAGTACGAATAGGAGACCAAGCTCTTAAAGCCAATTACATCCCTAGTCCTAACAACCAATAAGAAATCAAGCCCTAAGCCCTAGGTCCAATAGAAACTCTAGCTCCAGAAACCAAACAAAAAACCCTAAACCTATCCACCAATCAGACCTCTAAACCTAATCCCTACATCCAATACATCCAATAGAATTACAGAACCAGGGACCAATACCATCCAATCAGAACAATAACCCTAGGCCCAATATAAACACCAGATACAGCCACAAATCAGTGCACAGATGTAACATCCAATAGCAGCTTATACAAAGATTGTGTGACCTCCGGCAGAGGCTGCTAGGTAGAGGGCCGGGAGCTGCTCCTCAATTCAGATTCTCCTTGGAGACAGACAGGCTCAATCCATACTCTTAAGTTCTGCAGGTTTACAATACTGCTTTTCTACACTTTAACTCACTCTCATACCCAAAAAAACGAGTGCTATAATTACTTTTAAAACAGTTTAAACACTAGAAGCAGATTACTGTAGTTTTTAGAACACACTCTGCTTAACCTTTGAGGTATTATGTGTCTGTTTGGTGGGGGGGTGGTACTCTTGATTCACTCACTTGCTAAGACAAAAGGGAGCTTGGGGTAGATTGCTTACATACAGGTCTGAGCACTGATTAGGGGGCAAACGAGGAGGGAAAATCAGGCAGTCACAGGCAGGTGAAAACAGATTTTGAACTAAAAAAGCCCACACACAGGTGAAATTAAAGCAGTTAAGGGCAGGTACAAAACAACAGATTTTGAGCTACAAAGCCCACAATGGAACAGGTAAATTGAGGCAATCACAGGCAGGTAAAACTTCATTTTTATACTATAAAGCACACAAACAAAACAGGTGAAAATGCCAAACTCACTGGTAGGGGAAAATCTCTACTAAAGCTTCAGGAAATAGACAGTACAAAGTCTGTCTTCTTACCACCATCTGGTCCTTAGTTCACTATAATGTTTGGCACAGGGAAGCTGCAGCTCTCAAAATGGAGGTGAATGTCTTGGGGTTCGCCCAAAAAAACCTTAAGGGTCCTGGGTAGGTGTGAGAGGAGGGCTCAATGTTGCTTGGGAGCTAGAGAGCCAATCGGCAAGCTCAGGCTGCTGGGCAGGGGACGGGGAGCAGCTCGTAAATTCAGAATCTCCTTGGAGACAGACAAGCTCAATCCACACTATGGATGTAATGTGAAACATCCACAATACAGACCTGACAGTACCAGCCAACCCCATTTTGCTAGCTAGGCCCCTTCTTACATGTTATTTAAACATTCTATTCATCCTATTGCTTACCCCACATCTGCTTAACTTATATCAATTTCGATGGAAATTGTGCAGTACTGCCTGATAGCAGTTTAGAGGCGAACCCCACTTAGGAAAACACATCAGGCAAACAGTCACACTCATGGTATCTGGTTCCTTTAAGAACCTTACCTCAATCCACTGGGAAATAAAGTCTACCAAAAATAAGGCACAACGTCAATCTAATAAACTTGAAAGGGCCCTAGATAATCCTTACACAGCTTTTCCCACTTTCTATCCAGACTCTCAGCATCCAGCACTCTGTTAATCAACCCCATATCATTCTGACAAAAGACAGACCTTTTTTCCACATTCCTTAGTCGCTGTCTATTCCTAGCAATTGATAATAATCATGCAGTCTTTTCTTATTGGGAGTCATACCTAAATGTTTCACATGAGTGATATCCAACAATCTATATCTGGCAGCAACAAGTGGCACCAACCTCTCTTCACATAATAACAAATCACCCTCAGCTAAAACCTTCCCACCAGGCCTATAAATCAATGGACAAACTGCAATCTTGGCCAACCCTTCATTACAACATCAATAACTTTTTTAACTACATTTCTCACACATAGCAAGCCTCCTCTCCTCCTCGCTGAGACACGTATTGGCTGGCTAACAAACACTTGCCACCAGACATCCTAAATCCTCTTCCCACTCTCAAATACTTATTCCACTTTCTTCCTCTAACACAGGAGGCCCAGATAAAGTGGTAACATTTTTTTTTGTTCAAGGAATGCACGTAGCTTCAAAATGGCGTTTGAGTAACCTAGAACACATTTACTTGAACTCACATTAGCTCTACTCAGCAAAGGAACCGTTTATGATGTGTGTGTAGAAAAGATATAGTACCGCCCCCTCTCCGCCCAGACATATGGTTTATACTTTTCCACTGACTATTTTCACAGCAGCTATAATTCTCTATGACACAATACTGGTGCTCTTAAGCCCTCAAAGTACGTGACGTGTGCTGTATTCACCACTTCCATGAAAGAGCACAGAATCCATTCTAATATCATTGGCATCAACTACAATATATTGCATTTTCTCCAGCACATAGGGACCAATCAGTGGTGCCCTTTACAATCTATTTTTACTTCGACTAGGGTATGCTCTTGTTCCAAACCCGTGTATATTTCACAAACTTTGAAAAGTACTCAGCAATACCCATAAATGACAAAAGTTTCTCTTTGTTCTGTGAAATGTAACATTTTCAACGGCTTCCAAGAAACCAGGTTGGGGAGCAATACATTTCCATTAAACCACAATTATTCAATCTCTGCCACGCCAAGAACACACTTGCCCTTTATCAATTTCACACCTCTCCTTTTAGGACTTTAAGATATAGCCTGCAGTCTCTGTACATATTTCTCCTCATCTTTTCCAAACAACAGTATTTCCTCCTGAACGGTTAAAATGCCTCTCAGCTTCTAAACCATCTCGATCATCAAATGCTGGAGGACAGTTGCCTATGGGCAAGGCAACAGGGCATTGTGCTAAATTGGCAAAATCCCATCAAGAACACACTTACCCTTCATCATTGTCACACCTCTCCATTTAAGAACTTCAAATATAGCCTCCAGTCTCTGTGAATATTTCCCCTCATCTATCCCAAGCACCAGTATTTTCTCCTAAGAAATAAAAAATCCTCTCAGCTTTTTAAACATCTCGCTCATCAAATGCTGGAAGACAGCTGCCGTATAAGCAGGTCCAAAGGCATTGTGCAAAATTGTTAAAATCCCAACAAGCGCCACAAATGCTGTTAAATGTCTGGATCCTTCTGCGAACACTACATGATAATAGGCTGATTGCAGATACAATTGAGAAAAAGTTCTGGCTCCATTAAGTGTCCCTGCCATTTCATCAAGTCTTGCCAGTGCCGATCAACCAAATAAGAACTGTTCATGTTCCTTGAATATATACACATCACAATATTTAGTTTGCATGCAACCACAATTTGTGATCGACACTAAAGAAAATCAATCAATGTATTTGGTGATCCCTTCATCAATTAATGTCTTGAATAGATCATTCAGTTCACTCTTGTTACTCATAGGCACACATCTTAACTTGTGTTGGATGGACACACTACATTTCTTTATTTTGAAAGCATGGTCAAAGCCACTGAATTCACCCACCTTCTCCTCAAACACTTTCACATTGTGGACTAAAACACTGCCCATCATAATTCCATCTTCACAATCCCCTTCCACCAACAAAACATGGTGGCTACACCAACACTTACTGGCCATGACCTAATTGATGCTATATTATAAATGAGAGAGGCACACCCTAACAGGCTGAAGTTACAAAAGCATATTAATATCCCAGGCTAAGTTTCTGAAGCACAGTCCTGGTAGCTGTCTTCTCAATTCAGATAATGTAACCCAATCACACCTTCTAATTGCCTTAAAACAATTATTTGTTCAGTTCTTCAAAATATATCCAAAAACACAGCCAATGCATTTCATTCCATGAATCAAAACTTCTTCTTGGCTTTACTGTTGTATACGTCTTTCCCAACGCTGTAATCTATTTTCTATGGGCTGCCTGTCCTTATGTGTGTGGCTGTAGTTTGTCCCACTAAAGAGCCCTCAACCTGTTAAAGATGGCATTGGTAGATACTTCTTAGTTCCTTATTTTTTTATGCTCTGCAAGGCAGTAAGTTTTTTCACATTAGCACATTTCATTCAGTTTCTACCCTGTGTGCTGTGCTGTAACATGCAGATATGAAGTGCTTTCTCATTTGTAATATAGTGTTCTCATTTGAAGTTTTTTTAAAGGGTGAACTAGGGAAGCGGGCACTAATGATACACTGCAATCAAGTTTGACGAGTTCATGTGGCGCAGTTTACCATAACTGTACCCTTTCAATGCCATGTGGTCCTACAGTAGGAACATACACCCCCTCCTCACACACTAGAATCTCTGTATTCTGCCAGCCTCAAAATACCCTTCTAAATCAATGTTATGTACCTCCATACCATCTTTGGATTAATATCTGGATTTAAATCTTAACACCTGACGACTCAAACCTTTCTCCTTTATGATACCGCTAGATATGATGTTCACCCTAAATTCTGAATCAGTTAATACCCTCTTACTTTAAAATCATTGACAAGATCCTTACTCACAAACAGATCTCTCTCATCAACCTTTATATAAATCACTGAGTCAAATAGAGCAGCCGTCCCGGCACAGAAAACAGGTCTACCCCTCAACATACTCCATCAACCTTTAGGACTCATGATAAGGAGTGATCTCTGATGACAGATTCAATTTTGCTCCTCTGAAGCATATTGGCATAAGACTTACTTAACTCCATTTCACAAAAGAAAGTGTGGTTCAGTGTGTCCTGATGTAAATCAACAGGTTTAATCCGCATCACAAATGTAAAGAAGGGAGCCACAATGCTAAAGCTTTTCAAACTTTCCAACAATTGGAACAAGGAACACAGACAATCACAGAGGCCGACTCCTACAAGAGCAAGGTTTAAGGACAAAACAACCAAATGTTCAATAGCATGTAACGCTGATGAAAGAACAATATAAAGCAACATTAAGTGCTATGTAAACCACCTCTTCATTCATCTCTTCTCCATCATGGCACCTTTCCCATGCAAACACTCTCCAGGATGAGTTGCACAGCACTTTCAATAGTGCTTTCACCACCCTATCTAAATTTCAAAACTGTGCTCGATATCCTCTCAAGGCATTGCCTTTCGCATAATCTTTGGAGTGGGACATTAAAACTGCTGAGGTCAGTGAATACATTGTGGTATAGAACAGTGAATGTGTGTACTGCCTCTAAATCCCAAACAGTAGCCAATTGTGTATAGGGAGTTAGAGGGTGTCAGAATGATTACTTCTTTATCTATCTTTTGCCATAGTGGAGGGCAATGTATTTGATCATACAAACCGATATTGCGAGAGATGATACTTTTATGATTGGTTTTCTTCCCCATTTTAAGACAAAGGCAGCCGTGGAAACTTCTCAGACTTTGATTTGAAAATGGATAACAGATTAACAAACTGTGTAATGGAGAGATCTGTTTGTATACTGATGGATGCATGATTCAGGTATTAATTATTGACCCTTTTCAAGCACGGCTGCACAGGGTTCTCCTTTCCTTGAGGGGATTCCTGAAAAAGAGTTTGTCGAGACACGTCGCACATAGAAGTCATATGTTGGCATATCGTTAGCAAAAACAATCTATAACAGAAAGACTGTGTCCTAAATATAGTTAACAAACATTATTCCATTGGGAGTGTATTTTGTACTATCAAGTTCAATGGGGAAATATTTTTACAAAAAATATTTTGGACCCAATATTTCTGTCAGGAGATATTTTGGTTGAAATATTCTGGTACTATACCAGTGGATCTTTGGTGCAAAATAATAATAGAAATGTTCATGTCCAGAATGCCACTGTAGCCAGATATGCCATAGGGTGCTATTTTCCTGGACTTCTGGAATAGGCACAGTGTGTTAAAGGGAAAAGCTTACATAAAGGGATCTTTGACTGATGTTAGATCGTAGATCCTAGATTTTGTCTTGAGAGGTGCACTCGGGTAACATCTGTGGGCATTCCAAAATTACAACTATTAAACCCTTTTCTAAAATATTTGGAGAATTATTTACTTTCCACAGACTATTATAGAACTGGAGCTGGAATAATAATATATGTCTCCTGGACGGTTTTGGAAAAAGTTGTTCTACTCCAAATATTTTAGGACTGGGGTTAGAAAAGTAAATGTTGTTGATATGCCATTAGCAATAGCACTATAAAGTATCACGACTAGTTGGAAAAATGCCCATGAAATTACGTTCATTAGATAGTGGAATATGTTTTGTCATCATCATAGATTGGATACTGCCAATTATTACATCTACACAACAATTAATCAAATGAGATTTGTTATGGTTACCCTTTTCTTCTTTTCTACCTAAACGACAGAATAACCCTCCTCATGTAAATGTACTGTTTGACCGCCCCATAATTAGTTTCATTAATCAAAACAAATCCAATCTCTATCTTTGTATCCATTAGAACAGTCAATCCCCCTTCCCCTTCCGTCCTCTTCTTCCTTCCTTAAAAAAACAAAACATTACAAATGCTAGGTTTTACCAGATTATTGTAGAGTACTACCTTTTACAATTTTCATTACTGGTATAAGGTTGTATTCTTAATTGTTAATACTTAAGAGCATTTTCTTTTAGTTTTCTGATTTACGTGTATTGTGGTATCCTTGTAATATTCTTTTTCTTAGTAAACCATTTTCAAACTAAAAAAAGATTAGTACATTTGTCTTGCCACCGCCCAATTTCTGGTGCCCTGAGGGAGCAACAGAAGGCAAGAACTCAGACATGCGACTGAAGGAGGGAGACTTCCAAGCACAGGTTCACTCTGCCTCGCAGAATGATTAAAGATGAACGTACATAGAGGTGCCCACAAGAAGAATGCAACATTGGCTGGAGTAGTGGGCTCTTGTAGCGTCATGCTAATGTATGCTGTTTGCATGTTTATGCTCTGTTGTCTTGTTGCTATACTCCGCAGTGTTTTAATGACTTGAAAGTTGAAACGACCTTGGACTCCACCCTGATCAAAGATTGCAGTACAAGGATGTCTGCTCCGGAAAAGTCATATTTGCAGCTGGATCTGGGCACACTTGTGGTTTAGAAAAAGTCACACTCATGATCAAAAGCGCGAGAACTGTCAAGGACAGGCTGACCTCCTCTGCTAGCAGAGAAAGCACCTCTCTGCAGCACTGATGACAATCCGGCGTAGCTCCTGCAGCGTGTAACAGCAGAGCTCTTCCTGCTCAGTGCAGGCAGAATAGAAGCTGTCAATGAGGAACTATCCCAGTGGTTGCATGCCACTGTGCAGCCAAAGGATGAACACTCAATGCAGCGTTCTGATGGTATAGCCACAGCATTTCTTTTCCGTTTCGTCAGCCAAATCCGCGAAAATACATAAATGTAAACATTATTTTCAAGACTGCTCTTCAGATGTTTGAAGTATGGCAATCAGAGGTGTTAGAAAGGATGTGAAAGTGAGGGAAATATCTCACTTGTAAATCAGCTCCCCTCGCCTCGGTCATATCTCTCCAAACACCTCTGATGGATGCCTCCTTATTTACAAATCATCTTCCCTTACGTCTGCTGCTTTCTTTCTCATATGTCTTGCCAGGCTTGAAAAGAAATCTTCCTGGTTCGTGTGTGCTAAGACACAAAGGATGTCCCCAAAACCGCTGTGGTTCTAAAGGTGTGCCATCTTTCTAATTTTTCTCTCGGTGACGTACTTCACCATACGGATCTAGGAAATGCAACATGTGGAAGTGCATCAGACTAATCAAGTTCTATCCATCCCCCTCTGCATCCCTGTCATGGACCTCCATGAAGGTACGGGGGCTCCGTTTTCCATAGTGGTGCCATAGAAATAAGCATAGCAGAAATATATATTCAGTGATCAATTGTCTTTTGACAGATTTCTATTCGCCACTTGCATGACTTTTAGGCCCCTCTCAAGCTGTGCTCAGTCACGTGAACGATATGCTAGCAGATTACCTTTACACTAAGCCCCACACCTTTTATCAATATTAGTGCTGGAAAGAATCTCGTGAACTGGGCATCCCCAGCAGTTTCACAAGCATCAGAACCCAGCAGTATATTTAGAATGATGGGGATGGTGTATTTCGTTCCTTAACAAGGGGGAACCGCTAGCAAATGTGGTCCCATGCACAGCAATAGTACAGTGTACAGAGAAACCTTTCTTTAGCAGGTCAACATATTTAGAGGTTTATGGCACCTACTATTCAGATCCTTCCTCGGCTTACTCCTCTACCTTTAGGAATGAGAGGCCACCCCCGCGACTAGGGGAGGGGGGCCTTTAGTGGGCATTCCGTGCCCGCCTCAGTAGGTGAGTTTCGTTTCTTGAGATAGACGTCATGGGGAGGGTCTCTCCGTAATGTGGGACGCTTGGTGGGCGTCTGAGGACCCTCCCTCCAAGGCAATAAGAAGTGCAGCACCCCTGGGAGTAGCCCTCTTTCGTCTCTCGCCTGATTACAAGAAGGCTGGCCGGGAAAATAGTTGGCGAGCGGTGGAGTCAGGCCGGTCGGCTTTGCTTTGTAGGCAGGTGAGAGGCCATAGCGTAGCGTCTAAGGGCATATGTGATGGCGGCGGGAGCCTCGGGTTCGGGCCCCGGAGAAGCATTTTCATTGCGGAGGTATTTTTCCTGTTTTGAGCAAGGATGAAATATATGCTGGTAAAAGCGCCCCGTGTAGCGTGGGTGATTAGCCCAAGTAAGCGGGCGATAGCCGCTTTTATCAATTCATTTTAATAACAAGGAAGGTTTATGAAAGGCTTCCTGTACAGCGTGATCATTTTAAAAGAACGAAGTCGCGCTGCTTGAAAGTCGTACTCGGTGTAGCTCACCGGTTAAGAACAGGCAATATCTATGAACGTGTGTGGTGTTCGAAGCCAGGGTTCGACCTTCATTCATTATTTTCGAATTAGATATAAAGATGGAAGGTCCGTTAAAGGCTTCCTGTTAGCATGGATTAATTTTCGAATTAGCTATAGAGATAAAGGAGGGTCCGTTAAAGGCTCCCTGGTGGAGCGTGGGGGTTGGTGAATTTATTGGCATTGAGGCCAGGGTCCGACCTTCATTGACTATTTTCGAATTAGATATAAAGATGGAAGGTCCGTTAAAGGCTTCCTGGTAGCATGGATTAATTTTCGAATTAGCTATAGAGATAAAGGAGGGTCCGTTAAAGGCTCCCTGGTAGAGCGTGGGGGTTGGTGAATTTATTGGCATCTGATAGCAGCGGTGATGAAAGAGTAGCACGCTTAGGTAACACGGCGGTGATAAAGCTGAGAGGCAAACTAGGCATAAAGGGAAGGACCGGAAAGCAGCGGGGGATGAAGCTCTTGGTGTGGAAACAAGCGCAGTATTGTCGAGATGGCCGAGTGGGAGGCGGGGTACCGGGGGCGAGTTTTGGCGCGCTTTGAGGCTCTACATGTTTGGGAGTATGTCCGCTTCCCTGGAATTCATTAAAGGGTCCCACACAGTTGCGGTCAGGTATTTCAGCAAATGAGTGCTAAAACCGACATATCACATTGAGAGTTAATTCTTAGCTCATTAACATTGGTAGGCAAGAAAGATGCCTAAAATTTGGGAATATAAACTGAATATGGCCTGGTGCCAAAAGGCAGATGATGTTTAGACACTGTTTAAGCATGAATCTGACTGTTAACGGCACTGTAGCTCCGCCACTTCTTAACTTTACTGCTAACAGTAAGATGTCAACATTAATACAGAGGAGGACAAATTACGGACACATATCAGTTAGATGCTTTACATCATATGTTGTTTTGAAAAATGCTGCTCCGCAAAGGCACTTATATGCAGGTTAGGCTCCGCTGTAATTTAGGAGTCACAGGCATTTATCTTTTCAGCTTCAGGTGTATGTAAGAAGGTTTCCTGTTTCCTTTGAAAAGAACAGCCAATTTGATACCGTATAACGCTGTTTTGCGATACATGCTCCCTGCTTTTGCTGTAGGTCGATCTACTTTATGTATATTTGCTAAGGAATGGCACGCTGACTAGTTTATTCTAGTATCAGCACTTTATTTAAATGATATGTTGTCGAAAATAACAATCTGGAGCATGAGTGTATTAATTTTAATAATATGATCTGGAGGACGGTCAAAAATAACAATCTGGAACATGAGTGCATTAATGTTAATAATGTGACATGGAGGATTTCGTTCAGTCACAGTGAGGTCGGAGTATTTGGTTGTGGGGGATAGAGGCATAGAGTGTTCACTGGGGTGGAGTGATCCTTGGCAAGCGGTTCGTTTGCAGGGGAGATCAGGGGGAGGGGGCCTGCAGTATGTGTCTACACCCTGTAGCGCTTGCTCTCTCTTTCTTTTGAATTCTGACTTGATTTAAGCAGGGGTGGTTAATAAAATTAAAAAAAAAAAAATGAACAAAATAAATGAATAAAGGATAGGTATGCTTGCAGTAACGCTGTTAACATAAAGGTAAAATGATGATGCGCACAAGGCAAGCGGAAGTGCACCAAACATTAATATCTCGAATTTTCTTCTTGTTTTATAACTGGGTCAAACGGGAGGTGCACCTCACTAAGATGGCGGCTGCAGGAGGATGGACCAAGTCACGTGGAAGGGGAGTGGTCAGTGACGTCAAGGAACCAAGACACGGCGCGGCTTGTTTTATATCTGGGTCAAACAGGAGGTGCACCTCACTAAGATGGCGCCTGCAGGAGGATGGACCAAGTCACGTGGAAGGGGAGTGATCAGTGACGGCGAGGGCATGCAGAAGGCCACCACAGTGCTGGTACTTTATTGGCGACACGAGCGTTTGACAAGCGCTCAGCATGAGTAAGGCGAGCTAAGTTGGAAGGGGCTGTTCGGCTGTTAGTTACTGAGCACCAAGGAGCTTTAGCTCAATAAGTTGCGGGCACCTGGTAGCACGGGCAATCTCAAGACAAGGGCGCAAAGCCTGCCAATGCTCTAAAACCGTCCCGAGTTGCGAAAACTTCAAGCACAGCTTTCCCCTCTGGGGAAGAATACTGACCTGGGAGAGACAGGTGAGGCTTCAGCCCTCGTGTGCCCTTTCCATGCCACAAGTAAGCTGTCCCATTTTGCCACAAACCGCGAAGGAGCAGGGGGTTTCAAGTACCAAATGAGGGGCTTAGTCGCAGGCGGGGGAAACACATAGGGCCATGGGTTAGGGCTCTGGCTACGGTGGGGTAAACATGGTCTGAGGGACCCTTGATGGGTAAACGTAGCGGCATAGTAAGTTGCCATATTTAAGGGCCATAGCATGTGGGAAGGAATCCATGGGGCCCTATATTAGGGCGTGGCCATTAGGAGTAAAACGGGGTCTGAAGGAACTGGTAATAGGAGTTGCATAATAGCGTGGGCAATTTTGAAAGGAAGGAAGCTATGGGTTTATGCTTGTTGTCCTATTGACTAGGCCATGGGATGGGACGCATTGTCTGAGTTGCCGGAGGGTGTAAGGAGAAACTTGGAGGGCATATCTGGTACGGGACCCAAGGGAGAGCAAGGTGTTAAGCACAGCCCTATATGTGGTGCCTTTGGGGTACAGAACTGGTGTTTTCCTCAGTAAAAACAGTGCAAGTCGTCGGCTGTGGCCGGTTGACTCAACAAGCATAAGAGTACATCTCTGGGGAGCCTGATGGCGAAGGGCCATTAATGTAAGGTAATATAATACAAATAAGTGGCTGGAATGTATTTTGGCAAGCCTAATTGGTTACTACTACGTAGGTGGGTTTACGGTATCGAGAAGCACTGGTTAAGTGTTTACATTCCATTAACAATTATAGAGGGCGTTTGAAGGTAGGTGTAGTTAAAAGACTATGCAGTAAAGACCAAGCCTATCTAAGGTGGGAGGAGTTTCATCCAGTCATGCATAACATTAGGAAATTTAAGAGCTGTGTCACAGCATTGTCTATCGGAAGGGTATAGGGGCAGCGTTTGGGCTGTATCTTCTGTCTCTTTGTAAGGTTCTCCCACTGGCCGCGTTTGGAATGTATCTCCTTAGGGTGAGGCTCTCCCACTGTCCTGCATAGAGGGGCACTGTTTTGGTGGTAAGCAAAGGAACAAATACCAAGCCACTTCAAAGTGGTGGGTCACACCAAGGAGGTGGTCGCTACAGACAAGGAACTGAAAGGCATGGCGGATGCCAGCGACGATGGGGATGCTTCCGTTTCTTAGGGGCAGGGGGAATGCCCACCACTTGGGGTTTAACATCTAGATGGACGTAGGAGGGGACAGTGGCCAGGTGTACTATATAGCCCTACCCCAGCATGGATGGACGGGAGTCGAATATTATGTGGGGGGGGGGCTTCTTCAGTTTCTATGGGGCAAGGGGGATGCCCAGCAAGGGTGTTTACAGATACTGAAGGGACCCCATGAGGGGGTAGTTACCACCTGTATAGAAGGTAGGCGGGAAGAGGGCCGTCATACCGGTGGACCTGCACTCTACTACCCTAACCCAATGCGGATGCAGTGGGGTAGAATATTGGGGGGGAAGCTGTGTCAGTTTCTTAAGGGCAAGGGAGATGCCTAACCAGTGTGTTTTCAGCTACGGAATGAACCCCATGAGGGGTTAGTTTTGCACTCTATTGCCCTAACCCAACACGGATGGACTGGAGTAGAAGGTTGGGGGGGCTGTTGCAGTTTTGTTGGGGGAAGCGGGATGCCAAACAATGGTGTTTTTTCAGCAATTTGTTGACCCCATGAAGGGGTGGTTTTCCACAAGTACAGAAGGTAGGCGTAGAGGGGACTGTCCTGCTGGTGGTCCTGAACTCTACTGCTCTAAACTAACACTGGTGGACTGGAGTAGAATATTTGGAGGGCCTGCGGGTGTGCAGGTACCTTGGGGGGGGGCAGATGCGGAATGCAGTGCCCCGGTTTTAAAAGTGGTGTCACTGTGGGCTGTAAAGAGCAACGGACGCAGCAGAGTGGATACTTGGTAGGCCGAGTCGGCTATTCTGGAGTATGGCTAAGTTCTGGTGGACGGCTAAGTAAAGGAGGATGGCTAAGTTTAGGAGGATGCCTAAGCGTCAAGAGTAAGGCCAAAATTCAAATGAGCTGACGAAAACAAGAGTGCGAATAGGCTGAAGAGGAAGGTAATGTCTTGACTTAATTTTCTTGATGCGTTTCATAGGTGGACGTTGTAAAAAGGGGAGCTGTGAATACGTTTTTGATATATCCAAGGAGGGTATGCTTATTAAGGGGTATGGAAAATAGCAGACAAAATAGGGTGCAAAATAAACATGTTTCCTGGGATGGCGTTCGTAGTCCTACAGCACGCACATCAATTGGTTTGCAGCCCTTAGTAACTCCAGGGGACAAAGGAGAATGGTTGTTAGGTCTGACTTTACTCAGGTGTGGAAGCAGGGTCGCTGCACATTCGAGCAACAACTTAATCAAAAAGGTGGACAGGTGGAGGTCGTCTAGTTGTGAACGGTATGGCAGAATGCAGTTAGTTTAATCGCAGGGCGAGGGGCAGCGGATATCTAACAGCGCCTTTTTCTTTCTATTCATGGGGAAGGAAACCTTGAATTGCCAAATATTTATATGCAGACTTTCTCATTTCCTTTTATGCAGCGGCAGTCCTTGGGGAGGACTGGTAGTGTGCAACACTATTATCAAAGAGTGGGCCTTGGCATGCTAAAGTGCATCCCATAATGGGTGGGGATTTATTTGTGGCATAAACCCCAAGCGATGTGAATAGCTACCAAATCAACCATCAGTAGGGTTGCTTGGGTCTGGGGCTAGTGGTATGTCATTTTACATGTTAACAGTTTTTAGTGAGGGCCAATGGGGTGCAATACAATTAGCATTCAGAGGGCAGAGTGCAGGAGTACAGGCCAGTTAAAGTCCTGCACAAGAGGGTCTCCTGGTGGACACAAAATATGTAGCACAGCAGAGTCGTTTCTAAGGACACTGGGGTGCCAGGTTGTTAAGGCGGTATGTTTGGTGGCGCCAGCTGAGGGTATAGGGAGCCTGGGGGCTGGCTGATAAAAGTGGAATGTCATATGGGTGGCTTTGGCAGGTTAGACTTAGACATAGCTTGCTGCAGACATTGACTTCAGATGAGTATCGGACAGGGGGGGTGCACCTGTCTAGGGTAGGGTTGGAGGTGTTTGTGCAAAATCATTCTGGGGGCCATTGCTTTGCATTCTGGAAGAGTGGCAGGGCGTTAGCGTGGGGGGAGGGCAAGGGTGCCAGTGGGGCTCCTTGCCCTGTGGCGGGGTCCCTGATAAGAGAAAAGGCTGGGGGACCCTTTTTGGACGGAAACATGGTTGCCCCTGGAGCAGGGGAGGCAGTTATGGCGGCTCTAGGCTGGCGGGAGAGGGGGCCGTCCTGCTGGTGGTCCTGGACTCTCTGGCTCTACCCTAGTAGCTGGTGGCTTGAAAGGGGGTGGTGTTGTGTCCTGCTGGTACAACACGCCTCTAGAGATGCCAATTTGTATATATATGGTAAACTGTGGCGCATATGTATGGGCGCAGCATTTATGTGTGAATTTAATAAATGGTCAATGTGGGAAGTTTTACCCACAACTGAAATGGTGTTTTGGTATAATAATAAAGCTACGCAGAGGACATCAATCATTCGTAAGTGTTTTAATGGGGAGGGGTGAGCCAGGGGTGTTGAGCGAATGGCACGAGATATCCCCACTATGAGAGGCCACCCCCGCGACTAGGGGAGGGGGGCCTTTAGTGGGCATTCCGTGCCCGCCTCAGTAGGTGAGTTTCGTTTCTTGAGATAGACGTCATGGGGAGGGTCTCTCCGTAATGTGGGACGCTTGGTGGGCGTCTGAGGACCCTCCCTCCAAGGCAATAAGAAGTGCAGCACCCCTGGGAGTAGCCCTCTTTCGTCTCTCGCCTGATTACAAGAAGGCTGGCCGGGAAAATAGTTGCCCACCCACCCATCCCTAAGTTCAATTGTAGGGGGCGGGGTCCCTGATAAGAGAAAAGGCTGGGGGACCCTTTTTGGACGGAAACATGGTTGCCCCTGGAGCAGGGGAGGCAGTTATGGCGGCTCTAGGCTGGCGGGAGAGGGGGCCGTCCTGCTGGTGGTCCTGGACTCTCTGGCTCTACCCTAGTAGCTGGTGGCTTGAAAGGGGGTGGTGTTGTGTCCTGCTGGTACAACACGCCTCTAGAGATGCCAATTTGTATATATATGGTAAACTGTGGCGCATATGTATGGGCGCAGCATTTATGTGTGAATTTAATAAATGGTCAATGTGGGAAGTTTTACCCACAACTGAAATGGTGTTTTGGTATAATAATAAAGCTACGCAGAGGACATCAATCATTCGTAAGTGTTTTACTGGGGAGGGGTGAGCCAGGGGTGTTGAGCGAATGGCACGAGATATCCCCACTATACAAGTGAGATCTGCATACTCAGCCTGCAACGTGGGTAACAAATTATCAGACTGACCCTTCTTTTTGGGAAACAGCCTTTACAACGCTGGCTGAGGCACGCATGCTGTTGCAGGCTCTTTTTTTTTTTTGCAGAGTTTTAAATAGCGCGAACTAGACCCGAACCGAATCGGATATCAGAGCGCTTTACATAGCACCAGTTACGTTACATGAGGACACACATTCATTTTAGGCACGGAAAGATTAACCCCCAGATGCATCAAAGTTATGTTTTGTGAGTCCTTAATAGCAAATTTTAAGGATTCGCTATTAAAGCCCGCAAAACGGGATGCATGTAGGAATCGCAATGTTATTTGCGATTCCTACTGATTCCTTATTTGCGATTCGCTAATTGCTAATCGCAAATAAGGAATGGATTTGGGAGGGAGTTTTTAGGGGTGGGGATCGGTTTTAGGGCTCAGGGCAGGGGGTTTGGGGTGGTTTTTTAAAGGATGGGCAGGGTTTTAGGCCTCAGGGCGGGGAAGGGGAAGGGTTAGTTTTAAGGGTAGAGTGGATAGGTTTTAGTTCTCAGGGGGAGAGGTAGGGGGATAGGATTTTAGGGCTTGAGGTAGGGAGGGAGGTCAGGGTAGTGGTGATCTTTACCACGCATATCCCTTTACCAATAATGCCTTTACAACAAAATTGCGTAGTAAAGTCATGCATGGTAAACGCATGCTTGGTAAAGGAATGCATGGTTAAGACACATCTGTGATTAGAACCGCATTTTAGAGGTACGCGTCGTTCAGCTATGCATGCTACTGTCATACAACCCTTCCTTTACAGCGTCAGTTATCACTTAAGCGATATACAGTGTGGTAAATAAACTAAACTGAAGTTGGGGCCTCACTCTCAGGTCATGGGAACAGGGAGAAATTCTCATAAAAAAGGGACTGGAGTGGAGAGACAAGTGACAGGAAGCTGGTGGGCTACTTAGGGATTATGTACTGTAAAACCAACTGTGCCCCCACCATAGTGATCTAGGTCCAGCAAAATGTCCATGTACCATTTCTTCACAGTGAAGTAAAAGCATCAGTGAAATACAATACAACAAAGGCAGGTCTGTAATAACCTGGTAAATATCACCTCAGTTTTCTCATATAACCAATGCTGAATCATCCAGGACTGCAAGTTTTACCCCTGTTTCAACAGCATGGAATACCCCTCTTATCTCCTAGGACTTAGCACGTTTGTGCTTGCTCTACCATTCCTCCCTCACCTCATTGCAGGCACCACATAAACACACACAAGGCCTGGGTACAGAGGAAGAGGTGACATCTGGAGACCGCAGTAGCACAGAAAAGCACAATGGAGATTGTTCATACAGCTAGGGGCTCCAGGATACACCAATGCGTTACAGGGAGCTGGAAGAGGCTAACAGGCGAGCTCTGCTTTTAGAGTGGAGCTCAATTTGGTGGGGCTCCTTCCTCTCTCACACACATACCAGCCATCACACATAAAACAAACTGCCAATCATGGAGAGGCAGATACTAAGGCACAGCCACAGAAAGGGAGTATCCCAGCAACTTCCTCAGTATGAGAGATAACTGGCTGAGACTGATCCTGTTGACTAGACCAGACCTGACCTGCACTTGATCCTACTTTCCTGCCTTGTCTGTTTGGTGTTTAGATTTTGCACTGCCCTTGTTTAAGCTACTCCCTTAATTTCCTTCCTCTTTAAGAACCGTTCTCTTTATTCTTGATCTTTCCTGCCATTGAACCCTTCCATGCCCCCATTATTTTGGCTCACTTCCACTTCTGATCCAGTGAAGTTATCTTTGGGTGTTCCCTCTGACTGGTTACACTGACTTGCACTTGCGCCACCTTACATTCACTAATAAGATGTATTTCTAATTCTCTGAAGGTCTTGCTGGGAATACAGATTACCAGAAACAGTGCATTCTGGATCAGGTAGTTTACTTTGGAAGTCTGGCGTGGTGGCGAAGGGATGAATTGCCCAGAACATACACTCACATTGTACTACAAGGATATTTTACTGATTATTCTTCTTGTCTCATATCATCTCTCTACTCTTCGCTATTATTCAATCTGATATATACTGACAAGCAGTGGTCCCTTAAGGGGTAGGGAGGCACTTCTATCCTTACGGTACATCTGTCTGCAAACCTAAGAACCAAACATTATCAAAAAAATACTTTTATTTACATTCAAAATAATTTCATAATTCAGATAGATAAAAGTTATTGTCCAGTCTAAGCACAGGCAACTAAGTATGTGTGACATTCAATTTATCAACGATTTGAAATATCTGCATTCTGTTGGTGCCTATTAGCCAAGTCCATGCCTTTATGTAACATTAATGTGTGACAAAAAGAACATAATTAAGACCATATGGGCTTCAAAAACCATAGGGGGTTTTCATGTACATTTAATTTGTCCTTTCTTTTTCAAAATTCTGTGACATGAATTTCTTTCATTATATTAGTTAGAGAAATTGTGTTCTTTCTTTGTCCATGGTAAAGACAATGTCCTTCATTTGCTCCCTCCCGCTACCAAATGCCTCCACCTCTTACCAATTGATTAGAATAATGATGTTTACTCTTTGACCTCAACTCAAAAATAATAGCAGTTATAGATCCCATATCTTTCAAGAATGGGATGTCAACTCCTGCTCCTATCATTGTATTCTGCTACCTGAATGCCCTTAAGCAACATTGGAGACACCTTCACAGCGTGTGATAGAAACAACCTTTGGACGACAAGCTGCAAAACAATAAATCTCATGGCTAAGTGTATCACACTTTTGTCCTTGTAGCTAACGCTGACCTTGGTGCTCTGAAGATCAGTTCTGCGAACAATAGGTCTTAGGATCTGTTTTCAGCTTTAACATTTATCTAGAGCCTTCCTGCACCAAGTTAGTGTCCACCTCACTAAGAACTGGAAAGCTTTTGGGACTATTTTTCTCATGCACAATTTCTCAAAAGCAAGGCAATATTGTTCCCTCATGAACTACTACTTTGTCTGCCATGCTAAGCCATCAGAAATGTTGGCGGGACTTAAAAAGGAATCTATGACAAAATATCGACTACAAAAATATCGAGGTACAAAAATATCACAACAAAAACATCGATGACAACAATATCGGGATCCTATCTCTAACTAGGTAAGTACTAAAATATCGAAAAAAATATATCGATGTCAAAAATATCGTTTTTTAGAAAATATCGTTTTTTTATTAATAAAAAATTTAATATTAACAAAATAATACTTATAAATATAATAAACATAGTTAAAAATATATTATAATATTTCAAATTAATAAATAATGTAATAAAAATATTAATAACAATATAATACATATTATATACTTAATTAATATTAACTCTAAAATAATTATTTAAATAAATTATAAATAAATGAAAATATAATAAATTACAAATAAATTTATATACATAAAATAATAATATAAATAACAATTAATAACAATGTAAAAATAATAAAAATAATAATTACATTTTGGATAGCGTACGGGTAAAAAGGACTATTCCCACTCCAAAGAGTGCAACAGTAGGGAAAGTGTTGGATAGCGTAGGGATAAAAATTACTATTCCCACTCCAGAGAGTGCAACAGTAGGGAAAGTCTTGGATAGCGTAGGGGTAATAATTACTATTCCCACTCCAGAGAGTGCAACAGTAGGGAAAGTGTTGGATAGCGTAGGGGTAAAAATTACTATTCCCACTCCAGAGAGCGCAACAGTAGGGAAAGTGTTGGATAGCGTAGGGGTAACAATTACTATTCCCACTCCAGAGAGTGCAACAGTAGGGAAAGAGTTGGATAGCGTAGGGGTAATAATTACTATTCCCAGTCCAGAGAGTGCAACAGTAGGGAAAGTGTTGCATAGCGTAGGGGTCAAAATGACTATTCCCACTCCAGAGAGCGCAACAGTAGGGAAAGTGTTGGATAGCGTAGGGGTAACAATTACTATTCCAACTCCAGAGAGTGCAACAGTAGGGAAAGTGTTGGATAGCGTAGGGGTATAAATTACTATTCCCACTCCATAGAGTGCAACAGTAGGGAAAGTGTTGGATAGCGTAGGGATATAAATTTCTATTCCAACTCCAGAGAGTGCAACAGTAGGGAAAGTGTTGGATAGCGTAGGGGTATAAATTACTATTCCCACTCCAGAGAGTGCAACAGTAGGGAAAGTGTTGGATAGCGTAGGGGTAATAATTACTATTCCAACTCCAAAGAGCGCAACAGTAGGGAAAGTGTTGGAAAGCGTAGGGGTAAAAATTACTATTCCCACTCCAGAGAGTGCAACAGTAGGGAAAGTGTTGGATAGCGTAGGGGTAAAAATTACTATTCCCACTCCAGAGAGTGCAACAGTAGGGAAAGTGTTGGATGGCGTAGGGGTAACAATTACTATTCCCACTCCAGAGAGCGCAACAGTAGGAAAAGTGTTGGATAGCGTAGGGGTAAAAAATACTATTCCCACTCCAGAGAGTGCAACAGTAGGGAAAGTGTTGGATAGTGTAAGGGTAACAATTACTATTCCAACTCCAGAGAGTTCAACAGTAGGGAAAGTGTTGGACAGCGAAGGGGTATAAATTACTATTCCCACTCCAGAGAGTGCAACAGTAGGGAAAATGTTGGATAGCGTAGGAGTAAAAATACCATTTAATAATATTTAATTAACAATTACTAATTAATTAACAATTAGATAATTAACAAAACAATTAATTAAAGAACATTACTTAATTACATTTAAATTACTTCCCACCCTATTCCCCTATAAACCCACAACCCACTACAGAACATAATTATCAATTAATCAATTAATTAAAATTAATTACCAATTAATTAAAATTGATTACCAAATAATAAATATTAATTTATAATTCCTACTAATTAATAAATAATGTAACATAATTAAATTACTTCCAACCCTATTCCCCTATAAACCCAACACCCGCTACAGAACATAATTATCAATTAATCAATTAATTAAAATTAATTACCAATAATTAAAATTAATTCCCAAATAATAAATATTAATTTATTATTCCTACTAATTAATAATTAATTTAACAAAGAGAAGTGTGGCTCACTGGTTAGAGGAGGCAGACCTGGAAGCAGAGGTCAGCCCGGGACCAGGGTTCAATTCCCGGCTCGGCAGGGTCTTGAGTCCTAAAATGTCCATGGACTCGACAATTCTCGCTCCGGTGCCTACTCGATTCACGAGTCCACACTCTGCGACTCTGGGCAATAGCTTGCTTAATCTCCACAACGGCCCCTCGCGGCGGGATGCCTGGCTTTCACCTTGCGGATACCCTGCTGGGGTTATCTCACAGGGGAATACCAGGACGGGTTCCCTAAGCAAGCGCTTAGAAACCGCTTGGTGATTTGCGCTATATAAATTCCTGTACATTTACATTTACATAATTAAATTACTTCCCACCCTATTCCCCTATAAACCCACAACCCGCTACAGTACTAAAATACAAAATTAAATTAAAAACATAATAAATACATAATAATATAGACAAAAATATTTTAAAAATCGATATTAGTAACATCGAAATTATTAACATCGATATTACTTACATCGATATTTTTAAATTCGATATTACTAATATCGATATTAAATATGTTGATATTACTTACCTTCTATATTTTGTCCATTCAATATTAAATCTTCGATATTAGTGTATATCGATATTAAAATTTCGATATTTTGTCTGCATACCCTTAAAAAGTGCTTGCTGGCTCCAGTTCTAGTTTCCCACCAAGGAGTTTTTACAATAAAATTAACCTTTGAAAACACATTAGCCCACTAATCCGTCAGAATTTAATGTCAGGGTGATACCCAGTTTCCAACAGGAAAATAAAAAATAAGAAAATGGTTTATTTTGATCCATTTATGTCAGTAATGGTGAAGTGTAATTTTGATCTCATCTGAGATACTATGGGAATGCATCATAATCATGTGTAGTAAGCACTCAAATACATTCTGCGTGGTTAATATTACTAAGGAGAAGGGAGTAATGCATATTTAAGATATGCCACATGAAGAATTTGTGAATAGAACGTGACTAATAAAGGTCTATGTAACCTTTATATATTAAGTGACAGGAGAAGTTAACATAAAATGTGTCTCATTGTATGGTTGATAAAATAGAATTGGTATGTGAAAACGATTGTTTAAACATTTATACATGTAATAAGAATTAAGTCCATGCAGGTGCATTTAGAATGACATATTCGTAATTATTTACAATCTATCCATGTATTAAGAAGCTGCATATATTATGTGTGTAGAAATGCACACCTATTCTGTAACCATGTGGACTGTTAAATTTGACTAGAGTGGGGCTCAAGAAACACTCTACTAAACTCTGATTAAGTTGTCGAGTGGATCATTGTGTGACAATATTGGTTACACTGTATTGAGATTTTAACAACTGATTGTTTTCTCTTTCTACCTCTCATGCTGCTATCAAGACCATTGGTTTGGAGATAAATGTTAGAGTGGTCCCAAGCTCCAGCAGTAACATACACCAAACCTGAATTTTCAGACTCCTTTACAGGAGAAGAGGGCCTTGGGTTTCATTGCAATATTTTTTATGTAAAAGAAGCAGCAAATTAACCAGTTCACATGCATAGGAAGTGTTACACTGATCAAAATTTGGATGCCTCTGAAAGTCATTTTCAGTAGGCTTTGGACCCATATGACCCAAGGAATATGAATGTGTGTCCGAGATATTTTTTAATTGGCTTTTAACTTCATAATATGTGTTAGACCTGCCATCTTTTGGCGTGTTTCCCTTGTGTTTTTGCTTTCTGACCTCTCGGTTGTGACTCTGTTTTGGCTGGTTTAGTGTCTCTGGGCACTTTCTCACTCCAGCTCAGTGTTAAAGTGCTCCTGTGGTAAATTGTTATTATGGATTGGTGTTTTCCATGATTGGCATATTTGATTTACCAGTAAGCCCCTAGTAAAGTGCAATGAGTGTGCCAGGGCCTGTAAATCAAATGCTACTAGTGGGCCTGCAGCACTGATTGTGCCACCAACATGAGTAGCCCTGAAAAGGTATCTCAGACCTGCCACTGCAGAGTCTGCGCGCAGTTTGTAATTGCCATGTCGACCTGGCAACTGCACCCACTTGACAGGTCACAATCTTCGCTTGTCTTACTCATAAGTCACCCATAAGGTAGGCCCAAGGTACCCCTAGTGGGCAGGGTGTTGTGTATGTTAAAGGTAGGATATGCACTGGTGTATGTGACATGTCCTGGTAGTGAGTTACAGTGTATTTCGTTTTTCACCACTGCCAGGCTTTCTGTCCCATAAGAAAGAATGGGACTTTTATTATAACACCTTATAAGCATAACTTCCCATTGGGACCAGATAGGGAAGTGGAGTTTAGCATGCATGGATTCAGAGTGTAAAAATACATATTTTAGTAAAGATGATTTTTATGTTCAGTGTTTCAAAATACCACTTATGGATAGTAGGTAGATTCTTGCTTAGCCATCCTGTGTGCCTCTATTGTATTTGTGGATTGACTGTCTGGCTTTGGAGTGACAGGGGCTGGGGATGTGCATTCTCTTCAGACAGTCGAGGTGTGTCCTGCCTTTCCTGGATGAGTCAGAAAGAAATGGGATCTCTGGTTGGCTAAGGCTTGCGCCAAAGCCAGGCAGAGACCACCACTCTAGTCAGGGCTTGGGAGTTACACGCCGAAGATAACCCCTGCTCACCCCCTTGGTAGCTTGGCACGAGCAGTCAGGCTTATCCCGGAGGCCATGTGTAAAGCATTTGCGCACGCCCACAAAAGCAACAACATCCCAGGCACACTACAAAAGGAACTGCACCCAAGGTTATATCAAAAATAGCCTTTGTATTCTCAAAACACATTAGAATAGTAAACACAGAATGTACACTGTGCCAACTGGCTTGGGGCAATATTTACAAGGGATTATGTACACCTGACAGGGCCACATAGACCACTGCCAGAACCATCACAAAGTGAACTTAGTAAAAGTAAACTAGATCAGAAACGTACAACCAGTAAACACTGGTAACCACTGTACTCCGCATCAGCCTGTGACATAAACTACATTATGCACAGTATCACACAAGTCTAAATACATTAGACCCTAACCTCCTAAGTATAACTCACATTAAGGTCGGAAATCAAACAGTGAAGCATAACCTCTCTAACACAAACCATGATATGCAAAACAACCTCATAATCATAAACCATATTTAGAGGTATCAAATAGGGTGCGTAAAACATACTACAGGAATTACATTTCCTAGCACCAAAATCACATTTAGCACATGAATCACGTTAGGGCCTGGCGCCCTATAAATGTAACAATCCCCCTGGCCAACTGGCCATTTCAAAAAGGGGGCTCAAATGCCCTACGTCCAAAGAGTCATGGCGGCTTCCTAGGCAGCAAAGGTCAAAAGTGCACCACGGCGCAAACCTAAACGTTGCAGCTGGCACTAAGTGCTGCGCAGCTATGTAGGTCAAGATGGGGGTGAAGGAGTGTGTCTCACTCCTGAATTCAACATGTCCCCTAAAAAGAAAGACCTAATCGGTGCAGCTGCCCACTAATTGCTGGGCAGCTGGAAAACATTCAAATGAGGCCTGGACTTTCAGTGGCCCTCAGAGACAAATGCGCCAAACGTTGGAGCCACCTAGGCCCTAAAAATCAAGTGCCCTGGAGCAGACGGGCTCCTGAAATAATTAGGCGCCCCAAAATCAGGAAGGAGAACTTGCCTCCATGGAGCGCACTGGATTCCAAAAATAATGATGCGAGTGGGGAGCCACTCGGGCTCGGGAAACAACTGTGGGGCCTGGGACTGCCCCATGGCCACTCTGGCCCATCAAGTAACCAATGTCCAATCGTGGGAGCGGCCCAGGCTCTTGAAACCACCGTGTGTCAACCGTTGGAGCGGCCCGCTGACATGCGGGGCCGCTCTGACTTAGTACCTTGCACTGGCACAGAAAACAGAACCTGCTCCCTCGGGGAGCGGGAGCAAAATGCGGCCAGGTCACCCGCCCTGCCCTTACTCACCGGGCTCCGGAGAAGGGGACTCTTCTTCTCGGGCAACCGTCTCCGCGGGACTCCTCGCTTCTGGATGCAGCTGTACTTCTCCTGCGGGGCTCCCCTGGACTCCTGGGAGCCTCGCACTACCGTTAGCGGCCTCGGCCACCTTCCTCGATTCACCCAGGCCCCCTCCTGGGATCCGGGGCTCTCCTCCACCCGGCCGCCACCGCGAGGCTCTCCCTCGAGCATGGGAGCCCCGCGTCACAGCACACGATGGCCTCTTCCAGCTTGGTAGCATGCCCCGCCCACGTCCCGGACGGGCCGGCCTGACTTCTGGTTTTCCGCAAGGGCAGTGGCGGTGATACTCTTGGCGGCAAGAGGGGTAGGCTCCCTCCGTAATTCAGAATGTGAGGCGGGGTGGGCCCCTGTTTAATCAAAAATAGAAATAAGCGGCCATAATGCCGGGTGGGCACCTGCAATTAGAATATCAAAAATAAATAGGCGGCCATGCGGGGTGGGCTCCCGTCTCTCAACGGAGCCTTCATGCTACTTTTCCCCATACGCTGAGCTCGTCATGTAACGCGGTAATTTAAAAAATGCCGCACACAGCGGGAAAAGCCGCCGCACGCATGCGGTTAAGTCATAGCATCGCGCTCACAGGGCGCAAAAAGGCATCATCAAGACTTGGCAAAGTAGAAGGACAAGCAACAAGGTCCAAAAAGTCCTGGGCATCACGGAGGGCAATGTAGGGCCCAGGGGCCAGCACACAGGGCACTCCAGCAGGGAGACCGTCCCCTTGGTGGTCCCTCCTGGGCCCCACCAGCAGGCCCCCCTCTGTCAGGATCCCAAAAGATAGAACATTTACTTGGGGTCACAGCCCCTTATTTATACAGCTACATCCTTTGTCTAAAACTGTAGGGCAAGGGGAGAGCCAGATACAGCTGGTTCTGGAGCACTTTGTTTTGCTCCACTTCCCTCTCTATTCACAGGACAGGCCAGGGACATCAGCCACACCACAGGAGGTGGAGCCAGCATTGTGGAGGGAAGGCCCAGCTCTATTCAGGTCCCAGGTGCAACTCCTCCCTCCCATCTACATGCAGATCTCCCTATTCACCACCGGGCAGACCCATCCTGGCTCCTGGAGCCAAGCACCCCAGCCAGCCCCTGTCAATCACAAGCCAGACATGCAATTCACATCAGGCAGGCAGACACTGCACACAAAAATGGCAACTTCTAAAAGTGGCACTTCTCCACTAGTCACAATAAATCTGAGCACACCATCGCGCAGCATTTAATCTCACGAGTTCGCACATACCAAACTCGCCCCTGCACTCCTCTCACATCAGGAATTACCATGGACACTCCTTTCCCCCATGCATTCCTATAGGAGGGAAGGCCACTCTCACCACACGCACTCAGAGAGTGCACACACTTAACACTGGGCCACAGTGCTAAAGTGCGCAGAAGCCTAAAATCACTACCATCAGGTCACATTAAAAGGCAAAATGTTCAGGGGTGAACCTGCCAAAAGGGCCAAGTCCAACAGCTAGGCTAAATAGTCCTGGACTGCATTTAGAGCAGTGGGAGGAGATTTCCTTGCACCTGAATGGGCCAGGTCCATCTTGAATAATGCTGTCTCCACCCCCTGCCAGGAAGCTGGGCCAGAGAGAACCAAACTGGTTTGGACTAAGCACAGACGCTCTCTGCCTGAGAGAATAAAGGAATTTTGAGTATAAATATTGGAGCCCTGACCCTGGAACTTTAGAACTCGCTGGAATCAAGGATCTTGCCAAGAAGAAGAGCTGGAAGAGCTGCCAGAAGGAATACTTCCACTTTGCAATGCTGTTGCTATGTTGGGTTGAGCTGCAGTTGCTGCTTTTGCCTTGGGCAGTGAAAGGACTGGTCTGAACTTTCTTTCCTTGTGCTGAGTATCTCCAAGGGTTTGAAATGGAGCTTGCCTCCTGTTGTGAAGTCTCAGGAACTGCAAATACTTCACCAACCTCTGGGTACTGCTTCTGGAACTGCTGTTTCAGTTGCCACAGAGAAGAGAAATGCAAACGACTCCGTTGCTGGCTCTGTGTCCTGACGGCACCGCAAAGGGCACAGTCCACTTCTCTCACCACAACCCTGGTCTCACTGACGATCAACACTGCTGCCACCGAGCCGCTGCTTGCACGGTGACCGGTGGGCACAGCACTCTGCACCGCCTCGCTTCAGTTCGCCTTCCTGATCTCCCAGACGCCGCCGCTGACCTCGACACCCGTGCCCACATCCTGGCTGGGGGAACCGCTCGTAAGGTTCATGACCCCCTGCCTCGTCCCAAACAGCCGTCTTGGGCAACCGACGCCTGCTCCCACTAACCTGCTCTGTCGCTTGCACCACAACCTGCCAGCACTGCATTGAGTCTGGACAATCGTCACTGAGTCACTGCCTGCACCGCATCATGAGGGCACCGCACCCTGCGGTAAACAACCTTTATAACGCGGTCAAAACACCGCAGTGCCATTACAACGCAGATTTTACAACGCAAGTCGTTACCACGACTTGCACTGGAGGGCGCTCTAGACTAAAGAATAGTAGATTTACTATTCCAACACCTTCCCTACTGTACGTAGGCTGGAGTTGGAATAGTAAATCATACTATTCCTAAGTCCAGCACCCTACAGCGCAAGTCGTGATAACGACTTGCGTTGTAAAAGCTGCGTTGTGATGTACCGTGATAATTTTTATCGCGTGGTAACATCATACATCCCACCCTGCACCTCTTCCAGTTTGCAACGCCACGCGACTCTTGTCACGACCGGCTCGCACCAACAGGCCCGTCTCAACGAGAAAGGTACTGTTCACGAGTCTGTCCACCCTTTCGCTGGCCCTTACTGATGCAGTCGGTTGGAACTGTTAGACTCTGTTGTTTTCAGTATCGTGGTAGCCCAGATGGAGCTACCTACTCGTACGAACTGCGTTTTTGAGATATTTCTGCAATTGTGAGGATATCTTGCAAAGTATATATTTTTAAGTACTGTATGTTGGATTCTTATCGCTTTGGTCTTGTTTTGGATATATAAAAATATTGGATATTTTTCTAAACTGGCGTGGTGTCCTTTTGTAGTGTTTTCACTGTATTCCTATGGGCTATGTGCAAATGCTTCACACACTGCCTCTGAGATAAGCCTGATTGCTCATGCCAAGCTACAAAGGGGGCGAGCAGAGTTATTTTAGGAGTGTATCTCCCTTTCCTTGACTAGGAAGAAGGGTCCCTACTTGAACAAAGGTGCAAACCATTGCCAACTAGAGACCCCCATTTCTAACAATATGTATAATCGAACCAGAAGCAGCACCCAAACAGCAGACATCCTGATCAGAGCTAGTGCCGGACAGTGACTACCAGAAATTCAGCTATATCCAGTCAAGCTTTGGAGCCAGTAAGGGCGGGGCTGGCATGGGTAGCATTTATTTTGCCCTTCCTGTGACCATGTTGGTGTGTGCTCTTTAGGTGCGGTGTGGTGTGGAAAGATTACAGAATCGATCATTTTTAAATTACTCCCAAAGGCAAATGTGTTTACATATAACCAGCTTTTGAAAACTAACATGAGCCAATATGATAACGACCCAGAAAATATTTAATAGAAAACGAACTACTCATTTTTAAAGAACCGTGTTATTAGCTAGGGCAGGCTGTTATGATTAGTTGGTAATTTAGTAATATTGACAAGAAGGGTTGTAATAAAGGTTGTCACATTTCTTTCATTGGGTCGGGGTCAATGACACGGTAGGCATGCCAACGCGTGTCAAATAGGAGTAGATATAGTGGCAGCTGCTACCTAGCTCGCCCTTTGATATCCCAGCCAATGCCCTTGCCTCCCCTGTTGTCAGAGGAAAGAAAGGCAGCTGAAGAGATAAAAGTAAACCACACTCAAAAGAGCTGTCTACTTTGTGCATTGTCCAATTTTTCTCCTTTCCCTGAAACTCCAACATTAAATAGGCACCTGTTGAGAAGCTTAGGCTAGGACGATTGCTGAACCCTACTATCTGTTTGGGGGTCTAAGTATGTGCGATGACCTCTCCATTTCCACTACCACTGGAATTTGTGTGAACTGACATTGGTAACAGACACATGAACATTTCAGTCCCATTCCTAAAGGCTATTCAAAGACCTGACACAATGCAAAAACAAACAAACATTGGCAAAGTCAATAGGATTGACTTCCATTTTCAGCTATGGTAAAAAAACAACTGGTGACTCCAATGCTTGCTAGAAATGCATTAATTTGTCATGTTCAGTAACAGTTTTGCATTTTGGCTGCTAATCTATAATTAGCACAATAGCATATGTAAGGATAGGTTGCTTTTGCAGACTCTGCACTGCATGCCTTATTCACTCACTCATTACAACACATTCATGCCTTCACTCAGGGACATAACGCAAGCCCCTGCAGTCCCAGCAGTGCAGGGTGTCCCCATCTCTTCATGGGCCCCCCTCAACCATTCAAGGGGCCCCCATTCAGGCCACGGTCAATAACTATCTATAAGCTGTGGGAAACTCAGGGGCCTCAACTCACATGCTGCAGGGGGGGCATTGTTTTGCGTTACGCTACTGCATTCAGCTCCTCCCCATGCAGCCACTCACACTAGCTTATGCAAGAAACTCACTCATGCTACACTCACCCATGTCTTAACTTATGCATTTTCCCTCATTTTTACCATGCACCCTTTAATGCAACCTCACCACCCAAGACACTCATTCACAGTAATGCACTCATCTGTTCAGTCACTCTCACCAGGAACTGTTAAAGCAGTGCATCCAAAACCCTCACTGATTAGCCCAATCACATTAACACATGTGTACTCACTGCACACTCACTTACTCCAGCTCACACAAGACCCTCACTCATACATTCACATGATCACACTCCTGCACTCACTCACTGGCTCAATGTAAGTTTTTTTTAACTGAAGCTTGGTCATTTATTCCTACTTTTGGCTACACTAGCATTTTGCAATCTATGAGCCTGATTTAGAGTTTGACAGATGTGTTACTCCGTCACAAACGTGACGGATATCTCATCCATCTTTTTATAGTCTGCCCTGACAGCGCAGCTGTCACCAGACAATTATGTGAGCATTACTAGAGAGGGTCTTTGACTCCACCCACATGTTGGAAGTCAGTGGTACATGTTTTGATTGGGCAGAAGATACATGCTTCTGCAAAAAAAGAGCTTGCCCTCAAAGCAGCTGTGATAATTTTGTTTATTTTCCATCTGGCCAAGCTTGAACTTTCAGGGGCACACACATGACATTGGAATGCTATTAAAGTGTCTTGGATAACTAGATAATTTATGTTTTTTTCTGTGGCAGAAGCACAAATGGGAGGAAGGCAATCATTAACCTACATTGATTTTATGTCTGGTGTGACAGTGCAACTGTCACCTGACCTTTTAACCTAAGCCAATATTATTCTACATTTATTTGCTTCCACAAACTATTCCCATGATATTTATTTGCAATGCTTCAACAACATTCCTTTAAAACTAGGCATATTATCATTGCCAATGCTTGTTACAAGTGCAATAGGATGTAATGCACCTATAAGATGGATGGGATATCCCTTATGTTTGTGAGGAAGGTACCCACCTGCCAAAATCTAATTCAGGCCATACGTTCTCAGAAGAATAGCAGACAAATGAGCACTTTGTTTTACAATGAAAAAATGTCTCATCGTTTTGCAAAAACACATGCTGCATTCTGAATAAGCAAGGTCTGTATGGAAACTACAGAGAATAGAGTTATAATTCCAGCATTAAAGAATTCCTTTTTTTGGATTGAGGCATTAATGAAGAACCTAAATAAATATAGGTAAGTGTGGGTAACGTATGTTTTTGGTAGTCATTTTTTTTTATAGTCCAACATTATCTACAATCATGTGTTAGACAAAGGATCAAGGTTACCATTAAAGAATGGGTTTAACTTTTCAACTGGTTGTCATAATATCCTTTTGTGTGGACAAAAAGGCCAGGAATTCCACCTGCAGAACTAATCATAGCGTAAGGACACAAATTAGAGTCTGGCCACTTGAAATTCTAACCCATCCATCAAACACCACTAATTTGATAAAGTGCATTGTACCAATATGTATATGTTAATCTCATGCGTGTGAATTTCATTCCTGGATGGGCTGCCAGAAAATTTCGAGGTACTAGCCTTTATATGGCAAGTGAAAGTGGCAATGCTTGGCCTCCCTGGTTCAGCTGTGTTAACAACCTGGTGCTTGGTAGGGAAGAATGAGGCTGCAGAGAGAGCAGGGACATTTTTCCTGCTGCATTCTGGGGAAATATTCCCCTTGTTTGTGTTTACAACCCCATGATGAGTGGATGGAGTAATTCCAGACATGGGAATGATTTGTAGTCAGTGACTAATTTATGAAAATGTTAACATCTGTGATATGCCATGGCTGGTCCAAAAACGGGATGAACAGACGGCAAGTCGATCTCTACTGACCGCTGGCCCATAGTCCCTTCTGTGCGTGTATGTGTATGTTGACTGGTGTGTTGTGTGGTCTCTCTAAAGCCAGCAGAAAGGGTGCAGCAGCACAGGTCCTTACTTCAGGGCCCTGTGAAGTCTATGAAAAGGATGTAATAAGTTAGGCCATTTCTCGCTGCCCCTCTAAATACAAAAGAAGGGTTATAATTGTAAATCATTAGCACATACCCCTGTAAAGTCAGCACAAAGTGTGCGTTACCCCGGGCCATTTCCAGATGTCCCTCTATAGGAGGTAGTAGTTTCACAACCGAATATTAGATGCCTTGTGCACTCAGAAGACGCTGCCCTCTTAAATAAAAAAAAATACAACACACTTTCTTTTTGTATCACATAGATATTGTACAATTTAAATGGTAGCCTTGCTCCCGGAGGTATATCACGCGAGGAAAATAAGTACTATGTTCGTAAGTCCTGCCAAGTGCCTTTATAAAAACACTGTAATGAAAGATCAAGCAAAACTGCTGCAGGAAGAAGGAACGTTTTGGAGCTAGTACTGTCCAGTGTGTCTGGTAAAACGAGCTTCCTGCAGCTCCTGGGACAGATAAGCACTTCCCTGCACCATTCACAGTATAAATATGTTAATGAAAGAAAGCAAGTGTTCAAAGAGGTGCACCAGGAGAATCCATGTCTGTGAGAACACTGGCCCAGTCACACCAGGAAGGTCTTAGCTTCACTAATGGGCAATACTTTCTGAAGAATTACATTTCCAATTGAAATATAGCATGGGAAAATAATGGAACAGATAGGGAGTGATAGATATGAGCAGAGACAAGCGAACATTAAATAGGGGGGGTTTACCCAATAGAGTCACTAGGGACCTGGGTGCTGTATGGTACAGAATAAGGGGTCCCAGTGAAGGTATCACAAGCACACAGACAAACCACTTAATCACACAATATAAAAATCACAAACTGATGATTGACCACACTGTTATTTATTCACAATGTGCTTGTTCATATTTCTTTATAACACATTTTTAACAAAATTGTTGTAGTGCCCCCGGAAAGGGAGGGTGAGGGACAGTGATTGGGTAGGGAGGGAATGTGCAAAGTAGGTTATTCGTGGTGCAAATATCAATATATGATGATTAGACAATCAATATAGCTGGCTTCAGAGCCCTGAGCCAGTACAATAAATGAGCTATTAATGCTCAATGTTTATAAAGAAACCATAATAGCGATGCTACTAATTAATGAGCGAAATGATGGTTGCATCGACTGGTAGATGGTGATAGCTGTCGACGTTTTGACCCCAAATATACTGATAGGTATATGTCGCACCTTAAAGTGAGGTCTTCATCAGGACAAAAGGGCCCTGGGGAGCACTGGTTTCATGGAAAGTTGGGCCAGTTAGCTTACAACTTGAACAGGAGAACGGAGAGCAACATAAGATCCAGTTACGAGTATCAGGATCAGCATTTATCCAATGTATTCTCATAAGTAGAAAACTTCCAGAGGAATGTCAAATTGATCAACAGTTTTCACAACAGTAACGTTTTCACAGGCGTATCTCAACTAGGATGCTTGACACACGAAATTGTAAGGGGCTCCGCTTTGGTTTCGTCAAAATTCTAATGGCGTTGGCTGCCACCTTCTCCCGATACTCGCGGATTTGGATTTACAATGCAACTTCCATTGTTGAGTGGAGGGCGACCAATGACCTTTATTCCCTCTAAAGCTCCTTGTTGTTTGCTATGCTTTCCAGTAGCCACAAGAGCCTTGAGTTCAATCGGCTCCCCTTCTGAACTTGGGAGTCATTGTGGAACTTGGGAGTCATTGTGGAATTGCTAGACTGACCTAAGAACCTTCACTGTGCAGATCATGCTTAATTTTGTGTGAGAGCTACAGAGATATTGTACTATAAGCCCTTGCTTTATGGGAGCAAGTACAGGCCGCGCTGGTTCCTTTGACGACTATGTTTGTGATCTTTGGCACAGACTAATGTGGCCATTTCCAGCAAGTTCTGTAACTGCACCCCTCCCCCTCATTGAAGATTGGGGCTCCCCATACCTCATCTGAGATTTGATTCTAGCTTGTTTTATCCCGATCATATTTCAGTAGCGGCTCGTGTGTGGTTCGAGTGGCCGGGCAGGTGGCAGGGTGATTGGGGTAGAGGTGAGGGGAAGCAGAGGGGTCGTGAAAGGAGGAGGGCAAATAAAAAATGTATTTCAAAAACCATACCTTCAGCCGTCTGCGTGCTGCATCGCACTCCTCTTTTTTCAGGCTCAGGCTCCCAGAATGCCCTGCGGCCACTCCTGCAGCTGTTCTAACATGAGAGCAGCTTCAGGATTGGCCTGAGCACTCTCGATTGGTGCTCCAGGACAGACTAGGAGTCTGTGCCTGCTCTCTTCAACCCTAGCAATGCAACTGGGGTTGGAGAGAGGTTCACTCCTCATGATGGTTTGGCTGGCCTGAGATGCCCGGCCAAACCATCATGCGCTTTGAAGGGAGTGCACTACCACTCCCCTCAGTGCCATCAGCCCCCAGGACCGCACCCAAGACACGGCAGGAAAGGAGAGCTAAAATGATTGTCATTTTTTTTCTTCCTTTCCTGCTGTTTTTTTTGGGGTGACACTCGTCCTCAATAGCGGAGGACCCGCCGCTGCCACATTGTAGTATCAATGTATTGTGCTCCTGGGGACCACGGGGCACAGCCACTAGGGAGCAGGTACAGTTTCCCTTTAGGGGAGTCCTGCTTTAGTGACTTTCCATTATCCCTTCATGACCTGAATGGTGTGTAGAGTGAGAGAGTTACCTTGTATAGGTGGTGGGCCTTGGGTTTAGCAAGTAGCGCAGGGTTGTAATTCAAGGGAACCTGAACTACATAGGCGCTTTACCGGAAATCCAACACATTTGCATTTGCTCGATCCTTGTAACCATCCTGCCTTTCAGTGCATTCACTGCACCCCCTTCTTCACTCTGAATGTATGTATCTGCTGGTCAGTCTTCCTCAGCAGCTGTAGAGGCCTTGATAACTCAAGCGAGTTGTCAGTAAGATTGCCTGTTCAATGGCAGCTGTTCAAACAAAGACACATGCAAGAACAGTGGAAACATTACTTGAGTAACTTGTTTAAACTATAATGAGTAACCTGCTTTCTTTTAGTGTAAGAAGTTGTTTTCTTGTATTTTCATACATATTTTTTTACAGATAGTTATTATCGATGTCCTGTGGTGAAAGTACTTCATGGTTTTAAAAGGTAAAGCAATGGCTTGACATTAATAATTATTTCTTGCTATTATGAGGCTCCGATTTCAGAGTCTTACTACCCCCGTCCCCCACCTCCAACCTCCCCTGCCTAAGGCTTGGATTGCTCGACTTTGCTACCTTCTCGATCAAGTGCTAAACGTGATGCTGTGGGCCCATATTACATTATGGGCACACTGTCCCTGTTTGCACCACGGCGCACTTTTAAACAGGTGCACTGGGTGCAAACAGGGAGAGTTCAACCTGTTGCAAGTAATGCGCTGCTCTATGGGCAGTCGAAACCTGCACTGCGCTGGGGCAGCGCATTACTCAAAGATGTATCAGCTGACTGACGCCACCAGTTTGTCTTCCTCTATACAGAAAGTGACTGCACCCACCTGCAAAGAGATGTCTGGGAGAACCCCTCACTCTCTTGGAGGGCCACTCTTAGTGGGTACATTGACTGTGTAAGATATAACAAAAGGGGGGAGAGAGAGAGAGACAAGTGGATTCGGTCTCCCTAGGCAATATAGTTAAACAAAATAGAATCCACTCTGGGAAGTGGTAGTGATCCCTAAAGTGATGGGGAGCACACAGTGTTGTTTAAATGCCCCTCACACACCAAAAGGCCCCTTGGTGTCATGCTTCATCATCGGGGCCTTCGCACCCCTCTACGGAGTGCGGCATGCTACGACTAACGGCTACGCAGGAGCACTTGATAGTGAGCTATGTGTGGGTATGTGTAAAGAGAAGCGAAATGAGTGAGTGAGGTGAGGTGAAAAAAGTGAAGTTAAAAAATACCTGGCTCGTAGGAAAGTTAATATTTATTATGTCCTCGGCTGGTATTGTTAAAAAGGTGCAGAGTGAGGTTGATAATATACGTGTTAGGGTATATCAACCGGGAAGTGTCAACATGTTTCGGAGTACAACGACTCCTTCTTCAGGACAAGGATATGCACATTATCCTCACCTTACTCACATGGGATGTCAAAGTGTATTCTACAAAAAATCTGAAATAAACTAGGTGAAATGTACCTATCAATGTTATTTGGTGGAGATGCTCAGTTGCGCCCAATTGGCGTTGAGGAGAACTTAAAGTTCAAGGTTGGAAGACCTCATGAGCCTTAGCGTGATATTGGGGGATTCCTTCCTCACTGCTCAGTTTAAGCAACGGTTAAAGCACGGTAGACTAGCCTGCCTCCCCTCAACGCTGCTCCGATGAAGTGGAAAGCTACTGGAAAGCAGACAACGCAGAGTTCAGAGTCAGAGGGAGCTCAACATGGTGAAAGGGAAGCATTTCTCCTGCTGGGGTCCTCAGCTTCATCCGTGTTGTGGTATAGAAACCCTTTGCACAGCTCCCATACTTCACTGGCTGCTGCTCTATTCTTTTGTGGACAGCTTTCTCCTCCTTTAAGCTACCACCAGCTCTCCTAATACCCAGACACTGCCTTCCTCCTCCAATAGCAGAGTCAACAGCACTTCTAGCAAAGCTCCTGGATTCTTCAAGTCTGATCCTGACATGCCGTGGAGACAGGCAGAATGTCTGTGACCGCGGTTCTGGAACTCAAGGACCACTCAAGTACACCAGGCTAAGGATCTTTCAGACTATAGATAAACTATCCCACCAGGCCCCTCTCTTGTGACTACATTTTGCAGGCTATATGTACAAAGGAGTTCTAAAATGGGTCCTGTCACTGCCGGACTGGGAACCGAAACCGGCCCTGGCAGACAGCTAGGCCGGCCCCCGAGGTCGTTTAGTAGTTGGAAGCACCACTCCCATCTCACCACTGCAGCTTTTGTTACAGCAGGACGAAATTGCAAATTGCAATAACAAAAACGGCCTCCCAGGGATCTAAAACTGGCTCCCACCCTGGCGGCTCACTGTGGAAATGCCCGGTGCTCGCTATGACCAGTCCAGCCCTGGTTTCTGGTGCGTTACAATGACTGCACAATATCCCCTCCATGCTCAGCACCCTGCATGCCTGTCGAGCCAACAGGTATCCTGCATCAATGCCCCACACGGACGGAATAAAGGAACTGGTCAAAGAAAACGAAACAGATCAATAACCAAGAGAGGCATAGACCTCATTTAGGGGTCGCCAGGGGACGGATTTGAACCCCCTAGCTTGCCCTTTGCGTCCCCAGTCCTGGGAGATCGCTAGAGTAGTGTCAGTAATGCTAAACTGAGCTTTTCTTAGCATTTTTCTTTTAAATATGTTTTACTCGAAGCCATCATTGACATGTTGCCTGCATTAAGCACATTCAACTGAACTGGGAGCAGCAGAGGGACCAGAAGAGTGGAAGACAGATGCGAAATATATAATAGCTACAAAGAGATACATGTTGGAGGGATTGAGACCGACAGATCTGAGAGAAAGAGAGACAAGAGAGTAGTTTATGACAGAGTGGCAAAAAAGAGACAGCTGACAGACAGAGGAAAAGACAAAGATGTGACAAAAATATAGGTGAGAAAGATGCAATAGAGATATAGAAGGCAGACATGTGTAAGAAAGGGGATAGTAAAGCGAGATGTCAGAAAACACTTCAGAGATGGAACCGGATGAAAAAGAGGCATCTAAGAGATAGGTGAGAGACAGGTGAGTAGGAAGCAGTTTAAAGACACAGAGACAGAGAGTAGTATAGAAATACTGGTGTGAGAGAGCTCAGAGAGAGATGGCGGGAAAGAGGGGTAGATGTAAGCGAGAGGCAAATAACTGAGAGGAGATGTAATGGAAAGGTGAGAAATTATTTATAAAGAGACCACTGAGAGAGAAGAAATTATCTAGAGATGTGATAAAGAGGTAACAGGGAGGTGAGAGAGAAGAGAATAAAGGGACTGGTGAAAGGTAGATGATATAGAGAGAAAGGTGAGAACGGGAAAGAGATGGGTGGGTGAGGTGAGGTGAGAGGTGTGGAAAGGTGGAGAAGTAGTAAGGAATCAGGTGCGAGAGACAGGTGAAAAATACAATTTAGAGAGGGGGTGAAAGGGGAGACAAATGGGACAGACTTTGTTAAGAGAGATATTATGAGATGCGTGAAGGAGAAACTAAAGCGATACCTTAGAGAGAAAGAGAGACAGGCGAGAGTTAGGGCTAATAAAGAGATAGCAGCTTAGATACAAAGAGCTGAGAGAGGATTAACAGGTGAGATGTTGATGACAGACAGCTGCAAGAGAGGGGCGAGAGCAGGGAGGAGAGAGTACAGAAAGAGAAATAGAATGAGTCGAGTGAGAGCTGATGGAAAGACGTGGGTGCTTTGATAAGCAGATGGATGAGAAAGAAACAGCTGGATGAGAGGGAAGTAAGAGGGAGATCATAAAGGCAGTGCCTAACCTCTTTATCGCATGATTTGTAACTGCAGTGATGTCCATTTTTCACGGTGTCATCAGAATCAAATGTCATGTGACATAATTTCCTAGGATATTAGGTGAAAGTTCATATGATGTCACTTCCTGTGATGTCAGTAGGGGTGGTCAAAGGGCAAGTCATGTCACCCCCGTGGGATTTTGGTGAATCGAGGTCCTCAGGTCCCTGAAGAGAGACCAGTAAGAAACTCTCTCTGAAGGAAACAGGTGAAAAGGGCCTGCCACGTCCACTCTCATCAGTTGCTGTCATCATTACCATACCTTTCAGCCCGGCATCAAGGTGATAATCAGCCTCAGAAGGAAGGAAGGAAGGAGGCACTTTGGTTGACCGTCCGACATGAGAGCCATGCTGTGGAGTCTCACAAGGTCACATGGGAAACGCCAGCCATGCGCATGCGCATGCTTGCTTGTCGTGTGCGGCGAGAGTTAAAAGAAATAAAGCGAGAGCGTGCAGAGACTTGTTAACATTGAACACAAGGCAGGGAGGGGAGCGCATTCTCCTGAGACAGGGAGGGGATATTCAGGCGCAACATGTACCGATTGGAAACACGTGTGCATAATACGCAAAGCAAACTCTAAATGGCATCAGCACTCTCAGCTAAAATTATTAAGATTCGTAACAGGTTGCTCGTGACTCATTGGTTGGTATCAGTTGCACCCTGCGAGCCCACATGTACTTCTCCCTCTTACACCGGAGGAGTGTAATCACAGAAAAGACAAGTAACACTTATTCCAAGTGTGTTTGGCAGAAATGTTACATGTTGAAGTATGGGTCACACAACAGACAAGGAAATGGTCTCAAAGTATACACTCTGCACTCGCTCTTGAACCCCTGGTGCGCGTTTTCGACGTGCTAGAAGCACAGAAGCAATAATATATGAATATTTTCGTGTAACTTGACTCGAACTACCGATCAACAGATGCTGGCGCAGTCAGAACGTACACATGCAGTTGGCCTAAAGAGTGAGCGTATGGCACCTGCACGCTTAAATCACGTCTTATGCAAATAAGGACCATCCTCAACAAAATACCGAGATAGTAGAATCTGCAATAATATATTAACAGGATCCCCCCTAACCATGCTTGATGTACACGCGCTTTACAAAGTATTGCTTTATTGAAAGCATGCACCCTTGCGTAATCCAATATGTACAAACCATTCAATGGAGAGCTCATGGAGAGACCTGCAATACGGTGTATGCATATGCCTTTTAAACATTACATATTAAAAGAAATATCTTTCCACCGTAAACAAACCGTTTCTTTCCTATAAGACCCTCTGTACGATCTAGATAGTATCCACCCCCTTTACCGACTTATTTACTAGCTGTACACAAGGCTGCACGTGATCTACAACGTACTGTTGAAGTGGCGTCTATATTACACTTACTTTGTCACATGTTTTAAGGCTGGTCTCTCCGGGGCTTAAGGTCCGCATTGGGCACATTTTCTTCCAGTGGTTCCTAGGTGTGAGTGGACAATGCCGACTTTCTGCTTCCTCACTCGCCACCTCAGAGTCGAAGCAACAAAAGGGCGTGTGATGCCACGAGTTTTATTCCAGCAAAATCATAGGTGCCAATTAGTGGTAAAAATGTAGTTTTTAAGCTTTACTCCTTCTTCGGTTTATTTAGGTTTCAGTAATCCAACAAAGGCCCTTTCTTCTTCTTCTCCAGAGTGAAACTCTCTCTTTTGTTTTGAGAGTCCTACAGAGCCTGAAGAGGAGGCGAGGTGCTGCCCGACAGCCAGAAAGACCAGCACTTCAGTAGGACGAAGGGACGGTGTCCATTCCCCGCACTGACAGGAGAAAAGGAGACAGCGACCATTCCTGTTGTCCCATCTTCTCTCCCTGCCAGGCGCGCGCAGCCTGTTCGCTCTCGTGCTCTGCCGCGCGCCGGTCCCCTGACTGTGAACTCCCTCGGCCCCCTGAGACAGTGTATTGTGCAATCAGGGACTGCATTGTGCGGCGAAAACTGGTAAACGTAAAACGCGTTCTTCACATTAAAGAGTGCCGGGCGCCACAGCTGTGGTTTATTTTGTCTTTAAAGCTAATTATTCCAGAGAATTTGCATGCTCTTCTTTGATCAGCGAATATACAATGCTGCTAAATACCCTCTAGCGTGCAACATAAAGAGTTTACAGGTGTGATTGACCCTTGATGTTGTGATACTTTCTTGTGTCTGCTTTCATATATTAAATACTATCTCTAGGCGGAGATGGGAAGAACTTGCCCAATGCTGATGTCACCAGAAGGGAAGTTGAGGCTGTTTACTATTCTAGCTGCTGTGATTTACATTACTTTTGTCCATTACACAGAAGACTGAAACAATTGGAGGAGTCAATGCCAATTGCCTGAAAAATCTCAGCTATAAAGGCCTCACAGTGGTTAGACTGACACCTCGGATAAGCAAAAAAAGTGACCGAAGGAAGCAGATACTATAAGCTTGGATATAACCCATATTACCCCTACCAACATGACAGGCTATCAGGGATCTTCCTTCACTCTACCCGCCTGATCAAAAATCCCCTTTACCCTGTCAACAATGTAGGCATGATCATCTTGATGATCCTTTAGGCAAGACAAAATACTCAAGCACACCTAATGCATTAAACCTCACAGATCAGTCCATTTGATCTGTTGATCCTTAGTTCACTACCAGCAGCTCCACAGGGGCGCATAATAAGCTAAACAGGGTCCCAGTAGACTTCTGAATATGCAAGCCTCCATATATAAACACAGATTGTGGTAGCACTCAAAAAAGCAGCACCAAACTTGGGGTGTGCTTCAGAAAGGCCTCAAAGCACTTTTGGAAGATATCACCGGCATTACCACATGACATGTTTAATCTTGGTGGAGCTGTAATTTACCTCTCATGACATTTCTCCCAGGAAAAGACTTGGGTGTAGCCATGATAAATGTTACCTTGCCTTGCCTCCCCCTCCCCTCATCTCCCCTCATCCCACTCCCCTCCTCTCCTCCCCTCTCTGACATACACTGTAAGAATTTTCCATGTGGTTGATGAGTTTTTTGACTGTAGAGGACAACAAGCCAAAGGCCAAGTTCCTTTATAAGGTCATGGAACTCCAAGGTATTAAGTACCTTCTGCCTTATAATGTATGGCACAGAGTATTTTATTCCTTCTAATACATGGTCATAAAATCATCCTTTCTGCAAACAACTTGAATTATTGGTGTGGTACTCTTTCATATGAAAGAGATATATGTTTGTAAACATGAAGAATACAATTAGAATCTCTAGTGCAAAATTAACTAATCAAAAAGCAGTTAGATATTTGTTACAAAAAGATATTACAGTTAGGTTAATAAATGTCAGATTAAAACAAAAGTGCAGTAGCTCAGAATGTGTAGAAACATGCAGAGAGATTCTGTCTTTTTGATAATTCACCAAAGAGTGGAAAAAGTAAACAATTTGACATACATAGCTTCTTTATTTTTATCACTGTTCATCTAGAAAAACAGAGCAGGAGAAGAAAGTACCACCTTTAATTTTCGTTTTTTAAAGTTCAGCTTTAAATATGCTCTATGACCTGGCTTTCACCCCAACTGCTTTCTCAAGCTGCAGGCATTGTGACATCAGAAGTGTCAAATGTAACAACTTATTACAGTTGAGCGGCTACTTCATCATCATCATCATCATCATAAATAACTTTATTCGATTCAAAAGAATCATAAAAGTATACAATTTGACATACAAATTCACAAATGGTATTTCATATCCAAAGGTTCAAAAACAGAAACACAAAACGCAGTATAGCAAAAAGCACAATATCAATAAACATTGTATTCATATACAAATTCTTAAAAATCAATCCAATAGAGCTAAGCATAAAAATTACATTAAAAAACAATTAATATTAATCTCTATAACTCCAGACTTCCTTATATAGTCAAGATCAAATATCCCTCAGGAAGAGTTTAATAGCTTATTGTAAAAGCAAGCTAAAAGATGTAAAGTGCACTATGCTTTATCAAATTACATTACCACATGTACAGGTGTGTTAGCCTCTCACACCAACCCACTTGGTTATGCACCACAACTGCCAAAACTTAGTACGTTTTAACTAAATGCATTCATATAGATCATCAATAGTATTTTCTATAGGTTTCAATGGCTTTCAGTAGCAAACACAATATGTCATATCAGAAAACATGCTATCAGTAGCGATTCCTGATTAAAAGGGGCGATCTAATAAAGCTAAGCATAGAGCTACATATAGCAGGAGTTTATAATGATCTTAGCTGCTCCAAACCTTCCTTAAAATTACAAGGTCGAATTTCCCTTAGGAGGGGTTTAATAAAACAATCTCTTGGAGCTTTGTAGAGTGTGCAAAAAAGCACAAAGTGCATTGTGCATTGTTGAGCTTCATTATCACATGGGCAAGGGGGTAGCCTCTCACACCAACACCCTTGCTTCGGAAAAGCAACTTAAAAGTGCAGTGCATTTAGCCGAAATCTAGTCAAATAAAAACGCCATTGCGTATGTGTAGTAAAAGATATGTAGAACTGTTGCTGTGGTATAACTGCTTGATATGATAGTTGTTTGTCATATTTAGACAAGCCTAATATAGTACGATATGCATTCTTAATCACAATCTTGGTGTCTGCTTTAATAGAATCTGGGTTATCATAAAAGTTACCAAGACCAATTTTAAAAAAGGTTTCCTTTACATAACACAGCCATGGAATCTGCATGGCATTATCCAAATTTACACAATCTTTTAGGATTTCTTTTGAGAACAACAGGTTTTCTGAGGACCATATTTTTCCCCATAGAAGCAGTGGGGACACATGAATACTGTCACTCATGAAGTCTAAACCCACCTCGGAATGACAAAAAGTTTTGGGAGAACTATTTGGAACTGATAAAAGACATTTTAAAAACTTGTTCTCCATGATTTGTATTTGTGTACTGTAACGGGTGGGAACGGGAACCCCTGTTACGTGGTGGATCGCTGATTGTCCCTCCCCTCCTTCCCCTCAGTCTGAATGGGACACCAGTCCGTTGCTTTCCGACGCCGGAGGAGAATTGCAGGAGGGCGCCTTTAACTGGGCCTTCGTAAATGAAGAGACCACGCCCCCTCATGACGTAGGAGGACCCGGACTGGACAAAAGCCAGGAAGCCCTCTATTCGGGGTGTGTTTACACCCAGGAGGAAGTGGAGCGGAGAACTGGAGACGAGCATCGGGACGAGAAGGACGGAGAGCACTGAGGAGGACGTGAAAAGACCGGAGGAGAGAGAGCGGAAGACGGTGGAGAGCCAGGACGCCAACGACCCGGTGAACCGCCGTGGCACACTCCCGAGGGAGGAGTGTGGCTGTCACAGGTACGGCGGCGTTGGGCAGCTCGGGTCAGGGGCAAGGGGGCCCATGTTACATAGTGTATATAGTCCTCACCTTCCTTTTACCTTCCCTCACATCCTACCTTCCTAATCCCCCCCCTCGTACCTCACTATCTCCCGAGCACAGAGCACCGGCAAGAAATTGTGAAGCACTGGTGTTCCTTCACTTCACTCGGTTCCCGTGGGTCGCATGATATCAGATAGTGAAAGTGACGATATCCCTCTGTTGGTTTCTCTTTTTCGGAGCTGACACAGAGCAAGAAACCCACAGCGCTGTCCCTTGAAGATATCCATACCATCACATGAAAGAGGACGGCCTCGTCATCCTCGACCAGAACGGACGCCACCACGGACCGGGCCGACTTTGCAAGAGAAAGGCTGACTTTCAGGACTCGCAAAACCGTTATCAAAATAAAACCATCCTTACGCAGAACAAGTCTCCAGCCTATTCATAATTCCCCAGTAGAAAGACTCCCGCCTGTCCACACACCCACACTACATGTACTTTTGTAGTATCCCCATATCCCTGCTCCATAGGTCGCAACTGGCAAGCATTTAGATTTATACAATATCTTTAGTTCAGCGATTGGTTTTTGACCTAATTTGCTTGCAAAACGAAAGAGGGCCTCTATAGATCTAGTTGTCTTTTGTACCCGATTTGTTATTAAAGGGTCTCAATTCAAGGTTTTATTAAAAAGATTTCCCAAATAATTAAAATTTGGAAATTTTTCAATAACCATATTATCCACAACAAATTTACGGGTTTTGGTCCTATTTGGGCCGCAAACCATTGTGAATGATTTTGTAAAGTTAACCTTTAGGTCTAATTCCAGCATAAATTCATTAAAAGCATTCAAGCATATTTGCATACTTGTTGCAGTTAAAGTCATTAGCACAGTATCGTCTGCATAAGACAATAAAGGTATATGTTTGCCGTTTATTTTAGGGAAGTCCAAACCTTTTTCCAACAAAAATGTTTCTATAACATTTGTGTAAACTAAAAACAAAAATGGGGCCAAAATACAGCCCTGACGGACGCCTTCAGTTGAGCGGCTACTTCCTTTTGTTTATAGTAGGCAAACAGGAACCTCAGGGAAAACAGAATCTGTGTATCCTCCAGGAGCGACCCGTGCAGGTAGAAGTGGTGGGGCCTGGTTGGGGAGGGATTTGACAGATGACCATGAGGGAAAATTCAATAAAAAAATAATTTGCCCTTGTCTTCGTCTGTCGAAATCCTCCCCCACCTGGCCTCACCGCACTTATCTGCACGGGCCGCTGCTCATATCACCTGCACAGCTAGTGTCCTTTGGACCAAAGGAGCGAATAAGTGATTCCACAGAGAGTAAAAATAATAGATGAGTCAGTGCTGATCATTGTTGAACTCCAGTAGTGATTGTCTTAAATTCAGATCTAAAAGTGGCAAAATAGACAGGCTGTGATCTATGTGTGAGATAATCCTTGTTCCAAGCTAGTGTCTACTGCCTCCTTCAAACAAGAAGTAAAAACACTTCTGATGAACACATTTTTGCCTTAAAATCACTAATTTTATCCCTTGATCTTATTCCCACTCCGATCCAAACCACTTTAAAGAATTTGTTGGACACAAAAGGGGTCAACATTATTATTTCCAATCCAATACAAACATTTTAGAATAGGTGTTTGACACTGAAAGGGTCAAATTCATTATTCCTACAATTTTGGGGAAGGCGTCACACACTGGAGATATCAAATTTACTATTCCCACTCCAAACTAAATAATTTTGTAGAATGTCCAGGACACTCGAGCTATCAAAATCACGTTTTTTACTCCAATCTAAACCATTTTGGGAAAGGTGTTGGAAATTGAATGGGTCTGATTTACTATTCCCACTGCAATCTAAACCACTTTAAGGAATGTGTTGGACAATGGAGGGGTCAGATTTATTACTCCTACTCCAATATAGATATTTTAGAAAATGTGTTGGACACTAAACAAACCAAAAAAACGATTCCCACACCGACGTACCAGTTTAGAAAAGTGTTTGACAGTGATGGGGCCAGATTTATTATTTCCACTCCCATCTAAACCAATTTGAAGAAGGTGTTGGAGACTTAAGGGATCAAATGTACTATTCCCACGCCCATCTTAAGCACTTTGATGCATATGTTTGACACTGAAGGAATCAAAATTACTATCCTCACTCCAATCAAATCAATTTTGGGAAGATGTTGGATAATGGAGGAGTCTGGTTTACAACTCTCTCTCTAATCTAAATACTTTTTAGAATATGTTGGGCATTGAAAAGGTTAAAAGTACTATTCCCAATCAAATCCAAACCATTTTTGGGGCGGTATTAGAAAATTAGGCAAAGTAATTCCATATTCTAAACCATCGTATAAAAGGTTTAACCTACTGAAGTCATCAAATTTTCTGTTACACCACAAAAACAAATACAAATATACAACTATAAATTATTACATATATTACAGATATTAACACTCAAAATTACATACCATTTCTCTGTTATACTTAACTGACAGTCTACACGAATAATAACAAAATACAAACAAAATAAAAAAGTTCAAAATGTCAACAATAATTAATAATTTTCTATAAAATAACATTTATAATAATATAAATGTTATTATCAGTTTTGTAAAAACAAAACAGTAAAACATTGTTACATTTAATATTGCACTAAATAAACCTTTTAATTTCCTAATATATTAAAATATATAATTAATAATCAAAACATTTTTCATACATTATAAAATTAACAACTATATTAAGTAAGATATAAATATGCATGTATGACGTGTAAACACCCAAATACAGTACAAAATATACACATAAAATGATAATGTTACTATCATTTTAATAAATAAATAAAATAAAAATTTAATAAAAAATAAAAAACCTATATTAAAATATATAGAATGTATACTTAAATATTAATACACTTAATAACATTTTCCTTAAAAATAAATGCATTCCTCTACTAACAAATACAAATAAAAATCTAAAAATCCATTACAAAAAGTAAAACTTTTTTTTATTAAAACACACTTTACATTTTTTGTTACAATATTCTATAAAAAAATTAACTACATGAAAATGAAACAGTAAAACACCACAAATATTACACTAATACCAGCTCTAACTTTGTAAAAACATCAAAAACATATTACTTACACCAATATTTTTAACAAGAATAATAAAAAGAATAATAGAAAAAGATATTATTCCCTGCAATATTCTTGTTGATTATATTTTCCATATAACTATATTATTGCAATGAGTCTGATATCAGGATAAACACAACATTTTGTCCAAACACCCACATAGGCACAACACACAGATAAAAACACAAACACACATACAGAACACACACACTCATACAAAAACTCATACACAACACACTAACAACCACATACAAAAATTAAGCAAAGATCATGCCCCTTTCACACTGATCTTTGTATTTTATGTCCAGGTTATGCCACTGCCCCTCCCCATGCACTCGCTTTTCAGCAACTCTTGCGCCCTGATGCTGCCAGCTGTGCTCTCCATCCCACTTTTCACACTATCCCTGTAAAAATATATATATATATAAAGGCGCTATGCAGAAACGTGTCCTGTGTCATTAAATCTTGGTGAATAAAACCGTTTTGTGACTTCCCCCATACGAGTGAGGTCGATTCTTTTGCAGACTGTGAAGGAAGCTGAGCCAGATATATATATATATATATATATATTACCTACTGGCGGTCGCCAGTAGGTAGTTATAGTTAGGACCTTGTTTCTATTCAAAAAGCATTTTTTCTTTTCCCAATAACTTTGGCGCCGGTTGACGAATCTTCGCGAAATTTTCTAAACTCGTGGGGCGGTCCAGTCAGCTCCTATCTTAAAAGTTTTGGAGTGAATTGGCAAGCAGGGGAGAGAAAAAAGTGGGGTCTCAAAACATGTTTTCTCCATGTTAATTCCCATAGGAAACTTTAGACACGGCTACAGCCCTAACTGCTGAACGGAATTACACCAAATTTGGCAGAAAGGTAGCCCTTCTTTCAGAAACAACTCTTATTCTTAAATGGTGTAAATCCAGTCAGTGGTTCCTGAGAAATTAAAAAAAAAGAGGTTGAAAAATGCATTTTACATAGGAAACTTTAGACACGGCTACAGCTTGAACTGCTGAACGGAATTATGCCAAATTTGGCATAAAGGTCGCCCTTGTTTCAGAAAGAACTCTTTTTCTTAAATGGTGTAAATCCGTGGAGAAAATAAAAAAAGAAAAGTTTCGATACATAGAGGCACGGACGATCAGCGCACCCTCCCGAACACGAGCTTTATGGTAAATGGCTGTCAACACTCTAAACCAGGAAGTGTTGACAGCCATCTTGTGCCTCGGGAACCGAGGCACAAGAAAACAGAAAAACAAACGAGTAAAACAAGAAAAGGGGGCAGGGTAGTAACACCCTGACCCCCTAGGCCTGCTCAGAGGTTCACACAAGGACCCTCAGGGCCCCAAAAAGCATTTTTTTGTAAATAAAAAAAAACGGCCTAATTTGCGCTGGGTGCGCGAATCCGGCTGAACATTTAAAAAAAAAACAAAGCAGTGCCTCCCGCGCTTTGTGGTGTTGAAGCCCCTGATTAGGCCAAGTCCCAGGGGCAGTGAACAAAATGTGTGGGGGGGCCCTAATCCCCCCACACTGCCCTGGGCACTGCTACCTTCCCGGGGCTTGATTTAATAGTTGCGGTGGGGGCACACAGCCCCCCCAGCTCTGGGGACCGCCACCCCCAGGACTCATTTTAAAATGTGCAGGGGGTCTCAAAGCCCCCCCAAGCCCAGGGGACTGCCACCCCGAGGCATTTATTAATGATTTCCAGGGGGGAACACAGACCCCAAATCCCTGGGGTCCACCACCTCCCTGGGGCTGTGCTTTGGATGGGAGGGGTGGCCGTGTGACCCCCCTCCCACAACCAATGATGGCCCTGAGAACCACGCCCCACCCCAGGGCCCGCTCCTGCAGTGTCCTGGGGTGCCCACCCCCAGGACACTGCTGTTTGCTATGGCAGGGCGCGAGCCTTACAGCTCCCGCCCTGCCATAGCAAACTGTGGTTTGGATTTTGGAAGAGAGAGCAGGAAACCTGCTCTCTCTTCCAAAATCCAAACCAGGTTGCTTTTCCACACGGGGAGCTGCATGTTAACTGCTCCCCATGTGGAAAAGCAATGCCGGCTCCCGCAGGAGGCGGGGAGCTGGCATTGACCGTGGGGGCAATAATTTTTTTATTTGTTTTTTAAAAACACTCAAAGGCCTGCCCTGGGGAATGGGATCCCCAGTGCCATAAATGGCCTGAAGAGGGGGCCACACAGCCCCCTTACAAATATATATATAAAAAAACAGTGGCCATGTCCCGGGGGATGGGGTCCCCGGGGCCGCATATGGCCTCGGGAGGGGGGCCAAGTGGTCCCCTTCCATTTTTTACAAAAACAGGGGTCTGGCCCTGGGGAATGGGGTCCTAAGGGCCCATAAAATAGTTAAGGAAGGGGGGCCAAACAAACCCCTTCTTAAAAATAAATAAGTTAAAAAACACGCAATCGTGCCGGAGGCCCCGCCCCTTCCCAGCAACACTCTTTGAAATTGGGGAATTGATTCCCCTTCAATACTGGGGGTCCCTGGGGGCCAACTAGCCCACCAGGTACCTCCAGTAAGCGCCACAGGGCTGCGTTGCTGAGAGGTGGTCCAGACCATGCCCCTTTTTTCACCTCTCTGCAACGCAGCTCTGTGGTGCTTAGTGGAGGTACCTGGTGGGCTAGTTGAACCCCAGGGAACCTCAGGATTGAAAGGGACTTTATCCCCCAACTTAAAATGCGCCACGGGGCGCGTTTGTACAGTTGTGAAGCAAAGGAGCAAGTCTGAGGTGTCATGTGTGCAAACAGGCCCTGTGGCGCGTTTTAAGTTGGGGAATTAATTCCCCTTCAATCCTGATGGCCACTGAGGACCAACTAGGTCACCAGGTACCTCCAGTAAGCGCCACAAGCCTGCGTTGCAGAGAGGTGGTCCAGGCCACGCCCCTTTTTACACCTCTCTGCAACCCAGATCTGTGGCGCTTACTGGAGGTACCTGGTGGGCTACTTGGACCCCAGGGACCCTCAGGATTCAAGGGGATTTAATCTCCCAACTTAAAATGTGCCACGGGTGCATTTGCACAGTGGTGAAGGGAGGGGGTGGGGCCTGAGGTGACATGTGTGCAAACACGACCTGTGGCGCGTTTTAAGTTGGGGAATAAATTCCCTTTCAATCCTGACGTGGTGAAGGGAGGGGGCGGGGCCTGAGGTGACATGTGTGCAAACAGGTCCTGTGGCGCGTTTTAAGTTAGTGAATGAATTCTCTTTTAATCCAGAGGGCCCCTGGGGCCAACTAGCACACCAGGTGCTTCCAGTAAGCGGCATTGCGCTGCATTGCAGAGAGGTGGTCCAGGCCATGCAGCTTTTTCCACCTCTCTGCAACGCAGCTTTGTGGCCCTTACTGGAGGTACCTGGTGGGCTAGTTGGACCCCGGGGACCCTCACGATTCAAGGGGACTTAATCTCCCAACTTAAAACGCGCCATGGGTGCGTTTGCACCGCGGTGAAGGGAGGGGACGGGGCCTGAGGTGACATGTGTGCAAACATGCCCTGTGGCGCGTTTTAAGTTGGGGAAATAATTCCTCTTGAATCCTGAGGGTCCCTGGGGGCCAACAATCCCACCAGGTACCTCCAGTAAGTGCCACTGCGTTGCAGAGAGGTGGGCCAGGCCACGCCCTTTTTACACCTCTCTGCAACGCAGCTCTGTGTGTTGAAATTGGCATTGTATATACACATAAGCGGCGTTCATTTGTGTTCACTGTACCCCTTGTTGTAAGCAGAACGGATAGCGCTAAAGCACTGACTGTGTCATCCCGCTAGCATAGACCCATGCACACGCGTACACAACAGCCATTTTAGGTATCATGGTCTCCCAGTTTGCGATTGATCACCAGCGCGCCTTCCCTGACCCTGCAAGCTTCCCCCATGCACCCTGACCGCCCCCGCTCTCACATGCACAAGTCATGAGCCCTCCCCTCCCGCATGACTCTGTCACTGAGAATCGCACCCCGCGCCTGACCAAACCCCTCCTGTCCCTCCATGAATACCCCTCCTTTGATGACCTCTTCCTCTGAACCTAATCGTCTACATGGACTGCTGGTCATCCCTTAGCCTGAGGATACAGTTTATTGCCCACTACTGTATGCACTCGCCTCTCTTGAAAGGAGCCACTATTGATCATGACCACCCCACCCCCCTGAGATTCGATCAGGAGCACACATTCCAACGGAATCAACAGCACACTCAGCTGCGTGACAGCCCCCTCCTATTGTATGGAGGATAAGGGCCCCTACTGTAGCCACGTGTTGGAATATCTTCGTACTTTACAATGTCTTGATTGTAATGAAGGATGTGTGTGTGTCATAAACCTGTGTATAAAAGACAAAGCCTCAGAGAAACTTGTTAGAGCATCTCCCGAAGACACTATGCGAGCGTCCCAAATGACATGCTCTCCTCTTGAGTAATAAACGTTGTTCTTGTTTTCCTGCCTCCAGCGCCCGTCTCTTTATTTGGTAATTATTCAAGATGGAAACGAAGAGTCGCCCTGCACCAGCAGCCTGGGCATCGGGTGCGATATGGGCTGACTTTTCAACAATTGGCGCCCAACGCGGGGCCCATCAGCGACATAAGGTCCGGTAAGAGAGGTCCAGACGATGGGTGAACATCTAAATGATTGGAGTATACCTGCCTTGAGAGGGCCCTCGTCCGGCTGCCGATTGAATGAACTTCACCGATTCCGAACGGACCTCTCTTTCAAGTGACCTATTGTCCTGGAATCCCACAGGACTGCTGCGGTAAAAACATGGAGAAAAGAGACCGATCGAGCGCTGGAAAAAAGGAAGGCGAAGAACTGTCCACATGGTCCGGTCCGGGTAAGGTCGTGACACACGACAAATTGCGAAATTGATTGATTGATTGTTTGAAAATACTAGTATTACTTATTGATTGCTTCTGAGAGATTCTCTATTTGCAAACAAGCACAGAGTCGCCATACTCTGTTTAGTCTTTGCAGATAGTGAAGGATAGGTAATGCAGACTTTTGTCCCCATGGTAATCCGTCATACCTATTTTTCTCCCCATTGATTGATTGATTGAATCGAGCATTGAATTGTTCGAAGTTGGTTCTCTTAAGGATCTTCTCTGCCTGCAAACGGGGAAGAATAGGAATATTCTCTCTCCCTTTGCCGCTAGTGAAGGGTAGGTAACGCAAACCTTTAACACGTCGTACCTATTTCATTCCTCATTGATTGATTGATTGTCCGAACATTGACTGTTTGGAATTGGTTCTTTTTGGAGGTATTCTCTATTTGCAAACAAGCACAGAGTCGCCATGCTCTGTCTAGTCTTTGCAAATGGTGAAGGGTAGGTAATGCGGACCTTTGTCCCCTGTTGTAATCTGTCATGCCTATCTACTCCCCACTGATTGATACGCCAGTCTCACCCGGACCATTTACTGGGGGAAGGTCATCTGGCCCGACCAGAGAGCACCCCTAGTGAAAAGAACATATATAAAATAATAACGAAGTGATCACTATACCCTGTTAACAGAAACTTTAGCATGAAACAACCTGGAAAGAAAGGAATAGGAAAACGAAAATCAGTAGGCCACTGATGAACTTTTTATTAAATAACGAACAAAGGAAACGATAACAATACTTAATGATAAAACCTATGACTGTCCTAGAAACAAGAAACGTTAGAAAAAGTCCGTAATAAGAAACCTGAAAACAGTAAGAGAAACCAAGCGTGACATTGCAACGGTCACAAGGCAACGAGGCTTCACTGCCCCTCACTGCCCCAAACATGTCTGTCCCACCGCCTGCCACGCCCAAATAACGGCAAAACTGGGAAAGATACAAGTCAGCAGACATCCGCCCCATTCTGGAAACTTCCAAAGTGCAACAGGGTTGCGGCTACGCCCAGCCGGAAACAACACATATAGGGCGGGTCCTGCTGCCAACCGTCGACAGGAGATCATCACGTAGGGTGTAGCCGGAGGAGAGGCCGAGGCCGAGGCCAACGGGACCCGGCCAGGGGGATTGCTACGACCACCCTGGAGAGTTGCAGGGGAGGGAATGTCTGTGTCCTCGACCCTCCCCTCCCTCTCCCAGTCCGGCCACCATCAACCAGAGGCCGAGGCCGACGGGATTTGGCCGCGGTGGCGGTAACACTGGAGAGTTGCAGGTTGTCCCTCTCTCTCTCCCAGCCATGGCAAGGAGCGTCTGACCGCCATTAACCAGAGGCCCGGCCCAAAGACGGACGGGACATTTCTCTTCTCTTCCGTAACGGCCGCAACAACACTGGGGGGGGGGGATGTCTTGCACATGCCTCCGACCCCCCCCTCGTCCTCATCACCTGGTCCGGCCATAACAAATGTCAAGCGAGACGTCGTGGGGTGCACTGGGAGGGAGAGGCGGTGCGTACAAGCCTCTCCCGCCTCCCCAGGTGGAGGCTTCCCAGCTGCACCCTCAGCGCTCCAGGCGCCCGGAAAAGGGTTCTTCCACTGTGGCGATGCTGCAACGCCTCGCCCGGCAGGGTGGAGCCTGTCCGCTCATTTGACCCCGCGATCGCCGGTAGCTGCCGAACTTTCAAAATGGCGGTCGACCTGGCAAGAGCGGGCCCAGCATGAAGGAATGGCCCGGTCACTTGGTGACTCCACCACCATAGTTCTCCGCAACCTTGAAGATTCTAGAGGAGCCGCGGGAATCCCCGACCCCCGCAGATACCCCCGTGGGGAATGACTGCCATGATTGCCCACGAAACAATGGAAATGTAGCCGCAGGACGTCAACGCTTCCATGCTGTCGCCAGCCTCAGTTTGAATGACTAGAATCCTGCAGACCACAGTTCGGATCAGTTCCGGTGAAAGCACAGTATGACCCGGTAGGAACATTGTTGCCTCCCTCCCCTTTTGATTGATGGTTCAAACCACCGATCCCTTCTTCTACCCTTTAACGGAACTTTTGGACTGCCAAAAGAAACTCTGGGCCAACCACGAGTTAGTAGACATTCAGACTATGCCTGGTTCTGCCTGACTGCACCCAAAATGGCGCTGTGCAAATGAAACTTTCAACTCCTTGTTGTACCCCGATTGTTCAGTCCTGGTGTCATGAGATATGTATGGAGGGTTTCTTAACCGCATGAATTGATATAGGATGTGTACTGATTACGTGTTCGGACAATTAATGGATTCAGAATGTGTACTGTCAGTTCGGGAAATGAATTGATATGGGATGGGTACTGGTTATAGGTTCGGGAAATGAATTGATATTGGATGGGTACTGATTATGTGTTCAGACGGTAAATTGACATCAGATGGGTATTGATTGAACATTCGGACAATGAATTGTTGTTTAAGTTTCGCACATCATGATTATTGAAAGTTGGAAGCCCAACACTTATGACACTCGCTCACACTGAAGTCTCTACATGATTTTTTGCGCTTTTCGCACTTTTTATTATGAAATAAACGACCACTGACTCCACTAAAGTTTTTATTAATAAAGTATCCCCGCATCTACAGTTCCAGCCTGCTCCGTGGCTGGCCCACGGGGTCGTAGGCCCATATTTATGCACCGACATTCTTATTAAAGATTTTTGGAAAAAGCAAACGTAGTTGTCACGTGTGAATTAGTAAGTTTTGAATAAATGACCACTGTTTAAGGATTAAAAAGTATAGTATGCAGAGATACTGCCAAAAATGAATGGAACAGGTTTTGTTGTATGTACTCTGCACATTTTTGTACAGCCCAAAGCAACCGCTAAATAAAAGACCCTGGAATTCAGTCTATACTTTATATGCTACCGGTATCAGAAAAAATTGTGCTAAAAATGCCCCTAAGTCGCTCCAAAGGAGTGCCATCTGGCCTCCCTACATACGATCCGTAATACCACACTTGGGTGACCTATGCTATCCACCGGCTTCCGATAAACATCTCTCACACACTAAAAGGTTCATCTAGGCTTAAATGCCGAGTTGGCAAGAACTGCGTTCCGGGGAGATAGACCGAGTATGTAGTAAGTAAAAGCCTTTTCGGGTTTATGCGCGCTGATGTGTTCTTAAAATGCTGCCCCCCGCACCCCTTCTTTTTCCTTCTTTCTGCAGGTCACCTTGGAACATCGATTAAGAATAACAAAGAAGGAAAATGGTGATCTAGCGGACGAAGAAGACGGGAAAAAGGCGTTTTATTATGGTGCCCACGCATTCCGAATAATACCACCAAAAATAATGTGCACACATGATTAAGCACTCCACACCTAACTGAATAGGGAAAAGTTTAGGGTATATTTCGAGGTAAGGTTTACACAAGTATCCTCCGCCGAGAGGACTAGGAATATTGCCAATGCATTCAAAATCTACTGCATCCTTTTTCGCATCCTCACAGACATGTAACTAAAAGCTGCCTCATTGTTCTCCAATTGACACCAACTGTTGTCCCAGCCTGGAAACGCAGTTGCTAAAAATGACTCGAATAAACCCCCGTGAGCATTAGCCCGACCAGGTTAGTTCATGACCAATTGCCAACGGCGTAAGTGTGTACAATCAAAGCCACCAGTAAAAGGCAGCCAACGAATAAAAGAGAAGAAAGGGGTAAAAAGAGCTTAGGAGGATAAGGGTGCGCGGCATACAGAAAAGGATAATTTTGGCCAATAGCTGTTTATGTTTTGTCATGGATCTTTGTATGTCATACCTGTACTGTCTCCCCGTCTGAGTTTGTGTGTACGTGATGTATGGATCTACGTCATCCCTCCGTTTGTGTTTCCATATTACTTAACCCCTGTTGTTCTATGTTGTGCGCGCACTGAATGGTCCATTATTGTACACGTCTCTCTCTCTCTCTCTCCCCCCTCTCTCTTCTCTCTCCATGTCACACGTGTACTGAATGGACCACTTAGAGTGCGGTCTCTCTCTCTCTCTCTCTCTCTCTCTCTCTCTCTCTCTCTCTCTCTCTCTCTCTCTCTCTCTCTCTCTCTCTCTCTCTCTCTCTCTCTCTCTCTCTCTCTCTCTCTCTCTCTCTCTCTCTCTCTCTCTCTCTCTCTCTCTCTCTCTCTCTCTCTCTCTCTCTCTCTCTCTCTCTCTCTCTCTCTCTCTCTCTCTCTCTCTCTCTCTCTCTCTCTCTTCCCCCCCCCCAAAAAATCCCCGTTTCCTCTTTTCGTGTATAATGACGTTGTGCCTCTCCGGCCATATTACTACCTCTCCTTTCTGCAAAACGATAAAACCCGAGGTGGTAGTAAAGGAACGGACAGGTATGACAACGGATGTCCCCTAATCTGGCTTTTTCTAAGGGAACTATAACGTCAATGGCCTTCTGTTTCTCAAGCTCGGTAGGAATACGATCCCCAATGCCCCGATTGTCCCACCCCCCTGCACTTAAATGTGGATGTCCAGAATACCCCACTTCTCCCGATCAACCCCGGCTCCCTGTCCAAAACGTCCCCTTTCCCCCGATTAACCCCAGTTTCATGTCATCTACCCTCGAAAGCGAAATTGATGACTTTGACTAACGTTCACTCCCCAAGAGGAGCATGTTTTACGTCCACCCCCTCCCCCTTCTTCATGACGATAACGTCCCACTTACAAGAGTTAGCCGACCCCGAAAGGAAATGTGAAAGTGTCGATACTTGGGTTAAAGGGAAGGGCGAGTCTCTACATAAGGACTCGATTTTGAGTATGATGTAGTACACTGCGTATAAAGGTCCAATTTCTCTCCACGTACGTCACGAATGAGCACCGAACAGAGTTATGAATTTCATATCAATGCACTCCTACAGACTCCATAAATGACAAGTCTGACTGTGACCGATGAACTTATTCCCCACCTACCTAGGATTGGGGACGGAATTGAGATGTATAAATGTCTTCTCCTGCCAGTTTTTCTAAAACTTGTTTTCTACCCATTCAAAGATCCAATTACCGGAGGAGAGGAGCTGGACGTGACGCACAGCCTGGCCACAGATCATGGAACACGTGTGACCACAACCAAAGGTGGAGCCGCAGAGCAATGAGACGCGGGACGAGGCATAACGTTCAAACTCAGCAGATGGAGGAATGAAGGGCTGCCTTGAAGCCCTCAACTCGCTGACCCACTCGTGCCTGAAGTCCCCCGCCCCCTTTTGAGTCCGACTGTTGGGCTCGCCTGCTCGTTGTCCTTTGCTCCCTTGGTATGTTCAAAGATCTGGCCCCACTCCGCCCTCTCTTCCCTCGATTATTGAACAAACTCTTTTATATAAACTTTGACTATGGACTGGGATTTTGCCACGGAAAAAGAAAGACACGCAGGTGCCCAGCATGAGGCACCCCTAAGAAAATGAGTTAGGAAACAGGACTGTGATCTAACAGCAGAGGACTGATCGCACCCTGCAACGCGTAAGGATGATTCCGAGCTGGACTTATAGCTCCACCGCCGGTGCTCAAAAGCGCCAACGAAAAGAAAAACGGACTAACAGAATCTACCAGTGGTGGCTCGTCGTTGAAAAAGACATTTTCACTAAGACCCCCTTCCTGAACTTTCTCTCTCAAATTCTTGTTGCTTTCAAAATGTTTTTGGTCACTTAAGTCTAAAAGTCTCATATAGCACTTTTTACTATATGTTGATGTCATTGAAAAGAAAGTCAGAACCTGAGTCTACAATATGTCGGAACGTTTTTTCTGATTTCCCTCGACTACGTGTTATGCCAATCTATGAATAACGCAGCGAATGTAAATTCATATGTACCGTATTCCGCCAATTGTATCGACTGCATATGACTACACTCGATTTACTAGCATTCGACGAACGTTATTTCATTGGCCACACATGACTATATGTACACTCCATCAGTTGGGGTACACACAAATGTACTAGCTATGTTTAAAAGCGGCGACTGTTGAAATTGGCATTGTATATAAACATAAGCGGCGTTCATTTGTGTTCACTGTATCCCTTGTTGTAAGCAGAACGGATAGCGCTAAAGCACTGACTGTGTCATCCCGCTAGCATAGACCCATGCACACGCGTACACAACAGCCATTTTAGGTATCATGGTCTCCCAGTTTGCGATTGATCACCAGCGCCCCTTCCCTGACCCTGCAAGCTTCCCCCATGCACCCTGACCGCCCCCGCTCTCACATGCACAAGTCATGAGCCCTCCCCTCCCGCATGACTCTGTCACTGAGAATCGCACCCCGCGCCTGACCAAACCCCTCCTGTCCCTCCATGAATACCCCTCCTTTGATGACCTCTTCCTCTGAACCTAATCGTCTACATGGACTGCTGGTCATCCCTTAGCCTGAGGATACAGTTTATTGCCCACTACTGTATGCACTCGCCTCTCTTGAAAGGAGCCACTATTGATCATGACCACCCCACCCCCCTGAGATTCGATCAGGAGCACACATTCCAACGGAATCAACAGCACACTCAGCTGCGTGACAGCCCCCTCCTATTGTATGGAGGATAAGGGCCCCTACTGTAGCCACGTGTTGGAATATCTTCGTACTTTACAATGTCTTGATTGTAATGAAGGATGTGTGTGTGTCATAAACCTGTGTATAAAAGACGAAGCCTCAGAGAAACTTGTTAGAGCATCTCCCGAAGACACTATGCGAGCGTCCCAAATGACATGCTCTCCTCTTGAGTAATAAACGTTGTTCTTGTTTTCCTGCCTCGAGCGCCCGTCTCTTTATTTGGTAATTATTCAAGATGGAAACGAAGAGTCGCCCTGCACCAGCAGCCTGGGCATCGGGTGCGATATGGGCTGACTTTTCAACATGTGGCGCTTACTGGAGGTTCAAAAGGGGGTGGTGATGGACAGAGTATCTGAATTAAGCAGAACACTCCTACCCAGTCAAAAGATCAGGGCTTGATCCATCACCGTTTTTTAGCTCACTGCACCATCCCAGCTCAGAACCTGGCTACATGCAAATTAGTCTGACCCTGGCCCAGTGCATCATGGGAACAGGGCAGACCAAACTACCAAGCAAATTCTTTACTGGAAAGGAAACAAGCTTTCGAGGACCAGTTTCTGGAATTACAGCCGTCTTCGGCCCGGCTTGCTTGAATCCTGATGGTGCAGTGAGCAAGGGACTCACATCTGAGCATACCCTTCCACACTTGTGGTGGCCAAAACGATTCAAAAGGGGGTGGTGATGGACAGAGTATCTGAATTAAGCAGAACACTCCTACCCAGTCAAAAGATCAGGGCTTGATCCATCACCGTTTTTGAGCTCACTGCACCATCCCAGCTCAGAACCTGGCTACATGCAAATTAGTCTGACCCTGGCCCAGTGCATCATGGGAACAGGGCAGACCAAACTACCAGCAAATTCTTTACTGGAAAGGAAACAAGCCTCCGGGGACCGGTTTCTGGCATTACAGCCGTCTTCGGCCCGGCTTGCTTGAATCCTGATGGTGCAGTGAGCAAGGGACTCACATCTGAGCATACCCTTCCACACTTGTGGTGGCCAAAACGATTCAAAAGGGGGTGGTGATGGACAGAGTATCTGAATTAAGCAGAACACTCCTACCCAGTCAAAAGATCAGGGCTTGATCCATCACCGTTTTTTAGCTCACTGCACCATCCCAGCTCAGAACCTGGCTACATGCAAATTCGTCTGACCCTGGCCCAGTGCATCATGGGAACAGGGCAGACCAAACTACCAAGCAAATTCTTTACTGGAAAGGAAACAAGCTTCCGGGTACCGGTTTCTGGCATTACAGCCGTCTTCGGCCCGGCTTGCTTGAATCCTGATGGTGCAGTGAGCAAGGGACTCACATCTGAGCATACCCTTCCACACTTGTGGTGGCCAAAATGATTCAAAAGGGGGTGGTGATGGACAGAGTATCTGAATTAAGCAGAACACTCCTACCCAGTCAAAAGATCAGGGCTGATCCATCACCGTTTTTTAGCTCACTGCACCATCCCAGCTCAGAACCTGGCTACATGCAAATTAGTCTGACCCTGGCCCAGTGCATCATGGGAACAGGGCAGACCAAACTACCAAGCAAATTCTTTACTGGAAAGGAAACAAGCTTCCGGGGACCGGTTTCTGGCATTACAGCCGTCTTCGGCCCGGCTTGCTTGAATCCTGATGGTGCAGTGAGCAAGGGACTCACATCTGAGCATACCCTTCCACACTTGTGGTGGCCAAAACGATTCAAAAGGGGGTGGTGATGGACAGAGTATCTGAATTAAGCAGAACACTCCTACCCAGTCAAAAGATCAGGGCTGATCCATCACCGTTTTTTAGCTCACTGCACCATCCCAGCTCAGAACCTGGCTACATGCAAATTAGTCTGACCCTGGCCCAGTGCATCATGGGAACAGGGCAGACCAAACTACCAAGCAAATTCTTTACTGGAAAGGAAACAAGCTTCCGGGGACCGGTTTCTGGCATTACAGCCGTCTTCGGCCCGGCTTGCTTGAATCCTGATGGTGCAGTGAGCAAGGGACTCACATCTGAGCATACCCTTCCACACTTGTGGTGGCCAAAACGATTCAAAAGGGGGTGGTGATGGACAGAGTATCTGAATTAAGCAGAACACTCCTACCCAGTCAAAAGATCAGGGCTTGATCCATCACAGTTGTTTAGCTCACAGCACCATCCCAGCTCAGAACCTGGCTACATGCAAATTAGTCTGACCCTGGCCCAGTGCATCATGGGAACAGGGCAGACCAAACTACCAAGCAAATTCTTTACTGGAAAGGAAACAAGCTTCCGGGGACCGGTTTCTGGCATTACAGCCGTCTTCGGCCCGGCTTGCTTGAATCCTGATGGTGCAGTGAGCATGGGACTCACATCTGAGCATACCCTTCCACACTTGTGGTGCCCAAAACGATTCAAAAGGGGGTGGTGATGGACAGAGTATCTGAATTAAGCAGAACACTCCTACCCAGTCAAAAGATCAGGGCTTGATCCATCACCGTTTTTTAGCTCACTGCACTATCCCAGCTCAGAACCTTGCTACATGCAAATTAGTCTGACCCTGGCCCAGTGCATCATGGGAACAGGGCAGACCAAACTACCAAGCAAATTCTTTACTGGAAAGGAAACAAGCTTCCGGGGACCGATTTTTGGCATTACAGCCGTCTTTGGCCCGGCTTGCTTGAATCCTGATAGTGCAGTGAGCAAGGGACTCACATCTGAGCATACCCTTCCACACTTGTGGTGGCCAAAACAATTCAAAAGGGGGTGGTGATGGACAGAGTATCTGAATTAAGCAGAACACTCCTACCCAGTCAAAAGATCAGGGCTTGATCCATCACCGTTTTTGAGCTCACTGCACCATCCCAGCTCAGAACCTGGCTACATGCAAATTAGTCTGACCCTGGCACAGTGCATCATGGGAACAGGGCAGACCAAACTACCAAGCAAATTCTTTACTGGAAAGGAAACAAGCTTCCAGGGACCGGTTTCTGGCATTACAGCCGTCTTCGGCCCAGCTTTCTTGAATCCTGATGGTGCAGTGAGCAAGGGACTCACATCTGAGCATACCCTTCCACACTTGTGGTGGCCAAAACGATTCAAAAGGGGGTGGTGATGGACAGAGTATCTGAATTAAGCAGAACACTCCTACCCAGTCAAAAGATCAGGGCTTGATCCATCACCGTTTTTGAGCTCACTGCACCATCCCAGCTCAGAACCTGGCTACATGCAAATTAGTCTGACCCTGGCCCAGTGCATCATGGGAACAGGGCAGACCAAACTACCAAGCAAATTCTTTACTGGAAAGGAAACAAGCTTCCGGGGACCGGTTTCTGGCATTACAGCCGTCTTCGGCCCGGCTTGCTTGAATCCTGATGGTGCAGTGAGCAAGGGACTCACATCTGAGCATACCCTTCCACACTTGTGGTGGCCAAAACGATTCAAAAGGGGGTGGTGATGGACAGAGTATCTGAATTAAGCAGAACATTCCTACGCAGTCAAAAGATCAGGGCTTGATCCATCACCGGTTTTTAGCTCACTGCACCATCCCAGCTCAGAACCTGGCTACATGCAAATTAGTCTTTACTGGAAAGGAAACAAGCTGTCCATCACCACCCCCTTTTGAATCGTTTTGGCCACCACAGTAAAGAATTGGCTTGGTAGTTTGGTTTGCCCTGTTCCCATGATGCACTGGGCCAGGGACAGACTAATTTGCATGTAGCCAGGTTCTGAACTGGGATGGTGTAGTGAGCTAAAAAACGGTGATGGATCAAGCCCTGATCTTTTGACTGGGTATGAGTATTCTGTTTAATTCAGATGCTCTGTCCATCACCACCCCCTTTTCTGAAGCGCTTACTGGAGGTACCTGTTGGGCTAGTTGGACCCCAGGGACCCTCAGGATTCAAGGGGACTTAATCCCCCAACTTATAACGTGCCGGGGGCGCGTTTGCTGAGTGGTGAAGAAAGGGGCCATGGCATTTTTATACCTCTCACCAATCCCACTGCGTGGGGATTACTGGAGGTAAAAGGTAGGCTAGTTGGCCCCTAAACGACCCCCAGCAGTGAAGGGGACTTCAATCCCCATCTAAGAGCGTGCCAGGGAGCGCGTTTGTAGAGTGGTGGGCAAAGTAGGCGTAGCCTTGTCCTAGTACTTACCAGTGCTGCTGTGTGGGACTGACTGGAGGTAATAGTTTGGGAAGTTGGCCTCCAAGGATGTCCTTGGGGGCCAACTACCCCTCTTGTTACCTCCAGTAAGTCCCACACAGTGGGATTGCTAAGACGTCTTTGGAGGCCATGGCCCCTTTTTTCTACCACTCTGCAAACGTGCCTCGTGGCAGACTACGGGATGGGGGATGGTGTCCAATTTAGTCCTGAGGGAGTTTGGGGGCCAAGACTCCCTCCTGATACCTCCTGTAAGAACTACGCAGCGGAATTCCTGGGCGTTGGTTGGACGTACAGCACCATTTCCCCACCACTCTGCAACCGCGACTACTAGTTAAAGTAGCATATTTCTGCACCTCTGACTTAGAGGTAGTTTTAATCGCCCTGCCCTATTATGTACTAGGGCCTCACAGAGGAGGTCATGCTGATCACAGGGATACCCCAACGCATAGTGTTCCCTAGTGTATGTAGGTGTTTTCACTGTATTCTATGTGTCTTTTAGCATTGCACTGGCTCTAGGCCTGGTTAGCACAGAATCAGTTACCACCAGAACCCGTCTGAAAAAGTTGTGGGCACAGGATGATTTTGCAACAAGGCCTCTTTCTGCTCCTCTGTTGGTTCTTTCTGCACATGTCTTGTCTCTTCCTGCACTTTTCTTCATCTTTGTTGTCTTCTGTTGCTTCTTTCTATATTTCTTTTGCTTCTTTCTGTGCGTTTTTTCTTCTTTCTTCATACGTCCTACCTCTGTAGGCATAGTTAGAAACTAGCATTTAAAAAACCTTAGAAATTCATTGAAAAAAATCATAGAAATTCCCCTGTTCAGCTAATTATAACTCGCGCTCCCGCAATGCACTGCTGGTGACATCACATATTACATCACTCATGACATGGTCAGTGACATCACTCATGACATCTCAAATGACATCACTGATGACATCATCCAGTGACTATGTGTTTCTTTAAAGTTTACATATGTTTAATATATATAGGGAAAGGCGTATTGAAGAATGAGTGGGTGTATAAGTGTCTGAATGGATGATTTAGTAGGTGTGTGACTGACTCTAAAAGTGAATGATTAAACTAATCTTACTGAATGCATGGGTTAGTGACTAAATTGTGTGGATGTCTGTAAACGTCTGTCTGTTGTTGTGCCTAGCTGGTGAAATTGCTGCAGGGCCACTTACTATTTTTTGGGGAGACGCTGGCTGACACTATCCTGGAACTGCCTCCCACACGCTCGATCTTTTACGAGTGCCCAGTAGCTGCAAAATGCTGTTGAGCTTCTCACTCGCTTTTCGCACCTCACCTTTTTTTTATTTTTTTATTTTCATTTCAATTTACTGGTCTCACTTGGGCATCCTCCATTTGAGACCCATGAATGAAAAATGGCTGCCTGCATCAAAACACATGCATGTGTATCAGCAGCCAACTTGGAATGTTTGTTCTTTAATTGCCATGCCTCTTGATACATACTCAGGTATACTATTTGCGAGACCAATAGCGTGGCCTTTTTTTTTTGTAGAGTTGAGACCAATTAACTTTACCAATGACTGTTTTATTTACATTGAGAGGGCCGAGCAGCTCCCCTAACACTACCTCCAGATACAAGCTTTCGACTACCAGCAGCTGCCATCTTGAGATGAATTTTAGCAACAATTCTAAGATTGCCCTCTGTCTGTGCTGATGCATATGGATGCTTATAGATGCACAGGTGACCTTCTTTGAATGTTTTTTGTTAACGTTTATTACAAACACCATTCCAAATGGCCACATGTGCACGTGCTAGCGTGTGCAGCGAAGGTAGTTTTCTCCGTACCTTTTCATTCTTTCTCATTTCAAAATGTCTGACCTGTTGGATATCTTGGAATGACAAAGCCATACAAAATTATAGCAAGCCAGTAGCTCAGCAGCCACCCTTAGTCCTTTTGACTTTGACAATGCTTCTTCATACCTTTGTATCTATTTTTGCTCCCAAAACTAGGTGTAGCATATTTACTGATTGTTTCCAAGTTAAAGCACATGCTCGGAAGTATTATGTATTGTAGAGAATATTTATAATGGTGACTCCATCCACTGCAAGCGGCTAAAACACCCTGAGAAACGTGCAGACACAAATGCACTGTTTAATATACCCACAAACAGGAGTACGCAATCGCCGTAATAATCCTCATCTCTCTTCAAAGCTTAGTAGAAGCAGTTCCTGCGTCACTCCTCAGGGGCCACAGGAAGCCAGGCAGCAGCACAGAAGGTCATTGCTGACCTTCGCACCAGAGGGGAACATATGGCTTGGAACAAAGGCTGAGCAGGCAAGTTGTGCAAGGACCCAATGGACTTAGATCAGCTGAAGGAGATGCCTGGTTTCTTGGAAACCTCGCCAAGCTGTTTGTTTTCATTGTGTGGGAAGCCAAATTATTCCCCAAGCCCCTGCTAATTACGCAGCACAATTGCCATCATATTTTGCATGCACTTGTACAAACAGAGACATATGGTGACACACAAGGTAACCGCGGGAGTCCCTGTTAGGGTCCAGACAAAAGGTGCATTCACAGCTCGCTAATATTGAGGACATGTCACAGCAGGAAGATAACAGCCTCCTTGCAAAAGACTGCCTGAAACAAACAAAAGAAACAAGTGTGTCTCGAATCAAAGGCAGCAAACAATATGTCCAGGCAGTCAGGAGTCACGAAGAAGTTCTAAAACCTGTGATGCAGGGGTACATTAAATAACAAAGCGCCACGTGGGAGTGGATATTCGGTGCGTTTAAATGTGTTTTCAAATGTTCTAAATCACATACTAAATTGATTAGATTCTTGGGACATCTGCATGTACTGCAATAGTGAATTTAAGGCACTATAGTGTGAGTTGTGTCATGTGTGGTAAACACCTACTTTGAACGGCAGATGAGCTGGACTGCACACGCCTTCCCTTGATATTCTGTGCCCCCTATTGAAGTTCTAGGTGCTGGTCAGCCTTGGGGCAGATTGCGAAGGAGAAACCAGAAGTTTTTTCATCATTTGTGAGTCCTAGTTTAGAGCTTATTTTGTACACATAGGGGCATATTTATAAAGAACTTGCGCAGCAAGTAAAGTTGCTCAGATGTGTTGCACGAATGGAAGAGAGCAGAACTGTGCTATATCTTCAAAGAAATGGAACAGGTCTGCTCTCTCTGTGCATTGAAACCCTTGTAGTTGCCTAGTGACAACGCATGCGCCCTTGTGCAACAGTGCAGGGATATCTGCGTTAAGGTCAGGATGATTTTTGTCCAAAAAGGAGTCTGTTCCTGCACAAAAACAATCCTTTGGCGCTATTTCCCCTTTGTATGTGTGCTGCAGAACGCAAAGAGTAAATAACGAGGAGTAATAAAGATATTTCTCCTTGTTTCATCAACCTCAGGTAATCACAACATTTTGGCACAAACCCATGTCTCCAATGTGCTGCCTTGTGTTACCTTTTCTTTTACAAAGCAACACAAATACCCATTTGTATTGCTTTGTAAATACCAAAATGGATTTTTCGTCTTGTCTGTGGAGAGTGGAGTAGCTTAGAGTGGAGTAGAGTGGAGTGTGGTACTTGAAATAGATGTGGGGTGAAAGCAGTGCTTAATTTGGGCCAAAGCTTTCCGGTGCTGAGCACCGGCACTTAATTGATTTCCGGTGCTCCGCACCGGCACCTAACTGTCAAGACCACACTTAGGGCAGTCAGCCACAAGATGGCACTGCTCATGTAATTTTGTTTAGAGAAACAATATACATAAAAAAATTACTAATACCTGCCTCCCCAGCCATTCCTTTAACTTTGGCGATCTGGAATTAATCTGAACTGTTGCATTCACATGCAAGAGAGATGGTCAGTAGTTGTTTTGGCACAGAGGACAGGGGCAACGGGTGGTGCAAGCTGCAGTGGCCTCCTGGTCAGAGCCCAGGCATTTCATATTTTACAAATTAAGCACTGGGTGAAAGTGAGTGAACAGATGTAGATGTAATGTGGCAGGAATATAAATTATGAGGTCTAAATGCAATTTTTTGCAGTAGGAGTAAATAGTGTAAGTAGTGTTACATTTGTAAGTGTTAAAATGCTTAGCAATATATTGTTCCACAGTATATAGCAGTATGTTTGTGGTATATTGCAGTAGATGCCTATAAGAAGGCAGTATCTGATTGACTGATAGCTAATTCATTTTTTTTAAAGGTAGCCATGTAGTGTTCAGCATACTTTTGATGTATTCTGGATTAGGGCCTTATATATGGGTATGTGTTAGAAATGGGGGTCTCTAGTTGGCAGAGGTAGGTACCTTTGTCCAAATAGGGACCCTTGCGTCTAGTCAGGGTAAGGGGGATATGCTTCTAAAATAATCCCTGCTCACCCCCATGGCAGTTTGGCACAAGCAGACAGGCTTATCTCAGAGGCTCTGTAAAGCATCTGTGAACACATACAGTAATACAGTGAAAACACTACAAATGGACACCACACCAATTTAGAAAAATGAGAAATCTTTATCTAAACCTAACAAGACCCAAATGACAAAAATCCACAATACAGTAATCAAATTATGACTTTCAAAAGTTAGAAACAGTTCTGTCCATAGTAAAGTATGGATGCAACACTTTCAACACAAAGTACCATGGATGAGTCACGGACACAAACAAAAACAGCCACAGGGAAGCTGATGTGTCAGTTCCTTATGCCCAGGGAAGGTGATGCATCGATTCCTTACCTCATGGGAGATGATGCTTCAGGTCCTTACTGCCACGGAGGAGAGGTGATGCGTTGGTGCCTTACTGAAGGGAGGTGATTAATCGATTTCTTACTGTGTGGGGAGGTGATGCATCGGTTTCTTACTACGGCCCACTTTTCTTGTAGACTTGGCGCCCTAGTGCGATGTCTTGCGCACCGGAGGTGAGGCGTCGCTTTGCAAGGCTTCGCGTCCTCGGTGCTGGGGCTGCGCAGCAAGGCTTTGTGTCCTCGGCGGGACTCGGCGCATCTTCGCATCACCCGGCGTTGGTTCCGAGAGGCTTTGAACGGTTTTGCGATGCTTCATGCCAGTTCTTGCAGGTAGCAGCTGCAAAACACCCTTCTGAGGCTATTTGACAGTAGGAGGCACCTGAGGCAAGGGTAGGACTCACAGATGGCAGAGTCCAGCAGCACCAGCAGAGTTGCAGGAAGTCTTTTGTGTCCCTGAGACTTCTTAACAGGGGGCAAGCTCTATTTCAAGCCCTTGGAGATCTTCTTCAAGCAGGGGACAGAGCACAAAGCAAAGTCCTTTCTACTTTCCTTGGCAGAAACAGCCACTGCAGGCCAAACCCCAGACAGCAAACAGCACAGGGGCAGTATTCCTCCTCAGTTTCTCCAGCTCTTCTCCTTGGCAAAGGTTCCTCTTGATTCCCAGAAATGATCTAAAAGTCTGGGGTCTGGGCCCCTCTTTTTATACACAACAATCCTTTGTTCTCTGAAGGCAGTAAGTGTCTGTTCCCAGTCAAAACCACTTCTGTTCTCACTGGTGCAGCTTCCTGGCAGTAGTTGGAGACAGCATTGTTGAAGGCAGATCAGGCCCATTCAAGTAAAAGGAAATCTCCTCCCCCACTCTAAATGCAGCCCAGGTCTAATCAGTCCTGCCCTGACTCACCAGACTCTCTGGAGCCACTGTTCCTCCCCAGCTCCTGACACTCCAAAGCCAGACATGCAATACACAAACCTGGCAGAGGCATACTAGATGGATAAGCAAGATAATACCTCCTTTCTAAAAGTGGTATTTTCAAACACAGAATGTAAAAATCACCCTCAATAAAATATGCATTTTAACTTTCTGAGTTCAGGCATACTAAACTTTATTTTCCTACATTGTTCCCAGGGGTAGTTAGGTTTATAAATTGTTATAAACAAACTCCCCATTCTATCCTATGGGAGCATGTAGCCTTGCAATAGTGAAAAACAAAATTGTCAGTAATTCACTATCAAGACATGCCACACATACCAGGGCATGTCCTACCTTTCACATAAAATGCACCCTGCCCACAGGGGTACCTTGGGCCTACCTTAGGGGTGACTAACATGTAAGAAAAGGGAAAGTAAGGGACTGGCACTTGCCAGTCGACATGGCAGTCCCAGACTGCACACAGGCTCTGCAATGGCAGGCCAGAGTTACATTTTACAGGCTGCTTCTGTGGGTGGTACAATCAGCGCTGCAGCCCACTAGAAGCATTTGATTTACTGGCCCTGGGCACACACAGTGCACTGTACTAGGGTCTGACTAGTAAATCAAATATGCAATCATGGAATCACCAATCCACAAAAACAACTTACACATAGAGAATATGCACTTTAGCACAGATCAGCAGTGCTAAAGTATCCAGAGTCATAAAACCAACAAAAACAGGTCAGAAACAATACAGGAGGAAGGCCAAAAGTTCTGGGATGACCCTACAACAAGGGGCAAGTCCAACAGTTTGTATTAGGTTTTATTGTTGTTCTCTAACTATTACCACTTTATTAAAGTGGCAACACGTACAGAAATGTATTTGTAATTTTCTGTATATTTTTCCAGCAGTTTAGGCAAACTGTCCATTATAACAAAAACATTTAAGTATTGCAGTAATCTTTAGATATTACCATCCTACTCCATAGACTTTTTTTGTGAACATTTAAATATATTAATTGTATTGAAAATACACTGTAGGACACTATAAGGCCTATTTGCAAGTAATTTGTGCAAGGCAGCACCACAAATCATTTTGCTGCGCTGCCCTATGCCGATTCAAAAGGCCAGAAATGTACATATTTACAAAATACGGTGCATTCCTGTCCTTTCAGCCAGCACCGGCACATAAATTGCAGACGTGCGTCAACGTAGGCACTCTTGCACCATGGTGCAAGGGTGCCTGCGTTGTTGGCATTTATTGTTTTGTGCAGGAATATGCCCCTTCCTTCCCCAAAACAATCAATGACAACAACACAGACACCCTGCAATTACCTTCCTGTATTAAAACAATCTTGAGAGGCATTTTCCTCATTCTATGTGTGCTGCAGAATGCAGCACACGTCGAATGAGGAGAAAACAAAGAGAAATGTAAGTATTTCTCCTTGTTTCGCCTGCTCAGGGGAGGAGTACGTTTTTGACGCTGCCCTAGATTCACGATCTGCTGTAAATCTGGGGCAGTGTCAAAATCCATGGGTGTTGCGTGGGAACACCCACAGCAAAACCCATGGCAGGCCTCCCAGCCGCAATGTAATCCAACGCAGTGACTTGCCCTTTTCTACAAAGCCATGAAAAGCCACACAGAGTGGCTTTGTGTGGCCTTGTAGATATGAGCCTGAATTGTGCGCCACTGGAGCATCAAAAAAAGTGACATAAGATAAGGGGGTTGTAAATATGCTACAATATTTGTTATTTGTAAAAATGCAGCTTCGTACAATGCATTTCTAATGTTTTAACTTAAAAAAAATATATGGAAACTTATAAATATGTTTCCCTACCTATTACCACTTTAATTAAGAGGTAATAGGTAGGAATAAATATCAAACCTAATGCATACGTATATCTAATGGCGTAACGCAGAACACAGCCAAAGTGTACTTAAAAACAACATGGCTGCTTTTAACTCTTGTAAAGGGAGTCATTAGCAATCACATAATGCCTTGTCATCACTAAGTACTGTGATACTTCCAAGATACACTATGGAATTTTGTGAAAATACTGTGACAACAGATATCAGACCCATTGGATTTGTGAGGTCTGCAGAACGACAACAATCTGTCATTTATTTATAAAGTTTTGTTTTCCGAAGCTTTTAACTGTTCAAAACTGTTGAAATCTCTGGGGGACCCGGTGAGGGAGGAACGCAGAATTAGGAGGTGAATTAGACCCAGAATTACCAATATCCTTAGTAATTCACCATTTATCAGTGGAACCACAGGGTTCTACTCACAATACTGCAAACTGTGCTCCCTAGAGTTGATAGAACCTTGCTTTTGGTCAGAGAGGACCTGGCTTGGCATTTTGGGCTGGAGGTATGATGTACAAAAAAAACAATAGATTGAAATGCTACCCAAGTCATTTCCAGTAATTAGATTATGTGCAAGCATTCCCCCCATCACATTTTGTGTGTTTGGTGTAAAGCCCTTAGGGGCACATTTACCTTTTTCCACGCAATGTGGTGCAGTAAGGGACCTTGTGGTACCTCGTTGTATGAAAGGGAGAGAGCTTAAATGCTCCATATTTACAAATGTATGGAGCATTTCTGCTCACTCCTTGCACTGGTGCACTCTGTCCTGCCTAGCACCAATTGAGTCACCCTTGCCCCAAAGTACAAGGGTGCCCGTCTTAATGGCCGGATTGTTTTTGTGCAGGAAGAGACAGCTCCCTCCACAAAAACAATCCTTATAGACATATTCATGTTTCTATGGGCACTGCAAAATTCAGCCAGCATCGAATGAGGAAGTAAAGACGGAAAATTAATATATTTCTCATCACTACGCCTCTGTCAGGTAGACACACCATTCTGGCACAAACCCAGGTTTACAATTCTTTGTAAATCTGGGTTTACATCAATATATGGTTGGATGCATGGGAAAGCCCCCGCTCTACCCATGTAACACCTACCTGATGCAAAGTAACGTAAGGCAGTGCTATGCACTGTGTTGCAGTACTTTGTTATGGCTAAACCATGCAAAGTCACACGGGGTGGTTTTGCATGAAGTAGTAAATTCCGAAAGTGTTTTGCATCAGGATTTCACCACAAATGTGACACAACTTTGATGCAGACTCATAGTAAATCTGGGCCTAAGTGGCCAAGGCTATGTCCAGATGTGAGTCACATGTCCGCTGTGTCACTGGACTTCAAATGCACACAATTGAAGAGGCCTACGTCTTCTGATCATCCTCTACTACATAAAAATCGATGTTGATGATGAGGAAGCTTCATACCTACCTGTATCACTGCTGTCAGATGCGGTTCTTAACTTCTTGTCATCATGTTGTCCTCATATAAAGTAAAAGTCAGCATTGAGAATGAGGCAAGTTTTCATGCTGCACTGTCAGTGTCTCCCTCTAATCCGTGTGCCACTGCCATTGTGGAATTGATATCTCTATGTTCCCCTCAGCTTTTCAGCTTATTTGACAACAACAGTGTGTAATAGAAACAACAATTCCAGCGGAAAGTTAGTCTAATCTATACTAATAATCAAATGCACATTTGCAATCACAAAAATGGGTTAAGGTGATGTCATAAAGAAAGAGGGCTTTGCAGACTTTATGTTTACATTAATTCTTTTTATCAGATTTGTCTAATTCAAATTGATATATACACAGACCAAGAAAAACAATAGTGCTTTTGTGCCCCCAAGTGAAATGGAACCATAAACCAAACAGTGAAAAACATGAAATGTGTACAGCTTGGTTTCCACAATTTTTTTTTTTTAAAGGCGACCATAGTTTAACTTAGTAATGGTTCCAGCTAGAGCTGTTAAACTGGTTCGCTTTCAAATACAGTCAACAGCGTTTCTACCCTTTTACAGTGCAGGGTCTCTTCAGGACCAAGGGATATGGGGACAATCTAATGATCAGAAAAAGAAAAGAAGGCATACACTTAGAACGCTAAATGTCAGCTAGGATCCTTAAAAAAGGACTTAGATGAAATAATGAGTACCTGATGGCGATTGTTCAGCCTCGTGAGACAGTGAAATAAGTGAGACACCGGTAAAGTGAGAGAGGAAAAGGGAATACTCACACGGGGACCCGGTCGGGTGCTGCACATGTGAGAATACAAAAGTGGTATTGATCAGTAAGCTTAAGATCGATGTTTAAGGAATTAATCATTGTGGAATTGTATCTCTATGTTCCCCTCAGCCTTTCAGCCTATTTGACAACAACAGTCTGGGCCCAAGATAGTGCAGGTGTATCTAGAACATCTAAAACTGTGTGGGTGCTGTGGGCATTGAGGGCAGATACCTCATGTGTTTCCTCATGCACTGCATTGGCGTTCACCCTTGTGATCTGCTTACAAGAACTTGAAACAAAGCCTGGTTATGTATTTTCCAAAAGAAAGTGAACTACGAATATTACATTTTTCATTCCAAAAATCAGAAACCTAGTAAAAACAAGCAATGCTTTTGTCACCAAACGTAAAAAACGTGTTCACCATTGTGACTTTGATAAATATAATTATGAAGATACCAATAGGTCTCAGATAATAGCGGGTTTGTAAATTAATTGTATTCCAACAGAAGCATCTGCAAACTTAAATATATCTTGATGATGGCTGAAGTCTCATGTATTGTTGAATATCAGGCCGAGGTTATGAATCACTACAAACTTCAAAACACATGGGATATGTCTGTCTGCCATGTTAATAAACAGTGGCTAATTGATGAGTGTTCCTATGCCCACGTTACTGGTGTGGTTTTTGCCTTCAACATTCAGGTGCAGGTCTGTCATCTCAAAGAAACTGCCATGTTGTACTAAGGATGACACCACCAGCAGGTCTGCAGAGGCAAAAGCAAGAGCAAGCCATTTTCTTTATCATCCTTGCCACAAAAGTCAGCAAAACAGACCACAACTACTTCCAAGCATACAACTAGATCCCACCGCTGTGTCAGAAAATTGGTCACATGTGTCAGTCACGCATAAGGGTTTAGGTCATCAGACAGAGGCTTCTCCTCGTGGACATTGGCATTGATGAAGTGCCTGTGCGCTTTTGGTTGACATCCCATAACAGACACAGAGATTGCAAAGCTTCCTAACCAACCTACCCTGGCACCAGCAAATCTGTGCATTTATGTGTCTGCATTGAAGAAACCACTTAAATATCTGGGTGATAGTGGGGTTCATGCACAAATAACACTTGCTGCTCATTCTGTCTGTATATGTTGTCAAGGCCTCAGCTGGTACAGGGTGCATCTTAAGTTTCAGATCCGCCATAAATATCGCCTCTTCCAGATTCTCTGTCAATGGATGGTTAGAGTGACAGGTCAGCTGTTGGAAGGGAAGATGCTGGCTTTGAGAGCATGTTCCCTGAGCTCTTCAAAGGCACTGGCAAGGTTAAAGACCGATAGATACACTTACACATTGACAAGATCATCCAACTAGTCTCCCAACCCTTTTGTGGTATCTCTCTTAGCATCTAAAAACAGGAAGAAGAAATTGCTAACCTTCTCGAGTAAAATATCATTTTGCTGGTAGATGTCCCCATGCCCTAGGTTTCTACCATAGCTTCAGTGCTGAAGCATTCGGCCGGGGAGAAAATGTGCATGTGCATGGACGTGAGACAACTAAACCTAGCCATACATTGAGAGAGACACATGATGCCATGCATACAAGACATGATATATCAATTAAATGGGGATCCTTTCTTCTCAAATCTTGATTTATTTATTTATTTATTTATTTAACTTATATAGCGCGTTATAACCACCGGGGTCTCTAAGCGCTGATTTGAATAAAGGCTAGCAGCTAATCAAAGAAGAGAAGGGTTACTGCTAAATCACCATATTTGCACCCATCACGGCCTCTTCAGATATAAATGCATCAGCTTTGGTGTTGCATTGGCTCCATAAGTTTCCCATAGAAAAATCAGATGACTCCTTCAAATCCTTCCAAATTTCCAGGTTTCTAGCAATGACATTTAAGACGCCAGCAAGTGTGTGTAATAGAACATAGTGAGAATTCGATCAGTCTGCTAGGCTCTACTCAGGCCAACTTCACTCTCAACAAGCCGAAATGTCCCTTCTGGAAAACATCTCTGAAGTTCTATGGCCAAATCTTCTCATCAGAAAAAAACCAAAGGTGATAATGGACAGAGCGTTGACAATACAAACACTCACCCCCAGTCAACTGATCTGGGTTTAATCCATCACCGTTATTTAGCTCACTCCGCCACCCCAGTTCAGACATGGCCATATGCAAATCAGTCTGACCCTGTGCTTCATGGGAACAGTCCAGCCCGAACTGCCAAGCCATGTCTTCCCTGAGACGGAATCAAGCTTCCCAGGACCGGTTTCTGGCATTACAGCCGTCTTCAGCCGGGCTTGCTTGACTCCAGTGGCAAAGTGAGCAAGGGACTCACGTCTGAGCATACCCTGCCAACTTAGGGCGAACAAAGAAAAAAAAAACCAAAAAAAAAAACCCAAAGGTGATGATGGACGGAGCGTTGACAATACAAACACTCACCCCCAGTCAACTGATCTGGGTTTAATCCATCACCGTTATTTAGCTCACTCCGCCACCCCAGTTCAGACATGGCCATATGCAAATCAGTCTGACCCTGTGCTTCATGGGAACAGTCCAGCCCGAACTGCCAAGCCATGTCTTCCCTGAGACGGAATCAAGCTTCCCAGGACCGGTTTCTGGCATTACAGCCGTCTTCAGCCGGGCTTGCTTGACTCCAGTGGCAAAGTGAGCAAGGGACTCACGTCTGAGCATACCCTGCCAACTTAGGGCGAACAAAGAAAAAAAAAAACAAAAAAAAACCCAAAGGTGATGATGGACGGAGCGTTGACAATACAAACACTCACCCCCAGTCAACTGATCTGGGTTTAACCCATCACCGTTATTTAGCTCACTCCGCCACCCCAGTTCAGACATGGCCATATGCAAATCAGTCTGACCCTGTGCCTCATGGGAACAGTCCAGCCCGAACTGCCAAGCCATGTCTTCCCTGAGACGGAATCAAGCTTCCCAGGACCGGTTTCTGGAATTACAGCCGTCTTCAGCCGGGCTTGCTTGACTCCAGTGGCAAAGTGAGCAAGGGACTCACGTCTGAGCATACCCTGCCAACTTAGGGCGAATCAAGAAAAAAAACAAAGGTGATGATGGACGGAGCGTTGACAATACAAACACTCACCCCCAGTCAACTGATCTGGGTTTAATACATCACCGTTCTTTAGCTCACTCCCCCACCCCAGTTCAGACATGGCCATATGCTAATCAGTCTGGCCCTGTGCCTCATGGGAACAGTCCAGCTCGAACTGCCAAGCCATGTCTTCCCTGGACCGGAATCAAGCTTCCCAGGACCAGTTTCTGGCATTACAGCCGTCTTCAGCCGGGCTTGCTTGACTCCAGTGGCAAAGTGAGCAAGGGACTCACGTCTGAGCATACCCTGCCAACTTAGGGCGAACAAAGAAAAAAAACAAAGGTGATGATGGACGGAGCGTTGACAATACAAACACTCCCTCCCTCCCAGTCAACTGATCTAGTTTTAATCCATCACCGTTCTTTAGCTCACTCCGCCACCCCAGTTCAGACATGGCCATATGCAAATCAGTCCAGCCCGAACTGCCAAGCCATGTCTTCCCTGGCCCGGAATCAAGCTTCCCAGGACCGGTTTCTGGCATTACAGCCGTCTTCAGCCGGGCTTGCTTGACTCCAGTGGCAAAGGGAGCAAGGGACTTACGTCTGAGCATACCCTGCCAACTTAGGGCGAACAAAGAAAAAAACCAAAGGTGATGATGGACGGAGCGTTGACAATACAAACACTCACCCCCAGTCAACTGATCTGGGTTTAATCCATCACCGTTCTTTAGCTCACTCTGCCACCCCAGTTCAGACATGGCCATATGCAAATCAGTCTGACCCTGTGCCTCATGGGAACAGTCCAGCCCGAATTGCCAAGCCATGTCTTCCCTGGACCGGAATCAAGCTTCCCAGGACCGGTTTCTAGCATTACAGCCGTCTTCAGCCGCGCTTGCTTGACTCCAGTGGCAAAGTGAGCAAGGAACTCACATCTGAGCATACCCTGCCAACTTAGGGCGAACAAAGAGGGTATGCTCAGACGTGAGTCCCTTGCTCACTTTGCCACTGGAGTCAAGCAAGCCCGGCTGAAGATGGCTGTAATGCCAGAAACCGGTCCTGGGAAGCTTGATTCCGGTCCAGGGAAGACATGGCTTGGCAATTCGGGCTGGACTGTTCCCATGAGGCACAGGGTCAGACTGATTTGCATATGGCCATGTCTGAACTGGGGTGGCGGAGTGAGCGAAAGAACGGTGATGGGTTAAACCCAGATCAGTTGACTGGGGGTGAGTGTTTGTATTGTCAACGCTCCGTCCATCACCACCTTTGGTTTTTCTTTGTTCGCCCTAAGTTGGCAGGGTATGCTCAGACGTGAGTCCCTTGCTCACTTTGCCACTGGAGTCAAGCAAGCCCGGCTGAAGACAGCTGTAATGCCAGAAACCGGTCCTGGGAAGCTTGATTCCGGTCCAGGGAAGACATGGCTTGGCAATTCAGGCTGGACTGGTCCCATGAGGCACAGGGTCAGACTGATTTGCATATGGCCATATCTGAACTGGGGTGGCGGAGTGAGCTAAAGAACGGTGATGGATTAAACCCAGATCAGTTGACTGGGGGTGAGTGTTTGTATTGTCAACGCTCCGTCCATCACCACCTTTGGTTTTTCTTTGTTCGCCCTAAGGTGGCAGGGTATGCTCAGACGTGAGTTCCTTGCTCAGTTGCCACTTGAGTCAAGCAAGCCCGGCTGAAGACGGCTGTAATGCCAGAAACCCGTCCTGGGAAGCTTGATTCCGGTCCAGGGAATACATGGCTTGGCAATTCGGGCTGGACTGTTCCCATGAGGCACAGGGTCAGACTGATTTGCATATGGCCATGTCTGAACTGGGGTGGTGGAGTGAGCTAAAGAACGGTGATGGATTAAACCCAGATCAGTTGACTGGGGGTGAGTGTTTGTATTGTCAAAGCTCCGTCCATCTTTGGTTTTTCCCAAATCTTCTAATCAGCAGGCATTTTACCTGACCTCAAAGAAATCTCTACCTTCATGGCCACTCAAGTTCCTGACAATATCTCAGTCTTGCATTCCTTCCTGGGATTAGACAGTTACTGCTTTAGGTATGTACCTGCTTTGACATTAGTCAATGGACATGGGATTTGATAAAGAAAGAAATTCCTTTCAAGTAATCATACAAAAAGAAATTGACTTTCAAAATGAATCACTGTCACATCACAATGGTAAAAATTATGATGCACTTTGATCCGTCCCTATATAGTTAAATTGTAGTGTTCACAAGTTCAACTGGCCAAGGAGCCATCCTGTCTCAGACAGACTCCAATCCAGAAGCTACTAAACAAGTCAATGCCTATGCCAGTTCCAGCCTCCCATCTACAGAAAATGCCTAGTCACAGACAGGGAAGGAAAGTCTGGCAGTGGTGTAGGCATTCAAAAATATTCCTTCTTCATTTATGGCAAACATGCCACTGTTGTCTCTAACTACCAAGTTCTACTACCCTCTGCGGAATCCAAAAATCAAAATGCCCCACATGATAGAGAGGTGGGCCCTTCATCTGCTAGGCTACACATTCAAAATACTTCACCACCCAATCAAAGTCCAAAATCATTCAGATTTTGTTTGTGTATTTCTTGGACTGCAAGTTCCAAACAACAAACTTGGTCATATCCTGCCAGATCTGCAGATGCTCATGGGGTGCCAGCCACAAGTGTCACTGCAGTGGATGAGCCAGAAATCAGGAATCCTGCAGCCAAAGTATGCAGGAATGGCCTATAGTAAGAATCCTGTAGCAACGGTAGTCTCATATGACAGTACTGAAGATGAGCCCTTAACAGATACACCTGCAGAGACATATCCGTAGGTTGAACCAGTTACATACAATGACCTAGATCTGGTGCACACATCAAAGTAGACAGCAGAACACGGGCTGTGTGCAGTGTAAACATATAGGTCTAAAGGACAAGGACCAGTTGTCATTCAGCACTGCAAAATACTGTATCATGCATTTGTGACACAGCAGGACATGTGGTTGTTCCATCACCATTTGGCCTTGAGGTGGAACATCCATTGTCGAGCAACAAAAATCGAACCAAAATCCGAACAACCAGGAATAACACTAACGGTATGTCTCCAAATACACTGAAACCAAAGAGTGTAACAAGTATGGAATCACTGGAAACAGTCACCACATATGGTACTCCTGGTTTCATCCCACAACAACCTTGGTCGTTCAGGATCAAATAACCCATTTGAAAGTAATCTGAATATTGTCTGAATGAAGGCAGCAGAGACACCCTTCAGATATCACACCAAACTGGCCATGGACGCATTGCACTTGCCATGAAGTGTTAACTTTTTACATACTAATGAAAGGTCCTGTAAGTTCAGTTCATGTGAGTTCATGTCAATTTTAGTCAAACCCAGGCAGCTAGTTTGCTGCACTATGTTGTTCAGAAAAATCCTTTGTCTGGGGATTAGACAAGCTCTAAACAATGCATAATTTCCCTGGACTTGCCAATTTCATGTTCTCCTAAATGATTTTAACTCAATGTTGTCTTTCCAAATTTCATAGCCTTGTATGGCCAGCCGGGAAATGAATGAGACTGAATAGATTACTTTTGTTTGGGTCAGCATATTCTGCTTCGCTGGGGAAGGGGTACGTTTACCGTAATAAGATACTGTGCCTAAAGGGTTGTTACCAGAAAAATATGCAAACGTTTGCAAGTATGCTCTTGAACTACACACTGGTGGTGTCAGGCAATATTCCCGTTGTGTGAAATTGAAAACTGCACATGGAGTACTAGCTCTTTGAAAATAGCGGTACTCATGTTAATGTTATGTTAATAAGTAATTTATAAAGCGCGCTTACACCGATTGGTTTCCTGGCGCTGAACGGGACAGAGGACATGCTTGAACAAGGGGGATTCTATTGGTATGCTTGGATGTAGAGCCAGGTTTTTAATGCTTTCCTGAATGTAAGCAAGTCCAGACAAGACCGGATTTCCAAGGGGAAAGTGTTCCACAGGCGGGGAACCAAGGTTCCGAATCTGCAGCCACCAGAGCGTTTACGGTTGAACGATGGTGTCTGTAAGAAGCCCAAGTGGGCAGAGCGCAAATTCCGCGACGGGGCATACTTGATGATCAGTTTGTCTATGAATTTTGGGCTCTTACAGTGGAGAGATTTAAAAATTATGCAGCCTGTCTTGAAGGTGCATCGCTGAGCCACAGGGAGCCAGTGGAGTTGCCTCAGTAGAGGAGAAGCAGGTAGCCATCTAGGTCGATTCAAAATCAGTCTAGCCGCATAATTCTGTACCATCTGAAGGCGTTTCAGAAGGAAAAGTGGTAGGCCCAGGTAGACAGAGTTTGCGTAATCCAGGTGGGAGATCACAGTCGCGATTACTACCTGAGTAATGGCTTCTGATGATCAAAGTCGTCGCACTTTCCGAATTTTCCGAAGTTGGAAAAAGCACTTGGAGACCACCTGGCCCACTTGTGTTTTTAGTGAGAGATCACTATTCAGGTTGACTCCAAGTGTCTTTGCCGAGGTGGAGGGGGTAGGAGCTTGGCCTAGGTCAGACGGCCAGTAGTGTGGGCCCCAGTGTCTAGCACTGTCTCCAGTGAGAACCAGCTCGGTTTTTCCCGGGTTCAATTTTAAATGGTTCTGGTCCATCCAGGTTTGGATGAATCTCATAGTAGACTGGAAGGTGGAAATTGATGCTTCAGAGTTGTCAATTGAAAAGATCAACTGCAAATCATCTGCGTAGTTGAACACCGTTATTTGTTGGTTTCTGAGAGCCTGAATTAGGGGGAATATGTAGATGTTAAACAAGTGGGGTGACAGGGAGGACCCCTGTGGAACCCCACATGTGATGGTTTGTTTAGTGCCAACTAGTTCTCCAAGTCGAACTGCCTGTGAGCGGTTCTCCAGGAAGGATTTCAGCCAGCTGGCAGCTGTACCCTGGATGCCGGCCTGGATGACCCGGTCGATCAAGATGGAATGATCGACCATGTCAAAAGCGGCCGACAAATCCAGGAGTACCAGGGCCTGGGGAGAGCGTTTGTCTATGCCGTCTCGGAGGGTGTCTAGTACCGCAGTCACAACCGCCTCCGTTGAGTGGGCGGGGCGAAACCCCGCCTGATGGGAGTCGAGGCAGTTGGATTCCTCCAAGAAGTTAGACAGGCATTTGGCCACATGCGCCTCCATTACCTTTGCCAAGAAGGGAAGCAGGGAGATCGGACGATAGTTTGCTCTACAATTTGGATCAGCCCCGGGTTTTTTGAGGAGTGGGATCACCGTGGCTTCCTTGAAGGCCAGGGGCACTGAACCAGACGATAGTGAGTCGTTCAGGAGAGTATAGGCAGGGGTGGGAAAAGCCGAAAGGCAATCTTTTAAGATGTAAGGAGGACATCTGTCTGACGGAGCTCCGGATTTAATTCTTACTAATAGTTCTTGGAATTGTTCAGGAGCAATAGGAGGGAAGCTACTGAGGATGCTAGTGTTATTGAAGGCGACTGTTGTTATTGGTACTATAGAACACGAAGATTGTACAATGCTGGCTTTTATGTCTGCTATTTTCTCAATAAAATAGATATTGAGCGAGTCACAAAAGGTTTGTGTCGGATTTACCCTAGGACGTACACTATCCAAATTTGTCAACTCATTAAAAATAGAGATGTCTTTCGATATGTTGGTCGAATTGAGAATACGAGCAGAAAAATAAGCGGATTTGGAGGAAAGAATGGACTTCATATAATCTTTCCTAGCCATAATAAATTTGCTCTTTAAGTCTGGAGCATAATTGCGTCGCCATTGCCGCTCCAATTGGCGCACGGCCAGTTTCATTGCTTTTAGCTCCGGAGTAAACCATTTTTGAGCATCTGCTCGCCGGGCCAGTTTAACTGGCTTGTACGGTGCGTGGGTATCGCTGGCTGCTTGTAGCCAGCTAGAGAGTTTGGCTTGAGAGATATTAATATCAGAATGGGGGAAAGGGATAGTGGAGGCCAGTGTCTAAAAAAAAGCTGACCTATCTAAGGAATTCCATTTCCTCGCTTGTCCTCCTGCTTTTGTGATGGTATATCCGGGTGGGGAGTAGACAAGGTTGAATTTGAGAAGGAAGTGGTCAGACCATAAGCAAGGGGTGATAGTTGGGGTTGTAACTATTAAGGCGTTGGTCTATATCTGGTCTAAAATATGACCTTTACAGTGGGTGGGTACTAGCACTCGTTGTGTAAAGTTTAGGTTCGTAAGAAGCTCTGTAAGTTCACTCGAGTGGGGGCCTTCCAGAGGGTCATTAAACCAGTAATTGAAGTCCCCTACCAGAACAATCCTGGCGTGGTCTATGGCCAGATTAGCGATTTGCTCGCTCAAAGCAAGAGGAAAAGATGGCATGGAATCTGGGGGTCTGTACAGGAGAACATAGGCCACCGTGGGGTGGGAAGTATCAAATTTTAACACCAGATTTTCTGTGTCTGGTAGGTGCAGGCAGGTCAAATTTGTGACTGTCAGGTTACGGCGAATGATAGCCGCTACCCCTCCGCCGGATTTACCTGAGCTACGATCGGCGTGGATGATGTAATAATCATGTGGGAGTGCCGCTATTATATCAGGAGCGGAATTCAAGGTCAGCCAGGTCTCGGTGAGCAGAAGGATGTCTGGTTTTTCAGAAACTAATAATAGGTAGATATCCATCTGGTGTTTTACCAGGGAACGAGTATTAAGGTAAGTTATAGATAAAGAATAGGTAGGGGGGCAGGGCTCCATTTGTCTGCTCGCACTCATCTTGTTAGATAGAGTTATGGGAGGAGTACCATTGGCTAGGATCCCATATTTCCTGGCCCTGTGGACCGCATCTCTAGACATATGGCCCTGTCCTCTGTTACATTTGGGAAGGTCATTGCTGGAGTATGAGAGTGACTGGGCAGCATGGCTGGCCCCAGGGCCGTTTGGGCGCGGACGGGCGCAGACGGGCTTTCCTTTGGCGGGCCTTCGGCGCGCCGCCGGCGCGCCCGCTGTGCCCGTCCGCTGCGCTTCCTGGGTGGAACAGCCATTTTATTCCTCCGAGAAGGGGATGGGCCGAGCGCTGGTCCGCTCGCCAGCTCCTCACCCAAGATGGTGGCCGCAGGGAGACCGAGCCCGGGCAGCGCCTAATTGGCTGCGGAGGGGCTAGAAAGCAGAGACTGAGTAATAGGTCCACGCTAGGCAGGTCAGTGCAACGCGGCTATTTTAAGCTGTTTTATTTCCAATTTCAGTTTGCACAATTTTAAAAAATACAAGCAATAAAACAAGAGTGCAATTAATTATTTTTAAAATGAATGAAGGTCACGGCAATTCAGGCACACAGTCCCGGCTTCCGCCTCAGGACACAACTAAAGCACACTGTCAATCGGTGCTTGTGTGGGCGAAAGTCTTTTGTACCTCCGAGAAGGAGAGGGGCCGAGCGCTGGTCTGCTCGCCAGCTCCTCACCCAAGATGGTGGCCGCAAGGAGACCGAGCCCGGGCAGCGCCTAATCGGCTGCGGAGGGGCTAGAAAGCAGAGACCGAGTAACAGGTTCACGCTAGGCAGGTCAGTGCAGCGCGGCTATTTTAAGCTGTTTTATTTCCAATGATTATATTAAATATACTGATGATTCAACCCAACACACTGCTGGAACTAAACAGCAATATTCTGCCGCATGTGCTGCAGTACTTGGTGTCATGAGGAGGAGAGAATTCCACCACAAAAAACCTTTACACAATCAACACTGGGGATTGTACCGCTCAGGTGGCTGAACTGAAAGCTTTAATTCTGGCATATAATGAGTCACCAACATGTTGGAAAACATGTTACAGGGAATTCACTGGCTGAACATTCCAGAAAATGTCACTGGGCACAGGATATTCTTGTTCATATTGGAGGAATTCTTGTGTTTGTAAGTGGGGGGTCAAAGACATAGTCAACATCAGTAGTGGTTAAGGAGGGGTCCCACTGTATCAATCTCGGATGAAAGGCTTTTGCATTAGGAACGCTGGCCTTTATGACATCCTCTAAGGTTAGAATGGGAATAACCACAATTATCCATTTCCCATTGAGCCAACAGCCTTTCCTTTATAACAGCTGTCTGAACTGCAGTCATTATTTTTTCTGTAGGTGCAAAATTAATTTCAACATTTGAATATGGTATCTGCAACTTATTTAGCATGCGCAAATGTGTTTGAAACCCGTTTGCGCATTAGAAGTCTAATAGGGCCCTGTACAATCACTATTTAGCGAGTTGCAATTTGTTTGTAACTTGCTAAATAGGAATTGCAAATCACTATTAGGAAGGGGCGTTCCATGGTCGTCCCTTCCTGATAGCGAGTCAGAGGCCTATTTAAGAATGTTTGCGACCACAATTGCGGTCAAATAACACTCGTTATTTACCGCCCTCTTCAAGAGGGTGGTAAAGCACTTGCAAATGGGAAGGGGACAACTGGGGACCCCTTCCCCTTTGCGAATGCAGGGAAAAACATTTTTTAGGGGCAGGCGGTGGTCCCAATGACCACTTCCTGCCCTTAAAAAATGAAACAAAAACATTTCATGTTTCTTTTTTTAAATGCATCCTGGTTTTAAAATAAAAAATATTATTTATGTAAAAGCAGTCCCAGACATGGAGGTCAGCTGAGCCCAGCAGGCCACCATACCTGAGAGGGACAGCCATTCCTAATGGAGTCGCAAATTGCTAGAACCTCATTAATATGCATGAGGCATGCAATTTGCGACCCCATTAGGATTCGCTAACAGTGTCTCAGACACTGTTGTACATGGCATTAAGCGAGTCGCAAATTGAGACTCACAATTGAGCTAAATGACATGGTCATACATCTGGCCCTAACTCCCCAAGGAAATCGTGGAAACAGATCTACCTTTTCGGTGTTACTCAGGCATGCCCGACGAAGACACAAGAAAGAAACAAATTGGCTTTTCACACTTTTATTAACACAATAGTATTCTTGAGTAAAAAGTATGAGCTGCAATTATTAATAGGAGTAAACAAAGCATTGTAACCAGCATTAAAATATGGTGAGAAAGATAAACGGTTCGACCATCTGTGTGAATATATTATTATATAATTGTATTTATTTTATACTCCTATCCAATACTACTCAAGACGCAAACAGTAACATCAGAATATCTGCACTCACATCACTGTCTCACATCCCTTGACTCATCGCACCATACCAGTAAGGTTGTTAGCCAAAGCTTTCTCAAATGCGGAGCAACCATAGACTCAACAGGGGGGTTACCCTGACTCTAAATAGAGTGGGAGAACCACAACTTTGGTTACAGGCCATGTTTTTTGGCAGAGTACCTTGTATGCCATACTCTAAAAAAGGCCCATAATCTAACATGTATACAAGGTACAAGCAGAAGAGCAAATAATCCAATCAGGCCTATCTGTATCATTTAACACTATCAACCATCAAGCACTGCCAAACATCCTTTCTTCTAGAATGGGCATACAAGGCAAAGTTCTAAACTGATTCATAACTTTATTATAAACGAGAATAACATGTGTTACTATAAACTCTTCCAGATGTTCTCCTTACCCAGTAAAATGTATAGTACTAAAAGGCTCAATCCTTTCGCCACATTTCTTTAATGTGTACATGGAGCCACTTAGCACAATGGGCAATGAAAAGAAAATATCCTTACACCAATACACTCATGGATCTTAGTCATTTCTCAAATATTCCAGTACTTCAGACATTACATGTTTTAAGTTCCTTATCGAACAGCTATTTGAATGGATACCTGCCTTAATGTCTAATGCTAAACCCAAACAAACCTGAGTTGTTTCTATTCTACATAAACAACGCCCCTCAATCAGTCTAAAATTACTTGACTTACTTAGGGCGTTGGGCATTACATCATCTCTAGTACTCCGAAATCCCTGGGTTTCAACATCAATTCCAACCACATATGAACTCAGAGGTTTTCAGATTGGTGGGAGGCCATTAATGGGTGTGACACTTGATCCCAGGAATTGGAGGAAGTGTAGGCTCACAAAACATTGAATGAAGACTCAGCAGCAGTGAGACACTTTGTAATGGGTCAATCAGTAACATCCTTCACCATTCATGTTGTGACTAGGAGTAGGTGTCAAAGTGTGAGGTGTGGATCCAAATAACTCTCCCAATTTCTGATAAAGGATCACACTAGGAATACTTTTACACTTTTGGGGAGCCCATGCTGCCAGAAGAAAGCTGGCTATCATGTATTTGATAGAATCTTTAGAAGAGATAGCCGAACATAAGTGTAATGTTTGACTTGTCAAATATGGTGCCAATTTTATGTAATAATTTTGAGAAAATATTTTTGTCATTTGGGGGAACCAGGCTCAATAAATTTCAATTACGCAACAAAGGTATATTAAAACGTTCGAAGACAATTGCCCTCTGACCATTCACCATTGACATCATCACATCAACTTCACCAAGGAAGGAAAAGGAAACCATCTTTTTCTCCAGCCGGTTTCAGAACGTACATACAGAAGTACCATGTTCTTTCACATAATGATAAAATTTTCTTTTTTGGACTGCCAGTATCATCAACTGCACCTCTCAAAGCAACTCTACTGTGACTCTCCTGCTTGTCGCTAACATGAAAGAAATCAGACTATATCACTCTCATTATTAAGGAAATACATTGGCCAGACTATATTACTCTTATTCTTAAGGAAGTAGACTGGCAGCCTCAAGAAGCCGTCATTAACTTCACAGTTATCTGCATTACCCTCGAGGTCATCCATGCCGGTCTTCCATTTTACCTCAAAGACAAACACCACACAAACGGCAGCAAAAGATTTAAAAAAGAGAAAAACAAACTCCTCATAATTCCTAAACCAAAGAAAGCAAAACTGAAAGCCAAGCCTTCTCCTGCCTGACCCTTGCACTTTAAAACTCCATTCGATGCCCTCAGAAAAAACTTGAACATCCTATTTTTCTGACTTTAATACTCATCTTTTCAAACAAGTTTCAGTTCTAATCGTCCTTTACTTCTGATCAACTGCACCACTTCGGTTCTGTTTCAATCCAAGGTTCTCCTTCTTTTCTTAATCCCTTGTTACTTCTTCTTGTTAATTGTATCTCCAATGTGTTCTCTGTAAAGAAATCCACTGCCCCTGCGACTAGGTTGGCACTATGTAAATACCTAAAATAAATAAATAAACAGTACAAAATACGGTTTAGTATTTAAGACTTTCAATTCTGTCTGATGTTGTGTTGCCAGTTGTTGATTCTTCTGAAATTCATTCTAGTTTTAAATTGTATGAATGCCGCCCAGACAGGTGGCAAGTAAACATGGACACCATTTAGGGTTCACCAGAGATCTGTTACCCCTAACTTGCCCCTTTCAACCCCTGGTGCTGACTTTGCAACCCCTGACCTCAGAGGTGGAAAAATCAGTGCCAGGAGCACAGGGCAGCTCCTCCTTATTGAGGTCAGTTGGGGCCCCACTCTCCTTGTTTTCTGCCACAGTTTTTATTACACTAACAGTGAATAAAATTGCATTTAGTTTAAGTAAAAACATGCTTTTCAATGCTTTTCAATGTATGTATTGTGTGTGAATGTGGATGAGAGTGTGGTTATGTGAGAGAGTGTGTGTGTATGTGTAAGCATGTGTGTGTGTGTGAGTGAAAGTGAATTTCAAAGGGTGTGTGATGTCACTTCCGCTATCCCTGTCATTTTGGTGAATTGACGACATCCAAGTAAACTGCAAATTACTTCCGTACGTTGGAAATGGCAAATTAATTATGTCAAAAGAAAGCTTTCAGATCCAGCCTCAGGTGGGCCTACAGTAGAAGTTGCTATTTTAGGCAGATGAACAGTCCTGCAGTGGTGAAACAAATGAACCTCTCCTTCATGCTTCATGGTGGCAAACAGTGTAAAAAGATGTGCACCTGTGCTTCTCCTTACATCCAGAGCTCTCAGCTGGGATCAACATCACACCTTATTCCAATTAAAGTTGTTGACGTAAAGGTCACAGCTAAGCAGAGTGTGAAATTCAATAAGGTGTTTTTACACAGAGCACATCCCAACAATTTTGAAACATAATTAATCCATGTGTTTTCTGTTTCTTCACACTTTGAATCCTCATGTCATGAAAACGTGTTTTCTGACCTGTCAGAAAAGGCACAGCGAGCACAGAATGAGTCAGTTTCCAAAGCAATGCAATCCAGTGATGATTCACAAAAGAAACCTTCAGAATCAATTTTTACAGCCCAGTTGCCTTTTCCTTCATTGACTTAAATGTATTTCCATTAACAAGAGAATTTCTGCATCTGCTTCAGGAGCTGTGCTTGTTTTATTTTATGGTATTGATAGAATACTTATAGCTCTCTAAATTGTATGGTGCACTATACTTATGATTTAAACACACTCACATGTATTTTTATCGTTTGCAGTGTTTCATGATTATTACAATTCATTTATTCAAGTTATATTAGCATCCAAATGTAGTGTGCACATTTAAGTAGGCCTTTGTAGGTATTAAAGAAACTTATAATTCCTATATGTGTAATGTGCAGGATGAAATTATACTCGTGTAATGTAATTTGTATTTAGTTTAAGTTGAATGAATTGCAGGCCCAAACTGTAGGTTGTTTTGAGTTTCGTTTCTCCTTGGTTGCTCAAGAATTATAATTAAATGAATCCTTTTTGTGCTCGAAGACAGTATGTTCTCATCCTACTGCAGGTGCCGGAATTCAACCTTGTTATTCTTAGATTTAAAGAGATACTCGGAATGTCTTTGAAGAAGTCTGGAATGCGAAAAGGGAGGCCGCCTTTCGAGTCTGGCCTATCTGGGAACCAAGGTCAATGGAAAAGAATCAATTTCATTAAAGGCATCTGTGGGAACTTACTGAAAGAGGGTGTCCAAGAATGACGTATTGTGGGTTGAACATTGTCTTTTTGATAATGAGCAGGGAAGGATTGAGGAGACTTCTTCTTTTTTCGGAGGAGAAGGAGCATCTTAGAGCAAGCTCCATAGCTTTAAGCTATCAGACCTATTTGACGTGAGTACTTCTTAGGAAGTCAACACATGCTGACACCTTTGGGATAGGATATTGGGGAAATAGGTAGGACTCTCATTTAGAGCAGAGTAGGGAAAATATACTTATGTTTTTCTCTCAAATGAAAAGAGAATTGGACTCATCTTCTATCCTTTGTCGTATTTTGATTTTGGAGTTCATTATATTATGCCTCTTATGCCGAATGAATTATATACGTGGACTCGGCTCTGTATTGATTTTTATGTACCTATATACTCTGCTATTGAGGTGTGTTTATATTCAATTATTTTCGGCCTTATATTAAACTAGCAGCCCATCCCGACCTTGTCCGGGAGCATTCAGGGTTCCCCTACCCCTGCCTTCCCCAACATTGCCCAGCAGCCCGTGCCCCCGCCCGCCCCATCCCTCGCCTGCCCCGACCCCCGCCTGCCTTGTAGTGTGTTCTGCTGTAACTCCCCGTCCCCCGCCAGGCCCGACACCCGCCTGCCCCGACATTGTCCCCGGAGCCTTACCGGGAGCATTCCGGCTTCCCCTACCCCTGCCTCCCCCGACATTACCCAGCAGCCCGTGCCCCCGCCCGCCTAGTCCCCCACCTGCCCCAACCCCCACCTCCCCCGACATTGGCCTTACCTCAGCCGCCGCTCTTTAGTTCACCGCTCCTCGCCACTCTGCTCCTCACCGCCTGTCCGCCACCGCGGAGCCTTACCTCAGTCGCCGCTCCTTAGTTCACCGCTCCTTGCCGCTCTGCTCCTCACCGCCTGTCCGCCGCCGCTCCTCCCCCGCGCCATGTCTGCCTCTCCACTGCTTGCACCGCTGCTGGCCTGTCCGCTGCTCCTCACATCACCGCTCCTCCCCCGCTCCATGTCCGCCGCTCCTCGGACACCGCTCCTCCCCGTGCTCCTGACGTGAGCACGCACAACGCGGCCGGCGCTACTTTGGAGGGACTACTTTTTTTTAATATACATTTTGTTAATAACGTTTATTTTTAATATTTATATAGCCTATAACCATCTACACACACTGACGATTTCAACGGTGTATCGGGTGTGTAGATTGGTGCCGTGGTTCCCGAGTTTACCCGCCTCAAAGTCTGAAAGTTCTTACTTTATTATAGTAGTATGGATCTACAAAACTGGAATTCGGAGTCTGTGGTCATTTAAAGCATGTCTAATTGATAGTATAATTTTGAATTGTTTTACTCCCCTGCACACTTTTTAGCAGGCAATAAAAGACCATCTGCCTTGAACTTTGTAGGGAAGGTAAGGAGCAAAATTAGCGTCACCAGTATGGGAATAGGACCCGATCGCAATGGGTTTCCATAATCCTGATTTGGGTGAAAACTCCAGTTAGCACCCAAAAAGGGATTACAATGTGGGTGCAAACCTTTGGTGATTTGCAACAGGGGGAGACTTCCTGCAAATTGTGGGAGCAATAAGCATACATGAGCTATTTGCTCACATCTGACATGGGTAATAACAACGTGATATTGTCACGTTATCCCCCATTCCGAGGTGTGAAACGTGGGATCAGATGTAAATTGAGCACCATCCAATTTGCACACCACATTCTAATGTAATTTAGTGGTCCACAATTTGCACTTAACATTTTACAGATCAATAACGTTCGGGCCCAAGTAAGGAGCCTGGATTCTGGACCTATAAGCCCCACATGCTCCCAATTAATACATAGAGGGAGAGAAATCCCTGCACAAGCCCCTTTGGGAGAGAAGGGAACAACAAAACTACACTTCCTCCAGGATGACAAGAATCCATGCACTAGCCATTTTCAAGAGATATGCACTGCAAGTGAAAAGGGGCTGGACTATGCTCCAGTGGCAACATATTTTTCATTCACCGTGGGACCTCACACCGCCCTTTCACTATTTTTGAACATGTGTGTTCAGGTGAAGTGTTGTACTTGCAAATGTATTTGCTTGCAGTGTCTCACAACATGTGTGAGTCGGTTTCTTAGCTATGGACAGGGATCTATCAGGCTGCCCATGACTTTACATGATCTTACGATCCGAGATTGTTGAGCAGTGGACCTGGCAATCATGGATGAATAATGAAACAGTGCTCATCTTGTGTTCAAATACAAGAATAAAGTGTGTGTTGTTAATGCAACATGCCGTGGAGGTATGTTGTGTTCTATGACTTTTGAACATTTAGTAGGTATTTGGATTCATACACTGATGGCTGCACCGTAATCACCCACACTTGAGCATTTACTTGTCAACCTAATGTTGTAAGCTTGCTAGTAACCATAAATGGAGCTGACACTTGTGGGATGACTGAACTCACCATTCACATTGACTGCAGGACACCAGTTGAACTCAATATTTGCAACTTTGAGTATGCACTTACTAGTCATCACACAAATAGTGATTACAATATAGGTTACACCCTCATTGCCAACACTGCCTAGCACTGTCCCAGACTCCACAAACAAAATGATGTCCCTTTGGCTAGTAGTTGGTAAAGTTGCCTTCCAAAAAAGGCAATTGAGAAACCTTGTCCTGGCTCATAGAGACACACAACACACAGGTAGTACTTATTGGTGTATTTATTCGCAAGTGCTAATGTAGGAGATCACAGAAAAAGTTGATGTTTAGAGTCAGTGGATGTCCAGACAGAGTCCATGTAGGGAACATGTCAAGGGTCATGTTGAGGTGAGGAGTGCTTCAGTTAGGAGGATGACCGCAGTGTCATTAGGGAGGATAGGCCTCATTGTCAGTCAAGAAATGTTCAAGGTGAACAGGGCCAAGTCAAAATTAGCACAATGACAGCAGATGTTCCCTAGCATGTTGATAAGCACAGGGCTAAGGAGAAACTGGGTATTTGGCACAGATGAATACTACCGGACACGTCTATGTTGGAAAGAGGTACCATCCACATCTATCTCCTCTGATGTGTGCTGGTGTCTCCCATGAGGCTGGTATTGTACATGTGGCAGCTGAGGGAGGCACACACACATCAGGGGTGGGAGATGTGGATCCTGTGCCTGCAGCAGCATTCATCTGTGCCAATACATGAGGCAGCACAGCAGCAAAGAGGATCTGCTTATTTTGTAGCTCAGCAGCAAAGTCGCGGTGGTAGGCAGCCATGGCAGTCATGTGGGAGTCCTGCTTCCACTCCATGGTCTTCAAGATGGTTCGGATAGCCCCCTTTGGCCATGTTGCTGGTGCCACATTGGCAGGGCAGCTATTGATGCCTCTGCCTCAAGACACATTAGTGATGTCAGCCAGGGGCTGCTGGAGACCATGGAGCGGAGTAGGCCCCTCTGATGGTGGCAATGTTGTTCCTATTGGGAATGAGGAAGCCAAAAACCCCCTCTAGGGTGGCCACCGTGGTCTCTACACCCACACACACCTGATCTACTCACTCCAGCTGCACTCCTACCGCAGTCTGTTGGAAGGAATTGGTTGGGGACTCGGAGTCCAGAGGCGTGGGTGTGGCGGGTGGTGGTGCCTGTTGGTTGTTAGGCAGGGTATTTGGAGATGCCACAATGCTGCTGACCCTCAATGGGTCCAGAGATGGTGTTCCAATGTAGTCCAGGAGGTCTTGGAGGATGTCATGGTCGATGGTCGGTAGGTTGTCATCATCGCCGTTATCACTGATGTTCAGGACCAGGTACAGGCCAGAAGGTAAGGGTTTATTCTCTGCAATGAGATGAGGAAATGCTATGGGCAATGTCTTCTACAGGTTGACATGTTTTAAAGCAGTTGACAAACAAAGGGGCATATTTACTGGAAAATGTCAGAGTGTAGAATCTGGAAGCGCTGCACTAAGACATTTTCAAAATGCAGGGATGCACTGTATTTACCACAAAAGGGCCACCCCTGTGTTTTCCCTCTCACTGGCACTAAAATCAGCTGCCGAACACCAACACAGACACTCTTGCACCGTAGTGCAAGAGTGCCTGCATTGCAGGGAATGATTGCTCATGTGCAGGAAGGTGGCCCTTTCTGCACATAAACAATTCATATGACGATTAGTTACTTCTAAATAGAAGTAGCAAATGGTCATTATTTAATGATTATTTATGTACAGGAAGGGACACCTTCCTGCACATAAGCAATCATTAATGGTTTTTTGCTCTTTCCATGTGTGCAAGAAACTATTTTGCTGCTCCCAGCTGTGTGAATAGGAAAGTGCAGGGTTGACAATTGCTTGGGACAGTACTACGCATCCCTGTGCTTTAGTTTCTGCTGGTGCACATTCAGCTGGCTAGAACCAACAAAGGCACCCTTGAACTGTGATGCTCGGGAGCCTGCATTGGTGCACATTTGCTGTATGTGATCCAACGCATGCAGTTAATACAGGAATGCACAGTATCTTGTAGAAATTGCATATTGTTGCTCTTTCAATTTGAGTTAGGATAGCCCAGCTATCAGCCTACGATGCTACCCGATGCCAACATGTGATCAAAATGCCCATGAACCTTCAATAGCTGATTCAGGTGCCTACCATTTGACCTGCAGACAGTGCCACAGAGCTGCATGATATTATGTAATTCTCCCCAATGTCCCTTATTGGCACTAACTCTGTTGCTAATATATTTGATCATAGTCAGCACTGTCCTGTCTAGCAACTCCAACCACTGATTTTTTTTTGTCAAATCTGTTTTATTGGCATTTAGATGTCACAGCAATACATAGGGTACTTCAACATAGTCCAGGCAGGCCTTCAGCACTGCCTAGTTGCCATTACGCAGTTAATGCAGCCTGCCAAGGAGTCTCTACAGCGGTTATATACAGTGATAATATGCAGCTGGTTCTTAGTCTCCCAGGCATGCCCGTGTTATATAACGGTCAATGCGTCCCTCTCCCTCGCGTGGTGACAAGTTTTACATGCGTAACTCAATTGCAATCAGAACATGTGCAAGTAAACAAAAAACATAAAACATAAAACATCAGGTGCAGCACTGTCACCAGGATACAGTATAAATCATCCCCCCGCTCCTATACCCAAGGTACTCCAACCACTGATTACTCAGAGATGACAGCGGACCCTTGCTCCTCCAAGTGATCCATGTCCTCTTAGTGCACTGGACTATCACCTCCGGTCTGCAATGCTGCCTACAGATTGGTTGCCAGTTTCTCCTTAGTTTTGCGCTTGGCTTCATGCCAGCACTTCTTACAGTCTGTCACTGTCCTCTTGACTTCAGCTACGCAGTTCACCTTGTTCACTATGGACTGCCATATAGTCTTTTTCTTCCCCAATGACACTTTGGAGTTGACGAAGAGCTGGTGTTGGTGTTCTGTCACCTTCGCTATCAAGATCTCATTCTCCTCCTGACTGAACTTGTACTTCCTCTTCCTCTTCCTGTTCCCTTTAGACTCCTGCTGGCCACCCTGGGTGGTAGTGGGGTTGGTGGAGTTGTTGTCATGTGCTGTGCTTATTCCCGTCTGCTCCATACTGCTTACAGGTAAGTTTAACTTTTTTTTTCTTCTTAGCAGTGTATTTGTGGTTTTTTCCCTGCTAGGCCCCAAAAATGACATCAGGCCAGCTAGTGTGTTGTTTTTCATGTAGCGCCGTATTTTAAATACGGCGCTAACATGGCATTAGAAATTGTCATATGGTATCTGTAACATTTTTTACGCTCCGCAGTGTGAAAACAGCAGAGCGCCATTTCTTGTAAATATATATCCGTAACGTTCCTCTGCTGGAGAAAAGAGTGAGGATGTAAAATTCAATAGCTGACTACAAGCAACTTTCAGTTAACTTAGGCAGGGGAAAAGCATACTTCTGTCTCTGGTGCCCAGAAGCAAGACCCTTTGAAGTTCTGAAAGAAACAAGGGAGAGGTGAAGGAACAATGTGCTAATTCTAGACTGGGTAGCTGTATAAGCAATGATAGAACTCTCAACCCCTCCTTTTTAAACTCCTGTGCAGGAATAGAGAGCTGAGAGGGAGTTGGGTAAAGAGAGGAAGGAGGACCAGTCCCAGTGCAATCACTGTCAGGAACCTTTGGCAATGCCCACTCCAAAGTAGTATTACTGGAGTCTTTTAGGACTCTCTCTTCAGGGCTGGTGGCACCAGCTCCCTAATTCTCCCCCAAACTTAGAGGAAAATAAACCTGTTAGGGACCCATGAAGGAGGGTTCATAGTGGACTTCAGTTGTTACTGGACCTGCTTTAATTCCTCAAGTGGGTACTGTGGCTGCTCTGCAAAATCACCATGCATGAGGCTGAGTTCTGAGTGTCTGGAGCGTGCTGATGCAGAACGTGATCTGCTTTGGAGGATCTGTGGGTGCTACTTAGGTCCTGTAAAGCTTGAGGTCAACAAATTCCCAGGTCTGGGCTGGAGGCCAGGCCTTTTTCATGGGTGAGAAAGCAGTGGTGCAGAGGTAAAGTGTTGTGAATGCCCTGACAGACTTTATTTTTGTTAAGTTAGCCTGCCTTTCCATTTCTTGTCTGCATATCATTAGCCAAATGGGTGAAGTTCAGGTTCAAAACTGCTCACTCTTCAATGACAGATGCTACAATTCAAATATGGCTCCTTGCTGTATAGACTTCAAGGTGTTACTAACGGCTGTTTAAAAATGAACATGTGGATAAAGTTGACATAATTTGTGTCCTAATAGCTTAGTCTGTTAAAAATGTAATGTCTCTGAGCCTCATGTTATCTTGTAAGTACAAAATAAAATCAGTGATCAAGCCCTTTATAAAGTCAAAGATTTCACCATTGATTAGGAGATGTCTTTGTGCTAAGATTATCTAAACAGGTCACGCCAGATTATTGGATCAGCTACTTACAGTCAAAGAGGTTGGTATGGAAACCTAGCAGAGGGTGCTTTTGTATGTGGAGCCGTGGTTCACAAATTTCTTAGATCCACAACCAACTATTTAGAGCAACAAACCTTTGTGACCTACCTACTCCTAATGGGCATGAGGCAGGGAGATATTTGAATGTATCTAAAGCATCATGTTTTAAAAGCATTTACAGATAGCATATTTTCCATTGAAATGGCCAGTAAATTTGCACAAACAGTTTTATAAATAAAAATATATAGCGCACAAATGATAAGGTGTTTCTGTGAATTTGTATCAATTGTGCATCACCAAGAAAGTGTCTTGATTTGATCAGTTTAAAACCTTTGTTTCTAGCAGACATCAGAATTATTTTAAAAAAGTGCTTCATTTTTGCTTTCCTAACTGCTGGATGCCTACAGTTCAGTGGTAGGTATTTACATTGTGTTGAGTATTGCAAAAAACAGCATCCTACATTATCACATAATTCACATTAAAAACTCCTCTCCCTTTGCAGTCAAAGAAAGAAAAGTAAATACCAATCTGCATGCCAAAGAATAAAGCAGCCTGACATTTGACCTCCATATTTGAATCAACGGCAAATGTGACAAATGAAACATAGAATTTAAAGGCATCTTTATTTATTGTTGAAAAAAGGATTCCCTTTGGTCAAGATCTATATCGCAACATTCATACCTCAAATGTAACCATACTCATATCCACCAACAAGCATCGCTTCACAACCCACTCTGAAAGTATAAAGGCACACATGTAATCATATTATCATATCATCAGAAACGCGTTTCAAAAATTAGTCCTTCTGAGTCGGGACTATTGAATCAACCACGATCCAGGCTAAATACCGGGAGTAGCGAGTCGTTGGAGCAAAAAGCCACGAATAACGCTATCCCGCTATCAGAAGGACGTGATTTTTGAAACGCGCTTCTGATGAAAAAACAAACCCAGGAAATTTCCGATTCCAATGAAAATCCACAGGGGTAGTCAGATTGAGATAGGCTCCAGTTTTAAAATCCCAACTACCGACTTGAGACAATAGAGTCAGATTTCAAGGGAGTTAAGTTAAACTACCCCAAAATCAAAGAGGAAGTCTTTTCTATATCTTGGATAGTCTTTTTTTTTTTAAAGATCCTTGTAGTCGGATCATTTACTATACAATAAACTGGGAGTACCTCTCACTGGAGTGCTGATGCACCAGTGAGATTAAAGACTACTGTATAAGCCATTTTAAAGAGAAAAAAGAATCTGTTGTCCTGGTGAAGGGGGTCCTATTGAGAATGTACCACTGAAATGCGTCAACGCCCAGCTTTTTTGTTAAATGTGGATAATTCAGCAGTCAACTAGAGACAGGGAATCAAGACCCATGCCCTCAGCTGTTTATAGTGGATCCAAATTAATGCTTACATAACAAATTAGATTGTCTGTGTTTATTCTCCTTTTGGGATATTGCTTTTATTGAGAATTGTGTCTAGGACTTATGTGTTTTTAAATTGTTTTTAATATACTGTCATGATATAAATTGGACATATAGACAGGTATTTAACTGATTAAAGTATATATATTTTCCATATAATTTGTTGTTATATAAGTGCTGTGATACATTCGGAGTGGGTTGTGAAGAGATGCTTGTTGGTGGATATGAGTATGGTTACATTTGAGGCATGAATGTTGCGATATAGATATTGACCAAACGGAATCTTTTTGTTCAACGTTATGGGTGTAGGGAGCTCTATCCCTTTGGTTTAGAGAGTCCCCTCTCCTTGATTTCAAGATCTTTATTTATTGCTCTGACTTTCACAAGCTACCAAAAATCAGCTCGGTACTCACTCACAGTTTGGGAAACACTGATCTAGAGCATATTACCTTCCCTGTCAGAACTCTGATAGAGAACAGCTGCATCAGTTGTCAACAGGTACGACATGGGTTCATCCTGGTGAAACTTGAGATGCAAGTTTGCTAATATGGTGTAGGGCTTAGAAATAGCTTGACGGTGCTAGGATGCGAAAAACTTTCTAAATATGTTCAAGATGTTCATTTTATTCTCACTGCTTATGATATGCATACTTGCTTATATATTTTCATGTGGTGTGGTTACTATGCCCATTTTTAGTACGAGATTAAGGCTTTTAAAATGTAAGAATGTTTGAGAATTAAAAATAGTTTGGATTACTCATGTGTCCCTGACACTTCAATGGGACTAATAAGTAGCCTGACAAGACCAACAGCACTGTACTCCTTACTGGGTTAGTGACAGGGCTGCGATCCAACTGGTATTTCTACTTCAGCGTAGAGCATTGAACTAAGTCCTTGCACTTGTGGGTGGGAATCCCACCCTTGTAGATCAGGGAAATCCCAGAATTGGTATTAAAAGGAGTTGAAGATATCCTGTAAAGAAATTGTGGACCTGGAAGGTCCATAACTCCTGGAGAAGAATGCATCCAATCTCATTGCAATTGGTCCATCTGGAACTGAGGTATCTTAAATTGAACTTGAAACGTATGTGCTGCATGTTGTGGCATTTCAGAGATTGCCTTCACTCTGTGGGCAACTAGTGGTACCAGAGAAAAATAAAAGCACAATTTGATGCTATGAAGAACAGGGGGGTCAAAGTAAAAAAGTCTCCAGTATTATCCTGCACTTTATTAATATTCCCCCTTGTTGATTAGAAGTTGGGAAGCACAACAGCTGATTTGATGTGCCCAGCAGTCAGAAAAAAATTGCCTCTTACTGAAGGGGATCCCACAGGCCTCACCACATTGATCTGCCGATTGGAGTTCTCCAGTAATCTGGGAGCACCAGCTTCTTGCTCTCTGTACTCTATCAGACTAAGAGTGGCAAGCATGAGGATATTACCAGCTGGCTCGACCACTCAGCACAGGAGGAAGCATGTTGGATGGGCAGAATACCATGATAGGGTGGTTGGTAGTGGTAAGTGTATGGGCACCCTTAGATTAAGGGAAAAGCCCAATATGATAGGTAACTTTAAGAAAAGTAAGGAAAAGAAATATCTGGAAAGAGCACTTGGCTCAGGGCCGTGGTGTGCTCCTTAACTCACAGGGTTAGGCAGCCAGGAAAACAGAGGTGCAATGGTTCAAATATATTGCCTTTTGCCAAAGGGTTTTGGTCCTCTCTTTAAAGGAAAAACATATGTTAATACTGTTTTAGGTCTGGCCTTTCCCTTGATTTGGTAGGCTTTTGTATAATGTAATATGCCCGTAGATGAATACATTATCCATCTGTGTGTTGTCTGGGCTTCATCTATTGCTCACTTTCGCCCCTACCACTCACCTTTTTGGTTTGCACAAATAGGTACCTGCGTTTAAGTCATCATGTTTATTATGACATAAATATTCTGTGTGCTCATGGGTTTCTACCTGTCATACTAATACAAGGTTATCAGAATTCTTAATCATTATAGCAATTCCCGCACTTATTTTCCCGTGATCTTATTGGCCCATTTTTATAAGGTAAAATTACGTCAGCTTTAATGATGGGAGATTCCAATGTTATCCTTTCAGTAGACATTAACCACAATTAGGACTACAATTCCAATAATCTGTAATGGTGCCCACACCATTTGATGACATCAGATGCCATTCCTCTTTAACACTGATGCCGGCCCCTCGTCTCACCGGAGTGGCTGGGGGCAGGAGCACTGCTTTGCACTCAGCATGGTATGCCTCTTGATGAATGTGTGACTACAAGGGTTCAATTTCACACATTTATGTACGTTTGGACATATAAGAAGGTAAATGACGCCACATGAGTTACAGTTGTGTTTGTGTGTCACCCATGGTCTCTTAAGTCCCTGTGCACTCTTCCCCTCACTCAACAGTACTACCATCTTGATCATCAAAACACCTCCACTCCTCTCATTGTGACACTCGGGAGTTGTAGCCCATACAAGGTACCTTGCGGTCCAAGTGTGAGGAGGGAACCCAATGATGAAGCATGTCACCTTCGGGTGAGTGAGGGATGCCGCCCTAACAGCAAAGTGTTCCCTCCCCCTTTCCCTGTTTGGCACATTACCAAACGTACATGAATGTGTGAAATTGATAATGTTGGAGCAGTATGATGTTGGTAGGGTGGATGCATCAACATATAAAGGTGCTGGGAAGTATCCCAGTGCCTAGAGGGTTTGAGGTAATCTCAACCGGAGTATATCCTCCCTGAGTAGTACACTAATCACAAAAAATACTCCAATTGACCAGCTTGTGGTCAGTGGTGCTTGTTGACTAACTATGCACGAGAAAGGGGACAAAAATAGGGGGGGGGTAAAGCCTCTCGAGTGAAAGGTTGTACCTAACCCAACAATGAATGTGGGAAAAAACATTTTTTGTTTTAATTACCCTCACACACCCTAGTGGTGTCATGCTTCATCATCGGGTCACCCCGACCCCAAAAAGTCGGGCTGGGCTCAACCACAGTGTTGGGAGATCTTTAGATAGACAAAGACCAGGGGGTTTAAATATAAAATATCTCAGGCAGATCCCCAGTTTCCCTTTATTCTTGGGTCTGCCTGGGTAATTAAAAATATCTAAAAATCTGGTCTTGTTGGAGTATTATGGTCCTAAAACCCTGGTGCCGACATGTTTCAGTCCTGGGTGGCCGTAAAGGCCCTGGACTTTCTTCAGGGCAATTGATTACCCCCTATGTGAGGAAACTTATATGGATGGGGTCTCTATCCTATCCGTGATACGAGGGCAGAGTAGCTGCTCCCTGTGGTGTATAACATGTATGTGTCTGTTATCTGCCAAACGCCATCCAATTTGGGGAAGCTGACCGTTTCACACAGGACCGGAAGGATAATGTGGGTGGTCTTCAATTTGAAATGTCACCCAGCATCTCAACCTATTCAGGTTCCGGTCCCCCAGACAGACCCAAGAATAAAGGGAAATTGGGGATCTGCCTGAGGTATTTTATCTTTCAACCCCCTGGTCTTTGTCTATTTAAAGAGCTCCCAACACTGTGGCTGAGCCCACCCCGACTTTTAGGGGTCAGGGTGACCCGATAATGAAGCATGACACCACTAGGGTGTGTGAGGGTAATTAAAACAAAAAATGTTTTTTTTCACACATTCATGGTTGGGTTAGGTACATCCTTTCACTAGAGAGCCCCCCCTTTTTTTGTCCCCTTTCTCGTGCATAGTTATTCAACAAGCACCGCTGACCACTAGCTGGTCAATTGGAGTATTTTTTGTGGGTAGGGTAGATGCTCCTTTCAAGGCCCTGTGTGTGTTATTAATTGACTACAAACGTTACCATGTGCGCCGAGACCTTGAAGCCCATTATCGTTTAAGTTAGGGTGTTCAACCTATAACCATGTTTGTGCATGTGTCTACCATACACATGTGTGTTTTGTTTGCAGTGCAGTGTCACATTTGCTTCACACTGATGTGTGTGCTAGTACGCCATATGCACTATTCTACTTGAGTGCCAATCTCGTTTAATTTATTTCTCTAAATGCTTAACTTCTGTTTGTAAATCTTCGAGGAAGCATATCCTGGGATGTCAAAGTAGGACATACTTTGACCCCTTTCTTTTTTACACTCACTGACTTGGTGTGGGTGTGTGAGGTGTAGCTGTAGGGATCCCCATTGGCCCTGAAGAATGCTCTTGACCAGTACTGGCAAACAATAGGGCAGAAACATATTGGCATATCTAGGATTGTGGGGCAATTATGCATGCACTTCATCCTCATATTGTTTGTATTGGACTGGTTGCCAGCAATCAATAAGGTTACCCTATAAGGAGCAAGTGACTTAGCTGATACCATATAACTTTCGTGAGCACAATAGAAAGAAAGTCACGTATTTTGTCAATAATGGCTTGCAACCGTTAGAATACATTAGATCACAAACATAACCATTCCTGCTAATCACCATGAAGTGAGAGAAAATGCCATATGTCCCTGGTCACCTTTGTCTTCTTGGACAGCACACCGAAGCCTATTCCAAACACACCTTGAGGGCAGTACAGAGAGACAACGGCTGTTGATAATGGCAGATCTGCAAGACTCCTTCTGTAAGCTTCAACGATTGTCCCTATACCTCCTTTTTATACACTAAAAGCGGACTCGCACTGTCCCACATTATCTTTTCATCTACTAGCTGCTTCCCTGTGGTGCTGGTGAACTCCCTGAACATGTATCCTCCTGGTTTCTTTAGTCTAATCTTTGGTTCATTTGCATCAGTTCAGGTCAACAAGACAAACTGTACGCCTCTTCCTATCCGCAGACCTTGGTTGGATACACTGCAAAACCTTGGCAGTACAATTAGATTTGCATAGATTGCCAAATATTAAAGTATCAAAGTTAATGTAAAACAAAGCCATTCAACATTTCTCTGCATTTACATTGTCTTTTGCACTCATTTTCACTAATCAACACGGACACAGCTGATTAACCCGTTCACATCACACCGTCTTCCACACGCTACCTCCTATATACTACGCAAAGTGGTTTACACCAAATTTGCAAAGTATGAGTTGAATTGCAGTAAGAAAATAATTGATGCACATTTCCACACAGTTATGCATTCCAACTGGTAGCAACTTAACACTATGCATCAAAACACGTTTACATGGTATAGTTTTAATAATGTACAGTAGCACATTCTGAAAATAACTGAAGCAAAGTATTGAGTGGAGTTCACTCGTCCAGCACAAGATATTGTTTCAAAAGAGTCGTACTAGTGTTTTTCAGGTTATCTGCGTAGAACAAACCTAACCAGGCAGTATGTTAGTCTTTAACCCCTTCGCTGCTAGGCCTTTTCCCCTCCTGTGCTAAGCCTTTTTTTGGCTTTTTGGAGTAGTGCGCGCTTAGGCCCTTGTAACTTTTTGACCACATAAGGTATCCGCGCCAAATTTGCGTCCTTTTCTTCCAACATCATGGGGATTCTAAAGGCGCGCCCAGGGTTTGTGGATTCCCTTGGAGGGGTCCCAGAAATTAACCAAAATATAGTGATTCTTTTGTTTTTGTCAGAAAAATGGGAAAAACGGGCTGCAAATGAAAGCCTCTGGGTTTTTCCCTGAAAATGGTATCACAAAAGGGTTTGTGGGGCTGAAATCTCCATTTTCTCAGCTTTTAGGGAATGACAGTCTTTTGTCAGAGAACCGAAATTTTTCACTCAGTTTTGGCATTTTTCTGGGACATAGCCTATTTTTGCTATTTTTAGAGCTTTCCACCTCCTTCCAGTTAATGGTAGAAATGAGTTTGAAAGCAATAATGGATCCTGGAAAGCTTTACATTTTCGAAACGTAGACAAAATTCTGAATTCAGAAAGGGGTCATTTGTCTAAATCCATGAAGGTTTCGTTATAGAAACTAACAGTTAGATATTGGAATATTTGAAATTTTGTTGAAAAAAACAGCCTTTTGTCTCAACGTTTTCACCTATAACTTTTTCTAATTTTGACAGCTCTTGGAAAGCAATATACTGTTACATTCGTTAGACCTTCCTGGTTGTGGGGATATATAGGACTTGTAGTTGCACCAAGAACCCGACGAACCCAGATCCAAAAACTGAGCAGCAACTTGCAATGGTATTTTTTCATTTACTGGGTATGGTGCACTTTGTCTTGGAAAATGTATACATGGAATAATCTGTATGAAAGACACCTATGTATTTCTGAATTGGGTACAAATTATAGAGTTCAGAAACAGTATATAATTGCAAATTTTCAAAGTTGGGAATACTCATACTAGCATGACAATTATTGGTAATTTTTCATAAAGATTTTTTTTTTTACACAATGTCTTTCATTGAAAGGGAGAAATGCATGAAAGCTCAATTGGTAATAACAGTTGATTTACAAATCTGAATTACCCCAAGTGTCCCGATAAAAACTTTACCTCACTTGTGTGGGTCGGCCTTGTGCCTGCGACAGGAAACGGCGCAAAATGCAACGTGGTCACACCTAAATTTTGCAGTTACAAATTGACCCTTTTTTGGCAAAGTGCCTACCTGTAGTTTTTGCACCCTAGCTCTGCCAGCACCTAGGGAAACCTAGCAAACCTATACATTTTTGACAAGTAGACACCCAGGGAAATTCAGGATGGGGTGACTCGACTGCCTACCACCAGGTTTTGTTACCCAGAATCCCTTGCAAAGCTAAGATTTTGACAAAATAAACACATTTTCCTCACATTTCTGTGGTGGAAAGTTCTGGAATCTGCGTGGATCAACAAATTTCCACCCACCCAGCGTTCCCCCAGGTCTCCCGATAAAAACAGTACCTCACTTGTGTGGGTCGGCCTTGTGCCTACGACAGGAAACTGCACAAAATGTAACGTGGTCGCACCTCAATTTCCCAGTGAAATTTTACGTTCTTTGGACAAAGAGACTACCTTTTGTTTTTGAGCCGTAGCTCAGCCAGCACCTAGGGAAACCTAGCAAACCTATACATTTTTAAAAACTAGACACCCAGGGGAATTCAGGATGGGGTGACTCGTCTGCCTACCCCCAGGTTTTGTTACCCAGAATCCCTTGCAAACATAAAAATTTGACCAAAAAAACACATTTTCCTCACATTTCTGTGGTGGAAAGTTCTGGAATCTGCGTGGATCAACAAATTTCTACCCACCCAGCGTGCCCCCAGGTCTCCCAAAAAAAATGGTACCTCACTTGCGTGGGTAGGCATAGTGGCTGCGTCATGAAACAGCGCAAAACGCAGCATGGTCGCACCTCAATTTCCCAGTGAAATTTAGCACGATTCGGACAAAAAGACTACCTTTGGTTTTTGCGCCGTAGCTCTGCCAGCACCTAGGGAAACCTAGCAAACCTATACATTTTTGAAAACTAGACACCCAGGGCAATTCAGGATGGGGTGACTCGTCTGCCTACCCCCAGGTTTTGTTACCCAGAATCCCTTGCAAACAAAAATTTGACCAAAAAAACACATTTTCCTCACATTTCTGTGGTGGAAAGTTCTGGAATCTGCGTGGATCAACAAATTTCCACCCACCCAGCGTGTCCCCAGGTCTCCCGAAAAAAATGGTACCTCACTTGCGTGGGTAGGCATAGTGGCTGCGACATGAAACAGCGCAAAATGCTGCATGGTCGCACCTCAATTTCTCAGTGAAATTTAGCACGATTCGGACAAAAAGACTACCTTTTGTTTTTGCGCCGTAGCTCTACCAGCACCTAGGGAAACCTAGCAAACCTATACATTTTTGAAAACTAGACACCCAGGGCAAATCAGGATGGGGTGACTCGTCTGCATACCCCCAGGTTTTGTTACCCAGAATCCCTTGCAAACATAAAAATTTGACCAAAAAAACAAATTTTCCTCACATTTCTGTGGTGGAAAGTTCTGGAATCAGCGTGGATCAACAAATTTCCACCCACCCAGCGTGCCCCCAGGTCTCCCGAAAAAAATGGTACCTCACTTGCGTGGGTAGGCGTAGTGGCTGCGACATGAAACAGCGCAAAACGCAGCATGGTCGCACCTCAATTTCCCAGTGAAATTTAGCACGATTCGGACAAAAAGAATAACTTTTGATTTTGCGCCGTAGCTCTGCCAGCACCTAGGGAAACCTAGCAAACCTATACATTTTTGAAAACTAGACACCAAGGGCAATTCAGGATGGGGTGACTCGTCTGCCTACCCCCAGGTTTTGTTACCCAGAATCCCTTGCAAACATAAAAATTTGACCAAACAAACACATTTTCCTCACATTTCTGTGGTGGAAAGTTCTGGAATCTGCGTGGATCAACAAATTTCCACCCACCCAGCGTGCCCCCAGGTCTCCCGAAAAAAATGGTACCTCACTTGCGTGGGTAGGCATAGTGGCTGCGACATGAAACAGCGCAAAATGCAGCATGGTCGCACCTCAATTTCCCAGTGAAATTTAGCACGATTCGGACAAAAAGACTACCTTTTGTTTTTGCGCCGTAGCTCTGCCAGCACCTAGGGAAACCTAGCAAACCTATACATTTTTGAAAACTAGACACCCAGGGCAAATCAGGATGGGGTGACTCGTCTGCCTACCCCCAGGTTTTGTTACCCAGAATCCCTTGCAAACATAAAAATTTGACCAAAAAAACACATTTTCCTCACATTTCTGTGGTGGAAAGTTCTGGAATCTGCGTGGATCAACAAATTTCCACCCACCCAGCGTGCCCCCAGGTCTCACAAAAAAAAATGGTACCTCACTTGCGTGGATAGACATAGTGGCTGCAACAGGAAACGGTTCAAATCGTACGGTGGTGAATTTACATTACCTTATTGCAAAACTACCTTGATTTTGGGGGGGGGATTCTGAGTTTGTGGCCCGGGGCTCGGTGGTATTCTTTGCAAAGTGGCAAACCCAAACAGTTCTGAAAACTAGACACCAGGGGGAGTCCAGGGAGGTATGGCATGCATGGGTCCCCCAATGTTTTCCTACCCAGAACTCCTTGCAAACCTTAAGAAATAGGTAAAAATAGCACTTTTCCAAACATCTTGGCGTGGGATCGCCGTGCCGGCAAAAAAGTCCTACCACCCTGCGTTCCCCTTGTTCTCCCGAGTAAAAGGATACCTCACTTGTGTGGGTGCCCCAAAGCAGAACACGCCAAAAATGAATTTTGAAAAAAGTAGTTTTTAGTCATATTTAAGTTTTACAAATTAAGCACCCCAGCCTGAGTCACATGCCTTTGGCCCACCCACACAAGTGAGGTATCATTTTACTCGGGAGAACAAGGGAAACGCTGGGTGGTAGGACATTTGTTCCGGCAGCGAGATCCCACCCAAAAAAGTATGGAAAAGTGGGGTTTTTGACCAAAATTTCAGGTTTGCAGGAGTTTCTGGGTAGGAAAACATTGGGGGACCCACGCATGCCATACCTCCCTGGACTCCCCCGGGTGTCTAGTTCTCAGAACTGTTTGGGTTTGGTAGTTTCCAAAGATGCCTGCCAAGCCCCGGGCCAAAAGCTCAGGTGACCCCCTCAAAATATAAGATTATTTGGCTAAAGGTAATGTTTTGGTCTCCACAGTATGAATTGGGCCTTTTCCTAAAGCAGCCGCTATGCCTACCCACGCAAGTGAGGTACCATTTTTATCGGGAGACCTTGGGGAACGCTGGGTGGGAGGTAATTTGTGTGAGCCCAGTGATGCCACGCTTTCCCACACTAAAAGGTGTAAAAAAACTGATTTTTTCCAAGCAAAAAATGAGGTTTGCAAGGGATTCTGGGTAAAGGAACGTTGGAGGATCCACGCAAGCCATACCTCCTTGGAAGCCCCCGGGTGTCTACTTTTCAGAAATGTGTGGGATTGGTAGGTTTCCCTAGATGGCTGTCTCGCACGGGGCCAAAAACCCAGGTAACCCCTCTTGCAAAAGCTGGTGGACTTAACATTTTCACCATTGTTAATTTCACCAGCTTTTGCAAGAGCGGTTACCTGGGTTTCTGGCCCCGTGCGAGACAGCCATCTATGGAAACCTACCAAACCCACACATTTCTGAAAAGTAGACACCCGGGGGCTTCCAAGGAGGTATGGCTTGCGTGGATCCTCCAACGTTCCTTTACCCAGAATCCCTTGCAAACCTCAATTTTAGCAGAAAAAAGTCAATTGTTTCACACGTTGTAGTCTGGGAAAGCGTGGCATCACTGGTCTCACACAAATTACCTCCCACCCAGCGTTCCCCCAGGTCTCCCGATAAAAACGGTACCTCACTTGCGTGGGTAGCCATAGTGGCTGCAACAGGAAAAGGTCCAAATCTAACGGTGGTGAATATAAAATACCCTGAAGCAATATAACTTTGATTTTGGGGGGGGGGGCACCTGAGTTTTTGGCCCGGGGCTGGGTGGTATTCTTTGGAAAGTAGCAAACCCAAACAGTTCTGAAAACTAGACACCCGGGAGAGTCCAGGGAGGTATGGCATGTGTGGGTCCCCCAATGTTTTCCTACCCAGAACTCCTTGCAAACCTTAAAAATAGGTAAAAATAGCACTTTTCCAAACATTTTGGCGTGGGATCGCCGTGCCGGCAAAAAAGTCCTACCACCCTGCGTTCCCCTTGTTCTTCCGAGTAAAAGGATACCTCACTTGTGTGGGTGCCCCAAAGCAGAACACGGCAAAAATGAATTTTGAAAAAAGTAGTTTTTAGTCATATTTAAGTTTTACAAATTAAGCACCCCAGCCTGAGTCACATGCCTTTGGCCCACCCACACAAGTGAGGTATCATTTTACTCGGGAGAACAAGGGAAACACTGGGTGGTAGGACATTTGTTCCGGCAGCGAGATCCCACCCAAAAAAGTATGGAAAAGTGGGGTTTTTGACCAAAATTTCAGGTTTGCAGGTGTTTCTGGGTAGGAAAACATTGGGGGACCCACACATGCCATACCTCCCTGGACTCCCCCGGGTGTCTAGTTCTCAGAACTGTTTGGGTTTGGTAGTTTCCAAAGATGCCTGCCAAGCCCCGGGCCAAAAGCTCAGGTGACCCCCTCAAAAAATAAGATTATTTGGCTAAAGGTAATGTTTTGGTCTCCACAGTATGAATTGGGCCTTTTCCTAAAGCAGCCGCTATGCCTACCCACGCAAGTGAGGTACCATTTTTATCGGGAGACCTTGGGGAACGCAGGGTGGGAGGTAATTTGTGTGAGCCCAGTGATGCCACGCTTTCCCACACTAAAACGTGTGAAAAAACTGATTTTTTCCAAGCAAAAAATGAGGTTTGAAAGGGATTCTGGGTAAAGGAACGTTGGAGGATCCACGCAAGCCATACCTCCTTGGAAGCCCCCGGGTGTCTACTTTTCAGAAATGTGTGGGATTGGTAGGTTTCCCTAGATGGCTGTCTCGCACGGGGCCAAAAACCCAGGTAACCCCTCTTGCAAAAGCTGGTGGACTTAACATTTTCACCATTGTTAATTTCACCAGCTTTTGCAAAAGCGGTTACCTGAGTTTCTGGCCCCGTGCGAGACAGCCATCTATGGAAACCTACCAAACCCACACATTTCTGAAAAGTAGACACCCGGGGGCTTCCAAGGAGGTATGGCTTGCGTGGATCCTCCAACGTTCCTTTACCCAGAATCCCTTGCAAACCTCAATTTTAGCAGAAAAAAGTCAATTTTTTCACACGTTGTAGTCTGGGAAAGCGTGGCATCACTGGTCTCACACAAATTACCTCCCACCCAGCGTTTCCCCAGGTCTCCCAATAAAAACGGTACCTCACTTGCGTGGGTAGCCATAGTGGCTGCAACAGGAAAAGGTCCAAATCTAACGGTGGTGAATATAAAATACCCTGAAGCAATATAACTTTGATTTTGGGGGGGGGGGCACCTGAGTTTTTGGCCCGGGGCTGGGTGGTATTCTTTGGAAAGTAGCAAACCCAAACAGTTCTGAAAACTAGACACCCGGGAGAGTCCAGGGAGGTATGGCATGTGTGGGTCCCCCAATGTTTTCCTACCCAGAACTCCTTGCAAACCTTAAAAATAGGTAAAAATAGCACTTTTCCAAACATTTTGGCGTGGGATCGCTGTGCCGGCAAAAAAGTCCTACCACCCTGCGTTCCCCTTGTTCTCCCGAGTAAAAGGATACCACACCTTAACAGAGTTACTCAAAAGTCAAACATTCAAGCACGGCTATCTATTCCTCAAAGACACACACATACAGGTTGGATTTGGCACGAGGGCGAGTGATGGTTCAGTACATAAAATTTTATTAACAAGATCTTTCAAAAAAATGAAATGCTCTGTCAATAAATAAATGCATAAAAACCGAACCAGTGACTCGCAACTCGTGAGCTGTAAAGCCACGACAAGGCACCAACCGTTTTACAGGCCATTCACGCACCTTTCATACCTGATACAAACCAGACCATTGACACCATCCGAATGGAAAAGCAACACATAACAACAATCACAATAAGGGGCAAGGTACACCCTACTGCAGAAAGAGAAAAAAAAAATTATTACTACACACCCATCTAATCCGCAAGCACACACACATACTGGTTGGATTTGGCACGAGGGTGAGTGATGATTCAGTACATACAATTGTATACGCAAGTAATTTCACAAAAATGAAATACACTGTGTATAATTGAAAGTATGATAAACTGAACCACTGACTCTCAGCTCGTGAGCTGTAAAGCCACGTCAAGGCACCAACCGCTTTACAGGCCATTCATACACCTTTCGTACGCGTGACACATACAAAACATTCACACCGCCAGCCGCGGACCCATCACATTCCAAGACTCACACCAGCAAACAGCGCCATTCAAGGGCCCATCACTTTCACACGCCCACATTTCGGATACTGCAACTACACAAAATGATGGACTGTTTGGAGTGTCACTCAACTAGCAGTGTGTGTAGTGACCAACAGAAAGTAACTACTCACACACCGCCTGCCGAGCGCCAGTCCACCCACACCACCATCCAAGCACCAGACCATGCACACCGCCAGCCAAACACCACTCAGCGCACACCGACAGCCAAGTACCACTCCACACACACCGTCCAGCCAAGCGCCACTCCACACACACCGCCAGCCAAGCACCACTCCACACACACCGCCAGCCAAGCACCACTCCGTGCACAGACAGCCAAGTACCACTCCACGCACACCGTCCAGCCAAGCGCCACTCCACGCACACCGTCCAGCCAAGCGCCACTCCACTCACACCGCCAGCCAAGCACCACTCCACGCACACCGTCCAGCCAAGCGTCACTCCACACACACCGCCAGCCAAGCACCACTCCACACACACCGCCAGCCAAGCACCACTCCGTGCACAGACAGCCAAGTACCACTCCATGCACACCACCAGCCAAGCGCCCCTCCACACACACCACCAGCCACGTACCACTCCACGCACACCGTCCAGCCAAACGCCACTCCACACACACCGCCAGCCAAGCACCACTCCACACACACCGCCAGCCAAGCACCACTCCGTGCACAGACAGCCAAGTACCACTCCATGCACACCACCTGCCAAGCGCCCCTCCACACACACCACCAGCCAAGCGCCACTCCACAAACACAACACCAGCCAAGCACCACTCCGTGCACAGACAGCCAAGTACCACTCCACGCACACCGTCCAGCCAAGCGCCACTCCACACACACTGCCAGCCAAGCACCACTCCACACACACCGCCAGCCAAGCACCACTCCGTGCACAGACAGCCAAGTACCACTCCACGCACACCGTCCAGCCAAGCGCCACTCCACACACACCGCCAGCCAAGCACCACTCCACACACACCGCCAGCCAAGCACCACTCCGTGCACAGACAGCCAAGTACCACTCCATGCACACCACCAGCCAAGCGCCCCTCCACACACACCACCAGTCAAGCACCACTCCACGAACACCACCAGCCAAAGACAAATCCAAACACAACACCAGGCAAGCGCAAGAGCACGCACACCGCCAACCAAACACCAGACCACGCACACCGCTAGCCAAGCACCAGTCCGCAGACACCGCCAGACAAGCACCAGTCCACAGACACCGGCAGTCAAGCGCCAAACCATGCACACCGTCAGACAATGGACACTACACACAAACCAACATCATACTTTAGTTTTTTTTTTAAATAAAAGAGAAACAAAAACAAATTGCAAATTGATACAAATCTACTAACTCGACAACTAAATCTAAAAAGACTACACAAATACAAACTTTGAAACTGAACAATAACTATTACAGAATAAAGACCAACCAGTTCACTTTACCACTCATTGATACTCCCAAAAATTCTTTTGCGTGTGGTACAATCTAAAACAAGCAGGTACACACAGCCCGGGGTTTGAAGGGCAGTCGGGGCAGTACATGCGAACCTCCTTCCGCAAACCTCTTCGCCAACAGACTCTACATCTCCGACTGGGAAAGTCTTTTGAGGGTGTAGGAGGAATATGATCAGAAAAGTGGCGATCTTTCAATCTGGCAACTTCCTCCACCACTTCAACTCTAGGAACACTTGCCTGTTCCACTAAAACAAGGCTGCCTATTACAGACTCCTGAAACTTTACAAAAGTCAACTTTGACTGGGGACAAGATTTCTGGAACACAATAAAAGCATTAAAGGTTGCCAAGTGGAAAAGATGGATAGCCAACTTCTTGTACCAAATGTAAGCCTTACGAAGAGCAGCATACGGTTCCAACCTCTTATCAACTCTGTCAACACCACCCATGTACTTATTGTAGTCCAGTATGCACACAGGTTTGCGCACTTCTGCAACCTGACCCCAAACATTCCGCGGTTCAGTGCTTTCATCATGTATTGTAGTCAACATGTAGACATCTCTCCTGTCTGTAAACTTCACAGCTAGAAGCTCCTCACAACGCAAAGCACTGCACTGTCCCCGAGCAAGCTTTCGACAAACAAGTTCTTTTGGGAAACCTTTACGGTTTGAGCGGATTGTGCCACAAGCAACAGTGTCCACTTTGGCCAATTCCCTGAACAACCGCACACCAGTGTAGAAGTTATCGACATACAAATGATGGCCTTTGTTAAAAAATCCACGACCAAGTTCCCACACAATTTTCTCAGTCACTCCAAAAGTCGACGGACAACCAGGGGGGTTAATCCTGGATTCCTTACCAGTGTACACCCTGAAATTAGAGACATATCCAGTCTCACTGTCACACAGCATATACAGTTTGATTCCATAGCGTGCCCTCTTACTAGGAATGTATTGCCGAAATACCAAGCGGCCCTTGAACAACAGCAAAGACTCATCCACTGCAATTTCTTTCCCAGGATAAAAGATCTCAGAAAATCGATCAACCAAATGATCAATGACAGGCCGAATCTTGAAAAGACGGTCACAATCAGGGTGATCTCGTGGCAAAGCAAGACTATTGTCAACAAAATGCATCATCCGCAGCAGAAGCAAATACCTATCATGAGTCATGACTGCCGGAAATATAGCTGTTGCCATCAAGGGACTAGTAGACCAATATGAAGCCATTGATGGTTTCCTAAGCAAGCCCATCAAAAGAGTTAAACCCAAAAACTTTTTCATCTCCTCCAAATTGGTGGGAGTCCACCGGGTAGCTCTAGCGTGGGGCTTAAGGCTGGCACTGTTCACCCTCAAAAAATGTTCAGCATACAAATTAGTCTGCTCTACAATCTCTGCCAAAAACACATCATCCATAAACAACTTGAAAAAATCAATAGGCAAAAAGTTTTCAGTGTTCATCCTACACCCTGGAACACCAGTAAATTCAGGCAATGCCGGCTGCACCATGCCTGGTGCAACCCATAGGTCAGAACTTTCATCGTCAAGTCTTGCAGCCGCAGGCCGCCGCCCAGCTAACTCTTGTCTCACAACACCAACTGGAAGTCTAGCAGCCTCAGGCTGCAGCCCAGATGTCTCTTGCCGCACAATTGGCACATCACTGTCCTCCACAACCACAGGCACAACCATGTCCTCCAAAACCGTAAACACAGCAATGTCCTCCCCAACCACAGGCACATCATCCACACCAAAAGTAGCTTCATCAGCACTCAAAGTGTCTTCATCATCAGATGAAGCCATGCGTAGAGAAAACTCACTACCTGAATCTTCACCTCCCACCTCTGGCTCAGAATCAGAGTCAGACTCTGGACCATGGTCAGAGGAAGAATCAAAAAGCATTCCAACAACTTGCTGAGCAGTAATCCGGCGGCTAGCCATTATCCTTACAAATAAAGGAGTCTGCACAAACAACTCAACAACCCCAACACTGCGCAAAGTAAGATAAAAATGTAAGACTTTTTCACCAAAAAATAGATTTAGAAAAAATATACAATTCACTTACAAGACACAACTACACTCACCAGCACCTACTCTGCAAAGACACAGCAAATAGGCAACGATATCCCACTAGAAAGAAGAAAAAAAAAACTTACATCTACAGAAGGACACATCAAAAACAAATGCAAAACATGTTTTACAATCACAACAAACAGCAACAACACATACTCGTATTACTACACACTTTGCAAAATAAACAATTACATTACAATTGAACAAAAAAAAGGTCTCTTACCAAACACATGCAACTACAGAAACAGCAGCACAACAGAACCACCAGTAACAGAACCGCACACTGCAACAATCTAAAGAGAAAAAAAAAAACACATTAGAAGAAACGAAAACAACACACATTACAACATGCTATGTCACAGGGTATGTCACAAATGGGGTGTCTGTCCCCAAGGGGGGAAGATTATAAATCATTATAAACGTGGGCCCCCTGGAGCAGAAAAGTCTAAAAAAATATTAGGGCCACTAGGAAGCGACCCTTCCCCAAGGGGTCGCTTCCTTTTCAAATAAAAAACAATCCCTGGTGTCTAGTGGGCTTTTCTGCTCCCCCTGGGTGCAGATCGGCCAAAAAAACAGCCGATCTACCCCAGGGGGGGCAGAAAAGTCTGAAAAATATTTTATCCCCCTAAGGAAGCGACCCTTGCCCAAGGGGTCGCTTCCTTTATAAATAAAAAACAATCCCTGGTGTCTAGTGGGCTTTTCTGCCCCCCCCTGGGTGCAGATCGGCCAAACAAAATTGCCGATCTGCCCCAGGGGGGGCAGAAAAGTCTAAAACATTATTTGGCCCCCTAAGGAAGCGACCCTTGCCCAAGGGGTCGCTTCCTGCACAAAAAAAAACCAAACACAAGCAATCCCTGGTGTCTAGTGGGCTTTTCTGCCCCCCCTGGGTGCAGATCGGCCAAAAAAACCGGCCGATCTGCCCCAGGGGGGGCAGATAAGTCTGAAACATTATTTGGCCCCAAGAGGAAGCGACCCTTGCCCAAGGGGTCGCTTCCTCGACAAATAAATATGCCCCAAAACAATCCCTGGTGTCTAGTGGGCTTTTCTGCCCCCCCCTGGGTGCAGATCGGCCAAAAAAACGGCCGATCTGCCCCAGGGGGGGCAGAAAAGTCTGAAAATATATATGCCAGCCAGAGGAAGCGACCCTTGCCCAAGGGGTCGCTTCCTACACACAATTTGCCCACACAAAACAATCCCTGGTGTCTAGTGGGGCATTCCTGGTGCACGATCGCGACGCTGTGCGCGATCGTGCACCAGGAATTCCGTGCATTGGGACATCAGGGGAGAGGAAACACAGTTTCCTCCCCCCCGATGCCTCAAGGCACCGAAAAACGTCCCCCCCGCAGCACCAAACACCGACCTTGTTCCTGGACGCGCTGGAAGCAAATGGCTTCCAGCGCGTCCAGCGCTTCCTGATGACGTCGGCGCGCGCTGTGCGCGCTGACGTCACCAGGAAGCGTGGGGGGGCCAGGGGGTGGCAGCGGAAAGTCTTCCGCTGCCACCCCTGCAAAAAAAAAAAGATCGCCGCACAGGGGGGGGGGGGGGGGGAGCGCCAGCGCTCTCCCCCAGGGCTGTACTGATGACGGAGCGGTTCCGTCATCAGCACAGCCCAACCGATGCTGATGACGGAACCGCTCCGTCATCAGCATCGAAGGGGTTAAGGAGTATCTCTGGGCCATATTCCAGTGTCTTCTGGAGTTCCTTGTATACATAGAAATGTAGGTATTGCTCGGAAATTATATTCTTCTTCCTATTTTGGATTTTAAAAAGAGTTATTATATCCTGTCTTCATTTAATAATGTCCACATTTGCCAATTTCAGGACCATACCTAAGAAATTGTGTTCAGAAATTAAGCAACCTGCTTCAATAATGCAAAGCTGTTTTAAACATATCTCTCAGCCATATGTGTGCTGAATTGCTGCACGGTATGCCGTTAGAAAATGTTCTTCTAGAAGGCATTTATTTGCAAGAAGGAGCTGTAAAAGGTTTATTGTCAACATCTGGTAAATTATTTTAGAAAACATTTCCTGGAATCTAAGCACTGGTGCAGCCATGCTTAAGAACAAACTGCTTTCAACAATCAAGTCCATTACAGGTCCTTAAGAAATGGGTGTCCATCGTCAGCACATGATGGCATGACCCATGTCAGATTTTCAGAATAGAAAAACAAAATAAAAGTAATCTATTTCTGAGAACTCAAATGACAGAATACTCATTTGATGGAAATTCTGATTAACAGAGACATACAAAGTAATGAACTTTGGTCAAAAATAAGAGAAAAACTAACAAGAGTAATTAAAAAATAACATTAACGAAAAGACAAACCCCCCTGTTTTTTAAAGAAATACTTGTAGTGTAAAAAATTAGAGTATTATTAATAATAACAACCCTGTCAGGGTGAACCACAAAAATCACTATATTAACCTGAGCTCAACCTCCTGGAAGCTATGGCACAGAGCAGACAGACTTAACTTAGAGACAACATGTAGTGTAGATATGCAGTTCCAAAACAGTCGGTCTGCCTAGATTTTGTCCTGTCTCCAATGTCCTTCGTTCCTTGCATTGGCTACCTGTGAGGAATAGAATTGATTTTAAGGTCCTCTGTTTGACTTTTAAAATTCTGAAGGGCATAGGGCCTCAGATCTTGTCTAACTTTTTGTCCCTCTATGTTCCGACTCGCGCTCTGCGTTCCGCTGGCCAGGCTCTTGCCGTGGTCCCACGTTTTAGGCTCTGTCGTGCTGGTGGACGCTCTTTCTGTGTCAAAGCCGCAACTATTTGGAACTCCCTCCCGGTGGAAATTCGTCTGTTGGAGGATCTCATGCTTTTTCGGAAAGCTATTAAAACATTTCTGTTCTAGTATTCCCGTTTAGCTGTTCTCTGTTTCTGGCTGCTTGTTGTGTTGTGCTTCGCCTTGTTGGTGGCGCCAGGACGCTCCTTTGCTGGAGCAGCTGTGCGCAAAATAAATACCTATAACATAACATAACATAATAAAGACAAAACACAACACAAGAAAAGTCCTAAATCAATTTTTTAAAATAAAGCACATTTTCAATCAATTAAATGACAGCATAACTACAAACCTCCAATAATGGAAACAAGAGATATGCATTCTTAAAGTTTCAACAAAAAAAAATAATGTCAAAAAGTGTTACGTTCCAACTGGTCCAATGGTGGCTGTAGACAGCGATTTAAGACCGACAATGATGGAGCACCTGGTTTGACATTTTACCTTCTGATTTAGTCTCTGAAATGGAAGTCTAGAATCTTCAGCGGGACCAGGCAGTGAATTAGGAGGGTTCCAAGAGGTCTGATAGCCATTGGACAAGTTCCCGGTGAAGCAGTTGCCTTTTGGCAGGAATGCCTTGAGCAGAGGAAATTCTAATTTTGTGACCAAGGATGGTCTCTTGCCACTTGGGTTCTTTTGGCACCTTGACCCGGTGAAGTTTTTTACATTTGCACTTAGTTACGTTTTTGGAAATCAGATTCCTCTAGCAGTGCAAGGCCACAGGCTGAAGCCAAAGAGGGTTCCAGGAGTCCAGATTCCTTCATGATGTCCAGCTGAATCGTATTTGCTGCTGTGGAAAAGTTTCAAGAATGGCAAACCTCAATATTCAACCCATTGGTATTACACCTTCGTTGGATTGGCCGGGCAGGCTTGTCCTGGTTCTCTGAAGGTCTTTGAAGCCAAAAAATGTCTATGTTCTTGGTTTCTTAGGATGTTAGGAGGAGTACACTATGACACAGCCATAGTTCCAGGGCCTCAGGAAGGGCACTTGGGGGTCAAGACTCACTTCAGCAGAAGCCGCCACCAGGGTTCGGAGCATGTCCAGTTGATACCAGTCAGCTGGGCAGTAGCAGGAAATGCCTCTTGTAGCTTGTTGTGTCCCTGTAGCTTGAACAAGAGGTCGGCGTTATGACCCCTGGAGCCCACTGCTTTGTCCTGGGTACATGATGGAGAGCAGGTCTGGTCCTTCAAGGCTCTTCTCAGGTCTCACACAGCAGGTTCAGACCTCATCTACCACAGGACCAGTAGTGTTCTGAGAAGGGAACTGGGAAAGCCATATTTAGGCTTAGCACCAGCTTGTGGTTGGGAGTGGCTCCGGCCCCTCCCTAGCCAATAGGTTAAAAGTTCCAGATTAGTGATACTCAAATTATGGCCCGGCCGCCACTTGCAGCCCTCCTGACCTTTGCTTGAGGCCCATTGGTGAACAGCAACACTTTGCTGCTGCTTACTTTACAGAAAACGAACATTCATAGAGATATTAAATAAATGTAAAATATTTATTTACAGGCCAACTGAAGAAAAAAAAAAGGACAGAACGTGTTCTGCACCACTCTCAAATTTAAGAATACTTTAATTTGTAAAAACATCTTGTAGCAAATGTGTAAAAATATGATAAAGTCCATCCACAATTTAAAAAAAAGTGGATTAAAATAACACACAGAAGTGTTTCATCTTAATACATGAGATAGCATCAGTGAATTGAGAAGATGTTTTAAAAGTGACAGTTTTCAAACATTAATTTTGAAATATTCATTAAACCCCACCCTGACAACAATGCCAGTATTGAACTGAGAGGCAAGCTAGTGGTTGTTTGCACCCTTTGGCTAGCCTGGGCTGTTATTATGCATGAACAACATTATAGTTTGTTATATAAAACTCAAGAGAAGGTTTTGTACAATGCATGTCCTGAAGTTATGTATTTCGAGGTCCTCTCATATGGGATAATGAAGAAAAGTAGGCCAAGTGAAATAAAGCAATTACTTAGGATCACAAGTTTGATCAGGGGGGGGAAACTAGGATTGATTCCAGGTTTCTGGTTTCAAATTGTGCAATTCAGCCACTAGATGTACATGCATACCTTACCCTACGCCCACCTCACCAAACCCCACCGACTGTCACACTGCTGGCATCAGTACGGCCATCGATCACACCACAGACAAAAAGTTTTGGCCCTGTTAGAAAATGTTTGCGAGCACCCATGTCCTAGAGGTAACCCTACCCATTATTACAGCATTTCCAATGTCCCACAACAAACAATCTCAAAATGTCTCTCGCTGCCTAAATCCAAGATGGTAAAACCCTTCTGTCTTTGTGCAGAGCCTGTGTGCCCATCCTAGAGGTGTGATTAGGGAAATGAGCAAATCCTCCTCTGTGATCACTTTAAACTAGTTCTGGAGGCAACTCCCTCCCCACTGTGATTAAAGCCTGGCTGACTATGGGAACAAATAAAGGGCCTGTGCAGGTGTAATCTTACATCAACCTATGAAGGGGAGGCCCCTTTGAAGTTAATTAGTTTCCCGAGCTCTGCCGAAATGGTCATCCTGCAAAAGGAATGAAAACACCTGCCCACATCCAAATCTTTCTCTTCTGCTCTGAGAGAAGTTTTCACACTTCATTAAGGGTTAAGCACTCAGAGAGCTGCAGCTGGAGGCTAATGATTATTAGCAACCACAGGCTTTAGACAGGGAAAGAGTAACTTTTTAAAAGTGCTGTTTCATTATTTTGTATTAAAATACTTCACCAGTGAATTAGGCTTTTAATAAATATTACAAAGAGTCCAAGAATTAAATTTGTAGTTGCTTCCTAGGTGGAAATAACATTATTAAATTTAATATTGCATCCCAATATTTTCCTGTGGAATAGTCAGCCTTGCTACACTGAAAATAACTGTTGGGGCCTTTTTACTGTATGGACATGTGTAACATAAAAGTTCTTCTTGTCCTATTTTTAAAGACCATGCACCTTGCCTTATGGGCAGTAAGGCCTACTTGGGGTGCATATTACTCTTTTAAAGGAAGATTTAGACCTCTCAAAAGGGTTTATTTTGACAGGGCAAATTATAGTTTAAAAGCTGCTCTGGTCAGGCTACAATGGTAGGCTCGGAGCCATGTTTACACTTTCACTGTTGTAGATGACACAATGGGTGCAGCAGTTCACTAGCGATATGACATTTCACAAAAAGCAAAAATAAAAACAGAGCACAATTGGGAATGTACTAAAGAAAAATCAATTCCTATTCAAAGAGAAAAATTTCGATCACATCCGGAGGCGCATGCCCCGTGACCATTGGCATCAAAACAGCAGTGTCAGGCGGGACTGTTTGAGGCCGCGTAACTTCACGTTCTGTTTCACAAACGCGGAAGGGATTAAGAGCGAGTGCCGCCCTGCACACCGGTATTTTAAGCTTTAGATTTTAATCGTGAAAAGGGTTTTTGGTATGCCACACTGAGTGTGACCTTTTTGAAATAATGGTGCAGCAATTACCTGCTGTATAGAGATACTGATCATCCTTTGCGTCAGGTTACTTTTATCTGTGGAGGCCGTTTTTGCCCCAAGACTGACAGATTTTATTGTGATAATTGGGAATAAATAGTGTTTTCCTGAAGAAGGTGTCGGCTATAAATACATTGCCCACCGAAACGCGTCGATGCTCTTGAGAGTGGAAACTACATTAAGTCTTAAGAGACAATTATATTGAATGATGATTTGAATGACAACTGTAAACTTATAATTGATCTATGCGTGACTACTGTAGTTTTTCTCTTTGAATAGGAATTGATTTTTTCTTAGTACATTCCCAATTGTGCCCCGTTTTTATTTTTGCTTTTTGTGAAATGTCATATGTAATTAATTATTTTAATTGATTAACATTGTTACTGTTTTTGCATATCAACTTGTTTTCCTGCTTGTACCAGGAAAAGAACACAGAATCTGATGACAATGTTAAATATTGTGTTTTTATTGCTTTTAAAGATATTTGAATACATTTGTATATTTGCATTCCTTTGTTTTTATTTTTATACTAAATACATTTCCTCCTTGTTCATCTGACTGGTGAGTAAAGAGTATTGTTGACAAATTGATGTGTGGTGTGTAACACTTTACCCAAAGGGGGTTTCCTTGTTGACTGTGGTCTTTGTTGGTACCCTACCCCTTTGGTTGCTGGGTCCCTCTCTCTCTGTTTAGAGAATTTGGATACTTCCCAAGTGGGAACAAGGCAGTGCGATTAGGGGACACTCTTCCTGGGGGAAGCACTAAATTGGACATTTTTGCCTCACCTTGGATCAGAAGGCAAAACTCTACTGCACGCAAAGAAATAAGAAAGAGTACAATTACGCATGAACCAACACCAAAACAGGAGTGTGTCAGCCAGCCTCTAGAAATGTGAATTCATTTTACCACACTGATGATTTGATTTGCACATTCTCTTGCTAGGGAACATGTTTAGTGGATTGGGAGAGGAAATAAATTGTTTATTTTAAGTCTCTTGGAAGTACATTATTATCTGGTTTGTACGTATCTTTTTTTTTTAGTCTATTTTTAATATGTTTTAAAAGGTTGGATGTATGGGTTCATTCTACTTTATAGAACTGATAACTTGATGTGTGTGTATCCCTGATAGGGACTATATTTAACTGGCCAAGGAGAGATATTGCTTCGTTAGGTAAAGCCCGTTGGATGTATTTTTGCAATTCAATCTGATTGTTTTTATGTACTGGCAGCAGACATTTTTAAGGTTTTGAGTGAGCTTTTGTCACCTTGATTATAATGATTTGTAATTTTGTGATTTAATGGATGTAGCTATCTTTTTGTCCAAACTGACGATACAGATTTGAGATTTGAGTCAGTGTCAATCGTTGTGTAGTAGGGCTAAGTGTACCAGTGGAGGGAGAAAAGTCTCACCCACCAAGAATAGTCTGTCCTAAACTAGTAACAGTATGACTTTAGTCATAGGCATCCTAATAGTAGGTGCAGCAGCTCATACTCAAATTGGACATGTTGTCAACAGCCGGAATTAGTCAGCAAGAAGTCTCCATGCAACTTTAGGGGTGTACAATACCAGTCACATAATATTCAGAAGAATAGAATTTTCAGTTTAGATTATCTCACTACTCTGCCATGATACTGAAGATGAGAGGTCCAGTGTTCTGGCGAATATTATTTTCCCTGACATGTTTGCCAGTAAAGGAGGGAGGTAGCCATTGTTGGATTTGATAACATTTCGACAACTACTGTGCTATGTATGCCGGACACTTATCTCTTGCATAACATTGGCCCCACTTGAAAATATATTGGGGAGTGGGTGAGTTTGGTAGGGGGATCAATCAGGGTGGAAGGTCACTTGACTCTTCTGGCAATAGGAGAGCTTTCAATATTGCCAGTATGAAGAGCGATGTAGGTCATATTGTGAACGTAAGGTATGAAAAGATTTAATAGTGACACCATTATATAGGTGGTCACCTTTTGTTCTTCATCTGAGCCAAACTAGGGGTGATCCACCCACTTACATGCCCCCATTGCTCCCGGTGGGTGCTAATTGGTGGATCAGTGAACACACTTTTGGATGTCTGTGTGCTAATTGCCGAGCAGTATATAGTGATCTATATGTGAAGTCAACAATTTGTATGTATAAATCAAGAGTACATTGTTCAGACATCAGAGGATATCTGACTCAATTGACACCCATTGGAGTGGCTCATGTGCACCTTATATTAGGCAAGCCTATTGTGACAGGTGGAGTGCTAAGTGATATGTCGATATATGAGGTGGGCAGGAGCCTCTAAACATAGTATATTATTCGTTTCTGGGATATCAACTTTCCCTTACAAATGTATAATTTAAAGATCAGAGTCAATCTGTGCAAATAATGGTTCCCTAACCAGTAATGATAGTATCCTTGGGTGTAACTGTCATTTTAACTGTCTGTACTCTTCACTACATGGATTAAGTAAGATGTTTCCAGCGTGTGAAATCCTTCTTGGTTTTACTCACAATGGGAGTTTAGTTATTTCCTAATATCCTCTCCAGGCCTTTAGTAATGCAGATTTACAGATATGTAAGATTTCTGGGCAACCTTTGAACAGGCTGTAAACCCAGGCACGCACTTGTGGAGACGGCCAATGTGGATAATTCCTCCCTTTTTCCTCAATTGATTATGTATTTGGAATATTTTGAGGATGAGTAGATCATAGAACTAAGGGATGATATTTTACTACACAAGGTTAGCAGATGTCATCTGTGTAAAGAAAGGCTTGCATTTCTCCAAAACACAATTTGTTACCAACTGACTGTGCTTGAATGGCATATTGAGGTTGATAAGGGTTCCAAGAATGGTAGAAATAAGAGAGGCTGGAGTGGCAGGTTGAATGTATACCCAATGCACATTAGAGATGACATTATCCCCTGTGCTTGCCCTTTTGAGAGTCCTGAAAGGGTATCCTCATGTCACCTGATCAAATGCTTTCTAAGCATCAAGAGAAAAAGCAATAGATTTGGTGAGGTAGATTGTAATGTGCCAGTAGAGATGTGCTGGAGCTCTAATAGTATATCCTGATGAACACCTGGTAACAATTGTGAGGGGTGGGTTGACCACATTCCTCCAGGTCATTATGGACGTTCTTTCCAGTCCTTGACTTTTGTTTGATAGCCTAATGCATTCTGGGTGTTTTAGACTTGTTATACTTCCATAGGACTAATTAGACTGATGCATCTGAAGTCGATGATTTATAGGTGAAAACTTTAGGTATGGAAACAGCATCCCTAATGACCTAGTTTAAGGCTGTCACCCTAGTGAGGTGAGCACTAGGTACAGGATGACCCTATATTACCAGGTTGCAAAAAAGTTTGCAAAGATCTTCACATCTATATTAAGCAGGAATATGGGGCAGTAACTGATGCAATGGAGTGGGTCTTTGAACACCTTGAAGAAGAGGAATATAGCAGCATTGCTGAAGATGAGGCTCAAGGTGCCTCGTACGGTACTGCTCTATGGGTGGTTCATACATCAACAGTGTCAAGAGGGATTAGCCTGTTTTGCTAAATTCACTAGGGAAAACATCTTTCCCACGTGATTTGGATTTTGGGAGAGAAAATATGAATTTCTTTGTCAATCTCACTAGCCTTTTTTTCACTCACCTTCTTGCCTCCTATTGTGCTGGTTTCTCCTTTGAGCATATTCTCTTTACCTAATTTGTGATTATACTACTTGTATCCTTCCACTGCTTACACTCAGGGAATTACTTTGTACTTTGTTTTCAATGGGAGTTCATGTGATCCTTGCTTTCTCTTCCACGTACTGCTCCCACCGTTTCATCCCTGCCTTCAGCGCTCTTCATGTTTCTCCCCCCCTCATCTCATCCGTTATTTTCTATGTCCTTTCCTGCTCACTGTTGCTTCACACTGCTTGGCGGAGTTCATTTGCTTTCTCATCCCTCACTTCTCCCTTCCTACCCCATTCCTCAGGATAGCAGGATCCCAGGCACATTTCTAGGAATATAAAGTAGCTTTCACTACATAGAGGAGTTCCCTTTGAACTCCTTGGGCCTCATCTAAAATAAATGATGCAATACAACGCATCCCTGTGCTTTCCCTCGCGCTAGTGCACAATTGGCTGAAACCTGGATTTAACCCAGATCTCTTGACCTGGGGTGAATGTTTTATTTGTCCCTCATTTAATCCATCATTTGTTTATCTTTAACTTTCTAAAAGTGCCATTTTCAGAAATGCAATTTAAAAACCAACTTCACTGTGAGTTGTGTGAGTTGTGTTTTTATATTGTGATTCCAGAGACATCAAATTTGGGTTTTTCATATCTTCCCAATTGTGAATAACACTTATAGAATGTAATAAAGCAATCTAAATGTTAACCTATGGGGCAGACAGGCCTTGCAGTAGTGAAAAACAACGCTACCAGGACATGTGAATGAATGAACGAATCAGCATCATCCCAGTGCTGGAAGCAGTCCAATCACGAACTCCGCATGTAAAACTTCAAAGTACATGTTCTACTGTTTAAATACAGTGCGCCCTGCTTTTGGGCTATCCAGACTAGGGGTGACCTATATGTATAAAAAAAGGAAGGTTTGGGCCTGGCAAGTAGGTTAACTTGCCAGGTCAACATGGCAGTCTAAGCAATGGCAGGCCTGCGACATGTTTAAAGGGCTACTCAAGTGGGTGGCACAATCAGTGCTACATGCTCACAAGTAGCATTTAATTTACAGGCCCTGGGCACATGTGGTGCACTTTACTAGGGACTTATAGGTAAATTAAATATGCCAATTGTGCATAAGCCAATATTACCATATTTTAAGTAGAGAGCATAAACACTTCAGCACTGGTTAACAGTGAAAACGTGTACAGAGTCCTAAAACGAACAAAACCGAGGTCAGAAAAAGAGGGAAGGCATAACCCTGCAGAAAGGGCCATTTCCAACAGGGACTTACACGCAAAATAAGCTTAATACAGATTTATATTGCTTCACAATTATTTTCACCTATCTTTATATCTTTTATATAAAATGTACTGGTGCAAACCCTGCTTTGAATTTCACTAAAGCGACAAAAAAGCGGCATAGAACAGTTGTTCCATGCCAGGTGCTAGAAAATATGCAGTAGACATCAGTTTGCATCTGTTCCTCGTGAAATGGTAAGAGAAGTTGGCTTTTTAATAGCTTATTTTTTTTTTGTTTTTGCAGAGTTTTATATAGCGCGAACTAGAACCGAACCGAATCAGTTATCAGAGCGCTTTACATAGCACCAGTTACGTTACATGAGGACACATTTTTTTTTCTTTCATTTTAGGCACGGGGAGATTAAGTGATTTGCCCAGAATCACAGGGGGGTTTTGGCGTCGTTACCGAGACACGAACCCAGATCCCCAGGTCCGAGGTCGAGCGCCTTAGCCGTTAGGCTAAGGCGCGTTAGTAAACTGCACCAGCTTTCAAAATAGATTTTGTTTGGTTACGCTGTTTTCCCTGGTTCGGTCTTTTTGGCTCAATTCGACGTGTTTCTAACCCACATTGAATGAACTTCTTGTTCTACTTAAATTGAGTTTGTCTAGACACAGATATTTTCGGCAGGTCTAATTACTGACTTGGACTGTGCCTTACCACACTGAGTGGGAGGTGTGAGAACTAGTTTTAAATCCCATCTCTAGCTCACAAACCTCCCTGGTCATCCCACCGATGACAACATATGCTTATTGAAGCCATTGAGTTTGTTCACATATTTTTGATGACTTCGTAAAGCAAATAATATTTGTTAGGATGGACATGTTATACTATTTACATTTTAAAGCGCACGAATGAATGAACCTCGTTCATCTATTAACCAATACATCTATACACGTTTCCAAATGTTTAATGTAGCCACCATGAACGTATTCTAAACATTTTCTTTCAAATAGATTATTTTTACAACTATCATTTTAAGTGAAATGCATTTTTTTAAAGCCCAACCTCTAAGTGATTTGGCAGCATCAACGTACTTTCTTAATATCTAAAGTTTTCCTCAAGTCTAAAGTTGCATCTGGTATGGACTGGAAGCATTTTCTGCTATAGCTGAGACGTGTAGTTGGTCGTTTACTAGAAACATAATCATTATTGAATACACAGAATGTGCGGATCACTTCAGGGTGGCTGCATATGCCTAACGTCCATGTATGAATCAATGCTGTTCTGAGTGAGCGCAGGATTACCACCGTCAGTAGGAAGGCCTGCCTGTCTAGACGCAAAGATTAGGTTTAGATGTTGGCTGTGAAGAGCTAGGTTTTTAATTGTTTGACGAAGACACATAAAGGTGTTCTGAATATAGTATGACAGGAGGGGGCAGCACAGTTTCACAGTGGGTAGGGAGGAGAGCTCCCATCTACCCGAGCCTTGAGGGATTGTGAGAAGAACTGTAGGTGACCGCAGGGTGTGGGATGGGGTGTAGGCAATAGAGATATTTGGTAGGTAGGTAGATCCCTTTCCAGTGACTGTTCTGTGACAAAGAACTGAGATCCTAAAAGTATATGGTCTACCTCCTTTCCACAATATCACAATTCATTATATTCGCCACGTTCTTTGGACATTTACTAACTCGTTATTTCTTAATGTACCAATGTACCACTCTTAGAAAATCCGACTCTTTCTGACCTTAAAAGAATCGTTTGGGTTGTAACTTAAGACCCAGTTTACCTAATTATTTCGCTTCTGATTTTTTGTTTAAATTTTTTCTTGCTGACTTTGAAATCTACCTGCAGTAACTGAACAAAACAGGCTACTGATTGCTGTGCATTAACGATGCAGCTGCCATTTTCAAATTACTCTTTTTCAATGTCCACTTCCTTGTTAGAAAGCCAATGATGTCCACTTGGCTCACATGTTTTCTTCTGTGGCTCCTTTCAAACAAAGCTGTGACTCTTTTCACCTCACCGGATGTTCCATCCCACCTATATATTACAGTGCATTGTAACATGGATCGAGACGGTTCGCTGTGCCTCCTATTCTCACTAAATTAGCCCAAACGATAAGTAAACTACTTTAAAGTACAGGTGTATTTTGTTCAGTTTTTGATGTTGTTTACAGATCCAAATCTTTGTACGCGTAGACTGGCTGCTCTGTGCTCTCTTGTATAATACATTGTTCACCCTCCTGGCCTAATATTGTTGTCCATAGTGAAAATAATTACTGCTGTTCTGTTGAGCTGGATCAAATGAACCTGAAAGACCCCTTACATGATCAAAACTGATGGAGAGTTGTTCAATGCAAAAACATGACCTAAATATTGCTGTTTGAGTCATAACTTTGACATTTTCAGGCAGAACATAGCGCTACATTTGTTTTGATGGTCCCCTATTGGTCTTTATTGTCCAAAAATCCCCCTTTCACTTATATAGATATTGCTGCTTGACCTAATTGCAAGTTATGGGTCCTCGAATATGGGCTGCCTACTGTACTAATTATTTGCTAAATTATGTGTACACACTAACCTAGACAGTTATGGGGTTAAATTTGCCCTCACTTTTCGAGTTGTCCTGTAGTTATTATGCATACACGGCAGGCGCTATCATTGCACTATAATATGAAAGTTGTTACTAATTAGTCAGTGTTCTCTGACTGGATAGCATACTTCATATTGCCCAAAAGATTGCATTCTACATGTTCTCCAATGACAAATGATGCACTGCCTCTTATGGGAACCTGGCTGAACCATATACCCAATTTATTTATTTATTACACATTTGGAAGGCACTAGACATGCTACTAGAAGCAGCTTCAGGGTGCTATAGAGTAAGGAGAGGGTAGGAAACAAGGAAGCTGGGAAGGCAGAAATATTCACAGCTCTGAGACATAGCATTTCAATTCCTGATGAAACAGGAAGCCTTTTTGGATGAACGGGTTAGATAGGTAAGATTAAGAGTCAGCAGGAAACTAGGTTTATCCAGATTCAAAGAAGGCTCATTGAGATAGATGGGCTGTATCACTGTTGGATTTTATGTACTTTTTATGTATGATTTGTTTGTAACAAGCTTCTGTGTAAGATGCATTTTAAAGTGACATGACCAAAATGATAAATAATATTTGATTACCAATTTTATTAAATAGAGTGTTTACAAAAAATTGAGTGGGTATAAATAGTCAGTCAGTATTGGCTTGTTTGTAGTTGTTGAATTTTCAGTGGCCCAGCATTGCTGAGTTAATAAGGCCCAACCCCTGTTGATGGTGAACCTTCTAAACGTTGCATTTGCATAATTGTAATCGAAAACCTTACCTGGCTATTAAATAGAGGTTTTCATTACATTGCAAAGACATCAAACATGATATAACCCCCTGCTCCCAATTAGAAATTTCAGATTATTAACTGTAATAGGAAATCCCCAATGTTACCCTAAGTGAGGGTTAGGCCTCACAGTTGTGAAAAACGAATTTAGGAACGCTTCACTATCCGGACATGTAAAGCTAAAAAGTACATGTTCAACCTTTCAATTAGAGGCCACCCAGTCCAAAGGGCTACCTTGGTCCTACCTTATGGGTGACATATGTAATAAAAGGGGAGTTTAAGGCTTGGCAATGGGGGTTTTATTGCCAAGTCGACATGGTAGTTTAGAACTGCATTAAGACTGCAATGGCATACCTAGGATATGTTTAAGCTGCTACTTAAGTGGGGGGCACAATATGCTCTGCAGGTCCATGGGTAGCATTTAATTTATAAACCCTTGGTGTATGGTATACCACTCTACAAGGACCCTATACATAAATTAAATATGCCAATTGGGTATAAACCAATTTAACAATGTTTTAGGGAAGTAAGCACAAGTACGTTGGCACTTGTTAGCAATGGTAAAGTGCACATAGTCCTAAGGCGAACAGAAATAAGTTCAGTATAATGGAGGGGGAGAGGCAACAAGTTTGGGGGAAGGCCACCCGAAGGCTGACAGGTCTAACACTGTTCCAACTTATTGGACTATAAGAGGTTTAGTGTTTTACTGTAGGCAATCTTCTTGCAGAATTTAATTGCAGTGATCTTTTTTGCTGGAAGCCAATTGTAGGCAATCTGATGGTTTGTAGAGCTTGAACCACTTAGAAAGTTATTTCAGGCCTCAAGACTAGAACGCTCTTTGTGCCATGTATAGCATCTTAAAAGTTACCTTGCATTTGATTGACAATCAATGTAAGCTTCAGAGTGCGGGAGTGATGTAACTAATCATTTTTAGTTCTTGCACTAGTCTTGCTGTCAAGTATTCAACAACCACCCACGCATTCAGCTTCCATCCATGGACTTACTCTGAAGTGGTTGAGAAATACAGGATTGGCAGTATGGGTTTTACACAAAGAATACATCCATAAATACCCCACTTTTATCAAATAGGAGGGCATGGCAGTGTTTAATCTTAAAAGACAACAAATCCATGGCAGAGCAAAAATGGCAGCAACTAACAAGGTAAGCCCAGTTGTTTGAATGTAGTATATGTGTGTACTAGAGACTATGTGGATGCTGTTAATAAGCAAAATTAGTACAATATTGGAAGCAATGTGCCTACACTTGGACAGATTGGAATGATTACGGGATGATACAGTTTGCATTATGTGCCCATTAACTCACTGTAGAAACATGCACCAGGGAGAAACAATTGCAATATGAAAGGAAATCTGTGGGCAGAGAAAACACTCAAAACAGAGTGGCAGCGATAGGATGCCTAGAAATGCCTACTAGATCCAATCAAAAAGAACAAATAATGGACAGAATAGTTTTTTTTTCTCACCACGCTACCCCAGTTTGGAACCATCCATATGCAAATCAACTTCGCCCTGCCCCCATGTAAACAGTCTATCCCGAACTGCCAGGCCAGGTACTCCCTTGACTGGAAATAAGTATCCTGGGAATAGTTTTGATGAATTAACCCTAGATCAGTGACTGGGGGTGAATTTTTTATCTGTTCAGCATTCCATCCATCACTTATTCTTTTAGCTTTTGTTGACCTAAGTGGGAGGGGTATGCCTAGACGTGGGTCCTGTGCTCACTGTGCCACTGTTTTAGGCTAGCTTGGGTGATGAGGGGTGCTACCCTGAAACCGGGCCCAGGATTCTGCTTCCGATCCAGGAAGGACATGGCCTGGCAGTTTGGGCTGGATAGTTTCCATGGGGACAGGGTCAAGACTGATTGACATATTGCTGGGTCCAAACTGGGGTGGCGTAATGAACAAAAAAGCAATGGATTAAACACAGATCTTGGTGTAGGGGGTGAATGGTTGATTTGTTCAGCAATCTGTCCATCATTTGTTCTTTTTGATTGAGGTACCATCTGTGGGTAGGAGCACTGAACATTGATGATTGACTAAGACAATACATATCAGTACAATAAGGGGCCATGCAAGAATGACAATTAGTGTGTCCTACAACAGGGTCGATGACTAAGAAAAAGATGGAGCCTGCAAGTGGTGAAAATGTGTGTGCTTCACATGCTATCTCACAAGACACAGCTAGGCTATTTCTTGTTCAGAGGAGCAGATTTGTGAAATTAGTGGGGTAAGGGTTTTACTGTGTTAACAGGATGTTCGGTTGGCATTGCATAATGACATTCCTGTGGTTGTTGTGTTAACTAGGATCTATGTGCAGATGAGTGGCAGTGAAGAAGCGAGTATACCATTATGTGGAAGAAGGGCTTACAAACCATGTTTACGACGTACAGCCACAGGTATGCAGCTTTCCTCCTAAGATACAGCCATTAATCATCTGGATACGTATGAATTCTGTGTGACGTTGGCAGCCTGTAACATAATTTTTCTTATCATGGCATGTATTTTATGCAGTGCCACATGCACCTAAGTATTAATTCCATCCACACATTCGAGCCCCGGGACACTCCAAGGAGTAGCTGTGCATTTTATAAGTACCCAGTAACATAACATAACATAACACAAATGCTGTCTTTATCCCTGTATAAGCAAAAGAGGTGCATATGTCTGGTAATGGTCTTGTTACTAAATTAATTAGGCATAAAGCATTTTAATTGCAGTTTACTAGCTGAACTGGTTTGTATGTTTATATGTTGTCATCATACCACTAGATGGAGCATTATTTGGTCTAAAACATGCTTCAGTATATTAAGTATGTCCTGATGGAGGCCAGTGCCATCTGATACTGGGGCGGAAGAAATAACCTTTCCCAAAACTATACATAACCCATGCTAGAGTGATATTCCTTTTTTTCAATGTAAAATTGATTACATGTTGATCTTACATTTCCCTATTTCATTTGCTTATTTAAGGTGAAATGGCATCTGTTTGAACATCCTTGGGTTTATGGTTGTCAATGAGGCTAAGCGGATTCACAGCAGATATGTAGGTATGAATTTTTATGTCTTTAAAATTGATGCTCTTCCTATGAGACTTATTTTTAAGTGACATAGTTAAATAATTCATTTTTGTATGAAATAAATTACTGATTTTAACAACTTTATTCTAGGGCTCACTTCATGTATCATTTTTATGTTTTGCCCACATTTGTCATGAGTTTTGTTGCCTCATTTGGGTTATTGCATGAAGGTGTAGTATGGCTTTGTTTCACCTCATCTATTGGGTTTCTTTCCAAAAGGTAGAGTTTTGATGCTTGCGGTTCATAAGACACTATTCCAAGGAAATCATTTTTCTCTCTTTGACGGTTTAAAACTAATATCTGCACGATACTGAAGAGTGAAGACTCCAACAAAATCTTTGCTGTCTTCAGCAGCCTCAGGTTAGTGATAACTAGGAAGAGTTAGAAATTGCTTGCTTGGATTATGGGACTCCTGTCTGATCCCTGTGCTGAACCCTGCACCTACATTATGGGATTCTTACATACCCTCAATGTTTTGCTCTAACAATTGTTTCCTGAGCAACAGCTGTGTTATATTCAGATCCTGAATGAACCTATATTTCTGTTTGGCTTCCTAGGTTGTGGAGCATTAAAAATTGCTACAGGACATTGGAACATGACCAGTCTTCATGGTGGTTCTTTTGGCTATAGCAAAATAAAGGTACTGTTCCATTGATCTACCAATTTACCAGAGTGCATAATTACTACAGTAAACCTTGTGTATGTCTCATTATATAAATGAAAAAAACTGTGATACTGATTCACAAAGGTAATTTACAAGTTAGAGCAATTTTACTCATTTTTAGTATTCATAAACTGCACTATTGCAATAAAGTACACTTTTGTAGTAACTTGCCCTTTTGTGGTAGGACTAGCATTACAAATGGCCATCAACTGGTACTACAACACTCTCCCATAGAAAATAATGGAGTTAGGCAATTCAAATAAAACCCCAGAGGAAATAATGTTAAATTGCATTATTTAAAAAGATATATCAGATATCATGGTAGAAATAGAGAACTTTAATCTTGTTTTCCAAATACTAAAATAATGACTTCTTATTGGAAATATCAATGCCTCTCAGGTACAGGTTGATTCCCATAGAAAGAACAGGTGAGGTGAAGATATCCAATGTCTCTTTTATGCCACTCTTCTTTACCCGGATTAACTTCTGACTAACAGATATTCTTTGCATGGTCGTTAGTGGGTTCTAGGAAGAGTGGATGCTAGCATCATTCCTGCTAGATCTGGATTGATTGGTCAGAGCAACCCTGACACATACTCATTCAATGACTATCAGTAGGGAGTGTTGATCTATTGTTGCAGGCAAAATGGATTTAAACAAAAGATCAACTGAAAATGCCTCTGGCTGTCTATTGAAACTTATTGTGGGGGATAGAACTGCACTGATAAATTGTTGGCTCATAATCTAAAATAAAAACAAAAACATATTTCCCATGTTAAAACTATAATAGATGAAGGTAACTGGAACATTTTTAAAGATTGTGAGAGTTCAATTGAGTTTCAAAATATTATGAATATATGTATACTTCTATTATTGTCCCTTCTGATATATTATTATACAATTATTTGCAATGTATAGAAAAAAAGCCTTCACCTAAGTTCGATTTGTCAGTAGTAGAAAAGAACTTTCATGCAGCATTAATCAAACTTCAGGAGAGAAAATAGCCATGCCCAGATGGTTTCTTAGCTGAATTCCTCTTACAATTTTCTAAAGTTCTTTAATTTCAATTAATTTTTAATTTACATTTTGAATATAACATTTGTATTGTAACACAGCACTGTCATACATGTTGCAATAGTCATAATCACCATCCCCAATCCAGCCGAGCTCCCTCTATTCTCCCTCCCAACCATTGGATGTTATCATATTGGCCTCAGGACATGTCCTATAATACCAGGCTGATCAAAGTCGCTGCATGTGTGGTCTTTATAGGCATTTCATTCCTTCTAGATCTTGCCAATTTTATGAAATTCTTGTACCTAAATTATTATTAATGTATAGCTGTTTTATACCATTAAGAGTGTTGAAGGAACTTTCTCAGAAGCTATGTTAATGTAACAAAAAGTCTCTCTTATCAATCTAGATTGCAAAATATATGCAAAGTTTTCTCAATGTGTATTAATAATTTTATACCTGGTTTCATTTAGCAAGACGTTTGGTGTTGTGGATCTCACAATAGTCCTCAGAGTGAATACAGAGGGGTCATATACAGGGAAATATAAGCAGTAACAGTTGGATATACTGGAGGAGAAAAACACATTGAGATGACTTTTTGTTTTCATTGTTTTGTTTTATTTTGTCTTAACCTAGTATACCCACATTGAATGTATCAGTGTGGATCCAGGTCATATAATTCTCTTCTTTTCTACTCAGTAAGAAGAAAATATGAAAATCGTGAAAGGTGCCGAATAGTATCATCTGGTAAGATTATACATGGAGGATGCCACCTTTGTTTACCTATCTAAACATGCTTCTGCTGTTCTACAGTGCTTACCAAATGTTATGCCATTAGTGCTGTTTTCAGGATTTAAGGATATTATTGAAATTTCCCCAAAAGGAATCCAGCAATAATAACAACTGTCCACCTGTTCTAATCAAGAAACTTACTAATAATATATTGAGATCACTGACATAATATCGATCCAACAAATATCAAAACACAAATATATCGTAAATAAAATATTGATAACAAAAATATCGACCCCGCATACTTAACTATAAAAGCCACAAATATCGAGAACACAAATATCGTTGTTAAGAATATCAATTTTTAAATTTTTACATATATCAAGAACCAAAAAATCACAAACAAAAATATTGTTGCCACTAAATAAATATATATGGTAAAAATATCAATCCACACAATATTGAGTACAATATTCTTGCCAAAAGATTTAATAAGTAAACCACTAAAAAACACTGTTTTAAATAAATCCAAAACTTGTTATATGTGTATTTAATTTAAATAAATATATAGTACATCAACAAAATATTTACCATTCATCCCACAAATATAACATTCTAAAATATATTTACAATAAAAAAAACAAATTACCATTAACTACAATCAAGTAAAACACCAAATTAAGGAGCTGATTACGATGGTTGCGGGACAGCCACCAACAGCCATCGTAGACCGGTTCAACGCACTCCATATCACAATGGCAGGAGGTGTGATGGCGGTTGAAAAACTCTGACCGCCACACATCCGACGGTCTCCATGAGCCCGCCGGTGCAGCAGAGGGCCTCGTATTCCCTACAATGTTGGGATTAAGATATCCCTTTCCACCGTAAACAGGCAAGCGGAAAGGGACATTGTGGGCCCGTAGCGGGCCCCCCTTAATTGCTGCCTTAAGTTGTAGGAACTGGGGGGCACCCCTAAATATCCCTGCACCATATGGCAGGCACAGCATGGTGCCTGCCACGTGGAGCAGGGATATGTAAAGTGTCCCAATTTTGTATTGCGCCGGGTGCTGCAGCCAGCAGCACCCACCGCAATAGAAACTATAGGCATTGCAACCAATGTGGTAGCGGTCACATCATAATACCTATGTCGAGACCGCCAACAGTCTGTTATGTGGTCCTGATTTCCGATAGGGTGGCACCGTAATCAGCCCCAACATATTAATAAATATAAATATATGAATTATTTTATAAACAAAATTATGGAACTATATATTATAAATAAATAGTAAAACACAAATTTTGTATACTATACGAGGGATTAAATGATAAAAAAAGTTCAAACTATAGTAAACCAACCAATAAAATGAAACTAAAAACCACTTTAACCAATAAAATCAAACAAACAATTAAATCAATAATATAAAAGACACACTAATTAGAAGATCTGAATACTTAAAAAAAGACAAACACTGCAAGACGAGATAACTCTGCTGGATTATTTCTGCAAACAATTAAAGAAGAAAAATATACATCATAACAACTATACAACCAAGTAAGTAACCCTTATATGTAAACTAAAACGTAACTGTTATCAAACTTAACAATGTAAAATAGCAAATAATTATTAAGACACTTTCCAACTTTTATCTTTTTTACACAGACCTCCTAAACAAAAATCTACAACATGAAAACCAATAAACTACCAGAAAATATTAACTATCACAAACCAGCAAAAATAAATAAAACCTTTTATTATACATAAATAAATAACTAACGATAAACTTACCTGTTAGAAATGGGGTTTCTGGTTGGCTAGAGTATGCACCTAAGCCAGGCTGAACCCCCCACTCTAGTCAGGGAAAGTCAGTTACACCCCAAAGATAACCTGTACTCACACTCTGGTAGCTTGGCACAGAGAAGGCAAGCTAATCATCAGAGGCAATGTGCACAGTGTTTGTGCACACACTCACACAGCAACACAATGAATACACCATCAGAGAGACTCCACCCAGGGGTTTATAAAAATATGCTTTCTATAGTGTATCTATCACAAGACCACACCGACATGAAACACATCAGTAGTGTAATTAATGCAGGATTAAAATCTCACATTAGATGCAGAGAATAACCATTGTATAATTATCTCTTTACACGCATGTAATACATAGGTACTTAACCAGGTAACACAGTATCTTTAAAAACAGTCCCCTATATTGTTTATTAATGGTACTAGGAAATCACAGGCGCACAGGAGCAGCTGCGCTCCTATTAAATCTATTACATTTTATACGATAATGCCTGTGTGATTTTCAGTAGAGCAGAGCCCCCATAAGGGGTTTGAGCAGCCTGTTGCCCAACGTAGGTGAAAGCCACTGCTTAAGGGTACTGAAAGTCATGTTTGTGGATCCAAGTAAAAAAGTGACGATGCAAGTGATAAAGGTGCACAGCGTGAACGGCGCAAGGTGACCAATATATGTACAGTGGTGGCTCAATGAGTGACAATTCTTAATCAATCACAATTGTAATTTTCAGAGTTTGTAGAGCCAAAACGCATAGAGTACACTAGATAGTTGCGCTATGATGTCGACGGCCGTTCGATCCAGGTTACTCGGGATCGTCTTCAGGACAAGGTTGTCAATTTAGCTCAGTGCTGGATGGGCACCGCCAAGTGTCCCAGGTGTGCGTGGAGACGACCAAATTGGCAAATACTTGAAAGTTAGCTTGTTAGATGCTGAATTGTGCATCGTCAATTGGGGAGTCCAGCGCCTGTATGAATCAAGGCAGCTGCCGTGAAGTAAATCGGGACGTAGCTCACTGGAGCAGTAGAGGACTCCGTGCAACACGAAGTCCTCTACTGCCCATCCAGTACTGAGCTAAATTGACAACCCTGTCCTGAAGACGATCCCGAGTTGAGCCACCACTGTACATATATTGGTCACCTTGCGCCTTTCACGCTGTGCACCTTTATCACTTGCGTCGTCACTTTTTTACTTGTATATATCACTATTCACCAAGTGCCTTTGGGTTGTCACATGATTCTCTCTGTACAGTGCTGCTTTAACTGTATCTCTATGTGCAACTGCTTTTTAGAATTGGTGAATTACAAGCCTTATATAAATCTTTTGAGTCTCCTTGTTTCATATTTATGTAATGCTGCTTGCATACATGGTTAAACTGTCTTAAAACTGATACCGGTTGGGATATTGTTTCTCATACACACTGTTTACCCGATCCCGACGTGGTCTATGGGTCCTAATCCTGTCCTTTTTTACTAGTGTCTAAAATCATGGCATCAGAGCCCCAGTACTTATACTCAACAATGTCTTTGATGAAGGGGTGACTTAAAATGAACCTTTGGAAGAGCGTAACAATCCCTTTCAGCCAAGCCTTCGCTCCAGATGATCAGTAGGGGGTAAATCAGCTCTTTGTGTGAGGGCAGGATACAAATTATACAAATATTAGGTGGGAACTACTGCTCTATCCCCCAGCCCAGGAAGACTATCAGTATGCAGACAAAATAAGATGTATCGCCTGCCACCCCCAGCTCTTCCTGTGTTGTGGCTGTCTAGAAAGTATGCACAAAGTGTAGCTGTCACCCAGCTCAGACGGAGTTAGAATAGTAATTATACCCCTACACTATGCAATACTTACCATACATGCAATGTAATGTTATACATTGTAATGGTATGCGTTGTAAAGGTATTATGCGTTGTAATGGAATGCGTTGTAAAGGTATTTTTTAAAATTTCGTTGTAATGGTATGCGTTGTATTGAAATGAGTTGTAATGGATGTTGCGTTGTAAAAAATGCGTTGTAAAGGTCTGCATTGTAAAAGTATGCATTGTAACGTCATACAACACCACTGCACTGTCCTAAATGTGAAAAAGCACTCTCAGCAAGACTGTCTTTCACTGTAGTAATCATTTTACAGAATTGCAAGGCATACTGTCATGTGTCTAAGATCACAGTGTGAGTGAGAATTCATTTCAGGAAAAAAGTGGTAGAATAATTTGCTTAGTTGATGTGTTTTAAAATATGGTAAAACATGTAGTCATGGAGTGTGTCAGGCCTTAGGACATTTAGTGCTAGATAGTCCAAAGTAGCATGTGTGCCAGGCCTCTGAATTCTAAAATAGTCTCTATGCTGTGTAATAAAGATCCTGGGTGTGCTGTAGAAACTGCATACCAAATCTCTCTGTAGCATGTAGAAATAATTTTAGTGAATTCTCATTTCTTCATTCTTAGTTTCACCTTGAGCCCCTATACTGCCTGAACACCACTGCATGGGAAAGAACCTTTACAACGCAACTTTTACAACACAACATCCATTACATAGCATGCCATTACAACGCAACCATTACAACGTGTGACACTACAACGCATATTATTACAATGCATGTCATTATAATGCAGTTATTACAACGCATATCATTACAATTGATACCATTACCATCCAACACTTACCATTCTAATGGTAATGAAATTTCCTCAATTTTATTACACAGTATGGAGACTATTTTGGAATTCAGAGGCCTGGCACACATGCTGCTTTGAATTTTCTAGCACTAAATATCCTAAGGCCTAACACACTCCATGACTACATGTTTTGCCATATTTTAAAACACATCATGTAAGCAAATTTTTTTGCCACATTTTTTTTAAATGAACTCTAACTCACACTGTGATCTTAGACACATGATAGAATGCCTTGGAATTCCGTAAAATGAGTACTACAGTAAAATAGAGTCTTGCTGAGAGTGCTGTTTCACATTTTAGGACAGTGCAGTGGGGTTGTATGACGTTACAATGCATACTTTTACAACGCACACCTTCACAACATATTTTTTACAAACCAACATCCATTACAACTCTGAAACAGCACTCCCAGCAAGACTCTATTTCACTGTAGTAATCATTTTACTGAATTGCAAGGCATACTGTCAAGTGTCTAAGATCACAGTGTGAGTCAGTATTCATTTCTGAAAAATGTGGCTGAATAATTTGCTTAGTTGATGACTTTAAAAATATGGGATTACATGTACTCATGAAATTGATAAAACTACTTTTGTATTATCTATTAGTAAAAATAATCAACTGAAGTGTTTATATTTTTCTGCTAGGTACAGCAACATTATAAAATATATTATGGATCAAAATCAGAAGAACATTGAAGTCACTTTTGAAATTTCTAACACTTTGATAGAGGACTTAAATGTACCTTTTGTGGACAGCAGCAATGAAGAACAACCTATTGGTGCAGGAGATATAACCTGTGACTTTTTGGATGAAAGTTTGGACAATGAATTCATGGATGCATTAGATGATGTTGAGTTTAATGTGTCAAGTTCAGAAGTAGATGAAGATGTTACTGAATTTCCTGATGACATCATGCTTGATGTTCTATTAAAATATGAAATGTCTTTTTTAATTTTTTTTTATTTAAACCAGAACCAGACATTGGATACACAGCGTTTCATGAAATATACAATAAAGAACAATAAATGTTTTTTCAGCAACAGAGAGCAAAAAAATAGAAATAGACAGAGGCAAACCAGTAACGGTATGACATGACATAAGAAAGTAAAAAGTCCAAAAGGAAAAGAGACATTACTGGCTACCATTGGAAGTTGAATTGATACCTTCCCTCCAACGTAATACAGGGCTCCAAATGTCCTCGCCCAATTTCCTAGCTTTCAATCCCCTGGTAGCATAGATCGATGTCTCGTAATTACATACCGCTAGGAAACGAGCTAACCACATTTGAAAGCTAGGAGGAACGGTATCTTTCCAACAGGCGGAAATAATTATTCTTAGTATAGCCGTACCAATAAAGACAAGTCTTTTTTCACTCCTAGAAAAATTAAGGGACCCATCATAGCCCATTAAATATAAACAATCAGATTCAGGCAGTCTGTGGCCAAATATTGTCAACCAATAATCTGAAATCATACTTTTAACTAAATCGAGCTTACAGCAGCTACTAAACATGTGGATACTATCTGCAGATCGACCTGCACATCTAGGACAGAGGTCATTTTCTCTTTTCCCCCAAGTGTACAGTTTAGCCGGGGTGTAATACAAACTAAACAAGGTTTTGTATGACTGGGCTTTAAGGTTGCTAGACATAAGAAGACAATTAGATAATTCAATACATTTATACAGATCGACATCAGGATTCTCAAACTTCGCTGCCCAATTAGCTTCAATTTTCTCAAGATCGTCCGGGATTTTAAACATAAAGGTATCATACAGGGTGCCAATTCTTATATTAGATCTACTCACTAGGTCCAATAGATCATTATTTGACAAGTCCACAATTGAAATATTAGCTTTAAGCTTAGCAAACAGTTGAGCGTACTTAAGGAAATCTCCGTTTAGCAGATTATATTTTAATTTTAAGTCCGGAAAAGTAGTTTCAAATCCTTTAAACAGAAAATCACGAACTGTTAAGATACCCAGGAGTTTCCATTTTCTTGCTGTGAAATCGAAGCCGATGTTGGAAGTGAGAAACGAATGCCACAAAGGTGTATATCCGGTGATATTACTAATATGCATATGTTTGTGAATCTTTTTCCAGACTTTGAGAGCATCGGTTATAGTTGTATAGCAGCAATAATTTCTATAGTAAGCGGAGTCAGTGTACCGCAGGAACAACCCTGCAGCATTACTCCCCATAATAAGCTCATAAATAGATGGGATTGTAGTGATAACATTGTTGTCAATTAAACATTTAGGATTGATCAGGGGAGCAAAGATCTGTATGAAAGCAGCCCAATGATAAAGAGTAGTATTAGGTATAGCTAGTCCTCCTCTGTCTAAAGGTAAAGACAGCAATTTGTGTGACCTCCTAATTTTGCCGTTTTGCCAAATGAATTTAGACATAAGTGAGTTTAACAGTTTTAAGATCTTATCATCAATAGCTAATGGAATGGCACGGAACAAATAAAGAAACCTAGGTAAGACGTTCATTTTTAAAAAATTGGCTCTGCCTATAATTGTAAGATATAGGCAGTTCACTCAATCAAGGTCATTTTTAATTCTATCTAGGAGAGGATCAAAGTTTAAATTAATTATTTTTTTAATATCTGGACTAATCACTATTCCCAAGTATGTAGCTTTATTCACGACCCTAGGGTCCAAACAGACTATATTATTGGTACACACAATTAAAGTTTTCCCCTTATTAAGAGAATACCCTGAGAATTTACCGTATTCAGTAGTCAAATTTTCGATAGTAATAATAGCCTCTGAAGGATCAGGAGTGACAACGGCTATGTCGTCTGCGTAGGCTAACACTTTTGTTTGGTAATGACCACAGACCACAGGTTTAATTAAATGAGTCTCGAGGAGTTTTAAAATTAAAGGGTTTATGTATAGTGCAAATAATAGGGGGGAACAGGGACACCCCTGTCTAGTGCCCCTGGATATAGTGATATAGCCAGAGACGGACCCTGGTACCTGAATCTTAGCTTTGGGGGAATGATACATAGTCTTGATAGATTTTATAAATTTGGGGCCGAAATTAAGGCGCGACATAGCCGCCCATAAGAAAGACCAAGAGACACGGTCAAAGGCTTTTTCTGCGTCGAGCAGGATCATCGACATCCGGCCACCCGTGGCAGGCATGGAGTCAAACAAAGTGATAACTCTATTAAGAAAATATGAAATGTCACAAGAAAAAATTTATGATTAAAAATTAAAAATGATTTGAGAGAGTCTTCTTGTACAATTGTAATTTTTGAACTAGTACCCAAGTTATTGTGGTATAAACTGAGTCTTACAGCACAGTTTTTATTTCCAGGTGTATATTGTTTGACTTTTAGCAAAGTCTCTGTGATTGTTGATTTCCTATTGTACAGAGGTATTCAAGAGAATGTCTGTTTGTATGTACTGTGGTAAAAATGAGACTATTTGTGATCTTAGACACATGACAGTATGTCTTGCAATTTAGTAAAATGATTATTACAGTGAAAGAGAGTCTTGCTGGGAGTGCTGTTTCAGGGTTTAGGACAGCGCAGTGGTGCTCAGGCACTATATGGGGTCAAAGTGAGACTGAGAATGTAGAAATGAGAATTCACTAAAATGATAACTACATGCTACAGAAACAGTTGCTATGCAATTTCTACAGCACACCCAGGATCTTTATTACTCAGCATGGAGACTATTTGGGAATTCAGGAGCCTGACACACATGCTGCTTTGGACTTTATAGCACTAACTGTCCTAAGGAATGACTTACTCAATGACTACATCTTTTGCCATATTGTAAAACTCATCAACTAAGCAATTTATTCTACCACATGTTTCTGAAATAAATTCTGACTCACACTGTGATCTTAGACACATGACAGTATGCCTTGCAATTTAGTAAAATGATTACTACAGTGAAAGAGGGTTTTGTAGGTAGTGCTGTTTCAGTGTTTAGGGCAGTGCAGTGGTGTCCAGGCATTGTTCTAAACTCAGGATCATCAGTCCCACCTTGAACCTCTACAGTGTCTGAACACCACTGCACTGTCCTAAACCCTGAAATACCATCCCATCCAAAACCTCCTAAACTCTTTCAACACTACTGCACTGCTGTAAACCCTGAAACATAATTTACAGCAAATGCCCCTATAATGTTCAAACACTACTGCACTGTCCTAAACCCTGAAACAGCACTCCCTGCATGATCTCCTACACTGCCCGAAATCTGCTGCTGTGCCTTAAAATTACTTATGGAGTGAACCAGACTTAACAACATATAGATTCTAATTGCTATGTAGTATGCTAGTAGTGGTCTACAATTGTAAATAAAATCATTAAATATGTTTTTTTTTCTTCACAACAGATTGTAATTATCTACAGAAAGAAAAAAGAAAATGCCATCTAAAAGTGAGAGAAGAAAGATATATAAACAGACTTACATTTCCAAGAAAAAAGAAGTACAAGATTTATCTAAAGAACAATGTCTGGAAAAAACAAAGAAAGCTCCTGGTAAGTCAACAAAGGATTTTATAAGGAAAACAACACAATTTAAAAAAACTGTGGACAATTAGGAAAAAATATATATCTGTAACCACCAGGAAAAGCCAGAAAAAAACAAAAAATGATGGAAAAATAAGTGGGAAAGATAGACGAAAAAATCAGTTTGTTGAGATTCGGAAGCAAATGTTTTATAACAGAGTTGTTGGAAATTTATTAAAAAATGTAAAGAATTGTAAAAGAAAAACAGCTTTCTATAAGAAGAAAAAATATAACCAGTCAATTGTGGAGAAAGCGTTTGAATTAAAAAAAACTGTTTGTTTTAGTAATCAGTAGGATTCGAACACTAGATAAGCCAATCAATGTTATGAAGGTCAAAAGTAAGTGGAAAAGACTAATTAATAGAACTAATTTTTGTAATTTTTTTTCTGGAGAATGGAAACATAGTTCAAGTTGTGAGCCGTTTTTTAATGAAGAGAGTTACTTTCAGAGTAATGATTTGTTGCATGCAGTTGACACCAGTGGTCGAGCTTACGAGGTTAAGAATGGTATCCCGATTGAAAAAGAGAAAATTGTCCCTAGAAATGCAGAAGAGGTGTTAGCTGATGAAGTTTTAGGGAGACGTCCTAAGGCTCCAGTGTACACTTGGAATTGTAGTAGTATTTGTAGTGTACGACAGGATTCAATTGATTTTTTTCACAATTTTTTACGTAAGTATACTAAGAAAAGTGTTAAACAGAAGATTCAGATGTTGCAAGAATTAGACCCCTGCAGAGAGAGAGAAAAAACGGGTTTGCAAGGTCATTCTTTGGCTTGTCTTTCTAAAAAAGTATGTCAAATTAGTGAGACGGTTGTATTATGCAACAAGTCCAGCACTTAAGCTAAAACAGTTAAACAGTGCTCTTTTGCATGGATCTGTGTTAGATGTGATCAACATTTGTGAAGAAATTGAGGTTAGTTACTTTGGTCCTGAAGAAGAAAGTGCAGAAACAGATACATTAATAGAAGGAAATGTGGAAGAAAATGTACAGAATTTTAGGACAGAAAATGTTGAGCTAGAAATTACAAGGTTTAAGGTAATTTCAGGTGAAAGGCCAAACTTTTCTTGTATTAGTTGTAGACAAATTCATTATAAAAATAAGACCAGGTTAGTTGATCTATATTTAAAAAGTGAAAAGGAGAATAATAATGAGTGGAAGGAATTTGCAACTTATTTGTTGGTAGAGAATTGTTTTGATTTGGGTTCTGATCAACGTATTTGTAAATATTGTTATAATAAATTAGATGAGAATAAGATGCCTGCTAGAGCTGTTCATAATAATCTTGAGTTGGTTAATATTCCTTCTGAACTGATGGATTTAAATACTTATGAGTCTATTCTCATTCAATGTGTGCATCCATTTCAGGCTATGGTTCGCATGGAGCCTAAAACAGGGAAATTGCCTCCTTCAGATCTACATAGAGGATTAAAGGGAAGAGTTGTATATTTACCTCTAAATTTAAAGAAAAATACTGAAACAATTGGTGTAGAAAATGTGGAAGAGGAACCTCTAGTTATTCTAGTTAATGGCGTTCCTACGAAGAGTAAGAAAATCTGGCAAGAATTAGTGGATGTTAGGAAAGTGAAAAAGGCAACGTTGTATTTGGTAAAAAATAATCAATACTATAAAAATGTGTATGTAGGAGAAGAGGAAACAACTGTAGAAGAGGAGAGTGATTTGCCAACTGCAGAAATTGAAAAAGTGGATGTGTCCAGAACTGAAGAAATTTATGAACATTATAGTGTGCATCCACTTCACTCTAAAGAGGTGATGGGAAATTCTATTGAGTTATTTCAAATGAAAGAAGCAAAAGGAAGTCCCATTAGTCTATGGGAAGAAAACTTGGAAGCTCGCTCCTTCCCTCAGTTATTTCCAACAGGCAAAGGTGGACGATATGATGAACGACCTGTGCAGATTCCTGCATCTGAATACCGGACTTCAAGATTATATGCAAAAGATCCAAGGTTTCGCCAATGTATTCCATATTTATTTCATCTTCTGTTTGAGAGTAACTTCTCGGGACTTTCTTATGCAGTGAACCATATGCTAAAAAGTAAAGTACATTTGCAAAATGTTTCGGCAAAGGACTTTATGGATAAAGTCCAACAGAAAAATACTGTTTTGGAATCTCACCTAATTAATCTCATGGCATGTCAGCGTGGTACTAATGAGTATTGGTACCGTCGTCATGGGGAATTTAAATGTATGCTAAGAAACTTAGGAACTCCTACATGGTTCCTTACTCTAAGCTGTGCAGAGTATGCTTGGGAAGATTTACTTCAATTTCTTCGAGAGGCAAATGCTAACATAGAAAATATAGAATACAAGACACCTGGAGAACTGTGCTCTTTGGATCCAGTTAATGTATGCAGGTATTTCATTCATAGATTTGAAGCTATGATGTCTTTTATCACAAACAAAAATAATCCTCCTCTTGGAGAGGCTCTGGATTTCTTTTGGAGAAAGGAGTATCAAGTAAGAGGTGCTTCTCACATACATATGCTGCTATGAATCAAAGATGCCCCCAAATTTGAAACAGATTCAGAGGACACAGTCATGAGTTTTATTGAACAATATTCTACATGTGCTTTACCCAAAAGTACAGTAGAAAATAATTTAAGACATCAAGTCTTATGGTTTCAAACCCATTGTTTTGGAAAATACTGTCGTCGAAAGTACAAATCTAAGGATAAGTTCTACACAAAATGTCGATTTGCATTTCCACGTCCAGTATTATCAAAAGGAAGAGTGAACAATTTTATGTCATCTTTGCGACATACTGTCACAAGAAAATCACCGAAAAATACCTACAACTTAAACAGAAATGAAGACTCAAAATACATAAATGACTATAACCCAGTCATTTTGTCCATGTGGAATGCTAACATGGATATTCAATATGTTGCAGACAACTCGATTGCTGTGGCTCGATATGTAACATCTTACATTACTAAATCTGAAAAGACGGAACTAAAGGAAATGTGGGAAGAAATTTCTCATGAAAGGAGCCTAAGTAAGAAATTGTACAGCTACAGTTTGAAGATGTTGTCTCATCGAGAAATCGGAGCATATGAATGTTCAGATCGTTTATCATCTGCAAGTCTATACTCCAAATCTAGAACAATCATTTGGATGAGTTTAGGTTTTGCAAGAACACAAAATCGAGTTTTGAAATCTGTACAAGAAATTGAGTATTTAGCAGAGAGAGAACCAGACAGTACAGATATTTTTAAGACAAATATGTTGGACACATACTATCCAAATAGAAGTAATCATCTTGAGAACGTTTGTCTCTATTAAGTACTGCAAAGCTATACTTTTAAGAAGAATATTACAGAAGATATCAATATAGGAGTATATGCTGTGATTGGATCTGAAGGATGTTTAGTGAAATAAAGAAAAGGATATTTGATTAATCATCGAAAACTGAGTTGCAAAACTGCTGACAAAAGGGAATTTTACTATTTAGCTCTTTTTCAACTCTTTACGCCATGGCGAACAGAACTGGAACTACTTGGAGATTTTGACAGTTATGAAGATTCATTCAACCAACTAAAAATACTATAGAATGTCCTGCTTTTACTAATTATCTGAAAATGTTGAACGACGAAATACAGCAAGAAGCTACAATTGCAGCAGAGATTGCTAGAGACAGTTCTCAAGACAGTCAAAGTTCTCCTTCGTGGAGTCAGGATCCACTACGAGAACCAATTATTCAAAATGAAGCAGCGACTGCCATGGATGCGGTGGAAACAGCAATGCAACAAGCTCAAGAGAATGTAATAAACTTAGAAGAATTGGAAAAACAACTAAATGTTGAGCAAAAACAAATATACAATCAAGTGACTGAACAGATTGAGCATGGTTTATATCACGAGAAAAAAGAGTGCTCATGTACGTCATTTAAACCTGCCCGACTGTATGTGAATGGAGAAGCAGGAACTGGAAAAAGTTTTCTAATTAAAGGAATTGCAACTTATCTACAGAAAAGAACTGAGTCGTCACTCTCTTGTGTTGTTACTGCTCCAACTGGGTTGGCAGCACATACCATTAAAGGGATTACTTTACATCGTTTATTGATGCTGCCAGTAGAGCATGAAAATAAATTAGAATACCACAAGCTATCTGGAGAAGCTTGTTGTGAGGCTTCTAGAGTCTTGAAAAAAATGAAACTTCTCATTATTGATGAGGTAAGCATGGTAACAAATTTAATGCTTGCCTTTGTGCATTTAAGAATGCAACAAATCCTTAAAATAGAGTATGATGTGTTATTTGGAGGCAAACACGTCATAATTTTTGGAGATCTACTACAACTACCTCCTGTGAAAGGGCAGCCAGTATTTAAAACAGTTACACATGAAGACACCAGAAAGTGCCTGGGAAGCATTGGAAATGTAAATATTTGGTCATATTTCGAATATTCAGAACTCATTACAAATATGCCACAGGCAAAGGACGCTGATTATAAAAGTATTCTTGAAGATATAAGAATTGGAAAAGTGAGTGAACATGGCAAAGAAGCTTTACAGGCACGGTTACTTACAAATTTGTTTACAGACGAAAATATTCTCCCAGAGAATATATATAGAAAAATTGCAGAAAAGAAATCAGTGATATTCTTGATGCCAACTCTGCAAGAATGTTCAATATTCAATGAAAAAATGCTAAAGTTAGAAAATCAAGAAATTATAAAACTGGAAGCTATTGATAGAATAGAGCATGAAAGAGCTACTATTATTTTGTCTGAAAAGTTGAAGTCAAAATTGGATTCTTTAGAAAAATCAATATCTAAAACTGCTGATTTAGAAAAGAATCTATATGCATGTATATATTGTCGTATAATTTTACGACGTAATTTGCATTTTGAAAGAGGTTTAGTAAATGGAGCAATGGGTAATGTTGTTGATTTTGTGAATTATCCAAATAGAGATGACATTGAATTTTTGAAAATCACATTTGATGAAATTGAAGAAGTACAACAATTGAGTCGTTGTTAAACTCGATTTTTGCTTGTAAAAGATTTATATGTCCGCCGAAAACAGTTTCCTGTTTGTTTGGCATATGCGGTGACTATTCATAAATCTCAAGGTTAAGTGTAGATAGTGCTTTGGTGAATATTGGAAGTACTGTGTTTAAAGAGGGTATGGCATATGTTGCTTTATCTCGAGTCAGAACTTTATCTGTATTATACCTGATTGATTTTGATGGCACAAAGATTAGTGCAGATGTAAATTGTGTAAGAGAGTATAATAGGTTAAGAAGAGAACATGTTCCCAATTTACCTCAATATCTAGTATTTGAAAAGCGTCTGGTAAGACGAAAAAGAAGATATGAGAAAAATTGTAGCGAGGTTGCAGAGAAAAGAAAAAAACTAGATGAACCAGTGATAGTAAGCAAAAAGAAAAAGGATTCTATTGAAGAGGTTGTTGGTTTTTCAGTTTGAAAACAGTTCTGGTGTCAACTGCTATGCTAATGTAGTGGTTAATGTTGTTTTTTTTCTTGAAACTTTACTACAGCAAATTGTTGAAAATCAGGACAAAAGATTTTGTTGTTTGTTGAATTCTGTGTTTGAAAAATGTAGTAGTGATAAAACTGAAATAGAAAGTGTTTCTGATATTCAAAATGTTTTAGACATATGGTCTGGTTTAAATCAATTTTCACAGAATATTCAGCAAGATTGTCAGGAATTTCTAATGTATATGCTTGTTGTATTGCAAGATGAAGGTATAGAAATTGAAAATCTTTTTGGCCTTTATTATAAATGGCAACATGACTGTGACAATTGTTCGTTTTCAAGTAGTACTGAAATAGACACTGAAAGATTCATATATTAGACTCTACCAGACTGCAAATCAATGTCTTTTAATAATCTAGTTAGAGAAGCAAATCAAAACATGGTCTGTACCCAATGTAACTCTCAAATGTTATCAACAATATTTATACAAAGATATGGACAGTATGTCATTTTAATGCTGCAACGATGCAGACCTGATGGAAGAAAACTGACAACTTTAATAAAAAAATTGTGGCTTCTCAACTATCAATATTAGGAAAAACTTTTGTAACTGTAGCAATTATTTTCCATGATGGTCCTTCGTCAACATCAGGACATTACACTGCTTATTTAAAATGTACGAATGGCTGGACTCATTGTAGTGATACTCAATTGATTTTTAAACAACGTTTGCCTTATGACTTACCAAATTCTTACCTAGTGTTTTTACAACCCAAATGTTAGGGAAAATAATTGGCCTGGGAAAATTACTGCTGTTAAGAAAGGGTAGTCTGGTGTTGAAAAGTACTTTGAGAGTGAGGGTGATGAGGTTCAAAAAAATCTTGTAGTTGACGTAGAGGTAGTGTAAGTGTATCAGATAGTGGGTGCTGTGGCTATCGCAGGAGATGTTAATCATCAGTGAGGCAGAGGTGTTTTAGATTTGTTGTAGTTGTTGGAGATGTTGCTGACATTTTTCATTTCCTTGTAGAGGTTTCTTTTAATGGTATACAGCTCCTTGGTAAGATAAAGGATGAGAAGAGTGTGATCGGCATACCAGATGATGTTGAGGTTCTGATAGATTGCTAGTTGTTTAAGGTTCTATGTACATGATAAATAGCATCAGGTGGAGTAATAACCATTGTTAGATGGTCCAAAAGATGTTGGTGCTTTTGATTCAGAAGGTTGGGAAATGGACGGTTAAGAGTACTATTAAGTAACTTCCAAACTAAGGATTTCACACATACTATTTGGCCATGAGGAAGGGTATCTGAAACAAAAAATGACTATTTCGGGTAAATGTTGTTAGCATATGTTTGTACATAACTTTATTTAGTGTGTATAAGAAAGAAGTAATAATGTTTTGTTACTTTGTGATTGTTGGTCATTTTTCTTACTTACGTAAAAAATTGCTGTTCGAAAAAGACATTTAAGATATGTTTTTTTCTAATTGTTACATTCTTAATGAAAATGTTGAATGAGTTTTTTAAAGACAATCTTATTTATTGTCTTTTTTTCCCGCTGTTATATGATGAGTACTATTGAACTCACTGTTTTCAGCGAAAATCAATATATTCTGAGAACAGCAAAATAAAGTACATAACGTATTGTACAAATTATTTTGTATTGTGAAATATATATTATAACTCAATTTTTTCTTCTCTTCCATCCGTCTCTAAGGCTCTTCCTGTGTCTCAGTCACTATAACTGACTTACTCCCTCACAGTTCCTCACTCTCCCTCTATTTGTCTCTCTCACTGTCTCCCTCTCTCTCCACCAGTCTTCCTTTTGCTTCCTCTCTCTTTCTATAAATCCTTCTCTCTCACTTACTCCTTTTTCCATTCTCTTAATATGCTTCTTTTTCCAACACTCCCCTTCCCTCATCCTTATATCCCTTCCAACACTGTCACTGCCCTTCACTCAATCTTAGTGCTCTTCCCCCACTTCATGTTCTCCTCTCTCTGCATCACTCCCATTTCCTTTCTCCTGCTCCTATTCCCTCACTCCTCCTCACTCTCTTTCACTCACTCCATCCGTCAATACCCTTCCCTTGTTCCCATTTCCTCATTCCCTTTTGGTAACTCTCATTGCTTTAGTCTCTCACTCCCCTTTACTCCATTTCTCTCTCTTTCTCTCCCTCTGTCTCACTCAGTCTAGCCACTTCACTCCCTGTCAGTTACTCGCTCTCCCTCTCTTTCTCTCTCACTCTCTCCCTCTCTCTCTCCCTCACCCTTCCTTTCTTTCCCTTTGTGTTTCCTTCACTCCTACTTCCTTTTGTATTATGAAATATATATAATAACTCTATTTTGTTTTGTCTTCCACAGATACTATATTTATAAAAAAATGTACTATTAACTTGTCATTATTTATAAGGTAAGTATAACAAACAAAAAATACTTTTTCATCATTCTCTTACTTCTCTTTCTCTCTTTCCCATTCTTTAATCTCTCTCTTACTACCCTTCCTTTACTCATATTACTCTCCTTTCCTCATTCTCATTACTCCACTTCATTCACCTTTACAGTCCTTCTCTCACTATCAGTACTCTTTCTTCACCCTCACTCATGTTATCCAACTACCTCTTTCCCCTCTCTGTCCCTCACTTCTCTTTCCTATCTTCCTCCATTACTACCTTTGTCTTGCTCTATCCATCAGTCTCTTCTCATTCCCACTTACTCTTTCCTTCACATCATCTCTCACTCACCTTCACTCACTCCTCTTCTCTCACTCCCTCACTCCCTTTCGCTCACTCACCTTCCTTTATTCTCTACCTCACTCCCCTTTTCCTCCATCCATCTCTAAGTCTCTTCCTCTGTCTCAGTCAGTATAACTGATTTACTCCTTCACACTTCCTCACTCTCCCTCTGTTTGTCTCTCTCACTGTCTCTCTCTCTCCACCAATCTTCATTTTCTTTCCTCTCTCTTTCCATAAATCCTTCTCTCTCACTCACTACTTTTTCCTCTCTCTTAATATGCTTCCTTTTCCCTCCCTGTCACTGCCCTTCACTCAATCTCACTCTTCTTCTCCTACTTCATATTCTCCTCTTTGTGCATCACTCCTATTCTCTTTCACCTGCGTCCATTCTCTCACTCCCCCTTATTCTCTTTCCCTCACTCCATCCGTCAATCCTCTTCCCTTACTTCACTTTCCTTTTTCAGTTTTGCAAACTCCCACTCCTTCATTCTCTCTCATTCCCCTTTCATCACCCTCATACCCCTTCTCTCACTGTTAGTGCCTTTTACTCACCCTCAGTACTTTTCCCTCATTCACCTTCCCTCACTGCCCTTCCTTCACTTCTCTTTCCTCACTGCCTCACTTCATCTCACTTACTCCCCTTTGCTTATTCCTTCCCTCACTTTTTTTCATCCATTTTTCTCTCCCTGTCTACCTCTGTATCACTCCCTCTCACTGGATCATTCCTTCTCAGTTCCTTGCTCTCCCTCTCTCTCACTCTGTCCCTGTCTCTCCCTTACCCTTAAACTCCTTCCCCCTTTCTTTCTATCACTCCTCCTCTCTTCCTCACTCACTTTCCCTTTCTCTTAATGTTCTTCTTTCTCCCTCATTCATCTTCCCTCTTCCTCATACTCCTTCCCTAACTGTCACTGTCCTTCACTCACCGTCACTCCCTTTCCCACTCTGCACTTCATCCTATCTGTATTTGTCACCCCTTCACTTTCCCGCTCTCTTTACTTTACTCCCCCTCACTCTGCTTCTCTCACTCCCCTTCCCTCACTCTCCTTCCTTTACTCCTTTTTCCTCACTCCCTCACTCTATCTCACTTACTCCCCTTCGTTCACTCCCTCGCTCACTTTTTTTCATCCATGTTTTGATCCCTGTCACCCTCTGTCTCACTCACTCTAACTGCCTCACTCCTTCTCAGTTCCTTGCTCTCCTTCTCTCTCACTCTCTCCCTCGCTCTCCTTTATCCTTAATCTTCTTTCTTCTCTCTTTCTATCACTCTTCCTCTCTCCCTCACTCACTTTCCCTCTCTCTTAATTTTCTTCCTTCTTCCTCATTCCCCTTCCCTCACCCTCATACCCCTTCCTTAAGTGTCACTGCCCTTCACTCACCGTCACACCCCTTCCCCCACTCCACTTCCTCCTGTCTGTATTTCTCACCCTTTCACTTTCCCGTTCCCTTTTCCTCACTCCCCCTCGCTCTCCTTCTCTCACTCCATTCCTTACTCCCCTTCTCTCACTCCCCTTTTCTAACTCCCTCCATCCCCTCACTCCAGTTCTCTCTCCCTCATTCCCCAACTCTCACTTTTCCTTACTCCCCTTTATCGCAACCTCATACCACTTCCGTCACCGTCACTCCACTTCTCTTACCTTCACTCCCTTTACTCTGCTCTACTTCTCCCTTTCCATCTCTTACTACCCTTCCCTGTCTCTGTTCCATGCTCCCCTTTTCTCACTCCTCCTCCCTCACTTTCCTTTCCTTACTGCCCTTCCATTACTGTTTCTCTCCACTTACCTCACTCCCCTACCCTTAGTCCCCTTGTTTCAGTCACTCTTTGACTCCTCTTTCCTCACTCACCATACTACCCTTTCCTCACTTATTCCCTCAGTCCCTTCCTCTCTTACACTCAGTCATTTCAGTCATTCATTTATACACTACACATTCATTCAAAAAAAGTATGACACAGTATATAAGAGATATAGCTCTTCTTGGAGAAGTGAAGTTAGTTCTGAAAATAAATTCTTTTTGTCTTTTTTGTTTTGTATTTTTTTTGTACTTTTTTAACAATTTTATATTTTTGGGGGATTTTTTTTAAACAAAAAAGTAACCAGGTAACGAAAAAGTGTTCAACAGGAACAAAAATAATAAATGAAAAGAATTAAGTGCGGCGGCATGTGTGCTGTGTAATCTTTATATCTATTAAGTCCACACTCTGCTCATCATAGCACAATATCTCATTGCACAAATCGCATGTATTGTGCACTTTTGAAAAATTTGGCCGGATGTCAAGCACTCTTGTGGATGGCGATGCTGCTCCAGATGAGGTGCTGGGGACAGCAGCTAGAACTTCAGTTGCCAGGGCTCTCGTGGACGCGCGTGCAAAGTTGTTTGGATGCACGTTCCTGACATGCCGCATCATGGTGTGGTTGCTAAATGAATATTTCTTTGTAGGGTTTCCCCTCGACAGCACACTTCCACAAATAGTGCACCTCACCTTTGGAGCATTGACTTTCTTTTGCCCCTCAGGAAAAGTAAAAAATTGCTAAATGAAGGACTCCTTTACCTTCTTGGGACGCGGCTGCTCTTCCACCAAGTCATCCGAATCAGAGGAATCCTGTGGCTGCTGTTCTGCCATTTTGATGTAAAAAAGCTCCAACAAAGTAGAGATCCTTCTCTCAGGAATCCAAAGGAGATAGTGAGGGAAGTGGGTGGGGTTTTTCAAGATTCTAGAAACGAAACTTCTATAAACCAATCAAAAGTGTTGTTTTCATGTCACATGACTTTGCGTGCGCGCGTGCGTGCACCATGTGCGCACGTCTGTTGCGCACGTCCGCGACCGTTGCATATAAAAGACTTTTTACCCGATTTTTGTAAAAGCTTTTAAAAACGTGAAAAGGAGGCAGGGAACAGACTCCTTGACCCCCTAGGTCTTCTCATGGAGTTCCTGAAGGATCCCGAAGGGCAAAAAAAACATTTTATAAAAAAAAAATTAAAAAATGACAAGGTGCGCGCACGTTGCTCGCACCCTTCGAGGCAGAACTGAGTCAAAAACAAAAGTGAAGAGTGTGAAAAGGGGGCAGGGTAGAGACTCCCAGACCCCCTAGGCCTTCTCAGGGGGTGTCTGAAGGACCCCGAAGGGCAAAAAAAACATTTAAAAAAAATTACGAGGTGCGCGCACGTTGCGCACACGTTGAAAAAAAGAAAATACTTGACAAATTTGACTGTTTATATTTTGATTAAAGATGTAGACTATACTGTTTAACTTTATCCAAATCATAAAAACTAGCTGTGCCATTGCATATTACAGGATACATTCAATGTATTACAATATACAGAGGCAGTTTGTTGGAAAATAAATATATAAAAAATATAAAAATTGATACAGAAATTTGCATTTTAAAAACCTTGGAAAGTCAAAGAAAAACCCATAGGTTTCACACATGTTATATTTAGGGATTAGCACTGAAAAAACTTTGTACAATCACTGAAAAAACATAGATTTCACACACGTTATAGTTAGGAATTAACATTATAAAAAACTTAGAAATTCACAGAAAAACAATACGTTTCACACACATCATAATTAGGAATTAGCATTTAAAAAACCTTGCAAATTCACTGAAAAAAACATATGTTTCAGGCCTGATATAGTTAGGAATTAGCATTTAAAAAACCATAGAAATTCACTAAAAAAACTGTAGATTTTAGAGGTGTTATAGTTAGCTGGACATTTCACTCATACAAAACCATTGAAATTCCTCCGATATAGTTGGTTGTACTAAATATATCTCGCGCGCCCGAAATCCACTGCTGATGATGTCACATATTACATCATTCATGACATGGTCAGTGACATCACTGATGACATCTCAAATGACATCACTGATGACATCATCCAGTGAATGTGGTTTGCTTTGTTATTTAAATATGTATTATATATATAGCAATTTGCATTGAAGAATGAGTGGATATATAAATATAAATATCTGAAACCGCAGCTGTGCTCGAGCTTGGGTGCAGCAATTTTTGGACTGGTCGCGCGTGCTGTAAGCCTTACATAGCAGCGGAGTGTGAATGTGACATTTCCCAACCCACTTGGGTATTTGATGAACTTTATTTATTTGGCATCGTAGAGCAACTCATTAGAGGAATACCTTGAAGCACTACAGAAACCATCATGCAGAGTGGCTGTCTACGCCCACTGGGGCGGGTCTCATGATTTAAATCTGGTGCTTACCTGCTCAACGTTTGCCGCATGTTTTAGCCTGTGAAGAAGTGCGATGGTAGCACGAAACGCGTCGGCTCTAAGAAAAAGGTGGTGATATCGTATCTACTTTTGCTGCTCCTTACATGCAATAAACAATAAACGCAAAAAACAGCTACCAGTATGGAGGCTTCTTTTTGAGGGGGCAACTCTTTATATATATATAAATATATATATATATATATATATATATATATATATATATATATATATATATATATATATATATATATAAAAAAAATATATATATATATATATATATATATATTACCTACTGGCGGTCGCCAGTAGGTATATATAGTTAGGATTTTTTCTCTATGGGTTTTTTGAAAATTCTATGTCTAATAACTTTGGCGTTTGTGGACGGAATTGGCTGAAATTTTCAGGAAAATGGCACATTTCTGTTTCTGAGCAGCCCTTGAAAATTTGGGGGGGGTTCGTCCAGTGGGGGCCGAGAAAAAAGGGGGGTCCCAAAACGTGTTTTTAACATTGAGTTTTCCATAGGGCGGTTGGCCTCACTTTTAGCCCGAACGGCTGAATGGATTTGCACGAAACTTGGCAAAATTGTAGGGACTGGTAGCCCGATGTGCCTTTTGTAGGTCTCAATATATGTGCTCCAGTGGATTTTGAGAAATTAACGTTTAAAAAAAGATATATATCTGTAACAGCGGACCGGGCAGCGGCCCAGGACGCGTACTTGTCGCGCAACGGAGCTTTGTGAAGCGAAGCTGATTGGTTCTCCGGCGTCTGTCAACATTCCAAACAGTCCGTAGCGGCCGCCATCTTGTCTCTCGGTAGGATCGAGAGACAAGAGGAGGCCGAAGCGAAGGGGCAAATGACCATAAGGGGGCATAGTACATTGTCGCTCACCCCCTAGGTTTGATGTGGAGGTTTTAAAAAGGCCCCGCGGGGCAAAAAAAAATAAAAATAATAATAATCGAACAGCTGAATGGATTTGCACGAAAGTTGGCAAAATTGTAGGGACTGGTAGCCCGATGTGCCTTTGCTAGATCTCAATATATGTGCTCCAGTGGATTTTGAGAAATTAACGTTCAAAAAAAGATATATATCTGTAACAGCGCACCGCTTCGCGTACTTTTCGCGTTACGGAGCTTTGCGAAGCGAAGCTGATTGGCTATCCGGCGTCTGTAAACATTCCAAACAGTCCGTAGCGGCCGCCATCTTGTCTCTCGGTAGGATCAAGAGACAAGAGGAGGCCAAAGCGAAGGGGCAAATGACCATAAGGGGGAATAGTAGATCGTCGGTGACCCCCTACGTTTGATGTGGAGGTTTTAAAAGGGCCCCGCGGGGCAAAAAAAATAATAATAATAATAATCGAACGGCTGAATGGATTTGCACGAAACTTGGCAAAATTGTAGGGACTGGTAGCCCGATGTGCCTTTGCTAGGTCTCAATATATGTGCTCTAGTGGATTTTGAGAAATTAACGTTCAAAAAAAGATATATATCTGTAACAACGCTCCGCTTCTCGTACTTTTCGCGTTACGGAGGTTTGCGAAGCTGATTGGTTTTTCGGCGTCTGTAAACATTCCAAACAGTCCGTAGCGGCCGCCATCTTGTCTCTCGGTAGGATCGAGAGACAAGAGGAGGCCAAAGCGAAGGGGCAAATGACCATAAGGGGGCATAGTAGATCCTCCCTGACCCCCTAGGTTTGATGTGGAGGCTTTGAAAGGGTCTCGCAGGGCAAAAAAAATATATACAGTTTTTTTAGTTTTTTTGCGTGGAGTGCGCCCGGTTCGCGAACCGGGAAGCGGTCTGGGGAGCGTACTTTCTTGAAAATTAGTGAAAAAAGTTAGAGTAAAATAATAATTGTGAGTGATCAGATGTAGGGTAGCTCTGAGAAGAGCTTTTGGGTTTATGGTACATTTAGGTACTTATAAGTAGGTACCAATGCACAGTCTTAAATTCAGAGTGAAAACTCTGTTGCCCTCATCTGAGAAGTGAACTCCATCTGCTCTGTAGATATCTTGCATGTAGTAACGCAAGTTATTGTTGTACAGGGAGCCCATTCCATGGTCTCTCATGTAAGCTGAAACAGATTTGTTTACATGCTTCCTCGATTTCTCAATTTGTGGACAAAATTGGTTCGACCACCTCCATTTCTGTCTTTGGCATATATTTGAATATACCAAGGCAGTCTGAGGAAAAAGTGCCATCAATTGCTCAAAGGTGTCCTTTAAAAGCATTTCCAGACCTACCCCAGTCAAAGTGCCCAAATCATTACCTCCACAGTGCACAATTAACAGGTCAGGTTTTGGCAAATGCATAAAGGTTTTCACCAATGGTATCAATTGGTGACATTTTAATCCTCTGTGGCCAAACCACTTAATTTCCACATCTTGTAAATTGAGGTTAGGTAAATTCCTGTTTTCAGCGTACCTTTGAGCCCAATAGATGTAGCTATGTCCAACAATCCAGACAGAAAACATGGCGAGAGAAGGTTCTCCTGCAGTCAGATGAAGTGTGGCAATGAAATGGCAGTTGAAAAAATGAGAGTGTAAAATGAAAAAAACTGAGGAGTTTCTGTGTTAATGAAGCAGTAAGAGTGATTGGTGGATTTTGATTGTTGAAAACAGAAAGTTAGTGTGCATGGATGAGTTCGTTGAAAGATGTATTTTGAGTGGCGAAGAAAAAATCATTAAATGAAAGAATGCTTTGGATATGCAGGTGCACTGAGAGTTCAGAGTTCAATTGCAACATTGTTGTGTGAGAGGTCTTGCAAGAGGTGGTTGTTATGCAGAAAAAGCAGAGAGGGGGCAGAGGGGGGAAGGGTTTTGCTTTGAAAAAAAGTGAGGGAAGAGTTTTGATTGGGTGACATGAGAGATCTGTGTGAGGAATTACAGCATTTCTGTGCTTTTGATAGCTGCAGACTCTGGAGTGCATACCTTTTGCTCTGCTGAAGACAAATTGGTGTGTTTCTGAGACTGTTTTGAAACTCAAAGTATTTGCTAAGGTGAGAAAAAATTTCTTTAATTTAGATAGAAAATAGTGTGCTTTAAGGAGAAAATTATGAAGAAAGTTGTGTTTTTTAAATGTTGCTTTGTCTCAAGTGTTTCACAAATAGATTTTGTTTCTTTGAGAAATTGTAATTGGAGAAAATGTGAAGTATTAGTACTGACAGGGCTTTTATGTGCATAGGAGCTGTGGAGTGTTTTCAAATTATGACTTGTAAATCGTTTTTGAGAAAAAGCAATGGTTTTAATATTGATGAGAAGGACATAATGGTGTCTGCTTCTTTATAAGGTAATTGAGAGTCTCTGATGTTATTTTTCCCATTTCAATGTAAGAAGTTTGTCTGTGGAGCAAATTGCTTGTAAATATGCTCCCACCTGTGCATGGCAAATTTAGATTTTGAATGTTTCCGTTACATAGGCATGTTAAAGGTGACTGAAACATGCTGCAAAGGCAATCAAAAAATGCTTTTATGTGTCTTAAGGACATTTTAAGTCATTTCCCCATGTGCAGTGTTTTCAAATTATGAGTTGAAAATCGTTTTTGAGGTAAAGGAATGTTTTCAAAATTTATGTGCGCCATATGACCCCAAATTTTTTTTTCAGGGGTGCAGCAGGGTGTTCTTGAGACACCCCTGCACCGTCGGAAAAATTCGTAATTTGCGATGAGGTAATTGCTAATCGCAAATTGCACCTTCATTCCTATAGGCCTCCTGCTGCATGGAAATGAATGGGTAATCTTGCTGAAATGCAAAGTCGAATCTGTATTTAAAAGGGTCTGCAGCTCTGTACGGGTGTTCGCTATGTGAAGCACGAAAGTTTCACGGGCCGAACTCAAGGCCACCTCTCTCTGAGACAAAAGAGCTCTTATTCTTGCCATGCTGTTGAAATGTGCTCCCAAGGTTGGTATTTGTGGCCAGATTGAAAACTCCCTATGTTCATGTGTGGGAGGAAATAGAACATTTCTGCAGCAAATAACCCGTTCATTTACTGTTACGATAAAATGAATACTTTTAATTAACCCAGAACAATCTTCATTATTGAGCATCAAATAACTACTATTTTCCAAGAACTTGAACGTGGGGATGATAGCAGGAACTGGCGTGCCTTGCAACACGCAAGCCATATTTGGTCGGTGTTTGTTGCATGAACCGTGTAACTGTATGTGCCTACACATTAGTGAATGATCTGGCGTCTCAGTGCATTCCTCTCCATTCAGATAAAGGTCTTGATCATCTTTGAAAATCTGTATGTGTATGGAAGCGACCAGACCTCATGAAGAAAACCACTACCTAAAGGTTAATAACGACCTATTGGTATATATTTCATACAATTTGAAAACTTATATAAAGCAAAAGGCAGCGTTATTAAACCGTGGATAAGGCACGTTGCCAAAGCAGTGAACCTTTTGGATTTATACTGGAAATGTTAAAGGAAGAATTACGGAGTAGGGCCTGTAAATCTTTAATGGACAACGAGTAAAATTACTCCAACCATCATATTCCTCTAACTCCGGGATAGTAGGGGTGTTTAATTTTTTAGAAGTAGCCAATCCAAAGCATTTGGTCTGGGAAATTGTTTCATTCACAAACAACATATGATTTGGGATGAGACATGCACGGTGGAAAGCCTCAGTGCCTTGTACCTGCCAGGTTCGTGAACCCCAAACTGATGTAGATCCTGGATATTTTTACACTGTGTTACGTTAGCATGGGCTCATTACTGGTTTAAACGCCATTTTTCCTTTTTTGTAACTTCTGCACACGATACTTAGTTGTTGCTTTAGCTTTCAGCCTACCTGCGTCAAGATCTATGCCTGCTTCAAGCAGGCGCAGGGTTTTGATGTAGCTTTGTCCTATCTGATTGTAAATGCGGCACACCGTGGGTGGCAGAGCAGCGGTGCACGTTAACTGGTGCATCCCTGGGGATGTGCTAGTTAATATAAATCTGCCCCTTTACATTTAATTATGTGCAGGGGACACAGAGTAGGTGAGGTTTATCCAAGGTTAAGAAGAGATGAGTCCTGTTCAGTGAAAAATTGGAGATAGGCTTCAGTATATTATATACTTAAGTAGTGTGTTAAGTTTTTGATGACTGTTATTAATTTACTGTTGGGTAATAGTGGTTAATAACATTTTTTATTATATTTTACCACAGATTCAACTGCAGATTATTTCAAGATTTTAGGATGCCTAGCAAAGAAAGAGTAAGAAAGGCTGCAAAACGTCAAAGACAGCAGGACCATGGAAGAATGCAGCAGTCCTCTAACAAAAAGATTTGTCAAGTCACCAAGAAAGCACCGGGTAAGAGTCGAAAAACAGTCATAAGAAATATGTGTAGTAAAAAAAATATTACTACAGAAAATGTTTCAGTCCAGAAAAGGAGACAGAATTCAAATGGTAAGGAAAGGCCAATGAGAAATGTTACTGCTAGAGTAAGAGATAACTCTATGCATGAAAGTAGAAGGAAACAAGAGTTTAGGGATATTCGTAAACGAATGTTCCGCAACAGGATAATTGGGAATTTGTTAAAAAATATTAAGAAAGGTCAGCAGAAAGTGGTTTTTTATAAGAGAAAAAAAATTGTTGAGAAAGTTATTGATCAGGCATTTGAAATTAAACGTAAGTTATTTATTTTGACAATCAATAGAATTCGGAAGCTAAACAAGGTAATTTATGATTTCAAAAGAAATAGTAGATGGAAGAGAATAGTTAATCGTAGTAATTTTTGTGAAGTTTTTTCTGGAGAATGGATGCATAGTTCAAGCTCTGAGGCATTTTTTAATGAGGAGAGTTATTTCCAGGATAATGATTTGGTGCATGCAGTTGACACCAGTGGTCGAGCTTATGAAGTGAAAGATGGTTGTCCAGTTGAAAAAGAAAAACTTGTGACAACAGAGATAGAAGAGGTGTTAGGTAATGAGGTTTTAGGGAGACGTCCTAAGGGTCCTGTGTACACCTGGAAGTGTAGTAGTATTTGCAGTGTACGACAGGATTCCATCAATTTGCTTTGTGATTTTATACGGTCATTTAGTAAGAACAGTTTGAAGCAGAAAATGAAGTTGTTGCAAGAATTAGATCCTTGCAGAGTGAGAGAAGTGATAGGTTTGCATGGTCATTCACTGGCTTGTCTTTCCAGGAGAGTATGCCAGAGTGTTTTTCATCATTTCAGGATGCTAGCAGTGCATCATAATAAAGTGAGGAAATTAGTTAGAATGTTGTATTATGCTAAGAGTCCAGCAATTATGCTTAAACAATTATGCGCTGCTCTTTTGCATGGTTCTGAAATAGATGTGAAGAATATATGTGAAGAAATTGAGTTTTGTTACTTTGGAAGTAAAGAGGAGAATGTTGAAATTGACCAAGAAGAAGAGAGTAATGTGGAAGATAGTGTACAGGTTTCCAGTACAGATAATTTCCAGAGGGAAATTGCGACGTTTGAGGTGAAATCAAGTGAGAGGCCAAATTTCACTTGTGTGTGTTGTCGACGCACTTATTATAAGAATCAGACTAAGTTAGTGGATTTATATGGAAAAAGTGAAAGGGAAAATAATAGTGAATGGAAGGATTTTACAACATACTTGATGGTAGAAAATTGTTTTGATTTGGGATTGGATGAACGTGTGTGTACTTATTGTTGTAACAAATTAAATCAAAACCAGATGCCTGCTAGAGCAGTTCATAATAATCTGGAATTGGTTGAGATTCCTTCTGAATTGAAGGATTTAAATACTTATGAATCTATTTTGATTCAAAGTATCCATCCCTTTCAGGCTATTGTAAGAATGGAGCCAAAGACAGGGAAATTGCCTCAATCAGATTTACAGAGAGGATTAAAGGGAAGAGTTGTTTATTTGCCTCTAGATTTGAAGAAAAACATTAACACAATTGGAGTAGAAAAAGTGGAAGAGGAACCTCTTGTTATCTTAGTTAATGGGGTTCCGACAAAGAATAAGAAAATATGGCAAGATTTAGTAGATGTTAGGAAAGTCAAAAGGGCAACATTGTATTTGAAAAAATATAATAAGTACTATAAAAATGTATATGTTGCAGAAGAGGAAGTAAGTGAGGAAGAGGATAACGATTTGTGTGCTGGTCAAATTGAGAAAGTAGAACCCTGTACTAGTGAAGAAATATATGAACATTATAGTGTTCATCCTTTGCATTCCAAGGAAGTCATGGGGAATGCTATTGAGTTGTTTCAAATGAAACAAGCGAAAGGGAGTCCCATTAGTGTTTGGGAGGAAAGTTTGGAAGCTCGGTGTTTCCCACAGCTTTTTCCAACAGGTCAGGGAGGAAGATATGATGAGCGACCTCATCAAATTCCTGCTTCTGAATACCGGACTTTGCGATTGTAAGCAGGAGATCCTAGGTTTCGACAATGCATTCCTTATTTGTTTCATCTCCTGTTTGAAAGCGATCTGTCTGGACTGTCATATGCAGTGAACCACATCTTGAAAAGTGGTATACACATGCAAAACATCTCGGCAAGTGACTTTATGGATAAAGTCAATGTCCAAGACAGTATTTTGGATTCTCACCTGATTAATCTCATGGCGTGTCAGCGTGGTACTAATGAGTACTGGTACCGTCGTCATGGTGATTTAAAATGTATGCTAAGGAACTTAGGAACTCCCACATGGTTCCTCACTTTGAGCTGTGCTGAGTATGGCTGGGAATACTTACTTGAATTTCTACGAGAGGCAAATGCTAACGTAGAAAACATCGAATTCAAGACACCCGGAGAACTGTGCTCTTTGGATCCAGTCAATGTATGTAGGTACTTCAATCATAGATTTGAAGGTATGATGTCTTTCATCATGAATAAGAAGAATCCACCTCTTGGAGAGGTGTTGGATTTCTTCTGGAGGAAGGAGTACCAAGCAAGAGGTGCTCCTCATATACATATGTTGCTGTGGATCAAGGATGCACCTAAATTTGGAACGGATGCAGAAGACTCAGTGATGAGTTTCATAGAACAGTATTCTACGTGTGCTGTTCCAAACGCAAAGGAGAAAAAAAGCCTACGAGAAAAAGTTCTACGTTTCCAAAGCCATCGATGTGGAAAGTACTGTCGTCGTAAATTCCGGAACAAAGACAAGTTCTACACCAAATGTCGTTTCGGCTTTCTACGACCGGTGATTTCTAAAGGAAGAGTGAATAGTTTGATGTCTTCGCTGCGACATAATGTGATGAAGAAATCACCTAAAAACACATACAATTTGAAGAGGAACGAAGAGTCTAAGTACATTAACGACTACAACCCGGTGATTTTGTCCATGTGGAATGCTAACATGGATATACAGTTTGTGGCTGATAACTGTATGGCTGTGGCTCGGTATGTGACATCTTACATCACCAAAAAAGAGAAGACAGAATTGAAGGATATGTGGGAGGACATTTCCCATGAAAAGAGCCTCAGCAAGAAGTTGTACAGTTTCAGTCTGAAGATGTTGTCGCATCGAGAAATCGGAGCTTACGAATGTTCTGACCGGTTGTCTTCAGCAAGTCTCTATGCCAAGTCCAGGAGTATCGTTTGGGCGAGTGTTGGTCTTGCTGCAACGCGTAATCGAGTTCTGAAACCTGTGCGGGAAATTGAGTATTTGGCGGAAAAGGAGCCAAACAGTACCGACATTTTGAAGAGCAACATGTTGGATACATATTATCCAAATCGAAGCAGTCACCTCGAGAATGTTTGTCTGTATGAGGTTCTGCAAAATTACATATTCAAGAGGAACATCAAAGAAGATACTGAGAAAGGAGTGTATGCTGTAATAGGAAGTGAGGGATGTCTGGTCAAGCAAAGAAAATGCCACTTGATAAACCATCGAAAATTGAGTGGCGAATCTCCTGAAAAAAAGGAGTTTTTCTATTTAGCACTTTTGCAACTTTTTAAGCCTTGGCGTGCAGAAGAGGAACTGCTTGGAGATTTCCTTTGTTACGAAGACTCATTCAATGCTGCCAAGGAGACCATAGAATGTCCTGCTTTTCCCAAATATGTAGAAATGTTGAATGTGGAAATTGAGCAGGAAGCAACGATTGCAGCCGAGATTGCCAGAGACAGTTCTCAGGACAGTCAGAGTTCTGCTTCATTGAGTCAGGATCCACTAGGAGGACCTCTTATCGAAAATGAAGCTGCCACTGCTATGAATGAAGTGGAAAGAGCCATGGCACATGCTCAGGAGGATGCGGTTAACTTAGAAGAGTTGGAAAGACAACTCAACGTTGAGCAGAGGAAAATATATGACGAACTTACCATGCAAATTGATCATGGATTAAGTCATGACAAGAAAGAGTGCTCATGTACGTCGTTGAAGCCTGTCCGACTGTACGTGAGTGGAGAAGCGGGAACTGGAAAAAGTTTCCTTATTAAAGCAATTTCATGTTATTTGCAGGAAAGGACAGAGTCATCGCTGTCTTGTGTTGTCACCGCTCCAACTGGACTGGCAGCACATAACATTAAAGGGATTACTTTACATCGTTTACTGATGCTGCCAGTGGAGCATGACAACAAATTAGAATATCACAAGCTATCTGGAGATGCTTGTTTTGAAGTTTCAAGAGTCTTGAGGAAAATGAAACTTCTTATCATTGACGAAGTAAGCATGGTTTCCAATGTCATGCTTGCCTTTGTGCATTTGAGAATGCAAGAAGTTCTCAAAACAGAGTATGATGTGTTATTTGGTGGCAAACACATCATTGTTTTCGGAGATCTTCTGCAGCTGACACCAGTGAAAGGGCAACCTGTGTTCAAAATGCTCACGCATGAAGATACCAGGAAGTGCTTAGGGAGTATTGGCAACGTCAATATATGGTTAAACTTCAATTATGCTGAACTGCATGAAAATATGCGTCAGGCAAAGGATGAAGTTTACAAGACTATTCTACAAGATGTTAGAATTGGAAAAGTGACCGAGCATGGGAAAGAAGCTTTACATGCACGATTACTGACAAATTTATATCCAGACGAAGATGTTGTGCCTGAGAATATTTTTCAGAAAGTTACTGAGAAAAAATCTGGAATATGTTTAATGCCAACTCTTGCAGAATGTGCCAAATTCAACAACAAAATGTTGCATTTAGAAAAGCAAGAGATTGTGAAATTGGAAGCTATTGACAGAGTAGAGCATATGGGATCAACAATTATTTTGTCTGAGAATCTGAAAACAAAATTGGATTCATTAGAGAAGAGTATATCTAAAACTGCGGGTTTTGAAAAGACTCTGAATGTGTGCTTGAACTGCCGTATAATTTTAAGAAGGAATTTACATGTTGAAAGAGGTCTGGTAAATGGATCAATGGGTAATGTTGTTGATTTTGTGAAATACAGAAATAGAGATGGAATTGAATTTTTAAAAATTAAATTTGATGGCATTGAGGAAGTACAGCTAATTGCTCGTTGTTCTGCTAGATTTTTGCTTGTAAAAGACTTATATGTTCGTCGTAAGCAGTTTCCTGTTTGCTTGGCATATGCGGTGACAATTCATAAATCGCAAGGTTTAAGTGTAGACTGTGCATTGGTGAATATTGGCAGTTCTGTGTTCAAGGAGGGTATGGCATATGTGGCATTGTCACGAGTTAGGACTTTATCGGGATTGTACTTGATTGAGTGTGATGTCACAAACATTTGTGCGGATCTAGATTGTGTTAAGGAATACAATAGGTTGAGAAGAGAGTATGCGCCACATTTGCCTCAGTATCCTTTGTTTGAGAAACGTGTGGTAGGCCGGAAACGAAGAAATGTGACCAATACTGGGGAGGTTGTAGCAAAAAGACGAAAAGTCGATGAACCTGAAATTATAAGCAGAAACAAAAAGGATTCTGTTGAAGATGTTGTTGGTTTTCAATTTGAAAACAGTTCTGGTGTCAACTGCTATGCTAATGTAGTAGTTAATGTTTTGTTTTCTCTAGAAAATGTAAAAGAAGAGATTGTGGTCAATTCTGATCAAAGATTTTGCAGTTTGTTAAATTCTGTGTTAGAGAAATGTAGCACTGATAGAACAAACATAGAAAGTGTGTCTGAAATTCGAAATCTGTTAGACAGATGTTCAGGCCAAACACAATTCTCTCAAAATAGTCAGCAAGATTGTCAGGAGTTTTTAATGTACATGCTTGATGTATTGCATGATGAAGGTGTAGATGTAGATCACCTGTTTGGGCTTTCTTATCAATGGCAGCATGACTGCGAGAACTGTAGGGTATCAAGTACTACTAGTGTAGACTCAGAAAGATTTATATATTTAACTTTGCCAGACAGTAAATCAGTCTCTTTTAATAAGCTAGTAAAAGCAGCTGATCACAACATGGAGTGTAGCCAATGTAAATCTGAAATGATGTCCACATTATTTATACGAACATATGGCCAGTATGTCATTTTAATGTTCCAACGATGTAGGCCTGATGGAACAAAATTGACAACTTTAATTAAAAATTTTGTGGCTTCACAGTTGTCAATATCAGGAAGGACTTTTGTAACTGTAGCAATTATATATCATGATGGTCCTTCAATAACATCAGGACATTATACAGCTTATTTAAAGTGTAGAAATGGCTGGTCATTCTGCAATGATTCTGTTTTAATTTTCAAAAAAAAATTGCCGTTTGACCTTAAAAACTCTTACCTGGTGTTTTTAAAACCAAAATTTTAGGGAAAGAATCTCGGGATGTGCTCTGAGGAATTTCAAGAAGTTCTCATGGCTCCTACACGATTTGGCCTTGAGGATAAGTGTAGTACAGAGACATAACTTCTTACCATAACACTGGACTTTATGGAGAAATACGTGCACTTTGAATGAGTTCAGAAAAACTGTTTCTTTTTATAAGCTAATTGAAGCAGCCAATCAAAACATGGAGTAGAGGGAATGTAAGTCTGCAATGCTGTCTACTGTTTTACATTGCTTTGTGATTAAAAGTGATGTAGAGAATTAAATAATTGTACTAGTCATAAAGGTAGTGTAAGTCTGCTTCATAGTAAGCAGTATCAGTGTGATAGGAAATGTAGAACATGATTGAGCAAGAAGGGGAAGATATTACTAGTCCAGGATTGTGTAAATGATCTTCAACATTTTAATTCTGAAAGTTGCGGAAATGCGAAAAGACGGGATTGGCTAACAAGAAATCCAAGAGTTATACATGGCTCTGACAAGATTTGGCCTTGTGGAAAATTGTGGTAGAGAGCAAGAAGTCATTTATTGTATGTAACATGTTTTTGAAAACGATGGAGGTTTTCTTTCAGAAAGTGGCGGGTTGAAAGTAATAACAGCACAACAGAGTGTAAGCTGTTCATAGGACATCCTTGGCCGTCATGGAAAGTAAGTTAACTTTAAGGAGTTCTGAATTCTGATTTGTAATGTTTTTTGGTTTTTTTAAACACAATCATTTTGATTGTGTTTTTTTTTCCCCGCTGTTATATGATGAATACCTTCAAGTCACTGTTTTAGTGAAATTTGATACATTCTGAGAACAGCAAAAATAAACCATTTAACATGTATAATTAATTCTGTTCTGTTTGCATTTATGATGTACATGTAGAACTGTGTAGGAGGCATGGAGAAGGTGAGTCTTCTGTAAGTGTCAAAGTTGTTGCATACAGTGCTCATATTCTACGTAGTCTTTTATATTTCATTACTTTCACTGTTTCTGACTGATCTAAAAATTGTTTTTTAAAAAGAACAGTAAGTATAAGGGAAGGAAACAGACAGTTATGTTAAAAGAAACACAGCTATAGGGAATAAACTAGGGATACTGTTACCCGCAATCCTCTGCTGATGATGTCACTGAGCATGTCATGAATGATGTAATATGTGACATCATCAGCAGTGGATTACGGGTAATGGTATCTCTAGTTTACTCCCCTATAGCTGTCTTTCTTTTAACATAACTGTCTGTTTCCTTCCCTTATACTTACTGTTCTTTTTAAAAAAAAAAATTTTGGTTCGCTTCCGGTTCGCGTACCGGGGAGCGAACTGGGAAGCGAACTAAGAGAAATAGAGGTTGGCACAGTTGCAAATATTGTACCAATTTTTTAATAACGGGGAGGTAGTTCTGAAAAGAACTTTTTTTTAATTGTTTTTGTTGTTTTATATTTTTTCTATTATTTTTCGGAACATTTTTTTACTTTTTTTGAATTTTTCTGAACAGTTTTATATTTTTTTTGTTTTTTTTCGGAGGGGGCAACGAAAACGATTCATTGTAAAGGGCTCAACAGGAGCAAGAAAACAAAAAAAAAGAATTTATTGTTTGGGGAGTTTCGGACAAACATGAGCATGATTGTCAATAGCTCTGTTGATCAGAGTGATGCTACTTTCTCCGTAGCAAATGAATCCACTGCAATGTACGCAGACTTGTTTTACTTCACGAAATCTCGTTTGTATATTTGGCACCATCTCCCTGCCCTCTGGTCCCGTTACTTCCGGTACAATAGATCTTCTGGCCATAATAGGGAGATTATCTAGGTCGTCCTGTTCCTCTTCTTCGTCTTCTTGCTGAATTATAACTTTAGCAGGTGGTCCACTCTTCCTTGGATGTGGTGGAGGTGGTGGGGAAGCACCAGCTGAAGCTAGTAAAGAAGCCATTGCTCACTGGTAACAAAGGGTCTTTCTCTCACAATGATGAAAGTCAGAGTGAGGAAAGAAGGAGGGATTTTCACCATTTGGGAAAAAAAATAGTTCTCAACCAATGAAAAGTGTTCATTTTAGATCATATGACCTAGTCTTACATCATTAGGAAACCGAAAGTGAAATGAACCAATGAAAAGTGTTATTACCAAGTCACATGACCTGCTGTGTGTATGTTACGCGCTTTGCAGGGCCTCCCGGTTTGCTTCCAGAAACCTGTGCTTTGCGACTCGGTAAGCGTACGAGTTCGCTAACGTAGCACGTCATATGACGTATCACGCGACAACGCGAAACGTCATGCGGACGGGAGGCGTCACGATGTTGTTTTCTAACGCGGCAGTTGCGGTAAAGAAACGTTTACCGGCTCGCGGTCTATTTCGCGGCATCAAGGTCAGCTAACGGGAAGCTTCCCGATTCGCGAAGCGGGAACGAAGAAAAAAAAATATTAAAAAAAAAAGTTATTAATAAACATATAAAATATATTTTTGGATTTAAAGAAGAATACATTTTACAGCTACAGATATTAGCTGTTAAAAAACCAATGAAATTCACTGAAAAAACCATAGGTTATAGACCATATATAGTTAGGAATTAGCATTTACAAAACCTTGAAAATTCACTGAAAAAACCGTAGGTTATAGACCATATATAGTTAGGAATTAGCATTTAAAAAACCTTATTTTACTCACACAAAACCATTGAAATTCCATATATAGTTAGTTGCACTAACTATATATCGCGCACCCGCAATCCACTGCTGATCATGTCACATATTACATCATTCATGACATGGTCAGTGACATCACTGATGACATCACTGATGACATCTCAAATGACATCACTGATGACATCTCACTTGACATCAATGATCACATCACTGATGATATCATTCATGTGATAATACAATGCATCTCCTCACACTCTAATATAACCTCCGTTACACCCAGTGCTAAATAGAGAGTATCATTTTTGAAACCATTGACACACCAATACTAGTTACTACATACGCACTCACTTATTCCTATGTCTACACACACATTCACCCATACAATCACTCATACATACAGTCACTCATTATTACAACACTATCATATGCACTCATACACCTATGCAGACAGTCACACTCTGCCACTCATCCATGGAGTTACTCACACACCTAGTCAGTCCTGAAAAGAATCAATCACACTTCCATTTTCTCATCTATACAGTTAAACACAGAACACCTTACATTTTTGAAACATATACTAACACATAGTTACTCTCTTATAGAATCACTGATACAAGTACACATTGATCTGCACAGAGTCACACACCTCCCAGCCAGCCATACACACACTCAGTCTCCCATACAAATACTTGTGCAACCAATCAATAACCCATATAGCTACTTATATAGCTACTGATTAACACCTGCAGCAGCTTGCACAACAACAGACATACTGATGCACACTTTTAGACAGTTTAGTCACTAACCCGTGCATTCAGTAAGACGCATTTAATCACTCACTCATACACTCAATCACGCACCTACTAAAACCTTTATTCAGACACTTATACATCCACTCATTCTTCAATATGTAAAACATATTTAAACTTTACAGAAACACACAGTCACTGGATGATGTCATCAGTGATGTCATTTGAGATGTCATCAGTGATGTCATCAGTGATGTCACTGACCATGTCATGAATGATGTAATATGTGACATGATCAGCAGTGGATTGCGGGTGCGCGATATATAGTTAGTGCAACTAACTATATATGGAATTTCAATGGTTTTGTGTGAGTAAAATAAGGTTTTTTAAATGCTAATTCCTAACTATATATGGTCTATAACCTACGGTTTTTTCAGTGAATATATATATATATATATATAAGGATCTAGCGAGGGCTCGGTTTTATTAGTCTATCTGAACACTCTTTTTTAAAGGTAGAAAACCCTGCATTATACCTAATCCCAAAGATCCACAAGCATAAGGAGAAACCTCCAGGACGGGCGATTATCTCTGCCATTGGCAGTCTATTTGAATCAACTTCTAGGTATCTGGATTCATTTTTGCAAACATATGTAAAAGCTCTACCTGCTTACATTCAGGACTCAAGAGATTTTCTGAACCAGATCACAAATGTAAAATGAGAAGACACTTATCTTCTGATTATGCTAGACATCGTTAGTCTATATAGAGAGAAGTCCAGACTCCTGAGGCGGAAAGCCGGGAGATTTGTTAATTGCTATTTTAACATTGTAGTGTGATAACTGTGTTCCGTTTTTAAATCACTATTTTTCTTTGGGCACCTGACTTGACAAGGCACCTCCCAGACCCACCTGTGCAGCGGAGTTTCGCGCTGACGTGGGGGCTCTTCCCTTCTTGCCGACACCTCCCCGGGACTCGCACGAGCCACGCCCACTACCGCGAGGCCACGCCCCCAATTGTGATGTCATAAAAACCGCGCTGACTACGAGCGCGACTAGAGAAGTCCAGACTCCTGAGGCAGAAAGCCGGGAGATTTGTTAATTGCTATTTTAACATTGTAGTGTGATAACTGTGTTCCATTTTTAAATCACTATTTTTCTTTGGGCACCTGACTTGACAAGGCACCTCCCAGACCCACCTGTGCAGCGGAGTTTCGCGCTGACGCGGGGGCTCTTTCCTTCTTGCCGACACCTCCCCGGGACTCACATGAGCCACGCCCCCAATTGTGACGTCATAAAAACCGCGCTGACTACGAGCGCAACTAGAGAAGTCCAGACTCCTGAGGCGGAAAGCCGGGAGATTTGTTAATTGCTATTTTAACATTGTAGTGTGATAACTGTGTTCCGTTTTTAAATCACTATTTTTCTTTGGGCACCTGACTTGACAAGGCACCTCCCAGACCCACCTGTGCAGCGGAGTTTCGCGCTGACGCGGTGGTTCTTTCCTTCTTGCTGACACCTCCCCGGGACTCGCACGAGCCACGCCCACTACCGCGAGGCCACGCCCCCAATTGTGACGTCATAAAAACCGCGCTGACTACGAGCGCGACTAGAGAAGTCCAGACTCCTGAGGCGGAAAGCCGGGAGATTTGTTAATTGCTATTTTAACATTGTAGTGTGATAACTGTGTTCCGTTTTTAAATCACTATTTTTCTTTGGGCACCTGACTTGACAAGGCACCTCCCAGACCCACCTGTGCAGCGGAGTTTCGCGCTGACGCGGGGGCTCTTTCCTTCTTGCCGACACCTCCCCGGGACTCGCACGAGCCACGCCCACTACCGCGAGGCCACGCCCCCAATTGTGACGTCATAAAAACGCGCTGACTACGAGCGCGACTAGAGAAGTCCAGACTCCTGAGGCGGAAAGCCGGGAGATTTGTTAATTGCTATTTTAACATTGTAGTGTGATAACTGTGTTCCGTTTTTAAATCACTATTTTTCTTTGGGCACCTGACTTGACAAGGCACCTCCCAGACCCACCTGTGCAGCGGAGTTTTGCGCTGACGCGGGGGCTCTTTCCTTCTTGCCGACACCTCCCCGGGACTCGCACGAGCCACGCCCACTACCGCGAGGCCACGCCCCCATAGCCCCCATAACCATGTGCCTCGCAAGGACGCGCAGCGGACGAGGGCAGCGGGCGCGCCGTGTGCGCGCCGAAGGCGTGCCTAAGGCAAGCCCGCCTGCGCCCGTCCGCGCCTGGTCGGGTCCAGGGACCAGGCAGAATGGAGAAATTATTAGCTATACATCGGCTGAACTCCACTCTCTGCAACACTCTGGCATTCCAAACCTCGATTCCTCCACACTCACCCGCTTAAAGACTAACAACATCTATCCTCTCCATTTAATGGAGGAGGATTCCCACTCCACATCACTACGCCCTATCTCTTCCAGCCCTCCCCCAAGCCCAAACACTTTGACTCTCCGCTGTCTATATCTTAACACCAGATCTTTAGTTAAGCACCAACTAGACATCTTCTTACTACTCAATTCCAAGAGACCAGATATTCTGTTTTTATCTGAAACATGGCTCACAACGGACTCCTTACCGGACATTCTTACTGCCCTACCAGCAGACTATTATATTCTGCTGACAAACAGAGAACCAGGTAAACCTGGAGGGGGCGTTGCTGCAATTATCCACAAAAACCATACATTCACCACTCTACCCTCTCTGGTCCTCCCAGACACGGAAAACCTAGTACTTAAATCAGATTCAGATAAAGGTACTATGGTACTGGTCCTGATATATCGTCCACCTAAAACTATGCCTACATTTCCGGCATCCCTGTCTGAACAAATGGCCAGTTTAATTATCAACTACGACAAAGTCTTGCTAATTGGAGACTTAAATTACTGGTACAATGATCCAGAAGCAGGACCCCAGGCCACAGAACTCTTCGAGCTTTTTTCCCATATGAACTTTTCTCAATCAGTCCTGACTCCTACCCATAAAAAGGGACATATTTTAGACCAAATATGGTCCCGTAATGTCCCATTATCCATTCCAACGATAACGCCCTGCATATGGTCGGATCACCATCAGCTTCAATTCTTCATCACCTTTCACGGCCATTTAAAGGCCCCAGCCTCCGCAGGGGGGCTAGCAAGGAAATGGAGCTCATTAAACAAACAAGAGTTCATGTCTACCTTGTCTAACTCTCTCCCAGCTCCTTCCCCAGACATCAACCTTATGGAGAAAGATCTCACCAATTGGCTCCTGGCGGCTAGTAACGAGCATGTCCCCTTAACCAAGTTTTCACGTGCTCGCCGCATGGATGCACATAGATGGTTCACCGCAGACCTTAAAAACCAAAAATCAGAATTGCGCCAATTAGAGAGAAAATGGAGACATGGGTATTCTGTCGAAGACAGACTATTATACACAGCTGCCCGCAGTAAGTACAAAAATTCTATCTTATCTGCAAAAGCACTCTTCTTCTCTGAAAAAATATCTAATGCTCAAAATAAAAACAGAGAAATCTTCAGGGTCGTTAACGACCTATGTAATGATGCAAGAACTTCTCCATCCCAAGTTCCCACGCAAACACTGTGCAATCAACTCAATGATTTCTTTAAGGATAAGATTGATAATATAAAAAACAGCATTCAACCCTGCATGACTTCTGCAGGAAGTGTAGATAGCGCTAGAAACCTCCTCGAACTCGCAGCTATTCCTCTGATATATCAACCGAAACTACTAGATTTAATGAACCGAGTCACTTCCGGATCTCCTAACGAACCTTGCCCTCCTCACATACTAAAAGAAGTTTACTCGACAATACCCCAAGGAATAATTCCCTTCCTGAATGAATCCCTATCACAAGGAATAGTTCCTAATGCGTTCAAAAACGCTACGTTGGTCCCATTAATAAAAAAACCCGAAGCCGACCCCTCTAACCTTTCAAATTATCGACCCATATCGCTTCTCCCTTTTGGTGCAAAGATCCTAGAAGCCCATGTCGCTAGCTGTATCTCGAGCTTCATAGAGACATCCGATTTTCTAGAACCCAATCAAGCCGGCTTGCGCCAGGCACACTCTACCGAGTCGGTGATCCTAGCAGTCCTGGACACTATGAGGTCCAATGCCGATAAGGGTATACATCAGGCCTTGGTGCTCCTGGACTTGTTGGCAGCGTTCGACACGGTGGACCATACCATCTTATTACACCGTGTCGAACAGGCCGGCCTGCGAGGCATGGCCCTCGGTTGGATCAAATCCTTTTTGAATGACCGTTTTCAGGCAGTCAAACTTGAGAACTTCACGGCCCCTAAACTTCCCACCAGCTGTGGGGTCCCACAGGGCTCATCTCTGTCCCCCCTCCTATTTAATCTGTACCTCAAACCGCTGCTACAGTCATTAAAACACAGGAAGGTCACCATATACAATTATGCGGACGATTTGCAGCTTATATTCCCATTAAATTCCTCAGACGCCGTTGAAGAATTTCAGGCCACTATGCTGCACATCCAAGGGTGGATGGAGTCGAACCATCTAAAACTTAACCCCGGAAAGACCGAGCTGGTACTCCCGGGCAAAAGCGCAACCAGCTGGGGCCCCCATTTTTGGCCAACCTCCATGGGATCTCCTCCGTCTCCCTCTCCATCGGTAAAAAGTCTTGGGATTACCCTTAACACCGAGCTATCACTGAAAAATCAGGTGGGAACGGTGATCTCCTCATGTTTCTTCCAGTTACGGAAGATCAAGAAAATTTCCCATCTGCTTACACACTCTGCCCTCATTCAGGTGGTAATCGCTTTGGTCCTCTCCCGCCTTGATTTTTCCAATTCCATCTATTTAGGTATCCCTCTGGCTCTTTCCAACCGGTTGCAGATAGTGCAAAATCAAGCGGCCAGATTAATATTCAAATGCAACGGCAGGAGTTCGGCGAAACCACTGCTAGCCGCCCTCCATTGGCTACCCATAGCCCAACGGGTAACCTTCAAAGTAAGCTGTTTAACATTCAAGGCTCTTCATGGAAAAAGCCCCAAGTTTATAAACCATCTCATAAAAAAACACGAACCGTCTCGCAATCTCCGTTCTGCCCACCTGTCTCTCCTCACTTTGACCCTTTTTAAAAAAAAACGCCTCGGCGGCTGCCGATTTACTTACCTGGCCCCAAAGATCTGGAATTCACTTCCCCTCTCACTTCGTAGTTGCACCAACTTGATGCAATTCAGGGGTGAACTGAAGACCTGGTTATTTAAACAAGCACACAGTTAGGCTACTGTTCACCATTCTCTTCCCTTCTCTAGCGCCATGAAACCTCTGGGTGCCCGTGCGCTATATAAGTTGTGTATAACATAACATAACATAACATAACATAACATAACATAACATAACATATACAAGTATTGCCCATGAGGATGGTCTACGGGCAATTAGACATTATTTTAATATGAGACCAATCAATTTATACCAACACATGAATATGCTGATTGAGATGTACAGACTGTGTCTAAATAACAATAATTTTTTGTTTGGAGGGGATTCCTACAAGCAACTGTAGGGCACGGCAATGGGCACCTGCTTCGCCCTCAGCTATGCTAATTTGCATATGGGCTGGTGGGAGGAGAAGGTGCTCAGAGCTGAGTACGGCAGGGAATGGAAGGACCATATAATTAAATGGTTCAAATTTATCGATGATCTTTTTAATTTGTGGAATGGATCCAAAGAGTCAGCTCAGATGTTTATAGACAGCTTAAATGTTAACAATCTCAATCTAAGATTCACAGAGCATATTAGTAAGACAAGTGTGACATATTTAGACCTTGAGGTAAGAGGTGGCGACAGAGAGAAAAAATGACGCCAACTAGAGTCAAAATATATACTTCTGTTTAATACTAAGAATCCTAATGAATTACAGGCTGAGAGAGATTTACATGTACATTTGGTGTAATATGGTATTTCATTTCAATGATTTAAAAAAAAAATGATTTTAATTACCAGAGGAAGGAAGAAGACAGTGCATAACACCAACAGTTATTAAATAGTTTTGGAGTCCATGTTAAGTAGGCTTACATGTCTGATATGCCAATGAAAACATGTTTAGAAAAGTAAAGGGCCATCATATTTACAACAGGAGAAATAAATGTATAAGAATATTGTAAAGCATTTGCACTTGTTCTGCAATATGTTGCACATTGAATTAATAGTACTGTGAAGCACTTGCACTTTATTGATTTCAATTGGGATATTTGCACATAATGAGAACAGCATAAGCACTTCAGAACTTTTTTGCACTTTATCAAATCAAAGATTAGTGAACTCTGTTGTGAGGCCTTAAAATTTATTGAAATTTTAAACAATTTTATGGAAACTTTTTTATAAAATGTGTTCTTTTCTCCTCAAATAATGTTTCCAAAATGTACTAAAAAAGAATATATTTGGTTTATTGGCAGAAATCAAGATGACTTATGAAGGAAGTTGCTCAATGTCATTGCTGAATTTATGTGATGAAACTGGACTCCAAACAAGGGTACTGGCCCGTTATATTATCTTTTTAGCCTTATGGGTTAAGAGTACAAAATAGTAATTAAATATTGTGAGACCATAGTGAATGAAAATATTGTTAACGCTAATAGTGTGCACTTGTTTGAGTAATTTTAATCCATGGAAATAACAACCAGACTATATCTTCTATGAGATTTTTATCAAAGGAGAATAACAGTGATTTTAACCCCTTGGCTGCGGGGCACATTCCCCTGTTGTGCTGGGGGGAGGAGGGACGCGCACAGCGCCCCGGTTCTCATATGAGCCCCGGTTCTCATGACGAGCTGAGCTCGTCACGACCACGCACGTTTAATGGAACGCTCAGCACAGCAGGGGAATTAGCCTCACGTGTGAGCATTCCACGGCTCATATATATAGCCACTATGAGATTACTCGAAAATTGAATGAATAACCATCCGGCACTCCAGGTAAAGTTTCAGAAACTTTTTGCGCTTTATTTCAATGAGGGTAACATCTCCGTGGTTCAACAGCCACTGCTGCCTTGTTCACTATGTTTTTTAGCACCACTTTTTTCATTAATATACCATAAAGGCAACATTGAAGAGGGACATTACATGCCATAAAGGTAGGACTAAGCCTTCAAAATTGTAGCTGCCATCTTTAAGTATGTTACTTTGAAAATGTTTCATCATTATAGCATTACATTTCATTTCAAAGTTCATTGGGTTCCATAGACAGTAAAGTGCATTAATTATAGTGGGAAAAAAATATTTTTCCTCACATTTAAAAAAAAAATGCTATTTTACATCTAAAAGAAATATTTTGCCCCCAAAAAAAGGACAAACTTAATCAATACTCCTCAACAATTTAAAGTGCTAGTGCTTATTCACATTTCAGATATTGGCAACATTATATAATTTTCTTTGGCCAGTGACATTTTGGATCGGGTTCAAAATTCTTACAAAATAAAGTGCAATTGCATCAGTGCAAAAATATACATTTCTCCCTTCTATACCTTAGTTGCTCTCTTCCGTTAGTTACTTCACTAAAGATAAACTGCAAATTCAAAATAAATACAATATATCATGATTTATATAGAATGAACAATCTCAAGAATTATTTAAAAACCCATCATTTCATGTATTCAGTATAAAAAAGATTTTTTCTTAGAAGTTTTATAAGAGGGATCTCAATTTCAATGTGCAAATGTCTATATAAACTCAACGAGGGCTGCTCTTTCTTTAACCAGAGTAACCTTATTTATCCTTTCTCCTATAGATATTTAACCACCTCCAACTATATATACTCTATCAAAATCCACTCTAAAGTGCAAATGCATATTAAAAAACAACAAAAAAAGAATCATACATATACCCAAAACAATCAATAGAAACCAAATATTATAAAACATGTGTCCCTATTCCCTACTGTCCTCAAGGTTTATATTTAAAAATAACAAATTTTCATGGATTTCTACTTGTGCATTTCCGCGTTACTACTCTTTTCTGTACATTAATCAAGACAGGCACGTATACAAATCCTCATCGACATTGAGTCCATATGGTTCTTTACAATTGAACTCCAAGATAAAATATGTCTCTAATCTTCGGAGCTCCTTTTCCCTGTCCCCTCCTCTTTTCTTTTTTGGGACCTCTGCTATAGAAGTGTACTGCAAGTTCGCAGGATTACTTTGGTGGTGGATCTCAAAATGTCGTGCAAAGGGATATGTCCTGTCTAGATTTATAATCGCCCGCCGATGTTGGACAATTCTTTGAGAAACAGGGGGAGTTGTGCTCCCTATGTAAATTTTTGGACAGGGACACTGTAGTAAGTAAACGACAAAGCTAGATCTACAGGTTAAGGGGCTTCTAATGGTCACAGTCTTGTTGAAAAAGGTTTTAAACTCAGTGCGATTCATGCCATGCTGGCATGCTTTACATTTCGAGCACTTTTAAAACCCAGGTTTCTATGCCAACCAATTTGGTGGGCCCCCCTTCCTCTTCTCCTGAAACTAACTCTTCACAATTAAATCCTTCAAGGATTTTGATCTCTTGTAGGTGATCTCAAGATTCCTCTTAACCTTAGGACCTAGCACAGGATCACTTTTTACCAAATGCCAGTGTCGATTCAGAATGGACCTAACCTCCTTATGTTTCTTGTTAAAAGTGGTTATAAATCCAGATGAATTTTGGTAATTCATATCATTTTTCTTTTGTTGCCTTTTCTTTGTTCTGGATGGTTCAAACAGTATTTTGTGTCTCTCTAGATTTCTTGCCTTAGATGATGCACCTTTTAAAACCTCCAGTAAATAACCTCTCTGGGTGAATCTCTGTGTCATTTCGTCCTCAATTTTTTCGTATTCCTCCTGCACGCTACATGCTCTCTTAGCTCTAAAATATTCACCAAAAGGTATGCTTCTTATTAATGCAGCGGGGTGAGCACTTGCCGCATGAAGAACAGAGTTCCCCGCGGTAGTCTTGCGAAATACAGATGTTTCTAACTTCCCATTGCAGGGCCTAATTCGAATGTCCAGGAAATCAATGAATGTTCTGCTGTGGTGTCCCACAAAGTCCAAATTCAGGGAGTTAGGGCCAGATGTAGGTAATTTTAATTTACCACCTCTTAAATACCGATTCATACCGAATCGGTATTTAAGAGGTGGTAAATTAGAGGGGGGAGATGTAGGTATTTCAGATTCGGTAAATACCGAATCGTTAAGATTCGGTATTTACCGATTCTGTAAATACCGATTCGGTATTGCCCATTGATTCCTATGGGCCTTGCAGCCCATAGGAATCAATGGGCAATACCGATTCTGTAATTACAGAATCGGTAAATACCGATTTTAGCAAGGGTGCAGGGGGTGTCACTTTGACACCCTCTGGCACCCCAAAAATAAGCATGTGCGCCATGTGGCACACAGACATGCCCTAAGGGCATGTCTGTGTGTCACATGGCACAGGTGTGCATGCACACATGTGCATGCACACCTGGATTCGGTATTTTACCACCCAATTGGATTGGGTGGTAAAATACCGATTCTTAAAGCCCTGTGGCACTCTGACATGTGCCAGCTACATCTGCATTTACAGAATCGGTATTTTACCGAGTCTGTATTTATAAATACAGAATCAGTAAAATACCGATTCTGTAAATGCATGCCCTACATCTCAAAATCCAATTACCGGTCGGTAACGGCCGAATTCGGCCGTTACCGACCGGTAATTGGCCACCTACATCTGGCCCTTAGTGTTTAGATCCTTGATGAACAACTCGATCTCAGTCTCCGTGCCTTGCCACAGCACGAAGACGTAATCAATAAATCGGACCCACAGCAGGACATCTCCAGTCCATTGTTCCATGGGGCTGCCCCTAAGCACCTGTTCCTCCCATCTGCCGAGATGTAAATTGGCATAACTTGGGGCAAAACAGGTGCCCATCGGGGTCCCCTGCACCTGCAGATAGTAATCATCACCAAAGAGAAAAATATTCTTGGTTAGGCACCACTCCATTAATTCTAGTATCATTTTATTTTGATTCATGAATCGTACTGGTCTTCTATTCAAGAAATATTCTGATGCTCTAAGGCCATCTACATGTCTTATACTGGTGTAGAGTGTGGATATGTCAAGTGTCAACATGATCATACTATCCATATATATATATATATATATATATATATATATATATATATATATATATATATATATATATATATATATATATATATATATATATATATATATATATATATATAATAAAACATCAAAAGGATATCACTTTAATAATAAAGCATGTAGAGAACCAAATTACATTAAAAGCCAGTTTAGAAATACGCAAATGTCTGCATAAATGCAATAAGAAGATGCAGAATTAGCAATTTCTCAAAACTCCAACAATGTTGTAAATGTTCTGAGAATCATTAGAACCCATATTGTTTCCAGCTTCTGCAGACAATGTTTCTGTTGGTGCCCCAATCACAAGCTCCAAAGAAAAAGCGTGGTCATGTCCATCCCAAGCAGCACCCGCCGAAGGTATGACAGCCAGTAGTGCATCCACGCAGGATGAGTCGGGATCGAAAAAATCCAGGAGCCGAGGCATCCAAAGAAGGCTCATAATATGCATTTTGCAGCAACAGCAATCCCATAGGACATCTCTGGAAATGGATTCTTAACAGACCCATCAGCAGTTCCACATCCATAGATTGAACCAGTTGCTTTCCAAGCCATATATCCAAGACACAATTGAAAGCGTACAGCAAAAAGCGGGACACAGGCCAAATGCCATGTAACCATACAGGCCGAAAGGACAAGGACCAGTTGTCATTCAGTTTCTGAAGTAAGGGCTTACCAAAGTTCTGTATCATGCGATCACAACACCTCAGCACAAGTGGTAGTGTTATTTTGATTTGGCCGTGTGACAGAACATCCATTGCGGATCTCAACAATCAGAAATAGAATAAACTGTATGCCTTCAAAGACATTGGAAATCAGGGACTGCATACAAAATGGAATCACTCCGCAAGTAGTCGGGAAATTACTAACAAACTTAGACCCAATAACTTTGAAAAAATGTACTATTCAAGCAGTATTTGAAGCATTACATATGTGGTACACAAATTTCCTGAAGTGTTGTAGTTGGTTAGTGCATAGTAGCAATTGTATTTCAGAAGAAGATCTTGCGACTTGAGGATCAAAAGTCTCGCTTGCAGATGTGAAAGAAACTTCCTTCTGAAACAATAAGACTTTTAGTCTTCTCAGTCTATCAAAGTTCACAATTAAAAACAAGAAATTGAAGGCCGCACTGTCACTCCTCTAACTGTATGAGCCAGTAGAAAAAGCATTCAACATCAAATAACTGCCATTGGAAAATAATCTGAATGCTTGACGATTACAGCAGCTGGGGAACCCTTCATATCACAAGCTACATTCCTTTAAAGGATCAAAAGCTCTGTGAAGTTTCACTTTCCTGGAAAGTAAAGAATGGCCAAAGTATTCTAACAGTCTGTACCGCTAATAAAAACTTCAGATTCCTCATTCCTACACCTGTAGTTGAAAAGTAGGATCCATGCCTCATGTACAAATCTCTCCCCTAATGCTTCATCTGCCTACTTGAAAGTGTTTTAAACATGAAGTGAAATGTTAAAATTGGCAGATAAATAAATCCATGAATTAATCAATTGGCTGATGCTGTTGCCACCACAGTAAATGGTAATTTGTCTACATGTTCTATATTTAACAATGTGTCCGTTTATCCTATGATTTTCTGCTTGTGTGTTATATTATATGGCAGAAATAAATCTGTGGCATTTAAATGCTTCAAGGGCACACAACCTCTCTTCAGAGTTTGCAATATCCATCTTAATAGCATGATAGATCTAAGCTGACTTTGTCCGTGTTGTAGGAGAGACATATCACTCTGTATGATGTCAAAAGCTGACAACACAATATTATAAAAAAAATAATTCAAGTGGATACCATTGCTACCTACTGCTGAAGCCTTTTCTAAATTACTTCACGTATCAGCTCAGCAGCTTCCTGCTGTTAAACATTCCAAAGCTGTTTGTATGCAGCATACAAAAAGTGTCTATGGCGTGGCTTTCTGGGACCTAATAAAAAATCCTGTAAATCCATATCATTGGAAAGGAGAGAAGTGTTTCTTCAACTCATCTAACGTGGAATGTTGTAACCATTGAAGGCACAACTTTCCCACGCTGTATGTTGTGACAACTCCTGAGTGTTGTGTCTGCACATAACGTGGGTATGGTCTGTTTATTCTGAAACTGCTTGTGTTGTTCAAAAAACGTGCATGACAACCATTAGTATCTAATGGCCACACTAGCCACCCCTCTAGACTACAATGTGAAGAATTGTATGCACCATTATGAAATATACTGTTGAGCTGTTCCTCTGTATAATATTTGAATTGTTGCCAATTTTAAAAAAATGCGAATGTGGGAATGTGCGGTGTGTTTAAATCCTTTATCTTACCGAAGTCCAGGCAGGATGTTTGCTGTATACTCCTTCAAAATAATCATTTGTTTATTAGACACGCTCTAAACAAAGCCTCATTGGTTTGAACTTGCCAATCTTTTGTTCTCCAAACACATTTTAAATCAACATTGTCTTTCTAAAAGCTGTACCCTTGTATTGACAACTGGGAAATAAAAGAAGTCGAATAAACTAATTTTGTTTCGGTCAGCATATGTTTCTTTGCTGGGGAAGGGAGAAGTTTAAATATAATACGACATTGGAGGGTATGTTTACAATGAAAAGGTGCAGTAGGGTGCCACAAACAAATCTGCTGGGTCATTGCTGCAGCATTTTAAAAATGCAGGAATATGACATATTAACAAAAGGACGGGGCATCCCTCTACACACCCCTTCAACTGTGTTATACAAGCTGCTCAGTGCTAATGCATGCACCCTTGTGCCATGGTGCAAGGGTGCCTGTGTTGCAGGGATGATTGTTTATGTGCGGAAGGGACACTTTCCTGCACATAAACACTCATTAATAGCAATTTGCACCGAACCATGTGTGTTGCAGAATGCAGCAACATAGAAAGAGCAAAAAATGAGGAAAAATAAAAGTATTTCTCCTCATTGCACCTCTAAATGCTTCCTTGTGAATGCCATTAGTTTTAGGTGCTTCCTCAGATTTACACATCCTTGTAAATCTGGGGCAGCGTCAAAAAGCAATTGGTGTTGCATGGGTACGCCCACAGCAACACCCATTGCATGCCCCTTTGATGCAGAAAACTGCATCAAAGGGAACGATATTTACAATGCTGCATTATGTCACTTAGAGCCGCATTATAAATATGAAGTTTGAAGTTTATCTTATTTGCATAGTTAATTAAAACCATTGCAATACATATTATAAAAATTCTTAAAACGTCATTGTTTAAAACCTTTAAGAAAAATCAGGAAGTAAGAACTTCATTACAGTTTAAAAAGATAATTCAATAAAACTGGTTAAGACACGCTTTTTTTTCACTAACTGCTGGAAAGTACATTGTACATATGGAGCAGGGCATTGAGCCCGGAGCATAGTAAAAAGTAAAGCTCAGGTGGGACAATGCCCTTGTAAACATGCTCCTTGGTCTACAGGGTTGTTGCCAGAAAAATATCCAAAACTCTGTACATGTGGTGTAGGGCAATGATCACATTGTGTAAAATGTAAATACTTTACGTGGAGTACTAGCTCTGTGTAAATAATGGTAAGCATAGTGAAGGTAACAAAACATTTTATCATAATTAGATGTACCACTATTCAGATCTTCAATTTTAAATATAGTATAATGCTCTAGCTCACAAAGCATAGACCTATCCTTCTTAAAATCTAGGCCAGGGTGGAGAAATTCACTCCGCTTGTGGAGTTTGCGGAATTTGGGACTCCAAACTACCCCTGTAACACAGAGTTCCCACTAAATTTCAGCATCCTGTGCATAGAGGAATTATTTTTCTGCTGGTGCTTGCAAGACTTTTTTCGCCGCATGCTGGTGAGCGCTTTGAGACCCGCTGGCTGCTAGGGAGCATGTGTGAGATTTTGGCTACTAGCTCTGCTTGTGGCCGTGACTGCATCTTTTTCGTGATGTTAGTGACTGCAAGTGCTTGAGGATCATTGTAATATTTGTATACTAACACTGTTTTATATTGTATGATTTTTTGCATTTTCCACCTGCATCTCCTTGCCTCCCAATGGGTTTCTCATAGTTTCCTCATTTCTCTTAGTACACCAGCAAGAAATTATTTTGTTAATTATTATTCTCGTATTTGAATGATTCTTTTATTATATTTTGTATGCATTTTTTTCTCGATTTTGTTAATGTAAAAAAACATTTTTTTTTTTTTAAATTACACCATCCATCCACCACCTCCTTGCTGTAGGCACAAAGCCTAACAACAGCATTCATTTTTCAAGTATTATTATTCCATTTACCATGGAGCCCATGCCTGTCATAGGTACACACACACCAACATTCGTTTTCTAAGGATTATTCCATTTAACACTAGACCCTCTTGCCTGCCATAGGCACACGCCAGCATTAATTTTTTAAGCATTATTCAATTTTTTCGTGTATCTCCCTGACTGCCACAGGTGTCTGCCTTAGTTTTTACACAAAGCAAACAGCTACCTCTGTATATTGTTATCCTGATCGGAAATTAAATATTCTGTTCTGATGTTGTGGTTTAATTTGGAATGGATACACTAATGTTGTTAATTATTTAGGAACTGTACTAAATCAAACTGCAACAATGCCATGTTTCCCTTAATGTGTTCCTTGCTTGTTTGCTTTTAGGTGCACAAGAAACATCACCCACAGTACTGCCAGACAGTCACATGAGACCCCTAATCTCTGCCACTGCCAACGGAAAACTTCAAAATGGCACCATAGAAAGAAAGTGGCCAGTGGAGAGAAGAAGAAGAAGCAGAATTGCACTAGTGGCATGTCGGCCCAAACCTTTTTTGGAGTCATGTGCTTGCCTCACCGGCCTCTGCGGAGCAAGCTGGGAATAGCAGTCCTGTATCAATGGCACCACCCCAACCTAAGCCCAAGGCCCCTCTCAGCAAGGCAGCCGCTGCAATTATGTCTACACTGACGAGCAGTGACATTAAATTGGATTTGTTTCTGTGGCACAGTAGTATCCAATCATTGCAGGAAGTCAAGAAAGTGGACAACAGCTGCAGCCAGCAATAGATCTTCCTAAAGTAGGAGTGGAACAGGATGCCAGACTTCCTGCTGAGCAAGAAACTCCTCTTTTACAACCAATGGCTTCCAGCATTCCAGCAAAAAAAGGAAGGGTACTCCACCATTGTTTCCAAGCCCCCCCTTCTGGTGAACTGGGCTAGGCCTTGGTGGAGTTTGTGGAGTTTTACTCAGCGGATTTTAGTGCAGAGTCTGTTAAGTTAGGTGCTCGCGCTGAATTTTAGTGCCAGGAGTTTGTCCTGTTCTGTAAAATCAGTGTGGTCACAATCCTTCTTGTCCCGGCCATGTCTTGGAAGGGAGTACAGCCACAAAGGACAGCATGGCTTCTCTGGGCAACAGCGTCAACATGCGCTAAGGGCTCACACAGGAGAAATGTGGGCAATGGAGAGCTCACCATGCGCTTCTCCATAGGGTAAAACTCAGATCCTCAATGAAGCGTTCTCCAAGCTCTAGTCTTTTGGCGCCAGATGAGACAGGAGGAGACAAAGTGCTCACCACATACTTCTTCATTGGCACAGATTGGGACCAAAAGGGGGAGAAATCCCAGAATCCCATATGAACAGGAGAGGGGTAAAAGCAGCCAACCTGTCCTTGGAGAACAACTGGGGGTACAAAAGCAGTGAGGCAGGCAGCAGGTAGGCACACTAGTTTGCTCAGCAAAGTGGCAGTCTCTCTAGATGCCAAGCAGGTGAGCACAACAAAGCAAAGTACAAGTGGTGGTTTGCCTGGCAGCACAGAAGTCCTCTGGTGAAATATGTAGAGCCAGCAGCGTCTGATTACAAGTCTTACACAGTGGGGTCAGAGCCACTGTACTTATACTGAAAATGTCTTTGATGCGGAGGTAACTTCAAAAGAACCAGGTGTACAGTAGGAGGTAAACGAGCCCTTCATGTGAGGTCAGGAAACAGCCTATACAAATGTAAGTGTGCACCGCCTCCCTCTCTCCCAACCCTGGAAGACCATTTATTATGCCAATGAATGCAGATACAACCCTATTGCACTGTACCTTCCCTGTGTGATGGCTGTATTGAAAATATGCACAAAACCTAGCTGTCACTCTGCCTTAGACATGGATTGGAGTCGGGCTGCAAAGCACTAAGGGCCAGATGTACGACCCTTTTTTGCAGCCGCAAATGGGAGATCCTCCCGTTTGTGACCCCACAAAAAGGTAATGGCAAATACAAATGCTATTTTGTGAGTCACTGACCCACAAAATAGCATTTGAGACTCCCGCTATTAGGATGGGGCGTCCCTACCTAATAGCGAGTCACCATGCCATGTACACTTGTTTTGCGACCGCGTTTGTGGCTGAAAAACACTTGCAGTTTACCACCTACTTCGAGTAGGTGGTAAACCACGCGCAAATGGGAAGGGGTCCCCAAGGGACACCTTCCCCTTTGTGAGTATGTGAGAAAATATTTTTAACAACTGGCAGTGGTCCCAAGGACCACTGCCTGCCCTTATGAAAATGAAACTGAAAAGTTTCATTTTTCTTTTTTTAAATGCAACCCGTTTTCCTTTAAGGAAAACGGGCTGCATTTTTTAGAAAAAAGACTGCTTTATTTAAAACAGTCCCAGACATGGTGGTCTGCTGACTCCAGCAAGCCACCATCCCTGGGAGTGCTAGCCATTCCTAATGGGGTGGCAAATTGCGACAGTCTCATTAATATTCATGAGGCATGCAATTTGCACCACCATTAGGAATTGCTAACAGTGTCTGAGAGACTGTAATACATCCCAATTTGCGAGTCGCAAATTGCGAGTTGCAAATGCGATGTAATTTGCGAGTCGGGCAACACAATTTGCAAGTCGTGCATCTGGCCCAAAAAGTCATAAGCACAGAGAAATGACAACTTTCTAAAAGTAACATTTCTATAATAGTAATGAAAAATCTACCTATACTAATAAACAGGAATTATCACTATTACAAACATACCAAATATGGCAGTGCTACGCCTTTGAGACCAGAAATTACCACTTAAGTACCTTTAAGGGAATTCCCAGTGTTAGCCAATGAAAGGAGTAGGCCTCACAGCAGTGAGAAACCAAATAGGCTGTTTGTCACTACCACCACATGCCACACAATAAAGGCACATGTCCTACCTTTTACCTACACAGCACCCTGCCCATAGGGCTACCCAGGGACTACGTTTGAGGTGACCTATACGTAATAATAAGGGCGTTTGAGACTTTATAAGTAAATTTAAATGTCAGGTCAAAGTGGCAATAAACTGCACACATAGGACCAACAGTGGCTGGTCTGAGCCAGGCTTGAAAAGCTACTTCTGTGGGTGGCGCAAACAGCGCTGCAGGCCCACTAGTAATATTTAATTTACATGCCCTAGGTTTATGGGATACCACTGTACAAGGGACTTACAGGTTTATATTAAATAAGCCAAACAGGTGTAAGCCAATCATACCAAGTGTAAAGGAGACAGCGCATGCTCTTTAGCTCTGATTAGCAGTGATAATGTGCCCAGAGTCCTAAAGCCAACAAAAAGAGTGTCAGAAAAATACAGGAGGAAGGAAAATGTTTGGGGATAACCCTATGAAATGGGCCAGGTCCAACAGTCCTGCTGAAGTTTTACCTTCTCAAGCTGATCCTAGAGCCCTATTTGCAGAGGATACGGTCGCCGGGAAAAAGGAGAGCATCTCAAGTGATGATCCAGCGGTATCGAAGCATTGGCCGGGCTTCATGGATGGAAGACGGAACCTTGCAGTCATGAAGAGCTTCAGTGGCACAATCCCCACTTCCAAGGGCCCTTGACTGCAGAGGAGCCTCTTGGGGGTCAGGAGCGAGTTGAATACCTCCCCAGAAGCTGTAGGTGATGAAGTGGACATCTTTTGTAGAAAGAAGCTGCAGAACCCACTTGTGAGGCCCAGAACTTGGAGAGGGAGGGCACCTCAGGCAAAGGCAGGACTCACAGACAGCAGAGTCCAGTAGCACCAGCAGAATTGAAGGACATCTTTTGTGTCCCTGAGACTTTAGAAAACAGGAGGCATGCCAGCAAGCCTTAGATATCACATGGAGGGAAGGCAGTGTGCTTCCAGCAAAGTCGAGGAGCAGCAGGCAACAGGGCAACAAGAAGAAAAGCAGTTCTTACAGAAAAGCAGTCCAGTTTAGTCCTTTAAGCAGCATAGCAGTCCTTTCTTTCACAGGTTCAGTCCAAGATCCAAAAGTGTCTTTTTTCAAGGGTGTCAGAGACCCAGTACGTATCCCCAAAAGTGCTTTGTATGGTGGGGTGACTTCAAAAGAACTCTTTGAAGTGCTCAAGGATCCTTTTCAAACCAGTCCTGTCTGGCAGGCTAACCCTGGGGGGTACATCTGTGCTTTGAGCCACCTCTTCCCCCCATCCTGCTCAGGAAGGCTATCAGAAAACAGATGAGTCCTCTGTTACACCCAGCCTTTCCTGTGTTTATGACTGTGTAAAGGGAATGCACAAAGTGTAGCTGTCTCCCAGCCCAGACGTTTATTGGAGACAGGCTGTCAGGCATAAAAAGAAGTAAGTACAGAGAAATGTCCACATTCTAAAAGTGGCATTTCTAAAACAGTAATGTTAAATCCAACTTCACCAGTAAGGAGGATTTTTCATTAACATTCCAAACATATTGAACAGGAAAAGGCTACTCCTCTCTGATCAGGAATTACAGCTTAAAAGTATAATACGCAATTCACAATGCTGGCCTGAGAGAGGGGTAGACCTCAAAGCAGTAAAAAATTAAATATGATATTTGTCACTACCAGGACATACAAATCATAAAGGTGCATGTCCTACCTTTGAGGTGCATACACAGAGGCATTGCATTGGCAGGCCTGAGATAGGTTTGAAAGACTACGTCTGTGGGTGGCACAAGCAGTGCTGCAGCCCACTAGTAGCATTTGCAGTACAGGCCCTGGGTATAGGGTATACCATTTTACAAGTACTGTACCACTACAGAAAATATGCCAATCAGGTATATACCAATGACATCATGTTTAGAAGAGAAGCATGTGCACTTTAGCACTGTTTTCCAGCTGTAAAATGCACAGAGTCATAAGACCAACTAAAGGAATCAGCATAAATGTCAAGCAAAAGGCAAGAAAATGGGGGAAAGACAATTCTAACAATAACCAGTCTAACACCCAATCTTTCCTGACCTTCCACCTTTCTTTCCCTTTTTCATCAACCCATATTTTTTTGCTTTTATTATGAGCTTTTGTCTGCTGAGTTGCAACTAGAAGAGGCCATAGGAACTTAACCACTGATGTAGCTGCTAAAGCGAGGGGTTCACGAATCATGACCACCTTGCAGTGAGTATAATATTAATTGTCAATAAGCAAGCAATGTGAATTACCACTGCCCGTCGCTGCCACCACTGTGTCTCTGTCGTGTAGTTCCTAGGAATCCCCGGGACCTATGCATTTTGGATGACCTAAACTAAGTGCTGGTGTCCCAACAGCTTCGGGACACCCCCACAGGATATGTCAGCCGTTAGACCAGCTAGCTCTACAGTGCCACTACCACCCCCCTGTATCTTACAGTGGTGTAGGTAGCCTCTGGCAACCATTGAACATGACAACCCTGATTCCTCAGGGATCGTGGAAAACAGTACTGTACGTTTCGCTCAGACAAAATACACAGGATGGCGATTAGGACATTTCAATAAGAATTTATTGGTCCAGCGACAGCCTTGTGTAAAACATATTTGCTGCGACAATTAGGAGACGGAAGCATACGAAAGAGATTGCTAGCACCAATATCGTAAATATTAGATACATTTCTCCCATAGTGCTAATAAGATGAACATAAGTAATTCAGATAAAAACAGTAGCACTTGCATTCCTAAAATGCGTGCCCTAAGAAATATACCTAAATGTACCTAGCCTAGCTTGGATGTGTAGGTGTATATGTATATATTTGTGAAGCCAAGAAACCCCTAGGGAAGAATTAGCCCCCTCACCTGATGGTTTAGAACGGAGGGTCCCATCTCTGCGTCAATGAGGACAGCCCGCAAGGGATGTCAGACCGCTGTGTGTCAAAGATTCAACATGCAAGACCCCATGTCAGCTTAGAAGGAATTCTCCTCTAATTGTTGGGGAGTGAGGTTTTTTTATACTAAAGTGGTCACATCAGGGCTTTTTTGAGAATCGCTATGTTTTGAAAACAATTATGGATGTTTGGAAAACAATCATAAATGTTTTGAAAACAATCACCAATGCTTTTCTAAACAAGTGCGATCATGCACAGCTGGCTGTTGGCCAAGGATGAAAAAAGTGGTGACACTTATTCAGCATAATTCTGCCATGCCTGGGGACATATATTTGTACATCAGGTACAGGGATTATGATAGAATACTTGGAGCCTGGTGTCGAAGAGACAGAAGCAAGCTACTAGGTAAAAGGTCACCTGTTTAGAATTGTTATTGTCATGTGGATGGGGCAATGTATGTAAAAAGGGGGTATACATGACAGGACTATCCTACAAGACATGACATTTCCCCCTATAACAACCTCAACACCTACAGACATGGTGCTGGCCCTGGCACTGATGGTCAGTGTAGCTAGAAAAAACTTTACACATTTTTAGAAGTCAGATACACATCCCCTAATTTTCAACAAAACAAAATACAACAACAAAATACAACCACAAAACATCTCTACAGTTTAGTTAGCAGTATCGTCTATGAAAAATATGACTTTTGGCATTTTTTGGGTTGAAAACTTTCAAAAAGCCATTTAGTCAAACCAACCAAAAACATTTCGTAATGGAGGGGCAGAGCTATGATGACTCCAAGTCATTGAGGAGCAATTAAAGGGGTGACATAATGGTCAATTAAGGACATATGGTGTTGGTTGGCAAATGCAATGGGACCTCATAGTTTGCGGCCAGGCTGCACTGTCATGGAAACTGCTGGTATACTGTATGAATGAACAATTTATAGCACAACATTGGGGAGGGCCACCATGGCCACTCTCTCGTTTTAAGTGTTTGAGCATGAGCAAGCAAAAGAAAGCCTTCTCATTAAATTTGTGTAGTGACTAGACTTGTGCATGCAATCTTTACAGTAAGTACCAACAATCTGTTATTTTAGTCTTACAGTACCACAAGATATATAGAAGAGAGGGAAAACTTACTAACAGAGCAGAAGAAAATTACAGACTAGTACAGACAGGAGGAAGTAAGCTACCATAACTTGCAATATAGAAAAAAAGGATAATGCAGGGATAGCAAGAATTTACAAAAAGTAAATAGAGGAGTTTACAAAAGGCAGTATAAAAAAGCGGCAAAATTAATCTGATTCTTATAGTAGGCAAAGGTAAAAATTATGGAAATAATATTATTAACAGGACTTACTGTGATAGACAGAAACATTGGCGTGGCACTGGTGGTGGCATCACTGGCTCCCTGATCCACCTTGCAACTATCCCTGTTCTTTCCCTTTAGTGTTGATGTAAGAAATAAAGAGGATACAAAAAAATAGATTAGTGATACAGTTAATCTCCCCAAAAATATTTTGACAGACAAACGCAGTAACATTGTACTTTTCTAAATCAGATCTCTTATAGTGCTAGCATCTATCGAGTTGTCCATCCTAATCGTTGTAAGCCCTAGTCCATATTTCCTAAAACTAAATTACATTTGGGACTAATGCATTTTTCAATGCATAGATGCATACTACACATCACTGTGAGATTGCTTGGGACTGTACTACCTACATAAAGAAAATCACAGAGAACTCTAACTCACTGATATCACTATCTTAGTGACAGAACAGAGGAGTTTGCAAGGCTTCTTAAATAATCAGCCCAAGCGAGCGCCAACGAGTACGATGAGGTAGCATTGAGCACCTGGCTAGCAACCGAATCACATATTATTAAAAACGTAAAACTTAACTTACCTCTGAGTGTGAGCAGCATGCTATTTGTAAAAAATATATTAACATTGCAGAACACAAACACAACAAATAATTAATCACTGAGCATAGCATTCCCAATGCCTAGCAGGTCCTTCTTGTGGGCTATAATATCCACCCAGCTGTGGGTCAACTGCTGTTGGGTTTGCTGAGCTTGAGTGTTGCGGTGCACATGCCGGAGCACCCTCTCTCAATGCAGCCGATGTATACCCGCTTCCAGGCCTGCCGCCTGCTGCCGGCATGGAGGGGATGTGGCACCACACATGAAAAACAAGTGCTGCCATCTCCGCCTCTGAAAAAATGGTACAGGGCTGGTCACCTTAGCAGAGCCGATGACCGCATGGTGTGTGGCTAGCAGCCGCACCAGCACCACTGCTCCCTCTTTCGCCCTGCTCTGCGCTGGTGCTGGGTGATCAAAACAAGTGAAGAAATAGGAAAAGGTAGGAAGAAAGGAAGGAAAAATTAAAGAAGAAAAAAACACGAAAGACAAAAAAATTACAAAAACGTAAAATACACAAACACAAGGACAAACACTGATACAAAAAATGAAAAATAAGGGGTGGATGAGTCAGGTAGGGGGAGGATTGAAAAGATTAAGGGTGTATTGAAAAACTGTCTCCAGCACCATGCACAAAACAGAAAACAAAATGGCTGCACCCATGCAAACCACGTGGTGCCGGTCACATGTAGTTATCCAGTGCAAGAACGTGCACCGCTACCGAACATCAAAAATGTAGAGCAAACGGGTGTGTCGAGCAGCTCTGCCCACCCGTGGAATTCCACAGAATCTCGTGGACTTTTTGGGCAGCTCCATGGAGTTCCACGTAGCAGAACTCCACAAGCTCTGCCCAGGCATATTAATATCCCAATCATCAGAGATGCTGCCAGGAATAATCACATCATTAAAAGATATCTTGAATACATACAGTATTTGTAATGTTTCTTGAGGACCAAAAATATACAATGGGACCTTATCCCAAACAATGCTATCCTGGATGGGAAATGTCCACAAGGGACAGGTCTCTTTGCACTTTGTGTGATGAAGAATAAGGCTTCAGTACCTCAGTTACCAGTTTACCAGTTTAACAGCAGAGAATTCTGGGAGATAATGTTTATTCAAAAGCAAAAAGAATACTGTTGCAAAACCAATCCAGATGAAAAGGAAAAGCAAAGAGATGGAAATCCAAACGTAAGTCCAAGGTGGATCAAATTATATGAGAGAAAAAGTAATGGAATGTCTGCAAAATAGACTGAGGCAGTCTGTGCAAAAACAGGGATGTCATGGGGCAGCGGTAAACTGGTATATAACTCCAAAGGTGGGTCATATTAAACAACTTCATTGTAAGCAAGTGTTGTCGAGGACTACAGGTTCACATACAGTGTATGTATGGTGTTGGTAGATGTAACTATAAGTAGCAAACTTCAGTGTCAGATATCCCCTGCCTGGAAACAGAAACTTCTATATTGGTTAATGCTTATAAAAGGATTTCCTGTATGGAAGTGAGAGGAGAAAGGTAACTGACTAGAAACCCGCGTGATCTACTGTGTAGGACTGGCCACATGGTGTGGTTTGATTAGATTGTTCAATACAAATCTTTTGTTTTTGCGACCACAAAGAGGCAGTAAAAGTAATATTTGGGTACCTTCTACTGCCAGGACTGGCACCAGTACTCTGTAAGATTGCCCAAATTCTTTCTTATCCACAATTTTGTCTCAGACCAGATCCCCGATCTTTGAAATCCAGATAGGAGTTCCTGGTTTTACCTTCACTTCTACAGTGGAAGGTTTCTCAAGATCACTGCTTTGCTCATCCCTGAAGTCTTTTGGTTCCTGTAAGACAGCCAAACCTTCATTGATATTAAAAAGGGTTTCCTCTGACCACTGTGCTAGCATTGGGAAGGTCCGGAACCCAAATATGGATGCAGAACAGAATCTCATAGGGAGTCTGACCACCCAAGAATCTTCTAGGCAGATTGTTTAAAGCCCTATGGATCACATACAGCTGGGGAATCCAGCTACTACCTAAGTAAGTAGGACATTTATAAAGCGTGCGAATGCCGAGGCGTCTTGGTGCTGAGGAGTGTGACAAGTGCTGTCAGGCAAACCAATGTGCTTTAATCGGGGGGAAATAGCCAAGTCTTTATCATTTTCATTTCATTTCATTTAACAGGAGCCATTTTGTTTGTAGCCTTATGTAGCTCGGCAGCCCATTTTATAGTCTGGTGGCTAGATGGGATAGGCTCTTGCCTCCCCATCTTGCTTTCCGAATTTTAGGAACCTCGACCAATCCCGTGTTGGCTGATCTGAGATTCCGTTTCAGGGAGTACCTTAAAAATATGTTCTGCATAGCCAAAGCCCCCCCCCCCATAAAATGCATTGTGTACCAGGCAAAGAGCCTTGAATTGTACACGTTGCTGTGTCAGGAGCCAGTGGAGTAGCCGGATGCCAGCAGAGATAGAGGGATAGTCACGCTGCTGCGTTTTGTACTGACAGCAGTGTGGCCAACTGATACTGGTTAGTGCCCAAGAGTAAAGCGTTGCCGCAGTGCATTTTTGAGAGGATTAGCACAATAGTTACTGTTTTCCTAAGCTCCAGGAGGATGAAAGGCAAGATATTGCAACTTTAGTAGAAGAAAACAGGAGGATGTCACTTGATCAACCTGTCCTGCAAAATTTAACTGGTCATCAAAAATCACTCCCAAGTTTCTCGCCATGATATATAGAGGAGGGCAGTGTCCTGCCTCAGTTGACCACCATGCTGGATTCCATAAAGGTGAACCCTTTCCGAACTTTATGACATTTGTTTTATCTGTATTGAACTTGAGGACGTTTTGGTTCATTCAGCTCATGATATTCTTCAGGCAGTTGTGGAAGCTAACAGCTGTGACATCAGCCCTCTGTGCTATAGATATAACTATATGGGTATCGTCAGCATATGAGACTAATGTAAAACCATGCTGTCCAATTAGCTTGGCCAGAGGGGTGACGTAGATGTTAAAAAAGGTCGGCGATAAAGCAGAACTTTTTGGTACCAAGCACACCCTCTGCTCTCTGGCTTCCAGAAAGGAGGAGAGTAGGGTTAGAACCGTCTTTTTAATACCTATTGCTTCCAGCCGTCGCACTAACACTGCATGGTTAACGGTGTCAAATGCTGCTGATAGGTCAAGTGGGATAAGAACCAGGTTAGGGAGCCTCATGACGGAGCTCCACGCCTCCGTGTGAGCACCTGGGATCCCGGTACCCGGCTCCTCCCCCCCCATGCGGTTGATGGCGGCGGCAGGTAGCTGGCGTTTCTGCTAGCGTTTCTGCTGTCTCCCGCTTTCCTGCTGACATCAGCGATTTCCCCTGAGTTCTTCTTTGGATTTTGTTGCCGCTTTCGTACTCTTTGGGCTCTTCTCGAGTGGCGCTCATTTTCCCTTCTTTCCGTGGTACGATGCCACGCGCTCACTGAAAGGGCCCGAGAAGAGCGAGAATGCTGAGCTGAGCGTAAGGAGAGGCCAACCCTACGGAGGCAATCATGCCGAAATTTGAGCCTGGATTCTGTGGGCTTTTCACTTTCTGCACTGCATTGGTGAATTTCGCAGCTTCTCAGTTTCTTCAACTAAGCTGGCTTCCAGTATTTACAATAACTATTCCGACTTTCCTGGATCTTTTCCTCATAACAGCGCTAACAGTGGGTGAGTCTATCAGCGAATCAAAGGGGCAGACACTGTTGATTATTGAGACGCTTTTTTCTTTTTTGAAATTTGCTAAAAGCTACTATAGGAGTAAATAGAAGAATAGCAATAACGCTATCCATAACAAGGTGGGGAAAAAAAAAAAAAAAGAACATTTCAAGGGTACTGCAGCGAGTTCGCCCCCAAGGAGGGTTCGGATATTAGAATATGGGGAAACGTCTTTATACCCGGAAGGCTAAAGCTCTCCGGCTCCAAGCTATGGAAGCAGAGAACGCAACCAAACGGCTTGATAAGAGCGACAATAATGACGGCAAGGATGAAGATTCCTTTGAGAGTTCAGATGAGGGGTCTCTTGTGGAACAGCTTAACCGAACAGGTTCGGAAGAAGGGGCAGGGCAGGCGCAGGCAGATTTGGAGGCCTCCCAGACTATTTTAACTACCCATTCCTCTCAAGAAGGTTTAAATACAGAGAAGACCGCAGAGCAGCAGGTCATGACTCCAGCTAAGTCATTTGCCCAGCATAAGGGTCCAAAACCTTTCCCTCTGTTCGATAAAAAGCCAGCCGTGTCTACCATTGGAAACACTACTCCTCCGGCTGCTTTCTCCACAATAGGCACTGCCTCAAAGTTACATACCATGACCGTGTTCACAGGGAACTCAGGTCCGACGCTTATATCTCAAGAGAAAAAAGTTTCTGCATCTTTAGCTCAAGAAGGTGATGAGGTGGCAATTGCAATTTCGCCACAAACCGAAATTCAACCCTCGCTTGCTTCCGATCCATTCAGCCCCATTTTGGATTTAAATACTGAGATTACGGGGGAAACCCAGATGTCTGTGAAAGACATGTTGAATCTTATTCTTGACGAGCTACGTGAGATGAAGAGGTTCCAAAAATCAGAACTGGCTTCAATCCACCAAAGACTGGATAAGATTGAAGATTTAGTCTCTACCTTTCCAGTTCGCCTCCAAGAAGCCGAGACAAGAATTTCAAATCTAGAGGATCAGATGACTGTGAATAAAAAAGATCTTGAACTGATCTCCAAGACCACGCGGACACTAGCAACGAAATTGGATTATTTAGAAAATTATAATCGCAGATCTAATCTTTGTATAGTGGGGGTTCCAGAAGGAATAGAGGGGTCAAACACAGTGCAATGGGTCACCTCTTTTTTGAAACAAAAAGTGAATCCTAAATACCAGGGTGATTTAACAATTACCAGAGCTCACCGAGTTCCGGCACAGCAGTTTGCAAATTCCACCCTCCCTCGCACAATTCTATTAAATTTTGCAGATGTTCGGATTAAAGAATCTATTATTTCTGCGGCTATCCAGCAAAGACAATTCTCTGTTAACGAGACTGCCAAATGCCGGATTTTCTCGGATATGTCCACGGCTGCTGCACGCAGAAGGAAGGAATTTGTCAAAATCCTACACTTATTTAAAGCTAAGGGGGCCCAAGCTACGATTGCCCAGCAGTCTAAGCTGAAAGTGCGGGTCAAGGGCAGATTCTATAAGTTGTCGGACATTGATGAAGCACAGTACTTGCTTAAGGAGATCACTCATGGTCAGAAGAGCTAGAAAATTTGCTGGTTTTGATTTCACCTTTGAGTTGATATTGTTAGCACTGCGATCATGTTCTTTTGTCTTTGAAAGCTGAGGGGGAGAGGGGATGGGGCGGGATAAGGGATCCTCAGGACTAAGGGTTAAGGGGTGTAATAACAGGACACCCTAATGTTAGGGGGTAGGCTACAGTGGCCAGCGTGGGGAATGGGAGGTAGGCCACTGGTTGCAGGGGTGGGTGGGTCAGAGGTTTGGGGTGGTGGGGGGAAATGAACAGAAAAATGAAGCTCATGGTGTCAGTTGCTCAGTTTGCTTACGCATAAAACTCTGTTTTTCTATAATATGCCAAGCCAAAACAGAGGGTTGTATGGACGGCAGGATTGAAAGTAATTTCCTTTAATGTAAACGGGTTAAATAATAGGAAAAAAAGGCTGGCAGTGGAAACCTGGATTAAGGCTGAAATCCCCCCTGTAATACTTTTACAGGAGACACATATTTCTTCTTCTAAGATTGAAGATTTTCTAATGTTTAAATCCTGGGCTTCTTATCGAGGTTTCTCCTCATTTACTGAATCACAGCGCAGGGTGGCGATATTCTTAAACAGGAACATACACGCTGAAATTATTCAATCAGGAGATGGTGGCTCAGGACGTTGGTGCTGGGCAACATGCAAAATCCAAAACAGACAAAGACCAATCACCTTCGCTAGTTTTTATGCACCATTTGATGACAATTTCAGCGTGTATGAAGAACTGTTTCAATCTTTATTGATGGTGGCAGGAGATATTGTTATAGGAGGGGACTTTAATGTTATTATGGATTCTAAGCTGGACTCGACTACACATTTAAGAAAGCAGCTTAAACCAAAAACATTGAAAACTATTGCTAACTATAAAGTCACCTTTGATCTTTGCGACCCATGGCGCGCACACAACCCACTTAAAAAAGAATGTACTTGTTGGTCAGGGAGATTTAAGTCTTCCTCACGGATTGACTTCTTTCTCACCTCTATAAATTTGAATTTCTATCATCAAAGGATTGTGCATAATGGGTTCATTGAATTTGTTCTAGGAGAAAATCTAAGAACACCAAAACGTTGGGTGTTTAATAAAATATATTTGAATGACGAGATATGGGTCAAATCACTAAAATCAGAGATAAGAGAATTTATCTCTTGCAATCTTGACACAGCTCCACTTAACATCGTGTGGGATTCTCTAAAAGGCATTTATCAGGGGGATAGTTATAGGGAAGGATGCGGCTGCCCTGTCTGCTGCTAGATCCATTAAAAACTCACTAGAACAATGGATACAGGCTTTAAGCATTTTAAGGCAGCAGAATCCCTCCCGTAGTGTCCAAGATCAATTAAATAAAGCCAAACGGGAATTCAGCGCACATTTATATGCCCAGAGTGAGAATTTCTTTTACAGACAATGTCAAAAAATTTACGAAGAGAGTAATTTCACGGGAAAGTTTTTAGCCTGGCAGGTTAGAGAACAAGCCGCCTCTAATCTAATCCGTGGTTTGAACTGCCCAGTAACGCTTTCGTTTATAGCAGATTCGGAGGGGATAGGGAAAATAATGCTTACTCACTATGGCAGTGTTTACAGTCAGCATCATAAAATAGATCAACAGAAGTTAAATGATTTTTTTTTTTTGTTCAAATCTGTTTTTATTGTGAACACAGCGATAAGCCTACAACCCCTCATCGGGGCCGGCCGCGCAGATAGAAATCAATAATAAGAGCAGGTAACCAGGTGGGGTGGAATCCTTAAACACAGCGCCCTGCCTACAACCCCCAGGGGGGCCGGCCGCGTGGCCTAAGGGAGTGGAAAGCAAGAGGTGGCCATTTGCTGGCAATGTGCCATAGTACGGGGGAGGCGCGTATGGGAAGGAGAGCAGCGGTGTCACATTAACAAAGGCCCAACAGGGGCCAAACTGCCCCAAAAGGGGGGCGAAAGCCAGAGTGGCAAGGCAAGGAAAAAGAGAAAGTCGGAAGAGAAAGAGCAGGGGTGGGGTGGAGAGGGGCCATGGAGGTGTATCTGCGATCGCCCACAGGAGGCATAAGACGCAAACCAACTTTGAGGGAAGTGGCTACGAGCCTAGTCTGCTTGGGTCAGCAGGGATGAGGGCGTCCTCGAACAATTGCAAAGCGCGGAGCCTGGGAGGCATGTGACGGGCATAGCTTATGGAGCACAGGTGACGCACGAGGGGTTCCCACACTGCCTTGAATCGCACCCCTCTTGATTGTAACCGTGCCGTGAGCAGCTCCATGGTCAGGACCTGCCAGAGGCGCACGAACCAGGAAGCTATCGGCGGTGCCTCAGTCCGCTTCCAGTATAGTGCAATGAGTTGTTTGGCAGCGCCTAGCATGTGGAGGGTGAGGTTCCAGTCGCTGCGCGTGAGTGCTTTAAGTGTGGGGGGTCGTATACCCAGTAATAGTGTGTAAACCTCCTCAGGGAGGGGAAAACCCAACACCTCTTTAATGTGACTGAGGACCTCCTTCCAAAAGACAGCCAGGGCAGGGCACGACCACCAGATGTGTATGAAGTCGCCAGTCGCAGTGCCACATCTCCAGCACAGCGGGGAGGAGGCAGGGAACATTTTGCTTAGTCGCAGGGGGGTGTAGTACCATTGTGTTAACATCTTGTATGCATTTTCCCTCTGCGGAATGCTGCGGTAAGTTTTGGGGATGTCGTTCCAGAGCTTAGACCACTGAGACGGCGTGATCTCAGTGCCAGTTGCCGTCTGCCACTGCCTTTGGTAGGGATGCGCAGGCAGAGTGGTGGGATGCTGCAAGATGTTGTAGATTTGGGAGATGAGTCGTTTCAGTCCCCCGAGGGAGCGTGCCAACTTTTCAAATGGAGTGTGCGCCCTGGAAGCGGCCTGACACATGTCATCTCCCAAGGTCCAGTGGCGCAGCTGTGCATACTGCAAGCTAGCAGTCGAGGGGAGGTTGAACTCCTCTTTGCAGTCCAGCCACGATTTAGGCGACCCACAAAGAAAAAGATCCCCTGCAACCCTGCAGTCTCCTTGAGTCCAGCTCTCGAACGCCCGGGTCTGAGCAGCAGGGGGAAAGTGCGGGTTGCCGGCAATGGGGGTATGCGGAGAGGGGAACGTGGTCAGACCTTTGGATACTGCCACTCTGTCCCATACTTCAAGAACCGTCCTCGTGGGGACCGCCATGTATGCACTTCTGGAGCGCGCCACCCGCGGTAACCAAGGCAGGTCCCATATGGTGCGCCCCGTAACCACTCGGTCCATGTGGAACCAGTGCTTGTCGCTTTCGCGTGCACCCCATTCTATCACGAACCGGAGATGTGCCGCCCAGTAGTAGTGGAGAAGATTCGGGCAGGCTAGGCCGCCCCTGTCCCTCGGCTCCATGAGGACTTTCTGTGAGAACCGGGGTCGTTTGCCTCCCCATATGAAAGACGTGAGGTCGCGTTGGAGGGTCTTGATGCAGTGAATCGGTATCGGGGTGGGGAGGCACTGGAAGACATATAGAATGCGGGGGAGGATCGACATCTTGACTGCGTTGAGCCGCCCTAACCAGGAAATCATCAGGGGTTTCCATTTTCGCAGATCCGCCAGGACATCCTTTCGGCAAGCGGCCCAATTTTTCGAGGACCACGAGTCGAGGTGAGGAGTGAGGTCCAGACCCAGGTATTTGATGTGTTCATCCGCCCAACGGTAGGGCGTGATCTCCCTCAGCAGGCAAACCTCCTCCTCGGGGACGGTGAGGTTAAGCGCCCAAGATTTGGTGTGGTTAATTTTAAGGCCAGCCGCCCGCTCGAACAGCGTGAGGGCGTCGTGTACCGCTGGGAGTGAGACTCGAGGGTTCGTGAGAGTAAGGATCAGGTCGTCCGCGAACAGCGCTACTTTGTTAGCACGCCCCCCGTGGGGGATGCCATGGATGTCAGGGGTACGCCTAATCAACTCCGCCAGCGGCTCGACCGCCAGGGCGAACAGGAGCGGCGAGAGCGGGCATCCCTGCCTCGTACCCCTGTGGATCGAAAGCGGCGGTGTCAGTTGGCCGTTGACCCGGATTCTAGCCTGTGAGTTAAATGATTTTTTAGGGAAGCAGGCATTGCCTTCCCTTTCCTCAACCGAACAGTTAGCTATGGCAAGTCCCTTTTCTTCGGAAGAACTGGAGCAGGTTGTGAAAGAACTTCTGAATGGTAAGGCCTGTGGTCCAGATGGGCTTCCTGCAGAGTTCTTCCAAATTTTTTAGAGCTTTTTCAAAAAAATTTTTGCGCTTACTTAACTCGATGCTGGGAGGAGGTCCAATTCCAGGATCTTTCCGAGAGGGCACGGTGGTTAGTTTTTTGAAGAGGGGTAAAGATGCTAAAGATCCTAATTCATATCGGCCAATCACTCTTTTAAATTTCGATTATAAAATAGCTACAAAATTATTGTCAATTCGTTTTAATCACATTTCATCTAATCTGATACACCCTGACCAAAATGGATTCATTGCAGGTAGGCAATTGATAACGAATATGCATTATTTGGTTGAAGCCTTAGATTCACTTTCAGACACGGGGGATTCCAGCATTATTTCTGTTATTAGATGCGGAAAAAGCCTTTGAGTTGTTGGTTTGGGAGACACTATTTATTATTTTACAATATTTTGGCAATCCGGACAAAATTATTAATTTAATTTGCAATCTCTATACCGGCGCCAAAGCCAATGTCATCATAAATACGGTATTTGCAGGATCAGTTTTAGTTAAGCGGGGCACACGGCAAGGTTGCCCATTATCACCTGTTCTTTTTGCATTTTTTATTGAGCCCCTCGCAGTTGCAATTCGGAATACTGCTCATATCTCTCCTCCTATTGCATCAATGGCTAAGATCAAGCTTTACGATGATGATATTATGCTGTTAATCAAACCCAATCTAAATTCACAAGCCTGTGTTTTTCAGCTGTTTGAGGAATTCGAGGCTTTGGGGGGATACCGGATTAATAAAAGGAAAACAGAAACTCTGGTATGTGGAGGTAGGGATCCCAAATTGCACCCAGATATAAGTCGTTGCATTAACAATAAACCGAAAAGATATCTAGGGTTTTTTTTTTCAGCCCATGTCAAAGATTTGTTTAATCTTAACTTCGATCCCCTTCTTCAAAATATTTGCATCATGTTTTCTAGGTGGAATACATTGTCATTGTCGATCCTTGGCAGAGTCGCTCTGATAAAAATGTCTATCCTCCCTCTATTAAATTTTTTGTTTTCCACTATCCCCTGTTTTTTACCAAGTATATTCTTTGACAAAGTCGAATCCATGTTTTCTAGTTTTATTTGGCCAAAAAAAACACCACGAATCGCAATAAGCACTTTGTTTCACGAATTGGACCAAGGAGGTCTCTCCTTACCGAATCTTAGGGATTACTATTATGCCTACTTTGCTCAGTATCTATCAAAAGTTAAGAATCAAACCCCAAATCTAAATTTATTTATTAACTACTTCTTTGATTTAATCTGTTATGTAAATCAGATTCCCTCCCCGCTGCAGGTTTTTAAATCCCCAAAACTAGTCCACTATAAGATACTTCTATGGTTTCTTAAGAAACGTGCTGCCATGCTTAAGAGTTACTCTCTCCCCCCCTTTAATCCAACAACTTTGTTGTCTAACTTCGTTTCATGTTTGGGAATTAAGATAGGATCAGAGATGGTTCAGAATTGGATCGGAGGAGGATTTAGTAAAGTGACAGATTTTCTAAAAGATGGAGAGTGGATATCTCCGACAGAAATGGCCCAGTTAGTTCAGGGGAATTTCTTATTGGTAGGGTCTTACATAATATTATATAAAACCTTTGAGCATTTGGATCCCACACAGTTTACCTATCCATCTCTGCTGGTTAACAACCTTTTTGTCAATGCTGTGTTAAAGAAACCAGGGGATTGGAAACGCTGCATAGCACAGAGTAGGGGGGTTGAGCTAGGCCCTAAAGCACTTAAAAAATGGCAGGAACAAGAAAATCATGGACTCTCTCTCAATACTTGGACAATTATTAATAAACTGAAATTCAGCACGTTAAGGGGGGCTAACTGGCGAAGAATGTTATTTTTCAGTAAATGGCTTTTGTACCGCACGCCTGCTGCAATTTCCAAAATGTATAGTAATCATTCATCTGATTGTTTTAGATGTTTAAATTCTGTCTCCGCCAATTGGTCCTATATAATGGTTCACTGTACAAAGATTTAGTCTTTTTGGGATGATATTTTTGCTTTTTTGAGAAGTTATTACCAGTTTGAGATCCTTTTAAACAAAAAATTGATGCTTTATGGTTTTGATCCTGATCTCAGGCTCTCGGTCCCGCAGGTTAAATTAATTTACATTGCAATGGCAGTAGCTAGATCTCTGTTACTCCAAAACTGGTGGTCACAACAGACTCCATTAATGCAGGAATGGATACAGAAAATGCGGAGAGTTAGGAAATGTGAGCAAGGGTATGCTCTGAGGGTAGGGAGGGTCAAAAAATTTGATTTAATTTGGGGTTCATATTTCGATTAATTCGGATTTGTATATTGTGGATGAAAGCTTGATGTTAAAGGATATTGGTTTTTCCTCTTTTACTTTTATGGCAAATTTGATGGGCCGAAATGTGTTTTCTTTTAATGACATTAAAGATCTTCAATAAAAAATAAAAAAAATAAAAATAAAGTGGGATAAGGACGGCTTCCCCGCCAACCAATTGCTTGCAAATCTCCTTGGTGGCAATAATTAGGGCAGACTCTGTGGAGTGGCGTGGTCTGAAGCCATGTTGGGTGGGGTCTAAGAGATCATTGGAGTCGAGGTAGTGGACAAGCTCAGTGTTTACGAATTTTTCTAAGATTTTGGCCGCATGATACTGGACGGTAATGCTTTACCTCCGTGGGGTCCAAGGTGGGTTTCTTCAAGATAGGCCTGATGCATGCCTTTTTCCAGGGCAGAGGGAAGATTCCTGAATTGATTACCTCATTTAGAAGTGGAGCTAGCTGTGCACTGATCTTATCTGAGACCAGATGGAACGTTGCAGGAGGACATGGATCATTCGGAGAGCTGGACTTGGTCAGAAGTGGCAGGTGATTCATGCTTTCTGTAGTTAATGTTGAGAACCTAGTCAGTTTACAGGGGGGTAGGCTCTCATCAATAGTTAGATCACTAATTTCAGTCGGGTTGGGTGCAGTTTTGAGGAGATCATCGTAAATCCTAAATGTGGGCTGGGCAGAACCATCAGTGTAGACATTGAAGCTGTACTGATATAGAGGAATTTCACTGGGCACAGGGTGTTCTCGTTCATATTGTAGGTATGCTTAAGTTTGTAATGTAGAGTCGAAGACATAGTTTACGTCAGATGCTGTTAATGAAGTGGCCCACTGTATCCATCTAGGATGTAGGGTTTTCACGTTCGGGATGCTGGCCTTTGTGACAGCCTTTAAGGCTGGGATGGGAGTCAAAGCCATTATGGTTTCCCCTGGGGTAATGATGCTCACTACAGTGGTCTGTAGTTCAGTTAGTATTTTTTTTGTAGGTGCAAATCACAACTCTGTATTGTAATATAAATGTGATTTAAGGTGTCAGCCTTGTGACACATGTATGGCCTATGTCCCCGCGCTTACACAGATCATCAAGTTTGTGGTGTTAACACGTGTAAGTATTTCGAAGCTGGCATGTCTGTTCATACTGAACGCAAGATCTGTTTATGGTCTGGTGTCCAATGTGTGCTTGAAAAGTCTGGATGTATTAATTCATAGAATTGTTTAACCCGTTGTGCATAATCTAATATGTACGTTCTACTGAAAGTAAGAAAACCCAAAAGGGTTTGTAGTTTTTTGTGTTCAGTGGATGTAACAGTGCACATTTCTCTAGGAAACTAGCACTTTTGCCTCCATTTGATAACTTGTAACCCAACAGGCCACTGCGAATATAATTTTTTTATTTCTTGTAGCTGAATTTGTGCCTAGTTGAGCAAATCCTACAACAATGTGATCTACTCTGGATAGGTATGTTTCTAAGTCATCATCCAAAAGGTATATGTCATCAACATAGGACAATGCTTTTTGGTCAAAAGTTTGAAACAGTCCTGTTACATGGGCAGAGAACAAACCTAGGCTTCTCTTATTCCCTTGGGGCAATCGAAAAAATTATTTTTACAACTTGAACCCGGTAAATGCTGTCAAATACCTGCTTTCAGGCACTATGTTTTTGCAGAAAAATCCATTCAAAATGTCTAATGTGTTTTGTACTTTTTAGCACAGCATTGTTCATTAGTGCTACACTGTGTGCATTTTGTATGCAAATGTGCCTGTGAACAACTCAATTGCCTATAGTCTAAGACTAAGCGATATGAATGGTCAGGTTACGCTACAGACCATTAAGTTTCTGATTACGCTACAGAGAACAAAGGAATGTTCATTGGTGAAATGCAAAGCTCAATTATGCCTTGATATTCAAGTTGGGCTAGAATTTCTCTAACTCGGTGTTTAGCTTCATGTTTAATGGGGCATTGTGGTTGCACTTGTGGGCTGCGCTTTATAGGTATTATATGACAGGGTGAATCTTCAACCAGCTCACATGCTTTTGATATAATGCCAGGGCTTGTGCAAGGGCCCACTCCTTAGAATAAGCATGTTTAATATCTTCAGGAACAAGGACGGAGAAAGATGGTAATTTCATATTTTCAATGATACATGTATGGTGGAGAGATGCACTCCTTGTTTCTTCTATAATTTTCCAACATGACTTGTACTGTCCATTTTTATCTTTGTCGGCGTGCTCGCTCTCCGTGCTCCGTCCATTCACACTGCAAACAAGAGAAAAACGCAAAGGAGACACATGTAGGTCTCCATATAGCTGCACAACCTATTATTAATGAATTTAATGAATTAAATTCGTATTCAACTCTTTTTTATTATTCTTCAATTTTAATCCAAAGTCTTCTATTTTCTTCACTCTGTATTGTTTCAATCCATTATATCCATTTGCTTTGTTTCTTAGCTTTTCAAAAAACACAGGGGAATCCTTGTTTCCTTATGCCACGTTTTTATTGCAACACCCAATGTATTTCGAGAAAAAAATCCCTTCTTCAGGGGTTTCTAAAGTACAAACAGAATAAAACCCAATCAATACAATAGCAAACATATTTTATGAAAACAATCTTTTTGAATACCATATTTGTTTAAAAAAAGGGGAACTAACTTTTACCATGTATTTACTGCCATGCTCTCTGTGCACCAACTTTTAATGTTATGTTAAAAAAAGTTGCCGTACGTAGCCAAAAAACGCTCTCCGTATTCAATGTCTTGGCCCTTAGTGTATCACACAACAACATTACTATGACCTTGCCGGTATTTGAACTATGTTCTGTGTTCTGAGAATCCTTCAGTGACCTAAATTAAGAAAATGCGCTATAACTGGCTTACCGTGGCACTACTTAATTCCACCTAAAATATTGCTTACGTAGCAGAAAAACACTCCCCGTATTCAATATCTTAGCACCTAAACGTATCTCACAACAACCTTGCTGCCGTCTTGCCGGTTTATAAACTATGTTCTGTGCTCTGAAAGTTCTTTGGTGAGCTACTTTGAAAAGTGTGCTTTAACACGCTTACCGTGACACTAATTAATACGACCTCTCTTCAACATCCAAGGCTGGAAAAACATCCCACGGCTGAACTGCATACCGCTCATCTTCTCACTTCGAGGAAAGCTGAACTAAACTCTGGCAAACGCTCGCTTTAACCACCCCTCTCCTTATCAGCTGCGTGCCCACGTGACTAGCATGTTTTTCCAGCCTTGGATGTTGAAGAGAGGTCGTATTAATTAGTGTCACGGTAAGCGTGTTAAAGCACACTTTTCAAAGTAGCTCACCAAAGAACTTTCAGAGCACAGAACATAGTTTATAAACTGGCAAGACCGCAGCAAGGTTGTTGTGAGATACGTTTAGGTGCTAAGATATTGAATACGGGGAGTGTTTTTCTGCTACGTAAGCAATATTTTAGGTGGAATTAAGTAGTGCCACGGTAAGCCAGTTATAGCGCATTTTCTTAATTTAGTTCACTAAAGGATTCTCAGAACACAGAACATAGTTCAAATACCGGCAAGGTCATAGTAATGTTGTTGTGTGATACACTAAGGGCCAAGACATTGAATACGGAGAGCGTTTTTTGGCTACGTACGGCAAAAATTTTTAAAAATTAACAGTTGGTGCACAGAGAGCATGGCAGTAATACATGGTAAAAGTTAGTTCCCCTTTTTTTAAACAAAAATGGTATTCAAAAAGATTGTTTTCATAAAATATGTTTGCTATTGTATTGATTGAGTTTTATTCTGTTTGTACTTTAGAAACCCCTGAAGAAGGGATTTTTTCCCGAAATGCATTGGGTGTTGCAATAAAAACGTGGCATAAGGAAACAAGGATTCCCCTGTGTTTTTTGAGAAGCTAAGAAACAAAGCAAATGGATATAATGGATTGAAACAATACAGAGTGAAGAAAATAGAAGACTTTGGATTAAAATTGAATAATAATAAAAAAGAGTTGAATACGAATGTAATTCATTAAATTCATTAATAATAGGTTGTGCAGCTATATGGAAACTTCATATTTTCCCAGGTGGGACTTTTCATACAAATTCTGGTGGCCAATCTTTTTCAGCCAAGAGAATGTCATAGCCAAATGCCAAGTATTCCTAAAAGAGACCTTTAATGGTAGGGGGTCTATTACCTCAATGTGGAGTTGCAAATTATCCCATCTGCTTGGAGAACTAACTCTCGGATCCGGTGTTTCCACTTGAACATACTCATTAGTTGCTCTTGCCGCCAGTTACTCTTGAAGAGTCAAGTAAACTATAATGTCCTCTGTTGCGCTGTCTAGCAGAGTCAGAGCCCACTCCTTGTACAGAATCGGAGTCCTCAATATGTGTGGCATATTTAAATGCAATACCAGTCACTTTCGTCTTCTTCAATTGAGTTTTTTTGTGGAAGTTTTTCTTCCTTCTTTATGGTGATGTTAGAAGAGAGTTGCGAGCCATTCAGTTTCACATACTACTCCGATCTGCGCTCTGATAGTCCGCTTCTCTCAGAGTGTTTGTCGATGTTCCCAAAAAGGAACAAGAAGGACATGTATCAGTATACTTTTACCTATCAGGCTGTTTTATAGTTTCATGGTTACACAAGTTGTAGCGCTTTTCAAAGGATTCTTGCGGAAGAGATCTACCCCGTGATTTAACTTTTTCTCTATTTTTCTTATTATCAGAGGTGTTTTTTAGAAATCTCGGCTTCCGGCCTTTGGGTATGCTGTCCAGAATTGCCCTTTAATTGAGGTTTATTAGGTCTGGCCTCCACATTATCTTGACCTATAGATGTATAGGTTTCAGCCATAAGTTTAGGTAGTTCGAGCTCTTGGTCTGCCGAAGCAATGTGCGCGAGGCATGGGCGTACTGCCAATGCTGCTGCTTACCCTCTAATATTACTTAATGTGATTGAGGATACTGTAGCAATATTGCCAATTAATTTCATCTCCAAATACAGTGCAGGGTCCTCCACGTATTATTTTTAAATCTGTTTAAGCACCCCAGGCAAATTAGCAATAGATGGTGTACCATGCGTTAAAGTATTAATTGCAGCAAATACTGTGCTCCATGAAGCACATTCTTCTACCTTGGAAACCACCTATAAAGTTAGGCATATTGTGAGAATTCAGTGTTTATCTTGTGGTCATGTATGGGGAAACACTGCTTCAAGACGATTTGTTTTTGTGCAATCCAGAACAGATACTCCTCCTGTCTGGTGGGAACCTTACCCATAATTGCATTAAAAGGGACTCGACTAATTGCTGGCATTGCCAAATGTAGTTGTGCAGCTTGAACAACCCTTGCTGGGGTTACTATAATTGTTTGCATAACAAACTGTGTTAACCCTCTGTTTAGTCTACCTACACCTGTGTAAAGTGGCTGACGGTCTGCTGCTGTGAGAACTCCTATTTGTGAAGAATGTGTTTATCTGGCTAGGAAAGGCCATGTTGCCTCATCATTGATGAGAGGACCCAGTCTTAGGTTCTCTAGTGCAACTGGTAGGATGCCTTGGAACTAATTTGTGGGTTCCTGAAATGTTAGTGCAATTTCTAAATCTTCCTAAGCTCTATAGTTATTTGGTATGGCTTATTCAGTGCATGTGTGAAAATTCCCTGTGTTAGCATCTACTGCCGGAAATGTTACCCATGAATAGAATACCTGTCTTGTATACGCTTTGTAGGCCTCTACCACGAAGGTAACATCCCCTGCCATAGGAGGATGCCCTTGTTGTGGTAGCATCTGTGTTAATGCGTAGCTGCAGTTTAGTGGTATAACTACTGGTGTCACATTAGCCATTTTAATGAATTTAATTCAGAGATGGTAAACTATAATGAGGTGATCCTTTGAAAGGTTCAAGCTTCAACAACCTACAGACAGAAATAGGGGTTCTGTTTCAACTGAGCCGGATTATCCCCCAACACCACAGAAGCTTTCAATTACTAGTGGCTTTGGGCACACATTAGAAAACTACTCAGGAGACCCATTAAATAAGTATCAGACCTATAACGTAGCGCTGTGTAAAGGAAGCAGGGGACACCCTTCTCACATGGAACCATGGTACTATCTATAACCAGAAACAGTGGTTCCTGTGGAAATAAATACATATAAGCAATAGATAATACTATTACGCACAATGGCAATCAAAAGGGGTAATGAGGATGTCCAAACGAGAAGCAAAACCATATGCAATGTGATTCTTATTAATTTAGAATGTTTATATACATAAATCATCACAGTTATATCCCAAAAAGTGCATAGTGTCCCCAGGTGAACAGGGAACCTACAAAACAGTGTGTGTAATTTGTGACCTAGAGAAATGGTTTCCATAATAACAAAGTCGACCATCAAATTAGTAGTGCCACCTCTTTGTCATTTTTTGTTAGTTCCCGACTGGGTCTCACGTGAGTACCCTTCCTATATCTTCACTTCCTGGGGTTGCACTACTGTCACTTGGACAGTACATTCCTCTTTCAGGTATTTGCCTTTTCGCTCATCAGTATATAATTGCTGGCCCTTAGCTGGCTTTGGCACCACCCTGATTTATTCTACTTTGTAATCATCCTACAGATGTCCCTGCATTGCTAGATCCTGAAGAGACCCCTCACTGGCAACTGGGTCGAAACGCTGTCGACAATACCTAAAGCGAACCATTCGCCAGTCTCTATTACCATATCTGAAGGCTGTGTTTATAATGTACTAATTTGATGGTCGACTTTGTAATTATGAAAAATATTTCTCTATGTCACAAAATTTCACTCATTGTTTTGTAGGTTCCATGTTCACCTACCTGGGGACACTATGCACTTTTTTTTATATAACCGTGATGATTTATGTATATAAACATTCTAAATCGCTAAGAATCATTTTGTATATGGTCTTGCTTCTCATTTGGACATCCTCGTTACCCCTTTTGATTGTCATTGTGCGTAATAGTATTATCTATTGCTTATATGTATTGTTCTCCACAGGAACCACTGTTTCTGGTTATCTATAATTTAGGGTGCCATGTCGTATGGTTCCTACTAATTCAGAAAGAATGTGTGTATGGGAAACATAAGCATCAAAACTTTTGGGACTGCGTCCACCCATACCTTCCAAATATGTTGACCTAGTTCCTGGCTAGCTCACAGGGCACCATCTGGCCCCCTAAACCTCACATGGTACCCAATGTTGTCTGCAACTTCTGAACATGACAACACTAATTCCCCAAAGAAAATCGTGGAAGCAGATCTGCCCTTTAGTTGTTAACACATTCATGCTTTCACTGCACTCAATTCCACCCTGAACAATGCTCAAAACTGGCTAATGGTGAATCACCTCCTGCTCAGCACCTCCAAAAAGGAATTCCTTCTCATAGCTCCGCCTAATCTCACCCCCAAGGTAGACCGCTGGATGAAACTCCTCACAGCCTTGAACTGCTCTCCTCACATTATTGACTCAGCCAAATCTCTTGGAATCACCCTGGACATACAGTTGAACATGAAGAATCATATTAGTAAGGCTTGCAAGGGTGCTAACCACCAGATGAGGATCCTTAGGAATCTCAAACCATTCCTCCCACAAGATAGACTTCAAGAAGGTGGTTCAAGCACTTGTGTTGCCCAGGCTAGACTATGGCAGTGCTACGCTCTGTGGCCTCCCCACATATACCATGGCCCCACTGCGGGCTTCCCTGAATGCCACAGCTAGACTGATTACGGGTACAAAGAGAAATGCTCACATTTCCCAATCCCTTAATTCCCTAAATTGGTTGGCACAGCTAAAGATTGCCTGCAAGACTCACAAAGCCATCCATTTCAATATCCCCTGCTACTTGGGGCAAACGCTAGAACAATCAGGAGGGCGTAGATCATCAAGAAGTGCAAAGTCTCTCCTCTTGAAACCACAGATTTTCTGCAAAAAGAGAATGAGGCACAGAGCTTTCTCAGGCTCGGCCTGAAGATCTGGAACTCTCTCCCACCGGAAGTCTGCAGAATCTCGTCAATGGCTTCTTTCAAAATGGAAGTGAAAATCATCCTTACGAACAAGTTCTTGCCTTAATTGAACTTGGTTTATTTGTCTCACTCACCGCCCTCGGACTAAGTACTATTTAGACCATCACTTGTGAAGTCCAGAGGTGTTCGGTTATACTCTCATACGTTATGTGTGTTCTTCTCCCAGCATATTTTGTATTATTTAAATGTGATGTCGTTTGATACCCCCTCTGTCACTGTTCCTTGTACGTACTCTAAAATGGCAATAGTTTGAAACCCTTTCTTATTTACAAAACTCCAAATTGTGAAGCGCTCTGATACCCATCTGGGTCTTGTTCGCGCTATACGAAACGTTATAAATAAATGAAATAAATAAATACCCAAAGGGGAGACACAAGAAATACACAAATTGGCATTTCAAACGATTTATTGAAGACATTGGATTCTTGTGTAACATATGTGTGCAGCAATGATTAGTAGAAGGGAACAAAGAATTTTAACCAATATTACAAGAATGGTGAAAATGATGAATAATTAAACCATTTTGATTTTTGAATTGATTATATGAATACATATATTTGTACTCCTACCTAGCGCCACCTATCTTAGGAAACATAGGGTGAAGATGATGCTGCCAGATACTTTGGAGTGATTTAACTCCACATTTTCCTGTGTGCATGTTTCTTCCGGAAGCCTCCATCCTTCTCAGGATAGTGATGAGGTTCAGCTGGGCTAGAATTCAATGCACGGGTGACCACGACAATCCATGTAAATGCTCCTCTGCCGAATGGAGGGTTGGGGGAGTTTATATAATGAAAACTGAGCCTATTAGCACTGTGTCTGTGTTCAGATCCGGTTGCTGTTATTGAATCTACCAATTCACAGCTGTCTCCAAATAGACAACAATATGCAAGGTCAATATGCGCAATGTATGTGGTCCTTGGACAAAATGTACGATGGTATGAAAATGTCCCAATGAAGAAATGTATTTGTAAGCAAAGCATTCTAGCACACAAGCAAAAACGTGGCAAAAGTCATTGTCTAAAAAACGTCAACTTCACATGCAAACATAAAAAAATATAAGGGTTACTCTATGGGCCCTATTAACCTCACAACATTTGTTTGCCACTCATTTTAGAAGATGTGACAATTAACAAAGCATAAGAGATATTAAAAAAAACCCAGAAATTATACAAATGGGTAGAGTGCCTGGCATCATTAGTTTGGCAACTTGGGTTTGAGTAGACATTTAGGGAAAGGAGTGTTATATTTAACAAATTGCTTGGCAAACTAGAATAATGACTACAAGCTGCATGTAGTGGGAAGTCAACCGAGAAAGTGGTACCATTAAGAAGAGGAATTAGAGTAGTTAAAATGAGAAATAAGGCACATTTGAGCAGCAATAAAGGAGAAATGTTTATTAAAATTTTAGCAGCTACCAGGATCAGCATCAGGGTGATGATTATTTATGGGAGTGTGGCACATGCTAAAAGATGCATGGCTGGCACCTCTTGGAAGATGAAAAGCACCCGACATACTGCTACCAAATGAATGCATTTGGACACCTAACATGTAACAGTTTCCAAATTAGGAAGACCCAGGACATTAGATACATAAATGAAACAGCCTATTGTTTAGAAACGTAGGATAACTGCTTTATATTGCCTCATATTTCATAATAACAAAACAAAACAGAAGATAAACATATTCTTAAGTCACTCTACATTTTCAAAGCTGTTTGTCATGAATTTCGACTCTGGTTGTTGTGTTAACGACACGTTGTATTACTGAAGTCCAAATATGCATAAAGGGCCTTTTCTTTGGTCTTTAGCTGGTGTGTATATATGATAACGAGCCCTGGCACAACATGACACTATGTGATGAAACCAAAATGGTTGGTACAAACGTGAGTCAGGAGTACAGATTGTCCCCATTAAATGCACATCCACTGCAGAGATCATACTTTTTAATTGGACCAGAGGGATAGCAGGAGACCTCATGGGAACCCGTAGCACTCTGTAGTGAGAAATGGATCTTGTCATGAGGCAGCTCCCCTAGGTGGAGACTTTCCAGTTCTGTGGAGCATAACAGCCTGTATCCACTTCCCTAGCATTCAGGGATGGGCATTGCAAGCATTTTGCTATTTTCTCAACCAGAGCAGGGTGTTGAGCAGGCAAGCTGTTAAGAGAGCAGAGAAGATCAACAATTCTTTTTGGTATCCACCTGCTCTTTCTTCTTCGAGATTTTGAAGCCTCCTAGAAATCTTGATCAGCTGAAAAAGAAACAAGACTGGAAGTAAAATGTAATAAAGCAAAAGCATTCCCTAGTCAGATGCGGAGTACTGCTCCTCATATAACTACATCTTGTAGAAGTTGTTCCTTTCAGGGAAGGCTGAAATTGGAGGGCTCAAAGAATAGAGGTCTCCCTAAAGATTTACACATTAGCAGAGCGAAAATGGTCTCCATCAACCTATCTCTTTTTTTTTTTTACCCGAGGTATCAACTCATAATATACAACATAATAGTCTCATTTTAATTGAAAATAGAAGAAAAAAGACAACATAATTCATCCTTACAAAGAATTGTCTGGAAAAAAATATGTACAATTCTGTATTTTCAAAATGAGTCATTATCGAGCTGCTCCTAACACCATCGTGCTAGGCTAGCATTTGAATAAATATGCCTTGATCAGATCTCCCCACCATTGAGGTGAATAACCCTTATTAATAGGTGAGATGTTGCTTTTCCAGTATTTGGTGATCCACATGTCATAACATACAACATTAAATCTTCAGCTGAATGATCAAACAGAATGATAGCTGGTTCAATGCAGAATTTCTGGAAGATCTTAATCCACACTTCCTATACAGCTGGGCATGTTACAAACATATGTATTGCTCAGTATTATCTAATTGGGCGTTAAAGCATCTTTCTTTTTAAGGGTCTTTAGGGTGTTATCAGCAAATCTGTCATCCGAATCAAGTTAGCTAATTTAACAGATACAATAGATGTACCAAACTACTATGACAATTTTTTCTTTTGATGACCACTAAGCTAAACCTTCAGGTTTGCATCCACTACATGAGAATAAAGATTGAGCTAGACAGAAATGCATCATTCAATATAAGGCCAATAAATGAGTATTCTCCAATTTCATTTACAGTTTAAGGAACATCTCAGAAGCGACTTCTAAACTAAAGGCATTTAAAAAAACTTTTTGTAGCCAACATTCTCTTTGAATTCCATGAAACTATTTAAATAATTGAGCTTGAAATTCTTCAAGCCTAGCTAAGATATAAAGTAATGGAACTGGCAGCCTGTTTTCTCACCATCGTACTACATAGCACATGCACTAGCACCGCCTCCTGAAAGAAACCAAAAGTCAAGAACAACTCAATTTAACCAGGGTGTTCAAGTAGACGGGAACATGGTAAACTGATAACCAAAACAAACCAGTGGTACGGAACTTGATAATATGCTAGCGGCGAGCTGTAGTAGCTCAATGCCATTTTCAAAATGTAATATCACTAACTTTCCATTAAAAAACATTCCATTTTAGACTGCTGGTTCTGTTTTATTGCACAAGGGAGTATCATCAAGTTGAAATGTATTCAAATAGTTTAATCAGAAGAGAATCCTGCTGACCTGACAGGAGAGAATATGCTTCCCAAATCTCTGATGCCTAATGGCAAATCTTTGTAGTTAGAGTAAGTAAGTAGAGACAGTCTACCAAAGGACAAATCACCTGCATCTATAACAACTGTTTTAAAATCAGACACCTGGGGCTGTATTACAGTAAGTGCCCCCGGGGGGGGCAATGGGTGTTTGTGCCTGCTTTGCGTAACCCCAGGCACTTTGGTATTACAGAAGGGGGTGCAGACGCTTGTGCGTCCCCTTCAGTAATACCGATAGCGCTGGCGCACTTATAGCACCTGCACTACATTCAGGGGGCGTTCTGTCATTTGCAGAGGGGCATGCCCTATGTAAATGAGGGAATTCTTTGCCCTCCGCAACCTCGCCATATTACAGACACGGCCGCAGCGGCAAAGAAGCTCTTAGGGGGCGCACTCACAGTGCGACACCTTTTAGGTGGCGCACTGTCAGTGTGCCCCCTGAGAGCAGCCCTCTGGAGGAATGTCGAGTTCAATTCAAGAGAACACTAACAACAAGCATTGGAAATGCAATAGGTCTCGCAGCATTAGAGTTAGTGCATTTAGAATTGTTTATGGGTTTTTTGTTGTAAATCTTTTGCATTTTTATTTTTTGTAGCCAATGCTAAAGAATTACAAATCAAAAAAGCAATAAACATTTGTAAAAGCTTTAACTAAAAATCCTGTGAGACCTATTGCACTGTGTGAGGGTGAGGTGTTGAGGGTGAGTGAGGGTGGGGGTGAGTGAGGAGTTGAGTGTGAGTGAGGTGTTGAGGGTGAGTGAGGTGTTGAGGGTGAGTGAGAGTGAGAGTGAGTGAGGGTGAGGGTGAGGGAGGGTTATTGTGAGTTAGGGTGAGGGGTTGAGGGTGGGTGAGGGTGAGGTGTTGAGGGTGAGTGAGGATGAGTGAGGGTGAGTGAGGGGTTGAGGGTGAGTGAGGGTGAGTGAGGGTGAGTGAGGGTGAGTGAGGGTGAGTGAGAGTGACTGAGTGTGAGTGAGTGTGAGTGAGGGTGAGTGAGTTATGAGACGCCTCACGCCTGTATCATAGTGAGGTGCAAAAGGAGACGCACGGTGCGAGAACCTTACAAATATGAAAAGCTTGCAGCATGCCAGATGCTAGGATGCGCGGGCGTGTGTGAGATACAGGTACACGCGCGAGAAGCCCTGATGTGGAGCGGGAAATGCACAATGATGAGCATAGTTCGATATACAGAACGAGGTGGCTGTGTGTGGGTGGTACTCAGAAGTGTGGTGTTTGCGATGAACACAGCACGAGAGCCCGAGGGAGATACTTGAAAACTGTGAGAAACATTTCCAAGCGAGTACACCGCACGAGGTCACAAAAGAGCAGTGCATGAGATGCTCACAACACAAGCACAACAAACTCAAGTATGTGGGAGACAAACACATGAAGCATTTTGTATGTAATGCGTGGGGCTCCTCACACACGGGAAGGTGGAGAAGGAATAGAAACACAGAAGTGTGAGGTGGGAAAAGATCGTTTAACATGGGAAACTGGTGTGAGGTGCCAACAAACGAGCCCTGTGTGTGATTTTACCACACAGGGTAACCCTGGTGTGAGAATACGAGCGTGTACAGTGCGTGTGAACCGCTCAGAGCGCGAGAGGCTCACACACACGGGTGTGAGATAGACGCCGAGTATGGGCGAGTCTGACGCTCTCGAGACGCCTGGTGTGTGCCTGTGATGCCCCTGTAAAGCGCTCTGACACCTTGGATAATATTCGCGCTATATAAAATCGCATTAAATAAAATAAATGAAAAAAATAACATGGAAGATGCTCACAGACGCAGGAATAGTGTGAGATACTCGGAAACATAAGCGTGTTGTGTGTGACTCTCAAAAACAAAGTGTGTGAGGTGAACACCGGTACCATGCCTGTACGAGATTCAGGGTGCGTGAGATATACTCAAACACGTGGCGCCCGGTGCGTGAAATGTGTAGAGCTGCGACAAGCATTGTGTAGAGCTGCGACAAGCATAGTGCGTGCGACGCTCACAGGCAGGAGAACCGAGCTGCCCAGCCCACCCCCTCCCCCAGGTAGAGACTGAGGCCGGAGTCGTACACAGAAGCCGAATGCACGTGCGACACAACTGCAAAGACCACGAACAGTACTAGGGTCTTATGGAGAAATAACCCCCTGGGGACTGTAACTGGTAGTCAGACCGTGGGAGTTGCACCGATTTTATGGTATACGCCAAAATAATGCAGTTTAATAGGGCATTCTCGAAATCATGTACTCCTCCTGCCTAGACGTGTAGCCATATGCGATAGTTCTTGTATTGAAGGTGCAAAATGCGTTGTACGAGGCAAATAGAAAAGAATAAAAACAATAAGGTTCGGAGGTGGTAATACACGTTTAATCTCATTTCCATACAACACAAGGGCTTCTGTATAAATATGCTCAGATTCAAGCCATATGCGATAGTTCTTGTATTGAAGGTGCAAAATGCGTTGTACGAGGCAAATAGAAAAGAATAAAAACAATAAGGTTCGGAGGTGGTAATACACGTTTAATCTCATTTCCATACAACACAAGGGCTTCTGTATAAATATGCTCAGATTCAAGCCATATGCGATAGTTCTTGTATTGAAGGTGCAAAATGCGTTGTACGAGGCAAATAGAAAAGAATAAAAACAATAAGGTTCGGAGGTGGTAATACACGTTTAATCTCATTTCCATACAACACAAGGGCTTCTGTATAAATATGCTCAGATTCAAAAAAACATTTGTGTACGCGAAATGAGTGTCATTTCTCCCACCGAAGCCTAACAAATACTGCAGGAATAAAATATATCAAGCGTGTACAAACAGAGGAATCCGGGGTGAGGCGTTCAGGCTGGCTACTTGCATATCTCGTTCGAAGCAACAAAAGACTTGCGCTTCGTGTTGCCGCCACCCGTGGTGACTGGAAAGCCATTTTAAGTGAGCGAGAAGGAAGGCGAAAGATAATGGCCGATGCACAGGCTTCAAAGCGTGAGGCGGCTTTCTCTGCAGTGCTGACTCAGGGGAGGGGGCGGAGCGGGGCAGAGCGGCATGTGGGTGTGAAGAAGCCGGGCCTTTGAAGTGAAGCTAAGCTTCACTTCAAAGGTGTCGGAGGAATGCGGGCGGCTGTGCACGCGCTTTTAAGCTCAATGCACATGCGCATTGAGCTTAAAAGTCACGGGCACTGCAAGGAATCGCCACGATTCCTTGCAAGTTAGATAAAGAGTCGATGAGCCCCTATAGTCTCGCTTGCTCGATGCGCATGCGCATCGACAGGCGAGACCTAAAAACCTGTGTCCAATGTCGAGTTCAATTCAAGAGAAGACTAACAACAGCCTGTGTCCATAGGATGTTACTCAGAATGGTCATGGTCCAGTCAAACTAGTACCGAAGAAACCTAAACCTGTACAGCTGATTTTGAACCACATCTTTTAATATGTAGCTATTGAAGTTGTGAAGAATCTCCATGTCTGGTCGAATTTCAATCCCAACCTTCCAGATTAGTATTAAGCTACAAGAGTAACCGCACCCAGTTGGAAACGTCTGCATAGCTTTGGCTACACCTCAGAGTCTTAGAAACACCTGCACCCAGCCCACCTCAACCAGAGTCCCCTCATAGTTCACTTTCTGTTCTGTTTTGCATCATTGGAGTTCCAACTCATTTGACCTCCTTTGAGTTTGAGACTCAGCCACCACAACACCACCTTAGAATTCCCGTTTCTTGACAAACAAGTCGACAATTAATTATCGGCTGTTCACCTTCATTGAGCCAGAGCTCCATCAGCGCATTCAGTTCATTTTTAACTTGATAATACTTCAAAGAGGGCCCCAGCATGGTTGCACCACCTCAACTGAATTCGAACTCTACATCGAATTGAACTCGACATTTAGGTACCTTAAAATAATAGTGGTCCCACTTTTTTCTTGAAAATGTTTGATCGTTTTACATCATCCACTTACATATATTTTAAACAGTTTCCTTGAATATGTGAATTCACTCGTTTTACTGAATGTTTTATGTTTTAACTAACTTTGTTTAAACTGTTAATTTATTTTCATCTTTTATGTATTTTTTGTTTGATTTAACATTCTGAACACACTGTCTCTACGGAATGTCTTACTGCTTGAACCAAGCTACCAAAGGCTCAGCTAATGGTTCCTTATAGAAACCAGGTTAACACTTTTGGTCATATTATTTCAGTCTTCTGGAGACTTAGTTTCAGCTCAAATCAGGACTCATCTCTTCACCATATTCCCAAGTTTCTATTCAATACAGTCATCATGACATCACCCCCATGTCACTGTGATAACGCCACCAAACAAAGCACATGTAACTTTATCTTATTTTATCCACTTTATGCAGGCCCAATAAGTACCTTTCGGATTCCTTTCTTGTGCCAGGTCGAGATCAGACAATCCCAGCCTGCCATGGAATTTGTGCAAACATTAATCATGATACACAAGTGCCATGCAGTGCTAAATGCTATTATGAGTGCGATCCGGATTAGAAACCAATATGAGCTTGAACATTTCAATTGAGGCCTTGTTCTAAACGAGAATTAATATTTTCCGAAATGTTACTATATTATAGATAATATTTAATGTCATTTTTTTGTGTTTTATTGAACATTATTGTTTTTACGTTGAATTTTATTTAAGTGATGTGTTACATGCTTTTTATAGCATTTTGGCGAAATAAAATGCAATGTCTGACTGACAGTGATCATGCCGTTCTATGGGGCCGATTAAGATGGCGGACGGGCCTGAGTCCGTCCGCCACCATAGAGCAGGAGGGAACCTCCGCCTTGCCTGCGGAGTTCCCTCCTGTGCAATTAGGATGTGACCGCCACCCTGGCGGTCACATCCTCTATTTTTACCATTGCGGCGGGTGTGGCTTCAAGCTGCATCCGCCGCAATGGTAAAAATGCATACATTGCATTTGTATGCAGAAAGCGGCAGGCACCGTGCGGTGCCTGCCGATTTCTGCATACAAATGCAGGGGGGTACCATAGGTACCCCCCATGTGCACCCCCCACCCCCACCTTCACCTAGGGGGCCCGCAACGGGCCCCCGCAGTGAAGTTACACATGCTTTTCCACGGCGGAAAACCCGCCGAGGAAAAGCATGTTTTAAAGCCCTTCCTAATATGGCGGACGGTGTCTGAGAGACACCACCACCATATTAGAGCTTTTCCGCCGCGGTTGTAAGCCAACCGCGGCGGAAAAGCTACGGACGGAAACCAGGACCCACCAGCCATCCTAATGTGGCGGTGGATCTTTGGTGGGTCCGCTGTGGTTTTTCCGCATCCTCCGGGCCGGCGGTGGCTTCCGCCGGCCCGGAGGATGCGGAAAAACCGCAATCATAATAGGCCCCTAAATATCCTGAAAGACAACTGTGGAGAGTACCACTTTTGGAACATTAGTTCTCCAAAATCAGGCAGTTGTGAACAATTCATGCTTAAAGCTAGCAGCATAAAACGCTCAATTATTTTCAAAAATGAGATTTCAGTGTTCTCTAAAATGTTCTTTGCATAGCCTCCTGATTTCCTTCCAGCTAACTTTAACATATAACCATATTCCTTTTTGCTAAGATTTTCAATCTGCGTACAATCGGAAATTTGAAACTTCATGACAAAAGCTGAACCAGATCACTGAGGACGAGTGTATCAGATTCTGATAGGTACGAGGAGTTTTGGTAAAATTTAGGAGTGACTAATTAATTGCAAGTACACCTTGCATTTGCAGTTTAATATAGGATCAGCAGACTGAAGAGACAGCAACGGAATTTGGGAGAGCAATCAAAAGGCCAGGTGTACAAATCTTTGTACCGGTTGCAAACGCTGTGATGTGCAAAATCAAAGGTTTACAATGGCAAATAGCTTTTTCTAATGCACTAAACCCATCTAGCAATTTGAAAAATAATTCTGAGTTACTAAATTGGTTTAGAAATAATTACCAATGCGCATTTTGGAAGGGATGTGCTTAGGATGTTCTTTCTAAGTTGCAAAGTGGTAAGCGCCCAGAATTCCAGTCATAAACCCTTAGCCAGTTATTGACTATCCAGTTGGTGTGACAACTGATTCACAAAGGAGAAGGCAGTTTTCCAGGCGAGCACTGCCCACTCTCACTGAGGCGTTTCAAAATGGAAAAATTTATTTTTCAAAACAGACCTGTTTCCTTTAATAAACTCTGGCTACTTTAAATAAAATAAAAAATCAGCGTTGAAAAGCTTTCAAGTGATGATGGTGGTTTACTGTCACAGACCATCATTCCTGTGAAGGTAGCCAATCGGAGGGAGATGCTGTTTGCGACTTGCCTAATGAATGAATTAGGCAGGTATTCCTGCGACACACTCAACATTTCTGATTTTGTAAGCTGACCTATTAGTACACAGGTCAGTTCACAAAATAAATTACTGGTCGCAGAAAAATTGTTATGCAGTCTTTTTTGTTGTCAGTGAATTAGTACAAATGGTCCGAAGAATTTTAATTAATTTGACAAGTTTGGGATTTTATTTATTTAATTGGGTGTAGATAAGACAAATCATTTACCTGGTTCCTCATGGCTACGATCTCCAGCAAACCAAGATCGTCAACTGGTCTACTCGATCTGTTAGGGTCATTTTCCTGGGGACTGAAGAAAGAAAACTCTTATCAGTGAACTGGTGTGTTCTGCATAAAAAGAGCACATGCTTATGGATCAAAAACATGCCCTAGAGCATTTACCCCGTAGCATTCTATCTGTGGCTGTGAATAGTAGAGGGTGTAGGGTTGGACTTATCAGTTCTATGGAAAACCCCGTCTAGAAAAATAGGTTTGTTTTTCTTTAAAATCAAGACAAGTTGGTAGCAGTAGTCCACGGAGCAGATATAGGTATATAACCTTTGTCTGGACAAACACCTTAATTAGCAGTCCAGTGGGAAGCCCTGTTCATGGAGGAAACACTTTCAGAATAAGACAAGTTACACTTCTGCAAGGAGCAGATTTATGTTCTGTACCCTCAGGTTAAAAGCCTCCATGTTAAAAGCTTTCGACAAGCAAAAACTTGTACTTGGGATTGAGACTCACCGCGCCTTAATAATTAAGAAACAAAATGGCCGTCACATACAGAATAGACAGTGTACAGCAGCAGTTTGCAGCCCTCACATTGCCAGCTCTAGCAGCACTTAGATTTTATTCTTCGGATGTACAACCATGGACAAATAGACAGAAATCCTCTCATGTACACTGCCACTCTCAAAAGGTATGTCCCAACTAACAGGCCATTTTTTCAAATAGACACAACACAAGCACACATCACTCTGTGCACTTAGAAGTGCAGGGTTTGCTTATTTGACAAGAAACCCGGACCCCTTCGTAACAGAAGTCTCGAATGATAGGGGTGCCCCATGGGAGCAGCCTCGTATATTACAAAGGCTGCTCGTTGAGGTGTCAGTCTAGGACAGAACTTGTAGGTATCTACAGACAATTAATGGGACCATTGAGTTGATTGATAGTGAAGGCAAGTTGCAAGAGTTAATATTATGATGATTATTATTATTTCTATTAGTAGCAACAGTATAATTGTGATGAGCATCACTTGCAAGAGGAATGCTTTACGTCAAATGTCCTCCTGGTCATGATGCAGAAGTGTGCTGACTAAAGACGAGCACCCCCACCTGTAAAACTACTTACATCTGACAAAGAGGTAAGTGGGAGCTAACAAGGTACAACACTATAGACCATTTTTATACTCAATTTGCTGGACTTTCAAAACGAATGACTATGCAACATGAACAGGGCTTGGCTTGAATGCACTTTGTCCTGGAATAATAGTATTTTCTCTTACTTTTCATCCAGATAGCACAAGGGAGGGGGACAATCTGGAAGCTGAGGGATAGCACCCGACAAAAAATGAGAAATCACTCACTACATTAGATTCAACTATCCCGACATTTAGAAATGTGCCCTCGAGAATGAGCAAACCGAAGCTACCTGGGTAACAAAAGAGGAAGTGACTTTCCCGAAGTTTCCAGACTGAAGACTTCATTTTCCTCAAGGGAAGGCGAACTACAACATAGAAAGCAGAAGTTAATTACACGCGAACCTGTCAAGGTGCTGCAAAAAGGCACAATGTTGTAGACAGCTTCACCCTTCAAACCCACTGTCAGAAAAGATGCAATAGAAAACATCATGTACAATACAAATATAGAACTAAATAGAGATCAGCATGTGAGGGCTGGCACTTGGATGAAAAACGTGACGTCTATGTCAGAAAGGGCAGCAGCATGCAGGGCTGTGTAAACACCTCAGATCTGACCCTTAGATAAAAGGCTGCGTAATCACGCCAGCTCGGCACCTGGTTGGATGCAAGACTGTGTGAGCATGTCAGTCGTAGCTCTTGGATGTACGACTCTGCAAGCATGTCTGCTGTGGCTCTGGGATGCACGACGGTGCAAGCATGTCTGCCATAACTCTGGAATGAAAGACTGCAAATATATCTGGCATGGCACTTGGATGCAAGTCCGTGCGAGTATATCTGATTTGGCTGTTGTATGCAAGACCGTGCAAGCACATCTGCAGTGATTCTTGGATGCAAGACTGTGCGAGTTTGTCTACCATGCAAGAGAGTGTGAACCCGTTTGCCATGGCATTTGGATGTAAGACTGTGTGAGCATGTCTGCCATGCTCTAAGATGCAAGACTGTGCAAGCATGTCTGACATGGCTCTTGGAGGCAAGACTGTGCGAGCTTGCCTACCATGAAAGACTGTGTGAACACCTCTGCCATGGCATTTGGATGGCGAACAGCGTTTACAATGCAACTTTTACAACAAAGTACCTTTATGACGCAACCATGACAACACAACTTTTACAACGACTTGCGCTGGGGGGGGGTTTGGGATAGGGAATAGTTTTAATTTACTATCCAACACCTTCCCTACTATCCATGGGGACTGGAGTTGGAATAGTAAATTAAACTATTCACTATCCAGTGCCCCCCAATGCAAGTCGTTGTAATGACTTGTGTTGTAAAACTTGCGTCGTAAAGGCATGCGTTGTAAAAGCATGCGTTGTAACGACGTACATCCATTTGGATGCATGCCTGCAGGAACATGTCTGTCATGTCTCTTGAATGCAAGACTGTGTGAGCATGTCAGTCATAGCTCTTGGATGCACAACAGTGCAAGCATGTCTGCTGTGGCTCCGGGATGCACAACAGTGCAGGTATGTCTGCCATAACTCTGGAATGAAAGACTGTGCAAATATATCTGGCATGGTACTTGGATGCAAGACCGTGCGAGTATATCTGATTTGGCTGTTGTATGCAAGACCGTGCAAGCACATCTGCAGTGATTCTTGGATGCAAGACTGTGCGAGTTTGTCTACCATGCAAGAGAGTGTGAACCCGTTTGCCATGGCATTTGGATGTAAGACTGTGTGAGCATGTCTGCCATGCTCTAAGATGCAAGACTGTGCAAGCATGTCTGACATGGCTCTTGGAGGCAAGACTGTGCGAGCTTGCCTACCATGAAAGACTGTGTGAACACCTCTGCCATGGCATTTGGATGGGGAACAGCGTTTACAACACACCTTTTACAACAAAGTACCTTTACGACGCAACCATTACAACGCAACTTTTACAACGACTTGCGCTGGGGGGCGCTCTAGGATAGGGAATAGTTTTAATTTACTATCCAACACCTTCCCTACTATCCATGGGGACTGGAGTTGGAATAGTAAATTAAACTATTCACTATCCAGCGCCCCCCAATGCAAGTCGTTGTAACGACTTGTGTTGTAAAACTTGCGTCGTAAAGGCATGCGTTGTAAAAGCATGCGTTGTAACGACGTACATCAATTTGGATGCATGCCTGCAGGAACATGTCTGTCATGTCTCTTGAATGCAAGACTGTGTGAGCATGTCAGTCATAGCTCTTGGATGCACAACAGTGCAAGTATGTCTGCTGTGGCTCCAGGATGCACAACAGTGCAGGCATGTCTGCCATAACTCTGGGATGAAAGACTATGCAAGTACATCTGGCATGCCTCTTGGATGCAAGACTGTGCGAGTATATCTGACATGGCTATTGGATGCAAGACCTTGTGAGCACGTCTCCCGTGGTTCTTGGATGCAAGACTGTGCAAGCATGTCTGTCATGGCTCTTCGATGCAAGACTATGTGAGCACATCAGCCGTGGCAAAACCGCAACTATAACTGACATGGCTGTTGGATACAAGACTGTGCAAGCATGTCTGCTGTGGCTCTTGGATGCATGACGGTGCAAACATGTCTGCCATGACTCTGGCATTAATGACTGTGCAAGTATATCTGACATGGCACTTGGATGCAAGACTGTGCGAGTATATCTGATATGGCTGTTGGATGCAAGAATGTGCAAGTACAGCTGCAGCGGTTCTTGGATGCAAGACTGTGTCTACCATGCAAGACTGTGTGAACCCGTCTGCCATGGCATTTGGTTGCATGACTGAATGAACATGTCTGTCATGGCTCTTGGATGCAAGGCTGTGTGAGCATGTCTGTCATGCTCTAGAATGCAAGACTGTGCAAGCATGTCTGACATGGCTCTTGGATGCAAGACTCTGCGAGCTCGTCTGCCATGGTCCTTGGATGCAAGACTGTGCAAGCTTGTCTACCATGCAAGACTGTGTGAACACGTCTACCATGGCATTTGGATGCATGCCTGTGTGAACATGTCTGTCATGGCTCTTGGATGCAAGACTGTATGAGAAAGTCTGTCATGCTCTAGGATGCAAGATTGTGCAAGCAAGTCTGACATGGCTCTTGGATGCAAGACTGTGCGAGCTCGTCTGCCGTGGTTCTTGAATGCAAGACTGTGAGAGCTTGTCTACCATGCAAGACTGTGTGAACACGTCTGCCATGGCATTTGGATGCATGACTGTGTGAACATGTCTGTCATGGCTCTTGGATGCAAGAGTGTGTGAGCATGTCTGTCATGATCTAGGATGCAAGACTGTGCAACCATGTTTGACATAGCTCTTGGATGCAAGACTATGTGAGCATGTCTGCTGCGGCTCTTGAATGAAAGACTGCAACTATAACTTGTAGGATGAAAGGCTGCACAAGCATGTCTCCAGTGGCTCTTGGATGCAAGATTATGCACGCTTTTCTACCATGCAAAAGTGTGCGAATACATCGGTCATGGCTCTTGGTGCAAGACCGTGCAAGCAAGTTTGTCATGGCTCCTAGATGCATGACCGTGCAAGCATGTCTTTCATGGCTCCTGGATGCAAGACTGTGCAAGCATGTCTGTCATGGCTCCTGGATGCAAGACTGTGTGAGCATGTCTGTCATGGCTCCTGGATGCAAGGCTGTGTGAGCATGTCTGTCATGGCTCCTGGATGCAAGACTGTGCGAGCATGTCTGTCATGTCTCCTAGATGCAAGACTGTGCTAACATGTCTGCCATGACTCCTGGATGGAAGACTGCCATACTGTTTGGTACATTTCTTGTTTGCAAGACTATGCCAGCTAGTTTGCTATGGCTTTTGGATGCATTGCTGTGTGAGCATGTCAGATTGATGATGAGGATAGGCATGTATAGTGGACAATTCTGGCGTAAACGATGCAGCAAGAAAACAGATGCAAGTTCATATTAGGTGCATAAAGAGGTGAGACGATACAGACAATTATTGAAAAATGTTCTGCAAGCAATACCACTTCTGGTGCAAATTATGAGATGATCCGAGTATAACGAACATTTTAAACAGGAGAACAATAGAAGACGTCTGTGCACAAGCCCCATGCCATAGGGCCATCCCCATTCGATCCTTCAGAATCAAGGAAACAAACAAGAACAGGGCTAACAAAATGCAAACTATACCAAAAAGCAAAGCAATCTAAAGTTACCCAGGATTCTCTTACCGCTGGCAGAAATGGAACTACTCAGTAAAGCCAAAGAACGCAGCATATGTTTTCCAGGCCCAGGATCTCAATTCCGAGTTTTTGTCATTGTGTGGTGCCAAAATTGTCCAGTTCATGCATCCCCCCCATCTGTAATTATTAAAGAGGATGCTCGGACGAGAGCATGCAGAAGACGATCACCTGGATCTCGCGGGGAAGTGGAAGGAGTTCCTGAGGCGGCAGAAGAGCAGGATACCCAAGCAACGCAGCGTCCTGCAAACATTTGATAATGAGTACATCCTCCCGTCCTCCTCGCGTGAAGGGAAAGGAAGGACAGGGCGTGGCCTGGAGAGCATCTCTTGCCTGCATCATGCAAACAGAAACATGGCTATTACTCCACCATCTTGCAGCAATTTCATTTGTATTTTCCTGATTGAAGAGATCTTTAATTGCTCTATAGAACAGGCACTTTCCATACAGAGTGGAAGGAAGCATGTGTACGGCCCATATAAAAAAGCAGCGCTGGATCAACAATCTCTCAGCAACTACTGCCCGATCTCCCTGCAACCTCTTCTGGGTAAACAACTTGAAGGCCTAAAAAAATAAGCAGTTGGGATCCTATCTTGAACTGAATCATATCCTTGACCCTCACAATCCAATTTCTGACCTGGGTGCAGTACAGAGACTGCACTCCTGGCCGTGACCGGTTCACTAAGACAGGGGGTGGATGCAGGAAGACCCGTGGTACTGATACTATTAGATCTGTTGGCAGCCTTTGATACCATCTCTCACTCAAGGCTCTTAAAAAGACTGCAGGCAATCTGTGTCTAGGGGGCGGCACTAAAGTGGCTTCAGCACTTTCTGTCAGATAGACAGCAAACGGTCTTGGCCCTTATTCTTCATGCAAAATGCACTTGGATAAGGGTGTACCACAGGGCTCATGCCTGAGTCCCACTTTGTTCAATATTTATATGGCCCCGTTAGCAAAGATCACTGAGCACTTTGGCTTTGAGATCATATCATACGCTGATGGCACCCAGCTGATGTTTACTATAGGCCAAGACTTGGAAATAGAAAAAAAACGTTTTGCTTCAGGAATGCTAGCAATCTCTAATTGGATGACTGAGAACTGCCTCCAGTTAAACCCAGAAAAGACGGAGATTATGCTGCTTGGAAAAGCCCCCGCCATCTGGTCAGACGACTGGTGGCCCCACCAATTGGGGCCAGCTGGCAAAAATGCCAGCCAGGACTAAGTGTGCACTACTAATACGAATTTTACAATGTTTCTTTCACAATTCAATACACTTAAGTTGTACTGTTAATCTTTGCAGTTTTATTTTTTATTCTTTTTCTCTCAAAAATGAAATGAAATTTAACAAAACTAAAAATCACTTTTCAAACAGATACATATACAATATATGATTTTGAAATTCATTCAATAAACAACATTTTTTTGAAGATGTGGATAAGCCCAATGCATTTCGGGACTTATTTGTAGTCCCTTCGTCAGGGGCAACGTTGAGATCTAAAAGTAATGTACAAGCATATCAATGAAGGCATCAGTACAAATCCATTGAGCAATAATCAAACAGGATATTTCATATCAAGTCCAAAAAGAATAAAAAAAGAAGAAGATACATGAGGGAAACAATAGAACTCCACCTCCACCAGTGTCACCTCAGTGCCCAAAAGATTACGAAAGTCTGAACAACTCACTTCACTGTTAGAGGGCCAGTCCCTCTGTCACTGAATAAATCCGATCAGTATTTAAAAACAAAGACTCTGAAACAATTCAAGAATATTCTGATTGTACAATATGTCATTTTTAATGACAAATAACCAAATATTACCAACCAGCGTGTATCCTAACTCCGTTTCACTCAAAGCATTCGAGTTTATAAAGAAACCCGACCGAGCGTAAATTTAAGCAACCATAGAGCCACGATACATCTACCCTATCCATTGGGTAAAAAAGTACCTAATCCAATCAGCGCGCGGTTAATAGGTATTACTGAGCACTATTATTGTTTATTAGCACTGTTCATAACTGATTGTTAAATTTTGCATCTATACTCCCATATGAAGTTGTTTTACATTGACCAAAACATGTGTCATTTCATTGGATTTTTTTCATTTTTCCCATTATCATTTTTCCTCACTTGGGTGATTTGCTGTACTAGCATTTGCGTGTTCAATAAAGTTTGTACAATGTTAAGCGTTTGTTTAGGAAATGCTCACGGAGCAACGGTGACGACGTCTTCGTACGTCTTTGAGCGGTGAGATGTAATGAGCGTGCTGAATGGCTTAGCTACTTTTTTACCCAATGGATGGGGTAGATGTATCGTGGCTCTATGGTTGCTTAAATTTACGCTCGGTCGGGTTTCTTTCTAAACTCGAATGCTTTGAGTGAAACAGAGTTAGGATACACGCTGGTTGGAGAGGAATCTAGCAAGTAAGAATTCCAATACGTTTGTAGAACATTTTTATACACAGTTTCTAAACGAGAGTGATATTGACCATAGTTTTAATATCCCCAGGGTATTGCGAGGTTAATGTGAGAGGCGTTTGCAGTGTCGGAGACAATTAGCAGAAACACCGGCAAGCGACAGCTTGGCATTAGACTTGACGAGTCTTTTTTAGAACTTTTTTTAGAGCTTGTGCAGCGTCAGGGTTTCTTTGTACTTGATGTTTAGTGTATTCTTGTTTTGAATTCTTAGGAGAAGGAGCTTCCACAAAGATTGGATTCGTGAGCCCCTAAATCATCCAATTATAGGTATGAGAACGTCTCATACTTTGATAATATTCGGTTATTTGTCATTAAAAACGACATATTGTACAATCAGAATATTCTTGAACTGTTTCAGAGTCTTTGTTTTTAAATACTGATCGGATTTATTCAGTGACAGAGGGACTGGCCCTTTAACAGTGAAGTGAGTTGTTCAGATTTTCGTAATCTTTTGGGCACTGAGGTGACACTGGTGGAGGTGGAGTTCTATTGTTTCCCTCAAGTATCTTCTTTTTTTATTCTTTTTGGACTTGATATGAAATATCCTGTTTGATTATTGCTCAATGGATTTGTACTGATGCCTTCATTGATATGCTTGTACATTACTTTTAGATCTCAACGTTGCCCCTGACGAAGGGACTACAAATAAGTCCCGAAATGCATTGGGCTTATCCACATCTTCAAAAAAATTTTGTTTATTGAATGAATTTCAAAATCATATATTGTATATGTATCTGTTTGAAAAGTGATTTTTAGTTTTGTTAAATTTCACTTCAACTTTGAGAGAAAAAGAGTAAAAAATAAAACTGCAAAGATTAACAGTAAAAATTAAGTGTTTTAAATTGTGAAAGAAACATTGTAAAATTCATATTAGTTGTGCGCACTTAAGTCCTGGCTGGAATTTTTGCCAGCTGGCCACATGTTTACTTTATAACAAGGAGTAAGTAGGTTTTACTCCATTAGGTGCAGCACACAGATCGTTAGATAACAGAAGATACCAGACTAAGAGCTTAGCAATCAGGTGTGCTCCAAACACTCAAATGTACCCACCAATTGGGGGCCATCCCCGTGCCCAAACAAACAGTAAGAGATTTAGGGATAAAATTAGATCAGGCATTAATGATGAAAGACCAGATTACAGCAACCACAGGCGTCTGCTACTACAATATGTGCCTTCTGAGCAGAATCTTCCCTTTTCTCTCCACGAATGTCCTCAGAACACTGGGTCAGGCAATGGTGAGAAGCTGACTGGAAGAAGTCAGTGACACACTGCTCTCCAAGCTCCAGGTGTTCCAGAGCACCGCGGCCAGACTTCTATTGAACCGGTCTGAAGGTACTCCCTTAGCACCTTTGCTGAAAGGTCTGCATTGGTTACCTGTGAAGAAGAGCTCCCATTTCAAAATCTGCAGCCTCATGTATAATGCCTTAACAGGCAAAGGCCCGCTGTATCTCCAAAACAAACCAACGGGTTATGTCCCTAGCTGCAATTTCAGATCCAACAACTAAGCCATACTGTGTGTGCCCCGAATTCGTCAAACTCCCACTGAGGGAAAGGCCTTCTCTTATCTCACCCCAGGATATTGAAATCAATCAAGTATTTATAAAGCGTGCTACACACCTGTGAGGGTCTCAAGGCGCTTGGGGGTGGGGGGTTGGTGGGGGGGTGCTGCTACTGGTTGAAGAGCCAGGTCTTGAGGAGTCTTCTGAAGGTGAACAGGAACAAACTCCCTCTAACCCTGCGAGAGACTCCCACATACTGCAAATTTAAGAAATTACTAAAAGCCTACTTGTTGGACTTGGTCCTTTTTGGCTAAAGTTCCCTAAACTTTTTGCCTTCCCCTAGACCTTTTTTCTGAAATGGTGTTGCTACCTTAGATGCTTTGGGCACTTTGCCACTGCTGATCAGTGTCAAAGTGCAAGTGCTCACTGTATAAAGTGTAATGGTGATTGGTTGTCCATAATTGGTATGTTTGCCTTACTAGTAAAGTCTCTAGTAACGTGCACTATGTGTACCAGGGCTGTCAATGCAAATGCTACTAGTGGGCCTGCATCACTAATAGTGCCACCCACACAAGTACCCTTAAAGAGAGAACTCAGGCCCGCCACTGCAGTGCCTGCGCACAGTTCGTTAAACTGGCATGTTGTCCTAACAAGTGCACCTACTTGCCAGGCCTTACCCTTCCCTTTTATGCACATCAGATACCCCTATGGTAGGTCCAAGGTACCCCCCTGGGCAGGGTACAGTGTATGTGAAAGGTAAGACATGTACTGAGGTGTGTACCATGTCCTGACAGTGAAATACTCTCCATTTTGTTTTTCACTGTTGAAAAGCCATCTTACCCATGGGACAGAATGGGGGGCTGTGTAAAATGTTTCCAGAATATCTTCCCATAGGCTTAAGATGGAGAGGTGAAGTTTAGTATGCCTGAACTCACAATTTAATAACACATCTTTTTGTGAAGGTGGTTTTTGCATGGTGTGTTTAGAAACCACACTTTTAGAAGTGGCTGTTTTGTTGTGTTCTAACATTTCTGTGAGTCTCTGCCTGGTTGTGGATTGACTGTCTGGATTTAAATGTGATAGGATCTGGGGAATGTCTTGACCCAGGGGAGGAGGTGAGACAGCAACAGGCTGACCTGTATCTGGAGTGTAGGGGGAGGAGTAGCCCCTGCAGGTGAAGAGGCCTGGGCTGCCACATAAATAAATGGCTCCATCTCCTGCTGACTGATTGAGGATCCAGACCCTCACTAATCAAAGGAAGAAGGTATCACTGGCAGGGAGATACCCAGAACTGATTTGGACAGGGGTCAGTGCCCCCCTGAAAACGAAGACTTCAAAGACATTTAGGGGTATAGCTATGGGAGCTGAAGGCCCTGAACATTGGATTGATCAAGACTGAAAAGGATTGAAACTACTTTGTGGTCAAGAGGAACCTCTGCCAAGGAAGAAACAGCTGAAGAGACTGAAGGAATGAACTGACCATTGTTGTGTGTTTGGGGCTGGCCTGCAGTTTGCTGCTTTAACCAAGGAGAGGCTAAGGGACTTTGCTGTGTCCCCCTGCTTGAAAGGACTTTGCTGTGTGCTGTGTCCTGAAGTAACTTGTCCCCAAGGGCCCAAGGAGAGCTGGCTCCCTGTTGTGAAAATTCTGGAACATAAAAGTTTCCAGAGGTGTCTCAGCGACGCTGTGTGTGTGCTTTTTGCAGCCTGAGACCTTCGTAAGAACTGCCCCATGATCATGTGCACCCAGAATCCAAGTGAATCTCAGCGACACTGTGTGCGTGTCCTTTGTGCAGCCTGAGACCTTCATGAGGATTGCCCTGTGATCGTGGGCACCTGGAGTCCAAGTGAGTCTCAGCGACGCTGTGTGTGTGTGCTTCATGCAGCTTGAGACCTTCGTGAGGATTGTCCTGTGATTGTGTACACCCAGAGTCCAAGTGTGCCTCAGCAACGCTGTGTGCGTGTGCTTTGTGCAGCCTGAGACCTTCGTGAGGATTGCCCTGTCATTGTGTATACCCAAAGCTCAAGTGAGTCTCAGCGACACTGTGTGAGTGTTCTTTGTGCAGACTGAGACCTTCGTTACGATTGCCCTGTGACCGTGGGCACCCGGAGCTTAACCCCTTCGACGCTGATGACGAGCTGGGCTCGTCATGGCGTAGCCTCCTCGCACGCTCATGACGAGCCCAGCTCGTCAGGTAAAGTGCGATTTAGAAAATCTCAGCGTACGAGCGGAATTCCGCCCGCACGCATGCGGTTAAGTGAGTCTCAGCGACGCTGTGTGGATGTGCCATGTTGCAGCCTGACATCTGCGTAATTGCCATCGGCCCGGACCGGCATGCCTAGAGGAGCTGTGCCGCTGGTCCGAGCCTGTATTTGCCAAGGAGGGACCTCAAACCAACCCCGTCAGGGGGGGTCCGGGTTCCACTGCCCAAGATCAACAAAGTCGCATCGGAGGCCCAAGTTGCAAGGAGAGGAGGAGCCCCCCAGGTAACGCTCAGCGAGCATGCGTGTGTCGCACCTGGGGCTGTGTGCGGGCTAGGCGAGAAACGCTCTCTGCCTTTCCTCTCTTTCAGCTCGAGCCTCCGCTGAAGTATGTATTGCGGCACATACTTGCTGAGAAGTGGCAGAACCAGGGCCGGAGTGGGGAGCTACACTTTGTTTTACACCATACCCGTGTTGGGGGGCATATTTTGGTAGCAGCTGACAGCGAGTCTGCGGGAGTGGCATAAAGACCGCCTGGAGCACCCTGACCGGTGCCGGAGTACATTATTTTGGTAAAACGGACTGCCTGATTGTGCATTACGCATTGCATTATTTCTGCATAACGAACTACCCGATTGTGCATTACGCATTGCATTATTTCTGTATAACGAACTACCTGATTGTTGCATTACACATTGCATTATTTTGCATAACAACCTGCCTGATTGTTGCATTAAGCATTGCATTATTTTTGCATAACGACCTGCCTGATTGTTGCATAACGAACTGCATTATTTTTGCATTGCGAGTGCCTGATTCTTGCATTACGAACTGCATAGCATTGCATTAGGACTGCATTGGATCATCTAGAATTGCTCATTAATACTGGAAGAACCTACAAAGGGCTTGCTGGCCTAATAACTGGCCAGGTGAAATATTATAAATACGCATATTGGATTTTTATTGTGTGGTCTCATCGTATATCTTTTTATATAGACATATACTTGTTTTTTATGAACCTTGTGTGGAGTCCATTTGTGGTGTCATCATTGGGTTACTGAGAGAAGGGTTGCAAATACTTTTCACATTTGCCTTGGAGATAAGCCTGGCTGCTCGTGCCAAGCTACCGAGGGGTTGAGCAGGGGCTATCTGAGAAGATGTCCTTCCTTTCCCTGACTTTGAAGCAAGGGTCCCTATTTGGCCTAAGGTACCTACCTCAACCAACTAGAGACCCCCATTTCTAACATTGCTTATTCTGATTTTCTCTGGTACGCACTCCCTGTCAGGATCCGCAACAGCGCAGAGATGTCCCCAGGTGAGACGTGCGCTATAGCAAATAATATTACCGTAACATGAATGTATATATTCTTTCCACTCGAGATTTTCATTAAAAAATTGTGAACTTGGTAGCTGTGATCCGGTCCCCCTTCCACCCCCGCCAGGACTACAAGCCCCTAGCGACTCACCGGTGTCCAGGGGGCCAAACATCAGCCCTTGCAGGCAAATCCCCGTGTCTCACAACAATGCCAGAGCGGAACCTGTGACCCGAAGTGTCCCGCCCCTCTTTCCATTACAGGACCCAATCACCGGCCGCCGCCAGCAGGAAGCACTCGGTATCGACCCCGGATGTCCCGCCCCTACAATAGCGACAGCACCAGTGAAAAGCAGACCCATCGACCAGGACGCGGTCGGAGCATCGTGGCAGTATTCTCAGGCAGAAGGCGAAGAGGACGGCGGAGAGGAGAAAACCGAAGAAGACGTATGGTCGGAGGATTGGTGGAGTCCCTGAGGAGGTGGCTGAAGAGCGGCCGTAGTCCACTAGAGGGCTACGGCGGACCGCGTGAGTACCTAGGACCCATTTCTGAGCACACTAGGCGCTCAGTGTACATAGTGTAAATCTCTCTCTTCTTTAGGCACGGAGCACGGTAAACACTCTCATTGTAAATATTGTGAAGCACCCTCCCGGCCTTGAGCCTTCCCCACACGCACCCTTCGGACACCCTTACTATTCCCTTCCCCCCTTCTTCGCCCTCCCTCCTCCCTTTTCCGCACTTCTCTTCGCTTATCGGTCCCCCACAGACCCGGTGTTGGTGTCAGGAGACTCGCTGTCTCTGAGTACTGGTCTAACGGTCCCTTCTTTCTCTTATTGCCCTCCGAGGTACCTCCCCGACGACATCTCTGACCCGAAGGCCAACCAGACGGGATCCGGACAAAGAAAGAAGGACCGAACCGAGACCTACCCGACGGAAGGACAAGACCCGAGTCCCCTCCCCCGGAGTCATACTTCAAGTTGTTATCGGACATTTGTGTGCTTTAATAAACCGGCATAGCCCATTACATTCGGCCTCCTTGCCTGCTATTTCAGCCTGCGACCCCCCCCCCCTCTACAGTAGCCCTTTGATTTTTTTACTACGTAGCCATATTTACTTTCTGCTAGTGCCTGTACTTCATTTTGCCTTTCATTTGCAGTCTTTTCTCTCTGCCTTTCTCTTCCAAATCTTATGCTCTTTGGTGGAGACACTATGGTCAATCACAAGCAAAGGTTCCAGAGCAATGTGTAAGTGTGTGAGTTTCCATGTGCAGGTGGACCTTGTTAGGTTCATTGATATCCCCTTGTGAAAGTACAGCTGGCCTGAAAACAAATGCCATGTCAGCACCAATAGTACTTGCTATCTTGATGGTGCTCTCTTCCCCTAGCCTTGTAGTCAATAATAATGTAAAGGCTTCACTTCCTAAACAATACCGCTGCTGAATCTGGTGGTGTCCTCTACTTTTCTGACCTTGTTTCTGCTGGCTTTATGACTCTGCACACTTTACCACTGATAACTAACGCTAAAGTGCTTGTGCTCTATCCCCTAAACTTGATAATAATGCCTCATCCCCAATTTGCATATTTAATTTACCTAGTAAAGTACACTAAATGTGCCCCGGGCCTGTAAATTAAAGATACTAGTGGGCATGCAGCACTTATTTTGCCAACACATCAGCAGCCCTCTAACCATGGCTCAGGCATGCCATTGCAGAGCCTGTGTGTTCAGTTTACACTGCCGTCTCGACCTGGCAAGTTACACCTCTTGCCAGGCCCAAACCTTCCCTTTATGTACATATAAGTCACCACTAAAGTAGGCGCTGGACAACCCACAGAGCCGGGTGCAATGTATTTAAAAAGCAGGACATGTACTTTTAAGGTTTACATGTCCTGATAGTGAAAAACTCTCAAATGTCTTTTCCACTACTGTAAGGCCTATCTCTCCAGTAGACTAACATTGGAAACACCGTCCTAGATGTTTTAAGTGCAATTTCCATTTGTGAAGAGATAGACTTTTAAAGTTTGGTGTCTCTGGAATCACAATTTAAATATCACAATTTAAAGTGAAGTCAGATTTGAAATTGCAATTCTGAAAATGCAACTCTTAGAAAGTTGTCAATTTCTTAGTTTAGCCATTTGGTGCCTGCTGCCTGCCTCTGATGTACATCTTAGGAGGGTAACAACTGGACTATGTGTATAACTCTTACACTGACACACACACTGAGAACTTAGGTAACGCTTGATAAGCCATCCTGGCAGGATGGGAGGTAGAAGCTGGACCGAATCCAATGTACACCTGAATAAGATGTGTTCTGTCCCCTCATAAAGGGCTGCATACCCCCCTATAGTGAGTTTGGAGTCAGGGCATGTAGGGAGGATCTCTGTGCACTTCAAAGGCCTGTCTTTGAAGTCTGCCTCACTTCAAAGGCACAACTGGGTACGGGTACTAGACCACTGACACCATCAATTCAGTAAACTTCTGGATCAGTGAAGACTCTGCCAGGGAGAAGAACTGTTGTGCTGCTGAAGGACTGCCACTGTGCTGGACTACTGCTTTTCTGGACTGCAGCCTTGCTGTGCTGCCCTGCTGCCTGCTGTTTCCCTGCCTCAGTGATAAGGACTGAACCTGCATCACTTGAACCCAGAGTGAGTCCAAGGGTTAGTTGGCTGGCCTCTTGATCTGAAGTATCTGAGACATAAAAGAATTCCAACTTACCTGCTTCTGCACCTGGACTTTGCTATCTGTGAGTCTGCTCTGTCAAGTGGTGCCACCCCAGTCCTGGAACCTTGGGAGGTGCTTTCTTCAGCAGAACCCCTGCATCCTCTGTGCATCCTCTGCCAAATCGGTGCATTTGAGTGGATCAGAACCAACTCTTCGCCCCTGTTGTGTGGATTGGTACTAGCACATTGCTACTGTTGCATGGATAGGAACCAGCGCATTGCTCCTGTTGCATTACCAGAACCAGTGCATTCCCTCTGCTGGATGGATTGGCACAGACGCATCTCCTTTGGAATGAGCTCTGCACAAGATCTCCATGGACATCATCCTCAATGACGAATTTCTGCATCGCAGCTCTTCTATCATTGGAGCTGACGCATAGTCACTGCTGTGAGGATCAGGACCAGCACATTGCACTCACTGGGTGTTTTGACACCACCATATTGCTTCAGCTGCCGGCCTGCATCCTTGACGTCAGTGCACCCAGGATCATGGTACTTTTTGTTCAGCGGGCCACTCTGGGTCCCCTGGTGCGGCCAGATATTCCAAGTAAGTGCTTAATGCTTTTACACACTATTTTACAGTTTATTCTTTCAAAATAAATTTCTCAATTTCTACTTATTGGATTTTTGTTGTTTTGTTCTTGTTTTATTTATTAAATTATGTTCTGTGGGGTGTTTTCACTGTTTTAAGTGTTGCACAAATACTTTACACATTGCCTCTAAGTTAAGCCTAACTGCTCTGTGTCAAGCTACCAGAGGGTGAGCATAGGCTAATTTAGGGTTTGCCTGCTTCTTACCCTAACTAAGATTGTGGCTGCTGCCTAACTTGGGCTAATACCTCAGTCAACCAACAACCAATTTCTAATACTCCTCCCTTGGACAGAAGCGCCACTCTTGTTCAACCCTGTAATCCCAGGATTGCAAGTAGCCAGTTTGGAAGTATGTATAACAGAAGGTCAGAGGAACTTTCCATTTACTTAGTCCAAGAGGCATGGTATCCTCTTATTGTAAGATGTACATATAATTGCCAAACAATAGCTGCTACATGACTGGCTAAGCTTCTGTAGGATCTCCTGGTGCACTGCTTCTCTGATACTGCACAACACTCCACACAGCTATGTTGACTGATTAGGTGACCCATTCACACTCTTTCGTCTTGGGCTAGCAGGCAATACTGGTGGGAAAAGTGTATTTAAGGAGACAGTAGGACAATTCTAGACTGCCTTAATCAATACTTGGAATGCTCTAAAACTTTGCAGCTTACCTGAACTTTGCTTGGGGATTATGTCCCCATGACTCTATATCCACAAACAAGACAGCACGCTTTAGTTGTATGGATATCTACTAAATCTCTCGATTATAAATCTCTTGATTCTATAGAATTCAGTCTTTCATCATTTTTAAACGTGTGCAGTAGTGAATACTTTGATCTAGAACTGAAAATGCAAGCCAGACCTAGCTTTGCCAATGCTTTTTATGTAAGAATCCAGAATTAATGAAGTAGATTACTTCTGTGTCCACTGATAGACATCTAAACAGATTGCGTCCACCAATTCCAAATCTTTTAATTTACCACAGAGAGAACCAAGCCAACTCTTTCACTTTTTCCACTGTTTCCTAATGGTGAATGATCATTCATTTGAGGAAACAAACATCTGGGCTGAAGAGAAAAAGGGGAGAAGGCCTCGATCATAAGAAGCACCTTATAGTCAGCTTTGATACAGTGGCCAACTGGCAGATAGTGCATGTGATACAGATATGGGAAAGAAAGATCTTTTTAATAGGACCCAAAACTGATGCACTTCTGAAAGTTGCACTCTGCAAGAGAAGATAATGTATTTTGCCAAACTAAGAAAGTGTTCATTACATATTGTATTTTCAAAGTAATGGTGGTAACTGTGACAATCTCTGCTTGATCGTGGAAAAGCATGGGCAAACTCGTAAGTATGTTCTAGTGTAAACATCATGGTCCTGATTCACAAGCTGCACTTTGTAGTACATCTTGTAGTACCTTAAAGAGTACAACGAACTGCAATTCACAACCTCCAAGTGGAGTTGTACACCTCTGATTTACCTATACCTATGTGTGCGGACTGCCCTGACTGCGGAGTCTCCGCACTCTTAAGTATAAGTTTTAGTAGTACATGCAAATAGAACTGAATAGAGTGGGTGGGAATAGGGGCAGACTTACTACAAAAGTGGTAGGCATTTGGAAGAAGCGGGGTCAAGGGTGGATCAGGGAGGGGTTTAAGTGGGGCATTCACCCACCCACACCAAATTAAGCCAATTGTATTACTCTGTGGCTTGAGACATGTAAAGTACACTTTTGTAGTAAGTTTACACTCAGAGTTTGTGAATACTGAAAGCAGTAAACTTACTCCAAAGGGTAAAATTACTCAAAAGCGCAAGTTACCTTTGTGAATCAGACCCCAAGTGTTTATCTTATATGTGGCCAATGGCAACCACTATTCAACTAAGAAACGCAGGTTCATCAGCAAAGCAGATGAATTGGGAAAAGGGTGCAGAGTGGAAAGCTAAAAAAAATTGTGTTCAGAGTAATTTCACACCGACGACTATGATGTCTGATTTACTAGCTGTTGAATCCTAAAGTATGTTATTATTTGCAGGATTTCAGCTGACAATCTATAGTTGAGTCCCCATACTGTGGGTGTGACCCTAACTCCCACTTATGTATGAAGCAAATTTAACTTTAATAGAAAATAGATGCCGGATCAGCAGTCTTCACTCATCACCGAAGACGAAGTAGCTTCCAGATATTTATTTCTTGCTTTGGACAGATTGAGTTAAATTGCATATTTTACTCATGTCCATGGCATACTATATGGCCCTTTGCAGGAGAAAACTATGTTTAAATCTTATACTAAGTACTAAAAAGGTTTAAAAGTTGGTAGGAGGTAAAAGTGGGGAATAAAGGTGTCTCTGCCACCACACTAAGATGGTTTAAGTGGAAGCAGCTGTGTTGCCATTAGCAAGACTAGATAAGTGCAAGCCCATAACTGCTTGACGTTCTCTGCTCCAGGAGCCACCACCTGCTCCTATTACAGCACCCCAGCAAAAACAAGAGAGGCAGCAATCAATACCACACAGCAGATACAATGATTCTTTGGGTCAGAAAGGCAGCAGCTGAACATTGCCAGCTCCACTTGCTGGCATCATTGACATGGCTGGCTTGAGTGGTTATTGTTCCTATTCCCTAGGAAGCATAGATGTGAAGATATCTGAAAGCATGAGTGTCCCCAATGTTCTCCTCAGAGGTGCACCAAGCTCAGACTGAGACAGTGCACCATTTCTGTAATCTGTCTCTGGTAGTTCATAAAGATTTTTGCATACTCTAGGGAGAGTATATATCACAGGTGTTCTAGGGTGTGGTCTATTTGGGAACACCTATTTATCTGTTCAGGTACAAGGACCCTTCACAAGGATCTTTTTCCCACATGCATCACTCTTCTTCTAAAGACACTGAAGACACAATGCACCTATTTCTGTGCCAGGCATCATGTGCTCACTGTTAACTCAGGAACACAAGTCCTTATTATTGTGAATCTTGCTAAGTAAGTGACAGCTAATGATACTATTGTAGCAAATATCTGATAGGATACACAGACAGAGGTATATAAAGAATCACTATAGCAATTAGTTTTAATTTGTTTTTTTATTAACACACAAACACACGAGGTGGATGGGATAAACAAGACCTATTTTTTTTTAGATAATTGGTAACAATATATATGTTATGCCGATTGCCGCACTATGAGAGACTACTTCATCGACTACTGGTAGGTGGAAGCGGTCAAAATAGCATTTAAAGCTATATAGAAATGTGAGAAATCATTTTGTTCACAGCTATTTTCAAGCATATTTGTTATAATAAGATCTGTGTATTCATAATGATTTGGAAATTGGCTTCTTAATATGTCCCCAGTGGGTGGGGTCCTTGGGGCTTTGCAGAAGTTCTGGGAGGGAGGCCACACGCCCCTTCCCTTTTCTTTTACAAAGTGAGGCCTGAGGATTGGGTATCCAAGTCAAAATTGTCTCAAGGATGGAGGACCCATGCACACCCTCCCTCCCCAAATAATGTTTTCAATTAAACCCCGTGACCTGGCCCACACCAGGGGTAATTTAAAAGTTTTTAAAAAATGGCAGCTACCATTTTTTGCCTTGACCATCCTCCCCCCAACAAGGGCTGGTGATGCAGGGTATCTCTACCCTGCCCCCTTATATCTTTTTCTTAGTGCTTTCGGAACAGGGGATTAAGTTCCTAGTGTACTGAAATGGCTGCAGCAAAAATTGTTTTCATGTTGCTGCCAGCCAATCAGAGTGCTCGCTCCCGCAGGAACCTTACTCCCATAGAAGTGAGGTGGCCCAAGGGGGGAAAAAAGCCCCTTTGACCAATCAGAATGCTCTATATTTTTAAGTTGATCTTGAAGGGCTCTTATGTTCCTCGAACCCAACTGTCTAAATATGCAAATATTTTGATAATTTAATTTCTCAAATTCTACTGAATGGAATTACACCAAATTGCCAAAAGCACACTTTCTGGACCAAGATCTAGCATCCTGCCAAATTTGTTGTAATTCTGTTTTTCGCAGCCCCTGCTTGACGGATTAACCTGAAACGTTCTGTGAAGAGACAAGCACCTTTTAAAATGTTTTGTGAAGATTTGTCAAACAGCATCAAAGTTATTAACAAACCAAAAAGGCAACTCCTATGGAAACATTGACCTAACTATAATTTCCCAGTGGTGACCGGCACATATACTGGTCACCTCAATCACCATACTACATTAACTATAACACATCTTTTTCATGCACTGGATTTACCATTGCATACTACATCCCTTATAGCATGTGAAATCATGGCATTCATAACAATTCCTATGACTTCTCAAAATGACATAATTTTTCACAACACAGTGCATGGTAAAGTGGCGAGTTATAGTTAGTATTGTCTGGATAGTGAGCTGAAAAGAGTGTGTAATGAGGAGCACTACTTATAATAATTTGAAGGTCGAGGATGCATTGCAAATGAAAGTATAACATTAGGATTTTTAAAGTTTGTCTAATTTAAGTTTGGTTTGTATAGGGAATAAAAGTTTTCCTAACTATCACTAAGCTTTAACCTTTGTTCTTTTCATTGAATTTCAATGTTTTGAACTTTTTTTTCCTTCAAATGTATTTCAAGTCAGACAGTCAAGTGTCGTTGAGTGGAGTGTTATGTGGAGAGTCAGTCATACAGTATAGTGGAGGAGAGTATTGTAAAGTCTATTGTAAAGTAGAGTACTGTAGAATGGAATAGAGTGAAGTGGTCTATTGTACAGTGTAGAAAAGTGTTATATAGTGTAGTGGCATGCTGCCTCATATAGTGGAGTGAACTATCAGAGTGGAGTGGTGACTTGTACAGTGGACTGGTATTTTTTACACTACAGTAAGTGTCATAGACTGTCAGTCTAGTGTAACGTGTTTTAGAGGGGAGTAGGGTACAGTAGAGGTTTTGTAAAGTGGAGTATCATCAAGTGGAGTATTGCAGAGTACAGTGGAGGAAAGTGTTGTAGAGTGGAGTGCTGTGTCATGTCGTCGAGAGCAGTGAAGCGGCGTGTTGATGAGTGTCATGCAGTGTAGTAAAGTGGCATAGAGTGAAGCAGAATGTCATAGAGAGCCATAGAATGCAATATTGGGGGATATTCTCAAGAACGTGTGATAAGTATCGCAAATTTTGCTTAACGTAACTTTGAATATTGCAGTCTATTGCGGGAAAATAACACTGTCTTAACGTTTAATTCCCAACCCGGCGGCACAATGTGATAGCAGCAGGATAATGTGCCAACTGACTGCATATAAAATGCGAAACACAAACGCCCAAATAGTTCCGATACCCCAAATCGCGATACAAAAATCAGAGGAAACCAGCGACAGGCCTGCAATTCCCACGGGTCATGCGGGAAAATGCACTATAAAATCAACAAAAAGTGCGTAGCACCATGGATGCACCTGGACCGAGTGCAGAGCACAACCCGAACCCCACAAGCCCCACGAAGGACCAGCCAGGAACCCCGTGTCTGGGGAAGGGCAAGGAGAAGAGGAAGAGGGAGACAGGGTTCAGTCCACATGAAGACGCGTTCATCGTCTCGGAGGTGACCGAACACTACCAACAACTTTTCGTCACCTCCACTGCGTCATTGGCAACACAAACAGAAATATGGCAGTCCATCTTCAGCAATGTCAATGCAGTCACAGTGTCAATGAGGTCAATGGAGGAGGTCAGGAGGTGCTGGCATGATGTGCAAAGCCAGGCCAAACAGAAACTCGCTGCCAACAGGTAGGCAGCCAAGGCGACTGGAGGTGGGAGTCCTGGGCCACAGGAGGGGCTGGATGAGCTGGAGGAAATGGTGGCCACAGTCACCAGTGTGGAGATGGTGCAAGAAGTTGGGGGTCTGGACACCGCTTGATATGACCTGACCCAACAGCAACAGGGTGAGTAACGACCAGGGACTGGGGGAACAGGGGTAGATAGGGACAATGGCACACATGCACAAACATGTGTAGCACACTGCACACGCACAATGATAGTGGAACATGTCCCTGATACCCGTGGCACACTGCAGCACATATAGAAACACCAAGTAGTGTCCCATCCACAATGTGCACAAATGGGCCCCCTCCATATCACCAATGCCACAACCCACCCATGCACATGTGCAGAATCCAGAAAAGCAGTGGCTCCGTGAGCCACACTGACTATGCAAGTGACACTGTATGACCAATAGCATGGCTGCAGTCACAATAATTGACATGGTGCACGATTCGACATTGAGGTGGCCCAGTGTGGATCACAACCGTAAAGAAGCAGGTCACACTCGAACACATCCACATGCACCTACAACCCATTACGTCCATAACACATCAGCAGACAAACAGTGCACAAGACCACAAAACCTGTCCAAGAGTACAAATGACCCAGGTTGCAAACATCCCAGCCCCAGAAAATCACACAAGTCAAAGGCACACCGCCTCAAAGGGATAAGTGTCCGCGAAATCTGAGCTGCAGGGACGACTCGCCCACCATGCAGCACACACACATAGCAATCACAGCACATCAACATTGACGGCAATGTGGTACAAAGAGCAACACCAACACCACAGGACAGAGGACACAACAGGTTCCACTTGTGCGTAGTAACTGTCCACTCACATCTGGTATTGCATGACACTGTGAGATGATAATGTACGAGTACGACGACACATCAGTCATGTAGGCGAAATTTCCACAGTTTGCCATCAACTAGCCAGCTCCACCAAACAGTCACAATGAACATTGTCATGTAGTCTGTATGTAAACACCTACAAAGAGTCAACATACATGGGACACTCAGTTAACCTGCATCTCCCTTTTCCATTGCAGAGGAACAATCAACACCTACTGCAGAGCAGACCACAAATCTCATCAGTGATGATGAGGAGGACAACCTGCACATATGCTCAGACACCCTCCAATGGCTAATAGATAGCCTCTGCACCCCACCCCAAGGAGCAGGGCACCCCAGCTGCATCAAGGTGACCCCACCCCCTGCACAGACCACAGAGCAGGAAACACACACCACCACAGCCGTCCACCAGGACCCCCGACCAATACATGGAATTCCAACGCCGTGTGTTGGGTTGCCAGGAGGAGATGGCTGATCAGCTGCGGGTGGGTTTCAAGTTCGTGGCAGCGAAACTCGATGCCATACGTGGGTGTCTGAGTCCCATCAGGGACCACTTACAGTCCCTAACAGACACACACTGTCCGCACCATGCTCCCCGACAATCCTTGGCTGACATTGCTGGGGCCATTACTCGGATACAAGAACTGGCTAGCCAAACAGGTACCAGCGAAGACAGCACAGAGTTGACACAGATGCGCAGGACAATGGAGACCACGGAGCCGATGCTGGCTGGAAGTATGACTGCCACGGCTGAACACCAGCGAGGTGTAGCTGGGATCTTCCATGCCTTGCAGTTCCTCTTCTTGCCATTGCTGCCACTGAGCCTGTCCCAGATAACTGCAGCGGGAACTTTGACACACACATCTCCAACCTCAGATGTGTCAGAAGCACACGGTGATGCAGCTCAATCACCTTCGCACCCTGATGTGTCAGTGGAACACAGTGATGCAGCCCAATCACCTTTGCACCCTGATGTGTCAGTGGCACACAGTGATGCAGCCCAATCACCTTTGCACCCTGATGTGTCAGTGGTACACAGTGATGCAGCCCAATCACCTTCGCACCCTGATGTGTCAGTGGCACACAAGCAGTCATATCACCAACACAAACACTTGACACACCGGACAGAGAAGACATATCAGAGGAGTAAGATGTGTATAAGAATGACTGTGATGAAGGAGGTAGTAGCATCCATCCCGCCATATGGCCTGTCCCTGCCTGGTTCAGCCCTATACATCATGCCCTGGGACAACACCTCACACTGTCCCCCGGAACACTCTGCGACATTCACCTGGACCCCGACATGGAAATGCCATAGCTTCACTGGTTACCAATTCCACAGCAATCCGGCTGCGGGCTGCACTCTCCCTCTTCCAATTCACTTTTCATTTCCCAGAGGACTCTGGTTGGCCCACCACTGGGCTACTATGTGATGTGGGCTTGGCATGGCCATGTACAGCTCCAGCCCTGGCATTCACCAGAATGTGAATAAAACATTCAAAATCACACAGATGTGTCTATGTTCACTCAAGTATGTAAGAATGGATGGATGTAGGGACAATTGATTGCACAAGAAGGTACACCCTGGTAAATGATATCAATGCTCATGTTTGACCCTTAGCCGCATGGCCAATTTGATGACTGTGCAGGTGTGAACTAGCTGTGGCCTCATTGCAGTTGAACAACAAACTGGCAGCCCCCCAGCGTAGGCACACGTCCATGTATTAAATAGGACTGTGTGTAGAAGTGACAAAATAGGTAGCAGGCCAGAAGTGGTGTCCCCATCAAATGTGACAATAGAAAGTCACTTTGCATACCTACTCACACATCAGTGTGGACACAGTCTGTTTTGATGAATAACATTGCTCTACATGGCCAGAAGTTGGACACCATACTCACATTGCTGAAGACAAGTAAGTGCACAGGTCTGCCAGCAACTATCCCAAACACAATGTCTGGCTCACAGAGGAGGAGCAGTCAAAAGGGACCCACCCCCATTGTACATGCGTCAGTCAATCCCTACCTGGGTACGGACAATGCTCATTGAGGCACACGATTTGTCATTCTAATCAACATTCATCACAGTTGGACAGTAGGGCAGTTGTGTAGACTTTATTAGCATGTGCGTGCCAGTACGCACATGCTAATAAAGGCAAGGGCCACAGCATGCAGGGAAATGCTTAAGACACTTACACGCTGCATGGGCCCATGTCGAGGTGCAGGAAATGGGGAGGTAAAAATGTATAAAAATCATTACGGATGGCAACGCTCTCAGCCCACCTTGCCTTACTGGACGAGTCATGTGATGTTTGGCATCTGCTCTTCGCCCCGTGTCAGGGGACGTGACTTACAGCCATGTGAGCAGCCTAGTGCTGTCCCACCGGACTGCGCCGGCTGTCTGCTTTGCTGACAGTGAGCAGGTGAAAGGGTCCTACAAGGTCACATGTCGTACTACATTGCCATGTGTGTACTATCTGCCCAGCAGTATGTCCGAACTGGGAACGTTGTCAAACGGTGCTGTGCTGCTCAGCACATGGGACTGCATCACCTTGCACAGGTGTGTGTACACACATGTAGTTCCACGCACATGCATTCTGAGTCCAGGCGAAGGCAGACATGTCCACTGTTGTGGTGGGATATGTGAGCATTCCCCAAGATGCAACAAGGTGTGGGGACCTGTGCTGTGGGTGACAATTAGATGTGGCTGCAGGAACGTAGTTACTCGTCCATGAATGCGAGCGCTGCTTCATGTGCAATTTGTTCCAAGAGTATGTCATTGTCGAGTTCAAGGAACACCAGGGAGAGCCAATCCATTAACTGGTCCGGGTAGTTGTGCTCAGTCCACGCCATTTCACACCATTTCACCAAACACAGACCAATAGGGGAGCACCTCTATGTGGTCACTGCAGATGAGGAATTGTGCAATCTCTCATGCACAAATGCCAGCACATACGCCAAAGATCAAGGCATCCAATGCACAGGTATCCCGGTGACACTCCAATTCTGCTAGGTTTCCGTTGGATAGGCAGACCTCCATGGGCCACTCGAATGTGCATAATCGACAGTGGAACCAGGGCTGGACGCAGGTGACGTAGGCAAGACAGAAAGTCAGATAGTAACTGATGCACCACACTGCCATCGGCAGTGATCCCAACAGATGCAGCATTCGTGCACGGTACAGTTCCACGTGACAGGGGTTGCGCATGTGCTCGGGATGGGCTGCCATTGCGTTTGTTGGTCTCGTAGCACAGGCAATCCTCAGACCGGTGGCAGTTCTGTGGACAATATGCCACAGCTATGGGGCGGTGGGTGACATTTCAAAGTGGTGGGGCGCAAAGTGAATAGCATACAGCACCGTAGCGAGCGAGCGCAGCGAGCGAGCCCGAACGCCAAAAGGGGTGTTTGGGGGGATTACCCCCCCAAGAAAAGTTTGAAAAAAAAGAAGAAAAATCGTGCATTTTCAAGCAAATTTGAGAAAGCAGGAAGGTTAATAAAGCAATTGTGAAAGTGCAGTTATTACATTAATAGATGGCATAACATAGGTAGCTGCTTATTCAGTATAACCACAGAGCTTCATACATTTCGTCCTATTACGCTCAGGTGCTGAATTCAGACTATAAGACTTTCATGAAAATCTCAGCTCTAAGAGTAGAAGAAGTTGCACAGCAGTTGGGAAACAGCCTTCACAAAGCATTAGGAAAATGAGAGGCAATTACTTGAAAGCAAACTGAAAGCAATGCATCAAGTAGTAACTTAAAGCAATGCATCCAGCAAAACAGTGCATGCAGTCAACCATACAAAAGTAAACTAACGCAAGTGTGAACCTGTGAACCTTCACTTTGAAAGCAGGGTGCTAGTCAACAGGCCAGTCACATACATTTAAACTGAATAAGAATACACTTCAGCATGCAGGCACCAACATAAAAAAACAACCGGGGTCTTGACTCTTTACTCAGCTAGGCTGAGCCAACTATACTGAAAAAACAACACAAGGGCCAATGCTGAGGGATACTTTAAACCATTTTAACTGGAAGTGTTGAATTTAAACAATCACAACCTGCTGCCATTAGCAATGAAAAAAGATTTATTCTTATTTAGACTTTTTGTTTTGTAATGTAACACAATTTTTAGTGCAAGGAGAAAACAATTAATTCTTTTATATACAATATGTACAACAATATCAAAGAAAAAAAGACGTTTCCATACTTCAAACATACATGGCCGTCCAGTCATACAAAGACACATTCACACATACAAATATATAACAATGACCATTAAACAACAACAAAGTAAATCCACGTATAGGTCATGAATCAAAATTGGAAAAAATCCCTTTTGAATATGCAATTTTAAAGTCTTTTTGATGATTCAACAATAAACATATATCGTTCACAAAATTGGTGAAGGAACTTTGTTATTGTCACAAAGCATGTAGACCAAATACGGGGATGAGGTGGTCGACGCGTTTCAAACCCCACTCGTTAAGGGGGTTCTCCTCAGGACCAATTGATTCTAAAACAAAACAATAAAAGTGTGCTTAAAGCAAGGTTCCATACTAGGTACAACAAGAGACACACTCCCAGTGTTTACACCAGCCTACCTTAACCTTCGAACCACAACGTCTTGAAATTCCAAAAGTGGCGGGTGATGTGATTTCACAACAAGGTGCACGTAGCGGCTGTGATCTAAACAACAAACGTGCTAGGTTTTAGTCACACGCGTTCAATCCCAATCGTTCACTCTACCCTGAAGTGTTGCTGGGTGGGACTCTTACCTGGAGTTCGACCGGCTAATGGCTTGCCGTCGGATCCATGCTTCTCCTTACTCCGTATGACAAGTGTTATTACTGGAAAAGAATAGACATAGGCGGTCGGTAAACGTGTTGAGCCTGGGTGCTACTGGCGGTCGCTAATTCGCTCAGCATACCTGTAAGGCGGGAGGCATCAGTCCTAGATTCCGCAATTCTGGTTAGTGACTCTGAAAGTCTGGACTATTACTTCCGGGTTTATGAACCCAGAGGGCGTTCTGGGACTTGTAATTGAGCAATCATCCAGAAGTTTAGACGGCAACAGAGAGACATGCCGGTCGAGGAATTGATTGGTTCTAACAGATGACATATTAGTTTTTATAAATCTCAGAGATCTCATTTAATCCTTTGACGGCTGTGTTGAATTTCATTATAAGTAGAGCCTCACGTTGAGACAGTTTTGCGTCCACATCTCCTCCCCTTGGGTCTTTTTCAATTTTCGAGAGCACAGTCCATTTCAAGGCAGTCTGTTCATGTTTCATTCTGGTCCAATGATTGACTAGTGGTGCATTTTCGACTCCTCCCTTAATTCTGGATTTGTGTTGGGTAATCCTGCTTCTAACCTCTTGTGTAGTTTTCCCAATGTATACCAATGGGCACGGGCAAATGATGGCATAAACAACATTTCTACTTTTACAATTAGTAAATGTATCATGCTTCCAATGGGTGTTATCAATGCTGAACACAGAATCCTCAATTGTTTCGTTACAACAAGTGCAAGTTCCGCACTTATGGTGGCCCTTGGTTGGGGGGAGTCCAAAAAGGCTTTTCAAAGTAGGTGCTTTAGCTTTCGGGAGGGCAGCTCTTACAATATGATTGGCTATGCTTTTTTCCTTTTTGTACGCAAATAATGGAGGTGCCAAAAAATCTTCATGGAGGTCTTTCAATAAATGCCAGTTAGACAAGATCAATTTCTTGTATGGATTAGCTGCTGGGCAGAATGTGGTGACACAAACCAATCGTTTCAAGTCTTGTTTGACTCTCTTTTCCAGTAAAGTTTCTCTCGGGGTCCACCAAGCTCTTTTAATGGAGTTCTTCAACAATTTTTTGGGGTAACCCCTTTGTATGAGACGCTCTTTCAGATAGCCAGCATGTTTGAAGTATTCCTCCTTTTCTGAGCAATTACGGCGTATCCTTAGGAATTGGCCGTAAGGAAGATTTTGTTTCATGTTGCGCGGATGGTTACTAGTAAAATGTAATGCCTTATTCCTGTCAGATGGTTTTCGGTGTAAGGTCGTACTTAGTCCCTGTGTTGTGGATTCTATTTTCACATCTAGAAACGTGATTGATTCGTTAGATGCTGTGATTGAAAATTGAATATCAACAGTTCTTGAGTTGAGCCATGCCACGAATTGGTTCAGTTCCTCCTGGTTCCCTGTCCAAATCAGGAACACGTCGTCGATATAACGCATATAGTTTGAAATGCGGAAACTGTGTGGATTGTCATTATATATGAATTTCTCCTCATATAATCCCATAAACATTACGGCCAGCTCTGGAGCAAAGGGGCATCCCATCGCTACCCCTTTTGTTTGGAAAAAGAACTCAGAGTCGAAAATGAAGAAATTCTTCTGTAATGCAAAACGAGATAAATCAAGGATAAACTCTGTAGGAACTCTAACTGGTCTCTCCCGGCTGTCCAAAAAGAAAGTTAATGTTTCCAAAGCTTGTTCTTGAGGGATTTGAGTGTACAAAGACACAACGTCAAGGGTGACCAGTAGTTGTGTTTTGCTGTCAAAGGTGACATTAGCCAGGCGGTTAAGAAACGCAGTAGTGTCTCGCAAATGGGCTGGAATATTGTCAATAAAGGGCTTCAAAAAGAAGTCGATATATTTTGCAACTGGCTCAAAGAGGGAATCACACCCAGAAATTATAGGGCGGCCTGGGGGATTAACCTCATCTTTGTGCATTTTCGGGAGGACATAAAATACTGGGGTCCTGGGGTTCTTATTTTGTAGAAAAGATAATTCCTTAGGTCCAATAATGCCTTGATCGAAGCCTTTCTGAATCACTTCAAATAATTGATTTTTGATTTCTAAAGTGGGATCCTTGCCAATGCGTCTGTAGCATTCCTGATTATCTAATTGGCGGTGGACCTCGTGTTTATATTTGTTCACGTCCCAAATCACTATCGCTCCGCCTTTATCGGCCTGCTTGACCACGATGGTATCGTCGTTTTTTATGGCCAGGAGTGCATCTCTCTCAACTTTAGCCACATTGTATTTAACAAAGGTTTTAGTTTTTTCCAAAGAAGAGATTCCAGATAAAATGGTACTTTCGAATGTAACAACTTCCTTGGGAATTTTTGGACCTTTGGGACAGAATGTCGATTTCCTTTTTAAACCTGTCACCTCCTCCTGTTGTTCTTCTACCGAGTCTTGAAAAAATGTTTTAAGGCGAATTTTCCGACAAAACTGTCTCAACGTGAGGCTCTACTTATAATGAAATTCAACACAGCCGTCAAAGGATTAAATGAGATCTCTGAGATTTATAAAAACTAATATGTCATCTGTTAGAACCAATCAATTCCTCGACCGGCATGTCTCTCTGTTGCCGTCTAAACTTCTGGATGATTGCTCAACTACAAGTCCCAGAACGCCCTCTGGGTTCATAAACCCGGAAGTAATAGTCCAGACTTTCAGAGTCACTAACCAGAATTGCGGAATCTAGGACTGATGCCTCCCGCCTTACAGGTATGCTGAGCGAATTAGCGACCGCCAGTAGCACCCAGGCTCAACACGTTTACCGACCGCCTATGTCTATTCTTTTCCAGTAATAACACTTGTCATACGGAGTAAGGAGAAGCATGGATCCGACGGCAAGCCATTAGCCGGTCGAACTCCAGGTAAGAGTCCCACCCAGCAACACTTCAGGGTAGAGTGAACGATTGGGATTGAACGCGTGTGACTAAAACCTAGCACGTTTGTTGTTTAGATCACAGCCGCTACGTGCACCTTGTTGTGAAATCACATCACCCGCCACTTTTGGAATTTCAAGACGTTGTGGTTCGAAGGTTAAGGTAGGCTAGTGTAAGCACTGGGAGTGTGTCTCTTGTTGTACCTAGTATGGAACCTTGCTTTAAGCACACTTTTATTGTTTTGTTTTAGAATCAATTGGTCCTGAGGAGAACCCCCTTAACGAGTGGGGTTTGAAACGCGTCGACCACCTCATCCCCGTATTTGGTCTACATGCTTTGTGACAATAACAAAGTTCCTTCACCAATTTTGTGAACGATATATGTTTATTGTTGAATCATCAAAAAGACTTTAAAATTGCATATTCAAAAGGGATTTTTTCCAATTTGGATTCATGACCTATACGTGGATTCACTTTTTTGTTGTTTAATGGTCATTGTTATATATTTGTATGTGTGAATGTGTCTTTGTATGACTGGACGGCCATGTATGTTTGAAGTATGGAAACGTCTTTTTTTCTTTGATATTGTTGTACATATTGTATATAAAAGAATTAATTGTTTTCTCCTTGCACTAAAAATTGTGTTACATTACAAAACAAAAAGTCTAAATAAGAATAAATCTTTTTTCATTGCTAATGGCAGCAGGTTGTGATTGTTTAAATTCAACACTTCCAGTTAAAATGGTTTAAAGTATCCCTCAGCATTGGCCCTTGTGTTGTTTTTTCGGCACCAACATAAAAGCACCAAGCAAGTCAAACAGTTTAATGAAAGAAAAATGAAAGCAATACATCCAGCAAACTAGACAGTGACTCAAAAAGTAAACTGAAGCAAGTGCACACTGAAAGGAATGCGCAGTCATAAGTCAGACATTCACATAAAAGCAACTTACCAAGACACCCAATCAATTACATGGGAAAAACTTGAGCCAATGCACCCAGAAAACCAGACCAGCACACCAAAGCATCCCACCCCTGATTGGATGGCAGCTGTGCTCTTAGGGCCACCCCTCAGTTTTTTGGCAGGGTTGAGCACCCCCCAGTTTTATGCCCTCTGCGTCTGAAGGGGAGACAGGCAAAAGGGGTCATAATGGGACATCTGGCACAGCCACTTTGTAATCGAGGTCACCCACCCAGCTCAAGACTGAGTTACAGGCTGATCTTAAATCTTTAAACAACCACAAGGGTCTCCAGCTAGTTAAAAGGGGAAAAATCGTGCATGTTCAAACAAATTTGAGAAAGCAGGAAGGTTAATAATGCAATTGTGGAAGTGCAGTTATTACATTAATAGATGGCATAACATAGGTAGCTGCTTATTCAGTATAACCACAGAGCTTCATACATTCTGTCCTATTACGCTCAGGTGCTGAATTCAGACTATAAGACTTTCATGAAAATCTCAGATCAACAATATTCACACCTAAGGTGGGAGCAAACGAGGCACTCCACACTTTTCTGGCAAAGAAACACATTTTAAATTACTGTAGGACTGGTATATACATCTGGCGAAACTCCACAAATAATACCCTAGTGCTAGTGCGCCTCGCTGCGCTGGCGAGATTGTGATAAGTTAACATAGGTGATCTACTTCATATGTCATGGCCTTGTCCCAAAAATACGGCCCCCTCGTTGTGCTTGCTTTCCTGCCCCCTGTTCCCTCGTTGTGCTTGCTTTCCTGCCCCCTGTTCCCTGTGTGTGGCTCTCTGTGTGTGTGGGGCTCTGCGTGTGTGTGTGTGGGTGGCTCTGTGGTTGTGTGGGTGGCTCTGTGTGTGTGTAGGTGGCTCTGTGTGTGTGTAGGTGGCTCTGTGTATGGGTGGGTGGCTGTATGTGGGTGGCCGCTATGTGCAGAAAAACACTTGCGAGTGCAAAATGAGGGTACAGTGTCTGCCCTTAAAGTCCAGTGAGCTCTGCACCGTCTTTCAATCAACACACCCTACCCAACAGCGGTCAATGAACCAATCCAGAGAAGAGTGGGAGCACGGAGGACCACACAAGACACGATGAAAGGCTGACCCAACAGCTGCCGATGGACCACACCAGAGAAAAGAGGGGGGAAAGAGGGCGGTATAAGACTATCAAAAGCCAACCCAACAGTGAACGAGAGGAAACCCCAATGAAGTAATGCGATATGATTAAAAGCCAACTCAGTGACTGCTGATATACAGTGTGGCAGAAAGGAACAAAGATGGCTTTACAGAAGTGTGATAATGACATTCAACTCAATTTTAAAGGGAGTACTGATAGAGAGAAGGTAGGGGTGAGAGTGAAATGATGTTAATGAAGACAGCTCAGCATCTATCAACATTGCTGGATAATAGAGAGAAGTCAGGGCGACAAAGAGCTGCACTATGTTTCAAACCAACCTTAACTAAATGTCTGGTCTGACACCCATCTGATAAGACTGGGCTGATTGTTAAAACAATACCACGACGATCATGCCCATGCCAAGCTCCCTTTATGTGCCCGCACACAGCCACACACTATGGCAGTAAGCACAAGCACAGCACACTCTTTAATGTAGGTAGACAAACTCTGCACGTGCACACTGACTTTTATTGCATATAGGCACCCACGCTTAATATATGCACAGACTCACTTTCCTTGTACAAACACACTCGCTGTATGCACTCAGTCACTACCCTTGAATGCACACATGCTTCGTGTGAGGCCACACTAGAACATGCTTCCCGCAGGGACGTGTAGGCCACGCCTGTCTGCCCGCATCTACACTCTCCTCTATGCAGATATACGATGCCCTAGTGTGTCCTCACCCACACTGTCCCATGTTCACACTGTCCCTGCTGCCCAGGGTTGGACTGGCCTAAGGGGCAATCAGGTAGTGCCCGAGGGGCTAATCTGACAGGTCAGAGTGTAAGAATGTTTTTGGCTTGTTTTATTACCTGCTGGGAGGGTTTTTATTGTGCATTTTCCTTGATATTGTCACACACGTTGCCTGCAGCTAGCATAAATGCATGCAGTCTCCCTTTACCTTTATTCTCCCATCTCTCACGCACACACACACACACAAACCACTTATATTGACATTCGCACTATGCCTTTGTGCTCCCTCCACACACACTACCCCTGTTCTACACATTATGGGAGGCACACACGCGCACACACTGAACTCTAATCACACACAAACACGCAGACCCACCTGCTTTCCTTGTTTAAGTGGGTGAGTTTAGGTTTAGTTGAAATGATTTATGGTTAGGAGTTTAGATTTGGGCTGAAGGGGTTGGGCGGGAGGTATTTATGTGTTAAGATGTAAGTACATGGGTTTAGGATCAGACTTGAAGAAAGATGTGGATGTAGCTATAAGATTTGGAGGGGGGTTAGAGGTGAAGTCTCTTCCCCTTGGTTCGAGTTAGGCCTTGGTTTGGGAAGGTTTAGCAGAGATGATAGTCCAGATCGGATTACTTCAAATGTACAACTCATATTTCCCAGGGTGTACACACAGACCGCTTTCTCTCAATGGCTGCTCACCATCTCTCTCTCCCTCTGTCTCCGCACCCTCCTCCCCCCAGCTCTGTAGACAGCCACAGTATGCCACCGGGGACTCAAGTGTACCTGCAGCACACACTGACCCCGAATGCCCCCTGTTATCTACGCTCAACCAGACCCTACAAAGACATGCCCACTTAACAGCATACATGGAGGGAGTCTTCCAATGGCTATGCCAGTGTGCCAACACGGGCTTCCCATTTGTGCTCCACGCACCAGTGTGTGCCCACATGCAGCATGCAAATGTCCTGTCTGGTCCAAAACAAGCATGCATTGGATGCTACGAACCTCTTTCATGAACGTCTACTCCTAAAATGTCGCCAACACTCTAAACAAAAATATATGGCTGCATTTTTAAAAGTATATATACTTTTTTTGCACTAGACTACGTGGCCTTGAATTGTTGCAGGCTGGCCACCTGTTCACAGAGGCAGTGCCGGTCGCAGAGAGAAAGAAAGGCTCTCTCAGACTGCTAATGATCAAGGCGGCAAAACCTCAAAATAGCAGGGGTGAAAACACTCGCCCTCGGAGTGGTTTCGACTAGGAGCTGGCCTGGGCTCTGATGTCATCTTCCTGGTCCAGCGGCACGTGCAGCGTTCATTCACTAAGGACTACGATTCACTTTAGATAATTAGCGCAGCAAACTATTACTAACCGTCGAACAACAATAGTCAGGTCAGAGACGGCCTATAAGTCTTGGGGACAGAGGGCAAGTGTCCAGGGCTCCAGGCTTTACAGGTGAGGTGACCCCCTAGGAAGGAAATCTGTGTCTATGTAGCAGCCTCTGTCTATTTCTCTCTGTCCTTTCTTTCACCCTTTCTACAGAATTCATAAGAGGTTTTGGGGTCCCCAGGCATAACCTCTATGAGCTGTTTTTGTGTCATACAGTTTTTGACAGTTTAATATAGTTTTTACTATTGTTGGGCATTACACTAGCTTCAGGTAGCACACAATAGTAAATAAGCGTCATAATTATTCCTAACAGGGCCCCAACTGTACCTTTCCAAGGGCTACAAAAATCCTTAAGAAAACAAACGTCGCGTGACACACTACCAACAATCCATTCTGCACCCGTCACGCCAACCAGCTCCTCAGCAAGTAGAAAGAAACTGCCTCCGAACCGCACGTGCCCCTCACCAGTGGTTCAAAACGTGACACAAGCCCGGCCTCTGACGCAACAGTACTCTATTGCCGCCTATTTGATTGTCCCTTAATTGCATTAGGTTTTGAATTGATAAAATACTTGATGAGAAATACATTAAAATGGGCCACATTTCTTTTACATATGAATTTTCTTGGAAACACCTCCTCCGTTACGTATTTTATGAGACCGTTTCAGTAATGAAGGCATGATATAATTCTGCCTTGCATTCCCTCGCCGCAAAGCATTGCTCGCATCTGTGGCATTACACTGCCTTTGTTGTAATTGATTCTCAACATATGATCCATTTTCCCTACTGGTGACGTGAGCACAGCATCATATCTTCGGAATAATCAGAATAATAATTGTAAGTGCCAATAGATTTCTGGTGTACTTGAATAACAAAACGGAGCGTCACTACCTAAATAACAAAACACAGTGTATCTTCCTTGGCTTTCCTGGGTTCCCTGTCATAGGCCCACGCCCGTCAGATTAATTCACGCTTCAGACCAGAGTGCAGTTACTTCAAAGACATACCCAAGCACCCCTTCACAGGCTTTCCTGGGTTCCCTGTAATAGGCCCACACCCGTCAGATTAATTCACGCTTCAGACCAGAGTGCAGTTACTTCAAAGACATACCCAAGAACCCCTTCACTCCCCTCCCGCTGATACAAGAATCCAGCGCGATACTCAAGGGACAGACTACTCAGTACTCACCCAGACAGGCAGCGACGGAGAACACACCAGGACTGGAACTGCACTGACACTCCACGACACGGGGCCTGCTTGCTAGTTGCTTCTCCTCCTGGATCCTGCCCGGGGTCGCGCCACTCTGCCCCCACCCACGCGCGGCATCCAATAATGGATGTTGCACGGTGGGTCAGCCAATCCTGGCGCTGCATGCAGCGCCAGGATTGGCTAGGGTGGCACATGGACTGCTCGCCCTGGGCAGCCATTCAAACGCGGCCCGGCTGAAGCCATATCTCCAGCCCCTTCTCTATGCCTAAGGGCATCGGCGCATGCGCGGGCAAGTCTGAGCCCAGGGGTATCATGCGCACAGTGCTGGCCTGCTGCAGCTGCTGTCACTCAAGCAGCTGCAGCAGACCAACAGCCCCACCCCCACCCCCTCAGAGTCTGACCGCACCATACGTCATGTCACATGATCCCGCGCTGTTGAAGAGAATAATTGAATAATATTATATTACGAGAATATTACTAGTGTAGTGCACACACGGTGCGTCCAGGCCAGGGCTTAGTGGGGCTATGCCCCACTAAGCCCTGGACGCACCGTGCGTGCACTACATGAGTAATATGTGTGTGCAACATTTGGACGTATGGGTTGTTTTTAACCAATGTGCCAAGGGCATCCCTTGCATGTGTAGCTAGAGCAGGGACAAGGGTGTGTGGGGCGTGGACATGTTGGTCTTTCATTAGCACAGTTCGTGGTGCGAGAGTCGTCAGAGGCTGGTATGGTATCTCTCACAAGGTGTGCCAGCCGCATTCAGGACCAAGGTCGGAGGTTCGGTTGTCCTTCCGCATTGTGAATTGAGACAAAGGAGCTTTCATATCTAATCTTATCTGACTACTGCTTGCATTTCTTACATGTGATGTGGCCTTCGTGCTGACTTTGATGCCAGGCCTTAGATTTGGGGTGCACCATTTGCGAAGCACACGCAGCAGTTGGCATGTAATAATGAGCCACGGGCCCGATTGGCCTTGCGCTCCTTGTTCAGTCTCTCGCTTTCTCTCTCTCTGTCCTTTGATGAGTGCCTGACACACCTTCTTATCTTGAATATTGTCTTGCAGGCTGTGACTCACAGATTGTCCAGGGATGCCCCGCCATGACTCTTCAGAATAGTGGTTTGGAGACAGACTTAAATGTGATATTTTGTTTGGGCTTTAAATGGTGAATGAATAAATAAGATTTTCTATACTCACATGTATGTTGATTGTTGTAAAGGTGTGACATTAGGCGAATGCTTTAGTTCATGATTTAATGAAGTTGATGTGCAATATCTTGGTCCGAGGGAGGTGGGGGGTGCCCGTGGTAGGGCCCAGGGGTGGGGTGGTAGCAGTGGGTGTTGTGGCCCTCTTGGGTGTCTGGCCTGCATGATCAGTGGCTCCATGACATCTGTTACCCTTCAGGTGTGGCTCTGGGCTAGGCTCCCCTTTCTGGTGCAGGCTGTCATCCGACTTTACACCAGGTCAGAGCAGGTGTTAATTTCCTGCTGGTAATGCGCCTTATCACATGTTTTGTGATCTGATCGCCCATGTGGCTGGTTGTTGAGAATGTTGTGGAGTGGTGTTGTCGCAGCTTTTGGCATGGGAATGCCTACTCTGCATCTCATTAGCAATAGTTCCTGGGGTCATCTGTGGCGATGTATCACTGGTAAACTGGTTATTTGGGCTCTTAGCACCAGCTTGTGAATGGAGAGATACATTTATCGTGACTTTGGCTGCAATTAAGTGTCGATAACTCGGCGATAGTTCCTTGAGAATATGCCTGTTAGACCTGGAATCATTGGCGTGAGTATCCCTTCCATTTTTGACGGATTGCCTCCTATGTTTTGATATGTTTTCGCTGGATTTATGCTTTGGGCACTGTGCCACTGCTAATCAGTGCCACAGTGCAATTGCTCCCTATGTTAAATTAATGTACTAATTGGTTATTCCATGATTGGGTTATTTGATTTATCTGTCAGACCCTAGTACATTGCACCATGTGTGTCCAGGGCTTGTAAATCAAATGCTGCTGCTGGGCTTGCAGCACTGTTTGTGCCACCCACAGAAGCAGCTTGTAAAGTGTGTCTCAGGCATGCCATTGCAAGGCGTGTGTGCAATCTAGCACTGCCATGTCGACTTGGCCAAGTGCACCCACTTGCCAGTCCCTAAACCTTCCCTTTGCTTCATGTTAAACACCCCTATGGTAGGCCCAAGGGCAGGGTGCAATGTAAGTATAAGGTAGGACATGCTCTGATGTGTATAGCATGTTCTAATTGTGAATTACAGCCATTTTCGTTTTTCACTATTGAAGGCTACCTGTTCTCATAGGCCAGAATGGGCAGTTGGATTATTACATTTTTATAATCCTAACTGACTCAGGGAACATGGTAGAAATTCGAATTTAGTATGCCTGAACTTAGAATAATAAAATACATCTTTTAGTATAGTTTATTTTAATATTCTGTGTTTGCAAATACCACTTTTAGAAAGCAGGTATTTGCTTGCCTAACCATTTGAGCCTGCCTCTGCTGGGTTGTGTATTCCGTGTCTGGGATTGTGAGTGACAGGGCTGGGGGATTCCAGGAGACAGGCTGGGGCAGCCCAGTGGTGAATAGAGAGATCTGCATCTTGATGGGAGGAAGGAGTTGCACCTGGGACCTGAATAGGGCTGGGCCTTCCCTCTACAATGCTGGCTCCACCCCCCGTGGCTTGTCTGATATCTCTGCCCTGCACTGTGAAAGGAGAGGAGGAATCATGTCAACAGAGTGCTCCAGAGCTGTATCTTCCCTCCCCTGTGCTGGCTCCACCTCCTGTGGGGCGTCTGATGTCTCTGCCCTGCACAGTGAAAGGAAGAAGAGAGTCATGTAAACAAAGTGCTCAGGAACTGGTTTGGACTAGGCAGAGGCCTCTCTGCCTTCAGAGAACAAAGGATTTTGGGGTATAAATATTGGGACCCTGATCCCAAGAGATTAGATCACTTCTGGAACAAGAAACCTTTCTACAAAGGAGAAGAACCAAGGAAGCTGCAGGAGTTGTACTGCCCCTCTGCCAGTGTGCTGTTTGCTGGGTTGGCCTGCAGTGGTTGCTTCATTGTCAAGGGAAAGGAGAAGGAACTTTGTAAGGACTTTCATCTATAGGATATTCTCCAAGGGCTTGAACAGTGCTTGCCTCCTACTGAATTCTCAGAGACAAAAGACTTCACCTCCAGCTACCTCCTGAATTTCCTTGCTGGGAGGTCTGTCTCCAGTCACTTGTGTGCCACTGGGAGCTGGAAGCGCGATGCATCGAGAAGAAGCGTGTCCCCGCCGCAGCTGAAATTATCGCAACACCGGAGAAGCGAGCCTTCGCCGCATCTCCCTGGAAGCGTGTGTTCATCGAAGCTGCCTGCTGTCGCATCACCAGAGAAGCGTGTCACAGGGCCTGTCGCGGCTCCAAAGTACAGAGTCGTCGCAAGGCTGCCAGGGCGTCATCACATCGCCGCATCAAGGGCGCCATCTTTTTGCATCGCAACCGGATCATCGCATCGCATCAAGGCGAAATCTTGCGCACCGCAACAGATCCGCAAGCCGAGAATCTATGCATCATATCCGCACCGGTAAGGCTCACGGCGAGTCCCCTACTCTGCGCAAGCATTGAGGAAGGACGCAACCGTTCTCCCGGGTTACAGAACCGACGAATCTCCCCTTTTGCGAGCCTTTTGTTTACTTTGCGTTATGCATCCAGGTACTTTGTTGAGAACTTTGTTGCATTTACCAGCAACTTGAACTAAGAGACTTTAATCACCTTTTAAGTAATCTTAAGTGTAGTATTGTGGATTTTTGACGTTTGTGGTCTTGTCTTTAAGTCTATATAAAGAATACTTATTTTTATAAAACCTGTGTTGTGTCCATCTGTAGTGTTTTCACTGTATTACTGTGTATTTTCACAAATGCTTAACACACTGCCTCTGAGATAAGCCTGTCTGCTCGTGCCAAACTACCAAGGTTGTGAGCAGGGGTTATTAAGGAGTGTAATCCCCTTATCCTGACTTAGAAGTAAGGGTCCCTATTTGGACGTAGGTGAATACCATTGCCAACTAGAGACCCCCAGATCTAACAAAGCCCCATAGTGTTGTAGAGTGGAGTTGCATACAGTGGAGTAGAGTGTCAGACAGAAGAGTGACATAGAGTGGGTTACGGTACAGTGGTGTAGAGTGGAATAGAGTATAGTTGAGTGGAGTATTGTGGAGTGGAGTTCACTGGAGTGGCATATCATATAGTGTTGAAATGTGTCAGAGTGTAGTGGCACCGCATAGACTATAGTAGCATGGAGAGGACTGGAGTGACGTAGCATGCAGTTGAGTAAAGTATCAAATTGTTGTACAGTAGAGTGTAGTGGCATGTCGTACAGTGTTCAGTAGAATAGAGTTGTACACAGCCTAGAGAAGTGCAGAATGTGGTAGAGTAGATTGAAATGCAGTTGTTTAAAGTACAATGGCATAGAGTGGGGTTAAGTGGTATACAGTGGAACAGTGGAGTAGAGTGGAGTAGTGTGTCACAGAGTAAATTGGGGTACAGTGGCATACAAAGAGTTGCATACAGTGTCATAAAGTGGAATAGTGTATCATCGTAGAGCAGCACAGAGTGGAGTAGAGTGTTGTACAGTGACATACAGTTTAGCGTAGTGTTGTACAATGGAGTGTAGGTGTATAGACAGGAGTTACAGAGTAGTATACAGAGTAGTAGTAGACTGTTGTACAGTAGCGTATAGTAAAGTCTATAACAGTGGAGTAGAGTTGTGTTGAGTGGCAAAACTTAATGTGGGGTAAAGTATAATAGGGTGTAATGACGTGTCGTAGAGTACAGTGGCATGGAGTGGTGTGTAGTAGCATAGCATTCATAGTAAACTGTTACAAATCAATGTGAAGTCTCGTAGAGTAGAGTGGGGTGTGATGTCGTAGAGTAAACAAAACTGTCACACAGTGGAACCGAGTGTTGTACTATGGAGTGTATGGACATAGATTGCAGTATAGAGTTGGATAGTGGAGTAGAGTCCCGTAGAGTGCCATAAAGTGTAGTAGACTTTTATACAGAGTAGTTAGATACAGTGGAGAAGAGTGTTGTAAAGTCGAACATCATAGAGTAGAGTGATGTACACTGTAGTGGAGTAGAGTGAATTACAGTACAGTGGAGTAGCATACAGTGGAATAGCATATGGTGGAATACCATACAGTGGAGTGTAGAGAGTTGATTGGCATAAAGTGGAGTGGTATACTTTGAAGTGGCATAGCATAGAGTCGAGGAAACTGTTATAAATTGGAATAGTTTCTCATGCAGTACACTGGAGTGCTGTGTCATAGAGTGTTTGACACTGTCGAGAGTGGAGTAGAGTGTTGTAGAAGAGAGGGTAAGGGAATAGCGTTGAGTTCAAATTTGGATAGTGGAGTGTGCGAGGAGAGAGTAGAGTCTCGTAGAGTGGCATAGAGTCTAGTAGAGTTTTGTAGATTAAAGTTATATGTAGTGGGGGTGAGTACACTGGAATGGTGTAGAGTGGAGTGGTGTAGAGTGGAGTAGCGTACAGTGGAGTGGCATGTAGTGGAATAACATTTAGTGGAGTAGTATACAGTGGAGTAGCATAGATAGGAGTGGCGTAGAGTAGAGTGGTGTAGAGTGGAGTGTTCTACAGTGGAGTGGTGTGGGGTGTAATAGCATATAATATATTAGCATACAGTAGAGTGACATACAGTGGAGTGGTGTAGACTGGAGTGGCATACAGTGGATTGGAGTGCAGTGCAATAGCATTCAGTGGAATGGCGTATATTGGAGTGATGTCCAATGAAATAGAGAAGAATAAAGTGGTGTAGAGTGGAATACCATACAGTAGAGTGGCGAAGATTGAAGATGCGTACAGTGTAATAGCGTAGAGTGGCATGTAGTGTAATAGCGTAGAGTGGAGTGGCAGGGTGGAATAGCATTTAGTGGAGTAGCTTACAGTGGAGTGGGGTACAGTGGAGTAGCATAGATTGGAGTGGCATAGAGTAGAGTGGTGTAGAGTGGAGTGTTTTACAGTGGAGTGGTGTGGGGTGTAATAGCATATAATACATTAGCATACAGAGGAGTGACATACAGTGGAGTGGTGTAGACTGGAGTGGCATACAGTGGATTGGAGTGCAGTGTAATAGCATTCAGTGGAATGGCGTATATGGAGTGATGTCCAATGGAATAGTGAAGAATAAAGTGGTATAGAGTGGAATACCATACAACAGAGCGGCGAAGATTGAAGTTGCATACAGTGTAATAGCGTTGAGTGGAGTGACATCAAGTGGAATAACAGAGTGGAGTACAGTGGAGTGGCATAGAGTAGAACAGCCTAAAGTGGAATAGCGTAGAGTGGAAAAGCATACAGTGGGTTGTCATAGACTAGAGTGGCATACATTGGAGTGGGGCACAGTGGAATAGCATAGTGTGTAGTGGCATCCAATGGACTAGAGAAGAATGGGGTGGACTGGAGTGGCGTAGAATAGCATAGTGTAAAGTGAAGTGACATTCAGTGGAATAGCATGGAGTGGAATGGTGAAGAGTGGAATAGCGTATAGTGGAGTAGCTTACAGTGCAGTGGCGTACAGTGAATTGTAGACTCTAGTGATGTACACTGGAGTGGGCTAGAGTGTAAAAGCATTCAGTGGAGTGGCATCCAATGGAATAGCATAGAATGTCGTGGCATACACTGGAGTGGCGTAGAGTGGAGTGGTATACAGTGTAGTGGCATATAGTGAAGTAGCATACAGTGGAGTGTTGTACAGTGGAGTGGCATACAGTGGAACAGCATAGAGTGTAGAAACATAGAGTGGAATGGCATAGAGTGGAATGGCATATAGTAGAGTAGCCTACAGTGGAGTGTCATATAGTGAAGTGGTACACTGAAAAGGCGTACATTGGAGTAGAGTAGATTTGCATACAGTGTAATAGAGTAGAGTGGCGTGACATAGTGTGGAGTATTGTACAGTGGAGGGGCGTAGAGTGTAATAGCATAAAGTGGAGTAGCATACATTGGAGTGGAATACAGTGGAGTGGTGCAGATTTGAGTGGCATACAGTGGAGTGGGGTACAGTGCAATAGCATACAGCGTAGTGAGGTTGATTGGAGAGGAATTCAATGGAATAGCATAGAGGGAAGTGTCATAGAGTGGAGTGCCATACAATGGAGCTGCATAGAGTGGAGCAGTGTACAGTAGAGTGACATACAGTGGAATATGGAGAGGCGTATACTAGAATACCATAGAGTGGAGGTGTGTATAGTGTAGTGGCGTACAGAGGACTGGTAAATGGATGTATGTGAAAATTAGCAGCAATGTTAATTATGGTGCCAGAATAATGCAAAACAGCGAATTATGCTACCTTGCATTTCTTCAGATTTACCAACTAGCTCAGGGCCACACATGGTAGCCTTGCGTTGCTTCGTAAATCTAACTTATGTTTTGCATTGCCCATATTGCGTAACACCATATGTGACACAAGGGTACAGCAACACAATAATACAGCTAGGCCTTAGTTATATATTGGGCCACGGTATACAGCAGCAACTTTACGGTATACAGTGGTACATGGCGATGACAAGCCAGTACATAATTGGGTAATGGCTGTTTTTAGAAAATGAAAAGGCAGCCATATTATTTTCACTACACTTTGGCTGTGTTCTGTTTTAGGGCCTAAGTACTAGGTTTTGTTGTAGTTTCCTACCTATGACTGCTTTATGAAAGTGGTAATAGACAAATGTAGTAATATTTTATTTACATATTTTTTAAATACGTTTACAGAATACAGCGCTTGTACCTAGAAGGTGCTGTATTTTTTTAAGTAATGTTTCTTTTTTTTAAAACTTTTTTTTCAGTTGTGTGGTGTTTATGCTGTATTTTTTGATGGTATTGCCGCGGTACTCCATACACTTTTTTAACATAATTAAATATTCAAAAATTGTAAGTACAAAGTACTACACTATGGGACCGATTCCGATTCGGTAAAATCCAGTCCGAATCGCCGTACGGAACGTTTTTCCCGTACGATTCGTACACAGAACTGTACCCGTACGTACGATGTAGTATGATGTGCACTGAATGCAGTTCTCTGTACGAATTGTACAAAAGACCGTACGATTCAATAAACTGTACGGATCGCACTCGGAACACGCAGAACGCGATGTTCGTACGGATCGGGGCATCTTTTTATGAACCAGTAAGTATGAATCGTCAGGACGACACTCCATACGACTCTTTATCTACGGGACTTTAAAACATTCGTAAAAGCACATTTTGACTCTAAACGCATGCGAAACGGACTCCCCCGGGTACGCAAGTGCACCCCATGATCGCAGGGGTACGGTGTGAACTGGTACGGTGCGTCGGGGTACGGAGCATAGGGGTCCGGTACATCGGGGTACGGTACATCGGGGTATGGTGCATGGGTGTATGTAGCGTAGGTGTACGGTGTGTAGGCGTACGGTGCGTAGGGGTGCAGAGCACAGGGGTACGGTGCGTACCCCCATGATCGCAGGGGTACGGTTGTATGTGTATGTGTGGTTCTCCGTACAAATTGCTCATTCGCCGATTTCCGTACGCATCGCGTTCTCGGTCCCTGGTCCGGATCGTACTTGGCGGGTCTTACGGCATGTTTACAAATCGTACAGTTAACTGTGTGGCTCTATGTCGTATGGATTTAACCTCGTTTTTTGCACGGCTCGCAGACATTCGTACGTATTCTTTTCCTACAGATCGTAATACGCGATTCATCCGGTTTTGTACGATTCGTACGGAAACGGCTACGAATACGAATCGTCGTACGGATTTGGTTCCCGAATCGGAATCGACATCTATGTGTGTGAAATCTAGTGTATTATAGTGTTTTTCAAAAATTTTACGAGATTTATTTATTTGATTTTTTTTTTATTACCACAGTACTTTCTAGGTAGTATTGTCGTACTCTGTAAAATGTTTTTTTAAATATATAGAAACTCATAATTATTTTCCCCTACCTATTACCGCTTTATTGAAGGGATAATAGCTAGGGAAAAAATATACACCTAATACTTAACCAATATCTAAGGTCCTAAACAGAACATGGGCAAAGTGGCCTTAAACAACGTGGCTGCTATAAAAGTTTGTAAAGGCAGTCACTATCCAATCAGATAATGACTTACCACCGCCATGTACCATGGTAGTATTATGACATTTTGTGAAATTCTGCGAAAGTATTGAGGTAACAGATAACACTATGTTTAAATGAACTTCGAAAATACTTTCCCTACATATCTGTAGTACCCAAAAAGGATTATTTATGCACCATAATGCATACTGCTGCAAATTTCATGTACATCCATTCAGCCACTAGCACGCTACGTCAAATACAATAGTCTATGGAAAATGCATTGGTAGAAAAACACGTTTTTGGACCCCACTAGGGCCACCCTTTTTTATCTTTTCACCACTTAACTATTCGCCACAATTCACCACAAAAAACTTACATCATCATAAAATGTAGAAAATGCTTTAGGTCTAGAACGTTTTGTGGTGATTCGTCAAACTGGCAGAAAGTTACTAGGGAGCAATAATCTGAGGAATTCTTATCTCTGGGAATCCTAACTATGACTAGAGTTGCAATCAGATTTAATGTGATGTCTTTCTTTTCATCTATTGTATTTGGTATGTATTTGTTTATTAGTTTATATAATCATGTGACTATAAATGGGACTTTCAGTTCAGTTTAAATGTGAATCTTTACACATGGAGTCTGCTTCCTGGCTACTTTTAGGAGGATTGTGTTACATATGAAGGCGAAAGTGAATGAAAGCCAATCATAGTTGTTATGAAAATTGATATTATTATTTTATTTTCGTAGTGGTCAATATTATGCCCTCCTTATAGTAGTTATGTAGCTCACTGCTAACTCACTTTTCAATGTTGTTGCATAGGAGTGCATAAGGAAGATGATTTGTGTTTAGCTTGATGGGCACAGTTATATTTTGTGAGCCAAACAGCATGCAAAGAAACCTTATTTATATTAAGATGTATCCTATTTGTTATGTATTTGTTTTTTTGGTTCCTATTAGCATGTGTCCATAAATGGACCTTTCAGTTGTTCATGTGGTAAATCTTAAACTTCACATATGCGGTCTAGTTTGGTTTTTAGGCTCCCTTGCTACTTTTAATAGTATTGTGCTACAGTTATATCACTAAGGGGGTCATTACGATGGCCGGCGGACTGGCGTTCGCCCGCCATCTTGGTAGGAATCGGGACCGTCCCCCATGCATGTGCCGGTCCCGCACTACAAATTAGGATGCGACTGCCATCATGGTGGTCACATCTTGCCATTTACCATTGCGGCGGGTGCTGCTGACTGCAGCATCCACCGCGATTCCAAAAAAGCAGGTGGTGCGATTCACTGCACTACGTGGCAGGCACCACATGGTGCCTGCCACTTAGTGCTGTGAAATGTTTGGCGGTACCATGGGTACCCCCCCTCCAGTGCACCCACACCTCCCCCAACACCACCACCATTTTAGCCTATCTGGACCGTCTGTCAGGCAATTGTAACAATTGCCTGAGGTGGTTTCGTGGAGGATGGTCTTTGCATCCGCCATGGTCGCAGTCTGGATCTCACCGACATCGTAATGTGGTGGGGGAAATCGTATTCTGATGGCGGAAGGCAACTGATTTGCATATGGCCATGTCTGAACTGGGGTGGTGTGGTGAGCAAAATAACGATGGATTAAACCCAGATCTGTGACTGGGGGTGAATATTTTGCCATTGTGCAACATTCCATCCATCAATTGTTGTTTTTGCATTTGTCACCCGAGTTGGATGGGTATGCTCAGACATGAGTCCCGTGCTCTCCATGCCACTGGAATCAAGCTATCCTGGCTGATGACGGCTGATAGGCAGAAACTGGTCCTAGGATACTTGATTCTGGTCCAGGAAAGACATGGCTTGGCAGTTTGGGCTGGACTGTTCCCATGAAGCACAGGGTCAAGACTGATTTGCATATGGCCATGTCTGAACTGGGGTGGTGTGGTGAACAAAATAATGATGGATTAAACCCAGATCTGTGGCTGGGGTGAATGTTTTGCTATTGTGTAACATTCCGTCCATCAATTGTTGTTTTTTCATTTATCACCCAGAGTGGGACGGATATGCTCAGACGTGAGACCCGTGCTCTCCAGGCCACTGGAATCAAGCTATCCTGGCTGATGACGGCTGATAACCAGAAACCGGTCCTAGGATGCTTGATTCCGGTCCAGGAAAGACATGGCTTGGCAGTTCGGGCTGGACTGTTCCCATGAGGCACAGGGTCAAGACTGATGTGCATATGCCCATGTCTGAACTGGGGTGGTGTGGTGAGCAAAATAACGATGGATTAAACCCAGATCTGTGACTGGGGGTGAATGTTTTGCCATTGTGCAACATTCCGTCCATCAATTGTTATTTTTGCATTTGTCGCCCTGAGTGGGACGGGTATGCTCAGACGTGAGTCCCGTGCTCTCCATGCCACTGGAATCAAGCTATCCTGGCTGATGACGGCTGATAGCCAGAAACCGGTCCTAGGATGCTTGATTCCGGTCCAGGAAAGACATGGCTTGGCAGTTCGGGTTGGACTGTTCCCATGAGGCACAGGGTCAAGGCTGATTTGCATTTGGCCATGTCTGAACTGGGGTGGTGTGGTGAGCAAAATAACGATTGAATAAACCCAGATCTGTGACTGGGGGTGAATGTTTTGCCAATGTGCAACATTCGGTCCATCAATTGTTGTGTTTGCATTTGTCACCCCGAGTGGGACGGGTTATGCTCAGATGTGAGTCCCGTGCTCTCCATGCCACTGGAATCAAGCTATCCTGGCTGATAGCCAGAAACCGGTCCTAGAATGCTTGATTCCGCTCCAGGAAAGACATGATTTGGCAGTTCGGGCTGGACTGTTCCCATGAGGCACAGGGTCAGACTGATTTGCATATGGCCATGTCTGAACTGGAGTGGTGTGGTGAGCAAAATAACGATGGATTAAACCCAGATCTGTGACTGAGGGTGAATGTTTTGCCATTGTGCAACATTTCGTCCATCAATTGTTGTTTTTGCATATAGAGAAATGACAAGCATAAAATTATTGACTGCACTTTAAGACAAAACAGGACATTGGTGGGAAAACACTAGAGTCACAACATATGCTTTTTTAACCTGCAGCACCAATGAAAACAGTAAAGGATATACAAGAGTGATTCAATAAGAAAAGCCCAGATGCCATCCATAAAGCTTATGTTTCTCGAAGATAGCAAATGAAAAAGCTTAAAAACTTCTAGCTGTTTACCTTAATACATATTCCAAAAGGAACACACATCCTTCACCCCTACCTTTCACTATGAATGCCCTACAGACTATGAGGTGATAAGGGTGATCTTACATTCAGACCCTGCCAGGTTTGAGTCCTTGCTGATGAACAAAGAAAAAAGAAAAATGGCTTGCTGCTTGGCATACCTGCTTGTTCACTTAGCAAGAGATAAGCGTTCATTGTAGTTGAATATTTGGCTCTTCTCTATTCTGATACACATCTTTGAGACAATGACGGCCCTCCTCCTTTTGTCCTGAGCCAAAAGCGGTCTGGAAATCGACTGGGCAGTCTACACTGTCTCCTTTAAAATATATTTGTTCAAGTGCTGCCAGGTCCAGGACTCCAGTTTGAAAAAAAAAAACTACGGATGTGCATAGTTCAGATTGAGAAGAGTTATTTCTTTATTAAACTAGCATACTTTTGAAACTTTTAGATGTCCCTGTCTTCTCAATTGTGCCACCCTCCTGAACTGGTTACAAAGTAGTCCTTTAAATAACTTGTCACTAGATTGGAAAGATAATCCTGTTCAAATCTGTTCCTTACCCATCATGTCCTCGTGTGTCAGCAGATATTTTTTCACTGCAATTGTTCATCTCTTGGACTCTTCTCTGAAAACTCAACAAAAAAACAGATTCACAAATTTTTGACCGTACTGCTGAGAACAGTGAATCTACTTCTAAGAAGTCTTAGGACCTCTGGAACCTTCTTCTTTTGTTTGCTCTTGTACAATTACTTTTGATTACATAGCCTAGTATGTGTTTACATTTCATTACACGTCACTAAGTACTATGAAGGTAGAGGGCTCTTGAACTTCTTTTGCCAAGAAAATATCTTTGTGTAGTGGGAGGAAAAACATGCTCCATGTGTCAGGAAGTGGGTTATTAATATGGAAAGGGGAGAACCTAACTACTTCAATCAACACACTGTGGTCGCGTCTCAACACACGCCTCAGAGAAACTGTGGCCCACCTCTATGTAGAGAACTCAGGACACAGGAGAGGAAAGCATGTTTTCTGGATTAGCTTCACAAAAATAGGAGGAAGACATGAAGATGGGTTGGCAGTCGTACTTGCGATTCACAGATCTGAAACCTGAAGTGGCCATATGTATGCTTCCGGCAAAACGGGACAATAGGACACCAGAAGACAGAAGCATGGGCATGGCACAGGCTTGGCAAAGGAGGATCAGAAGGGAAGACTGCAGCGCAAGAGTCAACATTGGAGACTATTGATAAGCATGCTGGGGTTGGGGAGCTGAATGCAGACCAGTTGGAGAGATTAGGTGGACCATTTAAGGAGCTGAGTGAAACACTGGAAAAAGGTCAGCTGTATGAGAGCACCTGAGGGCACAGGAGGCAGAATAGAAGACACAAACAAAATCCGAAGATGGCATCAGAGGAAGACAGAGAAGCAAACCTAACCCAACAGCTCAGCTACTTTTTGGAGACGGCAAGTGGAGGGGAACTGGTGGGCACAGCTTCAGCCACATTTCTTTCAAGAGGGCTTTTGCACCTTGGGGAACACAGGTATCTTTACAATAAGGTCATATTATGAGTACGTTGGAGGGTTCAAAAGGCACATGCAGATGAGTAAGAAGATATAAAGTACATGGATCCAGGATACATGAGTTTAGACTAACTACTGTCAAACGTCCTTGAAACACATAGGACTAGGAGGTGTACACATACTGGTATACGTTTGCATTGGCTATCAAGCGCTAGTTCCTGATTTATGTTTTCTCTATGGGTGAAGAAGCAAATATTCAAGGAGTAGCTGAGCCATACCTTTAAGCAACTGGTTGATTGTAGAAACATACCAGACTTGTTGTGATTCTGATATTAGACTGTGGTATAACTAAAACATTTGTGGTATAAACCAGAATCACTTTATTGCCTGTGACACCTTGCAGCCATTACACAAGCAACAAGAAATTCTCCAGAGAAGAGTGTTAAGTTTAAGTTATACCAACAATTTTAAAGTCAAGAAAACTACGCAATAGAATTCCCAAACCAATTTACCAAGAGGTCCCACAGGCCTGTTTTCAGCATGACAAGTAGCCCCAAGTGGGGCAAACCTGGTTTTCCTAACAGCCTTGGGTGCCACCTCCATGGGCAAGCCTTTGCAACTTGTCCCAGTCCTCAGGAGGTCAAAAATTGAATAAGTAACACTTTTCTCAAACTGCTTGCAAAGTTATTTCTAGTCAGTGCAGCAGCCCCTAGGTCCTCATGGTAGGCTTCTAGCCACCAGGTATCCCTCCAAACAGGGAATCTGCACGGTTTTGTTTTCTGTGGTCAGCTGGCCATCTTGGAATGAGGTGTCTTTCTGCTATTGTGTTTTTGAGCAGGCAAAGAGGAGGCCAAACGTGATGGAGTGCAATTCCAGTTCCTGGGTGCGAGCAGAAGTCAGGGCTCCTTGTGTCTTCTTCTTTCAGCAAGAGTCAGGATTCTTCTTTCTCATAGCATAGCCTTTGACTTCAAATGTAATCTTTCCAATAATGTTCTGAGGGAGTGGTGGTGAGGTGCCAGTTCTATGCTGTGCACTGTCCAGTGATTGGATAATTGTTCCTATCAAATCTTTTATGACATTTTGCCACCACCTTTTGCAGCACATCCTCTTCACTTTACTGTAGAATGGCCACGCCTCTACGTAGATAAGCTCTCTACCTCCCTTTCATAGACAATATTAGTTAGTCTTCCTTCCGGGGTTGGAGCCAAAGTGTCTAGAAGAGCTCTGGAAATGAATGGGAGCATATTCTGTCAGCCCAATTTGAGTTTCGCAAGTCAAATAAACAAGTATTAAGGGTGCCTGTGTTCTGTCAGCTGTCCTATACCACTCCCAGATGACTAGTTCTTTCTAGGTGGCCAGTTTAGACAACACCCTGACCTCAGAGCTTAAGACATTGTCTTCTGGCAGGCAAAGTCACCTGCTACAGCGAGTAATGTGTATTTGCCTCTGGAGGTGTGATAAGTGGCAGAATTAGGCTTTATTCTTGTTCACACTGTTAGATTATGAATGCTATAGCATGGAAGCAGACATTTTTTTCTCCCTGGTCCTTCGGTAAATCTGGGTAGAATACATGTATATGTCTCTTCTGTGAATAACAAATCGTTTTTTAAAGGAAAGGGGACTGCTCCTCACAACCCCTCCCTCCCAAACAAAAGCACATGCCACAATTTCAAGACGGGGTTCAATGTTTATATAATTAGACAGTGTAATTAACATGCTACACATTTTCCTTTCCATAGTATATTGAAATGAGTTCATGTAATTTATTATTTATTTCACATATGGACTAGTATACTGTTATATATTTTATATGCATTGATTTTGAACATGAAATACTAATAAAAAATTATATAAAAATAAATAAATAAATAAAATAAAGTGTGTAGCATATTCTTTTTGGTAAACACAGCCATGCTGCTCTCTTCTCGGTTGTTTGTGAACATTTTTCTGGTCAGGAATAAATGCAAGAAGAAGTAGATGGCTAGGCTCCAAACTTTTCAGAGTTTTTTAGGGAATCGTTTTACTCTGCTCCTGAACTCTAAAAAAGATTGTTTCTGATAATCACAATACAGAATATTTAAGTAATATTTTTTCTGCATATTTCTGTAACAACTGAACAAAATCAGGAAAAGGTACTAAATGGTTACACTATTTATCTTGCAAATTTGGTGCTAGGTCGTTCAGCTGTGTTTTCTGTTTTCATTAAAAAAAGATTTCTATCGATATTTTCATGAGAAATCCCATTTTTAGGATCCGTTCTTAACTGTTACCCCTTGATCAATGCCATTATATGCCCTTTTTTTGCCATGGAGACCAGAAACCTAAAATCAATACACGTGCACTGCAAATGTAGCAACCACTACATATGCAACTTGCATACCTGTAAAAATGTAACATATGACTTTTTTTTATTTATTAATTATTTTATAGCACTAGTTTATCCTTAATGGGACTTAAAACATAAACATCAGTAGAGAGATGCTTCTTTACGAATATAAAATTAGACCCCATTGTGATATCAGCCCAAATTATATAAGTTAAATTCATTCGTTCTTTCATTAGGGGGATAAGTAAGGGATATTTGGGAAGCAAGGTCATTTCGAGGTATTAGTGCAAAGATTTAGGTTGGAGGTAACATGGTAAGAGTGTTGTGTAGAGGAGTATATTGCTTAGAAGAAACTTCGATAATCGTGAAACTAGAAGCCTCTAGTTTCATCCCTTTAGGGCACACACTTACGTTGTCTTTCCGATAGAAAAAGACTTCCACTCTGTTTTTTGAATTGATCATAAATGTCTCTTTAATTCATTTGAGGTATGATTCTTTTTTTACATTTCATCCTTGTCATATAGTTAGAACCTCATAGGCTTCAGGCAATGTCATTTTCAAAATGTCCAATGCATTTCGGGCATTATTGTTATGCCCTTCATCAGGGAACAGACACTGTAAGAATAGTGTGATATCAATTACAATTCTGTTTCATAGAAGGTATTAATCACAAGCAGTGCAAAAACGTCTGTTGAATGGTACATGCACGTTAATAAAATTTTATACGTGTAATGCTAAATAAATAGACTCGTGGTCTCAAAAAATATCTCGGTGTATATACATTCTGGGTGGTGTAAAATAACGTTAATATAAAAATTGGTGTATCACTTACAAGCCTTTCCTCACCGGTGTAGTTGTATCTGTAAGAGAACGATGAAAAGCACCGTCACGTTCAGTCTTTATTTTTTGTGGGAAACGCTATGAATTCACCCGACTAAGTCGGCTATGAACACTAACCTGTGGTATCAGTTTGGCGTGCTTCGGTCCGTTGGAACCCTTCTAAGCGACGGCACAGAAAAAATCTGGCCGCGTTTTACTTTATTCAAAAAAAGTTCTGTTCATGTGACCATGAAGATAGACGATAGACTATCAACGTCTTGGGTGGGAAGTTATAAATTCATTTGTGACTTGCAAAACTCATACGTGTCTATTGCAATTAGATATAAATGGAAATAAATAAACAATAGCTAAATCGAGACCAGATTAAACAAAAAATGTCTGTAACGACGAGCTAAAAAAAGACTCATGTGAGACTAGAACCATTGGTTCGAGTATCTCTAACTGTTTGCTGCTCTGTTCTTGAGTTACTTCGGTGCTCTGAACATTTGGGAACGATCTGAGGGGTAATGTTGTAAAATTGGATATAGTGACATACCTTCTAGTGTTTTTAATGTATCTGTGTGAACAGTCACAGTATTAACAAGTTATGGTCATTGGAGCAATTATTACAGGTAACATGACAGTTCAATTCGATCATTTAGGCCAGTCGGCTTTTGGGTAGTAGGTTTTTGTATCCAGAAATTCTCTCTTCTTAGTAGATGTTTTGTATTGTCTCTTCCCTCTATTTTCTGTACTATTTCAAGTATCACGAACTTTATCTGTGAGATATTGTGTTGTTCTTCCACGAAATGCGCTGACAAAGCTGATTTGGTATTTTTCAATCGTATGTTAGATTCATGTTCTGTTAGACGTACTTTAATGCGCCGTTCCGTCTTGCCCACATACATTTTTCCACATGGGCATCTTATTCCATAGATCAAATTGCTGGTGTCACATGTTGCGTTTACCTTGAGTTTGATTGGATAACCCTTCATTGGGTGATTGATTGAGTTTCCCCTGATTATACTGTTGCAGTTGCCTCAGTTTAGGCATGGTTTGGTTCCAGAGAACTTAGTAATCTTTGGGGGTTTATTTTGAAGGATTTCGCCAAGGTTATTTGCTCGTGTAAATGCAAATATTGGAGGAAGGTTGAAAATTTGTTTGAAATCTGGTTCAATGTTCAATAATGACCAGTGTTTCGAAATGATATTTTTATATTTCCTGCTTGCTGTTGAAAATTTCGAAACCACTACAGTCCGTGTTTGTTCTGGTTTGACTGTAGGTGTTAGGAGTTTCATTCTTGTGAGCTTGTCAATCCTTCCTTTCGTTTCATCAATGAGTGTTTGAGGGTACCCTCTGTTGATGAATTTGTTTGCAGTTTCCTTTATTCTTAAATTGCAAGTGTCCTCATCAGAGGTAATCCTTTTTACTCTGGCCATCTGTGAGAAAGGTAAATTCCTTATCAAGTTTGGCTCGTGAAAACTTGAGTGATGTAACATATTGTTTCTATCCGTTGGTTTAACGTATAGATCTGTGGAAAATACGTCTGAGGTGATTGAAACTTTAACATCCAGAAAGTTGACCATGGTATCAGATATATCCCATGTTAGTTGAATACGTTGGTCAATTTTGTTGAATTCTGTCAGTACATCTTGTAATCTCTCTTTTGTGTTTGTCCAAATTATGAATAGATCATCAATATATCTAATGATCATCTTTAGATTGTCTGTCCATTCTTTTTTAGCCAATATGTGTTTGTTTTCATACCACTGCATAAAGATGTTGGCATAAACGGGTGCCGCCGAATTGCCCATAGCCATCCCAGTAAGTTGTTGATGCCATGATTCATTGTATTTGAAATAGCTTTGGTACAATGTATAGTACATCAGTTCCATTAGAAAAATCTGAAAGTCAACATCTAGATCTGTGTTCATAAGTGCTTCCTCCATGGCTTCTATCCCCATATTGTGGGGTATGCTTGTATACAGAGAACGAACATCTGCTGTACATAGTATGATTTTTTCTTGTGGGTCCCATGGTACTTGTTGTAGTTTCAACAGGAATTGTGTGGGATCCTTAACGTACGTTTTCATAGCTTGCACAGTAGGTTGGAGATATTTATCTATAAGTTGTCCGATAGGTTCATGTAGACTCCCTCGTGTGGATACTATGGGTCTCATTGGTGGATCCATGGTGTTTTTGTGTATCTTTGGTACCATTCGCAGGGTGGGACTCTTAGGATTAGTCAGTGTGAGAAAGTTTTTTGTTCTGTCTGTGATTATACCTTGTTTGTAGGCTCTGTCAATGATATTCCGTAATGTTTTGGAATATTCTACTGTTGGATTATTGTCCAATTTACTGTATGTGTTGGTGTCTGCGACGTGTTCCATCACTTTTGTCTCGTACATCGTTTTGTTCATGATTACGATAGCTCCACCTTTATCTGCTTCGGTGAATATAATTTTTTCATTGGATGCGAGTTTGTGTAACGTGTTAAGATCTTTTTGGGTTGTGTTTCTCTTTTTTGGTTTGGCGTGTTTGATTTTGGGGGGCACGTGCAAAGCGCATCCTACCTGGCACAAGGTCCATCGCATGGTGCTGGGGGGGGCAACGCCGTCAGTCTACTCCCGCCGCCGGTGCCACCATCAAGCCCGAGCGCGGTGGGGAGGAACTACGGTTCCCAGCGACCCCTGCGCCTGAATCCAGACGCCCACTTCCTGCTCTGCGCGCCCGGAGGCGCTTAAACACTCGTGGGTCCCACTGGGGAGCGGGGGCACTTGCAAAGCGTATCCTACCTGGCACAAGGTCCATCGCAGGGCGCTGGGGGGGCAACGCCGTCAGTCTACTCCCGCCGCCGGTGCCACCATCAAGCCCGAGCGCGGTGGGGAGGAACTACGGTTCCCAGCGACCCCTGCGCCTGAATCCAGACGCCCACTTCCTGCTCTGCGCGCCCGGAGGCGCTTAAACACTCGTGGCTCCCACTGGGGAGCGGGGGCACTTGCAAAGCGGATCCTACCTGGCACAAGGTCCATCGCATGGTGCTGGGGGGGCAACGCCGTCAGTCTACTCCCGCCGCCGGTGCCACCATCAAGCCCGAGCGCGGTGGGGAGGAACTACGGTTCCCAGCGACCCCTGCGCCTGAATCCAGACGCCCACTTCCTGCTCTGCGCGCCCAGAGGCGCATAAACACTCGTGGCTTCCTCCGCGTCGCGGACGCGCGCGGACGGCGCCGGGCGGAGCCCGGGCAGAGGGCGGGCCGTCCCTGGCCGTCAGGGGCCGGAGGAGGACGGGACGGGCCACCTCCCTTGGTTCCCTGACTACTTAAGGTACAAAGAACTCCATTTCCAATACTCGTTGACCTTTCATGAACGGGTAAAGACACTACCTATGCATACATCTTGTCAAGAATGATGCGAAAGGAGGCATTAAAAAACTCTTATTTCCTGCGGGACTCGGGAAAGGGGACTGAAAATAAAACTCTGAGATTGAATACCCCTTCCCCTCCAAGAAAAATAGACACTGACGTATCTTTCCATCTTCTAGATAGTACGCTATCTCCCCCTTTAACCTCTGGAATACCGCAAACCATGTCTTATTGGGAGGAACTAAATGCGTTGTGTGGTACCAAGTTCGCTCCAGTAGCATCCCCATCTCCTGTACAAAACTTTTGTAGCGATAACCCATTTGGCAGTCTGTGCGAACCATCCCCACCACTTAATGAGGTCAACTCTGAAATTGCTGTACAGACACAGGGTTTAAGTATCAAAAGTAAATTCGATGGGGTTAATGACCATGGAACCGAACGCAAAATACAGACCCTTTCTGGTGGTGTTGGTCCTACATCGCCCGTCATGAACTCCGCCGTATTTAAGGGGGGTGATGAATGTTTGAATGCCCAAGTACCATTGTCCCAGTTGCCACTATTAGTTCAGTTTGAGCAAATGCTAAGATCCATAATAGCACCCCTTATAGAAAAAATAAATATCTTGGGGGATAGGCTGACAAATTTAGAGACAGCCATGAAAACCAACTCCTTACCTCCCATAAAGACAGCAACATTTAAGCATCCCAACCTACCGACTGCATCCGAAGCCCCTATGCCAATTAACACCAGGAAAAATACCTTAACTGAAAGTCTAAACTCCAAAATACCACCCCAAACTGCTATTAAAATTCCCCTCAAATCTGTATCTACAAACCTCCCTCTGGTTGGAGTAGAACAAAATAGAGTAACGCGCATCCATTTACCCCCGGAAGCCGCCCCTTTTGTGCTTGTTCTTTCGGGAGTACCGGCACCCTCTCCTGGGAATCCCGAAAGACACAGGGACCTTCTTAACAAGGTCATATTTTGGCTAAATAAAAACAGATCCCTTCCATCCAAGCATGACGGTGGAATTCTGGGTGTTAGAAGGGTGGGCTGGTTGGGGTCCCTACCTAAAGAAATCCCCGGGGACCTAATTCTGGTGAAGTTTAGGAATCGGAACATTGTCCCCCAGTTACGACTCTCCCAGCCCAAAGATGGAGACGGCCCCATTTCCATCTGGGACTTGTACGATTTCTATCCAAGCATCCCACATATTTCTCCACTTAGATTAATGACAGCATACCAATATATGATGGGAACTGGATCTCACGCTCTCACTGGTAGTAGCTTTCCTGCTCGTAATAGATTTGACTCCGTATACAAACATTGTAATTTCTGATGTCACAAGCCTAAGCACTAACCCAGACTGTAAATGCTAATTTAATGTATAGCGCATTGTAATTAATGAATTGTTCCAATAGGCCAGGCATACGTTCCTTTTAACCTGTAGACATATTTCGTTTGTATGTTCTTTTCATGTTTGTTTGTATGCTTTTATGATTTTTTTCAAAAGTCGAATAAAGCTAAGTGACTGACTAATTGGTTAAGTCTTGTTTGACAAAATTTTCAAACAGATCCAATGTTTTATGACTGGTGGGTGCTTGGAAAGAGCTTGATGGTCGTAGTCCTAAGAGTTGGTCTTGCTCTTGTTGTGGTCGTTCAGGGAGTACGTTGTCGAAAAAGTGCCTTAATCTGAGAAACTTCAGCATATTCGTAAGGTAGTTGATAGTAATGGAAAGTGTGACAGTCTCTCAATTACGCTGTGCACTAAATGATACTGAAAGTTACTGAAAATACAAACCATTTAATAAGACTGCTAGCTTTAGCAAATAATGTAAAACAGTGGTTTTTAACCTGTGGCCGGAGGACCCCTGGGGGTCCGCAACTGTGTTGCCATATAAAATGATTTTAAAATGAATACATTAAAATTAATAAGTTAAACTCAAATAAAGAATAAACATACAAAATGTAAACACTTTTTATATGTTTGATTTTGAATTAAACAAAATATTTTACATTCGGAGCATTTGTTTGGTGTATAGTTGCTTTTGTATTTTTGTGTATTGCTTGGAAGTTCAAATAGAAATTGCTCAGGCCAGGGTTCCCAGCTTCCAAGAATGACTCAGTAGGGGTCCCGGGATTTCGGTAATGATTCAGTGGGGGGTACACGGACGTCAGAAGGTTAAGAACCTCTTATGCAAAAGAAAAAGTCCACTAATGCAGAGGCAGGCCTGCACTTTCCTATGTTTGATTATACCTTGTGAAAACTTAATTTGTCGCTTGGTCTAAAGTAAATCAACATTTGTATCTAAAAGACATTAACAAATACATACGTAACAACTGGGTTTGGTTCCTTTTCCTTTCAAGTTTTTTTTAGCACTTTTAGCCAGTTTTGAGCCAGTAGTTTGTGGCAGCCACGCACAGGCTGACTGCTTTACTATTAATCTCAATCATACAATCAAACCTCTGTGTAGTACAGGTTTGGTATGCTTTTATTAGGGATTAAAATGTCAAATGGTTGCCCCGGTTTGTATACACCTATTTTGCATTTATTTGCATGAAGACAAAAGACTCATGTTACAATTGTGCGTACCATTACGGTTTCTGTTAATAGAAAATATGTGGGTGCACAAAAATATAGACAGAGACTGATTTGGATGAAAGGTTCTTAGAAAATCGATTAAGAAAAATCGGTTATGATTCCATAACATTTACGCGCCAAATCATTTAGAAGGTGTTACAAAACAAAGTTTAAGAAACATTTCATTTTTCAAATGTAAAGTACATTCTGGTCCTGTTGCAAATGTATGCTAAATTGAATCTATCCGCACTTGCAGTCAACAATTTAGATAGGCCACATCTCTTCCCTCTTACTGTAAAAATGTACATTTTGGCTTAGAATCGATGAGGAAGGCTCCTAGTTTCTTAGTTAGTGAGGCAAATGTCCTGGCTTTCTGGTTAAACCTGATTAATGGATGACTATTTTAAGCTGCCTCATTAAATCACCCCTTTAGTCAGTATTTACCTTCTTAGAGGTACAAATGGCATTCAATGTTGTGAGATCAACTTAAACCAGGTCTCTGAGGTATGTGCAACAAACACTATGCTGAAATGTGTAGAAAAGACAGAATAATAATAAATAAATAAATAAATAAATAAAAGTAGGGTGCCGTGTCTTTACCAGACTTCTCATTGTTGACGATCCAGATTGGCCTCTGAATAAAGGAATCTCCCTTGATGGGGGAACATAGGTTGAATAACATTGTGATGCAGGTGTAACGGGAGGCTTTTGTTTCACTTGTTCCCAATGGAAAGGCATCAAACTGACCTCCATCATCTCAACACCTATAAGAATAGACAAAGATGCGTCAGTACAGTCTGTATATTTCTAATGCAGCTCACTGTGCTAATGTCAAAATCTATACCCACATTCTTAGGAAACTACACCACCTTAAAACACCCGAGCTGCCCTTTCTGCATCAAGGCGCCTGAACTACTTTAAACATAACAGCAAAAATGAGGGAGTGAGGCTAAGATGCCTGCACTGGTACTAGAGTCCCACAGGTAAATATCTTAAACAGTGAAGGTGCTAGTGGCCTGGAACACAATCCCTATACGTCCCATAAGTGGGAAAAGGAGAACAACCCCTATTCCTTAAACAACAATATACACAAGAATGGCCCTGCACCCTTCAAGCATTCATCACAATATTTATTGTTCTTAGAGATGGTCGTATTACAAGCAATTCATTGATGATTAGTTGTTTTCCCAAGAAAAAGTGAGTTGAAGCCTCTTCAGTTAAAATTAATTCTTTATTCTGTTTTCTTTTTAAAATCTTTTTATAACCAGATGACCACATGTAGAACAGATCGTGCATACTTGCGGATTTATACTTCGTCGGAGAGACCATTCGTGAACTTAATCTAACTCTTGGAGCTCATAGACCATTTGTTTTAAAACTGACTGGCTACTCTCGATATTTAAAGATTTGAATTACGACTGTCATGATGCAAACAAAGCCCTGAAGAAGGCCGGTAACGGACTAAACGCGCTGGCTATTCGTTTTAAAAAGAAAACTGAATAAATAACTTATTTTAACTGAAGAGCCTTCATCTCACTTTTTCTTTGGAAAACAACTAATCATCGATGAATTGCTTGTAATACGACCATCTCTAAGAACATTAAATATTGTGATGAATACTTGAAGGGTGCAGGGCCATTCTTGTGTATACTTTAAACATAACACTTTTATTTATTTAATTACCCACACAACTGAATGAATATTACCTTTCCCACACATATTTTGTATTTTTTTTTGTTCCAAGACCTTTATTAAACATATGCGTGAGAAAGTAACACAGCTGAAAGCCCACATCCTTAATATATAAGGTTGGCAGCGTACTGTTTCATGCGAGCCTTGGGCTGTCACGCCCCGGTACTGTGGCGTTACGTTATTACACAGCAAGTCGCCTACAACCACTGAGGGCCGGCCGCGTATGTAATGCTATTCGTCTCAGTATTTTACTCAATACAGTATAAACATTTAACAGCAAGTCAACTCAACTGGATCATTCCACTACTGCTCTCCACAACCAGAGTACATTATCGTGATATTTCAAATGTGATGCTAAATATGCTGGAATACAGTAATAAGAAGCCATAGCAGCATTTTGAAATCGCCTGGAATACACTTAATCCGCACTGTGCGCCTTCAAGTACGTTGTTAGGTATACCCAATAGTCCTTAGGCCGAGACCTAGCTGGCAACATTTCCTCGTATGTACATAGAGTGTCCTGACAATAAACCAAATCTCTCAGCCATTGTTTAGTTGACGGTGAATGTTTGCTCTCCCAATGCATTGATACCTGTTGTTTAGCCAGTAACAGTGCCACCGCACAGAATCGGCGTTTCGCCGCTCTCACTGCACCCAGTAGTCCCAGTAAGCAGCAGCGTGCTGTGCATTCTACAGTGACTCCCACCATTTCAGATAACATAGATACCAACTCAGCCCAGTATTTTTGTATCCTCGGACATTGCCAAGCTAAGTGTATAAAGTCGGCTGAATCATATCCGCATCTTTTACATTGTGCATCTTCACGCAGGCCAAATTTATGTAGCCTGGTCGGGGTATAGTATGCCTGATGGATATATTTGAAGTGAATAATTTGTAGGTTGCCATTTGATGTGAGTAATCTCGTCAGTGTGCACGTGACCTCCCAGTCTTTATCTGTAAGTGGTATTTCTAGTACCATGTCCCATCTTTCCCGTGCTCGTGTAGCCTTGTGACCTATTTCCGACTGCATGTGTGCATAAAGTCGTGATACGAGATGCTTAGTGTTGGAGGATGTCAGAGCAAGCTGCAGTGCTTCTAATGTAGGCAGTTCTGCCGGGAACGTGGTATAGTGTTGCCTGATCGCGCCTTTTAGTCTGTGTATTGTGAATTTGAAGAGTAAAGTGGGATTCTGCACGAATTCCAAATCTTGGTCAGACAGGAATACACCGTCCTTGTACAGATCCCCCATATGCACTATTCCTACCCGTTTTAGTAAATTCATGCCTACAGATTCTGCTGTAACTGATAGATTAGGATGGTGATGTATCGGCAACGCTGGCACGTAGAGTGGAAGTTTGTCCGCCAGTCTGCCCAGTTGTCTCCAGGCCGCATTTGTAGCATCAACCTTTCCCACACATATTTAACAGAACATTACTATAATTCCTTTTGATTTTTATTCTAATTCAGCAGATGGTCCTTCTCTTGTTATGTGCACCTCCGTTTGCATCATTTCAGATATCACTATTATAATGCTCCTAATGAATAACGTTCTCATATTTCTCCTTGTGAGCTGGGTCTATGTACTCCAGTAACATGTGCCACACTACTTTTAGCAGCAGTGATGTTCTGTTGCTATTGGTACTTCTTTGATTTAACCTATTAGAACATTCTTTTAAAATGGTTGGGCATTTATCTGCATAAGGCACCACCTCTTGCACCCTTACCAGGTCTTCCCTAGGCCAATATGATAATCGATGATGTGATTCCTTCCCACAAATGCTTACTGTCTCCTTAATTTGTTTTCCATTAGGTGTTAAGAGATGCTATTTTTGGTTCCACTTGTACTTTTCTAAAATCGTACAAGTGCTTCCAACCACCCCCGAGGCTAGAGGGACATTTCTACCTAGCTCTGTGTTCTCACCTCATTCTGAGTAAAGCCCGGAATACGTACTTTAACAGTTTTTAATTTGACAGGGTAATTTTCCTGCTATCAATTAGATACTTCGGACCTAATGCATACATTCCACTACACTCTATTCCTGTCAGTAAAATAAAGTAATGGTGTGCAGTTCATTTATCGACCTTTATTGCGTCATGGCTTTCCATCTGATGTGAGTTGTCTTGTAGTAGGGCATTATCTAGCAGCTTTGATGTAAACTTATTCAAAACGTTCCATGTAACAATAATTTAGGATCTAACACCATAAAGATTGATTGACCATAGTATACTGTAGTCACTCCTACTTGCTTCATTGTTTATCACCTCATTCCCTGTACTCTGACTGTGGTCAGTGTTTGAATCTCACAGATAAGCAACTCATTGACTTCCTAACATATACTAGAAGCCCAACCCCGTTCCTGCGATGCTAAGTAAATATATTTGCCACTTCAGTCTCCTCATTTTTGTCTCCAATCTGGATAAGTTGACCACTGTCAGATAGGCTGCTTTTCTTTTCATACTATTGCCAGTACATTTGTTTTTCAGAAGTTAGTGCTCTGACTGCAGGGGTACTCATTTAGGCCCTCTCCTAAGTAGCTTAGATAAACACATTTCATATTTATTCTAAAATAAACAACTGTCAGACTTTAACAGATGATTGCCGAATCGGTTCTGTAGGTCCTTTTATGCCACTGATGAAAATGATGCGGAGGAACAAATTATGGGTTTCTTCAGTAATAAACTATAGTTTGGGTAGAGGGTGTGCTACATTGTGCGTCGCCTTTTGTAACCAGGAACAGTGCCAGGGCTGTCAAAGACCCAGACAAAAGAAATGTAAACTGTACAGGGCCATGCCTGTGAGCGGGGGTACAAAATATAGATTATCTGCTGGATATAAAAAAGCATTATGTTGGTTAGGCTTCAATTTAGATAGTGCGCACACACCCACATCAGTATGAGGTCACATCATGGTGGGTGTTTTTGACTGAAAACATTTCAAGATACAGTTGAGACTGACAAACATATTGATTTGTAGTAATTTTGCAGCCAGCAAGCAGAACCACAAGGGATCCCTACAGAAATAAATTGAATAGGTGAGACGACGGAAACAAGGAGAGTCACGTGCCTTTTGCAGTAAGAAGGCTTTCAGGTTCTTCAGATGTAAAAGTTATTTTTTCCCTGAGAGGAATGAGGAGAGACTTTACTTTACTTGTTTGGTATTCAAGCACGAATACCTTTGCATACAAGAAGTTAAGCACTTGATATCTTCTAAGAACAACACAGGGTGGGAAGGAGCTAAAGTGCTTGCGGAAACACATACAAACATAAACGAGTGGGCACATGTGACTATGGTGACTAGAGGGTCCCTCCACCTAAACATGCAGAGTTTTGATATGCTTCAGATCTTTCTGTTCATGGATGGGCATAATTCCAGACTTTTTATATCATTCCTGTTTGTAATTTTATTTTATTTTAAAGGTTGCTGGATTTGGTCACAGTCCCAATGTAAAGAGCCTCCTGTAAGGGAGCTGTGGAAAAGAAGGTAGGTATGAGGGTGGACACACCACTTGGAAATGTTTATCCAGTGCTTGGTGTTACACCCATGCTCCTAAAGTTTTTCTGATGCGGGTTCATCTATGTGTGTCTGCAAAGTTGTTTTTTACTGAGGTCTCCCAGAAAGAGCAATAGAATATGTTAATGGTCTTTAAGATAGACCTAGTATTAACCTTTTCTCCAGAACACGTTGAGGCTGACACTGCCTTGGAGACTGGCAAAATATTGTTGCTAATGTTGATGTATCTCATATTCTTCAGTGCACAGAATGCTTTTAACCTGACTCTTGTTATTCTGCCATGCCCGTTGGTCGAGTCTCATGTACTAACTTTTGATTGTTTTGTGATCTTTCTGGTTTATAGAACATCTGGAGAGGTAAGTTTAATTTTCTTGGTTCTTGGGCCACCTCATCTTTTTTTAGAGATTTTATTGTTGGGGTTGATTAATTCTTTTCAGGATAGATCGATCAGGTGAGTTGAGCAACCTTTACAAAGTCTAGCCAAAAACCCATCACCATTTTACAGTCAGGACCTGTCACACTCAGTAGTACATGCCCTACCTTTCACATACACTGCACACTTCCCATCAGGGTATCTTGGGCCTACCCTAGGCGTGCCTTACATGTAAGGAGAGGAAAGGTTTGGGCCTGTTAAGTGGGTGCACTTGCTAGGACAACATGGCAGTTCACAAATAGGTACGCTGACACCCCAGTGGTAGGTCTGAGATACATTTACAGGGCTACTAATGTGGGTGGCACAACCAGTGCTGCAAGCCCACCAGTAGTACTTGATTTACAGGCCCTGGCACACACTGTGCACTTTACAGGGGACTTACCAGTAAATTACATATGCCAATCATGGATAAGCAATCATTGTCACAATTTATACAGAAAGCATATGCACTGATCAGCAGTGGTAAAGTGCACAGAATCATATAGCCAACAAGATAATGGTTAGAAAAATAGCAGGCAAAAAGTTTGGGGATAACCCTGTCAAAAGGGCCAGGTCTAGGCATAATACAATGCCTTTAGATGGTGGCTTCTTTAAAAGTGAACTGAGCAATTGCGCACACACGGACGCCACACCCTGGATGGTGGATGCCAGTGTTCGGGAATAATAAAGGTAAAAAGCATTGATCACAGCCATTGATTCTGCCACTGACCTCTTCTGAATAACCTCTTATCTTGCATGGACTTCAGTGGCATTGTCCTGTCTGCTTGTGCCAAGCTACAAAGGGGGATAGCTGTTTTTTTTATAAGTGTATCCTCCCTTACCCTAATTAGGAAGAAGGGTCCCTACTTGGAAAAAGGTGAAAAACATTCCCAACTAAAGACCCCCATTTCTAACAATTACTGTAGCAGAGCCTACCAAAACAATAGGAACAATAACCATAAGAGTAGCTAAATGCCATTCTTAGGTAATAAATCCTTCACATAATGGTGGGTAGCTTATGGCACAGGTAGCACTGTAACCCCAACCCTCATTTTAGGGAATTGGGTGACGGTCAATGGAAGTAGCCTTGTTCTTCAAATCCTTGTGAGATCTTCCTGTCCTTGAGCTTCAATTTTCAGAGTCAATGGTCTGGGGCCAGTAGGAACAAATTCGATGTTGGCAGTGAGTGATCATCTATGACAAGGTTGAAGGTAGGTGTCTTGCCAGTTTGTAATAGCCTGCCTTTTTCTGTTCTCCAACCTCCAGGGGATTTTCCTTTGAAATGATTAAAAAAAAGATGAGTTCATAGTGTTTGCCTTCATAGTTTTTTGTGGGTCTGATCATCTTCATTTGCTAATGATTATTAGTGGCTGAGTTTTAAATGACACCCAGGACTTTCATCTTGGTTAGCAGCCACTAATCAGTTCTTTGTAGCCTACTCCAAGCAGGCCCCCAATATTTATGTCTTATCTTATTTGCAGGATAAATGTTGTTTGTGTGTTCACAATTTCGCTGAATCTCCATCTCCCTTTAGATATCACTACATTTCTGAAGAGTTTCACCATCTCCCTCTCTTCTTTTTAGCCCATACACCTTTAAAGGACCACTCTGTATATGCTGTGAATACTCCCACAGAGAGGTGTCCATAGGAGAGACAGGGCACATAATCATCAATCATGTTGAGTTTACCACCACTACTGAGGAAGACTGATATTACATCCATAATGTAACAAGCTATGACACTATATAACAAACATTTATGTTATCCTGTTCTTGATGCTAATTACCAAGATTAATTTGTTCTTAAATGTCCCCAACAAATTTAATTTAAAAAAATGATTTCAATGTTTTAATTTGTCTTATTTTATAAGCATGACTGTGCTTTCATTTACACATAAGAGTCTTTTATATATTTTCCCCTAATGATGATACCTGAACAAACTGGTAAATGGCGTTGACTTGTAAAACTCAGAAATTCTATTGGGACAATGGATCACCACATATATCTGCTTCACGTTTATGAAAACCGTATTTTTTAGAAGATCTAGTAAGCATGAGACGGAATCAGATATAATGTGTTGTCAAGGGAGCAGTTTAGACAGCAGTGCGAGTGATGCTGTCTGCTCTCTACTCAATACTCTCTACCTGGCTGTGGATTTTATGTATGCCTGAAATTACTTGATATAAGATTGCCTGGTGTACTTGGTGGAACAAGGGTGCATGTTTGGATAAATGTGCATGAGTGTAATAGAGAGGGGGAGCGAGGGGAGAGAAAGAAAGAGAGACAGACAGAGAAAGAGAGATATAAGCATTATTTTAAGAGGGAGTGATTGCTTTGGCAACTTTGCTTCAAAGTTTTATGTAACCTGAATAGTTCATCGGTTACCCTGTGAGATGATTGAGTGCCCACTTTGCTTTCTCTCAAGTTACTCCAGAAGAATTATGTCTCTCCATTTTTTCATGTGTGGGTGTGGAAGAAAAATCTCCATCCAATCCAGAGTACATTTTAGAAAACATTGGTGTTGTTATGAAGACTTAATAAAGCAACAAAGATAGTTGGGAGTGCTCGACAGCAAACATTCCCAGGCTTCGCAAATACACAGTTGATTCCACTGATTCCAAGGGTACTGGTCGTGCACTAATCACACTGCAGCGTAAACATCATTTGTGAGTTGTAAATAAAGCAGTCTGCAATCAGCACAGCAACAGCACATTTTCCATGTACAGGTATTACATTACATTTGTGAGTGTGAACCATTTCAATCACATTCCAGTAAAGGCTCTCCAAAGTCTTGTGCTAGGTCACAGGCTTGCTTACTGTCAAGGCATGTTCTGGTAAACTGCAAACCCACCTAATTTCCCAATTCTCAGAGGACCATTGCTCCAAGACCAGTCTACCGTCGTACCTGTTATTATACAACTATATGCGGCAAGCAAACTAAGCAAAAGATTCCTTTCCACTCCTTGCTAGACACCATGTTTGCTCATTTTCAGCACAAACCCTTTCTCTTAAGCCCTCACTGTAGTTACTGCTATAGCATTGTAGTTTTCCACCTCCATATCAGACCCAACAAAAGTACAGCGTGTGGGAAAAGAGATCACCCTCCAGCTGGCGGTGGTGTCTGCTGCCCAGAAAACTGGTCTGATCCAACCTGATTGTACATTACTCCCTTAGGGGAGGCACAGCTTTGTTTTCCATCCTCACCATGTCTTCATGATCCTGATATGCTCATGCGTACCTTAGTCTAGGGATGTATTACCTATCCCGACCCAGGAATTTTGGTGGTTTTTCTAATTTAGGATAGGGAATTAAGTGCCTACTAGGAGGAAAGGGAAGTACTTGTATTGGCTCAACATGTGGGTGGGGCTGTTTGGTTATTTTGAGGTATACATTTACAGGGAGAACCTTGCGGGCTCATTTGTATTCCAAGAGTGGAGTTGCAGCTCTTTGTTGATGGTAATCCCGCTAAATTTGATAAGAAAAGAATCTACACCCACATGTAATTTCAGAACTTGATGACGCTTTCAGTGTGGTGGAGGAAATTACTCTTAAAATGAAAATTCGACTTACAAATCATGTTAGAATTACACTTTAGAACGCATTTAAACTGCTGCAGAAATCTTTTCACTTATAAAATGACACATAGAAAATTGTTCTTGCTGCATAAACGTGAAAGAAGACTTATTAATGCTACAGATAATATATATATTATATATATACGGGGAAACTGTGTTTATCTAAGTGGATACAAAACTATGTAGAAAACGTTTGGGCTAGGCAATCATTCTTAAATGTGTTCCTTTAGTAAGGCCTAAAAGCCTTTTTCTCCCGATTCATGGTCATAGCTCAATAGAACACTTTGCCAAGTATCAGAAACTTGCTTAAGAATTGGATGACCTCAAACTTGTATTTCTTTAGTTTCCTGACACCATATTAGATCACCTATCTTGAATAAATCATTATTAAGATATATTTTATCAATGCTTCACAGAATAATATTGCTAGTTTGCCCACATCGTATCCGACTTGCTTTGAATTCACAATGGACATAGAGCGTAACTTTTAGCTTAGGTAAGAAGGTTCTCATGAGAACTTTCTTCCATGTAACAAAGTCCTGAAATAACGTTTTACACTATATCGGCGTGAATGTTTACCGTGGGAACTAGGGAAAGAAGCATTGGAAGTCGACGAGACCATCGGATGAGAGGAACTAACATCTAAGAACGTTCAATACCTTATTGTGTTATCTTATATTATTGAGTGTTACTTGCTAGTTAAGAGACTCTCTCAGACTCAGATTCAGCGATCTTTTTCCCTGCTTTGCCACTCCGGAGAGTTTGTCTTTTACTTCCGTTACCAACAGCTACTGCTAAAGGTGACCTTATTCTTCTTTACCCATATACTCTTTTCTGATCAGTGCTACTGCAAATATTTTTCTATTATTGGCAGTTGCTATTTCAGTTGGAGGGAACCCGGCTGAGTTTCCAGAACAACTCTTTATCAGTAGCTCATCTTATATTCTGAATCTTTGTTGAAGCCCAATCTCTCAAAAACAGCCTCGATTTGCGACAACCAAATATTCAGATGTCAGCGTACACTGTTCAGACCAAAGGATGTCAGCAAGTTATATAACAGGCCATCACGGTGTTTGTTGCATCAACACTACTGATGGGCAATTTTGGGTGATATGCTCTCATAATCAGGTGCTTAATGGTGCATTCACTAACAAGTTCCTTCTACCTTATTTGAAATACCCTCTTTTTGCTGTTCCTCTGATAGCACAATGCTTTTATAATCTGCATTTACTTCAGGAATAACTAATGCTCAGGGGTTCTTAATCTGTGGTCCGTGTGTGTTGAATGTTTAGAAAATTAAATAGATTCAGCACATTAACAAAGTATAAATACATGAAAAAAACAAACTGTAAAATTGAACATTGTAAATCTTTCTGTGAATGTGAAGGAATATGAGACTGAGGCTAAAATTTAACTTGGTTTCCTTAGTTAGATTCATAGAAGTCGCACAAGTACAGCAAACCGAACCTACTATGGATGATTGTTGGGCTCAATTGAAGTACTGGTATTCGCAAACCAAAAGAGAGCATGCATTAGGAGCAAAACAGACAAAGTGATGTGCTTGAGTCTATCATATTGCTGGGTCTCATAGAAATAAAACAATTTTTGTTTGGGAATGAAATAAAATATTTGATAGTTTATTTGTTTGATATGTGTTTATTTATGTATATTGTTTTGAGGTCCAAATCTTACAAATTGCTCCGGTAGGGCTTCTCAGAAGTCAAAAGGTTAAGAACTACTGAATTATGATATAGGAGCTGTTGCTGGATTGTCTCCTGTATCCTTTGTTTTCGGGCAGACTATTATAAACTGGGTGTGCCTCCCACAAAATGTAGTAAGAGGAAGTCCTATGCTCTATGAGTCAGTATCTCATACAACTATAATATAATTTTCCAGGTCTTCAGCAATAAGACTCATTTTGTGCTCCATAATGGGGGTCTTAAAGTAGGGCTGGGGCTGATTGAAGCCACATGTAGAGATCATGGCAGATAAAGCTTCAATATCCCCTGACCCACTTTACGTCCTCTCTGTCAGAACCCTTTTCAGAGGGCCATGGGGCATGCATGGGCTACTGGGTCCAACCACGGTTGATGAATTTAAAAAGAAAATGGTTTACTCAAAACCCGGACTAGACAGTGGACACAAAGGAAAAAATTGTTTTTACCAAAGACGTACATTAAAATGAGTAGACATGTAGGGATCAGTAGATGCATACACACATTTGAACTAATGGGAGTATCATGGCAAATTTTACAGGGAAACGAAATGCGATTGAGGGGTTTCTTACGTTTGCGGACAGAATGCTTACCTGCCGATTGGGAAAGAACCTGTTATTTAGGCATACTAATACCAAAGATGTTCCATGTTACAAGTGTAGGAGCATTAATGTTAGCACCATCACATAGACAGAAATGCAACACAGACAGGAGCTGCTTTAGTAGGAGAAATATCTGGAGCAGTGATGGTACCCGTAGAGATCATACTAAATGATGAAAAAACCCAGAAAGCTAGCTACTGTAGTTGATAAAATGGCGACAAGCACTCCTGGAGCTTTACTCCTAATTAACACAAAATTAATTGCTATACGGCCTATGGTTTTGCAAGACCGTCTTGCTTTAGACAGATTACTCACAGGAAAGGGAGGAGTCAGTCACAGGCTGAAATTAATTCACTGTCGTGGTTCATACCAGACGAGAGCAAGCAGATAGAAAGGTTTGCGAGAAACATATCAGGTCTAGAACCTGAGTTACACAAATTGGAAACACCAACTTTGTAAAAAAGATTGGGAAAAGATGGAGCACAATTGGAAAATGGTTTACAACAGCTGGGAAGGGTATATTCAAAGCAATATTAATGCCAATACTGATAATAGGACTTTGCTTATTATTTCTTTACGTCCTATTTCTGAGCTGTAAATACTTTGTCCTAAACCACCTACCCAGATTCCAGATAATTCCAATGGGGTGTCGACGCTAGTTCCCGAATCCCCCCCGCGAGTAGCCCTTGTTTTCCAGGAGGAGACACTGCTCCGGTGCCACATCCCAGGGGGAAGGGGGAAGGGGATTGGGATGGAGAGAGTGTGTGGAGTCAAAAATGTTGTTGCTCGTCTACTCAACAGCAACACGGCAGCTGGGATTCATACCAATCTGATGAATGGTACCGGCAGGTATGGTACCTATAAACAAACAAATAATTAGGCGTTGGTCAAGTATTTAAGCTTTTAAAATCTCAACAAACCTTTAGTTTTGTTGTTGTTTTGTTTTCATTAAGATTGTCCATAAAGGTCCCTTCATCAAAGTTCTTGAAACTGCAGTGAGTAGGATTTCCGCCTCAAACCCATAAGCAAATTTGGATGGGGTTAGTTTCACCCAAGTCCTCTCTGGCAGAGCCCTGCCAACAGTATGCACAAGTTGAACAAAAACACTGGTTACCTTTGGTTGCAGCACGATGTTGCGACTGAGCTCAACATGCAGTAAAATAAGGTCTGTTAATGCATTGCTCCTTTTCTTCTTGTTATCTTTTCCATCCAGGTGTAGAGTACTGAGCAATGTTCTTTGTGGAGAGGTAGAAGTGGGAGGAGTGTGGACGGTCTTTACATAAAACTGCTTTAGAAAGTTCATAAGGGTCACATTCTAATTGTTTGTAACAATGAACAGGTGCAAATAATTAACTTGAGGAGGCTGCCTTCTAAAAGGTGCTTTAGAATGTTCACAAAGGTCACGTTCTCATAGCTTATAGAAAGGAACAGGTGCAAATTACTCATTTGATGTGGCTGTCTTCTGGAAGGCGTTTTAGAATGTTCACAGAGGCTGCCTTCGAATTGCTTACAGCAAAGATGATTAATTTGATGGGGATGTCTTCTAGAAGGTATTTTAGAATGTTCACAAAGGTCGTGTTCTAACTGTTGATAGCAACAAACAGGTGCAGGGGATTAATTTTATGAGGGTTGTCTTCCGGAAGGTTTATGTTGAGGTCATCAATGCCAGTTGCTTAATTCTTATTCTGGTGAATTTTCTGGATGATTCTGTGACGCCTGAAACCTGGCCTTGCATATGATTGGTAAAATATTTGTAAGAGCTGCTAAGCCTTTTTCAAACAAACCGGGGAACGTCACCTGCAGCTAGCTATTACCAACAGCATGTAATTTGGTCAAAAGTCAAGGTACAAGACATTTGTACATTCATAAGTGTTTGGAGGAATGATCATGCCAGAACATTGTGATAGTCAAGAGAGGTGAGCTGTAGCAGGAATCCTGACATACTTCATGCAAAAAGGACAGGAAAAATGTCAAAAGAAAATGTACAAGAGGGATATGGGGCTAAGTGGGATAGTGAATGACGACTACATGAAATCACTTAAACATCATAGGGGAATTAAACAAAAAATTCAAGACAAATCTGAAGACGAAAGTGCTTTCTAGAAAGGGAGGGAATTGGAGAAAATGACTCCTAAAATGAAAATGCAACTCAAAAATCATGCTAGAATTGCACTTTAAAATGCGTTCAAACTGCTGCAGAAATGTTTTTGCACAGAAAATGACACATAAAAAGTGTGCTTACTGTATAAAAGTGAAGGAATCCTTATTAAAGCTGAAAATAATATATTAATTACTCATATATATAGGGAAAGTGTCTTTATTAAAGTATATACCTTTTACTCCTGATGTACCAGGGCACATCCTACTAAGGATCCTGCTCAAATGGACCAAGTGCTCCTTCTGCACTTGACTTTCAGTGGTAGCTGAGGTCAAGCAGTCAACTCCCTCAGGGGATGTTGATACAGGTCAGTGAACACGACTCATAACTCAAAATGCAGACAGTGTGAACAATAATTCAAAGTCCAGTCAAATGCTTTCCTTTATAAGAAAAAGTAGTAGTTTTTCTAACACTACACATGCAAAAGAATACAATATTCTGAAGCAAAAACACAATTCCCCTTGGAGGTCGGGGGCTCTTGTAGTGGTTGGACACATCCCTGTCCCACCCTTCTCCGTGTAATGTGTTCAGGATTATTCGCCATTCACTGGTGGCCACATCGGAGAATGCAAATTCCTAGGCCATACTCAAGAGTTTAATTTCAAGTCTTCAGAATTTCATTGTCTATGCCGGGCAGTGAATCTCCTAGCGCCACAAAGGCCCGGTTTCAGTCTTACTCAATCAGGCAGTGTGATGGTGTTTAGCGGTGCAGTGAGTGCCTTTCCTCTGGGGCTCCCAAGTCCGGATCATAGATGGCGAGGTTGGGCTCCTCGCAGGCTCTACCTGTCGAGCAGCGCTGCTGGTTGGTTTCCAGCTATTGGACCTGCTCCTGCTCAGAGGACACAAAAAAGTTATGTTGCTATTCCTCTAACAAAGTTGAGAGGGGAATTCTTCAGCTTCCGACTGACAAAAGCTCCGGCAAGGGTGCGACATCTTCGATCCTCGGGAAAACAGTCAGGTATAGTTGGCAGGCTAGACCCATGGGTCCATGACAGTAATCCCCTTGTCCAGGCCACAACCCAAACATTTAGTCACAGCTATACCGGGATACCCTTTTGCCATACAGGGTTGCCACATGGCTCACTATTGGGTGCAGGTTCTTTCGGGTGAGCGCCCTAAACACGGCAGACAAGAGTCTCACACTCCAGCCCAATTAGGTTCACAGGTGGCCCCTTCTGGCATACGGGGTCGTCAAGGTGCATCAGTGCAGGCTTGGTACTTCCCACATGGTGCATTTCACACTGTTGCGAAAACAGTGGCCCGCTCCTGGTATACGGGGGTCGCCGGACTGTTCCTGCACATGGACAACGACTCGATCGGAGCACAGCTGCTCGCCTTACACTTCGCTCAGGGACTCCTCTTGGCAGGGCTTCCCCCTGGACTTCGCCCCCTCTAATGCGCTTCTCTTCTTCACAGGACACACTGGTCTTGTCAATCAGGCAGGAGATAGTACTCCAGACGGTACTCCGGACTTCAGGGCAGGTGCTTTTGGTTCCCTTGGCTGATGTCCCCTCAGCCAACAGGGAGACTAGAAGGCTGTGGCCACGAGTCCTGGTCACACACAGGCATCTTGCTGAGCTTCCCTTTCTCTCACAGCCCATCTGGCTGTTTGGCAGATGACAATTTTTGGGGGATTTCTAGTCCTTTTACAGTCATCAAATGTAATTTAGGGTCTGGGTCTTTGAGGTTTCATGTTGGGTTTCTGCTTTTGTTTTTAAGTGTGCTCTTTTCCTTTTCATCTTCTGTCATGAAAGAGGTCTACCACTACAGGCACGACTTCAAAGCTGATTGTCCCCAACAAAATTCATAGGAGTGACCAGAGTTCACACAGTGATATGCGCATCTGAAAGTTAATCCCAGGCCTCCAGCCCTACTCTTTATGATCCTCTTATCAGCTCCATCTCCCTTCCTGAGATGTGGGCAGGCCTGTTTCTTGTCATCTATCAATGAATCAAAAAGTAGGCTTTTGAAATGTAAAATTAGTCCGAACCTTTTCCCTTCAGTGTGTCCCCACCCAGTTCCCAGGAAGGAAGCAACCCATAAATCTATCTGGGGGATTCCTCCCCTCCCTATGTCTATTCCAGGCAGGCCTGGACTTGCCAAAATGGAACCCAGGGTCCTCCAATACACTGCACCATTGCAGGCAAACTCATTCAGCATACATTCTTACCACATTTTCTGTTCAGCACTAATATCTCTATGCATTGTATCCGCACATGTAAACACACATTCAGCATACACACTCATTGATGCTTTTGTATTTTTAACCAGGATGTGTTATTTCAAAACACACCCACTGCCAGCATACACACTATCTGTGCCGCACAACTCTTCACCCTTCATGTATTTTACTTCACACAAGCACATATACATTTGGCACATGTGGTACTACTACATGCACTGCATAGCACTAGATCTCTTGTGTAATGTATTTCCTCCAGACATACATACACCCCACAAATGTACTAACCACACATGTGCTGCATAGTACTTCACCATCTGTGTATTGTACCCATACACACAACACAGAGACACCACTCAGTTGCTAAGCAGCACCCCACAACTACCTGATGTAGGAGAAGGGTGAGTTCAGCACACAGCAGAACTTTTAAAAAGGTGAGTGAGCCTGTAGGTTTCACTCCCGTGACACAGGGCAAAAAAGTACTGTTCACTACTACGGATCACTACACGGTAAAATGCCACCACCTGGCTCGTGCTGCTAAACTCCTGCTGAATGCGGTGGCCTTTTACGACTATGAGGGTATCACTTTGGGTGCCCCTGCAAGTCCAACAAGCCCACAATCCGTGAGACAGGCCTATGCCATGATGCACATGCATGATCAGTGTTCGCCTATAACAAAAATATCAGAATTAGGGATTCAGATAACAGTACAGTTGGGCACTCCAGGCAGGGGTACACATCTCTTACCATGCAGAGAACTTTCCCGTCCCAACACTCTAATATTCTGATCAAATAAGATCACAAAGGACTTCAATTACCAACTATTTTGCTACCTGAAAGTTGAATGAGATCTGTCAGAGAGTTCAGACAGAAAGACTTGCCCCAGTTACCACTGTCACTGCACCATGCCCTTGTACGTTTGTTATTCCTGGGTGCCAAAAGGTATTTGGAGTGTTAAGTGTTCAGATGTTGGGTGGTTATCAAAAGGGAGCTGCTGACCTAGAGCATGATCCTACACATCACAATCATGAATTGAGGAAGTTCTCGTTGCACAGTGAACTAATGTGTCCATGGCAGGAATCTGTGTTTGATCTCGTGGTCAGAGGTTTGAATACTGGCGGATCCACTCAGTTTTCCCTCCTCCCAAGGACAATAAAATGATACCACAGAGTCAGGTAACAGTAAACAAAATGATTTGTATAAACTAAATGCAATAAAATGAACAACCTATTATTGGAGTCAGTTAATTTCATTACCTGCAAGTGATATCCTTTCCGGTATGTGCATCTGATAAGATGGGGGGTGGTCATCCACTGCATTGCCATCAGTCACAGAGGCAGGTTCTAGTAGAATTTTTAACTTGTTTGGGACTTGCATGCACCGGTTGATGGTCTCTGTGAAGCTCAAGTCAAACTTCGTTCTGTTCAGGTCCATTCCCAAGAAAATCTGTGAAGTCATTGTTTATTTTCATGTGTGAGAAACACTCAAGGAATAGGATCTTGAAGCATCTTTTGTTCCATTGCAGGGTACGCCCACAACCTTGAAACATGTAAAGAGAAAAACTGAAGATGTATCACTTTGTGCAGAATTATTCCACTGATCCTCACTACATTAGACAGCTAATCTACTTTGTACATATGTTCAATGTTCAAGACCCTGATGTTTCATAGAAATAAATATCAGTGAGGGACAAAATGGGAGAATACATCTAATAGGCCCTGATGTACTAGGATTCGCTTCCCAAAAAGTTGTCACCCGAACTTGGGAGTCTCATTGGCCAGCAGGTTGAGAACGGAATTGAAGTCATCAATCATTGATACATACCATACCGACTCACGACTCTTTCTAATTGAGATTTGGTATGGTTTAAATACACCCATTATGCAAGAATGGCAAAATCAGGTTAGTACATATGAAAAAGGGATTTTGTGGTTGCAAACCTTGACATTTTGGGAATATGAAGGTTTGACTAAATGACCTTTAGTACATTTGGCCCACAGTTCAAGGAGCCAGAAGTACATGAAGAGGTCAAAGGGTGGGAAGGTCAGACAAGTCTTGGGGGTTGATCATGTTCAAGCTGCCGGATGACCTAGTTATACACATTGGTGATTGCTGATCTTTCAGAGTTATGGGGTATTATCCCCGTCCCTCTTTGCTTTGAGGGAGCAAGCAAAGAATGCAAACATGACTTTGTCTTGGGGGGTGGGCCCAGGTGGGTTTTAAGGACCACATCTCACAGTACACTTATTGTATAACATTGATAAAATGCCATGACTTATGACAGAGCACTGGTCAATTGTTTGCATATTTTCACAGTGTACTAAGAATCTCTGGTCCTCCCCAGCAGCGTTGAAGGTTCACCTGCCCTAAGGAAATTGTGAGACGATTGCGACATTTTTTAATAGAATAAGGGCCATATGTAGGTAAATGGCATTTACCGAATCGTAAATACCGAATTTTACCGATTCGGTATTTACAAATCGGTAAATGCCATGTAGGTAATTATTCTGTAATAATTACCGAATCGGTAATTACCGATTCTGTATTTGCCATTGATTCCTATGGGCCTTGAAGCCCATAGGATTCAATAGCAAATACCGATTCGGTAATTACCGAATCGGTAAATTTACTGATTTTACAAGGGGGACAGGGTGTCACTTTGACACCCTGTTGCACCCCTGTTTCTGGCTTGTGTGCCATGTGACACACATACATGCCCTTAGGGCATGTTTCTGTGCCACATGGCACAGGTGTACATGCACAGATGTGCATGTACACAGGAATTCGTTATTTACCATGCAATACTATTTCATGGTAAATAACGAATTCCTAAGGGCCTGTGGCACTGTTTCCAGTGCCACCTACATCCCATATTACCGAATCTGTACATTTACCGATTCGGTAATTTACAGAATCGGTAAATATACATATTCGGTAATATTTTGGCCACCTACATCAGAAATACAAAATACCGGTTGGTAACGGTCGAAATCGGCCGTTACCGACCGGTATTTGGCCACCTACATATGGCCCTAAATGCCTAAATTGCAAGAGTTCAAACTGAAAGTTCAGAAAATTCAAATGGCCTGGCAATTTCATTAGCATCTATCTTTCTTTCTGCGTTCACTTTATTTATTTTGCCCATCCTGAATCATAAAAGCATATTCTCAATCAAAAGTTATGTTACGACTGAGAGTCTCCTTCGAACGGGCATAGTGGAAAAATAAGCAAAACATCGGAAACCTCACCACCTCAGGTAACACACAATATCACTGTTGGCGCTCAAGTTACAGACACCTTATACATATGGACAGCACACAGGTTGTGGCAATTTTACTGATTCAGGTAGATATTATCCCTCAGCTTTGAATGAACATGTGGGAAAGCAATAATTTTATTCACAAACTTCTGTTTTTCAGTTTAGGAAAAAAACACGTTGTGGTATTCAATACAATCCTTTAATTTCTGAAAAATAAACTCTGTTGCTCCTAACAAAAGCTTATCATCATCAGAAAACAAACCCTTTGACCCGGCGTGCCAGTTTTCCGCTTTATGAGAATACATATTTAGTTCTCAAACATCAGTATATCATTTTCATCTAGAACTCACCTGTGCTACAGGCGCACATGGATATACTGTGCTTTTCATGTCCAAATATCAGCAACTCATACCATAGATGACCACAGTATTAAAAAATTACCACAATTATGTTAAAGTCAGAAATATAACAGGAGTTGACATTATCATGTAAAGGATGGATGCTATATGCCAAGAATTACCCCACTATTTCTGTGTCAGGAGGAAGACACCATCACCAGGAATACTCAAAATGGACCAGTAATTGGCACTAATATTCCAGGGTGAGCACTATACTAGGGGGACAGCTCCATACAAGGGAAGTGCACAATATGCCAAGAACAACCACCATTATGCCAGGGTCAGCTCAATACCAAGGGTGACATCATGCCATAAATTTATTGTCACAATAACATCAAGGACACCAGTAACATGGGTGAGCGCCATCATGTCATGGATGCCTCAATATATCAATAAGTGCCACCAGTATGTAAAGCACTGCATTTTGCCAAGGGGGTGGACCTTCACGCCACAGATACCCGCATTATGCCAAGAACTGACATCTTTAGCCAAAGCAGCATTTTACCAACAGCAAGTACAAAGCTCATAAATACTCACATGCATACATAAGCTCAAATACATATACACCCCAAGAAAAACATTTCGTATGCTTCAATTCTGCTGGTATGGCTGCTTCACTACTCCCTCAGCCTCAAGACACCAGTAACATTTCCGAGAACATTGCGAGTCCTGCTTCACCAATAGAGTGAGACCAAGAGAGGCAGACCAGTCTGAATCCAGTGCGGTCAAGGACAATGTTAGCGTAAATCTGGGACTGTCACTCACATTGGGACACTCATGCACATCACTCTGCTGAGGAGCCGTGGACTGAGTTTTCTGGCCCTAGCTCTCAGTTACAGAGCTGTTCATCAGCACTCTAAACCCATAGGAAACAGTGCATATCTGATGGGTGGACTTCTATTCAATCAGATATGCATGGTTTGCATTTTTCCACTGTCATTGCAGTTATGCAGTAGAAGCAACATTGCACAGAATGTGACCATCAAAGTAAAGAGTAGATAAAGAAAAGAGGTGGGGTTGGAGCACTGCGAAAAACACCTTCATGTTTGAGCTGTCCCTATTTTAGTCATATGCTTAATAATGACTTCATTTACTGATATTAAAATAACCATGGGATGTAGTCATCTAGTGAAGAGGCTGATAAGGAATGGTACAATTGGTAACTCAAGTCTACTTAATAGACTTCGATGCAAATGTTCTCTAACAAAATATTGTAACAAAATAACAACCAAATTCCAGGTTACGTCTTATCCAAAATGTACCAGGTACTGCAAAGAAACGTATAACTAGTTCTACAGTCAGTAACATCCGCTATTAGACCCACGTCTGTTTATAAAATTGCTTTCCATTAGAGAATTAAAGATAAGTTTATGAAATTGTAAAAAGTGAAGGCAGTATCCATCACAAACAACAAATTAGAGACAAGCCGCGTGTTACCAACACTGCCATGCCTCAGTTTCAGTAATGTTTGTGCAGGAGATCTCACGCCTACAGCACTCATTAAAAACCAAACCTCCTCCATTTCTCAACATCCTATAGATGTCTCCACTAAATGCTGTGAAGAATTCGCTAAATTCTTCTCAGACTAAAAAACAAAAATAACAAACATTGAAGTCTTATTGGTCCCCCTCCCCTCTTCTCCTTCCACTAAAAACCCCATCTCTAACAATGGCTTCCCACATGCCCCTCCCCACAAACTAATGACGACCTCTACAACTCCACTCTCTCAGAACACCAACTCTATCGTCAATCACCTTCATCCAAAGGACAATGCAATCTGGTCCCAATTTGAATATCTATCTGAAAAGGAAGTATGTGAAATACTATCATCCATGTAGCCAACTTCCCACCTCTCTAACCCTTTTCCCTACTCTCTTGTTAAAAATCTCAGACACATCTTTATCCCATCCTGGGCCAATATCATCAACTTCTCCGTATAAGGGGCTCCATGTTGGATTCTCTCAAACTTGGCCAAATAATTCCCATTAAAATGTTCAATGCTAACCCCAACAACCTTGACAATTGCAGACCCATTACTAACCTCCCCCTACATGCGAAAACCATCAAAAAATGTGTTCTCTCTCAATTAAACAATCACATTGAGAAATTCAACTTACACAATACATTCCAAACCAGATTCAGTAAAGTCTGTAGCACAAAGACTGCAATCCTGAATATCACTGATGACCTACATAGATTCCTCGATGAGGGAGAAGCCGGTCTCCCAATCTTCCTGGACATCTCAGGGGCCTTTGATACCGTCAACCACAGCATTTTTCTTAACACCCTCTACCAACGTGCTGGCATCATCTGTACCGTCCTACAACCTAACCTAATCAAACTAAACAATTCCACATTGCCAGCAACAAAAGTCACAACTTCTTCACAAAAAGGAGCTTTAGAGGGAATAACTAAAGGCAGATCACCCTCCACCCAACAATCATTTAATCAACACAGACCAGGCTTATGAAGGGGCAACATTAAATGTATACAATGGACAAGGGGTTAAGGGGGCATCTACCTCCACCCAACCACTGATAACTTTTTCAGTCTAAACCCTTCCTAGGTGCCAAAAATATTCAAATACACAGTAAGGCGAATATAAAGCACATCAAAAGTGAGTGAAAGAGTAAAATGTAAAATGTAAATTGATACTTGTATAGCGCACTACTCACCCACAAGGGTCTCAAGGCGCTTGTACGAATACCGCTGTGGAACCCATCCTGGCTTTCCCTGTGCGGTGTCCACTCCTGGGCACCCCCAAGGTGGAGGCCAGGCATCCTTAGCGTTGTGGGGGCCATTGTGGAGATTAAGCAAGCTATTGCCCAGAGTTGCAGAGTGGGACTCCATTATTGGAATAGGCACCGAGGCGAGAAATATCAGGTCCGTGGAATTTTGAGCCCAAGACCCGCCGAGGCGGGGAATCGAACCCTGGTCCAGGACTAGTCCTCTGCATCAGGGTCTGCCGCTCTAACCATTGAGCCACACTTCTCCACAAAGAGTGAGAAAGCACCTCACATGCGCTACACCAGAGGAGCTACTGGCAGGTTCTCACCAGCATGCCCACATCTATCATCATCAGTTGCTTTCTCACTGAGAATAAAGAATTTGTGTCTAGTAAAGAGACAAGAAAAGTGAAAGACTAGAAGTGAACGTATCCAAAACAGAAACCCTTTTATTCTACAGCGACGCACGCCAGACTTGTGTATGTCAAAACCCACAAACAAATAATTCTGTAACACTGTATAAAACATTTCTAACTTTGGTTGAATTTTCCATAACATTTACCATAACTAACACACACACGCACGCACGCGCACACCCACGCACGCCCGCACGCACACACAAAAGATTAGATCCTTTCTATTAAGATCTGTGTATATTCCCAAGGCAAATCACTGCTTGCTTAAGCCTACGTAATGATTTTGAAAACATAGTAGCAAAGGACAAAACATGCAGTGCTTGAAAATGAAATATATTCAGTCCAATTCTTGTATGTCTTTATTATTGACTATTTTAGGATATATTTTTTATTCTATTAGGATTGCTTACAATTCTTTAGTTTAGCTGTTCCCCAACCCCTCTATGGGGCAGAGGTGCCGCCAGTTTCGCGAGGCAGGTGAACTGCCAAGTGATGGTGGTGGTTCACCTCACCTACTTTGCAAAACTTAAAATGATGTCCTAAGTATAGCTTCAGCTGAGATGCACTTGGAACATCAAAGGCATGGGGAATAGGGATGCAGGAGGACAGTGGCATCTCTGCACAGCAAGGAAGATTCCCCAATTTAGTTTTATGTTTATGGAAATCTGGGATAGTTGTGAGATCACAAAGTATGTATTTAACTAAGGAAGTGCATCATAGTGCTGCAAAACTGTCAGTGGAAAGCCTAGGAATTGTATCAGGAGTGACTAGATCAGCAATAACAGGCAGGGTTAGCCTTTAACAATTCATATTAGACTGTCTCCACATTGATCAGAAGAAGAGAAAGGAAGTCCATGCCTGCTGCACTGCCGAATTCCTGTTTGCCAGAAATGATGAATTATTTGTCCCTAGCTCTGGAACCACCATCTCAGGGCCGGCTTTAGCTCTGGTGGCATCCAGTGCGACAATCACTTCTGGCGCCCCAGGTCCCATGACCAAATCCTCGATTTCTTTCCCTACCACCTGTAAAAGTGCCCCTCATCTCTCCTATCATAAGATATTGCTAAACACATCGCCGCCCCTGAAGTCACATGCAAAAACAACAGTTGATGGACAGAATGCAGAACAATGTCATACATTCACCCCAGTACAGAGATCTGGGCCTAAATCCATTGTTTTTTGCTCACCATGCCATTCCAGTTTGAACCCAGCCATATGCAAATCAGTCTTGACCCTGTGCCTCATGGGAACAGTCCAGTCCGAACTGCCAAGCCATGTCTTCCCTGGACCGGAATCAATCATCCTAGGACAGATTTCTGGCTATCAGCTGTCATCAGCCAGGATGGCTTGACATTAGTGATGTGGAGAGCACGGGACTCACGTCTGAGCATACCCGTCCCACTCGGGTTGACAAATCCAAAAACAACAGTTGATGGACAGAATGCAGAACAATGTCATACATTCACCCCAGTACAAAGATCTGGGCCTAAATCCATCGTTTGTTTGCACTTCAAACCACCCCAGTTCAGACATGGCCATATGCAAATCAGCCCTGACCCTGTAGCTCATGGGAACAGTCCAGTCCGAACTGCCAAGCCATGTCTTCCCTGGACCGGGATCAAGCATCCTAGGACCGGTTTCTGGCTATCAGCCATCATCAGGCAGGATAGCTTGACTCCAGTCTGAAAATGGTCATAGGATGCTTGTTTCCAGTCCATCGAGGACCTGGCTTGGCAGTTCGGGCTGGACTGTTCCCATGGGGCACAGGGTCAAGACTGATTTGCATATGGCTGGGTTCAAACTGGAATGGCATGGTGAGCAAAAAAACTATGGATTTAGGCCCAGATCTCTGTACTGGGGTGAATGTATGACATTGTTCTGCATTTTGTCCATCAACTGTTGTTTTTGCAATTGTCGCCCCAGAAGTCACAGCGCCCCCCTCCACAGGTCGGGGCCACGAGCGGCCGCACCAGTCAGTTCTGAAGAGCTATGAAGATGCCAATCTTCTGTTAATCGTCTCCTATCTCTACTTAGCACTGTTTTTGGCCATGATGTGTTGGCTGATAAGTGCCAAGTTGCTTCTAGGTAATAATTCAAGCTCAATAAATGAATGGAATAGAGTAACTATTTACTGCAGTGCTGAAATTTCTGCTTCCAAAATTTTCTTCAGGACTGATTAAGTCAGTCTCCTCTGGTACGACTAGACTAAAGAGGATTATGGCACCACCAGTGAAGAATCCGTTTCCATGTGGCGGGTGCTTCTTGAGGCTGAAGAAAGCATGAAGCAATGAAGAAGAGAACTCTATCTTTATCAGAGAATTCCATTTGACCTGCTGGTACTGGACATTTTTTTATGGGCTTGGGAATTAAGTTATGGGAATCTACCTGGAAGAAGGGGCCTAGAACATGAGGAGTCCGCCTTGTATGGGATGTTTATTCAAGTTAGCACTGCAGACTCGCTGTTTTTCCCTTTTTAAAGTAAAGTTTAAGGCTAAGACAGGCACACTATCATTGTACCAAAACATGAGAGACCCTTACCAGCTACAACTTTTAGGTTTGCCCCAGTGAAGACATACTCCAAAACCGCATCTAGGTTTAAAGGCAAAAAAGTTCTGCAGAAAAAAACACCAACTGTATTTACTTGTGGAGCAACCACTGAGAGTGACAAGGCCCCCCTGTCATTTTATCAGGTGGACAATTTTTTTCAGTGACTAGTATGTTTAAAGAATTGTATTGACCTGCAGGTGCCCACAAAATAAGATCAGCATTGGGGCTGATCTTATTTAGGAGCGATGGCAAGAAGTTTGAAATCAGGAGGTAAAGTAGAGGCTACGAACTGCTAGTTTCTTATACCCATTAGGCCCTGCTTTTAGAAATATATCACATTTATAGACAAGCCGCTTTGTAGTTCCAAAGTCATATTTTTTTAACTTGTATTTAAATGCTTAAATAAAAAACTTTACTAATACAGAGACCACTCCTAAATTTAAAAAAAAGCAATATTTTAATTCACAAATATAACATTTGTTGATTTTTATATTTTTAACTTATGTTGCAGTCTAAGCTAAGAGCGTTATGCCCCAAACTCCTTTCCTCAGGGGCTTTAAAGCATACATGTAAAAACAAACAAATGCATCAAGTTGAACTTGAACCCAGCAGTAACAATTGAAAAGCTGTACTAACATGAAATTTCAAGATGTGCACTCAATTGTGAAATTTGACAATTGTTTGTATTTTGTGTACATGTTGCATTATCATAACTTTGCTCCCTGTTGGCGGTATGCATACCTTACAATCAACCACCCACTGCAAAGTTCATACCTTACAATCAACCACCCACTATAAAGTTCCATTGCTAAGTAACACTTTGGGAAGGCAATGTTGAACACAAAACCATGACACTATGTCCTAAAAGTATACTAGAAATGAAGAGTAAATAGACCCAAACCACCTGTTGCTCCGACCGGAGCAGTGTTGGTATTGATAATGAAATCTTAATCAGTGCCAATCTAGTTGTGCAATCCAATGTAAAACTCTTTAAAGTGTAAAGCCAATGTATCTGAAAAACCAAGTGATTTTAACTTACAGATAAACACTGTTATCAATGCATTCCGTATTTAGCTGAAAAGAAACTGTAGTAAATCTGTATTAAAGCATGAATCATACTTTGAATATAGATGTTCAACAAGAGGTAGATTCTGTTAACATATCACTGCTCGAAACAAGGAACCTCCCGATGAGGCCTCGCAAAACTTATCCAATCTTCCCGATCTGGTAAGTAACCGCAACAGAAAGTAAGAAGCCAGGGCCCGATTTACAAAAGTAATCTGAGACTAAATCCTAACTTTACTACTCCTAAATGCGCTTTGTGAATACCGAAAGTTGTAAAGTTAGGATTTTGTCTCAGATTACTTTGATGAATCGGGCCCTCAGATCACTTAAATGGCAGTCTTGGCCTTAAAATACAGAACTGCATACCAACGTGATGATAGCTCGGTATACAACCTTTACAACGCAACTTTTACCACGACCTACCATTACCACGCATTTTTTACAACGCAGGATCCATTACAGCGCATACCATTACCACGCATGTATTTACAACGCAGGTACTTTTACAACGCATACCATTACAACGTAAGTATTGGTAAGTATATTATTATATTAAAAATATTATTTGGGTTTTTGGGTAAAGGGGTATTTTTAGGGTTCAGGGTCAGTTTTCAGTTTTTTGGGTAAAGGGGTATTTTTAGGGTTCAGGGTCAGTTTTCAGTTTTTGGGTAAAGGGGTATTTTTAGGGTTCAGGGTCAGTTTTCAGTTTTTGGGTAACGGGGTATTTTTAGGGTTTAGGGTCAGTTTTCAGTTTTTGGGTAAAGGGGTATTTTTAGGGTTTAGGGTCAGTTTTCAGTTTTTGGGTAAAAGGGTATTTTTAGGGTTCAGGGTCAGTTTTCAGTTTTTTGGATAAAGGGGTATTTTTAGGGTTCAGGGTCAGTTTTCAGTTTTTGGGTAAAGGGGTATTTTTAGGGTTCAGGGTCAGTTTTCAGTTTTTGGGTAAAGGGGTATTTTTAGGGTTCAGGGTCAGTTTTCAGTTTTTGGGTAAAGGGGTATTTTTAGGGTTCAGGGTCAGTTTTCAGTTTTTGGGTAAAGGGGTATTTTTAGGGTTCAGGGTCAGTTTTCAGTTTTTGGGTAAAGGGGTATTTTTAGGGTTCAGGGTCAGTTTTGGGTTTTTGGGTAAAGGGGTATTTTTAGGGTTAAGGGTCAGTTTTGGGATTTTGGGTAAAGGGGTATTTTTAGGGTTTAGGGACAGTTTTGGGTTTTTGGGTAAAGGGGTATTTTTAGGGTTTAGGGTCAGTTTTGGGTTTTTGGGTAAAGGGGTATTTTTAGGGTTCAGGGTCAGTTTTGGGTTTTTGGGTAAAAGGGTACAGGGTAAAAATTAAATATAATTACATTTAAATTACATTAAATTAAATTGATTAAATTAAATTAAATTAAATTAAATTACATTACATTATATTAATATTTAATTATATTAATATTAAATTTAATTAATTAATTAAATTAAATTAAATTACATTATATTAATTTTAATTAAATTAAATTTAAAAAAATATTATATACTTACCAATACTTACGTTGTAATTGTATGAGTTGTAAAGGTATATGCCTTGTAAATACATGCGTGGTAATGGTACTTCGTTGTAATGGATTCTGCGTTGTAAAAATTGCGTGGTAATGGTAGGCGTGGTAAAAGTATGCGTTGTAACGTCATACATCCGATAGCTCACCTCTTAATCGTATGTGTCAAGGAATCTACTCTCGTCTCGAATGTGACAGAGCACGGGTTCACCTGCCCAGAATTTACCATACTCACCTGGGCCCATAAAAACATACACACTTTAAACAGGTACACCTACGCTAAACCAGTGATTTAATTCTAACTTTTTAGGACTTATACCTTGACTTACCAATCCTTGTCACCGGTACCTAGAGTCCTAAGGGATCAAGGGAGTTAGCAAGAAAATCTGTAGTAAATAAACATTTGCACTCATAAATAACCACAGACTCGGGAAAGATTTAAACGCTTTATCTAAATATTTTCTTAAATGTTAGTGTCCATACTAAATCAATCAGAGCTTGATCAATTTGAAAGAATAGAATCAAAGTAAAATGATGCAGAAATATTATGAGACTTTCTTTAAGCATTGAAACATAGGAAGGGTAAGAATAGGGGAACAGCACAATGACATATCCACACAACTTTTATATTTACCTAGAATGGTGTGAAGACCAACCCTGGCCACGGGCTGGGATAAAGGACAGGACCCCCGGTAGTGCAAGTGCCAACAGGAGAGAACAGGTGCAGACCAGAATCAGGATCAGTACGGACCAAATTGGATCAGGAAAGGACCACCGCAGGTCAGGATCGGCACCCACAGCTAAAGTGCAACACCAGCGTCACACCCTTCTCTGCAGCTAACAGTCGGACCCCGATTGGGTTAGCGAATCTTCTCCCTCAGGAAACCCTGATTAGGTTATCAAACTCCTTCGCAGAACCCCGATTGGGTTATCGATTCTTCTGACAGAGTGCTCCGCCAGCACCTCTGCTCCCGAATCTTCTGACGGAGTGCTCCGCCAGCATCTCTGCTCTCGATCGCCTATTGAGTGCGTTGGGTCAGTGACAGGTCAGCTATTCGGATAAGTCGGACAATCTAACTAGCTAAGCCTACCTTAGTTATACCATTTTCCAGGGCAGTATACCACCCCCCAATGTTGCAAATGTGTGTATTCCCTCAATTTGATTGGTGACAAGACAAGGAGAGGTAATCACACCATACCAGTTATGAGGTCATGCTCTTCAATATTCAGATCAATGTTCCCGCCCAATATTTTAATTTTCCCATGCACTTTTATTCCACCCGGCAGTGAATGTATCAATAAGAATTACAATGTAATATAACAATTTGTTCAGCTTCCTTCCAAAGGGTCAGAAGGTAAGGTTCCCATGAGCATCTTCTATCAAGTCAGGAGTTGGCAGGAATTTAATGCCATGGCTTGTAGACTCGGGTGAATTCGGCGCATGCTCAGTTTCAGGACCCAAGATGGAGCAATATTGTTCCTGAACATGAGCTAATAACAAAGTCAAAGAAAAACAGTTTTAGAACAAAGAATAAATGAATGCACTGTATACCACTTCTCTACTCTATTCCCATTACTTTATTTTAACCACAGCATTACGGATTAGGCAGAACAAACAACTTAGTAAAAGCAGCAATTAAAGCTTTAGCGCATGAGAACATAGAACAGCCATCTTTAGCTCTAGTGCGCAGAAGCAAAGTTTTCCCACCAAGCAATAACTACGTCATGTCACGTGAGTATGACAGACGCATGCGCAGAAAAGTTCCCACGTTGTGGCGGCCATTTTGGGTTAATCAAGTTAGGTTTAGTAAAAGCACATATGCAAGCTTCCCCAGCTTACTAGAAATGTTGTGTTTTGCATTGTTAATAAGACAAAACGTGTTTATTAGTGTATTACAGTTTATTTCGAGAGGGCTGATTACAAGCAAGTCTCTTTACGAGTGAAATCTTGCTCCATCAAATGTACAAAGTATAAGACGATCACACAATTGTGAAATATTTCCAGTAGGGACATTGTTTATAGTTCCTGGACATAAAAACAGAGTGCAGGAGGGTCAGTTATGAGTCGTATCAGAAGAGGGCTACCTAGAGACAGCCCCAGTTTTGTCAGCCTTTATTTAAGAACGTCCAAAGCTCCACAAGATGCTACGATGATTTTACCATTCTAAAACATTCAAAACCTGTATCAGGGGCAAACCGATGCAAGCCTTGAAAAACACAAAAAATTAACCAGCCAATTTGAGGCTGCCTGGTGAGAAATACTGCCTTTAAAATCAACAATTGTGGAAGTCAGCCAAGTTAATGCAAAATAAAACTTGCACGAGGGTTACAGATGCATTTGCCCAATGTTTGTGAAAGTACAACCACCTTACCTACCCCGAGGAATTTCAAGCTGGAGCATAATTTTTGCAACTATCTTCAGGGTTACCAAATTACCCGATAAATCAAGCACAACACTTTTCCAGTCCTGGACTTTACTTTGACAAATCACTGTTTTCAGGTGAGTTTATTCAATTGGCTCAGTTGAACTAAAACTGAACTATAACTGCTGCTGGGCCGCTGATGATTTTCCTGATATTAAAACAAACATTGCCTGCAGCAGGCTCAATTCCATGTAGTCTTCTAACTCTTGAAAAACACTTATACAGCACATCGTAACAAGTTCAAAACTGCCTCAATTTGCAACCTGGGGCACTTTTTTAAACTATTTAATTCTGTAATTGGGGCCACTTTTATTTTGGAGCCTGGGATTATATCATGCCCCTGTCCAACCCTATCCCGGGAATAAAAAAGAAGCGTTGAGTAGAAATATCTTGTTTCGCTGTACCAACTAACTATAGTAGACACAATGATGCTGAATAGGACTGCAGCAGAGGAAATGCTTGCAGAGACTTCCTGGCTTTAAATATTAACAAACCCTTTGGCTGCAGTCTAAAACGTGGGCCCAATCTGAATTAGCATTTATGTTTGAATTGGGGGTCTATGGTTGGCACAGGTAGGTACTTGTGACAAGCAGGGACCCTCTCCTCTAGTCAGGGCAAGGGAATTACGCTCTTACAATAACCCCTGCTGACCCTCTAGGCGGCATGGCGCAAGCAGTCAAGGCTTATTTCCGAGGCGATGTAAGTTAAGCAGTTGTGACCATATACAGTAACCCAGTGACAACACTACAAATGGACACCACACAGGTTTTATATCAAAAATAAGTTATACTTTATATAGAGTTACCACAAGACCAATAAACGACAAAAAGAATCCACAGTACTATCACATTTCAAGAGTTCAGGTTTAAAAAGCTTAATTCAAGGTTCTATGCAAGTCGGTAGCCTTGTCCGGATACACCGTTGCTGGAAAGAACACAGTGTCTAACAAATCCAGCGGACCGCGGTGGTCCGGGACCATTCAAATGTCGACAGACTCAGTCACAGTACCTTTTCCTTGAGGAGGCCGGCACAGATGTGCGAGCCGGTTCCGGGGTTCGTCGCGGTGTAGAAAAAGAAAGCGTTGCAGGTCACGGTGTCCTTCCAGTCGCGGTACAGGCTATGGCTTGTTGACCGCGTCAGGACGGAGTCGGTGAGCGCAGAGCTTGCGTTGTTCGAGGCGGACGTTGCTTGGTGCGGTGCCTCCAGGACACCGGGCCGGTCGTGAGAGTCGGTCACAGCTCCCTGCCTCTGTAGCCACTGGAACAGCAGCAATTCACAAAGGCTGGTGAAGTCCACTGGTCCTGGGACTTCGTCGGGGGCAAAAGAAAAGTCCACAAAGTCTTTCTCCTCCCTTTGGCAGCAAGGCAACCACTGCAGGCCAATCCCCCAAGCAGCACTTCAGCTTGGGAATAGTCTCTCCTCAGTTTCTTCAGGTTCCTTCTCCTCAGCAGAGGTTTTGTCTTGTCAGTTCCAGGAGTGATCTAATTTCATGGGCTCAGGGTCCCAATGCTTATACCCCCAAATCCTTTGTTCTCTGAGGGGAGAGGGGCCTGTGCCCAGTTCAAGCCAGTTCTGAAGTACCCTGTTTACCAGACTTCTCCTTTCCTTTCACCACGCAGGGCAGGCACATCTGACGCCCCACAGATGGTGGAGCCAGCATTGTGGAAGGCAAGTACAGTCCAGGAGCACTTTGTTGACAGTCTTCCTTCTCTTCTTTCAGTGTGCAGGGCAGAAACATCAGACGCACCACAGGGGGTGGAGCCAGCACTGTGGGAGGCGGGCACAGTCCTATTTAGGTCCCAGGTGCAACTCCTGCCTCCCATCTAGATGCAGATCTCCCTATCCGCCGCTGAGCTGCCCCAGCCTGTCTCTTGGAATTCCCCAGCCCTGTCACACACAAACCCAGACAAGGAATATACAACCTAGCAGAGGCGGGCTCAAATGGTTAGGCAAGCAAATACCTACTTTCTAAAAGTGGTATTTGCAAACACAGAATATTAAAATATACTATACTAAAATATGTTTTTTATCATTCTGAGTCCAGGCATACTAAACTCGAATTTCTACCATGTTCTCTGAGTCTGCTAGGATTATAAACATGTAACAACCCAGCAGCCCATTCTAGCCTATGGAGAACAGGTAGCCTTGCAATAGTGAAAAACGAAAATGGCTGTAATTCACTATTAGGACATGCCACACACATCAGGGCTTGTCCTACCTTATACTTACAATGCACCCTGCCTTTGGGCCTACCATAGGGGTGACTAATATGAAGAAAAGGCAAGGTTTAGGGACTGGCAAGTTGGTGCACTTGCCCAGTCAGCATGACAGTACCAGACTCCACGCAGGCTCTGCAATGGCCGACCTTAGACACGTTTTACAAGGCCGCTTCTGTGGGTGGCACAACCAGTGCTGCAAGCCCACTAGCAGCATTTGGATTTAAACGCCCTGGGCACACTCAGTGCATTGTACTAGGGTCTGACAAGTAAACCAAATATCCAATCATGGAACCACTAATCAATACATACATTAATTTACAGTAGGGAGAGCATATGCACTTTAGCACTGATCAGCAGTGGTAAAGTGCCCAGAGTCATAATATAGTCAACAACAGGTCAGAAAAAAGATAGGAGGGAGGCAAAAAGTTCAGGGATGACCCTGAAAAAAGGGCCAAGTCCAACAATTCAGAACAATGGTACATGGTTGCTCGCCTATTTGAGATTCCAATATGATCAAACAATTTAACTGTCTGTTCGGGGATGCTGCTAAAGACTAATCGAAAATTAAGTGCGGAGCGCCAGGTGTTCTCGGATGAGTCGGCCTCTTATCTGAACTTGGGGTGGTTCTCTGGAGTCTATACTGTAATATTATCTAACATACGTTGTATGAACATTGCTGAGTCTGCACTGTAATATAACTTAACATACGTTGTATGAACATTGCTGAGTCTGCATGTGTCTCTGGGTTGCATAAGAAAAACAGCATTTTTCGAAAGGTGCCATTTTTAGAATTGCCATGTAGTATCCGACTTTACATAAGTTGGGATTTTAAAATTTGATTCCAGAGACACCAGACCTGGAGGTTTTATCTCTTCCCAATTGGAGTTTACACTTCTAAAAGGTAGTAAAGTGATCCCAATGTTATCCTATGGGAGAAATAGGCCTTGCAGTAGTGAAAAACAGATTTGAGAGTTTTACACTACCAGGACATGTAAAACGTAAAAGTACATGTCCTATATTTTTTAAACATACTGCACCCTGCCCTTTGCCTATCCAGGGCCTACCTTAGAGGTGGCATATGTAGTAAAAAGGAGGGCTTATTGTTAGATGATCTAATGATGAATAAATGATCATAGTTACATCATCTTAGTAATTGTCAGTTTGGAATACCTGCACACAGCATGTAATATTTGACGCACGAGAATAGTGTTAGCAAGCTATAGCACTAGATTAACTAATGCCACTTGGCATATTACATTGCACGTATCATTACTGCTATGTTTATTATTGATCAATTTGATAATTACCTTAAAGTTAAACTGTGCATTTTAATTAATTCTTGCACTTGCAATTTAATTTACTGCTTTAGATTATTATGTCTGTGCAGTCTGTTTTCTACGAAAAGTTAAGACACTGTTAACATTAAATGCATTATGTTTTCTATGTCTATGGATCTTACAGGAAATGCTTTTAAGCTCATCTTCACTTCCGGGTCACTGTATGACTTTTTGACAAAGACTGTGTTGTTGAAACGCGTCAAAGTCAATAAATACGAACTTTGCCACTACTTGTAAATCCTGAGTGCAACTTTTCTTGAGCTGCAGCAGCACAGCGCGAGGCGATTGAAGTATCACAGCAGGTCCAGCGCCCGCCTGTCAGCACCGACCCCGACTGGTGGATGAAATCGGAAGAAAGGCTGGACTTTGTTTGAAACCTTTCCTTCACCCGATTCCTGCCGCCGTCTTGCATTTTGGTGAGTTTCTCCCCATTGGATTTTGCCATCCAGTAAAACACGGAGGAAGTCTTCATGGGATAGCAGCAGGCATGGAGGACTTCCGGCTGGAGGATTTCGTCACCCGCAGCTACCCGTTTTGAACCCCGGTATGAATAAGGCATTTCGACAAACAGAGGAAACAGCAGGAGTTCCTCTGACCGGACCAAAGCAGCTGCGCCCGGGTCTGTGACACAGAGGGGTATTTCATTTGGTGGTGTAAAACGGACGGGGACACAGGAGGCAGGGCACAACAATTGGTGACTCCGTTGTGTGTGAGCAATGTGCGAATCAATCCGGGTGAGATTGGTCGAGGCAAAGACACTGTTCACGGGAACAGATACAGACAACCGGGTAGCACCCGTGAGGAAGCAGGGCGTGGAAGCTGGTGGTGACAAGACCCTGAAGCAAGAGTTGTACAGATTGGAAAAATTGTGCAAAAAGAAAATAAATCGTAGTTGGGAAGTAATATCACTGGATAACTACATTGAATTGGGGCGAGTCCCGAGGGGACTGCGAATCCTGGTGACCCCCACTTATCAAAACCCCAACCCAAAGCTATTAGAGGAATGGTCGGGTCTAATGGCAACAACATGCAAACAGATGCTGGGTCTTCCATCAAAGCTTGAAGAAGAACTGAAACAGCTACGGGATGCCTTGAGCAAACTACCAAATCAAGAGGAGATTGCTACCTTCACTAAGGAAATGGCGGTGAGGCTGACAAAATACGAAGACGGCATTAAAGCATGTAAGAGGTGGAAATTTATATGAGACCGCAATGATTATGCGCATGGGCGCATCCTCACTTTCAGTCGGAAGTACGACGCAATCAGGAAGGACTACAAAAGCATTGAACTACAGCGAGCTCAGGAATCGGAAACTTCTGTATCTAGCTCTGCTGCACCGTCTGATGAAGAGGACCGACCAGGAATCCAGGGATCTGAGAGAGGACCGTTCACCTCGTTGGAGGAATACCGTTTTGTGCAACTAAGCCTCAGTGCAAAGAAAAGACCTGCATGGGGAAGAGGAAAAGGAGGAGGCAGAGATCCAGGAAAGGAAGGAGTCGGAGAGGAGAGGAGAGGAAGGCCAGCGACAACGAAACACCACGGGGAGAGGCATCAGGCGATCCAAGAGGAACAAATGAAAGGTGAGCAAACTAATTTTTCCATTATAAACCTTTTCTCTCACATTGTTACTCCAGAAGAAAAATCGGTGTTGGGCCTTTCTTTCTGCACTACGGCCAATTTCGATTTTGCTAAAACACGGATCGATCTATTTCTCTTTCTGCATAAACTTAAACTATTACAGCTACATACCTTACGCAGTATTAGAGATGCTAGCATCACTACTGGGACAGTAAGCACTGATAACACGGTAGAGGAGGTGCTCTCCATTAGAGACATTGAGACTCTTGCCACTCTCAGAAAATATGAGATAGGCATAAAGAACTGGTCCACAGACTGCGACTTACTGATTTGCATGGATATGCAGGTCAGTAGGAAGTCGAGGAACGACTTTAAACCTAAGTCTAGGTTTAACCCGGTTACATTACACAATGGAATAGACACGTTCCACAAGACTATTCTGATGGATCTCTTGGAACTGTGGAAAACACAACAAGATAACTTTGCCAAAAATCTTACACCTGCACAAAAAATAGGACCTCAGTCCCTGAAACAAGCAACTACATTTGTGATAAAGCCATCAGACAAAGGGGGAAAAGTGGTCATGTGGGACATTAACAAATATAGAACAGAAGCTAAGTGGCAATTGGAATTCTCGGGTAGTTACCTGAGATCCAGTGCAGCAAGATACAACAAGACAATACAGGACTACCACAAGCTGCTTAAGGACTGGCAGGGATGGGATATGCTAAGTAGAAATGAATTTATTTTTCTATTTGTACAGAAACCAGTGATTTCTGTTTTCTACCTCCAGCCTAAAGTGCACAAACATCCAACTGATCCCCCGGGCAGGTCTATATTATCTGCCAATCAGAGCCTCTTGGAAAATACTTCTATTTACTTGGATTATTTCCTTTGCCCATATGTCTCGAACCTGCCGTCATACTGCAGGGATACAATGGATTTTTTGTCAAAAATACAGGAAATCCCATGGAAAGAATCATAGATTTGGCAACAATTGATGTTGTTGCCCTTTACACTTGTATAGAACATGACTTGGGCATAGAGACCTGCAAATACTATTTAAGGGATAGATCATAGACCGAGTATGTTTGATCACACTATGGTTTTGAAACAAATGTTACACTTCTGTCTTAACAACAATTGTTTTATTTTCGGGGACCAATGATACGAACAGTACACTGGTACGGCCATGGGAAGTTGCTTTTCTCCCAGCTACGCCTGTTTGTCCATGGGGTGGTGGGAGGCGGAGCACCTATGGCATGATGGAAATTTGATGTACCAGAATAACGTCATCCTGTGGACCCGTTACATAGATTACATTTTTCTTATATGGGACTGTCCACAGAATGCCCTTGACGATTTCATACAAGGTCTGTCTACCAACACCCTTAATCTAGCTTTCACTAGCAGAACGGACCCTACTACCATAGAATTTCTAGATGTACAGGTTGAGGCAAATGGAGGGACACTACATACCAGCCTGTATAGGAAACCTACGTCGGGTAACTGTATTTTGCACTCACATAGTCACCACCCTGTAGTTTTGAAGAGGAGCATCCCCTTTGGGGAACTGTTATGGGCCAAGCGAAACTGCAGCTCTCCTGAATCGTTTGAGAAGGAGGCTAAAAACACGCAGGGTCGTTTTAAAAGCAGCGGCAATACAGGTAGAACCATTAGAGCAGCTGCAGACAAGGCGAGCACCAGAGACAGGAATAGTTTTTTAGTCCCTAAAATGAAAGAGACAGGAAAACAAGAAATAAGACTGATCACCACTTTTAATCATGCATCACAACATAGTGTGTAAACATTGGCACATTATTAAGAGTGATGTGTTAATAGGGAAACTGGTCAGTCCAACGCCACATGTGACATACAGGAAATGTCAGTCTCTTAAAGACATGTTGGTGCATAGTCACCTCTCTGTAAAGAAAAAAACACCACACACATGGTTGAGGGAACTCCCAGGTTTTCATAAATGTGGGAGATGCAAAGCCTGTAACAGCAGTACTAATGTGAAAACCTTCAAACTCCCGAATGGTAAAACAGGTAAAATATGCAGTTTCATCAATTTCAACACGGAATTTATTTGTTGTTTACGTTTTAACCTGTGTTTGTGGCTTACGCTATGTGGGAAGCACTATCTTTCCAGTGAAGAAGCGCATTCTAGAAAATCTGCGCGCAGTCAGGAATGGCGACATGTCTTATGCAATAGCAAAACATTGTGATCTAATGCATGCTAATATCAAGGACATCAGCACTAAAATTACCTATTTTGGAATTGACAGGGTCCTTCTTTCTGCAAGAGGAGGAGATCGGGAACGTCATCTGCAGCGCCTGGAATCGGAGTATATTATCAAGCTTCGCAGCAAGACCCCGGGAGGCCTGAACCATGAGGAGGATCTTTATGTACACCTAGGTTAGGTTGTCCGCTGCATAATTGTTTAGTGTTGATATCACCTTCAACATGATGCCGCATGACTACCCTGATCCCCTGTTCGGCACATATACATATTAAACAAACTTGAATCTATTTGTACCCCTGATGGCCATTGCGGTAGGAGAGGTTGCTCCACCTTTGAGCACTGGCTAATGTGTTCTGTCCCCTTTCTCCGCACCGTTGTAAATATATATCCTTAGTGTGTGTTCACTCACCCACTTCCCTTAATATGACCCAGTGAGGAATAGACACAGTGACTTCTATGAGTACCTTCCTGTTCCCAACATTGCCGTAGTTCCAAACTAAGAACTCTGGCACTGGCCATTGATTTGTGACACATTAGTAATTGTCAGTTTGGAATACCTGCACACAGCATGTAATATTCGATGCACGAGAAAAGTGTTAGCAAGCTGTAGCACTATATTGACTAATGCCACTTGCATTGCACGTATCATTACTGTTATGTTTATTATTTATCAATTTGATAATTACCTTAAAGTTAAACTGTGCATTTTAATTAATTCTTGCACTTGCAATTTAATTTACTGCTTTAGATTATTATGTCTGTGCAGTCTGTTTTCTATGAAAAGTTAAGACAAGTTTAACATTAAATAAATTATGTTTTCTATGTCTATGGATCTTACAGGAAATGCTTTTAAGCTCACCTTCACTTACAGGTCACTGTATGACTTTTTGACAAAGACTGTGTTGTTGAAATGCGTCAAAGTCAATAAATACGAACTTTGCCACTAATTGTAAATCCTGAGTGCGACTTTTCTTGAGCTGCAGCAGCGCAGCGCGAGGCGATTTAAGCATCTTATCACTATGCGCGATTTAGTAAACTTGTAAAGATCGGGCTATTCCAAAATGCCTATGTTTAACTTGGATTTCAGTTGCTGCCTCTGGTTGCCTTCATGCCAAGAGACCTTATGGTGACCGTGCTATGTATAAATGGCCTATAACATAACATGACATAACATAACGTTTATACCTGCAAGAGGTTTAACTTGCCAGGTCGAAATGGTAGTTTAAAACTGCACAGACAGACTCTGCAGTGGCAGGCCTGAGACATGGTTAAGGAGCTACTTAAGTGGGTGGCACAATCAGTGCTGCAGGCACACTAGTAGTATTTCATTTACAGGCTCTGGACACGTAGTGCACATTACTAGGGACTTATAAATAAATTAAATATGCTAATTGGGTATGAGCTAATGTTACCATGTTTATAGGAGACAGCCTAGTTACCAGTGATAAAGTGCTTAGAGTCCTAGAGCCAACAAAAATTAGGTCAGAAAAAGAGGAGGAAGAAGTCAGAAAGTTTTGAGTGACCCTTAACAGAGGGGCATTTTGCAACAATAAATGCCAAACTAGCTTAGAAAAACAGAGTACATTTTTTATAAATTATTGGACACCAAAACTACAAAAATTCAAGCAGTCGAATCAGAGTTATGAATTTTTAAAGTGTTAATGCCTAAAAGATCAAAGCGCCAACAGCGGACATCTAGTCGCGCGAGACTGGGGCAAGGTCAAAAGTTGTGGCCTACGGTAAGGCCCAGTCTCCGCTTACCTTCAGAATTAGAAAAATCTTTCAATAAAATTAACTGTGAAGGTAAAGTTCAATGAGTCAATTTAGCTGGCTGTGTCCAAGGATGAGGAGTTCTAGTTGGGAAATCGCTGGACAAAGTTGCGGTGAAGATTTCTACATTCGTACTTAGGCTCTTTTGTGAAAGCTGAAAATCTCCAGTGGGACAAAGTGCAGACTGTAGTCATAGAGGACTCCACGAGGTTGGATATTCCTTCTGCAAAGAGCCACTGAAAAGCATTTGCTACTATGGAGAAGAGCGTAGTGGGAGATGGCACAAAGTCAGGCTGACCTCCGATGCACCTTGGGCACATCGGCAAGCAGGTTGTTCCTGGTCTCTTCTCGGTTCTCAGAGGTGTTCGTAGCCAAAACGTTTCTTAGTCCCAGGTTTTGGATTACAGCTAGCTGGGCACCTTTAGCACCACTTCCAAGGGTCCAGGACTGGAGGGGCATCACTTGGAGAGGCAGGACTCCTTCTGGGTGGGCCCAGGAGCGGGTTCCAGCTGGTTGAAGCTTTTTATTTATCTGAGGCTCAGTTTGGGAGACCAATCTACTAGCCTTTGGAGTCACTATGGAAGTCTGAGGTTCAAGAAGGAAAGCAGGTCACAAGAAGTAGGGTAGTCCTCTGAGAATGCAGGGCAGGATTCAGGCAGTAGTGCATTCCTCTTGGTGCAGCAGGGCAGTCCTCTGAAGTACACAACAGGCCACAATCAGCAGTCCTCTGAGATTTCTTTCACCAGTTCAGAAGTGAGGCTAAGACTGGGTCTGAGGGTCCTATTTTTATTCAGGAACCCTCAGTTAGCGGGAATAGCTTCCAGAGTTTACCCCTATAGAAGTGTCTGGAATTGCCTGCCTGCGTCCCTGGTCCCAGTCTGTATGCAGTCACAATAGGCTAGTGTGAAGTTCTTTGTGTGTGAGCTGAGGTGTCTAGGCTCAGGCAGTGTCTGTTAAGAAGAAGTAGGGCTGTGCACCGCTCCAACTCCCCCCCACATCCTGCAAATACTCAGTCCCTCTATTGTGCGGCTGTCTGGGAAGAATACACAAAAGCCAGTTGCAATCTACGCCTAGTCATGCAACCTAGGAAGTAGGCTGCAGGCACCAAATTGCTAGGACAATAAAATGCCAACTTTCTAAAAGTGCATTTTCAGAATTGTTCCTTAAAACCTGACTTTGCCATTAAAGCATGTTATAAATTACAATTCCATAGACACCAAATATGGCATTATTACCTGCTCTGAAACAAATGCTATCACTTATTAAATGAAATAAGGTAACCCAATGTTTTCCTATGGTAGATGCAGCCCTAAAGGACACCGATTTTAAATGGGTGTTCCTAGAAGCATGGATAAAACAGAAGACAGATATGACCAAATCTCTACATGTCCGGGAACAACGGTGGGTCTACTGCCTTCGATCATGGGAAATGGGTCTCAACGATGAGATCCCATGGTTACAGATGGAACGTTAAAATATTCACAATACTTTTTCCCACACTGTATCTGACTTGATGGCTGGCACCCCCCCCTTTTTTCCAACTACTCCATGTGTACAATTATGGTAATAACATCTGTCTAGCAGACACCACTTTTTGGATTAACATCAGATCAACGTCTTTTGTACTCCATTATGATCTTTCCCTGCAGGCATTCATGGACCCAATTGCTCAGCATACTTTCTTGCATAAAAACTATGTGTATACACATCCCTAATAGACTGCCTTATTTACATCTTTTTTCATGAATGTGGGTGACTTTATTCCTTCTCTACTTAATATTTAGGAATGCCGAATCCACTCATGGGCTGTTGTTCTATTTAACACACCTGTTTCTTTGCCACTTAACATAGTGTACTGATAGTATTTATGGCATACACTGGTTACCGAGACAGAACAGCACTCACAAGATCACAGGACAACGTGCCTCCATGCGCGGTTGGCTGGTAGCCCAGCATGATGCAATGTAGGACAGCACTCACGTGATGACTCGCCTCCACACGCAATTGGCTATTTTCACCCGTGTAGCTGCGTGGCACTGGCTATGCCTGACCCTCGCTAAGACCAACACACGTGGTCACCAACACGACCGGGCCATGAGCCTCCTTCTTACTGGCGGATAGGGGACGCACCCATGGGCAGACAGTTGCCCGTCTTTCAAACAACTACACTCGTCCGGACATCGGATCCCCTTATCCGGCTACGGGACACCTTGGAAAGCACTACAAGCAGGTGAGGCAGCGCAACAGCAGGCATTGAGTGGTGCATTTTGGGACACCGGATCTCACTACCTGGCAGGCACTTTTTCAATCACAGTGCTAATTTAGCGTCTCACTGTCCAATTAAGAACACTATAAACACTACGCTCTATTTACATTCAGTCAACGTCGGGAGGAAAGGAGCACACATCCAGGTGCCATCATGGGAGACGCACCTTGAGGCTTTAAGAGAATGTTTGGGGGCATTTCTGAATGAATGGGTGTGTTAACATGGGAGTACTTACAGGCTCCTAACGCTACGAGACTATCAGATTTGAAGTTTTAACTTGTGCTACTGTTTGTTTGTTGTTTTAGTTTTCAACCCCTCTAGAGTTTGACTACAGGGGTCTTCTATCGCTCTTCCTCCCATGGGGCATGTAGGCTCTTGTCCTAGGGTTTGACATGTGAGATAAAACCTCTCACATGTACCGTTTTCATACTCAAGTGTGCGCACAGATGAGTGTCACGTGTTACACATATAGCCACTCACTTTAAGAATTGTGCATGTGGTTGAATGACCCTTATAAAGTGACCCAGGTTATTCTCATTGTACATTGGTATATATTTTGTTTTTCAGGCTTAACGTGAAGCTATTCTATGGTGGAGTGTGACACAGGTCACCCCACTAAGTGGTACCTTCTCACCACAAGGTTGGTAAGAACAGAGCCCCCCTGTTTTAGGTCCTGATGAATGCTATGGACCCAACCGGGCCAAATGGCAGAAACATGTTGACCATACTCACCACGTGAGGGGACAAGAAATTCCTCATTATACCGTTCACTTGTTTTTTAATACTGTATAGCAGCCTGTCACACTAAAATTTAATTTGGTAACTATAATAGTTTTTAAATCTCACTCACTCTTCACGGGCCCCCACTTAGTTTAGAAGTGCATCCCTGTCGTTAGGTGTATGCCCGCCTTCTACCAAACCGAGCTTCTAGAGGGCGAGGGTTGCCGATGATGAAGCATGCCTCCTGGTGTGTGTGAGCCACCTTCACTTTTTGTGGGATGTCCACACTCACAATTTAATCCTTGAGCACCTCAGTCACTATACTGGGAGTGGCCCATTTTGTGTTGAACATTTGATGTTGGAGGCTGCCTGCTATTAGCTCTCCGTGCCTTTAGTTCCCACCCCCAGGATTCTCCCGGGGATAGTGTGGTTACATGATTTGTACAGCTGATGGCTGTGGGAACATAATTCGGGGCACACCTAACCAATAGTGGGTTATGTACTGATCACTGTGGATCAGATAGTAAGACATGTCTTGGAAACAAAGCCACACAAACTCATAGCATTTTGAGAGCCTCCCACATCCAGGTTGGGATGACTTACCTGCACCTACACCAAACATGGCTACTGAACTAACTTCGATGATGAAACAATTGCAGAAATACTTAGGGGCACCGTCTCTATTAGCTGAGATGGTTGTAGCACAAACAGTAAAAAACTCAGACTAGTGGGAGGCACTTTCAACTAAAAAGAAGGAACAGATTCACACAGCCCTACACGGGGCATTTGTGACGGACTACTTGCGGAAAAATAGCGCACCAAGGGGTCTCATTGTCACAAATGAGTCTAGATTGGTCCCTAATAACAAAGAATTTCGTACTGGTCATGCATCGCGTGGAAATGCACCAAAGACTGGCTGGTATTGATTAATAATATGGTCAGACAACTGGCAGATGCTCTCCTGATAGAGATCCAGCAAAATGAGAGCCAGCTCAAAACATCTGTGCATATCTCTGTGTTCAAAAAGAAACTTGAAGAAATTAATAATGACCACACAGAGTATAAAGAGTACTTAACTCATTTCAAATTCACTAAATTAAATTAAAGAGGGATGTGCAGAAATTTAGCCGGGAGACAGTCTACCCAGATATCACGGATGAATATTACGAGAAACCACCACAACCACAGATGGGCAAGAAACAACAGTGCTTCAGACCAACTCTGCAGAATTAGACATTCAGCTCTGGAGAGAGGAGTGACAGCAGCAGCGGTGAGAGTACTGGGGGCCAATATGGCAGACAACAGCAGAACTACTGTCAACCGATGATGCATCCACCAATGCCCCAGTTTGGATTCTGGCAGCAACCATACTATCCACCAGGTTTTGGCTTCCCACAAGGTCCACAGCCTTTTTTTATACAGGGGCAGGGGTAGAGGAAGACAAAAAAGGCAAAACACAAGAATACAATGGGAACACCAGACACCCAACACATTAGTGACCCGGAGTAAGGGGAAGGAGAACGGCCGACAACCAGCAGAGAGTAACAAACATCGTGAACCTCAGCGACCACACACTCACGAAGGATGAGGAGAGGGTCCTCTATAAAGGCCTGCGGTTCATCCTAACACCAACTAATGATCTAATGATCCAGTCACCCTGAACACAAAACTAGCTCAGTTTTTCAGGAAAATAAAACTCAGGAACCATTATGGGGATTCTAGAGATGAGCAGGACGACAATACCAATGTAGGCCTCAGAAAGAAATCTACACTTTTACATCCGACCCAAACCATCCTGTGCCATTAACAAGCACTTAAACAGGCAGGTTCTAAAGGAAGTGGAGGAGGTCGACTTTCAGAACGTAAAGGGCTTCCAGAACCTGACAAAGGGTGAATGCACGGCACTCCTGAGACTCAAGAACAATACAGATCTGGTCATCAAACCAGCGGACAAGGGGAGAGCCATTGTCCTGATGAACCAGATGATGTATCAAGAGGAATGCAATTGCTGCTCTCTGATACAAGTAGTTACAAAATATACCACAGCAATCCCACCACCCGTCTCATAAACAAGATCAAATGTATGATTGACGAAGGTCTCAACAACAATTGGATCACCAAACATGAGGCGGAATTCCTTATCAATGAAGACCCTAGAACCCAGAGGTTCTACACCCACCCAAAAATCCATAAGGACAAAGTGACCCCACCCGGAAGGCTGATAGTGTCAGGCATCGGTTCTATCTTGGAACCCTTATCGCAGTTTTGCGATTGGTTCCTAAGACCTATTGTGCAGAAATGACCCTCCTACCTTAGGGACACAAAAGACGTTCTATGCCTCTTGCGTGATCTGGAGAACAACACAACTGAGGACCTCTTTATCACAATGGATATAGAGGTGCTGTACACCAGCATCCCACAGAGACGCACTCTGGCCGCCGTGGAACAAATTCTACTTAATATGGATTGGGAATTCACCACCCCCCAGCATTTCATCATGGAGTGTACTGAGGTGGCACTGACAGAGAACTACTTTGAATTTGAAGATGGGATATACCACCAAATCAAAGGCACGTCCATGGGCAGTACTTTTCCTCCAAGCATGCCATGCCTTTACGTTCAACAGTTTGAGGAGGATCACATCTTCCATCAGAACAACCCATATGCGGCACATATGAAGACCTGGAAGCATTATATAGATGATGTGTTCATTGTGTGGCGCGGAAACGAAGAAGAAGCAACAGCATTAAGGAAGAACACCTGAAATGTACGCCCTCCATTTACAAAGACCACGCTGTTTTCTTAGATCTTGACATCACTATGTCAACCGAAGGCATCAGTACCAAGGTATACTACAAAACCACGGACAAAAATAGCCTGCTTCTTTACAAAAGCTACCACCCACAGGCTCTATGGCAGAATCTCCCTGTGGGACAATTTCTTCGGGTGCTCAGGAACTGTTCAAACATAGAAACCTACAATGATCAAGCAGAACAACTAGAGTAAAAGTTATCGATCGTCACTATCCTAGGAAAATGGTCAAGAAAGCAAAGAAGAGGGCCATAAATAATAATCGGGAGGCACTGCTAGAAAATACATCGAAAGAAAAAACAAACAGAATTGTGTGTGTGACTACATACACCCCAGAATCCTTCATACGGAGGAAATGGCACATTCTGAACAGTGCAAAGAAACAGTGGGAACCCCCCCGTGTTAACGTTCAGGAGAAACAGGAGTCTACAGGATGAGCTGGTGCATGCAAAAACACCACTTTAGGAGAGAAAACAACTTATGCTCCGGAATCATTGGGGACCCACAGGACACTATTTGTGTGGAGGTTGTCGCCTGCCCACTCACTATAACTACCAAAGAGGTGGATATAGGCACCAATAACCCATGGAAACTCATAAATGTCAGTAACTGTAACACAGAGAATGTGGTGTACCTCCTCACCTGCCTGTGTGGCCTCATGCATGTGGGCATGACCACAAGGAAAATCAAGGTCCACATAAATGAACATCAGAGCACCATCCAGTGGCAAGAAAATCAACACAAAGCTGACATGGCATTTCCTAGAACAAAAACCACAAGGGCACCAATTTAAAATGGATGGTCCTAGAGGCAATGATAACACAGAAGACAGATATGACCAAACCCCTACATATCAGGGAACAGCAGTGAGTCTACCACCTTCGATCATGGGAAAAAGGGGTTACAGATGGGATGTGAAAATATCCACAATACTTTTTCCCACACAGTATCTCACTTTGATGGCTGGCACCCCCCTTTTTTCCAACTATTCCATGCGTACAATTGTGGTGATAACATCCGTCTAGCAGACACCACTTTTTGGATTAACATCACATCAGCGGGATGTTTACTCCATTATGATCTTTCCCTGCAGGCACTCATGGACCAGCCTGCTTAGCATACTTTCTTGCATAAAAACTATGTGTATACCCATCCCTCATAGGGTCCCTTATTTACTTCTTTTTTCATGAATATGGGCAACTTTATTCCTTCTCAACTTAATATTTAGGAATGCTGAATCCACTCATGGGCTGTTCTATTTAACACACCTGTTTCTTTGCCACTTAAGATAGTGTACTGACGGTATTTATGGCATACACTGGTTCCAGAGACAGAACAGCACTCACAGGACTACGAGCCTCCACACGCGATTAGCTGGTAGCCCAGCATGACACAATGTAGGACAGCACTCACGTGATGACTCACTTCCACGCGCGATTGGCTATTTCCACCCGTGTAGGTGCACGGCACAGGCTATACCTGACCCTCGCTAAAACCAACACACGTGGTCACGAACACGTCCGGACCGTGAACCTCCTCCTTACTGGGGAATATGGGATGCACCCATAACCAGGAAGTTGCCTGTCTTCCAAACAACTACACTTGTCTGGACACCGGATCCCCTTATCCGGCTATGGGACTCCTTGCAAAGCACTGCGAGCAGGTCAGGCAGCGCAACAGCGGGCACTTAGTGGTGCATTTTGGGACACTGGATCCCACTACCTGGCAGGCACTTTTTTAATCACAGTGCTAATTTAGCGTCTCACTGCCCAATTAAGTACCGTATAAATACCAAACTCCATTTACATTCTGGCAACGTCGGGAAGGAAAGGAACACACATCCAGGTGCAATCAAGGGAGACACACTTTAAGGCAGTTAAATAATGTTTGAGGGCATTTCTGAATGAATGGGTGGGTTAGCATGGGAGTACGTACAGGCTCCTAATGCTCCAAGACTATCAGATTTGAAGTTTTAACTTGTGCTACTGTTTATTTTTTGTTTTTGTTTCCTACCCCTCTAGAGTTTGACTACAGGGGTCTTCCATCTCCTCCTCCTCCCATGGGAATGTATGTTCTTGTCCTATGATAAGACATGTGAGATAAAACCTCTCATATATACAGTTTTCATACTCAAGTGTGTGCACAGATGAGAGTCACGTGTTACACATATAGCCACTCACTTTAAGAATTGTGTATGTGGTTGAATGACCCTTATAAAGTGACCCAGGTTATTCTCATTGTACATATGTATTTATTTTGTTTTTCAGGCTTAACGTGAGCCATTCTACGGTGGAGTGTGCCACAGGTCACCCCACAAAGTGGTACCTTCTCACCACAAGGTTGGTAAGAATGGAGCCCCCTTGTTTTAGGTCCTGATGAATGCCACTGACCCAACTGGGCCAAACGGCAGAAACATGTTGACCATACTCACCACGGTGATGGGACAATAAATTCCCCATTATACTGTTCACTTGTTTTTTAGTACCATATAGCTGCCGGTCATATTAAAATTAAATTTGGTAACTATAATGTTTTTTAAATCTCACTCACTCTTCACGGGCCCCCACTTAGTTTAGAAGTGCATCCCTGTCATCAGGTGTATGCCCGACCTCTACCAAACTGAGTTTCTAGAGGGCGAGGACTGTCGATGATGAAGCATGACACCTGGTGGTGTGTGAGGCCAGTCCTTCACTTTTTGTGAGATGTCCACACTCACAATTTAATCCTCGAGGCCCTCGGTCACTATACTGGGAGTGGTCCATTTTATGTTGAACAACAAAGGGTTTATTTTGCCAAGTCGAGTTTGCAGTTTAAAATTGCATAACAGCCATCAGTGGAAGGCCTGAGACATGTTTTAAGGAGCTGCTTACGTTTTTGGCTCAATAGGTGCTGCAGACTCACTATTAGCATTTAATTTACCAACAAATACAAGAATTGATGGCTAGGTTACACTTGCGCTGGGTCACAGTGATATCTGTCAGGATTAGAACAATCTGGAAAGCTCCAAGGATATGGTTTAGGCCATCTCTCTAAACACAACAGGCATGATCAAGTCGATGCCCTTTTATACAGAACAGCATTTATCCTGAGCTAACATTGAAAAAAGGTATATATTCAGTTGAATGAACAAATCACAAATCACAGTTTTTTCTTCTTTTTCTTTCTTTTATTTCACGTGATGAATGTTCAATACACTTCTCTAGCCGACACGTGTTTCGTCTGAAAAAGATACAAAAGATAAAAAAAGATACAAAAAGTATCTCTGGCGTTCAGCTGAACGCCAGAGATACTTTTTGTTGGAGACGAGAGATCGTCACAGGAGGAAAATACCCGAGTGATATAGAACGGAGAGAATAGACTGATACTACCCCTTTTTTATTAATGGGCTGGAAGAACGCGGAGAATTAACCTATTGGATATATCAACCCCAAAAGACATTGCAGTAGGGGTGACAAGAAAGGAATCTTACAGGTCGAAATTGAACGAAAATAAACCTTGAAGAAGTCTGTGGGTAACACCATTTCAGACGAAACACGTGTCGGCTAGAGAAGTTTATGAACATTCATCACGTGAAATAAAAGAAAGAAAAAGAAGAAAAACCAGTGATTTGTGATTTGTTCATTCAACTGAATATATACCTTTTTTCAATGTTAGCTCAGGATAAATGCTGTTCATTTAATTTACCAACCCCGGGTATATGGTAATTTAATTTAGCAGGGACTTTTAAGTAAATTAAATGTCAATCAGGTGTAAGCCAATTTTACCATGAGAGAGCACAAGCACTTTAGCACTGGTTAAGAGTGGTAAAGTGTGCTGAGTCCTAAGGCCAACAAAAATTAATTCAGCAAAACAGGAGGGGAAAGGCACAAAGCTTAGGGGGTGACCCCATACAGAGAGCCAACTTTAACAACTACCCAAGGCAAATGTCAAACATCTCCACCTGACAGTGGATAGTCAGTGACCTCCCTTCAGACACAGACAACAGTCAGTGGCCTTTTTTGGTTATTTGTCTGTTGTGCTGAGCTGACCTTTATTTGGGAAAAGATGTTTGACCTAGGGGGCAGAATGGGACACATAACCTTGTTGGCCAAGGTGGTACTGTTCATATACTGTGATGCCGCTATTAGTAGACTAGGGTTAGTCAGCTCAGAGGTGGGGTCTGCACGTAAGGAGAATGGTTCCCCTTGGACAGGGTTCGTGGCAAGGGAAGATGTTAACAGAGGGGTTCAAGTAGGCTCGAGGGACACAGAACATACAAGTACCACTACAGAGGTAGGAAATTATCAATGTTCCATGGCCCTAGCAAGGAGGACCATCAAGGGATTGTTTAGTCTGCCCTAGCTTTTGCTAAGGGCGGCCTGTGTCAGAAATTCACACCCCAAAGCACCATTCCTGGAACATTTTCTGTACCTGAGGAAGATCGGACGGCGTCACCTGAAATGAGCCTTGAATGATTGACCTGCTCCCTTTTGCACCCAGGATAAAGTAGTAGACTCCAGGTGTCAGTTGGCTGACCTTGTTTGTGGTTAGAAGGACACTACAAGTTGCAAGAGGCCGTTTCCCTGAAGAGCCCAGCTGACCAGTGGCAACTAGATGGGCACTTGACTATTCTGTTGACCTCTGCCTGACACCCTGTCAGGGCTAGGGTGGCTTGTGGTCTAGGGCCCGCCCCACTCTGCGTTCGGAGTTGCCCTTGTGGCAAAATGCATCAGTCCTCTTTGGGAGGGCGTTGGTGGCTGATGTGCTTTAAACCTGTTTGTGCTGTTAAGTTGCGTCCCTGTTTGTAGGTTTGTGCAGGTTTTCCTGTCCTTTGGCTGCTGTTTGCTATGTTTCCGCCTAATGCGTGAGATTTCGCATGCTCACGCGTAATGCGTGAGGTTTGGCATGCTCACGCGTAATGCGTGAGGTTTGGTAGCCCGGTCGCAAACGTGGGCGCCGTGAGCACGTTTGCTTACGCGACCGCGCCCTGCCTCCTGTGCTCACTATTCTGGAATCGTTTGGGGAGTGGCTGTGTTCTCTTCTTGCTCCCTCTCCCATCTGCAGTGTTCCAGCTGTTTTTGATGAAGGATTCCATCGGAGGCCTAGAGGATCGTTTTTCCAAGGGGCGTGTCAGTATCCAGCTTGCTCCTTGAGCAAGGTTATCGGTTGGAAGAGCCATTTCGGGGACGTTTGTCCTTCAAAGGTAGTAGAGTAGGCCCTACTCTACAGGTAGGACTTATCAATCTTAGTTCTCGGCGCTAAAGTCCTTTGAGTGTACTTTCTTGATTTCAATTTGATTAAACTAGTAGTTTATGTAATGAGGAATAATTAAAAGCACAGAAGCGTGAAATCATTGGTATAATTTGCTCTTTGAAAACTGCGTTTTACATCTTGTTGCTGGCAAGAGATGTTTAACTTAAAAGTGCAAAGTATGTGAAAGCGCGTGCATTCATTTCTAAAAACTGTTTGTTTCTGCGCAACTCTTTCTTTGAAGTTTTAGTACAATCTGAAGACAAAGATTGCAGTGTGATTTTGTATTGGTTTGTTCACAAAGCTTGGTAAAGAGGCTATTTACTAAGGAGTGAGTTTTGTTCTTTGCTTAAAGAGAATCCGTCGCAATTCACTAGAGAATAACAGAATTATGATAAGAATGTTTTGTCGCTATTCACAAGAGAATAACAATTTGGTGAAAAGGTTGTTGTGAAAGATTTTTGGTAATTATTATCAAGAAGTCTATTGTATCTTCAGAGTCTGTGAGTAAGCAACTAGGTTAAGCAGAATAATTCAGCTTTGGCTTTAGGTTTCAAAGTCAATTTAGATATACGGAATGTTTTGTTACTAACTTTTCCTTTCCAGATCTCCTTCCCTGCTGTCCCCTTCCTAACTCCCTTTTCCCCCCCGCTTGATCACTCCAAGATTCTGTGTAGTAATTACATTCGGAATTGGAGGTATCGAGAGGTGGGTCTTTATAACTTCACGACAGATCCTGAGGAAAGCGTCGCCCTGACAGAATAGTGAGCCCACGAATTATATTTTCCTCCTGGTCTGTACGTGAAGTCATAATGACCACCATCAATGACTTAATGTCTGCAATCATGCGTATTCGAGCAGATTTAAAGGAAACCATGGATGTAACTGCTTTGTTAGCAGCTAAGGTAGAAAATATTCAATTACAGAATACTCCTCTTCCGGAAGAGGTTCATGAAACTGGTGTTAGTAGGGGTAATACAAACATAGCTGTTACTGTCCCCCCTCAAATTCCTTTGGCAGCTCCCGAACGTTTTTCTGGGGACCCCTCCAAGGTGCAAATTTTTTTGACCCAGATCGAGTTGCATTTTGCTTGTAGACCTACTGCGTTTCCAACCCCACAGTCTAAAATTGCGTTTTTGATTTCCTACTTGACCGGAGATGCCGCAAACTGGGCAGTTCCTTTGGTCAGACAAGATGACACTTTGCTTTACAATTGGAAGCGATTTGTGGAGGAATTTGAAAAAGTTTTTGATCGCAGAACTGTTACTCTTTCCGCTGATCGAGAACTACTTCAATTGAAACAAGGCAATAGGGACCTTGTTTCTTATCTATCTCATTTCAACAGATTAATCGCGGAAACTTCTTGGCCAGAGGAAAAAAGAGCAGCTCTCTTTTATCAAGGTTTAAAGGACGATCTAAAAGATGTTCTGGCACAAATTGATCCTCAACCTGTAATTTGCTCTGAATTGATTAATCTTACACTGCGCTTAGATCATAGACTCTCTGAACGAAGATCTGATAAAAAAAGAACGGATAAACCAAGTTGGAGATCAGAAGCCAGATCTAGGCCCCAATTTGCAAATTCAGAAACTGGTTCAGAGCCAATGGAAATAGGAACTTTAAGACAACCATTGTCTAAAGATGAGAAAGATAATCGTCGAAAGAATGGACAATGTCTTTATTGTGGTCGAAAGGGTCACTTCGTGAAGGACTGTTTAACGAAACCAAAGGGAAAATTTCCTAATTCTAGTAAATCAGCTGCTCTGGAAAAAACAGATCCAAAATCGGAAAACTAATTAGCCCAAGATGTTTGAAGGGAGATCTCTTGGGTACTATTGCCTTCCCTTCTGTGAACTCATGTGTTTCTAACTACAAAGCTCACTTCAGGTTAGCTGTACAAATCAGGTTAATTCATGAAACTTGCCAAATGGAAGTTTTAGTCGATTCTGGAGCTACAGGAAATTTTGTAGATTTTGAAACAGCCCAACGTTTAGGCATCATCTGTGAACAAAAAGAGACTCCAGAAATAGTGCAAGCTGTGGATGGAAAAATTCTAGCTGGAGGTCCAGTAACCATGCAAACATCCAAAGTTGCTCTGTTCTGCGAAGATGCTAAGCAACAGGTACATAGGGAAGAGCTTCAATTTGATGTGATCCAAGCACCCCAGTATGGTTTCATTTTAGGAATGCCTTGGCTTTGCTTACACAATCCAACCATAGATTGGCGAAAGAGAGAACTGGTTTTCCTATCTGATTTTTGTCATTCGTCTTGTCTCAATGCCTCAAAACCAATCCTGAGTCAGTTGGCCACAGCTGAGGAAAAAGAAACTTTATTACCAAAAGTTTACAAGGACTTCGCAGAAGTTTTCAGTGAAGCTAAGGCAGCCATCCTTCCTGCTCATCGAAGTTATGACTGTCAAATCGATCTTGTACCTGGAGCTAGTGTACCAAATTGTCGCATATATGCTTTATCTGAAAAAGAGAATCAACATCTAAGACAATATCTCGATCAATATCTTGAGAATGGATTCATCCGCCCCTCCAAGTCTCCGGCAGCGTCTCCTTTATTTTTCATTCCGAAAGCTAATGGGGAATTGAGGACGTGCATCGATTATAGGGCGTTGAACAAAATCACAGTCAAAAATAAGTACCCATTGCCTCTCATCCCTGTTCTTTTGGACCAAGTTAAAAAGGCAAAAATCTACACTAAGTTGGACCTCAGAGGAGCCTACCATTTGGTTCGTATCAGGCAAGGGGATGAATGGAAGACAGCTTTCAAAACTCGATATGGATTGTTTGAGTACTTGGTGATGCCATTCGGGCTGTGCAATGCTCCAGCTGCTTTTCAGTTTTTTTTGAATGATGCCTTGAAAGAGTTTCTAGATCTCTTTGTTATTGTCTACATAGACGATATTTTGATCTACTCAGATTCTGAAACTGAACATGAAGGTCATGTCAAAAAGGTTTTGAGCACCCTGCAATCTCATAATTTGTACTGCAAATTGTCCAAATGTGATTTCCATGTGCATGAAGTTGAATTTTTAGGAGTCCTCCTCACTCCAACTGGCATGAAAATGACAGACAGAAAGATCAAGGCAGTTGCTGATTGGCCCACTCCGACATCTGTTCGAGACATTCAGTGCTTTTTGGGATTTGCAAACTTTTACCGCCGCTTCATTGATCACTTTTCTGCTGTAGTAGCTCCCATCACACGATTGTTGAGAAAGAAGGTGAACTTTGAATGGTCCACAGAAGCAGAACTTGCATTCCAGAAGTTAAAAAAGGCCTTTACTGAAGCTCCAGTTCTCATGCATCCCAATGTGGAGAAACCCTTTATCATTGAAGCTGACGCCTCTGATGTAGCTATAGCTGCCATCCTCTCTCAAAGACACCACACCACTGGACAAATGCATCCGGTTGCCTACATGTCTCGTAAACTAAATCCCGCTGAGCAAAATTATGTAATTGCTGAAAAAGAACTATTAGCTATTCTAGAAGCCTTTAAAGAATGGAGACATTACATAATGGGAGCGAAATTTACTGTAACCGTGTACACTGATCATAGAAATTTACAGTTTATGAGCTCAGCCAGAATGTTGACCCCGAGACAACTCAGGTGGATGATGTTCTTTGCCGAATATGACTTCATAATTACCTTCCGTCCAGGCCAAGACAACAGGAAAGCTGATGCCCTATCCAGAAAAGACTCTTCTTTGCATCGCTTTGAAGGAACTCCTCAACCAATAATCGATCCAGGCAAAGTAATTAGTGTACTTTCGGCAGACCAATTTTTGGAGAATATTTATGAAAATTTTCCTTCTTCTCTGTGGAAATCATGGTTGAATCCCAAGGCTAACCAAACCATCAAAGAAGGGATACCTTTCCATGGAAAACAAGTTTATCTGCCCTCTTTGCAATTACAAGAAACTGTGTTTAACTGGTTACATTCACATCCTATGGCCGGGCATCCGGGCCCTCGGAAGACAGTGGAGAAAGTACAGAAGATGTTTTGGTGGCCAACACTGCAAAAGGATGTGCTGAGAATGGCTAATGATTGTGAGGTCTGTGCAAGATTTAAATCCGATCACACTAAGCCTAAAGGTTTTCTACAGGTTCTACCGACACCAACTGAACCATGGAAACATATTTCTTTAGACTTCATTACTGATCTACCACCAATTCAACACCATACTGTGATTCTAGTGGTTGTGGACAGTTTAACCAAATATGCTCATTTCATCCCTTGTAAACAGCTACCCACTGCGGGACAGTTAGCACAAATATTTCTGCGACATGTGGTGCGTTTACATGGACTGCCTTCAGTATTGCTTTCGGACCGAGGGTCTCAATTCTCTTCCAAGTTTTGGCAGCAATGGTGCAAAGATCTACACATCACCTCCAATATGTCCACTAGTTATCACCCCCAAACTGATGGTCAGACTGAAAGACTGAACCAAACTTTGAAACAATACTTGAGGTGTTATGTTACGGACTCTAAGAAATCTTGGTTGGATTTGCTTTGGATTGCTGAATTTGCGTATAACACTTCACCACATTCATCAACCGGTTCCTCTCCGTTCCAGGCACTCTATGGCTATGAACCTAACACCATACCATTGACTATGGCTACGGATGATGGTGGTGTACCAGCAGTTAGAGACTCTGTACAACTCATGCAAGCTATTCACCGTCAAATTCAGGAGCGCTTGTTGCAAAGCAAGAAGAAATACAAAGAGCAATATGACAAAAAACATCGGTCAGGTCCTGTGTATGCCCCTGGGGATAAAGTTTGGTTGTCTACCAAGAACTTGAACTTCAAGCACAAAAGCATGTTTCAACCTAAGTACATTGGTCCTTACCCAGTTCTTCGACAGGTGAACCCTGTGACATTCAAGTTGTTGTTGCCTAAGTCTCTAAGAATTCAATCAGTAATGTCAGGGCTAGGGTGGCTTGTGGTCTAGGGCCCGCCCCACTCTGCGTTCGGAGTTGCCCTTGTGGCAAAATGCATCAGTCCTCTTTGGGAGGGCGTTGGTGGCTGATGTGCTTTAAACCTGTTTGTGCTGTTAAGTTGCGTCCCTGTTTGTAGGTTTGTGCAGGTTTTCCTGTCCTTTGGCTGCTGTTTGCTATGTTTCCGCCTAATGCGTGAGATTTCGCATGCTCACGCGTAATGCGTGAGGTTTGGCATGCTCACGCGTAATGCGTGAGGTTTGGTAGCCCGGTCGCAAACGTGGGCGCCGTGAGCACGTTTGCTTACGCGACCGCGCCCTGCCTCCTGTGCTCACTATTCTGGAATCGTTTGGGGAGTGGCTGTGTTCTCTTCTTGCTCCCTCTCCCATCTGCAGTGTTCCAGCTGTTTTTGATGAAGGATTCCATCGGAGGCCTAGAGGATCGTTTTTCCAAGGGGCGTGTCAGTATCCAGCTTGCTCCTTGAGCAAGGTTATCGGTTGGAAGAGCCATTTCGGGGACGTTTGTCCTTCAAAGGTAGTAGAGTAGGCCCTACTCTACAGGTAGGACTTATCAATCTTAGTTCTCGGCGCTAAAGTCCTTTGAGTGTACTTTCTTGATTTCAATTTGATTAAACTAGTAGTTTATGTAATGAGGAATAATTAAAAGCACAGAAGCGTGAAATCATTGGTATAATTTGCTCTTTGAAAACTGCGTTTTACATCTTGTTGCTGGCAAGAGATGTTTAACTTAAAAGTGCAAAGTATGTGAAAGCGCGTGCATTCATTTCTAAAAACTGTTTGTTTCTGCGCAACTCTTTCTTTGAAGTTTTAGTACAATCTGAAGACAAAGATTGCAGTGTGATTTTGTATTGGTTTGTTCACAAAGCTTGGTAAAGAGGCTATTTACTAAGGAGTGAGTTTTGTTCTTTGCTTAAAGAGAATCCGTCGCAATTCACTAGAGAATAACAGAATTATGATAAGAATGTTTTGTCGCTATTCACAAGAGAATAACAATTTGGTGAAAAGGTTGTTGTGAAAGATTTTTGGTAATTATTATCAAGAAGTCTATTGTATCTTCAGAGTCTGTGAGTAAGCAACTAGGTTAAGCAGAATAATTCAGCTTTGGCTTTAGGTTTCAAAGTCAATTTAGATATACGGAATGTTTTGTTACTAACTTTTCCTTTCCAGATCTCCTTCCCTGCTGTCCCCTTCCTAACTCCCTTTTCCCCCCCGCTTGATCACTCCAAGATTCTGTGTAGTAATTACATTCGGAATTGGAGGTATCGAGAGGTGGGTCTTTATAACTTCACGACAGATCCTGAGGAAAGCGTCGCCCTGACACACCCTGAGAGTCTCCAGGCGCCTTGCTCTGAGGTCCTGGAGGGGTTAGAAGTGTATTCTGGTGGTTGATTGGGCAACAGAAGAAAGTTTGGAAACTTCTGAAAACTTATCCTTAAGAGCACCGGAGGAACCCACCAGATCCCTACACCTCCAGAAAAACACCAAAGTACCATTCTTCTTTGGAATTGCGAACATTTTCAACGAAAAATCACAAAAGTTCCAGAACACCAGCGGGACCAACTTGCTTCAGGTGGTCAACCTTCAGTTCCACAACAAAGATTAAAGTTTCAGCTGCATCCCTTGCAGGGAGGATTTTTCTACTGTGCTTTGGAATTTGGAAGAAATGTAAAGGTTTTCTTCAAAGTCCATCTTTGAGGTGGAACTTAGAAACTTATTTGAACTTTTTAACTTAATATGGGTAGACTCAATTCACACGTACACCCCTGTCTGATGCAACAATTTACTTCCATTAGCATTTATTGCTTTTTTGCATTACTTTTACCTAAAACTTTTAGCAATCATATCTCTGGGTCCCCTTTTGGATTTTTTTTGTTTTGATGTACATTTTACTTTATTTTTATACTCTGTTTTAAGATCTTATTGATTGGTGTTTTGGTTTTATTACTCTTATGGTACTACATAAATACTTTACACATTGCCCTAAGTTAAGCCTGTCTGCTCTGTGCCATATCTAGCAGGGGGATGAGCTCAGGTTAGTTTAGTAACTATGAGGGCTCACCCTGACAAGAAGTGTCAATATTTCTTGTAGTGGCACTCATCCCAAATAATTTTACACTTTCTTACACATAGCCTTAACGTGTAGTGCGATGAAAGACAGAAAGGTTTCAGCTCTACATTTGAAGATTACAAAACGTGTGGGGCTGTATGCTGGTTTCATTTAGGGCTTTCTGGAATACGGGCCACTCGTATAGATACGGGCCACTTGTACAAATTAGGCAGGATGATATTGAGCTGATGATGGCTGTCTTGCTGAATGTCGATTTAGATTCTGTATGCGTTTCCCGATTCATGCCCTTATATAGGTACATTTTGCATTGCCCTTATATAGGCATAGAAATCCAGTCCTTAGTTAGGCATAGCTACCCAAATACAGGCATGGCTACTTACATTCGTTCATCTACGTCACAACGAGTTCTTGGAAAACCAGACTCTTAAGCCGTTAGGGACTGCCCCTTGCTTGGATATTGATTTCTCCAAGAACTCATTTATTATGCATGAACATCTATTTGGGGGCATGGCTTGGACGGCAATGAGGAGAGTTGCCTGAGTCCAGAGCTCCGCTACACCCCGGGATGAAAAGAGAGACAAAATCGTGATATCAGCGCACTAAACGAAGATAGAACTAGCAAAGAAGCAATCAGAATACCCGGAGAACAGAAGGGTCTAACCGACAACAACCATAAAAAGCAACAAGATACTGTAAAGCGAAGTTTTTGAGGCGGACAGCCAGGAATAACGGCGATACCCAAAATGGTGCCGGTGAGCTGAGGGAAACACAAAGATCGACACAGCGAAACAGCAAGCAAGGAACGGAGAAACAGACAGCGAGGTCAGTGCAAGACAGTCCCCGCCCCGAGGTACACCCCCCACCCCGCGAGGTGCCGCCGCCGGCAGACCGCTAAGAGCCCTAGTGCCCAACCAGCTTAGTGCCGAGCAAAACCGAAACCGAAGGTACTACAAGGGGTCACCATCTTGGTAGGGGCGCAGCGCGGCACGGCGCTAATGAAAACTGAACCCAGCGCTGGCGAGGAGGACAAGCAAGGAGGAAGACTGACTCCACAACCGATGCTCCCCAACAAATTAGAGGGCATAAACAGCAATAAAGAGGCAGTAGGTCAAAAGACTGTTAATGTGAGTGAACTGAAGTCGCACCCAAAGGTAATCTCGTTCCCCTAATGGCGGCTATTTTCTGAGCGGCTTACACTGTACTTAACACAGCGCAATGGCAAAACAAGGAAGGAACGGAGGCCGGGTGGGGCAGTGAAGCCCCCCACCCCTCGAGTGATACCACCGTCGACTTGAAGACCAAGCAATAAAGTCCCGAGGCAATAGCAAAAGCGAAAGCGAAGGGGATACAGGAGGCCGCCATCTTGTGAGACACTGCCGGGCTGGCTCAGGAGGTCGCCATCTTGAGAAACGCATCCTGGGTGGCACAACGCTATCAGTAACAACTACCAACGCGCACTCGGGAAACAATCAAAGGGGGCAATACGAGCGCACAGTCGCAAGCCATTTAACAGTGGCCAGAAACCCGAGAGAAACCCCGTCAACCGTTATCAGGGCGGCGAAATCGAGCGGAATATACGAAAACAAAACGGAAGTCGAAACCGGGAATAAGAAATCCGGCTCCTGTAAGGAGTGCACTGTAGGAGGGGAAATCAACCGCGGCATCCCTATACCGACCAAAGCTGTCCAGCACACAGAGAGCAAACAAGGGTGAGAAAAAACGGGTGGCGGCTGCGACAGTACCACACCTAAGGGACAGTGACACGCAGTCGATGAAGAGCAACACAACCGCCGGGCACTAACCACAGCAACCCACAGGAACACCCCATCAAACCTACCAAAGGGTACGTGTGGCCTAACCAGTTAAAAGAAAACCCAATCACGGCAGACAACGCTGCCCGCAAAACTCCATCACGCAAGAAAGCCAATGCTACAAGGGGGCCAGAAGTAACACAAAAGTCCAATAAGAGGATCTCAAGACCAACAACAAAAAACAGGATCCATAAGCACAACACCGGAGAACCACAAGCTGAACCTCAGCAGGAGTACGCAACCCAGCCAGAACCACAGAGCAAGAGCAGGAGATTTGAGCTTCTCCAGGCAAAGAGAGGTCTAGCTAACATGGCCGGCAAGGAGGGGAAAATCTCTCAGCCACCGGAAAAAAAAAACCCAGAAGGACATGTGGAGTCTCCCAAACACAGCGAAGCCTACATGCAGGATGCACTGTTCCCAGAGAATATTAATTCTCAACAAATTAAATGTAATATATCTACAGTTTGTATATATCTTATTTTTCATAATGTCTTTTGTAAGGATTATACATATTTACATGTCTCGATATACATAGCTGTCTATAGAAAATAATTCATTACATAGCACAATGACAACAGAGGTTGTAAAGCAGCGTCGCCCGATGCATTTCGGGAAGCCCTGTTCCCTTCTTCAGGGGCGAATACCTGTGTCTTGCTTTCCTCAAAGCCGGTGGAATATGTCCTCGCAACTAAGAAATGGCACCTATCTATGTATTGTATGATATTGTCTGAAAGTAGGATACTACCGTGTTTCATCGGATATAGCTGAAACAACAGTTAGTTTCAGCATTAACGATAGAACTGACAGTGACGACCTGCATGCTCGTTTAACCACAGCATTGAATACATAGAGAGGTGCCATTTCTTAGTTATGAAAAATAAGATATATACAAACTGTGTATATGATGAAGTATGATAATATTGTGTAGGAACACAGTATCGTTTTTTTGAAAAGTTAAGTTGAATAATAAATTTATAAAGCAGAAGAGAAGTTTACAGATTACTTATTTCCCACAGTAGATATATTACATTTAATTTGTTGAGATTTAATATTCTCTGGGAACAGTGCATCCTGCATGTAGGCTTCGCTTACATTTACTTTGAATTGTCACACACTGTGTAGCCAGCACAGCCAGCAGTTTGCACCCTTGGACTACTTTGAATAATTTAAAAGAATTACTAAAAATAGAGTGCTCCTCTCCCCCTCTTAATTAATAGTCTCCCAAACATAAACATAAACCTGACACCAACAGCACACTGGACAGCATACTCAAAAACTGGCTGAAGTTCACGACCTGGCCAAATCTACCAAGCAAATTACAGACGCAATCCAACTTGAATTGGCTGCAGTCAGAGCAGACATCCATGCAGCAAACAACAGACAATCAGTTGTAGAACAGCGGGGGGTGATATAGAAGATGGGAAGATGGGGGCCTTCACACAAACAAAACGATCAGCACTCTAGCTAAGGCGACCACAGCCCTCCAGAAACAAGCAGTGGAGTATGAGGACCGCAGCAGAAAAGGAAACATAAGGATCCTAGGTATACCAGAAGGAGAAGAGGAAAAAGCAGGCTTGTGCGTGTCACTCATACAGGACCTTATACCCAAGCTCACAAATCTTAAATTCGAGAACCCCTTTGAGCTAGACAAGGCTTACAGAGTGCCGGCCTTCAAACCAAACAACAGATCGGGCCTGAGACCCATAATATGCAAACCGCTACGCTCACACCACACGAACGCCATCTTTGGAGTCGCAAGGAAGAATCCAAACCTACAATGGAATGGCCACAAAATAATCCTCACACAGGCTTACTCGAAGACTACAGTAGACATAAGGAAAGGATTTCTGAGCCAGAGAGACAAATTAAGGAAAGGAAACATCATGTTCTCCTTCGTTGGCCCCACTAAATTTAGGATAAGCAACAAAGGGAGGTTGCGCACATTTGAAGATCCAATGGGACTATCAAGATACCTGCTAGGACCAGTCCTACAGGAAATGGAGACCACATCGACTGCGTCGAGCAAGAGGAGCGCTTCACCAGACCTAACAACGGAATAAGCAGGATCGTCAAGGTGTGAAGCAACGGTCACTCAGGAGTAACCTATAGGAGCCATGGTTGAAAACATGAGCTCGGAATGAAGTAATGGCAAGGAACAACTTATATACTTCAAGATAACAAAGTCTACCTCATGAACAGGCCAAAACAGAAATTGCTATATATCAAATCCGCAAAGACACTAAGACTTTGATATGGTGATCAGACCCGCGATCCCAATGGAAGAAGACCCATTGTACAGCGGAGAGGGAACAATCAAGAGCGGCGATAAAACTTTGTTATATTCTTTCTACTTACAACTAAGGGGGCAGTTTACTAGTTAAATGTGACTAAATGTCGGAACTATAGCCTAGATTAAAGGTGATCCACCATGGCCAGCCAAGAAATTCCGGGTAAGGGGCGGGGCGGGAGGGATCTTGCTGTCACACGTCTACAGCACAATGTTTTAGCTCAGGGAAGGGGTGTAGGGTGGGGGTGAGAGGGGGGTGTTGTCTGGACCGTCCTGTTCATTTGTACTGTCTTGTCTACGTAAGTGCCCACACTACAGTATTTGGTAGACCGTGTTACACGATATTGCTACTACAACCATCTACTCTAGTACACGCCACTAGGCCAAAGGAATTCAAGCGCAGCAGCCACCAACCCAGCACAGTTCACAAAACAAAGAAAAATGAGTGAATGGTAAGGAGAAAGAAAGCGAGGCCCACACAATGTAAACAATGACACATAATAATAACACAACAACGCCGCGTAGCAACAGCACAGCCCTGCATGCAGACCTGAAGGTAGTTTCGCTCAACATAGGGCCTAAATCACCCGATTAAGAGAAAAAAGGTACTTGACTACCTAGCAAAGACTAAAGGAGATGTTATACTCTTGCAAGAAACCAAACTATCCAGGGAGGAAGCTAACGCTTTGAGCAAGATGGATAGGACAGATAACCCCTCTCTTCTTGCGCACTGCTGGTGAATAGGCTATCACTCTGATAAATAGAAATTCAAAGATAACCATTGAAAACGAACAGCATGACAAGGAAGGGAGACTACTAAGAACACATTTGAAGAGAGGCGACAAAACCATAATCGTAGCTAACACATTTGCACCTAATACAGATGACACAGTATACTGGGAGGAAATATCGAAGAGACTGGAGGCAAACTCCCCGAATGACATGACAGTACTAGCAGGGGATTTTAACCTGGCATTAGATTACACCCTAGACAGACAGTCAACGTCCAAGATCAGGCCCCCAGCCTCGCATAACACTTTAAAGAACATATGCAGCAGATTCAACCTGAAAGACCCCTGGCGACTACAACATCCCGACACCAGGGAGTACACCTTCTACTCCAACCCTCACAACTCCTACAGCAGAATAGACTACATCCTCATCTCAGGCTCACACACACACTTAATAGAACATACCAAATTCATTCATGTATCACCCTACAATTAGCAGGTCGCCACAACGAAAACCCCACCCGAAGGTGGCGGTTTAATAACATAGTCACAGCAAAGCAAGAGGACAAAACTAGAATACAGCAAGCCATCAAGGACTACATTGTAGACAATGACACGCCAGACATAGATCCCAAGACATTGTGGGACGCGCTCAAAGCGACCGTTAGAGGCACACTAATAGAAATTAAAGCAAGACGAGATAGGGAAGCCAAGGCCCATCTAGACCAATTGTAAAGAGACATCAAGCAACTAGAAACAAAGCACATCGGGGACACCTGGAACACTAATTCTCTAAAAGAGCTCACAGGAAAAAAGTATGAATTCAATAGAATTCAGAGCGAACGTGCAGGCCTGTGGATAGAAAAATACAAACAAATTAACCTCTGCGAGGCAAACAAAGCAGGGAAAATCCTAGCATCATACCTTCAGCACAAACACAGACAACACTACATCTCATCAATCACAGACGCAAACAACATCACACACACCCAACATAAGGACATCCTTCACACTTTCAGGGAATTCTACCAAGACCTCTACAAAAGAGATGAAACTCTAGACCGGAAGGGCTGCAGTGCTTACCTAGACAGACTGAACCTACCCAAGATATCAAACGAAGAGGCCCGGACGCTAGGACAAGAAATAAAAGCTAACAAGATGGCTTTAGCTGTCAAATCACCGAAAGACACCAAAGCTCCAGGGCCAGATGGCTACACAGCATCCTTCTATAAAACGTTCCAAACTAACCTACCCCCAATCATGAAAAAAGTCCACTGTGAGAAGGAGGGGGAAGTAACGGAATGCATGACATAAGCAAACATTATAGTCATTCCCAAGAAAGGCAAGGACACACAGCGGCCCCAAAACTACCGACCCATCTCACTTATCAACATAGACTGCAAGATATATGCCAAAATCCTAGCCACAAGGCTAAATACCTTGCTCCCACAGCTGATCAAAAATACACACGTAGGCTTCCTGAAAACACGTATGTCCCATGATGACACTAGACTCCTCTGCCATGTTATCGAACACTCGTCCAAATCTGACAAACCGGCGGTAGCATCAAAAAGAAGGGGGACCCCACATCAATGGAAGGCAAGTTGACGGGGAAAGCAACTATCAGGCAAAGAAAAGTAACCTGCCCTATATATTTTGCAACTAGGCCTCAGAGAGGTCCAATATACTTAATATTACACTCTGAACCACATAGGAACATCTCAAACACAAATGTTCACAAAAAATGTGAAAAAAATATTATATTAAATAATTCATTTTTTCCTTCTATTTTTCTCATTTATATATATAATATAGTACCCAGAAGTTCATGATAAAAAAATCCAAACAATAATGGATAAAAGTTCATCAAGGACTGAATCAACTCCTAGTAATAGCCCACACACCACACAACATATACATATGAACATACATACCACTCGATTCAAGGATCATACAACACTCCGCAAAGATATAAAAAATAAGTTATGAATTAGGGACAGTTGGAGTAATATCCCAGGTGGTTCAGGGGGTTCTCACATGGAACAAACGCCAACGCGTGTTTCGGTGTAAGGCCCCAGCTGGGGCTACACCTTCATCAGGGCAGGAGTGAGGAAGGAGGGGAGGGCCACAGGGGGAAAAGCGTCTTCCAACTAAAACGGGGCCCGGATAAATGTCTTCACAGATGACAAGCCAGCAAAGCACACAATCACTTGACTACTCGACGGAGGAATGCTCAGCAGCACTACAGGACGAAGTGCTGTCCAGATAGGGTCACTTCACCGCCTTCAATCATTCCAGCCTCTATGGTGCCGTATGCGATAACTCATCAGCTAGTTTAATAAAATAATTTCGGTTTTGAAAAATCCATGGGCCGGCAACATGGTCTCCAGAACTCAGGAGGACAGCATAGACACAATAATTGTCCGATGAAGTATGTGGTTCAGAGTGTAATATTATGTTTGTTGGACCTCTCTGATGCAAGGGCTAGTTGCAAAATATATAGGGCAGGTTACTTTTCTTTGCCAAACCGGCAGTAGCAATCACGCTAGACGCAGAGAAAGCCTTTGACAGAGTGCCCTGGCAATTCCTAGAACAGAGCATGCAATCGTACAACCTGGGAGAAAGCTACATGAGGAAGGTAATGGCACTATATAAATCCACCAAGGCACAGGTAGCCATAAATGGGTCAACATCATACCAATTCAACCTCCAGCGGGGAACAAAACAAGGTTGCCCCCTATACCCGGCGCTGTTCCTACTATCACTCGAACCCCTGCTTAGAGACATCCTGGCCAACAGAAATATTGTAATTGTAATTGTAATTGTAATTGTTAAGGCTCTTCTATAGCGCATGGCTACTCGGAAGCATCCCAGCGCTTAGGACTAACCAAAGGGAGATAAATTGCAGAAGATGCGGAGGCCTAAGTTTGTCTAGATCTTAGGGAACAGGACAGTTTTTAGCTTCTTTCGAAATGCAAGTAGGTTAGGCTCTTGTCGGAGGAATGGAGGAAGAGCATTCCATAACCTAGCCGCATTATACGAAAAAAGACGGCCTCCTGTACGGGCCCTATTGATCCTGGGAATTGGCAAAAGGTTTTGCTGATTCGAGCGAAGATTTCTAGATGGTTTATATGACTTAATCATGTCATCTATGATGGGGGGGCCCCTCCCATAGAGTGTTTTGTGGACCGTACAAAGGGTTTTGAAGTGAACCCGCTCTGTTATAGGAAGCCAATGCAAGGTGCGCAGTGCGGGTCCCGCTGATGTACGGTAACTAGTACCCGTAAGTAGCCTCGCTGCAGAGTTCTGGGCGACCTGGAGTTGCCGGGTAACCGAAACAGGGGCTCCAAGATAGAGCGCATTTCCATAGTCCAGCCTAGATAGAATAAGGGACTGGACTATGGTTTTCTTAGCTGTTTCGGGTAGCTGAGAAAGGATTTTACGAATTGCCTTCAACAGTCCAAAGCAAACGGCCACTGTCTTTCTTGCCTGGGTCTTAAATGACAGCTCCGCATCCAACCAGAAACCGAGGCTTTTAATGTCGGTCTTTGGAATGGGCCCCAGCCCCATGCAGGAAGGCCAATGTGTCAATTAGTTAAATGTGGCTTTTTTTCCAAGTAACATGAGCTCAGTTTCCCCCCCCCCTTCAATTTCAGGTGAGAAGAATCCATCCATTTCGCAACCGCCTCCAGGCAGCTGCAAAGATTGGTCGGGAGGGATTCCACCTGATTTAGGGAGACAACTAGCTGGGTGTCATCGGCATAGCTCACTAATTGGATTCCAAAGGGAGCCACTACTTCTGCCAGGGGCGCCATGTACACATTAAACAGTGTGGGGCTAAGGAAGGAGCCCTGTGGCACCCCACACTGTAATGGTACTGGCAGGGAACAGCTGTTCTCCGAAAAGACCTTAAAAACTCTATCACTAAGAAAAGACTCGAGCCACATAAGGGCCTTGCCCGTGACCCCAATTCTTCCAAGGCGAGATAGGAGGACACGGTGGTTCACCGTGTCAAAGGCGGCGCTGAGGTCCAGGAGGATAATGGCCGCGCTGCCACCCGCGTCCAGAATCCTCCTGGAATCCTGGACCACCCTCAACAATGCTGTCTCAGTTCCCTGCCCTCTCCGGAATCCTGTTTGAGTTGGATGGAGCAAGTCATAGGTCTCTAAGAAAAATGCCAGCTGTTTATTCACCCATTTTTCAATAAGCTTACTGATGCCAGGGAGAAGGGAAATGGGGCGGTAGTTGGAGAAATCTTCAGGGTCAAGGTTTGTTTTTTTTAACAGCGCCCTGACCATGGCCAGCTTCCAGTCTTGTGGTACCATACCAGACTCAAGGGAGATGTTAACTAGATTAATGATGTGGGTACTGATATGGGGCAGCGCCAAATTTAAGATTGTCATAGGGGCAGGATCGAGCGGAGAACCGCTCTTTATGGAGTTAATAAGCGGGGGTAGGAGTTCTGCACTGAGGGGGGAGAAAGAAGAGAGATGAGGCGGAATGAAGTCAGTATCGCCTATCTGAGAGGGAGTTAGTTCTTCCATGAGTAGGGGGGGGAAGGGAGAGGAGGATCTTTTGGATTTTAGCGGCAAAGAAGTTTGCTAATTTATCGCAACGAGCACCAGATTCCTCAGCGGATAATAATGATAATGGCGGGTCCGGGGCTTTTAACAAAGATTTGACTATCTTAAACATCTCTCTTGGGGCATTGGCAGAGGCCTCAATTTTTTCTGCATAAAAGGTGGATTTGGCCATGTTAAGGGCAGATTTATATTTCTTTATGGTGAGTCTATATTTATTTTTCTTCTCCTCATCAAAATGTTTTCGCCACTGCCTCTCCTCCCGTTTACATTCCTGTTTGAGGGACCTTAGGTCTGAGTTAAACCAGGGTTGTTAAGTAGGGCCTTTCTTATTTGTGATACATTTTTTTGGAAGCACGCTATCCAACGATTGTTCGATCCATTGATTGAACTCTTTATTTGCCCTATCGATGTCCTGATTGGTCAGAGGCTCGCTTTTCTTCAGTACCTCTAGCCACTCATTCAGTTCTAATTTCGTCCAGCGCCTACCTAAGACTTTATGAAAAGGTTTAGTTGAGCTGTATCTAGATGTCTTCCATGTGAAGGGAATTACCATATGGTCTGACCAGGGAATCGAATATGGTTCAGCTAAAGTTAAATCCGCAATGTTTGAAAATATGGGGTCTAAAAGGTTCCCTTTAGAATGGGTGGGATGTGAAACTATCATACTCAGTTCACAAGCGGCTAGATCCTTTGTCAATTCTGTTGCAATGTTGTCTAACGAATTATTAAAATGGAGATTCAAGTCTCCCAATACTATAAAATTAGAAACCGTGCTAGCTAACTCTAGGGTAGTTTCAATTATTCCTTCTGAAAATTGTCCTATTGGGCCAGGTGGACGATAAATTAAAAGACCTGAAAATGACAGTTCTGAGGATAGTGTGATAGAAAATAGTGCACTTTCACAATCTGGGGTGGGACTATCAGTCATACAACAGATTAAATGCTCCCTATAAAGAATGGCGATTCCTCCTCCAGCCTTAGGTCCTCTATCCCTATGTTGGATCAGGTAACCAGGAGGGAGAGCCTGAACGATATCTGGGCCAGAAGTGGATCCAAGCCATGTTTCAGTCAAAAAAAGGATATCAAGGTCCAGGTCTTGAATTAATAGGGAAATTTCAGTTGCATGTTTTGGTAGTGATCGGCAATTGACAAGTGCCATTTTCAGAGCTGTCTCTGTTTTCCTTGTATTATTAATCACCTCCGTCGCTCTAAATGGACAGTGTTGACAGGAAAAGTGACAAAGCGCAGGGTCCATAGAGTGAGTACAAGAAGATGGAAGTGCCCCCTTTAGGGCGAGAAGTGTCGAGCGAGAGTATGTTTGTAGGGAGGTAATTGATAAAGCAGAGGTCCGGGTCCCTGGGCACGACTGGGCGTGAACGGGCGCAAACGGGCTTACCTCTGGTGCACCTCCGGCGCGCCATCGGTGCGCCCGCTGCGCGCCATCGCTGTGCGCCAGCATGAGCGGTGAAATATATAGGTGGTAAAAACCCGACCCAAAGACTAGAGCGCCTCCCAGCCTATGGCGGCCACTGGTGTAAGGCCTGCCTCCCCACCCAAGATGGAGCTGTTGTGTGGGAGGGGTGAGTGTTCCCGCTCAAGCGGCGGGTGCCCAAATCAATTTTTTAAAGTGCAAGTAAGTGGGGGGTGTGAGCCTGATAAAAAGCGGCGATTTCCAGATATAAGGCGATTTATTTTAAAAAGTGATCACAGTCACAGAAGAATGCTGCCTGCGTCTTTGTAGCGAATTTCTGCAGAGCAAGCAAAGGCTCCCGCTCAGCGCGTTGCACAGAGGTCGTAATCCCCTCTGAAGTCCTTACCAGCGGGCGAGCAGGACTCACCTTTATGACGCTTGCTGCAAACCCGGCCGAAAGACTAGAGCGCCTCCCAGCCTATGGCGGCCACTGGTGTAAGGCCTGCCTCCCCACCCAAGATGGAGCTGTTGTGTGGGGGGAGTGAGTGTTCCCGCTCAAGCGGCGGGTGCCCAAATCAATTTTTTAAAGTGCAAGTAAGTGGGGGGTGTGAGCCTGATAAAAAGCGGCGATTTCCAGATATACGGCGATTTATTTTAAAAAGTGATCACAGTCACAGAAGAATGATGCCTGCGTCTTTGTAGCGAGTTTCTGCAGAGCAAGCAAAGGCTCCCACTCAGCGCGTTGCACAGAGGTCGTAATCACCTCTGAAGTCCTTCTGAAGTTGTTGATGGGAGTAACCATCAACAACACCACAGCCAAACTCCAGCCTACATGACGACATACTCATATTAACAGAGGACCCAGAAACATCCATTATAGCACTTATGGACACCATAGGTGTGTACTCTACCCACTCCGGTTACAAACTAAACAGAGACAAGTCGGAGTGTATACCACTCAACATACACACAACCAGAGAGGTAATAGGTGCCTCAGGACTAGCCTGGCAACCCGGGTTTGTCAAATACCTAGGGATCCAATTTGGGAAGAACCTGAAGTCCACTCTAGAGCACAACGAGAAACTAACCTTAGGAAAGATTAAAGAGCTCTTGGAAACCTGGTCGCCCAAATTTATCTCTAGATGGGGGAGAATAGACACCATAAAGATGATGATCACGCCAGTGCTAAACTACCTGGCGGGAATGCTCCCCCTCACACTCACAGACGAATTCCATCGCAAGGTAGACCAAATGATAAACAAATTCATTTGGCGTGACAAGAAGCCTAGAATGCGCCTTCCAAAACTAAAACTAGAGAAGAGACTAGGAGGACTAAACGTGGCGGACTTCAGGACATTCCAGACGGCTTCATAGCTAGACAGGGAATATACTGAATACTACCAAACCAGAAATACACGCCAACCTGGCTCTCCATCGAGAAGGCCATTCTAAACAACACCGACCGTAAGGCTCTCCACACCGCTAACAAGCAGGCACAAAAGAATAACTCAATATTTAAAAACACGAGACACGCACTTCTTAAGGTAGACCAGAAACTTGTACACGGCATAAAAAACCCGAACTGGGAATCCCTATGGGCTAACCCCAAGATCAACCTAAAATCACGACATAACCTCCAGGACAAAGAAATCTACAACTTCCTCATAATCAAAACAGGCAAAGCAAAATCAAAAATAACAAAGCACAAACCCTCGATCATTCAGTATATGGAGAACCTAAACAAAGTGGGCCACCAGGTGTCCCACTTATACAAACTCCTCCGTCCCAGCTCCTCAAAGCTTAACATCAAGAAGCCCAGATACTTGGAAACCCAACTAGACACCACACTCACTGAGCAATAGTTACACACCATCTGGGCGTCCTCATCGAAAAACATGATCTCCCCAGTGTTAGCGCAGACAAAATTCTGGTTATCGCCCCAAACATACTGCACCCCAGCGCGCTTAGCCACGATAGGACTTAGAGACAACGAACGCTGTTGCAACTGTGACTCAGAAAAAGGAGACCTGGCGCACCTTATATTCCACTGCTCTAAGGTTAGAAAGTTCTGGAAAAAAGTATTCGCTTTCATAAATAAGGTCCTAGATTGTACACTAAAAGAAGAATTTGCCACAATCACCACTGCACTCTTAACAGCGGACATAGCCGCACAACAGGACAAAAGCCGCCTAGACTTCCTCCTAATGACTGCAGCCACAACCGTGCTTGCCAAATGGAAGGACACGATCAAGGCCACGTTCAAGGGGTGGCTGCACTGGGTGACATTCCTTTGAGGAGCCGACAACACAGCGTTAAGAAAGGCTCCATGGAAGAACCCCAACAGAGGGATGTGGGCAACCCTAGACAAGTTCCTTGACCCTTACAAACCCCCATGAACAACAAATTCAGAGTCTACTAGCAGTAGGACACATCCACAAAAAGTTCAGCTGGGGCAGGGCGGTGTAATGACATAACAGGGAGAATGGATGGGCAGTAGAGTCAAACTCCACCACCAGGCTGAAGGTCAGCCATAAAACAAACACCAATACCTTTATGTTGTATGTTATGTGTTGGAACCTTGTAAACCTAGAACAACCGCAAATACCTATATGTTTTATGTTAAATGTCTACGAAGCGGAGGGGCAAGGGAGCGCTGGCAGATATGCTCCAAACTTAAACCCAACAGCAACCTACAGCCTAAACTCAAGGACGAGAGCCCCTACGAGTACATCCGCGAAGGGCTGACACATGTTATTTGTCATATATATTGTGAAAATACCAATAAAAATGATTGGAGAAAAAAAAAGAACATCTATTCCTTAGGGATTCATTCATGACGTTCATATGCCAGACTTTACGTCAATACTGGCATTCCTAAACAGCTTCAATGTATAAATGTACCTTCAATTGCTATGACAAAGTACGGTGTGGTTCGGTGCAGTTCGACTACCTACTTGCACGACACAGCTCGCCACAGTAAGTCCCAAAGGAAGCCAACTCTCCAGCTGACACACTGAGCAGAAGCCGTAATCCTCCTGCCGAGAAATCCAGCTCCAGTGTTTCTAACTCCCCTTCCGGAGTGTTGGGAAATCGAGTTCCGAGAAAGAGATACCAACTTCTCTCATTCTGAGGTATGGAGCGGATTAGAACCTAGAGAAACCTTTGGCAATTCTTGGCAAAACTAAACTATAGCTAAGACAGCACCTACTTCTTCCCTCGTACTAGACCTAGGTTAGGTACACTGGGGTAGGCGTATTTTAGAAGCACCAGTTGAGTATTTTAGCCTTTGTTATTTATGTATGTATTTTTATATATGTCATAGCAACAGACAATGCTATTACAGTATTATTTTATATTACTGTTTATGCTGTATGCATTATACTTTGCATTCTAACGATTGTAGCAGTTCATATCTCTTGCATGAGAAATAAGACTGTTCAATAAACCCTTTTATTGAAACGCCCGTCTTTCTATTTCTATGCAACTCTGTAGAAACAAAGCATGCACGATTGATTGAGTGAAATAGTTATCTATTGTTTCCACGACTCTGAAGATATTGTTCCAGTTCTAGGGGAAACAAAGTTGTCATGTTTATGCGGTTGTCAGAAACGAATCCCTTCTTGTTTATTCAAGAAAGTTTTTAGTGACCTCTGAGTTAGTTGGCACACACATTTAAGTTGAATATACTCGATAGAGACATACTGACCTCAGTCCTATGTCAAATCTATAGTGTATATTATTCCAATGCGCAGAGCGTATTGGGAATATAGGAACTACACTACAGTCTCACTGTGAAGAAGACAGATTTAAAAGATGTGTTATAGTATTAAAGCTGAAACACACAGGACTTAAAGGCAGCAGCGTTCTGGATCAATGTATTACCTCAGAGTCAGAATTAAAACCTACAGGACTTCCATAGAGATTTTATGTATCAGGACTACCACTGTAAAGTTGTGGAGCACCCACCCACCAAACCTGTGGGTAGTCTGCCTCATTTAAAATGTGGAAACGCTAGATTTCAGGTGGTGGAGCCTCATCTGGCTTGTCTCTCAGACACCGTTTTACAGACGCCTTTCCACCACTGGATAGCCTATATAAGGCGGTCTTTGTGACATGTATTTTTCCTTTTGGAACAACCAGAAAATACATGGTGGTGCCAAACAGGAAAGAAATCAAAATTATTATCCTCCACGAACTGGGAGAAAACTCTCAGCATGTCAGGCGAATTTGTTTTTGGTATTTCAGAAACAAACCCCTGCTTCCAATATTGCTTACCAAAAAAATTTGGCATACTTCTATGCCTTCTGCGCAACCACCACAATTGCAGATACACAAGCGGCAGTGAGATCTGACAGGCAGGTGGGATCTCATAATTTGGTTGGTGGGTCTCTGCCAGGGATGTAAAGGCCTTGGTTTTTTTACCTGGCGGGCTGATGGGCCCTCAACCAAGGTCTTAATGACTTCATAGGTCCTTAACAGAGATAACTTTTGTAGCTGCAATAATGAATCAAAAAGAACAAATAGTAGAAAGTATGTGCTAAATGATTAAACAACAAAATGTGAAACTCTATTACAAATTGTATTGCAGGTAGAATTTCTGGGACTTATATGGGGCGAATGATAGTGACGGATAATTCTCCTCAAGAAATTATTATACTGCGGCTAAAGGTAAATTTCTGATGCCAGTCAGAATTTGAGGACCATGCTTTTGCTTTTGACTAAAATGTCAAAGCCAACTGATATATAATAAAGCTGCCAACTTTACATTGACACCATGAGGGATTGACAGCAAGATGGAAACCTGACAGGGCTGGGACTAGAGAGTGATGGTGTTTCATAAACCATTCTAGTTTTCACCACACTAATCTAATTTTAGAAGGAGATGAGCAATTTTTAAATCTGTCTAAATTTAACAAGTTTACAAAAGGTGACCCTGCACACCTCGAACATAAATAAAGCAGTGTAAATGCTATTTATGCATAAAATCACAATCGCTCCAAATGTTCTCCCAAGAATTCCAAAGTCAAATTTCTTCTGTAAGCAGATTCTTTTATTCACAGTTGATGATTAAAACCAATAGCCAACGCGTTTCGTCCGTGACCGGACTTCTTCAGGGCTGTTTATAGAATTTTCTATTTGGCACTGCTTCACATTGGTCTTCACACTTGAGATTCAAATATTTTAATAAATAAGGAGATCATATATCAAAGATACACCAAGTTTTCAATTTTTCAAATAGGTAAGGCAGTCGGTAGCCAGTAGTAGAGTGTCAGCGTCTCGTATTGCATGCGGTCGACCGCATGCAATACGAGACGCTGACACTCTACTACTGGCTACCGACTGCCTTACCTATTTGAAAAATTGAAAACTTGGTGTATCTTTGATATATGATCTCCTTATTTATTAAAATATTTGAATCTCAAGTGTGAAGACCAATGTGAAGCAGTGCCAAATAGAAAATTCTATAAACAGCCCTGAAGAAGTCCGGTCACGGACGAAACGCGTTGGCTATTGGTTTTAATCATCAACTGTGAATAAAAGAATCTGCTTACAGAAGAAATTTGACTTTGGAATTCTTGGGAGAACATTTGGAGCGATTGTGATTTTATGCATAAATAGCATTTACACTGCTTTATTTATGTTCGAGGTGTGCAGGGTCACCTTTTGTAAATCTGATTTGTAAAACAATCTTTTGTTTTCTAACTTTGGGATCTAGGGGATTGTATCCCAGACCTGTTGCACCCATAAATATATATACTTTAGGGACTGTGTTACCAGTGCAGGCATAGCAGCCTCAATCCCTCTCTCCGATTTGTATTTTAAATTTAACAAGTTGTTTTAGATGAAATAAGCTTTTTCAGTAAAAGAGTTTGAGCTGTGATGACTTGTTCAGGTGATCAACGAACAGTCAATCATATTATACAGTGACAAGTTTCACTGTTTAGAGCCAAGTCCCGATTACTCAAATTGGAGCAAATCAGAGCAATGGTCATAGGAAACATAATATTCTGAACCCCGTACTGCAATCTCAGCAGGAAAGAGATCGCCTGTTACCCATGATCTAAAATAAACTGCTCTGTAATATTTTCTCCACACACAGGTTCACAACAAGGCCGAATAGCCCTCTCCAAGGAGATCATCCTTCCAAGATTATTTATTATACCTCTGTGTAATCTCAATACCAAGGCGTACATTCAAGGAAATGTACACACAGTTGACAGAGTTAAACTGGGATGCTGAAAGGAATCAGTAACATTGTGCAAGCTATGAAATGTTACTATCTAACTGCTCAGGTACATTGTGAGTTGAGGTAGCAGGATGGGGTCCATGTCGAAGACACCACCGTCTCCATGTGTGAGCTAAACAAAGATCACTCACATACTTTAATGGGCGGAAACAGGCTCAACCCACAAAGGGAAAGTGAAGCTCATGAAAACACCCTTTCAGTGCTTGTGAAGTTTTTACACGTCCTGCCAGACACCTGTTTCTGCCCCAGAGATCCAGATAGTTGGCTGCAAGGCCCAATGGAAATTACAAAGAAAGTTAAATGGCTATTTGGACACCTTTGGGATTGGAGGCGATGGGAGACATTTGCTCCCAAGTCTCTCTAAAATCAGTGCTTTAAATGGGCCGGTACTCACCGGTACTGAGTACCGGCACTTCTTAAATTTATCGCTCTGAGTACCGGCACTTCTCTACTGCCCGAGGAGAGTACCGGTACTCATGAAAAGGTAGGCTTAGTGCCTGTGAGTGCCGGCGCAGTGGCGAGCAGGAGTGGGACGTGTCTCTGGGAGCAAAGGCACCGCTTCTGTCTCCTGATCTGAGCCCCTGCTGAGCTATTCAGCAGGGCTCATCTGAATAATGTCTGGTGCTCACCGTCACACTGTGCTGGACAGAGCAGGGTCGAGATTCGTTTTACAGTGTGCGCTGTGATTTTCAAAGCGCAGCACTTCAGGTAGGGAAAATTCCGTGCAGGGTAACACTTTATACATACGGATTCTCACACTTCCCGAACTGTCTCTGGATCAGAGGGTTAATGCCCAGACGATGCGATCGAAGTGGCCCCTGGGGCGCTAATCTAACTGCTTTCTGCACTGATGCACCTACCTTCCTAACGCCACATGCCTCAGTTACCCGGTCTGTGCATAGAAGGCTTTCTTATATGCTCAAAACTAGCGCCGCCAGCCCATTGTTTCCCCACATTCCTACACTCTCCTTTAGATGCGCCTGGCTCCCATCTTGCTCTGTCACACAGTGGTCGCCGCCCTTGCTGTGGCAGGGTGTTTCATTTTCTGCCTGCCAGCCGGGCCCCAGAGCACCCAGGAATTCTCCTGCTACATGGACTTGAAGGAGAGAAAGTGCCACTCTAAATGTTGCACATCTAGTTGTTGCCTGACTCTCGTAAATCCACTGAATCTATGAAAATGTCACACAAAAGCAATCTGAAACATTAGCAGCTATACTCAAATGGATGTTTTTTCTGATATTTATATGATTCCCTCGTCTTACTTGCTTAATTTTGCTGGCGAGAAAGAAAGTGTCACTCATAGTCGTTGAAATGGCACTCACAATTACAATGAAAATTTGAAAATGTCACACATAGCAATCTGAAACCTTGGCAGCTACGGGGTCCATTCAGGCCCTGTGCTGTCAACCACATTCACACTATCCTCTGCATTTGCACAAACATAGGAATCATGGCAGTCCCCTGGTAGTGGCAATTAAAAAAGCCATGATGAAGAGTATGACATGGCTTTTAACATACCGGAGTCTTTAGTGTGTCTGCTTTTTTTGTGTATTTTTGCCTGCATTTGTATGCTGGTTTTTGTAAGAAAAATGGGTGGCACTTTGTGTGTACATGTCTGCTCGGTGACAAAGGTTCATACATATTGTAGTAGGGAGGGTTGGTGGGTGAGTGAGTGAGTGGATAGATGAGTAAGCAAGGGTGGATGTATGAATGGATGGATGGATGAATGAATGGATGGGTGAAAGAGGGTGGATGATTGGATAAAAGGGTGGATATAGGTGGATAAGTCAAAGATTGGATGGGTGAATGAAAGTGAGGGGGGGATGGATGAAAAGGTGAATGATGGATGAATGAAAGGAGGGGTTGAGTGAAAGGGTGGATGGAATGAAAGGGTGGATGGAATGAAAGGGTGGATGGATAGATGAGAGAAAGGATTGATGGATGAGTGAAAGGGTGGATAAAGAGATGGAATAGAGATGGAAAAACTGAATAGACGACAGAATGTAAAGGGTAAATGGTGGACATCAGCAGGTAAATGGTAGGATGAATGGATAGATCTATGGAAGAGACAAGAAATATCTTCTGGGGAGGGTCATGATGATTTGCTTCATTTGCTTGGTGCCATAAGAGCTTTGGTTCGTAGTGGAGGTATTTTCAGTTTCTTCCTACTCACATGCTCAAAAATATATAGTATTGTGCCAAACAACAGCATTTAACAGTATGGCATTAAGAAGTTGTAACTATTGCAAAAAAAGGAAATGTTAACATATTATCGCATTTCTCTTTCATTTTGTGTAATATTAACCTGCTTTGTTTATATACACACATTTACCATGTGTTTTGTTGTGTGGTGCAACTGTTATAGAAGTCGTTAAGTATCATCATGTGTTGCCCTTAGCCCCGCCCCTGGCCCGCCCACTTACTACACCGCTAGCTCATGTTAATGAGTACCTGCCCTTATTTTTTCCCATTTAAAGCACTGTCTAAAATGAATGCAATATCTGATAGAGGAAGAAGGGCTGTTGGTTGGATAGTTCTACAGTATGGGGTGATTGAGTGATTAATACATAAACTGTGGGCATGATTGAGTCTGAATCAAACATACACAGGTTCCGACAGTTACTTTGTATGATTGGAGACAGTAAGCGCTTAGTGAAATGGCACTACCGCGCATTTCTCAATGTTACTAAAGCAGATTTGAGCAAGCTGAAGACCAGATGGGAAGCTGAACTGGGAGGGAACTGGAAGACAGAGAATGGTACGGACTAATAAAGATTTATGAGATAGGGAATGGTGTCAGATCCTCACATAATTTCTAGAAATTCCTGTTTCAAATATGGTCAGTACAAATAAACGCATAGGTGAGACTTAACCACAGAAAAACTCCAAACGTTTTTCAGGACAGGAGCAGTGTCCTGCCCTAAACATGACATGAGTGAGGCGCATTCTTTTCCACATGTTATGAGAATGTCCAGTTTGAGAGGTTTTATTGGATTAATGCATAGGCAGCATGCTGGCCGCCATGGACAAGGAGGAATGTAACTGCTCCACTGCACTGTGGCTTGGCCTGTTCCTGTAACAAAACCGAAAGGGGTAGACACTATGTTCACAGATTTGCCCTGGTGTGTGGCTCAAGGGGCTATTGCTATGTCCTGGAAGTTGTCCTTTGCCTATCCACCACTCAAACACTGGTGGCATTGGGTATGCACATACGTGGAAGCTGACAGCACAGACGAAAATAGAAGCATACGTAACCAGCCTACAGCAGCTGCATGGGATGAAACTCTGCTATCTTTCACATTGAATAACTTGAGCAATGAATCAGCAGCAGCCATGAATGATGCACAGCAATCAACCCCGAACCGTTAACTCTCATGTGAAGATTGAAACATTGACTGACCAAAGTGGTGAGGTGGCCTGGACCACTGGGTTGTCTGTGGGGAACCAAAGACTTCATGGAGGCATGTCAAGGGGAGTATTGGATCTCTGCTTCTCCCTTTCCCTCATCTTCACTACAAATTCATCATGAATACATACTCCCTTAACGAAATACGTTAATACTGAATTTAGGATGCTCTCCCAGTTAATCCCAATGACGAGGTTGAAAATATAGAAACCTTATACATTTTACACAAGCAACTACAACTATCTGCAATTAGTCTACAAAAAAAGATATAGTATATGAGATATCAGTCAAAAGGTACACAATTGACAACTGTTTGAAATGCGCTATAAATCGGAAAACCGATGGGCAATACATTTTCTAATTTGTACTAAACGTACTGTCATCCAAATGATCCTTAGGAAAAATACGGCAGGAATGTGGAAGACATCGATCTTGACAAACTACTATAAACAAGCAATGGAAATGCCAATTGGTCGTGCTCACATATCCAGTTAAGCAGGACCAATGCCAGTGCTTGTTTAGTAATGATAAATAGAGATGTGTAAATGCTGCAGCATCACCCCTCCTCCAGCTACCACACGCACACCTCACCCTGCCTAACATGCATGCTCCTCAACACCAGATCTCTCTGCAAACACGCTACTTATGTCTGGAACCTCATCGACACACGTTCCTCTGACATTCCATTTCTCACTGAAACCTGACTGAACCCAGCATCTGCACCTGCCATTGCCATAACCATCCCATCGGGCTACAGGATCACGTACTATGACAGGCCCCACAAACCAGGTGGAGACCTAGCCATTATCCACAAAGATACCATCAACTGCTCCACCTACACCGAAGGAGACATGCCGTTCATGGAGCATATGCACTTCAGGCTACAATCAGGCTTTAAACCATCACCTAAATGAACCCTCGTATACCCACTCCCAGAACACACACCACCTTCAGCAAGCTCCTCAAAGACTTCATCGTTCCCATAACTACCAGTTCAAACAACTTCATTCTGGTCTACGACCTCAACTTTCATTTCTACCCCGCAGACCCTTACTCCACTGCCCTACTTGAAATCCTTGATAACATCGGAGTCACACAGCTCGTCCAAAGAACTACTCACACCGCAGGACACACCCTCTACCCCATCTGTACAGCTAGCAACAAGATCAAATTCATCCACCACTTCATCATACACTTCTACATCAATGCACTCCAACCCACCACACCGAAGCCAGCTAGCCAGCAACTCCAGACACAGCTGAACAAAATATCTCAGGTGGACTGGAATAACACCCTCAGATCCAACCAAACAGACCTCACCAGGGACCTAAAGAACAACATAAGGGCCTTCAACAATTGGATCACAGGCAGCGCGCTAACACCGTAGCTCCCTGAATGAGGTCAGACGGAGAAGAGCCAACATACAAGCCAGCTGGTACATAGAAAATCTAAGAGACTCCAAACACTACTGCGAACAGCTGGAAAGAATATGGAGATCCAGCCGGAATGTCAGCACAAGAAGCACCTACAAAGGCTTGCGCAGAAGATACTTCCCCCAAATCAAAGAAACCAGGAAAGCAGCCCTAGCACTCAGCTCCAATAACTGTAAAAAATTCTTGACTATCGTCAAAGACCTCTCTAACCCCATAGACATTATCCACACTCCATCACAGGAACTTTGCAGAAACCTCTCTGACATTTTTCACTACAAATTCCTGAAGATATACAACAACTTTGACCCCCAGCACACTACTGATGATATGATTAGCCAACTACCTACCACCACTAAAGAGGACCATCCCCTGATGGGCTGGAACCCTCTCACCACAGAAGACACCACCAATATCGTGAAATAGGTCCATTCAGGGGCCCCAACCCAACCCTGCCTCCACCAATCCTACAACCTAGGAGGAACTCTGATCAGCTATAAGCTCACCACCATCCAAAGTGCAACCTTCCCGGACAACTGGAAACACGCAGAGGTGAAAGCTCTCCTGATAAAAACCTTTGGCAAACCCTGAAGAACTCAGCAACTACCAACCAAACTTGTGCCTACCCTTCCCAGCCAAAGTCATGGAGAAAGCCTTCAACAGACAACTCTCCAATCATCTACAGCATTACCAACTCCTGGACAGCACTCAGTCAGGATTCCACAGCAACCATAGCACCAAAACTACCCACATCGCAGCCACAAAAGACATTGGGACCATCATGGATGGGGAGGCCGCAGCACTAATTCTACTTGACCTCCACAGCTTTTAACACCATCTTCCACAGCCATCTCATCTCAAGACTGCGTCACACTAGAATACAAGGACTTGCTCTGAGATGCATTACGTCATTCGACTCTTACAGACCTCAATGAGTCAGTCTTCCACCGTACACCTCCGAACCCAAGAACCAGATCTGCAGAGTCCTACAAGGATTATCACTGAACCCTACCCTCTTCAACATATATAGGGCACCGCTCACCCACGTCATAAGATGCCACGGAATCAACATTGTCTCATACGCAGACAACACACAACTCATCTTCTCCCTCACGGACAATTCCAAGCACCACCAGAACCAACTTCACCACCCACATGTCCAGCGTGTCAAACTGAATTAAACAGAACTGCCTAAAGCTCAACACTGACAAAATGGATGTCCTGATCTACGGAAAAAATAGCTCTCCATGGGACTCCTCCTAGTGGCCAGCTGAACTGGGACCCACACCCATCCCTGCAGACCACGCCAAAAACCTTGGACTCATACAGGACAATGAACTTACGATGGCCCAACAGGCAAACTACATAATCTCTTCCTGCTTCAACATCCTACGTACGCTGCGGGAGGTATTCAAATGGCTTCCCCACAACACCAGACGCAACAACAAGCCCTTATCAACAGCTGACGGGACTATGGCAGTGCACTCTATGCTGGTATCCTTACCCACCTCATACAAAGACTCCAGACAACCTAGAACGCACCCACCAGATTCATCCTCAACAAACCTCACTGCACCCACATGACACCTCACCTCAGAGACCTACACACTGGCTTTCCATCCAGAAATGCCACCAATTCAAGCTGCTCATCCACGCTTACAAAGCTCTCCATAACGCCAGACCTACCTACCTCAGCCACCACCTACACTTCTACCATCCAGAAAAGCAACTGCCTCAGCCACAATCTCTTTCACACAGATCCCACGCATCTGCAGAAGCAAGGCAAGAGGCTGCTCGCCGCCAAAACCTTGAAGGACCTTTCCCAACAAATCAAGACCTCTTCTTCCCTAGTCAACTTCCGCAAAGACCTGGCTCTTCAACTAGATTGCTTTCTCCCCCGTAGTATACCGATGAGCTTCCGATAGGCCTATGCATCTGCTCTAGCGGATACCCTCATGCGTGATATGTGCGCTTTGCAAATCAACATAACATAAAAGGACAGTGAGAGACTTAGGGGCCCATTAGGATGGCGGGCGGATTGTCCCCGCCAGGCTGGCGGCAGCCACCGCCGGCCTGGCGGGGACAATCCTCCCGCCATCCGCTCCGGAATGACCTCCGCCATATTCGTATGGCTGGGGGGTCTGCGGCAGACGGAAAGACCGTCCGCCGCTTTTCCGCCCCGGTCGCCTTGCGGCCGCGGCGGAAAAGGGTTTATATGGTGGCGGTGTCTATCAGACACCGCCAGCCATATTAGCATGGGCTTTGAACAATGCCTTTCCGCGGAGGCAATGCCGCCACAGAAAGGCATGCGGAGACTCCCTGCAGGGGCCCGTTGCGGGCCCCCAGGGACTCCGGGGGGTGGGGGGTGCACATGGGGGGTACCTATGGTACCCCCCAGCAGTTCCATGCACAGCATGCCTTCCTGCCATTGGGGCGGGCGGTGCTGAGTGCACCGCCCGCCACAATGGTAGGAATGCAGTATTCGCCCGCCACTGTGGCGGGCGCATCCTAATGCTGCCCACGGGACCCCCGCCCTTATGGCGGGCGGTCCCTTTCACCGACAGCATGACAGGCGGGCGGACTCCTAATGGACCCCTTAGTTGGTGAGTCAGCCATTTTGTCACGGATGCTATTGGGTTTTATATTTCACTTAAACATATTTCTATCATGCTGTTCAATCTTTGAAAATGTGTAATAAGCATTATAATGCAATGTTGTATTATCCACGTTTACGAGGCAGAGCAGGGTGGAACAAGCCAACTTTCGGTGGCCTTTGAATTTTGAAAGTAGTGACCGAAGGGGCTTCTATCATAAGAGTCTGTATACCTGAAGAAGGCTGTGGACGAGTCTCAGATAAGCAATTAGTACTACACTTAACACAATTGATCTTAATGTAAGCATGACTGAACTATAGAATAAAAAGATGTCATAACAGAAATATTTTTTTAAAACAAAACCGGCCATGAGGAGCCTGACCCTGCTGTTAGAAAGCATACAATGTACAGTATGGAGGGTCCCACTTTCCACTCCCCCATTTTATCGAGGAAGGTCACAATTTTGAAACATAAAAATGGTCACTTTAAGTATTCTTTTTTCTTTGCCCAGTTTAAAGATTAATTCTGCTGCAGGCTTTATATAGAGAGATGGATGGCTCTCCTTCTGATACAGTGTTCGTCATTTCATTCTTCTGGATGGTTTTGAGGGTAAAAAGAGGCTTTCAGTACATTGGAATCCAAAGAATGAACAAAGATAACAGAACAGCAAATCGCTTCGTAGGGAGGAGACCCAACTCCTTTGAGACATAAACAGAAGCCGCCTTCGTTTCTGTCTCCTCCTTTGTGCGCCTCCTAATGGTGTCTGGCAGAGGAAGAACTTAAAACTGCTTCCATCCATTTACTAAGCGCTGTTTCTTCCTCTCGTTTCTTTGACAGCCACCTTTCACCCAACATCAATTGGCATCTTCAACTTGAGCCTGCAGCCAATTATTAGATGAAACAGCCCTTAGCCACTGAAACTATCATTAATAACAATTGTTAAAAAAAGATTTCTTGAACACTGGCCACGAGCTGCCCACTAACAATGACGACAGACGGACTCTTTTATCGTCGAATAACGGTAAAAATAGATGTTGTTTTTCACATGAGATGCCGTTTCCCTTTTATTCCAGACATCTGTGCAGAGCCATGATGGTAGGTAAAGTGGTGACTGTGACCAGAGGTTGGGCCTTTTTGAGCAGGCAGTCTCTCCCCCCCTCGTTGCCCTTGCGGTGCATTCTCTCCTGAAGTCGCCCTCAGATCCGTGCCGCCACAAAGGAGCTGTACATCTATTCTGGGTCAGGATTTCCATTACAAAGGCGGTGGCTTCCATCAAAAACCGTACCAGGGAACACAGAAGGCAGAAGGCAGACAGATAGGCTCCAAAGCAAATCACCCACACACAGAGACTGAGGAGAAAACGAGAGGAGGGGAAGTGGGGTCGAATCAAATGAAGAAAAAACGTTGCATACTCTTTCTTCTTGCTTCTCAAAGACTTTTTCTCCAAGCTGTTAGCATTATTCACTGTTCTATGCTGAAGTTAAGATCGATCTATGCATCTATCTATCTATCTACCTACCTACCTACGTATCTACCTACCTACCTACATATCTACCTACCTAAGTATGTATCTACCTACCTACAAACCTATCTATCTATCTATCTATCTACAAAAAAAACAAAGGTTACACGGACGATATAGTTGGGTTCAGATTTCACACGCACAAAACCATAGAAATTCAGCTGTTATAGTTAGAGTTATTTCAAGTAACTATAACTCGTGCCCTAAGGTAACTATAACTCGTGCCCTAAGGTAACTATAACTCGAGCCCTTACCGTGCACAAGTTTCTCATCAATAATTTTACTGCAATTGTTACAGTGATATTATCAATGATGTTGTAGAAGAGGTTATGAGTGATCTAATATTTGGGGTAATTAGCAATGCATGGCCAGTTATAGTTACCTTAGGGCGCGAGTGATAGTAACATGAAATGGCTCTAACTAGAACTGCTGAATTTGTCTGGTTTTGTATGTGTAAAATCTGAACCTAACTATAATAAATTGTGGTTAGTGTTCCTAAAAAACTAAAATGAATACATATTTTCTGAGTTCTTAACCCCTTCATTGCGGCCGCAATTCCGCCGCAGCGCTAGGGGGGAGGGGCGGGCGCGCGGTGCTACCATGCTCGTGACGGAACCGCTCCGCTCCGGTTCCGTCACGGCCCCGCCCGCTCAATAGATGGTGCCGCGCAGGCACGAAATCAGCGCAGCGCAGGCGCGCCGAGCGGGCCGTGACGGAACCGCTCCGTCACCAGCTAGCGCGACCGAGGCTGGTGACGGAGCGGTTCCGTCACAAGCATGGGAGGGGTTAAATAGTAATGAAGCACTTTTAAATTATTTGCTATCTTTATGTTTTTTTATCTAGTTGATCACTTGATTATATGTTACACTTAGCAGAGAGTATGTGGCGTTACGGCCAGAGCTGCAGACTTTTCAACTGGGGAACCAGATTCGGCTTTCAAAGTCAGCTCGACATGATTTGATTCAGGGCAAATCACTTAATCTGCCCGTGCCTAAAACCAAAATGAATGAGTCCTGGTGTAATGTAACTGATGCTCATGTAAAGCACTCCAATATATTTGGGTTAAGTCTGCGCTACATAAAACTGCAAAAAACAAACAAATCAAGTGTTTTGCACACTACAGTCATTGGGCTATACTTGGACTACATTTGGGTGGTATTTGTGCTACATTTGGGCTCTTTTGTTTCTGGTGGCCACCTTGGGAGAGTTATTTTTTATGAAGTTCCCTAATTAACTCATTTGCTGCAGTATCCTCAGTACAAAATGCTTTCAGTTTTCCACTTAGATTTCATCAAGATGGCGTTCAGATATGCCACACTTTTTCCATAAATATAGAATGTTAGCACTCTACTTGCTCATTAGAACACTATGGTAACGCTGCTGATCACCAGGGAGTTAACTGGCAGTCTGCAGCTGGTGTTGAAAGTATGTGTCAGTCTGCATGTCATAATGTTTTAATGAAATAGAAGAGGAAGATATTTGAGAACTCACTTAAAATGTGTCCTAATTATCCTTTCTACAGCACTAACCATAATTTCTATGACAAAGTGAGCCACCTGGTTTTGCTCCTTTCTAAATTAAGCATATAATGGTCCCAAGATGGCTGCCAACACTACCTGGTTAAAGCACTGACAGCCAATCAAATCTCAGCATGAGATCTGTGCTTAGACTACTCTCAGATATTCAAATTTCTTTTTCCTTTAATAACGCAAAAAACTGCTGGGCGGATTTACACCAAATAACAAAAAGGTTGCTTTCTGAACCAAGACCAATCTTTCTGCTACATGTTGGGTATTTCCGTCCAGTGCCCGGCCTGTAGTTGTGTTTAATATCTCATGTGGAAAAAGAGTTTTTGGGATCCCCCCTTTTTTCTCCGCCCCGCATAATGAATCACCCTGAAACTTTCAACAGAGCAGCTGAACTGAGCGTTGTACTAATTTTGGTATTTATAAGAAAAGGGGTGACCCTGTGTCCCTCAGAACCTGGGTAAGCATATAGGTATAACAAGAATGGTTATGTCGGGTAGAACAAGCATGAGTAAAAAGATGCTTTTAATGCGGTTTTAAAATTAAAATTACGTCCTCTGACACACAACCATACTTAATGAATAAGGCATGGAAAAAACAATTTGCTTGGACAAAAGGATTTATCTCGGAATTACTTCATTCAATGATAAATACAATTGGATAATGTGGACTGTCAAGGAAATTATACAATACAGGGTGGTAACAAATGTGCAAGGAACTCAGGTGGTGAACAATATATACAGTGCAAACCTATACATATGTACAAGTGAGGATAGGCCAGATGGGTTTTTTCAAAAACAAAGATTGCTATCTATTCAAGTATAGAATCGTGTTTGTGCTGGACCTAAGGTAAAGTGTTGACGTTTCGACCCTCTGGTGCCCCAGTTGGTGGCCACGGCGGGTCTTTCTCAAGACAGGTAGGAAAGTGGTTGGTAGTCCTACTGGGGGCTGTGTATTTCTTACCCGACCGGACTGTGTAAGAGCATCACTGATGGACACACAGCCCTGGGCACTTCAGGGCTTAAAACTGAAGTGCTCAGGTCAAAGGCAGTCAGTGATGCTCTCCCTACTCATGAAGGGGGGGATCGCCAAGTGCTTTGCCAGGCTGAGAAAGTCACACCCACAGGGCTGTGACATCTTCATCTTACCATAATTCAGCTCATGCATCTAGGCTCCTGTGCAGTTTGTGTATGTACAGCACCTCCCTGCGTGCCCTGAACATGAAGTGTGTCTGTCAGGCTGACCTTTGCTCAGGGGGGCCACTGTATTGAGGTAATAAACATGCTCACGCATGAATGAACAATTGGCTAACAAGATGTTGCAGGATTGTGCTATCAGCTGTGCCAGAGAGAACAAATCATACTATAACAAATCATAATTGTGATGGTATCGAGATGAAATGTAAATGTCTCAGGTTATGAATGGATAGTATACTAATAAGAGGGCGTTCACCCAGGAATATCTTGACTAATGTAACATCTCAAAGAAACTGCGTTGAAAGGCTGAGAACCAGACATTTTTAAAAAGCAGTTTCATCAGTTCTCTATGATTGTCCTCACAGATAGCTTTGTCTTCACATAAGTTGCTTCAGTGTCATCAAACTGAAATACATAAAAACATGTGCTTTATCTAATGGTAAGGAGATTGCTGGATACGGAATGAGGGCATGTGGGTAAAGAGACATTAGGTTGGCAGTCAGGTGTATTATATCTTAGAAGACTGTTGATATCCTCTTTATGCAATGCAATGGTATCTGGGATTTTGATAGCTCTATAAAGTGCCAAGGCAGCTTCAAGACACACAGCTAATCATATGCACAGAAAAGAAACTCAAGCATACTTCACTTGATGAACAATGTTTGACAAAGATAAACAAAGCACCCCTTCAACTGCAAATTTACTCTTTTATTGGTTTGGCACCGTGATTTTTTTAATTCTTTTATATATTTCACAATATGATATACAGAGTATACTTTGCACCCAGTCATGAAAAGAAAAGTAAACTAGACATTAATTACCTCAATCATTTTAATGTAATCCATGCAAATCATTACAAATTAGATATTAGAAAAATTCATATATACATGATAAAAAAATTATGATAATTTAGGCGATTACATCCACCCCCATTAAACTCTCCAATCATGTAACTAGTATCACAGAATTTCAACAATCAGACATCATAGAGCTGAAATATCTTTTGCTATAACAGCCGTGAATTGGTAAAGCAGACTTAAGAGGAATGTGACTTAGTGTTTCGGTGGAGACTGATTATTTGCATCCATCTTCTTCAGGGAGAGTGACACATATGGCACTCTTCATACAATGCAACCAAAAGGCTCATGTAGATGGGTCTATAATGAAATTACATTTAATTAGACCCTAATCCAAACCAAAGGCTCTCTCTGTCTTATTACTTTCACAGGAAATCTGCATTCACAGTCATAATGATAATGCTTTTCCCTCATCTTAAAATCCCAAATTTATTTTCACAAAATTATATTAGACCAGCATCTCCAGATCAGTCATGACCAACTGCTAATGTGCATTTTTAAGGCTTCTATAGAAAACACTAATTCCTAATATTATGACACCGTGCTGCCTCCTTAAATTGCCTTTGAAGAGAAACAGAAAATTAAAAAAAACTAATTCACGAAGGCTAATATTTACATCCTTTTTTGAATATCCTAATGTGTACTGTCAATGCAAATTTAATCATTTTTAAACATACCGCTCATCCAAAGAGAACAGAGAGCCAATATAGATATAAACTCAATAGGGAGCTACGTCATCCCTTGTGACACACAGGATGTAGCCTTTTAAGATAACAAAAATAAATACATTGAATAGAATGTATCATTAAGCCCGAAAGATATAATGTATTCAAGCTGTGCACAGAGTCTAAACAGGTTTCGTTGACCATAAAATGTGCCATGAGAGTTCTCATGAAAGAATTAAAGGTCATTAAAATGTTACTCTACATAAAACAAAAAATAGTTTTTTCTCTGCCATAAAGATGTCAATGACGTTTTGACCCTATGTAAATGGATGGGTCATAATCAGAACTAAAAGCAATTGGAAGAGCACAATTCGTAACCAATATCACTAAATGTATACAGTTAAGGATAAATATTATCAGAAACTGGATACTAATACTTAATTACACATGCTTTATTTATAAGGTCAGGTTGGTACTGAATACCTACAGGAAAATATGGTGATGGAAAGATAAGGAAGATGAAAAATAAAAGGAATAAACCACAGAGATAAGAGGAGCAGCGTGAGAATGTGTGTAAAGAGCAGCTGTGGCTCCTCCGCGATGGCGGTGCAGCGTCTCCCCACAGGCTCAGAGCCAGCAGCTGAAAAATAAAATTACATTTTATTATTGTTTTATTTTCCAGCTGCTGCCTGAGCCAGTGTGTGCAGGGAGGGGCAGGGCCAGGTCATGGGATAGGATGGGAGAGGAGGAGTGGTAGGTTAATGTTTAAGTGTGCATGTCAGTTTTGCCGGCCGTCTTAGGCTGGCCAAACTGACATGCACACTTAGGTTTCCCTAACCCAGCAGCAGTACTGCACAGTCAGGTTGGAAAAACAGCATAGACTCCCTGTGCCTGAGATAGCATTAATCCAGCCCGCTCAGGTCAACCCCCATGCTGCTCTAATGCTTGAGAGCAGTACAGGAATTGGAGTGGCAGTCCATGAGTCCGTCCCAGGGACTGCCGGGACCAGGAACTGGAAGCGGAGGATGCACGAGGCGGCCAGAAGCATCAGGTACGTTTTTTTTGGGTTTTTTAATTATTTACTCCCCATGCCGTGCGCTACCCCATGTGCTCTCCTAAATGAATAAAGCTGGTGTCACTGAATTAAAACCAAACCAATTTAAGAAGGCAGGGTGGACAAATAAACCATTTTAAAGGAGAGCACCGACAGAACCAAAGGATGTATTAGAGCTACGACGAAGGAAAGGCCTGCGTGAATAGGGCAGGTGCATATTTTAATTGTGGAACTGCTAACCCGAATTAAAGTATAGTGTATTGACATATCAATGCACCATTATGGAAACTACTAATTGAAAATTGATAGCATCAGGCAAGTTAGGGCAGAAGTAAGGAAAGGACAAACAAGACTCATTCATAGCAGAGTGAAACTGTAGGCTAAGAGGGACAGAACAGAAAAGAAGGTTTTAGTCAAAGGCAGAGCATCCACATTGATTACATAATACATTCAGTGTGAAAAAGGGCAGTAAACAAGATATGTCCTCAAGAGACTCACTGTTAGACCTGGCACCAATGGTGTGGGTCTCCCTTCCATTTTTGCTTTTGCCTCCTGTGTTTTTGCTGTGTGTTAGACTCTGTATGCCGGTCTAGATGCTTTGGGTACTTTGCCACTGCTGTTCAGTGTCAAAGTGCAAGTAATCTCTTTGTAAATGGTTGTTGTGGATTAGTGATTCCATATTTGGCATAATTGATTTACTTGTCAGACCCTAGTATAGTGCACTGTATGTACCCAGGGCCGGTAAATCAAATGCTGCTAGTGAGCTCGCGCACTGATTGTGCCACCACATAAGCTGCCTGTAAATGTAACTCAGGCCTGCCATTGCAAAACCTGTGTGCAGTATGGGACAGCCACATCGAATTGGCAAGTGCACACACTTGCCAGTCCCTAAACCTTCCCTTTTCTACATATTAGTCACCCTTAAGGTAGGCCCAAGGTACCCCTGTGGACAGGGTGCATTGTAGGTGAAAGGTAGGACATGTTCTGATGTGTGTAACATGTCCTAATTGTGAATTACTGCCAATTTCGTTTTTCACTATTACAAGGCTACCTTTTCCCATAGGACAGAATGGGCAGTTTGTTATAAAAATAACTGGCCCTGGGAACAAGGTAGAAAAATAAAGTTTAGTATGCCTGAACTCAGAATGATAAAATGCATCTTTTAGTGAGGGTGATTTTTACATTCTGTGTTTGAAAATACCACTTTTAGAAAGTGGGTATTTTCTTGTCTAACTATCAAGTGTGCCTCTGCTAGGTTTGTGTATTGCATGTCTGGCTTTTGGTTGCCAGAGGCTGGATTGGGGCAGTGGCTCCAGAAGTCTGATGAGTCAGGGCTGGGCTGAATAGACCTGGGCTGCATTTAGAGTAGGGAGAGGAGATTTCCTTTCACCTGAATGGGCCTGGTCTGCCTTAAAAAATCCTGGCTCCACCTCAAGCCAGGAAGCTGCATCAGTGAGGACAGAACTGGTTTTGGCTGGTTACAGACACTCTCTGCCTTCAGAGAACAAATGATTTGTGTAAAAAAAAAATGGAGACTAGACCCCAGACTTTTAGATCACTTCTGGGAATCAACAGGAACATTTGCCAAGGAGAAGAGCCGGATAAGCTGAGGAGGAATACTGCCTATGTGCTGTTTGCTGTCTGGGGTTGGCCTGCAGTGGCTGCAAGCTGCCAAAGAAAGGAGAAAAGGACTTTGCTGTTTGCTTGGTCATCTTGGGGAAAATCTCCAAGGGCTTGAAACTGAGATTGCCTCCTGGTCTGAAATCTCAGGGACACAAAGACTTCACCCCTTCAGTCCCTCTGCATCTGGAACTGCTGTTTTAGTTTCCACAGAAGGAAATTGCAACACCGACGCCAGTGAGCAACGTCGTAACCTGCACTGAAGCTGGGGGCGCCATTCGTGAAGAGCGCAACGCCATGCCGCATCGATTCCGAAGCCGACATCGAGGCCACTAGCTACACCGGAGCTGAGGACACCGCTCATGACGTCCCGACCCGCACCATAGCCAGTGCATCATCAACGCGTTGCCGATCCTAGACGTGGGTGACACAAGAATCCTTTGACGTCGCACCATCGTAAGGAACAGACGCCTCGCCACCTTCGTGACATCACCTCCCTGTTAGATATGGGGGTCTCTAGTTGGCACAGGTAGGTACTTGTGACAAATAGGGACCCTGGCCTCTAGTCAGGGTAAGGGGGTACACTCCTAAAATATCCCCTGTTCACCCCCTTGATAGCTTGGCACGAGCAGACAGGCTTATCTCAGAGGCAGTGTGTAAAGCCAGTCAGTCAAAGTACTTTATTCGGTTCATAACAAAAACCACAAAAGTATACATGGGACCAAAAAGGGAAAAAACATTCGAGTGCAATATGGTTGAAAAAGAAAATAACAACACATCAAATAAACAAGATAAAATGTAACACAGACATTGTAAACTAAATAACGATTTCATCAATAAGTTTTAAAATCCTACACATTTCATCTCAATCTAAAAATTTCCAGAAATTGGTACTATAAAAAGAGTGTTATCTAAGACTAACTAATTTTTTCCTGAGTCTCATTACTATATTTAAAAAAGTAGCAATATTAAAAATTTCCCACATATTGGTCAACAGTTGAAGATATAATAACGCCGGTTTCACTTGTTTAAACCCTTTACCCTTCAGAAGGGGTACAATATATTTTGTCCGTATATCCTTAAAAAAGCCACAAAAGAACATGAAGTGGGCAGTATCCATTATTGAAAAACCATCGCAAGTGCATATTTTCTGATCTGAGGCCTTAGTCCAACACGGGCGGCCGGAAATAAGTAGATGGATTTTGTTTAGTCTGAACTTGGTTAGCAAGTATCTGTGGTTTGCATTGTTTACAATCTTCAGATAAAACTCTAGGTCATTTACTGAGGTTACAATCAGCTGGTGGGTTCTCACAGTAGACTTATTTAATTCAAGACCCTCTCTATCCATCTCTCTGCGCCATTTGAACGCTGACTTAACCCATTTTATATCTCCTTTGACCAGTTTAGATGGTTCCTCAAATATTTCTGGCCGGCCCAGGGAAAGTGCAACCTTTCTAACATAGCTTAACCACGGAATGGACTGCCAGTGTGCTAATCTAAGACAATCCGCCAGAATCTCATGGTTCACATCCACTTCTGAATTTAGCCAGACCATAATCCACTTTAATAGGGGGGCGATGGCAATCCGATCCTCTAAATATCCCACCCCACATTCTTGGTGAACTATGAAACCTGCAGTCGATTGTGGTACAGACAGAATAGATCTTAAAAATTTATCCTCAGCAACCTGTAACTGCTTAACGTTTTTAAAACCCCATAGGTCTGCTCCATACATAGCTATGGACACACATTTCGCGTCATAAACTATTAACACTGCTTGTAACGGCTTTACCCCCAATTTGCGGGAAAAGCCTAAAACAGCAGAAATGGACCGTACAAACGCATTTCTTTTCTCGGACAGTTGAGGAAGCCAAGTAGAACTTTCATCAAAGACAACCCCAAGGTATGGGAATTTGGTTACCCTAGTTAACTTATTCCCATTACAGTGGAGTGGCATGAGCTTCCTGTGCCCGCCCTTTATGCCCACAGCCATGATGTGTGATTTAGTATAATTCACACTAAGATCCAGGGAAAACATAAACTCATAAAAAGCGTTTAAGAGGCTTTGTAAACCAACTGGTGTACGCGCTATAAGTGCGGCATCGTCCGCGTATAATAACGCGAGGATGCAGAACTTGCCCGCCTTTGGAATGTCCTTACAGGCTGCACCCAAAACACTAGCTAGCCCATTAATATATAATGTGAATAATATAGGGGCTAGAATGCAGCCTTGTCTGACCCCATTAGTTATACCAATCTTCCCCGTGCAATTCCCCTTGCGGTCATATCTTGCCGTGGCTGTGAGGTCCCTATGAAGATCTGCTAGGAAATGTACTATATTTTCATCGAGGCCCATCTTTAAAAGTTGACTCCAAAGCTTGGACCTGTTTACCCGGTCAAAGGCCGAGGACAGGTCCATAAATGCAATGTACAAACAGCCTTGCTTTGCTAAGGTATACTTCCCGATCAATAATTGAAGGTTAAGGCACTGATCAGTAGTACTACGCCCCTTTCGGAAACCATACTGAAATGCCAATAAGGTGTTCGTTTCCTCCAGCCAGTTAGATAATTTACAAAGGACCACTCTCCCCAGGACCTTCACTGCAGAATCTATAAGGGAGATCGGCCGATAGTTACTTGGCTCGCCCCGATTCCCTTTTTTAAAGATTGGTACTATTACCGACTGTGACCAAGTCGTTGGGATGCCAGTTTTAGAGATTCTATTAAAAACATTGGATAAAACTTTCGACCATATTGCTAAGTTAGACTTAAATAAATCGGCTGGTATGCCATCAGGGCCGGGGGCCTTATTACTTGTCATTTTACAGATGACCTCTGCTACCTCAGCCTCGGTAACTACTAAAGTATATTGATGGATAGCCCCTGAGGTTGAATCATCAACCCCTGTGGACCCATGCTCATAAACTGACTTAAAATAGGTGAACCACTTGTCCTCCTGTATACCACAGTCTAAAATGTTATTGCTTGTATCTACAAAGTAGGGTTGGTTTATCACTGCCCAAAATTTAGCGCTATCTTTTATAACATCAATGGAGGTCAGTTCTGCCCAAGCATCTTCCCTAATCTCCCGCCGCCTCTGTTCCACTGCTACTTTATAAGCTTTCCTTAAAAGCGCCACACATTTTCTATCAACAGGCTTACATTTCAAGGCCTCCTTCAGTTTGCGGTTGGCTACTGAGCAATTATGATTAAACCAACCAACAGGCCCTGCTTCTTTCGATTTTCCTTGATGCGTTAAATCAGACAAAATTTGCTGGCAAACCTTTTGGAATGCCTCCATTACCTCGCTATCTCCAGCTTCCTTATCCATACATGTATGCAGCTCATCCCCCCTACTATGTAGAAGATTGCCTTGAAAGTCCTCTGGGATGATCTTACACCATCTAATTCTTCGCGCCTGATCAGAAGCCCTAATATCTTGCTTATCAACCCCGTTCAGTTGCATCCCGGATCTACTAAAAATACCTCCAATGCGCAAAAAAACAGGATTATGATCACTAAAGTGAGACCAAACAGGGGAATAATCTACCAGATTGTTCCCCAATGTTAGGCTTGTAAAAATAAAGTCAATGGTTGACCCTCCACCATTTCCCTTAAAAGTTGGTACATTCACCTCATCCCCCATGGGTAACATTAAACCATTTTCTGCTAAGATAAATTCCAATAGGGTCCCCTGCTCCGTATGCTCAAAATGTGAGTCAGCCTGTTCAATGGGAGCAAAGGGGTCATTGGGCTGGCATTTATCTGGGCATCTATGAATGTTAAAATCCCCCAAAAGTATTATATAGCAATCATTTTCAGGCAACTCCCTATAATCTGCTAAAAAAGAATACAGAGCTGTTAAATTGCTAGTGGTGGTAGCTCTATCAAATGAATTGTAAAAGTTAACAATCAAAACATTATGGGACCCTTTACAGACAATTTTAACTGCCAAACAATAAGGGGAACCACAGTCAATCATCGTGTGCTTTCCTAGGATGTTAGCTGCTACTAGTGTTACCAGGCCTCCCCTCGCCCTCCCTCTAGTTGTAGGGACAGCGGGGAGAGAGTAGGTGGTGTACCCATCGATGCAGAATGTGTTGTTAATATCCCACGTCTCCTGCAAAGCTATGATATCTGCTGTTCCCAAGAAATCTCTCCAGATCGGGTCATCAGCTTTATTTCTTAACCCTGCAATATTCCAAGCTCCTATCTTGATGTATCTGGGGTCTCTGGGGACATCCCTACCTACTGGGCTAATTTCTAAGTCATTACAATTACCAAGCTCACCGGCGACATTAAGTAGTACCCCAATATCCAAGCCTAAATTACCGGGGGGATCGGGGTTGGTCTTATGTCCTGCAGTGGTTCCCAATGCTATTCCTGCCTCGTGTCAATCGAGCCAGCCCAAATTGGACAGGCATTCATACTGATTAGACATTGGGATGTTATAAAGATTATCTGAGGGAAAGGGGGTTTGGACCGGATTGTGGCCATAACCAACAATCAGTCCATTATCCCTAAACCTGTCTACAGGATAGCTAATATTTCGACTATGTCTGCCTCCTCGTCTCTGAGCTAGGTGCCACCTCTCCTCACCACCCCTATCCCAATTATAGGTGCTCCGATCCCTAGGTATCTCTTGATGTGTTTCTCCTCTACGGAAGTTCGAGTCTTTAAACCAACTCCATCTACTATCCTGTTGTTCATTGGGCATATAAAAATAAGACAGGGGCCTGGCTATAACCGAGGTACCTCTATTTTCATTAGGAGGATTCCCTCGACAGATATACTCCGCCACCCGGGAATCCTCAAAGGTTACAACGATACAGTCTCCCTGGGTTCTTTTCTTATTATGTCCAACCCAGGGCGTTCTCTCCACCATTAATATATTACCACGAGGGTTTGGTGGTAAAGGGTGATTATTCGTTAGCCAATGGCATACCTTGTTTTTAAGCCCCTGAAATGTTTCTTTATTTGAGGGTACTAGTTCTGTGATCCCTGTCAGGATAATCACGTAAGAAGAAGCATCTGGCGGTAGATGAATGTTTCTCCGTATGAGATTCTTTTGGGTTGGTGCAACACCAGTTTTGGGAATAGGGATGGTAGGGTTGTTCGGATTAACTTGATCACTGGACTTGTTGACTATTGGGGTTTGAGTACTAGCTTTAATAGTTGCGTGGTTGGGGGGATTTGATGTCAAAATCTTTGATGTCTTGGTTTTTACCCCGGCTGTGCGTTTGGCCGCGGGTCGAGATTTACTGACTGAGGCGACGTTAGAGGTGAATCTATTAGCGAGGCTACTATCATGGAACCTTATGTCCCTGTGTATGTCATGAAGGACCTTTTCGATGCCATGGAGCCTCGCCTCTAAAGGTTCAAGTAAAGTTTTAATAATTTTAGTTATAGTGCAGCCTATGGACTCCTCCTCCCCATTAACCATCCCAGTTGCACCCTCCCTTAGCATATCAGCAACTGTACTATCTTCGAGGATGTCCACCATGGAATCATCCAAGATCGTATCATCTATAATAGCAAGGGGTAGACTAGTAACCTCCGAGTGGGCCGCCACTGCCCCTGTATTCTCCCCAATGGGTTCAACATCCAAAGTTCCCGTCTCTGCAGATCCACCCTTCTCTTTTGTTTCATTTCTATTTTTTGTCCTTGGAGAGTCAACACGAGCTTTCTTGGCTCCTGTGATGTTAGTATTAGTTTGCTTACGTTTAGGGATCGCCCCCTCCCTCTTACCCTTCCTTTGTTCCTCAGTGGACAATACCACACGGTCGACCTGGGAATTAAGCTGGTTATACTCCAAGCTAGACTCTATAAAATCATGGGTATCAACTTGAGGGTCAAGGGGAGGTGGGTCTGCTATATTTGGTTGACTATGACCTTTCTCATGGATATCAGCGAGAACTTGCACAGAATTAGATATAAGTAACGAGGTATCAGGGATACGGGCAGCGCCAATAGGGCCCAGAGACGATCTTCTAGCAATTGCCAGTTCCTGGGAGACCCTCCTTTCCATAAGTACAATGCCTTGGTTAATTAAAGAATTAGTGCGCACAATGAAATCATCTAAGGTACCAGTCAGTTGTTTTCTGCCGGCCGCAACCATACTTCTGGTTTCGCGGCACTCCATGGATCTCAATAGTGCAAATAATTAGCCAACTAAATAAACAACCTGTTTCTACAGCGAACAACCAAGAGCCTTAGCCCAGTCCAGTCTCTTCCGGCCGCAGACGGTCCCGCCCTTGTCCCGGGCTTCTCCCGGGACGCTCCCGCGCGCTCCTGCGCAGCGGAGTCCCGTCGGTCCTATTAAGGGGCGGGGGCGTGGCCAGCAGGGAGAGCGGACCAGGTGTGGTGAATGGTCTGAGCAGGGGCTCCTGGGAAACGGAGTCCCTCCTGCTCTGCTCGCAGCCCTGCCGCCGGTGTTACAATGCCCCTCACTGTCCGCTCTAAAGACAAACAGGCTACCACCCCAAACTGCGAAGCGGGACCCGCGGAGCGGGTCCGGCGAGCAGTAGCTTAGTCCAGGGGGTTGGTGGTGAAGGAAAACGGTTGTCAGCCTGCTCCCAAACAACAGCAGCAACGGTCTGTAGAGTCCCACGACGATTCAGTGAAGTGAAGTTTTTCTCCTCTCAGGGGCGGGGGGCGTGGCCAGCAGGGAGAGCGGACCAGGTGTGGTGAATGGTCTGAGCAGGGGCTCCTGGGAAACGGAGTCCCTCCTGCTCTGCTCGCAGCCCTGCCGCCGGTGTTACAATGCCCCTCACTGTCCGCTCCAAAGACAAACAGGCTACCACCCCAAACTGCGAAGCGGGATCCGGGGAGCGGGTCCGGCGAGCAGTAGCTTAGTCCAGGGGGTTGGTGGTGAAGGAAAACGGTTGTCAGCCTGCTCCCAAACCACAGCAGCAACGGTCTGTAGAGTCCCACGGCGATTCAGTGAAGTGAAGTTTTTCTCCTCTCAGGGGCGGGGGGCGTGGCCAGCAGGGAGAGCGGACCAGGTGTGGTGAATGGTCTGAGCAGGGGCTCCTGGGAAACGTAGTCCCTCCTGCTCTGCTCGCAGCCCTGCCGCCGGTGTTACAATGCCCCTCACTGTCTGCTCCAAAGACAAACAGGCTACCACCCCAAACTGCGAAGCGGAACCCGCGGAGCGGGTCCGGCGAGCAGTAGCTTAGTCCAGGGGGTTGGTGGTGAAGGAAAACGGTTGTCAGCCTGCTCCCAAACAACAGCAGCAACGGTCTGTAGAGTGTGTAAAGCATTTGTGAACACATACAGCACCCATCCTCTTCTCAATTTACATTATTGGGGTAGTGCAATATTTTTATTTGGGACCAAGATCCCGCTACTCATGTTCGGCCAACGACACTCTTATTCTTTCCAAGACGAGACAGGGCCCTTACAAGATTTGAGAAGTTCTGTGAGGACCATGATCTTATTCTCAACGTGGATAAAACAAAGTACATGGTCCTACATAACTCCAAAAATGTAATCGGCGATGTTAGAATGAAGGCAGGCACCTTGGAACAAACAGAGTTTTTTTCCTACTTGGGGGTAACAATAGATAGAAAACAAAGTTGGAAGCCACAAATAGACTGCCTTACTGTTAGGCACACTCAAATCATGGGCACTCTGCTCAAGGAGCATAGACTTTCACATCCCAAACCCATAGCTTCTGTGCTACAGATTTATAATACCAAAATTGGAGCCTCAATCTTATACGGGGCAGAGCTGTGGGGATATGCCAATCTGGATTCCCTAGTGGTGGCCCAGAATAAATTCCTATGGTCCATAACTGGCCTCCCCCAGTCCACCCCATTAGTACCCCTGTATTTGGATTTGGGATGTCATTCGATCAGGGATGTGGCAAATTATAGGCCAGTAGCATATTGGAGGAGGCTTTGGGTGACTCCTGAGCTTTCACACTATGCCCTGGCTCTTTTAGAAGTCAGGGATCGTGATGTAAATAGGAAAATCGTGTGGTTGAGGTGTGTCAAAAATATACTCTGTGAGATGGGGATGAGCCGTTTGTGGACCTCCCCAGTGGGAAGTATATTTCCAATCAAAACCAAGTTAAAGGCAGCCTACTGGAACTTGATAATCATGAAGCGCTTTGCAGCTTCTTCTAGTCCCACTCTGTCTAAAGCCTTCCTTGACAGCAAGCACAAACCCAAATATGAGGGGTATTGGGATTTAATTTCCTTGACCCGAGACAGGAAATATTCCATCAGTTTAGGGTGGGAACACTCCCTACAAATGTTTTCACCGCTAAATGGTTTACCACAAACACTAGCAACTGCCCCTTTTGTCCCAACTTAACTGAAACACTGGGTCATATATTCTTTGTTTGTCCAGTCTATTATAAACCCAGATACAGATGGCTGAAACCCATATGTTTAAATCTGGGGACTAGGTTCAGCAGCGAGGCTTTTAGGATCCTTAAAACAACTATGGATAGGCCAACTGTGATTGCTGTAGCAAAATTCCTGGGTTGGGTGTGGGTGATTCGATGGAATGAAAGGAGACATAGGTAACTGTCCACGTTATGTCCTTTAGCTTAGTTCTCCCAAATTAGCACTATGCACTTTACTGTATTGTATTGATGTCTACCTTTGTAACCTAAAGCTTGAAGGCTGATTCCTGACGTGGCTGCCTTGCATGGGTGTGTTTTAGAGTTTTTTTTTTTTTACCTATGTATTGTATTACGATGAATTTTCAGGGTGCTCGTTTTTACTGAAGATAATATACAAGTTTCTTGTTTTAGAAACATGTTGGATTTTTCTATATGACCTCCATGTCTATGTCGCTTCAACTTTTGTGATTTTTCTTAAATCGAAATAAAGTTTACGAACTGAACTGAGCATTTGTGAACACATACAGTAATCAAGTGACACACTATAGATGGACACCACACAAGTTTTTATATCAAAAATAAGTATTCTTTATATAGACTAATCACAAGACCACAAACAACAAAAATCCACAATACTGTACTTAAAATGGTAGAATTAGCTTAGTTCTCTTTATATCTTAAAATGCGACACTTTGACTCAATGTACCTGAAGATGCGACACGCAGGGCAACAAAAGTGTAGAAAGGTGATGCGGGAGTCCTTTACATGCAAGGACGGTGATGTGTTGAAGATCTGGTGCAAAGAAATAAAGATGGCGCTTTCTCCTTGATGCGACATGCTTCCCGGTGATGCGGAGGTGTCTGCTGTGACGTCGATCCTCTTCTCCGGCAATGCGAGATGCTTCACACGATGCGAGCCGCGACAGGCCCTGCGACATGCTTCCCAGTGATGCGGTGGCGTCTGCTGCGACGTCGATCCTCTCTCCTGGCGATGCGAGTTGCTTCCACAACGATGCGAGTGGCGACAGGCCCTGCGACACTTTTCCCGGTGATGCGGTGGCGTCTGATACTACGTCGATCCTCTTCTCCTGCGACACGCTTCCCAGTGATGCGGAGGTGTCTGCTGCGACGTCGATCCTGTTCTTCGGCGATGCGAGAAGCTTCGTGTTGTCAAGTGGAAACGGCAGTTCGGCGACACACTTCCTGTTCTTGAGTCGCGCTTCCAGCACCTTACGGCACGCAAGTCCTCAAAAAGTCCAACCCAACTGCAGGCACTTCAAGAGAACTCTTGGGGAGCTGGTGGGTGAAGTCTGTTGTCCCTCAGACTTCAGCAGGAGGCAAGCTCTGTTCCAAGCCCTTGGAGATCCTTACAAGTTGATGAAAAGTACACAAAGTTCCTCTCCGCTTTCTATGGCAGTCAGGCAACAACTGCAGGTCAATCCCCCAAGCAGCACTTCAGCTTAGGGATAGTCTCTCCTCAGTCTCTCTTGTTCCACTCCTCAGCAAAGGTTTCTTCTTGTTGTCCAAAAGTGATCTAAATTCTTGGAATCAGGGTCCCAATACTTATACCCCAAAATCCTTTGTCCTCTGAGGGCAGAGGAGCCTTTGCCTAGTCCAAACCAGGTCTGGTCAGTCCTAGAGCACTCTGTTGACATGACTCCTTCTTTCCTTTTGCAGGGCAGAACCATTAGACGCCCCACATGAGGTGGAGCCAGCATTGTGGAGGGAAGGCACAGGCCTGGAGCACTCTGTTGACATGACTTCTTCTCTCCTTTCACAGTAAAGGGCAGGGACATCAGACGCACCACAGGAGGTGGAGCCATCATTGTGGAGGGAAGACACAGTCCTATTCAGGTCCCAGGTGTAACTCCACCCTCCTATCTAGATGCAGATCTTTCTATTCACTACTGGGCTGACTCATCCTGTCTCCTGAAATCCCCCAGCCCTGTCACTCAAACTCCAGACAAGGAATTCACAACCTAGCAGAGGCAGGCTTGGATAGTTAGACAAAAAAATACCTACTTTCTAAACGTGGTATTTTCAAACACAGAGGGGCCGATTCGATCTCGCTTGGATGGACACCAAACGCGATCCGGCCAGAAAAAGAAAGAGCCATTTGCGTGTTTTCCGCCCGACTCGTACAGCTGTATGAGGGAGCAGGTACGATGTGAGCAACGTGAAATTTACTGATCGAGTCGTTTCTAGGTCCGAACCGCTCCGTAGTCTCGTCCGTAAGTCAACCGTGCCGTGCAATGGATGCGATTTACGACCGAGCCAGTACGATGCACCAGACAGCAGGTGATAGCTGAAGTTTCCGGCTCGCAAAACATCCGGGAAGTTGCCTTTGGGGGTCCGCTTCGGACCCCCTGTCACCCTCAGCCTTACGACTTGGACATAGGGGGAGACCCAAGGGTCTTCCCAACACAGCATGTACGGTGCAGATGGCACTGACACGTACGCACTGTAGAGGGTGCCCTTGTGCGAGACGTACCAATTCAGTCAATGGGAGCCCATGTACGCGTCGTACGACCGGCTCACATTGACTTCAATGGGAGTCCGACCAAACCGAGTCCGGCAGCCTGCGGCCGCATCGTACTCACACGGTCGGACTGCAGGACTTCAGCTCGGTTGGAAAACACTCCGGATCCGGCTCGGTCGGTGAGCTTTCCGACCCAGCTCGGAATCGGCCCCAGAATGTTAAAACCAACTTCACTAAAATATGTATTTTATCATTCTGAATTCAGGAATACTAAACTCGAATTTCTACCATGTTCCCTGAGTCCGTTAGGATCATAAAATGTAATAATCTAACTGCCCATTCTGGCCTATGGAGAACAGGTAGCCTTGCAATAGTGAAAAACTAAAATGGCTGTAATTCACTATTAGCACATGCCACACACACCAGGGCATGTCCTACCTTATACCTACAATGCACCCTGCCCTTGGGCCTAGCATAGGGGTTATCTTCAACAAGGAGCTTAAGGGGTTCTATATAGGTCAGGTCAACCCCCCCACTCATTAATTCCAAACACAATAAGACCTGACCTTGCTACCAGAACAGATTCACTTCAAGCTGTGTGTCTTAATACTGCCATCACTCACACAGTTGTGGGACATGCTTCATCATAGGGCTGCTACAAAACAGCCCTGCGCAGCCAAACACCGTATTGGTGTCAGGAGACATGGTTGTAATCACTTGTATAGTTGTCAGAGGCATCAATGTAATTTAGGGTATAATTACAGCCTCAGTGATCGATTACGTGCGGTAAACCTGCCTTTATGATGGGTGCTGAGCGTATTGCACTGAGAGACAAGTATTACAGCCCGGTAATTTATTAGCGGTATGTGGGAGCTCCGGGTATTGTCTCTAAGATGCAAACATGTACCACTCAGGACAACCATGTCTCTTGACACCAATACGATATGATATTCTTACCATTAACTACGACTATGTTGTTCTTCTTCTTTTAACTTTCTCCCCACAGAGTGTGACTACAGGGGGTCTCTCCTTGCCTCTCGCCAGTTTTAACATTGTTTAGGGGTAAACCGGTAAGTGATGAGACACTATGTGTCCTTATGTTTGATTGTATAAATAGGTACTATGGTGTACACGTCGCTTTGAGCTACACCTACTCTACGGGTAGGATAAACAATTTGTTTGTTATGAGCTACTGGCTTGATTTCTAGATTTAGGAGTACAGCTAGTTAATCAACCAGAGTCTGTGGTGGATTGTATTTTTAATATGTCATTGTAAAACATAGAACCACGAGGGGGAGCCTAATTTTTAATGACCCCGTTGTTCTTTTGTCTCTTGTACCCTTGTTCATATTTAGTACATCAACAGATTACTGCCAAGGGGATACCTCGGGCCAGAACAAGTGGTTCTGAAACCCTCTTATCTCCGGAAATGAGGAGCGAGATATAAACATATATTCTCGGGACCGGTAGAGTCCTGAAGAAGGCCGGTGTGACCCCGAACGAGGCGCACAAACACACGGCCGAAACATATAGATGAATTGGCAGTAAGGCGGGGTGAAAGGTGCAAAGTACATCTCCCAATCACCACCATACTTCACATTTTTAATCCTGGCCGGAGGGTCCAGGAATAAAGTATAGGCACAGCGACACCTCCGAGCTAGTTTTAATATACACTGCAATTTCACTTCCGGTGACCCCTGTCACTTTAGACATTATTGTTTCTCTTTTGCATTGTGTTTGTCTTCCCCTACCCTATTGCTCCACCCCATGCGTTGGCTGCGCAGGGGTGTTTCGTAGCTTACCTATGATGAAGCATGTCACACAACTGTGTGAGTGTGGGCAGTATTAAGACACACAGCATGTGCCACCTCTAAATAGAAACACTTTTATCACTCCCTAATCCTTCAGGTGTATAAAAAGAAAAGACAAAAGTACCTGCCAGGCAGTCCCATGAGGGTGTACCAAAGATTATCACAGTGCAATCCTTCTACCCCAAGGCTTTGTTAAAGATAGTAACCCACACCAACCTCCTTGTTTACTACAGTAAATTCTAAGATTCCATTTCACAAAATGCCTATCATCTACAGACATTATCTCGGTTAAATAGACAAACAACACCTGAAAGGCCCATTGGCTTTAACATGTGTGTTTTACAATAAATAAGTCTGGCCTATTACCTTTGTTGTAACCTTTTATTATAAGACATACATCTGTCATCAACCTTGACCATTGACGTGTCAATATAATCAATTGAATCCTGCTGTGTGCATATGGTTTCCCACAATGCAAAAAGTGCAATACAAGCACTGATTTTCAGTGGAAATGCACAACTTCTGCCCAATCAAAATCTGTCCTAAAGGGAATCAATATTGGGTAGAGTCCAAGCCCATTTCTCAATAGGCATAACATTAAAAATATGTACAAAATTACAGTTAATAAAACAATATATATTACTTCCTAAAATGACATGATGTGCAAACCTTTGTCATAGGGCTAAGCCTCAAGCTTAATGCCAACAAAACAGAGGTTCTTACTGTTGGCAAACTACCCTCTATTTGGTCCTCCGCCTGGGGCTCGGATGCATTATGTCCTATTCCAGCCCCCAAGCCAAAAGTCAAGAACCTAGGGATTTGGTTCGATGCTAACCTAACCTTTGATAGCCAAAAAACCTGCGTGGCTGGAAAATGTTTTAGCACTCTCTAAACTCTGGCGGAGATCATCGGCCTCCTCTCCATAGCTGTCATGAAAACAATAGTCCAGGCCCTTGTCATATTCAGACTGGACTATTGTAATATACTCTATATTGGCACCACACAGGGTAGACTACAAAAGTTGCTGAGAGTGCAAATTGCAGCAGCACGTTTTACTGCTAAATCTTCTGAGACGAGCACCTTCTGGCCCAGCCCATGTCAAATTGCGCTTGCTGCTGTTGGGCAAAAGAATATCTTTTAACGCCCTGTGCCTTTGCCATACAATATTTAATGTCAAAGGCCCCGGTATAATTTTTCTTCTGGTGAAACCTCATCAGGCCAGTCGAACTCTTAGGTCGACCAGTGCCGTGCTCGCTGTGGTCCCCTTTATATAAAGATCTTGTATGGGTGGTTGCTCTTTTGACTTTCGAGCTTGAAAGCTGTGAAATACCTACCCCTTCATCTGAGACAAGAACCTTTAGAAACAACCTTCCAGAAGAAACTCAAAACTTGGGGCCCGCCCGCCATCCTAACGGTGAAAGGGACCGCCCGCCTTATGCAATGCAAAAAATACATGTTGCGCATTTCAAAGCACAATGTGACAGGCACCACGTGGTGCCTGTCACGTTGTCCTTTGAAAGGCAGGGGGGTACCATAGGTACCCCCCATGGGCACCCCCCCCCCCCCCCCGGAGTCCAAGGGGGCCTCCAAAGCAGACTCTGCATGCCTTTCCACCACGGAAAGGCATTCACATTAGCATATACTGTTATATCCTAAGGTTTACATTCATATGTGAATCAGCCTAGGTCCTCCTAGCTGCTCAGCCAGAGTGAGAGATGGTAACAGAATGTTGGTGTGACTGTGATGAATAGAATGCCTGGGTGCCTGTGTGGATGAGTGGTGACAGTTGGAGATGGGCTGAGCAGCTAGGCAGGCTGCTCCTGGTGGGGCTGGCGTAGGAGATATGAGAGAGCGGTTACATGGCTGATCCTTATTTGATAACACTTGGCATGGATTAATAAAGAAGACTTTAAAAACTTGCAACCTGGCTACCAGTGTCTTCATGTACAGAGTACAACACATACTAATATGGCTGGCGGTGTCTGAAAGACACCGCTACCATAAAGAACCCTTTTCCGCCCAGTCGACATGTCGACCGGGCGGAAAAGCGGTGGACGTTCTTTCCGTCTGCCGCGGACCCCCCAGCCATAATAATATGGCAGGGGGTCATTCCGGCATGGATGGCGGATGGATAGCATCCTAATGGGGCCCTTGGTTGTTTAAGTTGACCTATTCTGTACTGCTAGACACTGCTGCCCGACTAGCCTCGGTTGTTCTGCTCAGTTTTCTAAGTTAGCTATTCTGTTTTTTCCCCTGTTAGTAAGATCTTGTAGGGCAATCCTAGCACAGAGATGCACCAGCGGAAGTAACCAAACACTTTATGAAAATAAAAAAAATTAGATTTATAACCAATACCAAAACCCCTGCTTACAGTATTTTTTTTAAGTCCCTGTAACACAAAAGTTATGTAGAACTGTTAATACAGTTTAGTGGCAATCCACCCTTAAACTACTAAAACATACACTTTACACAATAAATAAGTCATGCCTATTGCCTCTGTCACACCTTTTGATAATAAACACATCAGACCTATAGACCTGATAAATGGTTTGTCAGCATAACCAATTCAGTCCTGCTGTGTTGATCATCAGTTTTCTGACAAGGCAAAAAGTGCAATACGTACTCTTTCAGCAGAAGCATACAACTATTGCTCAAACATAATCTGTAATCAAATAAACCAGCATTTGGATGGATGTAAAGTCTGCACCTCGTAAATCTCTTTATGCTGTCAAACAATACCTACCTAGAACAAGTCACTATAGATGATTCCTGAGACTCTTGGACAAAGTGTTTAATTTCGCAAATATTTTGCCTCTATAACAATGAAATTCATTAGACTGTCCAAGCTCTTTCGTCTGTGCCACTACCCTGATAGTTTATGGTGAACCAAGAACCCACCACCTGCAGCAACACCTCTCACTCTCTACTTTTCTTCTGTCTGCTGTGATGACAATCAGCAGACTTAAAGGGCAGAAGTACACTGCAAAAGGTATCGTTTGTGTACATTTGTGTACTCCTGGCGATTTTGCGTGTCTATTGAAATGAGAACATCTTTACAAATCGTAGGATGAAACCTATGATGCTCACATTTCTGCATGTTTCTTTGGTGTTTGAGAAGCCGCGGCCGGCAGTGGGAGTACCCGCAGGGCGGTGTCGTGGTGAGGGGGAGGGGCCGGGTGGGGGGTAGTAATGTATGGATTACGGAGTTTTACAGGTAAGTAAACATTTAAATAAATAAAATGAATTTCGTTGAGTGCACTGCATCACCAAATGCGATGCAGTGCGCGCAACAAAATTTGTTTATTACTACCCCCCACCCTGCCCCTCCCAACTCGGTCACAGGCCTGCACTCTCTCCCGCAGTTCCATCCCCTCTGACGTAGCCACTGAGCCCCCAGCCTAGGTGTTTCAGGCTGCTGTCTGCCCTGTTGTGTGCCGTGGCTGCCCTGCGTGGCACTATGCGGTAATTTTGTCGATCTCATTCTGCGGTTGCATACCTTATTGCAGTTGTTGCTATTGTGTACTTTGTTGTATCCTTACTCTTTACTGTGTTTTTCGTACTGTGCTCATTGTGTTGTGCTCTGTTATTTGGCATTCATTGTTTCTAATTTCCTGCTCCTCTCTTTTCCCCACACCGTTCCCCACCTCCCTGCTCCCGCCGCTGCTGCCCTGCGGCCCCTCCCCCCAGCCCTCGCCCGTTTCCGCCTCCTAGCTGAGTGTCCCTCACCTCCCCTACATAATGCTGCCCGCTGCGGGGGAGCACGAGTAAGACCTTGACCTCGGTCACCGGCCTGCACTCTCCCCGGCAGCTCCATCGCCTCCAACGTGACCGCTGAGCCCCCAGCCTGGAACAGGCTGCGTTCTGCCCTGTTGTGTGCCGTAACTGCCCTGCGTGACGCAGTCATGTTTTTACCATCTCATTCTGCGGTTGCATATCTTATTGCAGTTGTCATTATTGTGTACTTTGTGTCCATATCCTTACTCTTTACTGTGTTTTGTGTACTGTGCTCATTGAGTTGTTGCTCTGTTATTTGGCATTCGTTGTTTCTAATTTAGTGCTCCTCTCTTATCCCCTTGCCATTCCCCACCTCCCTGCTCCCGCTGCCCCTCTCCCACTGCCCTCGCCAATTTCCCGCCTCCCAGCTGATCGTCCCTCCCCTCCCCTACATAACGCAAACTGCCGTGCGGTCACGCCGCTGGCGTGCCTAAGGCAAGTCCATCTGCGCCCGTCCACGACCCGACCGCGACCAGTGCCAGGAACCCTGGACCTCCGCACTGCCAATGCTACAGCCCAACACCACTCCACAAACTCAACCCAGGCCGCAACAAGAATGGCAAGCTAGCCTTGCTGGCCGACACCGATGGACCCGTTAGCTGTCACAGCTGCCGAAAAACCTACAGCACTGCCAGGAACAAGGGCCCAGCACAACCCGACCGCAAGAACACAACCGAACTGAAGACCCTACAATGCATCCTCCTCAACGTCCGATCCCTCCACAAACAAGCCACCGAAATCTGGGACCTCCTCGACAGCAGCACCCCGGACATAGCGTTCTTCACCGAAACCTGGACAAACACCACCTGAGGACAGGACATCGCCATCGCCATTTCCCAAGGGTACAAGATCTCCAGAAAGGAAAGCCTCACCCGCCCAGGAGGAGGAATCGCCATCGTCCACAAATCCACCCTCCGCCTGAGCACACTCCCCGACGAGCCCACAGACATGATGGAACATCTACACTGCAAGATACAGACCAACCCTACCACTACCCACCGAGGAACCCTCATCTACTGACCCCCTGGACCCCGCGGACCATTCATCAACTCCATCACAGACATAATCTCCCACATACCATCGCATCTACCAACTACACCCTGCTGGGAGAACTCTACTTTCACATTGACAACCAACTAGACCCCAACACCACATCCTTCCTGGACAACCACCACAACATTGGACTCTGCCAAATCGTGACCGAACCCACGCACTCAGCAGGACAAACCCTCGACCCCCTCTTCATAACATGAAACGCCATCACCTTCAGCCACACCACCGAACTCCCATGGACAGACCACTGATGCGTCCACTTCACCTTCAGAACACCCACCATCCACAGACACCAGCACATCCTCCAACGAAGAAACTGGACCAGAATCACTGATGACCAGCTCACCTGCTCACTCAGCAACTTCACCCCAACCATCGCGGAAAACGACGACCCCAACACAGCAGCCCGAACCCTGCATAGATGGATCTCCGACAGCGCCAACACCATAGCCCCCTCAAGAAAAACAACAACACCCATGCCAAGAAAGCCAGATGGTTCACCACCGAACTTCGAGAGTACAGACGCACCTGCCGCCGCCTCGAAAAGGCCTGGGGGAACACCAAATCCACAGAATCTCAAAAAAACATCAGAGCCGCTACCAACGCCCACCCCCAACTCATCATAACAAGCATTGGCATAGGCAATAGGTCTCGCTTGTGGGACCTTATAAGTATTTAGCTAAATAAAAATAATAGCACATCCCTAAAGTTTTTGAGAAACAAGCACCATACCTAAACTTGATAATAGTGATTCAGATCGCATGGTAAGGCTGGCGCTGTTGCTCCTAGGGCTCGGGCTGCACTGATTGCTATGCTGAACTTAGCTTCTAGTCATATATCACTGAAGGTTGCGCTTTTAAGCATTCCAAAACCTGCGAAGGTCACGGGAGGGCCTTGGAAGAAGGTCTGTGCTACAATTAATGTGGGACAAATAATAAGAGGAAACCAGGGGAGCTCGAGAGCGGGGGAGGAGAGCAGGCAGGCCAGCAAACAGCAGATGAAGCAGTGAATCCGGTCCATGCTGTCTGGAGAGCTGTTCATACCACCTGAGCAGAAAATGAAACAAGCTGAAATATTATAATGCTTCAGGGGCTAAGATCGGGTGAAGCACACTCTCCATGCCGGATATAAAGCAAGATCGCGTGTGGCCGTTATAAAAGTTAAATTGCGGCATAGAGCGCTGGGAAAATGTAATTAAATGAAATGAGACTTATTCACAATTTCACCAAGAAAAAACAAGACCTCTGCGACAAACTCAGCACCTTCTCTCACCACAAAATCAAGAGCATCTACGACAACTTTGATGAAGACAACCACCTCCGACAACCTGTAGCCAAAGATTGTCAGCTGGAAAGCCCTCACCACCGAAGACACACTGAAGACGATGAAGTCAATCACTGTTGGGCCCCCACGGACCCCTGCCCCCACCACATCTTCAACAGAGGCGCCGACACCATCGCACCCATGCTCCGCGACACCATCAGCCGCTCCCTGGCGACCACCTCATTCCCCAATGACTGGAAACACGCCAATGTCAACCCCCTCCTGAAGAAACCCTTGGTGGACCCCAACAACCTAAAAAACTACAGACCCATCTCCCTGCTCCTGTTCCCTGCGAAAGTTTTCGAGAAAGCCATCAACAGCCAACTCGCCACATTCATCGACGAGCACAACATCCTCCACTCTTACCAATCCGGCTTCAGGAAAAACCACAGGACGGAAACCGCCCTTCTCGCCGCAACAGAATACATCTGCACCCTACTGGACAGAGGAGAAACAGTAGACCTTATCCTCCTCGATCTCTCAGCGGCATTCGACACAGTCTCCCACCGAACCCTAATACGCATACTTCACAACGCAGGGATCCAAGACAAGGCACTCAACTGCATCAGCTCCTTCCTCTCCGGCAGAACGCAGTGGGTCAGACTCCCCCCTTTCCTCTCGGACCCTACACCAACCGCCTGCGGAGTCCCTCAGGGGTCCTCTCTCAGCCCGACACTCTTCAATGCCTACATGGCTGCGCTCGCCCCATCGTCAAAACCTACCGCCTCAACATTGTGTCATGCGCAGACGACAACCAACTCATCCTGTCACTATCCAACAAACCCAACACCGCCAGTCACAGATTTCCAGAGGCATGGAAGCCGTCGCCAAATGGATGAAAAACAGCTGCCTACAACCAAACACCAACAAGACGGAAGTACTCATCATGGTCCTAAACCCCGACGCCTGAAACGACACCTGGTGGCTGCCCGCCCTCGGAAACCCGCCCACCCCCACGGACCACACACTCAACCTGGGAATCATCCTGGACTCTGAGCTCAAAATGGACCGCGAGATCAACTCAGTCTCGTCCTCCTGCTTCCACACCATCCGCCTCCTATGTAGGACATTCAAATGGATCCTCCTTGAACACAGAAAGACTATCACTCACGCCTTGTTCACCAGCAGACTCGACTACGGCAACGCACTCTATGTCGGAACAAACAAAAACCTCAACCGCAAGCTACAGAACATCCAGAACGATGCCGCAAGTCTGTACCTCAACCTGCCAAAACACTGCCACATCTCTAGCACCTGCGCACACTCCACTGGCTCCCCATCGAGGCAAGAGTGACCTTCAAGATGCTCACCCACGCACACAAGGCCCTCCACAACACCGGACAAGCATACCTGAACAGCCGACTCAAATTCCACACACCCCAAAGGACCCTACGATCAGCCCAGCTCGCCTACGCCGTGGTCCCACGCACCAGAAAACCCAGATCGGGAGGCCGCTCCTTCTCCTTCTCCTTCCTCGTGGGCGAAGCCTGGAACGCCCTTCTGCTCCACCTCAGACAGACAGACAACATTGCTTACCATCTTCGTAAGAAACCTCAAAACCCGTCTCTTTGAAGGACCGCCTCCTTGATGGACTGGAACCTGCACCCCCTCTCCCCCAGCGCCTTGATACCCTGACAGGTGAGTAGTCATGCTTAACAAATGCCTGATTGATTGATTGATGGAAGACAGATAATGCTGTAGGCACATTCCATGCGACAGAGCCTATAGACACCAGACAAACAAAACAAGGATAAAGACCACTATTTATTACAGTTTACAGTGTACTATACCGCATGTGTTGAGGCAGCTTTGGCCCTGTTCCACTGTTTCTGTTTTGAATTGATTATGCATAGAATGTACATATACGTCCACTGCATGCTTATCTACTTCGGTGGGGTTAGCGGCGACTGTCTACATTGACATTCACATGGCCCCACTTTTTTTCAAATAGAAATATCATGGTACAAAACCTATTATCATATTTTGCCCTTCCCCTGTTCTCCAACTCGCAAAGTAAATTAAAAGAATTATTATGGAGAATGTGAACTATTGCGGCTTCCTAAGGAATATGCTACCTTTCCAAGTAACAGCCAAAAATGGATTTGAATTTAGCAAAGCAAAGAAAAGCCTTGTCATGTGAACACTAACGGGTAAAGTACGTTGCTGCTGTTGAGTTCTAGATGATGTAAAGGTTCTATACTACAGAAAGCATAACATCATCTTAAAACAATGCATTTTCCAGTTGCTATTATACCAACATGTTCAATTGTCCTATTGAAGATGCTTGAAGGCTTTTGTTGAAGTGCTATTAAGAAGAAAACATCTGCACTCTGTGGGAGCGATTTACAAAGCCTGCCTCTTAAATGTTAGAAATTAGCTGTTTTACAATGTTTAACTTTTATGGCATTCGTAAAGAATCTTCAGATTCCTGCTGGAACCTACCTACACCAGTATGCGGAATTTCCACCATGTAGAAAAAATATGACTGGGGTACATTATATGTAAATGAGCAGTTAAACGAATAACATTTATTTCTGTTTCTCTACAGGGATATTATTATTCTCCCTTGAGGGTAATCCCTCATTAAAAATTGGTAGTTTTCTCTACTTTTGCAACGCAGGAAGTAACTTACCGTCTTATTTATAGTTTGGCGGATGCGATACACCCCATCAAAAATATCCTTCATGTCCGAAATACTGCAAGTGCATTATACCTATAGCACTTATAATGCAGGGGAAAGGTTATCAGTATGTGATAGAGTATCCTGCTCCCCTCCTCAGCTGCTAAATACTGCCCTTACAGCTTCTTCTTATAGGTCGACTCTTGCATGCGTTTCCAGGGTGGAAAACACCCGCAAATTGTTAGTGAACACTCCCATACAAAAACGCACATACTTAGAAACCTACAACATCAGGCTTGAATGTAGGAATGTGGAAAAAACAACAGACTGGGTGGGCTTTCCTCATTCCTAAATGCTATTTACATGAGCAAAATTGTCCTGGGCTATGAGTATGCGTCATTTCCTATGGCAAACTGCTACTTTTGTACAACTAGGTGGCTATAGGGTGTACCCATGTATTTTGTATTGTATGTCACAACAGACGGTGTACATTACCTGACTGACACGGTAGATAAGAAAAAACGAGAACTTGCCACTAGAAAGAGGTATGCGTATGTGTTACCCGGAGCTGGCACAGTTATGTGGTAGGATAGTAATTTTGCAGTCTTGTACGGGTGTTTTGAATTGAATTAACGTGCACAAGATGTCTTCATTGTTACACAGAAACGTAGAACGTTATGTCGTAACCTAAAAATAGTGGTCTAAAAGGTGCTAAAAAATAGCACTGCCCAACCGACCGAGAAAAGGCGCTGCGTGACAAGAACAGGGTGATGTCGCAGCCACTTTCTCCTGATTAACTTTCACAGAACCCTGCTGCCACATTCACAAATACTGTTTCTTCCAGAGCAGACAACATATCATTCGTGAATTATTTTCACTGTTACTACAATTGTTCTACTCCACGTTTTGTTTTTATGTCTGTCAACTTTTGAGATACACTCCAAGCGGAACTACTAACCTGTAAACAACTCCTCTCTCTGCCTCTTCTCAGTCAGCTGAGCACAGTTGCTAATTTGGGAGTTAGTGCAGCCACCCACTGTAGAAATTCCAAACCCAGGAAACGAGCAGTGTCTAGTTTAAGTATGCAACAGATATGTCCCGCCCCTTTTTAAAGCTACAGTGATGCAATTGGTGAGCACCTCGGCTCACAAAAAGAAAGTATTAGCGGCAACCTTGAAATGTAGTAAAAATGTAGCTACACAATATATACTTGCTCTTAGAACCATATACTTTATGTGTTCTAATGTTATTAATGTAAAGTGGGGCACTCGAATGAAAAACTGAAGTGCATCCATTGTATAAACTAGAGATTTATAAAAGTGGCATATTAATGTTTATCCTAATCACTAAGAAATATAGGTTTAGTGCGTTTTTACACTTAAGTTTTAAGTTATGTTGCACGCAAATGAAAAAAGCATCACAGGTGGTATAGTCATGATTTTGGTACTCATCTAACATTTATTTTGAAAGGGCATATGCGCCTATACTCATGTAACTGAAGTGCACTTTAAGGTTTGGTTTAACTTGACTATAGTAGGCCTGGATCTTGAAATTTATTTTTCTGCTAGCATTGCATGTTCTCTCTTCTGCAGGTGCAGTCATAAAGATTCATTAGTTAGAGAAAGGATTATTATGTATTAGAGATAGAAAGTTCTGAACAGAAAATGTTGGCAGAAAGTGTGGAGAAGCTTATTTTGTGAAGAAGCTGCCTATTAATTGTATATCTGCAACAACTGAGGTGCTTAAAGACGTGGAAGCGCACAGATCAGTGGGATGAGAGAAAAAGCCAATGTTGCTAAATTAAAGAAAGGTTCACTACCATTGGTCCAAAGAAAGGTGGTGTGATGATTAATTAATGTATATGCTGTTAGACTGTAGGCCAGATCTTTTCCGGATTTTGAGAGGTACAGACCTCTCAGCTTGCCCCATTGCTTGCTAGTGTATGTCTATATGCTAAACACTTGTTCCTTTAGAGTTTTTCTACTGAACTCCTTGCTATGCTGACACTTTCCTTTTTCGTTGCCTTATTTCTTAGATTCCTTGAGATTTTTCACTCGGAACCATCCTCAATCTAAAGTTAGAGCCCTGATTAGATGACTTTAATCTTCTGCCATCTGTACTGATGTGGCTGCGCTTGTCATATTGTGATGCTATTGAACATGATTTATTTTGTTGACTAACGCTTCCTTTTGAAGTCTGTATTTGAACAATACTTAATTTGCATTGATTTTCATAGATTACTAACTTGTAATACACCCTTAAATAATGGTTATTGAATTCTGGTCTTTATGGTGAGACTAAATGGATTACACTGTTATGATTGTAATTTGTTGAATGCTAACTCTCTTCACCTCTCAGTCAACCACAAAGGTCTATTCAATGCAAATTGTAACCCCGGCCAATGCGTCATCATTAGTATATAACATTTAACAGGGAGAGACTAGACACAGTCTCGCAAAGGGTCAGCTCTGGCTCTAAGAGCCTGTGCTGGAGCCAAGCATTGACGATATTTGGCTTCAAAATTATGGACCAAACATCATGTTAGAACATTTTAAGGTGTCTTCAAAAGCCCAAATTGTGTATTTGTTTTACACGTGGAAGCATTTAACTTCAGCACACCATATTTTATGACTGCATGGAGAAGCATTGCAGGGTGTTGGACATGGCCCTTCTTAGGAAATTTCACTAAAACCTTTTGCTTTCTACCCTCCTGTTTTTTGCTGCTTCTCTTTTCGTGGCCTTAGGATTATGGGCACTTTCCCACAGTGTGAAAGCATGCGTGTGCCCTTCCAACACATGCTAAGATGTGGTGCTTATTTGATTCTTTAAGGTGTTCTACCTGTGAATCCCCTGTAAAAAGGTATGCCACATACCCAGGGCAGGCACTGCACTGGGTAATAGTGGGATGCAGCACTGATTGTGCCACCCACCTGAATAGTCTTTCAAACATGTATCAAGTCTGCCATTGTAGGCCTGTGGGTGCGCAGTTGTCTTTATGCTCAGGTCGACATTTCTAACTTGATAACCAACTTTTCAACTACCAATAGAAAACTCCTAGAGTAAGCCCTGAGGGGCAGTGCAAGTGGTAGGCGAAAGGCAGGGCAGGTGCATATGAGTGTTCCAGGCCCAGATAGTGAAGAACCCCCCTATGTGGTTTCCCTACCTAGGAGGTGGGGTGTTCCCATGGTGCAACACCGGGGTTTTGCTAATTCTCTTTTAGTGGCCTTAGTGTAAATACCGTGTGAAATTGCACACATCCTTCCTACACATGTTAGGAAGGGGTGCCTATATGATGTTTTTAAACATGTCTCAAGCCTGTCATTGCAGGCCTGTGTATGCACATGTGCAAGTATGATGTTTGTAAAACATGTCAAGCCTGCCATTGCAGGCCTGTGTGTATACACTTGCACCTATGATGTTTTTGCACGTTATGTTATGTTATGTTATATTATTAGGGACTTATAAAACGCACGACTACTCGGTTGAGTGTCCCGGCGCTACAAATTCTGGGTGGGGGTTAGCCGTGAGCACTATCTTGCAAAAGTCACACTATTGCTGAAAAAGCCAGGTCTTCAATGACCTTCTAAAAGGGAGAAGATCCTGCATCTGTCTGAGTGTCAGGGGGGACTATTCCAGAGTCGTGCTGCTTGCACCTGGAAAGAGCGGCTCCCAATTCGAGCATGGGAAGATTTAGGGATGCGAGCCAACTGAAGTGCAGCCGACCTCAGAGCACGACGCAGGGAATCGAATTGGAATCTCTTCCTGAGGTAGGGGGCCCCCATCCCATGGAGAGATTTAAAGGTTAGAACCATGGCTTTAACCATAATCCTCTTGCGGATCGGTAGCCAATGCATGGATTTCAAGTGGGTAGACATCCTAGTTCTTGGCCCTAGCATAAGAATAGCCCTTGGAGCAGCATTCTGGACCACCTGTAGGCATGTCAGCAGGTATTCAGGGATTCCCAGGTAAAGGCTATTGATGTAGTCCAACCTGGATAGGACTAGCGCCTGGACCACCGTTTGTCTATGTGTTAGCGGCAGAAGAGGCAGGATCTGTCTAAGCATTTTAAGCACTCCAAAACATGAGCCCACCATGGCTTGCACTTGGGAGTTCATGGATAGATTATCCTCCATCCTGACTCCCAAATCAAATTTTTGACAGTCTTGACGAGGTGCTTGGGGGGGGACATGTCCCGTGGCCACCAATTTTGCCACACATTGTCTAATGGGAGGCCGAAAAGTATAATTTCCGATTTATAGGGATTACACTTAAGTTGGTGGAGCTGAAACAAGGAAAACTCCTCAGAGAGGCAGGCATTTATCACCTCTCCTCTAAAGTCTGACTTCTTGTGACAGGTGAAGAGCAGTTGCGTGTCATCCGCATATGATACAATTTTCACTCCGTTGGCTTTGGCCAGATGCAACAAGGGATACATATAAAGGTTAAAAAGTGTGGGACTAATGATTGAGCCCTGTGGGACCCCCACCTTTAGGGGGGATGGGTGCTGCAAAAAGGGTGAACCAAACCGTTTCCTGGCGATTAGCCAGAAACAAAGCAAACAATCGGAGTACCGTGCCCCCGCAGCCACATTCTTGAAGCCTCCGAAGGAGCAGATCATGAGGGACGGAATCAAAGGCTGCTGATAAGTCCACAGTATCAGCACGGCCTTCCCTCCCTGGTCTAGGCTCTCTTTGATGGCCTCTGAGACCTCAAGAAGCGCGGTTTCCATGCCAAAATTTGACCTGAAACCAGACTGACTCTGGTGGAAAACTTGATTGGCTTCAGCATATGTGGTGATGACCCCATTGACATATTTTTCCAAAACCTTCAAAAAAAAGGGGGAGCAAGGATATTGGCATGTAATTAGAGGCTGACTCTGGGTCAGCTCTTTGTTTTTTTAGCAAGGGAAGTATTTTAGCCTTCTTTCACCTGTCCGGAACAAGCCCGGTCTCCAAGGAAGTATTGAGAATCCGAGTTAGTGCAGGGTTAATTACCTCAGCTAGTGACACCAGAGTCTTGGCTGGGTAGGGGTCGGATGGAGAGCCCGATTTGAGGACCTTCACAATTTCCAATGAGTTGTCCAGAGATATAGGGGGAACTGCATGAGTAGCGGGTTCCGTGGCTGCATAGGTGGGGTGAAAAATGCTTGAATTTCACCCTCGGTCCTGGGCAGCGAAGAGAAAGTGTCTTGGATAGTTTTTATCTTCTCATGGAAATAGGAGGCTAGGTGGCTCGTTCATGCCTCAGTCGGAGTAAATGGCATTGCCACTGCGTTTGAAGAAAGAAACTCCTTGACTGTTTTAAAAATGTCTTTACTATGGTTGGCAGACTGGGCTATTTTGGAGGTGAACATTTTTTTTCTCTTCTAAAACTTTCTTATAATGCACCTTTAGCGCCAATGTATATGTTATTTTATCAGAAAGGTCAACGTTTTTGCACCAGGCTTTCTCCAGACATTTACAGTCACTCTTACTATAACTGAGAGCGACCATAAACCATAGTGCAGAGGCACGCGAGACCTTGGCGGGTCCCACGGAGGGAGAAGCGAGCTCGTAGGCTCGCAGTTGGAGCCAATTGTCTAGACCTTCCACATCCTCCTCCACCTTCCCAAGGAAGAGGATTGGGTGTTTGCTGAGGGCCTTGGGAAGAACCTTGGCTGTGATTTGGTTAAAAGGTCTGAAACTGCGTGAGGATGGTCTTCCTGGGCATTGCTGAGGTTAGGCACCTTCTCAATCATAAAATCAATCATGGCATGGTAGGACCATACTAGCGGGCCTGGAGCTGAGGTCACTAGTGGGTCTGTGGTGAAGATCTGGTCCAGAGTATGCCCTTTCTCATGCGTTGCTAAGTGGACGGATGGGGACATTTTAAAAAGTGCTAGTGAGTCGCATAATCTACTAGGCTCCTGTTCAGTGGAATTATCCATGTGAATGTTAAAATCACCTCAAACTAGACAGTATTTCAAATTAATGGCCAGGGAAGAGACAGCATTACTGATAGAGTCGAGGAACTGGCCCGCAAGATCCAGGGGTCTGTAAATCAAGATGCCTTACACAGATTGTTTCGCTGACATGTTTCAAGCCTGCCATTGCAGGCCTGTGTGTTGCCACTGCCACTTATGCTCAGGGTGACCATTCTAAATCATTGGCCAATGCTGAGGGTGCCTTTCACTAACACTAGAGCACCCCTAGGATATGTCTTGAGGGGTGAAGCAAGCGGTAGGTGAAAGGCAGGGCAGGTACACATTTGTTTCCTTTCATTGGATTCACAATGGCAAACCCTCTCCTGTGATAAAGGTGGATTTGTCATTAATAGCTTAAAAATGCCACTTCTATAAAGTGTGCATTTCTCTGCTCTAAAACTCAGTGTGTGCCTTTTAGTTTGACTCCTGTCCACACTGGAGGCTGGGGGAGCACATCTGTGCATTCCCCAGCGACAGCCATAAACATTGTGCATGCATTTGTAACGTCAGACCTCTGTCATTTGAGGGCCTGACTGGATAGATTGGAGGAAGAGGTCTTGACACTTGGCCCCACCGAGAATTAAGATGTGCATTTCAAGGCCTCATGGCAGACAGGACTGACATTTAGGGGAGACATCTGTGGTTCAAGGGGAACCCTCTGAACCATCCCCTACTTCAATGGTACACTACAGTATAACTACTGGTGCCATACTTCCGCAGGGCAGAGTTACACTTGTGGGGACGTGGGACCACACATCCTGGAACTGCGTGGTGCATAGTGCCAGACAAATCTGTTGTGCAGAAGGAGGATTACTGCCATTGCAAGGGACCGTGCACCCTTCCTGAATGGTGGCTGGCCTGGGCTGACTACCTGCTGCTGTGTGGCACCATGAAGTGTGCTCTCCAAGGGCTTGATGGCCTCTTGTGGAGGTCTAAGGTACCTCAAAGACCTCCCAAAAGGGGGACATACCATCTAGGTATGACACCTGGACAGCGGTGCCCTCTTTAGTGCCCACCTCGTCTGCTGGATCCCAACGGGTAGTGCGGTGTGAGCGTTGAACTAAGTATTGTACCTGGAGACCAGATTGCCTTGTACGGAACCACAAAAGTATTGCCCGCATCTAAGGAGTGTGGCCCCTGCATCATTGGGGCTTCAACACACATAAGCGTCTAGTTGGTGGTGAGTGGATTCACTGACTGCGGGCCCCGCATGGCCCACTTCGTCGATCATGCTGCATCTCTCTTGTGCAACATGTTGAATGCATGCTCATTACATGCGCCGTCCAATTCAAAGGTTGCAACCTTCGGAGGGAGGGCATACCTACACTTGTGTCTCATTCTACCTTGTACGGCAATGCTAAACTTGCACCTGTGTATGTGACTGGAATTGTCTGGTGCAACCTGTATTAACGTGCACCAGATGTTGTGCCTCATTTTCAGGGAGGTACGGAATTTGCAACTCTTCGTTGTGCGTGACTGGAATTGTCTGGTGCCACCCTATTAGACGTTGTGCCTCATTTCCAGGGAGATACAGAATTTGCATCTCTTTGTGGTGTGTGACGGGTAGTGTCTGGTGTGACCCATATCAACATGCACCAGACGGTGCGCCTCATTTCCGAGGAGGTATGGAATTTGCAACTCTTCATAGTGTGTAACCAGAAATATTTGCGACTCTTTATTGTGTGTGACTGGAGCTGTCTGGTGTGGCTCATATCAACATGCACCAGGCATTGTGCCTCATTACCAGGGAATTTGTGTTCCGCTGTGCCCGGATTTCAAGGGAGGCACAGAATTTGCAACTCTTTATTGTGTGTGACTGGAACTAATTGGTGTGACTCGGATCAATGCGAACCAGATGTTGTGCCTCATTTCCAGGAAGGTACTGAGTTCATGACTCTTCATTGTGTGTAACCAGAACTGTCTGGTGTGACTTGGATCAACACGCACCAGATGATGTGCCTCATTTCCAGGAAGATACTTGCGACTCTTCATCGTGTGTGCCCGGAGCTGTCTTGTGCAACTTGTATCAACGTGCACCCGACATTGTGCCTCATTTCCAGGGAGGTTCACAGGAGCAGATTCGAGTTCCCTAGTGCCCGGATTGCCTGGGTGCTACTTTGATCAATGTGTATCTGACGGGGAGCCTCCTTCTTCTGAGAGTCTCCCCTGCTTCATGCCCCATTCAACAATTGTTCCTTTTGTGCCCTCAGTGCGGCTGATCAATTGACCTCTCCTCACCTGGCTCTGATGACTTTGTGCTGGCAGGTAGTATTGCCTTGATCAGGCATGGGTAGTGAGATCATGTGACTGGGCTGAGAATGCTTCAGAGAGTGATCGGTAGCGGGTCAAGAGACTGCGTGACCGTAGTGCTTCGCTGAACTAGGCTGGTACCAGAAGGCAATTGTGAAACCCTTTGATTGAATGACTGTCACCCTCAGCATACTTCTGCTCCACATAATGTGGGTGAACTTCCCGAGTGGTGGCCAAAACCTCCATTTGTCGACTGCCACCTAATTTGATCTGCTTCCTACCCCCACCTTCTTCCCTGGGATGCTGAATAAGTGTGACTCCATCCGCAATCAGCCTATTGTCAGAGGGAGGGTTAATTATATCTAAGCCGTGGGCTTAGGGTAGTTGGGGTTAGCTGAAAGGTGGAAGAGGGCTTGGGCCACGGGGCCTGCATTTGTATTATCAATTGACCTGCTGGATATCAGTTGTGGCGCTTTACGGTACTGGGTGCATGTGTATGAAAGTGCACTCCATTCAGACTTGCCTAATATCCACTCCACCGCGTAACAGTGCAGTGAGTGTGTGGGAATGACTGCATGAGGACGGCCTGTAAATAATTACACCACATGGCAGTGTTGTTTTACACGTTGATTCCTTGCCAAAAGAATGCTATATTTGAAATTGGTTTTTACCCATGTGGTCTTGGCGTTCTGTGCTGTTTAAAAGTGCTGTAATTATTTGTGTGTACACATTTCTGATATTGTTGTGATCTGGAGTGCACCCTGTAATTGTGTGGTAGTGAATTGTAATAATTGCTAGGGTGGGCCTAGTTCTGCCAACAATTCGCACTGCTTGAGTGTGCTGGGGGGTAAAGTAGGATCTTTCCAAAGTGTGCATACTACTGATGTCATTTTAACACAATTGAGCCGAGTGCTGCTAGTAATATTTTCAAATGTGATTTATGCCCAGAAATGCAAGATGTTCATGTAGTGTTAATTAACCCGTTGGCTGCGCCGCCCGTTTTGCGGAAGTGCCGGGGTGGAGCCGCGTCGGCCATTGGCCGACGCCAGCACCAGCGAGGTAGTGCTGCCGTCGGCCAATGGCCGACGGCAGCATGGATAGGGTTAATGTGTGTGTTCAATACAAACTTTATTTACAAACATGACGTGTGAAGTCTCTTTTGTGATGTTTGGTGTATTTATTGTGTGAGAGTGCTGTGACAATGCTTTATACATTGCCTCTGTGATAGTCCATACTGCTCGGTGCCAAGCTACCCAAGGTTGAGCACAGGTTATACAGTGAGTGTAATCACCCACCCCTGATGCGAGTGTTGGTTCTGACTGGCTACGGTATCATCTCAGCCAACCAGAAAGAGCCAGTTCGAACACAGGGGAACTGGAATTCTCTGATTGTGCAGCCACAGCATTTTTTTGCATAATTATAGAACTGCCGCGTTTGCCACATAATCCATCATCTGCTGCAAAATCTGCAGATTTCAATGAAAAAATGTTTTTTCTAGCTCAAACAGTTAAACAATGCTACTCAAAATGCAGCAACACGTGTTGCTGCGCAGTGGCTGGCCCTTTGCAAATGTTCATTGGTCACCCTTTGGGTAGTTTATTGCTATGTTTGGGAGTTAAACTGGTACTAATTAGGTGCAACCTACACCCAAACAGTGTAGAAAAGGCAAAATAATGGAGTAATACTACCTGAAAATGTGCTGCCTTACGCTGCATACTTTGTCTTTGCTTGCTGCATAATTCAGTCACCCTGCCTCATCATTTGGCTCTCCCAACTGCATAATTCTAGGGGACCTGATTTCAAGTGTGAGTTTTTTAACATTCACTGAGAAACATTGCAAACTCTCCACCTCTTCCACTCCCAGACTAGTGATTGAGGATATCAGTTGTCATGTATACACGGTATGTGGCCTAGATTCTTATTATCAATGAAGCAACATTATCTGCTATAAAAATAAAAAAGGTTTTTGTACAGCACACATCCTGACCTCACATTTTTGAAGGTGCTTTTATAATTTTTGCCCAGGATCACAGAATGCAGACAAGCAGTGAAGACAGGATTGATCCCAGATTTTCCAGTTTCACATTGTGCATTGTAGCTACTAGATGGGTATTCCTTTCTGACATCAATCGCAAGGCGGGACTGATTATTGGGCTTATCCGTGGGCTGTCAAGGCGAGGGCTGTTTTCTCTGACATGAGGGGCCGGTTTTGTTGCTGGGGACTTGCTAGCCATTTTCTAATTACAGTACTTCTAAATAAAAAAAATGCAAAAACAAATAGTACTTTAAAAACATTTGTTATAAACAATGTGAAAACATATGGTTTTAAGGTACCCTTTAAAGTCATTTTTTTTTGCTTTGTTTATTTAGAAGTGCTCTAAATATGTGGCTGGCAGATTCCCAGCAAAAAAGAAACACGCCTTTGCAATGCAATGGGTCTCGCATTTTTGAGAGTTAGAGCTATTGGCTTTGTAAATGACAATGTTTTTTACATACGTGTTTTGGTTTGGAGTGTAGTGGATGTACGAACAGAGACATAGCTGCAGCACTGTCTAGAGCACAAAGAATGGGGAATTACCACTGTGAGCAGAGACATAGCTGCAGCACTGCTTAGATGACTTAGAAGGGAGGAGTTATCGACGGAACCAGAGAAGCAACTGCAGCACTGTCTAGGGGACTAAGAGCGAGGAATTACCACCGGGAACAGATACATAGCTGCAGCCCTGCCTAGAGGCCTTAGAATGGGGATGTTACTGACCACACCAGAGAAGCAGCTGCAGAACTGTCTAGTGGACTTAGAATTAGGAATTACCACTGTGACCAGAGACAGAGGGGCAGCAGGTAGTTACTGACGGGACCAGAGAAGCAGCCAGCAGCACTGTCTAGAGGACTAAGAATGAGGATTTGCCACTGGGAGAAGAGACGCAGCTAGTAGCACTGTCTATTTATTTATTTATTAAATTTATAAGGCGCGCAGCTACCCAAAAAGGGTTTCCCGGCGCCAATAACAGAGTAAAACAGCAGAACAGGAACTAACGTAGATGTTACTGGTCAAATAGCCATGTTTTAACATTTTTCCGGAAACGCACATAGTTTGTTTCTTTCCGTATGAAGGTGGGACGTGTATTCCAGATAAAAGGACCTAAATAGGAGAAGGATCTCCCACCCACTCTAGAAAGTTTAAACCTCGGTACACAGAAATTTGCCTCAGTTTGGGATCGTAGATGGCGTGTGGGTACATATGGGTGCATTAATGCTTGGAGGTATTTCGGAGCAGTACCCGTTTTTATCTTGAACATGTAGCTCAGGGCTTTACATTTAATTCGATTCTCCACCCTGAGCCAATGTAGGTCACGTAGATGGCCAGAAATGCTAGATGTTTTAGAAACCTTACAGAGCAGCCTGGCCGCAGAATTGTGTACCAACTGTAATCTACGCACCACGGCCTTGTTTGACCCAAGGTAGAGGATGTTGCCGTAGTCAAGTTGTGATGTTATGAGCGCATTGACTACGGTCTTTTGGGTAGAAACAGGTAGCATCCACAGAATTTTCTTCAGCCATTTCAAAATGGTGAAACAAAGGGTTGCTACTTTGCTAGTTTGTTGGTTCATGGATAAAGTACTGTCCACAAACACCCCAAGATTACGGACATGACTGGTCGGAATTGGGAGATTTCCCATTTGAGTAGGCCAGTGGGCGGATTTCCAGAGATCTTTATGTTGTCCTAGGACAAGAACCTCCGTCTTATCTCCATTGAGTTTTAACTGATTAACGGTCATCCAGTCATAGATATCCGTAAGTCCCAATTTGAGGTTGGAGGGAGCAGATGAACTGGAATCAGAAAGAGAGAAGATGATTTGAGAATCATCTGCGTAGGTCATAAGAGTAAGACCTACTTTGTCAGCTATATCTACTAAAGGTTTAACATATAAGTTAAAAAGCAAGGGGCTGAGGATAGAGCCCTGAGGTACTCCATGTGGTTAAATAAAGCTTTTCGAACAAGCAGATGCTGACATAATTTGAAAAGTGCGATTTTCCAGAAAAAACCAGATCCATTTAAGAGCTGTACCACCTACTCCAATGTTTTTCAGGGTGTTTGTCAGCCTTTTGTGCGAGATGGTATCAAAGGCCGCACTGAGGTCTAATAAGATAAGGGCAACTGTTTGGCCATCATCCAGGAGTTTACGAATCTTTTCAGTAACTCCTAGAAGTGCTGTTTCGGTGGAGTAGCTGGTTCTAAAGCCAGATTGAGAGGAATGAAGGCAATTGTTAGTTTTTGTAAAATCTGTCAGAAAGGAATGGACATGTCTTTCCAGAATTTTTGAAAACACTGGTAAGAGAGAAATGGGTCTGTAGTTTGACAGTACCTCAGGATCGGCCATTGTTTTTTTTAATAAAGGGTTCACCATAGCATGCTTCCAAAGAGTGGGTACCGTAGATTGAAGGAAGGAAGTATTAAGGGTGTCCGGGATTATTTCGAGATGTAGAGAATCCAGTTGTTTTAAGATATTAATTGGGCACTGGATCCATTGGGGATCCTGATTTAATACTATTAAGATTAGTCTTAAAGTCATCCATTTTAATGGGAGGCCAACAATCTAACGTGTCAGTTGCTTCTTGGGAGTTGATTACAGGATTTGAAGTATTCATTTCCAAAATTAACTTGTCAACTTTCCCTATAAAGAATTGAGCAAGATTGTCGCACTGTTGCTCGTTTAGAGGTTGAGGAATTGCAACTGTTTGAGAACCTGCTAATTCCTTGACCATATTAAACAATATTTTTGATTGGTTAATTGCATCTGTGATAGTTTTGGAAACATACAAGGCTTTAGTCTTTATACAAGAAGTATGATAAATATGTCTTGCTTTTATATATATAGCTTTCTTCTCAGGTGCATAATTTTTACGCCATTGTCTCTCCAATGCTTTGCACTTTGCAATTTTTAATGCATCATTGTACCAGGGGGCTGGGGGACGATGTTTATTGTTTTTTATATGTGGTGTGGGTAGGCAGAATTCAACGTCTTTCAAGAGCCAGGTTTGAGCAGCCGTAGCTGCATTTTCCATATTTAGGCCATTTAGGGGAGGATTTTCACAGAGTGCTTCATTGAAGTCAGCAAGGTCCAGCTTTTTCTAGTTTTTCTTTGGTATCATTTGTGAAAAAAGATGAGGTACTAATGAGGTAGATAATTCAAAGGTAAATTTAACTAGAGAATGATCGGACCAGCATAAAGGAATTGCGGAATGACATACCATTTCTGATAGACTAGAAAAGATAGGGTCCAATAAGTGTCCCGCTTTATGAGTAGGGCCAGAGTTAAGAAGCTTAATAATCATGGCCGCTAGATCATCGATCAGGTTAGTGCAAATAGTGTTTGAAGGGTCTTCTAAATGAAGATTAAAATCCCCTAAGAGAGAAAAGTTTTTAGAACCCAGGTAAAGTGGGGTAACAAAATTAGCTAAGGTGTTGGCCCACTGGGTAGAATTTCCAGGGGGCTTATAAATCAACAAGCCAGATAAAGTGAAGTTAGGGGTTAGTGTTAGTTTATAAATAGCTGCTTCACAATCAGGGATGTTTGCAGGATCAAGACTACATTTCAGGTGATTTTTAAAGATGATAGCTATACCACCTCCTGTTTTCATGGCTCTATCTTTCCGTACTATAGCGTAATTAGAAGGAAGAGCTGTTGCAATATCGGGGCCAGCACTATCGTGTAGCCACGTTTCCGTAAGAAAGAGAGCGTCTGGCTGCTCATCCCAGGAAAGATTTAAAATGTCCAGTTTGTGTTTTGGTAGTGAACGACAATTTAAACTATAAAATCGAAAATTATCGGCAGTGCGGGTAATATGCGGATCATGCCGTATCTGATTTATATCAATAAAACTAAGGGGGTAAGGTTGAGCGTTTAAAAGTGTTATTTTACAATTTGGGCAACTTGCGCTATTAGCCAGGTGGGTTTTAAGTGTAATACATCCTTTTACTTTAGGGGGGCGTAAAGCCCGTAGTTGTTCAGATGTAAATACCTGAAAGTTTGTGACTGTTGGAGCAGAGGTCTTGGCCCCTGGCCCCGTCTGGGCCCGGACGGGCACAGACGGGCTGGTCTTAGGCTCGTCTTCGGCGCGACCACAGCGCGCGTCCGCTGTGCGGACTGCGCGCCATCGGACTAAAGTAGGGATGGGCTCTGGGTCAGATGACCACCCAAGCACCACCTGACCACGCTAGCCCAATGACATCAGCCCCCAGAAAGAAAGGTACCACCCTGCACCCTCCACAACAAACAAGCCTAACGCTTGCGGTGCACCGGGGTAGCAGAGGCGCGATGTATAAGTGCTAGTAAGTGCCCAGTAAATCAGTTTAAAAAACAATGAAAGTTAAAATCAGCAGAACACAGTCTATTTTCACCCGCAGGTCGCACTGCCGTTTTAGATAAAATGCGCGTCTAGAAGACTTAGAAAGGGGGAATTACAGATGAGACCAGAGAAACAGCAACCAGCATTCTGTGGAGCACTCAGAATGAGGAATTACAACTTGTAACAGAGACACAGCTACAGTACTGCTTAGAGGAGTTAGAATGGGTGAAATGCTGATGGGACCTGAGAAGCAGCTAGCAGCATTGCATAGAGGACTAAGAATGAGGGATTACCACTGGGAACAGAGAAACAGCTGCAGCACTGCCTAGAGGACTTAAACTATGGGAATTTCTGACAGGACCAGAGAAACAGCTACAGCACTGCCTAGTGGACTTGGAATGAGGAATTACCACTGGGGCCAGAGAAGGAGCTGGCAGCACTCCCTAGAGGATTTAGAATGAGGAATTACTTACGGGGCCAGAGAAGCAGCTAGCAGCACTGCCTAGAGGACCAAGAATGAGAATTTACCACTGTTAGATTTGGGGGTCTCTAGTTGGCACAGGTAGGTACCTGTGACAAATAGGGACCCTCTCCTCTAGTCAGGATGAGGGGATTACACTCCTAAAATAACCCCTGCTCACCCCCTTGGTAGCTTGGCTCGAGCAGAAGGGCTTTACTTCAGAGGCGTTGCAAGTTAAGCAGTTGTGACCACATACAGTAACCCAGTGACAACACTACAAATGGACGCCACACAGGTTTTATATAAAAAATAAGTAGACTTTATATAGAGTTACCACAAGACCATAAACGACAAAAATACACAATAAGATTACTTTAAGATGGTATATTTAAGCTTAGTTCAATTCAGTTCCTCAGATGCGATACTCTGCGTCAATGTACCTTAGGTTGCGTTGCGCTTCCACGACAAGCAATGTCGCAGCGAGGGAAATGCGGCAAAGTTCAGAAATAAAGACGTGAAGATCTTCCAGATGCAGCACGCTTCTCGGGGATGCGAGAATTTCACGGTTCGATGCGTGGACGGCAGCGGAGACACCCTTACGATGCGACGACAACAGCTCCAGTGGCGACGCTCTTGTCCCACGATGCGTGCAGCTTCCGCTCAATGCAACAACTACAGAGGCGACATCCAAGATGCGACGGCAGCAGCTCCGATGGCGGTGCGCTTCTCGGGGATGCGAGGTGCTCTTGGTCCATGCGGTGCAGTGCTACAGTTCCGGCAGTGACACCCTCCTTCGTAGTTGCGACGGCAGGCACAGCGACGGCGACACACTCCCACCTCGTTGCGAGATTCTTCTCCTGATGCGGTGCAGTGCGACAACTACAGCGGCGACACCCTCCTTCGGAGCTGGAACGGCAGCAACGGCGACAGGCTTCCTCTTCGTTCCGACAAGCTTCTCTCCAATGCGGTGCAGTGCGACAGTTCCAGCGGCGACACCCTCCTTCGAAGTTGCGACAGCAGGCACAGCGAAGGGCAACACGCTTCTTCTCATTGAGTTGCGCTTCCAGCTCCTTGCAACACGCAGTTCCTCAGAAGGCCCAAAACAGCAGCATGCACTTCCAAAGAACTCTGGGGAGCTGGGGGGTGAAGTCTGTTGTCCCTGAGACTTCAGCAGGCAGCATGCTCTTTTCCAAGCCCTTGGAGATCCTTCACAAGTTGAAAGCAAAGTACACAAATTTCCTTTCTCCTTCCTTTGGCAGTGAGGCAACCACTTCAGGCCAATCCCCCAAGCAGCACTTCAGCTTGGGAATAGTCTCTCCTCATTTTCTTCAGGTTCCTCTCCTCAGTCAAGGTTTCTTCTTGTAGTCCAAAGTGATCCAATTGGGAAACATCCTTTACAACGCAACTTTTACCACGCAGTGCCTTTACGACGCAACTTTTACAACGCAAACCATTACAGCGCATTGCGCTGGGGGGCGCTCTAGGATAGGGAATAGGTTTAATTTACTATCCAACACCTTCCCTACTATCCACGGGGACTGGAGTTGGAATAGTAAATTAAACTATTCACTATCCAGCGCCCCAAAGCACTATGCGTTGTAAAGGCATGCGTTGTAAAAACAGCGTTGTAAAGGCATGCGATGTAAAAGCATGCGTTGTAATGTCATACATCCAATCTAATTTCATGGGATCAATGTTCCAATATTTATACCCCAGAATCCTTTGTTCTCTGAGGGGAGAGGGGCCTTTCCCAATCAAAACCAGTTCTGAAGCACTGTGTTTACCAGACTTCTCCTTTCCTTTCACAGTGCAGGGCAGAAACATCAGCCGCTCCCCAGGGGGTGGAGCCAGCATTGTGGAAGGCAGGCACAGCCCTATTCAAGGTTCAGGTGCAACTCCTCCCTCCCATCTAGACGCAGATCTCTCTATTCACCACTGGGTGACTCAGCCTGTCTCTTGGAATCCCCCAGCCCTGTCACTCACAAAACCAGACAAAGGAATACACAACCTAGCAGACGCAGGTTTTAATGGTTAGACAAGCAAATACCTACTTTCTAAAAGTGGTAGTTGCATACGCAGAATATTAAAATTAACTTCACTAAAAGATGTATTTTATTATTCTGATCCAATGCATACTAAACTCGAATTTCTACCATGTTCTCTGAGTCTATTAGGATTATAAACATGTAATAATCTAACAGCCCATTCTGGCCTATGGAGAACAGGTAGCCTTACAATAGTGAAAAACGAAAATGGCTGTAATTCACTTTTAGGACATGCCACACACACCAGGGCTTGTCCCTACCTTATACTCACAATGCACCCTGCCCTTGGGCCTACCATAGGGGTGACTGATATGAAGAAAAGGGAAGGTTTAGGGACTTGCAATTGGGTGCACTTGCCCAGTCAGCATGACAGTACCAGACTGCACGCAGGCTCTGCAATGGCAGACCTTAGACACATTTTACCAGGCTGCTTCTGTGGGTGGCACAACCAGTGCTGCAGGCCCACCAGCAGTATTTGGATTTACACGCCCTGGGCACACTTAGTGCACTAGACTAGGGTCTAACAAGTAAACCAAATAGCCAAACATGGAACCACTGATTAATACATCAATTTACAACAGGGAGCACTTGCACTGTGGCACTAGATAGCAGTGGCACAGTGCCCAAAGCATCTAACACCAGCAAAAATACATGAGGCAACAGCAAAAAAATGGAAGGGAGACCCACGCCAACGGTGCCAGGTCTAACACGTGTCCCCTCCAGCTGAAATGTGGGGAGAACTACCCTAACTCCTGATAGTTCTCTTCACTAAGGCGGATAAATCTGGACAGACTATCAGCGTTGGCGGGTTCTGTACCCCAGCGGTGTTCCACCGTAAAGTCCATACCCTGTAGGGAAATAGACCACCTCAACAGCTTTGGATTCTCACCCCTCATCCACATCAACCATCTGAGGGGCCTGTGGTCTGTCTGAACCCAGAAGTGAGTCCCAAACTGGTATGGTCTCATCTTCTTCAGTGGCCAGACCACAGCAAATGCCTCACGCTCAATAGCACTCCACCACTGTTCCTGTGGAAGTAACCTCCTACTGATAAAGGCTACAGGTTGATCTAGGCCCTCCTCATTCATCTATGACAGAACAGCCCCCACACCATGCTCTGAAGCGTCTGTTTGGACGATAAACTCTCTTGAGAAGTTGGGTGCCAGGAGCACGGGCGCCGTTCACATGGCAGCTTTCAGGGCCTCAAATGCTTTCTGAAAGGTGTCAGTCCAGATCACCTTCTTGGGCTGCTTCCTGGAAGTCAGCTCTGTCAAGGGTGCAACAATGTTGCCATAGCCCTTGACAGACCTCCTGTAATACCCTGTGAGACCTAAGAAGGCTCTCACCTCTGTCTGGGTTTTGGGTGGCTCCCAAGCCAGGATGGTTTCAACCTTGGGTTGTAGGGGCGCCACCTGGCTGCTCCCAACTTGGTGTCCCAAGTACACCAAGGAATCCTGCCCGATCTGGCACTTACTCGCCTTAATCGTGAGGCCTGCTTTCTGCAGCGCCATCAACACTTCCCAGAGGTGACGCAGATGTTCCTCCCAACTGGCACTGAATACTGCGATGTCATGCAGGTAGGAGGCACTGAACTCATCCAGTCCAACCAACACCTGGTTGACCAACCTCTGAAAGGTGGTAGGGGCATTCTTCATCCCAAAGGGCATAACACGGAACTGGAAATGCCCATCTGGTGTGGAGAATGCTGACCTCTCCTTTGCCCCATTAGTCAAGGCGATCTGCCAGTACCCAGACGTAAAGTCAAACGTGCTGAGGTACCGTGCAGCCCCTAGCCGATCTACGAGCTCATCAGCTCTGGGGATGGGGTGAGTGCCAGTTTTCGTGACTGAATTGAGCCCACTCTAGTCCACCCAGAACCAGAGTTCGGGTGTGGCACCCGGCGCTGCAGCCTTTGGGTTCAAGACCACTGGGCTGGCCCAAGGACTGCTGGAGGACTCAATCACCCCTAGCGCAAGCATCTTTGAGACCTCCTCTTTGATGCAAGCCCTCCCCCTGTCAGTTACCCTGTAAGACTTGTGCTTCACAGGTAAGCTGCCTCCTGTGTCCACATCATGGACGCACCAATCTGTGACACCAGGAACCAGGGAGAACAGAACAGAAAACTGTGCCACCAACTGACGGCAGTCATTCTGTTGCTCATGGGTCAGGGCGAAAAAGAGGTTAACACCAATCACTTACCCATCTTGCTCTGAGGCTGACAGGAGGTCAGAAAGAAGCTCAGTCTCCTCCTCCATCCCAGCATCTGTTGCCAAGAGCATGCCCACTTCAGACCTCTCTGAGTGGGGCTTAAGGCGATTGACATGTAGGACCCTCAAGGGGTTCCTAGTAAGTCCACCAAGTAGGTAACTGGACTCTTGCACTCCACAACCTCAAATGGTCCGGTCCACTTATCTTGGAGCGCGCAGGGCTCCACTGGGGCCATGACCCACACTTTCTGGCCAGGTTGAAAGTCTACCAGAGTGGCGTTCTGGTCATACCAGCACTTCATCTCCTCCTGGCTGGCTTCCAGATTCGCCTCAGCGAGTTGCGTGAAATGCCTAGTCTGGTTCCTGAAGGCCAGCATGTAGGTATATACAATCTGCGGAGGTTTCCTGGGAGATTGCTCCCAGCCTTCCTTAACCAGGCTCAGAGGTCCTCTGACTGGGTGTCCATAGAGAAGCTCAAAGGGACTGAACCCTAGAGATTTCTGTGGCACCTCACGGTATGCAAACAGTAGGCACGGTAAGAGGACATCCCACTTACGCCTCATGGGTTCCTCAAGACCCATTATCATGCCTTTCAGTGTCCGGTTGAACCTTTCAACCAACTCATTTCCTTGGGGGTGGTAAGGAGTGGTGAACTTGTAGGTTACACCACACTCCTGCCACAGTGACTTCATATACTTGGAAATGAAGTTGGTTCCCCAGTCAGACACTACCTCCCGAGGGAATCCCACTAGCGAGAAAATTCCCATCAGTGCCCGTCCCACCATGGGGGCCGTCACTGTCCTCAGAGGTATGGCTTCCGGGTACTGGGTGGCATGGTCCACCAAGACCAGGATAAACCTGTTGCCCATGGCTGTCTTGGGGTCCAGTGGCCCCACAATGTCAATCCCCACCCGCTCAAATGGTGTACTGACCACAGGGAATGGTTGGAGAGGAGCCTTGTGCTTCCTCCCACTCTTTCCACTTGCCTGGCAAGTCTGACAAGTCCTGCAATGAGCATCAGAATTCTTGCGCATTTGGGGCCAATGAAAGTGGTGGACAAGCCTCTCAAAGGTCTTGTCCTGCCCCAAATGTCCTGCTAATGGCACATCATGAGCCAGCCCCAGTAGGAAGGCTCTGAATGTCTCGGGTACCACCAGCACACGGGCTGACCCAGGTTCAGCAACCTTAGGCTCACTATACAGGAGACCATTTCCCCAGTAAATAAAGTGTGACCCTGACTGATCACCTGCTGCCTGGCTTGCAGCCTGTTGCCGCAAGCCCACAAGAGAAGGGCATTCTCTCTGCTCCTTGCAAAATTCCTCCCTGGAGGGCCCTCCTTCTTGCTGCCAATTGGTCAGCTCAGCCAGGTCCCCCAGTTCAGCTACTTGCTCCCCGGTAGGCTCCAGGGCACCCCCCTCAGGGTCTACCTCCTCCTGGGCCGTGGGAACTTTGGGGGCCAGTTTCCCGTGCTCCCCACCACTTCTCTCTTCTGCAGGTTCCTGGGCCTCCCTCTCAGGCTCCAGGTCCTCTTGAGAACCCCTACTGGCTGACATTGACTGGGTGGTCACGCTTGCCCAGTCAGGCAGTCCAACCATCTTCAAGTGAGTTGTTTTCTCCACCTTTTCCCAAGGGGGGCTCTCCAAATCATTTCCCAACAAACAGTCAACAGGCATGGCGGGCCTCACAGCTACCTGAAGAGTACCAGAGACCCCCCCCACCCAAGGGAACCTGAGCCATTGGACAATAACTCTCTGTGTTGTCGGCGTTAACAATTCGGCAAAATGCATGAGGGACAATCTGCTCTTAAGACACCAGGTGACACCTGACCGCTGTCACACTGGCTCCTTTATCTCTAAGAGCCTCCACCTTTTGGCCATAGACGGTCACTCGCTGCCCATATTTCTTAGTGTTCCTGGGCAGCTGAGCTTCTGAGACCATCTCACAGTCTCCTGAAGAGACTAGGGTCATTTGTGCGGGACCCCACCCACCTTGGACATCAATCTTCTCCCCCAAGGCTTCACTAGCCATCTGCCGGGACAGAGCACCAGTGGGTGCTGGTTTACCAAACAGGCGGCACCTGGTATCATTCGCCTTATGACCCAGGTCGCCACACTTGTAACACTTCAGGGGCCCCTGGGGAACAGGACTACCTGACGGGGCCCCTTGCTTTCTCTCAGGGTGAGGTTAGGAACCTTTCATGGGGTTCCCTTGTTGACTACTTTGGGGCCTTTGCGGAACTCCTTCTGTTTACCCTTGTCCCCCCCACTCTTCTGCTGAAGACCCTGCTCACCTTTGGCTGAGTCTCCCTTTTAGACCTGGGTGCTCACCCACCGGTCCGCCTCCTCAGCAAGCTTCTTAGGGTTAGTCAGCTTGCTATCTATCAGATGCTGGTGCAGCTCTGGAAAACAGTTATCAGACAAGTGCTCCCATGCACTCAAATAAAAGAGACCTTGAAAATCATTAACATTGCTGCCCTTTACCCGACCATTCAATGCCCTGCAAAAGAAAGTGACATATTCAACCCAAGTACTGTTTTCTAACTTTTTGCATTTCCTGAACCTCTGCCTATAGAGCTCAGGTGTCAAACCATATCTAGACATCAATGCATCTTTCATGTAGCTGTATGAATTGTGGACTTCAAAAGGCAAGACTAACAATGTGTCCCACCCCTCACTAAGGAACCTTCCCCACAACCCCGCTCCCCAATCTCTCTCAGGGACCCGTGGGTATATTTTATTGGGAGCGCATATTATATTTTGAATTCCCCGAATACAGGGAGAAGAATATTTGGAAAATATTGAGGTTATAATTGGCCACCTTATGAGTAAAGACCGGAGGATCAGTTAGGATTTTACTATTATGAGCCTCTACCAAGACTAGTGAGGTACTGGGTTTTTCAGAACAGGTACCGAACCGGTAACCCAGTGGTGTCAGGGTACACCCTAAGACCTCGAGTACTTTCCTGATTCAGACACAGAAACTCAGAGTCTTCTAGGTGGAGTCAAAGATCGAATTTATTGGCTGCAACCAAGTAACAGGCGTCCTAGATGTACAACAACACGGTGTGTATATTCTCAGAAGACTGCTCAATCTTACAAAGCCAGGCTTTTCTTTTTATACAAAATATTGTGCTTTAGGCAAACCTTCTTCACATTTTAGTATACCATTCACATGTTTTCACTACAAAAGGAAAAGCAGAGTCATGATGACAAGCCCACATTACAGTTCGTCCAGCCCACAACAAATTACCCGGCAAGGCCCAACATTTTCATCAGATATCGGTGGACCCCCAATAAAAACGGGCACCTCCTCATCATAAAGCAAGTGAGAGAGAAAAGAGCAGGGACGGGTGTGAGCAAGATTAGGCAGGGTGTGTGTGCGATGAAAAGGGTTTATGGCATGTTGTGCCTTGATGCTATCTCGTTCGGCCACTGGGAGAGGAACTGACCAAACAGGTTTTGGCCTGGGGCAATGGTTCCAGCTTGCCCAGGTCACAGAAAAGTGAATTAAGATGTACGTGTCCTTTGATATCGAATTTGGCTGTAGTTATAAGCCTATGTGAGGGCAACTCACAAAATGGCTGCCAAGGGTTCAGGACGAAAATGACGATTTCGAGGTGAAATCGTTACTGGAATATGGCGAAAATGCTTGTACATAGTGTACTAGCCATTCTCGGTCTTTTGATATAAAAATCGTCATGCTACGACAAAGTTTATTACACGAGTCCAGAATTTTCAGAACCACAAACCCTCCTTTTGCCCTTACATAGGCAATTAACCTATCCTCATGCTAATCTGAGTCCAGGTCTATATTCCTAAAGTCATTGAGATGTTGCTGTAACATCATCCTAGTACTTAGCTCGTCTCTTGATACAGGTTTCCTTACACATGATGTAGCACAGAACCCACATATTGCAGGAGCACACTGCACGCACAGACAGAACAGGAAAAGAATGGCTAAGACCATCCCAATGACCATCAGAATTTTCCATCCCCAGGCGGATATCAGTTCCCAGAACCATCCCATCAATGACCAATCTCCTTTATCCAAATGAATAGATTCGGATTTCTTATGCAGTTTAGAGATGGCCTGTGTTGGACCTGCGATGGGCAAGCCCAGCACAAAGGGGGTAGCTTGGCTCAAGTGACAAGGCAAGTGAAGGCTGTAGTGTTAAGCCGGCTCTGACCCAATAATAACTCCTTGTACATCCAAACCAAAAAGAAGGACACCACACCACTGCTGTAGAAAAATACGATTGCTTTATATAAAGTTCTTTGTTGTAAATAGGGTTGACTGGGAAAGCACATATACATTTCTTTTGGTCATAAATTCTGGTAATAAATAGTATTAATAAATAGAATAACTTCAGGAATGAGTGTCACAATAAATATCAGAATAAATATCAGAATAAATATCAGAATAAATATTGGTTCATTTAAATAAACAACCACGTGTTTCTTCTGGTATCGCTGCCACCAATTAAATACTTTAGAATCATTACATCTGCAATACGTTTCAAATGGGAAAGATAACTCTTACAGTTTATGCTGTTTTCAATGACCAGGTATACGGCTTCTCTGAGCACAAAATAAGGTTTGGGACTCTTTAATAATCACTCAAGGCGTATGCGCGTATATCTAGAAGGCAAGGAAACACAGTAAATACATCATTTGCACTCGGCGGTCACCGGGATAGGATCTCTGCTTTGCCGGTGAAGTCTATGCGCGCCTATGGGCTTTAGCACCACTTGAGCACAGGCGGCACCAGTTCAAAGTCATTAGACTGACGAACGGGCTGCCGGAGAGGTCACACAACCTTCGCGCACAGTCAAATCAATGCCGGTTCACAGTTCCTTCACAACGCTGCATTCACTATGAGGAAACGGGCCCACCTCACATCGGCTGCAATTCAAGATGCGATTCAGTCGGGCACAGCACTCCTCTCGTTAGCGACGGGGCTCTCAGGGGCTCCACGGACCTCCCTCCGACTTCCGTATACAGGGTGGTTCCCGCCCACAGCTACAGCTCCCGGGTCACTGGGGAGTGGCAGAGACGCTAGTCCCGCCCAACGAAGGCCGGCCTTTCCCCGCCCCGGCGCACCACCTCACCTTCAATCTGCGCAGGAAGCGCTCTACGCTGGTGGGGCTCGGAGACGTCCGAGCTCCCCTCTAGAGGCACCTGAGGCGAAGGGGGCACAGCTGACGATCGCGGTCGCGGCGAACTTGCTCTCGCCTCGCGACTCGATAAGTCGATCACAGTTCACCACCGGGGGGGCAGAGAGGCACACGAATCTGGCCACAGTCTTTGGGGGCAATGAGGTACTCGCTGGGCAGGCGCTGTAGGTGCTAGATCACTTCTCACGTAGCTGACTGAAACGCCAGTCAGACACAACGCCAGCAACCCTTTGCTGCTCTACTGCCTGCGCTACCAGCCACCTCAGGGGTCAACAGGGCTGGTGTCAAGTCTGGAATCTCTTCTCTAGTCTGAACAATCTTCTACTCATCTCATCATCATCTAAAATGGCCGCCAGGGACTGGGCCTTATGTAGCCAGTGCCCTGGGGTACTGGCACGAGCCAGAAGGTTCTAGAACCTTCTCTGGCTGTGACAATGACAAGGCACTCTTGAGGGGTATTTAGGGCACTCACAGCCACCGTAATGGGGTTCTAGAGCAGCCATTTTGTGTACCTGAGGAAAATAAAGGAATTCCTGTCAGAAATGCGCGCCAAACAAAGGGCGCCAAAACCTCAACAGGCCAGGGTTCATGAAGGCTCCAATTGGAGTCACTTCACATGAGGAAAAAGGGTGTCCACCATTTTAAGTTCATTTACACAGGTTGACAACCCCAGTTTGTAATGCCACAGGTTTGGGCCAGGCGCCTTGTAAATAGGTGCCACAAACCTTGTGAGCAACTGGGCGTCAAGGAACATCTAACCCCATGAGACAACACCTAAAAAGTCCTGGTAGACAAATAAAAAACGACAAATTTTGGGAGGTACAGGGGAACAAAAGAAATCATAGTGGTGAGGGGACTCTCAGAAGCAGACGGGTCTAACACGCGTCCCCCCCAGCTGAAAGTGGGGAGAGCTACCCAACCCCTTGGGAGTCCTCAACACTAAGGCGGAAATACCTGGAGAGACCGTCTGCATTGGCGTGGTCAACTCCGGGCCGGTGTTCCACCCGAAAGTCCATTCCCTGTAGGGAGTTAGACCACCTCAACAGTTTGGGATTTTCCCCCTTCATTTGCATGAGCCAACGAAGGGGTCGGTGGTCTGTCTGAACAAGGAAGTGTGAACCAAACAAATATGGTCGCAGCTTCTTCAGTGCCCAGACCACTGCAAAGGCTTCCCGCTTGATGGTACTCCACCTCTGTTCCCGGGGAAGCAGTCTCCGTGACAGAAAGACCACGGGTTGATCCAGACCCTCTTCATTGAGTTGCGATAGCACCGCCCCAATGCCAATGTCGGATGCATCTGTCTGGACAATGAACTCTTTTGAAAAATCTGGAGCCTTCAGGACTGGAGCTTTACACAATGCTTGTTTCAGAGTGTCGAAGGCTCGCTGGCAAGCCTCCGTCCAAATGACTCTCCTGGGTTGCTTTTTGGCCGTGAGTTCTGTAAGGGGTGCCACGATAGTGCCATACCCCTTCACGAATCGTCTGTAGTAACCTGTGAGGCCCAGGAAGGCTCGGACCTCAGTCTGGGTCTTGGGGGGTTTCCAGGCCATGATTGCCTCAATCTTCGCCTGAAGGGGCTGCACCGTTCCCCGGCCCACCAAGTGTCCTAAGTACACTACCGACCCCTGTCCAATCTGACATTTGCTGGCCTTGATCGTCAAGCCAGCCCGTTCCAGGGCCTGGAGAACGGCTTGCAAGTGCTGCAAGTGATCCTCCCAGCTGCTACTGAAGACAGCTATGTCATCCAAGTAAGCAGCAGAGAATGACTCCATCCCGGTGAGGATCGTGTTCACCAGCCTCTGAAAAGTGGCAGGAGCGTTCTTGAGCCCAAAGGGCATGACGCAAAACTGGTAGTGTCCATCAGGTGTGGAGAAGGCTGACCTTTCCTTGGCTCCATTAGACATGGGAATCTGCCAGTACCCTGCAGTGAGGTCAATGGTACTGAGATATTGGGCAGCTCCCAACCGGTCAATCAATTCATCCGCCCGAGGGATCGGATGAGCATCCGTTTGGGTTACCGAATTTAGTCCTCTGTAGTCCACACAGAATCTCAATTCTGGTGTGGTGCCAGGTGGGGCAGCTTTAGGAACTAACACCACCGGGCTAGACCAAGGGCTACTTGAAGGTTCGATGACTCCTAGCTCCAGCATCTTAGCTACTTCGCTTTGGATACTGGCCTTCACCTTGTCAGACAGCCGGTAAGACTTTGACTTCACAGGTGGGCTGTCCCCTGTGTCCAAGTCATTGGGTACACAAGTGGGTCTTACCCGGGACAAGGGAAAAAAGAGGAGCGAATGACCCCAAGACCTGGCGACATTCCTCCTGCTGCTCAGGAGTCAGGGTTGGCGAGAGTTTCACTCCCTCCACTGACCCATCCTTTTCTTGAGACGCAAAAAGGTCGGGGAGAGGCTCTGTGTCCTCTTCCTCCGATCCGTCAGTCACCATAACCAACATGACTTCGGGCCTCTCGTAGTGGGGCTTGAGGCGATTGGCATGTAACACCCGATGCGGATGCCGAGGGGTCTTTACGTCCACCAGATAGGTAAACTTGCCCTTCTTCTCCAATACCTCATAGGGGCCTGACCAACGGTCCTGGAGGGCACTCAGCTCTCCAGGCTCCATCACCCACACCTTCTGGCCAGGCTCCAACTCCACTGGGTGAGCGTTGTGGTCATACCACGCTTTCATAACTGCCTGACTGGCTTCCAAGTTGTCAGAAGCTTGCTTCCACAACTTAGCCATTTGGCTTCGGAAGGCCAGCATGTAGCTCACCACATCCTGGGGAACTTTCCGGGGAGACTTTTCCCAGGAGTCCCTCACCAGGCTGAGAGGTCCACGTACAGGGTGCCCGTACAAAAGCTCGAAGGGGCTGAAGCCCACTCCCTTTTGCGGCACTTCCCTGTAGGAAAAGAGCAAACAGGGTAGGAGGACGTCCCATTTCCTCCGCAGGCTTTCGGGTAGACTTCTGATCATACCCTTCAAGGTTTGGTTGAACCTTTCCACAAGACCATTGGTGTGTGGGTGATAAGGAGTGGTGAACCTGTAAGTCACTCCACACTCCTTCCACATGGCCCGCATATATGCTGACAGGAAGTTGGTCCCCCTGTCAGACACAACTTCCTTGGGGAATCCCACTCGGGTAAAGATCCCCATCAGGGCCTTGGCCACTACTGGTGCAGTAATGGTTCTCAGAGGAATTGCCTCTGGATACCTTGTGGCGTGATCCACCAGGACCAGGATAAACCTGTGACCGGATGATGTAGGTGGATCTAGGGGCCCAGCAATGTCGATGCCCACCCTTTCAAAGGAGGTGCCAACGACGGGAAGTGGTTCCAGGGGAGCCTTCAGCTTCGTCCCTGTTTTCCCACTGGCTTGGCATGACACACACGACCGACAGTATGTGTCGGACGCCACCCTCATTCGAGGCCAATAAAAGTGGGGGACAAGCCGGGAAAAGGTCTTGTCCTGACCCAAGTGTCCTGCCAAGGGAATCTCATGAGCCAACTCTAATAGGAAGGCTCGGTAACACTGTGGGACTACCAGGGCCCGTGACAATCCATGCACTGGCGCCCTGGGTTCACTGTAGAGGAGACCATCCTCCCAGTAAACACGATAGTTCCCAGACTCGTTACCTGCTGCCTGGGCTTCAGCCTGTTGCCTCAGACCCTCGAGGGTGGGACATTCCCTTTGTCCCTTGCTCAGTTCCTCCCTGGATGGTCCTCCTTCCACTCGCCACTCAGCGGGGATAGGCAAGTCCTCCAACGGAACCATGTCCTCCTCCGCGGACTCCGGGTCCACCTCCACAGGTGGCCTATCCGTCTCACGGGGCATGGACATCGAGGCAGGCTCCTCCTGTCCTCGAAATGTTCCCTCATCAGCAGCTGGGTGGGCCATTGTTCCAGGCTCCAACCCACGCGACTTCTCCTCCCGAGCAGCCGCAGACCTGGTACTCACACAGGCCCAATCAGGTGTACCCAGCATCTCAGTATGAGTCCGGTATTCCACCTCCTTCCAAGCATTGTGCTCCATATCATTGCCCAGCAGACAATCGACTGGCACGGCGGGGCTTACGGCAACTCGAAGTGAACCTGCAACCCCTCCCCACTCAAAGGGAACCTCGGCCACAGGATAGTGGCCCATTCTGCCGTCAGCCATCGCGGCTGGATGAAGTACGCCTGGAATCACCTGCTCTGAGGACACCAGATGACTTCTTACCATAGTCATACTGGCTCCTGTATCTCTCAGAGCTTCCCCTCTATGGCCATTGATGGTGACCCATTGCCCATACTTGGTAGTATTTGAGGGCACCTGGATCTTTGGAACCATCTCCCGATCACCCAGGGACACTAAGGTGACTCCCGCCCACTCCCCCCCCCTTAACTAAGGGCATCTCCTCCCCGAGCGCTACACTAGCGACTCCCGGGGCCTTTCCTCCAGTGGGAGGGGGTGGTTTCTTTGGTCATTTCACGTCTCGCTTATTATGTCCAATACCACCGCACTCATAGCAATGGATAACCCTTGGCTGCTGACTCTGGCCAGGATTAGGGTTCTTCTGCGGGTTAGCCTTAGAAGTGGAGAAGTAACTTTTCCCCTTAAAGGTATTTTGGGGGCCTTTGGAGAACTCCTGCTTCTTGTTATCTCCCCCCTCTTTCTTCTGGGGAGCGCCCTGTCCGGACTTCTGAGAATCTCCTCCCGTCCCCTTCGTGGACACTCGGGTACTTGCCCAAATGTCCGCCTCCTCAGCAAGCTTACGGGGGCAAGTAAGTTTGCTGTCTACCAGGTGTTGCCTCAGCTCGGGAAGACATTTCTCGAGTAGATGTTCCTTGAGTATCAGGTCGTACAACCCTCGATAGTCTTCCACCTCATTACCTTGGACCCACCCATCCAGGGCTTTCTTGGCAAAATCCAGGAAGTCGACCCAATTCTGTGAGCTCAGCTTGTGGCTGCCCCTAAACCTTTGCCGGTATTTCTCGGGGGTCAACCCAAACTTCCTGATGAGCGCCACCTTCATGGCGGGGTAATTTACCTGTTCCTCCCGGTCTAGGGCCAATAGGGCATCCCTACCTGTCGGAGGCATGTACCGGTATAATCCACCACCCCAAGGCTTCTCATGGATCCCATGGGCTCTTAAGGAGACCTCATAGGCTGCCAGCCACTTGGCTATGTCGTCTCCAGTGGTATAACTGGCGACTACGTCCTTGGGTAAATGGGGCCTGGGCTCCCTGGCAAATTCCTTTGACTCGACACCCTTCGGAGTGATGTTAGGGGCCTGGAATTCGAGTTCTCGTAGCTTGAACTCGTGTTCCATCCTTTTCCTTTCCATCTCCAGCTTGGACTCATGTTCCAACCTCCTCCCCTCCCTCCTTTCTTCCAACTCCATTTTTGCTATTTCCCACCTTAACAGTCTTTCCTCTCTCCTGTCAGCTACCTCGGTTTCTGACAACCCTCTCGATGACACACTGCTGCCCTCCCGTGAGGTTGCCTTGGGGCTGATTGACATCTCACCCACCCCCGGGGGACATTCCGCAGTCCTATCAATGACAGTAGCTCTGTCCGATTCCTCCTCCTCCACCGTTCCCTCCGTGTGTGCTTCCACCCATGCTCACAGACTAGTAGGGAACTCCTCTCTTTTGGCCCCTCGCCTGACAAACACTCCCCTCTCCTGACAGAAATCCTTGAGCTGTGCCACAGTATAGGTCTCCAGCTCTGACATTTCGAATTCCATCTTGTCAGTGAAAAGTGTGGACAACCACCCCGAAGTAGGTGACCAGGATAAGAACTTTGAGGGTCACTTCCACCCACCTCCAGGAAAGAATTTGGAAAAAGCAAAACATTGAATTTGAGGGCCGCTAGGAGAAAACTCTGGGTGTGTACCTGTGGTGCACACTGAATTATTATGGGGTACAAAACAAGCACGGCTCGCAATCCCACCCGCTGAGCACCAATTTTATGTTGGACCTGCGATGGGCAAGCCCAGCATAAAGGGGGTAGCTTGGCTCAAGTGACAAGGCAAGTGAAGGCTGTCGTGTTAAGCCGGCTCTGACCCAATAATAACTCCTTGTACATCCACACCAAAAAGAAGGACACCACACCACTGCTGTAGAAAAATACGATTGCTTTATATAAAAGTTCTTTGTTGTAAATAGGGTTGACTGGGAAAGCACATATACAATTCTTTTGGTCATACAGTTCTGGTAATAAATAGTATTAATAAATAGAATAACTTCAGGAATGAGTGTCACAATAAATATCAGAATAAATATCAGAATAAATATCAGAATAAATATCAGAATAAATATTGGTTCATTTAAATAAACAACCACATGTTTCTTCTGGTATCGCTGCCACCAATTAAATACTTTAGAATCATTACATCTGCAATACGTTTCAAATGGGAAAGATAACTCTTACAGTTTATGCTGTTTTCAATGACCAGGTATACGGCTTCTCTGAGCACAAAATAAGGTTTGGGACTCTTTAATAATCACTCAAGGCGTATGCGCGTATATCTAGAAGGCAAGGAAACACAGTAAATACATCATTTGCACTCGGCGGTCACCGGGATAGGATCTCTGCTTTGCCGGTGAAGTCTATGCGCGCCTACGGGCTTAAGCACCACTTGAGCACAGGCGGCACCAGTTCAAAGTCATTAGACTGACGAACGGGCTGCCGGATAGGTCACACAACCTTCGCGCACAGTCAAATAAATGCCGGTTCACAGTTCCTTCACAACGCTGCATTCACTATGAGGAAACGGGCCCACCTCACATCGGCTGCAATTCAAGATACGATTCAGTCGGCACAGCCTCCTCTCGTTAGCGACGGGGCTCTCAGGGGCTCCACGGACCTCCCTCCGACTTCCGTATACAGGGTGGTTCCCGCCCACAGCTACAGCTCCCGGGTCACTGGGGAGTGGCAGAGACGCTAGTCCCACCCAACGAAGGCCGGCCTTTCCCCGTCCCGGCGCACCACCTCACCTCCAATCTGCGCAGGAAGCGCTCTACGCTGGTGGGGCTCGGAGACGTCCGAGCTCCCCTCTAGAGGCACCTGATGCGAAGGGGGCACAGCTGACGATCGCGGTCGCGGCGAACTTGCTCTCGCCTCGCGACTCGATAAGTCGATCACAGTTCACCACCGGGGGGGCGGAGAGGCACACGAATCTGGCCACAGTCTTTGGGGGCAATGAGGTACTCGCTGGGCAGGCGCTGTAGGCGCTAGATCACTTCTCACATAGCTGACTGGAACGCCAGTCAGACACAACGCCAGCAACCCTTTGCTGCTCTACTGCCTGCGCTACCAGCCACCTCAGGGGTCAACAGGGCAGGTGTCAATCTGGTGTCAAGTCTGGAATCTCTTCTCTAGTCTGAACAATCTTCTACTCATCTCATCATCATCTAAAATGGCCGCCAGGGACTGGGCCTTATATAGCCAGTGCCCTGGGGTACTGGCACGAGCCAGAAGGTTCTAGAACCTTCTCTGGCTGTGACAATGACAAGGCACTCTTGAGGGGTATTTAGGACACCCACAGCCACCGTACTGGGGTTCTAGAGCAGCCATTTTGTGTACCTGAGGAAAATAAAGGAATTCCTGTCAGAAATGCGCGCCAAACAAAGGGCGCCAAAACCTCAAAAGGCCAGGGTTCAGGAAGGCTCCAATTGGAGTCACTTCACATGAGGAAAAAGGGTGTCCACCATTTTAAGTTCATTTACACAGGTTGACAACCCCAGTTTGTAATGCCACAGGTTTGGGCCAGGCGCCTTGTAAATAGGTGCCGCAAACCTTGTGAGCAACTGGGCATCCAGGAACATCTAACCCCATGAGACAACACCTAAAAAGTCCTGGTAGACAAATAAAAAACGACAAATTTTGGTAGGTACAGGGGAACAAAAGAAATCATAGTGGTGAGGGGACTCTCAGAAGCAGACGGGTCTAACAGCCTGGTACACTGTTGGAGCGTTATCTGGAATGAAAACACAGCAACTCGATTGGATCAATTTACATACCCCACCTCGGTCTGCAAGTATGACATCTAATGCGACCCTGTTCTGAAGGGTCATAAGACGATCCGACTGGAGCTCAGCAGTCAAGTTACCAAGGGCACCAGCAGTTTCAATTACGGTGGACTCAACCACCCTTGTCAATTGTCTTATGTTCCTGCTGTTAGCCATTGGTCCCCAGAACGGCAGAAAACCCTTAACGAAGTCCCCAAATTCTTGTCCTGCTGTGTCTTCTTACTCAAGACGCCTCTAACTATCCTTGTCTTGTGGTAATATGCCGCTGCTGTGTAGGTGGGAGGCAACAGGAACGAAACAAAACATGTGCCCGAAAAGTCAGGGGGCAACCATGTATAGGCTCTATCATGGCAGATGAAATAGGTACCCTTAGCTGCTAAAAACGAAGGGGAAGTCTGGGATGCAAAAACATATGTTTCAGTACAGACACTCTTCCCTAACTGAGCTCTGGGATTCTTGCCAGTACCTTGCAGACACAGGTGACCCTGATGGGGTCCAAATCGGGGAAGATCTCTTAGCTTGCTGTTTCTCACTCAGAGTAGCTCCATATCCGGTCACGTTCCATCCTATGTATACTAGTGTCTCATCTCTCGGGATAGTCTCGTAGGAAATATCTTAATCATGTCTACTATACCCTTAACTAGAGCACTATTCTTAGGATTGTCTGTTACAGAACGTAGGGGGTAGACTTCATGTGCATGGATAAACATTGTTCTGTATGCCCACACAGAACCATTGTGGCTGAATGGCAGGACCAGATAGGGAATACCTTTATCCGTTGTGTGAGGCATAAGACCACACACCCAACAGTTAGTCATGTTCATTACAAGTTGGTGTTGGTGCAAAAGCTGAACAAAGGAGTTATTAATAAACTCTAATCTCCTAGCTGATTCGTGTTCAGGAAGGGGTTGAAAAGAATGTGAGGAAACAGTGGAAGGAGGAGGTATAGGCGATGTAGTGGGTGCAAATGTTACTCGAAAAGAGAATAAAACATAACCTATTAAAAATATCATCACACTGAATAACATGAAAATGCACAATATCAAAAAGCTTTTCTTTGTCATCATTTTACATATTCTGTTTTTAAAGTTCGTTTCCTTGGCAGGTCTCTCCATCTCGAAAAACTCCATCCTCTATACAATGCTGCCCGCGATGGGAGGTTGTTTCTGCTAAGGAATGCTTCTGTCAGTCTAGGGCAACTCCCTTAGACCAACCAGAACTGTCGACCTAACGTCGTCAGCTGCACCCCAAAGACTTTGGGCAATCGCGGCCCTAGCAGCGGAACCCGGATGGCGGTTCGAAAAACAAAAATAAACAAGTTTCTCAGATGGGAGAGCTGCACTTTCAAAACTAGCAAAAAGGAAAATTTTATTTATTTGTCCATAGGTCTCGGCCTCAAATTATAACGTTTTCTCCCAGGTACTGTTTGGTCTTGGAAAAGGAGTTCAGGTTCTGTAGTGTCCAATCGAACTGACGGTGATACAGCTGGTTGCAAAAATATTGTCACTCTCTTTTTCAGTAATTGTTCCTTTTACACGTGCATCACTGAAAGGCAGAAAACGTGGCACAGTTTCAGTCTCTGAGTCGGCGACACCCTCCTGGACCCACCGGTCATACGGCAGAGGCAAAGGTACCCTCTTGGAGTGGACTCCGTGGATCCAGTGCTTCTTCCCTTCCACTCGAACAGCTGATCTTGTTGAAAGAAGGACGAGGTGTGGGCCGGTCCACCTGGGCTGGTTGTTCTTTGTTCGCTGGAAGTTCTTGACCAGCACCCAGGATCCAGGAACGATCTGATGTCCTGGAGCTTCAGAGACCTGAGGCAGAGTGTCATGGACCTGTTGGTGTAAAACACGCAGTTTAGCCATCAATTCGTACAAATAGTCAAGCAAAACAGGGTGTTCGATTTCACTGAACTTTGTGGGCCTTGGCACTCCCCATATGTTGGCCGGGCAGCCGAAACAATCTCATAAGGACTAAGTCCCACTCGCACAGTCATTCTGGTTGATAGGAGTGCTAAAGGGAGAGCGTCAGCCCATTTAAGACCAGAGCTCGCTTGAATTTTGGCCAATTTAAGTTTCAACGTGCCATTGTAGCATTCTACTAGCCCAGCTGATTGGGGGTGATTTGCAGTGTGGAACTTCTGTTGGATGCCTAGCCCTTCACATACTTTCTTCATCACTCGACCCACAAATTCACTCCCATTGTCACTCCAGACCATTCTAGGCATTCCGAATCTAGGGAAGAACTCTTTCACAAGGGCTTTCGCTGTGGACAAGGCAGTATTGTCCTTTAGGGGATATGCTTCTACCCATCTTGAGAAGGCACAAACAACAACGAGCACGTATTTTAAATTGTTGCACCTCTCCATGTGGATGAAATCTAGCTGCAAAACCTCGAACGGATACGTAGGAGGTGCAAAATGACCAGCTGGAGTTGGGGTTCCCCTACCAGGATTGTGCTTCAGACACACCATGCAATTCTTGACCACATTCTCTGCACACTTAGGAATTCCAGCATTTTGCCATACTGGAGCCAACAACTTACAAATCCCTTTCACACTGATGTGAGCCATTCCATGGGCCATTGTAACCACTGCAAGCACATACGCATTGGGTAACAACCATCTCTGATGCTCTGACAATTCAATCCAACAACCATTGGCATCCAATTTACCCGTACTTTCTCTCCACACACTCAACTCCTTCTCTTTAGCTTCAGCTTGGATCGATTTCACACTCTCTATCGTGTCTTCACACATTCCAACATCACCAACCCATCTTGCAGGGCCTGCAACATACATTCGGCTCATCACATTCCTCGCTGTTTCTTTTGCTATTTCGTCAGCAAATGCATTTCCACGACCAACATCATCAGTCACTTTCTTGTGTGCTCTACATTTCACAATCGCAACTTGCAACGGTAAAGTAAGTGACTCAAGAAGCTCATTCACCAACTGACCATGCTGTATCTTAGCTCCATGCGAAGTCAGGAACCCACGCTCTTTCCACAATCGTCCAAAACTGTGAGCCACTCCAAACGCATACTGGCTGTCGGTGTAGATGGTCACTTTCATTCCTTTCGACAAAACACACATGCTCTCGTGAGTGCAATCAATTCTGCTGCTTGAGCGGAATTATGTGGAATACGTGCAGCTTCAACAATTGTGTGCAAAGTCGTGACAGCATACGCTGCAGTCGTATCACCATTCGGAAGCTTGAAGCATGAACCATCCACCCATAAGGTACCATCACACTTTGCAAGGGGAGTATCTAGGAGATCTATTCTCCCTTTCGTTTCTTCTTCTGTTCTAAGAAAACAGTCATGCTGTTCTGAATCATCTAACTCTGTTACAATTGGCAACAACGTAGCTGGGTTAAGTGTGTTGCATCTTTTTATGTGCACATGACTCGCTAACAATGTTAACTCGTAACCTGACAATCGAGCACTAGTTAAGTGCTGTGTCTTGGTTCTGTTTAACAACGTGTCCACTGCATGTCGAACCATTACAATTAACGTGTTATTCATCACTAAAACAGCAGACTGTCGAATAGAAACAGCTGCTGCCGTTGTTGCTCTTAAACAACTCGGCAATGCTTTAGCTACCGGGTCCAAAGTCAACGAAAAATACGCACATGGACGCTGCTTGTCTCCAAACAACTGTGTCAACACTGATAATGCACAACCTTCTTTCTCATGGACATACAATGTAAAGGGCTTACTGTAGTTGGGGGTACCCAACACAGGAGCCGAACATAATGCTGTGCGCAATTCAGAAAAACTTTTCTGACATTCTTCAGACCATGGGACGGGATTCGGTGTATCTTTACAAGTTAATGCCACCAAAGGTTTGGCCAGCAAGGAAAAATTTGGTATCCATTGCCTGCAATATGATATAATGCCCAAGAAAGCACGCACTTCTCTCTGTGTTCTTGGCACACTCAATTTCGCTATTGCCTGAATTCTTTCTGGGGTCAGTTTCCTTCCCTCTTTCGATAAGAGATGACCTAAGTAGGTCACTTCTTGTCGACAATATTGCAATTTTGAGAGAGACACTTTGTGATGCAAACCACACAAATGACGCAATAGAGCCAACGTGGCTTCTTTACAGATTTTCTCAGTATCTGCAGCAACAAGCAAATCATCAACGTACTGTACAAGTGTAGCACCATCAGGTAAAACAATCGTATCAAGCTGTGTTTTTAAAGCTTGACTATATATTGATGGACTTTCACAGTAGTCCTGGGGAGCGCGTTTAAAGCGGAAGCTTCGACCTCCTAAACTGAAGCCAAAAATATCCCTACTCTCCTCAGCAATCGGGATGCTGAAGAAAGCATTCTTCAAGTCAATCACCGAAAACCAGGTGGCAGAAGCTGGAATCATAGTCAATAGGGCAGTAATGTCAGGAACAACTGGAAATTGTGGCACAACTATTTTATTGACCTCTCTAAGATCGATCACGAATCTGTAAACAGGTGGCTGGGAAGGATCAGTTCGTTTCAACACAGGCAGAACAGGACTATTGCAATCTCTTCAATCACATCTTTTTCAATCAGATCATAAATGATCGCTAGCAAAGCTTTCCCACCTTCACTAGAAATTTTGTATTGGGGAATTCGTGGCATTTTAACATTGGCTTTCAATGTTACAACATATGGCGATATTTCCAAAAGGCCTACATCATTAGGACCAGTGGCCCAAAGAATATTAGGGAGAGATGACAATTCTGTTGGAAGTTTATCCCTTGACAAGTACATTGGAGAAACCACTTTCTTACCCAGTGTAAGTTGTACTCCCGAAGGAGAACAGTACAAAGTCGCATACAATCTTTTTAACAGATCCAATCCCAACAAGTTTTCACCACAACCTGTTGTCAGAATAAGGGGTGCTTCAAATTCACAAGGACCAACAGAAAGGGACATAGGACTAGAAATCGGGTTCCTAACCGGGGCGCCAGAAAAACCTACAGAAACATTCATTTCGTCAGACAAAGGTGCGCCAGGGAGTTTTGAGTACATAATAGAACTCTTTGTAGCACCAGTATCCAACAGAAAAGGTTCTGACACACCTGATGTAATCACCTCAACGTAAGGTCCACTCTGATCTACTGGAACTGAAACAACTCCCTCTCTTTGTCTATGGCTGTCCTAGCAATCATTACCTTCCATATGCTCATCTTCTGCATAGTAATCATCAGCATAGTACTGAGCCGTCCTACCAGACGCGTTATTCTGCTGATCAAAACTATTCATTGAATTTTGAGGCGGAAAGGAACGAGCGTTCTGGGGGAAATTTCCACGTCCTCTACCTCTAGGTGCTTGTTGAACACCTCGACCTCTTGAGCCAGAAACACCATTTGCGCGCTGTAACAAGATAGGGCAACTATACTTGAAATGACCCTCTTCCTTACAATATGAACACTGATTGGGACCCACAGGGACACGTGGTTGAGTATACTCGACTCTTTGCGAGTTCCTCTGAAACTGTTGAGGCTGCTGATAATTATTCTGATAGTTACTCTGAGCACCACTATTTTGACCACCACGTGGCGGATACGCTTGCTGTAACAGAACCTTCGTTTTTAACTCCTTAGTTTTCTTCTCTGCTCTATCTTTCTCATCTTTGTCCCTATTTTCGTAGTACTGGGCAGTAGCCAATATCTGTGCTGAAGAGGAAACTGCCCAAGAACTCTCTGAATCTTTCAACTTCTTACACAACTCTGGTAACAGATTGTGCACGAACTTATCGACGAACAATCGCTGACTACCTTCTGTGCTCATATCTTGACCACTGTGGTCGACAAATGTTTCTTCAAACCTGGTGAAGAAATCTGACACCATTTCATCTTTCTTCTGCTTACACGCAGACAATTTATCCCAATTCACACGCATCGCAGGCATTAAAGTTTTCATGTAATTATTAATCCTACCAGGGAGGTCTGCTACTAAAGGCTCGGGTTTAGCACCACCAACTTGTCGGTCATCTGCAGCCGCAATACTAGCCCATGAGTCACCTAACTCCTGATCATGATCTGCATGACAAATCTTTCCCCATAAAGGCTGTGGAACAACATTCCCAAACAACATGTCTATATCCGCTAAATTCATAATGCAAGAGCCTGCAGTCTCTGACAATTCTTTGTAATACCCTGCAGGATTTTTACGGGGATCAGGCAATGTCTCCTTAAGGGCCAAAACTTCAGCTCGCTTCCATGGAACATGTACCCACACACGCTGAAAATGTGCTGGTATAGCTGGTGGAACATTACCAGGACCAGCTGCTACTGTTTCCTTCCATACTGGAGGAACTTCTCTCATGGGATATTGTCTTACCTTCTTCTTAACAGAGGAATCAGACTCAAACAACGACCTAGAAACACCTTCACTCCTAAGCGACAACAACGTCGCAACTGCTTTCTCAACATCTGAACCCACAATTGCGCCTTTTGAAAACTCGAACCGTACATGGCTCAACTCGGGCGGATTAGAGTCCAAATCATTGTCCTCTAAATCTTCACATAGGAAACCACACATTTTCTCAAAAACGTATCTCTGCTTCGATGCTTCCCACTGATGGAAGACATCCATAACAGATTTTAGGTCATATTTAGTCGGTTCGGTCATCCATCTATGTGCCAAGTAATTCAACGTTTCCTTCTCCCTAGAATCAGGCAGTTGGCTACGCAACTGCTTACGCTCTGTGTCAGGAGTTACACTTGTTGCACCAAAGAAAGGATACAGAAGACTAGAAACAGTACTAGTCACTCTCTGACGAACAGAAGAAGAAGTCGATGAAAAGACAAGCGGAAAAGCAGGGTGAGGCGAGGCAGACGCAGAGGCAGTGTCAGGAGGAGTACCAGGAGTGGTGGTCGTTATAGTAGTCAAAGTTGTAGGAAGTAAAGGCAGAGCAGATGTCAAAGCCGGTGGCCCTTGAGGAGGCTGCACCGGAGGAGCAGGAGCCGACTGAAGAACAGCTGGTGGGTGCTGTGGAGGAGCAGGAGGCAATACAACTAAAGGTTGCGCAACTAAAGGTTGCGGAGGTGCCGTAGCATTTTGCGCATAAGGAGGTGGCGAACTTAACAAATGCGACATTAGGGGATCTTTTTCAAGGTCTTTTGCTGCATCTTTCTGAAGAGGCGGCAAAACTGGATAACATTTATCAATCACCATTTTACGTTGCCTGTGCAACTGCTCACTCATCTGTTCTTCTTCATTGTCTTTAAACTGCATAGCAGCTTGCATTATCGAAATACCCCTTTCTCTCTTATTTTTCTTCTCTAATTTAATTTCCTTCTGTTTGGCTTCCTTACGCCATAGGCGGTAAGAGTCAAACATCACCGGCCGGGCTTTCTTCTTAAAAAGATTAACTTCGAGGTTATCTAAGATTTCCGTGTCAAAGCTACCATATTGGGGCCATTTTAAAACACCATCTTTTCTGGTGTATTTGATCCACACTTCATTATATGTGGTGGGGCCTACTCCATGTTTAACATACAATTCATAAGTTGGAGTTCCAATCGGAGGAACCGGACACGAGTCCTCCAATCGGGAATCCCTTTTATTACAACCAAGACAAAACAAATTTCCAAGTCTGCTAAGACCAGGCATCTTCGCTCTCTAGTCTAGCTTCAAACTTCAAAGGATTATCGAATACGATAGTCTCGTGAATACACGAGTCCTTCGGCTTTGGTACTTGCAAGTTCCAAATCAAAGATCCCGAAGGGATACCCAAAACTAAGAACCAACTAAGGACTGGGAGACGCTCCACTTATACTTAACTGAGATATCGATGACGTCACCAGAAGACTCGTCTATCGTTTCGCTCTACCAAACATCAAGGGTCCAAATCAGGGCGATAGCCAGGGCAGCAGTCCTTCGTAGCCGTCGGGAAGCGGGGAACCTCACAGCAAAGACTTTCGGACCACGTCGACATGCAGGGGTCGATGAAGTGGCGGCCTTCCTCCAGAATTTTCACACGAAGCTCCTCACGAACCTCTGGCTTGGACCGGTACCGTTGGTATCGCCCGACGTTGGGCGCCAGCAGAGGTACTGGGTTTTTCAGAACCAGTACCGAACCGGTAACCCAGTGGTGTCAGGGTACACCCTAAGACCTCGAGTACTTTCCTGATTCAGACACAGAAACTCAGAGTCTTCTAGGTGAAGTCAAAGATCTAATTTATTGGCTGCAACCAAGTAACAGGCGTCCTAGAAGTACAACAACACAGTGTGTATATTCTCAGGAGACTGCTCAATCTTACAAAGCCAGGCTTCTCTTTTTATACAAAATATTGTGCTTTAGGCAAACCTTCTTCACATTTTAGTATACCATTCACATGTTTTCACTACAAAAGGAAAAGCAGAGTCATGATGACAAGCCCACATTACAGTTCGTCCAGCCCACAACAAATTACCCGGCAAGGCCCAACATTTTCATCAGATATCGGTGGACCCCCAATAAAAACAGGCACCTCCTCATCATAAAGCAAGTGAGAGAGAAAAGAGCAGGGACAGGTTTGAGCAAGATTAGGCAGGGTGTGTGTGCGATGAAAAGGGTTTATGGCATGTTGTGCCTTGATGCTATCTCGTTCGGCCACTGGGAGAGGAACTGACCAAACAGGTTTTGGCCTGGGGCAATGGTTCCAGCTTGCCCAGGTCACAGAAAAGTCAATTAAGGTGTACGTGTCCTTTGATATCGAATTTGGCTGTAGTTATAAGCCTATGTGAGGGCAACTCACAAAATGGCTGCCGTACACAAAATGGAAGCCAAGGGTTCAGGACGAAAATGACGATTTCGAGGTGAAATCGTTACTGGAATATGGCGAAAATGCTTGTACATAGTGTACTAGCCATTCTCGGTCTTTTGATATAAAAATCGTCATGCTACGACAAAGTTTATTACACGAGTCCAGAATTTTCAGAACCACACTAGATTGCCGGCCTACCATGGAGGATAATCTTGAAATCAATAAGTACTTTTTTTATAGGTGGCTACATAAGAAAGAAATCTATACGCTAAGAGAAGTGGTTGAAGGACCGGTCAGTAATACCTAACACTACTCTTTTTCGCCCTGAAGAAGTCCTTATGGACGAAACGCGTTGGCTACGGTCGTGTGATTCTCAAGAAGAATTTGAATAAAGAACATTTATATAAAGACCTGCTGAATGGATTATAATTTCTGTGATATTTTGTTCATTGTTACCTTTTTTTGAGTGAAGTGCTGGATCATTGTATTTTATTTTAATGTAATGTACTTCGTGTCTGTTGTGAAGCGCTCTTATGGCTGAGTGCATGGATTGTCCTGAGTAAAACTGCCAAAATTAAAATGTTGTTCTGTCCCTCATCCTCTGCTGTAATCTCATCTTGCAAAAATTAAGGACGCTTGATCAGAGTCGGAATGCCTACCAGGAGCTGCAATGGGCTGGCAGCGTGAAAGTCTGTGCGTGCCATGTTTGAGGTCAAGCCTAGCAGCACGCATACACTGCATGGCTTTGCTGTATCCAGTGTATGGGCATTCAGCACGCCCAGAGCTTTTTATTGGCTCCATCATGTGCTGTTCAAAAATCCTCTTTTTTCTTTAGTTTAAAGCTTACATTTGTCCCTCCTTTTGCTGGTTTGGTCACGCCCTGGAAACTGCGCCTGTCACATGCATTATTTTTACAATAGGCCATATAGGTTAGGGTGGCGCCCTACTTGTTTTGTTAACTTCCTGCTCTGTGGTGCGCTCTCCCTGCAGTCATCCAGGAAACTCGTCAGTGCCTCAGACAAGCTTTGTATAACCAAAAAGATGTGCTAATGTGTTGAAGGTGGAGTAGAGTTTAATATTGCAGCTTGCAGCTGATGTTCCTTACTGTTTGCAAAGCTTCCCTATCCTTAATCCTATTCAGGGCACACAGTACGTTGCAGCTGCTGTGACAGTGGAAGCCTCTATCATCTCTACCAACAGGACTCAGATGATGCCAGTAGCCAGCTGCTGGTCCCTGCCTCTTCTGCCTCCTACAAGTTTCTTCTTCGTTTGGGTCCAGGGCGTGTATAATGTCGGTCTCTGCTGCTGGCCGTCCCGGATCCTAGCTTTTCCAGGACCTCTACGTCTTCTTGCTGGAAGTGATCACATCACCTGGCATAGCCTTTTTCTTCAGTGCTTCTAGCTGCTGCTCTGGGCCTGGCAGTAATTCCTCATGCTAAGTCCTCTAGGCAGTGCTGCTAGTTGCTTCTCTGGTCCAAGTGAAAATTCTGTATACACAAGAGTTATGGGTGAGACTAGCACCGCTATTATGTGATCTGGTTGTCCAGAACGGGTTAGTTCATTTGCGTGCCTCCGGTGGAATCGCTGTCTGAACCTCACAGCGTTGATACTCCAAACGACTAATACAAAGCTCCTCCTATCCAAGGGGAAGACTCCGCCGTGCACTGCTTTGGAGACTGAAAAGTCTGAATAATTATTCAAAGTTGGATAAATTTATCACCACGAATGTGAATTCCAAGATTCTGTTTATTTATGCTTTTTTCAGTTTTTTTCTTTCAACTCATTTTTTTCATGGTTGTTATCAAAACATATGCATCCTCATGATGTCAACGGTGTCAAAGTATATTCATCTGTAAACCTTCCCAATGCATTTCGGGCTCTACGGTAGCCCTTCATCAGGGGATTACTCTACGAGTAAAGAAAGCGAGGTACCAATCAGTGTTATGCTTTAGATGAAAAAAGAACGCAATGCCAGGTTAAGTGGTGACACTGTGAAGCGTAACGCAGTGTACATGCAAGTGTGTAACTCATAGTTGTATTACTGGTGATGAGTGGGGAATTCGTCGTGAAGTTAATGCGTTTAACGTTATGCAGCTTTTAAAGTGGGGAACCCCCGTGATTTCTAGTGCTCGGTACTGGTGGAATGGTGAAGTGAGTTTAAAAACACCTGAACCGCTTGAATGGGGTGCATCGTACTCACGAATATGGTTCAACGTTGATGACCGTGAAACCTACAATAAAGACGTGCTCTCAGTGATCTATTATATTTATGGTGACGGACGTTTGACATATAAGCGAGTCCTCAAAGGAGGTGCTTACTGGACTTCAGGGAGTATCACGGCGTGTCTGTGTCTCCGTGCGCATCGCGGGATGAGGTGAACCAGAGTGTGTGGAAATGGTATAACCACGCTAGGGTGAACGAAACATAAATGACGGGCTAAAAAGGCTGCTGGTGTGCGCGGCCGCCATCTTAAACTGGTGTGTGTACTACGCGGTGAGCCATTAGTAGTGCTGAGGTGCGGGAATGTAAACAAAGTAAATTCACCAGTAAATACATATGTACTGCACATATACATAACATGACAATAAGGTTGATGGTAACGTGAAATGTCATTACAAATAACATAGGAATTCCATCCTATCATTGAGTCCGTTCGGTTGCATCGTGGCCATATAACGGATCCAGAAATTCTCTCGTTTCAACAGTGTGTTCTTGTTGTTTCTTGTTGCTTTGATCTGTTCCAAAATCAGAAATTTCAATTGTGCCACTGTATGATGTCTCTCATTAAAATGTGTTGCCACTGAGGATTTTGTGTTGTTGGTGCGGATGTTACTCTTGTGTTCCAAGATACGTGCTCGAATTTTTCTCTCAGTGTGTCCTATGTAGCAGAAGCCACATGGGCATTTCAACATATAGATAACGTTAGCTGTATTGCAGGTAGCATTAACTTTGAGTCTGACTTTATGTCCTTTCATGGGATGGTTAGTGTAATTTCCTGGTATGATGTTATGGCAATTGCTGCAATTGTAGCAAGGTAACAGGCCTTTGTATGTCTCTGATTGTTGTTGTTCACTTGATTTAGTCAAGATCTCTTTGATGTTCCGTCCTCGTGTGTATGCAAAGATGGGTGATTGTGAAAATGCGCCCTGAAAATCTGGTTCTGTGCTCAAAAGAGGCCAATGTTTGGTGATTATTCTCTTGAATTGGTTACTGATGGTGGTATATTTGGATACCACCACCATGCGAGTGTTTTCTTTTTTGGGTTTGACCTGAAGCAAATCTTTGCGTATTATCTTCTGACAGCGAACCGTCGCTTTTTCCAAAGATTCTTGGGGGTATCCTCGTTTCCTGAATCGGTCTAGCGTATTTTCTAGTTCTCTGTCACAATCCGCCTCCATTGATACTATGCGCTTGATCCTCAGTAATTGTCAGAACGGTAAATTATGTTTCAAGGCCGGTCGGTGAAAACTGTTGTAATGTAGAATCGAATTACGATCTGTTGGTTTTCGAAAAATTGTTGTGTTAAACTTGCCTTCTTGTCTGAGTGTTTTCACATCCAGGAAATGAATGCATTCCTTGTCATAACTCCAGGTAAATTGAATTCTTTCATTGATTCGATTCCAGTTGTTCAGGAATTCTAACAGGGTGATCGTACTTCCTGACCATAAAATGAATATGTCGTCAATAAATCTTAGGTAAAGTTTACCATAAGTTTGCCATCTTTGGTCCGTGAGTATGTGTGCCTCTTCGAAGAATTTCATAAAAATATTAGCATATGAAGGAGCTGAGCAATTGCCCATGGATGTTCCACATAATTGTTGAAACCAGTTGTTGTTGACGGTAAAATAACTGTGGTACAGTGTAAATATCATCAACTCCATGAGGAATACTTTTAAGTCTGTGTCCAATGTAGTTCCTGATAATGCTGCTTCCACAGCTTCGATGCCCAAATCATGGGGTATCGACGTGTATAGCGAACACACGTCGACAGTACATAATGTTAGGTCTAAATCTCTCAATTGGTCGGTACAAGCCTCGAGTTTTACCCAAAAATCGGTGGTGTCCCTAATGTATGATCCGGTGGTCAATACTGACGGTTGCAAATATTTATCCAAACATTTGCCGGTGGCTTCATGTATACTACCCTTAGTGGAAACTATGGGTCGTAATGGTGGACGAGTTGGATGCTTGTGTACTTTGGGTACCATATACAGTGTCGGAGCTGCTGGATTGCTGGGTGTAAGATATCTTCTGGCTCTGTCTGTGATCGTCGCATTGTCATATGCCACTTTGATGATACTGTTCAGAGTGTTGGTGTACTCTTTGGTAGGATCAGTGGGGAGAAGAGCATATGTGTTGTTATCCGAAGTGTGAGCTTCGACTTGTTCTCGGTAATATGTTGCATCCTTAATTACCAGTGCTCCCCCTTTATCAGCCGTCTGGCACACGATAGATTTGTTATTGGCCAATCTTTGTAGGATGTTAGATTCCTTCTTGGTGAGGTTCCCACGTTTCACAGGTTGTTGAAATGGAAGGGTGGCAATGTCGTGTTTGATTAAACTCTCAAAGGTGTCTATGATCTTATGGCTTTGTGGAGCCATGAACGTGCTATGAGGACGGAGTCCTCTCAAACCATCTTCTTCTTGTGGGGGTGTGGACACCACATTTTGAAAATAATGTCGTAAACGGATGTTACGTACCAGTTTGAACGCACTGACTTCCAGTTCCATTGTATTTGTTTTGGTTGTGGGCACAAATGATTTCCACACACTCGGGTTCACCTCATCCCGCGATGCGCACGGAGACACAGACACGCCGTGATACTCCCTGAAGTCCAGTAAGTACCTCCTTTGAGGACTCGCTTATATGTCAAACGTCCGTCACCATAAATATAATAGATCACTGAGAGCACGTCTTTATGTAGGTTTCACGGTCATCAACGTTGAACCATATTCGTGAGTACGATGCACCCCATTCAAGCGGTTCAGGTGTTTTTAAACTCACTTCACCCTTCCACCAGTACCGAGCACTAGAAATCACGGGGGTTCCCCACTTTAAAAGCTGCATAACGTTAAACGCATTAACTTCACGACGAATTCCCCACTCATCACCAGTAATACAACTATGAGTTACACACTTGCATGTACACTGCGTTACGCTTCACAGTGTCACCACTTAACCTGGCATTGCGTTCTTTTTTCATCTAAAGCATAACACTGATTGGTACCTCGCTTTCTTTACTCGTAGAGTAATCCCCTGATGAAGGGCTACCGTAGAGCCCGAATTGCATTGGGAAGGTTTACAGATGAATATACTTTGACACCGTTGACATCATGAGGATGCATATGTTTTGATAACAACCATGAAAAAAATGAGTTGAAAGAAAAAAACTGAAAAAAGCATAAATAAACAGAATCTTGGAATTCACATTCGTGGTGATAAATTTATCCAACTTTGAATAATTATTCAGACTTTTCAGTCTCCAAAGCAGTGCACGGCGGAGTCTTCCCCTTGGATAGGAGGAGCTTTGTATTAGCCAAGTGAAAATTCCTCATTTTAAGTCCTTAAGGCAGTGTTGTTAGCTGCTACTCTGGCCACAATGGATTTCCTCATTTTTAGTCCTGTAGGCAGTGCTGATAGGTGCTTCTCAGTCCCAGTGGTAATTCCTCTTTCTAAGTCCTCTAAACAGTGCTGCTAGATGCTACTCTGGTCCTGTCAGTAAGTCCTCATTGTAAGTCCTCTAGGCAGTGCTGCAGCTGTGTCTCTGGTCACAGTTTTAATTCCTCATTCTTAGTTCTCTAGGCAGTGCTGGTAGCTGCTTCTCTGGTCCGGTTGGTAATTTCTCATTCTAAGTCCTCTCAACAGTGGTGCTAGCTGCTACTTTGGTCCAGTCTGTTATTCCTCATTCTAAGTCTTCCAGACAGTGCTGCTAGCTGCTACTCTGATTCTGTTGGTAATTCATCCTTCTAAATCTTCTAGGCAGTGCTGCAGCCGTGGCTCTGGCGGCTTCTCTGGTCCCATTGGAAATTCCTCATTCTAACTCTTTTAGGCAGTTCTGCTAGCTGCTTCTCTGGTCACGTCAGTAATTCCTCATTCTAAGTTTTCCAGACAGTGCTGCTACTTGCTACTCTGGTCCTGTTGGTAATTCCTCATTCTAACTCTTCTGGAAAGTGCTGCTAAATGCTCCTCTGGTCTCATTGGTAATTCCTCATTTTAAGACCTTTAGACAGTTCTGCTATATGATTCTCTGATCTCATTGGTAATTACTCATTCTAAGTCCTCTAGACAGTGTTCCAGCTGCTTTTCTGGCCCTGTCAGTAAATCCTAATTTTTAGTCCCCTAGACAGTGCTGCAGCTGTGTCTTTGGTCTTGTCTGTAATTCCTCATTCTGAGTCCTCTAGACAGTGCTGCTACCTGCTTTTCTGATCTCCTCCGACAGTGCTTGAGTTATGTCTCTGGTCCCAGTAGTAATTCTTCATTCTAAGTCCTCTAGACCAGAGGTCTTCAAAATGGGGTGCGCGCCCCCCTGTGGTGGCCGCGGCTGCATTCCTAGAGGATGCAAATGGCTCACAAGTACTTGTAAATAAAGAAGGCCTGGAAGCGCAATTTGGCACGTTTCCCGACTGTCTTCATTAACATGCAGTCCTTGAACTGGTTAAAAAAACATACACGGGGACCTCATAATTTAAAAGCATGCATTTCCATCTGATTAGCTTAACTTGCATTTGTTTTTCGTCCAAGGTTTCTGTAGTATTTTATATGCAGGTAACTGAAAGTGGAAAACAAGACACTACATAAGATTTTTTTCCTTTTAGCCACATGGTGGCAGGGTCAAAAACGTGACTACAAAGAAGAAAATATTCTTTAAGTGTTTTGTTTGTCACTTTCAGTTTATGGCATATAAAATAATGTAGAAACCTTATCTGAAAAATAAATAGAAGGTAAGCTAATCAGATAGAAATACATTCTTTTTTTTTCATTCTGAAATTTCGTTTGAGTAATGTGACCAAAGGCTTCCTTCCAGTACAAAACCTATGCTAGACTCACAGAGATATCCTTGCACCATGGCGCAAAGGTGTCTCCGTGGTGCACAGCAGATGATTTCAGTGCTGGCGCTAGAGACAGGGGAGGAGAGTGCCTTATTTTAGTAGATAGGGTGCTCTCCTGCTCTCGCCTTATTACATAGCTCAGCGCAGCATTTGTGGCTGCTGCAGTGCGCTACATGAAAAAAATAGTAAATATCCTCTAAATATAAAAAAAAATAGCTCATTGTCCACATGAAGCCTCAGGTGCCTCCATCAATTAAATCCTAAACTGGTTTCCAAGCTGCCTTTACTTGTGTTGATTAACCAATTGCACACATTTGCATTCTTTCAAGTAGGAGGCACCCTGGTGAGGATGACAGTTTCCTCCTTAGCTTTTTGTCCCTCAATAAGCTTCACATCACAGGAAAACTCAGCCCCAACTCCAACCTCCCTTCACTTTTACACAGAGGCACTTCACGGACCACAACAATTGCACAGAGGGGGTTGTGTTTGTAACGAAAAGTATGGGAACTGCTATTGTAAAATTAAAAAAGCTGGGGTATGTGGCTCCCCGTAGATCCTGTACACTTCGACCTCTGTTAGCTTGCAGATGTCCTTCATGGTGAGTAGAGGGGATGCCAGGGATGAGGCTGGCAGGGTCTCGTTTCAGGAGAAAGAGGAAAGTAGTGAGTTCCTTAGACAGCATCAAAGAGATGGCCCAGAGGAAATGGTGCTATATGTGGACAGGTGGTAATTTTTTAGATTACAAATGATAGAGACAGCTACCTCAGAGAGATATCTTGAGGAAGTTGGGGAGTTTTTACAGCTTTTTTATTTTTAGGTTTTTTAGTGCAGCAGGTGCAGTTGCATTGGGATCTAAGCTCACAACACTCCAATTATGGACCCTAGTGATTTTGGTCAATCTCTGTTTTGGTTTAATTTATTTGTACTTTCATAAGTCTCACATATAGCGTAGATTGTGTGCTACAGAAAAATACCCCTGAAATGATCTCCTAAGCGCCGTCCTGGAGCTCAACCCTGCCCCTTCCACTCTTTATTTTCTTGACATACGTTTTTGGAGGGGGGGTCCTGACTTCAAAGCATTTTGGTTGGGGGGGGCTCAGAGCAAAAAAGTTTAAATACCTCTGCTCTAGACTGTGCTGCTAGCTGCTAATCTTGTCCCATTGGTAAATCCTCATTCTAGGTTCTCTAGGCAGTGCTTCAGCTGTGTCTCTGGTTACAGTGATTGTTAGACCTGACAAGTGGTCCCTGTTGCAACTTGATGTATTAATCAGTGGTTCCATGTTTGGCTATTTGGTTTAATTGTCAGACCTTAATCTAGTGCACTGAGTGTGCCCAGGGCGTGTAAATCCAAATAATGCTGGTGGGCCTGCAGCACTGGTTGTGCCACCCACAGAAGCAGCCTTGTAAAATGTGTCTAAGGTCTGCCATTGCAGAGCCTGCATGCAGTCTGCTACTGTCATGCTGACTGGGCAAGTGCACACTCTTGCCAGTCCCTAAACCTTCCCTTTTCTTCATATCAGTCACCACTAGGGTAGGCCCAAGTGCAGGGTGCATTGTAAGTATAAGGTAGGACAAGCCCTGATGTGTGTGGCATGTCCTTATAGTGAATTACAGCCATTTTCGTTTTTCACTATTGCAAGGCTACCTGTTCTCCATAGGCCAGAATGGGCTGTTAGATTATTACATGTTTATAATCCTAACAGACTCACAGAACATGGTAGAAATTCAAATTTAGTACGCCTGGACTAAAATACATCTTTTAGTGAAGTTTATTGTAATATTCTGTGTTTGCAAATACCACTTTTAGAAAGTAGGTATTTGCTTATCTAACCATTCAAACCTGCATCTGCTAGGTTGTGTATTCCTTTGCCTGGTTTTGTGAGTGACAGGGCTGGGGGATTCCAAGAGACAGGTTGAGTTACCCAGTGGTGAATAGAGAGATCTGCATCTAAATGGGAGGGAGGAGTTGAACCTGAACCTTGAATAGGGCTGTGCCTGCCTCCCACAATGCTGCTTGGGCGATTGCCCTGCAGTGGTGACCTTACTGCTAAAGGAAGAAGAAAGGAACTTTGTGTACTTTGCTTTCAAATTGTGAAGGATCTCCAAGGGCTTGGAAAAGAGCTTGCCTCCTGCTGAAGTCTAAGGGACCACAGACTTCACCCCCCAGCACCCCAGAGTTCTTTGGAAGTGCCTGCTGCGGTTTTTGGCCTTCTGAAGAGCTGTGTGTCGCAAGGAGCTGGAAGGGCGACTCAATGAGAAGAAGCGTGTCGCCGTCGCTGTGCCTGCCGTCGCAACTCCAAAGGAGGGTGTCGCCGCTGGAACTGTCGCACTGCACTGCATTGGAGAGAAGCGTGTCGCAACGAAGAGGAAGCGTGTCGCCATTGCTGCTGCTGCCGTCGCAACTCCGAAGGAGGGTGTCGCTGCTGTAGTTGTAGCACTGCACCGCATCAGGAGAAGAATCTCGCAACGAGGTCAGAGCGTGTCGCTGTCGCTGTGCCTGCCGTCGCTACTCCGAAGGAGGGTGTCGCCGCTGGAACTGTCACACTGCACCGCATCGACCAAGAGCACCTCGCATCCCGAGAAGCGCACCGCCGTCGCATCTTGGATGTTGCCGCTGTAGTTGTCGCATCGAGCGGAAGTTTCACGCATCATGGGAGAAGAGTGTCGCCGCTGGAGCTGTCGCTGTGCCTGCCGTCGCTACTACGAAGGAGGGTGTCGCCGCTGGAACTGTCACACTGCACCGCATCGACCAAGAGCACCTCGCATCCCGAGAAGCGCGCCGCCGTCGCATCTTGGATGTTGCCGCTGTAGTTGTCGCATCGAGCGGAAGTTTCACGCATCATGGGAGAAGAGTGTCGCCGCTGGAGCTGTTGTCGTCACATTGTAAGGGTGTCGCCCCTGCAGTCCACGCATCGAACCGAGAACTTCTGGCATCCCCGAGAAGCGTGCCGCATCTGGAAGATCTTCAAGTCATTATTTCTTTGCACCTGAACTTTGCCGCATTTCCCTCGATGCAACATTGCTTGTCGTGGAAGCGCAACGCAACCGAAGGCGTTCTTTGTAAACGACACGCGACGTGAGAATACGGCATCCATTAAATAAACTGAGATGGGCTAACACCTGATATATTTTATTGGGAGCGCATATTATATTTTGAATTCCCCGAATGTGCCCCACAAATTGAATAAGCCCTCTGCCACTTTTGGCTGGAGTCTGCTTGTCCAAGTCTTTGAAAATGAGCCCCTGGAACCTGTCAGGCCCCACACTGGACCTATAATAAATACACACACACATCAGCCCCCCTTATTATAGATGACACAATTGCTCATCTCACACAAGGTTTCACATCCCACAGTTGATCTATCCTTGCTGGTAGCCCCATGACCTTAACAAAGATGAAAGGTTCTGCGACCAGTCAGTTTGTGCTTTCACAGAGACAGAAAGGAATAGGGAAAGGACTGTAGTTGCAGCACCAAACATCTATGCTGTGTTAGGCCTCCTCGGGCACAGGAGGAGTGCAGCTCTCTACCTCATGAGCCCTTCATGAGCCTTGACAAGGCGCAGAGGACCTGCAAAGAGCTGAAGAAGAGTCAGGAGGCTCAGAAGACAGGGCTCTAGTCATGCAGAGGGTCAGACCAGACGACACTGGCAACTGGTCACAGAAGCAGGTACCAGAGGGAGCAGAAACGTACTTTGCCTTTCCTCCTCTCCCTAGATCTTGCCTCCTTCATATTGCAGTCATTATAGGTTTCTTCCCTCTGTATATTAACACATACAAAGAGAATCCAAAACAAATCTGAAAACCAGTAGATCTGATGTGGTCGAAGAAGCACATCCCAGGAAAACAAGTTTGCTTTTCTGGGGGAGGGGGAGGAAAATACCCATTAAAGTGATACCTTCTGGAGTCCATCACAAATGGGTGGCTGGAAGTCAAAGGTCTAGAATAATTTTCCATGCCTAACTTTCCATCACTTTGATCTAACATAGGTCATACGTGAGCAGTGTCTGATTGCATAGAGACTCATAAAGACTCATCAGGGTAAGCGTAACAGGCAATGGTCTACCCTGATGCTCCAAAGGGACAAGAGTCTTAGGCTAGATTTAAATTTTTATCATTTTACTGAGACAAACCAGAAGGGTGTGTGTGTACACAGTTATTAAACAGTGGCAAGTTTCTCACGAGATTAGAGCAGGACAGTGAACGTTATTAAGCTAGCTCAGAAGCTAGCTTGTTTACACCTCATAGTCACAGAAGAGATTCCACTCACATATTTTCACGATAGTCAGTGCGGGCCTCAAAAGGAGTGTTGTATTAAATGGCCATCTATCACATGGGAATTTAAGTACATGAAAGTAGGGTGCCTGCCAGAAAAGGGGGCCAGAGATTTCTGGAAGAGACCACTACCTATATCATAGAAGAGGTCAATCCACTACTGCTATACTAAGCAAGAGTTGGTTAAAATGGGAAGGCCACCCTTAATGGAAGAGGATGCCTCACACACATAACAGATGTCATGCTTCATCATTGGCAACATCTGCCCTCAATAATTAGCCTATCTGGTCTGGGCATTCGTCAGGGCTAGAGGATGCCTACAACAGTGGCCAACAAGCCTAGTTATTCCTACTAGGTAATGCTAGCTCATCACCAAACAACACAATCACCCTGGAGTGTCCTACCTGGGTTTCCTTTCCAGTGATATTTGCACAGAACCTTTTGGGAAAAATTATTATAAAGGTTATAAATTCATGCATATAACCATGGTGTGCAGTGTAATTCCTCTTATTGAATGGCTGTACAAAGGGAGGAATTGTTGGAGACGATTTCCCAACACTCTCCTATGTTGAGTAATTCCCACCCAACACATGCAGAGGAGCGAAATCATGTCATTGGTACATTGCCCTAGCCCAATAGGTGTGGTAGGTGCGAGGAGACTACTTCTCCACATGCAAACAATATACTTCAAATTCCCAATTGCATCTAGTCATTGGAACCAACAGATTTAGTTGCTTTCTAGTTAATTTATAAAAAATAACTATGTTCAGTATATAATGTTCTTAATTACTACACCTTACCCTAGATTTTAGGGGATACCGGCAGGCTGGTTTGGGAGGGGGTGGTGTCCTTTGTAGGCACACTGTCATGTTGAACCGAAAATAGGGTCTCATCGACTGTGGCTGACATAAATTAAAAATGTCCTATCAGATATTATCTATTAGATATTTTTCTGATTGCAGTAGAAGCCCTGATAGATCAATGGTGTTATGATACACGTACGGCTTGAGCATCACATGCTAGCTCTTAGCATTGAGTGCTTCTCCTACAAGTATTCCTTAATTCATTTCGGCCTATCTCATTCAGAACCCCGGTGTATGTCAAACTAACGAAGGGCACCTTAACCACAAGCAGAGCTCTTCACAATGGGTAGTGTAACTTGTTTAAGACATACCGCTTTTTATTTTTATAGGGAGACGGAAAAAAACAGTTTTTTACCATGCCACACTGTTAAAATCTGGTTTGCGATGTCAACATTATCGGCGCCATCTTGTCCCCTTTCAGACTCACGCACACTTGCAGCAGCAGCCATTTTTTGAAAACCATGGTCTCTCTGCCCACTGCCAATAGCCAGCGCGTCTCTCCCCCTCACTCCCCGGCCTCGCAAGCATCCCCCGCGCCCCGACAGCCCCCGGTCTCTCCTGCCTGGGCCATAAACGCACCTCCAGCGCGGCCCTGCCTCCGAGCCACATCCCGTGCTGAACCCCCTCACTCTTTCATCTCATTCATAGAACAGGCCCTTTTGATAACCTCTTCCTCCCTGCCCGATTGTCCGGCCTGATCCCAGGCCATCACCTAGCCCAACAGATGCAGTTTATTGCCCCCTACAGTAGGACCTCGCCTCACATCAAAGGAGCGGGGATTAATCAATGCCTTCACACCCCTAGATCCGACCGATTGCCCGCATTCCTGTTCCCAGCGGAATGTCCAGCTGCGCGATAGCCATCATGCTGAGATTTGGGTGGGGACCCCTACCGTAGATATGTGTGAGAACGGGCCTGAACCGGGGATTCCAAAGATGCCTTTTTCGTACTTCAAAGCAATACCACGGATGTCGTAAATGTAATAAAGCCATAAACTTGTGTATAAGAGGCCAGGCCTCAGAGATGCGGTTAGAGCACCTCAAGAAGATACCCTGTTGTCTGATTTGACGTGTTCTGCTCCGTCGGAATAAACTCCTGTTTCTTGCCTTCCAGTCTCCAGCGCCTGCCTCTTCATTTGGTAACCTTGAGTTGGGTGAGAGGCGGCTATCGCCGGGCAAACCTTGAAAAGGGGTAATCGATCTGACCTGTCTGCCCTTTTTCCACAATTGGCGTCCCAAACGTGGGGCCCATCAGCGACACGTGGATCCAGTGGGAGAGGTCCCAACGACAGTGTGAACGACTGCAACGATCGGGAAAGAGCTCCTGCCCGATAGACCCTCGTCTGGCAGCCGATCATCCGAACTTCACCGGTTCCGAGCAGACCTCTCTCGAGTGATCTACGGTCCTGACTGGGAACCATCAGGAGTGCCACAGCAATTACGGAGAATAGAGGACGATCAGGCGCTGGAAGCGGAAGACGAGAAACTGTCCATGCGGTCCGGGTAAGGTCGTGTAACACGACGAATTGCGAATTGATTGTTTGATTGTCTTGGAAAATACTAGTATTACGCATTTGATTTTTTGGTTCTGAGAGATTCTCTGTCTACAAACGGGGAAGGATAGGAGTATTCTCCCTTTGCAGATAGTGAAGGGTAAGTAGCGCAGGCTTTTGCCCCCGTTGTAACCCGTCGCGCCTACTTCCCTCTCCATTGATTGATTGTTTGTTCGAGCATTAACTGTTCAAAATTGGTTCTCTGAAAGGATCTCCTCTGCCTACAAACGGGGAAGAACAGGAATTTCCCTCTCTCTTTGCAGATAGTGAAGGGTAGGTAGCGCAGGCTTTTGCCCCCGTTGTAACCCGTCGCGCCTATTTTATTCCTCATTTGAGTGATTGATTGTTTGTCCGAACATGGACTGTTTGGAATTAGTTCTCTCTTTGGGTATTCCCTATTTGCGAATACTGTAGAATAGAAATATTCTGCCTAGTCTTCGCAAAGTAGTGAAGGATAGGTAGTGCAGACTTTTGTCCCCATTGTAACCCGTCATGCCTATCTTCTCCCCATTGTTCAGTAGTTGGTTCAGCCCGGACCGCTTATTAGAGGTGGATCATCCGGCTCCTCTGGAAGGCACCCCTAATAAGGATATGTTTTTAAAGTATGGACTAGTCGCCGTAGCTTATAGTAAGTTATGGCATAAATATACTAAAAAGGATCAGGAAAGTCAGTGGCCACTGATAGGATCCTTCCATGATACTAAAATAAGCGTGCTGGAAACAGCCCTTCGTAACCATAAACAACGCCCACTATGCTTGATAGTTTTGGCATGTGGCGCAAAGAAACAGAACAGCGAAAGAAAAGAAATGAAGTCAGACTAGAAAAAGAATTACGAAAAGCAGCTCATTTAGCCGCGAACAAGTTGAAAGAAGAAATAAAAGAAAGAGAGGAAGCTAAACTAAAACAAGAATCTGAAACATCAAGCCAATGTCCCGTTAGAACGCCCGCCACGCTTTACCCTGAGCTACCTTCGAAGCAGCGAGCGAACGATGATCTACTGCTAGGTCCCCCGATCATCTACATGCCCCCTCCATACGCCCCTTCCCAACCCCTAGTGCAACGCACTAGACCCCCAATCACAGATGAGAGCGGTACCAGAGCCTCGGTCCTCACGGCCTCCGCGCCGGCCGAGCCCCTTGTACTCAGCGCAGCGCAAGCAGCAACAGTAGATGACCCCGACACTGAGAAGAAAGACTCCGCTAGATTAAATCGATTGAGTAAGAATGAACGAGCAGGGATTGATAAAATCGTAAAGACGCTAGTGGAACGGAAAGAAAGCAAAGATTACGTAACAGATATATGCAATTCGTATGCCAATAACCACAAACGACACTTTGTTACACGTTTCTGTTATCACACCCTTAATGCTTATGAAGATCGGTACCAAGCCAAAGGTCCTGAAAGCCTAACGAGTCTGTATAGAAAAGTCGACATTGGAGACGAAGGTGAGTGTGATGTGACGGACCTCTTCATGCGCACGCTTGAAGTCTCCCGCCACCTCACTGAACAAAGATTAGAAGCTAGCACCACGACCCCTGTAGCGACTGTACCTCAAACCGAGGGAACTAACACCATGATGCCGATAAGAGAAGCAGCTCCTTATTGGGTCCCCTCACGAGGACAGGGACCACACAACGATATTAACCACCAAGATGCGAGGGGGAGGGTAATGTACAACTGGGTCTACCAACCCTGGGATCGGCAAGACATCCTGACTTTTCAAAAGTCCTTGTCTGATCTACGAAAGAACCCCACTGCCTTCTACACAGAATTAGGTACCGCCTTGGGGTCGACGATTATGACCCTAGCGGACATCGACTTGTTTTTCGGGCTATGTCTACCAGCTGATGTGTGGAAGCTAATCCGGAAAGCCGACCACCTTGAGCTGTTCGGACATACCTGGTTACAACTCGATGGCATAGACAAGCAACGAGAGCCCGGACAGAAACCTTTGAAATCAATTCTAGACCTGCCAGACAAAATCGTACAAAAACTCAAAACCATAGTCCCAGAAAAGAAGGTGGACTGGTCGATAGTAACGGCCTGCTGCCAGAAACCCCAGGAAGACGTATCAGAATACTTTTCCAGGTTCGAAACGGTGTTCTCCGATTACAGCAGCCAGGACATGACCTCTGCAACCGGACATCACTTATTCGTCCAGAATTACGTAAAGGGCCTGACTCCAGAAGTCTCGCAGAAACTGCAGACTAGTGAAAGTAGTTGGGCTGCCTCCAAACCCGCGGCTATCCTTCAGATGGCTCAATACTATAAACGACAAAAGAATGAGAACGACAAAGCGACTGAGAGAAAGAAAAAGGACTTGAAAGAACGAGTAATGATCGCTCAATTGCAAGGAGCGACGATAGGTAGGGAACCGTACAAAGGACACTAGCAGTCGACTGCCCCTAGAAATCCACCCCCTAAAGACCGTACCCCCGCGCCCTATGCTGGACGGACAGACCTTGACGACAACCAGTGTGCGTTCTGCAAGGGATTTGGGCATTGGAAGTCCCAGTGTCCGGTCCTGTTAAAAATGTACAAAAATAAAGACACAAAAGACGTAGCGGATGGGCCGAAAATAGAGGACAGGGATGAGGGCACACAAACGACGCTAGCAATGACAGACCAGGCAGACCGAACACTTTTGACCGCCCCCGGCAGAACCAATGCCAGCAGGCTGACTGTGCCGATGCCCGCGACTTCGCATAGGACTGCCAAGGGCAAGGGAGGGATCCAGTCGAGCTCTATGTTGACCAGCAAGGTCCTTATGTCACCGCTAAGGTCCTAGGTACGAAGTCTCCATTCCTGGTAGACACTGGCGCGACACGTAGTGCGTTATCTAAACGACTGATTCCAAGGGCACCCTTGTCTGGCTCACACATAACATCAATAGGTTTTGATGGAACGCCCTCCACTAATCCCTTGTCCGCGCCGATCTCCTTCGACTTGGACACTAACCCCACTGACACGACGTTTCTGCTTTCCTCCAACACCCCCGATGCCATTATGGGACTTGACTTACTGAAGCATTTCCGAGCTACTATTAGGTGTTCACAGGACGGAGTTTGAGTCATTCTGTACGATAACCCGACTCTGCTCAGACCTTATCCCTTACGACACATGTTCTCCATCTCTGACGCTGACTCATCCTTACTCGACTCTCTACCTCTGTATCTGTGGGCCAAAACTGACGCTGACGTAGGACGCATGATGATTGACCCTGTGCACATAACTGTTCGCCAAGATGCGATACTCCCAAAACTCCCACAGTATCGGATATCGCCCGAAGGTGAGAAGGCATTGGTAAAGATAATTCAGTCCTTGGTAGAGGCAGGTGTGGTAGAGGAAGTAGTCAGCAATATTTGCAACAGCCCTATCCTACCCATTGTAAAGAAGCAGGGTGAGGGAGATGAGAAAGCGTACCGCTTCATCATCGACCTTCGAGAGGTCAACAAAGTGGTTGTACCTCAGTACCCCGTAGTCTCGGATATTACCACCATTCTGACCCTGATTCCTTCCACAGCCACCACCTTCACTGTAATCAATCTCAAGAATGCATTCTTCTCCATCCCCATCCACCCAGACAGTCGCTACCTTTTCGGCTTCACGTTAAAATCCCGCTCATATAGATTTTGTAGAGCTCCCCAAGGTTACACAGAAAGTCCCAGCATCTATAGCCAGGCCCTCAAGAGACAGCTGGACGCTGTTCAGCTGCCGGATGGAGTGGTGTTGATACAATACGTCGATGATATCCTTTTGGCGGCCGACACCACTCCTCTTGCAGTCACTACCACTGTCCAACTCCTGCACTTCCGTGCGGAAAATGGCCACAAGGTCTCCAAGAAGAAGTTGCAATTCTGCCAACCCCAGGTCACCTACCTAGGCCACCTCTTGTCCAAAGACGGGAGAAACTTACACCCGATCGAATTCAGGCCATTCTAGAAACCCCTGTCCCAAAGACCCAGAAACAAGTCCGCTCCCTGGTAGGCCTCACCTCCTTCTGCCGGCAGTGGTTGCCAAACTTCAGCCTCATTGTAAAGCCACTGCTTTCTCTACTAGCTAAAGATGTCCCCTTCCCGCTCCCTTGGACCCCCGAATGCCAATCCTCCTTCAAAGAACTTTGAGACGCCCTTTGTTCTGCACCAGTCCTAGGAACCCCCGATTATACCAAACCCTTCTCTCTCTACACTCACGAAAGGGAGGGATGCGCTTTGTCTGTCCTGACTCAAACCATCGGCCCCAAGCAACGACCATGTGCCTATTTCTCTGCCACTCTTAACCCCGTAGCGAGAGCCTTGCCTGCCTGCCTTCGAGCCGTAGCTGCCGCTGCTGTCTCTATCCGGCAAAGTGAGGGGATCGTACTCTCGAATTCCATCACGGTATTAGTGCCCCATGCTGTTGACACCCTCCTGAACCAGACTAAGACGCAACACCTGACTAGCGCACGACTGACTGGATACGAACTGACTCTGCTTGCACCCCACATCACGCTGAAAAGATGCACCACGCTGAACCCAGCCACCTTGTTGCCTCTGCCCGAAAATGACCCAAATGTCCCCCCTATACATGACTGTGTGACCCTCACGGACGAACAGACTAGGAGTAGAGTTGACCTCCGAGACACTGCCTTCCCAAACCCTGACGGGGAGCTATGGGTAGACGGCTCTTGCATTAAACTCCCCGACGGCACCACCTCAGCTGCCTATGCAGTTACCACAGCCCGAACTGTAGTTGAAACCGCCCGCATCACGCAACGATCCGCACAGGCGGCGGAACTGATTGCCCTCACACGAGCATGTATCCTAGCAAAGGGGACGACAGCAAACATTTACACGGACAGCCAGTATGCCTTCGGGGTGGTTCATCATTTTGGGCTCTTATGGAAGGAGAGGGGATTTCTGACATCTCATGGCACACCCATCCTGCACGGAGATCTAGTCTCCGCTCTGACTGAAGCGGTTCTCCTCCCCAAACGACTTGCCGTAATCAAATGCCAAGCACACAAAAAGGTGACAGACATCATTGGACAGGGAAATGCACTGGCCGACATCACTGCCCGAACCACAGCTGAGAATAGGACGACGACTCACATGTACGTGACTAGGTCACAAGCAGAAAAATGGACGGACGCTAGGGAAACTATTAGGGACATCCAAATGGCCAGCTCACCACACGAATTGACTGAATGGGCACGGGTGGGATTAAAAGACGATGAAGGCTGCTGGCGGACAAAAGACACAAACAAATGGTTGCTACCCAACTCGTATCTGATCCCCATACTGACTATGGCTCATTCCCCTGCACACATAGGATCTGCCCCTATGACCGAACTTATCTCCCGAGTTTGGCATAACAATAGAATTGCAGACTCAGCCAAACGATTAGTCCAGCAATGTCTAGTCTGCCTGCAACACAACCCTGGGAAAGGAACTGTCGTACCCCGGGGAGGGTTTGGGGTCCCCAACCATCCATTTGAAGTCCTACAGATGGACTATATCCAGTTAGAGAGATGTCAAGGACTGAAGTATGTACTTGTTGTTGTATGCGCTTTTAGCAAATGGGTGGAAGCCTACCCGACGCGTGACAACACTGCCATTGCCACTGCAAAAGTACTAGTGAAAGAGTTCTTCCCTCGCTACGGCCTTTGTCGTATTTTATGGAGTGACAATGGCCCCCATTTCGTAGCCGAGGTTATCCAGCTTATCCTGAAGGGGCTGGGGGTACGACAGAAATTCCACGCAGTTTTTCACCCCCAATCTGCTGGACTGGTCGAGCGATACAACGCCACATTGAAACTAAAACTGGCAAAAATAGTGGCTACCACAGGACTGAAATGGCCAGACGCTCTTCCCCTGGCATTACTGTCAATGCGTTCCACCCCCACCAAACACCACTTGACCCCTTACGAGGTCGTTTTTGGCCGACCCATGAGTATCTGGTCTGCACCCAAACCGACATCTATTCACGACGTCCCGGACGTCCTAATGTCTGACTATCTGTATAACCTAACTAAAACGCTGTCTGTTATTCATCATCAGGTGCTGCAGGCCATCCCCGATGCTTCCAGGGGCCCCGGACATACCATCCAGCCTGGAGATTTCGTCCTAATTCGGAACTTCCAGCGGGAGAAGAGTCTGGAACCCCGCTGGACGGGCCCCTGGCAAGTATAGATCGCCACCCGAACAGCTCTTCGAGTGGAGGGAAAGCACAATTAGCAGCAGGTACACCACTGCAAGAAGATCTCGTCGAATCTGACAACAACCGAAGGAGTGACCACGCAAGAAGAGCTCCTGAACAAAGATCGACCATCCCTGAGCTGCTACCCGGAAACAGACGCGCTTGAACTGGCAACATATCCCGACCCCAATGTGCCATCCAGAGAAGGGTACCACCTGCGACGAAAGGAGGGAGCTTCGGCTAAATAGACCACTGACTAAGTTTATATTCTCAGAGCGGTGGCCTAACGCTACTAAGGTCACCAGGAGAGAAGCCAAACGACGTTTGTGGTTCTGCCCACTACCGAGCCCCCTTGAAGATGATGGAAGCGCCCGATACGAAGATGATGGAAGCACCCGACTTGAAGATGGTGGAAGCGACCGGATATCCAAAGACCCACTACAGAAACCCATAGACTGACAAAATGCACAGTTCAAAGACTATTGCCTTCTTTGTTACCCTTCTCTTCTGCCTCCTCCTCATGACTACCTTTGGATCTTGGAAGAAAGCTCACCAGCACATGAGACACTTCTAGCCACTGTACTACCTGTCACCGTGAAGGAACACCACCTGATCTCTCTCTCACCTCAACTCCGAGAAAGACGTAAGGAGTTCTGGAATAACTCCTTCGTACAACTTTTGCACCAGCACAACCTTGCCGCCAATGCCACCAACTGCTGGATCTGCGGGTTGCTTCCGCATGCCACTGGACATTCCATCCCTTTCATCCCCTCACCATTCTCTGTTCATGGCTCCTGCCTTGCCTGGTTGATTCTCCTGCAAGAGAGCTACAGAGATAAGACAATCTCCAGCGAAACCATGTCACACTTTTATCAAGGGGTCTGGCTGAACGAAACAAAAAAGGCGGCTGCACCCTTTTGCCCACTGACGTCCAACACCTCTGTTCACTTGGACATCCCAGCCAAAGAGCGTGTCGAAATGCAGGTGTTCAACAACCCGGCCAGACCTACCTTCTCCTACCTCCGGAAACGAACAGCAGCCACCCTGACTGTGGTCCTATCTGTTGTCAATGTCTCGGGCCTTGTATGCATCGGAGGCCTCGGGACACAATTTGTAGGTCACAGTGCCTGCAACATCACCAGAACCTTGGACACAACTGACCCACCCTCTTTTGTCACTTCTCCAAACATGTACTTTGTCTGCGGTACGAAAGCCTACACCTGGCTCCCAAAAGGCTGGGGAGGTACCTGCTACATTGCCTTCATCCTTCCTCCGACCTATGTGGCATCTGCAAACCACCACCGACAAAAACGAGAGAGAGAGACATTGAACAAGCCGACTCTACCGGAGCACAGTTCCTGGACGCAATGAAGGGACTTGTTCCACTCTGGGGTCCAATGGCAAACAGCCGTGCCATCCGACATTTGACCCAGGCAGTTGAAACAACCATGAACATTACAGCTGGCATCCTCACAAATAACACGGCCGAGCTTCAAGCGGTCCGCTTGGTGGCCCTTCAGAACCGCCTTGTTCTAGATGTGGTTCTAGCAGATCGTGGAGGGGCATTCCGCATCATTGGGTCCAGCTGCTGCACCTATATACCGGACAATTCACCCTCAGTGTACAAAGCCATTGAACATCTCCACAGACTTTCCTCAGAAGTCCACCAGGAACAAGAAGAATGGTCGCTTGGCGGATGGTTCTGGAGTACTGTAAAGAACTGGGGGTGGAGGTTGTTTACAATTATACTGATACCCATTGTTGTGATATGTGGGTTCTGCCTAGGAATTCAATGCCTGCCGCCGTTGTGCTCACTATGTGCAAACTGTATCTGCCCAAAGACTATGGACTTTGAAAAGGAACGCATGAGAGCATTGTACGATGTCGAGGTTAAGGATTTAATGAAGATCGATATCGACTAGACAAAATGGCTAGATATGTTGAAAAGGGAGGACTGTTAAAATCTGGTTTGCGATGTCAACATTATCGGCGCCATCTTGTCCCCTTTCAGACTCACGCACACTTGCAGCAGCAGCCATTTTTTTGAAAACCATGGTCTCTCTGCCCACTGCCAATAGCCAGCGCGTCTCTCCCCCTCACTCCCCGGCCTCGCAAGCATCCCCCGCGCCCCGACAGCCCCCGGTCTCTCCTGCCTGGGCCATAAACGCACCTCCAGCGCGGCCCTGCCTCCGAGCCACATCCCGTGCTGAACCCCCTCACTCTTTCATCTCATCATAGAACAGGCCCTTTTGATAACCTCTTCCTCCCTGCCCGATTGTCCGGCCTGATCCCAGGCCATCACCTAGCCCAACAGATGCAGTTTATTGCCCCCTACAGTAGGACCTTGCCTCACATCAAAGGAGCGGGGATTAATCAATGCCTTCACACCCCTAGATCCGACCGATTGCCCGCATTCCCGTTCCCAGCGGAATGTCCAGCTGCGCGATAGCCATCATGCTGAGATTTGGGTGGGGACCCCTACTGTAGATATGTGTGAGAACGGGCCTGAACCGGGGATTCCAAAGATGCCTTTTTCGTACTTCAAAGCAATACCACGGATGTCGTAAATGTAATAAAGCCATAAACTTGTGTATAAGAGGCCAGGCCTCAGAGATGCGGTTAGAGCACCTCGAGAAGATGCCCTGTTGTCTGATTTGACGTGTTCTGCTCCGTCGGAATAAACTCCTGTTTCTTGCCTTCCAGTCTCCAGCGCCTGCCTCTTCATTTGGTAACCTTGAGTTGGGTGAGAGGCGGCTATCACCGGGCAAACCTTGAAAAGGGGTAATCGATCTGACCTGTCCGCCCTTTTTTCACTACCAGTCAGGGGCGGCCTTTGCACAGTTAGCTTCCCAGGCAAAACCAAAAGAAGACTCCTCAAGACCTGGCTGTTCGAGCAGTAGCAGCTCCCCCCCACCGGCACCCCCTCCCACCTCCCCCTCCCCCTCCCCCAGCGCCTTGAGACCCTCACGGGTAAGCACTGCGCTCTACAAATGTCCTGATTGATTGATTGATTGATTGAAGTTTGGTGCCAGCTACACCTTTTCATGAAAAATATTTCCCTAGCTCCCATTAGCCTGGTAAATACATGTTTAACTTTTGCATCCCGCAACTTAGTATCCAGTTTTCATTAGTGGAAACAAAACTGCAAGTAGCACACTTCAAAGAGAAAACACAGAACTTGATAAATGCCCACAATGAGCATGGTGTAACTTTTGAGCAGTGACCTGACACCTGGCCTAGGCCCCATCACTCTTCCCCGCTGACCCCGTTTATGCCTTTTAGCTAGGAGAAAAATAGAAGCAAAGTTGCAGGGGAGTGATGGAGAGTTCTCTGCTGCTCAATACCACCCCCTACCTCCAAGGCATTTTGCTGAACTCTCATCCTTGTCCCCACTGTTAGTATTATTCTTGGATGACTCTTTTCAATGTACAGGTCATTCACTACCTGTTTTGCTTAGAGCAGTGACAGGCCATTTGTGAGCACACACCTGTTCACTTTTTACCCGCCTAACATGAACCTCTTTGACACCAGAACCAAATGGAAGGCGGTGACGAGCCTGGTACTGGAGCATAAACAAAAGGGAGAAGGGTGGCAAGTGAGGAGATTGGGGTTTACAAGTAGGATGTGAGCCGCTGGAAAAATGATTTAAGGACAGTTAACCAGAATTAGATCAGAGGTCTACTGCTGTGTGGCCTGTACACAGACAAGCCTATGTGCCCCCAACGGTCAGCACCATATGCTTGTGCCAATCTCACCCATTCTAAATGCTATCCCTGCCTCCAGTTAAAAAAAAATCCCAGCGATTCAATGGCTGGCATCGCATCATTACCAGCACCAGCCCCAGCAGTCCTTTCATCAATGGTGCAGGTAAAATACCAGCTTGGGAGCAACCATATTCGGCAGGCCATGTAAACACAGGGCCTTGCTGTCTCTGGGCCACAGGTGGGCCCCAAACGCTTCAGTGTTCCTCAAACCCCTTAGAGGGTCCCCATTCCGCCCAAAGTTTATGAGTATGTGTGAAATATTAGAGCAACTGATGAGCCTGAGCTTAATGGCTTGTGTTGCTGGTGGACTGTGTGTTCTAGTTAGTTGTATGTGGATGAGGTTGTCAAGGTTTGAATTGCAGGGACTTACTGCTTGTGATGTGGATGAGGCACAAAATGGTAAAGATTTCTCTGCAGGAAAAGTTTGCAGATATACTCTTCGCACCAGGGGTGCACAATCCATTTCTCTTCCATAGTTGGTTACTCAGGAGCCCACCCCCCCTACGAATAGCACAGGCAATACTAAAAAAACATAACAAGGTCACCTGACGGTCAAAAAAAGAGGAAAGGTTTTGGAGAGAAGGGGGAAAGGGCTGTGCCCCCTGCAACTGTTAAGAGCCCTAGCAGCAGGAGTAGAGGAAAAAAGGTTTCCTTACCAAAAGTGAAGATTACACCTTTACTACAATCTTATTACAAGGTGCTCGCTGTTCCAGTTTCAACTCCCACTCAAGAAGGCGCTATAAGTACATCTAAAAGCATCAGGATGGAGGCGAGTCAAACCCAGGAGACCCCAGGGGTATCCTTATCCCCCTCCCTCCTTTCCTACATAGCCTCTCCGCTCCTGCCTGTTGTAAATACAGCGGAATGCAGCACCTCTAGAATAGCTATGCGTCCCTCAATTCCCACCACAAATACATTTACTGTGCTGGAGCCACAAGAGGAGGACAATCAAGATGAACAGTCAATAACAATACAGACCACTCTGGATTTTAGTCAAGCTCCCCAGACGACCTCAGAGACTTTGGTCGACATCCTTTTAATTCTTAAGGAAGAGATGGGGAAAAGGTTTACGGTTTCCGAGAACAACCAAGTGGTGATACAGGCCTCCTGCGTAGTTCTAGCACAGAAGCTGGAAGAAGTATCTTTAAGAACTGATACTTTGGAGCAGGAAATCTCTAAGATAAAGGAGGCGCTTGTTACATCCTCATTAACAGATCAAAGGCACCCTCTAAGATTAATTATGAGGTCCCGGAGAAAGGGGAAAAAACAGAAATCTATATATGAGAAACCTCCCACTCGACCTACATCTTTTCATCAATGGCCAAGACTAGCTCAGTGGGCTATCCCTTTGCTATGGGAATCAATGGATCAACAATAATGCATTTATTTATCTTTGTTAATTATCGATCATTATTTCAAATTTATGTAAAAAAGCATGGACTTTTTTTGGGCCCTATACTTTTTTATTTTTAAAAAGACATCTTTCGTGTTCATATATACAGTGCAATTCATAAATAATTCAACATATTATAGATCTCTTATTAATACAGCCCTTTACTAATGTCTACCTTCTTCAGGACCGCCTACTTTCATTAATTTTGAATGAATTAATAAAAGTAGGCTGTCCTGAAGAAGGTGGATTCAAGTTTACCGTATACACTGAAACGTACGTCGGCCTCTTGAACCTCCCACTGGCAGCATAACCATGGACATTAGTAAAGGCTCTCGCCATGAGTTCTTTTGCATGCCAACTAAAGCTGGAGTAGGAATGTATTTGATGTGTGAATGTGTGTGTTTGGTATGATAGGACGCGATGGAATGTGAGATATGATGTGATGTGATGTGATGAGGGTCTCTCACAACATGGGGATAGGCATAATTATGCTTCATTGACTGTATTAATAAGAGATCTAGGGCGATATGTATCAACATTCCGTTTTGCGATTCCTAAATAGCGATTTTTAAGGAATCGCTATTTAGAAATTGCAAAATGGTATTTATGTACAAAATCGCTTCATTTTAGCGATTCCTTAATATTCCTTAATTGCGATTAGCAAATTGCTAATCGCAATTAAGGAATAATTTCCCATTCATTTCTATGGGCCAGGAGGCCCATAGGAATGAAGGGGAAATTTGCGATTCGCCATTTGCTAATCGCGAATTGTGAATATTTTCAAGGGTGCAGGGGTGTCCAAAGGACACCCTGTTGCACCCCTGAAACCTGCATGGGTGCACATGTGGCGCACATACATGCCCTAAGGGCATGTCTGTGCGTCACATGGCACTTTGAAAAATGAAAAAAAAATATTTTGGAAGGAATTCGCAACTTACCACCAACTAGAAGTTGGTGGTAATTTGCGATTCCTTAAGGCCAATTTGCTATTTTTTTTTGCTTCTTACATTGCATTTAAGAAATCGCAAAATTTGCGATTCCTTAAATGCAATTGCAAAATAAGGAATCGCAGATTTTGCGATTCCTTATTCTGAACCACGTTTTGTTTAATACATACCATTTAGCAAATTCGCATTCGCAAAGGCCGAAATTTGCGAATGCGAATTTGCTTGATACATATCGCCCCTATAATATGTTGAATTATTTATGAATTGCACTGTATATATGAACACAAACTTTATGTATTTTTAACAATACAAAAATATATGTAAAAATAAATGTTCTATGCTTTTTAAGATAAATTTGAAATAATGATTGATAATAAACTAAGATAAATAAATGCATTATTGTTGTATCCATTGATTCCCATAGCAAAGGGATAGCCTACTGAGCTAGTCTTAGCCATTGATTAATAGATATAGATTGAGTGGGATGTTTCTCATATATATATTTCAGCTTGATACATCCTCAGCAGAGATGAATCAATTAATGATGCAAAATAAAGAAATGAGGGATGATCTAGAACGTCTTGAGAATCACTCAAGGAAAAATAATTTGAGATATATTAACGTTCCTGAAACTTTAGAAGGGTCAGGTTTTAGGGCTTTTGTGATCTCGCTATTAAGAGACATGGTTCTTTAAAATCGCCCAGACATAGACCTCTCCTTGGAGATACAGTGGGTCCATCGAGATCCTCACAAGAGACAACCCTGCGAGACAGAAGCTGAGAAAAATCTTAATAAATGTTCTTACGTATACTATAAAGGAGGCTATTTTATCTATAGCACTTAAGGAAGGTTTACTGTCGTCCAGATAACTATCTTTCTCAATCAGATCAGATGTGTGCCACACTACCAACCAGAAACAATGGGAAATGTGTAAGCGGATGGAGGAGTTGAATAAACTAGGAGCCAGGGCGCAGTTAAAATTTCCAGCCTCACAACCATATGTATGTACACCGCTCAGTGAAGGATGTGGATGAATTGATTGCATAAATTAAGAAGGGAGTAGGTACTTAGAGGAGTAGGAGGGAGAAGATGGTTTAGAGAGGCAGGGAGCCCCGTAAAGAAATTTGTGAATTTAATTTCACCCGGGAGACTGAGGCCCATTAGGCTCTATACCTATGATAGAAGGGAGCGTTCCCCGGAGAGAGGGGGTAGATGGGCATGAGGATTGGGAGGGGGAAGCACGAGGTGAGGGGCAGTGGGAAAAAAAAAAAAATAATCCTCCATCACATCAGACAAATCAGCTGTATGATTATTGTAATAGCTTGTGTCCTTCTTAGGATGACACTTGGATGGAAAGATCCTTTCAATGGGAATCAGTGACTTAAGACTTCTTTCATGGAACGTCAATGGCTTCAGATGTTTGCACAGGCAGAGATTGATTATGAAATATCTAGAGTAGAGTATAGCACAAATATGCTTGATCCAGGATACCCACCTGGATATTTCGGAGAGTTGTGCGATTTTCCTGCGGTATCCCTGGATAGAATCCTTTTATGCCTCAGAGCAGACAATTCACTGCAAGGGGGTAGCTAACCTGATTAAATGAGGGGCAGGCTGTGTTATAAAATCCAATAAAACGGATAAAACCGGGAGGTGGCTGATTGCTCTCCTAGACTTTGGAGAGACGGAGCTAGCCTGTGCATCCTTTTATGGCCCAAACATTGATGAGCCTACTTATTTATGTAATCTACAATGGAATCTGATGGAAATCACGGACCTTTGATAATTGGGGGGGATTTTAATGTCCTGCTTGATCCTTTTCTTGATAGATTGAATCAGAGTCGACACATGGGAGCTCCTAGAGTCCGTTAGACCCTAAGTAATATGATGCATGATGTGGCACTTTAGGATGTATGGAGGGCCAAGAAAGGTAATACTCAGGGATTTACTTTCCAGAGTAAAAAACATGGACATTTCTCAAGAATAGACTATCTGTTAGCAGATAGGTCCATTACAGATCGTATAACATCTGGTAATATCCACCCAAGTCATATTTCAGACCATTCTGCGATTACCATCTCTTTGGTAAGCAGTAGTCAACCACCAAAACGTAGATGGACACTAAAGAGAATAATGCTGACCGACCCAAAAATAGCAGAAGCACTTAAACATGCATGTGTTGTCTAATTTACAGCCAATATTGGGTCCACAATATATATATATATATATATATATATATATATATATATATATATATATATATATATATATATATATATATATATATATATATATTCACTGAAAAAACCATAGGTTATAGACCATATATAGTTAGGAATTAGCATTTACAAAACCTTGAAAATTCACTGAAAAAACCATAGGTTATAGACCATATATAGTTAGGAATTAGCATTTAAAAAACCTTATTTTACTCACACAAAACCATTGAAATTCCATATATAGTTAGTTGCACTAACTATATATCGCGCACCCGCAATCCACTGCTGATCATGTCACATATTACATCATTCATGACATGGTCAGTGACATCACTGATGACATCACTGATGACATCTCAAATGACATCACTGATGACATCACTGATGACTACATACAGTGACTGTATAATTCTGTAAAGTTAAAATATGTCTTACATATTGAAGAATGAGTGGATGTATAAGTGTCTTGATGAAGGATTTAGTAGGGGCATGGCTGACTGTATGAGTGACTGATTAAATGTGTCTCACTGAGTGCATGGGTTAGTGACTAAACTGTCTTAATTTGTGCATCATTATGTCTGTTGTTATGTAAACTGCTGCATGTGTTGATCATTAGCTATATGATTAACTGTATGGGTTATTGATTGGTTGCCCAAGCATTTGTGTGGGAGACTGAGTGTGTGTCTGGGTGGCTGGGAGGTGTATGACTCTCTGCATAGATGTGTGAGCAGTTGATTGACTAGATGTATGGGTTCAAAAGTGCATGTGGAAACAGCTGTATGGGCGGTTGACTGTGTGCATGAGTGTATTGGTGAGTGAATGGATATCTCAGTGCTACATGTCAAAGTAAGTACATATGTAAAACACAGTACATGTGAGAGTTGACATATATAAATAACTGTGCATAAGAGCCAGTGAATGTGTGAGTGGCTGTATGGATCATTGTGAACTTGTATCCAGGATTGTATAAGTGAGTAAATATGTTTTAGTATATGTTTGAATAAGTAAGGTGTGTATAACTGTATAGTTGAGGAAATGGAGGTGTGATTGATTCTTTGCATGACTGACTAAGTGTCTGAGTAACTCCATGGATGAGTGACAGTCTATGAGTGTCTGTTTACACTGAGTGTATCTAAGGTTATATTAGAGTCTGAAGAGGTTCATCGTATTATCACATGAATGATGTCATCAGTGATGTGATCAGTAATGTCAAATGAGATGTCATCAGTGATGTCATTTGAGATGTCATCAGTGATGTCATCAGTGATGTCATTTGAGATGTCATCAGTGATGTCATCAGTGATGTCATTTGAGATGTCATCAGTGATGTCATCAGTGATGTCACTGACCATGTCATGAATGATGTAATATGTGACATGATCAGCAGTGCATTGCGGGTGCGCGATATATAGTTAGTGCAACTAACTATATATGGAATTTCAATGGTTTTGTGTGAGTAAAATAAGGTTTTTTAAATGCTAATTCCTAACTATATATGGTCTATAACCTATGGTTTTTTCAGTGAATTTTCAAGGTTTTGTAAATGCTAATTCCTAACTATATATGGTCTATAACCTATGGTTTTTTCAGTGAATTTCAATGGTTTTTTAATAGCAAATATCATAAGCTGTCGAATGTCAAGTACGTGGTAAGTGAAAACATTTTCGTGTTTATGCACACTGATCTGCTTTGAATGGTGCCCCCCCCCCCTCATTTCTATTAGGAGTACTCTCTCTTTGCAGATAGTGAAAGGTAGTTAACGCAGGCCTTTGCCCCCGTTGTAATCCGTCGTGCCTGCTTCTCTCTCCATTTGATTGATTGTTATCCAAGTATTTACTGTTTTAGAATTAGTTCTCTTTGGTTCATTCTCTATTTACAAACAAACACAGAGTCGCAATACTCTGTTTAGTCTTTGCAGATAACGAAAAATCGTGTAAAAAAAAAGAAAAGGAATCGAGCAAAATCAGTAGGCCACTAATGGGATCTCTTTTTGATCTCGCTAAAATAGAAACATTAGGAACAACCCCTCATGACAAATACAAAACTAGTGAGATGAACTGAACTCCACACAATGATGGCTGCAAAACAGCTCGGCTCCGCCACCCACCCCGCCCAAAATAACGATAAAGAGCGGCTGCCATGATTGGTTGCGGAATGGCCACGACGGAGCTACGAAATGGTGCTGCTCTCATGCTAACCCCAGCTTCAGTCTGAAACATCCAGAAACACTGTAGACTACCAATTCGATCAGTTCCGGTAGCGCCCCAATGTAACCCGGTAGAGAAGAACTAGCCCTCCCCTCTTTGACTGATGGTTCTTGTTGCCTGTCCCTTCTGTTGTCATTTAACAGAACTATTTAGCCTGCTGAAAGGGGTTGTGTTCCGACCGCTGGTTGGTGGAGACATTTTGACTATATTCTGGACCTGCGTTGTCGCGTAATGCGTCATATGACGCGCCGCGTTAGCGCATCCGGAAGTCATCCGGGGCGCGCAGCGCGTAACGTAAGCATAACAAGTCATGTGACTTGTTAATAAAACTTTTCATTGGTTCATTTTACTTTTCTTATTGTAATGATGAAAGGCTTGGTCATATGACCTAAAAATTACGCTTTTCATTACTTCCGAACATTATTTTTTCTTAAATATATGTTATAATGTTCCAGGCTAATGTACTTTCCCGGAAATTTTACAACTGTCCTGCAAGTAAAATATATTCTTTTTTCGAGAAAAAGAGCGTTTCTTCGTCCCATGACGGAGCCGTTGAGCAAAAGAGGGTCGACCTGCTGTCTTAGTCGCCGATACGCCTGAATATGAGATTCTTATCGATCACTTTATGTTGCAGGAATAGAAAACACAACAGCCCTTGACCATTTATCTTTACTGCGTTCCTTCGTATTATACCTTTTACCCTTCATGTAATTGGTCTGCTTTATTTCACTTGCCTTTTAATGATTCTAAAACAGTCACTATTATTAAAAACTTTACCAATGTATATACTACTACCATGTTTTCTTTTAAAAACCTTTATTGTGAAAATTTCATTATACAAATACGAGCCTATAACCACGAGGGCCTGCCACGGAGCAAACTGTAATCGTATATGATGAATAGACATTTACACTGTAGAGGAACGTAACGGGCGGGCCATTAGGTTGCAAGAACTAAGGTGTCTAACAGTTACGGAATCGGTGGACGTACATTTTATAATTAAAATACGACAGGGCCAGTTACAATAAAATTATCTAGATATACATTTGCGGGCAAGTACCATGGGTGACGTTAATTCGAACTTTCAACAGTACAGTAATCAATAACACATCAGAACTTAATATCAATAGGGATGTCGAAATATTCAATCAATTCTCGTCCCCGCCCGCCATGTGCTTCAAAACTGCATACGTATCTCGTGATTTCAAGGTTCTGCAACCAGTACACAACAAGGAGTTACGAGTCCCATTTATTCCGGCGCCATTTTGGGCGAGGACGGGCAGGTCCAGGATATAGTCAAAATGTCTCTACCAACCATCGACTATGATCATGTTCATATGCTGTATTTATTAGAGTAACACTCATCTGTCCACATGAAATTAATTTGCCACAATCTAAACATGTCATTTTAATCTTTCCAAAGTTCTTCTAAATATTTGGGACCGTTTCCCTTGCCTCTGAAGCTCTCAGTGCCACTTCTTTGATGAATGTACTAGCAGGTCAGGGGTTCTCCTCCAAATCTCTCTTTTATGCAGCACTATAATTAATTGGTGCCACCTCTCCATATGACGATGCATGGTATAGTTACCACAACTATATTTTTTTTCGGTTCCTCTGGAGAGTTCATCGTGGCAGATGAAGCGTGTAACGTACCGGGCATTTACCTTTTTTTGCATGTACAGGAAAGGAAAAAAAAATCGAGCGTCCGAGTTCTAAGGTGTCCCAGGGCCATTTTAGTGGACCAGGCCCAAATCCAAAGAACAGGCCGCCATTTTGAGAGTCCTCTTGCAGCCGCCTGTCGCTGTAGCATCAAGAGCAGCCGAAACTCAGCTGAATGGCAACTGAAACGGTAAAGGGGCGCCCCACTACAGCAGACGAGCCTCCACCTAGGAAGGCCCATTCACGCCGGCTCCCCCCCCCTTCGGGCACCCCACGCCGTTATTCGGAGCAGTATTGTAGGATGGCCACACCAGTGCGGCAACTTGCTAGACATCACCTCGGTGGTAACCGAATCTCAACGCCTTGTGGTGTCTTCTATTCAGAAAACATTGTTATGCTGCCTTCGACCTATTCGCCGCAAGTGCGCACACAACTCAACTGCATAGCTTGCTAGACACCACCTCGGTGCCATCCGGATCTTGGAATGTCAGCGCCTTTTGGTGTCTTCTCTTCAGAAAATATTGTTGCGCTGCCTTTGGCCCCATTCGCACATCAGTCCGCTACTGACGCCATCTCACAGGCTAATGGGGCGCCCCACGCCGACTTTCAGCATTGTAGAATGACCACACCAGTACAGCAACTTGCTAGACATCACCTCGGTGCCATCCGGATCTCGACGCCCCACTGCAGATGAAGTGCCTCTCAACTATGAAACCACCATAGTGACATCCGGATCTTGGCGCGTTGTGCTGCCTTCGGCCTATTCGCACATCGGTCCGCTACTGACGCCATCTCACAGGCTAATGGGGCGACCCACGCCGAGTTTCAGCATTGTAGGATGACCACACCAGTACAGCAACTTGCTAGACATCACCTCGGTGCCATCCGAATCTTGGCATCTCAACGCCTAGTGGTATCTTCCATACAAAAAATATTGTTACGCTGCCTTTGGCCCCATTCGCACATCAGTCCGCAACTTAGACATCACCTCGGTGCCATCCGGATCTTGGCATCTCAGCGCCTTGTGGTGTCAGTCAGAAAATATTGTTGCGCTGCCTTTGGCTCCATTCGCACATCAGTCCGCTACTGACACCATCTCACAGGCCAACAGGGCGCCCCACGCCGACTTTTACCATTGTACGATGGCCACACCAGTGCCACAACTTGCTAGACACCACCTCGGTGCCATCCGGATCTTGGCATCTCAGCGCCTTGTGGTGTCTTCAAATCAGAAAATATTGTTGCGCTGCCTTTGGCCCCATTCGCACATCGGTCCGCTACTGACGCCATCTCACAGGCCAACGGGGCGCCCCACGCCGACTTTCAACATTGTAGGATGGCCACAGAAGTGCGACAACTTACTAGACACCACCTCGGTGCCATCCGGATCTTGGCGCGTTGTGCTGCCTTCGGCCTATTCGCACATCGGTCCGCTACTGACGCAAACTCACAGGCCAACGGGGCGCCCCACGCCGACTTTCAGCATTGTAGGATGGCCACACCAGTACACCTTACTAGACACCACCTCAGTGCCATCCGGATCTTGACGCGTAGTGAAGCTGCAGCAGCTGCAAATAAGCTTCAGACAGTGTTACAACCGCTGCTCAGAACTCTCAACTATGACACCACCTCGGTGCCATCCGGATCTTGGCATCTCAGCGCCTTGTGGTGTCAGTCAGAAACTATTGTTGCGCTGCCTTTGGCCCCATTCGCACATCGGTCCGCTACTGACGCAAACTCACAGGCCAACGGGGCGCCCCACGCCGACTTTCAGCATTGTAGGATGGCCACACCAGTGCGGCAACTTGCTACACACCACCTCGGTGCCATCCGGATCTTGGCATCTCAGCGCCTAGTGGTGTCTTCTATTCCGAAAATATTGTTGCACTGCCTTCGGCCCCATTCACACATCGGTCCGCTACTGACGCCATCTCACAGGCCAACGGGGCGCCCCACGCCGACTTTCAGCATTGTAGGATGGCCACACCAGTGCGGCAACTTACTAGACACCACCTCGGTGCCATCCGGATCTTGGCGCGTTGTGCTGCCTTCGGCCTATTCGCACATCGGTCCGCTACTGACGCAAACTCACAGGCCAACGGGGCGCCCCACGCCGACTTTCAGCATTGTTGGATGGCCACACCAGTGCGGCAACTTACTAGACACCACCTCGGTGCCATCCGGATCTTGGCGCGTTGTGCTGCCTTCGGCCTATTCGCACATCGGTCCGCTACTGACGCGAACTCACAGGCCAACGGGGCGCCCCACGCCGACTTTCAGCATTGTAGGATGGCCACACCAGTGCTGCAACTTGCTGGACACCACCTCGGTGCCATCCGGATCTTGGCGCGTTGTATTGCCTTCGGCCTATTCGCACATCGGTCCGCTACTGACGCCGCCTCACGTGCCAACGTATTTTCTCCGCATTTTATACCCTATGCCGCATAACAGTTCATGTGACTTGTTTATAAAACTTTTCATTGGTTCATTTTACTTTTGGTTTCCTAATGATGGAAGGCTTGATCATATGACCTAAAAACAACACTTTTCATTGGATGAAAACTTTTTTTTTTCCCAAACGATGAAAGCCCCACCTTGTTTCTGGATGTTTCAGACTGAAGCTGGCGTCAGCATGAGAGCACCACCATCTCGTAGCTCCGTCGTGGTCATTCCGCGAGCAATCATGGCAGCCGCTCCCCACCAGAAGCCTGCAGGAGTCGGGCCCCCAAAACTTTTGATGAATTCTCAAGGCGGAGGGGACGCTTTCGAGAATGGGGTCCAAGACCTAGCAGACAAGCGTCCGATTTCCAAGGTGTCCCAGGGCCATTTCAGTGGACCAGGCCCAAAAAGGAAAGAGCCTGCCGCCATTTTGAGAGTCCTGTGACAGCCGCCTATCGCTGCACCGCAAGAGTGGGCGCAACTCAGCTGAATTGCGGCTTTTGACACAGTGGACCAAAAACGGACGGAATGGCAACTGAAACGGTAAAGGGGCGCCCCACTACAACAGATGACACTCCACCTGGAGAGGCCCGTTCACGCCGCCTCCCCCGGGGCGCCCCACGCCGTTATTCGGAGCAGCATTGTAGGATACCAAAACCAGTGCGGCAACTTACTGGACATCACCTTGGTGCCATCGTTCTGCTGCCTTGGAACTATTCGCACAACAGTTTGCTACTGATGACCCACCCCCCGCGACGCCCCACGCCGTTATTTGCTGGGTGGCAACTTACTAGACATCACTTTCGTGTCATCTAGATTTCGGCGCGTTCTGCTGCCTTGGAACTATTCGCACAACAGTTTGCTACTGATGACCCACCCCCCGCGACGCCCCACGCCGGAAATCTGGACGTTGTGCTGCGTTGGGACTATTCGCACAGCCGACCGCTACTTCGTTGTTTTTCCCTAAAAATGTTTATATGTTATTACTATTTTTGTTTTCTTGTATATATTTATAAATTATTAAAGTTTTATAATCTTACTACTTTGTCGGAGTGCTATATATTTTTAATGTGACACATAATTGTAAAAACTTTGATGTACAAAGAGTCATCCCTAGAATCTTCCGCTTCACGCTCGGTCCCCTCCCCAATCACAATACAGGATGGTTTTCAGATAATAGCAACGCTTCTGCTGTGACGGATCTCATCGAGTGTGGGCCTTGATCTACTATAACTCCTTTGAAGAGGGGTGATTCTTTACAGCTGTGGCCATAAACTACATCTGCAGGGCTAGCTGATACCCTAGGACCAGCCTGGACAATCGGACACAGAGGAAAAGGAGTGTCAGAGGGTGCGGTAGTGAATAGGGCGAAAGGGAGGTGTCGGGCGGGCACAGGGTGTGATTCTCAGGGAAGAGCAGCGCAGATGGGGGGAGGTTTATTACCCATGCATAAGACAGAGAGCGGGGGTGACCACTGCCTGGGTGAGATGCTTGCGAGGGTGGGGAGCCATGCTAAGGATCGACAGCGTGCACAGAGTGGGTCTGGTCAAGGCATCTAAAATGGCTGCCGTGCACGACAAAAGTGTGGCATTTGAAAAAAGACAAGATGGCGCAGACAATGTTTTTCAACACTTCCTGATTTCCTTCGAATCGAACGTTAACAGACGTTGGGGCATATTACCAAAGTTAAGCGATATTTATCCCTAACGATGCATTGCAAAGATTTTTTTACCGTCAGAAATTATCGCAGATAAACCTTGCTATTATCAAGGTTTATCGCAAATACGATAAAAAACGACCGCAATGCATTAATATCGCTGAAAACTCAGCGATATTCATGCATTACCGAGCTAATGCTCTTAGCCATGTTATCCACCTCCCATTGGATAACATGGCTAAGAACTGCTCAGGGCAGCTGTTACTTTTTGGAGATATTCGCGCTTATCTCGAATATTTCCAAAAGTTGATAATAGGAGATAGCGATGTTAGCGACTGTTTCCAGTCGCTAACATCTTGGCATGCCCACTTTGCATGTCATTAGTGATAAATATCACTCACATGCAAAGTGGGGCCCAAGATGGTCGCTATCTCCTACTAGCCGTCGCTAACTGGTGTTAGCAACAGCTAGGTAATACAGATATAATTTTATCTCCGCGAAGCGGAGCGCTGTTACAGATATATATCTTGTTTTTGAATGTTAATTTCTCAAAATGCACTGAAGCACATATATTGAGACCTAGCAAAGGCACATCGGGCTACCAGTCCCTAATATTTTACCAAGTTTCGTGCAAATCCATTCAGCCGTTCGATTATTATTATTATTATTTTTTTTTTGCCCCGCGGGGCCCTTTTAAAACCTCCACATCAAACCTAGGGGGTCAGCGAGGATCTACTATGCCCCCTTATGGTCATTTGCCCCTTCGCTTTGGCCTCCTCTTGTCTCTCGATCCTACCGAGAGACAAGATGGCGGCCGCTACGGACTGTTTGGAATGTTTACAGACACCGGAGAGCCAATCAGCTTCGCTTCGCAAAGCTCCGTAACGCGAAAAGTACGCGAAGCGGTGCGCTGTTACAGATATATATCTTTTTTTGAACGTTAATTTCTCAAAATCCACTGAAGCACATATATTGAGACCTAGCAAAGGCACATCGGGCTACCAGTCCCTACAATTTTGCCAAGTTTCGTGCAAATCCATTCAGCCGTTCGATTATTATTATTATTATTTTTTTTTGCCCCGCGGGGCCCTTCTAAAACCTCCACATCAAACCTAGGGGGTCAGCGAGGATCTACTATTCCCCCTTATGGTCATTTGCCCCTTCGCTTTGGCCTCCTCTTGTCTCTCGATCCTACCGAGAGACAAGATGGCGGCCGCTACGGACTGTTTGGAATGTTGACAGACGCCGGAGAACCAATCAGCTTCGCTTCACAAAGCTCCGTTGCGCAAAAAGTACGCGTCCTGGAGCGCTGCCCGGTCCGCTGTTACAGATATATATCTTTTTTTAAACGTTAATTTCTCAAAATCCACTGTAGCACATATATTGAGACCTACAAAAGGCACATCGGGCTACCAGTCCCTACAATTTTGCCAAGTTTCATGCAAATCCATTCAGCCGTTCGGGCTAAAAGTGAGGCCAACCGCCCTATGGAAAACTCAATGTTAAAAACACGTTTTGGGACCCCCCTTTTTTCTCAGCCCCCCCTTGACGAACCCCCCCCAAAATTTTCAAGGGCTGCTCAGAAACAAAATGTGCCATTTTCCTGAAAATTTCAGCCAATTCCGTCCACAAACGCCAAAGTTATTAGACATCGAATTTTCAAAAATCCCATAGAGAAAAAATCCTAACTATATATACCTACTGGCGACCGCCAGTAGGTAATATATATATATATATATATATCCAAGAAAGAAGTGACTCAAACAGATAGATTCACCAAAGAACAAAAATATATTTCCACTACAACGTTTCAGCTTCCGCCTTCCTCAGGTAGTTTCAAGATGATAAGCTCAGTGGTTGTAGTGGAAATATATTTTTGTTCTTTGGTGAATCTATCTGTTTGAGTCACTTCTTTCTTGGATATTTTATTGCTTTGTGACTCATTGTATCCTTTGGGATCCAGATTTTTGCCCTGGCTGGCTGTTGTTTTCTTGTGATCCTTCATCCTCAAGTATGTATATATATATATATATATTTATATATATATATATATATATATATATATATATATATATATATATATATATATATATATATATATATATATAGATATATAGATATATAGATATATAGATATATAGATATATATATATATATCAAACAACAGAGGTGATAGGGGGCACCCCTGGCATGTCCCTCTCGATATATTAAAGCGAAATGTTAAAGTCCCATTCAACAAAATCCTAGCTGAGGCCCCCTCATAGCTCTGTTTTTAAGGTATATAAAAAAAATGGGTCCAAAGCCCATTGTTCTCAACACCTCCCACAGGTGCTCCCAGCACACACTATCGAATGCCTTGGCCGCGTCTAGGGCTATCACAGCCAAGGGCTCAATACGTTCAGTGGCAAGATCTATAGTGCCAATGAGCTGCTGGGTATGTTCCTGAATATACCTCCTGGGGATGAAACCCTTCTGCTCCAAGTGTATAAGTTGTGGTGCAAGTTTAGCCGATATCCCTGCCAAAAAGCTCATAAAGATCTTATAGTCTGCATTCAACAGGGAGATTGGTCTATAGGAATCTGCTCTCGAGGGATCTTTGGAGCGTTTCAGAATGAGTGCAATCGTTGCCTCTTTCTAGGATCTAGGGACTTGGCCCCCAGGTTGAAAGATCAAATTAAACAGAGTTTCCAGTATCGGGACCAGCTCCTCTATCAAGAGTTTTTATAACTCATTGGGCAGTGCATCCGTACTTGCCGCTTTGTCACTCTTACTTTTAACAAGACTCAGACGGATCTCCTCCCTTGTTATTGGAGTGTCTAGGAATTCACGGCTATATGATGTTAAACTTGGTAGTCACGGACCTTTGATAATTGGGGGGGATTTTAATGTCCTGCTTGATCCTTTTCTTGATAGATTGAATCAGAGTCGACACATGGGAGCTCCTAGAGTCCGTTAGACCCTAAGTAATATGATGCATGATCTGGCACTTTAGGATGTATGGAGGGCCAAGAAAGGTAATACTCAGGGATTTACTTTCCAGAGTAAAAAACATGGACATTTCTCAAGAATAGACTATCTGTTAGCAGATAGGTCCATCACAGATCGTATAACATCTGGTAATATCCACCCAAGTCATATTTCAGACCATTCTGCGATTACCATCTCTTTGGTAAGCAGTAGTCAACCACCAAAACGTAGATGGACACTAAAGAGAATAATGCTGACCGACCCAAAAATAGCAGAAGCACTTAAACATGCATGTGTTGTCTAATTTACAGCCAATATTGGGTCCACAATATATATATATATATATATATATATATATATATATATATATATATATATATATATATATATATATATATATTACCTACTGGCGGTCGCCAGTAGGTATATATAGTTAGGATTTTTTCTCTATGGGATTTTTGAAAATTCTATGTCTAATAACTTTGGCGTTTGTGGACGGAATTGGCTGAAATTTTCAGGAAAATGGCACATTTTGTTTCTGAGCAGCCCTTGAAAATTTGGGGGGGGTTCGTCAAGGGGGGGCCGAGAAAAAAGGTGTTTTTAACATTGAGTTTTCCATAGGGCGGTTGGCCTCACTTTTAGCCTGAACGGCTGAATGGATTTGCACGAAACTTGGCAAAATTGTAGGGACTGGTAGCCCGATGTGCCTTTTGTAGGTCTCAATATATGTGCTCCAGTGGATTTTGAGAAATTAACGTTTAAAAAAAGATATATATCTGTAACAGCGGACCTGGCAGCGTCCCAGGACGCGTACTTTACGCGCAACGGAGCTTTGTGAAGCGAAGCTGATTGGTTCTCCGGCGTCTGTCAACATTCCAAAAAGTCCGTAGCGGCCGCCATCTTGTCTCTCGGTAGGATCGAGAGACAAGAGGAGGTCAAAACAAAGGGGGAAATAACTATAAGGGGGCATAGTAGATCCTCGCTGACCCCCTAGGTTTGATGTGGAGGTTTTAAAAGGGCCCCGCGGGGCAAAAAAAAAAAATAATAATAATAATCGAACGGCTGAATGGATTTGCACGAAACTTGGCAAAATATTAGGGACTGGTAGCCCGATGTGCCTTTGCTAGGTCTCAATATATGTGCTCCAGTGGATTTTGAGAAATTAACGTTCAAAAAAAGATATATATCTGTAACAGCGCTCCGCTTCGCGTAACGGAGGTTTGCGAAGCTGATTGGTCATTCTGTCACTGGGCTATAGTTGGGCTACATCTGGCTGATATTTGGGCCACATTTGTTTTTTTGTGTGTCTGGCGGCCATCTTTGGGCTACATTGGGCTACATTGGGCTTCATTGGGCTACATTGGGCTACATTTGGGCTCCAACATATATATAGGCCAATGTAGCCCAATATATATTTTTCAAAGTTAATTTTCGTAAAAACCACTGGAGCATATATCTTGAGACATAGCAAAGGCACATCGGGCTACCAGTCCCTACAATTTTGCCAAGTTTCGTGGAAATCCATTCAGCCGTTCGAGCTAAAAGTGAGTCCAACCGCCCTATGGAAATGAAGGAAATGAATGGGTAATTTGTAATTAGCAAATAGCTCATCGCAAACTAGGAATAATAAAGAATCGCTATTTATTCCTTAAAGTTCGCTATTTAGGAAATGCAAAAAACTTTGATGATACATATGGCGGTTCATCTCTAACAAGATAAGAAGCATAGGGATACATTTATGATGACTGGCGCATCACCAGGGATGTGTTAGTCATTCTGTGCCGCTGTTCCGTCACCTATGGTGTGCTGCATTTACAATGCGGCGCATCATGGGGCAAAAACAGCACAGATGCGTGATGTATCTGTGCCGTAAAGGTGGCGCATTGCTGGAGTTGTATCGCAAGTGTGATGAAGCTCCAGCAAGGGTCGGGGGTGCCCCTGTCGCAGGGTTTCTGTTCTCACACAGAACTGTGGACAGAGGATTGGAACCTCGGCGAATTAGTGTGTCCCAAAACTCACGTTAGTAATCAAAAACTCCTTAGCAAGCTAGGTACAGTGTCACATTGGATATAACAAACTCTCAATGTTTAGACAATCCAGAATCTGAACTTATAGTACCTCAGGATACGTGGAACTCATGAACAGTCGGTCGTTATATATTTCTTAGAAACCAGAACATGGAGTTAAGAAGAACACATGTGTATTTGAAATGTTTATTTACTAATGCCGTCTTCTCAGGCGTAGTATCTTAGATAATACAAGTACACATATTATCAGTGGCAAAATTACCAGCATAGTTACTAGTACATAAAAAGCGAATGGTGATAGTATGTTAACATGCTGTAAATGAATAAGAGTTAGCAACACTTATAAGCAGCCGCGGGCCGTGGAGGGAGTTACGGTGAGGCAGGGAGGCGGGGAGGGGGAGAAGCAGGGTGGAGAATACAAGTACACATATTATCAGTAGCAAAATTACCAGCATAGTTACTAGTACATAAAAAGCGAATGGTGACAGTATGTTAACATGCTGTAAATGAATAAGAGTTAGCAACACTTATAAGCAGCCGCGGGCCGTGGAGGGAGTTACGGTGGGGCAGGGAGGCGGGGAGGGGGAGGGGCAAGGTAGAGAGGGCTCCACCCTGCTTCTCCCCCTCCCCGCCTCCCTGCCTCACCGTAACTCCCTCCACGGCCTGCGGCTGCTTATATCTCACCCTCCCTAATACACATATTATATTATTTGCTAAGAAGGTCTCTTTGTGTTGGTTTAGGGCGTGCCCATACTTTAGTGTCTTAGATTTGAAGGAATCACATCAGCATACACCAGCTCTCTCTTCATGTGAACCGCATCAACTGTTGTGTATGTGTGTTCGGCAAAGCAATATAAAACCCGCCTCATGCCCAGAATTGGCAGAAGTTGCACTTATGTTATGAGTATGAAGTCGTGGAGATCAGACCTCATAACAATTCTGTATCGTGTTGTTCTTGAAACTTTAGCACTCGCTGTACAGATATAGTTTAACAAGCAAAGCAGATAGTAGAGCAATAACATATTATTCTCATGTAAACCACGATGAACTACTAGGTGGAAAGCTAAAGCAACAACTAAGTGTCGTGTGCAGAAGTTGCAAAAAAGGAAAAATGGCGTTTAAACCGGTAATGAGCCCATGCTAACTTAACACGGTGTAAAGATATCCAGGACCTAGATGACACCTCCCCATGATCCGGAAACGAACTGAATAAGATAATAGAAGTGCCATCTCATGAGAGCAGATTGCAAGTTTATATGTGGACGGTCCGCAAGGTAAAGCATTAAAAACTAGGAAAATTTAATGCTAAAGAAAAATAAAACAGCCAAGTACTTTTTCGAGTCTTAAGCCAATAGGCAAGGTAAATAATAAAAACTTGACAAATAAGTCAATGAATTGTCAATGAAATGCTAGTACTCAGCATATCAAACATGAAAAAGGTCTATGACATAACTGTGTATGCAAAATAAGCTGCAACAGCCTCCAATAGGAAGTCACCGTCTTCATCCGAAAACAGTTCAGCCATCCAATTTAAAAGCGGAAAAGAACATACGTGCTCTCCCAGCACCGGATCCTCTATCACCATCAGAGGACAGCTCGGTGGGTTTTCAAGAAAGCTCTGTTCCAAGAAAGACTGTGCTGCCGCCAGTAAATTCCAGGGACCAAGTAGTCCATGCATCAATGCCACAGCCATAATCCTTTCGCCAGGACAAACCAACTCGTGAGTAATGATAGGAGTCATCAGCTGATTAAAGTCGACGTCAGGAGAAACCGGTCCGCAGAGACACAAATCAATGGCCCAATCGAAATCACAGGTCAGGCAGTGAAATACAGGCTGGACACAGGTGAAGTAGGAGAATCGAAAAGATAATCCATATGCCGTGCTTAATATCGCCAACGGCATTGTGCCATAATATTCTAGCATGCGATTGCGGAACAGTGTCAGCAGCTGCAGGGTGGGAGGTTGCATAGGAGGGACATCCATATTTAAAAATGTAAAAAAGCACAAGAGCGTCCGCTGGTAATGCAAGTAAAAATGCCAATCCACGAACCAGAGTGGAGAAAATAGAATGAAAGGAAGCAGGGATGACTCCAAAGATTTTCTCAAATGAAGTCACGAGACCACTGGTAACAACTTTAAAAAAGTGCGCCAGGGTCTTTGTGGAGGATGCGTTAAAGATAGTCGGAACCATCTTGCTGAAATTGAAAGGCAAATCTGAATTGAAAAGGGTCTGCACCTCTGTACGGGTGTTCGCTATGTGAAGCACGAAAGTTTCACGGGCCGAACTCAAGGCCACCTCTCTCTGAGACAAAAGAGCTCTTATTCTTGCCATGCCGTTGAAATCTGTCCCAAGGTTGGTATTTGTGGCCAGATTGAAAACTCCCTATGTTCATGTGTGGGAGGAAATAGAACATTTCTGCAGCAAATAACCCGTTCACTTACTGTTACGATAAAAGGAATACTTTTAATTAACTCAGAACAATCTTCATTATTGAGCATCAAATAACTACCATTTTCCAACAACTTGAACGTGGGGATGATAGCAGGAACTGGCGTGCCTTGCAACACGCAAGCCATATTTGGTCGGTGTTTGTTGCATGAACCGTGTAACTGTATGTGCCTACACATTAGTGAATGATCTGGCGTCTCAGTGCATTCCTCTCCATTCAGATAAACTTCTTGATCATCTTTGAAACATCTGTATGTGTATGGAAGCGACCAGACCTCATGAAGAAAAGCACTACCTAAAGGTTCATAACAACCTATTGGTATATATTTCATACAATTTGAAAACTTATATAAAGCAAAAGGCAGCGTTATTAAACCGTGGATAAGGCACGTTGCCAAAAAACCCGCAATCCTCTGCTGATGATGTCACTGAGCATGTCATAAATGATGTAATATGTGACATCATCAGCAGTGGATTACGGGTAATAGTATCTCTAGTTTACTCCCCTATAGCTGTCTTTCTTTTAACATAAGTGTCTGTTTCCTTCCCTTATACTTACTGTTTTTGGTTCGCTTCTGGTTCGCGTACCGGCGAGCGAACTGGGAAGCGAACTAAGAGAAATAGAGGTTGGCACAGTTCCAAATATTGTACCAATTTTTTAATAACGGGGAGGTAGTTCTGAAAAGAACTCTTTTTTTTTTTGTTTTTGTTGTTTTATATTTTTTTTATTATTTTTCGGAACATTTTTTTACTTTTTTTGAATTTTTCTGAACAGTTTTATATTTTTTTGGGTTTTTCTTGGAGGGGGCAATGAAAACGATTCATTGTAAAGGGCTCAACAGGAGCAACAAAACAAAAAAAGAAGTATTTATTATTTTGGGCGTTTCGTACAAACTTGCATATGATAGTCAATAGCTCTGTTGATCAGAGTGATGCTTTTTTCTCCGTAGGAAATGAATCCATCGCAAAATACGCAGATGTGTTTTACTTCACCAAATTTCATTTGTATATTTGGCACCATCTCCCTGCCCTCTGGTCCCGTTACTTCCGGTACAACAGATCTTCTGGCCATAATAGGGAGATTATCTAGGTCGTTCCGAAACTGTGCAGCACTGTAGTTGTTAGGATGCCACCTAGTCATATGGCGATGCATTGTGTAGTTTCCGAAACTGTATTTTTTCTCGGTTCCTCTGGACAGTCTATCTTGACATATAAGGCAAGTTACGTATCTTGCATTTACTTTTTTCTGACCTTTGGGAATTTAAAAAAATTGCCAAATGAAGTTTTCTTTCCGGTGAGACGTCCTGGGCTGCTCAGGCAAAAACTGCCTCTCTTCGTGCTCGTCGTCCTGTTCCTCTTCTTCTTCTTCTTGTTGAATTATAACTTGAGCAGGTGGTCCACTCTTCCTTGGATGTGGTGGAGGTGGTGGGGAAGCACCAGCTGAAGCTACTAAAGAAGCCATTGCTCAGTGATCACAAAGGGTCTTTCTCTCACAATGATGAAAGTCAGAGTGAGGAAAGAAGGAGGGATTTTCATCATTTGGGAAAAACAAGAGTTCTCAACCAATCAAAAGTGTTCATTTTAGATTATATGACCTAGTCTTACATCATTAGGAAACCAAAAGTGAAATGAACCAATGAAAAGTGTTATTACCAAGTCACATGACTTGCTGTGTTTACGTTAAGCGCTTTGCAGGGCCTCCCGGTTTGCTTCCAGAAACCTGCGCTTTGCGACTCGCTTCGCGTACCAGTTCGCTAACGTAGCACGTCATATGACGTATCACACGACAACGTGAAACGTCATGCGGACGGGAGGCGTCACGATGTGTTTTTCTAACGCGGCACTTGCGGTAAAGAAACGTTTACCGGCTCGCGGTCTATTTCGCGGCATCAAGGTCAGCTAACGGGAAGCTTCCCGATTCGCGAAGCGGGAACGAAGAAAAAAAAATATTTAAAAAAAAAATTATTCATAAACATATAAAATATATTTTTGGATTTAAAGAAGAATACATTTTACAGCTACAGATATTAGCTGTTAAAAAACCAATGAAATTCACAGAAAAAACCATAGGTTATAGACCATATATAGTTAGGAATTAGCATTTACAAAACCTTGAAAATTCACTGAAAAAACCATAGGTTATAGACCATATATAGTTAGGAATTAGCATTTAGAAAACCTTATTTTACTCACACAAAACCATTGAAATTCCATATATAGTTAGTTGCACTAACTATATATCGCGCACCCGCAATCCACTGCTGATGATGTCACATATTACATCATTCATGACATGGTCAGTGACATCACTGATGACATCACTGATGACATCTCAAATGACATCACTGATGACATCACTGATGACATCTCATTTGACATCAATGACCACATCACTGATGATATCATTCATGTGACAATACAATGCATCTCCTCACATTTTAATATAACCTCTGTTTCACCCAGTGTTAAAAAGAGAGTATAATTTTTGAAACCATTGACACACCAATACTAGTTACTACATACGCACTAACTGATTGCTACGTCTACACACACCTTCACTCATTCACCCATACAATCATTCATACATACAATCACTCATCTTTACAACACTATCATATGCACTCATACACCTATACAGACACTCACAGTCTGCCACTCATCCATGGAGTTACTCACACACCTAGTCAGTCCTGTAAAGAATCAATGACACTTCCATTTTCTTGTCTATACAGTTAAACATAGAGCACCTTACATTTTCAAACATATACTAACACATACTTACCTTCTTATACAATCATTGATACAAGTACAGATTGATCTGCACAGAGTCACACACCTCCCAGCTAGCCACACACACACTCAGTCTCCCATACAAATACTTGGGCAATCAATCAATAACCCATATAGTTACTCATATAGCTACTGATCAACACATGCAGCAGTTTACAGAACAACAGACATAATGATGCACAAATTAAGACAGTTTAGTCACTAACCCATGCAGTCAGTGAGACACATTTAATCACTCACTCATACAGTCAGTCATGCACCTACTAAATCCTTCGTCCAGACACTTACACATCCACTCATTCTTCAATATGTAAGACATATTTAAACTTTATAGAAACAAAAAATCACTGGATGTTGTTATCAGTGATGTCATCAGTGATGTCATTTGAGATGTCATCAGTGATGTCATCAGTGATGTCACTGACCATGTCATGAATGATGTAATATGTGACATCATCAGCAGTGGATTGCGGGTGCGCGATATATAGTTAGTGCAACTAACTATATATGGAATTTCAATGGTTTTGTGTGAGTAAAATAAGGTTTTCTAAATGCTAATTCCTAACTATATATGGTCTATAACCTATGGTTTTTTCAGTGAATATATATATATGTATATATATATATATATATATATATATATCCAAGAAAGAAGTGACTCAAACAGATAGATTCACCAAAGAACAAAAATATATTTCCACTACAACGTTTCAGCTTCCGCCTTCCTCAGGTAGTTTCAAGATGATAAGCTCAGTGGTTGTAGTGGAAATATATTTTTGTTCTTTGGTGAATCTATCTGTGAGTCACTTCTTTCTTGGATATTTTATTGCTTTGTGACTCATTGTATCCTTTGGGATCCAGATTTTTGCCCTGGCTGGCTGTTGTTTTCTTGTGATCCTTCATCCTCAAGTATGGATATATATATATATATATATATATATATATATATATATATATATATATATTACCTACTGGCGGTCGCCAGTAGGTATATATAGTTAGGATTTTTTCTCTATGGGATTTTTGAAAATTCTATGTCTAATAACTTTGGCGTTTGTGGACGGAATTGGCTGAAATGTTCAGGAAAATGGCACATTTTGTTTCTGAGCAGCCCTTGAAAATTTGGGGGGGGTTCGTCAAGGGGGGGCCGAGAAAAAAGGGGGGTCCCAAAACGTGTTTTTAACATTGAGTTTTCCATAGGGCGGTTGGCCTCACTTTTAGCCCGAACGGCTGAATGGATTTGCACGAAACTTGGCAAAATTGTAGGGACTGGTAGCCCGATGTGCCTTTTGTAGGTCTCAATATATGTGCTACAGTGGATTTTGAGAAATTAACGTTTAAAAAAAGATATATATCTGTAACAGCGGACCGGGCAGCGCTCCAGGACGCGTACTTTTCGCGCAACGGAGCTTTGTGAAGCGAAGCTGATTGGTTCTCCGGCGTCTGTCAACATTCCAAACAGTACGTAGCGGCCGCCATCTTGTCTCTCGGTAGGATCGAGAGACAAGAGGAGGCGAAAGCGAAGGGGCAAATGACCATAAGGGGGAATAGTAGATCCTCGCTAACCCCCTAGGTTTGATGTGGAGGTTTTAAAAGGGCCCCGCGGGGCAAAAAAAAATAATAATAATAATAATCGAACGGCTGAATGGATTTGCACGAAACTTGGTAAAATATTAGGGACTGGTAGCCCGATGTGCCTTTGCTAGGTCTCAATATATGTGCTCCAGTGGATTTTGAGAAATTAACGTTCAAAAAAAGATATATATCTGTAACAGCGCTCCGCTTCGCGTAACGGAGGTTTGCGAAGCTGATTGGTCATTCTGTCACTGGGCTATAGTTGGGCTACATCTGGCTGATATTTGGGCTACATTTGTTTGTTTTCGTCTCTGGCGGCCATCTTTGGGCTACATTGGGCTACATTGGGCTTCATTGGGCTTCATTGAGCTACATTGGGCTACATTTGGGCTCCAACATATATATAGGCCAATGTAGCCCAATATATATTTTTCAAAGTTAATTTTCGTAAAAACCACTGGAGCATATATCTTGAGACATAGCAAAGGCACATCGGGCTACCAGTCCCTACAATTTTGCCAAGTTTCGTGGAAATCCATTCAGCCGTTCGAGCTAAAAGTGAGTCCAACCGCCCTATGGAAATGAAGGAAATGAATGGGTAATTTGTAATTAGCAAATAGCTCATCGCAAACTAGGAATGGTAAAGAATCGCTATTTATTCCTTAAAGTTCGCTATTTAGGAAATGCAAAAAACTTTGATGATACATATGGCGGTTCATCTCTAACAAGATAAGAAGCATAGGGATAGATTTATGATGACTGGCGCATCACCAGGGATGTGTTAGTCATTCTGTGCCGCCGTTCCGTCACCTATGGTGTGCTGCATTTACAATGCGGCGCATCATGGGGCAAAAACAGCACAGATGCGTGATGTATCTGTGCCGTAAAGGTGGCGCATTGCTGGAGTTGTATCGCAAGTGTGATGAAGCTCCAGCAAGGGTCGGGGGTGCCCCTGTCGCAGGGTTTCTGTTCTCACACAGAACTGTGGACAGAGGATTGGAACCTCGGCGAATTAGGGTGTCCCAAAACTCACCTTAGTAATCAAAAACCCCTTAGCAAGCTAGGTACAGTGTCACATTGGATATAACAAACTCTCAATGTTTAGACAATCCAGAATATGAACTTATAGTACCTCAGGATACGTGGAACTCATGAACAGTCGGTCGTTATATATTTCTTAGAAACCAGAACATGGAGTTAAGAAGAACACATGTGTATTTGAAATGTTTATTTACTAATGCCGTCTTCTCAGGCGTAGTATCTTAGATAATACAAGTACACATATTATCAGTAGCAAAATTACCAGCATAGTTACTAGTACATAAAAAGCGAATGGTGACAGTATGTTAACATGCTGTAAATGAATAAGAGTTGGCAACACTTATAAGCAGCCGCGGGCCGTGGAGGGAGTTACGGTGGGGCAGGGAGGCGGGGAGGGGGAGGGGCAGGGTGGAGAGGGCTCCACCCTGCTTCTCCCCCTTCCCGCCTCCCTGCCTCACCGTAACTCCCTCCACGGCCCGCGGCTGCTTATATCTCACCCTCCCTAATACACATATTATATTATTTGCTAAGAAGGTCTCTTTGTGTTGGTTTAGGGCGTGCCCATACTTTAGTGTCTTAGATTTGAAGGAATCACATCAGCATACACCAGCTCTCTCTTCATGTGAACCGCATCAAGTGTTGTGTATGTGTGTTCGGCAAAGCAATATAAAACCCGCCTCATGCCCAGAATTGGCAGAAGTTGCACTTATGTTATGAGTATGAAGTCGTGGAGATCAGACCTCATAACAATTCTGTATCGTGTTGTTCTTGAAACTTTAGCACTCGCTGTACAGATATAGTTTAACAAGCAAAGCAGATAGTAGAGCAATAACATATTATTCTCATGTAAACCACGATGAACTACTAGGTTGAAAGCTAAAGCAACAACTAAGTGTCGTGTGCAGAAGTTGCAAAAAAGGAAAAATGGCGTTTAAACCGGTAATGAGCCCATGCTAACTTAACACGGTGTAAAGATATCCAGGACCTAGATGACACCTCCCCATGATCCGGAAACGAACTGAATAAGATAATAGAAGTGCCATCTCATGAGAGCAGATTGCAAGTTTATATGTGGACGGTCCGCAAGGTAAAGCATTAAAAACTAGGAAAATTTAATGCTAAAGAAAAATAAAACAGCCAAGTACTTTATCGAGTCTTAAGCCAATAGGCAAGGTAAATAATAAAAACTTGACAAATAAGTCAATGAATTGTCAATGAAATGCTAGTACTCAGCATATCAAACATGAAAAAGGTCTATGACATAACTGTGTATGCAAAATAAGCTGCAACAGCCTCCAATAGGAAGTCACCGTCTTCATCCGAAAACAGTTCAGCCATCCAATTTAAAAGCGGAAAAGAACATACGTGCTCTCCCAGCACCGGATCCTCTATCACCATCAGAGGACAGCTCGGTGGGTTTTCAAGAAAGCTCTGTTCCAAGAAAGACTGTGTTGCCGCCAGTAAATTCCAGGGACCAATTAGTCCATGCATCAATGCCACAGCCATAATCCTTTGGCCAGGTCAAACCAACTCGTGAGTAATGATAGGAGTCATCAGCTGATTAAAGTCGACGTCAGGAGAAACCGGTCCGCAGAGACACAAATCAATGGCCCAATCGAAATCACAGGTCAGGCAGTGAAATACAGGCTGGACACAGGTGAAGTAGGAGAATCGAAAAGATAATCCATATGCCGTGCTTAATATCGCCAACGGCATTGTGCCATAATATTCTAGCATGCGATTGCGGAACAGTGTCAGCAGCTGCAGGGCGGGAGGTTGCATAGGAGGGACATCCATATTTAAAAATGTAAAAAAGCACAAGAGCGTCCGCTGGTAATGCAAGTAAAAATGGCAATCCACGAAGCAGAGTGGAAAAAATAGAATGAAAGAAAGCAGGGATGACTCCAAAGATTTTCTCAAATGAAGTCACGAGACCACTGGTAACAACTTAAAAAAAGTGCGCCAGGGCCTTTGTGGAGGATGCGTTAAAGATAGTCCGAACCATCTTGCTGAAATGGAAAGGCAAATCTGAATTGAAAAGGGTCTGCACCTCTGTACGGGTGTTCGCTATGTGAAGCACGAAAGTTTCACGGGCCGAACTCAAGGCCACCTCTCTCTGAGACAAAAGAGCTCTTATTCTTGCCATGCCGTTGAAATCTGCTCCCAAGGTTGGTATTTGTGGCGAGATTGAAAACTCCCTATGTTCATGTGTGGGAGGAAATAGAACATTTCTGCAGCAAATAACCCGTTCACTTACTGTTACGATAAAAGGAATACTTTTAATTAACCCAGAACAATCTTCATTATTGAGCATCAAATAACTACCATTTTCCAACAACTTGAACGTGGGGATGATAGCAGGAACTGGCGTGCCTTGCAACACGCAAGCCATATTTGGTCGGTGTTTGTTGCATGAACCGTGTAACTGTATGTGCCTACACATTAGTGAATGATCTGGCGTCTCAGTGCATTCCTCTCCATTCAGATAAACTTCTTGATCATCTTTGAAACATCTGTATGTGTATGGAAACGACCAGACCTCATGAAGAAAAGCACTACCTAAAGGTTCATAACGACCTATTGGTATATATTTCATACAATTTGAAAACTTATATAAAGCAAAAGGCAGCGTTATTAAACCGTGGATAAGGCACGTTGCCAAAAAACCCGCAATCCTCTGCTGATGATGTCACTGAGCATGTCATGAATGATGTAATATGTGACATCATCAGCAGTGGATTACGGGTAATAGTATCTCTAGTTTACTCCCCTATAGCTGTCTTTCTTTTAACATAAGTGTCTGTTTCCTTCCCTTATACTTACTGTTTTTGGTTCGCTTCCGGTTCGCGTACCGGCGAGCGAACTGGGAAGCGAACTAAGAGAAATAGAGGTTGGCACAGTTCCAAATATTGTACCAATTTTTTAATAACGGGGAGGTAGTTCTGAAAAGAACTTTTTTTTTATTGTTTTTGTTGTTTTATATTTTTTTTATTATTTTTCGGAACATTTTTTTACTTTTTTTGAATTTTTCTGAACAGTTTTATATTTTTTTGGGTTTTTCTTGGAGGGGGCAATGAAAACGATTCATTGTAAAGGGCTCAACAGGAGCAACAAAACAAAAAAAAAGTATTTATTATTTTGGGCGTTTCGTACAAACTTGCATATGATAGTCAATAGCTCTGTTGATCAGAGTGATGCTTCTTTCTCCGTAGCAAATGAATCCATCGCAAAATACGCAGATGTGTTTTACTTCACCAAATCTCATTTGTATATTTGGCACCATCTCCCTGCCCTCTGGTCCCGTTACTTCCGGTACAACAGATCTTCTGGCCATAATAGGGAGATTATCTAGGTCGTTCCGAAACTGTGCAGCACTGTAGTTGTTAGGATGCCACCTAGTCATATGGCGATGCATTGTGTAGTTTCCGAAACTGTATTTTTTCTCGGTTCCTCTGGACAGTCTATCTTGACATATAAGGCAAGTTACGTATCTTGCATTTACTTTTTTCTGACCTTTGGGAATTTTAAAAAATTGCCAAATGAAGTTTTCTTTCCGGTGAGACGTCCTGGGCTCCTCAGGCAAAAACTGCCTCTCTTCGTGCTCGTCGTTCTGTTCCTCTTCTTCCTCTTCTTGTTGAATTATAACTTGAGCAGGTGGTCCACTCTTCCTTGGATGTGGTGGAGGTGGTGGGGAAGCACCAGCTGAAGCTACTAAAGAAGCCATTGCTCAGTGATCACAAAGGGTCTTTCTCTCACAATGATGAAAGTCAGAGTGAGGAAAGAAGGAGGGATTTTCATCATTTGGGAAAAACAAGAGTTCTCAACCAATGAAAAGTGTTCATTTTAGATTATATGACCTAGTCTTACATCATTAGGAAACCAAAAGTGAAATGAACCAATGAAAAGTGTTATTACCAAGTCACATGACCTGCTGTGTTTACGTTAAGCGCTTTGCAGGGCCTCCCGGTTTGCTTCCAGAAACCTGCGCTTTGCGACTCGCTTCGCGTACCAGTTCGCTAACGTAGCACGTCATATGACGTATCACGCGACAACGTGAAACGTCATGCGGACGGGAGGCGTCACGATGTTGTTTTCTAACGCGGCAGTTGCGGTAAAGAAACGTTTACCGGCTCGCGGTCTATTTCGCAGCATCAAGGTCAGCTAACGGGAAGCTTCCCGATTCGCGAAGCGGGAACGAAGAAAAAAAAATATTTTTAAAAAAAATTATTCATAAACATATAAAATATATTTTTGGATTTAAAGAAGAATACATTTTACAGCTACAGATATTAGCTGTTAAAAAACCAATGAAATTCACTGAAAAAACCATAGGTTATAGACCATATATAATTAGGAATTAGCATTTACAAAACCTTGAAAATTCACTGAAAAAACCATAGGTTATAGACCATATTAGTTAGGAATTAGCATTTACAAAACCTTATTTTACTCACACAAAACCATTGAAATTCCATATATAGTTAGTTGCGCTAACTATATATCTAACTATATATCGCGCACCCGCAATCCACTGCTGATGATGTCACATATTACATCATTCATGACATGGTCAGTGACATCACTGATGACATCACTGATGACATCTCAAATGACATCACTGATGACATCACTGATGACATCTCAAATGACATCACTGATGACATCATGACACACCAATACCAGTTACTACATACGCACTCACTGATTCCTACGTCTACACACACATTCACTCATTCACCCATACAATCACTCATACATACAGTCACTCATTATTACAACACTATCATATGCACTCATACACCTATGCAGACACTCACACACTGCCACTCATCCATGGAGTTACTCACACACCTAGTCAGTCCTGTAAAGAATCAATCACACTTCCATTTCCTCATCTATACAGTTAAACACAGAACACCATACTTCAGTGACATCACTGATGACATCACTGATGACACCTCAAATGACATCACTGATGACATCTCAAATGACATCACTGATGACATCATGACACACCAATACCAGTTACTACATACGCACTCACTGATTCCTACGTCTACACACACCTCCCTTGGCACCCACCAAGCTCTTTTTATTGAGTTTTTTAACAGTTTTTTTGGGTACCCTCTTAGTACTAGTCGATCTTTGAGTACATTGGCATGACGAAAAAAACTCATCCTTATTGGAGCAATTCCTCCTAATTCGGAGAAACTGCCCGAATGGTAGGTTTTGCTTCAGACTACGAGGGTGGTGGCTGGTATAGTGGAGTGCCTTATTGCGATCTGTCGCTTTTCGAAACAGGGTGGTGCACAAGGTCCCATCTGCTACAAAAACTTGAACATCAAGAAATGTGATGCTTTTATTGGAGTGACTGAAGCTGAATTGGATCTCTTCCATCCTTTGGTTCAGCCACATCATGAATTCATGTAGCTGTGCTTCAGACCCTGACCAAATCATAAATACGTCGTCTATATAACGAACGTATTTCTGGATGTATTCTGCAAAGGGATTACCATTGTAGATATATTTCATTTCGTACAATCCCATAAACAGGACTGCCAACTCTGGGGCAAATGGACAGCCCATTGCTACTCCTTGCGTTTGGTAAAAAAACTCACCATCAAACTGAAAATAGTTTCTTGACAGAGCAAATTTAGCTAATTTGATCAAAAAGTCAGTAGGTACTCTAGTTGGCCGATCTCTTTGTTCTAAAAAGTAGAGGATCGTTTCTAATGCTAGCTCCTGAGGAATCTGTGTATATAGTGAAACTATATCCATAGTCACTAACAATTGTTTGTCATCATTGAACTGAATTGATGATATGTGGTTAAGAAATGCAGTTGTGTCTTTCAGATGCGATGGTATTTCATTGATAAAAGGTTTCAAAAAATAATCAATATATTTTGATACCGGTTCAATCAATGATGAACAGCCGGAAATGATGGGACGTCCAGGGGGGTTGACCTCGTCCTTATGTATTTTCGGCAGGACGTACATTATAGGTATTCGTGGGTGTTTATTCTGGAGAAACGAAAATTCTTTGTCTCCTAGTATCCCTAGGTCATGACCCTCTTGTAGTATTAAAAATAATTCCTTTTGAAGATCACTTGTCGGATCCTTAGCAATTCTTCGATAGCACTTCTGATCTCCAAGTTGGCGATTAACTTCTTGTCTGTATTTATTAATGTCCCATAGGACAACCGCCCCACCTTTATCTGCTTGTTTTATGACCACTGTTTGGTCATTTTTCAAGGTAAAAATGGCTTCCTTTTCTTTTTTAGATAGGTTATAGCGAGTAAATTGTTTTTTCTTTTCCAAGGCTGTTATTCCTGACATTAAGGTTTTTTCAAACGTCAGTACTTCCTTTGGAATTTTAGACGGCGGTGGACAAAAAGTAGATTTATTGCGCAGTCCTGTGACTTCATTAGAGATGGCGATCGGTGTGTCTTTAAAGAACATTTTTAAACGGATCTTACGGCAAAACTCAAGAATTTCTAGTTTCATTTTGACAAAGTCCGGAGCGCGCACTGGGACATAGGACAGTCCTTTCCCCAGAATAGATATTTCTGATGAAGACAATGTGCGATCTGAAAGATTAAACACTGGTGACAATTCTAACTCTGATAATGCTGTCGTCTCGTTCGCATTTCCCATGGCTGGTACGTTGGACGCGACCTGCCACGTGGTCTGCGTTGGCCTCTTCCTAAAAAAGGTTGGGGGTTTTGTTGTTGGTTATTTTGATTAGTCCGGGAAGGTTGATTTGTCCGGGTATCGCTTGAATCTGTTTCCGTCCCTGATGAGGAAGAAGTGTCGGAGAAAGTAAGAAACTTATTACGGGAGCGTCCTTGGTTGTCCTCAAAAAATCGCCTTTGGGCTGGTTTTGTATAAAAGTCCGCTTGCAGGTAAGGATACACTGACTCCAATGAAAAGTTCTTTTGATCTGACTCGAATTTATTACTTTTCTGTGTGACCGTGTAATCCTTAAATTCAAGAATTTCTTTTTCTATTTTCTCCAATAGAGCTTTGGCATCTGTAATTAGCTGATTGTTTTGAATTTCAGTTTCCAAGTTTGCAATTTCCGCCGACTCCTTTAAGGACAGTCTCTGTGCTGTTTCTATAGTCAGGACCATTAGGTCCCTACTGCACTTTGTTTCTATGCCACTAAAACCTTTTTTATACTCTGGGTCGTCAGTAAACACCATAGGAGTGTTCCGAATTTGAAGACCTGATGGTATGGTCCCGGCACGTAAATGTTGCAAAAGAAAATGACCATGCAGGTCCGTTCTAATCTGTTTTTTCCTTAGTCTGGTTAGTCTGTCAGACTCATTTTGTGTTTTGGCAGTGACACTTAAAATGGCAGAAGCGAAAACTGGTGGCTGGCTGATCAATTTCTGGATGTGATCCTCACTGTATGAGAATGTATCCTTATCCGACATAACAATTAACACTTTGGACAAGACTTACAAACACGCACAGGACAAATAAATCACAATGAGTAAATAAATTCCTTAATGCAGAGAGGTACAATCCTACCTCTTACAACCTCGCGAGCCAGCGCCCGCACAGAGACTGGAAAAAAACAACACAGGGTTCTGGCTGTTTCCAGCAAGGCTAAGCCAAAGCTACTAAAAAACAAAACAAAGGCCAGTACTGGATACCCTTTATCAGGTATTATTATGGTCACCTTATGAACAAAACATAACGGTCCAAATTACGTCATGAGTCCAAATTTTTATTATTTTCTTTAGTTGAACTTTCTATTTGCAAATTATTTCACAAATTAATTGTGCATGTATAAGCATTTCAAACGTTAGACATAACAACACAAAATCTTATTACATATTTACAATTTTACAATTTACACACATCCTCTCAAGCATTCATTCTACATTCATCCAACTGTACAAACATACAATAAAACACCTTTTGTCAAAAAGAGCAATTGAAATAAACAATGAATGATAATCCCTATTCGTATTTAGAAAATGTTTTCAATTAAATGTGTAGAACATTAATTCTTTTTAAGGAAAACCAAAACCTTATTGCAAACAATTTAGTCATATGACAAAAGAGTTCAGTCACTCCTAATGAAGGTCAAAAGGTCGACGCGTTTCAAACCCCCAATTCTGGGGTTCTCATCAGGACCAATCTTTTTCTACAAAAAAGAAATTCAAACACAGAATTAGCCAGCCAGCTTAATGTCGAACTATAAAACTGCCAAACTACCAGTTTCTACAAATGTCATACCTTATAAAGTCAGTCAATGACCATGCTTGTTTGTGCAGGACACTCGACAGGTACACAATGACGCTAGACAAATAGACAGAGATCAATGAATCACAATGCGTTTAGGTGTAAACACTTGCAAAAACACACTGGTCGTGTGCCAAAAGCACTAACCTTTTACAGTGGCGCCGGGTCTCCCTGAAATAAATAAAGGATAAGCTATAGTAACTCAAGCCACAGTCTAGATGAAAAAGAAGTGCCGCAGACACTTGGGGCAATGGACGCTTACCGGTTTGCGGTGACTCATATTACATGTCCGTTCAATGTTTGAAATTTGCTCCGTTTACTTCAATTAGTGGATTAATCTGAAAAACGGAATGGACGGTCAGGGCGTTTTGATAATGGGCGAACGCGGTACTGTGCGAGGACAAATGACGGTTCGTGGCAGAAATCTTACCTCCAGGTCAAAAGCCGATAGCTTCTCACAATACTGCACTCAGGAAGCGCTAAAGGCGTTAGTCCTACCTCGTTATTTACCCGGAACCTTGCAAAGACCACGTGACCGCACGAGGCAGCCAGGTGGATGGCTACTTAAAGTGGTAGTGTCTACATTCAAAGCGTGGGGCTTTATTGACAATTTGGCAATGGTGTTGAGCCAACAAGGTTATAGACAGACTTCATGAATGCGCTTAGGTTGCATCAAATTAATTAATTCTCAGAATTTCCGATACTTCATTTAGCCCAGTTGATGCAGTATCATATTTCATAATAAGCAGCGCTTCCCGCTGACTAAGTCTGCCCTCAATGTCACCTCCTCTAGAGTCCATTTCGACTTTAGACAACACTGTCCATTTTAGATCTGCTTCTTGATGCTGGCAAAGCTGCCAGTGTAAGACCAGTGGAGCATTTGGTGTGTCATTTCTCAGGCGTGATTTATGTTGTGTAACACGATGCCTTGCTTCTTGGGTTGTTTTGCCCACATAGAGTTTCGGGCATGGGCACGTAATGCCATACACTATATTTCTCGTCTGGCAATTAGTGAAGGAATCGTGTCTCCAATGGATCCCATTAAATGTAAAAAGGGATCCTTCAATGGTTTGAGCGCAACATGAACAGTTGCCACACTTATGGTGCCCTTTTACAGGAGGTAAGCTCAGCATGCTTCTTAAAGTAGGCTTCGGGGTAGTTGGTAAAGCGGCTCTGACAATGTGATTTGCCACACTTTTCTCTTTCTTGAACGCAAAAAGTGGAAATTCTGAAAAATCGCTATGCAGACTTTTCACTAGATGCCAATTTTGTGTGACTAGCTTACGTAGCTGATTAGTTTGGGGTCCAAATGTAGTTACACAAACAATTCTACTTTGTTCCACACGCTCTTTCTTTTGCAACAGGGTATCCCTTGGCACCCACCAAGCTCTTTTTATTGAGTTTTTTAACAGTTTTTTTTGGTACCCTCTTAGTACTAGTCGATCTTTGAGTACATTGGCATGACGAAAAAACTCATCCTTATTGGAGCAATTCCTCCTAATTCGGAGAAACTGCCCGAATGGTAGGTTTTGCTTCAGACTACGAGGGTGGTGGCTGGTATAGTGGAGTGCCTTATTGCGATCTGTCGCTTTTCGAAACAGGGTGGTGCACAAGGTCCCATCTGCTACAAAAACTTGAACATCAAGAAATGTGATGCTTTTATTGGAGTGACTGAAGCTGAATTGGATCTCTTCCATCCTTTGGTTCAGCCACATCATGAATTCATGTAGCTGTGCTTCAGACCCTGACCAAATCATAAATACGTCGTCTATATAACGAACGTATTTCTGGATGTATTCTGCAAAGGGATTACCATTGTAGATATATTTCGTTTCGTACAATCCCATAAACAGGACTGCCAACTCTGGGGCAAATGGACAGCCCATTGCTACTCCTTGCGTTTGGTAAAAAAACTCACCATCAAACTGAAAATAGTTTCTTGACAGAGCAAATTTAGCTAATTTGATCAAAAAGTCAGTAGGTACTCTAGTCGGCCGATCTCTTTGTTCTAAAAAGTAGAGGATCGTTTCTAATGCTAGCTCCTGAGGAATCTGTGTATATAGTGAAACTATATCCATAGTCACTAACAATTGTTTGTCATCATTGAACTGAATTGATGATATGTGGTTAAGAAATGCAGTTGTGTCTTTCAGATGCGATGGTATTTCATTGATAAAAGGTTTCAAAAAATAATCAATATATTTTGATACCGGTTCAATCAATGATGAACAGCCGGAAATGATGGGACGTCCAGGGGGGTTGACCTCGTCCTTATGTATTTTCGGCAGGACGTACATTATAGGTATTCGTGGGTGTTTATTCTGGAGAAACGAAAATTCTTTGTCTCCTAGTATCCCTAGGTCATGACCCTCTTGTAGTATTAAAAATAATTCCTTTTGAAGATCACTTGTCGGATCCTTAGCAATTCTTCGATAGCACTTCTGATCTCCAAGTTGGCGATTAACTTCTTGTCTGTATTTATTAATGTCCCATAGGACAACCGCCCCACCTTTATCTGCTTGTTTTATGACCACTGTTTGGTCATTTTTCAAGGTAAAAATGGCTTCCTTTTCTTTTTTAGATAGGTTATAGCGAGTAAATTGTTTTTTCTTTTCCAAGGCTGTTATTCCTGACATTAAGGTTTTTTCAAACGTCAGTACTTCCTTTGGAATTTTAGACGGCGGTGGACAAAAAGTAGATTTATTGCGCAGTCCTGTGACTTCATTAGAGATGGCGATCGGTGTGTCCTCCAGCAGAGACGCCAAACGACGCCTATGCCTATGGGAGAAGATGCCAGTTCTTTGGGGAATTATTGAAGCAGAGTGAATGTGAACGCCGCTGCACGACCCACTGGGGTGGTACTTCATTTATAAGGAAAAGTCACAACAGCTCACACGAGATAGACTGGCACCACATGTACCATCAGGCCACGGGGTGGCCACGCCCACCTGGGCGTTTCTTCATCATTTGAAAGGTGGTGCCGAAACTCGTCGTGCCTTTTCCTGCAGAGTCCGGTGCCTTTGATAAAGTGCTTCACGCACGAAACGCGTCAGGACAGGACTTCATTTTGCTGCAAGTTGTGTTTCCCCCACCCTGCTTCCCTCGTTGAATAAATTTTGGCTGAACACTTACCTTCTCGAGAGGCTTCCTTCACAGCAGGCAACTGTGTAGTTTGAATGTTTTGCGGCTGGCCTGAGCCGCGAGGGAAGCTCCGGGGCTGTTTACAGCCCTCCAGCAGAGACGCCAAACGACGCCTATGCCTATGGGAGAAGATGCCAGTTCTTTGGGGAATTATTGAAGCAGAGTGAATGTGAACGCCGCTGCACGACCCACTGGGGTGGTACTTCATTTATAAGGAAAAGTCACAACAGCTCACACGAGATAGACTGGCACAACATGTACCATCAGGCCACGGGGTGGCCACGCCCACCTGGGCGTTTCTTTATCATTTGAAAGGTGGTGCCGAAAATCGTCGTGCCTTTTCCTGCAGAGTCCGGTGCCTTTGATAAAGTGCTTCACGCACGAAACGCGTCAGGACAGGACTTCATTTTGCTGCAAGTTGTGTTTCCCCCACCCTGCTTCCCTCGTTGAATAAATTGTGGCTGAACACTTAACTTCTCGAGAGGCTTCCTTCACAGCAGGCAACTGTGTAGTTTGAATGTTTTGCGGCTGGCCTGAGCTGCGAGGGAAGCTCCGGGGCTGTTTACAGCCCTCCAGCAGAGACGCCAAACGACGCCTATGCCTATGGGAGAAGATGCCAGTTCTTTGGGGAATTATTGAAGCAGAGTGAATATGAACGCCGCTGCACGACCCACTGGGGTGGTACTTCATTTATAAGGAAAAGTCACAACAGCTCACACGAGATAGACTGGCACCACATGTACCATCAGGCCACGGGGGTGGCCACGCCCACCTGGGCGTTTCTTCATCATTTGAAAGGTGGTGCCGAAAATCGTCGTGCCTTTTCCTGCAGAGTCCGGTGCCTTTGATAAAGTGCTTCACGCACGAAACGCGTCAGGACAGGACTTCATTTTGCTGCAAGTTGTGTTTCCCCCACCCTGCTTCCCTCGTTGAATAAATTGTGGCTGAACACTTACCTTCTCGAGAGGCTTCCTTCACAGCAGGCAACTATGTAGTTTGAATGTTTTGCGGCTGGCCTGAGCTGCGAGGGAAGCTCCGGGGCTGTTTACAGCCCTCCAGAAGGGACGCCAAACGACGCCTATGCCTATGGGAGAAGATGCCAGTTCTTTGGGGAATTATTGAAGCAGAGTGAATGTGAACGCCGCTGCATGACCCACTGGGGTGGTACTTCATTTATAAGGAAAAGTCACAACAGCTCACACGAGATAGACTGGCACCACATGTACCATCAGGCCACGGGGTGGCCACGCCCACCTGGGCGTTTCTTCATCATTTCAAAGGTGGTGCCGAAAATCGTCGTGCCTTTTCCTGCAGAGTCCGGTGCCTTTGATAAAGTGCTTCATGCACGTAACGCGTCAGGACAGGACTTCATTTTGCTGCAAGTTGTGTTTCCCCCACCCTGCTTCCCTCGTTGAATAAATTGTGGCTGAACACTTACCTTCTCGAGAGGCTTCCTTCACAGCAGGCAACTGTGTAGTTTGAATATATATATATATATATATATATATATATATATATATATATATATATATATATATATATATATATATATATATATATATAGAGAGAGAGAGCCACTGGCCTAGTTGAAAAGATCTGATGCCTTAGTAACTCCCTTTAGATCTCAATCCTATAGCAGTAAGGTCGTCCTGTATGTGGACGACCTGCTGTTGTACGCGGCCGATCTGGCCATAGCAATTCCTAGGGTTGATCATCTCTTAGAGGAATTCGGGTCTTTATCGGGATACTCAATGAACCCAGCGAAAACCGAGGTGATGTGTTGGAATATCCAAGATTGGTATGGGAATGTTAGCCATGATTTTAAGTATCTGGGTATTATAATTGTCAAGGAGATAGATAAGATCCCACAGATTAATGTAGATAGGGTTGCAAGAGAAATAGAATGATTGTTAGCAAAGTGGAAAAATCTCCCTTTAACCATCAATGGAAGGGTCAATCTAATTAAAATGGTCATACTCCCAAACTAACTTACCTATGTAATACCACCCCCCTGGGTTTTTCCAAGTTAGGCATCAATAAAATACAGGGGAAGATCGTAAGCTTTATATGGGCCTATAAGGGTGCAAGGTTGGCATGGAAGAAACTTAGACGAAAGTTTATTAAAGGGGGATTGGCTCTCTCAGATGTTAATTGGGGGAAACAGCGTTTACAATGCTGTCAATACCACGCAGGTAGTTAACAACGCGGTCGTTACAACAAGCGCGTTGTTACCACACATGGCATTTCATCACAAGATGTTTCAACAACTTGCGCGAGGTGGCTTGCAGCACCAGGAAATGTGTTGGATTTTAAATCCAACACCTTCCCTGCTGTTGCGCTAACTGGAGTAGGAATAGTAATTTATACTATTTCAATGTCCTGCGCTCCGCCTAGTGGAAGTCGTTGAAACGACTTGCGATGTAATGCCACATGTAACAGCTAGGTCATTGTAACAACCGCATTGTTACCTACGGCGTGGTAGCATTGTAACGTGCTACAATCGTTAATTGGTACTGTGTAGCCTTCCAATTCAAAAACATCCTGCTGCTGCTTTCCAAGGTAGAGGATTTTACTTGGGGGAGGCTTTTGGGCGAAATGGTGAGGACAGGATACAGGGATGGTATTCTATATAAATTCGGTGCTCCCAGGTACTTCAAGAAAGTCTACCTAAAAATACTGAAGTTGCCCTTCGTTTGTGGTATAAGGTCAGGAGGAGGTGGGGTCTAGGTGGTTATTCTGACCTAGCCCCAATCTGGGAATCTCCTGGGACCCCGTTTTATTAAAAGACAGCTTGAGTACACCATTTAGAAGGTCAGGTATCACAAAATAGTCAGATCTGCGATCATCGGAGGGCGTACACCCTTGGGAGGTTCTGAAAGCAATGATTGGGAATGACCTGATCAGGTTCAAGTTTATTCAACTAACCTCCTGGTTTATAGGCATAAGAAAAGAAGCCCGTGGCAATTGGGAATTGGAGCTTTTTTTGCAAGATGTAAATCTTACAAACAAGGATGTCTCTAAGTGGTATGAGAAGCTCTTGGACGCGGATGAGAAGGAGTGCCCACCGCAATGTCTGGTTTGGAATGGGGCCTCCCTTGATTGTGACAATTCCTTGAGGCTCCTCTATATATTTGTGAAACCAGCCAATCTGAAAAAATATCACTTCTTTACTATAAACCGTTTATATTGGACTCCGGCTAAGATTGCAAAGTTTACCCCAACTCCCCCCCTCCCCCAAGTGCCCAAGATGTGATTGTAAAAGAGCTAATGATCAACACATTGTTTTGAGTGCCCGAAGCTGACAGATTACTGGGGTGGGATTGAGATCTCTTTATGGGGTATCTTTGGCAGAGAGATTACCCTGAATATAGCTCTTGTTTTATTCGGAGAAGACAGCATAATTAGTATGTGGCTGAAGAGCCCGCATAGAGGGCTGGTAATTTATGTGATCCATGATTGCCCAAGGGGAAATTTGCATGAAATGGAGGGACTCCCTGCCCGGAAGGTGGAATATTTGGCTAAGGCAGCCATTAAAATCGCTCGTTTGGACCAGGCAGTGGCAAAGGAGACTAACCCTGACATTTGGCCTGACTTTTTGACATGGAGTAGTTCCTTGGGTCTTTAATATCTTTCCTTAGTCCAATGATTACACCATGACACCAACAAAGGTGTTGGTCTGGTAAGGTTTGCAGACCGAAGTGAATGCAGTGGCCGCAGGGCACACAGTTTAGTGGGAGGCTTCATAAAGTATTGCAGACGCTTTTTCTGGTTATATGAGCATAAAAAAATGACTTGGCCCACTTTTTGATGAAATGATCCAGGTCCACCACTAGATATCTGGTAATGAGGGAACTAAGTCCATGCTGATAGGCTCCTGAGGCAATGTAGGATGGGTGTCACAATACCCTCCTTCTCTGTGACAATAGCTGCAGTGTTCTTCCAGCCCAACTGTTGGGACTGACCAGTTTGTATGCTGTTTTTGGTAGGAAGGCAAAGGCTGGCAGTGGGTGGTGCATCAGGCTACATGACATGGCATTTGTGACGTCCCCTCTTTGCTGCCCTCTCGTTGAAGCTGTGACCTGCGAGTGCAATTTCTGGGAAAGTCTCAATTTATGTGATGTTGGTGGCAGGAAGGCAGAGTCTGGTGGTGGCTGATTTTCGCAAATGGGATTCACGTGGACGTCCTTTTTGCGCTGCCCACTTGTGCTATGCTGCAACCTACTGTAAGCTAGCCCACGTGTGTGCTGTTTGAGGTAAGAAAATAAAGGTTTGCACTGCACAGCAGCCTGGCTGATATGATCAATTCAATTTGTGAGCGGTTTGTGGCAGGAAGGCAGAGCATTGCAATGACCAGTTTGAAGCGTGAGGCGGTGATATTTATTTCTTTTTTTACTCCTCCCCCACCTTGCCTGGTAACTGTAGAGGATTAATTTTGCCTCTCACCATCCGCGCTGCTCAAGGGAAATATTGCAATTACATTGGAGCTGTCCTTGTAACGTATCACATTCCCAGTCATATGTAAGGACCAGCAGGGTTGGTATAGGTCCCCTGCATGGCCCAGCCTTTTTCATATAATCTTTTTTATTGTTGTACCTGTATAATAACTGAAAATGTCAGCAATCCCAAAGGCGACCCACGACATAGGTGTGTTGATATATCCATTACCACATGATCAGCAGAGAGACCATGGCAGTGTGTACTGATAATCCTTTCTGCTGACATCCTCTCAGACACCGCTTATTTTCCAGTTTCCCCATGTGTATTAATCTAGTTTGGGTATAGTTAGCCCTGTGGAAAATGTTCAGTTGCACTAGGGGAACCCCCGCCTGATGGCCACTTTCTGTGGGTATTTACAAGCTTTCCCTCAGTCTGAGCCCTCCAACTATCCCATATCTCTTTCCTATTGTTCCCTAAGGTTGGTCAGGGGACCCTGACAGTTACTCAGTAGGGTTCAGTAAATTTGTGAGATAGCATGTAAGTTTAGAGGAGACAGGAGTACCCTGAATTCTAACAGGGAGTCATCAGCCAGATCTCGTAATTGACTGGTGTATTTGTTCAGTGCATGGTGGACCTGCTGATATTTGTATCTTTTTGTCTCTGACAGTGCATACTACAGTTAGAGTTCTGGGAACTGAATCATTCCATGTGTTGTCCACACATCACCTATGGTATTATTCTCTATTAGATTTCATTTCTGAAAAACCTCAATTTTTTTACAGTCTCCAAGAGAGTCTGAGTCCCACAGTGGCATCTACATGGTAAGTTTCCTGTACTCCTTCCCCCCTATATCCCGGGCTGCTCTATTTCATATTTTGATGACAGTAGCTGCAGATGTGTGCATTACTCTGGAACGCCCCATCTTGTATAGTTCTCTCACATATCCTCCATGGGGCATCGCCTTACTATGCAGCATCAGTAATGGTTCCTCCTGATCTGTGAAGTCCAATCATTCACTACCAGCAGTTGTGACGCCCAATAGTAGAGTCTCAGATCAGGAAGCGCCATGCCGCCCTGTACTGACCACCTAGTGGATGTGGCCAGTGCTACTCTCGGTGTAACTAGGCCAATAGTAGTGAGTATATGGTGGCATTTATCATCATAAAAGTTACACTCTTGGAGGAGCAGGGGGTATATCCCCTTGAGGCATAGATGTATTGAACAATTCGCCTCCACGTACCTGTATCTTCCGCTTTCAGCGATAAAAGTTCATTTGCCCCAGGTCTGACAGGGCCTCAGTTCTCTCAGCCACACCTCCACCTCTTTCCTCCTCTCTCAGTCTGGGCACTGTTGGTCTCAGACCCTACAATACAGGGCTGGTTGGACTGGGTCCCCCAGCTCCTCTCAGGTTTGTTTCTTTCCGCCCATCTGAGAAGCATCCCATCAACAGGTGAGCAGCCATTGCAATTGACAGTCCCAACTGTAAGGGTTGGGCCCTAGGCCCCAATGCATATAAAGTAATCATGCAGACACAATGGTATACATTCTGGAAATGGCTCAGGGCACATGCACCGGGTCCCTTTTATTGGCAGGGTCACCTGACCACTGATACCTATGATGGATGGGTGTGGGGTGAGTGTGGAAGCCAGCCCTCAAGGAGTGGCTTGTGAAAGCACAGTATTTGGATACATTAGAACGTGACCAGCAGGTCACTACATCCCTCCAAAACAAAATGACAAAACAAAAAAAAACACTGAGTCTATTCAGGTTGCTTGCAGGACAGGATTAGTGGACAGGTGCAGCTGGGAGCACCAGGCATCACGGCACACCTCTGTCTTTTTAACCAGACTACTCTGGGCACGAATGGAGGTATAGATGAAGTCCTGATTTCTCGCTCACCAGTCCAAGTTGTCACAGTCTACATGGGTCCTGTGGGTCCTGCCCCACCTGGTCTCACTGCATGGAAGTCTATTTACAATGTTTGCTGTTTGGGTACGTTTAGAGCAATAGTGGAGTGTGCTGCTGATAGGTCTTAAAATGTGCCCTGGCTCCATGGATAGCAAGCCTCCAAAGATCAGATGACGACAAGGTGACTGTTGAAGAGTCATCCTCAGATGCTGCAGTGCTTCCAGCTGCCCGATGGTGGAGCAATTTCATTCTTCCCTCTCTTATCTGGATCAACCTCTAATGGGAATCTCCTGAGGTCCTATTCACCAGGCTTCCACAGGACTGCTTACACTGTGCTGTATCCCTCCCATGCCACACCATAGGGCCATGGAGAAATCACCACCCATCCCACCTTCAAGTCACTCGCTACACCTGAAGGGTAGTTGTTTCAGGGTCGGTGTACTCCTGCCATCTGGACTCAGGTGCACAAGCATCTACAGGACAGTCTTTGGGTGTGACCCAGTCTCAATGCTTACTTTCGTTGGTTCGGGATACTCATCGTGAGGCTTCTACAGACATCTCTCTTGGTGTGACTCCTCTCTCACAGGAATCCCTCGAGGTCCTTGCCCCTGGATTGCCACAAGACTGCGTGGACTGTGCAGGCCTCTCATAGGCACTGCCAAGGGGTCACTGAAGAACTCCCAATAGGGCCACGTCCAAGCCTCACCTGCAATCCCAAAGGTAGATCATCCAATCGTCGAGATTGCTCTCACCATCAGGCGCCAGGTTCACTGGTGCACACAGGTGCTTCCTGGCTGGCCAGCCTCCCACAGCGCCAAATATGCCTCATTGACCTCTGGGTGTTTCATAGACACAGAGCTCCACTCTAGATGTCCAGTGCTCCTTGAACGTTCTTAGGGATGCACTTGATTGCAGGTAACACTCACAATTCTTAGCCTGTAATTTGCAGTGAGCCAGGTGTCTACTACACACCATTCACCACTTCTTCTTCTTTGTCCTCTAGTGCTGTGGCCTCATGGTCTCCTCTCCATGGACCTCCCACAGGACTCCTCTTCGTCTTCACTTGAGGATGCACTCCTTGCGCCTCAAGGCTATGCCATGGCAGCACTTCCTTTCATCACTCAACGGCGTTGTGCATGTGCCTCGAGGCTGATCTATCATGGCAGTCACTCCAGCCTCCACTCAGGTAGGCTTCATAGGGTCTGTCACACCCTGTGACAACATTGGTCATCTTTTTAGTAGGGATGTCTCCACTGGCGCCTAGCGCTCTCATGCTTCTGACTTGCGTTAGTGTGTGTTCACGACTAGGGCCTGTCTCCTTTCATTAGGGACTTTCCTTGCTGATGAATAACCTCTGCACTCTGACCAAATACACACTGCACAGTCTCAGGGAACAAACACCCATCTCTTGCTACATGTACAGGGGTTACCTTTGGCATCACTCCCATGTGCTGTCACCATACTCTTGACAGCTTTCCTGGTGTAGGCTTCTTTGATCATCTTCTTCTACTGGGGAACACAGTCTGTCCCCACTTTCTCTCGACACTCTGTGGCCCACAGGGGTCACACTGCCCTCTCAGCAGCCTCTTGTCTTAGCAGTTCTGGCAAATTGGTCCTTCCACCATTGCCACAGCAGCCTCCCTAGTGCTGTGTGCGCTTTTCTCTGCCACAGGTCTCCTTGAGCTTAACTGCTGCAGTGACCACCTATGGCCACTAGGTGACACTGCAACACTATCTAGAGGTCCCCAGCAGCTTTTCTCCTCTATAGTTCATTTAGCGCCCTCTTGCTGAAAGGGGGAGGCTGCCATCCTATCAAATAGAGCAGGTGAGAAGGACTTTGACTTTCCCTTACTCTATGCAGCTTTCCATTCACCTCCATGTCTCTATTGCCAAATTGGAACCATCGAATGCAGCCACTAGATGGCGGTGCAGCACTGTTCCCAGCACAGGCAACTTTCCTAACGCTGCAGACCTCATCGCTCCCTCACTGAATGTTCTGTCCTTGCCCACAGCTGAGGTAACTCACGCTACTGCGGGCATCCAGAGGAGGTAACCAGTGGGGTTAGGGGGGCTATGCAATGCCAGTGCAGCCCTTTCTATTGTTTATGCCAATGCAAGATTTATTTTATTTACTTTTTTTTTCAACTTGTGAACTGCGGCCGTGTGACATTTCTATTCCATTACTTTTGCCCAGTTGGGGCTATCACACTAGAATTCCTCATAGGGCGGTGCAGCCACCTTCCACACAGGCTAGAGCCACCCCTCAGGTGCTGCTGTCCGTGCCTGTGTACACCACTTGAGGCAACCTCAGTCCGGACCACTCCACCTGCTCCCCAGCACGCCAGGCGGGTCTCTCCACTGTTGGGCACTGCCCCTGCAGACATCAGCCACACTTCTCTGGCAATTCTGTCGTTACGACCCTCTGATGCACATCATTCACAGTCAGTTACATTGGAAGGGCCCTTCCTTTCACCCTGCATCAGCTAACTTGAGCCACATTACTCAGGGAGCACATGTGGGCCCCAGTATACCTCCCTGGGCCAGGGCACACCCAAGGTGGGTACGGCCCTCTCCTTGTTGTCGGCACATCAGCGCCGTCCTCTGGCCCCTCACGGGCATCGAGTGGTACAGGTCGACAGCCTGCGGGCATCTCGTTCTTGGTACTTGTTGTAAAGTGTTTCCGTTGTAAATAATGGCACTATGCTGAGTATGGTAAGTGAAGATCTTTATTCTGTAGATACAAGTACAGAGGAGCGTCGGCCGGCGCTTCCGATCACTCTCTGCTCTTCACGCGCTCTGCCTCCGGCTGCGCGCGCAGCTTCTCACGTGTCCGCCGCACGTCACGCCTACGTGACGTGCAACAACTAGAATGCGTATGCTACATATCTCCCCCTTTTTATTAAACAAGAAAGAGTCACTTACAGTTCATTGTCCAATTCAAAATCTCGGTATCTGGAAGGTCTTACCACCTGCCTTCCACTCCTTGTGACCCTGACTGGGTTCTCCATTGACTCTTGACTCTGGGTCTCAGGGTTTACTGTCCCTTCGTTCTCAACTCTTCCTCCATGCATGCTTCTCTCCAGCCTGTCCCATTCCAATCCTTGACTTCCATTTTCTCCTTCTTCTCCACTTTCCGTTCCAGCTCTCTCTCCCACTTGCTGTTCCACGTCTGCTTGATTCTTCTCCCCTTCGGGGCCTCCCTTGTCTTCCCAGTCGGCGCTCTGTTGTTCCCAGCCCAAAACTTTATTGCACCTGGCCATGCGGTCTTGGGACCACACGTTCCCATCACTTAGTAAGGCAGCCCGATCATACACTTCTACCACTTGCAACGGCTTGCTGTACTTGCTTTCTCCCTTCTTCTGCAGGGTGGCCAATCTTACTCTTACCCACTCTCCTTGCTCCAGACCTGTGCCTTTGACATTCCTACGTTTGTTGTAGTGGTTGCTGTAAATTGTCTGTGCTTTCTCCAGGTTGGCCCGCACCACTGCGGGGGACCATTCACTGGTGATGAGCTTCTCCTTCCAAATTCTGTTGTCGTGGGTAAAGGGTTCACGTCCTCTCAGTATTTGGAATGGACTATACCCCGTTCCAGTAGGGGTTATTCTGTAGGCCCATACCATGTTCTCTAGCGCCTTCTCCCAGTTCTGTTCACTTGAGATGGCCGCTTGTATGGCTCCCATCACTACCCTGTTAAATCTCTCCACTAAACCGTTTCCGGCCGGATGGTAGATTGAGGTGTGTTTGACAGTGACGCCATTTCTGTGCATGAACTTGTTCCACTTTTCTGACGTGAACTGGGGCCCATTGTCACTCAAGATCGATTTAGGTATTCCTTCCCTCGTGAAAGTCTCAGACAGAAACTTAAGGATGTTCTCCGTGTCCATGGCTTCATCTACTCTCAATTCGGGCCACTTTGAATATCGGTCCATAAGCACACACACGTATTTCTGTGTGCCTTGGTCGTCTAGGACCGGTCCCAAAATGTCTATGGATAGTTCTTCCCACGGATTTGAAGGGGGGTCAAACTTTCCTATCGCTGGCCTCAATGGTTTTAATGTCTTGTCCGCCCGTTGACATTGGGGACACTCTCTGACATGCCTTTCAGCCCTTATGTCCATACCTGGCCACCAGTAATTTTGTTTGGCGCGTGCCTTGAGTTTCCCCTATGCCCAGGTGTCCCTCATGTAGCAAGTCCATCAGTTTTGAGGTGAGGGTCCTTGGGGGAATCACCTTTTCCCCTCTGTATATGAAGATCCCTCTGTCTCCTATCGACAGTTCTTCCCGCACTTCGAAGTACGGCTTGAGGGTTGCTCTTACGTTCCTTTCATCGGGCCATCCATGTGCTATGTACCCCTTCACTTCCTTTATGTCTGTGTCTTCTTCATATGACTCTGTCCATTCTTGTAGACTGATCAGTTTCTCTTGGTCCTCTATTAGAGCTACCAACTCCCCACTGCCGGCAGTGTCTTCCTCTCCTGGCTCCATGGCGGCTGCCCTGCTCAGATAGTCCGCTACTCGGTTCCGGCTCCCAGGAATGTACTCGACATCATACCTGAACTCGAGCAACTTTAGAGACATCTTGGATATCCGAGGGGTGGCACTGGCATGTCCACTCGATGTCAGCACCTTCACCAACGGTTTGTGGTCTGTTCTGAGTAGGAAGCGTGTTCCCCACAGAAATTGCCGGAATCTCATCATGGCCCATACAACCGCCAGCATTTCTTTCTCGATCACGCTGTATTTGCTCTCTGTATCTGTCAGTGCTCTGGATGCAAAGCTGATGGTCTCCATCTCCCCTCTGCCTCTGTCTTGCATGAGTACAGCACCCAGGCCTTTATCACTGGCATCTGTCGTCAGTATTGTGGTGCCTTGTGGGTCGTACCCCTTGAGGGGAACAGCTCCGGTAACATCTCTTTTGATCAATTCGAACTCCACTTGGGCTTCCGGTGTCCATTGGAACACTGTGCTGTCTCTGGTCAACAACCTCAAATGGTGGGTCTTGGAAGTGAAGTGTACCACGAACTTGCTGTAGTACTCCGCCATCCCCAGGAACGACCTGACCTCTTCCTTGTTCCTGGGCGGCGGTGCTTCAGCAATGGCTTTGACATTTTCCGTTTTGGGGGTAACGCCCTGTCGTCCGATCTCGTGACCTAGGTACGTCACCGACTGCAGTCCCAACCGACACTTCGACCACTCCGCTGTGAGACCTTTGTTCTCTAATGTTTTCAACACCTTTCCCAGCTTCTGGTCATGATCTTGCTGGTCTCGCCCCATCACCAAGATGTCATCCTGGAAATACTGGACATCCTTGCAGTCTCTGAACAGTTGGTGCATCATTTTCTGGAAAACAGCGGCTGCTGAGGCCAGCTCAAAAGGCATCCGACAAAATTGGTAACACCCAAACGGGGTGATGAAAGATGTGAGCCGTTTGCTGTCCGGGTGCAGTGCAATTTGGTGATAGGCCGAGGTCAAGTCGATAGTGGAGTACCACTGCACCCCCCTGGTCTTGGCCAGCATTTCCTCGATTCTGGGGAGGGGAAATTTCTCCACAACGATATTCTTATTCAGTTCTCTCAGGTCCACGCAGAGCCGGACCTTCCCATTTGGCTTCATTACGACCACCAGGGGCGCCAACCATTCTGCACATGTTATCGGCTCAATTATTCCTTTCTTTTCCAACTCTTGGAGTTCAGTTTGGTCTGCTTCTCTCACCGCAATCGGCACATTCCTCACCTTGTGGGCTACCGGAATGGCCCCTTCCTTGAGCACAATCCTGTGTTGGAAGTTTTCCATCCGTCCTACTGTGCCACCAAATACCTTTGGGTAGTTCTCCTTCCATTTGTTCATGTCCGGCCATTCTTCTTGCTCAGTTAGTAAAATCTGCTCTTTCCCTCCTGGATCCAGTTTAATTCCTAGGTCCCCCTGGTCTAGCCATCCCAGGACCGAGGGTCCCTTTTCTGCAATGTACAGCTTGCACCATGCTGACCGGCCCCTGAATTCAAACAGTAGGCGGCGGAACCCCAACATTGGAATGCGGTCCCCATTGTAAGTGACCGGTCTGATGTCTAGCTTTTCCAACTCCGGTCCCAACTTGGGTCTGAATGTTTCTTCCCATACTGCCTGTTGGATGATGGTGAAAGGGGATCCTGTGTCCGCCACCACGGTGATGGTGATTCCTCCCATTGACATGTCCAGGATAGGTTTTGTGGATTTCCTCCCTTCTATGCTCATCACTTGGTCGTATATGCACAGGACCGTGATCACCTCTTCTTCTGCTACTTCTTCCAGATCTTCTTCGCCTTGTTCAACACATTTCACAGTTTCCTTCGAATGTTTCTTCCTACACACCTTTTCATAGTGGCCCAGGATACCGCAGTGTAGGCACTTGGCTCTGAACGCAGGACATCTTCTGTCACGGGCATCGTGGGACCAGCTGCCGCATCTGTAGCACGATTTCTTGCTGTCACTCCCCGGTTGTTTCCCATGCCACCTGCTCGTTCCTTTGGCCGATGCGTCTTTTCCTCTTTGGTCCTTACGGTGGTCTCCTTCTTGTACCCTGGTGGAGTAGTGTGGCTCACTGGTTATAGGCGGCAGGCCTGAGAGCAGAAGTCAGCCCGGGACCAGGGTTCAATTCCCGACGCGGCAGGGTCGTGGACCTTGGTCAGCGGACTCGATAATTCTCGCTTCGGTGCTTACTCTAATCAGGTGTTACACTCGGCAACTCTGGGCATTAGCTTGCCTAATCTCCACAACGGCCCCACCAATTCCGGGGATGCCTGGCTCCACCTTGGGGACTCCCAGCAAGGGACCATCCCACAGGGAAAGCCAGGACGGGTTCCCCAGAGTTATACAGCGCCGGGACGCCCCGTTGCTGGGGCAGCTGTGCGCTTTACAAGTATACTACATTTACTACATACCCTGTTCACCATTGTCGGAGTGACCACATCTTTCTTGGTTGCTGCAGCACACCTTCTGGCAAGCTCGGCCCTTTTTACGATGACCATAACTTCTTTGAGCGTGGTGTCACCGCTCGCCCACAGCTTGTCTTGGACCTGTGTACTCGTAGTGTGCATCACGATCTGGTCCTTTATGAATTCATCCTCCCACAGCGCGTATTTACACGGGGCCGCTAATTTCCTTAAGGCCCCTACATATTCTTCTATGGTTTCTCCAGCCCGTTGTTTCCTTTGCTGGAAGTTGAACCTGTCCACAGACACACATATGGTGGGGCGGTACCTCTCATCCAGGTCTTCTACTGCATGGGCATATACATCCGTATCGGTGTCTTCCCTCTTCTTGGGCACCAGACTCTTGTAAATCCTGAGACCCTCTGGTCCCAGGTTCAGCAGCAAGATGCGTTTCTTCCTTTGGGGGGTGAACTTCTCTTCATTTTCGTCCTCCAGGACCCCAATGAAATTGTCAATATATTCCTTCCAATCCTCCCACTTCATCAGGGATTCACCAGGTTTCGGTAGGAATTGCACCGGTGCGATTGCATAGCCTGCCGGTGTGCTCATCTTCACCTCCCTGCTCTCTGTCGCTTTGACGGCCTTGCTGGTGGGGCTCCCTGGGGTGCTGTCTTTTACTTCTGTATCGGCGTCCTCCTGGGGACTCCTAGTGCCAGTCCCCCCTTCTTCCCCCTTGGCAGCCAGCGCTGTTCCTACCTTCCACTGTGTGATTGGATGGTATTTGCGGTGATCGGCCCTCTGTGGTGTGCAGTGCTGCCTCTCTGGCCACTGCGCCGCCCCTCTGGTTGCTGTGGCACTGCCACGCTCCTCTGCCTGTCTTTCTTGGTGGGTGCAGTCTTGCCCCCTTGTGTTCTCCACTCACTGGCCCAGTAGCGCCGCTCTGTGCTGTGTCCCCCGTGGCCTGGGGTCGCCTGCTGTGCTGCAGCCCACGTGGGGGTGATGGTTCGAATTTTTTTTTTTTTCTGTTGGGTGCCGGTGGAAGCCTCCCGTCCTCGTCGCCACTGTAAAGTGTTTCCGTTGTAAATAATGGCACTATGCTGAGTATGGTAAGTGAAGATCTTTATTCTGTAGATACAAGTACAGAGGAGCGCCGGCCGGCGCTTCCGATCACTCTCTGCTCTTCGCGCGCTCTGCCTCCGCCTGCGCGCGCAGCTTCTCACGTGTCCGTCGCACGTCACGCCTACGTGACGTGCAACAACTAGAATGCGTATGCTACACTTGTGAGGGCCCCTCAACCTGTTTCTGTTCCTGGTTGCTGGCAGCAGGCACAGGAGGTGCCCTAGACATGGGCTATAGTATCCCCCTCACCAAACTTCAGCACTGCTACACATGGGTCCGACCGACTCGTCGCCAATGTAAGGGTCAGGGCCCTAGGCCCCCATGCGTATGAAGTATTCACACAGACACAGTGGCATACATTCTGGAACTGGCTCAGGGCATGTGCGCCTGGCCCCTTTTATTGGCCGGATATCCTGACCGGTGAAACCTGTATTGAATGGGTGTGGGGTGAGTGTGGAAGCCAGCCCTCAAGGACTGGCTGGTGGAAGGACAGTATTTGGAAACACTAGAACGTGACCATACAGTCGCTACACCACCCTGATCAGCTCGCCACACCGCTCCAGCACTGTCAGAAAAATCATCATCCAGGGGATCCCACTTTAATGCCAGTGTATTTTTAAGAATACATGAGTCCCCAGGCACCCGAACGGTCAAGATTTTCACCATTGACACATGCGTTTAGTGGGAGCTCAAGCTCAGTCCGCCATGTTCGTTTGGAGTTAACCATTCCCTGACCTGCCCAAGTCTTTAGGGGAGATTTTTGAAACTGTAGGTACAGAGGCAGCTGCAGATGCAAAGAATGCACTGTGCCAATTGCAGAGCAGCTTTTAGCTGTTCCAAAAAATAACTTTTCTCCACACCAGTGGGCAAAGCAAGGGAAAGAGCTTGACAACCCTCTGGCACCCCTGGGCAAGGTAGAGAGAAAAAGTACCACCCATACTTAGGCAGGGGTGCAAGTTTTCAATAGCCATCCTCAACCTAATTAAATGAGGGCAAAGGAGGCCTAGGGCAGGTAACAAGCTGCCTCAGCAGCCTCTTCACCTCGCATGTTACAAGAGCTAAATTTCTAAAAAAAAAACACTGAAATTAACTAAAGAAAAACTTATGTTACAAGAGAGTTATGGCAGAAATGTGTGTACCAGTGGTCACAATGAAAAATATAAAAGGACACGAAGCTCATTGTTGCTGGGATTCTGTACATACACAGAACTATGCGCAGGATTATGGGACCTCGGTTTATAGGGCTAAGCCTTCTCATCACCTTAAAACCCACGAGCCCAGGACTGACTAGCTATAGTGGCTCATTCGCTCTCCTACACACTCATGAAGAAGCAAATGATTAGACACCCCTGAACACAACACTCCTGGATCTCTCAGGAATCGCGGTAACAAGACACCCCTTTTCGCTCACACTCTCGTACCTGTCCACAAAAACAACTGACTGAAACATGGATATAGTTTAAAATGTTTATTTTAACTATTGAGCTCTGAAATGCAGTATGCAAGCCACAACCAGCAGAAAAATGCATACAACTAATACAGTTAGCATTGCAGCTAGGCCATGTATCATAAAGGGAGAGGTCATCATATAAACACAGTGGAGAAAGGACTATAAAGCCTAACCACCCTCCCCTTGGTAAGAAGAAGTATTATTATATGACAGAAGATCTCTGGGCTTTGTCAGCTGACCCCATACCTTAGTGCCTAGATGGTATATCTACATCATAGGTATCGCATAGCTCTTCACCCTGGAAAGGTCCCTCTCCAAGTGTGTGTTACCTAAACATGCATCTCCATAATATCAAAGCATGAGTTTCCTGCAGCAGCTGTATTAGCATGTTTTGTCTAAGTGCTAGGGACTGACCGGAACAGAATAACAAGGGGCATTGTTTATCGACCTTGCTCACAGTGTTCAGACTAAACTCCAGGAACAGGCAGAGAACGAACAAAGCAGCCGGTTCTCATGTGAAAGGCATAAACAGAGTCTTGCAAAGATAAAGCCATGTAGTAACGTACGCAAAAGCTTCCATCATGGCTGAGGAGCTCATGCTAACTTAGCGATGTCAACAATGTCCCTATCAGCCAGATGACATTATAAATCCTGACAATATTTTAACTTTATTTGCTAACTCTGGCATCCTCAGTCAACATTAAGTTTCATCAATGCCATAAAGTTTCCAACATCAAGCATCTTGACACATATCCAGAACCACATTACATAATGTACAATATCACTAATTTATAACATACAGGAACTCATCCACATGCTTATTTGATAACTCATTCACATCTTGTGTCCACCTTCCATATGTGATGTATTGGACTTCGGTAATAGTGTAAATTTATCTGCACTCTGCCATCTTAACTCACTCCTAACCTTGGAAGCAGGAAATATCTTGTCCAGCTCACTGGGCCTAGGCCAAGCCAGCTTCAGCAGTGAGGCCTGGCAAAAGCAACAACTTAACAACAAAGTGGCCAAACATACGAAAGAGGCTGTACACCTTATACAAAAACATATAGGCTACCTGCCCATGCCAATACATTATGTTCTGTTCTAGTGGAGACAAAAGATCTTGGACAACAGCACCAGGTGTGTCAGAGTGTTGTGGAAGCCTATACACAAACAAGCGTGCTAGCGCCACGATGGGTGGGATGGTTGCCATGAAACTGTGGCACCCCTGAAAAAAAATACATTATTTCGGGTCGGTTCCTCTATAGTGAAGTTAGAGCTAAGTTTAATTCTGAGTGGACAGTTGGTTACAAACGAATTGCCCACGAATGAAAAAGAGCTAAACCGCATCGTATATGGGTAAGGTGAGGCCCTTTAAACCAGCAAGTACTGTCATGTACGTTCAGTAAAACAATTTTTTTTTAATTAGTGTTGTATTCATTAAAAACAGCAACAGTACATTACAAACAATCACCGCTGCCCACCTTGTCACATGTACTTTGCTTAGTAGGGTTTTCGCATTTACAACAATGGCCTACAGTCAGTTCTGAAGCACAGTGTTGCGTATCCTTTTTCGGGCTCTCTTTCTCTTAAGTAGGCCGTCAGAGGGGCCCATATACCTTTCGGTTTGGACGCATTTGGGAGTTCTTCTGCATATTGGGCCAGGGTCTCTTTAAAGAAGACCAAGTCCTTAACTCACTGTTCCAGTTGATCTCCTTCCCCTGTTCCCCCCCACACGCCTCTTGGCCATTAGTAACGTTATTGCTGTAAACTTGTACAGGCCTCCATTCAAGTTGGGGAGTAATCCTTGCAATCAGGTGTGTGGACTGCAATGTATCATATTACCAATCACTTTGTTTAAATTTCTTACCACTTCCTACCAAAAGGATGTATTCCTATCACAGTCCCATGCTAGGGGCATAAAGTCAGTCCACTCTTTCCCACATCCACGACACAGATCATTGTCCGTAAAGCCATATCTATGTAGCCTTATAGGCGTGTAGTACACTTGCTGTATGTATTTAAAGTGTATAATGCGGAGATTACAATTAGATGTTAGCATCTCTGTCTGGCTGCAACATTTCACCCATTCCTCCTGTGTAAGCTGAGGATGTAACTGTGTGTTCCAGCCTTCTAGAGCTCGACTGGAGGTATTTTTAGGTCTCGGCTAGAAGCGAGCGAAGCTCGCTCTCGCCAAAGACCTATAGTTAGCGTGTCAGCTTTCTAGGAGGACAGCACTGGCCGCGCGCGGCGATTTGTTAAGGTCACGCGCACGAGAACGCGCTCGCGGCCAGGTGCTGTCCTCCTCGAAAGCTGCCTCCCTTCCCCGTGCAGGGCGGGTCGCCGCGCTGCCTGCGGCGACCCGGAAGCATTGCCGGCCAAACCGGAAGTCGGAGCCAGATTACCCTGCGCTGCAGTCCGACACAGACTGGGGCTTCACACCGCCCTCAGAGTCTCTGAGGCTGAGAGGCAAGGCGAGGATGAGGTGCTGCTGCCGCCACTTTTCTCTGCCATGGGGGAAAGTGTCCGTTCCATGCTGCCCAGGGGTGTCGGGTGTGCCGCCGACAGTACGGGCGGCTGGACATGGCACTACCTGGGCCAGGTCAGCTCCCGTCCAGGAGCTAAGGTGTTGGACTCCTGTCCCTCCTTCACCTCCAGACTCCTCAGCGGGCTGTGCAGGCAGTATAAATGCAAGAGGTCATAGTTATTATTACATGCTAAGCTGGCTGTGTGGAAACACGAGTTCCCTCTAGCAGCAAGGCTGGGCTTTCCCTGGTCGGTGATGGCTCGGTTCTGAGGCATGGTGCTGTGAACACATGGAAGCTATGGCTGCGGAGGAAGTTCTGTACGGTTAATTGACTCCCCGTAGAAACATGTAGCACAGGGCAGGGACTCAAAAAAAAAAAACGGATCGTCTCTGGACATTCTCCTGTCAATGAGGTTTCCGAAAGCCAGGGCGTAAGTAGCTGCCTGATAGTTTTTCTCTCTATGCATGTTTTAAGCACAGCCATGTGCACCAGCTTAGCACGGATATACCAGGATGTATTTCTGCATTTTATAGATATGTTAGTGAATGGGCTGGTACAATGATTGTAACCATACTGCCTCTGGAATGGCACCGCTATTGTTGTCTGTGATGTGCACTAATGGGTGTCTCGGTCACTTGTATGTATAAACATAGACTGGTGTTTATTGCTTGTATGTATGATGCGTGTTCTGGGTTAGAGCCACATTCGAATCACAGGAACAGCACCACTAGGTGAGTGCAGAGTAGTGAGTAGTGAGTGCAGAGTAGTGAGTGCAGAGTAGTGAGTAGTGAGTGCAGAGTAGTGAGTGCAGAGTGAGTGTGCAGAGTGAGTGTGCAGAGTGAGTGTGCAGAGTGCGAGTGCAAAGTGCAGAGTGTGAAGTGTGTGTGTGTAGGATGAGCAGTGTGTGAGCGTGCAGGGTTTACAGTCTGTGAGCGTGTAGGGTGAGCAGTCTGTGAGCGTGTAGGGTGAGCAGTGTGTGAGCGTGCAGGGTGAACAATGTGTGAGCGTGCAGGGTGAACAGTTTGTGAGTGTGCAAGGTGAACAGTTTGTGAGTGTGCAGGGTGAACAGTTTGTGAGTGTGCAGGCTGAACAATTCCAATCCAAACCACATTACACACCACATGCATACACTCCATAATACATGGCTAAAAGACATTGCCATTTACAATGCCATTAGCTCTAACTCAAATAAATCCGAGACCTATTGCATTTCCAATGCTTGTTTTTCTTCTTGTGCAGTCTGGTATAGTTTAGTGACTAGTCTACCTTGCATAGGGGCCGCTAGCAGTGCCTGTAGTGCATTTAGTGTTGGGGGTTTCTGCAGATACATTGGGTATTTCTCCCTCAGAAACGCTCTAAGCCTGTGATATAGAATAGTAAGTAGTGGTGTTCTGTTTTGTATGTATTATAGGTCCTCAAGGATTATAAACTGGCCTCTGGGAACATATCAGTCATCCTCCCCATACCCACCAGTCTCAGCACATTTATAGCTCTCCGTTCCTGCAGCACAGAGACAGCCGGGTGATACTCAATCAGGTGCAAGGAAGCATATAGTGGCAGCTTCCCTGCCCTTCTCCCCAGGGACTGCCATGCTGAGGTTGTACATTGTATTGTATTGATTTCTGTGCGTGTATACCCATTTTGTGATGCAGCAGCACATTACGTAACGGAATAGGACATTACCTCCACGTCAGCCCTCCCCGTCCTAACTACATGAGCATAGCTCCTTCCACCAGAAACTCCCAAGCATCGTCTTCCTCCACCGCTAAGTGTGGCGTATGCATGTGTGGATTGTACCAAACATGGGCAAAGTGCGCCTGGGCTCATAGATAGTACAAGTCGAGATCCGGTACTCCAAATCCTTCCCTTTTGTAAGTCATAGTGAGGGTTTCCAACTTAACTATCAGCTGCCTCCCTGCCCAGATTAGTCCCAGTAGTTGTGCACGTATATTTGTGAAGAGTACGCTAGTCAGGATAATGGGAATATTTGTAAACACGTAAAGGAAACACAGGAGTATTATCATTTGTATCAGCTCTATCTTGTCTGACATCGATAGTGGCATTTTTATCCATCTTTCAACTCTGTTTTCTAATTTGGTTAGCGCCCTACCGCAATTTTCCCGTATAACTTGATATGGGTTTCTGTGTAAGTATACACCTAGATATTTCCCAGGGTGTGTTGACCATTCCAGTGGGTATTCAAGCTCATACGGCAATGTGCATTCCATGAGTGGCATGACAATTGACTTTTCCCAGTTAATGCTGAGCCCCGAGAACTACTCAAATGAACATATTCGCATTGGATTCTTTCCAGGTATGTTTTGGGTTTTCATACAAATAGTACTATATCGTCTGCATACAAAGATGTTAAGCGGCCTCTGCCTGAATCAAAACGCAGAGTTTCGGTGTCTCTGCTTTATGCTACATGCCAGTGGTCTATCATTAAGGAAAACAGTAACTAAGACATTGGGCAGCCCTGCCTTGTACCTCTGTTTATATCCATCGGTTCTGATGTGTGCCCCTCTATTTGTAGTCTTGCTGTTGTAGATCTGTATAAAAGGACTACCCATTTCAGGAAATCACCAGGGATTCCCATTCCTTGAAGTTTCTGGACCATATAGCTCCACTCTATGGAGGCAAACGATTTAGCAGCATCCAGCATGACGGCTGCCACTTTTAGCTCTGGGTTCAGCTGGTGAAACAGTGTCAAGAGTGTACCGAGGTTGTGGGCAGTAGACCTGGTTGGAATAAATCCTGACTGGTCTGGGAGTACCATCAGTGTCATAATGGGTTGCAGTCTGTTGGCTAGGATATGGGCCAATATTTTGGAATCCGTGTAGATAAGGGATAACGCCCTGTAAGAATCGCATCTCGTTGAGGGTTTGTCTTGTTTGAGAAAGGTTATTATCAAGGCTTGATGTAATGTCGCCGGGAGGGTACCCTTTTCATACGCTTCTCTATACATTTCCAGCATATGCAGTGCCAGTAAATCCACAAATGTTTTATAAAACTCGCCACTTAGTCCATTTGCCCTGATTTGCCATTCGGTAGTGACCTTATCACCTCTTTTAACTCTGCTTCATCGATAAGTTGACTTAAATACTCCCTCTGTCCCTCAGACAACTTTGGGAGCACTATATGAGATAAGTAGCTATCCAACTCCTCTGGTTGGACCTGCCTATGGGAGGAGCAGAGGCCTCAATAAAACTCTTGAATTGAGAGAGTATCCCTCCTGGGTCATAATAGTTCTTTCCTTCTGCATCCGTGAGATGTGGTGGGCTGGCGGCTTTTATTACTAGCTATTTTAGTTACTAGGCTGTGGTCCGGCCACCTGCCCTCACCGTATGCCCTTGCTACATGCCTTTTTGATAGGTAACGTGCTTCTGTTTGTGCTAGCTCATTGTCTTCTGTTATACGTTCTCTTTTATCTGCCAACGTGGCCTGAGTCGGCTTTGTTTCCTATTCTTCCTCTAGGTACAACATGGTCTGTTCTGTTTGGTGCATCTGTGTACGGAGGTCTTTCAGAATACCCACCTTTGTACTAATACATACCCCTCTTGTAGTGACTTTGAATGCCTTCCATATCTTAGCGGAGTCGTTGAGTGTAAAATAGTCTGTGATGGCTCCACCAATGGCTACCTTAAAGATTGGCTCGAGCAACGCCTCAACTCTGATTCTCCATGTGCATTGTCCTGGGGTGAATTCTGGGATCTGCAGTGGACCGGGTTGAGATCTGACAGCGGCCTTTGCAACCCAGACATTTGAGCCAGTGGTCACCAGCCAGAAGTCCAACCTAGACTAGGACCCATATATTGGTGAGGCGTGCCTACCTTCCAGACGGTAGGGGTAACGGATCCTCCAGGGATCCACCAACTCCATCTCCTCCATGCACTCTCTTATAACTCTTGCTGCCCTAGGATTTTGTCCCCCGTGATGGCTTGACTTATTCTTTCCTCAGTCTATATGTGTGTTCCGATCCCTTACCCATATTATCTCTGACTGTGGAAGTGGGTGCTAGTCACTAAGCATATCTGTGTAGAAGGCCGGGTCATCCACATTTGGCCCGTACACATTGACCAATGTTATTATCGCACCACGCAGACTATCTTACATATGGCATATCTCCCAGATGTGTCTGTGGTGGTGTTATATAACCTTGAACGGCGCTCCCTGTCTTACGAGTGTTAGTACCCCTGTAAGTACGGGAAATACGAGCATGCAAGTTGTGTACCCGCCCAGTGTGCACCCACCCTCGACTTTGTGTTTTTGTTAAATAAGTTTCTTGAAGAAGCTCTATTTGTATATTTTGTCTGGCGATGTAGGTGAGTATGTGCCATATTTTCTTGGGATTGTTCAACCCTTGGACATTCCACATCACACATAATCAATCAATCAATCATGCCATTTGTATAGCGCACTACTCACCCGGGAGGGTCTCAAGGCGCTTGGGGGGAGGGGTATGCTACTGCTCGAACAGCCAGGTCTTGAGTTGTTTCCTGAAGGCGAGATGGTCCTGGGTCAGCCGAAGGTTGATGGGGAGGGAGTTCCAAGTCTTGGCAGCCAGGTAAGAGAAGGATCTTCCTCCGGCGGTGGCTCTTCGGATGCGTTTTACAGCTGCGAGGGCGAGGCTGGTGGACCGTAGCTGGCGGGTGGGCATGTAGAAGGTCAGGCGGTCGTTGAGGTACTTGGGGCCCAGGTCGTGGAGAGACTTGTGTGCGTGGTTGAGGAGCCGGAACGTGATCCTCTTGTCGACGGGGAGCCAGTGCAGGTTCCTCAGGTGGCTGGAGATGTGGCTGCGTCGGGGGACATCCAGGATGAGTCGGGCGGAGGCGTTCTGGATGCGCTGGAGTCTTTTCTGTAGCTTGGCTGTGGTTCCGGCGTAGAGGGCGTTTCCGTAGTCCAGTCGGCTGGTGACGAGTGCCTGGGTGACAGTCTTCCTGGTCTCGGTCGGGATCCAGCGGAAGATCTTGCGAAGCATACGCAGGGTGTTGAAGCACGATGAGGAGACGGCGTTGACTTGTCTGGTCATCGAGAGGGAGGGGTCCAGGATGAAGCCCAGGTTGCGTACGTGGTCGGTTGGCTTGGGTGCGGTGCCCAGGGCTGGGGGCCACCAGGAGTCGTCCCAGGCGGAGGGCGAAGATCCCAGGATGAGGACTTCCGTCTTGTCCGAGTTCAGTTTCAGGCGGCTGTCCTTCATCCACTCGGCGACGTCTTTCATCCCTTCGTGTAGGCAGGTTCTGGCGGTGTCGGGGTCTCTGGTGAGGGAGAGGATCAGCTGGGTGTCGTCGGCGTAAGAGATGATGTTGAGGTTGTGCTGGCGTGCGATGGCTGCGAGAGGTTTCATGTAGATGTTGAAGAGGGTGGGGCTGAGTGAAGATCCTTGCGGGACGCCGCAGATGACTTCGGTGGCCTCGGAGCGAAACGGGGGGAGGCGGACTCTTTGTGTTCTTCCGGCGAGGAACGAGATGATCCACTCCAGTGCCTTCTCTTGGATACCGATGTTGCTGAGGCACTGGACTAGGGTGCGGTGGCAGACCGTGTCGAACGCAGCAGAGAGGTCCAGGAGGATGAGGGCCATTGTTTCCCCCTTGTCGAGCAGGGTCCGGATGTCGTCGGTGGCTGCGATGAGGGCGGTCTCGGTGCTGTGGTTGGCTCTAAAGCCGGACTGCGACGGGTCGAGGGATCCGTTCGTCTCGAGGAAGGCGGTCAGCTGTCTGTTGACGATCTTCTCGATGACTTTAGCAGGAAAAGGGAGGAGCGAGATGGGGCGGAAGTTTTTGAGATCGGTGGGGTCCGCTGTAGGTTTCTTCAGGAGGGCGCTGATCTCGGCGTGCTTCCAGCTCTCCGGGAAGGTGGCGGTGTTGAAGGAGGCGTTGATGATGTTCCGGAGTTGGGGTGCGATGGAGGAGTCGGCCTTGTTGAAGACGTGGTGTGGGCCGGGGTCGGTCGGTGATCCGGAGTGGATGGTGTTCATCGTGCGGGCTGTGTCTTCGGTGGTCACCGTGGTCCAGGTGCGAAGGGTGGCGGTGGGGGGCGTTGGTTCGACGGTTGGGTGCGTGGGTGGGGCGCCGAAGCTGTTGTGGATGTCGGCGATCTTGCGGTGGAAGAACGAGGCGAGGGAGTCGCAGAGGTCTTGTGACGGAGTGATGTCGTTGGTGCCGGTGCTGGGGTTGGAGAACGCCTTGACGATAGTGAAGAGCTCTTTGCTGTCATGGGCGTTGTTGTCCAGTCGCTCCTTCAGGGATTTCTTCTTGGTGGTGCGGATGAGCTGGTGGTGCTTGCGGGTAGCGTGTTTGAGGGCGGTCATGTTGTCGGGGGTCCGGTCGAGGAGCCAGGCTTTCTCGAGGGTGCGGCAGGTCTTCTTGGAGTCCTTGAGGTCGTCGGTGAACCAGGATGCCTTCTTGCTTCTGGGTCTGCTGGGAGGGTTCTTTAGTGGCGCGAGGTCGTCGGCGCAGGCGGTCAGCCACTGTGTGAAGTTGCGGGCTGCTTCGTTGGGGTCCGTTGTGTTGGCGGGTGGGCTCATACTACTTTAATCTTGCATGAGTTACCTGCTAGGGCCATCTAACCTGTATGTTATCTTCCATAGCAGGCATGTTACCTCTTGCCTGTACCCTCTGTATACCTTCTGTGTGCTGCGGTGATATAAACAATAAACCTGCTTTTCCATCTTGACAGTCTTTTGTCGCACCTCTTCTCCTCTTGCTTTTAGGTCTACTGCGCCCGACGCTACACTCCGCTCTGGCGTTATGTGTCACTTATGCTGGTGTTTTGTCTGCACCAGGGTAGCCACGGTTGACTGCGTAGGCCAGTGACTAGCCTATTGCCTCTATGCTTCAAACTGCCCACTGGAACTCCGACACAATGTTCAGGTTCTTTTTTACTCGCGGGTCCAGTGAAGCCCTGCTACAGCCGGAAACGCGTTGTTGCTGCATTGATTTACCAAGAGGCCGTCGCTTATGTACATTGCTACGTGCCACTCTCGGGGCTGGCCTGCTGCTTTTATCTTATTAGTGCCCCCGGCCGCACCGTATTTACCCTTGGGCAGCTTCCACCGCACACTGATGCTGGCCACTCTGCGATGGGCCGGTCGGCCACCCTCACTATTGGCCCCTCCTACCACTCAGGTCGTTTATTGCTCCTACTGGGCATTACCACTCGCTCCACGATGTCGGGTCCGATGTCTGGCTCGCTGCTCGTACCCACCGCAGCTAGGGCCTTCTCCTGCTTAGTCGCTGAGCTGCCTCGCTGAACATGGCACGGCCTGTGCTGCCAACCCACAGGTTGCACTTCAGGACCTGGCCTGCCTCCACTCTCTCACAGAGCGCATAGCTTCTGGAGCTACAGCTCGTTGTTCCTGTGCAGACTCAGCAGAATTTGTTGTTTTCCAGGAGCCTTTCCCGGCTTCCACCTTGCATATGCCGTTTTTCCGTGATTTGTAGCAGAGATGAACGGATTATGGTCGGATGTTCTTGCCTGGCCGGCAGAGCAGCACTAATGTGTGGCAATTTTGCCTTGGGCTCTCTAGCGCCCCCCCACCCCCCACGTTTAGCAAACATACATGTGAACATACCAATCCAACCATTGTGAACTGGATGTGGATTTATAACATTAAGACTGCGAAATAACATTTTGATATTTGAACGGACCCAAATACTAATCACACACATTAATTTAATGACCCTGCAAATAGGATTTCTGGACTCACAAGCGTGGTCTCAAAAAGTTCACTAATTAACACACAAAATAAAATTGCCTACCTAATATCGAAAATACAAATGTAGATACCATTTTTAAAAGAAAACACAGTCACAAAAATATTCCAGAATTTTTTTTAATCTGTCTTTTAAAAACAAAAAAAAAGAAATAGTATTGGTCCCTTGCCACATTGGCTTCTTCTTTGTAGGAACATGTGCTTGGTGTGCGAGTGCAAGAGACTTGAGCTCCATGACGGCAGTGTTGCTGTTTCAACAACAGAGGAAATTTACATTTGTCTTGCAACAATAAAATAATTAACATGGAAACGCGATGACTAAATGTTTTCTTCTGAATTCCATTTGTGGTTTAGTTTTTTTTTCTATACCTGACTTGTTAAGCTACGTGTGATCCAGTCTGTTTTATATACCACACCTTTGACCAAACCTACAGTTTTTCTAATTTTCTGTAACAGTAGCAGCTGAGCAAATGCAGAGCTCTGCGCTACCTAAATATCGTCTTTAGCATTGTCCTTATTTTGGTTAATGTTCGTGAATAGCTAACCATCACCAGCAGAGCCAAGAAGATTTTACAGTTCCTCAGAAACCTCTTTAGCTGATGTAACTTACTATTTACTTATCTCAAGTAAATCTTTACAGTCTTTGCACACAGCTGTTAGAGGCCTCTTCATATAATTTGTTCACAACTGGCTCTACCATACAGTCAATGTTTAGGTCTTATACTGGTGAACTTGCCAGTAACAGTATTTTTCAATAGAATTACATTTACCCACCACCACTAAAGTCATCCCCAGAAAAAAAGACATTAAATATACCCACATCATTGCATTAGTCCATTTCTATAATATCTTTAGGGCACTGAAGGATTCTTAAAGGCCTACATCATGAAGATATCTCAGGACAATATATGGAATACACAACCGGATGAACTAACAGCAGCTTCCAAGATGGGGAGACAGTTCATACTTAAGAAAAAATGGTTCCTAAAACACATAAAAGCATTCAAGACTAGCTGGGAAGAATTATTTTAACTGTTTAAAGTACCAATAGAATGGTGCAGCAGTTACCAAGATGGAAAGAAAAAAATAGCACGATGACAAAGTATTAGAAAATGACTTACAGGAAGAGACTGGCTCGAGGAAAGACATGAATTCCAACACAATGGTGTTCTAGGGAAAGTTACTTTTACAATGCTCTTGGTACTATTAGTTCTAGCTGTCTCTCCTTCAAAGCTTGTAATGAATAGGTGCAATGGGAAGCAGGGTTAAAAAGATTCTCTAAAGGATGCTTTCACTTTAAACCTGCACAGATTGACTGCACAACTGTGTGCAAGCATCCCCCTTCAATTGCTCCTGGTGGTGCCCCCGCCAACTGATCCAACATAGCCGCAACTGATTTTCCATAATGTATATTGAAGAACAACAAGGGTCTAGAGGGGATGGTAGGTCAACTGGCCCACAACATATTGTCTATAGTCGCAGAAAGGCTTTTAGCACACTTAGTTTCACAGTAGAAGTGGTCTTCGTTTTCTAATAGAGAACAGTCAGATTCACAAAAAAAGTATTTTTTTCAAAAGGCTTATGTTTAATGGAAGCCACAACTATGATACAACCTTAATGACGACTGTGATCACAGATAAAATAAAAGTTTTGTAGGAGACCTCAAAATAATTGCATTTAATGGCTACAGTCATCTGGCTTGACAAGGTAACCACATTAGTCGATTGTGGAGAGGTAGGGGGAAATACATTATTATCCCTAAGCCCACTACAGAAGAAGAAAACTACAAAGTATCCTTAACTTAAACCAAAGACAACATCAACAATTCTTACTTTTGCACTTCACTCTAACTTATGTTTCTTCTGAAATACATGGATGAGTGAATGCCAAATTCCAATAAAGTTAGCTTCAAAAACCAGAAGGGAAGGGTTGATAACCAACACTTGTGATGAACACGAGGATTAGTACCTTGCATTGAATATGACTTTGTGTTCACAACAGAAATACAATCTTCAGAAAGGTCTGGGTCAGATAAATGTTCTTGAAGTATCTTAATATTTGAAAGATTGTATGTGCAGTCTAATGACAAAGCATTACTTTGGGAGTTCTGCCCAACTCTCAAACCTGAAAGCCATCCAGATGAACTGATAGTGGTTGGATTGGTATGTTCCAATGATCTTGATTTGGGGAAGCTCCCAAGTTTGAAAAAACTGAGATTTAGCATTCAGCAACAGAGCTTCAAGTTCTTTCTAAATATCTGGTTTATTGTCCTTCATTTCTTTTGGATGCACTCAAAGAATGTTTATTGTAAAAGTCCAGTGACAAGAAGTAAATAATTTCTGACCCAGGAAAATTTTCTTAAGCTAGATTAGGATGATGTGTAAATTTCTTAGCCTGAATAGTCCCAAGTTCATACCTTTACTGATGTGGGTAGTCAGCTCCACAGCTGCACTCATGCACCACACCTTACCCAGGCTGCTGTAGCAGACCTATGGTGCCATTTTGGAAGGCTTCCCAGGGGTGGTATAATACATGCTTCAGCCCCTGGTAGGCCTCTGGGTTACATATGCACTTAGTACCTAAGGTACCATATACTAGGGACTCACAAGGGTAACCCAGTAACCAATCTGGAGTGTACCTAAAGTACATGCCATCAATTTAGAGAGGAAGCAGCTAGGCTGGGGTCCTGAATAGCAGGGCCCCAGCCAGGCTAAAGTCGAAAAACAGTGAAACACCTGCAACAAGTGGGGGTAACCATAGTAAGCAGATCCTACTCTCCTACAACTGATATTTATTGAATAGGCAGCCAGAAAAAATATAATTCTATAGAAGTTGTGTCTGGATTTACCTTAGAGATGGGAAAATCACAAATGGCATAAGATCTGTCATTTGGACGGCCAGTGCTTGATCCCAATTGAAAGCCAAATGCAGGAATTACATGAGTGCAATGGGTGGACCCAGTGACTCTTTGGATTGGCTGAGCTGTTGTGATGGAAGTCAAGAAATAGAGGACTGGCCTTTCTAAACTGAATACTTTTTTGGGAAGAAGGAATTCTAAGGCCCAAGAAATCAAAGCTTTCCTCCTATGAAATGTATTATTTTAAATAAACCTGTTTGGATTCTGACTAATGGCCACGTACCTAAGGCAAAAAACTCATTGGAGGTCAAATAAAGTCTCAAACGTTCTTGAGATGGTGAAGGAGGGTATTCAGTCAACACGCAAGCTACTGGGACAATAGGAGCAGACTCTTTGAAAGTGAAGATAGAAGTCCTAGTTGAAAGACCTTTTGTGAAAACACTTGGACTACTGAATGGTGACCTCCTATTGTAAATCACAAGAGGTTGCAATGATGTTTTCTTAAATTAACACAAAAGCAGGTGATACAAAGACGGTTGTTCGAAAATGAAAAAAAACTATGATGAAGAAACCCATGATGATGGAATCCACTACAGTGAAAATAAAATGAAGAAAACAGAACATGACTAACTTTATTTTCAGTATGAATGAAGTAAATCCATTAAGTTATGACATTTTTTCCATTATTAACTATTCAAAAATTGAAGGCTTATCTATGGTGGTAGGATATTGGTTAGGGTTGAGCCTAGGAATAGAGTTAGTGGTGTGGTTAGAACTTGGGTTAGACCTCGTAGGGGGATAATTTTAAACTAGATATGGTATTAGCGCCTTGGTTGATGTTAGAGATCGGCTAAATGATAGGGTTGTTCTAAGGGATTTTCTTCTCTCTGGTATTCATTAAAAGGGTTTCTTTATAGCTGTTAATCTAACATAAAATGCATTGTTCATCCGAACAGGGTCTTCCTATTCACTTCATAAGTGTATCTTTCCATTATTGCATTCATTATTAAAGGAGACATCTCATGAATGTTGTCACAATAGACCTCAAAAACCCAACCGGCATCGAACAAATGAACATTATGGAATGACATTTGTTGTTTCTTTTCTCTGTACTAAAAGCTCCCATTACGTCCAGTTCATGCTCTGCACGCCTATCAAACTGCAAGAACTGCCAAATAGAAACAACTACAACCAGAAACTGGCTCAGGTGGTTAAGGATGAAGAGTGGATAAAGCCTTCCTAATCTCAGGGTGATGAATTAAGAGTCAGAGGTAGACCTTTGTCCCCTCGGGTCTGTTTGCATACACTTACGAGAAGTGTTTTGTCTCAAATGGGAAATTTGGGAAAAGTGTCTGGAATTTGGTGAGGATCAAGTAAGGAGATGGAGCACCCCTCTTGAATGAAGAGCCTAAGAATTCTGGTTCATTTTTACCACTGATTCAGAATACAAAATGCACCCCTCTTGAATGAAGAGCCTAATAATGCTGGTTCATTTGTACCACTGATTCAGAATACAAAATGCCTGCCACTGGATCTTATCTACTTGATAACCATCAGACAGAGCCAACATACCCTCAAAAAAAGTAATACTTCCTTTTTAGTGGAGCCCAGAGCTGTTGAAAAAAGAAATAGACTTTAGCTTTGGGTTTTTACCTTGGCAGTTGTCTAGCATTGTATGATTTGAAAGCTAGTTAATGTTGGTACAATGAAGATTTGTACGGGCCCTCAGAAAATGCACCAAAGCCCTTGGATATCAAAGCACCACATGTAAATCCTTTTAAAGCTTGACCTGTAGTCACAGTCCGCATTTTACACTGAAAAAGAGAATCTTATGTTGAATATCTTATTAAGCCCTGAAGATTGAAGGCATGCACTACAAATAGTTGCATCCACTGTTCACCATGTGGTATGAGTCAAATCCTCATTTACATGTAGGTGTCAAAACGGACTTGAATTCCAAAATGCAATTTTAGCTTCATTTTGGATGTGCATATCCAGCACATTTAGCTAAACAGATGCAGTTTTAAAGATCTTAAGTCATTAAAAGCGACTGCGTTAGTCTGAATGTGTGTGCAATGTTATACCTTGCGATTCCCAAGCTATAATGTCTTTCTCCAGGGGGGCATAGGGCATAAGGTGTGCAATGACTTGCAGTACGTCATGAAGCAGTAACTACTTCAGATTCTCAGAAGGTTTGTGTGTCATCATCAAGGGCTCAATCCAAGATGTATGCATTTATTGCCCACAGACTTGGAAATGAAAGCTAAGTATTGGTTCTGTACTTGCGTAATAGGATAGCTTAAGCACAAAATATTAAAATATGTGTGACCCAAAAAAATCTTTGCATGTTTGGACGTTGCCATCCATGAGAAAATGGCAGATTAGACTGGTTTAGCTAGAAGAATCAAATACAAGACCTCCATAGGTGCAACTCAGCCGCAGATTTCCTCCTTTTACTCCCGTTCCAGCATCCCTTGTCGGAACAAATTAAAAAACAAATCTGCAGAAGAGGATGTTTCAACATGAAGCGGCTATTTCTTCAACTGCAAAACACTTAAAGGAAATACATTGAAGCATAACAATACCTTTAACTACTGAAAGAAACAGGTTGACCACAGAACGACTAATGTCCTCTTACATAACCATGCTAGTATACGGTGAAACGCTACAGGGCCTATCTAACGATTTCTCCGCAAACTGGGCCAAGTACAACCTTTTCCGTGCTTGACTCTCAAGGACACTAGGGCAAGTAGTCAAACACTTCTCAGGAAAGTAGTGGGGGGCAAGAGCTCAGAACTTAACACTCAACCAAAAGGACATAATAACAAAATGTCCGGCCCAGAGCTAATCTTTATGAAAGAACTTTAATCACAGAGAATAAAATACTACACGATGAATGGGAAAGACATACAGGATTGAAACTGTGCTGCAATAGACCAGGGTTCTCCAAAGTCGGTCTTGGGCCGGATCCATGCCAGATTTTTAGCATATCCCCATTTAGATAAATGTAGTTAACTTCACAATCTGGCATAGATCCGGCACACCAGGACTGACTTTGGAGAATCCTGCAACAGACTGTGTGTCACTACATCTCCTATTCCTTGGAATGACCCTGGTATCTTTCCTTTGTCTCCCACTATGGTTGAGTCCCCAACATTCTATGGAATTTAGGCAAGGATTAGGCACAAGTATGTACTGCTTAATTCTTCTCACATATGAACTGTGTAACTTTAGTTCAATGTCTCCTTACCTTTTTGTGGTAAAAAGTCTTAACCAGTGAGGCAGACCCATCTATACAAATTAAGACTTCACTCCCTTGTGCAGGCTAGGCCTGGAATATTTACCTGCTGGCTTCTATTGCAGTTCAGGCAGTGCATCAGGAAAGGACTAGCGCTCTCTCTCAAACAGTAGCTCTTCTCGGGTGTAGGCTGTGCCGGCAGCCTTGCATGGGATGATTGTCACAGAGGTGATTGGTGGGGCACGTTTGCGCAACAACGCCAGGTCTCAGCAGCAATAATCATCTTGACTGCCTACAGAGATGTCCTAGGGTGGCAGTTGCAGATTCCCGGCAGATCTCCTCTGGCAGTTGTGGCTTCTGGGATGCTTGCAGGACTTCTCACCCAGCAGTGATGCTCTCCTTTAGTTACCACATTGGCAGTGCAGCAGCGTCTTTTAGCCCATGCTAATCTCCCAGGCAATGCGTAGTCATTCAGGTAAACTCTAATGCAGTTTAAAAGGAAACTGTGCAGAGCAACCAGGGATTGGGGGCACCTTCATAACACTAGTTTCGCACTCTGAGGAAAGATGCTTTTCTGGGTACTCCTCATGCCTGGAACATGCTGGGCTTCTCCTATCAGACAATCTCTCCTCCTGCTAGGTCAGGAATACTCCCACATTGTCTCTCTAGGCAGGTTTCTATGCACTTACTAGCCGCACTTCTACTCCTCAAGTATAAAAGTGCAGACTCCAGGTGATATCCTCTCATCTCTGGGAGAGCGGATGTCAGGCACACACTAGTCCTGGTTGCATAGCTGCTCTCAGAGTACTCTTTGGAGCACTCCCTCCCTTAGTCTGGAAGAACGTGAGCCTGGAAAAAGAGGGATGGTTTTAATCCAACATTAATACAGGGTTTCCTGACATGGGATGGTGTCCACTGTCTTAGGCTTCAGAGTTGCTTTTGGTTGGTGTCTATCACATGTCATTCTCTGGCTGTTCTCCAGACACACCCTTTGTGCAAAGTGATAGCTCTCATAGCGGTTGGCAATGGGACTCCAAGCAGGATTATCAATTAAGTATACATCTCTGTGCCAGCCTTCCTTAACCAGTAACCAGAGACAGGCAAAGGGACAGGCCCTGCCTAGAAACCTCCTCACCTTGAACAATAGCAACTGCTGCCTAATTCCTCACTCCTACTACCTTCAAAATGGCCGTGCTCATGCAGAACTAATCAAGAGTCATTTCCTTGCAAGGTTCTCACTGGATTTGTGTTCTTGAATTGAACCGATAAGCATTTGGTCTATTTAAAGGACTCCTGTCATAGAAACACTCACCTCAGCAATTTCGTGTAACAAATGTTCAATGTTATAGAACAGTACCCCCGGAAGAATCCTGGCCCAACCTTCTGTGGAAGGTATTCAGCTAGAGCGTGCTTGACCTTCTGGTGGGATCTGGCTGAAGAGTGATCTACATCTGCATGCTCCAAGCTTATACAGATCAATGCTGATGTGCTGCACCTTTAAGCAATTTCATAACAATCCAATCAGTGTCAAAAAGGTCATCCTTTAGCCATGAATTCCTACCCTCTTAATTTAGGTTTCACGCATCAGGAGGAAACAGTGCATTAAGGAAGCACCAGATAAAAACGTGAACTTGAGGCTAATCTCACAATGAGATCGGCAAGCACTGCAGATTTAGAAACCACACCGGGTAGCTTAGATCTCTCATCTAAATTAAAAAGCGTGCATCCCATTACAAATTCAACTATTACCTGGAACAATAGGTACTTGCTGGGCATGTACTGGAGTCTTTTCTTTAGGGACGCTGGTGCAACTGTGCACAGAAAATGCAGAAACACAAAGAGGCAGATAACATAGAAGTTAATTAAAGTTCAAGAAGAGACCCAAAAAGCCCCAGCCAAACTAAACAGTGTACCACCAAAAAGGGGAAGTGAGAGGGAGCGAAGTATATCCTTACAGATGAACAGTAAAAACAGGAACATAGCAGGAGCAAAGGTACTGCTTGTAGCACAGGAAAGAACCAGGACTATGAATTTGAAAAGGGAATTGTTAGTAGGAAGGTTAGCAATCTAATGTCTTACATTTGCTGAAGAAATTGAAGGTTAAGACTTTAAAAACCGAAGAAACAAAATGCAGATGTGGTCTGGAGTATTTTGACAGAATGAATGATAGGCGTATATGCTTTCATTTATATAGGTTTCTCACCAAAGGATCCAAGAAAGAACACAATGCACATATATAGCGCGGGATCAGTAAACTCTTTAGGAAACCAACTCTGAGGCCGCAGATATGGGTGAGCAAAACAAACACTACACTCTTGGAGGGAGATTTACAGGTTCCACAAATATAACCTCAAACAGGTATTGGCTCTAGAAACACGTATACTGTTTAGAGAGAACTTCAGCTGTTGTAGTTTTTATACGTAAACCACGTGATATCTTCCTCAACAAATGACACAAGCTCCTTGAAACTTAGCTTAGCAGGGTTGACACGCAGTAAGAGAGTAAATAAGTAGCCCCACTAACAGGTCATTAAGTAAAAGAACGTCATCCTAGAAATCTAGAGCCGAAAAGAACAAACAACTCCTGTATTATTCAGATAAAAGCAGGAAACAGCTTCCGCGCTAGAAGTTCACACAAGGGCCGGAAAGAGCAAACAGCACCTGTACTAGAAGTTCAGATAAGAGCAGGAACAAGCACTCAGCTCCTGTACTAGAAGTTCAGATAAGAGCAGGAAATGACAAACAGCTCCTCCACTAGAAGTTCAGATGAGAGCAGAAAAGAGCAAACAGCACCTGTACTAGAAGTTCAGATACGAGCAGGAACAAGCAAACAGCTCCTGTACTAGAAGTTCAGCTAAGAGCAGGAAAGAACAAACAGCTCCTGCACTACAAGTTCAGATAAGAGCAGATAAGAGCAAAGAGCTCCTGCAGTAGAAGTTCAGATGAGAGCAAAAAAGAACAAACAGCTCCTGCACTACAAGTTCAGATAAGAGCAGGAAAGAGCAGAGAGCTCCTGCACTAGAAGTTCAGATAAGAGCCGGAAAGAACAAACCGTTCCTGCACTAGAAACTCAGATAGGAGTAGAAAAGAGCAAACAGCTCCTGTACTAGAAGTTCAGATGAGAACAGAAAAGAACAAACAGCTCCTGCACTACACGTTCAGATAAGAGCAGGAAAGAGCAGAGAGCTCCTGCACTAGAAGTTCAGATAAGAGCAAACAGCTCTTGCACTAGGAGTTCAGATAAGAGCAGGAAAGAGCAGAGAGCTCCTGCACTAGAAGTTCAGATAGGAGCAGGAAAGAGTAAACAGCTCTTGTACTAATAGTTTAGATAAGAGCAGAAAAGATCCAACTGCTCCTGTACTAGAAGTTTAGAAGAGACCCTACTTACCTAATGACGCCGGGAGTTTCATTCAGCCTTGTACACAGTCAGACATGTTAGTTTGCCAGGTAATTATTTATAAAAACACAATGCCAATGCAGCCAACAAAGCACTACATCGAGGAGGAAACGTGTACTTAAAAATGGAAGCATTTGTGAAACAGTTCACTAAATCAGGGTGTATTAACCCATGGATCTCATGGCTCCCAAATGTAAGGGCACTTTTGCTAGATCGTCATCAATACGGAAATTAGGAAGAGTATACTTGGAGTGAAAAGAAAAACTCCTTTAATCACGTCTGTTGCATTGCGTCTATATAAGAACGTGAGGCGTAACTTGCAGACCATACGTCCAAATGTCCTTCTTCAATGCTGGAAAAATGGAAAATGAGATGCTTCAAGCAAGTGACCACTTTAGAAACAGACAACACCCTAAAAGATCCATAATGGAGGTACTGAATGATGTGGGTATTTTTTTCCCCAAGCAACATCTGTGATATTCTACAACCTGGACGTATATAGAAGATTTTGTGCTGGAGACAAAGTCCTAAAAAGACCAGAGTGAGCTGTAAAGGAAGGAAAGTAGAGATGGAAAGCTATGATGACAAGGATTGTGCATATGAAATCCCCAATTCTACCTGCAAAGGCTTGCTTAGAAATTCGCATTGCAGGGCATAGACACTGGTTAGTTTGTGCGAAGTGCGAATTAAAAGCCTACAGCAGTGCGATAATGTACATATGTTAGCCTTGTCAACTATATATATCTATGCCTACAGATGACAGCAAAGAGCAGCATATTTCCTCATAAAATGTAATTTTTACTCTTTTCTGAACTTTTATTCCAGTGCATAATGACCCATATAACCAAGGGTTCCATTTGATAAAGCACACCCCAAAAATCCATATAGATTTTAATAGCTTCACAACATCATCATAAAGTCTTAACATTTTGTGAAATATATATATTTATACTCAACTTTTTTTTAGGTACACTTCTCTTCTCCAAGACAATATAGGCTGTTCCTGCAGCGCTTCTTTTACTCTTCGAATTAAATGGGCATCTTGAGTTTTGTTTTTTTATTGTGTACACGCATTCAAGGTCTGGTTTTGAAGTTAAAAACAAGTGCTCAAGACTTCAGATTACTAGACTGGAAATTTGGATAGGATATTGTGCACTTTGCTCTAGCTTTCTGTTCGAAATGCGCTTCATGCCTGTAAATGCACCCACAGAGTGAGACAAAGGATCTGTTATGGCTTAGAACAATTGGCTTCTTAGTTGGTTTGCCTGAGCAGTTATTACTTCTTGTATGTGCTGACATTTTGGGTTTTATTCCTTCTTATGAATAACAAAGAGCTGTCCCTTAAGAATGACAAGGTAAGATCCCCGAGGGGCTATCACCCACACAGACAATAGAGTCACATGCTACGACTGATGTTGTAGTTAAAGTGTTGTTGACATGCAAGCAAATCAAAATTGCTAGAGACTTTCCAACTCATTTCAGGAAGTGTGGACTTTTCTTAAGAGCAAGGCTTCCAAGTAGTCAGACAAAGAGTGCTTTAGCTCGGGTAGGAAAACTCCTGGAGAGCATAACAGACATTTTGTGCAAACCCGAGCAGGAAAGGCTAGTTTTCGAGACCCTTCAGGAACATAGCATTTGCACTGTGTTCCTGAAGATCAGGCCAAGCAATAGATTGCCATATGACTGCTAGAACTGGTTATGAAAGTGAGGCCCACCCAAGTGGGTCTAGATTCTCTGACACAGAAGTATATCTGGGAAGGACACACAACATCTACGTCCCAGCCATGTATTTGCCAACAGGGCTTCTCCAGTTTTTTCCTTTAGTTTGCTGTGTTCTTAAGCACTCTTCAATGCAAAACGTATTAACACTGTTCTAAACGGGGACATGAAGATCAAAGGTGTGCTACAAAATAGCCAATTTGGGCTCACCCATGTGCAAACGGGATTGGCTTACTATTCATGATGCTGTCGCATTTTAAAATGGCACGTGGGGTGGCATCTCTGTGGTTTCCTTACCCATTAACAAATACATACTAGTACCCTTAAAAACGAATACAGTTTGTTTCTTTATACGACACACCCAGACACAGAAAAGAACACAATTTATTCATTTAGAGATGCGTGTGATCCCAAACACTGTCGAAATGGTGATATGCGAAAACGCAAGTAGAAAGTGAAACACAGAAACTGCGTAAAGCAAGTATAGCGTGAAACAATCAATGCCTTCACAAAAGTCTCTGAAGGTGTCGGAATGAAAGTCGGGAAAACCCTTGTCTTGTGAAAGATTTTCTCACACTCACAAAGTTAAAGTGCAGACAAAATTAGCAAACTGATAACTGACTCCTTAGCCACAATTGGTGGTTTTCAGAACTTTCTATATAGGCATTCGCTATTTTTATCAACTCATTCAGCTGAAGGGAACAAGCTTCATATTTTGCCTCGCAAAGAGAATAGTTTTTTGGCAGGTCAATAAATGCTTTGGATTTTATGCAAGGCGACTTCAAAAATGTGATCAAAAAGGGTACAGGCAGCGCAGGAAAGAAGCACCAAGACTCAGAAATGTTAAAAAGAGGAGAGTACATGAACTGCGTGTTTAAGTAATTGTTTTTGCTCATTGGAGAAATGTGTGCTTTTACATTTCGTGTTGTGCTGGAAGAAATCTGTGTTTCTGATATGTTCACCATCTCACATCACCCAATCTACCTCTTACTGTCTTTGTTCAGAACACAGACATTGCTGTGTTTTGAGAGAAAAAAGGGTAAGGCTTGAAAAACAGATATTCATCTGTACCTCTGCCCACACACACTTCATTCCCACCTTCTCTGGCACTACTTGCCATAGGTAGGATTGCCAACCACTAATTCTTCATATTTGGGCGGTGGGTCCCCATAGGGCGTGCTGGTTTCTTCGCTGCTGCTCTCCGGGTTCCCAGTTACCTCTTCGTAAGAAGGTGGTGGTGTGGCACTAGACAGTCTGGACAAAACAGAGACAGAGTGTTCAGGAGGGTAGAGCGTGCCTTCTAGGTGGGTTCCAGCCCGGTCCACTTGTGCTCTAGTTCCAGTCTCATGTTGATACTGTGATTCGGTGTGGCTGTGTGAGGTCTCCCTGTACACCATGACCCTGGGAAGGCTGCGCCCACCTCTGCTGGTGAGGTAGCGGTTCTGGGAGTAGGAGGGACGGTGGCGCGTGGCCTTCTGAAGCTGACACCGCCAAATAATGAACAGAGCAATAATGATCAGCAGAGCCACACCGAGGAGAGGCACCACCACATACATGGCATCTGAACGTTCCGACCACTGTGGTGGGTCCTTGACAGCATAGAGGGAATTGATGTAGCCCTTCCAAAATTCCATCTAAAAGGGGTGGAAGAAAAGAAAAAAATAATTATCACGGCCAGAACAAGTGCCCATTGACTTCAACATAGGGCAAAAAATGATTAGAACCTACTTAGAGTCCACATATCTTCCACTATAACTGGAAAGAAAAAGCTAAAATAATTTTAGTTTTGCAATTTAAGAGTTTGCAGAGTTATGATTATACAACAGAAGTTTTCTTCCCCTTGTGCACAAGTTATAGCTCTTTAGTCAGTGTTTGTACATTTCACACACTCTGTTTTTTAACCTGCTTACCATCAGTATTCATTCCGATCCACCTTTATGGACCAGTCGTGCATGTATGCCCATCTCAAAGGGTTTCTTCACTCCTACTTACCCCTGCAACCATTTCCTATCACCCGGCGATGTAGCGAATCTGTTGCACTCCCACTCATGAACATAACCGCAACTCCTCCAGGTTGCTACAGCATTAAGTAGTTTCAGTGTTCACTCTCCTTTCCATCAGTTACCCGTGCTCACTGTCACTCTCTCCCCTGTCAAAGGACTCCGTTATTTACATCATTTACCACCTCACTCTTGTCTGTCATTAATCCTGCATACATTCATTCACTTACTGCCTCCCACCAGTGTACAACTTCCACCCACCTAGTGCGATAGCCGATTACAATCGTTTCCCCCTCACGTGCTCCTTGTATCACGGTTGCCCAGTGTTCTGCCCACATCGATATCTTTACCAAATGATAAATATTTCACTCCATGTGCAACACTTTTAGCTCTACTCTTTACCAAACTGTCCATAATTTCTCCCAGTCTTGTGAATCAATACAGTCTGCTTCCCTCTACTTGTGCCTATTCCTTAACCACTGCTAAACAGCCTCTGCTCTCCCTCTCAAACTGTTTCATCTCACCAGCAACTTCAGAACTCAGAATACTATTTTATTTCTAAAAGTTATTTTTCCCTAAACTGGAGTGTCCTCACAGGAACACCTCACTCCCTCCTTCTACACTATTTTTTTTAAGGGTAACAGCCTGTACAATGCTTACCTTACCATGCAGGTACATTGTTGAGCCTTTATTGCGCATGGTCTTACCTCATATGGTAAAACATATATATATATATATATATATATATATATATATTAAGCTCCAAGGTTACCACACAAGTTAGGAAGCACACAGGCAGCTGCGAAGGTTCAACCTTTAAACCTTTAATGAAAGGTGCGGGCGGTACATGGCAAGCAGGAAACATTGTAGCAATGAGTTAGTCATGCCTTACGCGTTTCGAATAACTTCTTCTTCAGAGGCTTTACAGACGAAATGGCAACTAGGCACTCCCCTGCATCTTAAATGTTCAATACCATGCCCTGGATGGGCCTCCCACTTGGGACAGTGTTCCGTTGCATTTTGTGAGTTGGAGTGCCAAACTTTAAAATCCATAGATGGATGCGCTCTCTTACTATCAATGAAGACTCTGGATGAGCCCCCACTCATGTCGCCGTCCTCAATCCTGGCGCAGATGTCCCAGAATGAGGTAGGTGAATACCGTTCCCCGTGGCCCCCAGTGATAAAGGGGTGGTGCATTCCCTACGGCTGAGGCCGCCGTAATTACATCAAGCTCCAAGGTTACCACACAAGTTAGGAAGCGCAGTGCATTTTCCATAGACGTTTTTAGATAGTGCTACCACAAACACTTCTGATTGGAATGACACCAAATTTAGCAGGAAGCTAGATCTTTGTCAGGAAAGAGTGCTTTTTGTGATTTGATGTAAATTCATTCAGTAGTTTTTAAGAAATTAAGGTGGAAAAATATTTGTATGTGTGAACGGTTGAGTTTGAAGACTTTCACAAGAGTCCCTCAATCCCCATTTTAGAAAAATAGACCATTTTGATTGGCCAGTGGAGCTATTTTTCCCTTGGGCTAATTTGCTACCTAGTCAGACTCCTGAGGGACCGCGTGCTCTTATTGGCTGCCAACAAAATGAAAATTTTTGCCAGCATCCATTATAGGACTCAGGGACTTAGTCCCCTGTCCTGAAGTTTAAAAGTAAAAATACATAACATAACAGGTGTATTTGTAAAGCGCACGATTACCCTAAGGTGTCCTGGCGCTGAATAATAGATGTTTATTGTTACCCAACTCAATGGTACTCATTTTATCGACCTCAAATGGATGAAAGGCTGAGTGGACCTGCCGGGATTTGAACCTGTGACCATGAGGTCGAACACAGGCAGTGGCTGCTTTAGTCCACGGAGCCACCTGACCCGACATAAGGAGAAAGAGTAAAGATACCTTGCACCCCTTTTGGCACTCTGGAGGAGGGGGGGGGGGGCACAGTGGGACACCCCCTGGGCCCAGAGTTAAACCTTCTCCCAAAAAAACCCATAAAAGTAAAATGGTGGCATGACATTTTTAAAACATATTTGAGAAGGGGACGTGAGTGGAGGCCCCCTTCCGGAACCAATTTGGGCTAGTAGGACCCCATTCCCTGGTACCACTTACAAAAAAGGGGGGATACAGTTCTTTCCCGGGGCAGAATTATTTTAAAAAATGAGAACCCTGAACAAATTGGTGTTAAAAAAAGGGGAGAAGGAGGACTGAACAGTTCATGTCTACCGACCTCCCCGAGCCTTTGCAGGCCCCAGAGCGGACATGAAAATAAAGGAGGCCTTAAATGGCCCTGGGACAAAGTAGTAGAAACATATGTCGGCTCCCGCCTGGCCGGAGCATTTTTATATTGCCCGCCAAAAATCCAATAAGTAGAACCGGAGCTATAAATTTTTAAAGATTAAATCAAAATCTAATGCTTAGAGTCAAATGGCGCTTTGGATTTAACCCAGCAATGTGACCTCAAGTAACCCCCAAGTTCAGGCCGACAGCAATGGGGGGCATACTGGCAACAGGACTCACGCAGGTCCTGCTGAAAAAAGTACCCTTGATAGAGCAAGCGTTGACCACTTGATGCGAGGAGATGCTGCGAAGTAGTTAATACCGTGGAGGGAGGTGAACCGTCGGTGAATATCAGCTCAGTCAATGAAGACTTCATCAATGACCCCTTTACAATACAGGTGCTGCTTGTCATCAAACTGTTGTGTCTGTCATCGTTGAGCTGTGTAGTTCGTCGTGGCAATGTCATTGATCGGCTCCTGGGTCGAAAGGCAATGTGTCTGTTCCGATTGGTGCAAAATCATAACTGCATTGATTTTGATGATCCTGGACAGCAGAAATCACCTTGCAAGAGTCATGGTCCTGGTGGGGTTCCTGCCCCCCGATTGTCTGATGTGTGTGCTCCTTCAACCATGCGGAAATAGGTATTCCTCACTTCCGAGTTACAGGCGGTCAGCGGTCCAGTTCTCCGCTACCGGAAGCTGCCGCTATGACATTCAGCGCTTCCGGGGCAAACCGCATAACCGCTGCGGTTCCCACAGGCTCAGCGCTTCGGATTAACGCCTTTGCCCTCTTCGGATGCCCGAATCTGCATCAGACCCCAGTATCAGGTATCCCGAGGTCGCGCTGGAGCGCTGCCTCGTTTCCCTAACGACATTGCTCCTGCTTCCCTGCTAGCGTGCACTATCTTGCCAAAGCCTTGTTTTCCAATCCAGTGCGGGCGCACGGGTAGTGCATTGACAGTGTTCTTGATCCTGGATTGCAGCTTTATTCTGTTGGTATTTGGTTTTTGGTGTAGTATCACCTAGAAGCACTTTGTCTGGTTCCTTCTACACCGCGCTGGAGCGATGGTTGTTCATTTTCTCGCTGACGCGCAGGAGCGCTTGTTATTTTGTACATTACCGAGCAGGAGCACTTGTTATTTTGTGCATCACCGCGCTGGAGCGCTTTACTTTTGTTTGTGTTTAAACGTGCATGAGCGCTTGTTACTTTATACTTTACTGCGCTGGAGAGCTTTATTTGCGTTTGTGCTTGATCGCGCAGGATCGCTACTTCAAGCTCTGTTTATGCAGATGACTTCTCAATTCATGGTGTTCCCATTTGTAAGGTAATTACTGTTTCCGCATGTGTGTAAGGAATGAGGAGAGGAGGGTTTTTCTGTGCCCGTAGTAAAAGGTTTCCCCTTGTCTTCCCTAACCAGACGGTGTTCACGGTCATTCAGGGAGAACCTCTACTGGTCTTCTGGATACCATCCCCATCATCTCTAGCTTCTTTCCCCGATCCAATCTCCATCCTAGTTTGTGTACATGCCTAAGCTGGGGTAGGGGGGCAGTAGCTCATGTCATCTCTGCGAGATTACTTTGCAAACAGCAGGTAAACTTCTGGGGTACACAACATCAAGGACCCAGGACTGGACTGGCACCACTTGGTAGGGCAGTACGCACAGATGTCAGAGTCCAGGTGTTCTTGAAGAGTTTAAGGAAGTCTTGGATGGCCCTGAGACTTCAGAACAGCGGGAAAGCCAACAAGCTCTTGGAATCACTCTGGGGTTCAAGTGAGATGGGTCCACTCCTTGTCCTCAGCAGAGACCCCACTTGTTGGGCTCTTATGTCCAGCTCTCTTAGACTGAGCACATGGGACATCTTACTCTCTTCCATGGCTAGTCTCCTCTCCTCTAGAGCCAATGTTTTCTCAGTCAAAGCAAGTTTCTGTGCCTGTTCCATGGTCTGGGAACCACTACTGCTCTTGGTAAGTCGTTAGCACATTGTACAAGGAGTCCCAAATCCACATTGGAATCCAGAATCAGTCCATCTTCCTCCTCAGGGATTTCCTGCTCTTCCTGCCCTGGGTTGTCATCCCCTGCTACCTGATCTCTGCTCAGGCTCTCTGTAGTTCCACCTTCCCAGTGAAGCCCCTTGTAGACACGTGAAAATCCTCACATAAATCCTTCAGATGGAGCAGTGTAACATTCTAGCCTGGCCAGCTTAAAATTAATTACTGCAGGTGCTGCTTCTACAGAGATAGACAGTGTTTTAGCAGAAACATCAAAAAGCCAATTAGGGAGGATTGAAAAAGCCTCAAATTGGTCTTAGTACACAGTTGTAGTGAGCAATGAGTTACTGTATGGTACTGCATAAACAAGTGCTAACCTCACCACTGATCACCAATGTTAGTTGTGGCATTACTGGTTGGCAAGGGTATGCACCTGGTCCAAGCAGGAACCACCACTCTTGTCAGGGTAAGGTAGATACACACTAAAAGATAACCTGTGCTCACCCTCTGGTAGCTTGGTACAGAGCAGTAAGGTTGATCTAAAGAGACAATGTGTAGATTATTTGTGTAACACACATACGCATGCAGTAACACAATAAAAGCACCACAAAATTATTCTGCACAGGTTTATAAAAATATTTTAAAGTACTTTTATGAGTAAATCAAGACCAACAAGACAAAAAACAAATAAGTAGAACCAGAGTTGTGAATTGTTAAAGATCAAATCAAAATCTAATGTTTCAAGTCAACTAGCACTTAGGGGTTACTTGGTCACGCTGGATCAGGGTAAATAAAAAGTTCAGGTCAACCGTGATGGCGGGAAGCTCAGCTATAGGACTCCCGCAGGTCCCGCTGAAGAAGTGCCTTGGATGGAGCAAGCGTCGATGTCAAATACTCGATGCGAGGGGGCAGCTTTTCATCATCGATCCAGTGGATCAAGGCAAAGCTTTGGTGCCAATCCGCCAAATCACTGAACTCTTCATCGATGACCCCTTTGTGATGCTGGCACTGAGTTATCGTTGAGCTGCGCTGTCTGTCAGTTGAGGCGATGTCATAGATCAGCTCCAGCATGGGCGTTGAAGGAAAATACGTCAGTTCTGATCGGTCATCGGTCATCACTGCATTGATTTTGTAGTTCTGGACAGCAGAAATCACCTTCCAATCAGTCAATAAGAACATTTGTAAAACGCACTACTCACGCGTGAGGTTATCAAGACGCTGGGAGGGGGGGGGTGTTGCTACTGCTCGAATAGCCAGGTCTTGAGAAGTCTTCTGAAGGCTAGCAGGTCCTGGGTCTGCTGTAGGAGGATGGGGAGGGGGTTCCAGGTCTTGGCAGCAAGGTGGGAGAACGATCTGCTGCCGGAGGTCACTTTTCGGATGCAGGGGACAATGGCAAGAGCGAGGTCGGAGGAGCGGAGATACCGATTGAGGGTGTAGAGGGTGAGTCTTCTGTTGAGGTAAGCACACATCCTGTGCACACACAGTTAGTTTACACACATATTAAGTCCATTAGTGCATTTCATCTGACAAAATAAGGTATAGTTGACGTCTTGTGGTTGATAATTCTTTTTTAATACTTGAGCCACACATACCTTATTTTGTCGGATGAAATGCACTAATGGACTTAATATATGTGTAAACTAACTGTGTGTGCACAGGATGTGTGCTTAAGTATAGATGTTGTGAGAACGATATCCCTAGAGGGGTTGTGAGGGTCACCCCTTTCCTGTAGCACCACAAACAGAATAGCTAGAAAAAAATACACTTATCCGAGATATAGCGGAGCGCAACTAGTCCCTAATACTAAAAACCCTGCTCGTTGTTAATCTTCTGTTGAGGTATGCTGGTCTGTTGTTGTGGAGTGCCTTGTGTGCGTGGGTGAGGAGCTTGAAGGTGATCCTCTTGTTGACGGGGAGCCAGTGCAGGTGTCTCAGGCGGGGTGTGATGTGGATGCGGTGAGGGTTGTCGAGGGCAAAAACAACAGTTGAAGGACATGGGATGTTGAGGATCAGGCTTGCAGAGGCGTACTGAATACGTTTTAGTCATTTCAGGAGTTTGGCCGAGGCTCCTGCGCAGAGGGCATTTCCGTAGTCCAACCTGCTGCTGACGAGAGCCTGGGTGACCGTTCTTCTTGTTTCGGTGGGGATCCACCTGTAGATCTTGCGGAGGGTGTTGAAGCAGGAGGACGAGACGGCGTTGACCTGCTTGGTCATGGAGAGAGTAGAGTAGAGGATGAACCCTAGGTTGCGTGCATGGTCAGTGCGTGTTCGTGCTGTTCCCAGTTCGGTTGGCCACAAGAGCGGGAAGGCTTAACTTCAGAGGCAATGCGTAATGTATTTGTGCAACACACACCAATAGTGACACAATAAAAACACTCACAGGAAGGGACACCACACCGGTTTTTATATAAAAAATAAAAGAATGTTTATCTAAGTTTCAGGCGGATCAATAATCAGAAAAATCCAGTTTCCTTGCCAGATCAATAATAAAAGGAATCCATTTTCCAGGCAAGACCAGTACTAAAGAAATTCACATGTGCTAAGGACTTTCCTTGTACAGGATAACCATAGAGGTGCAGGCCTGGGTGAGCCTTTGGTAAAGGTACACTGTCCATACAGAAAGGAAATCACCAGTTCAGTCTACTAAGCCCGCTCTGTGACCACTGACTCAGACTCTGAGATTTGTAGGGGTTAAAAGTCCAGTGGGAACGAGCTGTGGGCTCCCCAGAATGTACTCCTTCGGTGTTGGCCCTGTCTCATGTGCGCAGGGCCTCTCACGCTGTTGTTCCTGGTTAAATTAGTGCCATAGGAGTTGAGGCCGCCAGCGCTAATGAGCTCCCGCCGCTTGTAGAACAAGAATGCAGTCAAGGCCGGTGTTAGTATCTGGCAGGCCTGTTATACCATTAAGGTCGTCTCGCTATTTAATTCAGGCAGTCACCGGCAGGCCTACTATTAAATTAAAGCCATCCTGCTATTTCCCACACATCCTCCGGCCCGCAAGCTCTCAATTACAGCCCCCCCCCCCTCAGTCGCGCATAAGGTGGGTCCGTCCCCAGCCTCCCAGTACGCACAGCCACAAGTATTACCTGGAGAGGTGGTACCGCCACCGGTCCGAGGCTTTTGCTGGCGTCACCCAGTTGCGTGCGGGGCAGCCCTTTCTTACTCTGAGCATGGCCTCGCTCTGGGACAAGACCCTCATTGCCGGGCAACGATCCCCGCTGGCACCAATCCCAGCACGACTCCTCTCGGACGTCAGAGAAGCTGCGCACAGGATTCCTTTGGAAGCGTCTCTATTGCGTTGTCGCTCGGGGACAATTCCGTGCAATGGCAGTGGCTGGTTAAGTCCGCTTCTCAGTGGAGGGCAGGCACTCACTCTCGGCACCCCAGGGGAAATTTACCCCCTTCAGCGCGGCGCGAATTTTCACGCTGTGCTGAAGGTTCTAATGAGCCTATGGGCTCATGACGAACGGTTCCGTCATGAGCACAGCTCAACCGACGCTCATGACGGAACCGTTCCGTCATGAGCATGGAAGGGGTTAAATAATGTACTCAGTCCGGGCCGGTGGTGGTGACTTCGGGGGTAATTCCAGCAGCGTCTTGCCTATGGCCTGCGGCGGTGAGTTCAGGGGGCACAGCGCTTCACTTCCACAGCACTTCACAGTGCCTCAGGGGCCCCGGGCGGCAGAGGTGCACTTCCGGATCACAGCGCTTCAGTTCCTCTCACAGCGCTGCATAGCACAGTTTGGTCCTGGGCAGCGGTGGTGACTTTGGTGGTGCTAGATAAAGTGATTCCACACCCCTGGCGGCAGAGGAAGTTTTGAAAGGTCCCAGGACCAGTGATGCCGCACGCAGGCACAGCGTTGCAGGGGCAAGTCTCTACAGTGTTGCAGTTGGAAAAGACAGTCTTTAAGAGGTTGTGGAGACACTCCGGAGAGGTTTCTTTAGGTCACTATGACTTATACCCAAATGTGCCTTTGAAATGGGGATGACTTCAAAGCAGGCCCTTGAAGTGCACTGGTCCCCTTACATCCTGGCCCTTTCTGCCATGATATCTGTGGGGGTTAATTTGCCCTTGGTGTGGGAAACATGACACTGCTTATTCAGGTGAAAGTTTCACCTCTCCCTCGCAGATAAGTTCCCGGTCACACCCACCCTTCCTGGTTTGTGCCTATCTATAGGGAATGCACAAAGCATAGCTGTCACTCACCCCAGACGTGTACTGGAAACAGGCAGAAGGCACACAGAGCTAAGTTAAGAGCAGAGAAATGTCCACTTTCCTAAAGTGTGGTAGATAAGAGTGCCCGCAAGGGCTTTATTTACACCAGTATATTTATTTGATTTTTTAGAATTCAATATGTCAAAGTATGACATCAATATTTAAATTCACAATTATTCCAAAATCATTTTAAAGAAAACAATTCCTCAAAAAAGAAATAATATTTCAAAAGCATATGTGCAGATTAATATTTTTTATATTCAAAGCAACATTTTTTATATATTTTTATGTAGAAAGGGGTTTACAAAATATCAACCTTAAACAAATTGACGATGGTTATAACTAAATTTTACATATCTTGAGGGACCAAAAGTCAATGTGTAAGCTGTCCAAATCCTATATGCAGTATTTGAAACTGTGTAACAAAGTAGAAGTAAGTTACAAATGGCACATGTGACGGTAACTTTTTAAAGGAAATTGGTCACTACGTGACACTTCGATTTCTGTAGCTGTAAGTCACAGAGACCATCTTCAAGATGGTAGACTTTTCAAAAGGATGGAAAGGACCCCTCTTAGTTATCCCAAGGAGAACAGTAGGAATGTGGGAGATTGCTACTAAAGGACTCACCAATATATATTATATGGACTGATCTTGAATTCAAAGGGGTATGTTGAGCCAATGTTTTGGTTCAAGAGTCAAGGACATGTAATCCCCCAACTAGTAGGGTGCCAGAAGGTGTGTTTGCCGAGTGGTAGAAAAAGGGGGCTTAGCCACCAAAAACCTCTTAGCAAACCAACTGTTTGAGGCTTACTGGATGTAACAGGAGTTCTTGTTGGCCTCTAAGGACCCCCAGCAGCCAAGGGGACTTCATTCCCCAACAAAGAGCGTGCCAGGAGGCGTGTTTGCAGAGTAGTGCAGAAAGGGGGTGGGGCCTTCAGTGAGTTGCTGCCCTTTTTATTCTTTAGGAAGGGGAGCCCAGTGGCCCATCTTCCATGGAACTTTATGGGCCCTAGGGACCCCACCGCCAGGGCTGACCCGTTGAAAAGAAAATTAATCAATAAAAGCAGGAGTAGGGCTGCATGGTTGTGGCCTGGGTACCCCAACCCCCGGGCCTGTCCCTTTAAAAAAATATATTTTGTTAAAAAAATTTTTTTTTTAAAGGAGGGGGTCTGCTCATCTCCGAAGGCCGATTTTGGCCCGGAGACCCCACCCCCAGGGCCAGGCCTTTATATATATTTTTTAGAATGGTGAGGGCTGTTCGAGCGGCCCTTCTCCCCAGGCCATGCCCCCAGGGGCATAGTCACCTCATTGGGAACCGCGGGGAAGCTTAAGGCATTCTAGGTCCCTGCCAGTTCCCCATTTCCTGCCATTACTTTTGGAGAGAGGGAGCTGCTAACATGCAGATTCCTCTGTCCAAAAGTGAATCTGCTCTGCTTCGTACAAGCAAGAGCATTTTTAACGCTCTTGCTACCATGAAGTGGAACAGTGTTTGCTATGGCTTGGTAGGTGCACTGCCATAGCAAACTGCAATGTCCCGGGGGTAAGCACCTGGGACATTGCTGGAGTCAGCCTTGGGGGGGGTGGTCCTCGGGACCATGTAGGGCTTCTGGTGGGGCCTTGCAGCCCTCCTCCTTTGTTCCAACTTTCCCCAAGGAGGTGGTAGTCCCCTGGTGTGGGGGTCCACAACGGACCCCCTTAATGTATAATATATGTGCCCCAGAGAGGTGGAGGTCCTCAGGGCAGCGGGAGAGGCCCTACGTCCTTCCCCACATTACTTAAAAAAATAAAAACAGTGTGCCCCGGGAAGGTGTTAGTCCCTGGGGCAGGGGGGCCAATGATTATTGAAATTAGCCCTGGGGAGGTGGTGGCCCCCAGTCCTAGGAGGAGGGCCCCGTGCGCCCCCACTCCTATATTTACCATATGCCCCCAGGGCCTAGCCCAACCAGAGGTTATTACAAAGCAAGCACAGGAGCCCGCACTTGCTTTTTTTTGCAGCGAATTCGCAGAACTACCCGGCAGGATCCCTGAGGTACCCCAACACCAAATCTGGGGGGTAGTGTGTTCCTACCCTGCCCAGTTTTATTTTTAACTTTTTTTCTGGAACTCTGCTTCAAGCCAAAGATGACTGCCAACACTTCCTGGTTAAAGTGTTGGCAACCAATCACATTTTTGTAGGATCCGCAAGTCCACTGCAAGGACTCGCATCCGCAGATATCTATATATTTTAAAGTTAGATATCTCAAAAACTATTGAACGGATTTACATTGAATCACATAGAGCACGCTTTCTGGACCAACATCTAACTTGCTACCAAAGTTGCTGTAATTCTGTTAAGAAGTTCAGGCTGTAGTCGTTTTCAAATATGAAAAATCATTTCGAACTGAACTTGGAGAAAACACGTTTTGGGACCCACCATTTATTCTCAGCCCCTACCTGATGGATCACCCTGAAACTTTCAGCACAACAGCTGAACCAAAAAGGGGAAGTTTTGTGAAAATTTTGCAGAGATTCATCAAGCGGCGCCAAAGTTATTAGTAAAACAAAAAACACTTTTCCTACGGAAACTTTGGTCCTAACTAGAACCACCTACTGGCAGCCGCCAGCAGGAGAATGAAAATATATATATATATATATATATATATATATATATATATATATATATATATATATATATATACACATACATATATATATATATATACACATATATATATATATATATATATATATATACATACAACAAGGTGGTTCCCGTTTTCCCTGAGATGGCGCTGCATAGCGGTGCGTTGCTCCTGCGGCAGAACCAAGCCACTCACAAATCCAACAGCGTAAATTCCAAAGAACAAACGAATTGAGCCGCAACTCTCAGCCACTGTTGTTTTCAAAACAGTTATTTATTTTCTTTTAAAGCACAGATTTCAACCAACGCGTTTTGGTAGTGCAACTACCTTGCTCACGGTTGATTACACCTGAAATTACACATTATTTTAAACACACCCAGATTACCCACAAAGCATATGATTCCCAAAGCTTCCTGTTTGTTTCGAAGCTGGGAATTATGGACTATGTAGTTTTCTCTTCATGGTTATTAAGCAGTATTTCTAGACATTCTGTCTATTTCATCATACCATTTACGCTGCTCAAACAATTAGTACACTGTGAATTACAGCCCTCTAGTGGGCTTGCCTCCTAGTTTTTCGCAGTTTCTAATACCCTCGAAACTGGGAATTCTGGACTACGTGGTTTCCATTACTCTCATCATGGTTATTTGAACAGTATTTTTAGACATTCTGTCTATTTCATCATACCATTTACGTCGCGCAAACAATTCGTGCACTGTAAGTAAAAGCCCTCTAGTGGGTTTACCACCTAGCTTTTCACACTTTCTAATGCCCTCCAGTGGGCTTTAGTTGGTGTGAACAGAAATGATTAAATTCGAGAAGTTCTATTTACAAATGGATGTACAGTTCCTCCGACTGGTTCAAGCCCAGGGGGGTCATGGTTCGAAAATTCAGAATGTGACGTGACTCTTTTTGTCTTAAAAGTTTTTCTTGGGGGCCACCTCGATCAGATAGGGACATTGTTTCTATTTCCCAAAACTTTAAGAGTTTCCAATTTCCATCGTGATGGCTCTCCATGTGTTTGGCTACCGCGTTATTTCTGTCCTTGTTGACTGTAGCGCGGACATGTTGTAGGATTCGTATTTTCAATTCACATATAGTGCTCCCTATATACTTTAACTTGCAAGGACATTCTATCATGTAGATTGTGTATTGACTTTTGCAAGTTATTAGTTCTTTTATTTTCCAAATTTTTTTGTTGGCCATGATTAGTTCTTTTGTGGGTTTAGCAATCTCGCACACCTTGCAGTTATAGCATTTAACGAACCCCTTTGTTTTTAACCATATGTTCTTTGACTTTTTACTCTGGAAATGGCTGTGGACCAGCTGGTCTTTTCGATTAGTTGCTCTTCTGTAAGTTATGGTTGGGTGAACCCCCATCTTTTGTCCCAGTGTGGGATCTAGTTGCAATATCTTCCAATTCCTTTTTAAGATCTGAAAGATTTTTTGGGATTCTTGGCTGTAATCCAGAATAAGTCTTATTGGTTCTTCTCCTGTTTTATTTTCAATGTCTTTTGGTTTGAGACATTCCCATCTCGGTTTTGTATTGGCTTTTCCCAACATTTGTTGATTAGTTGTTTTCCCTATTTTCTGTTTTGGAAACGTTTGATGGTCCTTGCACTGTTTTTCTTCCACTCTGATTCTTCACTACAAATCCTTCTGAGGCGAAGAAATTCCCCGTAGGGAATGCTGGAGATCAATGAAGGTTGATGGAAGCTTGTTGCTTCCAGGGTTGCATTCGTTGCTGTGGTTTTACGATGTAAAGTTGTTTGTATACGATTATCTTTTACGTACACCTCAGTGTCCAAAAATGCCACTTTGGTTTTGCTTAGTTCATAGGTGATTCTTAGACACGGTGTGCTTGTATTAAGGATGTCAAAATACTGTCGGAATTCAGCTTCACTCCCACTCCAAATGATGAATAAATCATCAATGAACCTTTTCCAGGTTACTATATGTTGGGTGAAGGTTCTGTTTTTGCTGTTCCATGCCACTTCTTCCTCCCACCAGCCCATTGCTATGCACGCATAACTTGGGCTGAAGGAAAAGCCCATTGCCGCTCCATTCCGTTGGCGGTACATTTGATCTCCAAATAAGAAAATGTTAGTTGACAAACACAGAGAAATCATGTCCATTATCATGTCATTGTGTTCTTTTTAGTGGATGTTTCGATCTTGCAAATAATGTTGGCATACCTTCAAGCCTAAATCATTGTCAATGTTGGTGTATAGGGCGATAACGTCCATTGTTATCATCCAGTATTCCTTTTGCCCAGACAATTTTTGTAGGGAACATAAAAAATCCGTCATGTCTTTGATGTATGAATTCAATTTTTGGACGTACGGGTTTAGGTAGTAGTCGATGAAGTTGGCTATTGGTTCTAGTATTGAGCCCTTTGCTGACACAATTGGTCTCCCTGGTGGTCTTTCTGGATTCTTATGTATCTTTGGTAAAATATACATTGTTGCCATTCGAGGGTAATCCACCACCAGGTATTTCTTTTCAATCAAATCGATTAACTTCTTTGTTTCCCAGATGTCTAGTTTTTGGTCAATTGCTCTTTTGATCTTGTCCGTTGGGTTTGTCTGTATTTGTTCATAAACGAGGGAATTGGTTAGTTGATGCATTGCCTCAGTGATATATGCATTTCTGTCCCATAATACCACGTTTCCCCCTTTATATGCCATTTTAATTTCCAATTCTTTATCGTTGATCAGACATGTCAGAGCTTTCCGTTCTTGTGGAGTTAAGTTGTCTTTGCCATTGATTTTGGTGATGTTATACAAATCATGTATTACAGCCTCTTGAAAAATGTCAATTTTGGTGCCTGGGGGTAATTGTGGGTAAAATTTTGACTTCGCCTTTTTCATGCTGGTTCCTGCCCCCATTTGCTGTATTGCGGTTTCCAGTTGGATTTCCTCACCGTCTTCTAAGTTTAAGTTGAGTAATGTTAAGTAGCTTGCCGCTTCCTTAACTTTTAGTGTGGAGGTTGGTTTCGGAAGGTCTTGGATTAGCTTAGGTTTGTTTTTCCTGTCCATGAAATATTTTGCCAATTTAATTTTCCGTATGTACAAATAAAAATCTATTCTGGTCTGTGCCAGATCAAATCCTTTCGTTGGGCAATAGTTTATGCCTTTTTTTAATAGGGAGATTTCCGCTGATGTTATGTCTCGTTTGGATAAATTTACAACTTGCAATTCGTCCTTTAATTGTCCTTCCTCTGTCTCATACTGCGAGTTTTGGTACCAATCCTTTCGCTTGAGTTGCTTTCTTCTCCACCCTCTTCTGGTTGTGGATTTCTGTTTCTCTGTTGCCATGGTCTGCCCCTTCCTCTTCCTCGTTGTTGTCTTGGCGCCCCTGAGTTTGTTCCCACTGCCTTTGCTGGAGAACAAGGCGCATATCCCCTAAAAAACGATTTTTTGCACTATCCATTGTTAGTTCCTCTTCATTTTGTTCATTGGAGGTTATGGAGGTCAGGGAAGAAATGCTGGTAGACGATGCTCCTGTTATGTTTGTTTTTTGATTGAAAGGATCGAATTTCCAGGCAAATGTAAATATCCGTCCCTCTGAATAATCATTGGCGTCTCTCACAAATTTATTGTGCTTCCTTAATCTTACAATTTCTTCATGTTTATCAATTTGTTTTTCCAAATTTTCTTTGAATTTCATCATTTCCGGATTTAGTTTTAATGCTTCCAATTCTTTTTCCACTTCCTTTAATTCTTCTTTTATTTTCTCCAAGGCTATTTCTATGTGTTTAACTAATATTTTAATTAGTCCCAAGGATGAGTTCAATGTGTATTCTCCCCATTCACATAATAGGTCATTCATGGCGTCTTGCTGGCTTGGCATCAACATGATTTGGATGTCTAAAAATACTGTTCAAATAACCATGATGAGAGTAATGGAAACCACGTAGTCCAGAATTCCCAGTTTCGAGGGTATTAGAAACTGCAAAAAACTAGAAGGCAAGCCCACTAGAGGGCTGTAATTCACAGTGTACTAATTGTTTGCGCAGCGTAAATGGTATGATGAAATAGACAGAATGTCTAGAAATACTGCTTAATAACCATGAAGAGAAAACTACATAGTCCAGAATTCCCAGCTTCGAAACAAACAGGAAGCTTTGGGAATCATATGCTTTGTGGGTAATCTGGGTGTGTTTAAAATAATGTGTAATTTCAGGTGTAATCAACCGTGAGCAAGGTAGTTGCACTACCGAAACGCGTTGGTTGAAATCTGTGCTTTAAAAGAAAATAAATAACTGTTTTGAAAACAACAGTGGCTGAGAGTTTCGGCTCAATTCGTTTGTTCTTTGGAATTCACGCTGTTGGATATATATATATATATATATATATATATATATATATATATATATATATATATATATATATATTCTATGTCTATCTCTGGAAAAATCGTGACTCAGGGTTACTATGGCAAGAAACAACCAGTCAAGCCATAGTGTTGTTGGTATGTGTCAGTATGCTTATATATGTCAGCATCACTTTTTGCAGAGTGAGTGAGCAAGGCGGTGGCTTCCGCCGAAACGCGTCTTGTGCAGCATGTTGGAATAAATACCTTCCTTGAGTAGAATTCACGGTGTCAGTGCCTTCCTTCAATTGTTTGGGAATAGGACTGGTAAACTATATATATATATATATATACATACATACATATACACAGAGAGAGAGAGAGAGATATTGAGAGCTATATGTATAAAGAGAGATATGGATAAATATGTGTATTTTTCCCACTTATTTTGGGGGGTTTACTTACCTTATTATACTTACCATGCATGGTAAAGGCATTTGCTTGGTGAAGGAATCTCCAAGGAAGAGGCATGTATTATTTTGTCACACATCCTATTTTTAAGCCTTGTATCCACAACATTCCAGCTTCATCACACCAAATCAGTCTTTCCTCTATAAATGCTTCAAATGCTCCCTACAAAAGCTCCAATATATACCTTACAAGCATACCCTGCTGCACAGAATGCTATCCACCCCAACTATGACTACAGTTTATTAGTAGTATAGAGTAGACTTCCCTACTGCTTTCGAGGAGCATGCATGGGGGGGTCTGCACCAGGTAGGGCGCTTCTGTGGACCTTTGGGCACACCTATGGACTCTAAACCCTATAGAAGTGTCAACATTGCAACTTTCTGCAGAATTATAAGGCAAAAGTCATTGGGTGTGAGTCCAAATTGATTGACTATGCCTGCAGTGAAAGGACTGCATGTCCTTCTGCAGGGGAGCACCTGTAGATTGTGTACGCATGAGCTAGTTGGCTTTCTTCATTCATCGGAGAGAGAGTGAGGAGTGTGCAGGAGCGCTGCTGTCAGACTGTCCTGATGAACTATGGTCCTGCTGCCTGACAAGGGAGGTACAAGGGAAGACAATCCCTCTAAGGGTACCCCGATCTGGAATGCAGCCTCTTCTGGAAGGTGTTCTTGACCTCTAGGGACCAAAAAGCTGAACAGTCTGACAACAGGTAAGATTTGAAGTGATCAAATTAACTGGAGCCAATCTGGTCACAGCTTGTCCTCACAAGGTGCAGAAGGCAGAGATAAGTTGAAGGAACTCAGAGCAGATCAATCATTGTCGCGTTACAAGAGCTACATGCTGCCAATTACCACTGAGGAGACTGCAAACCCTGGAACGTCTGTCTTTGTGGTTGCTTTGCAAGGGATTTGGAGCCCGTAGAAGCAGAGGAAATACAGGTTGCTAGTTTCCTGGTGCAATTATTTGGAAAAGATTTTTCTTATAGGAAGATGAATTGTTATAGGTCGGCGAATGCAGCTGGTCATTCCCTTTTGGACATTTTGTCAATCGGTAGAAGTCCCTTGATTTGTAGAGTGATGAAAGGTATTTGTTTGAAAAGACCTTAAGTTTAGATATGAGAGTCTTTGGGATGTTGATTTAGTTTTTAAGTTGTTGGACAATTGGCTAGTGAATACGTTTCCAGCCTTGAGTTGTCATGGAAGTTGGCAATGTTAGTTGCTTGATATAATTCAGAAGGATGTCTGATGTACAGGTGTTGGATTAGGAAGTAGGTTTTACCAGCCAGATGGAGTATTTTTTTGTGGCAAATAACTAAGACTATGTTGGATTCTGTGTTTTATTCAAAGTTTGTGGTGTTTCCAAAGTTTTGTGTGGTGAATTACATCAAGGAACATGAGTAAGATGAAAGAGTTTAGAGGAGATCGTGTGAACCATTTGTGGAATTCATATGTTAAACCTTAAAGAGCAGGTTCAGAAGCTACTATTGCAAGATTGGTTAAAGCAGTTATGAAGGAGGCAAGAGTAGATGTTGAGAAGTTTAAATTACATTCTACGAGGAGAGCTGTGGCCTTGAGAGTCTTTTATGCGGCGGGAAGAGAATATGAAGACAGTGGATTGGTTGGATGAAGAGATTTTCTGAAAACTTTATTTAAACCAGTTGAGGATGTTTCAAGATTACCATTGAGGAGCATACAACAGGCATAATGCTGGACTCCTTTCTTGCCTTAAAATGCTGATTCTCAAAGCTATCGTGCATAGAGAATTATGATTTATTAAAGACAAGGAGGCTAGCATTATTCCACCCTCCCATTACCATATGTTAAATGAAGAGGCCGGAAAGGGAAAAGATATATTAGTTTGAGTACTTAGCAATTTTAAATAATTTTTTCAGTAGATTAAAAATTGCAGTATTTTTTTTTGTAGATAATTAATATGCGGTGTTGGACAAAGCGGAATAGAGAGCAAGCAGGATGAATGGTAGCGTCAAGAGGGAGAAAATTGAATGTTGAAGGATTTTATGCACTGTGTTTAGTTTTTGTTTATGTGTCATACAGTCCTCTAGTTTTGGAGTTTTAAAGTGTTTGCTTCTTGAAGGTAGTAAATAAAAGGGTTGGTTTAGATAAGGTAGGTAGGATATCCCTAGTCTAGGTGTGCCTTACTCGAGCCTTAGCTTTTGTATAAGCAGAAACAAGTTTACCACTTGGGGCTCGAAGGACAGCAAGACTAAGGGTGGGCCCTTATACAATGGACCACAAACTGCCTCATGGATCTCTTGCTTATCTGTAAACACTAAAGCACATGCATCTGTGTGTAAGGGAGAGAGGGTGGGAGTCAAGGTTTCAAAATGATTACAACCCCGCACACAGTTCTGTGCAAAGGACCAAGACATGTGCCCAGCGCTATAGAGGTCACAACAAACCAAGATATGCTATCCGAGACTGTGAATGTAGGAGATACAGGAAAATAGGACTAAAGCAGGTAATATCAGAAAGAGTGAACTAATCATTGTGTAGAGCTAGTTGCAACCTGCAGGCAAAATAATCTAAAACATACATGAATGACTCGGCCTTGTATTCTTCAGAGGTACACAATAGGATAGAAACACCTGCAATTTGTAGAACTACAAAACAGCAGTATAAGTGCAATACATGACATGGTCTGCCCACTTAGACATGAACATCTTGACTATGTTCTACCCGCTTAGCTCGTTGCTCTTTTCTAGGTCTATCTTGCTGTCCATGTACTAGTGGTATTATCTTCTAAAACTCTTGCCTTTATTATTTTCTTTACACTTAAAAAGCCTCAGTTTCTCATCAGTCTTTCAAACTCTCACATACCCTTCTCTCACTCCTGTGTAGGTCACCTTCTGCAGTGTGTCACTTTGCTGCAGCCAGTGAGGGGAATAGCCTCTCAATGTCAAACACTGCATCTCTCACCGTTTTCTCCTTGTTCTCAAAGACTTCTTTGACCTCTTCATAGCTGCAGGTTTCTTCCATGCACTCCCGTTCCAGCGCCCCCTGGCGGAACTCTTCCAAAAATCCATTTGCGCGAGGAATCCGTTTCAAAACAGAGTGGGCATCTTTCGAACCAAGAAACACTTTAAATCAATGAAAAATAGTTAAAAAAACGATTTAATAATGGCCCTGTTATGGTAATTTGTATTTATATACTGTCCATTTAACTAATAAAGCATTGACACCAAGAAAATGTAAAACCTATTTTTTTTTCAGTCTGATTCTATGAGTTATATTAAACAGTAAAATGTGATGTTGTTAGTTTTCTCTTAGTCTTGGACTCTGTTGCAGATGCCTATTTTGGGGTTGCTCTCTTAGCCTCTCATTTGCTTGATTTTTGTCGAATATGTTCTGGATAGTCACGTGTTCTCTCTTTTTTAGCTTCCTGTAGGATGTGTATGTTGCCGCTTGCGTTCTCTTTTCGTGCCACTCTAAGTAGCGCTTGGTCTCCATAGTGGGTGCTCTCTTGGGTGCTTATTCTTTCTTTCAAGAGCATCCACTCTTTCTCTCACTCATCATTAAGACGGACACACTTAGTTGTGCACTCTCACTCGACTGCACACTATCTGTAATCTTCTGCAAGGCACAAGCATGGATAAGGGGACACATGGTACCTACCTGAGAACCCATCAAGGCAGAAGCATGGATAAGGGGACACATGGTACCCACCTGAGAACCCCTAATCCTCCCTAAGTAAACAGCAGTCAGGGTTATGTTGTAAGAGATGAACTGCCTACAGTAGGTTGTATGAGTGAGTTGGGTACTTGAAAAATGGATTTGGGCTCAGACTTCCTGGCGCTACACTGCAAAAAACCCACAAAAAAACACCGAGTACACAACTAACAGAACACGAAAGTCAAAGGACCTTGTAAAGTGTAGAATGACTTTCGTATTATCTTGAGGCAAGGGGTTGCAGTTCAGTAGATGGAAGCCGCACAGGACAGTGCTTTACCACTTGAACATGGCCTTTCACTTGGTGCATCACTTAAAGTGACACCCCCCCCCCCGGTCCCCGTAAAAATGTCTACAAGAGATGAATGCCACATTCCATACACATAGGCATTTGGGCCAGAGCCATAAAGGTCGATATGTACCATACAAAGCCCCTTGAATTGGATGCTTTAAATGACAGGAATCCAATGGTGTTAACAACAAACCTGAATTGTTTATACAGTACCAGAAAGAGTTTCTCTTGAGCCTTTCCTGGGTAGTGTGCCCAAATGTACAGTCAAAACAAAATATAGGGGGGAGGCAGAGGTTTTTTATGAGCTAGATCCGCCCTCCATTATCATACTGAAATTAAAACCCTAAAGTATGGGGTAAAGGACCTAGCCGTTAAGTGGGATAGGATATCCAAAGAAATTTGGTATGGAAATGTATACAGGAAAGAAAAATGTCTTTCTTGAGTCCCCTCACTCACCAGGGTTTCCCCACGGCGACATGCTTCATCATAGGGGCCATCCCAGCTCTCTACGAACTGATGCGTGCTGCGACTTGTGAGATTTACATAGGAGCACTTTCATGGAAGACTATGTGTAGTACAAAGGTGTGGTGGAGTGGGCTAAAGTGAATTAAAAATACCTTCCTAGTCGGCGAAATAATTTATTGTTGCTCCTAGATTGGTATGTCTAAAAACGGGGTGTGATACAAGTAATCCTAACTATAATGGGCTCGTGATCCTTAGTATGCATCAACATGTTTTGAGCTTACCCCAAGCTCTTCCTCTGGACCACACAGGGAACAGCCCTGTGTTTGCTACTAGGAAGGTATTTTTAAAAGTCGCAGCACGCCCCAGTTCGTAGAGAGCTGGGGTGGCCCCTATGATGAAGCATGTCACCGTGGGGAAACCCTGGTGAGCGAGGAGACTCAAGAAAGATTTCTTTCTTTCCTGTAGACATTTCCATACCAAATTTGTTTGGAAATCCTATCCCACTTAATGGCTAGGTCCTTTACCCAAGACCCAAATGTACTGTGCCACTTGGAGTCAAAGTGAAGAAATTAAACTGGAATAAGCTCCCTGAAGAGAACTATCAGTCCTGATGCTGAACGGGAGCGTCCTGTCCTCCAAGTCAATATATCACTACAAAAGAGATTATCTAAATTAGGACTTCTCAAACAGTTTAATAAATATCTCTTTTGAAAGCAGGGTAGCAAAGAGTACATATAGATTTGAACATCACCTAGGTAAGGTAGAAAACCACCCTGATTCGAAAGCTTCCACAGAAACAAACCGCTGTTCTCAATGAAGTGTCCAGGGCTCACCCTTTGGAAGTGCAGTAGTGTCTTGCAATTTGTGGAGCCAAATCCCACCTTGGAATATTCTCCTCCACTGGAGAATCCACTGGCAGAATTAACAAGGCAATAATGTTCCTTGGGTGAAGGTACCAGCACCAGCACATTCTCCACGTGAAGAAAATCCACCAATCAGAGGACTTCCTGCTCCCTCCTAAATCTAAATCAGGCCTTTAACCATAGGCAGGTGGTGGGAGTTGAATTCAATAATTCCAAAAGTGTTATGGATAAAAGAATAAGAAGGTATGGCACTACCCACACTTATGAAATAGTAAAAATGCATCATCCAATACGATAAGTGAGAATATTACCACGGTGGAAAACAGCAGAGGATGCACGAGCAAAGAATAATCTGGTCCTTGGCTGCAATTAGTAATTTTCAATATAATTTTGGCTTAGACATTGTTTTCTCTTACTTGTTTAGCTGAAAGTTACAATTTTTATATTATTGTGTGGATTATTTTCGGATGATCATTAACTAGTTTGGGTGTAGAGAGGTAGCACACACGGACTGTAAAATATAGAAGAGTATATGAACTCAGTATTAAATAATACAGAGTTCATTGTTTCTTGCTCACTGAAGAAATGTGTGCATTTATAACACCAGAACTCGAATTCATATGGTTTGAGAAAAGAGTGAGACTTGTAAAACAAACATAAGGTCCTGAAGTACGTTTTAATAGGGCCTTCATTCACACTCCACCCCTGTTCTTATCTGCCTTAACAAGGACAGCAGATCACAATTTGTTTTCTTATTTGGGTAGAGGGACACTGCAGAGCAGTGCTACTCAAAGTACAGCCCGGGAACTGCATGAGGCCCTCCTGATATTGACATGCGGCCCTCTGGTAAACAGCAGCACTAGGCTGCTGTTTACTAGACTCAACGCTAACATTAAAAATTTGTTAAACTGGCAGCAAACATGTATTTAAAGTTTAATTTCAATTAAAGAAAGGAAGTAACTAGGGTGTCCTGCACCACTTAACTTTAGAAATGTTTTCATTTTTAATTACATCTTGCAGTGTGAAAGTATGAAAAAGGTCTGTTCAAAATTCAAAAAGTGTATTTCATTCACATGCAAAAGCGTTTCACCATAGTAAATCAGATTAGGTCAGTGCAGTGAGATTTTTTTTTTAAGTGATAGTTTTTAAACCTGAATTTAGAAACATTCATTCTTTCATTCTTCACCCCACCCTGACAACAATGCCAATAGTGAACGAAGAGGCAAGCCGGCTGGTATGCACTCTCTTTGAGTGGCATGGGTTTCTATTATATATGAGCAGCATTATAGTTTATTAAATCAAACACAAGAGAAGGTTTTGTACAGCATTCATCCTGAACTGATGTATTTTGTTAATAAAGAAAAAGGAGGTAAAGTGAAATAAAACATTTGAATACGATCACACAATTTGGTTAAGTGGAGAAGCTGAAATAATTTCCAAGATTCTGGTTTCTCTTGCAGTTCAGACACTAGAAGTTTATGCTTTGCTTCCCTTACACCCACCTTATCACCAACCCCCATGTCTTACCCCCAACCCCGGCTGCACCCCTGCTGGCATCAATGCGGCCCTCGGTCACATCACAGACCTAACTTTCTGACCCCAGGGAAAATGTTGTGATTACCTATGCTAAAGAGCAGGATGTCACTATTAAGGCACTTAGCTCTACAATGAGGGGAAACAATTAGTCTATTCAAGAACTCTGAAAAGGAGAGAAAACAATACATGTATTCTTGGTAAAAGCATTTTCAACAGAGACTAACAAGACCTACATTAAAATACGCAAACTGGAACCAATGGAATGCATGGTAAATGGTGGATATGTCAGAAGACTTTTTATGAGTTGCTTCAAAAATAGGTCCTTATGCATTTATTTCTTTAATTTCATAACATTTTCCTTACGTACAAATAAATACAAAATACCACAAACATTAAAAAGTACCAACTCAAGTTACAGCAGTTCTAGCTAAAAAAACAGATAACACTTTATTGGAAACCAACGGCCTGGTAGTAGTACAAGGCAGGACTGTGATATCCCCATATGGAGGAGAGATGTGTGCATCAAGTACAGCTGTACATGAATGGCCAAGCATTCTCTTGAGGGCTACAATATTAGGTTTTGAGTTAAATGAAGTGCAGACTGGGAAGGCGTAGCTGGACTCTGTCGGGGACCACGGCTAATGCACCCAGAGAGTGGCTGGAATAGTGGGGCATGTAGCCAAAAGGCCTGCAAAAATGAATGCACTGCATCTTCTGGTCTGTTTTAAAGCGCCCCATAGGAGGCGAGTGGGCACGGCCGTGATGCAGCCAAGAAGGAGGAAGTAGCAGCAGGCGGGCAATGTTGCCAAGCAATACTTGATATCTGCAAAGCAAGTGAGGAGTTGAGTCTTTTTAAAGCAACCTTTTCAGTGGCGTCCTATGGTTCCTCTATGGTCAGCGACCTCATAGCCCCCTCTAGGAGAGCCCTAGCCCCCACATGCTTGCATCTGAAGGAGGTACACATGGGAGGCAGTCACATATTGCTAAGGCTGGGACAGTAAAAAACTGATCAGAAATAAAAGGGCAGGCTCTAGCGCCTAGAATGCATCACATCACACGACTTCTGCCCAGTCTGTTTGACACAAGGCAATCTGCAGATTAGACCCCACACTGGCCGCTGACTATTTGTACATCAGGACGGGGCCTGCTCAGCCGGTTCCTGTTCATGGCAGTGATGTGGTTGACCTTAAAGCAAGCAGGTTTCCCCACGCAGCATTTCTTCATATAGGGGCAGCGATGAACGATGCAGTGCATGGACTAGGTAAAGACGAGATCAGGACACTTGGCAGGTGGAAATCTTGAGCCTTCAAGGCCTACATTAGACCTTAATGCAATTAAGTCAAGATTTTTTCTTGCTGCAGGGGACGCAGAGAGGAGGTGGACACCTTGCTACTGAGCCACTCATAAATCTCGAGGGGACCAATGCTGAGCTTGGGCATGAAAACACTACGGCGGAATCTGGTTGTGAAACACCACTTTGGTATGGATGGGCAAACCTGATGTGCAGTGGGCTCAACTTCTGCCAATGGTACAGTAGCAAAAAGAACAGATGATGGACGGAATGCTGAGCAAATCACACATTCATCCCCAGTCACAGATAGGGGTTTGATCCAACATTTTTTCACTGACCACGTCACTCCAGTCTGGACCCAGCCATATGCAAATAAGTCTTTACCCTGCTCCTCATGGGAACCGACAAGCCCGAACTGCCGAGCCAGGTCGTCCCTGGACCGGAAACAAGCATCCTGGTACAGGTTCCAGGGTATCACCCCATATCAGCTAGGCTAGCTTGAATCCAGTGGCACAGTGAGCATGGACATACCCTTCCCACTTCGGGTGACAAACGCAAACAGAACAAATAAAGGACCGAATGCCGTCAAATCATACATTCATCCCCAGTCACAGATATTACAGTACGCCCTGCCGGTAAAAAGGAAACCTGATAGCTTTGTGGTTCACCAAGGTGGAAATTACCTCACTGGCATAGTGAGGCAGCAGCTTCTGGAAGTAATGAAGGTGGACTTGACTAGCATTGCCAGACTGGTCCCTCCCCCAGACGTACTTTGGTCTGAAGTGATGGCATATTTTGAATGGAGAGTGTAGTAAGTCATGACACAGTCGAGCGGTCCAAGAGGAAGCTCAATATCTCAATGATCACATTTGAAAGAGCATGGGCCGGGAGGTCATTCGGCACGACCTCATCAATCTCGATTCTGGGTTACCACTCAAAGGACAGGGCTCACCTATCTGGGGTCGGGATGGACATGTTCCTCCTGAAAATCGTTGGAGCGCTTCAGCTTTTAGGATTTTCATAGGAGCAGATACCTTTGAAGAAGAGGGAACTGGCAGCGGTCCTGGCTCACCGGTAGTATGGCAGAGACAGCACCAATAAATGTCAATGGTAACACGGGAGGATGACCATCCGAAAGACCTGCTTGAACAGCGTTCTTGATATTCTTCATAGCAGGTACACTGGAAGGCAAACAAAGTGCCAAGAAAGGGTCAACAGACACAGCACTTGCAGCCCAGGCACGGCCAGAGGGCTGCGAACTCCAAACATCAGTGACAAGTGAAGCCTAGAAGCTGCGGTGCTTGACACTTAGGGGGCTTTGGAGCAAAGGTGCTGTCAAATGATGATTTATGGTGATGGACAACCTTATTATAATCCACCAAGGATTGAATTATGACTGTAGGATGATTTACGACTGTAAATAGCTTTTGGTTTATGATGTGCTAATCATTTGATGTTCAAGTTAATTGCATGCTTGTGGTACATATTAATCATCGATGTGTGCGTGATGATTTATGACCCAGCACCGATTAAAAAATGTTAATACATTTCTCCCCTTTTACACACCAAAACAAAGATCTAGAGCCCTTTGTTGGCGAAGGGAAGGTGTGAAATGGCTAAAGGCCCGGGAAGAGAGTTACACCTGCGTGGGATGGGTTAGGATTCATAAATTCCTCAATTGCAATGTGGTAGACGTTGGACCTCAATTAGGCCGCCTGCTGAAAGCCACAGGACTTGACTTCATTACAAAGAATGAGCTAAAGCTACTCCGGTTCTCTGTTCGGTTTTCCAGCTGGAAGAGGATTTCTGTGTCATCAGCGTGCATTTGAAGAGTCGCCTTTTATTGGTCTAGGACTGTGCTACAGCGTGCATGTAAATGGTAAATAGGAAGAAGGACAAGGGAGAATGACGTAACTCCGCATAATATGGTGGGCACACGAGCCAAAGGCTCCAATTGTAACCTATTGGTCACACTTAAGATTGGATTCATTTTTTGCCTTTTTTTCCGGGCGGTTCAGTCACTCCTCGAGTCTACACAGGAGAGCCCAGGGCCGGCTTTAGTGCTGGTGGCGCATGGTGCGATAATAATATTGGGCGCCCCCACACCATATGAACGCCTCCTCAGAATCTCGCTCTACGACTGGGCATAAGTGCCCCTCATCTCTCCAATAATACATTTCTGCTAAACACATCGCCCACCCCTGAGGTCGGCGCCCCTCCACTGGTCAGCGCCCAGTGCGGCCGCACCAGTCGCACTGCCCTAAAGCCGGCCCTGGGAGAGCCTGGTGGTATGTGGTCTCGTGGGCTGCCAATAAGCTCGGTGTAAGAGGAGTTTTAATACATGGAGAGTAGGAATTATTCTCCGATGAATGTTAGGGCTGGTTCAGTGTCCCTTGAAACCACATTGTTAACGCGGGGTAATAATATCGCCCTGGGTAGGCTAGAAGGCAGGTGATAAACTCCAGGGGTCAGCTGGTGGTATTTTTAAGATAACTGAGATGAGGGTCGCCGCCTTCTCCAACGGGGGATCATCAACACTATTAGGTCAGTTTCTAAAGAGGGAAGCAGTTGGCACGGCTCAATCTCGTGGTTAACCCATATTTCACTACATCTCACCTGCATCCCACTCCAACCAAGCTTGGGCACAAAAGGGATGGTTTTGGATGCTTTGCCGTCCCATCCCTCCACCTCACCGCCCCATCCCTCCATCTCTTTTGTACTGCCATCTGCCACAGGAACTCCAGGCTTTGCGGCCTAATTCTCTGTCACTCCAGTCTTCTGCTTCTACCCTGCGCTGTCGTGTGTCGGAGTCCACGCTTTTGGTGGGGGGGGGGGGGGGGGGGGGGGATGTTCTGGACGAGTCATTAAACGCACATCTCGATAACCGGTGACACCGTAGGTGGCTGCCCATCACTGCATTGCGTTATTAGCATCTCTTCTGCACACATTAGTCCAGCTGCGTGTTCGTGTCAACAGACCGAAATGGATCTCAATGCCCATTAGTCCAGTTTCTACCTCTATCCCTTAAAAACCCATTGCATTTATCCGTGCGCCTCTCCAAATCCGGGGCATTGTCCTCGAAGGTCCGGACCTTCTCGAACCCCATCCTTTCTGTTGCTCCCCTGATTCGAATATATATTCGCACACACGCAGTCCGTCATGGACACATAAACTTCCTTAGAGAGTCCAGGATGCTGATACATAGCATAATGCCTTCCCTCATCCACACTAATCAAAGCCTGGCTGGCTCTGCGGGGGCATGGCCTAATTAAAACAATGCGCATCATTCGCTAAATGCTGACAGCAGGCACTGCAGACCATTATTATCCCAGGCTTCCGGATTGTCAGTCACTATCAAAATCAACCTGACTGCAACAATATACATTCTTGCCACGGGATTTCGCGCCTTTAGACACATGAAAATGTTACTCGACCGACTTATATCGCCATGTTTGCGACAAAGGAGGCAGCTGGCACAGTAAAACACAGGAGCATTTCCTCACGTTGGCATTTGCAAAAGACTATTTCGAGAGCTCAACAGCGCCACCTGTGGGGTATTTTTACTTTTCTTATTTGGTCGAAGAGTACGCGAACGCGATTGCCCATTGAACCTGGATACAATGCCGCATGTTATTTTTTTTCTTTTGCAAAGAAAAAGGTTTTAAAAGACTTACTTGCCATGCTGTCTTAGCTCTGGTTCTGGAGATGTTCATCTACCTGTTAAACAAAAAGTAAGAACGTAAGAGGCCCTGTTGAACAAATACAACGTTGTAAATGTCTGTTCACGAGCACCTTACACCTACAACATGAGAAGTTTGGAGCCCAACGATTATGCATGTAATATTCGACGAGAGTGTTTGCCGGGAAGACCCTGATAATTAGAAACGGTCTGTACTCCCAAAATTATTGCACATGAATGAAGGATTGACTGTAATCCCAGAAAGGAATGCAGCACTAGCGTATGCTAGGCGCGCAATTACACCGCCCAACCAATGGGGGCGGAGGGAATGGGTCTGTTCTCAACCGAGTCAAAAGTTAGCTAGTAGTTTGAGATCTATTGGCAGTTGCAGTACAAGGTCAGGTGTAACCAGTGGTCAAAGTGTATTAAAAAGTAAGGAAACTGTGATGCTGTGGGTAAAGGGGTCAGGGTGATTGAGCACAGGACAGGGTGTCTAAAAACAAAATACTCAACTTTTTTCGTTTTTTCACCTTCAGGGAGCTACATAAAAACTAAGGTACAGCTTCAATGAAAAGTAAATGCAAGTTAAGTTAATCAGTGGGAAGTGCACTATTGTACATTATGAAACCTCTATTAGTTAATGCACTGCAGAGTCTGCGTCTGTCACCAGAGAGGCACTGGATTACATCTTGGCTGGTGCAGTGAAGAACAGTGGAACAATTGCGATTCTCCTATTAACATGACCAGAGAATCTGGATTTCATTAAAGACACAGAGGCTAACATTATGCATTAATCCTTTTAATGCAGCTCACAAACACAGCCGCTTACATCACAAAGGTAAGAACAAGAATTAGGTGACATCATAGTATCCATAAAGGCCAGGTGGCAAGGGAGATCAGCCTCTTTTAAATGCCTCAAGTGACAGGAGAAGTTGAAACAGAGGAACAAAACTTGAACTTGAATGAAGAACTGGAGACCATCTCGAATTCCATGTAGATTCATCAATTAGAATTGTCTGAAATGGAAAGACGAGGTAAATCAAGGAGAAGGAAAGAAAAGGTCTTCATGAGAAGCATGAACAAAAAAAACATCAGAGTAAGAGAGCATGAAAATATTGTAAAAAAGATTAAATAATTGTAAACCAGATTAAATAGCAATTCACAATTACCCTCAGGGAGGGAAGGGAGGGATAATGTTAGCCTCCGTGTCTTTAATGAAATCCAGATTCTCTGGACATGTTAATAGGAGAATCGCAATTTCATTACAAGACAGGAGGCTACATTATGCATGTTGGTAGCCTTGAATAACTGCATCAGAAACATGTTCAATTGGTTTACAATAATGATGAGCAAAAGTATAGGCATTAGACCAATCAGCGGATTTAAGGATAGCATCCAACTTACCACCAGACCAGAATGACTTGCTGGCCATAGCACTCCTGAGAGAGTGAGCCTGGAACTTAGACAGGTCAATACCAGCAAGGTTCATAGCAATTTTAACCCACCTATCGATAGAGCAGGATGAGATGGGTTTAAAGGGACTAACGTAAGAAACTAAAAGTTGATTTGCACCAGGAGGACGAAGGTTAGACATTCTGGAATCGTATTCCTTCATGCAATCAACAACACATAGTTTTGGGTGAGAATCAAAACGAGGGTAAAAGATAGAATCAGACATGGTTTTAGTTCTTCTAAATATTTCGAATTTAACACCAAACATGTCGTAACATCTATTAGAGATGTCGAGAGCTTTGACATCAGAAACTCTGCGACAAGAAACTAGACATAAAAGAGAGGCAAGCTTAATTGAGAGACATTTCCTGTTAAGGAGAGAATTGTTAGGCCATGAACAAAAAAGATCAAGCAAAAGTTTAACATCCCAAACGGATTGATATCTAGGACGAGGGGGTCTCTTAAGACGAATGCTTTTAAGAACTCTACAGATAATAACGTTTTTACCTACCGTTTTACCATTGACAAGAGCATGGCCTGCTGAAATAGCAGATCTAAAACAATTAATTGATCTATAGGAGAGACCATTATCATAGATTTCAACAAGGAAATTAACAATGGAGACTATAGGAGCCTCCACGGGATCCAAGTTCCTCTCCAAGCACCAACTAGACCATTTCTTCCAGATGTTATTGTATCTGTAATGGGTTCCAGGTGCCCATGACTCTCCGAGGAGAGTGAGAGCAGACGACAAAAGTCCAGACAATTGGTGAGATTGCCTGACACTTTCCAGGCAAGAAGGTTCAAACTCCCTGAAACAACCAGGTGATGATCCTCTCCGTCTGCATTTAGGAGGAGGCCCTGAATTGCGGGGATCAAGAAGGGAACGTCGCAAGAAAGTTCCAGAGCTGTGGGGAACCAGCCTTGAGACGGCCAGAAAGGGGTTATCAGGACAATGGAGCATTGTTCCTGTCTCATTTTCTGAAGAACCCTCTGAATCATTGCAAAAGGGGGGAAGGCGTAAGGGCGAAGGGGAGCCCAAGGCTGGAGGAAAGCGTTCACGGCTAGAGCACCCGGGTCTGGCATCCAGCTGAAATACTGGGGGAGTTGGAAGGTCAACCTGCTTGCGAAAAGGTCCACGTCGAAGGGACCCCAAAGAGTGTTCAGGGAATTGAAGATTGTCGCATCGAGTTTCCAGTCGCTGAAATCCTGAAAGAACCTCGAGTTCCAATCCGCTGAGATATTGGATTTCCCTGGAAGGTATTCTGCTCTCAATGAAATTTTGTGTTCTAGACAGAACATCCATAATTTCTTGGCCAGATCCGATAGGTCTGCGGACCTCGTGCCACCGAGACGGTTGATGTAAGAGACCGCAGAAACGTTGTCTATTTTCAGAAAGACAGATCTGCCTTGAAGTGAGTGTCTGAAACTCATCAAGGCATAAAGACCAGCGGTCAGCTCTAAAAAGTTTATGTGGTGGGAGGACTCCGAAAGGGTCCAAACTCCTCCGGTGTCTTGGTCGAGGAGGCGAGCGCCCCAGCCATGTAGACTGGCGTCTGACTCCAAGACAAAGTCTGGGGTGGAACCGAAGATGGCCCTTCCATTCCATGCATCCAAATTGTCCAGCCACCAAGAGAGTTCCAGCCTCGCTGGTTGGTCCAGAGAGATCTTGTCCCCATACCAGAGACCAGACCGAAGGGCTTGGGCTTTCACCCTCTGGAGAGCACGGTAGTTTAGAGGACCCGGGAAGATAGCTTGGATCGAAGAAGAAAGAAGACCCAAGAGTCTGGCTAGTTCTCGTAGAGAGAGAGATTGGTGTTTCAGGACAAACCTGATTTCTTTTCGAATTTTCGCAATCTTCTTTTTCGGCAGTGAAAGAAGACAACTTGAGGTGTTCACGGTGAAACCTAAAAACTCCAGGGATTTTGAGGGAGTCAAGATGGACTTTTCTCTGTTTATAATGAAGCCAAGATCCTCTATCAATTCCATGGAGACCCTGAGGTCTTCTAGAATTTGTTCCTGGGTTTGAGACATGATGAGGATGTCGTCTAAGTAGATAATTAGGCGAACCCCTCTTGCTCTGAGAATCGAAACAATGGCTCTCATGACCTTGGTGAAACACCAGGGGGCGGATGAGAGACCAAAGGGGAGAGCTTGAAATTGGTAGAGGTGTCCGTCCCAAATAAATTGGAGGAAGGATTGATGTTCCTTGGCCATGGGGATAGTAAAGTAGGCATCCTTTAGGTCTAGCTTGACTAGCCAATCTCCTTGAAGGAGAAGGTCCCTCCATCTTGAAGTGGCGATAAACCAGGTATTTGTTTACTTCCCGTAAATTTATCACTGGCCTCCAGCCTTTGTCCTTTTTCTCTACCAAGAAGAGGGTACTTACAAAATTCTTTTGTGACCAAGGAACCTCGATAATAGCTCCCTTTTTCAGCATAGAAGAGACCTCCTCCTTGGCGATAGCTAGATGTTCCGGGGGGAGGTCCAGGGGTCGTGGAGTCGTGGATTGGAAAGGAATGTCCACGAAATCTATCATGAACCCGCGGACAGTTTGTAGGACCCACGGGTCCTGAGTATAACTTTCCCAAACATGGTAAAACAATTTGAGCCTTCCCCCGACCTTTGGAGGGGAATGAGAAGGGGAATGAGAAAGGAGGGCACTTACTTGGGGTGTTGGTATTAGGTGCTCCATGGGAGGAGAAGCCTCTGCCTCGGGAACCACGAGCTCCTCGTTGGGGTTAGAACTGTTTGTTCGAGGGGTAGTATCCCCTTCCTGCACCACCTCTTCCTCTGCCGGAGTTATAGGGCCGGAAGTTGGCACGGCCGGAAGAACGGCCCCTTCTTCCGGCCTGACCAAAAACATTAGATGGGAAGACTTTTTTCAGGTTGCTTTGAGCCCTATCAAGCGCCGTAAAGGTTGCAACATATCTGCCAATTGACTTAATCATGTCTTGCCCGAAAAGTAGGCCTTGAGGTTCGGAAGAAGGCTCCTTGTCGGCAAGGTCCCCAAGTTTGGGGTTAATTCTGTTTAGGACAGTTTTTCTCCTTTCCATATTCAGGCTTGAATTGGCGTTCCCTAAGAGAACGATAGCTCTCTGGCTCCAACCCCTGATGAGCGCAGTGTCAAGAGGAGTATCTGAAATATAGGATTCCTCAGCAAGATCAAGGATTTTGGTGAGAGGGCCTAACATGTCTAGAAGACGGTCCTGGCAGGATTTAAATGCTCTTTCGAGCCCTTTTCTTGGGTCCTTTCCCAGTTTAAAGAGAAATTTAATAAGGTCTGGGTCAAGGTTGGGGGTCTGGCAGACCTTATCCCCAATCCATGGTCTCGGGCACTCGGCTCGCATAATGTTCCTTGTATCAGTTTCCAAGGAGTTTCTTAACCATTTGGTTATAAACTTGCCGACATGTTCCTGGGGGGACCACTTAGAGCTATTGGGGCGTGAGATATTGACAGGAGAAAACATCTCTCCCCCTAGGGGGTCAAGGATGGAATCCTTGGAGGAGGGAGGAGGGTCTAACTCCGAAAACGAGTTGGGGTCAGGGTCATTGGAAAAGTAATCATTAGGGTCGAAAACGAACTCGTCGTAGGGTTCCTCGAAAGTCTCCTCCACGTCAGAGTAGGTATCGGAAAGAGCACTAGCACCATCACCACTTGTGCCGCTTAGGACACCTTCCAGAGTTGTACCGCCAAGGGTACCCAACCAAGTTGTGCCGCGAGGGGCACCAATGCCTCTTGGAGCGCTAAGGCTTCCCGAATCCAGAGAGGTGCTAGGACCTCCAAAGTTCCCCGCACAACTATCCATAGTGTGCTTGGTTTTCCTAGGTGCTTTGAGCTTTGTAGGGTTATTAGGGTGTTGTCCAGGATCACTGAGGGTCCTCTTACGAGACATTACCTCGTTAAAGGTATCGAGCATGCATGCTCTCATTTCTTTTTTTTTAAAGTTTTTAAAAGCGTCACTATTGTGAGAGGGAGAGGAAGCTGTAGCGTCCTCGCTCTCCATATCTGACATGTTATTTAGGGTAAAGCAGAGTGATAATATAGAAAACAGAAGGCTTATCTTGCCTCTTTCCTCCTTTTTTTTATGTAAATAGGACACAAGTAAAATTATGCCTGCGCTTGCCAGAATATGTGACTCAGTAAAGGTGAAGCCAATTATGCCTCCGTTTGCCCTAGAAACGTATTTGGGCAAAGATATACCTGAAACAGATCGAAAACAGCTGATCGTCGGTGAAAGGGGAGCCTCTCGCAGCAACTGACATGCTCGAGGCAGTGGAGACGCGAGGAGAAGAGGAATGACCCTTAGGAGGCAGGGGGCGTTGTGCCGCCGTTGCCGAGGGTCATTCCTCTAATGCGGGAGGCGCGAGGCGCCGCAAGATACCGGTATGGTATCGGCATCAGAGCGCGAGGGGCAACGGGCAGCGGGATGCGAGTAAAGGCAGATCAAGCACATGAAGGCAAGAATTAAGGCATTCAGCATTCAGCATTTGCCGATGTTAGGATTTAATGTAAGCCGCGAGCGGTGTTAGTGCGCATAAAATGGGTGAAACCGAGTGGCCTTAGGGAGGACAAGGGAAGACACACGGTGCGGGGAAGACTACCGTAAATTGGAAGTCTTGGAGAGGGGGTTACGGTGAGGGTAACACAAACACCGGTAATTTGAGAACACAGAAAAGCCCATAAGGGGGTAAACACGAACACCAGTAGAATATATCATATATATAAGCAATATCATATATCATATGTATAAGCAAAGGTTTCAATAAGCAATAAGAAAGAATATCAATATCAAGGAAGGTAAGCAAACACAAGGAGAGCTTAGTAAAGGCAACTTATCTGTTTGGGAGCCGCATTTAAAAGAGGCTGATCTCCCTTGCCACCTGGCCTTTATGGATACTATGATGTCACCTAATTCTTGTTCTTACCTTTGTGATGTAAGCGGCTGTGTTTGTGAGCTGCATTAAAAGGATTAATGCATAATGTAGCCTCCTGTCTTGTAATGAAATCATAATACTTTTTACATATACCACTCTGTAGAATTGTGTTGAAATGGAAAGAGGTGGAATATAATTTGCCAGACACTTCCGTCATCTCTTGCTGCATAACATGGTCCTCCACGACCGAACAATTACAGAGGAAAGGCTCATAGGTGATTTCACTGCTTGCAGGCCCAATATGCTTACGCAAAGAGCTATAGAGTGATGAAATGACAGTTTACAAAAATGCCGGGGGGCAAAGAGAGTAATATTTGTATTCAACGAGGGCAGCCAACTCGTCACGATATCGTAATTTAGATTACATCTCTGAATATTGCATTAGATCTCTGGCTAAACTCATATACTTTAATCATCCATTCCTGCTTGCCCTGAAGACATTATTCAGCAAAGCCTTTTCTCAGAACTTTGAGGAAGCTTCATACCACCTGCTAATGAAATGTAAGAGATACAAATAATGTTTATTTATACAGAATCCAACATACCCAGAATTGTCATAGTAGGTATGCTTTGCCCAAACTTATTGGCAGTCTCTGGATCACCCTCATAAGCAAGAAAAGTCGGTCCTGATGTAATTTGCACCCATGACCCACCAGTCTCTGTGGGTAGGAGTTGGTGTGCTGTACATTAGAGCGCCAGCGCCTGGTGTCTCATTTATAGTATACCTTTGCTGTGTTTATTAACTTTGGCCAGTGCGTTACTGAATCATTTCAGACCTGGACCTTGTCAGGATAACGCCCAGTGGGGAGTGAAGAAGGTGTCTGTGCGTTAGCTTTCCCCACAACCAGGGCTCAAGTCCTGAAATAAAGAAGTGGACTCACCAAGATAGTTAGAATGGGTGTGACATCACTGCATGTGACATCACAGGAAGTTACATCACAGGAAGTGGCATCACAGCACGTGACATCGCATACGGCAACACAGGAAGTGGCATCACAACCTATGACCTAACGGGAAGTGACATCAGACCTTAAGACTGCATATATGTTTAGCATGTCTGTCAAGAGTACGTGCAAGTCATTATTAAACAAATTAGATTTTGCATTGGGGTTGTCCCAAAATATGAAACAACCCAGACGGGAAATCTGCGCCTCATTTATAAAAATTTTTTTTAACCCAGCCACAAAGAAATTAGCAACAAAGAGAAATGTGACAGTAAATCTGTTCTGCTTAATTGGTTGCAATGTCGATATTTTAAAATATCTAAAGCACCTGCTGCAGAGATCTTTATGTGCCAGCTAAATCTCATGGAATAATAATAATGGTAAGATAGCTCTGGAGGACATAGTATTTGCTGGAGAGATCTGAGTTTTGCATTGTCAGTTTTGATCAAAGTAGCATAGAGGGTTAATAAGACTTGTGCAAAGCACATTATGAAAGATGAAGATGACAGATTTTTATTTTATGTAAATGGGTAAGCGGGTTACTGGTTTTAAGACACAGATCCTTTTGTTATCCGCAGTTCATAAATTATAATCCTTCTAATATAGCACAGTTAACTATGAAGGACATGTCGCTACCACACCTTGTAACTCTCACTGTGTTATGTAACATTTCCTTTATATTGATATACACACATAGGATTTATTGTCAACGTATAATCTGTAGGTGTGATGTAAAGTGCTCGGACACCCTGTAGTGGGATGAGTAGTGGCACTACTCATCCCAATGCAGGGTGTCAGTTTTCTTTACATAACACGTACACAAATAATTTAAATACCACAATTTTGTTTTATTTATTTTATAGTGCTTTGCACTACTGTAGTGCTAAAGCACTATAAAAGAAATAAAACAAAATTGTGGTATTTAAATTGTTATTGTGCGTAAATACTGGGGCGACCAACAAATCTGACATTTTTCCAGTGCATGCATCTATCTATCTATCTATCTATCTATCTATCTATCTACCTACCTACCTATCTATATCTTATATACAGGAACTGAAAAAAGTCAAAAGCATTTCTCTCAAGTACGTGTTAAGTGATAAGATGTGAGCCTTTGTTTCCCCTCCATTACATTTAGGTGTGAGCCTCTCGAAGCTCCCAGCCCGGATACTCCAACAGCAGGCCTATTTGCCCCTTACCATCAGCCTTTTTTATGGGACCAACTTTAATCTGATAAGCCCCCTCCCCACCTGCACTTTGCTGCTAGGAACAAAAGCAGACACTGTACAGGCGCTGCTGAAAGTGTCCTGGTGTCAGAAAATGAAACAGGGACGAGTTCAGCATATTTCTGTGGGGCCCAACCTCTTGACAAGGTAGAAGGCCGTGTCTACCATCGAATTGAGCTCTGCCCACAACTGTGCTTTCTATAGAGAATATGGTAACTAGGAAAATCACTTTGAGTGCATGGGCTGAATGGAGCACAGCTCGGTAACACCGAACAGTACTCCCACTCTTTGTTTTCAAGCTCTGCTGCCTAAGAGCTCATGCATTAACTTGGAGATTTTGCAAATTAATCTACTGGCCGAAGGCTGGGCGATTTCAGGCAATACAAATCCACCGACTGCACCTTCTGGCTTTATAAGGTCCTTAAAGGCGGACCATCGGCCGGTTCACAAAACACATTTTTTTGGTTGGCGACATTACATTTCTTAGGTAGCTCATAACATAGTGTTTGAGCAAACACCTTTTAGTGCTCCATTAGCAAAGTGGACTGGCACTAGTGAAAGTGTGTGACAAGAGAGTCTATGCATGTTTAAGGATATAATCTGCTGTTTAAGTACAGGATGAAAACAACAAAATCACCAGTCAATAAAAGACCACCAAAACAAAACACAATACTACAATCACCCCAGGTAAGTACTAAATACAAAAGAAAACACAACATAGTGGCTACACAACAGCAAATCAACATACATCCCCAACACAACAAAATAGAAACACAACTGAAAATATGATCAGAACACAGGAACAAAATACAACAGCACAACAATCTGTGTTGTTTTGTGTTGTAATGTACTGTTTTTTTTTAAACTTCTTTTATAGAGGAAACTGTCATTCAACACCATGAATACCAGATACTCTTCAATTCAATCAGAGAATCCCTTAAACTCAAGGCCATCTAAGGGAGCACTGGAATTTCCCTATAAATAATATCCACAGTCCTTCAAATGACTTAAAAAGAGCCAGTTAAAGAGAAAGAACGGAAGGAGTAAATTAAGATAGAGAGGGATAACACCAAGGCTCCAAATTATGACCACCAATAGTCACTGTTGCTTATCATTTATACTCCATGTAAAAGTCCCTCAAACTCACTGCCATTTCAACAATGTTGCATTCTCAATTTCATTTTGCTTCACACGCCCTGGGTAAGCACACACCAAGCGCCATAGTCCCATTACACAATTTCAGCTGAAGATTCAGTCTAACCTGGGTCCCTGTGCCAGAGTCTGGAAATAGAAAGACTCTCCTCCCTTAGTTTTGCAAATACAGCTTCAGGTTAGCCGATTTTCTCCACACAATCTTCAAGTGCAATTTTCCTGCTTTCCGTCGCCCGAGTCACACTATCACGGAAAGCAGCAAAAGCAGACATGCTTAAGGGACAACTTTTTTACCTAAACTCGGCCAGAATGACCTGGAGGGGTTAGACTGTTGGAAAAGAAGGCCCTTACTTCTGTGGTCACATTCCTATCAGACCCAATGGGAAGCTCAGGACACAGACGCATGCCACCATATTTATGTTCTCTAGCAACTCCAAACTGGGCTTCAGCAGTAGCATAGCTGCAGAAGTAACTGGAAAGCCCTGCACCGCATGTTCCATTGAGGATGGATAACTATCAAGCCCCTAGTGCCTGATCTTCATATTTTTCGCCATTACCTAGACATTAACCATTATCATTTCATAATTGTTCTCATGTAACCCAGCTTTTCGACACCAATGTTCAATGCCATCATATCTTTATTTGGCAATTCATGACGTTCCTTGCTGCTTCATTGCTAACTCCCTCCTTAGATGGCCTTTCTTCCGCCAAGTGTTCTGCCTTATGGCATCTAATAGTTCCTGGCGATCAGTCAGTACTGTTACTACATGGTCTATATCAACCTGAGGGTCACCGGAGACTCTATGTCTTTCCAAAGCTCTTTCCCACACCACCTCAGACCTCGAATGACTGTACATAATAAAATCCCAGCATTGCTAGCCATTTGGTGAACACAGAAAAGATAATCTAAAGTACATGTAAAGCAAAGGTCTTCAAACTGGGGGGGCGCAGCATCCCCTCAGGGGGGGCACGCCCTCGACTCTATCACTTAACCTTTCATTGTTGATTGCAGCCGTGCAACGCCTATTAGGCTAAAAGTGCTTCAGAAGCCCCCGCCGTCCTGTGTCTCAGCCGGGCTGCTGCTACAGCTCCAGCTGCTGTGTGTTTGTGCGCATATTTCAGGAGTACCTTATGGGCTACTCAAGGTGTGAAGACAAGCGCTTCAACGCCTCGGCAGTAAGCGTTATATAAATGCAATTATTTTATTTATTTATTTATGCAATTTATTTAGCGCACAAATACCCTAAGGTGTCTCGGCGCTGTACAGATCAAGTGTAACATGGGGATCGAGTTCTTACTGAATAAAAAGCCATGTTTTTAATTGTCTCCGGAAAGTTCCATAGCTTGGAGGCCGCAACTATGAAGCGTCTGTCCCCCCAAATCACTTTTTTAGTGCGTGGAATTTGTAGCAAATTGGCTCCAGAGGAACGCAGTGCTCTTTTAGGCGTATTGACTAACAAGGCCTTTTTTAAGAATTCTGGCCCTATGCTGTTCCTGGCCTTGTAGGTGATGCATAACGCCTTGAATTTAATGCGGCTCCTAATCGGGAGCCAGTGCAGGTGTCGGATAATAGGGGAAATGGAAGAGAATTTTGGAGTGCGAGTCAAGATTGTGGCAGCGGCATTTTGGACCAGTTGTAGCTTGTTCAGTACTTGTTCTTGGGCATTTAGTAGTAACCTGTTACAATAGTCAACCTTAGAAAGAACCAAGGTTGACATCAAAGTTTGCCTGCGCTAGCTGGCAGAAACGGAAGTAATTTCTTAATCATCTTTAAAGTGTAAAAAGATGCGGAGACTACCGCATTGGCATGGCTTACAAATGACAGCTTGTTGTCAAATAGTACTCCCAAATTCCTGACTTTATTGACCGGAGTTGGAGGAAGGCCCAAGTCAGAAGGCCACCATACTGGAGACCAAGACGGGGTGAGACTGCCAAATACCATGACCTCCGTCTTGTCCGAGTTTAATTTTAAACAATTGCGATCCATCCAGGAACTGATTGCTATCATACCGTCCTGAAAATTGGCCGCAACTGTTCCTCCATTATTATGAACAGCAAGCACCAACTAGGTGTCATCAGCATAGGATGTTAACCCAATACCGCATGATTTAATGACCCTCGCCAAGTCCGACACATAGATGTTAAATAGCGTCGGACTTAGCGAGGATCCCTGGGGAACACCACACGGTAAAGTGAAAACAGGGGAGAAGAAGTCACCCAGTTTAACTGACTGCTCACGGTCAGAGAGAAAAGACGTCAGCAGTGATTTGGCTTTGTTCTGAATGCCAATCTTTCCGACACGGTCGATCAGAATGTTGTGATCGACCGTGTCGAAGGCCGCAGACAAGTCTAATAATATTAAGACTGCTGCGCCTCCTTGATCCATGATCACTCTGATATCCTCTGCCGCCTTTATTAGGGTAGTTTCAGTTCCAGGACCCTTCCTGAATCCGAATTGGGTCTCATCTAGAAGTTTATTCTGGTCGATATAATTGGCCAGCTGATAGTTCATAATTTTTTCAAATATTTTTGACGGAAAAGGTAGGGATGCAATAGGTCGGTAACTTTTGGATTCTGAGGGGTCCAGACTTGGTTTTTTTAATAAAAGTTTAATGATTGCTTTCTTCCAAACTGAGGGGTAGGAACCTGACCTAAACATAGCATTGCAAATGTTTGTCAGGATGGGAGCTATCAAATGAGTCACTGGTTTGATTATCATAGGTGGACATGGATCCAGTGGTGAACCTGACTTGATGGTAGCCATAACTTCCTTTATCTGAGAAGGGGTGGTTTGAGTGAATTCAGACAGAACTGTGGAACTAGGGGAGTGATTTGTATTGGAACTAGGGATTTCTGAGATTAATTTTGTGGAAAAGTTAGCATAGATATCATTAACCTTAAGTTTAAAAAAATCTGCCAGTTCATTGCGGAGATTTTGAGATGGTTCGATGGTGGTACACATGGGTGGAATGGACAGATTCGAAACCACTTGATAGAGTTGCAACATTACAAATTACAACATTACAAAACAATTTAAAGAATTCTAAGCTGTCAAAAAACGCTTGGTGCACCGAGTTGACAACTGTGGCGGACAAACAAATCTCTGCTGCCCTCTTGCAGGAGTTCAAGGGGACAGAGGTCTGCACCATCAACCCCTGCATGACACCTGGCCTAGGTTGGGGGAACAACTGGATGCAGCTTGAGAGCCAGCATATTAGTTTCTCCATTGAGGTCAGCGTTAAATAAAACCACAAAACCTGACCATGCTTATTTTCTAGCTTCAGGGACTACCCAAATGCCTAAAGCAAAGAGGGACACAAGGTAAACAGGTGCACAAAAAAGGGGAATTCTGGGAATGTTTGTTTTAACGGAATGCCCACCAGCCATTAGGGTCAAAGAGTTTCTGCAAATGCGCAGTATGCCGACACTGAGCAGCATGATGTTCTCATGCAGACCTGGGTTCTCACTCGGAAGTTCACACTGGCAGAGAACGACTACAGAAACATTTGCTGTTTGTGAAAAAGCTCTTTGTTTTAGAAGCAAGTTGAGTGCACAAACACAACATCCTTTGGCTTAGACGTACATTCTAAACTTACGTAACTACATCCTACCATGGTTAAACTAGCCCATCTCTTCTCCCCTGATACACCACTCACCAGAGGCGCAACTAGAGCAACATTTCGGGGGGTGGGGGTGGAAGGCTAAGTCTTCCACCAATAGGCAGAGTGGAGATGCAGGGCCTTTTAGAAGGGGTGAAAAACAACAAAGCCTCATTAACAAGGAAATGAACTTTTAAAGACCTGTGAAGTACTCAGGTGAGGCTGTGTGTGTGCACCCGAGAAGCTGTCTCAGCCCTGGCTGACATACACAACGGGAGATGGAGGGGGGTGGGTGGGCTGAAGCCCTTTGAGCCTAATGGGCGTTGCGCGCCTGCCACTCACACCCATGAGGTTCTAAAATCCATCTTTTAACATCAACTTCAAAAATATGTGTACCGTTTAGGCTTCTGTTTATTTCCTCAGTCTTGAATTCCTTCCAAATTCCTGTCCAGCTAGCCCACGCTGGGCCAACACTGCATCCTCTTGCTTTTTGTTAGGGTTTCTCTTTCACTTTTCTGTTTCTAACCTGCTACCCCCTCACTCAGTTTGGGCTCTCTCTTTATTTATTTATTTTATTTATTTAGCTGTTTTATAACGCGCTCTGTTACTACCAGAGTATCCTGGCGCGATTTGTCTCTTGTGACAAAACTTAATATGCCCATAACCAACCTGCCCAACCAATTTGTAACATACCTTGACACTCTGTGCCAGAGTGGGAGCTTGCCTTGACTCCTCCGAGGGATTGTGAACATCTGTCTGTGTAGGCAAGAGGGCTTTGCTCTGCTGAAGGACTGTGATAATCTATCTGTTCATGTGTCTTTGAGCCCTCACATCTCTGAGCTGAAAAGGCCATTCCTCCCCCCCCCCCAAAAGGGACCGGCCTTTAATGGGAACAACTCCAGACATGTTTGCTGTTTCTAAAATAAGCATTGGCAAAGCCAATAGGTCACTGCAATCAATGATAATACATTTGTGGATATCATTAAAAACAGCCCCTGAGCCATACACAAATGCACTTACATTGCCATCTTCTGTAGTTATCTGATTGCCGAGTCCTATTGGCTTTGCCAATGCTTGTTCTTATATCTTGTCTAAGGCAAGGTTGTGGCGCAATAGCCAGAGTTGATGACTGTGTAGCTGGGGAACCAGGTTCAATTCTTGGTGTCTGCTCAACATCCTGTGATTCTGGAAATATCACTTTATCACCCTGGGCTTACAAAAAATGAATGTGTGCTTCTGTAATGTGAATGATGCTCCTGTAAAGCGCTTCAAAGCCTTTGGGTCATGTTCGCCCTATGTAAGCCTGCACAAAATATATTTAATAATGTTGTGAGCACTCCAGTTTCCAGGTACTACTCAAAACTGGAAGTGGAGCTCTTTATTTCATATTTTTTGCCCTTACCACCTGGGCTCTGCAGGAGGGAATGGTCATCAATGATGCTGAGGACCAGCATCCAGAACTGTTTTGTCAGGTGGTGGTAGTGGGGGGGCTGGACGTGTAAAAAGGTTTCAATGGGGCGCTCAGCTGACAAAAGTTTGAAGACCTCTGATGAAAAGGGTCAGGTAACTTCTCTTGGAACACTGCCGTACTCAGTCACACAGGAGGCAGTAGAGCTAACACATCTTCATGCAGCCAGCACCCACCATATTCCTGCACAACACAGGTCAGGCAGGGGTTCACAGCTCATCATACTTTGCTTGGAAATCACTCTGTCTTCATCCCAGATAACAGCCCTAGACTACTCCAAAAAGATTACACCACCCGTTAAATATTCTAAGAGAGCTACAACAGTGTACAGATCACAGCAGACTGGGAAAATACATTAGGTAATGAGATCAAGAAGTAGCAGTAACTCTGCTAGTTGGTTGGCTCTGACCAATGACATTTTTGGTGTTCTTGTTTTGTGTTATTTCTTTTGTCTTTTTGCATCATGTGCTGTTTTGTGTAGTTCTTTTGCAATCCGTATTTTTGTATTCTCCTGATTTTGTACTGTGGTGAATGCATTGCTGTTCTTTTATTGTGTATACAGATGGAATTGCGTTACTATTCAGTTAAGTTTTTAGTTAGGTTTTGATGGGTTGTTTAATCATCCTTAGGCCTGTATGGAGCCCGTGGAGTTCTGCTGTGCGGAAACCCGCTGAGTGGCAAAAAAAACTCAGTGAGATTCCATTGAATTCTTCGGACAGGCAGAGCTGCTCAGCCTGCCCATTTGCACTAGGTTTTTGACGTTTGGTAACGTAACATGCGTTCTCCTGCCGGAAACGGAGCACGAAAAGCACCACGCAGTTCGCATAGGCATAGCCATTTTATTTTCTGTTATAAGCATGTAGCTGGGGCCTGTTTTTCAATCTACCCATACCCTTTTCAATCCTTCCCGATCTGACTCATCCACTCCTCAATTTTCTATATTGTATCAGTGTGTTTGGGTATTTACATTTTTTTTGTAATTTTGTTGTTTTTTTACATTACTTTTCATACTTTTTTTTAGTTTTCCCTTTAAGTCTTTAGTATTTCCTTCATTCCTTCTCCTAATTCTTCTTCTTGTTTTTTTTGGACCTCCCAGCGTCATGACAGAGCAGGGAGAGTGAGAGAGTTGTGGTACCCTAGCGGCTGCTAGCCGCACACCTTGCAGGCGTAGTCGCCACCAAGGGGTGCTGCCTGCGCCTTTTTTATTGGTAGTGGAGTTGGCTGCATTAGTTTATTTATGTGCAGCACCACCTTCCCTCCATGCTGGCAGTAGGCCTGGCAGTGAGTACAGTCTGCAGGAACATCAGCTGCTGTGGGGGGAGAGTGCGCTTGAGCTTTGGGTCCAGCACACCAAGCTGCAGTTAACACACCACTGGGCAGGTATCCTGGACAGGAAGCAGGACCTGCTCCCCCCTGTTGGACATCGAGGTTGCAGGACTCAGTGAGTAATTATTTATTTTGAGATTGCTTGAAGAGGAACCCAGATTAAGGAAAAAGCTCAAGGCATGGTTGTTCCCATGATAATTACCCGCCCTGTACCAATGCCAGCAACTCCCTTATCTAGCGCTGGGAAGCACCAGGGCAGCCATGCACTTTACAAAAGCACCACAACAAACATTATTTCCTACGTTTTGCCCAGCCTGACAAAAAATTTGTAAAATCCATACTTTGCATGCGCCACATTTTTCTGGCCGAGTGATTTAGATATTTAATGGCTTCAATAACGGATTTACGCCTGTTCAAATTTTTCCTTTTCAACATTTGTTAACAACAGTGACTGATTAAGCCAAAGCTTAGGCACATGTTTATGACCAGTGACACCCCACTATTCTGAAGAAAAACCCCTACTTACCCGGACTCATCGCTTTATCTTACTGCCAAGTGAATGCATTTGTTGGAAATAATTATAAGTGGAGGATGAGGCCAGGGAGTAAAGTGGGACTATTGTCTTGAGGCTTGTGGAATGAAATAGTCTGTGACTTACGGGCCAAATAAAATCTTTACATCCCATTCCTTAATCCTTTCCCTGCACTGCATCGTTTTTCCCACCGTCTACATACGTCAGACAAGGTATCTGCATTTTATACGTGACGTGTGTGGCGTTGTACCATTATTATTCATCTGCCTTGGAGTCAGGGTAAATCTGAAAGGCATTTTGGAGAAGGCTATTTGTATAAGATAATTGTCCATTTCAGTTGCCCCTGCTGTAGACTGTAGAGTTTTTTGTGCAAAGGTATCTACCCAGGCAGACAAATAGGAACAAATACTGGCTATTGAAAGAAACACATATTTATAAGCAACTCATTAAAAATGCAATGGACTGTAATGATATCAAAAAGATTGATTTTTAATATAATTATAAAAGATATGTGGATAAATCTGATTCAATAAAAAGATAATTACATGATCTGAATAGACATGAATTATTTGAACAATGTATGGCGAACAAACATATCAATATACATAAGACTAAAAATAAAACATTTTGTTCTTAAAAATAATTTCTCCAACACAAGATGTTTCTAAGGCTGTGAGAGCATCAAACTACAGACCACCAGTAACAACGCACTAGCTAGGATGCCTCCATTAAGTTAGCACAAGAATACTTGTACTCCATAGTGCATAATGTCTTACTCATTGTTAGACCTGGCACCACTGGCGTGGGTCTCCCTTCCATTTTTGCTGTTGCCTCATGTATTTTTGCTGGTGTTAGATGCTTTGGGCACTGTGCCACTGCTATTCAGTGCCACAGTGCAAGTGCTCCCTGTTGTAAATGGATGTATTAATCAGTGGTTCCATGTTTGGCTATTTGGTTTACTTGTCAGACCCTAGTCTAGTGCACTGAGTATGCCAGGGCGTGTAATCCAAATGCTGCTGGTGAGCCTGCAGCACAGGTTGTGCCACCCAAAGAAGCAGCCTCGTAAAATGTGTCTAAGGTCTGCCATTGCAGAGCCTGCGTGCAGTCTGGTATTGTCATGCTGACTGGGCAAGTGCACCCACTTCCCAGTCCCTAAACCTTCCCTTTTCTTCATTTCAGTCACCCCTATGGTAGGCCCAAGGGCAGGGTGCATTGTAAGTATAAGGTAGGACAAGCCCTGATGTGTGTGGCATATCCTAATAGTCGCCGCTGTAGTTGTCGCATCGAGCGGAAGCTTCACGCATAGTGGAGAAGAGTGTCGCCGCTGGAGCTGTTGCCGTCATATCCTAAGGGTGTCGCCGCTGCAGTCCACGCATCGAACCGAGAACTTCTCGCATCCCCGAGAAGCGTGCCGCATCTGGAAGATCTTCACGTCTTTATTTCTTTGCACCTGACTTTGCCGCATTTCCCATCGCTGCGACATTGCTTGTCGTGAAAGCGCAATGCAACTTAAGGTACATTGACACAGAGTGCCGCATCTAAGAACTGAACTAAGCTTAAATCTACCATCTTAAAGTAATCATAGTGTGTATTTTTGTCGTTTATGGTCTTGTGGTAACTCTATATAAAGTCTACTTATTTTTTATATAAAACCTGTGTGGTGTCCATTTGTAGTGTTGTCACTGGGTTACTGTATGTGGTCACAACTGCTTAACTTACAACGCCTCTGAAAGAAGCCTTGACTGCTCGCGCCACGCAGCCTAGAGGGTGAGCAGGCGTTATTTTAGGAGTGTAATCCCCTTGTCCTGACTAGAGGAGAGGGTCCCTATTTGTCACAAGTACCTACCTGTGCCAACTAGAGACCCCCACATCTAATACTCATTAATGAGAAAGTGTCTGTTAATTTGTTAACTAGGAAATCCTTTAGGAGTAAAAATAAAAAAATAAAACAAAGTTTCTTTTAAATCAGGAGTGCTGTTATTCTGCCTGAATTCCTTTCAGCCTTTTATGTGAGGCATGTGTAGGTAAAACATGGCTGTGACTCTAATCACATCAATATTAAATGTCCCTAGGTGGACCAGCAGTGTACTGCTGCTGTGCCATAATATAATTTTAAACAAGTCTTTTGCACAGAGCATTTTTTACAATTTGCCATTTTCTTTCTTGATATAGGTACTCCTACTGGTCGACTACTTACTAGGCATGAGATAGCAACCTGGCTGTGGCATCAGAGGCTGGAGGCCATGCAGGCCAAATTTCAGTGGCCGGGGGCCCTTGAGGAGGCGGAGGATGAGACAGCTGCTCCTGGCAAGGGCCCCAGGCAGCCCCCAGCATCTCCGGCCTCAGGCAAGGACAATGCCAGTGCCACTGGCACCCGTCCATCACACCACCGCTGCTGCCCCCTTGCTGTCAGCCTATGACCATATTTTCCAGCACCACATTCGGCTGAGGCAGGCGCGTTTTAAGAGCAGATCGGCATACATGGAGGGGTACCTCAAAAAGATTCTGTCCCACTTGTAGTGCCCGAGACCAGACTACCATCATGAAAAACATAGAAGACCTGATAGGATAACACAAACAAGAAATAGCAACTGCTTCTGAGTAATGGGGCGCTAATATTTAAAACATAGGTTACAAAATATTCATGTGAGGAGGATTTGAGTCAGTCAGGAGTGGACAAGGTTAAGCGTTTACACAACACAAGGCCGGAATGATTATGTTGACAAATTATGTTATTTTGTATCTAAAATATGGATCACTTTAATGTGTGGGGTAAAATGTGGCTAGCGTATGGTGTTGTTCAGGTAATAGAAGATCCCGCAGTGAGTTGGTGTCACATTCGCCATATTTGCCCCACCAAGTGTGTGATACATTTATGGGTTAAATCAAGTCATGCCTCAATAAATCATACAGCCTGGGGGGGAGAAGCTTAGGAGTTTGATGAATGGATGGGAAAGAGAATCTGGGGAAAGGTGTGAAAGAAATACTACACAAAAACACAATATTCATCAGGCAATAAGCAGCACAAGATCATCAATCTGTTGGGGAAGGAAAGGAATGAGTACAACACAGTTCAGTTAAATGCACTGCAGACAGAAGAAGTCCTTCAGCCACAAACCCAAGCTATCAGTATATATTGAATGTTCTGACATCTAGGTTTGAAAAATACTAGTATACAAATTATGGAGGAGTGAAGTGAACCCACACAGTTCTAAAAAAGGATTCTTAAAAGTAAAATGATACTGTATTGCCAAATTGGGCTGTGCTTCTGCATTCTTCTCGGATTGTCCGCCAATCTTGGGTGCCTGGCTGAAGCGGTCTGGTGGGATAAGCAGGAGTGTTATGGAGCGTTCACCTTTTGTGCAGGAGAAGAGAAGGCCTGCGGATTAAACCATAGAAACAATACTGTACGGTCAAGAAGAAGGACAGAGGAGAAGGTAAGCTTCATGAGGACTGTACCAAGAAGACTCAAAGAGGCAGAGCAAGAGCATAGACTGCTGCAATCATTCATTTTATGATTCGTGTGATTGATTAACTGAGAAGTGAGAACAAATTTCACCCAATCGCAGACAAGTGGCTACATGTCCTGGGCTGCTCAATCTCACAACTGTCAACATAACATTTGGCCAAGTCAATGCATAATGTGATGATGTGACATCACACATCTGTCTCCATTTACTTACAACAACAGGCCCCACCTGACCACATAATAGAGGAGTTTCAAATTTGAACCAGCACACACACTCCCCAGTATTACATTTCCCCAATTAACGCAACTCTCACCAGTCCACAGAGCTGAGTAGGACTCTTAGAGTCATCATGTTGGTTTCCTTGAAGTTGATAACTTCCTTCTGGCTGTTGTTGAGGTAGCCCCTTCCTGAGCGCTTCCATCATCCTCCTGATTTTAAGCAACAAATCTGTCCATTTCCGTTCCGACTCCCGACCCAAATGAGAGAGATCGACTCGTAGTACACTGCTGTGTTGTGAACTAGAAGAGAAACGCAGAGTAATTTTTTTAGTGTAGATTGGTGTTTGATAACAAAATTGACTGGTTTTTGAAGAATGATTTGTGGACCACAAAAAAGGAGTTGACCTGGCAAGCAGTTTTTGCTAAGAGTGAAAGGGGAAGGGCCAATCACCTTCAGTAAAAATGTTCACACATCAGACCACAAACATTGCAAATCATCACAATACCGCGTACACATTATAGTTGAATAGAATACCCTCCCTCACTGTCTGCCGCCATGTGAATCATCACTGACAGTCACTCATATATCACTCAGTGGTGCAATATAAATAAATGTTCCAATCCAAGCACAGTGGTACACAATTGATGTATGCAATACACATTGGGGCGGTCTTTGTGAATCCTGCCAGGGGTTTAAAAAAAAAAAAAAAGGATAGACACAGGATGGAGGCAGGCATGTCTCTCAAATATCCTGCAAGGGAATTGGGGAGGGGCTTCTTCACTGCACACAGGTCCAATTCCAATCCAGCCATACATGTGCCCAAAACGGTGGGGCTGCATAAGTCATACACAAAAACTAAATAATAGAATATTCCCTAGCTATATCTATTTTTCATGGCAAAGCAATTTGGCAATAAACGTACTATGGTGGTGGCCTACTCAGTTAGGGCAGTAGAGTTTGTCCTCAAACTCAGGTGGTTCCACCAGCAGTTGGCCAATTAACACTCTGATCTGTGTCTGACCAGTCACCCTCATCCTCCTCCTGAGGTGTTTCAGGAACAGTGGAATTTGGTGGTATAAAATGTTGGTTCATTTTGATCATGGTCAATCTCTCCACTGTTTTGAGGCAAGACACTGGTCCGTCTCATTGTGACGACTGCCCCAGCTACACGGAACACAAGCTCAGCAGACACACTGGCTACTGGACAGGCCAGATACCTTCTTTCTAGCCTGCTGAGCTTTGGCTATTGGTTCATCTTCAAGTACCAATAAACAAATGGGTTTTGATCCACCTATACCTCTCTTGGGTCATCCAGCTACTCACTCGATGGTCACTGGTGCTGCCACTGGCTCAACCATTTTTGCCTTCACCTCTGCACTGGACTTAAGCCCTGCCATTTTATACCAAGTTTATACAAAGGTTGTCGACAATTCTTGTGTTCCAGTTGTTGCTGCTGCTGGTGTTACTGTTGCTGGTGTTGATTGCTGTGAGACAACAGGACTGCCCTGTCTGGAAGTTGAAGGCAGCACCCCAGAAATTCTTTCAGTGAGTGGGATTCTATGTTCCAGCCATTCTTCTTCCTGACTCTGGCTTGCTAAACAATCCACTTCTTGTATGTATTTTGACCCATTCCCTGCTAAAAAAGCAATGAAAATAACCAGTATTTGTTTGTAACATGGATCCAGTATTGTAGCACAGATGTACTCTTTGTATGACACAATGTCTCTTTGCAGCCTTGTATTCTCAGTTAAGCGAAGAATTAAGCTCTGAATCAAGGTATATGCATCTTCTTATTCATTGCCCACATCTGTAAACCTGTCGGATATTTTTTAACAGCTCCTTTAGGAGATACAATGGATAGCTTGGCCCATCGTACTGTCCTCCTTTCTTACTTCCTGTGTGAAAACCTCAAAAGGAAGTAGCATCTCTGCTGGGCATTAGACTAGTTTCCATTTGTCGATCCCAATGGTCATGTTTTTAGTTACATTCCCTCCTCTTTGCATGACATACTCATTGATCGGTTTGTATTGGTCAGACATTGTAACATGTAATAGGTTGCATTCCAACATTTTGGCACCTCATGTATGAGAGCTTTAACTTGTACTCTGTTAGCACGCTGAATGATCCTCAACTGCTTCCGGGCTTCAAAAGAATGGCTGAAAGGAGTGCAGATTCTTTTGCAGATGATCAGTAAGTTGCTGACAAGGCCTTTTTTAAGAAAGTTCTGCACATTGATGTTGATGCAATGCGCCAAACATTGTATCCTCAAATAGCCACCTTTTGCCATGGTCTTAACTATATTAATGCCATTTTCCGTGGCAACGAACACAGTTCTGAGACGTCTGGGTCACAGCCATTCAAAGACCTTGTTGTTAAAGTTGTTCAAGATGCTGTATGTGATTTCTCCTTGGCAAACACAGCCACTGAATGCCCTTGAAGGTTTCTACAAAGCTGAGATCTGCAGATGGCTGTTGCATGACCTCCACAAAAAAGATCTAGTGTGCAGTGATACACATGTAATCAGTGGCTTAACAACTGACCCACATGTCTGTTGTCAGGTGGATAGCCTGTACAACTCTCTGCTACAAAGCTTTTCCAACCAAATCCAGCGCATCGTGGTGGAGCACTGGACCAGCTACTCTGGCAATGTAGGTCCTGCTGGGAAGTTTCAATTTCGGGCAGATAGCTGCCACAAACTCTAAAAAACCCACTCCTTCCACAAAAGAAAAGGGGAGGAAGAGCAGCGCTAGCACTTTAGCCAGCTTCCCATTGTACTAACATGCTGGTGGGTGGTTGCGGATGTAGGGCCCTCCTGCCTAAACATGCCGTAATATTAGCCTGAATTTTTTTTGGTGGTGCCACTGATGCAGGTGATTTCTGAAGAGGACCAGGAAGTGGAAGGCTGGAAAATGTGCATCTTAAGGTAGTCACTACTGTATGCTGTTGAGGTGTTGTCTCCATCTAACTCTGTGCCATTGCGAGATTGCTGAGGCGGGTGATACTGGTGCACTGCTGGGGACAGCGCTGCTTTGCATAAGGTTGTAACCCTGTTTTTCCTCATCACCACCTACACCTACCAATCTGATTGGCGACTCTGGAACAGATATCCCTCCCACATCACCTTGACCACCACCACGTGCAGAAAGTTGATTATGGTGCACCTCCCCGTGGTGTGTGTGACATTTTTTCAAATGGGATTCTTGGCCTCCAGTACCATAGTGTGTACCAAGCTCAACTCGACAAACACAAGCATTGCAAATGGAACATATTGCAATGTTGTCCTTCTGCTTTCTAACCATAGCGAAGTGCCAAATGGGGGCGGAGTACCTTTTCTGTGGGCCACTTCTGCTACTGACTGAAGAACTGGAGGTAGGCAGGTGTGTCGACGATTATCTCTCTACAGTGCACATTTCTACAGAGCTAGTGGTGGATGCAGGTCTCTGCATGGGCCTTACAAATATGTAAACTGGCACAGGTGAGGACGGTGGTGCCACATCCCTTGGAGTAGCTTGAATAGGAGGGGTAATGTCAGGCTCCCCTGTGCCAGCTTCCACAATGACTGTCTCGTCATCCTCATCCCCTTCTATAATTGTAAGGTTTTCAGGAACTTTCCTTTTCCTGGGCCTCTCTGGCATGTCTCAGATTCTGCTGGGATCCAATCCATGTCAAGATCATCAGAAGGGGGGCTTGGAAAAGATAGTGGAGTACCCTTCCTTTTTCTTGCTGGAGAACTAGAACCAATGGTTGTAAAAGAGGAAGTTCTTGCTCAACAGAAAGCTCAACCTCCTGTTCTGATCCTAGTTCAGTAAGAACCATAGCTGTCTTCGGCTGTTGTCTACTTTCCTGCAATGATTGGGTATGACTTTGTGAAAGAGACAACGCCAATTCAATGCCACTGCTCGCTGGCGTCAAGATGATTGCAGTGGCTGTCTTGCTGAGAGACTTGGACTTAAGTTGGGTTGGTGCTGTTGCTGCAGCAGTGCTGCTGCCAGGAGGCCGGTTTGGCAGGCACAAGTTTGCAGAAAAAGGTTTTGGCTGACACGCCAGAGGCAGAAATCTGCGTTTTCTCCTCCCTACTGGCCACTTACCTCAGCAGCAGCTTTCTTTGGGGCCATCTTGAAACTGTCAGTTGGCAGTGGCACTAAGCTGCACAAGCTGAAGACTTTGACGAACTGATGTGACTGGCAGTACTGTGGGTGATGTCTCTTGGGCACCTAAAAGCAAACAAGCAAAAAAAAAAACATTTAGTGAAATGTGGCATTGTCACAGTTTGAATTAGTACACACAATATAATTTAATGTTGTTACATAAGTTATAATTATTATCCTAAATAATAAAAAACAACAGTGCATTTCAAAGTCAAACCACACCACCAGAACATAATATTTAATTTCCAATCAGGATAACAACATACAAATGTAACTGTTGGTTTGGTTTGTGTGCGTCTAAGGGAGAAACATATGGCAGTCAGGGAGGTGCAGGGTAAAATTGTATAATGCTTAAAAAATGAATGCTGGCAGAGAGCATGTATTCTATGGCCCACAGGAAGTCCAGTGGAAAAGGGAATAATCCTTAAAAAATTAATGCTATTGTGTGGCTGTGCACAAATGGCAGGTAGGTGGTAGATGGAAAGTGGAAAAACGTAATAATTTTTTTAATTGTAAATTAAAAGTACATAAAAGAAAATTTAAATAAGAACATTTAAATAAGAAATACAAATAACAATTAAATGCTGGTGTATTAGGGGACTATGAGAAACCCATTGGGAGGCAAAGTGGTGTATGTTAAAAATTCAAAAAGCATATCCTATAAAACTGGTAATAAACATACACATATTAAAATGATCCTCAAGCATAATATTAAACTGATATCAGGGAAAAGTAAAAAAAAGAAAAATGCAAAAAGGCATAGCCCTCCCCTATCAATATCTCTTTGAAAACTGGAAAAAAGGGAGGCTGCACAAAATGGCTGCTGGCCACATGGTCAAACAACAACAGCAAGCAAGGAGGCATGGCCAAAACAAAAAACACATGCAGGCCTATGTCAAAAGCACACTGGCTAGTTACACAAAATGGCCACCAGCCACATGATCAAGCAAACAACAACCAGCACAGAGGCATGGCCATAACAAAGAACACAAGGCAGGTCTAAGGCAAAAGTACACTGGCTGGCTACCCAAATGGTCTACCAACCACATGGTCAAACAGCAAACAAGGAAGCATGGCCACACATGCAGGCCTATGGCGAAGGCACGCTGGCTGACTACACAAAATTACTACCGACCACATTGTCAAACAGCAAGCAAGGAAACATGTCCACAACAAAGAACACATGCATGATTATGGCAAAGGCACACTGGCTGGCGACACAAAATGGTTGCCAGCCACATGGTTAAACAACAAGCAGGAAGGAGGCATGGCCACAACAAAGAACACATGCAGGCCTATGGCAAAAGCACACTGGCTGGCTGCACAAAATGGCCACCAGCCACATGGTCAAGCAACAAGCAAGGAGGCATGGAAAACAAAGAGCACATGCAGGCCTATGGACACTGACTATACAAAGTGGCTCCTGGTCACATGGCATCAGGAACAAACACAAATGGTGGCCTATGGCAAACACACTCACATGCTGGCCAGACAAATGAGGCATGGTAACACTGAAGAAAACAGCATTAATTCAGCAATGCCAAAAATGAGAATTAACTGAGCTGTACAACTTTACAGCACAAATCCTCCAAAGGCATCAAATATATACCACTCCACCTATACACGCTATGCAGAAAAAAAGTGAAATACCCAAAATTAAACCACATTTTAAAATGTAATCCAATGCCATCCATGGCCTAAATGATATTTAAATTCAACAGACACCACAGAAACAACTGTTCCATGCACCCATGACTAGTACTAGGCATGCTGGCTGAGTAACCCATTGGCAGACAAGGCCAAATAGTAAAATAAATGAATTGTGCAAATTTATTAAAAAAAGAATGAAGAAAATGTACTAAACTGTGTAACATTTTTCCTATACAAAAGAAGAAAAATTAAATGCAACCCTTACTGAACCCACAGCCCGCCTACCACAATACATGTTTAAAATCAAATATAAGTACAAATACATTCTGGTGCATGCCTTCTATCAAACAAACACCCTCTGACAACAGTTTTTAAACTTACTTGTGATATCACAAAAACAAAGTCCTTAAACCCAATGTAATAGCAGCAGACAGCAAGAGTGATCCTTCCAGCTTCAAATCCAAAGAAAATTGACCAGGAGATAAACAAAGCACAGGGAGGAGCCTGCTAGACAGGAACAGGAATTAGGAGTCTCTGGGTCATTTCCTCCTTGTTGGGAAAAAAGTAACATAAAAAAGGCTCCACACACTAAAAAAAATTACTTAAATGGTCCATTGGAAAAGAATGTTAAGACAAAAACATCTTTTCAAGTAGATTTAGCAGCTTTTCAAGGAGAAAATCTGTTTGAGGATGCAGCTGCAGTAGCTGGTGCTCTCTCGCTGTCAGAAAAAAGGTGCCAGATGTCGCCAGGAAGGCCTAAAGCTGCACTAGTGGCTGTCAGATCTCACAAACGGCTGGCAAGTCTCGCGGACCTCCGACAAATCTCACTGGTGCTCATAAGCACCTGGCCATACCCATTGCCCTCAGTGCACGCAAACACCTGGCTCGAGCTTGCCAACCAAAAACAAATTATGCCTTGAGGCAGAAAGCAAAATGTATTGGGAACTCTATATTTTCCGCATATTGCGAGATTCTGAATTACACAAACACTGTGACCGGAGTTTTATGCCAAGGCGTTGTGCAGCGTTCTATGCAAATTACAGTTCCAGCCAAAAGCAGAACATTTTATTAGATTTCCAGTTAAATAAAAGCATTACGACGGACAAATGTGATGCCATACCGCTGTTTTAGTTCTGCAACATTCCAAAACACTAAACATCCCCAAACCATGGCATAGATCAAGCCCTATATTAGAACTTCTCATAGCTCTTATATATGCAGTCCAGCTCCTTGTCTCTTTATTGCTGGTCCTAATTGCAGACAATCCACATGTGTACAAATTGCACATCTGTGTATTATCACTAAACCCATTTGTTTCTGTCCACTAGGAAAATATTTGTCTCTGTGGAAGTAACCCTTTTGCTTTCGCCCTTCCTCTTTCAAACCCTGTAAATATGGTTGCACTGACTTTTGAGGTTTTAGATGGATTTCAATACTGAGAAAGTCCCAGCAAGGTTGTTTGAATGGGATTCAAGATTGTAACATGGCTAAGCCTTTGATAAAATCTCCTTAGTTCCACACCTTCCAAGTTCAGTCCTGAGGAAAATCTTGGCAACTGTGTGCAGAAATATTCATTGATCCTCATTAGCTTTATGGAATTTGAATGCACAGATGAGGCTCTGTACTCCAACAGATTTGATAATAGGCTCATTCTGATTATGCACACAAAGAAATACTACAGTTTTCACTAATAGTAGGAACAGGTTGGTTATATCTGAAAAAAAAGTCTCATAATGCAGTTATTTAACTGCTTCCTGCGAAGTGACACGGTTTTTAGGTCTAGGTTTTGACATTACAGTTGCTAACAACATATATACAGGCATCGGAGCTCATCCTTTCCTACATTATCTTTCTTTGATTAACATATTCAACTACTGGTTTGAGATTTGTTCTGTAGAATGGAGTGGGAATAGTACATTTAACAGTTTTCCTATCGTTGGTTAGATTTTACATTATTTGTTTATTTTTCTATATTTATTTTTTTAATGTTCATAGTATTTTTAGTATATGTATTTCTTTGCTTTTTCAATTTTGTATATTTTATATATTGGCTAAATGTAATATATATTTGTTACTGAATTTATTATATGTGTATGTACTAGTAATTTAATTTATTAGTTAATAAAAACCATAAACATTAAAGGAAAGTGCACATTTCAAGCCATTTCGCATAACCATTAAGTCAGAAATAATAACACACGATACGTGACGCCAAGTTAAAAAGTAAAGATAAGGAACACTAAGCCTGCACCTAGAGAAACTTCTGCTGGGGCCCCCCTGTAATAGCAACAGCAGCACCTAAAAAAAAAGCCACATTTTGAAAACCTAGAACATGGCCATGTGCAAAAGCATAATAGTGTGTTCCATTATTATTGTCACAATGTTTTTGCACAATATTTTTGTCAATTATATTATTTACCACATTATTGTGTCATTACTCCTTATTTTGCTTGACACACTTTTCACACCAAGCGTATTACAAATGTAGGTAGTCTGAAGTGAATGGTTCGTCAAGCGCACTAAAGAGGATAAATACTTTCTATTTTCCTCAAGGTATATCACCATCATAACCTGCAATCACCTTTGAATTATGATGCAGTAGTTAGGTGCAGACATTACTGCAGCGCCTGCAGTCACACGTTTTGCGCCCCTCCTTCTGCAGACGAAGCATGCCAGAGATGTGTGGCAGCTTCTTGTCATGCCCCATCAGCATGCCGCTATGCACAATCAATAATGTAATTATTGTAATGCGCATTGCCTCCTGCAGGTTCATTCTTGAAACAGTCAGCAATGAGAATATATTACATGAAATAGCTGGAGTGGGTAGTTTAATCAGATCGCTCAGTACATATGGAAAGTAGCTGCGTGTCAGGGACTGGAGTTGTCATCCCTGCTAAGTCTCACGCATCAGGCATGATACTAATGTATTTCTGTGTGGTGGTCCGCATCACCACACAAAAATGCAAGGTCACGCATTTGTAGCGCCTCCTTGAACCACTGCCGGTGCAAAGAAGTCAACGCCCTGGCCAAACACATTGAGCACGCAGCGCGGATCGCATGCTTCTCAGCTGGCAGACTTTGCAATTGAAGTAGTGTGCAAAGTCTATTGCTGAATGGCAGGTCAGGAGTATGCAGCCACCCTGGTGGCTCATTGCTGCAGCTTTCATTATTAGCACAGCTGCTGCGTGCCGGCCGTATGGCATTCACATGACTTGGTGAGGTGTCCGTCATGTGATTGCAACAGTTTCTGGGCACCAGGCGGGGCAATCAGTAGTTACGTTTTTGATAGTGCTGCTGCCCGCCACGCCGCAATAATTCTTTTAGCGCCTCCCGATCATGCACGCAAAAAACGCCTTTCACTGGACGTTCACGGGCCGCACAGTCATGGCAGCGGCAGAACTTGAAGCAGGATCGGATAAGTATTATAAAAGATCAGGCTCAGCTGAGGTGAGGAGTACCCTGCCTAAGGACCAGTGCAGACGTGCCTCGGCCTCTTTGAAGCTCACCAGTGCCTACTAGCGTTAGTGGTGCCTGCTCAATCGCCGTCCCTACCCTGCTGCTTGCTACTTTCGGCCTGCTAGGTGCTCTGTGCATAGAGGTGTAATCGTGGTTCTGTGGCCTAGGGTTTAACCGACTCGGGGCAGGGCTGCTGCCTGTAGCCGTGACAGTGTGTACACGCCAGGGGGGAAGGTGCCAGTTGCCACTGGACCGTCTCCCCTTGTCGCCTGCCCCAAATAGAAGTATGTGTAAAATTAAACATTACTTATAACCTCTGACATCGTTAAACAATCGGTGCTCATAAAAGTAATGTCCCTTTGCTCATTAGATTTATAGCACCCGAGTATCAAGGTCATGCTTTTTATTTTAGGTTTTTCAGAGCGGGAGAAATTAAAGCGGAAAACCCGCTCAAAAGATCGGTAGTAGAGTCTACATTCAGTGCCCCAGCGAACAATGATGGGTGCTTTCAAGTGAGGACATCAAACCTTTAAAACAGTCCTCATCCGCCTCCTTCTCTCCCCGCCCCCACTAGAGCAGTCATTGTGTTATTCGCTTTGCTTGAGGGGAGAAAGTGGCAGGCATACTGCGCTGGTTTGTCAAGAGAAAATCTGACCCTGCTACAATAACTGAATTCGCAGAAATCTACAGAAACTTTCTTTTGTAATGTTTGCAGCAACGTGGTGCACACTCTCAATGAAAGTGGTGCAGATTCCAGTGAGTCATCGTTTTGTTTAACAATCAGCTTAGAAGGACACTAGGTGATTTAGTTTCTGGTGCTTTCAGCAGTTGTAACATCTTCTTAGAGTGCCTTGTTGCTCAAATGGGTGCAATTATTTATATTTATATGTTTTCCTGGTCTACATTGCTTGATTTGGCTTGCGAGAAATTGTCACTCAGTCATTGAAATGTCCCTTATAATTACACTGAAATTATGAAAATGTTACACATTGCAATCCGAAACCTTGACAGCTATGAGTTGTGGGAGTTGTTGGGCTCTCACATCCTCACTCCTATATAACATGACCCTCATGGTTCCGGTTTCAAATGCCATGTGCAGAACACTCACTCATTCACTCTCAAAAGCAGTAGCTGTCTCCTTGTCTCTTCATGCTGTTCTCGTTTTCCACATCTTCCCGTCAGTGTCTTGGTTTCGATTTGTGTCTCATGGTCGGAACCATCTTGCTTTCTTATCACAGATCTCTATGACAATGAGACTTCTTTCTCTCGGTTCTCCATGTAATATTGCCTGTTAGGAGACGTTATGCTGATGTTTATTGAGTGCAACATAGGCAACTTCTTTTTAGTGCTATAGTAACACTAGGACGGGGACAGAATGACGCTAATGTACTAATGAAAACATCATAAATTTAAAACTAGGTCTTCATCTAGTCACGCTAACAATGACAAAACTAATATTTTGGGTAAATGGCCATGTTTAATTCCGTCTGAATTTTAATAAGTGGGATTGTTTCTGAAGAGGAATCGTTAAGACGTTCAATGCTTTTGAGGCAGTCACTGGGAAGGCACGATTTACAAACGTGACTGTACTAGTTGATGGCACAAAGTAAGGCAGCTTGGGCCAATAAAAGCAACATTTTCTCATGACAGCTGGACAGAGATGCCATGAAGTCTGTCTCTGTGAGTGACGACCGCGCATTTAAAAAGTATTTACTGGGTATGGGAAGCCAGTTTAAAGGCATGTTGAATAAAGGAAACGTGATACTGCTGGAGATAATCTGTGATCAGACCACCTGCCACCTATTGTACCAGTTGAAGCTTATACAGGTATTGTCCCAGGGCTAACCAGTATACTGCAGTGTGTGAAGTAGGGGTACTTCGTATAAATTAGGAAATCAAGAAGTTGAAGCAGAAAACGAAGTAGCTCTTGTAGAATGTATTCTTCTGTACAAAACAGCATAATACTGGAGCACGTCTATTGTAATGGATGTCCAACAGCTGAATAAGAATTCAGCAGTTGAACCACACAGTTCAACAATAACCACAAGCGATGCACCTTTGAAGGGAAACATTCTTCAAAGGTGCTCGCCATGGAACACATAGAATATTACAGCAATAAACATAGAAGAGATACTAATTAAACATAGCAGAGATACTAATTATTTAATGTGCACATTAAATATGAATGTAAAAATGTTCAACACATTACATCATCTCCCTTTTTTATACAAAATTGAAAAATAAAAACAAAGGAAACATTTAATACCAAATTAAATTAAGATAAATAGAAATCCTTAAAACATGAAGGAAAAGAGCAATTTCTGTGTGCTCTGGATGAGGTGGTGGGAAAAGAAGTTGAAGAATTGGGAATAACATGAGCATCAACATTATGCTCAATACGTTGAGTAGAATTATCATTTGAAGAATGGGCAACTTGTTCACAAGGTTGAGAACTATCTGAAGGGGAACCTAAGGGAAGGTAAGAACAAGAAGAACAGTCATCAAAATGTTTGGTTTTAAACACCTTGTGAACTTGTTCTGCAGTAAGTTTGACAATTACTCGCTTGTTCCACCACCCCTTTTTGTCAAGAGAAAGAGTGAACCCTTAGAAACTTTGAGGACTTGAGTGGGAAGAGAAAACTTAGACATACCCTTCTTGACCCTGTCAGGGGTCTTAACCATAAACCAATCATCAATCATGAAGGTATGTAATGAAGGGTTACATTTTGAATCAAAGTTTTTCTTTTGAACTTTTTGTTGATCTGAAACATTTTTCTTTGTCATGACAAGCTAGACATGTTGGACTTTTTACACTTAAATCCTTGATCCACGATGGACATATATTCCCATTAGGATTCCTCTTTTTGAGCAATCTAAATGGAGAGATACCCGTGGTGGAGTGAGGAGTAACCAAACATTACCACACCTACTAAACAGGTATCACAAGAATTAATCCAAAGTGTAACATCTTTGTCGAGGGCTGGCCACCAAAAGTGTTCCTTCAATTTCCTTGATGAGCCTCCAACACCTAAGTGACCCTGATGAGCTGCAAGTAAAAGTTTTTTCCAAATTCAAAGGAGGCACACGTTGGTCTCCCCTAAAAAATTTACATCATTTATAATGGAAAGCTCATCTAAAATTTGTGCAAAGGGTTTAAGGGTTTCTGGGCAGCAGGAAGAGGACGTACCTTTGGCCACCCTGAAACAATCATGTTTTTAACTGCCATCAAAACTGCATCATCAGAATAACTTTTAATCCAATCAGATTCTGAAATAGAAAAAGGTGAAAGAACCAAGTCCTCTATAGATGCAACAACACACTCTAAGTCATCAATATTTTCTTTAGAATCATTTTCCAGAGGCAACCTTGAAAGAGCATCAGCTCTTAAGTTATTACCTCCAGAGATGTGTTGTATAGTGAAATTTTATTCATGAAGTCTTGAGAGAATTCCAACAAGTCTTGCTGATGCTTTTCCTGTACCATTCCAGTTGAGAAGGTGAACAGGGGTTTGTGATCACTCAGGAGTATAAAATGGGAACCCCAAATGTAAGTTTTACATTTTTCTACAGCCCAAGAACAGGCAAGAGCCTCTCTTTCAATGGTGCTATAGTTAGATTCTGCACCACTGAGAGACCTTGATGCGAAACCAATAGTGTTTTCTTTAGCACCATTCCATTGGCAAAGCACAGCTCCCAAACCCTTCTGGTTGGCATCTACAGAAATTGCGCATCTTAATCCTGGAGTAAAAGATGATAAGGCTGGGGTTTCCACAAATACTTTTTTAACAAGATTAAATGCAAAATCTGTTTCTTGTGACCATAAAAACTTTACATCTTTTTTTAAAAGTACACGCAGGGGTTGAACTAGCTGCGAATAACTTTGAATGAACCTGGAATAGTATTCTGTCAAACCTAAAAAGGATTTCAAAGAATCCTTATCCTTTGGAATGGGAACATTTGAAATGGCCGGAGTCAGAGAATGCTTGGGCTTAATTCCCTCAGCAGAAATTGAATGCCCAAGATAGTCCAATTCTTTTACAAAAAATTTACATTTCTTTTCTCTTAGGGTTACTCCAACATCTTTAAGGCGTGACAAAACATTTCTTAGAGTTTGAAGATGTTCAGCTTTGGTTTTGGAATGTATGAGAACATCGTCCTGATAGGCTTGTACTCTATCAATGTTATGTAAAATGGTGTCCATAAATTTCTGAAAGACACTGGTGGCAGATGCCAAACCAAAGGGAAGTCTTAAATACTTAAAAGCCCCAAAAGGAGTAATGAATGTAGTGAGTTCTGAAGAACATTTAGTGAGTGGAATTTGATGATAGGCACTTCTGGGGTTGTTGGATGGCAATCAATTATATTTTGATTTAAAGAGCAAAGATCCGCACATAGACTAATACTAGAGTCCCTTTTCTTGACTACTACAATTGGACTGACCCAAAGTGATGAGTCTGTAGGTTCAATTATACCCTCAGACACTATTTTGTCCAAGACTTTTTTTAAATCATCCCTGCCATTAAGTGGAATGTTTCTTAACTTATGAATAACTGGAATGGCATTAGGCTTGAGTCTGATGAGATGTTCAAAACTTCTAATTTTGCCAACAGAGTCATTAAAGACTTCTGGAAAGTCAGAAATTATATTTTGAATAGCAGAATCCTCAATATTGTTCACAGAAGTGACGACAACCTCATTGATTTGGACAGGAAAATCCGAACCAGGAACTAATTTGAGTCCCATCTTCGCAAGATCCTGCCAACCAACTATACTTTTCCCATTAATGGCTACATAAACCTTTGTATTTATGCATCTACCCAAAGATGATATATTTGACAAAAATAACCCACCATATCTATAACTTTACCACCATATGCCTTAGGAATGATGTCTAAAGGTTGTAGATGTACGTTTGACGACCAGTGAGTATTAAACAAAACATCAGAAATAATGGTTACTGGAGCCCCAGAATCTGCCATCATGTCTAAAGGATAATGATCAGTTATAACCATACAAGTTGGGTCTTTAACACGGGTAATGTTAGATGGCGTTTCGTAGATCAATAGAAAGTATTTTCTTTTCTTGTAAAGCATTTACATCCAAAGAATCAATCTCAACAGTATTAACATTAAGATTCTCTACAGGAGATTCAAGAGAAGAAACATCCATGTCAACATTTTCCAATTAAGAAATAGCGCTGAATTGAACAGCACGTTTGTTCCTACAAACGGTGTGAAAAAGTCAAATTTTATGACAAAACGTGCACCTTTTTCCTAGAGCAAGACAGACTGGGCTGTTCCCTAGGTGAGTCTTTGATCCGCATCTGTAGCAGAATGAAGTAGTTCTTTTCTGAAATGGTTTTGCAACTTTGTTTTTTGAATAAATAGCATTAACATGACTATCATTTTGTAAAGACGGTGTATTTCCTTCAGAAATGCATCTCGATGAAATAATGGATCTTTCTACACTTTTTGCCATATCTATGGCTTCTGACAGGCATGGATCACGGCAACTTAAAATTCTCTCCTTCATTTTTTTATGATAAGACTTATAAACAAATTGATCTCTGATAACAGTGTCTAAGTGTGCTCCAAAATTGCAGTCTGCAGCAAGATTTCTAAGAACAGATATAAATTCCTCCAGTTTAATTTTGTTCTTGTTTTCTCTTCATAAAAATGAATTATTCAAGCATGACGCTGGGTTGTTCTAAAAACTTTTTATTTAGTCTAAGTATGGCATCAGTGAATTCATTCCATCTATCCCCATTTCCAGGTGGAGGTAAAGAAGGAGGAAGATTATCAAAAATGTGTCGACCTGCACTACCCAAGTGACTATATAAAATTGCCAACTTTCTTTTTGGAGAGTATTTAACGCATCTATTGCAAATAAATCATTTTCAAAACTTTTGAACCACATTTTCCATGTTTCTTTAGGTTTACCAGGTGTAGCAAGAAAGTGATTCAAATTAACTATTTGTTGATTTGAAGCCATGTTGTTTTATATAAAGTAAGTCTTGAATTAAAAAATAAAAATAAAATATAAACTGAAAAACTGGACCTTGAATCTTTGTTTCCTCCTCTGAAATACTCCTCCTATTGTCTTTGCACTTTTTATGTAAATAAAAATTAACTTGAAATACTTACTAAATATTTAGTAGTTGATGAAAATGTGCAAAGATTTTCCTCTTTTTTTTTTTAAACAAAAATACACACGGACGTGTGTATCGTCGAAGAAACTGATTAATTTCCCTCGAAGCTCTCAATCGGGCCGTTGCTATGGACACAGCTTGTATGGAGGAAACAAAATGGCCGCTGAAAACGTGATCACGTCGAAAGCGTGATGACGAGGCACATTTCCTTCAGGAGGGTGAGCTTGTTGCTGTGACGTTGCTCTGCATGTCATGAGTGACAGAGACAGAAACCAATGGCTCACCACAAATCCTCGAAAACGATTAAATGTTGCCTCCGAGACGTCGTGAAGTTTAATTCTTCCGGAATTTCAGAAGCGATGCCACGATGAGTCCGATAATGAGGTAGGCTGCTTGTTTTCAAAATGAAGCGCGTGCAAAAATTTGGTAAAAGCTGCTTTTTCTCCCTCGTCGCCAAATGTGAAGTAGGAGTACTTTGTATAAATTAGGAAATAAAGAAGCAGAAAATGAAGTAGCTCTTGTAGAATGTATTCTTCTGTACAAAACAGCATAATACTGGAGCACGTCTATTGTAATGGATGTCCAACAGCGGAATAACAATTCAGCAGTTGAAACACACAGTTCAACAATAACCACGAGCGATGCACCTTTGAAGGGAAACATTCTTCAAAGGTGCGCGCCGTGGAACACATAGAATATTACAGCAATAAACATAGAAGAGATACTATTTCTTTAATGTGCACATTAAATATGAATGTAAAAATGTTGAACACATTACACAGTGTCATAGTACTGCATAGACTGCATCATCACGTTAACTATTTGTATAAGAAAGTGCACGTCTGTTTAAGACAGAATGTGACGCATGGTCTTAATATGCAGGAAACAGGTGCTGGTTACTTTTGACCCAAGGGTGGTGAAAGACAAATTGACCTATACCAGCACTCCTAAATTGAGCACTGCTTTGGCTTGGGGTAATTCTCCAAGATGTTCCATAAAATCTGGGTCTCCTCTTGAAACATGTCCAGCACACATTATTATTCTTCCATTCGATAGGTTCAGCCACATTATTACTTTCTAGAGCAACTCTTTGACTTAATCTGCTCAAATTCCAACTATATGTAAACAAGCTATTACACCACTGCAAAAAACCTGAATGTAGATCCCGGAATCTAACAGGAGTAAACCCGTTGACCCAGTTGAGACCCGGGTAAAGTATGTATCAAAAGAACAATGTCTCAACCGGTTCCCCACTCTCCTGATTTTTGTGTAACCTGATACTAAGAATATCATGAAAGATTAAATCGGAGGGGGCAACAATATAGTAAAATCCAAGCTGAACTACTGGGCTCAGCCAGCAGAGCTCATCCAAGATAAACCATAGCTCTGTCTGTGTTTTGAAGGGACCTGAAACCAGATTGTGCATGTTCCAGGGACATTTTATTTGCTAAGAATGCAGATATCTATTCTTTAACATGATTTTCTAAATGTTGTACTGTGGCAAAGAAGCTGAGAAAACGGATAGTCGTTTAATATGCTGGTAATCATTAGGGGGGGAAATTCAAGGAGCGTGTAGATCACTGAGGGGACATTAAGAAAGGGGGACCACAAGAAGTAAGGTGTAATATGTATTCTTGTTCTTATTTGTAAGTAGTTGTATCAGCGCTACAGTACAATGTATACAAAAGTAACCAAAAACACACAAGTGCTGAGGGATAGCAGTTCAGCTTGGATTTTACTCTATCTTTGCCCCCTCAGATATCATCTTGCATGATATTCTTTGAATCAGGTACACAAAAATCAGGAGAGTGAGATGTGAAACAGGCGTGCCTTAGGGTTCATCATGAAGCATAGCTATAACATACATGTGGTTATCAAGGCTTGCCTGGTTAGATCTTTTGGTTTCCCTTTTATGACATACACCAATGATATACAGATGGTCATACCCCCAGATGAAAACTCAGGATACACTAAAGCAAAATTTAAGAGATGTTTATCACCAGTTGCCCTTTGGATAGAAGAAAAACACCTTGAAACTTAAAACAGATAAGACAGAAAGTCTTATCCTATGAGATTCACAACATTCTTGGGCTTCTGACTGGCGGCCTAAGCAATGAAGCCCGCTGCCAGCCCTGGTGCCCCAGGAGGAAAATTTGGTAATCAAAGTGGACAATACTCTGTCCGCCATGTCACACATAAATACAAGTACATCCTCTTGTTTCTTTCACTTAAAGCTGGAAAAAAAATATGCCCTCTTTCTCGGTTCTACGACAGGAAAGCAGATATTCATGCTGCCATTTAATCACATCTGGACTACTGCAACACACAGTAATTAAGTGCTATACAGTCCCATAATCCAAAGCTGCAATTGTTTCCAAACTTCCAAAGCAGTTGAACTTACATATGTGCAATCGGATGTCCTCAGTTTTAATACACTTCCATAGCCTGCCCATTGGCTAACATGTTGTTTTCAGGAACCTCTGTATAATTCATTAGGCGTTCTACCAACAAGGCCCTATCTACATCCAAGGAAAAGTTAAACCCTCTATTCCTAATGGGACTCTTCTATTTTTCAAACCAGCTCTAGTCATTGCCCCACAATACAAAAAGGGGAGGATTATCTTTTAGCTGAACACTGGAAGGCTGTGTCACTACAAATAAGACCCCCCCCCAAAAAATTGTGGTTTTAACACCTTGGATGCTAAGGCAATTCCCGCTGTGTGCTGATCAGATTGGATTCCCATTGTTCATGACAAGGTCAGCTCGTCATAAGCACAGCTCCAGTGTACTGCATGACGAGCTGACCTTGTCATTAGCATGGAAGTGGTTAAGAAAGAATTAAAGACCTTGCTTTTAAACATATTAAATTCTGGGGCTGTATTACCGAAAGTGCCCTGGGGGCGAAAAGGGTGTGTGTGTGCGGTTGCTGTGCTCCTAGGGCACTTTGGTATTACAGAATGGGCCGCCTGTGCAGACCCTTCTGTAATACTGATAGCACTGGTGCAGATGTAGTGTCAGCACTATTTTGAGAGGGCATTATTTTATTTGCACAAGGGTGTGGTCCCCTGAAAATGAGGAAATCTCTTTGTCTCTGCGCCCGTGCTGTATTATGGTTGCAAGCGCAAAGAAGCCATCAGAAGGCAAGGGGGCACACTGTCAGTGGACCCCGGAGGGCAGACCTCAGAATGGGTTTAAGGGGGTCTTGTGTGCTCCCTCACCCCCACCAGACAGCCCCCTGCAGGCGTGTGCAGTCACACTGCACCCTCCTGCAAGAGGATCTCTCTTACCTCTTGAAAATGCAGCCGAGTTGCTGTCTGCACAGTGAAACACGGAGCGGCTTATATACAGGTGCTACGTATTTCACTTGAATTCACTGTCCCAAGGGCAAGTAAGGTGTTTTGGGAAACAGCACATAGGCTTTGCTTGTGTGATACCCCCGTGAAACCCCTCTTAACATGTAATATTTATGGTTAGGACTGGGTGGAACATTTCACAGGCATTTACTTAGACAGTGACAGTGACAGCGAGTATGAGGGTGTATGGGAGCAGTCTTTTGTACCCCTTACTCTTTTGCAGTTTACCATTTAGGGAGTAGATGCTCATTCGAGCAAGTGTCAGTGGTAAGGCACCAGGTCCCAACGGGATTTCTATGGACTTGTTTAAATATTATCTTGACCTTTGTGGTCCCCTTTTGGTGAACATCTTCAACAATTCTCTGAGTCACAAGATCCCAGAGTCTTAGGTCAGGTCTATAATAGTGGCTATTTTTAAAAAAGAGAAGAGGGTTTCCAAAATACTACAGAACGATATCTTTGGTGGCTAGCTCAGTAAAGATATTGGGGAGGGTTATTTTTAATTGTTTGTAAACATGGGCTTTGGACAATAAAGATTTTATCCACGCACCAATATCGTTTTCATCCTGGGCTGGGTATAGTGGATTAGTGACTGAGCCTACATCGGAGTATACTCTTGCCAGGCGCGGTCCATTGTACCTGACGTTTATGGACCTCTCCACCACATTCGATTGTGTAAATAGAACAAAATTATGAATGATGTTGAGCAAATTGGGGGTGGATATCGCGCTGGTGAATTTGTTGTATAGTCTCCACGCAAAGTTAGATATGAGGTGAGGAGAACTCTGACTCGTTTCTTTTAGCTAGCGGTGTGTGCGCCAAGGGTGTGTGTTGGCACCGTCGCTTTTTATCTTGTATACAAATAATTTGGGAGCTTGCTTAGCAGAATAAACTAAAGATGTGCCAAAAATTGAAAACATATCCATATATAACATTGTTATATGCTGATGAAGTATGGATGGCTAGAACACCCCACGTAGTTTGGTTGACTCATTTGTGTCCTTCATGAATACATTAGATATGAAAATCAATAACGAGAAATCTTATAATAGCATGTGGCCCTGGAAAGAAAGCTTTATCAGTAGTACACTTGGGAGACAAACAGCGTAGTTGAGTCACAAGTTTTTGCTATCTAGGCCTGGTGTTTGATGCAAATAATTCATGGCAGACGCAAGTAATTACTGCACTGGGGAGAGCAGCGGGTTCTCTTTTTAATTTTTTTATTTGGCTAAGAGGGATGGAAGGTTCATGAAGTTATAGTTATCTCAAGAAACTATTACTTGTACCATAAGGTATTATAACTTATAATTACAGCAGTCATGAAGTCTTCTATGACATCAATGATAATAGCACAGCAACATTAGGAATAAAATTATGGATGAGAAAACTGCGGATGGCAGGGGGTACGATTTATAGTTTCTTGAGATAACTAACTTTAACTGCTGACTTTTTATTGTTTTATGTATGTAAAATGTGAGCCTAAGTAGAACATCCCTGTAACCCTTGGTCTTTTTTCTCCAGTAGAACAAACAATATGTATATCTCCACAATGGCGATGCACTCCAAGACGCCATTAAAGGGAGTACAAACGGAGATTCTTGTCAAAGTGCTTTTAATGTGCCAGCCTCCTGCACTGACAGATGAGTTTAAGCACTATGCCTTTTTCTATGTCAGTTTCTATTTTTCCACAGAGCCATTTTAATGAAAAACAGTGCATCACGTGTAAATCATAAAAAGAAAAGATGGTCTGTTAGTCGTGGTGAATTACCAAATTCAGTGGCGGCCATCTTATATTGTGGTTCTAACAAACATGTGCTAACAAATTATATAAAGAATCATAAGTGAATCAAGTGAAGTGAAATAAATTGTGTTCAATCATGGAGACAGTTGGTAAACCTCAATTTTGCCTAGGGGATGAATCAATCCATTAAAAATTTTCATTAATATTTACATTTGTTTTTCCCTATATACAATACTAGCATACTTAAAGATATTTAGGGGGAGTCTCCCAAATTCTTCTGCATAGATCAAGTCCTGAAGGACAAAAGAGGGGGAGATAGAATAAGAAAATGCGTACACTAGAATCGAGGTACCTCATAGACCTTCAAACAAAGGCCCCTGCAGGTCTTAATAATAATGAGGAAATGTGGGTACACTTTGAGTAGCGGGAAGATAGCTGCATGCACTTAGTAACACCACACTGGGTTACATTAAATAAGACAAAGGGACTGTCCATATGAACAACAAAATATTTATTTTCCAATACATGATATTAATAAAGACAATGGATGGTAGGCCCTCTGACGTCTGCGCCCTGAATGCAATGATGCAATATATATATCCTGGCATTTGCACTCACACTCTGTGACTTATGTAAGTCTGCCCATCCAAGGAGCAAATTTGAATTGACATGAGACTCCCCCTAAATATTTCTCAGTAGGCTAGTATTGTATATAGGGGAAAACGATTGTAAATATTAATGACTTTTTTTTAATTGATTTTTCATCCCTTAGGCAAAATTGAGGTTTACCAACTGTCTCCATGATTGTCTGAACACAATTTATTTCACTTCACTTGATTCACTTATGCTTTTTTTAAAATAATTTATTAGCACATGTTTATGTTAGAACCATGTAATAAGATAGCCGCCACATAATTTGATAATTCACCATGACTAACAGACCATCTTTTCCTTTTAGGATTTACACGTGATGCACTGTTTTTCATTAAAATGGCTGTGAGGAAAAATAGAAAGTGACATAGAAAAAGGTGTAATGCTGAAACGAGTCTGTCAGTGCAGGAAGCTTGCACATTAAAAGCACTTTGACAAGAATCTCTGTGTGCGCTCTCATTAATACAGTTAACAAATTGTTTGAAGACAGAAGCGAGTTAATTCTTTGCATTTCCCTATCCTTGCCCTTTTACTACCCTGTTTACTTTCTGTAAAAAAGAAAAAAAACTTACTCTTCTACAGAAAAAAGGGTTCTTTTCAGAACCACTACCTGGTCAAACAAAGAGCTAATACTGTGTTTTAAATGCGTCAGTGACTGTATCGGTGTGAGAATGGGTGTTTCATTGGCTCAATCACTGTGAAAATGTCTTCTCTAGGTGAATTCTTGGATACAATGAAGAAGCATCACTGTTAGGTTTGTTTTTTATCTGCTTCCAGTTACCACAATGTTTTTTGAAGACTGAAGCGAGTTAATGGTTTGCCTTTCTCTATCCTTGTCTTTTTACTACCCTGTTTACTTTCTGTAAAAAAGAAAAGAACTTACCCTTCTACTGAAAAAGATGGTTCTTTTCAGGACCACTATCTGATCAAACAAAGAGCTAATGCTGTGTGTTTAATGCATCAGTGACTGTATTGGTGTGAGAATGGGTGTTTCAGTGGCTCTATCAGTGTGTGTCTGGGTGTGTCAGTGGTTGTATCAGTGTGTGAATGAATGTATCAGTCTCTGTATCGGAGGGTGGCTCAGTGTGTCAGTGCCTGTATCTGCGTTTCCTTGGGTGTGTAAGTGGCTCTATCGATGTGTAAGTGGCTCTATCAATGTGTGAGAGGGTGTGTTATTGGGTTTATGGGTGTTTGCCTGGGCGTGTTGCTGGCTGTATCGGTGTGCCCCTGGTGTGTCAGTAGCTTTATCGGTGTGTACCTGGGTGTGTCAGTGTATGTAACAATGTGAGCCTGGGTGTGTTAGCATCTGTATTACTGTGTGGCTCGGTGTGTCAAGGCTGTTTCAGTATGTGTACTTACGGGACTGTATTAGTGCTGAATGACTAAGATGCTGTATGTGTATGTGCCTGGTGTGTCAGTTTCTGTATCAGTGTGTGTCTGGGTGTGTCAGTGGCTGTATCAGTGTGCGTCTGGATGTGTCAGTGACTGTTTTGGTCTGTGTATTGATATGTCAGTCTATGTGTGGCTTTAACAGTATATGGATGGGTATGTGAGTAGCTATTGCTGTGTGTGGGTGTGAGTAGATGTATCAGTGTACAGCTGGGTGTATGAGTGGCTGTGTCTGTGTGCGGCTCTGAGTGCGAGTGACTATGAGTAAGTGTGTGAATGACTGTAGTAGTGTAAAGGTTTATATAAGTAGGTATTTGCATGTCTAAACGGGTGTGTGACTGTATGGGAATTTGGATGGGTGTGTATGTGTGGGTTTGTCAGTGACTGTGTGAAGGACAATAGGTGTACAAGTTCATATATAAGTACCTATATGGGTGTTTTTGTGACCATCAGTTAAATTAGTGATACACATTTGTATAACCTTACAAACACATTTTATTAACACATTACAATTTAAACCGAACAATACAAAAATAAACATAACTTATGTAACTTCTAACAAATATACTTTTGTGCATCAGTGTTTCAGATAGATGAAGGTAGGTGTTTAGACCAGCAAAGGTAAACCAAAGTGATGTCTGGAAACATTTTACAATATCTTCAGTAAAAAAGAAGGTTACAGGTTAATGTGTGGTGTAATATTTGGGGCATGGAGTTATCCAGGGGCACTACCAAGAAGTATTCACATGGGACAAGTTCCATGTGGAAGCAGTTAAAAAAACAATTCATGAAAGGGTCTACAACTGGATGATGTGGGAGAAAGAATGTGCAGCAAGACAGTCCACCTCTACAGCACCCTTGGCAGAAATATCATCAGATGCAGTCATTACAATACCAGGTGTATGCCTGTATGAAAATAGTTGAGTGAGATGGCTGCTCACTGTGCAAAATGCCACATGATTGTAGCTGTAAAAAGGTCTTCTGTGTGTGCATTTTACCTTTTTTACTCTTCTCAGGTTCTATACTCATACAACATAAATGATGTACTGTTGAAAGAATCATCACTGAATAGTGGGGTATTGTATAAAAAAAACCTGCACACTATGTGTATGCAAGTAATTATCTGCATATGTAAATGGGTGTGTTACTGTATGAAATTTTAAGTGGGTGTGAGAATGTATGTATGTATGTATGTATGTATTGGTACTCTTTTATAGCGCATGTCTGTCACCCAACGGGTATCCTGGCGCTTTGACTAGAAGGAACCTGCTTCACACCATGCTGACTTATAAGAACTAACGTGGCCCAACCTTAGGAAAGAGATGTGTTTTTAAATTTTTCTTAAAGGAATTGAGATCATTCATGCTTCTCAGTCCTAGCGGAAGAGCGTTCCATAGTCTGGCTGCCGTAAAGCTGAAAGATCGGCCGCCCAGCCGCGATCTCAAAACTTTAGGCACCACAGCAAGGTAAGCAGAAGCCGAATGAAGGGATCTGGACGGAGTGTACCAATGGAACATATTCTGTAGTGGCACTGGGCCTTGTCCATGAAGGGCCCTGAATACAATACATAAAGATTTAAAATCGATCCGCTGAAGGACTGATGTATGTGTGGGTGTTTCAGTTCCTGTATGAATGATTCTATAGGTGCGTGAGTTCATGTACGAGTACCTGTGTGGATGAGTTTGTGACCCATAGGTTAAATTAGTAATATACATTTTGATAATAAAATGTATTTATAAAGTTAACACATTTCGATACAATTTAAACCAAATATTTAACAAATAAACATAACTTATTGAACTATTTACAAATATAGGAACACACCCAAACCTTAACTTCTGATTAGCTACACTAGGATCCCACCTATGTACTTGCAGTGCTGCTGTCTGTTGACTGTACATCTCCAAATTTGATAAATGTGATGGTATGCCAACGTGGCACCAATGAGTACTCGTATTGTCGTCATGGTGAGTTCAAGTGTATGTTGCAAAATGTAGGAACACTGATTTGGTTTCTAATCCTCAGTTGTGCAAAATATCCATGGGATAATTTAATATGACTTTTTGAGAGAAGCAAAGTGTAACATTAAAGGCATTAAATTCAAGACACCAGGAGAACCTAAAGATAGAGTTGTGTATTTGCTAAGTTTGTGCAGTGTAACAAATGCAGCAGGCAGTTCTTAAGAGAGACTGGTAAAAAGAATTCTTATGAGACAAGTTCCATGTTAAAGCATGTTAAAATCATCCACTACAGGACATACAATAACTTAGTGCGGGAGAAGGGAGAAGCACACTTACCATCTGTAGTAGTCTCAGTGAACCTTCAAATGTTCAACAAATAACAGTACCAGAAACAACTATATAGAGAGGGATCGAGGCAATAAAGTACCACACTTAACACCTAAATAGGCAGGACAAGGTATTAGTCTATATGTGGTTCACTGAACCAGAAGTACTCCAATTTGAAAGCAACTTTAAAAAACGACATTTCTCACTTGTGGTCCAGAACTCACAAAATTGTAATCAATATGTGCGGTTAGTTAGAGTTTGGCATATATTCATCAATAATTTATAATGAAGGCATATCTGAACATTTGATACACAACGTGAATCACTGCATCTGACAAAAGTATCTCAGATCAATTATTCTTTATCCGTGTTCTTCATTTAAAAAATGCCATTGCATAGTAGATGTAATAGCCAACGCGTTTCGTCCTACACAAACTTCTTCAAGGCTACAAAAAATATGTACAAAATATTTACATATGTACAACTATATACAATTTTTAAAAAACAAGGATTTCTGTATTTCTACACGTTTATTTTAATATACTCAAAATTCTATAAACAAAAAGTACTTCAAGTAAATTGTCATAAGGTTTATACAATACAAACCTATACATAGTAAAACAATTAGCCGAGATCGCTATCATGATTAGACATCTTCTCTTCATATTAGTATTGGAAGCTCTAAACACAAATTGTATGTACGTTGGTCATAATATGGAACATTCCTAATGGGCATCTGAAAGTCCCATCTTATTTCATGCATTTTGCATATTACTGTCTAATGTTATCCAAGTAACTTAAAAAAAACAATTCTAGAGGAGCATAGTTAGTAAATGTCAGAGAGAGAAGTCATATATTGAATCATATCTTCGATGTGCATATAATGGTCATTTGTTACAATTTGGAAATGTGTTCTGAGATTTCAGTATTCAATCCTTCCATATGGTAGGATAATTCTGTAAAATATCATGCAACAGCAAGTAGTATTTTCTAAAACAGTAAGCACACTAAGAGTAGGTTTAGAAACCAGATCAATTCTGAATAAGTAGGGAACTATAGCATAGTCAACAGATGTCATCTTACAATGGGCCGTCACAAAGTGACTCAAGAAATGAAAAATATGCGTAGTGTGTCAATGGTCATAGTCACTTCTGATATTGGCAGGTACATTGGATAACAATGGAGACTATCTCCTAGTTTTGGGAAATGTCTATACAGCAATCAGTGGCAGGGACTAAGCTTTAAATGGTGCATAGAAGCCAATGTAAAATGGCCAGCATAAAAAGAGTTTAGGCAATGCAAGTCCTAATCAAACAACTTTGGCCGGATAGATAGAACAAATTAAATCATTCAAAAGGGAACAGGTATTGAGTTTTGAAGAGACCGTCCTTCATGCGGATCAATTACGCAATGTTGTGAAAACAAATAGCTAGACACTAGAGATGCAAGCAGGCACTTCGTATGAGTGGCATCTTAGCCTCAAACATCTCAAATGGAATTGCATGGTCATTTATCGTAAAAAAGGATACAATATAAAACACATTATGCGCAGCACAGAACCTACATGCCATCTTGAAACAGGACAGAATAATGTGTCCACTAACAAGTACATGTTGAAGTAGGCATTTAAACAAATTGGTAATTGAAATAAGATGAATAACTAAGACTAAAAAGTAGTGAGTCTTAAGGGAAGCGCCCCTTTCAGCCAATCAGAGGTGGTTATCAATATTGACAAATGCTCACATTACACCATGATACATAATTTTAGCGCCATCTAAGAACAGAATAGTAATATGTGTCTAATTGGAAAAAAGAACAAATATTTAAAAGCAATGTTTGCCATATACATCATTTTTAAGAAAAATAGTTGTAAGCTTAAGACTTATTTAGTGCAGTAATATATGAGTAAGTCCTTAGAAGTACCCACCCACAGGACTAAAGTGATTTTCGATGGCGTTCTGTATCAGATTATGTGCTCAAATTTAAAAAAGCGTCTCTGGTGTGTTCATGGGTCAAACAACCCAAGCGTTATCAAGGATGCTTTTAAATACACCAATCACTCAATCACAAATTTCTTACACCTGGCACCAATTTTCATAGTGACAGGCAATGTAGGATACTTCTTTGGAAGCAATCTTAACCCATGCATGTAGGGATAATCATACTGAAAAAATGCATTACAATAATAGACTTTTTCAAAGAGCACTTAAATCAATTTTTTTGATATCATCCTATTAAAATTCAGAATTTTAAAAATGTTAAGCCATATATCATAGGTCTAAAACCGTGGCTTCTAACGTTTTTCTTAATCTCATGGGCGGGGCAGGATCTTTAGAGTGCCATCTTTGAGCATTTCAAATATATACTCATTAAGCCATATGTAAATGGGTATTAAGAATGAGGATAAATGTTATCTAAATAGTTTACAGTTTTCTCAGAAACATATAATCAGAACTTTATTTTTGGTCCATACTCTTTGAGGAACACATTTCAATGGAGTAGCAGACGATGTAATTTGTGACCTCCGACTATCGATGTCCATAATGTCAGTTGGCGAAACAAGGTTATTTGGACACCATCTTTAAACATGCATGTTTGTACTTATTAACACTATCTGAGCAATTAATTATTTCCTACAGACTCCCATGGTTGAACTGCTTTAATTGTAAGAAGTCTGTGTAGGACGAAACGCATTGGCTGCTATACCCACTATGCAATGGCATTTTTTAAATGACATATATGAAAAAGAATAATTGATCTGAGATATTTGTCAGATTCAGTGATTCATGTCATATATCAAATGATCAGATATGCCTTCAGTATAAATCATTGGTGAACATATGCCAAACTCTCACTAACCGGACATATTGTTTACAATTTTGTGAGTGCTAGACCACTAGTGGGAAATAACAGTACCAGCTAACTGCAATACGGTATCCGACAAGGTAACATTATACAATTTAAACCAAACAATAAAAATACATACCAAATTTACAATTACACTTTAGTGCACAAGTACTTCAGAGAGATACAGGTATGCATTTTAGACTAGCAATGACAACCTGGCCCTGTACTGGATGAGTAGGAAGATGCCACCTGCAAAAAAGGAGTAATGTTTGGAAACAATTTAGTATTCCTTCATGTGAAAAAAGTTTTAGTACCAAATGTATCCAGCATGTCTCCAGCAAGTAATTATCAGACACACTGTGAAAAAATATTCCTTTATATAAGTTCCATGTGGAAGCAGATCAAAACTATCCATAAATGCATGCACCATTGCATGATGCAGGAGAAGGCAGGTGCAGTAGGACAACAAACTCTGTAGTAGCCTAAGGAGAATGATTGCAACTGACATTCATAGCTGTATTAGCGGTCTGTGACAATTTATCTGAGCTGGTCACTCACTGAGGCAAATGCCAGATGCCCATGCCCATGTCTTGCGCCCATCCTTCTTCTAGTATCAATATTTGTCCTTCTTTTGTAAACGTTTGCAATAAACAAAGATTAAGGTTTGCAAGGGATTCTGGGTAACAGAACCTGGTGAGCCACAGAAGTCACCCCATCCTGGCTTCTTCTAGGTGTCTAATTTAAAAAAAGTATAGGTTTGCTAGGTTTTCCTAGGTGCCAGCAGAGTTAGGGTTCAAAATCTACACCTAGGCACTTTACAAAAAAAGGGTCAGTTTTCACTGTAAAAATGTGGTGTGTCCAAGTTGCATTTTGGGCCGTTTCCTGTTGCAGGCACTAGGCCTACCCACACAAGTGAGGTACCATTTTTCTCAGAAGGCATTGGGGAATACGGGACGGGTGGAATTTTGGGGATCCATGTAGATTCTAGTAATTTCCATCACAGAAATGTGAGGAAAATGTGTTCTTTTTTTAACAGAACCTGGTGAGAGCCACACAAGTCACCCCATCCTGGATTCCGCTGTGTTTCTAGTTTTCAAAAATGTATAGGTTTGCTCGTTCCCTAGGTGCCGGCAGAGCTAGGCTTCAAAATCCACAACTAGGCACTTTGGAAAAAAGGGTCTGCTTTCACTGAAAAAATGTGTCATTCCCACAAGTGAGGTACCATTTTTATCGGGAGACTGAGGAGAACACAGAATTGTAGAGCAACTGTTATTACCTATTGACTTTCGATGCATTTCTGCCTTCCAAATGTAAGACAATGTGTAAAAAAGAAGTCAGTTTGAAAAATGTCCTATAATTCACATGCTAGTATGAGTACCCACGATGTCAGAGATGTGCAAATAGCTACTGTTTCTGAACTCTATATTTTGTTCTCATTTTGGAAATACATAGGTGTCTTCAATACCGATTTTCAACTGTATATATTTTCCAAAATAAATTGCTTTCATCTGGTACACAATAAAAACCATTGAAAGACGCTGCTCAGTTATTGGCTCTGGGTTCCTCAGGTTTCTTGGTGAACCTACAAGTCCTATATAACCCTACAACCAGAAGAGTCCAGCGGATGTACAGGTATATTGCTTTAAAAAATCTGTCATGTTGTGGGTTGGTATTTTGTTATAGTTTATCGCCCATAGAGATGGTCCTACTGTTGGGCCACATTATCATGAACATTGCCTTTGCTGGGCCTGTATGTTGATCTATGTTCTTGAAATCAATCAAATAAATCTGTCACACTTAGAAGAAGTTACAGGTGAAAATGTTGGCACGAATTGCTTTTTTTCCAACTCATTTTCAATTTTTCTTATTTTCAGCAGTTAGTTTCTATAAAAAACCTTGAAGAAACAACAAAAATGACCCCTTGCTGAATTCAGAATTTTGTCTACTTTTCAGAAATGTATAGCTTTCCAGGATCCATTATTGCTTTCATACCCATTTCCACCACTAACTGGAAGGAAGTTGAAAGCACATAAAATAGCAAAAATAGGCTATGTCCCAGTAAAATGCCAAACCTGTGTAAATAAAATGTGGTTTTCTGAAAAAAGTCTGCCTGTCCCTGAAAGCTGGGAAGATGCTGATTTCAACACCACAAACCTTTTGTTGACATATTTTGCAGGGAAAAAGACACGCTTTCTTCAGCAGCACTTTTTCATGATTAAAGAAAATAATAATAATTTAGCTGTATTTTGACTGGTTTCTGGGTCCCCCTTCAGAGGAATCCACATGCCCTGGATACCTTTAAAATCCCCATGATGTTGGAAGAAAATTATGCAAATTTGGCGTGGATACCTTATGTGGATAAAAAGTTATAGGGGCCTAAGCGCAAATTACTTCAAATAGCCAAAAAAAAGGCTTAGTACAGGGGGAGGGTAAAGGCCTTGCAGCGAAAGGGTTAAAGAACGTACTAGCAAATGTTTTCCAATCTTATCTACATTGCTAAAAAGGAAATTAATGTAAAAGTGAATGTATGGGTGTGTATGTGAGTATGTCAGTATGTGCATCAGTGTTTAAGTCAGTGTGCAAGTGGCTTATGGTTTTCTAAATAGTCATCACTGGGTATATGGGAAATTAAGAGTATTTGTAAGTGACAAAGTTAAAGTACATGAGTTACCTTTTACCTATATAGCAGCATGCCCATTGGTTTACCTAAGACCTACCTTAGGGGTGACTTCTTTGTAAAAAAAGGGGACTTTAAGGCTTAGCAAGGGGCTGGAAATGCCAAGATGACCTTGCTGTAAAACTGCACACACAGGCACCGTAGTAGCAGCCCCAAGCCATGTTTAAAGGGCTACTTGTCTAGATGGATGACTAGGAGGATCAATACTGGAGTACATGTCTGAGTGAATGTGTCAGACCCTCTGTGGGTATGCATTCAACTGTCACTATATGACTGGCTATGTTAGTAACTCTAAGCATATATAAATGTGTATGTAAGTGACTGTAATAATTGCTTACTGGTTGACTAGTGAGTGTTGGGGTATGTAACAGTGTGTGCAAATGGCTCTGTTACTGCTGGATATGTAAGTGCTAAGTGGGTGAATGAGTAAGTACCTCTGTCGTTGTCTGGCTGGATTTGTGAGTAGCTCTATGCTTTTGTCAATGGGTATGTAAGTCCCACTATGCGTGGGAGACATGATTTATAACTGGGCATGTGGGTCTGTAAGTGCATGTGTAACTCAATGAAACTTAAAAGCACGTTTTAAACTTTTAAGCACATTGCACCCTGCCCTATGGGCTACCTACGGCCTACCTTAGGGGTGACATATAAAAAAAGGAGTTTAAGGCTTGGCAAAGACATTTTTAATGCAGCGTTGAGCTGGCAGTAAAACTGCAGACACAGGCTGTGCAGTAGCAGGCCTGAGACATGCTTAAAGGACTACTTGTCTGGATAGGTGACTAGGAGTGCCAGTTCTTGAGTACATATGAGAATGAGTACATCAGTTCCTCTGTGAGTGTGGCATTGGCTATGCAAGTAATTCATGATGGATACATAAGTGCTGAGTGGGTGTGGAAGTGACTTTAAGTAGCTATGTCGCTGTGCGAGTGGCTCTATGCTTTTGTAAACAGGTATGTGAGTAACTATATGGGTGGGCGACTGGGTGTATAGGTGTGTAAGTGCATGCGTAACTGAGTGCTGGGTAAATGAATGGCTGTACAGGTGTGCGAGTGGGTGTGCCAATAACTGAAAAATAGGTAAGTGTATGCATAGGTGATAAATGGGTGTGGCTTTCACTGTCTGGATATATGAGTTGTAGATACATACGTGCTTTAGTGGAGTGTAACTGATTGTGTAAGTACCTGCCTGACTGTGTGAGTGGGTGGAAATGACATACTTTTTAATTACATACTATAAGCAAACACCTACATCTGATTTTGAACACATTCAACCATACTGGCTTAATAAAATGACTATAGTTTCAGTACACCAATTCCTCTTTCTCCTTTCCTGCTCAGTATATTTTTAGTAAATGTTCTTATCTAAACTCCTTTCTATTTTGCCTTCTAGTGTAGTGTCTAGAAGCTACAAATTTTCTTTCATCTTGTGTACACTCAGCATTTTTATTATCTAAATATAAGTTTTAATATACAACCTCATTAACATATCTGTAAAAGCTCTGTACTGTTCCCCAAATTTGATTTCTATTTCTGTTAACATCTGTTTAAATTAAAATCTCAAGTCAGAACTATGGCAAGCCCCCTCCACCCTCAGTACAAAAGGAGTTAAATGGCTACCGTTCACCATGTGCTCTTACATATACTCCTATAGTTAACAATTACAGGCTTACTTTCATCTTTTATTTTTGCTATACCACTTTAAATGGTCAGTATTTCTATAACCCTTTCCATGTTTCCAGGGGAGAAGCCCCATTTGGTTCTTTTTTCTGTGAATCCATGGATCTACCACGACGTTCAGCACCACTCACCAATGTAACTGAGCAGTAGATCTGTGGATCCACATGGCAACCAGTAGAAGCATTTACCAATCTACAATTAATAGCTTGCATTTATGTTTTACTTTGTAAAAACAACTCAATTAAAAGCCAAACACTCCCAAATTACCAATGTTTCGATACCACTCCTATTTCACAACGCAGTCATTTTTGTTCCCTTCCCCATATTCTTTTAGCTATGTGTCCATGGTGACCATGTTAGCAGCACTCTCGAACTACCACTAGGTCAAAAGCTCATATTACTTCCTGTAAGCAGCAGACTGACTACCTTCAGATTAAACTGTTGTAGGAGTGGTTGACTGGTTGCATTTTCAAGCATATCCCTAACATAATTAATTTTCAGGTTTTCAAAAGCAATCATAGATGTAGTTAATTTTTCATAAATCACTACCTAATTTTAGTTCTATGCATATCTCCACCGTCCAATCCAATACGTTTTTAAATTGTACTTGCGGTCCTCTATGTTAGCTCCCTTTCATATTCAAATTTGCCTCATTCTACTGCAACCTTCTCCTATGTGTAACATACTAGCAACAGGTTTTCCTCAACCATAACCATTTATGTAAAACACATTTTATATAGTAGGCATAGAACTGGCTACATGGGTATCTCAGAGTGTGTGGGAGGGCCTGTAAAGGTACGTGAGTAAGTGTGTCAGTGGTTTTAAAGATGTGTATGTAAGAGGCTGTATGTGTCTATAACTTGATGTGCGAGTGGTGGTAAGGGTCGCTGAGTGAGTTTGTGAGTGTGTGACAGGGTGAGTGAGTAGATGTGTTAATGGGTGTGTGAGCAGGTGTGTCACAGAATGGATCGGTGTGGGAGTGTGTGACTGGGTGTGGCAATGGCTGTGTGAGTAGCAAATATGTGTATATGAGTTTCTGTAAGTGGCTATATGGGTGTGTAGTGGTTGTATGGGGTGAGTGGCTGTGTCTGTGGTTGTATGAATGTGTGAGTGAGTGTGTGAGTAGCTCTGTAGGTATATGTGTGGGGGTGTGACTGGTTGCATGGGTGTGGTAGTAGGTGTCGGAGTAGCTGTGCGAGCGCGTGTGTGAGTAGCTCTGTGGGTGTGTGAAGTGGTGTGTGAGTGCTGGTCTCAGTGTCTTTGTGGGTCTGTGAGTGTGTGAGTGAATTGGGTCTGAGTGGTAGGTGAGTGGGTTGGTGTGTGAATGTCTGTTGAGGTCTGTAAGTGGGTATAAGAGTGCCTGTATGCATCTGTGAGTGGGTGTGGGTGTGAAAGTGAATCTGTGGGACTCAGTGGTTTTGTGAGTACCTGCACAGCTCTCTGAATGGGTGTGTGAGTGCCTGCTTGGAGTTGTGAGTGGGTGAGTGAGAGGATGCATGGGTCTCAGAGTGGGTGGGTGTCTGAATGCATGGGTCTGCGAGTGGGTGCCTGAGTGGGTGCGTGGGTACCTGAGTGGGTGCCTGGGTAAGTGAGTGCCTCTGTGTGTCTGTTAGTGGGTGTGTGAGTACCTGCATGGGTGTGTGAGTGCCTGCATGGGTATTTCAGTGGATAGGTCAGTGGATCGTTAGATCTATGAGTTCCTGTGTAGGTCTATGAGTGGGTGTATGGGTCTGTAAGTGGGTGTATAACAGCCTTTATGTGTCTGTTAATGGGTGCAAGAGTACATGTGCGGGTGTCTGAGTGGGACTGAAAGTGTTTCCCACCCCAAAGTGTGCCAAGATTTGCAAATCTATCGCAGATTTACAAGGGGGTGCCACGCTGAGCCCCACGGTGCATCCGTGGATTGCATTAATTTTCTTACCCTACACAGGTCCCTCTGACATTTTACTAACACACACACATAGGGTCAAGTTACCTCTATCCTGACTCCTTTAATCTTTTTGCAGAAAACGTTTAAGGTCCCTGGACAGTTCCCTGATACTTAAAATGGTGACTACAACCTCCAGGTCAGGTTGTGGTCAGTCAATCACATCATTGCTGGTGCTGTGTGGCTTCACTGATTCAGCACGGGTATCCACAGAGGGTCTGTGTCCCTAGATATATGAAGTTGTTTTCCTTTAATAACTCTGGAACTACTGAATGGATTTACATTAAAGAGCTCTTTCTGGATCAAGAGCTATTTCTCTGCCAAATTGGTTTCAATTCCGCCCAGTAGTTCAGGCAGTAGTTGTGTTCAAAATCCAAATGGAAAATTACATTTTTTGCCCCCCCCCCCTTTTCTCTGCCCCTGCTTGATGTTTACCTCCAAAACTTTCCATGCAGGACTAGATAAACAGTGGCACTTTTTGGGGTGAGATTTCGTGAAAATTTGCAAACGGCACCAAAGTTATAAGCAAGCTAAAACCTTTCCTATGGAAACTAGGGCCTAACTAGAACTACCTACTGGGGACAGCAAGTAGGTTATTCTAGTTAGGACCTAGATTCCATAGGAAAAGCGTTTATTGCTTTGCTAACAAAAACCTTCGATACCTTTTGAGAAATCGCCACAACATTAAAAAAAAAAAACGAGTTTGCCACTCTTTTCAGCTGCTGTCTAGAAAGTTTTGAAGTGATTCGTCAAGCAGGGACCAAGAAAAAGGTGAGGCCCCAAAACGCTTTGCCCCATGCAATTTCCCATAGGGATTGGGATTTAAGACATGATCACAACCCGAACCACTGAACAGAATTACGAAAAAGATCTTTTTGTAATATGGTGTAAATCCGTTCAGTAGTTTGGTAGTTATTAAAGAAAAAAGATTGAAGTCTATCTAGGGACGTGGAGAGTCTGCGGATCTGACAGATCTCATGCTGAGATGAGTCCCAAGAAAATGCAAAAAAACACAAGGGCCTAGAGTAGGAATACCCTGACACCCTAGGCCCGGAGGTGGGGTCCCACAGGGACACGGCTTTGGGCCAGATGTTTTCTTTTTTTTTATTTTGCTATAAATTTACTGAGGATCCACAGCAAAATAAAAAAAAGAACATTTAAAGTCTACAGCGCTTGGGTTTTTGTTTGGCCCCCGGGTGGGCCAGGTTCCAGGGGAATTAATAAACATATTTGGGGGGAGGGTGCATGTGGGCCCCTCCCCAGGCCAATTTCTGATTTCAGCCTGAAGAACCCCATCTCCAGCGGCCCGCATAATTATAAGAAGGGGGAGAAGGGCTGCATGGCTCTCCTCTCAGGATAGAGGTCGACCCGGGGACCCTATCCACCGGGACTTGGCCGACATTGAGAAGTGGAAGGGGTCTCACATGTTCTACCCCTGGGATATGTCAGAGGTGGCAACAAACATGAAATCCTTCTTTACAAAGTTAATCTGTGACATTTCATGTAATGAAATACCTACACATAGGCAGTATTACAGAGAAATAACAATCCATCCTTCAATGGCTCTGGACTTTAACATGCTTTTCACAATCAATATGTAAGGCCTACTGCATTTTTCGTAACTTTTCACACAAAAACTGATCAGCCCTATGGCATCTGAAATATCTTTTTTTAGTAAGCCATTCAAACCTCTAGCTATTGGCTTGTATCATAACCAATGCGGACCTACCGTGTTGGTCATAACCCTTCCAACAAGGCAGTCATTAGGCATACCATTAAAAAATTGCAAATATATACCATATAGAGTTGTCCATACTAATGGAGCTCAATAAGGATTACAAAAGGCAAATTATTTACTCATAGTTTGTTCTGGTGGATTACCAATATCAAAACCCAGGCCTACTATGGCAATCTGTGGGATACCTGCCTACAATGCTCTAGACTAGTGTAATAACAATCCATTCTTAAAAGCCGATTGTCTTCCCAATGAGTCAGGGTTTCTGGCCTTGTAATACTGTTTTATAACAAACAGATCAAAATTATGGCTAGTATGACTTTTCCCAATGAACTGATGAAACCAGTACCTTTTACCATTGAATTTACACCTTTCAAGTACACATAAAGGGGCAACTATCATGTCTATAGTTATACAATTATAAACATGTAGAAAAATATAGCTTAATAAACAATATACAACACTTCTCAACAGGGCCCAACAAGAATCATCACAATGACAACCACCCAGGGTTTGTCATAGTGGGTGGCCAACACCAAAACCCTTGCCTACTATGTTAATCTATGAGATTAAATGTAACAAAATGACAGTCTATATCATGTAACACTGTGATAACAACCAACTTTAGTACTGGCTCTAGTAAATGATTTCCACAATAGATAAGCTATACCATCTATCTAAGACATAATGTTCTGTAAGAAATTTGACTATTATTTGGGTGGATGACGACCCACCACAAAGAGCAATCCCAACCCTTGCCTGGGTGACCATCAAAGTCACTAAATTGACCTGAGGGCAACCCTCTGGTAGATATTGCATAGAGCAGACAGGCTGAACTTGGTGTAAAGTGTAAACCATTATAAAGTCAAAATGCAAAACAATAGAAATCTCAGATCGAATTAGAAAAAGAGAGTAAAATATGATAAACAAAATGACACAAAAATAACACAAATTCAATTAAGGAGAACCATAGATATGAATTTGTGACATTTTAATTAGAAATAGTACCATAAAGTACAAAGAGCCGATGATATTCACTGGTCATGTTAGACTGGGTACTATTTGAGGCTGACCGCGATGGAGTGCAGGTTGGATACACCAACCAGGTGCGTCCCGGTTAACGATTCTATTTCTGACAGTGGGCCTGGTTACGATCTTGGCAGACGGGTTATTCCATCACAACGGTGAAGGATATCCCGGCAGCCGAAGTATAAATCCCATTATATCCTATGGTATTCATATTTCGATGGACGGGATATCAGTCACAGTTGTGACGGAGTAACTGGTCAGCCAATATCGCAATCAGGCACCTAGTCCTTTAAGACCCAATTCACCACAGGTGAATACTTCTAAAGTCCATTCCCCCCCCCCCCCCCCCCAAGAACCACCGGAGAGACCCAACTGACCACTGGAGTCCATTTCTTTCCCCTGGGTACAAGAAACAGAAGGTCCAATCCTTCAAGTCTTCTCTCAAGTCACAAACAGTAAGCCCAGTTCACTTCCGCTCAGCCTCAGGTTCAGGATAAGATCTTAAGTAAGTGCCTGAGGTGCATGATTTATGAATGCCACTAGCTAGTGGGGGCAATGACTCATGGAGTCGTACAACCTAATCACTGTTGCACAAGTTCCTGGGCCTGACCCTACCCACTTTGGAATTTTCAAGATGGTGAAAGTCTACAGCCACGTTACACATGGGTACGATGTGGTGGGTGTAGAGAATGTTCTGTGGTAATCTTAGTGTCCTCCCACATCTAACAAGTACCACTAAAATCCATTAAGACAAAGCTACTGTAACTACAATAAATCCAGAGATGGAAATCAGGTAGGACAAACGCAGTCTTTCGGGAATCAGACAGTAAATCAGTCAGAACTGTTTTGGCAACATGTTCCATCCCATTTCAAGTGTGCTCCAAGTGTTTTATGATAGTCCTGCAGACCTGCCAAGCAGCAGTTGGCATTGTAATGTCAAAAGGATGCCCACAGCCTCCACCCTTCATATTCTGTGGGGTTCAGAGGAGTAATCCTTGCCTATTCAGGTCAGCAAATTATTTGCTCCTGGGAAGCATTTCACATCAATTCAAGTTAATTACTGGCTAGAAAAAGCTAGAGAGCTAATGTAAACGTGCCACCAGGAGCTTCAGTAAGGGAAAATGTAACATTCTAAAAGTTCCTTTACCTTGATATTTATTACAAATCGGACTTCACCACTGAATTTTTATACTATTACAAATAGTTGTTGAGTGATGTTTCTAGCTGGTCTCTTTCCCAAGATACACTATAAATAATTTAATCTGTACTCGTCTATGGTTTCTACAAAGGACAGTTAAGCCGGCCACTGGGAAAACTGGTTTTGGGTGCTAGTCACTATATGGACAAGTTTACATCACATTCTACTTGTCCTACTTTTAAATACCATGCACCCTGCCTTATGGGCTACAAGGCTTACATAGGGGTGACTTAATATATAAAAGGGAGATTTTACTATCAATGAGTTTATTTTGACAGGTCATAGTGCATGTTTTACCCTGTTACAGTCAGAATACAGTGGCAGGCCTGAAATCATGCACACACTCCCACTGTTCTGGAAAGAACAATTCACTAATGACATTCAGCTTCCAGGCCCTAGGCACATTTTCTATCATATACTAGGGACTTACAGTATATCCATTAGAAGTATGCTCATTCAACTATTTTAAAAGGGAGAGCACTGGAACTTTACTACTGGTTAGCAGGGGTAAAGTGCAGAGTTCTACAGCCATGAACATTATATCCAGCAAAAGGCAAAGATTCTGGGATGAGCATTCAGAAACTTCCAATTTTCTACATGTTTTATTATAAGCAGACCAGACCTACAACATCGGACATAATGCTTTCTAGTGCATCTATCAGGCCTTTAGCTTGTTATCATCATGACTAGGACCTTTGATTTTAAGTGTAAGCTTTTCGACAAGGCAACCATCAGGCACACTCAAAAAAATAGAAAACTATACAAAATTACAGTTGGCTTAGCAAAATAGTATCTCTTTTAAGAGGACCATATAAGTCATCAGTGATGTCATCAATGAGGTCATTGAACATTTCATGAGTGATGTAATATTTGAAGTCATAAGTAATGCATGGCAGGTTAGCTCGCAAAACCATGCCTAGAGAATTTCAGTGTTAATGTTTTGTTTAAAACGTTGTATTATCACTGACATTGTCACTTTAACCTTTGTTTTTTTCAGTGAATTTCTAATATTGTAACATAACTTATACCTAACCGTTTTGCACTCCCAACCATAACTCCATGTTGACCTTTGGCTTTTCACTGAACTTTTATTTTTTAATGTTAGTTATACTCTGGTAAGTACAGCTAACTACAACCTTACTTTAGTCTGGTTTGTTTTGAGAATTTCTAGATTTTTTCTTTAAATACCTCCAATATTAATTATCCAGGTAATTTATATTGCTAATTTTTCTTTTAGATGTTGTCAGTTTTAAAGATGACTTTTTAATATTAACAATTTTTGTGTGTTTTCAATCATATTTTTTCATGGTCTATCCTCTTGCAGGAGTTTCTCAGCCAATAAAAGGCTCCCCCTGGACCTCAAATAGGTTTTACTTCCTTTTCTGGATCCTGTTGGAGTCTCGCAAATGTACCAAATTATTTAATAGGTTATATTTACTTTGAAAGAGTGTTTTATATTTACTTTGACCCTAGGGATTCCCCAACTATGCTACATCTTGAGGATCCCCTGAGTGTTTTTTGAGCATAAAAATAAATATATATATATCATTGTTTTCGACTTTCACGATCACGCTGGAGTCTCTCAAGAGTGTCCTGTGGGAGAGGTGTCACATACAAGAAAGACATCAGCTAACTACATATCAATGTCTTGCTTTATTTATAGGAAATGCCCACCCACTAAACTACATTTCAGGTTTACACTTGGTTGAGATAACACCTTGAGTTGGATTTCGCATGTGTTTTTGCTTTTTCAAAACTTTGTAGCCCAATATGGTGGGAGGGGCAGAAGCTTCTGGAAGTGTGGGGGTGATAGGCCAGTCACCCAGTACCAAACGAGTCTCTTCTGAAAAAAGGAGTTCTCACAAGGAAGCAATACAAAGTAGAGCTACAGGACTATTGGGTAGCAGAGAACCACAATACATTAGTCAAAGATTACAAGTGTGCCAAAAAGCACTAGTTTTCTTTTTTTCATCATTCCAAGCTTCACTTTCCTGTTTTTGTTTTTTATGTTCAACTCAAGTAAAAAAATATATAAATATCTAAGAAAATGTTAGTACTTTTTAGGTCTCGCCTACGCAGTGCGCATGCGCTGCATAGGAGAGACCTAATGCCATTGGCACAGCTTTGGGGGCAAAAACGTGCACGCGTTGCATTGCATGCAAGGGCAACGCGTTCACGTCTGGCGATTTCCTTGTGGGAGCGTGAGGCGCCATATGGTAACACACTCCCGCAAGGGAATAGCGCAGGCCCCCTCCCCTTCTGCCGAGGCACGCGCTTGTTTAGGACTTTTTAAAGTAGTCCAAGGGAATTCCCCTAGAGTAATGTCAGCCTCTTGTGCAGAATTTAAAATAGTTTCTTTACAAAGCATTTGCTGTGCAGCAATTTGAGCATCTCCTATTACTGACTGGTTAGTAATCCAAGCATTTAGCAGTGTTGGAGGCGGGCACCTAAGAAATACTTTTTTTTCGCCCTTTTACAAGTTAAGCACTGGCCCCCATGACTTCAGGTGGTCTGGTTAACAAACAGCAGATTGCATTCCGAAGCTTTTATCTTCGAGTTTACCTTTATAAATATGGGCTCAAACATGGAGGTACGTGTCAACTATAAATGAGAAAAACATGATGCAAGAACCGAAAACCCCTGCAGCCAAAATCACTGCCCGGTACTTTCACTGTGAGTGAGCCAAATAACACACTTGTGTTCGGTGAAGCGGTGTGGAACCGGGCAGACTGGTTTGCCGCACAGATGGGACACTTCCTGTTAGCACTGCCTTAAACAGGACACTGAGCTCTAAAAAATCCCCCAAACGCTGCCTTAAATGTGAAACCTCATAATCTCAGATTGCTCTTTTTATCTCCACGGCCATTGGTGCAGTTCTCGTCCGTCCTGTGAGTATTCAAACGTCCTGCTTCACAGAAGGGCTTGTGATGCTCGCCTGCAGCATGGTGCTTGCTTACATGTCTTATCGTGCAGGGAACAAAAGCTTCTAAAATGCAATGCGTTACACCGTCTCCTTAGTTGTCCTGGTAGTTTTTACTATAGCCTGATGGGTGGGCCCAGAGTTGAGAACTCCTGATTTTTTTTTATTTTCCTGCCTAAATTCAAGTCCTGTGATTCTGGATAAATAAGTTAATCTCCCCATCCCTATAAGCAATGAGTGGTGACATTGTGTAATGCAATTGGAGCTCATGAAAAGCACTCCTTTACCTTCAGGTCGTGTCTACTATATGAAACAAGCATTAGCATAGCCAATAGGTCTCGTTTTTTTAATTCTGAAACTTCCTTGTGCAGCTCTTACGTTCCTTCAGGCACCTGGAACTGGTCCCTGCTGTTACTTTTAGTTTGGATCACGTGCAATAGGCTTTTGAAATTGTTTCTTCTCCTTTAAAAAATATATATTTCAGAGTTTCCTGCTTGACATTTGAAAAATAAATCACGCCTTTCATAAATATTGATTATAATAAATAAATGTTTAGTTTTTGAGATTCCTTAAGATAAGTTGTCTTTTGCATACAGTATTTGGATTTTTTTCTTTTACTTTTTAAACAGTGCTTTTCAAACTAACACTTGCAAAGCCGGTAGTATAGCACTTGCATTATAAATGTGAGTGTTCTTGGATTTGCTAATGCTTTTTTTTCTTTAGCCGTCTGCTCACTCCTTACAGCACACAATACAACCAGGCAACACCTCTCATCTCCTCTCTCTGTCCGTCTCCTCCAGGTTTAGGACAGATTAACCATTCAAGAACATTTGTGTTAATAAAACTATAGGAACAATATTTCCAAAATATAAAAAAGAATTATAATGTTGTTCCCTATACTTCCTTGCCAATGCCATCACTGACCAGGGGGGCTGTATCAGATTTGTGGGTCTGCGCCTGCTGGTTTAAGGCCCCTCCTCTGCTGGTTCAGGCAAGCTTCCCTGTAGCTGTTCCGTACATGCAAACATTTGGGAACAAATAAGGAGGTTAGGATAACAAATATCGGGGGGATTTAAATTACCCAGTAAGTTACAAAAAAGTGGAGAAAGTTTTAAACAGGGGAAAGCTCAATAAGAGTTTTTGGGGGGGTTTAATAATCATGAGACTCCTTGGTAAATCAGTTGTGCTGGCATCCATGCTGTTTATGTTTTGACAATACAAAAATTACTTCTCATTAATGTACTGCATGTCTTTGACTGCAGCGACTCTTTTTGATTAAATAGCCGACTCTTTCAAGCCCCTGATCTGACCTGTCCTGTCCTAACACAGGGTACCAAAAGATTCATTCACCCATTTCAACAGTTTCACATTACTACTGTATGCTCTATCAGGAAAACAACGGAGAAACAACTTTGTTATCTCATGCTGCTCAAACCATGGAGGAGGCCTTGAAGTTCACCTAAATTCCTCTCTGATGCCACAGAGATTCTCTTCAGGAAGGTGCACTGCAACCCGTTTATGGTCCAGGATTTTCAAACCTCTCCCAGGATATGCCTAAGAAGGTCCAGGGTACATTTCAAAATATAGTCTACAAAGATTACTATCACAGTTACCTGCATCCAACATCAGCTTCTGGCCTCTACCCCACTTCTCCAATCAGCTCCTGACTCCTATTTTTCCCCGCCCCTGGCCACGACTCCAACTGGCCAACACTTTCCTCACCACAGCCAGGGCTTCAAGTGTCCATGCTGATATCGCAGGATCTGTACTCTGGCTAGTACTTGAACATTCTGCACAAGAGCACCCACTTACCTCAGTGATTGAGTCATTTGAAGAATGCCCTCAGAAATGCAATCCCTAATCAGTAGACAAACCAAATCTCTGGGGGAGGTTGTCTAGATCAATTGACACTAAAACACCAGTTTATGTAACAGAATTACCTCTGCTGGGGCAGTTACCCCTCTGCCAGTGCTAGAATTGTCTTCATAGATTCTAAAGCTGTGCTGGTGAAACAGACAGGCAGTAACAAATGAGAGAATGCTGAGGCTTTGGGGGTTTTCATGGTAGGTTGCATGACAAACTTCATTGTTTTCACGCTAGACAGACACTTTTAATGTGTTCATGGTAAAATTGCAGTAGCTTAGTCTATTTCAGAAGTGGCAGGGCCTGGCATAAAGAGCAGAGCTGGCGAGGAGAGGGGTACAGGGGATTGAAGCACCATTTGCAGGATGGAGAAGGAAGGCTTTTGGGCAGTCTTATCAGGAATTTATTGGGATTAGGGCACTGACGTGGGTAAAGTAAGAGTTAGGGGCACAAAAAAGATATGGAGTGCATTATAACGGATTTGATTAATAAAGGGCATGTCACCAGTCGTGATAGCAGGAATGTTGGCTGGTGTGACCTTTCACAACAAGTGGTCTGGGGGTTTATATGCCAAAAGCAGAGGAATAGAGATTGCAGATTTTTAGGGTTGTGGGTTGGGTTAAGACAATGGTTACTTCACAGATTTTAGAGATGGTGTTTAGTCTAGTGTCCGATGATTGTTTATGGGAAGATACCTTCATTGTGGCTTTCAGGTTTTCTGAACTCCTAACTGGCAGACATTTTGAAAGGTTGTGGTTAGGGGCGTTGAGCTAAAGGGCTAATAAATTAGTGAATCATTTTAAAAAGTCTTTACAGACTAGGTCAGGATATATTGAAATAGGCCATTTGACACCTTTTCAGGACTTATCATATCATAATAAGCTACAATTGACTAATTTCCAACTGCTAAAGCTTTTTTGGAATGTCTGACGAGGCTGGGGTTGTTAGAGTCAATACGAGATTAACTCCTTTAGGGTAGGAGCAGCAACTGAAGCGAGTAGGGTGACTTTCTCAGAGAGGCAAATTAGTAGAGAACACCAGTGGCGTCACTAGGGGGGTGCGGAGGGTGCGGACCGCACCAGGTGTCACCCCATCTGGGGGTGACACCAATCTTAGTTACCTGCTGCAGCAGCTTTAGACAGCGCGCCACTCACGCACCTCACCGCACCGCACCACCAGACCACCTCCCCGATCATACTGTGTATGCGTGGGTGATGATCGTCATCACTGGTGTCTGGTGTGGTGGTGCGATGCCTGCGGATGCGTGCGGCGTACCCACTGGACAAGCTGGCACTAGCAGAAGCATGGGCAGAAGAACTGAATTTAGTGCAGTGTGAATTATTGCACGCACGGCCGGCTACCGCTATTCAAAACAGTCAGTACGACCCCAGCAGCAGCAGTTTGGGTCCCAGGGCCGTCAATCTTAGCCTACTCCAATGACGGCCCTGGGACAGCCCCCGCGCGCTGCGCGAACTTGACTTGCCCTCTGACGCGACACGGCGGTCACGTGCCCGCCAGGGAGAGTGCGTGCGCGGTGGTGGTGCGGCGTGAGAATAAAGAAGAAATTACGACGACGAGACCTTGGGTCCGGTCCGGCACTATCTTTTGTGTCTCCCCCAGTTTTCAAATTGGAACGGTGAGAGTCTGAGAGACTAGAGAAATAATATACTGATAATAATTTTATAATACATGAATCCTTATTACTGCATGTCATGCATGTCCATGAAGTAAAGTACGTAAAAAATGTGGCACTGGCAGTGCAGTGGCACACAAATGATGATCAGATTCAGTACATACATGCTTTGTTTCTTTCAGTTTTATTTTTTAATGGCACGAAACCCCCCTAGTGACGCCACTGTTGGGGGCAACAGGCAGTAAGAGGGTAAGAAGCTTATGTGTGGGACGGTGGCAGTGGGGACGCTTGGGGTGTATCCAGGGAGGTCCCCAACAGAAGCTGGGGCTCCTTAGTAAAACAGAGCTTTGGTTAACCTTGAGGGGTCTGTGAGCTCGGCCTCTAAATCTGGCGTTTGATGCCACGGGCTGCAGAAACGAATGTTCCAAACGGTTTGTTTGTAGGAGGATGGGCACCTCGGTGTCACGTTAAGATGGATGGATGAGGCTGGTCCAAACATCCTCCTACAGGAAGAACAGGATGACCTCCAGTGCCTGTGTGGGTAACCGCTCCTCTGTGATGCTGCTAGAGCAGAAGCGAATGTTCCAGGCAGTTGGTTTGCCAGAGGATAGGTCTGACTCCCACGGCGCCACATTGAGATGGATGGGGCGGGTCCAACGACCCCAGCTACAGGCTGAAAGAATAGGGTGACCCTCCGTGCCTGTGGGTATCCGCTCGTATTTGATGCTGCTAGTGCAGGAGTGAATGTCCCAAGCGGATGGTTTGTGTGAGGATGGGTACTACGGTGCCAGGTCAAGATGGGTGGATAGATGAATGGATGGATGGATCGATGGGGGTGGCCCAAACACCCTCCTACAGGCTGAAGTTACACGGTGGGCCCAGTGCCTGTGGTTAACTGCTCCTCTGTGATGCTGCTAGAGCAGGCAGGAACAGAATATAGCATTCGCTCATCGGCCCAGTTTGCTGGATTTGTTTAAAAAGGCACATGAGAAGGAATATTCCTTAACACCAATATTGCGCAGTCCTAGGTCTTAGGCTACTGTTGCTTTGTGTTGTATTTTAATACAGGAAGCCTGCCCATTTCTCTGCAAGGTCTTCCTAACATTGCACCGGAGACCTCTGCAGCACTACTAATTCTTTTTCAACGACGCATGTGCCTAGAGTCACCATAGCACCTTGTTTCTTGATGACCAGAAATCAAGAGTACTTCCTGTTGTGGCACTAAACTGGTGCTTTTTGTACGTGACCCCCAGTGTATTGTATCAGACGTGAAGGCCATTACCTTAGAACACAGCCTTCCATGCGTTTAGGGGGTCTTGCTTGATGGTCGTGGGTGTTTACTTGAAAACAGTGACAGCCTGCACTATGACAAACTCACTGCACTTTGTGCAGCTTCCAGTGATAGTGCAGTGGGAGCTGACTTGCTGCCTCCTTCTCCTTCCAGCACACTTCTCAGAATGATGCCTCAGAGACTCCATGTCTTCTGTGGGGTATGCCCCCACAGACAGATAACCGAGTGCCCTCCTTACCAAGGTGTGCAGCAGGTATTTGTGCCCATTCGTGACCCTTGTCATTCAGTCCTGGTGCATCTAGGTGGATGAAGATTCTTTGTCAGGGTGGCTAGATTGTATGGCCCTGGGTCTCGGAATGTGGTTTGGCTCATCCTGGGTTTGATGAAAAGTGGAAACCTTGTCATTGGTCAATATTTGTGCTTTTCCTTCTAACTAGTAGTAGCAAGTGATGGTCAAAACTTTAAATATATAGATTTTTTTGTATTCCTTTTCCAGTACTAGGCATAATTGTTTCATTGCAAATTAGACTAGAACAAGTGACCCAACATCTTTTACACAGAATGGCTGGTTCAGAGCAAGTGAGTAATAGTGAAGAACTGAGCCTCATGGTGTTCAGTATGAAATGGGCAACAGGGTCGTAGGCAGATTATCTGTAAAGGTGCAGTTTGTGTCCACCAAAGGTTGTCTTGTTGCACTGCAGCGTGCAGGGGGCTTCCATCCAGATGCAAGTCTGGGATGGAGTAGCAGGCCTTTCCTGTAGCTATTGAGGCCCTCACTGACTACTTTAGAGACGGGCACTACCACGGTAAAGAGTAGAGTGATGCACTACAGTTAGATCCTCACCACTACCCTGCTCCTCCGAGCGGGAAGATCTCTAGCATGGGCAGGTGCTTAGGACCCCTGCAGCTCCACTCTGTTTTTTGCTTGAAGAATCAGCCACCCCCCCCCCCCAATGTTTTCTTAGGTCCCCCCCCCCGGTTGAGACAGTCCACTTCCTGCTTGCTACAAAGGATGGTGTACTGGGAAGACCTCTAGCATACTAATAAAGCAAAAGGGAACCCCTGAGGAAACTATAACTAGGCAGAGTAGCAGGGAAATCAAAAACACTTAAGACAGACAAGAGATCTGCCTAGGTGGGATAAATCTATGGGCCCACATTTATACACACAGTCCGAAGCCCACTATATTCACCAGTGTCATAACATCAGATGGTGCAGGCGGCGGGGAGATGGTGCAGGCAGAAGGGAGATGGTGCAGGCAGAGGGGGAGAAGATGCAGGCAGAGGGGGAGAAGATGCAGGCAGAGGGGGAGAAGATGCAGGCAGAGGGTGAGATGATGCAGGCATAGGGTGAGATGATGCAGGCATAGGGGAGATGATGCAGGCATAGGGGAGATGGTGCAGGCGGAGGGAGAGATGGTGCAGGCGGAGGGAGAGATGGTGCAGGCGGAGGGAGAGATGGTGGATGCAGAGGGAGAGATGGTGCAGGCGGAGGGAGAGATGGCGCAGGCGGAGGGAGAGATGGTGCAGGCAGAGGGAGAGATGGTGCAGGCAGAGGGAGAGATGGTGCAGGCAGAGGGAGAGATGGTGCAGGCAGAGGGAGAGATGGTGCAGGCAGAGGGGGAGATGGTGCAGGCAGAGGGGGAGATGGTGCAGGCAGAGGGGGAGATGATGCAGGCAGAGGGGGAGATGATGCAGGCAGAGGGGGAGATGGTGCAGGCAGAGGGGGAGATGGTGCAGGCAGAGGGGGAGATGGTGCAGGCAGAGGGGGAGATGGTGCAGGCAGAGGGGGAGATGGTGCAGGCAGAGGGGGAGATGGTGCAGGCAGAGGGGGAGATGGTGCAGGCAGAGGGGAGATGGTGCAGGCAGAGGGGAGATGGTGCAGGCAGAGGGGAGATGGTGCAGGCAGAGGGGAGATGGTGCAGGCAGAGGGGAGATGGTGCAGGCAGAGGGGAGATGGTGCAGGCAGAGGGGAGATGGTGCAGGCAGAGGGGAGATGGTGCAGGCAGAGGGGAGATGGTGCAGGCAGAGGAAGGGATGGCGCAGGCAGAGGGAGGGATGGCGCAGGCGGAGGGAGAGATGGCTGATGCAGAGGGAGAGATGGTGCGGCTGCAGAGGGAGAGATGGTGCAGGCGGAGGGAGAGATGGAGCAGGTTGAGGGGAGATGGTGTAGGCAGAGGGAGAGATGGTGCAGGCGAAGGTAGAGATGGTGCAGGCGGAGGGGAGATGGTGCAGGCAGAGGGGAGATGGTGCAGGCAGGGGGTGAAATGGGGCAGGCGGACGGGAGATGGTGCAGGCAGAGGGGACATGGTGCAGGCAGAGGGTGAGATGGTCCATCTGGTAAGTTGTGAGGGGGTGACCCCATGAGTTACCCGCACCGGGTGACACCAGCCCTAGTGACGCCACTGGAGAACACAGTTTTGAATCTGATGCCATGTTATTCATTTATTGCCTGCCAAACAAGTGGATAGGAGACCTTTTTGCTGAGTCACTGGAATTATGCTGCGTCTTTCCACATAATTATACATTTGCCACATAATCCACTGCTGCATAAATTGCAGTGTTTGGGCAAATTTTTTTTTAGAGTTACTAAAAGCGCAGCAACACCTGTTGACGCGCGGAGGAATGCCCTTCCCAAAGCTTGACTAGTAACCTTTCTGTTAGGTTATTGCTATATTTGACTGTTAAACTGAAACAAATTAGGTGTAACCAATGACTAGACAGTGTTAACAAGTATAACGAGCATTTGCAATGCAATAGGTCTTGCATTTGCGAGAGTTTGAGCTAGTGGCATTGTAAATGACAATGACGTTTATTTATGTGTTTACAAAACCTGCAAGTCGTGCATGAACACACACTTTGCACTTATAGTCCTTGCTTATAAGAAGCAAGACCGTAAAAGAGATGCAGTTACTGCCAGCCTTGCTTCTGATAAGTAACCACTATAAGTACAAAGTACTGGTTTACGCAGCACTTGCAGGTTTTCCAAACACATAAATAAAAGGCACTGTCATTTACAATGCCAATAGCTCAAACTCTCGCAAATGCAAGACCTATTGCTTTGCAAATGCTTGTTTAAAATGGTACTTTTCAGAGCAGCTTATACTGGTTTGAAAATAGGAAAATTTAAAGTTGCACATCTTTATGTTGCTATAGCATTTGAGTCTGTTATAGCACTATTCTTATTTATACAAAGTAAGAATGTGTTATGAAAGGAAAAATACCTCACACTAAATTGAAATTAGGTGTGTGACTTTTCTAATGCAGATGTAAACGAAAATGCAAAGCTTACTTATGAACCAACGGAAAGTATTGTTTCCTCTTGGTTTATAATGAATAATTATAGAATGCAATGGAATGTACTGCCTTGCATTACTTTGTACCATGGGGGTGTTCCTTGGGTGTTGTATAGTGATTGATATACATCCGCACATGGATTTTGAGGCAAATCCATATATACAATAACTTGTAGACATTGATTTCAACCAAAGTCCTGCACCTCTTCCGTGCTGGCACAACAAGGAGAATTATTTTCCTTTCTTTTTTTCCCTCTTTTTCCACATGTAATATATTGTACAGCAAACTTACATACACGATATATCTGTAAAGGATAGTTTAATTGTAGAAATGGACTTTTTCCTGCACAAAAACTATCCTAACCAGAACGCTCACAGAGTTTGCGTAGAGTGGAAGTGTTTTTGCATTAGTTGAAGTGTGCATGTAGTGTGCTATGAATTCAGACAGCAAAACTGTTACATTCGTTTTTAGATATAAACAATGATGTAAGACTTACGACAGTGTGCTAGACCTGGCATCATTGGTGTGGTTTCCCCTGAATTTTTGGCTCCTGTTTTGCTGACTTCATTTTTGCTGGCTTTAGGACTCTGGGCACTTTATCACTGCTAACCAGTGCTAAAGTGCATGTGCCCTTTCCCTAAATCATGGTAACATTGGCTTATCCACAATGGTCAAATTTTATTTACTTATAGATCCGTAGTAAAATGCACAACAGGTGCCCAGGGCCTGCAAATTAAATGCTACTAGTAGGCATGCAGCACTGATTGTGCCACTCACTTTAGTAGCCCTCTAAACATCTCAGGCCTGCCATTGCAGAACCTATGTGTGCAGCTTTAAACTGCCATTTCAACCTCATAGGTTAACCGTTTTGCCAGGCCTTAACCTTCCTATTAAATACATGTAAGTCACCCCTAAGGTCCACCTTGGAAAGCCCCAATGACAGAGTGTAGTGGATTTAAAAAGATAGACTTGTACTTTTAAGTTTGACATGTCCTGGTAGTGAAAAGCGATTTAATTAGTTTTTTACTACTGTACGACCTATGTCTCTCATAGGTTACAATTGGGATTACATTATTACATTGTATAAGTGTAATTGCTAATTGGGAAAAATAGATATTTCGAGATAGGTATCTCTAGGCTCACAATTTATAATCACAACTTATGGTAAAGTTGGGATTTAAGTTGCAAGTCTGAAACTGCTAATTTTAGAAGGTTAGCCGTTTCTTACTTTAGTTATTCTGCGCCTCTGATTGTACGTATGGGGTAGGGGACAGCTGGGCTTTGTGCATTTCCTCTAGACAGCCACACACAAAGAGCTTCGGTGTGCCTGATGGGCCATTCAAATCCTGGTAGGCCATCATCAGGCTTTTAGGCCATCCTGGGTAGGATGGAAGGGAGGAACGGACACTTGCACCTGAATAGGGATGTGCTTGTCGCTAACACAAAGAGTTGCATACCCCCTGTATTGAGTCTGGAGCTAGGGCAGGAAGTGCAGGGACCTTGTGCACTTCAAAGGCATCTCTTTGAAGTCTTCCTCAGTTCAAAGTAACAACTAGGTATTAGTATTAGACCCCTGACCCCGCCAACTCAGCACATGTCTGGGCCTAAGGATATTTTGCCTGGAAGAAGGACTGCTGTGCTGCTGAAAGAACTGTCACTCTGCTGGAATTCTGCTTTGTCATGCCTGCCCTGCAGTCCTCCTTGCCTGGGGGTGAGAAGGACTGGACTTGCATCTCTACATCCTCAGACCGAAAAGTGACTCCAAGGACTTTCTGGCTTGCCTCCTGTATTGCAGTCTCAGGGACATCAAAGACTTCCAACAACCCTGCTACAGCCTCTGGACTCTGCCAACTGCGGGTCCTGACCTGCCAATCCAGCCTTGGGCCATTGGAAGTGGGTTTTCTGGGTGTCTTTTGCTGAAACCCGCACATCGCCGTCATTGCGCTGGTCAGAACAAACGCATCTCACCTCAACGCATCACCATTGCCGACGAGGACATCGTATCGCCGGCTGTGCAGTTCGGCGTTTAGGCATCACCTTCATCGAGAGGGTTTAGATGATGCATCTCCAATCGGTGGATTGGAACCGACGCATCACCTGCATTGTATAGATCAATGCAGACACATCGCCTCCTCTGCGCCTTGCATTGTGCTTTCAATGTTGCTGCGCTACCTCCATTCATGGAACTTTTGCAGCGAGACAAAGTTGGTCCTTGTATCAGACCCGCGCTCCATCATGGTCACATAAACTTTCACATTTGACCTGGTTAAACACGACTAGAAAGTTCCAGTTGGCGCTTTGTTTTCTAAGCACTACATTTCAAGATATTCTTTAAAACTTCAAAACTTCATTTAATCCCGCACCTTACCGAGCGGGACATCCAAGATGGCGGTGGTGGAATATCTGGGAGTAAATAAGTTTACCTCTCCAGCAGCGTGGAAGCATGACCACCTGACCGCAGACACGCGGAGCCAGGTTGAGGTGAGACGCAGAAAAGGAAGAGGAGAAAGCACTGGAAGAGAAAGAAAATGCAGAGGACAAGAGGGAGAATTGTGTGAAGGAGAGCCTGGAGGAGAAGGTGTCTGCCGAGAACAGCATGAGGGAGATGCGACTGGAGTCTGTGTTCCAAATGGAGGCAGATGACAGGAGACAGCCTTGGGGCATCACCCTTCAGTCCAGCCGTCCCAAGGGGAGAGGGGTAACCAGGACTCCATCTGCCATGACCCCGGAGGGCCGTGGCTACAGGAAAGTGCCTTTCCTCCATTACTTTGCTGTAGCTAAGTGGTGGGGAATTGAAAAACTGCACCAAGTCACTGTTAACGCAAGGAACATGCGGCACAATCACCACGTTGATTCAGCGGAGGTTACATAAAAGAGTTGTTGCACCTTTTACTTATATTGTTTGTTTTATTGTTATTTTGACGGTAAATCTTAATTCCACCCCTCCACAGCTGCTAATAAGACCTGGAGAAGAAAGAACCAAGTCTCACCTCATACCCTGAGGAAGACGAATACTTCCCAAAGACTGAACTCTTCTAAAAGAAAATGTATCTCTTTAGTATTTATTTTTTTGTTATTTTGGGGCAAATAGCCTACTCACTAGTGTAGCTTGCCATAAATAAAAGATGCCTGTCCATCAGTAACTCTTCAGTGTGTCCCTTTTCCACACTTTAAGTTAAGCTCTATTGTTCTAACCTGGAGTGGATTATTTTGGTATGGTGTTTTCACTGTTTTACTGTATTAAGTGTTGCACAAATACTTTATACATTGCCTCCTGAGTTAAGCCTGTCCTGTGCCAGGCTACAAGAGAGGGAACACAGATTCATTTAAGGTGTGTAGCTGCCTCACTCGGGCAAGGATTGTGGTCCCTACTTGGACAGCTTGCATACCTCTGCCAACTAGATACCCAATTTCGAACAGTGTATAATATAGAATTGGCCACCGCAGAGAGATTAAGAGACTGGAGGGAGGGGCTGTTTAACAAGCCTTCTGCTCAGGCAAAATGTGAGAGTAATAAAGACTTGGTCAACTAATGGTTCTTGCTTGTAGGATGCACTTCTGTCTCCTTAAAGAGAAGTTATCTGGCACATGTTAATTATACGAGGGGTTGGTCAGCTAGGGACTATGGGTATGGTGAGGGACAGGCCTCTCCATGACGACCTTTGTACAGGGAGATGACTGTGCATAGTATGTGCCCTCCGCCACAATGGGGCTTCAGTGTGGTGAGGGACTGGCTTCTCTGTAAAAACATCTGTACAGGGCAAAAGCTGTGTTTAATAGGGACACCCCACCAATGGGCTTGGGTATGGTGATGGAATGGCCTCTTCATAAAGAGCTCTGAACAGATACTATACATTTAGTTTTTATAAGCTCCTACAGGGCTCTTGTGGGAGTATCATTTTTGTGATGTTGTGGCCAGCTAATCAGATTATTTGGTACTGGGGGAGTGAGATGGCATATGGAAAAAGCCCTCTCTGACAATCAAACTGTTCAATATTTTTAATTTATTTTATTTGTGGTCCTGTGGGACTCCCCCCATATGAGAAACTGTCAATTTAGCTCGGTTTTTAAAACTTATATTTGGCAAAAACTGCCTAAAGGATTTGTGCCAAATCACAAAAAAAACACTTTCTAGGTAGATATCAAAACTGCCAGATTTGGTGTTATTCTGTTAAGATGTTTTGCTGTAACGTTGTCTACACTTCCTCTACGCTAAAGTTCTTAGCAAAACAAAAAAACTAACAATTTCCTATGGTAACACATTTCTAACTAGACCTACACAGTGACTTGTACCCTGACATATTATATCACCATGACAGATTCAGTGACTGCTCTGATAACATCCCTTATGACATTTGAAATTACATCATTGATGATAACACCGTGCATGATAAGGGTGTGAGTTATTTTAGGATACAAATTCTAGTTACTTTAAATAACTATATCTCGTGAATTTCAGTTGTCACCAATAGTTAGACCTAGTTTCCATAGGAAAATCATTTTTCACTTGCCTATAACTTTAGTGCCACTTGAAGAATCTTAGTGAAGTTATTCTAGTTGTGCATGGGAAGTTTCGCGATGACCACTCATGACATGGTCAGTGACATCACTGTTGACATCACTGAAATACTTTAGATTTAAAAAAAATAAAAAAAACATTATACACATGTATTATTTCACTATAATAGCCAGCTAGTGCGAACCCAATGGGTTGTACTCCTAATGACGAAACTTCAACCTGTTAAGGTTATGTCTATGACTGATAATTAGAAGTCACACAATTCCAAACACTGCCATCATTTGCAAGTGTGGGAAAGGGCAGGCACGCTTCCAATGCAGGACCTAAGGGTGACCTACATTTGATATCAGTAGCAGGATTAACACATCTAATTTTAATTTGATGGACGTGGCAGAGAGTTATTTTAGATGATACTTATTGGAGTTCACTTATCTGGTGATAATTTCTAACTTAATAGAGCTTCATTCTGTTAATCTTCAAAACAAAAGGGAAGAAAATCGGGAAGAAGTTGAACGAGAAAAAAAAAAAAGAGTAAAAAAAACTATTGATGTTGTTGCAAAGAATGACGAAGTTAGGAAAAATACTGAACGGAGAAGAGCCCTCTAACAATGTAGTTGCAAAAAAACCTTAATGTGAAAATCTCTTCTAAGAAAGTAGCCTGCATTTACACCATGTAAACACCAATGCTTTATGGTTTTTTTTGGGGGGTGGGGGGGGGGGGATTGTGCACTCTTAACAGGGACTTTCCTTTGCCAGTTTGGAGATGGAAAATCCTCCCCATATACAATCTTGCAGATTTCACCCGAATGCATCCCAATACAAATAATAAATTACATGAAACTATGAATGGCATTACTGGCAGAAGACCATGGGTCTAATTAACCTTGTAGGTAACTATGCTTCTTTGAACTCTAGAAGGTGAAAAGGGAAAAAGGCAACAGAGTAGTAATCTGGTGGTTTACAATTTTAGTTTATGTATCCAGTGATATAGAAGACAAATTAAAATGTAACATATTTTGCCAGAGGTTACACTAACAGAATGTACCTCCTCTGCTCTGAAATTACAGGAGGGGCAACACACTTAACAATGAGAGATAAGCTTTTAACTTAGTAATTAATAGCTTTATAACTTTGATATACCAGTTTAAAGATTAGAAGGGATTGGTGAACCCTCTACTCTTAGCAGGCATCAGTAGTGATTAATAAGAAACACAAGAACAATGATGTGATACAGGGAACACATGGGGTGCCGTATATAAAGACCCACACAGATTTAAGACCTGGGTCCCCCCAGGCAAATCTTTCAGGTTAGAAATAGTTTAGGACCCTGTAAGCAACACAGACCTGTTTGCTGCACAGAAGCAGAGATGTGATGAAAACTAACTTTAACAGAAATAAAAAGGTCACATCACACATTAAAGGTCAGGAAACATCTTGTGGTTAGTTCATGCTGAGCTGCCTCATGAAAATAGGTCACATTTCTCTTCAGTTCCAAGAAACTTGACAGAACATGTAGTAGTGAGTTCAGATGAGCCATCGTACTAAATAAGTCACAAATAGGTCATCCAAATAGGTTTCTGCAATCCCCATCTGCTAGAGGAAGGTGCCGAGATGCACCAATCCCATAAGGACCTGCTTCTTCTGAAGCACTCTGTTTTTTTTACACCTTTAGCCTGAACACGTACATAGGAAGAAATACCAAGTATCTCATCCTGCCTTAGTACATATTGACGCACATGTGCACTCTTCTGCCAAGATCACACCTAAAAGTCAGATAGCTGGTCACTTGCTACTGCAGAAACCTCAGCTTCATACCTAACCGGCTAGATGGCTTGGCGGACACCGCGTTACATGGTAAGCGGCAGCCCATTTGGGCGTGGGGTGATTTTTGGAGACATAGACAATCGGCATTAATTATGCCTTCTCTTTCCGCAGAACTGATTGGAAAACTATACATTGGAGGACTTTTGGTAGAGATACGGGCCAGCTCAGGCGTATAATAGTATGTATACATTTGATTCCTTTGGTTGTCGTTTATGGAGTAGTTATACTTGGTTTCATATAGTCTCACTCTTGTCATTTGTTGATTCCTTTTTGACCGTAGAGTACATTTACCACTGAACATGCATTTCCACAGATAGTCAACAGTCTGCTATTGGCTATTAGTGTATGTGAGTCTTTGCAAGTGACATGCACTGCATCCTTTTAACACATTGGGAGTCATTGCTTTTTTACCCTTTTTTCACCTTCGCTCTCTCTTTCTGGCACTCTCTTTTACAATTACACTTTCGGTGATTGACAGGGTGACATCACATTACACATTTTTTTTGCGTGATTTGAACACTATGTTTGCAACACTGGTATTGTTGTTGCATGAATTTTTGACTTGTATATTGTCATACATAGAAGTGTGGTTTTGGGCCTAATCATGCTCTGAAATATTGTTTTGAAAACAGTTGGATTGTCGAAATTATTTGGAACTGATGTTATTTTATTTACACTTTGAATATCAGAAACATTTGCAACACTTGTATATTTTTACAGCATTCCCCTGATGAAGGTGCTCCGCACCGAAATGCATTGGGATCTCTGAACCTTGAAACGTTGCCTTGAAGCTTTGAGAAATGAATACTCTACAAAGAAAATAAATCAAGCTACAGTGCTTGGAACTGTTAAAATGGATGCAGCATTTTCATTGTGTAGTGCTTGAGTTTTACATTCCATATGCAATATTGTGTTGTTTTCTACTGACACGTTCCGCTAATAGTTTTTGAACTCAAGAGCAGCATGCTGTATTTGGTTGTTATATGTATTCATGGAATAACTGTCATAGATATACTGGAAGGTATACAAATGATACATTTATTTTAAAAGTTGCACACCTTATAGGGTTGGTGAAAAGTGTGTCCTCAGGTTCAGACAGTTGCTGTTTGAAATAATTGGTTGAATAGTGTTTCCTGGTAGAGGCTAACAAGGCGTTCTGTGGGCTGCAGCTTTGTATACTTTTTGGAATACCATTGAAACTTACGTTGACGGTTTAAAATTGTTAAAATTAGAAAAAGGAGTGCAGGTTACACACACCCATGATTTTGGTGGAAGAAATAACATGCAAAAAGGTCAGATAAGCTTGCCAATCAGTGTTGAACAGGATATAATCAAGCACTGCACAGTTATATATATATATATATATATATGTTTGTTCCGCATAAATTTAGAGAAGCAAAACCGAGGTAGTGGGCTCCATGCTCATCATGTGAGGCTAGGCCCACCTACATGTGCTGCTGTTTCCAAGGAATGGCTACATCTACTGATGCTATCTTGTATGCCCTGTGAGAACATTGCTTACGTAAGTGATGGAACATTTTGCTTTGTGGTTTGGGGGAATGAATAGCTCTGCTTTTGAGCTAAAACGTTTGACATCAAGTTGCATCTCCACGGAGGTTAACGGATTTCTCCTGTAGTGACTGGCCTCCTCTGCAGCCTTGTAATAAGCTCCTTTCGCTTTGTCAACTCATTTTCTTGGTGTTCTTTCAACAGATTATCCCTCTAAAAGATGTTACAGGCTTAAAACAGGCAAAAGGTGCAACTGACAATTTTATACTGAGGGATGAGGTTTTAACCATTAGATGCAGTCTTTTACATGCTTTGCTCATTTTCCTTACATTCACGTCTGTTGTCACAGCTAAGGCACAGGTGAAGGCGTTTTACTGTAACAAACTTCCGACTACTTTCAATTCCAAACCTAATGGGGTTATATAGAGTTTGTCGGATTAGGGACATCTGCTAAACATTGGTAGGCATCTCTGGCTTCCATATTTAGGGTGAATGCCACTCTCTAAAAAGAGAATTGACATCCACAGATGTTAATTTCCAAGTGGAGGAAGGGACATGCATGCATTTTTGATGGATGTCTAGCATCTGGGACATTTGCCAAAATTGGTGGATGTCCCATACTTTCTCTAAAGTGGTAGTCACACTCAATTGAGAGGACTGGGCGTGTGCCTGTTTTTGGTGGATATTCTGGATTGGCTAACCTTAAATAACGCCCTAAGATATCCAGGCTGTGATTCAAGAAGACAACAAAGGAAATCCAGTAGATCCTCCAGGAAATAGTGAGAGACAATGCCATGCATAAATAGAACTGAATATTCAAACACCTTTTAAAGTACTCACATGATTCAAGCACAGAAAACTAAAAAGGAACGAAAATTAGAAGCAAGGCAGTGATGAACCTGTCAAAAATTACACCTTGACTGAAATGCAATGCGTTGCATTGTTTTTAAATCATGGCTTTTATAGCAGAAAGAAAAGGAAAAAATAGCACAGGAACAAAAAAAAATTGATATTGTACGGACTTGAGAAAAATTGTTAGAAAGGTAATCAGGCTGTGATCTTGGATTGGCCAGTCCCTAGTGAACACCATCACCAACGCGACCCAGGGGAGCTGAGAGACCCATACAACACGGAGCACCTTAGGAAGCAAAAGCTTGCAGCCAGTCTTACCCTGGCATGGGAACAAAGGAGAACGATATGTTCAAGTGGAGGCCAACTTAGTAAAAATCTCCCATACTCCAGTGGCTGTGCTAAAACACTGCAGCCTCTCCTTCCTAGGTCACAAGCGCAATTTATCACCTCAAGGGAGAGCGCAATCCTCTCCTAGAAATGCAACTTAGAACCATCACTTTCCTTAACAGTTGAGGCAAAAGTGTTTGCCAGATTATTCTCAAGTGACTGGAAGTCTGGATACAAGGTATTCTACCAACAACATAGAAACTTAACCGTCAAATATATATTTGCATTAGCACCATACATAAACAACTATGTCAGATGTAAGAAAGCTAAGCTTTATATTTGTTATACTGAGTATGAATCTGCTTTCAGTACAGTGGATATGAGTAAGCTACTGTCCCAGCTGGGAATCGACTCCGCTCTATTAAACACTTTAATCCAGCTCCATTTGTAAAGGTGGGTCCCAGTAAAAGTGGCAGGAACCACCAAATTTCCACTAAAATACTAACCAAAAGGGACTCAAACAACGTGCATTTTGGCACCCATAATTTTCATTGTACACTGAAAATGTGCTGGATACTTTATCAAATTGGATCTTTTCATCCAAGACTAAGAGGTAAAAGATGAATAGCCTAGGGCAGAGGTCTTCAAACTTTTTGATGCCGAGACCCCCCTGTCAAACTTTTTTAGGCGAAAGGACCCCTCCGGACAAAAATGTATAGAACCTGGTCCTCCTCATCATTGCCAACTATCCAGCGGCGGCCGGCTCAGGTAAGCACAGTGGGCGTAGCGGGGGGGGTGTGGGGGGACAAACTAGGTATTATTTATTTATTTAATTATACCTACTCCGTCGTCTGTCGACTTCCCTGCCTGTCCCGCCTCACCGCACTTACCTGAGCTGGCCCCTGCTGGATAGGCGGCAATGATGAGGAGGACCAAGATCTATAAATAAATGAAACAATGTTTAGCAAATCAAAGGTCAGTGAGCTTGGGGGGCATGGTCAAAGGTGTCTCTAAAAACAATGTGCCTCATTTATGAGGCATTTGCGTCGGGCAGCGCCGCAAAGTCTTCTTGCTGCGCTGCCCTACGCCAATGTGAACGGGCATGAATGCACCTTATTTATGAAATATGGTGCATTCCTGTCCTTTCGCTCTGCGTTGGCGCACAAATTGCTGCCAAGTCGCCTTGGTTGTAACTAGGCTTTGAACATGCATTGTCCATACCTCCAGTTTTGACATAGAATATAACATTTCGTATGAAGCGGCAAAGTTTCAGTTCTATTAAAGACATTGAGGTGAGGATTATCCTACCCAACAACCTTCTAATGAAGATTCTCCCTTCCTGTGAATGATGTAATTAAGAGTTCGTTTTTTCAGAGTAAAGGATATTGGCGTAACTGAATTTGTATCATTATAGTTCACATGATGTATTGATTTTGGTTTTTTAAAACATATGTTTATAGACATTTAAGACAAGCAGAACGACACCAATTAGTTTCATAGCTCAGCTAGGGTTCACATAAAAGATGATGATTAATAAGTGCATCACAATTATAGCTTAGCATGGAAACATTCAACAAACACAGAATTGCGCGGAAAAGACACAGTAGAGTGGAAAGACATAACCCAGTTGCACAAAAGTAAGATGCTCCTCTCGCCCCTTCCTGGTACATCTTTGCCTGACCAACCAAAGCAGCGTCATTGTAATGATGAAAGTTGTGTTTCCCACGTGGTCTGAAAGACTCTGGGGTAGCAGGTAGAAGATTTGAAAACATGGAAAGTCTCTAAAATAATAAGGAAAAGCCACACTGTTTCGGGTGCACCTCTGACAGCAAGTGATAAAGGGCATGATTGTGCTGATATATAACGAGGTTACTATTGAACTAGATAACATAACAGGTTTGCGTTGCCTTATTAAGTTTGGAGCTGCAGAGTGGTCAGTGAGAGGAAAGTTAGAGCTTGTTCGCATGAAGCAAGAGGAAAATTAAGAGTAGACTGAGGATAATGTATAGGACTGATTGCCAGGACTGGCGGACTATATATTTTCTTGTAATTAAATATACTTGTGTTTTTGAGAACTATAATTTTACCGTTAAATAAAGGACCTTGGAAATGACAGCTGTTCGCATGAAGATGAAGAAAGACAGAGTATTCGTCCCGTCTGTCCTTCCTAGAATTGAAACGCTTCCTTCTTGATAACTTGAAATGTTTATGTTGCTCCTCAGTCGGATGCTCTGAAAGTCATTGACACCTAATTAAATCATGGAGTCAAGGGCCAGACTCATTGGCGCCCCCCTGGGAACACATTCACGCCCCCAGGGGGGCGCGCCCCACAGTTTGAGGACCTCTGTTATGCCGATGTTACAATTATTCTAGAATGAAACCTCACTGAAGCAATGGAACTACACAAATACAATAGCAACATAACAACTATAAACATATGAAAAACAACCATAAAATTATGAAAAACTAAAATCATGATTATGGGTGATAAATAGGCATAATGAAACTGGTTTATTAATGGTAAGAAAAATACCTGTTGTACTGAATCCAAGTATCTTGCATCACCCTCTCCTCAACCTTAAAATTGTATATATAGTTAGCAGCTGTTACATTGAGGCTGTATTGTAAAGCAGTAAGCCTATCAAAAACGCTGGGCCCTATTCATGAAAAAATAACAAATCTTACTCCAACGTGTAGGAGGAGATGTACTGTTTTTGGGGAATTCACCAACTCCTCAAGGAAACCACTTGGAAATATGTACCCTCGTATAGGTTTCTCTGGGGATTCTTTAAAAAAAACACGTGATTTCAAATTTGAGCATATTCCTCTGTATAGAGCTCTCTGAAGCAGAGGATTTTGAAAAAATAAAAGGAATGGATTCCCTTGTTCAAAAGGGTTTATGTCTGTTCGTCTTTGTGGGGAAAATATTTTCTCTTTCTCTACACCAAATCTGGAGGTGATCTGTTCTCCTTCCTTCTGTGGGGACTTACACCAGCCCTGCGTGGGAGTAAAACGTTGACCAATTGCAGGGTTTGAAATGTCATATTGTGACATGCAAATGTTTACAAACATCTACATTTGTGGGCATTTGTAAAGTTTCAGTGCAAGCTACACTATGAAACCCCCACTTTTCACCCTTTGGATGGGATGTACAGCTGCAGCGATCTTCATATTCGTATCAGAGATCTAAAGCATTGTAAAAGGGTTAACACTTGCAAGGAATCCCTTTGAAAAATCTTGGTGGGCATAAAAAAAGGTACATTTGGTAATCGACTTAAGTTTAGAATCAAAGTTACCTTTGTGAATAGGGCCCCCAATGAAACCTATCCGGCCTGGACATTAGTTTACGGCTCTGCTAGTTAACATCGATTTTTCTATAGGGTGCCATGGCAACAGTAGGATCCTTGAACTCTCACTAGGACTCATTCATGTGTAGAGTTTTGCTGATTGTTTTGTAACCATACATTAGAAAACTCCATAAAGCCAGGTATGGCTTGAATATAGCCTGTTAATAAGACTCTTCATCCATTTGAAGGCTATATCCAACTCAGTAGCAATGTAAACTGATATGGTAAGTTTTACAATCCTTACAGCAGTAATTGTATACTTCCCAGAACAATTGTATACAATTGTATAGCTGTATAAGCCGATGTATACTTTTCACTGACAACTTTTAAAAGGCATCTACAGGAGAATATGAACTAGTGCTCATATGGAGGAGGATCTAACTGTCCTCAGAGACAGAAAAGTTCAGAATTGTGTGCTTAATATCACAGATAAAATTACTGAATAATTAAACCTCTGAACCTAGGTAGAATGTTATGTTTTAATTGCTGCCAATTTTTGAATTCAGAAGCTCTTGATGAACAGTTGGGAATAGAGCCGAAGTAAACAGGCTTTGTGACAATGGAAAGAAATGTCACTATTTTTGTACATGCCCATCTTTAATCTGACTGAGGAAAACTATTTAAACTATTGAGTTGCAGTATGTCTTTCCACATGTAATCCAGAAACCTATGGACATTTGTGTATCCCACTAATGTTTGAGTTTGGTGGCCTGAAACTGTTTGGAAGTGTATGCGAATTGCTTCCTTGGTCATAGGATGCTGGACTACAACTCTATAAATGGAGGACACCTATTCTTTAAATTTTTACTTTTGTCTTTAGAGAGTTACAAGATATTTAACTGAAAATGCATCTCCAAATAGACTAATCAGTGAGCGGCTTGCTCTCACTGAGCTACATACTACTCAATTTCACAAGGATACGAGTACATTTCATGACTTTGACTGAAGCTTTATGGAAAAGTGCTTACTGTTGGGCTGCTACAAGTCTCCTGACACCACAAACATAACCTTAATGTTATTTTGATCCTCACTTTTCTAAATCAATAATTGCCTCTTTGAAAATCTGCCACCAGTTCAATCAGCCTCTCTCTGGAACCTTAAGGATATCTTCCAACTTAATGCTTGATCTATATGCTCAAACCATCTGATATCTAGTCTTTGTGAGGACCAAACTGATCTCCTAGATTCAACTTTTAGCAAATTAAATTCTTGCCATGGTCAGAAGCAGGTACACACTCTTGGAGAAGGTAAGTTAATAATGCCCACTTTAATTTTATAACATGTGTTTATGTGTCTCAATAAGAGATGGATCCTGACCCATCTCTTTTGGAATAGTTAGATGTCCCCAAATTCCTTGTTTTAATAATTTTAAAAAACTCTGAAGCCTTCTTATTTACTCTTAAAGTTCATACGGAGTCCTCTTACTTGTACAAGTTAAGGGAGCAACCATAATCTAAAGTTGCGAAAACAAGACAAATCGGTTTTGAAGAAAATATTCAAAAAAACACACTACAACTCAGCTATGTATTTCCCATTCACTTTAGTAATACGATTATCTTAATTGCCAATTTGTTTTTTATTCACATCCCAATGTTAAACTTCACTTCCATTTATGTTTAGATTTAGCACATTTCTTAGACTAGATTAAATGGTAATAGCTCAATATTGTCAATATCTGTATACAATAACATTACTGATAAGCTTGAATGTTATTGGGTTGGGTTGGATTACCTCATAAAAGCTCGGAGGCTCCACAATTTTCTGATGCCTCCATTTACCTTACTCACTTATACTCCTATACTCTATTGGCATTTGGATGCCGGAGATGTTGGCATAAGCACATTACAGTTCTTTTGAATCATTTGTTAGGTAAAAGCGCACATAGATGAGTTTGTTACAGTTTTGTACTTCTGAATAATGTTACTTATCCTGATCATCATTCTTCTTCTACAACACTTTAAGGGAATGCTCAACAGAATAAAAATGAAGGACCAATCATGCTGTGGGTTCAGCAAAAATATTAAGAGGATGCTGGCAGCATCCAATGCAGTGCCCAGTCTGATGAGGTCAGGCAGAGCAAAATGAACTTTTAGGACATGCAGTCATTGAATCCTGGCATATGGTGCAGCTACCTCTTTGAAGAGGAAAAGCATTGGTTAAAAAAAAGGGAATATGGTAATAACAAATGTAGAAGTTAAAGCGAAGGCAGGTCTAAAAACATTTAAATTATTGATCCCACCTTTACACCACACCTTGTCCCAATTCCACCAAAGTCAGTAGAAATAAATTACTCAAGGGGGTTGGCTCAGCACGGCCTGAACCCTGATGTTGTCAAAGTTTGTACATGCATTTTTGGGCCCATAACTGTACGTGCAGGAACCCTGACCATTCACTACTATTTGATATGCAACCACCTTCGTAGACAGTTTTACTGAAAGTCGTGGAACTTGAAAAGACCAGGTAAAGCATGAATCTGGCTTCATATGAACCTCTTTATTGGCTGGTAAGGCTATTTATCAAGTGCTGTCTACAGTCAACGGTGATCTTTTGCACTGGAGATTGAGTGATGAGTGATTACTTTTAAGTGTACGGGGTCATTTGCGAGCTTTCTAGAACACCTGCATATAAGGGCTAGCCCCACTGTAATTTTGGAAACGAGATTAAGAGAAGGGGCCCTCGCAAGTGCAGGCTGTACTTATTAAACGCAAAATAAGAAAAGTACCTACTATAAAAGAACAATTTATGATGAGGACATGTGTAGAGAAGCTGTGATTGAACCGTCTGGATGCTGTGGGTTTCTCCTTTAGTTAAGTGCACAAATAAAATTGGACACATGTGGGTCTGTGTGCCGAGATCAAATCTGTGGAAAGACAATTTGTGATAGAATGACATCAGTTACCATTTAACAGGAAGGCGTAAAAATTATCACCACCCTCAACCTAAAATCTGCATACTTTCAGACTGAGCTTACTGCAAACAGAAGCAGGTTTTGGCTTAGCCTTTATGACTTCAGTATTCCAAAAGCTCATACATATTATATTTGGTAATATTGAGTGGTGGTGGCATTTCAAGAGGACATTGATCTTTGCTGACATGTTGAGAAACACAATCGGATGCTAGAAAAAGTGTTATCTGCTTTGTATTGTAAAGAGAGGACTTTGCAATTGGATATGAGTACATTTTTGCCCACTGAAGTCAAGTATTTTGGACACAATTTCAGATTAGGGTATTTTTCCAAGTGATAATTTGCTTCAGGCCAGTGAACAAGTGCGTCAACCTAGTAAAGATCAATCAAGATGATTTTTGGGGTTGTGCAAGTTATAGTCTAGATTACTAAATAATTTTTCTGTGATTGCTGCAAAGCTGCCAACACTGTTCAAAACACTGCAAAATGGGTTTTGTTGCAATAAAAAGTGATGCTTTAAAGTTTAAAACAACGCAGGGGTGGGACCTGCCGGGTCCCTAGATGATACTATTCATGGGCTCCTGCCACGGCTCCCATCTACTCCACATAGCGAGAGGCCTCATGATAAACAACGTAGGAGGCACAAATGGCAGCTCCGGCTAAGGCGGACCTGCATCTCAGATCAGTGCCAAGATTTGACTGGGAGCGGTGCATCATGCTAGCTTTACCTTACAGACTGACCTGGAGAGCAGCGATTGAGGCCAGTGGTGACAGACCCTCTGTAACGTGGCCAGTGGTGTTGAGGCTAAGGGACCCTCCAGGAGAGACGACTAAGCAGAGTACAGTTAGGGCTTGTGTTCTATTAATGAAACACACATGGGAGTAAGGAAAAGGAAGACTTTTTAAACCTGCACAAATTAGCACCCAAAAAAGAAAATGGAGATAAGAGCAACCGAGGAAGAAGAAATGACAAAAGGCAAACATCTACTGTCCGGTTCCATCTCCGACCTCAAAACTGAGTTACTGAACAAACTCTGTGGAATCTGGGGTTTAGTTAAAAAAACACTGAGAGGCTTAAATGAAAGATTTGTCAGTGTAGAGGAGGAATTGACAACTGGAAGACAGGATTATAGCTTTGGAAAACCAGATTGCTGTAAATACTCTTGGGATGCAAACAATATAATTCTTCAAACAAACTTTAAACAAACCTCTCGACATATGTTTACCGGTGATAAGTATAGAATGGGTAGGGGGGAATTATGAACCAAATTAAATATGGTCAGGAAGATACTGTGCATCTAGATCTTTAACTTTTGCTGAATCCATTATTCTATCGTAGAAAGAAGCTCATGCATGTTCCTCGGGAGTGAAACATTTTAAAAGCTGTCTACGGGAGAAGAGTTTTATATCAGAAGGGAGCATCCCTTTTCTTGTTCTGCTTAATGGTACTGGAAGAGCATCCGCACAGGCTAGATTACAGGCAAATACTGAAGCGGTAAGGGTATATATTCAAGGTTTCACACATCCCTGGTGCCTTGAATGTCAGGGCAGACTGTATTTCCCGGCTGTCTGCTAGCACAGATAATTCTGAAGAAAAACATCTGCTTGAAGAGCGTGTAATGGCCAGGGGCGGCTGGTGACATTTGAAAGTGGTGGGCGTAAACTAATTTGCATATTGCACCGCAGCGAGCGAGCCCGAACCACCTTGCATCCATCCATACATCATTCATGCATCCACCCATCTATCCATCCACCAATTCTGCATCCATCCTGCATCCATCATTCATTCATGCATCCACCCATCCATCCAGCATCCATCATTCATTCATGCATTCACCCATCCATCCATCCTGCATCCATCATTCATTCATGCATCCACCCATCCATCCCATCCATCATTCATTCATGCATTCATCCATCCTGCATCCATCATTCATTCATGCATCCACCCATCCATCCATACACCCATCCAGCATCCATCATTCATGCATCCACCCATCCATCCTGCATCCATCCATCCATCATTCATTCATGCATCCATCCATCCACCCATCCATCCACCCATCCATCCACCCACCCATCCATCATCCATCCTGCATCCATTCCTGCATCCATTCATGTGTCCACCCATCCATCCACCCATCCTGCATCCATCATTCATTCATGCACCCATCCATCCACCCATCCATCCTGCATCCATCATTCATTCATCCACCCATCCATCCACCCATCCACCCATCCAGCATCCATCCATCATTCATGCATCCATCCACCCATCCATCCTGCATCCATCATTCATTCATGCACCCATCCATCCACCCTGCATCCATCCTTACATCCATCATTCATTCATCCACCCATCCTGCATCCATCATTCATTCATGCATCCACCCATCCATTCATCCACCCAACATTCATCCTGCATCCATTCATGTGTCCACCCATCCACCCATCCATCCACCCATCCTGCATCCATCATTCATTCATGCACCCATCCATCCATCCACCCATCCATCCTGCATCCATCATTCACCCATCCATCCATCCACCCATCCAGCATCCATCATTCATTCATCCACCCATCCATCCACCCATCCAGCCTCCATCATTCATTCATTCATGCATCCATCCATTCATCCACCCATCATTCATCCTGCATCCATTCATGTGTCCACCCATCCACCCATCCATCCACCCATCCTGCATCCATCATTCATTCATGCACCCATCCATCCATCCACCCATCCATCCTGCATCCATCATTCATTCATGCACCCATCCATCCATCCACCCATCCAGCATCCATCATTCATTCATCCACCCATCCATCCACCCATCCAGCCTCCATCATTCATTCATTCATGCATCATCCATTCATCCACCCATCATTCATCCTGCATCCATTCATGTGTCCACCCATCCACCCATCCATCCACCCATCCTGCATCCATCATTCATTCATGCACCCATCCATCCATCCACCCATCCATCCTGCATCATCATTCATCCACCCATCCTGCATCCATCATTCATTCATGCACCCATCCATCCATCCACCCATCCAGCATCCATCATTCATTCATCCACCCATCCATCCACCCATCCAGCCTCCATCATTCATTCATTCATGCATCCATCCATCCACCCATCCATCCACCCATCCATCATCCATCCTGCATCCATTCCTGCATCCACCCATCCATCCATCATTCATTCATGCACCCATCCATCCACCCTGCATCCATCCTGCATCCATCATTCATTCATCCCCCCATCCTGCATCCATCATTCATTCATGCATCCACCCATCCATTCATCCACCCATCATTCATCCATCATCCATCCATCCACCCATCCTGCATCCATCATTCATCCATGCACCCATCCATCCACCCTGCATCCATCCTGCATCCATCATTCATTCATCTACCCATCCACCCATCCTGCATCCATCATTCATTCATTCATGCATCCACCCATCCATTCATCCACCCATCCATTCATCCTGCATCCATTCATGCATCCACCCATCCTGCATCCATCATTCATGTATTTTTATGACCATATAACTTGCACACAGCTTGTCAGTGTTTAATACCAGTCTCGAACCTTGTACTCCAGCACCAATGATACATGATTAATATTAATTGTTTTTAAAAACATGTATTTATTCGACACCAATTTCACACCTTAGTCGGAACATCATTTTTATTTGTTTTTTAAAATATCTATTAATTTAACACCAAAGTAAGTCATGTATACATTTTTATGGTTCGATAAGAGGCTCGAACCTGGTTTCCCAGCACCAAAGTCGGCCGTGCTATCCGTCAGGGGTTATGTAACCGGGCTATGTAGTGACCAGCCAATCCTGCGCCAGGATTGGCTGGGGGGGCACCATGACTCCTCGCCCAGTCGCCCTGTGTAACCCCGGGGGCTGCGGCCCGCCCCCTGGTCCTCCCTCTAAGGGGGAATTCACAAGAAAACGATTTGCGCATGCGCGGGCATGTTTGTGCCCAAAAATACACTTGCGCAGCTGCAGCAGCCCGATCCTTCCCCCCCCCCCCCCCCTTGCGCACTCGGGAAGGTCGGGTGTCTCCCTGTTTCCCGGCCGGCAGATAGCGCGATTTTTTAAAATAATTGTGTTTGGCTTCTAGTGACGACGTGGTGGGTCCATGGGGCTTAGTGGGGCTTCGCCCCTACGCCCCAATGGACGCACTGCGCCTGGTAATGGCCTCCAGTAATGGTGTAATTTGGTTATTTGAGTCAGGTTAGTAGTGAAGAGAACTAAACAGAGGCTATGCAGCACATAACTGTGTTGAATAGAGTTGATCAGTATGTAGACTGTGGTTTGTCTTTTGGAAATTTAGAAATAGAATGTGTGTGAAAGGACAAATTGTCTTGAAAAGAGATGGTTTTGTTTCACCTGTTTCGAAAAAAACATATTATACTGGTGCATGTGCATGCTAAAGTGTTGCTGAAAGGCTACAAAAAAACGAGAGGCACGTTTTGGTGGTCATCTATGGCGGAAAAAAATGTTTTTTTTTTTAATAAGGTGGTCTCACTGTATTCATGCAGACACATCTTTGAAACAGTGAACAGCCTTTAGTGCGCGGCTGCTACTGCGCATATCATTACTTCGCAAGCGTTACTACGCTTGCGATGTTACAATGCGTACCATTAGTACGCAAGTTGTTACATTGCAAGCGTTGTTACAACACATGCATTGTAATGGTATGCGCTAAACAACTTAAATAAAAAAAGGAGCCATTTCGTTGGGAGCTAACTTTGGCTGTTTGCTCACAACGACGTTCACGCCCCTCAGAAACGACGTGAAGAAGGTCCCAGGAGGAGAGAAGAACCACGAGGAGAGTGAGGTAAGGGGGATGTAGTGTGTTTTTGTAGTGTAGGGGGTCGTGCTAGGGGTAGTGATTTAGGCAGGGGCGGCTGGTGACATTTGAAAGTGGTGGGGCGTAAACTAATTTGCATATTGCACCGCAGCGAGCGAGCCCGAACCACCTTGCATCCATCCATACATCATTCATGCATCCACCCATCTATCCATCCACCAATTCTGCGTCCATCCTGCATCCATCATTCATTCATGCATCCACCCATCCATCCAGCATCCATCATTCATTCATGCATTCACCCATCCATCCATCCTGCATCCATCATTCATTCATGCATCCACCCATCCATCCCATCCATCATTCATTCATGCATTCATCCATCCTGCATCCATCATTCATTCATGCATCCACCCATCCATCCATACACCCATCCAGCATCCATCATTCATGCATCCACCCATCCATCCTGCATCCATCCATCCATCATTCATTCATGCATCCATCCATCCACCCATCCATCCACCCATCCATCCACCCACCCATCCATCATCCATCCTGCATCCATTCCTGCATCCATTCATGTGTCCACCCATCCATCCACCCATCCTGCATCCATCATTCATTCATGCACCCATCCATCCACCCATCCATCCTGCATCCATCATTCATTCATCCACCCATCCATCCACCCATCCACCCATCCAGCATCCATCCATCATTCATGCATCCATCCATCCATCCATCCATCCACCCATCCATCCTGCATCCATCATTCATTCATGCACCCATCCATCCACCCTGCATCCATCCTGCATCCATCATTCATTCATCCACCCATCCTGCATCCATCATTCATTCATGCATCCACCCATCCATTCATCCACCCAACATTCATCCTGCATCCATTCATGTGTCCACCCATCCACCCATCCATCCACCCATCCTGCATCCATCATTCATTCATGCACCCATCCATCCATCCACCCATCCAGCATCCATCATTCATTCATCCACCCATCCATCCACCCATCCAGCCTCCATCATTCATTCATTCATGCATCCATCCATTCATCCACCCATCATTCATCCTGCATCCATTCATGTGTCCACCCATCCACCCATCCATCCACCCATCCTGCATCCATCATTCATTCATGCACCCATCCATCCATCCACCCATCCATCCTGCATCCATCATTCATTCATGCACCCATCCATCCATCCACCCATCCAGCATCCATCATTCATTCATCCACCCATCCATCCACCCATCCAGCCTCCATCATTCATTCATTCATGCATCATCCATTCATCCACCCATCATTCATCCTGCATCCATTCATGTGTCCACCCATCCACCCATCCATCCACCCATCCTGCATCAATCATTCATTCATGCACCCATCCATCCACCCATCCATCCTGCATCATCATTCATCCACCCATCCTGCATCCATCATTCATTCATGCATCCACCCATCCATTCATCCACCCATTATTCATCCTGCATCCATTCATGTGTCCACCCATCCACCCATCCATCCACCCATCCTACATCCATCATTCATTCATGCACCCATCCATCCATCCACCCATCCATCCTGCATCCATCATTCATTCATGCACCCATCCATCCATCCAGCATCCATCATTCATTCATCCACCCATCCATCCACCCATCCAGCCTCCATCATTCATTCATGCATCCACCCATCCATTCATCCACCCATCATTCATCCTGCATCCATTCATGTGTCCACCCATCCATCCACCCATCCTGCATCCATCATTCATTCATGCACCCATCCATCCATCCACCCATCCATCCTGCATCCATCATTCATTCATGCACCCATCCATCCATCCACCCATCCAGCATCCATCATTCATTCATCCACCCATCCATCCACCCATCCAGCCTCCATCATTCATTCATTCATGCATCCATCCATCCATCCACCCATCCACCCATCCATCATCCATCCTGCATCCATTCCTGCATCCACCCATCCATCCATCATTCATTCATGCACCCATCCATCCACCCTGCATCCATCCTGCATCCATCATTCATTCATCCCCCCATCCTGCATCCATCATTCATTCATGCATCCACCCATCCATTCATCCACCCATCATTCATCCATCATCCATCCATCCACCCATCCTGCATCCATCATTCATCCATGCACCCATCCATCCACCCTGCATCCATCCTGCATCCATCATTCATTCATCTACCCATCCACCCATCCTGCATCCATCATTCATTCATGCATCCACCCATCCATTCATCCACCCATCATTCATCCTGCATCCATTCATGCATCCACCCATCCTGCATCCATCATTCATGTATTTTTATGACCATATAACTTGCACACAGCTTGTCAGTGTTTAATACCAGTCTCGAACCTTGTACTCCAGCACCAATGATACATGATTAATATTAATTGTTTTTAAAAACATGTATTTATTCGACACCAATTTCACACCTTAGTCGGAACATCATTTTTATTTGTTTTTTAAAATATCTATTAATTTAACACCAAAGTAAGTCATGTATACATTTTTATGGTTCGATAAGAGGCTCGAACCTGGTTTCCCAGCACCAAAGTCGGCCGTGCTATCCGTCAGGGGTTATGTAACCGGGCTATGTAGTGACCAGCCAATCCTGCGCCAGGATTGGCTGGGGGGGCACCATGACTCCTCGCCCAGTCGCCCTGTGTAACCCCGGGGGCTGCGGCCCGCCCCCTGGTCCTCCCTCTAAGGGGGAATTCACAAGAAAACGATTTGCGCATGCGCGGGCATGTTTGTGCCCAAAAATACACTTGCGCAGCTGCAGCAGCCCGATCCTTCCCCCCCCCCCCCCCCCCCTTGCGCACTCGGGAAGGTCGGGTGTCTCCCTGTTTCCCGGCCGGCAGATAGCGCGATTTTTTAAAATAATTGTGTTTGGCTTCTAGTGACGACGTGGTGGGTCCATGGGGCTTAGTGGGGCTTCGCCCCTACGCCCCAATGGACGCACCGCGCCTGGATTTAGGGTTTAGGGTAGTCTTGTGGTGTATGTGTAGTGTAGGGGGTCGTGCTGGGGTAGTGTTTTAGGGTATTGTAGGTGTGTTGTGCTGGGTAGTGTTGGAATCTAGGGAAAGGATTGGGGTCGGGGGTCATGTGAGGGTAGTGTATTAGGGTTTTGGGTAGTGTTTTAGTGTATGTGTAGTGTAGGGGGTCGAGCTGAGGGTAGTGTTTTAGGGTTCAGGGTTGTATTGTGGTGTTTGTGTAGTGTAGGGGGTCGTGCTGGGGGTAGTGTATTAGGGTTTAGGGTAGTGTTGTGGAGCATGTGCAGTGTAGGGTAGTGATTTAGGATAGTGTAGGAGGATTGTGCTGGGTAGTAAATGAGTGTAGAGACAGGAGTGGGGATCGGGAGGTGGTCGTGCTGGGGGTAGTGGTTTAGGGTTTAGGGTAGTGTAGTGGTGTTTGTGTAGTGTAGGGTCTTGTGTTGGGGGTAGTGCGTTAGGGTTTAGGGTTAGGGTATGTTATTTAAAAATTACTAAAAATGGTCCATGTACCCGAAGTAGTGGTATGCGAGGTAATGGTCTGCGCTTTAAAATACATTTCTTATATTTGTGATGCAATTGCGAAGTAACAGTGTTAGAATTGGCGGTCTCTAGTTGGCACAGGTAGATACGTGTGACAAATAGGGACCCTCTCCTCTAGTCAGAGTAAGAGGGATTACACTCCTAAAATAACCCCTGCTCACCCTCTAGGTGACGTGGTGCAAGCAGTCACGGCTTATTTCAGAGGCGGTGTACGTTAAGCATTTATGACCACATACAGTAACCCAGTGACAACACTACAAATGGACACCACACGGGTATTATATCAAAAATAAGTTATACTTTATATAGAGTTACCACAATACCAATAAACAACAAAAAGAATCCACAGTACTATTAGCTTTCAAGAGTTCTTGTTAAAAAGGCTTAAATCAAGGTTCTGTGCGAGTCGGTAGCCTGGACGGGCTACAGCGTTGTTGAAAATAACAGTCTAGCAAATCCAGCGGACCGAGTCGTTACGGGCCCACTCAATAGTCGACAGACTCCGTCACAGTGCCTTTTACTTGGGGCGGCTGGCACGGATGTGCGAGCCGGTTCCGGTGATCGTCGCGGTGCAGAAAGGAAGTGGTGCAGGATGAGTTGTCCCTCGATGCGGTGCAGGCAGCGGCCCGTGGACAGAGTCGGTGAATACATGGCTTGCTTTGCAGGGTGAGACGGCGCTTCAATGTGGTGCTTGCAGCTTGCAGTGCGGCGAACGAGCCGGAGTTCGGGAGCTGGCGTCGATCAGTCCGGACAGTGCTGTGAGTCGGGCAGTGCATCGCAAAGCATGTGAGGCGGTGCCCAACTCCGGTGCGGTCACAGGACTCGAAGTCAGCAGCAGTGACCACGTCAGTCAGACCAGTTCAATTCGGGGTAGCGAGGCGTTGCATGTCACGGTGTCTACCAGTCGCGGTGCAGGCAATGACTCGGTGACGGCGTCAGGACGGAGTCGGTGAGCGCATAGCTTGCGTTGTTTGAGGCGGACGTTGCTTGATGCGGTGCCTACAGGACACCGGGCCGGTCGTGAGAGTCGGTCACAGCTCCCTGCCTCTGTAGCCACTTGTTTCCAGCAGCAATTCTGGCTGGTGAAGTCCACTTGTCCCGGGACTTCGGTCAGGGGGCAAGCTCTCTTCCAAGCCCGTGGAGATCTTTGCACAAGTCGAAAGAAAAGTCCACAAAGTTCTTTCTCCTCTCTTCGGCAGTCAGGCAAGCGCTTTGCTTTCTATAACCCCAGTCGCTCTTTACGCTCGGCTTCTCATCGCTGGATGTTCACTCCCCGCTTCCGTCGCACCAGGATGGGGGGCCAGTTTATTTCGGTCAAAGCACCCAATCTCTGGAACAACCTTCCTGACAGTCTGCGTCATACACAGGACCTCCACATTTTTAAGAAATTGCTTAAAACACATCTTTTCAACCAGCCCTCCTAATTACGCTCATTTTTCACAGTCTCAGTCTATCTACGCGCCAGGACACTCCAGAGTATTAGTGCGCGCTATAAATCATCTAAAACATAACATAACTGCAGGCAAATTCCCCAAGCAGCGCTTCAGCTTGGGAATAGTCTTTCCTCGGTTTCTTCAGGTTCCTTCTCCTCAGCAGAGGTTTTGTCTTGTAAGTCCAGAAGTGATCCAGGGCATCAAGGGGCTGGGCAGGGCCCAGGGAGGCAATAGGTCCCAGAAGTCCTGGGCAGCAAAGATGGAGCAAAACAGCTCCCAACAAGGAAATTCCTCCAGGCATCCAGGGGCTGGGTAGGGCCCAGGGAGGCAAGCCGGGCCGACGACGCCTGAAATGGCAGAAACCGGTCCCCGGAAGCTTGTCTCCTTTCTGGTGAAGAATTGGCTTGGTAGTTTGGTCTGCCCTGTTCCCATGATGCACTGGGCCAGGGACAGACTAATTTGCATATAGCCAGGTTCTGAGCTGGGATGGGGCAGTGAGCTAAATAACGGTGATGGATCAAGCCCTGATCTTTGGACTGGGTAAGAGTGGTCTGCTTAATTCAGACACTCTGTTCATCACCACCCCCTTTTCTGAATCGTTTTTGGCCACTATAGGTGTGGCAGGGTGTACTCAGACATGAGTCCCTTGCTCACTGCTCCATCAGGATTCAAGCAAGCCGGGCCGACGACGCCTGAAATGGCAGAAACCGGTCCCCGGAAGCTTGTCTCCTTTCTGGTGAAGAATTGACTAGGTAGTTTGGTCTGCCCTGTTCCCATGATGCACTGGGCCAGGGACAGACTAATTTGCATATAGCCAGGTTCTGAGCTGGGATGGGGCAGTGAGCTAAATAACGGTGTTGGATCAGGCCCTGATCTTTGGACTGGGTAAGAGTGGTCTGCTTAATTCAGACACTCTGTTCATCACCACCCCCTTTTCTGAATCGTTTTTGGCCACTATAGGTGTGGCAGGGTATACTCAGACATGAGTCCCTTGCTCACTGCTCCATCAGGATTCAAGCAAGCTGGGCCGACGACGCCTGAAATGGCAGAAACCGGTCCCCGGAAGCTTGTCTCCTTTCTGGTGAAGAATTGGCTTGGTAGTTTGGTCTGCCCTGTTCCCATGATGCACTGGGCCAGGGACAGACTAATTTGCATATAGCCAGGTTCTGAGCTGGGATGGGGCAGTGAGCTAAATAACGGTGATGGATCAAGCCCTGATCTTTGGACTGGGTAAGAGTGGTCTGCCTAATTCAGACACTCTGTTCATCACCACCCCCTTTTCTGAATCGTTTTTGGCCACTATAGGTGTGGCAGGGTATACTCAGACATGAGTCCCTTGCTCACTGCTCCATCAGGATTCAAGCAAGCCGGGCCGACGACGCCTGAAATGGCAGAAACCGGTCCCCGGAAGCTTGTCTCCTTTCTGGTGAAGAATTGGCTTGGTAGTTTGGTCTGTCCTGTTCCCATGATGCACTGGGCCAGGGACAGACTAATTTGCATATAGCCAGGTTCTGAGCTGGGATGGGGCAGTGAGCTAAATAACGGTGATGGATCAAGCCCTGATCTTTGGACTGGGTAAGAGTGGTCTGCTTAATTCAGACACTCTGTTCATCACCACCCCCTTTTCTGAATCGTTTTTGGCCACTATAGGTGTGGCAGGGTATACTCAGACATGAGTCCCTTGCTCACTGCTCCATCAGGATTCAAGCAAGCCGGGCCGACGACGCCTGAAATGGCAGAAACCGATCCCCGGAAGCTTGTCTCCTTTCTGGTGAAGAATTGGCTTGGTAGTTTGGTCTGCCCTGTTCCCATGATGCACTGGGCCAGGGACAGACTAATTTGCATATAGCCAGGTTCTGAGCTGGGATGGGGCAGTGAGCTAAATAACGGTGATGGATCAAGCCCTGATCTTTGGACTGGGTAAGAGTGGTCTGCTTAATTCAGACACTCTGTTCATCACCACCCCCTTTTCTGAATCGTTTTTGGCCACTATAGGTGTGGCAGGGTATACTCAGACATGAGTCCCTTGCTCACTGCTCCATCAGGATTCAAGCAAGCCGGGCCGACGACGCCTGAAATGGCAGAAACCGGTCCCCGGAAGCTTGTCTCCTTTCTGGTGAAGAATTGGCTTGGTAGTTTGGTCTGCCCTGTTCCGATGATGCACTGGGCCAGGGACAGACTAATTTGCATATAGCCAGGTTCTGAGCTGGGATGGGGCAGTGAGCTAAATAACGGTGATGGATCAAGCCCTGATCTTTGGACTGGGTAAGAGTGGTCTGCTTAATTCAGACACTCTGTTCATCACCACCCCCTTTTCTGAATCGTTTTTGGCCACTATAGGTGTGGCAGGGTATACTCAGACATGAGTCCCTTGCTCACTGCTCCATCAGGATTCAAGCAAGCCGGGCCGACGACGCCTGAAATGGCAGAAACCGGTCCCCGGAAGCTTGTCTCCTTTCTGGTGAAGAATTGGCTTGGTAGTTTGGTCTGCCCTGTTCCCATGATGCACTGGGCCAGGGACAGACTAATTTGCATATAGCCAGGTTCTGAGCTGGGATGGGGCAGTGAGCTAAATAACGGTGATGGATCAAGCCCTGATCTTTGGACTGGGTAAGAGTGGTCTGCTTAATTCAGACACTCTGTTCATAACCACCCCCTTTTCTGAATCGTTTTTGGCCACTATAGGTGTGGCAGGGTATACTCAGACATGAGTCCCTTGCTCACTGCTCCATCAGGATTCAAGTAAGCCGGGCCGACGACGCCTGAAATGGCAGAAACCGGTCCCCGGAAGCTTGTCTCCTTTCTGGTGAAGAATTGGCTTGGTAGTTTGGTCTGCCCTGTTCCCATGATGCACTGGGCCAGGGACAGACTAATTTGCATATAGCCAGGTTCTGAGCTGGGATGGGGCAGTGAGCTAAATAACGGTGATGGATCAAGCCCTGATCTTTGGACTGGGTAAGAGTGGTCTGCCTAATTCAGACACTCTGTTCATCACCACCCCCTTTTCTGAATCGTTCCACTGGGCCCCAGCAGCAGTATGCCCCTTGTAGATTCAAGTCAGGAACAAGAACATTTTCATGGGGTCACAGCCCCTCTTTTATATACATATTTCCGTTGTCTCCAAAGGTGCAGGCAAGGGGCGAGCCAGATTCAAATGATTCTGGAGCACTTTGTTTTTCTCAGCCCCTCTCCCTATTCACAGGACAGGCCAGGGGCATCATACACACCACAGGGGGTGGAGCCAGCATTGTGGAGGGAAGGCCCAACCCTATTCAGGTCCCAGGTGCAACTCCTTCCTCCTATCTACATGCAGATCTCCCCATTCACCACCGGGCAGACCAATCCTGACTCCTGGAGCCAAGCACACCACCCAGCTCCAGCTAATCACAAGCCAAACAGTCAATTCACATTCACTGCACAGAAATGCCAACTTCTAAAAGTGGCACTTCTCCACTAGACACATTAAATCTGCGCACACTGTCGAGCAGCATTTAATCTCACGAGTCGGCACATACCAAACTCGACCCTGCACTCCCCACACATCAGGAACTACCATGGACACACATATTCCCCATGCATTGCTATGGGAGGGCTGGCCAATCTCACCACATACGCTCAGAGAGCACACACACTTTACACTGGACCACAGTGCTAAAGTGAGCAGAGACCAGAAATCAACTAACATCATATCATATTAAAAGGCCTCCAGTTCATTGTTCTCAGCTGCCCAGCAAGTAGTGGGCAGCTACCACGTTTAGGTTTTGGCACAGTGGCGCAACCTTGACCTTTGCTGCTCAGGCAGCAGCCCTGACTGTATGGACATAGGACATTTGAGCCCCCCCTTTCTGAGATGGCCAGTTGGCCAGGGTTATGGTTACCTTTATAGGGTGCAGGGCCCTAATGTGATTTATGTGCTAAAGTGATTTATGTGCTAATGCTTTTGGTGCTAGGAAATGTATTGTGTCAAACAGTAATCACAGTAAAAATATGCGTGCTAATGGCATTTGCGATGTAAAAACATCGCACTAAAAGCATGCATAGTAATGGCATGCTAAGTATCGTCATACATTCCTTTGAAACATTCAGTCTACACAGAAACTCCATGGAAGGCATTTGCCATGGGTTGTTTTAGACCCTTTGAAGAAGGTGGACTCAAAGAATGGTTTACACTATTATTCTTACTATTTGTAAAATAGACCGAGCTCATATGGTTGAATACTCCCAAAACGAATGGTTCTTTGTAATTTCTAGAGGAATGCTGTTTCATAGAAAGATAATGGGGTCCAAATTACATCACAGAAACTTGGGAATTTGTTTGAGAAGCTTCAAACTATAGTTGTGTGCACCACTGAAAGCTCAAGCCAGGCTCATGTCAGATGCCTGGCTCAGGCTCAGGTTGGGGACCTCTTGGTCGTTCGAGCCCTAAACAAGTTAAGCATTTATATGGTTTCTGCCCGGCACCCTTGATCTAACCATGTGCAGACAGAATTAAAGACAAATCAGTAACCTTTGATGTGTTAAAAAAAAAAAAAAAAAATTTAATAAATGAAAGGTAAAGATACTCATCTAGTTAGTGGCTGAAATAAACAATGTGAAACCACCTGGGATCAACCCCTGCTACCCTGCCTGACCTAACACTGATCCTAGGCAAATATTTTATCGCACAGAGCCTCCTTTTTCTTTATTATCACATAAAAGAGTGCCCTCAAATACGCGACTTCAGAAAGTGTGCTGTACAAAAACCTCTAGTGTTTGGTTTAAGACACTATAATGTTGTTCCATATATAATAAGAGTCAAGGCCACATATCTGGTACACATAGCAACAGATTTGTCCCTTAGTTTACTAGTGGCACTGTCATAATGGCCAGTAGGAAGTCCATGAATATTTCCAAGTTCATGTTGAAAACACACTATCGCAATCACTGCTTTGGCAGGTATTGATTAAATATGGTGTAATAAAGTGAAACCCTTCAGAATGCTAAGGTAACACTTTTAAATTTTGAAGAGACTTTATCTTATTTGCACAAGATTTTTGTTACATGACAAATATTTTCAGGTCTTGGCTCTTTCACAGGCTCTTAAAGGCAAACCAGACCATTGGTTCATCTCTCACTGTTAATTTGTTGCCTCTTTCAACTCTACATTAAACAGAAAGTGACTGATCTGTATTTCCCCAACATGAATGGTTTAGTCCAAGCTTTATAAGGGCATGGTCGAATGGCTACAGTAAGCCTTGAAATCTGGTTTGGATGTTTAACATGTTAAAAGATTATCATTGTAATCCACATAATACCATTGGGTTTATGCCAGTAGACTTACTTTAGGGAAAAAAACGATGAACTTCTAAATCAAGAACGGCTTACTAGATTGCCAGTTGTCACCAAGGGCTATGTGTAAGAAAGTGAGATGCAATGCTACCAGTAAAGAGGGAAAAGCCAGGTAAATTATTAAGCAACTGGGCACGGTGGAGACTCCGTAGAGTTATCAGATACTAAGATGTATCTGTAGAAAATCCTTCTGTAGGTAACCAGTATTCTCAAGATGTTATTTATGCTATACTCTGCCCTTGCCCGAAAATGTATGTGATGAACACAAGAGATGCACGTGCCGCTATGACTTTGACTATTTTTTTCTTAAAAACATATGAGCTGAAACACCATGTTCGTGTGTATTAACACTTCTTTTATTTGTTTTTAAACAAACCGGAATCAAAATATTCACAGTAAAGCCATCTACAATTAATATTCTCTGAAAGAGATCAAATTACACAATTATTGGAACCCTTTTTATGATTTTTTAGGCTTATTGAAAGGACCTTTCAATAAGCCTAAAAAATCATAGAAAGGGTTCCAATAATTGTGTAATTTGATCTCTTTCAGAGAATATTAATTGTAGATGGCTTTACTGTGAATATTTTGATTCCGGTTTGTTTAAAAATATATTGCTATTGTTGTTTGTGGTGGTATGTCTGACGAATGAATGGTGGCCTGAATGATTCCAATTTTTGAAGCTCATATTGAAATTAGTTTTTTGTTGTCTTTTGTCTATGTAAATATGAATGTATTTTTGTGTGTACATAAGGTCTTAAAAATGTGAATTTGGCAAACTAAGATACCAAATAAGGGAAATATACAAATAAAATCCCAAAACAAATAAAAGAAGTGTTAATACACACGAAACATGGTGTTTCAGCTCATATGTTTTTAAGAAAAAAATAGTCAAAATCATAGCGGCACGTGCATCTCTTTTGTTCATTATAGCTTGTGGCAAGCTGTGCCGTTGGGAGCCCAGACCCAGTGGTGTTTTTTCTATCTAAAATGTATGTGGGCCAAACTACCCAAAAAGCAAAGACCCGCATCAGCCAGCATAGGAGCCGCATCAGGTGTGGTACTCCTAATGCTCCGCTGGTAGAGCATTACTCAGAACTAAACCACACGGCGGATGACATCAAGTGGACTATCCTCAAATCCGTTAAGTTGCCACAAAGAGGCGGCAACCTGGCTCAACTCCTGAATCGAGAAGAACTGAAGACTATAATCCAGTTCAACACCATCCAGACCGGATTAAACAGAAGCGAGGACTGGACAACCCTTTTATAGGACATAAGCTGTACAAACACCTTGTTCACCCTCTGATAAAGTACCAACGTGCTATCTTGACCAGGCATAAGTAGCACCGGCTCCAGCAAGAGATGGCCCTTGACCTTCTCTTCCTTGCATTGTTAATTATACATTAATGTAAAATGTAATTTACACCAAGTCACTGCGCCGTCTTTTAGAATTTACAAAATTGTATGACAAATGTGGCTCCGCCTTGCCTCAATGCAACAAATAATGAGCGAGTCCACAAACGTGGTACACTCACTTGCGCCACTATTTATTTCACGTGCATGTTAGTAACACTACAATAGGCCCACACCATCCCTTCACCACTCCAAGATGGCCGCCACAGTGCCCATGGGCCCCCATTGTTACCCAGACGACTCGTTGCCCTAACACGTGGCACGTGATATGATCACATGATAATGCAAGCAAAAACTATCATGGCTCCCGCTCTCCTCAGGTTCCCTATTCCTCGCGGAACCGACAGCCAGACCAGTTTGCATCCGGACATTGCTCCAACCCCGGTACGTCAAATCCCCTTGGCTTACGGCCCCTTGTATCGTCCATTTAATTAATCCAAATTGCCTCTCTCGCCAGCGGATCATTTTAACTGTACCGACCGCTAACCCCAGGTTTCCTAATCCTTGCGGAACCCAGACCGTGGCCATCATCTTTTATCTCCAAATTGGTAAGTCCAATCCCCTTCAGCTTGGCGGCCCCTGTCGCACTGATCACTCCTGTAATCGCACATGCCTTGTCTCCCCAGCGGATCGACTCTACCTAATCGACTGCCTCGAAATAAGAAGCTATCCCTTCCCGCACTACCAGACGGGTAGTCCAAACTGATTTACAGACAGCTCGCACCTCGCTTGTGCCACGGGTATTAAGTCTTCAATTCATTCTCTCCAATTGCTATTCATTGTTCGGCACTATCTTGTTAACCTTCATTCTCTACCCCATTCCAGTGTCCCCAGCGACCCTCCACGCCCCGACCAATCGGGAGCACTTCCCAGCCCCCGCTGAACACACAGTGTTCATGCGCGCCTTGAGGCTCCAACCAGTCCTCACAGAAGTAATCCGCTGTTCACACACGGTATTCCCCACGGCGCACATCAGCACTGCCGGTCACATGCCACTCGGCATACCTTCACAACGGACACCGAACCCTCTGCCCCCCACAACTCAACATCTGAGACACTATTGAGACGCCATGCAGAGTTATTCACCTTCTGGCTCTAACTCACCGTTGGTATATACAGCAAATCGTCATGTCGCCTCCTCACCACCACGGAGGCCTTAGCATATTAATCGAGTCACCTGTTCACTCGCCCTACTAGTAAATAGCACCACTGGTTTGTCAGAACCCACAGCACGCCCTTGCTGGCAACTCATCACTGCGAATCCGAATGTTAAAAACATGGCTTAGCTGACTTCTCGGAATTTTAAACTGCTTATTTTTTGTTCTTTTTCCCTGTTTTCTTCCCTAACAGGCGTATATATTGTTTAACCAGGCAATTATTTTGCTACGTCCTGAAGCTGATCCCTTTTAATTAGAGCCCAGGATCGAAACGTCGACTTCTCTTAGTAGACATACTGTTGACCATTGTACATTGTCTGAATGTACTGCTCTGGGAAACACTGATAATTTTGACTCGGACAGTGCCCAGATCGCTCATTTCTTGTTTGCCTGAGGAACCTTTCCTTTCATTTTCTTTCCTCTCTATTTTCAACCTTCCAGTACGGCGCAGGACTGTGCCTTACTGCAAAAATTGTTTGTTGCGAAAATGTATTTAAACACTTAAAATACTTGAATTGATCTATAATAAATTTCCTGTCCGGCTGGGCAAGGAAAACATATAGCAGCCTATTGTGGTCTATATAGTACAAGTTTGTTATTTCCTCTAGCTTAGGACCTTTGTTTTTCTAAATAACTGATACCCATGGTCCACAGCTACCAACTGGGTTCCCCTTGTTTCCTAAAAAAACAAAAAAAAAATCCTCTGCTACAGGAGCATCACATTAGGGACCAGCGCATCCCCCTCGGACCTGACGCCTCTACTTCTGTTGGGAGGTCGGAATTGACGCATCATCTTGGCTGCACCTTGCATCTTCCTTGGCGCAAACCAGTATCAAGACACTTTTGTTCAGCAGGCCTAAGTGGGTCCCTGTATCCGTTCCATGCTCCACCGGAATTGGCCTGAAATTTTGATTTTACCCTGGTCCAGCATGACCAGATATCCCAAATAGGCGCTTATTGCTTCTAAGTGCTATTTTACAGTTTATTCTTTAAAAATTCATCTCTCAAGTTCAAGTGATTGGATTTTTATCATTTTGGTCTTGTTTTATTTATTAAATTAAGTTCTATTTATCTAACCTGCCACAGATTCTTTTTTGAGGACTTTTTACTGTTATACTGTCTGAAGTGTTGCACAAAATCTTTACACATTGCCTTCAAGTTAAGCCTGACTGCTCTGTGCCAAACTACCAGAGGATGAGCAGAGGTTAAATTAGGGTTTGCCATTCACTTTTACTGACTAGGACTGTGGTTGCTGTTCGACTTAGGTTTTTATCCTGGTCAACCAACTACCCAATTTCTAACACCCACCCTTTTCAACATATACAATACACCGCTCGCCAACATAATGCAATCACAAGACATCACCGTCATCTCCTACGCCTATGACACCCAACTAATACTCTCCGGGACCGACATGACAACTACTACCAGGACCAACTTCACCAAATGCATTACCATGGTAGCAGACTAAATGACAACCAATTGCCTGAAGCTCAGCTCCGACAAGACCTTCCAATGGGACTCCACCTTGTCGCCATCAAAGGAAGGATCAACACCCACAACCACAGATTACACAAGAAATTAAGGGTTCATCCTAGACAAAAAGCTTAACATGACAGCTCAAGTCAAGGCAGTATGCACCTCCAGCTTCCACACCGTATGCATGCAGCAAACGATTTTCAAGTGGTTGCCTCAGAACACCAGACAGACCGTCATGCAAGCACGGATCACCAGCATTCTGGACTACAGCAACACTCTCTATGCCTGAATCTCCAAACAACTCCTAGACAGACTACAGACCATCCAGAACACTGCTGCAAGACTCATACTTTATCTCCCACGCCACACCAACATCATACTGCACCTCAGGAAGCGCCACTGCCTCCCTAATCACAAGCATAACCAATTCAACCTTCACATGCACACATACAAAGTCCTACACAACACAGGACCTGAATACCTGAACAACTGCGTACACTTTCATTAACCCACCAGACACACATGCTCTGCGTCACTGTCAACTGCACACACTCCCCGCATCCACAAAAGTAAATTGGGGGACGGTCATTATCCTACATAGAACTGAAGACATTGACCGACTCACCTCAACACATCAGAGCCTCCTCCTCATTTCTGGAGTTCTGCAAGAAGCTGAAGCCCTCAATCTTTGTTTAAGCTCCTTGGGGATCACGCAACTACACATTCTCCTCCCCATCCCCAAGCACCTGGATACTCTATAGGGTGATTACTGCACTATACAAATCAAAATAACATATCGTAACATAACCTTTTACAAGAAAAGAATGCACGCAACACCAAGGAAAAAGAAACATCTTAGGAACACAGTGATTTAATCTGCCAGAAAAGAAAAATATTCCGCCCATTGAAAACACACACACTTAAAAGGAAATGTTACAACCTACTAAAGAAAAAACAGTTCAGCAAAATGTGAAACGTGAAAAATCCTAAAAGCAAACTAGTGACCAACTGCAGTATCAGTGATCAAAGGTTAGTGATCAAAAAGAAACATACATCTGAAAAGTAGAACAGGAACAAATATTTGAACATAATAAGATTCACAGCATACAAAACGATATGCATTTTCTCCCACACTGCCCTAAATATATCTAAGTCTCCCGAAAGTTTACTGACCTCACAAAGATGAGGGATAAACAGAAGATCAAGATTCTCGTCGGAAAAGAACCACTATGGCAGAAACTGCAAACGAATACATGCCAGCAGTGACACCATCAGATACCAAAAGATTGAGCAGTAAAACTAAATTGCAATAACGACGACTCTAGTTTGGCACTACTTGTACACAAGAGATGCATGCTGATACAGTTCCAGTCAATTAAATGGAGGATGAGAGATAGAAAGAGTGAGGAAAAGAGATAGCAACAGACAAAACATGTGGGATCACAAGTAAGAATGCAATTGAAAGAACAGGATAAAAGTGAAGTGAGGCTGAGCGAGTGAATGAGAGATGGAATGAGGACACGATTGAAAGAGCAGAGAAGGAAGAGAAAGAGAGAGACAAAAAAGCAAGAGAAAACAGGCAAGACTGACAACAGAAGAGATACTAAGAAAATATGGGCGAGTGGCCCTGCAAGAGTGAACTGGAGACAGGAGTAGCGACAGATAACCACAGAGGGGTGAAGTGACAATGCTGGAGAGGGACATAGAGAACTGGAGAGGGACAGAGAGACCGAGAACACGAGAAGGGCACAGAGACCAAAACCTGGAGAAGGGCACAGACACCAAAACCTGGAGAAGGGCACAGAGACCAAAAATCCGGGAGAAGGGCACAGAGACCGAGACCCGGGGAGGGGCACAGAGACCGAGAACCGGGGAGGGGCACAGAGACCGAGGGGCACAGAGACCGAGAACCGGGGAGGGGCACAGAGACCGAGGGGCACAGAGACCGAGAACCGGGGAGGGGCACAGAGACCGAGGGGCACAGAGACCGAGAACCGGGGAGGGGCACAGAGACCGAGAACCGGGGAGGGGCACAGAGACCGAGAACCGGGGAGGGGCACAGAGACCAAGAACCGGGGAGGGGCACAGAGACCGAGAACCGGAGAGGGGCACAGAGACCGAGAAACCGAGAGGGGCACAGAGACCGAGAAACCGAGAGGGGCACAGAGACCGAGAAACCGAGAGGGGCACAGAGACCGAGAAACCGAGAGGGGCACAGAGACCGAGAAATGGAGAGGGGCACAGAGACCGAGACCCGGGGAGTGGCACAGAGACCGAGAAATGGAGAGGGGCACAGAGACCGAGACCGGGGGAGTGGCACAGAGACCCAGACCCAGGGAGGAGAACAGAGACCGAGACCCGGGGAGGGGCACAGAGACCGAGACCCGGGGACGGGTGCAGAGACCGAGACCCAGAGAGGAGCACAGAGACAGAGAACAGGAGAGGGGCACAGAGACAGATAACCAGAACGGGGCACTGAGAGACAGCAGGAGCTGGGCACAGAGACAGACTGCTGCGGTGGGGCACAGAAAACGGGAGTGGGACACAGAGACAGATAGCCGGAGTGGGACACAGAGACAGACCCGGAGAGGGGCACAGAGACGGACCCGGAGAGGGGCACAGAGACAAATAACTGGAGCAGGGTACACAGAAAGATAACTAGAGCGGGGCACAGATACCGAGAACCAGAGAGGGGCACAGAGACCGAGAACCGGGGTGGGGCACAGAGACAGACCTGGAGCGGGGCACAGAGACAGACCTGGAGCGGGGCACAGAGACAGATAACTGGAGTGGGGCACAGAGACAGACCTGGAGCGGGGCACAGAGACAGACCTGGAGCGGGGCACAGAGACAGACCTGGAGCGGGGCACAGAGACAGACCTGGAGCGGGGCACAGAGACAAATAACTGGAGCAGGGTACACAGAAAGATAACTAGAGCGGGGCACAGATACCGAGAACCAGAGAGGGGCACAGAGACCGAGAACCGGGGTGGGGCACAGAGACAGACCTGGAGCGGGGCACAGAGACAGACCTGGAGCGGGGCACAGAGACAGATAACTGGAGTGGGGCACAGAGACAGACCTGGAGCGGGGCACAGAGACAGACCTGGAGCGGGGCACAGAGACAGACCTGGAGCGGGGCACAGAGACAGACCTGGAGCGGGGCACAGAGACAGACCTGGAGCGGGGCACAGAGACAGACCTGGAGCGGGGCACAGAGACAGACCTGGAGCGGGGCACAGAGACAAATAACTGGAGCAGGGTACACAGAAAGATAACTAGAGCGGGGCACAGATACCGAGAACCAGAGAGGGGCACAGAGACCGAGAACCGGGGTGGGGCACAGAGACAGACCTGGAGCGGGGCACAGAGACAGACCTGGAGCGGGGCACAGAGACAGATAACTGGAGTGGGGCACAGAGACAGACCTGGAGCGGGGCACAGAGACAGACCTGGAGCGGGGCACAGAGACAGACCTGGAGCGGGGCACAGAGAAAGGTAACTAGAGCGGGGCATAGAGACCGATAACTGGAGAGGGGCACAAAGCAAGACAACTGGAGAGGGGCGAAGTGAAGGTTGGCACAGAGATAACTGAAGGGAAGCAGAGACAGAAGTGGAGAGGGGCATAATGACAGAACTGGAGAGAGGCACAGAGACCGATAACTGGAGAGGGGCATAGAGAACTAACTTGGGTGAGGGGGTATAGCGCTTAATGTTGAGGTATTGAGCTTAGGTTTGCACTGTCATTTTATTGATTGCCAGTACTGCCCTTCACACTGTCACTTTAATGTTTTACACACTTTTTAACTTTATCTCCTGTCGAGCGAAACTGAGGAAATGTGTACTGTATCGACACTGTTATTTTACAAATGTGCCTTCAATTGATATTATTAGATCAAGACAAGACATGGTATTATGTGCACAATGAATGACATTCATTTGCTATTCTAGTCGGTGGGAGTGCATTGTGCGACGATAACCATTTGTACTGTATTCAAAGCAATAATTTTTACAGGGTAAAAAAGCCTTTAGTAGAAGACCTCTAAACTTTACCTACAGCAAAGGTTTGGTAAATTCACAAACTTTTCAACTCACAAAATGTAATAAAAAAACTTGAACCCGCTTTGTTGCAGAATGTTAATTTCGTCGCTTTGTTACCACAAGCACTTGGATTGTAACTGCTTCTACTGTGTTAAAATTGGCAATGGATTAATTGTAGACATAAATACAATTTTCAGCACGGAAAAAAAAGAATTCTGGAACACAAACAAGAGGTGCAACACCATACTAGAGCAACTACCGTAAAGGGGAGACGCCTACACTGATTTTCTGCTGATCAGGGAGCTTGCTACACAATCCCTGCAACGTACCTTCTGTTGGAAATACTCTTGCCACCTCTGGACCTCGCGGTACCCGCTGCGCGGGTCCCGCATCGCCCGTCTTGCTGGGTGTTTAGCCGAGGAGAGGAATCCTTGCTTGGGACCCTGGGCGCATTGGCAGGCGGGAGGAGAACATTGCTGCAGGGCTGCGAGCGCCAGGTGAGGGACAGGGACTCCATTTCCCAGGAGTCCCTGTGTTACCATCACCTGCACCTGGTCGCTCTCCCTGGTTGCCCCGCCCCCAACCATCGAGCTAAAGGTGCCGCCTGCCTTAACACACTGGGAGACGCCTACACTGTTTTTCTGCTGATCAGGGAGCTTGCTACACAATCCCTGCAACGTACCTTCTGTTGGAAATACTCTTGCCACCTCTGGACCTCGCGGTACCCGCTGCGCGGGTCCCGCATCGCCCGTCTTGCTGGGTGTTTAGCCGAGGAGAGGAATCCTTGCTTGGGACCCTGGGCGCATTGCCAGGCGGGAGGAGAACATTGCTGCAGGGCTGCGAGCACCAGGTGAGGGACAGGGATTCCATTTCCCAGGAGTCCCTGTGTTACCATCACCTGCACCTGGTCGCTCTCCCTGGTTGCCCCGCCCCCCAACCACCTTATCCCTTTAATAGGAATAGCCGAACCCCGCTGCGCGGGAGCGACCGGGAGAAGCCCGGGACAAGGGCGGGACCGTCCCTGGTCGGACAAGGTTGGGTTGGGCCCAGACCCTTGCCAAAAATTACTTCCTGTCTCACGCTATCCATCTCGTATGGTACAAAAAGGTATTTTTACTAACTATAACAAGGGAGGGGGCTTATTGGTACCTACAGCGTAGCGTAGTGGACCTATTTACATTTACCCCTACATACTTTTCCACTTAGTCTCTTACTATGCCACTAAGATCTGGGAAAGTCCACATACAAACCTCAAAGGGTGTAGTTTCTGGCCCCCTTGACGCCTTTATCACTAGAGCTACTGGAATTTTGGAAAAAGAAATCGAAATGGTAGAACAAAGGCTGTCCCTTGATTTAGTTACCGGGAAGCGCTCCTCAATTGGTGCTCTAGCCTTTGCCAAAAGCCCAGTCTCTCATGCAGCATTTAACTGCATTTCTACCTTAGAGACAGAGGCAATAGTTCATGTGGATGGTGACGGGGTTACTATACCCCCATCCCATGACAACAGGGTACAGAAATCTTACGATAACCAGTCAAGAGATGGGGATGATAGTCAGAATACTGAGGATGATGAATATAGTTTGGCCAACTCACCCCAATCTATCGACCCTATCCCACCCATTCTGACCGAGCCGACCCAAATAAGTCTAAAACCAATATCCCGGAAGAGAAAACATGTCTCGAGCCCACAGGGGGAGAAAGATCAAAAACAGCCCAAAATTGACGATACAAGTAGTGTGAGTTTACCCCTTCCTCAGTCCCCTCGTGGTTTTCCAACCGTGTATTGTCCATCATTAGCTCCCCTGGGGTCATCCAATCCTTGCCCAACTTGTCTTAATAGTGATGATATCTTGTTGGTCAAAATGGAGGCAATCTTAAAAACCATTCTGCTTCCGGTCCTGGAGAGAACAAGGCTGATGACCGCTAAAATTGATGCGCTGGAAACAGTAGTAAACACCAATTTGGGTCTCCTGCAAAAACTAATAATGCCTACTCCCGGGGTGGGGGTTTGTAACTCAACACAGGGCAAAAGTCAAACAGCTGGTAAACCCTCAGTGATCCCGGTAACCAAGTCCGTACTCTCAGGGATAACCGCTGTTAATAACAAACCCTTACCAGGGGCAAAGCCCGCTGCTACTTTAACCACCGCTAGTAGAGGTCCCGCAAGGAACCTACCAAGGGATAAACACCCACCCACATCCAATCAAGCTATAGTGAACCAGCCCACGTTGAAAGGCCTGCCAAAACAATCTAATAGTACCCCAGTGCAATCACTTAATAAGGGTAAAGATAAAAATAATTTTCAATCCTCTAGGTCTCAGCTGGTGGGTAATCCAAAGATACGCCCCTCACCTCGAATAAACCTACCCCCAGAAGCGTTCCAATATACTATAGTCTTAACTGGTGTGGCCCCCCTAAGAGACGGCATGAAAGAGACCCAAGGGGACTTGCGGAACAAAGTCATATACTGGTTAAACAAACACCGCCCACTCCCACCACCATGTCCTACAGAAATCCTCTATGTAAGGAGAGTAGACTGGGTGGGTAAGGGCTCAAAAGACTTAGAAGGGGACTGTATTTTGATATCATTTAAAGATCCCTGGGTGGTAGACCGAATACGACGGAAAGCTAGATTTGCCCGTCAAGGCGACGTTCAAACTTTGGACCTTGCCTACTTCTATCCCCATATACATACTAATTATCCAACAGGCCCTAACCTGTGGAGAGTGAGAGATGGGAGGTTTCAAGGGCAGAGAACACCCCACCCACAACAGTACCCCCTCCTCTTTAATCATTTTGGAGCACTGTCCGATTTAGAATTGGTAGATTGACTGTGTTTACCCAGCCCGACGAACAACCAAACCGATGAGAGTAGGGAAGAAGTACAAATTTCAATCAAACACCCTACGACATCAACACTGGGTAACCAGCTCACGCCATACAAAAATGCAACCATGTTGGTTCCGTCAGCAGGGCAAAGTGTGTTAACTACCAACATTGAAGAAAAAGGAGTTAGAAATATGCCCATAAGCACTACTCTATCTAATTCCCACTCCCCTCCCCATCTAGGTAACAACCCTGCAGAACCCGACACATTGACATTTAACATTGTGTCCTGGAATGTAGCTGGAGCAAAGGCTCGTTTGGATTCTGAGGATTGGTTAGAGTTTATTGACAAATATGACGTAGTGTTATTGCAAGAAACTTGGGCAACTGCACCTATATATAAAGCTGGTTTCATAAACTTTTTTAAACCTGCAATAAAGAGCAATAAAGGGCGTGCCTCGGGGGGATTGACAACGTGGGTTAAACAGGTATGGGGCTACACAATCACAGAACTCTATGAGGAAAATCCCGATATCCTGGCTATTAGGTTGAGCAAGGAAGGTGGCCAGGACATGCTTATTATTAATATCTACTCTCGTGGCCTCCCTGGTGGTCGATGCCCCCAGCTGGTGGGTGCCTTGGACAATCTTTTGGCAGGGTGGAACAAGGGAACATTTATCCTGTTAGCTGGCGACATAAATTGCACCATTGAACCGCTTTATCTAGCTGGGGATAGCTGGGGGTCTGCAGAGGATGCCACTTGGAATATACGGGAACTAACGCACAGTAAACCTGTCAAAGCAACGGAGGCTGCCCTGAACTGGACTGCTTTTTGTCTCACCTGGGGTCTAAGGGCTGCAAATGGACGCACCCAATCGGACCTCGTGCCAACTTCACATTTGACAATGGCCTGAGAAAAAGTCGCATAGACTACATTTTCTTAAAAATGGAATTCTGGAGTCTGATGGTTGATATGGAAATTGTCATTAGCCCTGAAAGCGATCATAACCCTCTGTCTTTGAAACTAAAGTTGTACGATGTGGCTAGACTGGAATGTCCAGCTCCTAAAGGGCAAGGGGCTGTAACCCTAACAAACGATCGGAGGAGATTGAAAGGTCTATAATATCAGGCGATGTAACTATACAGACCAATATAGAGAATGTGGTGAAGCTCGCACTAAACAAAATGATGATAGAGGTCAATGGGAGGGGATACACTGAACCAAACAAAATTATGGGCTTGCATTAACAATGTTTTGCTGAGCTTAAGCAACTTCTCTCGAAACCATGTAAGAAGGGCGTTGGGCGTCCGTTAGCCACTCGAGCAAAATGGTACAACAAAGACTGTAGGGAGGCCCACAGTACGCTAGTTGAGAAAGTTAAATCTAGAAATATGTGTGCTGTAAAGGAGGCCAGGAAACGGTACAAAAGAGTACAGTGGAAGCAAAGAGGGTGTGGGAGGATGATTATTGGGCGGATCTTTTGGACGCCAGCAAGTCAAACAATCAGACCAAATTCTGGGACATTGTAAAATGGGGAAAGGATGGCGACTCCCGTACTCCATCTAATCATGTGTCCCCTGAAGTCTGGATAACCTATTATTCATCCCAATTTAGTTCAGAAGATATCGACTCCCCCCCCCCCCACTTTGAATTTGTTGCATGTAATGCCCCCTCGTGATACGACCCTGACCTTTACCAACACTGAGACAGAGTTAGCTCTAGGTTTAACACAGCGGGGGAAAGCCCCTGGGTTGGACCAAATACCAGCCGATCTGTTTAAAATCAATACTGCTCTTTGGGTGCCATACTTAACAAACATAGCTAATGCTATAGCAAGGGGTGCACGCATCCCCAAAACATGGAAGGGGGCTGAGATTCTTCCTATACATAAAAAAGGAGACAGGTCTAATCCAGGCAACTATCGCCCGATTAGTTTAATCGATTGCCTCCAAAAAGTCTTTGCCCGTATGATCTTGGCCAGAGTGCAGGAGTGGTTGGACTCTGAAAAGATACTGTCTCCAATGCAGGCGGGCTTCAGATCTGGTACGAGTACCATTGATCAGGTGTTACGATTCTGTATGATCTTTTGGAAGGTTGTCACGCTTGGCGGTGGTACTATCTTTGCCGCTTTTATAGACCTGAAGTCAGCCTTCGATCTGGTACCAAGGGGTAAATTATGGCAGGTATTGAGGGACCTGGGTATGCCTGGTGAATTACTAGAGATGATTATCAGATTACACGAAGAGAACTACGCTAGGGTAAGGTGGGGAGAACAAGGTCAATATACGGACTCCTTTCCAGTAACTCGAGGAGTTCGTCAGGGGTGCGTTCTCGCTCCCACCCTCTTCCTACTCTTTATTGACCAAGTAGTTAAATTCTTCGTGTCCACCCACACTGATGCCCCATCCTCGGCAGGGACCAAATTCCCCATGCTGATCTTTGCCGACGACACCCTACTCCTATCTAAGACAAGGGGAGGTCTACAGCGGGCCTTGAACCGCTTTGAGGAGTTTTGTACAAAAAATGATCTCCAGATAAATGTGGGCAAAACCAAGTTCATGGTTTTAACCAGGAATAACATCGTACGTAGTAACGTACAAATGAGCGGGGTCAACTTGGAACAAGTTGAAACCATGACTTATCTGGGGGTCACTTTGGACCGTCGTCTGTCGTGGAAGGATCAAATAGCGACCCAGCAGTTAAAATTCGCCCAATTGACTGGATGTCTTTTGCGCGAGCAGAAGAAATCCATTACAAAGCGGGTCATCCCGGCCTTGAGAATCTATGACACCAAAATAAATGCTGCCACACTTTACGGGGCAGAGTTATGGGGATTTATGGATCTTTCTAGTCTTTATAGAATCCAGTGCAAATTCCTTCGGAACCTGGTAGGGCTACCACAATCCACCCCATTGATTCCCCTTTGCCATGATATGGGTTGCCCACCAATTATGGATATGGCCAGATTTAGAGTAGTGTCCACATGGAGGCGTTTGTGGACCTCCGAGGATCTTGCACTCTTTGCAAAGGAGCTAGCAGAAGTAAGGTCTATGGGGGGTTCTGAGCGAATCCCATGGCTTCGCTCTGTGAAAAAGAGCTTGCATGACATGGGCTTAATACATCTGTGGGTGTCCCCAGGTACTAATATCTTTCCATCTAAAAAAGAATTCAAAGAATTATTTTGGGCTTCAACCCGTCTCTCCTTGGTAACCGCCTCCAGTTCTGGAAGTCTAACGGGAAGAATTCTAAGCTTTAAGCTGGATCCTTCCCGTGAGACCTACTGGGATTCAATCACCAGACCACTGGATAAGAAACTTTATCATCAGTTTCGAGTGGGTGCCCTACCCTTGAATTCATTTACTTCATCCTGGGGTAAAACCTCTTCTAGCTCTTGTAGCTGGTGCCCAGATCATAAAGAAACAGAGGGTCATTTACTATTTGCCTGTCCCCAGTATTCAGAACCCCGCTCAACATGGTTAAAACCCCTACTCAAACGCCTTTCCTGTAGAAAGTCTTCCGATGCAATCTGGGTCTTGAAAACCAACACCTCTGAAATTTTTGTGATATGCTTGGCCAAATTCTTAGGTTGGGCATGGGCAATTAGGGCTAGAAGGAACCTATCTTCATCTTAATTATATTTTGTAAGATTTTGTCTTTTTAAAATGTGCAAAAATTTTGCTTTTTAGTTTCAGGTTTATATATGTCTTGTATAACCGACAAAGTTTAATAATTAGTTTTAACTGTGATTCTCGTGTACATTTAATAATATGTCTATTGGTTTTTTATATAATCTTTTACACAGTGGTTGTTTTGTCTTGTAAATGTTTTCATTTTGTCTTTTATGATTTTATTATCGAAATAAAGACACTAAAACCTGAACTACCGTAAAGGTGAAATTGTATAAACAGTGTTTGCAAACATGCACGGTGTACTGTCACTACACAACTGAGAACAATGCACTTAAAAAATATAGGATCCTTCTGCTAAATACTTTGTTACGAGTTTATAATGCTACGATTCTACTGCTAACAAACACCAAACCAAAAAGAAACACAGTAGCGATTGAAATACAGTGCAACAGCAATGAAATGAGTAGTCATTTCTCGGGGTTTGTATACATTTGGATTATTAAGAACCTTCTTGGTCCAGCTTGCATGTAGGCCAATTATGCAGGACCTCTGCAACAATACAGAGTCAAATAATTAAACAAAAAAGAAACAATTAAATAATTGTCGCAAGGACGTGTACTTGCCCATGAGTCACCACTCAAGTAACCTGGACCTGATGTACGTGCCATCAACAATCTTCTTCCAGGCTTTGGTAATGGGTAAAAGGGCCTTGTAAACACTGCATTTATATTTCTGGGCAAACTGGAATCTTCACTGTAGCAACATCAGCAAAGGACCAGCTACCAGTGTTTCAAAAGGGCATTCGAGCCCTACTGAAACCAAGATAAAAATTGGCAGCATTCAACTTTCTGAAAGCGCCAGAACAGCAGAGCCCATATAAGGAGGAATACAAAAAGGGGGTTTTCAAGTGTCTGATAAACTGAACAGCGTCCATAGCATATATTTCACATCCTGGCAGGTGGTAAGCAGCCTACTGCTAATCACTATATATGCATCATTAAAGTTCTAAAATCCATACAAGGTTGTAGGCAGAGTAGCCCTTCTCATGGGAGTTCATGAGAAGGAGTTGTGCTGATAGGAAAGTTTGTGAATTGGTTTTGTAAGGTTCTGAACACAAGTGGCCATATTCATCATCTGTTTTGCTGTCAATCTCACAAATATAAACATGTTCATTAATAGCTAATGGTAAACCAGACAACAGGTGCAATGCAATTGCTCACAATCTGTCTACCATGTGCACACAATCTGTTTACCATTGCTGTATGGTGCTGGCCGGACCCAGATTTTGTGTTTTAATAGTTGCTAAAGATCAAGAATCCCATAAACCGTGGCCAAAGAAAACTGACCGCAAAACTTGTCGAGAAAAATGGCGAGTGGTAGAGCTGACAAGATGGTAGGGGCATTTTGTCTTTCCACAAAAAATAAGATGAAGTGAAAGCAGAAGAGAGTTAGAGAGAAAAATAGAAAACCAATAAGAGAGAGATATCAAGAGAGACAACAACCAAGTGACAGAACAACCAAGAAAGCAAAAAAACAATAGAGGAGGAGATTTAGAACAGATGGACAATCAGAAATAAATGGTTTAGACAGAAAAAGAAAGAGGCATACTGGGGATGCAGATGGAGAATAAAGTATTCAAAATAAGATAGCAAGAATAGGTTTTGGTAGACAGCACTTTGAGTTCGTCTCTAGAAAGAGGAATGGATGGAATAATAGCAATTTCTGTTTCTTTTGTCCATCTGGCTTCTGAAAAATGCCAAAAGCCAGAACATCCATTTCTCACATGCAGGTAAGCACCAACCACATTTTACTTAGCTCCTTATGCACGTTCTACATCCTTTCAAACACACACAACATACATGTGCACATCATTTTCACTCACCTAATAACAGACACTTCATTTGCATGGTTCTAACTAACCGTAGAGAACACTCATTGCTACTCTTACTTATCAGTGAACACTGCACAGTACATCATGTAGCAAATACCGCATACATTATGACAATACATCAACCAGCTGCAATCTTCATCACAAAACCGTCTTGTGCACACCTTCAAACAGTATGTAGCATTTACACTATGGTCTTTACCGCAATGGACATTACAACGCAAGATGTTACAACACAGATAAGTACAATGAGGGCCAATTCTCGGTACTTTACAACACAGATAGGTGTTTGAACTTATTAGTGAAGGGAGAAATAAGTAGAATTAGTAGGCGTAAGTAATGTTAAAGGTTTAGAGATGGTATTCGGTCATAAGGGTTTTAGGATTTCGTTATGGGTAAGGGAATGGGTTACTATTAATATATTTATAATAATAAAGGGCCTTTATTGAGCGCACAGCTACCTCAGAAGAGGTGTTCTGGCGTGAACGCAGAAGACAGCAGAGTATTAGAGCCAAGCAGTTAATCCCATTGCCTAAAGAGCCATGCTTTCAGCTTCTTTCAACTAACAGGTTTTTAGGGTTTAGTGGTGGGTATGGTTTCAGGTTTGTAAAGGTTTTTTAGAGTATGGGTGATGTGTTTTTCTTGGTTAAAGGATAGCTAAGGGAAAGGGGTTAGTTATAGGTTTTTAAGGTTCATGGTTGGGTGAGCATACGGGATAGTAAAGGGATTTTAGGGTTCAGGAATTGTTAGACTTAACATCCTTGCTGTGGTTTCCCCCGACTTTTTGCCTCTACCTCCTGTATTTTTGATGGTATGCTGGATTTCGTTTTTGCTGGCTTAGACGCTTTGGGAACTCTGCCGCTGCTGATCAGTGTCACAGTGCAAGTGCTCTCTGTTTAAATTGTTACTATGATTCGTCATTCATGATGGGCACATGTGATATACTGGTAAGTCCCTAGTACAGTGCACTATATGGGCCCAGGGCCTGTAAATAAAATGCTACTAGTGGACCTGCAGCACTAATTGTGCAACCAACATGGGTAGCCCTATAATGCATCTCAGACCTGCCACTGCAGTGTCTGTGCACACAGTTTTAAACTGTCATCCCTACCTGACAAGTGCACCCAATTGCCAGGCCTGAATCTTCCCTTTTCTTACATCTATGGCACCCCTCAGGTAGGCCCAAGATACCGCATGGACAGGGCTGGACTGGCTGTTGCGGGCACCGGGCAATCCCCCGGTGAGCCGCAGGGGTGGGGGCCTGTTTTGGGCCCCAGGGGGCTGTTTTTGTTACAGGACCGCAATATCAGCCCTGTAAAAAAATCGGCTGAAAACCAGCCCCGGCAAAGAGCTCGGTCACACTTTGCCAGGGCCGGTTTTCGTTCCCGGTCCAGCCCTGCACATGGACAGGTTAAAAAAAACAAAAAACGATTACATTAACATGTCTTTGAGCCTGTCTTGTAACATTTTTCAATGCATAAAGTGCAGCTGTAGAACCAACCACTAGATATTCCCACACTCCAGTTGAAGAGTATATTGCTGCAGCTTGAGGGCTTTAAAAAAAAATATGTTAAGCTTTTCTTGGTCATGGATTTGATGACCCAGGAGGCTTACTGTGTTTTTTTTTTATTTGCTGGGGGGCTGTTTCACATCCTGCAACCCCCATCAGCATGAAAAAAAATGTTTGATGTTGCCCCTGCCTCTTCGAGGGACACCAACAGCAAGAAAATATATACCTCAATCAAGCCCTAGGGCATTATGTTCAATCCTTGCTGAAGCAGTGAATACAAAATGAGCAGCACCTGCGGCTCATTTAGTATGCATTTTTTGGGTGTGTCCTGGTTCCCACCTGGGACAATCACATCTTCAATTTTCATGGCAGGCCATGGTGAGAGTCCAAGATACCCAGCCAGCACCCATCATGGGTGCCGGCAGTAGCCAGCATTTGATTTAATAAGTGGGTTCACTGCTAACCACTGTGGGCACCCTCTGCTTAATTCTGGTGGGAGCCGGCTTCTTCAATTGTTGGTGGGTGCCCCACTCCCCAACTGGGGCACCCACCACATCTCATCATTGTGGCTGAGCCCCAAAGCCCCATGGCCCCTGCTGGCTGCCAGGACAGTGGTTTAATGGGTCCTGGCGGGAACCAGAACCATTCCTCTCCTCTCCTCTCCTCTCCTCTCCTCTCCTCTCCCTGCATGCTTTTAGTATCCTGGGCCATGGGGTCCCGGAGACACTGCGATCATGCTCTGGGGAATTGGGAGATTGGGATCCGCGCAGCCGATCTTTGGGAGGAGGGCCCGATGGAAGCCCCATCTCCATCAAAAATACATTGGCCCATGCTAATGGTGTCCCCATGGGCTCCCTCCCCATATTAAATTTAGGGTGAATAAAGCAAACACAAGGAGATGATGGATGGAGCGCTGAAACTTTTCATACACTCACCCCCGTCACAGATCTTGGTTGAATTCATCATCATTCTTTTGCTCACTTTGCCACCCCAGTTCAGACATAGTTATATGCAAATCAGTCTTGACCCTGTGCCTCATGAGAACAGTCCAGCCCGAACTGCAAAGCCATGTCTTCCCTGACAACACTCCTGGGACCGGTAACGGCCCTCATCAGCCAGGCTAGCTTGAATCCAGTGGCAAATTGAGCAAGGGACCCACGTCTGGGCATACCCTGCCAACTTAGGGCAAACAAAGCAAACACAAGGAGATGATGGACGGAGTGCTGAAACTTTTCAGACACTCACCCTCCACAGACAGTCAATACCCGCTGCGCATGGTCTACTGCCGGGCCCTGCTGGATGTGAGAAGCCAACCCCATGCCACGCACACCCTTCAGGCATGCACAGCATGTGGTTGATCTCGCAGGTCCTAGCTGCGCTTAGGCAGTGTTACTGACCTTGTGAAAGAATCACAACACCTAAATATAAAAAGAGAGCCTATTGGCTTTCTCAAGGGGTGAACATATCTTTCCATCCATCTATCTATCAATCTATCAATTTATCCATCCATCCATCCATCCATTTCCAAAAATGACCAATAGTTTTAATCTAATGTAAAAATTCCTCAACACTATCTTAGCTATGAAGAGCTTGCAGAGGAAACACAGTACCCATTTGCACCCTAAACAAAGATCTGTGACTTTCTCAGCTTACCCAAATTTGGCGTTGTAAATTACAATGTCTTTTACTCATTTTTGGAGTGGAGTTGAGTGAATTAATGTGATGTGGAGTAGAATTAATGTGATGTGGAGTGGAATTATGTGATGTGGAGTGGAATTATGTGAGTTGAATTGGAAATATTATTTGTGGAATTGTGTGTGGTGGTATTGTGTGGTGGCATTATGTGGCATGGCGTGCAGTGAAAATATGTGGATAGTAAGTATATGATATTGATTGTACTGGAGTTACAAGGAGAGGGATTGCATGTGATAGAGTGTAGTCCTGCACCTTTGAACTTAGTAGAGGCACTAGACAAGGCTGCCCCCAATCCCAGCTACTTTTTGTCCTGACACTCGAGCCACTGGCAATGTGGATACGAAAAGACCCTGTTTTCAGAGGTCTCAGGTGGACCGAAGGTTGGGAGGACCGCATATCATTATACGCTAATGATATCCTACTGTATTTGTCATCGCCAGCAGCATCTCTAAATAGGATATTGCACATCTTCCTGGTGTTTGGCAGATTTGCCAGACATTATATCAATTGAACTCGGTCTGTGCTCTACGTCCTAAGTGGAGTGAAGCCTACGCGCCCTCAGGGATTCAAGGTTACAGAAGCAAAGGAAGACTTCAAATACTTAGGAATTTGGGTCTCCATAGACCCATCCCGTTTCTATGAGCAAAACCGTCAGTCCCCTCGACAACACCTTCAGAGCAATGTCCAACATTGGCGATCACTCCCTCTATCCCTGTTGGGCCGTGCAGACCTCTTTAAAATGATTTCCCTCCTGAGATTCTTTTATGTACTACAGAATGCGCCCCACCAGGTCGAATCGGCATTCTTTAAAGAAATTAATAGGGTTCTAGAGAGCTGCTATGGGACAGTAAACCACCAAGGATTGCCACTCAAAAATTAATACTAGGGTGGTTTGAAGGGGGAATTGGCCTCCCGGACATTAAAAAATATTACTGGGCGTCCCAGCTCGATGCTATAAACCAATGTACATATAGGACACAGGGAGACCCTTGATTCCAAATTGAAAGATGGCTCCTACCGGGGGGGCACTATATTCCAGCCCAACAAAGACGAACCTGACCGGGCCCACCGGCCACGCGGTTCAGGTGTGGAGAGCAGCCACTAGGAGCCTGGGCTGGGAGGCCAGGATCACGCTTGCTAAACCATTTTGGTACAATGACGAACTGGGAAAGTTGAGTCGCACTCGGGGATTCAACCGTTGGGACCTCATAGGTATTACTTGTGTGGGTAATTTATGGAAGGCGGGTGGAGGTATTCACTTTGCCCAATTATAGAAGGAATATTAGCTGGCACACACTGAGCATTTTCGGTACCTGCAGATCAGACATGCATTCCTAACTGCGCTGCCAAAGTGGGAGTCACCACCGGAATCCTCCCCGCTTGGAGAAAGGGTCTTTGATAGGGATCTTCCGAAGAAATCCATATCAGGAATCTATAAGAAGATAATCAATAACATGACAGACCCTCTCCTCCGGCTTCATACAAAATAGGATTATGATGTTGCTGGGCTGGATGATTTAGAGTGGTTTGCAGCACTGGCCTCTCCTAAAGAGAGTTGGACTTGGCCCTTTCTGCAGGGTTATCCCTAACTTTTTGCCTTCTTCCTGTATTTTGTCTGACCTGTTTTTGTTGGTTTTATGACTCCGGGCACTTTACCACTGCTGATCACCTACCAACCTATTATTGTAAATTGATATATGGATTAATTACTCCATGATTGGCGGATTTGGTTTACTTGTCAGACCCTAGTACAGTGCACTGTGTGTGCCCAGGGCGTGTAAATCAAATGCTGCTGGTGAGCTTGCAGCACTGGTTGTGCCACCCACAGAAGGGTCCTGTAAAATGTGTCTCAGTCTCCCATTGCAGAGCCTGTGTACAGTCTGGTACTGCCATGCTGACTGGGCAAGTGCACCCACTTGCCAGTCCCTAAACTTCCTCTTTTCTGCATATTATTCACCCCTATGGTAGGCCAAAGGGCAGGGTACATTGTAGATAAAAGGTAGGACCAGCCCTGATGTGTGTGGCAGGTCCTAATAGTGAATTACAGCCATTTTCGTTTTTCACTATTGCAAGGCTACCTGTTCCCCATAGGCACGAATGGGCAGGTTGATTATAACACCATATAATTAGGGGTGGGTGGACATCTTCGTTCCGCCCACGGAATGTGCGGCATTTGCCCCTTCCGCCTTTCACAAACAAGGCTGAGAAACGAGGCAAATCTGTGCACATTCAGGGGCGGAACAAAAGTTGGCCGCCCGTCCGAGGCCCACCTCTCGCCCGCAGTATTAAATGATATTTCAAAGCCTATAATTAAATTTAAATAAAACTTACCTTATTGCGGGTGCATCCTTGCCCATCGCGGCTTCTTCTTTGGAACTGCGCATGTACGGGAGCCTGCACATGCAATAAATAAAATTTCATTTTAGGCTTTTAAATATCATTTAATACTGTGGGCAGGAGGCGGGTGGGAGGCGGGCGGCGGGTGGGCACGTAACAGACTTACGCGGAGAGGCACGGGGATTGGTTCAATCTCTGTGCCTCTCCGTGTAAATCCCTTACGCGACTTCCACCAACCCCTACATATAATCCTAACTGACTCAGAATGATAAAATACATCTTTTATCGAAGTCGTTTTTAACATTCTGTGTTTGAAAATACCACTTTTAGAAAGTCTGTATTTTTCTTTTGCTAACTGTCCAAGCCTGCCTCTGCTAGGTTGTCTATTCCTGGACTGGAGTTTGAGTGACAGGGGCTGGGGAATTTCCAGGAGACAGGGTGAGTTAGCACAGGGCTGAATAGGGCTATCTGCATGTAGATGGGTGGGAGGAGTTGCACCTGGGACCTGAATAGGGCTGTGCCTGCCTTCTACAATGCTGGCTCCACCTCCTGCAGTGCGTCTGATGTCCCTGGTCCACACTGTCAAAGGAAAGGAGGAGTCTTGTCAACAAAGTGCTCCAGGACTTCACAGAACTGGTTTAGACTGGGTACAGTACCCTCTGTCCTCCGAGGACAAAGGATTTGCTAATATAAATATTGGGACCCAGACCCCAGAACTTTAGATCACTTTTGGGAAACAAGAAGAACCTTTGCTGAGGAGAGGAACCAGAGAAACTGAGGAGGATACTATCCCTAAGCGGAGTGCTGTTTGGGGGATTGGCCTGCAGTGGTTGCCTGACTGCCAAAGAAAGGAGAAAGGACTTTGTGATACTTTCAAATCAACTTGTAAAGGATCTCCAAGGGCTTGAGATAGAGATTGCCTCCTGCTGAAGTCTCAGGGACAACAGACTTCACCAACCAGCTTCCCTGCCTTCCCTGACTGGGAATTGAAGTGCCTGCTGTTGAGCTGGGCCTTCTGAGACACTGCGTGTCGCTGGGAGCTGGAAGCACGAAGAAGCGTGTCGCCGCCGCAGCCGTTGTTGTCGCATCACCGGAGAAGAGTGTTGCCGTCCCAGCTGATGCAGTTGCATCACTGGAGAAGCGTGCCGATGGGCCTGTTGCAGCTCAGAAGAATCGGCGAGTCGCTGCCAGAAGAAGACGCCATTTTGTTTCATTGCACCAGATCTTCATCGCATCACAGCGGTGCTGGTCGCAACGCCACGGAAGCGCAGTAAGAAACCGACCCATCAGCTTCCCACGCGGAGAAGAACCAACGCATCCCCTACGCAGCAGTGGGGACCCGACTGATCACCGTTCTTGCGTGTAAGGAACCGTCGCATCACCTTCCCTGCAACACTTTGGTTGTATAGCGTTACGCATCCAAAGCTACATTGAATTCAAAGTGTTGCATTTTACATCTAAAGAGAACTAAGCTATTTCTAACATTTTTAAAGTACAGTGTTATGGATTTTTGTCGTTTGTGGTCTTGTGTTAAGTCCAATAAAAAGTACTTCTTTTTATACTACAACTTGTGTGGTGTCCATCTGTAGTGTTGTCACTGGGTTACTGCATGTGTCACAAATACTTTACACACTGCCTCTGAGATAAGCCTGTCTGCTCATGCCAAGCTACCGAGGGGGTGAGCAGGGGTTATTTTAGGAGTGTTCCTCCTTACCCTGACTAGACGTAAGGGTCCCTATTTGGTCAAAGGTACCTACCTCTGCCAACTAGAGACTCCCAAATCTAACAGGTGGCCATTTCCTCGAGGCTCAGATTGATACAACTAAAGATACTACACTGAACCTACATGGACGGTCCATTGTTGGTGAGAATGGGATAGGACACTGATGCAGGGTGCCCCGGGAACTGTGGGGAAGAGGGCACATTTATCCATACGCTATCGGAGTGTATCATTATCCAGAGGTACTGGTCAGCGGTGGTGGGATGCATGGCAGAGGTACTGGAACAACAGTTTGATTGTAACATCAAGTTAGGTCTCTTAAATGTCTGGGCCCCAGCAGATTTGAATTCTTAGCAACAGATATGGGTGACACTGGGGCTGATGGTTGCGAAAAATAATATATCTCTGAAATGGAAGGCATGGGACCCACCAGAGTTAAAGGAATGGGGAAAGGACATGGATTGGTGTATGGTAATAGAAAAGGCCATATAGGAGTCTAGAGGGTGCCCCACCAAGTGGACGCAGATCTGGGAGAAATGGAACAACTATAGGGGAGGGATATGCGAGCCCCCACAGCCTGGGGGGGGGGGCGTACTTGACCGGCCGAATGGGGAGTTGTGATTAACGTAATGTTTGAACATGTGCTTTCGTGTTTGCTGTCCACCATGCACCAATGTAATGCTGTAATTGTTCACTTATTTAAACTGACTAAATTGTCTAATCTTGTCTTAATAAAAATTTATAAAAAATAAATGAAAGAATGACATCATCCAATCGGAGTAGTGCATTAGTGGCTTCTCTAAAATTGTTGTTATGTAGTTTCTTGATCAGAGGAAGCAAGATGGTTTTGGTATATACGTTGTAAAACTTTCAGAAAAATAGGAAGTGCAGCATAGATGGGTTGGATTTCCTATCGCAAAGGCATGGGCAGATGTCCAAGTTAACTTGAAAGCCTAATGGGAAGTTTAATGCGTATTTTATTGTGCCTTCCCTAAACCGAAACAGTAAATTACGTTCCCAGTGATTTGTGAGGCCGGTCAAGTAGCTTTGGAGTGAGCCAATCTCTCCCTGATTTCTACTTAAGTAGGCTAATGCCCTCGGTTTTACTGACTCCCTCATTATTCTCTCTGCCTGCACAAGTTGGTACCAACATGCATGCAGCTGTTTTTCATTGATAGTACATGGGCTCTCTGGATTATCAAATAGCTGGTTGAAATGGATCTTGCGCAAACAGGATTCAATGTACTTTAGCCAAGGAATTTTCCTGCCATTGTCAAATGTGAGGCAGTCTTTTATGATGTCTTTTGTGAAAAGCAGTGGGCGGACGCTAATGTAGTCTTCAACGAAGGGGGTGCCCAGCTTGTTTTGGAGGATGAAACTGGAACTAGAAATCGGCACTCTCAGCATCTTTCTGTAAAATCGGTTTTCCTCTAGTTGTACTTGGTGGCAGTTCTCAGTTCCCTAAACCTCAGCCCAATAGGTCGCAGATGGGAGACAGTATGATTGTTAGATCTTTAGTGAAGGAACCAAAACTTTCCCTTTCTTTGGGCGAGGCAAGCTGAGTAGAGAGCCTACAGCTCTAGACCGTTTATTTCCTCTGTTTGCTATATGTGCTTTCCAAGAGCCACTATCACTAAAAGTCATGCCTAGGTAGGTGAAGGTGCTCGTGCTGAGTAGGCTACGATCGCCTAGCTTCAGGGATGGTGTATGATAGTTCTTGGCGCCGCAAGACATAACAAAAGACTTGTTAAAATGTGTTTGTAGATCTAATGATGCCATGAATTTAACAAAGCCATTCTTAGTGCTATATTTAAATGTTAGCAGCTATGGGCTAAAGCTAAACACAGCCAAACAGTAACAGAGAAGGAAACCAGAGGGAGAAAAAAAAAGTGTCCTCCAAAGAACACATAAATAACCACAGTGTAATGAGACAGTATTTAGTCCCTGCTGCGTGGGAGGAATGGAAGAGAAAAAGGAGGGACAAAGAGGCAGGACGGACCACTAGCTAGCAAGGATTTTTAAGGGACACCGACATAGACAAATGAAAAACAAAGGCAATTAATGGTAGGAGTTGGAACTCCACCAAACACCTACAAATGGTGGCTAAGCAACAGCGCAAGGGACGTCTAGGCTTGACCTAAAAAGATAGGATGTTAGTTAGAGTTATTTCACAGTAAGAATCCGTAGAGAATCCAGTATTCAACAGATTCTAAAATACCAAAAGTTAACGTTTCCCTTCCCAGACACTCCATATTTTATTAGGTAATTGTGTCTAAAAGAGATGACGACCAAAACCCTCATTGGCTGTGCCCTCATGAATCTTCATGGTCCACCCAAAACCAAGATCCTAGAGCCAGTCCAGGACGTTAACTCACAGGTTTGAAACAGATTCAGAAAGCCCACTGTGTTGAAGCGTTTACAGTATGTGGAACCTGGAAGTTACTTCCGAATGTTACTCAAAACTACAATAGGTTGTCATCACTGGAGCTATGGCCACCATATGATTTCAGAGCAGCAGCTTCTTCAATGTGAGTTGCCAACTGTTTCCCGCGGGATGTCTTCCCACCATGTGTATCTATGAGAAAGACCCAAAAATGAACAAACACTCAAGAACTATGAATAGGTCTCTTATTTAGTCATTGTGATTAGCACTAACCCACCAGCGATGGACCCCCAAACTGCCCAATCCCGGAAGAAGAGATCATTTTCTAAAAATTGAGAGGAGGAAATAATTAGCTTAGACAACATACAAATTATGTCACTAGGTCGTAGGATGGACTGTCACAGCCTTCCCTTTGCAACCATAGCTCAAGTAAAAGGTTAGAACTTATATTATATATTCTTGCAACATACTTACTGTTAGATCTGGGGGTCTCTAGTTGGCAATGGTTATCACCTTTGTCCAAATAGGGACCCTTACTTTTAAGTCAGGATTAGGGATTACACTCCTTAATAACCCCTGATCACCCCCTTGGTAGCTTGGCAGGAGCAGACAGGCTTATCTCCGAGGCAGTGTGTTAAGCATTTGTGAATATACACAGTAATACAGTGATAACACTACAGATGGACACAACACAGGTTTTATAAAAAAGAAGTATTCTTTATATAGACTTAACACAAGACCACAAATGGCAAAAATCCACAATACTACACTTAAGATTGCTCAAAAGATGATTAAAGTCTCTTCATTCAAGTTGTTGGTAAATGCGACAAAGTTCTCAACAAAGTACCTGGATGCGTAACGCAAAGTGAACAAAAGGCTCGCAGAAGGGAATGTGCGTCGGTTCCGTGACCTGGGGGAACGGTTGCGTCCTTCCTCAGTGCTTGCGCAGAATAGGAGACTCGTCGTGAGCCTTATGGTTGCATAGGTGATGCGTAGATTCTCGGCCTGCGGGCCCGTTGCAGTGCGCAAGATGGCACCTTGATGCGATGCGACAATCCGGCTGCGATGCGAAAAGATGGCGACCTTGTTGCGGCGATGTGATGACAATGCGATGACGCCCTGGCAGCCTTGCGACGACTCTGTACTTTGGAGCCGCGACAGGCCCTGCGACACGCTTATCTGGTGATGCGATGGTGACTCTCTCTATGGCGTCACGCTTCTCCGGTGATGCGACAGCAGGCAGCTTCGATGAACACACGCGTCCAGGGAGATGCGGCGAAGGCTCGCTTCTCCGGCGTTGCGGTGATTTATGCTCCGGCGACAATCTTCCTCTCGATGCGTCGAGCTTCCAGCTCCCAGCGGCACGCAAGTGACTGGAGTCAGAATTTTCAGCAAGGAAATTCAGGAGGGAGCTGGAGGTGAAGTCTTTTGTCCCTGAGACTTCAGCAGGAGGCAAGAACAGATCAAGCCCTTGAAGAATATTCTGTAGATGAAAGTCCTTACAAAGTTCCTTCTCCTTTCTCTTGCCATTGAAGCAACCACTGCAGGCCAACCCAGCAAACAGCACACTGGCAGAGGGGCAGTCCAAACTCCTGCAGCTTCCTTGGTTCTTCTCCTTGGCAGAAAGGTTTCTTGTTCCAGAAGTGATCTAATTTCTTGGGATCAGGGTCCCAATATTTATACCCCAAAATCCTTTGTTCTCTAAAGGCAGAGAGGCCTCTGCCTAGTTCAAACCAGTTCATAAGAACTTTGTTGACATGACTCTCTTCTTCCTTTCACTGTGCAGGGCAGAGACATCAGCCGACCCACATGAGGTGGAGCCAGCACAGGGAAGGGAAGATACAGCTCTGGAGCACTCTGTTGACATGATTCCCCCTCTCCTTTCACAGTGCAGGGCAGAGACGTCAGACAAGCCACAGGAGGTGGAGCCAGCATTGTACAGGGAAGGCCCAGCCCTATTCAGGTCCCAGGTGCAACTCCTCCCTCCCATCTAGATGCAGATCTCTCTATTCACGACCGGGCTGCCCCAGCCTGTCTCCTGGAATCCCCCAGCCCTGTCACACACAAACATAGACAAGGAATACACAACCCAGCAGAGACAGGCTCAAATGGTTAGGCAAGCAAATACCTACTCTCTAAAAGTGGTATTTGCAAACACAGAATATTAAAATAAACTTTACTAAAATATGTATATTATTATTCTGAGTTCAGGCATACTAAACTCGAATTTCTACCGTGTTCCCTGAGTCAATTAGGATTATAAGAATGTAATAACCTTAACTGCCTATTCTTGCCTATGAGGAAAGATAACCTTCAATAGTGAAAAATGAAAATGGCTGTAATTCACTATTAGAACATGCTACACACGAGCATGTCTCACCTTATACTTACAATGCACCCTACCCTTGGGCCTACCATATGGGTGTCTAATATGAAGCAAAGGGAAGGTTTAGGGACTGGCAAGTGGGTGCACTTGGCCAAGTCGACATGGCAGTGCTAGACTGCACACAGGCCTTGCAATAGCAGACCTGAGACACACTTTACAATCTGCTTCTGGGGGTGGCACAAGCAGTGCTGCAAGCCCACCAGCAGCATTTGATTTACAAGCCCTGGGCACACATGGTGCACTGTACTAGGGGCTGACAGATATATCAAATAAACCAATCATGGAATCCAATCAGTATATCAATTTAACATAGGGAGCACTTGCACTGTGGCACTGATTAGAAGTGGCACAGTGACCAAAGCATATAACCAGTAAAAACATATCAAAATAGAGGAGGCAATCCATCAAAAATGGAAGGGAAACTCACGCCATTGATGCCAGGTCTAACAACTGCCTTTCATTGTGCGCTATGTGTATCCCCTATCCCTAAATGTCAGACCTTCTCTATTGTTCAATGCAGCTCCATCCATGGGAGCCCTTCCATCGGTACGCTCTGAAGCCTTCTCACTGCGAACAATAATGACTTGGTCCTGTTAATCTGAAGCCCAGAGACCTCCTCAAACCCTGTCAGCACATTCAGTAACTGGGACCGACTGATCCCGATGTCTCAAGTATACCATAGCATCAACGGTGGAGCCAGCACCCCCCTGTTACATATTCTGTTACTCCCTAGGTTTTAATTGCAGCCTCAAGGCACTATTTTTTAATGGCTTTAGGGAGGACACACACTTGATCCTAAGCTAGGATGGCAGCGGTTACTTCACTTACTAGAGCATCTCACATTTATATGAGACCATCTATAAATTTCCCCTTCATCAGCTCCACACAGAGTACAACCTAATCCGAAATTGTTAGACCTATCATCATGGGGGTGGGTCTCCCTTCCTCTATTTGTTTCCTATCTTTTATGTTGGCTGGATTTAGATGCTCTGGGTGCTGTGCCACTGCTAATCAGTCCTGCAGCTAAGAGAGCTGCTACAGCTGTGAGCCCACCACGGAGCTACACGATGAGAGTCATCGCCATCACTAGCCCGGGCCACCGCAGCCACGCGCTGCTGCCGCTGAGAGCCCGCCTGTCCCCGAGTGCCCGAATCATTGTGGGTGCACGCTGCGGACCAATGGAGCCAAGACTTGTGGTTGCTGGGAGTCCGCCTGTCACCGTCTCCGCTTCTTCAAGAAGCTGCGTACTGAGACCTCTTCCAACGGCATGTATCTGGTGCGCAATGTGTCGCGTAGGCCCCGGGCTTGAACTCAGTCAGTGCCACATTCTGGTGAATAGGTTATTGCATTTTTTTTTATAAAACTTTATTAACAAACATCGGCATACAAGCATTAAGTAATCAGCTGAGAATCAGTATATGCATGACAATTAGAGGCAGTACAACCACACATTACATACAGTAAGGACCTTTCAAGGAGGGAGCAAGTCATCATGTTCAATACTCTGTGGGGGAGCGCAAATGTCTCCGCGATAGGAGTTCCACTGTGGCCATATGTGGGATCACTTTTTGGGACAGCCTCGGGCAGTATAAACCGTCTTTTCGCTAAACATACTCCAGTCCATACTAGACTCCCATGCCTCCCGAGTTGGGGGAGTTGCCGCTCCCCAGGCCTGAGCAATGTTTCTTTTTGCAAGCATGAAACCCAAAGTGGCCCATTGTGTTTGATGGGCATTTAGGTCGGTTGGTTCCCATATGTTTAGCATGCATCTGCGAGCTTCAGGATGAACGGCAACATAAAGGACTGCCCTCATCACTGCGTTTATTTTCCTCCAATACATTTGAATAAATGTGCATTCCCATATGATATGCATAAAGGTACCGATTTGGCCGCATCGTCTGCGACAATCCCCTGTCTCTGTTCTCCCCATCTGCACCAGCCGGGGGCCGGTCATATATATCCTATGCAGGATTTTCAGCGGAACTAGTCGTAATCGAGCTGGGATGGCTACCACTCGAGGAGAAGATGCTGCCTCCTGCCACTCCTCATCATCTATTTCTATGCGGTCTGCCACCCATTTCTGGCGTAATACTGAAAGAGGGTCTTCCGTGTTATGTATTAATTTATCATAAATTAGTGAGATGGTCTTATCCGGGATGTGGCTATCCAGTATTCTGTCCTCTGGTGGGGATGATTCAGGAAGGGATGTGCCCCAAGGGATGAGAGAATGTAGTGCATGGCTAACCTGTCTGTATCGGGAAATTCCACGGTCAGCTAGCTCATGTTGACTCTGGAGAGTGGCACAGGGTTTCACGCCTCCCTTATCCCATATATCTTTGATTTGTGAGATGCCAATCAAGACCCACTTATTAAACCCTTTCGATGTCCACAGATTTCCCAGTTGGGCAGAGTCCCATAGGGGGGTAGCCAACGTTAGTTAACGTTCCCACCCGAGGGATCGATTTGCAGCATGCCACACATTGACTGAGTGTCCCGTGGGGCCTGTAAGTCTGGAACGGTTAGGCTTCGAATAAAGAGATCTAATATCATTTCCTCCTGGGAGAAGCCATTTATCCATCCGGTAGCCCGAGGTATTAAGGCCTACGTATGTACTGTGATTGATGGCTGCTAGGTGTGTGGCCCAATAACATTTATTTATGTCAGGGTGGCTGATGCAACCGACGTACCACCTTAGTGTACGTTTACCCATGGCTATGCGTGGTGTTCCATTCCACAACAGGTCTCTCTGGAGTTGTTCAATTTCTTTAAAATATTTCAAGGGGACAGGGTCAAGCGAATTTTGCAGGGCATAAAGGAAACGGGGGGGAACATCATTTTAAAAAGAGCGGTCTTGACCGGAAGAGAGAAGGGGAGACTTCCAGCTGGCTATATCTCGCCTTAAGCATAGCATCGGAGGAAGGAGATTTTCTTCATAACGACGCACGGGGTCCAAAGACAGAAATATTCCCACGTATTTGAAACCTGTGGTGCAGACTTGAATTTGACAATTGCGGGACATATAAATGGGATTTAGTCCAGCTAATTCTGAAGCCAGAATATCGACCGAACACTGCCAGTATGTCTAAGACTGCAATTAAGGACTTTTTGGGATCTGTTAAGTAAAGCAGAATGTCATCAGCGTAGAGCGAAATTCGGTCTTCCCATTCCGGGGACCACCTCATACCTAGAATAACTGGATCTCGGCGAATCTAAGCCGCTAGGGGTTCCAATGCTAAAGCAAATAGGAGGGGGGACAGAGGGCATCCTTGGCGGGTGGCCCGGCTCAAAACAAAGGTGTGACTTTTTATTATTGACCACGACCTACGCTAGTGGCTTGAATATAGGAGCCGAACCCATCAAATAAATTCCTGGCCGAACCCCAGCTTTCGTAGGACTGCAATTAGATAAGGTCATTCAATTGTGTTGAACGCCATGGTAGCATCTAAAGAAACAAGGACCGCTGGTTCTAGGATCGTGTCTGCTTTACCTAGGACCCACGTTATTGCATTTTTAAGTCCCTACTGATTTACGTGCATTATAGCTTGCTAAAACACTTTAAGAGTCTTGAGTTAAACCTTAGATAAAGATACTATTTTTCTAAACCTACTTGAATTGTGTCCTTTTGTGGTGTCGTTACTGCCTTATCATGCATGGTCATAAATGCTTCACACACTGCCTAACTGCTTGTGCTACGTTACCACAGGGTTGAGCAGAGGTTGTCAAAGGGGATAGCCCACTTGCCCTGACTTAGGAAGAAGGGTCCCATTTGGATATTGGCGCCAGCCATTGCCAACTAGAGACCCCCATTTCTAACATTGGTGGCAGCGGTGGAATCAGGACTTGCATTTATGATCCACGTACAATAACTGGTAGACGCCACTAGTGAGTGCAGACCAAAGCGCAGCCTAGAATTTTTTTGGGGTTGATTGTTCTAGTATGGAATTGTTGATAGCAGCCAAAAGTACTGCTAATATGGGAAGGCTAACAGCCAATGCTTCGGAGGATCTCACCTTTGAGGAGGAAAGATTAGATACATACACTGCCAGACAGCTGAAGTCATTTTGTAAGCAATTTGCAGTCCCCGTGATAGGTCTCTCTAGGAAGGAGGAGTTCCAGACAGTGCTGAAGGCCTGGTGGGAAGCGAGAGAGTCCGCTGGGGATGAGGAAGAGAATGCTGGAGGGTAGCAGGATGATGAGGTAGAGGGGGGTAGAAGACCCTCCAATCCAGGTACTAGTGTATCCCAAAGGATCCTGACCCGGGTGAGCTGGAGGACAAGGAGAGAGATATGAGGCATAGTTTGGAGATGACTAAATTGGAAGGTCAGAAGGACCTTGAGAGTAAGAAGTTAGACATTGAGAAGAATCAATTGTCAAATGAACTTGAGAAAATGAAAATGGAGCAGGAGAGAATGTTGAGGGAGATAGAGATCAGGGCGGGGAGTGTCCCGGTCTCCCCCTCTGGTGGCAGCATACCTTTAGCAACTCCTGAGAGTAGAGTTTATATTCCTAAAGATGTCATTAAGGATTTTCACAAGAGTGGGGATATTGGGCAATGGTTTGCCGCATATGAGATAGCAATGGTGTCCCACAGGGTACCTGAGAAGGATTGGGGAGCGGGGTTGAGGGGATGCTTTGTGAGTGATGGTAGGGATACCCTGTCTGGACTTTACTGAGGAGAGTAGGATGGTGTATGCCTATATGAAAGAAGCTTTGATGACCTGTTATGGTTTGACCCCAGAGATGTACAGACAGAGGTTTAGAACCTGTAAGAAGTTAGATAGTACCACATGGGTTGAATATGTGTCTTATTTCTGCAGAGCAATGGATCACTGGGTAAAAGGTAGCAAAATTGAAACTATTGAGCAATTGTATGATTTGTTCGCGTGGGAGCATTTTTCTGGTAACTGTTTTCCAAAGCTATGCTAGCACCTGATCGATAGCAAGCTGATGAACCCTAGGAAGCTTGCTGAGGAGGCATACCGCTGGGTGAGCACCCGGGTCCGCAGAGGTTTTGTGGGAGACTACACCAGAGGTGCGCAGGTTCCCCAGCAGGGAAGTGGGGGGAACAAGGGTAAGCCGAGGGAGTTCCAGAGAGGGCCCCAAAGTAATTCCCAAGGGAACCAAACAGTGATGTCCCAGCCTCCCCCAGAAAAGAAGCCAGTGTCCCCGACAGGTAGGCCTGTTAAGAGGGGGCCACTCACTTGTTTCAAGTGTGGTCAAGTGGACCACCAGTATTATGATCCCCAGTGTCCCCAGAGGGACCCCAATGCATCCCTTTGTGCACCACCCCGTGCACCATCCCGCCAGATTGCCAGTGTAGCCCTGCCTAATAACACTAAGAAGTACCGGCAGCGGGTGACCATCAATGGCCATAGAGTGGAGGCTCTCAGGGATACCAAAGCTAGTGGGACTGCTGTCAGCTCCAGGTTGGTGTCCAAAGAGCAGGTTGTCCCCCAGGCCATCTGCCCAAAGTGTCGGCAGTCAACTCAGAGAGCCAGTGTGAGGTGGCTCAGGTTCCCTTCGAGTGGGTGGGTGGTCTCAGGAACTCCTCAAGTGACTGTGAGGCCCGCCATGCCTCTAGACTGTCTGTTGGGCAATGATCTAGAGTACTCCCTGTGGGCTATGGTGGAGAGAAAGTCTCATTTGGAAATGTTGGGCCTGCCTGACTGGGCTTGTGTGACCACTCGGTCCATGACAGCTCAGAAGGGTGTTCAAGAGGGCATGGAGCCTGAAAGTATGGCCCAGGCCCCAGCCTTAAAGAGATGGGGTAGGGGCGTGGGAAAAAATCCCTCGCGGTTCCCACGGCCCCGGAGGGAGCAGACCCTGAGGGGGATGACCTGTAACCTACAGGGAACACGTGGCTGAACTGGGGGACCTACCAGAGCTGACCCATTGGCAGCAGGAAGGGAGCCCCTCCAGGGAGGAATTTTGCGAGCAACAAAGAACCTGCCCTTTTCTTGAGGGGGTACAGCGACAGGCCGCCGCCCAGGCAGCAGGTGATAAGATAAGGTCACATTGGATCTATTGGGAGAATGACCTCCTTTACAGCTAGCCTAATGTTGCTGAGCCTGGGTCAGCCCGTGTGCTGGTGGTACCCCAGAGCTTCAGGACCTTCCTACTAGGGTTGGCTCATGATGTGCCATCAGCCAGACATCTGGGGCTGACCAAGACCTTTGAGAGGCTGGTCACCCACTTCTATTGGCCCCAGATGCGCAGGCACTCGGAAGTTCACTGCAGGATGTGTGAGACTTGCCAGGCAAGTGGGAAGAGTGGGGGGGAAGATTAAGGCCCCACTACAGCCCTTTCCTGTTGTGAGTACCCCATTCAAGAGAGTGGGCATTGATATTGTGAGGCCTCTGGATCCCAAGACAGCCATGGGCAACAGGTTCATCCTGGTCTTGGTGGACCATGCCACCAGGTACCTTGAGGCCATCCTGCTAGTGACGGCCCCTGTGGTGAGACGGGTACTGATGGGGATTTTCTCCCGCGTGGGATTCACCAGAGAGGTGGTGTTCGATAGGGGACCTAATTTCATCTCCAAGTACATGAAGTCTATGTGGGAGGAGTGTGGGGTAACGTATACGTTCACCACTCGTTATCACCCCAGGGTAATGGGCTGGTTGAGAGATTCAACCGGACTTTTAAGGGCATGAATATGGGCCTGGTGAGCCCATGAGGCATAAATGGGGTGTCCTCTTGCCTTGTCTGTTAGCTTACCGTGAGGTGCCACAGAAGTCCTTAGGGTTCAGTACCTTTGAACTGCTCTATGGTCACCCGGTAAGAGGGCCTTTGAGTCTGGTCAAGGAAGGCTGGGAGCAATCTCCCAGGAAACCTCCCTAGGATGTGTTTAGTTACATTCTGGCCTTCAGAAACCAGACTCTGCGTTTCAGGAAACTTGCTGAGGCAAACCTGGAAGCCAGCCAGGAAGAGATGAAATGCTGGCACGATCAGAATGCCGGCACGATCAGAATGCCACTCTGATCGAGTTTCAGCCTGGACAAAAGGTTCCGGTCATGGCCCCAGTGGAGCCCTGTGTTCTCCAGGATAGGTGGACCAGCCCCTTTGAGGTGGTGGAGCGCAAGAGTCCTGTTACCTATGTGGTGGACTTGCAGTCTCCACGGAACCCCTTGCGGGTCCTGCATGTTAATCGCCAGAAGCCCCACTTTGAGAGGTCGAAGTAGGCATGCTTCTGGCCACAGATGCTGGGAAGGAGGAGGAGAGTGAGCCCCTTCCTGACCCACTGTGTGCCGGGGAGCGAGTTGGGTCAGTGTAGGTGTGGTCCTCTCCACCACACTGACTCCTGAGCAGCGGAGCGATTATCACCAACTATTTAGACACAATTAAGTGATCTGTTCTCCCTGGTGCCTGTTGTCACTTATTAGTGTGTCCAGGACTTGGACACTGGGGACAGTCCTCCCACTAAGCACAAGGCTCACCGAGTGACTGGCCGGGTAAGGGCCTACATTAAGGATGAGGTTATCAAAATGTTTGCCCTTAGGGTGATTGAGTCCTCCAGCAGCCTTTGGTCCAGTCCAGTGGTCCTTATCCCGAAAGCTGCAGCGCCTGGTACCACACCATAACTTCGGTTCCGTGTGGACTATCAGGCCTCAATTCAGTCATAAAGACTGACCCGCACCACATCCTCAGAGCTGATGAGCTTGTATATCGGTTGGGGGCTGCAAAATACCTCAGCACATTTGATTTGACTAATGGGTATTGGCAGATCGCCGTGACCGAGGGAGCAAAGGAGAGGTCGGCATTCTCCACACCCGATGGGCACTACCAGTTGCAGGTGATGCCCTTTGGAATGAAGAATGCCCCTGCTACCTTTCAGAGGTTGGTCAACAGGGTGTTGGTTGGGCTGGAAGACTTCAGTGCCGCCTACCTGGATGACATTACGGTGTTTATCTCCTCTTGGGAGGACCACCTGCACCACCTCTGGAGGTATTGATGGCACTGCGGAAGGCAGGCCTCACAATCAAAGCCAGTAAGTGCCAGATTGGGCAGGGTTCTGTAGTGTATTTGGCGCCAGAATTTTCAAAGACATTTGTTGTCCAGACAGACGCCTCAGAGCACGGTATAGGGTTTGTTCTGTCACAGATCAATGAGGAGCGACTAGACCAACCAGTAGCCTTCCTAAGCAGGAGGTAACTTCCCCGGGAACAGAGGTGGAGTGCCATTGAGCGTGAGGCATTTGCTGTGGTATGGGGTGCTGAAGAAGCTGAGACCATACCTGCTTGGGACTCACTTTCGGGTTCAGACAGAAGTTGTTGAGGTGGTCCATTTCCCTACAGGGTAAGGATTTCACGGTGGAACACCGCCCTGGTAGAGAACACGCCAATGCTGATGGTCTGTCCCGATTTTTCCACCTTAGTGACGAGAACTCCCAAGGGGATGGTTAGTTCTCCCCACATTTCAGCTGGAGGGGACTAGTGTTAGACCTGGCATCATCGGCGTGGGTCTCCCTTCCTCTGTTCGCTTCCTATCTTTTATGTTGGCTGAATTTAGATGCTTCGGGGGCTGTGCCACTGCTAATCAGTGCCACAGCGCGAATGCTCCCTGTGTAAAGATGACTGTATGAATTAGGATAACCATAATGCCTAGATCGGTGTAGCATGTTCTAATAGCGAGTTACCCTCCATTTCACTGTTTACTATTGTGAAGTTATCCATTCTGATAGGCCACAATGGGCAGACTGAGGATAACCTTCCATAATCCTATATGACCCCAGGAATTTGATAGTAAATTCGAATTCGATATGTTTAAGCTCAGGGCAATGAGCTACACCTTTTAGTGCGGACCCTTTATATATATCCCATGTTCGAAAATACTTCTTCTGGAAACGCAGCATTTTTGTGCCTAAGCTTTCTTGTAGGCTTTTTCTAGTATGTGTATTGGCCATCTGGTTTTGGAACAGAAGGGCCAGCTGTGTCAGACCTGGATGAGGAGAGAGATCAGCATTCAGTGAATGGGGAGGGGTGACTCTTTGATCTGAGCAGGGCCGAGCCTGGCAAGGTGAATGATGGCTCCACCTCCCACTGGGCGTCTGATAGTAGACCCCCTCATTCTGAAAAGGCAGGATGACGCCTCGTAAAACAAGTGCTCCCCGACCCCACCGAACTGGTTCTGGCTGGTTTGAGTGATTTGTGACTTTAAAGAACAAAAACTTTTTAGGTATAAAACGCTGGAACCTTGTTCAAGTGTGTTCCTTCTGGATGTCAAGACAAAACTCTGTCCGAGTGAACATAGGAAAGGACTTTGAAGCTTTCAACAAGCTTTCTGAAGAAACTACCCGAGGGCCTGAATCAAGAGCGCCTCCTGCATAAGTCTCAGGGACATTAGGCTTTACCCAGTCAGCAGCCAGAATCCCTGTGTGAGGAATTTTACTTCCAGGTGAGGCCTCCGTCGAGTAATCCAGAGCCTCTAGTTCTACTGTGAGGATTGTGGAATGGTAACCCTTGTTACTCTATGTGTGGGCCGCTGCAGCTAAGAGAGAGTTGCTGCTGCTGAGAGCCCGCCTTGATTTGGACTTCCGGAATCTTCGCTGAATCTGTGTGGGCCGCTGCAGCTAAGAGAGAGATGTAGCCGCTGAGTGCCCACCGTGTGCCAGCCTAGTCGAGATCATCCTTTGTCCTGTGGGCCGCCGCAGCTAAGAGAGCTGCTGCCGCTGAGTGCCCGCACCTTGGCCAACTGAGCATCATCGTGATCTGTCCTGTGGGCTGCCGCAGCCAAGAGAGCTGCTGCAGCTGAGTGCCTGCACCTTTGCCAACTTTGCCTCATCGTCATTTGTCCTGTGCCCTGTCGCAGCTAAGTGAGAGCTGCCGCCGCTGGGTGCCCGCATCTTGTTCACCATTGTCGCAGATTGTCGCTATCGTCTCGTGGGCCGCCGCAGCCAAGAGCTGCTGCCGCTGTGAGCCTACCACGGAGCTGCACGACGAGAGTCATCGCCATCACCAGCCCGCACCGCCGCAGTTGCGTGCTGCTGCTGAGAGCCCGCCTAACCCAGAGTGTCCAAATCATTGTGGGTGCACACTGCGGACCACTGCAGCCAAGACTTGTGGTCGCTGGGAGTCCGCCTGTCACCGTGTCCGCTTCTTCGAGAAGCAGCGTACTGAGTCCCCTTCCAACGGCAGGTATCTGGTGTGCAACTGGTTGTGTAGGCCCCGGCCTTGAACTCAGTCAGTGACACGTTCTGGTAAATGCGGTATTGCATTTTTAAGTCCCTACTGATTTACGTGCGTTGTAGCTTGTTAAAACGCGTTTAGAGTCTGAGTTCAACTTTAGATAAAGATACTATTTTTCTATACCTACTTGAGTTGTGTCCTTTTGTGGTGTTGTTACTGCCTTATCGTGCATGGTCATAAATGCTTCACACACTGCCTGTGAGATAGGCTTAACTGCTCGTGCTACGTTACCACATGGTTTAGCAGGGGTTGTCAAAGGGGGTAGCCCACTTGCCCTGACTTAGGAAGAAGGGTCCCTATTTGGACATTGGCGCCAGACATTGCCAACTAGAGACCCCCATTTCTAACAGAAATGAATGTAATAATTCTTTTGTCACATTTCAAAGCTACTAATTGTATATATGGACATAGTTATTTGAATGTACTCATAGTACTGTCATGCATGCAATGCATTATGAGGAGAGTGGATTTACCATATCTTCTGCAGGGTGCAGTACCATATGTGACCAAAAGAGGCCCCATTTTGGCCACATATGGTACTGAACCCTGCAACATGGCTAGGTAAAAAACATTGCAAGCACAAGGCGATGATAGAGGGAGCGTTGAAACTTTTTAGACACTCACCCCCAGTCACAGATCTGGGTTGTATCTATCATCGTTCTTTAGCTCACTTTGCCACCCCAGTTCAGACACAGCTATATGCAAATCAGTCTTGACCCTGTGCCTCATGAGAACAGTCCAGCCCGAAATGCCAAGACATGTCTTCCCTGGACCGTAAACAAGCATCCTGGGACAGGTTTCAGGGTAACACCCCTCATCAGCCAGGTTAGCTTGAATCCAGTGGCAAAGTGAGCAAGGGAACCACGTCAGGACATACCATGCCAACTTAGACAGAACAAAGCAAACACAAGGAGATGATTGATGGAGAGAGCGCTGAAACGTTTCCGACACTCACCCCAAGTCACAGATCTGGATTGAATCCACCATTGTTCTTTAGCTCACTTAGCCACCCCAGTTCAGACACAGCTATATGCAAATCAGTCTTGACCCTGCGCCTCATGGGAACAGTCCTGCCCGAACTGACAAGGTTTGGAGTTCGGGCTGGATTGTTCCCATGAGGCACAGGGTCAAGACTGATATGCTTTTATCTGTGTCTGAACTGGGGTGGCGAGTTATTAGAGTTGCTGGAACCTGTTGCTGGCACACAGAGGCGTTGGGGAGGGAGGGCTTGAGGTGCAGGACCAGATGCTGCTTACCCATGTCTGATAGAAAAGTATCATAGGTGGTCCCGACATGCTGAGTAAACATGCATCACAAGTACACTACATAAACAAAAAAAGAAATGTAGATTGATGTATATACGGAAGCTTCAAAGAAGAGGGGAGGTTAACGAGAGATGCTACAGTTTGAAAATGCTTTATTCACTTTATAGGTCAAACTGTTGCATGAGAAGCTTGACCGATAGCTTCCTGTATGTGAAGAATGTTAATAAACTCTTATGGGTGAGGTCCAATCCCCACAAGCTTTTATAATTTGTTGCCTGCAGCTGCACACCTATACTTTGATCTCCGTAGGATGGGAACCCGGAACCTGCAATGTGCCTCTGTACTGTGCACCGACAGTGGTAGCTGGCCTCCAGCAGAGCCCCACAGAAAGACCGAACCTAAATAAATATATTTATTTATAGCTAAACGGTACAGAGCCACACCCAAGAGCATCTCAACGCCAACTCCGTCCTCACAGCTAGGGTGTTTTTGACAGCCCAATCTTTCTTTATACATACATACGGATATCTGCGAACAAGTCGACGTTAATTAAAGCAAACGGCGTTCATTTGCAAATTATCCCCTCCCTAAGGACACGTAAAATCGACTCGAATTCCTAATGGCACCCACACCCTGACCAAAGGGTGGGAAAACAACAGCACATAGATACAGCGGTGAAGAAGCATCGAGATGCACCGTAAATATGTTCGTGTGAGCCCAGCCCCTCAAAGGGCTGTACAAACAACCGGGACTGCTAATTATGTAACAAAGGCTAAGCTAAATGGTATATATTTAATACATCTTTAGCGTGACTTTAAAACGGCATTTTTTTAAATGTGTGAATTCACCGGCGCTATAGGTGAGAAAAGTTAAGTCACGGAATATGCATGTAAGCCACAAAAAATCGCGTAAGTAGACAATAAAAAAAACTTGAGTCATGCTAAGATGCATGGCGTCACCGAAAAGCGTGTGGGTAAATATCGAAATACGTTAGCCCTTTGGGCGGTTTAAAAACGACTTAGACCGTTGGCAAATCGAGTATTTTAGCGTTTTACCGCACGTCGACGTTTTGAGCGCTTTAAGGATAGCCCCTGTTCTATGAAAACAAGACAGCGTATTAAGGAGATTCCCCAAACATCTATGACAAAACTCAGCCATGTAAAGATCTTGAAAACGCATAACATGATCGTTGCACAGTGAAAACACTAGCACTTCGGGATGCATTGTTATTGTATTAATTGATGTGCAGGGGGCGCAGTGCACGTCCTCTCACCCACCCACTCAGCGCCCTTCCCCACCCTCCAACCAGTGCATTCCTCCTCTATAAATACACCATCAATGGAAGGTTGCCAAGGTAACAATGAGGAGGCGGGCGAGAGAGCCAGTCATGAGGATGCTGTTGCTGATGCTGTCACACATACATCTTTCCATCTTTCAGACCTCACAAACGTTTACTAACATATCAGAAACGAGGCGGACTTTTCTTCTTCTGGAGACAGCATTACCCGCCAGCCCCCAAGCGGCGGCGAAGTGCCATTGCATGTCCGAAGAGTCGCCCCGAGTCCACTCTCGGTAATAACACAGTTTAGCAGGCATGTCAAGAAATAAAGTGACAGCACTGGCACAGCCTGCTATTTATCACACAGAAGCTGCTGTTCTCGCTTTCCCGAATCACGGCGCAGTCAACGATTAGCAGAATACAGTGTAACTCATTGAACATGAGAATCCCTTCAAACGTACCCTGCATGACTGATACAAGAGCATAGCTTAAAAGTATCCTGCATGAAGGCTGCAAGACCGCGCGACTCGAATGTAGAAAGCACAAATGGTGGCAAGAGTACCCGGCTCAAACGTACCCTCTATACAGGCTGCAAACCCATCAGGCTAAAAAGCATTCCATATTAATGCCGGCCAAAAACATATAGCTCAAAGGTACACTGCTGCCAAGTGCCACAGCGCTCAAGGATCAAACAAACGTACGTTTCCTAATAAAATGGCACACGACGCGTATACAGCCTGCATGCAAGCTGCAAAAACACTAGGCGCAAAGTACCATGCAAACATGCAGTACGAGCACACGGCTCATATGCAACCTGCATGCCTTAGCGCAGCTATTCTGCATCCCACAATAGAAAAATTAAGACGGATAGGCTGATGGACATGGCTTTTATCCAGCCTCTTTAACTCCTGTAATGGCCAATTAGAGGTATAATAGACATCTCTAAGACTTTGTGACTCAGTGTTTGAAGTCTGCATTCTGTGAATCGGATACAACAGGTTCACAGTGCATGACTCATCCTTCTCGCAGGACCGGTAGCTCATCAATTCACCAAGTTACCGAAATCGGGGAACAGACACGTCCAGGAGGAACTACAACACCAGAACCACATTCAGCTGCTCCTAAAAGGCACTTTTATAGCGCATCATTTCACATTTACAATTCGTATAGCTTCATATTCACAAGCCACGGAACTACATAGTAACAATGCATCTCTTTTAGTTCTGTTTTGTGCCTCTGAAAGAAAACCTATTTCTGCCATGCAGCTCATCCATGACAAGTTAAGAGCCAACATAAAGTTCTAAACATATTGAGGCAATATGATTGGTAACTGAGCCCCAGCCATTAAACTCTTCAACACCGCAACAGTTCATGACCGCCTAACTTCATGCCCAGCAAACAGGTCCAAACCAAACCAAAGTCCACAGGCCAGCAGGCCCCATCACTAAAGTCCACAGGCCACTAGGCCCCATCACCAAAGTCCACAGGCCACCAGCCCCATCACCAAACTCCACAGCCAAACAAACCCAATTACCCACCTGCAGCAAAGTAAAATGGGTACCACACCACCCACAGTACAATAAATGAACTCCAGCACATCCAGGCAGTTCTCATGATCCAAATCTAGCTCATCTATCAACCACACGCCAGCATGACTAAGTATAGTCCATTGATAAAGTCTAGCATATTTTTATCGCTGACTGGCAGGTCAGTTAATTTAGTCTCTTCTCCAACTATAGATTCACACAGGTTTGCATCGCATAACCTATCACCTCAACCAGATCCAAACCCATCTCATACCAACTAGAACCCCTCCCCTTGTTGTTAATAAAACAGAATCGTATTGCCCCCTCCTTATCAGCCCTACAGCTCCCAGTCATCCAACTTTTGCTAAAATAAATAGGGGGCCCTTGTACGACTCAATTTGCAGTCCAAAAAGTAACCGTTACACTTGGTCCCCCACATCCCATTTACAGATGCAAGCACCCTTTTAACACCTACAATTTACTTCAACAGGTCCCCACTATTCACCTCCCGGGGAATTCAAAACATCCCATGAGCAGCACTTTCACTTAATCAAATAGGGCCCCCAATAACCACCTTCCCTGACCCCAAATGATTCCTTTTAAACACCTTCCCTGAAACCAATAGATTCCCGTTGTCTCCATCTACTCCCCACTCAAACAAAACCAACTATCAGGTACATGCATCATTTTTGCCGTTTGCGATTCCTTAATTGCGAAAATTAAGGAATCGCAATTAAGGATTCGCAAACGGCAATGCATCAAAAAAAATCGCAATTTTTATAGCGATTCCTTATTTTTCCTTAATTGCGATTCACAATTTGCGAATCGCAATTAAGGAATCCCTTCCCATTGATTCCTATGGGCCAAAAGGCCCATAGGAATGAATAGGAAGACAATCTCAATTTGCGATTCGCAATTAGCTAATCGCAAATTGAGATTGAGATTTCAAGGGTGCAGGGGTGTCCAAAGGATACCCTGTTGCACCCCTGAAATCAATATATGCACATATGTTGTGCACACACATGCCCTAAGGGCATGTGTGTGCACAACATGACAGTTTGAAAAATGCACAAAATTGCATTTTTCAGATTTTTCGCAAATTACCATGAGGTCCAACCTCATGGTAATTTTTTCCTCCTAATTGCGAATTCGCAATTGTTTTTGGGTGTCATGCATTGCATTTAAGGAATCGCAAATTGCGATTCCTTAAATGCAATCGCATTTTCAGAATTCGCAAAAAATAGCGATTTCTAGTAGTTTTTGATTGATGCATCCCAAATAGTGATTTAGGAATCGCAAACGGCCGAATTTTGCGATTCTCACCGTTTGCGATTCCTAAATCACTTGATGCATGTGGCTGATAGTCTATAACAGGAATAAAATGCAATGAACTCACGACAAGTTAACAACCTGTCCCTCAAGTCACCATTTTTTCGATCAGGTCTTCCTAACACAACTCTGATTCACACCAACAGGTGTTCACTGCCCAAAACCAAGCCAATCAAAAGAAAACTGTGTTAGGTTTACTATAGTCAACACATTCCAAGTAGGCTAGTTAACTTCAATAAGCATTCTAAATCTCTCGCCACCTTCCACACCTAACCCCGGGTCGGCACTCAAACGCTCAATATTTACTTTTAGAACTCCTCCCACACTATCACTTCTTTACTATTTACTAATAGGCCAAAGGTGGTGTAGTACAATTGTGTATGCGACCACATAAAACAGTTTAGATGAAACAGAATTCCAAACAAAAAAACTTAAGGAGCTGTCCAACATCTAGTGTCCTGAATACTAACCCATATTTGATTTTCCCGAGTTGGAATAAAAAGGCACCACAACATAAAGAACAGGTTGTTCGACTGGGAGGGGGTAACAACCTGTTGACACATTCCCTAACAAATGTATAACTAACAAAACATTGCTGCTCTATGTCCACATTTTTTTTATTACTATATCTTTGTCCTTCCCTTGCCCTTTTCTTTTCAGCCTTTTCTCCACCTTTACTGCTGGACCTTGCTCTGAGAAAGGTTCCAAAGTGCTCTTGAACTACTACCATCAAAATAACCCCTGATAAGGTATCCTCCATGCACGATAACGCTTTGTTCAGTTTTTTTAAACTCATAACCATGCATTTTATACCCAACCCTACTCAGTAATATCTGTGATCCCTTGTGTCACCGGTCTCATATACCCACAATCCCCATACCATCTAAACGCACTTTCCCTCTCTTTTCAAACGCCGTCTTCCCTGCACGTGAGGCCACCTGGCCAAAGGTCTCCGCCTCCACCTGTTCTTTCACATCCCTTCAGCGGCACCATCCCAAATCACCCCGCCCACCTTTACTCACGACACCGTTCCCCTATCAATGGTCTACTCCTCTTCACACCAGTCCCTTTCACCGCTTCACTCTCTAACCTTTCACATTCGCCCTCCCTTCGTCACACCTTAGTCTTACAACTATCCGTATCCATTTTCTCCCCTTCCCACACCATGACTAAACACCGAGCATCCTCCTTTCCATTCCACTTTAAAGTGTGGTTGCTGTCACTCATCCCCGGTGCAGTTTAAACTCCACTCTCCACCTTTTATCACCCCAACCTTTTTGCTCCACCCCTCCTTTATTTACTCTATCCCGTTTCTTCCCCTCAGCTCTTGTTTTGTCTTTTTCTTCCATACGGCTCTACATCATATACATTTTAACTGTTGCCTTCTGCCCACTACCCTCTCCTCACCACTCCACCTGTCCCTGCCTATGTATTATCCACTATCTTTCATGACCTATCTCTCCTGACCAATTCTTCAACACCCACCTCAAACTCCACCTCACCCCGTACCATAATCTTACTGTCCTTTCCGTCCTCAACCCCTGGCCATTGTTTCCTTCAGTCTTGCTCTCACCACTCCAGACCCCTCTTCCCTCCGTCCTGTCCAGTTTGCCTCCCCATTTGCAAGGAATTAACCTCCCCTGAGCATAGAGAATGCCCAGCGCCTAGCTACCCTGCTTCAGCCCACCCCTGTCACGCGGCTGTAGCGGTCAACGCTCTCCCCGGCAGGTACCTCATGTTGGGCTGCAGCTGTTGCGGGCGCCGCGCAGAGGGGCAGCCAAGCCTCCTCCTCTCGTCTCAGAGCCAGCGGCTCTCAGCATCCAGGCGCGGCAGTACAGCCGAGCCCAGCCAAGGGGCGGGCCTGGCTGCTGAGACGGCTGACTGACGGGTGGCAATAACCAATCAGCACCGGCAACAGATCGTTTTCGGCACGCTGGGATTTGTAGTTTACAGACCTGACTGCTGTCATGCCAGTAGTCTCTGAAGGAGCGTTAGCAAATTCCTTCATCGCGTGGTCGATTGTGAATAAGGAGTAGCATATTAAGGTCGATGTAAGGCTGACAAAAATATCGACTTTCTTTTCAGTTCGTTCATCTTTCTTACTGGTACTACATTTCCCTTCGTCCCAGGGAAGCCGCTGGAGCTCGCCTGTATAGCACCTGTTAGCGTCATTTGGTGTGGTTCCCCAGCTGCAGTACATAACATGACCGCTAAATGGCGCACCTGGCAGATATTTACCGGTACCGTGAATGTCTGCGTACATGGGAGTTCCCCGCAGGGACGGCGCAGCTCTCTAGAGCTGTGTGTACAAGAGAAACAGTACAACCTGTCCCTGAATTGCTCTGATGGCCAGGATTTACAACGCCCGCAGCTGAACAAATGTGTAGGCGCTTCCAGTGAACCAAAACCACACCCTTCTACGTTCCTCCCTGATGTCGTCATTTAGCATTTTACACTCACTTCTTTATGCCACCCAGTGGTCGATGAAGATTTAGCCAATTGTTATAAGATGTACAAATCACTTGAAAATGAGAAATGGTCCTCAAAGCATAGCAAAATGGTCATTATTTCCTATTTTTCAAAAAAGTGCATAGTCTTAATTTAAATCATACTCGGATAATTCCGTTAGGTGTGCAGGATCGCAGCATAACAAGCACTGGGAAAAGCAATAGCTCTCACCCAATCAATGGGGTATGACAGTGATTGCAATTGCTAATGCGTTTTGCTGATTCTGTTTCGCATAAGCAGAACGAAAAGGCCAGTAGACGCGGATAGCAAGTCTACCCTGCTGCAAAGGTGGCTACTATTTACAGAGAGTACCCGCTACACAACTGGCCACTTTCAGCTGAGTGCCACCTTCCTCGCCCACTTTTCCCGGAATTCACAGAAAGATGGTGCATTTGCCCCGATTTAATTGCCACTGGGACGCTTTCAGCACATAAAACAGCGAGGGTTACAAGGTGCAGGAGCCACATGCCTTTCATACCCCACTGTGCTATATTAGAATGATTACATTTTATGTATCTCTGTCAGAAAAGCAGTAACCCACTTACACATTTACATAAAATGCTATTCTGGTACCTGCGTGTTACATAATGTACTTTTCAGGAGGCATATTAACCCTCTATTCTACTTCGAGTCAAAACTAGGACCAGGCAAAACACAGATCTCTCCAGCAAATACGTTATCCTCCAGAGTTATCTTGTCATCATTATTGTTCCCTGAGATTTAGCTGGCACACAAAGATCTCTGCAGCAGGTGTCTTAACCCCATAAGATATTTTAAAATACAGACATTGCAACCAATTATGCAGAACAGATTTACTGCCACGTTTCCCCTTGTTGCCAATTTATTTGTGGCAAGGTTTAAAATATAAATAAATTATAAGTTGAGGTCCAGATTTTGCATTAGGGTTGCGTCAATATTTTGGCACAACCCCAATGCAAAATCTAATTTGTTAAATATAGTCATGCACTCAAATGTACTCATGATAAACCTGCTAAACATATGTAAGGACTTAAGATCGGATGCCACTTCCTGTGAGGTCATGGATTGTGATGCCACTTCCTGTGATATCACGCGTGGTGATATCACTTCCTGTGATGTCATACACAGTGATGTCACACCCAATCTGCCTAACTTGGTGAGCCCACTCCACTTCTCTTCTTAGGACTTGAGCCCTGGAAACGTCTAGCTTTTGGCAATGCCAATAGGTCTGTGCTTTAAAGGAGCATTGTCCGTGAAGCATTACAAGTAGATAGTATGGGATTGGATATGTATTTGTGTGAAATCAAAGAACTGTAGAGTAACATTGGTGTACCTTAACAGGTCAGGTGACAGTTGCACTAAAAATCCATATAGGTTAATGGCTGCCCTCCTCCAATCTGTGCTTCCGCTGACAAAAATACCATAAATTATCAAGTTATCTAAGACACTTTAATAACATTACGATGCCATGTGTGTGCTCCTGAAGATTCAAGCTCATGCAGTTAAATAAATAAAATGATCACAGCTGCTTGGAGGGCAAGTACTTTTTCTGGATGCACACAACATTTGCCCAATCAAAATATGTACTCCTGGCTCCCAACATGTGGTGGAACCAAAGCCCCTCTCCTTGTGAGTTTCACATACTTGTCGGGCGACAGCTGCGCTGTCAAGCCAGACCATAATGATCATAGCTGTGTGGAGGGCAAGCACTTTTTTTTGTGGAAGCACACACCTTCTGTCCAATCAAAACATGTACTCCTGACTCCCATCATGTGCGAGGATGCTATGCTATGAAGTAAGACCATACAAAGTGCATATTTGCTAATGGAGAAAAGCACTGATGAAAACAAGCCTCAGCAGTGTGATGACATATCTGTTTCCATGTGTCACAACACATGAACATGTACATGCGATGCAGTGGCATTTCATTCTTTTTTAACTTTCCTTTTGCAAAGAAGGTGAAGGAGGGGGCAACTGAGAAGGAGGTTTAAACAATAAAATAAAAAAAACACAGGGAGAGATGGAAGAAATTGTACAAACTGGATCGGAGTGATTGAAGACTTTTTTTATTTAAAATGTTTTGCACTAACACAACATTAACACAGAGACAAGCTGATGCTATTTGTGGAGAGAACTTTTGTTTATTCACATTTAGATTGATTATAGCTATTATAGACCTGAATTTCTAAAAGAGCTAAAGTTGTTTATCATCATGCTTTGTGACACAGGAATATTTTATTTGTAGTTAAGCTGGAGTTCTAATTGTCAACAGCGATAATCTTTTTCCTTCTTTCCCATATGAAGAATTTTTTTTTCTTTGTAATTCTAGTGGACTGTTTAATGAATAGCACATTCAAAAGACACCTGCAGTGTGCCGACTAGTCCAGTATCTTATCTTGTTACAGATTGTGTAAGTTTGAAGGACCTGTTATTGTGAGAAACATTGAGAACCTAACAAGTATGTCATTGCATCATCTTTCTTTAACCTGATTGGATAGTCTTCTTGATTACTATGTGTAGGTGTGTAAAATGTTCTAGTGTCTTTATAGCAGATGAGTTCAGAGCAGAATAGAGCAGAGTAGGAGATTTTACATTGCTGTCAAAGAGAGAGGCCTTTTTTCTTTGTCCTTTTGAGGTGGGTCCATGCTGGCTTGTCCTCTGCTTCTTAAGATTTGATTGCCTACTAATGGAGGCATATGCCTTTTGATTATAACTTGCAGATAACCTTATTTTGCCTTCTGTAAACCATTACTTTTCAAGACATATCCACATTTTGAGAGTAAAATATTCTCTGTCTTTCTTGTGGCACCTAATGTGCTTCACGTATTATTGAATGTATTGGTTTGGTGACAAGGCTCAGCTGAGAAGCACCAAAACCCTTAGCGGATTAACACTGCTCCCAGTCCAGCAAGAGAGCACTTCATGGTTCTTAAATTTGCAGAAAGAAAAGCACTAACAAGAGCAACATGGAAAGCACAGGGGGCAGGAATTTCTGAATTTTAGGGGGAAGCAGCACAAATGGGAGAGAGTAAGAAAACACATTCTCTTAGAGCTAGATACCCAGCACTGGGACACTTCATTTGCAATAACTATGCGCTACATAACTCTTATTATTATTATTATTATTATTATTATCATTATAATTCTTACTTTCATGAAGTGTGAAAATAAAAAGACTAAAATAGATCCTGGAACATAAGAAGTAGGAGGATTAAAGCCACCTATCAAAAGAATAGTAAAGAAACTATGCTCCAGGGGACAAATGCAAGGAAAGGAAGGAAAGGCATTGAATAGGAAGCAAGGAAATATGATTGAGAAGAAAGTCAACTAATGGTTAAGCAAGGTGAGTATCAGTACTGTACACCATAGGTCTTCAACATCAGAATACTAGAAGCTATCTGCAGACAAGACGAAATAAGCATTGACAAGGCCCGGAGGCCTCACCTGTGAGACCTATTGGATTTGCAATGATCCTTAGCAATACTGTACACCATCGTGGATGCAGTGCCATGGCTAAATAAAACAAGAAACAAAAATGCAGTCTCTGCATTATTTTGAAAGTCAGAACATAAACTCACCAAGCATGAGTACGCTTGCTAACAGGCACTGGCTTTTATTTACAGATCTGAGATGCATCAGTAAATTAGAGAGTAGCACAAAAGAGCTTTTCAAAAACGGAACACTAAAGAGCTTTGTTAAAAAAGTAAATAAATATAGTTCCAGTTCAAATAACTTTATTCGATTCAATCGAATCATAAAAGTTTGCATACATACATTAAATAAAAACCTCCTATTGTTCTGCAACACATTTATGCAAAATATTAAGAACCCCTAAAATCGCTTGAATTAGTTTTAAGATTCATAGCGTTTCCTGATTAGAAATACAATTCTAATGAAGGTAAAGCACAGTGCTGTAAATAGCAGCAGTAGATAATGACCACAAATATTTAAAGCCCTCCTGGTAAGAACAGGGTCGAATTTCCTTTAAAAAAGGATTGATAAAACGTTCCCTTGGGTCTTTATAAAGTACAGTGGTGTAGCTGGGTGGGGCGGCACTATTTCGGGGGCGGTACCGGCCGGCGGTTGCGTGATCCTTGTTGTTCTTTTCTATTTTATTATTTCGGTTTAGTCGGTAGAGTTTATTTTATTTGCTGTCCCCGGCTTCATACAGCCGTCCCGGAATTACCATTAATCAGACAGACGGGTTTGAGTCTGTTCTCACTTTGGAGCATTTTTTGACCTGATAGATATCTGCCAGTAGTCTGTTGTTTATGGCCAACACATAGGTTACTCTTTATGCAGCACGTTTATTTCCGTGCTACGCATTGTTGGCGCCAGTCTCCACGGATGTCGAGGTTATGCAGCCATTGAATTATTCTCCCGGTAAGCCGCTGTTTACATCATTTTGTGTGTTTTGACAGATAGACGTTGGGCCGTTTTAACACTGACCCCCCGGCTTATTCAGTTTCCCTTTTCAGATAACCCCGTTCAGAATAATTAACACAGGGAGCAAGTACACCTTCCATGCTTGTGATTTTTCCCTAAATCTACCCTTGAGGCGGAAGCCGGGGGCTCTCAGTTAAACCTTGTTATTGTTAAAATCTACGCATTGATCACAAAGTACTTGAGAATTTTACGTGTGTAAATATTTTAATTGTGCTTTTTTAACTTGTACTTCCACGCACTTCGGCGCGAGATTAGCGTCGCACCGAAGCCGAGATAGACACTCTTTCTGGCACGGCGCAGCCGATTTCGGGGCTGACACCGTGTTTACACCCACCTCAGACGCCATCTTGCTGGGAGGAAAGGGTTGCGCTCCAGTTGTTGGACGCCTCACGCCCTCCTAGCTTACTTAAGGGCTGGCACACTGCATCGCGGTGATTTTTCCCTAAATCTACCCCTGAGACGGAAGCCGGGGGCTCTCAGTTAAACCTTGTTATTGTTAAAATCTACGCATTGATCACGAAGTACTTGAGAATTTTACGTGTGTAAATATTTTAATTGTGCTTTTTTAACTTGTACTTCCACGCACTACGGCGCGAGATTAGCGTCGCACCGAAGCCGAGATAGACACTCTTTCTGGCACGGCGCAGCCGATTTCGGGGCTGACACCGTGTTTACACCCACCTCAGACGCCATCTTGCTGGGAGGAAAGGGTCGCGCTCCAGTTGTTGGACGCCTCCCACCCTCCTCTAAATCCCCCGGTGACACGTATAAATATATCATGCCTTCCCATGCGCGCGGGCAAGGCAAGCCCGTCTGGGCCGGCCGTGCCAATTCCGGGTCTAGGGCCATGACCCCTGGTCAGGCTCCACTGGATCACAGGTTGGTTTACTCCCGCTCATCCTTGATAGAGCTTCGATCACTTCCCACTTCCCGCTGCATATTGCATGATCCAACAAGCTTAATACAAAATGCTACTATTACATGCTCTGATTGCAACAGTACGATTTTTATAAATAATCATAAGATCCAACCTAAGCCACAAACTCCTTTTAGAGAAACTGACATTTTAATGGCTCTCATAAATGCGCGATCAGTATGCAAACACAGACAGGAAATAGCGGACCTTATAATCAATAACAACTTAGATGTCCTGTTTATTACTGAGACATGGATGGATGACACATCAGACCCGGATTTAGTAATTGCCGTACCTCAGGGTTATAAAGCTTATCGACAGGACAGGGTACGGAAAAGAGGAGGGGGACTGGCAATCATAGCCTGAGAACGGTTTTCCATTAGAACATCATCCATTCCAGCTACTGCATGCAAAGCCTTGCAGTTTAGCATTAAGTTTACTGCCCTTTATAATTTTAAGGGAATACTCTTATACCGACCTCCTGGCACAAGGACCGCGTTTTTAGACAATCTAAGCACAATAATGGAATTGTTAGTTATGGATGAGTCTTTTTCTGTTTTGGGTGACACGAACTTCCATTTGGATCAAGAAGATGATAAGGACACACGGGCTCTTATTAAGGACCTGGACACACTGGGGCTTAGACAAATGATTACCTCCCCTACCCACCAAGCCGGACACACTTTAGATGGTATTTTTTCAAATGTGGAGGGCCTACATATATTAAACATCTTACCTATTCCCTGGACTGACCACTATGCTATATTCAGCAGATTGACAATAAACGAAATCTCTAAGAAAAAGGTTACTACCCCGATCCCAGAATCTGTTAAAGTTTGGAAAAATATAAACCAGACTGTACTAACAAAGCTACTGGACAGTACTTGTCCTTCGCTGTCCACTGATCCTAATATTGCTACCCAACAATTTCATGACTGGCTAGGCCATGCCACTAATATGTTAGTACCAACTAAAACTCTATCTAGGAACAGAACCACACCTTCTGCCCCATGGTATACAGAGGAACTAAGGAGGCAAAAACAACTGGAATCCACTCTGGTGGTGTCGGTGATCCCTACAGTGGTGGGGAGCACCCAGTGTTGTTTTAAATACCCCTCACACACCAACAGGCCCCTTGGTGTCATGCTTCATCATCGGGATCTTCGCAACCCTCTACGGGATGCTGCGTGCTACGACTCACGACTACGTAGGAGCACTGAAGGTGAACTATGCGTTGATGTGTGTGAAGTAAATAAGTGTGAGCGGTGAGGTGGTGAAAAGTGATGGTTAAAAGATACCTGGCTCGTAGGAGAAAAAACTAATAAAAACTGTTTTATTAAGCCCTTGGCTGGTATCGTTAAAAAGGTGCAGGTGAGGTTGTCTGTTACTGGTTAGGGTACGTCAACCTCAAAAGTGCGTCGACATGTTTCGGAGTTAAAGAACTCCTTCTTCAGGACGAAGATATGCACAGTTATCCTCACCTTACTCACATGAAAATGTAGATGTCAAAGTGTGCTCTACAAAAGTTAAAAACGTGAAATGTACCTAATCGTGTTACAATGAATGAAGTCTGTTGCGCCCAATTGGCGTTAATATTACAGAACCTGTGAATGAACAAAAAACATCATGAAACATAACATCACATTCGGACATTAGTGTTCAGAAAAACCTATGCTAATACATAGGAGGGTAACGACGAACCCAAAATGAGGTCCAGGAACCCTGTAAAAGAAAAAAGGACATGACATACATATAGACAAGGACACACATTGATTACAGAATATAGTCGTCATTGGATTCCATAGGATGAAAAATGGAATGAAAAACACACATTTTTAAATATATACAGTGCTTACTTATGGACAAAGACTAACTGGCCTCATGAGCCAAAGCGTATTATTGGGGGTTCTTTGTTCCTGCTCAATCTAGCAACCTGTGGGATGTCAAAAGAGCTAGGTCTTAGGATCTAAGATGCTGATTCTTAACAGAGATATAGATGTCTCTATCCTCCACCACCAAACTCACGGTTACTGCAAAGCCTGGTGGGGTGTCTTCCCTTCAACGCGGCTCCGACGATATGTCGAGTCGTTCTAACCAAGTCCCTTATATAGTGCCAGTAATTGCTTTAATTAATGCCAAATTGAAAACGGAATCTGCCCAAAGAAGGACATAGTCCCTAGAATCAAATCCGGTCCTGCGTATGTGTGCAGGGTGTGTCAGATCGAAATGCGCATGCGCGAAAGGGTGGCGTCCAAGCCTCGCGCTAGCGCTCAATGAGAGCAGTTTGTGAATGCTAGCTACTAGCGCATGCACGGAAAGGGGTCCCGGACTATTTTAAGGAAATACCGGCCTGTTTTTAAAAACAGGTGGGGTTAGTTTTGACTAGGCAATAAGGGGGTATGTCTAAGGAAATGGGGATAGTTTTTACCGATACAGATTTGAACAAGGCAATCCTTAAAATGCTAAACCCAATTAAGTAAGATCTCTGTGACATAACCTCAGGGGGGATGTTGGTTTAATTGATAAATGAAAATAGGGTTTTAAGAGATTAAGGTCAGTTTCTGGGACCCGAATAGTCTAAGGGTTGAGCCAATGTCCTGCTATCAGGGAGTGTGTTATTTTAAGCAGATGAAGTTGATCATCGCAGTTGGCTCTATGGAATGGAGTCATTCAATCCGGTGGTGTCCGTGCCCAGACGGAACACCCACCTCTGTTCCTTCTCAAAAAGGCCAACATCAGATGGCAGTTGTTCAATAACAGTCCAGTGTAGTTCATTTACACAATGCTGTGCCTCCCAAAAATGTGCTGCCATTTTAGTAGTCGATTTTTTGCATCTTACGTTGCTTTTATGCTCGTTTATTCTGGTTTTTACAGCTCGTGTGGTCATACCCACGTACTCCTTGTCGCATGGGCACGTGATGAGGTAGACCACATTCCTGCTGTTGCAGTTAGTGAACGCTCGTTGTTCCCACTTGGTGCATTCTGAAAAGTGAGGGTCAAACTTTTCTCAGTCAGATGGCAACTATTGCAGTTACCACATGGGTGGTGTCCATGTAGTCCTTGTAGTCTAGTTTGTTGAATCACAGTGGTTGTAGGTCTAGTGTGTACCAGGATGTCTTTAAGATTTCTTCCTCTCCTGTGGGCAAATAGAGGTTTCTCTAAGTCTAGAGTGCCACTCGTCAGAATGCGCCAGTGTTTATTCACCAACTTTGAGACCTGGTTGGAGATTGAGCTGTATGTTGTAACACAGACTGTTCTATTTTCTGTGTTCTCTTTCGGAGTCTTATCTTCCAACAGAGCTTCCCGGTTGTTATTACGAGCCCTTTTCATTGCATTTTTGATGACTCTATCAGGATATCGTCTCTGTTTAAGTTTTTCACTTAGGTCTTAGGCTTGGGATTTGTACTTTGCCACGTCGCTACAATTGCGACGTAGACGTAGGAACTGCCCGTATGGTAAATTTTCTCTTAGGTGACGTGGATGGAAACTGTCGAACCTAAGGAGGCAGTTTCTCGCCGTGGGTTTGAAATGTGTCTCTTTTGTGTGTTAAGCCAATTCATAAAATCTGTGATAGATTGACCATCCCCATTAACACACAAAATGCCTTTCTGAAATTCACCCACCAAATGTCTAATGACTCAATGGTGTTTCTGGATTTGAACATTTATCATGAGGCAGGGTCTCTGAAAACAGAGACACATTTCAAACCCACGGCGAGGAACTGCCTCCTTAGGTTCGACAGTTTCCATCCACGTCACCTAAGAGAAAATTTACCATACGGGCAGTTCCTACGTCTACGCCGCAATTGTAGCGACGTGGCAAAGTACAAATCCCAAGCCCAAGACCTGAGTGAAAAACTTAAACAGAGACAATATCCTGATAGAGTCATCAAAAATGCAATGAAAAGGGCTTGTAATATCAACCGGGAAGCTCTGTTGGAAGATAAGACTCCGAAAGAGAACACAGAAAATAGAACAGTCTGTGTTACAACATACAGCTCAATCTCCAACCAGGTCTCAAAGTTGGTGAATAAACACTGGCGCATTCTGACGAGTGGCACTCTAGACTTAGAGAAACCTCTATTTGCCCACAGGAGAGGAAGAAATCTTAAAGACATCCTGGTACACACTAGACCTCCAACCACTGTGATTCAACAAACTAGACTACAAGGACTACATGGACACCACCCATGTGGTAACTGCAATAGTTGCCATCTGACTGAGAAAAGTTTGACCCTCACTTTTCAGAATGGCACCAAGTGGGAACAACGAGCGTTCACTAACTGCAACAGCAGGAATGTGGTCTACCTCATCACATGCCCATGCGACAAGGAGTACGTGGGTATGACCACACGAGCTGTAAAAACCAGAATAAACGAGCATAAATGCAACGTAAGATGCAAAAAATCGACTACTAAAATGGCAGCACATTTTTGGGAGGCACAGCATTGTGTAAATGAACTACACTGGACTGTTATTGAACAACTGCCATCTGATGTTGGCCTTTTTGAGAAGGAACAGAGGTGGGTGTTCCGTCTGGGCACGGACACCACTGGATTGAATGACTCCATTCCATGGAGCCAACTGCGATGATCAACTTTATCTGCTTAAAATAACACACTCCCTGATAGCAGGACATTGGCTCAACCCTTAGACTATTCGGGTCCCAGAAACTGACCTTAATCTCTTAAAACCCTACTTTCATTTATCAATTAAACCAACATCCCCCCTGAGATTATGTCACAGAGATCTTACCTAATTGGGTTTAGCATTTTAAGGATTGCCTTGTTCAAATCTGTATCGGTAAAAACAATCCCCATTTCCTTAGACATACCCCCTTATTGCCTAGTCAAAACTAACACCACCTTTTTTTAAAACAGCCCGGTATTTCCTTAAAATAGTCCGGGACCCTTTTCCGCGCATGCGCTAGTAGCTAGCATTCACAAACTGCTCTCATTGAGCGCTAGCGCGAGGCTTGGACGCCACCCTTTCGCGCGTGCGCATTTGGATCTGACACACCCTGCACACATACGCAGGACCGGATTTAATTCTAAGGACTATGTCCTTCTTTGGGCAGATTCCTTTTTCAATTTGGCATTAATTAAAGCAATTACGGGCACTATATAAGGGACTTGGTTAGACCGACTCGACACATCGTCGGAGCCGCGTTGAGGGGAAGACAGCCTACCAGGCTTTGCAGTAACCGTGAGTTTGGTGGTGGAGGATAGAGACATCTATATCTCTGTTAAGAATCAGCATCTTAGATCCTAAAACCTAGCTCTTTTGACATCCCACAGGTTGCTAGATTGAGCAGGAACAAAGAACCCCCAATACTACGCTTTGGCTCATGAGGCCAGTTAGTCTTTGTCCATAAGTAAGCACTGTATATATTTAAAAATGTGTGTTTTTCATTCCATTTTTCATCCTATGGAATCCAATGGCGACTAAATTCTGTAATCAATGTGTGTCCTTGTCTATATATATGTCCATGTCCTTTTTTCTTTTACAGGGTTCCTGGACCTCATTTGGGTTCGTTGTTACCCTCCTATGTATTAGCATAGGTTTTTCTGAACACTAATGTCCGAATGTGATGTTATGTTTCATGATGTTTTTTGTTCATTCACAGGTTCTGTAATATTAACGCCAATTGGGCGCAACAGACTTCATTCATTGTAACACGATTAGGTACATTTCACCTTTTTAACTTTTGTAGAGCACACTTTGACATCTACATTTTCATGTGAGTAAGGTGAGGATAACTGGGCATATCCTAGTCCTGAAGAAGGAGTTCTTTAACTCTGAAACATGTCTACGCACTTTTGAGGTTGACGTACCCTAACCAGTAACAGACAACCTCACCTGCACCTTTTTAACGATACCAGCCGACGGCTTAATAAAACAGTTTTTATTATTTTTTCTCCTACGAGCCTGGTATCTTTTAACCATCTCTTTTCACCACCTCACCACTCACACTTATTTACTTCACACACATCAACACATAGTTCACCTTCAGTGCTCCTACGTAGTCGTGAGTCGTAGCACGCCGCATCCCGTAGAGGGTTGCGAAGACCCCGATGATGAAGCATGACACCAAGGGGCCTGTTGGTATGTGAGGGGTATTTAAAACAACACTGGGTGCTCCCCACCACTGTAGGGATCACCGACACCACCAGAGTGGATTCCTTTTTGTTTAGATAAATTGCTAGGGGAGACAGAATCCACTTCCTCCTCTCCCTCCCCCCTCCTGTTATTTTCTTGTTCTAGACAGCGCACAGCTGTGGGAGCCCCTCCCAATTAACTTGGACACCTATAGACAATCGCCACACACTACATCCAACACCTAAAAAACCTTTTTTCCCAACCAACATCATAATGGAGGATGAACACGGCCTTACCTTCAGTGAGGACGATATTGACAGGATTCTGGCAGAAGTGAATCCTTTCGAAGGATTAAGCAACAACGACCCAGGCCCAGCAGTGGCAGACTGGGACGAACTAACAAACCTAAGGAAAGTCCAGATCAGGGCTGCCTTACAGGGTCTCCCAATGAGGGACTATCTAAGGAACAAGATGGCCCCTCAGGGCCTCATAGTAAAAATATGAACCCTTCATCTTTCAAGACGATCTTGTGTTTAAAAAAGCCTGGTCTCTGATATCTTGGCACTGTACCAGAGACTGGCTGGTACTGATAGTACAAACAGCCACAAAAAAATCCCAGGAATTGAAGGTAGAAATTCAAAGACTTGAGGTTCAACTCAAAGCATTCATTTCACCGGCAGCCCTGAAGAAAGGGTTGGAAGAACTTAATCAACAAATGTCTGACTTTGATGCCACATTAAAACAAAGCAAGTTCAATAAATTAAAGAAAGACAAAGACCGTTTTACGTCAGAGAGGGCTTACCCTTACACAAAAGCTGACTATGTGACTAATGGAAACATAAGTGACGCTGACAGCGTAAGTTCAGATGGTAGCTCCACCAGCACCAACTCGGGTGGTTTCCAAAATAGAAAACAACAAAGGGGAGGCTACCGTCAGCAGAGAACCCAATTCCCATGCCAAAGAGGCTGGAGGGGCTTCCAGGGGCCACCACAATTTAACCCCTACCAAGGCCAATACCAATTCCCTCAATATCAATATGGCCCACCACCAATGGGACCGATGTACCCACAATGGGGACAAGACCCAACTGCCACACCACAAAACCAGCAGCCTTTTTTATCGTGGGGCCCAGGACCCCGCAGAGGCAGGAACAAGAAGGGGAACAATGTCACCTGGCAGCCGGTGGACGAAGCAGACCCCAGGGTCCATATCAGGAGCATGACAACGAACCAAGCGTCAACAAGCAAGAGAGGAACCTAGTCATCAATATATCTCCCTGGCCCTTAACAGACCTACAGAACCAGGTACTCAATAAAGGCTTAGGGTATGTCCCCACAAACAAACCGGACACATTCCGCTTACACAAAGAGATCCAAGACTTTGTGAGGACTATCAAGTTAAAAGCGTTTTTTAAGAATCAAGAGCCTACCCAGGATCCTTCGGACACGGGTTTAAGGCCAAAGTCCTCTTTCACGCCAATGGACAACCAACTTCCCGTTGAAGTCCTGGCATTTGAGAAGGTCATTATGCTTGAACTCAGCAAAATGAACCTCAACCAGAAAGTATTCGAGAATATGAGCAAACAGGAAAACGAGGCGATAAGGGAACTCTCGCAGAACAAACAACTCATTATAAAACCGGCAGACAAAGGCGGGGCAGTGGTGATTCAAACGACGACTGCATACGACCAAGAATGTAGGAGACTCCTTTCTGATAGGAGAAACTACCAGATCCTCGCAGAGGACCCCACAGAATCTTTACGTATACAAATAGGGGCAATGATTGAGGAAGCCCTGGCCCACAACTGGCTCACAAAGAAGGAGTCGGAATTTCTGACACAAAGAAACCCTCGTAGACCTTACTTTTATACAATACCAAAGGTCCATAAAAGTCTACAAAATCCACCTGGCCGTCCCATTGTGTCCGGCATTTCATCTATACTAGAACCATTATCCAAATTCGCCGATGCCTTCTTAAGGCCTCTGGTGCAGGCAACGGACACATACCTGAGGGACACCAAAGCGGTCCTCCAGCTACTACAAAACCAACCGTTTAACCCAGACTCACAATTGTTGCTGAGCCTTGATGTGGAGAGCCTCTACACCAGCCTCCCACATGATGAAACCCTCCTAATCATTGAGGAGGTGCTCCATTCCAACCCATGGAACTATCAAACCCCGCGAGGAGTAGTAATGGAGTGCATTTCCATAGCACTAACCAAGAACTTCTTTGAGTATGAAGGCACCTTGTATCTGCAACGTCACGGAACCAGCATGGGTAGTACTTTCGCGCCGAGCCTGGCGGGGCTGTACGTACACCATCTGGAAGCTACCAAGATCCTCCATCCCAGCAATCCATTCAGGGGCAAAATCCGCACCTGGCGGCATTACATTGATGACGTCCTGGTCATCTGGGAAGGGGATGGTCAATCTATCACAGATTTTATGAATTGGCTTAACACACAAAATGCCTTTCTGAAATTCACCCACCAAATGTCAAATGAGTCAATGGTGTTTCTGGATTTGAACATTTATCATGAGGCAGGGTCTCTGAAAACAGAGACACATTTCAAACCCACGGCGAGGAACTGCCTCCTTAGGTTCGACAGTTTCCATCCACGTCACCTAAGAGAACATTTACCATACGGGCAGTTCCTACGTCTACGCCGCAATTGTAGCGACGTGGCAAAGTACAAATCCCAAGCCCTGAGTGAAAAACTTAAACAGAGACGATATCCTGATAGAGTCATCAAAAATGCAATGAAAAGGGCTCGTAATAACAACCGGGAAGCTCTCTTGGAAGATAAGACTCCGAAAGAGAACACAGAAAATAGAACAGTCTGTGTTACAACATACAGCTCAATCTCCAACCAGGTCTCAAAGTTGGTGAATAAACACTGGCGCATTCTGACGAGTGGCACTCTAGACTTAGAGAAACCTCTATTTGCCCACAGGAGAGGAAGAAATCTTAAAGACATCCTGGTACACACTAGACCTCCAACCACTGTGATTCAACAAACTAGACTACAAGGACTACATGGACACCACCCATGTGGTAACTGCAATAGTTGCCATCTGACTGAGAAAAGTTTGACCCTCACTTTTCAGAATGGCACCAAGTGGGAACAACGAGCGTTCACTAACTGCAACAGCAGGAATGTGGTCTACCTCATCACGTGCCCACGCGACAAGGAGTACGTGGGTATGACCACACGAGCTGTAAAAACCAGAATAAACGAGCATAAAAGCAACGTAAGATGCAAAAAATCGACTACTAAAATGGCAGCACATTTTTTGGAGGCACAGCATTGTGTAAATGAACTACACTGGACTGTTATTGAACAACTGCCATCTGATGTTGGCCTTTTTGAGAAGGAACAGAGGTGGGTGTTCCGTCTGGGCACGGACACCACCGGATTGAATGACTCCATTCCATGGAGCCAACTGCGATGATCAACTTTATCTGCTTAAAAGAACACACTCCCTGATAGCAGGACATTGGCTCAACCCTTAGACTATTCGGGTCCCAGAAACTGACCTTAATCTCTTAAAACCCTATTTTCATTTATCAATTAAACCAACATCCCCCCTGAGGTGATGTCACAGAGATCTTACTTAATTGGGTTTAGCATTTTAAGGATTGCCTTGTTCAAATCTGTATCGGTAAAAACAATCCCCATTTCCTTAGACATACCCCCTTATTGCCTAGTCAAAACTAACCCCACCTTTTTTAAAAACAGCCCGGTATTTCCTTAAAATAGTCCGGGACCCCTTTCCACGCATGCGCTAGTAGCTAGCATTCACAAACTGCTCTCATTGAGCGCTAGCGCGAGGCTTGGACGCCACCCTTTCGCGCATGCGCATTTCGATCTGACACACCCTGCACACATACGCAGGACCGGATTTGATTCTAAGGACTATGTCCTTCTTTGGGCAGATTCCGTTTTCAATTTGACATTAATTAAAGCAATTACTGGCACTATATAAGGGACTTGGTTAGAACGACTCGACATATCGTCGGAGCCGCGTTGAGGGGAAGTTAGCCTACCAGGCTTTGCAGTAACCGTGAGTTTGGTGGTGGAGGATAGAGACATGTATATCTCTGTTAAGAATCAGCATCTTAGATCCTAAAACCTAGCTCTTTTGACATCCCACAGGTTGCTAGATTGAGCAGGAACAAAGAACCCCCAATACTACGCTTTGGCTCATGAGGCCAGTTAGTCTTTGTCCATAAGTAAGCACTGTATATATTTAAAAATGTGTTTTTCATTCAATTTTTCATCCTATGGAATCCTATGGCGACTATATTCTGTAATCAATGTGTGTCCTTGTCTATATGTATGTCCATCTCCTTTTTTCTTTTACAGGGTTCCTGGACCTCATTTTGGGTTCGTCGTTACCCTCCTATGTATTAGCATAGGTTTTTCTGAACACTAATGTCCGAATGTGATGTTATGTTTCATGATGTTTTTTGTTCATTCACAGGTTCTGTAATATTAACGCCAATTGGGCGCAACAGACTTCATTCATTGTAACACGATTAGGTACATTTCACCTTTTTAACTTTTGTAGAGCACACTTTAACATCTACATTTTCATGTGAGTAAGGTGAGGATAACTGTGCATATCCTCGTCCTGAAGAAGGAGTTCTTTAACTCCGAAACATGTCGACGCACTTTTGAGGTTGACGTACCCTAACCAGTAACAGACAACCTCACCTGCACCTTTTTAACGATACCAGCCGAGGGCTTAATAAAACAGTTTTTATTATTTTTTCTCCTACGAGCCAGGTATCTTTTAACCATCACTTTTCACCACCTCACCACTCACACTTATTTACTTCACACACATCAATACATAGTTCACCTTCAGTGCTCCTACGTAGTCGTGAGTCGTAGCACGCCGCATCCCGTAGAGGGTTGCGAAGACCCTGATGATGAAGCATGACACCAAGGGGCCTGTTGGTGTGTGAGGGGTATTTAAACAAACACTGGGTGCTCCCCACCACTGTAGGGATCACCAACACCACCAGAGTGGATTCCTTTTTGTTTAGATAAATTGCTAGGCGAGACAGAATCCACTTCCTCCTCTCCCTCCCCCTCCTGTTATTTTCTTGGCAAAAACAACTGAACAGAAACAGGGAAAGGCAGTGGCGAAAAAACTATGCTCCTGAGGGTAAGGCCAAATATAAAGAGTCACTGACTGTTTATAAAGCTATGATTACAGAAGCAAAAAAAACGTTCTTTTCGGACCAAATAGAAAAAGCCAAAAATTCAAGTAGACAATTATATGATATCACTAGAACATTGTCAGGTAATGCCCCTGATCTTACCCCGCCACCCTCACAATTACTTTGTGATGCATTGGCCAATTTCTTTTTTTCTAAAGTTAACGATATTTACCAGGCTTTTTCCCCGCATCCCACAATATCAGCTCCTTCTGATCTGTCTTTGGACAAGGCCTTGACCAGCTTCAAGGCGCTTACTGTAGATCAAACAAAAGTTATCGTCTCTTCTATCAAAACCGGATCAACATTAGATCCCTGCCCATTCTCAGTCCTCCCACCGGTGATGGACACACTCATCCCGGTCATTACCTTAGTTTGTAACTCTATATTGGGCTCCGGAATTTTCCCCAGATTCCTTAAAGTATACGCTGGTGAAACCCTTGTTGAAGAAACCAAGTCTTGATAAGGCTGAATTAAAGAATTATAGGACCATCGCAAGCTTGCCATTCTTAGCCAAGGTGATCGAAAAGGCCATGAATCAACAGCTGGTCGAGTTCGTAGAGAAATATCTTCTACTGGATGAATCACAATTTGGTTTTCGAAGATATCATGGCACCGAAACGGCCTTAATCAAGGCTGCAGATGACATCAGGGTAATTCGAGACCAAGGAGGGACAGCAGTACTTGTACTGTTGGACCTATCGGCGGCCTTCGACACGGTCGACCATAAGATCTTGGTCGACCGTGTCGAAAAGATAGGCATTCACCATTCAGCGAGAAATCTGATTGCATCCTTCCTGGCCGATAGATCACAGGCTGTCATCCTGGGCCCATATCAATCTGTCAAGTTGTCACTACCGTGTGGGGTTCCTCAAGGCTCATCCCTAAGTCCGACACTATTTAATATCTATGTGTCGGACCTTGCTAATGTCATCAAAGCATATGGGATGAGCATTACCTCTTACGCTGATGACACACAATTGGTTTTGGCCATTAAAGACGACGGACTTGAGGTGGCAGAGCGTTTCCAACGCGGAATGCTTGCAAACGGAGAGTGGATGACATCCAATTGCCTTAAACTCAACTCCGAAAAGACGGAGGTGCATATCTTTGGACCCCTTCTACCAGACTGGTCAGCAACCTGGTGGCCATCAGCCTTTGGAGGCCCCCCCAGGCCAGCCCTCAAGGTTAGGAACCTGGGAGTAACTTTTGATGCGGACCTCAACTTTCTGGCACATGCGAACAAGGTAGCGGCAACAGCCCATCACATATTAAGGTTGATCAGAAAAATCATCCAGTTTCTGCCTGATACTGCCGCCAAAACACTGGTTAGCTCCTTAGTGTTATCGTCCCTTGATTATTGTAATGGACTATTTTTAAATGCCCAGGTCAGGGTAATGAATAAGCTTCAGACAGTACAGAATGCAGCAGCACGCCTGCTTTCGAGAACACCCAAGTTTTCGCCTATATCAGATACCATCATTAAATACCATTGGCTGACAATCCGTAATCGGATCAAATTTAAATCACTTTGCATAGTATATAAGACACTGCATGACCAAGGACCACATTATTTTAAGGATCAGTTGATACCTTATAAACCGGCTAGACAGCTTCGATCTGCCACTCTTAACCAACTAGTGGTCCCTCGAGCTAAAACAGTTTTGTGGGGTGATCGTCGCTTTTTAGTCGCGGCACCTAAATTATGGAACACCTTGCCGCAGTACATCAGGATTTCCCCTTCACTTTTGCAGTTTCGCAAAGGATTGAAGACCTGGCTTTTTGATCATTAATCTATGACAACCATTCATTATGAGCCTCTTGGGAAAATTAGGTGATTTATTTAGCGCCGAGACGCCTACGGGTATTCGTTCGCGCTTAACAAATTGTAAACATAAATAAATAAATAAATAAATACGATTAGTGGAGCAATTAAAATGGGCCAGCCAGTGTATGTTTTCACTCGGGACAAGTGAAGGAGTTTTTCCCTTGTTGTAAAAAAAGTAGGTATATACGGAGGTTATGAAACTGAAAGACCCTTTTTGCTTTACATTTCTTTCGTTTGAAATTACTTTTGCCCATGCCTTCATGAGTTGCCTTTATTGCTTTTCAGAAGAGCACCTCTCTAGTTGTGTCGTGCCCCTGGAACCTTCCCGTATTTGCATACTCTAACAGTACCATCAGCGATTTTTAGAGGTAGCTACATACAGAAGTACTCTGTATTTCAACTTGTTATTTTCTTTCACCCTAATGATTTTAGAAGCACTTTATTTAGGCAAGAGTTGTGGTACTTAGGAATGTCAAGGTCTTAATCTCTTTCTTTGAATCTTTTTAGGTCTCGCCTATGTAGCGCGCATGCGCTGCATAGGAGAGAGACCTAATGCCATCGGCACAGCTTTAGGGGCAAAAACGTGCACTTGTTGCATTGCTTGCAATGGCAACGTGTGCACGTCTGGCGATTTCCTTGCGGGAGCACGCGGTGCCATATGGTGGCGCCATATGGTCGCACGCTCCCGCAAGGGAATCGCGCAGGCCCCCTCCCCTGCTGCTGCGCGCTTGTTAAACTTTGTTGGCTTTAATTTCAGGCTCGCTTTGCACTGTAAGTGGCTTTTTTGTCATTCATATTTATAACTTTCTTAAGACGTACACTCCCTTACGCTCTGTATTACTTACTTGAAACATGGTGGGCTTCTTTTCTTCTCTTATGTTGCCCCGAGGCTACAATATTCATCATGAAGCGCGACGGGTTTGCACTCTCCCTTTTACGCTCAGTGCGTGCGGAGCTACTCGTTATATGTTTGAGAGTACGGGCCTTCTGTCTCCTCTGTAGTTATGCCTCACATAGCTTGCACATTTTCAAGCTGCTTACGTGTGACATTCAAATGTATTGACATGCACCCCCCCATGCACTCTGTATTACTTCCTTGCTAGTCTGTCTGTTTATTTGCAGCGCTATCCAATAGGCATGACCTTTATTGACATTTGCCATGGTACACTTTTTATTAAAGGGTTATTTCCTTTGTGAAGCCTTGTTTTTTACCAAAATTACAGGTGAATAAAGGAGCGAGATAGTTTTGTTTTCCTAGTATATTCATACACGTCTCGTTTGAACTTGTAACCTTCATTGCCTATTCCACAACCATTAAGTCCAGTGTATATTGAAGCTGGTTTGGTTGGAATAATTTCGAATTTGTGGTGTGGACACATGTTTTGAAGTCTTGGTTTGTTGGTAAACCTTGGCTTTGCGTGCTATGTAAGTGCTGCTTCTGGTGTCGGGTACCTTTCTGCTGCTGTGGGAGTTAACTGAAGCATGCGCTGCTTTGTTGCCACAGATGGGTGCGCTGCTGTGATTACACTATACATTGGTTGGATGACTGGGGACATAATGAATTTAACATGGTCGGTTAAGTGTGTGTTTCGGAGGCATTCACTGGCTACAACTTCCTCTGCAGGTCCTTCATCCGTCTTGGGGCACACTGAGAAATAAGGACAGGGCTTGGTCAGCTTTTCCTGACAGGCTACTGACTCTGCCCGGTCCTACTAGCTTGTCAGGAAACACTCCCCTCCTCTTTGCTAGTCCATCCTAATGTAGTGTGTCAGAAGTAGTGGTGTTCCTGAAAGTCCCTAACTACACAGGGGTGCCTTGGGTGCCACACAGCACTAAGATTAGCAGCCAGCTTGGGGACTGAGCACGATTTGGCAGACAGAGTGTGCAGGGGTCTACGAGAGGCAGGTTCTGGCTGTGCCTGTGCTACTCGCGGCAGCCCCAGGCCAGATCACCAGGCAGGCCTAGGCAACTTTAAAGTCTTTGCAGGTCTTGGCCAACACTACTTCTTGTGGGCTATCAATAACTTCTTGTCTTTACCTGTTGCTAAGTTCTCCATTGAAAGCTATCCTGTGGGAAAATTCCAGGTCGGGGTAAATCAGCTGTCAGTTTTTCTGTGTTGGGACCCTTCCAGTTTAAGTTAAACAGAAGTTAAATGAAAATGGCTTGAAGTAGGATAATGAATGTGACTGGCAGCAGGAGAGCGGGTCTCACCTTCTACCTTGCTGGGAGACTTCACCAGGTCTTGGTAGTCACCTGTATGATAGGCAGTCACGAAAACTAGGATGTCAGTCCACTTTATAGGTGATGCAAGATTTTAGTAATACATCAAGAGAAGGCACTTGAGAGCAAACTTGTTTTCAATATTTTCACATGTTGTGAGACCTATAAAAAATTACAGCCTAAGATCTGCCCCATGTTTTCATTTTGTATTTTCTCCCAGTGTTTTTCAAACATTCATTGGTAAAGTCAATGGGCTTAGCAGGCTGGTGTGAAGGATATTTTTGTATGTTTTATTCCAATAATGTGTCACAAAAATATCTTTTTTGCATTAAAAAGTTTATATATCTAAATATTAACTGATGTGGCTATTTTATTAGTGATTTTTAAAAAATAAAAACCTTTCAATTGTGTCATATATTTTAATAGTATTTGTGAACAATACTAAGCTTGCCAAGTAGCATAAGCTACTGTGAATCACATTAGGAGCTCACAACCTGGTCGTCCGTCTCAAAGCTGTCAGGCTAAGGTTTGAAAATGGATGGCTGAAAGAGGAATAACCTAAATAACTACAGGTGTGGTTTAGGGACTCATCATAGCTTACTCAACCAAGAGTAGACTAGAGCAGCCAGCCAATGTCCATCAGGTAAGTGTCCATTTTCAAATCGGCTGAACTTACTACAAAGTCCTTCTGCATTTTCATAAGGCGCTACTGCTTTGTGATCAATGGTAACCCAACTCTGGGGGGAGACAGGCCTTGGTAATGTTTTGGTATTTCGCGCTTCATGACCATAAGCTACTTAAGTGGCTTGTGTTCAGTTTGCACCGCAATAGATGTTCCGCCACATAGGTTTGAACCTGTTAAAGGGCAAGCAGTGGCACAGAAGTCTTTCTCAGTGCTGGTCCAGCCGTATTTCCTGGGCAGTAATGGCCAATTGAGGAGGATCATTGACTGTTCTGTGCCCTTTTGTTCTGATAGGGAGAATTCTCTAAAGCCCTCTGGTCAGATGTGCAATTTTTCATGGCGCATGTTTGGATAAAATTAGTTGGCTGTAGAAAAGACGTGTCACAAAGTCTGGTCCATCTTCTGAATCGCTTCTACACATTCTTGAGTTGAAATGAATCTCGAACAGCTTCTTGGATTACAGTCAGTGCAACTATGCTGCCAAAGTACTCAGCAAACTAAATGTAATGCCTGTTGAAGCTTAAGAAGGCCTCTATATGTCATTAGGATTTGGGGGGCTCCCAATCAATGCTCATTTCATTCTTTGTCTGCAAAGGTATACCTTGCTGCCATCTTTCTAGTGTCAAAGGTAGACCACTCAACTTTGTTCCTTAATGGCATACTCGGCATTAAACACAGCTGTGTCGTCCAAGTGGCGGACACAGAAATCACACAGCTCAGTGAGGAAGTGATTCAGTAACCTCAGGAATGTTGCAAACAATCTCTTCAAACCAAATAGCATCACTGAGAACTGGCTCAGTCCTTCTGGTGTTGACAACACAAATTTTACATTGGAGCTGTTGGGCATTCTGCTAATAACCACTGGCCAGCGTTGACTAAATGTCGAGAACCAAAACATCGTGCAGGTACATGCATATAGGTAAGTATACATTTACTATTCCTAAATCCAAATGTACATACACTGAAGATACATATATGGTTATGGTACATATATCTACAATAAAGTACAGTAAACCTATACTTATCTATATACACTTACCTTCACAATATTTTGTTTCTTGATATTCAGGCCTCACAATATTTTGGCCCGATATTTTATATGTATACCCCGATCAGCTCACAGAATAAGGCAGGCACTTCTATGGTGACAGCATGAAGCCTCTATATATTGCACTAAATCTTAGATCTCCACAAAAAGCAACAATACTCCAGTAGGCCATAGATGCATTTTACTTCAGTTGTAATAAGTACACATGCCTATTTAAAGTCCTTATCTACTCATTTTTAGGTCGATCCAGGGCAGCTAATGCTCTGCGAGGCATACTGTATTCAGGTAGGGACTTGAAGCTCCACCGACTCCCCGCCCTAATTTTTAATTGGCTTGGGTCATTGTCCACTGTAAACTATGGCTGTTCATTGGTCAATAGGCTTAGTAGTCCCACCTTAGTACCGTCTTGTCCGATTTTGTAACCTCCCAATGCGACACCCCTGTTACACGTGCTGTTAATCGGTAGGCTTTAATTACAACCTCCTAGCACTATTTTTTCAAATACCTTCATCCTGCCACATAAATAAAAGGCATTGTCATTTATAATGCTATAGCTAAACTCTCATAAATGCGCGACCTATTGCATTGAAAATGCATGTTTATTCTTTGGGCCTTTCCTAATGGGTTAGTCGCTTTACACGGCGAATTCCGACATGGCGATATATGAGTTTTTAGAATATCAGCCTGTTTTTATACACGCTCTGCACTTTTTCATGCTCTGTGTTGCCAACAGGAGTATTTGCAGTGGTATGAATTTTCTGCTGGTCAGTTTTTGTGATTAGCTATATCTCCTACGAGAATCAATTTGTATAGATTTTTATATAAGTGTATATATGTAAATATGAAGAACTGTACCTTATTGTGTTTTAGGATTCCTTTCCGCCCCATGTCCTGATGAGGCCCAGATGAAAAGGGCTGAAACGCATCAACGTTATCATTAAAGAGAAGCCTGCGATAGTGTAGAGGGCTCCAGATTAATTATGCTCTCGATTGGTGCTGTACTAAGGGCTATCTCTTTAGAATTGGTGTGAACTATCATTTATGAAAAGAAAGTGTTCCCTCGCAATACCTTAAGAAGTTAGGCCTACAAGGATTCTTTGTTTGTTTATGTTCATGTGATATTGTGTTTACGTATGTTAAATGTATGTAATGATGTATGAGGTTTCTGCTTAGGGTTTTAGGTGTACAGGAAGAACGGCGCACTTAACAAGTAGCGGTGAAGTTGGGAATCAGTACAAAATAAATACAGTGCAGCTAGGTGAGGGGAAACCCAAATAACCCCTGAGTGAAAGAAGCATCGCCCTGTCATAGTACAGAAAAAGTCCTGTGCACACGTTTTGGCGAGTTGATTAGATAGAACATATATCAACAAGTATCTCAAGTTAAAGCAACAATATGAAGACAAGGTCGACAAGAAATGGAAAGTTTTTTTGTTGTATATTGTGGACCTCCTTCAAGAGGAAATAACAAAGAGAAACCAGCCGACACGTGTTTCGTCAATCAGGTAGTCACCTGTGACTCTTCAGGGCTGAAAATGTCTAAATCGAAATGGAATCGTGGGACCGGTGATAATTCCAACCCGGTCCGAGCGGGTAAAGATGCAGGGAAAAGCCAGTAGTGGCATAAAATAAAAGCGAGGAAGCTCCCCAATAACAAGAGCATCGGGCGACGGGCGGGTACTGCCGTCTGTACGGAAGCTGCGAGTGCAGCAGGACGAGTGTAACGTCAATCTTTCCGGTGGTGCAGGTTACCCACGCACCACCTAGCATAGCGGTGGTGGTGCGGTGTGTGGCGTAACCTTGCATGTGGTTCCCAGGGCCGTCAATCACGTAGCACGCCAGCACTACCAATGACGGCCTGGACATAATTTTGGCCAGTCTTTGCGCAGAGAACGTAGCAGTGACGATTCATGTGCTCCACCACTACGCGCTCTCGTGAGGAGTCGAGTCTGTGGTAGTGGCAGTGCTGGGGGATTTGCTGCTGCAGCATAAGATAACCAACCCCTACATAGAGACCCTGGCTGCCACCACTATGGAGTACTGGAGGCTGAGTGAGGTACGAGGGAGCTTAAACAGGCTTCAGAGCGGAGGATAGAATCTTTCATGAGTGGCAGTTCACAAGCCCTATAAAAAGAATGGGGGGGGTCAGGACTTATTTTTAAGTGCAAAATTTAGGCAGTAAAGTGAAATATGTTCTTTCTTCCCTGTGCTGTGCAGAGGGACCCATCATACCTGCTTCACTTGAATGAAAAGTATTACAAACCTTTCAACTCCAAAGTGTTCCGTGGCTAGAGCTAGAACAGAACTCTGCCTAGAATCAAGGTATTTGGTGGAAATTATTTACTAAATATCCTCTGTTTCATGCTTGAGAGTCACTTTAAAGCCATTCTGTCTATTTCAGAGGGGATGAACACACAGATGATGAAGTAAAGTATTGATGTGCGGCGCAAATTTCAGTAGCCAACACCGTCCCTCATTAGGTTCTTTTGAACACCACATCCTTCTTTGCCCCATGCTATGTCCAGTTTTGCTTGCACATACCAAGTGTCTCTCGGGCACAGTTGGGGAACATCAGATCTTGTTATCCTCTCAAACTCTTATTTAAATAATTATTCTCTATTGCAGATGAGAGTGTGTCAGCAAAATAGAACGCCCCCATGAGGAGCTTGACACCCTCCCTGCTCCTCCTCTTACCTACTACCACAGGCCTCACTGCCTCAGTGCAGAAGCCTCCACTGTTCCTCTTTGGGGATGGCTGCCTATGGGAGTGGTGTGCAGAGACTAAACAGACAGAACAACAGACAGGGACATAAACAGTGCCACAACAGGTCAGAATGCTTTCAAAGATCTCAGTGCTCTCTCAGTGGAATTTACCTCTTCGGTAAAGATTGCATAGAGAGTGAGGCAATAATATTATTTACTGGCACTGACTGAATGATGCCAGAGGCAGGGCCATCCTTTGATAGAAACTCAAAGATTCTACAGAATAAGTTCTTTTTTTGTAAGAACATTTTATTGGCATTTCGGTTGACAAGTCCATACAACAAAAGGGACAACAGCTACTCCACAAACAGCAGAATAAAACCATGTCAGGCTTATAAGGCGTCTCCCACTCCTCCCCACTTCTGACAGACTAACAAAGCAGCTGAGCTGCTATTCGATGGATAGTGAAGAGTAAAGTAGTGAACCCACTTTGCTTAGTACTTGTGTTTTAGGAAGGCATCAGTGCTTTAAATAGGCAGGATCTGAGTACCAGAACTTTTTTTATTTTGAGACGGAGAGTACATGCACTTCTCAAGAGTGACGTAATGTGTTTAATTAGAGAGTACCCGCACTTCTCAAGAGGGACGTAATACGTTTAATTGGAGAGTACCGGCACTGTTCAAGAGTGATGTTGTGTGTTTAATTGCAGAGTACCGGCACTTCTCAGAAACAAGCAGGTACTCTGGTACAGGGTGCCTGCTCTTCAATTTTTCCATTTCTATCTTTGGAAGGCTTAGGTAGGTAACATGCCTCAAGCTACTGTACTTTTTTCAAGGACAAGCACAGGGAGTGATTCGTTTTTGCTTATTTCGTCCTAAGTAAGTTCTTTCACACCCAATTCCAGAGCTCAGCTTAGCAGCGGGCTGCCTGTGGAGGAGAAGTTGTGAGCTTCACCTGACTATTAGTGGCGATACTACGTGTCTCTCGGACCGCTTTCAGGTGCTTGCCGACCTTTGTCCCCCAGCAGTCCCGTCAGGGGGTGGCAATCTGAAGGATAGCCCCGGGCGCCACAAGCTCTAGCTACGCCACTGATAAAGTATGCAAAACAGCATAAAGTGCATTGTGCTCTGATGTGCTAAATTATTACAGGGCCAAGGCTTAGTCTCTCACACCAACCTGCCTGTTTAGGAAAAGCCACAAGAAAGTGGTATGTGCAAAGATGGAATCTAGACATAAGGAAACGCGATTGAACATGCATAGTAAAAGACAAATAAAATTGCTGTTGACTTAGAAACACATGATCTGGCATTCCATAATCCTGGTTAGACATACTTAATCCAGTGAGAAATGCGTTTTTTATAATCTGATTCATGTTCGATTGGATACCATTGGGATTATCATAATAATTTTCCAAGCCTATTTTATAAAACGTATCTTTAATATAACAAAGCCAGGGGAGTGACATTGCGTTATCAAGATTCATAAAATCTCTGAGGATGCTCCTCGAGAATAATAAGTCGTCTGAAGTCCAGATTTTCCTCCATAAAATCAATGGGGCAATATTTATCCTATCTTTTACATAATCCAGACCCACTTCATTTCAGAGTGACAAAAAAGTGTTGAAGAACTGCTAGGAATCATCAATAATCTTTTTAAAAATGTGTTCTCTAAAATCTGAATCTGGGAGCTTTCATGGTAGCCCAATATTCCTATCCTAAAGGTAGCTACCGACAGGCTTTTTGATTTATATACAGTTATCATTTCTGCTACCGGCTTGTGTCTGAGCTTGCAGGTGAAGCTAAAAAGTCCATCTATTATTCTGCTGGTGTGTTGAATCCTGGCCACAAGTTGATGTTCCCAATTTAATGTATTATTAAAAACATTCCCCAGGTAGGTAAAATTTGGCACCTTATCAATGATTTTTTCCTTTACTATAAATGTTCTTGTTTTTGTTTAGTTGGGACCTCATACCATAATAAATGAATTGATAAAATTTATCTTTAGGTCCAATGCCATCATAAATTCAGGAAATGCATTCAAACATTTTTGGAGGCTATTGGCTGTTAAGGTCATCAAAACTGTATTGTCTGCATAGGACATGAATGGAACCCATTTGCCTACTATACTTGGGAAGTCCAACTGCCATTCTTGCAAGAATGATTCCAAACCATTTGTATATATTAGAAATAAAAAAGGGGCCAAAAGACAACCCTGGCGTACCCCCTCAGTTGAAGCAATGGGCCTTGTCTTCTCCCCTCCAGGACCAAAGCGAATAGCAATGGCGGTAGACGAATGTAGCCTGCGTAACAGGGTAATGAGGGGTTCTTCAAAACTCATATTTTCCGTCAGTGTCCACAATTTCCCCCGGCTCACTGTATCGAAAGCGCTGGACTAGTCCATGAGGGCCAGGTGGATCGAACCCCGATCATGTACTTGACCATAATCATGGACAAGTTGAGGCACTGTTCATTAGTTCCCATACCCCTTCTGAAGCCATATTAAGTATTCAATATTAGTCCAGCTGCATTGGCCCATGACTCCAAACATGCAAGGATTACCCTCCCATAACCTTGCAAGTGGCGTCATTTAAAGAGATCGGCATATAGCATGTGGGGTCATTCCTGTTACCTTTTTTAAAAATCGGGACTACCACTGCATTTCTCCATGATAATGGAATACAACTCTCTATTACTTCTTTAAAAACATTTAACACCAGGGAGCCCCATAGTTGAGGATTGCTTTTAAATAAGTCCAAGGGCACCCCATCTGGTCCTGGGGCTTTCGAAGAAATGCCCTTTAGTAGGGCGTCCTCACCTCATTTAAGGATAGGGATGAAGTAAGTCGGTATGCCGTTTGTGGGTTAATGACTATCTCATCCCTTTGATCTGGTGATGTGAGGCCCTTTGGGTTAAATATAATCAAAATATGAGACTCCCAAGCTTCACCCATTATAGTCGGATCCATGCTCCTTGAGTCATTGGAGAAAAGGGGACAATTTATGACTTCGTAGAAACTCTTGGAATCCTTTCGAGCACTAGCTCTTTCAAGATCTTCCCAGGCCAGTCTTCTCAGTTTGTCCTTCCTACGCGTAATCATGCTTTTGTAGGTCTGTCTAACAGTCTTGATCAAAACCCTATCACGGGGGACTGCGTGCAAAGTTTTTTCAGGTCTTTTTGCGCCTTAGAACATTCAGCATAAAACCATCTTATTTCTGGCGAATCCCGACTCCTCACTGATTTGGTCAGGTTTTTAGCCACATCTTCACAAATCGATTCAAAACATTGTATTATAGCATCTTGATGGGAGTCAAAAGCTAAGCATGTCATGATTTTACTTAGATTAGCTTTGATAATGGCCTCCTCAAATTTTGAGGGATTTGTTGAACTCCACTTTAACCTAACCCCCTGATTACGATTATGTTTTAATTGAAGATCATCACCCCTACCCTTCTGTGCAATAACATGCTTGGAAGCAGTAAGGGGATTATGGTCATTAGCAGGGTTTGCTTCAACCACAAAGTTATCTATAATGCATGCATACTTATTAGATACCAACATGAAATCAATTGTGCTGGCTCTACCACCTCCCTGATAAGTTGGAAGCTGGACAGAAGGAATACTGACCAAAGTATCAGTCATGCATAAGCCATTTACTACAATGATGGTATTTAATGCTTCGTCCTGTTTGGTATGCTTAAAGTGAGACAAAGGTTGATCTGCAGTGTCTACAATCCCACATATATTGTGCATACTGTGCTGACATAGTGTGCAGTTAAAATCACCCACCCAAATGATGCACAATGGGAAGAATCTCCCTGCAACTTTATCAATTTGCTCTTTGAGGGTGTTAATAACCCCACAGTTTTGTGGATCAAAAATATTGTAGTACCAATGGATCAATAATAGTGTGGTGTCAATCAGGTCAGAAATCAAAATAAGCTGGTACCAGGGACAGTCTATTATATTCTCTATCTTTAGTGACTCATACTGGAGAGAAATGAAAGTCACTAAGCCTCCTTTTTCCCTCACTGCGGGTGATGGAGTTGCCTGGACATTAAATGAGCAATATCCGTCCATAGTGACATCATCCCTGCTCCAAGTTTCCAGGACACAGATAATATCAAATGTCTTCACGTATTGTACCCAAGCCTCATCTGATAGTTTTGAGGAAATGCCCGCAATATTCCTTGAGATGAGTCTAAATGGGCGGTATTAAGTTTCCCAACCATTGAGACTTCCCCAGCAGTATTACTAGTGACTAGCTCTGTGGGTGAAATATCTGGATCCAACCCTAGAATTCCTGAACTATCACTATGCGGGTGCAGGGGTGATTATAGGCAGTTCTCATGGTCTGATATAAAAGGGGAAGCAACTGTACTATCTACCTTATATGGGGCAATCTCTGGGGCATTGTTTAAAAAGAAATGTCCCTGGTTTTCTCAAATTTGATGTTAGTCAATCTGTTGCAGGGATTCTGCACATACACAGAACTATGCGCAGGAAACCAGGAAACCAGGACCTCGGTGTGTAGTGGTGTACCAGAAAACCCACCTCGATGCCCAGAACCCCAATCCGACTAGCTATAGTGTCTAATTAGTTCTCCGTACTACAGCAAAGCTACCATTGCTTACACTTCCTAGAACATGTCACTCGTCCCTCTCAGGAATCGCGGGAAGAAGAACACTCTTTCGTTCAAACACTCATACTTGTCCACAACGTGAGTAAACAGAGACACAGTATAAAATGTTTATTTTAACTAACGTGGTCTATAATGCAGTACACGAGCCAATACTAGCAGCAAAATGCATAAGAACAATATAATCAGCATGGTTACAATTCCATAAAGCACAAAAGGGGAAATCATATTATGATGATAGTGGCAACATGGCTACAGCGCCTTACCACCCTCCCCATGATATAAACTAGTTTATTATAAGTATAGAAGACCTGTAGGCTTTGTCAGGGGGATCCCATACCTTCAAGTTTAGATGCAAGGGTTCACATCTCAGGACAAGCACAGCTCTTCTTCATTGGAATGAATCTCTCAAAGTGCCTTTTCATGCATGCAATGCCATATTAAAAGCACCCGACTTTTAGGAGTACAGCTGTGTTCTATGTTGTGTCTATGGGCGTGGGACTGACCAAAGTGAATCAACAGCATACATTGTTTTTACATTGTTTTTTTACCTTGGACACGCTGTGCTGACGAGGAGCACAGTGTACAGCTAAATGTGTGAAAGGCAGACAGTTCTCATGCGAACATGCACCAGCAGTCTATCCTCAAGAATAAAGCCATATAGTAACACTTGCAAAAGCGGCAAAATGGCTGCCATGCATATACTAACCAATGCTAACTTAGCAATGTCTGCAGTTAATCCCATGACCTTGCTACAAATCTATATCTGCAAGACCACTTAAAGTCTCAAAACGATTTGGGTGGAACCAAGGGGGAAGCTGAGGGTGCGGATTCGCCAATGCACATCTGTTGTCTTCGAATGTGTGCCATTGTGGTCTAGGTGGCTGATAGAAAAACCGCAAGGGTAGAATGGAAATTCCCCTCTTATTTGCAGAGTAATCATCCATCCTCCCTGATATTGTTCTGATCAAGCCTTGGGATCTAAAAGTTAATGTGATACAATCTCTCCGGAGAATATCTTGTTAGATTTCCACACCCAGCCAGTCCTGCGTGCAATCTTGAATTCAGAAAAAAGCAATTTAATATTAATATCTGTCCTTGTACTCAAAAAGTGTAGAGATTCTTTCCTCAGTATTGACCAGTGCTCGGTGTCACTGGGCTGCAATGAAGGAACGTTAGCCAACACTACAATATATGCAGTTGCTTCTGGGGGTAAGTGCAGGTTAGCGTGTGGGCCACTAGGGAGTATATGATCGATGGGCCGGTCCTCAATAATGCCTGTGTCTCTTGGTCTCTCCTTATGGTCATTACTTGCTTTATCAGCTCGAGCACTTCTTGGGGCATATGCAGTCTGGGCCTCCCTATGAGACAAACCTTCTATCTGATATGGAGTCTCAGTGCCATTCGAAGGAGGGCATGCTACCCTTAGGAGAGGCAGACCATCCCAAATCTCAGATCTTAAAGAGGGTTCAGGTTGCTGCACTTCCCCTTTCGCGCAGCACCCTCAGCCCTGTTTTGCCCATGATCTACAGGGGTTAAGGAAGCACTAGATGCTGCTTTTTCTAAATGTGCTAACCTAGCCACAATTTCAGTTAGCTTGTGCAGTATCAGGTTCAGATGAGCTGAAATCACAAGTTCCAGTTTTTCCAGGAAAGCTTCCTTCTCCTGACTAGGTAATGCTGCCAATGATACTCCATCATTTGGAGCTAGCGTTTGAATAGGCCCCTGATTATGCTCTGTGTACGCAGGTTTACTCCTACGACCTAAAAGTTTAGGCAGAAGATAACTTTGTTTATTTTGTTTATTTGAAGCCAGGCCCTTCCTTTTCTTAGATGGTGGAGTGAGACTACACCCATAGTTAATCTTAGCTTTTTAACCCAGTGTGACGCGTTAATAATTTCAAGGCCTGGAGAATGTGACACACTGATTTGTGATGGAATAACTTCCAAACCCGTTTGTGAAGCAGGGACACTAAGAGCAGGTACATTATGAGGGTTTTGTTGCTCCAGGGACAGTCTGTTGTCAGTAAGTTCATTTTGTGAATGAGTGCCAATTCGGCCCTTAATATAAAGGCTTCCAACATGCCCACTACCCCTTGCCCCTTTCTGAATTTTAATCTATTCATTTTGTCCGCCCTCCTTGACACAATGTCAGTTCTCACAGTAATAATATCACAAATACCTTCTAAAGTCCACACTAATTGGAACCAAGGCAATGTAGGAATGTTAATAACATGGCCCAGCCCAGCCTCCATCGGCCTTTGACGGTCAGGGACGGGACCACCCTTGGTCCGGGCACGCCAGCGCGCATCCTGCACTGCGGGAGCCCTATGTTCCTTTTAAGCTCCTCCTGGCACTTGGTTTCAGCGTGGGCAGTGTGTGCCCCGCTAGGGCTGCTGGGGGTTGTGATCAAAGGTCTTAGACCGGCCTCCGCTCAAGAGACCAGCATTTCCCCCATATGACTCCGGCGGAGGTAAAGACCAGCGGCAAAGAGGCAAAAAAAATCAAAGGTAAATGGAGCTCCCGCACTGCGGTAGGCCTGTGTTACTTTTAAGCGCCTCCAGGTGCTTGATTCCGGTGTGGGCAGCGTGCGCGCCGCTAGGGCTGCTGGGGGTTGTGGTCAAAGGTCCTAGACCGGCCTCCTCTAACAAGACGGGCATTTCCCCCAAATGATGCCAGAGGCCGTGGCAGCAAAGACCAGTGGCAAGAGGCAAAGGAAATCCAAGGTAAATGGAGCTCCCATGCTGCGGGAGCCCTGTGTTCCCTTTAAGTGCCTCCTGGCGCTTAGTTTCGGGGTGGGCGATGTGCACGCCGCTACGGCTGCTTGGGGTTGTGGTCCAAGGTCCTAGACCGGCCTCCTTTCACGAGACCGGCGTTCCCCCCAAATGACTCCGGTGGCAGTGGTGGGAAAGACCAGTGGCAAAGAGGCAAAGAAAATCCAAGGTAAATGGATGGGTTGAAGGAGTGGGTTGGGGACTGGGTGGGTGGTAGCAACACCGTAGCCGTGGGGTGAAACAAAAAAAGAGGGAGAACACTGGGGCTAAGGGAGAAACATACAGCCGAAAGAGTGTAAAATGGAGCGTGGGAGGCGGGGCATAGTACAGGGGCAAAAGAGAACAGCCTGAGTGCGGATGGGAGGAGAGAAACACATGGGTGAGAGAGAGCAATATGAGGATGGGAGAAAAGCACACAAGAATTACAGCTAGAAAACAATGCATTCTCATGGACTGCTTAAACAAAAAGAAAAAAAAAGTTTTAAAAAGTGGAGAGAGGAAGCAGAGAAGCCAGCCAATCAAAGCGATGGTATGTCCATGGCAGGGACAAACACAAGATGGACAGGTTCAAACAAGGAACACCATCCATCAGAAAGTAAGCAAATGAGTGTGATAGTAAAATCAACTAATGGTAAGCAGTGGTTGGGCTGCAAGTCCCTGTATCTTCTTGGCAAGTCCAAAATGTGTCTTTTGCGCAGTCTGGTAGGCTAAACATAAAAACCACAGACGAAGTCATTAGAGCTGTCTTTAAAAAAAAAGAAATCTTTGGGGGGATGATTATGAAGATAAGGTAAACAGACATAATATCGACTACAAAATATCGAATGGACAGAATATCGAGTCCAAAATATAGGCTGGACAAAATATCGAATGGACAGAATATAGACATCAAAAATATCGTTTTGAAGGTAAGTAATGTAATATCGAATGTTAAAAATATAGAAAGTTAAAATATCGAAGTATATAATATAGGTTCTTAAAATTATCGAATGTTTAATAATATCGAATTTTTTATAGTGTTTGTTATGTTATTATATGTGTGAAAAGTGTGTATTTATGTTATAATTAATTTTAAATAATGAATTTAGTTTTTTTTAATTTTTGCGTAATGTAATTCTGTAGCGGGTTGTGGGTTTATAGGGGAATAGGGTGGGAAGTAATTTAATTATAATTAATTAAATATGTAAATGTATATATTGGTATTTATTTTTCATTAATTGTAAATTAATTTATATTTGGTAATTAATTAAATTTTAATTGGCAATTAATTTTAATTAATTGATTTATTGCTAATTATGTTAATTTTACTAATTAATTTTCTGTAGCGGGTTGTGGGTTTATAGGGGAATTGGGTGGGAAGTAATTTATTTATTATTAATTAAATATGTAAAAATATTTATTGGTCTTTTTTAGAATTAATTGTTATTTAATTTTTATAGGTAATTAATTACATTTTAATTGCAAATTAATTTTATTTAATTGATTAATTGCTAACTATGATAATTTTACTAATTTATTTTCTGTAGTGGGTTGTGAGTTCATAGGGGAATAGGGTGGGAAGTAATTTATTTATAATTAATTAAATAATTCAATTTATTTAATTGTTTTTAATTTTAATTATTTTTTAAGATATTGTACATATGATTTATACATGTCCGGTATTAACAGGGTATTGGTCGGATATACCTTGGTCTTAATATAAGAGCACTAAATAAGCAAAGTTGCAACCTGCATGCATTCTACCACCCACCTGGGGATAACGCAAAGTTCACAGAGGAACTAATAGAGATCATAACGGCCAACTCTAACCCGGATGCCAACAATATATTCCTAGGTGACTTTAACCTACACTGGGACGACAACAATGACAAGCTGGTCAACTCGATGAAAGACTTCCTCAATGAGCTAAACCTTACTCAAGCATGCACCCAGCCCACTCACTCACAAGGAGCGACGTTAGACTGGATGATCTCAAGAAATAATGAGACATCAATCCTTACTATAGATCCATGCGATTGGTCTGACCATCACGCCATAACATTCACGATACCTACAATAAAAAAGGGCAAGACCGTGCAACCACGCAAGTTCAAAAGACTGATTCGGGAGACAAAAGAAGCCAATATTCAACTATTAGTTGAAAGATGTGAAAAAGACCTGAAGCCACCTAATAACAGGCAGAATGTCAATGAGCTGACTGACCATTACATAACCTCAATCGGTAACATCGTCAATGACACCATGCCTCAAAAACTGAAAAACGTCTCAGAAAAGCCAAAAAATCCTTGGTTTAATGAGGCACTGAACGAGGACAGGCGAAAACTACGAATGGCCGAAAGGAAATGGAGACAACATCCCTCCTCCCCCGAGTTGAAAGCCCTCAGAAAAACCAGAAAACAATATAACAAAAAGATAATCAACTCCAAAAAAGAATTTATAAGGGCTGAACTGGATAATGCCATAAACAGACCACGAAAACTCTTCGAGATCCTAAAACAACAGTCAAACAAACTAGCCAAAACAACCCAAGAGAACTCAAAAACTCCCATAAGCTGTGAGGAATTCTCCTCATTTTTCTCGGAAAAAACCAAACTACTAGAAGTTGAGCTCACAAGTGCAGCGGCCAACCTTGTGACCCTTCCTTCACCTAAAAATGAGGCTAATGAGACAACAGAGGGTCCTCAAACAAAAAATAAAGCTAATTGGGACACATTCGAACTATATGACCAGGATAAGATTGCCAAAAAGCTAGCCGAACTTAGACCGAACAACCACTATCAAGACCCTCTACCGTCAAAGTGTGTAAGAGAAATCAGCCACACTCTAGTTCCGATCTGGACCGAGATAATAAATGCCTCACTTACACAAGGGACCCTCCCTGACTGCCTAAAAACGGGGCAGGTAGTGCCCATCATCAAAAAACCAACAGCGGATGCGACAGACCCGAATAACTATCGACCAGTGACCAACATACCTTTACTGGCCAAACTTATTGAGAAATGCGTACAGGGCCAACTGAGTCAACACATCGCTAAGTTCGCATTACTAGACGACTGCCAATCAGGATTTAGAACAGGACATAGTACTGAAACTGCGATCCTGCATATTGTTGATGACGCCTTACAAGCCCTAGACCAAAATCAGGCATGCCTACTGATCCTACTAGACCTGTCATCAGCTTTTGACACGGTAAATCACGAAATACTAATGACCAGGCTTCAAGACAGGATGGGTTTGTCCGGAAACGTACTGAAATGGTTCAACTCTTTCCTACAGAACAGGACTCAACTATTCCTGATCAACCAAGCAACCTCCTCCCCATGCCCTAACACAATCGGGGTCCCACAAGGCTCAACTCTATCCCCAGATCTATTCAACTTATATGTAGAACCCCTTACGGAGATTCTTCAAAAATCACGGATATCCTATCACATGTATGCAGACGACACGCAAATATATATAAAGATCGCCTCCCGTGATGACGTCGACCGAATGAATGACACACTAAAGAAAGCGTTGCAATGGTTAACAAATAATCATCTGAAACTAAATGCCCACAAAACAGAATTCCTGCTAATCTCACCAACAAGGAGCCAACCTGAGGTAAAGGAATGGGTGAAATTGGTGACTGCGCTAAACTGCACTCCGACCCTAGTTAATTCAGCTAAATCACTGGGAATCACGTTAGATGAGAACCTCGACATGAAAGCCCACATTAACTCAATGGCCAAGAGCGCCCGCTTCCATTTGAACTATCTAAGAAAACTAAAACCCTTTATCTCTGAGGCGGATCTAAAACTGGCCACCCAATCGCTAGTTATCTCGAGGATTGAATATGGTTGTACCACGTTAGCTGGCCTACCCAAGACATCCATAGCACCACTAAAAGCCTGTCTCAACGCAGCGGCAAGACTCATCACGGGAACGAAGAAATTCGATCATATATCGCCCCACCTGAAAGCCCTAAACTGGCTACCTTACGAGGCCAGAATTCAAATGAAAATGGCCTGTATTACCCACAAAGCAGTTCACTACAACATGCCTAGATACCTAGCCAAGAAAATTAAACTTTCGGGAGGCAACAGACCAAGCAGAAGCGCCAATGAGCTGCTATTGCGGCCGGCCTTCTTCCGTAAGAAAAGGACCTACGATCGAGCCTTCTCCGGAGCTGCACCCAGAGTCTGGAATTCACTCCCTCCAAACATCAGGAAGATTCAAAATACGGTAACATTCAAACGGGAACTAAAGAGCCACTTGATGAGGAAATACCCCACGTAGAGAAAACTACAGACTATTGATTTATATGAACATCTACGCCAAAGAGGGGGTACTCATCATGAATAATTTGAAGTTCAATATCAAACAAATGAAAGACTCCCGTCCAAGCCTCGGCTACACCCTGTACTGCTACCTCATATATTTGGGAGCTTATACACTGTATCTCACAGCTCAAACTATATAACCTCTACCTCACTTTATTATATTTATGACTACTATGACAAGCTAAACCTATTCAACTTTTAACGGCTAATTATATAGGTATTTGTATTGATAATGTTATGTAACCCTACTTCAACGAGCTTGAAGATATGACTATGACACAAGCTGAGACTAATGCACCTCTCAATGCCTTTTATCTAGTCACCTTGTACCATACCGCTTCTACCTCATAACTGTTTGTTGTTATAATTGGTGTGATAACTGTCAATTCTGTAATCTTTTATGTTCAGCGCTCTGATACCCACGGGTCTTGTTCGCGCTATACAAAACTCTATAAATAAATAAATAAATAAATAAATAAATATAGAAAATATTCTATATAAGCAAAAAGTGATCAGTTCTGCATTATCCGCAGCCTCAATTTTACTTGCACAATACCCATCTAGCACTACCAACATAGATTTGTTAAATATACTTCTGACCAGCGCTAGATTGGTTATTGTGAGAGCTTGGATCTCCCCGAATCCTCCTCATACAATGGAATGGTGGGCGTTAGTTAATGAGATCCATACTATGGAGGGCTCAATTGCAAGAAACCGGGGAATAAAAGCAACGGGAAGTTTGTTAAAATTTTGGGCACCTTTTTAGAATAGTACATGATTACAGAAGACACTAATAGTAGTAGGCCTCAAGGAATATATATCTGTGTTTTTCCAATTTGTCATTATGGATACAGGAATATACATCATTTCTCCATTTGCTTTTTTTCTGTCTTATGGCTATATTTGAAGGATGTGTAATGCAAATAGTCTGGCGATATTTTATTTGTATTTTGATCTGTACCGTTATTTGATTTTATATTATATGTTTTGTTAAAAATGTATTCGTTGATCTCCTTGACCTGCTTGTCAATAAAAAATAAAAAAAATAATAATAATTGTAATTTGTAATTTTAATTGATTAATTAGTATATGATATTAAATTGGTAATTACTTTTAATTAATTTTTTATAGATATTAATTTATACTGTTTTTAAATAATATAAGAAGTATTTACTTTCTCTACTGTTGCACTCTCTGGAGTGGGAATAGTAATTTTTATCCCTACGCTATCCAATGCTTTCCCTACTGTTGCACTCTTAGGAGTGGGAATAGTAATTTTAACCCCTACGCTATCCAATGCTTTCCCTACTGTTGCACTCTTTGGAGTGGGAATAGTAATTTTAACCCCTACGCTATCCAACGCTTTCCCTACTGTTGCACTTTTTGGAGTGGGAATAGTAATTTTTACCCCTACGTTATCCAACGCTTTCCCTACTGTTGCACTCTCTGGAGTGGGAATAGTAATTTCTACCCCTACGCTATCCAACGCTTTCCCTACTGTTGAACCCACAGGAGTGGGAATAGTAATTTGTACCTCTACGCTATCCAACGCTTTCCCTACTGTTGCACTCTTTGGAGTGGGGATAGTAATTTTTACCCCTACGCTTGAGGTACTGGGTTTTTAGGAACCGGTACCGAACCGGTAACCCAGCGGTGCCAGGGGATCAACACACCAAAGACCTCGGGTTCTCCTGAGTCAGACCCACAGAAACTTCAGAGTCTTCCAGGTGAAGTCAAAGATTCGTTTATTGGCTGCAACCAAGGTGACAGGGTCCTAGAAGTACGATACAAGTATATTCAGGAGACTGCACACTTTCACAAAGTTAGGCTTCTCTTCTTATACACAATATTTACCCTTTGGCGAAACATTCCTTGGGTGCGTGGTATTTCATTTATGGTTACTGATTACAAAAAGAAAGCAGAGTCATGATGACATGTACATATTTCACGTCGTGCTGCCCGTAACAAATCATCCGGCAAGGCCCAACATTTCATCAGATATCGCTGGACCCCTAATAAAAATGGTCACCTCCCCACCATAAAATAAGAGAGAAAAAGGAGTGAAGAAAGATGTGAGCGAGATATGGCAGGTGTGCGTGCTGAAATGGCTTTATGGCCGGTTGGGCCTAGATATTATCTTGCTTGGCCACTGGGAGGGAACTGACCTAACGAGCTCGGCCTGGGGCAATGGTTCTAACTTGTACTGGGGTCAGGAAGAAGTCGATTAAGGAGTATGTGTCCTTGTGGAATCAAATTCGACTGGATTAAGGCCTATGTAGAGGGCAACATGCAACTAAGGGTTCAGAAGGTAAATGACGATTTCGAGGTGAAATTGTCACTCGAATATGCCGAAAATACATGTACTTGATGTACTCGTCATTCTCGGTCTTTTGATACCAAATTCGTCCTATTTCGACGAAGTTTTTATTCTCGAGTCCAATATTATAATATGCATCCAGATTTTTCAGAACCACAGACCCTCCTTTTGCCCTTACATAGGCAATTAATCTATCCTCATGTCAATCTGAGTCCAGATCTATATTCCTAAAGTCATTGAGATGTTGCTGCAACATCATTCTAGTGCTGAGCTCATGTCTTGACACAGGCTTCCTTACACATGATGTAACACAGAGGCCACATATTGCAGGAGCACACTGTATGCATAGACAGAACAGGAAAAGAATGGCTAAGACCATCCCAATGACCATCAGAATTTTCCATCCCCAGGCAGATATCAGCCCCCAGAACCATCCCATTAATGACCAATCTCCTTTGTCCACATGGATAGATTCGGAAATCCTATGTAGTTTGGAGATGGCCCTGTACACTGTTGGAGCATTATCTGGAATAAAAATGCAACAACTGGACTGGATCAATTTGCATACTCCACCCCGGTCCGCAAGTATTACATCCAAAGCGACTCGGTTCTGAAGGGTCATCAGTCGATCCGACTGGAGCTCAGCAGTCAGGTTACTAAGGGCACCGGCAGTTTCAATCACGGTGGATTCAACTACCCTTGTCAATTGCCTTATGTTTCTGCTGTTAACCATGGCTCCCCAGAACGGCAGAATACCCATTGCAAAGTCACCAAATTCTTGACCCGCAGTGTCTTCTTTACTCAAAACACCTCTAACTACCCTTGTCCGATGGTAATCCGCCGCTGCTGTGTAGGTGGGGGGTAACAGGAATGAAACAAAACATGAGCCCGAGAAGTCAGGGGGCAACCATGTATAGGCTCTATCGTGGCAGATGAAATAAGTACCCTTTGCGGCTAAGAAGGCAGGGGAAGTCTGAGATCCAAAAACATACGTTTCTGTGCAGACACTCTTCCCTAGCTGAGCTCTGGTATTCCTACCAATACCTTGCAGACACAGGTGACCTTGATGGGGTACGATCCAGATAGGGGACGATCTCTTGGCTTGCTGTTTCTCACTCAATGTAGCGCCATATCCGGTCACATTCCAACCTACATATGCAAGTATCTCATCATCTGGGGTATCTTCGTAAGAAGTCACTTCCTTGATCATGTCAACTATACCCTTCACTAGGGCGCTAGTCTTGAGGTTGTCTTTTACAGAACGTAGGGGTTGGATTTCTCGTGCATATATGAACATTGTCCTATATGCCCATACTGACCCATTGCGACTAAATGGCAGGACCAAATAGGGGATACCTCTGTCCGTGGTGTGGGGCATGAGACCACACACCCAACAGTTGGTTGTGTTCATTACAAGTTGGTGTTGGTGTAATAGCTGAACGAAGGAGTTATTAATGAACTCTAATCTCCTATTTGATTCGTGGTCAGGCAAAGAGTGGAAAGAATGAGAGGAAACAGTAGGGGGAGGTATGGGCGATGTAGTAGGCGTGAATGTCATATGAGAAGAGAATAAAACATAGCTTATCAAAAACACCATTACGCTAAATAGCATAAAAATACACATTATTATAAAAAAATTCTTTCTCATTGCTTTCAAAAGTCTCTGCTTAAAGTTCATTTGTTTGGCAGCTCTCTCCACATCAGGAAACTCCATCCTCTCTAAGGTGCTGCCCGCGGCGGTAGGTTGTTTCTGCTAAAGGATGCTTCCGTCAGTCTAGGGTGGCTCCCTTCGACCAACTGGAACCAGCAACCTATTGTTGTCAGCTGCACCCAAAAGTCTTTAATCAACCGCGACCCTAGCAGCGGAACCCGGATGGCGGTTCGAAAAAAAAATAAAAAAAATAAGCAAGTTACCTAGATGGGAGAATCTGCATTTTCAAAATAGCATTTTGGAAGGAAAAGCTTATTATTTTATTAGTCCACAGGTTTTCCTCTCGGATCAAAAAAATAAATCACTTTTACTTTAGTCTGTTTTTCTCGGTCGGAAATTATAGCGTCTTTTTCCGGGTGCTGTCTGGTCCGGAAATAGTAGCTCAGGTTCCACAGAGTTCAATTGTTCTGATGGCGGCGTAGTTTCTTGAAAAATGTCCTTACTGTCACAATCACGTTTAACTTCTTTGACACGTTCATCAATTGTACGCTTTGAGTCAGTGCCTCCTGTCCGGACCCATTGGTCATGTGGCAGAGGGAAAGGTATTCTCTTACAGTGGATCCCGTGGACCCAATTGGCCTTTCCCTCCACTTTAACAGTCGACCTTGTAGATAGGAGGACGAGGTGCGGTCCGGTCCATCTGGGCTGGTCGTTTCTTGTCCTCTGGAAATTCTTGACCAGAACCCAGGAGCCAGGGTCAATGGAGTGACCCGGTGTCTCGGAAACCGGAGGCAAGGTGTTGTGGACCTGTTGATATAAAACACGCAATTTAGCCGTCAATTCATACAGATAGTCGAGCAAAATGGGGTGTTGCAGCTCGCTAAACTTCGTGGGCCTAGGCACTCCCCATATGTTGGCTGGCCGACCAAAGATTATTTCATAGGGGCTGAGTTTCATTCGCGAATGCACAGTCATTCTGGTGGATAGGAGTGCTAAGGGTAGAGCGTCGGGCCATTTAAGACCCGTGCTCGCTTGGATTTTGGCCAATTTAAGTTTAAGCGTGCCATTGTAACATTCCACTAATCCAGCTGATTGGGGGTGATTTGCAGCGTGGAACTTCTGACTAATGCCTAGCCCTTCACACACTCGTTTCATCACACAACCCACAAATTCACTTCCGTTGTCCCACCAGACCATTCTAGGCATTCCGAATCTGGGGAAGAACTCTTTCACAAGGGCTTTCGCTGTGGACAAGGCAGTATTGTCCCTTAGGGGATAGGCTTCTACCCACCTTGAGAAGGCGCAAACAACCACGAGCACATATTTTAAGTTGTTGCACCTCTCCATGTGTATGAAATCTAGCTGCAAAACCTCGAACGGATACGTAGGAGGTGCGAAATGACCAGCTGGAGTTGGGGTTCCCCTACCAGGATTGTGTTTCAGACATACCATGCAATTCTTGACGACGTTCTCTGCACACTTGGGAATCCCTGAATTCTTCCACACTGGGGCCAACAACTCGCAAATCCCTTTCGCGCTGATATGGGCCATCCCATGAGCCATTGTAACCACTGCAGGCACATATGCATCGGGTAGCATCCATCTTTGTTGCTCTGTAGATTCAATCCAACAACCATTTGCATCCATTCTCCCTGTACTTTCTTTCCACATGCTTAACTCTTTCTCCGTGGCCTCAGCTTGGATGGACTTCACACTTTCTATTGTGTCTTCACATATTCCAACATCACCAGTCCATCTTTCTGGGCTCGCAACATACATTCGGCTCATCACATTCTTTGCCGTTTCTTTAGCAGTTTCATCAGCAAATGCATTTCCACGACCAACATCATCGATCACTTTCTTGTGTGCACTACATTTTACAACTGCTACTTTCAGGGGCAACGTCAGTGATTCAAGAAGCTCATTCACCAACTGACCATGCTGAATTTTAGCTCCATGCGAAGTCAGGAACCCACGCTCTCTCCATAATCGACCAAAACTATGAGCCACTCCAAAAGCATACTGACTGTCGGTATAGACAGTCACTTTCATTCCTTTCGATAACACACATGCTCTTGTTAACGCCACGAGTTCGGCGGCTTGAGCCGAACCATGTGGTATTCGCGCAGTTTCAACGATTGTGTGCAGAGTTGTGACAGCATATGCTGTAGTCACGTTACCATTTGGGAGTTTAAAGCATGACCCATCCACCCATAATGTACCATCACATTCAGCGAGAGGAGTATCGAATAGATCAACTCTCCCTTTGGTTTCTTCCTCCGTTCTGAGGAAACAATCGTGCTGTTCTGAAACATCCGATTCCTCAGCAATTGGTAACAATGTGGCTATGTTCAGAGTACTGCATCTTTTGATGTGCACATGGCTTGCTAGTAGCGTCAATTCATAACTGGACAGTCGAGCACTAGTTAAGTGCTGTGTCTTAGTCCTATTTAACAATGTGTCTACTGCATGCGGAACCATCACGATTAGTGTATTATTCATTACTAGACCTGCAGACTGTCGAATAGAAACAGCTGCTGCTGCTGTGGTCCTTAGACAACTTGGCAATGCTCGTGCTACCGGATCCAAAGTTGACGAAAAATAGGCGCATGGCCGTTGTCTATCTCCGTATAACTGAGTCAGCACAGACAATGCACAGCCCTCCTTCTCGTGGACATATAATGTGAAAGGCTTACTGTAGTTGGGGTTACCTAACACAGGGGCCGAACATAATGCTGTGCGTAATTCGAGAAAACTTTTCTGACACTCATTAGACCAAGGAATGGGATTGGGTGTATTTGTACACGTTAGTGCCAATAAGGGTTTGGCTAATAACGAAAAATTTGGAATCCACTGTCTACAGTACGATGTAATGCCCAAGAAAGCGCGTACTTCTCTCTGCGTTCTTGGCACATTTAATTTCGCTATTGCCTGAATTCTTTCTGGGGTCAGTTTCCTTCCCTCCTTCGATAAGAGATAACCTAAGTAGGTCACTTCTTGTCGGCAATATTGGAGCTTGGAAAGTGACACCTTGTGATGTAGATCACATAGATGACGCAGTAGTGCCAATGTGGCCATTTTACATATTTTCTCAGTATCCGCGGCTATGAGCAAATCGTCCACGTACTGTACGAGAGTGGCACCTTTGGGCAGAACCATTGCGTCGAGCTGACTTTTCAGAGCTTGACTGTATATTGAGGGGCTCTCACAGTAGCCTTGAGGAGCGCGTTTAAAGCGGAAACTGCGACCACCTAAACTAAAGGAAAAAATATCCCTGCTTTCCTCAGCAATCGGGATACTGAAGAAAGCATTCTTCAGGTCAATCACCGAAAACCAGGATGCGGATGCTGGAATCATAGTCAATAATGTTGTAATGTCGGGGACAACTGGGAATTGTGGCACCACTATCTTATTTACTTCCCTAAGATCAATCACGAATCTATACACAGGTGGCTGAGAAAGGTCAGTTCGTTTTAAAACAGGCAGAACAGGACTATTGCAAACATTGCCTCGTGTTTCTTCAATTACGTCTTTCTCAATTAACTCGTAAACAATCGCTAGCAAAGCTTTTTCGCCCTCATTGGATATTCTGTATTGGGGAATTCGTGGCATTTTGACATTCGGCTTCAATGTTACAACATATGGTGGAATTTCTAAAAGACCTACATCATTTGGACCAGTAGCCCAAAGAATATCCGGAAGAAGTACCAATTCTGTTGGAAGCGTATTTCTCGACAAATACATGGGAGAAACCACTTTCTTTCCCAAAGTCAGTTGTACTCCTGAGGGAGAACAGTACAAAGTCGCATACAATCTTTTTAGCAAATCTAATCCTAGCAAATTTTCACCACAACCTGTTGTCAAAATAAGGGGTGCTTCGAATTCACAAGGACCAACAGAAAGAGATAAAGGGTCAGAAATCGGATTTCTAACCGGGGCGCCAGAAAAACCTACGGAAACGTTCATTTCGCCAGACAAAGGTGCGCCAGGGAGTTTGGAGTGCATAATAGAACTCTTTGTAGCACCAGTATCCAACAGAAAAGGTTCTGACACACCCGATGTAATCACCTCAACGTAAGGTCCACTCTGATCTACTGGAACTGAAACAACTCCCTCTCTTCGTCTAAGGCTGTCCTAGCAATCGTTATTCTCCCACTGCTCATTTTCTGTGTAATACTCATCGACGTAGTATTGAGCTGTCCTGTCAGATACGTTATTTTGCTGGTCAAACCTGTTCATAGAGTTTTGTGGTGGAAGGGGACGTGCGTCCTGAGGGGTGTTTCCATGCCCTCTACCTCTAGGCGCTTGCTGACTACCACGACCTCTTACACCAGAAAATTCGTTTGTTCGTTGTGGCAGGGCAGGACAGTCATATTTGTAATGACCCTCTTGTTTGCAGTATAAACACTGGTTGGGACCTACGCGGTTTTGATTGTAATCGAATCTCTGCAAGTTCCTCTGAGGCTGCTGAAAAGTGTTCTGGTAGTGATTCGGACCATTATTATTTTTATTACCACCACCACGTGGAGGATAGGCTTGCTGTAGCAAAACCTTCGTTTTGAGTTCTCTAGTTTTCTTCTCTACTTTATCTTTCTCATCCTTGTCTCTATTCTCGTAGTACTGTGCGGTAGCTAATATCTGGGCTGAAGATGAGACTGCCCAAGAGCTTTCTGAATCTTTCAATTTTCTACACAAGTCTGGAAGCAGATTGTGCACAAATTTATCGACAAACAATCTCTGGCCACCTTCTGTGGTCATATCTTAACCGCTGTGGTCAATGAATGTTTCTTCAAATCTGGTGAAGAAATCTGACACAGTTTCTTCTTTCTTGTTGCTTGCATGCAGATAACTTATCCCAATTTACACGTATCGCAGGCATTATTGTCTTCATGTAATCTACTATCCTACCAGGTAGTTCCGCTATCAGGGGCTCAGGCTTGGCACCACCAACTTGTCGTGCGTCTGCAACAGTAATATTAGCCCACGTGTCACCTAATTCCTGGTCATGATCTTCATGACGAATTTTTCCCCATAAAGGCTGTGGAACGACGTTCCCGAATAACATATCGATATCGCTTAATTCATAATACATGATCCAGCAGTTTGCGACAATTCTTTATAGTAGCCTGCAGGATTTTTACGCGGATCTGGTAGTGTTTGTTTGAGTGCTAAAACTTCAGCTCGCTTCCATGGAACATGTACCCATACGCGGTGAAAGTGGGGCAGGACAGGTGGGACAGCTGTCGCGTCACCCTCTCTCCATTGTGGGGGAACTTCTCTCATAGGGTATTGTCGTGCCTTTTTCCTACTAGATGCACTAGATTCTGATGGTGACCCAGAACTACTTCCCTTACTTCGATGTGATAATAGCATTTCAATTGCTTCTTCTACATCGGGACCTACAATCATACCCAGACTAAACTTAAACCTTATACGACACATCTCTTGTGGGAGGCAATCCTGATCATTGTCTTCTAAATCCTCGCAAAGAAAAACACACATCTGTTCGAACACATATCTCTGTGTCGCTGTTTCCCATTGATGGAAAACTTCCATGACAGACTGTAAATCATATTTTGCAGTGTCCAAGACCCATTTCCGAGCTAAACTATTCAGGGAATCTCTCTCCTGATAATCGGGCAGTTGACTTCGCAACTGTCTTCTTCCTATGTTAGGGGTCGTAGCAGGCGACCCGAAAAGTGGTAAAAGAAGATTAGTAACAGTACTGGCCATTTTCTGCCGAAAGGAAGGTGAAACGGAAGAACAAACAGATGAAAGAACGGGGTGAGGTAAAGCGGGTGCAGAGATGGCAGAAGAGGTATGAGGAATAATAGATGTGGTACTAGGCAAAATCATAGAAGGGGCATTTGTAGAAAGTACAGTAGGCAAGATCGTAGAAAACACAGGGGCAACAGAAGTGGTCGGTGGGCCTGGAGGAGGCTGCACCGAAGAAGTAGGAGCCAGCTGAAGAACAGCTGGTGGGTGCTGTGGAAGAGCCAGAGGCGCAGCTTGTACAACTAAAGGTTGCGGGGGTGCTGTAGCATTCTGCGCATAGGGCGGTGGTGAAGTTAACAATTGCGACATTAATTGGTCTTTTTCACGCTCTTTTGCTGTCCCTTGCTGAAGAGACGGCAAAACTGGATAGCACTTATCTATTGCCATTTTACGTTGCCTGTGCAATTGTTCATTTATCTGCTCTTCCTCATTATCTTTAAACTGTACGGCAGCTTGCATTACTGAAAGTCCCTCTTCTCTCTTATTTTTCTTAGCTAATTTAATTTCTTTTTGTTTGGCTTCTTTGCGCCATATGCGGAAAGAGTCAAACATCGCCGGCCGGGCTTTCTTTTTGAAGAGTTTAACTTCAAGGTTGTCTAAGATTTCAGAATCAAAGCTACCATATTGGGGCCATTTTAAAACACCGTCTTTCCTAGTGTATTTAATCCATACCTCGTTGTAAACGATGGGGCCTACCCCATGTTTAGCGTACAGCTCGTAAGTCGGAGTTCCAACTGGAGGAACCGGACATGAGTCCTCCAATCGGGAGTCCCTATTATTACTACCAAGACAAAACACATTTCCGAGTCTAAGACTAGGCATCCTTCTTCTCTAGTCTAGTTCCAAAACTTCAAAGGAGTTATCGATTACGATATTGCTCGTGAAAACACGAGTCCTTCGGTTATGGTGCTTGCAAGAACCAATAAAAACCTTTATGTATCTCTAAGATATCACAAAGTAAGTCCAACTAAGGACTAGGAGACGCTCCACTTATACTTAACTGAAAATTATCGATGGCTTCACCAGAAGACTCGTCTCAGCGTTTCGCTCTACCGAAAATTTCAAGGGTCCAACATCAGGGCGATAGCCAGGGCAGCAGTCCTTGTAGCCGTCGAGAAGCGGGGAACCTCGCAGTAAAGACCTTCGGACCACGTCGACATGCAGGGGTCGATGAGGTGGTGGGCCCTCCTCCGGAATTTTCACACGAAGCTCCTCACGATCTTCAGGCTGATTGGTACCACTGGAATCGTCCCAACGCTGGGCGCCAAATGAGGTACTGGGTTTTTAGGAACCGGTACCGAACCGGTAACCCAGCGGTGCCAGGGGATCAACACACCAAAGACCTCGGGTTCTCCTGAGTCAGACCCACAGAAACTTCAGAGTCTTCCAGGTGAAGTCAAAGATTATTTATTGGCTGCAACCAAGGTGACAGGGTCCTAGAAGTACGATACAAGTATATTCAGGAGACTGCACACTTTCACAAAGTTAGGCTTCTCTTCTTATACACAATATTTACCCTTTGGCGAAACATTCCTTGGGTGCGTGGTATTTCATTTATGGTTACTGATTACAAAAAGAAAGCAGAGTCATGATGATATGTACATATTTCACGTCGTGCTGCCCGTAACAAATCATCCGGCAAGGCCCAACATTTCATCAGATATCGCTGGACCCCTAATAAAAATGGTCACCTCCCCACCATAAAATAAGAGAGAAAAAGGAGTGAAGAAAGATGTGAGCGAGATATGGCAGGTGTGCGTGCTGAAATGGCTCTATGGCCGGTTGGGCCTAGATATTATCTTGCTTGGCCACTGGGAGGGAACTGACCTAACGAGCTCGGCCTGGGGCAATGGTTCTAACTTGTACTGGGGTCAGGAAGAAGTCGATTAAGGAGTATGTGTCCTTGTGGAATCAAATTCGACTGGATTAAGGCCTATGTAGAGGGCAACATGCAACTAAGGGTTCAGAAGGTAAATGACGATTTCGAGGTGAAATTGTCACTCGAATATGCCGAAAATACATGTACTTGATGTACTCGTCATTCTCGGTCTTTTGATACCAAATTCGTCCTATTTCGACGAAGTTTTTATTCTCGAGTCCAATAATATAATATGCATCCAGATTTTTCAGAACCACACGCTATCCAACGCTTTCCCTACTGTTGCACCCATTGGAGTGGGAATAGTAATTTTTACCCCTACGCTATCCAACGCTTTGTGGTGACATTCCCCCAGCTTCCAATGCAATCAGAAAGAGTGTGCTCAAACATTGGCCAGTTCTTAACGCAGGGCATTTGACAATAGAACGTCCAATGTTTGCTTTTAAACAGGCCAAGAACATTAAAGACCACTTAGTAAGCGCATCTCTGCCTATACAACCCCTAAAAACTACTATAAATGATGCATGGGGTCTCCCACCGTTAACAGGCCATTCAAAATGTAGGAATTGCATTTATTGTGACTCTACCATTGAAGGAAAGTCTTTTGAATATGGCACTATTAAATTTGACCGCAGATACTTTTCCAACTGTAACTCTGCGAATTTGGTATATGCAATTCTCTGTCCCTGCATGCTTATCTATATAGGGCAGACGAGTCAAAAAGTAAAACTAAGAATCGGCCAACATCGAAGCAGGATCCGGTGCAACACAGCCAATGCACCACTTGTGGAACATTTCTATGAAAAAGGCCACAGCGAGGAAGAATTACTTTGGACAGTTGTTTCTATCATCAAACCACCTCCCAGAGGAGCGGACCTTTCCCAATTGCTCAATAAAGAGGAACTGCATTGGATTTTAAAAACTGACAGTATCAGAAAAGGCCTCAACCGCCTTGAAGACTGGACCTCCTTATTGTAATCTTTGTTATATGTCATTATGTTAATGAAAACCGTTTTTAGAAAGTCACCTGTTGCCCTTGGTGCATGCTGCACTATTAGTCTCACACAATCACAATGATCTTTTCACCACTCCAAAATGGCTGCCTCATTGCTGCACATTCTCCACCAGATACCAAGTCACAGTAAGTCCCTCATCGGTTTCCACGGACCATGTGGCTTGAAAAGCCTGTTCCTCTGGCTGACCGGAAGATCGATCCCATCGGACTGCCGTATTCGCCATAGCGCTCCGGCCATCACAAGTAAGTGACTCTCGCCCTTTGGTAATTAAGCAAGGAGCAATCTGATACACCGCATTACAGGTATCTAACTCACCTACCCCGCTCCGTTTGTTTAGATTGAGCCATCACGCTCCTTTCCTGGCAAATCCATACAAACCTGATGGAAGCCCTGGACTTGATGTGAAAGGTAAATATGTCCTACCCCCTCACTCCGGCACTCCGCCTAAGACAGACGACCGGAATCACTAACCCCACACCTTTTTTTCCTCAGAAAGCACATCTATCAGCGTTTACTCATCAGTATTCCTGAACCTACGAGGAAACCAACATGTAGGTTACTCGTTTCTTTCTCCTGCCACCGCCCGCGATTATTGTCACATCCAGAGACCTAGTCACATTATTTCTTCACGTCATTCACGACCCAGCCATGCAATCGCCTTAGACTTATTTCCATTCGATCACCAGAACGACCGCTTAGCCAGCAAGCCAATATTGTTTAAATTATTTCTACCTCACATCCCATTGATCTCAATAGAGACCTTAAACTCGTGTTTATATCACTATCCCCTTCACTCGCCGATTACCCGCTCCGTCCAACCACACGCATGCCTGAACACCTCCTAGGTCACAATCTTCACCTCTTCATTCGCCGCAATTCTCAAGTCACTCGTTTTTTTTAAAAAACTGTCTCCAACATGCCTAAACTGATATATATTTCCTGTTTTTCCTTCCCCCTTGCCTCCCATTTCCTTCATGTATAGTAATGCGATAACAGGCATTGTGTTAATAACTGTTGTACAAAACAATAATGTTGATAATTCTTGTCCTGATGATGATGTCACAAATGTAAAAAGGCATCAAAACGTCGTCGACAAAAAAAAACCCATATGCAATATGATAATGCTATGTTATTTGATGCAATGGTATGGTTATGTTTAAGAGATTGAGTCTGTAGCACTGACCACAAGTATACAGACAGATTTTCGCTTTGCCCTTTTGGCCATTTCTTTGTTGTTTTGTCTTGACTGTTGTGGGTCACGGCTGTGCCCACTTGTTATCTTTTTTGGTTCTTAAAATTCACTTTATCAACCAGAACATTTAAAATAAATGTTCTTGTCCGGCTGGACAAAAGACATAATACTTATCAGTTGTATGATTAATGATTTTTGTATGTTATCTTGTCCACATGTAGGAACCACAGCTTTCTAAAAGTGGCATTTTCTGATTAGCAATTTAAAATCCGACTTCACCATGACTTAGAATTCTAAACAGTGATTCCATAGACACCAAACATGAACTGATTACCTATTTCCATTTGGAAACTACAATTATAAGTGGTAATAAGGTAACTCCAATGTTATCCTATAGTAGAGGTAGGCTTTACAGTAATGAAAAATGAATTTAAGAGTTTTTTACTACCGTGACATGTAAAACTTCAAAGTATATATCCTACTTTTTAATGCATTGCAACCTGTCCTCTGGGCTGTCTAGGGCATAATCTAAGGGTGACATATGTATTTAAAAAGGTTTGGGCTTGGCAATAGACTTATTTTGCGAGGTCGAAATGGCAATTTAAAAACTGTACACACAGGCTACAATGGCCGGCCTAAGGCATGTTTTAAAGGTCTACTAAACTGGGTAGGACCATCAGTGCTACAGACACACTGGTAGCATTTAAATTACGAGCCCTGGGAACATGTAGACCACTTTAATAGGGACTTATAAATAAATGAAATATGCCAATTGGGTATAAGCTAATCTACCATGTTTTAAGGAGACAGCACAAGCACTTAAGCACTGGTTAGCAATGGTAAACAAAGCAGAGTCCTAAGGCCAACAACAACAAATTCAGCAAAAGAAATGGTGGAGTGAAGACAAACAGCCAGATTCATCATTGAAAAATGGGCTCGCAAAGGGCCAGATTCTCAGAATCTGGCCCTTTGCGAGCGCAATTTTTGCATTTGGGATTCATCATCCCAAATGCAAAAATCGCTAATTGCGAAATCGCATATTTGCGAGGAATTGCATTTAAGGAATCTTTATTTACCGCGAAGTCTGACTTCGTGGTAAATAGCGAAAACTTAGAAAAAGGCACTTTAGTGCATTTTTCTAAGTGGTATGTTACACACACACATGTCCCTTGGACATGTGTGTGCGCAACATCAGGCTAAATTTACATTTCAGGGGTGCTACAGGGTGTCCTTTGGACGCCCCTGGCACCCTTGAAATCGCATCCTTATTTGCGATTAGCAAATTGCTAATCGCAAATAAGGAATAACTCCCCATTCATTCCTATAAAGGCCCATAGGAATGAATGGGGAGTTATTCCTTATTTGCGATTAGCAATTTGCTAATCGCAAATAAGGAACATGTAGAAATCGCAATTATTTTTGCGATTTCTACATGAATCCCGTTTTGCGATTCTTTAATAGCGATTCCTTAATAATCGCTATTAAGGACTCGCAAAACGGGAGATTGATGAATCTAGGTGAAAATGTCTGGGGATGACCCTGCAGAAGGGGCCAAGCCCAATAGTAGTGAACAAAAAATGCACTGCCAAAAGTGGTTGATCCTCCAATGAGGTGTCAGGAGCCTATAGATAATCGTTTAGCTGAGTGACATTTTAAGAAAAATAAGAATGATACTAAAATATTTGTAGTATGTTCTAAAATTGAAGAAAATAGAAATGAAGTTTCAGAGCCCATGCAAATAGGTTGTGCCAAAGATCCACTTTCTTAAGAGAAACATGCAACAAGACATTCTTAAACATTTTATGTATTGTGATCAATCCGAAGATTTTATATAAGATTGTCAAAATAAACCCAAGATGTCTAAGAAGATTTTAAAAACCTCAAAGTTAGGAAAGATACAGCAGTCGGAAACTGAGTTTTTCAACAATGAGCAGAGCTGCCTGGTCAAGTGACAAAATTAAGCACATTTTAACTTAAATAGTGCATATTATGCAGTCCTTAGTTGCACTTATATGATATCTCCTATGTAAATGACTGCTTGATGGACAAGAAAAGATTATTTCAGGACTTTTAGATTTAGGAGCACCAGGACATTGTATGGATATAAAAGTTGCTCAGTTTTTATAAATGCAGATGATTCAGTGTTATCTTTGGGGCCTGTTTGTTATCAAACAAACATGATCCTTTTGATATATTTTGGTAGACATCATGAAAAGTGTTTTACTTGATTGATTCACCTCACTGTAAATTGAACTTAGGTATGCTGGAGCAGCGTAATTTTGGTTCCACCCTGACACGTCATAAATATGCAATATATACATGCCTTAAGTTCTATATACTTTGTCTGTTCTAACATTATTAATGTAAAGTGTTGCATTTTAATTCAATGCTGAAGTGCATTCACTATTTACCTGAAAATTCATATGCACTGTATGCCTTAACCTTATTAAAATTAAATGTAATCTTTAGAGATCAGATAAAACCATCTTCACAGTGCTATAAATGTATTTATTTCAGAAGCTAGAGAGATGCTTGTAAATGTGTGCACTAATGTTTTCATATTCAAACCTATAACGTAATTCTCAGTTACATTTATACTCATGTGTTCAAAGTTACAATACATTTTCTTAAACTGCAACACGATTTTGGTTCTGAATTTGTGTACTGGTATTTTTTCATTTATTTGTAGTTACATGAGCACAAATGACACGATTAATGCACACCATTGAATAATTCGTTAAATGTTGGCAAGAGGTGAACTATATTTCTTTCTGCATAAAATAATGCTTTTCCATTTCAGCCTGCGTGTTTTTTTCCTTGCTGGTACGTTTACGTGGGTTTGTTAGGTTGAGAATAAATGTAACTCTGTAGTAATGATAGAGAGCCTGAGAAGAGGACCTTGACAAAAGACATGGAGAACCCGAGTTTTTCTCTTTTTCTGTATTTTCTTAAACTTTTTAAGAGCCCTTTAGATTTAGTCACCCTTGATGGTTGAGACTCTAAATTATATTACTTTAGACATTACGTATGTTTAAGAGAGATGTTTCAGGAGCGAGTTGTAACAATGGAAGTGTGAATAATAATGGGGTTGTGAGTTGCAATTGCTTGTGCTTAGCTTGTAGTGTTTTACAGTGATTGTGTGCTGTTCTGCAGAGATTTGTTAAGTTGCTGTGTGAATGTGGCCCTTAATGCAGAGAAGTTGAAGCGGTTATCGGGTTCTACGAGGCCTAAGATCCTCGGTTGGTGTAAAAAAGTGTAGAATACACTACACTGTAGTTGTCAGCTTTGTTGTGGTGCTAGTCGTGCAAGTTCATCAACAGCACATTTGAGATTGGGACTTGGAGGCCGACTCACAAAGATAAACAGAGATGAAAGTCTAACTTTATGACTTTAGGTATTGACAAACGGCATTCATGGGTAACTAAAGTTAGATTTTTGTCTCAGTTTAACTTAAGTTTTGGTCTTAAGTCTAAGTGAGACCAAACTTTAAGTTAAGCTAAGACAAAAGTCTAATTTAACTACTTGTATATGCCCTTTGTGAATACCGAAAGTCGTAAAGATGGACTTTCGTCTCAGTTTACCTTGTGATCAGGCCCTTTATCTTTCCATGATTGTGAGGTGTGTTTGGTACAGTGAATCTCTGTGCACAGGGATAAACTGTATCAATCAAAGTGAGACCTTGCTGGTTGAGTTTTCATTTGAGTGTGCGTCAGGGTAGGTATGAAAGAGATACTCGGGACTGGTTCATGTGTGCAAGAATACTTTCGGTTTTTAGATCAGCAGACAAAATTAGTTCTTGAAATTGCTTTGCATTTGTTTTTGTGCATAAACTGCTGGGAGAATACATCTGTGAAAAAATGTAGAGAAGGGTGAGCCACCGCAAGGAGTGAGATTGACGTCACAGGGTGCAGCCCTGGTATTGGTCGGTTGGTGTAGAGCCCCTCTGATATTGGTTGGCTATGTCATAGAGAGTCAAGCTGGTATTGGTTGTGGACGCCCGACAGAGAACTGTTCGTGAAGAATCATTAAACAAAAATGTATTTGTGAGTTTTGTATATCTCAACTGAAAATGAACTTCTTTAAGGCACTGCAAAGTAAAATGAATGGAGATATGACTGTACGTGTTATGAAGGAAGAAGAAGCCCAGCCCGAAGGTAAATCAGGTAATTCTTTTTGAGATAAACATGGGTCTTCACACATATATATGGCCTGAACAATGGCATAAGATCACTGAGAAATAGGGTGCACTAATATTTCACCACTATGGCTCACATAATTTGAGAAACATTGAACATTTAGGGAGTACGCTGTATTAAATGAAACTGTCTCCTAGACCTGCACAATACTAAAAACTTAATGCTAGGGAACACATTGCTCACCTTAGACACAAGTAAAGATGTGAAGAGAGGCTCAAGAAGGCAATGCACACTTGTGTGGATGCTAGGTGGGACACCAAACAAAAGTCATGGAAAACTGATAAGAACAAAGGAGCTAGACTGTACCCTGCATCAACGAGTGAGGAACGTGGGAAAGGCAAATGAAAAGAAAAGAAAAAGAAGGAAGAGATAGATGACAGAGAATAGAGGTGAGGACAGTGATGGTGATCCGGATAAGGATTTCATAAATGAATTATTGTTACACTGTCCACCCCATACAATGTGACCCAAGCTGGAGGAGTGAGTAATTCAAATACCAATGGGAATTCTGATATGCCTACGGCACCAGTAGATTCAAATTCTAATTTGATGAGAGAGGGTTCATGGATGACAGCCCCTTCAAATGTGTTTGTCTTAAATAATCCCCCAAAATTGACCGTTCCTCTCACAATTGGTCCTGTAGTTCCTTTGTATAAACCTAGATCGGCATGAAGTACTACACATACTTTGGCTCTTCCTACTGAGATGGGTACTTCAAGTAACAATCCTGTGGGCTCGACAGTGAGAAAAATCCCTGTGGTACGACACAAGTGAATACTCTGCGTGCCGCAAGTTCAGAGCCTAAATTAAATCAGACAGGGTTTTCCCGGAATGGAAGGTTTCCCAAAAGACCATCACCTTTTTTATGCCCACATAAATTCACCTCCAAGTGCTATTTGCAGTACCCATAGGACAGGAATACTTTAGGGTTTGCCAAATTCTGATATGTCTTTTGGAATTCACCAGCCAATGCAAATCCTTGTACCTCTGGAAGAGAGATAATAATTAATACCCCTGCAGAGCAACCTGGTCTTAATGCCCAAGAATTAGATGATTGGTTTAAAGGTATAGACAACCAAGTGAATATCAAGGTTTGGGAACAAGTGGAAGGTCTGTTCAAACCCTGGTGAGGGAAAAGACAGTTAATATGGCTAAGTTACAGCTAAAATTGAATGAAATTATAGTTGGAAATATTGACATGTCCCAATTCGACACCTACCTGGACAATGAGCTCTTGTTCTTGTGTAAAGATATTGCCAGATGTGCCAGACAGGCTCATGAAAGGTTGGCCGAATTAGTGCACAAATATGAAATTGATTTGAATACATCCAAAGCCTAACAGCGAAGTTAAAGTTTGAGTTTTAATGACTATGTTCTCAGAAACATGAGATCCTCAGGAATGAAATTGCAGGAATTGGCTTTATCCGATAGTGGATTGAGCTGGATAGATGGGAGGGCAGGTGGGCAAAGAAAAAAGAATCAAAGAAAGTAAGGCTTAAACTGCCTACATCTGGAGCAGAGGAAGAGGAGGAGGATATACAAATACTGATAAGCAAAGTGCCTCGTGAAAGCTATGTCCAAATGCCCTGGAACAGAAGTGATAATGCGTCATTCACCAACAATTTTCTGAAATTGAGGGAAAAACCAGTGAAATGGTACAAACAGTTTGACCGGATATGTGAAAATATCAAAGGTCCTATGGATAGATTTGAATACATTGTTTGAGACTGTGGTTACAAGTGATTTGTGGGTTGAATGCAAAATAGCTGTGGACTGGCCTGAGAAGGAAACTATCAGATATCATGAGAAAATATCATCAGGAAATTACTTTTTTTAAATGAATCTCCTAAAGACATTGATTGGATAAGTTTGACAGAAAGACCCAAGAATCCAAAGAGTCAATTCACCCCTATTATGAGAGACTGCTTTCACACGTTTAAGTAGTATAGTGGGACGGAGACCGTTGAGACCAATGATATGGGACATTTTGTGGTGAGGGTTGTGCATGGATTGAGATCTGAAATTAGCATGATGATTCAGCTGCATTCAGTTTTTGGGCAGTCAATTGTCAATTAATTAAATTTTGAAGTACGCAAAAAATTGTAGTGATAAATTGGAGATGAAGCAGAAGAAATTGAAACAGAAGTTGATGGTGGCACAGATGAAAGATTCACAACAAAGTCAGAATCAGCAGTTTGTCAGGAATGTTAGTTCTATGCAGGCAGTGTATCAACAGGAAGTTCCAACAATGCAATGTGGTGGTAGATGACAACAACAGGGTAGAGGTTGTGTTGTTCCAATTGATCCGAGTACTGGGATTGATGCGGCAACTGTGAAGAAGTCGAATCCTTTTCACGTTTGCGGCAAGTTGGGGGCATTAGAGGTGGGAATGTCGTCTTGATGTTGGGAATTAGGTTCAGAATAATGGATTTATGCAACCCCAAAATAATAATCCAGTTCAAACATAGCATGCAGAGGCAAGTGACACAAAACTTTCATGTTTTCTAAGCCCAGGTAATGCAGTTTCCACAAGCCCCAATGCCTCAGCTGTATGAAAATGCTTCCAATTTAATCTGAATCAGGCCTCCAAATCAAACAAAAAACTCTTTTATGAATAAGGGAGTGTCTCAACAGTCCCCTATGAGAAAAGCAGAAGATTATAACAGATCAGACCTGTAACAATGACGGTGCCTGAAGGTAGAGGAGGTTTTCATTATTGGCTCAACCTTAGAGGTAGACCAGAGTGGCCCATTCATGGATGGGGAGGTGAATGGCCACCCTGTATCATTCTTAATTGATACTGGTGCTACCAGCACTACTATTAGAAGAACAGAGATTCCCAACCAAACCCCTCTCTGGAAAACAAAATCCAAGTTGTAGGAGTTGCCAACAAGCACTTGACTAGCCTTGTTACTTTAGCAGTACCTGTTAAAATAGGGTCTTTTGAGTAGAATCACTGATTTGTGGTGTTTGATTCAAGTCCCGTAAATTTGCTTGAATGTTATTGTTAGAACCGGGGTCTCTAGTTGGCAGGGTTTTGCACCCTAGTCCAAGTAGGAACCACTGCTTCTGACCTGGTAGCTTGGCGCAGAGCAGCAGAGGTGTAACTTCAGAGGCAATGTGTAAAGTATTTGTGCAACACACAACGGCGATGACACAGTAAAAACACTCACAAAAGGAACACCACACCAGTTTTATATAAAAATAAGAATAGCTTTATCTAAAAATTATGCGAGAACCAAAAGCAGGTAAATCCAGCTCCAGGCAAGATCAATAATAAAAAGGATTCCAGTTTCCAAGCAAGATCAATAATCAATAAGAATGAATCCAGTTCCCAGGCCTGATCAAATCACCAAAAGCTCAGGTGTGCCAAGGGCTCCTGCTGGTAATGTCTTTCTCACAGTGTCCTTGGATGGCAAAAGTTCACTTGAAGTAGGTTCTTATGGTCAAAATTCACTGGGGGAAGGTTCTTAGGCCAAAGTTCCCTTGTAGCGTAATAAGTGTGCCTCTCATAGAAATGATGCTCCCAGCGTAGGAAGTGCGGCGGCCCAGGCGTTACCTGGGGTGGTGGTTGCGGGTGCGGGTGTGAGGCTCCTCTCCCCCTGGGGCCTCGGGCTCAGCAGGCGCTGCACGGGTGGGGGTCACGGCCACACAGCGCTCCTTTAGCATAGCGCTTAACAGTGCCTCGAAGTCCGGGGCAACGACAGAGCCTCCTGCCACACAGCGCTTCGCTTCTCAGCGCTACAAAGCGCGCTCCGGTCCCAGTGGCGGTGACCTCAGGGCCAGTTTCAGTCGGCTTGCGCCAAAAGCAGAGGCAATCACAGAGCCCTTGGGAGGATCACAGGGCAAGCAGTGCTGAGGGCAGGCACAGCGTTGCAGGGCAAATCTTGAGAGTGTTGTTGCTGTTCCAAAGGGCAGTCTTTAAAACGCTGTGGTCCAAGGACAGGTAGTTTCCTTTAGCTTAAAAATGTGCAGTCCCAAAAAGGCAATCTTTAAAAGGTTGAAGACTCTTTAAAATGTTGTTCAAAGAAAAGTAGTTCCTTTGGGATGTTGTGGAGACACTCTGGTGGTGATGTTGCAGTCTCCCATGCAGGGCAGGATCAGCAGACAGTAGGGCAGCTCAGCAGGTTGTGGGGCAGCAGTTCCTTGGAGCAGTCAGCCCCCTTCCCAGTGGCAATCCTCTTGCGCAGCAGTCCTCACTCCAGCAGGGATTCTTCCAGGTCCAGCAGTGTAACAAGAATGTGAGGCCAGGACCCTCCCGTATATATTTTACAGTCCAGGGGCTAGAAAGTGGTGGAAGTCCCTGGAAGGGTCTGGGGGCAGGGGCTTCTGGAAGAGTCCAGGGAGTTCTGGTATGTTCCCCGCCTTCCCTGACCTAGCTGTCAGAGTGACGAGAGACAGGCCGTTAAGGCTACAGTGTGCAGCCCATCACAGCTCATCCCAGGGAAGAAGGTGTGAATCACCACTCCCACCTCCCAACCCAGGCAGGCTATCAGTATGCAGAGGGGAGGGGGGAGTCTGCAGAGCCTAATCTAAGTGTAGGCAGGAAAAGGTCCCCTTTATAAAAGTGGGATCCCTAGCGTAGTAATGCCCAAACCCTATATATCATTGGAAAGGGTTCCCCACCCCGAGTCCAACAAGACCAAACATGACAGACTTATTAGGTCCCTGTCAGAAGTTATCCCATAAGGGGTGGTTCCCAATGTTAGCTATGGAGGATTAAGCCTTACTGCGTTAGCAGTGGCTTGTGGCAGATATGCCAGCCTCACAAGGTTTTAGGGGAGAGCACCTGCACCTCAGCATTGTGTATCAGTGGTGAGGCGCCCAAAGTCCTAAGTCCAACAAAAGGTAAGGTAAAAATGAGAGGCTAAAGGGCAAAAAGGTAGGGGAAGACCGCCCTAAGGCTGACAGGTCCAACAGTTATCTTTTGTGCAAGATAAATTGCTCCATTTAATGGAACCTGAAGGGCATTGAGTTCCAAACTCATGATGAAGACGTTGTCTTCAAAATTATAAGTCAGAGATCAGATGTCAGGCTGTACCCATTATTGACAATCGATGATCTGCACCAAGAGCTGGGAGACAGAGTGCTACCCGACGTCTATGATTTTTCCGGAACAGACATAGGTTTTATTAAAGGTGTCTAACCTATATGAATAACAGTAAAACTTACTGCTGAGTATCCAAACATCCTGCAATATAATCGTCCCTCTGATACCATTGCTGGATTTACTCCTGTAATTGACTCAATGATTCAACAAGGCAATCTGAAAGAGATTATGGGGAGTCTGTGTACCCCACCCATTATGGACATGCAAAACCTAATGGCAAGTATCGCATAGTGCAGGACTGAGAAGGATCAATACCATTGTAGTCCCTTGTTGTCCTGTGGCACAGAATCCAGCTGTGATCTTACTTCATGTGAGGCCAAGTGGTTCACTGTTATTGACCTTTGTCAAGCATTTTTCTCCATACTGTTGCATGAGGATAGCTAGTACCTCTTTGCTTTTCAGTTTGGCAGCAATGTTTTGGCATGATACTGAGCCCCACAAGGGCATACAGAGAGTCTGCCCAGCTTAATCCAGATCCTTTCAAATGAAACTGGAGTCCTTGGTAATGCGCTATCATTGGTCCAGTGCATAGAAGACCTGTTGGTAGCATCAAATACACCGGAGGCTTGTAGACAAGATACGATTGCCCTGCTGTACCACTTAGCTGAGAATCGACATACAGTATCTCTGACCAAGTTGCAGTACTGTAAGAGAGAAGTTATGTGCCTCAACATCACATTGAGAAAGGGGAGAGGAAGGTGTCACAAGCGAGGATCTCAGCGATTTTGCAAATGAATCCTCCCAACTACTCAGAAAGAAGTCAGGATGTTCTTGCAAATGGTGGACTACTGTCAACAGTGAATTCCCAACTTCTCCCTACTGGCCAAGACTTTGCAGAGGCTGACACACAAGAACATGTCACATCTTGTACCATGGGATGACATTTGCATGCATGCCTTCTCAGAGCTGAGAGAAAGTCTCTGTCGTGCCACAGCACTGGGAAAGCCTGATTACAATAAGTGTTTCACTTTGGTTTGCAGTGAGAAGGAGTACTGCACTCTCTCAGAGCTTACCCAGATGCACAGGAATGCTCGCAGAACCGTTGCTTATTTTTCAGGTACACTTGACCCAGTGGCTGCTGCTTTGCCTGGCTGTCTCAAAGCTGTGGCCACAACAGGTATCAGCAATGAGCAGTGCAAAAGCATTGTTATGCATCATCCTTTGAATGTTTTTGTCTTCCATTCTGTGGAAATATGTTTGAGCCACATCAGAACTCAACATCTCACTAATAGCCATTTGACTAAGTATGAACAAGTCACACTTGCTGCTAGTAATACCACTCTCAAAAGATGTACCTTCTTCAATCCTGCTAATTTGTTGCCCCTTCCAGGAAATTGTGTTATTGAAGGAGACATTGAGCATGACTTTCTTGATATTATTTAACTGTGCACCAAGTCAAGACCTGACATACAAAATGTGACAATATCTGAATCAGATTATGTAATGTTTGTTGATGGCTCCTGTATTTGAGACCATGAAAGAAGCCTGAGAGCTGTCTACACAGTTTGTAGTATCCCAGGTGTGGTTGAAGTCTACTGGCTTCAAGGAGTGTTTTCTGCACAAGTGACCAAATTGATTTCTTTTACTAGCACATGCTGTGTTTCAGACTAGCTGAAAATTACCATTTCCACTGATAGTCAATATGACTTTGGTGTCGTCCATGACTTTGGATAGTTATGGCAACAACTGGGATTTATGATCTCTTCAGGGTTGCCGATAAGGAATGGCGAAAGTGTGCATAGCTTAGTAAAGGCACTGCAGTGACCTGCCCAAATCAACAGGTATGCTGATGATATCGCCAGATATTGTGCATTAAATGGTTGAACTTACACAAGGCAACAAATGAGACCAATAACAACCTTTTGCTAACCACAGCTGATACATGGGAGGAAGTTGAGACACTCCAGGAGGAAGTGTCAGAAGCAGAACAGCAAGTCTGTGTTAGAGCAGGATGTGTCAAGAGAGACGAGGGTGACCTTTGGGTTTCAGAAGATGGAAGACCTATGTTGCCAAACAGCTTGTTACCCCAAATTGTGAGACACTATCATGGACCTGCTCATGGAGGTAGAGGTGCTATCGCACATTTGTTTTGGCAGGCATGGTTTAATCTAAGGTTCAGACTGATGGCTGAAGGGTTGTGTGCACAGGTGTGTTGTGTCAGCAGATGAATGTAGGAAGAAGAACTGCAGTAACACTGAGTCACATAGGTAAATCAGGTGGTCCCTTTAAAAGGATGTAATTGCACGTCTTCGAGATACCAGTGTGCAATGGGCTGAGATGTGTCTTGGGGACTGCATGCATCTTCTTGCTTTGGATTGAAGTTTCCGCGACCAGGAGAAATTACAGTTGCACAATAGCTAAGTTATTGAGGGTGTTAATTCTGAGATTCTGGTTCCCGACTTCTCTGGAATCAGACCGAGTAACTCATTTTAATAATGAGATACTGAAGATGGTGTGTGTAGCATTGAAAGTGGAGCAGAGGCTGCAGATATTGTGGAACAAGTTAATGGGACAGTGAAATCCAGACTTGCTAATGTGTATGCCCCAACATCTCTGAGGTGGCCTGATGTGATACCCCTTGTATTGATGAGCCTTCGCAGTATCCCTGATAGGACAGGATTATCTCCTCATTAAATATTCATGGGTAGAGCCATGAGATTGCCAGCTGAGCCTGCAAATGCGTTTGTTACCATTACAGATTACATGGTTCTTGATTACTACAAAGGACTGGCTGATGAGAGGCTACAGCCTCACCTCAACAGCAGCAGGGCCATTACCTCAGTCCTGCGACTGGGTTATGGTGAAGAAGGACATGCGCAAAATGTGCTTGACGCCTCAGTGGTGAGAACCTTACCAAGTCTCCTTGGTCACTACAGTTGTGAAGTTTGGAGATGTCCCCAACTGGGTGCATGCTGCACATGCCAATATAGTTCCCTGTCCCTTTGATGATGTAACAGAACCTCTTCCTGAAGTCCCAATGGTAACAGTGAGACAAAGGGAGCAGGTCAGTAAAGCTGTTGGGGACCAGCAAGAGTCTCGGACAAAAAATGATAGGCCTGAGGGGGTCTGAATGAGTTAAGAGCTGAAGTCAGAACAAGAGGGTCCCATCCTTTAGTGTTGACTGCACCAGAATCAGACCCTGGTGAAGGACCTCGTGCTGCAGCAACGGGAATAGTGCCTGGAGACCAGTGGCCAAGAAGACAGGAAGGAAGGGTTACTTCCTCAGAACGGTGATGGATATCCTGACCGCCGAAATATAAATCCCATTATTTTTTAGGAGATTTATATTTCAGTAGACGGGATATCTGTCACCATTGTGACAGAGTAACCTGTCCGCCAAGATCTAAATCAGGTACAGAGTTTTCTCAAAGTAAGTGTGCTACACACTATTCCAGAAGATACTGAGGAATCTGGCTCAGTTGTAGTGATGATGAAGGGCCAGTAGTAAGGAGATCAAAGAGAGCAAGAGTATCCTGTCGGAGGTACTCCTCACCTTAATAGATATGCCTTGCTACCAATGACTCAGAGAGAGAATTTTAACATTTTGTTATAAGAATTATAAAACAAAGTGTGCGAAGATATACGATGGTATAGGCATCGAGCAAGTGCGCACGAGAGCAGCTGGGGCAGGCAAAATAGTGAACATAAGTTGAGACGCAAGCGAAGGCAATCACAACAAAAACATGAGAGGGAAGTTCCCATAACTCTAAAGGACTGAGGTGTTCAAAGACATTTTAACAATTGCCCACAGAAACGTCGTAGGGTATCAAATCATTTTCTTTATTTTCATATATTTCTTACTAAAAAAGCATTAATATTTTTTTTTTTTCATTTCTTCAAATAGAATTTTTTCCAAAGTCAATAGGGTACATAACAGTATTAGCCCAGCACAAAAAGCAATAAAACATTATATACAAAGACCCACTCATACTTTCAGGCACACACACATACAGCCATCATCATATATATCAAAACAGAAAACTGTGAACACATTAAAGACCAACAAACAGGAGAAAAGCGCCGACGCGCATTTCGGAAAAAGTGCCAGTATTAAGAATTCCTTCATCAGGGCGCAGGTGAAGGTAGGTTACATTTTCATTTCAATTTTGCTGGGCAATAGACTGCAAGGCGTAGCGTTTCTTTTAAAGGAACCCACGTACAGATTCAATGGGCGAGCTGGAATAGAAAGTCTCTAGGTGCATGTAGATATACCAGTAAACCGAATGCTCCAAGATTTCAGAAGGAGCATGTATAAATCCAGGTACAACCAGTCGATAGTAAAAGGCCCCCGAAAGGGATCACATGGGGTATTACCATCCGTGCTTACAGGATTTTCGAGCAAGTTGAAATAATTCCCGTGTGATGTTTAAACATGAAATACAGCTACAGATGGGCCGATTTAGCAGAGTAAACAGTCTTCTGTTCTGACACGCTTTTTGCGAACTGTCAGGAGGAATATCCAAACTGATACGGGTGGACTGATATAGGAAAATAGACAATCTCCTGCTCTGGCACGCTATTTAAGAGTTGTCGAGCGGGATATCCAAATGATATACTGCCTTCTTCGTCCGGGAGACGCAAGCGAAGGTCCATAAGGAGAGTGATGAGGTCTTAAGAAGCTGCCTCTCCCTGCTGCGGACTGGTTAGCCAGATCTGACACCAGAGGGTGGCGGCGCTTAAGCCCAATGGAGCGCATCGCCCTGGAATGGCCTGAAACGAATCCGGGGGCAATTAAAGGCAAGATCGGAGGACAGTGTGCGAGGCCCTCCCCCCCCCATGAGAGAGCCATATTGCTGAGAAATGTGGCTGAGATGGCAAGTAAGTGCAGAGTACACAGATTACAGCAGCAGCGGCAGCAGCAGCACTGACCTGGATCCTTTAAGTGGGGATCTAATGGTAGAGACCAGATTTTGTGTAGGCCTACGCTCCGAGCACAGTACCGAAGTTCCTGGGCCGACTGGGGGCAACTGTGTTCTTCATGGGGGTGAGACCAACCCGGGCAGGCTACTTGGAGGAAAGTGAGCCCCATGGGCATGAAACTGATCGCCATTAGGCTCCTTGGACACTCTGCGCAAGGTGCGAATCCCTGCTACTTCCTAGGATTGAGGCAATATCCGACTGGCCTGCTGATCCGGGGATACTGGATCACTGAAGGGGCAAGACCTCGTCAAGTGGAGACATCTGACACAATAATTTTCTAATAATGCCACCATGAGTGGGCCCCTTTCCAAAGCTCTCCTTCTCCCCTTGTTGGAGAGGGATCCAGCATTTTGGCCCTGGAGTCTCAGAGAACCCTCAGAGAGAGTCCACAGCAACAAGGGAGTCTCACACAGCGTAGCGCTCGATGGAACTTTTGGACTATGCCTCCCTAAGCGGAAACTAACCTTTCTGTATGTACTGCGGTGCCCGAGCAACCTTTGGCCGATGACAGGTGGAGCTGTCCCACGCAGCTATAGAGGAGTTTGGCGCTGGTTCACCCCTCGACCGTCACCAACTCAGCCGGAAATCGGACACGTTTTTCCTCGTCTCCCCATTGTGCCTCCTACACCCCCCCTCCTCTTCACTCCATTATTCCCCATCTACCTCCCCTATTCCTTCCCTCTCTCCCCTAATCTTCTCTCCCCTTGTCAATAAATAAATAAACAAAGAATTTGAATCCGACAGAGCTTCCTTGAACTAAACTTTGTGGCTGAACTGAGTTTTGAAATTGTATTGACACTTAATTGACACTTATCAGACTGAAACTCCTTATTCTGGAAGTGATCTTTAGGGAATCTAAACCATGAATTGATTAGAGACATATCGATATATTTTGTAGGGAAGAAAGAAGCCTGAGTCTGCTGAAGGAGTGTAAGGGTGCCATTTAGAAGAACATGGAGTTGGGCTAAGGAAGACTCACACAGACCTAGTAAATACAATAATCACATTTCATTGCATGGACATTGTTTTGCTTCTTGCACAGGTGGAAATCATGGAGGAGACTTTTTCTGTTGCTGCATTTGACCTAAATGGTCGGGGTTTAGAAAACTTACGGAACCTAGTAACAGTAGTGGAAGATGTAGATGCATATGGACAGGAGTGTTAATTGTAAACTATAGTAATAATTGGTTTGCTTTTAGGATTAAGCTTACCTATACATTCTAGTACAGGAGAGATTATGTTCACAATTCCTCCTAAATCACCATTTCCTACTGAAAATAGTTTGCCTTCATTTGATGAAAAATACTTACATATAGATATATCTTGAGGAGATTACTCGCTGAATGTTTATTCTAAACTACTATCTGAGAATGTGGATAATATTGGATGCTAGGGATTGCTATGTGTGGATGTAATTACCTACCTCCACTGTAAAGGACATCATGTATCACCATATTCCTCTAATTTATGGTGTTTTGTGTAGTCTGTTGATGAGTCTTTTCTATGGAAAGGGACATTTCCAATATTACTCAAACTATGACTTAGTTTTCTCAGAAATTCCTGTGCTGAAAAATTTGAAACATCAACCTGATGCAGAAACACTAGAAATAGTGGGGCACTTCTTTAAACCACTGCTTATGCTCATAGACCCAACTATATATTGACAGATGTTGAGAAGAAATATATAGATTCGGTTGAAGATAGGAGAAGAAATATAATGGCCAGTGCAGCAAATCATACAAGTGCACCAAACTTGTCAAAGGAGGAGCATGAGTAAAGGTATCAGGAAACTTAGCAGCTTTAACACTAGATTGGCAACATAATGGAGAATTGCGTGTATATACTAGAAAATCCAAATTAGATACACATTTTGTGTGAAGTTGACTGTGATTACACTATTGAAACCCTTGGAAATGGGGGATTGTATTTAAGTGGAGAAGATCTTGTTATTCCTTGAGTTTACTATGTCTGTGGGAAAATTCTTATTACAGGTTACCCAGTATATGGTATGGATCATGTTATATGGAATAGTTTTTCTGAAAATGTATCATGTGGGACATCTTGATGGCTCAAGAGAGGAAGAACATGTTAGAACCAAAAGAGGTGCCAGTGCTAGTGAAATTGTTGGAGACATCTTTGATGCATTTATTCCATCTGTAGGAGTGATACTGAATTCTCACATGGTTAGAAAGCTGTCTACGGTCGGTGGTAAGCTGTCTACAAATACAGCTGGAGAATGTTTGCTTGTAGATACTGAGATGGTAGTTATTAGATCTATGGTTTTACAAAACAGACTTACATTAGACCTTCTCCTTACAAAAGAGGTTGGAGTCTGCAGGATGTTTAAAGTTCAGCAGTTCTGTACTAACATCCCTGATAAGAGTAAGGACTTGAAGAAATACATTTAGAGCATTATTGATCTGAAGAAATATGTGAAAGGATTGGAAGCAACATGTGGAAGGGAAGCAATAGGGAATGGATATTCTGCTATAGGTAGATGATTTGGGAACTTAGGGAGTGGAATTGTTGGAAGCATCTTGAGACCCCTATTGATAATTGCTCTTTGTGGATTATTCCTTTTTGCAATTTATAAGGGATATAAACATGCACAAATGAAGAAGGGAACAAAGAGAAAAAGTGCATACATAGAACTAGAAGACAGACAGAGCAGATACTATGATGACATGAAGATTCTGGAATCGTCCAGATGAGCATTTATGAAGAAGCCTATGAGGTTTAACTAGGGATGGGAGGAACTCACAGAGTTTTACTACGCAGAATTCCACGGAGTTGCATAAAAACTCCATGAGATTCAGAGGAGTTCCACCCATCCCTAAATCTGAGCAACATTGTATATTTTAAGTGTCCCATGCCAATTTGTAGCTCTCGCTGCATACCATGAACATGACACATCCAGCAGAGTTGTTCTCCTTTTTACAGATCTAAAATACATGTCAGATTTGAGAGGAGGCAGGAGGGTAACCGGGTGGGCACCGCCGATGTGCATTGATCAGCAGGACTCCAGTAATAGGATTTGCGTGGGTCAGCTGACGACATAGCAGAGCAGTGTGAAAGTTGGCAGCAGGAGCTCTGCATGTTACTAACTTTCACGAGCTTTCAAGCCCATTAAATACACCAATTAAAAACAGGAAGCCTCATTAGGATGTTGAGTTCCCCATAAGTATCTATTTCATCATTAGAGTAGAATCTGACAACCATTAAAGAGTTTTATTGGCCCTTCTTTGGCCACAGCTGTGGATAACCTAAACATAAATATTTAAATGAACTGGCATGGGAACTTTGTAAAACACAATTCATTCTTACTTTGGTCAAATATATAACTGCCCCTTTGTGGAGTGGATTGCTGAGGATAATTGTAAATGTGGGTGATATTCACAGCCTATAAATATTTGTTCTGGGAACATGCAGAATGCTAAGTCCGCGAATTACTTTTTACAGGGTTACTTTTAACCCTAGGAACACAAACGCAAAGCTGCTGGTCCGTGCATACAAACCCTTCCGCCACTTGTGGCCAGCAATCATTCAGAAAGTGAATGCGCTCGCGGCCATGTGTACCTCTCTCTAGGGATGCTCATGCACTCATGTGACCCTCCACAGCCTCGAGGACACGCTGCATTAATGTCTATCTTTTGGACTTGAAAAAGTCACTACCACTTCCCCATATCAATCTTTTAAACCACAAGTTTAATTATTTAAATGCAAGTATGCAGGGCTTGTGCTGTCCATTGTGGCAACAAACTTTGCCCCGAAAGAGGAAGATGTGTCAGCTGTCTTTTCTTATGCTCCTGTGTATGCCTCGGCCGGTGGCCACTTACGTCGCCAGCAGTCACTCTCTCCATCAGCGTTTTTCCTTTCAGGCCACACCGCTTTCTCTAGTCCTTCCTTCCTGTCGGCGCTAGCGTCTCCTTCCTGGTGTTTCCTCTTGTGTTAGTCGAGTCCTGTATCACTTTCTCTTGCTCTTGATTCAGGTCACATTGGGACTCAGGAGTTGGAAATGCAGTCCTGATTGATTCTGTCAGCGGAGGGGAGTGGCAGAATTTATTAGTAATTACGCTTTACAAAAGTAACGCAGAATAAATAAATTCCTCCAATTCTGCCAGCAGAATTCAAAATTCCACCCCTAGATTTCACTGGTCCACCTGATAAGAGATCTATAACTTGATGTGATGGCTTGATTCGTCATCAGAAGGGGGATCAGAGCAGCGTTCTTTTGGTTGCACCCTTAGAAGTCAAAAATGCACAATACGTATGTGCACTTAGCACTACCTACTTTGTGTGTCTTAACTTTATTAATGTAAAGTGTTGCATTCACTGTAGAACTAAAAAATAATATACACTCTGTGCCTTAACCTTATTTAAATGTAATAGAGTCTTTATAGATTGGATAGAACCATCTTCACACTATTAAAATGCATTTACTTCAGTAACGAGAAACATTTATGTAATCGTGTCCACCTATGTTTCCATATTGAAATTTATAATGTCATTCTCAGTCACATTTATACTCATGTATTCAAGTTACATTATGTTTTCTTAAACTGCAACATGAATCTAGTTCTGAATTTGTGTACTAACATTTTTTCATTTATTTGTAGTTATATGTGCACAAATGACATGTATTAATGTGCACAATTGAATATTTCTTTCTGCATAAAATACTGCTTTTCCATTTCTGCTTTCCTGTTTTTTTTTGTTGCAGATCATACCATTGTTACCACTTCTTTATCCTCACTTTGATTGGGTAACTAAAACAATGCAAACTAAATCTTAAATATTGTACCAATCATTGTTTATCCAATAAAGAACTGCCTTGTAATCAACTCTCTAAGGCACCAGCAGGTATAACATCTCTCAGTTGCGTATCCTCGTTAACAAAATTCATTATTTGGTCAGAGGCAGAATGGGTAATGAGTGAAAACCAACCTCCAAACTAAGTCTGAGTACCAAGTCATTACTGAATTTGAGTACTAAGTAATGCATTTTTGACAGATCACTTTTGGACTTCAAGAATAAACCTTTGCTAAGGAGATGAACCTGAAGAAACTGAGGAGAGACTATCCCTTAGCTGAAATGCTGCTTGGGGGGATTGGCCTGCAGTGGTTGGCTGACTGCCAAAGAAAGGAGAAAGATCTTTGTGTACACTTTATTCAACTTGTGAAGGATCTTCAAGGGCTTGAGAGAAGAGCTTGCCTCCTGCTGAAGTTTCAGGGACAACAGACTTCAACCCCCAGGTCCCCAAGAGCTCTTTGGAAGTGTCTGCTGCTGTTTTGGGCATTCTGAGGGACTGCGTGTCGCAAGGAGCTGGAAGCGCGACTCAAGAGGAAGAAACGTGTCGCAAGGAGCAGCCGCTGCCATCACATCTCTGAACAAGGGTGTCACCACTGTAGCTGACGCATTGCACTGCATCGAGAGAAGTGTCTCGCACCGAAGAAGAAGCATGTCGCAGCCACTGCCGTCGCATCTCTGAACAAGGGTGTCGCCGCTGTAGCTGACGCATTGCACCGCATCGAGAGAAGCGTCTTGCACCGAAGAAGAAGTGTGTCTCCGTCGCAGCCGCTGCCGTTGCATATCTGAACAAGGATGTCGCTGCTGTAGCTGACGCATTGTACCGTATCGAGAAAAGCAGCTCGCATCCACGGAGAAGCGTGCTGCCGTCGGAGCTGCTGTCCTCGCATCTCTGAACAAGGGTGTTGCCACTGCAGCTGTCGCATCGAGCGGAAGCGTCTCGCATCGAGGAAGAAGAGTGTCGCCGCCAAAGCTGTTGTCGTCGCACCTCTGAACAAGGGTGTCGCCGTTGCAGCTGACGCATCGAGTCGAGACTTCTGGCAACATCGGAGAAGCATGCCGCATCAGGAAGAACTTGACGTCTTTATTTCTTTGTACCGATTTTGCTGCATTTCCATCTTTGCAACACTTTCGTTGCCCTGCGTGTCACATCTTAAGGTACATTGACTCAAAGTGTTGCATTTTAAGAACTAAAGAGAACTAAGCTAAAACTACCATTTTAAGTACAGTATTGTGGATTTTTGTCATTTGCGGTCTTGTGATAAGTCTATATAAAGAATACTTTTTTTAATATAAAACTTGTGTGGTGTCCATCTGTAGTGTTGTCACTTGATTACTGTATGTGTTCACAAATGTTTTACACACGGCCTCTGAGATAAGCCTGTCTTCTCGTGCCAAGCTACCATGGGGGTGAGCAGGAGTTACTTTAGGAGTGCACCCCCTTACCCTGACTAGAGGCAAAGGTCCCTATTTGTCACAAGTACCTACCTGTGCCAACTAGAGACCCCCAAATCTAACAGTAATGAGTGAAAAACCAACCTCCAAACTAAGTCTGAGTACCAAGTCATTACTGAATTTGAGTACCAAGTCATGTTTTTCTGACAGAAAATTGTTCAAACAGTTTGGCAGGTGAGTCAAGGTAGAGCAACTGTGTGTAATCCAGTCTGAGTTATATTAGTGCCTTGAGAAGTGGCTGATGGAGTAAGGATCCAGAAACAGAAGGGTTTGATTCAGGATCTTCATATAAAAAAAACAACAGCTAGTGAACAAAGTGACTTTGAAGTCAAGAGAAAGAGGGAAATCCAGCGGATACTTAAGTTCCTTATGACGTGAGCAGGGACAGTACATGGGGCCCATGATTTTAGGCTGGCAGATGTTATTCCACTGTTCCAGTTCTGAAGGTGTAAGTAATACCTCTGTTTTTGAGGGGGCCACGTTTTAAAAAGTTAGCAGATATCCACTACTGCTTGATTGACTGGCAGTTACTCAGCTTAGCTTGACTATCATGGAGAGATGGCAGCTTTTGAGAGCAGGTGTTGGTAAAGATAATCTGTGTTCTACAATGTTGAATTAGAAACTCAGCAAAAGGCTAAGCACCACAGTCATATAATGTATTTCTAATAAGTATACTTGAATCTAGTTTCTTGAAATCTGTTATCAAACTTTAATTAAAATAAATCTTTATTAATATGCCTTTGACAAATTATTCATTATTGATCATTCACTTTTGTTTCTTCATCTAACACAGGATTCATGATTTAATTCTCATTAAATCCTCAGATTATATTTCCCATTAAACACAGCCCCCATGTATTTCAAGTCTCAGCAGTTCATTCGGTATTGGGCTTTTTATGATAGCATGTCCCAATAATTACTTCCCCCTGACAACATTCCTCCTCTCCCTTTGAGACACCAGTCAGCTGTGTATCTACCACAAACTGTCCTCTTTTAAGCAAACCTTCTATTTAAGGCCCTCTTTCAGGGGTCAGATAGATATTAGGCGAATCTGTGCATCTTTGATGCACATGTAGAATTGAGTGATCTGTTGATGGGCTAGTTTTGCCAGTTAGTGTATGTACAGGTTAAACAGCAGTAGGAAAGTCTAGGTCATTGTCAGTTGCTGCATTTTAAAAGGGAAACAGATGCAGATTGCACACCATCAGTCAGAAAGGAATGAATCCACTAAAGTACTAGACCATAAAATCCCTCTTATTTTGAGGTTTAATGAGTATTGTCAGAGCCCCTTTCAGATGGCCACTGGTTTAATCAGTGGGGGTTATGGCCCTTTACTTCTGCTGTTTTTAAGTGCGACCTACTATGGATTATGAGTAACCAGGCCAAGTCCTAGGCTTTCAAGCACTTCAATCTCGGTGGGAGCTTGAGTAGGGCAGTCCAAAGTTCTTTGAGGGGGAGGTTGGTGTGAGGCATACACAGGTTCAAGACTCGTAAGACAAACAGTAACCTAAATAGGGTGATTGTCCAGAAGTACGCTTTTATGAAAAAAGTAGTATTTTAATGAAAGCACGCAAATCATATAAGCAAACACTAAATATTATCCACTATCTCTTAAGGTCGGTGTGCTAGTGTAGCTTTGGGTGGTATCCCTGAGTCCCTCCAGCCCTTTCTAGTGAGGCTAGTTATTCCCTTTTCAATACTAGAGGGGACTTCCAGATGCGGCCCACACTGGTCCCTATGCAACAATGTCTAATTTTGGCCTTAAGAGTCAACTTCAGCAGCACTAAGCACTACATTTCTGTGAGTGCCCAACTGAACCGACTGCCTCGATCAGTCTTTACCAACCAAATGGCAACTGGTAACAGTGGGAGGACCATGAAGTGTCTCTGCAGACTCAGGTCTCCTGATGCTGAAGGTCCATAACCTTTCACCGTCTTTCTCCAATAACAGGTAGGGCCACCTCAGTTTCCAGATTGCCCTAATTGGTGTCAGACATCCTTCTCTGTGACTTCTTACAATCAGTAAGTCTTCCTCACAGCAGCCTGGGCATGATGAACCAGGGTAGCCCTGCCTCTGTGGTTGCCCCTACTTCAGGGTCGCCCCCACCTGGTATAAAGGGGTCACTGACTGGCTCTGCACATGGGAAAATGCCCTTACTTCATGGTGGGCCCTTTCTGGCACACAGGGATTACCTACATCTTCCACGCAGTGGTCCCAACCGGAACTGTGTCTAAAATACATGCTGTCTGCAGTATTATTGAATGGTGCCTAGATCAGGTGTTTCACAATGCACTCACCTGGATCCCCTCAAAAGGATACCTGCTGGGCCTTGCCCCCACCTGCTTTGTATCTCTACTCCTCACAGGATCCACTGGTCTTGGCAGACAGGCAGAAGGACAGTGCATAATCACAGGCTGTGCACAAGCTGAATGCTTTTGGTGCTACTAACTGTGCAGCTCAACTCAATGCCACGTGGCTGTGGGCCCTTGCTGACCGCTGCCTCTGGCCTACACTGCGGACAGCAGGGCTCACAATTCAGATCGAGTCATGATTGCAAATTGCGCAGTCCAGTAGGCAACAGACATTGCTCCCAGTGCGGCCTGCCCGGACCACGCATCATCGCAGGCTGCGCACACACTGAGTGCTTCATGTGCCACTAACTCAGTGCACCACAAGTCATCGCCACATAGCCTTATTAAGGCAGAATTCATTAGACGAAAGACATTGCTACCAGTGCGGCCTGCACCGGACCACGCATCATCGCAGGCTGCACACACGCTGAGTGCTTCAGGTGCCACTAACTCTGTGCAGCTCAAGTGAACGCCACGCCACTGAGATTTTTGGCCCTTGCTGACCGCTGCCTCTGGCCTACACTGCGGTCAGCAGGGCTGACAATTCAGATAGAGTCGCGATTGCAGATGACACAGTCCAGTGGGCAACAGACATTGCTACCTGTGCAGCTCGCCCTGCCCATGCATCATCACTGCCTGTACATACCCTGAGTGCTTCAGGTGCCACTAACTCTGTGCAGTACAAGTCAATACCACATGGCTGTGGTCCCTTCCTGACCACTGCCTCCGGCCTACACTGCAGTCAGCAGGGTTCACAATTCAAGATTAGTACCAATGCAAATTGTGTAAGAGACTATAATCGGTTAAGAAGACCAAATGCTCCCAATCTGGGCAGCTCAAGTTGACGCCACGTGGCTGTGGGCCTTTGCTGACCGCTACCCCTGGCCTACACTTCAGTCAGCAGGGCTCACAATTCAAATTCAGTCTTGATTCACTAATTTTAGAGTCCAGTAGGCTACTAACGATAATGTCCCTGAAACCTACATATTTCGACAATGTAGTCCCTACATATTTAATCTTTTGTTCCATACGCCTACACTGCGGTCAGTAGAGTTCACAATTTGAATTCAGTCTTGAATCATTATTTGCAGAGAGAATTGTACTCTATTTCCTCAGATTTTGTCAAGAGGAAATGACAAAAAGCATTCCTCAATGTCTGTGCTGACTACTGCCTTCGATCTACATTGCGGACAGCAGGGCTCACAATTCAGATCGAGTCGCGATTGCAGATGATGCAGTCCAGAAGGCAACAGACATTGCTACCAGTGCGGCCCTCCGGGACCACGCATCATCGCTGGCTGTGCACACGCTAAATGCTTCTGATGCCCCTACCTCAGTGCACCACAACTCATGGACCCTTTATGATAGAATCTTTTGTGTATGCTTTCAGATCTGCTGCCCTTACCTCAGTGCACCACAAGTCATAGACCCTTTACGATAGAATCTTTTGTGTGCTATTTTACATCTGGTGCCCCTACCTTAGTGCAACACAAGTCATAGACCCTTTATGATTGAATCTTGGTGTGTGATCTGATAATTACTGTTGTACTTGTTGCCGGCACCAACCATTCCCTGAGGGCCGGCTTACACTCACCCACATGCATCCAGCACAGACGTCACTGTAAATGTGGCCCTGGTAATAAAAAAGGACAGAACGTGCCCGTACCCAGTTCCACTATCTATCTAACTGTGTCCGTGTGTTCATTATGTATGCATGATGCCCCTGGGCCCTACCACATTACATTGTGCTGTGGACAGCGCACACAGCCTTGTTACCTCTGGTAGTGGGGAAGACTTTGGTTATGTAATTTTTTCTGGGTCATTGTATAAGTTCATAGGTAGAGACTGCATCATTGGAGTACTGCAAGGAGAGTGTATAGTGAATTTATAAGTGCTTGAGGATTGGCGGAGTGCTTGGATAAGTACATATGTTGGCAGAGCCTAACCCCCAAGCACAAGCTCGGCTTTAATTGGCTGCCCTCCATGTGCCAAAAACTGAAATTTGGGCTTTACATCGCCCTGTATTGCTACAGCTGCAAGACTCCATTGAATGTGCAATAAACATTCATATCCACACAGATATGTCATATCCACAATCTTTCATGTCTGGAAGTATGGATGAATGTAGGGTCAGTGATTCCCCCACCTTCCATGTTGGACATGTTGTGGCACTTGGCTCAAGAGGTGATACATTGGCGCTTGCGGCCCGGATAGCTACAACACTACAACAGAGACACCCGCATCAGTTGATTCCTCATACAGTCCAGGACGGAACCACACCCAGAGCCATTGTTCACAGCCTCACGCAGGACTGACATACACCAGGCCAGCCCACTCCGCTTACGCTTACAGGGAGGCACAACAACGCTACATGTCCCAGGTCTTCCCTGTAGTGATCTGCTGATCACTGGTCTAGTTGTCAGCATGCCACAAGCCACTCCCTCATGGCTGGTTTACACCCACACCACACCCATGCAGCACAGGCGTCACAGGACATGTGACCCTGCCAATAAAAATGGATGGGCGCATGTGCTGGAGGCCATTTCCATACTCTCCCATGACTTGAAGTACACAGAGTTGGTGGCAGCCGAGGTACTTTGTCCAACACGGGCTCCCGCCACTTGGGGATGACTTGAGTTCCACTGAGTTAGTACCACCAGAGCTGAGCGGGTGTGCAGCCTGCGATGATGGGTAGGTCTCGATACACACTCTTGGTAATCAAGACCCGATTTGAATTGTGAGCTTAGTGGGACTGCGTGTATGTATGCCACACAAAGATCACTCCTCTGCGAGGTGCTTTGATATGTTGTCGGTCATTGCGATATCAAGACCCACAATGAAATGTGCAACCTTTTGGCTGCCAAGGACATAGACCCCGGCCTTGGAGCTCACTTCAGCACATGGTGGGCTCTCTTGGACACACGCCGGTGGCGGAAGGTGAGCAGAGAGGCTTGTTTGCGCAGCGGCGGGCAGTCACTTCTGGGCGGTGGGAGTGGATGGGATACAGCAGCCTGGGTGCACAGGGGTGGACAGACACCTCTGGGTGGCGGGAGTGGATGCGGTGCAGCATTCTGGGTGCACACAGGCAGGACAGCGATGAAGGCGTGTGCAGTTGTATGTACTCTGCCATTACTGATTCTATACTATGTTTCAGATGAGTGAGCTTGAGGGCTGTAGTATGTCCCGGCACAGGGTTGGAAACACACTGGTGGCGGAAAAGTGAGCTGTGAGGGTTTTGTACACAGTGTCGGCACTCATTCTACCTCTCCATCTCTTCCTTTCTCTCTCTCACACTCTTTCTCTCTCTCACACTCTTTCTCTCTTTCTCGTTCTCTTCCTCTCTCTCTCACTCTTTCTCTCTGTCTTCCTCTCTCTCTCACTCTTTCTTTTTTCTCTCTCTCTTCCTCTCTCTCTCACTTGTTCTCTCTTTCACTCTCTCTCTCTCTCCTTTGATGGGAGCATGATGCACAATCTTATCTTGCTTTTTGTCTTGCAGGCTGTGATTCACAGATTGTCAAGGGATGACACGCCATGGCTGTACCTACTTTTATTTTGTTGTTTTGTTTAAATAAAATGTTTTATATGTAAATCCATAGATGTGATTCTCATTTGTCCAACCTCACATGCACCTTGATTGTTATAATTGTGCGACATCAGCCGATTTGTTACCTTCCAGGTTTTGGAAGGTTGGTGTCACATTTGTTTGTAGGAGGGGTCAGGGGGAGATGGAATACAAGGGGGTGGTGGCGGGGCACTGTTGGGTGTCCAAGCTGCATGATCGTTGGCACTATGGCATCTGTTGTCATTCAGGTGTGGCTGTGGGCTGGACTCCCTTTCATGTTAAAGGTTGTAGTCCGACTTTACAACAGGTTAGAGCAGGTATTAAATTCCTGGTGCTAACGCACCTTATCGCCTGTTTTGTGCTCTCTTCACCGATCTTGCTGGTCGTTGAAAAAGTTGCGAAGTGGTGTGTTTGCGGCTTTTTTGCATGGGAACGCCTACTCTGCATCTCATTAGCAATATTTGTCGGGGTCATCCGTGACAATGTTTTTTGAGGCTGCTATCGGTGGTAAACTGGTGATATGGGCTGTGTGTACCATCTTGTGAATGGTGCATTACATTTATCACCATTTTGGCTGCAATAAAGCGCCGTTAACTCAGTGATATGTCCTTGAGAATATGCCCCTCGGTGTTTTAAAGACCTGGGAAGTACTAAAGCGCCACGCTGAGAACTGCGGATCCAGCGCATTGACACTAGGGGGCCGTGCTGAGAGCCGCGTACCCTTTGTATTCACACTATGGGGCCGCGCTGAGAGCAGCGCACCCTTCTGGTTCACACTAGGGGGCCGTGCTAGGGTCACAACTCCAAACTTTAAAAAAATAAAACTTTCATTTTCATTAATTTACATTCACCTCGGGGAACCCATCCCAGAGGCATGCCCACATCTACATAATTTAATCTTTTTTTTCAAAGGGGAGGGGGTAGTGTGGCCCCCCTCCCAGGCCACTTCTGGCCCCGGGGACCCCATCCCCGGAGCCTGGCCTCTCTGTTGGGGACCGTGGGGGGAGCCCCAATGCCCCCACAGTCCTGCGGGAGCCGGCATTCCTTTTGGGCAACGGGAGCTGCTAACATGCAGTTTCCCTTGCCCAAAAGCAATTCTCCTTTCTTTTATTGAGGCAAGAGGAGGTTTTCCTCCTCTCACTTAAATGAAGCAAACCAGGGTTAACTCTCACAGGGTGGAAGCCATGCTCCTGCCCTGTCATAGCAAACGGCAATGTCCCGGGGATGGGCACCCCGGGACATTTCAGGATCCGGCCCTGGGTGGTGGCAGTCCCCAGGGCCAACAAGCGATCTAGGAGGGGGGCCGCGCGCCCCCTGCCTCTATTTTCAAAGCCCCGGGGTGGTGGTGATCCCCGGGGCTGTGGGAGGGCTGGGTGCCCTACCGCACCTAACTTAAAAAGCCCCGGGGAGGTGGCGTTATAATTATATGATTGCCCCTGGGACCTGGCCCACCTGCGGGTTCATTTAAATGAAGTGGAGGTGCCCCCGCGTAATTTGTTGTACATTTTTTCTTCCAGTTTCCCGCACCTAATGTGCATTCGGGCAATTTAAAAAAAATTGGGGGGGGGGGGTTCTGTGGGACCCCCTGAGCAGGCACTTTCTTTTACTATTTTCTTGTGACTCGGTTCTACCAAATCACAAGATGGCTGCCAACACTTCCTGGTTTATTTGACACTGCTGAACACTACCTACATAGTGATTAGCAAACAAATGTTTTTTGGTGTGCTGATTTTTTTTTCTCTATCCCTTCTTTTATTTTCTATTTATAAGTGTAATTATACATGCTAACCATATTTGCTTTACAGGTACCTACAATTTTTTTTCTTTTTCACTTCTCTCACTTATTCAGAACAAATTAATTTCCAATATGCAGAATGTTTCTCCTCTTGCGCCTTTTCTCCAGGAACATCAATAGCCCAGTTAGACAAATATTTTACTAAAACTAAGAACATAGTTGTACATAGGTATACATTTTTCACAAGAAAGCAAAAACGTACCGAAAGCATAGACACTTTTATTATAGCTCTTAAGGTCTTGGCAGCCAAATGTAAGTGTAAAATTTCACTTTGCAATTAATAAGATATCAATTGGTTGCCAGATGTCATAGCAAAAAACTCTAGGAAAGATTACTAACTTGTAACGATCCTTCTCTAGACAAAGCTGTTGAAATTGCAAAAAGTAATGAGTGTTCCTTTGGAGATGCAAAACAGCTAGAGGTGTCTTTATCTAACACCACTATTTCAGGGGTAGTAGACAATAAGGTGGTACCAAATAAGACTGGCGACACCAAAAAATCAAATTTCACAAGTGGGGGGGAGATCATTTAGTCAAAACAAAACTTTCAACCAAAGTTGCTACAGATGTTGTTCGCCTTCACATGTGTCCAGCTATTCATCAACAGTGTGGTCAGTGTGGGAAGATGGGACATTTTCAGGAGTATGTAGAGGTGCAAACAGAAAAAGTTTTAGAAGTGTGTTAAGTGCAACTGAAGATCATGACTGTGATAGAGATAATAGCAACATTGTATATGTTCTGGTAGTTAATGACACCAATAATCTAAATACTAAACTAATTGTTGATCCTGACATTGATGTTTTAATTAAGGAAGTTCAAACCAAACGTTTGTTAGACACTGGCACATGCATTACCATTGTTTCGCGGGACAAATTCTTTCAGTTCTGGGGAACAAAAAGAATTGCATTCTCCAGGTGCACTTACAGTGGCTTTTGAAGGGAGCAAAATATATTTACTTGAATATTTTTGGGCTTCTATTGGAGTTTTGGGAGAAGTTATTGAGGGCAAGGAATATGTTGCAAAATAAAGCAATTAATGTTCTTGGTTTGGCACACCAAGCAGAATTTAATTTGACCATTAAACCTGGGTGGGGCAAGCCTGTTTTTATGGACAGAAGAGATATCGATTGGCTTGTCAGCACTAACAATGTGGACAAGTTCGAACAGAAGTTTGAAGATGTTTTCATGACCGTTTAGGTAGAATAACAGACGTAAGCCACACCATTAGAGTAAAACAAAATGCAAAACCTATCGAGCATAAATTGTTCAATGTCCTGCTTTGCATCAGGGCACATTTAAGAAAGGTTTTAAAGACTTGTGTGACCAAGGTATCATTGAGCAGCTGGAAGCAATATTATAGTTTTCTCCCATAGTTCTAGCAAAGAAAAAGATGGAAGACTTAAGGATATGTGCTGACTTAAGAAGTGTGAAAGCCACCTGGATTGACAGTTTTCTTCTTCCAAGAAATGAGGATTCGATACCTAAAAATGGATCCTGTAGCTCGTTTACAAAGTAAGATCTCAAAGCTGCCTATCATCAGGTAGAACTGGATGTCCAAGCAAGCCATCTCACAGCATTTGTCACTCCTGACAAAGTTTTCCAATTTTGCAGATTACCATTTGGGTTGACAGCGGCGGCAGCTGTTTTTCAAAGATTAATGTCAGAAATGTTCTAGAACAAACCACATATAGTTGTTTTTCAGAATGATATTCTCCTTTTTTCCAAGACCGAAGAAGAAAATGATCAAGCTCTCAATGAGGTACTTATCATCCTGGAAAAAAGGGGAGTAACATTAAGAAAAGATAAATGCATTTTAAGACTAAAGAAATAGAATATTTAGGACACATCATTTCTGAACAAGGTTTTAAACCCACAACTGGGATAGTCTGAAGCATTACTGAGGCTTCAGCTCCAAGGAATAGAGAGCAACGTATGTCATTCCTATGCATGTGTGAATTCTATGCCAAGTTTATAAGAAATTTTCCAGAAAACAAGTGAGTGTTTTGGAGCTCGCTTAAAGAAAGGAACAACCTTTATATGGTCCAAAGATTGTGAAGAAGCATTCCAAACAATAAAAGAAAAAATAATGAACTCTCCTGCTTTACAGCCATTTGTAGAAGGAAAACAAACAGTTGTCACGGGGATTGGTTGTGGATATAGATTAGGGGCTGTATTATCTTAAAACTAAGGCAAAAATTACTACACTATCAGATTTGCTTCAAGAACATTGCACCCTGTGGAGCATAAATACTCTGTTATTGAAAAGAAACTGCTGGTGTGTGTAAAGAGTGTGGAAAAATGTAAGTTATATCTGTGGGTCGTTTGTGTTAAAAACTGATCACTGACCTTTGGTTGACATCTTGTCAGGAAAGAAAGTAAAATGCACTACTGCCCGCATAGCAAGATTATCTGCCAAACTCTTGGAGTACACATTCACAATATAATATATACCAGGGGGAAATAACTGTAGGGAAGACTGTTTGTCTAGATTACCGATTGTAGATGATGAAGATCAAGATTGGGAAATAGAAATTGAGGAATGTTTTGTAGCTTGCATCATGGATAGCAACATGACTGTTGATGAAAAGGGATGGGTAAATGGAGTAGACAATGATTTCATTTTCAAAGAGGTAACTTCTTTAATTAGGAAGGGGTGGCCTAGAGAAAATAAGTTATCACAAGAGCTGCATATGTTCTGGAAGGTTTCAGATTAACTTTCCATTGAAGGTGGAAAAGTAGCACAAGGAAACAAGTTAGTTCCACCTGAATGTCTATGACAGATAATAGTTTTCACAGCCTATTCTGGTCACCTAGGTCCTACCATCACCAAGAGAAAAATAAGGAATGATTTTTGATGGCCAAGAATGGATAATGATATTGATGATTTTGTAAAAAGAGGTGTGAAGTGCAATTTCAGTGATAAAACACTGGTTAATGAAGGAGTTATTGAATTGTTTGTTCCCTCACCTAGCAGAGCATCGTAGAAATTGAGGATTGATTTTCTAGGTTCTTTCTCATTTTACATCAGAACATGAAATATTTTATGGTTATAGTGGATCATTTATCTAGGGGGGTTGAGGTGGAACCTATTACATTTCCCACAACCAAGGGTGTGATTAGTTGTCTTAACAAAATATTTCTCAGAGAAGGATTCCCAGAGGAGATTCAAACTGATAATGGTGTCCAGTTTGTATCAGAAGTGATTAATACATTTTTGTGTGCATGTGGAATTAAGCAGACCAGGACCCCTTTGTATCACCCACAAAGCAATGGCAAAATAGAACGTTTCAACAAAGTTTTAGTAGACTGTGTTCAAGTGCTTTGTAGAAGTAATATATGTGTGTGTGAAGCCTTAAAAGATTTAGTGTGGTCATACCGCACAACACCTCATGTAGCTACTTCTAAATATCACATTTCAGCTCATGAGTGGGAGAAAAGCTTCTACAGAGCTTTTTCCATTTTGGATGGTTAAATATTTCATGAAGGGGGTAATTTGAAGGATGCGTGGGAAACAGCAAACAGAAAGTATGATAAAATCTCAATAAAAGGAACGTTGAGTATAAAGGGTCTACTGAAAATATCGGATTGAAAATTGGGGATTGGGTAAAAGTTAAAACCCCCATATTGGTAAGAAAAGGTCCATCTAAGTATCAAGAGTCACAACAAATAAGTGAAAGAAGCAAGAATGCATTAAAATTATCCAGTGGAAGTTGGTAGAGCACTTCCAGTGTAGCACTGGACCCTAGTGTACATTTTAGAAGTTTAACCAGATCTGGATCTAGAGAGCTTCACAACAGTCACAACTCAACAAGTGACAGTGAAAAACTTATGACATACACAAAAAGTACACAAGTTTGTTTCAGACCTAGAAATGTACATGTTCATGTCACATCAGTTAATCACCAAGAGTGAAATTATTATTCCATTATGTTCTTTCTTTTTTATAACTGTATTATTTCTTTCTATTTTTCATCTCTCCTTCATCCTTTTAAAAAAGAAAAGGGAGGGGAGTAGGTTGCCATATTTAGGTATGGTTTGCATGGTTCAGGTTAGTTCCTTTTAACCATTTGAAGTTTATGTATTTATCTTAAACATTTATTCTTATGCTATGTACTTTTTGTTGAGATAATATATACACTGATATTCTGTTTAAAAAAGAAGGAGGTGTGTTGATGTGAATGTATTAGGACTCTGAAGAGGCATGGAATGTGATGACATCTTGAAAAGTGTGAGGTATGAGTGTTCTATGCCTCTCACTGGCAGTTACCTTCTGTGACCCTTAATTACAGGACACATCCATGTGTCTCCATAATAAATACATATTTATAACCTTCCTTCTGTGGCAAGCATCATTACAAAAGGGCATTCCCATAATCCAATTTAGCTAGAACTAAGGTGGTAACCACCAAATTTTGAAGGTCGGAGGAGATGAAAGGACAGATCTTTCTGAATATTCTTAAGGTAAGAAATACTGATAAGGCAAGAGTGTTGACCTGATCTTTGAAATTAAGTTTATTATCAAAGAGAATTTCCAAGTTCTTCACTTTCCACACTGGTAAGGGTGGATCCTCCATATCCTGAGGCCACCAGCTTGGTGACCAAAAGGAATTGTCTTTGCCAAAGAGAAGGACTTTTGCCTTTCCAGAATTGAGCTTTAGGAATTTTAACCTCATCCAACGATCTACCTCTGACATACCCATTTGTTAATGGATCCTGATATGTCAAGCTCCCTACTCGTAAAAGTGAAGATGGCAGCCTTTTCTATTTTACTATTTGTATCTAAACGTATATAAATATTTCCTAAGTAGTCTTGCTAGATGCCATTCATATGATCACAGAACAGAGAGGGGCTACGGGCCCCACTGGTTGTTTGCCACTGGTACCGTAGGCTTCATCCTAATATGGCTCTGCAAACTGGGCCAAGTACAACCCTTCCTACCGTTGACTCTCATAGTAGCAAGGGCAAGCAGTCAGCTTTCTCAGGTAGGTAGTGTGGGGCAAAATAATGTATTGTGAAGTCCAATGCTTATATTTAAGGAAAAGAAAGTACTTTTAATTCCACAGCAGTGCTAAATACTACATAATCCAATTAATACATCATACAGGGTTGTCATAGCTTGTGTTTTAACAATGATGTTCTACACATCTCTCTATTTACCCGGTAACCATCTTCCCTCCCAATATAGTCGAGTTCCCGCTATTACCCTCACCAATATACTAGGGAGTATGCAATGATTAGGCTCAGATCCAGATCCCTCAAAGTTTTAGTTTAGTGTGCAATTTCGAACAATGTCTTTAGCAGCTTTGGTACCAAAATTTTTAAGCGGTGCAGGGAGATTTGCTTGTGTATCTCAGTTTCTTTCTCACCCCTAGGAGCAGCTAAGATATGCGGGTACCTTTAGGTGATCTGTGACTATCTGGGCTGTGCGGTAGGGATGTGTGGTGTTCCCACACTCAAAGAGTTGACTCCTCCTTTGTAGATCACCGCAGTGGCTCATATGGGCAAGACGTTCTTCACAAAAGTGGCTCAAGGGGCAGTCTCATCTGGCATCGCCAGTCTTCAGCAGAAGGGGCATTTGGGATGGGCTGCAGGCTGGCATTTCAGCTCCTTGCAAATGTTGAACCTCCAGGCTGAGTCCTCTTTGTGGTGCTGTGGGCAATTTGGCCGTCGGGCCAGTTTGAGGCTGCCTATTTTGGTTATGATTCAGTCTCCTTCTGCTTGTCAGAAGCAGCAGCACCAGTCATTCTGCCTGCATTAGGTTGTCAGGTAGCATAGAATGACATATTCTTGTACAATCTTATTTACAGCACCTCAAGAAGTGAGCAGAGACAGCACGATTCACTCCTGGATCGCTCCCTTGGAATCGTTAGCTTCTTCGTCATGCTCTGCACACTGGGAACACATTGAGCCTCTTTTCCTTGGCAGTGTCTCCTCCTCCAGGGCAAAGCATGCTTCTTCCCTCTCTCAGCACGCTTCTAGGCTTCTAGGCCTTTGTTATTCCAGTAGAAAATGTTGATTTCAGGTGGTTTTGCTTCTTCTCTGGGAGAATGGCTGTCAGACAGAAAACAGCTGTTGTTACATAGAACGTCTTTGAGTACTTTGTTGTCCTTGGTCAAGAAGAACTTGGAACTTGAAAAAAGATTGATGGTTTGAATACTACTTTCTTTCAGATTTCCCAACAGAGGATGTATATCCACTATCTCATGTTTTAGACCTGGTTTGAGTTGGTTCCCTTGTAAATGGTATTTGCAGGATGCTATCCAGACATAGCCTTTTGCAAAGTGATGGAGCCCGCAGCATATAGCAATGACCTGACTCCAAGCAGGAGTCCCCATTGCAGGATTACAGGTGAAGTGTGAGATCTCTAACCCTGGCTGTCCTCAGTTGTAATCCGATAGAGACAAATGACCAGGCCCTGTCTGTAAACACCTTAACCTTGAAAATAATTTGAGCCCATCCTCACACCTACCCTCTACAAAATTGAAGTGATCTAGAAGGACCAATCAACACCCCCTCACTAACCAAGTGTTCATGGAATTACTAAATGTAGCCATGTATCTCTCCTTCTCAATTCAGTTTCTGGGTACCAAACTCCAGCTACAGGAATTCAAGCATTACACTTCCTCTGTCTGGAAAGCTATCCTCGCCCTCCATCATGTGTCTTGCTGTGACCAGGGGGATGCAAAATGAATCCTCTTGGCCTCAGACTGCCATAAGTATAGCATGCGCTGAGTGTATACATACACACATTCAACTTGTACCTGGGATGTCAGTTTTAGGTTCTCAGTGTCACATAACAGCAGAACATCCCGTGAAAGTTCAGTTGACCACACTTTCATTGACATAGAGAAAAAGGTCTGGTTAAACTACAAATCACAAAATAAGGTGTAGTGCCACCTCGTTTTATGTGCTGTACCCATGAAAGACACCATCGTCCACTGTCAACTTTGACGCATGCTTGATATACGCATATGGTCACAGGACCGGTCCGGGACCTCACATTGTCAGGGATAGGCCTAGTCCTTTGCACTAACTCTAGTTTCGTGTGACACCAGAGTCAAAATAAAAGTGAGGAAACTAGTTTCAGTGGGGCACACAGGGCAGGGGTAAATACCTGTATACCATGCAGGGGATGCTCCTATCCCAATATGCACCATTTTAGATATTTTGGGGCCATTCCACAAAGGGGGTTTAAGATTATGTAAAGCAGTACTAAATGAGTAATACTTAATGCACCCACAAATGTGTTTCGGGAATTGCCCTCCATGAACTATTTGAATGTTGTCGATCCATTTTTTGTGATCGACGAAGAGCAGAATAACATATACAGGACCACGAAGATTGTGGTAGACAGCCTGCCATTCACCCAGGTCAGCAGAGGACTGTCCTCCACACTCCTGGTAGAAAACTGCTTGCCATATTTAAAGATCCCTGCCTACCTGGTTTAGAGCTGTACGGTTAAGAGCAAACACCAGTGGCGCAGTTGCTCCCCAAGCTGAAGAATTTGCTGAGTGGGTGCTTAAAATTGTTTCATTTGCTTGGGAAACATTTTTTCTTTTTCAGAAATGAACACTCTAAGAGGAAGTTTGTTCTTTAAAAATCAATAAATGTAATGGCCGGATTGCAATGCACAGGGGTTTTCTTACTGCTCATGCATCCCCTTGAGTGATTTTTCTGCCAGAAACTCCATTCTTTGCATAGCAGTCCTGGGAAGTGAACTCTATTGCTGGTTGCCCTGCTCTAAATAGTGCAGGGCAATTGTCTTTATAGTGTGACTTACTTGTGCAAAAAAGGCTGTTAAGTCAAACGCGCCAAACAGTGCAGAAAATAAGGTAAGGCAAGGGATGTTGGAAAGCAAGAGAAAAAAAAATCACTTGGACAGAAGTTCTGTCTTCCCTCAATGTGGAATAGCACAATGTGCATAATGTCTACTGCTGAAGGAGCAACACAAGAAAGTCATAGAACATTCCCAGGAGTACACCTGGAATGGTGTGCCTGGCACACCTCACATCACATGCTCATGGAAGTTTTATGAATAGGCATATATTTTAAATGTTCACTTGTGCATAGCAGCACATTTAAGGTACGTGCAGATTTACAACTGTGTTTATGTATCAGTCCCACTGGGCGCTGTCACTTCTCTCCTAACAGGAAAAAACATAATCTAATCAGCACTGGCCACTGAGTAGTAGTATACATAGAGACCAATTTGATGATACATGATGTTTGGAAACACTGCTCGTCTCTATTTTATTTAAAGTAAGTAGTATGAGTTACATTTTGGAAATGGATGATTGCTGTTCATGTTCTTCTGCTTAATGGTATACCTTGAATTTAGTTTGTCAGTCTGATGAGGGGTTGAGCTTTTGCAGCTGTAATCCCAACTTCCTAAAAAGGTTTTTTTTTCTGGGAAATATCCTTTCTAGTAACTTTTTCTTTAGCTTCTCCATTTCTCTCTTTACTCGTCTAGCTTTTTCATTTATTTTCAAAAACCTTTATTTCAACTCAAGGCCAAAAAAGCACCTAAATAAACAAGAATAATCAAAATTCAATGAATACATTATTTTAAATACAAAATGCACCTCAAGGAAAGGCTTTGAATAAGACAATCCTATGTATAGTAATAGCTGTTAGAATTAAGAAAATACAGACGCAATTCATAAATGTAATTTTAAAAAGAAAGAAAGGCTCAGAAAGAGGAAAAGGGGACAATTAAAAAAATTAAAAAAACATTAACACAGGAATGACAGTTTACCTGCCATCAGGAACACAGAATTTAGCTCTTATTTTCCACATAGTCAATAGGTAATGGGAGAGTGCAAAAAGAAATCGTTTACTGATATCGGCTTTTAAAATCCTTAGGGCAAACTTGTGCTCTGACAACCAAATGCAGGCAAAGTAGGAGGATCCAGCACCGCCTACTAGTTGAGTAGGCTGGACAAAAAATATGACATACTCTAAAATCTCCTTAAGAGCCCCAAATTCCGGCACTGCCATTCGCCCACCGTAGGGAATCTAGCCCATTTGACAGTAAATGAACAAAGGGGCAGAGTCCTGTAACAGAACAACAAAAACAGGTGACTCGGTTGGGGGGGGGGGTTGGGGAGGGGTTGATCTCATCCATGAAATATTCTCTGATATATGAACCTCTCAACAAAAAGAAGGCATCAGTCCAAAAAGCCATGCCTATCCTTGGAGAACATTAAAGAATCGCTGTGCTGCCAATCTGCTAATTTCATTTTGAACTTTAGTCTAGCTTCTCTTGGTGCACTCCACAAAGATCACAACCCTATCTCTCCCAAAGTGACTTTAATAAACTTGTCCTGAGTATGTTGCTGGAGGCTACAAGCTTAAACATTTCTTCTAGGCCATCTTGATATGCACAGAGCTCTGGGGTAGCCCAGATCCTCCTTCAGAAGAGGATTGGGTGGATGACTATTTTTCTGCAAGGGATCTCAACCCAAGATCCAGCCCTGGTGGCAAGAATGGCGAACTTACGGGGTTGCCCAATAATATTCACATACATCGATTTTCCACTAATTCTAAAGTTGTAACATCCAGATGACCCTGCATTTCTGCACCGTACTTCGCCGTCCACAGGGCTTGATGTTGGTATACCTGTAATGCTGGCTGTGCAGGTTAGAACTCAGACTTTTGAGATAACTTAGCAATGCTTCCTACTACTTGCTCTAATCTTAGCTTGCGCTGCATAATATGTGCCTGCCACCCCACCTGTCCTGTCAATGTATTGGCCATGGTAGTAAATGTATGCACTTTCTAAAGGGGTTTTCCTGCTAATGTCGGCTTTGGCTTGGTCGACCTGGGTTGAATACCATGAACTTGATCTTGACCATATTTATTTCAAGACCTGTACGTTGCAAGAAATTTCAAAATGATCCAAAAGTGTTTTGGAGGCCCGTGGGAGACTTAGAGAGAAGAAGGGTGTTGTCGGCGAACATGAGGGCTGGAATTCTCATGTTTGCCAGCTTAGGAGTGTCATTATCACCCTGCTCTAAATGCTTTATAAGGCCATTCATATAAAGTAAAAATAGTGTCTAGCTTTTTCACATTCTGTGTCAGCCTAGACGGTACGAAATTACACACTTTTCACCTACTCATTAACAAACCTACCCTACAATGAATTTGTCCTCCTTGGAATAGTTTCCAGAGGGCCACGTGGAGGTAAGGACCACTAAAACTGAGAAGGGTTAATATAGTTAAGGTTACTGGGAACATTCAGTCTCATGCAACAGACAGACCAGGAGAAGGGGATCCCACCCCCCAGTCCTGCTCTAGCAGTCACTTAGATGGGCCAAAATGGTTGCCGGAGGATGTCCATCTCTTTCAGCCTCACCTACACAGCAAAACTGCTACCTAGAGGCCGTAAAAGTCTCTGCACGAAGCGAGAGCAACCTGGCACCTGAAGCCTTCCCAGCTGATCCAGAGCAGGTTGTGATGCATGAACATGGGGGAAAGGTAATATGAGGGGGGCTGGTGCATTCAGGCTGTGGTTGCAAAGAGGAGTTCTGACCTCCAGTGCAACTGAACTTCCTCTCAAGTTGAATATTGCAGGCAGACTGTAGAGACACATTCTATTACCTCTTCAGTATTTCACACCCTCTTTAACTTTAATTTTCTCTTCAATGTTGTTTCATCTTTCCATTATGGTGCTTGCTTGCCATTGGTCTGCCACCTGTATTCAGCCTTCAATGGAGTTTAGCACCCACTTTTGGCTGCATTCCTGAGCAATCATACTCCGGAAAGACATCGAGGACCTGGTGCACCAGGAGACACAACCTGCCTAATGTCAACCATGGGGTGAGCGTCCATGGGAAGGACTTGGACCCCCTAAGAGAAGCTGGATAATCAGTCTGTTTGCCCACCACAAGGCTCTGGGTTCATCCCTCTGCACTTACCATTATTGAGGGAATCCTGGTCTTTTTCTTTTAGTCTGCTTCAAAATGTGCTAAAATTCATCAGTTCACCAAGCCTGATCTACGGCCGTAGTCAGATACAGAAGCATAGGGAGCAGGAAAACCTCTTAGTGCAGCGTCCAGATCCCACTCAGGGAGGAGGAGTCTCTTTTGCGCAAGCATTCCCTTTCACAGATCAGAGACTAAAGCCCTTGAGTGAGTCAGACCCACATTGAATAGGGGTAGGGATTCTTCTTGTCCCTCATCATGGAAACAGCGCTCAGGCAGAGAGCATAGGCATTTGTGAGACACCAAAGACAGACAGGCATGGGATGCAGCCAGATCTGGCTCTGATATCAAGGAGACAAAGAGAGCAAACGCCCCTGAAACAGCCCCAGTCTGACTCGGCAGGACCCTGGGAAATCAACTATAAAGTGACTCTCAGATAGGCTTAAATCCAAAAGGTACATTATCTGTCTCGTGTCTGGTCCTTGTCTACCCTCAAAGGACCGTGTGAGAGAAGTTCCATGAGACCTACTGGCACAAGATCTTACCAGTGGAGGGCATTTCTCAGTTGTTGTGTTACTATTAATCAAATTACCCTCAGTAAAGTTACTACTGGTGCTCAAGAGAGAGTGGCCTTGCAACTAGATGACTGCAGCTGTAGAAATTCAATCATTAACCTGTACATTATATCAGGAACAAGTGGCTCTGCTGCGCATGCAATATATTCTGGCCACTCCTGTCAGTAGGCAGGCTGATGGTGTCATGGCGCAGCATGGTTGAAGATAAGCCCACCAATGGTATATGCCTTTGTGAGCATTCTGCAGTGTAGCAAGCATGCGCAGCAGCTGAGTAGACATAAGGCTATGGTCTGGATGAGCAGACATGGTGTCAACCTCTGTTTGGACCTGGATCCAACAGGCATCAGTGTTAGGTTAGTCTGAACTGTCTGGCCTGCTCCCAGAAGGAATTGTCTCTATTTGTTAAGGCTCCCAAGCCTGTCCAAGTGTGTCAGTCATAGAAAACATAAAAACAATTACTTCTTTCTACCATGCCAGATGTAAGATACAGAGAGACACCACTTATATTATATCTGAGCCTTAGCACTGACAGAGGCCATACAAACAAACTCCTGTTTGTTTTTGAGTGTGTGGCTCACATTTTAGCAGCCTGTACTTGTTAAACTTAATTTGCAATAAAATGTTTCAAAGGCTGAGGAAAAGCCACAGCCGTGCACGATAAACTTTACGTTGAATTGTGGGTAATTTGCAAATAACCCCTGTTCCTGTGAGTTCTGTGTGCAGTGAGAGAAAAATAACCCAAAGAAAAACAATTAACCATACATACTTTACTCTTACTCCAATTAATTTCTCAAGTGTATCGCATTTACAACTGAAATAGTGGCTGGATGTCTATATATAAAGGCTAGGCATTTCCCTATAAAGTCTCGTAAAAGTTAATAATTAAAGTATCACCATCCGTTGATACTTTTATGTGAGCATTCAGGGTAGACTGAAATCAACTCTTCTACCACAGATGAGAACCAGAGTCTAATTCCTTTGTAGCATGAAGTAAACAGTGTTGTATTTTTGAGAATGTCTATCCCACCATGAGTAACAGCTATATGAGTGTCACACTCCACGTAGCAAGGCAATGGTGGTAGATACCACAGTCACGTGGGCAAAGTAATCAAAGAAGCCCAAGGCTATGCCTGGAGTTAGTTATTCATGAACCTGCTTGTACACAGCAATATTTGTGCCACCTGTAAATTGCTCCAGGTGTGCAACCATGAAGTCCTCATGGCACCCAACAACTGGTCAAGATGTGGAGGGTATACCAACTCCTCCTCTCTTATGCTGATGCTGTGCTTCATGCTGTAAAATGAAGAACAGCTATTTCTGTTTGCCCAACCTAATGGTGAGTCCCTGCCTGGGTACAAGGATTCACCGAGCCTGCCGGCCGCAACAAGGAACTACTCTTCCCACTTGCCCTGCCAGCCTGAAGCGTGCAGTCTGCACCACAGTTGATGGCCCCAGCTATTAACATCTTGAAGGGGTGAATGTTTGACAATGTTCTGTATTCCATCCATCATCTTTTTTGTGTTGCTAAAGTCACCCTAAGTAAGAAGGGTATGGCCAGACGTGGGTCCCGTGCTCACTGTGCCACTGGATTTAAGCTAGCCTGGCTGATGAGGGGTGATACTCTAAACCGGTCCCAGGAAGCTTGATTCTGGTCCAGGGAGGACCTGGGTTTGCATTTTGGGCTGGACTATTTCCTTGGGGAGCAGGGTCAAGACTGATTTGCATATGACTCGGTCCAAACTGAGGTGGCATGATGAGCACAAAAGTGTGGATTTAACCCAGATCTGTGACTACGGATGAATGTTTGACAATGTTCAGCATTCCGTCCATCATCTTTTTGTGTTGTTACAAGGTTTATTTTGCCAGGTCGAAATGGCAGTTTAAAGCTGCACCGTAGGCTGCAGTAGCAGGCCCGAGACATGTTTAAAATGCTATTGTACAGTGTGGCACAATGAGAGCTGCCTAGCCTTTATGGACCTGTTAAGTGCCTTTGTCAGTATGGTAAGATCTCAAATGTGGACCTTGCAGGAGAGTATGGGGTGGATCCGGGCCTTGTTCAAATTGTGCATGCCCTGCATTTTGATCTTTCAGCATCTGTAAGATTTGGCCCTGCAGGGGAAAGCACTAGTAGCTTTCTGCTGTAGAAGGGTGTCCACCAATAGTGTGTACTGGCCCCTATCTTATTTCTATTGTTGATCAATGTCCTAGAGGATGTGTTATCTACCTGTAAGGCTGGTGTACCATATGTGGGTAAGAAAAAAGCTCCTGCGTTACTCTATGCGAACAATGCCATTCTACTTGGGAGCAAAACCAAAAGGGATGATGGACGGAGTGTTGAACATTGCAAGCACTCACCCCCAGTCAACTGATCTGGGTTTAATCCATAATAATTCTTTAGCTCACTCCGCCACCCCAGTTCAGACATGGCCATATGCAAATCAGTCTGACACTCTGTCTCATGGGAACAGTCCAGCCCGAACTGCCGTCATATCTTCCCTGGACCAGAAACAAGCATCCTGGGACCGGTTTCTGGCTAATCAGCCGTCATCAGCCAGGCTAGCTTGAATCTAGTGGCAAAGTGAGCAAGGGACCCACGTCTGGGCATACCCTGCCAACTTAGGGTGAACAAAGCAAAACCAAAGGGGATGATGGACGGAGTGCTGAACATTGCAAGCACTCACCCCCAGTCAACTGATCTGGGTTTAATCCATCATCATTCTTTAGTTCACTCCGGCACCCCAGTTCAGATGTAGCCATACCCAAATCATTCTGACCCTGTGCCTCATGGGAACAGTCCAGCCCGAACTGCCAAGCCATGTCTTCCCTGGACCAGAAACAAGCATTCTGGGACCGGTTTCTGGCTAATCAGTCATCATCAGCCAGGCTAGCTTGAATCCAGTGGCAAAGTGAGCAAGGGACCTACTTGGGAAAACCTCAATACCCTTTTAAAGGCGTTTGTTAACTTCATGGACTCTTTGGGGTTGGCTACAAATTGTTCCAAAACGTTTACTATCTTTTGTGGCGCCAAATCAGTGAAGACATAGAGTGTGTTTATGCTGGGCCATCTTGTTGATCGTACACAGTACTTTCCCTATTTGGGTGTGGTTTTTGATGCTAGGGGTAACAGGGGCCCATGCAGATATAAAACCTCCCAAAGGTTTTCCAATGCTGTGGGCAGTATTTATAAATTAGCCTCATGCATTGGCAAAAACCCTCTGGCTCCACTTTTGGAAGCAAATGTATATATCAGCTACTGACTGTCACCAGTAGGTAGTTATAGTTAGGCCCAAAGTTTCCATAGGAAAAGCGTTTTTTTTGCCAATAATTTTGGCGCCGCTTTATGAATCTTCATGACATTTTCGAAACCATCCCCTTTTTGGTTCAGCTGCTGCGTTTCGGGGTGATCTGTCAAGCTGGGGCTGAGAATAAAAGGGGGTCCCTAAACACGTTTTCTCCATGTTATGTCTATGGGGATTTTTCATTTTAGACATAGCATTAAGAGTGATATGCTACGTTTCTTTTGCATCGATCAAGTACCTCATAAGGAGAGAGGAGGAGATAGGATCAGGTCCCTCAGGGAACTGGAATCTATATATATTGTAAGGCTGAGGACGAATTAGCTAGATATACGTAAAGGGACACACTTTGGTCCTTTATTTAAGTTACTAGCAGCCCGTCCCGACGTTGTCCGGATACAAAAAAGAATGTCTTAAATGGTTAGAATAGGCAAGGCAAAGTTTTTTTAAAAGTTCATGGCATAGTACATTTATTGTTTCATGCGATTTGACTGTGCGGCTGCTCAGAACCCCTCTTTCTGTTGCGCGGAAGGTGAGCGTGTGCTCTGCCGTTTGTCGTCCTTTCCGCAGAATGCAAACGTGTGTGTCCGCTCCTGCCGATGCCCCTGATCAGTCCTGGCATGCACACTGAGGGCGTGTGGCTTAGTAGGTTCACGCACTCCCCAAAGAATATCCCGCTTGTGAAAGCCGCGCCCCTTTCTTTATGCAAGCCCCGGCCCCTCTGACAACGGTGACTCCCACAAAGGCGTGAATGTTGCGCCGAGTGAATAGTGCACTTTTGGAAGCCACGCCCCTTTTTTTGATGCCAGCCCCCTCTGCCAACGCCGAGGCTTACAAATGAGTAAAGCTTTGTTTTAGTTAGCGGGCAAGTACTGTGAGTGTTATCAGTATCAGTAATGGAGCGTGAATGTGCGCGCATATTTTATTATCTTTTTTTTGTTTTGGGCCAGGCCCCTCTGACAACGGTGATGCCCACAAAGTGTAGTTTGAGACGCCCATCGCTACTTTGACACGCCCACGCTACTTTGACATGCCCATCGCTGACAGCAGAACGCCAACGCCCACAAGGGACTACTATACCCCTCAGGTTGTTTGACCTTTGTAATGTATATGGTGACCAAATGTATAGCCTATGTCCATCTGCTGCAACTCCCCTTTACAATGCTGTATTGGGTGTTGTGATTGGTGCTGTACTTCTTGAGATTACCCGACTCAAAGGTTTCAGCTCTCTCTTTATAATAGTAGTATAGATAACAAACTCAGCTGCCCAATGAAATTGACAGATGACAAAATGTGAGATTGAAACAGAGGTTACTGATATTGATGAAGGCTAGGAGCCTGAAACGAGTTTGCCCGTTTTTTGTTTCAAGCAATAAGTTATATTGAATATAGCTCGAGAGTGTGCAAGCTTCCTTTTGAAAGTTGGGGATAGATATATCTATATATATTCAAAGCTCCAAGGTTCCCACCTGTGGAGACGCACTCTGACATCCACTGCAGCAACCTTCATGAGGTAAAAGCCGGATCGGCGGCGGATCCAGTTTACAGCATGCCTGTCGATTCACGCCTGACGGGTTTCGTGCTCATTGCACTCTTCAGAGGCGCGACAGTCATTTTGGCATAGAGGCCACAGGTTTCAGTGACGTTATAGTTAGTTGGTCATTTCACTCATACAAAACGATAGAAATTCCACCGTTATAGTTAGTTGAGCTAACTATAACTTGCGCCCCGCAATGCACTACTGATGACATCACATATTACATCATTCATGACATGGTCAGTGACATTACTGATGACATCACTGGTCCATGGCTTTTTTCAGTGAATTTCAAAGGTTTTTTAAATGCTACTTTCTAACTATATCCTTCCTGAAAGCTACTATTAATAATAATAGCGGATACTTGTGTAACTAGCTCGTCCATTCCATAAGTATACAACTAGTAACTGGAATAATTACAGTGCTGCAAACAGAGTGCAGGGTAAATTTATAAGTGCTTATGCGTTGGCTGGATGGGTGATTGGAGAAGTGCATTTGACTTACAGGAGTATTCCTAGACTGCATGGGTAATAATTGCGTATTTAGAGGAGAATATAAATCGTATATAGGTGGTAGGGGTCTGCATGGATAGGGTAAAGAATATTGTAGCTGTACTTGTATTAGTAGTTCGGTCATTTCATAAGTATGTGCCTAGTAAATGGATGATTATCGGGCTGTAAAGAGAGTGCATAGTGTATTTATAAGTGCCTGGGTATTAATGGACAGATTGCATTAGTATATAGTACTGGCTGGGTGACTGGAGATGGGCATGAGGAGTGACAGTTTCTTTGATAGACTGCAAGGGTAGTACCTGAGTGAATTAATCTTACCTCTTTTCAAGTAGATATCAAATTAATAGTAATATGTATCAACTTATTTTTTTTATGCAAATTTAAAATATTTTACACTTTAGTAGTAAGGTCCGTAAAAGAGAAGAAAAAAACTCTGTTATTACATATAATGTTATAGTTTTTGTAACACAACATAAGTATATAATTACATCACATATTCAAATTGCCTTTTTTTGTGGTCTTCAGATTGTATTGAATTTCACCATAAACAGTGATTTCAATGTTAATCATCAGATGAGAGCGGGCAAAACATACAATCAATAAGATTGTTAAAAAAATATTTCTCTTCAAAATATCTACAACAAACGCAGCTTGGTATTTATATTTTTACAATGAACATCCTTAGTAACATAGTATATAACACAAAGATCATATATATGACCACCTTCTTTCGAGCACAATTTTCCAAACGCAATATGAAAGAACTGAATCAATAATTGAATCCGTAATTACCAACATCTTCCCAACTGGCGTAATGATGTTTCTGAAATATTTCCATTAAGTATATCGAAAATAAACTGTTCAATTCATATACACACCTTCCCAATAGGCCGAATGATGTTTCTGAAAACATTTGCAATGAGGATGTCCTAGATAGACTTCTAAAATCATATTCACATGCTTCCAATAGGGTGAATGATATATATTAAATCATTTGTAGTGGAAATATCCAAAATATACTCAATAATTCATGTTGATATCCCCTCAGAATTTTGGCATAAAAAATATTAAATATGAATTTGGTAATTCATTAGGCAACTGAAATGTATACTTTAAAGGTGCATCATTACATAGTGTCCATCCTTTATTGTATTTTAAATATACAGTATAGTGTCCAAATGTTGAAGTAGTTCCATCGTGGAAAACAATAGACACTGTTTTAAAAGTTCTTCCTGAAATTAAAACTTGACCTGCCACAAAATTTAAAATGTTGATTTCTAATTTTGTTCCATCTGCTCTACAACATTGCAGCATTAAAATAATATATTGTCCACATCTTTGTATAAATAATGTTGACAACATTTCCGATTTACACTGAGTACATTCCATATGCTGATTAGCTGATTCCACTAGATTGTTGAAGCACACTGTTTTCTATACGAATCGTTCAGTGTCTATTTTAGTAGTAGATTAAAATGAACAGCTGCCACATGTATGAACCCATCTGTAATGTAGTCCAAACTAATTTTCAATTTCTATACCTTCATCTTCTAGCAAGCATAAACTAATTTTCAATTTCTATACCTTCATCTTCTAGCAAGCATAAACATAAGAAATTCCTGAGCATCTTGCTGTACATTCTGTGTAAATTGTGAAGATCCAGAACATATATCCGCACATGAGAAGCAGTATAGATTTTCTTTTTATCAGTTTTCAATTCATCAAAAATATAATGTAACAAAGAACAAAATCTTTTTTCTCAATTTTCCATAATTGCATGCTGTAGATTTTCTTAAAAAAGCACACAGTTGACAAGTACATTAGCATAGCAGTTGATACCTGAACTATTTTCAAACTGATATCCTACATTATTAGCAACCGTGTTCCCTTCTATTTTCTTTCCAGACTCATCATTCTTTTCAATTCTTTTTTTCTTTGCAACCTCAGTAAAATCTTTATCATATTTTCGTTTTGGACGTATTAAATGTTTTTCATAAATAGGATATTCACTTAAACTAGGAGCATAGAGTCTTCTTAACCTATTGTACTCTTTTACATAGTTTACATCTGCACTAACCTTTTCTTCATCAAAATCAATCAAATACAATCTGGATAACGTTCTGACTTGAGACAATGCAACATATGCCATACCCTCCTTAAACACAGAACTTCCAATATTTACCAAATCACTGTCTACACTTAAACCTTGAGATTTATGAATAGTTACTACATAAGCTAAACAAAGAGGAAACTGTTTTCTACGAATATACAAATCTTTTACAAGCAAGAAACTAACAGAACAGCATCCAATCTGTTTCACCTCTTCAATCTGATGAAATTTAATCTTCAAAAATTCAATCTCATCTCTATTTGCATAACTAACAAAGTCTACAACTTTCCCCAGTGCTCCATTTACTAATCCTTTCTCAACATCTAAATTATGCTGTAATATTACCCGGCAGTTTAGAGATATACAAAAGGTATTTTCCAAACCAGCCATCTTTAATATTGATTTTTCCAAAGAGTCTTATTCTAACTGCAATTTCTCTGAAAAAGAATAGTTACTCCTTCATGTTCTATTTTATTAATAGCTACCATTTTCATTATCGGTTCATTCTCCAGTTTCAACAGTTCTTGATTGAATGTAGAGCATTCTGTTAGTGTTGGCATAAGGCAAATTATAGATTTTTTCTCTACAATTCTTTGGTAGATAGTTTCAGCTGCAATATTTTCTTTTGGAAACAAGTTTCTTAGTAGCCAAATTTCTAAAGCATGTTTTCCATCCTGTGTTATGACACCAATTCTAATATTTTGAAGAATATTTCCATAATCTTCATCATTTGCTTGTCACATGTTCTTCGTAAATTCCTCATATTCAAAATAACTCCAAATGTTCACATTTCCAATACTTCCTAAAGATTTTTTAGTGTCTTCATGAAGAAGGGTTTTAAAAACTGATTGGCCTTTCACAGGTGTGAGTTGTAGTCGATCACCAAAAACAATTACATGTTTTCCTCCAAATAAAACATCATCATTTGTTTTTAAAATCTGCTGCATCCTCAAATGTACAAATGCAAGCTTTAAGTTTGAGACCAGGCTTACTTCATCAGTTACCAGAAGTTTCATTTTCTTCAGTACTCTTGAAACTTCGAAACAAGCTTCTCCAGATAGCTTGTGGTATTGCAACTTATTTTCATGTTACACTGGTAACATAAGTAGACGATGTAATGTAATCCCTTTAATGTTGTGTGCTGCTAACCCAGTTGGAGAAGTTACAACACAAGACAAATGTGAATCTGTTGTCTTCTGTAAATAACTTGACAAACATTCAATCAAGAAACTTTTCCCCGTTCCAGCTTGTCCACTGATGTACATAAGAAAAGGGCTAAATGATGTACATTGGCAATCACTCTTTTCATGCAGTATTCCATGTTGTATCTGTTGTGTTACAAAAGGGGGTGTGATGGATGGAGCATCTGAATCAATCAAACACTCACACCCAGTCAAAAGATCTGGGTTTAATCCATCACCGTTCTTTAGCCCACTCTGCCACCCCAGTTCAGACATGGCTATATGTAAATCAGTCTGACCCTGTGCCTCATGGGAACAGTCCAGAACGGGGATGGATTAAACCCAGATCTTTTGACTGGGTGTGAGTGTTTGATTGATTCAGATGCTCCGTCCATCACCACCCCCTTTTGTACCGCTTTTGGCCGCCATAAGTGTGGCAGGGTATGCTCAGACGTGAGTCCCTTGCTCACTTTGCCACTGGATTCAAGCAAGCCGGGCTGAAGACGGCTGGAATGCCAGAAACCGGTCCTCTGAAGCTTGTTTCCGGTCCAGGGAAGACATGGCTTGGCAGTTCGGGCTGGACTGTTCGCATGAGGCACAGGGTCAGACTGATTTGCATATAGCCATGTCAAAACTGGGGTGGCAGAGTGGGCTAAAGAACGGTGATGGATTAAACCCAGATCTTTTGACTGGGTGTGAGTGTTTGATTGATTCAGATGCTCCGTCCATCACCACCCCCTTTTGTACCGCTTTTGGCCGCCATTAGTGTGGCAGGGTATGCTCAGACGTGAGTCCCTTGCTCACTTTGCCACTGGATTCAAGCAAGCCGGGCTGAAGACGGCTGAAATGCCAGAAACCGGTCCTCGGAAGCTTGTTTCCGGTCCAGGGAAGACATGGCTTGGCAGTTCAGGCTGGACTGTCCCCATGAGGCACAGGGTCAGACTGATTTGCATATAGCCATGTCAGAACTGGGGTGGCAGAGTGGGCTAAAGAACGGTGATGGATTAAACCCAGATCTTTTGACTGGGTGTGAGTGTTTGATTGATTCAGATGCTCCGTCCATCACCACCCCCTTTTGTACCGTATCTGTTGTGTAACTTGGCAACATATTTCTTCTGTTCAGTATTCAGAATTTCCTCCACATTTTCCAAATCAATATTGTCCTGTTGTGCTTGCTGCATCACCGTTTCCACTTCACTCATTGCTATTGCCACTTCATTTTCAAGTGGTTCTTGACTTTGTGAAGCAGAACTCTGACTATCTTGAGAACTATCTCTAGCATTTTCAGCTGCAATAGTTCTTTCTTGATTAATCTCTTTGTTCAAAATTTGGAGATTATTTGGAAAAATTGTAAATTCAATGCTATCTTTACATGCATTGATAGAATCTTTATAGCAGTCAAAATCTCCAAGTAATTCCATTTCAGTCCGCCAAGGTTTGATGAGTTGCAGAAGAGCTAAATAGAAAAACTCTCTCTTATCTGGAGTATCACAACTTAATTTCCTGTGATTAATCACATTTCCTTTGTCATGCTTTACCAAACATCCTTCAGATCCAATTACAGCATATTTTCCTTCATTTATTGTTTCTGTAACATTTTTTTTAAAACTATAATGTTGTAGTATTTCATATAGACATATGTTTTCCAGGTATGGACTTCTATTTGGATAGTATGTATCCAACATATTTGATTTCAGAATATCTGTGCTTCTTGGTTCATTCAGTGCCAAGTATTCAATTTCTTGTTCAGATTTCAAAATTCGGTTTTGTGCTGCAGCAAGGCCTAGACTTATCCAGACGATTCCTCTTGACTTTGAATATAAACTTGCAGATGTCAATCAATCCGAACATTCGTAGAATCCAATTTCCCGTTACGAAAGCATCCTCCAGCTGAAGCTGTACAATTTTTTGCTAAGTGTCTTCTCCTGTGAAATTTCCTCCCACATTTCTTTCAATTCTGTCTTCTCAGACTTGGTAATATATGAAGTGACACAGCGAGCAACAGCAATTGATTTATCTGCAACATGTTATGGTTTTTGTAACACAACATAAGTATATAATTACATCACATATTCAAATTGCCTTTTTTTGTGGTCTTCAGATTGTATTGAATTTCACCATAAACAGTGATTTCAATGTTAATCATCATGTGGAAAAGTAAATTTTGCCATGTTATATGTGCCTACGTGTTCCCCATATTATGCTATATGTGCATGATCGATATGCATGTATACCCCTCTGATCGATTAAAGACGCAATTACAGTTGTGTCCATCTCTAGTATGCCAGTTTCCAGTCCTCGTGAAAACAACGAATATTAGGCTTATGTAAACCTACGTTGCCACATTTTACAGTGTGCACGTTAACTCATTGAATTGTCCCCGTTTCTAGGCCTCAAAAGGGCCCGGACACCAGATTCAGCTCCTGTCTCCTGAACCCTCTCCGAGGAGCGATACAGCCCCCACCTGCATCCCTGACCCTTCGCTTACTTCATGCCTCGCAAGGCCCGGCCCGGCCTGGCTCTGCCTCCCAGTCTGCCAAGAGTATGTTATGTTTCTAGTTATCAGTCCAGCCCTCCTTCTCTGCATTCCTAAGCTACTGCATCGCATCAATAGTTTCCGTCATGGTCTAGCCTTTATGTCTCCATGTAAGAGAAATACTGTATTAATATTCATAGAATATTCCTCGTACACGCAATACATGTAGAATTATGCATGCATCAGTCCTAATGTCTAGTAGCCTTTGCCCTGATAACTTTTGGATTCTATCAATATGTACTCCAAACACCAGATACCAGATATGCCTTAGGTACATGTCGCTCTGACACTCCAGACTTTAGTCTCCTCTTCTAGCGCAGAAGTCATAGCCCCCAGTTCTCCTTGGTAACACGTCATTGCCCGTTTGCGCGCACCACTAGGTTAGAGGTCCCAGCTGCTCAGGTAGCCCCCTCCATGTTTCCGCCCCGTTTATGACACTTCTGTTACGTTTACATCACATGTCTATGTATACGCCCTGTATACGCCTTCTTGTTACATGATTTTGCCCTTATCTTTCGCGACTGCTACGAGTCACGCCTACTGCTATGCCTACTGTATTGAATGTAATGTATTTGTTTAAGTATATATGCTGTGCACCCATATTAAAAGTTGCCAATTAGCTACCCAGTTTCCCTTGTCCCTTCCCTGGCAGCTGCCATCCCGTACTATTGCAGGCTGTCCTGTTCCTGTCCTTTATGCCTGATTAAAGCCTGTAGACTCAAGATACCTCGAATCCTGACTCTTATTTATTGAGCTATCTGTTTCATTCACTGTATTAAAAAATAGAACCGGTAATTAATTATTTATTTACCACATAATGGCGCCCGAATAGGGACTTGCCCTTTCCCCACGCGCCGGCGAAGCCACGCAGGCCCCCTGATCCTCTGCAGCCGTGACGGAACTCTACTGCGCACCGGCAGATATTTCTGCTTCAAGTATCCCTCAGGTCCACGGAGGAGACGGAGGTTGCGGTCCAGCATCCAGACGAGGCGGTAAGGAATGCGGCGAGTCCCGACCAGAGCCCAAGCCGAGAGTCCAAGGTCCGAGGTATCCGGAGGCCCACCTGTAACTGAAGTCCGAAGTTCGTAGTCCGTCGTCGTAGCAGTCCAGTCCAGTCCGAGGCCTTCCGTTCTTGCTGCCCGGTGAGTACCGTTGCTGGGGTAGTATCTAGACAGGGTCAATTCATTTGTCTCTGGTCTGTGGGTTTGGGTACACAGATCCAACACGAAGTGTTCACCTAGGTGGACGCGGGTCCTGACGTGTCTCTTTATGGGACCGGTAAGTTTTGCGCTGTTTTAGCAGTGCATCTAGTCATTCTAGTAAGTTCTGTTCTCGAGAAATTCATGTGTTCTGTCCAAACTGTTATTCTAAATGTTATTCCATGTGTTTTCAATGTCGTGGTATGAGTGATTTGTTTTTCCAGTTATTATTGTGTTTATCGTGTATTGTATTGTGTCCAGATTCCAGCCTAGACAATGCCTCTATTCTCGAAATTACGTCAGTTAAAAACCAGAAAAGGGTTATTAGAGGAAGCAGTTCCTGTCCCGCCTAGGGACAGTCCAGGTCATTTTATGTATCATAAGCATGGCTTAAGTGCCATATTATATCTAGACTTATGGGTGGATTACACCAAGGAATTAGAAGAGAGATATAGATGGCCCGTATCAGGTACGTGGGATGCCGAGTGCATCATGCGAGTAGAAGAAGCATTATGGAAAAAGAAATCCAGACAGTCCCAGAAAGATGCCATCGAGTTATGGCGCAAAGAATCTCTTAAAAGAACCGAAAAAGAGATCAGAAAAACAGAATTAAGTAGGGAATCCTCAGAAAGAGCCCAAGAAAGGGAATTAATCGAAGTAGGTGAACAAGTTAGAGCAGAACAGTCAGACCGACAGAGAAATGCCCTTATTAAGGGTATGTATCCTCTTCTTGCCGAGGGCTTGCCAAAAGCAACCCCGGAAGCACCATGTAATTTTCCGCCGCCATTAGTTCCGACTAAGCTACGTCACAAACCGACCGCAGCTGATATATTTCTCTCGTCCTATTTGGACGACACAGTCCCAGCCTATGCTAATCCTGTTCCGCCTGCTCCTGTAAATAATGTAATTCCTGTTCCTCCAGCCACCGGGGCACCCGTTGCAGCACCTGTTACGGCACCCCCGGTCCAGCCTACAGTACATGTACCCGCCACATCAGTCACTCTGCCCGCACGTACAATGCCTGTCGACGATTCCAGTTTAGGAGCCGCGGGGGGTAGTTCTCCTGGAACCCCGCCTCAACACAGACGCCTGACGCTACTTGAACTACACGAATGAGCGTTACAGCGTTCGCCCAAATTTCAGTCCGTTGCAGATATCAAGCGAGCCCTTACCGAATGCCGTTATGATCCAGTCCCAGGCGATGATGATATGGTCCTGTATTCATTGCGTGTAAGACGGGTGACCGAATATTTGGACACCCTGCCGAATATGAAAGGATATCTAGACAGAATATATCGTTTTATCCGTACCGGAGTAGATCCAGAAAGTATTGGCGACGCCATGGTTCAAAGAAAAGTCGAGACTCAGCTCATGCTTTTAAAGTTTCTAATTAATTGTTTAATAAGAGAACAAGATTATCCGGATAAAGATCCGGAAGAAATGAAAGTCCTGACCAGGTGGAGTGACCATATAGCCGAGGGAAGACACAAGACACAGAACTGTATAGAGAGTATGTACAAGAAAATCCGTAGGGAAATAATAAAGTTACACGAGAAACGAGAAGCAGCACAAGTAACCGAGAAAGAAGACGACTCTGATAATGAAGAACTAGACGACGAGAATCCCTCCAGAATAGCGTATGTAGGTAGAACTAGACTTCCCGACCGACATTCACGCCTAGATCACAAGAAAGTTTTCCCTCCTCCAGCACCAGAACAAGGTTCTCTTGAGCAAGTATTCCAAGCTACCGATCACATTCTGAAATCACGAATCGGTTATAGTGAACTTAGTACCATGCATGAACAAGAACTAGCCCGATCAGCAGTCCGATGGACTACTGATTCTTCCACTTTTCCAGACGAAATAGTGGCACAAATGTTTCTGAAACTGCCCCCAGCCGAGCAGCGACTGGTGGGTATGTATATGATCCAGCACCTCATTACACTGTATGAGGGACAGCATTCTGATCCAGGTCCGCTACATGATGTATTGAACGAGTTACTCCAGTATAGATGGAGAGGTCTAGGTACTGATTTAATTAGTATCATTCTAGAACAGCGCCACAAATATCGAACGTTTCTGAATCCGTATTTTGTTCATGTCTCACCTCCAGAAAGTAAATCATTTTACATAGATAGACAGCATCCGTTACGAGAAGTACACCCAGTTAGAGGAACGGGTGGTGAACTAGAACGAGTATTTGTTTACACCCCTATCACAAAGATGGAACTCTTAGAGATGAAAAAGTTAATTCCTTGTCACGACAAAGATCCAGCAGGGTTCCATCGAGAATTAAAAGACATGCTCCGTATGGGAGAATACACGTATCCTGATATCATTAAAATGTTAAAGGTCCTGTTGCCCGTAGGGGTATATGAAAAACTCAAGGAAAAAGAATGGGAGGTGGGAGAGAAAAAGATAGATTGGGCAGCTCTAGAAGCTGAAGATAATTCACGAGTACCAGGTACCGGTCTTGGGGGTAAAGTTAAAGAATTGCCCGAGTTATTGATACAAGTTTTGCCAAGATTACTAGCCACGAAAAAGGAAGATTGGGATGCAATCTCAGCTTGTAAACAGAAACAAGATGAAGACACTAGTGATTTTTATTCTAGATTTGAAAAATGTTTTATTATTAACAGTGGTCTGAAAACAAGTAGTGAATCGTACCCTCATCTTTTTGTTACCAAACTGGTCGAGAATTCAAGTCCACAAGTTAAAAATCGAGTATTGAAAGTCGAAAGTAGTTGGCAAGCTAATACTCCGTCACAGATGTTACAAATGCTCCAGTATCACCAGAACAGAATCAGGGAAGAGCAGGAACACGAAAGAAGACGTATGAAAGACACGAAGATGAAAGTATTAGTTGCACAATCTGTTCCACAAGACAGTCAGAAGAGGGGTCCGAATCAAGCCAGTCATCCTGCAGCTCCCGTTAAAGGGACTTGCAATTACTGTAAACAGCCAGGTCATTTTATAAACGAGTGTGCAGTTCTGAAACACAACATAGCTACTGGTAAGACTAAAGAGAGACCACGTCCGCCTAGACAAGAACAAGTTTCACAGACTTCTCAGCCACCACAGAATGCACAACAGACAGTCACGGTACCGCAGCCTATAGCTGCAACACAACACGTTACACAACAGATGTACCAGTACGCACAGTCAGAGTATCCAGATTATCAGCCATATTCATGAAACAGCCTAGAGAGGGAGGTAGGCTTGCCTCTCATCGAGATACCTGTAGATCAAGAGGGTCCCTATGTGCACAGTCAAGTATTAGGGAAAGACAGAAAGTTTTTGATTGATACAGGGGCAAGTAGGACTACCATCAGTCATGACGAGGTTCCAGGGGCTCCGCTCTCAGGCTCTAAAAATGTTTCCCTTGGATTTTCAGGAAAGCCAATTGTTAATGAAATTTCGAAACCAGTTACTCTAGAAGTTGGTCCATTGTCCCGAACTACTGATTTGTTACTCACGAAGTCTTGTCCAGAAAATTTGTTAGGCATTAAGACATTGAAATAATTAGGAGCGGTTATTTGCTGCTCCCCAGAAGGGGTCCGATTGTTTCTGAGAGACTTTAAAGGTCATTATGTATTACGTGATTTTGATCCGAGATTATTGAATGTACCACAGCATTTATGGGCGCAAGGTCCAACTGATGTAGGTTGTATGCATATCACACCCCATCGTGTGACTCTCAAACAAGGTGTAGTTTTGCCACGAATCAGACAGTATAAATTACCACCTGAGGCTGTAGCAGCCTTATCCAAAATTATTGACGAACTTATTGCTCAAGGAGTGGTTGTAGAAACTGACTCCAATGTATGTAATTCTCCTATCATTCCAGTTCTGAAACGTACTGATCCAAATGCACCTCCAGTATATCGATTAGTGATTGACCTTCGGGAGCTTAATAAATGTATTATACCCCAGTATCCAGTAGTCCCAGATATTTCATCCCTTTTGACAGCCATTGATTCTGAGGCTACGTTCTTCACAGTTATCGATCTCAAGAATGCATTTTTCAGTGTCCCCATTCATCCAGACAGCCAGTACCTTTTCGGTTTTTGTTTAAATGGAAGGAGCTATAAATTCACGCGAGCTCCTCAAGGTTTTACAGAAAGTCCTAGCATTTACAGTCAAGCACTTAAGAGACAACTAGACAATATCCGCATGCCAACTGACACTGCCCTGCTCCAGTATGTCGATGATCTACTGATCACAGCCCGTTCTGAACGTGACTGCGAGCGTGCGTCACTTACAGTTCTGTATTTTCTGGCCGAGCAGAGGCACAAGGTGTCCCCTTCCAAATTACAATTCTGTGTCCAGCAAGTGGTATACTTGGGACACTTACTGTCCAAGTGGGGTAGGCAGTTGACACCAGACCGTATCCAGTTAATAGCGAGTCTTCCACAGCCCAAGACACAGAAGGAGGTACGAGCTTTTATCGGCCTCACTTCTTACTGCAGACAATGGATTTCTCAGTATGCATTTCTAGCCAAGCCACTGATACAGTTAACGACACAGGAGGCAGCCGTATCGACTGTCCTCCCTTGGACCCAGGAACATACACTTGTATTCAATGAATTAAAGAAAGCCTTATGTCAAGCACCTGTTCTAGCGACACTAAACTACAGTAAGCCTTTTACACTTTTTGTTACAGAACGTGATGGTACTGCATTATCTGTTCTCACACAAGATCAAGCAGGACAATACAAGCCCTGTGCTTATTTTTCTAGCACATTAGATCCAGTAGCCCAGGCTCTGCCTGCATGCCTCAAGTCAGTTGCAGCCACAGCTCTAGCTATCAGACAAAGTGATTCCATAGTGTTAGGACACTCCCTGACAGTACAAGTTCCACACTCCGTGGAAGTTCTTTTAAACCGAACACAGACTCAACACTTGACAATTGCACGTTTAACAGGTTATGAACTGACACTGTTCCAGCCACACATAGAAATCAGACGCTGCAACATTCTAAATCCTGCTACACTGTTACCGTCGGTTACTTCAAATCCTGCCACACATGACTGTGTGGAAGTTGTTAACACCATGACAAAGCCAAGACAAGACCTGACAGATATTGCATTACCTGACCCCGACCTGACACTTTATGTGGATGGTTCATGTATGAGAACGAGTACAGGAGAACTAGTAGCCGCGTATGCAGTGACTACTGACACTGAAGTTATAGAGACACATCGTAATGACACCCTGTCTGCTCAAGCAGCAGAGCTAGTAGCTTTGACCCAAGCCTGCATATGTGCTAAGAACCTGAAAGTAAACATATATACAGATTCACGTTACGCATTCGGAGTTGTACACGACTTTGGAGTGCTCTGGCAGGAGAGAGGTTTCATGACTTCTCATGGAACCAAGATTCAGCATGGTCTCCTCATTCAAGCTCTGTTAGATGCAATACATTTACCGACAGCTATCGCTATCATGAAGTGCAAAGCACATACGAAAGTCACTGACATCATTTCCCAAGGTAACGATCTAGCAGATCGAACAGCCAAGCTTACAGCTCAGACTCCAGACATTCCAGTTAACACGACACAGACACTCACTCCAGATCAGACTGCTTGTATGACAGTTAAGGACCCTACACAAGATGTCATAGACATACAGTTACATGCTACTCCTGAAGAAATAAAGAAATGGTCCGAACAAGGAGGGGTCCAGACAGATCAAGGATGGTTGACGAAGGGAAAAGCCACATGGTTTCTCCCCGACTCTATGGTTCAAGTCATTATTAATACCGCACATAGTCCAGCACATATAGGAGAAAAAGCTATGTTAGACAGTATTCAGAACCTTTGGTTCAACAAGCATTTACGAGCTGCAGCCAAGCAGAAAGTCCGTACCTGTATGATATGTTGTCAGTTCAATCCAGGTAAAAGTGTCCCGGTGGAACAAGGCGGATTCCAACCTCCTGACCACCCTTTTGAAGTCCTCCAGATGGATTATATTCAGATGGAGAGATGTCGAGGTTTCAAGTATGTCCTCGTAGTTGTATGCGCTTTGTCCAGGTGGACAGAAGCATATCCGGTTCCAGATTATACAGCCGCGACCACTGCCAGGCAGTTGGTTCGTGAGTTCTTTCCCCGCTATGGACTCCCTAGGGTCGTGTATTCAGATAACGGCCAGCCATTCTCTTCTGAGCTCATGAAACATGTTTCCCTTCTGTTAGGGTACCAGTGGAAGTTCCATTGTGTGCGCCATCCTGAAGCAGCCGGTCTCGTAGAGAGACATAATCAGACTTTGAAAATCCGCATTGCAAAAGTATGTAGAGAAAAAGGTGTAGACTGGCTAGTAGCTCTGCCAGTTGCTCTGTTCTATATGAGGATGGTTGCACATTCCAGATCAGGTCTGTCCCCGTATGAGGTCGTATTCGGCCGCCCCCCAAACATGTGGGGTACACCTAGACCCCGCAGTATTACAGATGTTTCCAGTAATATGCTGACAGATTACCTAGCTTCCTTGATGTCTGCCCTACACTCTTGTCGTTCACAGGTTGCCGCCGCATTTCCAGACAACACCGAGGCGAAACCGCATGAAGTCGTTCCTGGTGAACATGTTTTGGTCCGCAATTTTGATCGTTCAGGTCCGCTGGAGCCCCGTTGGAAGGAGCCTCGCATGGTATTGCTAACAACAAGGACCGCCGTCAAACTTGAAGGCAGGAAGGGGTGGGTCCACCTGAGCCATATAAAGAAGTTCCATGGATTGCGAGAAAAGACTTTTGTTAAGGACTGCCTTATTCCTAAAGACTGCCTAAAAACAGACTCTGAACTCAAGCCTCCCCTGTTAGAGAAAACTCCGCAGCAGGAGTATAAAGAGAAACTCCGGTCTAGTAAAATAAGTCAGCCAGTTTAATTGTCTAAGTCCCTCTCGGGTGAAACGGTTAGACAGGTTCCTGACATGTATGAGATAGACCCACACAGTGAGAGAGTTAGTCAAAACTCTAAAAGATGTATTATCGTTCTATTTTTCTTGTTATTTTTGAGTCTTATGGTTACCTGCACAAGTTATGCTTTACATTTATGTTTTCCAATTTCACATGTACATATGTTTTCTAATGCTACAATAGAGCACACATTTAGTGATCTGCCTCCTCACGAGCTATCCTATCGTCTTGCTATGCGCAATAACACATTCATTCGAATGTTACACTATTCACACCAGACCAGCAATGCCACTAATTGTTGGGTGTGTGGTCGACTCCCCCCTTTCCAGACACCGAAGGGAGTTCTGCCACTCTTTCCTTATCCGTTTTCACATAATGGTTCGTGTGGAGCATGGTCCACGTTAACGTCATCCTCCAATGATATGTCCCTTCTGAATAGAACATGTTTTCCAGACAAGCAGGGTCTCTCCCATAGAACAGGGATAGATCTAGAAAATGAAGTATATGATTTAGGTAATTATTCTTCGAATTTTATGGTCCTGAATGTTCAGTCTGATACTACTCCAGATTTGCCTGCTATTTCAGTACTACCAGTCAAAGGCGAATTATGTGTCAGAAAACATGGTTCCGCACATGTAGGACATAGTGATTGTACTACTACTGTCAAGTATAGTGACAGTGGGAAATCTATTTTCAAAGCCTCACGTCATTCTTATTTTGTTTGTGGTCAGACCGCATATGTTCGTCTGCCCCTCGATTGGGATGGAACATGTTACATTGCCTTCCTACTGCCACCAGTTTTTCTAGCCCCATCCGATTATCACAGAAACACACATCTAGTACACGTCAGACCTAGAAGGGAGATCGAGTCCCCAATTGTCGATCAAACTGAAACTACTCTAGAACAGTATCAAGACTTCAACAAAGGTTTCTTTTTCTTTATAGGACCTATCCAGAATAGTAAGTTAATACGTAGGTTAACCAGAACCCTTGAAGCTGTAGTGAATGAGGCTACTTCTGCTCTAGGTAACTTAACTGAAGAGCAATCTGCTATGAGATTTGTCGTGCTCCAAAATCGTCTCGTTCTTGACGTCATCCTGGCCGATAGAGGAGGAGCATGTAGAGTCATCGGATCTAGTTGCTGCATTTTCATTCCTAATAACGCGTCGTCTGTTTATTCAGCTATAACCAGACTTCATAAAATTGCCCATCAGTTACACCAGAATCCAGGCACCTGGACATGGTCCGGTTGGCTCTGGAGTATTATATCTGCCTGGGGATGGAAAGTATTGTCATTCCTAGGTATTGCAGTAATGATCATATTCAGTTGCTGCCTCTGTATACAATGTGGCCCTGCAATTTGCGGCATGTGCGCTACCTCTTGTATTCCTAGTCCTAAATCCCGTTCCAAGACAAATCGAGACGAGCAAATGATGCTATATGAAATGATAGATGGTATCATGAATATTGATGTTTCCTGATGGAAACGTAGGGCACAAGGAGGGAATGTGGAAAAGTAAATTTTGCCATGTTATATGTGCCTACGTGTTCCCCATATTATGCTATATGTGCATGATCGATATGCATGTATACCCCTCTGATCGATTAAAGACGCAATTACAGTTGTGTCCATCTCTAGTATGCCAGTTTCCAGTCCTCGTGAAAACAACGAATATTAGGCTTATGTAAACCTACGTTGCCACATTTTACAGTGTGCACGTTAACTCATTGAATTGTCCCCGTTTCTAGGCCTCAAAAGGGCCCGGACACCAGATTCAGCTCCTGTCTCTTGAACCCTCTCCGAGGAGCGATACAGCCCCCACCTGCATCCCTGACCCTTCGCTTACTTCATGCCTCGCAGTGCCCGGCCCGGCCTGGCTCTGCCTCCCAGTCTGCCAAGAGTATGTTATGTTTCTAGTTATCAGTCCAGCCCTCCTTCTCTGCATTCCTAAGCTACTGCATCGCATCAATAGTTTCCGTCATGGTCTAGCCTTTATGTCTCCATGTAAGAGAAATACTGTATTAATATTCATAGAATATTCCTCGTACACGCAATACATGTAGAATTATGCATGCATCAGTCCTAATGTCTAGTAGCCTTTGCCCTGATAACTTTTGGATTCTATCAATATGTACTCCAAACACCAGATACCAGATATGCCTTAGGTACATGTCGCTCTGACACTCCAGACTTTAGTCTCCTCTTCTAGCGCAGAAGTCATAGCCCCCAGTTCTCCTTGGTAACACGTCATTGCCCGTTTGCGCGCACCACTAGGTTAGAGGTCCCAGCTGCTCAGGTAGCCCCCTCCATGTTTCCGCCCCGTTTATGACACTTCTGTTATGTTTACATCACATGTCTATGTATACGCCCTGTATACGCCTTCTTGTTACATCATTTTGCCCTTATCTTTCGCGACTGCTACGAGTCACGCCTACTGCTACGCCTACTGTATTGAATGTAATGTATTTGTTTAAGTATATATACTGTGCACCCATATTAAAAGTTGCCAATTAGCTACCCAGTTTCCCTTGTCCCTTCCCTGGCAGCTGCCATCCCGTACTATTGCAGGCTGTCCTGTTCCTGTCCTTTATGCCTGATTAAAGCCTGTAGACTCAAGATACCTCGAATCTGACTCTTATTTATTGAGCTATCTGTTTCATTCACTGTATTAAAAAATAGAACCGGTAATTAATTATTTATTTACCACAATCAGATGAGAGCGGGCAAAACATACAATCAATAAGATTGTTAAAAAAATATTTCTCTTCAAAATATCTACAACAAACGCAGCTTGGTATTTATATTTTTACAATGAACATCCTTAGTAACATAGTATATAACACAAAGATCATATATATGACCACCTTCTTTCGAGCACAATTTTCCAAACGCAATATGAAAGAACTGAATCAATAATTGAATCCGTAATTACCAACATCTTCCCAACTGGCGTAATGATGTTTCTAAAATATTTCCATTAAGTATATCGAAAATAAACTGTTCAATTCATATACACACCTTCCCAATAGGCCGAATGATGTTTCTGAAAACATTTGCAATGAGGATGTCCTAGATAGACTTCTAAAATCATATTCACATGCTTCCAATAGGGTGAATGATATATATTAAATCATTTGTAGTGGAAATATCCAAAATATACTCAATAATTCATGTTGATATCCCCTCAGAATTTTGGCATAAAAAATATTAAATATGAATTTGGTAATTCATTAGGCAACTGAAATGTATACTTTAAAGGTGCATCATTACATAGTGTCCATCCTTTATTGTATTTTAAATATACAGTATAGTGTCCAAATGTTGAAGTAGTTCCATCGTGGAAAACAATAGACACTGTTTTAAAAGTTCTTCCTGAAATTAAAACTTGACCTGCCACAAAATTTAAAATGTTGATTTCTAATTTTGTTCCATCTGCTCTACAACATTGCAGCATTAAAATAATATATTGTCCACATCTTTGTATAAATAATGTTGACAACATTTCCGATTTACACTGAGTACATTCCATATGCTGATTAGCTGATTCCACTAGATTGTTGAAGCACACTGTTTTCTATACGAATCGTTCAGTGTCTATTTTAGTAGTAGATTAAAATGAACAGCTGCCACATGTATGAACCCATCTGTAATGTAGTCCAAACTAATTTTCAATTTCTATACCTTCATCTTCTAGCAAGCATAAACTAATTTTCAATTTCTATACCTTCATCTTCTAGCAAGCATAAACATAAGAAATTCCTGAGCATCTTGCTGTACATTCTGTGTAAATTGTGAAGATCCAGAACATATATCCGCACATGAGAAGCAGTATAGATTTTCTTTTTATCAGTTTTCAATTCATCAAAAATATAATGTAACAAAGAACAAAATCTTTTTTCTCAATTTTCCATAATTGCATGCTGTAGATTTTCTTAAAAAAGCACACAGTTGACAAGTACATTAGCATAGCAGTTGATACCTGAACTATTTTCAAACTGATATCCTACATTATTAGCAACCGTGTTCCCTTCTATTTTCTTTCCAGACTCATCATTCTTTTCAATTCTTTTTTTCTTTGCAACCTCAGTAAAATCTTTATCATATTTTCGTTTTGGACGTATTAAATGTTTTTCATAAATAGGATATTCACTTAAACTAGGAGCATAGAGTCTTCTTAACCTATTGTACTCTTTTACATAGTTTACATCTGCACTAACCTTTTCTTCATCAAAATCAATCAAATACAATCTGGATAACGTTCTGACTTGAGACAATGCAACATATGCCATACCCTCCTTAAACACAGAACTTCCAATATTTACCAAATCACTGTCTACACTTAAACCTTGAGATTTATGAATAGTTACTACATAAGCTAAACAAAGAGGAAACTGTTTTCTACGAATATACAAATCTTTTACAAGCAAGAAACGAACAGAACAGCATCCAATCTGTTTCACCTCTTCACTCTGATGAAATTTAATCTTCAAAAATTCAATCTCATCTCTATTTGCATAACTAACAAAGTCTACAACTTTCCCCAGTGCTCCATTTACTAATCCTTTCTCAACATCTAAATTATGCTGTAATATTACCCGGCAGTTTAGAGATATACAAAAGGTATTTTCCAAACCAGCCATCTTTAATATTGATTTTTCCAAAGAGTCTTATTCTAACTGCAATTTCTCTGAAAAAGAATAGTTACTCCTTCATGTTCTATTTTATTAATAGCTACCATTTTCATTATCGGTTCATTCTCCAGTTTCAACAGTTCTTGATTGAATGTAGAGCATTCTTTTAGTGTTGGCATAAGGCAAATTATAGATTTTTTCTCTACAATTCTTTGGTAGATAGTTTCAGCTGCAATATTTTCTTTTGGAAACAAGTTTCTTAGTAGCCAAATTTCTAAAGCATGTTTTCCATCCTGTGTTATGACACCAATTCTAATATTTTGAAGAATATTTCCATAATCTTCATCATTTGCTTGTCACATGTTCTTCGTAAATTCCTCATATTCAAAATAACTCCAAATGTTCACATTTCCAATACTTCCTAAAGATTTTTTAGTGTCTTCATGAAGAAGGGTTTTAAAAACTGGTTGGCCTTTCACAGGTGTGAGTTGTAGTCGATCACCAAAAACAATTACATGTTTTCCTCCAAATAAAACATCATCATTTGTTTTTAAAATCTGCTGCATCCTCAAATGTACAAATGCAAGCTTTAAGTTTGAGACCAGGCTTACTTCATCAGTTACCAGAAGTTTCATTTTCTTCAGTAATCTTGAAACTTCGAAACAAGCTTCTCCAGATAGCTTGTGGTATTGCAACTTATTTTCATGTTACACTGGTAACATAAGTAGACGATGTAATGTAATCCCTTTAATGTTGTGTGCTGCTAACCCAGTTGGAGAAGTTACAACACAAGACAAATGTGAATCTGTTGTCTTCTGTAAATAACTTGACAAACATTCAATCAAGAAACTTTTCCCCGTTCCAGCTTGTCCACTGATGTACATAAGAAAAGGGCTAAATGATGTACATTGGCAATCACTCTTTTCATGCAGTATTCCATGTTGTATCTGTTGTGTTACAAAAGGGGGTGGTGATGGATGGAGCATCTGAATCAATCAAACACTCACACCCAGTCAAAAGATCTGGGTTTAATCCATCACCGTTCTTTAGCCCACTCTGCCACACCAGTTCAGACATGGCTATATGTAAATCAGTCTGACCCTGTGCCTCATGGGAACAGTCCAGAACGGGGATGGATTAAACCCAGATCTTTTGACTGGGTGTGAGTGTTTGATTGATTCAGATGCTCCGTCCATCACCACCCCCTTTTGTACCGCTTTTGGCCGCCATAAGTGTGGCAGGGTATGCTCAGACGTGAGTCCCTTGCTCACTTTGCCACTGGATTCAAGCAAGCCGGGCTGAAGACGGCTGGAATGCCAGAAACCGGTCCTCTGAAGCTTGTTTCCGGTCCAGGGAAGACATGGCTTGGCAGTTCGGGCTGGACTGTTCGCATGAGGCACAGGGTCAGACTGATTTGCATATAGCCATGTCAAAACTGGGGTGGCAGAGTGGGCTAAAGAACGGTGATGGATTAAACCCAGATCTTTTGACTGGGTGTGAGTGTTTGATTGATTCAGATGCTCCGTCCATCACCACCCCCTTTTGTACCGCTTTTGGCCGCCATTAGTGTGGCAGGGTATGCTCAGACGTGAGTCCCTTGCTCACTTTGCCACTGGATTCAAGCAAGCCGGGCTGAAGACGGCTGAAATGCCAGAAACCGGTCCTCGGAAGCTTGTTTCCGGTCCAGGGAAGACATGGCTTGGCAGTTCAGGCTGGACTGTTCCCATGAGGCACAGGGTCCGACTGATTTGCATATAGCCATGTCAGAACTGGGGTGGCAGAGTGGGCTAAAGAACGGTGATGGATTAAACCCAGATCTTTTGACTGGGTGTGAGTGTTTGATTGATTCAAATGCTCCGTCCATCACCACCCCCTTTTGTACCGCTTTTGGCCGCCATAAGTGTGGCAGGGTATGCTCAGACGGGAGTCCCTTGCTCACTTTGCCACTGGATTCAAGCAAGCCGGGCTGAAGACGGCTGGAATGCCAGAAACCGGTCCTCGGAAGCTTGTTTCCGGTCCAGGGAAGACATGGGTTGGCAGTTCGGGCTGGACTGTTCCCATGAGGCACAGGGTCAGACTGATTTGCATATAGCCATGTCAGAACTGGGGTGGCAGAGTTGGCTAAAGAACGGTGATGGATTAAACCCAGATCTTTTGACTGGGTGTGAGTGTTTGATTGATTCAGATGCTCCATCCATCACCACCCCCTTTTGTACCGCTTTTGACCGCCATAAGTGTGGCAGGGTATGCTCAGACGTGAGTCCCTTGCTCACTTTGCCACTGGATTCAAGCAAGCCGGGCTGAAGACAGCTGGTTTGCCAGAAATCGGTCCTCGGAAGCTTGTTTCCGGTCCAGGAAAGACATGGCTTGGCAGTTCGGGCTGGACTGTTCCCATGAGGCACAGGGTCAGACTGATTTGCATATAGCCATGTCAGAACTGGGGTGGCAGAGTGGGCTAAAGAACGGTGATGGAGTAAACCCAGAACTTTTGACTGGGTGTGAGTGTTGATTGATTCAGATGCTCCGTCTATCACCACCCCCTTTTGTACCGCTTTTGGCTGCCATAAGTGTGGCAGGGTATGCTCAGACGTGAGTCCCTTGCTCACTTTGCCACTGGATTCAAGCAAGCCGGGCTGAAGATGGCTGGAATGCCAGAAACCGGTTCTCGGAAGCTTGTTTCCAGTCCAGGGAAGACATGGCTTGGCAGTTCGGGCTGGACTGTTTCCATGAGGCACAGGGTCAGACTGATTTCCATATAGCCATGTCAGACCTGGGGTGGCAGAGTGGGCTAAAGAACGGTGATGGATTAAACCCAGATTTTTTGACTGGGTGTGAGTGATTGATTGATTCAGATGCTCCGTCCATCACCACCCCCTTTTGTACCGCTTTTGGCCGCCATAAGTGTGGCAGGGTATGTTCAGACATGAGTCCCTAGCTCACTTTGCCACTGGATTCAAGCAAGCCGGGCTGAAGACGGCTGGAATGCCAGAAACCGGTCCTCGGAAGCTTGTTTCCGGTCCAGGGAAGACATGGCTTGGCAGTTCAGGCTGGACTGTCCCCATGAGGCACAGGGTCAGACTGATTTGCATATAGCCATGTCAGAACTGGGGTGGCAGAGTGGGCTAAAGAACGGTGATGGATTAAACCCAGATCTTTTGACTGGGTGTGAGTGTTTGATTGATTCAGATGCTCCGTCCATCACCACCCCCTTTTGTACCGTATCTGTTGTGTAACTTGGCAACATATTTCTTCTGTTCAGTATTCAGAATTTCCTCCACATTTTCCAAATCAATATTGTCCTGTTGTGCTTGCTGCATCACCGTTTCCACTTCACTCATTGCTATTGCCACTTCATTTTCAAGTGGTTCTTGACTTTGTGAAGCAGAACTCTGACTATCTTGAGAACTATCTCTAGCATTTTCAGCTGCAATAGTTCTTTCTTGATTAATCTCTTTGTTCAAAATTTGGAGATTATTTGGAAAAATTGTAAATTCAATGCTATCTTTACATGCATTGATAGAATCTTTATAGCAGTCAAAATCTCCAAGTAATTCCATTTCAGTCCGCCAAGGTTTGATGAGTTGCAGAAGAGCTAAATAGAAAAACTCTCTCTTATCTGGAGTATCACAACTTAATTTCCTGTGATTAATCACATTTCCTTTGTCATGCTTTACCAAACATCCTTCAGATCCAATTACAGCATATTTTCCTTCATTTATTGTTTCTGTAACATTTTTTTAAAAACTATAATGTTGTTGTATTTCATATAGACATATGTTTTCCAGGTATGGACTTCTATTTGGATAGTATGTATCCAACATATTTGATTTCAGAATATCTGTGCTTCTTGGTTCATTCAGTGCCAAGTATTCAATTTCTTGTTCAGATTTCAAAATTCGGTTTTGTGCTGCAGCAAGGCCTAGACTTATCCAGACGATTCCTCTTGACTTTGAATATAAACTTGCAGATGTCAATCAATCCGAACATTCGTAGAATCCAATTTCCCGTTGCGAAAGCATCCTCCAGCTGAAGCTGTACAATTTTTTGCTAAGTGTCTTCTCCTGTGAAATTTCCTCCCACATTTCTTTCAATTCTGTCTTCTCAGACTTGGTAATATATGAAGTGACACAGCGAGCAACAGCAATTGATTTATCTGCAACATATTGTATGTTCATATTTGCATTCCACAGCTTCAAAATCACCGGAATGTAATCTACTTAAATTCTTATTTTCTTTTTATATTGTAAGTATTTTTGGGTGATTTTCGAGTGATAGTATGCCTCACTGCTGACATAAAACTGTTCACTCTTCCTTTGGAAATTACTGTACGTGAAAAGCCGAATTGACATTTTGTGTAAAATTTATCCTTTAACTTATATTTCTGTCTGCAATATTTTCCACATCGATGACTCTGAAACCATAAAACTTGCTGTCTTAAGATATTTTCTCCTCCTGTTTTCGGAATCGCACAAGTAACAGACTCTTCAATAAAAGATAAAACAGTCTATTCTGAATCAGTTCCAAATTTGGTTGTATTCTTGATCCATAAAAGCATATGTATATGAGGGACACCTCTAGCTTGGTATTCTTTTCTCCCAAAAAAATCAATAATTTCGCCAATAGGTGGATTTTTTTTATTACAGATGAAAGACATTATAGCTTCAAATCTATGATTGAAATATCTGCAGACATTTACAGGATCTAGGGAACACATTTCTATATTTCAATTTGCTTCTTGTAGAAAATCCAGTAAAACATCCCATGCGTACTCAGCACAGCTAAGTGTAACAAACCAGGTAGGGTTCCTAAGTTTCTTAACATACATTTTAATTCCCCAAGACGTCGATACCAATATTCATTAGTGACACGCCATCAAATTAATTAACTGTGATTCTAAATGTTTGTCTTTTTCTTCAAATTTTTCCATAAATTCCTTTGCAGAAACATGTGAAAGATGCGTTCCAGTTTTTAATATATGGTTGACTGCATATGAAAGTGCAAACAGATCACTCTCAAATAAAAGATGAAACAAATATGGAATACACTGACAAAATCTTGGTTCTTCTGAGTACAGTCATAAAGTACGATATTCGGAAGCTGGAATCTGAAGTGGAGGTTCATCATATCATACACCTTTTCCAGTAGAGAACAGCTGTAGAAAACAACGAGCTTCCAAACTTTTTTCCCACACACTCATGGGAGTTCCTTTTGCTTTTTTCACCTGGAACAATTCAATAGTATCTCCTATCAGTTCTTTTGCATGTAGAGGGTGTATAATATAATGTTCATACATTTCTTATTTTCTGGAATTCTCCACTTTTTCTATTTGTCCACTTAAAATATGTGTTTCATCTTCTAAAGTAAGTTCTTCTTCTTCTACATTTACACTTTTATAGTAAATATTGTTTTGCACCAGATATAATGTAGCCTTTTGGACTTTCGTAACATCTGCTAACTCTTGCCATATTTTCCGACTCTTTGTTGGTACACCATTAACTTGAATGACACAGGTTCTTTCAACACCATCAGTTTCTTAAAATCTAAAGGTAAATACACAACTCTTCCTTTTAAACCTCTTCGTAGATCTGTTGGAGACAGCTTACCTGTTTTAGGCTCCATACGAATTATAGCCTGAAAAGGGTGCACAGATTGTATAAGAATGGTCTCATATGTATTTAAATCTTTAAGTTCAGGCTGTATAACTACTAATTCTAAGTCATTATGGACAGTTCTAGCTGGCATTTTGTTTTCTTCTAAATTATTGTGACAATATTTACAAATACATTGTACAGTACATAACTCAAAATGACCTTCCACAAACAGAGAAGCAGCAAATTTGTTCCATTTATGATTGTTTTCGTTTTCACTTTTAAAAAACACATCTACATTCCTAGTTTAATTTTTATAATGAGTACATCGACAACAAATACAAACATAGTTGGGATTTTCAACAGAAACTACTTTGAACTTTGTTATTTCTTTTTCAAACTTCACATCAGTACTATCTTCCATCTCTTCTTCACCTACACTTATCAAACTCTCACTTTCTCTACACTCCTCTTGACCAGCAAAGAAACGTAACACTATATCATCACAAACTTTTTTTACAGCCAACACTGAACCATGCAAAAGAGCTGTATTCATTTCATTTAAACATAATGCAGGACTTTTCACGTAGTATAATCTTCTAACTAACTTTCGCCTTTTGGAATGATGTACTGCTAACATTCTTAAATGATGAAAACGACTTTGACACACTTTTCTAGAAAGACAAGCCAGAGAATGACCTTACAACAATGTATTTTTCTCACTTTGCAAGGATCCAGTCCTTGTAATATCTTAATCTACTGTTTCACAGTTTTTCTTCCATATTCTCTTAAGAAATTTAGTAAAATATCAATAGATTGAGACGTATACTACAAATACTACTACAATCCCATGTAAACACTAGAGCCTCGGTAGGTCTCCCTTGAACTTCTTCCGCTATTATTTGTTTAACATTTCTAGGAACTATCTTTTCTTTTTCAATTGGAGAGCCATTTTTTACTTCATAACAACGACCACAGGTATCAACTGCATGCAGTAATTTTTTTCTTGAAAATAACTTTCTTCATTAAAAAAAGGTTCCGTTCGAGAAGTATGCTTCCATTCCCCGGAATTTGTTTTACAAAAATGTGTTCTATTTACAATTCTTTTCCTTTTACATTTGTTCTTCATATGCTGCATTATTGTATTTAAATTCTTCAATCTTTTTATAATTAAGATAAATAATTTTCTTTTCAATTCAAAGGCTTTTTCAATTTCACTTAGAATCTCCTTTTTTGGTCTGTAAAACGCTGATCTCCTTTTATATATTTTACATTTGTTTTGTAAATTTTGGAGTATGCTACTTTTTTAGATTCTTTTTCGAATTTCTGAAAATAGTTTTTTCCAGCTTCCAACATAATTCTTTTTCCGATAATCCAATTTTCCACTTTTTTGTACACTTTTCTTTTCCTTATGTTTCACTGTCCTTGTTGTATCTGTCTGTTTTTATTTTTGAAATTGGAAACTCTTTTTACAAGTTTAAAAAAAAATCTTTACTTGTATTAGCAGAACACTTTTTCTTTAAAGATCCTGTTGTAGTTGTTCTAATTCCACTTTTCCTTTTTTTTAAATTCACCTCTTTTCTGCGTTCTCTTTTTCTTTGCTTTTTTCTTGTCATTTTTACTCTTTCTTAAAAATGATGCAAAATATCTGTGAAATAAGAAAAGTTTTGAAAACATTTTAATATAATTAAAGTAATAATATATAAATATTTACATGTTTAACTATAAAAATACATATAAAGAAACTAGATCAATAATTTCAGCAATGGAACAGTGCGACCTGCATAATTGTAGTAGTGTATGAGTAGTGTGAAAGATACTAGAGCACAGCCTTAATAGTACACATCTATTTATGGAATCGCATGGTTACAACCTCTATCATTCCATGAATACATGGCTAGTGACTAAAAGATTACAGTACCACAAGGAGAGTGCCTGGGTGCATTTATAAGTGCTTAGATATTGGCGAAGTGATAGGATAAGTAGATAGTGCTGGATGGGTAATTGGAGAAGTGTATGGGACTGACAGGAGGATTCCTACAGTGCATAGGTACTAACTGGGTATTTAGAGAAGTGTGCCAATAGTATGTAGCTGATTAAAGGTCTGCATTGATAGTGCACAGAATATTATAGTTGTACTTGTGTTAGTGGCTAGGCCATTCCATAAGCACATGACTAGTAACTGGAATGATTACAGTGCTGCAAAAAGAGTGCATAGTGAATTTATAAGTGCTTGGGTATCCGCAAAGTGATATGATAAATAGATTGCGCTGGGTGGTTGATTGGAGAAGTGCATGGAACTGACAGGAGGATTCCTACACTGCATAGGTACTAACTGGGTATTTAGAAGACTATATCAATAGTATGTACCTGGTTAGACATAGTGGAGTAGTGTGACTCACTGGTTAGAGGCGGCAGGCCTGAGAGCAGAAGTCAGCCCGGGACCAGGGTTCAATTCCCGACGCGGCAGGGTCGTGGACCTTGGTCAGCGGACTCGATAATTCTCGCTTCGGTGCTTACTCTAATCAGGGGTTCCACTCGGCAACTCTGGGCATTAGCTTGCCTAATCTCCACAACGGCCCCACCAATTCCGGGGATGCCTGGCTCCACCTTGGGGACTCCCAGCAAGGGACCATCCCACAGGGAAAGCCAGGACGGGTTCCCCAGAGTTATACAGCGCCGGGACGCCCCGTTGCTGGGGCAGCTGTGCGCTTTACAAGTATACTACATTTACATTTACATCTGCATGCATAATGCACAGAATATTGTATCTGTAGTAGTGTTAATGGCTAGGCCACTCCATAAGTACATGACTACTAACTGGAATGATTACAGTGCTGTAAACAGAGTGCATGTTGAAATTAGAAGTACTTAGGTTTTGGTACAGTGATAGGATAAGTAGATAATGCTGGATGGGTGATTAGAAAGGTACATGGGACTGACAGCATGATTCCTAGACTGCATGGGTACTAACTGGGTATTTATAGGAGTGTACCAATAGTATGTAGCTGGTTGGAGGTGTGGATAGATACTGCACAGAATATTACAGATATACTTGTCTAGTGGCTAGGCTATTCCATAAGTACATAACTACCAACTAGAAGGATTACAGTGCTGCAAATAGAGTGCATGGTGAATTTATAAGTGCTTACATATTGGCAGAGTGATAGGGTAAGTAGATAGTGCTGGATGGATGATTGAAGAACTGCATGATACTGACAGCAGGATTGCTAAACTACATGGCATGCAGAGGGAAAGCTGCGGGCCGGCTAGCAGAGGAACAGCTGTGGCCCAAATGCTATAGTGAAAAGTACGGGCCATCGACTTGCAAAGAGATAGCTACGACTGTTAATGTCGGAAGAGGGAGCATGAAGGAGATATCTCGCAGACAGAACTACGATATACATCCAGTGTTGGCTTGCAGAGGTACAACTGTGGGCCCGACCGCTCGCAGAAGAAGAGCTGCGAGCCGAACAATGGTTTGCAGAGGGTGAGCTGTGAGCTGGCGGGCTGGCTCGTAGAGGGAGAGCTGTAGCCAGTGGGCTCGCAGAAAGAGAGATGTGGGCCAGCTCAGACAGGAACAGCTGTGGACCAACTGCTATAAGAAAAGGTGCAGGTCGCTGGGTTGAAAATCATGCGTGTGGGAAGGTGATGTAGGGAGAGGAAGCGCGAAGGTGGTATCTCGTAGACAGAGACCTGCTGTCCATTTCCAGTCTTGGTTTGCAGAGCTACAACTTCCGGCCCAATGGCTCACAGACATGGCTTGGTAGTTCGGACTTGACTGTTCCCATGAGGCACAGGGTCAGAGCTGATTTGCATATAGCCAGTGTCTAACCCAGGGTGGTGTGGACTGCAAAAAAACAATGGATTTAGGCCCAGATCCTTGTACTGGGATGAATGTATGACATTGTTCTACATTCTGTCCATCAACTGTGTTTTTTGCAATTTTCACCCCGAGTGGGCTGGGTATGCTCAGATACCCTAACAACAGACCGGATGAATTCATCATCCAGTGTCTAGAAGTTGTCCTCCTGAATAATTTTTTTGAGTTTGAAGGTACTCTATTTAAGCAGATAAAGGGCACAAGTATGGGCGCATCTTGTGCACCGAGTGTGGCAAACACCTACATGGGCGAATGGGAGAGAAAGAACATCTACAATACAAATGCACCCTTCTTTGAAAACGTCTCCTTATGGAGACGTTTTATTGATGATATCTTTTTTATGTGGCATGGCGACATAATACAACTAGAAGATTTTATTCTCTGTCTTAATGCCAGTGACAATAATCTAAAATTTACATCTAACTACAGTCGCGAAAGAGTCGAATATTTAGACATCGCAATTGAAGGGAAAGACGGTGAGTTAAAAGTGAGTCTCTACCGTAAACCGACTGCAAAAAATACTATCCTTCAGTTTGGGAGTTTTCACCCTCATTGTCAGAAGGACTCAATCCCCTTCGGTGAATTCCTTCGCATTCGGCGAAATTGTACATCTCTTTCTGACTATGACATTCATAGCATATCTCTGCGAGAGCGATTAATTGAATGGGGTTACCCTCATCGTCTAGTCCGCCAAGCTTTCAAAAGGGCCAGGTATTATGACAGAGACGCTTGGCTTAAACACAAAAGAAATAAAACTCAAGATAAGATCACATGTGTAATAAATCACTCCACACTTAATTATAAAATTAAGAACATAATTAACAAAAATTGGAGAATTCTTGAAGTTGAGAATGAAACTGTCATGGAGAAACCGTTAGTGACATATAGACGAAACAAAAATCTCAGAGACCGGCTGATCCATACAAGGCATAAAAATCAATTACAAGAGAGACAAACAACGTTGACTAATGGGGATATCATTCGTGGCAACCACAAATGTGGCAATTGTCATGCGTGTGACTCGGCGATCATAGGTAATAACCTTCAACATAACAACATGAACATCGCACTAAGATCTTTCACGAACTGTAGGAGTAAAAATATCGTTTACTATATTGTCTGCCCATGTGGATTAGCTTATATAGGCGAAACAGGACGTGAGTTTAGACAAAGATTTAGTGAACACAAATCGTCAGTCAGGACCAAAAAGATGACAGCACCTCTGACCGAACACTGCATTGATCTGAACCACAAAGAACCAGAACTAAAGTGGTGCATTCTAGAAAAAATCCAATATAGAAATGGGGAACAACTTGAAAGAACAAGGAAAAAACGGGAATGTTACTGGATTTTCCGTTTTGACAGTGTTAGGATGGGCCTTAATGAAAATATTTCTAGGTATGTGACAGAATAATTTATCCTGTCCACCATAGAGATAATCAGTTTCGTATGGATTAATATACTGAGGACCACTCAAAAATATTAGGGTGATCACTCCCAATATACTTTCTATGAAGGTATCAGTCTTTAACCTAAAAAATCTTCCAAATTGAGAAAATGAATTATCAGTATATAGTGACATCTTCTTTATGTGATCTCCAGCAGTATTGTGTTGCTCTATATCATTTACTAAGACAGTCTTATATGCAAAAACAGTACATTTTGAATACTATTAGAGACATCTTTATGAGCAATGACAGGGCACTCTAAATACCTACATGGTTTTTGCGTAATTTATTAGATCGATTAAAATATGTAGTCTGTAGATATAGGAAAGGTCAGAACACTGCCGAACGTTGATCTTTTGAATATCACTTTTGATCATTTCTCTTACCTATCCCACTCACGTGAACATGGCCACCATTTAAGTTAGTAAACATCATCTAACAATCATTCTTATATCTCTCTTTGCCCATGTAAACGTGGCCATCATTGAAGTCGGCAAACATCATTTAGCAATGGCGCCTCAATAACGTGCCATTGCAACGTGTTTAGCAAGTGACCTAAATCAACACAGAAATGATTTTTTTCTAAATAAACCCTCTGTAATTGGGGTGTGGGTCACAACAATGTAATATGTCTCCATAAGCTGAGATTATTACCCTTGTCCACTTTTATGGAAAATAGCATCGCTACAATCCTGTAATATGTACCGAGGACACCATGGTAACAACAGCATACATATAAAACTGACGTAGTCTCCTCAAGAGTCGGGTTAACTCTAAGAATGATTAACAATACATCAGACATAATCACCTTCGTCGCAAAATTAAATTACAAACAAAAATAATTAATATACGAGAATATAACACCACTTAGTAATGGCGCCCGCACTCACGATCACGTGAATAGAACCTTTTTCGGCGCCAATGAAATAGGATTTAAAGGAGGACGCGATGAAAGTGACTTTTTACCTACGGAACGATACGAGGGATGTCGGAAGGAACATGACGAGACGTGCTTTGCATATAATACAAGTAAGCGAAACGAAGGGACGAGCTTAAATAGCGTAGCGGTTCATAAACCCTTATGGGCAGAAAAGGATTCTTATTTAAAGAAGTGAGTTTAATGGGGTCTAACTGAGATAGGTTATAATAGAGATATCCCTTTGGTAGTGATATTTTTTTTGGCACTTTTGCAAGCAATCTCAGAGAGGTAATAACAACACGTAGGAGTGCTATTGTGATATAACATAGTTTAAATAGGATCTCCTGTACGATTTCTTATTTTTCTCATTGGTCTTTGGTTATAGTTTACTGCCATCAGACAAAAGACGTAAATTGAATAAACTGAGGAGTGACAACCATTTTTACACAGATGAAAGAAGAGTTTTTGGGCATTTTCAGAGAATCAAAAAAGGTTAGTAGCAGTGTTTTATGTATAACAAACATTTAGACATCATATTCAATTCAATTCAATTAATTTATATAGCGCGCTACATACCCAGAGGGTCTCAAGGTGCTTGGAGAAGGGTGGGGGATTACTTGTCGAATATCCAGGTTTTAAGTTGCTTTCTGAATGCTAGGTGGTTCTGAGTGAGGCGAAGGTGGATGGGAAGTGAGTTCCAGGTTTTAGCCGCCAGGTAGGAGAAGGATCTTCCTCCCATGGTGGTTTTGTTGATGCGAGGTACAGCAGCAAGGGCTTGGTTGGAGGAGCGTAGCTGGCGGGAGGGTGTGTAGAAGGAAAGTCGTGTGTTGAGGCATTCGGGTCCAAGTTCGTAAAGTGCTTTGTGTGCGTGGGTTAGGAGGCGGAATGTTATCCTCTTATTGACGGGGAGCCAGTGGAGGTTTTTCAGGTGATCAGAAATGTGGTCGTTACGCGGGATGTCTAGTATGAGTCTGGCTGATGCGTTTTGGATGCGTTGGAGTTTTTTCTGAAGTTTTGCGGTGGTACCGGCGAATAGGGTGTTTCCGTAGTCCAGGCGGCTTGTAACCAGTGCGTGGGTGACCGTTTTTTTAGTTTCGGTGGGGATCCAGCAAAAAGTTTTTTTGAGCATGCGAAGAATGTTGAAGCAAGATGAAGAAATGGCGTTGACTTGTCTGGTCATCGAGAGTGAGGAGTCCAGAATGACGCCCAGGTTCCGAGCGTGGTCTGTCGGGATGGGTGCTTTTCCAAGGGACTCTGGCCACCAAGAGTCGTCCCAGGCAGAGGGGGAGGTACCTAAGATAAGGACTTCTGTTTTGTCAGAATTCAGTTTCAGACGGCTGTGCTTCATCCACTCGGCTACTTCTTTCATTCCTTCATGTAGGTTGGTTTTGGCGGTGTTAGGGTCTTTGGTGAGTGAGAGGATAAGTTGAGTGTCATCAGCGTAGGAGATGATGTTGAGGTTGTGTTGGCGTGCGATGGCCGCGAGGGGGCTCATGTATACGTTGAAGAGGGTGGGACTGAGTGAGGATCCTTGTGGCACGCCGCAAATGACTTCAGTGGCCTCTGACTTGAATGGTGGGAGGCGGACTCTCTGGGTTCTTCCGGCAAGGAACGTGGTGATCCATTCCAATGCTTTTCCCTGGATTCCGATGTTTCTGAGGCGTTGTATCAGGGTGCTATGACAGACTGTGTCGAAGGCTGCGGAGAGGTCGAGGAGGATGAGGGCGACTGTGTCTCCATTGTCCAGTAGAGTTCGAATGTCGTCTGTTGCTGCGATGAGTGCGGTCTCAGTGCTGTGTTTGGCTCGGAAGCCGGACTGTGAGGAGTCGAGGGATTTGTTGGTTTCGAGGAAGGCGGCGAGTTGGTTGTTGACAGCTTTCTCAATGACTTTGGCCGGGAATGGAAGGAGCGAGATGGGGCGGTAGTTTTTGAGTTCGGTGGGGTCAGCTGTGGGTTTTTTCAGAAGGGCGCTGAGTTTGGCGTGTTTCCAGCTTTCCGGGAAGGTGGCGGAGTTGAGGGGGCAGTTGATGACGTCTCGGAGGTGTGGTGCTATGATGGAATCTGCTTTGTTGAAGATGTGGTGAGGGCATGGGTCTGTGGGGGATCCTGAGTGGATGGAGTTCATCAGGCGGATGGTGTCCTCAGTGGAGATTGGGTTCCATTCATTAAGGATGTTCAAGGGGGGTGAAGGTACGGCAGAAGGTTGGGTGGGTTGGTCTCCGGGTTGGTTGTCGAAGCTGTTGTGGATGTCTGTGATTTTGTCGTAGAAGAACGAAGCTAGGGAGTCGCAAAGGGTTTGAGAGGGAGTGATGTCGTTGGAGTTGGCAGTGGGGTTGGTAAACTCTTTGACGATGTTGAATAATTCCTTGCTGTTGTGGGCGTTGTTGTCGAGTCGGTCTTTGAATGCGGCTTTCTTGGCAGTCCGGATCAGTTGGTGGTGTATGCGGGTGGCGTTTTTGAAGGCGTCCCTGGTGCTGGTGTTTGGGTCTTTTTTCCAGGCCTTCTCAAGGGAGCGACAGAGTTTCTTGGATTTCTTAAGATCATCGTTGAACCAGGGGGCGTTTTTGTTGCCTAGTTTGATTTGACGTTTTTTCAGGGGTGCTAGGTTGTCGGCGCTGTTGGTTAGCCATTGAGTGAGGTTAGTAGCTGCTTGGTTGGGGTTCGAAGAGTGGGCAGGGGGGTTTTGAAGAAGCGATGCGGAGATCTGGTCGATGGTGATTTTGTTCCAGTTTCTTCGCAGAGTAGGTTGAGGGTGGTTGTGGGTTGTGGTCTTATTGTAGATAAAGTGAACGCAGCTGTGGTCCGTCCAATGGAGAGCTGTGGTGTGACTGAAGGAGATATGTTTGCTGGAGGTGAAGATAGGGTCGAGTGTGTGACCTGCGTGGTGAGTGGGGGTATTAACAAGTTGTTTGAGTCCGAGGTTGGCGAGATTGTCCAGAAGGGCGGTGGTGTTGCTGTCGTTGCTTTTTTCCAGGTGAAAATTGAGGTCTCCCAATAGAATGTAGTCCTCGGGGGGAAGGGCGTGTGGGGTGATAAAGTCAGTGATGTCTTCACTGAATTGTGCACGGGGACCTGGTGGCCTGTAGAGGAGGGTGCCTCTGAGTGTGGTCTTGGGGTCGGTGTGGATCTGGAAGTGAAGGTGTTCGGTGCTAGCGAGGTTGACGTCTGAGCTGGTTGAGATGCGGATGGAATTCTTGTGGACGATAGCGATGCCTCCTCCTGTTTGCTTGTAGCGGTCTTTTCGGATGATCTTGTAGCCTTTCGGGATGGCAATGGTGATGTCTGGGGCTGAGGAGGCGTTCATCCATGTTTCGGTTAGGAAGGCGACGTCCGGAGAGATGGTGTCTAGTAGATTCCAGAGGTCGATGGCGTGTCTGTGGACCGAGCGGGTGTTGAGCAGGATGCATTTTAGGTGGTTGGTGTCAGGTCTCAGTTTGGTGTTAGTGGATGAGGAGTTGGTCTTGGTGCCGTCAAACTTGCAGGAGTTGCATGTGAAGGGTCCATGGGTGTGTCCAGGGGCGGCCTGGGCGCAGTTGGGGAGTCGGCCGGGGTTAAGGGCTAGGAGGGTGGGGGCGGCGTAAGTGATGCGGGTGGGGTGGGTGGGACGGGGGCCAGGGGGTTTGGCGCTGGGCGCGGTCCAGGCACGGACGGTGTAGACGGGCTTACCTTTGGCGCACCTTCGGCGCAACTGGGGCGCGACGCCGCGCGTGAACGCTGCGCGAGAATGCATCTGTTATATATGGATGGAGGAGGGGGAGGGGCGAGGGAGGGTCAGCAGGGAGGCGGGGCGGGCTGTGGGGGCCGGGCTCTGAGGCACCAACAACAACAACAAGCGTAAGATGGCGGCAGCGTAGGGAAAAACGCAACTGGAGGTAGGCTGGGGCTCAGGTGACTGACTACGCTTGCAGTAGGATCGCGCTATTTAAATTAGCGTTAAAATATCAAGCGCCGTAAATACAATGCCCCCAAAGCTTTCCTATGTGTGCAGCTATGGGCGCCATGTCAGCAGTCCCCCAGAGGCTTTTAAAATGTCCCAATAAGGTGTAGTACCCCTCGCGCTGCATCGTTATTCAGAGTAGTGGGCAAAACAGACAACAATGGCAAATCAGACAACAATGCAGCTCAATGCAACGATACCGAACAGGAGCAATGCAGCAGGGCAGAGGGAGCGACCGCTTCTGAACTCGTCAGGGCGGTCACAGCGCAAACGGGGTCAGAGCAGGCAATATAGTTCGTGGGAGGGAGGGTCAGCAGGGAGGTGGGTGGGCTGTGGGGGCCGGGCTCTGAGGCACCAACAACAACAACAAGCGTAAGATGGCAGCAGCGTAGGGAAAAACGCAACTGGAGGTAGGCTGGGGCTCAGGTGACTGACTACGCTTGCAGTAGGATCGCGCTATTTAAATTAGCGTTAAAATATCAAGCGCCGTAAATACAATGCCCCCAAAGCTTTCCTATGTGTGCAACTATGAGCGCTGTGTCAGCAGTCCCCCAGAGGCTTTTGAAATGTCCCAATAAGGTGTAGTACCCCTCGCGCTGCAGCGTTATTCAGAGTAGTAGGCAAAACAGACAACAATGGCAAATCAGACAACAATGCAGCTCAATGCAACGATACCGAACAGGAGCAAGGCAGCAGGGCAGAGGGAGCGACCGCTTCTGAACTCGTCAGGGCGGTCACAGCGCGAACGGGGTCAGAGCAGGCAATATAGTTCGTGGGAGGGATGGTCAGCAGGGAGGCGGGGCGGGCTGTGGGGGCCGGGCTCTGCGGCACCAACAACAACAACAAGCGTAAGATGGCGGCAGCGTAGGGAAAAACGCAACTGGAGGTAGGCTGGGGCTCAGGTGACTGACTACGCTTGCAGTAGGATCGCGCTATTTAAATTAGCGTTAAAATATCAAGCGCCGTAAATACAATGCCCCCAAAGCTTTCCTATGTGTGCAACTATGAGCGCCGTGTCAGCAGTCCCCCAGAGGCTTTTAAAATGTCCCAATAAGGTGTAGTACCCCTCGCGCTGCAGCGTTATTCAGAGTAGTAGGCAAAACAGACAACAATGGCAAATCAGACAACAATGCAGCTCAATGCAACGATACCGAACAGGAGCAAGGCAGCAGGGCAGAGGGAGCGACCGCTTCTGAACTCGTCAGGGCGGTCACCATAGGATTCTTGCTCCCTGGACTAAGGACTGTTATCGTTTTATTTAGGAAACCCATACCCCTCGGCTGAGGGTTTACAGCTCCAGCCTGTCCTCGTATCCGTGTCTGTTTGATGAATAGGTAGATGGTGTTCTTGGTAAGAAATAAAATTAGCGAGAGTACCTATCGCACCTATGTATCTAAAACGCCTTCAAAGCTAGTGTTCTGACTGATACATATTTTATATCTTATCTAATGCAGGAACATTTCAATGAGAAACACTCTAATGACATGAACTTATAACTGAAGTGGTGGTCTACCTTATAGAAAATATCAGGGTAAGAATACCTACTGTAACTGCAATAAACAGAGTGGCAGTAACCGGCATATATGGTCAACACTTATAGAATACTCTCCAACACTCTCTAATAGACTTGTTTCTAAGAATTATTTAGATGAGAGCTAGTCTGTGTTATATACAGTTTTAAAAAACTTTGTGAAACCTTTTTCTTCATTTTCTTTTTTCATTCTTTCTTTAAATCGATGTTATAGCTAAAACTCTATTTTTGGGAGAAAGTGATGTGCGGGCCTGCTAGTTTCTGTGATCACCGTTGTAGGCAACAAAGTATGGTAATAAGTAATAAGATGCAGAAAACGCTGATGTCTACACAGGGCAACTCAAGTTATAATGATTAGGCAATGTACAATTAAATTGTGAGAATAATTAAGGATATCTAGGATACCAGCACAAATATATGTTATTGTACAAATGTATGTTATTTATCATTACATATACCCATCCATGCAGTGGTTATAACTCGTTTATGAATATTTGAGTATTCTGCTCAAAGGTCCTGAGGAAGGTGGTCCCAACCCACCGAAACGCATCGAACTTGCGTAGTAATTTCGCATCACAATCTGCGATCCCTCAGACGCAGAATAATGAGTGAATGTAGTGTGAATGAGATAGTTTGTTTCGTGAAATTGTAAGATCTGTTTAGGTGTTTTTCTTTTCTTTCTTCTGCAAGGTATGGATATGTTTTTTAACATTCCAATGAATTACTGTATGTTTTATAAAATGAATTGTGACAATTTGTAAGTAAAAAGAAGAAAAAGATGAATGATATTTTGCACATAAAAAAGAAATAATAATGATAAATACTTAAAAAGTTTTTGTTCTCACCCTGTGTTAAAAAATACTTTTCAAAGTGTAGAAGTTGTCAATTTCAAAATTGTGTAGGTCGTGAGGGAATATCTTTATATGTTATATGTTATACTGGGATGAATGTATGACATTGTTCTACATTCTGGCCATCAACTGTGTTTTTTGCAATTTTCACCCCGAGTGGGCTGGGTATGCTCAGACGTGAGTCCCAGGCACTCCACACCACTGGAGTCAAGCTATCCAGGCTGATGAAGGCTGATAGCCAGAAAACGGTCCTTGGATGCTTGATTCCGGTCTGGGAAAGACATGGCTTGGTAGTTCGGACTGGACTGTTCCCATGAGGCACAGGGTCAGAGCTGATTTGCATATAGCCAGTGTCTAACCCAGGGTGGTGTGGAGTGCAAAAAAACAATGGATTTAGGCCCAGATCCTTGTACTTGGATGAATGTATGACATTGCTCTACATTCTGTCCATCAACTGTGTTTTTTGCAATTTTCACCCCGAGTGGGCTGGGTATGCTCAGACGTGAGTCCCAGGCTCTCCACACCACTGGAGTCAAGCTATCCAGGCTGATGAAGGCTGATAGCCAGAAACCGGTCCTTGGATGCTTGATTCCAGTCTGGGAAAGACATGGCTTGGTAGTTCGGACAGGACTGTTCCCATGAGGCACAGGGTCAGAGCTGATTTGCATATAGCCAGTGTCTAACCCAGGGTGGTGTGTAGTGCAAAAAAATGATGGATTTAGGCCCAGATCCTTGTACTGGGATGAATGTATGACATTGTTCTACATTCTGTCCATCAACTGTGTTTTTTGCAATTTTCACCCGAGTGGGCTGAGTATGCTCAGACGTGAGTCCTAGGCTTTCCATACCACTGGAGTCAAGCTATCCAGGCTGATGAAGGCTGATAGCCAGAAACCGGTCCTTGGATGCTTGATTCCGGACTGGGAAAGACATGGCTTGGTAGTTCGGACTGGACTGTTCCCATGAGGCACAGGGTCAGAGCTGATTTGCATATAGCCAGTGTCTAACCCAGGGTGGTGTGGAGTGCAAAAAAACGATGGATTTAGGCCCAGATGCTTGTACTGGGATGAATGTATGACATTGTTCTACATTCTGTCCATCAACTGTGTTTTTTGCAATTTTCACCCCGAGTGGGCTGGGTATGCTCAGACATGAGTCCCAGGCTCTCCACACCACTGGAGTCAAGCTATCCAGGCTGATGAAGGCTGATAGCCAGAAACCGGTCCTTGGATGTTTGATTCAGGTCTGGGAAAGACATGGCTTGGTAGTTCGGACTGGACTGTTCCCATGAGGCACAGGGTCAGAGCTGATTTGCATATAGCCAGTGTCTAACCCAGGATGGTGTGGAGTGCAAAAAAAACGATGGATTTAGGCCCAGATCCTTGTACTGGGATGAATGCATGACATTGTTCTACATTCTGTCCATCAACTGTGTTTTTTGCAATTTTCACCCCGAGTGGGCTGGGTATGCTCAGGCGTGAGTCCCAGGCTCTCCACACCACTGGAGTCAAGCTATCCAGGCTGATGAAGGCTGATAGCCAGAAACCGGTCCTTGGATGCTTGATTCCGGTCTGGGAAAGACATGGCTTGGTAGTTCGGACTGGACTGTTCCCATGAGGCACAGGGTCAGAGCTGATTTGCATATAGCCAGTGTCTAACCCAGGGTGGTGTGGAGTGCAAAAAAACGGTGGATTTAGGCCCAGATCCTTGTACTGGGGTGAATGTATGACATTGTTCTACATTCTGTCCATCAACTGTGTTTTTTGCAATTTTCACCCCGAGTGTGCTGGGGATGCTCAGACATGAGTCCCAGGCTCTCCACACCACTGGAGTCAAGCTATCCAGGCTGATGAAGGCTGATAGCCAGAAACCGGTCCTTGGATGCTTGATTCCGGTCTGGGAAAGACATGGCTTGGTAGTTCGGACTGGACTGTTCCCATGAGGCACAGGGTCAGAGCTGATTTGCATATAGCCAGTGTCTAACCCAGGGTGGTGTGGAGTGCAAAAAAACGATGGATTTAGTCCCAGATCCTTGTACTGGGATGAATGTATGACATTGTTCTCCATTCTGTCCATCAACTGTGTTTTTTGCAATTTTCACCCCGAGTGGGCTGGGTATGCTCAGACGTGAGTCCCAGGCTCTCCACAACACTGGAGTCAAGCTATCCTGGCTGATGAAGGCTGATAGCCAGAAACCGGTCCTTGGATGCTTGATTCCGGTCTGGGAAAGACATGGCTTAGTAGTTCCGACTGGACTGTTCCCATGAGACACAGGGTCAGAGCTGATTTGCATATAGCCAGTGTCTAACCCAGGGTGGTGTGGAGTGCAAAAAAAGAATGGATTTAGGCCCAGGTCCTTGTACTGGGATGAATGTATGACATTGTTCTACATTCTGTCCATCAACTGTGTTTTTTGCAATTTTCACCCGAGTGGGCTGGGTATGCTCAGACGTAAGTCCCAGGCTCTCCACACCAATGAAGTCAAGCTATCCAGGCTGATGAAGGCTGATAGCCAGAAACCGGTCCTTGGATGCTTGATTCCGGTCTGGGAAAGACATGGCTTGGTAGTTCAGACTGGACTGTTCCCATGAGGCACAGGGTCAGAGCTGATTTGCATATAGTCAGTGTCTAACCCAGGGTGGTGTGGAGTGCAAAAAAAACAATGGATTTAGGCCCAGATCCTTGTACTGGGATGAATGTATGACATTGTTCTACATTCTGTCCATCAACTGTGTTTTTTGCAATTTTCACCCCGAGTGGGCTGGGTATGCTCAGACGTGAGTCCCAGGCTCTCCACACCAATGAAGTCAAGCTATCCAGGCTGATGAAGGCTGATAGCCAGAAACCGGTCCTTGGATGTTTGATTCCGGTCTGGGAAAGACATGGCTTGGTAGTTCCGACTGGACTGTTCCCATGAGACACAGGGTCAGAGCTGATTTGCATATAGCCAGTGTCTAACCCAGGGTGGTGTGGAGTGCAAACAATTGATGGATTTAGGCCCAGATCCTTGTACTGGGATGAATGTATGACATTGTTCTACATTCTGTCCATCAACTGTGTTTTTTGCCACAGACAAAGAGCTGCAAGCCGACTAGTTGTTCGCAGAGGGAGAGTTGCGAGCCGGCGGGCTAGCTCGTAGAGGAAGAGCTGCAAGCCCACCAAAAGAGAAAGCTACGGGCCAGCGGGCTGGCTCATAGAAAAAGAGCTCCAAGCAGTCTGACTGACTCGGACAGGGAAAGCTGCGGCCCGTCGAGTCACAAAGGGAGCACTGCGGGCTGACTCACAGAGGAACAGCTGCAGGTGAACTGGTATAGGAAGAGAGGGGGCAGTCAGCTTCCAAATGGATATCTGCGGGATGGTGATGTGGAGGAAGGGATCACGAAGGGGGTATCTCACAGACAGAGAGAGCTGCGGTATATTTCCAGTGTTGGCTTGCAGAGATACAACTGAGGGTTGACTCACAGAGAAAGAGCTGTGAGCCGAACAATGGTTTGCAGAGGAAGAGCTGCGGGCTGGTGGGCTGGCTCATAGAGAAAGAGTTCTGAGCCAACTAGCTGGCTCATAGAGGAACAGCTGCAGCCCGTCAGCTCGAAGTGGAAGAGCTGCGGGGCAACTCACACAGGAAGAACTGCAGACCCACTGCTATAGGGAAAGATGCGGGCCCTCGACTTGCAAAGGCATACTTGCGTAATAGTAATGTGGAGAGAGGAAGCATGAAGGGGATATCTCGTAGAGAGACAGCTGCGGTATATTTCCAGTGATGGCTTGCAGAGGTACAACTGATGGCCCGATGGCTCGCAGACAAAGAGCAGCAAGCCGACGGGTGAATCGCAGAGGGAGAGTTGTGAGCCGGTGGATTGGCTCGTAGAGGAAGAGCTACGAGCCAACTGGTTGGCTCGTAGAGGAAGAGCTGCGGCCCGTCATCTCAAAGAGGGAGAGCTTCGTGCCGGATCACAGAGGAACAGCTGTGGACCAACTAGTATAGGGAGAGGTGCGGACCGTCCACTTGTAAAGAGATATGTGCGGGACAGTGATGTGGGGAGAGGGAACATGAAGGGGGTCTATCGCAGAGAGAGAGCTGCAGTATATTTTCAGTGTTGGCTTGCAGAGGTACAACTGGTGGCCCGAGGACTCGCAGAGTGAGAGTTTATTCCTAAAACCATGTAATATTTCAAACATATGTCACGTCACTTTTGTACCATTGAAACTGATTACGACATTCTCTTTACACTACAGATCCCACGAACCTGCCAATAAAAGTATAAGTACTATTTTCATACCATATAAAGCTCTATCACTTAATTTTTACAAACAATACTGTTGGGTGCATAAAATGGGCGTGGAAGATAAGGAGAGTAAACGGGGGTGTAATTCCTAAACGTTTATTGTACCATTCCTTTAATATATGTATATTCATGGCTTTAAGTGGGATGAAAAAAATGGCGGGTGCCTGAAAGGGGTAGCAGTGTTCAGCACCGGTAAGACCCGGTTAACTTAATGGCCTGCATATATTCAGCACGGAGACACAACCTAACAATTTTTATCACTTATAATCACAGTTAGTTTACTAGTGTGAAAAAAAGTGTACAGAAAATGTACTAAGAACATTTTTTTCGTCTTTTTTATCTCTCACACATTTATAAAATATCTCTTGAAAGAAACGCCCCTCTCCACCTTTATTTCATAAGAGCGAGCAATAAATAATCCCTTTAAAAGCATCTAGTCACTAACTACTAACACGGTGCAACGTACCCATTTGTAAAGCACAAACACAATTTAGATTATATCTCAAAGTATCAACAAATAATTCTAATCATGCATTCATACAGAAAACAACGTGCACATTTACTATGTCCATTTACTCTCTATGTAATCTGTGCACATTCTGAACGTGTTCGCAGTATAACACCTGCCTTCACTTATATTCAAAAGTACCTCAAAGTGTGAAATATAACATCACAACCTATGCATATGTAATATTTCCAACATAACATAACACAGTGCAGTTTTGTACCATCAAAACTGATTGCAACCTTCTCTAGATAGTACAAACCCTACTAATATGGCAGTAAACTTAGAAGTGCTATTTTTATAATACAAAGAACTGTATTAGATTATTTTTTATAAACAGTACCGCTGGCGTCACAAAATGGTGGTGGAAGCTGGACAAAGTAAATAAAGGTGTAATTCCCAGACTTTTATGTATCGTCCCTTTACTATATGTATATTAAAAGCTTTAAGTGGAATTAAAAATGTGGCAACTGTCTAAAATGGGTGGCAGAGCTCAGTAGCTACAAGACCGAGACCACTTAAAGGCCTGCGTATATTCAGCAGACAAACACACTCTGACAATTACCTTCACTAATAATCACATTTACTTTAGCACTCTGAACAAAATCGTACTGAAAATATACACAAAACATTTTCATTTACTTTTTATCTCTCATCTATTTACAAAAAATGTCTTCTGAAGGAACGCTCCCCGACAAATTCCATATGATAACAATACCAAAATCCCAAACCTCCCAGTAACACACCAGTCTTCACTGATATTGACATCTACCTCTCAGTATAAAAAATGAGACCACAAATTGTCCACATAACATTTCTGTTTTTTGTTCCATCTCTTTGAAGTTAATAGCACATGAATTTTCTACTCTTACCCCATCCCCATTATTTTCAAACAAAGCATAATTTAACTTACGTTCGTAGTTGGGATGCAGATTCCAAATGTCACAAACACATGTAATTCTTTCTTTGACAAACATTACATGTAATGAACCGCTCTCATCAAGAATGGAACCAGTAATGGCACAATTTCCCTGTTGCTCTACACATGTAAAGAACAAATCAGATTAGTTCCTTGAGTTTTTCAAATTGCAAAACTTCTCTCTATTGGTTATTTTTCAATTTTCCATATAAACAGTTAAAAAAAAATAAGAACACATACAGACGTTGAACATATTCTATCAACACACTTTCTAGAGCATTCTACGACACCTGCAGGTTAAAAGTTCATCATTTTTTAAAACTTAACGATATTTTTTTGCAAAATGTTCTCAAACATTTAACGCACCTGCTGGTTAAAAGTTCACCATTGTTTGAAGTTTGAACAGTGCCTTCCAAATGCAAGTAGCAGATGTGGTTGAACTGAGAAAATGTTATCCTATCATATGTACTTCACGTTGAAACTGCTTTTTACTAACCAATGACAAAGATGCTTTTCGACAAACTAATATGCACCCTACTTTTTAGTAAACAATGCTTTTCATTTCCCAATCAGTTATCCTTTTGTATGAGAAAAATAAGTAGTTCCCCATCTTTAAACATATGTCTTATTCTACAAATGGACTGCATTAGCTACAGACATCTATCCATATCTTCCAGCTGTACCTTCAAAATGCTAGTGTGGAACGTAGGACATAGCTATGTTTTCTGGTGCAAGATGTATGCAGAACAGAGACGTATTGACCTAGGTTTACAAAATGTGGACATTAAATGGTTTGGACAGAGAGGATTGAAGTGGCACCAATTGCTCCCTTTGATTAAAACCTGTTTGCATCTCCAACACCCTGACCTCATGATTGTGCACTGTGGTGGTAACGACCTAGGCACATTGACTGGGGTAGGTGTGGAAATGCTAATGAAGGACGCCTTTAGACAATTGATGTTGCTTTTGCCTCAAACTGTCTTTGTATACTCCAATGCCAACGACAGAAGTGGAATTGGTCAAACCAATTTTGTCCTCAGACTGAAAAATGGCAACAAAGCTGTCTCTGCATACCTCAGAGACCATAGAATGGGGTCGATCTACAACAACAACATACGCTTTGATAAGGCTGATATCTACAGAAGTGATGGAGTACACCTCACAGAACAGGGAAATCGAGTTTTTCTGAATAACCTGAAGCTATGCATCCGCACTTATATGTAGCTCTAACTAATAAACACAAAGTCTCTTTTTAGAGCCACCTTATATTCCCAATATCAGTTCGCAGAGTGACAACTGTGATCCGGCTAGCACAGGGAGACCTGTGGGCCGTTGAGCAGCCTCGCAGAGGGACACCAGCGGCCCGTGGGCTTGGCTCGCACAGAGAGAGCTACGGGCCATCAGTTCGCAAACGCAGAGCTGTGAGCCGACGGAAGGGTAGTGTTTTATGGTTTTGGGTAGTACAGTGGTGTTTGGGTACTGTATGGGGTCGAGCTGGGGGTAGATTTAGGCTTTACAGCAGTGCAGTGGCGTTTCTGTAGTGTAGGGGGTCGTGTTGTGGTTAGTGCTTTAGAGTTTAGGATAGTGCAGTAGGGTATGGATAGTGTTTTAGTCGTCGTGTTGGGGGTAGCGTTTTACAGTTTAGGGTAGTGCAATGGTGTTTGTGCAGTGTAGGAGGTCGTGCAAGGGTAGTGTTTTAGAGTTTACAGCACTGCAGTGGTGTTTGGGTAGTGTAGGGGGAGTGCTGGGAGTAGTGTTTTAGGATAGTGCAGTGATGTAGGAGGTCGTGCTGGGAGTAGTTTTAGTGTTTAGGGTAGTTCAGTGGTTTTTGGGTAGTGTAGGGGGTCATACCGAAGGACTGACTCACAGAGCTCCGAGCCGACGGACTGGCTTCAAAAGGCATAGCCGCAACGTGGTGATGGGGGAGAGGCAGCATGAAAGGGGTATCTCACACAGACACAGATGCCAGTGTTGCCTCGCAGAGGCAAAACTACAGACCTAATGGCTTCTACACGGAGAGATACGAGCTGACGGACTAAGTCACAAAATGCCTGCCAACACTTCCTAGTTTCAACCGTTCACAGCCAATGAGCAGCAAGCTCATGCTCGTAACCCCTCAAACAATATTTAATTAAAAAAAAAGTTTTATATAGCGCTAGCTAGACCCGTAGGTATCCGAGCGCTTTACATACACACTGGGAAAAACAAAAGGACAATTACATTACATTGAAGGCTGGCAGTAAGTAAGCAAATCAAGGATAAAGAATACAGCATGAAAAATAAATAACAGTGCAACGGAGGGGGAGAGAACAATAAAAAGAAAAAGGTGATTAACATAGCCCATTCACCAACTATCCTTGATGGAAGTCAACTCGGGTACTGAAGTCTAGGTTAGTTGTTGTTGGTCAGGAAAGTATTTGTTAAGGAGATGTAGTTTCAGGTCCCTTTTGAAACAGGAGAAGGAGGGGTTGCATCTGAGGACTCCAGGGAGAGTGTTTCATATCCTGGGAGCGTTGCCAGAATATCTGTAAAATGCCAGAATATCTGTAAAATTTCATATTTCTCAAAAACTACTGATCGGATTTACAACATTTTAACAAAAGCGCGCTTTCTGGACCACAACCTTTCTCCCTGCCAAATTTGGCATAATTCCGTTCCGCAGTTTGACCTGTAGCCTTGTCTAAAGTTTTTTATGTAAAATGCATGGAGAAAATACATTTTGTGACTCCCCTTTTTTCTCAGATGCCTCCTTGACCAATCTCCCCTAAACTTTCAAGACTGGAGCTGATCAAAAAAGAGAAACTCTTGGGAAAATTTCGTAAAGAATCGTCAAGTGACGCCAAAGTTATAAGCAGATGGAGGGCTCCAGGAGGGGGGCCGCACAACTCCCCTTCCTACATGAGTGAAGCCCCGTGGGCCTCCACAGCCCCAGCGATCCCCTGCTATTATTTTTTTTAAATGCACCCGGGGCCTAGCCCAACCCGGGGTCTCAGTAAAATAGAAACATGGGAACCCGCGACCCCAGCTCGGATTGCGCCGATTTAAAAAAAAAATGTTTTGTTTGGCCCTGGAGTACTTCTGGGACCCCTTGAGCAGGCCTAGGGGGTCAGGGTGTGTTTAACATGCCCCCTTCTCTTGTTTTCTACCTTTGTTTATCTGTTTTCTAGCGACTCATATCTACCGAGCCACAAGATGGCTGCCGACACTTCCTGGCTTGGAGTGTTGGCGGCCAATCACAGTGAAGCTCGTGCACGGGCCTTAGTCTCCGCCCAGATATCGAAACTTTTATTTTTCTACTTTGTTAGCAACTACTGAACAGATTTACACCATTTAGAAAAAAGGTTGCTTTCTGACTCAAGCACTACCTTTTTGTCAAATTTGGGGTAAATCTGTTCAGTAGTTTCGGCTGTAGCCCTGCACAGAGCTTCCTATGGGAAATTGATTTTTTGACTCTTATTTTTTGAATTTTTAAAAAACTACTTAACGGATTTACACCATTTAAGAAAAGGTCGCTTTCTGAACCAAGCTCTACCTTTTTGCCAAATTTGGGGTAATTCCATTCAGCAGTTCGGGCTGTAGCTCGTCGCAAAATTTCCTAAGGAAATGAACTTGGGGAAAAAGCATTTTGGGACTCCCCTTTTTTCTCAGCCCTCGCTTGACGATTCACCCCCAAACTTTCAGGATAGGAACTGACCTGGATCGACTTTTTTTGGAGAATTTTGCAAAGATTCGTCAAACTATAACTACCTACTGGCGACCGCCATTAGGTAATATATAGACATATGTATATATATATATATATATATATATCATTCCAAAGTGCCCCGGAACATGAGAACGCTACTCCACAAGGATAGGAGACACTCCTTTTGATTTGCGCTAAACATAATTACAGCCCAGCGCACCAAAAATAATGAGATAACTGACAAAGCGCGATTTGACCAATGAATAAAATTGTTCAAACTTACATATTAAATTACTTGCACTACAAGTCCCAATATGCACAGCACTTTACATGTGTATAAAAAGTGAAAGAAAAGAAGGGCTGACTGTTCAAAATTATGCCGTGATCCAGAACGCTGAAGTTCGAAACGCGTAGGCGATCTCATTTGTTACTATTAAACATCTTGAAAAATCATCTCTGAGTGGAGTGCCATCAATACTTGGAACTGTTGTGTTGGATATGATCGGGAGACTGCCTCGATCCCGTTGAAGGCACCAGCGCGAATGAGCTCCCCCTGCGACGAGGCAAAGCGCGAGGGAATATATATATATATATATATATATATATATATATATATATATATACACACACACAGAGAGGGAGAGAGAGAGAGAGACTATTGGCAGTTGCAAGTAGGTAGTTATAGTTAGGACCAAACTTTCCATGGTAAAAACTTTTTTTTGTTTTACCAATAACTTTGCCACCCATTGAGGAATCTTCAATACATTTTCAAAAAACTTTAGCTTTTTGGTTCAGCTGCTGTGTTGAAAGTTTCAAGGTGATCCGTCAGTGTCATAGTTACCTTAGGGCATGAGTTATAGTTACTTGAGATAACTCTAACTATAATTGCTGCATTCCAATGGTTTTGTACGATTGAATTCTGACCATAACTACAATGTCCCTGTAAACGTTGTTTTTTTCTGTGAATTTCCAAGGTTTCAAAATTTTATTTCCTAACTGTAATGTCCCTGTAACCTTTTATTACTATCTAAATTAATTGATAAAAAAACATCTATGACTCCCTCAATGTGTCTATGACTCCGTCTAAGACTCTTTCACTGGGATCTGTGACTTGGTACATCCTGTGTGAGTAAGTCTCTTATTCTGTGCATGATTATCTCAGTGGGCCTGTGAGTGGATGTGCCAGTCTCTCATTGGGTCTCTCAGTGGGTATACCACTCTGTGGGTCTATAACTTTGTATATGAGTCTCTGAGTGCATCTGTTTCTGGGTGTCTCAGTCCCTGAGTGGGTCTGTAAGTGGTTCTCTGAGTCTCTCATTGGGTCTCTGAGTGGGTGCCTCAGTGTTTGAGTGAGTCTGCAAGTGGGTGTCTCCCTACCTGAGTGGGTATTTCAATAGGTACATCACTGTCTGAGTAGGTCTGTGAGTGGGTATCTCAGTGACTGAGTCTCTGATTTGGGGAATCAGTGTCTGGGTGGGTCTCTGAGTGAGTCAGTGTCCGAGTGGGTGTTCCAGTTGGTGCATCAGTGTCTGAGTAGATCTACCAGAGGGAACAAAATAGAAGGGAGTTCGCCATTGGGATTTCGGAACTGGCAGGCAAAAAAGGGGAGAATAACAGCAAAACAGAATAAACAACAACCCTGCCAGAACATATATTGTGGTCCCACAAGAGATCCTTTGTTTTAAATAAAGGTGACAAAATTAAACATCAGAGCCAAGTACACATCACACAGTTTTCATTTTGTTATTTCTTGTTTATTTATTGACCTGTTGAAATATTTTCAAGTAGCATGGGTCACAATCTGATCCCTGTGCTATATCAAATAAAAAGAGGAAAGAAAAACCTCTCATGGGATACATTTACAATGTATATACACATGTCCCATACACTCCCAGGCAACCATACTAGAGTCAAACTCACTTTCACACTAATAAAACCAATCAGATCCATAAGCATTTATACATTACACTCATACTGGTACAGCCAGGCCTGCAGTGAAGATGAAATTTAACTGCATGAGTAAAAATGAGACTGTGGAGGCAAGATGCATAGGAGAAGATGGTTAACAAATGGTAAGCTTCTGCCAGCCACAGCCACCACGCCAATGCACGTTTCGGTGTACGGCCTATTCAGACCACACCTTCTTCAGGGTGAAGATGTACCATGCGGTTAGGGACTCACAAACTGCAAATAAAGATATTTTTGATAGACATTAAAATATGCAAAATGCAGAAAGGCATACATTTGGTCTTATCATATCGTATCTATCACATTTTACTTGATTTATGTGTCAAGGCTCTGATATCAAGAAGTCATTCGGAATGATAGAGGTCTATACTCAATGGGATAGAACCAGCGGTCAATTATGATAGACCAAACAGCGAGGGTTAACAACTCAGTGTTTAAACATTTCATTTAAGATCCATCCTTCATGACACATTCATACATTTAATCAAAAATGGCGACACCAAGTTTAAAGTAGGAATCTTATTTGTGGGTCCCCCCTATTCATAGCGCGTCAGAGATGCATACTACGCGGGGTCAGGAAAATTTTACTCACCAGAAACACATTAATTAAGGGAGTATACCGATGGCAGGGGGGCCGCTCAGAAGGCTTAATTCTGGGGTTTCTTTTCTAGGGAAAAAATCAATACATTCAATGCCTATAAGAAGCATAATCTGGGGCAAATGCTTCTGTGGGCATTTTGTCATATGAATGTATAACAATTGTCTATACCTGTAATTATGGTACTCTTTCATGTACCAAGAAATACGTTCGATGATGTCGCGTCAGGTATAGGGTTGCTCCAGCCGGAGCTACAATTCGTCGGGTCAAAAATAGGATAGCACAAAGGATGCCTGTTGGACAAATACAGGAATATTTAGATCAGTCAGGGATATTCTGTTCAGGGCTTCAGGTGAAGACCCACTGGCAAATACCAGTGTCAACCGTGGCATATACATGATTGCTTTTCCTGACCAGTGAGTCTCTTAGGGTATTTTATGGCCGGTGAGTCTCTTAGGGCATTTAATAATAGGGTCTAGAAGAATAGAAACGATATATAAGTACCTTAATATATCGCGATCTTGTATGTGCCACGCTCAATATGCGTTCAAAAAGATTCAGAAAACTCCAATCAGAGGGCTTGTCGGGTCAGGGCAAAATACATTCACTCAGCGTGGGCCTGCAGAGGAGAGAAAAGGATACATATATGGATCAGAATAGTTCTCATAGTTGTTTCAAATAAAGGTCCTCCCAGACTAACAACACAGAGGGCTGTTCAAATGTTATTGTTGATTCACATTTTACCTTTCGCTAAGTTTGCAGAAACGGCGAAGGAGGTTTCTCCAAAAGTCGGATGGATTCTCATTGATAACAGTAAAGAAAGGCGTGGTTTCCTGAAAAACAGATAGGTGCACTAAGTCAGCCGTGAGATGTCAGTTTCCCTCGAGGATATGAAGAAAAGAGGAAAAGCAGGCATACATATACGCCGGTATCTCAATCACGGCTTTTCTTGAAGCTACTGATCAATAAAGGGAAGCTCACCGCAAATGGCGGGTTCCATCTGTAGTAGAAGATAAGATCAAATAAACAGCATGTGGAATCCAGCGTGGGGCATCTATCTTAGGTAAAAAGCAGGTCCCCTGGGGCAAGAATAGAAAAATAAAAATGGAGGTAAACATAAATATAAAGACCCTCGTTTGTTGCGCCGTATTTAACACGGGACGTACGGCATCTAGAATGCAATATCTCGAGTGAGCAAAGATGGTCATAAGGATATCTGTGTAGGGGCTAGCTTACCGATAGAGAGGCAAGCTCCAAGCGGACCATGGGGCGGCAAAACGGTTCTCAGGTAGTGCTGGCAAAACTCACATGGTCAGCACCGATATTAAAGGCTCCGAGTCCCCGCGGGTAAATAAGCTCAGGTGTTTCAGGTGCTTTCAACAATAAAAGTGGAAAGTGGACTGATTACGATACAAATCTGTATCGGCCGCCATCTTGGAAGATGTTGGTTTTGGCAGAGTAGGTGATAAAAAGTATATGTTCAATGCGATGCATTCAGAAAGCTCATCTTTCAAGTTAGCGCACCTCCCAGCGTGTATGGCGCCTCATGACTGCTGATTAAGGTAAATTATTAGAGATCTTGAGATAAGGCGTTTGGGTGGAGCACGGATTTAAAAGCATGATGATACTTTGATTATATGAATGCGTGTAATAAAGAAGCACAGTTTGTCTGGCTGCCAATATTATTGTAGAGGCACCTGCGGGGGCTTAAAAGAATTACTGAGCAATCTAGAGATTTGATGTTGATAAGGGGGGGCAATATATAATGATACCGGTCCTTTTAGTTATGTGGATACGCACTATAGATAAACGCACATTTTCTAACTACAAGGATTTTTTTTAAATATATATGTGTATATATATAATGAGAACGCAGAGTCAAATATTGTGTTCTCAAATATTAAGTGCGGCGGGGACCCGAACAGGTGGCCAAAAATGCCGGATGACACTAGTGTTGCCCAATAATTACATAATGGCTATATGAAAACAGAGAATCGTAGGGGGAGGGGGAGGATCCATTTGAGATATTATCCAGATGTCCCATTATAGAAGCGAATTCGGCCAAGGGCATTCTTCATTGAGGCCATTTTTGACCGAATTGAACATAAAAATCCAGAAGACCTCTCTCTTCTTACGCAAGCCGATGGGGTCCACTCCAAGTTTGGCCAATATTTCCCCAGAATAAACCACCGGAGATCTCTCTCTGTATGTGATTTCTCCATCCAGTGAGAAACAATGGGGGCAGAGACTTTTTTGTTCCTAATGTTGGGCTTGTGCTCACCTATCCTTGTGCGACATTGCCGTCCAGTTTCCCCTACATAGGATAAATTACATGGGCATAGGAGTACATAAATAATATTGGCGGTGCGGCAATTGGTCATTTTCTTGTTGCGTGCCACTGATATAGTGCGCTCAGTGGTGCTCACAGAGTCACCAATTATAGCATGAGGGCATGCATGGCAGGTGCCACACCGACGGTTGCCAAAGATAGGGTTTAGGCTGGTGACTGCAGTTTGGACACTGGGGGGAGTCTCAGGCATCTTACCTCTTACCAGGTGGTTCTTTAAGTTTTTTTCCTTTTGAAGGTGAATATGGGTCTGGCGATGGGGTTTTTTTCTCTTTCAAAATTCAAGAGGTGCCAACTAGAGATAATTATCTGGCGTATCTTATGGTTCAGATTGGAATGGCGGGTTATACACACCAGTTGGTCAGAAGGGTCTGTTTGTTTGGGTTGAAACATAAGATCCCTATTCGAGTACCTAGCTCGTTTGAACGAGTCTTTCACCAATTTCCGCGGGTAGCCGCGATGTAATAGTTTCTCTCTTAAGGATATCAGATTGAGTCAGAAAATCCTGAATATCAGTACAATTCCTTCGAATTCAGAGGAATCGGCTGTAAGGGATACTATACTTCTGGCTCCTCGGGTGAAAACTGGCATATTGGAGCAGGGTATTCTTGGCGGTGGGTTTAGTGTATAAAGAAACCCTTAAGGCATGTTCAAAATGCTCCACCCAAATATCCAGAAATTCAATTCTGGTATTGCTAGAGTGGCACGTAAAGCATAAATTTGCGTCAGCCGCATTCAGCCAGGCTATAAATTCGGCTAGGGAAAATGTTTCTGGTGAGGAAAATTTTCCTGACCCCACGTAGTATACATCTCTGACGCGCTATGAATAGGGGGGACCCACAAATAAGATTCCTACTTTAAACATGTTGTCGCCATTTTTGATTAAATGTATGAATGTGTCATGAAGGATGGATCTTAAATGAAATGTTTAAACACTGAGTTGTTAACCCTCACTGTTTGGTCTATCATAATTGACCGCTGGTGCTATCCCATTGAGTATAGACCTCTATCATTCCGAGTGACTTCTAGATATCAGAGCCTTGACACATAAATCAAGTAAAATGTGATAGATACGATATGATAAGACCAAATGTATGCCTTTCTGTATTTTGCATATTTTAATGTTTATCAAAAATATCTTTATTTGCAGTTTGTGAGTCCCTAACCCCATGGTACATCTTCGCCCTGAAGATGGTGTGGCCTGAATAGGCCGTACACCAAAACACGCGTTGGCGTAGTGGCTGTGGCTGGCAGAAGCTTAGCATTTGTTAACTATCTTGCCTCCACAGTCTCATCTTTACTGCAGGCCTGGCTGTACCAGTATGAGTGTAATGTATAAATGCTTATGGATCTGATTGGTTTTATTAGTGTTTAAGTGAGTGTGACTCTAGTATGGTTGCCTGGGAGTGTATGGGACATGTGTAAATTTATCCCATGAGAGTTTTTTCTTTCCTCTTTTTATTTGATACAGCACAGGGATCGGATTGTGACCCATCCTACTTGAAAATATTTAAACAGATCAATAAATAAACAAGAAATAACAAAATGAAAACTGTGTGATGTGTACTTGGCTCTGATGTTTAATTTTGGCACCTTTATTTAAAACAAAGGATCCCTTGTGGGACCACAAGGTCAGTCATTTGAGACAGCTACTGTTCCTAGCTGCTGGAAGAAGGCAGTGGTATCCCCGCTTTTAAAAAAACCTACGCTCGACCCTGCCTGCCTTTCTAACTATCGGCCAATTTCCCTGCTCCCTTTTCCGGTTAAAATTATGGAAAAGCTGGTCACCCGTGCTCTGTCCAGTTTCCTAGAAGGGAACAGCTGGTTGGATGAGACGCAATTCGGCTTCCGCCCAGCGCATGGGACGGAATCCGCGTTGGTGACCGTGTTAGACAATCTGCGGGCGCGAGTCGACAGTGGTCGGGCAGCATTTTTGGTGCTGCTCGACATGTCGGCCGCGTTCGACACGGTCAGCCATCCAACCCTGATTTCTAGACTGGAGGAATGCGGAGTCAGGGACAAGGCCAGGGATTGGTTAATCTCCTACTTGGACTGCCGTCAGCAACGGGTTTCGCTACCCCCCTTCAGTTCAGAGGAGCGGAGAGTGGGACAAGGAGTACCTCAGGGCTCGGCCATCAGCCCTATACTCTGTAATGTCTACCTCCGCCCCCTAGTCCAGCTCATTAAAACCTTCGGTATCTCTGCATTTAATTATGCAGATGATACCCAGCTGGTCTTCTCTCTGGAGGGACAGGATGCAGTCACACTGGAGACCTTTCATCGGTGCATGCAGGCGACAGCGGAATGGCTCCGGTTGAACTCGTTACAGTTCAACGGAACAAAGACGGAGGTTTTACACTGTTCCACCGATCGAGTTCCTCGCGACCTCCCAGTAGACTTCTGGCCTCCGTCCTTTTCAGAGACGGTGTCTGCGGCACAATCAGCGCGCAATTTAGGCGTCACTTTTGGGCCTAACCTGCAGTTGGATCTACATGTGAATAAGATCTCTTCAACATGTATGATGCTGATTCGTATGCTGCGCAAGGTCCTTCCTCTCCTCCCTGTGCAAGCCAGACCAGAAGTAGTGCGTTGTACCATCCTAAGTCGACTTGACTATTGTAACGCACTACTTCTGGAGGCCCCGGTAACACTCTTGGGCAAGTTGCAAAGGGTGCAAAATATCGCTGCTAAACTCGCCCTCTCTCGCCCCTATCACAGTTCTTCTACGGCAGCACTGCAAGAACTTCATTGGCTGCCAGTTCATCTACGGGTGCGCTACAAAGCAGCGTGTATTGTGTTTAGGGCTATTCATGACCTGGGCCCCATTCCTTTGCGGCGAATGTTTGCCTGGTATTGTCCATCTAGAGCTTTACGCTCCTCGTCTTCCAGGCTACTGGTAGTTCCACGATTCCAGAGAGTGAGGATGGGGGGCCGCTCTTTCAGAGTAGCGGCAGCCAAACTCTGGAACTCTCTGCCTATATCCTTGAGAAGCCTTGGAGATCTTTTATCTTTTAGAAAGGCTCTAAAAACTCATCTTTTTCCCAGGATAGGCTGAGCTACTGTTTTCATTGAGTACGGGTCAAAGCGCCAGGATGCCCTTGGTGGTGATAGGTTGCGCTATATAAGTATGCCACAATACAATACAATATATGTTCTGGCAGGATTGTTGTTTATTCTATTTTGCTAGATCTATCAGAGGGTGCATTAGTGTCAGTCATGTGAGTGTGTGAGCATCTGAGAGGGTCTCTTAGTGGGTGCATCAGCGTCTGTGTGGGTCTCTGAGTGATTACGACATTGCCTGATTGGGGCTCTGACTGGGTTGATAATAGTCTGAGTGGGTCTCTGAGTGGATCCGTCAGTGTCTGAGTGGGTATCTGAGTGGCTGTGTCAGTAGCTGAGTGAGTCTGTCAGTGGGCACTTCAGTGTCTGAGTGCGTCTCTGAGTCTGTGACTCTCTGAGTGGGCCTCTCAGTGAGTACATCAGTGTCTTGCTGGGTTTGTGAGTGAGTGAGTGTATACCTTTTTTTAACACAATTTTTCTAAGCCCCCGATTCATTGATCGCACTGAAACTTTCAGTTTGCAACAAGAATCACCGGCAAACTGTTTTGTGAAACTTCTGTGAAGATTTGTCAGAAATTGCTTTTTCTATGGAAACTAGGTCCTTACTATAACAAACTACTGATGGCCGCCAGTAGGTGAGATATATATATATATATATATATATATATATATATATATATATATATATATATATATATATATATATATATATATATATATATATATATATATATATTACCTACTGGCGGTCGCCAGTAGGTATATATAGTTAGGATTTTTTTCCTATGGGATTTTGGAAAATTCTATGTCGAATAACTTTGGCGTTTGAGGACCGAATTGGCTGAAATTTTCAGGAAAATGGCACATTTTGTTTCTGAGCAGCCTCTGACAATTTGGGGGGGTTTCGTCAAGGGGGGGCCGAGAAAAAAGGGGGGTCCCAAAACGCGTTTTTCACATGCAATTTTCCATAGGGCGGTTGGACTCACTTTTAGCTCGAACGGCTGAATGGATTTCCACGAAACTTGGCAAAATTGTAGGGACTGGTAGCCCGATGTGCCTTTGCTAGGTCTCAATATATGCGGTCCAGTGGATTTTGAGAAATTAAGGTTCAAAAAAATATATATATCTGTAACAGCGCTCCGGGCAGCGCCCCGGTTCGCGTACCTGACGCGTAACGGAACTTCGTGAAGCGAAGCTGATTGGCTCTTCGGTGTCTGTCAACATTCTAAACAGTCCGGAGCGGCCGCCATCTTGTCTCTCGGTAGGATCGAGAGACAAGAGGAGGCCAAAACAAAGGGGTAAATGACCATAAGGGGGCATAGCAGATCCTCCCTAACCCCCTAGGTTTGTTGTGGACGCTTTAAAAGGGCCCCGCGGGGGGAAAAAAAATAGTTTTTTTTGCGTGGGGAGCCCGGTACGCGCACCGGGAAGCGGTCTGGGGAGCGTACTATAAGGAAAAAAGAATGATAGACTTTTCAAATATTGTATGTTTATTGATTGTTCATTTTGTTGTTTTTTTTGTGCTTTTTTTTATTAAATATAAATTTATTTTTGTGATTCTTTTTCCAAATTTAACAGAACATTTAACAACACATTGTCGGAAATGTCCTCATTTTCAATCAGCGAATCTACTGCATCTACACATTGAACTAATTCATGGTCCCTTGATTCATCCATGAAATCTGAGTCATCATTGTCCTCAATAACTTTTTCTGTGTTGTTCTCCAGAACAATTTTGAAGGAAATAATCTGCTCTCCTTCCATTCTCTTGCTGTAATTTGCATAAACAATAAAAATATCAGTAGAGATAGGGCACTGTTGGGTTTAAGTTCAGACAGGTACTTGTGAGTTTATAACAGAGAAGTAATCTATGGGTACTGTATGGTTTCAGGCGTGAAGTAGTACTATTAAAAAGTGCCTGTGAAGAAGCCTAAGTAAATTCATAATTATACCACAGAAACCTAAATCAATCCATAATTATAATAAACAAGCCTTTCTCAATCTCTAACTCTTACAGAGGGACAGTATATAACTATCTGAAAATGTTTTCCCAAATTAATTTAAAGTGCATGACATAGTTCTCCTTTCAAATTTAGAAAATAACATCTTACCTTTTAAAAACAAGTTTAAGTTGTCAGTGAAAATGCTCTTGCAATGTACGTCAGGAAGTAGTAGTCAAAATGGCTGTGTTTCTCTCTCTTTCTTTATATATATTCAGGTACATAACCAATCAAATGTCAGGTAAAAAAAGTAGAAAATGAAAGTAACATTTTAATTGGTTGTAAATTCCAACATTTCAGATGTGTTTTGTGAAGTAATTTACCTCAGGGTATTTATAGAGGTCTATAGGCTAAATGGCTAAATGGAATTCCAACCAAATTTGTGAAAATGGTGGGGATTGGTATGTAGTATGAGCTAATCTATATTTGGTGAAAGTGTCTCCGTAGTTTTTCTGTAAATTACTTTCCCACCTTTTTTAAGCGAGCGCTTCCCAGTACGCGCCCCGGTACGCGAACCGGCAGCGTTACGGGAGTCCTCCATTTTGTGTTTCGGTAGAATTGAGATACAAGATGGAGGGCAAATAATGTTCAGAATGGGTAGAAGGGGGCATGGTAGACGTATCCTGACCCCCTAGGTTTTCTGAGGGTGGCTGAGGAGGCCCATATGTGCGGAAAAAAAAAATTAAAAAAATTCGCGCGGTTAGCGTCCGGTGCGCGTACCGGGTAGCGCTCCGGAAAGCGTAAATTGTGAAAATTAGTAAAAAAAAAGTTACAGTTAAAATTTGTTTATAGTGATCATAGTTAGGGTAGCTCTGAGAAGAGCTTTTGGGTCTGTGGTAGATTTAGGTACTTATAAGTAGGTACCAATACATAGTCTTAAATTCAGGATGAAAACTCTGTTCCCCTCATCTGAGAAGTGAACTCCATCTTCTCTGTAGATATCTTGCATGTAGTAACGCAAGTTATTGTTGTAGATGGAGCCCATTCCATGGTTTCTCATGTAAGCTGAAACAGACTTATTTACATGCTTCCTTGATTTCTCAATTTATGGAGAAAATTGCTTGGACCACCTCCATTTCTGTCTTTGGCATATATTTGAATATACCAAGGCAGTTTGAGGAAAAAGTGCCATCAATTGTTCAAAGGTGTCCTTTAACAGCATTTCCAGACCTACCCCAGTCAAAGTGCCCAAATCATTTCCTCCACAGTGCACAATTAACAGGTCAGGTTTTGGCAAATGCAAAAAGGTTTTCACCAATGGTATCAATTGGTGACATCTTAATCCTCTGTGGCCAATCCAGTTGATTTCCAGATTTTGTAAATTGAGGTTGTGTAAATTTCTGTTATCAGCATACCTTTGAGCCCAATGGATGTAACTATGTCCAACAATCCAGACAGAAAACATAGTGAGAGGAGGTTCTGCTGCAGTCAGATGAAGTGTAGTAATGAAATGGCAGTTGAAACAGTAGGAGTATGTAATGAAAAAAACTGTGGAGTTTCTGTGCTAATGAATCAGTAGCAGTGATTGGTGGATTTTGATTGCTGGAAACAGAAAGTTAGGGTACATGGATGAGTTCTTTGAAAGATGTAATTTGAATGGTCAAGAAAAAATCATTTTATGAAAGATTGCACTGGATACGCAGGTGTACTGAGAGTTCAGAGTTCAATTGAAACATTGTTGTGTGAAGTTGCAAACATGAGAGGTCTTTCAGGAGGTGGTTGCTATGGAAAAAAGGCAGAAAGGGCAGAGGGGGAAGGGTGTTGATTTGAAAAAAGTGAGGGAAGAGTTTTGATTGGGTGACATGAGAGATATGTGTGATGAATTACAGCATTTCTGTGCCATTGTTGGATGCAGCCTCTGGAGTTCATACCCTTTGTTCGGCTGAAGACAAATTGGTGTGTGTCTGAGACTGTTTTGAAACTCAAAAAGTATTTGCTAAGTTGAGAAAAGATTCATTTAATTTAAATAGAGAATAGTATGCTTTAAGGAGAAAATTATGAAGAAAGTTGTGTATTTAAAATGTTGCTTTGTGTCAAGTGTTTTACAAATAGATTTTGTTTCTTTGAGTTACATAGCCATGTTACATAGCCATGTTAAAAGTGACGCAAAAATGGTGCTAGGGCCTTAAAAATACGTTTTCATGTGTGTTAGGGCATTTTAAGTCACTTCCCCGTGAATGTGGGTAATAATTGCTTTACTTGATGTTTTTAAAAACGTTTTTTGAAATCAATTAGGTCTCTTGATATGTACTGCTAGAGTTCATAGGTTGCTTGGGGCATATTTACAAGGCCTTTGAGTCACTTTGATGTTATTTTCCTCATTTTAATTTAGGTCATTTCCCCGTGGTGCAAGGTCCTTGTAAATACGCCCCCATGTGTGCATGGCAAATTTAGATTTTGTTTCTTTGAGTTACATAGCCATGTTAAAAGTGACGCAAAAATGGTGCAAGGGCCTTACAAATATGCTTTCATGTGTGTTAGGGCATTTTAAGTCACTTCCCTATGAATGTGGTTGAATAATTGTTTTACTTCATGTGTTTAAAAATGTTTCTTAAAGTCATTTAGGTTTCTTGATATGTACTGCTAGAGTTTCATAGGCTGCTTGGGGCATATTTAGAAGGCCTTTGAGTCACTTTGACGTTATTTTCCCCATTTTAATTTAAGTCATTTCCCAGTGGTGCAAGGTCCTTGTAAATACGACCCCATGTGTCAAGTGTTTTACAAATAGATTTTGTTTCTTTGAGTTACATAGCCATGTTACATAGCCATGTTAAAAGTGACGCAAAAATGGTGCTAGGGCCTTAAAAATACGTTTTCATGTGTGTTAGGGCATTTTAAGTGACTTCCCCATGAATGTGGTTGAATAATTGTTTTACTTGATGTGTTTAAAAACGTTTTTTGAAGTCAATTAGGTTTCTTGATATGTACTGCTAGAGTTTCATAGGCTGTTTGGGGCATATTTAGAAGGACTTTGAGTTACTTTGATGTTATTTTTACCATTTTAATTTAAGACATTTCCCTGTGGTGCAAGGTCCTTGTAAATACGCCCCCATGTGTGCTTGGCAAATTTAGATTTTGTTTCTTTGAGTTACATAGCCATGTTAAAAGTGATGCAAAAATAGTGCAAGGGCCTTAAAAATACGCGTTCATGTGTGTTAGGGCATTTTAAGCCACTTCCCCAAGAATGTGGTTGAATAATTGTTTTACTTCATGTGTTTAAAAACGTTTCTTAAAGTCATTTAGGTTTCTTGATATGTACTGCTAGAGTTTCATAGGCTGCTTGGGGCATATTTAGAAGGCCTTTGAGTCACTTTGACGTTATTTTCCCCATTTTAATTTAAGTAATTTCCCCGTGGTGCAAGGTCCTTGTAAATACGACCCCATGTGTGCTTGGTAAATTTAAGTACTGACAGGGTGTGCTTCTACATAGGACCTGTGTTGTGTTTTCAAATTATGACCAGAAAATCGTTTTTTTTTTAAAAAAAAACCTTTTCACATTTATGAGAAGGTCATAACGTTTTTTGAAGTCAATTAGGTTTCACAATATGTACTGCTAGAGTTTCATAGTCACTATGATGATAATGATATACATTTAGAACTGTGTAGGAGGCATGGAGAAACTGAGGCTTCTGTAAGTGTCAAGGGAGGTGAGTAATGTACATTGGTCTGTTGCATAACGTCCTCATCTTCAGCGTACTCTTGGATATGCTAGACTACATCTGCACAATGAGATAACTAAGCTGAGGAAACACAGGTGATGTGATTGTGAATTGAGCAAAAATATTTGCACGTTTTTCAATTACATCACCTGTGTTTCCTAACATTACGAATCACATTGTGCAGATGAGGTTTAGGCCTGTCCAGGGAGATAGAGGAGGTCTGGCCTTTGTTCAAGAGTGCAGTGGACATGACTCACTTCATTGGTAGGCCTGCACATGTATTATCTCCTCTGTACTCTTCAATAAGCCTAAATTTCATCTGCAACCCTGAGTAGGCCTCACCTCAAACAAACCTCTGGATAGGCCACACCTTATCGTCATCTTGAATCAATCATTTAAAATGTTAGGGGCAGATTTATGATGGCCGTGCGCCTCTTTTGTGCCGCTGTTGCGTCACTTTTGTGACGCAGCAGTGATGCAAAAGATGCACCATGTTGCAAGATTGGCCTCACTTCCTCTGCAACAAGATACCGTCAGTTTAAACTGTAAACATTTAGGTCTGTGTAGGGGGCATGGAGAAGCTGAATCTTCTGTAAGTGTCAAAATTGTTGCATACAGTGCTCACCTTCTGCGTACTATTTGATATGCTTGACTACATCTGCACAATGAGATACCTAAGCAAAGTAAACACAAGTGATGTGATTGTGAAATGAGCAAAAGAAATTGCACATTTTTCAATTACATCACTTGTGTTTCCTAACATTACGAATCAGATTGTGCAGATGAGGTTTAGGCCTGTCCAGGGACACAGAGGAGGTGTGGCCTTTGTTCAAGAGTGCAGTGGACATGACTCACTTCATTGGTAGGATTGCACATGTATTATCTCCTCTGTACTCTTCAATAAGCCTAAATTTCATCTGCAACCCTGAGTAGGCCTCACTTCAAACAAACCTCTGGATACGCCACACCTTATCGTCATCTTGAATCAATCATTTAAAATGTTAGGGGCAGATTTATGATGGCCGTGCGCCTCTTTTGTGCCGCCATTGCGTCACTTTTGTGACGCAGCAGCAATGCAAAAGATGCACCATGTTGCAAGATAGGCCTCACTTCATCTGCAACAAGATACCGTCAGTTTAAACTGTATACATTTAGGACTGTGTAGGGGGCATGGAGAAGATGAGCAAAAGATGCGCTATATTGCGACATATTTACAAATTGATGCATCTAGGCTGATGTGTCATGCTGTAAAGTCCTGTGCCACATGAAACCTGCGTCAGGTTTCGTGTGGGCGTTTTGTTGCAGGGTGGGTATTCACTTGCATGAAAGCCCTGTAAAACTAACACAGTGAAATTTACAAGATTTCACTGAGTCAGCTTTATGGCATTGGTGAATCAAAACCTTACGTCTGTTTGAAACAGGCATAAGGAGTGACGCACCATGCAATGTGTGGCTTGCCCCTGTGCATTGCAGGAGTCATGTCGCGCTTGCGACGTGATTCCTGCAATGTGCCGCTTTTGCGGCACAGATGCGTGACGCATCTGTGCTGTTTTTGCCCCAATGGTGATCTGCATTGTGAATGCGGCATACCATGGGTGGCAGAGCAGCGGCGCACGTTAACTGGTGCATCCCTGGGGATGCGCCAGTTAACATAAATCTGCACCTTTACATTTAAGTATGAGCAGGGGATACAGGGTTGGTGTGGCTTATCCAAGGTTAAGAAAAGATGAGTCCTGTTCACTGAAAACTTGGACATAGGCCTCACCTCCTCAGCATCGCTGGACATGGTTAAATAATATCTGCAAAATGTTATTCTTGTTAAACAATTTTACTATTATAGTCTCTGAGATTTGTCTCTTACTCTGCAACATCTCATTGTTGTTCTCTTTTTTTAAAGATAACAACAACATCAAGCATGAATGATAATGAGCAAACTGTTGATCTCGATATTATCATTGAACTTGTCATTGAAACATCAGTGGAAGTAGATCCCTTAGATGATTTAAATCCTGAGGATGATGAAGAACATGATGAGGATGCCGATTTGTCAGAATTGTATGACATAGGGTGGGAAGCTGACCTGCTCGAGCCTATGGAACTATAAAGAGTTATTTTTAAAAGTTATTGGAAATGAAAAGTAACCATGTTAACCATTTCATTTAAAATTAAACACAACTTTAAAAACAGCTTGTGTGAAGTGTGTTTAATAAAATAGTAAAATATGCTAATAAAATTAGTTCAGATTCACATATAAAAGAGCACAGGTCAAATGTAGAAGCATTCCATTTCTTTGCTACTATTTGTGACTTTTAAATTTGCCAATGCACTACAAATTATTGTATGTAGAATTGACAACTAGTGTGTTAATTTTTTGACGACTGTTATTGATTTACTGTTTGGTAATAGTGGTTAATAACATTTTTTATTATATTTTCCCACAGATTCAAGTGCAGATCATTTAAAAAATACAGTATGCCATCGAAGGAAAGAATCCGAAAGGCTACAAAACGTCAAAGACAGCAGATTACTAAATGCTTGCAGCAGTCCTCTACAATAAAAACTCGTCAAGTCACCAAGAAAGCTCCGGGTAAGACAACGAAATCATTCATAAGAAATATTTACAGAAAAAAAAGTATCACTACAGAACATGTTTTAGTCCAGAAAAAGAGAGCCAATTTAAACGGAAAGGAAAGGCCAATCAAAAATGTTACTGCTAGAGCAGGAGATATTTCTGTGCATGGTAGTAGAAGGAAAAATCAGTTTAGGGACATTCGTAGACAATGTTCCGCAACAGGATAATTGGTAATTTGTTAAAAAATATTAAGAAACGTCAACAGGGGGAGGAGCTAAGATGGCGTCTGAGGCGGACGTGTAGGCTCCCGGCTCCGCTAGCCTTTGTCTCCCGCGCTAGTATCCTGATGCCTATCCTGTGCTAAATCTGCCGCGGGAGGACGATGACGGTGCGCGGCGTTGGTTCGCGTTCCTCCGATGTCCCTGCCTGCCTGGAAACCGGACATATCGAGGCGATTGATTGTCGGCCTTTGTAGCCCTGGAACCGGGACCTGTGTTTTCGTGCGCTGCTGGAGGCTGCTGGGGCGGCGGCGAGGGCTCGAGCTGGGACGGACCTGGCATCTGGCGGCGCGCTGCCCGCTGTGAGGGGACAAAGCAGACCCGGATTGGACTTGTGTGCTGCGGCTAAGTGGGAGCGCATTCTGTTCCTCTCACATTTTGGGACACTGCAGATGGGCTGTGTGGTGCCGAACCCATTCTGGCGCTGCCTGGCTATGGTGTTGTGCCCCCGTGTGTTCCCCCGTCTTGAGACGCAACTGAGATGGCGCTCGCTGTGGGCGGCTTTTCCCTAGAGTGTCCGGACAAGACCGGCGGCTTGGCCCCCAGCCTCTCGGTGCCGGTTCCGCCCCCACACTCCTGTGCATCCCCCGTCGGGGTGGAGATGGCGTCTGGCTCCTTGGCTATGGGGGTGAATGTCTCCTCAACTCCTGACTGTGTCGCCCCGCGGGGAACTGAACGGTGCGCTGGCCAGTTTGTCACGTCCCATACCACGGACTTGTTGGACCGACAGCCGGTGTTCACCTACGGCTACGTGCTGGCCGCTCTTGCCGATTTACGGTCTGAATGGAGGGAGTGTACCCGAGTGCTGTGTGGGAGGCTGGATGCTGTTTCACTGGCTCTGGGCACTGAGCCGCTATCCTGCTCTTCTAGATCTGCCGCTCTGCCTCCGTTGCTTTCTGACTGGGGTACGGTCATACCGCGTGAGTGCTTAGAAGTACAATCCTTCGAATGTGCTGGAGCTTGCTGGCCGCGGTCCGCCTACCTGAGCAGCGCTACAATGTCTCCCTCTCAGCCGAGGCCTTCACCCTCGCCCTTGAAGTCGCTACTTTTGTTTCCTACGCTGCAGCCACGGCTACTTGTTCCCCTTGATGCTTTTGCATCTCTGGCTAGGCTGTCCCTACAATGTACTACATCTTATCGGTTGACCTTGGAACTGCCCTCTGCCTGTGATAATGGAACTGTTTGTGACTGGCGGTGTTCATTCTGTTTTGGTGCACATCTTCTTCACCGAAAGTGGCCATTTTGTTCCTTTGTTCTGTCTGGGGCCGGTCTTCTTTTGGCGCCGTGCTTGGGGACACGCCCACGAACTGGCCAGGGCTAGAGGACTCCTTTTTTTACAGCTTGTGATTGGATGGCCGGTGGGGACGCGGTCTGGAGCGCGTCCACAACACGTACTGCTGTGATAAGTGCTAATTCTCCCCATTTCCTCCTGTACTTATGTCATTTTGTTGTAGTTTATTATACATGGGGTCGAATTTACACATGTGGCGGAGGAGTTCGGGCGCACTTTGGTTTTGCCCTCCTTCGGTCTTTTGTGACTTTCTTTTTCTTTTCCTTCTTTCTTTAGTCCTATATTTCGGGTTCTTTATTGGGCGACAGGCACACTGCTGGGGGGGGTAGGCCGTGGCCCCTGCATGCGTGTCGGGTGGTGGGTGGGTGGTGGGGATTTTTCTTTTTTTCTTTTCGTTACTATGGGCCTGATTTTTTCCCTTTCCTCTTAATTCTTTTCTTTTCTTGTTTCTAACTTGGGTCCGCGGGTTGGTCTGTTACGGGGTGGGTACCGGTTGACATGATCTATATTAGTTGTTTGGTATTCCTGTTACGTATATCCTTGTTCCACCATGCGAGTGGAGGGACTTCGTTGCTTGCGAACATTTATTCCACGATGCTGCCACCTCCGGTTGTCAGAGGATTGTACGGACTCCGTTTCTCCTTTTGTGCTCTATTTGAAAATGTTTTATATTAAGAAAAATCTTTAAAACTAACCTTCAATGCTCCTGTCCTCAGTACCACGATGATATCCGATGCGACCCTAATTGCTTGTTACATTGTGTAGGGGTGCTACTGAGTTGCCGTATTGCTTGTGATGTTGGCTCGAATGCTATTGTGGCCAGCCGGATGGTTGTGGGCCCGTATTTGTTCTTCTGTTATTTCACAAATAAAGGTTTAAAAAAAAAAAAAAAAAAAAAGAAAGGTCAACAGAAAGTGGTTTTTTATAAAAGAAAAAAAATATTGAGAAAATTATTGATCAGGCATTCGAAATTAAGCGAAAGTTATTTATTTTGATAATCAATAGAATTAGGAAACTAAACAAGGTAATTTATGATTTCAAATCAAATAGTAGATGGAAGAGAACAGTTAATCGTAGTAATTTTTGTGAAGTTTTTTCAGGAGAATGGATGCATAGTTCAAGTTGTGAGGCATTTTTTAATGAGGAGAGTTATTTCCAGGATAATGATTTGGTGCATGCAGTTGACACCAGTGGTCGAGCATATGAGGTGAAAGATGGATGTGTGGTTGAAAAAGAAAAACTTGTGACAACAGAGGCAGAAGAGGTGTTAGGTGATGAAGTTTTAGGGAGACGTCCTAAGGGTCCAGTGTACACCTGGAAGTGTAGTAGTATTTGCAGTGTGCGACAGGAATCAATTGATTTGTTTTGTAATTTCTTACGTACATATAGTAAGAAAAGTCTGAAACAAAAAAATTAAGTTGTTGCAAGACTTAGATCCTTACAGATTGAGAGAACTGACAGGTTTGCATGGTCATTCATTGGCTTGTCTTTCCAGGAGTGTATGCCAGAGTGTTTTTCATCATTTCAGGATGCTAGCAGTGCATCATAATAAAGTGAGGAAATTAGTTAGAATGTTGTATTATGCTAAGAGTCCAGCAATTATGCTTAAACAATTATGCACTGCTCTTTTGCATGGTTCAGAAGTAGATGTGAAGAATATTTGTGCAGAAATTGAGTTTTGTTACTTTGCAAGTAAAGAGGAGAATGTTGAAATTGACCCAGAAGAAGAAGGTAATGTGGAAGAGAGTGTACAGATTTCCAGTACAGATAATTTTCAGAAGGAAATTGCCACGTTTCAGGTGAAATCAAGTGAGAGGCCTAATTTCACTTGTGTGTGTTGTCGACGCACTTATTATAAGAATCAGACTAAGTTAGTGGATTTGTATGCAAAAAGTGAAAGAGAAAATAATAGTGAATGGAAGGATTTCGCAACATACTTGATGGTAGAAAATTGTTTTGAATTGGGATTGGATCAACGTGTGTGTACTTATTGTTGTAACAAATTAAATCAAAACTGGATGCCTGCTAGAGCGGTTCATAATAATCTGGAATTGGTTGAGATTCCTTCTGAATTGAAGGATTTAAATACTTATGTATCTATTTTGATTCAAAGTGTCCATCCCTTTCAGGCTATTATACGAATGGAGCCAAAGACAGGGAAATTGCCTCCATCAGATTTACAGAGAGGATTAAAGGGAAGAGTTGTTTATTTGCCTCTAGATTTGAAGAAAAACATTAATACAATTGGAGTAGAGAAAGTGGAAGAGGAACCTCTGGTTATCTTAGTTAATGGGGTTCCGACAAAGAGTAAGAAAATATGGCAAGATTTAGTGGATGTTAGGAAAGTCAAAAAGGCAACATTGTATTTGAAGAAAAAAAATAAGTACTATAAGAATGTATATGTCGCAGAAGAGGAAGTAAGTGAAGAAGAGGATAGCGATTTGTGTGCTGGTCAAATTGAGAAAGTAGAAGCCTCTAAAAATGAAGGAATATATGAACATTATAGTGTTCATCCTTTGCATTCCAAGGAAGTCATGGGGAATGCTATTGAGTTGTTTCAAATGAAACAAGCCAAAGGGAGTCCTATTAGTGTTTGGGAGGAAAGTTTGGAAGCTCGGTGTTTCCCACAGCTATTTCCAACAGGTGAAGGAGGAAGATATGATGAGCGACCTGATCAAATTCCTGCTTCTGAATACCGTACTTTACGATTGTATGCAGAAGATCCTAGGTTTCGTCAATGCATTCCCTATTTGTTTCATCTCCTGTTTGAAAGCGATCTGTCTGGACTGTCATATGCAGTGAACCACATCTTGAAAAGTGGTGTACAGATGCAAAATATCTCGGCAAGGGACTTTATGGATAAAGTCAATGTGCAAGACAGTATTTTGGATTCTCACCTGATTAATCTCATGGCGTGTCAGCGTGGTACTAATGAGTACTGGTACCGTCGTCATGGTGATTTAAAATGTATGCTGAGGAACTTAGGAACTCCCACATGGTTCCTCACTCTCAGCTGTGCCGAGTATGGCTGGGAAGACTTACTTGAATTTCTACGAGAGGCAAATGGAAACATTGAAAATATCGAATTCAAGACACCCGGAGAACTGTGCTCTTTGGATCCAGTGAATGTATGCAGGTACTTCAATCATAGATTTGAAGCTATGATGTCTTTCATCATGAACAAGAAAAATCCACCTCTTGGAGAGGTGTTGGATTTCTTCTGGAGAAAGGAGTACCAAGCAAGAGGGGCTCCTCATATACATATGCTGCTATGGATCAAAGATGCACCCAAATTTGGAACAGATCCGGATGACTTAGTGATGAGTTTCATAGAACAGTATTCTACATGTGCTGTTCCAAACACAAAGGAAGACAAAAGCCTAAGAGAACAAGTTTTACGCTTCCAAAGCCATCGTTGTGGAAAGTACTGTCGTCGTAAATTCAGAAACAAGGACAAATTCTACACAAAATGTCGTTTCGCCTTTCCACGACCGGTGATTTCTAAAGGAAGAGTGAACAGTTTGATGTCTTCGCTGCGACATAATGTGACGAGGAAATCACCCAAAAATACATACAATTTGAAAAGGAACGAAGAGTCCAAGTACATCAACGACTACAACCCAGTGATTTTGTCCATGTGGAATGCTAACATGGATATACAGTTTGTGGCTGATAACTGTATGGCTGTGGCTCGGTATGTGACATCTTACATCACCAAAAAAGAAAAGACAGAATTGAAGGATATGTGGGAGGACATTTCCCATGAAAAGAGCCTCAGTAAGAAGTTGTACAGTTTCAGTCTGAAGATGTTGTCGCATCGAGAAATCGGAGCTTACGAATGTTCTGACCGGTTATCTTCAGCAAGTCTCTATGCCAAATCTAGGAGTATCATTTGGGCGAGTCTTGGTCTTGCTGCAACGCGTAATCGAGTTCTGAAACCTGTGCCGGAAATTGAGTATTTGGCGGAAAAGGAGCCAAACAGTACCGATATTTTGAAGACCAACATGTTGGATACATATTATCCAAATAGAAGCAGTCACCTCGAGAATGTTTGTCTGTATGAGGTTCTACAAAATTACATATTCAAGAGGAACATCAAAGAAGATATTGATAAAGGAGTGTATGCTGTAATTGGAAGTGAGGGATGTCTGGTCAAGCAAAGAAAATGCCAATTGGTAAACCATCGAAAATTGAGTGGCGAATCTCCTGAAAGAAAAGAGTTTTTCTATTTAGCTCTTTTGCAACTTTTCAAGCCTTGGCGTGCCAAAGAGGAACTGCTTGGAGATTTCCTCTGTTATGAAGACTCTTTCAATGCTGCCAAGGAGACCATAGAATGTCCTGTTTTTCCCAAATATCTAGAAATGTTGAATGCAGAAATCGAGCAGGAAGCAATAATTGCAGCCGAGATTGCTAGAGACAGTTCTCAGGACAGTCAGAGTTCTGTTTCATTGAGTCAGGATCCACTAGGAGGACCAGTTATCGAAAATGAAGCTGCCACTGCCATGATTGAAGTGGAAAGAGCCATGGCACATGCTCAGGAGGATGCGGTTAACTTAGAAGACTTGGAAAGACAACTCAACGTTGAGCAGAGGAAAATATATGATGAAGTTACCAACCAAATTGATCATGGATTAAGTCATGAGAAGAAAGAGTGCTCATGTACGTCGTTGAAGCCTGTCCGACTGTACGTGAGTGGAGAAGCGGGAACTGGAAAAAGTTTCCTCATTAAAGAAATTTCATGTTATTTGCAGAAAAGGACTGAGTCATCGCTGTCTTGTGTTGTCACCGCTCCAACTGGACTGGCAGCACATAACATTAAAGGTATTACTTTGCATCGTCTACTGATGCTGCCAGTGGAGCATGATAACAAATTACAACACCACAAGTTATCTGGAGATGCTTGTTGTGAAGTTTCAAGAGTCTTGAGGAAAATGAAACTTCTTATCATTGATGAAGTAAGCATGGTTTCCAATGTCATGCTTGCCTTTGTGCATTTGAGAATGCAAGAAGTTCTCAAAACAGATTATGATGTGTTATTTGGTGGCAAACACATCATTGTTTTCGGTGATCTTCTGCAGCTGACACCAGTGAAAGGACAACCTGTGTTCAAAATGCTCACGCATGAAGATACCAGGAAGTGCCTAGGGAGCATTGGCAACGTCAATATATGGTTAAACTTCAATTATGCTGAACTGCGTGAAAATATGCGTCAAGCGAAGGATGAAGATTATAAGAATATTCTACAAGATGTTAGAATCGGAAAAGTGACCGAGCATGGGAAAGAAGCTTTACATGCACGATTACTGTCAAATTTGTATCCGGAAGAAGACGTTGAGTCAGAGAATATTTTTCGGAAAATTACTGAGAAGAAATCTGGAATATGTTTGATGCCAACTCTTGCAGAATGTGCCATCTTCAACAACAAAATGTTGAATTTAGAAAACCAAGGGGGAGGAGCCAAGCTTGCGAGCGTAATGGTCGCCTTTTAGCTCGGCTCCGTCAGCCCTCCGGCCTGACTCGTATATCCTGCTGCATATCCTGCCCGGAGACAACACATTTCCGAAGAAATAGGAACGCAACATTTCGCTCTTACTCACCGTTTGACCTGGAGGCTCCGGCGAGCTGCGGATCCGAAGTTGTGCCCCCCCGAAGGAGCCGGGGCCTCCGTGGGGCTGGGACCGGGGCCTCGCCTATGGGATCCGGCCTGGCGTTGTTGTGACCGTCGGCCCCGGCCGAGAGAGTGAGCCGCTGGTGAGAGCCGTTGTGCGAACATCCCGGTGACCCTGATCCGGGCCTGCCTTGGTGGCCGTGAGGCTTGTGAGGGGCGCGGTGCTCCGGGGACTGATCGTGTGAAGGGATCCCCCCGCCGCTGCTCCGTCCGGTGACCCGGGACCCTCGCGCTCCGACTCTGCTCGTGGGGAGCGCCGGCGATAATACAGGCAGGCCCCCGCGTTGAGCGGTTCTCCTTTTTGCACCAAGGCCGCCATTGTTGGGACCCCCGGGACATCTGTAAAGGCCCGCATTTGTGAACTGTCCCGAGAGTCGCGGAGGGTGGTGAGGAGGCTGAACTTACAAAATGGCTGCCGACGATCTGGGCTGTAGATCTCCTCGTGATGGCGGACTTAGGTTGCTGGACTGCACGGGGGCCCGGACGTGTGTACGAGAATCTACGATTGGAGACGTTCTTGATGCCTTGCGATCCTGGCACGCGTCCCTGGCCCCCGGTACCTCTGGAAACTCGTTGCGATCCGCCGCCATCTTGGGTGGACGCTTCTTCATGGCCCCCTCTTGTCCCAGTGATGCCGCTGCCTCGCCCCCCTCGGTTGCTACGAGGGTTGCTACCGCTGTTCGTCGACGGGTTTGTATGCCGATGGCTTACGACCCTCCTGCTCTTCGATGGTTGGAGTTTGGGGACCTGGTTATCGTGCGGAGGCCCGATCCTCCCCGGATGCCTGAGAAAAATGGTGGACTGCTGCCTGTTCCCGCCTTGACGAGGTCGCATTTCTATTTTGCAGGAAAACCCCCGCTTTTCCGAACTGTGGAACTGAACTCCTGTCTTTTACTGCCCGTGTTGCTATTGCTGAGACATTTGAACTACTTATTTGAACTTTTGTTCACTTGCAGATTGATTGACCTCCCTGGTCTACGTCTTGCTCGTAATTTCTTTCCATTGTGTGCTTGCCTCGCATCGTGTTGCTCACTTCACATTGTCATGTGGTGGGTGGGAATTGTGGTTAGGAAAGGATTGGGGTGAGATGCACAACTCCCGGTGGATTATTGATGCACGGATTCGTGGCGCAGTTGTTTATATTCATGGCGCTGTGGGAGACCCCCCCCTGTAAGTTATATGGCGCTTGAGTTCGTGTCGTTCTGGGTCACACGTAATATGATTATGGTTAGGCGGAGGCTGTGGCCGACCGTATTTGTTTTTGCCCTCTTGCTCCACCCTCCCATTTATTTCTTTTGTTTTCATCTCCTTTTTTTGTCTCTTTATTCCTCTTCTCTCTTTTCTCCACTACATTTCGGGTTCCGGTTTAGGGCGACAGGCACGCTGTTTGGAGGGTAGGCCGTAGCCTTCTGCAGGGGTGCAGGGTGGGATGGGTGGGTTGGGTCTTCTTGGATGTTTTATTTTCCTCAGTTCTATGGCCCTTTTGTGTCTCTTTATTGGAGTGCCGCGTCTGTTCTTGCCTTCTGTGGTGTGATTGGGGTGGGGTCTGTAACGTCGCTGTTCTTCTTCTCGTAGTTCTGCTGCTTTCCATCGCGACTCCCATACCCTCCTCGTTGCTGTTGTTCCTGCTCTCTTCTGTATTCCTCGCTACGGGACGCTTGTTTCAGCACGGCACTCTTCTTTAGTCTGTGTTTTCCTTTCCCTTTCTTCCTTCCCTCTCCTCTCCCCCCCCCCTTTTCTTTCTCACCCAAGGTCAGTATGACGGGCTAGTCTTGGTGCAGTCGCTATTCCGGCCCCTTTGTCCTGGTTCCGATGTGTTATTGGGTGGTGGGTGTGCAAAGTTGATAGTAATTGCATATTGATTTGTATTCGCCGCACCTGTTTTCATACCGATGTATGCAGTGCTGACACTCCTGAACTGCGGCCTTTTACCCCCTTTTCTTGTTGCCAATGGTTTGTTTGGGGAATCCGGATTCTTCTATGTTGTCGCTGAGCCTGTCATACTCCTTATTGCTATATTATAAAATTACCTTCTTTGCTCCTGTTTGCTGGCCGTCTAGATCTTCTTTCCTCCCCCCTTTTTAAGATTGTATTGCTCATGCTCCTTTATGATTGCTTCTGTACTGTTTACTCTGGATTTTTCGACCACTTTTCGTATTGTGGCCGGCCAGTTTGGTTGTAGGCCCAGACTTGTATATCCTTTTTGTACAAATAAACATTTATAAAAAAAAAAAAAAAAAGAAAACCAAGAGATTGTGAAACTGGAAGCTATTGACAGAATAGAGCATATGGGAGCAACAATTATTTTGTCTGAGAATTTGAAATCTAAATTGGATTCATTAGAGAAGACTATATCTAAAACTGCTGGTTTTGAAAAGACTCTGAATGTGTGCTTAAATTGCCGTATCATTTTAAGAAGGAATTTACATGTTGAAAGAGGTCTGGTAAATGGATCAATGGGTAATGTTGTTGATTTTGAAAAATACAGAAATAGAGATGGAATTGAATTTTTAAAAATTAAATTTGATGGCATTGAGGAAGTACAGCTAATTGGTCGTTGCTCTGCTAGGTTTTTGCTTGTAAAAGACTTATATGTTCGCCGTAAGCAGTTTCCTGTTTGCTTGGCATATGCGGTGACAATCCATAAAGCGCAAGGTTTAAGTGTAGACAGTGCATTGGTGAATATTGGCAGTTCTGTGTTCAAGGAGGGTATGGCGTATGTGGCATTGTCACGAGTCAGAAGTTTATCGGGATTGTGCTTGATTGAGTGTGATGTCACAAACATTTGTGCGGATCTAGATTGTGTTAAGGAATACAATAGGTTAAGAAGAGAGTATGCGCCACATTTGCCTCAATATCCTTTGTTTGAGAAACGTGTGGTAGGCCGGAAACGAAGAAATGTGACCAATAGTAGGGAGGTTGTAGCAAAAAGACGAAAAGTCGATGAACCTGAAATTATAAGCAGAAAAAAAATGGATTCTGTTGAAGATGTTGTTGGTTTTCAATTTGAAAATAGTTCTGGTGTCAACTGCTATGCTAATGTAGTGGTTAATGTTGTCTTTTCTCTAAAAACTTTAAAAGAAGAGATTGTGGTCAATTCGGATCAAAGATTTTGCAGTTTGTTGAATTCTGTGTTAGAGAAATGTAGCACTGATAGAACAAAAATAGAAAGTGTGTCTGAAATTCAAAATATGTTAGACAAATGTTCAGGTCAAATGCAATTCTCTCAAAATATTCAGCAAGATTGTCAGGAGTTTTTAATGTATATGCTTGATGTATTGCAAGATGAAGGTGTAGATGTAGATCATCTGTTTGGCCTTTCTTATCAATGGCAGCATGACTGCGAGAACTGTAGGGTATCAAGTACTACTAGTGTAGAGTCTGAAAGATTTATATATTTAACTTTGCCAGACAGTAAATCAGTGTCCTTTAGTAAGCTAGTAAAAGCAGCTGATCACAACATGGAGTGTAGCCAATGTAAGTCTGCAATGTTCTCCACATTATTTATACGAACATATGGCCAGTATGTAATTTTAATGTTCCAACGATGTAGGACTGATGGAACAAAATTGACAACTTTAATAAAAAAATTTGTGGCTTCGCAGTCGTCAATATCAGGAAGGACTTTTGTAACTGCAGCAATTATATATCATGACGGTCCTTCAACAACATCAGGACATTACACAGCTTATTTGAAGTCTAGACACGGCTGGTCATTTTGCAATGATTCTGTTTTAACTTAAAAAAAAAAATTGCCTTTTGACCTTAAAAATTCTTACCTGGTGTTTTTACAACCAAAATTTTAGGGAAAGAATCTCGGGATTTGCTCTGAGGAATTTCAAGAGGTTCTAATGGCTCCTACACTATTTGGCCTTGAGGATAAGTGTAGTACAGAGTAAAAAGTTATTTTTGAGTTTTAAGTAGTTCCTGAAAAAAAATAAGGTTTTCTTACAGAAAGTGGTGGGCACGGATTAGTTAAAGGACAACAGAGTATTTCCCAAAGCAAACGGTATTCTTACCATAACACTTGACGTCATGGAAAAATAACTGCACTTTGAATGAGTTCAGAAAAACTGTTTCTTTTAATAAGCTAATTCAAGCAGGCAATCAAAACATGGAGTAGAGGTAATGTAAGTCTGCAACGCTGTCTACATTTTTTGAACAAACTTTTGGTTATAATGTCATTTGAAAATTCCAACTATATAAACCTGATGAAAGTAAGTTTTCAACTTTAATTACAAATGTTGTGGCTTTGTGGGATTTGCTTAGAAGAATTCCAAGAGTTATAAATGGCTCTTACACGATTTGGCCTTGAGGAGAAGTGCGGTAGAGAGCGAGAAGTCATTTATTGTATGTAACATATTTGTCAAAACGATGGAGCTTTTCTTTCAGAAAGTGGCGGGTTGAAAATAATAACAGCACAACAGAGTATAAGCTGTTCATAGGACATCCTTCGACGTCATGGAAAGTAAGTTACTTTTAAGGAGTTCTGATTTCTGATTGGTTATGTTATATGGGTTTTTTAAACACAATCCTTTTGATTGTGTTTTTTTTTCCCCGCTGTTATATGATGAATACCTTCAAGTCACTGTTTTAAGTGAAATTTGATATATTCTGAGAACAGCAAAAATAAACCATTTAATATGTATAATTAATTCTGTACTTTTTGTATTTATGATATACATTTAGAACTGTGTAGGAGACATGGAAAAACTGAGGCTTCTGTAAGTGTCAAGGGAGGTGAGTAATGTACATTGCTCTGTTGCATACAGTCCTCACCTTCTGCATACTCTTGGATATGCTAGACTACATCTGTACAATGAGATACCTAAGCTGAGGAAATACAGGTGATGTGATTGTTAAATGAGCAAAAATATTTGCACGTTTTTCAATTATATCACCTGTGTTTCCTAACATTACGAATCACATTGTGCAGATGAGGTTTAGGTCTGTCCAGGGAGACAGAGGAGGTCTGGCCTTTGTTCAAGAGTGCAGTGGACATGACTCACTTCGTTGGTAGGCCTGCACATGTATTATCTCCTCTGTACTCTTCAACAAGCCTAAATTTAATCTGTAACTCTGAGTAGGACTCACCTGAAACAAACCTCTGGATAGGCCAGACCTTATCGGCATCCTGAAACAACCATTTAAAATGTTAGGGGCAGATTTATGATGGCCGTGCGCCTCTTTTGCGCCGCCGTTGCGTCACTTTTGTGACGCAGCAGCAGTGCAAAAGATGCACCATGTTGCAAGATACGCCTCACTTCATCTGCAACAAGATACCGTCAGTTTAAACTGTATATATTTAGGACTGTGTAGGGGGCATGGAGAAGCTGAGGCTTCTGTAAGTGTCAAAGTTGTTGCATACAGTGCTCACCTTCTGCGTACTCTTTCATATGCTAGACTACTTCTGCACAATGAGATACCTAAGCAAAGGAAACACAAGTGATGTGATTGTGGAATGAGCAAAAAAAATTGCACGTTTTTCAATTACATTACCTGTGTTTCCTAACATTACGAATCACTTTGTGTAGATACCTCACTCAGTCTGTATCTGACACTCTTTCCTTCACTTCCTCTGTCTCCTCTCTCCCTCACTCTGTTTTCCTTATTCACCCTTTCCTTATATAGTTTACCTTACTCACTTTCTTTTACTAGCTTACCCAACTTCAATTTAGTTTTCTCTTCTATCCTTCTTTTCTGTCACTGAAAGTATCTTCCTTTTTTTTCTCTTAGTAATTTACTCTATTTCATTTTCTTTTTGTCTCTGACTGTCTATCACCGTTTCTTTCTCTTTTTTTTCTGCATGTTTATCTCTAACTTTATTTCTTTGTAAAATTGGATGATTAAATACATGTTTTAATATTTTTCAAATTTTTGTTGTTTCTTTCACCGATTAAAAGTATAAAAATAACAAGTGACTAAGTTAACGACAATTATAAGGTAAGTGTTTTGTACCCTTTTCGTTACATTTCTATCACATTTAACTTCTATTAGTTGCACTGCTTCATTTCTTTAACCGTCAGTTTCCTGCCTTTGCTACTTCCCTCATTCCTTTTTCTATTACTTACTTACTCTACTCCTTCCACTCCTTTTCTCAGTCCCTCTGTTCTCATAGTTCCTCACTCCTGTTCACTCACTCCGTCGCTATTACTCTCACTATCTCTGACTCATCACTCTTTCACTACTTGTTCATTATGCTTTCTCCCTGTAGTTCAAACACACTAAGGGGCATATTATCAACACAGGCAATAAAATTATCACTGCTTTTATCGGCAAAAAACTGCCGCAAAAGCGGCTTTAGCGGCAGTTTTCTTCCGCAAAAGCGGCTTTAGCGGCAGTTTTCTGCCGATAAAAGCAGCGATAATTTTATCGCCTGTGTTGATAATATGCCCCTATGTTATTTACATTTCTTTGCTGTTTTAATCATTCCTTTTATGTCACTTCCTCTTTTCTGCTTTCTGTTTTTTCTTTCTGTTATTCCACATGTTTTAACCTTAGTCACTGTCATACATCTTGTTTTATTCTTATTTACTTTTGCTCACTGTTTTCTTAACACTTTCCCTCAGGGTTGTTCTTTTAGTCCGGTTCTATGCCTACCTCTCATTCCACATCCTTTACTGTTTTTCTTCTTAATTTAAACATTCACTCACATTCTCTAAGAAACTCTTGTTTATTATTCTTCTACTCTCCTTTTTTTCTTTCACTTCCTTATCTATTTTGTTTTTCACAATTATACCCTCTTACATCTTTACTTCGGTAAATAGATCTATTAAACAGTATCTCTGTGTTACTCCCTCTAGCTGCCTTTCTTTTAATATTACTCTCTGTTTCCTTCCCTTATACTTTCTTTTCTTTTTTAAAAAAAAAAAAATTTTCTGGTTCGCTACCGGTTCGCGTACCGGCGAGCGAACCGGGAAGCGAATCAAAAGAAATAGAGGTTGCCAGAGTGCTAAACATTCTAGCAATTTTTTATAAAGGGGAGGTAGTTCTGAAAAGAACTTTTTTTTATTATTTTTGTTGTTTTATTTTTTTTATTATTTTTCTGAACATTTTTTTACTTTTTTTGTATTTTTTGAACAGTTTTATATATTTTTATTTTTTTTGGGGGGGAGAAACGAAAATGATTCATTAGAAAGGGCTCAACAGGAGCAACAAAAAAAAACGATAATTTATTGTCTGGGGCGTTTTGGACAATTATGATTGTCAATAGCAACATTGATTAAATTTATGCTACTCTCCCTGTAGCAAATCAATTGTCCGCAATGAATGCATACATGTTTCACTTCCCCAAACTTCAGTTGAATATTTGGGACCATCTCCCTCGCCTCTGGTCCCGTCAGTGCCTCTTGATGTGATGTACTGGCCACAGGACGGGGGTTATCCTGCAGGTCACGTACCTGTGCAGCACTATAATTGATAGGGTGCCACCTGTCCATATGGCGATGCATGGTATAATTGCCATAACTATATTTTTTATCTGTCCCTCTGGACAGATCTTTTTTGCAAATAAGGCAAGTTACATACCGGGCATTCACTTTTTTTTGGCCCCGGGGATATTTGAAAAATTGCCAAATGAAACTCTCTTTGACACGGGACCTCCTAGGCTCTTCAGGCAAAAACTCTCTCTCCTCCTCTTCCTCTTCTTCCTCTTCTTCCTCCTCTTGCTGAACGATAACCTGAGGAGGTGGTCCTCTCTTCCTATGAGGTGGTGGTGGTGGTGGGGGTGCACCAGCTGCAGCTACAACACTTGCCATTGCTAAGTAATGAAAAAAGGTCTTCCTCTCACAAAGATGAAAGTCAGAGTGAGGAAACAAGGAGGGGTTTTCATCATTTGGGAAAAAAAATAGTTCTAAACCAATGAAAAGTGTTATTTTTAGGTCACATGACTTAGCCTTATATCATTAAGAAACCAAAAGTGAAATGAACCAATGAAAAGTGTTATTAACAAGTCACATGACCTGTTATGCTTACGTTACGCGCTCCGCGGCGCGCCCCGGATCGCTTCCGGGAAGCTGTGCTTCGCGCCTCGCGTACCGGAGCACTTCCGGGTGCGCTAACGCGGCGCGTCATATGACGCATTACGCGACAACGCGATACGTCGCGGTTACGCGACGCGTCACGATGTTGTTTTCTAACGCGGCAGTTGTGCAAACGGAACGTTTACCGGTTCGCGGACTGGGTCGCGGCAGCAAATTGAGCTTACGGGAAGCTACCCGGTTCGCGGACCGGGAGCTAAACAAAAAAAAATAATAAAAAAAAATACATAAAAAAATTGTATTAAAAACATATAAAATATATTTTTCGATTTAAAGAAGAATACATTTTGAAGCTTTTGATATTTGCTGTTAAAAAACCATTGAAATTCACTGAAAAAACCATAGGTTATAGACCATATATAGTTAGGAATTAGCATTTACAAAACCTTGAAAATTCACTGAAAAAACCATAGGTTATACACCATATATAGTTAGGAATTAGCATTTACAAAACCTTATTTTACTCACACAAAACCATTGAAATTCCATATATAGTTAGTTGCACTAACTATATATCGCGCACCCGCAATCCACTGCTGATGATGTCACATATTACATCATTCATGACATGGTCAGTGACATCACTGATGACATCACTGATGACATCTCAAATGACATCACTGATGACATCACTGATGACATCTCATTTGACATCAATGATCACATCACTGATGATATCATTCATGTGACAATACAATGCATCTCCTCACACTCTAATATAACCTCTGTTACACCCAGTGTTAAATACAGAGTATAATTTTTGAAACCATTGACACACCAATACTAGTTACTACATACGCACTCACTGATTCCTACGTCTACACACACATTCACTCATTCACCCATACAATCATTCATACATACAATCACTCATCTTTACAACACTATCATATGCACTCATACACCTATACAGACACTCACACTCTGCCACTCATCCATGGAGTTACTCACACACCTAGTCAGTCCTGTAAAGAATCAATCACACTTCCATTTTCTCATCTATACAGTTAAACATAGAGCACCTTACATTTTCAAACATATACTAACACATACTTACTCTCGTATACAATCACTGATACAAGTACACATTGATCTGCACAGAGTCACACACCTCCCAGACAGCCACACACACACACAGTCTCCCATACAAATACTTGGGCAACCAATCAATAACCCATATAGCCACTCATATAGCTACTGATCAACACATGCAGCAGCTTGCACAACAACAGACATACTGATGCACACTTTCAGACAGTTTAGTCACTAACCCATGCATTCAGTAAGACGCATTTAATCACTCACTCATACAGTCAATCACGCACCTACTAAAACCTTCATTCAGACACTTATACATCCACTCATTCTTCAATATGTAAAACATATTTAAACTTTACAGAAACACACAGTCACTGGATGATGTCATCAGTGATGTCATCAGTGATGTCATTTGAGATGTCATCAGTGATGTCATCAGTGATGTCACTGACCATGTCATGAATGATGTAATATGTGACATCATCAGCAGTGGATTGCGGGTGCGCGATATATAGTTAGTGCAACTAACTATATATGGAATTTCAATGGTTTTGTGTGAGTAAAATAAGGTTTTGTAAATGCTAATTCCTAACTATATATGGTGTATAACCTATGGTTTTTTCAGTGAATATATATATATATATATATATATATATATATATATATATATATATATATATATATATATATATATATATATATATATATATATATATATACATATATATATATATATATATGTATATATTACCTACTGGCGGTCGCCAGTAGGTATATATAGTTAGGATTTTTTCCCGATGGGATTTTTGAAAATTCTATGTCTAATAACTTTGGCGTTTGTGGACGGAATTTGCTGAAATTTTCTGGAAAATGGAACATTTTGTTTCTGAGAAGCCCCTGAAAATTTGGGGGGGGGTTCGTCCAGGGGGGGCCGAGAAAAAAGGGGGGTCCCAAAACGTGTTTTTAACATTGAGTTTTCCATAGGGCGGTTAGCCTCACTTTTAGCCCGAACGGCTGAATGGATTTGCACGAAACTTGGCAAAATTGTAGGGACTGGTAGCCCGATGTGCCTTTTGTAGGTCTCAATATATGTGCTGCAGTGGATTTTGAGAAATTAACGTTTAAAAAAAGATATATATCTGTAAGCGCGGACCAGGCAGCGCCCCGGTTCGCGGACCTTACGCGTATCGGAACTTCGCGTAGCGAAGCTGATTGGCTCTCCGGTGTCTGTCAACATTCTAAACAGTCCGGAGCGGCCGCCATCTTGTCTCTCGGTAGGATCGAGAGACAAGAGGAGGCCAAAACAAAGGGGGAAATAACCATAAGGGGGCATAGTAGATCCTCGCTGACCCCCTAGGTTTAATGTGGAGGCTTTAAAAGGGCCCCGCGGGGCAAAAAAAAATAATTTTTTTTTTGTTTTTTTGCGTGGGTAGCGCCCGGTCCGCGAACCGGGAAGCGTTCTGGGGAGCGTACTACAATGAAAAATGAATGATAGACTTTTCAAATGCTGTATGTTAATTGATTGTTGGTTTTGTTGATTATTTTTTATTTCCTTTATCTTCCCAGGGAGCGACCCGGTACGCGAACCGTTGAGCGCCTCGGTTCGCGGACCTTAAGCGTTCCGGGAGTCCACCATTTTGTGTTTCGGTCGAATCAAGATACAAGATGGAGGGCAAATAGTGTTCAGAATGGGTAGAAGGGGGCACGGTAGAGTTATCTTGACCCCCTAGGTTTTCTGAGGGTGGCTGAGGAGGCTTATATGTGCGAAAAAAATACATTTTTTTAAAAAAAAATCGCGAGGTTAGCTCCCGGTACGCGTACCGGGTAGCGCCCCAGGGAGCGTACTTTGTTGAAAATTAGTGAAAAAAGTTAGAGTAAAATAAAAATTGTGAGTGATTAGATGTAGGGTAGCTCTGAGAAGAGCTTTTGGGTTTATGGTACATTTAGGTACTTATAAGTAGGTACCAATGCACATTCTTAAATTCAGAGTGAAAACTCTGTTGCCCTCATCTGAGAAGTGAACTCCATCTCCTCTGTAGATATCTTGCATGTAGTAACGCAAGTTATTGTTGTACAGGGAGCCCATTCCATGGTCTCTCATGTAAGCTGAAACAGATTTGTTTACATGCTTCCTCGACTTCTCAATTTGTGGACAAAATTGGTTTGACCACCTCCATTTCTGTCTTTGGCATATATTTGAATATACCAAGGCAGTCTGAGGAAAAAGTGCCATTAATTGCTCAAAGGTGTCCTTTAAAAGCATTTCCAGACCTACACCAGTCAAAGTGCCCAAGTCATTACCTCCACAGTGCACAATTAACAGGTCAGGTTTTGGCAAATGCATAAAGGTTTTCACCAATGGTATCAATTGGTGACATTTTAATCCTCTGTGGCCAAACCACTTAATTTCCACATCTTGTAAATTGAGGTTAGGTAAATTCCTGCTTTCAACGTACCTTTGAGCCCAGTGAATATAACTATGACCAACAATCCAGACAGAAAACATGGTGAGAGAAGGTTCTCCTGCAGTCAGATGAAGTGTGGCAATGAAATGGCAGTTGAAAAAATTAGAGTGTAAAATGAAAAAAAAACTGTGGAGTTTCTGTGTTCATGAAGCAGTAACAGTGATTGGTGGATTTTGATTGATGAAAACAGAAAGTTAGGGTGCACAGATGTGTTCTTTGAAAGATGTATTTTGAGTGGTCAATAAAAAATCATTAAATGAAAGAATGCACTGGATATGCAGGTGCACTGAGAGTTCAGAGTTCAATTGCAACATTGTTGTGTGAACTTGCAAACACCAGAAGTCTTCCAAGAGGTGGTTGCTATGGAAAATAGGCAGAAAGGGCAGAGGGGGAAGGGTTTTCATTTGAAAAAAAGTGAGGGAAGAGTTTTGATTGGGTGACATGAGAAATATGTGTGAAGAATTACAGCATTTCTGTGCTTTTGATAGCTGCAGACTCTGGAGTGCATACCTTTTCCTCTGCTGAAGACAAATTGGTGTGTTTCTGAGACTGTTTTCAAACTCAAAGTATTTGCTAAGGTGAGAAAATATTTCTTTAATTTAGATACAGAATAGTGTGCTTTAAGGAGAAAATTATGATTTATGTGGCGCAAATTGCTTGTAAATATGCTCTCACATGTGTATGGAAAATTTTGATTTTGAATGTTTGTGTTACATAGCCATGTTAAAAGTGACCCAACCATGCTGGAAAGGCAATCAAAAAATGCTTTCATGTGTTTTAATGACATTTTAAGTCATTTTCCCATGTGCAGTGTTTAGAAATTATGATTTGAAAATCGTTTTTGGGGAAAAGGAATTGTTTTTAAATTCATGACAAGGACATAATGGTGTATGCTTCTTTATAAGGCAATTGACTGTCCCTGATGTTATTTTTCTCATTTCAGTGTAAGACCTTTCTCTGTGGCGCAAATTGCTTGTAAATATGCTTCCACATGTGCATGGAAAATTTTGATTTTGAATGTTTGTGTTACATAGCCATGTTAAAAGTGACCCAACCATGCTCGAAAGGCAATCAAAAAACGCTTTCATGTGTTTTAATGACATTTTAAGTCATTTTCTCATGTGCAGTGTTTTGAAATTATGATTTGAAAATCGTTTTTGGGGAAAAGGAATTGTTTTTAAATTCATGACAAGGACATAATGGTGTATGGTTCTTTATAAGGCAATTGACTGTCCCTGATGTTATTTTTCTCATTTTAGTGTAAGACATTTCTCTGTGGCGCAAATTGCTTGTAAATATGCTCCCACATGTGCATGGAAAATTTAGATTTTGAATGTTTGTGTTACATAGCCATGTTAAAAGTGACCCTACCATGCAGGAAAGCCAATCAAAAAACGCTTTTATGTGTCTTAAGGACAATTTAAGTAATTTTCCCATGTGTAGTGTTTTGAAGTTATGATTTGAAAATCGTTGTTGAGGTAAAGGAATGTTGTTAAAATTTATGTGCGCCATATGCCCCCAAATTTCTTTTTTAGGGGTGCAGCAGGGTGTTCTTGAGACACCCCTGCACCCTTACGAATCACTTTGTGTAGATACCTCACTCAGTCTGTATCTGACACTCTTTCCTTCACTTCCTCTGTCTCCTCTCTCCCTCACTCTGTTTTCCTTATTCACCCTTTCCTTATATAGTTTACCTTACTCACTTTCTTTTACTAGCTTACCCAACTTCAATTTAGTTTTCTCTTCTATCCTTCTTTTCTGTCACTGAAAGTATCTTCCTTTTTTTTCTCTTAGTAATTTACTCTATTTCATTTTCTTTTTGTCTCTGACTGTCTATCACCGTTTCTTTCTCTTTTTTTTCTGCATGTTTATCTCTAACTTTATTTCTTTGTAAAATTGGATGATTAAATACATGTTTTAATATTTTTCAAATTTTTGTTGTTTCTTTCACCGATTAAAAGTATAAAAATAACAAGTGACTAAGTTAACGACAATTATAAGGTAAGTGTTTTGTACCCTTTTCGTTACATTTCTATCACATTTAACTTCTATTAGTTGCACTGCTTCATTTCTTTAACCGTCAGTTTCCTGCCTTTGCTACTTCCCTCATTCCTTTTTCTATTACTTACTTACTCTACTCCTTCCACTCCTTTTCTCAGTCCCTCTGTTCTCATAGTTCCTCACTCCTGTTCACTCACTCCGTCGCTATTACTCTCACTATCTCTGACTCATCACTCTTTCACTACTTGTTCATTATGCTTTCTCCCTGTAGTTCAAACACACTAAGGGGCATATTATCAACACAGGCAATAAAATTATCACTGCTTTTATCGGCAAAAAACTGCCGCAAAAGCGGCTTTAGCGGCAGTTTTCTTCCGCAAAAGCGGCTTTAGCGGCAGTTTTCTGCCGATAAAAGCAGCGATAATTTTATCGCCTGTGTTGATAATATGCCCCTATGTTATTTACATTTCTTTGCTGTTTTAATCATTCCTTTTATGTCACTTCCTCTTTTCTGCTTTCTGTTTTTTCTTTCTGTTATTCCACATGTTTTAACCTTAGTCACTGTCATACATCTTGTTTTATTCTTATTTACTTTTGCTCACTGTTTTCTTAACACTTTCCCTCAGGGTTGTTCTTTTAGTCCGGTTCTATGCCTACCTCTCATTCCACATCCTTTACTGTTTTTCTTCTTAATTTAAACATTCACTCACATTCTCTAAGAAACTCTTGTTTATTATTCTTCTACTCTCCTTTTTTTCTTTCACTTCCTTATCTATTTTGTTTTTCACAATTATACCCTCTTACATCTTTACTTCGGTAAATAGATCTATTAAACAGTATCTCTGTGTTACTCCCTCTAGCTGCCTTTCTTTTAATATTACTCTCTGTTTCCTTCCCTTATACTTTCTTTTCTTTTTTTAAAAAAAAAAAAATTTCTGGTTCGCTACCGGTTCGCGTACCGGCGAGCGAACCGGGAAGCGAATCAAAAGAAATAGAGGTTGCCAGAGTGCTAAACATTCTAGCAATTTTTTATAAAGGGGAGGTAGTTCTGAAAAGAACTTTTTTTTATTATTTTTGTTGTTTTATTTTTTTTATTATTTTTCTGAACATTTTTTTACTTTTTTTGTATTTTTTGAACAGTTTTATATATTTTTATTTTTTTTGGGGGGGAGAAACGAAAATGATTCATTAGAAAGGGCTCAACAGGAGCAACAAAAAAAAACCGATAATTTATTGTCTGGGGCGTTTTGGACAATTATGATTGTCAATAGCAACATTGATTAAATTTATGCTACTCTCCCTGTAGCAAATCAATTGTCCGCAATGAATGCATACATGTTTCACTTCCCCAAACTTCAGTTGAATATTTGGGACCATCTCCCTCGCCTCTGGTCCCGTCAGTGCCTCTTGATGTGATGTACTGGCCACAGGACGGGGGTTATCCTGCAGGTCACGTACCTGTGCAGCACTATAATTGATAGGGTGCCACCTGTCCATATGGCGATGCATGGTATAATTGCCATAACTATATTTTTTATCTGTCCCTCTGGACAGATCTTTTTTGCAAATAAGGCAAGTTACATACCGGGCATTCACTTTTTTTTGGCCCCGGGGATATTTGAAAAATTGCCAAATGAAACTCTCTTTGACACGGGACCTCCTAGGCTCTTCAGGCAAAAACTCTCTCTCCTCCTCTTCCTCTTCTTCCTCTTCTTCCTCCTCTTGCTGAACGATAACCTGAGGAGGTGGTCCTCTCTTCCTATGAGGTGGTGGTGGTGGTGGGGGTGCACCAGCTGCAGCTACAACACTTGCCATTGCTAAGTAATGAAAAAAGGTCTTCCTCTCACAAAGATGAAAGTCAGAGTGAGGAAACAAGGAGGGGTTTTCATCATTTGGGAAAAAAAATAGTTCTAAACCAATGAAAAGTGTTATTTTTAGGTCACATGACTTAGCCTTATATCATTAAGAAACCAAAAGTGAAATGAACCAATGAAAAGTGTTATTAACAAGTCACATGACCTGTTATGCTTACGTTACGCGCTCCGCGGCGCGCCCCGGATCGCTTCCGGGAAGCTGTGCTTCGCGCCTCGCGTACCGGAGCACTTCCGGGTGCGCTAACGCGGCGCGTCATATGACGCATTACGCGACAACGCGATACGTCGCGGTTACGCGACGCGTCATGATGTTGTTTTCTAACGCGGCAGTTGTGCAAACGGAACGTTTACCGGTTCGCGGACTGGGTCGCGGCAGCAAATTGAGCTTACGGGAAGCTACCCGGTTCGCGGACCGGGAGCTAAACAAAAAAAAATAATAAAAAAAAATACATAAAAAAATTGTATTAAAAACATATAAAATATATTTTTCGATTTAAAGAAGAATACATTTTAAAGCTTTTGATATTTGCTGTTAAAAAACCATTGAAATTCACTGAAAAAACCATAGGTTATAGACCATATATAGTTAGGAATTAGCATTTACAAAACCTTGAAAATTCACTGAAAAAACCATAGGTTATACACCATATATAGTTAGGAATTAGCATTTACAAAACCTTATTTTACTCACACAAAACCATTGAAATTCCATATATAGTTAGTTGCACTAACTATATATCGGGCACCCGCAATCCACTGCTGATGATGTCACATATTACATCATTCATGACATGGTCAGTGACATCACTGATGACATCACTGATGACATCTCAAATGACATCACTGATGACATCACTGATGACATCTCATTTGACATCAATGATCACATCACTGATGATATCATTCATGTGACAATACAATGCATCTCCTCACACTCTAATATAACCTCTGTTACACCCAGTGTTAAATACAGAGTATAATTTTTGAAACCATTGACACACCAATACTAGTTACTACATACGCACTCACTGATTCCTACGTCTACACACACATTCACTCATTCACCCATACAATCATTCATACATACAATCACTCATCTTTACAACACTATCATATGCACTCATACACCTATACAGACACTCACACTCTGCCACTCATCCATGGAGTTACTCACACACCTAGTCAGTCCTGTAAAGAATCAATCACACTTCCATTTTCTCATCTATACAGTTAAACATAGAGCACCTTACATTTTCAAACATATACTAACACATACTTACTCTCGTATACAATCACTGATACAAGTACACATTGATCTGCACAGAGTCACACACCTCCCAGACAGCCACACACACACACAGTCTCCCATACAAATACTTGGGCAACCAATCAATAACCCATATAGCCACTCATATAGCTACTGATCAACACATGCAGCAGCTTGCACAACAACAGACATACTGATGCACACTTTCAGACAGTTTAGTCACTAACCCATGCATTCAGTAAGACGCATTTAATCACTCACTCATACAGTCAATCACGCACCTACTAAAACCTTCATTCAGACACTTATACATCCACTCATTCTTCAATATGTAAAACATATTTAAACTTTACAGAAACACACAGTCACTGGATGATGTCATCAGTGATGTCATCAGTGATGTCATTTGAGATGTCATCAGTGATGTCATCAGTGATGTCACTGACCATGTCATGAATGATGTAATATGTGACATCATCAGCAGTGGATTGCGGGTGCGCGATATATAGTTAGTGCAACTAACTATATATGGAATTTCAATGGTTTTGTGTGAGTAAAATAAGGTTTTGTAAATGCTAATTCCTAACTATATATGGTGTATAACCTATGGTTTTTTCAGTGAATATATATATATATATATATATATATATATATATATATATATATATATATATATATATATATATATATATATATATATATATATATGTATATATTACCTACTGGCGGTCGCCAGTAGGTATATATAGTTAGGATTTTTTCCCGATGGGATTTTTGAAAATTCTATGTCTAATAACTTTGGCGTTTGTGGACGGAATTTGCTGAAATTTTCTGGAAAATGGAACATTTTGTTTCTGAGCAGCCCCTGAAAATTTGGGGGGGGGTTCGTCCAGGGGGGGCCGAGAAAAAAGGGGGGTCCCAAAACGTGTTTTTAACATTGAGTTTTCCATAGGGCGGTTAGCCTCACTTTTAGCCCGAACGGCTGAATGGATTTGCACGAAACTTGGCAAAATTGTAGGGACTGGTAGCCCGATGTGCCTTTTGTAGGTCTCAATATATGTGCTGCAGTGGATTTTGAGAAATTAACGTTTAAAAAAAGATATATATCTGTAAGCGCGGACCAGGCAGCGCCCCGGTTCGCGGACCTTACGCGTATCGGAACTTCGCGTAGCGAAGCTGATTGGCTCTCCGGTGTCTGTCAACATTCTAAACAGTCCGGAGCGGCCGCCATCTTGTCTCTCGGTAGGATCGAGAGACAAGAGGAGGCTAAAACAAAGGGGGAAATAACCATAAGGGGGCATAGTAGATCCTCGCTGACCCCCTAGGTTTAATGTGGAGGCTTTAAAAGGGCCCCGCGGGGCAAAAAAAAATAAATTTTTTTTTGTTTTTTTGCGTGGGTAGCGCCCGGTCCGCGAAACGGGAAGCGTTCTGGGGAGCGTACTACAATGAAAAATGAATGATAGACTTTTCAAATGCTGTATGTTAATTGATTGTTGGTTTTGTTGATTATTTTTTATTTCCTTTATCTTCCCAGGGAGCGACCCGGTACGCGAACCGTTGAGCGCCTCGGTTCGCGGACCTTAAGCGTTCCGGGAGTCCACCATTTTGTGTTTCGGTCGAATCAAGATACAAGATGGAGGGCAAATAATGTTCAGAATGGGTAGAAGGGGGCACGGTAGAGTTATCTTGACCCCCTAGGTTTTCTGAGGGTGGCTGAGGAGGCTTATATGTGCGAAAAAAATACATTTTTTTAAAAAAAAATCGCGAGGTTAGCTCCCGGTACGCGTACCGGGTAGCGCCCCAGGGAGCGTACTTTGTTGAAAATTAGTGAAAAAAGTTAGAGTAAAATAAAAATTGTGAGTGATTAGATGTAGGGTAGCTCTGAGAAGAGCTTTTGGGTTTATGGTACATTTAGGTACTTATAAGTAGGTACCAATGCACATTCTTAAATTCAGAGTGAAAACTCTGTTGCCCTCATCTGAGAAGTGAACTCCATCTCCTCTGTAGATATCTTGCATGTAGTAACGCAAGTTATTGTTGTACAGGGAGCCCATTCCATGGTCTCTCATGTAAGCTGAAACAGATTTGTTTACATGCTTCCTCGACTTCTCAATTTGTGGACAAAATTGGTTTGACCACCTCCATTTCTGTCTTTGGCATATATTTGAATATACCAAGGCAGTCTGAGGAAAAAGTGCCATTAATTGCTCAAAGGTGTCCTTTAAAAGCATTTCCAGACCTACACCAGTCAAAGTGCCCAAGTCATTACCTCCACAGTGCACAATTAACAGGTCAGGTTTTGGCAAATGCATAAAGGTTTTCACCAATGGTATCAATTGGTGACATTTTAATCCTCTGTGGCCAAACCACTTAATTTCCACATCTTGTAAATTGAGGTTAGGTAAATTCCTGCTTTCAACGTACCTTTGAGCCCAGTGAATATAACTATGACCAACAATCCAGACAGAAAACATGGTGAGAGAAGGTTCTCCTGCAGTCAGATGAAGTGTGGCAATGAAATGGCAGTTGAAAAAATTAGAGTGTAAAATGAAAAAAAAACTGTGGAGTTTCTGTGTTCATGAAGCAGTAACAGTGATTGGTGGATTTTGATTGATGAAAACAGAAAGTTAGGGTGCACAGATGTGTTCTTTGAAAGATGTATTTTGAGTGGTCAATAAAAAATCATTAAATGAAAGAATGCACTGGATATGCAGGTGCACTGAGAGTTCAGAGTTCAATTGCAACATTGTTGTGTGAACTTGCAAACACCAGAAGTCTTCCAAGAGGTGGTTGCTATGGAAAATAGGCAGAAAGGGCAGAGGGGGAAGGGTTTTCATTTGAAAAAAAGTGAGGGAAGAGTTTTGATTGGGTGACATGAGAAATATGTGTGAAGAATTACAGCATTTCTGTGCTTTTGATAGCTGCAGACTCTGGAGTGCATACCTTTTCCTCTGCTGAAGACAAATTGGTGTGTTTCTGAGACTGTTTTCAAACTCAAAGTATTTGCTAAGGTGAGAAAATATTTCTTTAATTTAGATACAGAATAGTGTGCTTTAAGGAGAAAATTATGATTTATGTGGCGCAAATTGCTTGTAAATATGCTCTCACATGTGTATGGAAAATTTTGATTTTGAATGTTTGTGTTACATAGCCATGTTAAAAGTGACCCAACCATGCTGGAAAGGCAATCAAAAAATGCTTTCATGTGTTTTAATGACATTTTAAGTCATTTTCCCATGTGCAGTGTTTAGAAATTATGATTTGAAAATCGTTTTTGGGGAAAAGGAATTGTTTTTAAATTCATGACAAGGACATAATGGTGTATGCTTCTTTATAAGGCAATTGACTGTCCCTGATGTTATTTTTCTCATTTCAGTGTAAGACCTTTCTCTGTGGCGCAAATTGCTTGTAAATATGCTTCCACATGTGCATGGAAAATTTTGATTTTGAATGTTTGTGTTACATAGCCATGTTAAAAGTGACCCAACCATGCTCGAAAGGCAATCAAAAAACGCTTTCATGTGTTTTAATGACATTTTAAGTCATTTTCTCATGTGCAGTGTTTTGAAATTATGATTTGAAAATCGTTTTTGGGGAAAAGGAATTGTTTTTAAATTCATGACAAGGACATAATGGTGTATGGTTCTTTATAAGGCAATTGACTGTCCCTGATGTTATTTTTCTGATTTTAGTGTAAGACATTTCTCTGTGGCGCAAATTGCTTGTAAATATGCTCCCACATGTGCATGGAAAATTTAGATTTTGAATGTTTGTGTTACATAGCCATGTTAAAAGTGACCCTACCATGCAGGAAAGCCAATCAAAAAACGCTTTTATGTGTCTTAAGGACAATTTAAGTAATTTTCCCATGTGTAGTGTTTTGAAGTTATGATTTGAAAATCGTTGTTGAGGTAAAGGAATGTTGTTAAAATTTATGTGCGCCATATGCCCCCAAATTTCTTTTTTAGGGGTGCAGCAGGGTGTTCTTGAGACACCCCTGCACCCTTACGAATCACTTTGTGTAGATACCTCACTCAGTCTGTATCTGACACTCTTTCCTTCACTTCCTCTGTCTCCTCTCTCCCTCACTCTGTTTTCCTTATTCACCCTTTCCTTATATAGTTTACCTTACTCACTTTCTTTTACTAGCTTACCCAACTTCAATTTAGTTTTCTCTTCTATCCTTCTTTTCTGTCACTGAAAGTATCTTCCTTTTTTTTCTCTTAGTAATTTACTCTATTTCATTTTCTTTTTGTCTCTGACTGTCTATCACCGTTTCTTTCTCTTTTTTTTCTGCATGTTTATCTCTAACTTTATTTCTTTGTAAAATTGGATGATTAAATACATGTTTTAATATTTTTCAAATTTTTGTTGTTTCTTTCACCGATTAAAAGTATAAAAATAACAAGTGACTAAGTTAACGACAATTATAAGGTAAGTGTTTTGTACCCTTTTCGTTACATTTCTATCACATTTAACTTCTATTAGTTGCACTGCTTCATTTCTTTAACCGTCAGTTTCCTGCCTTTGCTACTTCCCTCATTCCTTTTTCTATTACTTACTTACTCTACTCCTTCCACTCCTTTTCTCAGTCCCTCTGTTCTCATAGTTCCTCACTCCTGTTCACTCACTCCGTCGCTATTACTCTCACTATCTCTGACTCATCACTCTTTCACTACTTGTTCATTATGCTTTCTCCCTGTAGTTCAAACACACTAAGGGGCATATTATCAACACAGGCAATAAAATTATCACTGCTTTTATCGGCAAAAAACTGCCGCAAAAGCGGCTTTAGCGGCAGTTTTCTTCCGCAAAAGCGGCTTTAGCGGCAGTTTTCTGCCGATAAAAGCAGCGATAATTTTATCGCCTGTGTTGATAATATGCCCCTATGTTATTTACATTTCTTTGCTGTTTTAATCATTCCTTTTATGTCACTTCCTCTTTTCTGCTTTCTGTTTTTTCTTTCTGTTATTCCACATGTTTTAACCTTAGTCACTGTCATACATCTTGTTTTATTCTTATTTACTTTTGCTCACTGTTTTCTTAACACTTTCCCTCAGGGTTGTTCTTTTAGTCCGGTTCTATGCCTACCTCTCATTCCACATCCTTTACTGTTTTTCTTCTTAATTTAAACATTCACTCACATTCTCTAAGAAACTCTTGTTTATTATTCTTCTACTCTCCTTTTTTTCTTTCACTTCCTTATCTATTTTGTTTTTCACAATTATACCCTCTTACATCTTTACTTCGGTAAATAGATCTATTAAACAGTATCTCTGTGTTACTCCCTCTAGCTGCCTTTCTTTTAATATTACTCTCTGTTTCCTTCCCTTATACTTTCTTTTCTTTTTTAAAAAAAAAAAAAATTTCTGGTTCGCTACCGGTTCGCGTACCGGCGAGCGAACCGGGAAGCGAATCAAAAGAAATAGAGGTTGCCAGAGTGCTAAACATTCTAGCAATTTTTTATAAAGGGGAGGTAGTTCTGAAAAGAACTTTTTTTTATTATTTTTGTTGTTTTATTTTTTTTATTATTTTTCTGAACATTTTTTTACTTTTTTTGTATTTTTTGAACAGTTTTATATATTTTTATTTTTTTTGGGGGGGAGAAACGAAAATGATTCATTAGAAAGGGCTCAACAGGAGCAACAAAAAAAAACCGATAATTTATTGTCTGGGGCGTTTTGGACAATTATGATTGTCAATAGCAACATTGATTAAATTTATGCTACTCTCCCTGTAGCAAATCAATTGTCCGCAATGAATGCATACATGTTTCACTTCCCCAAACTTCAGTTGAATATTTGGGACCATCTCCCTCGCCTCTGGTCCCGTCAGTGCCTCTTGATGTGATGTACTGGCCACAGGACGGGGGTTATCCTGCAGGTCACGTACCTGTGCAGCACTATAATTGATAGGGTGCCACCTGTCCATATGGCGATGCATGGTATAATTGCCATAACTATATTTTTTATCTGTCCCTCTGGACAGATCTTTTTTGCAAATAAGGCAAGTTACATACCGGGCATTCACTTTTTTTTGGCCCCGGGGATATTTGAAAAATTGCCAAATGAAACTCTCTTTGACACGGGACCTCCTAGGCTCTTCAGGCAAAAACTCTCTCTCCTCCTCTTCCTCTTCTTCCTCTTCTTCCTCCTCTTGCTGAACGATAACCTGAGGAGGTGGTCCTCTCTTCCTATGAGGTGGTGGTGGTGGTGGGGGTGCACCAGCTGCAGCTACAACACTTGCCATTGCTAAGTAATGAAAAAAGGTCTTCCTCTCACAAAGATGAAAGTCAGAGTGAGGAAACAAGGAGGGGTTTTCATCATTTGGGAAAAAAAATAGTTCTAAACCAATGAAAAGTGTTATTTTTAGGTCACATGACTTAGCCTTATATCATTAAGAAACCAAAAGTGAAATGAACCAATGAAAAGTGTTATTAACAAGTCACATGACCTGTTATGCTTACGTTACGCGCTCCGCGGCGCGCCCCGGATCGCTTCCGGGAAGCTGTGCTTCGCGCCTCGCGTACCGGAGCACTTCCGGGTGCGCTAACGCGGCGCGTCATATGACGCATTACGCGACAACGCGATACGTCGCGGTTACGCGACGCGTCACGATGTTGTTTTCTAACGCGGCAGTTGTGCAAACGGAACGTTTACCGGTTCGCGGACTGGGTCGCGGCAGCAAATTGAGCTTACGGGAAGCTACCCGGTTCGCGGACCGGGAGCTAAACAAAAAAAAATAATAAAAAAAAATACATAAAAAAATTGTATTAAAAACATATAAAATATATTTTTCGATTTAAAGAAGAATACATTTTAAAGCTTTTGATATTTGCTGTTAAAAAACCATTGAAATTCACTGAAAAAACCATAGGTTATAGACCATATATAGTTAGGAATTAGCATTTACAAAACCTTGAAAATTCACTGAAAAAACCATAGGTTATACACCATATATAGTTAGGAATTAGCATTTACAAAACCTTATTTTACTCACACAAAACCATTGAAATTCCATATATAGTTAGTTGCACTAACTATATATCGGGCACCCGCAATCCACTGCTGATGATGTCACATATTACATCATTCATGACATGGTCAGTGACATCACTGATGACATCACTGATGACATCTCAAATGACATCACTGATGACATCACTGATGACATCTCATTTGACATCAATGATCACATCACTGATGATATCATTCATGTGACAATACAATGCATCTCCTCACACTCTAATATAACCTCTGTTACACCCAGTGTTAAATACAGAGTATAATTTTTGAAACCATTGACACACCAATACTAGTTACTACATACGCACTCACTGATTCCTACGTCTACACACACATTCACTCATTCACCCATACAATCATTCATACATACAATCACTCATCTTTACAACACTATCATATGCACTCATACACCTATACAGACACTCACACTCTGCCACTCATCCATGGAGTTACTCACACACCTAGTCAGTCCTGTAAAGAATCAATCACACTTCCATTTTCTCATCTATACAGTTAAACATAGAGCACCTTACATTTTCAAACATATACTAACACATACTTACTCTCGTATACAATCACTGATACAAGTACACATTGATCTGCACAGAGTCACACACCTCCCAGACAGCCACACACACACACAGTCTCCCATACAAATACTTGGGCAACCAATCAATAACCCATATAGCCACTCATATAGCTACTGATCAACACATGCAGCAGCTTGCACAACAACAGACATACTGATGCACACTTTCAGACAGTTTAGTCACTAACCCATGCATTCAGTAAGACGCATTTAATCACTCACTCATACAGTCAATCACGCACCTACTAAAACCTTCATTCAGACACTTATACATCCACTCATTCTTCAATATGTAAAACATATTTAAACTTTACAGAAACACACAGTCACTGGATGATGTCATCAGTGATGTCATCAGTGATGTCATTTGAGATGTCATCAGTGATGTCATCAGTGATGTCACTGACCATGTCATGAATGATGTAATATGTGACATCATCAGCAGTGGATTGCGGGTGCGCGATATATAGTTAGTGCAACTAACTATATATGGAATTTCAATGGTTTTGTGTGAGTAAAATAATGTTTTGTAAATGCTAATTCCTAACTATATATGGTGTATAACCTATGGTTTTTTCAGTGAATATATATATATATATATATATATATATATATATATATATATATATATATATATATATATATATATATATATATATATATATATATATATATATATATATATGTATATATTACCTACTGGCGGTCGCCAGTAGGTATATATAGTTAGGATTTTTTCCCGATGGGATTTTTGAAAATTCTATGTCTAATAACTTTGGCGTTTGTGGACGGAATTTGCTGAAATTTTCTGGAAAATGGAACATTTTGTTTCTGAGCAGCCCCTGAAAATTTGGGGGGGGGTTCGTCCAGGGGGGGCCGAGAAAAAAGGGGGGTCCCAAAACGTGTTTTTAACATTGAGTTTTCCATAGGGCGGTTAGCCTCACTTTTAGCCCGAACGGCTGAATGGATTTGCACGAAACTTGGCAAAATTGTAGGGACTGGTAGCCCGATGTGCCTTTTGTAGGTCTCAATATATGTGCTGCAGTGGATTTTGAGAAATTAACGTTTAAAAAAAGATATATATCTGTAAGCGCGGACCAGGCAGCGCCCCGGTTCGCGGACCTTACGCGTATCGGAACTTCGCGTAGCGAAGCTGATTGGCTCTCCGGTGTCTGTCAACATTCTAAACAGTCCGGAGCGGCCGCCATCTTGTCTCTCGGTAGGATCGAGAGACAAGAGGAGGCTAAAACAAAGGGGGAAATAACCATAAGGGGGCATAGTAGATCCTCGCTGACCCCCTAGGTTTAATGTGGAGGCTTTAAAAGGGCCCCGCGGGGCAAAAAAAAATAAAAATTTTTTTTGTTTTTTTGCGTGGGTAGCGCCCGGTCCGCGAACCGGGAAGCGTTCTGGGGAGCGTACTACAATGAAAAATGAATGATAGACTTTTCAAATGCTGTATGTTAATTGATTGTTGGTTTTGTTGATTATTTTTTATTTCCTTTATCTTCCCAGGGAGCGACCCGGTACGCGAACCGTTGAGCGCCTCGGTTCGCGGACCTTAAGCGTTCCGGGAGTCCACCATTTTGTGTTTCGGTCGAATCAAGATACAAGATGGAGGGCAAATAATGTTCAGAATGGGTAGAAGGGGGCACGGTAGAGTTATCTTGACCCCCTAGGTTTTCTGAGGGTGGCTGAGGAGGCTTATATGTGCGAAAAAAATACATTTTTTTAAAAAAAAATCGCGTGGTTAGCTCCCGGTACGCGTACCGGGTAGCGCCCCAGGGAGCGTACTTTGTTGAAAATTAGTGAAAAAAGTTAGAGTAAAATAAAAATTGTGAGTGATTAGATGTAGGGTAGCTCTGAGAAGAGCTTTTGGGTTTATGGTACATTTAGGTACTTATAAGTAGGTACCAATGCACATTCTTAAATTCAGAGTGAAAACTCTGTTGCCCTCATCTGAGAAGTGAACTCCATCTCCTCTGTAGATATCTTGCATGTAGTAACGCAAGTTATTGTTGTACAGGGAGCCCATTCCATGGTCTCTCATGTAAGCTGAAACAGATTTGTTTACATGCTTCCTCGACTTCTCAATTTGTGGACAAAATTGGTTTGACCACCTCCATTTCTGTCTTTGGCATATATTTGAATATACCAAGGCAGTCTGAGGAAAAAGTGCCATTAATTGCTCAAAGGTGTCCTTTAAAAGCATTTCCAGACCTACACCAGTCAAAGTGCCCAAGTCATTACCTCCACAGTGCACAATTAACAGGTCAGGTTTTGGCAAATGCATAAAGGTTTTCACCAATGGTATCAATTGGTGACATTTTAATCCTCTGTGGCCAAACCACTTAATTTCCACATCTTGTAAATTGAGGTTAGGTAAATTCCTGCTTTCAACGTACCTTTGAGCCCAGTGAATATAACTATGACCAACAATCCAGACAGAAAACATGGTGAGAGAAGGTTCTCCTGCAGTCAGATGAAGTGTGGCAATGAAATGGCAGTTGAAAAAATTAGAGTGTAAAATGAAAAAAAAACTGTGGAGTTTCTGTGTTCATGAAGCAGTAACAGTGATTGGTGGATTTTGATTGATGAAAACAGAAAGTTAGGGTGCACAGATGTGTTCTTTGAAAGATGTATTTTGAGTGGTCAATAAAAAATCATTAAATGAAAGAATGCACTGGATATGCAGTTGCACTGAGAGTTCAGAGTTCAATTGCAACATTGTTGTGTGAACTTGCAAACACCAGAAGTCTTCCAAGAGGTGGTTGCTATGGAAAATAGGCAGAAAGGGCAGAGGGGGAAGGGTTTTCATTTGAAAAAAAGTGAGGGAAGAGTTTTGATTGGGTGACATGAGAAATATGTGTGAAGAATTACAGCATTTCTGTGCTTTTGATAGCTGCAGACTCTGGAGTGCATACCTTTTCCTCTGCTGAAGACAAATTGGTGTGTTTCTGAGACTGTTTTCAAACTCAAAGTATTTGCTAAGGTGAGAAAATATTTCTTTAATTTAGATACAGAATAGTGTGCTTTAAGGAGAAAATTATGATTTATGTGGCGCAAATTGCTTGTAAATATGCTCTCACATGTGTATGGAAAATTTTGATTTTGAATGTTTGTGTTACATAGCCATGTTAAAAGTGACCCAACCATGCTGGAAAGGCAATCAAAAAATGCTTTCATGTGTTTTAATGACATTTTAAGTCATTTTCCCATGTGCAGTGTTTAGAAATTATGATTTGAAAATCGTTTTTGGGGAAAAGGAATTGTTTTTAAATTCATGACAAGGACATAATGGTGTATGCTTCTTTATAAGGCAATTGACTGTCCCTGATGTTATTTTTCTCATTTCAGTGTAAGACCTTTCTCTGTGGCGCAAATTGCTTGTAAATATGCTTCCACATGTGCATGGAAAATTTTGATTTTGAATGTTTGTGTTACATAGCCATGTTAAAAGTGACCCAACCATGCTCGAAAGGCAATCAAAAAACGCTTTCATGTGTTTTAATGACATTTTAAGTCATTTTCTCATGTGCAGTGTTTTGAAATTATGATTTGAAAATCGTTTTTGGGGAAAAGGAATTGTTTTTAAATTCATGACAAGGACATAATGGTGTATGGTTCTTTATAAGGCAATTGACTGTCCCTGATGTTATTTTTCTCATTTTAGTGTAAGACATTTCTCTGTGGCGCAAATTGCTTGTAAATATGCTCCCACATGTGCATGGAAAATTTAGATTTTGAATGTTTGTGTTACATAGCCATGTTAAAAGTGACCCTACCATGCAGGAAAGCCAATCAAAAAACGCTTTTATGTGTCTTAAGGACAATTTAAGTAATTTTCCCATGTGTAGTGTTTTGAAGTTATGATTTGAAAATCGTTGTTGAGGTAAAGGAATGTTGTTAAAATTTATGTGCGCCATATGCCCCCAAATTTCTTTTTTAGGGGTGCAGCAGGGTGTTCTTGAGACACCCCTGCACCTTTGGAATAAATTCCTAATTTGTGATGAGCAAATTGTTAATCGCAAATTGCACCTTCATTTATATGAGCCTCCTAGCCCATGGAAATGAATGGGTAAAATAGCAATTAGCAATTTTCTCATCGCAAATTTGGAATGGTAAAGAATCGCTATTTATTCCTTAAAATTCGCTTTTTTGGAAATGCAAAATAGTTATATGATACATATGGCGGTTGATGTCTAACAAGATAAGAAGCTTATGGATTCATTTATGCTGACTGGCGCAATGAAGTAGACATCACTTACTTCATTGGTAGAGCTTTACATGTATTATCTCCTCTGTATTCTTCATCAAGCGTAACTTTAATCTGCAATCCTGAGTAGGCCTCACTTTAAACAAACCTCTGGATAGGCTACATCTTATTGTTATCCTGTATTAATCATTTAAAATGCTAGGGACAGATTTATGATAGGTGTATGCCTCTTTTGCGCCACTTAGAAAACATTGTCCATGGGGAAATGACTTAAAATGTCCTTAAGACACATGAATGTGTTATTTTAAAACGTTTGCAATTTTTTTGGGTCACTTTTAACATGGCTATGTGACTCAAACAGTCAAAATCTAAATTCGCAATGCACAGGTTTGAGCATATTTACAAGGAATGTGCTCCATGGGGAAAGGTCTTATATTGTAATATGGGAAAAATGACATCAGAGACACTGAAATGCCTTATAGAGAAGCATACACCATTATGTCCTTGTCATAAATTTGCAAACCATTACTTTTCCCCAAAAACGATTTTCAAATCATATTTTGAAAACACTGCACATGTGGAAATGACTTAAAATGTAAATAATTCAAAATTTGCGATTCCTTAAATGCAATGTATCAAACAAAAAATATGTAAAAAATGATATTAAGGATTTGGAAACTACCACCAACTTCTAGTTTGTGGTAATTTGTGAATTCTTTTCAAAAAGCATTTTTTTCTAAAAAACAAAAGGTCCCATATGACGCCCATACATGCCCTTAGGTCATGTAGGTGTGCCATATGCTCCCAAATTTCTTTTTCAGGGGTGCAGCAGGGTGTTCTTGAGATACCCCTGCACGCTTGAAAAAAATCCTATTTTGTGATGAGCTAATTGCTAATCACAAATTGCAACCTTCATTCCTATGAGCCTCCTAGCCCATGGAAATGAATGGGTAATTTGCAATTAGCAATTTGCTCATTGCAAATTAGGAATAGTAAAGAATTGCTATTTATTCCTTAAAATTTGCTATTTAGGAAATGCAAAATAGTTTGATGGTACATATGGTGGTTCATCTGTAACAAGATAAGAAGCTTAGGGATACATTTATGATGACTGGCGCAATAAAGTGCACATTACTTACTTCATTGGTAGGCCTTTACATGTATTATCTCCTCTGTATTCTTCATCAAGCGTAACTTTAATCTGCAATCCTGAGTAGGCCTCACCTTAAACAAACCTCTGGATAGGACACACTTTATTGTCATCCTGGATTAATCATTTAAAATGCTAGGGACAGATTTATGATAGGTGTATGCCTCTTTTGTGCCACTGTGCGTCACTTTTATGATGCAGCGGTGGTGCAAAAGATTTGCTATGAGGCGACAACATTAAAAATTGATGCATTTAGGCAGATATGTCATGGTGTAAAAAAAACGTACCACATAAAACCCAAGCAGCAGTGATGCAAAAGATGCAACATGTCGCAAGACAGGCCTCACTTGGGGCCATATGTATCAAGATAATTAGCATTTGCAAAGATCAAAATTCTACGAATTTCGGCCTTTGCGAATGTTAATTAGACAAATGGTATGTATCAAACAAGTTTGATGCAAAATAAGGAGTAGCAAAATTTGCTATTCCTTATTTTGCAATTGCACTGAAGGATTTGCAAATTTTGTGACTACTTAAATGCAATGTATCAAACAAAAACTATGTAAAAAATGACATTAAGGATTTGTAAACTATTGTGGTAAATTGGTGGTAATTTGTGAATTCTTTTCAAAAAGCTTTTTTTCAAAAAAACAAAAGGTGCCATATGACGCCAACACATGCCCTTAGGGCATGTATGTGTGCCATATGCCCCCAAATTTGTTTTTCAGGGGTGCAGCAGGGTGTTCTTGAGACACCCCTGCACCCTTGGAAAAATTCCTATTTTGTGATGAGCAAATTGCTAATCGCAAATTAAACCTTCATTCCTATGAGCCTCCTAGCCCATGGAAATGAATGGGTAACTTGCAATTAGCAATTTGCTCATCGCAAATTAGGAATGGTAAAGAATCGCTATTTATTCCTTAAAATTCGCTATTTAGAAAATGTAAAATATTTTGATGATACATATGGCAGTTCATCTGTAACAAGATAAGAAGCTTAGGGATAGATTTATGATGACTGGTGCATCACCAGGGATGTGACAGGCATCCTGCGCCGCTGTTCCGCCACCCATGGTGTGCTGCATTTACAATGCGGCGCAGCATGGGGCAAAAACGGCACAGATGCGTGACGCATCTGTGCCGTTAAAGTGGCGCATTGCTGGAGTTGTATCGCAAGTGCGATGCAGCTCCAGCAAGGCTCAGGGGTGCCCCATCTCCACAATGCTGCGTCAAGACCTATGCCAGCTTCAAGCAGGCGCAGGGTTTTGACGCAGCTTTCTCCTATCTGATTGTAAATGCGGCACACCATGGGTGGCAGAGCAGTGGTGCACGTTAACTGGTGCATGCCTGGGGATGTGCCATTTAATATAAATCTGCCCCTTTACATTTAAGTATGTGCAGGGGACACAGAGTCGGTGAGGCTTATTCAAGGTTAAGAAGAGATGAGTCCTGTTCAGTGAAAAATTAGACATAGGCTTCACCTGCTCAGCATTGCTGGACATGGCTAAATAATAGCTGCAAAATGTTAATCTTGTTAAACAATTTTACTATTATAATCTCTGAGATTTGTCTCTTACTCTGCAACATCTCATTGTTGTTATCTTTCTTTAAAGATAAAGACAACCTCAACATGAGCGACAATCTGCAATCAGTTGATTTTGACCTCATCATTGAACTTGTAATTGAAACATCAGTGGATGTTGATCCTTTGGATGATTTAAATCCTGAGGATGAAGAAGAGCGTGATGAGGATGCAGATTTGTCCGAATTATATGATATAGGATGGGAAGCTGACCTGCTTGAGCCTTTGGAAATATAAACATTTATTTTTAAAATTTATAATTAATAAAAAGTAAAAAGGTAAACCGTTTAATTTAAAAATAAAGACACCTTCAAAAACAGGTTATGTGTAGTGTCTTCAATAAAATATTAAAATATGCTCATAAAATTAGATCAGATTCACATATAAAATAGCATAGGTAACATAAATATAAATGTCATTTCTTTTCTGGTATTTCTGTATTGTAAAATTGCCAATGACTAAAAAATCTTCAAATTAAAATGTCAAGTAGTGTGTTAAGTTTTTGATCACTGTTACTGATTTACTGTTTGGTAATAATGTTTAATAACATTTTTTATTATATTTTTCCACAGATTCAACTGCAGATCATTTCAAGATTTCACCATGCCTACAATAGAAAGACAGATAAAGGCTGCAAAACGTCAAAGACAGCAGGTGAAAAAAAAAACGCAGCAGTCCTCTAACAAAAAGATTTCTCTAGCCACGAAGAAAGCACCGGGTAAGAGCTCTAAATATTTCATAAGAAATATTTGTATTAAAAAAAATATTACTACAGAAAATGTTTCAGTCCATAAAACGAGAAGGAAATCAAATGGAAAGAAAAGGACAATGAAAAATGTTACTGCTAGAGCAAGAGATAAATCTGTGCATGATAGTAGAAGGAAACAACAGTTTAGGGAGATTCGTAAACGAATGTTCCGCAACAGGATAATTGGCAATTTGTTAAAAAATATTAAGAAAGGTCAACAGAAACTAGCTTTTTATAAGAGAAAAAAAAAAGTTGAGAAAGTTATTGATCAGGCATTTGAAATTAAACGTAAGTTATTTATTTTGATAATCAATAGAATTAGGAAGCTAAACAAGGCAATTTTTGATTTCAAAAGAAATAGTAGATGGAAGAGAATAGTTAATCGTAGTAATTTTTGTGAAGTTTTTTCTGGAGAATGGATGCATAGTTCAAGCTGTGAGGCATTTTTTAATGAGGAGAGTTATTTCCAGGATAATGATTTGGTGCATGCAGTTGACACCAGTGGTCGTGCTTATGAAGTGAAAGATGGTTGTCCAGTTGAAAAAGAAAAACTTGTGACAACAGAGGCAGAAGAGGTGTTAGGTAATGAGGTTTTAGGAAGACGTGCTAAGGGTCCTGTGTACACCTGGAAGTGTAGTAGTATTTGCAGTGTGCGACAGGATTCCATCAATTTGCTTTGTGATTTTGTACGGTCATTTAACAAAAAAAGTTTGAAGCAGAAAATGATGTTGTTGCAAGAATTAGATCCTTGCAGAGTAAGAGAAGTGACAGGTTTGCATGGTCATTCACTGGCTTGTCTTTCCAGGAGAGTATGCCAGAGTGTTTTTCATCATTTCAGGATGCTAGCAGTGCATCATAACAAAGTGAGGAAATTAGTTAGAATGTTGTATTATGCTAAGAGTCCAGCAATTATGCTGAAACAATTATGCGCTGCTCTTTTGCATGGTTCTGAAATAGATGTGAAGAATATATGTGAAGAAATTGAGTTTTGTTACTTTGGAAGTAAAGAGGAGAATGTTGAAATTGAGCAAGAAGTAGAGGGTCATGTGGAAGATAGTGTACAGGTTTCCAGTACAGATAATTTCCAGAGGGAAATTGCGACGTTTGACGTGAAATCAAGTGAGAGGCCTAATTTCACTTGTGTGTGTTGTCGACGCACTTATTATAAGAATCAGACTAAGTTAGTGGATTTATATGCAAAAAGTGAAAGGGAAAATAATAGTGAATGGAAGGATTTTGCAACATACTTGATGGTAGAAAATTGTTTTGATTTGGGATTGGATCAACGTGTGTGTACTTATTGTTGTAACAAATTAAAACAAAACCAGATGCCTGCTAGAGCAGTTCATAATAATCTGGAATTGGTTGAGATTCCTTCTGAATTGAAGGACTTAAATACTTATGAATCTATTTTGATTCAAAGTATCCATCCCTTTCAGGCTATTGTAAGAATGGAGCCAAAGACAGGGAAATTGCCTCCATCTGATTTACAGAGAGGATTAAAGGGAAGAGTTGTTTATTTGCCTCTAGATTTCAAGAAAAACATTAACACAATTGGAGTAGAAAAAGTGGAAGAGGAACCTCTGGTTATCTTAGTTAATGGGGTTCCGACAAAGAATAAGAAAATATGGCAAGATTTAGTAGATGTTAGGAAAGTTAAAAAGGCAACATTGTATTTGAAAAAAAATAATAAATACTATAAGAATGTATATGTTGCAGAAGAGGAAGTAAGTGAGGAAGAGGATAGCGATTTGTGTGCTGGTCAAATTGAGAAAGTAGAACCCTCTACTAGTGAAGAAATATATGAACATTATAGTGTTCATCCTTTGCATTCCAAGGAAGTCATGGGGAATGCTATTGAGTTGTTTCAAATGAAACAAGCCAAAGGGAGTCCCATTAGTGTTTGGGAGGAAAGTTTGGAAGCTCGGTGTTTCCCACAGCTTTTTCCAACAGGTCAGGGAGGAAGATATGATGAGCGACCTCATCAAATTCCTGCTTCTGAATACCGGACTTTGCGATTGTATGCAGGAGATGCTAGGTTTCGACAATGCATTCCTTATTTGTTTCATCTCCTGTTTGAAAGCGATCTGTCTGGACTGTCATATGCAGTGAACCACATCTTGAAAAGTGGTATACACATGCAAAACATCTCGGCAAGTGACTTTATGGATAAAGTCAATGTCCAAGATAGTATTTTGGATTCTCACCTGATTAATCTCATGGCGTGTCAGCGTGGTACTAATGAGTACTGGTACCGTCGTCATGGTGATTTAAAATGTATGCTGAGGAACTTAGGTACTCCCACATGGTTCCTCACTCTGAGCTGTGCCGAGTATGGCTGGGAAGACTTACTTGAATTTCTACGAGAGGCAAATGCTAACGTAGATAACATCGAATTCAAGACGCCTGGAGAACTGTGCTCTTTGGATCCAGTCAATGTATGTAGGTACTTCAATCATAGATTTGAAGCTATGATGTCTTTCATCATGAATAAGAAGAATCCACCTCTTGGAGAGGTGTTGGATTTCTTCTGGAGAAAGGAGTACCAAGCAAGAGGTGCTCCTCATATACATATGTTGCTGTGGATCAAGGATGCACCTAAATTTGGAACGGATCCAGAAGACTCAGTGATGAGTTTCATCCAACAGTATTCTACGTGTGCTGTTCCAAACGCAAAGGAGAAGAAAAGCCTAAGAGAAAAAGTTCTGCGTTTCCAAAGCCATCGATGTGGAAAGTACTGCCGTCGTAAATTCCGAAACAAAGACAAGTTCTACACTAAATGTCGTTTCGGCTTTCCACGACCGGTGATTTCTAAAGGAAGAGTAAACAGTTTGATGTCTTCGTTGCGACACAATGTCATGAAGAAATCACCTAAAAACACTTACAATTTGAAGAGGAACGAAGAGTCCAAGTACATCAACGACTACAACCCGGTGATTTTGTCCATGTGGAATGCTAACATGGATATACAGTTTGTGGCTGATAACTGTATGGCTGTGGCTCGGTATGTGACGTCTTACATCACCAAAAAAGAGAAGACAGAATTGAAGGATATGTGGGAGGACATTTCCCATGAAAAGAGCCTCAGCAAGAAGTTGTACAGTTTCAGTCTGAAGATGTTGTCGCATCGAGAAATCGGAGCGTACGAATGTTCTGACCGGTTGTCTTCAGCAAGTCTCTATGCCAAGTCCAGGAGTATCGTTTGGGCGAGTCTTGGTCTTGCTGCAACGCGTAATCGAGTTCTCAAACCTGTGCGGGAAATTGAGTATTTGGCGGAAAAGGAGCCAAACAGTACCGACATTTTGAAGACAAACATGTTGGATACATATTATCCAAATCGAAGCAGTCACCTCGAGAATGTTTGTCTGTATGAGGTTCTGCAAAATTACATATTCAAGAGGAACATCAAAGAAGATACTGAGAAAGGAGTGTATGCTGTAATAGGAAGTGAGGGATGTCTGGTCAAGCAAAGAAAATGCCACTTGGTAAACCATCGAAAATTGAGTGGCGAATCTCCTGAAAAAAAGGAGTTTTTCTATTTAGCACTTTTGCAACTTTTCAAGCCTTGGCGTGCAGAAGAGGAACTGCTTGGAGATTTTCTCTGTTACGAAGACTCTTTCAATGCCGCCAAGGAGACCATAGAATGTCCTGCTTTTCCCAAATATGTAGAAATGTTGAATGCGGAAATTGAGCAGGAAGCAACGATTGCAGCCGAGATTGCCAGAGACAGTTCTCAGGACAGTCAGAGTTCTGCTTCATTGAGTCAGGATCCACTAGGAGGACCTGTTATCGAAAATGAAGCTGCCACTGCTATGAATGAAGTGGAAAGAGCCATGGCACATGCTCAAGAGGATGCGGTTAACTTAGAAGAGTTGGAAAGGCAACTCAACGTTGAGCAGAGGAAAATATATGACGAAGTTACCATGCAAATTGATCATGGATTAAGTCATGATAAGAAAGAGTGCTCATGTACGTCGTTGAAGCCTGTCCGACTGTACGTGAGTGGAGAAGCGGGAACTGGAAAAAGTTTCCTCATTAAAGCAATTTCATGCTATTTGCAGGAAAGGACAGAGTCATCGCTGTCTTGTGTTGTCACTGCTCCAACTGGACTGGCAGCACATAATATTAAAGGGATTACTTTACATCGTTTACTGATGCTGCCAGTGGAGCATGACAACAAATTAGAATATCACAAGCTATCTGGAGATGCTTGTTTTGAAGTTTCAAGAATCTTGAGGAAAATGAAACTTCTTATCATTGACGAAGTAAGCATGGTTTCCAATGTCATGCTTGCCTTTGTGCATTTGAGGATGCAAGAAGTTCTCAAAACAGAGTATGATGTGTTATTTGGTGGCAAACACATCATTGTTTTCGGAGATCTTCTGCAGCTGACACCAGTGAAAGGGCAACCTGTGTTCAAAATGCTCACGCATGAAGATACCAGGAAGTGCCTAGGCAGCATTGGCAACGTCAATATATGGTTAAACTTCAATTATGCTGAACTGCATGAAAATATGCGTCAGGCGAAGGATGAAGTTTACAAGACTATTCTACAAGATGTTAGAATTGGAAAAGTGACCGAGCATGGGAAAGAAGTTTTACATGCACGATTACTGTCAAATTTATATCCAGAACAAGATGTTGTGCCTGAGAATATTTTTCAGAAAATTACTGAAAAGAAATCTGGAATATGTTTGATGCCAACTCTTGCAGAATGTGCCAAATTTAACAACAAAATGTTGCATTTAGAAAAGCAAGAGATTGTGAAACTGGAAGCTATTGATAGAGTAGAGCATATGGGATCAACAATTATTTTGTCTGAGAATCTGAAAACAAAATTGGATTCATTAGAGAAGAGTATATCTAAAACTGCAGGTTTTGAAAAGACTCTGAATGTGTGCTTGAACTGCCGTATAATTTTAAGAAGGAATTTACATGTTGAAAGAGGTCTGGTAAATGGATCAATGGGTAATGTTGTTGATTTTGTGAAATACAGAAATAGAGATGGAATTGAATTTTTAAAAATTAAATTTGATGGCATTGAGGAAGTACAGCTAATTGCTCGTTGTTCTGCTAGATTTTTGCTTGTAAAAGACTTATATGTTCGCCGTAAGCAGTTTCCTGTTTGCTTGGCATATGCGGTGACAATCCATAAATCGCAAGGTTTAAGTGTAGACAGTGCATTGGTGAATATTGGCAGTTCTGTGTTCAAGGAGGGTATGGCATATGTGGCATTGTCACGAGTTAGAACTTTATCGGGATTGTACTTGATTGAGTGTGATGTCACAAACATTTGTGCAGATCTAGATTGTGTTAAGGAATACAATAGGTTAAGAAGAGAGTATGCGCCACATTTGCCTCAGTTTCCTTTGTTTGAGAAACGTGTGGTAGGCCGGAAACGAAGAAATGAGAACAATACTGGGGAGGTTGTAGCAAAAAGACAAAAAGTCAATGAACCTAAAATTACAAGCAGAAACAAAAAGGATTCTGTTGAAGATGTTGTTGGTTTTCAGTTTGAAAACAGTTCTGGTGTCAACTGCTATGCTAATGTAGTAATTAATGTTTTGTTTTCTCTAAAAAATGTAAAAGAAGAGATTGTGGTCAATTCTGATCAAAGATTTTGCAGTTTGTTAAATTCTGTGTTAGAGAAATGTACCACTGATAGAAGAAACATAGAAAGTGTGTCTGAAATTCGAAATCTGTTAGACAGATGTTCAGGCCAAACACAATTCTCTCAAAATATTCAGCAAGATTGTCAGGAGTTTTTAATGTATATGCTTGATGTATTACATGCTGAAGGTGTAGATGTAGATCAGCTGTTTGGGCTTTCTTATCAATGGCAGCATGACTGCGAGAACTGTATGGTATCAAGTACTACTAGTGTAGACTCAGAAAGATTTATATATTTAACTTTGCCAGACAGTAAATCAGTCTCCTTTAATAAGCTAGTAAAAGCTGCTAATCACAACATGGAGTGTAGCCAATGTAAATCTGAAATGATGTCCACATTATTTATACGAACATATGGCCAGTACGTCATTTTAATGTTCCAACGATGTAGGCCTGATGGAACAAAATTGACAACTTTAATAAAAAATGTTGTAGCTTCGCAGTTGTCAATATCAGGAAGGACTTTTGTAACTACAGCAATTATATATCATGACAGCCCTTCAATAACATCAGGACATTACACAGCTTATTTAAAGTCTAGAAATGGCTGGTCATTCTGCAATGATTCTGTTTTAATTTTCAAAAAAAAATTGCCGTATGACCTTAAAAACTCTTACCTGGTGTTTTTAAAACCAAACTTTTAGGGAAATAATCTCGGGATGTGCTCTGTGGAATTTCAAGAAGTTCTAATGGCTCCTACACAATTTGGCCTTGAGGATAAGTGTAGTTCAGAGACATAACTTCTAATCATAGGACTGGACATCATGGAGATATATGTGCACTTTGAATGAGTTCAGAAAAACTGTTTCTTTTTATAAGCTAATTGAAGCAGCCAATCAAAACATGGAGTAGAGGGAATGTAAGTCTGCAATGCTGTCTACTGTTTTACATTGCTTTGTGATTAAAAGTGATGTAGAGAATTAAATAATTGTAGTAGTCATAGAGGTAGTGTAAGTCTGCTTCATATTAAGCAGTATCAGTGTCATAGGAAATGTAGAACATGACTGAGCAAGAAGGGGAAGATATTACTATTCCAGGATTGTGAAAATGATCTTCAACATTTTAATTCTGAAAGTTGCGGAAATGCCAAATGATGGGATTGGCTTACAAGAAATCCAAGAGTTATAAATGGCTCTGACTAGATTTGGCCTTGTGGAAAATTGTGGTAGAGAGCAAGAAGTCATTTATTGCATGTAACGTGTTTTTAAAAACGATGGAGGTTTTCTTTCAGAAAGTGGCGGGCTGAAAGTAATAACAGCACAAAAGAGTGTAAGCTGTTCATAGGACATCCTTGGACGTCATGGAAAGTAAGTTAACTTTAAGGAGTTCTGAATTTTGATTTCTGATGTTGTATGGGTTTTTTAAACACAATCATTTTGATTGTGTTTTTTTTTTCCCGCTGTTACATGATGAATACCTTCAAGTCACTGTTTTTAGTGAATTTTGATACATTCTGAGAACAGCAAAAATAAACCATTTAACATGTATAATTAATTCTGTACTGTTTGCATTTATGATGTATATGTAGAACTGTGTAGGAGGCATGGAGAAGGTGAGGCTTCTGTAAGTGTCAAAGTTGTTGCATGCAGTGCTGCACTTCTACGTATTCTTTCATATGCTGGACTACATCTGCACAATGAGATACCTAAGCAAAGGAAACACAAGTGATGTGATTGTGAAATGAGCAAAATAAATTGCACATATTTCAATTACATCACCTGTGTTTCCTATCATTATGAATCACATTGTGCAGATCAAGTTTAGGTCTGTCCAGGGAAACATAGGAGGTTTCTACTTTGTTGAAGAGTGCAGTGGACATGACTCACTTCATTGGTAGACTTTCACAGATATTATCTCCTCTGTACACTTCAACAAGTGTAAATCTCATCTTGAACTCTGAGTAGGCCTCACCTCAAACAAATCTCTGGATAGGAGACATGTTATTGGCATCCTGAAGCGACACTTTTCTGAAACAAGAGCAATGCAAAAGATGCACCATGTTGTAAGATAGGCCTCACTTCATCTGCATCAAGATACTGTTAGTTTAAAATGTATATCTTTAGGACTGTGTAGGGGACCTGGAGAAGCAGAAGCTTCTGTCAGTGTCAAAGTTGTTGAAAAACTATTTGTCCTTCAATCTTTTCCCTTGTCTTTTGTAATTTTTAAATACATGTTTTAATATTTTTCAAATGTTGGTTCTCTCTTTCACAGATTGAAAGTATAAAAATAAAAAGTGATTAATTTAACGGCAATTATAAGGTAAATAGTTGTACTCTTTTCGTTACATTTCTATCACATTCACCTACTATTAGATCCACTGCTTCACTTCTTTAACCCTCAGTTTCCTGCCTTTGCTACTTTCCTCATTCCTTTCTCTATTACCTACTTACTCAACTCCTTCCACTCTTTTTCTCAGTCCCTCTGTTCTCATAGTTCCTCAGTCTTGTTCACTCACTCCGTCTCTATTACTCTTAGTGTCTGTGAATTACTTTCCCACCTTTTTTTTTGGACCGCTTCCCGGGAAGTGGCCCGGTTCGCAAACCAGCAGCGTTACGGGAGTCCACCATTTTGTGTTTCGGTCGAATCAAGATACAAGATGGAGGGCAAATAATGTTCAGAATGGGTAGAAGGGGGCACGGTAGATGTATCTTGACCCCCTTGGTTTTCTGAGGGTGGCTGAGGAGGACCATAGTTCTTCACTCTTGTTCACTCTCTCTGTTTCTATTAATGTCACTGTTTATGACTGATCAAAAATTTTTTTTTTAAAAAAGAACAATAACTATAAGGGAAGGAAACAGACAGTTATGTTAAAAGAAAGACAGCTATAGGGAGTAAACTAAGGATACTGTTACCCGCAATCCACTGCTGTTGATGTTACTGACCATGTCATGAATGATGTAATATGTGACATCATCAGCAGTGGATTGTAGGTAACAGTATCTCTTGTTTACTCCCTAGAGCTGTCTTTCTTTTCACATAACTGTCTGTTTGCTTACCTTATACTTACTGTTCTTTTTTTTAAAAAATATTTTTTTTGGTTAGCTTCCGGTACGCGTACCGGGTAGCGCTCCGGGGAGCGAACTAAGAGAAATAGAGGTTGGCAGAGTTCCAAATATTCTACCAATTGTTTTATAATGGGGAGGTAGTTCTGAAAAGAACTTTTTTTTTTATGTTTTTGTTGTTTTATATTTTTTTTAGTATTTTTTAAACATTTTTTTACTTTTTTTGTATTTTCTGAACGTTTTTATATATTTTTTGGTTTTTTTTGGGGGGGGGAAACAAAAACGATCCATTGTAAAGGGCTCAACAGGAGCAACAAAAAAAAAAGAATTTATTTTTTGGGGCATTTCGGACAAACATTAACATGATTCTGAATAGCTCTCATAATCAAAATGATGCTACTTTCCCTGTAGCAGATGAAATCGCCGCAGTGCACGCACACTTGCTTCACGTGCCCAAACAACATTTGAATGTTTGGGATCATCTCCCTCGCCTCTGGTCCCGACACCTCTGGAACAACCGATCTTCTTGCCATTGGGAGGGGATTTTGTTGCTCATCACGTAGCTGGGCAGCACTATAATTATTTGGGTGCCACCTACTCATATGCCGATGCATAGTGTGATTGCCGTAACTGTATTTTTTTTCAGTTCCCCTTGACAATCTATCACCGCATATACGGCAAAACACGTAGCGTGCATTCACTTTTTTTTGCCCCTCAGGAATTCTATAGAATTGCCAAATGTAATTCTCTTTTCGATTGTACCTCCTGGGCTCCTCTGGCAAAAACCTTGGCTCTTCCTCCTCTTCCTCCTCTTCCTGTTCTTCCTCTTCTTGCAAAATTACTTCAGCAGGTGGTCCTCTCTTTCTTGGATTTGGTGGAGGTGGTGGGTTAGAACCAGCTGAAGCTACTAATGAAGCCATGTCAAAGTGTAAATAAAGGGTCTTTCTCTCACCAAGATGAAAGTCAGAGTGAGGAAAGAAGGAGGGGTTTTCATCATTTGGGAAAAGCAAAAGTTCTAAACCAATGAAAAGTGTTCATTTTAGATCACATGAACTAGTATTACATCATTAGGAAACCAAAAGTGAAATGAACCAATGAAAAGTGTTATTACTGAGTCACATGACCTGCTGTGTTTACGTTACGCGGTCGGCGCCGCGCCGCGGATCGCTTCCGGTTCGCGTACCGCTGCGCTTCCGGGTACGCTAACGTAGCACGTAATATGACGTATTACGCGAGAACGCGAAACGTCATGCTGACGCGACGCGTCACGATGTTGTTTTCTAACGCGAAAGGTGCGCAAACGGAACGTTTACCGGTTCGCGGACCGGGTCGCGCCTCCGAATTGAGCTAACGGGAAGCTAACCGGTTCGCGTACCGGGAGCGAAACAATAAAAATAATATAAAAAAAAATTGTATTATAAACATGTAAAAAATATTTTTCTATTTAAAGAAGAATACATTGTAAAGGTTTTGATATTAGCTGTTAAAAAACCAATGAAATTCACTGAAAAAACCATAGGTTATAGACCATATATAGTTAGGAATTAGCATTTACAAAACCTTGAAAATTCACTGAAAAAACCATAGGTTATACACCATATATAGTTAGGAATTAGCATTTAAAAAACCTTATTTTACTCACACAAAACCATTGAAATTCCATATATAGTTAGTTGTACTAACTATATATCGCGCACCCGCAATCCACTGCTGATCATGTCACATATTACATCATTCATGACATGGTCAGTGACATCACTGATGACATCACTGATGACATCTCAAATGACATCACTGATGACATCACTGATGACATCTCATTTGACATTACTGATCACATCACTGATGACATCATTCATGTGATAATACGATGAAGCTCTTCAGACTCTAATATAACCTTAGATACACTCAGTGTAAACAGACACTCACAGACTGTCACTCATCCATGGAGTTACTCACACACCTAGTCAGTCATGCAAAGAATCAATCACACCTCCATTTCCTCAACTATACAGTTATACACACCTTACTTATTCAAACATATACTAACACATATTTACTCTCTTATACAATCCCTGATACAAGTTCACAATGATCCATACAGCCACTCACACATTCACTGGCTCTTTTGCACAGTTATTTATATATGTCAACTCTCACATGTACTGTGTTTTACATATGTACTTACTTTGACATGTAGCACTGAGATATCCATTCACTCACCAATACACTCATGCACACAGTCAACCGCCCATACAGCTGTTTCCACATGCACTTTTGAACCCATACATCTAGTGAATCAACTGCTCACACATCTATGCACAGAGTCACACACCTCCCAGCCACCCACACACACACTCAGTCTCCCATACAAATACTTGGGCAACCAATCAATAACCCATATAGTTACTCTTATAGCTACTAAACAACACATGCAGCAGTTTTCAGAACAACAGACATAATGATGCACAAATTAAGACAGTTTAGTCACTAACCCATGCACTCAGTGAGACACATTTAATCACTCATTCATACAGTCAGTCATGCACCTACTAAATCATTCATCCAGACACTTATACATCCACTCAATCTTCAATATGTAAGACATATTTTAACTTTACAGAAAAATACAGTCACTGGATGTTGTCATCAGTGATGTCATTTGAGATGTCATCAGTGATGTCATCAGTGATGTCATTTGAGATGTCATCAGTGATGTCATCAGTGATGTCACTGACCATGTCATGAATGATGTAATATGTGACATGATCAGCAGTGGATTGCGGGTGCGCGATATATAGTTAGTACAACTAACTATATATGGAATTTCAATGGTTTTGTGTGAGTAAAATAAGGTTTTTAAATGCTAATTCCTAACTATATATGGTGTATAACCTATGGTTTTTTCAGTGAATATATATATATATATACTGAAAAAACATAGGTTTCAGGGGTGTTATAGTTAGCTGGACATTTCACTCGTACAAAACCATTGTAATTCTACCGTTTTCTGATTTTAGATCTGTGGATCCGCCTAGCACTCTTAGAATTCTTAAGGCACTTAAATCTGGATCACCTAATGACCCATGTGAGGCTAGGCTTCTATCTGAAGTGGCAGACACTATTAATGCTGAAGTAAATCTAATGGTCAACAAGTCGCTCCGTGAGGCATGTGTTCCGCTGTGGAAGCAGGCACTGATCCTGCCCCTTCTTAAGAAGCCATCTCTTGACCCTCTACTTCCTGAGAACTATCGTCGCATCTCACTCTTGCCAAGCTTGGCTAAAGTCTGTGACAAAGTTGTTACGTCTCATCTCACCAACTAGGTAGAGGTGTCTGGTCTGCTTCACCCAGCACAATCTGGTTTGCGTGCTTCTTATAGTACAGAGTCAGCACTGTTGGAGGTGACAGAGGCGATCCGAGAGTGTCTGGATGCCGGCGGGAGAGCAGCCTTGGTTATGCTTGATCTCTCTGCGGCATTCAACACAGTGACTCATTCTTTACTCCTTAATCGCCTGGCGGAAATTGGTATTTCGGGATCGGCGTTGGGTTGGATAAGCTCCTTCTTGGAGAATAGGTTGCAGCAGGTTTGGCTCCCTCCTTGTGACTCTACACCGATGCAGTTGACAACTGGCCTACCACAGCGGTCATCACTTTACCCTCTGATTTTTAACATCTATGTGACTCCGCTGGTTTACCTCACGGAGTCACTGGGGGCTAAAGTGATGGCCTATGCGGATGACACGCAGCTCCTGTTCTCCTGGAAGAAGGGCGACGACTCCATTTGGGCAGCTAAGCATTGCTTGTCCTCTGTGTTCCATTGGTTGGCGAATGCTCAGTTGAAGTGCAATGAAGAAAAATCTGAAGTGCTCCTGTATGGCTCGTTCCCAATGGACTTCAGAACAAGGCTGTGGCCTCCTGATTTCCCTCGTCTCACCGTGGGGAAGGGCACTGACAAAAACCTTGGTTTCTGGTTCGATGAAAACTAGAACTTCTCGACACAAAAGAAGAAGCTGGCAGGGACCTGCTTTGGCACCTTGAAAATTTTGAGGAAATGTCTTCCTCTTCTGCCTGTTAGTGCCAAAGAGACTGTGGTCGGGGCCTAATCCTGTCCCGGTTGGACTACGTCAACGATCTTTTGGTAGGCAGTCCAGGCTACCTGGCTAGGAAATTGCAAGTTGTCCAAAATTCAGCAGTCAGATTGCTACTGGGACTTTCATCCAGACAAAGTGTTGGAAGCCATCTGCGTCATCTGCACTGGCTCCCAGTCGAATTTCGGCTAAAATTCAAAATGCTGTCCATTGTTCATCAGGCCCTCTATGGGCTAGGCCCCATTTATTTGCAGAAGAGATTTGCCTTTTATAAACTAAGTAGACAACTTCGTTCTTCCGACCAGCTATTGATACAGACCCCCAGGTTCAAATGCCAAATGCTGGGAGGGAGTTCTTTTGTCTGTAAAGCTGGTCTGGCCTGGAATATGCTACCATTGGCTCTCCGGGGCTTTCAAGATCCACTGCTTTTTAAGAAAAAACTAAAAATGTTGCTTTTCTAGCTTCTGATCTGGGTGCAGATTTACTTTCTGGAGCAAGCACCGGGACACTTCGAGTAGCCGTGCGCTGTATAAATTAAATATAACATAACATATAGTTAGTTCAGCTAACTATAACTTGCGCGCCCGCAATGCACTGCTGATAACATCACATATTACATCACTCATGACATGGTCAGTGACATCACTCATTACATCAGTCAAGACATCTCAAATGACATCACTGATGACATCACTGATGACATCACTGATTACATCATCCAGTGATTGTGTGTTTTTCTGAAAATTAAATATATTTTATATATGTATATCTCAAGGTCGATGGAAGAATAAGTGGGTATATAAGTGTCTAAATGGATGATTTTGTTTTGTAAAATAAAATTGATTGTATAATGGACTGATTAAGTGTATCTTAGTGAAGACATGGGTTAGTGAGTAATGTATAAATATGTAAATATCTGTATCAGTGACTCACTTTGTGTATAAGTGGCTGCTTGGGTTGGTGAGTAACTACATGAGTTTCTATATTGGTTATTAGTTTGTTTTTCGAGTATCAGTATGAGTGTCTAAGTGTCTGTATGGTTCAGTGGAGGGTATTACTTAGTGCATAGATGCATGAATGAGTGCGTCACTGTTTGTATGTGTTGAGGCAGTATGTGTGCAGGACTATATACGTGATGAGTGTGTGTAAGGGTGTGTTAGTGAGTGAATGACTGTCTCAATAGTGTCTTTATGAGTAACTACATATGTTTCAAACTAGTATATGTGAGTTTTGGTGTATATAAGTGAGTATATGTGAGAGTGAGAGATTGGTAGAGTTCTTGTATAAATTAGTCTGTGTTTCTATAAATGATTGCTTAAGAGAGCAAGTATGTGTTAGTTTCTGTACCAGTAAGTGTGGTGGTGTGTGTATAACTGTATATGCAATTTAATGGATGTTTGATACTTTGTGTACATGTGTGACTATGTGTGTGATGAGCTCAATGGATAAGTGTCATTGTGTAACAAGATGTATAGGTGTATGAGTACATATGATGAGTGAGTACCTGTATGAGTGTCTGTATAGGACTGTTGGTGAATGAGTGGATGTATGTGTAGATCTTGGAATTACTAAATAGGTGTGTTGTAAGTGGTATTGGTATGTCCATTGTTTGGAAAATCTTAGTTTCTAATTTTTGAGTGTGTGTATCAAAGGTTATATTAGGGTGAGAGGAAGTCTGCCACTCTATCACAAGGATGATGCCATCAGTGATGTCATTAGTGATGTCAGCAGTGATGTCATTTGAGATGTCATCAGTGATGTTATGAGTGATGTCACTGACCATGTCATGAGTGATGTAATATGTGACGTCATCAGCAGTGCATTGTGGGCACGCAAGTTATAGTTAGCTGAAATAACTATAACGGTGGAATTTTAATGGTTTTGTACGAGTGAAATGCCCAGCTAACTATAAAACTCCTGGTTTTTTAAATGATAATTCCTAACTATAACCTACCTGAAACCTATGTTTTTTTCTGTGAATTTCAAAGGTTTTTAAAAGATAATTCCTTAGTATAACCTGCCTGAAACCTATGTTTTTTTTCAGTGATTTTGCAAGATTTTTTCAATAACAATTTTTAAATGTATTAATTGTTATATTTATTTCTTTGATACTGATTTACGAAATTTTTTAAATCTATTTATTTTTAGATAGCTTATTTTTTAGATTACATTACACATTTTTAATATATATATTTTAAATATAATATATATATATTTTTCATATTTGTAAAAATATTTTTATAATATATTTTTTATTCTTTTTTTCAATTTTTTTGAGGAGTTGCGCATGCAAAACGCACCTTTCTCAACTACTGCGCGGAATGTAGCCGCCATTTTAAAATTGCTCTGCAGGATCCGCGTAGGGTGTGCGATAGGTGCGTATTTTCATGCGGAATCGCTATGCGACCCATACGTGACTTCAAGCGCATAGCAACATATACACATCACACCACACCACGCGTAAGTGCGCATTTCCGCATGACGTCATCTACATGTTCAACGCGGTGGGTGCACGACTTCAGCGAAATTTTTCGATATACAAAAAGATATATATATATATGTATTTAATAAAAATATTAAGGCAAAAAAATAATATTCTTTTTGTTTTAATAAACTTAAATTACTTTTAAATGCAATTTCGCGAAGTCGCGCTAGGTGCGTGCTGCATGTACACACCCAACGCGGATCCCATGTGACCAAAAAAAGAGTTTTGATTGGTTTATAACACTTACTGTTCTAACTATTGAAGAACCCCACCCTTTTTAATTACTCTTCTTAGACCTTCCTTAGGAGAAGACCTGTCCTGAAAAGAACGTCACTTTTTCTTCATTGTAAACCTGAATTCCTTTTTTGGAGACAAAAATTGCTACACCACTGCAAGAATCATCTGATTCTGATGATTTTGTTGCTGAACAATTTCTACCAGAACCTCCCCCTCCCGAAAGATACACATATATCGTATGGAAATTTTTTCACTTTTCCAGAGGGGTAAAAGAAATGTAATGCCACCAAAGTAACATGCAAGATTTGCCAGGCAGTACTGTCCAGAGGAGATCCAAACAAGAAATACTCCTGTGGCACTGCTTGTATGCGCAAGAACCTCCAATACATGCATCCTGTGAACTATGCTCACGAAGAATGTAGAAGACTGCGCCAAAATGCACCTCCACCACTGGCAATACCAAGTACCTCTGGGGCATCACCTTCAACATCACCACCAATCATACGTCCCCAATTTGTGAAAGTAAGAATGCACTGCGTGAAGTGCAATAGTTTAATTTGTTATGGGGAGCAATCAGTAGACCTAGTTTGTAGAGCAATTGATAACCATCGATGCTAGGTTTTTTTTATTCCCTCAAATTTCATGGTTTTGTTCGTCCTGTTGACTTATTTTTTTCTTTTTAAAAAAAAAAGAAAAAAAGAAAAAAACATTAAAAAAATCTAAAATATATATATAAAAGTACAAAAAACAAAAAAAGTTATTTTCAGAACTAACTACTCTGGTTAAAGAAAGAGCTAAATTTATATGCTAGTGTGTGAAAGTTTACATAAATGTGTACGTACTGCATAATTGACTAAATAATGCATTTGTGGTATATGGTGAATGTATAACTGCAGAACCATAAGGAAGTGCTGTAGCATGACACTGTAAGCTCTTTAGCAACATATGTACATAAATATGTTGGAAGTCTGAGCTTCCCTCTGCACTACAGCTTAAACTGCAGGCATGTGGTGTTTGTGTAGTGTAGGGTGTCATGCTGGGGGTAGGGTTTTAGGGTTTAGGGTAGTGTAGTGGTGTTTGTGAAGTGTAGGGGTTGTGCTGTGAGAATGTATTAGCATTACACTATGACCACCCTAAGCACAATTATCAGTAGTAACCACCGAAAAATTCCAGGTGAAGTTATCAGCAGAATGCTAGGAAAATGTTTATCAATATTTAAATGCTTGTAATCAAGTAAAATTCAAATCATCACATGCAGTGTGCCACAAACAAAATTACCACAGCAGTAAGTCTCCCCACCTCAGACTTAAAGTGGATAAACATGTTTCATGTGACAGACCCATAGGCCAACGCTGCAGCTTCCACATCCTTCAACACCCTCCACATACTCAGCAAGACCTTCAAATGGACCCAGCCCCCAAATCAAAGAAGACCGTCACCCATGCACTCATCACCAGCCGGCTGGACTACGGGAACGCCCTCTATGCCGGAATCAACAAATCTCTACTCCACAAACTTCGGACTGTCCAGAACGCCGCAGCCAGACTCATCCTCAGCATCCCATGGCAAGACCCCATTACCCAGCATAAACGAGCACTCAACTTGCTCCCCGTAGAAAAAAGAATAACCTTCAAGCTGCTCACACACACCTATAAAGCCCTCCACAACACCAAACTCCAATACCTGACTCTCCTTCAACACCACCAAAAGAAACCTCCACTCCGCTGACAAGGCCTTGGCCGAGATCCTCTGCATCCACGGAACAAGAAAGCAGGCACACCCATCTCCTACATCATGGCCATGACCTGAAATGAACTCCCCCTCAGCATCAGATGAAGCCCCACACTGAAAGCATTCAGGACGAGCCATAAGACCTGGCTTTACGAATGACCAAACCTGCACAAATCCCCCCACACACTCCCCCAGTGCCTGTAGACCCTCACAGGTGAGTAGTGCACTCTATACATCCCTGATTGATTGATTGATACGCCATCACAGTGTGTGTTTGAGTGTTATCAACAGGCCCTGCCATTGGTTTGGCTGTCTATAACTCTTAAGGGTAGTGAAATGAGCAGTGCTGCCTTCTTTAATATACACAGAATGTCTGAAATTGGCTTGGTTTGGCTTCACCTCTGAGAGCTACTTTCAGGGTGCTGTTGAGCTACCAGTAGCTCCCGAGCTACTGGTTGGAGACCCCTGATATGGATAGTTAGCGGGGAATTGCAGTCCTGAAGCGCAAATGTGAAGGTCATTACACCACTACATTCATAATGCATAGCACTTTGAAGCAATCCATTCCCTAAAGCCTGGCTCACTGCATGAGTACATGCGTATTGACTGAATGATTACAGTAATATAAGGAAAGACACTGGGTGAATTCTTAATTGGTTGACTTTTACTTTAGTGAATGAATTACTACATGGTACTGAAAGAGTCACTATGGGATTGCAACAGAAGTCACACTGTGTTTGCTGGAGTATATGGCTAGTGACTGGGGAACTGTAGACCTGAGCACAAATGTGAAAGTGGTTACACCACTACATACATAATGCATAGGAGTTTGAAGCACTGCATGCCCTAAAGCCTGGCTTACTGCAAGAGTACATATACGTATGTAACTGCAAACACATCAACCAACCAAATCATTCTCTCTCAATTTTCCCAAATGAACACTGACTCACAGTGTGATTCTAGACAAATAACAGTATCCCTTGGACTTCACTGAAAGGATTACTATATGCTAATGAAAGAGTCACTATGGGATTGTAAAAGCAGTCACAGAGTGTTTGCTGGAGTGTAAGGATACTTACTGGGGAATTGTAGGCCTGAAACAAGTGTGAAGGTCGTTAGACTACTACATGCATAGTGCATAGAAGTTTCAAGCACTACATGCCCTAAAGCCTAACTCACTACAACAGTACATGTACTTATGTGTCTGCAAACACATCAACCAACCAAATCATTCTCTCTCACTTCTCCCAAATGGACACTGATTCACAGTGTGATTATGGACAAATAACAGTATCCCTTGCATGGTATAAAGAAAGATTAAAAATATTAGATAAATAAATGTATTAAAACTCGGAGTAATGGAATTAAATAAATTAATACTTGGATATAAATTATCTTGAAGTTTATTAGAGAGTATCTCTGGCACAGGATGCAGGGAAATTAGGGGTTTAGGGTAATGAGGAATAATAAAAAAAGTTTTTAAAAAAGGGAAGTTACTAGAATATTAAGTAAAAAAAAGGGGAATGAATGTTAATACTCGTATTAAAAAAAAGTAACCTATATAAATGCTTTAATAAGAAAAATGAGTTTAAATAAAGCATTTTAGAAATTATACGAAAGGTAAAAAGTATGGAAAGAGGCACGTTTACATAAACATGTGACGTACTAAAACAGTGGAAATTAGAACACCTGTCAACTGAAAAACGTGAGTTAAAAGTGGGAGGAGCAAGAAATTGATCCCATAGACTGTTAAGTAAACAAAAAGTATATAAACCACACCTGTGGGATGATTAATTTTGTTTCAGAGAATCAATACGGGCGAAGAAAATACGAGCAAAGTAATGATTCGTGGCTGTGGAAGCATCTTGAGAATATCTTTCATTTCCTCAGAGGGAACATATTGTTAATGTATATTTAAAAATACATAAAACATTTTGTCCCCTCCAGAGGAGTTGGATGAATTTCGACAGAGGAAGGAAAGAATATCGAAGAGAGGTAAATTATGTAAATGGGTATATGTTTGATATTTTTAAAAAAGAAAGATTTAAATGATTATAAAATGTAATATGTTTAAGTTGAAATGGAATATAATAACGAGTTGACAAAAGAACCATTACAAGAAATATAGGTTAATTAAGGAATTACTACGTGCAAGGTAATGATTAGGAATTATGATATCATCTTGAGTTTATCTTTCATTTCTAAGAGGGATCATATTGTTAATGTATATTTTAATTTACATTCAACTTTAAGATCCTTCAAGTGGAGTTGGATGAGTTTCAACAGAGGATTTGAAAGAATAATAAATAATATTTTTTTTAGTATGGAAGTATTTCTTAATGATTGAAAAATGTACTATAAATACACTATCGACTCAAAAAGGAAATACTTTGCAATAAAGGAAAATACTCTTTAGCTTCTACAGTGAAAATGGGATAAAAGTATTTATATTGAGTAGTACTTTTACAAATTTTCACTCTTAAAGAAAAAAATAATATAATTGTGTCTTCAAATATTAATTAATAATGCTTTAAATTTTTAAATATGATTGTAAAATGTAATAATGACATGAAGTGTACATAAAAAAATAAAGATGAAGTAGTGAGGGAGTGTTTCTCGTAGCACTTCTATTCTACTTTAAATGAAAGTAAAAAAAGACCAAACAAATAAATAAAGATGATGGGGCTACACTTATATAATGTAAACATAAGAAATGAGTGCTTATGATAAAATAACATAAAATGTGGTCCAACGCGTGGTACCAATGAATGAAAAAAAGGTTTCGCATTTCACCCATGTGATGAATATAAAAGACTCAATAAAAATATTTTGCATTTTTCTTTCAAGGATGGTTTGAAGAATTATACATTTAATGAAAGGACAAAGTACTCCACGCTAAAGGAGAAAAGTCAGCACAGTTATGTTAGAATAGAAAATATTTTTAAATACCTTTACAGTCAACAAATTCATAAGCAGAGTACACAGTTTAAGTTAAAAACACCCTACTACAACTAGTTTTTGAAACGCATGGTGAAATAAAGTGCGTCACAAAATGGGCTACATACATGGTGAGGGTATCGTAACGTCCATAGAAAAAACAAGCCAATCAACATTAGGATCAGGAAGGTAGAGTTAACCACACAACAGCCAATCATATTTTTTTGAAAATCTGCACAAGGAAAGAGATTGGTCGTTAATATGTCTTCTTACAATGCTTCACAACCAATGAAAAAGAGGTGTAGAAACTTTCTGTTTTTAACATACAAGCAAATCATATGACCTTGCAGGGGGAGGCAATTGTTGCTTACAATAAAAAATAACAAGAAAAAAGGGTAATTTAAAAGAACGCTTTAGAATAAAACACACGCGTATTTGATTAAATAAAGTTTACGAGGGGAAGTATAATCAACAATCTTTAAAAAATTAACGGGAAAATTATCAGTCACAGTGTTAACATTATCGCTGCATTAGCGATCAATCACATGACTTACGTTTCACCACAGTCTGCCGTTCCTTACTTCACTTGCAAAGTTAAAAAAAAGATGTGCGATATTTGCATAACAAGTGTAGTGCGATGGGAATGATTGAGGATCACTTGCTTTCGCAAGACCCCGAAAGACGTCTTGCGGAATAAGTACGCACTTATCTGCCAGACCCCCTTTAATGATTAACCAGGCTCTCAAGCCTAAACACGTCGGAAATCATCTCTCATCCCTTTCTGTTCGTCCAGGTTGACCGTGAAAGTGTGTGTCTCCTTCTCCTTTACCTCCTTTCTTTTTCATAGTATTGTTACTCATACACTATCCAACAAATACCCCACAGATACAACCCCCTGGATTTGCAATAGTAATTGTTACTCATACACTATCCAGCACATACCCTACAGATGCACCACCTTGGGGTTGGAATGTTTTTTTTACTGATACACTATCCAGAACATATCGTACAGATGCACCCCCCTGGAGTTGGAATAGTAATTGTTAATCCTACACTAACATGCACTTACCCTACAGATGCACCCCCCTGGAGTTAGAATAGTAATTGTTACCCCTACACTAACCTGCACTTACCCTACAGATGCACCCCCATGGAGTTAGACTACAAATTGTTACCCCTACACTAACCTGCATTTACCCTACAGATGCACCCCCCCTGGAGTTAGAATAGTAATTGTTACCCCTACACTAACCTGCATTTACCCTACAGATGCACACTTCTCTCTCTTTCAAAATCCAAACCAGATTTACAAAACCCTTGCACCACTTTCCAATAGAAACCCATGTTCACACCAGAACATGGGTTTATGGCCATATTATCAAGCCCAGTAAAACAGCGATAATTTTTATCGCCCTGCTTGATAATATGCCCCTTGGTTTGGATTTTGAAAGACAGAGCAGTGAAATCTGTTCTCACTTTCAAAATCCAAACCAGGTTGCTTTTCCACATGCAATTTAGCATCTCCCCCATGTGGAAAAGCAATGCCGGCTCCCGAAGGACGCGGGGAGCCGGCAGGACTGTGGGGGCATTGTGGCTCCCCCCACGGTCCCCAACATTTTTTATAAGACCCAGGGGGTAGGGTCCCCGGGGATATTAGAAATTACTGATAGGGTCTATTTTTTACAGTAAAATTAGAAGTCGCGCACCCAGCGCAGCGCTCAGTGCGGCCCCCTGGTGTGCACTCGCTGGATGCATGACTCATAATCTGTAGGGTGCACGACTCCAGTGCCTTTGGTGCACAACTTCGACGCGTTTGGGAGCTGGCATTGCTTTTCCACATGGGGAGCTACTAACATGCAGCTCCCCATGTGGAAAAGCAATCTGATTTAGATTTTGAAAGAGAGAACAGATTTCCTTGCTATGGGAGGGCAGGATGGACAGCCCGGGACACTCCAGGAGCCGGCCCTCCAACAATATATAAAGCCCCGGGGAGTGGTGGTCCCTGGGGATTTGGAGACCTTGCAGCACCCCCAACCTTTTTTTTTGTAGCCCGGGGGGTAACGGGGCCCTCGAGTGCTCCAGGAGGGGGGGCACGCAGTCCCCCTCCCACAATACATAAAGCCCCGGGGGATGGTGGTCCCCGTGGCTTTGGGGACCTTGGACCCCTCCCCCGACCGTTTTTTAATTAGCCCCGGGAGTGACGATCCCCGGGGCTGGGGGGGCCCTCTGGGCCCCCCATAACATTTTATAATTTTGCCCCAGGATTTAGCCCCCCCGGGACTAATTATAAAAAAGCTCAGTTTTATTTTATTCATCTTTTTTATGGCAGAGTCCGTGCACCCTCCACGCATGTGCCGGGTCTTTTTTAAAAAAAATAAAAGATTGTGGGCCCTGGAGGTCCTTCTGGGACCCCCTAAGCAGGTCCCAAAATTCAATATCCCTTGGAATCGGGGAGAAAGCCTTGAGAAAGTCACTTGACGTGACGAATCACGTGTCGGCTGTTGCTTATCATGGACCAGGATGAAGAGGACATAACTACTATTCTTAGTCTCATGACTAGTTCTCAAAATTAGGGGATACGTGCCCTCTTTTGGTCTATGTTTCTGAATTCTTTTGGAAATTGTACTCTATGTGTGTTTTAAATAATCTTTTTGTGTGTTTTTTTTATACAGAATATAAATCACTTCAGAGTGCCAGGGTAATCGTACATAAATAGACTAGAGTGGTGTACAGTGGCGTGGGGTAGAGTGTCATAGCATATAGTGGAGTGGCATACATAGGAGCGTGGGTCTAATCAACTGAAGTTGCGTAAAGTGTAGGCCTGGGCACAGTTTGTGGAGTTCTGCTATTTAGAACTCCCTGAAGTGACCAAAACACTCCACCGTACTATGCGCAGTACGCAAGTGGCAGAGTGTGTTCGTCGCACCTTTCACACAGATTTTTAGTCCTGGGTGGTTGTACCGTGCTGTACATTTTTCCATGTGAACAGCACCAGGCGCAGCATTAGAGGACGCTGCTTCTTTCTGCTGCTCGAGTAGATATTCTACTCAAGCGGCAGCTTCCTTAATGTGAACGGAAGGTTCCTCAGCACGAGCGGTCGCGACCTTCCGCGACTGCCAGTGTTGAGAAATATTGCAGGGAGGTGGTCTGGAGTAAGATTTTCCTCACTCGCACTTGCCAACTCCGCGCTCTATGTGGAGCGCAGGGTTGGGAAAACTCAGCAAATTCTGTGAGTGGAGTGAAATGTAATGTCCAGACCTAGTAGAGTGGAGTAGCATACACAGTAGTGGTGTAGAGTAGCGTACAGTGACGTGGCATACAGTTGAATAGCATACAGTGGAATGTTGTAGAAGGGAGTGGCATTCAGTGGAATAAAGTAGGATGAAGTGGCATACAGTAGAATAGCATAGAGGGGAATAGCGCATAGTGAAGCAGCATCCAGTGAAGTGGCGTACATTGGAGTAACATAGACTGGAGTGGTGTACAGTGGCGTTGCATACAGTGTACTAGCGTAGAGTGGAGTGGCGTTCGTAGAGTGGAGTCTCACACAGTGAAGAGGTATAGAGTGGAGTACATTGAGATAGAGTGTAGTGGAGTGGCTGCAGTGACGTGGCATACGGATGTGTGCAATTTTGCAGCAATGTTTATTATGGTGTGCAGAGTAACGCAAAACAGCAAATTTTGCTGCCTTGCACTTCTACAATTTGCCAATCAATGCAGTGCCACGCATGGGGTTTTGCATTCCTTTGTAAATCTAACTTAAGTATTATTGCATTGCTCATGCAACACCATGAGTGACGCAAGGGTACTGTTACCCAATAACATAACTAGGCCTTAGTTATATTTTGGGTCATCGTATACCATGCTAATTTTGCAGGATAGCATGGTACATGGTGATGACAAGCCAGTATATATTGGGTAATGGTTGTTTTTAGAGAATGAAAAGGCAGCCAAATTGCTCCTACTCCACTATGGCTGTGTTCAGTGCTAGGGCCTTATCTATAGGAAAGTAGTAGCTCCCTATCTATGACCACAGAATTTAAGTGGTAATAGGTAGGGAAATGTATTTATATTTTTTAATATATTTTTTAATCATTGTGCGGCCATGTACAGCAGTAGTTTCACAACATTTTGTGAAATTCTGCAAAAGTACAGTGGTGACAGATATCACTATGTTTAACTGCCTTATAACTTAACAAGTACTTACCCTACTAAGCTGCAGTACCAAAAAAACAGCATCTCTTCAACATAATGTATAATTCTGCCGGATGTATGACGTTACAATGCATACTTTTACCACGCATACCTTTACAACGCGGTTTTTACATCGCATACCATTACAACGCATAGCGCTTTTGGGTGTTGGATAGTGAATAGTTTAATTTACTATTCCAACTCCAGTCCCCGTGGACACTAGGGAAGGTTATTGGATAGTAAATTAACCTATTCCCTATCCTAGAGTGCCCCCCAGAGCAATGCGTTGCAATAGTTTGCGTTGTAAAAGTTGTGTTGTAATGGTAGTTCGTTGTAAAAGTTTCGTTGTAAAGGTTGTATACCAATTCTGCTAAATGTCATGTAAATCCATTCAGTCATAATTGCGCTATGCCAACTACAATAGTCTCTGAAAAATGCATTGGTAGAAAAACTCATTTTTGAGCCCCCTTTTATATTTGCACGCCCTTAATGATTCACCCCAAACATTTACATGATCTCTAAATGTAGAAAAATGCTATAGGTCTTGAAAGTGTTGTGCTGATTCATCAAACGAGTTGAAAGTTGTTAGGGAGCTAATATCCAATGAATTCCTATCTAACATATGAATCCCAAAGTGAATGAAAGCCAATGATTATTTAAAAAATTAAGATGATAAATGTTTTTCCTAATTGCCAATTATCATATCCTCCCTATAGTGTTTTGTGTATCTCACAGCTAAGTTACTTTTCCATTTTTTTTGCACAGGAGTACACAATGAAGATCTTTGGCTTGTTCAGCAGAGTTCTATTTTGTGAGCCAGAGAGCATACAAAGAAAACCTATGTGGGTTACATACATGCCAACATTTTCGAAGAAGAAACTAGAAGATTTTAAAAAACAATTGGGAGGATATATTTCTTATACACACATAAAGGGGTGGAGAGAGGAGAACATAAACAACCCCAACACGTTCCACAAAACAAACAATTAATTCTCCCATTGACCTTAATAGGCTTTTTTGTCTGGATATCAGAAGTGCAAATTTAAGTTTTTCTTCCCTTACCTGTCAGGAGTACTGAGAAAGAACTATGGAAGGCAAAGGGAGCATGACAAAAATATTGTGCCCTGGCCTGCAGGAGCAGGCTAATCGCAGTGCATACACAAGACCAGTTCCTGTCGGCAAAAGTCTGCAGAGGAATTGAGTTTTGCATGCAGGAATTGGGAGGTGGGAGACTAGACTTGTAATCGGTAGTCTCCCGCCTGAATCATGAGGGTTGTTATGTATGAGATTAGGATGTATTCTTGTATTTTATTTGTTATGTATTTGTTTATAGGTTTTCATTAGCATGTGACCATAAGTGGGTTTTTCAGTTGTTCATGTAGTAAATCTAAAAAATATGCAGTCTAATTTATTCTTTGGTGTTCCTTGTTTCCTGTTGTAGGATTGTGCTACATATGAAGGCCAAAGTGAACGAAAGGCATTCATTGTTATTGTTATAAAAATTTTGATTTTTTTTTCCCCTACTGGGCGGTTTTCATGCTGTCCAAATAGTAGTTTGCATGGCTCACTGCTATGTCAATTTTGAATTATGTTGCACAGGGGTGCATAAGAAAGATGTATTTTCTTTGGCTTGTTGGACCAGTTTTATTTTGTTAGTCAAAGAGCATGCGGAGAATACTTATGTAGATTAAGATGTATTCTATTCGGCAGGTATTTGTTTATAGATTTCTATTAGCATGTGGCAATAAATGGTTCTTTCATTTGTTCATGTAGTAAATCTGAAACTTTACATATAGTCTAGTTTATATTTTGGGCTTCCTTGCTACTTTCAGTAGTATTGTGCTACAAGTTATCACTGAGTTGAAAAACCTTATAAGTTAAAAAAATACGTACTCTACTTACCTGCAGTACCCAAACTAATCATCTGTGCGCCCTAATATCTAATGCTGCCAAATGTCAGAAAAATCTGACTGGATGTTTTTGTACTGCACGAAATACAAAAGTCTATGTAAAATGCATTGAATTTCAAATCGGTTTTGAGACCCTATTTTTTCTTTGCACCAATTGACCAAACACTATAAAACTTTCAATCCTCTGACAATGGACTGCATGCAACAAGTCTGCAAGGTTTCATGGTCATTTGTCACACGAGTACAAAGTTATTAAGGGACAAAAATCAATATATATATATATATATATATATATGTGGTTATATATATATTAACATACATATAAACACACATATATGTGTCTGTGTGTTTATATAACTATATATGTATATATAGCATTAAATATTAGTGGAATATATGTCATTTATGTTATATTAAATGTAAATATTAAAATCTTTAATACTTTAAACTCTGTTTTGTTATCTATTTGTTTGTCTGTTTTGGATGATATTTGTGTCAACTATATTTTTTTCTGGTATTTTAGTACTTACCATTATAAGTGTTAGGAGCACAATAATGTACTATGCTATATTATTAACATGATATTTTTATCAACAATATTTTGTACCACAATATTGTGTCAGTGAACTCTCCATGGGAAACAAAGCTTCAATTAAGCATATCTCTGGCCCAACAGGGCTGATTTGAAAGATCTTTGGCTCATTTTTCTCCTGGTAGTCAGCTCTAGGCACCAGGGACATTTTCTTCAGGGCTGCAAAGAGGCACTTTTCATGGTGAGTTAAAACACCCTCCCTGCCACTCTCTCTCTGCCCATTCCCTACTGTCTTCTTGAAGGGCACTGGTGAATCAGCGGAGTCAAGTGCCTGTCCACAGATGTTCCAGGGGAACCATCCAGTTTCACCCAAACATTTCATTGCCCTAGCTGTTCCTCAGGGGGCCGAAGAAGGCTGGTGCCACTAGCCATGGAGACACCCATCCTAGTCCTGCAGGTCAGCTGGAGTCAAAGTCCTTCACTTCACTCTTGAATGGCAACAGACTGCTACTTCAAGCTGGTCATCCTTTCACTGTTTGTGTTACAGTGTTCAGGGTCTTCTCAACTGTCTCCCCCCTTGTACAGGGGCTTTTAAAAGGTGGTAGGAAGTTCTGGAGGCCAGACACCCCTGAGCAATCATAGGCTAGCACATTATCCTTCTACCCCGCCCCAACCCTCCTGCACTGCATTGTGGGATAAACTAATATGTCAAATTCACTTTGTCTATGAAAAGAGCTGGTCTGAAAGTCTCAGCTCTGCCTCTTAATGACAGAGATTGCTGATTCCTTCTCATCAAACCTACAGACGCTAGCCCTTCCTGTGTTGGCTCCATAGGTCTGGGCCTCCTCCCTTGCTCCAGTGGCCATGGCTGTCCCAGACCAGTTGCAGTAAGACAAGCTTAATATAAGATGCTGATTTTCTCCCTACACCTTACCTTCACAGAAACTGGGTCAAGGACTGTTAATTGCTCTGATGTGTGGGAAATCCTTTGATCCCTAAGCTGGAAAGTAGAAAAATTAACTTGGCCCAATAGGGGGGAATCTGGTTCTGAGCTGAGCCAGGGAAATATGACAAATCTTAAAGTGCCATAAGGTATTTATGTGGAATGTTGGGGGACTATAAATTCACACTATAGGTACATGTTTAACCCCATATTGGTACTTCGCTGGATCCTGTACTCCTCAATACTGCAAAACTGTACTTTAGGCCACACAGTTTAAGCACCACAGGCCGGTCTGTTTATTGTTTATGCTAAATTTGCATCTGAGTTTTGTGTTCTCACATGAAAAGCACCATTCTGTTAATGTAGCAGTGTGTTATAATAAGTGACCACAGCTCAATAGGCACATAAAGCTTCTATATATGTGTACAATTTAGCAATTAAGGTGTATTTTTATTTGCGACAAAACATGGTGTGTCCCAATTGGTGTGCTTCATGAAGAGGAAAGGCGATTACAGTTATATACATGCATGCAAGGGAACTGTATGTCAGAATATTGTTGAAAAACAATATCAAACAGGTGAAAAACATTGATAGATTTTTGAACAATGGAGTGAGGTATCCCCTGCTTACATTCCACACATTTAAATTCGTTTACTTTGCAGAGTATTTGGTTTTTTCAGGATGCAGTTTTTCTATATTTTTCGTTTCACGCAGCATATTGCTCTTTAACAGTGGCAGACCCTCCGTTATGGTGGAGAAGCATCACCCCTCCTGCTGCCAGGGCAACAGGTATACACATTAATAAAATGGTAATGAATACCATTTTATTATAATGTGTCGTAGGATCGAGCTGGTACAGCGCAACGACAGGGGGCTGGACTGATTCATGCAATTACACTATTACTGCAGCCCCTGCTATTGTGCATGTCAGTTTGGCCGGCTATCTAGAACCGGCCAATTTGACATGTGCACTTCAGAGCTAGCAATCCCAGGGCTGAGAAACATCTAGCGGATTTCAGCCACAGGCCCCCAGTCTCAAAATGAGCGCCTTCTATATCCAATACTTGGTTAGATTCACATTTCACAAGGGAGGAAGTCCTTCCCTTTCCTTCTGGAGTCACCACCGAGGAGGGCACCAAGACGAACTGAGCCTGTAACCAGAGCCTGCATGCCAGCAAGTGCAACATATGTGGGGAGATTTTGAGCATTGCATCCCACCATATTTTAATTTTGCTGCAGCCACTGCTCTTTAATAGAACGTACTGTGAACTGGGTCTGTTACATGGCGCCTGGGGACAGTGTCGACATTGATAAGTTAGCATGAGCTTCGCTGCCATGATGCTGCTTTGAGCATGTTACTACATGACTTTGTTTTTGCAAGACTCTGTTTGTGCCTGTCACATAAGAACGGGCTGCTTTCGCGTTCTCTGCTTTTCCTGGAGTTTAGTCTGAACATGATCTGCAAGGTCGATCAACAATGCTCCTTGTTATTCTGTTCTGGTCAGTCACTAGCACCTAGACATAACATGCTACACACAGCTGCTGTACTGAAGACTCGTGATTTGATATGTTGTTGCATGTTGTTCTAACACACTTGGAGAAAGCTGTTTCATGGAGAAGAGTTCTGCTGTTCCTATAATGTAAACCTTACATACAGACTTTAAGGTATGGGCTCTGCTGCCAAAGTGCAGAGGCCATCATTTTTATCAAATAATCTTCTTCTAGCCAAGGGGAGGGTGATTAGGCCTAAAAGCCCTTGTGTCCACAGTCTTTATAAAATTACTTCTCCCTTTGTATTCTTTGGAATTGTAACCATGCTAACTGCGTTAAGTTTATCCAATTTGCTGCTTTTAGTGGGACATAGACTGTATTATAGAGCACGATAGTTAAAATAAACATTTTGAACTATTTCAGTGGCTCTGCCTATTCTCATTGTGGACAAGTACGAGTGAGTGAGTGAACGAGTGCGTCTTGCTCCCGTGATTCCTGAGAGAGTTGGGAGTGTTGTGTTCTGGGTTGTCTAATCATTTGTAGCTCCGTTATATATTTGGAGGGGAATGAATGAGACACTGTAACTAGTCGGTTTGGGATTTTGGGTACTGATGTGGTAGGCTGGTACACCCCTATTCACTGAGGTCCTGTTTTCCTGTGCATAGTTCTGTGTATGTGCAGAATCCCTGCTACATGACGCAGCCAACGTTTGGTCTGTTTCTTATCTGCGAGACACTTGAGTAGTGCTTGTGCTTGTTCACAATACCTTCACTACTGTTTCCGGAGACAGCTGTGACGGTGTAACCTCCCATATTGATGTTTTGATAGATTCTTTCGAGCTTGAAGTTTAAAAAAAAAATGTTTTCTCTTTGTCCCGTTATTGCGCTGCTGTGCTCTAAGTTGTTAGACTTTGTTTTTCGTGATGGCGGTTAATGTCCCGCCTCATAGCCACCCTGCACTCAAGGCTTATCTGGCTCAATATGGAGTGCCTGAAGCAAGTGCGAAGCTTATATTTGTAGTGGAAGCGAACCCAGCTTATCACTTAGAGGAGTTTTATTCTTGGGTCACCTGTGGATGGAACTGATGCTTTGTTTCATAAATACACTGCCAAGACCCTTCCTCGCGCTTATCAGCCTTATGGGGCTCTTGAAGTTCCACTTACAGCTTGGCAACACCAAATTTGGTTCAATGGTGCCCTTCCACACCCATTATCGCCGGTCCGTTTAGGCCCTTTTTTTATAGACGGGCCACGTGACCCATTTTGGCTGGGTACACCCCACACCCACGTTATTTAACTGTTGCAATTGCAGACCTTCGAGTATTGCATATGTCTTTGATACGCGTACATAGGGCTGTTATACAGTACAAGTACATAACCTGCAACGTACAGGTGGGACCACCTGGGATAGCTGCACAACCTGCTGGACTTGGTGGTGTAACTATCAGTCCCGTCATGGTTAATTTAGTAATGGGCAAGCGTCTACAGAATAAGAATGAATTACCTTATTGGCTTGCCGAAAAATTTGGACAACTAGAGACTGTTTTCCAAATATTAGTCCTGTGGAAAAACACAGGATATTGACTATTAGTTTGCCTAAAGACTTACTTCCGGAGTTAGCTGATTCTAACACCTGGGGCAAGGTGTTTGCAGCAGTATATTCGAAGTGTTTCGGCACTACCTCCATGACTGTACTCCCCTCCATGATGAAACGTGTTCAAGACGAACACAAAGCTGAAGCGGCTGTAGAGCTGGGGATGAGATTTGTGGGGGAGTTGGATGTGTTGCTGATGTGATCTTTGCCAATGTCAAGGGCGATGCAATGGGCTTTCAGATGGCGAACCACTTGGAGGCTGTCCCTGATGTGGACAAGCCACACAAGTTACCAAAGATAATTAAAAAGGCTTATAAGACCATAGGCCGCAATAGTTTGGGAGTTAAGCCTTTTACTCAAACGCAAACTCAATCACAAACTCAACAAAAAGCCCAGTCTGATCAAGACGGGCATCTAGTCTTTCCTAAAAAGACATGGAAAAATTAAAAACAGGGGCAGAAACAACAGAAGCAAGGTTTGCGTGCTGGTTCACCGGCACCTAAGTCTTCTGAGTGTACTTATGACTTGCACGAACATGCGAAAATTAAGACTCCTGATAGATTTCAAGTCCCTGATCAGCGTTATCCTCCTTATTCACAGGACACATCTGGCTCTCAAGTCGGTGGTGGGGAATGGCAGGATCATGGCAAGAGTCAACCTGCGCCACAGGGCCGGGATGAGCATTGACAGTTTGAAGTCAAGGGAAAACAAGTGGATCTACTTCATTTCCAAACCTCTCTTCAAAAGACAAAAGTTGCCACTTTAACAGCAAGGTATGCCTCAGACGGTAAGAATGCGACTCCTGGATTAGACATGGGCAGTGACTCTGTTCAACAGCGCAGCGGAAGTTACCATAGTGCGGGAGACTCTGCGTCCCAGTCTGGAGGCGACAGCAACTGACATATTCATTACAGTAGAGACTGCTGACACCCGGGGTACCCCCCTCGCCAGGATAGACTGTATGAAATTATTTTCAAAATTGAAGGTGATATACCTCATCCAATCAAGGCAGTTTTCTGGGAGAATCTAACCTCCTTGTGTGACATTATGTTAGCGGAGGCAGATTGGCCTCCACCTTTTGTGTTAGCTGCTTCTAGAGGGGAGGACGTGATACTTCCGAGTTTTTCAGGTTATGTCCCGGAGGAGCATGCACAGGCTTTCGCAGCTGAGTGGGCTCTGGCTGTAGATGCAGCAGTGTATCTTAATCAGGTGGGTTGGGATGTTAATTTACCGGCTCATAAAATACCTTTACTCTCTAATCCACAGCCACAACTGCAATATCCAATCAGATGGGAAGCAAAGGCTTCCGTTTTTGATATTCTAACACAGTTGGAGTATCAAGGAGTGTTGAATCATGTACATCACCAATGAATAATCCTCTCTTTACGGTATCAAAACCTGATGGTTCCTATCGGATTGTATTGGATTACCGAAATGTGAACAGTCATTGTCACATTTTTGCAGTGCAAAATACATATAGCTTAGCGATAGTGAACAATCTGGTTCGTAAAAAATACAAAACTACACTAGATATGTCTAATGGTTTATACAATCACAAGCTCGCTCCTGAGAGACGTGACTTGACAGCATTCACGCCCTCAGGAATCAGAAAATATTTACACAATTGCCGATGGGGTATAAGAATAGCCCTCGAGCATTTGCGGCACATATTGTGTCTTGGTTACACGACATAGACCCTGATGCGTTCTTGTACGTAGATGAAATATATCTGACGGACGATGAACTTATGCCGCATCTTCTCCGAGTTGACAGGATTATCTTGTCCTTTGCCGACTATGGATATAAATTACATTTTGCGAAGTCACACATTGCCCATTTGGCAGTGCTCTTTTGGGCTATGAGCTCAATAATGAAGGGAAGGGCTTAGCCCCTCACTTCTTGGAGAATTGTGCACAATTGCAACCTCCTTCTTCACTGAAGCAACTTCAGTCTTTGCTGGGATTTTTAAATTTTGGGAGGGCATACATTCCTGACTATGCCCAGCGTATCAAACTGCTTTATGCATTGATATAACCAACGTCTTTTTCTGCCAGCAGGCTTCTGGAACATACCTCTATCCTACATTATTTGCAATCTGACTTGCTTGCAACTAACTACCTGTTGATGCGTGATAACACCACAAACCTGGTAATAAGTATTGTTTCTGGGACAGTGGGTTTCACTTACTTGACGTTCAGTGAGAGAGACACAATACCCATTACCCATTACATACAAATAACATTTTTACGCTGCTGCTAAAATGCGTTTTTCAACTGTAAAAAAAGTTAAAAAAATCTTGATGGCAGTACAGATGGAGATTCTAAAAGAACGCTCACTGATGCAAGGCAAACACATTCTTATGGTCACGCCCTTCCCTGCTTTGGAAACCGTGACTAAGGCAAGTGTACCAAACTGGAAAGCACTGCACCCCCATTGGATACAATGGACTACTTCTTTGACATCAGCTGATGTCATATTTATCCTGCTCTTCAGACACAGGAGTTTTTACATTATGAACATGTTCATCCTCCTCCCTTGTCTCTGCTTCCTCTACATGAGTACGCATGCGTTATTTACAACGACAGCTCGGCTCAACCGGCCACGATTTCCAAACACGCTTAGTCATCAGCTTGCACAATTGTTGCTGGCTCAATTTTTACGTTTAAGTCTTCCATTGTGCACACTCAGGCACTTGGAGACTCTACGGCACAATTGGCGGAGCTGCATGCTCTTGTACTTTCTCTCGAGTATGCTGATCCAAATGTGAATACTCCTATTGTGTGTGAATCTTATTACTGTGTCCAGTATTTTAATGACAACTTCATCTTTTGGTCTCGGAATGACTATCAAGATTTTAAAGGCAGCTCAATTAAGCATAAAATACTTTGAGTTTGAGTGGCAGATCTTAAATAACGTCTGCCGCTCACACATGTTATCAGGCGCACAACACCCATTGGACTCACCGGGCTTTAGCCCCCCCCCGTCGTGTGTGGCAGCCCAGGATGAGACAGATCCCGGGCACACACAGAGCCGCACCGAACGTTTCACAGGTCTTTAAAAGACCATGTGAATGTTGATTAGGCCTTGGAGTTGTTTCACCCCTTCTAAGAGCCCCTGCAGCTCCACTCTGCCTACTGATTAAAGGTTCAGCCCCCCCCCAAATTTTTTCTTAACCTCCCCCCGAAATCTGGCTCTAGTTGCGCCTCTGCATGTTATGCATACTCTTGGTCATCAGCGTGTGGGAGCACATGGTCTTGGTAATTCTTTGGCTGATGAAGAGGCCAAGTCTGCAGTAGCCATGTGTTCCACAGCAGCAGATACAAGATCCATGACTAAAATAGATAATGAGATTTTGGCAGCAGTAGCTGCAACGAGGGAGGACTGCTTATCTTCAGGGTTTCTCTTCAAAATACTCTAATCACATAACTCCTGAACAGGTTCCTTAGGCTTTGATTCCTTCTGCTGGGGATCAGATGATTCCCAACATGAACCGGAGACCTGCCTTGATCAAAGCCTCTCACAAAGGCATAGCATCTGCACATGCCGGTGTGTTGGCGACAGTCTCACTTTTACAACAACGATACTGGTGGAGTGGTTTATATAAACAGACCTGTAATTATGTACTTTCTTGTGACATTTGTCAATCAAATCAAGCCGTCCACGGTAACACGCCGACCACACACAGCTGTGTATTTCTAATCAACCTTTTGGCTGTATTTATCTTGATCACTGTGGTCCTCTCTCTACCGATACTGCGTATAAATATATATTTTTTGCAGTTGATTCGTGCACTAGATTCCTTTGGGTTTGGCCATAACGCAGTGCTGACGCTTGAAATGTCATCAGGGATTTCCGTGTCTTTATCGGGATGTTTGCCTGTGGTACCTTCCATGCTGACCAAGGACCAGCTTTCGACTCTAAGGCGTACAAGGATGCGATTAAATCTTTGGGGGTACTGGTGCAGTTTTTGTCTCCATACAGGCCTGAGGGCAATTTAATTGTGGAGCGAATGAACCATGGCTTAAAGCAATCCATGACAGCTAGAGACTTAGGCACTGGCAGGAACTGGCTGGCCCACTTATATGGGGTTCAACGTGGACTTAATAATCTCCCTAGATGATATCTGGGTGGGCGGACCCCATACAAAATGTTCTTCGTCATTGAAATGTTTGTTCCAGACCTTGATGGTCTAGACGTTGTGGTGGCTGCCGCAACCTTTGATGTAGATATTCATTGTACTGTGTTACAGGATCTAAAAAAGATGCGTGACAGCTATGCAACTGAACATTTACCCTCTTCCACTAAAGCAGCATGGCTGATTCCAGTTGCTGGTTGGCTTCCAAAAATAGGAGATCTGGTACGAGAAAAGCTTGAGAACAAAAAATGGAATTTAGTCCCTCTTATCGTGCACCGGTTCCAGTGCTTGGACTAAAGGGTAATCGTACAGTTATTTTACCACCTTTACCTGGTCACAAAGACAACAGATACATTCTAGTGGACCATGTCAAGTTACACTATGTGGCCGATTCTGAATAGTGTCACACCTGCTGTTTCATGCAACTTCAATGGATCCACTGACTTCATCATCTTCCGCTGGTCCTCGTAGGGCTAAGAAAGTGATGGACACTAATATTGTTCTTTCACCTGTACTTGGGTATATTAATAACAGCCGATCTCAATAACATAGTGAAGATTAATATAAAAAGGGTCACTAAGGACATCGACCAGCTCTTTCTGAGATGGCAAAACCTTCCGCTAACAATATATGGACGCATAAACCTGGTCAATATGGTTATTTTGCCCAAGTTGACATACCTGTTTAATATGATACCCCTGACCTTTTCTAATAAAATCTTGGAAAAAAATCAGGGAAAGATTGGCAGTTTTATTTGGGCAAATAAGAATGCAAGGATATCATGGAAAAAATTGAAAAGAAGGCTGTTAAAGGGGGGACTTGCGCTTCCTGATATCCTATGGTACGCCTTTGCTTTCCAACTAAAAAATATTCGAAGCCTCCTCACTACCCCTGACGTTTCCAATTAGGGACAGATCCTCAATACGATGGTAGACCAAGAGGGAGGTGGGCCCGGGTTCTTGTATAAATTCGGCGCACCAAGGTTCTACAAAAAGGTACGCCTCAAGGTTTTAAAATCTGCCCTATTGCTTTGGAGTAGAGTAAAAGATAGTTGGGGTATAAAATACTATTCAGATTTTGCCCCAATATGGGATTCCCCCGGCACACCATCTTGTCTCCAGGATATTCTGTCCCTTCCTGTTAGGAGAGCAGGAATAACAACTTGGTCAGACCTGGTAACATCAGAGGGAGTACTCCCCTGGGAGGTCTTGAGATCAAAAATCGGGGACTCCTTTTCTAGGTTTAAATATATCCAACTCTGTTCCTGGTTTTCCGCTGAGAAAGAGAACATTGGCAGTAACTGGGACATTGAGTTTGCTCTCCAATCCTCAGGTTTTAGGAAAAGGGAAGTGGGACTATGGTACAGGAAACTGATGGAGGCAGATGAATTACAGGCACCCTCATTACATCTTGTTTGGAGAATGTCTAGTTTGGATGTTGTCTCGGACACCCTTTATGACACATCTCTCCAATACCTGTATAAATATGTTAGGTCTGCTTCTCTTAAGAAGAATCACTTCTATGGTGTAAATAGGCTTTACTATACGCCAAAGAAAATTGCAAAGTTTGTTAGCCCATCCCCCTTGTGCCCCAGATGTGGTATGTTAGAGGCGGATGATATCCACGTCTTTTATGAATGTTCTATTCTGTGTAATTTCTGGGATACTGTGGAGAAGGCTTTGGAGAGTATTTTTAAGGTGACATTGAGACTGAACGCTGTAAGGGTCTTGTTTGGTCTGGACATGGACCTCATTAGCAGATTTAGGGGGACACAGGTTGCTCTATTCTTTAATCTTATACTCATTGCACGCAGAGAAATCTGCAAGTTGTGGAAAGATGCTAGTCCTCCCCTGTATGAAAATTGGCTCCGGGCTGTGTTAAGAATGGCACATTTGGAATCTAGAATGCTACATAACACCAATAGCATGGTCTGGCAACCCCTGATAGACTGGGGCGTAGAAATTAGGCTGGTTCAAAGTCCTGAGAATGTCCTATGATTACACCTGGCCCTGGAATAAAGGGGCACCTGGGATGGCTCCAGGCAAAGCAAGAACTTCAGCCCTGTGCGCCCAGGATGGATTAGGGTTGCCAGTGTTCGATTGTATTTGCCAAGGGTGAGATGAGGACAAAAAAAATTCTTAAAGAAAAAAAACAAGAAAAAAAAACAAAAAAAAAACAAAAAACCAAAGACAACAGATACATTTTAGTGGACCATGTCAAGTTACACTATGTGGCCGATTCTGAACAGTGTCACACCTGCTGTTTCATGCAACTTCAATGGATCCCCTGACTTCATCATCTTCAGCTGGTCCTCGTAGGGCTAAGAAATTGATGGACACTAATATTGTTCTTTCACCTGTCCGACCTCTATCTTCTACTGTGGATGTCGAGTATATATATCATCCTGATGAGTCCGTGAGGGGAAACATCCTTTACAACGCAACTTTTACTCCACACTACCATTACGACGCAACTATTACCACGCAAGTCATTACAACGACTTGCGCTGGAGGGCGCTCTAGGGTAGGGAATAGTTTAATTACTATCCAACACCTTCCCTACTATCCACGGGGACTGGAGTTGGAATAGTAAATTAAACTATTCCACTATCCAGCGCCCCCCAACGCAAGTCGTTGTAACAACTTGCGTTGTAAAAGTTGCGTCGTAATGGCATGCGGTGTGAAAGCATGCGTTGTAGTGTCATACATCCGTCCGTGAGTGATGTGCTGAACAATCCTGGAGCACATCAAGCGGACCTGACACTTCCACCTCTGATTGATCAACCTATGAGTGGCTACTATGAAGATCATGTCAGCCTCCCTTCCGGCTCATCCTCCTCGACATCGGGTTTGGCAGACACACCAACTAACCTAAGTATTTTTTTCTCTTGGTTCAAAAAGACTTACTTGGTCCCTCCATGGACCTACATTTGGTTGGTGCTTATCCTGATTTTCCTCTTCATGTCAAATGGATTTGTGACAGTGTTCTTTTTGCTCATCAATGGTCATTACTTGCCAGAACGCTCTGCTGTAAACTTGGTCGATGGAATTCTGGCCCCTCACACATCGTCACATATCATGAAACATGACCAGTCTCATGTTAACATTTTGGCATTCCCAATTGCAGATGCAGCGTTTGGGACAAAGTAGCCTACGAAATCCATGGCCCGACCGAGGTACTTAGGGTAACATACATGTTTTGCGTCTCTTTACGAGATGTGGTGACACGGGACATACATTCTGATGATTGGGATGTGCAAGCAGTGCATGCATTATTTTTTTATTTAAAATATTATGCTGCTTTTGATGCTGAAGATTTGTACTTAAATCCTGCCAATTAAGGGGATTTATCTTGTTATCAACATTATGGGCATCATTTTTTAGACAAAACAAACAGGATAAAACCTGATTTTAATTATACACAATGGGAACATTGTCCTACTCCCATAAAGGGGAGTTCTAACTAAAACTCTCAGGGATAAGTTTACTTATTTTACAGATTATGACACATCTAATCCAGAATCCTATTACTTTAAACTTCTGCCATCTTCACAATACAAATTAATGTTAACCCACACTACATTGATTTACGCCAACTTGTTTAGAAATAAATTGGTGACACAGGGTTGGATGTATGTCAGTACAACGCGATCTAAAAGATCGCGGTACTTGACAACCCTGGTTTGCAAACGCGTTAAATTGCACGGCACGAGCAATGTGTCAGTGCCCAATCTTGCTTAATTTTTTAAAGGGACCCCAGTTCAATCAATAACGTACATAACAGGATTAACATACTCTGTATAATTGTACTCACAACATATCGATTGTGTGAGGAACCCTGAGGCTGTCTCTATGGTATAAAAGAACCATACCTACACTAGAAAGACAGAGAAGAAGCTTCCACGCTGACACAAGACACTGAGGTCCCAGGCTGCACACAGAAGAACTAGCATGTAGTGGTCTGACAACTCTTGCTGGGTGTCCAATTCAAGACCAAGACGGGGTTCCTTCATTCTCTCCCATCAGGTAAGGGGGTTGGCTCTTTCCTAGGGGATTCTTGGCTTTACTCCCGAGAACATGCTAGGTACACTTAGGTGGGTCTGCATCATAGGAGTATGCCTGATTACTGTCATATTTATATACCTACTTATATTCACTGTTTTATCACCATGGTAAAATTCTACATTTCATATACTCTGTTGGTGCTTGTAATCTTTTACATTTGCTTCTGTCTAATGATTATCACATGTTTTATACTAGAATGATGCTGGTTCAATAAATCTTTATTGAAAACGTCCCCAACATTTGTTCTGTGTATCTCTCTGAGACTAGGCATGATTGACTGAGCTGAAAGTTCTGTACTGTTTCCACATTCCCTGAAGGATCAAGGGTTCCCATGTTCAATAGTTGCCAGAAACTATTCGCTTCTTGATAAGGTTTTGGGGCTTATGGTGGCACTGTGAGTTAGCTGGTCTAAAGACTAACATATTTTTGGTGTGTTCGGAATCAGTCTAGATGCCAGTCACTTAGTTTATGTTGTCTAAACTTGCAGATCCTTTGTATTTTTTGGAACTACATGACAGAGGTACACAGCTGTCAAATTATTTACAATGTGAAAGCAAATGGAAATGCGGAGTTTACAGATGAGTGGGTGTGTAGTGTGTGTCTAGGGCAGAGTTCTTCAATCTGTAGGTTGGCCCCCCCACAGGGGGGCGCAACACCATCTCAGGGGGGGTGCGCACTCCACACTAGCATCTTCCCTTTCAGAGTCTTTTTACTGTCCCGAGGTGTGCAAGTCTTCACCCCTTTCAAATGGTTATTTGCAAGCTCCGGTAACTGAAAGTTGGAGGAGGGGGGAGGGAGGGGAAATAGATGAGGCACGACTTGCGCTTTTGTCCTGTATAGAGCGAACAGTTAACCTTCCCAGGAGGGGGTTAATTGGTAGAGCTGGGCTGCTTCAGCTGCAGTGGGAGGAAGGGTCTCTGCTAAAAACTCAAACAAATGAACAGACAGTTCTGTTCCTTTGCTTTTGATTTCATAGCAGAGGAGACTCCTTGCCTCCCACTGCAGTTGAAATGACCTCTGTTCCTTGCTTTCAGTTTTAGCAAAGGAGACATCCTGCCTCCCAAAGCAGCTGAAGCATTTCAGCTCTACCAGTTTAACCCTGTCCTGGAGGAAGCTGTTAGCAGAAAGGAGACAAAGTTTCTTTTAAATTTACACAGGCAGGCCCTGCAACGCCCACAGGGCTTCAAGTTACCAAAAGAAAAATGCCAGCCAGTCATGTGCTTTTTAAACAGCCTGCAAATTGTTTGTCTTAACACCAAATATACTTCTAAATAAATATGTATACATTTGTAATGTGACTTTTCTGTCTTTGTTCCATTTTATTATCAGTCATGGACCATTCAGGCAGCCCTAAAACACAATTAAAGTGCTACTATTTATATGTGCTGTTAAAAGTATGCACAGAGAAGTACTGACAATGCAGCTTTAGGTGACTATTTTAATGGCCCTGTTGGTACAAAAATAAGCAATGAGCTGGCAACCCTAACCATAAAACTGGAAGTTTGTTGCAAGATCAGCACATTCATTTCCTCCACCCTGATCCCTGGTTAATGCCATAATAGCAATAGTTTAACATATCTGAAACCCCACGCTGCCGTCCATAACCTGCTGTGTTAGTTCAAGTGTCTGGGAATGCACCCTGCATTCAGACAACTCACTCCTCATTCTCGCCCTTCACTTTCATGCTCAGAATGCACTCATAGTGATCACAATGCACACACAGCGATCACCATGCACTCACACCATTCACCCTCTCACCCTGCACTCACAGTGATCACAATGCACTCACAGCGATCACCATGCACTCACACCATTCACCCTCTCACCCTGTACTCACAGCGATCACCCTGCACTCACACCATTCACCCTGCACTCACTCCGATCACCATGCACTCACTCCGATCCCCATGCACTCACTCCAATCACCATGCACTCACTCCGATCACCATGCACTCACTCCGATCACCATGCACTCACACAGCGCAGAGGTTTAATGTGCCTGCTACAAAACATGTGTACCATTCAGATCAAAGAACTGAGCGTGGGTAAACTATGAGTAGCACTATAAAAAATGAAATGTTTGCCAGAAAGGTGCTATAGAGAGATGGGGTGCATTGTTGGTGAGTGGTAGTGAGGAAATTCATGGAAATGGGGGAGGGGCGCCAAAACAGACCGTTGCACTATGTGAGACCAGTGCTAGGGCCAGCCCTGGATGGGAGTGCTAGCCCCCCGAAGTTTGTGTCTAGTTGCGCCCCTGTACACAAGTATGGGCATGTCGTGCCCCATCAAGGTTTTTGTCCTAAATTACAAAAGGACATATTTACATGCACTGCAATCCAGCCTTTCCGGGGTTCCCTTGATAGAGGAAGCTCTGTTTTTGCCCTGATGGCCTGGAATACTTCCTAAACAGATTCTTGCTAATACTGTTTTGTTTCATTTCTTTTTAATGTGATTGATGTGAGAGAGTCTATTACTATTTGCAGATAAATGTTTTAGTTTCATGCAATTTTAGATCAAAACGGGTCCACACATTTATGTTGGTGGTGTTATTACTTATCTAGGTCATGTGTAAAACAAAGCATCCCAGTAAAAAGAATTTGCACACATTTTATCTTGGAAAGTTGTGTTTTGAGCTGTGTAATAAGCCTCTGTCATTTCACCACACCCATTCACAAACCTGCAGTCTACTAAACACTCTTATTGTGTTAAACATTATTTGCCAAATATGGCCCGTGATATGCATGTGGCAGTCGATTATGTTGTGTACCAGATTCCAGAAATTTCTGTCAGGTTGTGGGGAGGGGGGCAAAATCAGAAAAAATTCAACTGGGGGGGCTCAACCTACAAAAGTTTGAAGACCTCTGGTCTAGGGGGTGGTAAGTGAAACAGATGCAAGAAAATCTACGCATGAGAAGAAAAGAGGGCACTGAAGAGGTAATAGATGAGGTGTGAAATATGCTGATGGAAGCTTTTAGAAAGATGTGGGGAGAAAGGGTGTGTGTCATAGAGAGGCTATAGAGGAAAGTGTTGTGAAGGGGTGAACGGAGTGATTGCAACATTCTGAAAACCACTAATTTTTCTACAGACCTCAGCCACTTTTAATTCAGTCTCACATTTTCATAATGGAAATATTTGCAATTCTTATTATTCACAACAAAATTATTACTGTTACTGATTTGTCTGATACTGCTAAAAAAGCATTGAGAAACCCAATAGGTCTGACTCATTTTAGGAACATGTCTGTTATTCTGCGATATGTCTGGATGCAATGACAGAATGCTCATAGGACACCAAAAAAAAAACCAGGTAGGATGGCAATACTCCGCTATGGATGCCACGCCTCTGTGATTCCTAGACACGCTTCTTAGGCCATGCCCCTTTGGAGCCCACTACTTTTTTCATCCCTCTTCAAACCCGGGACATACATATTGTTTTCTAAATATAATTAGCAAAAATGTCGCTCCATTGGGTGCATATTTTCTATTATGAACCCCGATGAGGCGAAAGTTTTGTAAGCAATATTTAGAACACAATTTTTTTGTTTGGCGATATATACTTCTAATAGCCTGGCACCATACCCGTCAGGAGCAGAACTGCATGTAAGTGTATTTCCTTTCTCACAGGAAATGTAATTTAGTGTTATCACGAATATCCAGCAGATGGCAGTCTGTCTATGGACAACACGAATCCTGTCCAAAAACTATCACAGTCACTCCAGCAATTTCAGATATACAAGGCCATGCATGAGTTGTTTACCTAAAAACTCCCGTACAATAACGAAAAATACCAGTCTCACTAAAACTCTGCACCTCGCAAATCCTGTATTGTGGCCATGCACTGAATGTGATTCTTTTATATTAAGGTCACATCTATTTCTGAATATTTGGAAATTCTTGCGAATGGGAGAAAACTCCAACTGTGTCGTTGTCAGACGATGGCACTGTTCGGGGAACCTGCTGTCGCAGATTATTTTTTACCCAGTGCGCTATTCATGTAAATCGCTCCATGGCCAGGTGTCTCCCCTATTTAAAAGTGCCCCCTCCCACCTGTTGAAACCTTTGGTAAGGGTTCTGCTGCTTCTCGGGCTGATGATGTCACAGGACTCCACATTGGAGAATTCTACTGGTTTACGCTGCATAACGTTGGCGTGTATTGCCTCATACAATGCATATAACATTCCCGTTTGCTCAAGCACTAGTTAATTCTCAATAAAACACGTTATGCCTGTACTTCTTTTTCAATTTTATTTTCATAATTACATTTTTTTAAAGTTAAATAATGTAATCTACAGAGTAAAATAACCTACTTTAAACTGGGACTTTGGGTATTATTGTATGTGTTTTGCGTATTAGATTGATTTAGAAAAAATGCTACATGTGATAGACTGCTTTAAGCATAGTGGCCACTAGATGACAGGAAAAGATCGCTTAAGGAAATATAATACTGTGCCTGGCAACCAAACAGCTGCACGAGAGGAGTAGTTTGTAGAACCAAATATATACCCAAATATGCAGAAGGTGTAAACAGTTTAGAGAGTAAGGGCCCACAGTTACTTCGGCCCTCACACTTAGGTAAACTCGATTTTATGAGTTCTAACGAAAAAGGCATAAGGAAAGAAAGAAAGAGAGAAAGAAAGAAAAATAAGAAAGAAAGAAAGAAAGAAAGAAAGAAAGAAAGAAAGAAAGAAAGAAAGAAAGAAAGAAAAATTAATTTGCCGCACAGAAAGCAAAGAGGACCTGGCCTTGCTATGGTGGTTATTCAAGTAACTAATTAAGCAACACTACAAAATCAGAAAATAACGGCTGAGCGATTAAGGTCTTGGAATCTAAGGATAACAGATTAATCATCAAGACAGGTCAGTGCAGGGGACTGCATGCCAAACAGCTTACTGTATCTGAAAATAATACAAAACAACACATTAATACTGATTATCTCGCGCAGCTTTAGATATAGAGTCACACCTCGTTTGAGGATTGATTTTCTAATTCAACTGGGACGCGTGCTTAAGATGCAAAAGCGCCCGGCTCAGCCTTCAGAAACTCTAAAACAGACAATGCCTCAGTACCAGCAAGGCACTTGCACCAGGAGTCGAACATGCCAGTGATGGAGGGGGAGAGGCGTGTTGGAAGGGGGGGCACGCTTAGGCCAATCTGGCTAGTTGAGTTGATACCAGACTTTCAGCTCCTAGAACGTATGAGGAGGAAACAGAGAAAAAGTGAGTGTTTTCGTTTTAAAAATATCTTATCTTAGCCCTTGCTACACACCAGTGTCTCTAGATTAGGAGAAATACTACACCCGTGAGGCAGTAAGTGGTACATATTTTAAAGTTTGAGAGGGAACTCTTTTCCCCAGGGCAGAGAGATAGCTTCTATAGGCAGGCCTATGCACATCATGGTTCTCCTCAAAGTTGGGACCAGATTTATGACTCTGAATTGGCCATGAAGCCAGTCTACCCAGGAAGAAGAGGAAAATGGGCTGGTCTACACCAGACAAAGGCTGGAGTTAATTCTGTTCGTAATGATGTGAATCAGTGATACATTTTTATGGCTGGTTAATATTATGCGCAAAATGCTGAATTGGAGATCCTACACATTCCAAGTATTGTAATATAATCTCTGATAATGGCTTTAATAAATTGATTTAGCTCCAAATTCATGCTGCATGCCGCGCTCGTGTTTTACCTGCTATATTCTCTCCACTTAGTTCTTTTGCTGTACATGAAGGTGAAGTAATAACAGTTTTGATGACTTTATGCGCACCTTTCTTATGTGTTTGATTCATGTTTCTTCTAATATGAGCAGTTTTATTTTCATATTGTGTTGCTACTGTTTGTGAAAGGGAGGCATCGTGGTCATTCATGAAATACTAAGCAACATAGCTTAGAAGTCACGGATGACAATCTATGATCAAGGAATAAGGAAACTAATTAAGTCAGTTTAGTGTAGAGGAGACCAGCCCCGCATGACTAAGAAAGCTGTAGCACTTTGACCCTGTTCAATCTATTCTTATCTGCTTTGTCATTTTCTGCAAGTGCACTGAAAGCACTGCAAAGGTTTGGGCAAGTTTACCAGGAAAGCCACTGAATGCTATTGCTCCCATATACCAGAAAATGGTAGAGAGTAGGTGGCAAATGATTGTAATGTACAGAGCAACTTTTTTATTACCGAACCACAACTATTGAGGTACCTACCATCTTTCTCCTTTGATATTTGTGTAGACCCCCTTATCTGGAGTACTATTGTTCTAGTGAGTGCACTGTGTGTTGCTGTGTGGCATGTTACACATAGGGTTAAGAGACCTGGTGTAGGATGAAAGGTGTCCTCTGGGGAACACAGATATAATCTGCACAAAATGGTGATTCCCCTTCAGGTTGTCATTGTCCATTTTATTGGAATTACAACCTGAGTGAGCCCTCTCCCTGTGGCCTTACTGTAGGGACTCTATAGTTGTTCGGTGAATTAGAGATATATGTAAGGAGACCTGCCATCCAGCACGTCTGCCTTGCAACAGTCCCTAAGTACTCATTTCCCATGTGTGCTGTGATGGGCATCACTAAGTAACCCAGATATTTTAGCCAATGTGCCCTTATGTTATGAAACAAGGGAAACCCAACATTTTCGCGAACCTGGGGTAATACATTGTTCGATAAACAGATGCATTAACTCAAAACAACAAAATGCTAAAAGGAATCTAGCATCTTGATGTTTTGAGGTGATGCATTTTTTATGATTTCACGTATCACTGCACATTTCCTTCACTTATCTGCGAACACTAGATCATGATATACAAAAAAGAAATCTCAATAATATGCAATGAATAAATTAATAGTATTACTATGCTATGTAGTGGCCTATTGTTATACCTGCCTTTAATGTATTCTGTAATGTTTGGTCTTCAAATTTCCTTAAGACCATAGGTCTTACGAGACTATTTGGGCTAAGTGAACCACTGATGTTTATCGGATGTTTTGGTCTTTTGCACTTACGAGACTGTTTGGGCTAAGTGAACCACTGTTGTTTATCGGATCTTTTGGTCTTTTGCACAACCAGACACTTCTCTGCCAGCTTAGAAAGCATGGGAAGGAACCCCAAAAATACTCTACACCGCCTGGAGGAGTGTTTCACTCACTTGCTTGTCTTTTGGTTAGGTCTGGCTATCAACAAGTATCTCCAAAGTAGGAAAAATACTGCTCTCCATGAAACAGCAAGTTTTACATCTTCTAAATCTTAAGAGGAAATTCTTTTCACCAGGCCAGAGAGATATTTTCCATGGACAGGTATATGCAAATAACTTTCCTCCTCCAGCCTGGGACGAGATTTGAGACTGAGGCCCAATCTTAGCAGAAAGAAGAGCGATTTCTACTTGCCCTATGTGTGGGAAGGAGCAGAGCGGTACTCACCGGTATTGAGTACCGGCACTTCTCTACTGCCGAGGAGAGTACCGGTACTCGTGAAACGCTGGTGCTGGCGGCCGTTCTTTGATAGCCAAGGCACTTCCATGGACCTGAGCCGAGCCCGATGTGGAGTGCTGGAGGAGCCTATCTGTTTACCGTATCCGGTAAACAGATAGGCTCCTCCAGCACTCCACGTTGGCTGCAGCTTGAGCCACGTGGGGACGCATATATTGACGGCCATACCGCCCGTCTTTTATACCTTTAATTGAGATCCCAACCTTCTCTTCGGCCGCAATCGGCTTCCTCTTTTTTCACCCGACTAGCACCGGGTTGGAATTATCACCGGTCCGCCGATATCATCCCCTTTATCACCCATTCATCCCTGAAGAGTCACGGGTAACTACCCGATTTGACGAAACACGTGTCGGTTGGTTTCATGTTTTTTGGATCTCCTCTGCAAGGAGAACCAGGATCACTTATAAAGCAAAAAAAAGACAAAAACACTTGTGAATGATTCTATTTCTTTTTATACCTATGATTACTTCTCAAGGAACTGTTTGCGTGTGCTCTGAACCCTGAGCGTAATTAAGAAAGCCGTGGGAGGTAAACAGGTTCAAATGGCTTTAATCCCACCTGATTCTTTTTTGAACTGTCTGTTTATGTTTGTCCGCTTGCCTGTGTGCTTGCCTGTGACGTGATTGTTCTTGTGTGAGACAAAAACTGGAGAAAGGATGGAGAGAATAGAGACACTCTCAAGCAACAGCAATTAACAGTATTGATGTTGCACATATTACAAAACAAGGAACTGTTAAAATATTGCAGCGTTTGGCTTTCATTGTGTGTAATGAGTAAATAAACCTGCTTTGTTTATTGAAAGAAACTCCTCATGTGTTTTGGTATGTGCTGCAAGTAGTATCGAAGTCAATAAGTATGGCATGTCCTGCCCTAAGCCCCGCCCACTCGCCATATTTAAATGAGTACCTGCACTATTTTCCCCCCATTTAAAGCACTGGAGAAGACCCCTGACAAGGAAACACAAAGACCAAATCCCAGCTGATTAAAGCATGTCTGGAGTTTGTTTCCAAGAAGTAAAGCATCCTGGAGCCTCGAGAAGCATCATGTACCTCACCTGGCAGAAACAGCTGAAATAGGGATGTGGACAAATAAAACACACTCATATGTTAAAACATCTCTTTGCGCTTAAATTCCGTTTGTCACAGCACCCAAGGGGGTCATGCGGACAACAGTCAAATTGATAATTATTTAATAGATAAGGCACCTGTTGCACTGTGTCAAGTAAGACGTTCTAAATGAGAGGGTGAAGAACCTTCCACATCTGTAACAGACAAACAAAAGTCTGACAGGTGAGCCAAGTTCTTATTGGAGGACCTCAGAACCCAAATTTCCTGTGGATATTGAACTTTAATTGACAACTAGGATGGGGCAGCAATGAAGACCCATTTGCGCATGAAAGGCACCTATATTAAATGCAGGGTTAAATGATCAAACTGTTCAGTTTTCTCCTGTCGTGAGAGTTGGTATTCAGTCCGGCCAGTCCAAGTACCACTCTGATTACAAGTGATTACTATTTTCTCTTGCTGAGTGGTTCTTAGAACGAATATCTTTTCAAGGTCTTCAATATATGAGATTCCCAGTGGACAGTTTAGAGGTTACCTCTATTTCTAGCTATGCTTGTGGTGGATTGATGGAGCTTCTTTCTTCACCTGTGTTCCGGCGCAGTAACGCATTCCGAAAGTGGCTGAATGAAATCTACAAGATTTCACTCAGTCACTTTTGAGCCCATGCTGCGTCAAAACCCTGCGCCTGCTTGAAGCAGGCGTAAGGATTGACGCAGCATTGTAAAGATAGGGCCCCCAAGAGCATGGCTGCAGCTGCATCGCGCTTGCGACGCAACTCCAGCAATGCGCGGCCTTTACGCCACAGATGCGTCACACATCTGTGCCGTTTTTGCCCCATGGTGCGCCGCATTGTAAATGCGGTGCATAGATGGTGGCGGAGCCGTGGCGCACAATAACTGGTGCATCCCTGATGATATTGTAAATCTGCCCCTCAGTGTATAGGTAATTATTTTCTCTGTGGATCCAAAATTATCAATTCATTTTACATTGCCGCGCCCCATTCAAAGACCTTCTCAGCGAACACTTGAGCAGACGCCAGAAGAAATGGCTTGAATATTAACTAGTAACTTAGGGCCCCATTAGGATGGTGGGAGGACACCCTAGCGGTGCTGGGACCGCTCGCCATGGGTGCGTTGCTCCCGCACTGCCAATTATGATGCGACCACCACCCTGGTGGTCACATCCCACATCATTAACATTGCACCGCAATGCCAAAGAGGCATGTTGTGCATTGCCATGCACAACGTGACAGGCACTGCGCGGTGCCTGCCACCTTGCGCATGGCAATGTAGGGGGTACCATAGGTAACCCCCAAGTGCAGCCCCCACCCGCTCTGGGGGCCCACAATGGGTCCCCAAAGCAATTCCCGCCAGCCCATCCATGGTGGCATCACCGCCATGGAAAGGTCTTAATCGCCAGGAATCATAATATTGATGGCACCATATTATGCCCAAGTTCTGCCTGGCTGGCAATCGTGAAGATTGCCGACCGGTGGAAAACCGGTGGACGGACTTTCCGTCCGCCGTGGTACCCCCCGCCATGGTAATATGGCAGGAGGGTAAACGTGGTTGTGATGGTGGGCAGATTTCCTCCGCAGGCCGGGCGGTGGCAATCCACCAGCCATAATAATCACCCCCTTAGTTTCACAAAGGATACCTTGAATAGACTACTCCTATGTTTGGAGTAAATTTAGGAAATTTTTGGAATTCAAAAAGACTGTCGAGGGTACTCCTGCCATGCATAGATGTCCAGAAGCTCTCAAGGCATTTTCACAAGAAATTTTCAGAGTGCGGAGGTGCCCCATATTTGGCAGCGCAGCGCTTTGACATTTTCAAAATGCAGGGATGCACCATCTTCAAAAGCATACTGCTCACCTGTGTGTTTCTCCTAGTGCTGGCACACAAAAAAGATGCCTTTTGCCAGCGCAGACACCCTGCCGCCATGTTGCAAGGGTGCCTGCGCTGCAGAGACGAAGGTTTATGTGCAGGAGGGACGCCTTCCTGCACATAAACAATCAATAATGGTGATTTGCACCTTCTTTGTGTGCTGCAAAATGCAGCACACATTGAACAATCAAAAACTGAGAAGTTATGCCATTCTAATGCCTGGCTTTTGTTTTTGGTGCTGCCTCAGCCTTATAAATCTAGGGCAGCATCAAAAAGCGAAGGGTGGAAGGGGCATGGCCAAACAAGATGGCAGGGCGAATGTGAACCGTCTCAGCTCCTGAGCCCCGTGGCTGTCGTGAGCTGATTCTAGCACAAATAGAGGACCGCTAACCGAATGACGCCACTCGGTACCAGCTAGTGATGACAGAGGACGCAGTGGGGAGGTCCGGTGACAGCCCTCCGACTTGCAGAGTCTGCTGATATGTGGCGAGATGAGAGGCTGAGACCGAGCCCAAGATGGCGCATGGGCCGGCACTGATCGGAGCTGCAGTGCCATGCTGAACACCTGCCACTGTCACATGGCACTGGCGGCGGCTCGATTGGTTCAAAACAAGTGGGAGATAGAGGGAAAAAAGCTAAGGCTCACCCTCCAAAAATGAATCACAACAAGAAAACCTCTGGATCAGAGATCAGGAGCCTAGCTATATTCATGTAATGATATTCACAATACTCATTGGAGTTGGAATATTGCTGTGGTTTTTGAGAAAGGGGAGACTCCAAGGTACCCTTTGTACATTTACCTCCCTCTATGAACCCAATGCGGGACAACAGGCATTCCTGAACGCCACACAGGATCTGTTTAGGGGGTTTGCGGAGGGTCTGAGAGTTTTATTGGGGGATTTTAATTTGACATGGCATGGGACACTGGACAGTTCTCACTCTCAGAGAAACACCCTTAACTGCTTCAGAAAAGGGGTTAATCAAAAAATGTCCACATTTGTGCAGAACCCTTGTAAACAGATGCCATGCAATTAGTCAGGGATGAGGTAGCGTAAAAATGCAATAGATTAAGATAAAGCGTATGGTGACACAAGTTTTGTCTTAATTCTACATGACGCCACAAAAAAACTGGCCACACAATAGATGATGCAGGTGTTACTCAACAACTGGAGATAAATTTGTGCGGGCCTGACTTGGTAAAAGCCGGCCTCTCTCAGGATTGGTAACAGATATTTTTTCCTTATCTCCGTATAAAACCCGCAAAACATGATAAAATGCATTGTATCTTGTTGGGAAAAGTTATCGCATTTACAAGGTGGGCCCCATTCTGGTTTGGCCCATGATTGGTAGCTAACCAAGGTAAAATGGATCAAATTGAATCTAAATTTGGATAATAAAAATCTATGAAAGGGTTTGGTTACGATTCTGAGATATGGCTCGAGTGAGGGGGAGATTGTTAACATGAAGTGCGATCCAACTGTTGGTTTCACAAGTACCTGCTCCTCACAAGCCACTCTCGCCCTATCTAGAAAATGAATCTTGATCCAATTAATGTCCTCCCTCCTAATGCTAGATGGTAACAGAAAGAGCTCCGGGCGTCCCAACTGTGTAAAAGCATTTCTCAGATAACCCAACCAGGGTATTTTTTTTGCGTAATCCAGTGCCATGACATCAGTCAGGATAGCATGGTTCAAAGTTAATTCAGGGATAAGCCATGTTTTTGCCCAGAATGTTAGTGGGGCCAAATTCAACCGATCTGTTACATAGTCCAGGCCCACCTCGGAAGGGATCGAAAAGGTGGGGGAGGACTTGGGGACAGACAAAAGGGATCTCAAAAACCCATTTTCCACTCTTTGAATCTTGTCTTGAGATGCGTAGCCCCACAAAGGTGAACCATAGGTGGCAATTGGAATACATTTAGTATTGTAAACTTTTAAAAGAGCCTCCATGGGCCTGGCCCCTAGCCTTTTTGCAAACCCCCTAAGGGCTGACGTGGATCGAGCCATGGATATGCTTTAAGCCTTAATTTGGGGGGCCCACGACCCCTTCTCATCGAAGAGAACCCCCAAATAGGGGAAAACAGCAACCCTTGAAACCACCCCACCCTTGCAAACAAAGGTTTTAGATTTGGACTTGCATCTATGGTGGCCAACCATCATCGAATGGGATTTTTTTGCATTTATCTTTAGATCTAGCTGATCCATAAAAGCCCCAAATAGGTCCAAGAGTCTCTGGAGTCCAATACCAGTACGCGCTATTAATACTGCGTCGTCCGCATATAGGAGAGCCGGTATTGTAACATCTCCTACACGCGGAACGTCCACCCCTGCTACCTCTAGGTACTTTCCCAGGCCGTTAATATAAATGGTGAAAAGGACGGGGGCCAGGATGCAACCCTGGCGCACTCCTTTCACTGATTTAAAACGACTTGTACACCTACCTTCCTTGGTGACCCTAACCGAGGCGAACTGCTCCTGGTGAAGGGACGCCATAAAGTTAACAAGTGACGGATCAATCCCACTTTCAAGTAGGCTTGACCATAACTTGGCCCTGTTTACTAGATCGAAAGCCGAGGAGAGGTCCACGAATGCCAAAAATAACGACCCCTCCTTGGCTACCGTGTATTTAGAGATTAAGAGGTGCAGGTTGGAACATTGTTCCAGGGTGCCTCTTTTCTCTCTAAACCCATATTGTATGTTTGAAAGGCCCCCACTGCTCTGTATGTTGGCTTTTTAGCTTGAGCAATAGAACTCTGCCTAGAATCTTAATCGCAGAGTCTAAGAGGGAAATGGGTCTGTAGCACGCAGGGTCATCACGCTGACCCTTTTTGAAGATTGGCACAATAATTGAGGTGGCCCAAGTGGAAGGAAAAATGTTACCATTAGCGGCGCGGAAGACGTTGGTTAACACCTTTGCCCAAAGTTTCGGTGAATGTCTGTAGAGGTCAGCCGGTACGCCATCCGGTCCCGGCGCCTTGTTTTTCGAGGTCTCTAGAATTGCTTTCTCCACTTCGTCGTGACTGAAGAGTAGAGGAGAAAACTCCGAGGCCGCCGGAGAACAACCTTGAGCACTGGTATCTGAGTCGCCATAGACTTCTTTAAAGTGAAGAAGCCATTTAGCATCAGGAATTACACAGTCCATGACCGAGTTATCTAGGTCTGAAAAAAAGGGCTGATTGATTGTGGCCCAAAACTGGCTGATATCGCGCAATACATCTATTGAGAGTAGTTTGTCCCATGCTTCCTTTTTTATGGCGTTTTTCCTGACACTAATGGTTAACTTATATTCCTTCCTCAGATTGGTGATAGCAACCATATCTCTCGGGGTACGTGACAATGCCTGTTTAAGTGCCTTATGGGCTCTTGAACAATTAGAGTCAAACCATTTATGTGGTTTTATACCTCTCTGACAAGGATTGGACGTCAAATCATTAGAGATTTGGGCGCATATTGACTCGAAGGCCCCCATGATTTCTAAGTTGGTTACTTTTTGGTTCTGACAGATGGCTATGTTACCCTCAATTTTGGGGAGTAATTTTTCAGTAAAACATTCGGGGACCACCTTTGCCCACTAAAGCCTTCTCCCTTGATCCGTGGGTACTAGGGCAGCCTCCATTTGGGAGGAGCAAGACTTATCACCCATGAGGTCTCCCCAGGACAGCTCAAGCAACACCGGGTTGTGATCGCTGTATATCGAGACAATTACTTTATACTTCACAACCCTATGTAAGATACCAGGGGTCAGGAAGATATAATCTATAACTGAGCCATGATCGGTGCCCTTATAAGTACTAGTTCTTGTCTCGCCATCTGTATTGGTCGGTTCAAATATATTAAAATTGGCCAACAACTCTTCAAGGGCCTCTCCTGACTTAGTGTGCTCAAAATGGGGGATGGTCCCTCATGCTCTCCTGTGTAGCATAGATCGCTACAGGGATGAATAATAAAATCGCCCATTAAAATGAGTTCAAAATTAGTGTAGTTATTTAGACTGAGGTTAGATAAAAACTTTTCCAGGGAGGCCATGTGTTCGTTCCCATCGTCCCTTACCCAGGAATTATAAAAATTGATAAAGATAAATTTGCGGGTAGGGGAAACTACCCATTCCACAATTAGAAGGTTAGGAGAACCCACCTTAATCGGGTTTAGTGTCCCTAAGAGTTTTAATGAAAAGAGGGAAATGAGGCCACCCTTTGCTCTGCCCGCAATGCTTGAGATGGCCGGAACGGCAAAACTTGTAAAGCCGTATAACCAAAAACTAGGGAAGGGTCCCATGATTCCTGGATGGCTATAATGTTGTGGCTGGCGACAAAATCTACCTAAGCTGTATCTGCCCTTTTTGCTCTGATGCCAGCAACGTTCCAGCTAATGATTTTACAGGCCGCTGTCACATCGGGGTTAGAAGCCCCGCATGTGGCAAGCGTTGTTGTGGCTAGCTGTCAGTCGATTTCCTCTATATTTGAAAGAGGGGAGAAACGGTTACTCAGAACCGGCCCAGGCCCCGCACCAGATGTATGAGCTCTTTGTAGGTGGAGTGCCATCGGGATACCTTGGCCCCCCTTTGTAGAATGCGGGCATAGATTTTCACCTGAACAAACACCTCCTAATGCTGAACTCCAACCCCTCCCTGCCATAGCTGGGCGACGTGCCCCGTAGTAAGTATCTGAGGGTGGGTAGAAGGTATCTGAAGGCGGATAGAAAAAACCCAGGGGAACCGGTCTCATATTGCCAGTTTCTGAGATCACCGAGCCATCCCAGAGCAATCTATCGGCCAAATCAGAGCTATCAAAGTTTATTATAACACAGTCCCCATCTATGAACTTGGTACGATTTCCAATCCAGCCCACCCTTCTTGCCATGATTATCCTATTAGAGATATTTGTCCCTCCACAACAGGAGTCAGCACACCATTGTCTAGCCTTATGTATTAGGTCAGACACGGGTCCGGACTCTCCCTTATTGAGTGGGGCAACTCAGATGAATATTGCAACTAAGGGAGCGGCCTCCGGGGGCAGGCCTAATTTTAGTTGGCAACCCCTAACCCGTGTACTGATGGGTGGGCGGTGTAAGTGAACATGGCTGTCTAGGGGGCTTGAGTTGGGATGAATAATATCTAAGCTATTTGGAGCTGTGCAAGAGTCCCGGGTCCTGAGGTTATCTACGGCCATTAGAATTTTCTTTTTTTTTATACCGCGCAAAACTTAGCCCCAAGGGGCATCAAGGCGCCAACAAACAAACAGAAAGTCCACATTACCAGATAGATGAACCAGGAAGCCACTAAAGATGCAGCACCTAATATGCCTGGGAGAAAAGCCAGGTCTTCAGGTGTTTCTTGAAGACCGCTAGAGAAGGTTGGCTAGTGAGCTCCAAAGGGAGAGAGTTCCAGAGTTTAGGAGCTAAGACAGAAAAAGCTCTGCCTCCCCACTTAGCCTTTGTGAACTTGGGAACCACAAGCATATTCTTGGAAGAAGACCGGAGGGTTCTGCTGGGGGAATACACACACAGAAGGGCCCTGATGCCTTCTGAACCTGCGCCGTGAAAAGCACCATGGGCTAAGCAGAGGAGTTTAAAGGTAATCCTAGAGGGAATCGGAAGCCAATGAAGGTCCTTTCTTGCCATAGTAACAGAAGATCGCCTAGGGAGGGTTAAAACCATTCTGGCCGCGGCATTCTGTACCATTTGGAGATGATAAATGGAGGCTTTGCTAATGCCACCGTAGAGGGCATTGCAATAATCAAGCCTCGATAGAACCAAGGCAGCTGTAGCTTGTTTCCGAGCTGCCAGGGATAGGTAGGGGGCAATCTTCCTAAGAGTTCTGATGATGCCGAAACAGGTTGACACCGTCCTGTTTACCTGAGAGTCAAAAGATAAGGCCGGATCGATTAGGACACCCAGGTTCCTAGCAACAGGAGTAGGCCGAGGACATTCTCCCAAGGACCGAGGCCACCATTCCTTAGACCAAAGATCCTGGCTCCCACCAAAGACCATGATTTCGGTATTATCACCGTTTAGTTTAAAAAAATTACGTACCATCCAGGTTGAGACTGCTTCCATACAGGCTCTAAACTTAGGGGCAATCTCACTGGCCGGCTGGGTGATAGATACCAGGATCTGAGTGTCATCGGCGTACGATAACACATCCAGACCAAAGGATCTTATCACCTTGGCAAGTGGGGTGACGTAGATGTTGAATAGTAAGGGCCATCCCATTGTTAGTCAGCATGGGTTCAGAAGGTCTAACTACATCATTAATTCTGTTGCCTAAGGGGGTCACGGCCACCTTAAGGAGTTCCTAGGCTTGGGCCTGTTTGTTGACCAGAGTATCAATAAGGGCACATTTCTTTAATAGTCCAGCAAGGCAAGTGTTCAATGTCTCCACGATGTCTTTTGCTATGCCCACTAACAAGGGTTCGATGCAGGCAGTAAACAGAGCCTCTAACTGGTCACCAAGATTGTCTTTCGACACAGGTGCAGTATTAGAAACACGTTCTACCTTTTCCTCCTTTTTGAGTTCATCTTTGGCTCGTGACCACTTGCCTGGGTCCGCTGTAGCAAAGGCAGAGCAGGGAGATTACCAGGATTACCAAGGGAAAGAAGGGCAGTGGTGGCTACAGTGGGATTAGGTTTCAGCACAACCACCTCCGGCTCTAGTGGAATGTGCGGGACTTGAGGAATGTCAGTAACATGAGATCTGTTGGAGGGGGGATGCCAAACCCAGCTCCTGTTCGGCATTTGCAATTTACTTTGAGAGGGCCCGACAGCTGATGAAAGGTAGGAGATGATAGACTCTGAATGTCTCGGTACTTTGGCCTTCTTCCCCCCCTCCTTGGCATTTGTTACTTTCTTGCGCTTACCCATGGTTGGTTGTTAGATGGCTGGCCCAGCCCTGCCTCCTCCTGCCCCGGATGGCCACAGACGGCCCGCCCTTTGCCCGGGCTTAGCCCGGCGCAGTCCCCCGCGTGATCCCGTGACGCGTGGGCTGTGATCCTTTTTGTGCACCTCCTGGCGCGGGAAGTGCGTGTGGCGGTGTCTTCCGCCGCGGAGAGGTCTGGGATGTGAAGTCCCGATGCCTCTGGGCCCCCCTCCTCACCACGGCCGCTGGTGGAGGTAAGCGGTGCGGTGGTGAGAGGGGAGACAGGAGACAACTGCGGCAGTCGGGAAAGCGGCAGGTGAGGCTCAGAATGTGCTCCCGAAGTATTAAGGTTCCCCGCTCCTCCGGGGCTGCGATCCTTTTTGTGCGCCTCCTGGCGCGGGAAGTGCGTGTGGCGGCGTCTTCCGCCGCGGAGAGGTCTGGGATGTGAAGTCATGATGCCCCTGGAACCCCCTCCTCACTGCGGCCGCTGGTGAATGTAAGCGCTGCGGCAGTGAGAGGGGAGACAGGAGACAACTGCGGCAGTCGGGAAAGCGGCAGGTGAGGCTCAGAATGTGCCCCGAAGTATTAAGGTCCCCCGCTCCTCCGGGGCTGTGATCCTTTTTGTGCGCCTCCTGGCGCGGGAAGTGCAATTGGCGGCGTCTTCCACCGCGGAGAGGTCTGGGATGTGAAGTCCCGATGCCCCTGGGCCCCCCTCCTCACTGCGGCCGCTGGTGGATGTAAGCGCTGCGGCGGCGAGAGGGGAGACAGGAGACAACTGCGGCAGTCTGGAAAGCGGCAGGTGAGGCTCAGAATGTGCCCCCTAAGTATTAAGGTCCACCATTCCTATTCCAGACTACGTTTTTTTGAGTCAGACGCCGATAGGCTCCTTACAGGCAGCCCAGATCTTTCCAATTCCCGTATCAGATCATAGCCTCATTACTGTTAGCTTGAAATGGGGAGGGGGTACACCGGGCAGAGCCAGATGGTACTTCCCGGTCTCACTCATTCGGGACAATCTGTTGTGAGAGGAATTAAGGGCCTCCATTTATGACTACTTTGCACTCAACAACCCACAAGACAAAACCCCCCAAAACAACTGGAACACTTCCAAAGCAGTACTCAGGGGTAAGTGCATCCAACTTAATGCTGTCCTGAATATACAGAGGGTGTGGTAACGTGAACTGCTTGAGAAGGAATTAGAGGCTACGGAGAAAGCCCATAAGGACGCACCCACACGCCTGCTGCTGCGCCAGCTCACAGCGTTACGGGGTAAGCTTTGTACCATATGTAATAACAGAGCAGAGTACACCTTGTTAAAGCTGCGACAGACAGCGTTCACCTCTGGGGACAACGTGGGGACACACTTGGTGCGCCAACTGAGTGAAAGGAGCGCAAATTCATTGGGGGCATCCTAGATGGTGAGGGTCTTTCCACTCACTTGGACGACACTAAAGCAAACCTCTATGGCAGATTTTACGGGGACCTTTATACAGGTACCATACCCGACACAACCTTACAGCAGCAATATCTTGAAACATTAGCCCTACCTCATCTTTCCCCGGCACGGCGGAACCCCTGGAGGCACCCATCACTTTAGAAGAAGTCATCCAGGCCATTACTAACCTTAAACTTCACAAAGGCCCGGACCTTGATGGCCTGACGGTACAAAAGGGGGTGGTGATGGACGGAGCATCTGAACCAATCAAACACTCGCACCCAGTCAACAGATCTGGGTTTAATCCATCACCGTTCTTTAGCCCACTCTGCCACCCCAGTTCAGACATGACCATATGGAAATCAGTCTGACCCTGTGCCTCATGGGAAAAGTCCAGCCCGAACTGCCAAGCCATGCCTTCCCTGGACCGGAAACAAGCTTCCGAGGACCGGTTTCTGGCAATTCAGCCGTCCTCAGCCCGGCTTGCTTGAATCCAGTGGCAAAGTGAACAAGGGACTCACGTCTGAGCATACCCTGCCAACTTATGGCAAACAAAGCGGTACAAAAGGGGGTGGTGATGGACGGAGCATCTGAACCAATCAAACACTCGCACCCAGTCAACAGATCTGGGTTTAATCCATCACCGTTCTTTAGCTCACTCTGCCACCCCAGTTCAGACATGGCCATGTGGAAATCAGTCTGACCCTGTGCCTCATGGGAACAGTCCAGCCCAAACTGCCAAGCCATGCCTTCCCTGGACCGGAAACAAGCTTTCCTAGGAACGGTTTCTGGCATTTCAGACATCCTCAGCCCGGCTTGCTTGAATCCGGTGGCAAAGTGAACAAGGGACTCACGTCTGAGCATACCCTGCCAACTTATGGCGAACAAAGCGGTACAAAAGGGGGTGGTGATGGACGGAGCATCTGAACCAATCAAACACTCGCACCCAGTCAACAGATCTGGGTTTAATCCATCACCGTTCTTTAGCCCACTCTGCCACCCCAGTTCAGACATGGCCATATGGAAATCAGTCTGACCCTGTGCCTCATGGGAACAGTCCAGCCCGAACTGCCAAGCCATGCCTTCCCCGGTCCGGAAACAAGCTTCCGAGGACCGGTTTCTGGCATTTCAGCCGTCTTCAGCCCGGCTTGCTTGAATCCAGTGGCAAAGTGAACAAGGGACTCACGTCTGAGCCTACCCTGCCAATTTATGGCGAACAAAGCAGTACAAAAGGGGGTGGTGATGGACGGGGCATCTGAACCAATCAAACACTCGCATCCAGTCAACAGATCTGGGTTTAATCCATCACCGTTCTTTAGCCCACTCTGCCACCCCAGTTCAGACATGGCCATATGGAAATCAGTCTCAATCTGTGCCTCATGGGAACAGTCCAGCCCGAACTGCCAAGCCATGCCTTCCCGGACCGGAAACAAGCTTCCGAGGACCGGTTTCTGGCATTACAGCCGTCTTCAGCCAGGCTTGCTTGAATCCAGTGGCAAAGTGGATTGCACGAATGTCCCTTTGATTGCTGGAGAGAAGGGGGTTGTCGACGGCTAGCAGACCTTTTCCACAACTATGATCTCCTAACGTTTGAAAACTGCAAAAGAGACTTCCGGATAGCACACACCGAGCATTATCACTACCTCCAACTTAAACACTGAGCTTCCCAGCCCCATGTTCGGAAGGCAGCTACCAGGGAACTTACGAGCATAGAAAAAATGGTGCAGAGAGCAGGCACAATAAAAGGGGCTCCTCACTCTACACTATGCTCCCCGGGCGCGATACATGTCCTTCTGGGAACAGGTGTTAGGAAAAGATATCACAGACGAGGAATAGAAAAACGCTTGGAGAGATATTCCTAAACACAATCACTCAGTGGCTCTATGAGAGGTACATTAAAAAACACTATTGGATTGGTACCTGTACCCCACTAAACCAGGGTGGGGGGGTGGGGGCAGGTTGACGGGGGGGTTTGATTCTTGTTCTTTTTTGTTTAAGGATCCACACTTATGACAATTTATTACAAAATGGGCATCTCCTCTCTGTTGAAGGCGGGTGGGCCTGCAAAGACCTTCTAACATGTAAATCTGGACTACAATTAGCCGTCTATTTTGAACCAAGGTCTTGTGCACTCTACTGTATCTATGTTGGCATACTTGCATTTGATATTCAATAAAAAGATATTTTACAAGCTGACGTTAAGCCACACAAAGTGGATTAGCACCACTTTGTAATTATGGAAAATGGCACTGCGCCATCCGAGAGTAAAAAAAGTGACGCTCTAGTGGCACTAAGGGCTTGTAAATATACCCCCACATTTGTGAAACAAGAGATATTTTGTATGAGTAAATGTGATGCTACTGCACATTTGCTCTTTTAACTTTTGTTTTTCATAAGAACAATATATTTTTAGGTGGAGAAATACTTCGAGTATAAGGATGACTACTACTCATTCCATCCTAGAAACCCACTTAGCCCTGTCCTTTTTTTTATTTTTATTTTTTATAAATTTTTTATTGAACAAGGCAGTAGGAAGACATTGGTACAGAAATAAAAATAAAAACGACATTGTTCACATCAAATTTTTAACAGTTAGACAATTTTTCAGACAATTTATAAGAGACAAACTGGAGAAAAAAGAGAGGATTAAAAAAAGGAAAGAAACCATTGTATAAACATACAATGGTCCTTGTGCAAAAACCGCAATTTTAGGTACACAATACCACTGCAAAAGTGCATAGTGCAAAAGTGCAAAAACTGCAATAAAGTGCAACTGCAAAAAGACTTATGATCCAATAAAGTAATGATGCAATTTTAAAGTGCTAGTGCAATATAGTGCAAAAACAGCTATCATGAAGCAGCAATATTACAAAAAAGTGCAAATATTCACATTCTCCTCTCCTTCCTCATCATCCTCCCTTCAACAATTCCAGAATCTCAAAATATTTCCAGTTTCTTTCAAATCTTGCAATGGCTCCCACCCTGCCTGCATGAGCTCTTTCGAAATTGCATGTTCTTCTCATTTTATTAAGCCATTTTAACTGCGATGGAACCACCACGGATTTCCAGTTTTGCAGAATCAAAGACCATGCAACTACACAAGAAATAAAAATAAATACTTCTTCTGTTTTGTTAAACCTGCACCTTTCTTTACATATGCCGAACAGGGCCACCTCTGCTTCCGGTAAAAATACTTTCCCAGTTGCCAGCTCCAAATCTGCGAATATCCCCTTCCAAAAAGATTCCAGCTTCGGGCAAGAAAAGAAGATATGACACCATCCTCCCTGCCCCATAGCTTTACATCTAAAACACTTATTCTCAACTTCAGGGAACATTCTCTCCAGGGCCTCCGTGGTATAATACGCCAGCCAGCGTGATAAAAAAGACATTCTCTTGTAATTAGCCGCCTGGAGCGCTTTATTTCCTAGATGGCACAATACCTCCCAATCCTTGTCTGTAAAAACACACTGTGTCGAGAGGGTTATTTTCTCTAGGTGTCTATCAATTACAGGAGATGATCTAGAAAGGTACAGCTTTTTATACCAAAATCCTATGCCTTTATTTTTATCTCCGTACAGAGCTGATATTGCGGCAGTGAGAGAAACAAACAGGCCACCTATCTCATTTTCTAATAAAATAGACCATCTGCAAATACTCAAAAAACATCAGCCGCCTGGAATTCCTTCTATCTAACACCTCATGCCAGCTAATTACCTTATTTTGTACAAATATATGTCTTAATTCACAAAACCCGGAAAGTTCCCAATTTTTCAGATGATTCAAGGCTATCTTGAGGCCCATTTTGGCACATTCTGACAAGCTCAAATAAATAGAGCCATCAGAGCCATGTTTTTTAAAAAAGAGCTGTAATCTTGATGTGTATCCTTTCAACGTCTTATATCTTGATTTCTTAGGGAGTTTTGCAGTTTTTAAGAAGATTGAGATTTGAGTACCTGCTTCCTGTAGCATTATTTCAAGAAAGAAATTATCTCTTGTCTGTCTTGTCCTTAATAATCCTGCCACAATGTCAAAAAAGGCTGCTTCATAATATGACTTGAAATGAGGAAGAGCCAGGCCACCTTGATCAACAGAAAGTTGGACCACCGGAAGCTTGACTCTTGAAGCCTTTTTGTTCCAGATAAATCCTCTCAACATGGATTCAAGTTCATTAAAAAACAACAATATTGACTTTAATTGGGATTTTGCTAAACAGAAATATAAGCAATGGCAATACCGTCATTTTAACTAATGACACTCTACCAATGAAAGACAAAGGAAGTAAACACCATTGATCTAGCAGATTCCTTATTTTTTTCTTCGTTTTAATATAATTCAAGGCAAAAAGTTCTTCATATTCTCTGGTCACAAATATACCTAAGTATCTAATCGGATCCCTTTTTACTGCTTGAGGCTGAAGATAAATCGGAAGAAAATCTATACTAGAGTTTAATACAAGAACTTCAGTTTTTTTCTCGTTAATCTCATACCCCCCGATCTTTTCATAGTCCTTGAGCTCCCTCATTAGACATGTGATATTTTCTTTTTTGGGAGCCAGATAGAGGATAATATCGTCGGCGAACAATTTTAACTTAGACATCCCGACGATGGGGGGTACAATAGCAACATTGTTCCTTATTCTTGTAACTAAGGGTTCGATAAAGAAAGTAAAAAGCAAGGGGGACAAAGGGCAACCTTGCCTAGTTCCCCGATTTATTTTAATCTTCCCAGCTTGCTTAGCATTAATAATTACCTGGGCTGATGCCCCTTCATAGATATTATGTAACATTCGAATAATTGAAGCAGGGAATCCAAAATGGCCCAGAGAAAAAAAAAGCGCTGACCAATTAACTAGATCGAATGCCTTTTCTGCATCAATCATTAAAATACATGCAGAAATCGAATTAATATTAAAATAATCTAAAGCCTGCATCAGAAATTCTGTATTAGCTGCCATATACTGACCCGCAATAAAACCCGTCTGATCTTGATGGATTACCTCCTGAGCCGCAAACACAAATCTTTGCGCCCAGATTTTCATAAGTATCTTATGTCAGAGTTTAATAAGCTGATCGGTCTATAAGAATTCACGTCCTCTGGATTTTTATCCTTTTTGACAAAACTAATAATTGTGGATTCTTTGAATTCTAGAGGAACCTTACCACCTAATCTAATGTGATTAAATACATTTTTCAGAGGTTCTTCAAGTTCCTTAATAAAAACCTTGTAAAATTCGATCCGGAACCCATCCTGTCCGGAAGCCTTTGCTCCCGATGTTACCTTTATGCTGTCTTGAATTTCGATGGAGCTTATTTCACACCCAATTTGATTACTTCGATAATCAGAGATTTTGGGAATTTCTAGGTTATCAAAATATTCCTGAATCATAGATTCCTCCACCTTATATTCCTTGGAGTAGATTCTCTCATAATGATCCAGGAATATTTTGGCGACTCTTTCACTCTGTGTTTCTACTCCACCTCGATGATCACGAATTTTTAAAATAATGGATGATTCTTGTTTCTTTCTGATGGAATTATCCAAAAGCTTCCCCATTAATTGACTATCTTCGTAGACCCTTTGCTGGAAGGCCTTTGAGCTATTTATCTCCTCTAGAGTGAAAAAATCCCTTAATCGTGCTTTGGCCTGTTCCCATTGATTCGGCTGTTGATTAAGTTTTAGAGCATATTCCCTCTCGGCAGCACTCTGGAGGACGGATATTTTTAGCTTGCGGTCATTTGCCTTATTGCTGGAAAACGCAATGATCTGACCCCGGGCAGCTGCTTTGAATGCACCCCATACAGAAAAAGGCTCAGCTGAATCTTTATTTACTGAAAAAAATTCTTTCACCCACTCTTTAAAACCTGAAACCCAATCCTTGTTCTGAAGAAGGGTGCGATCCAGCTGCCACCTAGGGCGCTCCCCTTCCATTCCTCCTAACACAAGCTCAACTTCGACTCTCCCATGATCTGAAAAAGGGTTACATCCTATCGAAGTTCTAGAGATCTGAAGTGATCTGGATGTCAAAAAGAAGTCTATTCTAGATGCCGAATTAAACCTGTTGGAGTAGCATGTATAGGCCTCCTTATCTACATTAAAAGAACGCCAGGAATCCCTCAGTTGGTACTCTACCAGAAGTGCTTCAAACACACATTTTGTCTTGGGTTTTAACTGCTTTCTGTGCTTGTTAGAGGTATCCCTCCTCAAATCCTGGATATAATTGAAGTCTCCTCCTAGTATGATTTTCCCTGGGGTGCCCCTTAAGACTTTACTAATTTCCATCAGGCCCGAAATATCATCGAGGATGGGACCGTAATAATTCACAAAGTTAAATATTTTTCCCAACAGCTTCGCAGCAACCCACAGCCATCTACCTCTAGAATCTCTTTGAACCTGACAGATTTCCCAGGGAAGATTCCTTGTGAAATAAATAGCAACTCCCCTCTGGGCAATCCCTGCTGAGGAGAAAAACCCATGAGAGAAATATCTCAGTAAAAACAATTTTGGGGCATTTGTCTTCAGATGCGTCTCCTGCAAAAAGACCACCTGAGGATTAAAAGTTATTACCCATTTCAGTAATGCTCCATACTTCTGCTTATTAAGCAAGCCATTCGCATTCATGGACAGGATATCACATGAATTATATTTCATCTAGAAGTTTATAAAATCTTCTACATATTCCTCACCAACCGTCAATAAAAGTCAAGTTACCAAACCTACTGCACATGTTCCTTTTTACTGCGTTTACTCCCCCGCACCCAAAACCCCCCTCGGAATGTGGAACCCCCCTCCCCGTCCACGCTGCCCACATTCCACCCTCTTCTTTCTTCTTTTGGGTGTCTTCTTACTACACCCTGTTGTGACCCGCTAACCCTGGATCGCCCCCTTCTTTCTATTTATTTCTGTATGATCGGGCAGAAATGTTAGAGAAAACATTCTTTACATTACAACATTTTCAAACATTAGATCCAGCAGAAATCTCTTTAAGGAGGGATTGTGCATCTTCAATAGCGGAAAACATATAGAATTTCCCTTTGACCAGGACCTTCAATTTTGATTGCTGAGCAATCGAAGCTTGGGCGCCATTGGACTTAAATAAATGTAAGATCTTAACAAACTCCTTGCGCCTTTTGGCAGCCACCGCAGTCATATCCGGGAAAATCCTGCATTTTATTGTTTCTGACACAGAGAACTGCCGTTGTTGGTAAGCCTTGGACAGAATCTTCTCCTTAATCCTAAAATCAGCAAAACGATGCGCTGGAACCCGATGGGCCCTTGTAATTGTCAAATCACCCTCAAATTCGGGAAGAACTGTATGATGAATAAAGGAGGAGACCCACTGGATAGTATCGGAGCCTTCCACTCCCTCCTGAACCCCTACTATTCTTAGGTTTGATCTTCTCGAGTGATTTTCAAGCTCTTCAAGTTTATGTTCTAGCAAGACCTTCTTCTTTGCTGCCTCCCTGGCTTCACCCACAACTGAATTCACCTTGTCTTCAAGGGCGGAGATCCTTGTCTCCGCTTCATGCAGTCTACTGGGAAAAGCCAACATAGATTCTTCAAATTTATCCATTCTGGAGTGAAGAGTAGCTATCTCTACTTGTTGGTTATGCTTTATTTCGCGTATTTCGTCCAGAATCAGATTCAGCATCTCACGGATATCCATTTGGTATCTAACTTCTGTCCCAGATAGATTTATTTCATCCGCCTCAGGATCTGCATTCATAACCCTTGGGCTCTTGTTAATGTTCAACTGAACCTCCTCTTCTGTTGGAATCTGTGCGCTATCTTGCGTTTTCGGATTTTGAGCAGCGATTTGGCCAGATGCCCCCTCATCTATCAACACGTCTGACACTTTTTTCAAGGATTGTACTGGAGATGTGAGTGAGGACTCCGGTCTCTGTTCATGGGAATGTGGCAACGATGAAACAGTCTGACCTATGTCCTTAAGCGGAGTGATTAAAGCAGGCACCTCCAGGGAGACAGGAACCGTCGGAGCCTGTTGGGTATTCGATTTTGGGGTAGTTCGTTTAGCAAAAAGAGGAAAATCCTTACTTTCTTTACTTCCCATGCCGCCAGATCCATTCATATTCTTCCCTACTACTCCTAAATCGGGAGATACTATCTCTGAAACTTTCGGAGGAGAGATAGCCATCGGTGTTGCTGTCTTGGGGGAAAGAGATTCGTTTAGAATGACTGTTCTAGCCGCGGCTGTTCTAGGCTCTATGACATTTAAAGAGGAGGATGAAAGATGCCCATCGTCATCCGAGGATTCAGGAAGAGTATCATCCGCAGAGTCTTCTTTAGTTTTCTCTTTGTTTCTATCTTTATCTTTGGCTGCTTTTTGAGCAGCTTTCCTGGCTAGGGCAAGGCGAGTTTTTGTATTCAGGCGAGGAGCCAATTCTGTTTTATTCAGTTTTAAAGGCTCTTCCCCCTCCTTCTGTGGTTTACCCATTATAACCTTTTATCTGCAGCCACTGCTCTCCTCCCCCGTTCTTCTGGGCTTCCAGATCTTGCCCAGCAGGATCAGGCTACTTAGAAATCAGTATATATAAAATACTACCCACTGTGAGCCCAAAATCATGCACAAAGTTTAATAGACCTCCACTCCAGTTTTTCCAAATGTCCAGATCAAGTGCAGTCCAAAATGTCACCAAGTGGCAGCAATAGCAGAACTGGCAGCAGGATGAAAAGAACTGCCCAGCTGACCAATATTATCAAGGGAAAAAGCAGAGGTCAAAGTAACGGATCCAGCACCGCCACCAACGGCTCTAAACACTTTTTTCCCCCCTGATAGAAATGCTGGGAAGCTCAACTCCTGCCTTTCGGGTTGAAGTAGGGGCCGAGATTTCGCCGAGGCGGGTTCAATTCAGAAATCAGCAATCCATCTTTTCAGCAGCCCGTCGAAGCCCGCCGCCTCACCGCACATTAAACATACCCCCAGTCTCATCTGCGAGACCGCCGAATCCAGCAACACACTGCGATGTCGAGAGCAGGGAAAAGATGCAGGGGAGATACAGAAGCAGCCCCAGTTCAATCGGCTCGCGTCTCACGTCTCGCGTCTGCCGAATTGTTCCGCCATTCCTAGGGGGCGGATCCTAGGATCACGGGTCACAGCCGGCTACTCGGAGGCGTGGAACTCCGTAGCAGGCCTTAGCCCTGTCCTTGACAGAAATTAATTTACATTTATTTACACGGTTGAATTTCACTTGCCATCATCCGTGAATACCATGCATTTGTAGAAGTGCCCCTACTTTTAGAGGTAAACATACTCAGAATTATCCACAGCCCTCAACCTACCACTAATACTGCAATAGTGCGATTTATGTTCTGATTGGAGCATTTTCCTCCAAGAGTAGAATTCCTCTAAATCTCATCCCATGATTCAGTATTGGTGGATTTTTGTTAAGCAACATCACACTTTCACTTCTTCAGAGAACAGGATCGTTTTAGGGGATAATATTTTCAAGACGACGTCGTGAAAAGGGAAGGACATAATCCGCGGCTTACACTCTTAATGGCTCTCTCTTAATGTTCTTCAATTAAGTTGTGCTAGGGAAGTTTAGCAGGCAGGCCACCTCTGTCTGTGCTTTTGTTCTGGAGACAAATGATCCTACAACTATAGCTCTAGCTGGAATGTCAGTGCTGAAGGCTGTGGCCTGTAAATGAGTCCCACAGAGACGGTGGTCCTTTTCTGGGATGCAAGTGCCAAGTTTAGGTCTAAAAAGGATGTATTCAGGTTTTTCATGAATTACTAAAGTGTGGTTGGCACTGCAAGTTCAAGTAGGGGGGCGGCACAATCTGTCCTGATGATGTTGTGCCCCTTGATTATGTACATCTCTTCAGTGTGACTTTATTTCGTGACTTAGACTGGAATGTAGCCTGGGGCCACTTTTTTAAGGGAGTTGGGCCTTGTTGTAAACAACCACCTTTTGCTTGGTATTCTTCTAGTTTTTTTGCCTGCGTAACCCTAATTTTTGCTGAGCCCATTTTGTTGGCATTAGGACTCTGCGCACATTACTCCTGCTAATCAGTGGTAAAGTGCATATGCTGTCCCTTCCAAACATGGTTACATTGGTATACACCTAATTGGCACTTTTAATTTACTTATGCGTCCCTAGTATATGGTACTACACATACCTAACGCCTGTAAATTGAATGCTGTTAGTGGGCTGCAGCACCCTTTGTGACACCCATTAAAGTAGCTCCCTAAAACATGTCTCAGGCATTCCACTGCGGCCTATAGTGCAGTTTTAAACTGCCATTTCAACCTGGCAAAATAAACCTTTTGTCAGGCCTAAACCTTCCTTTTCAGTATGTATAAGTCATCCCAAAGTCAGGCCTTCATGGTTCATAGGGCAGGGTGCATGGTATTTATAAAATAGGATGTGTGCTTACGTTTTACATGTCCTGGCACTAAAAAAAACCTAAATTCATTTTTCATTGTAGCAAGGCTAACTCTCCCATAGACTAACACTGTGCTACCTTATTACACTTGATAAGTGATAACTTCAGTTTGGGAACAGGTAGAAAAATACTTCTTCCTCTTATTTGAATTGTAATTTAAAATCCTCTCTGATGGTAAAGTTGGATCTTAACCAAGACCAACATACCCATCCAGTTCTTCACACCAACAATGATCTCCTGACAGTCAAATTCTGAACAGCGACCAGATCTTTGGCCAAAAACAATTTCCTCATAGTAACCCGCCAGCAAGTCTCTTGCTTCTTTCTACACCTCTGTTGCTTCTTTCAGCAATTCTCTTGCCTCTTTCTATACTTCTCTTGCCCCTTTCTATACCTCTCTTGCCTCTTTCTGTACCTCTCTTGCCTCTTTCTGTACCTCACTTGCTTCTTTCTGCATCCTTTTGCTGTACCCCTCTTCCCTCTTTATGCAACTCTCTTGCCTCTTTCTACACCTCTTTTCCTCTTTCTGCACCACTCTTGCCTCTTTCTGTAACTCTGTTGCTTCTTTCTGTACCTCTATTGCCTCTTTCTGCACCCTTCGTGCCTCTTTCAGCACCTCTGTTGCTTCTTTCTGCACTTCTCTTCCTTCTTTCTCCACCCCCTGTGCCTCTTTTTGCACCCTTCCTCCCTTTTCCTGCACATCTCTTGATTCTTTCTACAATGATCTTGCCTCTTTCTCCACCCCTCCTGGCTCCTTCTGTGCCTCTGTTGTCTCTTTTTAAAAAAAATATTTATTGCGATTTTAAGGTACACTTCACATGTTTAAACAGTTATATCTCACAGACAACTCTGAATAATTAGCATTACAGTCCCTGTTCAGCAGCAATTTATCCAATTTGGGTTGCCTCTTAAGTGTTAACCGAAATGACAATTAGTATGATCATTGATATTAGTAATCTTATGAACTTGTAACTGAATACCCCTCCCTCCCAACTCCACGCCCCCCTACCGGACCCACCAACCTAGAGGTCCATCTAACATCGGCTCAATCAGGGGTATTCTCTTGTCTCTCACCTTGTCTGGGGAATCCATTTCCCACGTGACTATCACCAATCGACACTGTCTATGTAGAATTGGGGGAGCTTCTCCCTATCTCCTGGACCATTAGCCCCCACGCCTGCAATACTTCCGGGAATTTGGCATCCCTTCTAGTACTGCGTATGTGCCCCTCCTCCGCCAATGCATATTCATTCAGGTCCGCTTTCCAGTTCACTATCAGCGGCCCATGTTGTGCCAGCCAGTGGATCGCTATTCGGCGCCTAGCTGTCACAAGCCCCCATACCAGGAACCTCCTACTGGTTTTGCGTTTAGGGTCTTGGGGAATCAATCCAAGGAGACAAGTACGCACCTCTAGGGCAACCCTCCATCCTGTTATTCTGTGCAGGTCCTCTAGGATAGCTGTCCAGTATACCTGAATCATCGGACACAACCAAACCATGGGGCCGATTATGATGGCGGACGGACCTGAGTCCGTCCGCCACCATAGAGTAGGAGGGACCGTCCGCAGGGGCTGCGGAGGCCCCTCCGTTCAGATTAGGATGTGACCGCCAGGGTGGCGGTCACATCCTCAATCTTTAACATTGCGGCGGGTGCAGCTTCAAGCTGCACCCGCCGCAATGTTCAAAAAGCATGCACGGCATTTGCGTGCACAAAGCAGCAGGCACCGCGCGGTGCCCGCCGCTTTGTCCACGCAAATGCAGGAGGGTACCATAGGTAGCCCCCATGTGCACCCCCCACCCCCCGTCACCAAGGGGGCCCGCAACGGGCCCCCGAAGGCAATCTCCGTCTGCTTTTCCACGGCGGAAAAGCCGCTGTGAAAAAGCATATGTTTTCCGCTATCCTAATATGCCTGGCGGTGTCTGACAGACACCGCCAGCCATGTTAGGGCTTTTCCGCCGCGGTCGGAAGGCGACTGCGGCGGAAAAGCAGCGGACGGATTTTGAGACCCACCGCCATCCTAATTTGGCGGTGGGTCTTTTAGGCATCCGCGGCGGATTTCCCGCATCCTCCGGGCCGGCGGTGGCTTCCGCCGGCCCGGAGGATGCGGGAAATCCACCATCCTAATCAGCCCCCATGTGTGCAAAATCTGCCTGTGCATAGTGGCATCTGGGGCACCTTGGATCTCTCGAACTATCAATAGTGTGTAGGCGCTTGGGTGAGAGGTATGTCATGTGGACCATGTTGTACTGTATCTGCTTAAACCTATTGGAAACCGCCACCTTGCGTACAACCCCGTGAATTTTTCCCCACTCCCGTGGTGTAATCTCCTGTGGGTTCACCTCCTGCCATCTACCTTCTATTTTGAGAGGTGCGCCTTTTCTGTCTTCCCTTAACGCCCTGTACAGGTGGGTGACAGGTTTCCACCCTTCCACCATGGCAATCATCGTGACACCTCTGTTGTCTCTTACTGTACTGCTCTTGCTTCTTTCTGCACCTCTCTTATAAATTTCTGCACTTCTCTTGCCTCCTACTCCACCTCTGTTGCTTCTTTCTGCACCCCTCTTGCCTCTTTCTGCACCCTTCTTCCCTCTTTCTACACCTCTCTTCCCTCTTTCTGCATCTCTATTGCCTCTTTCTGCACCCCCGTTCCCTCTTCCTGCACATCTCTTGCCTGTTTCTGCAACTATCGTGCCTCTTTCTACAGTTCACTTGTCTCTTTCTGCACCTCTTTTGCTTCTTTCTGCACTTCTATTGCCTCTTTCTGCATCCTTCATGCCTCTTTCTGCACCCTTATTACCTTTTCCTGCACATCTCTTTGTTGTTTCTGCACTGTGCTTGCCTCTTTCTCTACCCCTCTTGCCTCCTTCTGTACCTCTGTTGTTTCTTACTGCACTGCTCTTGCTTCTTTCAGTACCCCTCTTGCAAATTTCTGCTCTTCTCTTGCTTCCTTCTGCACCTCTGTTGCTTCTTTTATGCACTTCTCTTCCTCTTTCTGTAACCCTCTTGCCTCTTTCTGCACCTCTTTTGCCTCTTTCTGCACCCTTCTTCTCTCTTCCTATGCCTCTTTTTCCTCTTTCTGTGCCTCTCTTGCCTCGTTCTGTACCCCTGTTCGTTCTTTCTGCACATCTCTTGCCTGTTTCTTCAACTATCTTGCCTCCTTCTACAGGTCTCTTATCTCTTTCTGCACCTCTGTGGCTTCTTCCTGCACGTCTATTGCCTCTTTCTACACCCCTCTTGCTTCTTTCTGCACCTCTCTTGGTTGTTGCTGTACTGCTCTTGTTTCTTTTTGCACCTGTCTTGCAAATTTCTGCACCATTCTTTCCTCTTTCGGAACCCCTCTACCCTCTTTCTGCACCTCTCTTGCCTCTGTCTGCACCCCTCTTGCCCCTGTCTGTACTTCTGTTCCTTCTTTCTGCACTTCTCTTGCTTCTTTCTGCACCCCTCTTGCCTCTTTCTGCGTCTCTGTTGCTTCTTTGTGCACTTCTCTTGCTTCTTTCTGCACCTCTCTTGCAAATTTCATCCCCCCTCGTGCCTCTGTGTGCACCTCTCTTGCCTCTTTCTGCTCCTCTCTTGTCTCTTTCTGCACCCCTCTTGCCTCTTTCTGCACCTCTTTTGCTTTTTTCTGCATTTCTCTTACCTCTTTCTGTACCCTTCTTGCTTGTTTCTGCACCTCCTTCTGAACTGCTCTTACTTCTATATGTTACTCTCTTGCACATTTCTGCACCCCTCTTGCCTCTTTCTGCACCTCTGCTTGTTCTTTCTGTAGCTATCTTGCCTCTGTGTGCACCCCTGTTGTCTCTTTGTACACCTTTTTTGCCTCTTTCTGCACCTCTATTGCCTCCTTCCGCACTTCTCTTGCCTCTTTCTGCAACCCTCTTGCCCCATTCTACACCTCTGTTTCTTCTTTCTACACTTCTCTTGCTTCTTTCTACACCTGTCTTGCTTCTTTACGGACCTCTCTTGCTGTGTTTTGCACCTCTCTTGCCTCTTTCGGTACCCTTCTTCTCTCTTTCTGAACCTCTCTTGCCTTTTTCTGCATCCCTCTAGCCTCTTTCAGAATCTCTTTTGCTTGTTTCTACTCTTCTTTTGCCTCTTTCTGTACCCCTCTTGCCTGCTTTTGCACCTCTGCTGCCACTTTCTGAACTTCCCATGCCTCTTTCTGCACCTCTGTTGCTTCTTTCTGCACTTCTCTTGCCTCTTTCTACACCCCTCTTCCCTCTTTCTGCACCTCTGTTGCTTCTTTCTGTATAGCTCTTGTTTCTTTCTGTACCACTCTTGCTTCTTTCTGTACCTCTCTTGCCTCTTTATGCACCCTTCTTCCCTCTTTCTGCACCCCTCTTGCCTCTTTCTGCACCTCACTTGCCTCTTTCTGCACACACAGGGATCCTTTTAAACTGACCTCAAGCTCAGCAGTGCACACATGCAAGTGCAGAAAAGGGCTGCTGGCCTCTAAACTGCAATGTCCTTTTATATGCTAGGGACTTAGAGGTAGTTGTATTCCCCCTGCCCTATTATGTACTAGGGCCTTACATGGGAGGTCATGCAAATCACAGGGGTACTCCAACCCATAGTGTACCCTAGTATATGTAGGTGCTTTCACTGTATTCTAAGTGTCTTTTAGCACAGCACTGGCTCTGGGCCTGGTTATGAAGAGCCCAGGGTCAGTCAGAGTCAGTTACCACCAGTACCAGTCAGAAAAAAGTTAGGGGGTGCCCAGGGCACAGGATGACTTTTCAACAAGGCCTCTTTCTGCACTTTGAATTCGTTCTTTCTGCATATCTTTCTTCCTCTTTCTGGACTTCTGTTGCCTCTTTCTATATTTCTCTTGCTTCTTTCTGCACCTTTCTTCCTCTTTCTGCACATGTCCTACCTCTGTAGGCATACTTAGAAAGTAGCATTTTAAAAAGCTTAGAAATTCACAGAAAAAACATGGGTTTCTGGGACGTTACAGTTAGAAATTAGGATTTAAAAAACCTTTTGAAATTCACAGAAAAAAACATAGGTTTCAGGGACATTATAGTTAGAAATTAGCCTTTAAAAAAACATTAGAAATTCACTGAAAAAAGATAGGTTTCAGGGACATTATAGTTAGTTGGACATTTCACTCGTACAAAACCAGAGAAATTTGGCTGTTATAGTTAGTTTGGCTAATAATAACTCGCGCCCCCGCAATACACTGCGGATGATGTAACATATTACATCATTCATGACACGGTTAGTGACATCACTGATGACATCTCAAATGACATCACTGATGACATCATCCACATGATAATCTGATGCACCTCCTCACACCCTAATATAACCTTTGATACACCCACTCTAAAATACATATTATCATTTTCAAAACCATAGACACACCAATACCAGTTACTACATACCCACTCACTGATTCCTAGGTCTACACACACATCCACTCATGCACCCATACAGTCACTCATGCATGCAGTCACTCATGAATATAGCACTATCATATGCACTCATTCACTTATACAGACATTCACACACCGCCACTCATCCATAGAGTTACTCACACAACCAATGTCAGTTATGCAAAGAATCAATCACACTCCCATTTACTCACCTATAGAGTTATACACATTCGTCTCACTTATTTATACAGATGCTAACATATATTTACTCTCTTATACAATCTCTGATACAAGCACAAACTCATCCATATACCCACTCTCACAATCACTCACTCTCACATATAGTCATTTATATACTCCAACATTCACATATACTGTCTTTCGCATATATAGTTACTCACACATGTACCACTGAGACATCAATTCACTCACCAACACACCCATACACACACTCATCCACCCTTATAGCCCTTTAGAGATGCACTCTTGAACCCATACACCCAGTAAATCACCCACTCACACATCTATGCACAGAGTCACATACCCCCACCCACCCACACAGACACTTAGGTGTCCATTCAGATACTCAGACAACCAATCAATAACCCATATCGGCACTCATGTAGCTACTCACCAGCCAATGCAGCCGCTTGCTCACCAACTGACAGGCTGATACAGACATTCACACAGTTTAGTCACTAACCCATGCATTCAGTAAGGCACGTTTAATCACTCACTTATACAGTCACACACCTACTAAATCATCCATTCAGACACTTATACACCCACTCATTCTTCAATACACCTTGGCATATAGATATATAACATACATTTAAACTTTACAGAAGCACACAGTCACTGGATGATGTCATCAGTGATGTCATTTGAGATATCATCAGTGCTGTCACTGACCATGTCATGAATGATGTGATGTCATCAGCAGTGCATTGAGGGGGCGTGAGTTATAGTTAGCTCAACTAACTATAACATCCGAATTTCTCTGTTTATGTACAAGTGAAATGTCTAACTAACTATACCGTCCCTGAAACCTATGTTTTTTTCAGTGAATTTCGAAGGTTTTTTAAATGCTCATTTCTAACAATAATGTCCCTGAAACCTATGGGTTTTTTTCAGTGAATCTCAAAGGTTTTTTATATGCTAATTTCTAACTATAACGTCCCTGAGACCTATGGTTTTTCAGTGAATATATATTTTTAAATACTTTTGTGTGTGTGTATAGTCAAAAAATGTTTTTCCTATGAAAACTAGGTACTAACTATAACTACCTACTGGTTCTGGTTGTCATGGAAAGCTTGGGGGTGATCCGTACAGTGGGGACTGAGAAATAGGCACGCAAAAAAAGGGTGCTTTTTTAATGTTAATTCCCATAGGAATGTGTTGTCGAACCTACAGCTCGAACCGTGGATGGAATTACACCAAATTTAGCAGAAAGGTAGATTGTGTTACGCAGATTGTGCTTTCTGGTAATTGGTGCAAATCTGTCTAGTAGTGTTTGAGAAATATAAGCCAAAAATTATAGATATATCTCTGTCAGTGGATTTTTCTTGACAGTTTTGCGTTGATTCATGAATGTGCGCGCCAACAGGAATGATCTGATTGGCTGGACGCAACATGAACAGAATGTTGTGGCCGTCATTTTTATCATCCAGGAACCATTCCCGGGGCAGAAGATTTGTGTGAAGGCCCGCATAAGGGGTCAGGGTGGAAATACTCCGACCCCATGTTTGAGAAATGGGTGTGTTAATGACACAATTTATGTGTCCAAAAATGATTGTTTTAATCAAGCGCGATATTTGCGACGATGCTACAACTGCCAGCACGGCCACCGTGTACCTTTGCGGGGACATCGCGACTATCATGATGACATTGCAAATAATGTTGAAATATATTTTAAAATATATATATATTTGTACACACTCACCGGTCACTGTAACACACTCATATATACACTCACAAACTCACTCAGACACTTATACATTCGGTTACATACCCATTCAGATACTCATGCATACACTCACATACTGTAGGAAAGTAGGATTTGCTTCTTATGGTTACCCACACTTTTTGCTGGATGTAATACTGTTTTTTACTAGTCTAAATGGGATCTTGCTAATAAGGACCCGAGTCTATATGCTTTCACCTTAAGCTATGTACGTAGGTACACTCCAGATCAAATACTGAGGTACCCTTGTCAGTCCATAGTATATGGTACTCATGTACCCAGGGCATAGGTACCCCAGAGGCCCTCCCATGGTCTGAAGCATGTATTATGAGCCGCGCCATGCCGGGCCATGAGAGGCCATGCAAAATGGTACAACAGGCCTGCCATTACAGCCTGTTCATGATGATGCATGCACCACTTACTTTAGATATAGGTTCACTATATCTAAGGGGCACTGCACTTAAAACCTATAGGTCGCCCCTATAGCAGGCCTTAACAATCCTAAAGGCAGGGTACTTGGTTGTAAGTGAGAGGCTGCCCTAGCACAAGCTGGACACCCTGGCAGCCTACAGAATCCATTCTCCCAGGCTGTCAGTTATACAGCCATACATGACCTATAGAGGGGTATTATGCGACCACGTACTAACTAACTCTAAAGTGGCTGAATCAAACCCTATCATGTTTGGTATCAAACATGTTGCAATCATACCCCCACACCATACCCCCCACACTGGTAATCGGTATAGGAGGTATGATTCCACCCCTCAGAAGGGAGCTTTGTGGGGTCCCTGATGTTCCCGGTACCAGCCTTCTAGTCCCAGACAGCACAAAATGTTTGCTGTCGACCAAGCCAAGCTTGAGCAGGGGAAGGCAGAACACTAGGCATCCTGTAACAGGGAGGTGTGACCACCTTCCAGACAGGATGTAGTGTATTAGGTTGGGGTGGGTGCGCTTGCCAGCGACTGAAAGTCTGTGTTAGGGGCACATTTGGTGTCCCTGTGCATTGTCCAGTTCAATCCAGTCCTGGTAGCCATTGGCTCCCGCTCTGGCACGAAACTGGAAATGGGAGTAACCTCCCCACTGTCCAGACCCTTCACTGGGAAGGTTCCCTGAATCTTTCTAACCCCCTTGCATGGGTACTTAAGGGCTTACCTGGCTGGAGGACCTTAGATTCGACGTGGACAAGATTCTGAACCAGAAACCACTGAACTTCAACTGTCTGGAGCATCTAAGACACCCAAAGATATCTCTCTTGGGGTGAAGGAGGCAGTCCCCTGCATCCACAGGCACCACATTATGACTGGCTGGTCTGCTGACAGACTCTGAAGTCTCCAGAAACACAGGAGGTGGGTTTCAATGTCCATCGAAGTCCCAGCTGTCCTCTCACCAAGTTTGAGGTCAGAATCCCTCGTGGAGGCTGCAATACCCTTACCCCTGTGCACTGCATTTATTTGCAAGTGTATATGCTTGTTGGCATTTCCAGAACAAGTGCATTGGACTCTGAGTAGCCCCAACCTCTGACACCATTTTCAAATAAAGAACTTTGACCTCTTTGCACTAAGTGCTCCGTGGGCTGTTGTTTGAAATCACTTGAGGTCCTCTCACAACTACTGTGTCTCGGCCTTTGGGTCCAAAAGAGGGTCAACTTTGCTTTTCTAGGGCTTCCCTGGTTGCCCCAGGCTCGCCCTGACTTCCCCTGTGTTTTTGAGTCTCCTGGACCTTCCTGGTCCAACCCGTAACCTTTCTTGACCTTCTGGCTGGGTTGCCGTTGCCAAGGCTTGTTGATGCTCCCGCCAGACACAGGCCCCCTCAGCACACGACACTCTTCTTGGGACAGCTCGCATCCAGCTCTTGGTCATCCTCAACATCTTCTGGTACCTGCAGCTGCAGAGTCAAGGACTCCATCAACCAACCTGAAGCACCCGACATCAGTGGGCATTAGTCTACTGAGCCCCTGGTCACTCTGAAGTGGCCCAGACTCTGTACCCTCTGCTTTCAGGTACCATTCGACAAGAATCCACCTTTGGGTTCCAACTGACACTTTTCTTCCTTCAAGCAGCGGGTCTTCTTCGAAGTCCTCCATTGAGTTTGGACGGCGGTTTCTGACTCCACTTCAGACCTATGAACACAGCTTGCCTGGGATAAGTAACTTGGGTACTTCGATATCCACCGGTGGGGTGGCTCTCCAACTCCCCAACTTCCATGGGGTTTCTTCCAAGTCCACTGGGAAGGGTCCTTAAACTCTAAAACTTCAACTGTGACTTTCCCATAGAATTGTACGGAGCCCGAGGTCTTGTTCCCACTTAGCACCAGTCCTCTGTGGGGTCCCTTGTTATTCACCTTGAGTGGTTCCTTGGGGTCCCAGCGATTCTACGACCTATAGACACTGTCTTGGCTCGAGTCATGGTTCTTATACTATTATTTTAGCATATGGTTTGGTCCCCCCTGGGGCCCACTGTATACTCGTGCTATTAACTATTGTTTCTGTGCTACAGTTTTGTGTGCTTTGTGAGTATCTTTCTGTAGAAGATACTGTGTTGTATTAGAGAGTTCTATATTAATAAATACATATTGTTATATTTATTGTGTGGGTCTCCTTTCAGTTAATAAATACTATAAGATTGCATTCTGGTAAAACAAGCTGCTTAACACTCCTTCAAGACTAAGCCTGGAGGCTGCTCTCCAAAGCTACCACTTGGATAGCTTTCTAAAAGTTGTCCTTGAGACCTCTAAATCATCATAAGTGTTGTCTGGACCAGTGCAGGGTGCCCACTTTAATTAGTGGACAGCATATACCAGGCCAGCCTCTCACACATACCCATTCAGGTATTCATGCACCCACTTACAGATTCACTCAAAGAGTGATGAACCGATGTACAGACCTAATCAGAGACTCATGTACCTACTTAGAGACCCACTCATAGATTAATGCATACAGTCTCATACCCACTTAGTGTCTCTTACACCCACTCACAGACACACCTTGGCAGTCAGGTACCCATTCAAAGATCCACTCAGATACTCATGCACCCACTTAAAGACTCACTCAGATAGTCATGCATCCATGAACAGACCCACTCAGAGACAAATGCACTCACTTACAGACCCACTCACACACTCATGTATGTTCTCTCAGATCCACTGAGACACTCATACAACCACTTACAGATCTACTCACACAGGCATACACCTACTCACACACCCATACAGTCACTCCCACACTCAGTAACTGCCCCTCTCAGAGACTTAGGCACCTAGTCATACACTCAGAGACTCACACATTGACTCATGGACTTACTCAGATATACATGCACCCATTCACTCACCCAGTCAAGGCTCATGCATCCAGTCACAGACCCACCCAGACACTCACCCAGACACTCACCCTCCCAGTGAGAGACCCACTCACTGATGCATGCACCAATTCACTCATTAACTCAGAGACGTATGCTCTCATTCACAGACCCCTTGAGACATTCATACACCCTCTCACGGATCCACTTAGACACTCACACAGTCACTCATATACCCACTCAGAGACGTATGCACCCAGTTAGTTGTATACCCAGAGACTCATGTACCTACGCACAGTCACACTCACTGACCCACACACCCACTGACAGAAGCACTCAGACACTCACACTACCAGTCATAGATCACAGAGAAACTCATGCACTCACAGATCTACTCAGACACTCATGCACCCACTCACTCACCCATTCAGACACCCACTTAGACATTCATGTATCCACTAAAAGATCCACTCAGAAAGTCATATACTTACTTACAAATGCAACAAGACACTCATATACTTACTCACAGATTGAGAGACTTACGCAACCAATCACAGACCCATTGTGACACTGATGCACCCAGTCATTGATGTACTGAGGCAGTCACACATTATAGAAGTATTGATAGACTGATGCCTCATTTCACAGATCCCCTCAAATACTTATACAGTAAATGAGAGACGTAGTGATACAGTGAGGCATGCAGTCATAGATTACACTAAAAAAGTTATGCACCATGTTATATAGATATTAAGGGAGCTGTACATGCTTTATACAGTTGTTTCGGTAGTATTGCGTTTAGTCTGTTGATTATAATTCATTTTGCAGTTATACATTTTGAGTGTGGTGGTGACTATTGAATGTCTGTATTTGTTTCTCATTTTGCAACGTATTGGCTGCGATCGAGGCTGCAGATATCATTACGACACCTGGCGTCACAGTCAAAACAGAAAATCGGTTTAAATGGTTGTTTTTATAAAAACTCATACAAAAACATGACTAAATAGTGCAGTAATAAACCCCTAGTGTTCAAAATACTGTGTACATATGTGTTTTGCACCCCCTAAAAAAGGCGTGATCGGCGCAGTTACCGGCGTTATCACAACTCTCGGTGTAATTGCAAAAATGGGAAGTAAGGTTCAGACACAGTTTTTAGGTCTCACCTGGCAAAAGCAGCGCATGCGCTGCTCTCATCAGAGAGAACCATTTGGAATCGATTCTCCCCGTGGGCTCATGCACACGCCTGCATGGACAAAGATGGCTGCTTTCATTATCGGTCCAAAGCAGACAGCTTGCGCGTGTCTGTGGGACAGTGGACAGTCTGCCACCATCTTGTTAGACACGCCAGCTTCCTTCAGCTCTGGCTGTGTTATTAGATTGTACACGCGCACACGCGCATCGCAGCACGGACCCAGAGTTGAAGGAAGCCGGCGCACAACATGCCACATGCGATCACGTTCAAGCTTGGTGTGCGGAACTTTGTATCAGTGGCAGGGTTTGCATCAATCACGTGACACTGCCGTCAAGGTAACTCCTCCGGGAATGGTGTCTGCCCGAGCAGAGAAGTGAAATGGGTGTGGTGTTGTGTGTGTGTGTGCGTTGTTGGTGGGAGGGGGGGATACAGATATCAGAAACGAAGAGACTGCCACACAACTTAACCATGTGTCACAGCTAGTAAATGCCCCGTATTCCGGCACCTTCAGGCAGTCCCAGCGCTTCGTCTGCAAGGCTTTGCAGTTCTGCACTGATTTAGTATCCGGTTTGAAAACTGGACACCGCATGCACGACAGGATGATTTGTAGTTAGTTCCATACAGTCTATAAATGCTGTCACAACATCAGACGGAAAGCTGACTCAGGCAGCTGGAAGCCTGATTCACGCGCCACAAAAGCGAGAAGTGCCTTCCCACACCGCCGTGTGACCCTAACCTGTCCACCACTTTTCATCACAGTCACTTGGTTTAGGCCTCACCTAGGGACCTGGAGGCGCGGCAGGGATAGCTTTTACTTATTTATTTTTTAATTTATTTTAAAAGTTTTATATAGCGCTGGCTAGACCCAGAGGTATCAGAGCGCTTTACATGAGTATCAGATCATAGTTACAGGTTACATTGTTACAAAGGTTACACAGTTATTAGAGCATAGCAACATAGTTACTTGTAAGGTTGAGATAAACAATAAGCACAAATACGTAAGAGGAAAAGCAGGCAAGGGGAGAGATTCAGGGGAGGGGGGTAGGAGCAGGGGAAGTAGACAGAAAATGAAGGCGGGAAAGAGGAGGGGAGGGTGAGAGACACCGCATGGAAAGAGGAGGGGAAGGGCGACGGGGACACATACCGGTAGACGAGTCAAAGTAACGTCCAAAGTCCAGTAATCTGTGATCCCAGGGGAATTGGTATCACTTCCCTATCTCTGTTGCGAGAGGCTCCCTTTACGCAGTGGACTCTCTCAGAGGGGTCTCTGAGACTCCAAGGCCTACATACTGGAACCTTCCCCAAAAAGGGGAGAGGGAGTGCTTTGACAAGGGGTGCCATACCATACCTCAGCTGTGAATGGCTCCCTTGGCGCAGTGGACTCTCTCAGCAGGTTTGTTGAGACTCCAGAGTATAAATATTGGATCTTTCCCTAACAAGGGGAGAAGGAGTGCTTAGTCAAAGGGCACAAAGGACAGGGGGCTAGACAGAGTAGCAGGCAAGGGGAGAGATTCAGGGGAGAGGGTATAAGAGCTAGGGAAGTAGACAAAGAGAGAAAGAGTACTAAATAGGAATATATTTAATTAATGGGTTATGATATAGCGCTGGCTAGACCCGAAGGAATAAGAGCACTTTACATGAGGAACAGTAATGTTGCAATTTACATCACTTAAAAGTTACAAAAGTATCAATAAAAGAATTTAAAGAACATAGGGGACAAGGTGAATGGAGCAAGGAAGGGTAAGGGGAGAGGGTAAAGGGGTAGGAGGGAGATAGAACATAGAGACGAGGGGAAAATCGTCCCACGGTCCGGCTGGGTAGGTGACGGCAGGGGGGGGGGAGACCACAACCCATCTCCTTTTAAGCTATCTGGTAGCTCCACCAGGCATCAGCTAAATCGCTTGGTCTCCACAGTCTGGGGTAAATTCTGCAGGTTCCAAGTCCTGATATGTAAGCAGGTTAGGGGATAGGTTCAAGGTCTGGTCAATGTCCAATTGTTGTCCCAGGGAGGTAAAACAACTTGGAGGGGACCACTATGGCAGCCATCTTGGGGTCAGGCAGGGAACTGTACTGTACCCTGGTACACTGGTGGCCATCCTAAGGACATGCAACTGGCAGTTAGAGTCAGTATCAAAGACAGCAGCCGCCAGAGAATAAAAGTCCCAGCCCTAGAAGGGACACATGGAAAGGGGTGCCCAGCCTACCATAGCTCAATGCGCACCGGGGCCTGCGAGCTCATTATCCCCCTCATCACTCTCCCCACTGGTCCACACCAACACTGCAAGAAACTGCGGGGGAGGGAGAGAAATAGACCGCCAGCTGTATCACCGGGCCCCATATAGGTATTGCAGACAGCAGTTCAGTCCATGAGCCCAGGCTCCTAGCCTCTCTGTCCCACCGTTGCAGGTCCGAGAGAATTTCCTTTCGGGCCACCTGTTTTCGGTTGGGCTGGCTTGCACAATTGCCACTGCAGCTACTGCTTCCCACAGTAAGGGGAGAAACATAGGGGGCCCGCTCCTAACCCCAGAAAGTCTTACCAGGCTGTCATGCTCATTTAATGTCTAGGCTGGAAGTGGTACTCGAAGGTAGTATACCACTTGTCTTCCTAGCTAGGGGGGGGGGGAATTTGGCCCCAGTGGCACTCCGGTTGCCTCAGTTCTGAGCCTGGAACACCCAGCGTTCCTCACTCTGTCAGTGCCGCTCACCACTGCCCAGGCTCTTTGTAGGCTCTGCAGATCCCGGCACTCCATTCCAGCGAAGCGCCATCTTGAGGCGTGGCCCACCGATGTCGCAGCAAGAACGGCCTCGCTCACAGCTACTCCGGGGGGCTGCAGTCTGCCCCCGGTATCACGTTGAGTGTCTTAAGGCCGAAACCGGAACATCCAATGGCCTTCACACGGTCTCCCCGCAGGCGTAGGACATCGCAGCTTTCAGCTCCAGCGAGGCGCCATCTTGCGTTGCGGCTCGCCCGCTTCGGTTCGAGAACGGCTTTGTTCACAGCTGGAAACCGCAGCTCTTAGGTTGTTCAGAAAGCCACGGCCTCTGTACAGATTCCGATCACTACTGCTGTGTTTTTTTGGCGTCGGAGATCATGATAAATGGGGGATCCAATATAGTAACCAACACCTCTGTGTTGCACCACACCCTCAGAAACAGCTTCGAGACCCTTCCAGCAAGGGCAAACACCACACCTTGACCAGTTATAATCCTTAGCGCTCAGATCCCCACCCGACCCCTTTAAAAAAATGGGATACCACTTGTGGACACACTAACCCTCTTACCCCCTCCCATGAACTTGCTGTGACCCCACCTGCCCCAAGACACTACGATTAAACAAGCGTTGAAAATGCAATAGTTCTCACCTTTGATTAAGTTAAAGCCATTTGCTTTGCTATACAATACCATTAGTAAAGCATATGGCTTTAACTTAATCAAAGGCGAGACCTATTGCATTTTCAATGCTTGTTTTAAAACTTGCTACAAATATATGTGTAGAAATCTGTTTTTAATGCAGTTATGTGGCTAGTCATGTGTGTATTGTAATAGTTAGAATGGATCTTTTAAGTGAAATTTTTTTATGTGATGGTGGTTGTTAAATGTCTGCATTTATTTTGCTATTTTGCGACGTGATCGCAGTCATCGCAACGGCATTGCAGATAAAAAAAATTCTAAACTTTTTTTAACAAGAAAACAAGCAAAATGATGGCCTCTTTGGTGGCTCTGGTATAAATAATGCCTTTAAGTGTACTTTTCAGTATGTGAAATTCATTTGCTTATCGCAGATTCTCCACAGTAAATGCAACAATGTTGTGCCGACTCAAAGAATTCTTACAAATAAAACCAGTTATTAATGTACTTTCTGATAAACACATAACAAATCAGTGGTATATAATATAAATATAATATACCATATACAATTCTAGAAAAAAAATACAAAAATCTTAGAGGCGTGTTTTAAAAAAATGGACTTTGCAATTAATTATAAAAGCCTTAGAAATTAACTGAAAAACCAAAGGTTACTGGGACGTTATAGTTAGGAATTAGCATTTAAAAAACCATGGCAATTCACTGAAAAAAATAAAGATGAAAGGGACGTTATACTTAGGAAATATAATTTGTTTTTTAATGTAAAATTTCACTGAAAAAGCCATCGGTTACAGGGACATTATAGTTAGGCTGACATTTTACTCGTACAAAACCAGAGAAATTCAGTAGGTATAGTTAGCTGAGCTAACTATAACTCATGCCCCGCAATGCACTGCTTACAACCTCACATATTATATCACTTGTGACATGGTCAGTGACATCACTGAAGACATCTCAAATGACATCATCCACAGAATCTCTGATGTACCCGCTCACACCCCAATATAACCTTTCATACATCCACTCCAACTTCCACACTACCATTCTCAAAACCATTGAAAAGCCCATACCATACTTACACACTCACTCACTGATTCATAGGTCTACACACACACATCCACTCTGTCACCAATACAGCCACTCATACACCAACTCACTCACTAAGACATCCACTGATATATCCACTCATACACCCATACAGCCAACCGCATACTGTCCGTCACCCATAGAGCTACTCACACACCTACTCAGTCACCCATAGAGTCAATCACACAGCCACTTACCTATACAATTATACACACACCCACTCACTTATTTATACAGATACTAACACATACTCACTCACCTATACTGTCAGTGACACAAACACACACTCACCCATACATCCACTCTCACACTCACACATGCAGTCACTCATATACTCCAACACTCACCTATACTGCCTTTCACATGTGCAGTTACTCACCCATATACCACAGACACATCCATTCACTCACTGACACAGCCATTCACACAATCCGTCATCCAAACAGCCCCTCACAGACACACTCGGAAACCCATACAGCCACTGTCTCACCCACTCACTCATCCATGCAGGCAGTCACACACCCCCTCACCCACCTACACAGACATCCATACACCCATAAAGGTCTACTTCTAGCATAATTTTGAAGAATTTCCTACAACGTCGTCATTTGTTATTCCAGCCATTTTCTTTGTTACGTTTTCCATTGATGCCCTGACGAAGTTCCCACGGCACGTAGGGAACGAAACGCGTTGGTTGTGCCTTTGCTTTGTGAAAATAACTATTTAAACCGAATAAAGAAGAACTAACCATCCAAAAATCTTTTCTGGCTTACTGACTTTGAATCGAGTGCACCTTCCGCTTCTGGTTTTGTCTATAATTTGAATTTGCACCCTTAAAACAGCGGGTGCTTGGAAGCTGTCGCACCACTAAATATTGAGAACTTTTGGAACCATTGTGCTTGACCTTGGTCTGCTGTTTTGTGTGTTTTTTGGATTTGTTATAACATCACTGTAACCTTTATTTTTTTCAGTGAATTTGTAAGTTTTTTTTTATTCTATTTTCTAACTAAAACGTCACCATAACCTTTGTTTTTTTCAGAGAATTTCTATGTTTTTTAATGTTGTTTCCTAACTATAAAGCCCCTGTAACCTTCAGTTTTTTTAATGAATTTCTAAGGGTTTTTTAATTTTTCTTCCTAACAGTAACTTGTAACCTTTGAGAGTGAGTGTCTTAGTTGGTCTATGAGTGGGTGTGGGAGTGTCTGAGTGGGTCTGTCTGTTGGCATATGAGTGGCTGAGAGAGTCTGGGAGTGGCTGTATAAGTGGATGTGTCAGTGGGAGGGTATGTGTCTGAGTGGGTCTGTGAGGAGGTGATGGAGTGTTGGAGTGGGTGTCTGAGTGGGTGCATGAGTTTGTGAGTCAGTCTGTAACTGGGTGGCTGAGTGGGTTTGTGAGTGCCTCCATGAGTGTGTGAGTCAGTCTGTGAGTGGGTACATGAGTCCCTGTGTACATCTGTAAGTAGGTGTGTTCGATACAGCCAAAGCTGTCATTCCTCGATCTCAGTTTACAAGCCTTTGTTTGTCCATAGGAATCTTGCCAAGAATACGTTCGTGGCGTTTCATATCAGAACATGCCGGTACAGTACGTCCATGCACCAGGACGTGGCAAGCGATTGTAACCACTCCAGTCAGGTTTGCACCAGTGTGTAACTGACCCGGTGCTGGTGGAGGGAGCTCGTCGGCACTCCTTCACGTCACGCAGCAGAGATGGATAAGGGGCACACGTCACCATCACACAGCGTTGCGAGCTCGGCCAGGGCTCAGATGACCTTAGGGGGCGAGTTATGGGTCACATTTGAGCAGCCTATCCAGGGGGTCGATGAACGAGAAGCAAATATCCCTGTGTAGGAGAGGAGAAAGGTGTAATTTTGTTGCTTGCTGCCTTTTTCACTTCAGCCTTCCTGTGTTTGGAATTCTCGCTGGTGTTTCCTGTTTTAAGAACCGGCCAAGACGTAAACACGTATTGCGGGCAGTTACCAACAACTTTCCTTTCCCCTTCGCCATATCCTTTAGCTATCCCACCAACTCTTAACCTTTACTCGCATTGCCCCTCTATGCGTGTCCCTTCCCTCTCCTTGGTCCTCTGACCCATTGCCAAGCATGACCCAAGCTGATCTCCAGATGGTGATCCCCCTTCCCCTTTCCCCTCACTCTCCGCACTACTAGCCCCTATCCCCCCCTTGGCCCGTGCCCTTCACCCACCCATTGCACCCTCTGCGTTAAAGGACTGTAACTCGCCCCACCTCTGGACTAGCATACATCTATTGAAACAACCCTTTCAGGGATTCTCGGATATCCTCGCCTGTCCAGCGGATAAATGACCTGAGCCAGTGCACTTCCATCTTTTGTACCCTGAGCATGCCGCTGTCTTGTGTATACACCCTCCAGTGTAACCTGAGCGAGCCATGTCACAGTGTATGTCTAACCTATACTTCCTGGGTCTGAGTATGATTATTTATTTTTAAGCTAAGTTGTCCTGATCTTGCATGCGTGCAGTGTGCACTCTATTCTCCTGCGTATTGTGATCAAGTTTGTCTTGTGCATGCATCTTCCTGTTGTGTATAAGTTGCATGGAAAAGTATTAAAAGCAAATGGCACATTGTCTGCTCGGTTAGTTCTTCTGTCTCCATAACCCCAGCTTTATTTCCCTGATCAAGTATATTTCCTGCTTCTTCACTTGCTTTCAAATATTGCATAGTCATTTTAGCACGCAAACCCGGGCATGGGACTAACAAGTTGGAAAGAAAAGTATGGTCAAATGTTACAGATCGGACTAAATACATGCCCCTGGTCTCCCTCTCTCATTCCTTTTTAGCCCCCCTCTTTCCAGGTCTCTCGCCCTCCCTCCGTGGGATAATTCTCGTCTCCCCGCCCCCACACTGCACGGAGTTGATCACATCTGCAGCCCCTAGCTCGCTCACACATGACAACACCCCAGTAATCCTCATTAGAGCTCCGGAGGACGCGAAACAGACCGGGCGGGAAAACTAACAGTGCAGAGGACTGCGGAGGAGGAATGCGGGGTATCCCAAGGGATTCCGGGATTCAGTGTCATCACTGCATGGGATACAGAGCATTCCAAGGGATGCCTGTTCTTTCGTCCCATTGCACAGGATACACAGCGTCTCGAGGCAGGTCAATCCTTTCGTCTCGCTGCACCACTGCATGGGATACAGAGTCTTTCAAAGCATGTCTATCCTTGAGTCTCACTGCACGAGTGGACAGAATCACTGCATCACTAAAAACATACAAAAACGTCTGTTCTTGCGTCTCACTGTGTAGCAGGGTTTCTGTTCTCCCACAGAACTGTGCACAGAGGATTGGAACCTCGGCGAATTAGGGTGACCCAAAACTCACCTCAGTAACCAACAAACCCCTTACCGAGCTAGCTACAGTGTCTCATTGGTCATAACAAACTCCCAATGTTTAGACAAACCAGAACATGAACTTACAATACCTCAGGTTACGTGGAACACATGAGCACTCTTTATTTATACAAGCATTTCAAACCAGAACGTGGAGTAAATGAGGACACGTGCACATTTGAAATATTTATTTACTAATGCCGTTTTCTCAGACGCAGTATCTTAGATAATACAAGGAAACATATTATCAGAAGCAAAGTTATCAGCATAGTTACTAGTCCATAGAAAGCGAATGGTGACAGCATGTTAACATGCTGTAATGAATAAGGGTTAACAACACTTATTTCTCACCCTCCCTAACTCATATATTATATTAATAGCTAAGAAGGTCTCTTTGGGTTTTAGCAGGGCGGGCCCATACCTCAAGATCCTAGAATGAAGAGATCACATCAGCATACACCAGCTCTCTCTGCATGCGAACAGCATCAAGTGTGTGTGTGTGCTTTAAGCAAAGTAATATAAAACCCGCATAAAGCCCAAAGTTGGCAGAAGCTGCACTTATGTTATGTCTATGAAGGCGCGAAGATCAGACCTCATAACAATTCAGTATCGTGTTATTCCTGAAGCTTCAGCACTCTCTGTACAGACATAGTTTATTAAGCAAAGCTGATATCAGAGTAATAACATATTATTCTCCTGTAAACCACAGCGAACTACTAGGTTGAAAGCTAAATCAACAATTAAGTGTCGTGTGCAGAAGCAGCAAAAGGAAAAATGGCGTTTAAACATTTAATGAGTCTATGCTAACTTAACACATTATAAAGATATATAGGAGCTATATGACAACTGCACGGGATACAGAGCATTTCAAGGCAGGGGTACCTTTGCATCTCACTACGCAGGATACGGAGCCTCTCGGGGCATGTCCATCCTCGAGTTTCATTGCACGGACCACACAGCCTCAGAACATCACTGCTCACGGGTATTTTGCACCTTCTCGCCTGCTATGGCTGGGCCACTCACTACCTGGGTATTCTGAGTTTCTGGAAACGGGATTCCACGCCTCTACGGTGTGGATAATTAAAGCTGCTCCTTTGACCCTGTCAGGCCTCAGAAAATCCAGTTCGCATACAGAAGCACTGGACATTGTGCTCTTCTGTATAAGATCTACTACGCAGCACCTGGAGGCAGCACCTTTTACCACAACCTCCACCTCCATTGAACAGGTGGCGTGCAATTTCACCCATGAGCGAGCTCTCGAGAAGTGGAGCAAATATTTCTGAGGCATGCTGGTTGGACAGGGTGACATATCACGATGCCAGAGCCCACCAGGCTTCCGGAAGCTCTGGGCCACGTAAGCCTCGCGGACCACGGCTAGCATTTGGTCATGTACATAAAAGAACATGTAGAACAAAAAGAAGTGGCCTGGTCAAAAATTACTGTAAGTGTGCCATGTTGAGTCTAGAACCATGAGTCCATTAATAACACTGAAGTGATAGCACAGGGCTAGAAAAAATTCCCATCAGCCCACCCATCTGGTGGAGTATCGTCACGTGGGAGATGTATCATAAATCCAAATCTTGATCAACGCACCTGGTAATGATGCAAAGATGGATTTCGTAGATATAGTCTTGGACCACAGTGCTTCACTGGTGATGCTAATGGAGTGAAGAGTGAAAGTGAAGATAAAATTGACTCAAAGGACCAAAAATCAATTTATTGGGTATGGTACTAGGGTCAAGCTTAAAAACAACGCCCAATAGTTTTAAATAATAACTATATCAAGGCGTGGTGTAATGATGTCGACATGTTTCAGCTAGATGGACAACTGGTCCTAGCTTTCTTCAGGACCTGGTGAATTATGCGACTGCAAACTACAGTAAGTAAATTACAATAATAGTGAATTTGTACACTTATAATGGATAAATCCTACCAGTTACTCTGAGCCCAGATGTATACTGGTGGTAATCCAGTGATGCGGTTTTTCCCAGCGTTCTGTGGGAAAATGCCTCACCTCACCTCCACTCCCTCTCGGATGTTGGTGTAGAGGTACCGACGGACAGAGCGGGGCCTGCTTATTCCCGAGTGGGTGCCGGGTGAGGTGAGGCATTTTCCCACAGAACGCTGGGAAAAACCGCATCACTGGATTACCACCAGTATACATCTGGGCTCAGAGTAACTGGTAGGATTTATCCATTATAAGTGTACAAATTCACTATTATTGTAATTTACTTACTGTAGTTTGCAGTCGCATAATTCACCAGGTCCTGAAGAAAGCTAGGACCAGTTGTCCATCTAGCTGAAACATGTCGACCTCATTACACCACGCCTTGATATAGTTATTATTTAAAACTATTGGGCGTTGTTTTTAAGCTTGACCCTAGTACCATACCCAATAAATTGATTTTTGGTCCTTTGAGTCAATTTTATCTTCACTTTCACTCTTCACTCGCACTGCACTCCATTAGCATCACCAGTGAAGCACTGTGGTCCAAGACTATATCTACGAAATCCATCTTTGCATCATTACCAGGTGCGTTGATCAAGATTTGGATTTATGATACATCTCCCACGTGACGATACTCCACCAGATGGGTGGGCTGATGGGAATTTTTTCTAGCCCTGTGCTATCACTTCAGTGTTATTAATGGACTCATGGTTCTAGACTCAACATGGCACACTTACAGTAATTTTTGACCAGGCCACTTCTTTTTGTTCTACTAGTTGTTGTAGGGGCCTAAGTTGCCTTGGTCGTTAAAAATGCCCTTCTGACCCTCCCCCATCTCATTTTTTCAGTTCCATAAAAGAACATGGCCAAAAAACAGCAAACAAAATATGAGCAAACATGAAATTGTACTAAAACCTAAAAAAAATACTTGCCGTGCCGAAAAACGCAATTTACTATTTCGAAAATATCGTCTTAGTATGTTTCCGGAAAAAAACACTGGCATTTGAATCTACATTATGTAATCTCGTACTCACTGATTTCTCATCTTTTCCCTTATATGTGTCTGACACTATTACTAATGGAGGCGAGCTAGTGCAACATATGAGGTGCAAAGGAGAGCTCCTGTAACAGTACAGAGGTGGTCTGGGGTAACGTTCCAAGCCCAGTGATGAGCTGATGTATCTTATCAAGTACAGAGTTCGTGCTACTTGTCAAGGTACAGAGATGTGCAACACACCAGCCACGGAGGTGATTTACTGTGCTACGTGTTAGCATACACAAGTGAACGTGTATTATCTATTGAGGAAGGGAGCTGAACCGATGCAACTTTCCAAAGCACCGAGGTGAGCTAGTATTATACAGCAATGTACACACATTACATATTCAAGAACAGTAATTGGGTGCTATTAATAAACAAGGTACACAGATGAGCTGGTAATAAATAATAAGACATAGAGAGGAGCCAATGATGAAATCAAGATATAAAAGTAATTGAACGAAGCATATCAAAGTATAGTGGTAAACTGGTGCTACATGGATATAGAAGTGAACTAATTATGCATATCAATGTACAGTGAGGACTGGTGCAAAACTGTGGCATAATAATTTAGCAAGATATGCTGGTGCAACATATCAAGGCATAGAGGGGAGCTTAGACTGCGTTTTGAAGAATGAAGATGAGCTGTCCTACGTATCAATGTACAGAGATGAACTGCGATTACATTTCAATAAATGAAGGTGAGCTGTCCTTCGTATCAATGTACAGAGATGGACTGGGATTACATATCAATAAATGAAGGTGAACTATGCTGTATATCAATGTGTGGAGGTGAACTGGTATTACCTATCAGTGAATGAAGGTGAGCTGTGATACATATCAATGTGTGGAGGTGAGATGAGATTATATATCAATGAATAACGGTGACATGCAACATATAGTATGACTCAATATCTGGGAGTCTGTCCCCCTGGCTGTGCTTGCTCTCCTGCCCCCTGGCTGTGCTTGCTCTCCTGTCCCCTGGCTGTGCTTGCTCCCCTGCCCCCTGGTGTGTGTGTGGCTGGGTGTGTGTGGCTCTGTGTGGATAGCTTTTTTTGTAGGTGGCTCTATGTGTGGGTGGCTCTGTCTGTGTGAGGGTGGCTCTGTGTAGGTGGCTCTATGTGGGTGGCTCTGTGTGGGTGGCTCTGTATGTGTGTGTGGGTGGCTTTGTGTGTGTGGCTCTGTGTGGGTGTAAATGCAATAGGTCATGCATTTGCGAGCGATTAAGCTATTGGCATTGTAAATGACAATGCCATTTATTTAACGATTAAGCTATTGGCATTGTAAATGACAATGCCATTTATTTATGTTTTTAAAAAAAAGTCATGAGCAATGCCAATAGCTCTACTTTTAATAATGCCGAGACCATTGCATTGTAAATGCTTGTTGTTAAATGGTGTAAATCCGTGCAGTAGTTTCTGAGAAAATCAAAAGTAAAATCATAGATATATCTATGGACGAAGTAAGGTACGCATATCCTCTGAGGATCATAAGCGTACCCGTATGAGCACGAGCTGCATGCTAATTGGCTGACAACTGTCTGTCAACACTCCAAACCAGGAAGTGTTGGCAGCCATCTTGTGTCTCTGTAGAACCGAGGCACAAGAAAACTGAAAAACAAGTGTGCAAAAGACGCAAAGGGGGCAGGGTAGGAACAGCCTGACCCCCTAGGCCTGCTCAGGGGGTCCCACAAGGACCCCCAAGGCCAAAAGAAACAATCTTTTTTTTTTTAAATAGCGGGATGCGGGTAGGATACACCTATTACGTAGATAAAAAAAAAAGCCTGCTTTTTTTTAAATTAGCCCCCGGGGGGCCAAATCCCGGGGGCATGGTATTTAATTATAATGGTGGGCCCAGAGGGCCCCCTCCAGCCCCGGCAACCGCCACCCCTGGGGCTTTTTTGTGACATATGTGGGGAGCTCACTGCCCCCCGCAGCCCCGGGGACTGGCACCCCCCGGGGCTTCTTTATTTTTTAATAATGGGGGCCCAGAGGGCCCCCCCAGCCTCGGGGATGGCACCCCAGAGGCTTTAACATTATGTATGCGGGGGGCTGACGGCCCCCCCCCCACAGCACCGGGGAGCGCTACCCCCGTGGCTTCTTTTTTTTTAAATAAAAAAACCTGTGTGGGGGGCTCAAGCCCCCCCACTAGCCCCGAGGACTGCCACCTCCCCTGGGCACTACATTATTAAATTGGGGACCCCCGGGCTTTTAAATGTTGCCAGTTTCTTCTTTTGCTAAGAACACTGAAGTACAGAGGTTCTGTATAAGAATACCTGCTGTGTGACTGACATGCTTTTTAATCTACAAATCAATTTGAAAGGTGAGTTGTTAACTTGTAAGGGGATGTATGTGGTGTATTTTGTTTTTAGCAAGATTAATGTGTTTACCCTTCTAAAGCGCAAGGAGCAGTTTAGTTGTGTAGAATCACATTCTGAGTTTGTCTGCATTTGGACAACCATTGTGATGAAAGCATTTGGTAAGTTAATGTGTTTGGTGTGTCAGCATTGTGTAGTAAAGTGCAGTATTAAAAAATGTAGAATGTGTGCAGTCAGTTTTCCAGTTCTAGAGTAGTTAATAGTGTTGCTTGTTTAGAATTAGACTTGTGTTTCAAAACTACAATTTTCCAGTCAGTATACATACACGACTGGAAAGTCTCTGGGGCAGATTTACAAGCCTCGTGCACCACTTTGTGCTGCCATTGCGTCACTTTTTTGATGCAATGTTGGCACAGATAATGCAACAAATTGCTTATGTATTTGCAAATTGAGTCAGGGTTGTGCACTGAAATGTAGTAGTTATATACATGGAATGTGTGCAGTCACTTTACTGTTTCTAGACTAGTAAATGTGTTTAGGTAAAATGCAAGGTCTAATATTTTTGTCTAGAATCACACTGTGCGTCTGTGTGCATTTAGGATTTATTCTGAGAGAAGCATTTTTGTATTTTTTGTGTTTGCAGACTCATAACTGCTTAAAAACCTATCCTTTTTTCAAGTTTTGATTGCATTAGAAACCAGTTATTGCTTTTGTATTTGCAAAATGACTCATGGTTGTACAGTAAAATGCAGTATTTATATTTCTGGAATGTGTGCAGTCATATTAGCCCTTCAAAGGTAATTAATAGTGTTGCTTGTCTAGAATCAGACTTGTGTTTCAAATCTACAATTCTCCAGTCAGTATACATACACTGCTGCATACACTCTGGGGCAGATTTACAAGCCCCTTGCGCCTCGTTGTTGTTTTATTGTGTCACTTTCTTTATGTAATGTTAGCGCCAATAATGCAGCAAATTGGTTATGTATTTACAAGTAGTAGTGTAACCAAATTCACACTTGGGTTTCAGGCCTACATTTCCGCAGTCAGTATCTATGCACTCCATTTATAAGAAATACTGTTATTTGTCTAGAATCATAGTGTGAGTCAGTGTCCGTTTGAGAAAATTGAGAGAGAATGATTTGGTTGGTTGATGTGTTTGCAGATATATAAGTACATGTACTGTTGCAGTGAGCCAGTCTTTAGGGCATGCTGTGCTTGAAACTCTTATGCACTGTGCAAGTAGTAGTGTAACCATCTTCCCATTTGTGTTTCAGGCCTACATTTCCCCAGTCAGTATCTATGCACCCCATTTATAAGAAATACTGCTATTTGTCTAGAATCACACTATGAGTCAGTGTCTATTTGGAAAATTGAGAGAGAATGATTTGGCTGGTTGATGTGTTAGCAGACATATAAATACATGTACTGTTGCAGTGAGCCAGGCTTTAGGGCTTGCAGTGTTTGAAACTCCTATGCACTATGCAAGTAGTAGTGTAACCATCTTCACACTTGTCTTTCATGCCTACATTTCCCAAGTCAGTATCTATACACTCCATTTATGAGAAATATTGTTATTTGTCTAGAATCACACTGTGAGTCAGTTTCCATTTCAGAAAATTGGGAGAGAATGATTTGGTTGGTTGCTGTGTTTGCAGACATATACGTACATGTACTGTTGCAGTGAGCCAGGCTTTAGGGCAGGCAGTGTTTGAAACACCTTCAATACCTTCAATTCCCTAGTCTGTATCCTTACACTTCCACCAAGCACTCTGTCACAGCTGTTGCACTATTGTAGTGACCCATTCAGCAGTTTGTGCTAATCCATTCACTGCACTAAAACTCAAGCAGTTATAAATTCAGTCAGGCACTGTCCTTGCAGAACTGTAATCATTCAGTCAGTACCCAAGTACCCATGCAGCAAAGTAGGCCTTAGGGCATGGACTGCTTCAAATCCCTATGCACTATGCATGCAGTATTGTATTTACCTGCACACTTGTCTTTCATACCTTCAGTTCCCCACTCTGTATCCTTCCACTTCCACCAAACACTCTGTCACTGCTGTTGCACTATTTTGTTGACCAATTCAGCAGCATGTGCTTATCCATTCACTGTGCGAGAGAGAGAGAGAGATAGAGAGAGAGAGAGAGAGAGAGAGAGAGAGAGAGGCAGAGAGAGAGAGAGAGAGAGAGAGAGAGGAGAGATAGAGAGAGAGAGAAAGATGTGTTTATGTCGGGTCTGGTGGCTCCGCGGACGAAGGCGTCCGCTGCAGGGGCCTGTGTTCAACCTCATGGTCACAGTTTTTTTTCGCTCTAGCCCCACTGACCCTGCCCCCACCGGTGTGGCCCTCGGCCGCAAACCACACTGTAAATTTGGCTCCAGAGAGAAAGTTTGTGAGTACCTATGATCTAGAGGATAGATTGAAAGCGGGTTAGGGTGAAAAATAGGGTAGTGCTTTGGATATGCTGAATTAGAAGAAAAGTAATAAATAAGTAAAAGTAATAAATATATGGATCCAAAAGTAAGACAGATAGAGATCCAGACGTACATGGAAGATATATATATGCATAAAGGAAGGTAGTATATGTAGATTAAAGATGCATTAAATAAACTCTGACTTTTAATTGTTGTTGTACTTTAAATTAGTTTTATTTATTTGTATATATATATATATATATATATATTTGTAGATCAATAGTGAAGCAATTGTAGATAAATAGTTATGATAAAAAATATTTACATAAACCTAATCATTATGCTAGTTATGTACAGTTTGGTACTGTAAATGACTTATTTACAATTTCAAAATCATGGTGTGCTACCTTGTTGCAAATTGAATACAAACTCCAGCATGTTGAATGATGCACCTCTGTGTCTGGTACCTCACCTTTTCAAATCTTTTCAGATTTGGTTGAGAAGGAAACATGGACGGTCTAGCTCCCCTTACACTTTTTTAAATAGTTATACTGTGTTCCATATCAAACGGAATAGTGTTCCTCCATATGTGCGATAATATAAACCACTGTCATCCATTTGTGTTTGGTTAATACTTTTTCAGGCAGTACCTCACTTTTATGCCACAAGCCCTACCAAAACACTAAATTTACACTGTATGAATTCTACCGTACTGGTAGAACTTTTGTATTTGTTAATCCCATTTGTGAAGGTAAAAAGCTGTTTATCTGGATTGAAGCTTAGCCCTTGAAAATGCATTGATTTGTACACCTACATTTAAACTAGGTATGCCACTAGATTTATGAATAGAGCCCAAAGTGGGCAAGTTAAACACTATACCACTTCTCCCTGTTCCAGCCTAGAATGCCTCCAGCAATGTTGGCTGCAAAGTCTTTATTTTCTTATTTTTTTACTAGGATCAGCAGTGACTGAAATCAGTTACTGTAAGAACAAAAAAATTGATATTTCATCTTCGGTACACTTCCACCCACTACCACAGGTCAAACTCCATTTCACCGTTCCCTAGCCATTAGCTCAGGGTTCATCTGTGAAGCTACTGCCCCGGATCCTCTTGATCTGTTGACTTGCGATGTGCAAAAACACACATTGCTTACAAAGCAAATAGGGAAGAATATTAAGTACCTCAGGTTTGTCTACCATAAATACAATAGACACCTAATAAAAAAATAATAAGTAATAAAAAAATGCAAATAGTTCCTGAAAAATTGGATAGTGCTGGGTTCCTGCAAAGGGGCGAGAGCGGTCAGAACAGAGCCCAGAGGTCTGAGAAAACAATCCTAGAGCCAATGGGGACAGCGCAGGTAGCTGGAGGGCTGTGTTTGGTTTGAGAAGGGACGAGGGTGTGAGGTGACTTCGGATCAGCTTTTTAATCAGTTCCCCTACACACAGCCAAGAGTTGTCATGTTGGAAATAATGGCATGTACAATCACCAGTCAGAGCAGATATGATCGTTTCATGTAATATATGCAATCAGAAATGTATTGACACAACAACGTATTTTTTTATATAAAATTTATATTTTGTATGTACAGAAGTATATACATAAGTCTCCATAAATTCTAAAATATAAATTAGGATGGCTATATACAATATGTACAATCAGTGGCACTACTCATATAAAGATCAAATGCAGGACTCCACATACTTGACTGCTTCCCAGACACTCGTGTGCATGCCTTGCTGGTAACACCAAAATGTATACATGACAAATTTACAAAGGAGCATTTATTGTATGTGCATTGTGGCTGACATGTGCGCCCGCAAGTTATGGGAGAACACTATTCTAGTCTTGCCAAGGGATGAAATCAGAAAGAACTGGCTTCCTCACTTGAACACCACCTCCCTCCAAGCAATGTTACATTTGGGAGTGTTTTGCCTGCTCTAAAGGAAAACTTTTATATCCTACAGATTGCGTCTTCGTGGTCTTTATCTGCAAGTTCTGCCCTCTTTAGGAATTAAATATCACTGCTTCGCATTGGAAGTTTTTACCTGCTATACATGAGCATATGCTTCATTCGCTGTCACTATCGACCCTCAAACTCATGCACATAAATGAATAAAATAATATGAATATGGAAACAAGACCCGTATTTGTCACGTTGTGTTCTTTTACAATTCTACATCCCGGCACCATCCGACACAAGAGCCTGTGAGTGCTATGACAACAGAAGAAAGACACTTTGGCTCTACTGGCCCATGATTTGAAACCTGGGATTAAACTTGGCTGCCAATGCAGGGACAGCTCTCCTTTACAGCCTGTTCTGAGCTGGATGCTTCCAGGTTGCTATGAAACTAGACACTCCTGCCCTCACTTACATGTCGGCAGAAAACACATCACAAATGTCAGACATCCACACGTGGGGTTAGGAGTGGTCTTTACTGCCCTCTTTTTGGAACCATCACATTTGTCCAGCTTTTGGAGTTATGGCACAGCTGAGTTTAGTTCAGGCATCTGTATGTTGTAGAAGAGTGGCAAGCAAAAGATGTCCCCTGTGCAACTCCTGTCAGAGTTGAGAGCTTTGATTCGCTGACCAATTCCACTGCCTCGTCCTCCTCTGCCTCCTCTTCATCCCAGTCTTCATCCTCAGAGTCAGATTCTTCATAAAAGTTGATGGTGGCTTGCACGGGGAAATTCTTCAACATCATCTCCCCATTATGGTACAAATAATCAAATGTCTTAGATTTGGGCCAGAAAAGTCTGTAAGATAAAGAAAGACTCGTTATGGACATGCAGCTTTTAGAACAAAATGCAATGATAGTGCCCACATCATGGCTGAGGAAATATAAACAGTGTACATGTTTGTATGCACTACAAATGATAAAGGAAGCATGCAGATTAATAAGGCTTTGCAGCAATGCACCCTTCAGAAAACAACGAGGTGACAGGTCGAACTCTTGAAGGGATTGCGATCATTTCGGTCTCCCAGGGTCAATAAAACGTCATTACGATGTCACTTTTTTCGAGCACGGTGAGACCATTCCGTTTTGCTGTGTAGCTGACATAGTCATTATAACAATGATGTACTGGACTCATAATACCAGGTACATCTCTGCTCCAGGAGAGGCTAACACTATAAAGCAGCTGATTTAGGGGCCCTCGCACTGTTCTTGGCGTAGACATGGAAGCACATGTACGTTTCCACAGCGCAATGGGTTATGGGTGGGGTGATATGGCAGCAGCCCATTACACGTGAAAGAGGCCTGTTCTCAAAATATCTGCCCATTCGACTGTATTAGCGTTAAAGTGTGCGTACTTTTCACGGGTGCACCTGTACATATCTGACTTGGAACTGTGTGACATGACCATAGATGACAGCAGAGCGAGACTATACTTCTCACGCGATATTGGCGCACAGACACTGGATACATACCTGACAGGGTGGTTGAAGAGCGGCAGCTCCTTGTTGTCTTGGGCACAGTCGCCGTCTGAGGGTCTGCTGTAGGGCTGCAAAACAGAGAGAAGCGGCCTATTAGCTATAGGAGAAAGGAACGCCATTCTTTCCATTCTGCAATGCACGGTTCATTATTTGACAAAACATTCTAACACACAGCAGGTCTGGTTAGAGAATACCCCTCAGTCTGATATTCCTGGTGCGTGCCAGCGCCACCCCATGAACATGTGCACGGAAGGGCTTTGCTAAATATCACAATGAGCTATTTTCGCCACAGGTGACATTCACACTCGCCCTCAGCCCGGCCCTGCCTGGCGCCGCTCGCCACAGGTGACATTCACACTCGCCCTCAGCCCGGCCCTGCCTGGCGCCGCTCGTCACAGGTGACATTCGCTCTCGCCCTCAGCCCAGCCCTGCCTGACGCCGCTCGCCACAGATGACAATCACACTCGCCCTCGGCCTCAGCCCCACCCTGCCCGACGCCGCTCGCCACATATGACATTCACACTCGCCCTCACCCCCTCAGTCTGCTCTACGTTGAGTGAGAGGAGCCGGTCTCGGCCTGGCGCCCATCCAGGCAGGGGACTGGCGCGTGGGTGTGATTCTGTCTCGTCGGCCAGTGATGGGAACCTCTCTCGTGCTCGACCGCCCTCTGCTGTGGCGTTCGGGAGATAAGCTGGTGTCACTTCTCACTTCACAACGTCACCTCCGCTGGTGTCACTGTGAACACCTACGAGAGGGTCACTTCTGCCGCCTCTGCTGAGCCTACAAGTGTGAACTCAACCATCTGTTTGCGATAGTTTGGATGTTGGCTCTTAACACCCACTGTTATCTCAGAAGTGAGCGGCCTATATCTATATGTGGTTTAGGAAACCCATCCATGAACGTTTCAGCGCGATTAATTTCTCTAGAAAGCCTTTATGTAGAATTGACCGCCTTTTGAAACATCGTAATACTATGCATCTATACTAGCGGGCAGACCCCACATATTGCAGTCACTATAAAGCCATGTTGTCATTTAAAGGGAACTAAACACAAGTTTACAATGAAAGGGCCATGCTCGTTAAGTGGACGCTTTCCGACAAAAAAGGTTAGCGTACTATGTCGAAGGCTGAATATACACACCAAGAGGAGAAGAAGGCCATTTAGAATTAGGGCTTTTATGACTATATCCACCTAGATGGGGTCCTGCCAACATCCAAAAAAGTGTCAACGTAATGGATAAAAGCAATGCTCGCTATTTAAAGTGCTTAGAAACGGATAGAACTGCGTTGTATGACATGCTAAATAAATGTCAATGTGTTGTTACACTTTTCTATGGATACTGGAGCTGCAGGCCCGGGTGCTAGATTGTTGAGGCGGCAAATGGCCATCCAGTCGAGGTCTAAACGTGTCTTCACTACTTGGCCAAATGGTGTGATCCTGGGCAAACACATCCCGTATCTTCCAGTTCGTCTTAGGTAAGCTGTGCTACTTGCTTGCGCTGTGCTGGATGGACACACCACCCCCTCCCCAATCTGAATACGTAAAACAGAGCCCCGTTGCATATCAATTCGAAAAGAGACAGTCGTATTACCCGCATTTCAATAGGATCTCCTTACACTTTAGGACAAAAGAGGCCCGGGAGACTGTGGGGGCTGCGGCACAATGACTGTGTTTACTGTAAGCACGCACCTGCTAATTGCACACATTGAACTCTGCATAGAAGCACCTCAAACGTTCATAACAACGCCCTTCCTGCACTGCTGCATAATGAATGTACACAATGGGTGCATTCCCGACCCATACTTAGATTGTGTCTGGGCACAACAGTAAAACACGCTGAAAGGAGCTATTCTACAGAACATCAAACTAACGGCCATGGGTTAGTAGAGCTGCCCCGCACAGCAGCGGGTTGTTGCCCGGGAAGCCGAGCCCTTCCCTGGAGACAGTCTATCATCAGAGGCCTCAGGCCCACGTCAATAAAGCGATGGCCGGCCTGGCGCCAGGCCGACGACGGAATAGGCTGCTCTGCTCCAGCGTCAGATATAAGGACTGGCATTGGCAGAGGGTTTTTTGGAATTAGAGGTCCTCTCCTTGTATATTTACGGTACAACGGAGACAAATGCACCCCCCCCCTTTATTTCCCCGCCCCATGTTCCCCGGGCGTCTTTCCCTTGGTGAGCATAATGAGGTCGAATGGTGCTTTGGCTCACGAGAAACTAGGATGCCCACCCAACATCAAGCGCCTAGAGATCATTCCATCGTTTATGGGGTCTAGAAGGGCAGTTACAACTCGCGAAAATAAATTACCCATATGAGAAAATGAAGGATATGTACGTCATGTGGATTATACCATCAAACCTCAGAATGCAAGCTCTCACTCCCAGAACACAGGGACCAGTTTCTGGTGTAGCATATATATATATATATATATATATATATATATATATATATATATATATATATATATATATATATATATATATATATATATATATATAATATTATATATATATATATATGTGTGTGTGTGTGTGTGTGTATATATATATATATACACACAGAAATATACATATATATATATATACAAACACACAAATATATGTGTATATATATCTGCCTTGAGCCACCAAGTCCGAGATACTGCTGCCTCAGACAGAGAGCATCCCTGGTTGTTCCCAGTACCGGACTCGAGACCCCTGCAGACCTCTGCGCGTTGCATCGTAGTGGACCGTAACCCTTGTAAATTGGCTGAACAATTGTCAATCAGATTACTTTCTACTCGTTCCTAACATGCTGTGTTCTCAGTGATTTGCAGGAGAGTCTCAAAAATGCAGCATATATTGAGGTCTAGGATCTTTCCATTCTCTGTGTTTCACACCTACCCAGCTAGTACAGTTACCACTAGCTGTGGTGGAATGACAGTGTTTATTGTAATTTTACTAAACGTGCCTGAGGAAGCCCACAGAATGCAAAGAATGAACAACGAGGCCGTGCGGGGTGTGGACACTTACGCATAATTGCTTTTTCCTCCTTTGGCTGGGGCTGTCAGAAGCTGTGATGAGCCAGGGTCTCCAGAAGAGGGCAGAGCTGCAAAGAAGCACAATTTGGGGTTAGCGAACCATATTTAACACGGAGCATCTCGACTTCTGTTTTTTTTCAGACTTCTATTGCGCGAACTCGACCCAGAGGTACTGGAACACTTTATGTGAGCACCAGTTACATTACACAAGGTCACATGCATTCACATCACAGGGAGATTAAATAATATGTTCAATTCACAAAATGAAATCCCAGAATATTGAAACTCAGCAAAGGTCTAGACTCCCCAGTGCCATAGTCTGCAGCTCTGGTAGTTAAACCACTTCCTTTCCTCCCACTTCAACCACACAAGAGGTAAGCATTCAATATTTTCTGGGGGTTGGTGGCTTCCTCGGAGAGGGTTACTTTGGACAAATGCAACAATGCTTGACGAGCAGTTGCAAAGGAGGTTGCCAGACAGTCACGACCCCACAGTAATGGGGTTGTATAGAACACCCGCTCAGCCAAATTTTTCCCATGACAGATCAGCTTTGAGAGGTCCGGCTTCAGGTCGCTTTCTTGGAGCGCAGGAACACGAGACAACCTCATTTTAAAATGAGCCCAAAACAATGACACCTTTTAAACCACTTACACTTTTCATAACTTTTGCCACCATCTCACACCTGGCTCCTAGCTGTCGGCCAGGCCGGCAAGTAGGTCCAATATTTCAAGCAAATTTACAGCCTCACCTCTGCCGCTTGGGCAGTTTTCAAAAGATAACTGCACCCCCACTACCCCCGAACTCTCCAGCTGGATCACAAGTTTGAACACTGCTGTAATGCAGACATTCCTAATCCGAAAAAAACACATTTAAGAACACGCGATCTCTGGACCTGCCTCGTGCGAGTGTGCTAACCATGCGAGTGGCATTCTGGTACTTATAGTTTCCACACAATACATACAGGAATGAAAGCGCTCGAAGGGAAATGAAAAAAAAAAAGGTCGAGCTTCTCCCACACGATAGTGATGAGAAAAGGCGTCGTCATAGGCAACACAACCAGAACAAGCTTATATTTACCTTACTCGGTGCTCCTGGGCTGGGCGGCTGTACACGGGGCATCGCTGCCCGGGTGTCCCCACTGGTGGCTTGGCGCAGATAAGCTCCATCTTTGGCGTAGGAAGAGTTTGGTGGGCAGGGGTGCGGAACCAGGACGGTGCAATACTCTGCAGCTAAAGCTCTCTCCCTCTCTCTGAATCTCTCGGCCGCTCCTTGCTCGCCTTTTATAACCATCTGGGAGCGAGGGCCATAAATTATCCCCTGCGGAGAGCGGGAGGGCCAAGGAGGGAGGGAATGTTTTCAGTCCCAGGATGCAAAATGGGTGTCCCAGTTGAGCAAACAGCGTCCCGGCAGGGGGGTGAGATTTCTGCAGCTCCAAGTGAAAAAGAAAACACAGGAGGGGAGAAGCGAGACACCATGCGTGAGAAAAGTCCCGAGGAGTGGGATGGGGGCGCATGAGGACAGGCAGGGGGTCCCTGCTAATGACAATTAATGATGGGCATTAGGCCGCGTTTGCTCGCAGTGATGGGAGCGGGGCAGCTGCAGCAGGGCAGACGCCGGGCACTGGACCAGGCCTGATGCACATGAGGGCAGTGCGGGGATGCAGGCCTCCTCCACGGAAGAACACGTGCGTCGTTAATGGAATCACAGATGCCAGGGTAACCCATGCACCCGGCAGCTTTAGCAAATGGAGTTCAACTCCCAGCAAATGTCCGAACTTCCAGCAAATGGCGGGTAATTATTGTAACGTAAGTTAAAGATGATCCACAAAGCGCAGTATGTTTGAAAGAGGACTTTATTCCTCAAGATGAAACCCCACGACGAGATACTTCCTGCCAGTACGGACACCGACTGCTCGATAACTGCGGTCTGGAATCTCCACTGTCCCTCCGTGCAGTGTGTGTGCTCGCTTAAATGACAACAATGCACCCATACCCTACCCACACGTGCACATAATGCACTGAAAACATGCACAACACACTAACAATGCACTTTATCACAACACCTCCCCCATGAAATAAAAACAAATTGAACAATGAGGATAAAACGCAACTTACGAAATTAGAACTCTAAAGAATGTTTTACAGAGTGCATCACGATAAAACCAATCAGCATAAACCCAGCATAATTACTCCAGAATAATTACACTTTACGTAACAATTACGAGAGTTCAAATCATCAACAGACCTCATACCCACAAGTTCCATGGAAAATTTACCTCTCTCAGAAAAATCTCCACCAACCTGCACCTGGTTATCGGCTTCAAGGGAGTGATCAGAACCTTTCCTCCTGCTCACGACGCTTACCTGCTCTGGCTTAAGCTTCACCAACTTCTACTTGTTCCACCAACCTTTTCTTATAACTCGTGCAACACCATTGTTGACTTTGTCCACACACACCGGCGCAGTGAACTTGGTCTCCCCTTCCCTAGCTCTGTCGGAATATTTAAGCATTTCCCAGTCACCTACCACCAGATCTAATTCCTAACATTGTCAGTAACAACCGTGCCCACATCTAATACTGATGTCAAGGCAGTCCGCATGCCTTCCTCAATGATTCTGTTACAATGCTCAATCAACCTATCAGAGAAAGACAAAAACGAAGCTAATTTCAGTTGATTAATGTCCATACTGGACAAAAAACTCCTTATGCGGTCAGCAGACACAAAGTGTGTGCGGCTGTCTGTAACCACACATTGGGGTATACCATTTGGATCAAAAATACATTTCGAGAATTTGATAACTCTCTCAGTTTCAATCGATTCTATGAATGAATGACACACCCACTTCGAGACCAAATCAACGGGAAGCACGGAGTATCTCATATTGACTGGTAAGATGGAGTAAGGTCCTGAAAAATGTAACCTTACACTCTCTGAGACAGGTGTCTGGTGTTGGTGGACCTGATACTTGTCAGGTAGCATTTCCCTAAGCTTTCTGCTTTTTCCTCTTACGTTTTGCTGGTTGTCATTTGGAGCCTTAAAGCTCTCGGTCCTTTCCCACTGTACTGCAGTGTGAAAGTGCATACACCCTTCTGACACATGTTAAGAAATGGGGCGGACTTGATGTTTGTAAACATAGGTCAGGCCTCTCATTGCGGCCTAGGTTTGCACTCACACTACAGGTATGGTTTCCCTACATGCCAGAGCAGCTTTTACAGGCCAGTGTGAGCACTCACACGCACTGCATGTTTAGACATGTGTCTGACCTGCAGCAGGTCTGTGAGAGCGCCATTGTGCACATACTCCAGCTAACCGCTAGCAAACACGGTCTATCCAGAGGAGGTCTTTCGCCTCCACTAGGATGGAAGGGGAAGTGCTGGTGTTAGCTGCCCAGGTAGGAAGGAAGATCCACAGGATTTTTCTACTGAGGAGGCTTTCTCTTTCTTTAAGTTAGCAAAGGGAAAGGGGTCGCTGGTATTTCAAGCTGAAATAATGGATTACAGTGGCGCAGCCTCACAATGTTTTCTATCAATGGATTCGCTAGGCCAAACCCATTCCAATGGTAATAGTTGACTTGGCGTATCTTGGTTGGAACTGCCATTTATGGAAAGTGGACATCCCTATGCATCAGACTCTTTGTGTGCCACAGTATTTTGTGTCGATCAACACCGGAGGCAAGGGGAGCACATCAGGGCATTCCCCAACAACAGCCATAATCAGTGCAATTGAAAGTCAACCTCTGTCATTAATGGACTGGGCAGAATATATGGGCAAAGAGATTGTGACACCTGGCCTCTGGGGCTAGATTGTGGCCCTCATAAAGATAGAGATCTGCATTCTGTGGCCTCATGGCAGACAGAATGGACATTTAGGGGACACATCCGTGGTTCAAAGGAATACCCTTTGAACCTTCCCCCAACTTCAAATGTCCATTGTGTAGTAAGTAAGTAGTTTATTACTATGCATAATTAATTAAAACTGTTGCATACACATAAAATTTACCAATTTAATATACGTAATTCAATGGATAAAAACACTGTTAAAAACCATTATTATGCATCATGTTAAAGTTAACATTTTGGTCCTAATGCTCTTCATCAGATCTAAAGTGCCTGTGCATCAATAAAAACTGAGCTAGCGAAAGCTTTGCCAAGTTAAGCAGCCATCATTATGCATCTTGTTGTAATTCACATTTTAGGGCTTACGCGCTTCATCAGATCTAAAGTGCCTACACGCCAGATAAGGTGGGCTAGCCCAAGCTTTGCCAAGTTAAGCAACAGTAACAGCCTGGCCAGGCTGTTTTTGTTTATCCAATGTCCACTTGCAGTATGTGTTTGAGTCTCTCTGCCACTGTGTCAAAAATGTTAGTAAATCTGCCGTTTTGCTGTATTTCGGCCGGATTGAAGCACAGTTTTACAGTCTGCCTGCTGTCCTGGTACCGTTATGCTTGAATATTGATCAAAGTAGGGTGTCTCTTTTATCCTTTAGGTTGGCCATTTAAGGACCGGACAGAGTAACCCCCTAATTTAGACCTGTTTTATGGTAATCCAGGCACTTTCATTTTCTCTTCTGCCGCCCCCATAAATTGTACAAACCGGCATGCCAGCTGTATGTCTCCTCCACCAAAGCAAGCCTTCACTGCTTGCCTGCAGGTTCTTATCCTCTTGGTGTTAAAGATAGATTTCAATAACAAGCGTCGTTCTAGATCCAGCCCGTGGCAAATGCATAGTAGATGCATGATACTCTCTTCAGCTTCTGCGCAGAGGCGGCACTCAGTTGTTTCTGTGGTTCGCCTCCATGGTGGTAGATGCGGGAGGACAGGAAGAATTCCCAATCGATACCTGAGGTATTTCTCTTTTAGCTTCCGGCTGAAGCCCGCATGCAGGTAGTCTTGAGGACCAGGTGTTGTGTAGCTCTGCAGCATGCACCAGCCGTGTGATCGTCTTCTGAGTGTTTCCTTATCTTCAAGTACTGATAGATTTTTAACTGTCTTGTTTACCAAAGTCTTAAAACTATTCTGCGTTCCCGTAGTAGCCCACAGTTCCTTCAGGCCTAGACGGTTTATCGATGTGGTCAGGTAATCCCTTGGGATACAAGCTCTGCTTGAGTTTGTCTCTTTCCATAGGTGGAAATTCAGGGAGCAGTTATCGGAGCTTCTGATCCTAAACCGTGTTGTGCTGTGAGCTATCGCGGAAGAGATACCTGGACTCCCTTCTACTGCCACGACGTGACGCCCGATTAATTACAGGTGCCAAGACTGCTGCACTGCAAAAGCGACCTTGCTAAGCGAACCCCTTCTACTAACTTCGGGTTCTCATAGTTAAACCCCTCAAATTCAAGTAGGACCCTCGGCAAAGTAGATGTGACCGAGCGCTACTTGTTCCCTTCAGTGGAAGACCCATGCTTTCACTAAGTAAACAATTCAAATTGAGTACAGCAACATCTACTGTATTGCCAACTAATCATCCTTGCCTTAAAGAGCACCGGCAAGTTTCAGGAGGCTCATCTGTCCTGATGATGATCTAGATTAATATAGATCGAAACGCCGTCGACCCACCCAAGGAATTTCACCCGTTCTATTTGTATATAATTGTTGTGTTTTTATCCTTGTTGTTGTTGTGTGACAGTTCGTTCACTTTGATCACTTATGTCACGTCCTGCACCGTACTATTCACTTGAGCACCTGCAATACAGTATAATTATTTATGTATACCCTTAAGAAAAGAGAGTAAAATAAAAAACTCCTACCAATACCTACTATCTCTGCTCCCCAGCGACTTATTAAGCACTCGCTCTCTGTTCTATTCCTCGCTAAGGACCTCTTAAGGCCTACCCTGAACCATTGTTCTTCCAAAGCATCTGATCCTAAACCAACATTTCACATAAGCTGCTTTGCAAGCTATTTTTTGTGACTGTAGGCCAAGCTCCAGCCTGATTTGCGCAGGAGAGGCATAATTTGGTAGGCTAAAGATTATTCTTGCAGCTCTTAGCACAGTTTGTTCCAAAGTCTCTTCATCTTTTCCCCTAAGGCATTCGCTTCCGTATGTAATAGCTGGGATTAGCTTTGCTTGTAGTACTTGCTCGAAGTCGCTTCCTGCCAGGCCCTGGATTATCAATTTGGATTTCCCTGAACTTTAAACTCCAAGGTTTGCCCTTTGTGGAACTGCCCATGATAGCGGGAGCCGGCGTGCTCCATTCCGGGTTTTGCTTCTCCGTGCTTGTCTAGAGGACTACTCCATCGGGAGCGGGACTGCGAGGCCCACATGTGATTGCGCCAGGCCATCGCGCACACCTGCTGCCTCTTCCCGCCTACTCCTCCTCCTACTTATCCCCGCCTATTTGCGCGAACGCGGGACGCGCGCGGGTGAAGCGCGGGTGAAGACCGGGCCAAGAGCGGGCCCGTTGTAGCCCGTTAGAGCCCGGCGGAGACCGGACCGGCCCATCCCCCTTCGGTCCGCAAGTACATTCTGAAATTATATTACATTGGACCCTTGCTTGCAAATGTCGAGCCGTGAAACAAGGAGTTCTGCATCTAAGACTGGCACGCAACTAGTGGGGACTATGGATAACTTCAGTGTGCGTGCTAGTTCACTTTTGAATAATGAAATAACATCCTTGGAGCGTAGACTTTCTCAGGGAATCGTAAATTCCAAACTTTCCTCTCTGGGAAGTATAGCTAAAGCCCTCTCTCCAATTAGGCAGGAACCTCCCCTGCATATCAATGTACAGATTACTCAACCTAATGTTCACTCAAACTTCGGGGATGATCTTATCGTCCCCGACCCACCTATCCCTCCAATCCATGAAACTACCACGACTTCCACCCGACCTCCCTCCCCCAGAATAGTAGAGGCAGTGGTCCAACCAACATTGATAAATGAAGCCCACAGGCAAGGAGCCATTAAAAAAAGGAAGCTTGGTCCCGAATTAGCTTGTGGGATAAAGTCAAAGGTCCCTAAAAAAGATTTACATCAACCCGTCAGAATGGGTAACACGGGTAAAAGGAGGGGCCCCCAAGCCCCTAAATCACGGTTGGTGGCAGAGGTAGCTCACCAGCCGTCGCTCTCTGATAGCTTGCTAACTCTCTATAGCACCACAGGGGGTGGGTGAGGAATCAGGAGGGTGTAGGGACCTAGGTTCATTGATGGAGTCCCTGATAGATCTCTTAGAAGCTAGATTAACTAGGATCGAGGATAGAATCAGTAACATCCTAGAATCTATAGGGGCTGCGCATGGCAATCTGAGGGAGGTTACAGTACGCCACGGGAACTCTGAAGATAGGCTCGGTAAAATTGAGGGGTTATTGGGAGAGTTACTTGGCTATGTCAAGGCTGACAAGGCGCAGCAGGGGAACAGAGGTTTGGGTGGAACTTTTGGCCCCTCGGGGGACCCTGCAGCAGGGGGGTCAGTAATTAATGCTAATAGCAATCCATTCCTACCACTCGACTCAGGTATCCCACCAACCCTTCCTGTTATTGCCACAAGTCTACCTTTGGACGGTGGCAATACTCTTCCTGCATCAAACCCTTTCACTATATCGCCTCCTATTATTCCCCAAGATCCACCACCTAACCAAAATAGGGGGAAGGCACCTGACTTGGCACAGCTGGGCCAAGCACAGCGAGGGAAAGATGGAAGCGGAAGTAGGAAGGCAGCACACCTCCCCCCGGGGGCGGCCCCTTATGTAGTCGTCCTCAGCGGTGTACCAGAACTTGAGGAAGCTGTGAGGGAAAATCCAGTTTCTTTAAAGAATAAGGTAATTAGTTGGCTTAACAGATATAGACCATTACCCTTAGGGATGCACAATGAAATTATCCTTGCAAGGAGAGTTCCCTGGGTGGGCGAGACAACAAAAAGGGGTACTGGGGACTGTGTGTTGGTAAATTTTAGAGACCCAAGGACAGTAAGTTTTATCTGCAACTGGGAAGGTCCATCACCCATGACGTCTTTCCAAGCGTTACCCCTGAGTGCATTCTACCCCGACAAACGTGAGCGGTTTGAGGAAGGGGGCAATGAGGGCTGGTCTTGGGTTCCCCCAAGAAGACAATATCGTGCAGTTAGGTCGGGGCCCCATGGGGGAGCTTTTGGGAGGGGAGCCTGGAATCATCCTACCCCCAGATCCCCTCACTTTCAATTCATCCACCCCAACCGGTTCGGTTGTTTGGATGCAGTGGATTGACAGTTGATAGATTGTAGCACAGGGGTAAAGCAAACACATAATAGGGAATCATCCGAGGATAGTAGGAGTATTTTATCACCTCCTCCGGTGGAGTATCAGGTAGACTCCGCTCAGGAACGAGGTATAATTTCATCGAGAGTGGGCCAATCCATACTTGGGGAAAGCAGTGATTTTGGGGGTCTAGTACAACTCCAGGGCCAGGATAAAAGACCCGATGAAAGCAATGTAATAGTGCACCAAAATAGGAGCACCGCACCGAACCGGGAGGTGGTCCCAGGTGTGGTGTCTATTCTTTCGTGGAATGTAGCCGGCCTGTCAAATAAACGGGACTCCCCTGAATGGGAGACATTTATAGACTCCTTTGACATTTGCCTTCTACAAGAAACCTGGGCGCGGGGAAGTAATTCCCGACCAGGCTATGCAACATTTTCAGTACCAGCCAAATGGGGGGGGAAGGGACGCCCGTCAGGTGGGTTACTGATATGGGTTGCTACCCACTTAGGGTGCAGGGCTAGGGCACTGCAAACGAACTCTGAGGATTTCCAGTGTGTTGTATTAGACTGGGTGTCTGGTCAATCACTATCGCTGGTTAATGTGTATTCACGACCAGTGGGGCTATCAAGGACTTCGGGCACAATAGAGGAGCTGGGGGTGTTTCTAGATTCCTCCTCCCACTGTTCGTCCTACTTAGTGGGAGGGGATTTCAATAATCAGTTTGAGCCGCTGCCGACATTGCTGGGGGGCGCAACAACTGAAGAGGATGATGTCTGGGGAATCCCACCCCCGGCAGGCCCTGTAGCAAAGGCGTGGTCCCCACTGGCTGTGCAGATTACTTCCTTTACTCTGGCCAATTCACTGAGAGCCTGTAACGGGCGTATAAAAGGGGACATACCACCAAGGCCCACTTATAATAAACCAGGGCAAGAGTCTCAAATAGATTATATGTTGGTGGAATCCAGGGACTGGGCGAAAGTTAAGGACTTTCAGGTACTTACCAGAACGGACAGCGACCACAATGCGTTGGCGCTCAGGTTTGAAGTCCAGGGGGTAGTACAGGGGGAACAGGAGTGTACTGCAAACTTGGCCCCAGATCTAATAGCAGCCAGTAACAGATGGCGAATTAGATGGCCTAACATAGTGGGGAATCACGATGATATCCAGAGACTGTACACCATACTGGTTCCAAGTCTAGAACAAGTGGAAAAATTATTAACCGGGTTACCGTCTCCGGATGGACATAGAGTATTGGCAGGTATCCATCAGGAGCTGGTCATGAATTTAGCTGAAGTCTTGAACCCTGTAGCGAAAACTAGGAATCCAAGGGGGATGCGCGCTTCATGGTTCAACGCTGAGTGTAGGAGAGCTAAGGCAGAACTCTTAAAGCCCCTTAAAGAACGGGAAAGTCCTAGTAAGATCAAGATTAGGCGAGCAACATACAAAAATCTTATTCATAACGCCAAAATCGAATGGGACTTTGAGAACTGGTCAGATATGAGGAGCGCTCTTCAATGGAGGGACGCCCGCAAATTCTTGCAAATTGTCCAACATGGGTCAGCTGAACCTACCAAAGCTGTCGAGGCTAACATTGCATCGTCCGTCTGGGAAGAACATTTCGCCTCTCTGTATAGAGCGGCTGATGTGGACCTTATGGAAACCATGGAAGTCCCTGAGGGCACAGATCCTGCCCTGGATGCAGCACCTATGGGTATGTTCACATTGGGAGAGGTTAGCGCAGCAATCCTGGGTTTGTCAGCTGAAAAGGCCCCGGGGCTGGACAAACTTCCCGGGGACCTGTTCAAGCACGAGGTTGACATCTGGGCACCGTATCTCCAGGTGTTTTTTAACGCCATCCTTCAGGGTATGTCACCCCCGCCACATGGCTAGGGGCTGAGATAGTCCCAATATTTAAGAAGGGGTGTCCATTGCTCCCAGCCAATTATAGGCCAATTAGCCTCCTGGATGTAACACAGAAACTGTTTTCCCGTCTGGTCCTTGACCGTTTACTAGAGTGGGTTGAAGAAAATGAAATACTGACCCCGTTCCAAGCCGGGTTCAGATCTGGAGTCTCTACAATTGATCAGGTCTTTCGTTTGGCACTCATTTTCTGGAAAACGGTACAGTTGGAGGGTGGCAGCCTCTACACTGTATTCGTGGACCTGAGAGCTGCTTTTGATCTTGTCCCGCGTAGCAACTTGTGGAGGGTCTTGGGCAAAATAGGGGTTCCGCCAAGTCTTTTGAAGGTGATAATTCGTCTTCATACTGACAATTACGCCCGGGTCAGGTGTGGTAGGATTGGTGGCCTTTCTGGTAAATTCCCCGTTGGCAGGGGGGTAAGACAGGGTTGTGTGCTGGCACCAACCCTGTTTTGCCTCTACGTCAACGGGGTTATTGACCACCTCAACAGGGTTGCAGACAGTGATGCCCCAAGGCTCGCTGGCAGCAGGGTGTCGGCGATTATGTTCGCAGACGACACCCTGCTGCTTTCCAAATCCCCAATGGGGATACAGCGTGTCCTTAACGGGTTTGTGGATTTTTGCAGTGAACATGGGCTGGAAATTAACACCGGAAAGACCAAGTATATGGTCTTTAATCCGACTCCCAAATCCCGATTTGTACCGTCCATTGGCCCGGACAAACTCGAAAGGGTTCGTACTTTCGAATACCTGGGGGTCACCTTGAATGAAAACTTAGCCTGGGGCCACCAACAAGAAAAAGCGCACCTCAAATTAGTGCAGTTTGTAGGTGGGATCTCAAAAATGATTGAGAAGAACAAGTCATCGATGAAACCTGTTGGCCCACCCTTAGAGATTTGTAAGATCCAGGCAAAAGGTGCGGCAACGTACGGTAGCGAACTGTGGGGACATTTACCATGTAATGATCTGTTAAAGGTGGAGAACAAGTTGATCAGGAGGCTTTTGCTACTCCCCCTCAGCACACCGTTAACCCCATTGAGGCTAGACCTAGGCTTGAGACCAATAGATGAAGAATTATCTTTGAGACCATTGATGTTCTGGCGCAGGATTTGGGCCACTCCAGAATTAGTTAGTTACAGGGAGGCCTTGCAAGAGATCCTTTCCCTGCCCAAAGCAGGTAGAATTCCCTGGCTCAAGTTTGTTAAATCGGGGTTGGAGAGTATTGGTTTACATACTGTATGGTCAAACCCTTTGGTCACCTGCCCAGTGCTGCCCAAGAAGCGAATGGCAAAAATCTATTATGATCATAAACTAGCGACACTAGTGCAAAATAAAAATATGGGGTCCTGCACCGAGTCTTTCTTGCTTTTTAAAGACTGCTATTGTTTCGAACCAGTCCTAGATATTATTTACCCGCCCCCTATAAGGAAGCTTTATGTGCAGTGGAGGCACGGGTCACTACCGATTCGTGCCCTCACAAGCAAGTGGAGTGTGCCCACTGAGAGTAGCTGTCCTGGGTGCGGAGTGGATATAGAGACAGATATACACATCCTCTTTTTCTGCCCAGCGTACAGTGGTGCTAGAAAGAAATGGATAGTACCACTGTGTAAAAATTTAGGCTTCTCTGAGTGCCTGGTGGCTTACAGGGCACTTAAAACTGACCTTGCAGAAAACATCGTGTTTGCTGTGGCAAAATACCTGGGCACTGTCTGGCATAGGAGAAGTTATTGTCTGAATGCAGCCGTTCGAAACTAGGCAGTAATTTACAAAGAATGTGGCCAACATGAGCATCTGATCGAAATAGTTTTAAATCTTTTAACTGTGGGAGTTTTAATATTGTAATACCATTTTTTTTAACATTGTTTGATTGTACTGTTTTTGTATCTTTTATGATGAATAACCATCGAAATAAAGATTATGAAATGAAATGAGTAAGGGATAAAAGCTTGGCCCAGCAGTTTTGTGTTTCAGAGATTTTAGAGCTACCGCTATTGTGTTTCCTTTCCGTTTTATGGCTTCTTTTTGTGGCTTGAAGGTACCTTTCTCATCCAGTATTACCCCTAGATATTTGTATTCTGACACTACTTCCATAGGAGCACCTGACAGGTTCCAATTAAACCCTGTGGTATTCTTTTTCGGGTTGAACCGCATGATTTTTGACTTATCTAGATTGATGGTTAAACCATTAGATGCAGCATGATTGGCAGTTGTATTTAGCAAGTGCTGAAGCCCAATTGGAGTTCGGCTTATTAGGACGACGTCGTCAGCGTACAGTAGGTTAGAGAGTGATAGCCCACCTAACCTCGGTGCATGAGAAGTGCTGTTGTTTAATTCTGTAGAAAGGTCTGCCATAAACAGGTTAAAAAGCATGGGGGCCAGTACGCAGCCCTGCTTCAATCCGCTAGATGTTGATATTTTCCTTGACAGATATTCTCCGGTTCCTAGTTTTATTTGAACCCAAGTGTTAGTGTGTAACTGGACCATTGTGGTATAACTACGTAGGGCCACCCCACCAAGAGGAGAGATCCACTTGCGAGGACGTCAGACCGGAGAACCTGGTCTGCGTGGTGCACATTGCCAGAGGACACTTTTGTGCACAAGGAGGATAGCTGCCCATGGAAAGGACCACATGCCTTCCTGAATAGTGGCTGGCCCCAGCCAAAGACCTGCTAATGTGTGGCACCCTGAGGTGGACTCCAAAGGACCAGTTGACTGGTCTCCTAGTCTCCTGTTCTCTTGAAGGTCTCAGGGATACCAAAGATTTCATATGAGGGGCCCACACCATTTACCGGTGACATCTGGTCACCCTCTAAGTGCCCACATAGCCTGCTGAAAACTGGCCAGCATGGTGTGAGCTTGGAACTACAAAATCTTGCCTGTAGACTGGAGTGCCTAGTGTAGAGCTCAAGAAGTTGCCCACATCTACGGCAAAGTGGTTCCTGTACTGCAGGAACCTCAGCATGCATAAGTGTCTAGTTAGTTGTGGTTGCGGTATCCAACATAGCCCGCTTCATCAACTGTGTTGTATTTCTCTTGTGCGCCATGCCGACTGCATGCTCTTTGCGTGCAGTGTCCAATTCACAGGTCACGACCCTCTATGGTGGGGGATACAACTATTCCAGAGTCTCATTCTACCTGGTGAGTCATTGCTGAACTTGCACTTGTGTTTGTGACAGCAAACATTTGGTCTAACCGAAATCAAGGTGTGCCAGACCTAATGCCTCATCTCCAGGGAGGTACGGAATTGCAACTCTACTTCGTGTAACCTGGGTGTCTGGTGTGAGTCATCTCGTTGGGCACCAGAACCTGTGCCCAGATTATCGGGGCACAACCCGGATCAACGTGTAACTGACAGGGTGCCTCCTTGAGCCGAGAGGCTCCTCTGTCTGTTGTTCACCATTCACTGTTTGTTCTCTCACTCACCCCATTACAGTTGACCATCTGCCCTCTTCCCATATGGACCTTACAAAGACTTCATGGCACCAGGTAGGTGTGAGAGGAATTGACTAGGCCGGAGGGATGCTTCTAAGAAGGTTCGGAAGCAGGTCAAGAGACTGTGTGACCCCACCTGTGCTTCGCAGAACAGGGCTGGTGCCAGAAGGCACTCGTGGACCCCTGTTCATCACAAATTGTCACTCTTAGCCTGTTTCTGCTTTGCAACTTGTTGGTGAACTTCATAAGTGGCGCCAAGACCCCCTTTCTTTATGTCTGCCTCTTGTTATGCTTACTGTCTATCCCCACTTGCTTTCCGTGGACCAAAATGCGGTGGGACCTCTCCATGAGTGGCCTTGTTTTTAGAGGGAGGAGCTGGTGAATTTCCATCCAGGGTATCTGGGACAGTGGGGGTGAACTAGAGGGCAGTAGGAAGTTTACGTAGTTTGCGGAGTGCTACCTATTGACCTGCTTGTTACCCGTGGCACCTCATTAGTGTGTCGGGTATGTATGTGTGTGAAAGTGCCCATACAGACCGGGATGGTATTTGTCGCATTGCATAGTGGGGCAAAGTGAGTGTGTATGTTTGATTTTTTTTTTTTACTCTGTTTGTTGTTGTTGTTGTAATTAACACAAGTCATGACAAACATAATATACAAGAAAAAACAAAAGAACAGCCAACGATAAACATGAAATAAATTAGAATATCCAAAAGAACAATAAAGCCAGGAGACTGTCGAGAGTTGGCAAACTAGGACTTATACAATAATTCGGAAGCCAAGCAGTGCTTTAAATGGGCGGTACTCACCGGTACTGAGTACCGGCACTTCTGAAATTTTGGGTCCTCAGTACCGGCACTTCTCTGTAGCACAGGGAGAGTACTGGTACCATCATCAACGGCAGGCTCAGGCTAGGCATCTCCTCCAGGGCAGGGCAGGGCTTCCGATCAGCTTGCAAGTAAATGAGCTGTGAAGTAGCCGCCCTTTCGCAGAGTTGCTGCTGAAGATTAGAAGCGCCCATTTCATTGTTCCCAAACTGCAGGGGTTTGCGTGGGCGCTCGTCACACAGTGATTAACAGGGCAGGGTCTCTAGACAGACCCTGCTCTGTCAATATGTTGTGCAGCGAAGAAAGTGCCAAACTGGGGTGTGTTGCAAGGGGACCATTGTGATTCTGGCCTCCGGTAATGCGCTTTGCAGGGGGTTGATTCACCCTTCATTAAACCCTGCTGTGTTGCCTGAATTAAGTCAGGCAGCGCAGTAAGAGAATCTTTCAAACAGTTCTCTGTCCCTGGTGTCTTGAGAGGGCCGGTGTGAAGGTGAGCCTTCACAGCAAAGTGTAAATGTTCGTGCTCACCCGACCCTCTCTCAAAACCGGGACATTTGATCATTTTTGCAATAAGTGTCGGACACCGGGACGTTTCCTGAAAATTGGGACTGTCCTGGCAAATCCGGGACGTTCAGTCACTCTAAATTAGTGAGTACCGGCACTTTTAATTTTCCACTTAAAGCACTGAAGCCAAGTAAGCAAGACGAAGACGTCAGACATAAACAAAACATAGGACATATCTGTACAGCAATACAGCCAATAATTAGTCCAACTCAAGTATACCCATCAACCATTAGACCACTCCTTAATTGGGGTCCATATTCTAGTTCCCAACTCCTGCCTCTTTTTACCCCTTAAAAGATAAACAGACGTCTCCAAGTTATACAATGCTCTCCAATTAAAGAATGTTGGAGCTTCCGGACTAATCCATTGAGATGTAATACATAGCCGAATCATTGCCATTGCTAGAAAAAGAAAGACGGCAGTGTGTCTGGATCCACCAGCCCACCCGGTGCAGTCACAACCCATTATCACAAATTCCGGGGAGATTTTGACCGGAATCTTTAGCACTGCATTAATGAAATACTCAACTTCATGCAGGAATTCCCCCAGCCTAGGAGACAAATAAAACATATGCACTGCATCGGCAGCTTGAAGCCCACACCTGGCGCACCTATCCCCCTTCCGTCCCACCCACTTTGCAATCTTTGCAGGTGTGTAATACAGATCAAACATCACCATATAGCAATGCGTCTGAAACCTACCAGAAACTAAGATCTGACTTGCTAGTTCTACAGCAAACCTAATATCAACCCCGTTTTATCAAATTAACCCCCCCCCCTTAATATCCTGCGCATCCATATCATCCGGTAAACAGGATAGAAGATACTGATACATCGTACCTATTCTTACTTTCCTTCGAGCCAATTAGATTATAGTTACCTTTCCAAACTTTATAGCCATCTCATTTCGGGGTTTGTCAAGAAAGCTTCTGATCTGTAGATATTTAAAGAAATCATGGGTATGTAAATTAAACTTCTCCCTAAGAAAAGAAAAGGAAGCCATTTTCCCCCCGAGCACAAATCACCAATGACCTGCATGCCCAATGACTGCCATCTAAAGATAACCCGATCCTGGAAGATCAGTGGCAACATTCCAGCAGCAGAAAAGGGCGTGTATATAATAAGATTTGTAATTTTGCACCTGGAGCAAATCTTCCGCCAAATAGCAAACACAGCCTGGATTACTTTAAACCTTGTCTTTTTAAAATAACTTGGTTCAAGTATCTTCACTAAAATGCCCTTAGCCGCATCACCCAGACCTATTTCATAGATAGTAAGTCTATTAGCTAGCGGGACCTCAGCCCTATCTCCTACTAAAAGTATTCCAAAGTGTTGTGGCATAGCTGACCAGTAATACATTAAAATATTAGGAACCGCCCAGCCCCACGATCTCTAGGGAGACACATCCATTTAGCCGCCCTGCATGATCAACGGTACCCCCAGAGAAATCTAGAGCAGGCCCTCTCGGCACTGCTCAGAGATGCTTGGGAAAGTTCTAGCGGGATAGTTCTAAACAAGTACATTAATTTCGGGAGGACCAGCATTTTAAGAATGTTACATCAACCATATACACAAAGATGCAAATGATCTAATCTTCCATTTTAGTGTTGATAGATTTGACAACTGGGAGCACATTCAGGTCAGGGATACTAGCTACTGAGGCAGTTATGTTGACCCCCCAAATATTTTGCTTCTGTGATAAGAGGGACGCATAATGGCTGAATATAAAATCTGTGTCTTATCGTTGTTAGACTTATATCCTGTTGATAATGCAAATCGCTCTGCAAGATTTTTTATAGTCGCAAACGCCAGAGAGGCATCCCTCGTTAAAACCACGATGTTGTCCACATAGGCCAGCGTCTTATAGTCTGTACCATTACCCTAACTGGCAAAATGTTCGGATCCTCTTCAATTTTACTGAGGAACGGGTCAATGTATAGAGCAAAGAGCAATGGCAAACATGGACAGCCTTGCCTAGTGCCCTTACCAATGTTGAATAGCCCAGTTTCCTGCCCTGAAATACAAATTGGTGCCACTGGAGAGATATACAATGCTTGCAGCGCCTGTATAAATTCCGTGCTAAATCCCTTCCAATGAAGCACTGCCCACAGAAACCCCCAGGAGACCCTATCGAATGCCTTCTCGGCATCCAATAGGATCACCCCAAGGGCAGACTCCGTGACCTGCACCCAATCCAGCAGGGCGATGACTCGCCTTACATGACCGGCAGTGTCCCTTCCAGGGATAAATTCGTGTTGCCGTATAGACACTAATGGGGTAATAACTTGGGTGAGCCTAGAGGCTAAGATTTTTGAATATATTTTACTATCTGTATTAATTAGTGAGATAGACCGATAAGATGACGGATTTAGCTCAGGCTTATCTTTCTTTTTAAAGAGCACAATGATTTTCTGCCTCCACAATTCTGGTATAATGCCCCTCTGGGCGTCCCTAAAAACTGATAGGACATCCTGTTGAATTTCTTGGGCATAGGCCCTATAAAATTCTAGCAGAATAGCATCCGGACCAGCGGCCTTCCCATTAGCCAAAGATTTAATGTCCAATTCAACCTCTTCCCATACAATTGGGGCTGAGAGAACTTCATTCTGGTCTATTGTAACTTTGGAGGTATCTATACCCTGCAAGAATCCTTCGATCAGATACTCAATAGATGTCATAGCCCTCTCTTCCTTAAAGAGCAGAGTATAAAACTTTCCAAAAACATCCATTACCCCCTCCTGAGTGTCCTGAACCTGGCCAGGCTGATCCAAAACACTAGTAATTGTATTTGCCATATTTCTCTGCTGGAGCCGTTTGGCAAGAACTCTGCCACAGTTTTCACCAAATTCGTACATCATCGCACAATATTGAGTATATTTTGCAGCTAAGTCCTTACCAAAGAATTCTAATAGCTTAGATTTGACCATAGCCACCGTCTGTTGACTTTGATCAGTATTAAGACCGTCCTTGATATCCTGCATCCGCTCCATCTCTGCGACCCGTAATTGCTCTACACGGCGCTTAATCTGCTGCTGAATGGTCTTCCACTGATAGGCTGCAAAGCTCTTGGTCTCTCAGCTTTAAATGTATCCCACACTATACTATCCGACACGGTCTTTCGATTAAAACTGAAAAATTCCACTATCCGTTTTGTCATATGATTCCGATAAGACTGATCCAAAAGAAGTTTTCTTTCGAAAGTCCACGGTCTAGGGGCTCTAACCAACCTCCCCCATGGATACTCCACAATCACCGCATTATGGTCTGATAAAGTTCTCGGGGGAACTTCGACCGAAGCCTCCCCTACCAGCTGATCAGACATAAAAAGATAATCCAGCCGCACATTTTATTGTGAGGGGCGGAGTAATACGTAAAACCATCCCCAGCTTTTTTGTGCCTATGCCAGACATCAACGAGTCCGTGCTCAGAGACTAAAGTCTGAAGGGACTGTAAGACCCTTAGCTTACTCCCATGATACTTTTGATTGCCTAAAAGATTAAAGTTGCCTGGCAAATGAATATTCATGTCCCCACAAACAATCATTGGGTGTGGCCACAATGCTAGTTCGACATTTAAACATTTCAGAATTTCCGGGTCATCTAAATTTGATCTGTAGATGGAGCAAATCGACATAGGTCTATTATTAATCAGAATTTTGACTACCGCCCATCTTCCAGCTCCATCCACTTTTGCTCTTTTGCAAACCCCAACCCGCGCCTTAGCAGTATGGCCATCCCTCTGATCATTGAAGACTGTTCTGTGCAAGCTACTAGATCCAACCCTAAGAATTTCAGACACTCCTGCTTCCCCCATGGCACATGTGTCTCTTGTAGACATAAAATACCAGATTGCATGGTTTGTAAAACTTTAGATAAGAGCGCCCGCTTCTTGCCATCATTTAGGCCACAGATATTCCATGTAACTATACGCAGCCTACCCTGCACCATTTAAACACAACATAAGTCCTAGTCTCTACTCAACACTAAATAGTGCTATGAAAGAACCACCATCTTTATTCATACACTCTATAACATCCCCATCACAAATATTATGATTGTCATGACTACAATTGAAAACCAAAGCCAACACACCAAACCCCCCCTTCCCTCCCCCCTTGACACCAGACCTATTCCCCGCCCGGTATCCCCCACCCCTGCACTACAACGCCCTTACGAGGCATCAGGACCTAGGTCTTTGTGATGGTTAGACGAGCTGGCTACCCACCACTCTCCCCTGGATCCTTCCTCCCTTCTTAGCCAAAGAAAACCAACGGGGGGAGGATCGACAAAATGCAACCTAATAAAATATCACCAAAAAAGAAAAATACCCCCACATCTATACCTGGAATAAATATTGACCCCTGTGATGACGAGCCACAAAAAGACAAAATTATCCTAGATAGAGTTCAAGAATTCCTTTGCCTGGATTTCAGTAGGAAAAATCTTGTCTGACCCTGATAGATTATTTTCAACTTTGATGGAAAAAGCAAAAAAGCTTGCACCCCTTTCGCTTGAAATGCCGCTATCAGCTGGCGGAGCTGCCACCTCCACTCAACTGTTGCCTGACAGAAGTCTGGTCTGACGAAAAACTCACAATCTTTCCCTACTCTCTTCCTATCTGGTCTTGCTAAGTCGTAAACTCCCTCCCTAGCTAGAAAGTTATTTAGGCAGATCAATATAGCCCAGGGCTTGTCCGTGGCTGAACCAGACTTCTGCTTCAGCTTGAAAGGGAAGCAATGTACTCGTTGGACCTCCGACTGCCAATCCCACTGTTTTAAGTCCGGAAATGCTTCTGAGAAAAGTTCCACAACAAACTGTCTAACATCAAACCCCTCTCTGCCTTCCGGAATTCCTAAGATTCTTAAATTGTTCCTCCTCGGCCTCCACTATTCTAGAGGCTATATCCAAGCATGTTTTGGCCACTCTCTGGATTGAGTTCTGCATTTGCGACACGCCCCCTGTGTCGGAGAACTCTCCTGACGCCTCTCTTCCCGATGGGGCCATGATGGTCTGGTATATGTTTGCCAGCGTTATTTCTACAGGTGGTCCTTGAGCAGCATCAATAGCTTTAGAGACATCAGCGGTAGCACCAGGCTGGGTAGAGAATGAATAATCCCATACCATTGATCCTGCTGACCCCGTTAGTCCAGATACCTTATTTGATATTTTGGTTTAGGTCTTGTAGATTTTCAAACAGTTCCCTCCCCTCGAGATAAGATTTTGGCCTTTTGTGCTTCCCCGAACTGCCAGTCGGTTAGATCGCTATCATCATCCGTCCATTCTTTATTGGGATCTTCATTCTCTGAGGACCCTGTATGATCCGTCATAGAATAGAATTTATCTGCCCCTTCAGTCTCTTTACTCGATCCACTGCAGTCAGCAAGGGCCTGTAAACTAAATTCTTGATCTTCTGCGCTTGCCATACCAATGTCCTTACTGAGCGCTTCCAGATTCTGTTGACTTAACTGGTCCCCCATGGGCACTGAAGAAAAATGGTGAAGTACATCTCCCATAATTCCATTGGCCAGGAGAGGTGCTGTGGTATGGAATTCATTTTTCTCTTTGGAAGCTGTCTCGGGAATGTCTCCACTGTCTCCATCAGGTAACACATTACTACTTGGGCGGATCGCCATCTGGACCGATAAACCCCCCCCAGCCTGCTCAGCATGAGGTGACCCATTCTGCTCGTGGGCAGAACAGAGAAATTTTCCTTAGGAACTTCCACACTAGCGGGTGAGCCTGCCTTCGCATCTATCACGTTGAGCTTGTTACGACTTGCCGCTTTCACCGCAGCCGCCTGCTCCCGCTGCCGCTTACTGGGACCCCTGCTCACCGGAGTTTATGACTTCTTTGACTGCCCCGCTTGCAGCTTGAAGATCGAGGGGAGCATCTGCTTCGTTTTGCCGGCTCCAGCACCGGCCGCCTGAATCTGACCTGAAGCTCCTGCGACCATCTCCTCTGCTCCGCGGGCAGCTTGCAGATCTTTTCCCCCACTGAGGGCTTTCCCGGGGCTCGCCATCTGTGCAGTAACAGCGCAGGTCTTCAGAATCTTCGGCGGCGCCTTCAGGGCCATTGCACCATACACACACCAGGATGTCCGAGGGAGGCCGAGCCAAGCTGGGAACAATCCAAACAGAGGAATTTTAATTGATGATTCTCCCCGAATCTGAGTCAATCGCAAAAACATAACCTTGGATAATGCCACTCAATCTTTACGCTGCCTTCTGCTCATTCCATCACAGTGGTCACATGCATGGGTGGAATTAGCCAGGAGAGCTGGCAGCACCAGCTCACACAGTCGAGTTACCGGCCGCCATCTTGCCCCTTAAGTGCGTATGTTTGAAAGAGGACTTTATTCCGCAAGATGAAAGCCCTTAACGTGACACATCCTGCCAGTACGTATCCCAACAGCTCAAAAACTTCTGTCTGGGATCCCCCCTGTCCGTTCATGCAGCGCTTGTGCCCAGTTAAATAGCAACAATGCATACCTACCAACATGTTTGAACACCATAGATTCTGCAAGCGTAAACAACAACCAGAGGAAAACAAGGAGGAATATGTGTCAGCCCTTAGAGTGTTAGCTACAACTTGCGAGTTTGGTCCCAAATTAGACACATATATTCTTGACCAGTTTGTGTTTACCTGTTATTTGAGGAAGGTTCAGCAGAGACTTTTGAGTCAGAGGGCATGAAGCGGACGGGTTGGAGATACCAACCGTTGATGAAAGTTTGACTACTGGGTGGTGTTACCACTTTGGCCCGAGTTGGGAGAAAAATTAATGTTGTTCGGGTACGGAATGGTTACTTACAAACCTAAAGTAAGATCTATTATTTTACTTTACTATTGGTTAAATTGTAACCAGTAATATTTTGATTATCCATGAGGCAGTATCCTGAGGAAGGCCAGTGACCCATATGGGAATTTGAGATTGGCTGAAACATGTTGGTACCCGCAGATGGGGGAATGGAGCTGTAACTCCTCCTATATACCCAATACTAGCTTTTAATCCTGTCAAGTGGGACCATTAAGAAATAAGTATTTAGGTACCCACTTAGGCAATTTTATATTAGAACTTTTCTGCATTAGGGATCCCTCCTTTGGAGCACTTTCTCCTTTTTTCTCTTCTTGTCTTTCAAAAAAATACAGCGCTTCACCCTGAGTGTTGGTATGCACTTGGGTGTTGTTAGCAGCCCTATGAGGGAGCATGCCACTGTATTGTGGGTGAAGGCAGTCTTAAGAAACCCTTTAGGCTTTTTCTTAAGGTTTTTGGTGCTTTAGAGTATTTACTTTCCTTTTTTGTTACCTCCTTCTCGTGCACATGTTTTATACCTATTTGGATAATATTCTTTTGTTAGCTGTCCTTCACAGGCAGCTGTTCTCTGTCCTTCTCTTTGTGTGAGGTCCACAGTCTGAGTTTGGAGAGCTAGGGAACTTTGTGTGAGGTCTGCAGTCTGAGTTTGGAGAGATGGGGAATGCTCTTGCCCCTCCTTTTGTGTGAGTATAGAGACTTTTGAGTTGCATGAATCCAACCTTGGTTGAAGTTGTTGACTTAGCCAAGAGCATCAAGAGGTTGCTGATTTACTCCAAAATGCTTCATCCTGAACCTGGTTTTAATGTGATAGTGCCCAATGAGGATTGCTTGGAATTCTTATCCTATGTTAAAACTAAAGGGAAGGTATTCATTAACACTGGCAATACATTTTCTTACAGATGTGGCTCTAAAGGCCACTTCAACAATTTTGTCGGCTGTCCGGCGGTTGGAAAAACATTTCTCTTGTGTAAAAAATTCGGACACTTTCAGACTCTGTGCAGGAGTGATAAGCACCCAGTGAACGTTGGAAATGTAGGTGGTAATCACCCAGTTAATGTTGGATATCTAGATGTGGATGTGGTTTTGTGTGCTGAATCTTTGGACAATGTTGTCCTCACCTTAGAGTGCCTTGGGAAAACCATGCCTGTTAAATGCCCTACAGTTGAGGCTCTCATCAATAATGTGTCACTATTGGTTAAGGCGGACTCCGGTTCACAGATAACTATTTTGGGAGATACCACATTTTATGAGTTTTGGGGCAATAATTGAACTTTGTTTCCCACTGATGCTAATCACAAGGCGTTTCGGGAGAAGGACATTGAAATGCTAGGCTATTTCAATTCTAAAGTTATTTTTCGAGGCAGAGCAGCGTACACCAAAGTTTATTTTGCAGTTAAGGTTAGAAATATTGTAGGGTGGCAGGACCTGGCTAAAATGGGTTTATACTTTGTCCTGGGTTCTATCAACCATGCAGTGGTTAGTGAGGTTCCGGCATCATTGGTTGGTCACATGCAGGAAACTGCTGAACAAATCCCTGGCAGACAGTATTTCCAATCTGGTGCTTTATCTCTCACGGTACCAGATATTGATTTTGGTCTCGTACTAGATGGTGTAGAATGCCAAATTTAAGATGGCCGTCAGCTGACGTAGGGGGAAAAAGTTGGATGCAAGGCTTGGCAAGACGCGTGTGAGACAATTGAAAGGCATGCTCGACAAGGGGCTCGACGAGGTGCACGTCAGCCAATTAAACAACATGCATCTGCAAGGCATTCATAAGCCAATTAAATGGAGCACCTGAGGCACAAATCTACAGCCACCTCCAAAATACCTTTTTATTGGCCAAAAAGGAGTCCCAATGACTGGACCTGCGCAGAAGGCCAGACGCAGTGATACAGCTGAAGGCGGCATTGATACTCCTCATGATTTTGGCAGTGATGCAAAGCAAAAATCAGCAGCCATAAATCAATGAAATACAAGCATCAGTGGGGCGAAAAAGGTAATGCCAAAACATCGCCAATATGTAACGTAAGTGAAAGATGATCCACAAAGCGTAGTATGTTTGAAAGAGCCAAATAGAAAGAGAGAGCCCACATGTGCGAAAGGCACATGATGTATTCGTTTCAAACAAGAATATAAACTCCCTTTGGTAACTAAAAAAAAATTAGTTTATCGACCATTCATCTCAGTTAGATCACAAACCAATCATCTCAATTCTCTGAAGAACCACTAAATCTATATTTGCAATGCCACAAGACTCCCACTAAATGTTATTAGAATGTCACCTATATTTTATTACAAACATTCAAACCATTAAAAATTATTCATTGTGTACAATACATAAATCAGCACATTAACAAACATATTTAATTATTTACTTTCATATTTTGCATAAATATTGTGTTGATTGATACAGAGGAAAATGCAAAGAACACATTTATTGTATCAAAATGATAAAAAGGCATATTATATCACATATACATCATATGTACATCATAGCTAAAATATAGAAACAGTTAAAAAGGATTTTTAAATATATATCCTCTAAACCAGGAAAAAGATAAAACACGTGAGGCGAGAAACAAAAAACAAGAATGACAGTACACATATTCATGGTTTGTGGACTAATCCAGGTCAGAAAAATCAAAATCTACTGCAAAATCTTTAAGCATAGGATTAGCAAAGTGCTATCCATGCCGAGCTGTAAAATTACGAAAGCTACTTACCACTCCAGGTACAGCATTATAGCTTGGGTTGGTAAAATAACATCCAAGCCAACCTGGAATGAATTAAAGCAACACCTGGAACATGTTTCGCTCTCATTAGAGCTCTTCAGAGCGGTATAGCTTTTCCAGACACACAAGAGCACCCAGTATATGTCAAAACAATACCCTGTCAGGCCTAGAGTGCTGAAGAAATTATGCAAAATAGGAAGAAGAGAACTCTGGGTAGTTCCCAAATGTAGGTGGAGAGCATCTCCTATAAAAAGCAGCCTGCAACACCAACAACACTCTGAATCTGCTCACCTCAAATGTCTATTTTTCTAACAAAGCTTTTAAGTATAGGAGTAGCACAGTGCCATCCACGTTAAGCTAGAAACGGACTGCGCCTTTTGCTATCAATGCCGAGCTGTAAATGACAAATGCCTTTTACCACTCCAGGCACAGCATTACATCTTTGGATTGGTAAAATACTATTCAAGCCAACCTTGATTGCATAAAAGCAACTACTGATACATATGTTGCTATCATTAGAGCTCTTCAGAAAGGTATAGCTTTGCCCAGACACAAGGGAGCACACAGCATAAGTCAAAACAATACCCTTTCTCTGAACAAAACAAAGGAACTATTGTAGTACCTTAGTATATATGTTTAACAATCAAAATACTTCCACACACTGGATGACATCATCAGTGATGTCATTTCAGATGTCATGAGTGATGTCACTGACCATGTAATGAGTGATGTAATATAGGAGGTCATAAGCAGTGTATTGTAAGGGGGTAACTTATAGTTAGCTCAGGTAACTACAACTGCTGAATTTCACTTGTGTTGTATGATGGAAATCTGAGTCTACCTATAACATCCCTCTAACCTTTGTACAAGTGAAATCTGAGCCTGACTATGGAACACCAGCATGTAGGGACTGAGTCATCCTACCATCTCAGTTTCCATGAGCCAGAGTCCGACTAGCTATAGTGCCTCATATGCCCTCATAACCATACCAGAAAAACAAGTGAATTGGCACCCCAGAACACAGCACTCTCGACCTTCTCAGGGATCGCGGTAATAGTTCACACCCTTTTGCTCTCTCACTTGTGCTTATCAAAATAAGATAAACAAGAGACACAAAGGAAGTTTAGAATATTTATTAAACTATTGTTCTCTGAAATGCAGTAAATCTGCCACAATTAGAAAACAAATGCATAATAAAAATACTATTAGCATGGTCAATAATTCACATGCCATGAAAAGTGCTCTTATTTTGTAAGACGGAGTAATCTAACTCCCGTTCCCTCCGAATATAGCTAAATGATTACATGAAAGATCTCTGGGATTATCGACAGACCCAGTATCTTAGCATACACAGATGAACACTCTACATCTCTGCAGACGCAGTGCTCTTGTCTCAGAATTCTCATTCCATGTGTGTCCTCTCTGCTCATGTGCTCATCTATATGCACATAAACAACAGCTGCATTCTTGTGTTATGTCTAGGTGCTAGTGCCTTGCCAGAAAGAATAACAAGGGACATTGCTGATTGACCTTGTCTGTGGTGCTCAGACTAAATCCCAGGAAAAGAACAGATTGCAAAAACATTTGCAGGTTCTGTGTGCAAGGACAATGTGGCACAAAAGCGAGTGTGTTTATATAGTAACGTGTGCAAAGGAAAATGAGGCCTTCAACGTGTACAGCTAGGCCAACACAGTTCAATTTACACTGGGCAATGCAGAAAACACACAATATCCTCCCCTTGAACAGATCAATAGCACTAAGAAAGAAAAAGGTGGATGAAAGCGAATAATGTATTCAAGAAGTGAGGACACCCAATGCCAAAGACTCTATGAGGGAATCCGACTCCGCGCATAATGATTGGTCAACAGCCCAAGTCACAAGCTCCAAGGAACAAACATGCTCTCTGGACTCAGCTGATGCCGAGACGGTTACCAGGCATCCTGTATCCATGTAAATAGAATATGTTTGTTGTGATTCATGCACATATTTCCTCGTGGTTAAAATCTGAAACCTTTCAATGTGAAGAAGTTGCAAGCCTAAAGGACAGTTCTGAAAATGGGCCACTAAGGGACCCATTAGCAGTCCAAAGTCCAAGGCAGCAGGTGTCTGCAAAGCCATGGATATATCCAGTGCCCATTCAAAGGGACACCAGATGCAGTGGGACATGGGTTGCACGCAGGTAAAACGGGCAGGCAGGAATGTCAAAGACCAATCAAGATCCAGTTTCTGTAGTAGATGCATTCCAAAAGTATTATTCATTTGCTCATGGTAGACTTCCAGCAGTCAACAGGCTCAGATAGAGCAGATACATGTGTTATAAGCCAAACTGAGTCTTTTTTTTACAAGGGCCAACATCCAACACAACCGCCTGACCCAATACCGGGAAAATCAAGCAGAGGTGCTTCAAAATCCACAGAGGAATAAGAAAAAACAAAAGAAAAGAGCAGGCAGAATTTACAGAGTCAGAAAATATCGTAATTAACATCTCATCACAGTCACTTTCACCTAAACATTTGCAAATTCTCAACAAAGGTACAAAATGTGTCCCTACATATGACAACAACATGCACAAAACAGAGATCACATTGTATAGGTTTATGCGGTCTGTAAGATTATGTAATTCTTTTGATAATATTCTCACTGACCAATGTAGTCTAATGCCTTATGGTTAAACAAGAAATCAACAAACTAGAGATCAAACCACCAAAGGATGGAATTTGTCCAAATTAGAGAAATCTATTTTGATGCAACTATCTGAAAATTAAAATCTCATTTTCAGCAAGCGGACAAAGGAAGTGCTCTTGTAGTTATGGACAACATTTACTATGAAAACAAGCTATTAAAACAGTTGGCTGATGAAACCACATATCTCAGATTGGATCACAGCCCCACCATCGAGATCAGAGAAGTTTTGATCAAAATTCTCGACAACACTCTAGACATGGATTGGATCATTCCAAAAACACGAAGCTTTTTTGATCAAACAATTTGCCAAGAGACCGCATATGCATATGCTACCTAAGATACACAGAGATCCCATTGACCCACCAACCAGACCCATTGTGGCTGGGCCACTGTTTGAACCCTTGGGAAAATACATCAACCAATTTTTACAGCGAATCGCTTGCTCTTGGAAAGCGTACAAACGAGATACAACTGATTTCTTGTCGCATCTACAAAACCTGGATACCACCAACATCAAAGAATGGTTGTTATGTACGTTAGACATTACCTCACTCTATACCTCCATTCCTCTCTAAGAAGGGATAGATGCCATTGAATGGGCACTGCTGCAACAGCAGGTATTACCAATCATTTAGAGGGCAAGATTGGGAGGGAAGGCCCTCTCTTACCTTGGCCCACACCTCTGGAATGATCTCCTTGACTCCCTAAGACTCAGTCCAGAACACACAAAATTTAGGAAATTGCTAAAGACTTTTCTGTTTCACACTGATTAAGTATGCTAGTGTCCTCAACCCTCCTCAAAGCCCGCTTAAGCACAGAGATTCTCCTTCGGGAGTCGATTCAAGCTCTATACAAACATATAAATAAAATAAAATAAAATAACACATCTTCCCCCCTAAAAAGCAAGGGAGAAAATACAAAGATAAAGGTACTGCATCACGAAGTCCTTATGCCATTCAGGTGGAACAGTGGGTCTTCTGATGCAGCTGGTTTGGTGAGTGGTCACGTCTCCGGGGCCAACAGAAGTCTTGGAGCTAGCGTGAGGTGTGACCTCTGGGTTTGTGCTCTTCGTTAGGTGGTCCATGCTCCAGTTCTGCCCATTCTCAAGGAAGACATTGTTGTTTTTTATCTCAACTATTCTTTTTCGGTTCATAGAACTTGGTTTCGTGATCCCCCACAGGTGTGGGCTTTTTCACAGCTACCCAGTTTCCTACAGCCCACCTCTGGAGTTTAGTTCCATGCTTGTGATCATATTGATCTTTGTACTTGGCTTGATGAGAAGCTATTCTGGATTTGACATTGTCATGAGATTGTACTGTCACCTCTTCCCCCGATCTAGTTGGGGAAGAATTTATTACTGCGTTTTCTTCTTCTGAGTGATGAGAAGAGAGCGATACCTGTTATCAGGTTGGGAGTCGTGTGAAATGCCCAGTGCATATATTGTAGAGCACGTTCTACAGGTAGGTGGTTAATGCCAGCTAGTTGTATATTTTCTTTTACCATTCTGTTTACTATTTCAACTAGGCCATTGGCTCGAGGTCAGTACAGGGCAGTTTTCAAGTGGGTAACGGCTAAACCAGTCAAGAAGATGGTCATGGCTGCAGAGGTGAATTGAACTCCATTGTCCGTGACCAGGGTGGATAGACTACCTTCTGTTGCAAAAGTGTCTCGCAGGAAATTGTAAGGGATTCAGTTGTGATTTGGTTTACCATTTTTATGATGACCCAGTGTGAGTGATAGTCCGTCAGTACAAATGCAAATCTTTTGATGACACCTCTTTTATTGATCAGACCGATGATGTCCAGTGTTAGTTTTCCCCATGGTTTGTCTGAAATGGAAACCGGGGATAGAGGTGCCTACTGTGTGTGTGTTTTATTTTGTCACTATTTGCACAAATTGAGCAGTTCTTGACTTTGGTTTCGACCATAGAGTCCATGTTAGGAAACCAATAATGTTCTCTAAGTCTAGTTTTGGTAAGGCTTCCCCCCAAGTGACCCTTGTGCACCAGGTCTATTATTTTTTCTTTCAACCCATCGGGAGGTATGATCTTGTTGTTTCTCCAGCTATAATCCTTATTTAGGTAGATTTCGTGTCTGATTTCCCAAAATATGTCTAGTTCTTGACTTATGCTCTTGCATGTAGTTGGCCATCCATGAAGAGTGTATTCTTTAGGATAGGTTAACATAGCATCTTGGGTCATGTTCTCAATCCATCCATTCTTATTTATGGTAGAAAAGTGAACCTGTAAAATGGGAAATTCAGGTGTTTCAAAAGTTTGCACCAGATCTAAAAGTGCTCCTGAAACAAAAACTGCAGCTGTGTTGAGGTCGCCCGTGACATATTCAAGTCTGAAAACGAAACTTTCAAGGCCTAGCACCCATCTAGCTACTCTGGGTGTGCTGTTCGCGGTACCTTTGGAACTGACCATGTAGTTTAGAGGCTTGTGATCGGTACGGACAGTGAATTTTATCCACCATAAGTAGAACTTGAAGTGTTTTATTGCAAAGAAAACACTCTTTCTACTACAGAGTAGGTCTTTTCTGAGCCGTTTAGAGTACAAGAAGTGAAGGCAACTATGCGTTCTTTCCCACCTTTGACCTGGGAGACAGTTGCGCCTAGACCCTTATTACTGACATCAGTGGTTAGAATGGTCTTCCTGGCAGGGTCAAAATTGCATAAGTGGGGGGCACTTAAAATGGTCTTTTTAATGTTGTCAAAGGCTACTTGGTGCTTCTCTAGCCATTTGTAAGGCGTATGTTTTTTTGTGAGTTCCCTGAGATCATTTTAGAGGTTGGCAAAGTTCTTGACATATTTGGCCATGTATTTGGCAAAGCCAAGAAAGGATAAAAGTTCTTGTTTGGGGGTGGGTGCCTGAGCTTTTTCAATGGCATCAAGGAGCCTCAATTTGGGTTTAAATTCATCCCTTGATATAGTGTGCCCAAGGTAATATACAGTTCCCACCCCGATCTGGCATTTCTCTTCTTTATGGGTGAGACCCTCTTCTTTGAATCTCTCGAGAATGGTTCTGAGAGACGAGTCGTGTTCTTCAGCTGTTGCTCTATAAATCAAGACATCGTCTTGGAAGCACAAGGTTTTAGGTCCCCCTTCCAATATGTGTTGCATTATCTTTTGGAATACCGCTGAAGCAAGTTCAAACGGCATCCTGAGGACCATGAATGACCCCAGCGGAGTGGTAAAGGCAGTTAATTCTCTGGAGTCTGGGTATAACTCTACCTGATGGTAGGCATTAGACAGATCCAGCACGCTAAAGCACGTAGCTTCCCCCATGGTACTTAAAACTTTGTGGGTACGTGGCAGGGGGTGTCTTTCTATGATGATGTTATCGTTAAGGGCTCTGATGTCGATGCATAATCTAATGTCATTCCCTTGGGCTTTCTTAGCGATGACCAGGGCCACCCATGTGGTGCAATCTATGGGTTGTATTATACCTAGAGTCTGTAATCTGGCTAATTCAAGTTTAAGGGGTTTCCACATAAGGTGAGGTTCAGGCCTAGTTTTGTGTGTAATCAGTTTAGCATTGGGTTGAAATTTTATTTTGTGTTTGAAATTCTTGAGGAGCCCTAGCTCTGAATTGAACACCTCGGGGAATTCTTAGATGAAGGTTTTACTCGGGATGGACAAGTCAATAGTAAGCACCTGTTCCGGGTTGTTAGGGTCGAGTTTTATGCCTAGTTCTTTTTGGTGTTGCCACCCCAGAAGATTGCACCCCACTTCCACTATGTAGACTTTCCCTAGGTTAACACAGTCTTTGAATGTAATGTGAGTTCTAACCATGCTCTTCAAAGGGATAGATTCTCTAGTGCAGCTACTAGGGGAAATGTCAGCTTTTATTAATTCACTTTCTTTCCACATGTTCATGTTTTTTAAGTCTAAAATGTTCACAAAAGTGTAGGGGGAACATGAATCCGTGAACATATTAATTTTCTTGCCATCCAACCCAATTTCACATTGTGGGTAGTTTATTTGGTTGACAATGTCAGAGTCCCGGACTTGGAAGACAATTTTCTTTACGACTTGATTTTTGTTTCAGATGTTACTTCTGTGCTATTTTGTTAATTACTGTGACACACCCTAGCTAAGTGGCCTTTCTAATTGCACTTTTTGCATACAGCTGATATCGTTTGGCAATTCGGGTTGTTGGCCAGATGGTTACTACTACCGCAACAGTAACATTTGAGTTTGCTTGGGTTGTTGCCGCGGTTAAGTTTAAAGGTTTTACCATTTTTAATTTTGGCAAATAGAATTTTCTGTGAGAGGATCAATGATCTCCAACACCTGACTTAGGTCAGTATGGGAATGGTCGGGGTGGACAGGTTTTGGTCAAATTTCATTCATACAGAGGGCGGTGTGTTAAATGGATTTGGGCAACTCAATTGCCTCTTGTAGATTTGGTTGTTTCTGCAGTAATTTTTCTTGTATTCTCCCATTATTGGTGCACCTCACCATTTGGTCCCTTATTAGGGAATCGTTGAGATCTCTGAACTGGCATAACTCACATAAGCCTCTTAGCACAGCTACGTAGGTTGTAATGCTTTCATGTTTTCCTTGGACTCTACAGAAGAACCTGTGGCATTCCGGGACAATGTTAAGTTTGTCACAAAATTGCGTTTCTAGTTTCATCAACAATGTCTCGTAGGCATCTCCCTTATCCTCTAAGTCTGGTTCTTGTAGGGTATAGAAGACTTTCCTCCCATGAGTACCCAGGTTGTGAAGAAGAATGTGTTGTTTCCTTAAAGCGCTGAATTGCCCCCCTCCTATTGCAATAAGGTATGCCTCTTGATCCATTCTATCCAAGGATGATTAGGTTCTCCACACTCATTGAGGAATGGCGGGGTTGGGTCATGCTTGCAGCAGCCATGGTCGGATACAATAGATAAGTGCTGAGGACAAAGAGGTGGATTGACTTCAGAAGGATGCATGTCAGTGTGACAAAAACAAGGGCAATAAGAGATGTAACAAGATGCTCTTGCCAAGTATCTGTTGAATCAGGAATATGAGATGCTTCTTAAGTTGAAGAAATGGCACGCAAAGGATGGGTGCGCGTGTTACCGCACAAATGACAGTAGAAGAGGAGGTGAAAAAGTTCCCAGAAGGATGAAACGCAAAGCTTTGTGAAGTGTGCATATCACTGTAGGAGGAGTGGCACCCAAGGAGATGGTGAGTACATCACCATAGAGACCGGATGAGGAAATGTTAGCCAAGAAGAAGAAAAGAATAAACAGAATTTACTTCTAAAGGCGAGACACCAAGAAGATAAAGTGTGCGTGTCACAGAGAAACTTTAAGACACACAATATGGTGTGCGCGTCACCGTGGAGCATTAAACCAAATATACTGGAGGTTCTGAAGAAAAGTGAGTGTGTCACTGTTAAAGCTGGAGACACGCAAAATGGTTGTAGATTCTGATGAAAATTGAGTATGTCACTGTTAAAACTGGAGACACGTAAAGTAGCTGAAGGTCCTGACGAAAAGTGCGTGTGTCACTGTTAAAGCTGGAGACACAATCAAAATGGTATGCTTGTCACTGGGGTTGGGTAGATCCAAGTGGATTTGTGTGGATTTCAATTTATTTCTCTTGAAAAAGTGAGCATGTCACTGACAGAACTGTAGACATGCAAAATGGTGTGCGTGTCACCAGTGTTCATTAGATCCAGGAGGACCCGTATTGAAGGTTGACTTTGCTTTATAATTATTCCTGACGCTGAATGAAGAGAAGCGCGTCAAGAGAGGAGGAAGGAGGCAGTGTCCAGCACCTCACAGCACGCCTCTGAAGATTAACAAGGGCATAGGCGAAGTGGGAAGCGGGCCTCCGATTGTTGCGGAGTCAAGTATCCAACAGCACGCCTCTGAGAGAATGGAGTACGCCTCGAATGACTGCCAAGAGCGCTAACCATTGGGAGAATAGGCAGCAGGCATGGCAGTAACGCCTAGAAGTTGTGGGAAATTAATAAGAGATGCCCCTGGGGAAGAGAGTCGGCAGACGCTTGCTGATGTGAGGACGAAGTTCCAACAGGTTTGCCTCAGAGAGAGTGTGAGCAGGCATGGCGGCAACGCCTACAAGGTGTGGATAAAAGCAGAGGGAAAGGATCCAGGAAAAAAGACACATACGGAAGTCAGTGAGGATGAAGACTGCGTCAGCAGTGATGCTTCTGAGGAGAGAGGCAGAGCTCGTAAAGCAGTAGTCAGTGCTCGTAGAGGAAGTAGAGGAGGAGGAATCCTCTAGTGCCAGAATCGACGTGAAATTGTGGAGCTCTTGACGCTATTAAGGAATGCAGGAAAACAGGACCTTAACCTTGTGGGCCACAAGGTAATGATTTTACTTGATGTGGTGGAAGAACACAGAAGGAAAGGAGAGCCGTCCTGCTCCCTTTTGCAGAACAGTCATCGCCAGTGTTACAAAGTGGACCGGAAACAGGTAAGTGAAAAATTCCTTTACTACGGTCTCCGATCAGCCACCGCAGGAACGTCGAGTGCAGGGCACAGCACACTAGAACTCCGCCAGTCAGGCTACACTTGTCAACATTCCAAGGTAACCTCTGGCTCAACAGAAGGACTGTACCAATAAGGTAAGGAGAGCAAGGGTGGGCGGGGAACAGGGGAAAACCAAGAACAAGGTTTCTAAAGAGTCACACAATAAAGACCTAGAAAGGGAAAAGGGATTATAACAAGTTGCTTTCTATAAACATCTCAATGTAGTCTAATACCTTTTGTTATGCTCCACACTTGTTTATGTTCCCCATCATGTCACTGTCTTGGCATCCTTGTTGTCATTTCACGTCCCTCATCACTGTATACAATAGAACTCAGTGTCACAACATAAAACATATTTTCTGGTTTGTTTGTATAAATCTTGCCACCAATATCTTTGCTGTAAAAGTGAAATGGTGGCGGTCACACCCGTAGGTGCAGATGCTATACCTTTGTGTGTGGCCACTATCAAATCATGTCTGTGGTCTGCATTGGACATCAAGCGATCACCAACACCAGGAATAGTTACAAAAGAAACATTCTGGTAATTTAAATGATAGGAATATTTAGCAGGCAAGCCTCTCGGTACAGAGGTGCAGTTTTTAAAATCGTAGATGGCAGCCGAGATATCATTGTTGATACAAGTCTTAGTGGGATTTATCACAGCTTTTTTTAATGTCGCAACTGCAGATTTAGTTTGCTTCATCAGCCAAAGAATTCCCTACGGTAAGTGGTCCCACAGGTTGATGAATCAAAGTATGTATAACATGAGTTTGTAGCAGTCTATCCTTCAGATCAGCTACCTTAACCCAAAGCAACTTGGGCTTGATAGTACTACCTTTGGATGCTTTACAATCACAAAATGTAGATTACCATTAAAAGATTGCACACAATAATAAGCATCACATACTATGAGGGGGGAACTGAGATCCACATTTCAAGTGCGAGAAGTAAAGCTTTTAGCCCAGTCAACTGCGCAGTGAAGTCTCCTAACCATGAGTGTGAGTAATTTGAGGATTTAAAAAGGCATCAAAAACACTGCCTAGAATAATGGCGCACATGACAGAATATTGCTGCTTAGAACCTAAGGTTGTGCAGATCCATCGGTATAAATGATAGACACATATTGGTCAAGAGGCTGAATTGAAGAAGGTAAAGGATAAACATGTTCATATGGCAAAAATACTTGAGTCTGCAGCAAAGGGTCATGGACAAAGTCTACATCAACGGCTGTCAAGGACGTGACCCATTGGATCCAACAATTGTGGAGGGCTTTTATATTAGGTATGCTGGGTCTCATGCCAGCGTCTACTGTAGGAACATAGGAAACAACAACAATCAATTTACCTTGAGAAAGTGCCTCTTCCTTCAGAATGGCCATCTGCATAGCAGTCAGAAAATTTTCAGTCGGAGAAAAACGCAGTTCTGCAAGTGAATACAAATGCAATTTATAAGCACTGTTTCACCTTCATTAAAGATGACATAAGTAAATCCAATTACACTATGTAGAACCCGGATGACCAAATTGGTATTATTACCATGGGTGTGTAAGTTACGTGACTCAAATAAGTCAGACTGTAAAGATCTGAGGGTGGCAATGTGTTCCGACGTCCGAGTGGAGGTGGAAACATCTGAACATATTAAAGTATGAAAGGGATTAATATGTTGGGCATAATCAGGTATGTACATTCTGCCAAAATTCAAAAATACCATAAGAGACTGCAATTTCATAAGTGTGCTAGGAAGTTGTAACTGAGCACATTTTTCTAAAAAATGAGGGGCAAGGCTCTCTCCCTCATTCATCAGTTCATAATCTAAGAAAAGAACACTGAGAAAAAGCAATAGAAGACTTTCTGAAGTTAAATTTATAACCCAGTTCCCAAACCCCAAAATAATGCAATCCACTCTCGCCAAATGGGGGTTTCATTCATCATCAGTTAGGTAAATATCATCAATAAAGGACAAAGTGTCCGGGTCTACTTCATGAAGAATCAACATTATTCGCTGCAAGAATGCCAGGGCTATTCTTATGCCCCATAAGGAGTTGGGCATGGCACATTTGAAAATGGAGGGAGCTAAATCGGACCAGTCAAGGCTCTCAAGGCCCAAATTGTGACTGAAAAAACCTTTGGAAATACCAAATGTGGTTTTATATTTTTTTACAGACGATATTATTAATCAGCGCTGTACTATGGGAATTTTATATGGCAAATGTCTGTAATCTTAGACAATGTGATACGAATGACTGGGTTTCACAACAGGAAAAAAGGATTGTTCATTTGAGAAACATATGGTTTAATAATTCCCTGGTACAAGAACAAAAGGTGGAGGCCAGTCGACTTCCGCCAAGAGAATGTCATAAGACATAGTTAAATTGTCCAAATGATTGCTTTAATAATACTTTTAATGTCACCTCCAATTTGAGTATCCCAGATATATATTCTGTCTGGAGGGGCCATGTGGGTGTCCGCAGTCTCAACTGTAATAAACGTGTCATATACCTCCTGGAACTGGTGGAGATTCCGGTGTTCTGTGGTGATCTCTGCTGCACTGTTGAGGAGAGACACTGTACAACTCCTGTTCAGGAGGAGTGTTCTCACTGTCTGTGGCATATTTGGCGGTTAATGCTGCAACTTTCTTTTTCTGAAACGAGGCTTTATAAGGAGGAAGTCTATCCTCTTTCTTTATCTTCACGTCAGGGGAGTGTTTTGGCTGCCTTTTTGGTGGCACATACTATGGTGGTCTGTGATCAGATTGCCCTCCTCTATTGTACTGATGTTCAGATGATTCCTGAAAGGAACACGGAGAACGGGTGTTAGGGATTTGAGACGTATCAGGAGTTTTAATTTTAGTGTGATCACAAAAATCCTATCACCTTTCAGAATATTCAGGGGCCAGAATACCTTCGCCCTATCTAGGTTTTTGTTGTTTAGTTGTTTCACATTGCTTTTCTGAAAACTCACAGTCTGGCCTGGTACCTTTTTCGGGACCAGGTTTACCAAGTGGTGGGACTGTTGGCCTGGTTCCCAAGGTATTGCGTCTCAAAGACTTATATACATCCGCACTCATGAGCAGCAACTCAAGTTGTCATCATATGACCAAGGATGCTGCTTCATCTTTAACATTAGAAAAAACAATTTCAGAGATGACAGGAACATTTTGAACTAGTTTTAATCCCCAAATCGAGGACAGGACCTGCCCCATGCTTATTCTGTATTTGTTTGAGGACATTTGGTAGAACCGCCATCGAGGGAGTGCATTACAAAGAGTGTAAACCATGGCCAAAATAGTCCCCCAGGTATTGCAGTCAGCAATAGTGGGAACCAGACCATTGCATAAGCATACAGTAAGAATCCTGAACTTGTCTCGGGGTCCTGTAGGGGGGAACACAGCTTCAACTTGGTCTATTTCTGGCCAATACAGAATTGTATTTCTTCGCGATTTGTGGGCTGTTTGCCTGTAACTGAATTGACAACCACATGACTGATCGTGGGCCCAGCAGGCTGTTGAGCTTGAGCTTGCAAGCCAATACTGGCTGGACCAGCTAACAACGTTCATGAAATAAACTGAGTAAGGTTTCTATATAGGACGACTAAAACATGATATAAGACATGCGTCTGAACACAGTTGAGCGCATTTAAATCCTGATACTGGGTATAAATAGCCAACATCAGCCTTTTGGCCCCCTAATTACTTAAGGGGCATATGCGAACATTACCAAGGACATGGGGAAAGCCACCATTAAACCAGGTTCGGTGTTCTGAAACTGTACGAGGAACTTCAAGAAGTGTATATGGACAATATGCAACCAGTACCTGAGGGGCGGTATCGCAGTCTGCCTCAACCCCAAAATCACAGGAGCTCAAACATTAGAGAGTCTATGCTGAAGCAAATGCTAAGTTATTGCTGGGCACCATTAACATTACTAGCCACTGCCTGAGCCATAACTAAATGAAAAATGTTTCAAATGGTAGACAAATGTGGGTATAAACCTTTAATTATTCAAACTTGGTCTATTTCTGGCCAATACAGAATTGGATTTCTTTGCGATTTGTGGGCTGTTTGCCTGTAACTAAATTGACAACCACATGACTGATCGTGGGCCCAGCAGCCTGTTGAGCTTGAGCTTGCAAGCCAATACTGGCTGGATCAGCTAACAACGTACATGAAATAAACTGAGCAAGGTTTATATATAGGACGGCTAAAACATGATATAAGGCATGCCTCAGAACACAGTTGAGAACATTTAAATCCAGATACTGGGTATAACCAGCCAACATCAGCCTTGTGTCCCCATAATTACTTAAGGGACCTATAAGAACATCACCAAGCACATGGGGAAAGCCACCATTAAACCAGGTTTGGTGTTCTCAAACTGTATGAGGAACTTCAAGAAGTGTATATGGACGATAGGCAACCAGTGCCTGAGGCGCGGTATCGCAGAGTCTGCTCAACCACAAAAATCCCAGGAGCTCCAACATTAGGGAGTCTATGCTGAAGCAAATGCTGAGTAATTGCCGGGCCCCGTTAACATTAATAGCCACTGGCTGAGCCACAACTAAATGGAAAAGGTTTCAAATGGTAGGAAAATGTGGATATAAACCTTTTATTATTCAAGCTTGAAAAACCAACAGACCTAGGTACTACCTAATTGCTGCGGAGGAGCGGTCCCCAGCTCTACAGACTTCTCCAGGGACAGGTGTAAGGGTATTGTGGACAAGCACAAACACTACTCGGGGTTCCCGCAAGTAAGCACCTGACTAAATGTTGGTCGCGCAGTGTTGCAGGGATTCTGCTCTGGAACAGAACTATGCTTGGGACCATGGAACTTCAGCATGTATAACGTCAGCATGTAGGGACTGAGCCATCCTACCACCTCAGTATGCACGAGCCTGAGTCCAAATAGCTATAGTGCCTCACTTGAACTCCTAACCATACCAGAGAGACAAGTGAATTGGCACCCCTAGAACGCAACATTCTCGACCCTCTCAGGGATCGGGGTAACAGTGCACAACCTTTCGCTCTCTCACTTGCACTTGTCCACAATAAGATAAACAAGAGACATGAAGAAAGTTTAGAATATTTGTTAAACTCTTGTGCTCTGAAATGCACTATAAAATGGAGTAACCTAACCCCCCTCCCTTGTGGGTAATCTGTATGGATTATCTGAAGACCCCGTACCTTAGCATGGCGCAAAACTTACGATGTGGACCTCAAGTCGGCTTATAGGGCCTGCACTAGAGTGTACCACCGAGCCATCTGCTCTGCTAGGGCTGCCTTCTATTCTCGGGAGATAAAAAATAGTACGAATCCCACAAAGGTTATCTTTAGGGTCTGTAAGGACCTTACAAGTAAAAAGAACGAATCTACTACTCTTGTAGCCTCCCAAGAGCATTGTGAGGATCTGGCGTCATTCTTCGTTGAAAAAGTCGAGGCCATCTATAGGTCATTCTCCCAGCTTTCCATCGAGGAGAATAACATCGTACCTAAGGCCTCTGCATCATTGCTGACTATTCCTAGTCCTACTCTAGAGGAGTTTAAAGCCTTGACAACAAAGGTCAAATCCGGCTCACCGGACGACCCCATGAGACCCATTCAATTCCAGGAACTTGCTGAGTGCTGCTACCCGGCCATGCACAGTCTTATTGAGCTGTCCTTCAACACCGGCAGCGTTCCTAGTGCATGGAAGCAGGCTACCATCATTCCTATTCTCAAAAAGCCGGCTCTTGATCCCACTAAATCGGAACATTACCGGCCTATTTCCCTGCTCCCTTGGCTAGCTAAATTAGCAGAATCACACGCTAATTGCATCCTGTCATCCCATCTGCAGGAAGCTAAGATACTGGATAACTCGCAGAACGGGTTCCGTGCGGGTCATAGTACCGAGACGGCTCTTCTAGCGGTGGTGGAGCACATCAGGAAGATGCTAGACCAGGGTCAAACGGCGGCACTGATCCTATTGGATCTCAGTGCCGCCTTTGATACGGTGTCCCACCAGATCCTCCTACACCGCCTTGAGGAGGCCGGAGTTGGAGAGAGAGCACTCGAGTGGTTTCGATCTTTCCTCACTGATCGAACCTTTAAAGTGTCCACACCCCCTTTTGTTTCTGCTCCTCGCCCGATCTCGCAGGGTGTCCCGCAGGGATCGGCCCTAAGCCCTACCTTATTTAATTTATATGTTCAACCGTTGGCGGAGGTTGCCCATAGTTTTGGTCTCACCATGGTGTCATACGCCGATGACACGCAGTTGGCGGTGGCACTTAATGGGGAGTCCAACATGGATGCCCCCACTTTCCAGTCCGCGCTAAAAGCTGTGGCGGGCTGGATGGGGAACAATTGACTCCAACTTAATGCCTCTAAAACCGAGGTTATTATTTTTGGTAGGGAAAGCGAGCTCTGGGGCGACCAATGGTGGCCATCTGAATTGGGCCCTGTTCCCACTCCAGTGGCCGAAGTCAGGAACTTGGGGGTGTGGTTGGATGATATTAGCATAAATATGGGACCCCCTCTACAAATATTTTCTAGGTCAGGGAAAGAGGGGAAAACAACATCAAAATACAAAATTTCCCTCACGACCTGTTAAAGTTTTAACCAAACACTTTTATATCTGCTTATTTTCTATACACAAGGTAACTCCAGATGTAACTATTTTTAAACTTTTTTATTTATTCATTTTTTGTCATTTCTTTAAATTCTTTGTTCATTTCATAGAGAAACAGTTTTACATAACAACATTTAAAATCTTTAGAGCAATTCATCAATAGACATCGTACAAAACAAAGAGAAAAAGAAACCTAAATATTCATTTATAGTACATGCATACACTCATTATCATACATACTACATTCATACTACAATCTGTGTTGGAGGGATCACGTGTGGTTGTGTGATCTAATACGCAAGGTCGACGCGTTTCGGTGGGTTTGTGACCACCTTCCTCAGGACCTCTTGAAAGCACAATCGTTCACTCCACAAGACATAAAGCTTTCTGTATCGATATCTGCAATAATAAATAACATTCAGTGCATAATATATATAGTTTCTACAATTGGGTTTCATATTTACATCACCTTGTGCAACTATCATAGCAATTTGAACAATTATACTTTATTTCTTTTAAAGTTTCTATGAGAAAGCCCCAAAACTGCAAAGAGGCACCTTATTTACACTACTCAGAGCAATTGAGGGTAAACGGAAAATTTCCAAAAGAAGAAAGTAGAAAAGCAAAAAAGCATAATTAAAGAAGCATAATTAAAGAGAAGCTCCAAACTTTATCACCGGTCTCTAAGTCTATATCAGATAAGCATGAAGAAAGAGGAATAATGAATGCAATCCTCACCTATGGGGATACGACAAAGTAGTCCCACTATTCTGTTCTGGTTAATCTTGGACACAAAATGTATGCCATCCACTCAACAAATACGACTCTGCGTGAGAAAAAATTATATATTTTATTGCCTGAGGTCTTGTCGTAGTTGTGATCGACTAGGAAGAGACTCTCTGCCACATTGCTAGTTATCTCCATTAGTTACATCTAATTTGTCAACTCGGTAGGAATAATGAATGCAATCCTCACCTATGGGGATACGACAAAGTAGTCCCACTATTCTGTTCTGGTTAAGCTTGGACACAAAATGTATGCCATCCACTCAAGAAATACGACTCTGCGTGAGAAAAAATTATATATTTTATTGCCTGAGGTCTTGTCGTAGTTGTGATCGACTAGGAAGAGACTCTCTACCACATTGCTAGTTATCTCCATTAGTTAAATCTAATGTGTCAACTCGGTAGTAGTCAATCATTACTCAACATGAGTCCACAAGAGATTGTAGATCTTACCTGCAAGTCAACAACTTGCTGTTCCAATTACCAAATCTCCATGGATATGAGGAGCGTCTAAAGATGGGTAGATTCACTGAAAACGATATAAATATATCTCTATTCACAAAATGAGTGTGATCCTGGATATAGTTCTACACCTATCTCCTAACATATAACTTAAGAGCAGCGTTTACTAACCTTGTTGTGTGCAATCTTTCTTTGCATGTGTTCCAAATAACAACGGGGTATATCTAAGTCGTCTTATTGTTACAGGCGTGTCTTTTTTATCTACAAATAGGAAATGAGACAACAAACTTAGTAAGCCTATCGCATGCGGTTGTGCCCGTATACAGTATGTTTCATGAACCTACAAGTTTTGACTCAATTCCAGAACCATCAAAGATGTATGTATTCTATCCCCCTGGGGGCCACCATGATACACTCTCTCCTTTAAATGATTGTTACAATTATATTTGAGGTCTCACAAAATGCCGGTAAGTTTGCTCTAAGGACACTCCTATTCTACCTAGGCGGTCCCAAAGATACCTATTCGTAACAACCAGACTTGGTATTACTCTAGGCGCCCCAAAACCTTGATAAAATTACGGCGTCTTGACCTCATGCCTAAGTATTGCGCTCACCTTCGTTAGAATAACGTGCCGCCTTGAAACGCCTCCTCAAGTGTGGATCCAACAGACGAGGCTACGGAACTGCGTCTTGCTTTTAAATAGCAAGTCGTAGCGCGCCAAATGTCAGTAATTGACATGCCCCTGATTGGCAAGTGGAGTAAGCCTAATACGCGCCATTTTTGAGTGGTGAAGAACATTATCTCGCCATTACTAAGTGGTATGCCCGTAGTTAAAACAAGTCGTAGCGCGCCAAATGTCAGTAATTGACATATCCCTGATTGACAAGTGGAGTAAGCCTAATACGCGCCATTTTTGAGTGGTGAAAAACGTTGTCGCGCCATTTCTAAGTGGTGTGCCCGAAGCTAAAGCAAGACGTAGCGCACCAAATGTCAGTAATTGACATATCCCTGATTGGCAAGTGGAGTAAGTCTAATACGCGCCATTTTTGAGTGGTGAGTAAACGTTGTCTCACCATTTCTAAGTGGTGTGTCCGTAGTTAAAGCGAACGCGCCATTGTTAAGTGGGAAACTAGTATTAATTACTCCATTACAACCCTGTGTGCAGGCGGTTGAAGGAGTGCGCCATTACTAAGTGGGTGATGTTACAAAGGCGGAATACAGCATCAATGCCCGAATGCTCAGAAGAGTTATTGTTTACGTCAAATCACGACGAACTCAGTTGTTTGATAACCTTCACACAAAGCCAAATATTGTTAGATGGAAGGCTTACATAAGATAATGTTTATACCTCATATTGATATGATGGTTGGAAATTCAAAAGGTACACAGTTATAGAAGATCTGTCAATATATCCGATTATTTGTTATAGGTGTTCCGTGGGTTGGTATATGTAACATCCCACCTTCCTGGTTACCAATTTACAAGACCTACAGTACTATTGATGTTAGTACCTAATATTTTGCGTCCTGGGCCTCATATGTTGGTATATACGGATCTATAATACAGTTAGATTTCTTAACTCATTGTGAGGAACTCGACGCTCTCTATATGTGCGGTAAATTTATCCTGTTATGTACCAAGAAATATTTTCGTTAAGACCTACTCTAACTGTGTCCAAATGAAAAATCCAAAAACATTCACGTTTCTTCCTTGTCCTTTCCATAGTTTCACCATTTTTGTGCAGGACTTTTTCCAAAATACACCATTGGAGGTCAGATTCACTATGATTCAGATCAAGACAATGTTGGCTCAGGGGTGCTGTCAGTTTACGAGTTCTTACAGCTGACTTGTGTTCGCCGAATCTAAGACGGAACTCTCTCCCTGTCTCACCAATGTATGCAAGTCCACATGGGCAAACAATATAATATATAACATTTTTACTCCTGCAGTTGGTAAATGATTTTAATGTTATATTAATATTGTTATGTCGAATGGTATCACTTGTTACAGCCGAGTCACAGGCGTGACAATTGCCACATCTGTGATTTCCACGGAGTGTATCCAAGCCTGTCAGGGTGGTTTGAGTTTCACGTAACTTACCTTTATTCCTTGTGTGGACCAGCCGGTCTCTCAGGTTCCTGTTACGTCTATAGGCTATCAATGGTCGTTCCCAAACTGTCTCATTCTCGACCTCGAGAATTCTCCAGTTTTTATTGATTACATTTTTTATCTTATAGTTTAGAGTGGAGTGATTTATCACACATGTTATTTTATCTTGTGATTTCCTATTTCCACGGTTCAGTAAGGCATCCTTGTCATAGTATTTAGCTCTTTTGAGAGCTTCGCGTACTAGACGGTGTGGATATCCTCTATCGACCAATCGTTTTTTCAGAGCTAAGCTGTGAATATTGTAGTCAGATCGAGAGGTACAATTGCGACGAATACGCAAAAATTCTCCAAAAGGGATAGAATCTTTCTGGCAATGCGGATGAAAGCTGTTGAATTCCAGAATTGTATTTTTGGCCGTTGGTTTACAAAAAAGACTCACATTTAGCATGCCTTCTTTCCCTTCAATTGCAATGTCCAGATATTCTACTCTGCTATGGCTATAGTTCGAAGTGAACTTCAGGTTACTGTCACTCGCATTAAGCCATAAGATATATTCGTCCAGTTGTGCTGTGTCACCATGCCAAATGAAAAAAATATCATCAATAAATCGTCGCCAAACAGAAACATTCTCAAAAAAAGGGGCAGCTGTATTATAAATATTCTTCCTCTCCCACTCTCCCATGTACGTATTGGCCACACTAGGGGCACAAGATGCTCCCATACTTGTGCCCTTGATCTGTTTATAGAGGGTCCCTTCAAATTCAAAATAATTGTTCAATAGAACTACCTCCAAGCATTGAACGATGAATTGATCTGGTCTGTTTTCTGGATGTCTCTGTAAGAGTGCAGTGACTGCCTGTAACGCTTGACACTGAGGAATGTTGGTGTACAACGCCTCAATGTCAAGCGTTACTAAGATGTCAATCCTCGAATCGAATGCCAGACCCTCAATCTTCCTAATCATATCTCCTGTATATCTGTGTGGTTGGATGATAAACTTTCATTCACCACCCACACGAAACGGGTAGCCGGTACCTGTTTCGGTGCTCTGCAGTGCCTCCGACCTATTTTCAAGTTTTTCGACGCAGGCACTAGACAGATTATTGTCCAAGCTATGGTCCTGGCTAGATTAGATTACGCTAGCGCTCTGCTTCTGGGTGTTAACCAGGCAGAATTAGTTCGCCTGCAGAGGGTGCAAAATGCGGCTGCCAGGATGTTGGTCGGCCTTCCGAAGTTTGTTTCTGCACGCCGTACTATTCAGGATCTTCACTGGTTGCCTGTTGGGCAAAGAATTAAATTTAAAGCTCTTTGTTTAACTTTTAAAATTCTTAAGTTTGCCTCCCCCCCTATTCTGTCACAAACAATTGGTCACTATGTCCCTTCCAGAGCCCTTCGATCCTCAGGGTCAAATGTTGCCACAGTGCCACGATTTAAAAGAGCAAGGATGGGCGGACGCTCCTTTTCGGTGATGGCGGCAGCTCTCTGGAACTCTCTGCCTGCCCCTCTTCGTTCCATCCCTGATCTGCTCTCTTTTAGGAAAGCCTTGAAGACCTTCCTATTTTCCACTGTTTAGTTCTTCCATTTGGTCTTTATTAGTTTTCGTGTTGTGTTTTTACCATTTCCTAAGCGCCGGGACGCCACTTGGCTGCGGCATCTGTGCGCTTTATAAAATAAAATAACATAACATAACATAACATACAGATGAACGCTCTGCATCTCAGCAGATGCAGTGCTCTTGTCTCAGAATCCCTACATCAATGTGTGTCCTCTCTGCTTATGTGCTCATCTATATGTTATTATAATATGTATGTGCATAAGCAACAGCTGTATTCTTGTGTTATGTGAAGGTGCTAGTGCCTGGCCAGAAAGAATAACAAGAGATATTGTTGGCTGACCTTGTTGGTGGAGCTCAGACTAAATCCCCGGAAAAGAACAGAGTGCAGAAACATATGCAGTTTCAGTGTGAAATTACAATGTGGAACAAAAGTGAGTGTGTTTATATAGTAAACGTGTGTAAAGGAAAATGAGGCCTACAACTTGCACAGGTAGGCCAACAAAGGGAAAATGACACTGGGCCATGCAGAAAACACCCAACATAGCGTTCCTTTCTAAGGTTTTTAAAATTATTTTTCCAATCTATAATGTCCCTGTAACCTTTGGTTTTTTCAGTAAATCTGTAAGATTTTTTAAATTGTATATCCTAACTATAATATCACTATAACATTTATTTTTTCTGTGAATTTCTAAGGTTTTTTATGTTTTATTTCCTAATTGTAACCTTTGAGATTCAGTGTGCGAGTGAGTGCATGAGTGTCTCAGTGGGTGTGTGAGTGAGTGTCTCACTGGGTGTGTGAGCACCCAGTGCACAGGTAGGCCAACAAAGGGAAAATGACACTGGGCCATGCAGAAAACACCCAACATAGCGTTCCTTTCTAAGGTTTTTAAAATTATTTTTCCAATCTATAATGTCCCTGTAACCTTTGTTTTTTTCAGTAAATCTGTAAGATTTTTAAAATTGTATATCCTAACTATAATATCACTATAATATTTATATTTTTCTGTGAATTTCTAAGGTTTTTTATGTTTTATTTCCTAATTGTAACCTTTGAGATTCAGTGTGCGAGTGAGTGCATGAGTGTCTCAGTGGGAGTGTGAGTGAGTGTCTCACTGGGTGTGTGAGCGGATGCATGAGTGTCTGAGTGTCTCTGTGAGAGTGTGCGCAAGTGTCTCAGTGGGTGCATGAGTGGGTCTGTCAGTTGGTGTGAGAATGTCTCAGTGGGTTTGCAAGTGTCTCCATGAGTGAGTGAGTCACTGCATGAGTGTCTCAGTGGGTCTGTGAGTAGGTGTGTGAGTCTCTGAGTGGGTCTATGAGTCAGTGCATGAGTCTCTGAGTAGGTCTGTGAGTAGGTGAGAAAGTATATGAGTGATTCTGTAAGTGCACGAGTATCTGACTGGGTCTGTCTGTGAGTGGGTGCATTAGTATATGAATGGATTTGTAAGTTACTTTGAGAGTGTCTGATTTGTCCCGTGAGTGGGTGTATGAGTGCTTGATTGGGTTATGCTAATTTTCTGATGTTTTTTCCTCACTTCTGACCTTTATTTTGCCTTGTTCTGCTTCTTGCTGATCTCTATTTTGCCTCTTTCCATTCATTGCTCACCTCTTTTTTGCCTTTTCTGCTCATTTCTGACCTTTTACTTTGCCTCTTTCTGATCGTTTCTACCTTTACTCTGCCTCTTTCTGCTTGTTTCTCACTTTTACTCTGCCTCTTTCTTCTCATTTCTCATTTTTATTTTGCCTCTTTCTGCTCATTGCTGACCTTTATTTTGCCTCTTTTGCTCGTTTCTGACCCTTATTCTGCCTCTTTCTGCCCGTTGCTGACTTTTATTCATTTTTTGCCTCTTTCTGCTTACTTTTGACCTTTATTCTGCCCCTTTCTGCTCGTTTCTAACCTTTATCTTACCTCTTTCTGCTCGTTGCTGACCTTTATTCTGCCTCTTTCTGCTTGTTTCTGACTTTATTTTGCCTCTTCCTCCTTATTCCCCTGGGAGGGTGGGAGGAGCCTCAAGGTCCCCACGGTACCAGCTGGCTCGCCACCTCCTGCCTGAGACGGCATTGCTCTTGTGTGAAGGGAGCTGCTGGAAATGCCGCTCTCTGCTTGTGAGAGCAATCTTTCGTCTCTTTCCCTGACCGCATGTCTGTGGGCTGGAAAAGAGATTAAATCTCCACTTCTAGCACTTTGACAGCTCCTGCCCGCTGGAACCGGAGTGTTTGCTCTCGCTTGGCGGGAGCTTTCAAAGTTCCCAACAAGCAAAAGCAAGCAGCTGTGTCCTGGGGGTCAGCACCCTGGGACACAGCAGGAGCTGGCCCTGTGGGGATGGCGGTCCCCAGGGCCATATATGGCTCCAGGAGGGGGGCCGCACTGCCCCCTCCTTCTCTTTGCACGTGTAGCCCCAGGAAGGTGGTTGTCCCCAGGGCCATGAATGGCCCTGGAGGTGAGCCGCCTTGCCCCCCTCCATCTTAATAAAGACAAAGAAAGCCCCAGGGAGGTGGTGGCCCCCTGTGCACGGATGGCTGTGCAACTCCTGCCAATTGTTTTAATTGCCCGGGAGGTAGTGGTCCTGGGGCTTCTAGATGCCCAAGAAGGTGGTCTGCGCGGCTACCCTCCATTATTTAAAACAAAACCTTGGGGATGTATATATATATGAATTGTTTATTTTTAAACCCTCTGCAGCAGAACATCTTGGCAACACGGAATTGGGAACAAGGATAAACACAAAAGTAAGTTCTCAGCAATTTTCAGGGGATTATATTAATGGCAAAAAACTCTGTTAGTTAATGCAGTTTCCGGAGAGATTTATGTTTTGTCTAGTCACAGTTTAGACTCCTAAAGTATCACAGAGTGTTAATGTGCCTGCTGAAAAGCACATGGTGTAACATGCAGAACAAAGATTAGAATTGTATGTTGATTTGTAAGTGGGTTACTGCTTCTGTTACTTGCAGTTCATAATTTGCAATCTTTCTAATACAGCACATTGAGTTATCAACCTGCATCAGGGACCTGTGCACAAACTACAAGATGTGCGTTTAGAACCTTATTATATTTTTTCTCAATCTGTCATTATTCTAATGTTGCTAGAGTAATTCCATTGTTTTATAATAAAGTCTTGTTAGCACTGACAACACCAACCACAATTTTACATTTTAAATCCTGACTTTGTGCTTCTCTTGACCATGTACTCTTAACAGATAATGCCTACCAGTACAGGCGATAAGAGACTCCTACGCCTTATTGTCGTATGTAACATTTCCTGTACATTGATTTATACACCTGTGTGATTTATTATCTCTATACAGCCAGTGTGTGACTTAAAGCACTCTGACATGTGCAGAGGATAATGAGCCCTACAACTTGCACAACTTGGCCAACACATGAAAAATTACACTGGGCCATGTAGAAAACCCATGAAATAGCGTCCCTTTCTACGGTTTTTTAAGTTATATTTCCTATCTATATGTGTTGGGAGGTGCTGAAGTGTTTCCGGAACATGATAAGATTGTGAAGCTTATGTAGCATCACTAGGGCCAGAAAAGGCATGGGGGTACTGAACACCAATAATGGCTGCCTGGTCCTACTTACCCAGGGGCAAGGGGCATTTTCTATGCTTAATTTGTGCTGGTAGTTGTAGGTGGTGGTTACTGACATTATTTTTTGTGAACTGAAATGTATTTCTCATTACCACACTTTGATCCAACAAGTGAGAGTTAGGCAGATAAGATAGAAAGAAAGAGGAATAGAAAGATAATAACATAGGTGACAAAGAAGGTGCAAGAATGAGCTAGACAAACAAGAGGTGCAGAGTGGTAGAAGAAAGAGACACAACGTGGAATCAATGTCAGGCAGCTTTGGTATTCTGACATTTGACATCTCCGGTGAAGTGTCCGCAATAAAATAATGGGCCCCTCAATTACTTATTAAAAAAATTTAGCATGGGCCTTTACCATGCTTCTTTTAGGTCCCTGGCTCCCTTGCAATACAAGTGAGGTGGTGGTCGAAGTCGGCAAGTTATGTATAGATATATAGATATTTATATTCTGGAATAGTTGGTATTAGTCAGGGACGCCAATTGTGTTCATTTCTGAAGTGTTTTCTTATGTTGTATGTCTGTAAAAAATACTAACTTTTTACATCCACTGACTGCTATGATAGCAGGCATTGAACTCTGCTGTGGGTAGGGCATTTGGACCCAATGGGGTACACTTTTGGCTCTTTTACTGCAGAGAGTTCTGCTCTGAAATTAAATTGTCTATTTCTCTGTCAAGCATATCAGATATTTTGGATGGATATCCTGGCATCTTGATGCATTTATTGTAGTAGTCACATTTACACTCACAGGCGTGGACTTCAGGAGGCTGGAGGAAATGAGTGGTTGTGGGTGGACTTCCAAAGAACATACTAGCGAAGCTCTCTGGCAAATAAACATGCCCAGCTACTAATCACAGGTGGGCAAAAGTGTACTCCTTAGTACACTTGGATCACAAGTGAGAAGGGTGACTGAACACCAAGCCCAGGTTGTGCTGTGGTTGAGGTCTCCTCAAATACATTGGAAAATCCTTGCATCACAGTCACTAAATAAACGCTGTCTAGTCAAAGACATATGTTTAGAAAAGGTGGTGGCTCATTCACCACCCTACATAATAGCACACAGAACGAGATTTGAACCGGGGTTTTAGTTGGATGTATCTGCCTTGGATGTGCCTGCAAATAGGGTGCCGCAAATGTGAAAGAAACCAAAAAGCCTGGAATAAAAAAATTGCAAAACCAAGGTGCTGCATTTTAATATACTCACGCATTTTGTTATTTCACGCTTCCAGCAAATTCATTTATTGGCGTTTCTGCCCAAACGTTTTAGAATATTAGCTTCATGCACAAGTGAATAAGAAACAAAACTTCGCTCCAAACTTTGGCTGAAAAGTACACTATATTTAAGAAGGAAATGTTTCCGCAAAATGAAACCACCTAGCGTCTCTGTGAACCCGGTTAAAATCACGTATCCTTTTCGGTGAGAAACCAAAGGTTCTCGTTTAATACTTGTCTGTGACTTTTGGCAACTAGGTGGTTGTGTTTGTGTATCGTCTTGACTGGGGCCGAAAGGCCTGAACAATGTTCTTTCCTAGCCCTTCAGAATGGAAGCAGAGTAAACTGCCTGTCTGCACATTTATCTGCCAAACCAATGTACACACGGCGCTTAAAAAAGTTCCCTGTATCGTAGAGCAAGTTTACATCGTCAACTTTTTCGTTAACAGCGTGATAGAAAAATCATTGCAAAATTGCAACGGTCTGCCCACAAGTACGTTTCATCATCGGATCTGTTAAGACGGAAACGCATGTCTCTGACCAGCAGAGTGTTGTGTAACTAGTATTTGCATTCAGAATGGCTTAGGTCATGGCATTCTGAATGACGTGGAGCGGGGGTGGGGTTGTGGGGAGGTTGGAATGTACAGGCGGGCAAACTCACCGATTGCGTGGTAATAAGGAGCCCGCACACAAAATGTTCCAGAGGGTTTGGATTTGTGATTTACAGGCATATGTATGAATGGAATTTTTAGTTGCAAACGCTGCGAATCGCAAAAAAGCAGCGTTTGCAACAAAAAATCGGAAAACGTGATGTATGAGGAAGATCGCATTGCAAAATTAAGGAATCGCAAAATATGCGATTCCGTATCTTTGCGTAAGCATTTAAGGAATCGCAAAATGCGCTTCCTTAAATGCTATGCAAGAAGCACTCAAGTTTTGTGATTTCTCCTTAAGAAATCGCAAATTACCACCAACTTCAAGTTGGTGGTAATTTGCGATTTCTTTCGCAAAACCACTTTTTGGCATTTGTGAAGATGCCATGTGACGCACATACATGCCTTCATTTCAGGGGTGCATCAGGGTGTCCTTATGACAACCTAGCGCCCTTGCGATTATTCTCAATTTGCGATTCTCAAATTGCGAATCGCAAATTGAGAATGACTTCTCATTCATTCCTATGGGCCTCCTGGCCCATAGAAATGAATGGGAAAGTATTCCTTCATTGCGATTTCGCAATTTGCTAATCGCAATTAATGAATACTAAGAAATCACCCAAAAATTGTGATTTTTTACATACATCCCTTTTTTCAATTCTCAAATAGCGTTTATCAAAATAAGAGAATTTGAGAATCGCAAACAGGGATTTTCATACATATGCCCCTCACTCCTACGTGGAAGAAGTGGATGCTGCAATGGCAGCTCGAGTACACAATGTGGATGGATGTATCGTAGAACCTAAGAGAGCAGTGTCACGCAAAGACTCTGCAAGGCCTGGTGCACACTTGACAGTCAAAAAATCTTTGTTGGCGGGATTAAAGAAGTTACAGAAGAATATCATTTAAGAGACTACTTCGAAGAGTACGGAAAAATCGAAACAATTGACGTAATGGAAGATCGCCAGAGCACGAAGAAAAGAGGTTTTGCATTTGTAACATTCGATGACCATGATACAGTCGTTAAAATTGTTGTTCAGAAATACCATACAATCAATGGGCATAACTGTGAAGTTAAGAAGGCACTTTCCAAGCAAGAAATGCAGACGGCTGGTTCGCAAAGAGGTTGTGGTGGTTCAAGCAGTTTTGGTGGTGGCCGAGAAAGCAGCTTCGGCAATGGTGGTGGCGGCGGCAACTTCGGTGGTCGTGGAGGGGGAAACTTCAGCAGTAGGGGCCCAGGAGGCTTCGGTGGTGGAAGCCGTAGGTACGGTGGCGGAGATGGATACAACGGCTATGGCAAGGTGGTGGAAACTATGGAGGTGGCTCTGGCTATGGTGGTGGAAAAAGTGGCGGTTATGGTGATAGTCGTGGTGGTTATGGGAGCCAAGGTGGTGGAGGATATTGTGGTGGTAGCGGAGGCTACGATAACTACAATGAAGGAGGAAACTTTGGTGGTGGTGGAGGCGGTGGCTATGGTGGCAGTGGTGGCTACAACGATTTTGGAAATGATGGTGGCCAATAGCAATCCAACTATGGGCAGGTGAAGGGAGGAAGTGGATTTGGAGGTGGATGAAGTTCTGTCGACAGTCCCTATGGTGATGGTGGTGGAGGTGGTGGCTACGGAGCCGGTGGTGGAACTGGTGGTGGAATTATTATTATTATTATTATTATATTTAATTTTATACAGCGCGCAGCTACCCGGAGGTCTCCCGGCGCTAAACAAAAGACGGTCTCTAGAAGGCATAGAGGGTCTAAAGGTTAAATAACCAGAAGCGGCGGATATGGTGGCAGAAGGTTTTTAAAGGAATTTGCCATAAGGCTACAGTTCTTAGCAGGAGAGTGAGGAGTTGTCAGGAAAGCTGCAGGTTACTATAAGACAGTCGTCCATGTGCATTAGGAGGAACTGTAATCTACCACATGAGGAGCGATGATCCTAGGCAGAAAAGTTACTGCAGCTTAAACAGGAGAACCTTCTTGTTCAGGACTCATAGCCGCAGTTCGCTAAAACAAAAGTGCAGCTATTGAAAACAATGTAGTGTTGATTTAGGAGGACATTCCTGAGGTCCTATTTTTTTATTACATCAGGTATATTGCCCTGCAAATTGTGCTAGTGATGTCAGGAATAAAGAAATTGAGGACTTTTTAACTTTAAAAATAAATAAATAAAAGGAATGTACAGGCGGCAGGCTGGAAGAGGAGCGGTTGGTGAGAGGCGGTGTTTCTCTGCTCTCTATCAGTGGGCTTTTGAATGACACTTGAATAAATTAAACCCGTCTTCACACTACGCCTTGACTTCGAGCATTTCTTGAACCATATTACTACAATGGTGACGAGTGATTGTTCAAATGTCTGCCCGCCATGAAGACTATCGGGAAACCAGCCTTTCACCCTGCCTGACAGCTGCTCTCTGTGTGGCAAGTGTCAGAATGACAAGTGAGGGCCTGCGGAGCAAGGTCGCGACGGAGGCCTCAGTTGTCCTGGTCTTTCCCTGGCTCCATGTCAGGCACAGCCCGACAGAGGGGCTGACACAGCAAAAGGGGTGGAGGGCCACCAGGGAGCCCGGCCTGCACAAGTGGGTTCGGGAGCCGGCAGTGACCAGGCTTGCATCACACTTTTAGAAAGAAGGGATGAGAGGATAAAGCTTTTCATAGTCCTCCCTATGTCATACATCTAATCACACACAAAAGGAAAAGCTTCCATATTTTTCAGTTTATCGCAATCTGAGTATGGGAAACCCTAAGGGTTTATTAACACTGCCCTCACCCACTAATTAGTGGCACGCTTCATCATAGGGCCTCTTCTACACCCTGCTGCAGGCCAACATACAAGGTGGAGCGCAAAAATTATATTTTTGAAAAAACACTATGGATCCACTTTGCAGAGGCAGTAATAAGATAAAACTATCTAGGAGGGTATACTTTTTATTCTGTTAATCCGAGGTCCTTCCTGATAGGGTTGAACAATCTGTTTTGGGTGTACATTAAGTTTTTTTTGTATTTACTATACTTGCTCATTGTAGTAACGCTCCACGGAATTCCTGCAAAATAATAATTCCCTTATTAGTGAATATAAAATCAGACCAATCATTTTAAATCATAAGCTTTTATATGTTGGCTTATCTTGCCCCTGGGAATTGCTTCATTCTAAGACTGCTAATATATTTCTCACTCAGCTTTAACTCACACTCATATCCATAGATAAGTGTTTGTACTCTTACTCATCTCACTCATTCCACCAAACCCCATGCAGGAACAGTCCAACACCTCATTACTATAACAAGCATTTGCAATGTAATAGGTCTCGCATTAGGAAAGTGTGAGCTATTAGTATTGTAAATGACTATTTTTTTAATATGTGTGGGCTTTGAAAATATATAAATTAATAGCATTGTTATTCACAAAGCCAATAGCTTACACTTTCCTATTGCGAGTCCTATTGGCTATGGCAAAGCTTATTGGTAGCAAGCAAGGACTGTGTTGTTGTGGTGCTGAGTGATGATGTGGTTGGGCTGAGTGATGTGGTGGTGTATTAGAGTGATGTGGTGGTGTCCCAGAGTGATGTGGTGGTGTCCCAGAGTGATGTGTTGGTGCCCCTGATTGATGTGGTGGTGTCCCTGAGTAATGTGGTGGTGTTCCTGAGTGATGTGGTGGTGTTCCTGAGTGATGTGGTGGTGTTCCTGAGTGATGTGGTGGTGTCCCTGAGTGATGTGGTGGTGTTCCTGAGTGATGTGGTGGTGTCCCTGAGTGATGTGGTGGTGTCCCTGAGTGGTGTGGTGGTGTCCCTGAGTGGTGTGGTGGTGTCCCCGAGTGATGTGGTGGTGTCCCTGAGTGATGTGGTGGTGCCCCTGAGTGATGTGGTGGTGTCTCTGAGTGATGTGGTGGTGTCCCTGAGTGATGTGGTGGTGTCCCTGAGTGATGTGGTGGTGTCCCCGAGTGATGTGGTGGTGTCCCTGAGTGATGTGGTGGTGTTCCTGGGTGATGTGGTGGTGTCCCTGAGTGATGTGGTGGTGTCCCTGAGTGATGTGGTGGTGTTCTTGAGTGATGTGGTGGTGCCCCTGAGTGATGTGGTGGTGTCCCTGAGTGATTTGGTGGTGTCCCTGCATGATGTGGTGGTGCCCCTGAGTGGTGCCCCTGAGTGATGTGGTGGTGTCTAGGGGTGGGCGTAGTTCGCGAAGTAGCGCTACGCGAAGCTACGCGAAGTGCACTTCGCACTACGCGAACTTCACGTAGCACTACGCGAGCAGCGTAGTAGCATGTTCGCACTGTGCAAGATGCGTTTTCAATGATTGCACAGTGCGGACAAGCATCCGGCACTGTGCAAGCATTGAAAACGTCATCTTGCACAGTGCGAGCTGTAGTTTTCTGCTGCTCGAGGAGATTATTACTCGAGCGGCAGCTTTCTCAACGCGAACAGGTAGTTTCTCATTCAGAGCGGTCGCGAGCATGCGCAACCACTCACAATGAGAAACCTGACCTCCTCGCGTTGAGAATCTCGCCGGGATGTCATTTTGCTTGCTCGCGGTCGTGAACATGACGTTCAGGACCGCGAACAAGCAAAAAATGAGCGCTGCACTACGCTACGCTGCACTACGCATGTTCGCACTGTGCTACGTGCCGCTCGCGTAGTGCGAAGTTGCAAAAACTTCGCAAACTCCGCGAGCGGAGCGTAGTGCTTCGCCCAGGCCTAGTGGTGTCCCTGAGTGATGTGGTGGTGTCACTGAGTGATGTGGTGGTGTTCCTGAGTGATGTGGTGGTGTTCTTGAGTGATCTGGTGGTGTCCCTGAGTGATGTGGTGGTGTTCCTGAGTGATGTGGTGATGCCCCTGAGTGATGTGGTCTTGTCCCTGAGTGATGTGGTGGTGTCCCTGAGTGATGTGGTGGTGTCTGTGAGTGATGTGGTGGTGTCCCTGAGTGATGTGGTGATGTCCCTGAGTTATGTGGTGGTGCCCCTGAGTGATGTAGTGGTGTTCCTGAGTGATGTGGTGATGCCCCTGAGTGATGTGGTGTTGTCCCTGAGTGATGTGGTGGTGTTCCTGAGTGATGTGGTGATGCCCCTGAGTGATGTGGTCTTGTCCCTGAGTGATGTGGTGGTGTCCCTGAGTGATGTGGTGGTGTCTGTGAGTGATGTGGTGGTGTCCCTGAGTGATGTGGTGATGTCCCTGAGTTATGTGGTGGTGCCCCTGAGTGATGTAGTGGTGTTCCTGAGTGATGTGGTGATGCCCCTGAGTGATGTGGTGTTGTCCCTGAGTGATGTGGTGGTGTTCCTGAGTGATGTGGTGATGCCCCTGAGTGATGTGGTCTTGTCCCTGAGTGATGTGGTGGTGTCCCTGAGTGATGTGGTGGTGTCTGTGAGTGATGTGGTGGTGTCCCTGAGTGATGTGGTGATGTCCCTGAGTTATGTGGTGGTGTCCCTGAGTGATGTAGTGGTGTTCCTGAGTGATGTGGTGGTGTCCCTGAGTGATGTGGTGATGTCCCTGAGTTATGTGGTGGTGCCCCTGAGTGATGTGGTGGTGTCTGTGAGTGATGTGGTGGTGTCCCTGAGTGATGTGGTGGTGCCCCTGAGTGATGTAATGGTGTTCCTGAGTGATGTGGTGGTGTTCCTGAGTGATGTGGTGGTGTCCCTGAGTCATGTGGTAGTGCCCGTGAGAGGTGCCCCTGAGTAATGTGGTGGAGCCCCTGAGTGATGTGGTGGTGTCCCTGAGTGATGTGGTGGTGCCGCTGAGTCATGTGGTGGTGTCCTTGAGTGATGTGGTGCAGCAGCACAGAGACTGAAGCTAAGAACACGCAGGGTTGAGTGCTACAAAGTGCGTTCAGTTTCAAAGCACAGAATAATGGAGCTGGGAAAAAGCAAGGGGAAACAGGAAAACACAGGGAGAGTGTATAATGATAGAGGCAGCGAGGGCTGGGGCTTGGACAGCAATCAAGTACGGGGTCGAGAAGGCACTGAATGGGAGAACACGGAAAACACCCAGGGCCAAGGAAGGAAGATGCAAGCAACCAAGCAAGCAAAACAAGCTCTCGGCATTGTTGTGGCGGGGGGCGGGGGAGCGGGAGCGCATTCCTTTGAAGTCTGATGCGGGGTGCGGGGGAGTGGCAGCCTTTCAAGTCTGATTGGGGGAGCGGCAGCCTTTGAAGTCTGATGCGAGGCACAGACAAATGGTGGTGTGTGACGTGGCTGATTTGTGCACGTGCATAGATCACATGAACTGTGTCTGATCCGCTGTTTTGGTAGACTGTTATTTTCCCCTTACTATAATCTCGCCGGAGCAATGCGCAATCGCATTGGCTCAGGCGAGACCTAAAAAGGGGTATTTACAATTAAATTGCATGATTTTTAGAAAAATCCCACATATAGAGAAGCTATTCATCTCTTACCTGAGTTTCATATAACCATTTGCAAACTCAGGGTGAGAGTGGGACGTCGTCCTGTAGTCACACATTAAAAAGGAGACATAGGGCCAGATGTATCAAAGCGTTTTACACATTCTGTGTCTATGGGAACATGTGTTCGTATATAAGGCCCATAATTTCTTGTTTGCATTACCCTTTTAGTATTTCGAAATATGCACATTTTTAAGGACAACCGTCTGAGTTTAATACTCGTCTATGGCCAATCTCTCATATGCCAGCCAAGCTACGTTTGGAATCTCCTTTCCAAAAACACACTTGGCTCAGAATCCAGGTCCCCCTAAATCTGAGTACTCACTACTCCAAGGTCACCCATTTGGTCCTCTCTTCACCCTCCGACGGTATATTTCGGTGTTCTGGCAATCGGTATTAAAGGAAACCAGTCTCCGGATCGCATCCTGTCACAGGACCGCTACGTCACTATGGGAACGATTGTCTACATCCTTTCTTGTTGCATGCTCTTTCTTTATTGGAGCTGTTATCCTGTGGGATTCTATCCACGCCATCTTGGAAGAGGTTTATATACACCCTTACCTTTTATGTCAGCCAAAGATATAATAATAATTTAGCTCCCAGCGTCAGGGGGGTGGCGGCTGGCCAGGTGCGAGCAGCACTGCTGTGCTGTGAGCCTTCCAGCCAAGTACCATGATTGCTGTGGGCTCGGCCCCCATGCCTTCTGCAAATCAGTGCAGCCGGCCAGTCATTGCTTTCATATTCTCCCTGCTCAGAGCTCTAGCAGGCAGCAGCCCCCCCTGCGGCCCATGGTCAGTAAAAACAACCTAACTGGGACAGGCCCCTCCCGGGTGTCAGTAGCTATTGGGCACTAAATTGTGGAATTCCCTTCCGTTGGAACTCATGACCTGTCAATCTCTCCTTGCCTTCCGAAAAAAGTTAAGGATCTTTTTTTTAGTCAGTCCTAATTCTAACTTGCCTCTACCTTGCTTGTCCCCTTCTCAGTGCCAGGAAACCCTGTTGGGTAGCTGTGCACTTTATAAATCTTTTAAATAAATAAATAAATACCCCCCGACCCAGCCGTGACTTCAGGCTGTAGTGACTCAACAGCGATGCGGAAATCACAATGCAAAGATACATTGGAGCAGCAATGGGAGTCTGCTCAGCTGCTAGGAGCACCCTAAGCCGGCAGGAGTAGCCCACACAGGCCATAGGAGTGCACTGCCAGATGCCACACACACTTCTTTGCGGCGCGATTCTGTGACAGTTGAGACAAAGCATTATGCACAACAATGCTATTCAGTGCGGTGATGCGGAGCACCACACTGAAATGCATTAGTCTAACTAACACCTGATGTGTGGCATTTGGTAGGACCGAACAAATTGGAACGACTTCGAAATTGGAAGAAATTCTCACAGGTACATTTCTGTGCATATCAGAGACTTCACGATACAGGTATACAATTTATGTTACCTGTGTGCCTGCCATTATTTGTTAGTATCTGGCTGAGGATCGCATGCATGTTTCATTGCAAAGCGCTGATGAAGTCCGCATGAAGAGCATTGTTCTCCATGGGCATGTGAAGAGTATTGTTCAGGAAACGACGTCATTGTCCACCAGGAATTAGCCATCCCGGATCAGGAAATATACCCAGAACAGCGTGTCAGTGACAAGTACACTTCTTTTTGACTTTGAAGCGCATCTATCTGATCTGTGAAGTACACGCATTTCAGTTTAGCATAATGCAGTGTGTGTGACGTTAGTGACACACACAATTTTATTGACTCTAAGTTTATTGAAAGTTTCTGCGTTTTTTTCACGGTGACACACACTGTTTAAGATCTCTGATTCACGGGGGCAAGCCTCATCTTTCTCTTCCGCATTAGCTTAAGAAATTTATAATAAGCTGGTATGGTGTGCACATGCCTTATCAGGTCAGTGATGCGCACACTGTGACAGTGGATTATTATTTTTGTCTTCTTTTATCATTTTTCATGGAGTTGTTCTCTATAAACTTTCTAAATATTTTTTGTCTTGGTATGCAGGTGGTCATAGCTAATCTGGAAATGTTTAATCAGCTGTCCTTATTTTTGCAAGTCCCTGGTAAACTACTTAGCATTTTAGCCAGAACGAAAACTAGCTTTATTGTTCAGTTTTGTAAGTACTGAAGAGATAGAATTTATTTTTAAGCTTCAACCTATTGCGACTCCTGGAGATGAAGGTGTGCCTTGGAATCTGTTTTTAGAGTCCATTGCAAGACTTAAGAAACAATTTGTTGAAGAGCCTAATGTCATGATAGAGAGAAATGGTTTCTTTAAAAGGAAGCAATTTGTGGGGGAATCGGTGGAGGAGTATGTAGCAGCATTAAGGGTTCTTGCAGCAAATTGAGAGTTTGGTCCTAATGTAGATACTTGCATTAGAGATCCATTTGTGTTTAACTGTGAATCTAAGAAAATGCAAGAAAGAATATTGGCATCCCACAATCTCAAGCTTTCTGAAGTTTTGATATTGCTAAAAACATTAAAAATAGGCCCTTGTAAAGTTCACATAGCCGCGCTAAGTGGAACTCTGAAAAGTGGTAAAAAAACTGCGGTGCTACGCAGAGTTCTGTGAGCGGGCGGAGTTGCTTGCTACACCTGTTCGCATGGTGTTTTCCATCGTACATAATGAGAAGTAGGTTACCGTGCCGAAAAACACACGTGAACGGCACCAGGCGGTTCTCATGGGCGTGGCCATCTTGATTTTGGCTCTGTTTATGATGCTGGGCCAGTTTTCAATCCCACACAGTCTTCTCACTCCTATCTCTTTGAAACCTATCTACCCCATATTTTTTTATCTTTACCTTCCCCTGTGTCTTTGAGTTTTTGTATTTTATGTTTTTTAATTTTTTTTGGTTTTCCTTGACATTTGTACTTTTTAATTTTTCGCTTTACTTTATTACTTTTTTCCTTTCTTCCTTTTTTTTCTTTCTTGTTTCTGCTACTTTCTTCTCTTCCCCGGCTACCACCCGGTGCCGGGGCAGAGAAGGGCAGAGGCACTGCCAGGCCCCTCAGAACCAGCACCAGCAGACACCCGGCTTGCGGTAGGGCGCGCCACAAAGGGGTGCAGCACTGCACGTTATTCATGGAGGTGGAGGTTGCTGCACTTGTTGTTTGAACAGTGCCACGTCCCTTCCACCGTGGAAGTAGGTAGCAGGATTGGTAGCGGGTACGCCCTCCGGGAGCATAAGCAGCGGTGGGAGAGAGTGCGCCGGGCTGTGCGCCGCTGCTCTGGGATGTGGCGCACCCAACAACAGCGGTGGTCGGACATCCTTGATAGGTACCAGGACTGCTCAACCTGCTTGGCGTGGAGGTTGCGGGGCATGGTGAGTAATATCTATTTATTTGTTGTGTTCTATCTATGTTAATATTTTTTTCTAAAATAGGAAGTATGTTGTTTAAAATAAGTATGTTAAGTTTATGTTACAAATATTTTGTGATCATCCTTGAGTAGACAGGTGCTCGGCGTTGCTAGTTAATCCTACTCGTTGTCGCTTGCTAGGACTGCTTATTTAAGAAGTCATGCAGAGACTCCTCTGTCCTGTCACTGAGATAGTGGTAGTTATTGGTATTGGTGAGCTTGCGCGTTCTCTCATTTCTCTGTGCCTTTATTTTTTGTAGTTCATACTGTTCCAACCCTAAGTGATTTCCCAGTAATGTGCAGTAAACAACTAGTAACTATGCATGCATCAGCATGTGTGCATTGACAGAAAATGCAGACTGAGTTGACCCGTCAAAGGGTGAGAGACTGAGAATGAGATGGGAAGCATAGAAAATTTGTTGCTATTTATTAGCAGTTTCAAAATATAGTTTAGGAAATTTGGAATAGGGTTAGGAAATTAAGAAATAGGTCCACGATACTAATAGAAGAGGAGGGGGGCGTGGCCACAGAGGTGACCAAGATGGCCGCTTCTGTCTGAAGCTCCGCTGTCCGGGCGGGCTACGCACGACATCCTGAGGGCCTGAGGAGTCGCTGACACCGCTCCCCTCCTCCATCCTGCTGCGGAGGCGAATTGCTGCCGATCGGTCCCGGAACTGGGCTCGGGAGAGCCCGGGAGGACACACTACGGCAGAGGAGCGGGTCGCCATCCCACCCGCGACCGCTCTCCCTGCGCCTGGCCCACGGGTGAGTCCATTGCTGGGGGGCGCTGCGCCTACGGTCCGGGACCCGCTTTAGGTGTCGGGTGGCTGTTCCCGTTCTCCCCGGCCGTCTCCCCTGGGGGCTAGCCGGTGCCGGCTCTGGGGTTCTGGGCCGCGCGCAGCCTTGCGGCCTGGCGCGCGGGCCGGAGCCGGGGGCTTGAGTAGCGGCTCCCTGAGCGGGGAGCAGGGGTGGGTCGGACGCCGGCGCCTGGGGTAGGGCCTTTGGGCGGGGGTGGGAGTCCTCAGATTCTGGACTGCCGAGGGACCGGGCGGCCCCGCCTGTCCCATCCTGTGGTGTCTGCTGGTGCCTGACGATCGCACGGAGCGGTGTGGGCCTTGGACTTACTGCGGCCTTCCCGCCCTCTACAACCATCCTCCCCAGTGATTCTGCTGCAGCAGCGCCGACCGCGCTAACGACCAGCTGCTGCCATACTGCCCATTCCGATTTTGGCGACTGGGGCCCTACCATGTGGTCAACCACTCCACACTTGCTGACCGGCCTCCTGCTTGACACTGTCTGTGTGACACGACCTGCCCTGGATATCCCATCCTACCCTGCCAGCACGGCCTGGATATCCCTGACGCGCCTGCCGCCGTGAGCCCTTGCTGCCAGTCCTCTCTCTCCTTTGCCCCTCCAGGCTTTGACTCCACTCTACCACCTCTGTGCCTGACAACAGATTGACCTCCGGCGACAATGGGCAAGAGGGACCCAAACCAGCGCAAACTTAGTTTTGATAAAACCCCCCTGCTCAGCACAGATGCAGCTATGGGTGCCACTTCAGAAACGACCCCACCCACCCAACTGGACAACGCTGCTACACTGGTTGCGACCATGATGACTGAGATGAGAGCTGGGTTCAAGGCGTTGGACACTAGATTCGACACGCTGGAGCAAAAACTCGCAGATATGGGCTCCAAGGTACAGGCCCATGATCGCCGCTTGGACGTAACAGAAGCCCGCGTTTCAGACCTGGAGGACTCAGGCGCTAAAACGCTGAAACGTCTGGAGAGGGTCGAGAAGATCTTGAAGGAGGTGGCCATTAAAAATGAGGATTTAGAAGCGCCAGGACGACGCAACAACATACGCATTTTGGGTGTTGCGGAGACCACCCAGACTGGCCGGATGGACGTCTTCGTTGAGAAGCTCCTTATTGACCTGTTTGGGAGGGACCTCTTTACCCAAGGGTTTGTCGTGGAGCGGGCTTACCGTTCATTGGGCCCGCGGCCACAGTCGGGCCTTCCACCGCGCCCGATCATCGCCAGGCTTATGAACTTTAGGGACCGCGACGCAGCCCTGCGAGCCGCTCCGGAGAAAGGGGAGGTCCAATGGCAGGGTAACTCCCTGTCCTTTTACCCAGACTTCACCGCCATGGTTCAGGAGGCGAGAAGGAAATACACCGGGGTGAAGGCCACACTACGTAACCTGGGCCTGAAGTACGGCATGCTTTACACCGCACGCCTCCGGGTTGAGGTGGCCGGCAGGGCCCGCATTTTTGACTCACCGTCTGAGGTGCAAGAGTTTTGGCGAACCTACAGGACCAGCGGCTCCCAGAACCCGACCGGATCTAGGGCCCCTTCCCCAGTGCAGGGCGACTCACAGCAAAGTGTTGATCTATTCACGGACACTGGGCGGGGTTGACATCTACACTCCGTGTTTTGTTTTCATGCTCCAGGGGTGTCTGATATGTGTCGCTGGCTGTGCTTCACTGGATTGACTACTCCATATTAGTGTTTTGGCTTGCCTGGATGACGTGGCGTCGCTACCCCCCTTGGCGATTGCCGTGTACACTTGGGACTTACTTGGCTCTGTTCTTTTTGGTTTTCAGGAGGTTTTGACTACCTTTGTGTTTTCATTGTGCATGATGTTTGCTTTTTTCCTCCTTTGAGGGTTTGGCGGTCCTCTTTGGGGTTTCTAAGAGGTTGGGTGGTGGGTGGGAGTGGGTTTCCGTTGAGTTTTGTTCTGTTTTCAGGTGTCCTAAAGTCTCTGTGATCACTGTTGTGATAAGTACCGGTTCCTCCTGCAGGTCATTACACCCCATTTCATCCCTATGGCCACGTTAGGACTGCAACAGGGCCCTTCGGACCTGTCTCTAATGACCTGGAACGTTAGGGGTCTGAACAATGACAAGAAATGCAAACAGGTGTTCAACTATATCGCTAGACACAAGATCGACATCGCCCTCCTGCAAGAAACCCACTTGACCGCTGAATCTGCCACTAGGGTAGCCAAGAGTTGGGGCACTCACCGATTTTTCGCTAACTACAATAGGTACTCTCGGGGGGTGGCGATTTGCATCCACAAACGGCTCCCATTTCAACCACATCGCATCATCCTCGACAGGGAAGGCAGATATGTACTGGTTACGGGGACCCTGATGGGGCATAGGGTCCCGATTGTTGGTGTGTATGGCCCTAACACTGACACCCCCGCCTTTTTTAGCGACCTACTGGTACACTTGTTGCAATCGGACACTGGCTTGTTACTGGTGGGGGGGTGCTTCAATCTGCTCCTTGATCCACTGAGGGACAGCACGGCGAATGCCCCTGATTCGCGACCCCGCTCACGCCCAGTTCTACGTGACCTCTGCGCGAGCTTTTCCCTGGTGGACATTGAATCACTACTGCACACTGCCACCCCCGCCTATTCCCACTATTCAGGCTTTCACGACACCTGGACCAGGATCGACTATTGGCTGTTATCCCCTGAAGTGGTTGGGTGGGTGTCAGACCTCCTTACACTCCCACGTACATTGTCCGACCATTCCCCTGTGGTGCTCCGGTTGAAGATCCCTCGGGAGGGGGGTTATGAGAGGAGATGGCGCTTCCCTGGGAGGGCACTGCAGGATCCTTTTTTTGCGGAGGAGCTCCAAGAGGCCATAGTAGAGTACTTTGATTTCAATACGGGCTCAGTGGACACACATGCTGTGGGGGAGACTGCGCCGTCTGGTGGACCTCCCGCAATTGTACTCCCAAGCCCTCCCACTTCCAAACGCCACTTGGCTTCCGATTACCGGGGAATCAACGGTTCGCCGGACGTTAACCAAGTTTCACTTAGACACCATCGGGGATCTGTTCCCAGAGCGGCACGCTTTCCAACTGACGGAAGATCCTAGATTTACTGACAGGACGTTCATGGACTCTTTTGCCCTTACCAGACTACGCTCTCTGCTGCGCGCTTCCTTCCCTTCTTTTCCCCTCCCCCCTGAGGAGATGACACCTCTAACTTTTGTTATTCAGCACCCTTCGGGTACTCATCTGGTCTCCAAACTATACCGGCTGTGCTGTGATCTCCTCCCCTCCCGAGATCAGACGGTACGTTCTGCTTGGGAGGCCGACTTGGGATACTCTATTTCTGACGAACAATGGTTGTGGTGCTGCAGGGCGACCAAAAATGTGTCTATCAATAGTAAACATAAGCTTTTACACTTCAAATTTCTACGTCGGTTATACTTTACTCCAGCGCGACTACATAGAATAAAAACCCCCCCAAAAAAAAACAATAGAAGAGGAGATTTGATTTGTAAAAGTTAAATCAAATGCTATTACGTTTGCCTCTCTCAGTCAAAATATTTTCAGGGAGAATAACTGTGCCACTAATATTTGTTTAATTTAATTTTGTTTATTTCTTACATCAACATCCAGGGACAGGAGGGATCTGGCTAATACCACCACCGCGGCCCCGGGGGCTTGAGGTGCCTCCACGAGTGTTGATGGCTCTGCTGGGCCCAGTAAATTCACCTGTTAATATTATTATTATTTCCCTACCTTAATTCTTTTACTGCTTCCCACTTAAATTATTTGTATTCCTTTTTACTGTTCCTGTCTCATAATTTGTTTCCAACTCCACTTTGATCTGTTTCCTAAATTCCTCTTATCCCTACATTACCCTATTTATTACCTATTTTCTCTATATTTCAAGTTTCTGTCCTTACTTGACAACTATCTGTACTAGTCTGTAGCTTCTTTTGTCTTCTGCTTTGTCAGTAAGCTTTCACTCTCCCCTTATTGACTGATGGTACAGTAGGACACAGAGCACCCATTTTAGATCAGGTACTCTACAGTAAAGATTGCATGCCCAGTTAAAGTATTCTACGCATGTTTTTTGAGAAGTGTCATACCTGTCATCTACTGACGTGTTTCCCCTGTCTTTTTGCTTTGTGCCCTCCCGGTTTGGACTCTGTTTTTAAGTGTTAAAGTGCAAGTGCTCCTGTTGTAAATTGTGTTATAGATTGGTGTTTCAATGATTGGCATATTTGATTTACTAGTAAGTCCCTAGTACAGTGCACTGAGAACACTATGGCCTGTAAATCAAATGCTACTGGTGGGCCTGCAGCACTGATTGTGCCACCCACAGAAGTAGCCATGTAAAGGTATCTCAGGCCTGCCACTGCAGAGACTGCGTGCAGTTTGTAACTGCCATGTCGACCTGGCAAGTGCACCCACTTGCCAGGCCCTAATCTTCCCCTTTCTTACATGTAAGACACCCCTAAGGTAGGCCCAAAGTAGCCCCATGGGCAGGGTGCCATGTATGTGAAAGGTAGGACATGTACTGAGATATGTGACATGTCCTGATAGTGAAATACAGTGTATTTCGGTGTTTAATATTGGAAGGGCATCTGTCCCATAGGTTAGAATGGGAGTTTAGTATAACATTTGATAAATATAACTTTCCATTGGAACAAAATAGAAAGATGGAGTTTAGTATGCCTGAACTCTTCTAGTAAAGATGATTTGTATATTGTGTGTTTGAAAATACCACTTTTAGAAAGTGGGTATTTTCTTGCTTAGCCATTTTGTGTGCCTCTGCTGGTTGTGGATTGATTTTCTGGCTTTGGAGTGACAGGCGCTGGGGATGTGCATTCTGTCAGACTGCCACTGGGAAGGGATGTTGATGTGTGTCCTGCCTTTCCTGAATGAGTCAGATCTGGGTTTAATAGACCGGGGATGCATTTAGAGTAATAGAAGGAGTTTTCACTAGCACCTGAATAGGTCTGATCTGCATTTAGAGTGGTGGGAGGAGATTTCCCATGTACCTGAATAGGCCCTGTCTGCCTTGGACAATGCTGTCTCCACCTCCTGTTGGGAAGCTGGGCCAGAGAAGACCAACCTGGTTTGGACTAAGCACAGACACTCTCTATCTAAGAGAACAAAGGAATGTTGAGTATAAATATTGGGGCCCCAACCACAGAACTTTAGAACTCACTGGAATCAAGGAACCTGCCAAGAAGAAGAGCTGCCAGGAGGAGTACTGACCCCTTGCTGTGTTGTTGCTTTGTTGAGTTGGCCTGCAATTGCTGCTTCTGCATTGGGCAGTGAAAGGACTCGACTGAACTTTCCTTACTTGTGCTGAGTATCTCCAAGGACTTGAAGTTGAGCTTGCCTCCTGTTCTGAAGTCTCAGGGAGTGCAAAGGCTTCACCAACCTCTCTGTACCACTTCTGGAACTGTTGTTTCAGTTGCCATAGAAAAAGAAAAAGCAACCAACTCCGTCACAGACTCTGTCACTGGCTCCATGTCTTGAAGTCACCACAGAAGGCACTACCACCTCTCGCACGCAAACTCTGGTCTCACCAATAACAACGACTGCCGCCGCCTTTACCAAGCCACTGCTTGCACCTTGACCTATGGGCACCGCACCGCCTTGCTTCAGTTCGCCGCCCTGATCTCACCAATACCGTCACTGCCTGCTGACTTCGACACTGGGTGCACCGCTCATAAGTTTCACAATGCACCACCTCGTCCCACAAGGCAGTCTGGACTGACCGACGCCAGCCTCCCGCAGCCAGTTTTGTCTCCTGCACCGTGATTTGTCAGCATCGCATCAAGCACTGCCTGCACTCCACATGGCAGCCCTGGTCTCACCGATGCCACTAGATAACCATCACCAAGCAGCCGCCTGCACTGCACCGCTATACTTCTCATCACAACCGCAACGGTTGCCACAACCATCTTGCACCAACATGTCCGCTGCATTGCAAAAGGTACTGTGTACGAGCCTACCGACACCCCGACAGATGCGATAGACCGAACGTTTGGATTATGTTGTTTTCAGTATCGCGGTAGCCCCAGACAGAGCTACTGACTCGGAATAACTGTGTTTTTGAGATATCTCTGCACAGTAAGTATTGTTAAGTATGTTGGATTCATATCGTTTTGGTCTTGTTTTGGATATATACAAATATCAGATATTTTTCTAAACTGGTTTGGTGTCCTTTTGTAGTGTTTTCACTGTATTACTGTTGGTCATGTGCAAATGATTTACACACTGACTCTGAGATAAGCCTGACTGCTCGTGCCAAGCTACCAAAAAAGGGATGAGTAGGGGTTATTTCAGGAGTGTAACTTCCTTACCCTGACTAGGAAGAAGGGCCCCTACTTTGACAAAGGTGCAAACGTTTGCCAACTAGAGACCCCCTTTTCTAACATTGGTTGTCAGTAGTGAGAATAGGACTTTTGTTTGCACTTGACTTACAGTGATTAGTGTGCACTACTACCATATCGCAGACCATTTTGTACCACATTCTGTTTTGTTGGTCCATTTATGTGATCCTATCATTTTGAAACTTAAACTTCTTACTGCATCTTGCCTGGTACAGCAGCATCATCAACTACATCCGTGGAGGGGGCCTTTGAGAAGGGAAAGGTTGGAAACCTGCAACGTCAAGGAGTCGAAGGCTATTTGTAAAAAACGAAAGGTCCAAGTCAGAGGCCTCACCAAGAAGGAGGAGCTAAAAAAGGTGCTGATGGCCTGGGTAGCAGCCAGACATGCCAGTGGGCAGTCTGGAGATCTTATTGGAGAGGCGCAGGAGCCTTAGTGGGGAGATGGAGGAGGCCCTTCCTGGCCAGGTAGCTGTGGTTTGTCCCCAGAGGAGGTAGAGGACAGAAGGGAAGCTAGGAGGCATGAGATAGAGTGTGAGAGGCTCAAGATGGAGTCACAAAGGATGGTATGAGACCATGAGTGTGTGCTCAAAGAGCCGGCGTTGAAGAGCAAATCCAGCAATAATGGTGGCAGTAACTCTTCAGTGTACACAGATAGAATTGTGCACATCCCCAAGAATGTAGGTAAAGAATTCAAGAAGGTGTATGATATACAAAGGTGGTTTCAGGGATATGAGTCATCTATTCACATGAATGTTGTCCATTAAAGGAATTGAGGGGCAGGGTTGTGGCCTCTCTTTCCAGAGAAAGCAATGGATACTCTAATAGCTTTGGGTAAGGGGCAGAACCTCACCTATACTTCCCGCAGAAATTACCCTCATCTTACTATCGAAAAGTGAGATAGTCTCAGGAACTAGGGTGCTTCCTAACACTAAAAAATACAGCGCCTGGGTATCATCAATGTGAAAAGGGTAGAGGCTCTCAGAAATACTAGAGCTAGTTTGACCACAGTCTGGTGTCACCTGGTCTCTGTGAAGCAAGTAGTCCCCGGGACATTCCACCAAGTAGTTACTGTGAACAACTCAGAATGCCAGTGTGTGGTGGCGCAGGTTCCCTTTGAATGGGGGGGAGTCTCAGGTCCCTAAAGGGTGGTTGGGAGCCCTACCATGCCTGTAGATTGTCTGCTAGGAAAAGTTCTGGAGCGGTCCTGTTGAAAGATGTTGAGCTTAGGTCTCACTTGGAGATGATTGGGTTGCCAGAGTGGGCATGAGTGACCACTAGGTCGATGGCGGCCGTAAAGGGTGATCAGAAGTACCTGGAGCCTGAAACGGGGACCCAGGTTCCTGCCAAAAGAAAGGGCAGAGGGTACGAGAAACCCACCCCGGGGTTCCAATGGTCTGGGAGGAGGCTGACCTTGAGGGGGATGAACCATTACCTACAGGAGAGCAGGTTGCTGAACTAGGGGATCTATCTGAGCTGACCCATTGGCAGCAAGAAGGTTGTCCTACCAGGGATGAATTCTGCAGGGAGCAGAAAGAGTGCCCTTCTCTGGTGGGTTTGCGGCAGCAGGCTGCAAACCGGGCAGCTGGTGATCAGTCTCGATTAGACTGGATCTATTGGGAAAATGGTCCCCTGTACAGCGAGCCTAAGGTTGCTGAACCTAACCCATGGGCTGGTGGTACCCCAGTGCTTCAGGACCTTCCAACTGGGTCTGGCTCACAACTTGCCTTTGGCAGGATATTTGAAGCAGTACAAGACCTTTAACAGGCTTGTCACCCACTTCTTTTGGCCCCAAATGCGAAGGCAGTCAGATGGACATTGCAGGTCTTGCCAAACTTGCCAGGCAAGTGGTAAGAGTGGGAGGGTAAGGCTCCTCTCCAACATTTTCCAGTTGTTGGAACCCCTTTCGAAAGGGTTGAGATGGTCATTGTGGGTCCACCTGATCCCAAGACAGCCATGGGCAGCAGGTACATCCTGGTCTTGGTGGACCACGCCACCCGGTACCTGAAGGCAATCCCTCTCAGGATACCGACAGCTCCAGTGGTGGGCTGGGCAATAATGGGGATTTTTTCCCATGTGGGTATCGCCAGAGAGGTGGTTTTGGACTGTGAGACCAATTTCATATTTAAGTATATGACATCCCTGTGGCAGGAGTGTGGTGTAACCTACATGTTCACGACTCGTTACCACCCACAAGGTTACGGTTTGGTGGAGATACTCGACCAAACCTTCAAGGTCTAACAGAACCCATGAGACCTAAGTGGGATGTCCTCTTGTCATGCCTTCTCTCTGCATACAGGGAGGTACCACAGAAGTCCCTGGGGTTCAGTCCCTTTGAGCTTCTTTAATGGCACCCTGAGAGAGGACCTCATAGTTTGGTCAAGAAAGGGTGGGAGGCAGCTCTCAGGATAACTCTCCAGGATGTATTTAGCTACATGCTGGCCTTTAGGAACCAAACTGCCTGCTTCAGTAAACTCTCTCAGCCAAAACTGGAAGTAAGCCAGGAGGAGATGAAATACTTGTACGACCAGAATGCCACTCTGGTAGAGTTTTAGCCTTGCCAGAAAGTGTGAGTCATGGCCCGTGGAACCTTGTGCCTTGCAGGACAAGTAGACTGGGCCTTTTGAGGTGGAGGAGCGCAAAAGTGACTTCACCTTTCTGGTGAATTTGCAGACTCCCAGGAACCCTTTGATGGTCCACCAAGTGAAACACCTCAAGCCTAATTTTTAGAGGTCCGACGTGAGCATGCTTTGACGACAGATGATGGGGTGAAAGAGGAGAGTGAACCTCTCCCTGACCTCCTGTCTACCAAGGAGCACAATGGGTCAGTGGAAGGTGTGATTCTCTCCCCTACACTGACCCCAGATGAGCAGGGTGACTGTCAAAAGTTGGGACAGTTTGCCACACTGTTCTCTCAAACACCCAGTGCTACTCACTGGTGTACCCATGACATGAACACTGTTAACAGCCCTCCTGTAAAACACAAGATTTACAGGTTGACTGACCTAGTCAGGGTCAGCATCAAAGAGGAGGTCTCTAAGATAATGGTATTAGTGGTGATAGAGCCCTCCAAAAGTCCTTGGGCCAGTCCGGTGGTGTTGGTCCTAAAGGCTGCTGCACCGAGTGCCACTCCAAAACTGCGCCTCTGTGTGGACTTCGGTGGGCTCAATGCCGATGTTACTTAGACTGATGTGCACCCCATCCCCAGAGCTGATGAGCTCATTGATTGGTTGGGAGCTCCCAAATTCCTCAGCACGTTTGTTTTGACATCTGGGTACTGGCAGATTGCCTAAACTGGGGGGGGGGGCAAGTAGAGGTAAGCTTTTTCAACCCCAGAGAGGCACTGCCAGTTTCGGGTGATGCCCTTTGGGTTGAAGAAAGCCCCTGCCAACTTTCAGAGGTTGGTGAACCAGGTGTTGGCTTTACCTGAGGATTTCAGTTCCGCCTACCTGGATGACATTGCAGTGTTCAGTTCCAGCTGAGAAGAACATTTGCAGCACCTCTGGGAATTGTTGAAGGCTCTGCAGAGGGCAGGTTTCATGGTCAACGCCAGTAAGTGCCAGCTCAGGCAGGGCTCTGCGGTGTACTTGGGACACCAGGTAGGAAGCAGCCAGGTGGTGCCCCTACAGCCCAAGATTGACACCATTCTGGCTTGGGGGCCCCCAAGATCCAGACAGAGGTGAGAGTCTTTTTAGGTCTCACCGGGTACTACAGGAGATTTGTTACGGGTTATGGCACCATTGTTGCCCCCTTAACAGAGTTGAAATCCAGGAATCAGGAAAGGAAGGTGATCTGGACTGATGCCTGCCAGAAAGCTTTTGATGCCCTGAAGGCAGCCTTGTACACGGCGCCTGTGCTCAAGGCATCTGACTTCTCCAAGGAGTTCATAGTGCAGACGGACGCTTCAGACCATGGCGTGGGAGCAGTGCTATCATAACTGAATGAAGAGGTCCTAGACCAGCCTGTAGTCTTCCTTAACAGGAGACTACTCCCCAGGGAACAGAGGTGGAGTGCCATAGAAAGAGAAGCTTTTGCTGTGGTCTGGGCACTGAAGAGGCTAAGACCCTACCCGTTTGGGACTCACTTCTGAGTTCAGACAGACCACAGGCCCCTCAGATGGTTGATACAAATGAGGGGTGGGAACCCAAAACTGTTGAGGTGGTCCATCTCCCTACAGGGAATGGACTTTACGGGGAAAGTCGCCTTGGCACCGAACACGCCAATGCTGATGGTCTGTCCAGAATCTTCCACCTTAGTGAAGAGAGCTCCAAGGAGGTTGGGTAGTTCTCCCTACTTTCAGCTGGAGGGGACATGTGATAGACCTTAGATCTTTTGCAGTGTTTCCCCTGTCTTTTTGCTTTCTGACTTCCCAGTTTTTACTCTGTTTTTGCTGGTTTAGTGTCACTGCACGTTCTTGCTGCTGTAAATCAAATGCTACTAGTGGGCCTGCAGTACTGATTGTGCCACCCACTGAAGTAGCCCTGTAAAGGTATCTGAGACCTGTCACTGCAGAGTCTTCGCAAAGTTTGTAACTGCCATGTCACCCTGGCAAGTCCACCCACATGCCAGGCTCTAATCGTCCCCTTTCTTACATGTAAGACCTCTCTAAAGTAGGCCCAAGGTAGCCCCATGGGTAGGGTGCCATGTATGTGAAAGGTGGGACATGTACTGAGGTGTGTGACATGTCCTGACAGTGAAATACAGTGCATTTCATTTTTCAATATTGAAAGGCTATCTGTCCCATAGGATAGAGTGTGAGTTTATTTATTACATCTTATAAATATAACTTCCCATTGGGATAAGATGGAAAGATGGAGTTTAGTATACCTCTCAGAATATAAAAATGCATCTTTAGTAAAGATGATTTTCATATTATGTGGTTGAAAATACCACTTTTAGAAGGTGGGTATTTTCTTGCATAAATATTGGGGCCCAGACCCCAGAACTTTAGAACTTGCTGGAATCAAGGAACCTGCCATGAAGGAGAGCTGGAAGAGCAGCCAAGATGAGTACTGGCCCTTTGCTTTGCTGTTGCTTTGTTAGATTAACCTGCAGTTGCTGCCTCTGCCTTGGGCAGTCAAAGAACAGGACTGAACTTTCCTTACTTGTGCTGAGCACACCAGAGGCTTGGAGTAGAGCTTGCATCCTGTTCTGAAGCCTCGGAGACTGCAAAGACTTCACCAACCTCTGGGTACCGCTTCTGGGACTGTTGTTTCAGTTGCCACAGACAAGAGAAAAGCAACCGACACCGTCGCTGGCTTCGTATCCTAAGGGCACCACACAGGGCACTGCCTCATCTCACACCGCAACCCTGGTCTCACTGATGACAATGACGACTGCTGCTGCCACAGAGCCCCTGCGTGCACTGTGACCTGTGGGCACAGCGTTCTGCACCACCTCGCTTCACTTCGCCTCCTTGGTCTCACGAATGGCCTGCTGACTTTGACACCTGTAACTGCATTATGGCTGGGGGCCCCGCTCATATGTCTCAAGGTGCACTACCTCATCCCACACCATAGTCTGGATCGACGGACACCAGCTTCCCGCAACCGGCTCTGCCGCCTGCACCGTGATCTGTCAGCATCGCACAAACACCACCTTCACTCCACACCCCAGCCCTGGTCTCACCGACACAGCTGGACGACCATCACAGTGCGGCTGTCTGCACTGCACCTTGAGGGCACCGCACGCTGCACCGCTTCACTTCACACCGCAACTGCAGCAGTTGCCATGACCGGGTCGTACCAACTTGTCCACCGTAACGCAAAAGGTACTGTTTACAAGCCTACCGACACCCTGACCTATGTAGTCAGACGAAACAGTTAGATTCTGTTGGTTTCAGTATGGTAGTAGCCCCGTATGGAGCTTCGACCTCAGAAGAACTGTATTTTTGAGATATCCCTGCAAAGTATATGTGGTTAAGTACTGTATGTTGGATTCTTATCGTTCTGGTATTATTTTGGACATAAGAATATTAGATATTTTTCAGACCTGGTGTGGTGTGTTTTCATAGTGTTTTCACTGTATTACTGTTGGTTATGTGCAAATGCTTTACACAGTGTCTCTGAGATTAGCCTGACTGCATGCGCCAAGCTAGCAAGGGGGTGAGCAAGGGTTATTTTAGGAGTGAAACTCCCTTACCCTGACTAGGAAGAAGGGTCCCTACTTGGACAAAGGTGCAAGCCCTTGCCAACTAGAGACCCCTAACAAGAAGGTTTTCTTTTTCTTGCTCATGCTAAAATGAGAGGGTGACCATGGTCATGGTGGACCCATAAGTGTTGTGCATGTATTATTATCATATTATACCAGCAGTTAATGACCGTGCAGCATGGCTGGAAGTATGATGAGGAGGACTGCCCCACTGCATTTGCCAACCAAGGGGGACATGCATCAAAGTTCCATTTTGCGATTAACAAATAGAGATTTTTAAGGAATCGCTATTTGATAATCGTAAATGCCCATGCATCAAAAAAATCACAACATTTTTGAAGGGGTAAAAATCGAAGTCGCTATCAGCGATTGCCAAATACCAAATCGCAAAAAGCGAATCCGCAATTACTGAATCGCAAATAGCGATTCCATATTTTTGATGCAGCATGATGACATCACAACCAGGAAGTGATGCAGAACCTGCTGTCACCTGTGTACTGAGAGAGTCAGAGGAGGAGGCAGACTACAGGAGCACAGCAGAAGGAAGCATTTTTGGAGACCAGAACCTATGCTAGGACATCAGCATGGCTTCTGGAACAAGTGATAAGAAGGCAGCACAGCGCAAGAGGAAGCTGAAGTTCAGCAAGAAGCAGCTTGAAGTCCTCATTTAGGAAGTTGTACAGAGCCATGACAACCTCTTTGGGAAGTAGTCACTCCAGGTCATACAGGTCACCAATACCGTGGAGCAATTATAGACTGCTTCAGTTGGGGGCAACAATGTGTACTGGGTGGAGGGGAGAGTGAAGAGACCTCCAGCCTAAGTAGTTTCTTGGCACCAGTGACCACATGCAGGAGGCATAGTACTAGGAGCACCCCTGCATCAGAAGGCTCTAAAAGGGATGTGACAGAGCCCACAGAATGGCCCACGGGAGTGTGTGGCAATAGAAAGTAGTGTAGCATTGAGAGACAAACTAGAATCTGGTGAGGTAACCAGTATCATGCCATTTGTCAGGGCTGACATTCCAGTACCATGGCAATGTCATGTTTTTTAATTCTGACTGTCACAATGCAAGTTTGCACCTGATATGTGCGCATTACCACTATCACATTTTTGTCAAACTAAATATCCAAAACACTTAAGGCATGTAGTGTCTTATCTCATCATTACCCATCTTAGAAATAATGGTGTGTAATTTCCGCAGGTCTCTGTCTCCCCTCTGCTGCGCTCAGCCCCTGTGCTGCTGGTGTTGGTCATCCTGGCCGATTGTCTTCCTGAAGCTCGCTGTCGGAGAGTTCCAGGGGTATGCCTCTAGAAGTTGCGATGTTGTGCAAAATGGCACAAGTGGCCACTATTTTGCAGCAGGTTTCTGACCTGTTCTGCAATGCCCCGCCAGTAATGTGGAGGCAGCAGAACCTATTTTTAAGTAAGCCAAATGTCCGCTCAATCACGTTGCAGGTCAAAATATGCACTGCATTATAACGCTGCTCACTTGGGGTACTTGGATTTAGGTATGATATCAGTATGAAGGAGCGCACAGTGTATGCGCTGTCACCTACAGGGTTGAAAGCAACATATTACTCACTGCTATGTATCACCATAAACCAAGAGTCTGCAAGACAGTTTTACAAAAGTTTACCAAGCAGGTACCCTTCCCCAATTTTACCCCCAAGGAGGCGAGTGTGTATTCCACTGTGATGGAAGATGTAGGAATAATGTGTACTGCCAGGAAAACTAGCCACTATGTCTGTGACAATGTGTTTGGAATTGCAGATGACTTGTATATCAAGTGAATGGTATGATTTCCTGTTCCTGTAAATGCACTCATTCACTGAGGGGGGACATATGGCTAAATGTATCCCATTAATGCAACCATCTACATGGGGAAATTGGGCTACCTGATAGAAATCAAATTTCGTTTGCTGCAATTCCTGTGGTGTTGTTGGAAACCTTATGTGGTGGTCTATCCTTTGCAACATGGTATCAAGGAATGAGTTGAAAAAGTGCAATAGGGCACTTTGGGATACTCCTCCAGCTGCAGCTATTACACCCTGGAATCTACCTGACGGTAGGAGGTGCAGTGAACATATGACCTGCACATGAGTGGGAATGGCATGTGTCATGCGAATCTGACGCTGCAGTTGGGTATATAATTCACTTATCAGATCATAGATCATGTCTGCATTGAACCTATATTTGTCATATATATCTCTTCCTCTGTGTGCCCCCGCAATGTAACGCACTCTCTAAAAATGTGCTCCTGTATCCTCCTTCTTCTCTGTGCTGCTGCTCGTAGCCTCATCCTCCTCGCCATGACATAGAGCGTTGCCGTTGTGAAACTCTCTGAGGCTTTCTGGGCCTGTTTAAATACTTTGCCAATGGTTCCCACATGATTAGATAGTTTTCACCTGGTTACCACCTGATTTTAATTGGTGCTATATTGCGAGTGAAAGATTGCGATTCCCGGGTCATTCACAATTTTCTAATTTTTCATGCATAGGTTTGCGATTACCAAATAGCGAATCGCTAATACAGATCGCTAGTTGTCATTCGCTAAATAGGTATTCGCTATATTTTGTGAATACAAGGGGAAGTCTGCGAATTAGGCTGATGCATTGCTTATGGCTATTTTGCAATCACAAACAGCTGATGTTTGCAATTATCACTGTTTGCTATAACAAAATTCCTTGATGTATGTGCCCCTAGGCCATATGTCCTCCATTGACCAATTATTGCACCACTTCATTGCGCTTCAATAATTCAGATTCATTATAGCTCTGCTACTCCAGTACAATGACTGCCAAACAAAAAAGCGCCCAACGTGGTGTTTTGAATTTTTGATAGAAGATGAAGATACTGTAACCGAACTGTAGTGATGCTTTGTTTTATGGTTGTATTCTGCTTAAAAACTAGGGGAGGAGTATCTGGCATCTAAATGTATAAATGAGTAATGATTTTTCTAGCCACAGACCACCAGTGCATGGGGATGATGCCAGCAGAAGGGGCGCGGCTACAGCTGTTTTCACTGAGGGAAGAGTACCAGCGGCAGCAGGGGCAGGCAGTGGTAAGTCACATTTCTTACTTAGGGACAAAAAGTATTACACTCACTGCAAGGGTGTTGACTGACCTGTGAACACCTCACTTTAGCAGATACAGTGGGAGTTGAGTAGTCATGACCTCTTCTATCTACAACTCAGCAGACAAAGGTTCATAAAATAACTTTAAGAATGACAGGTTGATGGGAAAGGCAAAACCGGATGGAAGGTGAAAGGATGGGTGAAATGTATGTAATATATGAGTGTGAGGATGCATGGGTGAAAGGATGCATATAGGCAGGTGAAGATGATGATACGAATCAATCTGCATGGTTAGGTGAAGAATGGTTGAAAGGCTATATAAGGGTGAAACTGGAAGGATGCCGGCATGGGTAGGTGCTGGGTTGATAGGAATGCTTGTGTAGGTTAAGGCAAAAAAGGATGGGTGAATGGAGTGGGTGAAAGCAAAGATGCATGGGTGGGTAAATTAATGTCGATGAAAGGTTTGTTAAGAGCTATGTTTGGATGGATGGATTGATTGGATAACGATGCCTAGTTTTCTATGGTGAAAGAGTGGACGGGGGAACGTAAAGCTTAAATGGTACATATCAAAGCCAAAGGTGAAGATTAAGAATACTAGAAGAAATTTCAATGGAGTTCTGACTGGATAATGTAATTTGCTTGGCTTTTGGTGATGGGATAGTTTGTGAAGAATGTGCCAAAGCTATTTCCCAGTCCTTAATCCTTTCACTGACTGTCCTGCAGTAAATCACTTCTCATACTCTCTACACGCTCAGAATGATGTAGGTTATAGCTGAGGGAGCTTAAGGTTCAATAGGCCTGAGGTGATAACAAAATTATCATGTACATAGTATAAAAGGGTTCTTCTTTGGCAGTCCCCGTTGACAGATTGTATGAACATCTATTTAAGAGAAAATCTAAATTCCTTGACACAAGATCCAACAGGCTTTCCAAACCTTGCAGAGACAAAGATCCACTCACTTTGGACAGTTTGTAGTAGACTGATCTCCTATGAAAAATATGCATTTCAGAGGGAAACACCTCTTTGCCCTGTTCCATCCCATAGACAGACAGACAGACACACGTTCCCTATCTTATGTGGCCCCGGAGTCCAGAGAGCGTCTGGGTGACTGCCTGGACTGCAACTGCACCTCAAGTCTCCACAATATATAAACCTTCACAGACTGGCATTAGACCGAAGCTTAGTACACAAGAAACATATAGACCTCAACTAATGTTAGCCTGCGTGTTGCAGCTTGTATGAAGGGGGCTACTATGTCGTTGTAGAGGTATAGAGTGAAGGACTCTCTGTTGAAAGTAAATATCACTTCAACCTTGCGTGTTGTTTTGTAGGTTTTGTATTACAGATTTATATAGCGCAAACTCGATCCAAAGGTATTGGGGTGCTATACATGAGCACCCCCGGCCCCTCAGCAGGTCAGGGTGAGTCCAGCATGGTTACTGTCCTTTCACCAGCAGGGGCAAGGCAAGGGTAGGGAAGGGAGCCCCGGGAGTGCCAGCGAGCACCATGGTGCTCTGACCTCAGGGGGGTCCAGGACACGAGGTGCGGGACCTGCGCGGTTCTGTGACCTCGGGCGCGGCAACTATCTGACAGAAGAACCGGGGTTTTGCTGGAAAGTAGGGCGGGCAAACACGACTCCACGTAACCCCCGCTAGGTCTGTCACCTGAAACGCGGACTCCAGGGATAGCCACGCAATCCATTTTCCCGGAGACTTCCCTTGGTAGGAACCCCCTTGGGCTGAGGGCAGACGCAAGGGGGAGGGGGCAACGAGGTGGCTGCGAGGGACGCTCAGAGGGAGGTATGGCCAACACTACCGTGGTCTCTACTGTCCAGGAGAGCATCTTTCAGAGAGTAAAACTCGCGACCAAAGCTCCCTCCGAGAGGGCAATTTGACCAGAGTGTGGTAAACTTTACTGGTCTATAGCAGGCATGCACACCTGAAACTAAAAAAAAAAAAAAGACGAGGAGAGGAGGTGGCAGCAGGGGGAGGGGAGAGAGGAGGGGGCCTGCACCTGTTTCCCTTGCGGGAGCGAGCAGGAACCACATGGTTTCAAAGCTTGCTTCTGCAAGGGAATCGCCAAGCGTGCACGCGCTGCATTGAAAGCAATGCAAAGCATGCACGTTTTTGACTGAAAAGGCTAATCGATTGCTACAGGTCTTTTTCCTTGTAGCGCATGCTCGCTGCGTAGGCGAGACCTAAAAGTATCATGAGTACCTTGCAGATAGAACAGCGTTTGCTTTCTACTGGAACAAACATAGAAGTCTGCCTCCTGCACCATGCAAAAGGCAGTGAAACTGCTACGTTATACCGTATGTGGCCAGGGCCTGGATCTCCCAATATCCACATTGGCTGCACACATGACAGTGCCCCCAGTGTTTGCATCTTCTAGTGCCACTTTACAATAGTAAGGGTGGAAGAGCTGAGCTGAAAATGAACGAGAAAACCTTGCTGTTTCTCTTGGAGAATACATAAAGGGTATAGTTCTATTATGCTATCTCTCTCTTTGGGAAAACAGAAAGGGTATAGTTCTATTATGCTATCTCGCTCATTCACTTTCTGTCTCTCTATCACTTCTATCTTTTGCTATCTTACATCTCTCTTTTACCCCCTCTTTCTCACTTTCTCTCGCCCATTCATCTTTCTTTCTCTCACTCTAACTCTATTCCCCTTTGCTATCTCTCTCACTCCTTTGTCTTTCCCATCTAATTTAATTTCTAATTTAAAATATTTCTAGAGCGCAGCGTACACCTTGCGGTTTCTTGGCGCTGGGGGGATTAGCTACTGCGGGAAAGAGACAAAAAGGAAGGATGAGAGAAGATATTAAAAGAATTTAAGAGGAAAAGGCCTGGCTGAAGAGGAATGTCTTCAGATCTCTGTGAAAGGGAAGGTACTGAGTAGCAGAACGGAGGTGATCGGGGAGTGAATTCCAAAAGGTTGGGGCCAGAATGGAAAAGCTGGCCCCGCCCCACTTTTTGCGTGTGAAGCGAGGGGTCTGAAGAAGGGACATAGAGGAAGACCGAAGTTCTCTTGCAGGTACATAGGGATGGATTAGTGAAGTGATAAAAGCGGGAGCAGTGCCCTGGCGGGCCTGAAAGGCCATACAGCCGATCTTAAAAAGGGAGCGTTCTTTTACAGGGAGCCAGTGAAGCTCCCTGAGAAGGGGGGTGGAATGGTGATAACGAGGAAGGCCGTGCACCAGTCGCGCTGCCTGGTTTTGGATAATCTGGAGTCTACGCAAGCTGTATGCGGGGATACCATGATAGAGAGCGTTTGCGTAGTCCAGTCGCGATATCACAAGTGCGGCCAAGATGATCTTAAGTGCCTGGGGGGAAAAGAAGCGGGAAATAGAGCGGATGGTGCGGAGAGTGAGGAAGCAAGAGGATACCACGGAACTAATATGTGAATGGAGGGTGAGCTGATTATTTATTTTTACACCAAGAGTTTTGACTGTGGTGGAAGGGGTGGGTGAGGGGCCGAGAGAGGGGGGCCAGAAGAAAGAGTTCCAGGGGCTGGATGAACCACCCGTGAGAACCAGCTCGGTTTTGTCCGGGTTCAACTTAAGGTGGTTGTGGTTCATCCAGTCCCTGATGAAAGTCATAGTTGACTGGAAATTAGAGACAGAGAGAGGAGAGGGGGATAGATCACAGATGAGCTGGAGGTCATCCGCGTAGTTATAAACGGTGACCTCCAGCTGCTGGAGTGCAAAAATGAGAGGAGAGATGTAGAGATTGAAAAGCAGGGGGGAAAGAGAAGAACCCTGGGGAACACCGCACGTGACGGGGAGAGGAGTGGCCGTGAAGTTGCCTAACCGAACCGCCTGGGTGCGGTCCCTCAGAAAGGAGGAGAGCCAAACGAGGGCTGATCCCCCGATACCGGCCGCCTTGACACGGGTGAGTAAGATGGTGTGGTCCACCGTGTCAAAGGCGGCGGAGAGATCGAGGAGGACCAGTGCCTGGTGCTTGTTCTCATCCATGCCCTTTCTGAGATTGTCTAAGACTGCGACCACGACTGATTCGGTCGAGTGCCTAGGACAGAATCCGGCTTGGCGGGATGCTAGTCCTCCGCTTGCCTCCACATGGGCGCTAAGTGCCACAGTGACGTGGCGTTCCATCACCTTGCCCAGAAAGGGTAACATAGAAATGGGGCGATGGTTGGCCGAGATGGAAGGATCCGCGCCAGGTTTTTTCAAGATGGGCACTATTGTTGCTGCCTTTAGCGCAGAGGGTACAACACCCTGTGCCAGAGAACTGTTGAGGAAAGCGATGGGGAGGTCGGGGCAGCTGGAGTAAATTTGCTGCAAGACTCGCGCCGGGCAAACGTCCGCAGGAGACCCTGACTTCACTTTAGGAAGTATCTCTAGAAAGGAGTCCTGGGTGAAGGGGGGAATGGAAATGAATGGGAATAGGACGGACGGGGGGGAGGGTTCGACGAAGGCAGACGAGGGTGGTGGAATGTTGGTCTTAATGGTAGCAACTTTCTCTACGAAATAGATATTCAGTTGATCACAGAGGAGCTGGGAAGGAGGAATTTGGGACGAGGTTCGGTCTGAGAATGCCAGGTCATTCACTATACTGAAGATTTCCCTGGTTTTATTTTCTGCAGAAGTTATTTTTAAAGAGAAGTAGGAAGTTTTTGCCTCCAGGATTGCAGATTTATATTCAGCCAGTGCTGATAGGAAGTGAGTTTTTAATGAGGGGCTGTAATTTATCCTCCATTTCCTCTCCGCCCGTCGGGCGCTCAGTTTGAGATCCTTTAGGTGGTCATTAAACCATCTATTGGAGTCCTTGGGACGGCGGATGGCAATGCGGCGTAAAGGCGCCACTGAGTCGCATCCTCCGGCCAGCCAGGTGTCAATGGCCTTGGCTTGAGAGGCAGATGATAAGCCAGCAAGAATGGGAGTGGAGTTGCGAAGTGAGGAGGTCAAGGAGGGATAATCCAGTCTATTCCAGTTCCGCGCCCAGATGTTTTTGGTATGCGGAGTTTTGGGCATCAGGTTTCGGAGAATGAGGAAGGAAATGAGGGTGTGGTCGGACCATGGGCACGGCGAAACAGCAGCCGAGGCCACAGAGAGGTTAAGGGACCAAACCTGGTCCAGTGTGTGCCCATGGGAATGAGTGGGGACGGATATGTGTGACACAAAGTTGAGGGATGAAAGATAATCAGTAAAATCTTTAGAGGCAACGCACTCATGTGGGTCTGTAGGCCAGTAATTGAAGTCCCCTAGGACCAAGACCGAAGCAAAGTTGACCACCAGGTTAGCCAACAGATCTTGAAATGCCGGCAAGAATAAGGGTGAGGGCTGAGGTGGGCGGTACATAAGGAGACAAGTGATGGGGGGGGGGAAATGAAAGAGAGCGAACTACCAGGAAATCAGCAGGGGGAACAGGGGGAAAAGGAAGTTGTTGAAAGTTCAGCTCCGACCGAGCAATTAGGGCGACCCCACCACCAGCCTTACCTGTCGGCCGGTCAGCCCGTAGGGCAACATAAGAGGAGGGTAAGGTGGCCAAGAGAACCGGGAGGGAAGAGTCACAATACCAGGTTTCGGTCAGGAGCAGCATGTCTGGTTTCTCTGAGTCGAGTAAGACAAACAGCTCGTGGTGGTGCTTGACCGCTGACCTGGTATTGAGTAGGACAACCGATAATGCCGGGGAGCGGGGGAAGGGGTCAGGAGGGAGGGGGCAAGGTAACAGGGGGTCGCGCTGCAGGGGATAAGATGTAGTGGGGGAAGAGGGAGCAACACCTTGTGTGGAAATCAGGCTACGGATAGAATCCGGGAGAGGCCAATGGCCCTGGAGGGCAGTCAAGTCCTTGGTGGTATAAGACATAATTTTAGTTTTGGCATGGAGTCGTGCCCCTAGCCCCGTCCGGCCGCGGACGGGCGCAGACGGGCTTAACTCTGGCGCAACTCCGGCGCGCCTACGTCGCGCCCGCTGCGCTCGCCCGCTGCGCTGACACATAATGGGCGGCTATATAGATGGTGACGCTGGAGGGGAGGGATCAGGAGGGCGGGGGTGGGCGTGGTGAGTTTTTAAAAAATCCAAGTCGCCGTTCCCCGCTTGTATTCAGCGGGACGGCGGTAGGCAGAAAGAATGAAGCTGCTCGCAGTCAGCAGCGCGAATCAGGTAAAATGCAAAGTTTAAAAACACAGAGCAGTCCCCAGCGCTCAGCGCGAAGCCCTCAGCCCTCTGCCACAGGGCTTTGGACGACGCGCGAGGGGGAACAAACAAGAATTTGTAAATGGTGACACGGCAGGGGAGGGATCAGGAGGGCGGGGGTGGGCGTGGTGAGTTTTTAAAAAACCCAAGTCGCCGTTCCCCGCTTGTATTCAGCGGGACGGCGGTAGGCAGAAAGAATGAAGCTGCTCGCAGTCAGCAGCGCGAATCAGGTAAAATGCAAAGTTTAAAAACACAGAGCAGTCCCCAGCGCTCAGCGCGAAGCCCTCAGCCCTCTGCCACAGGGCTTTGGACGGCGCGCGAGGGGGAACAAACAAGAATTTGTAAATGGTGACACGGCAGGGGAGGGATCAGGAGGGCGGGGGTGGGCGTGGTGAGTTTTTAAAAAATCCAAGTCGCCGTTCCCCGCTTGTATTGTACTTAACTTCATTTTCTCTCTCTCTCTCTCTCTCTCTCTCTCTCTCTCTCTCTCTCTCTCTCTCTCTCTCCCCCCTTTCTCTCTCTCCCCCCTGCTCTCTCTTACTCTCCTTTCATTTTGCTTTCTCTATCCATGTATGAATAGGTGCTGTAGTATTAATCGCATTTGAGAAAACTCTTAACCACATCAGCGGCATTTTTGTCTTGTTTTCACCTATTCTTCTATCTGTCATAAAAGGATCTCCTCGCAGCAGTGCAAGTACACCATGTCTTTCTTTATAGGTTCAAGCGAAAGCGAGGCAACTGCAAGTGTAGAACGAGATGTGCAATCACCAAGTGTGGCAGAGTCGAAAGCTAATATTTACTTTCTTCTCTGACTCGTGCCCCCATTTCACCATTCTCCATTTGCGCGGATTATGTTGATTGTCCCGGTATTTACTTAGAATTACCTCCAAGGCCCCTCAAGCCCCACACTCACACTCACTAGTAATCTCGTTGGAATGCTGCACAGAATCTCTGAAGTCCTAAAGGGATTTCTTGTGCATCACACAGACTGAGGGAGAGGCGCAAGACGGAGATAAAACCAAGCCACAAAGAGCCTTTATTAATCTGCCTTTTCTGGAAGGGATGCAGCCGACTCTGAACAACGGCCGCGCCCAGTCAACTACTCCAGTGCCATCTGCTTCACGGAATAAACTCAAGAGATGCTTTACCACAGAAGAGTCTGTCAATGAGGGGCCTAATGTTTACGACAACATTGGCTTGAAACGACACGGGGCCTGAGTCACAAACACTTTTATTATGAGCATGTATGATGAATTCCTGGAAATGCAAGAGTAATTCCGAAAAATGCCTATGAGTTTGACACATGCTAATTCCTTTGAAGGTAAATGGAGTAAAAAAGACCACCATTGATTAAGCAGTCAATTTACAGTATCTTTTCTCGGCAAGGGTAGTGGATAATACGTTTTTTCATGTAGCACTTAATAGTGTAGTTTATTTTTCTAACCACTATCTTTAATAGGTATTTCAGTTTTACCCGTGTAATGGTACTTAGTTTACCTACCTTTGAAGAATTCAGTTTCAGTTCCCTTGTCTGATAATACTGGCATCATTTAGAGCAGGTGGGGGAGCGTATTGGATATAATACAAAAACCAGGGCCGGCCTCAGGGGAGTGCGACCGGTGTGGCTGCACTGGGCGCTGACCTGTGGAGGGGGCACTGACTTCAGGAGAGGCGCTATTTTAAGCAATAACTCCTGATTGGAGAGATGAGGGGCACTTTTGTCTGGTGGTAGTGAGAGAATCCGAGGAGGTGGTCATGGGGTGTGGTGGCATCAAAAATGATTGTCGCACTGGGCGCCACCAGCGCTAAAGCCGGCCCTGCCTGAACCTTCAGTTTAGCTTGTATACAACCAGAGGAAAAAGAGTTCACCCTGTTGAATTATATAAGTCTCTCTGCTTAACTAAACAGCCCTAGAACAGCACACGAGAAGAATAGTACTGGGCATGGCAAGGTTAGGCTAGAGTCGACATGTGTTCTCTGAGTAAAGAACAAGGATGAAAGGGGCAACCTGGGTGGTATTAGCTCTTTTATTCCATCAAACTATGTTTGATCAAACAGCATGTAAGCACGAATATGCAGAGGAAGTATAGAATCATTGTGAAATAAGAGCTGTCTTCAAATCCCTGCACCCTGCTTCTTCCTCTCTGCCTCACCCACACTAAATATGTATTTAATTATTTATTTGGGAGTTCTGTAAAGCGCTATGTCTTCATGACGAGCTCAGATATTCAACCACTGCTTTCTATTTAGACATTTGCTTCTCACTCATTTAAAGTTTCCTGCAACATGTTGTTTATTGTATTTCCACACTCACTCCATTCGTAATCATGCTACTCCTTCTTAGCCTGATCTTTTCATGTACGAGTTAATTTTTCTTCTAACCTGCATACAAATATAATCATCTGCAATCCATTCTATGTAGGAGTGTCCAGAATGTTCTGGTGGGCACTACAAAATATTTAGTGCTGAAGTACTAAAACTGAAGGTACTGTTCGAGGGTAAGGGAGGTTAATGTTTACAGCTATCTGGTCACATTTGAAACCTACCTCACATGTACCATACAAACCTGCTTATTCTTGGTGATAGATTATGTGTAATGTTATGAGACAGTTAGATTGAAAGAATGTGTACATCACTATCACCGTTCAATTTTAGTGTCCATTTCATTTATTTGCCAACCTTTGCTGTTTTCTTGTTTTGGTTTGAATGTGGTTTATATTGTGGATTGTGGGTTATCTCTTTATGTTGGAGTTCAGAGGCAATGATTGCCCCAGTAGTTGAAGGGGATGCTGTAAACTCGCCCACTGCATATTGTAATATTGATTGGTGGGGGTCTTTATACAGCTATCATCTCCTTCCTACATTTAGTGAGAAAATCGATTGCCCATCCGGAGTGCCACAACAGAGTTGGTAGTTGAGACTGTTGTAGAGTAGGAGGAGGATGAGTAGCAGCATTAGAAGGGGATGAAGTAGCAATGGATGTGGAGGGCTTCTTTGCCAAGCGCGAGTTTAAAAGAGCGCGCACTTAGGATCCGGGCCCCCGGGCCCCGCCTCCCAGTCACGTAGGTAGGGAATGGCCGGCTCGCCCAATTGGCGTCCGGCCGTAAAGTGCTTCCGGGTCAGGGGGAGTGACGCACATCCGGTGCAGCAGGAGGCGGAGACCTTTGGCCTATTTAGGGTCAAGTGCCCGTGGCCTCAACCTCTTTTCCCTCTGCTGCACCGGGACCGGCTGACCTCGCCTTCTATGCTCCCCCCCATTTCCTACCCTTAGTACTTTGTTAACTGTCCCAGCTGCTGGATTTCTGGAATGGAGGCCGGAGGATTTGGGAGCGGCGGCGAGTCAGCACTGCTGAGCCCGAGATATTGCTAGTAGATTTAATGAACTGACTCATAGCCGGTATATAATCATGATATGTGACGTATAAGTTTTAAACAACAGATGGCTTGTACTAAAGAACCGACGACCTAAGTTGTGTCGTTTAGAATTGGTGCAGCAGCCTTAGCAGCAGGGGCAGGCTCATCATCTAACACTGTGATAAAAATGGGATACGGGTGGTCGGCGGGTTTCGCCGTCATATCAAGCCTGGGTGGCTGTTGAATGATGTTTGCAATTTGGTCATGACTGTGCCTGACTTTTCCATTTCTCTCCTGTTCAGTAGGGTGCCCTGCCACGGTGGTACAGTACTGGGGCACTCTTCCCCGACGGTCGGAGAGGGGCCGTTCACGGAGTTTTTCCTGGCTGGGAACGGTCTTGCCCTTGGCAGAATTCGATGGTCAGGTATGATACCACGCAGGGCGGAGGGCCCCAGAGTTCGGCCAAGAGCCTGGAATGTCTCTGTGAAGCGGCTCAAGGAAGAATGGGCCGGGTTGTGCTCAGTGAAGGGCCGCTCGCGTCACATTCCACACTGAATGGTTATCGGTGAGGTATCACAATGATCGCAGTTGCTGACAGAATTTGCTTGGTTAGGGCGAATTTTCCCATTGGCCAGAATCGCCTGGTCTGCCAGGATATCACGCAGAACGTGGGGCCCCGGAGTGCGGGCGAGATCCTTGAACGTGGCAGTGAGGCGGCTTAACGGGGAGTTGGCAAAGTTGCGCTCAGTGAAGGGCCGCTTATGTCACATCCCACACAGAATGATCTCTGGGGACGCAATGTATCATCACGATGGAGTGCAGTTATCTGACTTGGGCACGGATATATGGATCAAGGGACTTTGGTCTTTTTTCGTACAGAACGCAGGTGGGGAGGGTGTCAGATCCGAAGGCCTGGGCCACCCTTGTGGCGGTAAAGAGACCTGCGAACAGTGACATTGACTTACAGAATGGAGGGGAGTCCGCCTTGCGAACTCCCGAGGCCAGCACTGAGGGGAGAGACGGTAAGCTTGCCCAGGAAAAAGTGACCACCGGCTGGGGAGGCTAGGGTGACAGATTACGAGCCTCCTGGGTCCCTGGGCAGCCTGGTGGTCGGGGTGGGCCTCGGTAATGGCGGACAAGGATCAGAGGTGGGGGTCCACCGCTCAAGGGCGGAGGCGTGCTGCGCCTGCGTGGAAAACTCATTTTGAGGGATGCGAGCCAGGAGGCCCCTTGGTGCTGGGGGGATAATAATCTTGCAAATCATGAAAGTCAATATTAAAAGTGTGTTGTAATTTTGAAGTATGCAGTTGATTTGCCTTGTCATGTTTATGAAATGTTGATATTAAACATGGCCGTTTGTAACCCACACTAATCTCTTTGGTTGATTTAACAGTGGGGTACTTTATGCTGGAGGGGGGAGGCGGGGCTATGCTGGGGGATCCGGGTCCTATGCCAAGGGCGAGTTTAAAAGAGCGCGCACTTAGGACCGGGCCCCCCGGGCCCCGCCTCCCAGTCACGTAGGTAGGGGACAGCCGGCTCGCCCAATTGGCGTCCGACCGTCAAGTGCTTCCGGGTCAGGGGGAGTGACGCACATCCGGTGCAGCAGGGGGCGGAGACCTTTGGCCTATTTAGGGGCAAGTGCCCGTGGCCTCGACCTCTTTTCCCTCTGCTGCACCGGGACCGGCTGACCTCGCCTTCTATGCTCCCCCCCCATTTCCTACCCTTAGTACTTTGTTAACTCTCACCCACCCGTCCCGTAGTCCAGAGTTTTGAGGGGGCGTGTTGCGGTAAAGAGACCTGCGAGCAGTGATATTGACTTACAGAATGGAGGGGAGTCCGCCTTGCGTACTCCCGAAGCCAGCACTGAGGGGAGAGACGGTAAGCTCGCCCCGGAAAAAGTGACCACCGGCTGGGGAGGCTAGGGCGACAGATTACGAGCCTCCTGGGTCCCTGGGCAGCCTGGTGGTCGGGGGGTGGGCCCCGGTAATGGCGGACAAGGATCAGAGGTGGGGGCCCACCGCTCAAGGGCGCAGGCGCGCTGCGCCTGCGTGGAAAACTCAATTTGAGGGATGCGAGCCAGGAGGCCCCTTGGTGCTGGGGGGATAATAATCTTGCAAATCATGAAAGTCAATATTAAAAGTGTGCTGGGGGATCCGGGTCCTATGATGTGGGATGGAGCGGAAGAGCATTTGCAGCCCCAAGATAAGGTGGCAGGATAAGGCACTGAGGTAAGAGGTTTTAAGAGGCCCAGGTATGCCCTAGGAGGTTGAAGGAATACTTGACAAAAGCTTCATTGCCATCTTTATGTCTGGGCTGTGAGTATTTTCGTTTTTCACTTACTAAGGCTGAAATTGTTTTACCGGGGGCTGTAAAGAGAGTCCACTTTTCCGTCACAACTTCCAGGCTCGCACTGCCCTCCTAAACTACTGGTACCATAATTTGTTTGACCTCTGATTCCTAATTGGCTAGATCAAGTGAGCACACCAGTGAGAAAAATTGGAAAAGATCCCTTGTGTCTCATATCAGTGTGCCAAATACAATCATCACTTGCACTGGCCAATAAACAAGGCAATCTACCGGAGCATTTGGTCCATGTAGTCTCCCTTTTTGAGGGAGGCCTCTACTGACACTTTGGGATTGGCTGTTCCCATGAGAAGCAGCATCAGTATTAATTAGCATTATGTGGGTCTTTGTCTAGAACATCTCAGAGGGCAAAAACAATGGGCTGAAATGATAGCAAGAGTGATTGCCAGTGGTTTAGATTATTTTCAAACATTTCTTCCATCACATTTTGTATGCTTGATGTAACTCACTAAGTGGCCAGGGGTATGCCCAAATATGGGCCCCTTACTGGCTGTGCCCCAGGATTCAATCTATACCTTACTGATAAGGCTTAACAAGGCACAAATCAGACTGTTGTTGTTTAAGAGCCTGTCTGGAGGGTACATTGCCTGGCAGCTCGGGATGGACTGTACATATGGGAAGCAGGTCAGTACTGACTTGCACAAGACAGGCCTCTCTGTACATTAGGACAGTAGGAGAAAAACAACGGGCTATAATATTACATAGAACGGTTGCCAGTGGTATAGACTATTAGCAAGTGTTTTTTCCATCACTTTGTGTGTAATTCTATATTCCAATAAAAATTCCTCAGTCTTGGCTGGTTCTGCAGCTTATTTAGCAAGCACTGGCAGTGTTAAAAATTCATTGCAGTTAAATAGTAAAGTAGACTTTGCTGACACGCATGTTGACATGAATTCCCCTTTCTTTTTACTTTTTGCCATCAACTTGTGAGGCCCCTGATGCTGAAGGACCCCTCAAACTGTAAAGTCATGCTTCTTGGAGACACCATTGAAGTGTATCCTGAGACATAGAATGTTCCACACCCTGCAGTTTCAATGGGGGTGCTCTGCTTAGCCCCTTGAGCACAGGGCCTGCCTTGGGACAGCATATAGTGTTTTTGGGGATGCTGCATCATCACCCCGGGCTGCAATTTAGCATCCCCACATAGTATAAGTAAAAGTAGAGAAGATTGGGACAGGTAGAGCCCCCATCTTTTTTTTTGATAGTTAAAATAGTTGCCAATGGCATGTGAAAAACTTTTGCAATATTGATTGTGATCACTGCAATGTGTGTGCAACCTAAATTCTTCTCAAATAATTTGCACATTTTTGGGGTTACCCATAGCTATTCAGGCACATTGACTTGTAAAACAACAGCTTCAAGATTTAGGGGGATACTACACATGTCGAACAACATGGAGAGCCCCATTAATCATTTCTGCTTCCTTCACTGCTCTTTGTTTTCCTGTGTTAGCTCCACAGAATGCAAAGGGTATTCTGGTCTGTGAATGAATGTACAGTGCTGTAGTGTTCTTTAAAGAACTACCTTTCCTTGCCAAATCATTTAGTGATTATATCTGGTAGATTTGTAGTATATTAATGACCTCACATTGTAATACGCCCACGAAACTGTTTTGGGTCCAGTTGGGCTCATTTGTAAAACCTAAAGCTCAACCCCTCGTAGCTGCAGCTTCGAGGAGCAAACCTTAAACAAAGATGCTAGTGTAAAGCATTTAGACACACCAAACAAATCTGACAGCAATTTATAAAAATAGTGTATAGTTTTCTGAATTTTTAGACCCTAAGATGAGATGGTCAACCAATTCCAACAGGGAAAGGTCGGGAGGGCAATAAGTAGTATTTGGACAATTACCTGGTGGCCAAACCATTCTCAAGTTCAGTTACATACTTTATGCAAGGACTGACTGATGCTGAGGATGCTCTGAGTGCTGTGTGGTCGATGGGGGACTTCCTGGGGTTATTCCTCTGTCCACAGCTAAGGTCGGGCGACTTCGGGCACATAAGTCTATATCCCTCAAAGTCCTCTTTGATCCAGCAGAAGTCCAAATATGACAGGGCTCCTGATCTCTGGTTACAACAGGTCCAGCAGTTTCCTTTGGTCAGTGCTAGTGTCTGTCGTTGACAACCAACCTGCACTCTGATGACTTTCCTGGGTCTGACAGACTCGGGTGCAACTTTAGGCTGCAGAGTAGTAATCTTCTTGGTTGCACTTCAGTGCTACAAACAAAGAAACTTAAAGAGCCTGATTGTGTAACGGGCGAAGGCCCACAAGTTCTATGAACTTCAAAATATTCAGGGATGCTTGTTGTTGAAACACACACCCTTGCTTTGCTTTTGTCACTTCCTTTGATTGTATTTAATATTTTCTGGTGGTTCTGTTCACTTGGGGCACATTGCACTGTATGAGTGGGTGGGATTTGTATACATAAACTACTCTGATAACTGTGAAATGGATTGATGGCCATTTTATCGATTTTTTGCATTAAATGAAAGCAATAATTGTGGTTGAAAAATTCTAAGATGATAATTAATGCAATTAATTAGAACCACTGTTGCTTTGAATGCCATAAGTTAGTGAAGCTTGTCACATTAGACAGCCACATGTTAACCTTTGGTTTTCCTAGATGTGAGGGTGTTCATTGATAGCCTCAATCTCGTAACAGTGTCAGAACACAGGTGTTTTGGCATAGTCTTCCAAAGATATTTTGGAAGCTTTTCTTTAAGCATAAAGTCACAGGTATTAAAAATCTAGCACATTGTAATTTCTGAGGCAGCCTATAATTCAGAGGAGGAGATGTTTCTCTAATAGTTAAAACATGTCAGAGTAGGTTATCAACATAGTGATTTTTGGTCTCAAGTGTAGTTTTCTGTGATTCAAAAAATGATCACTACTGTGGTGGCCTTTGTATGGCATGGGGTAGACTCTAAGAATTGCACAGTGGTCACTGTTAGTTAATTCAGTTAGAACCAAAATGATTTCAATCAATGTTTGAATCGTTTACTCTAATCTTGTCTAGTATTTTGCCTTATTACAATCACCAATGGGAAGATTGTTAATTGGATCACTGTGAAAAATGGGCATAGCTCTTTAGATTGTGGTTATCGTTTCTTGATGGTATTGACAACAGGTTGTTGTTAAAGGCATCGATTAGGAAGAAAGGCCTGGTCACACACAAATAATCTGTATTATTTACCCGCTGAAAAATGTATAGGCCATTTTGCTCCCTTCTTAATGGCGCGTAGAGTCTCCCTACATATGAAAATTTGGCACATTGCGAAATATTATTGATGAGTTTCCATTTTTTGAGCTTTAGAAGCTAAGGGCAGATGGCTAATACTACCATGGTTGAAAAGATAGTGTTGCTTGTGCGATGAATAAGCAGAGACCGTTGTACAAATGCTATTTTTCTACAATGTACATATGTAGTATGTCACAAGCACATAACTGTCACCATCCCTACCAGAATGTAAGCATATTGAGGAGAGTGGACTGTTTTCCTTTTCTTGAGCATTAAGTGCAATCATGATTATAAAGTTGTAGTGGTGTTTTAGATGGTTTTAAAAAATATTTATATTTGAATATATTCCTTCTTCTTTTAGTAAACAACTGCATGAAATAGAACATGGCACAATCTCTTTCACACAATTATTTCAATGATTTGTTATACATTTAAATTATTTGATCTCTTACAATTACACTTTATTGAAAGGGGTTCTTTGTAAGCATGCAATAGTTCTGACACTTCGAGGAGGAAATTATTTTGAAGCCGATGAATAAATGTTTACTACTCCTTTATAAGAATTGGGGATCAAATCCATGCATGTTGCTTGCAAGAAAGGAAGGTACATATGCACAAACAAGCAAGCACACGGCTACACACTCTCTCACTTTGAAGTGCGCCTTATTTCCAAGAAAATATACACTCCTGTCCTTATTAGGCAAATATAAGTTAAGGCTTTTATTTCCATATTTAATACGAGTTAGGTCTTAGGCGATGACGTTAACAATTCTGCTGTGAAAAAACACATTTCACCTACGAGACGTGTATACCTCTCTCTGCAACTAATTCGTGACTTGAGTGGAAGGAAGTGGACAGAGTCGTTGGAGCCTGTGCCTGACTCCTTCCTTACTAATGGGTGAACTGCCACGCTCCCTGCCCTGCCTCCTGGGGGCGTTCGGCTAATCAGTTAATGTGCTACTAATTGCATGGGGGATGCTGATGGGGCGGGGGTGGTACTGCACAGCCTGGGCAGCCCGTATGCCAAGACAGAAGAAACAACAGGCTGCACCAGCCTGTACAAATGCCCCAGATGAAATCAACAAGGTCATATTGTCCTTTAGCTCACACAATTTGTCGTGGGTTCCAGGAGCCCGCTTCTCTACATGTCTAATGCTGAGGCTGGGCCTGCAGTTTTGCCCCATTTGTTTCTCATTTGGGCCTCGCGCCTTAGAATAACAAGCTCCAGTGAGAGGGTAGGGCTGCTTCTGGGAAAGGCATCCCCCTCCAACCGCGTCACGCTGTGCTGAGAACGCAGTGGCGCCCTTCAGCTACCGAGGATACTGCACGCTGAGCTCTGCAACAACAAAACGACGATTCTGGCAAACAAAAGTAATAAATAACCGTGGGACGCTCTGTCTCCTCAATTTATAAAATATGACTGAACAGTTGAATTTTGTAGATTTTCAGTCACATCACAAAAACAATTCGCAATGACACCCTAGATGTAAAAATGTTTCCATCTACTGAATGTTCACAGACATGTATGTGGCATTTTACAGGGCTTCTTCCACCTTTACCCACGCCCCAACTTGACGGCGAAGCTGTGCGCATTAAACACTTATACTTTTTACAACTGACTGCTCACACTTACTTCTAGCTTTCACAACACAATGTGACAAATTGATGTTTTGTAAACTGTGTTAGCGACAGAGCAAAATTAACTATTTCTTACACTATTATTTAAAAACAAGTGTTGATAACGTCAATAGGGTTGACTTTTGCATAGAGAGCATAGACAAACTATCGATTCACATAGTGACACTGATGATATATTTATGCATATATACACAAAGAGCAACATGCCTATAAATATCAATGCAGCATAGACAAGACCAGATGCCCAAGGAGCAAGGATTTCACTTATGGGCGTTTGTTTGGTTGGTTTAAGCGCCCGAAAGAGATCTTAGAGAGCTCTAGTAAGGTCAGAGGTGCCTGGGACTGGGCTGAAGGGCAAACCAGGAGATCATGTAATGTTTTTTTAGACAATGGGAGGTATTAGGATGTAGGTGGCTCAATGTCCAACTTACAGGACAAACTATGGTGATACCTTGTAAATAGGAATGGTGTATTGTTTAGTGCAAATATTTTTCATGAACATATGCTTACTGATCAAAAACGCTCTGAGACTGTTATATTTCTATACACAAACAAGATTTCTGGTCATTCGTATGGGGGCTGACCTGGGAGGTTAGACTCAAGAGTAAATAGCACTGAGGGCATCGACGTGTCCCCTACATAGTACAGTTTATGATGAATCAATAATCCAAGCTCTAAGCTTTGCAAAATGGCTTGTGAACCAAAGTAGACTATAACAATACCAAAGAAGGAGATTCCTAATGGTTTATCCCCTGAGAGTCCTGAGTTACCCAGAGGGCCATTTTACCATGGGTTTTTTTTTTTTTTTTTTTTTTTTTTATTGTGGTTGTTTCCAGTATTGGCTACTCACTACACAGCCCTGGAAACCACAACAGCATCCTCCCGAGATACCGAAGGCTTTTGTGTTTAGTGCAGAGAAATGTGCTGCATAATTTACTATTATGACTGTGATCAATGTTTCTCATGAGGGTCGAGAGTGCAATGAAGTCTGAAGGTTGACCATACTGTGTGACCTTATTTGAATGGCAACGGACAGAAAAAACAATGTGGGATCAGAGTGGACAGCCTTGGCAGCAATGGCCTCTAAACCAGCAACAGTGGATACAGACATCCCAACATCAACAGGACTCAAGTCCTATATGTAGCCATAATTAAAGTTTAAAAAAAAAGATTTCTAATTCCTTCCCTCATCTATCCCTCTACTATCCTTTTCAATCCAAATAACAGACTAACAAGTCCACCACTCAAATTAATTACATATTTCACAATACTAATTCACCACTATCCTTTATGGGTTCTGGAATAGCATGCTACTCGCCGGAAAAGTGCATCAACACCTCATCAGGGGTAGCAAGCGCTATATAAATGCAAACCTTCTTCTATCTTCTATCCTTCCACTATACTTCTTGATCTAAATAAGTGACTAACATGTCCACCACTCAACTTACTTTCATATTTCACTATACTAATTCACCACTAATCCTTTATGGGTTTCGGAGTAGCGTGCTACGTACCCAAAAAGCACTTTGACATCTGGCCATGGTTAGTAAGTGCTATATAAATGCAATTACAATACAATATAATGTGGGGATGAAAGTCCTTTCATTGTGCAGAATCCTGCCCAATTTGGCCATTTAATTTGGCTTTTTGTCTGATCCTGTGTTTTCTCCCATGGGAATCAGCATCATGGTGCTCACTCGAGGTGATTCATGATTTTCATGTTGCTCACCAGCACAGTATCCAAGCCCAGGGATGAGTGTCACATCTGCCCAGTAACCAGGTAGTGAATAGACTGATGGTTAGTGTCAGTTGAGATTGCATTGATGGGAAGTCCTTTTTTCTGTTCCCTTATGAGAGCATTCTAAAGACCCTCTTCAGGAAAAATCCATTTAGCCCTTCAAACCAGATGTCTTTCTTTTACCCATGACTTTGCATTGTGTAATTTTGCTGGTAGGCAAGGATGGCATCAGTGTTATGCATGGTGGTCTCTGTAAATGCACATATAATGTAGCACAGGATAGTGTTTTTTTGTACAGGATAATAATATTTTAGCTCTCCCATCCATATTTTAGCTCTCCTAATCTCTATGTATCCCTTGTCTAGTTTGGGGTTGCAGTATACACCCAGGTCAGGAATATAGAAGACTGTTTACAACTAATCCCAATTAGATCATCCATAAGGTCTGCCTGGCAATAGTGCACCACCAATATTGATTTCTGCTTTGCAAAGAGCCCAATGCCCACCTTGTGGTAATGTGTGGCCTCTTCATGTTGCACTCTTCCAGTGACTGTCTAGAAATAGCTACGTCCAGTCTCAATCAGCACATTCTCCCTGGAAATTCATATCTGGGCATCTGGTGAATACCCTTCCCTATTACCCTTGTATTATTACACATGTCTTCATATTGTGCCCATATTTTATATAGATACTGGCTATCTTAAGCCAGTACGCTACAATTGTCTTGATGCTGTAAGAAGCACTGCAGCGCCAGCAGCGTCTAGGAAAGTGCAGGCAATCACCTTATCACCCCAAAGGAAGCTGGAGAAATATAAAACTCACTGTGTAGTGTATTTCTATTAGGAATACTTTGCAAAAATATCTAACAATCGAATACTATCAATCAATCAAAAGATCCCCTTAAATTATTCTAATCTAATTATTTTATCATTCTGGCCTCTCAGTGTCTCTGTTCCAAAGTCCGGCCAGCTCATAAATGAAGGCCTAAGAGGAGTATATATCTCAGAAGATCTAGAGCCTTCTAAACAGACTGTACTGACATTGAGCATTTTTCGTGGGGGAATGAAGTCAATACAGGCCATTTTTAAGGCCACGAGCTGCTTGCACCTGTATCCCAACTCACAGAGGGTAATTGCACCAGGCACAGTGGAGCTGAGGAAGACAGACAGAAAGACAGTGAGCAAAAGGGAGAGAAAGAGGAGTGAAGTAGAAAGGCAGCCCATTGAGGGGTTGAAAGAGAAAGACCCAAAGAGAGGGGGAAATGGAAGGGGGCTAGTTTGAATTTTTATTTTTTTATTTTAATTTTTATTGTCAGCAGGAAAAGAAAAAACAACAGGTACATCCGCAACATTAGTATAGCTCATACAAAACGGAAAAACATCGCAGAATTACCTACAGCAACAGTCTGTCAGTCCTAAAAACGTCCCATGTAAGTGCAATACATGCCAGCAATATGAAAACAATCAAGAGCAAATGCAAAACAGCGGATGTCAGCCCCACAACAGAGAATAATAAAGAAAAACCCCCAAGGCAACAGAAAAGGAAAAGAAATGATAACATCAAATTATAAGGAAAGAACATCCTCAATCACAATGCTTTGTCATGCACAGAGCGCAACCACAGAGCCAGTCGGTACACCCCGTGTTCTTGCGGCAATCACGCTGCTCCCCTCAATGGACTCCCCAGCCACTACCATCCCATCTTGCACCTCGCTTCTCGCCAGTGCTTCAGCCAATGCCCTCCTCTGCATGGGCAAGGAGGTACAGCCTCAGAGGTTCCCATATATCCCTCAGCCTCGACGACAGGGGCAGCTCCTCCGCATAGACGCTGAGGCTATCCTGACAATACACTAAATCGAGAAGCCAAGCCTTTAGGATAGGCCGTTTACCTCTCCCCCACGTAATTGCCACCCTCCGAGCAGCCATAAGGAGCGCCAAGCGCACGAACATGCCATTCGCCCCCTTCACATGTGGCACACAGCAGAGAAGACATACCAGCGGCGTACAAGGAAGATCCGCAGCGATCATCTCACGCAAACTACACATCACAGCAGTCCAAAAATCAGCCACCTTCTGGCAGTTCCACTCTAAGTGCAGAAAGTCTGCATTATCTTGACTGCACCTGTCACACCTCGCCGTGTCACGCAACCCATATCTATACAATCGTGCTGGGGTGTAGTACACCTGATGCACATATTTAAAATGGATGATCTTGAGATTGCCATTCATACATAACCTGCCAGTCAGTCCACAGATAAACTTCCAGTTATCTTCAGAAATGTCGACAGTCAGACATGCATTCCACTTGGCCCAGCTCTGATCCTCGCCCAGCACTGTTTCATCTTTAATACGTTTATAGAGTTTGGAGATTAATCTGTTGTTATTAGGCACAATGAGGACAGTTTGTAACGACACCAGGGTAGGGGGCTCATCAGGAAAGGCAGTGTAATGTTCGCGGGCAGCGCGCCGCAAGCGATGTATCGCGAATTGAAAGAGCAACGACTGATTCACAATATGACTCAGGTCATCCTGTCTGATAAATGTGCCATTGGGGTACACGTCCCGCATATGGGAAATGCCTGCCTCCCTCATCACCCTCAGAGACGGGGCCTCGTCTGTGACTGACAAGTGTGCATGATACTCTAGACGCAAGTCCGGCGCATATAACGGTAACTTTTGTGCCAGTTTCTCTATCCGCTGCCAGGCCGACACCGTAGCGTCCACCGCATTGATCTCTGATTTCGGAGTACCCCTCGAGTGATGAGTGACCACACTATGCAGAGGAATCGGAGCCGCGTCTCCCACTTCCACCGCGATGTGCGGCGTGAAAGCATGCGGTCTATACCAGTAGTACAGGTATTGAGCCTGTGCGCTTAAGTAATATGCATAAAAATCCGGTGCCGCAAAACCTCCCTGCTCATACCCCCTTGTAAGCATCGACCACTGCACCCTCGCCGCCTTTCCTCCCCACACCAGTCGAAGCAAGTGGCCTCGGAGCGTTGTAAAGAAAGACAAATTGAGCACTATGGGCACATTCATGAACAGATAAAGGAAGCGGGGTAAGACTACCATCTTAATGAGTGCGAGACGATCCGCCAGCGACAAGGGCAGCTGCAACCAGGTGTCGACCACGCTTTCTAATTTTGAACACGCCCTGCCATAATTTTCACAAATCACCACCGCCGGATCCCGATGCACCCATACTCCCAGATATTTCACTGGGTCTACCGACCAGACCAGCGGAAACTCAAGATCCGGACATATAGTCCCAGTCATCAGCGGTATTATGAACGACTTCTCCCAATTGATGTACAGCCCAGATATGCGGCCAAATCGCACATACTCCCGCAATAATTGCGCTAGATATCGCGACGGTTCACGCACAAACAAGACCATATCGTCCGCGTAGAGTGAAATCGAGACCGGCCGATAGTTAAAATTCAAGGCCGTCTCTGTGTCGCTGCCGAATGACGCAGGTCAGTGGTTCAAGAATGATCGCGAATAGCAGAGGTGATAGGGGGCATCCCTGCCGAGTTCCACGCTCAATACACAATGCGGCAGAAGTCAACCCGCCAACTCGCACCCGTGCCGTAGGTGCCGTTACAGCACAGCTATCCACTGAAGAATCTGGGGAGGAAACCCCATACGCCGCAAGACCCCATGCATGTACTGCCACTCAGCAGAATCAAACGCTTTGGCAGCATCCAGTAACACTGCCGCCGCCTCCAACTTTGGCTCTAGCACATGGAACATAGAGAATAATGTACGCAAGTTATGCGAAGTGGATCGTTCTGGCACGAATCCAGATTGATCCGGTAGAATCAAATAATGCATCTGGGGCTGTAGCTTAGTTGCTATAATTTTCGCTAGGATCTTGTCGTCAATATTGCTCAGTGATAATGGACGGTAGGAATTACATCGCTCCGGGGGCTTATCTCTCTTGAGTAAAGTAACTATGAGTGCCTCTCTCATGGATGGGGGGAGCACCCCTGCGTCGTATGCCTCAGCATACACCGCCAGCAAATGCGGCGCAATAAGATCAGCATATTTCTTATAAAATTCCACCGGTAGCCCATCTGGGCCCGGCACCTTGCCATTAGCCAATGCCGCAATAACCAACTTGACGTCCTGTTCATCAATTGGAATACAGAGATACCGACGCTGCACATCTGACAACCAAGCACACGCTATATCGTCCAGATACGCATCAAATTCTTCCGTCGGCAACGGCCCTCGCGTGCTGTACAAATCCTTGTAAAAAATACGAAATGGTTCCGTTAAGGCCTCCGGAGTGTAATGCTCACCACCGTCCGCATCCACTATTCTATCCACGCGTGTGTGCTCCAACCTCGCCTTTATCTTGAACGCCAACGTCCGGCCCGGCCTGCACGCCTCCCCGTATCTCCTAGCTGCAGGTCTGCGAGATATATATTTTATCTCCGCTTCCGCCTGCGAGTCATATTCCACCAGTAATTCCTGTATTCTTCCCAGCGTGGATAAATCGGGGCGGCTTGCATAATCCCTCTCCAGATCCCGCAGTTCCGCCTCAAGTCTCTGCAAACGCGCCCGTATGTCACGTAGGATGCCCGCAGCTGTCCCAATGCACACCCCTCTAATGGTGACCTTAAAGGCCTCCCACAGTGTGGCAGCTTGATCAACCTTGCCCTTATTAAGTGTGAAATATTGTTCGATGGCATCATGTATAGTTTTATCGTACACAGGATCTAAAAGCGCCTCAGTGCGCAGTCGCCACGTAAAAGGACGTCGGACTCCGGTCGGAATTTTTAACAACAGCCGCACCAGGTTGTGATCCGACAGTGTGCGACCAAGAGGGGCCACCTCAGCAACCCATTCCAGACTCTCATCGTCAATCAACCAGTAATCCAGTCGTGACCAACTCCCATGCATGGGCGTAGCATGCGTACCCTCTTTTCTTCCCGGATTGCGAAGCCGCCATACATCACATAACCCAAATTCCTCCCTAACTCGCAGCACATTCGCAACTACTCTTGGGGTGCGGTGCGTTTCAGTGTTCGATCTATCCAACTGTACATTCAGATATGTATTCAGATCCCCCCCCAAATAACAGGGGCATCAGGCCAGTCCCTCAGCCGCTCACAAACACGCGCCACACATGCCGGATCGTCCACTATGGGACCATACATATTGACAATGATAACCAATTTTCCACACAGCTTCCCGCATACCATAGCTCATCTCCCCTCATCATCTGCATATGAATGCAACGTCTGAAACTCCACCCCGCGCTTGATCAATATCAGCACACCCCGTGCATAGGAGGAATACGAGGCAGCCATACGATAGCCCGCCCACCTGTCGAGCGCCCCATATGACGCATTTGGAGCGAGATGCATCTCTTGCAACAGCGCAACCTGTATTCCATGTCTATTTAAATATGCAAGCACCTGGCGCCCTTTCTTGGGAGAATTGAGGCCCCGAACATTCCAAGTCAATAGGGCACAATAAGTAGCCATTAAACAGTCAATAGGGTAAACATAGCAGCTCCCGAGCGACAGTCCCCCCGGGAGACATGCAATTCACCGCAGAACACCTCCAATATTAAGCACATCAAACATCTCGTGTCGCGCCTGTGATTGACCTTCACACATAAAAAACTGCAAACAAGCAAAACACACAAAATCCCTGCCACCCTCCACCCCCCCACCCCCTCCAACCTCCCAATTAGGTCGAGATCATCCCCCCCTCACCACCCACCTTACTCCAACCATACAGGTAATAGCCTCTGGGGGAAGAAGCACAGCAGCGTATACACACACCGAAGTGTGGCCGCCGGAACTATTACCATCTTACTAACGCTGATTCGAAATTAAACAAGCAATGCAGAATCCTCACATCGCACCTTCAGGAGCCCCAAGGAGAGCAGCTATAACCTCAACAATCCATGCCCATCCCTACTCCATACACCATTCAAGCCCACAGTGTTCCGCACGCTACAAAAAGAGGCATAACAGTGCAGTAGTATCCAAGAGCAAAACAGAGCAATAGTCAGTCTGTCAGTCCGTGACATCCAGCCCCGATTCCGCTTGCTCATTATCTGCACGCTGCTTCCGAGGCTTTGCTTTACATATATGTTTTGTGAACTTTAATGCAGATTTAGCGTCCGTGAAAAAATGAGACTGTTCTTCATGCGTAATTTTTAGCTTGGCAGGGTATAACATAGCATAGGGCACCGTGGCCTCCCGCAGCAACTTCTTTACCGGGACAAATTCCCGACGCGCAGCTTGAACTGTCGGGGTGTAGTCCAGAAAGAATGAGAGGGTATCGCCCTTGTACACCACCGGTTCTTTTGCCCTTGCTTTCCGGAGAATAGAATCCCTGTCAGCATAGTTAAGAGTCTGGCAATGATCGGTCGCGGCGGCGCTCCCGGTTTAGGCCTAGGCCCTAGCGACCTGTGCGCCCTCTCAACTATCATCACACTGGACATAGCAGTCCCAAAAAGTTCGCGCAGCATGCAGTCAATGAACGGTTCCATCCGGGATATAGGCATTGTCTCCGATAGGCCAAGAATGCGCACATTGTTGCGCCGAGAGCGCGCTTCTAAGTCTTCGTTTTTCACGCTAATCACCTCCAGGAGTTTTTCCATTTGAAGAAGCCGCGTGCGATTCTCGGCCAGCGCATCATGTTCATCAGACACTTGATTTTCCAACACATCCAGCCTGCGTTCATGTTTCTCCACCTTTTTCTTCACATCATTGAGACCAGTCGCCAGGGCGTCTATTTTACTATCAATAGACTTCATCCCCGTACGTAGCTCCAGGAGAATGGTGCGATTATCCTCTTCAGTATCCTCAGGCGTAGAGGATGACCTTCTATTCTCGCTCTGGGCTCTCGAGCTCTCTCCCGCCCGTGACTGCCGCTGAGCCGCAAAGGCCACCATAAGTTTGGCAGGGTATGCTCAGACGTGTGTCCCTTGCTCACGTTGCCACTGGATTCAAGCAAGCCGGGCTGAAGACGGATGGAATGCCAGGAACCGGTCATCGGAAGCTTGTTTCCGGTCCAGGGAAGACATGGCTTGGCAGTTCGGGCTGGACTGTTCCCATGAGGCACAGTGTCAGACTGATTTGCATTTAGCCATGTCTGAACTGGGGTGGCAGAGTGGGCTAAAGAACGGTGATGGATTAAACCCAGATCTTTTGACTGGGTGTGAGTGTTTGATTGATTCAGATGCTCCGTCCATCACCACCCCCTTTTGTACCGCTTTTGGCCACCATAAGTTTGGCAGGGTATGCTCAGACGTGAGTCCCTTGCTCACTTTGCCACTGGATTCAAGCAAGCCGGGCTGAAGACGGCTGGAATGCCAGAAACCGGTCCTCGGAAGCTTGTTTCCGGTCCAGGGAAGACATGGCTTGGCAGTTCGGGCTGGACTGTTCCCATGAGGCACAGGGTCAGACTGATTTGCATATAGCCATGTCTGAACTGGGGTGGCAGAGTGGGCTAAAGAACGGTGATGGATTAAACCCAGATCTTTTGACTGGGTGTGAGTGTTTGATTGATTCAGATGCTCCGTCCATCACCACCCCCTTTTGTACCGCTTTTGGCCACCATAAGTTTGGCAGGGTATGCTCAGATGTGAGTCCCTTGCTCACTTTGCCACTGGATTCAAGCAAGCCGGGCTGAAGACGGCTGGAATGCCAGAAACCGGTCCCCGGAAGCTTGTTTCCGGTCCAGGGAAGACATGGTTTGGCAGTTCGGGCTGGACTGTTCCCGTGAGGCACAGGGTCAGACTGATTTGCATATAGCCATGTCTGAACTGGGGTGGCAGAGTGGGCTAAAGAACGGTGATGGATTAAACCCAGATCTTTTGACTGGGTGTGAGTGTTTGATTGATTCAGATGCTCCGTCCATCACCACCCCCTTTTGTACCGCCTTTGGCCACCATAAGTTTGGCAGGGTATGCTCAGACGTGAGTCCCTTGCTCACTTTGCCACTGGATTCAAGCAAGCCGGGCTGAAGACGGCTGGAATGCCAGAAACCGGTCCTCGGAAGCTTGTTTCCGGTCCAGGGAAGACATGGCTTGGTAGTTCGGGCTGGACTGTTCCCATGAGGCACAGGGTCAGACTGATTTGCATATAGCCATGTCTGAACTGGGGTGGCAGAGTGGGCTAAAGAACGGTGATGGATTAAACCCAGATCTTTTGACTGGGTGTTAGTGTTTGATTGATTCAGATGCTCCGTCCATCACCACCCCCTTTTGTACCGCTTTGAGCCGCAAAGGCCAGCTTGGCCTGCTTGGGTTCGGACTTGTCCATGGTATTGCTCCACAGTCTCCCAATGCCAACAGACCGGTAAGCAGCAGACAGCAAAGGCGTCTCACTCTGATATCCTCAAGAGTCCCACTGCGTCGTCACTCACACAGTTGTCGTCTGCGCCACCCAGCGCTGTGTTTAGCGCCGCCTGCACCACTGTCCGCAGCCATCGGTCCTCACGGCGCAGCTCAGCAGGACGCCACCTCTTTCCTGCAGGCCTCCACCTCAGGCACCTCCGGTAATCGCCTGCAGCACCATGCCGGCCCTCCGCCCACTGCGGCCCCCGCAGAACTCGTCCCGCGACCACCCGCTCTCCCCCGTCCTCTACCGACCTAGGGGAGGAACGCTGTGGTTCGCAGTCAAAGCCCCGCTGGCCCCGTAGTCAGCACAGCACCTAGCAGGGCGCCACAGGCAGCGCCGACCCAGCCACCTTTCCGCAGGGGCCCCGCCGTGCAAGGCCCACAGAGCACCGCCACCTAGGGCCCGCAGTACTCCCCATCAGCCTCACACCGCCCAACCCAGCGAGCCCTGCCACAATCAACACCACACTCACCGGTGCCGGCCTCCTGGCATTCCGTCCGCGATCCTCCGCTCCGCTGTTTCCAGGAGACTGTGCACGGCGCCTGGATCGTCACCCTGTTGCTGCTCAGAGCCCAGGCCTGGAGCCGGTCTGCGTCCGAGGCAAGGCTCCGGGCAGGGCACCACTCGACTTCCCCAACTGCACCCCGGTGCCCCGCAGGTCGCCAGTAGCAGCAGGGGGCAGGGGCGTTCAGCAGAGGTCGCCCTCCGATTTCCAGCCCCAGCCGCCAATTTCCTCCACGCTAGGTGATGGAGCCGCCCAGTCCGTCTCAGCACTCCGGGCACAGCGCCGCCATTTTGTCTAATGTCTCGCGGCCCGTAGCACCACAATATTCAGGGCGATTACGTAGTGCCCACACGTATTGCACCGCCACAAGTCACACCGCTGGCCCCCTGGGATCCTCCGCCGTGCTCAGCGACGGTGTTCAGCGCCGTTCAGGATGGTATTAGTCTAATATAAGGTTCCTCACAGGGCAGCCATTCCGCTTCGCGCCGTAGCCACGCCCACTAGTTTGAATTTTTTTACCAGGGCTGCTTCTGTACCAAGTCCAGACCTGCTTTCAAAATCAGAGTTTGTCTTCTCTTTTGCTCACTTTCACAAATACTTTGGACTGATAACATTGAGAGGTCTGCTGGATCATTTGAAGGCCAGTGTTGACATAAAATGGATTTCTCTTGATACAGCTTCAGTTCTCCATGAGAGACAACGATGTTTTGTTAGTACAATTATATTACAAAAGGAAGCATAAATCCTAGAACAAGGAACTTGAGATGCTAGCAACTCTCATTTAGATCAAGTATCTGTAACAAAACTGATGACCATAAAACGGGGTCCTATAATTATAATTTTTTCACCTAATGGAAAACAGCAATCTTCTTTGCTGCGCTGCACTGCTTGAAAGGGAAAGAGGAGGAATGCGTTGTATTTAACATTATACAGCAGATTTTTGTCCTTTCCTAGAGCTGGTGCACTTTTGGCTGTCTAGCGCCAACTCAGTCACCTTTGCATCATGGTGGAAGTGTGTTTGCATTGTAGGCAGGATTGTTTTTGTACAGAAGGGACACTTTGCACAAAACCAATCTTCAGAGGCATTTTCCTCTTTTTAGAAAGAGGAAAGAACAAGCAGAAATAAAGATTTTTCTCCTTGTTATGCCATTCCCAGGTCTACCACTCTTGGTAAATACCAAAATCCATGGGTGTATGTGTGGGAACACCTACGCTCCACCCATGGAACTCCTCTCTGCGGCAGAGTAATGCAAGGCATTGACTTGCACTTCCTTGTGTTACTCCAGATTTATCAAGCCGCGCAGGGCCATGCAAGATGGCATTACATGACTTGAGGAATCTCACTTACTTTTTGCTTTACCCTTGTGCCCCCTTGCATGGCACATGGCGAAGAAAAACATTAATAAATCTGGCCCTGGGTATGCAAGTTTAGACCAATGTTGCAGCATGATCCTTCTCATATCTTAAATTCATACAATATTGAGTCAATTCAATTTAGGTTATTCTCTTCTTCTTATTAAATGTCTTGGTACATCTCCTTCAGGGTCTGAGTTCAGGTATTTGATTACCAGACACATTTCATTCATGCTTTATTTACCTCTGACTTTCTTAAAGCATGGTTGAACAAATATTGCTGTGGCAATGGTAGAGTATTTCACAGATTCAGTAGGTAATCAGTTTTGGTCTAAACCCCCATTATCAGTTGAGTTATGGTCCTGCTGATGACTTAACCTGAGTGAAACACATCGGCTAAGCAAATACCTGTGCCCATACCGTATGAGTCCGACACCTTGATGGAGATGGCTCAGGAAAAATGATGAAAAAATAAAAAGAAAGATTATTTTGAAATGAAGAGTCTAAATAATGTGTGCTTTAGGAGTTGCATCTTCCATACTCACATCAGGGAGCAAGTGTCAGTACAGTTATACCATGTCCCATAAAAGATATCAAACTTTCAACAACAGTTTGCAGTTCTAGCCTACTTACCAAGCACTGAGTAAGAAGAAAGCTACAACTGATCATTAAGCTGCATCGCATCAAATACAAATGGTGCATGTAGAAATCAGACATAGGGGCCGATTAGGATCGCGGATTCACCGATGCCGAGGCTCCAAAGACCCACCGCCAGATTAGGGTGGCTGGTGGGTCAGGAAGACCGTCTGCCGCTTTTCCGCCGCTGTCGCATTCCGACCGCGGTGGAAAAGCTCTGATATGGTGGCGGTGTCTATCAGACACCGCCAGCCATATTAGGATGGGGCAGAGGACATGCTTTTCCTCTGCTGCTTTTCTGCCGTGGAAAAGCATGCGGTCTTTCGTTTTTGGGGGCTCGCTGCGAGCCCCCAGGGTGTTTGGGGGTGGGGGGTGCACATGGGGGGTACCCATGGTACCCCCCTGCATATGCATGCACAAAGCGGCAGGTGCCTGCCGCTTTGTGCATGCATATGCAAAGCATGCACTTTTAACCTTGCGGGCGCTGCTTCGAGCAGCACCCGCCGCAATGTTAAACATAGGGTATGTGAACGCCAGGGTTACGGTCACATCCTAATCTGCATGGAGGGAATGCCGCAGCCCCTGCGGACGTTCCCTCCACCTCGGGAGGTCCGTCTGCCATCCTAATTGGCCCCATAATTCGGTGCCTAAAATCAGAAACATTTAAGTCAACCCCATAGCTGCATCAGACAGAGAAGGACTTTGGTACAAAATAAATATGTTGTAAAAAAATCTAGTATGTGCTTGATGACACAAAAATTATCGATTTGTTGAGATGAATGCCAAATTCGGTGAATGGAGCAGAGCTGCAGATAAAGCCTTTGTAATGAAGGGTTACTTTGGGGTTTTCATGATGATGGTTATAACAAAAATAATTTAATGGCATATGAAAAAAGGGTTCATATCCTTGAAAGAGTCTGTGTCGAAGAACTTCCAGTGGCAGCATAAAATAGTTATGACAATTTGGATAAATATATACCAACATGTGTAGTAAGAGGACCAAGTACCAGCATTGACCATTTCATCCAGAATATGGCTGACGGTCTCTTCAATGAAAATCTCTGTTTTGTGAGGAAGGTATAAACCTCTGCAGTTGAATGTTAAGGGACATGTTAAAAAGAAGGCACCAGAAAGTCTAACATAGAAAAAAATGTTTCTGGACAGCATGAGTAAAGGCCTAGTGGAATGTAGATCTTATCTTAAAGATTTAGTAGAGATAGAGCCTACAGCCAGGAATCTCATGGGATGGCATATGCCGAGAGAGTCACCGATGTCCCATGGGTATTTACCATTCCATACAATCATCTATACCAATGACAATGACTTAGACAACCTCTTTGGTTTAGGAGTAGTAGGACTCCCTCCCCCCAGCTGTATTTATTATTTAAACACACAAAAAACATTTCACCTTCAAAAGTTGCACAGTAATCACATTATTTACATCTTGTTTACAAGTGAGACCTAGCCTTAACAGAGACTCTAGTAGATGTGAATCACCTAACCATAACTTATCTGTTCCTGTGAAACCAACAAAAACATAACCATTCCGAGTGAGATCATGACTGTCTCTGTCATCCTTCCTCTTACACCCCTCCCCAGAGGATCCATCCCTCCTTATGGGAGGGCTTCACCATCCCTTTCCTGTACCAGGAGCTGTCCCTCCTAGGGAGCTCTTGAGCAGGGGGCCCAGCTGCCCTTAAAATCCCTACCGTGGGGACTCCCTACACCCAAGTTCCAAGTCCCCTAAGGGCCTGTGCTAGCTCGTGCCAACTGGACCTGCATTGGGTGGTTGAAATGTAAGGACAGCATTTCAGCGATTGCCCCAAACCCCCGTGCCCCTACAGCCTCCATTCGACTTGCTGCCAGCACCTCTCTGAGGGTCCAGTGACACCGATGTTAATTTGGTATAAAAGGATCCTGTAAAGTGTCCCGAGGTGTGCCGACCAATCATGACCTCACCCGCCACAGGCCAGCATAGTTCACCTACTTTATGCCCCCTATGCAAAGTGTGCATTGTCCCAGCTAGGTCAGCAAATCTCAAGAAACATTGCATTACCTTCTTTCAACAAGCACCCACCCTTGATGCACCCCTGCAGTAGAACTGACAAAAGAGCTGTCCTAAATAACTTGCTTGCCCTCCAGTTCAACCATTACCCCAACTCGTTGAAAGCCCTGACCAACTTACCATCTCTCCAACTCAACCTCGGGACAATGCTTAACCATGCAATTAGAGTCTATAGGAACTTCTTTGAAAGCTAACCCATTTCGGAAGGAATAAGTTTAAATAAGTGTTACCGACCTAGCTCCGTCAAATCATTACCTCCTAGATGAATGATTACAATCTCTGGAAGCGGAAGCCTCCAGGGCAATGTTCTGTCCAATGCAGTACTTCCAACCCCTAGAACAGAGTAAACCTATATTCCGGGCAGAACTAGATTTCACCTTCTCTCACATCGTGAATCATTACTCCAGCATATCATTAAATTATACCAGCATCATCATATGCAGTTCCTTCAGACCCCACATGGCATGTGCATCGCCGATGTCCCATGAATACTTAACTTTACCCAAAAACACCAATGTCACAAGAATGAGCCATTTCCTATTTATTTGGGTTAGGCGTCATAAGACCCCAAGCCGTATTTATTATCATTTTCATACAATAAAAACGTTTTATAACATTTTACACTGTAACCACATTATTTACATCTTGCTTACAAATGTGACCGAGCCTTAACAGACACTCTACTACATGGGCATCACCTAACCATAACTAGCCTGTGTCAGTGTAACCAACAAAGTTTTCCATAACCGCTTCGAGTGAGATCAAGGCTAGCGCTGCCCCTTTTTTTTACCCCCCAGCCTCCGTCCCAAAAGACGGGGGCCCTCCTTATGTGAGGGGCCCACCTTCCCTCTCCCTTCCCTACTGGGAGGTCTCCCAGGGGACCCGGTTGCCCTTCGGATACTTACCACCTGCACCCTTTGTAGGCTTTCACCTTGTGCAGCAAGGAAAGCGAGTCTCCTACAGCCGAAGGCTTTTTCTTGAGTTTGGCAATCAGCATGCTAAACACGCTGAAGTATTCAAACAAAAAGTGAAACCAAATTGAGCCTTTTTAGGTCGAGCCTAGGGCAGCGCATGCGCTGCTCTATGGGGAGGCTTGTTGTAAGCACTCCAAACTTCCCACAGACTTCGCCGTGGAATTTAGTTAACTCCCACAGATTTCATTGGCGTTAGCGTGTGTCTTTCAAAAAAGAAAGAACGCAAATGGCCGAAGGCATGTATTTGCCCCCCCTTTTGTTGAAATGTTCCCTTCCATGGCCTATGGGTCTCGGGAGTGAGCATTGTCATAGCTGCATTCCTTACATGGTGCCACCTGTTATGTATCATGTTTAGGCCTGGGCGGTAAATTCCGTTCCACCCGCGGAATTTGGGTAATTTCCCTTTCCGCGGTGAACATGGAATTGCCAAAAATTCCAGAATTTTTTGCTTGTTCGCGCTTTAAAAATTCGTGTTCACGTGATATTGCTCCCCAAGCACGCAAACAGCGTTCGCGAACAGGATAAAAGCATCGCGAATGGGCGGAACAAGCAATTCCGCATGTTCGTGGGACTTTTACGTGCTCGCTGAGATTTTTTACCGTTTTGTGGAGCTTTGCGTAGCTTGACTATGGAAATTGCGCCCACCCCTAGATTCATGTTACAAATTAGTGGTTGCGCTTGTTCTTATCTTCCTCTGAAGTATTAGCGTCTTTCCTCCTAGCCTGCTGTGGTCGCATTCAAGTATAAGAATTTCAGGAATCCTTCTCTTTCCATTACCCCGTGAACAGTTATGAATGCTTGTTTAGGGTACGTTTTGTGTTCAGGGCTGCACCTTTCCCGGTGATCGTGTAATAGAGGGAAATAGTACACGTAAACTTGCTTAGGATCACACATTTATAAATAGCGGTGAAGCCGAGATTACAAACAGAAACGTTTCTCTTCCCATTACCCCGTGAACAGTTATGAATGCTTGTTTAGGGTGCATCTTGTGTTCAGGGCTGCACCTTTCCCTGTGATCATGTAGTAGAGGGAAATGGTGCACGTAAACTTGCTTAGGATCACACATTTATAATTAGCGGTGAAGCCGAGATTACAAACAGAAACGTTAGGGTCTGTGGGGCATATTATCAAGACAGGCGATAAAATTATCGCCGTTTTAGTGGCAGAAAACTGCCGCTAAAACGGCGATAATCGGCTTGATAATATGCTCTATGGAATTCTAATTGAAGCCCATGTTAAATGTGAAGGACATCTAACATGGGCTTCAATTGGAATTCCATAGAGCATATTATCAAGCCCATTATCGCCGTTTTAGCGGCAGTTTTCTGCCGCTAAAACGGCAATATTTGTATGGGCTGTCTTGATAATATGCCCCTTCAGTCGGCAATTTCACCACAGGAACCCATATAATCATTTAAAAAAAATCATAACTCATACGCAGAACGTGCATTTTAATGTTTTAAGGTGCAACAGGCAAGAGTATTAAGAGCTGTCTTACGAGTTTGGCCGCCATCTTAGGAAGGTGCTGGGTGACGCTGCATTTGGCCGGACGATCCCACTCCCGGTCAGTACTTAAGGCGCCTCTCTAGCAGCACTTATCATTGACAGATCGCTTGTCTCCTGAGGCGGAAGCCGGGAGCAGCGCGAAGATCGCTTTTTAAAGAATTTTAAAATTGTTGTGTAAATTTACTTACTTTCCTCATTTTGCACATCCCACCTACCCTTACCCATTTAATTCAGTGGCCGTGCCCTCTGCAGCCGATTAGAACAGAATATCACATGCTTAACCAAGTATGTGGTTTACATCATTGAATGCCATTGTGGCAAAATTTATGTTGGCAGCACCATCAGGGCTCTGAAGGATAGACTGGCTGAACATATGAGATCGATTAAAAAAAGAGACCCTAAATATCCAGTGGCCTTACATGTTGCAGAGTGCCAACCTATGGAGGATGACGTCAAAGTACGTTTTTACGGCATTGATGTAGTTCCACTGAATATTAGAGGTGGCAACCGAGAATTGACACTAAGACGAAGGGAAGCCATGTGGATCATGCGCTTACAGTGCGTGGAACACGGGCTTAATTACGACCCAGAAATTCAATTTTTCTTAGGCGATTGAGTCTTTAATTAGAATTCCCAGGGATCCACGAGTTACTGTGCAGATTTGATTTTAACATAGTAGACATTCAAGAATCTAAAGGTTAAACAAGTTGACAATATATATGGGAGTTAAAAATGTGATAGTAATGTATTTTTTATATGTTTTTTCTCAAATCCCAATATGATTATACATTGGTATACATGTTATGCACTAAGTCACATACCATCGATTAACGTAATTTGTCCACCACAGGCACTACTTTGTACAGTTACGGTGCATGAGGTCACGAACCCGCTAAGAATTGATGCACTTCACAATATGATGACACCCCTTATTATGCCAATTACGTGACGACCTACTGCACTTATAAATCTTTAAAAATCTTAATAATCTATCTATCTATTTTTGCTTCCGGCCACCATACACGATTACACAACGTGTCCACCATATGTATGACCACCGCACCGGTTTAATACATTGAGTCATGAATCCTTTGACTACAATTCACTACACATGAGAATGACACTTTTCAGAAAGCCATTTACTTATTGACTTCCTGGATGTCTTTACAGATCCTTCTAGGTAGGTTAAACTGAAGATTTTAACACACTTGAAGACGGACTCCTTTTGCTTTGTCTCCAATGAGCATGGCAAAAAATACTTTTAATACTCCCTTTTTTTCCGTTTTTTCATTTTTCGTTTTTCATCCATTTAGCCATTTGGTTCACATTTAATATATGCCCACGTTCTGAGCGCTTTTAATTATTAATTTGTCCGGTTTAACCGATAGTATTCACACACACCGAAAGAGGAAACTTCCCAACATGGTGGACACATTGTACTTTCACGGTCTAGTATTCCTACTCGCAATGACTTAAAAACACTTCCTGTTTCCGGTCACGTGTCCGTTTATCGGTAAACGGCGACCGGGAAACTTCGGAGGAGGGATACTGCGTATCTGGTAAGAACGCGTTTTTCCTTTTTTCTTCATCTAGGCAACAGAGGGTCGTTATCACAATCTTCTGAATTAAAATTAAAAAGAGACAGCATTAATGCTGCTGACTTGATCACTATAGTGATCCCTTCCTCCATTTTCTTTAACAGAACGAATCGCCAAGACTGCGCGTAAATTTCCAGTGGACCAAACGAACTTTAAGTGGATCCCCTCCCGGTAACTGCCTAATACCTACACGTATTAAGGTACAGTGTGTATTGTGTAGTCCTTTTTAGGTCTCGCCTGTCAATGCGCATGCGCATTGAGCAGAGCGAGACTATGGGGGCTTAAACAAAGCTTACCTACACTGGCGATTCACTGGCGATTTGATGAAGTGCATGTGCACTTTTAACTCAATGCGCAAGCGCAATTAGTTAAAATGCGCGTGCACAGCATCAAATCGTCAGCTTAGTGCCGCCAGCAGCTCTTCCCGCTCCGCCCCCTGCTGCATCAAAGGCTTGGCGCTCTGCCTCAGCCCAGCCATTCTCCTCCCCTAATTACCCCCTGCTGCATCAAAGGCTTTTTCACGGCCGGCCGGCCGTGCTTTCAGTTTCACGGCTGGCCGGCCGTGTCTCCTTTTTTTTTTTTTTTTTTAATCCGCTGCATGTTCACTTCTTATCATAGTTTTGCCGTTTCTAAGTTCTATCAATCACAGGCTTTATAACACTTCTTATCATACTTTTGCCGTTTCTAAGTTCTATCAATCACAGGTTCTACTGTTATCATTTTATTTGTACTGAATTTCCCAACCTCAGAAGCATGAACGCCTAAATAAGTCTTACTGAGATTCAATCTCATAACCTGCAGATCATGGAAGATGTGAGATACATTTTTAATGTGATGCAATATCTTGCTGGCATCCTGAGCTTGACTCATCTAATCAGAATGCTTAGAATGCTTGCATTAAGTAACTACTATTTGCCTGCCTTGTAGTATTAATGTTGGGGACATGAAGCGTATGAAAACAGCATTGGAATGCGCTCACTAGTAATCTCCCCATCACTTACACCACCGCACCCACCACCGCATCCACCACCACATCCACCGCCACATCCACCACCGCCACATCCGCCACATCCACCACCACCACATCCACCACCACCACATCCACCACCACCACATCCACCACCACATCCACCACCACATCCCCCACCACATCCACCGGCACATCCACCACCACATCCACCACCACATCCACCACCACATCCACCACCACATCCACCACCACATCCACCACCACATCCACCACCACATCCACCACCACATCCACCACAACATCCACCACCACCACCACCACATCCACCACCACTACATCCACCATCGCATCCACCACCACCACATCCACTACCACTACATCCACCACCACTACATCCACCACCACTACATCCACCACCACCACATCCACCACCACATCCACCGCCACATCCACCACCACCACATCCACCACCACCACATCCACCGCCACATCCACCACCACCACCACCACATCCACCACCACTACATCCACCACCACTACATCCACCACCGCATCCACCACCACTACATCCACTGCCACATCCACCACCACCACATCCACCACCACCATATCCACCGCCACATCCACCACCACCACATCCACCACCACTACATCCACCACCGCATCCACCACCACTACATCCACCACCGCATCCACCACCACTACATCCACCACCGCATCCACCACCACCACATCCACCGCATCCACCATCACATCCACCATGACATCCACCGCCACATCCACCGCCACATCCACCGCATCCACCATCACATCCACCATGACATCCACCGCATCCACCATCACATCCACCATCACATCCACTGCCACATCCACCACCATCGCATCCACCACCACATCCACCACCATCGCATCCACCACCATCGCATTCACCACCACATCCACCACCACTACATCCACCGCCACATCCACCACCACCACATCCACCACCACCATATCCACCGCCACATCCACCACCACCACATCCACCACCACTACATCCACCACCGCATCCACCACCACTACATCCACCACCGCATCCACCACCACTACATCCACCACCGCATCCACCACCACCACATCCACCGCATCCACCATCACATCCACCATGACATCCACCGCCACATCCACCGCCACATCCACCGCATCCACCATCACATCCACCATGACATCCACCGCATCCACCATCACATCCACCATCACATCCACCGCCACATCCACCACCATCGCATCCACCACCACATCCACCACCATCGCATCCACCACCATCGCATTCACCACCACATCCACCACCACATCCACCTGACAAAGGTATTATTTTTGCTATTTTCAAAACCAACACATAAATTAAAAAAAAAAAAACTTTCCTAATGCGAGACCTATTGCATTTTCAATGCTTGTTAGCCATTGGGAGTGATAGTGTCTTATTCACATGATGTACTTTTGGTACTCCACCACTCATACCATACACTTGGTTTTCTTCATACAGCATAACAAGTATCAACCGGCAACACGGCGTGTTCACTTGTGACAGAGGCATACACACTTGCTCTCTGCTTCCTTTATTTTTGATTTACCTTCCGCAAGATTGACCGCCTTCCAGCAAACACTGGTAAGCTGGGTCTCCGACCCTCTCTCTCAACGGCGACTTTCCTTAAGAAATTTCTGCCCTCTTCTTATGTTTCTCCTTTTACTCCATATAGATTCATGTTCACTTTGACTATTTAATCTTCAAGACTTGCTTACGTGCAGGCTTGCCACAAGGTAGGCTCTCTCTCTCTCGCTCACCGTTACTTTTTGTTATTTCCTTTCTTGATTCCTCTGCATGCACCATGTTTTTGCATGCAAACCACATAACAATCATTTAAGCACCTTTACTCTGAGACGATCTTGCCTTTAATAAACGTTTTGCTTTTATTGTTTGTTGTCAATACGGCACCTGCCATACTATGATATGTGAAAGTACATGACTTAACAAGACAAATAAGAGAAACGAGATGTTGTCATATAACAATTTAAATGTAACTTGAATGTCTTTTGTAAACAGTCACCCTAGTCACATACAATACCCTCTCACAATCTTGATTCATGGGGAAGACCGGCACGGCATGGGGGTATCAATAGTCACACTCAGTCACCAATTCAATTTGGTAATGTGCTGTATTTTTCAACAAATTCTATACACACTTCGTTATTTTTCTGTCACCAGCCCTGAAGAGTCGTTGTGAACTATTTCCACACGACGAAACACGTGTCGGCTGTTTGTGGACCAATAAGGCCGTTTGTGGACCTATTAAACAACCCACCTTGAGACACACATTCAAGAATCTGCATCTGTCCTTTTACTATGCTACAATTGTGTTGAGAATTATTTGCCTACCAGTTGCAAACCCTATGTGTTTTTGTGTGCGAGAGCATTGCTGTTTTTCAGTTTTGTGAAATTCTTTAGATTTTCATTTGTGAACGGTTAAGGGCTTCTCCGCTCGCTCTTAACGCACCATACTACGACTTAGCATTCAATACCCCTAGACGTATACACTAGGCAGAGCGCCTTACTTTAACTGAGTTTTTTGTCTAAAAAACCCTCATCGCTGCATTGATTACGAGTTTGGCCGCCATCTTAGGAAGGTGCTGGGTGACGCAGCATTTGGCCGGACGATCCCACTCCCGGTCAGTACTTAAGGCGCCTCTCTAGCAGTGCATTTCATTGACAGATCGCTTGTTTCCTGAGGCGAAAGCCGGGAGCAGCGTGAAGATCGCTTTTTAAAGAATTTTATAATTGTTGTGTATATTTACTTACTTTGCTCATTTTGCACATCCCACCTACCCTTACCCATTTAATTCAGTGGCCGTGGCCTCTGCAGCCGATTAGGCACTGGGAGGGGAAACTGATTACGAGTTTGGCCGCCATCTTAGGAAGGTGCTGGGTGACGCTGCATTTGGCCAGACGATCCCACTCCCGGTCAGTACTTAAGGCGCCTCTCTAGCAGCGCATTTCATTGACAGATCGCTAGTCTCCTGAGGCGGAAGCCGGGAGCAGCGCGAAGATCGCTTTTTAAAGAATTTTAAAATTGTTGTGTAAATTTACTTACTTTGCTAATTTTGCACATCCCACCTACCCTTACCCATTTAATTCAGTGGCCGTGCCCTCTGCAGCCGATTAGGCGCTGGGAGGGGAAACTGATTACGAGTTTGGCCGCCATCTTAGGAAGGTGCTGGGTGACGCTGCATTTGGCTGGACGATCCCACTCCCGGTCAGTACTTAAGGCGCCTCTCTAGCAACGCATTTCATTGACAGATCGCTTGTCTCCTGAGACGGAAGCCGGGAGCAGCGCGAAGATCGCTTTTTAAAGAATTTTAAAATTGTTGTATAAATTTACTTACTTTGCTCACTTTGCACATCCCAACTACCCTTACCCATTTAATTCAGTGGCCGTGCCCTCTGCAGCCGATAAGGCGCTGGGAGGGGAAACTGATTACGAGTTTGGCAGCCATCTTAGGAAGGTGCAGGGTGACGCTGCATTTGGCCGGACGATCCCACTCCTGGTCAGTACTTAAGGCACCTCTCTAGCAGCGTATTTCATTGACAGATCGCTTGTCTCCTGAGGCGGAAGCCGGGAGCAGCGCGAAGATCGCTTTTTAAAGAATTTTAAAATTGTTGTGTAAATTTACTTACTTTGCTCATTTTGCACATCCCACCTACCCTTACCCATTTAATTCAGTGGCCGTGCCCTCTGCAGCCGATTAGGCGCTGGGAGGGGAAACTGATTACGAGTTTGGCCGCCATCTTAGGAAGGTGCTGGGTGACGCTGCATTTGGCCGGATGATCCCACCTTCCGGACAGCATAAAATGACATCATCTGCTTGGCCGCGCCTAAGGCAAGCCCGTCTGTGCCCGTCCGCGCCGTGACCGGGCCCAGGGCCATACCCCCTGCCCAGAACTATCCCGTTAGAGAAAAGTGGACATATTCCAGCCAGGAGCTCCTATCACTAAGACCCAGCGTCACATGTATCCCGATCGAACTACATTAGGAAGGTAAAAAATGTCTATCCTGCTCATGTACCTTTGATTTTTCACCGATTAGAGTCCTCAGCATGCCCGAAAACCAACCTAAGATAGCAAACTATAGAAATTTTACTATCAAGGCAGGCTTAATTAATGTCAGGTCCATGGTCAAACACAATATCCACACAGCAGAGCTAATCGAAAGCCAAAATATTGACCTTCTGTTTGTTACTGAAACGTGGGCAGACGAAGCATCGGACGCCGTTCTGACCCTTGCAATCCCTGAGGGCTTTTCTATTATTAGAGCCGACAGAAAAATAAAACGCGGGGGAGGATTAGCAATCATAGCAAAAGAGGAATTCAGGATCAAGAGTTCAGAAAGAGGAAGCAACCTGGATTGTGAAACTTTGACCTTTCAAATTAAGATTACGAACAACTACACGTTTAATGGCCTACTAATCTATAGACCACCTAATGCCAAGACGCCTCTGATTGAGCTTTTAAGTCCATTTTTAGAATCAAGCGTGACAGGCCCTGACTGTACAATTTTAGGAGATTTTAATCTGCACTTGGAGAAAATTTCCGACCCCAAGGTAGTTTTATTTAAAGATGAAATGGCAAACTTTGATTTGGAACAAAAAGTACACTTAGATACGCATTGCGCTGGCCATACATTAGATGGCATTTTCACCTCATGTCAGAGCCTAAATAAAATTGATACGCTCATGGTCCCATGGTCAGATCACAAGATGGTCTCCTTCTCATTAGAAATTACAGAAGATACTGGGAGACCCGCTGAAACTATAAAGAAAACCACATATCCAGACTGGTCTAAAGTTAATCCCCAGGCTTTTATTGACACTCTCTGCTCCTCATACCCAACTCTCGATGTAGACAACAACAAAGCCTGTAAACAATTTAATGAGTGGTTGGATGCTGCAGTTCAACTCACAGTCCCACAAAAGAGAGTCACCTTCAAAAGAAAGACCCCCTCACAACCATGGTTCTCAGAAGCTTTGAAGGCACAAAAACAGACGTGTAGAAGAGCAGAGAAAAAGTGGAGAACCAACTATGACATCCAGCTAAAAAAAGAATATAAAGCAGTTCTAGCTAGCTATAAAAAAATTAATAACAATGGAAAAAAGCAAATACTTCGTTCAGAAAATTAACGAGTCAAAAAATTCTAGTAAAGCTCTCTTTGCTACTGTAAAAAAACTATCAAAAATTGAAAACAGTAGCTCAGAAGAAATGTCGTCAGACTTTTGCAATACACTAGGTGAATTCTTTGTGAACAAAGTATCATCAGTTTATGACTCTATTAAAAGCCATAACACAAATATGGCAGATCAGGCTATCTCACACCCAATAAATTTGGTGGAACAATCACTCCAACCCATATTGTTCTACTTCACTCCTCCAGCAGCAGATCAAATCCAGAAGGAGTTGCTCACCACTAATTCAGGCAGCCCAATGGATCCTTTCCCACCTGAAGTAATGCAAATCTGCTCAGAACAGCTGAGCCTGATACTAGAAAAATTATTTGCTCAAATTCTTGTAACTAATACCTTTCCAGATGACTGGAAAAGAATATCGATTAGGCCTCTATTGAAAAAATCAAATCTGGATGGTGAAGAACCAAGCAATTATAGACCAATAGCTAGGATCCCTTTCGCCGCGAAAATTTTAGAGAAACTTTTAAACAAACAGTTATCCCGCCACCGGATGGGTGGTAACTGGCTAGACCATTCTCAGTTCGGTTTTGTGAGGGACACGGAACGGAAACTGCTTTAATCACAGCTGTGGAAGAACTTAGGAAAGTGCTGGATAATGGAGCGAAGGCCGCCTTGGTGTTCCTTGACCTATCGGCGGCCTTCAACACGGTCAGCCACGAGATTCTCCTAACTCGTTTAAGAGCAGCAGAAATACATAATTCAGCATGTACCCTCATTGCTTCCTACTTAGAGAACAGAACCTTCTCAGTAGAGGTAGGAGGAGCGAAATCTAAATCATTTAACTTACCATGCGGGGTCCCGCAGGGGTCCTCGCTGAGCCCCACCCTTTTTAACCTGCATGTTGGCCCTCTTGCAGAAATTATAAGGGACTGTGGATTCACCCCAATATCCTACGCTGACGATACCCAAATTGTGGTATCTATCAGCAAGGAGGTGGAGGATACAGCAGAAAAATTCCAACTATGCATGACACAGGTTAGCCAATGGATGGAAAAGAATTGCCAAAAACTTAACGGGGACAAGAGTGAGGTGATGATACTAGGGAGAGACACAAACATCTGGTCCCCCGCTTGGTGGCCCAATGATTTGGGTAGATGCCCAGATTCGTCAGAAAAAGTGAAGAATCTGGGCATTACTCTAGACACCAATCCTTCTTTTGACACCCAAGCCAGCAAGTTGGCATCAAAAATGATAAAAAAGATATTGCCTTACCTACCACAGGATTCGCGTAAGACAGTAGTGACAGCTTTAGCTTTGTCAAGACTGGACTACGGGAATGGCCTATATGCCGGAGCTAGGACAAAAATCTTAGCCAAATTACAACGCCTGCAGAACGCAGCAGCCAGGCTGGTTCTAGGCATACCCAAGTTTGAGCCAATCAGTCACAAACTAAAAACCCTGCATTGGCTGCCAATTGCAAAAAGGGTGCAATTTAAATCACTGTGCCTGGCCTACAAGGCACTTCAGGGAGCAGGATCACAATTCCTGAAGTCACATTTAAAACAATATGAACCAACCAGACTTCTTACATCCGGCCAACTGAAGCTCATTAGGGTCCCAAAATTCAGACGAGCTAGTTGGGGTGGAAGAAGCTTTCTGGTACATGCAGCACAAACCTGGAATCAGCTGCCTTTTGCTATAAAAATCAGCCCATCCTTGGAATCCTTTAGAAAGGGAGTAAAAACCTGGTTGTTTTCTGCACAGCTCTAGACACCATTCTCGAGAGTCGGGCATTAACGCGCTTTACAAGTTGACAAATCAAATCAAATCAAATCAAATCTGTCAGTTAAATAGAAAGTGCGACCAAGACTTTACACTTTCATTCAACAATAGATATGAACATTGCATACTTTTATAAAGTGCTTACTTTTGGGATTGGACCCATTTCTAAGCCTTTTGCTTCTGCTTTTAGCGAATTAAACAACTAGGCCGTAGGGCTACGGTTCTGTCTGCCAAGGATCGCGCTATGCACCTAAAAGAGGATGCTGGGATTAGAGGAAATGTGTACCTGTTCCATAGTGGCCAATGTGGTTACTGGACTCACCCCTCATTTCATTTAGCAGGGGTGTTCTTGCTCTACAATATTGTTGTTCTCCATGCATTTAAAACCGTTTCACATTTGAATAACGCTCCTAAAATACAGCTTCAATATTTGTATAGCATTAATGCCTGTGTCCTGCTGTTTCCAAGGGTTCCCGAGTTTGATAGATGAGAGGACAGGATGTAAGTTGAGGCGTGATGGTTCTATGTGCGGCACACTGTTTGTAAGTTGGGCAGGGGCGTAAGGTGGGCCCGGGGCAGGTGGGCATGGGTTAAGCCGCCAGCGCAGGATGCCCATGTGTGCCCGCTTCTCATCTGCCTGTTTGCTGTCTCCCAGGGTCCGACTGCCAGAATCCAGCCGTCTGCGAGGGGTGCCAGAGGCCCATCTCAGACCGTTTTCTGATGAGGGTGAACGAGTCATCCTGGCACGAGGAGTGTTTGCAGTGTGCAGTGTGTTAACAGCCCCTGAGCACCGGCTGCTACTTCCGGGACCGAAAACTCTACTGCAAACAGGGCTACCAACAGTAAGGAGCATGCCCCCATCCCCCCCCCCTCCATTGGTAGAGCTGGCATCAGCATAGCCCCATGCCAACTGCCTGCGCCGTGCCCACTGTGCCAGGGCTGTGCCGCTGCGCTCTGCACGCCTTCGAGCGTCCACTGGCCACAACGCACACCACATCACCAGTCATTTATAACACACGGGGCTTTCACAACACTTCTGAAACCCGCGCCTCCTTGTGTCATGTGTGTGCCTGGAGGTCCTTGTATATTCACTTGTATAGCCCCCAATGCAGTTCGTGATGTGCTGTAGCACTTTACGTCTTGGAGATAGGCATTCGTGAAGCAGCCCCATTGCAATAATCTGGAGTTTACCCTTCATGCCTGCTTAAGTTGTGGGGTGCAAAATACACAGCAGGGCATGGGGTGTGCATATGTACCTTTAAGGGTAGCTGTATGTATGCGGTTAGGTTGTGTACGTATACGTTTAAGTTTTGTACATAGGGCTAGGTTGTGTACATGCGGTTAGTTTGTGTACATATACGGCTAGCTTGTGTACATATGGCTTGGTTGTGTACATACAGTTAGGCTGTGTATGTATACGGCTAGCTTGTGTGTATACGGGTAGGTTGTGTACGCTTACGGTTAGGCTGTGTATGTATATAGTTAGGTTTGTACATAGATCTAGGTTGTGTACGTATACGGTTACGTCGTGCACATACGAGTAGGCAGGGTCCTAGTATGTGAAGGTACTTTTGCTGCAGTCTTGACATATAAATATATTTGAAAAATAAGGCAGCACTTTCCGTATTTCACCTGCGAGTTGTGTGGAATAGTGAAGTGTTGTCTGCTCACAGAGTGATTAATGATGAAAGGTTCTGCGATTTTACTTTACTCAAAAGAAATGTAAAGTTCAAAAATGAATGTGAGCCCGGGAGACATTTGTCGAGACTGTCTGTGGGGAGTGAAACTTCAGTCATGCCGACTTCAGTCGGGGTCAAGAGTTGTACAGGCCTCTCTGACAAGTGCGAGCATCAATGAGCGTGCACTTAGGACCCTGCCCCCCGGCCCCGCCCCTACCTCGTCTAGTCCAGTGGTGGCCGGTCAGCCCCAAGGGGCGACCGGCCTCTTAGTACTTCCAGGGGAAGAGTGATGCACTTCCGGTGGGGCAGAGAGCGGAGGCTGGGGACCTATTTAGGTTCTGGGGGCGGGGATCCCAGCCTCTCTTTCCTCTGCTCCAACGGACCGATCGCATGCGCCCAGAGGCGTCTCCCTCTCCCACCTTTTTCAATCTTAACTTTTAAAATTAAGTTATGGTAGCCTGGTCCGGGGGTGGCGCAGTGAGCGGAGGCGGGTAGCGTGGCATCGTGCCACGCGGCGGCGGAGAGCAGCTGAGGCGCGAACCCAGACCACATGGCGGCGAAGAAGCGCAGGATCCTTCTGGGGGGAACCAGCTCGACAGGTTAGCTGTCGGGGGTCCCAGGGGAGCTGTTGGCAGCCGTGGGGGCGGTGAGGGGCTGTTTTTTTAAAAGCTGTTGGGCTTGGACCATATCCTGTGGCCCACGGCTGCCTGCAGAGTCCCGCGTCCCGGCATCTTAGCTTCCGACCTTGGGGCCCAGGGATAGGGGCCTTCATAAACTATTAATGGAGGGAATTGATCGAGCTTTCCTCGGTGGCTGGCGCTGCATTTTTAAGTGGGGCGCCCATGGGATTGGGGTGCCAGGGATCACGGAGTGCGCCTAGTGGGGCCAGGGAGGACCGGCGGGTCCTGCCCGGGACGCCCATGGGGCAAAGTGTTAGCCCCGCGCTCCGTTCTCTTGAAATGGTATGCAGCGGTGACGGGGGCTGACAGAAAACTTTGCATTTAAATGAAAGCCCTGCGCGGCGCTTAGGTCTGGCATTTTAAGAGGCGTGTAGTCTGAGGCGGGGACGAGCTAACAGCCCCCCGTGAGGGGCAGCGCACGGCGTGTACCGGTAATGTGGCAATGACTGGTCGGTGTCTGGATAGTGCCTCCCACTGATTCTAGTCAGGGCTTCGAAGGGGAAAGCATGAGTGCAGATTCTCATCAAACCGAGCACGAGGTCCCTAGTACCCGTGTTAGTGGGGCACATTTCATGTATGCACGAATGCCCAGTACACATGTGGCGCAAGGCATACGCAGTCAATTCACTACTTGTCCCTTATTGTGACCCTCGCTAAAGCTAATTGCATTAAAGACGTCATGTTTAAACTATGCTTTCCATGCCACAGATTTACAAATCATTACTTGTCTCTTACTGAGACCCTCGCTAACTGTGCAAGCAGCTAATGGCATTTATAGGACGTCATGTTTAAACTATGCTTTCCATGCCACATAATTTCAGTACAGATTAACCAGGCTTAAGCCACCGTATAATGGTATGCACAATGTAATATTGGGCCTGCTGTGGTCTTAGCAATGTGCGGGTTTGATCTTAGGCCTTGCTCTTGTATCAAGGTCCAGCAGTATTTGAATCCTGCGACAACTTTGTGCTTTGCTAAGCCGCAGATGTATAATCTTGGGCGTGTATGGGGTAGGATTGGGCCAGAGACAGTCACTATGATATGAATTTAATCTGCAATGTGTTAGTCATTCTCGAGGGCGAGGCAGTCCGACAGAGAGCAATCTGCTATCGGCCACAGGGGGATAGGAACTTCAGACGTCTGCCTCCGTGAATGCTAAGCAGGGGCCTGCAATTTTCACAGTTCTTAAGTTGCAGGGAAATAGCCGGGCCACGGTTTCCTTGAACGCGGCGGGCCTGAATAAGAATTACATTGTCAGCGCATTCCAGAACTGTCAATAAATATTGAGGTAATATTACCGGAATATGTGCAGCATAACACGATATAAGGTGTCTTTTTCATGCCACATAATTAAGTCGATACTGCCGCATAAATTGTTTTGTCCCCTGCCGCACGATTCCAATGGCCTTGGGCATTACAGGGTGCATTCAGTACGGGATGCAGAACTCGGAATGGAGCGATAATGCTGCAACAAGCAGTATTTGCATTCACTAGGTGGGGGATTTCATCCCAAAATAACAGGACGCGTACTGAGGGCGTAACTGATTTCTTTAAACTGACCTACAAGCTAAACCAGTTTCTTGGGGTTTAATACGGATATTTGCTTTGGTGTTTCCTCATGTAATAAGGACTGGGGAGCAGAGGGTTGAGGATGCAGTGTACCTACTTCTAACTGGTAACCATCATTACTCGGATGAGTGTTAATCGTCCTAATATTCATGAACCTTCCGCCATTTCTATTGCCATGGCCTCCATCCACTGGGCCTTGGGATGTCACTGAAATTATGCAGCTGGGCGGCCGCAGCGTTTTTCACATGAATATGGATTTGCAGAATTTGCCACATAATCCATCATCTGCTGCCTAAGGTGATCAAACAATATATATATGTACTAGCGCAAACTGTTCAAAGTGGCAAAAACCGCAGTGGGGCATATTACTAGGAAGTGTAATACCCCTTACAAGCGTTGACTGGTCACCTTTATGTTCCTTGTTGATATCTTTAGGTGTTAAGCTGGTCCTAAAGAGGTTAAACCTAAACCTGGAGAGTGTTAACAATTGTACAAATGAGGAATAAGAGTATCAAAAAAGGTGCTGTGTTATGCTGCATAATTGTTGTTCTTGCCGCATAATTTGTTCAACCCTGCCACATATTTTGCCCCTTTTTTCTTGGCGCATGATGAAGATGACTGGTAAGAAATTATTGCATTAGCCTATGAGAGGCCTCGTCGAAGATTATTCAGTTAATAAGACAATCTGTTGTTTGCCATACCTACATCTGTCCTAATACCAAGCCAAGGCTGGACATGTATTTACTGTGCCCTTGGGCCTGTGTGTGAACTGTGCACTTGATCAGGGTGAGTCCCTCAGTGAGTAAGTTAGTGGCTGCTCGTCATCAGCGTGGTAGGCGGGGGTACTTGCTGCTTCCTTCCAGAACAGTCTGTGTGCGCCAATTTTGGGCACCTTCGAAGACATGGTTTTGTCTCCCTTGGGATAGAGGGGAGACAGAGCGCGAAGATAATAAAGTTTATCTCTAAATTCTCGGCCCTAAAAAGCAACCAAGGGTGCCCCCCTTTAATGAAGGGCAGCGCTGGTGCGGGGGCCGACACCTCAGGCAAACGTGTCCTGGATCAGTAAACTTATTTATTGGAGGGTACCCGTAATTATACAATTAGCCGCTGTAAAATTACGACTCGTAATCTGTGGCAAAGTGTTGTTTCAAGGGCTGATAATGATTCATTAATCAACGGGTCTGACAATTACACACAGCCACACGAGTACAGGGTGGCCACAAACCATTTAACTAGTACTGGTGAAGGGAATCCCCCATACTAAGGTGAAATGGAGCTCCCAGGGTGCTTAAGACACATTGTTCAGATCTGACACGTCAGTGCACCTGGCCACGTGCTTCTTTTGAGAGCCCTCGACAGTTTAACTAGTTTAATTATTTTGTACCTTCCTAACGCCAGGTGGAACTAATCCGAAGCTAGTCAACCTCTAGTTCAACAAACAGATCTCTAGGTAGTAATCTCTTATTTTAACCAAGCTTTAGCGAACTGATCTTGCTAATTACTTAACCACAATAAGAGGGTCCTTAGCCGAACAAATCTCTAGCCAGTGATCGCTAGTCTTATGAATCAATAACTAGATCACCTTTCATCTTACTAAAGCTAGCTGCTCACTGGTCTGACATACATATAGTATAGCTGGTGATGATGAAAGGGCAGATCAATTGCATATCAGTTAGGTAGCCATCAGCCAGTGAGGTATGATGGCGGGCTGATTCGTAGACGATCTGATTCATAGCAAACAGATCACTCGTCTAATCAACCCATTAGCTAGGGGATCTTTGGTTATGATTAACTATGAGGAGCTTTCTCTAGTTTTTACTAGCCTATGACTCTCACTACACCAGTCAAAGAATTTGCTAGTGGATTACATGAACTGACGCATAGCTGGTATATAATCATGGTATGTGATTTATACGTTTAAGCAACATATGGCTTGTACTACAGAACCGATGGCCTCAGTTGATTCATTGAGAATTGGGGCAGCCCCCCTAGCAGAGAGGGTAGGCTCATCATCTGACACTGTGGAGAAAAGGGGATACTGACGGCTGGTTTCGCCGTCATATCAAGCCTGGGTGGCTGTCGTATGATGTTTGCAATTTGGCATGACTGTGCCTGACTTTTCCATTTCTCTCCTGTTCATTAGGGTACCCTGCCACGGTGGTAGAGTACTGGGGCACTCTCCCCTGACAGTCGTAGAGGGGCCGTTAACGGAGTTTGCCGGGCTTGGAAGGGTCTTCCCCTTTGCATAATTCGATGGTCAGGTATGATACCTCGCAAGGGCAGAAGGCCCCTGTGCTCGGTCAAGAGCCTGGAATGTCTCGGGGAGACGACTCAAGGAGGAATGGGCCGGGTAGTGCTCAGTGAAGGGCCACTCGTGTCACATTCCACACTAGATGGTTTCCGGTGAGGTGATGTATCACAAGGATGGACTCGGAGCGTGGCCAAGAGCCTGGAATGTCTTAGCGAGGAGGTAAAAAGGGGAAAGGGACCTGGTTGTGCTCAGCGAAGGGCCGCCCGCGTCACATTCCACAGGTAATGGTCATCAGTGAGGCGATGTATCACAATGACGGTATGCAGTTATTACATATTGGTACGGATCGCTGATTTGTAGAATTGTCATCGGTCATTCAGAGCGCAGGTGGGGAAGGTGACGGACCTGTGGGCCCGGGTCACCTTTGTGGCGGTAGAAAGACCTTGGAACAGTAATATTGACCGACGGAATTGACGGGAGTCTGCCTTGCGTACTTCTTAGGCCAGCACTGAGGGGGGAGATGGTAAGCTCTCCGCTGAAAAATATGGCTCCGGCTGGGGAGGCTAGGGCGACAGGTTACGAACCTCCCGGATCCCTGGTCAGCCTGGTGGTCGGAGGGTGGGCCCCTGGAGAGGGCGGACAAGGATCAGAGGTTTGGGGCCCACTCCTCATGGGCGCAGGTGCGTTGCACCTTGCGTGGATGACCTGCATGGAAGATGTGAGCTGGAAGGCCCCTTAGTGCTGGAGGAGAAGAATCCGGCTGAAGAAGATCTGGAAAGTCAATAATAAAATTGTGTTGATAACTGTAAATAATAATTTTGAAATGCATTGTCATGTTTATGAAATGTCAAATATTAAACATGGCCGTCTAACACCCATGCAAATCTCTGTCGATGATTCTAATGTGGGTTGTCAGGTATCAGGAGGGAGCGGGGAGCATGCTGGGGGATCCGGGTCCTATGAAAAGCGCGAGCATCAACGAGCGCGCACTTAGGACCCGGCCCCCCGGCCCCGCCCCTACCTTGTCTAGTCCAGTGGTGGCCGGTCAGCCCCAAGGGGCGACCGGCCTCTTAGTACTTCCAGGGGAAGAGTGATGCACTTCCGGTGGGGCAGAGGGCGGAGGCTAGGGACCTATTTAGGTTCCGGGGCGGGGATCCCAGCCTCTCTTTCCTCTGCTCCACCGGACCGATCGCATGCGCCCAGAGGCGTCTCCCTCTCCCACCTTTTTCAATCTTAACTCCCACCCACCCTTCCCTTTAGCTCAGTAGGTGGAAGGGGCGTGTTGCGGTGGAAAGACCTTGGAACAGTAAAATTGACCGTCGGAATTGACGGGAGTCCGCCTTGCGTACTCCCTAGGCCAGCACTGAGGGGGAGACGGTAAGCTCTCCGCTGAAAAATATGGCCCCGGCTGGGGAGGCTAGGGCGACAGGTTACGAGCCTCCCGGGTCCCTGGTCAGCCTGGTGGTCGACGGTGGGCCCCTGGAGAGGGCGGACAAGGATCAGAGGTTTGGGGCCCACTCCTCATGGGCGCAGGTGCGTTGCACCTTGCGTGGATGCCCTGCATGGAAGATGTGAGCTGGAAGGCCCCTTAGTGCTGGAGGAGAAGAATCCGGATGAAGAAGATCTGGAAAGTCAATAATAAAATTGTGTTGATAACTGTAAATAATAATTTTGAAATGCCTTGTCATGTTTATAAAATGTCAAATATTAAACATGGCCGTTTTACACCCACGCAAATCTCTGTCGATGATTCTAATGTGGGTTTTTCAGGTATCAGGAGAGAGCGGGGAGCATGCTGGGGGATCCGGGTCCTATCTGCGGGTCAACCTCCCCTCCTGGCACTGGGACACGGGCTGTGCTCTCCGGGCACCCTGGCTCTCTCCTAGGAACGCGCTGGTGCCAGAGTGCTACTAGCCTGCATGGAAATCTGGAGATTTCACGGCAGGCCGGTGGCTCCCAAAAGCAAGGAGGGCTGGGGCAGGGACAGCTGCGTGACAGGTGGAGTCCAACGTGTGACTGACTCTTTCTCATCTCTCCTTGCCTGCCTGAAGTTATGAAAGCTTGCTAAACCGCCAGAGTTTTTCCATAGCTCGCCTCTGTCGTCTCCCAGTACTGCTGTGCTCTCCGCCCACCTCTAACAAAAGGGGGTGGTGATGGACGGAGCATCTGAATCAATCAAACACTCACATCCAGTCAAAAGATCTGGGTTTAATCCATCACCGTTCTTTAGCCCACTCTGCCACCCCAGTTCAGACATGGCTATATGCAAATCAGTCTGACCCTGTGCCTCATGGGAACAGTCCAGCCCGAACTGCCAAGCCATGTCTTCCCTGGACCGGAAACAAGCTTCCGAGGACCGGTTTCTGGCATTCCAGCCGTCTTCAGCCCGGTTTGCTTGAACCCAGTGGCAAAGTGAGCAAGGAACTCACGTCTGAGCATACCCTGCCACACTTATGGCGGCCAAAAGCGGTACAAAAGGGGGTGGTGATGGATGGAGCATCTGAATAAATCAAACACTCACACCCAGTAAAAAGATCTGGGTTTAATCCATCACCGTTCTTTAGCCCACTCTGCCACCCCAGTTCAGACATGGCTATATGCAAATCAGTCTGACCCTGTGCCTCATGGGAACAGTCCAGCCCGAACTGCCAAGCCATGTCTTCCCTGGACTGGAAACAAGCTTCCGAGGACCGGTTTCTGGCATTCCAGCCGTCTTCAGCCCGGCTGGCTTGAATCCAGTGGCAAAGTGAGCAAGGGACTCACGTCTGAGCATACCCTGCCACACTTATGGCGGCCAAAAGTGGTACAAAAGGGGGTGGTGATGGACGGAGCATCTGAATAAATCAAACACTCACACCCAGTAAAAAGATCTGGGTTTAATCCATCACCGTTCTTTAGCCCACTCTGCCACCCCAGTTCAGACATGGCTATATGCAAATCAGTCTGACCCTGTGCCTCATGGGAACAGTCCAGCCCGAACTGCCAAGCCATGTCTTCCCTGGACCGGAAACAAGCTTCCGAGGACCGGTTTCTGGCATTCCAGCCGTCTTCAGCCCGGCTTGCTTGAATCCAGTGGCAAAGTGAGCAAGGGACTCACGTCTGAGCATACCCTGCCACACTTATGGCAGCCAAAAGCGGTACAAAAGGGGGTGGTGATGGACGGAGCATCTGAATCAATCAAACACTCACACCCAGTCAAAAGATCTGGGTTTAATCCATCACCGTTCTTTAGCCCACTCTGCCACCCCAGTTCAGACATGGCTATATGCAAATCAGTCTGACCCTGTGCCTCATGGGAACAGTCCAGCCCGAACTGCCTACTTTTGTACCGCTTTTGGCCACCATAACTGTGGCAGGGTATGCTCAGACGTGAGTCCCTTGCTCACTTTGCCACTGGATTCAAGCAAGCCGGGCTGGAGACGGCTGGAATGCCAGAAACCGGTCCTCGGAAGCTTGTTTCCGGTCCAGGGAAGACATGGCTTGGCAGTTCGGGCTGGACTGTTCCCATGAGGCACGGGGTCAGACTGATTTGCATATGGCCATGTCTGAACTGGGGTGGCAGAGTGGGCTAAAGAACGGTGATGGATTAAACCCAGATCTTTTGACTGGGTGTGAGTGTTTGATTGATTCAGATGCTCCGTCCATCACCACCCCCTTTTGTACCACCTCTAACAAGCAGAATGTGTCCCCATCCAAAAGAATAATTTAATCAATCTACACTTTGTTGCAGGGCACTTGTTTTACTTACTGCAAAACAATGTGTTTCAGCTTGAAAAACGCCTGTCTAAAGTAATGTGCCCATTACTTTTAAGAGGATGTAGTGTAGCAGCCACAGGTTCCGATATTGGAACTGGGGAACCTGGTTGGAGTCTGAGCGTCTGCTCAACTGTGATTCTGGACAAATCACTTGATCTCCCTGTGCTTACAAACAATGAACATGTCATTATATAATGTAACTGGTGTTCATGTAAAACATCTCAATACCTATGGGTCGATTTCACGCTATATAGGAACTGCAAAAAAAAACGACCATGGTAATCAATATAATGATAATTTCATAGGGATAGAAAATGACTTACAATTGTCACTTAAACTGTTAAAAAACATTTAATCAATGCACTGTTATGATTTTACATCCTTTAACTGGTACGGTTAGTGTGCCATAATTGAATTCTATATCCCATGGCGCTATAGAATTCTCACACGGCCATTGTCTGCTAGAACAGCCAACCAACACATGACATTCAACAAATAAACTTCATTACTGAGAGAGCTGGAGTGGTATATTTGCCAGTGCTTCGTAAAAATGTATAAACAAAGTCTGTTACACACCTAGCACTGTGTTAGCCTTTTCCTTTCGAAGTGCATGAACTCTTTCTTTGGGTTGACCCATGAAATACAAAACAAAGGACGTCCTCCTTTAAGTTATGCATGTGCATTGTTGTTAATACGACCAGCTGGACTTATTCAGAGGAAGCCAGAACAGAAACAGTAATGAAATGTGACCAGTACTTTCATTGAACGGGAACGTTTAAGGACATATTGATGGCATTGTTATCATGCTCAGGGCCCACAGGCTGCACTGCTCCTAGCTACAGCATAGCTATTCACCAGTGGGAAATGAAGTAACTTTAGATGTTGTAGCACCCAGGATAATGTGCTGCATGGCTAAATACTTATAACATCCCAAAGGCGAGGCCTATTGGCTATGCCAATGCTTGTTTCTTTAGCTGCTTTCAATGTATTCAGTGTTCGTGAACAGCTCAGACCTCTAGCATCTGTTACAATAAGAGAGGTATAGTGGAAAGTGGAGCTCCTCTCCTTTTCAACGGTACCTCTCCTGAGTGGATCTCTGCTCAGGGAACAACAGAGGGGGATGATCCATAAGCAGGGATCTACCCAGTAGAGGTTATGGAGTTTTGTAAGGATAGAGAGGCACCCCAACTTGACCAATTGCTTCAACCACCAGGGGCAGTGGTAGTATTTCTACCCCTTAGGTTTACCCCCATTTGTCCATTCGGAGGGGGTGAAAGCACATTTTTACACCAGGAGCTATTTTCTATGGGAGAAAAGGATACAGGCTTGCCTATATTGTCATTGGGCTACGCCCTCCCAACCAAGAAGTCCACACAGTCTTCCTCCCACCATGCATGACAGGTTATGGAGTGTACTTCCAGTTTGTCCACCACTCAGGGAGGCAGAAAGCATCACTACACACTGGAGATTCCTATTTTTGATATGCATGGGGTGTGGTACCAACCTGTATTCACATCAGGCTGTAACCCTCATCTCCATGGGCCCACAAAGTCTTTCTGCCCCTAAGGGAAAGGGCAAATTATGTTTAACCACCATCTCCCTCCAGAAACACTCAAAGTATTACAAGACATCAGGAACTATTTTGGTGAGAAATAGGGCCGAAAAAAGACTATATTGGCACTGAGGTTTATCTCTCTGCTCCTGGGCCCCACACTGTCTTTCTGCCCTCTTAGGAGGTTCATTGGGGTTTATTCTGATTATGTCCACTCAGGGGAGCTCAAAGCATCACTAGGCCCCAGGAATTACTTTTGTTCCCTAATGTATGGGCTTGGGAAGTCCCAATATAAGTGTCAGGATGTACTCCTCCACTCCGAGCTACCACAGTCTTTCTGGTGCTCTAGGGGCGGGGGGGAGGGGTCCAGCCTTAATGTGGTAAATAGACGGCTGCACTCTGACGACTTACATCTGGCTGTTCCCAAGATTAAGAGGGCCAGGAGTGGCGGACGCCTATTCGCTGCTAAGATGTGGAATACTCTTCCCCGCTGCCTACGGAGGGAAACTAGCCATTTAGCCGTACTGAAACCATTGAAGACCTGACTCTTCCCTTAAGTGTGCTGTGCTATACCTCTCTGCTACTGTCCTAGAGCTGGAATGCCCCAGGGTAGCCATGCACTCAATAAATGTTGCTTCATTCATTCATTCTCCACTGTAATGTCCCACACAGTCATTCGGCCATCCCTGGAGGGTAGATTGTGTTTGAGCTCAATCTGTCCCGCAGAGAGCAGAATGCATTGTTAGACACTTGAGACTATTCACTAGAGTAAAATGGGGTGGGGCAGTTCATATTGGCATTCAGGTGTGGCCCCTCACCTTCCCCCATCCTAGTGGTATCAACAGTCTTTCTGCCTTCCAAAGGGACAGCATGGTGGATTTAAACCAATCTGTCCACCCATGGACACCCATGGGGAAAAAAGTGGCATGCGACACTGTAAAGTGCCAAGAATGGACCACAACAGTGAACATGAGAAGACACATTGACAGAACATTAACTTCACAAGGGCACAGTTGTGAACCCTTTTTCTCGTGCTATAGGTCAACCCACACATGTGATGTACAATCTTCATCACGAAAAAATGGGAACACCAATGGGTAGGATCTCTGTTCTCCCTTGCAAATTCTGGAACTTCTGCACTTTTACTCATAGATTGACATTTGCAGTGAATTCTGGGTAACATGTTAGTGGGATCCATGCAGGACATCACCCTTGACTTCGCCACGTGCCTTGTTTCAGAAATGACTGGGGTTGGTAGGTTTTTGACATCAGGAGATGGCAGCCAAAAAGCTGCAGTTACCCACATCCCAAAGTCAGTTTAAATTCCAAGGATATTTTGTTGTTTTCACTGTGTGTTTGACCTTTTTTTGTCTTGTGTCACAAGCCCACCACAAAAACAGGATACTTTTTTTATCGGGAGAATAGTGTGAATGCAGGGTTTTAAAAAACTCGTAATTCCACACAAGTTCCAGAAACTTTTCTCACAGTACTATGAAGAAATTCTGGGGCAGATTTACAAGCCCCTTGTGTCACTTTTGCACTGCTGTTGCTTCACTTTTTGTGATGTAGCGGCTTAAACAATGCACAACATTGTGGTCCATTTAAAATGTAAAGCCTGTGTCACATTATACCTGCATCAGGTAAACTGTATGCAGGGTGGGCATTCCCACACAGTAAAGACTCGTAAAAGTGATGCAGTGAAATCTACAAGAATTCACTGCCCCACTTCTTTGACTCTACTGCGTCAAAACATTATGCCTGCTTGAAGTAGGCTTAAGGAGTTTCGCAGTACAATATGTATAGTTCTCAACATGCATTGCTGGAGTTGCGTCGTGCTTGAGACACGACTCCAGCAATGCATGACTTTTGGGCCAACAGAGGCGTCAGAATTTCTGACGCATCTGTCAATGCTTGCGCCATGGTGCACCGTATTGTAAATACAAAAACAACAGTTGATGTGTGTTAGACCTGACATCATTGGCATGAGTCTCTCTTCCATTTTTTCTGTTTGCCTCCCTGTTTACTATGTTTTTGCTGGTATATTGCTTTGGGCACTGTGCCACTGCTGATCAGTGCCACAGTGCAAGTGCTCCCTATGTGAAATTGCTGTATTGATTGACTTCCATGTTTGGCTTATTTGGTTTACTGTTAGTCCCTAGTAGAGTGCACCAGGAGTGCCAGGGCTTGTAAATACAAATGCTGCTAGTGGGCCTGCAGCACATGTTGTGCCACCCACAAGAGCGGCCTAGTAAAAATATGTCTGAAGGTCTACCATTGCTAGACCACGTGCAGTCTGACTGTCACGAGGACTGCGCAAGTACACCTACTTGCCAGTCCCTAAACCTTCCCTTAACTTCATGTTAGTCACCCCTATGGTAGGCCCAAGGGCAGGGTGCATTGTAAGCATAAGGTAGGACAAGCCTGACAAGGTTGGCATGTCCTGATAGTGAATTACAGCCATAGTCGTTTTTCACTATTGTAAGGTAACCTGCTCTCCATCAGTTAGAATGGGCTGCCAGGATTATTAATGCTATAATCCTAGCGGGCTCGGGGAGCATGGTGCAATGTCGAGTTTGGTATCCCTGAACTCAGGGTTTAATAACGCATCCGTTGGTGTGGATGGTTTTGGACTCTGTGTTTGAAAATAGCACTTTTAGAGAGTAGCTATTTTCTTGTCTAACTGTCTACCGGTCTCTGCTGGTTCTGGTGTCCGTGTGACAGGAGCTGGGTGGCTCCAGAGAGTCTGAATGAGTCAGTGTGGGATGAGTGGGGCATTTGCATTGAGAGTAGGGGAAGAGTAGCTCCTGATAGCCTGCCCTGCCTGATACAATGCTGGCTCCGCCCCCCTGCCAGGCGACTGATGACTCTGTGCCTGCCTGGGACTTTCCTGGCCCACCTCCTGCCGGGCAACTGATGGCCCTGCCCCTGCCAGTGACAATGCTGGCTCCGCTCCTGCTGGGCGGCTGAGGACTCTGCCCTGCACAGTGAATAGGCCAGGTGCCTCGACCTGGCAACACCCACAACAAACCCAGGATGGGGGGAAATTCCCCTGCATGGACAAAGGGATCAAAGCCAAAAAGGAGTATAAGAGAAGGACCCCTGAACCAAGAATTTAGATCACTTCTGACAAGGAAACCTGAACCAAGGACAAGAAGCCTGCTGATCCAAGGACTGCCTACCCCTTCTGCCAGAGTGCTGTTTGTTGGGGGAATCCTGCATTGCTTCTTTATTATTACCAAGGAACCAGGAGAGAGGAACTGTGTGTGAACTCTCATGCTTTGCTCAAGAAAATCTCCAAGGGCTGGAAGAAGTGCCAGTCTCCTGTTGAAGTCACAGGGTCAAAGGACTTCATTTATTTGCTGAAAGTGCTTGTTGCTGGAAACCTGAAAATCCAGCACCTCTGAAGAATCCAGCAATCTCGACGCCGACGGACGTCGCCGAAACCAGCTCGACATCGTGAGTAACGGCTCCAGTGTCCCGCACCTTCGACGCCGGCCGCCGGGCCCGATCGACGCCAGTAGCGACGCCAGTGAGTAGCGAGTTCGGCTCCAGCTCCAAGTGACCCTGTGTCGACGCCGCCGCTGATCGCATCGACTTCGAGCCCTATCGACGCCGTGAGCGCTGCTCATTCTCGCAACATCGACATCGACGACGCCGTATCCTGCTTCATCCCGTGAGCGCTGCTCCCGCCTGACTTCGGTCGGCGCCGCTGCAGATCGCCCCGACTCCGAGGCCCGATCCACGCCAAAGACGCGACGCCGGACATCTCGACGCCGCTGATCATCGAGTGCTTCACTTTTCCAAGGTACTGTGTTGTTGGGGTCTGTGCGACTCCGGGCTCGACGTAGCGCTCCTCGCGGTCGACGCCGAACCTTTGGATTAACTTTGCCTCGACGTCGTGTGACTCCCGTGTGGGTTACATTGTTGCCAAGAACTGTGTTTTTAAGAACAAGAGTTGCTTTTGATACTAAAGACTTTTGTGCTAGAAGAAACCGTGCTTGAACTATTATTTTTCCTTCCAAGAGTATTTATTAAGACTGTGGTATATTTTTGTCGTTATTTGGTCTTGTGCTAAGCCTTATATAAAAATACTTATTTTTATAATACTACTGTGTCGTGTCCATTTGTAGTGTATTCACTTTATTACTGTATGTGGTCATAAATGCTTAACGCACTGCCTCTGAGATAAGCCTGTCTGCTTTGCCAAGCTACCAAGGGGGTGAGCAGGGGTTATCTCAGTGTGTGATCCCCTTGCCCTGACTAGAAAAGGTGTGTCCCTATTTGTCAGAAGTGTATACCTCTGCCAACTAGAGACAGCCGCTCCTAACATTGGTGGGTCAGCGGTGAGGATTTGAACTTTGCATTTATGACCCATGTGCAGTGATTAGTGTGCGCTACATAGTGAAAGCAGACCATAGCGCAGCCACAATCTGTTTTGGTTGGATATCCTATTTTTGTTCTCCTCTTTCCTGGAGCTTGATTTTTGAAAACTGCCAGTTTTGACCATGAGTAATGCTGGAGGCACTACACCTGTTGTTGAGGAGGAGTTTGATAGGAGTAAGATAAACGACTATCCAGTAAGGAAGCTGAAATCCTTTTGCAAGCAGTTGAAAGTTCCTACCCCAGGCATCACAAGGAGAGGAGATTATCTCAAAGCATTGCAGGCCTGGTTGGAGGCCAGAGATCCCTCTGATCCGGTGGTGGTACCGACAGGGGAAGGGGAGGAGGAGGTGCCAGTGAATGGGCCCACATCCCCTCCTGGCAGCAGTGTTTCCTCCAAAGGTCTTTCCCCTGAAGAAAGAGAAGAAAGGGCGAAGGAGCGAGCATACAACATGGAAATGGCAAAACTTAAGATAAATGGGCAGTTGGAGTTAGAGAATGCAAGAGGCAGGAGAGAAGCTGATTTGGAGATCAAAAGGTTAGAGTTTGAAAGAGAGAAGTTAGCTTTGGAGCGTGATACCAGGTTGAGGGAGTTGGAGCTCAAAGCTAAAGAGTTAGAATTGAATCCCTCTGGTGGCAGCATCCCATCTGTGCCTGCAGAAAGTAGGTTTTATTTTCCCAAAGATGTGATCAAAGATTTTCAGAAGAATGAAGATATTGGTCAATGGTTTAAAGCATATGAGTTAGCATTGTTGGCCCACCGGGTGCCTGAGAAGGATTGGGGAGCGGGGTTGTGGGGTCACTTTGTGAATGAGGGAAGAGATACCCTGTTAGATATGCCTGTTGAGGATAGAATGTCTTATACTCATATGAAAGATGCTTTAATGTTGAGGTATGGCCTAACCCCAGAAAAGTACAGATAGGCCTTTAGAGAATGTAAGAAGTTGCCTGGTACTACGTGGGTGGAATATGTGTCATATTTTTACAGAGCCATGGATGGTTGGGTAAAGGGCAGCAAAGTGGAAAGTTATGATGTTCTTTATGATTTGTTTGCTTGGGAGCACTTGTCTAATAACTGTTTTCCAGAGCTGCACCAGCACCTTATTGATAGCAAGATATCTAACCCTAGAAAACTTGCTGAAGAGGCGGACCGCTGGGTCAGTACCAGGGTCCACAAGGGTCCAGTGGGAGACTCAGCCAAAGGTGGGCAGGGTCCCCAGCAGAAGAGTGGGGGGGACAAGGGTAAACAGAGGGAGTTCCAGAAAGGGCCCCAAAGGAATCCCCAAGGGAACCAAGGGAAGGGTTCCCAGCCTCCCCCTGTGAAGAAATCAGAAGCCCCGCCAGGTAAACCTGGTCATAGGGGCCCAATGACCTGCTTCGCTTGTAAGCAGGTGGGACACCGTTTTTATGATCCTCAGTGTCCCTTGAAGAACTCTAGTGCACCACCCAGTGCACCACCCCGTCAGTTGGCGAGTGTAGCCCTGGGAGGGGAGGAGATGGTTGCCCATGGTGGGGAGGGTCAAGCAGAGATGTCCCTGGTCTCTCTAGGAGACATGGAATTGGTCCCTCCACCCCCTCTGCCTAGTAACACTAAGAAATATAGGCAGTGGGTGACCATTAATGGCCATAGAGTGGAAGGTCTCAGAGACACCGGAGCGAGTGTGACAGCTGTCAAGTGTCACTTGGTGTCCAGAGAGCAGGTTGTTCCCCACGCATTCTACCCTGTGATAGCTGCTGACAACTCCCAGAGAGAGTGTGAGGTAGCTCAAGTTTCCTTTGAATGGGGGGGAGTTTCAGGTACTCTTCAAGTTGCTGTAAGGCCCGCCATGCCTGTTGATTGTCTCCTGGGCAATGATTTGGAAGACTCCCCTTGGGCTAAGGTGGAGAGGGAGACACATTTGAAAATGTTGGGTGTGCCAGAGTGGGTGTGTGCAACCACTCAATCCATGACAGCAAGTAAGGGTGTTGACGGGGTTCTGGAGCCTGAAAGTATGGCCCAGGACCCAGCTGTGAAGAGAAGAGGCAGGGGGCGCGGGAAACCGTCCCCCGTAGTTCCCGTGGTCCAGGAGGAGGCAGACCTTGAGGGGTATGCCCTGGAACCCACAGGTGAACAAGTTGCTGAACTGGGAGACCTGCCCGAGCTGACCCACTGGCAGCAGGATGGTGGTCCCTCCAGGGAAGAATTTTGTGCAGAACAAAAAGTGTGCCCTTCTCTTGTGGGTATGAGGCAGCAGGCCTCAGCCCAAACCTCAGGTGATCAGTCAGGATCACATTTGGTCTACTGGGAGAACGATCTCCTGTATAGCGAGCCTAAGGCTGCTGAGCCTGGGTCAGCCCGTGTGCTGGTGGTACCCCAGCGCTTCAGAGCCTTCCTACTGGGTTTGGCTCATGACGTTCCTTTAGCTGGACATCTGGGGCAGGACAAGACCTATGACAGGCTTGTCACCCATTTTTATTGGCCTCAGATGAGAAGGGATACAGATATCCATTGCAAGACCTGTCAAACTTGCCATGCAAGTGGGAAAAGCGGGCGGAAGCAGAAGGCTCCCCTCCAACCTTTTCCCGTGGTCAGTACCCCCTTTGACCGGGTGGGGATTGACATTGTTGGGCCCCTGGACCCCAAGACAGCCCTGGGCAACAGGTTCATCCTGGTCTTGGTGGACCATGCCACACGGTACCCGGAAACCATCCCTCTCAGAACAGTGACGGCCCCCGTGGTGGGACGGGCACTGATGGGTGTTTTCTCCCGCATGGGGTTCCCCAGAGAGGTGGTGTCGGACCGGGGCACCAACTTCATTTCCAACTATATGAAGTCTCTGTGGAAGGAGTGCGGGGTAACTTACAAGTTCACCACTCCTTACCACCCTCAAGGTAATGGGTTGGTTGAAAGATTCAACCGTACCCTTAAAGGCATGATTATGGGTCTTGAAGAACCAATGAGGCGTAAATGGGACGTCCTCTTGCCATGCCTGTTGTTTGCTTACCGTGAGGTGCCACAGAAGTCTCTAGGGTTCAGCCCCTTTGAGCTTTTGTATGGACACCCGGTAAGAGGACCTTTGAGTCTGGTCAAAGAAGGCTGGGAGCAATCTCCCAGGAAACCTCCCCAGGATGTATACAGTTACATGCTGGCCTTTAGGAACCAGACTAGGCGCTTCAGAGATCTTGCTCAGGCAAATCTGGAGGCCAGCCAGGAAGAGATGAAGCGGTGGTACGACCAGAAGGCCACTCTGGTAGAGCTTCAGCCTGGACAGAAAGTTTGGGTCATGTCCCCTGTGGAACCTTGTGCGCTCAAGGACAGGTGGACTGGACCATTTGAGGTTGTGGAGAAAAAGAGCGATGTCACCTACATGGTGGACTTAAAGTCTCCCAGGAACCCCTTTCGGGTCCTGCATGTCAACCGTTTGAAGCCCCACTTAGAAAGGTCCGAAGTGGGCATGCTCCTAGCTACAGATGCTGGAATGGAGGAGGAGAGTGAGCCTCTTCCTGACCTCCTGTATGCAAAAGAGCAAGATGGGTCAGTGGATGGTGTTGTCCTCTCTGACACACTGACCCCTGAACAGCAGCAGGATTGTCGCCAATTGTTGGGACAATTCCCTGATCTGTTTTCCTTGATTCCTGGTGTCACTCAGTGGTGTGTCCATGATGTGGACACTGGGGACAGCACTCCTGTGAAGCACAAGGCTTACAGAGTGACTGACAAGGTCAGAGCATACATCAAGGAGGAGGTCTCCAAAATGTTTGTCTTAGGGGTGGTTGAGTCCTCTAGCAGTCCTTGGGCCAGCCCAGTGGTCTTGGTCCCAAAGGCTGCAGCGCCTGGTGCTTCACCAGAACTTCGGTTCTGTGTGGATTACCGAGGACTCAATTCAGTCACCAAGACTGACGCGCACCCCATCCCCAGAGCTGATGAGCTCATAGATCGGTTGGGGGCTGCCCGGTACCTTAGTACGTTTGATCTGACGTCTGGGTACTGGCAGATCGCCTTGACTGATGGGGCAAAAGAGAGGTCAGCATTCTCCACACCAGATGGGCACTACCAGTTCCGGGTTATGCCCTTTGGGATGAAGAATGCCCCTCCCACCTTCCAGAGGTTGGTCAACCAGGTTTTGGCTGGACTGGAGGATTTCAGTGCCGCCTACCTGGACGACATCGCAGTGTTCAGCGCCAGCTGGGAGGAACACTTGCGCCACCTCCAGGAAGTGTTGTTGGCCCTGCGCAGAGCAGGCCTCACAATCAAAGCCAGTAAGTGCCAGATTGGGCAGGGTTCAGTGGTGTACTTGGGGCACCAAGTAGGGAGCGGCAAGGTGGCCCCCCTGCAACCCAAGATTGATACCATCCTGGCATGGGCACCGCCCAAAACCCAGACTCAGGTGAGAGCCTTCTTGGGTCTCACGGGTTATTACAGGAGGTTTGTCAAGGATTATGGTAACATTGTGCACCCCTTGACTTCGCTGACTTCCAGGAAGCAGCCAAGACTTGTGATCTGGACTGACGCCTGTCAGACGGCCTTTGACACCCTGAAAACTGCAATGTGCACAGCACCCATACTCCAGGCACCCGACTTTTCTAAAGAATTTGTTGTCCAGACGGACGCTTCAGAGCATGGCTTGGGGGCTGTTCTAGCTCAGGTGAATGAAGAGGGCCGAGACTTACCTGTAGCCTTCATCAGCAGGAGGTTACTTCCCAGGGAACAGAGGTGGAGTGCGATAGAGAGAGAAGCATTTGCTGTGGTCTGGGCGCTGAAGAAGCTAAGACCCTACCTGTTTGGGACTCACTTCCGGGTTCAGACAGACCACAGGCCCCTCAGATGGTTGATGCAGATGAGGGGTGAGAATCCAAAGCTGTTGAGGTGGTCCATTTCCCTACAGGGGATGGACTTCACTGTGGAACACCGCCCTGGCACAGATCACGCCAATGCTGATGGTCTGTCCAGATTTTTCCACCTTAGTGATGAGGACTCCCTAGGGTAAGGGTAGTTCTCCCCACATTTCAGCTGGAGGGGACACGTGTTAGACCTGACATCATTGGCATGAGTCTCTCCTCCATTTTTTCTGTTTGCCTCCCTGTTTACGATGTTTTTGCTGGTATATTGCTTTGGGCACTGTGCCACTGCTGATCAGTGCCACAGTGCAAGTGCTCCCTATGTGAAATTGCTGTATTGATTGACTTCCATGTTTGGCTTATTTGGTTTACTGTTAGTCCCTAGTAGAGTGCACCAGGAGTGCCAGGGCTTGTAAATACAAATGCTGCTAGTGGGCCTGCAGCACATGTTGTGCCACCCACAAGAGCGGCCTAGTAAAAGTATGTCTGAAGGTCTACCATTGCTAGACCACGTGCAGTCTGACTGTTACGAGGACTGCGCAAGTACACCTACTTGCCAGTCCCTAAACCTTCCCTTAACTTCATGTTAGTCACCCCTATGGTAGGCCCAAGGGCAGGGTGCATTGTAAGCATAAGGTAGGACAAGCCTGACAAGGTTGGCATGTCCTGATAGTGAATTACAGCCATAGTCGTTTTTCACTATTGTAAGGTAACCTGCTCTCCATCAGTTAGAATGGGCTGCCAGGATTATTAATGCTATAATCCTAGCGGGCTCGGGGAGCATGGTGCAATGTCGAGTTTGGTATCCCTGAACTCAGGGTTTAATAACGCATCCGTTGGTGTGGATGGTTTTTGGACTCTGTGTTTGAAAATAGCACTTTTAGAGAGGAGCTATTTTCTTGTCTAACTGTCTACCGGTCTCTGCTGGTTCTGGTGTGCGTGTGACAGGAGCTGGGTGGCTCCAGAGAGTCTGAATGAGTCAGTGTGGGATGAGTGGGGCATTTGCATTGAGAGTAGGGGAAGAGTAGCTCCTGATAGCCTGCCCTGCCTGATACAATGCTGGCTCCGCCCCCCTGCCAGGCGACTGATGACTCTGTGCCTGCCTGGGACTTTCCTGGCCCACCTCCTGCCGGGCAACTGATGGCCCTGCCCCTGCCAGTGACAATGCTGGCTCCGCTCCTGCTGGGCGGCTGAGGACTCTGCCCTGCACAGTGAATAGGCCAGGTGCCTCGACCTGGCAACACCCACAACAAACCCAGGATGGGGGGAAATTCCCCTGCATGGACAAAGGGATCAAAGCCAAAAAGGGGTATAAGAGAAGGACCCCTGAACCAAGAATTTAGATCACTTCTGACAAGGAAACCTGAACCAAGGACAAGAAGCCTGCTGATCCAAGGACTGCCTACCCCTTCTGCCAGAGTGCTGTTTGTTGGGGGAATCCTGCATTGCTTCTTTATTTTTGCCAAGGAACCAGGAGAGAGGAACTGTGTGTGTACTCTCAAGCTTTGCTCAAGAAAATCTCCAAGGGCTGGAAGAAGTGCCAGTCTCCTGTTGAAGTCACAGGGTCAAAGGACTTCATTTATTTGCTGAAAGTGCTTGTTGCTGGAAACCTGAAAATCCAGCACCTCTGAAGAATCCAGCAATCTCGACGCCGACGGACGTCGCCGAATCCAGCTCGACGTCGTGAGTAACGGCTCCAGTGTCCCGCACCTTCGACGCCGGCCGCCGGGCCCGATCGACGCCAGTAGCGACGCCAGTGAGTAGCGAGTTCGGCTCCAGCTCCAAGTGACCCTGTGTCGACGCCGCCGCTGATCGCATCGACTTCGAGCCCTATCGACGCCGTGAGCGCTGCTCACTCTTGCAACATCGACATCGACGATGCCGTATCCTGCTTCATCCTGTGAGCGCTGCTCCCGCCTGACTTCGGTCGACGCCGCTGCAGATCGCCCCGACTCCGAGGCCCGATCGACGCCGAAGACGCGACGCCGGACATCTCGACGCCGCTGATCATCGAGTGCTTCACTTTTCCAAGGTACTGTGTTGTTGGGGTCTGTGCGACTCCGGGCTCGACGTAGCGCTCCTCGCGGTCGACGCCGAACCTTTGGATTAACTTTGCCTCGACGTCGTGTGACTCCCGTGTGGGTTACATTGTTGCCAAGAACTGTGTTTTTAAGAACAAGAGTTGCTTTTGATACTAAAGACTTTTGTGCTAGAAGAAACCGTGCTTGAACTATTATTTTTCCTTCCAAGAGTATTTATTAAGACTGTGGTATATTTTTGTCGTTATTTGGTCTTGTGCTAAGCCTTATATAAAAATACTTATTTTTATAAAACTACTGTGTCGTGTCCATTTGTAGTGTATTCACTTTATTACTGTATGTGGTCATAAATGCTTAACGCACTGCCTCTGAGATAAGCCTGTCTGCTTTGCCAAGCTACCAAGAGGGTGAGCAGGGGTTATCTCAGTGTGTGATCCCCTTGCCCTGACTAGAAAAGGTGTGTCCCTATTTGTCAGAAGTGTATACCTCTGCCAACTAGAGACAGCCGCTTCTAACAATGTGCATATGGCCATGTCTGAACTGGGGTGGTGGACTGAACTAAAGAATGGTGATGGATTAAACCCAGATCAGTTGACTGGGGGTGAGTGTTTGATTTGCACAAACTCTCCATCCATAATCCCCTTTGGTATCGTATTGTAAATATGGCACACCGATGGTGGGGCAAGGGTATAGCAGGCTGGCACAGTGCCAAGAGCGAGCATCGAGAAATGCGCACTTAGGACCTGGCCCCCGGCCCCCGCCCATACCTCGTCTAGTCTTCCGGCGGCCGGTCAGCCCCAAGGGTCGACCGGCCGCTCGCTTAGTGCTTCCGGGGCGTGAGGTGACGCACTTCCGGTGGGGCAGAGGGCGGGGACTGGGGACCTATTTAGGTTCCTGGGGCAGGGACCCCAGTCTCTTCCTCTGCTGCACCGGACTGGTTGGGGGCTCCCAGAAGCGCCCCTCTCTTTTCTCCCCTTTTAAGTTTAACTCGATTTTGGACCACGCGACGGCAGACGCGATGGGCGTGATTTCCGACCTAGTGGCAACGGAGAGCGGCCGCAGCCTTACACCCGGAGCCGGATCGGCAGGTGAGGTGTCGGGTATCCCAGGGAGCTGTGGGTAGCCGTGGGAGGCATTGAGGGGATGTTGGTAAGAGGCCGCTTGGCTGGGGGTATCTCTCGTGGCCCACGGCTGCCCGCAGCGTCCCGCGGCTTTGTTGGCGTGCATCGGGCACTGGCATCGTCACTGTCGACCCGGGAGGGTGCAGGGATCAGGGGCCTGCAAGTGATCTTGCTGGATAATTATCCCCCTTGAATGAGTAAAATGGGGTTGCGGTGGGAAAGAAATGTTTGAGGTTATGCAGGTTAAGCTGGTATGCCGAGGCGGGGGGGGGGGGGGGGGGAAGCTTCGAAGCTTATTACACGCCATCCATTCTGGGGACACTGGTTGTAATTGTACAGGACAACAGGGCTCGTGTCATATATAGTGCAGTGTAAGAAATATATATACAGGTGGCATGACTGCATGGTGGACAGGGGGTTATTCCACACTATCGCATGGCGCTGGTTTGAAGGGGAATCCGGCATACATGCTACATGCCATGCATGCAAGCGTCTTTATGTGTAGCGCAGTACTCAGGGTTTAAAGGGGAATCCTGTATACATGCTTCATGCCATGCATTAAATGGAACACTGGTATAACCGCACAGGATCACAGGGCTTGCATTCATGTGGAGGGCAGTGCATTAGTTTTAGGGAGGAAGCTTGGTTGCATGTTACACGCCATGCATTCAAGGGACATTGGTTGTAACTGTACAAGTTCACAGTGCTTGTGTTATGTATAGGGCAGTATAGGAAACATACACACATGTGGCAGCACGGCATGGTGGACAGGGTGTAATTCCACACTGTCGCGTTGCACGGATTGGAAGGAGGAATCCTACATACAGGCTGCATGCCAGGCATTCAGGGGATCATTGGTTGGGTAACTGTATAGGAGCACATTGCTCGTCTTTATGTGTAGCACAGTACTCTAGGTTTAGGAGGAAACCGGGATACATGCTGCATGCCATGCATTGAATGGAACACTGGTTATAACTGCATAAGATCACAGTGCTCGCGTTATCTGTAACGCCGTGAAGGGAATATAATAGCATGCTGCACTCGGTGTAAATCCACGCGGTTCCGGCGCTCTTGTGAAAGTACAATGCTATGGAGGAAACCTACATGCATTTAAATGTCGACACGGGTGTACCTGTCCACGAGTGCAGTTTGATTTCCAGTGCAGTTGCTCGGAGAAAGCATACACACCATCCCCGTTCCAACACGAGAACTTTGTGTCTGACGTCACACCAGTGCGGGGCTCAAGCTCATACATAGTTATGTGAAAGGAATGTACATACAGGATTGCTACAGGCCAGTAGTTGCACGGGGTGTAACCTCACACGAGTGGAGTGCAGTGATGTACAGGGAACATGTATGTATGAATGCTACAACCTACAGCAGAAGCACTGCCTGTAATTATGCACGTGTACATGGTCGGGGTCATGGGCGGTGGTGTCGAGGAAATGCACACATGTTACAAGCCGGCATCGGAGCCCCGGGTGTGGAACAGTACAGGGTTCGAAATAATGTGCAGGTCTATGGAGTGGTCATGCATACATTCTAGAAGATTGCATGTGAACACAGGGTGTACCCGCACAGAAGTGTATTGTATCCGAAACTCGTAAACGTTTGGTGGTGAAGTAATATGGTGACATAGAATTAATTCGAGCAGGGCATACGTTAGTAAGTTATTTGTATTGAGAAGGACAGTGGAGGGATAGAAGAGGAAAGGGTTTACATGCAGCGCTGGGCTTCATTTGCAGCGTTATAAAGGAAACATACATATGGGTTACCTTTCTGGGTGAGAACACTGTGTAACTGCACACAGTGCTCGTTTTCATGTGCAGGGCCTTAGATGGAACATAAACATGTGCTGCATCGCACCATGAGCACACTAAAGGGAACATGCAACACAAAAACGGTATGGTGTGTGAGTGCACACAAGTACACTCTTCGGCGTAATTTGCGGCGTTATGGAGGAAACTTACTGGTGTTACATGTTTGCAGCGGAACATTGTGTAACTGTACTACAGTGCACTACTCGGTCTCACGTGCGTTGTTGTTGGCAGAACTCACATACATCATCATTGCGCTGAGGGTAACTGCTAGTGCATATCAGCCTTATGACCGAACATACATAAATACATGCTACATGCCACCATCGGGACAGTGGGTGTAAACTTTTCCTCCTAGGCTTTACAATAACGGTGCTTAGGAAGGCAACACGAACGGCTACATGCGGTGTTCATTCTGCCCGGGGTTCCATTTCAAGGAACAATATAGATGGTGTACAACTGTCAATAAAATAGACGGGTCTTAAACTTCCCAGTTTGGTTGGATACCCAACACTTTCACAGCTTGACGCCTGTACGCTCTTTGTACACATGCGAACCAGAAGTAAATTCAATAAACAATGTCATAATAAAAAGGCTCCAAAAAATACGGCCAAAAAATTGTACTTTGCAGCTGAAATAATGTTAAAAATAGCATATACACGTGTGCACGTGAAATGGATGAAGGCATTGTAAGCAGGAAACTGAGAAAGAGATGGGCGGTTGCTAGCCAGGTACTGGACACAAGTCGACGGTGCACGCTGGTGATGGCATCGACCCTTGATGTTTTGAGGGGGGGGTGAATACCCACTCATCCCAGAGGGGGGGCCCATAAGATAGGAGGAATATACCAGTGTTGTAAAGGAATCTTGGGCTCTAGTGGAGTTTTCCCCTGATTCTTGTCCTTTATATAGGGGTAGGGTATCATAACCTTATAGAGACATAGAAATCATGATCTTATTCGGACTGAGCCATGCAGACCAAATACGGCAGGGCTACGGCCACGAAGTTCCAAGAATCAATGACGGTTTCTTAGAAGGAACCTGCCTTCAGCAGCTCGGGTCTTCCCCCTTGCCTGTATGCTAAGTTATCTAGGAAACCATGGAGTTTTATAGGAATTGAGTCCTTATACGGCGTTATTAAGTCCAATCTCAGGCCACATGCGGAACCCTTCATGGTAGCAATATGCCCAGATTTATCCAGACAGGCACACTGGGGTTGGGAGCAGATCGACTAACTACGTGTCCGACGCCTTGTAGTTGCAGGGACCGCTGGAAGCTGACCCTTCAGCTGACGCGCTGAGAGATGCGGTCTTTCTCGGGCAGAGAAATCCAGCGCCAGTGTTTCCAGTTTACCCTTGCGGAGGTGCGGGGTAATCAAGTTCCGAAGGAAAGATACAGGCTTTTGGCAGAGAATTACTAATCTCAAGCTACCCCTCACTTATCCCTTCCCTCGTGCTTCACTTAGGGGGGGTTCACCGGCATAGGCGTAGTTCAGAAGCACCAGTGGAGTAATTTTAGCCAGCTTTTAGCATGGTATGGAGTTCATATGTTTAAGCAACTGGTGACTTGGGGACCATATAATGCTTTTACAGTAATACTTTATAACACTGTTCGTATATACATTGTACTTTATAACCAGTATGACGATGGTAGCAGTACACTGCTTATGCTTGAGTGACACAAGCTAGTCCCTGCCCTTGGAGGGTCCTGAGTGCCCTACTGGTACCACTGGCTGCAGCAGGTGCCCCATTTTTGGGGCCAAGAGATTGGGCACATGGGAGCCGACGGTCTCAGTCGATTCTTTGAGACAAGGAGCGGCAGCTTTAGCGGCAAGGGCGGGCTCAGCACCTGACACTACGAGGAAGGTGGGACGCTGGTGGTCGGCTTGGGTCGCCGGCATTTCAAGCCTGGGTGGCTGTTAAATGATACTCGCAATTTGGTCATGACTATGCCTGACTCTTCCAATTTTCTCTGGTTCATTGGTGTACCAAACAGCACGGGGGAATAGGTCTGACGCTGGTCGTTCGACAGTTATAAGAGACAGGTTCGGCCAGAATGGTTGTGACAAGAATGCTGATGATTTGCCAATGACCATGCTTGACTTTTCTATTTCTCTCCTGTGCAGTAGAATGCCCGCAAAGGTGGTGCGGGTACTGGGGCACTCGTTCGTGCGTCACGCTACGATGCGACTATGGCAGCGGCGAGTAGTGAAGCTGGTAGGCTTGAATGGGACGGTGTGCCGGCGGTGAGGCGGGCGGCCCCGGAGTGCGGGCAAGAGCCTGGAATGTCTCGGTGAGGCGGTGCGAGGGGGAATTGGCCAGGTTGTGCTCAGTAAAGGGCCGCTTGTGGCACATTCCGCACCGAATGGCCTCCGAGAGGTGATGTATCACAAGGATGGAGGGCAGTTATCGGACATTGTGAGGCGGCCCAAAGGGGAATTGGCCAGGTTGTGCTCAGTGAAGGGCCGCTTGTGTCACATTCCACACCGAATGGTCTCCGGTGAGGGGATGTACCACAAGTTATCGGGCATTGGTACGGATACCGGGATTAGAGAATGGGGGTCTTTCAGTCAGAGCGCAGTTGGGGAAGGTGACGGACCTGTGGCCCCGGGTCACCTTTGTGGCGGTAGCAGTAGAAAGACCCTGGAACAGTAAAATTGACCGACGGAATGGACGGGAGTCCGCCTTGCGTACTCCCTAGGCCAGCACTGAGGGGGGAGACGTTAAGCTCTCCGCTGGAAAATATGGCCCCGGCTGGGAAGGCTAGGGCGACAGGTTACGAGCCTCCTGGGTCCCTGGTCAGCCTGGTGGTCAGAGGGTGGGCCCCTGGAGAGGGCGGACAAGGATCAGAGGTTTAGGGCCCATTCCTCATGTGCGCAGGTGGGTTACACCTTGCCTTGCGTGGATGCTCTGCGTGAAAGATGCGAGCTGGAAAGCCCCTTAGTGCTGGAGGATTGGAATCTTGATGAAAAAGATCGGGAAAGTCAATAATAAAAGTTGTATTGATAACTGTAAATAATGGATTTGAAATGCCTTGTCATGTTTATGAAATGTCAATTATTAAACATGGCCGTTTTACACCCACCAAAATCTCTGTCGATGATTTTAATGTGGGTTGTCAAAGTGATCAGGAGGGAGCGGGGAGCATGCTGGGGGATCCAGGTCCTATGCCAAGCGTGAGCATCAAGAAACGCGCACTTAGGACCTGGCCCCTGGCCCCCGCCCATACCTCGTCTAGTCTTCCGGCGGCCGGTCAGCCCCAAGGGTCGACCGGCCGCTCGCTTAGTGCTTCCGGGACGTGAGGTGACGCACTTCCGGTGGGGCAGAGGGCGGGGACTGGGGATATATTTAGGTTCCTGGGGCAGGGACCCCAGTCTCTTCCTCTGCTGCACCGGACTGGTTGGGGACTCCCAGAAGCGCCCCCTCTCTTTTTTCCCCTTTTCAGTTTAACTCCCACCCACCCGTCCCTTTAGCTCAGTAGGTTGGAGGGGCGTGTTGCGGTAGAAAGATCTTGGAACAGTAAAATTGACTGGCGGAATGGACGGGAGTCCACCTTGCGTACTCCCTAGGCCAGCACTGAGGGGGGAGACAGTAAGCTCTCCGCTGGAAAATATGGCCCCGGCTGGGGAGGCTAGGGCGACAGGTTACGAGCCTCCTGGGTCCCTGGTCAGCTAGGTGGTCAGAGGGTGGGTCCCAGGAGAGGGCGGACAAGGATTAGAGGTTTGGGGCCCACTCCTCATGTGCGCAGGTGGGTTGCACCTTGCCTTGCGTGGTTTTCTGCATGGAAGATGCGAGCTGGAAGGCCCCTTAGTCCTGGAGGATTGGAATCTTGATGAAAAAGATCGGGAAAGTCAATAATAAAAGTTGTGTTGATAACTGTAAATAATGAATTTGAAATGCCTTGTCATGTTTATGAAATGTCAAATATTAAACATGGCCGTTTTACACCCACCAAAATCTCTGTTGATGATTTTAATGTGGGTTGTCAAAGTGATCAGGAGGGAGCGGGGAGCATGCTGGGGGATCCAGGTCCTAGGAAACTGAAGCATCTATACAAATGGGTTGGTTTCTTGGAAATCTGCCCCCACAGTGTTTTACCCAATGTTAGTACATTTTAGACAAGAAAAAGTATTGTGATTCACACAATTTATACACCATACCCTCTTTCAGGTGTCTAGTTTTCAGAAATTCCTGGTGTTGGATAGCCTCACTTGATGGCTCTAGATACTGGAGGCTTGTGGATTTATGACCAGAGCTGCTGACTATGGGAAACAGGTTTGAGTCTCTGTGTTGGCTTAACATTCAGAGATTCTAGGCAAATCACTTAATGTCCCTGAGCCTAAGAAGATGAATGTAACCTTGTGTGAGGTAACAGGTGCTCATGTAAAGTGCTCTAATACCGCCAGGCTGAGGTTGCTCTATATAAAACTGCAAAAAAAAAAAATGAGAAAAATTATACATTGTTATACATTGCTGCAACTTCAAGAGTCTTTCAGACTTTACAGTAAAATTACTTCATAGATCAGCCTTCAGTGTTAATACATACAGATGGAAATCTTGATTCATATTTCTCTTTTTCCCTACTAAAATACACGCTTATTTAAAATTCTGCAATGAGGGCCATATTTATCAAGAGGTCGCATCACTTTTACACCATTAAATTGTGGTGCAAAAGTGACACAACACCTAAGATGAGATTTATCAAACCACAGAAGACTCTCTTACGTGACTCTGAGTGGCTTGATAAATCCAGAGTAACGCAAAGCAATGCAAAGTGCTGCATTGTGTTATGCTGCCCTGGGAGGCATTCCATGGGTGGTGAGTGGGTGTTCTCATGCAACACTCATGGATTTTCATGCATTCACAGATTTACCATTACTGTTAGACCTGGAATTTGCCAAAATGTTACTCCTTCCCAGGGGAGGCATAACGAGGAAGAACAACTTCATTTATCCTCATTTTCCTCTTTCAATGTGTGCTGAATTCTGCAGCATACCTAGAAAGAGGAAAATGCCTCAGGGGATTGTTTTGAAGGAAGGTGCACAAAAATAATCCTGCTTACAATGCAGGCACCCTTGTACCATGGTGCAAGAGTGCCTGTGTTGGTGCTGGAAGCACCGAGGGGCATATTACCGACGTTAAGCGATATTTATCGCTAACGATGCTTAGCAACGAATTTTTTAACGCTAAGCATCGTTAGAAATTATCGCAGATAAACCTTGCTATTATCAAGGTTTATCGCAAATGCGATAAAAAACGTCCGCAATGCATGAATATCGCTGAAAAGTCAGCGATATTCATGCATTACCGAGCTAATGCTCTTAGCCATGTTATCCACCTCCCATTGGATAACATGGCTAAGAACTGCTCAGGGCAGGTGTTAGTTTTTGGAGATATTCGCGCTTAGCGCGAATATCTCCAAAAGTTGGTAATAGGAGATAGCGATGTTAGCGACTGTTTCCAGTCGCTAACATCTTGGCACGCCCACTTTGCATTTCATTAGTGATAAATATCACTGACATGCAAAGTGGGGCCCAAGATGGTCGCTATCTCCTACTAGCTGTCGCTAACTGGTGTTAGCGACAGCTAGGTAATAGGGAGATAATTTTATCTCCACTTTCTTGGCTTTTAAAGCCAAAAAAGCGGAGATAAACCCCCTTGATAATATGCCCCCTTGTGTGGCAGCACTGGGAAGAGGCAGGGATGAGCCCCATTGTGATAAATACGGCACATTCCTGCACTTTCCCTGTAACACAGAGAAGCAAGGGACTTGCTGCGCGGTATTACATTTTGATCAATGGCCCTGATTTTCTTTAGCTATCGACATAACTAACCCCTTGCTGAATTATCAATCAATCAATCAATCAGGTCATTTATAGAGCGCACTACTCACCCGTAGGGTCTCAAGGCGCTGGGTTGGGGGGGGGGGTGCCGTTACTGCTCGAACAGCCAGGTCTTGAGCTTCTTCCTGAAGGAGAGGTGGTCTTGGGTCAGGCGCAGGTCGGTTGGGAGTGAGTTCCAGGTCTTGGCGGCCAGGTAGGAGAAGGACCTTCCTCCTGTTGTCGCTCTTCGGATGCGGGGGACGGCGGCGAGGGCGTGGCTGGTTGATCTGAGGAGGCGCTTGGGAGTGTAGAAGTTGATCCGGTTGTTGAGGTAGCTCGGGCCTTGGTCGTGTAGGGCTTTGTGCGCGTGGGTGAGGAGACGGAAGGTGATTCTCTTGTTGACCGGGAGCCAATGCAGATCTCTCAGGTGTCCGGAGATGTGGCTGCGTCGGGGGATGTCGAGGATGAGTCTGGCCGAGGCGTTCTGGATCCGCTGGAGTCTCTTCTGGAGCTTGGCGGTGGTTCCGGCGTAGAGGGCGTTGCCGTAGTCCAGTCGGCTGGTGACGAGGGCCTGGGTGACCGTCTTCCTCGTCTCGGTGGGGATCCACCGGAAGATCTTACGTAGCATGCGCAGGATGTTGAAGCAAGACGAGGAGACGGCGTTTACTTGTCTGGTCATGGAGAGGGAGGAGTCCAGGATGAAGCCCAGGTTGCGTGCGTGGTCCGTCGGTTTGGGTGCGGTGCCCAGGGCGGGGGGCCACCAGGAGTCGTCCCAGGCGGAGGGCGAGGAGCCCAGGATGAGGACCTCCGTCTTGTCCGAGTTCAGTTTCAGGCGGCTGGTCGTCATCCATTCGGCTACCTCTCTCATCCCTTCGTGCAGGTTGGCTCTGGCGGTGGCGGGGTCGTTGGTCAGGGAGAGGATCAGCTGGGTGTCGTCGGCGTAGGAGATTATGTTGAGGTTGTGTTGGCGTGCGATGGCCGCGAGGGGGCTCATGTAGACGTTGAAGAGGGTGGGGCTCAGTGAGGATCCTTGAGGGACGCCGCAGATGACTTTGGTGGCCTCTGACTTGTACGGTGGTAGGCGGACTCTCTGTGTTCTTCCGTCGAGGAAGGAGGTGATCCATTCCAGTGCCTTGTCCTGGATTCCGATGTTGCCGAGGCGCTGTACTAGGGTGCGGTGGCAGACAGTGTCGAAAGCCGCGGAGAGGTCCAGGAGGATGAGGGCCGCTGTTTCTCCGTTGTCCATCAGAGTTCGTATGTCATCGGTGGCAGCGATGAGGGCGGTCTCGGTGCTGTGGTTCGCTCGGAAGCCAGACTGTGAGGGGTCGAGGGATCCATTCGTCTCGAGGAAGGCGGCCAGCTGTTTGTTGACGGTCTTCTCGATGACTTTGGCCGGGAACGGGAGGAGCGAGATGGGACGGTAGTTCTTGAGGTCGGTGGGGTCTGCTGTGGGTTTCTTGAGAAGAGCGCTGAGTTCGGCGTGCTTCCAGCTCTCAGGGAAGGTGGCGGTGTCGAAGGAGGTGTTGATGATGTCCCGCAGGTGGGGTGCGATGACAGCGTCGGCCTTGTTGAAGACGTGGTGAGGGCAGGGGTCAGTCGGAGATCCGGAATGGATGGAGTTCATTGTGCGGATGGTGTCTTCGGTGCTGATCGGAGTCCAGGTGCGGAGGGTGGTGGTGGGTGGCGTTGTTGCGGTTGTGGCTTGCGTTGGTTGGTTGCTGAAGCTGTTGTGTATGTCCGCGATCTTGTTGTGGAAGTAGGACGCGAGGGAGTTGCAGAGGTCTTGCGACGGGGTGATGTCATTGTTTCCGGCGTTGGGGTTGGAGAGCTCTTTCACGATGTTGAAGAGTTCCTTGCAGTTGTGTGCGTTGTTGTCCAGCCGGTCCTTGTATGTATTTTTCTTGGTGGCGCGGATCAGTTGGTGGTGTTTCCGGGTGGCGAGCTTGAGGGTGGTCATGTTGTCCGTAGTTGGTTCCCTTCTCCAGACTTTCTCGAGGGCTCGACAGTTCTTCTTGGAGCTCTTGAGTTCGTCGGTGAACCATGGTGTTTTTCTGCTGCAGGGTCTGCTGGGCGGGGTTATGAATTTTACTTAGCATTTAGAAATGCATACATTTCTGGCTTCACTCATGTGTTTACCACATGCTTTACCTATAAATTACAATTAGGTAGAAACTAGAAATATTGGCCACTACTTAGAGTATCGCAGGAACTGTGGTGAAAAAAACAATGTTTTGCCATATTTTGGGGTATTTTCTCAGACCCCTACACAATAAATCCCTTAGACTTTGTTCTCTTATAATCACTAAAATGTGGTAAGAATGACATTGTTTGATAAGTATTGTAAGCCACGTTTTAAAATATTTAAGTTCCCTACCTTTGCCTTCTCTCGTATTTCCGAAAATAGCAGTGCATATGGCAACACAGCCCTCTGTGCTTTATCATGATGAAATATACTACTGGAGGTCGTACTTGGCATGGCTTTGAAACGGAAGTCATTATATTGCTTTAAGTATATTTTGAGTGCCTTTACATCAGGAGTATTTACATTGAGAGCGCTTTCACTTCACATCATTAAAATTCATATACATACATACACATACACACACACACACACACATATTATTTGGAGCGCTCATGTTATGAACATCATAATTTTGCGCCACCCCCGAACAGCCCCAGCAAAAACAAAAAAACAACAGCAAATATGCTACGTAAATTATTTGTGAAATTCTGGAAGCCAACATCTTGGCAGGGTTGACCTGCAGGCTAAAAACAAACGCATGGAATGCACCCTGGTGTCTGCGAGCTTTTTACACCTCCACTTTCACAAATGGCTGCCCGCTTTTCAGCAAGTTGACACCTCTGCCCATGGAGGTGTCGGCAGCACACTCAGCTGAGGTGTTAACTCTGCATTTTGACACGGGCACACTTCTCGGCTCGTGGAGCAGGTCAGGGACGGGTCGTCGGCCCCATTTCTGCCCCCTGTCTTTTAACACGCCCCAGCGCTTTTCCCGGTTCATTGACACACCATTTCCCGCACGATACTGGATCACATCTTAAGAAAAGAGTTGGAGGGATGATTTCTTCCAAAACTCATTAGACTGAACCACTGGGCATTCGCACACACAAGCATTGTGGCAAACGAGACTCAAAACACAAGTAACACGTAATGAAATATCTACAACAAAACCATTATCTTCAAAACAAACATTTTAATGAGGAATTGTAACTCAGGATGTCATAATGTTTTAGGCAACCAGAAGCTTACAAGTGAATGGCATTCGGCTGTTTAAATGAAACAATATAATTTAAGCTAATTTATTCATTTGATTTTTTGTGCACCTCGTTGCACACCTATAGAATTGTGTGAATCCAAAACAGTACTACCTTTATGGTAACTGTAAGCCTTAGGCTACGCCTCATACCTGTACTACGTTCTTTGTGAAGTAATCCTTAGACGTTTAGAGGACTATTATTTGAGAAAATGTAAATCTGCTCCAAAGTTATGTAATTCACAATGATTTTGAAGATTTTTTGAAACATTGACATACGTTTTCAGGAGTACTTCAGGAATACATTTGTGGATTACTGTTTCCTCACATGAAAAGGAATTTCAGTATACATACTTTGTTAGACCTGTCAGCCTTAGGGTGGTCTTCAACCAAAAGTTTTGCCTGTTTCCCCCGAATTTTGCAGAATTATTTTTGTTGGCCTTACTACTCTGAGCATTTTACAACTGCCAGCCAGTGCTGAAGTGCATGTTGTCGCTCCCCTAAACATGGTTTGATTGACTTATCTACAATTGGCATAGAAAATTTACCTTAAAGTCCCAGGTAGAGTGCGCTACATGTGCCCAGGCCAGTAAACTAAATGCTACTAGTGGACGTCCAGGACTAATTGTGCCACCCACTCAAGTAGCCCTTTAAACATGTCTCAGGCCTGCCACTGCAGAGCCTGTGTGCAGCTATTTCTGCTATGTCAACTTGGAATTTAAACCCCCTGTCAAGCCTTAAACTCCCCTTTTATTACGCATAAGTCACCCCTAAGGTAAGTCCTAGGTAGCCCTTAGGGCAGTGTGCTGTGTAAGCAAAAGGTAGCACAGGTTCTTTTAAGTTTCATGTCCTGGTAGTGAAAACCACATACATTTGTGTGTGGCCTACCCCTCTCATAGGTTAACATTGAGAATTAATTTTTACACTTCATCAGCTGTAATTCCTGAATGAGAAGGTGTAGATCTGTCATCTTTCATATCACTGGAACGAAAATGATAAATCCTACTTACTGGTAAAGTTGAACTTATCACTACCCTTTTTAAAATGCCACTTTTAGAAAGATGGTATTTTTCTGCTCTTAATCCTGTGTGCCTAAAGCCTGTCTCCTATACACATCTGGGGTGTGTGACAGCTGGACTTCATGCGCTCCCTTTCAACAACCATGCACAAAGGGAGGTTAGGTGTGACTGAATAGCAATCAACATCCTGATGGGTCACCCTGATGGGTCATCCTGGGCAGGTTGGGATCAAGGAGCTGACACTTTGTCAAGGCGCCAACCAGGACTCAGGCACCCCACACGTACTGTGGTTGTGCCGGTCCCCGATGCCATTGAGGGGCGGGGCTGGTGATGACACATAGTGACGCCGCCTCCCAGAGAAAACGTTCTTTTTGGCCAAGGCTGTATCAACGGCTTTATGGAGTAATTTTATTTGAGTTTATGCTCTCTGGCTCGCTCCGCCATAAAGACAATCATGTGTCCTCAAACTGAGGCTTTAAAGGCCCCCCAACTGAGAAAGGCATCGCAGTGCCCCTATTAATCTTGAAAAACTCCCCAATCCATTCTTGCGTGCTCATTATCCATTGTTGATTGATTAAGAGAAGTCTATCCATCTGCCACCTGGATTTTTCTCTCACCCCAATGCAAGATTAGTTTCGAGTTTTACTAAAGAGTGGTCTGAGAAAGAGTTGGCCAAGATCTCAATAGTCAAGCAGCTCAGGGAACGTGACACCAGAAAGAAATCAATCTGTGAAGTGGACTTAAATTGACTAGCGTAGTAGATACATTGTTTAGTCGCACCATGGGACTTTGCCAATAATCTACCAGTTGATGATCCTGTTGCATGATATCAATCAGCTTTTTGGTCACGGGCTTCATCTGCTTCTTTGCCGTATTTGAAGTATCTAGTTGCAGATCTTGTATGAAATCGAAATCCCCCTTAAAATAATAGGGCCTTCCGCTGTTCTTGCTTTATCATTTATGTTTTAAGAGCCACAACATCATCTATCACAGGTGCATAATAATTCACACAATTTAGCATATTGCCCTCCATCTTCACAACAATCCAGATCCATCTTCCATGTGGATCTCTTTGAATTTGAATGATGTCCCAGTTTATCCCTCGACCAAATTAAATAGCCACCCGCCTCATTGCTGCCTGGGCTGAGGCGAAATAGGCTTTAGAGAAACCCTTGGGGATAAACAATTTAGGCTGATTAGTTTTCATATGAGTTTCCTGCAAAAACAAGATTTGGGGCGAGAATGTTGCCAACCATCTCATCAGACCACCATACTTTCGCTTGTTCGAATGCCATTTATATTGATCGATAAAATGCGGAGCTTATTATCCAACACTGTTGCTTTGCTTCAATACATCAGTAAACATACCCTTTGTTGTAAAATTATATTTTAAATACAACACAGTTGCTTTGATCCAAACGGTCAGTAAATAGTTCTGCTCAATTTCTTTTTCTGAACCACCACCCTACCTACCTCAGTGCCCTGCCCCTAGCCCACCTCAGAACCCAGTGACTCTTTCCTCTACTGGCAGATGGGGCTTGCCTTACCCCCTGCCTGAGCAAACATTGGGTCCTTGATATCGGGTGCCATGCTGTTGTACCCTGGTGTGATACACTGCCCCCCCCCCGACCTGGAAGAAAACAAATAAAACAAAAACAATCAGACCCCAACACCAGCAGCACAGATGTACTTCATATTAAATAGACAAATCCCTTTACTTATCCTTCATGATTTGTTGCAAAAGTTCCAGAGCTTCATCTAGACTTGTAAACATGTGGCACTTGCCATGAACCAGGACTCAAAGTTTTGTCTGTTGGGCAATGGCCGTTTGGGCTCCCTCTGCTTTAAACAAATAGAGGAGCTTGACAAACTCTTTCCTGCGACGTGCTGCTGCTCTCATATCCGAGAATATACGGTAGCAAGCAACCTCTCAGGATGAGAATTGCTTCTTCTGAATTGCCCTTGTTAGAATCTGCTCCTTGAGACGATAATCTGAGAAATCGACTAGAATAGTCCTAGGCAGTTTAGAATTGGGAAAAGGCTGTGCTGGAACTCTGTGGGTGCATGTGCGAAAATTCTGGAAGAACTGTCTCTTTTATAAATGACTCAACCCATTGCACTGGTTGAGATCCTTCACACCCCTCTGGAACCCCAACCAGCCGTAGATTGGCCCGCCGTTAATGATTCTCTAATTGTTTGAGTTTCACTTCCAGCAAGTTCTTTTGGTTTTTGTCAATTAAGACCTGCTGCTGTATAGAGGTCATCTGGTCCTCTAACTGAGAGATTCTAGATTCGGCCTCCTGCAGTCTAGATGGTAAGGCCCCCACTACTTCTTCAATTTTGGATAGACGGGCGTGCAGTGCAGCAATTTCTGTTGCTTGTGTGGCCTTCATTTTCACACATTTGGACTATAACTGCTGAAATTAGCTGGTTTGTACAAGTGAAATGTGAGCCTAACTATAACGTCCCTACAACCTTTGGTTTTTTCAGTGAATTTCTAATGTGTTTTAAATGGCAATCCCTAACTATAACATCCCTGTAACCTTTGTTTTCACAGTCAATTTCTATGTTTTTTTTTAAGTAGTAATAATGTTTGCAGAGGTTTGGACAAAGGGAGCCGGCCTCTGACTAGCTCTCAGGAATCCCACTGTGTAGTATTTACAGAAAGTACCAGTAGGGCTTCTTGGCCCCCAAGGTCCCTCACCAACCAAGAGGACTTTATTCCCCAACCAATAGTGCACCAGGAGACGCATTTGTAGAGTGGTGGAGAAAGGGGACATGGTCTTCGAAGATCTCTTAAAAATCCTGCTGTGTGGGGCTTCCTGAATGTACCAGGAGTGGTTGTTTGCCCCCCAGGGACCCTCAGCAGCCAAGGGGACTTCTTCACCCAACTAGTAGTGCACCAGGAGGCGTGTTTGCAGAGTGGTAGAGTAATGTGGTGGGCAATCTCACTGATAACATCACTCATGAAATCTCAAATGACATCCCCAATGACATCATCCACAGACTCCCTCACACCCTATACAACCTCTCATACATCCACTCAAACACCCACACAACAACTCACATACCCATTCACAGATCCAACAAGTACTTACACAACCAATCACTTATCCATTCAGCTACTCACACATACACCCATTCACCTAAACAGCCACTCCCACACCCACTCACTCACCCATACAGCCTCTCACACAGCCACAAACTCACTCATACATCTAATCACACGCAGACTTATTCACCTTAACGGCCACCCACACACCTACTCACTCACCCATTTCGCCCTCAACACAGCCACTCACTCAACCATACAAGCACTCACACACTCATTCACACACCCACACAGCCATTACATACCCATTCACACATCTATACAAATACTCCCTATATTTGCTCACTCATTCATACAGCCGTTCACGCAGACACTCACTCTCCAATACAGCCACTCACATACCAACTCGCTTAACCAAACAGCCACCCAAACAGACACTCACCTACACACCCACTTACATACTTAATCACTCACTCATACAGCCATTCAGACAACCACTAACTCACTCACATACCCACTCACCCTCCCATACAGTCTCACTCATCCATACAGACACTGATACACCCACTCACATTCCCATACAGGCACTCACACACCTATATAGCCACTCACACAACTACTCACTCACCCACACAGCTAATCACACATCCACTTATATACCCATACATCCACTTACACAGTCATACAGCCACTCATACACCCACTCACATACCCACAAAACCACTCACACACTCAGTCACACACCCATGCAACCACTCAGACACCCACTCACACACCCATACAACCACTCACACAGCCACTCATACACCCACAGAGCTAGTCAGAAACTCACTCACTCACCCATACAGCCACTTATGCACACACTCAAACACCCATAGAACCACTTAGACATCCACTCACACACTTATGCAGACAGTCACAGCCATTCGGACTACAAATGTTAGAAATAGTATCACACATTACTAATACTAGTGCACTAATCTAAAATTTGCAGTAGGTTACTATATATGTGTACCACTCATAAAGTCTTAGACAATGTTTACACTCACTTGATGATGTCATCAGTGATATCATTTGAGATGTCATCAGTGATGTCACTGACTGTGTGATGAGTGATGTGGAATGTATGACGTTACAACGCGTTTTTTAAACCGTGATACATTTACGACACAGTCATTACAACGCAAATCATTACAATGACTTGCCCTAGATGCGCTGGACTTAGGAATAGTACGATTTACTATTCCAACTCCAGCCTATGTAACAGTAGGAAAAATGTTGGAATAGTAAATCATACTATTCCTTAGTGTATAGCCCCATCCAGCGCAAGTCGCTGTAACGACTTGCGTTATAATGGCCACATTGTAAACGTATTGCAGTATAAAGACTGCGTTTAATGGATGTCTCCGAAGTGTTGTAATATGTGAGGTCATAAGCAGTGCATTGTAGGGGCGTAAGTTATAGTTAGCTCATTTTCTCTGTTTTTATAGAAGCAGAATGTGAGTCTAACTATAACATCCCTGTAACCTTTGTTTTTTCAGTATATATGACTCCACTTATCTTCACTCCAAATATCCAACAAGGAGACGCCAGCTATCTCCATGAATGCTTATCGTTGAGCAATGAACGGCCATTACGCATTTTGGTCACAAGAGTATATCGGATGTATGACGTTACAACGCATACTTTGACAACACATACCATTACAACAAAACTTTTACAACGCAGGATCCATTGCAACGCATGCCATTACAAAGCATGCCATTACAACGCAGCTGCTATTACAACACATGCCATTACAACGTAAGTATGGGTAAGTATTTTTTAGGGTAAGTGTTGGATAGTGTAGGGGTTAAAATTACTATTCTAACTCCAGGGGGGCGTAATAGTAGGGTAAGTGTTGGATGGTGTAGGGGTTAAAATGTAATTAAATACTTACCCATACTTTCGTTGTAATGGCTTGCATTGTAATGGCATCTGCGTTGTAATGGCATGCGTTGTAATGGCATGCATTGTAATGGCATACGTTGTAAAAGTTTCGTTGTAATGGTAGTGCGTTGTTTTAGTTGCGTTGTAATGGCTGTTTCCCGAGTATATTATAACCTTGTAGATATATCTCAAAACAAATCGGTCCTTTGGAAAAGAACAAAAAAGGCACTCCAGCCAGTTGCCCACCCTCAGAGCATAATACATAGGGCCCCACAGGCGTGTCACTTCTTCTGTATTCATTCACACTGGTATTATCCTCCCATCTAACATCAGAAGTCCTTCGCAGGAAATCGGTTGTGTCACTTCTGTATGATAGTAAAGTGGTAGTCAAAGGTTTTAGGGAGAAGTCAATGTATTGGAGACATTTTCCAACAGGATTCCTTGCACTGCTCTGATACGTCCTCTTGGTGGTGTATTTAAGTTCTTATGAACCTTAGGAATAAGGTAATATATTTGTATTTTCATGTTGTGTCTGTTTAAGAAAGCAAAATTCATCCCAAGTAAGGAGACTCTGTTCTTTTCACTCATTGAGCAAGTTGGTAAATTCCTCTTTGACTAGTAGGTAACCTGACATGGTAATCTTCCGATAGCAATCTTTGCCATTAAGATGTACATAGGCCTCCCTCAAATACAGTTGTTTGCCCCACAACACTATGTTTCCCCCTTTATCAGAAGGCATGACCACCACATTGTCTAAATCTCTTTCTTTGGTAGAGGAAATTTGTATGTCCCTAATTTCTTTAATCATGTCTTCAGAGAAATTGTCAATATTGTCCTTGTTGGACTGTTGGAAGTATATCGACTTGGGTCTAAAGTCTGTATCACCTCCTTCAGCAGTTCGATAGTCGGAAGTTCACCTTAGCCGTGTACACCTTGACCCCGGCTGTAAATCTGCAAGCACTGTGAGCAGATGCAGGCATGCTTCTCAATCATCAGAGGCGCCCTGCAACCGGTGAGTCTGTGTCAAACATCAAAACAAATCCGTTCCTCAGGAGAGAACGAACATGGCACTCCAGTGAGCTGCATTACCATAATCTCTTCCTAGGCAAGAGGCTAATTGAAGAGTTTCAGTTGCTTCATGCAACCTTGTAAAAAAACACACAAAATTTTGGACATACCTTTGTGTAAATACTCTGATATTACTGGTGCAATTACAGAAAACGTGAAAGGACTACGACACACGGGTTTCCATAGTCAATACAATATCACGCACCGTCATGCACCATCACGTCTTTGCGGAAGAAGTGACACAGCTGTGAAAGAGACCGACGGGCTGACAATCTCCACACCTTGCAGTGAGTTGAGGCTTGCAGCTCAGTGGTGTTTTTCGAGTGCATCTCACGTTGTTGGTACAAGCCTGAGTATGGAGATATATATATATATATATATACATATATATATATATATATATCCATTTGCGAACACCCAAAACTTGGAAAGCCACTCGTAACGTGTTGTCCACTTCTTTATTTGTATCCTGCAGAGTACAAACCCGGCAGTCCCCGCAATGAAACTGTCAATCTGCCTCTTCATACCAAACGCGTTTCTGGAAACCTATCCCTTGTTCACTGGCGGGCATATCCCTTGTTCACTGGCGGGCAGAATGGGAACTGTGGAAGGCAAGGATGACGCTGCAATCGCTGCGTGATTTTGTGTCTTGCCTCAGTGGGCGTGGTCATTGGTGCATTATGGTAATGGCAGTCCGAAATTAAAACCCTTCGTGGGTGCCTCCCGTTATGTTCCTCGTTAAATATCTGCCTGTAGTAGGTTTGAAGGAGTCAAGTCATTTAAGTATTCTGCCTTCTGTTTTGGACACAAATAGAAACACGCTGCTCCGTTGGCACCACTTACTTTCATCAGTGCTGTGGACTCGCATCGGTAGCGGGGGGGGGCTTTCCGTGACCAAGGCAGGCCACTATATATCCATATGCGAACACCCAAAACTTGGAAAGCCACTCGTAGCGTGTTGTCAACTTCTTTATTTGTATTCTGCAGAGTACAAACACGGCAGTCCCCGCAGTGAAACTGCCAATCTGCCTCTTATTACCAAACGCATTTCTGGAAACATATCCCTTGTTCACTGGCGGGCAGAATGGGAACTGTGGAAGGCAAGGATGACGCTGAAATCGCTGCGTGATTTTGAGTCTTGCCTCAGTGGGCGTGGTCTTTGGTGCATTATGGTAATGGCAGTCCGAAATTAAAACCCTTCGTGGGTACCTTCCGTTATGTTCCGCGTTAAATATCTGCCTGTAGTAGGTTTGCAGGAGTCAAGTCAAGTAAGTATATATATATATATATATATATATATATATATATATGCACTGTACTACCTACCTACTGGCGACCACCATTAGGTAACGTGTATATATATATATATTCACTGAAAAAACCATAGGTTATAGACCATATATAGTTAGGAATTAGCATTTACAAAACCTTGAAAATTCACTGAAAAAACCATAGGTTATAGACCATATATAGTTAGGAATTAGCATTTAAAAAACCTTATTTTACTCACACAAAACCATTGAAATTCCATATATAGTTAGTTGCACTAACTATATATCGCGCACCCGCAATCCACTGCTGATCATGTCACATATTACATCATTCATGACATGGTCAGTGACATCACTGATGACATCACTGATGACATCTCAAATGACATCACTGATGACATCACTGATGACAACATCCAGTGACTGTACTTTTCTGTAAAGTTAAAATATGTCTTGAGTGGATGTATAAGTGTCTGGATGAAGGATTTAGTAGGTGCATGACTGACTGTATGAGTGAGTGATTAAATGTGTCTCACTGAATGCATGGGTTAGTGACTAAACTGTCTTAATTTGTGCATCATTATGTCTGTTGTTCTGTAAACTGCTGCATGTGTTGATCATTAGCTATACGAGAGGCTATATGTGTTATTAATTGGTTGCCCAAGTATTTCTATGGGAGATTGAGTTTGTGTGGGGGTGGCTGGAAGGTGTGTGACTCTATGCATAGATGTGTGAGCAGTTTATTCACTAGGTGTATGAGTTCAAGAGTGCATGTGGAAACAGCTACATGGGCAGTTGACTGTGTGCATGAGTGTATTGATGAGTGAATGGATATCTCAATGCTACATGTCATAGTAAGTACATATGTAAAACACAGTACATGTGAGAGTTGGCATATATAAATAACTGTGCATGAGAGCCACTGAATGAGTGAGTGGTTGTATCGATCATTGTGAACTTGTATCAGGGATTGTATAAGAGAGTAAATATGTGTTAGTATATGTTTCAATAAGTAAGGTGTGTTTAACTGTATAGTTGAAGAAATGGAGGTGAGATTGTTTCTTTGCATGACTGACTGGGTGTGTGAGTAACTCCATGGATAAGTGGCAGTGTGTGAGTGTCTGTTTACACTGAGTGTATCTAAGGTTATATTAGAGTCTGAAGAGGTTTATCGTATTAGCACAAGAATGATGTCAAATGAGATGTCATCAGTGATGTCATTTGAGATGTCATCAGTGATGTCATCAGTGATGTCACTGACCATGTCATGAATGATGTAATATGTGACATGATCAGCAGTGGATTGCGGGTGCGCGATATATAGTTAGTGCAACTAACTATATATGGAATTTCAATGGTTTTGTGTGAGTAAAATAAGGTTTTTTAAATGCTAATTCCTAACTATATATGGTCTATAACCTATGGTTTTTTCAGTGAATTTTCAAGGTTTTGTAAATGCTAATTCCTAACTATATATGGTCTATAACCTATGGTTTTTTCAGTGAATTTCAATGGTTTTTTAATAGCAAATATCATAAGCTGTCGAATGTCAAGTACGTGGTAAGTAAAAACATTTTTGTGTTTATGCACACTGATCTGCTTTGAATGCTGCCCCCCACCCCTCATTTCTATTAGGAGTACTCTCTCTTTGCAGATAGTGAAGGGTAGTTAACGCAGCCCTTTGCCCCCTTTGTAATACGTCGTGCCTGCTTCTCTCTCCATTTGATTGATTGTTCTCTTTGGTTCATTCTCTATTTACAAACAAGCACAGAGTCGCAATACTCTGTTTAGTCTTTGCAGATAGCGAAAAATCGTGTAAAAAAACAAAAGGAATCGAGCAAAATCAGTAGGCCACTAATGGGATCTCTTTTTGACCTCGCTAAAATAGAAACATTAGGAACAACCTGTTGAAAATAGCAATGCGTATGTACATAAGCGGCGTTCATTTGTGTTCACAGTACCCCTTGTTGATTTTTTCAATCGAGCATTGAATTGTTCGAAGTTAATTCTCTTAAGGATCTTCTCTACCTGCAAACGAGGAAGAATAGGAATATTCTCTCTCCCTTTGCAGATAGTGAAGGGTAGGTAACGCAAGCCTTTAACACGTCGTACCTATTTCATTCCTCATTGATTGATTGATTGTCCGAACATTGACTGTTTGGGAATTAGTTCTTTTTGGAGGTATTCCCTGTTTGCAAATAAACGTAGGAAAATCTTTGCAAGTAGTGAAAGGGTACGTAATGCGGACCTTTCTCCCCCGTTGTAATCTGTCATGCCTATCTACTCCCCACTGATTGATGCACCTTTTTCACCCGGACCATTTACTAGAGATACGTCATCTGGCCCGACCAGAGAGCACCCCTAGTGAAAAGGACATATGCAATAATAACGAAGTGATCACTGTATCCTGTTAACAGAAACTTTACCATGAAACAACCTGGAAAGAAAAAAATAGGAAAACGAAAATCAGTAGGCCACTGATGAACATGAACTTTTATTAAACAACAAACAAAGAAACGATAACATAACGTAATGATAAAACCTATTAATGTCCTAGAAACAAGAAAACGTTAAAGTATGCCAGTGGTGAGAGACCAGAAAAACAGTCCGAGAAACCAAATCCGAGAAACCAAATCACCCCTCGCTGTCCCAACTCATGCACTCTGAAAGTTCAAAGTTTTGAGGAGTGCTTGTAACATTGTCTGAAGCCTATTTGCAATTGCTTCATCTTCACTATTCTTAAAGTAAGTGGGGGCTGTTGTGATGCGGTGCCACCCTGAACCGCTTGACGGAGGCCCCCGAGGGACGGTGTCATGTCGCGGACTCGGAGGGGGCGCTTGGCTCCGGCCCCCTCCCCAAGTCGTGTTGCCCTGGTGTGGCCTGAGATCGCCCCCGACATAGGTGGCCGGCTCCCGGGGTCAAGCGGAACTTTTTTCCTTTTGGTGACTCTTCCATTCTTCACCTTGTCCCACAATCCGTTTCACCTAAAGACACGCTGTAGTGGGGCACCCCTTTTCCGTTTCATTTGCCATTCAGCCCGCTTTTGCTACACTGTGCCTCTTCCGCTATTCAGCTGTTTACCGCCCGCTCTTTCGACTACAGCGTCTCGCTCACCATGTACTTGAGTTGCTCCCGCTCTTGCGGTGCAGCGATAGGCGGCTGCCACAGGACTCTCAAAATGGCGGCCATCTCTTCAGATTTGGGCGTGGTCCACTAAATGGGCCTGCGACACCTTGGAACTCGGACGCTTGTCTGCTAGAGCTTGGGCTCCATTCTCGAAAGCGTCCCCTCATCCTTGAAGATTCTACAAAAGTCTTGGGGGCCCCCGACTCCCGCAGGCTTCTGGTGGGGAGCGCCTAGCATGATTGCTCGTGGAATGGCCACGACGGAGCTACGAAATGGTGGTGCTCTCATGCTAACGCCAGCTTCAGTCTGAAACATCCAGAAACACTGTAGACTACCAATTCGATCAGTTCCGGTAGCGCTCCAACGTGACCCGGTAGAGAAGAACTTGCCCTCCCCTCTTTGACTGATGGTTCTTGTTGCCTGTCCCTTCTGTTGTCATTTAACAGAACTATTTAGCCTGCTGAAAGGGGTTGTGTGCCGTCCGCTGGTTGGTGGAGACATTTTGACTATATTCTGGACCTGCGTTGTCGCGTAATGCGTCATATGACGCGCCGCGTTAGAAAGTTTAATAAATTATGAAACACAATAAACAATCCTTAAAAAATAAAAAAAAATAAAAAATAATCAACAAAAGCAACAGCTAGGTAATACACATATAATTTTATCTCCGTGAAGCGGAGCGCTGTTACAGATATATATCTTGTTTCTGAACGTTAATTTCTCAAAATGCACCGAAGCACATATATTGAGACCTAGCAAAGGCACATCGGGCTACCAGTCCCTACAATTTTTCCAAGTTTCGTGCAAATCCATTCAGCTGTTCGATCCTACCGAGAGACAAGATGGCGGCCGCTACGGACTGTTTGGAATGTTTACAGACACCGGAGAGCCAATCAGCTTCGCTTCGCAAAGCTCCGTAACGCGAAAAGTACGCGAAGCGGTGCGCTGTTACAGATATATACCTTTTTTTGAACGTTAATTTCTCAAAATCCACTGGAGCACATATATTGAGATCTAGCAAAGGCACATCGGGCTACCAGTCCCTACAATTTTGCCAAGTTTCGTGCAAATCCATTCAGCTGTTCGATTATTATTATTTTTATTTTTTTTTGCCCCGCGGGGCCCTTTTAAAACCTCCACATCAAACCTAGGGGGTGAGCGACAATGTACTATGCCCCCTTATGGTCATTTGCCCCTTCGCTTTGGCCTCCTCTTGTCTCTCGATCCTACCGAGAGACAAGATGGCGGCCGCTACGGACTGTTTGGAATGTTGACAGACGCCGGAGAACCAATCAGCTTCGCTTCACAAAGCTCCGTTGCGCGAAAAGTCCGCGAACCAGAGCGCTAACCGGTCCGCTGTTACAGATATATATCTTTTTTAAACGTTAATTTCTCAAAATCCACTGGAGCACATATATTGAGACCTACAAAAGGCACATCGGGCTACCAGTCCCTACAATTTTGCCAAGTTTCGTGCAAATCCATTCAGCCGTTCGGGCTAAAAGTGAGGCCAACCGCCCTATGGAAATTAACATGGGAAAAACGCGTTTTGGGACCCCCCTTTTTTCTCGGCCCCCCCTTGACGAACCCCCCCAAAATTTTCAGGGGCTGCTCAGAAACAAAATGTGCCATTTTCCTGAAAATTTCAGCCAATTCCGTCCACAAACGCCAAAGTTATTAGACATAGAATTTTCAAAAAACCCATAGAGAAAAAATCCTAACTATATATACCTACTGGCGACCGCCAGTAGGTAATGTATATCTATGCACTGTACTACCTACCTACTGGCGACCACCATTAGGTAACGTATATATATATATATATATATATGTATATATATATATATATATATATACATTACCTAATGGTGGTCGCCAGTAGGTAGGTAGTACAGTGCATATATATATATATATATATATATATATATATATATATATATATATATATATATATATATACTTACTTGACTTGACTCCTGCAAACCTACTACAGGCAGATATTTAACGCGGAACATATGTGTATATATATATACATATATATTACCTACTGGCGATAGCCAGTAGGTATATATAGTTAGGATTTTTTTCCTATGGGATTTTTGAAAATTCTATGTCGAATAACTTTGGCGTTTGAGGACAGAATTGGCTGAAATTTTCAGGAAAATGGAACATTTTGTTTCTGAGCAGCCCCTGAAAATTTGGGGGGGTTTCGTCAAGGGTGGGCCGAGAAAAAAGGGGGGTCCCAAAACGTGTTTTTCCCATGCAATTTTCCATAGGGCTGTTGGCCTCACTTTTAGCCTGAACGGCTGAATGGATTTACACCAAACTTGGCAAAATTGTAGGGACTGGTAGCCCGATGTGCCTTTGCTATGTCTCAAGATATAGGCTCCAATGGTTTTTACGAAAATTAACTTTGAAAAATATATATTGGGCTACATTGGGCTATATATATGTTGGAGCCCAAATGAAGCCCAATGTAGCCCAATGTAGCCCAATGTAGCCCAATGTAGCCCAAAGATGGCCACCAGAGACAAAAAAAACAAATGTAGCCCAAATATCAGCCAGATGTAGCCCAACTATAGCCCAATGACAGAATGTCCCTGAGTGTTCTAAAGAACAACTAGAGTGCTAACAGTCCTACTTATTACAAAGGTATGGCACACCTGAAGCCATCTTGATTGGAATAAAGTGGTAACTCTTAAAACATTTAATTTAAAAAGGAACAAAATGAGGGGGTTCATTTTGCCATAGAAAGTATGATTAGCGAATATATGACGAAATCCCGCATACCATCAGTCCGCAAAAAAAATCCCGCATGTACTATTAAGCCGCAAATTAAAATAACGAAAACTTTTAGAACGAATATGCCTTTAGCATACACTAAACAACTAAACTACCCTAAACCCTAAAACACTACCCCCAGCATGACCCTACACTACACAAACAGTACAACACTACCCTAAACCCTAAAACACTACCCCCAGCATGACCCTACACTACACAAACACTACAACACTACCCTAAACCCTAAAACACTACCCCCAGCATGACCCTACACTACGCAAACACTACAACACTACCCAAAACCCTAAAACACTACACCCCAGCATGACCCTACACTACGCAAACACTACAACACTACCCTAAACCCTAAAACACTACCCCCAGCATGACCCTACACGACACAAACACTACAACACAACCCTAAACCCTAAAACACTACCCCCAGCATGACCCTACACTACGCAAACACTACAGCACAACCCTAAACCCTAAAACACTACCCCCAGCATGACCCTACACTACGCAAACACTACAACACTACCCTAAACCCTAAAACACTACCCCCAGCATGACCCTACACTACGCAAACACTACAACACTACCCAAAACCCTAAAACACTACACCCCAGCATGACCCTACACTACGCAAACACTACAACACTACCCTAAACCCTAAAACACTACCCCCAGCATGACCCTACACTATGCAAACACTACAACACTACCCAAAACCCTAAAACACTACACCCCAGAATGACCCTACACTACGCAAACACTACAACACTACCGTAAACCCTAAAACACTACCCCCAGCATGACCCTACACTACGCAAACACTACAACACTACCCTAAACCCTAAAACACTACCCCCAGCATGACCCTACACTACACAAACACTACAACACTACCCTAAACCCTAAAACACTACCCCCAGCATGACCCTACACTACGCAAACACTACAACACTACCTTAAACCCTAAAACACTACCCCCAGCATGACCCTACACTACGCAAACACTACAACACTACCCTAAACCCTAAAACACTACCCCCAGCATGACCCTACACTATGCAAACACTACAACACTACCCAAAACCCTAAAACACTACCCCCAGCATGACCCTACACTACGCAAACACTACAACACTACCCAAAACCCTAAAACATTACCCCCCAGCATGACCCTACACTACGCAAACACTACAACACTACCCAAAACCCTAAAACACTACCCCCAGCATGACCCTACACTACGCAAACACTACAACACTACCCAAACCCTAAAACACTACCCCCAGCATGACCCTACACTACGCAAACACTACAACACTACCCAAAACCCTAAAACACTACACCCCAGCATGACCCTACACTACGCAAACACTACAACACTACCCAAAACCCTAAAACACTACACCCCAGCATGACCCTACACTATGCAAACACTACAACACTACCCAAAACCCTAAAACACTACCCCCAGCATGACCCTACACTACGCAAACACTACAACACTACCCAAAACCCTAAAACACTACCCCCAGCATGACCCTACACTACGCAAACACTACAACACTACCCTAAACCCTAAAATACTACACCCCAGCATGACCCTACACTACGCAAACACTACAACACTACCCAAAACCCTAAAACACTACCCCCAGCATGACCCTACACTACGCAAACACTACAACACTATCCTAAACCCTAAAACACTACGCCCAGCATGACCCTACACTATGCAAACACTACAACACTACCCTAAACCCTAAAACACTAGCCCCAGCATGACCCTACACTACGCAAACACTACAACACAACCCTAAACCCTAAAATACTACCCCCAGCATGACCCCACACTACGCAAACACTACAACACTACCCTAAACCCTAAAACACTACCCCCAGCATGACCCTACACTACGCAAACACTACAACACAACCCTAAACCCTAAAACACTACCCCCAGCATGACCCTACACTAAACAACCACCACAACTCTACACTACACTAACACAACACAACACTACACAACACTACACAATCACTAACCCACGAAAAAATTAACACAAACCCACTTACCTCTCTCGTCATCGTGGTTTTCACAACGCAAATGCATTTACCATACATGCCTTTAAAACGTAATTCTTTGTAAAGGCATGCGCGATAAATGCACATGCGTTTTGAAAAAATGCGGGATAATGGTATGCGAGGTCAATGACCTTGCGGGATAATGGTATGCGGACTGAAAGTCTGCGGGATAAAAAATGCGGGAAAATGGCTGCAAACCATGATTAGCAGCAGACTTCCCTGGTGAGCACTAGCTTTACTACAGTGATCTAATGAGCAACTAGAGTGCTAATATTCAGAATTTATGGCAAATGTGTGACACATCTGAATGCCTTCTTGATAGAACCAAAGTAAACAAGCATTGAAAATGCAATAGATCCCGCCCTCGTTTAAGTTAAAGCCATTCTGTTTGTAATGAGGTGGCTTTTTAGCTTTGCTTTTATTAGTGTTTTTAAAACTTTCATGTAAATAACATGCATATGTATGCATATATGTATATGTATGCATGCATTTATATTTATATAGATATGCAGATTATATATGTTTATATATGTATATTACCTACTGGAGATAGCCAGTGGGTATATATAGTTAGGATTTTTTCTCTATGGGATTTCTGAAAATTCTATGTCTAATAACTTTGGCGTTTGTGGACGGAATTGGCTGAAATTTTCAGGAAAATGGCACATTTTGTTTCTGAGCAGCCCCTGAAAATTTGGGGGGTTTCATCAGCAGTGGATTGCGGGTGCGCGATATATAGTTAGTGCAACTAACTATATATGGAATTTCATTGGTTTTATGTCAATAAAATGTCCAGCTAACTATATATGGTCTCTAACCTATGGTTTTTTTCAGTGAATATATATATATATACATTACCTAATGGTGGTCGCCAGTAGGTAGGTAGTACAGTGCATATATATATTACCTACTGGCGGTCGCCAGTAGGTATATATAGTTAGGATTTTTTCTCTATGGGATTTTTGAAAATTCTATGTCTAATAACTTTGGCGTTTGTGGACGGAATTGGCTGAAATTTTCTGGAAAATGGAACATTTTGTTTCTGAGCAGCCCCTGAAAATCTGGGGGGGGGGGTTCGTCAAGGGGGGGCCGAGAAAAAAGGGGGTCCCAAAACGCGTTTTTCCCATGTTAATTTCCATAGGGCGGCTGGCCTCACTTTTAGCCCGAACGGCTGAATGGATTTGCACGAAACTTGGCAAAATTGTAGGGACTGGTAGCCCAATGTGCCTTTGCTAGGTCTCAATATATGTGCTCCAGTGGATTTTGAGAAATTAACGTTCAAAAAAAGATATATATCTGTGACAGCGTCCCGGGTAGCGCTCCGTTTCGCGTACTTTTCGCGTTACGGAGCTTTGCGAAGCGAAGCTGATTGGCTCTCCGGTGTCTGTAAACATTCCAAACAGTCCGTAGCGGCCGCCATCTTGTCTCTCGGTAGGATCGAGAGACAAGAGGAGGCCAAAGCGAAGGGGCAAATGACCATATGGGGGCATAGTAGATCCTCCCTGACCCCCTAGGTTTGATGTGGAGGCTTTAAAAGGGCCCCGCGGGGCAAAAAAAAATCATTTTTTTCGTGGGGTGCGCCCGGTTCGCGAACCGGGAAGCGGTCTGGGGAGCGTACTACAAGGAAACAAGAATGATTGACTTTTAACTTATTGTATGTTTATAGACTTTTTTTGATTTTTTTTTTTTTCTGCCGAGTGACGTCTCGGCCTATCTCCACGGGATGCAGTCCCTACCATCTCGGCGTTTAAGCCCAGGGGGACCGGTAGTGTGGGAGAGAACAAGAATGATTGACTTTTAACTTATTGTATGTTTATAGACTTTTTTTTTTTTTTTTTTTTGTTCTGCCGAGTGACGTCTCGGCCTATCTCCACGGAATGCAGTCCCTACTATCTCGGCGTTTAAGCCCAGGGGGACCGGTAGTGTGGGAGAGATAACGTCTGTTAACGTTCGATTAGAAGGAAATCAGGAAGTGTTGAAAAACATTGTCTGCGCCATCTTGCCTTTTTTCAAATGCCACACTTTTGTCGTGCACGGCAGCCATTTTAGATGCCTTGACCAGACCCACTCTCTCCACGTTGTGGATCCTTAGCATGGCTCCCCACCCTCGCAAGCATCTCCCCCAGGCACTGGTCACCCCCGCTCTCTGTCTTATGCATGGGCAATAAACCTCCCCCCATCTGCGCTGCTCTTCCTTGAGAATCACACCCTGTGCCCGCCCGACACCTCCCTTTCGCCCTATTCACTACCGCACCCTCTGACACTCCTCTTCCTCTGTGTCCGATTGTCCAGGCCGGCCCCAGGCTATCACCTAGCCCTGCAGATGTAGTTTATGGCCCCAGCTGTAAAGAATCACCTCTCTTCAAAGGAGTTACAGTAGATCAAGGCCCCCACCCGATGAGATCTGTCACACCACACGCGTTCCTACTATCTGAAAACCATCCTGTATTGTGATTGGGGAGGGGACCGAGCCTGAAGCGGAAGATTCCAGGGATGTCTCTTTGTACATCAAAGTTTTTACAATTATGTGTCACATTAAAAATATATAGCACTCCAACAAAGTAGTAGGATTATAAAACTTTAATAACTTATAAATATATACAACGCAACAAAAACAGTAAATACATTTAAACATTTTTTTGAAAAAGAAGCAACAATGGTCAGTAGCTGTGTTTTGTGCGAATAGTCCCAAGGCAGCACAACGTGCTGAGTTCTGGACGGCACCCAGGTGATGTTACCTGGGTGCCGCACTGGTTTTGGGTATCCTACAATGCAGCTCCGAAAAACGGCGTGGGGCGTCCCGGGGGGTGGCCTCGTCAGTAGCGGTCTGTTGTGCGAATAGTCCCAAGGCAGCAGAACGCGCTGAGATGTGGATGGCACCCAGGTGATGTCCAGTAAGTTGCCGCACTGGTTTTGGTATCCTACAATGCTGCTCCGAATAACGGCGTGGGGCGCCCCGGGGGGGGGGTGAGGCGGCGTGAACTGGCCTCCCCAGGTGGAGGCTCGTCTGCTGTAGTGGGGCGCCCCTTTACAGTTTCAGTTGCCATTCCGCCCGCTTTTGGTACACTGTGCCAAAATCCGCCATTCAGCTGAGTTGCGCCCACTCTTGCGGTGCAGCGATAGGCGGCTGCCACAGGACTCTCAAAATGGCGGCAGGCTCTTTCCTTTTTGGGCCTGGTCCACTGAAATGGCCCTGGGACACCTTGGAACTCGGACGCTTGTCTGCTAGGGCTTGGGCTCCATTCTCGAAAGCGTCCCCTCAGCCTTGAAGATTCTACAAAAGTCTTGGGGGCCCCCGACTCCCGCAGGCTTCTGGTGGGGAGCGGCTGCCATGATTGCTCGTGGAATGGCCACGACGGAGCTACGAGATGGTGGTGCTCTCATGCTGACGCCAGCTTCAGTCTGAAACATCCAGAAACAAGGTGGGGCTTTCATCGTTTGGGAAAAAAAAATGTTTTAATCCAATGAAAAGTGTTATTTTTAGGTCATGTGATGAAGCCTTCCATCATTAGGAAACCAAAAGTAAAATGAACCAATGAAAAGTTTTATAAACAAGTCACATGACCTGTTATGCGGCGAATAGGCCGAAGGCAGCACAACGCGCCAAGATCCGGATGGCACCAAGGTGGTGTCCAGCAAGTTGCCGCACTGGTGTGGCCATCCTACAATGCTGCGCCGAAAGTCGGCGTGGGGTGCCCCGTTGGCCTGTGAGGTGGCGTCAGTAGCGGACCAATGTGCGAATAGGCCGAAGGCAGCACAACGCGCCAAGATCCGGATGGCACCGAGGTGGTGTCCAGCAAGTTGCCGCACTGGTGTGGCCATCCTACAATGCTGCGCCGAAAGTCGGCGTGGGGTGCCCCGTTGGCCTGTGAGGTGGCGTCAGTAGCGGACCGATGTGCGAATAGGCCGAAGGCAGCACAACGCGCCGAGATCCGGATGGCACCGAGGTGGTGTCCAGCAAGTTGCCGCACTGGTGTGGCCATCCTCCAATGCTGCGCCGAAAGTCGGCGTGGGGTGCCCCTTTGGCCTGTGAGGTGGCATCAGTAGCGGACCGATGTGCGAATAGGCCGAAGGCAGCACAACGCGCCAAGATCCGGATGGCATCGAGGTGGTGTCCAGCAAGTTGCCGCACTGGTGTGGCCATCCTACAATGCTGCGCCGAAAGTCGGCGTGGGGTGCCCCGTTGGCCTGTGAGGTGGCGTCAGTAGCGGACCGATGTGCGAATAGGCCGAAGGCAGCACAACGCGCCAAGATCCGGATGGCACCGAGGTGGTGTCCAGCAAGTTGCCGCACTGGTGTGGCCATCCTACAATGCTGCGCCGAAAGTCGGCGTGGGGCGCCCCGTTGGCCTGTGAGGTGGCGTCAGTAGCGGACCGATGTGCGAATAGGCCGAAGGCAGCACAACGCGCCGAGATCCGGATGGCACCGAGGTGGTGTCCAGCAAGTTGCCGCACTGGTGTGGCCATCCTACAATGCTGCGCCGAAAGTCGGCGTGGGGTGCCCAGTTGGCCTGTGAGGTGGCGTCAGTAGCGGACCGATGTGCGAATAGGCCGAAGGCAGCACAACGCGCCAAGATCCGGATGGCACCGAGGTGGTGTCCAGCAAGTTGCCGCACTGGTGTGGCCATCCTACAATGCTGCGCCGAAAGTCGGCGTGGGGCGCCCCGTTGGCCTGTGAGTTCGCGTCAGTCAGTGGGGGCTGTTTGAGGATCTGACTGCATTGGAAAGCAATGTGATGCTGTGCGTCGCCCCCAAGATGGAGGTTCCTCGGCTGCAGTGGGGCGCCCCTTGGTGTTTCACTCGCTATGCAGCTGAGTTGCGTGAGCACTTGCGGCGAATAGGCCGAAGGCAGCACAACGCGCAGAGATCTGGATGGCACCGAGGTGGTGTCCAGCAAGTTGCCACACTGGTGTGGCCATCCTACAATGCTGCGCCGAAAGTCGGCATGGGGTGCCCCGTTGGCCTGTGAGGTGGCGTCAGTAGCGGACCGATGTGTGAATAGGCCGGAACCAGCACAAGGCGCCAAGATCCGGATGGCACCGAGGTGGTGTCATAGTTGAGAGTTCTGAGCAGCGCTTGTAACACTGTCTGAAGCTTATTTGCACCTGCTGCAGCTTCACTTTTGCCCTGGTGTGGCCTAAGATCGCCCATGACATAGGCGGCCGCCTCCCGGGGTCCGGCGGAACTTTTTTCCTTTTCCTTTGTGCATCTTGTCCCACAATCCGTTTGACCTGAAGACACGACCAGGTCCCTGAATGTGTGCAGGGGGACGCTATTGATTGAATCAAAATGGCGGCTTCACACAAAGCTGACTCAAGCGTTGCTGCTGATGCTATACAGACAAAAACTGGTTTTCAGTTTGTACATTCTTCAGGATTTTTCCATCCAAGGCTGGTTGAGAGTTTGTAGAACAATGGCTTCAGATTTTCAACATACTACTCTTCAACATTCTTCCTAAATGTAACAATGTGAGACTCACTAGGAGAACGGTGTAGTGAGGGCCACAAACGGCTGTTTATCTTTCCTTTCAAAATGCTGCCAACAATATTTTCGGAATGGAAGACACCACAAGGCGCTGAGATTCGGTTGGCACCGAGGTGGTGTCTAGCAAGTTGCCGCACTGGTGTGGCCATCCTACAATGCTGCGCCGAAAGTCGGCGTGGGGTGCCCGAAGGGGGGGGGGTGGAGGCGGCGCAAACGAAGCTCTCCCGCCTCTCCAGGTTGAGGCACTTCATCTGCAGTGGAGCGCCGTCTAGCTGAGTTTCACCCGCTCTTGCTGCTACAGCGACAGGCGGCTGCAACAGGACTCTCAAAATGGCGGCCTGTTCTTTGGATTTGGGCCTGGTCCACTAAAATGGCCCTGGGACACCTTAGAACTCGGACGCTCGAATTTGTTTTCCTTTCCTCTACATGCAGAAAATGTAAATGCCCGGTACGTTACCTGCCTCATCTGCCACGATGTACTCTCCAGAGGGACCGAAAAAAAATATAGTTATGGTAATTATACCATGCATCGTCATATGGAGAGGTGGCACCGATTAATTATAGTGCTGCACAAAAGAGAGATTTGGAGGACAACCCCCGACCTGCCAGTACATTCACCAAAGAAGTGGCACTGACAGCATCAGAGGCAAGGGAAACGGTCCCAAATATTCAGAAGAACTTTGGAAAGATTAAAATGACATGTTTAGATTTTGGCAAATTAATTTCATGTGGACAGATGAGTGTTACTCTAATAAATACAGCATATGAACATCATCATAGTCGATGGTTGGTGGAGACATTTTGACTATATCCTGGACCTGCCCGTCCTCGCCCAAAATGGCGCCGGAATAAATGGGACTCGTAACTCCTTGTTGTGTACTGGTTGCACAACCTTGATATCACGAGATACGTATGCAGTTTTGAAGCACATGGCGGGGGGGACGAGAATTGATTGAATATTTCGACATCCCTATTGATATTAAGTTCTGATTTGTTATTGATTACTGTACTATTGAAACTTCGAATTAACGTCACCCATGGTACTTGCCCGCAAATGTATATCTAGATAATTTTATTGTAACTGGCCATGTCGTATTTTAATTATAAAATGTACGTCCACCGATTCCGCAACTGTTAGACACCTTAGTTCTTGCAACCTAATGGCCCGCCCGTTACGTTCCTCTACAGTGTAAATGTCTCCTCATCATATACGATTACAGTTTGCTCCGTGGCCGGCCCACGTGGTTATAGGCCCGTATTTGTATACTGACATTTTCACAATAAAGGTTTTTAAAAGAAAACATGATAGTAGTATTTACATTGGTAAAGTTTTTAATAATAGTCACTGTTTTCGAATTAGTAAAAGGCAAGTGAAATAAAGCAGTCCAATTACATGAAGGGTAAAAGGTATAATACGCAGGAACGCAGTAAAGATAAATGGTCAAGGGCTGTTGTGTTTTCTACTCCTGCAACATAAAGTGATCGATAAGAATATGATATTAAGGCGTATCGGCGACTAAGACAGCAGGTCGAGCCTCTTTTGCTCAACAGCTCCGTCATGGGACGAAGAAACGCCCTTTTTCTCGAAAAAGGAATATATTTTACTTGCAGGACAGTTGTAAATTTTCCGGGAAAGTACATTAGCCTGGAACATTATAACATATATGTTTAAGAAAAAATAATGTTCGAAAGCAATAAAAAGCGTAATTTTTAGGTCATATGACCAAGCCTTTCATCATTAGAATAAGAAAAGTAAAATTAACCAATGAAAAGTTTTATTAACAAGTCACATGACCTGTTATGCTTACGTTACGCGCTGCGCGCCGCGCCCCGGATCGCTTCCGGGAAGCTGCGCTTCGCGCACCGGAGCACTTCCGGATGCGCTAACGCGGCGCGTCATATGACACATTACGCGACAACGCAGGTCCAGAATATAGTCAAAATGTCTCCTCCAACCAGCGGTCGGAACACAACCCCTTTCAGCAGGCTAAATAGTTCTGTTAAATGACAACAGAAGGGACAGGCAACAAGAACCATCAGTCAAAGAGGGGAGGGCAAGTTCTTCTCTACCGGGTCACATTGGGGCGCTACCGGAACTGATCGAATTGGTATTCTACAGTGTTTCTGGATGTTTCAGACTGAAGCTGGCGTCAGCATGAGAGCACCACCATCTCGTAGCTCCGTCGTGGCCATTCCACGAGCAATCATGGCAGCCGCTCCCCACCAGAAGCCTGCGGGAGTCGGGGGCCCCCAAGACTTTTGTAGAATCTTCAAGGCTGAGGGGACGCTTTCGAGAATGGGGCCCAAGACCTAGCAGACAAGCGTCCGAGTTCCAAGGTGTCCCAGGGCCATTTCAGTGGATCAGGCCCAAAAAGGAAAGAGCCTGCCGCCATTTTGAGAGTCCTGTGGAAGCCGCCTATCGCTGCACCGCAAGAGTGGGCGCAACTCAGCTGAATGGCGGATTTTGGCACAGTGTACCAAAAGCGGGCGGAATGGCAACTGAAACGGTAAAGGGGCGCCCCACTACAGCAGACGAGCCTCCACCTGGGGAGGACCGTTCACGCCATATCACCCCCCCCACCCCCCCGGGCGCCCCATGCCGTTATTTGGAGCAGCATTGTAGGATACCAAAACCAGTGCGGCAACTTAATGGACATCACCTGGGTGCCATCCACATCTCAGCGCGTTCTGCTGCCTTGGGACTATTCGCACAACAGACCGCTACTGACGAGGCCACCCCCCGGGACGCCCCACGCCGTTTTTCGGAGCTGCATTGTAGGATACCCAAAACCAGTGCGGCACCCAGGTAAAATCACCTGGGTGCCGTCCAGAACTCAGCACGTTGTGCTGCCTTGGGACTATTCGCACAAAACACAGCTACTGACCATTGTTGCTTATTTTTTCAACAAAATGTTTAAATGTATTTACTGTTTTTGTTGCGTTGTATATATTTATAAGTTATTAAAGTTTTATAATCCTACTACTTTGTTGGAGTGCTATATATTTTTAATGTGACACATAATTGTAAAAACTTTGATGTACAAAGAGGCATCCCTGGAATCTTCCGCTTCAGGCTCGGTCCCCTCCCCAATCACAATACAGGATGGTTTTCAGATAGTAGGAACGCGTGTGGTGTGACGGATCTCATCGGGTGGGGGCCTTGATCTACTGTAACTCCTTTGAAGAGGGGTGATTCTTTACAGCTGGGGCCATAAACTACATCTGCAGGGCTAGGTGATAGCCTGGGACCGGCCTGGACAATCGGACACATAGGAAGAGGAGTGTCAGAGGGTGCGGTAGTGAATAGGCCCCCTCCGAGTCCGCGCCATCACACCGTCCCTCGGGGGCCTCCGTCAAGCGGTTCAGGGAGGCACCGCATCACATTGTTTTCAAATGCAGTCACGTCCTCAAACAGCCCCCACTTACATTGAGAATAGTGAAGCTGTAGCAGGTGCAAATAAGCTTCAGACAGTCTAACAAGCACTCCTCAAAACTTTGAACTATCAGAGTGCATGAGTTTCATGCTCGATCGATTGAGCTAGCCGGATCGGGCAACATAAAGTATAAAATAGTTATGTAAATAGTTATTTAATAAAACGTTTTACCCTGTTACTTTGCTGTTGTGTTGTATATATTTATAATATTTGCATAGGGTTTGTCGTTATTTTGGGCAGGGTGGGTGGCGGAGCCGAGCTGTCTTGCAGCCATCATGGTGTGGAGTTCAGTTCATCTCACTAGTTTCGTATTTCTCATGAGGGGTTGTTCCTAATGTTTCTATTTTAGCGAGGTCAAAAAGAGATCCCATTAGTGGCCTACTGATTTTGCTCGATTCCTTTTGTTTTTTTACACGATTTTTCACTATCTGCAAAGACTAAACAGAGTATTGCGACTCTGTGCTTGTTTGTAAATAGAGAATGAACCAAAGAGAACCAATTCTAAAACAGTAAATGCTTGGATAACAATCAATCAAATGGAGAGAGAAGCTGGCACGACGGATTACAACGGGGGCAAAGGCCTGCGTTAACTACCCTTCACTATCTGCAAAGAGAGAGTACTCCTAATAGAAATGAGGGGGGGGCAGCATTCAAAGCAGATCAGTGTGCATAAACACGAAAATGTTTTTACTTACCACGTACTTGACATTCGACAGCTTATGATATTTGCTATTAAAAACCATTGAAATTCACTGAAAAAACCATAGGTTAGAGACCATATATAGTTAGGAATTAGCATTTAAAAAACCTTGAAAATTCACTGAAAAAACCATAGGTTATAGACCATATATAGTTAGGAATTAGCATTTAAAAACCTTAGTTTACTCACACAAAACCATTGAAATTCCATATATAGTTAGTTGCACTAACTATATATCGCGCACCCGCAATCCACTGCTGATGATGTCACATATTACATCATTCATGACATGGTCAGTGACATCACTGATGACATCACTGATGACATCTCATTTGACATCATTCTTGTGCTAATACGATAAACCTCTTCAGACTCTAATATAACCTTAGATACACTCAGTGTATACAGACACTCACACACTGTCACTCATCCATGGAATTACTCACACACCTAGTCAGTCATGCAAAGAAACAATCTCACCTCCATTTCCTCAACTATACAGTTATACACACCTTACTTATTCAAACATATACTAACGCATATTTACTCTCTTATACAATCCCTGATACAAGTTCACAATGATCCATACAGCCACTCACACATTCAGTGGCTCTCATGCACAGTTATTTATATATGCCAACTCTCACATGTATTGTGTTTTACATATGTACTTACTATGACATGTAGCATTGAGATATCCATTCACTCATCAATACACTCATGCACACAGTCAACTGCCCATGTAGCTGTTTCCACATGCACTCTTGAACTCATACACCTAGTGAATCAACTGCTCACACATCTATGCACAGAGTCACACACCTCCCAGACACCCCCACACAAACTCAATCTCCCATACAAATACTTGGGCAACCAATCAATAACACATATAGCCTCTCGTATAGCTAATGAACAACACATGCAGCAGTTTACATCACAACAGACATACTGATGCACACATTCAGACAGTTTAGTCACTAACCCATGCATTTAGTACGACACATTTATTCACTCACTCATACAGTCAGTCACGCACCTACTAAATCCTTCATCCAGACACTTATACATCCACTTATTCTTCAATATATCAAACATATTTAAACTTTACAGAAACACACAGTCACTGGATGATGTCTTCAGTGATGTCATTTGAGATGTCATTTGAGATGTCATCAGTGATGTCATCAGTGATGTCATTTGAGATGTCATCAGTGATGTCATCAGTGATGTCACTGACCATGTCATGAATGATGTAATATGTGACATCATCAGCAGTGGATTGCGGGTGCGCGATATATAGTTAGTGCAACTAACTATATATGGAATATATATATTACCTACTGGCGGTCGCCAGTAGGTATATATAGTTAGGATTTTTTCTCTATGGGATTTTTGAAAATTCTATGTCTAATAACTTTGGCGTTTGTGGACGGAATTGGCTGAAATTTTCAGGAAAATGGAACATTTTGTTTCTGAGCAGCCACTGAAAATGTGGGGGGGGTTCGTCAAGGGGGGGCTGAGAAAAAAGGGGGGTCCCAAAACGTGTTTTTCCCATGTTAATTTCCATAGGGCGGTTGGCCTCACTTTTAGCCCGAACGGCTGAATGGATTTGCACGAAACTTGGCAAAATTGTAGGGACTGTTAGCCCGATGTGCCTTTGCTAGGTCTCAAGATATGTGCTCCAGTGGATTTTGAGAAATTAACGTTCAAAAAAAGATATATATCTGTAAGCGCGCTCCGGGCAGCGCCCCGGTTCGCGTACCTGACGCGTAACGGAACTTCGCGAAGCGAAGCTGATTGGCTCTCCGGTGTCTGTCAACATTCTAAACAGTCCGGAGCGGCCGCCATCTTGTCTCTTGGTAGGATCGAGAGACAAGATGTGGTGAAAAACGAAGGGGAGAATGAAGGAAAGGGGGCAAGGTAGACCCCTCCTGACCCCCTAGGATTGATGAGGGGGATATTAAAGTGCCCCGCGGGGGGAAAAAATAAAAAAATAAAGATTTTCGCAGTAGAGGCGCGTCCCGGTACGCGAACCAGGCAGCTCACCGGGCAGCTAACCGGGCAGCTAACCGGCAGCGTAGCTGTCAACATTGTAAACAGTCCGGAGCGGCCGCCATCTTGTTTCTCGGTAGGTTCGAGAGACAAGATGTGGTGAAAAACGAAGGGGGAAATGAAGGAAAGGGGGCAAGGTAAACCCCTCCTGACCCCCTAGGATTGATGAGGGGGATATTAAAGTCCCCCGCGGGGCAAAAAAAAAAAAAAAATGCGATTTTTCGCGGTAGAGGCGCTGCCCGGGTAGCGTCCCGGTAAGCGTAACAAGAGAAACAGTAAAAAAAAAAATAATGGAATAGATTATCAAGAAAACTTTGAAAAATTGTAGGGACTGTTTGTTTGATGTGCCTTTGCAAGGCCTCAAGATATGTGCACGTGTGGATTTTGGCTAATTAAGGTTAAAAAAGATATATATATCTGTAAGCGTGCTCCGGCGCGCTTACTTTACGGGTTTTGTTTGCGCTGCAGAGCCGATACGTCACGGTTATGCGACGTGTAATGAGGCGTCTCACGTGGCTACGTGATACGTCACGTAATAAAGAATATATTTTACAGATATAGATATTAGCCTTTAAAAAACCAATGAAATTCACTGAAAAAACCATAGGTTATAGACCATATATAGTTAGGAATTAGCATTTACAAAACCTTGAAAATCCACTGAAAAAACCATAGGTTATAGACCATATATAGTTAGGAATTAGCATTTAAAAAACCTTTTTTTACTCACACAAAACCATTGAAATTCCATATATAGTTAGTTAGTTGCACTAACTATATATCGCGCACCCGCAATCCACTGCTGATCATGTCACATATTACATCATTCATGACATGGTCAGTGACATCACTGATGACATCACTGATGACATCTCAAATGACATCACTGATGACATCACTGATGACATCTCATTTGACATCAATGACCACATTACTGATGATATCATTCATGTGACAATACAATGCATCTCCTCACATTTTAATATAACCTCTGTTACACCCAGTGTTAAATACAGAGTATAATTTTTGAAACCATTGACACACCAATACTAGTTACTACATACGCACTCACTGATTCCTACGTCTACACACACATTCACTCATTCACCCATACAATCATTCATACATACCATCACTCATCTTTACAACACTATCATATGCACTCATACACCTATACAGACACTCACACTCTGCCACTCATCCATGGAGTTACTCACACACCTAGTCAGTCCTGTAAAGAATCAATCACACTTCCATTTTCTTGTCTATACAGTTAAACATAGAGCACCTTACATTTTCAAACATATACTAACACATACTTACTCTCTTATACAATCATTGATACAAGTACACATTGATCTGCACAGAGTCACACACCTCCCAGCCAGCCACACACACACTCAGTCTCCCATACAAATACTTGGGCAATCAATCAATAACCCATATAGTTAATCATATAGCTACTGATCAACACATGCAGCAGTTTACAGAACAACAGACATAATGATGCACAAATTAAGACAGTTTAGTCACTAACCCATGCACTCAGTGAGACACATTTAATCACTCACTCATACATTCAGTCATGCACCTACTAAATCCTTCGTCCAGACACGTATACTTCCACTGTCATTTGAGATGTCATCAGTGATGTCATCAGTGATGTCACTGACCATGTCATGAATGATGTAATATGTGACATGATCAGCAGTGGATTGCGGGTGCGCGATATATAGTTAGTGCAACTAACTAACTATATATGGAATTTCAATGGTTTTGTGTGAGTAAAATAAGGTTTTTTAAATGCTAATTCCTAACTATATATGGTCTATAACCTATGGTTTTTTCAGTGGATTTTCAAGGTTTTGTAAATGCTAATTCCTAACTATATATGGTCTATAACCTATGGTTTTTTTCAGTGAATATATATATACTTACTTGACTTGACTCCTTCAAACCTACTACAGGCAGATATTTAACGCGGAACATAACGGGAGGTACCCACAAAGGGTTTTAATTTATATGTATATATATATATATATATATATATACATTACCTAATGGTGGTCGCCAGTAGGTATATATATATACATTACCTAATGGTGGTCGCCAGTAGGTAGGTAGTTATAGTTAGGACCACATTTTTCACAGGAAAAGCGTTTCGTGTTTTGCCAATAACTTCGGTGCCCCTTGAGGAATCTCCACTAAATATTCACAAAACGTCCCCTTTTTGGTTCAGCTGCTGCTTTGAAAGTTCGGGGCTGATCTGTCAAACGGGGCTGAGAAAAAAGGGGTGCCCAAAATACATATTCCCCATGTTAAGTCTATGGGGATTTAATTTTTTTTTTAACATGACTACAAGCTGAACAGCTGAACAGAATTACACCAAATTTGGCAGAAATCTAGATGTTGGTCCAGAAAGCGTGCTTTTTGTGATTTGGTGTAAATCCGTTCAGTAGTTTTTGCGATATTTATGTTTAAAGAATATAGATATTTGGGACATGATTCCTAGCAATGGACTTGTGGATCCTACTAAAATTTGATTAGCTGTCAACACTTCAACCAGGAAGTGTTGCTAGGATAGAGGATGCAGTCCCCTTGCTTCCTTAGGGCCTCAGCACTAAAGTGAACTTCTTCCCGAAGCAGCAGTGCTCCAGGAGGTGTGTTTGAAGAGTGGCAGAAAAAGGGGGCATGAGGTCTGACAACCTCTCAGTAATCCAGCTGTGTATGTCTTACTGGAAGTAACAGGAGGGGTAGTTGGCCCCCAAGGGCCCTCAGGAGCCAAGGGTACTTCATCCTCCAACTAGTAGTGCACCAGGAAGCATGTTTACAGAGTGGCAGAGAAACAGGCATGCCCTCCTATCAGGTCTCAGCAATCCTACTGTGTGGAATTTACTGGCGGTAATAGGATATCCTTGGGGTCCAACTACCCCGCCTGTTATCTCCAACAAGTCCCACACAGCGAGATTGCTAAGATGTCTTTGGAGGCCATTCTCCCTTTCTCCACAACTTTGCAAACGTGGCTGTTGGTGCATTACTGGTTGAGGGATGAAGTCCACTTTACTCTTAAGGGACCTTGGGGGCCAAGAAGCCCACCTGATACCTCCTGTAAGTCCTACACAACAGGACTCCTGAGAGCTGGTCAGAAGCCAAACCCCCTTTCTCCACCACTCTGCAAACACGACTACTAGTTAAAAAACCATAGAAATTCACAGACTGAACCAAAGGTTACAGGGGCGTTATAGTTAGGAATTAGCATTTAAAAAAACACAGAAATTCACTGAAAAAAACAAAGGTTATAGAGATTTTATAGTTCTGTTCTGGCTTCACTCGGAAAAAACAGAGAAATTCAGCAATTATAGTTACCTGAGCTAACTATAACTCGCGTCCCCACAATGCACTGCTTATGACCTTACATGTTACATCACTCATGACATGGCCAGTGACATCTCAGATGACAACAATGATGACCTTTCAAATGAGCTGCATTCCTTTTGCTTCTTTTGTTTCAGGAGATGGCAAGAAGGTCACATGTTGGGCATTCAAGAGGAAGTCATGTACGCAACATCTTGGCATCTAGGCATTACCAAGTTCAAACATTTATGCTCCGTCTGTGGCCTAACATCTAACCCAGAGTCAAAATGCATGAAAAATGCCAAAGAGAAAAATAAAAAGCCCAAAACAATGGTCCACCAAGGGTGAACATTTCCTATTTCCTAAAGATTGCATTTTTTGTACTGGCCTAATCAATACCATAAATACAGAGTGATGAAAGGGTTATATAATGGGTCATATAAGGGTTTTAGCATCCCAGCTATCAGTGTAGACGATGACTGCATTAAAAAACTTAATTGTCAGTATATGCTAAACCAGCAATAATAAAAACAAATGTTGAGAAAGAGTTGGCTAAAAACCATATGGTGGCCCGCTTCAGAGACTCCTCATTGAATGAAAGAATATAAAATGAATGAATATAACATTTATAAAGTGCTAAAACGTAGCCCAAGGGCGTCAAGGTATTACTTTGTGTCTTTACTTTTGGGTGTGGTTCTAAAAAAGGAGAAAAGACATTTTCATTCTAATTCATAAACTATCATCCACAAATGGTCCACAAAGGGTGTATCTGCCAATGATGCAATTGATCCAATATTCTCCTCAGTTAGTAATTAAACTCTGAGAAGAGTACTGTTGGCAAAAGCTGACTTTGAATCAATCTACAGTCTGCTCCTAGTTCACCCAGATCATCACCGGTAGTAGGGTTTCCACTTTGAAGTGATGTTCCTACTATGACAGATGTATACTGATGGCCTGCACCATATCATGTGCAAAACTTGAAACAATTAGTGCATTAATTGAGTGGAGTTTTCACTAAGTTGTGGTATTCATGAACATTATCTGTTATCTTGACAACTTCCTGTTCATAGGGGCACCAGCCTCAGACATGTGTAGATGTCCGGGACCGCTCCGTGACCGCCATACTTCTTACAGCGGCTACCCTACATACCACGGTCCATTCATCTGATAGCACCCACGAAGTATCAGAACCATGTGCCTCTCCCCTCTTCTCCAATGGCCTGAACGGGGCTCCTTTCATGCCGCTTCCTGCTCCCCACTCTCCACTCTCCTGAATCACCACAACTGCTGTAGGATTCCTCCCCCCAGAACGGGGCTCCGTTTCTGGACGTAATCGCACCTTCACTTCTTTTATTCGGCAACCTGGTCCTGATGAAGATCCTAAATCAATAGGATCGAAACGCCGTCGACCCACACTGCAGCGCAACTCATGGCGCACTACTGACTTTGGTTCCAAAACTAATCACCATAATCCATTTACCAAGGAGGAACCTACAATCTGTATATATTGTGTTTTTCACCCTTATGTCACTTACGCTGCCACTGTTTGTCTCACTATCATGTAGTGCACAAAGCCCCCTTGGGTTGCCACCGCATTACTTACCACAAGTGCTGTTTATTACTTTATGTTATTTTCCCTAATTATTTTTGCCTATATTTCTTTCCAAATATATGATGCTATATGCACGTTCGAAAATCTAAACTTGTGAGTCTCTCTTTCCTTGTCCAGATCTATTGTAATGTATCGTACATCCAAGTATATCTGTTGCCCAATTGAATCCGATTGAGATGTTGTTGCCTTATACTTAGAGATGAAGTAATGCATACTTTGAGAGTAAAGCACTAGATCATTGAAACATATACAGTGCTGGAGCTGTCAGACGTACGGTGGTCTTTGGCCATACTTTTTACCTTCCTCCTCTGCCTTGTTTTTGTTGGCTTTAGGACTCTCTGCACTTTACCACTGTTAACCACCACTGCCAAAGTGCTTGTGGTCTCTCCTCTAAATATGATATTATTAGCTTATCCTCAATTGGCATTTTTAATTTACTTGTAAATCCCTAGAAACGTGGAACTACATGTGGCAAGGGATTAATTGTAAATTAAATGCTACTAGAGGGCCTGCAGCACTGACTGTGTCACCTACTTAAGTAGCCATTTAACCATATCTCAGGTCTGCGATTGCAGAGCCTGTGTGTGCAGTTTTGAACTACCATGTCGACCTGGCAAATACACTTTTTGCTAGGCCCAAACCTTGCCTTTTTAATACATATGTTACTCTAGTTTAGGCCCTGGACAACCCAGAGGGCAGGGTACAATGTATTTAAAAAGTAGGACCTTAATGTTTACATGCCCTGGTAGCAAAAAACTCTTAAATTTGTTTTTCACTTCTGTAAGGCTTATCTCCGCCATAGGATAACATTGGAGTTACCTTATTACATTTAATAAGTGTAATTTTCAAATGGGAATAGATAAGCAGTTTATCTTTGGTGTCTCTCGAATCACAATTTAAAATCTTAACTATGGTAAAATTGGATTTTTTATTACAATTCTGAAATGCCCCTTTTATAAAGTATAAGCAAGAACAATTCCCAACAGGATTTATGTAAAGACAATTTCAAAAATGTATGCAACATGCATTACAAAGGAGAAAGAAACAAGGAGTCAATTGATTTTTAGAGGAGGTGGTATAATTTACCAAGAGGCATGGGAAAAGATCTTTCATATGTCAATACAGTTTAAAACAGCACTGTACAGAGCGGATCTTGTGACAACCCAGTGACACTTGGTGCAAGGTGCTATTATACAATTTGGTGATAGTGAATGTGCAAGTGCTAAAAACAACAGCATTGACGACGCATTAACCGAAGTATTTACATCAAATAGTGGCTCCGAAAGACAAGTTATAATCACTTGAAACACAGTTATTTATACAGGAGCACAAGACGTGATATGCGTCGTATAATTCAAGCTGTACAGTCGACGGCGTTTCGATCCCCTTTAGTCGGGATCGTCATCAGGACAGGGTTGTTGATGAAAACAGTGAGTTATACCCAGGCGGGCAAGCGAGGGTACTTGAAGTCCGATTAATCATTCAAAGATCGATCGATGATAGATGCTTTGACTTGAACAGCGGGCGGGACTTGCTGCGCCTGATTTAAGCAGGGCGGCAGAAGGCAAGCGGGGCTCTGCTGAAGCCCCGCATTCACTGCCGGCAGCCCACCCTTCAGCCCACCCTTCAGCAGAGCCCCGCTTGCCTTCTGCCGCCCTGCTTAAATCAGGCGCAGCAAGTCCCGCCCGCTGTTCAAGTCAAAGCATCTATCAGCGATCGATCTTTGAATGATTAATCGGACTTCAAGTACCCTCGCTCGCCCGCCTGGGTATAACTCACTGTTTCCATCAACAACCCTGTCCTGATGACGATCCAGAGTAAAGGGGATCGAAACGCCGTCGACTGTACAGCTTGAATTATACGACGCATATCACGTCTTGTGCTCCTGTGTAAATAACTGTGTTTCAAGTGATTATAACTTGTCTTTCGGAGCCACTATTTGATGTAAATACTTCGGTTAATGCGTCGTCAATGCTGTTGTTTTTAGCACTTGCACATTCACTATCACCAAATTGTATAATAGCACCTTGCACCAAGTGTCACTGGGTTGTCACAAGATCCGCTCTGTACAGTGCTGTTTTAAACTGTATTGACATATGAAAGATCTTTTCCCATGCCTCTTGGTAAATTATACCACCTCCTCTAAAAATCAATTGACTCCTTGTTTCTTTCTCCTTTGTAATGCATGTTGCATACATTTTTGAAATTGTCTTTACATAAATCCTGCTGGGAATTGTTCTTGCTTACACGATACACCCATCCCAACGAGGTCTATGGGTTTTCTCCTGTTATTCCTATACATACCTTTTATAAAGTAGCCATTTAGTTTCTGTAGCCTGTGTCTGATCACATGCCTGGGTGCAGCTAACAGTTGAACTTTGTGTATTTCTCCTAGACAGCCACACATAGTAGGAAGCTTAGGTGTGCCTGTATTGGCCATCACTGACAAGAGGGAAGGGAGGAACTGGGCAAAGCCCCTCTTACATATGAATAGGCTGTGTCCTGCCTGCACACAAAGGGCTCCATACCCCCCTGTAGTTAGTTTGGAGCCAGGGCAGGGAAGGCAGGATACCTGTGGACTTCAAAGGGAAACCCATACAAGCTTCGACCCCACTTCAAAGCCACAGCTCTGTATAAACACTGAACCTCAGATACCAACTCTTCAGTATGCTTCTGGACCTATGGATACTCTGCAATGAAAGAGGACTGCTGTGCTGCTACAAGGACTGCTAGTCTGCTGGACTGCTGCACTACAGGACATGCTGCCCTTCAGTGCCTGCCTTCTGCTTGCTGCCCTCTTGCCTGGGGAAGAAGAACTAAACCTGCAACTTCATTTTGAACCCAGGACCCCAGAGTGACTCAAATGGCTAGTTTGCTGGCCTCCTGATCTGAGCCTCGGGATCATAAAAGGCTTTACAACCAGCTCCATGGCCTATCTACACCGGGTTCCTGACCCCCAGATGGTGCCTCTCAAGTTCTGGTCCCTTGGTGTGGCCCACATGCTCTTAAATCAAGCTTTTGGGCTATTCATGAATGTGAATGGGCCTATTCTCCATGAGACCACGTTGCTCACACTGAATATAATCACGAGCCACCGCCAGCCTGTCTCTTCACACAGCAGCATCGAAAGCCCATGGAACACCCGCCAACGCAGAGCTCTTGCCTGCCCATCTGTGATACCTGACCTGCTCTAATTGCCACTATAACAACTGATGTGATCCTCTCCTTACTCCTTGCTCCCTGACCCTCTCCAATGCGAACTCGAGTCTTGGCACAAAACTAGAGAAGATAAACCTTCTGCGGGACTAACGTAGGACTGTATCTGACCTGCTCTCCATCTCCGTCAGCCTGAACCTTTGAATTTGACCAGGTCCAGCACGACCATATATCCATGGCTGGTGCTTTTTGCTGTCAGGCGTTACTTTACATTTTATTATTTAAAAATTCATAATTCCAGTTCAGCTGATTGGATTTTTGTTGTTTTTATCTTGCTCCATTTATTAAATGAAGCTCCATTTGTCTGACCTGTTGTGGGATCTTTTTGAGTGGTATTTCCGATATTTTACTGTGTGAAGCATTGCACAAATACATTACACATTGCCTCTAAGTTAAGCCTGACTGCTTGTGCCAAGCTTAGCTACCAGGGGTTGAGAACAGGTTAATTTGGGAGTTGCTTGGTGTTACCCTTACAAGGATTGTGGTTGTTGATTGACCAGGGCTCACACCCCAGTCAACCAACAACCAAATCTCTAACAATGTGCTGCAATTGGTTGGACAAGCTTTGCAACAGAGTGCTGTTCACCCAAACCACCTTATGACAGACATGTGGACCAGTTGTCAGGTCACTGATTATATGTATATCACTTCACAGTGGATCTCTTTTGTCGAGGTTAGACAACAGCTATCTACAGGTCTGAACGCCCAAGAAACATTTAAGGGTGTTCGGAGGCATGCAACAGTATCCATGTTCACCATGGAGAAATCCCAAAAAGCTGCAAAAATCTGGAAGACTTTAACAGCAAGGTGTTTGAATGGCTGGGACAAAGAGATCTCGATTTGGATTTGTTACCATGGACAATGGCTGTAATATATTTAAGACAGACCAATTGGACGTGACTCCGCACTCGATGTGTTCCGTGCTGTGATCAATTTGTATGGCGTTTCAAGCATGTGGTTGGTGCTGCATGTGTATCCCCTACTGTGCCTCAGGGGTGAATAATTCTGATACTGATGCGCGTTTCTTGGGCCCCAAGATTCACAATCACATGAGCACTCTTGTTCCTGTGATAGGTTGATACTGATTTTAAATCCTGCTTCTGCGTAAAGTTTTGAATAAAGTTTTGTAAAGAATTTTAAAGGTAAATTCATTTATTTTTCATGAAATTTTCGTTCATACTCCAATATTTCATCGTGATTCAAATCATCGTGATATTACTGCAAGTACGTCAGGTTTTCAACATACCCGATGCATTTCGAGCTCACAGCTGTTCCTCAGGGGACTATTTGTCTGAAAAAATATGTCACGTTGTTTTTCATTTGCAAGTTGAATTGAACTTAAAACAAAACATAACATAAATATCATTCTCTCGTTTTTACATTGTCACGTTCCCATGATAAATGTGTAATACGTGTACCCTTTTCATAGTGTGTAACCTTATAGCCCTTCATAGATGAGATTTGCCACGTGTTTTAGCCTCTTGCTCGAGAAAATTAAGTAATTGACCGGTTCACTAACCTGAACACTTTCTGCTTTGTTCGTATAACTGCAAAGATAACAAAAGGTGCCTTCATGTTATACTGTCCCGTTGTTGTGAGATTAAAGAGCATGTGAGAGGTGTTTTCTGCGGTGTTTCCCTTACCCGTTAAGCGTTCATTCCTCTCGTGTCAGTCTACTTCACTGCGGCGTGCGACGCTCTATCCGTCAGCGTCTCTGTGTCCCTTTGTGGGCCGATCATGTGGTGTGCTCGCTGCGTGGTTACGCTGCGGAGTGCAGCGCTCCTACTGTAACTCGGTGTGTGCATCACGTGATGTGTTCCCTACCATCTGGTGGAAGACTAGGCTGTGTACAATGTTATTATTGTGTACTAATGTATGCGTGAGCCTTTCGCTGGAGGGTTGTGTATTTACCTTGAATGGGGAACGTGACACTCACTAAGTGCTAGTCTTCATCATATAATGAACATATCGTAATTCAATTGTTGTGCCACTGTGCACGTCAAATTAGATCATGCCAAAAACACAGGTACATGTAAGCACATGTAAGCAATTACAAACCATAATGTCAAACTTGTGAATGTCACAGAAAGCAGCTCAGTTCCATCCGTTCATTTAACCCTTTCGGGTAAAGTGTGCACAAAAAGTTCATCCAGAATGTTTCTCTCCTCAATAAATGATTATGATTGTCCCTTCCAGGCAAAATTGCAACTGTTTCAAGTATACAGAATTTCAATTGCGAGGGGTTATGCTTTACTTCATTGAAATGTGTTGCCACCGTAGATTTCATGTTTTTTAACCTGATGTTACTTTTGTGTTCGACCAGTCTGGTCTTGATTTTCCTCTGGGTTTTGCCAACGTATGATAATCCGCAGGGACATCTTAACATGTATATGACGTTACTACTGTCACATGTTCCTGACACTTTAAGTTTCACTGGTGTTCCTTTGGTGGGATGATTAATAACATTCCCTTTGATAATTGCTGAGCAGTTCCCACAGTTGTGGCAGGGTATAGTTCCTTTGTATGTCTCAATCTCTTTGTGTTCCGGTTTTTTGATCAGTTCTTTGAGATTTTTTGTCCTCTCATATGCAAAAATTGGTGTCTTTGTAAATGTGCCTTTGAAATCTTCTTCAAGTGCCAACAATGGCCAATGTTTTGTTATCGCTTTTTTGATAGGGAAACTTCTGGTTGAACATTTTGACACAAATACAGATCTTTGCTCCTCTGCTTTTACATTTGTGGATAATAAGTGTTGTCTTTGTAGTCTGTCTGCTCTCTCCGCAGCAGCTTCCAATATGGATTCCGGATATCCTCTGTTTTTGAATTTGAGAAGTGTTTCGTTTTTGTGTTTACTGTATAGTTCTTCAGTTGATGCTATTCTTTTTATCCTGACCAGTTGTGAGAACGGTAAATGTTTTTTTAGAGATGGTTGGTGGAAGCTTCTGTAGTGTAGCAAGTTGTTCCTGTCTGTAGTCTTGGTGAATACACTAGTAGTCAGTTCTCCCTCATGATTGGATATTGCGACATCCAGGAACGATATCTTGTTTTTACTTATGGTGTATGTGAACTGAATTCTTTCATTGATCTCATTGAGTTGTTGCAACGCGTTTTCTAAGGAGGTTGTTGTTCCCTTCCATAACACAAATATGTCATCTATATAACGTTTATAGAGGATCAAATTGTTTTGCCATACCTGTTGGTTCAATATGTGGTCCAGTTCGAATCTGTACATGAAGGTATTGGCGTACGTGGGCGCCGCACAATTGCCCATTGAGGTTCCAGACGATTGGACAAAAAATTTGTCTTTCCACACAAAATAACTGTGAAATAAAGTGAAATGGATAAGCTCCATTATGAATACTTTTTAAGTCCTCACTTTTGTCTTCATTCACCAAAAAACTTTCAACCGCGGTTATACCCAAGTTGTGCGGTATGGAGGTATATAAGGACTTTACGTCCACTGTTGCCATGATCATCTCTTTGGTGAAGTTGATTTTGTGTTCCTCCAGAATATTTAAGAAGTGGGTGGTGTCTTTTATGTATGTGGATGATTTTTGTACAATGTTCTGCAAGTGTTTATCAACGAATTTACCAATTGGTTCATGTATAGACCCCACGGTGGACACAATTGGGCGTAAAGGTGGTTTTGTGGAGTGTTTATGAATTTTTGGTATCATGTAGATATATGGCATTGAAGGGTTTGTTTTTAGAAGGTATTCTTTCTCTTTCTGGCCAATTACTCCTTTTTCAACTGCGTTTTCAATGATGTTGGTTAGGATTTTTTTGAATTCTTGAATGGGATCCATTTCCATGTGCAGGTATGTCTCTTGATCTTGTACATGCAGATCTACTTGCTGTTCATAGTATTCAGTATCCATTATGATGAGTGCCCCACCTTTGTCTGCTTGACGAATAGTTATTTGTTGGTTGTTTGCAAGGTTTTGAAGAGTTTGTCTGTTTTTTGAGTGAGATTAGTCTGTTTTGATCTGTTTTTTTTGAATAATTCTTCAATCTCTTTTGTTACTACTTTCTCAAAAGCGTCTAACACTTTATGGCTCACTGGAGGGATGAATTTGCTCTTTGATCTTAAGCCCATTAGTACATCTTCCTTTTGTTGCGTAGGTATTGGTGTCTCTATGACATTAGAAAAAAAGTGACGTAGTCTGAGTGATCTTAGAAATTTGTACAGACATACTTTTGTTTCCAATAGGTTAGAGTGGTATGTTGGGACGTATGATGAACCTTTTTGTAATGTTTGTATTTCGTTGACAGACATTTTGTATTTTGATATGTTGATCACTAAGGTTTCTGACTCCTGGTGTTTTGAGCCACTGTTTCTGTGGGTGTTAGTTTTTTTCCCCCACCGGGTTCTGCTTGCAGTCCCGTGCCTCTCTCTAAAAAAGGCACTGGATCTGATGTAGGAGGGTTAATGGATGTACCGGACGTGGTTGGTGTACCCTGTGTTGTGACATTTGTCTGTTTGCCTGCTGGAGCTGTTCGTGCTCTTCTATTGTCAAAGGGTGCACGTCTTTGTTGGGAGTCATCAGATGATGTTTCATCTGAAGATTTGTCATTGTTTGGTCTTTGTTGTCTCCTTCGGGCATAAATGTCTGCCCATGTATACACCTCTCCTAGGCGGTAATCCGTAGTATCCCTTTTGAATTTCCTACGCTTGCGATCATTTATTTCTTTTGTGTATTCTTCCACTTTTTTGTTTGTTTCTACTAGAATCTGATCCCATTCATCCTTAGTCACCATTTTATTCAGGTCGTCTTTTAAAAGGTTTATCTCTTTCGTTAGATCATCCAACACTTTAGCCAATTCCTCTACGATTAGCAATATGAGGTTCAACGAACACTTATTTAATATTGCGAACCATCTCTCAGTGAATCTTGCGTTATTTTTGCATAGGGTTGATTTCAGTGATATCCTGAGTCCACGTGGGATTCGTTGTGTTTTATGATATTTTATTAATGTACGCGCATGTAGTTTCTGGTTGATGATCTTTTTTGACATGTACAACAATTGCTTTATGTTGGCTTCCTTTGATCCGGTACCTGGACATATTTCATCAGCTTCCTCTATTAATGAATATATTCTGTTGATATCGTCCTCATTAAACGCTAATGTTTCAGCTCTTTGTACAGTGGTGTGTGCTATTTCGTCGAATTGCATTTTAATGGTGCGTAGAGTCTGTATGCTCAGATAAAGTGATATGACAGACCAATTGGACGTGACTCCGCACTCGATGTGTTCCGTGCTGTGATCAATTTGTATGGCGTTTCAAGCATGTGGTTGGTGCTGCATGTGTATCCCCTACTGTGCCTCAGGGGTGAATAATTCTGATACTGATGCGCGTTTCTTGGGCCCCAAGATTCACAATCACATGAGCACTCTTGTTCCTGTGATAGGTTGATACTGATTTTAAATCCTGTTTCTGCGTAAAGTTTTGAATAATGTTTTGTAAAGAATTTTACAGGTAAATTAATTTATTTTTCATGAAATTTTCGTTCATACTCCAATATTTCATCGTGATTCAAATCGTCATGATATTACTGCAAGTACGTCAGGTTTTCAACATACCCGAACTATACCCTGCCACAACTGTGGGAACTGCTCAGCAATTATCAAAGGGAATGTTATTAATCATCCCACCAAAGGAATGCCAGTGAAACTTAAAGTGTCAGGAACATGTGACAGTAGTAACGTCATATACATGTTAGGATGTCCCTGCGGATTATCATACGTTGGCAAAACCCAGAGGAAAATCACGACCAGACTGGTCGAACACAAAAGTAACATCAGGTTAAAAAACATGAAATCTACGGTGGCAACACATTTCAATGAAGCAAAGCATAACCCCTCGCAATTGAAATTCTGTATACTTGAAACAGTTGCAATTTTGCCTGGAAGGGACAATCATAATCATTTATTGATGAGAGAAACATTCTGGATGAACTTTTTGTGCACACTTTACCCGAAAGGGTTAAATGAACGGATGGAACTGAGCTGCTTTCTGTGACATTCACAAGTTTGACATTATGGTTTGTAATTGCTTACATGTGCTTACATGTACCTGTGTTTTTGGCATGATCTAATTTGACGTGCACAGTGGCACAACAATTGAATTACAATATGTTCATTATATGATGAAGACTAGCACTTAGTGAGTGTCACGTTCCCCATTCAAGGTAAATACACAACCCTCCAGCGAAATGCTCTCGCATACATTAGTACACAATAATAACATTGTACACAGCCTAGTCTTCCACCAGATGGTAGGGAACACATCACGTGATGCACACACCGAGTTACAGTAGGAGCGCTGCACTCCGCAGCGTAACCACGCAGCGAGCACACCACGTGATCGGCCCACAACGGGACACAGAGACGCTGACGGATAGAGCGTTGCACGCCGCAGCGAAGTAGACTGACACGAGAGGAATGAACACTTAACGGGTAAGGGAAACACCGCAGAAAACACCTCTCACATGCTCTTTAATCTCACAACAACGGGACAGTATAACATGAAGGCACCTTTTGTTATCTTTGCAGTTATACGAACAAAGCAGAAAGTGTTCAGGTTAGTGAACCGGTCAATTACTTAATTTTCTCGAGCAAGAGGCTAAAACACGTGGCAAATCTCATCCATGAAGGGCTATAAGGTTACACACTATGAAAAGGGTACACGTATTACACATTTATCATGGGAACGTGACAATGTAAAAACGAGATAATGATATTTATGTTATGTTTTGTTTTAAGTTCAATTCAACTTGCAAATGAAAAACAATGTGACATATTTTTCAGACAAATAGTCCCCTGAGGAAGAGCTGTGAGCTCGAAATGCATCGGGTATGTTGAAAACCTGACGTACTTGCAGTAATATCATGATGATTTGAATCACGATGAAATATTGGAGTATGAACGAAAATTTCATGAAAAATAAATTAATTTACCTTTAAAATTCTTTACAAAACTTTATTCAAAACTTTACGCAGAAACAGGATTTAAAATCAGTATCAACCTATCACAGGAACAAGAGTGCTCATGTGATTGTGAATCTTGGGGCCCAAGAAACGCGCATCAGTATCAGAATTATTCACCCCTGAGGCACAGTAGGGGATACACATGCAGCACCAACCACACGCTTGAAACGCCATACAAATTGATCACAGCACGGAACACATCGAGTGCGGAGTCACGTCCAATTGGTCTGTCATATCACTTTATCTGAGCATACAGACTCTATGCACCATTAAAATGCAATTCGACGAAATAGCACACACCACTGTACAAAGAGCGGAAACATTAGCGTTTAATGAGGACGATATCAACAGAATATATTCATTAATAGAGGAAGCTGATGAAATATGTCCAGGTACCGGATCAAAGGAAGCCAACTTAAAGCAATTGTTGTACATGTCAAAAAAGATCATCAACCAGAAACTACATGCGAGTACATTAATAAAATATTATGAAACACAACGAATCCCACGTGGACTCAGGATATCACTGAAATCAACCCTATGCAAAAATAACGCAAGATTCACTGAGAGATGGTTTGCAATATTAAATAAGTGTTCGTTGGACCTCATATTGCTAATCGTAGAGGAATTGGCTAAAGTGTTGGATGATCTAACGAAAGAGATAAACCTTTTAAAAGACGGCCTGAATAAAATGGTGACTAAGGATGAATGGGATCAGATTCTAGTAGAAACAAACAAAAAAGTTGAAGAATACACAAAAGAAATAAATGATCGCAAGCTTAGGAAATTCAAAAAGGATACTACGGATTACCGCCTAGGAGAGGTGTATACATGGGCAGACATTAATGCCCGAAGGAGACAACAAAGACCAAACAATGACAAATCTTCAGATGAAACATCATCTGATGACTCCCAACAAAGACGTGCACCCTTTGACAATAGAAGAGCACGAACAGCTCCAGCAGGCAAACAGACAAATGTCACTACACAGGGTACACCAACCACGTCCGGTACATCCATTAACCCTCCTACATCAGATCCAGTGCCTTTTTTAGAGAGAGGCACGGGACTGCAAGCAGAACCCGGCGGGGGAAAAAAACTAACACCCACAGAAACAGTGGCTCAAAACACCAGGAGTCAGAAACCTTAGTGATCAACATATCAAAATACAAAATGTCTGTCAACGAAATACAAACATTACAAAAAGGTTCATCATACGTCCCAACATACCACTCTAAACTATTGGAAACAAAAGTATGTCTGTACAAATTTCTAAGATCACTCAGACTACGTCACTTTTTTTCTAATGTCATAGAGACACCAATACCTACGCAACAAAAGGAAGATGTACTAATGGGCTTAAGATCAAAGATAAAATTCATCCCTCCAGTGAGCCATAAAGTGTTAGATGCTTTTGAGAAAGTAGTAACAAAAGAGATTGAAGACATATTAAAAAACCCCAGATCAAAACAGACTAATCTCACCCAAAAAAACAGACAAACTCTTCAAAACCTTGCAAACAACCAACACATAACTATTCGTCAAGCAGACAAAGGTGGGGTACTCATCATAATGGATACTGAATACTATGAACAGCAAGTAGATCTGCATGTACAAGATCAAGAGACATACATGCACATGGAAATGGATCCCATTCAAGAATTCAAAAAAATCCTAACCAACACATTGAAAACGCAGTTGAAAAAGGAGTAATTGGCCAGAAAGAGAAAGAATACCTTCTAAAAACAAACCCTTCAACGCCATATATCTACATGATACCAAAAATTCATAAACACGCCACAAAACCACCTTTACGCCCAATTGTGTCCACCGTGGGGTCTATACATGAACCAATTGGTAAATTCATTGATAAACACTTGCAGAACATTGTACAAAAATCATCCACATACATAAAAGACACCACCCACTTCTTAAATATTCTGGAGGAACACAAAATCAACTTCACCAAAGAGATGATCATGGCAACAGTGGACGTAAAGTCCTTATATACCTCCATACCGCACAACTTGGGTATGACCGCGGTTGAAAGTTTTTTGGTGAATCAAGACAAAAGTGAGGACTTAAAAGTATTCATAATGGAGCTTATCCATTTCACTTTATTTCACAGTCATTTTGTGTGGAAAGACACATTTTTTGTCCAATCGTCTGGAACCTCAATGGGCAATTGTGCGGCGCCCACGTACGCCAATACCTTCATGTACAGATTCGAACTGGACCACATATTGAACCAACAGGTATGGCAAAACAATTTGATCCTCTATAAACGTTATATAGATGACATATTTGTGTTATGGAAGGGAACAACAACCTCCTTAGAAAACGCGTTGCAACAACTCAATGAGATCAATGAAAGAATTCAGTTCACATACACCATAAGTAAAAACAAGATATCGTTCCTGGATGTCGCAATATCCAATCATGAGGGAGAACTGACTACTAGTGTATTCACCAAGACTACAGACAGGAACAACTTGCTACACTACAGAAGCTTCCACCAACCATCTCTAAAAAAACATTTACCGTTCTCACAACTGGTCAGGATAAAAAGAATAGCATCAACTGAAGAACTATACAGTGAACACAAAAAAGAAACACTTCTCAAATTCAAAAACAGAGGATATATCCGGAATCCATATTGGAAGCTGCTGCGGAGAGAGCAGACAGACTACAAAGACAACACTTATTATCCACAAATGTAAAAGCAGAGGAGCAAAGATCTGTATTTGTGTCAAAATTTTCAACCAGAAGTTTCCCTATCAAAAAAGCGATAACAAAACATTGGCCATTGTTGGCACTTGAAGAAGATTTCAAAGGCACATTTACAAAGACACCAATTTTTGCATATGAGAGGACAAAAAATCTCAAAGAGCTGATCAAAAAACCGGAACACAAAGAGATTGAGACATACAAATGAACTATACCCTGCCACAACTGTGGGAACTGCTCAGCAATTATCAAAGGGAATGTTATTAATCATCCCACCAAAGGAACACCAGTGAAACTTAAAGTGTCAGGAACATGTGACAGTAGTAACGTCATATACATGTTAAGATGTCCCTGCGGATTATCATACGTTGGCAAAACCCAGGGGAAAATCAAGACCAGACTGGTCGAACACAAAAGTAACATCAGGTTAAAAAACATGAAATCTACGGTGGCAACACATTTCAATGAAGCAAAGCTTAACCCCTCGCAATTGAAATTCTGTATAATTGAAACAGTTGCAATTTTGCCTGGAAGGGACAATCATAATCATTTATTGAGGAGAGAAACATTCTGAATGAACTTTTTGTGCACACTTTACCCGAAAGGGTTAAATGAACGGATGGAACTGAGCTGCTTTCTGTGACATTCACAAGTTTGACATTATGGTTTGTAATTGCTTACATGTGCTTACATGTACCTGTGTTTTTGGCATGATCTAATTTGACGTGCACAGTGGCACAACAATTGAATTACGATATGTTCATTATATGATGAAGACTAGCACTTAGTGAGTGTCACGTTCCCCATTCAAGGTAAATACACAACCCTCCAGCGAAATGCTCACGCATACATTAGTACACAATAATAACATTGTACACAGCCTAGTCTTCCACCAGATGGTAGGGAACACATCACGTGATGCACACACCGAGTTACAGTAGGAGCGCTGCACTCCGCAGCGTAACCACGCAGCGAGCACACCACGTGATCGGCCCACAACGGGACACAGAGACGCTGACGGACGGAGCGTCGAACGCCGCAGCGAAGTAGACTGACACGAGAGGAATGAACGGTTAACGGGTAAGGGAAACACCGCAGAAAACACCTCTCACATGCTCTTTAATCTCACAACAATGGGACAGTATAACATGAAGGCACCTTTTGTTATCTTTGCAGTTATACGAACAAAGCAGAAAGTGTTCAGGTTAGTGAACCGGTCAATTACTTAATTTTCTCGAGCAAGAGGCTAAAACACGTGGCAAATCTCATCTATGAAGGGCTATAAGGTTACACACTATGAAAAGGGTACACGTATTACACATTTATCATGGGAACGTGACAATGTAAAAACGAGATAATGATATTTATGTTATGTTTTGTTTTAAGTTCAATTCAACTTGCAAATGAAAAACAATGTGACATATTTTTTCAGACAAATAGTCCCATGAGGAAGAGCTGTGAGCTCGAAATGCATCGGGTATGTTGAAAACCTGACGTACTTGCAGTAATATCATGATGATTTGAATCACGATGAAATATTGGAGTATGAACGAAAATTTCATGAAAAATAAATTAATTTACCTTTAAAATTCTTTACAAAACTGTATTCAAAACTTTACGCAGAAACAGGATTTAAAATCAGTATCAACCTATCACAGGAACAAGAGTGCTCATGTGATTGTGAATCTTGGGGCCCAAGAAACGCGCATCAGTATTGTAATATATTTAAGGCCATGGCAGATCATGGCTAATTCAGGGCCCTGTGCTTGGCGCATTGCATCAACCTGATTGTGCAGGACTTTCTAAAACAGATGACATAGTCAGCAACATACTTGCTACCTGCAGAAGAATCTGCACTAATTTCAGTCACTGCTTTGAAGCCAGGAAGCAGTTATATATTTATTTTATTTAGAAGGTTTTATAAAGCGCGAACAAGACCCAGAATGGGTATCAGAGTGCTGTACAGATAGGGCAATTAGCGTTGCCATGGGGAGACAGTAAAATTACAATACAACAAAGGTAGCATAGGAAGGACCCGGTGAAGGCCCTACTAGAAGAGGCTGTGCAGTTTAAGCAGAGAACTACACCCTAAGAATGATACAGTACATTTCGAATCAAGTACACATTTTAAACCATATTAGAGAGAAAGATTGTCAGGCATACATTTCAATACACATAGTTAAAAAGATTGTCAAGCACTCGAAGGAAGTGCTTATCACAAGAACATAGAGGCTATTGCTGTTGAAGTTCTTCAAAAAGTAGCCATTTGACTTGTTTCTTGAAAGAAGCAGTTGAGTGTCAGGTAAACTGGGCTATTGCAGTGAACAGCTTTATGTGTCAGACAAGCAATCTTGAAGCGGATCCTTGCTTCAATGGGAAGCCAGTTAAGTTGAATTAGGTCAGGTGTAATATGATCATGCTTTCTGGAGCCTGTGATTAGTCTGGTAGAGGCATTCAGAGTAGCTCTTAGAGGCGCTAACCTTGCTTTAGGAAGCTCTGATAGGGTTACCAAGCCATATTCAACTTGCGAGATAACAAGTGATTGTACTGCTGATTAGACGTCCTCAGGAGGTAGGAAAGGTTTGATTTTCCCAAAAGTGTTGAGCTGATGGTTCGCACTCTTAGTAGTGGCCCGATGCGTCCTTGACTGTTAAGAAATTTGTCCAGAGTGACACCTAAAGAGCAAGCGGAGTCCACCTCGTGCGGGGAGCAGTTGGGTTTTGCGTTGGGGTCTCTTGGTTGCGGGGTGTAATCAGGAGAAATTCTGTTTTGAGTGCATTTAGTAACAGATAGTTATGTGTTTGCCATTGTTGAGTTTTTTGGAGTGCTCCATTAAGAGTTTTAATGTCATCTGGAGAGGAGATCTTCAAATACAGTTGCGTAATGTCTGAGTACATATGGTATTGAATGTTTGACCTGTTCAAAATAGCAGTTAGCAGTGCCATGAGGAGATTGAAGAGCGTGGGTGAGAGAGCAGATCCCTGAGGTAAGTCAATAATGACCGGGGTGCTTACAGCCAAAGATTGGTTGGCTTTGATTCACTGTGTTCAATTGTGCAGGAAGGAGAAGAAACAGTTTAAGACAGGGCCAGATAGCCCCATTCTATATTGCAGAAGGTTAATCAAGTTATCATGTTTGCTAGTGTCAAAAGCAGAGGACAAGTCTAGAAGGATTTCTTCAATCCAGCGCAGGCTGTCATCGTCTTGTACTTGCCCAGAGTAAGATGAAGAGAGAGGCCCTTTCTCCCCACATTGCTTGCACAGAGAGATTGATGCCTGTTTGAGCTCATTTATGGGCTCAAAGTGTGGGCAAGTATTGGCAAGGCAGATGTTAGGTATCTGAGCAGGTTGTTCAGGAGAGCACCTTTGTGTGTGCCAGTGGTGGGGCGCAGTGGCGGTATCCTGTGCTAAGGAGGTAGCGATATATGGTGCGAGAGTTCGAGGGGGGTTCATAGTAAGCGCGGGCTCAGATGTAGTGTCCAGTGTCATAGGTGAAGTGGAAGAGGAGGAGGGAGAACGTTCAGAGTTAGAGGAGGCAGGCAGACATACAGGGTTCGAAGGAAGGGTGCTGGTAGTTAATGTTGTGTGTGGGGCAGAAGAGGCAATCCGTATAGAGTTTCTGGTACTAGGAGACATAGTCATATTCGAGTTACTGGGATTAGGACTAGGAGACACAGTCAAAATAGGGTTACTGTAGGCAGGAAATGGGAAGCATATAATGCCAGGGTTGGTACTGGTAACATTAAGCTCAAACGTGTTGCTGACGGTATCGGAGCGGGACAGCATGCAAGATGTGGCGGGATCGACCTCTGAGTGAACGGTAGCAAGCCATATTGGTGGGGCGGTTAAGACAGTTAAGGAACCATCAGTGTGCTAATAGGCTACAGAGCCCTCATAGAGGAGGTGCCAACACCTTAGAAATCGACCTATTACATGTTGCCTTGTCTGTTTGAGGAGTACAAACCAATCGATGACTATGTCATTCAAAGAGGAGGGGATGCAACTGGGAAAAGCATGACCATGGAGGTTGACAAATGAACATAGTCAAAAGCCTAACAAAGATGCTACTTTCGTTCATGATTTTTTGCTGGTAAGTCAGCAAGGAGAACAGTACAATGAGCCAAGCTATCCCATTGTTGCATCTGTTACAGGACCAGTTAAAAAAGGTGTTGCAAAGGTTCAACGGTGTGCACAGCAACGGAGAAGTGCATGACTTGGTTTAGAGTTTAATCCTTTTCGTGACTGTGTATCCAAGGCTGCAAAGAGACATCATGTCATCCAAAGAGTACATCTGTACTATACTACTTGATCCACAGTATAAAAAAATACTGCCCACTAGCATTCATTTTTTTGTAATGGATGTTTCACTATACAAGACGTAGAATGTTGATCAAGTGAGGGACCTTGAAGAAGAATGGCTGGAAATTAGAGGCCCGGTCAGAAGTTCTGGTGTGCAGACATCAACTTTCCTAGAGGGTGGTGATGTTGTCTCAGAGCAGCCAGGACCAGCAACAAGAACCAAAGCAACAAAACTACAGTGACAGAAGAATTGGACCTAAACCCTGAATTGGTTTGGTTTCAAGTGGCAGGGCTTTTGTAAAGTGCAGAGGCAAAGGAAAAGAGGTCAAGCGAGTGGCAGCACCAATCACCATTCAGAGGATGGTCCAGGGCTATCTGGATAACCAAAAAGAGTTCTACATAGATCCAAACCCATTGGTCTATTGGTATGATAAGATGCGCCAATGGCCAGAGCTCAGCGGGCTGGCAATAAAGTATCTGGCTTGTCCGGTAGCCAGTCTGTCTGCTGAGCGTGTGTTCAGAGCAGCCGGTGCAGTTGTCACAATGAGAAGGACTAGTTTCGCCTCAAAAAGTTGAGAGATTGACCATTATCCAAATCAACCAACACTTCATACCACACAATTACAATGTTCCTGAAATACCATAGGAGGAGGATAAGGGCAATTGGTCAGACTCTAATGTGTTAGCCGACCAACTTCTGGGCAAACCACCTGAGTTTGAGGACACACTCTACTTCCCTAATGGAGTTGACCACCATAGAATTTTTAATAATTTATTGTACATCTGCTTAGTGCTTTACCCCCAATTTTTTTTTTTTTAAATGGCTATATCTAGAGGAGCAATTTATATTTTATTAGTGTCTACTTAATGCAGCCCTACCATTTTTAGGGACATGCATGGCCGGTTTTGGCGTTGGACCAGTGTGGAGTAAAGAAGACTCCCCATTCCCTTGAAGGACATTGAGGACATGGGTTATCCTTTTTTCATTCTCTAGCAGAACTGCCCCAGTAAAGATCATTTGGTTTACAAGACTGCCAAATTCCAATGTTTGTTTTGCTTGTATCAATGAGGACATGAAATTGTGTACCACCGTGCTTGGATTGGAACAGGTAACTATAGCACCAATGATTGATATATTATTGAGTGATAGTGAGTGATGATTGATGATTCATATGGTGGCAGACAGTGAGGGAGTGTGTTTAACCAATTTGTAAACTTGATTTTGATGATTTGCAATATTTGGGGTCTGATGGGTGAGCATATTTCCTAAAGGTGATTGGCCCTTTCACACTTAGTGACATTTACTTGCAGGGTCTACTTCTTTTTTCTGGTTCTTCAGAGACCAGGCCAGGAACTTTAGTTAACAAACCAAAATCTACACAAAATACTAAAATTCTGTTTCTCTTCTTGTTCTTCAATAGCAGTGTACTACAGGTATATCTCACTCGGGTAGGGACGGAGTTGGACATTATTTGTTACTCTGAGTCGGGAGGAGAATGGAAGGACTCAGTTTGGGACTACCTCAACAGCCAGGAAAAGGAAGTTATTGATTTCAAAAGGAAACCAACACAATGATAACTCTGAGGCCTACCCAGCTCTGTGGACTGGAGAGAGACGTGTTGATTTGGGAAATGCTGCTGTGTGTGTGTGTGCCTGCTCAAATGTTAAACTCCTCTGATGTGGTTGTGGTCAGGGGAGGGCTGTTGTAACTGGAGACATACTTGAGATGCCACATCATCATCACATGATTAATACACACTACTATATGTTATAATGATAGTTGTGAGATTGATCAGCCCAGTATATGTAGCTACCTGTCTGTGATTGGTTGTAAATTGCTCTGACTTCTCAGTTAATTGATCGCACATGAGTCATAAAATGAATGATTGCAGGAGCCTATGCTCCTGCTCTGCCTCTGTCTCTTAGTACACTCCTCATGAAGCTTACCTTCTGTTCTTCTCCTTGACTCTACAATGTCGTTTTTGTTTTACAATCCACAGGCTTTCTCTTCTCCTGCACGAAAGGCAAAAGCTCCATAACACTCCTGCTTACCTTACCGGACCGGTTAACCCAGAAAACCAAGATGAACATTCCAAGAAGAATGTTGATGCACCTCCCAATGTGGCATTTTAGATACAGTATACTTTTCTATTAATAATCATAACTTTTAGAACTGTGTAGGTTCACTCCTCCATAATTTGTATTTTTCAAACCTAGATAAAAAAACATTTAGATATAACTTGGGTCTCCGGGGCTGAATGACTATTTCCAATGCATTTAACTGAACTGTGTAATTCCTTCATTTCTTTCCACAACAGATTGATGATGATGTGCTGCTCATCGACCTGATGAATATTGCTGTTGTAAAATATTTGTCTTTGTTACATCTTTCGCCAATTCCCATTTACCAATATTATTATTATTAACACTTGTAGAGCGCACTGCAACCCTACGGGCATCCTGGCGCTAAGAGAACTATACTATACAGTATACAGCCAAGAGGCTGTCAGCTACACAATAAGGGAGTGGCATGTTATCCAGAGAATCTACTTCTACCCCTCACGGAGAGGCATATTATATCCTGGGGAATAACCAGGTCTTAATTTTCTTATGGGACAGCAGCAAGCCTTGTGTTCTCCTGGGAGGCTGTTCCAAAGGCGAGCCGCTGCCACGCTGAAGGCTCTTCCTCCCAGGGTCACCCTCTTTACTTTAGGTACTCTTACTCAGTTGGTAGTAGCAGAGCGGAGATTCCGGGTGGGCTTGTACCACTGAAATCTGTCCTGAAGTGGCTTAGGGTCTTGCTCATAAAGAGCTTTATACACAATGCACAAGGATTTAAAGCGGATCCGGTGGGCTACTGGGAGCCAATGTAGATCCGCCAGTGCTTGTGTTGTTGAGGAGCCACGCGGTCGAGAGAGTGCTAGCTTCGCTGCTGCCGCCTGGATACTTTGTATTCTGGTAATCAGATACCCCGGGGATTCCAAAAGCAAAGCAATGTAGTAATCCAGGCGGCTAAGGATGGTACTCCTAACCACCGTAGCTCTAACCTGAGTAGGCAGCAGCGGCAGCACCTTACGGAGACCTCGAATTATGGAGAAACAAGTTCCCACTAGTTTATTAACATGGGTCTCCATAATAACTTCCAAGGAACTCCAATCGTGAGTTCACGAGGTTTCTCCTTACGCGATGAATCACTGTGAAGGAACAACCAGAAAGTTGCTCGAGGGATGAGGGAAAACCGGCGACTCTCCGTATAGCGGTAATTTTTCCTTGAAATAAACGTAGGGAAGAGCTGGAGAAATACAGGTCTGTAACAATGAATTGTTTAAGGTATATTTGAACATGACTGCGATGTTTTCACAGTGATTCATCGCGTAAGGAGAAACCTCGTGAACTCACGATTGGAGTTCCTTAGAAGTTATTTTTAAAGACCTCTCGGCTGGTAGGAGACACATTGGCTGATCGAGGGTAAATATGTTAGATGATTGTGTGTGTGGTGCGGTTTTTTCAATAGAATTGCACACGTAAAGGACATATGAGTGATGCACCTTTTGTGGTTTGTCTTTACAACAGTATCTACAACCCTGGTGTCCTAAGCAGTGGCGACTAAAGATATGCCCTGAAGAAATTGCCTAAAAATCATTAGGGCAATGAAACATGTCGGCAAGTTGATAGTGGCTCTATAGGGAGTAGCCATTTTCACCTTTTTAACTTGAGAGCATCAAGCATATTAGAACAAGAATAAAGTTGTCTGTTCATGCTTGTTGCGGGTTTTATATATGTGGTATTGTTTCACTATATGTATGTGTTGTCTGTTTGTTCCACTGCACTCATCACTATTAACACTTGTTTGGTTGGACACGTTTCCGTTCAGCGTGATAACACAGATGATGATAACAGGGCCATCCTGGTGAGTACCAGCCAGGGGTCCCATTGGTGGTGCGCCCGTGAGGTGTTATCACGTTTCTCACACATTTTTTCTACACATTATGGTGTGGGTGGTAGGACTGTTGTATAGAAGGAGACAGGCTTTTTTTAAAATGGGCTATTGACTGGTGTACCCCCAACCCTACACAGCTTGAGATGGGTGGTTATTGTTAAAAGAATATGACATGAGGTACCCAAGTCGTACGAAATAAATTGAATGCCCTTGGTCTGGGTCATTGTTGTATTGATAGCGTATTGAGTGGGGGGCGACCCAGACCTGTTTCTCCCTCTAGGCTCCGATTTCTATGTGACTCTGTACCATGACCCGGGCGAAAACCGAACTGTTCCCCTTCCAAGATGTTGTTTGTCTCCAGGTATTGGGACAAAGTCCTACTAACCAAGCGTTCCAGGACCTTGACCGGGTAAGGCAGGAGGGAAATTGGTCAGTAGTTCTTACAGCTGCATGGGTCAAGGGTAGATTTCTTCAAAAGCGGGGTAATGACAGCCCGCTTCCATTCCACAGGCACAATCCCTGTGTCAATGGACTGGCAGCATAGCTGTCGTAGAATGGGAAATATCTCTGTCCCGAACTCTTTCATTAGCCTGTGGGGTAGTGGGTCTAAAGGGGAGCCAGAAGAAACCCCTAAGGCCACCCTAATGAACTCCTCCTTTGATGGAGTTGGAAACGTATCCAGGGAGATCCCGGAAGCGACTATCTCAGTTGCGCCCTCCTCATTTAGTCCTCTGCCCCCCCTGTCTGGGCTGTTGAGGTAGGTTGAGATTGTTCCTTTATGCTTTCCACAATTTTATTTATTTTATCCAGAAAGAAACATGCCAGTCCATCACACAATTCCTGGGACGGTTTAATTTTACTCATGGTACACTCAGGGTTGGTCAGATCTTTCACTATTTTAAATATGTCCCTGGATTTATTGGAGCTCTTTAATGGATGCAAAATACTCTGCCTTGGCAGTGGATATTTCTAGTTTGTATTTTATGACTGTGCACCTCCAGCTAAATCGATCTTCTTCCAAATACTCCTTCCACCACTGTTTCTCTTCCTTTTTACGCGAGAGCTCGAGACTCCTCAGTCTCTCCGTGTACCACGGGGCAGATGGATTTCCTCTTTTCTTAATGACTTTTACTGGAGCGAACTGATCCAGTTCCTTAATTAGGTAATCATAGAATGCCGTATAGTTCTCTGTTATCTGCTTTTCAAAGTTAAACAGAGCCTCCATATGAAACACAGGGCTGTCCGCCTCTATCTTTCTTTTAAGAAGACCCTTCCAGTCTCGTCCAATGAGCGTTCTCACTTTCCTATCCCCAGGTCTTATTCCATTCAGGCTCTAGATACTGAACAGAATGAGGTGGTGATCCATCCACCCCACTGGCATAACCGCCCCCATACTCACAAGGCCCTCTTCTGCAAAAATCAAATCTAAAATATGCTCGCCACTGTGTGTTGGTTCCACCACCCATTGCTTCATGCCCAGATTAGCGCAGGATTGAACTATATTATGAAAAGCTGTATCCAGACTTCCATTTTCCCATAGATTAAAGTCCTCCAGCACTATTAGCCGAGTATGCGTAAGCGCCATATTGCTAATAACATTAATCAATTCTTGTTGTTGGTGTGCATTCAATGTGCCTGGAGGTCTGTAACAAATCATACCCGATGCGACCTGGCCTGCATCATCCCTGGCTGAAAAGCCTAAAAACTCTGCACAGGAGATTTCATCTATATCCAGTGAAGTGAAATTCAGCTCCTCCCTAAAAATAATTCCCGTTCCACCTCCCCTACCTCTGACCCTGGGCCTATTCTGGGCCTTATATCTGGTGGGCATGCTGGTTCCAATTCCAGCTCCATCCCTGCCACAGTCCAGGTCTCCGTTAGAAATAGAACATCAAGGTTGTGGGTTTCTATCAGCAATTGTATTTCCGTTGAGTGCCTAGGAAGTGATCTAACATTAAGCAGGCCACATTCAAGGCCTCTCTTTCTCCCATTAATGACTGGCTCCGTCGTCCTAATATTTGGGGCACTATCTGTATTATTATTCGGGGTACAATTTGACAGGTCCTCTCTAGAGGTCCTCTCTATCGTATTGCCTAATGATAGAGCAGGCAGCTGGCTACAATGGGCTGTAATACGAGGGAGCGGGGCCAAGCATGTTGGACCATCCATCCATCAAACCCCCTAATACTCTTTCCCCAGGCTGTGTAATTTATTGAAGTGTGATTTCATGTATACATAAATGGATCACACACTTTGTAGGGCCGATGTGATAAAAGCGACACCAACTCACTGCAAGATCTTCTATTACCTGAGCAATAGCCAACACTACCCCACCTACCCACCCACGCATACAAGGGGATCCATATCTTAGATTTATAACATCATTCATCAATACCATTATTCAGGCCTTGTGTTGGGTAAACACTTAGCCTTGTCCACTCTTGACTGTGAGCCCATTTCTCTTGACTCATTGATTTTGTAAGTTTAGTTTTAATTAAATACTAGCTCCCCGTTGCTCAGAACCTGTTATGTGATGGTGGTAGTCTGGCCTCAGTCTTAAAAAAGTTATTATATGACTGTAACCCTATTTCAATCTAGTTGCCTTAGATGGTTAAGCCTTTTGATTAATCGTATAGTTGGAGTTCACCTAGGTGGGAGTGGGACATCACTTGTGATGCCCTTTCCTGTTAGCGCACTAGCCTGCAACTACTACCACCACCATTAAAAATTAACCTTGGGAAACACTCCAGTAAGGGTTTGGAAGATTGAGAGAGGCATCAGCCACGTATTCAGGTAAAAGAACTATGGAAAGAAGTTGACTAGAATAGTTACTAAGTAACTAACTTCTAATCCAAATGAGTAAGTTCTGTTTAGCTAGGTTTGTGTAGGGAATAGAGGCAATGGCAGCATACCCTCCTAATGGTCAATATAGTTACAGAGGGTAGTAGGAAAAGGGTATAACTAACTGTATGGTATACACTTTGATAAGTGGATAAAAAACATGCTACATGAAAAGGCAACAGTGCAAAGTAACAATAAAAAAACTCACAAAAAACAATTTCAGGTATAAAGTATTAGAATTATTGTTTCCCTTTACATTACGTTTAATAACCCTCCCTCTGCACCCACAACAGGCCCACCCCTCTCTCGAAACAAATACCCTGTCTCCAACCAATGTCCAAACAAATGTTCAAAGAAGACTAGTTTAAGGTCCTCATTCCTTCCCAATTCCCAAGCTATCTACCCGCAACAAAAGTCCCTCCCACCAAAACAAAAAATTACAAAAGGGCTCAGAAGAGGACATCATCAATGCAGGTTCGGAGTCTTTCAACTTCCTGCTTGAGGCTTGCCACCTGTTGGTAAAGCTGTGCCTGCTTGCGCAGCATGTCGCACTGGAAAAAATGGCCTGGGTTGGGGGGGGGGGTCAGCTGCGGTGTTTTGAGTGGCTCCCAGCTGCCGGTGGCACTGGCAATATTGTGGTGGGGATGGAGACTCTGGTGGCTGGTAGGAGGAACTTGAGCCCAGGCTAGCAGCAGATGCAGCCTCAGCCTCCTCCAGAGCCACCAGTCGACAGTATTCTCCGTGGATGGTCTGTATCCTCTGCTGCTGCAGCTGGGCTGCTATCTCCTGCCAAGTAGGTGGTGGTGGTAGACCAACAGGTGTAGCTATATCAAGAAAGAAAAAAGACACATTTTAAACAATGTTCTGTGCAAACATTTAATTAGCAATATAGTGGCACAGTAGCAGTACATTGCTTGTCCCATAGGGCCATTGGAATTTGATATGATAAAGAGTCACAGGACCATATTTTACCCACACGTGCCTCGCATAAAAGAATTGACTTGCAGCAAGGAATTAAGCCAGACTATCACAAGTTTAAAAAGCAAAGTATTTTATTTCTTTTACATGATTTTCTAGTAAAAAACTAAACAGGCACTTAGCTGTCAATTATAATGTCGTCCGGAAAGGCTCCGAATGGCATCCAAATCTGTCGAATCTGATTTGGATGCCTATTTCCCAACCTACTTGGACACATTTCCAGACGATCGAATATGATGCCCCAAAAATCCCAACGGTCTGACTTGGTTCCGAACAGCATGCGGAGTGAAGGTGTCATTCGGAGCCGACTCGTACAGGCCTATGGGCCACGTTTCTTGGTGAGAGCTTAGGATGTAGGATTCAGACAGCCTTTCCGTGTCGGTTGTTCCAACACAGATCCACTGCCGGAATCTGACTTTGGGTCCCCCCTTTCCCTGCATGTTAAGTGTGACAGGCACCATGGGGTGCCTGCCAAAGGGTGCAAGATTTTCCCCAACTACCCATTTTCTCCGTGGGAGCCTGTGTTCTCGTTCGTAACACAGACTCCCATTGAAGTCCATGGGTGTCCAACTGAACGGTGTTCGGACACACCTTAATCGGTCTGTTGGACTCTCTGAACCCGAGTCAATGGGAGAGCATTTCCAAACCGATTTGTCTGGATTGCTTTCCAGACAAAATCGTAATCGGGCCAATAGTGTGTAAAAATTAAAATAAATTGACACTCATTAATGAGTAAGGCATTATGCACTATGCAGTACTCCCTAGTGTTGCTGCTGGCCCCGGCACTGGTGGACTGCTCCTATTTTCCTTTTTGTTTTACAAAAATACTTCCGCAATACATCACTACAGTTTGCTTAGCACTATCTTCTATCAAAAAAATCACTTTAGGCATTTTATTGGTTGATAATGTTAGAAAATCTAGGTAGTCAAGCCAACCAAAAATATTTCATAATGGAGGGATAAAGGTATGATGACCCTGAAGTGCAATAAAGGGGTGGAATAAATTGGCAGTGAAGAACATATGATCTTGGTTGGCAAATGCAATGGGACCTGATATTAATTTCCTGCCATGCTGCACTGTCATGGATACTGCTTGTATAAAATGAATAATAATACAACACAACATTGGATGGAGTCCACTTTGACCACAGACATTTTCTCGATTTACTGTTTAAGCTTGAGCAAGAATAAGAAAGCCTCTCAACAAACATGCAAATTGAAAAATAGCTTACTTGGTCCTACAATCCTCACAGTAGAGTAGCTAAAATCTTTTCTCCTAGTCTTACAGTACCAGTCCACAAGATATATAAGGGGAAAGGGAAAGATTACTGTTGGACCCGGCCCTTTTTGGCAGGTGCACCCCGATACTTTTTCCTTTTTCCTAGCCTGTTTCTGTAACCTGGTGTTGGTGGTTTTAGGCCTCTGCTCACTTTTTCACTGTGGTACAGTGTAAAGTGCGTGAGCTCTCTGTGTATGTGTGGTGAGTGACCTGCTCTCCCATAGGAATGCATGGGGAATATGTGTGACCATGGTAGTTCCTGATGTGTGGGGAGTGCAGAATCGAGTTTGGTATGTGCGAATTCGTGAGATTGAATGCTGCGCAAAGATGTGTGCGGCATGAATGTGCCTAGTGTGGAAGTGCCAGTTCTAGACATGGGTGTGCGTGTGTAGTGAGTGTGCTGGCACGGGATTGGCTGGAGCTGGCTGGTGAGCCTGGCTCCAGGAGTCTGCATGGGTCTGCCCCGGTGGTGAGTGGAGAGATTAACATGCTGATGTGAGGGAGGGGTGCACCTGGGACCTGAATAGGGCTGGGCATTCCCCACATAATGCTGGCTCCGCCCCCTGTGGTGCGACTGATGACCCTAGCCTGACTAGTGAATGAGAGGGGTGGCTGAGCACATCAAGAGTGCTCCCAAACCAGCTGCGCCTGGTTTTGCCCCCACCCTGCACCTTTAGACAAAGGATTGTGCTGTATAAAAAGGGTGCTGTGACACCCTGAAGATCTTCTTGTTTGCCAAACTTGAAACTATCAGGGGCGTGCTGCTGCTTGGGCCCAGGGGACGGCTTGCCTCCCTGGGCCCTGCCCAGCCCTTGGATTCCTGGAGGACTTGCCTTTACTGGATTTACTGGATTCCTGGAGGACTTGCCTTTACTGGGAGCTGCTGTGTCCCTCTTAATGCTCCAATACTTCTTTGGACCCCTTTTCCTTCTGCAGGGGTCATCTCTGAGGACTTGTGAGGCTGTCAGTGCCCCCAGCACGGCGAGGCCTGACGAGGAGAAGGGAATCCCCTGCGAGGGATTCCCCCGTGAGGCCTTCATTGCGAGAGCCCACCTCGCTGCTTTATGGCCGCTATTTTTATATTTTTATTGACGGGTGCCACTCCGTTTATTTAATTATCGAATGGGTGCCCACCCCGTGTGTACTCTTAGTTTTCATTTCGAGGGTGCCCACGCCTCGTTTTCGGCCCCCGAGAGTTCACCGCCGCAGCCCAGGCTTTATGCAACATGTTGCCGGGCCGCTGCCTAGCGCGACACGGAAGTAAAGCTGGTGGGCGGGGCCGGTGCATGAAGCACGTCCGGAGCCTCGCAGGCTCCCATTCCCAGTCCCGGCCGAGGAGACAAGAGGACCGAGTGAGGCATGGCGCCTATGCGGAGGCGGGCTCCCAGAAGTGAGAGAGAGCCCCGCAGGCGCCACCGATGGTTCCAGCGAAGCGGAGGGGCTCGAGGCACATTGCGGGTGCCTGCCCCGCTGCCGGAATGAGGAGAGCCTTCCCCCCGCGCTGAGAGCCGGTAACTAGTAACGGCTGGGGCAGCGGGGGGAGGGGGGGGGAAGCCACCTGTGCTCCCCAGGCACCCGAGTCGTGCCCTTCGTCAGAGCGGCCCCAGATGGCAGCGGGCCGCTCCACCAATGGGCCCCATGATCTCAGCGCCCCGTGTGATTGTGCCTTAGGGCGGCCCCAGATGGCAGTGGGCCGCCCCACCATTTTGACAAGAGCCAGATGGCTCCAACAATCGGGGGACATGAGTATTTTCAGAGCCTGGATGGCTCCCACGATGGCCCATGCTTGTTTTAAAGGTCCCGTGAGGGGCTTGGGGGCATCTGTGATTCTTTAAGGAGCCAGTGTGCTCCTGGGGCCCCATTGTTTCCCTGAGAGGTGCCAGAGAGGGCACCACGCTTTGTCCTGAGCGGCCCCAGATGGCAGCGGGCCGCTCCCACATTCTGGCGCAGGTGTGATGTTGAGGGCCTGTGTCCTGTCCCCAGTGTTTGAGGGGACCTGTTTATTTTCAGAGCCTGTGTGGCTCCAGCCCCTACGGCGCAGTTTTATTTCCAGGGCCAGTGAGGGCCCTATCGCAGTTTTGCTGATTCCCAGCTGCCCAGCAATTAGTGGGAAGCTGCACCGTTTAGGCGCCAATGGAGAAAGAGTCCCTGTGAGGGACGGAGATGGCACAGAGGTGCGAGGCCTTCGACAGCTGCGCAGCACTTAGTGCCAGCTGCAACGTTTAGGCCCTGTTACTGTTCCCAGCTACCCAGCAAGTAGTGGGCAGCTGCAACGTTTAGGTTTGCGCCGGTGGTGCACCCCTGACTGGCGCTGCATTGGCAGCGCGCCCTGGCATTCTGGACACAGGGCATTTGAGCCCCTTCTTGGGATGGCCAGTTGGCCAGGGGGCTGGTATCTGGGTAGGGCACAAGGCCCTAATGTGATTTCTGCGCAATGTGATTTTACTATGTTTAGAATGGTAATTGCCTAATGTGATTTTTGGGCAATGTGATGTTACTATGATTATGAGGTTATTTTACCTATGTAGGTTTATGTCAGTGAGAGTTTACTGCAATGTGAGGAACGCCCCTAAATGTGATTTATTCTTAGGAGGCAGAGTCTAATGTGTTTAGACTAGTGAGAGATTGCCTACTGTAGTTATACTGTTTAGGCCTAATGTGATTGCTGCGTAATGTGCTTTGCCTTTAAGCTTGTGTTATACTTCTAAAGGTGCTCATGCTTAGAAGTTTGCTTTGCCTAGTATGTTATACTAGTGAGCTTGTGTCCCTGCCTGATCTAGGCCTATGGTTAATGGTATTGCGTAGTGTGTATCTACCTGTTACCAGTGGTTACTGGCTGTGACCTTTAATTGTTATTTGGTGTGACAGTTATTCTAAGTGCTAGTTCTACTAAGTGCTGATTCTGACAGTGGCCCACGTGGCCCTGTCCTGGTGTAAATATTCCCTTGTGAATATTGCCCGTGCCAGTTGGCACAATGTATATTGTGTGATTACTATCTGATGTGTTTTGACAATACAAAAGTTATTTTTATATAACCTTGTGTGGAGTTCCTTTTGTGGTGTGCCTAGGATGTTGTTGCTGTTGTGTGCGTGTGCAAATGCTTAACACATTGCCTCCGGGATAAGCCTGTCTGCTCGTGCCAAGCTACCAAAGGGGTGAGCAGGGGTTATCTTGGCGTGTGACTCCCTTGCCCTGACTAGAATGGTGGTTTCTGCCTGGCTTTGGCGTAAGCCTTAGCCAACCGGAAATCCCAGTTCTAACAATTACTAACAAAGCACAAGAAAGCTACAGACTAGTACAGACAGGAGGAATTCAGCTACTGAAATAACGATATCGCAGGGATAACAAAGATTTAACAAACATTAGTTAGAAGAGAAGGTGGCAAAAAAGGTGACAGTATCAAAAATGTAAAAAGACAAATTATTCTAAATGGGAAGAGGTAAAAGTTAGGGAAAAATAATACTAATAATAATAATGATACTATTAATAATAGTAGCAGGATTTACTGGGATCAGCATTTCTCTTGGCTGAGGCTGTGGTAGTAGTACTTCCACCCACCCAGCACTGGTGATACCAGCCCCATCACCCTGACCCACCTTTGATGGTGCCCTCTTCTTGCCCTTCTGGGGTGATGTAAGATATAAAGGAGATAAAAACAGATTAGTGGTACAATTAGTCTCCCCTAAAAATATTGTGACAGGCACAAGCAAATGCAGAAACATTGTACTTTTCTAAATCAGATTGTCTATGGTACTAGTACCTAAGCTTTATTCCAAATTTCCTAAACGTAAACTACATTTGGAACTACTAATGCATTGTAACAAATGATCTTGCTTCTCACCCCATTTGATGGGCCAATTTAGTCTACCTTTTCAATGTATAAATGCATATTACACATCACTGGAAGGTCGGATACTGTATGAGTTACATAAAGAAAGAAACAGAGAACACAAACTCACTAATATTACTACCAATATCTTATTAACAGGACAGAGGAGTCTGCATGACTTCTAAAATATTCAGCCCAAGTGAGCGCTGTCTAGTATGATTAGATAGACCTGAACACCTGGCTAGCTCAAGCGGGATCACATATTATATGTAACGTTACATAAGCTTAACTTACCTCTGAGTGTGAGCAGCATATTAGAAAACAAACAATAAATAGTTCACCTCAACACTCAGCAGATCGAGCAGGCCCTGTTAGCGGCCAATGATGTCTGTCAAGCAGTGCACCAGCTGCAGCACCATGTGCTGCACCCCTGTGTTTAGAGAGAAGTCAGAATGTTCCTGGAATGGTGAGCTATTGCAGACGGTGAATACCCAGCTTTTCCCGAGTGGCCAAGCCTCTATTGAGGCTAACACATAAAGATGTGCCTTGTCCATTTTCATGGATGGGACAACGAATGCTCAAAAGTGTTGCTAGAGCTGAGAGGAAGTCTTTGTCATTCCCAAGCACTGAGATTGCTTGATTACAGTAAAATGTCCACATTGTTTTGCAGTGAAATGGAAGGCTGCTCTCTCTTAGTGCTTACTCTGTTGCATGAAGTCTCATGAAGACCTGTGGCTTACTTTTCAACTACTCTTGACCCTGTTACCGCAGGACTGCCCTGCTGCCTTGAACAAGTTGTGGAGGTTAGTGCCAGTATTGAGAGATGTGAGCACACAGTCATGGGATGCACGCTTACAGTGATGGTCCCTTACTGTGTAAAAATATTGCTCATACATACAGTACTCGACCGTGTCCAAGTAGGTACCCTTCTTCCTAGTCAGGATAAGGGGGATACACTTGAAAAATAACCCCTGCTCGCCCCCTTGGTAGCTTGGCACAAGCAGTCACGCTTATCTCAGAGGCAGTGTGTAAAGCATGAGCACATAACCAGCAGTAATACAGTGAAATCACTTAAAAGGACACCACATCAGTTTTAGAAAAATAGCCAACATTTTATCTGTGCAAAACAAGACCAAAAACGATAAAAATCCACGATAAAGTTCTTAGAATTATCACTAATCAAAACAAACTTTAAAAACAGTTCCTTGAAGTCGATAGCTCTGTCTGGGGATATCATGGCATCATGAACATGAACAACAAATCCAAATAGTCCTGGCTGACCGCGGTGTAGAGGGCCAGGTGGAGGCCATCAGGAACCTTGCGATGAACCTTGAAGAGCCGGCATCAGCAGGCGTCTGTTCCAGAGGTCAGTGAAGGTGTTGTCGGGCCCTTGAAGTCACACGCTTTGCTGATCGAACACTGTGCACTGGAAGTCAGGAGCGTAGACAGGCGTTGGGGCTGTGGTGTGAAGTGCAGTGGTGTGGCATGCAGTGCCTTCAGGTCGTGGTGCAGACAGCGGCTCAGTGACGGTTGTCCAACTGCGTCAGTGAGACCAGGTTTGCAGTGCGAAGTGGTGGTGCCAGTGAGTCACGGTGCAGGTATTGGCATTGTTGTTGCTGAAGCACTGTCGTCGGCTGACAAACTGGAGTTGCTGTCGCCGGCGTCGGTAGGTCCAGGTTATGGTGTGGGACGGGGCGGTGCATCATGTAACTTACGAGCTGTGGCCTCAAACCACGGTGCAAGCAGTGACATTGATTTTAGCGTGGAGCAGCATCATTGGGGATACCAGGGCAGTGGTGTGAAGGGAGGCGGTGTGAAGTGCAGTGCCCACAGGTCCCGGTGCCAGCAGCGGCTCAGTGGCGGTGGCCTTCTCAGTGATACCATGGTTGCAGTGCGGAGTGTGGGGATGCCCTTTGCGGTGCCTTCAGTACAAGGAGCCGGCAGCGGTATTGTTGATGGCATCAGTTTGCTTTTTCTTCTATTGCAGCACAAAACACAGAGTTCCCAGTTCTGGTAGCAGATGAACTTGAAATATTTGCTGTTCCTGAGACTTCTTGAACAGGGGGCATGCTCTACCTCAAGCCCTTGGAGAAACTCAAACAAAGAATTTGCAGAAAGTTCAGTGCAGTCCTTTTGCTGCCCAAGACAGAAACAGCCACTGCAGGTCAACACAACAAAGCACACAGCAAAGTGGTAGTTCCTCCAAACAGCTTCTCCAGCTCTTCTTCTTGGCAGGTTCCTTGATCCCAAAAAAGTTCTAAAGTCCTGGGGTCAAGGCCCCAATATTTATACAAAATGTTCTCTTTGGTCTTTTTGGCAAGGGCCTCTGAGCCCAGTCCAAACCAGTTCTACCCTCTTTGGCCCGGCTTCACTACAGGAGGCGGAGACAGCTTTGTGCAGACGGGGCATGGCCTAGTCAGGTGCTAGTAAAAAACCTCCCACCACCTAAATGTAGACCAGGCCTATTCAGCCCAGCTATGAGTCACCCAGGAATGGCAGGACACACCTCAACTCCGCTTGTGACGGTCTACAGTGAATGCATATCCCCAGCCCCTGTCACTCCAAAATCAGACAATCAATACACAAACCAGAAGAGGCACACAGAATGGTTAAACTAGAAAATACCTACTATTTAAAAGTGGCATTTTCAAACACACAATTTAAAAACCATCTCCCTAAAAAGATTAATGTTATTAAATTCTGAGTTCAGAGAGCCTAAACTCAATTTATCTAGCTTGTTCCATTGGAAAGTTATACTTGTAGATGTTACAAAGCAACTCCAATGTTAGTCTATGGGACAGATGGCGTTACAATAGTGAAAAGCGAAATTGGCAGTATTTCACTATCAGGATGTCACACGCACCCCAGGACATGTCCTATCTTTCACATACACTGCACACTGCCCAGGGGGATACATTGGGCCTATCTGAGGGGTGCCTTACATGTAAGAAAAGGGAATGTTAGGGCCTGGCCAGTGGGGGTACTTGCCAGGGCTACATGGCAGTTAAAACTGCATGCAGACACTACAGCGGCAGGTCCGAGACACCTTTGAAAGGCTACTTGTGTGGGTGGCACAATCTCTGCTGCAAGCCCACTAGCAGCATTTGATTTACAGGCCCTGGGCACACACAGTGAACTATACTAGGGACTTAAAAAAATCAAATAAGCTAAGCATGGAAACACCAATCCATAAACACAATTTACAGAAGGAGTACTTGCACTGAACAGAGTGAGAAAGTGCACAGAGGCACTAAACCAGCAAAACGAAGTCCAATGTACCACTAAAAACAGGCTAGAAAGCAAAAAGACAGGGGAAACACACTAACAGATGCTAGGTCTAACACTAAATATAAACAACAAATCCTTAATGCTGACAACCTGATTTTGAAGAAGTGTCAAACCATCATTCCAGCTACATTGTTACCATTGCCTGAAAATGAAGTTGATGGAGATGAGGTTAAACATTACTTCCTGGATGTTATGGATTTATCTACCAAACCAAGACCAGACATTAAATATGAACCTCTCAATGAGCCTGACTATGTAATTTGTGTGGACGGCTCATGTTTAAGAGACAATAGGCCAATGCAAAAAAAGTAGGGGACCTCCTGTAAGAATACAGAACAAGGTCAGGGAGAAGAGGGGAAAATAATGAAACCTAACGAAAAATCTTCCTCATGACCAAAGTTATTTATACACATGAATTAATCCCAGTAACCAACTGTGAGCGCCCAGGCTAATGTGTGAATCCACTCAAGAAAATATTACAAGCATTCCTGAAAAATATACAATTTTTATTTTCATTTCATTGTATAAAACACTTTTTCATAAGTTATACAAATCCACATATATTATTGCAAATAACATATTTCAACATAATTATTCACAAATCAACATCAATAAGAAACACAATACATATAATCAAATCATGAAAACCCGGGAAGAGACAACCAGAAACATCACAACAACCCAATCAGACTCAACTCACACATGTCCAGACACACCTTCACATTCATAATATGTCTGGAGAACACAATTACAGAATGACAAAGTAACTGGGATGACCGAAGACAAAAACTGCACAAGGGCAGGAGGTTATAGAGTCCTTCCGGGAGAATGTGAGCACGTTGTATGCGGCAATCTTAGAGGACATCGTATTATGTTCTAAAGGCAATTTTGACCACATGACTAGCCAAACTACTGTTATGAGAACTCATCCCATTGTTCACATTTCCGGCTACTCTGGAGTCAGACTGAGAGATTCATTTTAACAATGGGGTCCTTAGAATGCTATGTGTGGCTCTTCAATTGGAACAGAGATTGCATTATAGCTATCATCCTGAGGCATTGAGGATAATTGAACAAATGAATGGCACTTTGAAATCTTGATTGGCTGAAGTCTGTACATCTATTTCATTGCAATGGTCAGATGCTTTAACATTGGTGTTGATGAGTCTTCAAAGCACTCATGAGATGTTGATGGGACACGCTATACAATTGTCTGCTGTGCCTGCAAATGAACATGTAAACATCACAGATAATATGATACATTACTACTGCAAAGGATTAGCTGATGTGGTGCGTTCTGTTTCTCACCCGGTTGTAGCTGTCCCTGCTGTCCAGAATCAGGAGCAGTGTCACGATCATATCCCCGGCAAATGCAAAAATGTGACAGAAAAGCCTGATTAGAGCTGAGGTGGAAAGGCCCCTACCAAGTGATGCTGATCACCAACACTACTGTTAAGTGTGCTGGAACACCCATTTGGGTGCAAGCTTAACACACCCAGAGGGTGAGGTGTCCAAGAGAAGAAGTATTTTTCTTTGAGCCAAGTACAAGACCTTCTATATCAATGTATCACAAAGGGGCAGAGGGAGCAACACAATGATCCAGATGAAGGGATAAGTGTGAAAAGAGAAAGATACCGATGGAGATCAGAATTGCCAAATGGTAGTGGACAATTGAGATCAAGTGTGTCAGTTGAGCGCATATCACACACCTTCATTTAGGAAACAGAATTTAGTGGTGTAGGTGAGACAGAGGAAGATCAACACACAGTGAGGTGATCAAAGAGAGCAAGTTGCAGGTATTCGGCACCTGAATGGACTTACTACTCTGAGAACGTACCTGATGCATCAGATCAAATTCCAAAAGAACTGAGATCAGACTCATTTGAACCTACATGACGCCACATTAAAACAGCACTGATTCATGATTCCTTAAATAATATTACTAAGAACTTGACAAGCTCTGTATAGTCAATCCCAAACTGAATGAACTGATGTGACAAACGATGAACTTTTTTTAAAGCAAAATCACGAGAGACTGTTAAAAATGATTATGACAATTATTCTCTAACAAAAACAAAATTAAAATAATTAAGAATAATTCCCTAGGCCCAAGGCTGCAGGAGAAGAGCAGGCACAACCTTTTTAGAAGAAGTTGGAGTAGGGCAAAGCCTGCCTCATGAAGGCTTGTGTACATAAACCAAATGGAATAACTGCAAGTTAATCACCAAAAGTTTGCCCATTTGCACAAGTAGAAGTCAACGCAGAATATTGAATCTTCCTGCTACTATATTCTACTGAAAGGTCTGACTGTAGACAAACATATGTGTCCTTAACAAGGCCATGTGTAGAATGGTGTTTTGTTACATTAATAGTTGTTGTGTTAGAAATTATAGTTGTTCTAGTTGGATTGAGTTTAACACCAGAGACAGAAATAACAAAGTCTACACCCATATCAACACCACCCACTCACACAATAGGTGAGAAAAAACGAAAGTGTTAATTTATAGACATTTTAAAAGAAGATTTCGCAATAATTGTTTATTCTAGATTAGTTCAGGAATATATTTTAGCTTTAGACACTAAGGAATGCTACGTTTGGGCACAGTTACCTTACTTAGCCGACGTATCACCATATGCCACTTCCATAAGCAGTGGCATGTAGTATATTGCTTATTTTATTTTGTAGACAGGAACGTTTTGAATGTTATCTTTCCAATTATGACATGATTTTTCTGAAGTTCCAAGGATTAACCCTAATCCACAAGCAAAACAGAATTAACATTGCATTGTATTTCCTTAGGTCTCCTACAGTTGTAGACACTGTTAAGGCAAACAAAAAAATGTGTACCTGTTAATGAGACCATTAGAAAAGAAATGTATTCTAGCACTAGAAGGAAGAAGAGCCCACATGCTTCACAAGGCAAATAAAGAGGAGGTTGTTTTAAAAAATGCTTGGGAGAAGGAAGAATATGAGTACAAGAAGAAAATGGAATAACCAAAATTAAAATTAGATTGACAACAAAAAGTGAGATTATGTGTTTATAAAAGGAGAAATTAGTTTAGAAAGACACACATTGAGTTAAGTAGCTGTGAATACATATTTGAAATTCTTAGAGGACCTGTTCAAATTCTAGTGAGGGAACAGCCAGTTATCCGTGGAGTTTATTTTGTTTACGGACACGGTGCATAGTTTAATTACCTGCTGATTGAAAGGGTGTTTGCTATCTAGCTTTATTGTTTTTCAAAATGTTTCATGTAACTAATAAAGATGCTTTGACAATTATTTCTTCTAACAGGCATCCCCTTAGCACCATTGATGGGAAACAATTAGTGGGAGAAATGTTTGGAGCAATTATTCCACCTGTAGGAGTAGTTTTAAATGACAAGAAAATTAGAAGACTTTCTACGGTATAAATTGGCTACAAGTACAGTTGGTGCTTTATTAACAGTCGACACGAAATAGTAGCTATTAGTTCGATGGTATTACAAGATTGATTAGTTGTAGATATATTGTTAGCTGAGAAAGATGGAGTCTGTAAAATGTTAAAGGCTCAACATTGTTGCTCATGCATACCCGATGAGAGTAGAAACACTGAAGAAAACATTTCTGACCTGACACCTGAATTAGAAACTCTAGAGGGTAGTGAGACAAAATATCGAAATTAAAATATTGATATACAATAATATCGATGTTTTAATTTCGATGGTATAGAATATCGATGTCCAAAATATCGACAGACAGAATATCGTTTTTTTTAAGGTATGTATGTTACTAATATCGAAAAATATCGAAATTCACTAATATCCAAATTTTGTTTAGTGTTATGTATTTTATTATTTTGTTTATATGTTTGTTAAATATGTTTTGTAATGTATGTTTGAAAATTAGTAAATTTGTTTACATTTTGCGTTTTAGTATCAGAGCGGGTTGTGGGTTTATAGGGGAATAGGGTGGGAAGTAATTTAATAATAATTAATTAATTAATATATTTTTGGAAATATTTTTAATTAATAATTAATTTGTAATTAATTAATATTAATTAGTTAGTTAATTGATATATTTTAGTAAATATTTTTAATTATTAATTAATTGGTAATTAATTTATATTAATTATTTAATTACATTAATTAGAGCAAATGTTTTAATATATATACATTTTTGTTATTGTTAATTAATTAATTGGTAATTAAATAATATTAATTAGTAAATTAAATTAATTATAGTTAATGTGCTAATATATTTAATTTTTTGTTATTGATAATTAATAATGAATTGGTACTTAAATATTAATAATTATTTAATTAAATTAATTAGAGTTAATGTGCTAATATATTTAATGTTTTTGTTATTGTTAATTAATAATTAATTGGTAATTAATAATTATTAAGTGATTAAATGATGTGATTTACTTATGTGTAGTGGGTTGTGTGTTTATAGGGGGATAGGGTGTGATATAATTAAATTTAATTAATTAAAGAGATTGTATTTATTTGTTGGTATTTATTGTTAATTAATTAGTAATTAATATGTGTTAATTAGTTATTTTTTATAATTACATCAATTTAGTAATATTAATTGTTATTAATTGATTAATAGACATTTATATTAATTTTGTTTTTTTGTATGTGTAGTGTGTTGTGTGTTAAAGGGGGAGTAGTGTGGGAAGTAATTTTTACCCCCATGCTATCCAACGCTTTCCCTACTGTTGCACCCTCTGGAGTGGGAATAGTAATTTTAACCCCTACGCTATCCAACGCTTTCCCTACTGTTGCACTCTCTGGAGTGGTAATAGTAAATTTTACCCCTACGCTATCCAACGCTTTCCCTACTGTTGCACCCTTTGGAGTGGGAATAGTAATTTTTACCCCTACGCTATCCAACGCTTTCTCTACTGTTGCACCCTTTGGAGTGGGAATAGTAATTTTTACCCCTACGCTATCCAACGCTTTCCCTACTGTTGCACCCTCTGGAGTGGGAATAGTAATTTTTACCCCTACGCTATCCAACACTTTCCTTACTGTTGCACCCTCTGGAGTGGGAATAGTAATTTTTACCCCTACGCTATCCAACGCTTTCCCTACTGTTGCACCCTCTGGAGTGGGAATAGTAATTTAAACCCCTACGCTATCCAACGCTTTCCCTACTGGTGCACCCTCTGGGGTGGGAATAGTAATTTTTACCCCTACGCTATCCAATGCTTTCCCTACTGTTGCACCCTCTGGAGTGGGAATAGTATTTTTTACCCCTACGCTATCCAACGCTTTCCCTACTGTTGCACCCTCTGGAGTGGGAATAGTAATTTTTACCCCTACGCTATCCAACGCTTTTCCTACTGTTGCACCCTCTGGAGTGGGAATAGTAAATTTTACCCCTACGCGATCCAACACTTTCCCTACTGTTGCACCCTCTGGAGTGGGAATAGTAATTTTTACCCCTACGCTATCCAATGCTTTCCCTACTGTTGCACCCTCTGGAGTGGGAATAGTAATTTTTACCCCTACGCAATCAAACGCTTTCCCTACTGTTGCACTCTCTGGAGTGTGAATAGTAATTTTTACCCCTATGCTATCCAACACTTTCCCTACTGTTGCACCCTCTGGAGTGGGAATAGTAATGTTTACCCCTACGCTATCCAACGCTTTCCCTACTGTTGCACCCTCTGGAGTGGGAATAGTAATTTAAACCCCTACGCTATCGAACGCTTTCCTTACTGTTGCACCCTCTGGAGTGGGAATAGTAATTTTTACCCCTACGCTATCCAATGCTTTCCCTACTGTTGCACCCTCTGGAGTGGGAATAGTATTTTTACCCCTGTGCTATCCAACGCTTTCCCTACTGTTGCACCCTCTGGAGTGGAAATAGTAATTTTTACCCCTACGCTATCCAATGCTTTTCCTACTGTTGCACCCTCTGGAGTGGGAATAGTAATTTTTACCCCTATGCTATCCAACGCTTTCCCTACTGTTGCACCCTCTGGAGTGGGAAAAGTAATTTTTACCCCTACGCTATCCAACGCTTTCCCTACTGTTGCACCCTCTGGAGTGGGAATAGTAATTATTACCCCTACGCTATCCAACGCTTTCCCTACTGTTGCACTCTCTGGAGAGTGAATAGTAATTTTTACCCCTAAGCTATCCAACGCTTTCCCTACTGTTGCACCCTCTGGAGTGGGAATAGTCATTTTTACCCCTACGCTATCCAACGCTTTCCCTACTGTTGCACCCTCTGGAGTGGGAATAGTAATTTAAACCCCTACGCTATCCAACGCTTTCCCTACTGTTGCACCCTCTGTAGTGGGAATAGTAAATTTTACCCCTACGCTATCCAACGATTTTCCTACTGTTGCAATATGTGGAGTATGTATATATATTAATTTATATGTAGTTTTTAATTTATTTTAAATGTATATGTATTAGTAATAATTTTTTTAATGTTTTAATGTTTTTATTTAATATTTGTAAAATTATATGTATTTTTAAATTATTTTTACATTATTATTAAGACATTTAAAAAAACGATATTTTTACTTTCAATATTTTTGTACTACGATATAAAATTTTCGATATTTTTGTACTTACCTTTATGAAGATATAACTCCGATATTTTTGAGTTCGATATTTTTGTATCGATATTTTTGTAGGTAGATATTCTGTCTGTCGATATTATGTCATAGATTCACTCTAGAGACATCTAGCCTGCTTGCAACTTTAGGTAAGGGAACTTCTGCCATTAACATTTTGGGTTGCAACTATAGGAGCAAGATGGGATGACCTTAAATGTGAGAAATTGTGTTAGTTATTCAACCATCAGAGGGGGGAAGTTGATGACTCAAATTTATTGTTTAACAAAATCAAAGCACATGTAACAAAAAAGTGCGAAAAGTATTTGAAAATATAACTTACATTTGAATGCCATTTTGCAGTAAGCTGTCATATTTAGGCATAATGAGCTTATAAGCTTATAAAAGAATTAATAATGTACTAACATAAATTAGCCTCACCGTTGATGCCAAATTAACTGAAAAAAATGCATTAACATTGAAAGGCCTGTTATTGACATTGAAATGGTGTTTGCACAAGATGTTTGTTCTTCTTTTTGCTGCAGATGTTATTTTAAGCATTTGTTTTCTACTAGACAGCTGATATTTAGGTTCAAACCAGAAGGAGCGGAGAAAATAGGTAGGATGATTCATGGAAAGAACAGTCTGGACCACAAAAATTCATTGATTTAACTTTTCAAGGACTGCCGTCTGTGGACGATTGTGCAAATTTGAGAGGTTGTGGAGTTTACCTAATCCCAGGAGTTTGCTAAAATCCTTTTGGATGCTGCAGAAGAAGAAAATACACTTGTTACCATTTGGAATATTGAGTGTTTATAGGCTTTTTCCTTTGGGGCTTCTCTCACTCGCATTTGCTGGAGTTTCTTGAGATCATATCTCTCTTCATGGGAGTTTGCTCAGCCTATTTGCTGATTCATAGCTGAGAATATTTTCCAGCTTGGCATGCAAAGGCTTTATTCTTATGCATTGATTCGCTCATCAGAACTCTTTATTGGGTATCTGACTGACACCTTATATTATACTCATTCCAAAATAATTTAGAGTAGTGAACTTTCTTTATGGAATACACTTGCCGTAATATTACAATATTAACTGTAATTTTGACACATATTGCATTCTTCCTTATATTGAAGTATCGTTTTTTGGATTATTTTAAATTCTAATGCTGGTGTTTAAAAAGCTTATTCTTATTGAATAAAATGATGAAAAATTATGAAATTGAAAATAAAACCCTTTAACTCACTCAAACTCTAGTGACTGTATGAAAGTCTGTAGTAATTTGTTATGTTATTCAAATTTATGTAGATGTCTGCCCTTTTCACTTCCCCTTGTTGACGAGCAAAGCTCATACAACCAGTGGTGGGAGTTAGTTAATAATTACACCCAGAGATTGAGATATAGAAAACCCACCTCAATCAGTATTCAATATGGTGTGAAATGGTTCAGGCATAAAAGTTGAAAATCTAAAAATAAAATACAACCATTATTAATCACTAGTCTGAAGTCGAGGTTCCAGCGTTGTCGATATCTTATTTGAGTCAACAGCAATCCGCTTTAGACACTTCCCAGTCAGTATACTCAGATGTGATTTATAGGCTGTCCAGTCCAACTAAGGGAGTTGCTAGACCTGCCACATTACACAACTTTAACGAAGAGGAAAAGAGAGGATGTTATTTGTGGATCAGTGAAAGGAATGTATACAGGTTACTGGACAAAAGAGTGGGATTTTGGTCTAGTAAAGTTGTTCAGCACTGGGATACCCTTGCAGATGAGAGTGTATTTTACAAATACACATAACATAAACTAATACACGTTTTTTTCAATCAAAAACAAGCAATTGTATTTACAGAGATATACCAAAGCTGACAAAATTACACATATTATTCATGACATAGTGGCACGCAAATGCAGTAGTAACTGGTGAATTCTGATCATCTAGCTTCCCCTCCATGTTGCTGGCGTCCAACTCTATCATCATGTTTCGTGTCTCCTCCATTCAAGACTTCTATGTGGTCCAGCCATGACAGGAGTTCCAACCTGGCCCAGAATTTTATGAAAGCCAATCTTATCACCATACTTAATGTACTCAGTTGTACTTTCCAATTAGTGACTCTCAAATTACGATTCTGTAATGTACGCTAATTATTATTTGCAAAATTATACAATGGTCCACTCGAACCTTCATTACAAAAAAGGTACTTTGGGACTGATTTATTGTTCGGCGCACAGAGAAGCGTCTGTCAGAATGGTGAAGGACATTAAGTCTGCCATTCCAACTGCCCTCTGTATGTCTAATTTAGATATGATTGCTTGGAGGGGAACGGCCAGCATCAGTCGAGGGGAACGGCCAGCATCAGTCTCCCATTGCCGTGAGGGGAACGGCCAACATAGCACTACACTCCCCAGCAGCCCCGGCACCTCGGCGCTCCTGTGACGCTCCTGCAGCGCCCGCTAGCGCTTAACAGCGCGGTGCACCGAGCGGGGAGCGGGGGACGCCACACAGACTTACCTGCGTGCCGTGAGGGGAACGGCCGACGCCCTGGTCTATTCAGCCGTGAGGGGAACGGCCAGCATCAGTCTCCCATTGCCGTGAGGGGAACGGCCAACATAGCACTACACTCCCCAGCAGCCCCGGCACCTCGGCGCTCCTGTGACGCTCCTGCAGCGCCCGCTAGCGCTTAACAGCGCGGTGCACCGAGCGAGGAGCGGGGGACGCCACACAGACTTACCTGCGTGCCGTGAGGGGAACGGCCGACGCCCTGGTCTATTCAGCCGTGAGGGGAACGGCCAGCATCAGTCTCCCATTGCCGTGAGGGGAACGGCCAACATAGCACTACACTCCCCAGCAGCCCCGGCACCTCGGCGCTCCTGTGACGCTCCTGCAGCGCCCGCTAGCGCTTAACAGCGCGGTGCACAGAGCGGGGAGCGGGGGACGGCACACAGACTTACCTGCGTGCCGTGAGGGGAACGGCCGACGCCCTGGTCTATTCAGCCGTGAGGGGAACAGCCAGCATCAGTCTCCCATTGCCGTGAGGGGAACGGCCAACATAGCACTACACTCCCCAGCAGCCCCGGCACCTCGGCGCTCCTGTGACGCTCCTGCAGCGCCCGCTAGCGCTTAACAGCACGGTACACCTCCCGCGACGCGGGACGCGCCCGGGCTGAGCCCGGGCAGAGGGCGGGCCGTCTGCGGCCGTCAGAGGCACGAGGAGGCCTGGCTGGGCCAGAGACTTTGTGTGAACTCCACGGTGCCCGAAAAAAGTACACGGTAAAGTAACGGAAAAGCGTATAAGGTCTACTGTGTATATATTGATATTCTAGGGTTGCGGAGTTGTTTGTGATTTCCACGTCTCGGCCTAAATAAACATTATTCAAACCAGCGATATGTCGGGATCAAAGAAAGAAAAGGCTTCTACGGGGGCAGGTCCTCTTGACAACTTCCTAGTTAAAAAGGTGAATAAGATCATCAATGATAGAAGGGCCTCACTGGGTAAAGGTGGTTTATCAGATCATGATCTCCCTACAGTAGGTCTAACCTCAATGGAGGCTCCACTAGAGAGCGAAAATAGTACTGATTGTGGGGCGGGTGTAGCCAGAGTAGCTAGTGTAGCAGAAGCACTGATCCATCAGGCTCCCGATACAGTAATTTCCGGTAAGTCATCATCGGAATCTGAGGAAGCGGAGATTGTAGAGGAAATAGTAGAGCATAAAAGTACGAGACCTGTCAGAACCTGCAGAAAGCAGCAAAACAAAAGGGGGGGCAGGATCGCACTTAAGAGAAGGGGTGATACTTACTTGCCTGATAGCCATATCTCCCCTGAGGCGACCTCGAGCATGGAGGGTAAAAAAGAGGTAATAATAACCTTGAGCCCTGAGCAGTTTGGCTTACTAATTAAAACTATAGAAGCCAAAATCGAATTAAAACTTGAGGTATCCCTTAACTCTTTAGCGGCCAATTGGATTTTGCCAACGCTGAAATAAAAAGACTAGGAGGTCTGATAGAGCAACAGCTGGTCCATCCTGTTAAGGTTAATCCCCCGCCCCTTTCATCTAGTACAGTGAACTTAGAGGATGTTGGGAAAAATACCACAAAAGTGTCTAATCCTCCTTATTCACCCCGACAGGTCAGCAGAGCCGACACTGATCCCATTGTTCCCTCGGTCCCTCTTCCCCTGCCAGTAGATACCTCTGTTATACATCCTAAGCCAGGCCCCGCTCAAAACCTGAATTCCATGCTACGTAGGCGAAGCAATTTTATTAATTTACCCCCGGACTGTGCTCCCTACGTAATTGTGCTGTCCAATGTCCCGCTTTATAACCCGGATATAACTGAGTCTCATGAGGAATCTCATGATTCTCTCAAAAACAAAGTGGTAGCTTGACAAAGTTCAAATTGTGGCTATCCTACAAAATTTGTTGGAGAAATCATCACGACCAGGAGGGTAAAGTGGATCGGTCCCTCGAGAAAAACCTGTAGAGGGGATTGTGTGGTAGTAAATTTTAAATACCCACAACACGTGGCCACAGTCTTACTACGGGCAGCATCAATGTTGAATGATGGCAACGGTATCCATGTGCGACCTTTGGGTTATTTTTATAACCATCTTACTGTAGCATCTGCCCCTAGACAAGGTCAAAGTCCCTTTACTCCAGTAGGGCCAAGGTCTGCATGTCAAAGCCAGGGACAGAGAAGGGATAATTTTTCCAGTTTTGGACCCCCCATTGCAACACACAATAGATTCGATGCTCTATCAGGTCTTGACCTATGTGACTGACGGGGGGCCGAAGAGGGTATAGTGGACGAAGTTGTAGTGGAAACTATCTCTGTGACTCCTGTACCTTCTTCTGGTGAGGTTGGTAATATTCCGACTGAGGTCAGTCCTATAAAAGGGGACATGGTTAGGTTGTTATCCTGGAACATTGCTGGCTTACGGTCAAAGAAGGGTGACCCGAACTGGTCGAATTTTGTAAAGTCTTACGATATTATTGCCATTCAAGAGACTTGGGACATGGAGTGCGATTATTGGTTGGACGGCTTCACTTCCTATTTTGTACCTGCCTTGCCCTCCCCAGTAGGCCGGAATAGAGGAGGTCTTCTGACGCTGGTATCGGTGAACATTAAGGGCAAAATTACAATGCTTGATTGTGCCACTCATAATTTTCTTGTTTTAGAGATAATTTTGGATGACGGTTGTAAAATGCTTCTTATAAACTGTTATAATGCACCGAACGGCTATCCTGAAATTGTGCACCTAACATGGTTAGCAGATTTTTTAATTCTCTATAAGGAAAAGCAAACCACTTATTGTTATTTTATTTTGATGGGTGATTTTAATGTACATTTATGTTTAAATTGCGCTCTAACGGATGCAGATGGGCCTGATAGTGTTTCCCCCACTCATTTAGAACATACCCAGAAGGGAGTGGTCCTTGAAAATCTATTAATTGAAAATGAACTGTATGAGGCAGAGCTTTATGATAATAGGACACGGGTTGCCACATACACGGGAAGGGCCTGTGATTCGATAAATGATTTTATTTTTGTATCCTTAGGTCTCCTTAAGTATGTGTTTTCTTACAATGCCATTGCGATGCCACTGAGTGATCATAATTCCGTGGGGATGGAGCTGGCAAACGTTTTTTTGAAGTTAAAATCGTCAGCTACCCCTCAGGTTATATTGCCACTAAAGGTTAAGGATCAGGGGAGAAGAATTAAATGGGAAAAGGTAGTGCCTGAAGATTTCTTCCTAAACATAACTTCCTTGACCATTGAAGATCTGAATGTTTGTGTCAATCCCCTCTCCAGGAGGGAGGAGGTTATATCCTCCTTCGAAGGCGTCTGTAGGTCAGTGGCCATAAACCTAACAGTTAAAGGTCAGGGGGGTAAAAATAAACCGGCGAAGGGCTGGTTTGATAACAACTGTAGTAAGGCCCATAACCTCCTGAAGAAAGCACTCAATACTCGCCCGAGGGATAAAGCTTTAGTAGTGCAACTAAGAAAGGATTTTACTAAGGCTATTAAAACTCGTAAAAATGAAATAAAGTCTGATGCCTGGGCGGAACTAAGGGATAAAGCCACCTTAAAAAACAGTGCAAAGTTCTGGTCAATTGTTAACACTCCCCTGTTCTCTGGTGACCAGAATACTGTGCTGGAACTTAACATTTCTGAGGTAGATTGGCTTAGCCATTTTGAAAAAATATATGGTAGCAATATGGAGCAGGAACCCTTTGTAGTCCCTATGTCTGACATCCCCTTGAAGCCTGTGAGTTTTGATATAGCTGAAGTGCTAAGAGCATTGGAGGATACTGCAGGACGAAAGGCCCCGGGTCCCGACGGGGTCCCAGCGGATATGTTTAAGGCAAATCCACTGTATTGGGCTAATATCCTAACTAAAGTCTTTAATGCATCTGCAGTAGTAGGATTCCCGCACACCTGGTCCTCAGCTGCGATAATTCCAGTATTCAAAAAAGGGCAGAGAGGAGATCCCAGATGCTACAGACCTATATCTCTGCTGGACTCCTCGGTTAAAATTCTAGGGAAGGTTGTCCTGGCGAGAATAGCATCTTGGGCCAAAGGGAACAATATTCTATCCGAGGTACAATATGGTTTCAGGCCAGGGAGGAGTACAGAGGACCAATGCCTCAATCTTCACCTGATAATTTCCAAATATACAAAGGCAAAAAGGGGAATGATATTTTTAGGCTTTATGGACTTGTCCACAGCCTTTGATCTTGTAAATAGGTCTAGGCTGTGGGCAATGCTTTTGAAGTTGGGTCTTGATAGTTCCCTGGTGCATTTCCTGGCGGAGCTCCATAAAGATCTGAGAGCCTGCATTAGAATGACAACAGAAGGGAAATGTACGGCAAGTTTCAGATCAACCAGAGGGGTCCGTCAGGGCTGTATACTGGCCCCAATGTTATTCACGTTATATGTGAATTCATTGGAGGAAGACCTAATGGCAGTTACACAGGATATCCCGAGCATGGGGGGTGCACCAATCCCGGTGCTCCTCTATGCCGATGATGCGGTATTAATTGCCAGGACCCCAATAGCCCTGCAAAAGTTACTGGATTCATTTGGAAATTTTATGTCTAGTCTTGACCTGGTGATCAATAGTAGTAAATCCCATACAATGTCTGTAGGTTGTTCAAAAAATAAAGAAAAAACCTTCCTTTGTGATGGTGAGGTCATCACGAGTGTTAAGGTTTTCACCTACTTGGGTGTTATCTTTGATCAAAGGGGTACTTGGTCACCGCAGTTAACATCTAAAGCAAACGCAGTGAGAAGTTCATCCTCTGCAATTCTGGGGTTCGCAAAGAGATTAAGGGGAAAACCCATCGAGGCTATCTTGGCTATTTATAAAGCCAAGACGGCCGCTATTGCCAGATACGGGGCTGCAATTTGGGGCTACACAAAATCTGACCGTATTCAAATTGAGGAAAATAAATTCCTTCGTTCAGTGCTGGGTTTACCGCAGTCAACTGCTACCTATTTCCTACATCTTGAGCTAGGTCTCGGTTACATTCTTGATACAATAAATCTAGCCCCGCTCCTGATGTGGATCAAGCTCTAGTTAAACCCGAACTTTAGCCTTAACCACAAGATCATAAAAGACTGTCTTAATTTAGACCACAGGAGGGATATCCAATGGCTGTCTTATGTGGAGTCCTTGGCCGCAAAGCTGGGACGCCCCGAGATCTTTGATAGCCCAGAATCCCTGTGTAAAGCAGATCTAATGTGGGTGAAGAATAACTTTATTAGGCTTAGGGTGGCTGAGCGAGAAACGGTCGAGCTATGCAAACCCTCTGTGAGGGCCCATGTAATGATAACTACATCTCTTGAGCTAGCTCCTTACTTGTCAGTGGTCACAAACTTTTTCCATAGGTGGCTACTAACCAAGTTCCGATTCAACCAAATGTATATGGTCCTGTGGGACGAGAAAGATCTGTGTAGGCTAGAGGAGTCGTCCCCATGTAAATGTGATGGTTTCTCCACTCAGGACAATGCACACTTCCTGTTTTTTTGCTCATTTTATGGTGAACCCCGAACACGATACTTAAAACCATTACTGAAGGAGTTGAGTTTCATGCAGTACAAGCCTGCATTGTTATATTTACAGATGTTGGATTCTCCCGTAATCATGTTCTGTACTGCCAGTTTCCTGGTTGCATCTGTAAGAAGTAAAAGACTACGGTTAAGATTGGATTTTTAATGCTGAAGGTTAATTCATTCTTGTCTATTGTACTGTTGAGCGCAAACTGAAATGAATTTGTGTAATTGCTCTCTTTTACCTGTCTTTTAACCTTTGTCATGTTTAATTCTCTATTAATTGATTTTAACATGTATTAACTGTTTTAAATATGTCTAGAATACTTTTATGATTTTAACCAATCGAATAAAGTGGTTTTGACTGACTGACTGACTGACTGATATGATTGCTGACCCAGAGGTCATTTCTGTACCTTAGAAGGAGCCACTGTCACTGCAGTTCCCTTCAAAGTACCACACGTTTAGTGGACAGCTGCTGCAGGTTTTGACGCCTGTTCATCAAACTTTGAACTTTTTTGTTTGTCCAAATGGGACTTCTTAATGAAAAAAACAAAAAACTAATGACCCCCCAAACCCTGGGAATTGTTTGTCAGGGTTTGGGTGTCATTATTGTTTTTTCTGCTCGTTACTACTAGACTTTTCCTGGCAATAATGGATACACAGACAACCCATCACAGGGTATGCTCTAAAATGAGCGAATGGGTTGATGGCTTTACTCGGATGGTCTCTACTCTGGCAAGCTATCAGGGTGAGATTTCTGTTGACGCAGCCAATGGGGGCATTGCTAATGGAAAGCTTACCATCTGCCCATCTCTAAATGAGGTGGGTGAAACAAGACTTTTGTGTACAGCTTACTCTGTCATGTTTGCGACAGTGTACCCTGTTGACCAAACTATATATAAATCAGTCTTTGTTTTTTACTGAACATTTTCTGCACATGCAATATTGACAAGGTTCCCCAACAATGGCATGCTTTAATAAGCTTATCTGTAGCAAATCTCAAAACGTTGCACAGCACTAACATGGTTAGCATATACAGCCCACCAACTGGTATTCCCTATTCTTCTCCTATGATATCGATTTTCTATTGCCTCAGGGACACTGGCCTTTATTAGTGTGTTGTCACTGTTTACAAGATGTGCCAGGACAATCACAACAATTGAGGCCCACATATGCAAACAATTTGTGTCAGGTTTGCAGTACTTTTGTAATGCAAATCCAATGCCACTTCTAGTATTGGGATTTGCAATCCAACTCAAACTAAGATTTGCATTGGACTGTAACCAAAAGTCAAGCATAACTGTGCAATGCGCTGCCTTGCGTTATTTTGTGTCAGGCGTTTGATTGGTGGTGCGAGGCGTTCCCATGCAACTGCCCATGGGTCTTAAAGCAAATCCCTCTCTACGGAAAATATGTAGATAAGGATGTGTTTCAAAAACTTCTGCCTCCTTGAGGCAAGCATAACAAGGAGAAATGTGTTAATTTGTCCTCTTTTTTCCCTCCTTGCATGTGTGCTGCATTTTATAGCACACCTGCAAAGTGGTAAACACCTAAAAGCATAGGTTTCTTACAGGAAGGGACCCCTTACTGTGCATAAACAATGCTTACCATGACGTAGACACCCTTGCACTATGGCACAACGGTGTCTGTGTTGGTGTGTGGCAGGAAAAAGTGTGCCAGCACAGATACAGAGCAGAACAGCTCCACATCTTAGCAGATATGGTGCTGTTCTGCTGTATCCCATTCACGCAAGGCAGCGAAGCAACATCACTTGCTCTGATGCATTGCTTGATTTTAGTAAATCTCGCCCCAAGTTTGGAAGCGGATGAATACCTCCTGCCCTTAAATGCAGATGCTGACACAAACACAGGTTAAGGTTAAAGCATATAGGCCCTTTTTGTATAGGAAGCTCAAGAGAATACATTGAGAATACATTGAATCTGCGTCTTCAGCATTTCTGATACCTCTGTTGTAGTCAGTTTACTATCAAGTTTGCAGTGAGGCGCTAATGGATGAAATAAAGGTATTTATACAATTTCTGCTTGAGGGTAGGGTGACTAATGCTAAGGACATTCTTGTGTATTGTCGAAATATTGAACACAGAACTTTGCAAAGTAGCTGGATTTTCAAACAATTTCTTTAAAAACTCTGCTGTAACCAATTCAACTTGAAACTTTGATATTTTAAGTTAATTTGGCAAAAAAAACAGAAGTATGTTTTGAGGTCTTTATCAGGGGGTCATAAACCCACCACTTTAACAGCCTGTGCAGGGTTGGGTGGCCCTGGGTAGTTCTGTTATGAAAAGTACTTAAACTGATGCTTACGATACTTTTGACTGCAATTGGAGTCGTAGGCCTCCCAAAAAAATCATATAAATCAATCAATCAGGCATTTGTTAAGCGCGATCACTCACCCTTAAGGGTCTCAAGGCGTGGGGGGGGGCGGTTCGCAGGCTCCAGTCTATCAATAGCGGGTGTCTGTAGAAGAGCCAGGTTTTGAGGTTTCTTGCGAATTTGGGGAGCGATGTTGACTGTCTGAGGTGGAGCAGCAGGGCGTTCCAGGCTCGGGCCACGAGGAAGGAGAAGGAGCGGCCTCCCGATCTGGTCTTTCTGGTGTGGGGGACCACAGCATAGGAGATCTGGACAGATTGTAGGGTCCTCTGGGGTGTGTGGAATTTGAGTCGGCTGTTCAGGTATGCTGGTCCGGTATTGTGGTGGGCCTTGTAGGCGTGGGTGAGCATCTTGAAGGTGACTCTAGCTTCATTGCCATTGGAGTGTGCACAGGTGCTGGGAGATGTGGCAGTGTCTTGGCAGGTCTAGGACCTGTCTTGCGTCAGCGTTCTGGATGCTCTGTAGCTTGCGGGTGAGGTTTTTGTTTATTCCAGCATAGAGTGCGTTGCCGTAGTTGCGTCTGCTGGTGAGCAGGGCGTGATTGACTGTCTTTCTGTGTTTGAGGGGGATCCATTTGAAGGTCTTACGTAGGAGGCAGAGAGTGAGGAAGCAGGAGGAGAGACGGAGTTGATCTGGCGGTTCATTTGAACTCGGAGCTGTTTTGTTAGTGTTTAGTTGTAGGCAGCTGTTTTTCATCAATTTGGCGACGACTTCCATGCCTTCTCCAAAATTGTGTCTGGCTGTATTGGGTTCGTTGGATAGGGAGAGGATGAGTAGGGTGTCGTCTGCGTATGACACAATGTTGAGTCCATAGGTTCTGGCGATGGGGGCGAGCAGAGCCATGTAGACGTTGAAGAGTATAGGGCTGAGGGAGGACCCCTAGGGGACGCCGCAGGTGGTAGGTGTAGGGATGGAGAGGAAAGGGGGGAGTTTGACCTGCTGCATTCTGCCGGAGAGGAAGGAGCAGATCCAGTTGAGGGCCTTGTCTTGGATCCCTGCTTTGTGGAGTCTGCATATTAGGGTGCAGTGAGAGACTGTGACGAACGCCGCTGCGAGGTCAAGGAGGATGAGGGCTGCTGTTTCTTCTTTGTCCAGTAGGGTGCGGATGTCGTCTGTTGCAGTGAGGAGGGCGGTTTCCGAGGTGTGGTTTTCCTGAAGCCGGATTGGAAGGAGTTCAGGATGTTGTGCTCTTCAATGAATGTGGCGAGTTGGCTGTTGATGGCTTTCTCGATGACTTTCGCTGGGAACGGGAGCAGGGAGATAAGTCTGTAGTTTTTAGGTCGGTGGGGTCCGCCGAGGGTTTCTTTAGGAGGGTGTTGACATCGGCATGTTTCCAGTCATCGGGGAATGTGGCCGTTGCCAGGGAGTGGTTGATGGTGTGGCAGAGCATGGGTGTGATGGTATGGGCGGCTCTGTTGAAAATGTGGAGGGGGCAGGGGTCCGTGGGGGTCCCGGAGTGGACTGACTTCATCGTCTTCAGTGTGTCTTTGGTGGTGAGGGCTGTCCAGTTGTCGATCGCTGGCTTCATGGTGTCAGGGGTGGTTGGTGAGGGTTCAGTGTGTTGGTTGTCTTCGTCAAAGTTGTAGTAGATGCTCTTGATTTTGTGGTGGAAAAAGGTGTGGAGTTTGTCGCAGAGGTCTTGTGAGGGAGGGATGTCAGTGGACTCGATGGTGGGTTGGGCGAACTCCTTGATGATGTTGAAGAGTTCTTTGCTGTTGTGTGCGTGAGTGGAGATTCTGTCTTCAATCGCTTTTTTCTTTGTTTTTCTGATGAGTTGGTGGTGAGCGTTGGTGGCGGCTCTGAAGTTGTTGTAGGCTTCTGTGGATTTGATATTGAAACTCCTTGCGGCCATCTTATCATGCAAAAAAGACATAGTCAAATTTCAACATAACGTGATTAATGCATGTCCAGGCACAATCAGGGCAGTGCTACAGGTGGTCTTTACAGATACCAATGGTCGCTGGGCGAGGTATCTCTTGATGGCCAAAAAAACGCTGGGACTATCAATCGAGCTCTCAACAGACATATTATTAACAAAGTGTAGTCTAAAGAACCTGCTACAAAAGTGTGGTAAGAACATCTCGAGACAACAAGTCCTTGAACGGATCAGACCTGTTCTGGGTGCAGATTAATTCACATGAAACTACTGTATGCCAGCCCTATTTAAAAGCAAGTCTTGGAAGGCAAGCCCTACAAAATATCATGAGTGTGAGGCTCTTAACTTTGCCATTACAAGACTATAGAGCCCACTGGAAAAACTGGCAGTTAAGTGGGTCCGGTTGTAGTCTGTGGCAACACCACGCAGAATCCGCGGAACATGTCATTTGCTGTTGCCCAAGTTTGCTGTCTCCAAGGCGCTTGTATTTAAGAACCATGTTTGTACATTACGGCGTAAGAACATGCCAGGAGGCCTTATGGCCCATTTACACCACCAATATTGCCGATGGAGCTGGCACTAATTGGTAAGTTTTTTTGCGGCTGCTGGAATGTTCTTACGATAGGCCAGAGAAGTGACAGTTGAATAAATTATGTTTCAAGGACCACTGGCAACTGCTTAGCATCACACTTTTAATACTATTACTGTCTATATTATCTTTTTCTAGCAACAGGATGCCCTCCGCAGTTTTGCATACCCCGCATGTCAAATTCTTCCTGTGTTGTTTCTAAACGGACCTTTTTTGTACAAAGTTACTCATGTACAGTTACCTTATAGTAGCTTTGCATTTTAACCCCTTTTTTTAATTTTATGTATTTTATTCTAACCTTTTCTAACTTGCATTTTCTTCCGCTTTTCTAAAGGATTTTAAGTAATCATACAATAAAGTTGTTGTTGAGAGACACAGAGGGGAAGTGAAAGGGGGAGAGATTTAAATCAGTAAAAAACAAGAGAAAACGGAGGAAAGACCAGAAGGAGAGTAAAAGGGGAAGACTGAAATCAGTGAAAAACAAGTGAAAACGGAGAGAGAGAGCGGAGCGAAAGAAAGCAGACAGAGGTCCACTGGATTACCAGGGATGAGGCGCAGGTAAAATCTGTGGGTGGAGGAGGGCCTCGAACAGCAGCACTCGAGAGTCCAGGGGCTCAGGAGAAGGCCTCACTTGATGGTGGAGCTGCGAGGGGGGGTGAGTACTTTCACTGGCAATGAGTCAGTGTTCTTGCGCGCCTGTCCCCGCAGGGGCAGCCATTAAGTAGAGGTTGTGGAGGGCTGGACACCTGGGAGGCGGGGAGGGGAGTGGGAATTGGCCGGTCGCGTTGGTCGTGCTGGGGGGGAGGGGCCGCGGGGGCATCAGCAGCAGGGAAAAACAGGCAGAAAAGGCAAAAAGAGAGGAAAGAGTCGAAATGAGGCAGTGAAAGGTGCAAGAAAAGTGGGGGTTAGACACAGAAGGAGAGTGAGAGGGGAAAATTAAGTCAGCGAAAACGGAGGAAAGACATAGGGGAAGTGAAAGGGGGAGATTGAAATCAGTAAAAAACAAGTGAAAACGGAGGAAAGACTCAGAGGGGGAGTGAAAGGGGTAGATTGAAATCAGTAAAAAACGAGAGATAACGGAGGAGAGACACAGAAGGTGAATACGGAAAGAGAGAGCGGAGTGAGAGAAAGGAGACAGAGGTCCACTGGACCACCAGGGACGAGGCGCAGGTAAAACCTGCAAGTGGAGGAGAGCCTCGAACACCAGCATTCGAGAGTGCAGGGGCTCTGGGGAAGGCCTCACTTGATGGTGGAGCTGCGAGGGGGGGAGAGCAATTTCACTGACAATGAGTCAGTGGTCTTGCACTTAAAGCGAATAGGATCAAGGAGCTCTGAGGCTTGGGGACAAATGAAACAAAAGAGCATAAAGGGAGGGATGGAGATGGGACAGAGAGAAGGACGGATGAAGGAAAGTGTGAATGGATGGAGTGAGAGATTAGATAAATGGGTGGGTGGATAGATGGGTCGATTGCAAGTTGGCTGAATCGAAAGATGGATAATTAATAAATGGAAAGGAAGTTGGAGGAATAGATGGAGAGAAGAAGGAATGGATGGATGGTGAAAATGATAGATGAAGTTGGGGATGAATGCAGAGATGAGGTTATAGGGAGCAGAATATCTGAATGAGAGGCGAAGAGAGGTATAGACAGATGGATACATGGAGAAAAGATTTGAGAGAAAGATGGGTGGATGATAAAGAGAGAGATGGTGGGTGGATGAGAAAGAGAGAGTTTGGTGGATGAGAAAGAGAGAGTTGGGTATGGAGAAAGATGGAGAGAAGGTTGGATGGAGAGAAGAAAGGCAGAAGAGATGATTGGAAAAAGTAAGGATGATGGTTGAATGGATGAAGGGTAGGTAGGAAAGAGGGATAGGTTGGTGAAAAAAGGCAAAAAGAATTGAGAAATGTAAAAAAAAAAAAAAATCGTAACCCGTTCCAGAATGAGTGCCAAGCTTGCTCTCATCACTTGCTATTTCAGATATGGTTCAAACTGTGTAGGGGTATAACATTTTCTGGCTACTGCCCTTGTCTGTATTTGAGATCAAATAATTCATTTTTTTATTCAAATCAGAATTACTTTGAAAGTGCAACAATGCAGTAACATATTACTACAAACGACAGCCAGTTTATAGATGCCAGAAATGAATGCTTAATATCAGAGCACCGTTTTCAGATATTGTGAGCGAATCCTAATAACGAAACCAAAAATAAATCATATGCTTTCCCATTTAATTATTATTGTTTCACTTACGTAAATGCTTATTCATTTAGCATCAAAAGCATGTGGACTAGAGAGGTTATCGCTGTTGTGGGCCGTGATTAATGTCAGCACCTGGCAAGCAGGAGTATCTAGTGAGCTACGACGGAAGCTCTGAAGGGATATTGTTGTAAGATCTTCCTTGCCTCGGGGTCAGGGCAGAAGAATACTTTCAGCAAGTTCCCAGAGCAGCACCTTTGCAGGCGTTGGCCAGGTCTACGAGTTTGTGTTTCAATCTCGCACCAGTCTGGTGAAAGTGTAGGTGCTGCTCTTGACACCACGTGCTTGAAGAATAAATAAACAGCCAGGGCCCGAAGGAGGGCCAGAACCAACTCTTGGGCCCAGGCGTCCTGACTTGCAGCCTTCAGTGCAGAGCTACATGTCCCTCCCTGCAGCTGCCAGGCCACGTTGGCTGAATATTTTGACACCTGGAATTGAAATGCGTTTGGGATCTTTTTCTGATCGTCTGTCCTTCCCACGAGCTTTTTCTTTGCGCACTTTCTGCTCTTGTTATGTTCGCAAGGCATGCAGGCTGCTTTCTTCTATATACTCTGCAGATTCCCAGTCTGACTTTTCATATGGTTATTTTGCTGCATTACTTATTTGCTTTACAGGAAGGATTAATGTATCCACCAGCACATGGGCGTATTAATCTGCTGGCAACAGACTGATTTGGCTAGATGACAGTATGGGAATTGTAGACGTGTTTTTAAATGAAAAATGGGACGGAAAACCAACAAGCATTTGCAAGGTTTGGCCTACACTAGAGCTATTAGCTTTGCCAATGCCCTTGAGCCATCCCATGTTGTACAGAGGCACAGAGTAGAGTATAGTGGAGTGGTGTGGCGTGGCGTGGACTGGGGAGGCATTGGATGGAGTGGTGTAGAGAGGCTTGGAGTGGCATAAAGTACAGAGTGAAGTGGCATAGAGTGGAGTGGCATGGAGAAAGGTGTCAAAAGTAGAGTGGAGCAGCATAGAGTAGAGTGGAGTAGACTGACCTAGAGTGGTGTAGAAAGCAGTAGCATAGAGGGGATTGGCATAGAGTTGAGAAGAGTGGCATAGACTAGAGTGGAGTAGAGTGACTTGGAGGGGCATAAAGTAGAGTGGTGTAGAATAGAGTGGGGTAAAGTAGCGTGGTGGAGAGTAGCGTTGTGTAGTGTACAGTGGGGTTGAGTGAAGCAAAGTAGAGAAGAGTGGTGTAGAGTAAAGTGACACTGTGTGGACTGGAGTGTGGTACAGTGGCGTAGAGTAGCACTGTGCGGAGTGGTGAGGCATACAGTAGAGTGGCGTAAAGTGGCATAGAGTGGAGTGGCTTGTAGTGGTGTTGAGTGGCACAGTGTAGAGTGGAGTGGCATGGAGTGCGGTGGCACAATGTGCAGTGGCTTACAGTAGAGTGTAGTGACTTAGAGTGCAGTGATGTAGAGTATGGTGGTGCAGAGTGGTGTATAGTATATTGGGGTAGAATGCAGTGGGATAGAGTGGTGTAGAGTGCAGTAGAGTAGAGTGGTACAAAATAGAGTAGAGTGGCGAGGAGTGCAGTGGTATAGAGTAGAGTGCGATGGTGCTATAGTGTGATGGCATAGAGCGTGATGCGTACAGGGCAGTGGCGTAGACTTGAGTGGTGCATAGTGGCATAGACTGCAGTGGTATAGAGTGGTGCAGAGTGGCTTTGAGTGCAATGGTGTAGACTATAGTGCTGTACAGTAGAGTGGTGCAGAGTGCAGTGGCGTAGAGTACAGTGGTGCAGAGTGCGGTGACAATGGCATAAAGTGCAGTGGCTTAGACTGTATTGGCTTAAAGTACACTGGTGCAGAGTAGAGTTCAGTGGCATAGAGTGGTGCAGAGTAGAGTGTTATAATGTGCAGTGTTTTAGTGTGCAGTGGTTTCGAGTGGCACAGAGTGCAGCAGCATTGAGGGGCATAGAATAGAGTGGTGCAGAGTACAGTAGTTGGCGGTGAAGGTGGCGATGGTGTCCCAGAGTTCCTGTGGCTTGTTTGCTGAGGTACTGGGTGTTGAGCAAGATGCACTGGGGCAGTCCGGGGTGTTTGTTGGCTTCTTGGTTGGTGTGGCAAGGGTTTCTGATCGGGCTGGCAGTCCTGTGTTACAAGTGAAGCAACAGTGGTGGCAGGCGAAGGGTCATTGTGTAGATCAAGGCGAGGTGCTGCAGCAATTAGTGTAATGGGGTCTCGGGCCGAGGACAGAGTAGTGGAAGGTAGTTGAAGGCCAGGGTTCCTAGCGCTGGGTATGGAAGGGCGCAGAAAGGCTTGCCTTTGGCACGGTTTCGGTGTGCCAGTGGGGCATCCGCTGCATGTGTGCACTGCTTGGCCTTGCTTTGACCTCCATCAAGTAGGTCCTCATAGGGGTACTGGGGAGGCAGGTGGCGGGAAGTGGGAGGCAGGAAAACAGTGATCAGGGTAGCTGCTGTGGGGCTTGGAAACTAGGGCTGTGCTGAGGCTGGCTGTCTGATTGGGCTTTTTCAAGGCAGGAGCAGCCTAGCAGCTGCCAGCGGGAGGCGGGTGGAGGCAGAGACTGGTAGGCCCAACTGCAATACCATCAGCCGGGAGAGCTGGTGTGGGACTGCTCAATTGATCCATGCAGCAGGCTCTATTAAGAAGGTCCTGAGAGGGATGCTGGGGAGGTGGGTGGCAGGAAGCGGGTGGCGGGAGGTGGGAAAACAGCAATCAGGGGAGCTACCCTGTGGCCTGGAACATAGGACATCTCTGAGACTGAGACTGGCTGTCTGACTGTGCTCTACCGGGGGCGTAACACAGGTCCCTGCATCCCCGCAGTGCGGGGGGCCCTCAAGCTCAAGGGGGCCCCCTCAGCACTGCACTTCGGCCTAAACGCTCCTAATAGAGTCCGGAGGGGGCCCCTCCACATACCTGGCAGGGGGGCCCCCTCAATTATCGTTACACCACTGTGCTAGACTAACCCTGCACATGCCCTTCTCAAACACATTCTGGATGGATACTCCTTCCCACATCTCTCAAAACTCAGTTCAAAACATTGTCCAATAAAAACATGATGAACAGCTAAGAAGCTACAAACATAATAAAAGTAACAATGACAATGAAAGAACAAAAAAGCAAATGTACAAAATGTTGTTGTTTGATTACTTGCCTTTTCCAAATAGAACTTGTAATTTCCTTGAAAATATTGTATTTCCTTGAAAATATTTTTTGGCATTTCCTTACTTTTTTAGTAGCATGGTCTCTAACATCCTACAAACAATTCTCTTAATTGAATCATGATCACCACCCATCACAAGCTCACAAACTGGATTCAAGTCTAGTTCCATGCCATTCGATCAGTAGTTCGGACTGGTCCACTTACCATTTAATAATTTTTTGATGTAGTCATAATCTGTAGAGAATCATTTTGACCCCTCTTAGGGACCGCTTTGGAAAACTTTATACCTTTGTATTGGTCTTTATATTAGTTTATCATAGTGTTAGTCAAAATTTGGCATTTTAACGCATCTTCAATCAATGGATCATTTAATAAGTGATAACTTTCAATTGGGAGTGAGTAGGATATGTAAAGCACACCTGAGCCACCTATTTGTTGTCCGTAATTTAGTCTACATTAAGACACTTAATAGTCCTCCAAAAGTACATGGCTTGCATCGGACAAACTTATTTTAGACGAGTTGGCCAGACGGGACCTTGGAGTCTGTGTGGCAACAGGCACGCCTCCCCTCTGTGTAACTATGAAGCACTATTAAGTGCCTTAATATATATCCATTTGAGGACACCAAGGGCATATTAGCAACGGCCAGCGATAATTATCGCTGGCCGTACTTAGCGATAATTAGATTATCGCTGGCTATCTCTGCTTTTTATCACCCTGGTAGCGTTTGCATAGAGATGCAAAGGTACACGTTGTGCAAAAGGGTGCTACCATGCGATTATGCATGTTAGCACCCTCTTGTAAATAGGGCGAGATTTTTATCTCGGCTTTTTTGGCTTTTTAAGCCAAAAAAGCAGAGATAAAGCCCTTGTAAATATGCCCCCAAGTAGGTTGTTTAGGAGTCCTTGATTTATGTATGGTAAGTTCACCAGTTACATCAGCATTATGGAATAGGTGTGGATTGTGGTAGTATAATTAGTCCTGACGAAAGCCATGAGCATTTGGGAACATTTAGTGGCAGAAACATGTTGAATGTTGGACTTGGCCCTTTTGGCAGGTTCACCCCTGAACTTTTTGCCTTAAAGCTCCGACATGGTGGTAGTGATTTTTGGCCTCTGCGAACTTTAGCACTGTGGCCCAGTGTAAAGTGCGTGCGCTCTCTGAGTGCGTGTGGTGACATTGGCCTGCCCTCCCATAGGAATGCATGGGGGATATGTGTGTCCATGGTAATTCCTGGTACGAGAGGAGTGCAGGGGCGAGTTTAGTATGTATGATCTCGTGATATGATATACTGGCTGCCCTGGTAAACACTCGGCTGAGTGTTTTCATGACTACAGTCACGGACAACTAGTATTTTTTTGTAAATATGGGGCGTTTTGTCCGGTTTATTGAACATTCGGCTGAGTGTCTATTGTGTTTTGTTTTATGATTGAGTCCTTTATTGTTGTTAATGTCGCTGTGGTTGATAGTGTCCCAGGTAAGAGTATTCCACGCCCGGATATGCCTATGCGGCTAGATTATTTACTCCACTCCAATATGGCCGCCACGCTTTGTACCCATTGACGTCATCGCTTTTTTGGCGTTTTAATGGTGGCTCAAATCGACCCGACCGGCGATTCCTGAACTGTTTGTCGGGCGTCCCGGGACTGAGCAAAGCCGGTTCTTTTGCCGCTAAAGTAAGTTGCTCAGTTATGAATTGTGGATCTTTACTTTGTTGACTTTCATATAATCCCTGGCGTATCGTATACATGGTGCTAATTGTACGCAACATTTTGTAATTTTAGGGTGCATTGTGGCTTTTCGTTACGTAAGTGCTTCTTAATTTCTTTTAACACGGTGGTGTTCAATTAGTGGTGGTGAAGAACACTAAGAATTATGATTCTGTTAGTAATTACGATTTATATTGTTGTCTTCTAGATGACCAGTCTGGCTTGTTTTTTACGTGAGTAATACCTTTCCAGTGGTGTACTAGTTAGGTTTCATCTACTCACTAGTGTATGACACTGATATTTTCATTTCCTCTTACAGACTGTGATTAGGTCTAATTTATAAGACATGTAAGTAGCATAAGTTAGTTGGGTGATTTGTAGTCTTATATGTGGCTTTAATGGTATGGTCAAGTTTATTCTTGGTTATTTTTGGTGATTTAGAATCATGCACTACAGTGGTGATGTGGTGATTGGTTTGTAATGGTGTGAAGACAATATTCGTTTGTCTTTTTGTTGTGAGCAGACTACATAATTCTCTTTGTATCACAGGGTATCATTTATGTTTATTGTTGTTGTTTTATATTCGATATTCTTGTGCAACTGTTTTGTCCTGAAGATGGTCCTAAGGATCTTCTAGACCACCGGGGGACCGAAACGTCGACGCACGACACCTTTTTTGAAAAAATACCAAAATCATTTGGAGTTTTTATTTACCAAATGCACTGTGTTTAATTCACGTGAATGTGGTTGAATCAAACGTCCATATTGTATGCGAAAGGTGTTCTATGTACTACCATTTAATGTATTACGATTATATGGGTAGTATTTTTGTTGTCAGACATTTACTTTATAGAAAAGTTACATGTGAAATAAGAATAAATACTTATATATTTTTGATACATTCAGATTGTCTTATATCGAATTCCTGTGACTACAAATAATTAAGTGTTCATTTATGTGACACTGATAAAAAAGTAAATCAATATATGAATGTTTCCTTCCGGGACATCTTGCTTTTGTTATTAACAATACCCAGTCCTTGGGGGATTATTGGGTGGCGCTACTTTTGATATTGTTGTTACTTTTAGAAGTTGGCATTTCTGTATACTGTGTGTCTGCCTGCCTGATGTGAATTGCATGTCTGGCTTGTGATTGACAGGAGCTGAGAGGTGTGGGTGGCTCCAGGAGACAGGGGGAGTTAGCCCAATGGTGAATAGAGAGATCTGCATGCAGATGGGAGGGAGGAGTTGCACCTGGGACCTGAATAGGGCTGTGACTCCCCTCCACAATGCCGCTCCGACCCCTGTGGTGCGTCCGATCCCTGAGCCTCCACCTGACAAAGGAGAGAGGAGCTGAGCAAAACAAAGTGCTCCAAAGCTCCCCTAAACAAGTTCTGACTGGTATCCCTCAAGCCCCGTGTTGTGACACAAAGGAAAAGGGCATATAAATATAGGGGTTGTGACCCCATGAGAGTGTTCTGTTCCTGATACTGACAGAGGGGGGGTTGCTGCTGCTGGGGCCCAGGAGGGACCGCCATGGGGGCTTCCTCCCTGCTGGAGGGCTCTGTGTGCTGGCCTCTGGGCTCAGCTCTGCCCCCGAAACTCTCCTGGACTTTGTGACTGTGGAGCTGTGGCTCCTAAACCTGAAGGACGCTTTGATTTACTTCCCCCCAGAGGAGGAGAGCTTGGGGGCTGTGCAGCACTGAGCTGCAGCCCCTTTAATAGGGAATCCCCAATGTAGTTACAGCGATGGGTGCCCGACCCGCATTTTGCTTTCATTACTTTGCGGGTGCCCACCCCGTGTTTTTCTTTAATTGCGGGTGCCCACCCCGCATTAGGATTTCTTCATGGCCTTGAAGTTTGGTGAGCGGGTGCCCTGCCCGCGCTCATGTTATTTTTACCGTGGGTGCCCACCCCACAGTTTTCGTTGTATTCACGGGAGCCCACCCGCTTCATATTTTAAATCAGGAGGGAGCCTACCCCTCATTGTCTGCGGTATATTTACCTTTAAACGCGGGTGCCCACCGTGCGTTCTACTGCTGGGAAATTATCACCGCCACCGGCCTGATCGCAAAAGGAAGTCAGGCAGTGCGCTGTCTGGAATGGGCGGGACTTTCGCCTAAGGAAAGGACGTCCTGCCCGCCGGAGACGCGAGTGCCGAGCAGGGCTCCCATGAGGAAGGGAAGCCCAGCGGTGGAAAGTGCAGAGTCCCGGGTCCCAGGAGGGGGCCCGGGTGAAGAAACCAAGGAATCCAGACGGGAGCCCACCCCATGCTGGACCTTGAAAAGAGGAGTGCGGCCGGAGCAAGCAGCGACCCTGCAGGCTGCCGCAAGAGGAGGCCAGCGAGTGGAGCTGGTGCAGAGGGGGCGCGAGGCACATTGTTGGTGCCTGCCCCTCCGCGCTGGGTGAAGTCGGGTGTGCTCCATCCGAAACCGGTTAGTGAGGGCTGGGCAGGGGACACAGCTGTATTTCGCTAACACTCCCACAAGAGGGGCATCTCCTCTTTATAGAGCCAGTGTGCTCTGACGTTTGGGGGCAAGTTCTTTTGGGGGCATATTTGTTTTACAGCCCTTGTGCTCCAATGAGGGGCATAATCATTATTAAAGGGCACAGAGGGGCCAGTGCTTGCCAGTACATTCCTCCATTTTGGGCCATTTTCCCTCAGCTGCCCCACCTGACAGTGGGCAGCTGCAACGTGCCCCATTCGTTTTAGGAGGTCCCGTGGGGTCCCAGAGGGGCTAGGCGGCACAGTGGTGCCAGTACCCAGCCTTATTTCCCCAGCTGCGCTGAACCAGCATGGGCAGCTGCAACATTCCGCACATTTGCATGAGAGCTCACAGTGAGTGTCCAGGCCTCATTTGGTGATCCCAGCTGCGCAGCAATTAGTGCCAGCTGCATCGTTTAGGCCTCAGTGCTTTGGGGACATGTCTTTTTGAAGTTAGGAGTGAGATGCACTCCATTGCCCCATCCCTTCACAGCTGAGCAGCACTTAGTGCCAACTGCATCATTTAGGCCTGCGCAGAGGGTGAACCCTTGACTGCTGCTGCCTTGGCAGCATGCCCTGACATTCTGGACACAGGGCATTTGAGCCCCTTTGAGATGGCCAGTTGGCCAGGGGGACTGGGAGGTAAATAGGGCGCCAGGCCCTAATGTGATTACTGCCTCTACTATGGTCTTTTTAGGATACTATGTGCTAAATGTGAGTTATTTGGTGCTAGGAAATGTGATTCATGTAGTATGATTTACGCACCCTGTTTTATACCTCTAAATGTGGTTCTTGTGCTTATGAGGTTGGTTCGCATAATATGGTTTATGCTAGTGAGATTTATTTTCTAAAGTGAGTTATGCTTAGGAGGTTAGAGTCTAATGTGTTTAGACTAATGAGAAGATTGCTTAATGTGTTTATGCTGGTGAGGTTGGAGCAGAATGTAATTCGCGCCTGATGTGATACTGTGCATAATGTAGTTTATGTTACAGGCTGATGCTAAGTACATTGATTACCAGTGGTTACTGTTTGCATGTTTATGATCTGTTTTACTTTTACTAAGTCCACTTTGTGCTGGGTCTGACAGTGGTCCAGTGGGCCCTGTCAGGAGTAAATAATCCCTTGTAGATATGACCTAGTGCCAGGTGGCACCATGTACATTATGTGTTTACTATTCTAATGTGTTATGAGAATATAAAGGCTATTTTTGATATAACCTTGTGTGGAGTTCCTTTTGTAGTGTGCCTGGGATGTTGTTGCTGTGTGCGTGCAGAAATGCTTTACACATGGCTACCGGGATAAGCCTGACTGCTCGTGCCAAGCTACCAATGGGGTGAGCAGGGGTTATCTTTGGCGTGTAACTCCCTTGTCCTGATTAGAGTGGTGATCTCTTCCTGGCTTTGGCGCAGGCCTCAGCCAACCAGAGATCCCATTGCTAACATTGATCATAAGAGGCAGTAGGGGTAACTAGAGACCACTGACTTCCTAACTTCCCCCCATTTTTTAATCAGACAGGCTGGTGCCCACATTAAAATGTTTGGGTTACCAGGCAGGTCTTTTTATAGAATAACCCTAACCACACTCACAGCCATATTCCTTTTCCAATAGAATGGTCCTGTGCATCTCATTGATTGTAGTACACCCCATTCCGCAACGGAACAGGAAGGAACTATATGATACAGCATGTCACCAATGGGTACCCTTGGTGGGTGAGAGTACTTTAAAGCAAAAGTATTCTTTCCACTTTAGGACGACGAGAGGGTTATTATATTGATCCAGTCGGGTTGAGCTCTATATTATGTGTAAAGTCCTGTGTCAGAGGAGGGTTAGCCCATGCTTTGCAGCACCTCTTCACTCCCCTTATTTTGTTTATTGTCATCCATGGTATGACATTTTCATTATCCCTCATATGTAGGGAGGAACGCAATAATGCACTTGTTTAAGCAGAACTGATTTAACCTATGTTTCTGGGTGATGACTGAGAACTTTGCCATCGATGCATGACTTGTCAACAATTAAATGTAGGGAAGAGGACAACAGTTTCAGGTTGTCATTATTGAAATGAGTTCCACGGTCTGATTCAAGAGAAACTGGCAATCCAAAACAAGGAGTTAACTCATGCTGTAATAGTTTGGCTACAGTAAGACTGCCAGTTCTCTTAGTCGGGTTCGGCTCCACCCAGCTGGAGAAAGATGCACACCACAATTAAAACATTTCACAATTCATTGCAAATATGGATGTCAATGAAATCTAACTGCATGTAATTGAAATGACCTCCTGATCTCCCTATATGGCTATCAGGAGGTCCTTTCAATCATATGCAGTCACAAAGGACTGGGTGATGGTGTGCAGTCTGTCTCTCACTAAGTCAAAGCAGCAACCGCCCTTCCAAACCAGTAGCAATGCTGTGACCTTAGTCCTAGAGATTGGGTTTTGGTCTAGAAAAACACCAGAGAGTCAAGCCTGGAACCCCGTTGGTGTAGCCAACACCACAGTCAAATGTGGCGATCTGCCTCACTGGGTGCATGTATCCCACACTCAAAGAGTAAGACACAGTGATGAAGAAGTGGTGACAACAATCACTGATTTGCAGGATCAAGCTTCTGACGACCTTGAAGTAGTAGAGGGGGGGAGAAGAGTAAACCCAGGTGTCTCAAACAAAACAAGTGCCTTAAAGCCAAGAAGTATTTCATGTACAAGCAGAGACAAGTGCTGAGTTCATGGTGCTTGAGCCAAGAGTAACAACAATGAACCAACCCAGTGAAACAGTTTATGACAGTACTGATCCAGGGGAATGAGCAAGCAATGTGGCCAGTGGTGACAGCAGTAGGGAAGGGTAGCCAAGAAGTCATGAGAGGCTGAGAACAAGCATGTCAGAGTGACTTTGAATATTAACAGTTAGAAGATCAAAAAGAACAAGGGTGCCTAGTTGAAGGTACTCTGCTCCCGAGTAGACGTACTTTGCTGAAAGTGAACTTAATCCAATCTTTTATGACTTGGATGGTCAAGGTACAGTGCCTGCAGAACCACTATACATAAGGCTCTCCGTTAATTCTGAAACTCCCTAGGGCCAAGGCTCCTGTGGAAGAGTATGGATAACATTTTAGAAGAAGATAAGTAGGGTTAGGGATGACTGACAAGGACAAATCCGTGTCAACAAAACATTAGCCAGAAACGACACAGTTTGCAAGTTTGCATAGGTAGAAACAGCAAGTAGTAATCCTTCTTTTGTTTTCAGCTGTACTTTTTGTAGGGCCTGTCTGTAGAGAAACAATTTTGATCCTTTAGAAAAATCAATATAGAGTATTATTGACTATAATGCTGATTATCATTATTATTTTCATGATTAGTCTGCTAATAGTGTTAAGTTCCTCTGCAGAAACTAGTCTTATAAGTCTAACTCGAAGCCCTTCCCCACAGCTTTACACCTGCTAGTGCAGCATAGCATTGATCTGAAAGTTTTACGTAAGAAGGCGTCAGAGGGAAGATTTTCCTCAAATGTCTTTTTCAAACTGTTACACGACGACACTAGCTTAATTCAAACTAACGACTGCTATCTATGCATGTGAATCACTTACCTGCATCCACGGCAGAAGGTATGACCTACCACCACATTCTTCTTACCTATGATATTTCATGTAGTATAATCCTTAGTTTGGTGTATCGTGAAGGGTACTTTAAATTTTTTTATTATTATTCTGATTTGGCCCTGGAAGAAAAGACTGCAAACAAACATTTGAATCCCTATTCTAATGCAAACCGCATAAATAGTGTTTTGGGCATCTTCAGATCCCAATTTAAGCTTGGCACCACTTGTGTCCATAGACAAAATGTAACTTGTCTGTTATGTCTGATTGAAAGGAAGTTCATTGATGACCTGGAAGATAGGAAAACATAGATTGAGAAGAAGACAAAGAGTGGGAGAGATATTGTGGATAATAAATGGGGAAAAGAATCCTTTTGCGTTGCTGACTTGTATCCTTCCACTGCTCACTTTGATGGAAAAGGTATGTTTTGAAGTTATGTTTTGGGTAAGCACTAGGGGCCTCATTAGGATGGAGGATTTTCCGCATCCTCCGGGCCGGCGGAAGCCACCGCCGGCCCGGAGGATGCGGAAAATCCTCTGCGGACCCACCAAAGACCCACCGCCACATTAGGATGGCTGGTGGGTCCCGGTTTCCGTCCGCAGCTTTTCCGCCGCGGTTGGCTCACAACCGCGGCGGAAAAGCACTAATATGGTGACGGTGTCTCTCAGACACCGTCAGCCAGATTAGGATGGGCTCTGAAACATGCTTGTCCGCGGCGGCTTTTCCGCCGTGGAAAAGCATGTGTAACTTCACTGCGGGGGCCCGTTGCGGGCCCCCTAGGTGAAGGGGGGGTGGGGGGTGCACATGGGGGGGTACCTATGGTACCCCTCTGCATTTGTATGCAGAAAGCGGCAGGCACCGCGCGGTGCCTGCCACTTTCTACATACAAATGCAATGCGTGCATTTTTAACATTGCTGCGGGTGCAGCTTGAAGCCGCACCCGCCGCAATGTTAAAAATAGAGGATGTGACCGCCAGGGTGGCGGTCACATCCTAATTGCACTGGAAGGACCTCCGCAGGCCATGCGGAGGTTCCCTCCTACTCTATGGTGGCGGACGCACTCAGATCCGTCCGCCATCATAATGTGCCCCTAAATTAGAGTCCACGTGATTTTACACCTGATATATACCTGCCCTGTGCTCTGTGTTGCTTTTTTTCTTGTGTACTTTTCTCCCCTGCCTGTGTAACTCTCTCACTCATGTGCTGCGATTTCCTTCCTCCTCCCACCCAGCTTTGTTTTTGTTTTATCCCTCTACCTAATGCCAGTTGCTTCATATTTGCTATACTGACTCCAAAAGGGTGAGACAATATACGTGTTCATGCAGGCTGATGAATTGGCTGATGTCAAGGTGATGAAAACTGTGAAATACAGGACTGCACTTACATTTAGATGATGGCACCAAGCAGTGCATATGCAAGTTCATTACTACAAATCAAATAACTTTGGACAAGATTTGGACTGGAGTTATATTATGATTGTTGGAGGATTGAAGGTCATGCTATTACTGAGAATACCTTGATGAAGTCCTTTTTTGGACAAAGCACGAAGGCTGGCAATAAAAATATTGAAACAATGTTTGATATTCTGGAAAAATAAGCATTTTGGAATACTAAAAAGAAAAAGGTATATCTTTTTGAAATATTGAGTGACATCCTGACATGATGTTTTTGTGTGGATGAAGTTACATTGCATAACAAATGAACTTACATTGTGGTATACATTGCTCATGGAGTAGAAATTATTATTGAATTGTCTTGAACTTTTCTCTTTTTGGTTAAGCACTCCATGAGGGTGCATTTGTTTTCCAGCTCTCTCCCTTGAATGATTTTCCTGCTCCTATATACCTGCCCTGTGCTCTCTGTTGCTCTTTACCTCATGCTTTTCTCTGACTCCCATGTCGCTCCCTCCCTCGTGTGCTGCTTCTTCCTTCATCCTCCAAACCAGGTTTGTTTTACTTTATCCCTAAGCTGAATCCCTGTTGCGTCCTCCATCTCGCCCTTCCCGTTCCTCTATTCCCCCTACAGTCCTTTATTAATTTGCATTTTATTTGGACAGCTTGCCAGCAAAATGGCTGCAGACCCTCTTTCTTATGAAGTCTTTTATGCTACTCCACTTTCATTATTTTATACACTGATCCATCTTGGATTAGTATATAACAACAAGAAATGGTAGAGCCAATAGGTCTCTCCTATGTGAGAGCTACTAGCTTTGTCAGTATCATTTAGCCATGTTGTAGAGAAGTGTGCCTTCTGAGCGGCATGGCTAAAAGTTGTGAAACAGGTGATATGACGTGGTCAGCTATCTTAACTTGTCTTCTCTTAAAACAGTGTAAGCCAAAGCTAATATTAAGATCTCATCTCACACCAAGGGAACTATTTTAATAGCGGGCGGATCCGCCCCTCATTACCAACCGCCCGCCTCCCATTTCCTCCCCGCCATATTACGATGGTGGGGGGACCCTGGGGGATGGAAAGAACGTCAGGGGCTGAATATGGTGGCGGTGTCTGCAAGACACCACCATCCCTATTTCAATACAGACGGAGAAGTTCCTTTTGATGGCGGCGTTGCTGCCATGGAAAGGCATGCTGTTCCTGAATGTGGGCCCCCAGGGTGTTGTGGGGGATGCACATGGGGGTACCTATTGTACCCCCCTGATTTGCATGCACAATGTGTCTGGCACCGCGCGGTGCCTGCCACGTTGTGCATACAAATGCACAAGGTGCATCCACAGCATTGTGGCGGGCGGTGGTCTGGGCACCGCTCGCCACAATATTGAGGAAGGGGGATGCCACTGCCACCATGGCGGTGGAATCCTTATTGCCAGTGCAGGACCGCTGCACCACTGGCGCCCAGTCCCAGCGCCACTAGGGTTGCGGGCGGACGATAGTCTGCCCGCCATCCTAATAGACCCCCAAGTTCTTTCGTGCACATTATGGGGTATATATTACGTTAAAAACTGCAATCTCAGATTATGTTAAACTGCTTGGAGTGGTTTGGTTGGTATTAGTTATTGGAATGAAGACCTGTTCTGTAGACTGGTGGCTGAAGAGCAGTTGGTTGAGTAATCATTGGAGGGTTATGAAGAAGTTTGAGGAAGGGGTTTATCTGAACTCCACAAAGAAACTTCATTTGTGAAGGTTCCTGATTGCTCGTCTGGTCTTAAGGGACCTGGCAACTGTAGACTAGATGGCAGCAGACCACTCAATGGCTTGTCTCTTTGTTGTATTTGCTCCTGTCTAACAGTATTTGTCCTCTGTTACTGTGAATATTTTCACTCATCTAAGCACATTCTATTGTTAGAGGTCCATTCAATATGAAGGCCACAAATATTGGAGTCAAATTATATTTATCTTCGAAGGCCTTGTTATATGATGGGCGATGTGTTTATATAAGGGTTCCTTAGATATTATTTTTTAAATTTATTTTTACATATGTATTTCTATATTTAGTGATATATATTTTCTATGTGTATATTGCCCCCATTTGCATGCCACAGTATGGTGGAGATGATTAACATTTTTAGCTGTGGGCAGGTTGTGGATACTTAAGGAGTGTGCTTCTGTTTATTCATTACCTCTTTTTCTGCTCTGCTAATACCAGTGTGTAGCAAAGCACACTGGATGTTGTTTTCATGAGTCATTCTGCATCTATTAGGTCCATGGTGAACCATGCTGAGTCTTTATATCAGGACACTGAGCTGATTTTAAGCATTGTGTGGTGTTAATAATGTATGTCGAGTGATGTTAAATGGGGAGAATAGGGGCTTGCACATTCAGCCGGTGCTGCTTTGACTATTGAAGGGCTCTACAAAAAGGGGAGCATTTATTATCAGATTTCCACAAAATTGTTTGGGAAAGTGGGTAAGGATCAACTGGAAAGGGCATCTCCAAGAATCTGTAAGGCATACCTCCCACCAAATAGTTTGGTTGGTGGAACCAGGGAACGACATGCAGAGGGCCTTCAAGAGTGGTATAGTGGGTAGCCTCGCAGACCTGGTCTTAAATGAGGATCATTGACAGAATATCGACGACAGGAATATCGAGGTAAACAAATATCGTATACAGAATGTCAATGTCAAGAATATCGACATCCTATCTCCACAAAGGTAAGTACAAAAATATCAAAACCAAAATATCGTTGTTTAAAATATCGTTGTTCAAAATACCATTTTTTTAAATGTCTTAAAAACAATATAAAATACATTAAATAATAAATATCATTAATAAAATCATAGTTAGAATTATTACAACATGTGAAAAATTATAAATAATACATGTAATATAAAAAAAACTATTAAACATACATATATAAAAATTATTATATATATATTTACTAAATGATATTGATAAATAATTATTTTATTAAATTATAAAATAAAAGAAACATAATAAAAATTGTAAATATATATTTTTATATATATATATATATATGTATATATATATATATATATATATATATATATATATATATTCACTGAAAAAACCATAGGTTATAGACCATATATAGTTAGGAATTAGCATTTACAAAACCTTGAAAATTCACTGAAAAAACCATAGGTTATAGACCATATATAGTTAGGAATTAGCATTTAAAAAACCTTATTTTACTCACACAAAAGCATTGAAATTCCATATATAGTTAGTTGCACTAACTATATATCGCGCACCCGCAATCCACTGCTGATGATGTCACATATTACATCATTCATGACATGGTCAGTGACATCACTGATGACATCACTGATGACATCTCAAATGACATCACTGATGACATCATCCAGTGACTGTGTGTTTCTGAAAAGTTTAAATATGTTTTACATATTGAAGAATGAGTAGATGTAGAAGTGTCTGGATGAAGGATTTAGTAGGTGCGTGACTGACTGTATGAGTGAGTGATTAAATGTGTCTCACTGAGTGCATGGGTTAGTGACTAAACTGTCTTAATTTGTGCATCATTATGTCTGTTGTTCTGTAAACTGCTGCATGTGTTGGTCAGTAGCTATATGAGTAACTATATGGGTTATTGATTGATTGCCCAAGTTTTTGTATGGGAGACTGAGTGTGTGTGTGGCTGGCTGGGAGGTGTGTGACTCTGTGCAGATCAATGTGTACTTGTATCAATGATTGTATAAGAGAGTAAGTATGTGTTAGTATATGTTTCAAAATGTAAGGTGCTCTATGTTTAACTGTATAGATTAGAAAATGGAAGTGTGATTGATTATTTACAGGACTGACTAGGTGTGTGAGTAACTCCATGGATGAGTGACAGAGTGTGAGAGTCTGTATAGGTGTATGAGTGCATATGATAGTGTTGTAAAGATGAGTGATTGTATGTATGAATGATTGTATGGGTAAATGAGTGAATGTGTGTGTAAACATAGGAATCACTGAGTGCGTATGTAGTAACTAGTATTGGTGTGTCAATGGTTTCAAAAATTATACTCTGTATTTAACACTGGGTGTAACAGAGGTTATATTAAAGTGTGAGGAGATGCATTGTATTGTCACATGAATGATATCATCAGTGATGTGGTCATTGATGTCAAATGAGATGTCATCAGTGATGTCATCAGTGATGTCATTTGAGATGTCATCAGTGATGTCATTTGAGATGTTATCAGTGATGTCATTTGAGATGTCATCAGTGATGTCATCAGTGATGTCATTTGAGATGTCATCAGTGATGTCATCAGTGATGTCACTGACCATGTCATGAATGATGTAATATGTGACATCATCAGCAGTGGATTGCGGGTGCGCGATATATAGTTAGTGCAACTAACTATATATGGAATTTCAATGGTTTTGTGTGAGTAAAATAAGGTTTTTTAAATGCTAATTCCTAACTATATATGGTCTATAACCTATGTTTTTTCAGTGAATTTTCAAGGTTTTGTAAATGCTAATTCCTAACTATATATGGTCTATAACCTATGGTTTTTTCAGTGAATTTCAATGGTTTTTTAATAGCAAATATCATAAGCTGTCGAATGTCAAGTACGTGGTAAGTGAAAACATTTTCGTGTTTATGCACACTGATCTGCTTTGAATGGTGCCCCCCCCCCTCATTTCTATTAGGAGTACTCTCTCTTTGCACATAGTGAAGGGTAGTTAACGCAGGCCTTTGCCCCCGTTGTAATACGTCGTGCCTGCTTCTCTCTCCATTTGATTGATTGTTATCCAAGTATTTACTGTTTTAGAATTGGTTCTCTTTGGTTCATTCTCTATTTACAAACAAACACAGAGTCGCAATACTCTGTTTAGTCTTTGCAGATAACGAAAAATCGTGTAAAAAAAAAAGAAAAGGAATCGAGCAAAATCAGTAGGCCACTAATGGGATCTCTTTTTGACCTCGCTAAAATAGAAACATTAGGAACAACCCCTCATGACAAATACAAAACTAGTGAGATGAACTGAACTCCACACAATGATGGCTGCAAAACAGCTCGGCTCCGCCACCCACCCCGCCCAAAATAACGATAAAGAGCGGCTGCCATGATTGGTTGCGGAATGGCCACGACGGAGCTACGAAATGGTGCTGCTCTCATGCTAACCCCAGCTTCAGTCTGAAACATCCAGAAACACTGTAGACTACCAATTCGATCAGTTCCGGTAGCGCCCCAATGTAACCCGGTAGAGAAGAACTAGCCCTCCCCTCTTTGACTGATGGTTCTTGTTGCCTGTCCCTTCTGTTGTCATTTAACAGAACTATTTAGCCTGCTGAAAGGGGTTGTGTTCCGACCGCTGGTTGGTGGAGACATTTTGACTATATTCTGGACCTGCGTTGTCGCGTAATGCGTCATATGACGCGCCGCGTTAGCGCATCCGGAAGTCATCCGGGGCGCGCAGCGCGTAACGTAAGCATAACAAGTCATGTGACTTGTTAATAAAACTTTTCATTGGTTCATTTTACTTTTCTTATTCTAATGATGAAAGGCTTGGTCATATGACCTAAAAATTACGCTTTTTATTACTTCCGAACATTATTTTTTCTTAAATATATGTTATAATGTTCCAGGCTAATGTACTTTCCCGGAAAATTTACAACTGTCCTGCAAGTAAAATATATTCTTTTTTCGAGAAAAAGAGCGTTTCTTCGTCCCATGACGGAGCCGTTGAGCAAAAGAGGGTCGACCTGCTGTCTTAGTCGCCGATACGCCTGAATATGAGATTCTTATCGATCACTTTATGTTGCAGGAGTAGGAAACACAACAGCCCTTGACCATTTATCTTCACTGCGTTCCTTCGTATTATACCTTTTACCCTTCATGTAATTGGTCTGCTTTATTTCACTTGCCTTTTAATGATTCTAAAACAGTGACTATTATTAAAAACTTTACCAATGTATATACTACTACCATGTTTTCTTTTAAAAACCTTTATTGTGAAAATTTCATTATACAAATACGAGCCTATAACCACGTGGGCCGGCCACGGAGCAAACTGTAATCGTATATGATGAGTAGACATTTACACTGTAGAGGAACGTAACGGGCGGGCCATTAGGTTGCAAGAACTAAGGTGTCTAACAGTTACGGAATCGGTGGACGTACATTTTATAATTAAAATACGACAGGGCCAGTTACAATAAAATTATCTAGATATACATTTGCGGGCAAGTACCATGGGTGACGTTAATTCGAACTTTCAATAGTACAGTAATCAATAACACATCAGAACTTAATATCAATAGGGATGTCGAAATATTCAATCAATTCTCGTCCCCGCCCGCCATGTGCTTCAAAACTGCATACGTATCTCGTGATTTCAAGGTTCTGCAACCAGTACACAACAAGGAGTTACGAGTCCCATTTATTCCGGCGCCATTTTGGGCGAGGACGGGCAGGTCCAGGATATAGTCAAAATGTCTCTACCAACCATCGACTATGATGATGTTCATATGCTGTATTTATTAGAGTAACACTCATCTGTCCACATGAAATTAATTTGCCACAATCTAAACATGTCATTTTAATCTTTCCAAAGTTCTTCTAAATATTTGGGACCGTTTCCCTTGCCTCTGATGCTGTCAGTGCCACTTCTTTGATGAATGTACTAGCAGGTCAGGGGTTCTCCTCCAAATCTCTCTTTTATGCAGCACTATAATTAATTGGTGCCACCTCTCCATATGACGCTGCATGGTATAGTTACCATAACTATATTTTTTTTCGGTTCCTCTGGAGAGTTCATTGTGGCAGATGAAGCGTGTAACGTACCGGGCATTTACCTTTTTTTGCATGTACAGGAAAGGAAAAAAAAATCGAGCGTCCGAGTTCTAAGGTGTCCCAGGGCCATTTTAGTGGACCAGGCCCAAATCCAAAGAACAGGCCGCCATTTTGAGAGTCCTGTTGCAGCCGCCTGTCGCTGTAGCATCAAGAGCAGCCGAAACTCAGCTGAATGGCAACTGAAACGGTAAAGGGGCGCCCCACTACAGCAGACGAGCCTCCACCTAGGAAGGCCCGTTCACGCCGCCTCCCCCCCCCCCCTTCGGGCACCCCACGCCGTTATTCGGAGCAGTATTGTAGGATGGCCACACCAGTGCGGCAACTTGCTAGACATCACCTCGGTGGTAACCGAATCTCAGCGCCTTGTGGTGTCTTCTATTCAGAAAACATTGTTGTGCTGCCTTCGACCTATTCGCCGCAAGTGCGCACGCAACTCAGCTGCATAGCTTGCTAGACACCACCTCGGTGCTAACCGAATCTCAGCGCCTTGTGGTCTCTTCTATTCCAAAAATATTGTTGCGCTGCCTTTGGCCCCATTCGCACATCGGTCCGCTACTGCCGCCATCTCACAGGCCAACGGGGCGCCCCACGCCGACTTTCAGCATTGTAGGATGGCCACACCAGTGCACCTTACTAGACACCACCTCGGTGCCATCCGGATCTTGGAATCTCAGCGCCTTGTGGTGTCTTCTAGTCAGAAAATATTGTTGCGCTGCCTTTGGCCCCATTCGCACATCGGTCCGCTACTGACACCATCTCACAGGCCAACAGGGCGCCCCACGCCGACTTTTACCATTGTAGGATGGCCACACCAGTGCCACAACTTGCTAGACACCACCTCGGTGCCATCCGGATCTTGGCATCTCAGCGCCTTGTGGTGTCTTCTATTCAGAAAATATTCTTGCGCTACCTTTGCCCCATTCACACATCGGTCCGCTACTGACGCCATCTCACAGGCTAATGGGGCGCCCCACGCCGAGTTTCAGCATTGTAGGATGACCACACCAGTACAGCAACTTGCTAGACATCACCTCGGTGCCATCCGGATCTCGGCGCCCCACTGCAGATGAAGTGCCTCTCAACTATGAAACCACCACGGTGACATCCGGATCTTGGCGCCTTGTGCTGGTTCCGGCCTATTCACACATCGGTCCGCTACTGACGCCATCTCACAGGCTAATGGGGCGCCCCACGCCGAGTTTCAGCATTGTAGGATGACCACACCAGTACAGCAACTTGCTAGACATCACCTCGGTGCCATCCGGATCTTGGCATCTCAACGCCTAGTGGTATCTTCCATACAGAAAATATTGTTGCGCTGCCTTTGGCCCCATTCGCACATCGGTCCGCTACTGACGCCATCTCACAGGCCAACGGGGCGCCCCACGCCGACTTTTACCATTGTAGGATGGCCACACCAGTACCACAACTTGCTAGACACCACCTCGGTGCCATCCGAATCTTGGCATCTCAGCGCCTTGTGGTGTCTTCTAGGCAGAAAATATTGCTGCGCTGCCTTTGGCCCCATTCGCACATCGGTCCGCTACTGACGCCATCTCACAGGTCAACGGGGCGCCCCACGCCGACTTTCAACATTGTAGGATGGCCACACCAGTGCGGCAACTTACTAGACACCACCTCGGTGCCATCCGGATCTTGGCGCGTTGTGCTGCCTTCGGCCTATTCGCACATCGGTCCGCTACTGACGCAAACTCACAGGCCAACGGGGCGCCCCACTCCGACTTTCAGCATTGTAGGATGGCCACACCAGTGCTGCAACTTGCTGGACACCACCTCGGTGCCATCCGGATCTTGGCGCGTTGTGTTGCCTTTGGCCTATTCGCACATCGGTCCGCTACTGACGCCGCCTCACGTGCCAACGTATTTTCTCCGCATTTTATACCCTATGCCGCATAACAGGTCATGTGACTTGTTTATAAAACTTTTCATTGGTTGATTTTACTTTTGGTTTCCTAATGATGGAAGGCTTGATCATATGACCTAAAAACAACACTTTTCATTGGATGAAAACTTTTTTTTTCCCAAACGATGAAAGCCCCACCTTGTTTCTGGATGTTTCAGACTGAAGCTGGCGTCAGCATGAGAGCACCACCATCTCGTAGCTCCGTCGTGGTCATTCCGCGAGCAATCACGGCAGCCGCTCCCCACCAGAAGCCTACAGGAGTCGGGGGCCCCCAAAACTTTTGATGAATCCTCAAGGCGGAGGGGACGCTTTCGAGAATGGGGTCCAAGACCTAGCAGACAAGCGTCCGATTTCCAAGGTGTCCCAGGGCCATTTCAGTGGACCAGGCCCAAAAAGGAAACAGCCTGCCGCCATTTTGAGAGTCCTGTGACAGCCGCCTATCGCTGCACCGCAAGAGTGGGCGCAACTCAGCTGAATTGCGGCTTTTGACACAGTGGACCAAAAGCGGACGGAATGGCAACTGAAACGGTAAAGGGGCGCCCCACTACAACAGACGAGACTCCACCTGGAGAGGCCCGTTCACGCCGCCTCCCCCGGGGCGCCCCACGCCGTTATTCGGAGCAGCATTGTAGGATACCAAAACCAGTGCGGCAACTTACTGGACATCACCTTGGTGCCATCGTTCTGCTGCCTTGGAACTATTCGCACAACAGTTTGCTACTGATGACCCACCCCCCGCGACGCCCCACGCCAGAAATCTGGACGTTGTGCTGCGTTGGGACTATTCGCACAGCCGACCGCTACTTCGTTGTTTTTCCCTAAAAATGTTTATATGTTATTACTGTTTTTGTTTTCTTGTATATATTTATAAGTTATTAAAGTTTTATAATCTTACTACTTTGTTGGAGTGCTATATATTTTTAATGTGACACATAATTGTAAAAACTTTGATGTACAAAGAGTCATCCCTGGAATCTTCCGCTTCAGGCTCGGTCCCCTCCCCAATCACAATACAGGATGGTTTTCAGATAATAGGAACGCGTCTGCTGTGACGGATCTCATCGAGTGTGGGCCTTGTTCTACTATAACTCCTTTGAAGAGGGGTGATTCTTTACAGCTGGGGCCATAAACTACATCTGCAGGGCTAGCTGATACCCTAGGACCGGCCTGGACAATCGGACACAGAGGAAAAGGAGTGTCAGAGGGTGCGGTAGTGAATAGGGCGAAAGGGAGGTGTCGGGCGGGCACAGGGTGTGATTCTCAGGGAAGAGCAGCGCAGATGGGGGGTGGTTTATTACCCATGCATAAGACAGAGAGCGGGGGTGACCACTGCCTGGGGGAGATGCTTGCGAGGGTGGGGAGCCATGCTAAGGATCGACAGCGTGCACAGAGTGGGTCTGGTCAAGGCATCTAAAATGACTGCCGTGCACGACAAAAGTGTGGCATTTGAAAAAAGGCAAGATGGCGCAGACAATGTTTTTCAACACTTCCTGATTTCCTTCGAATCGAACGTTAACAGACGTTGGGGCATATTACCAAAGTTAAGCGATATTTATCCCTAACGATGCTTAGCAACGATTTTTTTACCGCTAAGCATCGTCAGAAATTATCGCAGATAAACCTTGCTATTATCAAGGTTTATCGCAAATACGATAAAAAACGACCGCAATGCATTAATATCGCTGAAAACTCAGCGATATTCATGCATTACTAATGCTCTTAGCCATGTTATCCACCTCCCATTGGATAACATGGCTAAGAACTGCTCAGGGCAGGTGCTAGCTTTTGGAGATATTCGCGCTTATCGCGAATATTTCCAAAAGTTGATAATAGGAGATAGCGATGTTAGCGACTGTTTCCAGTCGCTAACATCTTGGCATGCCCACTTTGCATGTCATTAGTGATAAATATCACTCACATGCAAAGTGGGGCCCAAGATGGTCGCTATCTCCTACTAGCCGTCGCTAACTGGTGTTAGCAACAGCTAGGTAATACAGATATAATTTTATCTCCGCGAAGCGGAGCGCTGTTACAGATATATCTTGTTTTTGAACGTTAATTTCTCAAAATCCACTGGAGCACATATATTGAGACCTAGCAAAGGCACATCGGGCTACCAGTCCCTACAATTTTGCCAAGTTTCGTGCAAATCCATTCAGCCGTTCGGGCTAAAAGTGAGGCCAACCGCCCTATGGAAAACTCAATGTTAAAAACACGTTTTGGGACCCCCCTTTTTTCTCGGCCCCCCCTTGACGAACCCCCCCCAAATTTTCAAGGGCTGCTCAGAAACAAAATGTGCCATTTTCCTGAAAATCTCAGCCAATTCCGTCCACAAACGCCAACGTTATTAGACATAGAATTTTCAAAAATCCCATAGAGAAAAAATCCTAACTATATATACCTACTGGCGACCGCCAGTAGGTAATATATATATATATATATATATATATATATATATATATATATATATATATATATATATATTTCACAAACGAGTTACCCTAGAGGAGCCGCCAAGTAATCAAATGACCCCACAATTCAGATGAAGGCTGCAGACAGGCAGAGTGAATCCAAAGCATCAATGTATTGCTGCCATACGTGTTTAAGGACAATGAATCCCTTCCTCAGTGGCAAACTCGCTTCTGTGACGAAAAATGTCCGCACCATTGTTTTCTCCATTTAAAGATCCTGCCCAAGTGGGCGTGGCCAACCAAAATGCCTTCTGGGACCCGTAGTGCAGAGTAAGTCCGTTCATTTCAGCCCTGTAACATGTGTTCTAAAACCCCCAGGGGGGTGACGTTCAGTTCACAATGCTGCAAGCTGCATTATTCATGCCGCAAATCTCCTGGAACTTACGCCTGTGTATATTGGAGGCATCGATCAATGACTCCACGGGCCCTCTCCTGAGGTGGCAGCTCTTTTGCAGCCGGGTCGGCCGCTACACATTTCCACAAAAGAGTTACCTTAGAAGAGCCGCCAAGTAAGCTAATGACCTCACAATTCAGATGAAGGCTGCAGACAGGCAGAGTGAATTCAAAGCATCAATTCATTGCTACCATACCTGTTTCAAGATAAAGAATCACTTCCTCAGTGGTATACACGCTGCTGCGACAAACGAAAAATGTCCGCACCATTTTAAATACACAAGTATTAATCAATAACATTTTTAATTTATTAATTTTGATTAAATTACTTCCCACCCTACTCCCTAATAAACCCACAACCCGCTCCTGAAAAAATAAAACAATTGACATATTTACCAAATAATAATTAATAATTAATATCTCATTATTAACTAAGTAATAACAAATTATTTAACACAATTAACAAAATTAAATAGTAAATACATAAATATTAACGAATACAATTATTACATAATTAATTATGATTAAATTACTTCACGTCCTACTCCCCTTTAAACCCACAACTTAGTCCTAAAAAATTTACACAATTAACATATTTACCAATTAATAATTAATAAATAATAACCGATTAATAACTAACGAATAACAAATTAATTAACACAATTAACAATATAAATCATTACATAAAAATATTAATTAATAAAAATTATTAATTAATTAATTTTAATTAAATTACTTCCCACCCTATTCTCCTATAAACCCACAACCCGCTACAGAACTAAAATGCAATATTAAATTTTTATAAAATGAATAACTTCTAAAAATTATTAATAAATATATAATAATTAAATTACTTCTCACCCTCTTCCCCCATAAACCCACAACAAGCTACGGAACTGAAATACACAAAAATAATTATCATAAAATTATTTCTAAAAATGTCAAACATACAATACAAAAATAAGCTATACTTGTACAAAATATTTAAATATTTAAATAACATAGTTTTAACACCTATACTAAAATACAGAACACTAAAATAAATTTTGATATTATTAGCAATGATATTTTTACTAACAATATTACTAACTTCGATATTAAATTCTGGTCGACGATATTCTTGCAGGTCGATATTGTGCCACATCAATATTTAAACATCGATATTCTGGTATATCGATATTTAAACATCAATATTATGTCTGCATACCCAATCACAAATCAAAACACAAATAAAATCCTCTGTTGGAAGCTGTTTTGAAGGACTACGCTAATAAACACCAAAGAAGAAAGAGAGGATCTTATTCGTGTTTTGATTTGGTGTACATTGTCAACTGTGTATTACTTAAACTGCGAAACCTTATCTATAATAGACGTGTGCTGGGGAGTGAAATCTATTCCCAGTCCTATCTTAGCCTTGGATAAAATTACTAATTGGATAGAGTCCTCGCTGAACACAGCTATTCCTGTTAAATCCAGATACAAAAGTGTGAGGGCGAAGATGCCACTGTGCTACTTGCCTAATCTTCGATCACTTAAACAAGCCAATAAAAGACTGGAGTGGAAATGGAGGAAAGACCACAATGAATTGAGTTAGCAGAAATACGGAGAGTCTATAAAACTGTACCAAACTGAAATAAAGAAATCACAAGCATTCTATTATGAGAAAAACAAATTAATTTAGCATCAAGCACCCCTCTGGGAATCTTCCACATTGCGAATAACCTCCTAGAGCTCCCTTCTTCAGGTACCCTACACGATGTCCCCTCAGCTCGTTGTAATGAGCTCGCTAAATTTTTCTGTGGAAAAATTAAAGATATATAGAATGCTTTTCCTGTCTCTCCACGTCCCAGTGATCTTCTTGCAATGGATAAGCCCCCTTCTCCCACTGAGCATTTACTGGAGGAAACTTCCAATTATGATCTGAATCCTTTATTGGAAATGTTTTCCCAAATAAAATCTGGCTCCCCTCTTGATCTAATGAAACAAAAGGAACCACCTCAAAGGGGATTATTGTCTGCCTAAATATGTAAGGCATACACAATGTTTGTTAAAATACCCCTCACACACCAAAAAAGGCCCTTGGTGTCATGCTTCATCATAGGGGTCTTCCCGCACCGCTGCGGGATGGGGCGTGCTGCGACTTGGCGACTACGCTAGAGCACTGATATTTGTGAGTGCTATGTGAGGTGTATTTGTTGTGAGTGAAAAAAGGGTCAAGGGTGGATGAAAAAGTGATGTTAAAAAATACCTGGCCTTATGGCTTCAAACAAACTTTAATTGCTCATAGGCTGGTATTGTTAAAATATGTGGTCGGAGAGATCACGCTAGTAATGTGTGTATTCTCCTTTAGGTGTCAACATGTTTCGAAGCCTGGGATGCTTCTTCGTCAGGACAAAGTACGATCCCTCAGTCACTCACTATTTTGCTTTCAATATGTGAAGAAAATATACACAAGTGATGTTTAAAAATACAATACCCAATTGGTACTGGTATGACTTTTCTAGAGCTCTATCAGTATTTCTGAGTATAAGCCTGCAAAGAGCGACAGCACAATTATTCCCGGTGCGCTCCCAATGCGCAAATACACTGTCACCAAGACCATCTCTCCTTCAGGAAGAAGCTCAAGACCTGGCTGTTCGAGCAGTAACGGCACCCCCCCTCCTAGCGCCTTGAGAACCTACGGGTGAGTAGTGCGCTCTATAAATGACTTGATTGATTGATTGATTGATTGACCTAAGGAAGAAAGGTGATGCATAGTGAATATTTCTATAGTTTAACGTTGATTCTGTGACCTGTATCAGTGAAGGAAGGGGGAAAACAATACACACAACGAAACAACATAGAACAGAAATCACACACTTTATAAGATAGTTTTTTAGATGGGTTTTGTGTTGGCTAGGAGCTAAGGAAAGTTCGTTATAGTAAAGCAAAACAAAAGTACATACTAGGAAAGTGGGGAGTCATTGCCCCATGAACCTCTGGGTCGAGAGATTAAATGAAAGTCTCATCTGTATATTTGGGAAAAGAAAAACAAAACACAAAGTTGTTTTTTATCATTCCTTGGGGAAGAAAATACCTGCAGAGGTACTCCTGTGTCAGAGGAATTAAGGTAATGTCCATCCTCTTCCCACAAGCGGCTACGCCGTACTTACATATTGTCGTGAAGTCACTGCTTGCTCTCTCGCCAACCCGAAGTTTCCGTGGTGTGGTTTGAGAGGGCGAGCGAGGGCGTGTTTATGTAAGGCCTGATTGGTTAATTGTCAGGAAAATGTGTGCAAGTGGCTGCGAAAAACCCGAGGCGGGTTTTCAAAAAGCAACTAGCCCTGCATGCGTTTGTTTCGTTTGTGGCAAATTCGGGGGTCAAGTTGGAAAAGTGCTCGTATTCATGATTTCCTTGTTAAATTTAGATATACGTTAAATCCAACTGCTTAACTGCTGCTGTATTAAAGCATCAATTTCTTCTTCATGCCCGCCTCCCCCTGTTTCCAATGACTGCACCGTGCATGAAGAAGAAGTTGATGGTTTAATACGGCAGCAGTTAAGCAGTTGGATTTAACCCACGACACTGGTACCAATATTAAGACTGATCAATCGGCTGACGTTAATAAAATATCGCGTCAACCAATTACGTTGACTGTGAAACACGTTGTTTACGGGCTAGTGCTCCCCTTGCGCTACATTGCCGCTTACTATGAACCACTACTTCGTTTAAACTACAACTTCAACACCCCTACTGAGGAAAATTGAATTTTGCCTTGCCATATGTGCCTACGTGTTCCCCATCCTATGTTATATGTGCATGATCGATATGCATGTATTCCCCTATGATCGATTAAAGACGCAATTATGGTTGTGTCCAACTCTAGTATGCCAAGTATCCAGTTCTCGTGAAAGCAACGAGTATTAGGCCTATGTTGCAACGTTTTACAGTGTGCACGTTAATTCACCGCATTGTCCCCGTTTCTAGGCCTCAAAGGGCCCGGACACCAGATTCAAGCTCCAGTCTCCTGAACCCACTCTGAGGAGCGATGCAGCCCCCACCTGCATCCCTGACCCTTCACTTACTTCCTGCCTCGCAGAGCGGTGCCCGGCCTGGCTCTGCCTGCCTGTCTGCCAAGAATATGTTATGCTTCCAGTTATCAGTCCAGCTTTCCTTCTCTGCATTCCTAAGCTACTGAACCGCATAAACAGTTCAGCTATAGTCTAGTCTTTCTGTCTCCATGTAAGAGAATTACTGTATTAGTATTCATAGAATATTCCTAGCACACGCAATACATGCAGAATATATGCATGCACCAGTCTTAGTGTCAAGTAGCCTTTGCCCTGATAACTTTTAGATTCTATCGACATGTACTCCAAACACCAGATACCAGATATGCTATAGGTACATGTCGTCCTGACACCGCAGACTTTAGTCTCCTCTTCTAGTGCAGAAGTCATAGCCCCCAGTTCTCCCTAGTAACACGTCATTGCCCGTTTTCGCGCACTACTAGGTTAAAGGTCCCAGCTGCTCTCAGGTAGCCCCCTCCATGTTTCCGCCCACTCATGACATTTCTATGACGTTTCACATCACATGTCTACGTACACGCCCTGTACACGCCTTCTGTTTCCGCCCATGTATTCTTATCTTACGCTTGTCACAAGTTACGCCTACTGTATGTAATGTATTTGAAATGTCTTACTATATATACACTGTACTGTTAATGAAATGGTGCAGCTGCCTTCCTTCCTTCCTATTTTATTCCAGGCTGTCCCGTTCCAGTCCCTTCCCTTTTGCCTGAATAAAGCCTGTTCAAACTCGGACACATCGGATCCTGCCTCTTATTTATTGAGCTATCTGTTATTGTTAATATATTCAAAAATAGTACCGGTAATTAATTATTTATTTACCACATAATGGCGCCCGAATAGGGACGAGCCCCTTCCTCACGCGCTGGCGATGCTACGCCGGTCCCCTGACCCTCTGCAGCCGTGACGGAACTCTACTGCGCACCGGCAGATATTTCTGCTTCAAGTCTCCCTCAGGCCCACGGAGGAGACGGAGACTGCGGTCCGACATCCAGACGAAGCGAGGTGGAATGCGGTTCGTCCCGACCAGAGCCCAAGCCGAGAGAGCAAGGTCCGAAGTATCTGGAGGCCCACCTGTAACCGAAGTTTCCGAAGTTCGTAGTCCGACGTCGTAGCAGTCCAGTCCAGTCCGAGGCCTTCCAGTTTCTGCTTCCCGGTGAGTACCGTCGCGGGGGAAGTATCTAGACAGGATCATTAGTTTGTTCCTGGTCCGTTGGGTTTGGGTACGCAGATCCAGTCCGAAGCATTCACCTAGGTGGATACGGGTCCTGACGTGTCTCTTTATGGGACCGGTATGTTCTGTACTGTTTTAGCAGTGCATTCAGTAATTCTAGTAGGTTTCGTTCTCGAGAAATTCATGTGTTCTGTTTTCAGTGTATCAGGTAGTATTCTGTTCGAACTGTTATTTATGTATTTTTATGTCGTGGTATGAGTGATTTGTATGCTATTTTATTACTGTGATTATTGTGTATTGTGTTCCAAGTGTATTACTGAAATGCCTCTGTTTTCGAAATTACGTCAGTTAAAGACCAGAAAAGGGTTACTCGAAGAAGCAGTTCCTGTCCCTCCTAGGGACAGTCCAGGACATTTTATGTATCACAAGCATGGCTTAGATGCCATAATATATCTAGACTTATGGGCGGACTATACTAAGGAACTAGAAGAGAAATATAGATGGCCCGTATCAGGTACATGGGATGCCGAGTGCATCATGCGAGTAGAAGAAGCATTATGGAAAAAGAAAGCCAGACAATCCCAGAAAGATGCCATCGAGTTATGGCGCAAAGAATCTCATAAAAGAACCGAAAAAGAATTCAGAAAAACAAAATTAAGTAGGGAATCCGCAGAAAAAGCCCAAGAAAGGGAATTAATAGAAGAAGGTGAACGAGTTAGAGCAGAACAGTCAGACAGACAGAGAAATGCCCTTATTAAAGGTATGTATCCTCTTCTTGCCGAGGGCTTGCCGAAGGCAACCCCGGAAGTACCCTGTAATTTACCGCCGCCAATGGTCCCGATTAAGCTACCTCATAAACCGACCGCAGCTGATATTTTTCTTTCGTCCTATTTGGACGACACAGTCCCAGCCTATGCAAATCCTGTTCCGCCTGCTCCCGTTAATAATGTAATTCCTGTCCCGCCAACTACTGTTCCCGGGGGCCAAGTTCATGTTCCGGCACCCCCGGACCAGCTCACAGTACATGCACCCGTTATGCCAGTCACTCTACCAGCACGTACAGTATTCACCGACGATTCTAGTTTAGGAGCCGCGGGGGGAGGTTCTCCTCGCACCCCGCCTCAACCGAAACGTCTGACGCTGCACGACGTAGCGTTACAGCGTACGCCAAAAGTGGCGACATACACAGATCTCAAGCGACTTCTTACTGATTGTATATATGATCCAGTTCCAGGCGAAGATCACATGATCTTATATTCAGTACGTTTAAGACGGGTGGCCAGCTTTTTGATCACCCTGCCCGATATGAAGGAACATCTGAACAGAATATATCGTTTCATCCGTACAGGAGAGAATCCAGGAAGTATTCACGAAGCCATGGTTCAAAGAAAAGTCGAGACTCAGCTCATGATTTTAAAGTTCCTGATTAACTGTTTAGTAAGAGAGCAGGATTATCCAGAAAAAAATCAAGAAGAACTGAAAGTCCTGACTAGGTGGAGTGACAATATAGCCGATGGAAAACACAAGACACAAGGTTGTATAGAGAGTATGTATAAGAAAATTCGTAAGGAAATAATACGTATACACAAGGAACGAGAAGCAAAAAGAGCAACCGAGAAAGAGAGTGACTCTTCTAGTGAAGAGGTAGACAGCGAGAATCCCTCCAGAATAGCGTATGTAGGTAGAACTAGACTTTCCAACCGACATTCACGCTCAGATTACAAGAAAGTTTTTCCTCTTCCTGCACCAGAACAGTGTTCTCTTGAGCAAGTATTCCAGGCCACTGATCAAATTCTGAAACCACGAATAGGTTATAGCGAGCTTAGTACAATGCATGAACAAGAACTCGCCCGATCAGCAGTCCGATGGACTAGTGATTCCACCACGTTTCCAGATGAAATAGTGGCACAAACGTTTCTGAAACTGCCCCCAGCCGAGCAACGTCTGGTGGGTACATATATGATCCAGCACCTCATTACACTGTATGAGGAACAGCATTCTGATCCAGGTCCTCTACATGATGTATTGAACAAATTACTCCAGCACAGATGGAAAGGTCTAGGTACCGATTTAATTAGTGTCATTCTAGAACAGCGCCACAAATACCGAACATTTCTGAATCCACATTTTGTTCACACCTCACCCCCAGAAAGAAAATCATTCTACATAGACAGACAGAATCCGTTACGGGAAGTGCATCCAGTTAAGGGAGAAGATGGTAGTCTAGAACGAGTATTTGTTTACACCCCTATCACGAAAATAGAACTCTTAGAAATGAAAAAGTTAATTCCCTGTCATGATAAAGATCCAGCAGGGTTTCACCGTGAATTAAAGGACATGCTCCGTATGGGAGAATACACGTATCCTGATATCATTAAAATGCTAAAGGTCCTGTTGCCTGCGGGCATAAATGAAAAACTCAAAGAAAAAGAATGGGAGGTGGGAGAGAAAAAGATAGATTGGACAGCATTAGAAGCTGAAGATAATACACGAGTACCAGGTACCGGTCTTGGGGATAAAGCTAAAGCTTTGCCCGAATTGTTAATACAAGTTTTGCCAAGATTACTAGCCACGAAAAAGGAAGATTGGGATGCCATCTCAGCCTGTAAACAGAAACAAGACGAAGATACTAGTGATTTTTATTCTAGATTTGAGAAATGTTTCATTATTAATAGTGGTCTGAAAACAAGTAGTGAATCGTACCCTCATCTTTTTGTTACTAAACTAGTCGAAAATTCAAGTCCACAAGTTAAAAATCGAGTACTGAAAGTCGAAAGTACCTGGCAAGCTAATACTCCGTCACAGATGCTCCAGATGTTACAGTATCACCAGAACAGAATCAGGGAAGAGCAGGAACACGAAAAGAGACGTATGAAAGACACAAAAATGAAAGTACTAGTTGCACAATCTGTTCCACAAGACAGTCAGAAGAGGGGTCCGAATCAAGCCAGCCATCCTGCAGCTCCCGTTAAAGGGACATGCAATTACTGTAAACAGCCAGGTCATTTTAGAAACGAATGTGCAGTTCTGAAACACAACATAGCTACTGGTAAGACTAAAGAGAGACCACGTCCGTCTAGACAAGAACAAGTTTCACAGAATTCCCAGCCACCACAGAATGCACAACAGACAGTTACAGTACCGCAGCCTATCGCTGCAACACAACACGTTACACAGCAGATGTACCAGTATGCACAGTCAGAGTATCCAGATTATCAGCCATATTCATGAAACAGCCTAGAGAGGGAGGTAGGCTTGCCTCTCATCGAGATTCCTGTAGATCAAGAGGGTCCCTATGTACACAGTCAAGTATTGGGGAAAGACAGAAAGTTTCTGATTGATACAGGGGCAAGTAGGACTACCATCAGTCATGACGAGGTTCCAGGGGCTCCGCTCTCAGGCTCTAGAAATGTTTCCCTTGGATTTTCAGGAAAGCCCATTGTTAATGAAATATCGAAACCAGTTACTCTAGAAGTTGGTCCATTGTCCCGAACTACAGACTTGTTACTCACGAAATCTTGCCCAGAGAATCTGTTAGGCATAAAGACTCTGAAAGAATTAGGAGCAGTAATATGCTGCTCCCCAGAAGGGGTCCGTTTGTTTCTGCGTGATTTTAAAGGTCATTATGTATTACGTGATTTTGATCCAAGATTATTGAATGTACCACAGCATTTATGGGCGCAAGGTCCAACTGATGTAGGTTGTATGCATATCACACCCCATCGTGTTACCCTGAAGCAAGGTGTTGTATTACCACGAATTCTACAGTACAAATTGCCACCTGAGGCTGTAGCAGCCTTATCCAAAATTATTGACGAACTCATTGCTCCAGGAGTGGTTGTAGAAACTGACTCCAATGTATGTAATTCCCCTATCATTCCAGTCCTGAAACGTACTGATCCAAATGCACCTCCAGTTTATCGATTAGTGATTGACCTTCGAGAACTTAATAAATGTATCATACCCCAATACCCAGTGGTCCCTGATATTTCCTCTCTCTTGACAGCCATTGATTCTGAAGCCACGTTCTTTACAGTTATCGATCTCAAGAACGCATTTTTCAGTGTCCCTATTCATCCAGACAGCCAGTTCCTTTTCGGTTTCTGTTTAAATGGAAGGAGCTATAAATTCACACGAGCTCCTCAAGGTTTCACAGAAAGTCCTAGTATTTACAGTCAAGCACTGAAAAGACAACTAGACAATATTCACATGCCAATTGACACTGCCCTGCTCCAGTATGTCGATGATCTACTGATCACAGCCCGTTCTGAACGTGACTGCGAACGTGCGTCACTTACAGTCCTGTATTTTCTGGCCGAGATGGGGCACAAGGTGTCCCCTTCCAAGTTGCAATTCTGTGTCCAGCAAGTGGTCTACCTTGGACACTTACTGTCCAAGAGGGGTAGGCAGTTGACACCAGACCGTATCCAGTTAAAAGCACGTCTTCCACAGCCCAAGACTCAGAAGGAGGTACGAGCTTTTATCGGCCTCACTTCTTACTGCAGACAATGGATTCCCCAGTACGCATTTCTAGCCAAGCCACTGATACAGTTAACGACACAGGAGGCAGCCGTATCGACTGTCCTCCCTTGGACCCAGGAACATACACTTGTTTTCAATGAGTTAAAGAAAGCTTTATGTAAAGCACCTGTTCTAGCAACACCGAACTACAGTAAGCCTTTTACACTTTTTGTTACTGAACGTGATGGTACTGCATTATCTGTTCTCACACAAGATCAAGCAGGACAATACAAGCCCTGTGCTTATTTTTCTAGCACATTAGATCCAGTAGCCCAGGCTCTGCCTGCGTGCCTCAAGTCAGTTGCAGCCACAGCTCTAGCTATCAGACAAAGTGATTCCATAGTGTTAGGACACTCCCTGACAGTACAAGTTCCACACTCCGTGGAGGTTCTTTTAAACCGTACACAGACTCAGCACTTGACAATTGCACGTTTAACAGGTTATGAACTGACACTGTTCCAGCCACACATAGAAATCAGACACTGTAACATTTTAAATCCCGCTACACTGTTACCGTCAGTTACCTCTAATACTGCCACACATGACTGTGTGGAAGTTGTTAACACCATGACAAAGCCAAGACAAGACTTGACAGACATTGCATTACCTAATCCCGACCTGACACTTTATGTAGATGGTTCATGTATGAGAACAAGTACAGGAGAACTAGTAGCCGCGTATGCAGTGACTACTGAAACCGAAGTTATAGAAACACATCGTATTGACACCCTGTCTGCTCAAGCAGCAGAGCTTGTCGCTCTGACCCAAGCCTGTATGCGAGCCAAGAACCTGAAAGTAAATATATACACAGATTCACGTTATGCATTCGGAGTCGTACACGACTTTGGAGTGCTCTGGCAAGAAAGAGGTTTTATGACTTCTCATGGAACCAAGATTCAGCATGGCCCCCTCATTCAAGCTCTGTTAGATGCAATACATTTACCGAAAGCCATTGCTATCATGAAGTGCAAGGCACATACGAAAGTCACTGACATCATTTCCCAAGGTAACGATCTAGCAGATCGAACAGCCAAGCTCACAGCTCAGACTCCAGACAGTCCAGTTAACACGACACAGACACACATTCCAGATCAGACTACTTGTATGACAGTTAAGGACCCTACACAAGATGTAATAGATATACAGTCACATGCTACTCCCGATGAAATCAAGAAATGGTCTGAACAAGGAGGGGTCCAGACAGATCAAGGATGGTGGACGAAGGGAAAAGCCACATGGTTTCTCCCCGACTCTATGGTTCAAGTCATTATTAACACCGCACATAGTCCAGCACACTTAGGAGAAAAAGCCATGTTAGACAGTATCCAGAACATCTGGTTTAACAAGCATTTACGAGCAGCAGCCAAGCAGAAAGTGCGTACCTGCATGATATGTTGTCAGTTCAATCCAGGTAAAGGTGTCCCGGTGGAACAAGGTGGATTCCATCCTCCTGACCACCCTTTTGAAGTCCTCCAGATGGATTATATTCAGATGGAGCGATGTCGAGGTTTCAAGTATGTCCTCGTAGTTGTATGCGCTTTGTCCAGGTGGACAGAAGCATATCCAGTTCCAGATTACACAGCCGCGACCACTGCCAGGCAGTTAGTTCGTGAGTATTTTCCCCGCTATGGATTACCTAGGGTCGTGTATTCAGATAACGGCCAGCCATTCTCATCCGAGCTCATGAAACAAGTTTCCCTTCTGTTAGGGTACCAGTGGAAGTTCCATTGTGTACGCCATCCTGTAGCAGCCGGTCTCGTAGAGAGACATAACCAGACTCTGAAAATCCGCATTGCTAAAGTGTGTGCAGAGAAAGGTGTAGATTGGATAGTAGCACTGCCAGTCGCCCTTTTCTATATGAGAATGGTTGCTCACTCCCGTTCAGGTCTGTCCCCGTATGAGATAGTGTTTGGACGTCCCCCCAATATGTGGGGTACACCTAGACCCCGTATCATAACTGATGTTGACAGTAATATGCTGACAGATTACCTGGCTTCCTTGATGTCTGCACTACAATCTTGTCGTTCACAGGTTGCCGCTGCATTTCCAGACAACACCGAAGTGAAACCGCACGAAGTCATACCAGGCGACTTCGTCCTCGTGAGAAATTTTGATCGCTCAAGTCCGCTGCAGCCCCGCTGGAAGGAGCCCCGCCTCGTTCTCCTCACCACCCGGACAGCAGTGAAGATTGAAAACCGAAAAGGGTGGCTAAACGCCAGCCACGTCAAGAAATTCCATGGACTCAAAGCTAAATCTTTTCTCAAAGACTGCCCCGTTCTCAAGGACTGCCCAGAAACTGAATCTAAAATTCCCCTGTTAGAGAAAACTCCGCAGCAGGAGTATAAATCCAAGTTGAGGTCTAGTAAGTCAGCCAGTTTAATTGTCTAAGTCCCTCTCGGGTGAAACGGTTAGACAGGTTCCTGACATGTATAAGATAGACCCACACAGTGAGAGAGTTAGTCAAAACTCTAAGAGATGTATCGTTACTCTATTCTTTTTATTATTTTTTAGCCTTATGGTTACATGCATAAGTTATGCTTTACATTTATGTTTTCCTATTTCACATGTACATATGTTTTCTAATGTTACAGTAGAGCACACATTTAGTGACCTGCCTCCTCACGAGTTATCCTATCGTCTTGCTATGCGTAATAATACCTTTATCCGAATGCTGCACTATTCACACCAGACCAGCAATGCCACTAATTGTTGGGTGTGTGGTCGGCTCCCCCCTTTCCAGACATCGAAGGGAGTTCTGCCACTCTTTCCTTATCCTTTTTCACATAATGGTTCGTGTGGAGCATGGTCCACGTTAACGTCATCCCTAACTGATATGTCCCTTCTGAATCGAACATGTTTCCCAGACAAGGAAGGTCTTTCCCATAGAACAGGGTTAGATCTAGAAAATGAAGTATATGATCTAAGTAATTATTCCTCGAATTTCATGGTTCTGAATGTTCAGTCCGATACTACTCCAGATTTGCCTGCTATTTCAGTTCTACCAGTTAAAGGCGAATTATGTGTCAGAAAGAATGGTTCCGCACATGTAGGACATAGTGATTGTACTACTGTAGTCGAGTATAGTGACAGTGGGAAATCCATTTTTAAAGCCTCACGTCATTCTTATTTTGTTTGTGGTCAGACCGCATATGTTCGTCTGCCCCTAGATTGGGATGGAACATGTTACATTGCCTTCCTACTGCCACCAGTTTTTCTAGCCCCATCTGATTATCACAGAAACACACATCTAGTACACGTTAGACATAGAAGGGAGACTGAGTCCCCAATTGTCGATCAAACTGAAACTACTCTAGAACAATATCAAGATTTCAATAAAGGTTTCTTTTTCTTCATAGGTCCTGTCCAGAATAGTAAGTTAATACGTAGGCTAACCAGAACCCTTGAAGCAGTAGTGAATGAGACTACTTCCGCTCTAGGTAATTTAACCGAAGAGCAATCTGCCATTAGATTTGTCGTGCTCCAAAATCGTCTCGTTCTTGACGTCATACTGGCCGATAGAGGAGGAGCTTGTAGAGTCATCGGATCTAGTTGCTGCATTTTCATTCCTAATAACGCGCCGTCTGTTTATTCAGCTATAACGAGACTTCATAAAATTGCCCATCAGTTACACCAGAATCCAGGCACCTGGACATGGTCCGGTTGGCTCTGGAGTATCATATCTGCCTGGGGATGGAAAGTATTGTCATTTCTAGGTATAGCAGTAATGATCATATTCAGTTGTTGCCTCTGTTTACAATGTGGCCCTGCGATTTGCGGCTTGTGTGCTACCTCTTGTATTCCTAGTCCTAAGTCCCGTTCCAAGACAATTCGAGACGAGCAAATGATGCTATATGAACAGATAGATGGTATCATGAATATTGATGATTCCTGATGGAAACGTAGGTCACAAGGAGGGAATGAGGAAAATTGAATTTTGCCTTGCCATATGTGCCTACGTGTTCCCCATCCTATGTTATATGTGCATGATCGATATGCATGTATTCCCCTATGATCGATTAAAGACGCAATTATGGTTGTGTCCAACTCTAGTATGCCAAGTATCCAGTTCTCGTGAAAGCAACGAGTATTAGGCCTATGTTGCAACGTTTTACAGTGTGCACGTTAATTCACCGCATTGTCCCCGTTTCTAGGCCTCAAAGGGCCCGGACACCAGATTCAAGCTCCAGTCTTCTGAACCCACTCTGAGGAGCGATGCAGCCCCCACCTGCATCCCTGACCCTTCACTTACTTCCTGCCTCGCAGAGCGGTGCCCGGCCTGGCTCTGCCTGCCTGTCTGCCAAGAATATGTTATGCTTCCAGTTATCAGTCCAGCTTTCCTTCTCTGCATTCCTAAGCTACTGAACCGCATAAACAGTTCAGCTATAGTCTAGTCTTTCTGTCTCCATGTAAGAGAATTACTGTATTAGTATTCATAGAATATTCCTAGCACACGCAATACATGCAGAATATATGCATGCACCAGTCTTAGTGTCAAGTAGCCTTTGCCCTGATAACTTTTAGATTCTATCGACATGTACTCCAAACACCAGATACCAGATATGCTATAGGTACATGTCGTCCTGACACCGCAGACTTTAGTCTCCTCTTCTAGTGCAGAAGTCATAGCCCCCAGTTCTCCCTAGTAACACGTCATTGCCCGTTTTCGCGCACTACTAGGTTAAAGGTCCCAGCTGCTCTCAGGTAGCCCCCTCCATGTTTCCGCCCACTCATGACATTTCTATGACGTTTCACATCACATGTCTACGTACACGCCCTGTACACGCCTTCTGTTTCCGCCCATGTATTCTTATCTTACGCTTGTCACAAGTTACGCCTACTGTATGTAATGTATTTGAAATGTCTTACTATATATACACTGTACTGTTAATGAAATGGTGCAGCTGCCTTCCTTCCTTCCTATTTTATTCCAGGCTGTCCCGTTCCAGTCCCTTCCCTTTTGCCTGAATAAAGCCTGTTCAAACTCGGACACATCGGATCCTGCCTCTTATTTATTAAGCTATCTGTTATTGTTAATATATTCAAAAATAGTACCGGTAATTAATTATTTATTTACCACACTACGCTTAGGGATGTCTAATATGAACTGTTATATTTAGCGGGCCACTCTGATGCACATAAGATGTATATCTAAATTTAACAAGCAAATCATGAATACGAGCACTTTTCCAACATGGCCCCCGAATTTGCCACAAACGAAACAAACGCAAGCAGCGGTAGTTGCTTTTCGAAAACCCGCCTCGGGTTTTTCGCGACCAGGTGCACACATTTTCCTGACAATTAACCAATTAAGCCTTACATAAATACGCCCTCGCTCGCCCCGTGAAACCACACCATGGAAACTTCGGGTTGGCGAGAGAGCAAGCAGTTACTTCACGACAATATGTAAGTACGACGTAGCCACTTGTGGGAAGAGGATGGACCTTACCTTAATTCCTACGACACAGGAACACCTCTGGGGGTATTTTCTTCCCCAAGGAACGATAAAAAACAACTTTGTGTTTTGTTTTTCTTTTCCCAAATATACAGATGAGACTTTCATTTCATCTCTCGACCCAGAGGTTCATCGGGCAAGGACTCCCCACTTTCCTAGTATGTACTTTTGTTTTGTTTTACTATAACGAACTTTCCTTAGCTCCTAGCCAACACGAAACCCATCTAAAAAAACATCTTATAAAGTGTGTGATTTCTATTCTATGTTGTTTCGTTGTGTGTATTGTTTTTCCTCTTCCTTCACTGATACAGGTTACGGCATCAATGTTAAACTATGGAAATATTCACTATGCATCACCTTTCTTCTTTAGGTGACATTGTATCTGCGCATTGGGAGCGCACCGGGAATAATTGTGCTCTCTCTCTTTGCAGGCTTATACTCAGAAATACTGATAGAGCTCTAGAAAAGTCATACCTGTACCAATTGGGTAATGTATTTTTAAACATCACTTGTATATATTTTCTTCACATATTGATAGCAACATAGTGAGTGACTGAGGGATCGTACTTTGTCCTGACGAAGAAGCATCCCAGGCTTTAAAACATGTTGACACCTAAAGGAGAATACGCACATTACTAGCATGATCTCTCTGACCACACATTTTAACAATACCAGCCTATGACCAATTAAAGTTTTTTTGAATCCATAAGACCAGGTATTTTTTAACATCACTTTTTTATCCACCCTTGACCCTTTTTTCACTCACAACAAATACACCTCACATAGCACTCACAAATATCTGTGCTCCAGCGTAGTCGCCAAGTCGCAGCACGCCCCGTCCCGCAGCGGGGCGGGAAGACCCCTATGATGAAGCATGACACCAGGGGCCCTTTTGGTGTGTGAGGGGTATTTTAACAAACATTGTGTATGCCTTACATATCTAGGCAGACAATAATCTCCTTTGAGGTGGTTCCTTTTGTTTAATTAAATTTTGTTTGGAGGATGCATCCACCACAGTACTCTTAGGAGCACTACCTCTACACTCCCTAATCTTTGATTTTGGTTCCCCTCTTGATCTGGCATACCCTCACTTCTTACGCAAAGCCAAAGAAATAGTACTCCCAGTGAAACTAGAGGTGATAAATCTATCTTTCTCTTCCGGACAAGTTCCAGGCTCCCTGGGAGCACGCCATGGTGAAGGCTCTACTAAAATCCATTCCTAAATCCAGGTGCCCTGTGTAATTATCGTCCCATCTCCCTGCTTCCAGGGATCCTCAAGATCTTAGAGAAGTATGTTTAGCACAATCCTCTCCAAATTTTTTGAAACCCAAAATCTTTTGCACTATTCACAGACCGGTTTTTGCCCTCAACATGGAACAGAAACTGCTTTTCTTGCCGTAGTCGAAGAATCTAAGAGAATGCTTGATCAAGGAGGAGCAGTCCCCATCATCCTCCTTGATTAAAGTTCTGCATTCAACACAGTCAATTTTGATATTATTTCAATAGAGTTAGGAGTGCCGGAGTCTCACGTGGCGCTATTATATGGCTTAGACCCTACTTAGATGGTAGAACATTCCAGGTATTTGCAGGAGATATCACATCAAGGAGCTTGTCCTTGAGGCCCACAGTTTTTTAATGTGTACATGAGACCACTTGCAGGTATTATTTTGCCATACAGGATTAAAATTGTCTCATATGCTGACGATACGCAGCTGGTGGTTTCTCTTAACCACCTTCAGAACTCTCCATCTGACCTGGAATCCTGTTTAAAGAAAGTGGCATTATGGAGGGAACACTCCTATCTTAGGCTCAATGGAGAAAAAACTGAATTAATGCTCTTGGCCAATTCGCCTAATATGGATCTCAAACATGTATGGCCAATTTGCATTGGTCCTGCCCGGACTCCCAGTCTTTGCAAAAAATGGAGACCATCCAGTGCGCTCTCCTCTTGATGGGTGCGCTCTGATCATTGCAGACCAGGACCTGACTGGTACTGTAGTGCATGCACACCTCTCCAGTAGAGTGGGAATAACTTTGAGTCTCTCAGCACCCTGCTTTGGTCAGACGGAGAGTAGTGCAAAATCCTTGGTAGGGTCATCAGCTCCAGCCCCATAAGATTTTCCAATTCTAGGGTCATTATTTTACTGTGTAGTATGCCCCTAAGTCCTCTTTTAAAGTGCCTTACACATGGAAGTGGTGATTGGTGTCTGCTGGTGTCTGTTTGTTTTGGATGCCAGTTTCCCTTTATCAATAGAGCTGCAATGCTTTTTTTCCTTCTGAGCATATATAGTGCTTACAACTTGGCTCAAGTGAAACCATTATCAATTGGTCAATTACAATTTCCAATGTGAATAAACGTACATCTAGGAGTGTGTCTGAAGTACCACAATCTGACCTAATCTCGTGCATTTAAGAATTTTATGATTTTGGGAAGAAAATGATGAGTGAAGTCGAAGAAAACAAGCATTTACAATGCAATGCAACGGTCTCGCCTTTGCAAAAGTTAGAGCTATTGGTATTGTAAATGACAACATTTTTATTTATGTGTTGGTTTTGGAAACAGATAAATAAATAGCATTGTCATTTACAATGCCAATAGCTTAATCTCTCGCAAATGCCACACACAAACATACAGACCCACACACACACACACAGAGCCCCACACACACACACAGCTACTGCGCTCCCATGGTAGAAGTTAATACAAATGACCAGAAGTGAGAGCTGGGGGCACAGGGAGCGTCCTACAGGCATAGGGTGCACCTGCGTGACGATGGCATGCAAATGAAGTAATGGGGGTCGCCACAAACATTCCAGTCGCCCCAACAGTGATCCTGTACCCCTAAAAATAGCACCTTTCCTACTGCTCTTATTGTACAGCAAACCCCCGCTCCACTGCACAAGACTCTGTCCCTGCAGCACCAAACGCCACATGAAAGGCACAACCGCACAACCAGCGAGACCCAGGGCCTCATTTATGAAAAGTGACGCATCGCTGCGTGAAAACAGCGATGCGTCACTTTTCACTGCGTCCTCCTTGCGACACCAATGATGCATCATATTTACAGTATGACACATCATGTCGCAAGGAGTTACAGATACGTCAGTATTTCTGACGTATCTGTAAGCACAAAAGTCACGCATTGTTGGGGTGTGTCACAAAAGTGACGCAACTCCAGCAATGCGTCCTTTCACATGGGGAAAGCCCCATGTGAAAGGGCTTGCGTCAGCCTTACACCTGCTGTGAGGCAGGTGTAAGATTTTGACGCAACAGCGTCCTAAAAGTGACGCAGTGAAATCTCATAGATTTCACTGCGTCACTATTACGAGGCTTCTTGCGGGGGGAACGCCCCCTCTGCGTACATTATACCTGACGCAGGTATAATGTAGAGCAGGGGTTTACAAAGTGACGCATCTGCTTAGATGCGTCACTTTGTAAATAGTGCGCAACAGGAGGCATGTTTTACACCGCTGATGCGTCACAAAAAGTGACACATCGGAAGCGCAAAACTGACGCAAGGCCTCATAAATGAGGCCCCCAGAGCTTTCCATTACAGAATTTTGGTCCGAAGAATATTTTACAAAAACTCCATTTTGTTTGGCAATGAGGTTCAATAGTGGTGCCTTAATGTAACTAGTCTGTGGAAAATGTAAGGAAGTGGCGGTGAAGTAATTGTATACATGAGGTCTGGAAGAGAAGGGGTAATTTTGCCAACACCCATGGCGGTTGCTTGCGGTTACGTTTTGGTAACCCTAATTTGATAGGACTACGCGTTAATCCACGGTGCCCCCACAGATTTGATTTCAAGACAGGCTGGAGATGGTCAGAGTGAGCCAAACGTGAGTCAGTCTTGCCTCTGAAGATCCTTTAAGCGTTTGGTATAAAAAGGTAGAACAGAGCCTCCCCTCTTGCTGAAATGTCAGAGGCTGGCTGGGCTGGGTCAGAGAGGTTACAGTGGTGTAATGTGAAAATATGGGGCCCCGGCCCCCTCTAGAACGTGTAGAGTGGGCACCCAGCCTACCAAATCTCACCGATATTCAGTGGTCGGACTAACGGTGGTGGGGGGGGTGTATCGACGGGTCCCATTCATATCAGTCACATGTCGGACTAACCCCCAACTGTCCGGGTACCGATGGGCAAAACTGAGTCACATGGCAGATTTGTGTCTGAAAGTTTGGTATGATTGAGGAAAGGATTTGTATGTGTCTCGTTCGTCAGGCACCTGTGAGGGGTGCCTCGAAACTAAGCTCTGGGACCCCGCACCTGCGCGCCTGAGTGGTACTAAACCTGGCAGATATTTGGCAGCCACCGGCAACCCCAGAACACGGCCTATCCCTGCTGACGAGGGGTGATACCCCGAAACACATGTCCAGGGATGGCGAAGATAGCGAAGATAGCAGATAATCGAAAGAAGATGCATCGCGGAACACGTAACTACATTGACCACAGTCCTTAGGGGCGATACCGCTGGTGTGTGAGTAGTGTGCGACCCCACCCCCAATTGGAAGTTATTCATTGATCATAGTAAGATTTTTTACTTCGCAACACCTGGGAAAGTGAAAGTTGCTGTTTGAATGGTCGCCCTGCACACCTCAAAAGCACCTCACTGGCTGTCAATAAAATCAGGGGCAGATTTACAAGCCCCTTGCGACACATTTACACCGCTGTTGCATCACTTCTGTGACGCAGCTGCTACTTAAACCATGCGCCACGTTGCGACACATTTACAACGTGACGCATCTAGTGAGATGTGTCACGTTGTAAAACCCTACGCCACATTAAACCTGTGTCAGTTTTAATGTATGCAGGGTGGGCGTTCTGTCGGAAAAAGCCTCGTAAAAGTGACGCAGTGAAATCTACAAGATTTCACGGAGTCACTTTTCAGAGGCCGCTGCGATGAAACCTTACACCTGAAGCAGGCTTAAGGAGTGGCACAGCACGCTAGGTATGGGCGGTCCCTGAACATTGCTGGAGTTGCGTCACGCTTGCGACACAACTACAGCAATGGGACGCCCTTATGCCATCAGATGCGACATGCATTTGTCTATCCCTGAGCCATGGTGCGCCGCATTGTAAATGCAATGCATCCGTGGAGACACAAGGGTAAAATTGCTTGTTGCATCGGTACTGGCGCATCCCTGCTAATATGCAGGAATGTGCGAGTCCTTTTAAATCTTCCCCTGAATATGTAAAGTTGAGATTAGAGAATCAGCAACAATTCGTCTTTACTAAGACTTACACTGTTTAAAGGCAGAACTTGACTACAGCTATCAGCCAGACCTCTCCATAGGTGAGTCCTTGTACAACGAGGCTTTTACGTCCCTCGATGGGAGATGAACACATACCTCCTTTAACTCTGAGTCAATTACATGGTTATTAAAAATCACATTTCTTCTAAATATTAAAAGTGAATCCTCCTTTGTCAGTCTTCCCTCCGTTCCAGTCGTCAAGTACGATGCCCTGAAGTTTGGTTTAAATAATTCTCATAAATTTCCACTACACACACAAACCAAAATGTAAAGCTATGCGTAATTGTTTTAAAAGATACATCTTTTGTAAGCCCAAGTGAGATGAGTTCAGTGCCGTTCCGTGTTGACTGGTACACAGAGGTGATGCATTTCAAAACAGTGCGCTGTAGCACAAGTGACAACCTCCCATTACAAAACGTGGCCAAGCTAAGCATCGCCCTGGAGAATGCTGGCTACAGAATCACTACATTCACAGGAATACTGACTGCACAGAGGATTACAGATTGTACAGAATCACTGACTAGATATGATCACTTGCTTCACAAGACCACTAAATTATACAGGATAACTGGCTATATAGGTTTGCCTACAGGCTCGCCAAGTGTACAGGATTGCAGTTTACAGAAAAGATCACTGATTTCATAGGATCACAAATTGTAGTGGATCGCCAGCTTCACGTGATCGCCGACTACACTGGATTCCTGGGGCCTTATTTATGAAGGCCTTGCGCCGCCGGTGCGTCACTTTTAACATGGGAAAAAGTGACGCACCGGTGGCGCAAGGCTTTCATAAATGAGGCCCCTGCTGATTTCTTAGCTAGCGGTGTGCAGAATTTTCGTTCTGCTCGCATAATTAACGAAATGTCGAGAATTTAGAATTAAGCAAAAAACGAATTACATTGCGAATAACACAAGTGTGAAATATAAGACACTTTGCTTGCTACGAGAAAAGGCAGCTGGACACCAGGCTATCCGCTTGTCGTAATAGAGACAGGAATCAATCACACAAACTACTGCAGTGCAAGTGGAACTCTGGCAACCCTTCAGAGTCCAGAAATTATGCCAATGAAAGATTACTGAATTCAAATGAATTCGAGCAGACATTTATTCATTGGTAACTACTATATACTGTAAAGATAAATAGTTATTTGTATGTGTTACGTAAAGCGCACCGATACCCATTATTCAGGCATAGCTGCGCTGTATACAAATATAAAATAAAATAAAGTAAATATGTGATGCATGGCTATGGCTACATCTATGGCGTATTTCACAGACTAGGGAAAGACGATGCTACATATTGAGTAAACCAGGGCGCAACGCCCGTTACTGTCCTCTGTTTCCCAGGTGCGTGTCAGCTCCGTGACACAAAAGACATGCTTCGAGACATTTGTATTCACCTCACCATCCGATGCTCGAGTTCTAAATTTAAATGCTTTGATGTGAAAAGCGACAAGTGGGACTGGAAAACGGTCGCCTCTGGAATGTTAATTTTCTCCAAAGTCTTTTCACAGCAGACAGACAGGTGCCAGGGCGCGCCCTCCGCCCTGCGTTTCACAAGTCCGCGTTAGTTCATCTCAACAAAAGAAGAGCTCAGAAACGCCCAATACGCCACATATTGGTGGCCCAATTCAAAATTGAACGATACCTACCACTTTAGAACAACACACGGTAAAAGAAAAATGTCCTGCCTACAGAGTAAATGCTCCCTTCATTCCAGAGTTTGTCAACGAGTTTAAACTCTATTGCACATACAAGAACAAAACCCAGTTATTTTTGCATAACAAATAACTGATCGGTACCTGCAAAAGCAGCTGTTAAAGCAATGATTTTCTGAACTACTGGCACCACAGGCCATAGAAACAGTAACCAATGATTTAATTATTTGGGAAAATGACTGTGTGGTGTTTAAAGGCCTGATTCACACAGGCTGTGAGGACTGCTAATGCTGTCCCCTCTATGGATTCTAAAATCCTTTCTCTTCAGCCAAGGCATTGCTGAGAGCTAAGAGAAGTATTCCTGTACGAAAGCACTCCTCTGGTACTGCACCAAAGAAACTTAAACACACATTATATATCGTTTTTTATAGAATGCTAAATAATACACTTTATAATAAATGTGCAGTATTAATGTGCAAGGTTTAATGAAAAATAGCACGTGTAAAATGTGGAAAATGTATAAAGCAATCACATTTATACATACTAGGCCTCAAATGGCTAAAGAAACACTGACTGAAAAGCTGACGACCAGAATTGCTTAAACATGCATAAAATATGTTTTTCTTCATCTTTCCATGAAAGTTTTTTCATAACCAATAAAAGTTGCAGAAAATGTTTTCATATATTTCCGCAAAATGTTTCTACTGACACAAAGATCACTGTCAACACATGATTCGTTTTTGTAGTGTAAGGAAGAATTCATATATGTAGATGCAGTATTTTTAAAGAATATGAATGATGGATGTGCTGAAAATATTTTTCCTTCGTTAATATATATGTGTCGATTTCTATTTAGATCATTGTTAGCTAACGTACAAACTTGTTTTATTAGAAGGTTAGAAGTGTAATTTAATACGTGATGTGTGAAGTTGGCCTCGCATATGCTGTCCACTAGTTATAGTGGGCACCTTGCACCAGTCCAAACAGCCTCTTAGAGGTGATAGGTTAAAGACAACCTTTATTGAAAGCTATCCGAGTGGTAGCTATGAAGAGCAGCCTTCAGGCGAATTCTTGAAGGAATGTAAAGCAGTTTGTTTTACCAGTTTATAATCTCGTGAATGACCAAATGAAAGGAGAACTGCACCAGGTATATATATGAAATATATGTATTTATTCTAAACACACCCTACTAGTCTCTTTATGAGGCTAGAGGTCAAAACACATAAGTTACACTTAATAACACACAGTAAATTAGCACAATATACGTTGAGCCCTAGGGGCATACCAAACAATATATTAATAAAGTGGTATAAGAACCACGACTTGACAAGACACAAGGCTTAGAGCCTGTAGAAGTGCTGGGGCCACCAGGAACCACCCAAGAGAGTGACATAGGGGACCCACGGGGGATGCGTGCAGTGTGTGAACACAGCCGCGAATAGCCGTTAACTTCAATGGGGAAAGTCGCGGTTGGAAATGTAAAGATTAAGGTCACTTGTTATGTTAAATCCATTTATATATCGCGCACAGATACTCCGAAGAGTGTTCCGGCGCGCACTCAGAAAAAGGAACCACTAACCGAGGCACTATTCAAAGAGGAGAGTTTTTATCTTTTTTTTGAAGATCACTGAGTCTTGAATACTGCATAAGGTCAGGGGGAGAGCATTCCAATCCAAAGCAGCTTTGCGCCCAAAGGAACTCCCACCTAGCCTCTGGCATTTGAAACTAGGGGTCTGCATCAGGAGCTGAGAGGATGACCCAACTTTCTCAAAGGATCGTAGAAAACAAACCTCTTCTATAGGTAGGAAGGACCCCGGCCATATAAGGCCCTCTGGGCAATAACCAGGGTTTTGAATTTTATTTGCACCTCCACTGGTAGCCAATGCAGAGAACGCAAGTCGGCACGCACACTACATCTGCAAGATATACCCAGCAGGAGTCAAGCAGCCGAGTTCTGTATGACCTGCAATTTGTTCAGAAGGTAGCCAGAGATGCTCACATAGAGCGCATTGGCATAATCCAACCGAGACAAAATCAAAGCACGGACAACCGTTTCTTTGGCAGGTGTAGGAAGAAGAGGCAAGAACTTCCTCAAGGCTTTTAGTGTACCAAAGCAGGTCCCTGCCAGCTTTTTGACCTGGATAGAGAAGGTCAGATGGTCATTAAACCAGACCCCCAGATTTTTTGCCGCAATGCCCATGGCATTAGGCATGGGGAAACTTGGAGGAGGACTTTGAGCAAACCCCTTTAGACTTAAGGGGTTCTAGGGACAGCACCCACAAGAGCACCGGAGTACTCGAGTTACCTCACCGAAGGAAGCCGGGTGCATAGATGTCTTTTGGTGTCAGGAATCGTCGTTGATTTCAATGGCGATCTGCTGCAAAGTGCCGCTGCCGTCGAAGGAGAAAGTGTCCAGATGGATCCAAGCCTAGATCGAAGATGAGAAGAACCTGAAAGCAGAGGGGAAAGAGTCTGGGTCACTAGCCAGTGACCAGGGGGCACGATAGTCGAATGCCCTCCAATGTTGGGTGTTTCAGGTGAAAGAGGTGAAGCTTGACTCTTCAGCCACGAGGACCAGGAGGCATCAACGACAACCAGGATCCGGAATTGAGCTGTCCCACAAAGGATGTCGAGTGCTGCGGTGTCAGTGCCCAGATTGGTCCCAACAAGCCTTGGCAACAGCAACCCACGCAGAAAGGAGAAAGATGCTTTGGTGCAGACCAGCAAGGTCCGAGGGACTCACCACGTCTAGAGCAACCAGGGAAGCCCAGGGAAACTCAGAGTTGCCTTCGTAGGGACCCACCAGTCAACAGACCAGGGATCGTGAAGGGGCCTCGAGCGGTAGCACACAGAACTAGCTCATGGAACACTCTTGAAGTGTAGGCCAGCAATCTTCAGTGCAAAAGGTGCTCGGGTCTTGGGCTACAAGTAACCCAATGCACAGCCTCACAGAACGTTGAGAAGCTGATGCACTTGCAAATGTGCCTAGTGTATAGGAGTTCCGGTTCCACGTCACTCACGAGTGCTGCGGGTCTCAGCTTTGCTGGGGAATCGGGTCGGCCTCTGAGAAGTCTGGAAATCCTCTTCCTGGGCTGCAGGTACTTGGAAGTCCATCGGGAGCTTCCGAGATGCCGACCGGCAAATGCTTTTTTGGTGCCTGCCAAGCAGGGGAGTCATTCCTTGACTCCAAGGGAGATTCTTCAGTCCTCTAGTCTTGAGTAGAGCGTTGAAGGTCCAGCATTCAGTTGCAGAGTTTCATCCAGAGATATCTAAAGTCCTGTTGCCAGGGGTTCCTTACTTATACATAAGAAAGGGGTTGGACTAACTCTAGGGACCCACCAATGGGAGGGTTTGGAAAGAGGGGTGGCTACACCCATTTCCTTTGTCCTGTTTTGTGCCAGAGCAGGAGCTGGTAACCCCTGCAACCGGTTTGAACTGGGCTATGCACAAGGACACCAAATGTGTCCCCAGTGCAGACTTCAAAGGACTCTCAGAGTGCACCCACCCAGCCCCAATCCACTAAGGCCTGTTTGGGAGGTGGTTACACCTCCCCGTGACAGGAAACCTATTGTCCAGGCCTCCTCTGCCAGAGTTTCGGTCAGCAGCAGGAGGCCAGGCTCGTGTCTGTGGCTGCAGCATCCATTTTGTGATGCCAAGGCTCTTTTAAACTGGTACCAGGTATACCGGTGTGTACATGTCTCTCCCTCTAGAAGGGTGGAATTCTACCCCCGCTGCCCGAACTGGTGGGGGTATGATTCCAACGTGTTTGACACCAAACACAACGTGTTTCTGTGCAGCCATTCCAAAGTTAGCATTTACCGCGAGGTTATAATGCACTTCAGAACAGCCCCAGAGAATACGTTCCAAAGGCTGCAGAGGGCTCCTGCTCATGCATGAGCACCCTCTCACATGAAACCAAGCACCCTGCCTTCAGGATTGATAAGGCCTGCCAAAGGGGTGACTGAGAGGTTTCTATGTGCAGTAATTTAAGGTAGATATAGGTAACCTATATCTTAGTAAGGGGTGCAGGCACCACCTTACCCAGGCTGCAGTAGCAGTCCTGTGGTGTCATTTTGGAAGGCTGCCCAGGAGTGGAATAATACAAATACATGCTGCAGCCCCTGGTAAGCCTCTGGGGTACCTATGCCCTTAGTACCTAGGGTACCATGTACTAGGGACTCACAAGGGTACCCAGGTAACCAAACAGGAGTGTACCTATAGTATATGGAATCAATTTAGAGAGGAAGCAGCTAGGCTGGGGTCCTGGATAGCTGGGCCCTAGCCAGACTAAAGTAAAACAACAGTGAAACATCAGCAAAAAGTGGGGGTAACCATAGGAAGCAGATCCTACTCTCCTACACAACACCCCTACCTCCAATGCAGGGACATTAAACTAACCTTGACCAGTTGAGTCTTCATGTTCTAAGTGGACATATCTGGAGAGTCCATCTGCATTGGCATGGTTACTCACAGGTCTATGTTCCATTGTATAGTCCAACCCCTGTAGGGAAATGGACCACCTCAAAAGTTTGGGGTTTTTACCATTCATCTGTTTTAGCCATAAGAAGGGCTTATGGTCAGTTTGAACAGTGAAGTGAGTACCAAACAAGTATGGTCTCAGCTTTTTCAGAGCCCAACCACAGCAAAGGCCTCCCTCTCAATAGCTGACCAACGTTTCTCTCTAGGGGTCAGCCTTCTGCTAATAAAAACTACTGGCTGGTCCTGGCCTTCATCATTCAATTGTGATAACACAGCCCATAGCCCCAACTCAGATGCATCTGTTTGGATAATGAATTATTTGGAGTAGTTAGGACTTTGCAGAATGGGAGCAGTGCACATGGCCTGCTTCAGGTCATAAAAAGTCTTTTGACAGCTAAATGTCCACTGAACTTTCTTAGGCATTCTTTTGGAAGTTAAGTCATTCAGGGGTGTCACAATGGATCCATACCCCTTGACAAATCTTCTGTAGTACCTAGTTAGGCCCAAAAAAGCTCTGACCTGAGTCTGGGTAGTTGGAGCAACCCAGTCCATGATTGTCTGGATGTTGCTCTGTAATGGTTAAACCTGGCCTCCACCTACAAGGTGGCCAAGGTACACAACCTGACTCTGCCCTATCTGGAACTTGGTAGCCTTGATAGTTAGGCCTGCTTTCTGCAGGGCCTCCAAAACATTGCTCAGGTGGACCAGGTGATCCTCCCAGTAGGAGCTAAAGACAGCAATATCATCTATATATGCTGAACTATAGTCTTCCAGGCCTATTAGAACTGATTCACCAACCTTTGAAAAGTATCAGGTGCATTCTTCAAACCAAAGGGCATCACCACAATTTGGTAGTGCCCACTAGGGATAGAAAATGCTGTCATAGGCTTTGCATCATCAGCTAGTCTGATCTGCCAGTAGCCAGCTGTCAGATCAAATGTGCTCAGAAACTTGGCTGAGGCCAATGTATCTATAGGTATATTGGATGGGCATCAGTCCTAGTGACTGCATTTATTTATTTATGTTATTTATTTAAAAGGTTTTATATAGCGTTGGCTGGACCCAAGAGTATCAGAGCGCTTTACAAGTTTTGATAATATAAAATTAAATATAGCTTTGGTACATTGAAATAATATGACAAAACAATTTGAACACTTGAAACAGATTTTAAATAGGGAAAAATTAGGAAGACCTAGGTCAAACAACAGATCGAAGATAGTAGGGCTGGAAGAAGTGGATGGGATCTATACTGACAAGGCAGGGTAAGATTTAGTAGCCAGTGACAGTGTATTTAGTACCCCAGTATTTGTTGAGAAGGAGCAACTTGAGGTCTATTTTGAAGCTGGGCTAGGAGGGGTTGCAGCGTAGATCTTTAGGGAGGGCATTCCAGACAGAGGACGTATTTCCAGCAAAAGAGCGAGACTGTGTTGATTTCTTTTTCAATAGAGGAGGGACAAGGATAAGAGCTTTAGTGCTCCTCATTGTTCTAGTACAGCCTGCTTTGTGGAGTTTTTCGGAGGTGTAAGAAGGGGTATTTTGTTGGAGGGCTTTGTGCGTGATGCAAGCAGTCTTGTAGGTGGTTCTGCCTTCTATTGGGAGCCATTTGAGGTCTTTGAGAATGGGGGAGATGTGACAAAAATGCTTTTAGTCCGTAATAAGCCTAGCAGCAAGGTTAAGAACGGATTTGATAGGGGCAAGCTGGACTTTAGGAGTTCCAGCAAGAGTGGCATTACCGTAATCAATTCTAGAAAGGACCAATGATTGTACAACTGATTTAAAGTCATCAGCAGGAATAAAGGGTTTAAGTTTTTTGAGATGATGGAGTATGAAGAGAGCACCTGTAGCCCAGTTTTTTTATGTGGGGAGCAAGACTGAGGTGCTGGTCGATGCTGCTGCTGAGGGATTTGAATGAGTTAGAGATTATGAGAGAGCAGTTGAGAACTTTGATGTCGGAGATCCAGTGTTGAATAGGGAGCAAATTGTTTTTAGGAGAAAATAGAATGATTTCAGCTTTTTTAGAGTTGAGTTTGAGATGGTTGTGATGGAACCATTATTGGATCTTAGTTAAGGCATCGTTGAGATGTAAAACATCGGCATGGGATTTGATCCTATAGTAAAGTAGGGTGTCGTCTGCATAGAGGTGGGAACAGATTTTCGCTTGTTTAAGAATAAGGGTGAGGGATTCCATGAAGAGGTTGAATAGGGTGGGAGAGAGAATAGAGCCTTGGGGGACACCCATGGTGACTGGGAGAGGATTAGAAAGGCAATTACTAACTTTAATATGTTGGGTTCTATGGTGGAAAAAGGAGGTGAACCACTTGAGAACAGCACCGTCAAAACCAAAACGGTCTTTGAGTATATTGAGTAGGGCAGCATGATTAACAGTATCAAAGGCAGCAGAGAGGTCAAGAAGAATGAGAAGGAATGATTCACCGTTGTCTAGGGAGCGATGGATGTCAGCTGTAATGTTGAGCATGGCTGTTTCAGTGCTACAGCCCTTTCGAAAACCTGATTGTAAAGCATCTAAAAGGTTGAATGAGTCGATGTGTTTGTCCAGCTGGTGCAGGATGCATTTTTCCAGGGCCTTAGATAAGAAAGGAAGGTTAGAAATAGGGCGCAGCTTATTTAAGTCATTGGGGTCAGCTGTAGCGTTTTTGATGATGGGGTAATTTGGCCTAGTTGGAGGGATGCAGGGACACTACCGGTGGCAAGGGAGGAGTTGATGATAGTGGTCCAATATGGGGCGATGATGTGTTTTAGGTCTTGTACTAGATAGGCGGGGATAGGATCTCTGGTATGTGAGGATGGTTTAAGCTTGGTGATGATGCTGAGGACATCCCTTTCTGAGACAGGACAAAAGTTATTCCAGTAAGCATTGTTTCTTCTTTGGGGGACAGTGTAGAATGGTTCAGAGGGGGTGACAGCGACTGTGAGTTGAGAAGAATCCAGGGGAGGGATAAGAATGGAACGAGACACGGGGAGTATGTTAAGGAGGGGAGGTTGGTTATGTGGGGGGAGTTAAGACAAAGGATTGATCAATGTTAGTGATTTTGTCTAAGAAGAAGCTAGCTATTTCTTCACATCTTTGAACGGTAGCCAAAGGTTTTGCGGGGGTTGAGGCAGTTTAGTTTTTAACAATGTAAAATAGTTCCCTAGGTCGATACTTTGCCCGATCAAGTTGTGAACGGAAGAAGGAAGCTATTTCATTAAAGATGTGTTTTTTGTAGTTGGCCTTTGCAGCTCCGAGGAGGGCAAGATTAGAGGGTGAGGGCTGTTGCCTCCATGTGCGTTCAGTCGGCCTGAGAGCTCGCCTCTCATTGTTAAGGTCGGTAATAAACCAGGATTTGGAGGGTTTACTTTTTTGTAGTTTTAATTTGGCTGGGGCAATTTGGTCAAGGACGTCAACGATGGATTTGTTGTAATGTTCTGTAGGGTCACTGGCACTTTGGGAGAGAGGAGTAAGCCGCAGATGTGCATTTATTTTAGTCTCCAGCTCAAGGTGGATATTTCTGGTCTGCTTCATTTGTTTAGTTGTATTAGAGGAGGGGGGTCACAAAGCTGTTGATCGTGAAGAGGATGAGATGGTGGTCGGACCAGTCAATGGAGATAATGTGGGAAAGAGAAACCAGTTCCTTGCTAGTGATAACAGCATCAAGGATGGTACCTTTGGTGTGTGTTGGAGAGTTGCAAAGTTGTTTCAAGTCACTGATATCAAGTAGGTCATTGATGAGACTGACTGAGGGATCGTCAATTTTGTTGCAGGGGAGGTTGAAGTCCCCAAGGAAGAGGTTTCTAGATTTGGTAATCGATGATTGGATAAGAAGATCAGACAATTCTTTAACAAATGAGAGAGGGTCACCAGGAGGATGGTAGATATTATGTAGGCGAATAGGGTGGGAACCCTGAACTGTGAGTTCAGCACAAAGGTACTCAAAGGTAATAAGGTCAGGGTGCATAACAGGTGTGAGTTGGAGTTCATCTTTATAAATTATAGCGAGGCCTCCACCAATTTTATTAAGCCTGTCTTTTCTGAAGATGGAGTAACTAGAGGGAGAGAGCAGGTCAAGGAGTGATGAGGAGTGGTCATTGAGCCATATTTTCGTCAAGAAGGCTATGTCAATGCTTTCACTGAGGATAGTTACAGTGATTTCAGTTGCATGACAAGTTGCCGATCGGCAGTTGACCAGCATGCAGTTGAGGGGCTTGTAGTCGTTTATTTTTGTGGGGGAACAGGAGTGGATAGTGGTGAGTTGTTGTGGAGGTTTGGGTGAGGCTGGGGTGGATGGGGTCCTACTTGTTCCCAGGATCACAGGGATAGATGAGTGTAGTGGGGGAGAATTTGTAGCCGGGGTGGTGCGGGGGTAGTTTTTATTGAGGCCAGGGAGGTCAGGGGGGGAGATGGTTCGGGAAGTGGGGTAGTATGGGTGAACAATTACTGCAAGGTGGTCTGGGTGAAGAATTGTCATTACAGGAAGTAATCCCTTGGTTGTGGGATGCAGGGTATGTTTGTATGATGTCTAGGGGATAGGTGTGATTGGAAGGGTTCTTTATGGAGAAGGAGTTGACGTCATTTCTGAGAGAAGAGAGTTCTAACATGAGGGTTGAGAGGTGGAGTTCAATATTTAGGAGAGACTGGAATAGGGAGGGGGCTAGGAGTTCATGTGGGAGGAGGGAATGGTCCATGTCGGTCAGGAGTGGTGGACTAGGGTGTGTGTACGGTGCAAAACCATGTGGGGGAGAGAGGGGTGCTAAGGTTGCAAGATGGCAGCGGTATTGGAGGGTATGAGAGGGTATTCCCAGGAGTCACCTGGGAGTCATGAGAGGAAAGGGGGCATGAGAGGGGTGCTGGGGGACTTCATTGACACCCCTGTAGTCTACACAAAACCTCATCTCTTTCTTACCACCCTGGGTGTGAGGTTTGGGTACCAAGACTACTAGACTAGCCCAAGGGCTATCTGAGGGTTCAATAACTCCCAAATCCAACATCTTCTGGACTTCAGTCCTGATACAGTCCCTGACATGGTCAGGTTCCCTGTAAATCTTATTGTTAACAGGCAGACTGTCCCCAGTGTCCACTTCATGAGTGCACCAGGTAGTCTGACTTGGGGTCAGAGAGAACATATGTCTGAACTGATTGAGCACCTGTCTGCAATCAGTTTGCTGCTGAGTAGTTGGCTGCCTGCCAAGGCTACACCATTCACTGACCCATCATCAGGGTTCTGTGAGAGCAGGTCAGGGAGTGGATCACTCTCTTCCTCCTGTCCCTCATCAGTAGCCATGAGCAAGCCCATGTCTGCCCTGTCAACATATGGTTTCAGTCTGTTGACATGAAGCACCCTATGGGGGCTCCAGGAAGTTCCAAGGTCTACCAGGTAGGTAACCTCTCCCTTCTATTCAACAATTGTATGGGGGCCACTCCACTTGTCCTGGAGGGCTGCTGGGGCCACGGGCTCCAACACCCACACTTTCTGCCCATGCTGGCTAACAGTCAGCACAACCTTGACACGGGCAACCAGGGAGACCGGGCATGCGGACTGTTACGCTTCGAATGAGAGACGCTGTAGATCCCCTCAAATAATAAAGAGGTTGGATTATTTCGAGAGCCTAGGAGGAGGAGAAGAAAGGATCTCCACCGGCTAAACTAAACACAGAAGAAATAAACTTTAAAAGTCTGTGGAAACGCAGCTAGCGCAATTAAGCGTAGTGTCCCTATGCAACTAATAAATCCTCTGATGATATACAGAGTGAAAGTGGAGGTTCTATACTCACTATAACCCCCGGGATAAATCTGGTACCTGAAAGAAAAAATGTTACGAATAAAGAAGATGTTTTTAAATCTGTCCTGAGGAAGGTGTTCTAAAAAAACGAAGCACCGAAACGCGTCGACACACGGATTTTTAATTGTATAATTTTTGTTTTTTTAATGATGTATTGAGAAATATGTATTGACTTGTGGTGAAATTTATGAAATGTGTTTAAAATGTTGTTTTGAAAAAGCTGTATGATTTTGGTTTTAATGAATTGCTTATACTGATTATAAGAGAAAATTTTTTTAATAAATAAAAATCTATCTAGCGATATACAATCTAATGTTTTGATTTAAATATACTGTAGGGGGTTATGAGGTTGAAATTGGTCTAAACAAATGTTGCTGCACATGATATCTTGCTAGTACCTAAATTGAAATACACAGAAAGGAGTTCTTTTTTGCTTGCAACCTTTTGGTCATGCCAGGCCTTTTGCAGTCAAAGTCCGGCGGTCAGAGAGAGGTCAAGGATCTGTCGAGTAGATCCCGATCCACGGGAAACATATGACCATGTTTCCCGTGGATCCAGATCTACTCAACAGATCCTTGACCGCTCTCTGACCGCCGGACTTTGATGGTACTCAGCACTTCTTCACGGAGCCCCCACCGGGAGAAAATAGTGGATCCTCTGACCCTGCCTATATTTAATCACCGTACCCACCGGAACGGGGCTCCATTCCCGCGTCTTCCAATGACCTGCCGAGCACACACAATTCACTTGGACAAGCCACCGGACCGGCTTCTCCATAGCATTCTGACCTCCGCCTCGCCTCGACCGTGACAGGGCTGCATCCTCGCACCAATTCCGACCCTCACATCACTTCCGTTAATTGGCAACCCGGTCCTGATGAAGATCCTAAATCAATAGGTTCGAAACGCCGTTGACCCACATCACAGCGCAACTCATGGCGCATTACCATCTTTGGTTCCCAAACTAACAGCAATCACCCATTCATCAAGGAGGAACCAACAGTTTTGTATATCGTGTTTTCATTTTTGTCTTTCTGCGCCTATCGCTGTTTCTCACCCATATGTCACTCGCACCGTCACCGTTTGTCTCACTATCACGTAGTGCACAAAGCCCCCTTGGGTTCCCACCGCATTATATGCCTCAAGTGCTGCTCTCCAAAGTGTTGTTTTGACTGTTTTGCAAATATTGTCCCTTAATATATGATGCCATGGGCACTTTCAAAAACTAAAAATTCTGAGTCTCTCTTCCTTTATGTCCAGATCCTTTGTAATGTCTTGTACATGCAAATATATCTGTTGCTCAAGTGAATCCAATTGAGATATTGTTGTTTTATACATATGTACACCCAGATCTCAATCTGGTCTACGGGTTATACTCCTGTTGCTTTTCCCCCCTTGCCAAGCAGGGGAGTCACTCAACTCCAAGGGAGATTCTTCAGTCCTCTAATCTTGAGTAGAGCGTTGAACTTCCAGCATTCAGTTGCAGAGTTTTGTCCAGGGATATCGAAAGTCCTGTTGCCAGGGGTTTCTTACTTATACCTAAGAAAGGGGTTGGACTTACTCTAGGGCCCCACTTATGGGAGGGTTTGGAAAGAGGGGTGGCTACACCCATTTCCTTTGTCCAGTTTCATGCCAGAGCAAAGGCTGGTAGCCCCTGCAACTGGTTTGAACTGGGCTAGGCACAGGGACACCAAATGTGCCCCCAGTGCAGACTTCAAAGCACTCTCAGTGTGCACCCATCCAGCCCCAATCCACTAAGGCCTGTGACAGGAAACCTATTGTCCAGGGCTCCTCTGCCCGAGTTTCGTTCAGCAGACTCGTGTCTGTGGCTGCAGCATCCATTCTGTGATGCCAGGGCTCTTTTAAACTGGTACCGGGTATACCGGTGTGTACATATCTCTCCCTCTAGAAGGGTGGAATTCTACCCCTGCAGCCAGAACTGGCAGGGGGTAGGATTCCAACATGTTTGACACCAAACACGACATGTTTCCGTGCAGCCATCACAAAATTAGCATTTACCACGAGGTTATAATGCACTTAAGAGTATATGGTCTGGCTGCATCACAGAACAGCCCCAGAGAATAGGTTCTGAAGGCTGCAGAGGGGTCTCCTGCTCATGCACGGGCACCCTCTCACACGAAACCAAGTACTCTGCCTTCAGGATTGATAAGGCCTGCCATAGGGGTGACTTATAGGTTTCTATGTGCAGTGATTTAAGGTAGATATAGGTAACCTATATCTTAGTAAGGTGTGCAGGCACCACCTTACCCAAGCTATAGTAGGGGTCCTGTGGTGTAATTTGGGAAGGCTTCCCAGGGGTGACTTTATACATGTTGCAGCCCCTGGTAGGCCTCTGGGGTACCTATGCCCTTAGTACCTAGTGTACCATATACTAGAGACTCACAAGGGTACCCCAGTAACCAAACTGCAGTATACCTATAGTACATGGAATCAATTTAGAGAGGAAGCAGCTAGGCTCGGGTCCTGGAGAGCAGGGCCCCAGCCAGACTAAAGTCGAAAAACTATGAAACAACAGCAAAAAGTGGAGGTAACCATAGGAGGCAGATCCTACTTTCCTACACGTGGGAAAGTAGACCCGAGTGAGAAATTGACCCATATAATCCTATAATGGCGACAACTTAGATGCAAACTTAACATTGCTGTCTGTGGACTACTGTATTCCAATGAGAAGACGAGAAGTGATCCTGTTCCTAGGAAAGCATCGCACACTGGTTGTCTGATGGGAGATGGAAGGAGCAACATGTTGCAAAGCTTTGTGAAATGTGTAGTCTATAGTAGTTTGTGTTCATAATGTAGGTTCAGACTTTTGCCACTTCTTTTTGTTCTTTGCCATTACAACTTCTTTATTTTACGCAGCTCAAGACCTTATGCCATTGCTCTGAGATTCTACTGAGTTTCTTGAACCTCTCTAAATTGGCCGTTCTGCTTTGATACATTTTTTATCTATTAAGCTTAAAATGCCAAAGCTTTATGCTACCTCCTACTCTACTGAACTAGAATTTTTTATGGTATACATCTGACTTCTTTCTCCCACATTCTAAGAATGGGGATTGTTTCCTTTATTGAACGTCATTAATGCGTTTTATTGCAATTGATTGATTATTGATTTTTAATAAGATTCTAATGGCTAAACTTGATGAATTTATCTTGTGATGTAATAATAGTTGATTTACTGAAATATTTTGATTAATAAAACCCTGTAACGCATACCAAACTCTTTATTTACTGAAAATAGACTACTGAGTATACTTAATATAATCTATGTGATGTTCAGCTCTCCTCTTCTCTAAAACAATGGCAAAGATCCATAGGACCAGACAGAGACTACAATACAGTGGGAATTAGCCCATGTGATGGTAAACTGAGATTTTTTAACTGAGAACTGATTCCTGTTCTAGCACACACCTGCAGGAGAAATCACTGGAATGGCTACTGTCCTAGCAAATGTTCCATGGAGAACTCAGAAGCTACTAGTTCTCAACTGAAGATGTCCATAGACAGGGAAGGAATACTCGATCCTTTCTCTGAACTGTCTTGGGAGTTGGGAATTCAAATAACCTTCTATATTTCTCCTGAACCGAGAATAATCAACCAACTCTAATCCTGAGCTGCAATGTAGAACCTGTATTTCCACAAAGCTTGCTAGTCCTTCTGACTGTAATCCTTGCTTCTATGCTCAGTGCTGTGAAACTGCGAAGAAAAGATTCCCCACTACATCATGTGCCATCTGCACTTGCTGAAGACCTGCTAACTCACACAATGCCACACCGTGTCACAAGATTGTGGCTCCCTTCACATAGCTACCTGGTGAGAAGCTGAAATCACACGGTGACAGGGAAAACGAACAAGAACCCTTGTAAACAGTGGATTTACAACAGGTTTTCAGAGGCAGTAAGCAGCAGATGTCCATTAAAATGTGTGGAAACACCCAAGGACATCAGCAACAGCCTCAATGATTCTTTGTGTTTTTTTGGGGGGGGGAGTGGGGGTATGATAAGAGACAGAGTGCCTCTTAGGTATCTCTCAGCACAAGGCCCTACCCCCTCCAAGACCCCACTGCCCTACTCACATGGTGACATTACTTTGTAAATTGGCAGATATGGTGCAGACTCTATCCCTTTTCAGCAAAGACATGCTGCTTTAACCTACTGAACATGTGGGACCCTTCACATTTTCCTCCGGTCATCTGGAAGGGTCTTACTTGCGTCTATACTGTCTACTCCCTTTCAACCCTTATTATGTGCCAGAGACAGCACATTGGACCATTCATGAGTGCTTCATTGGAGCTTGCCTAGATTCCATCTGCTACATCTTTACTTTATCTCAACCCTCCTCAAGCTCCTCCTGATTGCCACTTCTTTGCTGACTTGATGACAAGGTGCCCCTCTCACCCATGGACTCAAAAGTGTATGATGGTACAAAACTGTACAGTCTACCTCAGGTACTCCTCATTACTCAGAACCACAAATAAGATTACCAACATGCTTAAACTCTGGTTAAGGGAGTGCACTCCTAGTAACAGAATCAAGTACTTAGGCCCCTGGTACTGGGCTTGTATATAGATGCCTATATTATTGCTCTAACGTTTGCCTCCTGGAGGTTAAAGACAATAACACTTATTTGCTCATTCCATACATCATTAATCCAATTTATTTTACCTTACTCCTTGTTCTCTTAGCTTCCCACGTGTGTCCTGTTCCAGGTGTCATGTTTGCTTTTAGCTATCTGCTGATTTACACAAATACTCGGCCAAGGTGGGGTGGAAAGGAGTTTTAATACTAAACTTTTTTTTTTAATTAGAGCAACATAAACATGTAAACACTAAAATATCATTAACTTTATACTAATAACATTTAGATTGATCATAGCTAATGTAGGCCTGCATTTTAAAATGTCTTCCGTAGTCTGCCATATTGCTTTGTGCCATTTATTCCTAGACAAAGCCAAAGTCCTGAATACCAAATGTGATGTTCTTCTGCTTCCTTTCCTGTTTGATATGTTTTCTTTTCAAATTTTACAAAGCCATTGACTCGGCACTCAGGAGGTCCGTAAGCAAGGCCATGAGAGGGCTGAAACGCGTTGGTTGAGTTGTGTTAATAAACGCTATTTGTAAATCTCCTCCTGAGTGCCGCGACAATAGATTTGCAACATTTGAATTTCGGGCCTGGATCCGGCCCTCATGCAGAGCACACGCTGTGAGCAGTGCACCAGAAACCTAGGATCACTTTGGAGACATGTCTTCTTTTCACTGTGACAATCATAGAATGACATAATTGGTTGCTTACTCACTGAGCCACTTGCAGAGTACAGGCGGGTCTCTCTATCTCATTTTGTTGCAGATAATGTACTTTTTAAGGACTGCAAAATATGGGTTTGTTGGTTGACTAGAGAGGGAGCGCTGGCCAAGAAGCAACCACTATCCTTGTCTGGGTGAGGCACAAGCCAACACTAAATTAACCTGTGCTCAACCCTCTGATAGCTTGGCACAGAGTGCTCAGGCTTAACTTAGAGGCAATGTGTAAAGTATTTGTGCAACACTTCAAGCAGTAATAAAGTAAACAACACCACATAAAAGGATTTCACACCAAGTTAGAAAAATAGATTTATTTTCAGGAAATAATACAAGGCCAGAATGACAAAAATCAAATCAGTATAACTGGGGATATTCAATGTTGAAGGTTTTTGAGAAAATAGCACCAAAAAGCACAAAGTGCTAACTGTGGATGTCTGGTTATGCCAGACTGGAAAAAAGTCACAAATTCAGGTCGACAGCAATAAAGCATGGGCCGGATACAGGGAGTCTGTTAGGCCCGCTGATCAAAGTACCTTAAACCCTGGTTTGCAGAGCTTTGCAAGGATCACCATCAAAGAAGCATCGCACAGCCAAAGCGATGCTTTGGGTCTGAGATACAGCGAGGCATTGATGTGGGGCCCTGTGTCATCACGAGAATCACATCGATGAGGGCTTGCGATGTGCAGTCCAGTATCAAGGATGCATTGCACAGTTAAGGTGATGCGTCACTTTGTAGGAGCTGAGAGGCTGCGATGCAGAGTCCGGTGTCATAGTTGAGGCTGCCGTAGACGAGGGGTGCGAGGGCCTGCTCCTAGGATTCATCACCCATTGGCGGTCCTGAAGAGACTGCAAAGGAGATGCAGATCTTCGTGACAATCCCGATCTACGTTGCAGTGGTGATGCATCAATTCTGCTTGGGTTTGCACCAAGAAGCAGAGAGGATGCATCGGTTCTGCTGGACCCACTGAGGCTGGCAGAGCACCTCAAACCTACTTCCAAGGGTCCAGGACTGGGGTAGCACAACTTAACAGGGTAGACTCACAGATGGCAGAGTCCAGGTAGAAGGTTGTTGAAAGTTTGGTGTCTCTCTGAGTCTTCGGATCAGGAAGACAGGGAACTAGCCTTTGGAGTCACTCTGGGGTTCTGGGTTCAATAGATGCATGTCCAGTCCTTCTCACCCAGGCAGAAGTGGACCAGGTTAGCACACCAGGACAGCAGTCCTTCAGAGCAGCAGTCTATGGTAATACTTTCAGCTACACAGCAGTCCTTCGTCCCTTTTCACAGGTCCAGAAGTGTACTTAAGAGTTAGTGTGTGAGTCCCTATTTTTATATCCCGGTGCCCTCTTTCTGAAGGGTAGGAGAAGCTGATAGACAGTGGCTTTGAAGTGCATGGAATTTCCAGTACTAATTTGGAAGTGATAGGTCCTTTGTGTGAAGGCAGAGCACTCCCATTCATTTGCAAGTGAGGCTTTGCTCAGCTCTGCCCCCATTCTGCTAGAAGCTGGCCCATTATGGCACACCTAATCCCTCTAATGTGTGACTGCCTTGGAGGAATTCACAGTCAGTTAAATCCAGTCATGTGAACCAAGAGAGGCTGCAGATAAAAAATGGCTAAGTGCAGAAAAATACCAACTTTCTAAAAGTGTAGAACAGAAAAGGGAACCTGGCTGTCAATTTTTCAAATTGCTCTTTATTTTCACAGACAAATGTATAAGACTTTAAGATCTTACACCTTCACTGTATCAGTCACATTTTTTATCGTATTCAAAGCCTTTGTAGCAAACATTTTGTTCTTGTCTGGGTCAAACACAATTCTGACAAACGAAAACTGTGATACTTATAAAAGTGCATACATAAAGTAATATGTGTCAAAAAACAGTGTCACCATAAAAAATGTATACATTTTTACAATATATACAATTACACCACCAGATTGTTAATACAAATCATACAGTGCAGTTCCATGAGGCCCTATAATTTGGAGAACTTTTTATGGGACTTTCTAAAAGTAGCATGTTCAAAATTGTGATCAAATACATGAGTTTATCAATAAATAGGGTTTTTCATTACAATTCCAAAGACACCAAACATGACATAGCTATCTGCTTTCACTTGGAAATGACAGCTAATTAAACTTAGTAAGGGATCCCCAGTGTTATCTTATGAGAGAGTTATGCCTCTTAGTAGTAAAAAATGAATTTAGATATTTTTCTTTGCAAGGGTAAGTAAATCTAAAATGTACATGTGCAACCTTTCAATTGCAAGGCACCCTGCCCCATGGGCTACCTGGGCTACCTTAAGGGTTACGTTTGTGCAATAAAAGAGGAGTTTAAGGCTTGTCAAAGGGGTTTTATTGCTAAGTTGACATGGCATTTTAGAACTGCATTCAGGATCCACTGGCAGGCCTGGGACATGTTTAAGGTGCTACCTCAGTGGGTGGCACAATAAGTGCTGCAAGCCTGCTAGTAGTGTTTAATATATAGGCCCTGGGTATATGTTATACCACTCTACATGGGACTGATATGTAAATTATAATATACCAATTGGGTATAAGCCAATTTAACCATGTTTTATGGGAGGGAGCACAAGCACTTTAACACTTGTGGTAACATTCACAGAGTCCTAAGGCCAACAAACAAAGGTTCAGCAAAATGAAGGAGGAGAGGTAAAAGGTTTCGGGGCAGACCACCCTAAGGCCTGTGAAAAAAACTGATTTATGGAAGAACATGAGAAGCTAATAAACCTGTGATTGTATCATTTTACTCAAACTTGATTGAATCGTTTCATGAGGGTTTGGCCTTGGCAGCCCTCCCACCCCACGGACCCGCCCGGAACCTCAGCATCGTATTCAACTCCTCCCTCTTCATGACCCAACAGGTCAACGCCGTCACCTGCAGCTCTTTCAACACCCTCTGCCTCCTCTGAAAGACTTTCAAATGGATCCCCCCCCGAATCAAGGAAAAGTGTCACCCACGCACTCATAACCAGCAGACTGGACTACGAAAATGCCTTTTACATGATCAACAAGTCTCTGCTCCCAAAACTCCAGACCATACAAAACACCTCAGCCAGACTCATCCTCGATATCCCCTGACACAAACACATCACCCAACACCTGCGTAACCTCCACTGGCTACCCGTTGAGAAGAGAGTTACTCTCAAGATACTCACCCAGGCCTACAAATGCCTCCACAACACCAGACCCCAATACCTCGACGAGAGAATCTCCTTCCATGTACCTAAGAGAAACTTCTGATCTGCGTACCTCACCCTCATCAAAACCCCACAAATTAGCAAAGCCAGAACAGGTGGAAGGGCCATTTCCTACATCACAGCCAAGACCTGGAACGAGCTCCCGATTGGCATCAGACGCACCCCCTCCCTGAACATCTTCAGGAAGACACTCAAGACCTGGCTCTTCCACTGAACGGAGCTGCTTACCTCCCCTCCCCAGTGCCTTGAGACCCTCACAAGTGAGTAGCGCGCTTACAATTCCCCTGATTGATTGATTGATTGAATGTTAGAATTGTGTGATTTAAGTTAGAGCAGAGCACATTGCAGTTCAGAAATGCTTTGTGTGTTTTTCGATGCAGCTTAGAGCAGAATGGGTGATTTAGGGTACTCTCTTTGTCGAGGATTAGCTTTCTAAACCTTTCTCCTTGAGGCAACTCCATGCTAGTTTGCCCTCTTTCTTTTATAACTTTGAGTTGAACTTCATATTAATTCATTGATGCATTCATATAACAGTTATTGATTGATATTAAGTTGATGATTTTGTCTTCTGTAAAATGTTTACCTTTAATAAATCTTTATGATTTGAGACGTCATTATTCTTTGTGTTTAGTATGGAGCCTAATGTGCCTCACATTATCTCAATGTATTGATTGGTTGACCCGCCTCAGTTGCAAACTTTGTTAGAGCTAGCAGGGTTCATACCTGTGGTGGGGCCTTGGATTATTTTAAATGCTCAACCACTACTGCTTCTCTCTTTTCAGACATTTGGCTGCCATAAATGATCATAGTAAAATATGTTAGGGCGCACTCCTCCTGGAACATCGTACAATAGTCTATACTGTTGTCATTTAACCACATGGATCTGAGATTAGTGTTGATTTTAAGGAGCCTGATTGACGCTCCCTTGTGGGGAGACTTTGGAAAACAGGACTGACCTCTCTTCCCTTAAGCTGAATCACCACTGCCCATGGGCCTAAGGCGCATGGACTGGGCAAAGATGATGATTAAAAGTAAGGAGTCTAATCTGTGCTCAGTAAAATCTCAGTAAATCCTCAAGACCCATGTGGAAACAGAAGGCTCCCTCATATATTTAGAAATCTAATTGGCACTCCATGACACCTTGCTAGTTGCTGCTCATTAAGGAGACCTATGGGAATGGGCCTGAACCCGCATAAAGGCCCTGGGTACTCGGAGACATATCTGAGCAGTTGAGTCAACTAAGACTTTGCGGCCCGAGGTGCAGCCCTAGCATAATCTTGAGGCCTTTATGTTAGGACCCTAATCTGCATCCCGTGACCCCTTGCTACTCATAAGGGAAGCCTAGCAGAACAGGACTGACCATACACTGAGACATTTGCTACTTACAAGCCCTTTTCAGGCATTTGAGGAAAACTCCTGCGGCCTATGATAGAGCCCTGACATAATTCTGAACAAAAAAGGAAGCCTTGGCATAAAGCTCACTATGGAATGGACATTGTAGGCATCTGAGGGAGCCCCATGGTGCCCACAAAGCTGTGCTATAATCCTGTCAGCTCTTTCATGATACAGTGAGACAGAGACCACCCATTGGAGGTACAGACCTGAACACAAGTGAAACCCCTACATGAATCTCAATTAACTTGGAATAGTCCTTAATATCTCCCTACCACCTACATTACACAACTCTGAAAGTTTAAACATAAACAAAACCCACGATACCATTCACTGAGATTCAAACTCAGGGTTACTCTCAGGGATATGAGTGCTCTGATGCTTGCAAAGGACCAGCATCTATATCCTGGTGGGGATACTTCATAAAGGTCAGTACTTTATGATGGCCATATCAGGTTATATGGAACAGTGGTTCACTAATGAGGGACTTTCCACGCAATACTGCATAGAGCGAGCACCCAGGATACCTACCGGATGACCCATCCTAACATTGTTTCCAAGATGAATAATAGGTCTAATTTTGCATCAGTCAATGTGCCAAAGGTCCTGTTTGTTTTTGATAAATGATCATTGATTATGCATTGATCAGTATACAGTTTTGCTGCTGCTTGCCTATAATTGTTTATTTTTTAGATCCTGTCTACCAGACAGTGCACACTGTCTTGTACACAAAGAACTTTTGTAGACTTCCCAGAAACCTACACTGGGCTTTAAGCCCCCCCACCCCCACATTGCATATCCTTGTTTGACTTTATTGGTTTTCTCATTTACTTGCTTCTTATTCAATGGCTTACCTTTCTCTTCTTATGTTTGTCCTCCCTCTGAGCATAGCCTTTTTACCATCCTTTTGATTGGTTGACTTGCAGCCTTCCACTGCTCGCTTTTAGAAAACAACTTTTTTCTTCTTGGTTAAGTACTCAAGGAGAGAGCATATGTTTTCCAGCTCTCTCCCTCATGTGATTTTTCGGCTGCCATATACCCACCCTGTGCTTCATGTTGCTCTTTCTGTGATGTCATTTGCTCCTCTACACCTGTGGTGCTCTCTCTCCCTTTACTTTGCTTTTATTTTATCCCTCTCCTCAATCACACTTTCTTCCCCCACCTGATCTCCACTTCCACCCCTCCGTTCCCACTGCAGTCATTTTTAATTAAAATGTTTCCCCCCAACGGTTCTTTAAAAAAAAAAAAGGGAGGGAGGCAGTGTCAGCAAAATATCCACTGACCCCTATGCCTTACAAAAAATACTTTTATGCCACTCCAATCTAATTTTTGTATTAACTGTTCCATCTTGAATTGGTAAATAAAAGAAAATGGAACCTGTGTAATTTGGTAAGCAAGAGCATTAGTGGGTGCCGTCCAATACATTATCAGACATGCATTCTTGCAAAATGACATGGCTGTCAGTGAGTGTGCTGTTTACTTTTTCTATTTTTCTGTTTTGATCAATGGTTTATAGTTTTGTCAAGCAATGTTTTTTCCGATGCTGCATCGCCAAAAAGTAGTGGTGGAGCCAATAGGTAAACATGCATTGGCATAGCCAATAGGTCTCGCCCTTGGGGCCTTATAAGTGTTTAGACAGAGCTATTAGCTTTGTTAACGTTAACAGAGCGAGAAAAGAAGAAATGTAAAGTAGGGCATTACAAAAAAGGAAGCTAGGGGCAGGCAGCAATAGAGTGAGAAAAGAAGAAATAGAAAGTAGGGAATTACAAAAAAGGAAGCTGGGGCAGGCAGCAATAGAGCGAGAAAAGGAGAAATATAAAGTAGGGTATTACAAAAGAGGAAAGAAAAGGGAAGTCCGGGAGAAAATAAAACAAGAGACAAAAAGTATAATGAAAGAAAGAAGGTGAAAAAATAGAAAAAGAAACAGGAAACAGACGAGGTGAGAAAAATACAGATGAAAGAGAGAAGAGAGTATAAATTTATACAGTGCTATAAACAAGCAGATACTGTGTACCATGACTTATTTCATTTGAAAAGGAGAGTACGTTCACTTCCCAGCAGGGCTTCAATACAGTTAATGGGAAAGAACCAGCACCTTTCATAAGCAAACAGGTACACTGTATAGAGAGAACCAGCACTTTTATATTTCCATTTAAAGTACTAAACATACATGGCATGATATAATAGCTCCAATAGAGAAAAGGCTGAAAAATAATTGAGAGCATTGCAAGTGAGAAGAGCAGAGCAAAAAGAGGGGAGAGAACTGTAAAAAAAAAGACGACGCAAAGAAATACAAGCATTTGCAATGCAATAGGTCTCGCATTTACGCGAATTTGAGCTATTGGCATTGTAAATGACACTTCCTTTTATTTATGTTTTGAAAACAAAAATAAAAGGCATTGTTATTTGCAATGTCAATAGCTCAAACTGGCATAAATGCGAGATCTATTGCATTGCAAATGCTTGTTGAACTCGGCTTCAGGCAAGCAACAGACACACCCACACACCACAGGGCTGAGAGCCCAGGGAAAGCAGTGAAAAGGAAAGACAGGAAAGCAGCAGACACCCACACTACGGGGCTTAGTGCCCGGGGAAAGCAGAGAGAAGGAGGGACAGGCAGGAAGCCGGTACGCACACACGACAGGGCTAGGAGCCTGGGGAAAGTGGCGGGAAGGAGGGACAGGCAGATATCACACATGCAAAAAACACAGTTGATGGACAGAATGCAGAACAATGTCATACATTCACCCCAGTACAAGGATCTGGGCCTAAATCCATCGTTTTTTTGCACTCCACACCACCCTGGGTTAGACACTGGCTATATGCAAATCAGCTCTGACCCTGTGCCTCATGGGAACAGTCCAGTCCGAACTACCAAGCCATGTCTTTCCCAGACCGGAATCAAGCATCCAAGGACCGGTTTCTGGCTATCAGCCTTCATCAGCCTGGATAGCATGACTCCAGTGGTGTGGAGAGCCTGGGACTCACGTCTGAGCATCCCCAGCCCACTCGGGGTGAAATTGCAAAAAACACAGTTGATGGACAGAATGTAGAACAATGTCATACATTCACCCCAGTACAAGGATCTGGGCCTAAATCCATCGTTTTTTTGCACTCCACAAAGAGTAGTTGGTCGAATAGTCCTTGAAGCATGTTGAAGAAGTTTGAGGAAGGGTTTTTCTGAGCTCCAATGGGCCAACTTCACTTCAATTTTCCTGATTGCTGATCAGGTCTAAACTAAAGGGACCTTGCAACTGTAGGTTAGCTGGAAGCAGATCACTCAATGCCTTACTCAAATTTAAGCAGATGTTGTTAGAGGTCCAGTCAATATGCAGGCCGCAAATATTGCTCTTTATCTTTGGAAGTAATGCTATACCAAGGGTAATGTACTAAAATGAGTTCCTTAGATATTTATTTTTATTATTTTTATAAATGTATTTCTACATTCACTGTTATTTATTCTCTATGTATGTATTCCCCATACTCACATGCCAAAATATGGTGTTTCGGATTAACTTTATTAGCTGTGGGCTGGTTGTGGATACTTAAAGGAGTTTGCTTCTGTTTATAGTTTTTAGCTCCTCGTAGGGCCTGCTAAATCCAGTGCTTAGAAAACACATTGGATGCTCTTTTCATGGATCATTCTGCATCTATAAAACCTGCGGTGAACCATGCTGAGTTCTTGTATCGGGCATTGAGCTAGTTTGAAGCATCATGGGGTGTTAATAATATACTTCGAGAGATGTTAAATGGGGAGTAGAGGGACTAGCATAGTTCGCCGGTGCTGCGGTGTGATAGGTGCTGTGTGACAGGATGTGTAGAGGGTGAGGATGAGTCCTCACATTCAGGGTGGTTTACTTGTGGTGGCTGATGGTAGTGGTGAGTGGCACCATCATACAGAAGGGTTCTAAAATGTTATTGTCAGCATGGCCCACAATTGTTTTTGGAAAAGTGGGAAAGGATCAGTTTGGAAAGCCATCTCCAGGAGTCTACAAAGCATACCTCCCTTCAATGTTTTTTTGCCTAGTGGGATCATGGAACAAAACACCTGGGACCTTCAAGAGTGGTGCAGTCGGTACCCATTCAGACCAGGCCTTAAATGAATAAACATCTTATGATACCTTTGTTTGTAGGTGATAATTTGTCATGATGGACTGGTGGTGAGTGCTGATCGTGGGAATGTGCTTTGGAGTATGTGGGAAATAAAAATAAATATTTATGGAATACTGTACTTAATTTCAGCCATGGTCTGCTCTCCGGCAATCATATTTTGCCCACTGTGCTGCTTCAGACAGGGATCTACCTAATGCAAATCAGTCTCAGACCTGCTTGAATAGTAACAGTCCATATCAAACTACCATGTCATATGCGTTTTGAACAGTATGGCACAATGAGCAAAGGAAAATGGAAGTTAACCCAAGTGAGTACCATTGCCTAAGATTATCTTAAGCATTCCACCCATCACTTTCTTGCTTTTCAGAAGTCGATGCTTTAAGTATAACAAGTATGCGTAGACATGGGTCCAGAGTTTACTGTGCCATAGGAATCAAGCTACATATATTTGATGAGGCCCCAGAGGCTGAAAACATCCTGTGATTGCTTCTATCTGGAATTCAGAGAGGAGTTGTCCTCACACCTTGAGTTGGACTGTTCCTACTGGGGGAGGGCAAATGCTGATTTGTGTAAAGTTGGTCCCTGCGTGGCGTGGCATGGTAAGGAAAAAAACAATGTAGTTGAAGGTGGCTAAGACAAATTCAAGCTTTCCACTCACAACCTTTTTCTATTGCTTTTGGCAACCACAGTTTGGGTGGGACAGAATTACGCTGGAGGGAGTCATAGTGTTCGGCATGACGATCAGTGTGTCACAATGGGCACTCTATGGCAGAGAGGAGTTGTGATGGCAGGATTCACAGGTGAGCTGGGATTTTAGGGAGATGAATGTCTCTCAGAGACATGGATGATCAGATGAGAGTATAGTGAGCAACCAAGTGGTGGATGTAAATAAGGAAGTGGGAGTTATATGGATTGTCCATGCAGGTTTTAGGACTCTCAGTTGTGGTTTGAAATAAACCGGAAGTGACCAAAGGGGCTTGTGCCATGAGGAGATATGGTCAGAGGAGGTTTATGGACTTTAAGTAGATGAATGTGGGTATTTAGGCATCATGTTAGCTTTGATGGTTCAGTGGACTATTGCATACACTATTGAAGTCTATGTTTGACCTTTTTTTCCCATGCTAAAATTCTGGCAGGTCAACTCAACCTTTCACACTTCTGAGGCTGAGAAAATGAGCAAAATTAAGTTCAATATCAATGAACATCGGTTAGTCAATCCCAACGAGGAAATGTGTGCTTTACAAATACACGTTGTGTGCTGGTGTATCTCACTGGACCCCACATAATATGTATTTTGCAGGACATCCTTCTTGTATGGCAGACTGGGCCATGTCAGAATTTCTGTGGTTCAGCTAAGGGCAAGCAGGACTGTTGATGTGCTATGTATGCTATATCTGCCAAGAGAGGACCTTCATCACAAAATGACAATACATATCAGATCAGGCAGGCTTGGGAAATTATATTTTAGAAGAGAGGGGTACCTGGTTATGGTCCATAGATAATTGCTCTCAGGTCATGTGTTTTGAAGGTTAAGGATGGCTGGCACCTGAACACAAGATGGATTCCCATCTCTTGGAAGACTGGGACGGATCTTATTGTGGTCTTGGTGGCTCTCAGGTGGTGTTGATGTGGGGGATGGTCAGCCAGTAGAGAGGTATATTTTTTCTGGGGTTTCTCTGAGTTATGTATGCCTCTGGCCATTAATATGGCTGCCCCAATTAGAGGCAAATATAGTATGTACACTTCAGACCTTCTGAGACCTAGGAAGATGGACTTGGAGTTGTACAGCTTGATTATGCAATGGAATGTGTTACCGCTATGAAACAAGTGTGTATTGCCTTCTCCTGTGTGTTGGCAAAGGTTAGTGTAACAGTGCAGTCAGCTTTAAAAATCCCACCACAGGGCAGCATGTACCAGGTCTCCTCACCAGGAATGTACTTGATGTGCAAGTCTTCAGGCACCACAATGATCACAGTTGTTGCCAGGTGGGAACTTGTAGTATTTATTAGATATGGGGTAGATCTGTGGTAGGTTGTACATTTTGAGAATCCCAGCAGTGGCAACATTATTGGAACATTGTAAAGTGGAGAGGATGTAGCCTTTATGGCTAGAGCGGTCAACCTCGAAGCTGGGAAAGCAGGTTCAAGTCTCGGCAGGGACGCTCAACATCATGAGATTCTGGGCAAATCATTAAATCTCCCCGCACCTAACAAAAATGAATGTGTCCATCTGTAAATAAACCGGTGCTCATGTAAATCACTCTGATACCTCATATCTTCTGGTCGAGTTTGCACTATATAAAACTCTATAAAAAAAACAAATGTCGATAGGAGGAACCTGGTGCCAAGCACAGCAAAGAAGGCACATAAAGCAGGGTCTGAGGTAGCTGGAGGCAGGTCGGGCAAACCCCAGTGAAAAAATGAAAAATGTCCCAAGGTGCAACCCTTAGTGGATGACAAGAGGCCCAGAAGGCAGGATAAGAGGAGGAAACATGGTACTACTTACAGCAGGATTCTGAGACTGAACAGGGACCTAACAGGTCTGAACGTGCAAGTAAAGAGTGAGCTGGAGCTGTAACCCACCAGAACGGGGTATTAGGTACTGGTAAACAGCTTGGAAAATTTGCTGAAACAAAGCCTGAATGTCTCTGTGGAACCTCTTCCAGGTAAGTGGGTATGCCAGTGGGCTGAGGTGTATGGTTATCATATTCCTTGGGTGCACTCAGCTGGTGGCAAGGGTATAAGCAGAACAGTTATACACTAGGTTGCAGCAGCACGACTGGCACAGGAACGGTGCTTGTGAATGGCATATGATGCACTGTGAAGTCACTGATCTCCATATTCGCTGCAGTTTGAAGGCATGGGTGCACGAAGAAATCTGGTGGCCAAGAGGGTCATCCTCCTCTGGGCACCCATATGGCGTTCTGAGCTGCTGCACGTCATGAAGACTATAGAAACATTTCAAAAACAGTAGCAGCAGCTTTGCTATGATTTCCATCCCTAGGAGATGAAAGGGTACCCTTGGCAGCTCGGTCCTTTTATAACTCCTCTCCAGTAGGATGACTCACATCAGGAACAGGAAAAAGCAGGCTTTACAATTCAGATTATGACAGTGAGGTCTGCAAGCACTAAAATCTGCATGATACAGTAAATACCATATGTTTTCCTCTGTTAACTTTCCACAGGTTTGACCTGCCGAAATGTAATGAAGGTTGAGCTATTTAACACATCCGATAATTATTGGATGCTTTAAATATCTTCAAACTCGTAATTCTTACCTGTGTGTAAACAGGAGTTTAGGCTTGGGCCGGAATCCGTTCTGGGATTGAATAACATCTATTCAGGAACCATAAATTAGGGATCAAGGTGTGGCAGAGGAAAGAGGATTGGATCAAAAAGGACACAGCTTAATCCACAGCATAGAAATTGGCAACAATGACACATGACAGTAAACAGGCCCGGACTGGCCGTTGCCGGCACCGGGCAATCCCCGGTGGGCTGCAAGGGTTGGGGCCGGTTTTGGGCCCTGGGGGCCGTTTTTGCAGCATAGCTGCAAAAGCGGCCCTGTAACAAAAACGGCCGAAAAACGGCCCCGCCAAAGAGCTCTGTCGCACCCCTAGGGGGCCGGACAAGCACTTTGCCAGGGCCGGTTTTAGTTCTCAGTCCGGCCCTGACAGTAAAGCTGCTCTAGATTAGCTAATTGGTCACACCGAGGCTGGATTTTAAAATATCTTGCATGTTTAGAAACCTGCTGCAGAGACCAGTAGTTTTGAGGGGATTATAATGACCATAGAATAACTAGTTGTTAACACAGTTCTGAGAGAGTTCGAAGTTTTGCACAGTCACTGTTTTGACTCATAAAGTAAAATAGAGGATTGAGGTGCCTGCTCCAAAGAACATCCTGTCACGTGTAGGTCACCGCTTTGCATATTATTAAGATAGGTAAGTGGGCTACAGCCTGTGACTCCCAGATTATTGTGTTACTTCCAGTTCATAACTTGCCAGCCTTGTAATATAGCACAGTAAACAATTTGCTGGCATCAAGGAGCTGTATGCAAACTGAAGTTCAGGAGTAAGGCTACCAGTGGTCCGTTTTTACTGATTTTTACAGATATATAAAGACAGAAAACAATGTGTTTCCTGTCTATATTTATTTTTAAAAGCAGAAAAATATGAAAAATTATGCTTCTTGTGGGTGACTTTTCATGCTGTTTTGTGATTTCCTGGACTACAGCTGAGCAGATACACAGAATGGGAAGTTAAAAAAACAGGTTCAGATTTCCCTGAATACAGGCATGTGTTAGCATATATTTGTATTATAATACTGATATTTATCTGTGGGTGTAAGGTTTGACTAATTTAGCTGCTTAATTTGTTAAAACACTACAGGCACCAAAGTATGAGTGCATGTTTATCAGCTAAATAAATGTGGAAATATACATGGATAAATACCAATAAGATGGTCAAAAAGTAAATATGGATAAATATAGACAGAAATGTTAAAAAAAAACCCATAAAACTGGGAGCCCTAATCATGAGTTTAAATTCTTGTTTTTTTCTCAATCTGATGTTATTCTAAGAGTCCAAAGAAATATTCCTTTGGGAAGAAATAAAGTCTTATTAGTCCAGACAACGACAATCACTGCGTTCTGTTTTTTAGCCTGACTTTGCATTTCTCCAGACAATTTCATCTTAACATATAATGTCTACAAGTATGAATGGTGTGTGATTCCTACGCCATGTAACGCTTATTTTCTAAGGTAACATATCTTATACATTGATTTACACATGTATGATTTATTGTGCCTCTGTAATGTAAATCACTCTAACACCATACACTGGTATGAGTAACAATAAAAAAGAATTAAATACAAAAAAAATAGAAGGTGCCATTTTCATCAATATTTATATAAATACTCATACAGACAGATGATTCTCTTACATAGGGAGCTGAACAAAGTTAAAAACTTGCCTCCAAATCATTGCTTCCCTTAAGCACTTGTAAACTGATAACAAGCTGTGCGCCTTTGTTTCTTTCCACTGCATTGGCATCTAGGTATTAGGCTCCAGCCGGCTCCCAGCCAGGATGATACACAAATAAAAGAAGGGCTGATGACCCTTTAAATCAAGCCTTTGTCTGGGCCTAGCTGGAAGTGTAAATTAGAAAGCACCCCTCCCTGCCTGCACATTGATGCTCTAAAAAGAACACAGGCAACGTGCCGGCACTGCTGAAATGTGCCATGATGTTGGAAAATGACACTAGGACAAATTCAGCATGATTCCCTGGGGTCCATGCCAGAATAGCTGCCAGAACAGGGATCCGGCGGGATCCTTCTACTTTCCAGCACAGTCCGGAATATTACCAGGAACTCGAAATTATGCACAAAGCTGGGCCTAACGCTGGCCTCTGCAGCCCCTGCGGTGAAGGCTAGGCTCCAACCATTCAGGGGCCACCCAGCCTCTGAGAGGGCCCCTCCTACTGCCCAAGGCCTATCAACATCTGTAAGATATTGGAGACTCAGAATGGTGTGTGATTCCTACGCCATGTAACGCTTATTTTCTAAGGTAACATTTCTTATACATTGATTTACACATGTATGATTTATTGTGCCTCTGTAATGTAAATCACTCTAACACCATACACTGGTATGAGTAACAATAAAAAAGAATTAAATACAAAAAAAATAGAAGGTGCCATTTTCATCAATATTTATATAAATACTCATACAGACAGATGATTCTCTTACATAGGGAGCGACCGTCCTACCGTCCCTCATCACATTCTGCAGGTGCCCCCCGTCATTTGCTTTATGTCACTGTCCCAAAGAGTTGCTGTGGTTGCAAAGTAAATCGCACTGACACCCATTGTTCAGGTATGACAGCGCAGTATAAAAATATAAAATGAAAAGGGTAATGAGGAAAGCGTGTGTATATGGCTAGATGTATTTCACAGGGTAAACCAGAGGGCCACACCCGTTACTGTCCTCTGTTTCACAGGTGCGTGTTAGCTATGCGCGACAAAAGAAATGCTTCGAGATATTTGTATTCACCTCACAATCTGATGCTCGAGTTCTGAATTTAAATGCTTTGATGTGAAAAGCGACGAGCAGGAGAACGTTCGTCTCTGGAATGTTAATTTTCTCCGAAGTTTTTTCACAGCAGACAGACAGGTGCCAGGGCGCCCCCTCCGCCCTTCGTTTCACAAGCCCACGTTAGTTCATCTCAACAAAAGAACACCCCAGAAAGGCCCAATGCGCCACACATTGGTGGCCAGTTGTAAACTGAAAGATACCCACCACTTCGAAAATCACACTGTAAAAAAATATTTATCTCCCTTCAGAATAACTGGCCTCTAATGATCCATTCTTTCTGCAGTTTGTCAACAAGTTTAAATTCTGCAGCACGTACTAGAACAAAACCCAGTTATTTTGCATATTTGCAGAAAAAAACTGACAGGAAACTACAAAAGCAGCAAGAAAAGTAATGATTTCCACAACTGAGGTCTGACCCAGCGACTCCCCAGGTCATGAAAACAGTTATAGAAAATGTGATTATTTGGGGAAATGACTACGTGGCATTTATAGATGTCACCTATTTCTAATCACCTGAGTGTCATCTTCCGCCTGGCTTCCGACAGGCTGAAAGGGCTGCATCTGCTGGCCCCTCCATTGATCCTGAAACCCTTTCTCTCCAGCCAAGGCAATGCTGAGAGCAGCTGTGTGACTGAAGCATTCCTGTACTGAATCGGTCCTCTGGCCCTGACCCAAAGAGCATTGGACACACACCTGTAAGAGAAATGACTGGAATGGCTACTGTCGAAGCAAATGGACCATGGAGAACCCAGAAGCTACTATGCCTCAGCTGAAGATGTGCATAGACAGGGAAGGAGGGCTAGCTGCTTGCTCTAGTCTGGGGAGTCAGGAGGTCCAATAACCTTCTGTAATGCTCCTGAACCGAGAAGAATTAATTCACCGTGAACCCCCACTTCGTTGTTTAGCCTCAGTTGTGAACTTCAATTCAGTAAATAGCGCTCGATGTCCCGCAAAATTAACAGAAGGTAAAGCGCTAACAGGATTTATACCAGTAGTGGGGCCTTGGATTGTTTACATCCTCAATCAGTGCTGCAACTCTCTTTTCAGGCGTTTAGCTGCCATACATGACCATAATATGTTTTGTTATGGTGTACTACTACGATAGTATGATTTTTAGTTGCTTAAAGTTGCTTAACCATATGGAACTAAGATTAGCATTAATTTTAAGGAGTCTAACCGATATACCCTGACCTCTTGTGGGGAGACTATGGAAAACATGTCCGACTTTCCTTAAACAAGCTGAATCACTGCTGTCCTTGCAGCCTGTCGGACATTGGCTGGGTCAAGGTGAGGCTTATAAATTAGAAATCTAATTGGCGCTCCATGGATTTTTGCTTCCCATGAGGAAGAGATACAGCTCCCTCATATAGTTAGAAGTCTAATTGGCACTCCATGACACCTTCTAACTCATGAGTGAGACCTGCCGCAAAAGTCCAGAAGACACACCAAGGCACTGCCTTCTGGGAGACCTATGTGAGCTGTTGAGGCATCGTGGCAGAAGGTGGAGCTATAGCATAAATCTGAAAACATATGAATCACCGATGCCCATGGGGCCAGAGACATATATAATGTGCCAAGATGAGATCCATAAGTTAGGACCCTAATTGGCACATGCTCCCCCTTGCTACTCATAAGGAAATCTAGCAGTACAGGACTGATCCCATGTTGACGACATAGGAGAAACTACTCATTATGGCAGGCCTGTCTCCATCACATTCCCCACTTTTAATGACTCCAGCCCAACAGAATATTAAACTTTTCTCTTCTAAGAGGGCCAGGTGTTTTTTAACTTGTTATCACTCCTGACCCTTCCACTCACTTTTCTACACTACACATAGTTTTGTTTCATAACATCAGTGCTCCCATGTAGCCGTAGGTTGTAGCACGCCCGTGCCGCAGCGGGCGAGAATACCCCTTTGTAAAAGCATGACGCCAAGGGCCCTTTTGGTGTGTGGGGGGTATCTTAACAAAGCTGTGTGCTTCCCACCACTGTAGGAAAACCCACTTGATCTGGTTATGTACACTTACACATTCAATCTGGGGTGGATCCCTTTGGTTTTCTAAAAACTTTCCAGTAGTCATACTGTTGCTCAGAGCTTCTACCCTCTGCCCAGTCATGGTGACCCACTGCCTGTACATTGGAGGTATTTGAGGCATGTGGTATTTAAGCACCATCTTCTTCTGCCCCAGCGTCACTGAGGTAACCTTGGTTCTATTAGTCATGCTAACTGGGAACCCCCCTCAGTGCTACGCAAGTCATCCCTGGTGTCGGTCCAAAAGTGGGGGGATGAGCCGTCTTGAGGCATTTGGTGGCACACTTGGATGCCCATAATCCTATTACTCAGTACAGTGGGGTAGAAATCTCCCTCCGCACTTGTCAAAGGACCCCTTCTTCTTCTAATCAGGTTGGGACTGGTTGCCGTTCCCTTGGGAACTGTTTTAGGAGACTTTATAGAACTTTATATTTTTAAGTTTTCTCCAAACCCTTTCGTTTGGTGGAGACCCCGTCCACCCTTTGAATGATCCCCCCAGAAGCCTTCTCGTGGACACTGGTCCTGAGCCTATGGTCCACCTCATTGGCAATCTCCCTGAGGTCACTGAGCTTAATATCCATTAGGTGTTGGCACAGCTCTCGAAAACAATTGCTGAACGTGTGCTTTTTCACAAAATGTACAGCCCCTTGTGATCATTCACATCACTGCCTTTCACCCAACTATCCAGTGCCTTGCAAATATGATCCTCAAATCTACCCAGAACTGTTGGGGCAACTTCTGGCTATCCCTAAACATCTGTCTATACTGCATTGGGGTAAGCCTGCATTTTCTGATAAGGATACCCTTTATGGGGGGGGGGGGGGGGTATCTAATCCCGGCCCCTTTCCTAGGGCAAGAAGGGCATTCTTCCCCTCACTAGGGATATGTACCTCCAGAGACTGCTCCCCAACTCTCTTCAGGGACACTGTGCATCTCTAGGACAATCTTATAGGCTTCAAACCACTTATCTATGCCATCCCCACAACAAAGTTTGGCACCAGAACCTTGGGAAAGTGGACACTCTCATCGCCAGTGGACACTGTAGGAGTAACTTTCTCCAGTGTTGCTGGACTCTATTTGTTTGACCCTGATGTCCACCTCTCTGAGACTTAGTTCATAGGCCATTCTTCTTTCCTCAAAGGCCCTCTAGGAAGCAACCTCCCCAGCTGCCCTCTTATCTTCAGGGCCAATTAGCTTTCCTTAAGGGCCCTTTTGGCAGTAGCCTCCTCCTTGACTGCCTCCTATTTTAACTTAGCCAGCAGCTGCTTGAACTCTTTCTCTGCTTTCCTGTCTGCTAGCTCTTCTGGGGACAGGGTGTGGGCTGGGACATTGCTGCTGGCCCTGCATCTAGCAGTGAGCTCACTTTGGTGGGTCCTCCTTTCACCCCTGGAGCCATGACCAGGGGGTTTCTTCCCCATCCATCTCCTATTCCTGCTTCCCTCAATGTCCAAATCCTCCTCCTCCTCTTCCTTCTCCTCAATGTCTGCCCAGCGCGACATTAAAGAAGCGCGCTCTTAGGGCCCGGCCCCCCCCGGTTCGCGCCCCTTCCCTCATCGGTCATTGGGCGGGCGGATCGCCGCGAGGCCTCCGGCCGCCCAAGTCCTTCCGGGTCACGGCGTGACGCACTTCCGGTGGGGAGGAAGGGGGGCGGAGACCGAGGCCTATTTAGGGGCTTGAGTCAGTGACCTCGGTCTCTTTGACCCCCTTCTCCCAAACCGGACTGCTGGCTCGCCCGTGACCTGCGCCACCATCCTATCCCTAGCGTTAACTTTAAAACTTGTAGTAGTTTGCCCCGTTGGTTCGTCGGGTCCTGGTCGTGTGCGGAGGTGCGGTCGGCAGTGGAAGCGAGCTGGCCGTGACCGAGGAGCGTGGAGACAAAGGCCGATGACGTCCTTCCATCGGCGACCCTGCAGGCCAGGTAAGGGAGTGCGTGTGACTGGGGGGTCCGCTCGTGGCCGCAGAGAGCGGGAGCAGTGGTGTGCCACGGGCGCTTTATTTCAGAAGCCCCGATCTCTTGTGGCTACGGGCGGGGGCCTTTACTTGCACGGATCACCTTCTGGCTGTGTTGGGCGCTGGGGGAAGGACAGCGGGTGGGGCGCGAGTACAGCGCACCGGTAGGGCGGGATTTGAGGCGCGAACAGGGGCACCGCTGCGAGTGCGGGGACTAGGGGCCGACAAAGGGCTGAATCATAAGTCTGTGACTCACCGGAGCAGCGCTCTGTGCAGTAGCCCAGCAAGGCAGGGTTCTAGTCCCGGGGCAGGAATCGGTTTTAAACAGGCAACTGGTTTCGCCTCAAGTAGTCGGTGAGGTAATTAGGTGAAGATGCCGCCCAAGAAAATGAGCCATAAACGGAAAGATACTGAGCCCGAGATCGCCCAGATGCTGAAATTGATACTGGCGAAGCTTGGCATTAATGCCAATGAGAGTAGTGATGAGGATGAATCAGCGCCCGAGCAACCAGTACCAGGAGGCATAGAGCACCCGCGTAGGGAGGGAGTACCACCCAGGGCTGCCTTTCCTCCTTTAATCAAAAAACCTAGGGTTCAGGGCAAGGCAAGGAATGGGAGCAACTGTAAGGGGGACAGAGCTCGCGCTGTAAACGGGCCAGCGGGCGGGGTCGAGAGTCCAGTAGGTCCCGCCCCCCCAATCCCCATAAATGTAGCACCCTCTCCTTCACCGGCACCAAGCGCGGACCCAGTGGGTAAGGATTCGGGCCCCCTGGTGGACCCGGTAGGGTCAGCCCTAGCAGAGATTAGGGAGGCATTGAAGACCCATATTGGCGCCAGGGCAGACTCCGGTGGAGCCACCAAAAATGGCGACACCCATCCCTCCTTTACCCCAACAGCAAGCAGGCGGGCAGGCAGGGGCGTCATCGGATCCCACAGCAGAGATTCTAGCTACAGTGTCCACCCTAGTTAGTCAGCTAGCAACGCCCAAGGCCTATCCTATAGCGGGTGATGCGGCAGTAGCTCCCTGGGTTCCCCCGATATCTGTGGAACAGGACGCGCTAAGTAGTATTCGAAAGCAGTTAGCCCTCTTAGTTGAATCCCGTGGCAAGACCACCGTGGCAGAACTTAATCCACCAGCGGCAGCAGGCCCGTCAACGCCCATAGGAGGTAAGACAGGGGGCGATTCAATCAAACCTCTGGAGGGTGTCGTTGGTGGGGGCGGGGGGCGGGGCAGGGCAACGTGTTGTCTCAGCCTGGAACATTAGCTACCCATGTACCTAGCGAAATGAAGGAAAAAATCTGGAAGGGCGAGTATGTAGACATATTCGCGCTAATCCGACCAAAAAGGCGGGATGTGGAATACAAGGAGAGGGAAGGGAAGGAAGGGTCCTTCAGGGATAGGAAGCCTAGGATAGAAGAGTCCTTTACCAATTGGCTGTGTGGCTTTCATGTATTTACAACAGTTATGTTGGAAAGGAAGCCAGAGTTGGCGATTTCATTGGTGTTCTATACAAATAAGATCCTGACGGCCCACGCCTCCCTGGGCGGGTCAGCCTGGTTAGATTACGACAGAGACTTCAAGTGGGCAAAGGCAGTTAACCCAAGTATAGGGTGGGATCAAGTGGAAGTCAACGCATGGTTGGAGAGTGTCCACAACAGAGAACAGCATACCAAGCAGCCTTTTCGGACATCACAGGGAGGCCCGGGGGAGAAGAAGGGAACGTGCTGGGCGTTCAACAAGAAGATGTGCACCTGGCCCACAGGGCAGTGTAGATTTAGGCATGCCTGTTCTTTCTGTGGCCATCCCTCCCATCCAGAGTTCAAATGTGTTAAGAGGGGCTGGAGGCAGGGATATCAAATCCCCGCATCCTTAAGCTGCCCACACCGGTGGACATTGGGAGACTGGTTTTGTGGCTGAATCAGTATCCAGACAGGACAGCAGCCAAAGTTCTCTATTTAGGTTTTTCTGAAGGCTTTCGCATCCCGGCCCAGGGCGTGGCTCCAGTCAGGCAATGCAACAACTTGCTTTCAGCGCGCAGGCACCCCACGGTAGTTGCCCAGAAAGTGGAGAAGGAGCGGGCCTTGGGTCGGGTGGCTGGTCCCTTTCCATCCCCCCCTTTGGAAGGGTTTGTTTGTTCCCCACTGGGAGTGGTACCAAAAAAGGAGCATGGACAGTTTAGGATGATCCACAACCTCTCAGCTCCTCGGGGGGCATCAGTAAATGACGCCATTGACCCCTCCCTGTGCTCGGTGACATATTCTTCCTTTGATGCAGCCTTGCAGAAGTTGAGGGACTTAGGGCCTGGGGCCATCATTGCCAAGACAGATATCGAATCAGCTTTCCGCCTGTTACCGGTGCACCCATGCGATTATCATCTATTGGGTTTTCAACTAAATCACCAATTCTACTATGATAAGTGTATGCCAATGGGGTGTGCAGTTTCTTGCAAGTACTTTGAGACTTTCAGCTCCATGCTGCAGTGGGTTTTTACACTCAGAACTGGTTATGAGGAGGTGGTACACTACCTGGATGACTTCATGGTCATGGGCCCGCCCGCTTCTGAGGCTTGCGCCTGGGCTCTGGGGAAGCTAGTTGCCTTGTTTCAAGAGTTCGGAGTACCCTTGGCACCAGGAAAGACAGTGGGCCCTGAGACATGCATGACCTTCCTGGGCATAGAGATCGATACAGTGGCAGGAGAGTGTAGGCTCCCCCTTGACAAGGTACAGGCCTTCTCTCTGGCCATTGAGGAAGCTTTGTGTGGACCTAAGGTGACCGTACATCAGTTGCAGGTACTGGTGGGTCAGCTCAATTTTGCGCTGAGAATTATCCCCATGGGACGTCCTTTCTCCAGGTCAATTGCCAGTGCCATGGGCGGGCTGTCCCACAAGCATCACCGCGTGCGCCTGAGGGCGGAAGTGAGAGAGGATCTCATGGTGTGGCGGAGTTTTCTGAAGGACTTCAATGGAAAGGTGGTGTGGCCTGCGCCACAGGTGTCTAGCAAGGAACTGGGCTTGTTTACTGATTCTGCAGGCAGCAGTGGCTTTGGGGCCATATTGGGGCTTTCTTGGTGCGGTGCACAGTGGCCCTCAAAGTGGCATGAGGTTGGTTTGACTAGGAACATAGCCTTTCTAGAACTTTTTCCAATTGTGGTAGCTGTAGCCATATGGGCTGACCGATTTATGAACAAGTCTGTAGTTTTTTGGTCGGACAATATGGCGGTGGTGGAAGCCATCAACAGACAGGGTGCCTCGTGCAGGCATGTTTTGAGATTGTTAAAACACCTAGTGTTAGAATGTTTGAGACTGAATTTAACATTTAAAACTGCACACATACCTGGGGTTGATAATCATGCTGCTGATGCTCTGTCTCGTTCCAAGTTGCAGGACTTCCAGAGATTCCACCCGCAAGCGGAAGAGCGAATAACAGTGTTCCCTTCATCACTGTGGTTGATTGGAGCCCCGCGCTAGCGGGGCTGGTAGGTGCCTCACTGAGCGACAGCACTAGGAGAGCTTATCAACAACATTTCAATTCTTACAGGTTGTTTGTGCTGAAAGCAGGTATCCCGGACTTGTTTTCTCAGGACGCGATATATGGCTTCCTTCAGCTCTTAAGGGATCAGGGCAGGGCGGTGTATTATGCGAGGGCACATGTTTCGGCTATAGGTTTCTTCGCTAGACTCCTTTGTTGTCAAGAAGGCCCTGACAGGTTGGGCCAGGTTGGAGGGGCCCAGGCGAGATTGCCGCAGGCCTCTGGATGTAGCAACCCTATCCAACATCATAGTAGCCCTGCCCAATGTCTGTAGTTCCCACTTTGAATGCGCGCTATTTGGGGCTGCCTTCTCTTTGGCCTTTTATGAGGCCTTCAGATTATGCGAACTGGTGGGGTCCTCTAGGTCTGACCAAGGGAGGGGCTTGCAGTTCCTGGACACCTCTTTTTCCCCGGGGGGCCTCGAAGTAATCCTCAGAAGGTCCAAAACTGACCAGGGTGGGAAGGGGTCTATCATCAAGTTGAACCTTGCTCCTGGAGTTGTGGCTTGTCCAGTGGCCCAGTTGCAGACATATCTGGCGCTGCGCCCTATACATGGGGGGCCAGCCTTGTTCATGCATGAACAGGGCCATTGTCTTTCTCAGTATCAATTTAAGGCAGTCCTGGGTCTGGCCTTAGGGGAGTTAGGGTTAGAGGGAGCAGGGCACTCCTCCCACTCATTCAGGATTGGGGCAGCGACTTTAGCTGCTGGGGCAGGGTTGCCAACTGGCACAGTGAAAAGGGTGGGGCGTTTGTCCTCTAATTGTTTTAAGAGATACATTAGACCGGACTTGTTGTGACTAACGGTATATAATTTGTTGAAGCTGGTTTTAACTTTTCCATTTCCATCCTCTCCAGTAATATGCCCGCGAAGGTGGTGTGGGTACTTGGGCACTCGTTCATGCGGCGCGCCACGGTGCGGTTGCAGCAGAGGCGAGTCGTGAAGCCGGCGGGCTTAGCTTGGACGGAATTCCTGTGGCGGGGGCTTGCGGATTCGGCACCTACGTCGGCTCGTCGAGGAATTAAGAGAGCAGGAGGGGCAGAAGACCCCGGATTTGGTAATCATCCACCTGGGAGGCAATGACATGGTTGACCGGGGACGCCTGGCGGTCAAGGAAGCATTGCTAACGTATTTAGCCTGGTTAGGGCGGATCTTTCCTTTGGCCAGAATTGCCTGGTCTTGCATGATTCCACGCAGGACATGGGGCCCCGGAGTGCGGGCTAGATCTCTGAACGTTTCAGTTAGGAGGCTCAACGCAGAGTTAGCCAAGTTGTGCTCAGTGAAGGGCCGCTTGTGTCTGATTCCACACAGGATTATTTCTGGAGAAGCGATGTACCACCAAGATGGACTACATTTGTCGGACTTGGGCACTGATGCCTGGAATAAAGGACTGTGGTCTTTTGTACTGAACGCAGGTGGGGAGGGTGACAGACCTAGTGCCCTGAGTCACCCTTGTGGCGGTAATGAGACCTGCGAATATTGACATTTACTCACACGATGGATAGGAGTCCGCCCTGCGTACTCCCTAGGCCAGCACTGAGGGGGGCAGACGGTAAGCTCTCCACTGGGAGAAAGGTGACCACCGGCTGGGGAGGCTAGGGCGACAGGTTTCGAGCCTCCTGGGTTCCTGGGCAGCCTGGTGGTCGGGGGTGGGCCCCGGAATGGCGGACAAGGATCAGAGGCGGGGCCCACCACTCCAGGGCGCAGGTGGGGTGCACTTTGCACAGGTTGACCCTCCCCCCTTAGTGCTGGGGGTTGGTGATAATTTGCAATGTCAATTATTAAAGTGTTTTTATGTTTTCCTAATTATGCAATTTAACTTTCTTGTCATGTTTATGTGGTATGTTGATTAAACATGGCCATTTTAAACCCATGCAAATCTCTGTCATTTGATATGCATGTGGGTTTCTGGGTTGTAGGGCATGGGTGGGGACATGCTGGGGGATCCGGGTCCTATGCCCAGCGCGACATTAAAGAAGCGCGCTCTTAGGGCCCGGCCCCCCGGGTCCCGCTCCTTCCCTCATCAGTCATTCGGCGGGCGGATCGCCGCGAGGCCTCCGGCCGCCCAAGTCCTTCTGGGTCACGGCGTGACGCACTTCCGGGGGGGAGGGAGGGAGGCGGAGACCGAGGCCTATTTAGGGGCTTGGGTCAGTGACCTCGGTCTCTTTGTCCCCCTTCTCCCACACTGGACTGCTGGCTCGCCCGTGACCTGCGCCTCCACCCTATCCCTTGCGTTAACTTTAAAACTCCCACCCACCCATCCCTGTGATTAGTGGTTTGAGGGTGGAGTTGCGGTAAAGGGACCTGCGAACATTGACATTTACTCACACGATGGATGGGAGTCCGCCCTGCGTACTCCCGAGGCCAGCACTGAGGGGGGGAGACGGTAAGCTCTCCGCTGGGAGAAAGGTGACCACCGGCTGGGGAGGCTAGGGCGACAGGTTTCGAGCCTCCTGGGTTCCTGGGCAGCCTGGTGGTCGGGGGGTGGGCCCCGGAATGGCGGACAAGGATCAGAGGCGGGGCCCACCACTCTAGGGCGCAGGTGGGGTGCACCTTGCGCTGGTTGACTCTCCCTTCCTTAGTGCTGGGGGTTGGTGATAATTTGGAATGTCAATTATTAAAGTGTTTTTATGTTTTGCTAATTATGCAATTTAACTTTCTTGTCATGTTTATGTGGTATGTTGATTAAACATGGCCGTTTTAAACCCACGCAAATCTCTGTCATTTGATATGCATGTGTGTTTCTGGGTTGTAGGGCAGGGGCGGGGACATGCTGGGGGATCCGGGTCCTATGTCTCTTCCTCTTCTCTAGTCTGTAACCAGCAGGCCACCCACCAGGCCCTGAGGGCCTTCTAGAGCTCCTGTTTCCTGGAGCCCTTGGTGGAAGCCCCCTCTCCCTGCAGAAAAATCTGAGCTCAGCCACAGCGTAACTCTCCAAGCTGTTGAGCTCAAACTCCATGTTTGCAGGTATGGTCACATGTGCACAATGTCAGGTAGAATGGGAGTGAATTTGAAAAATACTGAGAGGCCAATCGAGGAGAATTTTCAAAAGATTAGATCTGGTGTCAAGTTATTTATACTGGGGTTTTTGTGTTGCACAAGTAACTGTATGGAACTGTACAAGCACAAGTACTAGACCCCACCACTGAGCACCAATGTGAGAAATTTTTTGATGGGGTGACACCCCACTCAAGCAACAACCACAATCCTTGTCAGAGTGAACCACAAAAAGTCACTCTCTCAACCTGTGCTTAACCCTCTGGTCATTTGGCACAGAAGCAGTGAATCTTAACATAGGGGAAATGTGTAAAGCATTTATGAGGCACCCAAACAGTAATAAAATGAATACACAGTACAAGAAAAATTGTACTTACCATTTGTGTGATGCATACTTTACACATTGTCTCGAAGTCAATCCTGACTGCTTTTTGTGCCAAGCTACCCAGGGTTAAGCTCCTGCACTTTATACCCTCCCTTGTTGGCCATTCTTCAAAGAGCCCCAGGAGTCCAGGCACTGAAGCTAGTACAATATTTTGGTTCATTGGCTTCCTCTTCTACACCTCCTATCACTTACCTTGAATGAGCTGAGTCCAGTGTAAACAAAGACAGCCACCTGGACTTCCATTTACAAGCACTAGTGCAATGCTTCTCTTTTAGCCCCATCTAATGACCTTACAGTTTAACGATGGTGACTGCTATGCCCATCCCTGGGTGAATAGGCACAATCCACTGGGGGCACGCCCCTCAGACTAAAGATCTCTTAGCAATAACAATTTAAGATACCTATCTAAGTAGGATCTTAGGCAAAGTAGGATCTCTGATTATCCTGGATCACTGACTTTACAGGATCTTTGAATTTGCAAACTTTGTAGGCAGGGGCAGACTAGCCTGTAAGGCAATTAGGCAGTACCTGAAGAACTGGTCTGACAGATCAGTGCATGGGCTGCTTTTCTTGCTGTTTGTGGGTCCGTTTAATGGTCTGCTTTTTTACTCTTACATTACCAAGAATATTGCCTACAGAAAGCACTAAGACCTGGTCAGCTATACCTTGCAAAACACTCATACAACTTTTCTCTACAAGTTTAAAACTACATCTGTGCCTTTTGTAGGACTTCTAATCATATTCCTTTGTCACCATGGCTCCTTGTTCATTGTAAAGCGCCCTAGCACCTTTGGGTAATGTCCACGCTCTAAAAAATGGGAGCCCCTTTTACTGATTTGGCAACAGTTGACTTTGGCGGTTGGAGGAGAGGGCACAAAAGAGTAAGCACGGAGCACTTTGCTGGCACAGAGCACTTTACAGGCATGCCGTCACTTTAGTGGCACCAGGGCCGGACCGGACTACTTTGTCCAACAGTCTTTGTACCAGGAGGCACCAACGTGCTTTGTTTGCCTAAGGCGGCATTCTGAAGCGGCCGCTGGATCCCCCAGGCTGCGCCCGGGCAAAGGGCGGACCTGTCTGCGCCTGTCCGCATCTGGACGTGGCTGGGCTGGGTCAGGTCCCTTGGCTTCATCTTGGGACCCGAGAGCCGCGGATGCGCTCTAGGAAGCTTCTTCGAACATACCTGAGAAAGGTAAGGAGATGGGAAAGCGAAAAACTGTAATGCCTACTGCAGGGAGTCACCCTCTGACTTAATCAATTACTAGCGTTTTGACCACAGCTATGGGGGCAATAGCAAATGTGGAGGAGAGATTGGGGTCAACACACTGAGCTCTAGAAAATAGTGCTCCAATAGAGAACGACCCTGAGATTGATCTTGTAGTGGCACCTGCTCATTGCGATGGCAGTCACAAAAGTAAGGGGCAAGAAGTAGGGTCTTCAGCATCTAACGACCCAAACAAACACAGGAATGCAGCCAATACAAGTAACATCAGTGACCCTCAACAGGGGGAGTTTTTGGACACCTTATGCACCCGCGATCTAAAAAGTCAAAGGCATGTAATAAGGCCAAGAAAGATGCACAGCCCTTGTCAACACCTAATAAAACCAGGGTGCTCATCCAAAGAAGAGACAGAAGGGCCCAAGTCCAGGAAACTGCTACCGCTACTGTTACCACCATGGGTCCAAAGGATACTGATCCTACTTGTAATACAGCTCTCTTTACACATTCTCCTAGCCCACTGGAGGCCATTATTAAGTCAATCATCAAACCACTTGGGGTTTTAAATAGCATTGATGTGTCTTTAAAAATACTAATTGGTTCCAGCGTCTCGAAGAGAACTTCTGGCCAAGCAACTAATTTGAACACTACCACTAATATTAATTTTGACATATTGCAGGCAGCACCTCTTCCCCTGGTGCCCCCATTACATAAGCCCCAGTAATACCTCTCAGTCTTCTCAGACTGTGACACAGCTAGTCACACAACAATCTGAACCGCTAACAGGAGACACCAACACGATAGGCGCTGTTAGGACACGCGCAAAAACCTCGCAAAGGGAGCCTGGTGTGCTAAATCCTATCGACAATCAGCATGACACAAATACCCTGGGCAGAGGATGCAAACATATTAAATAAATGCCAGTTGGGTTTTCGTAGTCATCTTGGAACGGTGGAAAAGTGTCTGAATCTCAACTTAATTATAGGGAAATATACCATCGCCCGACACAGTCCCCTTTACCTGGCATTTATGGACCTCACATCCGCTTTCGATTTTGTTAATCGATCCAGGCTCTGGCAATGCCTTCTAGATTATGGGCTGGACAAAGATATGGTGTATTTCTTAGTATACCTGCAAAGGGACCTCAGGGCTCGGGTGAGAATAAGCAAGGAGGGGGCAGTTTTGGGGGACATAGTAGTAGGTAGAGGCGTTAGACAAGGGTGCGACCTTGCTCCACTTTTATTTATTTTGTATATTAATGAGTTACATAACGTCTTGTCCAACCAAACAACAGATGTCCCAACAATCAATGGTAACAAACTGCCCTCCCTACTATATGCGGATGACACTGTTTTAATGGGGCGCACACCCAATGCCCTACGAATTTTAGTCAGGGGCTTTGTAGCTTTTAAGAATAGTTTGAATCTTTGTACAAATTTTACAAATTTTTTTTTAAGTGTTGTTGCCCTAGGAAATGTTCCATTAATAACATCACTTTGGGCACAGATTCTTTGTTATGTACCCGCACTTTCCCATATCTAGGATTACAATTTTCAGATAATTGTTCCTGGACACCGCATCTGGCATACGGACGAACCAAATTTTCAAAAGCAATAAACTCAGTTATAAGCCTCCCCCAACCAAAAAGAACAGAGGTGGTACTATCCTTACTCAAAATCGATAGGACACAATGCGTACCAGTTATGACTTATGGGGCTGAAATCTGGGGCTATATAAATCGGAAAAGTGTCCAGGCTGAAGAAAATAGATTTTGTAGGAGAATTTTAGGTTTACCGATTTCAACATCTACTTTCATCTGTCATAATGAGCTAAAATGACCCTATTTGGAGGATTATATCAGATCCCGCCCTGCCTTGTTTTGGCTAAAAGTTTGGCAAAATCCAGCAGCCACATTAACAAGGGAAATTTTAGATGATTGCCTAAAATGTGACAGGGGGGTGATATACCATGGATTGCGGAAGTACGGGCAAATCTGACAACTGTTAACCTTAGCCACATTTTTTATAATCCCGATCAATTAGATAGTATTGATGGAAAGTCTATTTGCAAAATATTATACAAACCTTACGGGGACATAAGACATACCCAGGAGTCTACTAAAGTATCCATGAGACAATACATAACAATGGCAGAAGAAGGAGGACCCCCCCATCCTGTCTACCTGCCAGCTATCTGTTAAAAGATATTACTCGCTGGGAGCGAAGCCTTCTTTTCCGCCTTAGATCGGGTACAATAAAATATTTGTTGTGTTTCCCCTTAGGATATCAACCTAATATCGACGATCTGGCTTGCCCATGTGACAATATAGGAAAACAGTCCATGCTGCATTTTTTGTTTTTCTGCACCTTTTATCAAATATATAGTATGCTGTTATTGATACCGTGTTTTAGGTCAAAGGGGATAACGGATTTTAAGGTTGCCTATAAAATAATCCTGCAGGTTAAAAATGTTGATTTAATATACCGAGTATGTACCTTTCTGAAAATGGCTATCCGTTCCCGCTCTTCCATGAATCCTTGAATGTTGGACTAGGTCGCATTTTTACATATACCTCTGGATCGTATTCTCAAATAGGGGAACATGTAACACAATTAATATGAGGGCGTATTGAGTACTTTTTTTTACAATTTTTTCCCCCTGTTTTTTGTACATTGGGACTTTTTTTACAATGCTGCTATTTGTAATTTTAAAGTTATTTATTAACTTGCCTACTTCATACATATTTGCACATCGCACCTTGCACTTTAGCATTGAAGTTGCAATTGGCTCTGTGATCATCAATTTGCACATTGCACTCTGGCACTTTAGTACTGAAGTTGGAACTGGCTGTGTGACTTACTACTTTTTTGTTCCATGCATATTTGTACACTGCCCCTTGGCACTTTAGTATCGAAGCTGCAATTGGTCATGTGATTTGCTAGTTTGCTTGCCCCCTGCATGTTTGCACATTGCACCCTGCACTTTAGCATTGAAGCTGTAATTGGTTATGTGTGATACCCATGTAATATTTTATTGATTAGCTGCAGGTCTAAACTTGGTGAAGGATTATGCAACTGACAATGAGAAATACCTAAGCGATAAGCCTGTAATATAATCCATGTTTAGTCACAATCTTTTATCAATGATGGATTATGTGAAATGTATGTACTTTTATGGATAACACATATCCGAATAAAGATCATGATTGATTGATACTCTGGGTAGGTGGAAAAACGCAGGGAGAACACTCCACCTCCCTCCGGAAGCAACTCCATTCGTCATTGTCCTTAAAAGTGTTACCCCTTACCCAACTAATAAGGAAGAGGACTGGAAGCAGCTCAAAAACTTAAAAAGTACATTGGCTGGCTAAAGCAGTGGATTGGACAAGTAGTGACGATTTGTATTATAACATAATTAATGTTGAACGTGTTTCATGGGTGGGTTCACCAGCAAAAACTGAAATAGATGATTGTATTGTTATTAATTTTAGGGACAGATCATTAGTACGCTCGTTCATGGATAGTCTCCCGTGGAATATTACCACAATGGGCCCAATTAAAGCAGTACCACTCGGGTAATTTATAAACCACAGGCAAAGAAACGGTTCAGGCATGTCCCCTAATCTGCTAAATTGCCCCCTGTATTCGCAATCCCCAATTTTAATTACTTTTCCCCTTTAGACCATGTGGACTGACTGAACCCTCAGGTATTGGGTGCATTTGGTGTAAATGAATTAAATTCAAAATGTATATCCTCTCTGGTTGATAAATATGGGGTGGACATTTCATCATCTCTCCCTATTCTCAGGTCAGGTAGTGTTAATTTCCCTGATACCCAGGTGAATTTTACTCCAACCTCGAATGCAGACCCGCAAGTGGTGATACTTTCAGTTCAGGATAATTCAATTCTTCTTAATAGGCATGAAATAGTCAGCTCAAATTAGCCTGATCCTCCACAAACTCCCTTAGTGCAATGTAACGCATTATCGCCTTGTGGGCTGGATTCCACTGTATCACCAACTGTTATGACAGGCACTTGTTGTACAATGAGAAGGCACGGTAGCCAAAATAACACGCAAATGAATGGCAGCCTTTTTTAGAACTTTGCCGGTCTGCCGCCCAAACTGGAGTTCACAGAATGGGTTGATTTTATTGGAAAATATAGCATTGTGTGCTTACAGGAAAACTGGATGCAAGATATTGCATACATAAATGGTTTCTATTCTCTCCATATGCCAGCTAAATTTTCCCTAGATGGCCATAACAAAGGGGGCCTATTAACCTTGGTTTCTATGACATTGAATGCCAAACTAGGAAAAACACTGCTTGATTCACCCCATTTTCAGATAATTAATATCTTTCTGGGAAAAAAATTGACTTTAGTTCTTGTAAACTTTTATCACAGTAATTTTAATAACACAAACACTGGAATTACACATGAACTGGAAGTTGCACTGTCAAAACATATTGAGGAGATAAATATGGACTTTGTGGCATTGTGGGGAGGTGATTTTAATTGTAAATTATGTCCCCTTTCCAAACAATCAGCATGTCGCTTACTAACTGAGGATATTGATGATGGCTGTCACTATTATCATAACCCCTGCAGGGACAAAGATACTGTTGGGCTTACTACAATGGGCATATTCCTTCAAGCGGCTATATCTCTCACTCGGCGTAAGGGCATACACCGGTGCTGCTTTAGAATTCGGTATATCGAAGAAGAAGTTCTTTAGCAGACCAGAGTAGAAATCCCGGTGTAATCATTGGATATAACTATGTTCTTAATCCACCATATCCTTCAAATTCTACACCGTCCTATCTGGGGACTCCATCCATGCCATCAACAATTTCCAGAAATCTTTCTTCTTAGTTTTTTTCCCTAATAAATCCATTCAGGACATATACACAAGGGATACCAACCATTCAGAGTGCTGCAGGGATATATTGCTCACCCATTTATGACAGATTTCCCTTCTTGCAAGTAGCATAGCATAAAACAGCAGATTTCTTGAGTGGCCTGTAAAAACATCCCCTCCTCCAAATATGACCAAAGACAGGCGTATCTTTATTTGCTGGTTCAAAATACCTGACAATGATGACTCCACTTTGTCCCAAAAACCTCTGATCTCAGAACATTGATAGAACACGTGCATGTCCGATGCTTTTTCCAAACCACATTTACCACAACATGTTCGACTTCCGTTCCCCATCTTTGATAGTTTTTCAGGTGATATATAAGCTCTGTGGAGTGAAAAAAGGTGGTTCCTTCTTAAAAAAGCAGGTTTAACAGTGAGGTAAAGTGTGCACATAGATACTTACCAAACATTCTGCAGTTGCTCCTTCGGCAAGTATGTTTCCCATAATTCCTCAGCCAGCGTGAACTCTCCGTCTATGGTCTCCATAAGGTGCCAGTACCAAAATGCTACTTCCTTGATTCCAATGGGTTTTGTTACCAGTTGCTCCTCTAATATGTTGCTGACGCCAAGTGCCTGTTTTATACTTTGCTGCCAGCTTCTTAATTGAAAATATTTAGACTTTGAGAGAGTGTTTTTCTTCAGCCCAATAAGATCTTGCCAGGGCAGCAAGTCGCCTTCAGGTCCCCCCAAAAATTAAGGTTGGCGCCAGTATATCGTCTAGGCACTCAGGAGTCCCTTGTGATTCCCAAACTGGAGCAAATTAAGAGTAGTAATTTACTTTTGAAAGGCGTCTAATATGATACCACACTTTCGCCATCAATTGAAGCACCTTTAGTTTGATTTTTTTAAAGAATTTGGGGTCCCCACATTTAAAAAGGAATTCTACTGAATTTGCTCTAGATAGTTTTATTGCTAAAAATATTGACCCTATTATAGAGCCATCTGGTGTCTTGGCTAGCATTCTAGAATTTTTTAGCTGAAAGGCCCATGCATAGTATTATATGTCTGGCAATGTTAAGCCTCCCTTCTCCCTCCTCCTCCGCAAGTTTTTCCAGGAAGCCTGCTGAATTTTATGTATAGCAATGTTGTTAAAGTGTAATGGTATGGAATTAAACAAAAAAGTTATCTTTGGCAATATGGTCATTTTAACCAGACTGACTCTTCCTAAGATCATTAACGGAAGATGCGCCCAGCTCTTCATTAATTGAATGATCTCTTTAAAGACCCTCCTCAAATTAGTTTCCGCAATTTCATTAATATCCTGAACTATCCTTAGCCCAAGATATCGCATTTCCCTTTTAACCTGGGGGTTGGTGCTTACTTGATTCCATACCATGATTACTGTTTTAGGCTCATTGACTGAGTACCCAGACACTTCTCCAAAATCTTGCGCTATTCTTAGAATAGCGGGTAGGGCAGTGCTCAGATCTGATGAGTACACAATTAAATCATCGGCGTAAAGCGCAACCTTTCTAGCTCAATCTCCCTGATGGAATGGAGGGATATCAGATGCACTTCTCAGTCTGAATGCAAATGGTTCCATATATTAATTAAAAAGTAGCGGGGAGAGGGGGCAGCCTTGGCTTGTGCCCCTGAGTATCTTAAAAGGTGAGGATAGCTTCCCATTTACTAACACCCTTGCTAAAGGCTCCTGATATTAACTGTATAGCTCTACAGAATTTATTGCCAAGGTAATATCTTTTTAATACAGCTAATAGGTAAGACCATCTCACCTTGTCAAAAGCTTTTTTAAATTTGTTATTGTCAAAATTTTCTCTTTTTTTAACCGTTGATCTTATTGAAGTGGAAGGTTATGATTTAGTATCCTATGTTGGGAAAGGCAAAGGAACCTTAATTGATTTTATTGCTCTGTCTGACTAATTTAACACACAGTCTGTGACTTTTATCATAGATAAAATACGATTTAGTGATCATTATCCTTTAACTTTGGACTTTGAGAGTCACTCGGATAATTTAACCACCCCTGAAAAGTTTGCCTCCATTAATTCATGATAAAAACAAGGGGTTACTGCGGAAGTGGTGTACTTTAGATCCCAATTGGGTTCTAAATCAGATTATAAAAAACTATTTAAATCAAGTTTTTACTTGCCTGGAAGACAGTATAAATGCTCAAGCTATGATAACATCATTTGAGGCTGTAACAGAGACAATAAGGGTGGCATTGACTAAGAAACAAAGAGAAGGACCACGGGGAAATAAAACATGGTTTGAAAGTCACTGGAGACGCTCACAAAATAATTTAATTAAGACCTTAAAAGCCAGACCCCGAAATGCACTTGAGGTAAGAAAAAGTCATGACTCGAATACAAGCAGGCACTAGAAAAACAAAAGCGAGAAATTAGGCAAGATGCCTGAGAGCAACTCCACGTAGCATGCAGGAGTAAGGACTCTAAACTTTTCTGGCTAACTGTAAACCAGGACTATTTTAATGGCACTATCAATGGAAGTACTGATGCTACAATGATGCCTGACACCTGCGTAAAACATTTCTCTGGCCTTTATAAAATGGGTAGTGACCCATACGCTGGAATAGATCTTCAATATGGGGCATTAACCCTTGAACCACCGACAATAGACAAAGTAGATAGGGCCTTATCTCAGACTGTGAAGAACAAGGCCTTGGGCCCTGACGGTATCCCTGCGGACCTGTTCCTGGCCAATATTCCCCCTTGGCTCCCACTGTTAACAAACATTTTCAAATCCTATGTGACCCAGGGTACCCCTGAATAGTGGAGAATAGTGACTATATTACCCATCTTTAAAAAGGGAGACAGGTCGGACCCCAAATGATACTGGCCGATATCTCTGATCGACTGTACCTGCAAGATCAAGGGCCGCGTAATACTGGAGAGACTGGAGGATTGGGTGTCAGAAATTGAGAGCTTTTCTGACATCCAATATGGTTTCAGGGGTGGCCTGGGCACGGTTGAACTGTGCCTCAATCTGCACCTGGTCATAGGTAAATACACCTTTGCCAAGCTTGGATCTCTATATCTTGGATTCATGGACTTGATGGCTGCCTTTGACCAGGTGCAGAGAGGAAGGCTCTGGGAGAAAATGTTGACCATGGGCATTGATCCACCCATCGTGCATTTCCTGGCAGCTATGCATCAGGAAGTGAAGGGGAGAGTACGATATGGAGCAGGTGATGAACTTACTGATCCACTAAGGATGGATCGTGGGATACGTCAGGGCAGGGTCCTTGCTCCCTTTTTATTCTGCTTATATATAAATGATTTAGAAAGCCAAATCAAGAAAAGGACCGCGGACACGCCACTGGTAGGGCGCAGGTCACTAGCAGCACTACTATATGCGGACAATTGCGTATTGATGTCTAGAACTGGGGTGTGGCTGCAGAGGCTTCTAGATAGTTTTAATAGCTTTATGAACTATCTTGGCCTAAAAACAGATGTAGTAAAGCCACATATTATGGTGGTGGGTAAATCCCCTAAGGTTTTAAAGAAATGCTATATAATGAATGAAAAATTGTCCTATGTGTCGACCTTTTCCTATTTACGCATTTTGTTCGACCAAAAAAGTTCTTGGTGACAATTAGTTGAGGCCAGGAGAAGGGGCTTAAACAAAAATGTGGAGGCCATTTTTAGATTTACTAAAAAATTAGGCTCTAGCCCCATTAAAGCGATTACATATATCTATAAAGCCCGCACGTGTGCTGTTACTCTGTATGGCGCTGGAGTGTTGGGCTCCAGTAATATCAAGGGCCTACAGAGGGCAGAGAACACGTTTATGAAACAACTTTTGACAGTTCCCAAAAGTACCGCTGCCACCATTTGTCATAGTGAACTGGGTATGACCCCATTGTCAGTTCGCATACAATTAGCTCCTTTATTGTTATGGTATAACATCTGGGCAAAAGAAGAAGCAGTCTTGAATTGTGCTCTTGTTTTAGATTGTTTAAAATTGGATCATTTAAAAAAATCCCCGGGATTTCTTACATTAGTGATCAGTCTGAGAAATTGGGACTGGCAGACTGCCTCGAAAGTCCTGGTAATATAGGTAAAATATCGAGAGCCAGGCTAAAAAAAGAATTTCTAATCCACTTGTATTCGGTTAGAGATTACCTGGAGAGTGGTAAAAAAGAAAGGTCGCAGGCCATTCACTATTAATTTGCACACCAGGTATTGCGCCATACCTCTCCTTTTATTTTAGTGTGACTAAAATAAAAGGAGAGGTATGGCGCAATACCTGGTGGTTTATCTGATTTAGGATGGGTACTTCCTATTTACTGGTTTCATACCACGTGATGCACATTGTGATGCTAACTTGGAACTGTGCCCATGCGACTCAAAGTCAGTTTAGTGCACCTTGCATTTTATGTTTTTCGTAAACTTTATACAGAATCAAGACGTGCCTTTTTTGAAACCACTTTTACGATTTTTAAACATTCGAACGTGTCGGGCTGCATTACATTATCTCCAACAGCTAAACAATTAACTCATTTGTTTAATGGTGTATAACTATATTTCCACGGCTGTTCGGCAACAGAATATTTTTGGGAAATGATCATCTTGTATACTGATTATATCCTTTTTGTGAGGATATATAATATGATATTGTTTAATTTCAGAAAGTGCTGTTAATATTCATATGGAATTTGTATACTAATGACTTCTCTGTGTTTTGTATTAATCAGATTGAAATGCTGTTTTATCCAGGCATTACAACTCTCAGCAAACGGCTCCTTGTTAAAGATTTGCATTTTTATCACTAACTGTTTGCATTTTATTTTATTATGAATCGTCTGCATTTTATTTTATGAAATTTTTCTTAATTATGTTTTTTTTTGGACTAACTGATTGGCACAATAAATAAATAAATTAATTAATTAAACGGTCCTGATTTGCAAATGTGGGTCACTATTCTAGCTATGTGATTCGCTAATGGAGGCAACCTTTAATTTGTGTGTAACTGTTCACCAAAGTCATTCAGTCTTAACACAATCTAAGGGCAGAAATCTAAACATTATGTATTTTAATTCGAAAGCCACCATGCTACTTTCCTTGAAGTCGCCAAAGTTATTTCACTAAAGCATATAAACCTTCCTTCCAGGTGCTTTACACATCCGGGGCAACTCTCCCAAACAAAAGACGGCTTCGAAGATTCATCTAGCTACACAATCGTGTCCCATTTCAACAAAAAACACGTACCTTCTCACTTTGCAGAACACTGTGGGACACGTTTTCACTCCAAAACGTAAATCGTCTCCCAGTCTGCCTTCGTTCTACAGATTACCAACAAGTTGTGAAATTCAACAGCACATTGAAATAAAACCCGTATTTACATTTCTTCAAAACACAAACCAGCTGGAAGCTGCACAAGTAGTCGGGTAATATAATCAACAAAACTAGTAAGTGTTGAACCTCGACGCCACAGTTCTATAAAACAGCTTTAGGAAAAACACATCTTCTCTGAACATTATGCAAGATAAAGTTCACAAAGTCTTCCCTGGCCCAAGGACAGTGGCATAATATCATGGATTCTGAGGTTAAGTGCATATACTCATAATATCTGGCAGGGGGTACTTTAGTCCTTATAATACATGGTCACACCAGACCCTTCTCACAAACCACTCACTATCTTTCAAATGAAAGAGGTAGCATATCTTTGAAGAATAAAGCACAATCTAGAGTGTAAAATTAACCACACAGACAAAAGAAGTGAGAAATGTGTCGCGAAGATATTACAGTCAGTTTAATGTAAACCGGATTTTAAAAATGTGTAGCTCAGAATATGTAGAAACATAGAGAGAAATTCTAGCTTTCGTGCAATGATTGTAGTGCAATAAACATTTTGCCATAAATCACTCCTTTCTGCTGATCACTGTTCATTACAAAAAAGACTAGTGGAACTAAAAGTCAATTATTTTGTTCCTTGTGTAAATGCTTCAGAAAAGGGGGTGGTGATGAACAGAGTGTCTGAATTAAGCAGACCACTCTTACCCAGTCCAAAGATCAGGGCTTGATCCATCACCGTTTTTTAGCTCACTGCACCATCCCAGCTCAGAACCTGGCTACATGCAAATTAGTCTGTTCCTGTCCCAGTGCATGAAGGGAACAGGGCAAACCAAACTACCAAGCCAATTCTTATACTGGGAAGGAAACAAGCTACCGGGGACCGGTTTCTGGCATTTCAGCCTCGTCGGCCCGGCTTGCTTGAATCCTGATGGTGCAATGAGCAAGGGACTCACATCTGAGTATACCCTTCCACGCTTATGGTGGACAAAATGATTCAGAAAAGGGGGTGGTGATGAACAGAGTGTCTGAATTAAGCAGACCACTCTTACCCAGTCCAAAGATCAGGGCTTGATCCATCACCGTTTTTTAGCTCACTGCACCATCCCAGCTCAGAACCAAGCAAGCCGGGCCGACGAGGCTGAAATGCCAGAAACCGGTCCCCGGTAGCTTGTCTCCTTTCTGGTGAAGAATTGGCTTGGTAGTTTGGTCTGCCCTGTTCCCATGATGCACTGGGCCAGGGACAGACTAATTTGCATATAGCCAGGTTCTGAGCTGGGATGGGGCAGTGAGCTAAATAACGGTGATGGATCAAGCCCTGATCTTTGGACTGGGTAAGAGTGGTCTGCTTAATTCAGACACTCTGTTCATCACCACCCCCTTTTCTGAATCCCTTGTGTAAATGCAGCTGTGATTATGCTTTGAGACCTGCCTTTCACTTAGGTTACTCACTCTGACAGCAGGCATAATGACAACACAACTCAACTATAATTAGTAATTTCAGTTGAGCAGCTATGTCGATTTCGGAGATGAGAGAAGTCACAACTTGCCTGTAATAAGGAAATTATAACCAGGTGTTTATACAGAGATTTCAGGCTCCCCTTGTACTATAATGGGATAATCTAGTAACTCTCTTTAGGCATTTGACTCTCTTAGCATAATTAAGGCTGAGAGTCAAGGCTTATTCTTGGAGAAGGAAGAAGTTCGGAATTCAGATACACCACAATAGCGCAAAATAGCAAACAATCAACACAATATCTAGTCAGCCTTAGGATATTATGAATTATTAAAGGTAATTAATAACTTATGTTAAATTTGTTTTTAGAAGACAGTTGAGAAAACCTGAAGGTTTATACTCCTTTGGACCGACATGCAACCCAACATGCTTTATAGTACAGCTTCTCTTCTGCTTAGGTTAAAGCAGCAAGGTTCTCATATTACCAGTGTATGTCCAGATCTATGTTCACTCCCTGAAAGTCACACTGACCACTGGTAGTGGTACTAACGGTGTCCTGCTCAGGCATGTAGACACTCACTTGAGAAGCTTTGCAAATTCTGCAAACCATCTCTATATTGTGGTCCATCGCTGGTCAATTGGCCAAATGCTTTAAGGTCTTCTGTCCATGTGCCTTGCTAAAGGTACCTCATGGGATAGCATCAGTAGTGTTCGCCGGACTACCAGACTCACTATACAGCGGCACATCCTCCCAGAACACACTATTTCTACCAACTGATCTAGTGGTATCTTGCTCAAGGACCCCCTTGCATAGACCCAGGTGAATCGGACACCCTTCCTGTGCCTTGTAAAACCCCTCTAGAGTAGCTTCTCCAGCCTGCTCTTGCAACTGGCATGCAGCTTGTGCTTTGGTCGACGCAGGCAATGTTGTCTAGGCCATGCAGACCTCTGATACTGCTGCTACTTCAGGTGAATTCAGGTAATTGCCCAGCAGACACCCAGCACCCTGCTCCACTCCCACTCCTGTGTTGAGAATGACCACCTTGCCATTAACCTCTGCATGATCTCTAGCAAGTGGTTCCTCCATATCTTGACCACTGGATACTAGGCCATTACCAATGTTACTGGGGAGAATATCCTCAGGCTTGAGATATTCACTCTCAACCACAGACCAATAGGAACGAGTATTGCTCAAGGCAGAACCCTTCCTCCCATTGATATCACACTCAGTGACAAACAACAAGGTATCCAGGTGAATGTGCCTAAAAACATCTGGAACTCTTTCCCAGGTGTTCAAAGTGATTTGGCTGATTGTCACTGGGCCTTCAACGGTGCCCATCTCTACTGATAGCATCATGTTGCAGTTGCTGCAACGGGGTCCTTAATTGGACATTCATCCCTGTAATGCCCTTCCCTGTGGCACCTAAAACTAGGTTACCACATTGGGCGGAGGGGGGGGGTCTTAATCCGGGGGTGGAGGGAGGTCTCCTTTCCTCTATTCTCTTTATGACTAAAAAACAGACTGTCCCATTCAGGAGCCTTGGGAACTAATCTCGCACTTATCTTCCTGTCTGGAACCATATTCTGCATCCCTCATGGTGAGATCAGATAAGTACTGTTTGAGTGGTTTAGAGCACTTTTCTCTGAGTTGCCCTGCAATCATGAACCTCTTTAAGGTCTGGTAATCTCTTGTTTCCATCTCTCCTACACATTCATTTCTGTCACACATTATGTCTTGAACAATAGTACTACTGAATATTGTCATTAAGAATATCATTGTACAAAAATATCGAGGACAGAATATCGAGAGACAAAATATTGAAAAGTAAGTGAATATTGGGCGGTATAGATTTACTATTCCTAACTCCACTTATATGTCCCTTAAAGATATATGCACCACGTTGGTAAGATATATGTGGCATTAGGTACAGAAAAACTAGGCTTACTTACTTATGGATAATTGTTTTTGTAATTGTATTTATATACTGCTTACTACCCCTGACAAGACGTTGAAGTGGTTTTCGGAGAGCAGCATGCTACTCTGGAACCCAAAAACGATCAATGGTGGATTAGTATAGTGAAAATTAAGTTAATTTGAGTCTATTAGTTGTATTGAACATGATAATAGGGAGATAGAGGAGGGAAGAGCCTAGAAAGAAGTTATTGGGAGATCATAGCAGTAAGATGAGGTTTTGGATGAATATAAGGTGAGACGAAGGAGGGAAAAATATCTAGAAGTGGATTAGTGAGATCATAGTAGTAAAATGAGTTTTAGGAATACTCATAGAGGATAGGTGATGTAAGAATTTATAAGGGTGGTTTGGGAAATCATAGTATTAAAATGAGGTTTGAGACGATCCAAGGAAGGATAGAGGAGGCAAGCGTGTAGAACAGTTATTTTGGAGCTCATAGTAGGAGAATGAGGTTTGGGATGAGTCAGAGAGTGGAGGTAGAGGATATATTGAGAGAGGTATAGGGTGAAATATAGGGCAGTACATTGGAAAGAGTCAAAGTTTTTTTACAGTAGGAGTAAAGCAATAAATATATAGATACCTAAGCACATATTAATAAATATCTACAAAAAGAAATACACATAGCTAGATACAAAGATGAGATCAAATTAAATGTTTATATACATTAGGATATGCTGTACATTTGTGTTTGAGTATGGTGGTTCTGTAGGAATGAGCCAACTCTTGAGTAGTCTTCTGTTTAATGAATTCCATAGTCTGGCTGCTTGAACCGAGAAAGATGTGCCACCTATGTTTTTTTTCTTGTATGGTGGGATTTTCAGGCGAGGTTTCAATCTGGAGAGAAGTTTCCTTTGTTGAATGCATTTGGTGAATGTATTCTTGATGAAAAGCAGTCCTGTTCCATATATTGCTTTGTGGGTCATACAAAGCAGTTTGAATGTGGATCTTCTGTTAACCGATAACCAATGTAGGGCCCTCAAGGCAGGGAAAATATGGGCTTGTGAGTTTACATGTAGTAGTAGTCTAGCAGCAGAGTTCTGAATCCATTGTAGTGTTTTCATAGTTGATAAAGATGATCCGTGGTAGAGGCCATATGCGTAATCAAGTTTAGACAGTACAAGAGAGATAGTGGCTTGGACCTCATGTGGAAATCCCAGGTAAGGGAAGATGCGTCACAGAGTTTTCATAGAATTGAAGCTTAATCTTGCTAGTTTGTCCTCTTGGACATTCGTCCTTAAAGATATTTGTACCGTGTAAGTACTATATATGTGGACTTAGGTATAGAAAATCTAGGCTTACTTACCTGTTAATATTTTTTTTTAGATTTGCTCCTCGAAATTTACTAACCTCGATATTCTGACTTCAATATTCAGTATACACGCCGTCTTGGACCCAGTTTTCAAACAAAACTCAATCCGACTTCTTCTCATGAATGCAATGCAGAGATTTGTCTGGCTTTAACCCAAACTGCCGAATCAGAGCATCTTTCATACAATTATAAGCACTGCTCCCTCTAATTTTATTACCGCATAAGCATCAGGAGACTGTCTGTGTAGGCGGCCTCCTCAGCCATGTGCAAAGATGGGATGTATGACATTACAACGCATGCTTTTACATCGCATGCCTTTACAACGCTGTTTTTACAACGCATGCCTTTACAACGCATAGTGCTTTGGGGCGCTGGATAGTGAATAGTTTAATTTACTATTCCAACTCCATTCCCCGTAGATAGTAGGGAAGGTGTTGGATAGTAAATTAAACCTATTCCCTATCCTAGAGCGCCCCCCAGCGCAATGTGCTGTAATGGTTAGCGTTGTAAAAGTTGCGTCGTAAAGGCACTGCGTGCTAAAAGTTGCGTTGTAAAGGATGTTTCCCGCAAAGATGAGTATCAACTTAAGCCAGTGTATTTATTAGAAACCCATCCTATTCTGCCGAGGTGCGGTGCTCAGAACAAGATAGGAAAGGGGCACTCAGAGCTATTTTTCCTCTAATGGTTCTGTTTGAAAGTTTTTTTACTTTGTCAGAGCAGTTTATTTTGTAATTAAATAGCATATTGTAAAAAAGCACTCAATTCAAATTGGCATATTCTTTATATTTTAAACATTTTTTGAACTCCCACCTCAAAAATACAAATATCTTTTCTTCTTTAAATGACTTCATCTCTGTTAACTGCCAGTGCCCACTATGGCATGCAGCACATCAGCGAATCACAATAACTCCAGTGCTCTGATAATGCATCTCAGCCTTGGCCTGCCTTCAGACGGTAAACAATGTTTACCACGAATCTTTTAAAAAGCAGGGAATCACAACGTGGTTGTTACAATGACCGCATTGTGATTCCGCATACCAGTACTCTGCAAGTCGGAATAACGACTTGCGGAGGGGGGGGGGGGGATGTTGGATTTAAAATCTAACACCTTCCCTATTGACCGCACAGACTGGCGTTTAAATAGTAAATTATACTATTCCATCATCCAGCGCACCCCCCTCCGCAAGTCAATCAATCAATCAATGACACTTATAGAGCGCGCTACATACCCGTAGGGTCTCAAGGCGCTTAGGGGAGGGGGGGTGCCGCTACTGCTCGAACAGCCAGGTCTTCAGCTTCTTCCTGAAGGAGAGGTGGTCTTGGGTCAGGCGCAGGTCGGTCGGGAGGGAGTTCCAGGTCTTGGCGGCCAGGTAGGAGAAGGACCTTCCTCCTGTAGTTGCTCTTCGGATGCGGGGGACGGCGGCGAGGGCGTGGTTGGCTGAACGGAGGTGGCGTTTGGGAGCGTAGAAGTTGATCCGGCTGTTGAGGTAGCTCGGGCCTTGGTCGTGTAGGGCTTTGTGTGCCTGGGTGAGGAGGCGGAAGGTGATTCTTTTGTTGACGGGGAGCCAGTGAAGGTCTCTCAGATGTCCGGAGATGTGGCTGTGTCGTGGGATGTCGAGGATGAGTCTGGCTGAGGCGTTCTGGATCCGCTGGAGTCTCTTCTGGAGCTTGGCGGTGGTACCGGCATAGAGGGCGTTGCCGTAGTCCAGTCGGCTAGTGACGAGGGCCTGGGTGACGGTCTTCCTGGTCTCGGTGGGGATCCACCAGAAGATCTTCCGTAGCATGCGTAGGATGTTGAAGCACGCCGAGGAGACGTTGTTGACTTGCCTGGTCATGGAGAGGGAGGAGTCCAGGATGAAGCCCAGGTTGCGTGCATGGTCTGTCGGTTTGGGTGCGGTGCCCAGGGCGGGAGGCCACCAGGAGTCGTCCCAGGCGGAGGGTGAAGAGCCCAGGATGAGGACCTCCGTCTTGTCCGAGTTCAGTTTCAGGCGGCTGGTCGTCATCCACTCGGCTACCTCTCTCATCCCTTCGTGTAGGTTGGCTCTGGCGGTGGCGGGGTCGTTGGTCAGGGAGAGGATCAGCTGGGTGTCGTCGGCGTAGGAGATTATGCTGAGGTTGTGTTGGCGTGCGATGGCCGCGAGGGGGCTCATGTAGACGTTGAAGAGGGTCGGGCTCAGAGAGGATCCTTGAGGGACGCCGCAGATGACTTCGGAGGCCTCTGACTTGTACGGTGGTAGGCGGACTCTCTGTGTTCTTCCGTCGAGGAAGGAGATGATCCATTCCAGCGCTTTGTCCTGGATTCCGACGTTGCTGAGGCGCTGTACTAGGGTGCGGTGGCAGACAGTGTCGAATGCCGCGGAGAGGGATGTCATCGGTGGCGGCGATGAGGGCGGTCTCGGTGCTGTGATTGGCTCGGAAGCCGGACTGTGAGGGGTCGAGGAAGGCGGCCAGCTGCTTGTTGACGGTCTTCTCGATGACTTTGGCTGGAAACGGGAGGAGCGAGATGGGGCGGTAGTTCTTGAGTTCGGTGGGGTCCGCTGTTGGTTTCTTGAGTAGAGCGCTGAGTTCGGCGTGCTTCCAGCTCTCAGGGAAGGTGGCGGTGTCGAAGGATGTGTTGATGATGTCTCGCAGGTGGGGTGCGATGACAGCGTCGGCCTTGTTGAAGACGTGGTGAGGGCAGGGGTCGGTCGGTGATCCGGAGTGGATGGAGTTCATCGTGCGGATGGTGTCTTCGGTGCTGATCGGGGTCCAGGCGTGGAGGGTGGTGGTGGGGGGTGGTTGTTCGGTCATGGTGTGCGTTGGTTGTTTGTTGAAGCTGTTGTGTATGTCCGCGATCTTGTTGTGGAAGTAAGAAGCGAGGGAGTCGCAGAGGTCTTGCGATGGGGTGATGTCGTTGTTTCCTGCGCTGGGGTTGGATAGCTCTTTCACGATGTTGAAGAGTTCCTTGCTGTTGTGTGCGTTGTTGTCCAGCCGGTCCTTGAATGCAGTTTTCTTGGCGGCGCGGATCAGCTGGTGGTGCTTCCGAGTGGCCAGTTTGAGGGTGGTCCTGTTGTCCGGTGTAGGTTCCTTTCTCCAGATTTTCTCGAGGGCTCGGCAGTTCTTCTTGGAGCTCTTGAGTTCGTCGGAGAACCACGGGGCTTTCTTGCTGCCGGGTCTGCTGGGCGGGGTCCTCAGCGGGGCGAGCTCGTCCGCGCAGATGCTGATCCACTTCGTGAGGTTGTCGGCGGCCTGGCTGGGGTTCGCTGAGCTGGCAGGAGGGTGCTGGCTCAGGGAGGTGGCGAGCTGGTCTGCTGTGATCTTGTTCCAGCTTCTGCGGGCGGCCTGTTGCTGGTGGTGGTGGGTCGTCGTTCTCTTGAAGGTGAAGTGGACGCAGCTGTGGTCCGTCCAGTGGAGTTCTGTGGCGTGGCTGAAGGCGACGTCTTTGCTGGATGAGAAGACGGCGTCGAGTGTGTGTCCGGCGAGGTGGGTGGGGGTGGACACCAGCTGCTTGAGTCCAAGATTGGCGAGGTTGTCGAGCAGGGTGCTGGTGTTGCGGTCGTTGTTGTTCTCCAGATGGAAGTTGAGGTCCCCCAGGAGGATGTAGTCAGCGGAGGGGAGGGCATGCGGGCTGACGAAGTCGGCGATGTCCTCGCTGAATTGTGTGCGTGGTCCCGGAGGTCGGTAGATCAGGGTGCCTCTAAGGGTGGTGTTCGGGTTGGTGTGGATCTGGAAATGCAGGTGTTCGGCGCTGGTCAGGGTGTTGTCGGTGCTGGTCGTGAGACGGATGGTGTTCCTGTGGATGATGGCGATGCCTCCTCCCATCTGGTTGGCGTTGCGGTCCCTCCGGACTATCTTGTAGCCCTCTGGGATGGCGATGGCGATGTCGGGGGCTGAAGAGGCGTTCATCCAGGTCTCCGTGAGGAAGGCAACGTCAGGGGCTGTGGCGTCTAGGAGGTTCCAGAGTTCGATGGCGTGTCTGTGGACGGAGCGGGTGTTGAGCAGGATGCACTTGAGGTGGGTGCTGCTGGTGTTCGACTTGGCGGGTGCTGGTGCGAGGCAGGTCCGGATGCAGGTGAACTTGCAGGCGTGGCAGCTGAAAGGTCCGTGGGTGCGTCGTGGGGTGGCTTGGTGGCACTCTGGGAGTCGGTCGGTGTTGAGTGCGATGAGGGTGGCGGCGGAGTACGTCAGGCGGGTCGGTCGGGGTCTTCGTGGGCCAGGGGTCCTGGCGCTGGTCGCGATCCGGTCGCGGACGGGCGCAGACGGGCTTACCTTTGGCGCGCCTTCGGCGCACAATCGGCGCGCCCGCTGCGCGTTCGCACGGTCGCCATATAAGGCGAAGTGCGCGGGTGGGCGGGGCAGCTGGGAGGCGGGAGCGGGGAGGGATACAGAAGGCAAAAGGGGCGGGGCTTAGCGGCGGTGGCGGGAAGCGGGGAGGGAGAGCGGGGTCGGCGAGGTAGGCGGGCAGACAGGAAGGAGAGCGCAAAAACACGGGCACAATTACAAAGAGAGACAGGCAAAAAAGGAGAAAGCACAAAGTCAAGGGAAATAATTTAAACAAACACTAAGAGCAACCGGCAGGCAGGCACGGACCGCGCCTCTCGGAGGAGGGGGCGTGGTCAGCGGCAGTGCGACAGGCAGCGAGGCAGCTAGGCAGGGCAGAGGGGCACACGCAGCAGCTGGTGGCCGTGCGGCGCGGGGGTGTCCCACAAGTGGGTCACACTCACCTGCGTCGCACGGTCGCCATATAAGGCCAAGTGCGCGGGTGGGCGGGGCAGCTGGGAGGCGGGAGCGGGGAGGGATACAGAAGGCAAAAGGGGCGGGGCTTAGCGGCGGTGGCGGGAAGCGGGGAGGGAGAGCGGGGTCGGCGAGGTAGGCGGGCAGACAGGAAGGAGAGCGCAAAAACACGGGCACAATTACAAAGAGAGACAGGCAAAAAAGGAGAAAGCACAAAGTCAAGGGAAATAATTTAAACAAACACTAAGAGCAACCGGCAGGCAGGCACGGACCGCGCCTCTCGGAGGAGGGGGCGTGGTCAGCGGCAGTGCGACAGGCAGCGAGGCAGCTAGGCAGGGCAGAGGGGCACACGCAGCAGCTGGTGGCTGTGCGGCGCGGGGCGTTGTTCAGACTTGAGGAGTAATGGTACGCGGAATCACAACGCGGTCATTGTAACGACCGTGTTGCGATTCCCTGCGGGAGAAAGAATGCGAGAAAACAACGTATATTCCCTTCAGACCTCACCTATTCACTTCTGAGGATGCACCGCATTTACAGAGTGGCCCTCGGTTCCATAGCTCTGCAGACGGTCCTCACTCACAGTCTTGTCCAGAGTGGCTCTCTATCTGCATTCACACAATTTTAATGATGCACCTCATTATTACAGCTGCCCTTGGCCAACAATCACAAAGCTCTGACGATGCACCTCTCACAAAGGGCTGCTTTTAGATCATTTTCACTGGTCGCTTCCAGTGTCGCTTTGACACAGCAGGCTCTTCGAACTCAGCATCCATTTTACTTTTACTTATTCTATTTCGTGCGCTTTCTTTCGGTCAGAATCTGTGAAGTGTCTCGAGCTGTAAATTGTGAGAATTATGTAGGATCCACCCATATAAGACAAGTCACAGAACAGTCCCCGCTTCTAGAGGGCTGTCATTCACATTTATCACCTATCTCTAGTTCGAGTGACCAGACTAATAAAAGGGAGTTTGGGTGCACGTGCCCACATTCTTGTTCTGCATCTAATTAAGTATTCCTTTAAAGTAGGGAGGTTTGCGCCACGCCGGCTTGCGGGTAGAAAGAGTTTCATTTTGAACCACGGCGCAACAGGCGTATTTATCCTTTATTAAAATAGTTAATGATCTACTTGTGGAGGTATTCTATTTTCAATTAAGTGCTTTTCTGTGATTTGGTCAATTTGTTTTCACAATTTTCATCTCTTCAGTGAAACCATTAGACAGTCAAGTTGTATGGGCTTACTGCCATCTAGTGTATAAATGTGAAACTGCACATGCAAGAAATAATCCTTCAGTAACACTAGCAGAATCTATACCGAAGATGAACCAAATTTGTTAATCTGTATTTCTTCTGCAGTCACAGTGAATAAACTAGGGTTCATTATGATCATTCGGTGTAAGCGGCTACAAAATCTGGCCTTCTCTAGCGAATTTAACATGTTTATTCATATATGAAATGTGGATATAACGTGTTGATTCTGCGGCTTGTAAGCAAATTTGTCTAATATGCTGCAAAAAAGGTGTGAAAAAAATGTTCTTTCAAAACTAAGTGGACGGAATTCACAGTTTATATTAATACAAACACTGCGGGGCAGATCTACAAGAAAGTGCCGCAGCGTGGCACTGCAAACCCTTTGGCTGCGCCACGCTGCGGTACTGAAGAATGCAGCACACATTGAAAGAGGAAAAAACGCAGAGAAATGAAAACATTTCTCCTCGTTGCACCTCCCTAAGCCACCTCCAGGGTGGCGTAGCATTCAGATGCATCTCCAGATTTACGATTTCTCGTAAATCTGGAGATGTGCGGAGTTCCGCAGGGCTCCTCTCTGAGCCCCGCACTCTTCAACCTGTACATGAGGACACTGGCTGAGGTCGTCCGTCCATTCGGGGTTAAGATAATCTCTTATGCGGACGACACGCAGCTGGTGGTCTCACTGGCGCAGGAGGCCAACCGGCCTACGCCAGGTGGGCTTAGAGAATGCCTAGAGGAGGTGAAGACCTTGATGTCCTCATCATCCCTCAAGCTGAATGGGGACAAAACGGAGCTGATGCTCCTAGGCCCCCCAGATCTCTGCCTCCCCGCCTCTTTGTGGCCTCCGTGTCTGGGTCTTCCTCCATCTCCCAAAGACAATATCAAGAGCCTCGGAGTGTGGTTGGACAGATCCCTGTCTTTCAACGTTCAGGCCACAAAACTGTCAGCCACCTGTTTCGGCATCATGAGGATGTTAAATAAAATCTTTCCCCTCCTTCCCATGGAAGCCAAACAGGTGGCTATACAGGGTCTTATACAGTCACGCCTTGATTTTAACAATGTGCTCTATCTCGGCGCCCCAGAGTACACCCTGCGCAGGCTGCAGACAGTGCAGAACTGCGCAGCGTGCTTACTGCTTAAGATCCCTCGGAGACAATCAGTGAGGGCCGGACTGGTTAGCCTTCATTGGCTACCGGTTCGCCAGAGAGTTCTTTTTAAGGCAATGTGCATAGCCCATCAAGCTTTCTGGGACACTGGCCCGAGCATTACCCGCAATCTAGTCACCCACTACACTCCTAACAGAAGTCTTCGCTCCAGCCAGACCTTTCTATCAGTGGTTCAGAGAATAAAAAGATCCAGATCGGGCGGCAGGACGTTCGCCCACAATACGTCCAGAACCTGGAATACCCTGCCACTGCACCTCAGAGCCAATCCCAATCTCTCTGTGTTTCGTAAACAGTTAAAGACCTTCCTTTTTAACTTACCCCTTTAACTCAGCTATCCTCCTTCACAGCTCTCTGGCAGGTTCTGGTTATTTTTAGCACTTGGACGCCTCCGGGCAGCAATTCGCGCTCTACAAGTCCACATCTAATCTAATGTGTCTTGTTCCATGGAAGTTGCATGGGAACACCTACAGCAACACCCATAGAACGCCCCTTTCATGCAAAGTGCTGCGTGAGAAGGGGCTGTATTTACAAGGAAAGGAAAAGACACAGGGTGTCTTTTCCTGTCCTTGTAAATACAGAGAAGCCCCCTGCGCCACCAGTACGCAATGAAAAGTGACGTATTGGTGGCGCAGGGGACTTGTAAAATAGCCCCTGCATGATTTTAGCCTGGCATAAAGCTCCTTTCCTGTTATTATCAAACACTTACTTACTTTAAAAAAAATTATACTTTTCAGCAGCTTGGCTTTTAACCCCTTGTGTGCTGCCGTCGGCCGTTGGCCGACGGCAGCACTACCTCGCTAGTGCTGCTGTCAGCCAACGGCTGACGCAGCCCCGCCCATTTTGCGGATGTGCCGCACTGCCGCAAAATCGCGGCCGCGGCAAAGGGGTTAAAGCAAATATGAGTGCAAGTCGCAGGTATTGGCCGATTTATCCATAAAACTGGTCCGAGATTGTTGCATCAGACCTGAACTTTCAAAATCAATAATACCTTTTTTGTGCTGATCACCCCCTGTGGGATAAATCGATGACCCCAAAATAGCAGTCAAGAATAAAAGCTTCAAGACTCAAAAGCTGCAGGGCCGTAAACTGTGCACTGGACAAACTAAAGTTCAACTTATCCGGTTCTTTTATGTTATAGTATGCATTATGGGAAAAATGTATCAAAGAGTTGTGTCGCCCTTGCGCCACGCAATGGTGTGCAAGAGCCACACAGCTCTTAAGTTAGATTTATCAAGCCACACAAGGCCACCTTGCATGGCCCTGAGTGGCTTGATAAATCTGGAGTAACGCAAGGCAGCGCAAATTGGATGGAACATGGGTGTTCCCATGCATCAACACATGGATTTTGGCGCATTCCAAGATTTACCATTACTGGTAGACCTGGGAATGTGTGAACATGCTAGCACTGCCGAGGGAAGGTGTAACAAGAAGAAATATTTGTATTTATCCTCGCACACATCAAGAGAGGAAAATGCCAGAGGACTGTTTTTGTGGAGGATTGTTTTTGTGCACAAAAAGTTCAAGTTTAAAATTTGTATAGCGCACTATTCACCCAGAGGGTCTCAAGGCGCTTGAGGGAGGGTGGGGGTACTTTACTTATCGAATATCCAAGTTTTTAGTTGTTTTCTGAAGGAGAGGTGGTTCTGTGTAAAGCGGAGGTGGGTGGGGAGAGAATTCCAGGTCTTGGCCGCTAAGTAGGAGAAGGATCTTCCCCCCATGGTGGATCTTTGGATGCGTGGAATTGCGGCGAGGGCTTGATTGGACGATCGAAGTTGGTGGGTGGGGGTGTAAAAGGACAGGCGCGTGTTGAGGTATTCGGGTCCTAGGTCGTAGAGGGCTTTGTGTACGTGGGTGAGGAGACGGAACGTTATTCTCTTATTGATGGGGAGCCAGTGGAGGTCTTTCAGGTGAACGGAAATGTGAGCTTGGCGGGGGACGTCTAGGATGAGTCTGGCTGAGGCGTTTTGGATGCGTTGGAGTTTTTTCTGTAGTTTGGCTGTGGTTCCGGCGTAAAGGGTGTTTCCGTAGTCCAGTCGGCTTGTGACCAGTGCATGGGTGACCGTCTTTCTTGTTTCGGTGGGGATCCAGCGGAAGATTTTTTTGAGCATACGTAGGATGTTGAAGCATGCTGATGATACGGCGTTGACTTGTCTGGTCATCGAGAGGGAGGAGTCCAGGATGAAGCCCAGGTTACGTGCGTGATCCGTTGGTATGGGTGCGGTTCCCAGGGCCGATGGCCACCATGAGTCGTCCCAGGCGGAGGGGGATGATCCTAAGATGAGGACTTCCGTTTTGTCCGAGTTCAGTTTTAAACGGCTGTTCTTCATCCACTCGGCTACTTCTTTCATCCCTTCGTGCAGGTTGGTTTTGGCGGTGTTTTGGCAGCGCACCCAAACCAACAGACCACGCACGCAACCTGGGCTTCATCCTGGACTCCTCCCTCTCCATGACCAGACAAGTCAACGCCGTCTCCTCGTCGTGCTTCAACATCCTGCACATGCTACGTAAGATCTTTCGGTGGATCCCCACCGAGACCAGGAAGACGGTTACCCAGGCCCTCGTCACCAGTCGACTGGACTACGGCAACTCCCTCTACGCCGCAACCACTGCCAAACTCCAGAAGAGACTCCAGCGGATCCAGAACGCCTCAGCAAGACTCATCCTCGACATCCCCCGACACAGCCACACCTCCGGACACCTGAGAGACCTGCACTGGCTCCCGGTCAAAAAGAGAATCACCTTCCGTCTCCTCACCCACGCACACAAAGCCCTGCACAACCAAGGCCCAGGATACCTCAACAGCTGCCTCAACTTCTACACGCCCACACGCCAGCTTCGATCGACCAGCCACGCCCTCGCCGCCGTCCCCCGCACCTGAAGAGCCACCACAGGAGGAAGGTCCTTCTCCTACCTGGCCAGCAAGACTTGGAACTCCCTCCCGACCCACCTCCGCCTGACCCAAGACCACCTCGCCTTCAGGAAGCAGCTCAAGACCTGGCTGTTCGAGCAGTAGCGGACCCCCCCGCCCCCAAGCGCCTTGAGACCCTCCGGGTGAGTAGTGCGCTATATAAATGCTTTGATTGATTGATTGATTGTTTGGGTCTTTGGTGAGGGAGAGGATCAGCTGGGTGTCGTCTGCGTAGGAGATGATGTTGAGGTTGTGTTGGCGCGCGATGGATGCGAGGGGACTCATGTATACGTTGAAGAGGGTGGGGCTGAGTGATGATCCTTGTGGTACGCCGCAGATGACTTCGGTGGCCTCTGATCTAAAAGGGGGGAGGTGGACTCTCTGGGTTCTTCCGGCGAGGAAAGAGATGATCCAGTCCAGTGCTTTTCCTTGTATTCCGATGTTGCTGAGGCGTTGTATAAGGGTGCTGTGACAGACTGTGTCCAAGGCTGCGGAGAGGTCAAGTAGGATGAGGGCAGCTGTTTCTCCGTTGTCCAGTAGAGTTCGAATGCCGTCTGTTGCTGCGATGAGGGCGGTCTCGGTGCTGTGTTTGGCTCGGAAGCCAGACTGTGAAGGGTCGAGGGATTTGTTGGATTCAAGGAAGGCGGCGAGTTGACTGTTGACGGCTTTCTCAATGACTTTGGCAGGGAATGGGAGGAGCGAAATGGGGCGGTAGTTCTTAAGTTCAGTGGGGTCTGCTGTGGGTTTCTTCAGGAGGGCGCTGAGTTCGGCATGTTTCCAGCTTTCGGGGAAGGTAGCGGAGTTGAGGGAGCAGTTGATGACTTCTCGGAGATGGGGTGCGATAATGGAGTCTGCTTTGTTGAAAATGTGGTGGGGACATGGGTCGGTTGGCGATCCTGAGTAGATGGTGTTCACCAGGCGATGGTGTCTTCAGTGGTGATTGGGTTCCAGGCGTAAAGGTTGTTGGAGGGGTTTTTAGTTCGGAGGTGGGTGGGGTGGATTGGTCTCCAAAGCTGTTATGTATGTCAGCAATTTTGTTGTGGAAGAACAAGGCTAGAGAGTCGCAGAGGTCTTGGGAGGGAGTGATGTCGTTGGTGCCGGCGGTGGGGTTGGTAAACTCTTTGACGATGTTGAATAGTTCCTTGCTGTTGTGGGCGTTGTTGTCGAGTCGATCCTTGAATGCTGATTTCTTGGTGGATCGGATCAGTTGGTGGTGTTTGCGGATGGCGTTCTTGAAGGTGGCTAGGTTGTCAGTGGTTGAGTTTTTTCGCCAGGCTTTTTCGAGGGTGCGACAGATCTTCTTGGTTTTCTTAAGGTCATCATTGAACCAGGGGACTTTTTTGCTGCCTTGCCTGATTTGATGGTTTTTCAAGGGTGCTAATTCATCCGCGCTGTGGGTGATCCATTGTGTGAGGTTGGTGGCTGCTTGGTTTGGGTCCGAAGATTTGGCAGGAGGGTTTTGGTGGAGCGATGTGAAGAGCTGGTCGGTGGTAATTTTGTTCCAGTTTCTGCGGGGAATTGGTTGTGGGTGGTTGTGGGTCGTAGTCTTTTTGTAGTTGAAGTGAACGCAGCTGTGGTCCGTCCAATGGAGAGCTGTGGTGTGATTGAAGGAGATGTGCTTGCTGGAGGTGAAGATAGGGTCGAGTGTGTGCCCGGCATAGTGGGTGGGGCTGTCAACAAGTTGTTTGAGTCCGAGATTGGCGAGGTTGTCCAGAAGGGTGGTGGTGTTGCTGTTGTTGTTCTTTTCCAGGTGGAAGTTGAGGTCTCCTAGTAGAATGTAGTCCTCGGAGGGGAGGGCGTGTGGGCTGATGAAGTCAGTGATGTCTTCGCTGAATTGTGTGCAGGGTCCTGGTGGCCTGTAGATGAGGGTGCCTCTGAGTGTGGTCTTGGGGTCGGTGTGGATCTGGAAGTGAAGGTGTTAGGCGGCTGCGAGGTTATCGTCGGAACTGGTCGTGATGTGGATGGTGTTCTTATGGACGATGGTGATGCCTTCTCCTGTTTGGTTGATGCGGTCCTTTCGGATGATCTTGTAGCCGTCCGGGATGGCTATGGCGATGTCGGGTGCTGATGAGGCGTTCATCCAGGTTTCTGTAAGAAAGGCGACGTCCGGCGAAGTGGTGTCGAGTAGGTTCCATATTCAATGGCGTGTCTGTGGACCGAACGGGTGTTGAGCAGGATGCACTTCAGGTGGTTAGTGTTGGAGTTCTGTTTGGAGTTTGTGGATTTGGTGTGGGTCCTGATGCAGTCGAACTTGCAGGAGTGGCAGGTGAAGGGTCCTTGGGTGTGTCCTGGGGCGGCTTGGTAGCAGTCTGGGAGGCGGCCGGGGTTAAGTGCTGAGAGGGTGGCGGCGTCGTACGTTATGCGGGTGGAGTGGGTTTAACGGGGGGCAAGGGGTCTGGCGCTGGGTGCGGTCCAGGCGCGGACGTGCGTAGACGGGCTTACCTTTGGGGCACCTTCGGCGCGCATAGGGCGCGTCCGCTGCGCGTAAGTGCATCTGTTATTGGTAGAAAGTGGAGGGGGGCGAAGCGAGGGAGGAGCAGCTGGGAGGCGGGAGCGGGGTGGAGGGCCGGGCTGGGAGGCACAACAACAAACAACAAAACGGAAGCAAGCCAAAAGCCAAACAGGACGAGATTGGGACCCCAACAATCGCTATGAAAAAGGAAGCGTCACCGGCACAATCAGGCACAAATAAATCAAGCAGGTAAAGGCAGCTATGCACACTCGAATAGCAATTAATGCGAAGCTCAGCAGTATAGCGCTACGATACAATTACAATCAGGCACAAATAATTGCAGGAGCAATGCGAGCAAAGCGCAACTGATTTCAGAGGCAAAGAGCAGTCTGGCAGTATAGCGCTACGATACCAGATTCAGAGCAGGGAGCAGCGTGAGGAGCGACCGCTTCTGATGAGCTCAGAACGGTCACAGCGCTTGCTCTGGAGGGTAGAGCCTAACCTTTCTGTGGGAGGGAGGAGCAGCTGGGAGGCGGGAGCGGGGTGGAGGGCCGGACTGGGAGGCACAACAAGAAACAACAAAATGGCAGCAAGCCAAAATCCAAACAGGACGGGACTGGGACCCCAACAATCGCTATGAAAAAGGAAGCGTCACCGGTACAATCAGGCACAAATAAATCAAGCAGGTAAAGGCAGCTATGCACACTCGAATAGCAATTAATGCGTAGCTCAGCAGTATAGCGCTATGATACAATTACAATCAGGCACAATTAATTGCAGGAGCAATGCGAGCAAAGCGCAACTGATTTCAGAGGCAAAGAGCAGTCTGGCAGTATAGCGCTACGATACCAGATTCAGAGCAAGGAGCAGCGTGAGGAGCGACCGCTTCTGATGAGCTCAGGACGGTCACAGCGCTTGCTCTGGAGGGTAGAGCTTAACCTTTCTGTGGGAGGGAGGAGCAGCTGGGAGGCGGGAGCGGGGTGGAGGGCCGGGCTGGGAGGCACAACAACAAACATCAAAATGGCAGCAAGCCAAAAGCCAAACAGGACGAGACTGGGACCCCAACAATCGCTATGAAAAGGGAAGCGTCACCGGCACAATCAGGCACAAATAAATCAAGCAGGTAAAGGCAGCTATGCACACTCGAATAGCAATTAATGCGTAGCTCAGCAGTATAGCGCTACGATACAATTACAATCAGGCACAAATAATTGCAGGAGCAATGCGAGCAAAGCGCAACTGATTTCAGAGGCAAAGAGCAGTCTGGCAGTATAGCGCTACGATACCAGATTCAGAGCAGGGAGCAGCGTGAGAAGCGACCGCTTCTGATGAGCTCAAAGCAATCCTGCTTACAAAGCAGGCCCCCTTGTACCATGGTGCAAGGGGCCTGCATTGGTGCTAGGCAGCACATTGTGCGCCAGAGCAGAGAAAGTACAGGAATGCTCCGTATGATGTTAAACACTGCACATTCCTGCCCTTTACCTGTCATACAGTGCAGCACAGCGAGGTAGCATGCTACACTGCACTGTGCGACCTTTTAATAAGTATGTCCTTATGTATTTCATATTGGGTATTTAACAGAGCACAGACATGGCACTAAGGTACAGCAGAAAGCTCAATGGAGAACATTGTAAGGCAAGATGAACATCCCATAAAAGGAGGCACTCAGCACAGCTCATCCTTGTATTATTCGGGGTCTAGATGAGAGAGACTTATGACCATATTCTTCTCGAATATAACTTTTTATAAAAGCCAAAATTATCTGCTGCCAGTTTTATAAATATAATTTAAGCTACATATTTATATAATCGTGTACTGCTTAAAACACAGACATATCACATTGTTCATCTAACTTTTCATCCACATCAATCACATGCTCTTTTCCTCACACACTTTGAAATTAATCACTCATTTGTTTTGACTGCTTTCAACACTGTGCTGTGGTAAATAAATAATTAATTACCGGTACTATTTTTCTATGCATAAAATAAAACAGATAGCTCAATAAATAAGAGGCAGGATCCGGGGTATCTGAGTCGAACAGGCTTTAATCAGGCATAAGGGAAGGGACAGGATCGGAACAGCCTGTAATAGAATGGCATGGAATGGCAGCTGCAACGTTTCATTAACAGCACATGATATATATAGTAAAACAGTACAATTACATTGAGTACAGTAGGCGTAACAAGTGACAAACGTAAGATAAGAACAAATGGGCGTACAAAGAAGGCGTGTACGTAGACATGTGATGAGAACGTCACAGAAGTGTCATAAATGGGTGGATACATGGAGGGGGCTACCTGGGCAGCTGGAACCTTTAACCTACTGGTGCGCGCAAACGGGCCATGACGTGTAACTAGGGAGAGCTGGGGGCTCTGACTTCTGCACTAGAAGAGGAGACTAAAGTCTGAGATGTCAGGACGACATGTACCTATAGCATATCTGGTATCTTGTGTTTGGAGTACATGTTGATAGAATCTAAAAGTCATCAGAGCAAAGGCTACTTGACACTAAGGCTGGTACATGCATATATTCTTCATGTATTGCGTGTGCTATGAATCTTCTATGGATACTAATACAGTAATTCACTTGCATGGAGACAGGAAGACTAGACTATAGCTGAAGATGTTTATGCGGTTCGTTAGCTTAGGAATGTGAAGACGGGGAGCTGAACTGATAACTGTAGGCATAACATATTCTTGGCAGACAGGCAGGCAGAGCCAGGCCGGGCACCGCGCTGCGCGGTAGGAAGTAAGCGAAGGGTCAGGGATGCGGGAGGGGCTGCATCGCTCCTCGGAGTGGTTTCAGGAGACTGGAGCTTGAATCTGGTGTTCAGGCCCTTTGAGGCCTAGTAACGGGGACAATTCGATGAATTAACGTGCATAATGTAAAACGTGGGCAACATAGGCATAATACTCGTTGCTTTCACGAGAACTGGAAACTGGCATACTAAAGTTGGACACAACTATAATTGCGTCTTTAATCGATCATAAGGGGATATATGCATATCGATCATGCACATATAACATAGGATGGGGAACACGTAGGCACACATGACAAGGCAAAATTCAATTTTCCTCATTCCCTCCTTGTGCCTTACGTTTCCATCAGGAAACATCAATATTCATGATACCATCTATCTGTTCATAGAGCATCATTTGCTCGTCTCGAATCTTCTTGGAACGGGACTTTGGACTTGGAATACAAGATGTAGCGCACAAGCCACAAATCGCAGGGCCACATTGTAAACATAGGCAACAACTGAATATGATCATTACTACTATACCCAGGAATGACAATACTTTCCATCCCCAGGCAGATATTATACTCCAGAGCCAACCGGACCATGTCCAGGTGCCTGGATTCTGGTGTAACTGATGGGCTATTTTATGAAGTCTGGTTATAGCTGAATATACAGACGGTGCGTTATTAGGAATGAAAATGCAGCAACTAGATCCGATGACTCTACAGGCTCCGCCCCTATCGGCCAGTATGACGTCAAGAACGAGACGATTTTGGAGCACGACAAATCTCATAGCAGATTGTTCTTCGGTTAAGTTACCTAGAGCGGAAGTAGTCTCATTCACTACTGCTTCAAGTATTCTGGTTAGCCTACGTATTAGCTTACTATTCTGGACTGGACCTATGAAGAAAAAGAAACCTTTATTGAAGTCTTGATACTGTTCTAAGGCAGTTTCAGTTTGGTCGACAATTGGGGACTCGACCTCCCTTCTATGTCTAACGTGTACTAGATGTGTGTTTCTGTGATAATCGGATGGGGCTAGAAAAACTGGTGGCAGTAGGAAGGCAATGTAACATGTTCCATCCCAATCGAGGGGCAGACGTACATATGCGGTCTGACCACATACAAAATACGAATGACGTGAGGCTTTGAAAGTAGATTTCCCACTGTCACTATACTCGACCACAGTAGTACAATCACTGTGTCCTAGATGTACTGAACCATTCTTTCGGACACATAATTCGCCTTTCACTGGTAGGACTGTAATAGCAGGCAAATCTGGAGTAGTCTCGGACTGAACATTCAAAACCATGAAATTTGAGGAACAATTACCTAGATCATATACTTCATTTTCTAGATCTAACCCTGTTCTATGGGAAAGACCTTCCTTGTCTGGGAAACATGTTCTATTCAGAAGGGACATATCGTTTGAGGATGACGTTAACGTGGACCATGCTCCACATGAACCATTGTGTGAAAACGGATAGGGAAAGAGTGGCAGAACTCCCTTCGGTGTCTGGAAAGGGGGGAGTCGACCACACACCCAACAATTAGTGGCATTGCTAGTCTGGTGTGAATAGTGTAACATACGGATAAAAGTATTGTTGCGCATGGCAAGACGATAGGATAACTCGTGAGGAGGCAGTTCACTAAATGTGTGCTCTACTGTAACATTAGAGGAAAAATGTACATGTGAAACGATAGGAGGAAAACATATATGTAAAACATAACTTATGCCTGTAATCGTAAAACTCAGAAATAACATAATTAATAGAGTAACAATGCATCGACTTCGAAGATTCTTTCGATAACGTGTTCTCTTAGAGTTTCGACTAACTCTCTCACTATGTGGGTCTATCTCATACATGTCAGGAACCTGTCTAACCGTTTCACCCGAGAGGGACTTAGACAATTAAACTGGCTGACTTACTAGACCTTAATTTTTCTTTATACTCCTGCTGCGGAGTTTTCTCTAACAGGGGAAGTTTAGAGTCAGTATCTGGGCAGTCCTTGAGAACGGGGCAGTCCTTGGAAAAAGTCTTTGGACGGAGTCCATGAAATCGCTTCACGTGGCTGGAATGCAACCAGCCTTTGCGGCCCTCCACCTTGATCGCAGTCCTTGTTGTCATCAGAACGAGCTTTGGTTCTTTCCAACGGGGCTCCAGCGGACTTGAACGATCAAAATTTCTAATCAGAACGAGGTCGCCTGGTATGACCTCGTGCGGTTTCACTTGAGTGTTGTCTGGAAAAGCAGCGGCAACCTGTGAACGACAAGAGAGTAGTGCAGACATCAAGGAAGCCAGGTAATCTGTCAGCATATTACTGTCAACATCAGTAATTGTACGTGGTCTAGGTGTACCCCACATGTTTGGGGGACGACCGAAAACTACCTCGAAAGGTGAGAGACCTGAACGGGAGTGAGCGACCATTCTCATGTAAAAAAGGGCGACTGGCAGTGCTACCATCCAATCTACGCCTTTCTCTGCGCATACCTTGGCAATGCGGATTTTCAGGGTCTGATTATGTCTCTCTACGAGACCAGCTGCTTCCGGATGTCGTACACAGTGGAACTTCCACTGGTACCCTAACAGAAGGGATACTTGTTTCATGAGTTCGGATGAGAATGGCTGGCCGTTATCTGAATACACGACCCTCGGTAATCCATAGCGAGGGAAAAATTCACGAACCAACTGCCTGGCAGTGGTCGCGGCAGTGTAATCTGGGACTGGATATGCTTCTGTCCATCTGGACAAAGCGCATACAATTACGAGGACATACTTGAAACCTCGACATCGATCCATCTGAATATAATCCATCTGGAGGACTTCAAAAGGGTGGTCAGGAGGATGGAATCCACCTTGTTCCACCGGAACACCTTTACCTGGATTGAACTGACAACAGATCATGCAGGTACGCACTTTCTGCTTGGCTGCTGCTCGTAAATGCTTGTTAAACCAGATGTTCTGAATACTGTCTAACATGGCTTTTTCTCCTAAATGTGCTGGACTATGTGCGGTGTTAATAATGACTTGAACCATAGAGTCGGGGAGAAACCATGTGGCTTTTCCCTTCGTCAGCCATCCTTGATCTGTCTGGACCCCTCCTTGTTCAGACCATTTCTTGATTTCGTCTGGGGTAGCATGTGACTGTATATCTAGTACGTCTTGTGTGGGGTCCTTAACTGTCATACAAGTCGTCTGAACTGGAACGTCTGTCTGCGTCGTGTTAACTGGAATGTCTGGAGTCTGAGCTGTAAGCTTGGCTGTTCGATCTGCCAGGTCGTTACCCTGGGAAATTATGTCAGTGACTTTCGTATGTGCTTTGCACTTCATGATAGCGATAGCTGTCGGTAAATGTATTGCATCTAACAGAGCTTGAATGAGGGGGCCATGCTGAATCTTGGCTCCATGAGAGGTCATGAAACCTCTTTCTTGCCAGAGTACTCCAAAGTCGTGAACGACTCCGAACGCATAACGTGAATCTGTGTATATGTTTACTTTCAGGTTCTTGGCTTGTATGCAGGCTTGGGTCAGAGCGATGAGCTCTGCTGCTTGAGCAGACAGGGTTTCAATACGATGTGTTTCTATAACTTCAGTTTCAGTAGTCACTGCATACGCGGCTACTAACTCTCCTGTACTTGTCCTCATACATGAACCATCCACATAAAGTGTCAGGTCGGGATCAGGTAATGCAATGTCTGTCAAGTCTTGTCTTGGCTTTGTCATGGTGTTAACAACTTCCACACAGTCATGTGTGGCAGGATTTGAAGTAACTGAGGGTAACAGTGTAGCGGGATTTAAAATGTTGCAGCGTCTGATTTCTATGTGTGGCTGAAACAGTGTCAGTTCATAACCTGTTAAACGTGCAATTGTCAAGTGCTGAGTCTGTGTTCGGTTCAAAAGAACTTCCACGGAGTGTGGAACTTGTACTGTCAGGGAGTGTCCTAACACTATGGAATCACTTTGTCTGATAGCTAGGGCTGTGGCTGCAACTGACTTGAGGCACGCAGGCAGAAGCCTGGGCCACCGGATCTAATGTGCTAGAGAAATAAGCACAAGGCTTGTGTTGTCCTGCTTGATCTTGTGTGAGAACAGACAATGCTGTACCATCACGTTCAGTGACAAAAAGTGTAAAAGACTTACTGTAGTTTGGTGTCGCTAGAACAGGTGCTTGGCATAAAGCTTTCTTTAACTCATTGAAAACAAGTGTATGTTCTTGGGACCAAGGGAGGACAGTCGATGTGGCTGCCTCCTGTGTCGTTAACTGTATCAGTGGCTTGGCTAGAAATGCGTACTGAGGAATCCATTGTCTGCAGTAAGAAGTGAGGCCGATAAAAGCTCGCACCTCCTTCTGAGTCTTGGGCTGTGGAAGATGTGCTATTAACTGGATACGGTCTGGTGTCAACTGCCTACCCCTCTTGGACAGTAAGTGTCCAAGGTACACCACTTGCTGGACACAAAATTGCAGTTTCGAAGGGGACACCTTGTGCCCCATCTCGGCCAGGAAATACAAGACTGTAAGTGACGCACGTTCGCAGTCACGTTCAGAACGGGCTGTGATCAATAGATCATCGACATACTGGAGCAGGGCAGTGTCAGTTGGCATGTGAATACTGTCTAGTTGTCTTTTAAGTGCTTGACTGTAAATGCTAGGACTTTCTGTGAAACCTTGAGGAGCTCGTGTGAATTTATAGCTTCTTCCATTTAAACAGAAACCGAAAAGGAATTGGCTGTCTGGATGAATGGGGACACTAAAGAATGCGTTCTTGAGATCAATAACAGTAAAGAACGTAGCTTCGGAATCAATAGCAGTCAATAGGGAAGAAATATCTGGAACCACTGGGTACTGGGGTATGATACATTTATTAAGTTCTCGAAGGTCGATCACTAATCGATAAACTGGAGGTGTATTGGGATCAGTACGTTTAAGAATCGGAATGATAGGAGAATTACATACATTGGAGTCAGTTTCTACAATTACTCCTTGAGCAATGAGCTCGTCAATAATTTTGGATAAGGCTGCTACAGCCTCAGGTGGCAATTTGTACTGTCGGATTCGTGGTAATACAACACCTTGTTTCAGAGTGACACGATATGGTGTAATGTGCATACAACCTACATCAGTTGGACCTTGCGCCCATAAATGCTGTGGTACATTCAGTAGTCTTGGATCAAAATCACGCAATACATAATGACCTTTAAAATCACGTAAAAACAATCTCACACCTTCTGGGGAACAGCATATAACTGCTCCTAATTCTTTCAGGGTCTTAATACCTAGTACATTTTCTGGACATGATTTCGTAAGTAACAAGTCTGTAGTTCGGGACAATGGACCAACTTCTAGGGAAACTGGTTTCGATATTTCATTAACAATAGGCTTTCCTGAAAATCCAAGGGAAACATTTCTAGAGCCTGAGAGTGGAGCCCCTGGAACCTCGTCATGACTGATGGTAGTCCTACTTGCCCCTGTATCAATCAGAAACTTTCTGTCTTTCCCTAATACTTGACTGTGTACATAGGGACCCTCTTGATCTACAGGAATCTCGATGAGAGGCAAGCCAACCTCCCTCTCTAGGCTGTTTCATGAATACTGCTGATATTCTGGATATTCTGACTGTGCGTACTGGTACATCTGTTGTGTAACGTGTTGTGTGGCAGCTATAGGCTGCGGTACTGTAACTGTCTGTTGTGCGTTCTGCGGTAGCTGGGCATTCTGCGAAACTTGTTCTTGTCTAGGAGGACGTGGTCTCTCTTTCGTCTTACCTGTAGCTATGTTGTGTTTCAGAACTGCACATTCGTTTATATAATGACCTGGCTGTTTACAGTAATTGCATGTCCCCTTAACGGGAGCTGTAGAATGACTAGTTTGATTCGGACCCCTCTTCTGACTGTCTGGTGGAACAGACTGTGCAACCAGTACTTTCATTTTCGTGTCTTTCATACGTCTCCTTTCATGTTCCTGCTCTTCCCTGATTCTGTTCTGGTGATACTGTAGCATCTGGAGCATTTGTGATGGAGTATTAGCTTGCCAGGTACTTTCGACTTTCAGTACTCGATTTTTAACTTGTGGTAAAGAATTCTCAACTAGTTTGGTAACAAAAAGATGTGGATACGATTCACTACTTGTTTTCAGGCCGCTATTAATAATGAAACATTTCTCAAATCTAGAATAAAAATCACTAGTGTCTTCGTCTTGTTTCTGTTTACAGGCTGAGATGGCATCCCAGTCTTCCTTTTTCGTGGCTAGTAATCTTGGCAAGACTTGTATTAACAGTTCGGGTAATTCTTTGGCTTTATCCCCAAGACCAGTTCCTGGGACTCGTGTATTATCTTCGGTCTCTAACGCGGTCCAATCTATCTTTTTCTCTCCCACCTCCCATTCTTTTTCTTTGAGTTTTTCATATATGCCCGCAGGCAACAGGACCTTTAACATTTTAATGATATCAGGATACGTGTATTCTCCCATACGGAGCATGTCCTTTAATTCACGATGGAACCCTGCTGGATCTTTATCGTGACAGGGTATTAACTTTTTCATTTCTAGTAGTTCTATTTTCGTGATAGGGGTGTAAACAAATACTTGTTCGAGATTTCCTCCCTCTCCCTTAACTGGATGTACTTCTCGTAACGGATTCTGTCTGTCTATGTAGAATGATTTTCTTACTGGGGGTGGAACAGGAACAAAATGTGGATTCAGGAACGTTCTGTATTTGTGGCGCTGTTCTAAAATGACGTTAATTAAATCGGTACCTAGACCTTTCCATCGGTTTAGGAGTAACTCGTTCAGTACATCATGTAAAGGACCTGGATCAGAATGCTGATCCTCATACAGTGTGATGAGGTGCTGGATCATATACATACCCACCAGACGCTGCTCGGCTGGGGGCAGTTTCAGAAACATTTGAGCCACTACTTCGTCTGGAAACGTGGTAGAATCACTAGTCCATCGGACTGCTGATCGGGCTAGTTTTTGTTCATGCATGGTACTAAGTTCACTATAACCTATTCGTAGTTTCAGAATTTTATCTGTAGCCTGGAATATTTGTTCAAGAGAACACTGTTCTGGTACGGAAGGAGGAAAAACTTTCTTGTAATCCAGACGTGAATGTCTGTCGGAAAATCTGGTTCTACCTACATACGCTATTCTGGCGGGATTCTCGCTGTCTACCTCTTCACTTGAAGAGTCATTCTCTTTCTCGGTTGCTCTTTTTGCTTCCTCCTTCTGGTGTATACTTATAATTTCCTTACGAATTTTCCTGTACATACTTTCTATACTACCTTGTGTCTTGTGTTTTCCCTCGGCTATGTTGTCACTCCACCTAGTCAGGGCTTTCATCTCGTCTTTGTCTTTATCAGGATAATCTTGTTCTCTTATTAAACAGTTAATCAAGAATTGTAAAATCATATTTTGAATCTCGGCTTTCCTGTGTGCCATAGCTTCGTGAATACTTCCGGGATTCTCCCCTGTACGGATAAAATGATATATTCTGTCTAGATGTTCCTTCATCTCGGGCAGGGTGGCCAAAAAGTTGGCAACTCGCCTTAAACGTACTGAATATAATATCATGTGATCTTCGCCTGGAACTGAATCATATATGCAGTCAGTAAGGTGTCGCTTGAGGTCTGCGTATGTAGTCACTTTTGGCGTGTGCTGTAACGCTGCGTCTCTCAGCGTCAGTCGTTTTACTTGAGGTGGGGTGGTAGGAGCACCTCCCCCTGCTCTTCCTGAACTAGAATCGTCTGTTAATACTGTACGTGCTGGTAAAGTGACTGGCAAAACGGGCACACGTAATGTGGGCTGGTCCGGGGGTACTGGCACATTAACGGGGTCCCCGGGACCAGTGGCTGGAGGAACAGGAATTACATTATTAACAGGGTGCTGAGGGTGAGCAGGCGGAATAGAATTTGCATATTCTGGGACTGTATCGTCCAAATAGGACGAAAGGAAAATTTCAGCTGCAGTCGGTTTATGACGTAGCTTAGTCGGGACCAATGGTGGCGGTAAATTACAGGATACTTCCGGGGTTGCCTTCGGCAAGCCCTCGGCAAGAAGAGGGTACATACCTTTAATAAGGGCATTTCTCTGTCTGTCTGACTGTTCTGCTCTAACTCGTTCACCTTCTTCTAGAAGTTCCCTTTCTTGGGCTTTTTCTGAGGATTCTCTACTTAATTCTGCTTTTCTGAATTCTTTTTCGGTTCTTTTATGAGATTCTTTGCGCCATAATTCTATGGCATCTTTCTGGGACTGTCTGGCTTTCTTTTTCCATAATGCTTCTTCTACTCGCATGATGCACTCGGCATCCCATGTACCTGATACAGGCCATCTATATTTCTCTTCAAGATTCTTTGTATAATCCACCCATAAGTCTAGATATAATATGGCATCTAAGCCATGCTTGTGATACATAAAGTGTCCAGGACTGTCCCTAGGAGGGACAGGAACTGCTTCTTCGAGTAACCCTTTTCTGGTTTTTATCTGACGTAACTTTGAAAACAGAGGCATATTTGAGTCGTACTTGAATTAAACACAATACACAATAATCACAGTAATGAAATGGCAAACAAATCACTCATACCACGACATAGAAATACATTAATAACAGTTCGAACAGAATACTACCTAATACACTGAAAAACATAACACTTGAATTTCTCGAGAACGGACTTACTAGAATTACTGGATGCACTGCTAAAACAGTACAGAACATACCGGTCTCATAAAGAGACACGTCATACCGTATCCACCTAGATGGACACGTCGGACTGGATCTGCGTACCCAAACCCATCGGACCGGAGACAAACTAATGACCCTGTCTAGATACTCCCCCAGCAACGGTACTCACCGGGAAGCAAAACTTGAAGGCCTCGGACTGGACTGGACTGCTACGACGTCTGGTTACTACGCATGCGCTTCGAACTTCGGGCTTCGGAAACAGGTGGGCCTCCGGATACCTCGGACCTTGCTCTCTCGGCTTGGGCTCTGGTCGGGACGAACCGCATTCCTCACCGCCTCGTCTGGATGCCGGACCGCAGTCTCCGTCTCCTCCGTGGGCCTGAGGGAGACTTGAGCAGAAATATCTGCCGGTGCGCAGTAGAGGTTCCGTCACGGCTGTAGAAGGGTCAGGGGGCCTGGGTTACATCGCCGGCGCGTGGGGAAGGGCTCGTCCCTATTCGGGCGCCATTATGTGGTAAATAAATATTTAATTACCGGTACTATTTTTCTATGCATAAAATAAAACAGATAGCTCAATAAATAAGAGGCAGGATCCGGGGTATCTGAGTCGAACAGGCTTTAATCAGGCATAAGGGAAGGGACAGGATCGGAACAGCCTGTAATAGAATGGCATGGAATGGCAGCTGCAACGTTTCATTAACAGCACATGATATATATAGTAAAACAGTACAATTACATTGAGTACAGTAGGCGTAACAAGTGACAAACGTAAGATAAGAACAAATGGGCGTACAAAGAAGGCGTGTACGTAGACATGTGATGAGAACGTCACAGAAGTGTCATAAATGGGTGGATACATGGAGGGGGCTACCTGGGCAGCTGGAACCTTTAACCTACTGGTGCGCGCAAACAGGCCATGACGTGTAACTAGGGAGAGCTGGGGGCTCTGACTTCTGCACTAGAAGAGGAGACTAAAGTCTGAGATGTCAGGACGACATGTACCTATAGCATATCTGGTATCTTGTGTTTGGAGTACATGTTGATAGAATCTAAAAGTCATCAGAGCAAAGGCTACTTGACACTAAGGCTGGTACATGCATATATTCTTCATGTATTGCGTGTGCTATGAATCTTCTATGGATACTAATACAGTAATTCACTTGCATGGAGACAGGAAGACTAGACCATAGCTGAAGATGTTTATGCGGTTCGTTAGCTTAGGAATGTGAAGACGGGGAGCTGAACTGATAACTGTAGGCATAACATATTCTTGGCAGACAGGCAGGCAGAGGCAGGCCGGGCACCGCGCTGCGCGGTAGGAAGTAAGCGAAGGGTCAGGGATGCGGGAGGGGCTGCATCGCTCCTCGGAGTGGTTTCAGGAGACTGGAGCTTGAATCTGGTGTTCAGGCCCTTTGAGGCCTAGTAACGGGGACAATTCGATGAATTAACGTGCATAATGTAAAACGTGGGCAACATAGGCATAATACTCGTTGCTTTCACGAGAACTGGAAACTGGCATACTAAAGTTGGACACAACTATAATTGCGTCTTTAATCGATCATAAGGGGATATATGCATATCGATCATGCACATATAACATAGGATGGGGAACACGTAGGCACACATGACAAGGCAAAATTCAATTTTCCTCAGTGCCTCACTCTACACTCTTGAATTGCTTGAAACTGATCCAATTTCAATGATTGTCAAAGGACTGTCTAAAATCTTTTTTAACTTTTAGATCTCAGAATGTTATGCTAGGGGAATTTTACTCTACTTCTCAGCTACTGGCTAGAGTTGTCAGTCAGGGATCATTCTCAAAGCCAATGCTTTTTAATCTTTATGTATCCCCTTTGGCACCACTCATATGTTTATTCATGTTTACGTTAATCTCATATGCTGACAATACTCAGATTGGTGCATATTTACAAGGAAATGGCGTAACATGGAGCTGAGGCAAATTGTGCAGTGCCACGCTTCGCCATTTCCAAAATGCAGGGGTGCGCCGTATTTACAACAATATGGCACCCCCTGTGTTTTCTCTATTGCTGGCACTAAAAATAGCTACCTAGTGCCAACCTCGTTAACCTTGTGCCATAATGCAAGAGGGCCTGCATTGCAAGGAATGATTGTTTATGTGCAGGAAGTGACACCTTCATTAATGGTGATTTGCTACTTCTATGTGTGCTGCATTGAGCAGCCCATGTAAAGGTAGCAAATCACTATTATTTAATGATTGTTTTTGTGCAAGAAGGGACCCTTCCTGCACATAAACAATCATTAATCGTGTTTTGCTCCTTCTTTTCATAGGAAAAGCAGAAATGGGGAAAATATAAGAATTTCTGCGCATTTCACCATTCTAATGCAAGCTATTGCCTGGCATTTGTTTTTGGTGCTACCTCATATTTACATATCTTTGTAGATCTGGGGCAGCGTAAAAACACAATGGGTGTTGTGGTGGAACACCCACAGCAACATCCATGGCATGCCATTTTCACACAGATACCTTTGTAAAAGGGTACTATATTCACAAAAAGTGGCTTATCGCCGCGTTGTAAATATGGTGCAGGGCATTGCGCCACTGGAACGTGGGTAAAGGTGACATTCCAGTCACGCAATCCTCTTGTAAATATGCCCCATTGTTTTATCTTTGTCTGATAACATTCAATCAGTTGTAGATCCCTTTCCACAATACCACTCGAGGCACACTCTCTGAATGTCCTACAATTTCCTTACGTTGAATGGGGACAAGACAGAGGTAGTTAACTTTGACAGACCACTTTTGGTGTGGTCTGCTGGCTGGTGACTCCCAGAAGTAGGAGCTACTCTAGTCCCAGCAGAGGCAGCTAAAAGTTAACTAGTGTTAGTTGACAGCTGACTAATTTTTGCTAAACAGATAAATACAGTCTGAACAGTCTATTTTATCTTTGATTACCATAAAATCTCCTTTTTTGCCTTTGGTCCAGAGAAAAACGGATGTTGTAGGCAGTGAATTTGTACAATTTCGAAAATTGAGATGCTCCCTTCATTGGTCTACTCCTTAGACTTACCAACAGACTAGAAACTGTTGAAAACATGACAGTCGGTATGCGTCTGAATGATCCTCAAGTGTGTAGAGCTCGTCAAATACCCTTACAGAACTCAGGCTTGTAACTATGATGAACATAGTGCTTCCCTAAGGGAAAGATACAGTTTTACAGTTTTTGATTTCACACAGTAATGCAAAAACAATAACACTTCTTTTAGGTGAAATATTCAAATGTATTTCTCAATCTCCTCATAAAACAACCCTTCATTTTATTGAAAACGTTCTGTTTTCATTGCCTCAATGTTTTACAATTAAACAACTATTGCTCATCCCATCACAAAGTGCACAGTTCACAATATATATGGGCAGACATCAAATACAACATAACATAGCCTGTTGTAAGCATTATCAGTCAGGGTGGAAGCACAAAACTACAATGTACACCCGCCCTGAGGTAGCTCTTTGGTGAGATAGTCCGAATAAATACTGGGCAAGATTTATCATAGGTTTTGCATTTCACTTGCAGCTCTCAAAAGCGAGAATTAGATCTGCTAAGCCACGCAAGGCCATCTTGTGTGGCCTGGTGTGGCTTGCTAAATCCGGAGTAACACAAGGCAGCGCATGCCGCTACCTTGCATTACTCTGCCCCAGGAAGGGGTTCCATGGATGGAGCGTGGGTGTTCCTAACCATCTACCCATGGATTTTGGTGCATTTTCAGATTTACCATTAGTGGTAGACCGGAGAATGCGTCAAACCGCTAAGCCTTCACAGGGAATCCGTAACAATGAGAAATATCTTTATTTCTCCTTGTTTTTCCTCTTCCTAAATGTGCTGCATTGTGCCTCTGAGCCTTAGATTGTTTTTGTGCAAGAACGTGTCTCTTCCAGCAACACAGTGCCTGCTTTGACTCTATGCAGCATATTGTGCACCAGCTCAAGGAGAGGACAGGAATGCACTTTTTAATGCTAAAATGGGGCATTCCTTCCCTCTCCCTCTCCCTGTCATGCAATGCAGTGCAGGTGTCTTGCTGTGCTGCATTGTGTGGCATTTTGATAACTCTGCACCACAATTCTTAGGCCCCAATGTCAGTGAGAAAGGATAACTCCATGTGTTCCTTAATCTTTCCAAGTCAAGCTCCTCATTTGATATAATGCCGATATGTTTCAGCCTTTTTATTTAGGGCTCATTCGAACAAAATATACATATGACATTAGAAAACATTCTAAACAAATGTAGCAAAACAAAAACTGCAGTCTCCTCTAGTGTAAAGTTCTTGAAACACAGAACATTGCACTCAAATTCCGTGTTTGTGTGGAGTACATGCATGTTCAGTGAGTGTGTAGCACATGTATGGTTGTCGAAATTTGTCTGTTGTATGAGTCTGAGTGCTGGGGCCAGTGGCATCCGTTTTGGATGCCCCTAGTTTAGAATGACAGAAGATGGAGGTTGATGACAGCTTCCCTTAACTGTAGAGTGTACTACCTGCATTCCTGTGGCTAGAGGGTGGAGACCCAGACACGGAAGTGAGCAAAGCTGGGGACAGGGCCTGCCTTTTTGTCTCTACCTAATGACTGCTTCAGGAAGGCCATTGACAGCCAGGCGCTGAAATCTTTCATTACATTTTGCCAGTAGTTTGGATATTTTTGCTGGGAGCCAGCCCCATTTCTAAATGTTATGCCATCACTTTGCACAAAGGCTGTGTCTGAGGAACAAAATAACATTTGAAAGAGAACCACTTCAAATCAGTTCTGAAACTCTGGACAATCGATCCATATCCCCATTTTAGGTCTGGTTTGATGGTGCTGCTGTTGGCAGACATGGAGTAGTCAACTTAAAAAAGGGCTTTATTGTGCACTTCTGGGATAGGAGCTTCTGCTCCGCCTACATGATGTACATGTTTTGGTTGGGCAAAAGTTATAGGCGTCCACAAAAAAACAATTGCCTTCTAAGCAGCTGTGAATATTTTGTTCAGTTGCCAGTGCTTGAAATTGCAGGGGCACACACATTACAGTGCAATGCTTTTAAAGTGGCCTAGATAACTAGGGCCATATGTATGAAGCTGTTTTGCGATTGCAAACACTGCGAATCGCAAAAAAACGGTGTATGCGATCGCAAAACAGAGAATCCCTATGCATGAGAGCCATCTTGAGTGCAAAATTGCTAATCGAAAAATTTGCTTTTAGCAAATTTGGGAGGCAATAATTCTGCAAATATATTTGCGAACACGCAATCTGTGACACGCCAATTGCAAAAAATCACAATTAAGCAGTTCTCAAATTGTGAATTCACGAAATGAAATGCATGAAAAAAATCGCAATTTTCGATTTCTCAAAATTCGCAATTTTGGTCATCGCAATTAACACCAAGTCTGAGCAGGTGGTAACCAGGTGCAACCTATTTAAAGAGGCCTACAATGCCACCGGGGTATTTCACAATGGCTGGGCTGTATGTGATAGCCAGGAGGCTGCAAATCAGAGCTGCTGCACAGAGAAGGAGACGCCAGGAAAGGATCTTCAGACTGCGCATTACCCTGTTCCAGCGGACTGAGGAGGAGATCCATGTGAACTACAGGCTGGACGCACACAGCATCCTGGACTTAATTGAGGAGCTCAGATCTATACTAGAACACCCCACATGCAGGACACACATCATCCCCACCCATGTACAAGTCCAGTGCTCACTGTACTTACTGGCAAGCAGGAGTTCTACCAGATAGCACATTTCCCCCACATAATTGGCTGCATTAATGGGACCCATGTCGCTATTTCCCCCCTCACAGAATGAGTATGTGCTCAAGAATTGAAAGTCCTACCATTCCCTGAACATATAGGTAGTGTTCGATGCCAAACATTTACTGACATTGTGCAAAATACCCATGCAGCACCCACGACTCCTTCATCTTTCGCCACAGTGGTATTCACCGATGACTCACAAAAGCGGAGTTCGGAGGGCTACCTATTAGGTAAATGCATTGGTCACAAGGACACACCAGTAAAGCACAGCAGTGGCAGGACAGTATGTAACTTGATTCTTCTCACCCTGCAGGTGACAGTGCATATGCTGCCTGTGACTTCATCCTTATTCCGTACCTGAATCCAGTCACTGCTGGGGAGCGGAGCTACAACAGTTCCCATACAGCCACCCGCTGTACCATTAAGAGGACATTTGGAATACTCAAGAGCTGTTTCCGCTGCCTGCATAACAGTGGGGAAGCACTACAGTACAGCTCCCAGACCTGTTGCAAAATCGTGGTTGTGTGTGCCATGCTAAACAGCATCGCCACCAGGAAAGGCACCCCAGTGGAGCTCACACATTCAGACTAATCAGATGAGGAGGGGCCAGCTTCAAGATGCATGTCAGCCGGTGTCATTGGTGCGGCTGCCGGGCCCCAGAGGCGAGATGAGATCACACAGAACTATTTCTAGGTGAGTAATGTTGACATAATGCTACAGATTGGTGCAAAACTGTGTTTTTATTTCCTTAAGTGCAGGAAAGTTACCATCACACAGTCTGGCATGCACACTATGTAAGTCTAAATGTCTCGCACATGTTTAACACACAGTGCAATACTTATTGATTAAAATGAGTCAGTGTTCAATGGGTTAACTCACCCATTGCCATGTACCACTCAGTGCTCTTCAACACCTGCATGCATGGCTCGTTGCCTCTAGCTCAAGGTTCCCTCTGCCCTCTCCTGCAGCATCGTTAGCTCTACCCTGACGCGCACTATGACGCCTGTCCTGTGGGATGGGTGGAGTGATGCTGCTCCTGCTCGATTGCCCATCCTTCTCCAGTGAACTGAGGGGTCCTGTGCCACTGATGGCTTCTGCCCGCAGCTGGTCCACCGCATATGCTATTTGTGCTAGCCCCTTGGCTACATCCCTGCTGCAGAATGTGAACTCATGCTGTATGCTGACACAGCCACGTGCCAGCTCTGATGTGGCAGAGGACAGCCGGTTTACAGCCCTAGTATACAGGTCCAATCGAGTGTGCAGGCACTGTCTCTCCCTGCCCTTGGCTGCACGGTCTTCACGCATCTCAGTGCATAGTGCTTCCAGGGCACTTGTCAGGCCCATAAGCCCACCCTCATTTGGCGCTGCATTGATTTCCATGTCTTTGCCTGCAGGCGCTGCACCTCCGGCATATTGCTCTCAAGCTCTCTGAAGACTGTGTCCTCGCCTGTGTCAGCTGAGCTTGTGGATGGCCGTGCCCTGTGCCTGGATGAAATTCCTGGAGTGGGACGTGCAGGGGACTGTGCTGTGTGGACTGTGGCACACTGACCCTGGACTTGCTGCTCTTTTACATCTGAGTTCAGTGGATCTGCCTCCAGTGGTGGCAGTGGTGGTACTGTGAGGTGCCGTCTGCGTTTCATTGGGATCACTGGGCTGCCTTCCTCCTCCTACTCTTGCCCTGACTTTTCTGTGCTGTGGGATGCATTTTCCCCTCCTGCCATATGTTCCTGTGTTTCTGTTGGTGCTGTGAATGTAAATGCACAAATTAATTTGGTGTCCTGCCTCGCATTGGTCATGCAATAAATGTAACAGTTTGGAGTTACAAGGGTCCTATTTGTCTGTATTTTGCCTTTCCTGATATACACATACTGATTGTACCTTGCTGGGTGTCAATGCTCCACTGTTTTGTGCATGTGACTACATCTCCCATAATGCATTGCTGTGTATGCTTGTGTGCATGCACTTGAGTAGCATTCCTGTTTGGTGCGTGGGTCTTTCCTGAGTGATGTGGGGATGTATCAGGGGTGTGATTGCATGCTTCTTACCTTGTCTGGGGTGTTGGGGTTCGGAGCTGTCAAGATCATCCACACCACTCACTCTCCGGCAGCAGGGTTCCCTCAATCAGCTTTTCCAAAGGCGTGGAATCCGTGGCAGTGGATGTCCCACCACCAGTCTTTTTTGCCTCAGCCAGCCTTGCAGACACCTTTTCTTTCGACCTCTGGCGCATGTCGTACCAGCGTTTCCTGATGCCTTCTACGCTGCGGTGGGTGACACCAATGGCGTTGACCTTTTCCTGGATGTCAGCCCAGATTTTCTGTTTGCGGGCCTTCGGGCACACGCAGGAATTGTTTGCCAAAGAGGAGCTCATGGCTCACCACCATCTCCTGTATGAGCACCTCCTGCTCCCTTTTAGAAAACGTTTGATTCCCCTTCCTGGCCTTATTCCCCTGCTGCTTGTCCTGTCTGTCCATGTCTCCTCTCTCAGAAGCAGTGCACTGGTGCCTCAGCTCTCCAAACCAGCCTCTCACTCTGCTTCTGGGAATCAGATGCAGCATGGGCAGCCACACTTCCTGGTAGTGATGTCATCAAGCTGCACCTGAATCTTGGATTAGCAGATTTGTCATTCCTTATTTGCGATTTCGCATTTAAGGAATTGCAATTTTGGGATTTGCATTAAAATTGTGCAAATTTTTGAAAATCGCTAAATATTAACGAACATTTAATTACATCAAATATTGCGATTCTCAAAATGCGATTCGCAAAAAATTGCATTTTGAGAATAGCAAAATCAGAGTTTGATACATACGGCCCTAAAATATTTACAGTGTTTGTTTTTTAACTGGCAGTAGTACAGAAGCGAGGAGGATGGTCATTACATTTTGATTTCAGAGTGCAGTTTTGTGAGTTGAGAGCCCAGGGCTACAATAATCCACATGGATTTTTAGGTCTGGCTTGACAGTGCACATGTCGCCAGGCCTTATGTTTTCAACAAAAAAGAGCTTTCATAATCCGACTGAGACAGCGGCTATGGCTCCACCTACATATTGGTTCCCCTGACTACAGGATTTGATTGGACTGAATTTGTGTGCTTCCACTAAAATTACTAATTGTATGGCACTTTTGGGGTTTGGCAAAGGTTATACTCAATACGGCTTGGACTTATATGGTTATGGTGGTAAGCCAATGATCACGGCTATAGGCTCAGCCTGATTATTGTAAAATGTTATAGTAAAGGCACTAGATCTAAAGTATGTTTTGTGAAAATCATATCTTAATTTAAATTTGGATTGTTATCTTATATGTTAATGCCTATAGAAAAGTATTTTGTTACATGCAGTCTTATGGAGTTCTGTGGTAAGCAATGGTTTTAATATTGGTTACCCCATGTGACAAACCTTGTTAGGTCCTCTTAGGAGAGATCACATTTTGCTTAACTAGTTGTTATTTTGAATACCTTCCTATTTTTATGACTGTTTCTGATGGTTGCCTTGTGGAAAAGTTTACGTTAAAAACTATAAGCCTGAGTTGGTTATGGTGACAAGCTAGAGGGTTGATTGGTACACTAGGACACGTAATATTCTATGCCATAGATCTGCTCTGCTTATTGTGAAATGTTATGACAAAAGCAGTTGCTCTAGCATATATATTAATTGTGAACAGCATTTCTTTAAGCCAGTCAGCCTTTCACAGTTGGTTGTTTTCACATTGGGTTACAAGCTATGCAGTTATTTTTTTACAAGGAAGCTCACAGAATACTGTAGTAGGCAAGGGTTTTGGCTTTGGCCACCCACACTGTCAAATCCTGAAGGTTTTGTGGGTTTGATCTGTGATCATGAAATGTTACAGCAAAGATAGGAGGCCTGACCTAGATATTTTGAGAAACACGCGTTAAAGACAATAGGCATTTAAGGATGGACTGTTATTACATTGTGCTAAGATGGAAATTTTACAGATAGCCGTTCTAGGCAAAAGTTTTGGTGCTGGTGTGCCACCCGAACAAACTGTGGGGATAGAAGATATGCACTAAAACAGTCCCGGTAAGGCTTTCTTAGGAGAGATAGCGTTTTGGCAACTGTAATTGTGTACACATTAGTACTTTTGTGACTGTATGCCCGATAGTTGTCCTGCGGGAAGCTTATGCTCAGTTTAGAAGGCTTGTGTTTGTTAAGGTGACAAGCTAATTATACATATTTTAAGCCTGATTGCTTATAATAAAAAGTTATGATAAAGGTAGTAGGCTAAACATATTAAATGTGAAAAACACATTTGAAAGTCAATAGGCATTTTAGGGTAGATTGCTGTTACTCTATATTAAAGCCTGCATATATTTTATTACATGGAATCTCACAGATTACCCTTGTAAGCAAGGTTTTTGATGCTGACTTCCCCTTTCGACAAATCATAGGTATTGAAGATTTGCAGCCAGAATCCATGTCTAGCTTTCTTAGGAGAGATAGTATTTTGTTTGCCATATGTAATTTTGTATAGCATGTCATTTTAGCCTGTAGGAAAACGTAAACTCAGTATGAGTCCTCATTTGTTTATTGTGACAAGCAATGATACAAGCCTTAGGCCTGATTGGTTCACTAGGAAAAAATATTTCCAATCCTATCAGTCTGATTTGTTTTTTAGGAAATGTTATGATAAATCCAGTAGGCCTGACATATTGATTGATTGTGAAGAGCATATGTTAAAGTCAATAGTCATTTAAAGGTAGATCATTATTACTCTGAATTAAATCCTACAGATTTCACAGACTACCTTTTTAGGGAAGGATTTTGGTGTTGGTTAACACCTCTGACAAATCCTAGGGGAAGAAGATTTGCACTGTAATCATTCTTGCTAGAATCTCTTCGTAGCTGTCTGCCAGAAACAAAACACAATAAATAATACATACATACATATATATATAAATCACGCTATATGTTATAAAAAAGCCTAGTCTTTGGGAATGGAGAAATTCAATAAATGAAGGACTACTTTATAATCACCTGGTTTGTGACTATCAGGGTTGCCCAGTTGATCGCATAAGCCTAAACTCGTTGGCATCCTGGTGCGCAGTGTAAAGGAGAAGAAAAGCATCCTGCTGTTCCTGTGATGTTCATCGGGGACTCCATTGTGCTGGTGCGGCCAGCTTTGTGATCGAGGAGAGTAGTGGAATGAACATATATATAAATATGCATCCATATACCTCTAGAAAGGGCCTTAGGGTCAGCTCTTTTCTGCCATTGTTCTATCTGAGTAGAATTTACACTCTGATCTATTAATTACAAGGACCTGCAAGGGGTAAGGGTCCAGTTGCATCAGTTGTTGTCTCTCTTGCCCTTTGATTGGTGGTGTTTTCTATTCACATTTGTACATCCACCTGCAAATGAGTGCGCTTCAGTGTCAGGGCTGGTTGGTCAGTCTCTTAGCTTTGTGATCTATCTATTACATGGACCTGCAAGAGGTAAGGGTTCAGTTGCATCAGTCGATGTCTCTCTTGCCTTTTGATTGGTGGCGTTTTCTATTCACATTTGTAAATCCACCTGCAAATGAGTGCGCTTCAGTGTCAGGGCTGGTTGGTCAGGCTCTTAGCTTTGAATTTACATTTTATGTTTTTATATTTCCCTTTTATTTCTTTGGTTTTCTCTTTCTATTTAAATTTTTCTTAAGAGAATACTACAGCTCTCCAGTTCATAGTAACGGGTCTCTTGCTTTCAACTCATTTAATCTGCAGTGCGCCTCATCTCACATGGCCACTTCCTCTAAACAAGGAGACCATTAAGGCAGGCTGTTGTCTATGGTGTATCATTGTGTTACCATTCCAAGTGGCCAACAGGTTGGTTCTAAATGTCACAATCATGCTTGAACTTTTAAACAACAATAGACTATTAACATTACCTCTCCAAGACAGACCCACTGTGTAAATAAACTTTATTATATAGTTAATAAAAACCAGTAAAAAAAGTAGAAAAAGGAATAGCCATTTAAAATGAATGATCAACGAGCATCCATGATTTAGATTTAGCAACATTAAAAATTCAATTATATATTGTCCATTTACTTGTTGTGGAAAAGTGAGTAAAACTCGTCTTCCATTCACTACCAAAGAACAAACGGCAGGTGGAAGTCTTGCATGACATTTAAAAAAAAAAGAAGAAAACTAAATTTTATTTACTTTTCAAGCTTGTGCGGTAATACCCCTTTTGTTCTCAAAGTTCATGACAAATTTGACTGATCTGCAAATCAATTGTGGATCCCTTGTACACAAGGCTTGTATGACCGCGGAGCGACAGGTTCGTACCCTATGTCCAATTAACTTTGAGTTTAACCAGTACCGTCGTTCCTGATCCAGTGCAGGACAGATGCATAGTAGATGGATAAAGTGTTGTTTTGCATCTCCACATAGGTCACACTCCTTGGTGTCAGGTTTCTTCCAATCCGGTTTGTCAGCATTTGTCAGCAGATTACCCATCCTCAAATTAAGGTATTTCGTTTTGACATGTGAGGAAAAGGAAAGACCAAAGTAGGCTGCAGGGTTAATCACTTTGTATGATTGAATTATCATCCAGGCGTGCGCTCTGTGACTGAGGATTGACTTGTCATTAATCAGCGAATGCCTGTATGCAGCCTTTTTAATCGCTAGCTTGAATGATGATACCGGTAGCTTAGTTTGCCACAGGGATGTAAGTTCAGTAGTGTCGAGGGATAGTTTTAGATACTTAGCGTACTGAGAATTAGGGTTATTTTGCATTGCTTCCCAGGTGGCTTGGTTAATTCCTGTTTTCCTGTTCATCCAAATATCGTACCAGAATTTAATGGTCTCATACTTTTTTTGCAGTTCTTGGGATTGCAGGCCGAACTCCAATCGGACCTGCGCAGGTGAAGCATTGGATGATACACTAAAAATCCGCTTGTAGACTCTAGTTTGAATTCGGTCTAGGAGCTGTGCACTTCTGCCATGATGTAACACGCTGCCATAGCCTATTGTGGGTAGCAGCTTGGCTTTGATGACTGTCAGAAGTGGATTAAAAAACGGGCCCTTGAGCTGTTTGGAAATGCTATTGAACCCATGTAACAGGGCTATTCCTTTTTTTTCGATGGCATCGAAGTGCAGAGAGAAGTTGAGGCGACTGTCCAATTGTATTCCCAAATACTTGTAATTGCCCACCACTTCCAATTTGTTATTGTCTATAACAAATACTGGCAGAGTATTACGTCGACGTGTCAGTATCATGATCTTTGTTTTCTGGCTGTTGATTTCGAGAAGATTACGTTTTGTGTAATCTGCCAGTTCGTGCAGGAGACGTTGCAGACCTATTTTTGTTTGACTTAGGAGCACCACGTCGTCGGCGTAGGAGAGATGTGTCAGGCGTAGTGTTCCTAGCCGCGGTGGATGAGCATTAGTTCCATCCAGCCTTAAAGTTAGGTCCGCCATGAACAAATTAAAAAGTTAAGGGGCCAACACACAGCCCTGTTTTAATCCGTCATGTGTGTTCATCTTTCGTGTCCGCTGGTGCCCATTAGAGATCTTTACCTGCATCCAGGTGTCTGTATATAAATCCATTATAGGGTTTAGAATTGTGTCCTGCAAGCCCTGCTGCTTTAATTTGGACCATAGTAGTTGACGGTTTATACGGTCAAAGGCCGCCTTGAAGTCGATGAAGCAGGAGTACAATGCTTGATGGTTTTGCATACTTTTTTCTGCAATTAAACTTATTGCCATTGCGTTGGGCATGGTGCCTGTGCCCCTACGAAAACCAGTCTGACTTACCAGGATCTTCTGATTGTCCTCAGACCATTTTAAAAGGTCCATTAACACTAAGGATGCGTAGTATTTTGCTTCTGCATCGATGAGTGCTATTAACCGGTAATTTGCTGGGTTTTTACGGTCTCCTCCTTTATAAATCGGATTTATAATAGCCCCTCTCCAGCTTTCTGGCAGCCTACTCGTGTCATTTACTGACCTAAATAGGATGTTTAACTTGCGTGCCCAGAATTGAGGGTCCTCCTTATAGATAGCCTGGGGGACACCATTTGGACCAGGTGCACAGTCTTGTCTGCTTCTCTTAACTATTTGCGCTGTTTCGAAATCCACGTACGATCTGGAAGACTGTTCTCCGCCTCGCTGGTCAACGCTCAAATTATCAAATTCTGCAGGGACTGTGGTCTTCACTTCCTCTGTTTTTAGTATTTTTTGAGCTGGTGTTTTAGGCGGCACTAGTTGGTTTACCGAAAAAGTGTCAAGTAGATGTTGGACCCATGCCTTTTCCGTAACACAGGTCATGCTTGTTTTTTTTACTGATCTATTTAGAGAATTTACTTGTGACCAAAATGCTCTGGAGTCGGATTTTTTTGTGTTATGTAGCAATTTGGTCCAAAAGTCGGAGACATTGGTTTTATTTTCTAGCCATATTTGTTTTTTGTATTGTTTCCTGATTAATCGAAACGTTTGCCAAACATTAAAATCTGAACTGCGACCCTTTGCATGCCTCATGGACGCCCGCAGACGCCTTCTTAAGGACAATATGATCTTGCTAGTCTGTTCTTGTTTCTTTTGATTGTAGTTCTCGCACAGATTAACTCCAGTTTTTGGTAGCTTCTCCAAAAAGGCAGTCTATGTTTCTGCACACAGTTCGTATTCATCGGTTATGGTTTGAAGTAGGTGCTTGGCCTCCTTGGCTATTTGTGGTAGTGAATTAGTCGTCCACCTTAATCGCTTCAGGTTGACTGTTGTTATTTCCCCACCGGTTGATCGAGCTTTTAAGTGTTTAGACGGTGCTAGTTTAATCTCAATATGCTGCATTAAATGATCACTCTCCGTTGAGCTTCGAATTTGGAAACTTTTGATTAACCCCAGCAAGGGGAGCGAGACGATGGTGTAGTCCAGAATTGTGCTCGTACTGGAGCCGATGTGGGTAATTGAGGGGGGTTTATCCTGTTTGATTCTTCCGTTTAGTACTCTCAACCCATGGTTTTCCAAGGCCCACATCAACTGTTTTCCCACTTGCTCGGTCCTCTTGCTTGGCGGGATCTCCTGTGTTTCGACCGCCCAGAGTTCGTTTGCAGCCGTGATATTGTCTTCCTCTTCTGGGGACTGTATGAGATTTGCATTGAAATCGCCCGTCAGGATAATCTCCCATTCTGGATGGTCAAGGCCCACTGTTCCACCTACTATTGTTATTGCTAACCTATGCCCACCATGTTGAGAGAGCAGCAGGTTTTCTATTTCTACTTGTGTTCTTTTAATTTATCTTGCACATGTTGTCGAGTTTCTGTGAGTTTTATTGTATTGTGTCAGAGGGTGAATGAAAGAATGAGTCAGTGGATTGAGGAAGGAATGCATGAGTGCAAAGATGAGTGACAGAGTGCATGTAAGATGACTTACTGAGTGCCTAAACCCATCAATGACACAAAAGGGGCTTTTATCGTAGTCTATACTTATTGGCTTTGCAATGCTTGCTGAAAAATTTGCATAAAAGTGGAACCAAACTAGGCACTTTGTACCAACTCAAAGTTCTTCATGACCAAGTAAGGGAGTGCTCTGCAGAGTTCTTGAAATGCTGTTGTGTAACCAAGACTTGTGTCTTTATGACAACCTGTCTTCCAGTGGTGAGGGGACATCACTTCAAAACTGCACAACTTGCTAGCATAGCTGAAGGAGCTCCAAGAAACCTGCTTTCATGATGAGAGAGAAAGGGAGAGTGTCTAACCCTGCAGAGGAAGAGAGCATCCAGGAAGAGCAGCCATTGTTTTCCCAGCTTGAGGAGCACCCAGATGTGTGGCTTGAGAATGAAGCAGAAGACTACCAATGTCGTTGAGGGGTCTTGTGGTCTCCCATTGCAGTCTCCCCATTGGATCATGAACAGATATCAAGCCAAAAAATCATCCTGGTCTGCCTGGCACACCTACTGCACCCTGAGGTCTGATCCTGCTGTTGTGGCGTAGAATCTCAAGGAGAAGCTGCTGTCACTGCCAAAGCAGGAGACAATCCCTACTTGGTAGCCAAAATTGCCCATACAAACACAAACCTCATGTGAAGGCAGCCTGCAAGCTTCAACAACTATTCATCGAGTACCTGTCAGACTAAGCCTGAAGGCTCCGTCTGCTTGGATTGGCACACACCAAGCAGTCCAGCTGTGATGTTCCCTCATTCTGGTTGTAGTTCCAATTAAAACCACTGGCATGGTTCCATGAGATTATCAACCTGAGGATCCCTCACCAGCAAGAGCCTACTGCAAACCAAGTGAGCAGGCAACAGGGTATAAGAAATTGTATTATTGGTTGAGTGGGGGTGAAGCCCCACTCAGTCAACAACCACAATCCTTGTAAGAGTGAGAAATAAAAGTCACTCAATTAAACTGTGCGTAACCCTTTGGTAGCTTGGCATAAATGCAGTCAGCCTTAATTTAGAGGCAAAGTATAAAGTATGTATGCACCGCATAGCAAGAAAAGAAAAATAAAAACACAAGAAAAATCGAAAACCAACTTAGAAAAGAAGAGTACATGTTAATAAATAAAATGATGCCAACATAACAAAAATCTAATCAGTAGAACTGGAGATATACAATTTCATATTTTAGGTAGATATACTGCCCAAGCACAAAGCACCACTCGTGGTCATGTGGTCGTGCTAGACCAAGGGAAAGTCACAAGTTCGTCCCAACACGATGGAGATGAAGGAAAAGTTGTGCTTGTGGTGAAGTCACTGCAGTCCGCTGTTGCTGTAGCACAGAGTGCAGGTCTCTTGTTACTGGTCATCACTGCTAGTCACTGTACCTTCAAGAGTCAAACTTACAGGAACTTCTCATTGGTGGCCATCGCAGGTGGCAGAGAATAAGCACCAACATGCCCATTTGAGGTTGTGAACAACCTAAATCTGCAAGATTTCACCTTTTCTCTCCGGAAAGGCTCAACTGATACCAGCAAGGATCCAAAACCTGGGGAGGCACCACTTGGGGATCAGGAACTCACTCCAGCACAAGGCAATGGGCTCAGGCAGGTCCAGAGCAGCAGGCCAGCTGGGTAGTGGAAGGGGGGCATCTGGAGCTTGTTATATTCAGTAGAGAAATAGAGGGAGGTCCCCTTCTAGTCCAAACAGGGACAGGGGAAAGTACATGAAACAAGAAAGTCCCTAAAAACAGTAACGTTCTTTAAACACGTGAGACAGTCTATTCAAGAATGCAGTCTATTCGAGAATGCTGGTAGTCAATAAAGTACACAAAGCAAAAGGAACCAATAATGCTACAATGTCAAAAATATACACTACACATAAAAGTTACAAATTAAAAAACGTAACAATAACAAACCATATATTGCAAGGAGAAATGTATTCAATACAATACAATTAGGTAAATATACCATAAAAACATTTCATTAAAAATATATTACATTGTGGAAAAACAGTTGTCGACGCAGCATTTCGGTATTTGGTTAACACCTTCTTCAGGACAGTTTTTCTAGGTAGTGAAAAACATACAATTAATATCTTTTTTAATTTTTTTTAACACTTTATAAAAATGACATTGAGCTTATTGTTGACAGGCAACCATTCTTTTTTTTTCCTTATGGTGCGATATCTCCAATGTTTGACATGACCACCGAAAAAACTCCAGACACTTTAAACAGTTATCATTAAACATGACGTATCACTAGTCTTCCATACAGTAAATTATCTACAAGGAATAGTATACTGTCTCACATAAGAAAGTTACATAAAATACAGTCTACATACCTAGGTCAGTCAGAGGTGGGGATAGAATACACTATATCTCCCACTTCTGATGCATAAAATCGTTGCAATTATAACACGAGAGGCAAATGATGACCTTCTCAGTGGATTCGACCTTTGGTCGGAAGAGAAATGTAAATTGCATCTACTAATTACACTAGATTCATTTATTGCAATTACAAGTTATAAAAGTCTATCTGAAAAAGTTTTTACCTTATAATACAAGGTATTCACAGTGCGTGTATGTACACTGGAGCCACCGTGGATTTATATATTCGGTGGGCTGCAAAAAAACGCGATAATGCATATTCATTATTCGCTGTATGGTAGCTGTTATGCCCAAAAGTTACACTTCGAAGTTGCCAGAACTTACCTAATAAAATAATTGGATGAAACCAACCCTTCTAGCGTGATTGGATTGCTGAACCTTACGCTGATATACAGTCATAGGAATGCGTTAGCCCAGTCATGGGGTCATAACCATCCGCCTGGTCTGGCCCTTTAATTTGCCACCTACAAATAAATTACGTTTTATGTGAATCGTGTTTCTGTTTTAACAAAAATATATTAAGCATGGCTAAGTTAATTCCTAGACCTCACATTATGTTAGATGTTTACTTCTTGTGTATTTTGTACAAAGCGGCTCATTCAATCTTTTGGGATATTGTCATTTTTCTACCTTTCATCCTCACGTACCTATGGTAGTCGTCAGGCATAACCCTAACATTATGGCCGCGTATAGTTGAACAATGGGGTTGGGCCTTTATTCCCCATGGGTAACGTATTGTTATATATCAAGACACCACAAGGAGTCTGAAAGAGATTTATCTGTTCAAGCACTGCATCAAATAATATTTACGTGGTGCTACCACATCTATTACATCAATATTGCATAGTGAGAAACCCCCTATCCATATACAGCATATAACACATTTCATCATGCTTCCATGGGCATACAATCCATATGGATAATGTTTTCAATCAACAAAATCGACTGCTCAAACCGCATGTGTGGCAATAAAGGTGGTTATGATTATGGATATGGACTCAATGTTGTGTGCACAAGATTAACCATAGGTAAACAAGTCACCAAACCACGAATCTGGTGTTGATTACGGTTTTAATCAATGAGGTAATGTCCCATCGTTCTGTAATACGGCCTGCAATGTCAACTTTGATATTTCATAGTTTTAATTGCCGCCGGGCCTCTCCCCTCGGTTCACCTCAAACATCCTTGCCTTACTTTCAGGGCTGCCGGGTGCTTTACTAGTACTCTGCTAGACACTTTTTAATTAATGCTAGCAGTATTCACACGGGTGCGATTGTTATATATATAGCGCCCTTTAAATTAATGCTAGCGCTATCGCCCCGGGTGCAATTGTTTTATATATAAAGCATCGGGAACAGGCAGCCATGAAATGTTTTTATGATATATGTACATAATGGTATTGTATTGAATAAATTTCGCCTTGCAATATATGTTTTGTTATTTTTAATTTTTTTAAATTGTAAATTTTATGTGTAGTGTAGATTTTTGACATTGTAGCATTATTGGTTCCTTTTGCTTTGTGTACTTTAATGATTACCAGCATTCTCAAATAATTTGATATATTCAGCCAATCAGTCAGGGTTGGTGAAGCGCAACGACTCACCTTTGAGTGTCTGAAGGTGCTGGGGGTGGCTCTGTTGAGTGTCGGCCCTGTCTGGGTCATCTGAAGAGCCAGGTCTTGAGGTCCTTCCTGAACTGGGGCTCTGTGGAGGGTTGCCGGAGGTGGAGGTCATTCCAGGCCTTGGTTGTGAGGTAGAAGAAGAACCTTCCTCCTATTCTGGTCTTGTGGATGCGTGGGGCGGAGGTCAGGGCGAGGTCGGCAGATCGGAGGTGTCTTTTGGGTGCGTGGAAGGAGAGGCGGCTGTTCAGGTAGGCGGGTCTGGTGTTGTGAAGGGCATTGTATGCGTGGGTATTGAGCTTGAAGGTTATTCTTCTTTCAACTGGGAGCCAGTGGAGATCGCAGAGGTGTTGGGTGATGTGACTGCGGTGGGGGATTTCAAGAAAGACTTATTTTGCCAGGTCAAAATGGCAGGTTAAAACTGCTCTACATGCTGCAATGGAAGGCCTGAGACATGGTTTAAAGTGGGTGAAACGATGAGTGTTACAAACCCACTAGTTAATATACAAAATGATACCTACAACACCCTAAATTTGTGAAATGATTCTGTTGGACGAATAGTTGTTCCATGCCTATTCCAACCAACTTCCTTTGAAATATTATTTTGCAAGATTAGAAACAGTTAGCATTGTCCCCGCAGACTCTAGCATCAAGACGCCCTCGAGAATAAGTTTTGATTTATAAAAAAATAAATTTCAAATTATTTATAGTCTTCTATGTGTGTATCCTCACACTCTTATACCTACGATACTTACATAACATTGACATCAAAACATACTGACGCATATGTGTAACGTACAAAGATTTTAACCAATAAAGAAAAAACTTTTGTACACAAAAGACTCTTTTCAGTGGATTATTTTACTGTGTCCTACAAATATAAGTTTGTCGGACAATACTTACCTGTGCTGGGGGGACGAGGGGAGTCCCTTTCCGCTGCCGCCACCGCCAGGAGTCACCACAGTCTTGAGACAGCGCCGCCGCCCCGGGACTGCAAATCCCGGCTGCCTTAGCGGCGGCGCTGATTGGCCACGCACCGCAAGCGCCAGGAGGCGCCTACAAACAGCGCTCTGCTTGGCGGAGCAGGGGGGCATCACTTACCTGTGCTGGGGGGACGAGGGGAGTCCCTTTCCGCTGCCGCCACCGCCAGGAGTCACCACAGTCTTGAGACAGCGCCGCCGCCCCGGGACTGCAAATCCCGGCTGCCTTAGCGGCGGCGCTGATTGGCCACGCACCGCAAGCGCCAGGAGGCGCCTACAAACAGCGCTCTGCTTGGCGGAGCAGGGGGGCATCACTTACCTGTGCTGGGGGGACGAGGGGAGTCCCTTTCCGCTGCCGCCACCGCCAGGAGTCACCACAGTCTTGAGACAGCGCCGCCGCCCCGGGACTGCAAATCCCGGCTGCCTTAGCGGCGGCGCTGATTGGCCACGCACCGCAAGCGCCAGGAGGCGCCTACAAACAGCGCTCTGCTTGGCGGAGCAGGGGGGCATCACTTACCTGTGCTGGGGGGACGAGGGGAGTCCCTTTCCGCTGCCGCCACCACCAGGAGTCACCACAGTCTTGAGACAGCGCCGCCGCCCCGGGACTGCAAATCCCGGCTGCCTTAGCGGCGGCGCTGATTGGCCACGCACCGCAAGCGCCAGGAGGCGCCTACGAACAGCGCTCTGCTTGGCGGAGCAGGGGGGCATCACTTACCTGTGCTGGGGGGACGAGGGGAGTCCCTTTCCGCTGCCACCACCGCCAGGAGTCACCACAGTCTTGAGACAGCGCCGCCGCCCCGGGACTGCAAATCCCGGCTGCCTTAGCGGCGGCGCTGATTGGCCACGCACCGCAAGCGCCAGGAGGCGCCTACAAACAGCGCTCTGCTTGGCGGAGCAGGGGGGCATCACTTACCTGTGCTGGGGGGACGAGGGGAGTCCCTTTCCGCTGCCGCCACCGCCAGGAGTCACCACAGTCTTGAGACAGCGCCGCCGCCCCGGGACTGCAAATCCCGGCTGCCTTAGCGGCGGCGCTGATTGGCCACGCACCGCAAGCGCCAGGAGGCGCCTACAAACAGCGCTCTGCTTCGCTTCGCGGGACGCGAGCGGGACGCCGAGCGGGACGCTGAGCGAAGCCCGGGCAAAGGGCGGGCCCTCTGTGGCCCTCAGAGGCCAGAGGAGGACGGGACGGGCCACTACACTTGGTTTTACTACAGGAGGAGGTACAGTCAGATGCTAACCTTTCCCCCTCTATTGCTTTGATCTGTACATTGTTGCCCTCGGTATCCTGTCTCCCAACCACGATGTCAATCTGGGAAGAATTGAATGCCATGTGCGGTACAAACTATGCCCAGGATTTATTAACTCCCCCTATAGTGGTCAGAGACAATGAACAAGTAAATTTCACACCTCCCGCATCCCCCGAACCAACTTTCTGCAGCCCCCATTTATCCGCCCCAAACCCTGTCTCACTAACCTCGGATAAAGCGGAGACTCGATCAAATGACCCCGTATCCCCCCTTCATTTGACCCTGCTGGCCCAAATTGAACGAATGTTAAACAGTGCTTTATCACCACTGGTCGTAAAAATTAATGATCTGGGGGAGAGGCTGACCAGGATCGAAAACACTGTAATAAGGTCCCTCCCACCAAATGCCAACACCATGATATCCACATGCTCTACCCTTACTAACATCCATGAAAGCCCTATGAACAATGCTTCCAGCATACTTCCCACTTGTGACCCCCGTCCTATACCACCCACTCTAAGTGGTCGCAACGCTCCTCTTAAACTAAAACATACCCCTCACAGACTCCTGGGAAGAAGGCATCAAATGGACCTACCCCCGGAAGCCGCGCCATACGTTACCGTGCTTTCTGGGGTCCCTGAACTCACCGCGGGTAAACGTGAACTACAGCAGGACCTAATGAATAAAGCCATTTTCTGGCTTAAAAACCACAGACATTTACCATCTGTTTTAGACGGCGGGATATTGAGCGTCAGGAGGGTGGGGTGGCTTGGTTCTCTGCCCAAAAATGTTCCAGGAGATCTGATTTTAATTAAGTTTAAAGACAGAAACATTGCCCCCTTTTTACGTTCCACCCAACACAAAGTTGGAGATGGCTCCATCCGTATCTGGGATCTGCATGACTTTTATCCTGGCCCCGGTGTACCAAATTACTATCATACCTGATGATAAAGGAGGATTCTGTGTATTTTGGATTAGGATCTTGAATAGTTGATTCGTCAAACTGTTTTAGCTTGTCCTAAACAGTCTGTTTTTCTTTTAACTATGTTTTGATTTGCTGGACTAGTTCTTTGTATGTTTGTATCTTCTCTCTGCTGCTTTTATGGTTTTAAATTCAAAAGCCGAATAAAGCTTACTTGACTGATACAAAATATCATCACATAACTAATACTTTAAACCAAAACAGTGACATGAATGACATAACTTGTAACTACAATTGACGCCTCGTCAGTACATACATATTTGTATATAGATTTGAACTTATTCCATAGTGCTACTGTTCTCAAAAATCATAAGTGTCTAACAATTATCCTTGTGCTTCCAGGATCAACATACAAAAGTGTCCAATGGATAAAAGTGTTCATGATATTTAGTGCTGAACATCAGATTAAATATATATTTTTTCTGTCACTGGGGATATATTTTTTTTCCTCGAAGTGTATAATTCTCCAGAAATCATGTGGCCCTGTGTGGTTGGAGCACATATACTCCTCCAATGTCCCAGAATATAGGAGGTATAGATCCTCTAAATTGTTTTGAAAGGTTTTTTCACTTTGTGCAGGTATGTGTGCCCTCTGGCCGTGGTTACCTACGCCAACAGGTTTCGACCTATCGGGGGCCTGGTAATTTTTAGTTAAGGTCTTCCTCAGGGCTGTATGCTTTTAGGGACAGATGTCTCTATTATTTAGGAATCAGCCAGTATATGATGTAGGAAATATACAGCCCACACAGCATAAGGTAGGGGTTTCTTCCCCATTTTTTTTTATAGAAACATTATGCTGTGCGTGCTGTGTCCTCCAGCATGTGGACCAGTTTTATATGTCAATGGTAAAGGTGCTGAAATTCGAAATTCGATTCCCATGTCTCGCTTAAGGTAGACTAGTATCAAGTAGGAGTGCTGCTTCTGTGTGTCCTCCTGCATGTTACCGCTCTTTTAAGTTCCCTCAGTGCGGGTCATAACGACTTCTGGTGTGGCCGATCCCACTAGTAGCATTTCATTTACAAGCCAGGCGTACATATAGTGCCATGTGCTAGGGACTTATAACTAAATTAACTTAAATGTGCCAGTCAAGGTGTAGGGTAATTTGACCATATTTTAGGGACTTGCACTTTAGCACTGGTTAGCAGTGGTAACGTTGGCAGAGACCTAATGGTAATTCAGAAAACGGGGGAGGGGTGGAGGGTTGATGGAAAAAAGTGTGAAGTTGAGCCTACAGAAAGGGCCAGATCCAGCACAGGACCTCAAACAAGAGACTAATGAAGACATGCAAATGACGTTCTGCAATGTAAACTGTCACTGCTGCAACAACAATCCCTTTAATTGGGGCCAAAACTGTTTTGATTACGTGGAAACATAGTGAACTGCACCTATGCCTGACTTGTGCCCATGATTAGAATCGATGCACTAGAGGCACCATATCAACTTCTACAACAGGGACAGAACACCATAGTGGGTAAGTAATTTTAATAGGTGTTTTAGTTGCAATCTTGCATCCAAGTCACCATTGAAACATGTTGTGCTATACTTTGCAGTAGTAATGACGTGATTTCTTTATATTAAGACAAGCAATTAGCTGGACAATGTAATTGTTGTGTTTATTGGTTGGATGTTAAGTTTTGACCTCTCGCCCCTTACACAACCTCTATGAAAAGCCTTTGACTTCTCCCCCTCAAAACTTTGAACAGAATGTGGAAAGGGTGTATTTAGCCCAGTTTGCAAAGCCAAAGTAGGCTGGACCCAGCGATACCATTCGCAAACGACCTCAACCACCACGGTTGGGACCCAGTAGCTTCTTTCTGCCCTGGCTAAAATGGAGAAAAAAATCCTTTCGCAGGCAGTAATACGACCAGGGCTCGAGTCGGGGGTACACGCAGGTATACGGCATCCCCCCACTCTTTTCACAGGGTAGCCGCTGTCCCCCTTGCCAAGAAGTTGGGCCCCACAGATATATGCTGAACATGTCCCGGTGTAACTTGCAGACACTGGGACACGCTCAGCAGCACTTGCACGTTGCCTGCTTTCCATTTCCAGCAGCAGCGTGCAGGCAGCGAGGCAGCCTTTTTTGACCTCCAACTGAGCCAAATTTAAGGGGCCATCCGGTCTCCTTTTGTTTGTATACACTGATAGGGGGCCACCGGGAACCTTACAATTAAATGTAAATGCCACAGAGGGAAATAAAGGCACACAGCTTGCCTTCTCTTCACAGGTACTTAAGAGAGGCATGATTTTACCTTTGTTCTGTCTCTGTATATAAATGCAGACACTGTAAGAATGTCAGATGGGTTAGTCTGTCGCAGTGTTTACACAAATATTTTAAATACCCAATTTTATTTCTTTTATAGTGCTACGTCGTGATGTCATGAGGTCATTTGCATATTGTCTTACTTGGTCAGTCCCCCCACTTCTTTTTATAGGACTTGTGCCCTGAATGTGACATTCTTGTTTGTTTTCAGCACCATCATAACCATAACTTACCAATACCTCACATTTCTTTGTAGTTTTGTCATTGCCCGCTTGCTTTAATTCATTCCATAACGTTTGCTAGGCTACAGCTTTTCTCAAAGCTATTAATTTCTTATAACTTCTCCTTAACTCAGTGGAAGCAACTTTGCTAATTAGATTTGAGGGCAAAAGCACTAGAGGTTGTAAATGGTCAGGCTTCATTTGCCAGCACTCCATTTCAAACGTTTCTGCCTATAGTTAGCATATTCTCTCCTAGGTTTGTCATGCTGGTCCAATAAGCTGGCGCCCTCTTCATTGCTCAAAGCGGCATAGGATTACTCTTTGGTGTCCTGCCCCAACTGAAAGTATACTATTTAGTTAATCTGTCATGTCATCTATTAAGAATGGAACCAGTTTCTCATAGTTCTCTGACTTACATTTCTTTGTTTGTCTATGATTTCTAATCTGTGGCTGGGTCACTCTATTTTATACAATTTAAAAGTAACTAATCAACTGCAGCCATTAATGGAACACAGTCACTCTCTCATCTTATAACAGAGCCCAAATACATATATGTTTAGGCACCAGAATCAATACGATCAGGTAAGTACGTTTTTCAAGAGAAATACTTTTTCATTTAACCAGTCGACATTTTTCAGAGGCTGCAATGTTATTGTATTCAAGGAAAAACAAATACAGCAGGCAAGTTCTTTGTAGTGACGTACGAGACCAACCTCTTGGACTTGAGGTGCTTATAGGCATGGGCGTCCGCAGGGGAGGGCAAGGGGGGGCACTTGCCCCCCCTGGAACACCGGTCCGTTACTATTGACAGCCCCCACAGACAGTGGTGTTTGTCTGCAGGGCCGTCAATTTTAAAAGCGTGACAAAGCGCTTGCAGTGACTGTCCTGCTTGATGAGCGGGAAAACTGCTGCTGATGGGCAAGAGAGAAGGTCTGGGCCTGGCTGCTCCCACAGCTTGAAGCAGAGGCGCACCTAGAGTCAAATTTCGGAGGAGGGGGGAGGGCACATTTTTTAAGCTAAGGAAGAGTGGAGCTGCAGGGGCCCTAGGAAGGGGTGAAAACCATCAGTAGCAACCACTGTGATGCTGCAAATTGTAAGCTTTATGACCACTACATCCTTTTGTATTTGAGGGCCCTAGTTATTTAGATAAAGCAGGATGTGCAGTGAAAGGAATGACGTTACAAATGAGTAGTGCCTTTAATGCTCTGGAAATGCTAGGATCTCCAATCTACCTCTCTACCTCTCTCTCTCTACATCTTTCTCTACCTCTCTCTCTCTACCTCTACCTCTCTCTCTACCTCTCTTACCTCTCTACCTCTCTCTCTACGTCTCTCTACCTCTCTCTACCTCTCTCTCTACGTCTCTCTCCTTACCTCTCTACCTCTACCTACCTCTCTACACCATTCTCTCTACACCTCTCTACCTCTCGCTACCTCTCTCTCTACCCCTCTCTCTCGACCTCTCTCTCTACCTCTCTCTCTCTACCTCTCTCTCTCTACCTGTCTCTCTCTACCTGTCTCTCTCTCTACCTCTCTCTCTCTACCTCTCCCTCTCTCTCTCTACCTCTCTCTCTCTACCTCTCTCTCCACCTCTCTCTCTCCACCTCTCTCTCTCCACCTCTCTCTCTCCACCTCTCTCTCTCTACCTCTCTCTCTCTACCTCCCTCTCTCTCTCTACCTCTCTCTCTCCCCACCTCTCTCTCTACCGCTCTCTCTCTCTCTCTCTACCGCTCTCTCTCTCTCTCTACCTCTCTCTCTACCTCTCTCTCTCTACCTCTCTCTCTCTACCTCTCTCTCTCTACTTCTCTCTCTCTACCTCTCTCTACCTCTCTCTCTCTACCTCTCTCTACCTCTCTACACCTCTCTACCTCTCTACACCTCTCTACCTCTAACTCTCTCTCTACCTCTCTCTCTACCTCTCTACCTCTCTTTCTCCCTACCTCTTTCTCCCTACCTCTCTCTCTCTACCTCTCTCTCCCTCTACCGCTCTCTCTCCCTCTACCTCTCTCTCTACCTCTCGCCCCTACCTCTCTCCCTCTCTACCCCCCTCTCTCTCTCTACCTCTCTCTACCTCTCTCTCTCCCTTCCTCTACCTCTACCTCTCTCTACCTCTCTCTCTACCTCTCTACCTCTCTCCCTCTACCTCTCTCTCTCCCTACCTCTACCTCTCTCTCTCTACCTCTCTCTCTCTAACTCTCTTTCTCTACCTCTCTCTCCACCTCTCTCTCTCTCTCTCTCTACCTCTCTCTCTCTACCTCTCTCTCTACCTCTCTCTCTCTCTACCTCTCTCTCTCTCTACCGCTCTCTCTCTCTCTACCTCTCTCGCTTCCTCTCTCCCTCTACCTCTCTACCTCTACCTCTCTCTCTACCTCTCTCTCTCTACCTATCTCTCTCCCTACCTCTACTTCTCTCTCTACCTCTCTCTCTACCTCTCTACCCCTCTCTACCTCTCTCTCTACCTCTCTCTCTTCCTCTCTTTCTACCTCTCTCTCTACCACTCTCTCTCTCTCTAACCCTCTCTTTCTCTCTACCTCTCTCTCGCCCTACCTCTACCTCTCTCTCTACCTATCTCTCTACCTACCTCTCTGCCCCTCTCTCTCTAACCCTCTCTACCCCTCTCTACCTCTCTCTCTACCTCTCTCTCGCCCTACCTCTACCTCTCTCTCTACCTATCTCTCTACCTACCTCTCTGCCCCTCTCTCTCTAACCCTCTCTACCCCTCTCTACCTCTCTCTCTACCTCTCTCTTCCTCTCTTTCTACCTCTCTCTCTCTACCTCTCTCTCTCTCTACCCCTCTCTTTCGTTCTACCTCTCTCTCTACCTCTCTCTCTCCCTACCTCTACCTCTACCTCTCTCTCTACCTATCTCTCTACCTACCTCTCTACCCCTCTCTCTCTAACCCTCTCTACCCCTCTCTACCTCTCTCTCTACCTCTCTCTTCCTCTCTCTCTCTCTACCTCTCTCTCTACCTCTTTCTCTACCTCTTTACCTCTCTCTCCACCTCTCCCTCTACCACTCTCTCTCTACCTTTACCTCTCTACCTCTACCTCTCTCCCTCTACCTCTCTCTCCCTACCTCTACCTCTCTCTACCTCTCTCTCTCTACCTCTCTCTCTCTACCTATCTCTCTACCCCTCTCTCTCTAACCCTCCCTACCCCTCTTTACCCCTCTCCCTACCTCTCTTTCTACCTCTCTCGCTTCCTCTCTCTCTACCTCTCTCTCTACCTCTTTCTCTACCTCTTTACCTCTTTCTCCACCTCTCCCTCTACCACTCTCTCTCTACCTTTACCTCTCTACCTCTCTCTACCTCTCTCTCTACCTCTCTCCCTCTACCTCTCTCTCCCTACCTCTACCTCTCTCTCTACCTCTCTTTCTCTACCTTTCCTACCTCTCTCTCTGCCTCTCTCTCTGCCTTTCTCTCTCTATCTACCGCTCTCTCTCTACCTCTCTCCTGCTCCCTCTCTCTCTCTACCTCTCTCTCTCACTCTACGTCTCTACCTCTACCTCTCTACCTCTACCTCTCTCTCTACCTCTCTCTCTCTACCTCTCTCTCTCTCCCTCTCTCTCTCCCTACCTCTACCTCTCTCTCTACCTCTCTCTCTACCCCTCTCTACCTCTCTCTCTACCTCTCTCTTTTCCTCTCTCTCTTCCTCTCTCTCTCTACCTCTTTACCTCTCTCTACCTCTCTACCTCTCTACCTCTCCCTCTACCACTCTCTCTCTCTACCTCTACCTCTCTACCTCTCCTCCTCTACCTCCCTCTCTCTCTACCCCTCCCTCTCTCTATACCTCTCTCTCTACCTTTACACCTCTACCTCTCTCTACCTATCTCTCTCTCCCTACCTCTACCCCTCTCTACCTACCTCTACCTCTCTACCACTCTCTCTCTACCTCTCTCTCTCTACCTCTCTCTCTCTCTCTACCTCTCTCTCTCTCTCTCTACCTCTCTCTACCTCTCTACACCTCTCTCTCTCTTCCTCTCTACACCTGTCCACCTTTCAACCAGTTGAATTCCGGGAAGCCCAAACCATCAGTATTTCAAATCTGCGCATGAAACGTGGGTAAAATGAGCTGTGTAGCTCAGAAAGGGATGTTCTTTTTACATAATTTGTATTTAATAGAATTGGGAAGCAGTAGAGCAGTCTCACAGTTGAGATAGGGATTAACATACACTGGTGACAACTTTTGAATTGGCTTTAAAACCATTCAAAGATGGCTGCAGCATCTACGTGGGATGTGGTGGACTAAGTGGCAGCCGCATCCCTATAGCACTGCTTGTCATTTAAAAAAAAAAAGCATTGACATAGCCAATAGGTCTCCCCTTTGGGACCTTATAAGTGTTTAGTTGTCCAGTACAATATCCTTGGTGCAACAACATCAAGTGTTGCATGGCTAAACAGTTATAAGGTCCCAATGGCGAGACCTTTTGGCTATGCCATTGCTTGTTTGTTTTTTCCTCTGTTTCATTGTGGTTGCCAGGTAATCTGCTGTGGAGCCTCACATGATTTTTCTCCCACCCCATGGGTTTCTTTTGTTATTTAAGCTCTTTGTCTTATTAGATTTTTTATTTGTTTATTTAATACTTGTGCTCAATCATGCCGGAGGATGGTGATGAAGTAAAAATGTTGCCCCCCCCTGGAAAAATTTCTGCAGACGCCCATGCTTATAGGGCAAGGTCCAAGGCAGCGCCAACAGATCACCTCCAGCGGCATGAGGGCAGTCGAGAGCCGTGGTGCTAAACAGTTTTCGGTGCCCAATGCAAGTCAAGGGCAATTGGTCTTCGTGAATATATGCTGCAGTGTCAGAATGGGAGGCTAGTGGGGGCTCAGACCTCACAATCCTCAAGGACGGGGGACACCTTTGATCCCCTTCTCCATTGGCCAGGGTCGACGGGTGAAGAGGTGTCCTTAGGCGTCACATTTTCGTCACCAGGAGTGGTCATGATAGAAGGGGCCTGCAACAAGTCCACAGCACGGAGACCCCAAGCGGGATGTGTGTCCAGAAGGACTAGGGACCACATTGGCACCATTGCCCTATTTCAGCTCAGGCTAGGCGGCTCGGGTGCAGTGGTGATTTCTGGTGTTGGTTTTTCGCTGTCTTGGAATCTCACAGCACAGTCTTTGGTACCCGCAAGATTCAGGGGAACAGCTTGGCTGTTCCACTCAAGTTCCTGTGTCTGTGGAGATGTGCTAGCAGTCTTCCCAGATTTTGGAAGTTCTGGTGCCAAGTCAGTTGCTTCTTCTGCAGTTCTGGCTTCTTCTTCTTTTGGTTGGCAGGATCTGATTCTCTGGTGCCAGGGCTCCCCTAAATACTGAATTTAGTGTAGTTAGGGGAGTGTAGGGTAGTAGCCACTGTGCTTCCTCCCCTTGGATTCAGTACGCCCACTATATGATCAGGTTCTAGGAGAGGTGGTCATAACCTAGTCCCAGAATTCCTGATTATGCCATCACCATGATGGCTAACTTTGAAAAGTCACCTTTACTTCTAGTAAACCTTTGAGGTGGCACTCACCTGAGGGTGGACACACCTATCTGACTAGATAATGTTTCCACCTGCCCAGGTACCAAATTGCTCTGGACAAAGTGTGTCAGCTTCCTGTCCTTTGAGAGAAGCCAGATTTGCATAGCAAAGGCGGTGGGCTTTTTGAAACTCCTCCGCCTTGGAATGCTAATCTGTAGGTCATCCCGTGGGAGGGGGTGAAAACACCCTCTACTTGAACATGCTTGGTTTCTGGCTTCCTGAGAGCAAAGGCCCTCACCCTTGGGGGTCAGAAACTCATCTCTGGTGGTAGGTTGGCAACAATTAGTCAGTCAGCACACCAGCAGTTGGTAAGTTCTCTGGTGGGGGGAGTACTCTAAGATGCCCTCTGTGTGCATTTTTAATAAATGCAACACTGGCGTTAGCATGGGTTTATTACTACGAGATGTTTGATATCAAACATCCCTTTTTTTAGTGAAGCCATCATGTAGCCAGGGAACTTGTTTCCTCCAGTGTTCAGCACATGCTTTTAAAATAGTTTCCCTGTTCACTTGTACTTGCAGCAATGGAACTGACTGCACAGTGGTATATAGCTGCTCATGTGGTGATGCCCTCATATGCAGCACATTGCACCCTGGCTCAGGGCTGTAAGACCTGCTGTAGTGGTGACTTACCTATACTGCATGCAGTATTGGTAGGCATGGCACACAGACTGCTAGCCATGTCATGTTTTCACTTTTGTATGCACCAAGAGACACAGCCTGCAGTGACAGTTTATTTACTTACAGTTGTATTTACTTGGTGAGTGATCCCTGGGGTGGCAAGATTAGTGCTGCAGACCTTGAGGACCCTCTGTAGTATCTCAGGCCCTAAGTACCAGCTGTACCATTTACTAGGGACTTTCAGAGGGTACTAAAGGTATTTTCCAATTGGGAGAATATTCACACAGATTTGGGAAAGTCATCTGGCACTGGGACCTGGATAGCAGGAACCCTGTGCACTTTCCAGTCGAAATCACATTAAATGGCAGGCAAAATGTGGGGGTGACCATGTCAAAATGGGCACTTTCCTACACTTTTAAAGGAAACATTAATACACCTACACATATAAATGTTGAGTTTACATTGTAAATGCACTTTCTATATTGATTCAAGTGCACTATACATCATTAATCATATTTAAGCACATAAGCAAACATATATGTGGCCTAATTAATCATGAAAGGGTGGTGCCAAATTTATGCTGCTCCAGTCTCTCTTCTGATGGCGAATCAAGCCGTTGCAGATTACAATCTGATGTTATCTGACAGACCATCCTAAACCTTGTGCTCTTGAGCATCTTTCGCTAGAATCCTCCCATGGTTTAATGTCATCAGTATTTACTTTGACTCTTCTCTAACTCTACTTCTTCTCTCTTCACTCCTCATCTAACTTGTGAATACTTATATCCCTTAAAGACCATTAATAGGAATATCGCACAAAGTGCAACTATCAAAAGGGGCTTCAAAATAGCAACCACAATTCCACGTCCCAGGATTCCAAATCACCTACCTACAGCAGACAATCAATTCCCAATTGTTTCCCAGGCTCCTGTCAGTTCTAACCCTTTCAAATCTTTTGTGAACCCAGATATATTCAGAATATACGTCTAAAAGTCCTGACTTTTGTTAGGAATATACGTACAGCATTGCTGGACTTTGAGGATCCTGTAGACTCTACCCTCTGTTGCAATTAAAAGGCCTACCACAAGTCGATTTTGTAAAACCATAGACCTTATCACAATCATTTCAGCTTTTATTACCAGTTAAGAATTTGCAGTACTAGTAGCTAACTTGTCCACTATTGTAGACAATTTTCTAATCTTTGGATCATTCAGAATCATACTTACAAACAAAATTATGGCACCAAAAATCTCCTGTCACTTCCGCTGCACTAACACCTCGCTTGGTTTTATGGTACTTGTCCCACACTGGATGACCAAAATGTTCCACATGATACATTTTCAAGAAAACTATACCAAGATAGCATGTACCATGCCATCAATAGAGCAAATAAAATACACTCCAGGAATCCTAGGACCCTGTTCTTCTAGGTAAAGATCATTCTTCCCTCTCGCCTCAAAGACATTTTCACAATCACTCTGTCCTAAAAATAACGGATCTATATAACTCTGATCAATATGTATACACAATTTTCCCTTATGTTGCCAATCTAAGGTTAAAGCGAGCAAATTTACCTTCACCTGATGTTCAATTTCTTCAGTACTCGACCTGTAATGTTGAAGATTAGACTATAGGGGGCATATTTACAACAGAATGGCTAATGCCATGCTTCGCCATTCTGAATATGCAGGGATGTGCCCTATTCACAAGAATGCGTCAAACCCCTGTATTTCCCCTAGCGCTGGTAATAAATCTAGCTGCCTAGCGCCGACGCAGGCACCCTTGCACCATAGTACAAGGGTACCTGATTTGGGGAGAGTGATTGTGTATGTGCAGGATGGGGCCCCTTTCTGTACATAAACAATCCAGAATTAAAATTTGAAACTCCTATGTCTGCTGCTTTGTGCAGCACATAAAGAAGTTGTGAATTGTCATTTTTTAATGATTGTTTATGTGCAGGAAGGTACACCTTCCAGCACATATACAATCATTCAAGATGATTTGCTGTTTCTATGTGTGCTGCACAATGCACCACACATAGAAACAGCAAAAATAAGGAGAAATAAACCATTTCTCCTTGTTTCGTCATGTTAAGACCAGGTTTTCCTAGGTCTTAATTTTGGCGCTGCCTCCTATTTACGCCATCCTTGCAAATAGGGGGCAGCATCAAGATCAATGGGCGTTGCGGCGAAATGCCTACCACCACACCCAATGTATGCCCCTTTCACGCTAAGAGTAGCGTGAAAGAGGGCCTTATTTACAAGGTGGCATTAAGCCACATTAAGTGGCCTAACGCTGCCTTATAAATAAGGCTAAGGGTTTATCGCCACAGGAATGTCATTAAAATTGACGTTCCTGTGGCGATAGGGGCTTGCAACATGCCCCTAGGTCTCTCCTTCTGTCTTCCAATAAATTCAAGAATTTCTTCTCCACATTTGTCATTAAACAAGTCAAAGTATTCCTATGTGCATATGCAGTGAATAGTGACTTAAGAGACTCAAAATATTAGTCTGCACTCTCTGCACATTGAAAATAAAGATTTGTATTCCAATGTTTTAACATGGGTATCTCTGATACAACTAAATCAAAATTAAAAAATAATATTGAAAACTACTCTGTCTATAAAATAAACTTAGCTAAAGGAATGTGCTGGTAAGTGATGATGGTAATCCACAGACGCAGGCAACTGAGTAGATACATAACAATCTTTTGCATTCATGGTATCAATATACTCATAAAGCAATCTAAAATAAGCATTGGAAGAATATTCTTCCCCTGATAAATCTGTGTGAAACTTCTTTGCCCCTCACACCTGTAATCTACTATCTGCAGCATGGGATGCGGTAGGAGGAAGAGTAGATCATATTTCTACTGACATGTATGTAGCTGGATAAAACCCTTTTAGCATGATGATTAATTCTACAACTACAACAATTAATGTACCTGCTACTATGTATCTATGCCTACGAGTATTAATATTGGCTTCCATTTCTTCATTAGAATCTAAACCGTTGTGTGGAACATTGCAGCTGCAGAATCCACTCTGTCTATTTCCACCTGTCCAAGTAGCAAAACCAAGTTCTAGTGATATTGCCTCAAATTACGTACAAAGTCTTTTGGGAATCTTCTTTCTTCCCTACAAAGTCTAGTTACTATCCCTTATAATAAATGGTTCAAACTCACTAAGAATCGGTTCCAGAACAAAGTGTTTCAGTTCATCAACTAACACATGGAACTCATTTGCATTCAAGACAGAAAACTCGGCCACATCCAGTACGAAATATCTAAGGGCACTCAATTTTACTAACAAAGGAAGTTCAAATGTGAGATCAAACAGAAAATCAAGTTCCTAAAGTGTCAGTTGAATTTTCACAATAATTCCAGAATTTCCAGACTTCTGTCTCTCTGCCATTTCCAATATGTCCTATCAGAAGAAATGTTACTCTCACAAGGGATTCATGCACTGACGTACCATAAGAAATAACATAAGGAGCTATACCTACCAATAGCCCCAATACGAATTAGCAAATAATCAGTCAGTTGGCAGTGAAGAAAGTTCAATCGTTTATTATTGAAAATACTCTATAGAGGAGCCTCTCCAACCCTCACCGATCAGGTGCGCGGAGAAGACTGCTGGCTTACAGTCAAAACCAAACATATATACTTTCAGTTCAACACGTGAAGTCACCTTTAATGGAAAAACACCACTCGCCCCTTGGGCCCAAGGAAGGACCATATATGGCACACATGATTGGTTCAAAGCTTTACTATTTATTACTGGGAAGGTCAGGAAGGGTGACTCCCTTTCGTCCTGGTACCCAGGAGTGTAGGCATGGCACCTCCAGGAATGCGCTTATCGCACCCAAAGCCAGATGCGACCTTGAGTCCCAGGACAGAGGGAGAACAGTCTACTTTCAGCTGCTCTCAGTAATTCATATGGACTGGGAACTGACAACTAATGCAGAGTACACGTGATCACAGCTCGGGTCTGACACCAGCAGAGAAAAGATGCCGTCTCTACGGTTTCTCGGCATACTCTATTAGTGTAGGACAAACTGAGAGAATAAACCTCTTCCTACTAACTAAAGCGAATAGAGGTTATGCAGGGTGCATATTGACCATACAGGATATATAGATACATCATGCTAACACAATATATATGTCTGATACTTCTCGTGTAGGGGAAATCTAAGTTTTATCCCTCAGAACAGCCCTTTTAGCATGATGTAGCCAACTAAAAATGGGTTGAGTCTTCAAAGATTCCTTCGTCAATCTGCATCTTATCCGTTATTTCTTGCTGAACTAATTGGGCTTTTGCCGCTGCTGGGGAAGGACCAGTCACAGAGGAGGTGAGTTTAGTAGCACAATAAGAGCAGCAGACAGGCCCACATTGTATGCAAAGGCAACAGGTGAATATGATACCGGCTATACATGCCAGTACCATCAAAATTTGCCATCCCCAAGTGGACAACAGTCCCCAAAACCAACCAGATAGGGACCAGGTACCAGTTTCTGCGTGTACTTCAGATGCCAAGCAATGTAACTTTTGAATGGCCAGATGAACAGAGGGGGCGGAGTCAGGGATATATACCCAACAGGAGCTGCCCATCACACGGCACGCTCCTCCTCGGTCGGCCAAGATGACGTCTAAAACCATTCAATTCTGAAGCGAGACGAGTCTCGTCGATTGAAGCTTTACAGTTAAAATGGTCAATATACCTACGGTAGTATTGATCACCCTTTCAACTACTTTGGACAGACGCCGTACTTCCTTACTAGTGATAATGGATCCCCAAATAGGAAATACTCCCTTTACAATACCAATAAAGTGCTGCTCAGGGGTATCTGTTTGGTCTATGTCGGTGGTATCTATCTCTCTCTTTTTCCTGAAGAGGGGCAGATTCCGTTTATCTAATCAATGATCCTTATGATAATTAGAAGGGGCTATATAAACTGGATGGTGCAAGAAGGACAAATAACAGCCAGTCCAGCCGCGGGGAAGCCAGGTATAAGCATTTTCTCCACAGACAAAATATACATTTGGGAGAGTCAACAATGGAGGGCTACTGAAAGTACGTAACCGATAGGTGTAATTGCATCGACTTTCTCCTACCGATATGTACCCTGCTCCCTGAACACAAAATGCAGAGGCACTAGAATTGCTCTATCATCTGTAACATTCCTTTCCTTAAATTGTTGGAAATACTGAGTGAAATTGAATTCCTCAAAATCCAGAATTTCGTTTCTTAACCAAGTGACATTTTCATGTTCCGTATACAAATTCATACATGCATTTGGATCTAAGGACCCCTCCCCGTCATTTCCCTTCGGGTCAAAACCTTAATGAACCTCTATATATGCTAAAATCATCTCATAGTCTTTCTCTGAATATCTTTGAGTATCTACAGTATAATGCATGTACATCATGGAAAGTAACTTAAACCAAGTTTCACAACTTCCTAAATAGGACAGGGACAAAGAGATGAATAAATCATGCTTGTGCATAACAGAGGGTAAAAGGCCACAAACCCAACAGTTTGTAATATTCGTAGCACTGTGCGTTTGATGAAGCATTTCAACAAAAACACTTTTCGTATAAGTCTGACGGGGCCTTTCCTTAAGCGGGGCTAAGGTATTGAATATATGTTCTGGAGGCGGGGCAGTGGTTCCTAAAACAGTATGCATAGGGTGACGAAATTCCAAATATATATACACACTCATTAATATTATTAACAAAATCACTATTGTGACCACGAATGCAATTTTAACACGCTTAGTCCAACTCGAAAAGACAGGCATATATACAGGGTGATAACGTGGTGCAAGAGGACGTTCCTCCTCTGGAACGAAATGAGCAAAAGGGTACATGCTAGCTAAATGTCGTGCTTGCATACAAAGACGTGGTTGGCAAGCGTCAGCCCCTGATGGTTGGCAAAAGCACGGCGCATGCGCGAAGAGCCAAGCATGCGCAGAGAGAACAGACCCGTCATTAAACCACCCCCCTTCCCTGCATTGAACGCTTCGCGTTCCGTTCCGGTACTGAGGTAATTGGTTTGTTCCGTTTCCGGGTCACGGTGGTGGCGAGCAGCGGGATCCGTCGGGTCTTCGCCGGGCGTCGGTGCTTCTCCATTCAGGTACCGTCGACAATTAGGAGATTCTAGTTGTGTGCATTATTTAGATATACCTGATGCGTGTTTGGGTGTTCTTACACGCGTTAACGTTTATTTTGTTTAATGAGCTCCGAAGCCTTCCCTGAGTTAAGGGATTTGTTTCGCTTCTATTTATTATTGATTCTTGCTTTTGGTCACCACGCGGTGCGTGGTGGATTGAAGGTGATTTAGTCAGTGTGCCTTCATTCTTGGATACTTTCCGGGATTAGTGGAGCTTTGATACTAGTCCCGGCGGCGATTCATTGTTTTCCTGGAACTAGAGGTTTGCCGATTCTTGTTCCAGGCATTAAGGCTTCCATATATACTATACACAGGTAGGCAGTTGTGGCTCTTTACTCATTTTCCCTGCATAGAATAGAGACAGGTTATTCACGTTGCATTATATTACACAGGAGACAGAGATTACCATTCCTGGATGCCATCTCTTCCATATATTACACCTTTTCAGCTTTAATCGTCCAACTCCCCTGTAGGTACCTGCCCTCTCTATCAGTTTCCTTATCTGCTACACTTAGTATTACTGCACTAACCATATGTTCTTTACCCTTACCTAGGAATCCGGTATCCAGACATTCTGTGGTTCCATGAATAACAGTTACTCCTCCGGTGCAAAGACGACACCTGCATTTTCTTTGTTTTCCTCACTTTCCTTGTTTTGTCTCCCTGTGTTCCCTTAATGGGCATCACTATTCCTGCGCAGTGATAATATTCTGGCAGGTGGTGAACTGGTTGGGGGAGACAGGGAAAGAGCATCACCTTCCTGGTACTTCTGAGGCAACATTCGTGTCAAGCATTACAGAACGCGAAGCCCTTATCTATTTGCCACCCAAGTACCATGGAGGTGACTTTAGGCGACCTGGCAAACATGATGGGTAATCTCCAGAGGGAAACCCAAACATTAGCTGATAGATTAGATAGAATGGACATAGATGGTGGGGCAGGAGCTGCAGGATCACAGACACCTGTAATACAAGTGGTCACTCCTTCTCCCCCTATACCCCTAGCTCCCCCAGAAAGACTCAATGGAGACCCTGCCAAATGTGCGGCATTCATCAGTCAGTGCCAATTACATTTTATGTGTAAAGCGACTTGCTTCCCTACAGATCAAGCTAAGGTGGCTTTCGTCCTTTCATATTTAGGAGGCCCTGCAGCAAATTGGGCCATATCATTAATCGAGAGAGATGATCCCCTCCTTCTAGACTATAATGCATTCAAGAGGGAATTGCGGAAATTATTTGACAAATACACGTTTACACGCAGCAGATACTGAGCTTTTGACACTCAAACAGGGTTCTAAGGATTTAGCTACATATATATCCACTTTTCACCGTTTAGTGGCAGAAGCTGAATGGCCTCGTGAAAAACGTAGTGCCTTGTTTTATAAAGGACTGCGTGATGAATTGAAAGACGCTTTAGCTCATGTGGTGGACCCCCCAGATACATGTCCTGAACTAATTGATTTAGTTGTAAAGCTGGATCATCGCTTAGGAGAAAGAAGGAAGGATAAGATTAGGGGCGACTTCAATAGGATTCCTTTTAAAGATAGTAAGACCGAGACTGAAGGGAGTGTAGAAGCTACAGAGCCTATGCAGATAGGGAGTATTAAGGGACCCCTTAGTGAAGCAGAAAAACAACGCAGAAGGAATCTTAAATTGTGTTTGTATTGCGGTAAAGCCGGACATTTCCTGAGGGAATGTCCCATTAAACCCAAACAAAAAAGACAGTCGGAAAACTAGAGGACCCGAAGCCCAGAGAGACTAAGGCATCGGGTCATTCAGGATCAATAGTCTCCTCATTGGCTCATGTACAGAGTCACTTTTTTGTACCTTCTTTGTTGCAAAGCCATACTCATCAATTAGAAGTCGCAATAATGATTGATTCCGGAGCTTCCGGTAACTTTATGGATGGTGATTGGGCAAAAGAGAAAAATTTATCCTACGTACCTAAAGCAACCCTGTAAGAGGTTTATACTATTGATGGGAGTTCTTTGAAATCTGGCCCGATAACACATACCACAGAGACATTAGAAGTAATCATAGCGGATGCTCACAGAGAATCTCTAAATTTTGATATCATTCAATCTCCACAATTTCCAGTGGTATTAGGACTTCCCTGGTTAAGACTCCATAACCCTACCATTGATTGGCAGACGGAACGGATAGTGTTCGATGATGTATCCTGCCATAACCACAAGAAACATCTTGCCTCTACGTTGTCCAGTACACCTGCCACGTTATTAGAAACCACATTGGGAAAACCCCTGATAGATCCCATAGATCAGGAGCCAGTAGTTGGTGAAAGAGAAGAAAAGGTGGACCAACCTGATGCGAGATTACCTGAGGTCTATCTCCAGCATTCATCAATTTTTGATGCTAAGGAAGCCACCAATCTACCCCCTCATAAGGTATACGATTGTAGAATAGACCTACAAGCAGGGGCCCGTATTCCGACTAGCAGAGTTTATGCTTTGACCGAAAAAGAAAACATTTACCTAAGAGAATATTTGGATAAGATGCTGGATCTCGGGTTCATCAGAGTATCTAGGTTCCCTGCTTCATCAGCTCTCTTTTTTATTCCTAAACGTGAGGGTGGGTTGCGTTGCTGCATAGATTATCGTTCCCTTAATGCAGTAACCATAAAGAACAGATACCCGTTACCACTCATCTCCTCTCTCTTGGATCAGGTTAAGACTGCCACGTATTTTACCAAGCTTGATCTTAGAGGGGCATATCATCTTGTTAGGGTAAGAGAAGGAGATGAGTGGAAAACGGCGTTTTGCACCAAATTCGGATTGTTTGAATATATGGTGATGCCCTTTGGGCTCTGTAATGCGCCTTCGGCATTCCAGTACTTCATAAACGATGTGCTGAAGGACCTACTAGATAAATGCGTCATCGCCTACATTGATGATCTTCTTATCTATTCCGCCACATTGAAGGAACATGAGGGCCATGTTCAAGATGTCTTGCAGAGACTAAAGAATAACTACCTGTTCTGTAAATTGGACAAATGTTTTTTTCACAGGTCTAAGGTTGCCTTTTTGGGGTACATATTGTCATCCCAGGGATTGCAAATGGATCCGCACAAAGTGCAGGCGGTCGTTCAGTGGCCCTCTCCCACTTCTGTTAAGGACATACAACGATTCCTTGGCTTCGCCAATTTTTACAGGCGTTTTATCAAACGCTTTTCGGAGATTGTAACACCCATCACCAAACTCCTGAGAAAAGATACGCCTTTTGTATGGTCCTCTGAAGCTGAACAATCTTTTCAGACACTGAAGAAAGCCTTTACTGGGGCCCCTATACTTAGACATCCCGACCAACAGAGCCCCTTTGTGGTAGAGGTTGATGCTTCCCAAGTGGCAGTAGGAGGAGTATTATCTCAAGCCCACCCCAAGACTGGAGAATTACATCCTGTAGCTTATTATTCTCATAAGCTCACACCTGCAGAAATCAATTATGCCATTGGAGAAAGAGAGTTGCTTGCAATAAAGAAGGTACTGGAGGAATGGAGGCAATACCTATTGGGTTCCAGATACACGGTCACCATAATAACAGACCATCGCAATTTACAGTATCTCAAATCCACGAAAGCTTTGTCCATGAGACAGCTGCGATGGACTCAGTTCTTTGGTGGCTATGATTTCGAAATCCATTTTAGAGCCGGAAAGAAGAACGGTAAAGCAGATGCTGTGTCCTGTTTGGGGTTTAATAGTCCCCCAATAGACGAACATCCTCCCTCCATCATAGATACTAATAAGATTATCGGAGGAACCTTCACTGAAGAACAATTCCTGAAGGAGGTGGCTATCGCTCAACAAAGACCAGAAGCTGATGCCTTTCTCAGGACTCAGAACACCCAAACCAGACAAGGGTTACAATATGTACATGAGGGGTTATACTTACCGGAAGCTCAACAGAGACAGACAGTTATGAATTGGTGCCATGTCCAAGGCATAGCAGGTCATCCGGGGTATAAAAAGACAATTGAATTGGTGAAACGCTATTGTTGGTGGCCAACCCTGAATCAGGATGTACAACAGTATGTCAAAACCTGCGCTATCTGTGCACAAGGCAAGGCCTCTCATACCAAACCGGTAGGACTTTTATGTCCTATTCCCTTTCCACCGGGCCCATGGCACACGCTGTCAATGGATTTCATAGTTGAATTGCCACGCACTAAGACAGGTAATAACACTATATTGGTAGTGGTAGATCTGTTCACTAAATTAGCCCATTTCATACCTTTATCGGGCCTCCCTACATCTAGTACACTGGCACAAGTCTTTCTACATAACATCATCAGACTACATGGTATTCCTTCTGTTCTTATCACGGACAGAGGTACACAATTTGTATCCAAATTTTGGAGACAATTGTGTACTTTGCTACAGATTGATGTTAGGTTGTCCTCTAGTCATCATCCTCAAACGGATGGACAAACCGAACGGGTCAATCAAAGCCTGGAACAATTCATGAGATACCAGTCCCTTCAGTCAAATCAAGAGTGGGATGAGATGATCTGGTTAGCTGAACTATCGTACAATAACAGTCATCACTTTTCTACATTGTTTACTCCCTTTTTTGGGTCCCATGGTTTCCATCCCAGAGTTTTACCCATACCTCTGTCAGTAACATGTAACACTCCATCAGTCACCTCTTTGGTTCAGCGATTACAGACAGTACATACTTCCATACAAGACAATCTAGACAAGGCAAAGGTGGCATATAAGAAAGACACAGATGCCCATAGAAAGCCAGAACCTGTGTATCAGTCAGGGGATAAAGTGTGGCTATCGACCAGACATCTAGCTTTGCGGGGTTCTTGTAAATTCAGACCTAAGTTTATAGGACCCTTTCAGGTAACAAAGGTCATTAATCCTGTAGCATTACAACTAGACCTGCCTCCATCCATGAAAATACACCCAGTTTTCCATGTATCCCTCCTCAAACCCGTTGCACCTGGTACACGCCTCCAACCAAGAATGAGTCCGGTGATAGTGGATTCAGAAGAAGAGTATGAAGTTGAAAAGATCATTGATTCTAGACGTTGTAGAGGCAGATTACAATACTTGATTCATTGGAAAGGGTACGGTATTGAAGAACGTAGCTGGGAACCTGCGAGTCAGATTCATGCACCCCGATTGCTACGCCTATTCCATCGACGATATCCCAACAAACCCAAACCTATTGGCGGGGGTGTAGGGGGGGTTGTACTGTCGTGTTTGCATACAAAGACGTGGTTGGCAAGCGTCAGCCCCTGATGGTTGGCAAAAGCACGGCGCATGCGTGAAGAGCCAAGCATGCGCAGAGAGAACAGACCCGTCATTAAACCACCCCCCTTCCCTGCATTGAACGCTTCGCGTTCCGTTCCGGTACTGAGGTCATTGGTTTGTTCCGTTTCCGGGTCACGGTGGTGGCGAGCAGCGGGATCAGTCGGGTCTTCGCCGGGCATCGGTGCTTCTCCATTCAGGTACCGTCGACAATTAGGAGATTCTAGTTGTGTGCATTATTTAGATATACCTGATGCGTGTTTGGGTGTTCTTACACGCGTTAACGTTTATTTTGTTTAATGAGCTCCGAAGCCTTCCCTGAGTTAAGGGATTTGTTTTGCTTCTATTTATTATTGATTCTTGCTTTTGGTCACCACGCGGTGCGTGGTGGATTGAAGGTGATTTAGTCAGTGTGCCTTCATTCTTGGATACTTTCCGGGATTAGTGGAGCTTTGATACTAGTCCCGGCGCTGATTCATTGTTTTCCTGGAACTAGAGGTTTGCCGATTCTTGTTCCAGGCATTAAGGCTTCCATATATACTATACACAGGTAGGCAGTTGTGGCTCTTTACTCATTTTCCCTGCATAGAATAGAGACGGGTTATTCACGTTGCATTATATTACACAGGAGACAGAGATTACCATTCCTGGATGCCATCTCTTCCATATATTACACCTTTTCAGCTTTAATCGTCCAACTCCCCTGTAGGTACCTGCCCTCTCTATCAGTTTCCTTATCTGCTACACTTAGTATTACTGCACTAACCATATGTTCTTTACCCTTACCTAGGAATCCGGTATCCAGACATTCTGTGGTTCCATGAATAACAGTTACTCCTCCGGTGCAAAGACGACACCTGCATTTTCTTTGTTTTCCCCACTTTCCTTGTTTTGTCTCCCTGTGTTCCCTTAACGGGCATCACTATTCCTGCGCATTGATAATATTCTGGCAGGTGGTGAACCGGTTGAGGGAGACAGGGAAAGAGCATCACCTTCCTGGTACTTCTGAGGCAACATTTGTGTCAAGCATTACACTAAAAGTCCAAAAATAAACTCAGCCAATGCAGTCCAACCTGCCAGAGGGTGCTTCTTCCCTGTGTCTGTCTAGAGCCTCACAGGCAGGCTCCTATTGTTCATCACAAAGAAAAACCAAAGCAGACTTTCATGTTAGAGTTATGTCCTCACACAACCCTTGAAGAAATCACAATCTGGGCCCCTTCTAAACAGAAGATTCAGTCTTTCTTTCTGAACAGAGCATACACAATGTTCCAGGCTCTCAACGTGTTCAGTCCAGTGTCTCGCTCAGTACCCCAGAAATGTTTCCAACAAGCCCTATTACTCGAGTCTTTCCCTATCTCCTACTATCTTCGCCTGGGGTACCGTGTCGTTTTCTGGGCCGCAGATTGTATCGTACATGGCCAGGCGTTTCCTGATCAGAGAACAAAACAGAGGATGGTGAATCCATCGCAACAGGAATATCATGAGCCTTTCGCTCGACTGCAGGGGCAACAGAATCCGGGGCAATCACTGGTGCAGATGACAAAACCCCTTCCAAGCCCGGTGCTCCTTCTCCTTGCCCTTCTACAACTTCCAGGGCATCAGAAAAAGGGACAAAGCAAGGTGCTCGTTCGTTCTCCATCCTGGTTTTGCTGATCATAAGGAAGTGGGAGGGGCAGCTTTTTGACGTGGGAGACATGGATCCAATGTCTCTTTCCATTCACCTTCACCGCCGTCCGCGTGGCCAATAGAATCTGATGAGGCTCGGACCAACGAGGGTCCAAGCTGGATTTCCACTTATAGTTGCAGACCAAGACCCACTGTCCTGGCTCCAAACGATGTCCGGGACCCTCCGGCAGGGTCTGCAACACTGCTGAAACCTGTTGATGAATGGAACGAAGATCTTTAGTAAAAGCATACAGATAATCTGTCATCATAGGATATTCAATATCACGAAACGTTCTTGGTCTTGGGACACCCAAACGTTGGCAGGGCGCCCAAAGATAACCTCATAAGGTGACAAGCCAGATCGAGAATGTGGGGTAACCCGTATGGACATCAATGCTAATGGTAGGGCATCGGGCCACCTTAACCCAGTACTGTCCTGAATTTTTGCCAGCTTTAATTTCAGTATTCCATTATACTTCTCGACAAGTCCAGCAGACTGAGTGTGTCAAGCCTTATGGAATTTCTGCTTAATTTGCAACCCATTACAAACATGACTGATAAGATCTGCATTAAAGAGCCCCCTGTTATCACTCCAGATCACCCGAGGCAATCCGTAGCGTGGGAAGTACTCCTTTATCCGAGCCTTTGCTGTTGCCAGAGCAGTGTTTTCTCTAGTCGGGTAGGCCTCCATCCATTTACTGAAGGCGCGGGAGAGGAAAACCTAATTTACATTTTGTGCATTTGTCATCAATTGCGGCCACAAAGAATATTCTGGCTGAGACCAATTTGGCTCCTTCTAGGTATCAGGACATGCCAAGAAGCACTTGAGGAATGCATGAGAGGGGATTGGCCTCAAATGGCGACCCGCTTTGTCAAATTCATTATCGAAATTAATTCCATTACTTTTCCCTCCGTGCAATGCCTGAGTTCAATTCCCAAAAGGGGGTGGTGATGGACAGAGTATCTGAGTTAATCAGAACACTCCAACCCAGTCAACAGAACAGGGCTTGATCCATCACCGTTTTTTAGCTCACTGCACCATCCCAGTTCAGAACCTGGCTATATGCAAATTAGTCTGTCCCTGGCCCAGTGCATCATGGGAACAGGGCAGACCAAACTACCAAGCCAATTCTTCACTGGAAAGGAAACAGTGAACAGTGCGCGACGGCAGCAGTTCCGACGGCGGCACAATTCTCAGGGATGCGAAGTGCTCTTCTTCAATGCGGTGCAGTGCGACAGTTCCAGCGGTGACACCCTCCTTCGGAGTTGCGACGGCAGGCTCAGCGACACGCTCCAACCTCGTTGCGAGATTCTTATTTCGATGCGGTGCAATGCGACAGCTACAGCGGCAACACCCTCCTTCAGAATTGCGACGGCAGCAGCAGCGAAACGCTTCCTCCTCGTTGTGGCACACTTCTCACCGATGCGGTGCAGTGCGACAGTTCCAGCGGCGACACCCTCCTTCAGAGTTGTGACAGCAGGCACAGCGACAGCGACACGCTTCTTCTCGTTGAGTCGCGCTTCCAGCTCCTTGTGACACGCAGTTCCTCAGAAGGCCCAAAACAGCAGCAGACACTTCCACAAGACCTCTGGGGAGCTGGGGGGGGGGTGAAGTCGGTTGTCCCTGAGACTTCAGCAGGAGACAAGCTCTTTTCTAAGCCCTCGGTGATCCTTCACAAGTTGAAAGCAAAGTACACAAAGTTCCTTTCTCCTTCCTATGGCAGTAAGGCAACCACTGCAGGCCAATCCCCCAAGCAGCACTTCAGCTTGGGAATAGTCTCTCCTCAGTTTCTTCAGGTTCCTCTCCTCAGTAAAGGTTTCTTCTTGTAGTCCAAAAGTGATCTAATTTCATGGGATCAGGGTCCCAATATTTATACCCCAAAATCCTTTGTTCTCCGAGGGGAGAGGGGCCTTTGCCCAGTCCAAACCAGTTCTGAAGTACTCTGTTTACCAGACTTCTCCCTTCCTTTCACAGTGCAGGGCAGGCACATCAGACGCCCCACAGGAGGTGGAGCCAGCATTGGGGAAGGCAGGCACAGCCCTATTTAAGGTTCAGGTGCAACTCCTCCCTCCCATCTAGATGCAGATCTCTCTATTCTCCACTGGGTGACTCAGCCTGTCTCTTGGAATCCCCCAGCCCTGTCACTCCCAAAACTAGACAAGGAATGCACAAACTAGCAGGGGCAGGCTCTGGATAGTTAGACAAGGAAATACCTACTTTCTAAAAGTGGTATTTGCAAACACAGAATGTTAAAAACAACTTCACTAAAATATGTATTTAATCAGTTCAGGCATACTAAACTCATGCTCTCTGAGTCAGTTAGGATGATAAAATGTAATAACTCTAACAGTCCATTCTGGCCTATGGAGAACAGGTAGCCTTGCAATAGTGAAAAACGAAAATGGCTGTAATTCACTATTAGGACATGCCACACACATCAGGGCTTGTCCTACCTTATACTTACAATGCACCCTGCCCTTGGGCCTACCATAGGGGTGACTGATATGAAGAAAAGGGAAGGTTTAGGGACTGGCATGTGGGTGCCCTTGCCCAGTCAGCGTGCAGACTGCACGCATGCTCTGCAATGGCAGACCGTAGACACATTTTACAAGGTTGCTTCTGTGGATGGCACAACCAGTGCTGCAAGTCCACCAGCAGCATTTGGACTTACACGACATGGGCACACTCAGTGCACTAGACTAGGATCTGACAAGTGAACCAAGTAGCCAAACATGGAACCACTGAATTATACATCAATTTACAATAGGGAGCACTTGCACTGTGGCACTGGATAGCAGTGGCACAGTGCCCAAAGAATCTAACACCAGAAAAAATACACGAGGCAACAGCAAAAATGGAAGGGAGACCCACGCCCATAGTGCCAGGTCTAACACAATGTTTGCCAAAACAACCCAACCATGGCATCTCTTCCTATTCATGAGTCAGACCATGATAATTCCTAGCCATTGGGGGTAAAAGACTGTTAGGCAGCACCAGTCTTTTATCTGCCAAAACCCAAATCTCACTGCATCTCTCTTGACCCAACCTACTGTGACCCAACTCTGCTGTTCTGCCTCTGACACTTCTTCCTGCAAACTCTTGACTTATTCCCAAGTATCAGCTGTAGTAAACAAAAGTCTGTAGTTGGTCTTTTCTGTTCCCTCATTTCCTTATTTCCCATTAAAAGTACAAGCATTGTAAGTACAGTATCTAGCGACCTCATCAGTATATCTGTTGCCAACTGCCACATAATTGCCACCTTTCCAATGTACTGCACACTTGACAACTGCAACTTGTGCAGCATGATACTTTGGTGAGCATCTGGAAGTCTTTGCCCTCAACGTTGATGGTGAGGAGCAATGTAGCTTTCAGCGGGATAAACCAGTGTTATCGAGCCTTTTCGCTAGTCGACGTCAGTGACTTGACTCTTGACGTCGGGCCCGTCTCCTCTTGGAGCTTTTCTGCAAAACTTTGCAGAACGTTTCCAAACTTTCAGATCCTTGATCTTCGTGGTTCCTTTGGTGAAAATAAGTGTCTAGTAGCACCTGTCAAGGATTCAGAGACTCTGGATCGCCTCTAGGTGGCATAGAATCAATTTCCCACAATGCACAGTCCAGGAAAGATCTAGTTGCAACTGGTCAGGTGGTCAGCTGAGGTGATCTTCTCTTTGGCTTTACAGATGACTTATTTCAGCTCTGTTGTACCTGTTACTGATCAGGGAGTCCACTCCATTTCCTTAGAATCAGGCGCAGTCCTTTCTTTGTGGAGCCTTGTGAGTGCAGCAGGTACAGTCCTTCTGAGTGCAAGCCTTCTGTGATGCAGTCCAAGGGTCCAGCAGGGCAGCCATTCTTCTTTTGGTGTTCCAGGAAGTGTTCTGAGGAACTTCTGTGACCCTCCTATATTTTTCTTCCATTCTGGTCTTGGAACTGGGGGAACACCCCAACCAATAGAGGGGAAGTTCTCTCCCTCTACTATGACCACTCCCTTCAAAGTGTGGCGTATGTTTGACCCAGCATACACTGTTCTCACAAAAATCAGGATGGAGAAAATCTCTCCTTGGTGTGTGCGTCTGTATAACCCAACTCAATGGTGTGGCTAACAAATAACTACACTCCCTTTCGAGCCCCTCTACTAATGTATTTAGGGGAGCTCCCATCTGGCTAGGGATTGCAGAAAAGTAATCTCCTTTGTCCTGTTCACCCCCATTTTTTGACTGATGCTCATGGTTATGGACTATGAAAGTGCTCGGGCTCTGCTAACCAGGCCCAGGGCCAGTGCCCTGTCCTCTAAAGGTATATGGTAATTGGTATAATTCAAATTGGTAAAGACAACCTACTTGCAAGTCCCTAGTATATGGTAGGGCTGTAGGTTTACAGACTCCACTTGACTTAATGACCTTAAGTGTGCACTGTTTTAGTGTGTGGTGTCATTTCATAGCCAGGCATGCCTTGCAGGCTGGTTTTTAAATAAAAGTATGTCCAAATTCAACTTTGGAATTAAAAGTACTTTGAAAGCCCAAAACTATATTTTTATGACTTCTAAGCCATCCCTAAAGCCTGTCCTAGGTGCCCCAAGGGTAGGGTGTATAGAAATGAAAAGCAGGGACAATATAAAGGATGTTTTATATGCCCTGGGAAGGAAAAACAGGCAACGTTGTTGTTCCTTATTGTAGTGCTGCTAGCCCCATAGGCTAACACGGGGAAGGCAGTATTACACTTCATACAGTCTATTTTTGCTTGGGAGCTAGTTAGCAATATAATTCAAAGTATCAAAATAATGGTTACTATAATTCTAACAACTTGCCATGGTCAGATCCATTATAATATTTATAAGAAGGTAGCTTTAAAACGTACTATCTTGAATTTACCTAAAGCAGTCCTGTAGCAGCCTCTTTTGATTGGTCAGGGTTATGCTGGACCTGTGTGGGGACTGAGCTGGTGGAGCGATAACAAAGTGGGCAAAGTGGCTTAGCAATGTATAAAACAGTTAGATATGGCTGAGACTAGGCTGAACCCCGGAGTTGGATCTTGCAGGACTGGGCAATTACTTTCAGAAGCAAAACTAGCGGATCCCCAGCAACCAGCACCACAGTTTAATCGAAGAGCCCGCGTCCCGCATCCCATAGCCCATAGCCCGTAGCCTGCAGGGAGGCAAAAGATTTCAGGCAGATGAACTGAGCCTGAGTTAGGCTGCAAGGTGCAAGGCAGAAACAGAAGGGTGGGGTGGACGCGAACACCAGAGTGGCAAGTCAGTGATGCAGTCTGTGCATAGGCACTTGGCGGCCACCGTTAGGTCAGTTCAGATTGCTTACCTGAGGAAGGTCAGCCTACTATGCCTCTACGCTGCTTGATTTGCTTTTGCTCTGTATTGCAATTTTCCTGCCAGCTCTCTTATGACCCCCCTTTACTGCTGTTTGACCCCTCGTGATGCTCGGCATTTGTGTCCCATATTTATTTACACTGCCTTCCACCATTTTGAATCGGCATACCGCTGCTACGATGTAAAGGTCTTGAGAGACGCATTGCCCGTGGCTGTAGAGTTAAATAGAGCTTTACAGCACTTCACATTCATGTTATGCTCTCGCAAAGGCCTCATCAAAGGTTCCCAGCAGCAATCCACAATACGTCAACAGCACTCTAATATTAGAGCTGCAATTTCTCACAAAGCCTTGCGTGGGGCCATTTACCAAGCTTGTGACCCTTCTCTGGATAATACTGGCTCCCCAACGTCATCAGGGAAGGTGAGGCGACACTTACACAAGAGGCATTTTACAACGGAACCACCCGGTTGTTGATCTTCCGGTTGTTGTTGTAACTGCATCCTCCCCTGTAATAAACATTCTACAGAGGCCCACTGCATGTAAAATCATAGTGTGAGACAAGGGCTAAAGTGAGAGCTGCTAAACTGGAGATAAACGGGAGATGTGATTATGATGTAATAACAACCATGGATGGTCAACCTGTGGGGGTGAGGGGGGGTTCCTCCAACAAGCTTAATTTCAGGCAAAGCTGCAACAGATGGATCACATGCTAATAGCACAGCATGCATTACACCAGGTAGTGCTGCGAGCGACGAAGGAGCTGAGAAATCAAGCTTTGAGGAATTCATTATGACTAAGAAAATAAAGTACAAGCATTCAATACTTTTGGATGTACCTTTGAAAAAGCTCTGGCTAAGGCTCTTGATGATAATCACGTCTTCACAACAGCAGCCTGCACCTTCATCTGGATCATCTCCTGTATCTAAGCAGGCCAAATTGCTGGCCTCAAGTTGCATTGATCAGGAATTAATAATAGTAGCCACAAGGCTTTGCTATTCAGTTGAATTGGAGCAAAATGTCACAAGATGTACTGAAAGGCACATGCCCATAGAAGCGCAGGGCGCTTTTTCAACTGATCCTCAAAATCTAAATAGCCTTTGGGTACTAGCAGAAGTACATTAGACACCAAGCAGTGCTCTTTGTTCCACCAGGGATTTAAATTATGTCACTAGCAGCCCAATTAACCGGTGAGTTAATGAAGAACGATTAATCCTAATTCTCGGACGTTATCATTACCTGAACTAATTCTTCCTGATGTTGCATATAATTATAGTTACGTCATACTCACGTGGTGGCTAAGAATGAGCAATTTTCAACCCCAAAAAATATTTCTCCAGGTCTAAATATGACCATTGCACAATTCCGCGATCCAAGTATATTACACCTTTGTTTTGTTCCCTAGGTTAAAAATATGTCAAAACAACATCACTCTAGTTAAATTCAAAATTCAGTGTTTCGATTCGGCATATGAAGAGGGTAATGGATTACTTGAATAGTATCGCTTCTGTATCAATACCCTTAGTTGGAGCTGACCATTCGCAGATTCTCATGTAAGAAAGGTCCATGAATATAATACACTATTCCCCGATATCTGACACATTAGTATCAATGGACCTTGTTTAGGTACAACTGTCTGCAGAGTCAGGAGTAAGAAATGAGCTGAGTACATTATTCACATGTATGTCACACTCCCGGATAAGGCCATAAATCCACCAATAATTGTTTTCTGCACCTGATTTTACCAATGGTGTATGAGCCGAATCTTGAAACTCCCATTTATATATCATGAATAAAGTATATTCAAATTGAATATTCGATTTATCTCTATTCGGTTGTAGTGGTAGGACCTGCCATGTGCTGTAATATGAGGGTGGCTAAATGTTATCTCACACAGGTTGATTCTCAAATCAATATCATATCAGATTTGTATTCTGTATGCAGTTCTACTACAAATGTCACCTTTTTTTTTCTGAACTACCGGTAAGTAAGTAAATTCTTTTATTGTATAGTTAATAAAAACCATTACAAAAAATACAAAATTAAATGCAGTAATGTTTAAAAAATCAATCAAGAGATATATACATAATAAAGAATTAAAACCATGGATGAAAATATCCTTCAAGCTTAAAGAGCGGGGTCAGTTACAGGAAAAACAGTCACACAGGAGATACAAATTCTGGGTGTGGGTTAGATCTTTGCAATAGTTCCTCTTTTTTTCTCGAAGTTGATGATAAATTTAACTGCCCTACATATGAGTTGGGGGTCCGCCGAGCACAGGACTTGTATGATCGCGGAACGACAAGTGCGAATTCCGTATTCCTTGAACTTTGCTTTTAACCTTTTCTGGCGTTCCTGGTCCAGTGCGGGACAGATGCAAATCAGATGAATGAAGTCTTGTTTCGCGACACCACATAAGTCCCACTCCTTGGAGTCTTGAGTCCTCCATTTGGGTTGATCGGCATTTGTTGGCAGGTTGCCCATCCTTAGGCTGAGGTACTTGAGTTTAGCATGTGATGAAAATGCAAGTCCTAGATAGGCAGCCGGCGTGGACTTTTTATATGATTGTATTGTCATCCAGGCATGTGAGCGATGGCTTAGGACTTTTTTGTCATTGATCAAGGAATGCCTGTTGGCCGCCTTCTTTACAGCCTGTTTGAACATTGGTACTGGTAGCTTAGTTTCCCACAATGCTACTAGTTCGGTGGTTTCAAGTGAGTGGTGTAAGAATTTGGCGTACTGGGAGTTCGGACTGTTATGTATTGTTTCCCACATGGCACGGTTGACCTCTATTTCCTGATTCATCCAGACGCCGTACCAGAATTTAACCGTCTCGTATTTTTTCAGCAATATTTGAGACTGCAGGCCGAACTCGAGTCGCACCTGCGCAGGTGATGCGTTGTGTGGTAAGCCGAATACGCACTTGTAGACTTTCGTTTGGATTTTGTCTATAAGCTCAGCGCTCCTTCCGTGATGTAACACGCTGCCATAAGCTATTGTTGGAAGTAGGTTGGCTTTCATGACGGTTAGCAGGGGGTATACAAAGGGCCTTTGAGTTGGTTTGATAAACTGCTAAATGCGTGTAACAAAGCTGTTCCCTTCTTTTGGAGGGCGTTAAAATGCAAGGAGAAATTAAGGCGCTTGTCCAGTTGTATCCCCAGATACTTGTAGCTTTCTACTACTTCCAGTTTATTGTTGTCTATTGCAAAGGTTGGTGATACATTGCGGCATCGAGTTATAATCATAATCTTTGATTTCTTGCTATTTATTTCAAGAAGGTTCTGTTTTGTATATCCGGTCAGTTCTTGCAAGAGACGCTGCAGGCCTATCTTCGTTTGACTGAGGAGGACCACATCGTCGACATAGGAAAGATGTGTTAAACAAAGGTTTCCTAGCCGCGGTGGATGAGCGTTGATCCTGTCTAGCCTTGATGTCAGGTCGGCCATGAACAAGTTGAAAAGATGGGGGGCCAAAACGCAGCCTTGTTTTAGGCCATCAAAGGTACAGATCTTCCGAGATAGCCGCTGACCATTGTCAATCTTTACCTGCATCCAGGTGTTGGTGTACAGGTCCATTATTGGGTTTAGGATTGAGTCCCGCAGGCCCTCCTGCTTCAGTTTGGACCAAAGTAGTTGCCTGCTGACACGGTCGAATTCCGCCTTAAAGTCTATAAAGCAGGCGTACAGTGCTTGATGATTTTGTAGACTTTTTCGGCTATTAAGCTTATCGCCATTGCATTTGCCATAGTGCCCGTGTCGCGGCGAAACCCTGTCTGGTTTATCGGGATTTTATTATTGACTTCGGACCATTGGGCAAGGTCAGCTAACACCAGGGATGCGTAATATTTGGCTTCGGCATCAACGAGTGCTATCAGGCGGTAGTTAGCTGGATTTTTACGATCTCCGCCTTTATAGATGGGATTAATGATAGCCCCTCTCCAGCTTTCCAGGAGCCGACTTGTGTTATTTATTGACCTAAACAAGAGGTTTAAGTTACGGGCCCAGTAGTGGGGGTCCTCCTTGTAAATTGCCTGGGGGACGCCGTTCGGTCCTGGGGCACTGTCTTGCCTACTTCTTTTTATTATTTGTAGTATTTGAAGTTCATCATCTGTCCGTGATATTTGGTCTGGACCTTCCTGTTTGATACCCGGGATGTTTGACTGAACGCAGTCAGTGCTCTTCGGGGCCGCTATATTTGATGTTTTATGTGCTATAGTTGCTATCAAAGGCGTCAATGATTTTATTGAAAAGGTATCAACTAGGTACTGGACCCATACCTTTTCAGTGATGCAGGTCATGCTTATTGTTTGTGCTGGTCTGTTCAGTGAGTTTACTTGCAACCAGAATGCTCGGGATTCGGATTTTTTTATGTTATGTAGTATTTTGGTCCAAAAGTCGGTGACTCGTTTTTTATTTTTCAGTCCAGATTAGTTTCTTATATTGTTTCCTTGTTGATCGCACTACTTGCCAGACGTTTGAATTTACATTGTGACCCTGAGCTTGTCTTGTGAACTTCCGCAGACGTCTTCTTAAGGAAAGTGTGGACTTTGTGAAATTGACGTTGTTCATTGGAATGGCCTTCTTTTTATGGCTTGCAAAAAACACAGTTGATGGACAGAATGTAGAACAATGTCATACATTCACCCCAGTACAAGGATCTGGGCCTAAATCCATCGTTTTTTTTGCACTCCACACCAGCCTGGGCTAGACACTGGCTATATGCAAATCAGCTCTGACCCTGTGCCTCATGGGAACAGTCCAGTCCGAACTACCAAGCCATGTCTTTCCCAGACCGGAATCAAGCATCCAAGGACCGGTTTCTGGATATCAGCCTTCATCAGCCTGGATAGCTTGACTCCAGTGGTGTGGAGAGCCTGGGACTCACGTCTGAGCATACCCATACCTCAGTTTGAGGCTTTCATGATCCTTTACATAATCACATGAGTATTTTGTTATTTGGCTATGGGCGTCGTTCTGTAGTTGTTCAATTAACATGCTTGCCTTAGCCTTTGCTTTCAGACAAGCACCTTTTTGACCACACAGTTCTGTGTTGTGCGCATGTTCACTGGTGGAGATCGCAGGGTGAGGTCCTATCCTTGTTGTAATTATAGGTCCTACGCTTTGTTGCTGAGCATTCTGATCTGTGATTATCTTTACTTGTAATTGGTCATAAGTGCTCTTGTCGGCTTTTGCTATGACTTGTCTGGCATTTTTGTATCCCTTTTTTCTGATGTAAAATTAGCGCTTGGGATTATGTGCGGGATAAAAGATATTTTATGTTTGTTATCAGTGCCTTTGGTGACCTCCCTTGGGCATCCCTGCTTTTTTGCCTCATGCTTACTGTGTTCCTGCTCCTTGGTGCCATGTTTACTATCTTGCTGGGGGGTGCATACTTTTTGTCGAGGCTTATTCCCTGTGTTTTGTGGTTCGCACCTTAGATTCCCTGGGATTCTGTTTGATTGCGCAAAGTCACAATCTGCTATTTCCAGACTCCAGTCTGCGCTACTTGAGACAGTGGATAAAGTTGCGTGTTCGACATTTGTTGAGTCCTCAGTTCCTGAAATTGTTGAGTGGACAATCCCCTCTATTGGTGTAGATCTTTTTGAACTTAACATATGAGCTAAGTCGTTTGATACTATGGTAGTGGGCTTTTGTCCTTCGTCTTTGGAGCTGATTTTCCGAATTTTGTTTTGGAGCTTTGTCATTGCAGGTGGGTGGTGTGGCCCCTCTTTGGTGTAAGTTTTGGGTTTTGGTTGAATTTTTGAATAGTTAAAGATTGGAAAGTTGGTCAGAGCCTGCTTGTTAGCTGGTAAGCAGTTTGCCACTTGGTTTCTGTTTTTTCTCGCAGGTTTTTTCTGCCGTTTGGTTAGACCTTGCTGATTGCTTGGATTTTTTTTCCAGTCCTGTTCAGGTTGTTCTTTTCCTGATGATTCGTGGCTGTTGTTATGCCTAACGGAGGGTTTAACCCCAATTAAATTCAGTTCTTCCATTAATTCATCAGTTCTTATTTTCGTTGGTTTGTTTTGCCTCATTTTTTTGTCTATTGATTTTTGTACTACTACTGCTGCGTGATCTTCCCTCATCTTTTCAAATTTAGCTGTTTCTTTTTTTGGGGTGTTTTTGCAATGTGCTAAGGTAATAAGGTCACTTCCATGTAATATACTGCTGGTGCCCTGGTTAGCGTGCTTGCATTCCTGTAGGATGTCCTTGAGTATTAATGGCAAGTCCTTCAGTTTTTCCAGTATGGGGCTACAGCTACATGTCAGGGGCGATACCCTAGGGTGGACCTGGTCCTGAAAAATATCAAATGTGTTGACCATTGTGTCCAATTTTCTGTTTATACTGGATATATGTTCGGCTATTGTACTCATAAGATGTATTTGAATGTCAAGTTTATCAGACTGCATGTTTAGGGTTTTGATTGAAGTTTCAAGTATGCTGCCCAGTGTGCTATGTAGAGTGATTATAGATTCCAAGTTTTCATTGAGAACATGGTTTCTTGCTTGCTGGCGCTGGTTTGATATGCTAGTATTTATGGGTGGTTTCCGGTGTGAGTGTTCATTGGGTGTCATAACAGTTCGTTGGTCCAAACTTTTCTTATTTGTGTTTTCGGGGCTTTTTGCCATTGCTGAATTGAACAAGGCCGATGCACTTGAGATTTCTATTATTGATGGAGCATTGCGTCAATCAACATCGACGCCATTGGTTAAATCTGTATGCACATGGGCTTCTGCATCCTGATTCGACCCACTGGATATCTCAATTAGGTTTTTGTTTAATAGCTCCAGGATCGATTAGTTATTTGGGTGCCGTCCGTTTAGTGTTTTTTGTAGTACCTCAGTTGTGATGGTTGATGACTTGTTGTGTGATTTTATTTGCTTGGAATCACTTACACCTGTGATGTTGTCTGGCTTGTCTTTATGTATTGTTGTACTTCCTTTATTATCTGGGAGGGTTTGAGACTCCAACCAGTAATTACACACATCGCTCTTTTTATTGGATTTTATCAATACTTGATTTGAGCGTGACTCCAGCCTTGGGGTTGAATGGCTGTTTGGATGTTCTTTGTAGGCTGTGTCTTGACTACTGATGTTATGACATCCATCATTATTGCCTATGACCTGTGAGCTTCCAGCCATTGAATGATCTAGATTTGTGTCACTTATTGATGGAACTGACGATATGGATATCCTTGAGGTTCTTTTTGGATTTTTGTATGATGTGCTTTTTTTTGATGATTCTTCCCTAGGGCTCTACATAATTCTATTAGTGTCACCTGATGGTGTTGAAGATTTCACTTGTTCTTGCACTGAGTCGTGACTTCTGGTTTCCATGTGTACTTGAGCCTGAGTTTGTATCGTACATTTATTGTTCTACTGTGTTGCTTGCATGCACTTGCTTGTTTCTTTTGTTTCAATGCTCTTTCCTAAATTGGTGTTGAGACAGGGCGGAGGGGCCTGTGTGAGTATTGACTATGTGCATACTTTACTCGGAGATATTGGATTTTGGAGTCCATTTGGTGTTACTGGCATTGTATAAATTGCAGATACGAGTCCTTCAAAAAAGAAAATTTACCAGTAGGGTTCATTGAGCCAAAAATGGAATAGATCGGAGGTATTAATGTGGTGGTTGGACGATTGGCTGTACTCTCCTCGGAGGAATGGATAGGAATTTTGGTCTTAGATTTTCTTTTCGCGATTTGTGGGGGGTTCCTTCGAGTTCTCCCAGACCTCATCGCTTCCACTGGCCTGGTATCTAGTCCTCTTGTCGTCCTTTGCGCTTATTCCTGTGCGCTGTAACTTTTAGTTCACACTCTCTTTGGTGGTGCCTAGTAATTGCTAGACGGTGGGAGCTGGAGCTGCTACTCCTTCCCTGCTCCTTCGTGGGATTTGGTGTTGCCTGTGTGTTGCCTGTATCGCTTGCGTCGGTCGTTTCCGCCCACTGCTGGCTGCTTTCCACGCTCTGCTCCGCTTGCCACCGGCCTCTACTCAAATTCAAGCCTCAGCCTCAACCCCAGCTCGAGCTCCGGCTTGGCTTGGGCACGTGGGCACTTACTGCTTGCTGCTCAATATAACCTTTACGTCAACTAGTGCGCCCAGTGACAGTCCGATCGCCTCACCTCCGTCTGACTGTTCGAGGGAGTAGTAGATGGAGGGCCAGATAACCGAATCGGGCCCTTTCCCGACCCCTCTCCTGACACCTGACCCCTGCACACTCTCGGGCTTTTCGGTGGTGTTTTCGTTTTTTTGGGGAGTTTTTCACGCACTTGGCCACTCACACGCCTTGCAAACTCCTACGTCCTGGCTTAGCTGACCGACCAGCTGACCGGCGGCCAGCTAGTATGGAGTGGGCTGGGGCCGTCTGACGAGATGCAGAGCGATATGAGGCAATATGAGGCGATATGAGGTGAGATGAGGCAAGATGGTACTGGGGTGGCGTGGCAAGGCGGGCCGTGGGGCCGTCGGGCTGCGCTCTCTCCTCTCCCGCCTGCCTCCACCTTCACCACTCGCCGCTGCTCACCGTACCACTCCTCTGCCGGTAATAGCAGTTGGTGATTGATGATTGCTGCCACGCTGGGTCCCGGAGCCGGAGGGGAGCCAGAGTAGACCACTTCGACTATTTCACTCCCATTCCCCCCTGCTCGGGCACAGGCTCCTGCCGGCTTCTCGGCCGCTCACCTTTCACGTATAGCGCCTCTCAGCGGCTCTCAGTGGCTGCGGCTTCACTACGGCTCTCGCACTCGTCCGGCTCTCGGCGGCTGCGGCTGCGGCTGCGGCTGCGGCTGGCTCCGCTGCTGGCTTCTCTGCTAGCTCCCAGCTCTCTGCTCTGCTCTCTAGCGCCACCGGAAGTCAGTCCGAGTAGAGAGTCCACTAATGCAGTGACTCATGCAGCATTGTCACCTGCCTATGGACAGCATGCATTACACCAGGTAGTGCTGCGAGCGACGAAGGAGCTGAGAAATCAAGCTTTGAGGACTTCATTATGACTAAGAAAATAAAGTACAAGCATTCAATACTTTTGGATGTTCCTTTTGAAAAAGCTCTGGCTAAGGCTCTTGATGATATTCACGTCTTCACAACAGCAGCCTGCACCTTCACCTGGATCATCTCCTGTATCTATGCAGGCCAAATTGCTGGCCTCAAGTTGCATTGATCAGGAATTAATAATAGTAGCCACAAGGCTTTGCTATTCAGTTGAATTGGAGCAAAATGTCACAAGTTAATTTTACCAAGTATTACATATTATCCTCAACTTCAGAGTTCGTTACTCATGACTAATGTACTGACATCATCACCTATATGTTCAAGAAGTGCTGCATTTCATGTTAACACATACCTCAAAGACAATCATCAAGGACTGTAAAAATCAGCTTTTAAGGATGGCCAGTGATGTACGCATAAACACTTCATCGGACCAGCTTCCTCCACAGAAGGCTCCCGGTAAGGAACTAAGGCCCAGATGTATCAACCTATTTTTCTGTCGCAAACTGTGCGAATCGCTAAAATATACAGTTTGCGACAAGAAAATAGAAATTCATGATGTATGTAATTTTTCGCATCGCAATTCAAGAATTCGCACTTTTTGCGATTTCTTATTTGCGATTTTTACAAATCTGCGAATTATTTTAGCGATTCCTTAATTTGCACGTTTCCTTGTTTGCGATTATCGCAAATAAGAAATCGCAACTTAAGAATTCGCATAAAGATGTATGAAAAATTCGCAATTTGCGAATTCCTGAAAATCGCAAAATAAGAAATCGCTAATAACACTAACATTAAGCAGGTGGTAATCAATTTGAAAGTTTAAAAGAAAGTTCCAACGGCATTTTTTCAAACCACAATGGCTGCACTTTACCTGATAGCTAGGAGGCTGCGCATTCTTGCACACAGGAGACAGAGGCAGGAGAGCATTTTCAGACTGAAGATAACTTTGTTTCAGCAAACTGAAGAAGACATTTTTGAAAAATATAGGCTGCACCCACACACCATTTTGGACCTAATTGATGAATTAAAGACTTTTTTGGAGCATAAAACGGACAGAACCCATTCAATACCTACCCATGTACAGGTACTGTGCTTCCTGCATCTTCTGGCTTCTGGATCATTTCAAAGGGTCATTGCAGATGTTGGTGGAGTGTCTCAGAGTGCATTTTCACGTTTCTTCAGAGTATTTCTTGATGCAATGATGAGTAGGCTGAAACATCATATTTACCTCTCTAGAAATCCACAAGATATCCAAATTTCAAAATTGGATTTTTACCAAATTGCACATTTTCCTCATGTGATTGGATGCATAGATGGAACACATATTGCCATCACTCCTCCTGCTGATACTGAATATGTTTATAGAAGTAGGAAATGCTACCATTCTCTGAATATTCAAATGGTATGTAATGCCAAATACATAATCACTGATATAGTGGCAAAGTACCCTGGAAGCACTCATGACTCTTACATCTTCAGGCACAGTGGATTGCATGGACGTTTGAGTGCTGGACAATTTGGTGAAGCTTTTTTACTTGGTAAGTGCATTTATCATTTTCAAATTTCCTCATTCTCTCAGGTCACCACAAATATTCCTATAAGTAACACAGCTTTCATATTTTTATGCAGGTGATAGTGCAAATGCTGTACGTGATTTCATTTTGACCCCTTACCTAAATCCAACAAATGTACATGAAAGGAGGTATAATAAGGCACACCGTTCTACACGTGGAGTGATAGAAAGGACTTTTGGGATTCTAAAAAGCAGGTTTCGTAGGATTCACAAAAGTGGAGGTTCTTTACAGTATAAACCATCATTGTGCTGCAAAATTATAACAAGCTGTGCAATGTTACATAACATGCCCATGAGAAAAGGAACACAATGTGAAGTAAGTGACCCTGAATCTTCAGACAATGATGATTTACCTCCACCAAGAAGAGGTACTGCAGGAGTAGGAGCTGCAGCAGGACGTGCAAGACGTGCAGAAATCACACAAAATTACTTTTAGGTATGAATGAAAAGCATGACAACTTTTTTTAAATTTCACATGTTTTACTTTATGTACTGAAACAATGAAAACACTGTGTAATTTGCATAGTATAACCTGTTAATGCACAGGACATTACAAGTATAGTACTGTTTGTGAAAACTTTGAAATTAAGTTTACAAAAGCATTTTTTAAACTTTAACAATTTAATTTCGGCGCTGTCTAATGCTGGAGCGCTTCCCTGCCTCACTGCTCCTACCAGCTGTATTTGGGGCGGAATGTCTCCCACTCCTGCGTTCACTGATGTCAGGAGTTGGAGTAGGGTTGATGCTACTCCTACTAGTAGTGGACTCTGTTTCCAAAGGTTCAAAAGATGCACGTGCCCCAGAGTTAGAGGTCTGCATCAAATCAACAACTGTTGTAACTTTATCAAGCCCTTTTGCCACATTCCGGGTGCATTCACTAACCATGCGCTGCATGGAAATACTGCGCCTACTGAACTGTGTTGTGACACTACACAGTCTATTTATTGAAGTGCAATATCTAAGTATTCTGGTGTTTTGTCTACGTGCAGCCCTGACCCTGTTTTCCTCTGACTTCTCCATTACCAAACAAAATCTATCCACAGAGCCTGCTATTTGCCTCAACCCATACCCCATGCCAGCAATGCTTTTGTTTTGCTGGACGAGATGTCTATTAATGGACCTCAATGCTTTATGTTGTTTCTGCTGAACTTCCAACATGTTGTGCTCTAAACCTTCAAAAACAGTAGGATTGTCTGATACAACAACCCTGTTGGGCCTGGCACAATCTAAGGTGTAGGCTCTTCTTCTGGCACCATTTCTTTGCTCAACATGTTCAGCATTACTCAATATCTCATTGGTTCTTTCTGTTGCCCCTTCAGGTTCTTCATCATCATCAGCAAATGGTGGCAAAGGGCCCACATGTCTTCTTTTTGGATTTAAATCTACTTCCTCATTTGAAATTTCTTCACCCGGTGTAAAGTCATGTGCATGTGAAGAGTGTCCTTGTAAATCCTCACTTTGATCATAAACGTGTGCTGTGAATGTAGAAATAAAAATATCAGATTGCTGTGTGCCTATCTGTACATTTACAATAAATGCTCCATGAATTTTTACCAAAACTGCCCTCCTTTTTTATGTATATTATAGTCATAATGTTACAAAAATAGAAAAAAACATCAATTGTTTGGTAAAAATATAAAGGCTAATGTTGAAGAGGATGATTTGAAAATGAAAAGTGTCAAAAATCCACAATACACTGAATAAAGCAAGTAAACCCTTTCCTAACATAAAATACATGCATGACCCTAAAATGAGCAAACAAACATGCATCCTTCTTACCTTCATCTCCATGTGTAGGCTCCGAACTGTCAATGTCTGTGACTCCACTGACACTCTCATGCAAGAGTGTTGCCTCAACCAGCTCTTCATGTGGAGTAGGCTGATCCACAGTTGAAGTTCCCCCACCAGTCTTACTTGCTTCTTTAATTCTCTCAGCAAGCTTTTCTTTGGACCTCAGGCGCATGTCATACAATCGCTTCTTCAGTTCTTCGATGGAGCTTGGGGTCACTCCTACAGAATTGACTTTTTCTTGTATTTCCAGCCAAATCTTTCTCTTTCTGGCTTCAGGAACTTTCAGGGCTTGCTTACCCAACAGCAAATCATGGTTGCAAGCCATTTCTTCTATCAATGTTTCAAGCTCCTTCTCTGAAAATGTTTGCTTCCTCTTCCTTTTTTCACAAGAGGAACCGTCTTGTGAATTCTCAGGCTCCATGGTGCAGGGAAACAGGTCTGCTTAGCTGCCTAACAAGCTTCCAACTGCCACTGGGTGTGGCTCAGACAAGCAGGTGCTGTTAATCAAGTGCTCTCCCTGACTATGACTCAATCATTTTTTTCCTGCATTAGCATATTCACGCTTTTTTGCGATTTCCTAATTTGCGAAATTCACAAAATAAGAAATAAGAAATCGCAAAAAAATCTGCAATATTTAAGAAATCGCAGATTTTTCGCAAAAACCTAGATACATCGCATTTTGCGATTTCCTAATAGCGAGTCGCAAAAAATCGCTATTAAGAAATCGCAAACACAAATGTTGATACATCTACCCCTAAGTTAAAAAGACCTACGAACAGGATCTGTTGGGATCTGATAAAAATACTTCATTCAGGGTACAAAAATTAAAAAAATAGGTGAAAGAGGATATCTTTCCTCCTTTCAAGACCTAGCCTTAACCTCACCAAATGGAAATATAATGGAAAAGCATAGCGCATGGGGCATGTGGGGAGGTCATTAGGTCCTCTGGATCCTCTGAATCACCTTTAAATGTATGTTTTCCTATACTGGTGCCGTCATCCGATGCAATGGAGGGTAAAGCCGTCACTACCATGGGAACCTTATCAAAAAACCTTCAGTCCTCTCAGTTAATCAATCCACCACCCGGTATCTGCCGTCTACCTACTCCAGCCTCTTATGTGATAAACAATGCAAGATATACACACACGCAGATTAACAGATTCCCTACAGGCCAGAGACTTTTTTAGGCAACTAGCCTGAAGATCACCAAAGGACAGAGAGATTTCCAAATTTGTTGGACTAATGATACCGCTACAAGCACCAAGGGTCCCCAAGCTTTGCCCTCACCTAAAGCTACCCTGGATTCCACACCTGAGGTGTGTTATTGTCAACTTAACAATGCATCCCCATATGGCCAGTTAGAGAAGGAACCCAGAAGTTGCTGATATTTTCACATCCGTAGAATCCAGCATGACCTACGTACAATCAGCTTCTTATAAATGCCAATTCGACTTGGCAAGTAACATGTCTTCACCCTTGCATTTAAATTTTATTTCTTCTCTCAAGTAATATATCTTCTTGTCATTTCTTCCCACCCCTCCCTTTCCCCTCTTTCCCCTATTTCCCCTATTTCCCCTTTTTTCCTTCTTCCAGACTGTAACATCCTTTCTCAGGCACTATTTCCCCTGTCATGAAGATGATCCCATAATTGTTTTAAAGGGAACGAAACGTCGTCGACCTCTTGTACTTTGACTACACACATCAATTATTATGCTTTTCCTAAGTACTCCAATGTAATTCATGCTGGCCTAATTACTTTATTTTCTGGCCACACCTTTACAAATTGCCTGAGTTCTTTCCTTGTTTCTCTATCCTTTTTAACTAAAAACTGTAAGTGTTCCCACTTGTATGTTTTTGAGAATTTTCATAATAAATGTTTTTGTCCCGTTGGACAGCAATTTCTAGATATCATTGTATTTCTATATAAAGATTTGCTTTGTCTATCCCTTCTCCTAAAGGGACCACTATTCTTGAATAATAAAATGTCTACATTAAGGCAGGAACGTTCCACTACCCACTCACATCTGCCAATCAGTACAGAATAATAATAATATAAGGGACTTGAACACTAGCCTCCTCCCAGTCCTTCAGGACCATACAGTAAGGGAAGCAGGCCATGCCTGGGGGGTCCAATCTCCCCCACCCAAAGGTTATGGAACAACAAAGGAAGCGGAACAATTGAATACGATCATCTTAACCTGTTCTGTTGGCCGACGCAAGCATTACCTGCCCAGTGCTGCACACGACTGTTGGCCGACTCAGCCCGGCCCACTCTTTTGAACTCCCGCACTGCGGCAAAATTCACGCCGCGGTTAAGGAGTTAAATGTGGGCCTGGACCACTGAATGGTCAAACTACTTCGGACAATCCCACAAAACTAACCTCAAGTAGGGAAGCATGTCAGTGCTATTCACTACCTCATGATTAATGTGGAGGCTTGGAATCTGGTAAATGATATGTGGATTAATGAGAGAATAGAAACTGATCACAATCCACTTAACCACGTGCTTGATCTCCCAGAAACTCAATTTGAGAAATGGCATCAGATAGAATCAGTCCACACCTGCAAACTGAGCCTGAATGGAAACAGGAAAAATCATACAGAGCCCACATTAAATGGGATATCGTTGATTTCCTCAATAATCTGCAGTGGAACATGTTACACACATAGCTGAGCATGGAGGCTAAAACTCTATGCCCTGAGATGATCGAATCCTTTAAGCTGCTGCTTATAACTGGGCCATAAAGAAAGTGGTGCAGTAACAACACAACATTTCCTTCTTGATTGGCATGACAAGGATTGCTATGATAAGAAGAAAGAGCTTAGTGCAGCCTTTAAAAATAGAAGGAACACTCCGGTGGCTAGATACAGTTGCTGGAAGCCAAAAGGGCTTATAAACACCTTATAAGATACAAGGAGAAAAATCAGTGTACCAAGGCCTGAAAAGCTTTACAAGATGCAATCAATTTAAAGGACACAAATAAAGTTCTGGGAAATTATAGGCTGGAGGCGAGCTGCACAGGACCTGCCAGGAATCTCGAGGCCAATATAAGCCCCACGACATGGGTGGAGCATTTTGTCTGGTTGTATCAAGAGCTCCCGAAGACTGATTTGGGAAACACAGGAAAGGACCTGGATAGAGCTCAAAAGAGCCAAGACAACTTTTGCTCTTTTGCGTAACTACCATCATGCAAAAGGAGGAAACATCCGAAGCCATCCAATATCAAAAATCAGGAAAAGACCCAGGCCCAGACAGGAAGCCAGTTGACGTGTTCAAAAACAGTTTGGACACATGGCTGGGTCCTTTCACAGCGGCTTTTGACGCTATGTTGGCAGACGGAGCGGTTCCTGACTCCTAGAGGTATTTTATTATACTACCATTTAAAAAAAAAAAGGAGGAGAGATAACCCCAACAATTATCGTCCAATTTCAGTATTGAACAGCATAGGCAAAATATTCGACACGTTGCTGTTCTCCAGGCTTGAGTCCTGGATGGAGGACAACCATATTATATCTCATTTCCAAGTAGGTTTTCATAAGAGGCAGAGCACAATTGATCAAGTTTTTCGTTTATACATGATCTGCTTGAAGTATGTAGCTCTCCGAAATTCTTCCATCCATTTGGTCTTTATAGACCTGAAGACAGCTTTTGATGGCATTGGCCGCAAAGTCCTTTGGTGTTCCTGGAGGAACAAGCTGTCCCTAAAAATGTATTAAATCTGCTAATTAACCTCCACACTGGCAATACGGCAGCAGTAAAATAAGAAAACAAAGGCGAATTCACGACCAGGTTTTATATACAGACAGGGTCAGGCAGGGTTGCATTCTAACCCAGCCTTATTTAACATCTGCATCTGTGGCATAGGGAAGTTTGGGAAGTTTCTCGGTACCTAAACTGGGGAATGATCATTTTCAGATCCTAATGTTTGCAGGTGATGCAGTCATCCTAGCACACACAGGTTTTTAAATGACACCAGACACCACAGCAGTGCAGACGTAAAAGCATTGAGTCCACTGGGTCTCTAAACTTACATGCCCTACCATGTACTAGGGATTTACAGGTAGGCTGTCTTTGCCAATTAGAATTATACCAATTACCACATGCCTTTTACAGACAGAGCACTGACCCTGGGCCTTCTTTGCAGAGCCAGGGCACTTTCAGATGCAGAAACCACCAGCTGGTTTATTCGAGCAGCACACATACACATTGTTAGGAGTCCGGAACATTGTATTCTATGTATACAAGAAAACAAAATGCCAGACTTGCTACTATATCAAATTCTGGTGATATTTTATTCTTTGCCACACACATTTCGATGGTCTAATATCTTGCAAGAGAACAGTGATGGGCACACGCTAGCAAGTGCTACATTAACTGGGGCACAAATAGTGCCGGTGTGCATCCAGTGTTTGTATTGGGCGCTTTATTTTCTGAAAGACAGCTGTGAGATTTCTTGATGCAGAGAAGCAATGCTTGTGTACTCAGATACTCCCTGATATAGTGTAATGGGTCACACTCGCCCCTTAGAACAGTGTAAATTGTACGGATTACTAGCTATTTTCGGTCTTGAATTGATTTGTAAAGAGCACAGTATACCACATTTGTTTCCATATATTATTGTAGAGTGAATCAGACATATAAGAGAGTAAGGACAGGGGTTTTGCAGGGGGGAGGACACAAGAGAGCAGCATGGAGTTGGCATGTGCTTGGCAGGGTTGAAGCAATCAAAGGAGAGAGCAAACACAGAGCATATGGCCTTTGGCAGGGGAGAGGCAAACAAGGGAAGCATCAGCATGTTGAGTAGGCGAGAAGCACATGAGGGAGAGAGCAACGTGGAGCATGGAGAGTTGCTGGGGCAAGCACACAAGAGAGGAATATGGCGTGTTTGGTAGGGGAGAGGCAAAGGAGAGAGAGAGCAATATTTAGTGCCGGGTGTGGGGTAAAGCGCACGAGGGAGTGAGCCGAGTAAAGACATAAGTCAGCCATTCAAAAGGATGGTAAAGAGGATATGATTCAAGGGAGGGTCAAACAAAAGGTGGACAATATGAGACAAAGAAATCCATTTAATTATAAACAAGCAAATAAACGTAACTATAGAGCTAACCAATGGTAAGCAATGGATGGGATCTAAGCCCACTCTATGTTTTTAGTACGTCCAAAATAGGAGTTTTGGAACCAGACAGTTTGTGCTGTGCAGGCGGGACCTAAAAACCAGGCAGCAGATTTACAAGAAAGTGACACATCTGACAAGATGCAACCCTTTCCCTGTGCCACTCTGAGAAACCCTTGAGCCACCTTTGATGCGCTGTATTTACAATACGGTGCACCATGGCGCAAGGATTGATAGATGCGTCAGAAATTCTGAGGCATCTGTTGGCGCAAAAGTCACGCATTGCTGGAGTCATGTCGCAAGCCCGATACAACTTCAGCAATGCATGGGGAGGCCTATCCTCATTGTGCTGCGTCACTCCTTACGCCTGCTCCAAGCAGGTATAAGGTTTTGAGGCTTTTTGCATGGGAACGCCCACCCTGCATACATTATACCTGACACAGGTATAATGTGGCGCAGGGCTTTACAACATGATGCTTCTCCGTAGATGTGTCACGTTGTAACTGGGCCATATTTGTACGCTGCCGCTCCATTACAAAAAGTGACGCAACAGCAGGCAAAAATGATGCAAGGGGCTTTTAAATCTGCCCCCAACTTTTTACTTATTTCTTATGTCTACTACCCCTCCTGGGTTATATGCCATTAACCAGAACTCTCCAGCCATCTATGTCTTGGGCTTTGCTTTCAATATGATTCAAGGTGTAGCCATCTCCTTACAGTCAACTTCAAGGCCTCAGTGCCGGGTGGTTCTTGGCTTTCCTCTTTTTATTTTCCCCTAAGGGTTCCAGCTCAGGGCTTGCCTGGTGGTGTTTGACGCAGGCTTGTGGAGGGTGTAACCTATCCAGCCCTAACGTCTTTTGATGATTTCTCCAGAGTGAATTAAGAAATCTGCTATCGCAGGCCATTGTTGCTGATGGTGTTTGGTCCGTGAATTTGGAGGATTTTCCTCAGACAGGTGTTGATGAAGGTCTGGATTTGGAGGTAGTGATCACTGTTGTCCTACAGGCTTCTGCTCCATACAGAAGGACCGATTTTATGTTGTTTTTAAAATGCCTTCAAAAAGCATGAATTTGTTTTGCCATGTTAGGTCCTTGGAGCTCCAGATCTTCTTCAGCTCAATGAAGGCAGCCCTTGCTTTGCCGATTCTTGCATTGATATCAACATCTGTGTCCCCCTGCTTCTATGACACAGCCCAGGTTGGTGCGGGCCTCAACCTTTTCCAGTGCATCGCCTGCAAGAGTGACTGCAACTGTACTGGCAGTGTTAGCCTTCAGGATCTTGGTTGTTACAACTCTGTGAATATTAAGGCCTAGCTGTGCTGATATGCTTCCACACTGTCAGTCTTTTCTTGCATCTGTTGATCCTATTTTGTATCCCTGCTGAGGATACTGTCATGATCCATTCTATGGGCAGTAGGAAGGGAAAAGGCTAGTGCAAACAACCCTGGTGGACTCTCCATGAGTTGTCCTCCAGGGACTTTCTTGCAGGTCATTATCTCTTAAGAGTTCCTGATAATCCTTACCGTTTCAACCGTAGTGGCAGAGGAGTTTCCAAATGGTCTCTCTGTCCATAATTAGTCAATGTCAGATAATGCCCCCTTGGACCATTCCATAATCTACTCTGTGGACTGGGATTCCGAGAGAGGTGTGTGTGTGCATGTGTGTGTGTGTCTGATTGATGTACACCACTATCACCGGCTCTGCAGGCCGGCTAATGTCCCTGCTGCTTAAAATGAAGCAATCAGTTGGTGCACTTCTTGCTACTAGAACTCCTTTGTCACATGGCATGAAAGTTGGTGTGCAAAATAAAAAACACCAACTTTGTCTGGATTATTGGAACATGCTATCTGGTACAAAAGCCATCGGAAAAAAAACTGTTTACCATATAAATCAAAATTGCCCAAGGATGGTGGCCACCCTTTGGATCCATGGTCTTTTGAAAGGGAACTCAAGAAGTTATCTGAATCTGACAATCAATGACCTAGTCTGCTTGTTAAAATACTCTAACAATGGCGGGATGGCTAAATCAGTCAAGATGGCGGTCGAGCTTTTGTGAAGCACCCATTGCCCGAAATTGAATTTTCTACATCCGTCCTGATGGCAGCCTTCCTCTGAGTGTGAGGAACCCGGGCTGGTGACTGGTGACTGGTTCCATTTATGATCAAACTAAAGCATGGCATGGCCACTTGCGCAAACAATTCAGGTATTCCCAGAGTAAATGTACGTTATCAAAACGTTTGGTGCTCCAAAGGAGAGAGCGGCCACTAGCGCTACTCCAATAACTGAGAAAGCCAGTTTATACAAGGAACAGATTGTCCCGAGCATCCAACAAATATATGAAATAAGTGTGTCCAAGTCTTCTTGCTTTCAGATCGGTTTATTTCTCCAATCCACAACCATCAACAGTTTTCAATAGTCAACCATCAACAGTCTTAAGTAACCAACACGTGTTTAATCAGATTGATGTATAGGCATCACTGACTTCATCAGGGCTTATTTACGAGTATCGTCACATATAATTTTCTAAAAGTCGTACCTCAAAACTCAGATTCTCTTCTCATCAGTATCCACTTTTTCTATGTTGGTTCATGTTCTCCTGCATTCAGGTGAGTACTCTTCGGACTATCCAACCTGGCGTGGCCTCTGGTCTGTCCAGGGGTCTGTGCAGATGTTTCCCACTGGGTCCACTGCCCAGCCAAGGCCCTGCTGGATTGGAAGGGCATCAGCTGAGTAGCAGTGTGTTTCCTGCTGTCTCATGCCTCCTGGGACCATTTGGCCTGTTTGCCCCAGGCCGGAGTGTGAACCACCTGAAGTACCTGGATCCTATGACAGCATGGGGTGCTGCCTAATTCAACAGCTCTCTCCCCTTCCCGCTCCTGGGAGGCCCGGCTGGATCCACGGTTGCCGTGGTAGCAGGGCCGTACCGCAAGTGTTGCCAGAGCTGTCGGAATATGGGTGCCGCCTGGTGGTGACTGGCTGTGCCCCTGGACAGCTCTCCTGGGACCCAAATGATCGCTGAAGGTGCCTGACATCATGGAAGAGCCACTCACGGCACCCGACTTGCAGACCAAGGGCCGGATCTGGCCTTCAGCGGACTGGCTGGCTTGAATCCTGGACCTAAGTGGTGAGTCTAACTGTGGCCTGAGCAAGAGCCTTCTGACCCTTCCTTTTGTCATTCCTGCTGGCCTTGAGGATGCCCTTTGGATCCCTGGATCTGGTGGTGAGGTGGGTCCTCGGTCTGGTGTGCTGGGGCCTTGCATGGGCCTGGTGGTGGGCGCCCCTGGCGGTGATGTGCTTGGTGGCTGATGGTGCAGACTGATCCCAGGGACCTGATAGCCGGACCTGCTGCTGTGAGACTCACCTTGTGAGCTACCTTGAGGGGGACTACTCGCCAACTGTTATATTGCTGTTACCTGCTGTCAGAGTGGACACCGGCCCGTACTGTGGTCGTCTAGCCCTTGACGGCTGTGGTCCCCACGTTTAGGGCCCTGTGTGCTGCTCAGGGGTCTTGCTTCCCCTGGCCTACCCAGGTGCACTGTGCCACATGACTGGTCTGTGCTGGCTGCTGGGTTGGGGCCTCTCTAACTGATATTATTTGCAACATACTTTGCTGCTGCCTGCTGGCTGTGGTACTCCGCTCCAGTCTGGTACTTGCTGCCTGCTGGCCCTGGGGGAACTACAGCTACCGCAATCCCAGGGAGGCTGCTCAGGTGGGCCAATTGCTGTTGCTGCCTGAGGGCGAAGTAGGCGTATTCTGCCCAGACTGTATCCGGGACGATGGGGTTTGGGAAAATCCCACCACTGACAGCAGCTCAGACCAAAATGGGTAAGTACACGGTCTCTGCATCTGAAGTGAGGGAGACTGCTGACACCCCGGCGGCCCGGTGAATTCTCCTGTACAGCATGCTGCAGCAAACCTGGGGATGATTCTTAAAGCCATCCAGGACTTATGGGACACTTTAGAGTCCAAGGTTGATGGCCTCTGAGTAGACCTCTCTCTACTATGCCAAGACCTGCATAGCATGGTGGACAGATTGACTGAAGCAGAAACGTGGGTCTCTACAGCCAAGGAGGACATTACTGCACCTAAATGCAAAGTCTTCAAACTGCCTTCTTACTGAGAGAGCAGAATATTCCAAAAACAGATTGAGGTATAAGAACCTCTGGCTTATAGGCCTTCCTGAATCCATGGAGCCACATTGCCTTGCTGGGATGTTGGAGAAATGATTCAGATCCTGGGTCACTGGAAGCAAACTTTCAAACCTATTGGTCAATGAGAGGGCCCACAGTTCATTGGCACCAAGACCCCTGCCTGGGGCTCCTCCTGGCCGGTGAACTTATGTTTGCTGAACTTTGGGGACCAGGACACTATCCTACATGAAGCATGCACATAGCCAGAACTTTGTTTTTCAAACTCTAAGATTCTTATTTTTCGCGATTACACCAAAGTGGTGCAGAATCTTCGTTGCTTCTTTGAAGAGGCGAAGCAGAAGCAATGTGCCCTCAACCTTCTCTACATGCTTCTCTTTCCAACCCGACTTAAAGGTATTTTCAAGTCTATCACACTTTCCTTTGATACCCCTGAACAGGCCTGGGAATGGGACACTGAGCAGCATCTGCTTAGACGGCCATCACCTGAACTGCGTCAATCCAGTTGTCTTGAGGAATGTGCTCGGAACGCTTCCCTGTTGGCGAAAGAAATGAAGTCGCTCTTGCTCCATGAAGTACAAGCTGGATGGTAGGAGGTTGCCACGGTGCCAGATTCGGCTCCAGGAGAGCGTGAACAGCCAGTAATATTGCTAGCCCCAGACGAAAACTAGTCAAACACTCAAATGATTTTACATTTCTTTGGTGATGTCCCGGGCTCTTCGTCCTCTCAACTCTCCCCACCTCCTTCATCATCTCCCCTCTATGAGTCCTTTGATTTCCATTCTCACTGCACTGTGGTCATGTACAGTAGCGGCTGAGGTTATAGGGGACAGAATCATTACTCCCCTTCGTGTTAGCTGAGACATATATTGCCTGTTACTTATTTGTAACTGCTAGTTTTGCTGTCATGCCTCTGGGAGTGTAAATGCCTTAGCCACCTTGACCTTACTGGTTATTATCCCACCACTGTAATGCTATATAAATGGTGTCAGGAATCAGATCCAGCTTATTGGGTGCTTTGAGGCCACAAATGTTCCCCTGTTTCTAGGGTAGTTTGCTTCAGATGCTTCCTGGGAAGACGTGTAGGTTGGGTGTTGTTGGGGGAAAGGGAATCAGTTGGCCCTAGGGGCTTGGACTGTTGTTCTAACCATGTTATTCCTTATCAGGTTGTCAGCGGCAAACACTATCAAAGTTGTTTATATATGTTGCCACACTGTGCTTCCTTTAATTCCACTAACTATTCATGGTTTCTGGCAGGGTCCACTCATATCCTGCATAATCTGCCATTGCCCCCCTAAACTAATGGTTCTTTCCTGGAACATCAATGGCCTTCTAAACAGGTCAAATGCTCCAAAGAACTATGGTACTTTAATCAGTGAAAACCAGCAGTCGTTTTATTACTCACCTACTGGCCACTCAATGCACCTTTCTTGGGCGATTTGGGTATGACAGGGTTTATCACTCTAGGTTGATGCTAGGCTCCAGAGGTGTAGCTATACTGCTGCATAAATCATTTCTGCTGACAGCTGTTAGACATCTTGTAGATTTTCAGGGGTGCTATGTGGGAGTCGAGGGCTGTTTTTAAGCCAGGCACTATAATCTCATATCCTGCTATGTCCCTCCTCCATTGAAACCCACTCTCCACTCGCTATGACCCTTTATCTTGACCCTTCTATCGGGGTTCACTGTAGTTGGTGGGGACTTTAACACAGTTCCCGACCCCCAGATTGACACCTCAACAGACCCCTATGTAGTTTAGTTCCTATATTCCCAATAGGCTCTGCGCATTGGAATAATATATACTACAGATGTGATGTAGGACTTAAGTCGACTAGGTCTCTATCGAATATATTAGACTTAATTGTAAGTGCCAACTACCTCAGCGGTCACTAGAAACTTTCTCGAAGTCACAAGAAGGGATTAGTTTCTGAAAACTGCATAAACACGACAACTTTGTTTCCCCAAGATAAAACGTATGTTCAGAGTCGTGGAAACAATAGGTAGATATTTCACTCAGTCAATCGTGCATGCTTCGTTTCACCAGAGGTGCAGAGAAATAGAGAGACGGGCGTTTTCAATAAAAGTATTTATTGAACAGTCTTCTTTCTCATGCAGAATAAATGAACTGCTACAATCGTAATACTGGCTGTAAAGTATAATGCGTACAGCAAGAAGAGTATTATAAAATAATACTGTGAAAGCATGGTATGGTTTCTAAGCCATAAAATACATACATAAATAACAAAGACTAAAAGTGCTTGACTGGTGTTTCTAAAATACGCCTACCCCAATGTACCTAACCTAGGTCTAGTATGAGGGAAGAAGTAAGTGCATAGGTTTAGTTTCTTTGCGAAGAATCTATCCAAGATTTCTCTTAGGGTCTAATCAGCTCTGTACCTTGGTTTAGAATGAAGGAGGTCTGGTATCTCTGTCTCGATTTCCCAACACCCCGCAAGGGGAGCTTGGAGACACTGGAGCCGGATTCTCAGTGAGAGAGAGGCAGCATCTCTGTCAGTGCGTCTGCTGGAGGGTCGGCTTCCTTCGGCACTTGCTGTAGCGAGCTGCGTTGGGCAAGTAGATAGTCGAACTGCTAAAGACCACCGTTTGTTTGCCTGAGCAAGCGTAGGCATATTTATACATTGAAGGTGCCTGGATTGACGTAAAGTCGGACATAATAACGTCACCAAAGAATGGTAGTTCTTTGAAAACACCATGATTTCTAGGACAAATCAATATTCAACAAAGGCGATGTCCCTGACTGCTGAAGCTGAGTTTTCCAAGAAATCATTGTGGCTTTTTGGAACTAGTGTAAGTAGCCATGCCTGTATTAGGACTGCATGGGCTATGTCTAAATATGAGTATGATATCTTTGCCTATATAAGGGTAATGTGAATTATACCTATATAAGGGCATGAATCGGGAAATTATGCTAGGGTCCTAAAACGCTATACAACACCTATGCTGGTTGGTGTGTTTGCTATATTTGCTTCTCTTCCTGGGCTAACTGTCTCTGTGATGCCTGGCCCCCTGGGCATTTACCGCTATGCAAGCCTACACACATCACTCAGCGGGTCATGATGTGGAATCACACATTGATTTGTTATGGTTACCAGTGGCAGGCCTTCTCGCTGTTCAGTCAATATGCATCTTGCCGCACAGCATCTCGGATTATGCCCCACTCTTTTTGGAATGGGGGACCCAACCCTTCACTCTCCGCCCACTTGAAGATTCATTGCCTTAAACACTCCTGCGTGTGGAAGAGGAACTCGCAAACCTTTTTTAGGTCTCGCCTACGCAGCGTGCATGCGCTGCATAGGAGAGAGACCTAATGCCATCGGCACAGCTTTCCCTGCAAAGACTTGCATGCGTTGCATTGCTTGCAATGGCAACACGTGCACGTCTGGCGATTTCTTTGAGGAAGCGCACGTAGCCATATGGTGGCGCCATTTGGTCCCAAGCTCCCGCAAGGGAATCGCGCAGGCCCCCCTCCTCCCCCTGCTGCCGCGTGAGGCGCGCTCGTTTTTTTTCAAGTATCTTTCGAAGGAGCTACCAGTCTGCAGCAGTGGGTGAACTGCACTACGAAAGGCAGAGTAACAGACTACAGCAGGGGACTTCACGGCTGGTCACATTAGGGTGCAGTATTCCATAATTGATTAAACGAGTTACATCGAAACTACACAAATTCTTAGCATTGATATAGGTGAAGGTCTAGAATATTAAATACCCTTTAATTAAAATTACCATCTAAAGGATAGCCATGTTGGTATTTGAGAGCTACAATATTTACTGTAGACGTCTGCAGTAACTTTGATAATATCTGTTAGTCCGTTAACATTGAATCAAGCATAAGAACAGGACAGTGCTGTTGCGAGGGAGGGATGGTGCTCGACGCGTGATTTTGAACAAACAGCAATCCGTGTCTGCTGCGCCTGTCCCTCCGCGCGAGAGGAAGACAGCTGGTGAGCGCTGGTGCGTGACTGTGGCAGGCTGGCTTGTGGTGTGCAGGTTTTCACTGGTGGTGACTTTATGTGCTGCACAAACGTGGCCGATTGTGGGAGGGTGGGGGTGCGAGCAGCGGTGTTGACAGTTGGAAGCAGCCGGTGGAGATCAAGGTCGCCTCTGCTGGAGACAGAGTAGAGCAAAGCGGGCGCAGATCTCCACGATTAACCCTCCCCCACCTGTCAGTAGCACTTCCCGTGGGCTGTGAATAATGGGGAAGCTGTATCCGTGTGGAAATCGTAGTGCAGAGTCGCAAGTAGGGCTCTATTTAACAGCTTTCACAGCATGCTAGGAGGACCCGTCTCTTAGGATGCCAACATCAGCAGCCTGATTATGCCATCTGTACTCCATTGCAGTCCCCTCTGTCTGCTGTTCGACTCCCACTGTACAGTGGTTCAAAGGGCGCTACATGTTTTTGAGTTTGCTTTTGTTTGTGTGACGCTTAATGATGCCTGTCCTCATTTCACCAACTACTTTTGAAATGAACCAGGTAAACAAACTAACACTATTGAAATTAACCAGGTAAACAAACGAACACTATAGTCCTAGTGGAGAATATCGGTTTCTTTTTTGCATTGGAGACTCCTACAGCACAAGGAGCAACATTCATAACATTCCCAGAAATTAAGTGTAATAGATTGGATTCAAGTCACTAACAATACGTGACATTGCATCCTACCCAGACTTCAGTGTTGCTTTTTAAAAAATTAGTTTTGCATCTGTTTCGAGACGCATAACAACAAAATTACAATCCATTGGCTAAACTTTGATGTATAGGTTCGAGTTGCCCGCAGACTGTCTCCACAGAGGCATTGCAACAGGTGGCAGACAAAGGTAATACACATAGTGGACTAGCCTTAAGGGAGGCTAGATAGTTTTAGATTGGTCTGTTCTGTGTCCCACCCTCCCTAATACGACAGCCTGCACGTATCTGTCACCCTATATTTAACTTGCTAGTCCCGCTCCGCTGTCAAAATGCTGCCCTGTTTGTGTCAGGCTTGGCAACCTCCACTGACAGCTTCCGGTCCAGGAAGTAATACAACAATTAACTTGGCGCTTTTCGAGAATTTTCTTTTTAGTTAAACCTCTGTTACCTGTGTTGCATTTCCCTTACTAAAGAGTTAACCATATGTACATGTACATATGAACCTTGAAATGCTCCGAAAGCAACTGTTGACTGTGAGATTCCAACATGCTGTACACAAAAACCTATTGTGACTAAGTAAGAGGGGCGAGGGACTTAACAGTTTTTAGGTCTTGACCGTGACAGCGAAATTGTCAAGCAGATCTAATACGAATATTCATAGAGTGGGCTTTCGGTCGTAAACTTCAAACAGTGGCACCGATCTCTCTAGCTAATGCATAGATGTTAGACGGACCGGGAGGGTCGGCCGAGGATAAGGGGAGAGGTCTCCGGGGAGAGCCGTCTCCAGTGAATCGTACAGACAAGTAACTCCCCCCCCACAGACGGACACCACACAATGATAAAGTTCAACGATACTTTATAGGCAATTCTTCAAGTACGGTAGAATGGTACAAGGAGGTCTGGACTCAGGGGTCCCCTCTATTCTGGTCTCTGTTTGGGAAAAGGGTAGCGGGACAGTCTTGTTACCAAAGAGATGGAAATAGCTCTCAATCCTCGAGCTCGGTGGTGTAGATGAACGGGCCGCGGCGGAGCCAGCAGGTCCCGTGATGGATGAAGGAAGACGACGGTCCGCGGCAGAGCCAGCAGGTCCCGATGAAGGTGGTGGTTACAAACGGTCCGCGGCCACGCCAGCCGGTCCCGACGACGATGAAGGATAGGGTGGTTCCCAAAGCCGCGGCAGCGCCAGCAGGCAAGACGAGGGTGCACAAGACAGAGCTACGGCAGCGCCAGTAGTCCGTCAAGGATGAGTTCTTCTTTGCGTCTCTCGACTCCAAGATACAACTGCCGTCCGGCTCTGGAGCTGCCCCAGTTATAGGGCTGGTGTGCTTTGATGTCCGGACCCTCTCACTTGGAGGTCGGGAGGTCCGGGATGAGGGGGTTCAGACACCCAGCAGGGGGGTGGAGCCAGCGCCCGGGGAGGCGATGGGCGAGCGGTACTTGGCGGGGGAGAGCCATCGACACCTCTTGCTCCCATTGACTGACCAAGTAGCCCGCTCACCTCCTGGGTGGATGTTGGTGCCGGAATGTCTGAGGCCTGGCCAGGCCCAGGGTTGAGGTCGATCGGGGGCCAGGCGGCCTCGTGGTGGAGTGTCCAAGATGGCGCCCAGGATGGGCGCGCAGGCCGGTAGTGGGTCGGCCTACGCGGTCAACAGGTTCGAGTGTAGGGGTCCCTGCGGGGACGGTGGACGTGTAATGGTGGTGTGTGGTACTTGCGTGGCTGGTTCGGGCCTGGTTGGGCCGGGGGAGAGCGGCCCTTCATGTGGCCTGTCCAACATGCGTCCCCCCCAGCTGAAGGCGGGGAGAGTTACCCATTCTCTTGGGGACTCTTCTCGTCGAGGCGGAAGAACCGGGACAGGCCATCTGCGTTGGCGTGATCTGGCCCAGGCCGATGTTCAACTGTGAAGTCCATCCCTTGTAGGGAGATGGACCAGCGTAGTAACTTCGGGTTTTCCCCCCGCATCTGCATCAGCCACTGCAGGGGTCGGTGGTCGGTCTGTACCCGAAAGGGTGTGCCAAAAAGGTAGGGCCGGAGCTTCTTGAGGGCCCATACCACCGCAAAGGCCTCCCTCTCTATGGTGCTCCAGCGTTGTTCCCGTGGTAGGAGTCGCCGGCTGATGAAGGCCACCGGCTGATCACGGCCTTCGGTGTTCACTTGAGACAGGACTGCCCCAATGCCATGGTCGGAGGCATCCGTCTGGACGATGAACTCCCGGCTGTAGTCGGGGGCCTGGAGCACAGGGGCGGAGCACATGGCGGCTTTCAATTGTTCAAATGCAGCTTGACACTCTGGGGTCCAGTTGACTTTCTGGGGCTGATTTTTCGACGTGAGCTCTGTGAGGGGCCTCACGATAGTACCATAGTCTTTCACGAACCTTCGGTAATAGCCCGTGAGGCCCAGGAAGGCCCGTACCTCGGTCTGGGTAATGGGGGGCTGCCAGGACTGGATGGCGGCAATTTTTAGCTGCAGAGGGGCCACCAGGCCGCTTCCCACCTGGTGCCCGAGGTAGGTTACAGACCCTTGCCCAATTTGACATTTGCTGGCCTTGATCGTGAGGCCAGCTTGCTGAAGGGCGTGCAGCACTGCTCGGAGGTGGCGGAGGTGCTCGGACCACTGGTTGCTGTATACAGCGATGTCGTCTAGGTAGGCGGCGCTGAATCCTTCGAGCCCCGCCAGGACCTGATTGACGAGTCGTTGGAATGTTGCTGGGGCATTCTTCATGCCGAAGGGCATGACTGTGAAATGGTAATGGCCATCGGGAGTGGAGAAGGCAGAACGTTCTTGTGCCCGGGGTGTGAGGCCGATTTGCCAGTAGCCCGCCGTCAGGTCGAAGACACTGAGGTAGCGGGCAGCTCCCATGCGGTCGATTAGTTCATCTGCCCGGGGGATGGGGTGTGCGTCTGTCCTGGTGACCGCATTCAAGCCCCGGTAGTCGACGCAGAACCGGAGTTCTGGTGTGGTGCCGGGGGCAGCTGCTTTGGGGACCAGTACTACAGGGCTGGCCCAGGGGCTGTCTGAGGGCTCGATGACCCCGAGCGTGAGCATTTTGGCTACTTCCTCCTGGATGCAGGCCCGTACCCGATCTGGCACGCGGTAGGCCCGGTGGCGGATAGGGGGGCTGTCCCCCGTGTCCACATCGTGCGTACACCAGGAAGTGACACCTGGGGTGAGGGAGAACAGGCTGGCGAATTGTGACAGGAGAACTTGGCACTCCTGGCGTTGCTCTCGGGTGAGGGCCTCTGAGAGTCGGACCCCCTCTACGGAACCATCTTTCTCCCGTGTTCGTAGGAGGTCCGGGAGGGGCTCGGAGTCCTCTTCAGCCCCATTGTCTGTGGCCATCAGGAGGCTGAGTTCTGTCCGTACAAAGTGCGGTTTCAGTCTGTTAGCGTGGAGGACCCGGAGGGGGTTCCGGGAAGATTCCAAGTCGATGAGATAGGTAGCCGGACCCTTGCGCTCGACCACGTTGAATGGCCCTGTCCACTTGTCTTGTAGGGCGCAGGGTTCGGTGGGGGACATCACCCATACCTGTTGCCCAGGTTCAAATTCGATGGAGGAGGCATTCCGGTCATACCACCTTTTCATGTCCTCTTGACTGGCCTCTAGGTTGGCTTTTGCTAGTCCTCGGAATCGCCGGGTCTGGTTGCGGAGCGTTAGGAGGTAGCGGAAAACATCTGGTGGGTTCTTTAGAGGGGGCATCTCCCAGCCTTCCTTAACTAGGCTGAGCGGCCCGCGCACGGGGTGTCCATATAGCAGTTCAAATGGGCTGAAGCCCAGGGACTTCTGGGGAACCTCTCGATATGCGAAGAGGAGGCACGGCAGCAGCACATCCCACTGGCGACGGAGGGGCTCTTCCAACCCCCCGATCATCCCTTTGAGCGTGCGGTTGAACCGCTCAACGAGGCCGTTTCCTTGAGGGTGATAGGGGGTCGTGAACCGGTAGGTAACCCCGCACTGTTGCCAGAGAGATTTCATATATTTCGAAATAAAGTTCGTGCCTCTGTCACTGACGACCTCCCGGGGGAAGCCCACCCGGGAGAAGATCCCCATCAGAGCCCGGCCGACTACCGGGGCTGTCACAGTCCGCAGGGGAACAGCCTCCGGGTAGCGGGTGGCGTGGTCCACTAGCACCAGGATGAATCGATGGCCTTGTTTTGTGCGCGGGTCCAGGGGCCCTACGATATCGATTCCGACCCTCTCGAACGGGGTGGTGACCACGGGAAAAGGTTGCAGGGGGGCTTTCAGTTTGCGGCCGCTCTTCCCACTGGCTTGGCACGTGGGGCAAGATCGGCAATGCTGGTGTACATTGTCCCTCATTTTGGGCCAGAAGAAGTGGGTCACCAGGCGGCTATAGGTTTTGTCTTGACCCAAGTGTCCTGCCAGGGGGACATCGTGGGCCAGGTTTAGCAGAAAGTCTCTAAAACGGAGGGGTACCACTAGGACTCGGCTGGCCCCCAGCTCCGCGATTCTTTGCTCACTGTACAGCAGATCATTGTCCCAGTAGACCCAGTGAGTTCCGGAGGTATCCCCTGCGCTTTGGGCTAGCGCTTGCTGGCGGAGTCCCTCGAGGGAGGGACAGGTCTTTTGTTCTTGGCGAAATTGTTCTTGCGTGGGCCCCCCCTCTTGAGGCCACTGGTCGAGGTTAGCGAGGTCTGGAGGTTGAGCTGGTTCGGGGGGGACGTCACGGTCGGTGGTTTCGGCGGGGGCGACCGGAGGCGGTGGTGCCGGCCATTCGAGTTCCTCTGGGCGGGTGTTGGCACGGGCGGTCATGGACCGGGTGGTGACGCACGCCCAGTCCGGGACGCCCAGCATCCCCAGGTGCTCTTTTCGTTCGACTGCTGCCCATGGAGAGCTTTCCAGGTCATTACCCAGGAGGCAGTCTACGGGGGCATCATCTCGGACCGTCACCTTCAACATGCCGGAGACCCCTCCCCATTCGAAGGGGACGCAGGCCATCCGACACAGACTTTCTGAGTTATCGGCTGAACGTACAGGGCAGAGAATGTTTGGTAAGTATTGTTCGGGGGTCACCAGGTGACAGCGGACGGCTGTTACACTGGCCCCCGTGTCACGAAGGGCTTCAGCCCGGCGTCCATTGATGCCCACCCATTGGCTGTACTTCTGGGTATTAGCGGGTAGGGGGACCCGCGGGACCATGTCTCTCCCCCCTAGGCAGGCGAGAGCCATGGCGGCTGGCTCCCATTCTTGGTGTTCCTGTTCATATTCTTCTTGTTCCTCTGAGATCTGTTCCTCCCCCAGAGCAGCAGCGGCTACTTGGCGGGGTCTTGGGCTCTGGTACTGGGGGCAGTTTGGGTCGTTTGCATAGTGTCCGACTCGTTGGCATCGATGGCAGGTAACATTGGCTCGATGTCCCGGTCGCGCTGGGGTGCTGCCCCGGTTGGCCGGGGGGGTGGGGCTGGTAGTGAGGGTGACCGGAGCGTTGCTTCTTCCGCGTCCTTGGCCTCCACCTCCTCGGGGACGGTGCTGACCATTGTTGTTCCGGTTCTGTTCGGAGGACCCATTTCGACTCACTCTGGTGATCTCCCACCGGTCTGCTTCGGCTGCGAGCTGCCGGGGATCCGTTAACTTGCTGTCGAGGAGGTGCTGACGAAGTTCAATGAAGCAATTGTTCGACAGATGCTCCCATACCATAAGATTGAACAGTTGTTCGTAGGTTGTGACCCTGCTTCCTTTGATCCAGCCCTCGAAGGCTCGGCTAAAGTAATTGACATAGTCCACCCAAGTTGTACCTGGGATGCGGGTGCAGTCTCGGAACCTCTGACGGTACATCTCGGGTGTGAGGCCATAGCGGGTGAGGAGTGCAGCTTTCATATGGTCATAGGAGGTCATCTGGTGGTCCGGGAGTTGCAGCAGGGCGTCGCGGCCCTCATTGAGGAATCTCCCCCACAGACCGGCCCCCCAATCGCTTCTATCGATCCGGTGTGCAGTCATAGCGATTTCATAGGCCTTAAACCATTGCTGGATGTCGTCCTCTCGGAAGTATTCTCGAACGACATCCTTGGGGATGTGTACCTTCTTCTCTGTTGCCCCTGGAGTGTGGGGTTGCTCGGGCACCCCTGCTTCTTTATTTTGTTTGCGTAGGTCGATTTCAGCTAATTTCCGCTCATGTTCATATGCCAGTTTCTTTTCCTCGAGCTCCCTTTGTCTCTGTTTCTCCTCTCTTTCTTCTCGGAGACGCAGGTGCTCTAAGTTGATTTTCTGTTCGGCCAACTTTAGTTCAACGTCCATTTTGAGCCGGGCCATTTCCAGCTCGTGTAGTCGGGTTCTTTCTCGTTCCTGGATCTCGTCTGGCGAGAGACCCGTTCTTCGTTCTTCAGGGGCCATGGGGGTTTGTGCTGCGATGTCTTGATCGGGGGTTCCGGCAGCCCCGGTTTCTGCCCAAGATTCCAGGGCCTGCTTAAAGTCATCTTTGGTATTTAGTCCGGTGGTAGCGATACCTAATTCGATACAGAACTGTTTAAGTTCACGATGGCTGTACTCGTCCAATTTCTCCATCTGGAATTTCTCCGTTGATCCGCTGTCTTTAGTTGACATCGTGATTCGCCGTGGGGTGAGCTACTCTCTGTACGGTTTATGCGGTGATTCGTATCCCGTCGCTGGCCACCAATGTTAGACGGACCGGGAGGGTCGGCCGAGGATAAGGGGAGAGGTCTCCGGGGAGAGCCGTCTCCAGTGAATCGTACAGACAAGTAACTCCCCCCCCACAGACGGACACCACACAATGATAAAGTTCAACGATACTTTATAGGCAATTCTTCAAGTACGGTAGAATGGTACAAGGAGGTCTGGACTCAGGGGTCCCCTCTATTCTGGTCTCTGTTTGGGAAAAGGGTAGCGGGACAGTCTTGTTACCAAAGAGATGGAAATAGCTCTCAATCCTCGAGCTCGGTGGTGTAGATGAACGGGCCGCGGCGGAGCCAGCAGGTCCCGTGATGGATGAAGGAAGACGACGGTCCGCGGCAGAGCCAGCAGGTCCCGATGAAGGTGGTGGTTACAAACGGTCCGCGGCCACGCCAGCCGGTCCCGACGACGATGAAGGATAGGGTGGTTCCCAAAGCCGCGGCAGCGCCAGCAGGCAAGACGAGGGTGCACAAGACAGAGCTACGGCAGCGCCAGTAGTCCATCAAGGATGAGTTCTTCTTTGCGTCTCTCGACTCCAAGATACAACTGCCGTCCGGCTCTGGAGCTGCCCCAGTTATAGGGCTGGTGTGCTTTGATGTCCGGACCCTCTCACTTGGAGGTCGGGAGGTCCGGGATGAGGGGGTTCAGACACCCAGCAGGGGGGTGGAGCCAGCACCCGGGGAGGCGATGGGCGAGCGGTACTTGGCGGGGGAGAGCCATCGACACCTCTTGCTCCCATTGACTGACCAAGTAGCCCGCTCACCTCCTGGGTGGATGTTGGTGCCGGAATGTCTGAGGCCTGGCCAGGCCCAGGGTTGAGGTCGATCGGGGGCCAGGCGGCCTCGTGGTGGAGTGTCCAAGATGGCGCCCAGGATGGGCGCGCAGGCCGGTAGTGGGTCGGCCTACGCGGTCAACAGGTTCGAGTGTAGGGGTCCCTGCGGGGACGGTGGACGTGTAATGGTGGTGTGTGGTACTTGCGTGGCTGGTTCGGGCCTGGTTGGGCCGGGGGAGAGCGGCCCTTCATGTGGCCTGTCCAACAATAGACCTCCAGGGTTCTGTTACCATTATTATTGTTCCTTGAGATTTAGTGAGAATACAATGATTCCTCTAGCAGGTGTCTTGATCCCATAAGATATTTTGAAATGCAGGCTTTGAAATCAATTAAGCAGAACAGATTTACTGTCATGTTTCTCCTTTTTTGCCCGTTTCTTTGTGCCAGAGTTTTTCAAATAGGAATTGTATAAGTTGAGGCCCACATTTTGCATCAGGGATATGTCACTTTTTTGCCAAAATCCCAACGCAAAATCTAATTTTGTTAGATTTCCAAATGTGCTCAAATGTACTCATGATACACCTGCTAAACATGTGTGAGATGTTAAAATCTGTTGTCACACCTTGGGGCATATTACCAAGGGTGGCAATAGGCAATTATCACGGGTGTAGCGGCCGTTTCCGGCCGCTAAGCGGTGTTAATTCTACCGCTCTATTAGCAAGCTGTCGCTAACTGATGTTAGCAACAGCTTTTAGGCGATAGCGAGCGGTTTGGGGTCCGGTTTGCATGTCAGATATATTTATTGCTATTGAAATGCAAAGTGGGCGTACCCAACCTGTTAGCGACTGAAAGCAGTCGCTAATGCCGCTGTCGCCTATTAGCAAGGCAGGCGTAGCGATGGAAATATTCCTGCTATCACCAAAAACCAACGCCTGCTCAGATCAGTTCTTAGCCATGTTATCCAATGGAAGGTGGATAACATGGCTAAGAGCATTTCGTCGCTAATGCGTGAATATCGCTGTATTCTCCACGATATTCACGCATTTCGCCTGATTTTTATCGCTTTTGAGATAAACCTTGCTAACAGCAAGTTATCTCAGCGATAAAAACTGGTGATGCGCGGCGATAAAATTATCGCTATTTGTTGGTAATATGCCCCCTTTGTCTTCTAATGCTGCAGCCGAGTTCATTTTAATGTGCTGCTTCATAATGAAGTGAATTACTTTGCTCAGTTGCCACATTACAAAACGAAAGGAAACCTGCACGATCACCATGTGGAGATTCCAGTTCAGTAGTTGTACATATGTTTCTGCTGTACCTGGATGTGGTGCCATATTTTTTATTTTCCGCCGTCTCTATTCCCGACAGAAAAAAAAGAAAGATATGTACTGGTTAAATGCACAGGTCAGCTCATACCAAATCTATACCATGAGATAGAAATAAATGGATGTAACTTGTGCCTACTAACATTTTGCCTATAACAATTTATTATTGTTGAAAACCCATACTCTGCTAGAGGATTCATGGGAAACTAGTGCTGACTGTTCAAAAAGAATTCATACTTGTATAAGCAGTGCGTGACGCGTATTTTAAATGTAAATGCTTTTGTCAGCGCGTTTGTGTAATGCAAATTTATCGTGCTACAAGATTTTTACCATTTTAACAGGTTTCACTATTTAATAATCAATTTGCAGCGAATGTCCTTCCAGGCAGAACCACCCGAATGGTGTAGAAATCTGATCTCTCAAAAGAGGCCAGTCAGTCCTGAATGACGGATTTTGAACCAGAAGTGGTTTGTATCAGACATATTCTAACTCATATCGGCATTAGTAATCATGCAGTTAAGTAATAGTTCACATATTCATCAGTGGATTCAACTGTTTTGCTGCCACCTAATGGTAAAAACCTGTATTTAAATATCTCATGAAGTCAGGGAACATCTAGTAACAAAAACAAGCATTGGCATAGCCAATAGATCTCGCCTTTTAGACCTTATAAGTGTTTAACCATGCAACAGTTGATGTTGTCGCACCAAGGATATTGTGCTGCATAACTAAATACTTATAAGGTCCCAAAAGCGAGACCTATTGGCTATGCCAATGCTTGTTTAGACTTAATGTGGGCTGGGTGCCATCGGCGGAATCATCTCAAGGGTCATGTATGCCTCTGTGAGGCAAACCGATTAAGCCAGATTACTGACCTGGAGAGTCAGATAGTGCGCTTGGAGGCTGACCTGCGTGACACAGATGAAACTCATAGGCTCCTGGCTGTAGCCCGTACTGAATTGCAACAGATTTCCTTCGAGGAGGCAAAATAATGCTGGAAGGCCTCCGCACAGAGAGTGTACGAGTCTGGTGATAAGTCTGGCTAATTGCTATATTGCTATATTGATTGGCGACCCTTGGCATTTATGATAGGGTGGTGCCTTCATCCGGGCACCTTTTGAAATAATTATCGGATATTGCTATTACCTTTGCTGATTTGTACCTAACTTTGTACTCTCAGCACCCCCGTCTTTTACCAGAAGTAACACATTCCATTTTAGATAGCATCCGGCTGCTGTCCATTCCAGACTCCTTAACTCAAGAGTTGGACCGCCCCTCAATGTCGATGAAATGGACTCTGTTGTGGCTGTGCTGTAGTCCGGGAAGACGGCAGAGCTGGACGAATTGAATATTATAAACAATTCTGGGACATCCTGACCACCCCATCTCTAAAATGTCTACATATTCATAATACAGCAGGGCTTTTTCCCCATGGAGGTGGACTGTGCCACTATAGTGGTCCTTCCTAAGCAGGGTCAACTAGAGATCCATGCATGACTTACCGCCCTGATGTTAAGATCTAAGCGACGGCCTTGGCGACCCACCTGGCTCGTGCTCTACCCTACCATATTATCCAGGTCAGTGTGGATTTATGACGGGCAGAAGTATACACCACTGCTTTCAGAGAGTACACTCCGCCTTATCCTAGATACAGGACCTAGATGGAACTCTGGCCCTCTTACTTGCAGATTTCACCAAGGCCTTTGACATGATCTTTAGGGACATCTTGGAAAGGGTCCTGTTGTGGGAGGGGTTTTGAGATGTGTTCCGTCTAATGGTTCGTCTCCGATACTGCAACCCTACTGCCCAAGTCCAGGTGAATTGTGTCCTATCTTCTTCTTTTCCCATCCGAAGGTGTATGCACCAAGGCTGTATGCTTTCCCCATTGTCATTCTCTCTTACAATAGAACCCCTGGGGTGTCTTATACGTTGTGATGCCCAGATATGGGGCTGGCAGTTGGGGAATGGTTTTAAAGACCGAATTGCACTATATGCAGATTACATTCTTCTGTTTCTGAAAGACCCCTGGCTCTCAGTACCCCGGTTTTATAACTCCTTTGTCTGTATGGTGATGCATCAGGTCTTTGGATTAACAAAGGTAAATCCAGTCTGGTAAAGGTAATGGGATACGGAAGGGGGTGGCTTTGGTGCCCGAATATTCTCACTCGGCGCAATTCTTTTAAATACTTGGGACTGCACATTTCCCCCCTCCCAGAGCTAGTTTGGACTCTTAATTTTCGGGGACTCGCTTCAGCGCTCAATTGAGATTTCAACCTTTGGGCCACCCTCCCACTAAATCCTCTGGGATGCATCGCCCTCTTCAAGATGTCTTAGGAAATTATCCCCATCCTATCCCTTGCAAATGGTTCCGCTCCTTGACTTTTAAAATCAAAAACTTTGTATGTATGGGCGGTAGACACAAGGTACTTTCTAATTGGTGTGCCGATCCTCCTTTGATGGCGGTCAGATATTTATCTTTGTTATTTGGCAGCACATCTGGTTCCAAATAATGAGTGGTTCACTGGTTGGGATGACCGAGCATATTGCCTAGAAATCCATTCAATGAGTCTGGATGGTCTTGTTCATCTCTTATATGGTGTGTGTCTGCCTTCAACACTGCCCTCTTGTACACAGGTATCTATTACCTGCTGGAGGGCATGTCTCTGACTTACCCATTGGGATCACCGGCTCACTGAGATGACGCCTATTTGGCATGGTACTTGGATCAATTCACACTCTACCTTGGAAGGCTTCACGCCCTGGGATCGGATTAGGATCTCTTATCTGGGATATGTTTATAAGGGAGCACACCTAATATCTTTTTAGGATCTATAGAATCGCTATGCAGTGGTCAATTCGCAGTTTTTCTATTTCCTTCAGTTACGGCACGCCTTGCGAGCCCATGGCTTCCCAGACACCTGATGCCCGAATAGGCCAAAATCTTCCATGGACACCACAGGAACGGTGCCATGTCCTTGCTCTACTGCTCACTGGTCATCCATGCCCAATACGACATTGAGCGCATTAGGCCAAGATAGCTTTCCTTGGTGTAGAAGCTTGATGAGGACAAGTGGAGGGAGGCATGTATGGCACCTCAGGAATTGGCGATTTCCACACAGCTGTGTATGGTTGAATTCAATTACTTCCATGCAACTTACCTCACTTCGCAGCGCTTGCAGCACATTTCATCCACTGCCCAGACCGCATGCAAGAGATGCACACTTCCAGCAGCAGATTTATTTCTTGTAGTGTGGAACTGCCCGGTGCTGCGCCCCTTCTGGGACGGTAAATTTCAGCCGTCCTTGGATGCCATCTACATCTAACTCCATGTGCTGCGCTGTTGGGGCTGGTGGAGGAGTTTGGGGGCCTGCGAGCTGAAAGAATCTTCCTTGGGGTGGCCTGTCTGGTAGCCAAGAGGGATGTAGTGCACACATGGAAACTGCGGAGGCTGCCCATGATCCAGTGTTGGCATGGGGGAGGAATTGTGTGCGCATCAGGGGAAACCTATTTACGTTGCACCTGATTGTCTCCAAAAACATGTACAGGTGTGGGGGAAATGGTGTCGCAACTATGGTTAAGCGATGTGAATTACTGTTACCATGCCATGACAATGCCATATCTCATTGTAATATATCATGCACATGTTTCTTTTCTTGTGATGTTGTATGCCTTGCTGTAAAACTTTCAATAAAGTTGGTTATAAAAAAAATAATATGCTAACAATCAAATTTGTTGAATCATCCCCTTCCTCTGTTGCAGGGATTCTGTGAAGTCACAGAACTATGCTTCTAATCATGGGACCTTAGTAGCCACGGACTGAGTTCTCCTACCACATGAGTATCCATGAGCCCGGGGATCGACTAGCTATAGTTTCTCACTTTCCCTCCTACTCACTCACAGAGAAACAAGTGATTAGACAACTGAGAACAAATTACTCCCGACCCTCTCAGGAATCGCAGTTGCAGGACACACCCTTTCATGCTCACTCCCGTGACAGTAAACAATAAGATCTGACAGAGATAAGAGAAAAGCTTAAAATATTTATTTTAACTATCGTGCCCTATTATGCAGTATACATGCCACAACAAGTAGGAAAATGCCTAACACTAATACGGTTAGCATAGCAAGTAATCCATAAATCATAAAAGGTGCTGTCATTGTATACAACAGTGTAGCCTAACCCCTCACCCCTTCTACAGTAGCAAAATGATTGAATATCAGACGATCTCTGCAGCAGACCCCGTAACTCAGTCTATAGATGGAAGATCTCCATTACAGATGCTGAACGCTCCCTTCTCTGGAAAGATCCTTCTCGAAGTGTGTGTTACCAACCCGTGTATACCTATGTGACCCAAGGACATGATCCCAAACAACAGCTGCAGCTGCATGTTTTGTCTAGGTGCTAGGGGTTGACAAGAACAGAATTACAAGGGGCATGTTGTTCGACCTTGTCTGCAGTGTTCAGACTAAATCCCAGGAAAGAAAAGAAAGCATAAACAACAGCATGTTCTGTGTGAAAGCTGCAGTGTGGTACAAAGCAAAATACGTTCGTAAAGTAACGTGCACAAAGTCATAGACAGTCTTCAATGGGCTCATGCTAACATAGGGAAAACGACAATGGCCACATGGACCACGTGACACTCCCACTCTGCAAAGCATTACACCCTCAAGTTGTTCTCACACTTGTAATTTTCTATGTCTTCTAGCTTCCAAGCTAAATCTTTAGCATTTTGCCCATGCTCCTCAGCCTTTTGTTGCATTGCTTGAGGTGCATCCTGCAAGTTAAATGTGTGGTGTTCGACTTCAGATATCTGACTGCTCAAAGAACCAATTTGCTTGATCATCTTGTAAATTGCAATCTGGGTTTTGAGATAAGATGTTTTGTGACCAGCACCGTCCGTGTTATATTCTTCTTGATGCAAACATAGCAAATCGTATATGGATGCCAGGGTTGGGTGTTGATTGGTTCAGGATCTACCAACGTGTGCTCCCATTGGCTCACTAATCATGTTGGCACATGCAGTAGTACTGTCAATTTGATGGAGGACAGTTAGATCTGTGAGATGATTGGCCCCATTGTAGCTGATGTTCCTCATCTTCACAGAAGCATTCAGATACAAAGGTTCTTTTGACATGTCTGTTTTTTTACACTGAACCAATCATTAGCTCTTTTGCCCCATTATTATCCCTTCTATCTATTCTTTCCATGACCTCCCCCAGGCTGTGTCTGCCTCTGAATATATACCTGTGCCAACACAAGAGGGGTTGGATAGTGAGAAGAAGGCCTTCTCTGTTTCATGACCTTTAATAATCTCTCTAGCTACACAGGGATTTAGGTCACAATGTGTCAACACCCCATTCTTTACTGCCTGCCCCTCCCATTTTATTGGGCCATTAATACTGATGAGACCAAGTTTGCATTTTTATGAGTGACATGCTTCGGTCTGGCCCAAGAATCAAAACTTTGTATCTTAGGAGGAGCCCCAACTTGCATTTTAATATTGCAAGTCATGATAGATTAATTAGGGACCCCTTTTTTCCTCCTTAAAACACCTTTGAGGATGTGTGCACAGTTTCTGGAGGTAGCATTAGTTGTATACACTTTTCAAACACTTCTATTGAGCTAACGCTAATACGTATTAATTCGTCATTAATTACACACTTGGTATGTTGTGGTTCTTTTACCTGTGTTGCTGGCACAACCCCCTTGCATATGCCCCCCCAGCTCTACTGCGAAGATGCTGACACCATTTTAAATCCAAATTGTATGCTAGATTGCTCTCCCTGCCTCGTTCCATGCTGTTCCAATGGCTGTGAGTAAGCCTTGCTCACCACTGGGGTTTTCCTGGGTAGTAAGTGTTCCAGAAGGTGCCGCAAGAGACAACAACACTAGAGACATTTGGTGCTGAGGCAGAAGAAGCTGGAGTCACCTGATGTCCATGCAAGATTCTGGTGGTTCCTGTAAGAAGCTCCATTACCTTTACTGTGCAGAGCTGCAAGTTGGAGAGGCAATCTTCCTAGTGCATAGGCTTGCAATGGCAGCTATTCCTGGCGACCATACCTTCCCCTTCACCACTGGCTGGACCATGGCGCAGGAGGTGCATCAGCCAAACCCCCACTTGAAGCAAAACCTGTACAGGGTCTGTCTGGGGACCCAAAGAAACCCTGGACAAATTCTCATACCAGCTTTCCCTCTCTCCTCTCTCTCTTCTCCCTCTCTGATCACTTTCTATTTACTTTCTCCCTCCCTCTCTTTCCTCTCTTTTGAAGCCTCCCATGCCTGCTGCAATTAACCTCAGGGAGCTGGGGAAAGTGACAGAAGCACGAGGAGCGCCACCATGTCCTAAATCTGGCTTCCAAGAGCTGCAGCCCACCAGGAAAATGTCCGGTGGAATAAAAGGCCGGTCAGACCATGAACCTGAACACGAAAGCCAACAGTTGAGCCAGCAGATCTAAAAATCAGGGATATTTTGTCTTTGTTATATTGAGCACCACAATCCAGACTGTCACCATCCAATTGCTGAAATAAATGAAAATGCCTCCATCTATGGAGGGGGATCCCTATCAACATAAACACCCGCTCAGCTTTGTTGCCTTAATAACTGGGGAAGTGAACTCTAAACCACTCTTCAGCCCACTGCACACCAACACTCAGGCTGCCACCACTTTGTGTTGCAATAAGGAATTTCCCTGAAATGTAAATCATTGTTAGCCTTTCTTGAAGAAAAAATAGTGTTTGTCATTCATTTTATTCATTATGTTTTATTTCTAGTTAAAATAAAGTAAATGATGAATAATATGGCAATGCGGGCAAACGTATACTGTATGTTATTAGCATAGATCTAAATGTGAAAAGCACAAATTCAACAATGCAAATATATTTTGGGCACTAGACTTATTTTTCATCATCAGATTTTCTCCCAGGGTAGGAAATAGGGTTACTGGTACTCAAACGGCAACCACAACTCTTGTAGGGACGAAACACATGCAATTCCAAATTAACCTGTGCTGAACCCTCTGGTAGCTTTGCATCAAATAACCCAGGCGTAACTTAGTAAAAATGTCTAAAGAGCAGTTAAAAAAAAGCATAACAGAAGAAAAAAGTTCCCCCACATTTAGAACAATTGTTTAACATTCATAAATTATTTGAGACCAAAATGACAAGGATCCAATCAGTAAAACTGGAGATGTGCAAATGTAAAGATTTAGGACAAAATAATGCGTAAAGGCACAAATCACTAACTTTGGGTATCTGGTCGCACCATACTGGGACAATGTCACAAGTTCAGGCTGACAGCAATGGAGCAGAGGCCAGATATAGGGACTCAGTTAGGCCCACTGAACAAAGTACCTTAAATCCCGGTTGCAGATCGTTGCAAGATCCCGCATTGAGGATGCATCATGCAGCAGCGGTTCCAACAAACTTTTTAACTTTAAGTCGTCAGGTAGTAGTGTATCCTTTTAAAGGATTGAATCCGCACAATCACTAGATTATTTAACAATAACAATTATAAGTGTGAATTTTTTAAATATTTATACATGTTTCAAAAGTTTGTTCGGGGTGCTCCTTTGTTCTTCCTGGTACAAAAGGGGGTGGTGATGGACGGAGCATCTGAAACAATCAAACACTCACACCCAGTCAACAGATCTGGGTTTAATCCATCACCGTTCTTTAGCCCACTCTGCCACCACAGTTCAGACATGGCCATATGCAAATCAGTCTGACCCTGTGCCTCATGGGAACAGTCCAGCCCGAACTGCCAAGCCATGCCTTTCCTGGACCGGAAACAAGCTTCCTAGGACTGGTTTCTGGCATTACAGCCGTCTTTAGCCAGGCTTGCTTGAATCCAGTGGCAAAGTGAGCAAGGGACTCATGTCTGAGCATACCCTGCCAACTTATGGTGAACAAAGCGGTACAAAAGGGGGTGGAAAAAAGAACAACACAAGAAAAAGTTCCCCCACATTTAGAACAATTGAGTAACATTCAGAAATTATTTGACACCAAAATGACAAGGATCCAATCAGTAAAACTGGAGATGTGCAAATGTAAAGATTTAGGTCCAAATAATGCGTAAAGGCGCAAAGCACTAACTTTGGGTATCTGGTCGCACCATACTGGGACAATGTCACAAGTTCAGCCTGACTGTGATGGAGCAGAGGCCAGATATAGGGACTTAGTTAGGCCCATTGAACCAAGTACGTTAAATCCCGGTTGCGGATCGTTGTGAGATCCCGCATTGAGGATGCATCATGCAGCAGCGGTTCCAACAAACTTTTTAACTTTAAGTCGTCAGGTAGTAGTGTATCCTCTTAAAGGATTGAATCCGCACAATCACTAGATTATTTACAATAACAATTATAAGTGTGAATTTTTTAAATATTTATACATGTATCAAAAGTTTGTTCGGGGTGCTCTTCCGTTCTTCCTGGCCCCTACTACCCAAAGATGCCAACAACTCAACCGACAGTTGAGTAAACATAATTGTAAAAAATGAAAGAAATATATGGCACACCCTTATCTTTATCTCAAAAAGTCCATAGCTATGTATAGGACAAATTAATTGGCTTTATGTATAGTGCAACACAAAAAATCAAAAGAGGGAAGCGTAGAGGTTGAGATAGAATCACCCTCCTGGACAGTTCATCAAAACATATGGATTCTATCAATGTGTGGAGGTGCAATATATTTATAAGGATTTTTACGGAAATTTTTAATTAAAGTGAAGTGATAGGCTCTCTCTTAAAGATGAAAAGATGAGAGCACATGTGCTTGTTTAAAATACCCCTCACACACTAAAAAAATCCGTTAGTGTCATGCTTCATCATAGGGGTCTTCCCGTCCCTAAAACGGGGCGGGGCGTGCTACGACCAGACGGACTACGCGGGAGCACTATAAATGTGACAGAGCTATGTGTAGGTGTAGTGATGAAAAGTGGAGTGTAGGGATCTAACTAGTGAGTGCAAAAAATACAAAAATTAAAAATTCCCTGGCTAGTAGAACAAATACACTTTATTGGAGTCTCTGGCTGGGAATGTTAAAACAGGGGATGTAGGTAGAGCAATTACTGACTACCAAGTCGACATGTTTCATAGGCAGTCCCCTACTGCCTACTCATCAGGACCAAATCGTGATCCCTACTGTAAATAGCTCAGTTCTAAAATAATAGGCCTACTGTCCTACAAATATACCGGCAAAAATAAGCTGGATATTTGTGCCTCAGGGCATGAGCTGGCCCAGGTGAGGCAAGGCATCAAAAAATAAATGCCAAAAAACGATGACCATTGGTCTCTGTAAAGGAAAAAGAGGAAAACGAGGAAGAAAGCACAGACATATTCATGTCATTACTGTTGGTCATGAAATGTGCATCGTTGATACGCTTTGATATTCACAACCATAACCTGTTTGATAAAATTCATAATGCTAGGTACAATCACCTTCACCGCAGGTTTGAATATATTAGTAAAAATGCACCTCTTGTTATTGAACAGAGTGTACGTCATAGAACCATCCAAATGGACGTGGTTCATTCATAACCCATCATACATACATTAGTGGCTCAACACATTCATACATACGATCCCAAAAGCATCAAGAAGGACATCAATATTTCGTATTTCTTCAAGATCGATATTCTAGACACAGTATATCGTTTTTCAGCATAGCTATTCTGGAAATCATGCCAGTGTAGGAGGTCATAAATTACACTCGTTATATACATACTTTTCGGTAGTTTTCTCAGTGCCCCATGAGCTGGTAGGAGGAGGGTGGTTAGCGCGGTCTAGTTACCGGCTTGAGCGAATAGCCTGTCATTCCTCCCGTCCGAGCACCGTGGATGGGTCGGCCCTCGTCTGCCGGTAGACTTATATTGTGCCTTCCATCAAGCACATTGTTACACGGGGAAAACGCCCAAAGCAAACACTAGAATGGGCAGATCCAAGATGGCCGCCGCAAAACGGCTCAATGTGAGGATTTTGACCGGTAGTCTTTTCTCGTTTTCTATCGCCAGCGTGAGGGTCCCGGATTCGCTCAATGCAGCTAAATATAAATTATATATTCATACTCTGCCTCATTATTCAATTCTAACCCTCCCAATTAAAAGTTTTTGGTGTTCCCAGGTCAGGCAGAGAAAATAATAATAAATAAATAAAAAACTTCATGTAATGTGACATTCAAAGGACACCCCATTCTTAGTACTTGATACTTGGTGTTCCTAGATCAAAAAAATTTTAATGAAATATAAATTCAAAATGTAGTGAATATTCTCAGTTTCAGGAAACAAAATATTTTCACTCTAATTATCATGGGTCACATTCGTCGTTCAGCTGGTGGGTTTTTTTGCGCCCGGTCCAGTGTTACTGCATTCCTGCTAGATTGGTATAGCCCAAGGGTCATAGGAATCAGCTCGCAGATTACCCAAAAAGACAGATAGGTTCATTATGTATCTATTGCATGGGGATAGACGGATGAGGTTCACACCTAACCCCAAGGAATGGCATTGTTCCAGAGTTCATGTTTGTTGATTACATCAGGTAGGGATACTGGCTTCAGAAGGCCAGCGGATCACAGCTGTCCCCAGGGTATGTCATCGTTCAGTCCCTTTTTATGGGACTGAATGCGAAACACCCATCTCTGTTCTTTTTCCAGGAGGTACCTCTCGTTGTTCACAAGCTCAACTACAGTCCAAGATATTTCGCCAGGTTTATGGTTCATCTCTAGGTAGTGATTCGTGAGTTTCGTGCTGGTCTTTTTGCATTTGATGGTGCTCTTGTGTTCACCTATCCTGACTTTCACTGCCCTGCTCGTCATACCTATATACTCCAATCCGCAGGGGCATACGATTAGATAGACCACATTGGTACTATTGCAGTTGCTGAAACCCCTCTGCTCCCAGGTTGTTCCATCACTGAAGGTCAGATTATTGCTTTTCTTTGTAAGACAACATACTTTACAGTTTCCGCATGGATGATGGCCATGTACAAAGTTGGGATTCTTCTGCACAGGATTGCTGTTTGCTTTCGGTCTGGTGTGGACTAAAGCATCCCTTATGCTCTGTGCTTTTCTGTGAGAGAACAACGGTTTCGGTATTTGCAACCCACCGCTATTCAGAATTTTCCAATTCCTGTTGATAATCTTGGTCACCTGATTCGAACAGGTATTATAGGTGGTGACACAGATTGGTCTCTTCTCCTCCTCTTTTTGTATTTTTTCTTCCAATAGGCTCTCCCGGCAATTGTTTTTTGCCCGTTTGTATGCCTGGTCGATGATCTTATCAGGATACATTCTGGCTTCCAGCTTCTTCTTCAGATCCTTAGACTGCAGTTTGAAGTCTCCAATTTCTGTGCAGTTCCTGCGAAGACGCAGGAACTGACCATACGGGAGATTATCCCGCAGATGTCTCGGGTGAAAGCTGTTGTACAAAAGCAAACAGTTCTTCGAGGTGTCCTTAAAATGAGTTGTCGTCCTCAGTCTGCCTTCTTTGGGGAAGATGTTCAAATCTAAAAATACCAAGTTGGTGTTGGAGGTGGTACTGGTGAACTTTAAGTAGTTGTCCTGCAAGTTCAACCAGCTCAAGAATTGTTTTGAGGTCCTCTCATCTCCATCCCAGATGATCAGGATGTCGTCGATGTATCGTTTCCATACTTTGATATTGTCTCGGAAAGGGTTATTTGGATGAAGTATTTTAGTCACTTCTAAGTGGTGCACATATAAACCAGCTATGCTGGGAGCAAATGTGCTTCCCATACTACAGCCGTGTTTTTGTAGATAGAGGGTCCCTTTGTGCTCAAAGAAGTTCTCTCTAAGGGCAAGGGAACAGCATTCCATCACCACGTTGCGTGGTGTTTGGTATTCCCAGAAGTCCTCGAAAAGGACGTCTTCCACAATCTCTAGGGTAGCATGATGTGGCAAGCTGGTGTAGAGACTCTCTACGTCACAGCTGATCAGTAATTGGTTGTTGGGATCAAAGGTGATGTTTTCTAATAAATTTAGGACATCCTTTGTGTCCCTGAGATAAGTTGACGTTTTTTGGACAATAGGTCTGAGGAAGGCATCTGCAAACCTCGACAGAGGTTCCAACACTGACCCAATGCCAGATACGATAGGTCGTCCTGGGGGGTTCTGTAAGTTCTTGTGTATCTTGGGGAGTGTGTACAGGTACGGGGTCCTGGGGTTCTTTTGGCACAAGAATTCTCCCTCCTTCTTGGTGATCCAGCCGTGTGTCACAGCTTCCTCTACCATTGTGCTGATTTTTGTTACTATCCTCTGTGTTGGATCCGTGTGGAGAATTTCATAATTTCTTTTATCTTCCAACAGTCTCAAGCATTCTGCATCGTATTGGCTTGCATTTTGTATGACGGTGGCGCCGCCCTTGTCAGCCGGTTTGATCACTATACGTTTGTTATTGCTCAACTCCCGTAGTGCCTGTCTTTCTGCATTTGTCGTGTTTTGGAAGGTACTCCTTTCCCGTGGGTTGATGTCCTCAAGTTCTCTCATTACCGATTTTTCGAAAGTTAATAGTTCGATTGGTAGAGTGTTATTCATCGGTGTGAATGTAGACTTTGGTCTAAGTTTGGTATCACCAGGTTCACTCTCATCTTTTTTATCTTTGAAAAAGACTTGCAACTTTAAACGTCGCATGAACTCCTGGACTTCTTTGCATAGATGGAATTTGTCCATGTTGGAAGTGGGTACATACCCCAAGCCTTTCTCCAGTACTGCTTTCTGTGCTTCCGTGAGTTCACAGTCAGAGAGGTTTACCACCAGACTTACTTCTGACTCTTTTTGGCGCCTGTCATGCTTCTCGTGGCTACCCGTGGGGTTTCTTCCTCTCCTGTGTTCCAGTGTACGGAAGTGCCCCTCCGGTTTCTTCCTCTCGTCTGTCCCTGGCGCCCCCCTAAAAAAGGCGCCGGTTGGTCGAAGTAGCCATAATCCTGTTGTTGATACCCCCATACGGGAAAAGGGCCTTGTGGGTGTTGAAAAGGGGGTTGTGGACCGAATTGTGGTTGTGGCGGATATACCATATGGGGTTGAAAATTATTCCACCCTCTGGGGCCCCGGTAATTGGATCTACGGAAGTTCCTCCTTCCTCCTTGAAATCTTGGGCTCTTATTGCGACTTGAGTTCGATCCGCTGGAACCCGAGTCTGATGATTCATCATCTGTGATTTCATTTGTTGATTTATAGTCATCCTTTATGTAGGGGTAGACCCTCTCTTTGGACCATCGGCTATTGTCTTTTTTTAGTTTCTCATATTTGCTATTCTTCAGGGTGGTTTCGAAATCATTGAGGGATTTATTCATCTCTTCAAGAAATTTTTTCAAATCTGCTGGAGATTCGTAACTTTTTAGGCGAACTTCAATGGCCTGTATTTCTACTTTCAGTTCAATTGCCAACCTACTAGCAGTTTTTATGATTAGCACAATCCAATCACGGGTGCATCTCCATGAGATCTTGGACCAGTCAACTTTAAACGTCTTATCGTGCAAGAAAATAAAGGGTTCGTTGCGAACTATAAGGCCTGCTGGGGCTGTGTTAGCCTGGAGATACTGGGTCATCAGCAGGCCATGAATGGCGGTCTTTATTTGTGTCCTTCTGAGTTCTTCTAGTTCATCCCAGTCATTATTCTTTGTGGATGCGCCATCTGTACTCAGACCTTCAAAAGTTCCCAAAGTAGCCATGAGGTTAGAGATCTCATCCTCAGTGAACGCCAGACCTAGATCAGCCATGGTTGTTTGTCAATAATCAAAGTGAAGAAAAAGTCCCAGAATCAGCCCAGGGATCGGACGCTGGATGCGGAATCACTGTCGTTATGTAGTGAGAGCGACAATGTCAGTTTCTATTCTTAGGGGCTCCCGCAGCTGTGCGCTGCCGAAAATCACAAAAAATCAAAAGAGGGAAGCGTAGAGGTTGAGATAGAATCACCCTCCTGGACAGTTCATCAAAACATATGGATTCTATCAATGTGTGGAGGTGCAATATATTTATAAGGATTTTTACGGAAATTTTTAATTAAAGTGAAGTGATAGGCTCTCTCTTAAAGATGAAAAGATGAGAGCACATGTGCTTGTTTAAAATACCCCTCACACACTAAAAAAATCCGTTAGTGTCATGCTTCATCATAGGGGTCTTCCCGTCCCTAAAACGGGGCGGGGCGTGCTACGACCAGACGGACTACGCGGGAGCACTATAAATGTGACAGAGCTATGTGTAGGTGTAGTGATGAAAAGTGGAGTGTAGGGATCTAACTAGTGAGTGCAAAAAATACAAAAATTAAAAATTCCCTGGCTAGTAGAACAAATACACTTTATTGGAGTCTCTGGCTGGGAATGTTAAAACAGGGGATGTAGGTAGATTTATGTATAGTGCGCCAATACACAATTTCTAAGAATTACTAAACTGTCCAAATTCTTTAGACGTTTCCAGAAAGCAGAGTCCACAATGGTGGCATTTGCCATATCATACTGTGATTCAGTTCAGATATCCGTATTTAGGCTTTCCCGATACATGTCCTTATATAGGCACAATTCGTATTGCCCTTATATAGGCACAAGATCCTAGCCCTTATTTAGGCATTAGCCATGCTTTCCAAATATAGCATGGTCACCTATATCCGTCCAACCCAACATCACAACAAGTTCTTAGAAACCAGACCCTTAAGCCATTGGGACTTTCCCTAGCCCAGGACAATTGATTTCTACAAGAACACATCTATTATGCATGAACTGCTATTCCCTAAGGGTTCATTCATGGCGTCTTCCTCTGCCCTAATTTACGTCAATGCAAACATTCCTAAGCACCTTCCAGGTATAAATATACATTCCCTTGCCATGGTAAAGCATGGCACGGCTTGACTTGGCTGCATGGTTTGCCTCGGCAAGTTAGGAAGTGATTGTATCCCAGCCTGACACACTAAACAGACGCTGTCTTCTCTGCTCGCAGAGAATCCAGCTGTCAGTGTTCAGACTCCCTTCGCGGGGTGTTAGAGTTTGAGACCTGAAAAGAGATTCCCACCTCTCTCATTCTAAGGTATGGAGCTGGCAAGAACCTAGAGGGACTCTTGGCATACCAAACTATAGCTTACCATACTATAGAATACAGCACTTACTTCTTACCTTGTACTACACTTAGGTTAGGTACACTGGGGTAGAACTAGTTAGAAGCATCAGACGAGTATCCACATTTTAGCCTGTGTTATTTATATATATATATAAATATGTGTCATAGCTAAAAGACAATGCTATTGCAGTATTATTTATTTCTACTGCTTTCATTGTACGTAATATATCTTGCATACTGTATTACAATTGTAACAGCTCATATCTCTTACACAAGAAACAAGACTGTTCAATAAATCCTTGAAAGGCCTGTCTATCTCTTTCTGTGTAACTCTGAAGAAACTAAGCATGAATGATTGACTGAGTGAAACGTTATCTATTGTTTCAACAATTCTGAGACATGTTCAGATTGTAAAGGGAAACAAAGTTGTCATGTTTATGTGGTTGCCAGAAACTACTCCCATCTTGTTCTTCAAGGAGCTTCTAGTTGCCTCTGAGTTAGCTGGCACACAAAGTAATTTAGTTTAATGTACTCGATAGGGGCATACTGACCTCAGTCCGATGCCAAAACTATAGTGTATATAATTCCGATGCGCAGAGCCTATTAAGGAAATACCAACTACACTACATGGCGCCCAACGTTTAGTAAGGCACTAATTTAATGCTAGATACTGAAGTAATTCAGTTGTGCTTTTCTCAGAGACCCCTACTCATAATACTCCATAAGATGTCTGGAGTGGCTGGGGTTAATATCCGCCATAGCTGAGCAGGACAAAAATCCTATGTATTAGCTGTTTGATTTGTTCAACATTGAAGGATACAGTGTTCCAAAATATTGCGTACCTTATCTTTGTTTCCTTGAAACTTGTTCTACATTTTTCAAAAACAATGTCCCAGAACAGGGACACTAACACCGAGCACAGTGTAGTTACGGCTGACCAAGTCATAACAGCTTTTAATCTTACAGGTTTAAATGAAACCGATGAGAGTGTTATAAACATCCATCCAAATTTAAGGACAGCCATCACTCTAAAACGTATAAAACATGGACTAACACCAAGAGGTGGTAGAGCAGTTTTCGTGATAGAGGCCCCTGAATCTTTTCAGACAGAGGTATTCTATTCATGGATAATATTCCAAGAATCAAATCCAGTAACAAAAGTGTTTCACTTCTTAAAAGAAGATGAACCACCTGAGGAATATATTCCTTTCAAGGATACTGAAATTCCACTCACATACCAGGAGCATAATCTCTGGTTCAAAGGTGCCCTAAAACATTACAATCACATTACCAGGCTCGGTCCACTAGGTAAACCAGGATAAAAATGGCCAATTTTAGCCGGCTACACACCTCATCCTGACATCAAAGAGATGTCAAACGAGGAGTTACTTACTGAACTCAAAGAGTTAATTAAAATTTACAGACAATTAGTTCAATGTATCATGCGGACTTTCACAGTCCAACCACCATTAACCATTCCAAATCAAACCCCTTATCAGGGGAATACACAATTATTCCACAGACTTTACACGCAGTCATGGGTAAAATGCCCACAAAACGTGAACAAATTCCGTTATGGATAGCTCAAAAAATTACTCAAATCGAAGCTGTATTTCCTAATACTAGCCCTCATGAGAAACAAAGAGTTATAACAATCCTTTTACCAATGGGGATCACAGCACATCTGGAAGACTGCACCACTTGGGGCACAGTCTTTGCTGCCATCTATACTAAAACACATGGTGTTACGTCAATGGCGGTAATACCTGATGTTCTGACACAAATTCAAAACGAATACGGGGCAGAGCCTGCTCTGAATTTAGATATGAAATGACTGAAAAATTTCGACTAGGTCTCAACAATAATATTATCTAATATTAAAAGGGAGGCAGCATCAGTGGCGATCCGCCAACGCTTAAGGGAATTTGATGTAACAGAACAGCAACATGAACTTCCCAGAATAATAGAAAAATCCTATGAAGAATTCGGCAGAGACAGTTTGGGTGGAAAACCTTTGAAACCACAATTGTCTGGAGTTCCTGAGAAGGACTCCATTAAACAAAATCCTACATCTTCTAAAAAGAAGTGGGAAAATAACAAACAACATTTAAAAGAGAAACGTTCTCAATCCCGAGGTAGGTCTCCTCAAAAGGAGCCCTCTGAAAGGAGGTATAACCTCAGGAATAGGGATAATTTGAAAAAACCTGACAGGTATCAGGATACTGATACACGTTCCTCTCGTACCTTTCAGATATTGTCACAGACATCCGAAAGAAGAGGACGGTTAGACCACAAAGAAGAATGCGTGAAGTCCAAAGACGATCAACACGTTCAGAAAAATAAATCAGAACCTCAATTCACCAAAAAGAAGGTAGCAGGTCTGAAGATCAGACATGCCGAGAATTCTGAGAACACAACTCAGGAACGGAGAATGGGCTCAGACAATGCTGGACAGTGCAACAGAAGTAACAATAGCTGGCCAGAACCTGAAGGAACTCCTGCAGATAGTGTACTTGAATGAGTACATCACAGTTGAGACTGTAGACACCAGAGGGAGTTCTCCACAACGCTTATATGAAATAACACTCCGAATGGAGGGAGACATACCAAGAAAAGTGAAAGCACATTTTTGGGGAAAAACTTTCAAGGGGTTATGATATACTTTTAGCAGAACAGGACTGGCCACCAAAATTTGTCAGGGAGTTCCCACATGGCGAAGACATAATTATGAGTTTAGTAGGGATGAGATGCACTCCTAGTAATCCAAAAAGTGAATCATTTGTAAACCACATTCCTCCTTTCAAATGTAGTTGGTGTGCAAAGCTTGCTTCGCGCTCCATCTCATTGCGCTGCAACATTACTAAACAACAAAGGAACCATCCTAGGTTCCACCAAGCTGCACAGCCTCATCACTGATGAAGGGAATTCATTCTTGAAATGCAGTGGGTTTGTTACAACAAAATAAATCATGACATGGAACCCACTTTATGCTTCTGAGCATTTTTGAACACTAACGTTGAACATGGATTGAATAAAATGAATTGAACAAAAGAAAGAAGGATGAAAATGAATGCACAAAATGGAAAACAACATTTAAAACATATGAAATTAATTCCTTGGATTCAGGCAGTGATGAGGCTGTGCAGCTTGTTGGATCCCAGGATAGAAGACATCATTATGCCAGCCTTCTCCAACCATATTCCAATACACTTAAAATACACTTATGCCAGGAAATAGGCAGTTGCCCAGGCCCCAGCATTATACAGAAATCATGTAGGATGGGATGAGGACTCACCTCACCACAAAAATACAGTTAAAAAAAACAACCAACTTCACAAAGGCAGCACCCAATTGAGCAAGATGCTAAAAATAGGTCAAGTAGATCTTAGATCAACTTGAATACCAAGGGGTGATTGAAACATGCACCTCCTCAATGAACAATACTTTGTTTCCTGTAACCACACCAGACAATACATTTCATCTAGTTTTGGATTACAGACACTAACAAGCGTAAATACATGCAATTCAGTGATCCGAATAACTTTGGGTCAATGAGGATTCACCTACTTATCTTTTAATAAAGGTGAGAAAGTACCATTTGCATACAAATCGCATTTGTGTACACAAGTGGAAATGCGCCTCACTTCAACAGAACAAATTCTGACAGCAGTTCAAACTGCTGTAGCAAAAGAAAGAGTTCTAGGTCAGGGGAAACCCATCATTGTTGGGACTCCAGTACCAGCCTTAGAGGTAGTTACAAAAGCGAGCATTCCGAATGCAAAAGCTTTACCTCCAAGATGGATACAATGGGTTAATTATCTTGCTGCAACAGATGTTGAATATGTATTTGATCCTGATTTAAAAGCACAAGCAATCCTGCAATATGAACATGAATGTTCTCTGCCTATTGAGATTCTCCCTCTTGATCAGTACGAATTTATAATTTATACTGACGGATCAGCACAACCCGCTACGGAAAGTAAGCAAGCTTACAGTGCAGCGTGCACAACCTTTAAAGGTCGCATGCGCGACGGTAAATCCGACCTATGGTCACTAAAACTCAATCTCTAGGAGATTGTAAAGCTGAGCAAGCAGAACTACAAGCACTCAAATTGGCACTTGAAAATACGGAACGCGAATTCCCCACACTTATAGTGTGTGATTCTTTTTTCTGTGTTCAATCATATAATAAATATTTACAGAATTGGCTTAAAAATGGTTTCACAGATGAAAAAATGTGGCACAATCAAGCATAAAACGCTTTGGGAACAAATAGTTCAGTTGCGAAACGGACTACAAAACACTCATGTGTCCGTATATATGTTTTACCAATTCATGTCCTTATATAGGCACAATTCGTATTGCCCTTATATAGGCACAAGATCCCAGCCCTTATTTAAGCATTAGCCATGCTCTCCAAATATGGCATGGTCTCCTACATCCGTCCACCCCAACGTCATAACGAGTTCTTACAAACCAGACCCTTAAGCCATTGGGACTTTCCCTAGCCTAGGACTATTGATTTCTCCAAGAACTAATCTATTATGCATAAACCGCTATTCCCTAATGGTTCATTCATGACGTCTTCCTCTGCCCGACTTTACATCAATGCAAACATTCCTAAGCACCTTCCAGGTATAAATATACCTTCCCTTGCCATGGCAAAGCACCGCACGGCTCGACTTGGCTGCACGGTTCGCCACAGCAAGTTCGGAAGAGATCGTATCCCAGCCGGACGCACTGACCAGACACTGTCATTCCTGCTCGCAGAGAATCCAGCTTCCAGTGTTCTGACTCCCTTTGCAGGGTGTTAGAGTTTGAGACCCGGAAAGAGATTCCCACCTCTCTCATTCTAAGGTATGGAGCTGACTAGAACCTAGAGGGACTCTTGGCGTACCAAACTGTAGCTTACCATACTATAGAATACAGCACCTACTTCTTACCTTGTACTACACTTAGGTTAGGTAAACTCGGATGGAACTAGTTAGAAGCATAATACGAGTATCCACATTTTAACCTGTGTTATTTATGTATATGTATATGAGTATGTGTCACAGCTCAAGGACAATGCTATTGCAGTATCATTTCTTTCTACTGCTTACGTTGTACGTAATATATCTTGCATACTGTCTTACGATTGTAAAGGCTCATATCTCTTACACGAGAAACAAGACTGTTCAATAAATTCTTTTATTGAAACGCCCGTCTATCTCTTTCTGCGTAACTCTGATGAAACTAAGCATGCACGATTGACTGAGTGAAACTGTTATCTATTGTTTCCACGATTCTGAGACATGTTCCGATTCTAAAGGGAAACAAAGTTGTTATGTTTATGCGGTTGCCAGAAACTACTCCCTTCTTGTTCTTCAAGGAGTTTCTAGTGGCCTGTGAGTTAGCTGGCAGAAACGAAGCACCTAAGAGAGTACCTAGAACAATACGTAGACATAGGCTTCATTAGGCCTTCCCCTTCACCAGCGGCATCGCCTCATTGCTTAATTTCTAAAGCTAATGGAGATTTGAGGACTTGTATTGATTACTGCATGCTTAACAACAACACTTTAAGGAATTGATACCCTCTTCCACTTATCCCGGTGCTGTTGGATCAGGTGAAACAAGCAACTGTCTACGCCAGACTCGATCTCAGGGGGCTTATCATCTGGTTCAAATTTGCGAGGGAGTTGAGTGGAAGACGGCTTTTAAGACAAGGTATGGGTTGTTTGAGTATTTAGTCATGCCCTTTGGGCTTTGTAATGCCCCGGAAACCTTTCAGTTTTTTTTGGATGATGTGCTTAAGGACTTTGTAGACAGGTTTGTGGTTGTTTATATAGATGACATCTTGATTTATTCCAACAATCAGGTGATGCACATGAAGTATGTTATTCAGCTACTCCAAGGGCTTCAGGAACATAGTCTGTTTTGTAAACTGAGCAAATGCGTATTTCATGTGGAGGAGGTGGAATTTTGGGGGGTTATGTTGAACCTTTCAGGACTGAGCATGGCTGAGAGGAATGTGGAAGCGTATAAGAGCAGCCGGTACCCAAAAATGTGAGAGACGTGCAATGCTTCTTAGGTTTTGCTAATTATTATCGTAGGTTTAGCTCTTATTTTTCCAATCTGGTCTCTTCAATTACACGGTTGCTACAAAAGGGAATACCTTACTTATGGAGCACTAAGGCCATGGAATCATTTGCATACCTGAAAAAGGCCTTAACTACGGCCCCTATACTAAGACATCCTTAAACTGAGGCCCCATTTATCGTGGAGGCCGATGCCTCCAAACTACTGTGGGGGCAGTGCTATCCCAGTGTAACAAAGATACAGGACAGCTGCATCCAGTTGCCTTTCTGTCCAGAAAACTGAACGCAGCTGAGCTCAACTACACTGTGGCAGAAAAGAAGTTGCTTGCCATAAAGAAGGCCTTACAAGAGTGGAGACAGTTTCTGTGGGAGGCTTGTTATCCAGTCACTGTATACACAGACCTCCGGAATTTACAGTGTGTGAAAACAGCTAGACAACTCACGCAAAGGCAGATGCGTTGGATGTTATTCTTTACAGAATATGATTTCGTAGTTACCTTCCATCCTGGGTCAGAAAACAGAAAGGCAGATACGCTGTCGCGTCAAACTGAAGTCACCGGTCCCCGACATAGTATCACAGAAAAGATTGTTAGGCCCAGTAAGGTGTTATGTGCCGTAATTTTACAACATTTTCTGGAAGAAATGGCAAAACACAGATCCCTGGCCTGGTGGCAAAGATGCTCTAATAAGGATGTTCATCGCACTCTTAAACATGGGTTGCCATTGTATAAAAACAAACTGTATTTGCTAGCACAGTAACTTCGGCTGAAAGAATTCAATTAGTGTCAGAACTCAGTCCTTGTAGGCTATCCAGGGTGCACTAAAACATTACACCTTGTTCAACGAAAGTTCTGGTGGGAAGGCCTGGCTAAAGATGTAAAACAGTGGGTGGAGTAGTGTGAAATATGTGCCAGAAACAAAGGCGAATTGGTCAAGACTAAAGGAAAATTGATGCCTATGCCCACACCTTCACAGCCACAGCAAAACATTAGCATGGATTTCGTTCTTGGCCTTCCTAAAGATCAGGGGTACGATGCCATCCTCGTTGTGGTGGACAGTTTGACAAAAATGGGGCATTTCATTCCATGTAAAAACTTACCAACAGCAGGGCAAACTGCCCAGCTACTGCTGGCCCACGTGGTTCAGTTACATGGACTCCCAAGTGTTATAGTGTCCGACAAGGATCCACAATTTATCGCAAGGTTCTGGCGTGTGGGGTGTAAGGCCCTGCAAGTGGAAGTAGCCCTCTCTACCAGCTTTCACCCACAGACGGATGGTCAGACGGAGAGGTTAAATCAGACACTAAAGAAATACCTCCGCTGTTATTCCAGGGAAGCAACAGATTCCTGGGTATCATCACTGTGGTTGGCTGAATTGTCATACAACAACGCGTGGCACAGCTCCATCAAGGAAACGCCCTTTAGAGACAACAATGGTTTCCATGCTAAGGTATTACCGTTGACAATCTCTAGTGATGTGGTTAATCAACCTACGGTGTTGCAGCATCTCAAAAGGCTGCAAGCGTCAATCTGGATTTGGCCAAACTATCCTATATGAAATGGGAAGACAGGCATAGGCAAGAGGGACGAGCTATCATCCGGGTGATCGCATATGGTTGTCCATGAAGAACATTCGTTTCAAGGTTCACAGTATATTCCATCCCAGATTCATTGGCCCGTATACTGTACTACTCAGAATCAACCCTGTCGCCTATAAACTTAAGCTACCCATTTCGGATCCATTCTGTGTTCCACGTTAGCTTGCTGAAACCGGCAGTGGGGGCACAGTGTCGAGCTGGTCCTCTTGTGCTCCGGGATGGCCAGTTAGAATACGAGGTGAGCAGGGTGTTTGGCTCGAGATACTGTAGAGGGAAGCTGTGGTACCTTATTTCCTGGAAGGGGTACCCCTCGGAGGATGATTCCTGCGAACCTTGCGATAATGTACATGCCCCTCGTGCGGTTCGCCACTATCACGCCCGCTGTCCTGGCAAGCCTGGTCCTAGGAGGCGCTTGGGAGGAGGGAGTACTGTCAACTGTCAAGGTCTGACACCCATTTGTGCCTACCGTACGTGCCGGTACATGAGGATTAGCCGCCTGAACTACAATTCCCAGAAAGCCTCCAGAGGGAGGGGCCTCTTGGTATTTGAGCACACTCGCACATCAGTCTGCGTGCGTAATTCTAGATTTGAGGACCGGTCCTTGGTACAGCTGCTTGGTGCTGTTTGTCTCCATGAGGAAATGCGGAAAGGAGTGAGAGAAGCTGAGGAAGTAAGCGGTTTCCGGCTGTGGCTCGTGGGAAGAGCCATTGCAATTGTTGTCCCGACTCATGGTTAATATTCAAACCGCAGTTCGTAGGAATCTCAGCGGCGGCCGATAAGGGCACATCCTTGCGATTTAAAGGCATCTTTGGTTTCGCTGGCATCACTGTTTAAATCAGGATAAAGAGAACTTGGCAGCTGCTGAAATCGTGGAACTGCTCAGGCTTGAGAGGTTTGTTCTTTGAGGGAGACTCTGGCAGAAAAGTGGTACTGTCTTATTAAGCGACCCGTGGAGGTACTTTCTGTGTGCGGGAGCTTATGTTCATATTACTAGGGGTTTGGACATACAGGGTTTCATTTCAAGACTTCGTTGTGTTGCAGTTAATTTGGATTAACCAAGGAGTCTATTGGTTTTCCAGCTGACTTTGGTTGAAGTGTCTGGTAATCTTCAACTATGTTTCCATGGTGGCATTTTTACGAGTTCCCTGTTTAAAGCATCCAGGCATATTGCATTGTGATTTCCCTATCAGAGCAAGGATTATAGAGACTGCCTTTATTGCTCCTCTGACCATTCTTGAGTGAAGAAACTCTTCCCTTATTTCTTTTGTTTTTGTTTATTCATTTATTTAATGTTGGGAATCACTGATTGAGAATGCGACAAAAAGGGTATGTATGGGAAAAGAGTGATCATACTATTCAGGCATTGGGAATGAAGGTGTGTTAACTGGTGTGCTTTCTTGCTATAGGTTTATTCTCCTCCAGTTTGTGAGCTGTATCCACTGGGTAGAGAAAGAGGAACACTAAGGCAGGCTGAAACTGAATTACAGGTACTAACCGAATTAGTGAGACTCTGTGAGAGTAGTAAGAGAAGGAGACCTATACTAATCTCTGTGTTTTATGTTTACAGGTGTCCCATTCCCACACTGTTCCTACCCTAATTCCTTTCGCTTGCTTGATCACCTCAATACTCTGTGCTTTGTGGGTCAAAGTTGGGGATGTCAAGAGATGGACCCCTTTGAGCATCGCTTGGATTCCGAGGAGTTCCTGAGGGCTTTACAACTTAAGTGGGTGGAACAATCAGGCCCACTCGGAATATTTACTTTATAGGTCCTTGGCACATGTAGTACCACTTTACTGGGGAATTACAAATAAATTTAAGGTGCCAGTTGGTTGTAAGCCCATTTTACCATGTTTATGGAGCAAGCACAAGCATGTTAGCACAGAGTCATAAAAGCCAACAAACATTTTACAGAAACAGTAGGATGAATCCTAGGGATGTCCCTGCAGAGAGAGCCAAGTAGAATACCCAGAGAAAGAGAGAAAAATGCAGCAAAGTGAAAAAGGAGGAGGCGAAAGATGGAAAAATAGTGCTAAAGGAGAAAGCAGGGATGAAAAAAAAAGTTCAAGAGTTAGAGAAAGCGACAGACAATGTAGAGTGGTGGATTAAAGAGGCACGAGGGGGAATCAAAACCAGGCAGCACTGGTAGTCTGCAACCCTGGCATTCAGCAGGACAGCGACAGGCTCCTGAGTAAAACTTTGGGGTCTTGTGCTAATTTTTCTGCAAACTAAGTACTGGCATGTGATTTAAATGAGAATCCTGCTCTTCTGTGACTTGAGCCTAAAGAGTACTCTTTTTGTTTGTGGAAATCCTGAACTGCCCGAATTGGGCTATAGTTATGTAATTGGGCTTGGACCGAAGTTCCATTTTATCTGCCAACAACTCCTGGGAAACCATTCATATGTGAGGCGTTTCTACTCTTCTCCTTAGGACTAGACAAAATGACCATCTCCTGACTTTTCGACAACACACCCTCCTGAATACCGACTTCGGGGATCTCACATTCTAGGCTGGTTTAGGATAAATTAGCATTTGCATAGAGAAAACTATAATTATTTGAGTTAAAAACATCTACACTGATTCGACAACAGACTACACATTCTGAAAGCAAAACAAAACTACCTCACCCATAATTTGTGTTATACTTTCCCAGAGCAAAGAACAACTCACAAGGCAAAAGTACACTAACTACACGAGAGATGACACTCCCGCTGATCACTGAAATATACTGATAGAGCATTCGAAAAATAGAAAGCAACTCATATGCACAAATGCACTGGAAATCTATCCCAATTTAGCACTCCAAACAGGAACTGTGAAGGTCGATATATTCGATCCATGCTGCCTTTAGTAGTGCTCAATTTCCTTAGCCAGAAATAAGGTGATTACCTTTCCAGATTCCTCTGGTTATCTGATTTTTATAGGCTGACAAGGTCGTTGAGAGTAGCGCTGAAAAATCTCTAGGGGAATCACGGGCCATATTATCAAGAAAGGCAAAGAGATTCCCTCATTTGGATGGAGTCAAGCTCCCATGCAAATGAGGGAATGCCAAGGGACCACACAAGCATCTGCAGCCGCTTCTATAATACCAAAGTGCCCTGCAGGTGCACAAAGCAGGGCCATATGCCCGTTGTGCCCCTGGACGCTTTCTATAATACAGCCCCTGTTGCATTCTTTGGCACTTAGATATCTGCTTAATAGGTCAAAACACACTCCTTTGGAATGTGCTCACTAGGAACTCAAACTGTGCTGGGCAACTTTAGGCTTTAGGAGACAGTCATATTTGCCAAAAATCTATAACCAATTTAGACACTTCGATTGATTCCTCCTTCTCCAAATAATCCCAATTAACTTCCTCTTTTGCTGTAGTAGTGAGGCAGAGCAGAAGTATAAACAAATGAGAGGCCATATTATCAAGAAAGGGCGATACATTATCGCCGCTTTTATCGGCAGGAAACTGCAGCTAATGTGGCTATAATTGGCTTGTGAATTCCCATAGAAGCCCAGGTTAACACCAGAACCCGGGCTTCTATGGGAATTCACAAGGACATATTATCAAGCCCATTATAGCCACATTAGCGCCAGTTTCCTGCCGATAAAAGCGGCAATAATGTATCGCCCTTTCTTGATAATATGGCCTCTCATTTGTTTATACTTCTGCTCTGCCTCACTACTACAGCAAAAGAGGAAGTTAATTGGGATTATTTGGAGAAGGAGGAATCAATCGAAGTGTCTAAATTGGTTATAGATTTTTGGCGAATATGACTAAGTATGTCATGGTCTCCTAAAGCCTAAAGTTGCCAAGCACAGTTTGAGTTCCTAGTGAGCACATTCCAAAGGAGTGTGTTTTGACCTATTAAGCAGATATCTAAGTGCCAAAGAATGCAACAGGGGCTGTATTATAGAAAGCGTCCAGGGGCACAACGGGCATATGGCCCTGCTTTGTGCACCTGCAGGGCACTTTGGTATTATAGAAGCGGCTACAGATGCTTGTGTGGTCCCTTGGCATTCCCTCATTTGCATGGGAGCTTGACCCCATCCAAATGAGGTAATCTCTTTGCCTCAGCACCCACACTTTATCATGGATGTGGATGTGGCAAAGAAGCTGTCAAAAGGCGCATTGAAAGTGCGCCACAAAAAGGTGGTTCACTGTCCGGGTGCCCCTTGATGTTAGCCCTCTCGAGGTCCCATGGACGCCACCAGACATCTCCTTGCAGGTGGATGAAGTCTCTCTCTGCAACCGCCTGCAAGGGGATCTCAAATCGCTCTTGAAAATGCAGGTGGGTTGCCGCCTGCACACTGAAACACAAAGCAACTTTGAAGCACCTGCTCCGAATTTCACAGAAATGAGCTGCTCCCAGCACAGCACGAGTTCACGGTGGCCCTGAGGGCAGCGTGTTTAACATAATATGGAGCAATTTCCCTATTTGCACATGATACACCCGTTTGAAGGCGCGCAGAGGTGAAAACAGTAAAAGTACGCACTTATCATAATACAGACCCGGATTCTAGATATAATGGCTAGGCCGGGGACTTCCAGGTGGCTTACATTTAGAGGGAATGGGATCAAGTAGCTTCGTTGTTGGTTTTGGAACCTGAACAGCAGTGCTATCTCATACTGTCCAACTTTAATCACCCTCTACATTCCCCAACACATGAATGTTTCTGTTGCTATAATCCAATGTTTATACAGATGCAGTTCATCAAATTGTTCTATGTGCACCACCTCATGTTTAAATTGCTCCTGGTGGAGTGAAAATGGTGTCTATAAAGGGCTCTGAGGCCCTTGGAGCTAGGTCATCTTGAGATTTGATATGTAAAAATAAAAACATCATTAGCACTTTTACTCCTTCTTTAACAGCATAAATCGAAATAATTATAAAATTCTAATTTTACCAAACAAGGACTCTAAAGCAAATGGAAATAAAAGGTATGGGGAAATATATGCCTCAAGGGAGGAAACGTGCTACTAACTAAGATCAAAGTCTCATGGAGTTTCATCATGGCAATGGCTTTTGATTTAAAATTAAGACTATTAACCCCTACTCACCGCACCTCTTCCACAGGGCCGCCTCCGTCATTGCACCCGAACTAGGGCGCATCATCAATGCCTCCCTCGGATCATGCATATGCCCAGACAACTGGAAACAAGCGGAAGTTAAACCCCTCCTCAAGAAACCCTCAGCCGCCCCAACGGACCTGAAAAACGATCAGCCTATCTCTCTCCTCCCCTCTGCGGCCAAAGTCACCGAAAGACTCGCAAACACCCAGCTGACCTCCTTCATAGAAGAGAACTTCATCCTGGACGCATCCCAGTCAGGATTCCGCAGCAACCACAGCACGAGACCGCCCTCCTTGCCGCCACTGACGACATCCGCATGCTACTCGACCAGGGACACACCATGACCCTCATCTTTCTAGAGCTCTCTGCAGCCTTCAACACCGTTTCACACCACACTCTCGCAGCCAGACTGCACAACGCGGGAATTCAAGGAGCTGCCCTTGACTGGATCCAAACTTTCCTCTCCGGCAGAACCCAGAGGATCTGACTCCCACCCTTCCTCTGCGAACCCACGGAAATCAACCCTGGAGTGCCCCAGGGATCATCACTCAGCCCCACGCTTTTCAACTTCTACATGGCCTCCCTCGCCGCCATCGTCAGACAGCACGGGCTCAGCATGGTATCCTACGCCAACGACACACAGCTCATCCTCTTACTAACAAAGAATCCCGAAGACACCAGACTCTGTTTCCAGTAAGGCATGAAGAACGTGGCAGCCTGGATGAAGGACAGCTGCCTGAAGCTAAACTCTGAGAAGACCGAGTTCCTCATCCTCGGTCCCTGAACCTCTACCTGGGACAACACCTTGTGGCCCTCAGCCCTCAGGCACCCACCCACCCCTACAGACCACGCTTGGAACCTCAGCATCATCCTCGAATCACATGAACCGCCAGATCAATGCCGTCGCGTCCACTAGTTTCAACTGCCTCCGCATCCTCCACAAGACCTTCAAGTGTGTCCCCTCCAACTGTAGAAAGACCATCACCCACGCACTCATCACCAGCAGACTAGACTACGGCAATGCCCTCTACGCCGGAATCAACAAAAGCCTCCAGCACAGACTCCAGACCGTCCAGATCGCCGCAGCCAGACTCGTCCTTGAGACACCGCGCCATGAGCACATGACCCATCACCTACGAGGCCTCCACTGGCTGCCCGTCAAGAAGAGTATTACTTTCAAACTCCTCACCCAAGCCTACAAATCCCTCCACAACATCAGACCCAAATACCTCAACGAGAGGGTATCCTTCCATGTTCCCAAGAGGAACCTCCGCTCCACCAACCTCGCCCTGGCAGAGGTCCCCCGCATCTGCGGACACAGAACAGGTGGGAGAGCCTTCTCCTCCATCATAGCCAAAACCTTGAACGAGCTCCCTGTGAACATCAGATGTTCCCTGACCCTACACATGTTCAGGAGGGACCCCATGACCTGGCTCTTCAACTGATCTGGAGCTGCACCCCTTCTCCCCCCCCCAGAGCCTTGAGACCCTCACGGGCGAGTAGCATGCTTTACAAACCCCTGATTGATTGATTGAATGATTAGTAGTTGAAACCAATATTCCCCAATAGAGTCTACTGCATACCTGCTTCGTATCTAGCGTCTTAACACCACTGACTGTTAACGTTTCAGGCAAGGGAGAAACCACATCCAAACCAGCGCTATATTGTCTGATATAACAAACCTCTTTACAAAAGAAGGTCTGGAGAGGAAGGAGTGGTAACTGGATGACTCAGGAATCCAGCAGTGTTTTGCTGTAGATATTGTAGTCCTGATTTATAAGAAAAAATGCTTCATCATTAGAGGGCAACGTGTGATCTTTCCCTCAATATTATTATTATGATCCATTAGTATGGAACAGCTGACTTTACCTTCTGTCCCAAGCCCTTGGAGCTCTTTTGTTATCAATGGTACAGAAAAATGACCTGATAGAAATTTACTAGATTCGCAAATGTCCCCATTCTTCCAAGACATCTCAGATTGTATACATAATCTTAATTCTTCAGTCTGAGCTTCTCTTTTCAGGCAACTATTTTTTTTTTTAGAGAAATAGGTTTTTTTAGAAAGCCAGATATTCATCTATTACCTCCCTAAATGTGGCTTTCAAACTAGTGCATCAATTGGTATAGAGTGTTTGACATTATCCCATATCCTAATCTACAGACTCATTGCTGTATGCACATTCTAGACTTCTTTGATCAAGAAAATATTTCTTCTTTTTCTTTCACCATAACATATCCTGCCCTACTATATACTATGGTATTTTAATTGTCATGTAAAGTTGGCTTGAAGTTTCTTAATTGATGGATTGAGGTATTTACTGGGTGTTTTTCTCAAAATAGGTATATAAAAAAAATGAAAACCCTTTAAAATGGGGAAACAACCTTTACAACGCAACTTTTACAACTCACTACCATTACAACGAAACTTTTACATTGCAACATCCATGACATTGCATGCCATTACAACGCAACCATTACAATGCATGACACTACAACGCATACCACTACAACGCATGTCATTACAACGCATACCACTAGAACGCGTAACATTACAACGCATAGTACCCTTACACTATGCAACAGTTACCCTACTGTTGCACCCCCTGGCGTTAGAATAGTAATTTTTACCCCTACACTATCCAACACTTACCCTACTTTTGCACCCCCCTGGAGTTAGAATAGTAATTTTTACCCCTACACTATCCAACACTTACCCTACTGTTGCACCCCCCTGGAGTGAGAATATATATATTTTTTTTTATAACACTTTATTGAGGCAGAAGGTGCAAACCACAGTAATAAAGAGAAACAAAGCCAGCTTACAGGGTCTGCACTTATGGCAGGCAAATAGCTCAATCAGCAGATTGATGAGTACAGCAAAATAAACATTCGGGTTACACCATGAAGCATGGAAGATGGTACAATTGGAAAGTTTTCTGATAAGGCAACTGAAGTACAAAATAAACATAATCATTCGTCCAATAAACAAAGAAGGGATAAAAAGAACAATAATAAGGAGAACCAGATTGCAAGCCCAGCACACTGGGTCGTACAGTATCATATCAGGCAGCAACATGACCAATAACCGCATCCCGGTTAAAGCATTCAAGGAACCTGTCCACCCAGGAATGAGTCGGACTAGCAGCAGGAGTGCGCACATTGCCAAATTGTCGTGAAGGGCTAATAGGCGGGCTGCGTGGGCGTGAAAAAAACCATTCTCCCTCGTCAAATTAAAGACCCCTGAATCGGGAACAGCATCGGGGCCCCCGCTTACCAGGCCCCGCATCGTCAGCAAAGGACAGCGGCAAGCAACAGCAGATGCAGAGTCAAAGTGGGAGTGTGTAATGGGGGGCCCGGGGGACTAACCCACCCCGGTCGGTGTATTGGGATGCAGGGACTGAGAGGGTGCTTCCCGTGCCTTCCCTGAAATGTACTGGCGGTACGGACCCCAAATATCGGTAGGGCGGGAAGAGGCTGGGAGTTGATCAGAATATTCCACACTGTTTACATTGCAGTAAGCCACACTCCTTAGCCAAGCGGCAACAGAGGGAGCACGGCGCGAGCACCAGTGTAGCGCGACCTCTCTCTTGGCCAGAAGGAAGCAGACCGATGCCAACTTGCGAATCTTGCGGGGAAAATTAGACATATATCCCATTTGGGCAATCTCTGGTAGGACCGATAGTGATAGGCCCAATATCGCACCCAGTGTGTCGTGAATTTCAACCCAATAGGAGTGTAATTTCGGGCAGGTCCAGGAAAGATGGGCAAAATCGGCCTGAGGGGCATTGCATTTAGGACAAGTGTGAGGTCGGGTTGGGTCTATTCTGTGGGTCAACGCTGGGGTGTGGTACAGCCGTCGAAGGAATTTAAAGTGTATAAGTTTGTGCCTGCTATACATTGAAACCTCCCTGGTCATGGCACAGCATGCTTCCCATTGCTCGTCAGAGATCTGGGCACCCAGATCCATTTCCCAGGCGGTGCGCACCGCCACGTCAGACGATGGGAGTGAGGACAGGCAGAGTTTGTAGAGTTTGGACACAACATGAGCCCCCGAAGAGTTCTGGATTATGGACGTGAGTGCCAGCATGCCCTCAGGTGGTAGTGGGAAGGTAGGAAATGTAGCTCACATCAGTGCCCTAAGTCTTGCAAACACAAAAGTATCCATGAAAGTGCGCTCGGTGAAGCGGGGGTCTTCAGTGATAGAAAGAGCATGGCCATTTGGGAATAAGTCGCCCACCGTGGTCAGTTGATATTTAGAGAGTGTTTGGCTAATCAATGTTTCGCCTGTTATGGGGAGCCAATGGGGATTGGGGAGCGGAAGGGCCGGAGAGTATAGAGAGTCTACGCGCAGTAGGCGTCTGAGTTTGTCCCAAGCCCAAGTCGTTGTGGTGAGAGGGAGTATGTCGTGTGGGTCGCGAGGGAGGCATCTGGGAAGCACAGCATCTAGGGACACTGGGAGCGCGGCGTCTGCTTTGGGTTTTAAATGTTGGATCCTGGCGTCAGGATGGTACCAGGGGTGGGCATACGAGCATTGGGCCACCAGGTAGTAAAGGTAGAAGTCCGGGACCGCAAAACCACCCCTCTCGTAAGGCAGCGTCAGTGTGTTCCAGGCAAGGCGAGGGCGCTTCCCTCCCCAAACCAGTCTAAGCAGGGCAGTGCGCAGTTGGGTGAAAAAAACCTTTGTGAGAGGGATAGGAATGTTGTGGAAAAGATATAAAAAACGGGGCAGGACCACCATCTTCACGATAGCAATGCGCCCAGCCATCGATAAAGGGAGGCGGAGCCATCGATCCGTGTTGTCCTCCAAAAAGTCAAGGGCACGTCAATAGTTCAGGCGGACAATGGACACGGTATCCAAGTGGATATGTATCCCAAGATATTTAATGGAGTCTTCGCACCACTCCAACGGGAGGGAGCAAGGCCACTTCGCAGTGGCGAGGGTGAGAGGGAACAGTTGTGATTTATGCCAATTAACCTTAAGGCCGGAATATTCACCAAAGCGCGTAATTTCAGACAGTAGAGGCTGCAGGTTGGTTTCGGGGGTGCGGACGTACAGAACCATGTCGTCCGCATAGAGTGACATCAGAAGAGGCCCGGTGCGGAACTGGAGCCCCCTATGCAGATGCTTCTCTTGAAAATGTCGGACCAGAGGGTCCATAGCCAGAATGAAAAGTAAGTGGGATAGGGGGCACCCTTGTCGCGTACCTCTGGAGAGGGTAAACCTGTCTGTGATAGTGCCATTGAGGCGAATACGTGCCGTGGGAGCCGTGTACAGCAATGCAACAGTCGCCACAAACATAGCGGGCATGCCCATCCTACGCATCACATCCAAACAAAAGGGCCACTCCAGAGTGTCAAAAGCCTTTTCGGTGTCCAAAAAGACCGCAGCAGCCGGTATGTCGGGGTCAATTCTGTGCAGGACCGAGAAGACAGTGCGAAGGTTCAGGGACGTCGACCTCTGCGGGACGAAACCAGATTGTACTGGCGAAATAATAGAGTTCACAAGTAGCGCAAGCCGCATTGCAAGCACCTTAGCCAGGATTTTATAGTCCAGGTTCAGGAGTGACAGTGGGCGGTAAGAGCCGCAAACCGTTGGGTCGCGGCCTGGCTTGGGTAACAAGACTATAACCGCCTCGCGGAGCGTAGGAGGGAGAATACCGGACTCCAGGGCCTCGGCGTAGACCTCGACCAGAATGGGTATCAGTTTCTCCTTGTATGTTTGATAGAAATCGGCCGTGAAACTATCCAGGCCCGGCTTCCGCGATCGACTCGGGCGTGATGGGATGCGCCAAGAAATCTTGCATATACTTCTCCAAAAAGACCATAGCTATCTCGTCAATGCAAGGGCCAGGGTGGCGGTGCTCGTCCGTAAGGGCAGACTTGTAAAGGTGCTTATAGTAAGACAAGAATGTGTTGCAAATGGCGGGAGTGTCGAAGTGTGGCGTGCCGTCGGCAGCAACTATTTCCGTAATGTACGCAGCCTGCCTAGGAGGGCGCAGCAACTGGGCCAATAGTCTGCCCGGTCTATCTCCCTCGCCATATTGGCGCGCAGATTGGTACTTGCCCAGATACTTAAGCTCCCTGTCCGCCGCGTCCCTGAACTCCAAAAGGAGCTCAATACGCCGTGTTTCGTTAGCCGGGGAGGGGTCAGCTAGGATCTGGGAGTCAATAGCCAACAGGTCATTTTCTAGGCGGGACAGGGAAGCTCGAAGCTCGCGCAGCGCTCCGACATGTTTGGTAATGCATACCCCCCTTATGGTTGCCTTGAACCCCTCCCACAGTGTAGCCCAGGCGGTCACCGAGCCAGTATTAAGGTCGAAATAGTCTTCGATCGCCGAACGGATCGCCTCAGTGAAAACAGGATCCGCGAGTGCGCGCCCGGGGAATCGCCATTGCCGCTCAAACCCACCCAACCTGGGAATCGCAAGCGCCAGAACCACAGGAGAATGATCCGAGATGGTGCGCGGTAGGGTGCGCAAATCAGAGACCCAACCCCCAAGCCCGGAGAAAGGAGCCAGTAGTCGATCCTGGTGCTCGTGTTGTGGTAGCCGGAATGGTGCGTGAAGGAGGGGGAGGCAGTGTGACATGTAGCCTCTATGTCTTGAAGTGAAAAGTGGGAGCAAATATCCGCCATCGCAGTGCGGGATAGCGGATTGCAATCAGGGGAGGGGGATGTGCTGTCTCTGCCGGGGTTCATCAGTAAGTTAAAGTTGCCTCCCATCGCCAGCAGGTCAATGTCAGCGTGTAGTAGGGACAGGTGTAGCTCCTCGAGGCAGGCCGGGGAGTCGACATTAGGACCATATACCCCTACAAAGGTAATCTTATAACCAAACAGCAGACCATGGAGAATCACAAATCGCCCCTCCCCATCAACTTTGCTACCCGTCAAGACAAAGGGTATGCGCTTGTGTACTAAAACCGCCACGCCACGCGCATATCTACTGTAGCATGAAAACACTCTGTGAGCACCCCAACCCCGTGCAAAGGAAGGCGTGTCAGATGGAACCATGTGCGTCTCCTGTAAAACAAGTATATCAACATTATGTCTCACTGCATACTGTAAAACCTGTTTCCGTTTCCGGGTGGAGTTCAAGCCGCGGACATTCCATGTCATCAATGTTAGACTAGATGGGCCAGTCTGCAAACCTATCCGGGCCATAGAGTTAAATCAAGAAGTGTGGGCAAGAAGCGGTCGTTGTACATACCAGTGCCATGTGTCATGCAATCAGATACCCAAAAAAAGAAAAAACATGGAAAATACGAACCCCCCCACCCCCACCCACCACCCAGCCTCCCAGAACCCCTTGAGAGGCAGAACCCCACTAGATGCAAATCAGCAATGCAAAACAACAAGTGCAACATAGGCAAAGCATATGAAAGACGCTGCATAATGCAATCCAGGAAACCCAAGGAAAGGGAACAGGACATATCGGCCCGCGCCTGGGGGGGAAGCAACGCTAACCCCCGAGCGGACAATCCAACGGAACGATGAGAATGTCATGAACAACAGGAATTAAAGGACTGTTAGTCATCCCCGCAAGGAGAAAAACGAACCAGAAGCAGAGCGTTATGTGCAATCAGCCTCTACCAGCGTCAGTAAATAAGTCAGCGCTGGCTTGCGTGTCCGGCAGCGGGGGAGAGGTGGGTCTGGAGCCAGAGGCCGATCCCGGACCTTTTTTGTATGAGTGGCAGAAGTCCTGGACCTCAGCTGGAGAGTCAAAGATGCGAAACCGACCATGAACGTCCACCTTCAGCCGGGCTGGGTACAGCATGCTGTATTTGAGGCCCAGGTTTCGGAGTGCCGCCTTGACTCTGATGTACTTCCTCCGAGCCTCCTGCACCATAACAGTATAATCCGGAAAAAAGGACAACTTGCTCCCCTGCCATCTTACCTCACCCATCTCACGCGCCGCCCGGAGCGCGGCGTCACGGTCACGAAAGTTCATTATTCTGGCAATGATGGGTCGGGGCAGCTGACCAGAACGCGGCTTGGGTCCCAAGGACCTGTGTGCTCTTTCCACAACAAAACCAGCCGTAAAAGTGTCCTTTCCAAACAGTTCAATAAGGAGGTTCTCCACGAAGGTGTCGAATCGGCCAGTGGCTGTAGTCTCCGCCACGCCAAGGATCCTGATGTTATTCCTCCGGCTGCGCGCTTCCAAATCCTCGTTTTTAATGGCGACATCCTTAAGAATCTTTTCCACCCTCTCCAGGCGCTTTAGAGCTTTGGAGGACCCGTCCTCCAAGTCGGATATTCTAGACTCCGCCAGGTCCAGGCGTCTATCATGGGCTTGCACCGTGGAATTGATGGCAGACAGTTTCTGCTCCAGACTGTCGAACCTGGTGTCCAGTGCTTTGAAGCCTGCACGCATCTCCCCCATCATGGCGGCCATCATGGACGCTGCGTCACCATTATCCAGTGCCACTGGAGCTCCCGATGCAGCACCCGGAGGGGGGTCGGCAGCCAGGAGAGGAGGCTTGTCGAAATTAAGAGTTCTCTGAGCAGGATCCTTCTTCCCCATTGTGGATGACGCTTGGCGAGGTCACAGTCGCTGCGACAAAGGCGGTGAGCAGGGATCAATTGTAAAGCAGGCCGAGCTATAGACCACCAAGGCCAGAGATCGTGGGCAGCACGACAGGCAAGTGTTCAGGCCGTAGCCAAAGTAGCAGAAGCAGGGGCGACCAGTCAGTGGCAGGCAGCGCAATATGGTGCTCCGGGTTGCAGGCGGGAGCCACCTCTATCGTAGCGTAGCAGGTAGAGGCCTCGTGACTGCAAGGTAGGGTGGCACGCCTTCCAAAGACTCGGCGGGGCTGCTGCGTGGTGCCAGGGAGTGCCCCCAAGCCGCCCAGCAGGCACGCGGATCGCCCCACCCCCGCCCCCCGCTCACGCTCGCAGCAAGTCCCCCAGCTCCGCTCAAGTCCAAAATCCAGTCCCCGGCTCCCGAGCTCCAGCAGGCCTACGGCCGCAGCCTCACCCAAGAGCCCGGAGAAACAGGGAAAAGACGGGATCGAGCGGCAGCGGCGAGCCAATGCACGAGGCCGCAAGGGGTAGGAGCAAAAGGAACGAAGCCGCGGCCGCGATCGGCCGAGCGGCACTTACCCGGTGCACCAGTGCTGCCGGGAAGATGGCGCCGAGGTCCGGAGGCCTCAGATCCCCTCCGCTGTGGTTGACGCGGCCAGCCGTCCCCGCGGCTCGGCCATCTCTCGCTGGCTGCCTCTGATCATCTGTAGGCCGGACACAGCCGTCGGTGGCAGCGGGGATGCAGGTTACATTCCTTTTCGTCCGCTTCGGGCGCCCGCCCGGAGGAGCCTCACAGCGGTGCGGCCATTACGGTTGCCACCGTGGCCACGCCCCCTGAATATTAATTTTTAGCCCTACACTATCCAATACTTACCATACATGCATATAATGTTATGCGTTGTAATGGTATGCGTTGTAAAGGTAATATGCTTTGTAATGGGATGCGTTGTAAAGGTAGTTTTTAAACATTCGATGTAATGGCATGCGTTGTAATGGAATGCGTTGTAATGGATGTTGCGTTGTAAAAAATGTGTTGTAAAGGTATGCGTTGTAAAAGTATGCGTTGTAACGTCATACATCCTTTAAAATGTGTTCCAATATTAGTGTGCAAAATACAGCTGAAATTGTTCTCCTCTTTGCTCTTATATACTTGACTAAAGCAGCATTGAGTTGGATGAAGGCTGTGACAAGATTAGATATGGAAATTGGTTTTGTAGCTGGCAAGGTATTAAGAATAGTGTTGAGTCCATTTCTGCCTCTGCAACACCACAGACTTAGCATGCATTTAATTTCATTTCATGCCTCTGTCTCATACTAGGCATCCCCAAAAGTACTCACATCCCTCCCTCCCTCACAAACTACACTGGTTACCCATCCAGAACTATGCCAATTCCTAATGCTCATCCAAACTTACAAAGCCTTCCACAACACTGGACCTGCGTTCCTCAACGACTGGCGTCAGCTTTACCATGTAACCAGACAGCTACACTAAGCCTCACTCGCCCTCGCACATGTCTCCTGCACCCAAAGAAGCAAACCAGGAGGGCGCTCCCTCTCCTACATCACCACCAAGACCTGGAATTAGCTCCCTCAGCATATCAGGACTGCCCCTTTGCTACTCACTTTCCACAAGAAACTGAAGACCTGGCTGTTCGACTAGGAACTCAACCCGCCCTACATTGCCTGGATACTCTCATGGGTGATAAGCTGCACCATACAAATTCTCCTAAAATAACATAACACACAACATGCCTTACTCTGTGTAGTATATATATTCACATAAACACATGGATGTTCATTAAATGCTCATTAGTTGTCATTCGCAGGCCTCCTTTCTAGACACATCTGAATGCAAGCTATACTTCCTCTTAAAAATTTGATAGGGCTCTTACCAGAGACCCGGTTAGTTGTGGTGCGATAGGCCCAACACGTGCTCTCAACTACTTCCACAATGTACTTCATGCTACTCTCAGCCCACTGGATACATTCAACTAAGGGGCAATTCATTCATTCAAAAAACCATTAGCTTGTGGATGGCAAAGTAAAATGTTGCCCTGCATGAGATTAGATTGTTTAAGAAAATTGACCATCTCTTTATTAGCCAACTGAACACTATTAGAAACAACTACTCTAGGTAAGCCATTTGCAGCAAATGTGTTCTGGAAAAACTTAATTAACCCTTTCATATTAGGATCAGCCATGAACTCAATTTCCTACCATTTATTATGAAGTTTTCTATAAAAACGAAAGTTTGTATTTCCTACTGAATGTTTAAAACAGTCCTTCAAAATCAACAGCTAATTTGATCCATGGACCATCAGGGAAATCTGCAGGTTGCATGGGATTAGTGAAAGTAGTTTTTACTCTACTAGAACATATGATGCAAACTTTGACTATTGGGACAATATGCGAGTCCATAGATGGTCACCAGAATCCCCACTACAAAACCCTCTGTTTTTGATAGTTTGACCTAAATACTTGTTATGACCCAATTCAATATTGTGTAGTCTAAAACGTGTTGGAGGAATGAATTTATCTCCACACATTAGTATGCTATCTTTCTTTAGGGATAACTCATCTGCAATTTTGACAAACAGATGGATATCACAAGAAAGTTATTTCTCTCTGGGCTAACCATTAACTCTAAATTTTGACACAAAGAGAAGAACTTAATCTTTTCTCACCCACTTCTCCTCTGTAAATCTTTCTCCAAAGCATGCATCAACTGCTGCAATCTGTTCATTGAGTTTTATACATTCATTGTATTTATTGAGTTTGAAATAGCTCTAGCTGGACCCAACGGTATCAGAGCTCTTTACATGTTATGCGAATACGTAAATATGTTTACAAGAGGTACATGAGAGAATTTGTTATCTGAAAGTCACAAGACAGTACAGCACTAAGTGGTTACAAAGTATAACACAGAGAAAATGGAGGAGAACGGCATCAATGAGAAGAAGGCGATTGATCAAGTCGTGTGAACATCTAAAAGGCGTTTATTAACAAGGGAAACGTAGAACACTTTGTGTGCATGTTGAGGTACCTGTTGAGAAGTTGTCTGGCAGCCACATTTAGAGCAGCTTTAACCGGCACAAGGTGACATTTAGGAGTTCCTATAAGGACGGAATTGCCATCGTCAACTTTTGAGATGACAAGAGATTGCACTGCCATCTTAAGATTGGCTGGGGGTATAAACGGCGATCCTTCCTTGAGATATCTGAGTGTGCAGAGTGCTCTTTTTACAGAATTACTGATGTGCTCCTCCATGGACTTGTGTTTGTCCAAGGTGATTTCCAGAGACTTAATGGAGTTAGAAAGAGAGAAAGAGCAGTTAAGGGCATCCAGATCCATTCTTGAATAGGTAAGAGATTGGTTCTGGGGGAGAAAAGAAGTAGTTCTGTCTTTTTGGGGTTTAGTTTCAGATGGTTGGTTTTGATCCATGATTGTATATTAATAAGTGTGGTGTTCAGTTGTCGGAGGTCAGAGGGTGATTTGATTTTGCAGTAGAGATGTATGTCGTTGGTAAATAGGTGGTAGTTGACCCCTGTTTGGTTCAACATGGCGGTGAGGGGTTTCATGAGGATACTGACTTGGGCTGGGGAGAGGATAGAGCCTTGGGATACACCTTGCATCACAGGAGCCAGGTTGGAGAGACAACTGTGTATTTCAGGACTGCGCCACTGACACCCATGCAACATCTGAGAGTTTCAAGTAAAGCTGGGTGATTTACTTATCAAATGTCACTGATAAGTCGATCAGGATTAGGAGGCAGGCGTCACCTATATCAAGGTTTCTGTGAATGCCATCCGAAATATTGAGCATAGCAGTTTCGGTGCTATAACCGTTTGTGAATCCTGATTGAAAAGTGTTGTGGAGATTGAATTCCTCTTTGTATCAATTTGGTTGAAGGAGGACACATTTCTCCTGTGTTTTCGCTAGGAAAGGAAGGTTTGTGATAGGTCTGAGGTTGTTGAAGTCATTGGGGTCCGTTCCTGGTTTTTGAGAAAAGGAGTGATTCGACTTGTTTGGAGGAATCAAGAAAACACACCCTGAAGAGAGAGAGGCAATAATGATTGTGGTCCAAAATGGTGAGATGATATGATTGAGGTCCTGTACTAGGGTGGAAGGCAGTAATGTAGAAATATGGCTCTGTATATACGATAGCAAAGTAAGGTATAGTGTGCACAGAGTACAGTGGATCCCCAAAGGTAGGCAGAGGCTATAGTAGATAGTACCTTACTCTCTATTTGTGGTAGTGTGGGCGAGCAGTAATGCTTTATCAGAGAGTAGTGTTAAGCATTTATTGTACACACTTAGGCAAGAAACGATTTCACACACTCAAAGACTAAACTCTGACCAATTTATTTTGTTTAGTTGCATTTTATTTCTAGCACCAAGGCACGGCTGGTGCAGGTAACTGAAATAATACTTTGCAGGAATAATACAGTTGAATGCAGTTGCATGTAATTGATTTGTATACAGATATGTAAATTATTCAGAAACAGTTTAAATTACTTTTCAGTTACTTTGCAGTTACTGTCTGATTACTTATTAGATTACTTTTCTAGTTACTTTTTCTATTCAGTGTGATATGCCTTGATATCACACTGGAACATTTCCTAAATAAAAGGTAAGTAAATCAGTTTTTGTAAGTAAACAGTTTCTTAAGTTTTCATATAATTTTCCAATTTCACACTTAGAATATTTATCTCAGAAAAAGAATCAATTCAATCCTATGTCAGGAAATGAAGTTATCGGTTAACCGGTAAGTACTTAGTTTTGGGAGTTAGTTTTCTGGAGTTAGAACCAGGGTTCTCCCAGAGTCAAGGATGCACTCCAAGAGCACCCTCAGCGGCACTAGTGTGGCCTGGTGCAGAGTTTTGAGGCCCAATGTTATCCAGTGGGGGATAGGGGGCCTCCGGTTGGTGGCTGATCAAGACCAGGCCACAAGGTTGAGTGAGCAAAGCTCCCGGACTTAAGCTCATGGCAAAAGGACGTTCAAGTTAACACCCAAGGTGGACCCACAGCGGCACAGGGGATGCCGGGTGCAGGGTGCTGATTAAGCATGGGCGGATTTTGCGGATTGGCAATCCGCGAACTTGCGTATTTACGGATTCGCAATCCGCGAAGATCCGCGAACTCTAGCGGACTTGCGGATTTTTCCGTTTTTTGTGTTGGCGCGTGTTCGCGCCGATTTTGGGACAAGTTCGCAATTGCGAACTTACTTTTCGGCTTGCAACGGCCGCGACTATGTTGTTTCTACGTCTGGTTTATCATCACAGGTTCACAGCACCCTCTGTTTCACCACTGCCACCCTCTGGGACACCCATGCCACCCTCTAGTACATCCTCACAGGCACCTATTAGGTTTATTTATTACTGTAGATTATGGTGGTTGAAAAAAGCTAGCACACCTGCCCTTCTTCAACTGCCATCAATTAATTTGTGTTTCATTAATGTGTCAGTAATTTTGAAAGTTCCAGTCTGGCTGGCACCTGCTTCCTTCCTTATCTGTAATTTGCTTTTTGTTGCAGTGAAATTTTTTTTTTACAGGACCTTTATGGTGCTATTCTATGAGCCTGCTGTTTGGGTCATAGCAGGGTCATAGAATTGTTGCAAACTCTGGAGGGGCCCATCAGGAAGCACTACCTTGAATGGTACTAATGTTAAGTTTGAACTTTTGCACCTGCTCATTGCTTTCATTTTAGCTAAAATCGTTTTTTTTGCAATTTTGCGCGTTATTTGGGGCGCGAATCCGTGCGAGATCGATTTCGGAAGCCGCGAATACGTGCGAATACAAAATTGTTTTTGTTGCGACGTGTATATTCGCGTGATCTTGCGCGTGTTCGCGAGGCGCTTCTAGCTATTCGTTTGCCAAGTTACCCTATCGGTCGTACACGGGCGCGGCCATCTTGTTGGCGTGACGTAATTCCGTTTCCGCCCGCTATGTGTAATCTCGCAAAGTGTGCTGCTCGCGAGTACAAGTTCGCGCGTACTCGCAAGGAAAATCTCGCGCGAACTTACCCACGCGGTCGTGAACGGGCGCGGCCATCTTGTTTCTCATTCATTGCTATGGTTCTGGGCATGCTTTCTCTATCCTCTCTCAATCTCTGCCATCCTTTGCTTGTTTGAAGTTTTTTTGATCTAATTTTACTTATTATCTAACCCTCTATTTTTCTAGCTCTATATTTTTGTGTTTTCTGCAGCTTTTAGTTACTTTTAAACTACTTTTTTAAACTCTTTTCTTTTCTTCTTCACTATTCTATTTCTTCTTTATCATTTAAGTTTATTTCTGCCCAGACCATGGTAAAGGGAGCCGGGAAGCACCCTGAGAAGGGGAAGGGTCCCGCACCCCGTGCCCGGCTCCCGTGCGGGCGTTTAAGGGGGGAGCAAGTGGTCCCGAGGGAGATCTTTAGCGCGGAGGAAGTGGCGGCACTGATCTTCCATGTCCAGCGCCGCCTCCCCAAGACGATCCTGGGAGGCGGCAAGATCGCGACCGGCTATGGCATCCGGGAGCGCCGCCAGCGGTGGGAGAAGGTGTGCCGGGCCATGTACAAGATCTCTGGGGTCCGGCGCACATATAACCAGGCCACCCACCGCTGGACCGATGTCATGGACCGGGAGCGGGACTTGCTGGACGCGCTCGGCGTAGAGGTCCCCGGGCTTGGTGAGTAGTAGTAGTAGTACATTTACTACTCTGTTTTATCCTGCTCTGTTATTTGCAAATCTTTGTTCTTTACCAAGAGCAATAATGCTGCCGATTACATTGAGGTAAATTATATTTCAAAATCTTCTATGCATTTCATTTTCAGGTGCACTGCTCTCCTTCTCAGTAGCCTTGCTTGCTACTATGCTTCTTTGTTTTGTATGTTGTGTTCAGAAGCATTTCATTGGCCTGAGAAATTATGTATCAGTGTACTGTAAAGAAAAGAACTGCGTAATGCTAGACAGTAAGGGTCATATTTTCAATTACCGGCGCATCCCTGCAAAGTAGCAGGGATGCGGCAGTAATTGTGTGCCATGCCACCACCACCCATTGGCCCAAAACGTCACAGAAGCCTTACGCATCTGTGCCGTAAAGGCAGCGCATTGCTGGAGTTGCGTGCCAACGATGGCGCAGCTCCAGCAATGCTCTGGGGTACCCTATCTCCCCAATGCTGCATCAAGCCGTACGTCGGCTTCAAGCGCGCAGGGTTTGAGTCATGCATCATTGTCATAAAAATGACTGATTGACATCTTGTAGATTTCCCTCAGCCACTTTTAGGATTCGTTCCTGCGCAGGTACGCCCTCCCTTGCGCCGGAACGCCCCCTGATGGCGCAGGGCTTTACAACGTGATGCATCGCCCATATGCCCATATGTGTTTTTTTTTTTAATATATACGCCGCACCAACACCATGGCGAGTCTTTTGTTCTGCCGCTGCGTCAGAAAAGGCACGCAACAATGGAGGAAAATCAGCCGCAACTTCCGCAAGGGACTTATAAATCAGCCCCAACAGACTGAAGTCCAGTGTCCTTCCTTTAGACAGTCACATGGCTATCAGAAGAAATAGTGGCGGTGGTGGCGGGTGGATTGATAGTTTGAGTATTCACTGATCTGCAAGCAGGATGGACTTTGTCTGTCACGTGTTGTGCACTACTGCCTGCAGTGCCAGGCCTAGGCAAACCTCTTTAGTAGTCTGTTTATTGAGTTACATAGGAACTTTCTAAGTCAACGTTCCGCAAATCAGGCAATACGAATAACGTAGTATACCACATGAGATAGATCCCGTGGAATAGTTGTCTATCTATTTGCTATTTTTCCAAAATATGTTGTTATTGTTCTTTTGAAATGTTTGATTTGGTTGAAAAATCTCATCCATGTTTTATGGTTTTTCTTTCTTTCATGTTGTACATCAGCTCCCCCCAAGGGCAAGAGGACACAGGAGGAGGGTGCTGAGGATGCAGGCCAGGATCGGGCAGGCGAGGGCTCCTTTGCTGGCCCCAGTAAGTTTACATTTTACTAAACAGTACCTATTTTTTCCTAGCGTTCCTCATTCGATTTTTTCTAAATCGTCTTTGATCTTCTTGTAGACTGGATATAAATTCTTATCCTGCCTCGAATATGACTCCCTGTGGTATTACTAGACTATTCTTATTAGTCTGTCTGTGTAGCTAACTAAGATTGGACATTTGGCAATTCCATTGGACTCCCATTATATTCAGCAATACCTCTATGCACTGTCTCCTTACTGACTAGATAGTGTGGCAGAGTCATTCAGCTCCCGAAGTCACCGATTATAGATCCCCAATGATCTCTAGATTATCGTACGCAGGACAAGAGAGTAGTACGGAGTCACAGCACAGTCAAGAAGTGTCAGAGGCACTCATGCTTGCAAAAATTCCAAAACCTTTAGCTCATCCACTCTAGTCTAGAGGAACAAAAACCACAGAGTCTATTTAAGTGTAAAAGCTTTATTAAAAGTAAACACATTTATTGAAATCTACTTTGTCATAAAACTATTTAACTGTAAACGGAAAAGTGGTTAGTGCTGACGATTAATTGGACACATTTCTTGTGGTCGAGCCGAACTCTCACCTACTTTGATCTTGATCCTGGTCGTGTTCTTAGGACTCAGGAGTCAAGCTTCTGTCTGTTAGGAGAAAAAGTGGTGCGTGTTAAAAATCAAAAGCAAGCATTCATCAGTTGTGCATAAAAGTGCAGCAAGACAACAGCCTTCCCTGGAAAATGGGACATTTTTACTATGGAGTAGACAGTCACAAATTATTACATTGTATTCTGTTTTTTTAACATTTCTCCTAGACCAAATATTATATAGTAGTGAGTGGTGTATTCTAACTTTCTTAAATGTACTTTGTAGGTGTAACATCTGGTGACGGGGCCAGCGCGGAGGTGGCTGATGTGTTGGACTTGGACTCGGAGGCCTCTGGGGAGGATGCGGCGGTAGAAGAGCTGGTGGCCGTTCCTGTGGGGGATCAAACGGTGGTGGCGGAAACAGGTAAGCTATATATTCCTTACTTATTGAGATTGAAGACTGCATAGTGTGCTTTCTGCACGGGTGTATTACAATTACAAATCAACCAGGTAGTAGCCTCCTCGAAATGTACTTCGACTTAGCTGTGAAGTTTTTGGTGAGAAGAATCCCAATAAGTTCTTAGACGAACGTGATGGATGGGATGAACGAAAAGCGAAAGAAGGGTGTAAGTAAGTGGGACGCGAACTTGTATGATGGCTGGCAAAGAAGAACGATATGTGTTTGCTTGGACCCAGAGGTGGCTGGGAAGGAAAGAATATGGTATGGTGCATGGCTGGGTCAATGATGAAGCAAGGATGGGTGGAAGGACAGCAGCCTGGGTGGGTGAAACAGAAACTGTATGTGTGCGTATACTTTGAATGAATGGATGCCTGGAGCATGGTATTCTCTGACTCTTACATAGCAAATGTGTATCTAGAGAGAGTAGATGGTCGCCAGGTGAAGTAAGTGTTACCTTGAAGAGCATGTACCACCGCACCCGCACGTCCGTCCCAGTGCAGGGAAGGCAAGGAAAAGAAATTGTAAATGTGTCCAATACTACCATGAATAGTAGCAGTACTTTGTATTGCGTTTGCATTCACAGCATATATCTGGTTATTACGGTGGACACTCCGTACCTCTCTTAATAACTTTAGTTTACTTGTAGTACGTCATTCATGTGTGGGTGTATCACTGTGTTCACTCAATATTAAGCAAAGCACCTAAAGTCATCTCATCTGTCATTAAATACGTCCCATGTGAAGTGATAGATAATCAAATTAGTTAGCTTCTTCAGTTTCCTTTTCTAGTACTCATTTGCACTGTAGGGTGAAAGGTAAATTAATTAAGCAGTAGCCCTTGTAACAGAGTATTCTCAGTGCCACCCGTAATAGAAAAGTAATAGCTTCACCACCTGCATGTACTGGACCGGTACAGTAACGCAAGTCTGTCTCCATCATCATGGTGTGCAACTTTTTTTCTCGGGTGCAACTTCACTGTGCTGTGTCCATGTCATTCTGCCGGCTTGCATAAGATAACGTACCCATTTCCCTAAACAAGAGAGAAGAAGAAGAATAAGACTGGTGTACTGTCATAGTCGACTGTAATGGAAGTCCATAGTGGTCGTAGAATTAGTTCATTAAACTACCACTACTGTTAGAGCAAGGATGCAGAAGTGGGAGGGTTACATAGATACTGTCCTCAATAGTTATGTACTGTGCTTTCAATTTGCTACTTGTACTCTGTGACCCAACTTTCGGCTCAATCACTTTGTGTTATTAATAAGGAGCATTGGTTACAGACTATGTCTTTCTTTCTTCATATAGTTGCTCCTTCCAATCAACAACAAGGAGGGAGCAGGCTAGATTGGCCCGGCAACGGAGGCTGGAGGCCACAGTCGCCGAGTATCGGCGGCTGGTGGCCCTGGAGGAGGAGGAGGACACGCAGTCGAGCGGGGCAACATCTTCGACTGTGACCACTGCATCCTCCTCCGTGACTAAACCAGCGGGACCGAGCCGGGCTAAGAAAGCCGACCGCCACCGCCAAGCACCCGAAATACCAGCTGCCCCCCACAGGAGCTGCAAGGAACGCCAACACCGCCTACGAGTCCGCATGTCCAACCTGGAGCAGGAGGTCCTGAGGTATAAGACCTTGGTTAAGGGCCTCCGCTCCGAGCTTGCCACCCTCCGCAAGGAGTATGATGCCCATGCCGCATCATGCACCAGCACCAGCACCCTCCAGTAGTGGAGTGTCCCTTGCCCTTTTTTTATAGACTTTTGGGGGGTGGGATTTGGGAGTTGGGATCGTTTTGGGACGTTTCAGAGACAATCGTTGGGGTTAGGGTGGGTGAGGGAGATTATTTTGTTAGGGATAAATAAATATATTTTTCAACTACTTTATCTGACCATACCTGTTTTTTACTGCTTTTCAGTCTGGTGGGTGGGGGGCGGGGGTGTAACAGTAACTTTGTTTTCCTGAACAGTCGTAGGACTTTAGTAGTACAACCGTCAAACTCTTGTCTACTCCGAAATAATACTCCATTATACTACCTCCCACCAAACGCTTATCTTACCTGTAATTTGTGTTAGAAATTAGGGCTAGGCCCAGGGCTGGCTCCAGGTGAAATGGGGATTAACGTTGTCATTCCTGGGCGGGTGACATTTCCTCATTGCGGTGTTACTAGTGGTGTGACACAGTGGCAGTTGCATGCCTATGGAAAAAAAGAAAACGAAACCTTGTTTGTACTCCTTACTGTAGCATTACAACGGTTACGGTACGATCGAGAAAATAGCAGGTGACAGTACACTAGAACAGTGCCATAATGTAGCCTAACAAATGGTAAAGTATTGCAAGTATAACTAGTACTTGCGTTGAATTTATTTGACATTGGCTACTACTACTAGAAGATATAGTACTGAAGCTGAGTAAGTCTAGAAGATATCCTCGTATTCCTTCACCAGCCTGTTGCTGCTATCACCTTATCCTCCCCAGCAAGTGTGTGGAATTATTGATGTCATTTTAGTCAGACATCAAGCAAAACAACACAGCCCGGGGGAAGAGGGTTAGGGTTTGTAAAATGGATGGGAATGGGGGTTTCTTTTTGGGTAGGTTTTGTTGAGAGAAGAAAAAAAAAGCAGAGCATGGACAAACAATAATTGAAGATACAGAGTTTACAGACAATCTTTGGTTACAAAGTAAAGGTAAGCACATGCAGTCACACTCATAGAATAAAAGACAACAATGGATACTGTGTCTGTATTGCGTATGTTGTTGGAGTTGTCCTGTTGAAATTGGTAAGTAAGTTGCATGCAGCAAACAATTCCTCTTATTGGCGGCACTCCTCCATTCCAGCTGACGCTTCGTCCATCAATGTGGTGGTGACCACTGACAGAAGAGACACCCTGTCCACTGCCTGCCTGGCGGATGTTGACTGAAACCCGGCCTGTAATTATTGAACGGAAAACAGGAAGTGCTATTACAATACCACTGATAAATAAATAAAAGGTATGTACGCTGTGTGGTTCAAAAAGTCACACTTTGATTTCCCTAATAGACAGTACAATATTTTTGAAATTGCGTGCTCTGTCTGAGTCACCTTTTTAAGGATCAATAAGTATGGCCAAAATATTATAGCGGATCTTTCCCCTCAAGGTGGGTGTACTACTGTGTTTTAGAACAAAATTTGACCTTCCCAGCAATGCTCCCACCAAGACCCTTACTAAAGCCAGTCGCAAAAATGTAGAAGAACCCAATCATATCTCCAAAAACGATGCCTAGCAGAAAAATGGTTACAAAACGTACTTTGAAAGTAACAGTAGACCCAAATACAGACCGTGGATTGTATTCAAACCACTTGCCTGCAAGCAAAAGTATCCATAGCCAGCATCGCTCCAACAGTGCTCTACAACAACAGAACCGCGTTGCAATAGAACCCCCCTAAACACATGCAATCCTGCTGCTAGGGCTAACCCTAACGAACCCTAACTTACAAAAAGTGCAAAAACTGGTGTTTCCTTATGGATTTTTTCCAACAAACTTCTAGCCGGTATTAGACCTTCCCAGGAATGCCCCAGGCAAGACCCGCCAACCCACCCGCAAAAAAACACGCGACACAACACCACCAAACAGCGAAAAAGCTAAATCTCATACTTACAATGTCTCTCGGCCTTCGGTCCAAACGCGGCGCTGTGCAGCTAGGTCGTCATCATCATCAATCATCATAACTCCTGTTTTCCACCACGGATTTCCTGAAAAGCAAATGCAATCAAGATTAGACTGTCGCAGCAGTGCTTCGACAGAGACCCCGGCCGCAACCCACCCACGAACAGCAGGAAGCCCCCCAAAACGCTACATTGAGCAAGATGTCTGAAGAAATGGCAAAAAAAGGCTGTTCCTTATGGATTTTGTCCAAAACACTTGTATCCGGTATTAGACCTTCCCAGGAATGCCCCAGGCAAGACCCGCCGGCGCCAACCCACCCGCAAAAAAACACCCGACAACACCCCCAAACAGCGAAAAAGCTAAATCTCATACTTACAATATCTCTCGGCCTTCGGTCCAAAGTAACGCGCTGTGCAGCTAGGTCATCATCAATCATCATAACTCCTGTTTTCCACCACGGATTTCCTGAAAAGCAAATGCAATCAAGATTAGACTGTCGCAGCAGTGCTTCGACAGAGACCCCGGCCGCAACCCACCCACGAACAGCAGGAAGCCCCCCAAAACGCTACATTGAGCAAGATGTCTGAAGAAATGGCAAAAAAAAGGCTGTTCCTTATGGATTTTGTCCAAAACACTTGTATCCGGTATTAGACCTTCCCAGGAATGCCCCAGGCAAGACCCGCCGGCGCCAACCCACCCGCAAAAAAACACCCGACAACACCCCCAAACAGCGAAAAAGCTAAATCTCATACTTACAATATCTCTCGGCCTTCGGTCCAAAGTAACGCGCTGTGCAGCTAGGTCATCATCAATCATCATAACTCCTGTTTTCCACCACGGATTTCCTGAAAAGCAAATGCAATCAAGATTAGACTGTCGCAGCAGTGCTTCGACAGAGACCCCGGCCGCAACCCACCCACGAACAGCAGGAAGCCCCCCAAAAGGCTACATTGAGCAAGATGTCTGAAGAAATGGCAAAAAAAAGGCTGTTCCTTATGGATTTTGTCCAAAACACTTGTATCCGGTATTAGACCTTCCCAGGAATGCCCCAGGCAAGACCCGCCGGCGCCAACCCACCCGCAAAAAAACACCCGACAACACCCCCAAACAGCGAAAAAGCTAAATCTCATACTTACAATATCTCTCGGCCTTCGGTCCAAAGTAACGCGCTGTGCAGCTAGGTCATCATCAATCATCATAACTCCTGTTTTCCACCACGGATTTCCTGAAAAGCAAATGCAATCAAGATTAGACTGTCGCAGCAGTGCTTCGACAGACACCAAAAATTACACACAAACCCCCGGAACCCCGCCAAAGAGCACCTCAAAGGCAAGCAAGTCAGCAAAAACGGCAAGAAATTTCCACCTCATATTTGGTCCAAAACACTTTTGTCCATTATTAGAGCTTCACAGCAATGGGCCCAAAACCGTCAACTCACCCGCAAAGAAGTACAACACCCCCACAAGTGCTGAGTCTTTCTTCATTGTGCGTAATCCAGCACTCTGCTTGGAGGGAAATCGCAGTCTGGAGGAGGAGGATAGAGGAGCATGTTCTTCAGAACTTGTGAACCTGAGGAATGTAGACTGCGGCACCTTCAAATCAATAAGCAAACAAGTGAAGACAGTTCTGATGATGGTCTTGTTTTTGGGATTAGGTGATTAAAGTTTGAATTAAATTAACTGTGCAAAACAAAGAAAGAGAGACACAAAGCACACAGGAATAAAAGTGAATAAGGACGAAAAAGAAAGTTCTTGATTGATTGTCTCATTTTCAGGGCTCGGTGTCAGGGAATAAGAACAAGATTTCGTCATCATACTCTGCGAATTCAGGCTGGATGAGGTCAGTGGCACCGAACAGAGAAAAAATCCCCTCATCTACGTTGCTGTCCTCATCGTCTTCATGTGGCGTGCTTTCTCGCACTTTGTAATCTGGTGGTATGAGGTGCTGATTCATCTTGATCATTGTCAGCCGCTCCACATTTTTGGGCGATAGGCGGCTCCGTTTGGCAGTTACAATGCCACCAGCAGCACTGAAAACACGTTCAGAAGACACACTTGCGAGTGGGCAAGACAAATAGTTTATAGCCAGGTTGTAGAGCTGTGGCCACAATTGTTTTTTGCCATGCCAATACTGCAATGGCTCCTCATTAAGAAAGACCACTGTTGAGTCATTCAGATAGTCCTGCACCATCGACTCAAGGTCATCAACTGTTCCTCCACTTTGCTTACTTTTTGCTGTGCCTGTGACATTTTTTAGAGAACCATACCCCATCAAACTTAGCCAATCCTCCTCCCCAGCCACTGTTAGTGTTGTCATTGTGTGTGGTGCAGATGATCCAGTTGCCGGTGTCTTTAACGGCTGAGAGGTCACTTGTGCCCCAGCCACAGGTGCAGAAGTGGATTCTTGTGACTGCGGATGGCCTGCTGATGCTGATGCTGATGTACTGGCTTCTCCTTCAATAACCTGCCGTTCTTTTTCAAACCTCTTGGCTGACCAGGCTAACCAATGTTTGTACTTTTGAACATCTGCATCAGCGAAAGGAAAGAATGCGTTGTCTGCCAGCGCCTTTTTGTAGCGTGGATCCAGAATAGTAGCACAAATGTAATGCTGATCTGAGTTGATGTTTTTAAGACGTTCATCACCACGTAGGCGATGTAATAATTTCTCAGACAAAATGAAATGGTTTTTTTTTTTTTCATCTTTTTCAAACTCAGAAGAAACCGCCATCAGTTGGTGCTCCAGTATGCACAACAATGGGATAGCTTTTCCCAAATTACAGTCCTCCTGGCTGACTGCACGCGTGAAGAACTCAAAAGGACGAAGCATGTCTGTCAGGCTTTTAACTATGGCCCATTGCGCCTTACTCATCCGCAGGTCCTCCTTCTGAGATGTAGCCTCTGTCAAGAAATAGTGATCGAGTACCGTATACTGCTCATGCAGACGCTCAAGCATGTAGAAGGTTGAGTTCCAACGTGTTGCCACCTCCTGGATGAGTGCTTTCACTGGCATTCCACGTTGAAGTAGCAGTCTCCGCAGATGCTTCCGGGCCTTAAAAGAATGGCTGAAATGGTTGCACATTTTGCGGCAGGTGGCCATTACCTCGAACGCTGGACTCTCTTTATCACTCAAGAATTTTTGAACTACCAGGTTGATACAGTGCGCCAAACACGGCACTCTAACATGGTGACCCTGTGACATGGCCTTAACTACATTGGCGCCATTATCCGTGGAAACATAACCAATCTTGCGTTTTAGGGGGGATAGCATTGACAACACCTTTTTGTCAAACTCTTCCAAAAGGTTTTCTGCTGTGTGACTTTTCTCCAAGGCAAACATGGCTAGTGTTGCATGTTTCCGAGCAGCTTTGAAAACTTGGTCCGGGTCAACACCTGCGTTTAGCTTTGCTATAACACCTGAAAAAGAGACCCAGTGTGCAGTGATGCACATGTAATCATCGCCTGGGCCACTGGTCCACATGTCTGTTGTCAGATGTATTGTGTGAACAGCACTCTTCTGCAAAGCTGCCCCAATCGCCTGCAGCACATCTTCATGTAGTGCTGGAACCGCAACTCTGGCAAAATAGAACCGGCTCGGAACCTTCCATTTAGGGCAGAGCGTTGCAACTAATTCAAGAAAACCTACTGCTTCTACAAAAGAAAAAGGTAGAAGGTCCACAGCTAGCATTTTAGCCAGCTTAGTGTTATACAGACGCGTCAGTGGGTGGTTGCGTTCATATGGCACGTCTGAAGTAAGCATTGTTCTAATGTTGGCCTGGACCAAGCATTTACGGGCTGATAATGACTTCGTTGACCCAATTTTGCTCGCTGGTGAACTTTTGTGCGTTGGTGTCTCACTCGCTCCAACACTCTTAGTGTGCCTCACATTGGGTGTGCTGCTGAGAGGGGTACTGGGTGTAAGGGAAGTGTTTGACACGTCTTCTTCCTGCTCGTCAACATCAGATGAAACATCAACGTTTCCTTGATTTTGGCCTTTCTTGATCGCAGCTAGGTGCGCAAACCATTGGACAGCGTGCTTTCTGTCAAGATGACCACTCTGGCCGCCGGTACCATAGTTGCTACCTGGCTTACCACGACTAACTGCAAGCTTACAAAGGGTACAAATGGCAAACCTTGGATTTTTGGGACAAACAGTAAAGAAGTCCCAAACTGGGGACTTGAAGTGTCTGTGGGACCTGGAGGAGGCGGCGATACTGGTGGTGGTGGTGGTCATGAAGCTAATGCCAGATGAAGTGGAGGATCTGGATTGGCCAACTTTTGTACGTTTTCCACTTTCACCGCCACTAATTAAGGTCGAGGTTGACGCAGGTCTCTTCTTGCCAGAAAGAAATATGGAAGCGGGACGAGTTGGTGTACTACTTAACTCCAATGATTGTGGTGTTTCCACTGCCTCCTCATCGACAACATCATCATCATCATCATCACGCGCAGCAGCTCTTCGGGCTAGGGTCAAAATGTCTGTTTGCTGCATGCCCGCTGGGGCTGCAGTGACCTTTATGATGACTGGGTCGTCGTTGGCAGAGTCTTCATCAGCAGCAGTATCCGCCACTTCTTGTTGAGCCTCATCACACTCCATAAGTCTGAGACTTTGGACGAGCTTCCTTTTACGCTTAAGTACCTTTGTTGGATCATGGTGTGCCTCACTCTCAGACGGCTGTGGTGCTGGTTCCCAAGTTTGATCCGTATCATCAGAAGGAGGTGTGCTTGAAGAGGATGTAGACACCACCCTTGATCTCTTCCTTGCTAGGGTTGTGGAAGACAATGAAGGATCATCAGGAGGAGTGGCTTCCTCAAATGATACCTCGCCTTGATTGTCGATTTCCTGATGTGCCCCTACTTCGGGAGGAACAACTATTGTGGGCACTTGTTGTGACCCTCCATGCACCTCTGCATGCGCATCTCCTTGCGCTGCCTCTCCTTCCACATGTACTTGGGCTTGTACTTGCACATGTGATTGTTGTTGCCGCTGTGGTTGTTCAACACTCGTCAGATGAGCTACAACAACCTGTGTTGATTGAGGGACATTGCTGCTGCTTTCTTGCGATGAGCCAACATCACTGGTCGATGGTGATTGAAGAAGTATACTGGCTGCCTCTGCAGCACTCATGGGCTTGGACTTAAGTTGGCGTGGTGGTGGTGGTGGCACTGAGCCCAATGGAGCGGGGGTGCTGCTGCCAGCTTGGTCCCCAGCAGATCCCGCTGCAGCTGCTGCAGGCATACTTTTTTTTTTACTCACAAAAAAAGGGGCGGGCGGCACACCAGTGTCCTTGGTAACTTGCTTCTTCTGCTCCTTACTGGCACCTTTCTTGCTAGAGGAGCTACGGGTTACTTTTTTTGGGGCCATCTTCTTCAGAGCAGGTCAGCAGGCAGCAGTTGCACGAGTTGCAGAGGGTTCTGTGTCCAGACGTGACGTCGCGTGACGTTATGCTGCACACACCGCTGCAGGACTTCTTCCTGGCACTGGTGGTTCTATTGAGTCTTCTTGTGCACCTAAAAGCAATGGAAGACAGAGGAACATCAGTTCAGTTATACACCCCAAAAAATCGACAAAACACAGAAAAATGAGCACAATCCCATGCCATCCATGATGTTTACATTGAAGACACCCCACAGAAAGACTAGGGACATGCAAGTATGCAACACTCACTACCCCTGGGCATAAGGGATGAAAAGTAGGCAAAATAAGTGCAGGCCTCAGACACTGCCTCTCCTCAAAATGGCCCCCTTACACCCCAAGCACATGTTGCCTGTACCAGCCAGCACTCAAGATGGCCACCACCACCACCCACATGGCCAGTCCACATCAACAGTACACCCCCAAAAAACAGAAAAACAGCCAGAAATCACCACAATCCAATGCCATCCATGATGTTTACATCAAAGAGAGTGAGACAACACCACAGGCACACTCAGTCCATGCACCACCACCACCCCTGGGCAAGCAAAAGGCCACACCAGCAGCCCCCCAAAAACGACAAAAAACAATAAAATAAGCACAATCCCAGCCCATCCATGGCCTCAATTATGTTTAAATTCAAGAAGACACCCCACAGAAAGACTAGGCCCATGCAACACTCACCACCCCTGGGCAAAGGGCCACACCAGCAGGCCCAAAAAAACGACAAAAAACAATAAAATCTGCACAATCCCAGCCCATCCATGGCCTCAATGGTGTTTAAATTCAAGAAGACACCCCACAGAAAGACTAGGCCCATGCAACACTCACCACCCCTGGGCAAAGGGCCACACCAGCAGGCCCAAAAAAACGACAAAAAACAATAAAATCTGCACAATCCCAGCCCATCCATGGCCTCAATGGTGTTTAAATTCAAGAAGACACCCCTCAGAAACACTAGGCCCATGCAACACTCACTACCCCTGGGCATAAGGGATGAAAAGTAGGCAAAATAAGTGCAGGCCTCAGACACTGCCTCTCCTCAAAATGGCCCCCTTACACCCCAAGCACATGTTGCCTGTACCAGCCAGCACTCAAGATGGCCACCACCACCACCCACATGGCCAGTCCACATCAACAGTACACCCCCAAAAAACAGAAAAACAGCCAGAAATCACCACAATCCAATGCCATCCATGATGTTTACATCAAAGAGAGTGAGACAACACCACAGGCACACTCAGTCCATGCACCACCACCACCCCTGGGCAAGCAAAAGGCCACACCAGCAGCCCCCCAAAAACGACAAAAAACAATAAAATAAGCACAATCCCAGCCCATCCATGGCCTCAATTATGTTTAAATTCAAGAAGACACCCCACAGAAAGACTAGGCCCATGCAACACTCACCACCCCTGGGCAAAGGGCCACACCAGCAGGCCCAAAAAAACGACAAAAAACAATAAAATCTGCACAATCCCAGCCCATCCATGGCCTCAATGGTGTTTAAATTCAAGAAGACACCCCACAAAAAGACTAGGCCCATGCAACACTCACCACCCCTGGGCAAAGGGCCACACCAGCAGGCCCAAAAAAACGACAAAAAACAATAAAATCTGCACAATCCCAGCCCATCCATGGCCTCAATGGTGTTTAAATTCAAGAAGACACCCCTCAGAAACACTAGGCCCATGCAACACTCACTACCCCTGGGCATAAGGGATGAAAAGTAGGCAAAATAAGTGCAGGCCTCAGACACTGCCTCTCCTCAAAATGGCCCCCTTACACCCCAAGCACATGTTGCCTGTACCAGCCAGCCCTCAAGATGGCCACCACCACCACCCACATGGCCAGTCCACATCAACAGTACACCCCCAAAAAACAGAAAAACAGCCAGAAATCACCACAATCCAATGCCATCCATGATGTTTACATCAAAGAGAGTGAGACAACACCACAGGCACACTCAGTCCATGCACCACCACCACCCCTGGGCAAGCAAAAGGCCACACCAGCAGCCCCCCAAAAACGACAAAAAACAATAAAATAAGCACAATCCCAGCCCATCCATGGCCTCAATTATGTTTAAATTCAAGAAGACACCCCACAGAAAGACTAGGCCCATGCAACACTCACCACCCCTGGGCAAAGGGCCACACCAGCAGGCCCAAAAAAACGACAAAAAACAATAAAATCTGCACAATCCCAGCCCATCCATGGCCTCAATGGTGTTTAAATTCAAGAAGACACCCCACAGAAAGACTAGGCCCATGCAACACTCACCACCCCTGGGCAAAGGGCCACACCAGCAGGCCCAAAAAAACGACAAAAAACAATAAAATCTGCACAATCCCAGCCCATCCATGGCCTCAATGGTGTTTAAATTCAAGAAGACACCCCTCAGAAACACTAGGCCCATGCAACACTCACTACCCCTGGGCATAAGGGATGAAAAGTAGGCAAAATAAGTGCAGGCCTCAGACACTGCCTCTCCTCAAAATGGCCCCCTTACACCCCAAGCACATGTTGCCTGTACCAGCCAGCACTCAAGATGGCCACCACCACCACCCACATGGCCAGACCACATCAACAGTACACCCCCAAAAAACAGAAAAACAGCCAGAAATCACCACAATCCAATGCCATCCATGATGTTTACATCAAAGAGAGTGAGACAACACCACAGGCACACTCAGTCCATGCACCACCACCACCCCTGGGCAAGCAAAAGGCCACACCAGCAGCCCCCCAAAAACGACAAAAAACAATAAAATAAGCACAATCCCAGCCCATCCATGGCCTCAATTATGTTTAAATTCAAGAAGACACCCCACAGAAAGACTAGGCCCATGCAACACTCACCACCCCTGGGCAAAGGGCCACACCAGCAGGCCCAAAAAAACGACAAAAAACAATAAAATCTGCACAATCCCAGCCCATCCATGGCCTCAATGGTGTTTAAATTCAACAAAACAGTTGTATCATGCACCCATAACCAACCCTGGTCCTACTGGATACTGTGGCTACCCACAATATAATTTATTTAATTTTCTGAAAAAGTTCCAAAATTGTACTTGCAGCAACTGTAATGCCCCAAACAAACTTACTTGTGAAAGTTGATTTCTAATCCAAAAGTGATCCAAAGACAGTCAAAAAGGCCTCAAATCCAAATATCCAGCAGCACCCACAAAAAGTAATCCTTCCAGCTCCAGATCCAAATGAAAGTGACCAGGAGATGGACAAAGCACTGGGAGGAGCCTGCTGGACAGGAACAGGAAGTTGGAGACTGTGGGGCACTTCCTTCCTCCCCCCCCCCCCCAAAATGGACTCCTTGCAAAAAAAAAGGCCATGCAAATGTCAACCTGAGGAGTGATTCTGATAAAAATCATAATTTTCTGAAGGTTTATCCTGTTTGCTGGTGATTTTCTTGTGCGAAATTGCAAAATCTCTATTTCGCAAGTGCGAGATTGTTCCTTTCCGCCGCAACTACATGTTCGCAATTGCGAACTCTCGCGAGGTGTGCTGTGCAAGGTGGCAAGCCGCGAGTATGTATTCGCGGGCGACAAACTCCCGCGGGAACACGCAGCAAGATCTAAAATGGCGCGTCACTCGCAAAGAAAAACAACTCGGCAAACGCTAAAATGACGGAAAGTGAACGCCGTGCACCACGCCGCGCGCCGCAACCAAGCAAAAAATCCGCCGCGAGCGGATTCACGGATTTTCGACAAATTCGCGAGCGTTCGCGGATTGCGGATTTGCCGAAAATCCGAAAAATCCGCGAGCGGAGCGGATTTTACGCCCATGCTTAGTGCTGATTTGGTGTCGGGTGCCCCGTTGTTATCAATAGGAGTTGTCGTTTTGGGGTTTGGCTGCTGGCTGAGTTCATGAAGTCTTCTGGGAGGAACCAACAGCTGGGCAGGTAAGTTGGAGGGCTTGGGCAGATAGGTGCACCTCAGACCATCTTCTCCAGGGCGCAGGGCGGCCGGATGCAGGGGTGCCTTTTGAAGTCAGATTTCACCTTACCGGGTCACTCGCGTTTGGGGGATCTTCGTACAGAGGCAGCAGGCGACTAAGAGGAGTCCTGGAGGGGTCAACTCATGGTGGACTCTGATACTGGAGTGCTGGGGGACCTCACTGGGACCGGCGGGCCACTTGGAATAAGGCTGTAGGTGTCGGTGGAGCAGTGGTTCCAGGCGTCAGGATCCTTTGTCCTCAGCAGGTTTGGAGTCTTTCTTTGGTGTTTCTTTTGAGCAGAGCTGTTGTTCACAGGTTATGTGGTTTATGTTGAATGCAGTCAGTCCTCCCAGGGGTTCTGGAGGTTGCTGGATGCCGGACAAGGCGATTTTTGCTGCAGGATCTCTGGAAGCCGCAGATGGGCTAGTAGGGCTGGGGCCAAGTCAGTTCTTCTCTGCAGTCTCCTATGCTGGGCATCTTCTTTCATCATTCTTCTTCATAGGTTGGGGGAATCTGCCTTTTTGGTTCAGGGCTGCCCCCTGGCACAATCCCTAATCCTGATTGAAGAGTCCCTGCTATATGCAAGATGGTCGGTACTGAATAGGGGGCTTCACTTCGCCTCTCCCACCTGAGTGGTGGGGTTGGCAGAGGTGGGCACAGATGCTGGCTGCTAATTTTCCCGCCTCTTTCTTCTGAACAGGGGGTAAGACAGGAAGGGGGCCTGCTCCTGATAGAAGGAGAGGCTGAAGGTCGTGTTACAAAGACAGGAGGCTCGCCTGCCACAGATGGCTCTTCCTGACCTGGGGGAGGTGTGAACATCTCTGCCCAGGAAAGGCTTTGTTTTTGGGCCCAGGGGGCGAAGGCTCCAACCCCATGTCTTGTGGTGGCAGGCTAGTCTTTACCAGTCAGGGAGCCCACCAGAGGCTGGTACTTTTTCAGGGGGAATCTATAAGATGCCATTTGAGTGCATTGTGTAATAAATCCCACACTGCCATCAGTGTGGGTTTATTATGCTGAAAAGTTTGATGCCAAACTTCCCAGAATTCAGAAAAGCCATTATGGTGCTGTGGAGTTAGTAATGACAAACTCCCAGACCATATACTCTTTTATGGCTTTACTGCTATTTCAATGTCTAAAAAGGATTTGGAAACTGTAGGGGTACACTGCTCATGCAACTGTACCCTCACCAGTGGTATAGTGCACACCACTAGGAGGGGCGTCTTACCTCTACCATATGTATTACATAATAAAGGAACCCCAATCTTTGACCTGGGGTGTTAGATAATTTAGCAAAAAAAACAATGGTTCATACAAGGCTAATTGGTCCTAGAAGAGATACATTATCTCAAGAAAACGAAAGTTTAATCAAATAGCCTATGAATAAGGCACTTTTCTAGATACATTTAGAAAGGGATACACATGAACATTGTAAGGCGGTTTATTTATTTAACAATAGTCACTTTATCATTACAAACGTATTATAGAACATATTATAGATCCAGTGCTTACAAAATAGTGAAAAGGAACGTGATGTGGTGAGTGAAGGAAATTTTTTAAAATATACATCGCATTGACAACATGAGCAAAGCTCCTTACAACACATTTTTAAGAATAAAGGAGTTAAGTTGTAAAAGGGTTAACAGCCTTTCAATCTCAATAATTAGTGATCTTAATCAGGACAGAGTTGTGAGTATGTGATATTTAGCGCATCCTAAGGTGGGAAGACAATTCCTGGTGGGGTGCGGTTTCACAAGTAGTCGATGCTTGAGGGGGACAAGTCTGCTAATATCATCAGAGAACCTCGTTTTTGTAGTCAAGGAGCTCCGGTGGCCCAAAGGCTTGATTTGGAAGGAGACTCCGATGGTCTGGAAGCTTAATAGGAGGGAGGGGAGTTAAGCCCCTGTGCAGCTAACAGCAAATCAGCTACCGTGAAGTCGCTATCACAATAATTCATTTATGTTGCCCCGCAAAGTCGGTAGAACAAGTAGAATCAACTTGTGATAATGAGGTGAGAAGTGATGGGAAGTGTCAATCAAAGATGGTGAGGTGTTGCTCTGACTCTTGGATTAATATGTTCTCCAGCCTTAGATAGAAATGGAGACCTCCCCTCTTGAGCTTTGGGAAGGGGTGATTGTGAGTTTTATTCCATAAGGAATTTTAGTTGTTTTTGTGATATGTAGGTGGACTACGAAAGTGTTTCTCCATTTTGCAGGACGATTGGAGTAAACAATTGAGGTCAGTTTTCAGGTTACCGTTGTTGGCTGTTGTAGGTATCAACTATTAGCCTTTCTGAGAGTTGTTTGAGTAGGTTGTGTTTGAAATTCATCTGGGAATTATTTGAGAGATCTTTTGGATACTTTATGCTCCAAGAGGTGAGGCCAAATCTCTCAAGAGCAGAGTAGGGAGGTTTGTGGAAGGGGTAGAATATTGTGGCAATCTCCTGGCGTCCATTCCCAGTCGGGATATTGTGGGAGCTGTGTAATGAATGTCTTACCTAGGTTTGGGTCAGTTATCTGGTGGCCCAGGTGATGGAGTAGGACAATATTATATTGTCGCATAGGTACAGAAAGCCAGTGTTGACATAAAGACACACTATGGGGCCGATTCCGATTCGGGAAAAACCGTTCCGAATAGCCGTTTGGAGCGTTTTTCCCTTACGAATCGTACCCTGCAACGTCCCACGTACGTACGACGAAGTACGATTCATACCAGGAGCCCTACTCCGTACGAGTCGTACAGAGACCGTACGACTCTAATCTCCGTACGATTCTCCCTCGGAACCCGCTGTACGCGACATCTGTACGGTTCGCGGCTGGTTTTTACGACCCAGCAAGTACAATACATGTCGGGTACGCACCATACGACCCTTTTTCTACGGGAGCTGAAAACAGCCGTAAAAGCAGAGTTTGCGCCGAAAGAGGTACGGAATGGCCCCCCCCGGGTACGGTGCGTACCCCCCATGATCGCAGGGGTACGGTGCGTACCTCTGCGATCATGAGGTGTACGAGCCGTACCCCATGTACGATGGGTACACCCATCATACATGGGGTACGGCTCGTACACCCATCGTACATGGGGTACGGCTCGTACACCCATCGTACATGGGGTACGGCTCATACACCCAACGTACATGGGGTACGGCTCGTACACCCCATGATCGCAGGGGTACACACCGTACCCCGGCGATCCTGGGGTGTACGGACCGTACGGTGTGTATGTGTTTGTGGGCTTTTCCGTACGACTCGCCCTTACCTGATGTGGACCGTACGAATCGCGTGTTCATACCCTGATCCGGATCGTACTCGTCGGGTCGTATGGCATGTGTATGAGTCGTATGGCATGTGTACGAGTCGTACGGTTCACGGTTTCAGCCTTGCAATACGTACGGATCGCGATGATTCGGACGGATTCACGGAATACGGATCGTACTACGCGACTCAGACGGACGGGTACGATTCGTACGGAGAGGGCTCCGGATACAAATCGTACGGGCGGCTTTTTTCAAGAATCGGAATCGACCCCTATGTGTGCAGGATGAGAGCATATTCAATTTTTGTATCGAGAAGGAGCAGAAGTGTTGATAAGGCCAGTGTCAGTGAACTACATAGGCTCTGACACTATAGTTTTGTTGCAACGTGGCTGGGAGGAGACAAGAAATACTTCAAATAAATGGTATTCACCATTCAGCTTTGTGGAGGGCTTAATTACAGGTGTGGTATCATGGTGGAGCAGAAGTGTTAATAAGGCCCATATCAGTGAACTACATAGGCTCTGACACTATAGTTTTCGTGCGATGTGGGTGGGAGGAGACAGGAGATACTTCAAATAAGTGGTATTTACCTTTGAGCTTTGTGGAGGGCTCAATTACAGGCAATTGGTGTTCGGAAGGGCAGTAGATGGCGCTGAAAGCACATTTGTTTCCAACAGTCTAGGCTCCCATACTCAATGTTATATGCAAACAAGATATTATGAGATAATCACTGTAATGCACACAGTTGTTATCAGAGAAACAAATCAAATGTATGCATCAGAGACTATTCAAGTATGTGGAATATTTACAGTTTGGTGAGAGTGGAGTGTCTGGTACTTGTGATCTTTATCTTGATAATCTTAGAACACGCCAATGTGAGCAGGATCGTCACAGGTAAAAGAGCATCAATCAGCCGGGCTCCATTGACATGGTGCAAGGTGGAGAGCGGGGGTTGATCTTTAGCAAAACACACATTTCTCTCTGTTGGCTACAATTTCTCCATAATTCAATCTGGTCAGAATTTCCTTTAAAATCTTGTCATGTCCTACTTTATCTCTTCCTGCCACTAAGCAATTATCTTGGAAAGCTACCGTCCCCTTCATACCTCTGAGAACATTTTCCATTATTGTTTGTTAGACTGAGGCGGCTGATGCCAATTTAAAAGAGGCCACATGTTTAGGTGAAAGGTCAACTTCTACTTGAAGATATGCTGCAGCCAAATACATTTTGTAAAAGAAACCCTGTCTCCAGCAAAAGTCTCAGGTTCACAGAAGAGGATGTAAACCAGTCCATGTTTCCTTATTTCAGCTGCATACGTCGATAGGCAACCTTTAAGAGCCATTGTTTTAGGCAATGACCAAAGGAGATAACCACAAAGATTACTCTATAGGTTCAATAACCCCTTGTTTACACATCTATATAAATTTATCAGTCACATCTTCTCCTTTTTTAACTTTAATCTTGTGTTTAAAACCTTCAATTTGTCATAAATGATTTGAAAAAAACTTTCTTTGAAGATTAAATGTATTGTTTCTTTCTATATTCATATGCTTCACACACAAGTGAAACCTGTTCTTTTGTTCCTGATTTCAATGTCATGCCAAATAAACCTTGTTCATATCAACCAAGCATGCTCAAACCTTTTTTGCCACAAACACCTTTCCCTGTATTGTCCTGTCTTTGAACTCCAAAATGGCTACAAAACACCTCAGGCAATCAATTGTCCTGCCTTCATACGGGACTTGGGGCCATGTATACAGAGGCTTTTTATGGTCGCTGTTACACCCAGCGATTTCTAGTTCGCAGGGACACATCTAAGCCAGGCAGAATCCACCGTTCTAGATAGGAAGAGTACGATACATTTGTCGGATAACTTATGCCGACATCCACAACAGCTTCGGCGCACCACCCACGCACCCAATTGTCGAACCAACGCCCCCCACCGCCACCCTCCGCACCTGGACCATGGTGACCACCGAAGACACAGCCCGCACGATGAACACCATCCACTCCGGATCACCGACCGACCCCTGCCCACACCACGTCTTCAACAAGGCCGACTCCACCATCGCACCCCAACTCCGGAACATCATCAACACCTCATTCAACACCGCCACCTTCCCGGAGAGCTGGAAGCACGCCGAGATCAGCGCTCTCCTTAAGAAACCTACAGCGGACCCCACCGACCTCAAGAACTTCCGCCCCATCTCGCTCCTCCCTTTTCCTGCTAAAGTCATCGAGAAGACCGTCAACAGACAGCTGACCGCCTTCCTCGAGACAAACGGATCTCTTGACCCCTCGCAATCCGGATTCAGAGCCAACCACAGCACCGAGACCGCCCTCATCACAGCCACCGACGACATCCGGATCCTGCTCGACAAAGGGGAAACAGTGGCCCTCATCCTCCTGGACCTCTCCGCGGCGTTCGACACTGTCTGCCACCGCACCCTGGTCCAGCGCCTCAGCAGCATCGGTATCCAAGAGAAGGCACTGGAGTGGATCATCTCGTTCCTTGCCGGAAGAACACAAAGAGTCCGCCTCCCCCCGTTTCGCTCCGAGGCCACCGAAGTCATCTGCGGCGTCCCGCAAGGATCTTCACTCAGCCCCACTCTCTTCAACGTCTACATGAGACCGCTTGCAGCCATCGCACGCCAGCACAACCTCAACATCATCTCTTACGCCGACGACACACAGCTGATCCTCTCCTTCACCAGAGACCCCGACACCGCCAGAACCTGCCTACACGAAGGGATGAAAGACGTCGCCGAGTGGATGAAGGACAGCCGCCTGAAACTGAACTCGGACAAGACGGAAGTCCTCATCCTGGGATCTTCGCCCTCCGCCTGGGACGACTCCTGGTGGCCCCCAGCCCTGGGCACCGCACCCAAGCCAACCGACCATGCACGCAACCTGGGCTTCATCCTGGACTCCTCCCTCTCGATGACCAGACAAGTCAACGCCGTCTCCTCATCGTGTTTCAACACCCTGCGTATGCTTCGCAAAATCTTCCGCTGGATCCCGACCGAGACCAGGAAGACCGTCACCCATGCACTCGTCACCAGCGGACTGGACTACGGAAACGCCCTCTACGCTGGAGCCACAGCCAAGCTACAGAAAAGACTCCAGCGCATCCAGAACGCCTCCGCCCGACTCATCCTGGATGTCCCCCGACGCAGCCACATCTCCAGCCACCTGAGGAACCTGCACTGGCTCCCCGTCGACAAGAGGATCACGTTCCGGCTCCTCACCCATGCACACAAGTCTCTCCACGACATGGGCCCCAAGTACCTCAACGACCGCCTGACCTTCTACATGCCCACCCGCCAGCTACGGTCCACCAGCCTCGCCCTCGCAGCCGTACCACGCATCCGAAGAGCAACCGCCGGAGGAAGATCCTTCTCTTACCTGGCTGCCAAGACGTGGAACTCCCTCCCCACCCACCTTCGGCTGACCCAGGACCATCTCGCCTTCAGGAAACAACTCAAGACCTGGCTATTCGAGCAGTAGCATACCCCCTCTCCCAAGCGCCTTGAGACCCTCCCGGGTGAGTAGTGCGCTATACAAATGGTTTGATTGATTGATTGATTATGCTCGCCATTGGGTTGCTTGGCAGAGAGCAGTCAGGCTTATCCTCAGAGTCAAAGTGTAAAAGATCTGCACAACACCACCCTCGCATCACAGAGTGTACTATACAAAAAGACTCCACATCTTATGTATAAGACACTGGTCTTCGTATTACACACACACATTGAAATCAAACTGACATACACATTGGAAATATACTTTAGAGTTATATTCAATTGTCAAACTCTGACATTAGCAGCAGAATGGCATGAACATATATGTACTAGTCATAGGTATTCATTTGCCCTTTTATCCCTTCAGCTTCATTAGCAACATAAACCCATGAGCATGCTTCCCTGAGGTGTTCACGATCCAAGTAATCTCTCCCACATCAAAAGTGAAGAAACATATATGCAGACTGTTTAAAGGTATTCCACTTTCCAGCTAACACATTAGCTTAAAACAATATATATTTCCCAATATTGCATACCTGTACAGTTGTAATGGTCAAGAAATCACAGGTTTTGACTAAGCGTCGTTACCCTGCCCCTTAGGCACTCAAACTACACCAGCCAACGATACACATTCCACCCACTAGCGATACTTTGATAAGATTGTCCGGATTATCTAAAGCGGAAGGAAACAGTTACTTTGTTTCATCCCCCCAGATTAGGCGTTCAGGCACCCAGTGGCACCTTAACAAGTGCGGGATCACTATCCTCCCAATATTCAAAAGACTGTGACACTATAAGCTGGCGTGCTTCCAATTTGGAGAAATATATCCCATCAGGTGGAGGTGTGAGCTGCAGTTGCTCCAGTCAGCCAACCATGCATGCACACAAGGTACGAGACCCCTTGGGTCCAGTCACGATATTCTCAACAACGGAGTACATTGCAGCATGGGTCCGGGGAGAGGGAGCCAGTGACCTCAGACGGAGGCCGCGATGTCAGGCATTGTTGTCCTCCTGATCTGGAGGTCAGATAAAGTCTAGGCTTCCAGCTTGAATCCGGCGGACTCAGCAAAAGTCACCCAACACCCCTCGAACACCACACGCTACATAGTGCGACCCAGCACAGGTATCCAGGTGCAAGCACCGGTCCCTCAGACTCAGCAAACTTACCCGCACTCCACAAACTCCTCACATTCCAGCACCCTAGGTGGGCCGTTGATCTTTATGAGCACACTACTCTGCACAGTTTGATTGCGGCATACATCAGAATGGCCCTTGTCCCAACCGATGATTACTTCCACCCATTTCCCCCCCTTCGTGATTCTTATGATTTTGTGGAAGTTGGGAGAGCCTTCTGTCCACAGGATCTCGTGAACAGTAGGCCAGCCAATCAGCCCTTGAAGAGTGCTTAGGGACCCGGGCCACAACAGTTGGCAATTAGCTGCAGGCCAACAATATCCAGGCAAAATCCACCAAGTGATAGTCCCTTTCCTAGAGCACGACAAATCCCAGGTCACCGCAAGTCTTCCGAAAATCCAGTTTAAGTCCCTCCTGCCCCAATGGTTCCTTGGGCCCATAGTTTATAGCCTGCTATCAGGAATGCACAGATGTAGCTGTCCCCCCAGGCACCTAGATATGGATTGGAGGCAGTCTGACAGGCACACAGAGTCATGAGCACAGAAATGTCCACTTTTCCAAGGTTGCATTTCCACGTTAGTAATGTCGAATCCATTCACAGGACCGGAGAAGATTTGCCATTACTAACTCATAAATATCAAACACTATACTGCTACTTTTCAGCATGGTGGAAGTACTGATCAATAGCCTTTCCACTGGTCCACCATGCTAATCAAAGTGAACAGCAGGTCCCAATATACCTAACACACCATCCAGTGCCATTCACTATCAGTGCTTTTAGGGCACCCGCACCCATGCCCTGCCTCTTCCTGCCACCACACCCTGCCACCCAGGGAGTACTCCGATGTAGCGTGAGACAAGGAGAACATTGGCAAGTAGCTTTTTAAATGTAAAGCCAAGTAACAGTAACCTGCACACACACATGACCCTCCAGGGCAAACCTGTGGTGCGTTTGAAGAGATACCTCTGGGGGTGGCACAATCCGTGCTGTAGGCCCACACAGGAGCATTTGATTTACATGCCCTGGGTATATGCCTCAAACCTAGATGAGGGACTTATAGCTAACTCAAATAATTCAATCTTAACCAATTTCAACTACATTCGGTTCAATGAACCAAAAAAGTGCCCAGTGCAAAGATATTATAGATAAAAAAACATGATAAATACTAGTCAAAACTCATAGCAGTATAAATATATAGAACAATTGCAATCATGGTACATCATTTGTCAAAATGCTACCACAATACTGAGACAAAAACCAAAGTATTAAAAACCTCAAAAGAGTCTTAAGGAATGGGTTCATTAAGGGTCCGCTATGTCACCCAGATTTTTTACATTATTTTCTTAGTATGGACCGCTCAAGTATACTCACTTGGATAAAATAATAATGCACTATAGCAGTTGAAAAAATCTAATTTCAAAACAATAAAACCTAAATAGATGTCATTATATTCTTGCATTTCTCCCAATATTTCTTACACTTGTATTTTTTACTTTACGTTGTTCACCAATATGAAAACAAAGTTCAAGATCGGTGCTTAAAAAGAATTATAATAAAGGTAAAATTGTATTGATACTATTAGGAATAAATACATAATTAAACTCCATATAGGAAGTATACGTCAATAAAACAGCAATAAGCACTTTGATTAATTATTTATTTGCACCACAGAAGATGTAGGCAATGATTCTTTTCATAGAATTGTACTTAATTCTCACATAGCCAACAAGAACCATGAAACTGCGAATACTATATAGTTGGTGGAATAGCAGTATAGGATTCTCAGGACTTCTCGACATGTCCTGTACCCAAGGTTACGACACAGTGGTCAGATATGCAAATTCCTAGGGCCTTGGAATGCAGGACAAAGGAGTAGGACATGCTGTACTGTTTCACTTGCTGGGAGGCAAAGGGCACACTGATGTGGAGAGGGCCTCAAATCAGCCCCCCATCTGGTTATAAAAGAAAGGATGGGTAGAGATCCGTGCCTGAACTGCAAATAAAGATTCCTCGCAGCTATTGGCTCAATATCATCCAGGAAGCACTGCATGCCCTTCACTATCCTTCCATTGAAGGAAAGTCAGAGTTAAAGTTCATACTTGTGACATTAGTATGCAAATGATTTAGCTTATATTGCCAATAGGAATTCTTAGTTTAGGCATTTGATCTATGCTGCATTCCGCTTGGGCATCCCAAAGTTGCCCAAGCCTAATGTCCTTGAATGTGACCCTGATATATTTAAACCATGGGATTTCTTTTGCACCCATGCTATATAAAATCTCCTGCAGGCCTGTCTGTTACAAAGCAAGCTCCGGGGTATACCAGAGCCTCTTCCAATATAACAAGGGCTTTAAGCCAACCACATTAATCAGGTTTTTTTGCCCCGTATCTAGCCTAAGGGAAGCAACGGGGTACTAATAGGAAGCCCTGTCAGCTCTCACAAAAAATGATTATCAACAAGCCCAAGGGAAGATACCTCTCTGTATCCCAAAAGCTCTGCTCCATAAAGAGCCAAGTTGAGTGCTTGGTGAATAAAAGCGTGTGGTGCCGGGAAATGGGACGAAAGGGGGAGCTCTTTTGGAGCTTTAAGATACCCCCCCATAATTTGATAATGCCTTAGCCTTCTCCCAGTTATATGCGGGTCCCAATTAAAGTGCTCATTTAGGGTTTAATCAAAAGCACAGGTGCACCATAAAAACAAACAGTTTTTCAATAGTCACTGGGTAAATATGAATGTCCAACAAGTCCGTTTTGTTCAAGATGATTTATTTTTCAACAAAGTGAAAATAGAACAGCCGACGCGTTTCGTCCCAGCCGGGACTTCTTCAGGGCAATGGAAAATTCAATGTCCAGAAAGTGAAGACATAAACCAGCAAGAGTTGTTGGAACCAGCTGTGTGGCAGACCGCTCTGTCAATCCCTATTTTCAGTAAAAATGGTCAGTGTCCATATGGATGTTCAAGAGACGGTTCAATCATGCGCGGTCATGTATACACGGGGTCTTGGTAACACAAACTATAAACCTACTATCCAGGTCTAGAGAGTAAAAAGAATACGTGTCCAATTCTTCATATGTTAATGAATATCAAGTGCACCATACATACGATGTGCACTAAAGTCTTTGGTTGACCAAGTGCCCCTTATAGTGGATATACTGCCATCAAACGAAATATCTTCATGGTTCCACCTCCGTAGTTCTCGGAGAAGAGAAATGTAGCGGAAAATAACCGCCCAACCGAAAGGTCCTGATCAGGCGTTATTCACACTGAGGGGGCTATGATGATGTTCATATGCTGTATGCATGCATCGTCATATGGTGGCATATGATATGGTGGAGAGGTGCCATTAATTAAAGTGCTAGTGCTTATTTAAAAGAATTTAAACTTTACGTTTTTCCTTCGACGTTTTTTGGCAAGTGCCCTTTCCTATATTTTATCTGTTCTTGCAAAAAATGAAAAGTGCTAATGCATCATTTTTACACATTTTGCATTTCCAACAAAGAAAAAAGAAAAACAAACTAGAATTCCGTACGGAAAAAACAATTACTCCAAATTACGCACAATAAAAGCTTCATATCCTTTAAAAAGAGGAATTACCCCCTTTGAGAAAGTGCTTGTGCCTATGTGAACCATAATATAGAAAAAAGTGCTTGTGCTCATGTAAACTTTGATAATTTTCTCAATGTAAACATTTCACTCTTTTCCAATACAGTACTCAAAAAATAAAGTGCAAGTGCTTATGTAAACTAAATTCATCTCTCTTATAGTAAACATTTCCACTCTATACTAATATAATATTCCATTACTTATCCGTACTAAAAAAGTAATTCTATCATAAAGTGCAAATGCATAATAATTCCTATATTTTTTAGTTTTTGCAAGAACAATCTTAATACGCTGGTCCATTTCATATATGTATCAAAAATACTACCACTGTTAAAATAAAAAATATTCCTAGTTAAAAACACAATCAGTTCGTGGTTACAAGTGCAAATCTATGTTTCAGCTCTTCGTCATATTCTTTTACATTCCCCAAGACAGACATGTATAAAGATCCTCGTCCACATTGAGCCCATATGGTTCCATACAGTTAAAATCCAGAATAAAATATGGCTCTAACTTCCGGAGTTCCCTTTCTCTGTCCCCCCCTCTCTTTCTCTTGGGGACTTCTGCTATACAAGTATATTGCAGACTCTCAGGGTTACTCTGGTGATGGGACTCAAAATGTCTCGCGACGGGATGCGTTCTGTCTTGGTTGACAATTGCTCGCCTGTGTTGGAGGATTCTTTGATGGACAGGTAGAGTCGTACTACCTATATATATTTTTGGGCATGAACATTGTAACAGATAAACAACAAAACTGCTTTTACAAGTCATGAAACTCCAGATGGTAATGGTTGTATTAAAAATGTTTTAAGGCTTGTTCGATTCATGACATGATGGCATGCCTTACACTTAGCACATTTCTTAAAGCCTGATTTCTGTTTCAGCCAATTAGATGAACCCTTCTTTTTCTCCAGAAATTCACTCCTAACAATTAAATCTTTTAAAGATTTAGATTTTCTGTAAGTGATCTCGGGATTTTTCCGGACTCTAGAGCCTAGCACTGGGTCATTTTTTACAAGATACCAGTGTTTCTTTAAAATTGATCTTACTTCCTCATGTTTTACATTAAAGGTGGTAATAAATCTAGAGTTAATCTGGTTCCCCTGGAGTTTACTCTGTTCCTGCTGTTTTTTGGTCCTTGAAGGTTCAAATAAAATCTTATGTCACATTAGATTCCTAGCTTTGCTAGCTGCTCCTTTTAGAATGCCTGGTTTATACCCTCTTTGGATGAATCTACAGGTCATCTCTTTTTCAATTTTATCGAACTCTTCTTCTCTGCTACATGTTCTCCTTGCTCTATAGTATTCCCCAAAAGGATACTTCTAATAATGCGGCAGGATGAGCGCTGTCCGCATGGAGAACGGAATTCCCAGCAGTTGTTTTTCTAAAAACTGTTGTTTCCAATTTATCATTACTTGGACTTATTCTGACATCTAAAAAATCTATTGTGGTCTTACTATAGTGACCCACAAACTCCAAATTTATGGAGTTTTGGTTAAGGTCACCAATAAATAGTTCGATGTCCGCCTCCGTGCCCTGCCACAGCACGAAGACGTCATCGATGAATCTGACCCACAGCAGAACATGTTCAGTCCAATGGTCCAGGGGACCGCCCCCGAGCACCCGTTCCTCCCACCAGCCGAGATGTAAGTTGGCATAACTCGGGGTGAAACAGGCGCCATGGCGGTCCCCCTTTCCTGTAAGAAGAAATTGTTACCAAATAAAAATATATTCTTTGTGAGGCACCATTCCATCAGTTCCAGGATCATTCTGTTTTGGGCAGCATAGCGAGCTGGTCTTCTATTAAGATAATATTCGGTCGCTCTCAATCCATCTACGTGTCTAATACTAGTATACAACGTAGAGATATCTAATGTCAGTAGAACCATAGTTTCATTGTCCCATCAGATGTCAAAAATACATTTAAAAAAAAATCGATCGAATCTTTGATATATGAGGGAAGGGACCTAGCTATTGGATTAAGAAAGTAATCTATGTAACGGGAAGCATTCTCAAATAGACTACCACAAGATGAAATGATAGGTCTCCCTGGTGGATCAGTGGGGTTCTTATGTATTTTAGGGAGCATGTAAAATGCTGGGATAGTCGGTTTTTCTCTTTTGATAAACTTATGCTCATCCCAGCTGAGGAGCCCTTCATCCCTCCAAGTATCTAGCCTTCCAAAGAAGTCTACCATTACTTTATCATACTCTTTGGGATTGATTTTACTATAACAACTACAATCCTGCAATTGACTAAGAGCTTCTTTTTTATACTGCTCCCTCCCCCACAAAACAAGATTTCCCCCTTTATCTGAGGGTTTGATAAGGAGTCCATCTTCATCCTGTAGTTTCTTCACTGTCTTGTGAATTAAAGCTTTCCTGGGATCCGTTTTATGTTTTTTCTGGTTTTCCGCAATATACAACTGTTTTAGGTCCCTTGTTACATTCTCTCTAAAGATGTCCAGATTATCCCTTACAGTTTGTGGTAAAAATCTGAATGGTGCTCAGAAAGGTGTATGGTCAATTGCTTTTAAGCCAGATCCCAATCCCAACATTTCCTCGTTTTCTGTCAGAATCGTGTCATCAAGTAGGATTATCATGTCTTCTAGTGCCGGTATGTCTTTGACACTCAAGATATTTGTATCATTATCCGAGGCCGGATTACGTTCTTCAGATTGAGGGATATTAATATGTTTTCCTGAATGCATTTTCGATAGCTTGAGTTTTCGGATGTATTGATATAGGTCCATTCTACTGTTTGGGTAATTAAATTCATTGCTGTCAAAATAGGATAGTCCCAGACTCAATATTGCTTTTTCATCCTCTGTTATCTCCACAGAACTCAAGTTAATATTAGTTGCATTATCATTTGGTATATTAATTACTTCCGTGTATTCGAGCGCAACGTTCTCTTTATTTGCCCTCCTTGCGCTCCTCCTGTATCCTTCACCTCCTCGCCTTTGTCTCCTCTTCCTCGGCCTCTTCCCACCCACCCCCTTCCCCTTCCCATACGATGGTCTGACTGTTGTTCCATCACCATAAAACGGAATTTTTGTCAAGGATCTCACTTAGTTCTTTGATTTTTGCCACTACTTCTATACGTTCTTTTTCTGCATACTTTAGTAAAATGCTCACCATGTTAGTAGAACTGGCTGCTCTATCCTCCGCCCATTCTCCGAGCATCTCAACATCAGGGTTTTCATATGAGGGGGTGATCATGATTCTCAATCCCCGTGGCACACGGTTCACTTCCAGATATTTACGTAGGGAAGCAACTTCCCACCACCGTGAGATCTCCCTCTTTTTCAATTTCTCATAACTTTGCAATTGTTGTGTTCAATCAGTATTGCCTGTTGGGGCAGCCGCCCCTCTTTCCATATACACAGGTTGCATTGTCTCTTCGAAGAGTTTATGGGCTTCTAATTCCCTGGCTGCACATTCTTCGTCACTCATTTTTCTGTTACTGGACTTCCTACCAAGTTTGTGCTTTTATCCCAATTCTATCCGCTCTTGCTCCAGAACGGAATGGTCGCGCACAATCACAAATGTGCGACCGAATAGTACGACCCAGCTCCCGCTGCCGCGTAGTAACCCCCGCATAGTGAGGAGATATGCAGCCACGCTGCCTTACCGGGTTTCCGCGATCCTCCGACCCCAAACTCCCAGCAAACCAGACGCAGCACCGCTCACTCCTCATATCTGGGTTCCACTTGCAAGCAATTCCGGGGGGCACGCCTGTCTCCGTGTAATTCCAGGTTTCGATGTGTTGTGCTGGCGTGTTTCTAAAGCGCTGGTGGTGCCGGTTACAGCGGCAATCCGTCACACCGCTCAATATATATATATATATATATATATATTTTTTTTTTTTAAGCTTGTATCGCGCACAGCTACCCACAATGGGTTTCCCGGCGCCAGTGATAGACTGTAGAAGAAGGAGGAAAGTATCACCTTGGCTTAAGGCCACAGCCGACTATAGGTCACGCTTCGTGAAGAGCAGAGTCTTCAAAGCCTTACGAAAGCGGAGTAGGTTGGTCTCTGATTTTAATGCCAAAGGGAGGGAGTTCCAATATTTGGGACCCAGAGTGGAAAAGGAGCGGCCTCCCATTTTTGTCAGCTTCCATCTTGGCATTGTAAAGTTACCAGTGTCCGATGACCTTAGAGAGCGCAGGGGTCTGTAGGGGCTTACCAGCCCTTGAATATATGCTGGGGCGCTGCCCTGCTTGGCCTTGAACATGTAACAGAGTGCCTTGAATTTAACACGTTCAGGGATGCTCAGCCAATGAAGGTCGCGTAAGGCGGCAGTGGCTGAAGTGCGTCTAGGGACGTTCTTTAGTAGGCGCGCAGCCGCATTTTGCACAACTTGCAGCACATGTATGGTGGCTTTGTCTGCGCCCAAGTAGAGAATGTTGCCATAGTCTAGGCGAAATGTTACGAGTGCCTGGACTACGGTTCTACGGGAGGAGAGGGGGAGCATCCACAGAATCTTATAAAGCCACCGCAGTGTTGAGAAACAGATGGCTGCGACCTTAGTTGCTTGTTGCCTCATAGTTAGCCTGTCGTCAATGATGACACCCAGGTTACGAACTGCAGCAGATGGAGTAGGCGCATTTCCCAGTTCGGTGGGCCAGTGGTGGGGGCCCCACAGATGTTTGTTCCGTCCCAGAATGACCACCTCGGTCTTCTCCCCATTCAGCTTGAGACAGTTTCTCCGCATCCAATCGGCCACAAGAGTGAGGCCCGACTTGAGTGCGGAGACACCGTTCTCGTCTTTCCCTGATAAGGAGAACACAATCTGGGTGTCATCTGCGTAGGAAAACAGGGTTAACCCCGCCTGCCCGCTATGGTTGCCAAGGGTTTAACATAAATGTTAAATAATAAAGGGCTAAGAATTGAGCCCTGGGGGACGCCGCGGGTAGATGGACAGATGGCGGAAGCTGCTTTGGAAGAAAACACTTGAAAGCTTCGGTTGTTAAGGAAAGACACCAGCCAGGCCAAGGCCTGGCCTGCCACACCTAGAGATTTCAGAGAGTCAATGAGGATGGAATGCGACACGGTGTCGAAGGCTGCGCTCAAATCCAGCAGGATGAGCGCCATGGTGTTTCCCTGATCGACACCGTGCCTGAGACTCTCTGTCACCCCCAGGAGGGCTGTCTCAGTTGAGTGCCTAGGCCGAAAACCCGACTGAGAAGGATGGAGAAAAGCAGTGTTTTCGACCAGTTTAGAAAGCTGGGAGTTTACGTGTCTCTCCAGTATCTTCGAGAAGATTGGCAACAAAGATATAGGGCGAAAATTGGCAGAGTTGGAAAGATCTGCACCCAGTTTTTTCAATAAAGGTACAACCATGGCGTGTTTCCAAGGTTGGGGGACATGGGCCTCACTTAAAGAAGCATTGAGTAATTTGATAATAATGGGGTGAGTGAGGGGATCAAGTTGTTTAAGAATTTTGACCGGGAGAGCATCCTGTGGGGATCCTGATCGCACACTATTTAGACAGGAGACAAAGGAAGTGGCATCTAGAGGCTGCCAGGTAGTAATGACTGCGTCAGTGGTGGTATTTTCCGATTCCTGGACCGTGTCAAGGGCAATGGAAGTAGTGCCTGGTAGTGTAGTAAAATGAAAGTAAATAAGATCAACTTTATTTATAAAGTAATCTGCTAAGGATTGACACTGGGTGGCATCAAGTGCCGGAGGAGGAGGGGTAGAGTTAGCTCCAGTCAGTTTTTTGACGACGGAGAAGAGCACCTTTGGGCAGTTTTGTGCATCAATCACTGTTTTTTTTGTATAGTCTGCTTTAGCAGTTTTACAACTGTTGTGGTATTTTTTCAAGGCTTCTTTGTATATGACTTTACGTGAAGGAGAATAGCCTTGTCTCCATTTACGCTCTAAGGTCTTACATTGTGAGCGGAAGCTTTTGAGTTGTTCCGAGTACCATGGAGCCGGGGGGTGGTGTGAGGGTGCGGGCATTGATGTCATCGGTAGTGCTAGGTTAACCGCATTGGTTAGCCAGAGTTTAGTGGCACAATTGAGTGCAGCCACTGGTAATTCAGCGCACAGAAGTGTTTTGATCAATAGCTTATTGAATTCTGGCATATTGATCTTCCCCCAGTTCCGAACTGGTCTCGTGATCTCCACTTCAGGTCTTATTGCTGTTACAACCATATCTAAGGAAAAGGGGACAGCTAGGTGGTCGGACCAAGCAATTTGTAGAGCTTCACGAGAACAGTCTAAAGGCAGGTTGGACAGAATCGGGTCCAATAAGTGACCCGCACTATGTGTGGGACCTGCGTTTAGCAGTTGAAGATTGAAAGCTTCCAGGATGGAAAGAAGCTGATTCCTATTAGGGCACTCGAGGTCATCTAAATGTATATATATATATATATATATATATAGTCACCGTATTTAATCCTGTAAGATTAGAGAAGATGAAGAAAACTTTGAAAATTTGAAATGAAAATGATGAATTGTGTGTTTGTCACAGAAACAAGCATGAGAATGACGAGCTCCGTAACCTTCTACATCCGTATTTACATGTATTGAATTAAAGATGGCTGACACCAACCTGAACAACGTGCTGACGTCAATACGTGCTATGCCGCTTTGCTGTTTTCTGCAAATTGGGTTTTCACTGAAGAATTGATGTTCTTGACGTAATCCTCATGTGATCTTTACGTGGATGCAGGAGAATGCCGTACCTAGTTACTGCTCCGTATTATGGAAACAAAACGTGAGCTGTAGAATGCGGTGCTGGATTGAAGGACAACAACAGAGCCACCGATAACTGAAAGATTGAGCTGAATTAGTAAAATTACTCACAACAATTGTGAAAGTTCAAATCAGTCCGTTTCTTTTTCTTATTTCGCCCAAGGCAAATAAGGTTAAAAATCCTTAATCCAGTTCTTGTAGTAGTTTTTGGATAAATCCAATTGAAAAAATTGAAGTAAAAGGATGAAAAACCTCTTTGGTCAGTGGGTCCGAAATTCTTTAAAAATGTTTGTAGCAAGCCACAGGATCGTCGCCAATAATGTAGTGTTTGGCTTGTGAACTTTGACGTATCTACAGGTACTTTGGTGAATAGTCACAGATCCATAGTTTCCTATGGTACAAGTTCTTGAAACCTTTTGAAAGTCATATTTTTACCTGTGTATGTTGTATTTTTGTCATTTTGGTCTTGTTTAGTTTAGATAAAGATACTTTCTTTTTCTAAACTGGTGTATTGTCATTTTGTGGTGTTTTCACTGTATTACTGTGAGTGTTGGTACAAACACTTTACACATTGCCTTTGGGATAAACCTGTCTGCTCGTGACAAGCTACCAAGGGGGTGAACAGGGGTTATCTAAAGTGTGTATCCCCCTCACCCTGACTAGAAGCAAGGGTCCCTTTTTGGACAAAGGTACCTACCTCTGCCAAGAAGAGACCCCATTTCTAATGTGGAAGCCAGTCAATCATTTTTTTATTGAGGGTTACACAACTTTTTTATGCCCCGCAATAAGGTCAAGTGCAGGGAGAGCAAGAGAGGGTATAATTGTGTTTATAGATCTTAGAATTCACGGAAGGTGGAAGACCCTGTCGTAGGACTCTGACATCCTACAAGGACTCACATTTTCAAGTAAAACGTATTGATTGCTTCTAATTAACTTTTATAACGCAAGATCACATTTACAGGGATCGGCTAGCCTTGATGAATTAAGTAGACGGCTGGAGCAAACCTAGGGGGAAGGTCTGTCACAGTCTCAACTAATACTACACGGAGACTTTAATTGCCGTCTGTGTCCTGACTTAAGAGTGACTCACTGAAACTGGTCGACCTACACAGTAAGTTAGGATTGGAGTGTCCTCCTAAACACTTACGGAATAACTCACACTCTGGATCTGATCGCTACCCACGTTGATTCCGCTATGCCCCCAACTTATAAAGGCAGAAGTTGCTCATCATTTATTGATTTCATATTTGTGTCTCTTACACTGAGGCGGTTTCTATATATTTTTTTATATTAACCATAGTACATTTAGTGACCATAAACCTGTAACTATGTCACTTGTTGCCCCTTGGTATCAGGCTTTACCCCATAGGATGACTGGGGGAACGATCTCTGCAACTGACCAAGGTAGGCGGTTACATTGGGTACAGGTCGACAGTGTTGCTTTTAATAATTCAATTTTTAGTATAGGCAAACAGGAGATTTTGAAATGTTTAGACCCACATGTGCAGGGGGAAGAATTAGTTCAGGAAGTTATTGCCATTACACTAGTGTGTGGACGGTTATTTAACAGCGCCGGCAAATTCCCCTAACATGGATGTCCCAAGATGGTTTGACAGGCAATGCTCTCAGGCCCTTAGAGATCTGACGATGGCCCTTAAACAGACACAGAGAGACAGGGGTCGGCAAGCGGTCTGCCATAAAATATACAAGCAAGCTGTCATGGGGAGGAAGCACCAACTGCAAAAGAAAGCCTGGGAGGACATAACAGAGGTGTCTGAACTAAAGGACCGCCCCCCATTTCTGGAGGGTTATTAATAACTCAAGTTTTAAAGATCTGAATAAACCGGGGTTAAGCCACAACATTTTACCAGAGCAATGGTGGGCTCACTTTGAGGGACTGTATAATCATTTCCTCTGAGAGGAGCAATTATAGGTACTAAACCCCGACCAGAGATCTGATCCCATTACCTTAACTTTGAATGAGGTGAGATTTGGAATTTGATGGAATTGATGGAATAAGGCGCCAGGACCAGATGGGATCCCACCAGACCTTTTCCAATGTAACATAGAGATATGGGTCCCTCTCCTAGTGAGGGTTTTAAATACGGCAGTAGTATCAGCAATGCCAGCATCATGGTCTAACTCCGCCATTTTACCAATTTTTCAGAAGGGAGATATGGACAGCCCACATTGTTATCGCCCTATATCCCTTATTGATGTGGCGGTGAAGGTTCTTGGTCAGGTGCTATTGAGTAGGTTGTCTGAATGGGCAGAGGCCGATCAAATATCGGATGTACAATATGGCTTCCAGGCCGGTAAATCCACCACAGACCAATGCCTCAACCATTATCTCATAATTTCAAAATACATAATAGCTAAATCAGGGGTGTTGTATCTAGCTTTCATCAACCTCACTGCAGCCTTTGATCGAGTGAACCGCTGTAAACTCTGGAAACTCCTTGGAGAGCTCAGTGGATCCAGCAATAATTAACACCCTAATGGCCCTACATTTTAAAACTAATGCAAAGTCAGATATACACAGGAGGGTAAAACCACAGATCATTTAAACTGCTCTAGTGTTGTTATGTTTCATATTGGTAGCCCAATTTAGACCCGGGTAACATCATACACCTATTTTATCTCCCTTATACTACACAGTAATGAGTCTTCTGGGGTGAACCTTTACTTGGTTCTTGTCCTGGACACAGAAGGAGGGTTTTCCCTGAACAGTGGCTTCCTATAACTTCATCAATGGACTCATACAGTCAGTCAGAATACTTTATTTCGATAAATCAATATCATAAAAATACAATGGTACAATACAACACTTACATTAAATACATTATTTACACATAATAATAAGAAGAATATTAAGCCAATTAAAAATGTTCTCACCAATTTCATACGGTTTTATAAAATCACAATAAATAGGATAAAAACATCAACCAATTTAGGTACCCTAGCTGTCAGTTTTACAGTGCAAACATCATTCTGATTTACATCCATGGACATTTATGTACAATTAATCATCCTCCTGTTCTTAATTCTGACAGCACTCACTAAAAAACTAGGGACATGAAAAGTGATCCGGGGGGTCTTTAGTAATTGCAAGTACAAGAGAGCGGGCTTGACTTGCAAGAACCCCGCCTCCTTAAGTATTGGGACCAAGAATTTCATTCTTGATTCCGTGAAGTGACCACAGAACATCACAAAATGCAATGTGTTCTGAGTGGAAAAGTTGTCACAAGAACACGGCAATGCGTTTTCAGGAGTGCTCCATTTAGGAAAATGACCAAGATTCAAGTGGATCAGGTTAAAACGAAAACGAGTTAAAAGAAACCTATGGTAAGGACGGTTCACCATATTAAGATAAATTTCTGGACCTGGTAAACTAGCTACAATGAGATTAGCCCTTACGGTAGGTTTTCTGAGCTCTATTTCCTCTCTCTCCAGGGACAACAACTGTGCCATGGCTCCCTTAATTTGTATAATGTCCTTAGAAGTTATTATCTCTGGAGAGGAGAAAAGCTCCGGTCTCCCTAGTTTAAAAAAGCTATTTTTAATATATGTCAACCACTGAATCTTACTGGAATTTTCTAGTAGGAGACAATCTTTCGTGATAATATGGTTCAAGGTGATTTCCGGGTTCAGCCAGGTCTTCATCCAGCATATTACGGGGGCCATTCTTATCATGTCAGAAATGAACCCTACCCCCAGTTCAAAATGGATACTGTATGAGGGAGTGGACTGTGGCACTGATAGAACTGATCTCAAAAATGTATTTTCGGTCACCTGTATGCAATCTAAGACACTATAGCCCCATATTGAGCTACCATAAGTCGCTACTGCAATACATTTCGCCTTATATATCTTCATCAGTGCAGCTATAGGTCTTGCCCCCAGGTTTTTTGTGAAACCCTGGAGTGCAGAAGTGGTCTTGCGAGGGAGATATTTTTATTTTTGAGTTGCGGGCCCCAATTCCCCCTCTTATCAAAAGTAATCCCAAGATAGGGGAATGTGGGCACTCTGCAAAGTTCTTCTTTGCAACAGAAAAAAGTTTTAAATTGCTTCTTCCTGCTGCACCTCCCCATAATCATAATTTTTTACTTCTTTGCATTTATTTTAAGATCCAGGGAACCCATAAAATTTCCCAAAACATCTAACAGCCGTTGGAGTCCAACCCCCGTCCGTGAAAGAAGGACAGCGTCATCCGCGTAGAGGAGAACTGGAATACCAAGTTCCTCTATACGCGGTATGTCAAGAGTTGCCTCCTTTAATGCAGGTTCTAGGGCATTGATATATACCATAAAAATAAGCGGGGCCAAGATACACCCTTGCCTGACCCCCCTTTCTGAGTTAAAATGACTAGAGCATCGCCCCTCAGCAGTGACCCGGACAGAGGCCAATAGTCCTGAGTGTAAGTCCGCCAAGAGGTTAACTAAGGCCCGATCTAGTCCCATGTCAAGTAAAATTTGCCATAGCTTGGACCGATTTACAAGGTCAAATGCCGATGAGAGGTCCACGAACCCCAGGTACATTTACCCCTCTTTAGCCTTGGTATATTTATCTAAAAGCAATTGCAGGTTAAGACATTGGTCTAAAGTACTTCTTTTCGATCTAAACCCATATTGCAGATTCGACAGAACCCCTCTATCGTCGAGCCAGTCTGTTAATTTATGCAGAATAACACGTCCTAAAATGTTTACCGAAGAATCTATTAGGGAGATAGGTCTATAACAGGAGGGGCCCTGCCTATCTCCCTTCTTGAAAACTGGGATAATAATAGATTTTTTCCAAGACACCGGTATATTATTTTGGTTCAGGGCGTTAAAAACACTACACAGGATTTTAGACCAAAATTTCGGCGCACATTTAAAAACATCTGAAGGAACCCCGTCGGGACCTGGGGCCTTTTTTTGAAGGTCTGTTCAATCGCTCTTTCTACCTCTATCTCTTCAAAGATCACATGTAAACCCTCAGAACTAGAAAATATATCAATCTGCTGCTTCTCCGAATCTGGGGTAGAATAGATTTTCCCAAAGTGTGAGATCCAGCCCTCATCCGGGATGTTGGACTCTAGGAGAGAGTTATCCTCAGCCGAGAATAATGGTTGATTAACGATTTTCCAGAATTGCCCACTATTTTTTAAAGTCTCAGGGGCAAGTAATTGCAACGAGGCCTCTTCTTTCAACTCATTTTTCCTGTCTAAGATAGCTTATATGCAGATCTTAAGCTGGCTATTTGAACTCTATCTTTAGGGGTAGCCTTTAGGGCCTTGAGTAAAAGTACATGTGCCCCAGAGCATCTTTTATTAAACCATCTTTTCCCATGATATCTCGTCTGTCTGGGGCCAGCAAGTAGGCTTTGGTTAATTAGTCTACAGATGTTATCAAAGGCGATGACCACATGAATATTTTGAGCCTGCTTCTCTAGGCATATAGCCACATCGTGCTTAACCTTGCCAAGTACATCCTGCAGAAAAGTTTCAGGAACTATGTTAGACCATTTTAGCCTACGTCCTTGGTCTTTAGCAATCACATTTAGGCCACCCTTATGTGTCACAGTTTTAAAGGTTAATAAATCTGCGGGTATTATCTCTACTGACACCGGGTTATGGTCACTGAAGACCGAGACCTCAGTCTTATACATTAAAACTTTACACAATACAAAAGAAGACATCAAAATATAATCAATAATAGTACCATCGGCTGTTCCTTTAAAAGTGGGGGTCCTAGAACCACCATCCCCGCAACCTGACTCATAGAGATTCCATCTCGCCAGAAAGTTTTTGAGGGCCTCGCCCCGTTTCGAGTATTCGAGATGAATAGGTGAAGAATAAGGGGGGCCCTCCTCTTCTATATTGGCACATGGTTGGTTGCAGGGATGAATGTTAAATTCCCCTAAAAAGATTATTTCAAAAGTATTCCCATTACTGCTATAGACTGACAGAAATTTCTCCAAAAGATCCAGATTTAAACTGGTACACTCATTGGCCCGTGAATTATAAAAATTAATAAATAAAATTTTAGGAGTATCAGAAGAAGATAATTCGACAATTAAACAGTTTTGACATCCTGAATTACACAAAGTTAATGTGCCCTTTAGATCAAGTTTAAATAAACTCACTAAGCCACCCTTGGCTCTGCCTGCCGCACTACAGGTTGCTGGAATGCAAAAATGACTGTACCCATCCAAAGAAAAGCTATTTGTCAGATCCCAGGTCTCTTGGAACGCTATAATGTCATAAGTTTTTAATGAATTGATCCAAGTATCATTCCCTGCTTTAGCCTTAATTCCAGCAATATTCCATGTCATAATCCTGCAAGAAGAATGTGAGGGCTGTACGTTAGTCCTCGGAATATTTAGCAGTCAATCATTTTCCTCCAGAGATGATAGAGGGGTATATCGATTGGCCAGTGGGAGGGGTTGATCAAATTGACTATTTGGCCTGGGCAACCTATAATGAAATGGGTCCAGTCTATTCGCGGGATAATTTCCAGTTTGGGGAGGTATAACACAACCACGCCTAGGTAGAGATGGAACTGGCTTGGGCAGAACAGTGTGTGAGTGTGGAATATTGCCACGGTGGTTATAAAAGAAACCAAGAGGACGAGCACATACAGTATTGTCAACAATTGGTAGGGAAGCCGCTCTAAGCAGGACTGTGGCGACATGCTGCGGATACTTAAAATTAACAATAATACAATCCCCCCTGGTATTTTTCCTAGAATTTCCTATCCAGCTAACTCTACGGGTAGATATTATATCATCTGAGAAAGACAGTGGGAACCCACAGTTTCTATTCCACCACGATACTGATTTATTTTTCAGGGAATCGTGGGATTCTATCCGAGACTCAGTAAGATGAGAATCCACCCCAGGTACATTAGTTAATACCACTATGTATGGAGCGCAATCTGGGGGGAGATTAACTGAGGGTCTTCTATTTGTCTCACTTCTCCCCTCGCTGTTATTCCCCCCTATTGAAATGGATTGGTTTCTCGGGGTCATTAGGGGTGGTTGAGTAGCTGAAGGAGGGGGTGGTTGAGTGGCTAGTGCAAGTGCCGGGGGAAGTTGGGAGACTGGTACAGGTTGTGTGTTTGGTACAGGTTGTGTGATCATGTTACCCCCATTGCAAGTAGCAGCTGCGGCTTTATTTATATTATTCCCACCCTGTATGCTCTTATTTGTCATAGCTAAGTGAGAGTTCAATAGGCCACCCAGTCTAGATACTTCTTTTGAGACCTGATCTATTTTGGCCATAAGAGGTTTAATCAAAAGTTCTAATTTAGATTCAATAAAACTGGCCAACAGGTCAAATTGGTCAGAGTTCAGATTAGCCAACTCGGTCTTATTTGAGGTCTCATTTACTCCCCCTACAATTATAGGTGGCGTGCCAGCTCTTTTCGTTTTCCTGTTCCCCCCACGCTTAGCTGGTAAATTCCTGCAAGCCCTCACTACTCTTCGGACCGGAGAGGGTACCGGAGAAGATGTCGGGGAAGGTTGTAGTGAAGTGTCCAGGGAATTATCTAGTACTGTCTGACTCAGCACTGGGGGGGGCAGCTATTTCGTTGCCAGTTAATAATTGGGAGCCTTGGATGCAGCTAAGATCTGGAGCAAAAGTATCTGTGGGGTCAGACAAAGAGGTAGGTGAAGCCGGAGGGCTTATCCGGTTTAATGAGAGACGCCTATCTTTATTAATTTTGTTTACTACTTTAACCAAGTAGTTATCCATTGTACTCGACACTAAGGCGGTTTTAGCCGATCTAAGTTTAGACATAATTATACCAGATGACTGCGAGAAATACACGTACTTTAAAATAGAGGACGTAACATAAATGAATGTCTCACAGTTTTGGGGTGTAGAAGGAAGAGCCAAAGTCCGTGGCCCAGCCCAGCCTCGGTCAGCCCCGGATGGCCACAGATGGCCCGCCCTCTGCCCTGGCTCAGCCTGGTGCCGCCCGCACGCGTCACGGAGGGAGCCTCCTGGGATTAAGCGCCTCTGGGCGCGAAACTGCTGGGAAGTGGGCGTGGACGCCGCCAAGCGTGCTGGGGGCTGTAGTTCTCCTCAAGCCCCTGAAGCCCCGGCCGCGAGGTGGAAGCGGCTGAGTGGTGGTATGGTGTCCCGCTGCCCAGCGCCGTGATCAGGTAGAGGCTGCTGCCGTTAATTGTTGCCCAGCTCCACCGAGGGAGCCTCCTGTGCTTAAGCGCCTCTGGGCGAGAAACTGCCGGGAAGTGGGCGTGGACGCCGCCAAGCGTGCTGGGGGCTGTAGTTCTCCTCAAGCCCCTGAAGCCCCGGCCGCGAGGTGGAAGTGGCTGAGTGGCAGTATGGTGTCCCGCTGCCCAGCGCCGTGATCAGGTAGAGCCTGCTGCCGTTAATTGTTCCCCAGCTCCACCGAGGGAGCCTCCTGTGCTTAAGTGCCTCCGGGCGCGAAACTGCCGGGAAGTGGGCGTGGGCGTGGACGCCGCCAAGCGTGCTGGGGGCTGTAGTTCTCCTGAAGCCCCGGCCGCGAGGTGGAAGCGGCTGAGTGGCGGTATGGTGTCCCGCTGCCCAGCGCCGTGATACAGTATGAATGATTATTCATGAGGGTTCTTGGAAACCAGGCAGGGGCAACACCACCTGCATAATATCTACGTACAAGGTTTATCCCATGCGTCATCCTCAAACCCAACAATGGCTAATACAAGAAACAAGGGACAAATATACCTTAGATACTTTTTGTATACATACAGCACATTTTGCGAGGGTTGGTAGAGGGAACTTCCAGGCAGACACACTGACCAGAGACGCTGAAGCTGAGGCTCCTGCATGCAGATGCTCCATCTGACAGTTGTTTAATACATCCCTCAAGGGGTGTCCAACTCGAGACCAGGACGGGGTCCCACACTCTCTCACTTCAGGTAATGGGGTTAGAGTAAATCCTAGAGGGATTTTTTTCTTCACACCTACTCACATGCTAGGTACACTTAGGGATATCTAGATAGGTATCCTAGGAGCACACACACTTTTATCATGCATTTTATAGTCATGTATGTATTCATGATTATTGCAAAATCGTAGAACTGTACTATCCTTTTATTTTCACTGTACTGCTAATCATAGATATCTGCTACTGTCTAACGGTTGTTGCAGCACATCTATGTTACACTAGAAGAACAACTGTGTAATAAATTCTTATTGTTTCACGCATGACTATTTCTTCTGTGTAACTCTCTGAGACTGAATAAGTGAGCATGAGTGACTGAGCGAAAAGTAGTATATTGTTTCCACAATCCTGGGGGATCAGGGTTGTCATGTTCTAAGGTTGCCAGAAACTATTCCCTCCCCAATAAGAGGAGATACTAGTCGCACTGTGAGCTAGCTAATGCAAACAGGTTAAGATTCTCGGTGGGGGTGCTCAGAATCAGTCTGCCACCAAACTCACAGTTTATGTTATCCGAATGCACAGATTCTGTGTAGGATATATAGGAACTACACGACAGTGGGGTCAGACATGGTTTTATATTAGCGCTGTTCTTATTTACACTATACATTAATGGCTTCGACTCTGCCCTGGCAGCCTTACAATCTGACACCCCGAGGATAGGCTCAATACCGGTCTCCATTTTGCTATATGTGGATGACGCAGTACTCCTTGCATGTACCCCAAAGGGTTTGCAGCTTTAATTAGAAGGGTTTGTAACTTTTATGGATACGATGGACCTGTCACCTAATTCAACTATTTCCCATATTATGGAAATTGGGAAGCAGAGCAGCAAGCCCAACACATACGCAGTAGGCACACATAGGGGCCTATTATGATTGCGGAATTTCCGCATCCTCCGGTCCGGCGGAAGCCACCGCCGGCCCGGAGGATGTGGAAAAACCACAGCGGACCCACCAAAGACCCACCGCCACATTAGTATGGCTGGTGGGTCCTGGTTTCCGTCCGCCGCTTTTCCGCCGCGGTTGGCTTACAACCGCGGCGGAAAAGCTCTAATATGGTGGCGGTGTCTCTCAGACACCGTCCGCCATATTAGGATTGCTGCCAAGATATGCTTTTCCGCGGCGGGTTTACCGCCGTTGAAAAGCATACGGATCTTCACTGCAGGGGCCCGTTGCGGGCCCCCTAGGTGAAGGGGGGGGTGCACATGGGGGATACCTATGGTACCCCCTGTATTTGTATGCAGAAAGCGGCAGGCACCCCAAGGTGCCTGCCACTTTCTACATACAAATGCAATGCGTGCATTTTTAACATTGCTGCAGGTGCAGCTTGAAGCTGCACCCGCCGCAATGTTAAAAATAGAGGATGTGACTGCCAGGGTGGCGGTCACATCCTAATAGCACAGGAGGGAACGCCGCAGCCCATGCGGACGTTCCCTCATCCTCAGTGATCGCGGACGGACTCAAGTCCGTCCGCGATCATAATCGGCCCCTAAGTCTGGGAAAAGTACCAGCCCTTTAATATTTGGGTATTTTATTTGATTAGAAATTGACTTTTAAACACTTACTATGCTCATAGATTGGGTAACTGGTCACCTGGGACAATTTTAAAGTTATACAGCTCCTTCTGTATTTCTAAAATGTTATATATGTTAGTGAGGTATGGGGATATAAGATGGTTAAGAAATTACATACAGAAGAAAGCAGATATTTTGGGCAGATGTTGAAAGTCCCTCATAGCACTCCTGCGTACTCTGCACATGAGGAATTGGGGTCTAAGTATATCTCTGATATGATAGCCGTGAAATCCCTCCTGGGTTTGGTGAAGATCTGGTCCAACGAGGAGGAAGGCTTTAACAGGCTGGTAATCCAGCACTGTCTCTCCCTTGATTATGCGTCGAAAATCCTGTGGTTAAAATTTTAAAAGGACACCCTCACCGCACTAGGACATAAAGGTCTGTTTACTAATCATGACAAAGTGGGATATCATGAAAATGCGATTGTCAAAGATTTGTCTTTTAACCATGTCATTGCACACCGTGAGGATAGGGAGCTCAGGAAATCCACGGTCAGAGAACACATTTTAGTGAAGTCGGTGCAGGGCATGGAACCCTATTTATCCCTTATAACAAGTGCACATGATCGATTTTTTATTACATGCTTTAGATTGAACTTATTTCACCACTTACTGGCCTTAGCCTCCGCTTTACGGTACACGCAGAAGATAGAGGACCCTGTGGCTGCGACAACAGTTCTCCATAGGATAACTTACATTTTGTCCTCCTTTGTTCTTATTACTCATACCTGAGATAACGGGCTTTTAAGAAAGCTTAGATTTAGGCAGGTACGTGTCGCCCTATTTTTTTTACAACTTTCATCAGATGTTTTTACACTCTTTTGTGTTTCTACCTTATAAGATCTGCTTTAAAGATAAGAACCACTAGAGGTGTCTAAAGGTCACACACATTTTTACCATTTTTGCACTGTTGGAAGTTCCTATAAAAGTCTTGATATGTGGGTTACTTTTTAGGACAAGGTTCAGTTCTTATATATTCAATTAATGTCAAATTAGGATTTTATTGATCACACTTCTAGCTGAAATAAGGGCTATTAGAGGTATTAAGAATGTAGGAGATCAATGGGGAGAACAATATGTCATGGATCTCGAACTTTCTTAATTGGTATACTTGGTTGTTTTATGAAAATGTTTACATTTGATGTATGTGTATTTTAAATTGTTTCTTTTACGGTCAAATGTGTGTATGCCGAATAAATATTATTTTTTATTAATATTATTATTATTATTATGTCCTGGGTAACAAGTTAAGTCAATGCTTCCTCAAAAAGACTTTTTTCACTATATTATGAAAACAGGGTTCTGAAGATGGTAATGTGTGTCAAGGATGTTTGTGTGCATGTGTTGTGTAGCTTTTTGTTGTTGCCTTAATGTGTACTGTATTTTATTGTGCTGCTTTATTTTGCATTATTACTTGGTTTTGCATTGTAGCACTATGATTATTGTGTTGCATTCTGTTTTAACTGTTTCATGGTAATGTTCACATTGAGTGTTAATGTTGTTGACATGATACTTTGTGTATATTATTGTGTTATGTTCTGTTGTTTACTTTCACTATGCCAACACTGTGAAACGAGCAAAAACAGCGCTGCTCCAGCTCTTCAACTAATTAGGACACCAGTCAGGCCAACACTGTGGCAGAGACTGTACCTTATCCTGGCGCTACTAATATTCCACTGTCATTGTGGATTTCCTGGTTGCCACCTTCTCACCACATTGTTTGTGAGTGTTTTAGCATACCATTTTTTTTTAACTTGACCCATAGAGTTATCATCCTATTGTTGACCTCGCTTGTGTTAAATGCTATTCGAAGTGGCGATGAAACAGAGATTGTAATTTATTTTTAGTCTTGGAATTAGAACAGCTGAATAAGTTCACATCCTGTTCGTACAGGCAGTTCCAGTTATTTCATTGGAACTGCCTAGTCATTTGCCAAGTAACTTAAAATAAACCTGCAAAGCACCCACTTAAAAAATACTTTAAAAAAGTTTGGGGAATTATGTTGGAAACGACGAATTACATTGTCCAGCATACCTTGCTACCTATATATGTTCCTTTAGTTAATGTATCATACAGTCTTCAATTGCAAGACTATTCCTAGCAACATGGCATAAATTCAGTAAGGGTAGCCCAGGTGCTCACAGGGTACTGAACAATTGTGCGCTGCCCTGCCTTTTTAATCCTTGGTAACCCACACAATGCTGTGTATTGGGTTTTTTTCACAGAATTGCTGAAACATATAATCAGTAGCCCTCATTAGGCCAAACCTTACGATATTTAAAAGGGAGAAAGTGAGTCGAACAGGCAGATGATTACCTCACCAAAATCTGAGTATTAATATTATCTCCCCCAAAATCGGAATGGACAATAAATAGCACGCCAGATAGATATCGAACTCATCGGAGTTGTTTCTTACTGGTGCGATAATCCTCTCACCGATAATCGTCAACTCACAAGGGGTGCTTGCTTATGTGTTGATTTGTACCTTTTTGTGAGAGCTTACTTTTTCGGTTTATGTTTCTGAAGATAACGGAGGTCAAAGAGCTCTTGGAATCTACCACCAATCTAGTCAATATTTAACTTTTCATGGATTTTGCTCTTCCAGATAAGCGCATGTTAATTTCGAAGCTCTCCATATAAGAGAGAGAGGGAGCAGAGACTAGATGTTGGCAAAGAGAAACTTGAGCTTGTAGAGGAGACAAGCCAAGCTGGGAAAGCACAACTAAAAGAAGTCCTGAAAGGGCATTGACAACACAAGGACTGGCAAAGTGAAGGCAGTCAAAATGGTGTCAGTTGGCCTACAGATGCTTGGGTACGTTTTTGGACTGCTGGGGATGGTGGGCACCATTATAGCCACCCTCATGCCCAACTGGAAGAGCAGTTCTTACATTGGCTCTAGCATCGTTACAGCTGTGGGATACACCAAGGGGCTGTGGATGGAATGTGCCAGCATGAGTACTGGCATCACCCAGTGTGACACTTACAACTCACTGCTCGACCTCCCCTCCGACATCCAAGCTGCCCAAGCCATGATGGTGACATCCATTGCAATGTCCATCCTGGCCTGCATCATCGCTGTGTTTGGGATGAGGTGCACCATCTTCGCCCAGGATTCTCCAGGAAAGGACAAGGTTGCCGTTACTGGGGGAGCTTTCTTCATAATCGCAGGCTTGCTCGGCCTAATCCCCATCACATGGAACCTCCACGTCATTTTGCAAGACTTCTTCAACCCAATCGTGCCGGACACCATGAAGTATGAGATTGGAGAATCTCTTTACCTGGGAATTGTTGCATCTTTAATCTCCATCTTTGGGGGCTGCATGCTCTGTGCTTCTTGTCCGCCCAAGGAACCTACCCCAACGTACTACAGTCGCTATCAGTCCAAAAACCTGGGCGCCAAGTCTCTCCAGCCTGGCATCAGCCAGACCCAGAAGTCCAAGAGTGACTTTAACTACAGCCAGACAGGCTACGTATGATGGACGCATCGGCGTGAAGAAGGACTTGTACACTTTCTCTAAGGTGAGGAAATGGCGGCAGTTATCGTTTTCACGTTGTAGATACTTGTGTGGCCTTCGGAGTGGGTTATAAGGACAGACATTAGCCTGCCAGTAGGCCTTCATATTGAACTTATCTTTGAAAGTGTGAGAAAGCATATGCATGAACTTACCATGAATGCGTAGGCAGTTGCAACGACGGGTCCTGGCATTTCTCCTTGAACAATGAGTGCACGCCGTCTAGTATCTGCAGTGATGCCAGTCAACCCCCTGCAGGGGCTGTTCTCCATGAGCAAACGTTACGGACTTATGCCAGCAACACAAGAAAGAGGGATGAACTCATGATGTGGCATAAACCTGATACTGCTCATTTTTTTGTTACGAAGAGCGGCACAAACTTTATGTTGGAGTGCCATGCTGGCTGAAAATAATGCCCCAGCCCCCTTCTCGACGCCGTTGTTGCAACATGCCCCGGCTGTCCTTCATGATCTAGTTTTAGAGACCCGCGACAACAGTAAAAAAGACAAAAAACATTGCTAATGCCCAAATTGTGCTACAAAACTCGGACCATGAACTACTTGGTTCTGACGAAAAGAAAATGCGATGTGGACAATGAAGCCGGCTGGAAACGACGCAAGATGCCCCTGCCAACGAATGCGTACCGAGGGACGAATTCAGAAGTTGCCCACGCTGAATGTGGCCTGACTGTTTAAGAGAAATAAGTGACACTGTGCTAGAGAAAAACAATATCAGTCTGCTGGTTGCCTCTTTAGGATCGGACAAGGGTAAGGGTGACTGACCGAGGGGGCATATAGATGTGTCCTCCTAAACCTCCGTTCACTGTCTCGTGCCCCTGCGCTGTGGTCTTCTGATCTCACCGGCACGCGCCCCCTGCAAGATACAACCGGAAGGGCAGATGCTGCAATGAGTCCATCGAAAGGGAGACACTCTGAGAGCTTTTCGCTCTTATTTTTCGGTGGGTGGTTAACGAAATACAACTAACAGCTCGACGGAATCCGAATACTTTATTTTTTATATTTAATACTATTTCTCTCTACGTCTTACTGCATGCGGCACGCCCTCATTTGTCATGAAATATTTGTACTGTATAATATGCTATTTAATTGATTTACGTAAACTTTGTGCTAAATTGAGTCTCAGTGCTGTGGCCACAATCCTTAACTTGCTGGTATATACTTTGTTTTGCAGTTCGTTTGCCCTAGCTGTGAGACAGAATCTACTTTTCATTGAGTCCATAAGAAGAAATGTTTATCTGACTTAGAATCGATTAATATCTGTAATTAGATCAGAGAGTTGCATTTTTTTCGTTCTTCAGCACACGTTTGTTTGATACCCACATTCATTTAAAAATGAAAATGTGTAAGAAAGAGGCTCACTAAAAACAGGCCTATAGATTTCATACTTTGTATAGCAATATAGGTATTTCACTAAGATAGATAGACGGGTGCTAATTACCATTGGCGAAGGGCTATATCTTTGAAGCAGATGAACTAACTTTGTAATGCAATTTTACATTGTTTAACGATGCGTATAGAACAATCGAGAATGTAAGATAGGTTCATTTTACACAGACATGGACGCCAGTTTCAATACTGAGTAGAGATATATTGTAATGTAACATTAAAGAACTATTATCATGATGACAAATATCTGAATGGTGACATTCTCAAACTGTAACCTTGTTTTATATTTAGGCGGGAGACCAAAGAAGTGTTCTGCTGTTATCAGAGGCACAGAGATGTCGCCGTAACTTCATATTTCTAAACTTTAGCATCTGCATGAATTATAATCACACAGCCTTAATGAGCGGTTAGTATGAAGCCACGTTATTCAAGATTCCCAGCAGCAGTATGATATTTGCATCATCAGAAATTTATGATGACGTTGCGCCTATTTAATCATACATAGATGCCCGCTTTTTTGGCTTCATGTAGTGAGTGAATAATACAAATGTGTTTCCAAATCCCCTACAATTCCACCCTTTTCTAAAAGTGTCATCAGATTAAGGTGAAATTGCATGTTTATTTACCCATCAGGACCTCTTGGGCCCACACAGGCCATGCAACGTCTTCCGCGTTGCCTTCAAAGTGCATGTTCCCACTCTGAAGCAGTAGAGCTAATTATATGTTTTCCATATTGAAGGGTTGTAGTCATGCCTTTTTTCTGTCTAAGAGCTGCCCACCATATCTAGCGCCCTTGTTGTGACCAAAATGGTGTCCACCTAAATTGTAGGAGACACAAAGGTGAAAAAAACACAACAGCCAACCACGAAAATGCCAATATGGTGGGACCAATAAGCACTTTATCATTATCCAAATATAGACTTCCAAAGTGGGGATCTGTCATGGGAAATTAAAAACAAAAGCTCCTGATGTGAGTCATATCCTAGCACGCGTGGATCCGTTTTTCAATTTTTCTGTCTAGGGCTGCCATGGTGTACATGGCAGACAGGAAAAAAACGGCGGACATATTTGAAGATGGTTGCTTCCTGATGGTGAAGCTGGAGTTGGCCCTGCTGTCTTGAAAATCACCATTACCTGAATTCTAAATGAGTTAGAGGATAAGAGACGTGCCTCTTTACCACTTACCTCTAGAAGGAACCGTTCCGTTTACTTTACCTAAAAGCAACTTTTATGTTCCCCAAACATTAAAAAAAAAAAATTAAATTCGGGTCACACATCTGCTGTTGGAAAATTACTATCTTTCTGAGTTCTTGATAATATGAGAGCGGGGGAAAAATTATGCGATTTTTATTTACAAACAGTCCGTCCTTCTGTTTAGATGGATTTTCAACCAGTAAAATAGTTTTATCTTGAAATAAAAGTTTGGAATCTGTTGAATAATGGAATAGGAGTCTCGGTGCAACTTAAAGCACAGGCAAGGGGGAGTAAGGCCCCACACACATATATTATTAATTCGTCCCTCATCAGCAATTTAGGGCCATGTAAAGATAAGAGGCAGAGGCGTAGCTGTTATTCCCTAAACAGTATTAAAAGGATATTTTAGCAAACTGCATGGATTTATCAAGCATGTGACTGTACAGGGAATCCCATCTATAACTCAGCTTGTTACACTAATATTCAAGAAAAAACAGGTAGGGGCTGATTCCTTTCGCTACAAGAAAGTGACAAGCCCTGATGGTGTAAGGGTGAAGGAATTCAGGGCCCGATTACGAGTTTGGCGGTCTTTGATTACCAGATTCGCGGTGGCGCTGCGGTGGAGCTCCTGTTCGCCACCCTATTCCGATGCGGCCATTCAGGACAGCCACCACTGCGTCGGCTGCATAGTGGACAGGGCTACACAACATGTAAGGCAGGACCGTCACGGTCCGCCGAGCTTATTATGAGTTTCCCCACCGTCAGCCTTTTCATGATGATGAGCCTGCCATGAAAAGGTGGCAGTTGAGAAACAAAAGGGGACCTACAAGGCTCCCATGCTCCTGCTGTCATGGGGATGTATTCAGGAGGGCACAGCACGTGCCCTCTGTTTGCATGCACCCCGAGTTCCAGCATGCATGGACTTCACAGTCCATGCCAATATGGAACTTCTTTGGCGTTCCCATTGTGGTGACCATTTTCAGAGCATTGCCGTGGGAATAGCAAAACAAAAGCTCGCCAAACATGAGTTGTACTCGTAATCTGGCTTGCGGGCCATGCACAGCTTTGGCGTTGCTGTGCCAGCGCAGCACTGCTAAACTCACAATCAGGCCCTCAGTATTTTTCACCAAGAAATTTTGTATAGTTTCTGCACCCTATTTACAGGTGTGGGCAATTTCCGATTGGTAATTATATAAGATAGCTTTTGTAAATCCCTTCTCCCCTCTGCTGACAATGAACTGATCCATCTAGATGACAGTGACATTGTGTAGTATCATCAGACTGCACAGAGAGGCCACTGCTTCATTGACTGCACAGACTCAGGGTGAGGATCAGATGTACTAAGAATCAATTCACAAAAAAAGTGGTGGCAAATTGGGCTCCGGCCTTTTGTGAATTGATTCTGATTTTACGAAATAACCTATGTACCAATATGCCTGTTTGCAATCCAACCATACTCATGAAGAATATTAAGGAGGTATGTCACAATTTGTGTCTCACTCCTACTGGAGGTCATCACAGGGATGTTGGCCTGGTAGGGTCAGCAAACCCCCATGCCTGTGATCACCTTTGAGTAAAGTAAACTTAAAAAACAAAATATGTATCCTGTTTGGAAATGGTGCTGCTTTAAAAATGTAAAATCTACCTTCTTAAAAAAGTTTGAGAGATGATTGTGGTCCTGTGGTCCATTGACTACTCCACTGTTGTTTTTTAAAAAAAACATTTACAAAGGGTAACCGTTCCCAAGGGAGCCCTTCCCTTTTCTGGATGAGTTACCACCTCCTTTGAGGTACTGACAACCTTTCAGTGGTTTGTGACCAGAATTGCAGTGCAAACCATTGATACATCTGATACCAAATCGTAATTTGAAAGGTATGCCCTATACATGCCCTTTCGAATTGTGATCTGTTATTTATTTCTAAACTCATTTTGTAATTTAGTAAGCCTTTAAAGAATCAGGAAAGGTTTCAGTGAATACCAAAGGCCATTTTGCGATCATAAATCCTCTAATTCACAGAACTGTTGGGATTGCGACAAAATGGATTAGTACATCTGACCCTAATTTCAGAACATCCTTCCCCTTGTGAGGATAAAAAGTATTTTGAATTCAAAGGCACCCTTTAAAATCAGTATGTCGGCATGATTACTTTTTTAACCTGACAAAAAATATGTTCCTCAGCTCTGGAAGAATGTGATCTGGAGAAGCCTATTAAATACTTTTATTGGTGATTCTCTCAAGAGTGTAACATAAATATGGGAATGCAAGGATACGCTATTGCTCTTGTACGCCACAGTGCTGACCTTGATTGTGGGATATGCCCTTTGATTTCATTATTGCTTTGACTTTTAAAGGCAAATGTGTTCACCTCGCAGCTATAGAGAACAACTGCAGGAACAGCAGCCCTGTGTGCACACAAAGTGCTCGATAACCTTTAATTAGCACGACACGCTTCTGAGTGAACATACATCCGAACATTTCCCAGCATCAAACAAAGGTGAGGCGATCAGAGCTACTCAAATGCATGAAGCACTGGCTTTTTCTAAAACACGGAAAATGAGTTTGGAAATACCCATTTTTTTCATAAATTAGGATTGCAACCTGTCTTGAAGAAATATTTTCCATTGTAAAAGTGTACAATAAAAAAATGCATGTTTATTGTTAATTGTGCAAATGAATTTCTTTTGGCTTGATAATCGTTTGAGCCTGTTTTGCTAAGAGCTAACCATTCGTTTGAAAAGAGAGGTGACTGGAATGAAACAGAGTACTGTGCTGCAGCATTTTTGGACTGTTATGCATATAGCCAGGGCCTTAAAAGGGATGAAAAAACGGGCGGGGGGGGATCTCTCAAAGGGACGTGGCCAATGTAATTAAGAGTAAGGACAAGAGGAGTAAACCCATAGACCTGGTTGAGATCTGGGTGAAGGAGTATAAACAAACAAGAATGTCTCAACAGGTATTATTACAAGCATTTACAATGCAATAGGTCTCCCAGCATTAAAGTTTGAGTTATTGGCATTGTGTATGACAATGCGATGCATCAATTTTTATTTTAAACTTTGAATTGGTGAGTGAGGGGGCAAATCTTAATGTGCATAGAAGTAGTCATTGTCATCCTTAACATATGATTGTAATCTTGACAGAAATGTGCCCTGTTTTGCATAATGTTTGTACCTACTTAATGACACAGATTATACTGAAGCCACTCTGGGAACAACAGTGATTGCCTTTGGTACAATGCATCTAAAGGCAAAATGCTGGTAATTATTTCAAATGGGGCGACCTGGTGGCCTATCCCATTCTTCTTGGAGGTGAAAGGCGACACCTCACGTTCAGGGGGCACCTTCACATTTCTCTAATACAGGTCCGTAACCCAGGCCCCTGCGGTCCCCGCGCATCAACCCTTAAATGGTTCATTTAGTACAAGGCTAATAAGTATCTGTGAGATATGTGAGACACTAGGGTGCCCTCATTACATTTTCCTTAGGGTGGTGGTACATTATTTTGTGGAACACCACTGCTCTAAGCCTTCGAGATCTACGTCCATCGCATCATTCCCTTCTACTCCTGATGTGATAGTCACCTGCGTGTGTTCACAGCATTGAAACCTGGCAAACATTCAAGCATGAGCGCATATTTATCGGTTAAATAAATATGGGGGAGCCCTATTAATAATGTGCAGCCGACACTTTTGCCTCTGTTCAACTTTATGAGTCAATTGTGTGATTAGACCGCTCACACCTCTTTACAGTAGGTGCAGGAACCACCAGGGCTGTCTTGCCGCTACTACAGGCCAGAGTTTGCGCAGTCCACAGAGATCGCGGCCGCAGGTGCCTTCAACCCAGTGATTCCGTTTAAGTGCAGTCTCTTTGAGCTCAATTGTGTAAGCCGGAACATAATTACTGTCTGTGTGTCTTTGTTGCCGTTTTTGCAATATACACACTGAATCTAAAAAATATATTTTCAAATCCAACTTCTCATGTGACGCCCCCTCCCACCCTGAAACTCCACCCTAGGGTCGGACTGGGACAGAAAATGGGCCAAGGCACCAAAAGTAAAAGTGTATATTGGTAAATGAAAGATATCTATAAAAAAAATGCCCATCCGTTTTTGCAAATCAGTGCAGTTTCGAACTTGTACAGATGTTTTTCAATATATGGAAGGCAGGGTGGGTTTAAGCTTGCTGCAGGCAATGTTTGTGGTAATCTCTAGGAAATCAACAGTGCAAACAGGCCCAGCTGGCCACAAAACAGGTCCAGTAACAGCCAGAGCACCTGCCCCCTCACTGGCTTGTCAGAACAGCCCCACCAGCCCACAATGACTTGCGAGAGCAGCCCCTCGTGCACTGCCAGGTGGATTGCCCAACAGGCTAGTCGAACCCTCTCCACCCCCTTTCTGGGGCCACCCTTTAACCCCTCAATGTTTATGTCAGATAACAGCACAGGTTGTTCCTGCAGTTACAGGCATCCGGAGAACCACGAATAATATTACGTAGCACCTGTAAATGACACCCAGAGAACGGATGACGTCAACACAGCCGACATTGCAGGGCATTCAACGGGCAGGTGCTAGGAAGCAGCACTTGGTTAACTTAAAGGTGCGCACAGGTACTGTAGTATGGTGAGCACCTGTACTTTTATATGTTGATGTTAAATCCTTCTGCGGGGAGTTTGAAGATGTCAGCTTGGCATGGGGTGAGACAGTCAAGAGAACTACAGCGTCAACAGCGTTATAGACACAAGTATTGTAAGGTCTGTTATAAGACACTGTCAGGCACAGATACCCGCGCGCACTGCCCCCCCCCCCGGACTGTTCAGTGTTTGCACAGCAAACTAGCAAAGGGGTTGTTACTCTGCACAAAACTCACCGGATAGCAGATCTTAAATGTCCCGTGGCATGCGCCTGGCTTTCAGTCGGCGTTGTGTTTAAGCCTGGAGAACTATTTTACACTTTTACTTTCACTTTAAGCGCTATAAATAAATACAAACCTGCGAGTGAAATCCAGAACGGGTTGAAAGTCACCTTCATGTGCCGGAAACGGGTGGCACCCGAGCAGTGGTAGTTACTCACCGCACACAGTCCCCCACTGGAAATGCCTTGGACTCTTCTCCCGCTGAGCCGTGGATTCATCCTATATTAAGATTCATCCCTTCGACAAGGAAATGGGGGGCTAGAGTCACGCTTTGTAGTCAAAATAGGTGCATTCTGGGACCTGTAGTTTCACCTTTACTACTGAAAGTATGGAATCACAAACACCAGCGTGACAAGATTTGTTGGCGAACAGGTCACGTATAAGGTGTAGCACTCGCCTAGTACACGGTCAGCCAGTAGCCCATCACCAGTGCTAACCACTAACACAAAACCACCGAGAAGTACTTAAGTCACCGACCCAGAGTACCCGAATCAGCACACCTGAGTCGTTTACCTCTCAATCTCCCGTTGACTATGGTCTTTCCACTGTGTTCAAAAACACGAACCGCAAAAACAACAAGTGATGGACTGAATGTGGATCAATGTCACACACTCCCCCAGTCAAAAGATCTGGGCCCAAATCCATCGTTTTTTTGCACTCCACACCACCCTGGGTTAGACAATGGCGATATGCAAATCAGCTCTGACCCTGTTGCCCCATGGGAACAGTCCAGTCCGAACTACAAAAGCCATGTCCTTCCCAGAACGGAATCAAGCATCCGAGGACCGGACCGGTTTCGAGGTAACACCTCTCTTCAGCCCGGCTAGCTTGACTCCAAGAGGTGTGGAGTGCCTGGGACCCACGTCTGGGCATCCCCAGCGCACTTAGGGCGGCAATTGCAAAAACAACAAGTGATGGACTGAATGTGGATCAATGTCACACACTCCCCCAGTCAAAAGATCTGGGCCCAAATCCATCGTTTTTTTGCACTCCACACCACCCTGGGTTAGACAATGGCGATATGCAAATCAGCTCTGACCCTGTTGCCCCATGGGAACAGTCCAGTCCGAACTACAAAAGCCATGTCCTTCCCAGAACGGAATCAAGCATCCGAGGACCGGACCGGTTTCGAGGTAACACCTCTCTTCAGCCCGGCTAGCTTGACTCCAAGTGGTGTGGAGTGCCTGGGACCCACGTCTGGGCATCCCCAGCGCACTTAGGGCGGCAATTGCAAAAACAACAAGTGATGGACTGAATGTGGATCAATGTCACACACTCCCCCAGTCAAAAGATCTGGGCCCAAATCCATCGTTTTTTTGCACTCCACACCACCCTGGGTTAGACAATGGCGATATGCAAATCAGCTCTGACCCTGTTGCCCCATGGGAACAGTCCAGTCCGAACTACAAAAGCCATGTCCTTCCCAGAACGGAATCAAGCATCCGAGGACCGGACCGGTTTCGAGGTAACACCTCTCTTCAGCCCGGCTAGCTTGACTCCAAGTGGTGTGGAGTGCCTGGGACCCACGTCTGGGCATCCCCAGCGCACTTAGGGCGGCAACAGGGTCAGAGCTGATTTGCATATCGCCATTGTCTAACCCAGGGTGGTGTGGAGTGCAAAAAAATGATGGATTTGGGCCCAGATCTTTTGACTGGGGGAGTGTGTGACATTGATCCACATTCAGTCCATCACTTGTTGTTTTTGCAATTGCCGCCCTAAGTGCGCTGGGGATGCCCAGACGTGGGTCCCAGGCACTCCACACCACTTGGAGTCAAGCTAGCCGGGCTGAAGAGAGGTGTTACCTCGAAACCGGTCCGGTCCTCGGATGCTTGATTCCGTTCTGGGAAGGACATGGCTTTTGTAGTTCGGACTGGACTGTTCCCATGGGGCAACAGGGTCAGAGCTGATTTGCATATCGCCATTGTCTAACCCAGGGTGGTGTGGAGTGCAAAAAAACGATGGATTTGGGCCCAGATCTTTTGACTGGGGGAGTGTGTGACATTGATCCACATTCAGTCCATCACTTGTTGTTTTTGCAATTGCCGCCCTAAGTGCGCTGGGGATGCCCAGACGTGGGTCCCAGGCACTCCACACCACTTGGAGTCAAGCTAGCCGGGCTGAAGAGAGGTGTTACCTCGAAACCGGTCCGGTCCTCGGATGCTTGATTCCGTTCTGGGAAGGACATGGCTTTTGTAGTTCGGACTGGACTGTTCCCATGGGGCAACAGGGTCAGAGCTGATTTGCATATCGCCATTGTCTAACCCAGGGTGGTGTGGAGTGCAAAAAAACGATGGATTTGGGCCCAGATCTTTTGACTGGGGGAGTGTGTGACATTGATCCACATTCAGTCCATCACTTGTTGTTTTTGCAATTGCCGCCCTAAGTGCGCTGGGGATGCCCAGACGTGGGTCCCAGGCACTCCACACCACTTGGAGTCAAGCTAGCCGGGCTGAAGAGAGGTGTTACCTCGAAACCGGTCCGGTCCTCGGATGCTTGATTCCGTTCTGGGAAGGACATGGCTTTTGTAGTTCGGACTGGACTGTTCCCATGGGGCAACAGGGTCAGAGCTGATTTGCATATCGCCATTGTCTAACCCAGGGTGGTGTGGAGTGCAAAAAAACGATGGATTTGGGCCCAGATCTTTTGACTGGGGGAGTGTGTGACATTGATCCACATTCAGTCCATCACTTGTTGTTTTTGCAATTGCCGCCCTAAGTGCGCTGGGGATGCCCAGACGTGGGTCCCAGGCACTCCACACCACTTGGAGTCAAGCTAGCCGGGCTGAAGAGAGGTGTTACCTCGAAACCGGTCCGGTCCTCGGATGCTTGATTCCGGTCTGGGAAGGACATGGCTTTTGTAGCTCGGACTGGACTGTTCCCATGGGGCAACAGGGTCAGAGCTGATTTGCATATCGCCATTGTCTAACCCAGGGTGGTGTGGAGTGCAAAAAAACGATGGATTTGGGCCCAGATCTTTTGACTGGGGGAGTGTGTGACATTGATCCACATTCAGTCCATCACTTGTTGTTTTTGCAATTGCCGCCCTAAGTGCGCTGGGGATGCCCAGACGTGGGTCCCAGGCACTCCACACCACTTGGAGTCAAGCTAGCCGGGCTGAAGAGAGGTGTTACCTCGAAACCGGTCCGGTCCTCGGATGCTTGATTCCGTTCTGGGAAGGACATGGCTTTTGTAGTTCGGACTGGACTGTTCCCATGGGGCAACAGGGTCAGAGCTGATTTGCATATCGCAATTGTCTAACCCAGGGTGGTGTGGAGTGCAAAAAAACGATGGATTTGGGCCCAGATCTTTTGACTGGGGGAGTGTGTGACATTGATCCACATTCAGTCCATCACTTGTTGTTTTTGCAACAACACGAACCAGCACAAATCTCTCAATAGAGTAGACGTCAGTGTGTGGAAATAAAAGAGCGAGGCCAGTACAGACCAGTACTCATCATCACTGGGACGGCGGCGGCCCCCGGACATCCGCCATGCTGCGGGCTCCCGGTCACGGCCTCACCCGTGGGTCCAAGGCGGCTAGAGGCGCCGGTGGGCGCTGCACACAAATCCCGCGGCGCCCTCCCCGTGGGGCCCCTCTCCAAGCTACAGGCAGGGTAGGAGGAAGTCAGAGGCGGAGGAGCACCGGGCTTCCATCCCTCCCTCCTCCCGGGCACCCTCTGCGTTACCCTTACAGGAATGAGACAGGGAGGGAGGAATGTTGTACCAGGGCAGGCAGGGGACGCGAGAAGGAGAGAGGGAGACATCTCGCACAGAGTGGGGTGCCTTGAGAGGGGAGAATCCGGCTGAGGGAGAGAGGGTCCCTCAAAAAGAGGGACAGAAGGACAAGGGAGAGAGGACGTGGCATACCAACCAGAGCTACCGATTTTTGAACTGGGGAAGCGAGCTCGAGTCTCGGCGTCGGTCCAACATCCTGTGATTCCGGGCACATTGATTTACCCCCGCCTACAAAACAAGGAATTTTTTACACTTTTTTTCCACCAGCTTTAAATGCCCAGCTGCAGTGTGAATCAGAAATCAATAGAACTGCTCTAATGGCGGCTCCCCTCAGCGTACAGCCGCAGTTTGCGTCGTCCGGCGTAGGAGGAGGGTGCGAGGGAGGGCTGCTGTGACGTCAGCCTTGTTCTCGGAGTCCATTGGCCCCGGCCTCGGATGTTGCACGCGGTGGAGGGCGGACATAATTCACGGTGACGCGGGGCTCCCATGCCCGAGGGAGAGCCCCGCGGAGGCTACAGAACACCGGATTGGTGGTAAGTGGGACTTAGTTGGGGGGCGGCGGCGGCGGGGGGGGCGGTGCGCTTGTGAGTGTGTATGTGTGTGTGTGTATGTGTGTGTGTGTGTGTGTGCGTGCGACGGCGGGCGGGGGGGTGTCTCTGTATGTGTATGTGCGCTCCTGTGTGTGTGCGCATGCGTGCAGGGGGAGGTGTGGCTGTGTGGTACAGCTTTCCAGGAGAGGAGACAGGAGCTGGCCACAGCGAGCGCATTCGCGTGCGCGTGGCCTGCTCAATTACCTGTGTGCGGCCAGCTCCTGTCCCCTTTCCTGGGAAGCAGAGTCGCTCACAATAGGTCTCTGGCGAGACCGCACTTTCGCGCGGTTCAACGCCAGGAGACCTAAAAAAGACGGATAATTCAGCATGCACAAAATATCGCAAGAAAAGAAAGTAGAGAGACTCATAATTCATTTGAATGTGCCCAAGGCATCTTGTATTTGGATAAATGCAAAAAATTTGCAGAGCAAGAAAAGCGCGGAAAAATTGGGAACAGTTGTAGCAGCACTGTACGCAAATAATACGTGAGTAACCCGAAAGAACTTTGTACACACAGTGCTTGTGACACTCAAAGGTGAACTGGGCAGGTGACAAGTGGGAAACAGCGGTGGCACATAGTGAGAACGTGATAAATATATACAGATGGACATATGGTTCACAGGTAGTGAGTTACAAAGATTTATAGAGATTTAAGGCTTTTTCATGAACCATGGTAAGGGGGGCCAGGAGTTGAGCTGGTATGTTGATGGCGTTTCGATCCAAATGATTGAGGATCATCTTCTCGACCAGGTTACCGAATGGAGGTGCTGAAAGTGGTGGGAGTGAGAAGGAGAAGAAGGTGACTGGGAAGGGCGGATCAGCGAGCTTGAATCCACCTCAGGGGAGACACTCGTCCAAGAGGCAAGCCAAGAGGCAACGAATGGAGGGCAAGGAGAAGAAACGGGGGTGTGGCAGGCAGTGTCTAGTCCTGGCTGCCTGGGTCGGGGATCGTCCACAGGGGCCCAAACCACCAAAGTCGAGTGTGCCGTGAAATGCACTTTTAAAAGCAGTGCTGCAAGCCAGTGCTGCTTTTAAAAACCTCAGGCTCTCAGCAGTGCGCACGTGCAAGTGCAGCAAAGGCTCTTGGCCTCTAAACTGCCATGTCCTATTATATACTAGAGACTTATAGGTAGTTTTTATCCCCTTGTCCTATTATCTACTAGGGACTTATAGGGTGGGTCATACCAATTATAAGTATTCCTCAATGTATTTATTGTATTTAACATAGCACTAGCTCTGGGCCGGCTTAGCAGAGCCTAGTAAACAGTCAGCTTCCACCAGTTCTATTCAGCAAAAAAGATGGGGGTGAACGGGCAAAAAAGGGTGGCTTTCTAACATCATTATCCACATGCATAGAATCATATTTCCTCTTCCTTAAAATCCTGCAAAATCCCAAAGAAAATAAAGAACTGCAAAAGAATTTTTTTTCTGCCTAGTTACAAAAAATAATTTCAAAAAAGGGGGGTGGTGATGGACAGAGTATCTGAGTTAATCAGAACACTCCTACCCAGTCAACAGATCAGGGCTTGATCCTTCACCGTTTTTTAGCTCACTGCACCATCCCAGTTCAGAACCTGGCTACATGCAAATTAGTCTGACCCTGGCCCAGTGCATCATGGGAACAGGGCAGACCAAACTACCGAGCCAATTCTTCACTGGAAAGGAAACAAGCTTCCGGAGACCGGTTTCTGGCATTACAGCCGTCTTCGGCCCGGCTTGCTTGAATCCTGATGGTGCAGTGAGCAAGGGACTCATGTCTGAGCATACCCTTCCACACTTGTGGTGGCCAAAATAATTTAAAAAAAGGGGGGTGGTGATGGACAGAGTATCTGAGTTAATCAGAACACTCCTACCCACTCAACAGATCAGGGCTTGATCCATCACCGTTTTTTAGCTCACTGCACCATCCCAGTTCAGAACCTGGCTATATGCAAATTAGTCTGTCCCTGGCCCAGTGCATCATGGGAACAGGGCAGACCAAACTACCAAGCCAATTCTTCACTGGAAAGGAAACAAGCTTCCGGGGACCGGTTTCTGCTCACAGCACCATCCCAGTTCAGAACCTGGCTACCAAGCCAATTCTTTACTGGAAAGGAAACAAGCTTCCGGGAATTATTTTGGCCACCACAAGTGTGGAAGGGTATGCTCAGATGTGAGTCCCTTGCTCACTGCACCATCAGGATTCAAGCAAGCCGGGCCGAAGACGGCTGTAATGCCAGAAACTGGTCCCCGGAAGCTTGTTTCCTTTCCAGTAAAGAATTGGCTTGGTAGTTTGGTCTGCCCTGTTCCCATGATGCACTGGGCCAGGGTCAGACTAATTTGCATGTAGCCAGGTTCTGAACTGGGATGGTGCAGTGAGCTAAAAAACGGTGATGGATCAAGCCCTGATCTTTTGACTGGGTAGGAGTGTTCTGCTTAATTCAGATACTCTGTCCATCACCACCCCCTTTTGAATCGTTTTGGCCACCACAAGTGTGGAAGGGTATGCTCAGATGTGAGTCCCTTGCTCACTGCACCATCAGGATTCAAGCAAGCCGGGCCGAAGACGGCTGTAATGCCGGAAACCGGTCCCCGGAAGCTTGTTTCCTTTCCAGTAAAAAATTGGCTTGGTAGTTTGGTCTGTCCTGTTCCCATGATGCACTGGGCCAGGGTCAGACAAATTTGCATGTAGCCAGGTTCTGAACTGGGATGGTGCAGTGAGCTAAAAAACGGTGATGGATCAAGCCCTGATCTTTTGACTCAGTAGGAGTGTTCTGCTTAATTCAGATACTCTGTCCATCACCACCCCCTTTTGAATCGTTTTGGCCACCACAAGTGTGGAAGGGTATGCTCAGATGTGAGTCCCTTGCTCACTGCACCATCAGGATTCAAGCAAGCCGGGCCGAAAACGGCTGTAATGCCTGAAACCGGCCCCCGGAAGCTTGTTTCCTTTCCAGTAAAGAATTGGCTTGGTAGTTTGGTCTGCCCTGTTCCCATGATGCACTGGGCCAGACTAATTTGCATGTAGCCAGGTTCTGAACTGGGATGGTGCAGTGAGCTAAAAAACGGTGATGAATCAAGCCCTGCTCTTTTGACTGGGTAGGAATGTTCTGCTTAATTCAGATACTCTGTCCATCACCACCCCCTTTTGAATCGTTTTGGCCACCACAAGTGTGGAAGGGTATGCTCAGATGTGAGTCCCTTGCTACTGCACCATCAGGATTCAAGCAAGCCGGGCCGAAGATGGCTGTAATGCCAGAAACTGGTCCCCAGAAGCTTGTTTCCTTTCCAGTACAGAATTGGCTTGGTAGTTTGGTCTGCCCTGTTCCCATGATGCACTGTGCCAGGGTCAGACTAATTTGCATGTAGCCAGGTTCTGAACTGGGATGGTGCAGTGAGCTAAAAAACGGTGATGGATCAAGCCCTGATCTTTTGACTGGGTAGGAGTGTTCTGCTTAATTCAGATACTCTGTCCATCACCACACCCTTTTGAATAGTTAAAAAAAATGGCATATACCCTGACCTAAAGCTGCCAAGGCCTAATTTCCACACCAATGAACATTCACATTAAGGCCACATCACTGGTGTGAGTGGAGGCATAGATAACCCTATTTGATTGGCTAAAATTCAGTACAAGCCTCAGTGGTATGTGGAGGTTTGGTGGTGGGTGGTCTTTTGGCAGAGGGAGGCAACTTTATCCCTCCACCGAGATGAAAATCGAGGTCATAGTGTGATGTATTCCTATAGGTTCTGTATCGATCCCCCTATTCCTGACCCTATTCTGGTTAACGAGTTAACTAGCAGCCATCCCATGATGCAGAAACCGTTATCTGATTACGTCAGACCACGGCACAGGAGCGCGTTATCTGATTAGGTCATAACGCTTGCCATCTAATTAGGCAAGCAATATTCCTCCAGCCCCTGATAAGGCATACGGAGTTCTCAAAACAAATCAAACCTATGACAACCTGGGAAAAACCCTGCGGCCATTGTTTTGATTTCACTGAGAACTTCAGTAAAAGAATGCGCTAACGACCAGCTCGTATGGCATCCTTATTGACGTATCTATGTCCATCCTTACGTCAATCTCGGCACCTTACAGGTATAAATATTACTGATATTGCCTTAAGCAAACACACGCGGTGGTGACGAGACCGGAGCAGCGAGACTTCCCGAAGCCCAGCAGAGAGCGGAGCCCACTAGCTGCCCCGCCTTCCTGACGCGCTGAGAACGAGACGCTGCCTTTCTCCTGCTGAGAAATCCAGCTCCGGCGCTTCCGAGCAGCCCTTGCAGGCAGCCTGGAATATCGAGACCAAAGATGAGAGATACCATCCCTCAATCATCCTAGATTCAAGGTACGGAACTGAAATACCCCTTGCAGAGAATTCTTGAATCAGTCACTTGGCAAAACAAACTTAACTTAGACTGCTACTTTCTATCCCCGCCCACGTATTAGGCTTAGGTCAGGTACACTGGGGTAGGCGTGGTTAGAAGCACCAGTTGAGTACGATTAGTCAAATGTTTATATGTATGTATCTATTTTATCCATTTTAAACCACCATATGGCTTAGAAACCATATAAATATGTTTACAGTATTATTTTATACTTCTGCTTTTATTGTATGCACTTTACTTAACCATAAGTATTGCAATAATATCGATTCATTTCTCTTGTACGAGAAAAGAGACTGATCAATAAATAACATCTTTTATTGAACACGCCCGTCTCTTCCTTTTCTCTACAATCTGGTGAAACTAAGAATGCACGTACTGACTGAGTAAAATAAGTTGTCTTTTGTTTTCACACGACTCTAGAGATACACTCTTGATTAGGGGAGAGCAAAGTTGTCATGTTCTATGGTTGTCAGAAACTAAATCCCTTCTTGTCTATCCAGGGAGGTTCAATTCCTCCTTGTCTATTCGAGAAAGTTTCTAGTGAACTCTGAGCTAGCTGGCAAACCCAAAACTTTAAGTCTAATATCGACAGTAGAAGACCTAGTTAACGTCTGGTCTAGGTCTATACTATTGGAGGTATTATTCCAATGCGCAGAGCCTATTGGGATAATAGGAACTACACTACATGGCGCCCAACGTGTTTGGATAGGCGATAAAACTAACGCAAGACTTTAGAGTAACTCAGTCGTGCTTTTTCACTCAGACCCCTTTTTCCCATAGTACTCCAAAGACGTCTGGAGTGGGTGAGAGGTAAAATCCGCCAAACCTCGCAGGAGGGAACTCCTAGTGATTGGTTCTTGGTTCAATCAACGTTGAAGGATACACTGTTCCAAAATATTGTGCATCTCATCTTTGTTTCCATAAGAAACCTGATCTGCAAACAAACAGAATAACCATCCTGACAGTAAAATGCCAGACAGTGATAATGAAAGAGAGATAGCTAGAGTAGCAGCTGAAGTAAAAGCAGCTGATAATACTATGCAAGAAGCAGACCCGGATATAATACTCATCCCGGTCAACATAAGAAGATCTATAACGTTAAAACTTATAGAAAATGGACTGACACCAAGAGGTGGTACAGTCATATTCGTAATTGAGGCACACGCATATCGGCAGACAGAGGTATTCTATTCATGGATAAACTTTCCAGCAGCAAATGCTGTAACAAAGGAGTTCCACTGTTATAAAATAGAGGAACCTCCGGATACCTACACTCCTTTCGAGGAAGTGGAAGTACCACTCAAATTCCAAGAGCATCTGCTCTTGTTTAATGGCGCCCTAAAACATAATAATCACATCACCAGGCTCGGTCCACTAGGTAGACCAGGAGCAACGTGGCCGGTCCTAGCCGGATACACACCACATCCAGACATCGAAAGAATGTCTGCAGCAGATATTTTAGTACAACTAAAACAATTAATTAAAATATATAGACAACTAGTCCAATATGTAATGCGGACTTCAACCATCCAACCTGTAGTTAAAATCCCACAGCTGACCCCTCATCAGGGGAACACAAATAAAATTACACCACAGAACATACAGTCCTGCCTAGGTAAAGTACCAGCTAAACGGGAACAAATACCATTCTGGTTAGCACAAAAATCACCCAAATAGAGGCGGTGTTTCCAGACACCACCCCTGTGGATAAACACAGGATTCTGACTATCTGTCTTCCAATGGGAATCGCACCACACGTGGAGGACTGTGACACTTGGGGTACAGTCTTTGCTTCCATTTACACAAAAACACATGGAGTTCCATCCATGTCAGTAATACCAGATGTGCTAAAACAAATTCAAGACGAATACGGTTCAGAACCCGCTTTAACTCTTGGTATGAAATTACTAAAAGACTTCAAGCAGGTCTCGGCAATATTACTAGCCAACATAAAAGGAGAAGCAGCGAATGTGGCGATCCGCCAGAGGTTAAAAGAGACAGATATAGCAGACCAACCAGCTGAAATTGCCAGAATTATAGGAATTATAGAAAAATCCTATGAAGAACTAGGTCGAGATAGTTTGGGTGGAATACCAGTGAAGCCCCAACTAATTGAAAGTCCTGAAAAAATATTTATTAAAAATAATTTAAACAGTCAAAAGAAGAACTGGGATGGAAACAAACAATCCAATCCAAAAGAAAAGAGATTCCAGTCCAGAGGAAGGTCTCCTCGGCGGAGAGAAAGATCTCCGGACCAAGGACCCAAGTCTCCCCAAAGGGAGCCCTCTGTGAAAAAATACAACCTTAGAAATAGGGATAACATAAAGAAACCTGATAGATATCAAGATTTTGATACACGTCCCTCTCAATCTTTTCAGACTTCCTCGCAGAAATCGGAAAGAAGAGGACGATCGGAACCCAGGGAAGGGCACGTCAAGTCCAAAGACAAAGAACCTGCTCATCAAAATAAAAAATTACAGTTTCCAAAAAAGAAGGTAGCCAGTATTAAAGTATTCAACAATGCCTAGAATACTGAGGACACAGCTGAAAAACGGAGAGTGGGCTCAGACAATGCTAGACAGCGCAGCAGAAGTGAGCATAGCACGCAAAGTCCTTATGAATCATCTGGAGACAGTGGACACGAATGAATACATTCAGGTGGAAACTGCAGACACCAGAGTTAGCAAACCTCCCAAAATATATGAAATAACTTTACGTATAGAAGGGGATAAGACTAGAAAAATAAGGGGCCTTTTTGGGATAATCTCTCCAAGGGCTATGACATCCTTCTAGCTGAAAAAGATTGGCCACCAGAGTTCGTCAGGGAGTGCTCACATGGCGAAGAAATAATTATGCCTGCCTTCTCAAATCATATTCCAATTCATAAAAAATATACACTTGCAAGAAAGTGGGCAGTAGCTCAGGCTCCTGCTTTATATAAAAATCATGTAGGATGGGATGAGGACTCTCCTTCTCACAAAATCCAGTTAAAATCACAACCTACTGCACAAAGGCAGTATCCAATCAAGCAAGAAGCTAAAAAACAGGTAAAAGAAATTCTAGATCAACTAGAATACCAGGGGGTGATTGAAACTTGCACCTCACAAATGAACAACCCTTTGTTTCCTGTCTCCAAACCATATCGTTTAGTTTTGGATTACAGACACCTTAACTCGTGTTGCAAAACTTTTGCAGTACAAAACTCGCATAGTGCTGCACTAATGAATAACATAGTGCGCAAAAAATATAAAACAACATTAGACATCTCTAATGGATTCTTTTGTCAAAATATAGCACCACAGAGCAGATACTTATCAGCGTTCTCAATAAATGGCGCTCAAAAAGAATTCTGTCGGTTACCCCAGGGGTACAAGAACAGCCCAGGAGTATTCTCAGCGAGGGTAACAGAGTTACTACAAACATATGATGACGAAGCATTATCTTATGTCGATGACATATACCTAACAGATGATGACTTGGATACTCACTTGAAGAGAGTGAACACCATAATACTTGGGTTCGCAGCAGTGGGTTACAAATTCAACTTTAAAAAATCTAGAATTGCCCATCTAACAGTCCTGTTCTTAGGATATGAATTATCAAGTGAAGGCAAAAGCCTGGCTGACAATTTCCTAGAGAAATGTGCCGTACTCCAAGCACCTAGAACACTAAAAAACCTACAGTCAATTCTAGGCTTCCTAAATTTCGGAAGAACATACATTGCAAATTACGCAGAAAGGGTCAAACCCCTTTATGATCTAATAAAACCAGATTTTAAAAAATCAAATTGGACTCAAAAACACACAGAAATTCTGAGATCCTTACAAACAGATAAGTTAATTAAAACAAAATTAGAAACACGTGATAACACACGCAACCTTGTGATTCGAGTCATCCCAGGAAGATGCGAATTCACATACCTGACCTCGAATGAGGGAGAAAAGGTACCAATTGCATTCAAATCACACTTGTACACAGAAGCTGAAAAGAAATTCAGCATTAAAGAAAACATTGTTCATGCAGTTCAAACCGCAATAGCTAGAGAAAAAGATAAAGCTGACGGTAGATACATCACAGTCAGAACAGCGGAATCAGCCTTTGAGGCATTAACAACACCGTGTAATTTACCAACAACAGCATTGAATCCGGAATGGATACAATGGGTGAATTCCATTACAATGGACAAAGTAAAATACTACTTTGATCCAGAACTAGAGGAACTAAAATATCTAGAATATGAAAGAATATTCCCTCTGCCAATCGACATTCTGCCATTACGACAGTACGCTTGTGTAATCTATACAGACGGACATGCTCAACCATCCGTTTGGGGGGAACAAGCATACAACCCCACATGTGAGATTACAAAAGAAGTGTGGCGCGGAGGTATACTAAGACCTCTATTAACAAAAACACACTCAGTAGAAACTAATTCAGAACAACAGACTGAAATAATAGCATTGAAAATGGCGCTAGATAATGCAGATCGCGAATTCCCGACACTCATAGTGTCCAATTCGTATTACTGCGTCAAATCATATAACAGCGATTTGCAAAAATGGATTCAAAACGGTTACAAAGATGACACAGGTGCAACAATAAAACAAAAACTGCTTTGGGAACAAATAGTTCTGTTAAAAAAAGAACTACCAAAGACTCACGTGATACACTCACTGAGTCATCAGCGTGATGGCGTTCATGTTGCAGGGAATTCATCCGCTGAGAAAGCCACAGCGGTAGCAACTGAATCGGCTTCCGTAGCTAGAAAAAAGCGTGCAGTAAAATACATTGACGGTGAAACAATGCTGGCGGTGAAAACGTCATCAAAAGGCGACTGCTCAGCGTTACCGATCAGTTACCCACTCAAATATACATACATAATCGATGCGAACTCCGTTCCTTTTGCTCGAATCCCTGGAGTGGGGGATAGAGTAATTCCAAACAAGGACAGGAGAACTTTGTTAATAGCAGACGCACATATGGGCGAGGGTCTCAGACACCTCAAACTAAAAGATTCTCTGGAAGAACTACAATCAGTGTACTGGTGGCCAGGCATGAGCCTGCATCATCACATCTTTGTAAAAAGAATGCCCGGGCTGCAACAGAGATCGCAGCGGCGAGAGGAACGGGGTAATACCATGGCGTTTCACTTAATAAGGGCTAAACAATAATCAGGGAAACAAGTGTAAATAATGCGTCCCATTAACAAATAAAGACTAGTTTCCACTTATAAATGTAGACCCCGGCACTCGGCTGACGTCGGGACTGTTATACAAGATTTGCGAGTCTAAATGGCATATACGCTAGGAGCATGCTACGTTTGACCAATGTTTTCACTTTAGCCCTCAAGCTTGTGGGAAAGCACGGCCAAATGAGCATAGCGAAGCGGGATTCTTCTCACTTCCTTCCTGAGGGATACGGGACGGTGTAAAGAAAAAACCAAGACATAAAGCAATCTATAACAGCAAAGGTATTAGGTTCGGGAGCTGGGTGGGTCAAACATCTAATAAGTGTCCAACGTAGTCTAAACAACTTGCCAAGAAATTCTCTGAAGGGATTCAGTCCGTACGAATTACTGTTTGGAACTAGGATGCTAGTCTCAGATCTTGACAGTCAGACTTCAGTGGTAAAAGAAAAAAGCTTTGATATCAAAGATCGTTTGGCTATTTCACAGGACTTAAACGAAACAAGAAAAGACCTGAGCAACATAAAGTTGAAACAGCAGCCAACAACCACTGAAGAACCACCACCTGTCCCAGCAAGACCTGTCTGGATTCCAAAAGTCGGGGATCTAGTCAGAGAAAAGATCGCGGTAAAGAAGGAATTTGGGCCTTCTTACAGAAAAGCAGTTCCTGTCTTGTCCATCAACGGGACAAGATCAGTTGTACTACCGCCGCTTGCTGGTAAAAAGGAGAACCGAGTTGTATCCATCGACCTGGTAGAACCACAATCATGTGGCCGATAACAAACAGTAGGCCAAGTGGACTCCCGATAAGTAGTAGAACACCAAGGTTTGCTACAAGTACAGAGGTGCTAACTAAAAGGCTAATCACATTCGAAACGCCTACAGAACAACAACAAGGACTATGCAACAATGCAATGGAACTCACACCTCTGAAAACCCAAATAAAAACATTTAGTAGAGACACACCAACCTACAATGAAGTAACAAATGAATATGCTGAAGCTGCAAGAAACAGTAATCCTGAAGCAATTGGAACAATAGACAGAACGGCATCCGGCTACTTCATCAACTTGGAAGATTCTTCTGAAGATCTAAGTGAATCAAAGACACAGCCATCAACAAAAACTTTTAAAGATAAAGCTAAGGAACTTTTGAAACAGCTGAAAGAAACCTATCTGATTTCTCCGTGGATTGAATTTTGGGTGTCATTTGGTGTATTTATCCTGATACTTTGGCTCATCATGATACTATGTTTGGGACGCTTCATTGAGGGAAAATATGCTAAAATGGACACAGCAAGCCAGAAAATCAACTTGATCCTCAAGCCACACACGTCTTCACACGTCAAGAAAAGAGAACTTTCTTCAGTCAATTTCACAGCCAATCCTATACCGGGTGGGGTAGCATGGGACAATACTGACTATGAAATGTATGGTCCGGTAGAGATTCTCAAATATCCACACCAAATCAAGATCTCGTTGAGTGACTTTGTAAAACCAAACTCATTTGCTGATGATTGGGACTTTGAAAGTATTAATAACATGATGTCTGATCTAGTGATGTCTGCTAAATTTACCAAACATGATTATTTGCAGGGTTCGTCTAATTATGATAGTATGTACTGCTACAATCACTATGGTAACCATTTTTTACATAAATCAGCACAACCTAGAAATGTTTTAAATTATAATCAATGGGAACATTGTGCAACCCCTCCAAAAGGAAGCTCAAGAACCTTTTATGACAAATATTCATACTTTTCAGGGTTCAACACAAGTAATGCTGAAACATTTTATTTCAAATTGTCAAATAAGACAGGAACAAAAACCATGCTTACAAACACGAAATTGATATATTCGGACTCATTTTTTGAACAAATGAATACATTTGGTTTTGATTATTGGGACAAAAATGTTGAAGTAAAAAGTGTTTGGGGTACAAAAGAATGGCAAGTACAAGGTATAGAATCATTGTTTAGAGCCTGCATGATCCCAGAACAAATTATATTCTTGAATGAAACTATTCAACAAACTACCTGTCTTGGATTAGCCAAAATCAAAGACTTAAATAAACCGCCTATTCCAAAACCAACAATGAACAGCAATAACCCTGCAGATGAAGAGATAGACGTAAACTATGTATTAAACCAAAACAGAACAAATCCTGATTGGAAACAATGGTTGATCTGGCCCACAGATACTAATAACTGTCAAGACAGATTCCTGAACAAAACACAGGGGTTCAAATTGACCAGGCCAGACCCTAGATATTCCCAAAGACAACGCCCAGGGATAATCACCACCTACAGTGTGGGCAAACTCTGCCTTCAATGGCTAAAAACTTCCACACTGACAGAAATTAAGCAACACCTAACTTTACTTACTGATGGTGCTGACTTGCGTGATTTCATTATGGGACCACGCAAACAGCGTCAAAAACGCTTCATAGCAGCCTCTATATATGCAGCTTACAACGAGGCCTGGAAGATAACTGAAATTGAGACAGCAGAAAGTATACGGGAAATTGACCGTATTAATTTGGAAAAATCGCTTTCTGTTGTGGACAATGGGTTAATGACTCTGTCCTCCAGAATCTTTTCATTGGACAGCATTGTGTCTTCAGCAATCGACATAATATCGCAAGACTTACTGTTGTTACAACACGGTCAGTCTCAATTGCGTTCTATTGTACAGCTTGGCTGGACGTTACAAAATCTGCGTTCAGGCTATGTGCCTTGGCGTTTAATCAACACAACGTCACTATTCCATATCTTTAACCTTACTGATAAACAGATCAGTATGGCACAGAAGGGTGCTGATTATACAATCCTGAGCATTGAGAAACTCGAGAGATTACCATTGACAATGTCAGAACGACCTGTCATTGAATGGATAATACATGGGATAATTAATATTCCGATATCTACTTTCAGGTTTCAATACTGCCAAAAATATATACAGGCTGGCATGTACGAAAAATTGGGAAAAGGGTACATTAAGACAACATGGAACTTGCCCTATTCACATGCATGTGTCAGTAATAAAGGACAGAAAGTGTTTCTTAGTGGCAATAATTGTGCGATGTCACTAAGCGGTACACTTCTGTGTAATGGAATTAGTTTGCATGGAGCCTGTGAAGGGAACTCAAATAACCTTTCATGTCACCAGCTAGGCACACCTGCAACAGAGATAGAACCATTCTTTAAAAGACTCTATAACGGGAGTTACATTCTAATTGTGGATCGCAGATGTTGTAGTCTACTGCCCGGGGTTCCTTATCTCGTTAGTACGACTGCGAAGGTCATGTGCTGTGGACGCTTATTGTTCCCCAGCTCCTTTCCAGACAGGGAGGCAAGGGCATGGCCTCACTTGAAAATTACTTCTATTCGAGTTGATACTTTAAGCAGAATGAAAACAGTGCTTCTTCAGACGCCGACCAGGCTCACGTCATCAAAAGAAACGTATGATCTCCTAGTCGCAAGGACGACTGCAGAGATTCACTCATTCTTATCAACTAATTCCCCCATACATTTCGCAGAAATCCTGAATGAAATCTTAAATATTTCTGATACCAGTGGAGTCTCAAATGTATTTAAGACAGTATTTTCGATGGCATTAACACCATTCAAAGCCATACTGGGTATTTTTCCAGACTTCGTCCATTCGATTTTTGGAGGAGTTCCCCTCATTCTGGGACTAATTGCAGGAATCCTATTCTTAGTCCTTATATTTCGTTATGGCAAACCATGTCACAGACAAAACACCTGCGACAAGGGAAGAAACAATCCGAGCCATTGGATACCGGGACCGGATATCAAAAATCCTGGGACTAACCCGGCTTAGAGACCTGAACATGACTTGGTTTCTTTCATTTCGGCCGATATGGCAAAGATGTGTTTTACCTGTATTAAGGTGCATGCTGTGTGGAGAAGAATGCGTGTTGGACACCTGTCTGACGCTACAATCGGATGCGCCAATGGATGCAGAAACATTGTTGGGTCCGGTAAAGGCTCATGCATTGTGCTGCCCTCAACGGCTGCCAATCCTGATGACGGCATTCGTGGAAACTTCACCACTACGATTAAGGGGTAGTGAAGATCAAGATGAAAGCAGCATCGATCAGGTACAACCTTCTGTCAGCAATACTAATCAAAACGTCAATGGAGACAATCATGCACATGAATTCATGGTTACATCCTTTTCCGAGTTAGTGGAACTCTCACAGGAAGCTGTTGACAGCTTTTTCAGCAGTCTCAACAATATGATGTTCTCACCAGAGCAGAAATAACGACTCTTGAGCAAGCTAGCACACGGCGTTCCCGACACCTTGAATTTGGCCTTCAACTTTAATAATAAAGTAGCAAGATCGACTTTTCCTCCAGTCCACGGACAGCAATTTTTTTAGCAGCCCCAAAATATTTTTGTTAAATTTTACGGGACACTTTTCTTCTGCTTAAAGTAAGAACTATTCTTAGAGAACTCATTTCTATTTTTAGAAACTTCATAGACATTAGCTGCCCGCTGGTATGTTTATAAATATTTTTGAACTGTGATGAAGTGGTCTCGAACTTTTCTTCTGTATTAAGAGCCATTTCATGTGTAATTCCAATATTCAATTACTAATAATGTATACATATGCGTGATTATTTTAGCATTATTCTACTGCTTGAGTGCATATAATACATATGACTATTTTTTTCTCAGTATGTTACATAATTTCAAAATGCATTATGTGTATTTTGGGGTGGTAAGGTATACACGATACTCTACAGTATGTTTTACTATGCCTAGATTCGTAAATATGGCCATAGTTAGCGTGGAGTGGGTGTGATGTATTCCTATAGGTTCTGTATCGATCCCCCTATTCCTGACCCTATTCTGGTTAACGAGTTAACTAGCAGCCATCCCATGATGCAGAAACCGTTATCTGATTACGCCAGACCACGGCACAGGAGCGCGTTATCTGATTAGGTCATAACGCTTGCCATCTAATTAGGCAAGCAATATTCCTCCAGCCCCTGATAAGGCATACGGAGTTCTCAAAACAAATCAAACCTATGACAACCTGGGAAAAACCCTGCGGCCATTGTTTTGATTTCACCGAGAACTTCAGTAAAAGAATGCGCTAACGACCAGCTCGTATGGCATCCTTATTGACGTATCTATGTCCATCCTTACGTCAATCTCGGCACCTTACAGGTATAAATATTACTGATATTGCCTTAAGCAAACACACGCGGTGGTGACGAGACCGGAGCAGCGAGACTTCCCGAAGCCCAGCAGAGAGCGGAGCCCACTAGCTGCCCCGCCTTCCTGACGCGCTGAGAACGAGACGCTGCCTTTCTCCTGCTGAGAAATCCAGCTCCGGCGCTTCCGAGCAGCCCTTGCAGGCAGCCTGGAATATCGAGACCAAAGATGAGAGATACCATCCCTCAATCATCCTAGATTCAAGGTACGGAACTGAAATACCCCTTGCAGAGAATTCTTGAATCAGTCACTTGGCAAAACAAACTTAACTTAGACTGCTACTTTCTATCCCCGCCCACGTATTAGGCTTAGGTCAGGTACACTGGGGTAGGCGTGGTTAGAAGCACCAGTTGAGTACGATTAGTCAAATGTTTATATGTATGTATCTATTTTATCCATTTTAAACCACCATATGGCTTAGAAACCATATAAATATTTTTCCAGATTTCAATCTGTATTTTTTAGCTTCGTTTTTTTTTCGAGTTAGGAGTTTACTCAAAATTGAGCCACCTTTATTTTTCCACCAATTTATGTTAGGTGCTGATTCCAACCAATTTCTACTGCGCGCCCATGATCCAAATTACTACAAGCGGGTCAAATTCAAGACTGCCAAACATGCGATTAAAATTTGGGACAAAATCTTGCATATTAGTAAAAGTTCGTTCTATAACGCCGAGCTTCGATTATGGAGCAATCCTGGTCTCCCGGATGTTTTTTCGGATGGGACGGGGAACCGCTGGATAAGACACGGAATAAATACGCTAGGAGATCTTTATGGTAGTAATGGTATGATCGATTTCGAAAACCTGAAAATTACAAATGGTGTTACTAATGATATGCACTTCAAATATAGACAACTAAGAGACTTCTTCTTTAACAAAATGAAAATAACGGAAGTTATACATTCAGATATTTGTGAGTGTATTTATTCGGTTAAAACCAAGTCTCTAATAAAATTGGGATATCAACTGTTGAGTAAAGATAAAGGGGAAAACACTACTAAAATTGCAGCTAGATGGTCCAGTAGATTAAATATGGATATAAATTCAACACTGTAAGTCCAGTGGGTCGCTCACTACTTATCCTACCAGCGTGTAGCCCCAGTGCGTTGTGGTCCTTGCAGTCAGCATCAGCGGGTGCGCCTCTGCCTGGGTCTCGAAGAAAAATCAGTCGCGTTGGCCATCCCTGGACACCGGTGTTTCGAGGTTGTTGCCTCTCGTCAGCAGGGAGTAGGAATGTGTGAAGGGGTGCTGCGTAGGCTGCCAAAAATATTTCCGGGTCTGGTACCGCTCGTGGCACGTAGGAGCGCAACCCGGGCCCGTCAGCCCCACCGGCTCAAGGGAGCCTGAATGTAAAAGTAAGTCCAGTGGGTCGCTCACTACTTATCCTACCAGCGTGTAGCCCCAGTGCGTTGTGGTCCTTGCAGTCAGCATCAGCGGGTGCGCCTCTGCCTGGGTCTCGAAGAAAAATCAGTCGCGTTGGCCATCCCTGGACACCGGTGTTTCGAGGTTGTTGCCTCTCGTCAGCAGGGAGTAGGAATGTGTGAAGGGGTGCTGCGTAGGCTGCCAAAAATATTTCCGGGTCTGGTACCGCTCGTGGCACGTAGGAGCGCAACCCGGGCCCGTCAGCCCCACCGGCTCAAGGGAGCCTGAATGTAAAAGTAAGTCCAGTGGGTCGCTCACTACTTATCCTACCAGCGTGTAGCCCCAGTGCGTTGTGGTCCTTGCAGTCAGCATCAGCGGGTGCGCCTCTGCCTGGGTCTCGAAGAAAAATCAGTCGCGTTGGCCATCCCTGGACACCGGTGTTTCGAGGTTGTTGCCTCTCGTCAGCAGGGAGTAGGAATGTGTGAAGGGGTGCTGCGTAGGCTGCCAAAAATATTTCCGGGTCTGGTACCGCTCGTGGCACGTAGGAGCGCAACCCGGGCCCGTCAGCCCCACCGGCTCAAGGGAGCCTGAATGTAAAAGTAAGTCCAGTGGGTCGCTCACTACTTATCCTACCAGCGTGTAGCCCCAGTGCGTTGTGGTCCTTGCAGTCAGCATCAGCGGGTGCGCCTCTGCCTGGGTCTCGAAGAAAAATCAGTCGCGTTGGCCATCCCTGGACACCGGTGTTTCGAGGTTGTTGCCTCTCGTCAGCAGGGAGTAGGAATGTGTGAAGGGGTGCTGCGTAGGCTGCCAAAAATATTTCCGGGTCTGGTACCGCTCGTGGCACGTAGGAGCGCAACCCGGGCCCGTCAGCCCCACCGGCTCAAGGGAGCCTGAATGTAAAAGTAAGTCCAGTGGGTCGCTCACTACTTATCCTACCAGCGTGTAGCCCCAGTGCATTGTGGTCCTTGCAGTCAGCATCAGCGGGTGCGCCTCTGCCTGGGTCTCGAAGAAAAATCAGTCGCGTTGGCCATCCCTGGACACCGGTGTTTCGAGGTTGTTGCCTCTCGTCAGCAAGGAGTAGGAATGTGTGAAGGGGTGCTGCGTAGGCTGCCAAAAATATTTCCGGGTCTGGTACCGCTCGTGGCACGTAGGAGCGCAACCCGGGCCTGTCAGCCCCACCGGCTCAAGGGAGCCTGAATGTAAAAGTAAGTCCAGTGGGTCGCTCACTACTTATCCTACCAGCGTGTAGCCCCAGTGCGTTGTGGTCCTTGCAGTCAGCATCAGCGGGTGCGCCTCTGCCTGGGTCTCGAAGAAAAATCAGTCGCGTTGGCCATCCCTGGACACCGGTGTTTCGAGGTTGTTGCCTCTCATCAGCAGGGAGTAGGAATGTGTGAAGGGGTGCTGCGTAGGCTGCCAAAAATATTTCCGGGTCTGGTACCGCTCGTGGCACGTAGGAGCGCAACCCGGGCCCGTCAGCCCCACCGGCTCAAGGGAGCCTGAATGTAAAAGTAAGTCCAGTGGGTCGCTCACTACTTATCCTACCAGCGTGTAGCCCCAGTGCGTTGTGGTCCTTGCAGTCAGCATCAGCGGGTGCGCCTCTGCCTGGGTCTCGAAGAAAAATCAGTCGCGTTGGCCATCCCTGGACACCGGTGTTTCGAGGTTGTTGCCTCTCGTCAGCAGGGAGTAGGAATGTGTGAAGGGGTGCTGCGTAGGCTGCCAAAAATATTTCCGGGTCTGGTACCGCTCGTGGCACGTAGGAGCGCAACCCGGGCCCGTCAGCCCCACCGGCTCAAGGGAGCCTGAATGTAAAAGTAAGTCCAGTGGGTCGCTCACTACTTATCCTACCAGCGTGTAGCCCCAGTGCGTTGTGGTCCTTGCAGTCAGCATCAGCGGGTGCGCCTCTGCCTGGGTCTCGAAGAAAAATCAGTCGCGTTGGCCATCCCTGGATACCGGTGTTTCGAGGTTGTTGCCTCTCGTCAGCAGGGAGTAGGAATGTGTGAAGGGGTGCTGCGTAGGCTGCCAAAAATATTTCCGGGTCTGGTACCGCTCGTGGCACGTAGGAGCGCAACCCGGGCCCGTCAGCCCCACCGGCTCAAGGGAGCCTGAATGTAAAAGTAAGTCCAGTGGGTCGCTCACTACTTATCCTACCAGCGTGTAGCCCCAGTGCGTTGTGGTCCTTGCAGTCAGCATCAGCGGGTGCGCCTCTGCCTGGGTCTCGAAGAAAAATCAGTCGCGTTGGCCATCCCTGGACACCGGTGTTTCGAGGTTGTTGCCTCTCGTCAGCAGGGAGTAGGAATGTGTGAAGGGGTGCTGCGTAGGCTGCCAAAAATATTTCCGGGTCTGGTACCGCTCGTGGCACGTAGGAGCGCAACCCGGGCCCGTCAGCCCCACCGGCTCAAGGGAGCCTGAATGTAAAAGTAAGTCCAGTGGGTCGCTCACTACTTATCCTACCAGCGTGTAGCCCCAGTGCGTTGTGGTCCTTGCAGTCAGCATCAGCGGGTGCGCCTCTGCCTGGGTCTCGAAGAAAAATCAGTCGCGTTGGCCATCCCTGGACACCGGTGTTTCGAGGTTGTTGCCTCTCGTTAGCAGGGAGTAGGAATGTGTGAAGGGGTGCTGCGTAGGCTGCCAAAAATATTTCCGGGTCTGGTACCGCTCGTGGCACGTAGGAGTGCAACCCGGGCCCGTCAGCCCCACCGGCTCAAGGGAGCCTGAATGTAAAAGTAAGTCCAGTGGGTCGCTCACTACTTATCCTACCAGCGTGTAGCCCCAGTGCGTTGTGGTCCTTGCAGTCAGCATCAGCGGGTGCGCCTCTGCCTGGGTCTCGAAGAAAAATCAGTCGCGTTGGCCATCCCTGGACACCGGTGTTTCGAGGTTGTTGCCTCTCGTCAGCAGGGAGTAGGAATGTGTGAAGGGGTGCTGCGTAGGCTGCCAAAAATATTTCCGGGTCTGGTACCGCTCGTGGCACGTAGGAGCGCAACCCGGGCCCGTCAGCCCCACCGGCTCAAGGGAGCCTGAATGTAAAAGTAAGTCCAGTGGGTCGCTCACTACTTATCCTACCAGCGTGTAGCCCCAGTGCGTTGTGGTCCTTGCTGTCAGCATCAGCGGGTGCACCTCTGCCTGGGTCTCGAAGAAAAATCAGTCGCGTTGGCCATCCCTGGACACCGGTGTTTCGAGGTTGTTGCCTCTCGTCAGCAGGGAGTAGGAATGTGTGAAGGGGTGCTGCGTAGGCTGCCAAAAATATTTCCGGGTCTGGTACCGCTCGTGGCACGTAGGAGCGCAACCCGGGCCCGTCAGCCCCACCGGCTCAAGGGAGCCTGAATGTAAAAGTAAGTCCAGTGGGTCGCTCACTACTTATCCTACCAGCGTGTAGCCCCAGTGCGTTGTGGTCCTTGCAGTCAGCATCAGCGGGTGCGCCTCTGCCTGGGTCTCGAAGAAAAATCAGTCGCGTTGGCCATCCCTGGACACCGGTGTTTCGAGGTTGTTGCCTCTCGTCAGCAGGGAGTAGGAATGTGTGAAGGGGTGCTGCGTAGGCTGCCAAAAATATTTCCGGGTCTGGTACCGCTCGTGGCACGTAGGAGCGCAACCCGGGCCCGTCAGCCCCACCGGCTCAAGGGAGCCTGAATGTAAAAGTAAGTCCAGTGGGTCGCTCACTACTTATCCTACCAGCGTGTAGCCCCAGTGCGTTGTGGTCCTTGCAGTCAGCATCAGCGGGTGCGCCTCTGCCTGGGTCTCGAAGAAAAATCAGTCGCGTTGGCCATCCCTGGACACCGGTGTTTCGAGGTTGTTGCCTCTCGTCAGCAGGGAGTAGGAATGTGTGAAGGGGTGCTGCGTAGGCTGCCAAAAATATTTCCGGGTCTGGTACCGCTCGTGGCACGTAGGAGCGCAACCCGGGCCCGTCAGCCCCACCGGCTCAAGGGAGCCTGAATGTAAAAGTAAGTCCAGTGGGTCGCTCACTACTTATCCTACCAGCGTGTAGCCCCAGTGCGTTGTGGTCCTTGCAGTCAGCATCAGCGGGTGCGCCTCTGCCTGGGTCTCGAAGAAAAATCAGTCGCGTTGGCCATCCCTGGACACCGGTGTTTCGAGGTTGTTGCCTCTCGTCAGCAGGGAGTAGGAATGTGTGAAGGGGTGCTGCGTAGGCTGCCAAAAATATTTCCGGGTCTGGTACCGCTCGTGGCACGTAGGAGCGCAACCCGGGCCCGTCAGCCCCACCGGCTCAAGGGAGCCTGAATGTAAAAGTAAGTCCAGTGGGTCGCTCACTACTTATCCTACCAGCGTGTAGCCCCAGTGCGTTGTGGTCCTTGCAGTCAGCATCAGCGGGTGCGCCTCTGCCTGGGTCTCGAAGAAAAATCAGTCGCGTTGGCCATCCCTGGACACCGGTGTTTCGAGGTTGTTGCCTCTCGTCAGCAGGGAGTAGGAATGTGTGAAGGGGTGCTGCGTAGGCTGCCAAAAATATTTCCGGGTCTGGTACCGCTCGTGGCACGTAGGAGCGCAACCCGGGCCCGTCAGCCCCACCGGCTCAAGGGAGCCTGAATGTAAAAGTAAGTCCAGTGGGTCGCTCACTACTTGTCCTACCAGCGTGTAGCCCCAGTGCGTTGTGGTCCTTGCAGTCAGCATCAGCGGGTGCGCCTCTGCCTGGGTCTCGAAGAAAAATCAGTCGCGTTGGCCATCCCTGGACACCGGTGTTTCGAGGTTGTTGCCTCTCGTCAGCAGGGAGTAGGAATGTGTGAAGGGGTGCTGCGTAGGCTGCCAAAAATATTTCCGCGTCTGGTACCGCTCGTGGCACGTAGGAGCGCAACCCGGGCCCGTCAGCCCCACCGGCTCAAGGGAGCCTGAATGTAAAAGTAAGTCCAGTGGGTCGCTCACTACTTATCCTACCAGCGTGTAGCCCCAGTGCGTTGTGGTCCTTGCAGTCAGCATCAGCGGGTGCGCCTCTGCCTGGGTCTCGAAGAAAAATCAGTCGCGTTGGCCATCCCTGGACACCGGTGTTTCGAGGTTGTTGCCTCTCGTCAGCAGGGAGTAGGAATGTGTGAAGGGGTGCTGCGTAGGCTGCCAAAAATATTTCCGGGTCTGGTACCGCTCGTGGCACGTAGGAGCGCAACCCGGGCCCGTCAGCCCCACCGGCTCAAGGGAGCCTGAATGTAAAAGTAAGTCCAGTGGGTTGCTCACTACTTATCCTACCAGCGTGTAGCCCCAGTGCGTTGTGGTCCTTGCAGTCAGCATCAGCGGGTGCGCCTCTGCCTGGGTCTCGAAGAAAAATCAGTCGCGTTGGCCATCCCTGGACACCGGTGTTTCGAGGTTGTTGCCTCTCGTCAGCAGGGAGTAGGAATGTGTGAAGGGGTGCTGCGTAGGCTGCCAAAAATATTTCCGGGTCTGGTACCGCTCGTGGCACGTAGGAGCGCAACCCGGGCCCGTCAGCCCCACCGGCTCAAGGGAGCCTGAATGTAAAAGTAAGTCCAGTGGGTCGCTCACTACTTATCCTACCAGCGTGTAGCCCCAGTGCGTTGTGGTCCTTGCAGTCAGCATCAGCGGGTGCGCCTCTGCCTGGGTCTCGAAGAAAAATCAGTCGCGTTGGCCATCCCTGGACACCGGTGTTTCGAGGTTGTTGCCTCTCGTCAGCAGGGAGTAGGAATGTGTGAAGGGGTGCTGCGTAGGCTGCCAAAAATATTTCCGGGTCTGGTACCGCTCGTGGCACGTAGGAGCGCAACCCGGGCCCGTCAGCCCCACCGGCTCAAGGGAGCCTGAATGTAAAAGTAAGTCCAGTGGGTCGCTCACTACTTATCCTACCAGCGTGTAGCCCCAGTGCGTTGTGGTCCTTGCAGTCAGCATCAGCGGGTGCGCCTCTGCCTGGGTCTCGAAGAAAAATCAGTCGCGTTGGCCATCCCTGGACACCGGTGTTTCGAGGTTGTTGCCTCTCGTCAGCAGGGAGTAGGAATGTGTGAAGGGGTGCTGCGTAGGCTGCCAAAAATATTTCCGGGTCTGGTACCGCTCGTGGCACGTAGGAGCGCAACCCGGGCCCGTCAGCCCCACCGGCTCAAGGGAGCCTGAATGTAAAAGTAAGTCCAGTGGGTCGCTCACTACTTATCCTACCAGCGTGTAGCCCCAGTGCGTTGTGGTCCTTGCAGTCAGCATCAGCGGGTGCGCCTCTGCCTGGGTCTCGAAGAAAAATCAGTCGCGTTGGCCATCCCTGGACACCGGTGTTTCGAGGTTGTTGCCTCTCGTCAGCAGGGAGTAGGAATGTGTGAAGGGGTGCTGCGTAGGCTGCCAAAAATATTTCCGGGTCTGGTACCGCTCGTGGCACGTAGGAGCGCAACCCGGGCTCGTCAGCCCCACCGGCTCAAGGGAGCCTGAATGTACAAGTAAGTCCAGTGGGTCGCTCACCACTTATCCTACCAGCGTGTAGCCCCGATGCGTTGTGGTCCTTGTAGTCAGCATCAGCGGGTGCGCCTCTGCCTGGGTCTTGAGGAAAAATCAGTCGCGTTGGCCATCCCTGGACACCGGTGTTTCGAGGTTGTTGCCTCTCGTCAGCAGGGAGTAGGAATGTGTGAAGGGGTGCTGCGTAGGCTGCCAAAAATATTTTCAGGTGTGGTACCGCTCGTGGCACGTAGGAGCGCAACCCGGGCTCGTCAGCCCCACCGGCTCAAGGGAGCCTGAATGTACAAGTAAGTCCAGTGGGTCGCTCACCACTTATCCTACCAGCGTGTAGCCCCGATGCGTTGTGGTCCTTGTAGTCAGCATCAGCGGGTGCGCCTCTGCCTGGGTCTTGAGGAAAAATCAGTCGCGTTGGCCATCCCTGGACACCGGTGTTTCGAGGTTGTTGCCTCTCGTCAGCAGGGAGTAGGAATGTGTGAAGGGGTGCTGCGTAGGCTGCCAAAAATATTTTCAGGTGTGGTACCGCTCGTGGCACGTAGGAGCGCAACCCGGGCTCGTCAGCCCCACCGGCTCAAGGGAGCCTGAATGTACAAGTAAGTCCAGTGGGTCGCTCACCACTTATCCTACCAGCGTGTAGCCCCGATGCGTTGTGGTCCTTGTAGTCAGCATCAGCGGGTGCGCCTCTGCCTGGGTCTTGAGGAAAAATCAGTCGCGTTGGCCATCCCTGGACACCGGTGTTTCGAGGTTGTTGCCTCTCGTCAGCAGGGAGTAGGAATGTGTGAAGGGGTGCTGCGTAGGCTGCCAAAAATATTTTCAGGTGTGGTACCGCTCGTGGCACGTAGGAGCGCAACCCGGGCTCGTCAGCCCCACCGGCTCAAGGGAGCCTGAATGTACAAGTAAGTCCAGTGGGTCGCTCACCACTTATCCTACCAGCGTGTAGCCCCGATGCGTTGTGGTCCTTGTAGTCAGCATCAGCGGGTGCGCCTCTGCCTGGGTCTTGAGGAAAAATCAGTCGCGTTGGCCATCCCTGGACACCGGTGTTTCGAGGTTGTTGCCTCTCGTCAGCAGGGAGTAGGAATGTGTGAAGGGGTGCTGCGTAGGCTGCCAAAAATATTTTCAGGTGTGGTACCGCTCGTGGCACGTAGGAGCGCAACCCGGGCTCGTCAGCCCCACCGGCTCAAGGGAGCCTGAATGTACAAGTAAGTCCAGTGGGTCGCTCACCACTTATCCTACCAGCGTGTAGCCCCGATGCGTTGTGGTCCTTGTAGTCAGCATCAGCGGGTGCGCCTCTGCCTGGGTCTTGAGGAAAAATCAGTCGCGTTGGCCATCCCTGGACACCGGTGTTTCGAGGTTGTTGCCTCTCGTCAGCAGGGAGTAGGAATGTGTGAAGGGGTGCTGCGTAGGCTGCCAAAAATATTTTCAGGTGTGGTACCGCTCGTGGCACGTAGGAGCGCAACCCGGGCTCGTCAGCCCCACCGGCTCAAGGGAGCCTGAATGTACAAGTAAGTCCAGTGGGTCGCTCACCACTTATCCTACCAGCGTGTAGCCCCGATGCGTTGTGGTCCTTGTAGTCAGCATCAGCGGGTGCGCCTCTGCCTGGGTCTTGAGGAAAAATCAGTCGCGTTGGCCATCCCTGGACACCGGTGTTTCGAGGTTGTTGCCTCTCGTCAGCAGGGAGTAGGAATGTGTGAAGGGGTGCTGCGTAGGCTGCCAAAAATATTTTCAGGTGTGGTACCGCTCGTGGCACGTAGGAGCGCAACCCGGGCTCGTCAGCCCCACCGGCTCAAGGGAGCCTGAATGTACAAGTAAGTCCAGTGGGTCGCTCACCACTTATCCTACCAGCGTGTAGCCCCGATGCGTTGTGGTCCTTGTAGTCAGCATCAGCGGGTGCGCCTCTGCCTGGGTCTTGAGGAAAAATCAGTCGCGTTGGCCATCCCTGGACACCGGTGTTTCGAGGTTGTTGCCTCTCGTCAGCAGGGAGTAGGAATGTGTGAAGGGGTGCTGCGTAGGCTGCCAAAAATATTTTCAGGTGTGGTACCGCTCGTGGCACGTAGGAGCGCAACCCGGGCTCGTCAGCCCCACCGGCTCAAGGGAGCCTGAATGTACAAGTAAGTCCAGTGGGTCGCTCACCACTTATCCTACCAGCGTGTAGCCCCGATGCGTTGTGGTCCTTGTAGTCAGCATCAGCGGGTGCGCCTCTGCCTGGGTCTTGAGGAAAAATCAGTCGCGTTGGCCATCCCTGGACACCGGTGTTTCGAGGTTGTTGCCTCTCGTCAGCAGGGAGTAGGAATGTGTGAAGGGGTGCTGCGTAGGCTGCCAAAAATATTTTCAGGTGTGGTACCGCTCGTGGCACGTAGGAGCGCAACCCGGGCTCGTCAGCCCCACCGGCTCAAGGGAGCCTGAATGTACAAGTAAGTCCAGTGGGTCGCTCACCACTTATCCTACCAGCGTGTAGCCCCGATGCGTTGTGGTCCTTGTAGTCAGCATCAGCGGGTGCGCCTCTGCCTGGGTCTTGAGGAAAAATCAGTCGCGTTGGCCATCCCTGGACACCGGTGTTTCGAGGTTGTTGCCTCTCGTCAGCAGGGAGTAGGAATGTGTGAAGGGGTGCTGCGTAGGCTGCCAAAAATATTTTCAGGTGTGGTACCGCTCGTGGCACGTAGGAGCGCAACCCGGGCTCGTCAGCCCCACCGGCTCAAGGGAGCCTGAATGTACAAGTAAGTCCAGTGGGTCGCTCACCACTTATCCTACCAGCGTGTAGCCCCGATGCGTTGTGGTCCTTGTAGTCAGCATCAGCGGGTGCGCCTCTGCCTGGGTCTTGAGGAAAAATCAGTCGCGTTGGCCATCCCTGGACACCGGTGTTTCGAGGTTGTTGCCTCTCGTCAGCAGGGAGTAGGAATGTGTGAAGGGGTGCTGCGTAGGCTGCCAAAAATATTTTCAGGTGTGGTACCGCTCGTGGCACGTAGGAGCGCAACCCGGGCTCGTCAGCCCCACCGGCTCAAGGGAGCCTGAATGTACAAGTAAGTCCAGTGGGTCGCTCACCACTTATCCTACCAGCGTGTAGCCCCGATGCGTTGTGGTCCTTGTAGTCAGCATCAGCGGGTGCGCCTCTGCCTGGGTCTTGAGGAAAAATCAGTCGCGTTGGCCATCCCTGGACACCGGTGTTTCGAGGTTGTTGCCTCTCGTCAGCAGGGAGTAGGAATGTGTGAAGGGGTGCTGCGTAGGCTGCCAAAAATATTTTCAGGTGTGGTACCGCTCGTGGCACGTAGGAGCGCAACCCGGGCTCGTCAGCCCCACCGGCTCAAGGGAGCCTGAATGTACAAGTAAGTCCAGTGGGTCGCTCACCACTTATCCTACCAGCGTGTAGCCCCGATGCGTTGTGGTCCTTGTAGTCAGCATCAGCGGGTGCGCCTCTGCCTGGGTCTTGAGGAAAAATCAGTCGCGTTGGCCATCCCTGGACACCGGTGTTTCGAGGTTGTTGCCTCTCGTCAGCAGGGAGTAGGAATGTGTGAAGGGGTGCTGCGTAGGCTGCCAAAAATATTTTCAGGTGTGGTACCGCTCGTGGCACGTAGGAGCGCAACCCGGGCTCGTCAGCCCCCCGGCTCAAGGGAGCCTGAATGTACAAGTAAGTCCAGTGGGTCGCTCACCACTTATCCTACCAGCGTGTAGCCCCGATGCGTTGTGGTCCTTGTAGTCAGCATCAGCGGGTGCGCCTCTGCCTGGGTCTTGAGGAAAAATCAGTCGCGTTGGCTGCAAGGACCACAACGCACTGGGGCTACACGCTGGTAGGATAAGTAGTGAGCGACCCACTGGACTTACTTTTACATTCAGGCTCCCTTGAGCCGGTGGGGCTGACGGGCCCGGGTTGCGCTCCTACGTGCCACGAGCGGTACCAGACCCGGAAATATTTTTGGCAGCCTACGCAGCACCCCTTCACACATTCCTACTCCCTGCTGACGAGAGGCAACAACCTCGAAACACCGGTGTCCAGGGATGGCCAACGCGACTGATTTTTCCTCAAGACCCAGGCAGAGGCGCACCCGCTGATGCTGACTACAAGGACCACAACGCATCGGGGCTACACGCTGGTAGGATAAGTGGTGAGCGACCCACTGGACTTACTTGTACATTCAGGCTCCCTTGAGCCGGTGGGGCTGACGAGCCCGGGTTGCGCTCCTACGTGCCACGAGCGGTACCACACCTGAAAATATTTTTGGCAGCCTACGCAGCACCCCTTCACACATTCCTACTCCCTGCTGACGAGAGGCAACAACCTCGAAACACCGGTGTCCAGGGATGGCCAACGCGACTGATTTTTCCTCAAGACCCAGGCAGAGGCGCACCCGCTGATGCTGACTACAAGGACCACAACGCATCGGGGCTACACGCTGGTAGGATAAGTGGTGAGCGACCCACTGGACTTACTTGTACATTCAGGCTCCCTTGAGCCGGTGGGGCTGACGAGCCCGGGTTGCGCTCCTACGTGCCACGAGCGGTACCACACCTGAAAATATTTTTGGCAGCCTACGCAGCACCCCTTCACACATTCCTACTCCCTGCTGACGAGAGGCAACAACCTCGAAACACCGGTGTCCAGGGATGGCCAACGCGACTGATTTTTCCTCAAGACCCAGGCAGAGGCGCACCCGCTGATGCTGACTACAAGGACCACAACGCATCGGGGCTACACGCTGGTAGGATAAGTGGTGAGCGACCCACTGGACTTACTTGTACATTCAGGCTCCCTTGAGCCGGTGGGGCTGACGAGCCCGGGTTGCGCTCCTACGTGCCACGAGCGGTACCACACCTGAAAATATTTTTGGCAGCCTACGCAGCACCCCTTCACACATTCCTACTCCCTGCTGACGAGAGGCAACAACCTCGAAACACCGGTGTCCAGGGATGGCCAACGCGACTGATTTTTCCTCAAGACCCAGGCAGAGGCGCACCCGCTGATGCTGACTACAAGGACCACAACGCATCGGGGCTACACGCTGGTAGGATAAGTGGTGAGCGACCCACTGGACTTACTTGTACATTCAGGCTCCCTTGAGCCGGTGGGGCTGACGAGCCCGGGTTGCGCTCCTACGTGCCACGAGCGGTACCACACCTGAAAATATTTTTGGCAGCCTACGCAGCACCCCTTCACACATTCCTACTCCCTGCTGACGAGAGGCAACAACCTCGAAACACCGGTGTCCAGGGATGGCCAACGCGACTGATTTTTCCTCAAGACCCAGGCAGAGGCGCACCCGCTGATGCTGACTACAAGGACCACAACGCATCGGGGCTACACGCTGGTAGGATAAGTGGTGAGCGACCCACTGGACTTACTTGTACATTCAGGCTCCCTTGAGCCGGTGGGGCTGACGAGCCCGGGTTGCGCTCCTACGTGCCACGAGCGGTACCACACCTGAAAATATTTTTGGCAGCCTACGCAGCACCCCTTCACACATTCCTACTCCCTGCTGACGAGAGGCAACAACCTCGAAACACCGGTGTCCAGGGATGGCCAACGCGACTGATTTTTCCTCAAGACCCAGGCAGAGGCGCACCCGCTGATGCTGACTACAAGGACCACAACGCATCGGGGCTACACGCTGGTAGGATAAGTGGTGAGCGACCCACTGGACTTACTTGTACATTCAGGCTCCCTTGAGCCGGTGGGGCTGACGAGCCCGGGTTGCGCTCCTACGTGCCACGAGCGGTACCACACCTGAAAATATTTTTGGCAGCCTACGCAGCACCCCTTCACACATTCCTACTCCCTGCTGACGAGAGGCAACAACCTCGAAACACCGGTGTCCAGGGATGGCCAACGCGACTGATTTTTCCTCAAGACCCAGGCAGAGGCGCACCCGCTGATGCTGACTACAAGGACCACAACGCATCGGGGCTACACGCTGGTAGGATAAGTGGTGAGCGACCCACTGGACTTACTTGTACATTCAGGCTCCCTTGAGCCGGTGGGGCTGACGAGCCCGGGTTGCGCTCCTACGTGCCACGAGCGGTACCACACCTGAAAATATTTTTGGCAGCCTACGCAGCACCCCTTCACACATTCCTACTCCCTGCTGACGAGAGGCAACAACCTCGAAACACCGGTGTCCAGGGATGGCCAACGCGACTGATTTTTCCTCAAGACCCAGGCAGAGGCGCACCCGCTGAGGCTGACTACAAGGACCACAACGCATCGGGGCTACACGCTGGTAGGATAAGTGGTGAGCGACCCACTGGACTTACTTGTACATTCAGGCTCCCTTGAGCCGGTGGGGCTGACGAGCCCGGGTTGCGCTCCTACGTGCCACGAGCGGTACCACACCTGAAAATATTTTTGGCAGCCTACGCAGCACCCCTTCACACATTCCTACTCCCTGCTGACGAGAGGCAACAACCTCGAAACACCGGTGTCCAGGGATGGCCAACGCGACTGATTTTTCCTCAAGACCCAGGCAGAGGCGCACCCGCTGATGCTGACTACAAGGACCACAACGCATCGGGGCTACACGCTGGTAGGATAAGTGGTGAGCGACCCACTGGACTTACTTGTACATTCAGGCTCCCTTGAGCCGGTGGGGCTGACGAGCCCGGGTTGCGCTCCTACGTGCCACGAGCGGTACCACACCTGAAAATATTTTTGGCAGCCTACGCAGCACCCCTTCACACATTCCTACTCCCTGCTGACGAGAGGCAACAACCTCGAAACACCGGTGTCCAGGGATGGCCAACGCGACTGATTTTTCCTCAAGACCCAGGCAGAGGCGCACCCGCTGATGCTGACTACAAGGACCACAACGCATCGGGGCTACACGCTGGTAGGATAAGTGGTGAGCGACCCACTGGACTTACTTGTACATTCAGGCTCCCTTGAGCCGGTGGGGCTGACGAGCCCGGGTTGCGCTCCTACGTGCCACGAGCGGTACCACACCTGAAAATATTTTTGGCAGCCTACGCAGCACCCCTTCACACATTCCTACTCCCTGCTGACGAGAGGCAACAACCTCGAAACACCGGTGTCCAGGGATGGCCAACGCGACTGATTTTTCCTCAAGACCCAGGCAGAGGCGCACCCGCTGATGCTGACTACAAGGACCACAACGCATCGGGGCTACACGCTGGTAGGATAAGTGGTGAGCGACCCACTGGACTTACTTGTACATTCAGGCTCCCTTGAGCCGGTGGGGCTGACGAGCCCGGGTTGCGCTCCTACGTGCCACGAGCGGTACCACACCTGAAAATATTTTTGGCAGCCTACGCAGCACCCCTTCACACATTCCTACTCCCTGCTGACGAGAGGCAACAACCTCGAAACACCGGTGTCCAGGGATGGCCAACGCGACTGATTTTTCCTCAAGACCCAGGCAGAGGCGCACCCGCTGATGCTGACTACAAGGACCACAACGCATCGGGGCTACACGCTGGTAGGATAAGTGGTGAGCGACCCACTGGACTTACTTGTACATTCAGGCTCCCTTGAGCCGGTGGGGCTGACGAGCCCGGGTTGCGCTCCTACGTGCCACGAGCGGTACCACACCTGAAAATATTTTTGGCAGCCTACGCAGCACCCCTTCACACATTCCTACTCCCTGCTGACGAGAGGCAACAACCTCGAAACACCGGTGTCCAGGGATGGCCAACGCGACTGATTTTTCCTCAAGACCCAGGCAGAGGCGCACCCGCTGATGCTGACTACAAGGACCACAACGCATCGGGGCTACACGCTGGTAGGATAAGTGGTGAGCGACCCACTGGACTTACTTGTACATTCAGGCTCCCTTGAGCCGGTGGGGCTGACGAGCCCGGGTTGCGCTCCTACGTGCCACGAGCGGTACCACACCTGAAAATATTTTTGGCAGCCTACGCAGCACCCCTTCACACATTCCTACTCCCTGCTGACGAGAGGCAACAACCTCAAAACACCGGTGTCCAGGGATGGCCAACGCGACTGATTTTTCCTCAAGACCCAGGCAGAGGCGCACCCGCTGATGCTGACTACAAGGACCACAACGCATCGGGGCTACACGCTGGTAGGATAAGTGGTGAGCGACCCACTGGACTTACTTGTACATTCAGGCTCCCTTGAGCCGGTGGGGCTGACGAGCCCGGGTTGCGCTCCTACGTGCCACGAGCGGTACCACACCTGAAAATATTTTTGGCAGCCTACGCAGCACCCCTTCACACATTCCTACTCCCTGCTGACGAGAGGCAACAACCTCGAAACACCGGTGTCCAGGGATGGCCAACGCGACTGATTTTTCCTCAAGACCCAGGCAGAGGCGCACCCGCTGATGCTGACTACAAGGACCACAATGCATCGGGGCTACACGCTGGTAGGATAAGTGGTGAGCGACCCACTGGACTTACTTGTACATTCAGGCTCCCTTGAGCCGGTGGGGCTGACGAGCCCGGGTTGCGCTCCTACGTGCCACGAGCGGTACCACACCTGAAAATATTTTTGGCAGCCTACGCAGCACCCCTTCACACATTCCTACTCCCTGCTGACGAGAGGCAACAACCTCGAAACACCGGTGTCCAGGGATGGCCAACGCGACTGATTTTTCCTCAAGACCCAGGCAGAGGCGCACCCGCTGATGCTGACTACAAGGACCACAACGCATCGGGGCTACACGCTGGTAGGATAAGTGGTGAGCGACCCACTGGACTTACTTATAAATTCAACACTGATTGGAAATGATTTAACACATCTAAGTGACATAGTACACTCTTCTAATCTTAGAATGCAGTTGTATAAGACAATTACAGAGTTCTATTATACACCACAAAGAATATCTCTATGGTCGCAAGGGAACTTGCTCTCAGATAAAACTAAATGCCCTAAATGCAATTTGCAAGCTGCTGGAATCGACCATATGTTATTCTCTTGTCCTGCATTTTTTATTTTTTGGAATGGTATAACGGACTATTTAAAAAACAATGAGATAACGATTCCTGAAATTACAGTGCATCTGGTTTTACTTGATATGCAAGAATCCAATTCTCCTAACATGGACCTTACTACGATTTTGCTTTCATGTGCAAGATTAATTATAGCAAGGGCCTGGATCTCTAAGGATCCACCCACTGTAGCAGATTGGCTGGCTCTGGTTAGCGAAATTAGAACTTTGGAACTATCACTAGCTAAATATCGTGGCCCAAAAACTCTTGCTAGAAAAGAAAGGATTTGGAAACACTTTTTTGAAGCACCAGTAGCATAGATTATTTGTTAAAGCCTTACTGTTTATGAAATTATTTGTCTTTTCTTAAAGTTTAATTCTATGCAATTTTTAAATTGTCTCTATAATCTCTATTTGACATTGTACTTTTTCTCCCCTCTATATCTATAATTTTACTCTATTACTAACAGAGTTATGGACAATGTACGAATGTACTACCTTTGTTTTTGTTGAATCCTGTCAATAAAAAAAGTTAAAAAAAAAAAAAAAAAAAAAGATTTCACCGAGAACTTCAGTAAAAGAATGTGCTAACGACCAGCTCGTATGACATCCTTATTGACGTATCTATGTCCATCCTTACGTCAATCTCGGCACCTTACAGGTATAAATATTACCGATATTGCCTTAAGCAAACACACGCGGTGGTGACGAGACCGGAGCAGCGAGACTTCCCGAAGCCCAGCAGAGAGCGAAGCCCACTAGCTGCCCCGCCTTCCTGACGCGCTGAGAACGAGACGCTGCCTTTCTCCTGCCGAGAAATCCAGCTCCGGCGCTTCCGAGCAGCCCTTGCAGGCAGCCTGGAATATCGAGACCAAAGATGAGAGATACCATCCCTCAATCATCCTAGATTCAAGGTACGGAACTGAAATACCCCTTGCAGAGAATTCTTGAATCAGTCACTTGGCAAAACAAACTTAACTTAGACTGCTACTTTCTATCCCCGCCCACGTATTAGGCTTAGGTCAGGTACACTGGGGTAGGCGTGGTTAGAAGCACCAGTTGAGTACGATTAGTCAAATGTTTATATGTATGTATCTATTTTATCCATTTTAAACCACCATTTGGCTTAGAAACCATATAAATGTTTTTACAGTATTATTTTATACTTCTGCTTTTATTGTATGCACTTTACTTAACCATAAGTATTGCAATAATATCGATTCATTTCTCTTGTACGAGAAAAGAGACTGATCAATAAATAACATCTTTTATTGAACACGCCCGTCTCTTCCTTTTCTCTACAATCTGGTGAAACTAAGAATGCACGTACTGACTGAGTAAAATAAGTTGTCTTTTGTTTTCACACGACTCTAGAGATACACTCTTGATTAGGGGAGAGCAAAGTTGTCATGTTCTATGGTTGTCAGAAACTAAATCCCTTCTTGTCTATCCAGGGAGGTTCAATTCCTCCTTGTCTATTCGAGAAAGTTTCTAGTGAACTCTGAGCTAGCTGGCAAACCCAAAACTTTAAGTCTAATATCGACAGTAGAAGACCTAGTTAACGTCTGGTCTAGGTCTATACTATTGGAGGTATTATTCCAATGCGCAGAGCCTATTGGGATAATAGGAACTACACTACAATAGTGTACATCGGAGGGGCTTTGGAAGGGGACAGGAGACCAAAATCCCTTCAATGGTCTCTAATTGCATTGGTGTGGTATGACCTTGAAGCACTAAGAGTGTTCTGATTTCGAATTGGAGGTAAAATAACTTTTAGCTCAAAGGCATGTCTTACATTTATATAAATGCAGTCATCGACGGCCACACGTCACCACTAGCCGTAATGCCTTCTACGCCACCTCTCAGGCTGGCGAGTGGCCACCCCCTACAGCTAAGCCGGGCTCGCTAACGCAGAGCCCTTTACCTATATTGGGACCACACCCCGCCTCCATTCCATCAGACACTAACATCATCCATTCACCTATCACACAAGCAGTTATCTACGCCCAAGCTAGGAAGAAAGAACACCCCGTATTTACACCAACTACGGTCCCAAGCAATATCGCCACCGCTGCCTTAACCAACATTCACCCGTCCCCACCACCGAACACAGACATTCCGAGTAAGCAAGTCCCCTCCTCCGCTACCCCTCCCCGCTCAAGATACCCCAGCCACCCCCCGCCCACCTCGTACTCCCCCCAGGTCGCATACCGGACCAGGCAACAAGGTTCACAGTCACACCTAGACCTAAGACCCCCATCACACACACTCAGGCTTCACTCACTACACTCATGGAGATAATGATGTCAATTCATCAAATTAAAAGGGAACTGCGATCACTCAACGATTTTAAAAAGGAACTGCAATCACTCAATAAGCTTTTATTGAGACACCCAGGGCTCACTAGAGCTAGAACACAGTCAAGGCAAACGGGGCCCCTGCACCACCTTACGCCTACCAGCGGGAATACAGCCCCTTCCCACAACAATGCCTCCCGACCAGCTAGATATGTTAACTCTTTATCTGAGCAGGAGCTACTCTCTCTGGTACTCTCCTACGAGTCCTCCCCTGGGACCCCGTTCCGGCCCGCTCCAATGATGATCCCTACCATTCCCATTAACCCCTATAGGCTCCCTAAACCCAACGACAGAGGTGTCATCGACCATAATCTAAAAAGAATCCTTCTCACCAGGGAACCCACCTTATCGACCACCTCTCCACGGCTCAAATGCATATTACTAAACTGCAGATCAGCCGTGAGACATGCAGCAGACATAGCCGACCTCATTCTCTCACAGGAACCGGACCTAATACTACTAACCGAAACCTGGTTAAATGAAGCCTCCACCCCAATCCTTGGCATACTGGTACCTCCTAATTATGGCATCATCAGAATGGATAGACCCGGTCCCAAATCGGGCGGAGGGATCGCTTGCATACACCGCAGCAACATATCAATCAACAGATCCTTAGACCCGGTTTCCCCCTCCTATGAATATCTAGGCCTCGACATCACCAGCAAGGGCAAACCCCTATGCTCTCTACACACCATCTACCACCCACCGGGCGATAATCCAAGATTCACCGAACACTTTATGGAAATGGTATCCACGTTCACTGGGCGTCAGGTCACACAAATATTCCTAGGAGACTTCAATCTCCACTGGGACGACCACAACGACACAGTGGTCAATAGCCTCAAAAACTTCCTCAATAATCTAGACCTAACCCAGATCTGTAACAACCCCACACATGACAAGGGATCAACCCTGGACCTGATTATCTCCAAGGGAGATTCCATTCAGCTAGACTCTATCCAACCATGCGATTGGTCAGACCACCATATCGTCTCCTTCATCATCAACGAAAAGGTGAAACTCAACCCGGTCCAAGTAATGAGAACGAAAACATGGAAAAGAGATCTGAAAAGAATCAACCCTGTCTCCGTGCCTTCCTCTAGCTACAATCTTCTCCAGCCCCCAGAAGGATCAGTCAAAGTACAGGACCTCACGAGTCAATATTTCGAGGCCATGACCTCAATCCTAAATGAAGTCGCTCCTCTCCAACTAAAGAACGTCTCGACAAAGGTCTCGAAGCCTTGGTTCAATGGTGCACTCAATGAGGACAGGCGTGCGCTCAGAGCTGCTGAACGTACCTGGAGATCAGTCCTATCTGCCAATCACCTCAAGATACTACGGAGAAAGAGAAACGCGTACCACAGGAAGATCAAGCGCTCCAAAACCAACTTCTTCAGCCTCCAACTGGACCGAGCAAGAAATAGCCCAAAAAAGCTTTTTGAACTAATCAAAACACAAACTAAGGAGGTACCACAGCATTCACAACTCAAACATAGTTCGCAGCCGGGCTGCGAAGACTTCACTACCTTCTTCGCGCAGAAAACCGATAACATCAAGAAGGACCTGCTAATAGATCTAACATCTCTACCGGTTCAGAACTCTACTACGGTCTCAGCAGCTCTTGCTGGTCCTCACTTTACCCAACCTCACCCAAGCCTGAAAAACGGCGCAGCTTGGTCAACCATCGTGAACTACACTGAAGACTCCATTGGCAGATTGATCCATACCCTGAACCCTGCCAATCACTTCACGGACCCCCTCCCCGCAAATACAGTCAAAGACCTCTCAACCCTGCTGTTACCCCTCTGGTCCAAGATTATCAATAGCTCACTGGACCAAGGTCACATTCCAGATACCCTCAAAATCGGACAGGTTTCACCTATCCTAAAGAAACCCACGGCTGATCCCTCGGACCTAAATAACTATCGCCCTATTTCCAACATCCCTACAGTGGCCAAACTTTTGGAAAAATGTGTACACCTTCAATTGACAAGGCACATTGAGAACTTCGACCTCCTGAACACACATCAGTCAGGTTTCCGAGCAGGGCACAGCACCGAATCAGCCATGACACACATAATTGATGATGCACTGCATATCCTCGATCAAAACGGCTCCTGCCTACTCATCTTACTCGACCTCTCCTCAGCGTTTGACACGGTCAAGCATGAGCACCTGCTAGACCTTCTGGAACACAGAATGGGGCTTTCAGGAACAGTGTTAAAGTGGTTCACATCATTTCTCTAGAACAGGACTCAGCAATTCAAGGTAAATAACTCTCTATCCAAACCGGTCCCAGTAACCCTGGGTGTTCCACAAGGCTATGCACTCTCCCCAACACTATTTAACCTCTTCATGGAGCCTCTCACTCAAATTTTGCAAGCATCCAACGTTCAATTTCACATGTACGCAGACGATACACAACTATACCTCAAGATTCACTCGGTAGACGACATCAACTTGCTTAACGTAACCCTCAGGAACACTCATACATGGCTGGCAGAAAACCATCTCAGACTGAATGCCCTAAAAACAGAATTCTTGCTAATAGCCCCTCCCGCCAAATTACCCATGATGCAAGAATGGATTAAACATCTTTCGGCATGCAATGTCCAACCCACAATCGTGGATTCAGCAAAATCATTAGGAATAACCCTGGACAGCAACCTCACCATGCAGAAACACATCAGTAATGCGACAAAGGGAGCAAACTTCCACATTAACATACTGAGGAAACTGAAACCCTTCCTACCAGCCAACGACCTCAAGAAGGCTGTTCAAGCCCTAGTCTTACCAAGACTGGACTATGGATGCATCTCTCTCTGTGGCCTCCCCAAGACATCAACCGCCCCACTAACAGCGTCAATCAACGCCGCAGCGAGACTCATCACCGGTGCCAATAGAAGATCACACATATCCCCGGAGCTACACTCGCTGAACTGGCTACCCTTGGAAGCCAGAATACATCTGAAAATTGCGTGTATGACTCATAAAGCCTTGCATCTAAATACACCCAGCTATTTAGCGCAAAAACGAACCCTCTTGGGCGGGGCTAGAGCCTTAAGAAGCACGCAAAACCTATTACTGAAGCCACAAAAATTCCACAAGGAGAAAACATACAACCGATCCTTCTCTGGGATGGCACCCAGAATCTGGAATGCTCTTCCCCAGAAGTCAGACTGAACCCCTCCACAGCCTCCTTCAAAAAACAAGTGAAGTCGATCCTCATGGCCAAATTCTGCGGAGCGTGATGTTCAGACACAGCAAGACTATTTCAGCTCGGTCCTTGTTCCTATACCGGAGACAGGCTCCATTAAGAGCCCTCTATTTCTCCTCAACTTGCCTACGTCGCCCATACGGAGACAAAGATGACGACACACCATTAACCAGCTACGCCAAGATGGCACGATCATGTACTTTGTTCTCAACTTGACCATCCCCAAGTTTCTATGATTTATCATGTATTTATGTACTTTACGTAACCTAACCGGTTTTGGACAGGTCTGTACTCTATTAACTTTACTGACTGTATAGCGCTCTGATATCCAACTAGGATCTTGTTCGCGCTCTATAAAACTTTCAAATAAAGAAATAAATAAAGAAAAACGAAAGAAAAAATCCAGAATGGGTCAGGTAAGTTCAAGTTTCCATCACGCACAATGTGAATAGGTGCAGAAGGGGTGGGATTTGATCAAGCATTCCTCACACACGAAGAGCAAGATCAAGATTGGCAGCAGCACAGAAAGCTATCTTCACACTTAGGACAATTCATGTTGGCCAAAATAGCACACTCACAAAGAACACTTGATACCTATGTGTATGGAAATGACCGCTTTAAAGAGGCAGGTGTGTATTACAAAATACATGCTCGTCTCTTAGCCTTGCAGACTAAAACATGCCCCACTATGCACCATAGTATCACTAACCTCAATTCCCTCTGCCTCTAAATAACCATTCTAAAAACCTCACCAAAGCAACGTGTTTAAACTTTTAAAAAATGCATACCTTTAACTCTCTGTTTGTGACCAAAATGTCATCACCTGCCAACCCCCCTTAAAGCTGCCTTGACATCCATCTTGTAATAAAACAGTTTTCAAGCTTAAACCTCCATCAACACCACCTAAACACCTACACTTCAGTGACAAAACCCACTTCTGCTAACCTCTACCCAACACCGGCCCTTTGACTGCCATACAATTAGGGTGGGAGTGTGGGAGCAAAACCATACCCCAGAAATTGAACAGCTCAAACTTTGACACCCTCAAATGTAAAACAATTCAAATAAATAATGGGCCCACTCAATAACTACATTCTAGATAAAATAAAAGTTGAAAGATTTTAATATAACATTCCAAATAAGCATTACAGAGTGTAGGAAGCTGGCTCTCTATATAATATACGAAAGAGATGTATAGTGTGCAGTGTCCAGTGGGTCCCCGGAGGCTCTACAGAGGCTAAAGTAGATAATACTAACACTCTCTTTTGTGGTACTATGGACGAGCAGTTGGGCTTATCAGAGGGCCGTGTTAAGCATTTGTTGTACACACAGTGGCAGTAAATGAGACACACTCAATGAATAAATCAGAGACCAATTTGTAAGAATACTTGGTTATACTTATTTTTTAGAACCACAGAACTTCATCTTAGGTAAATACATTTTGTAATAGAAATACTTTTCAATATCAAAAGTTGACACAGTGCAATTTTCAGACTTTGCGATGTTAACCTATGGGAGAAAGAAAACATTTAGCATACAGTTAGGTAAGATCGACTTACAACACTAGTCTTCAGGAGGTGGGGTCAGAATTGAGCAAGGTTCAGTTCAGCACCAACAGTACACCACCAGTGGCACAGGGGCGACCGAGTGCAGGTGCAAATACAGAGTTGGGCACCCAATACAACTCAATGAAGAATGGCGCATTCTGCCAGAGGCTGCTTACAGGTAAGTAGCAAATACAAAAAAATATTTTGGAGGGGGTCTGGGGGGTATAAGTTTAAAGACCTGACAGCACCCTACCCCATTAGAACTAGTAAAAAACCCAGATGACGAAGATCCCCCAATGGGTGGGCTGATGGGTTTACTTCTGTTCTCCTCTCTCACTGCTCATAGTTCATTTTCTTTATCTGTACAGGACACGTCAGACTTTTGAGGCTATCATTGACCCTAGCACCCCTTTGTGTTTTTACAGGTAAGTAGCAACAGCTTGGGGAGCCTGTCTCCAAGAGTTGAATCAAACACTGTGTAGGGTCCAAAGCAGCACCAACACTATTCCACTAGCGGCACAGGGGCAGCCGGGTGCAGGGTGCCAACACATCATTGGGTGCCCAATGTAAATCAATGGAGAAAGGCAACATAGGAAAAGGTCTACAGGCTCATGCCAAGAAGCCGGTTGAAGGAAACCAACAGCTGGAGAGGTAAGTTGCGATGCTCGGCAACGTAGGGGGCCTCTGGTCTGCTTCACCAAGGCCCAGAGCTGGTGGGTGCAGAGGATTTAGCCGAGGTCGAGGACTCCGGGAGGGGTCAACCCCCAATGGATTTGGGCTCTAGAGCACTGGGGAACCTCATTGGGCCCAGTGGGCCACTGGTACTCAAGCCAGAGGTGTTGGGTGCAGAGGTGGAACCAGGAGCAGGGTTTCACAGTTCTTCAGGCCACTGAGGCCTTTACTTGAAGTTTCTTTCTGGCAAACAGTTTCTGCTGTTCTCAGGAGATCTTGATCTTTGTCAGAGGCAGGCAGTCAACCCAAGGTTTTGGAGGTTGTTTGGCTGCAGAATGAGTAGTCTTTTGGCACAGGATTGTCGAGGACTGCAGACTGGCCGGTAGGGCTGGGGACGAGTCAGTAGTTCTGTGCAGTCTTCTCTACTGGTGCAACTCTGTGGTGTCTTTCTCTTCTTAGGTTATCAGGAACGGAAGTTCAGGGTCTGGGGATGCCACCAAAATACTAGATTCGTTTTATTACAAGGAAGTGACAGCTAGTGGCCAATGGCCCCCTTTCCTGGAGTGTCCACCACCTCTATTATATCCCAACTCCTGTGGTAGGGGGACATAGACCCAGTCCTGATTTAGATAAGTCTAACCATCTTCAAGATAGTTGGCACTGAAAAGTGTACTTCTCCTCACCCCCAGCCCTGAGGGATGGAGATAGCAAAGGGGGTACACCTCCTACTCTAGATGAGGTTTCCTGCCTGTTCTCCCACCAAAAGGGGATAAGGACAGGAAGAGGGGCCTGCCCTTCTAACTGGAGCGGCTGGGGTTGTGTTACAAAGGCGGCAAGACCTTTGAAGTTCTCCGCCAACGTTTGCTCTTCCTGACAAGGGGGAGGCGTGAACACCACCACCCAGGAAAGGCATTTTACTCGACCTCTGAGCATGCAGAAGCTAACCCCATGAGGTCAGAACTCGGTCTGGTGGTTGCAGGCTGGCTGATGCAAGTCGGTGGCCACACTAAGAGTTGGTAGGTTTCAGGGAACCCCACTAAGAAACCCACTGTATGGAATTTTTAATAAATCTGACACTGGAATCAGTGCAGGTTTATTATGAAGAGATGTTTGGTACCAGACATCCCATAGTTCAGTGAAGGCATCATGGAGCTTGGGAACTCGTAATGATGAGTGTCCAGCCCACGGACTTACTATGGCTTCCCAGGTCACTTACAATATCAAGAAAACGACAAGGATATTGCAGGGGAATATCTGCTCATGCAGATATGCCCTCACAGGAGATATAGCGCACCCTGCTTTAGAGCCAAGGCCTGCTAGAGGGGTGTCTTACCTAAATCTCATGCAGTGTCTGTGGGCATGGTACACAGTGATGTGAGCCTTGTGGGCTCTTCAGTTTTGTCTGCACTAAGACACGCAGGCTGCAGTGACCATGTGCATGTGCTTGGTGAGGGGTCTCTTAGGGTGGCACAATTAGTGCTGCAGCCCTTAGGGACCCTCTGTAACCACAAGGCCCTAGGTACCAGGTCTAAAGTGGTTCCAATTGTGAAAACAATAAGTAAAGTTTTAGGAAGATCTAGCGCAGGGGACCTGTTTGGCAGGGACCCTGTGCACTTCCAGTGAAATTAAATCTTTTCACAGGCAAAAAGTGTAGTCTAACCATGTCCAAAAGAGGCTCTTTCCCACACAGAGCAAATGCCAATAAATCCTCTCAAGTGCAGTGCTATAGATAGTATGCAAAATCAGAAACTATCCGGTACCAAATGAGCCGCAAAATCAAAATGAAATCAGACATCATCGCTAATAGAACAGGATAGCCTTTTGGCTCTCCCCCAAAATAAAGAGATTGTTATACACAATTCTTGCATTACAAATTAGGAAAACTGCTAAATCCCCATAGTCTGAGCAAAAGTATTGTTTATATAGCAAATCAGAACACAAGGAAAATTACACATCATTACTGTGACACATAAACACGGTCCCCTATGCTAATACAATATAGAGATGTTCTAACAAATATTAAACATTTAAACAATCAAACTTTCAGCAAATGAATGAACTTGTATGGACAATGGAAGGCAGCGGAAAGGAACTTGATAATGTTTCAAGTCACAGAAAACAGGAGATAATTGAAAGCAAAGTAATCATAAGAGTGGACATAAACCATAACACCAACCTGATTATGCTCCAAGGAGCCTGTGGAGAGAAGATGCATGCATGTGAGGTGGGGTGAACAGGAATGAGTGCCAAAGATAAAGTCCATCTTGTCTCAGATGGTATTTAACATGAAAAGTGACATAATTAAAACACATTAATCAACACACTTCTACACATCATATAAAATGGGTTTAGAATATATTCATGTTAATTCTGACTATTTTTGCAAAATTGATTAAGAAAAGGCATATTACTCAATTTTTTAATGCACAAACTATAAACCCAAAAACAATATAACAATGCCCCCTTTGATTCTACAATTACTAAAACAATGAATGCTTCTTTATTAATTAGGATTTCATTCTATCTGCATTACGTTTTGTTTCTTTCTGGAATTCTCCTCCCCCATCTTTAATTGGTTGTATACACAATCCTTGTTTTTCTCCATCTGATAGTTTTCAGACCTTTTCCTCTGAAATTATTTATTTTTACCTTTATTCTTCTAACTTTCAGTGAGACATCCAGAAAAGTTTAAAATTAAACACAAAATAATTGCACAAATCAGTACAATTAATATTGGGTTAGTATCAGATGAATAGTTCCCCTTCCAAAACCAACCCATTTACTAACCTTACTAAAACCCTTCAGTATCTCACTAACCCATGATCCTACAGTTTCCCAGTTTTCAAAAGAGTGAAGCTTGCGAGATATATTACTTATATTCATCATATGAGTTAATGAAAGGATTGTTGTCAGAAATGAAAATGTAGCACATTTTAACTTTTAGTACTTTGCAAATGCTACCTTCCTTTGCAAGATGGATATCCAAAGGCAAGCAGTTCTGTATTACCATAGCCCTGATAACCATTCATTAAGAATTTATTTGAGTCAGTGCGCCTGCCATACTCAAAGCAAGTTGATTTACTAAAGTAGATAAATGTCTAATTTTCAAACCATTCATTGGCACACCAATAGGAGGAATAATAGTGCCTAACATATATAAAACTACCTGCCCAAAATCTTGCTTCACTCTCTTCAAATCAACTAAATCATGCATTTGACTCTTGTCAAAATAAACTTCATTCCGCTAGAGTCCATAAGAGAACACAAAACCAAACCGCAAATTTCAAAAATAAGAGTATGTAAAATGCATATCACTGATCCAAATAAAATCAAAAATGTTGAATTCCATTTCTAAAATTTCATGAGATTAACAAAAATTTCCAGTTACGAATTCAGACATAACAAAAGTTTTTAAGGTTCATAACCACTCCTAATGTGAAATGCTAATTTTATCAAATACAGTACGGTAAAGCAGACTTCAAGTAAATCTAGTGCCTGCATAAAGAATACCCCTTGCTTGTACTGCTTCACATTGGCCTTGCGTAGAAGAGTTGGCAGAAAAAAGCACCATGGCTCTTGGTACAAGTTTAAAACAAGAATAAGTGTCTGATGCTTTGAAATGAGCTATTGGCACACTTGCAGAAGTGTAGGTCTTGAGTCCAAGCGCCCATTATAGAGAGGCAAATTTTAAGTGCAAAGTGCTTAGTCTGAAAAGAGTACACCAATAACAATGGGTAGGCCATCCCAAATAAGGCTCTAAGCCAGGAGTTGCTGAAACTTCAGCATGCATAATTTACATTGCTTCGCATCTTCTGCGCCGTATCTAGACAGCTATTTATGCAATGTTCCAGATACACCATTTTAACATGTGGCTTAAAGTTTGGGCCAATTAAAAGGGAGAAATTATACAAATCAGACAAACCCAAACACTCAAAAGAAACCTTCACACACATAAGCCATGGTATTTGTTCCACCCCATCTAGTACCAGGCAATCGGAAATACAATATTCTATTAATCAGGCCTCTGGTGATGACCAAATCTTTGTTCACAGTAATATGGGTGCTAGCCCACTAGCACCTTTCAGAAATTACATGCCAAGCTCTTCATGGCAAATAAAAGTGTAAGTGTTTCCGAGGACTTATAAACGCCCACACATAAATTGGTTCTCTGAATGTAATAAAGTTTCCACATTGTTATGTCCCCAAAGGCCCGCCCCATAAATTTGCGTTGCTATACACTTACTCTTGTAAATATTCAGCTTTGCTTCAATTGGTTTGATTTGGATCTTACTTACACATTTTAAAAAGGCTTCAATATTTCTCCTAAATATCTGGCCTCTTAGTGTTAAAAGCAGGGTCCAGCTCAGAGATTGATTTAATAAAATGCCCTGATAGGTAATTTTTTAAACCTTTCTTAAGATGGACTGCCCCAGCTTAAAAGACTTTGACTTGGTACCAGGACTACCACAAGTCATAATGTAGGACTTTGAAAAATGTACTTTGAGGACTAAGTCCTCCATATCCATTAAAAAAGAAATCTAAAAGAAACTGGAGGCTATTTGCAGTTCAGGCTATTAAAACAACATTTTGATCAAAATCTCCCACAATGTTGAGTGATTGACAAGATCGAAAGCGCTCAAAAAAGTGATAAAAGCAAGGTTCAGAGAACCTCTCTTGACTTTCACATGCCTCCCCCAAATTAAGAACAAATTGGGCCATTGTTCAATTGTCCCAATGCCCTGTCTGAACCTGAATTGCACCCCTGACAGAATGTTTTTTGTGGCGGCCCAATCTTAGAGGTGGGACAGTAAGATATGACCTAAATTCTTAGCGCTTGAACCTCTCAGGGACATTGTCCCATAGCAAGACGCCTGAGACTGGCCCCTTTTTGTAAATATCGTGAATACAATAGCAGACTTCCTTGATTGTGGGATAGGCCCATGCCCTAAAGATCTGGACACATTTGTGAGTAGAGGGCCCACAGAGGAAGATTTGATTTTAAAAAAGTCCACCGGGACCCAGCCTTGTCCTAGTTCTTTGCCTTTAATACACTTATTTAGGGCAGTAATGACCTCCTGAACATCAAAAGAATATTGCGGGTTGTGTGCTAGATTCAGGGAGAAGATTACTATCATAGCCTAAGGGAATATACACCGTTTAAAGATTTCTGTAAGTGCATAACCCAAGCCTCCACTCAAATGACCCCATCAGTACTAGATTCATTATGCTCTTTAAAGAAGGGTCTGTTAACCACCTTCTAGAACTTAGTACTGTCTCTTATTTTACCAGCCTTCTAGAAGTCCTAGCTTCACTTCTAACTTCAGACTTCCTAGCTTCAAAGGTTTGTTTATACAAGCCCTAGCTAACTTAACTTCAGAGTCTACCCTAGAACATTTTTTCAGTTTAGCCATCACAGTTGTGTGTGCAGAGGAGCATGGCGATTTAAACCAGCGAGGTAATGATCTGGCCCGAGAAGGAATGGAAGATATAGGATTATCAGAAATGGTGTCACAAACAGAAAACTTGGACTCAATAAAGACTCAGCAGATACGCAGGTCATGATGGAATCCAATGCCTTGTCTACAATAAGATGATTGAAGGCTACTGGGTCAATATTCTTCCATTTCAATTTCAGGCCTCCCCCAAATTAAGAACAAATTGGGCCATTGTTCAATTGTCCCAATGCCCTGTCTGAACCTGAATTGCACCCCTGACAGAATGTTTTTTGTGGCGGCCCAATCTTAGAGGTGGGACAGTAAGATATGACCTAAATTCTTAGCGCTTGAACCTCTCAGGGACATTGTCCCATAGCAAGACGTCTGAGACTGGTCCCCTTTTGTAAATATCGTGAATACAAAAGCAGACTTCCTGATTATGGGATAGGCCCATGCCCTAAAGATCTGGACACATTTGTGAGTAGAGGGGCCCACAGAGGAAGATTTGATTTTAAAAAAGTCCACCGGGACCCAGTCTTGTCCTAGTTCTTTGCCTTTAATACACTTATTTAGGGCAGTAATGACCTCCTGAACATCAAAAGAATATTGCGGGTTGTGTGCTAGATTCAGGGAGAAAATTACTATCATAGCCTAAGGGAATATCCACCGTTTAAAGATTTCTGTAAGTTCATAACCCAAGCCTCCACTCAAATGACCCCATCAGTACTAGATTCATTATGCTCTTTAAAGAAGGGTCTGTTAACCACCTTCTAGAACTTAGTACTGTCTCTTATTTTACCAGCCTTCTAGAAGTCCTAGCTTCACTTCTAACTTCAGACTTCCTAGCTTCAAAGGTTTGTTTATACAAACCCTAGCTAACTTAACTTCAGAGTCTACCCTAGAACATTTTTTCAGTTTAGCCATCACAGTTGTGTGTGCAGAGGAGCATGGCGATTTAAACCAGTGAGGTGATGATCTGGCCCGAGAAGGAATGGAAGATATAAGATTATCAGAAATGGTGTCACAAACAGAAAACTTGGACTGAATAAAGACTCAGCAGATACGCAGGTCATGATGGAATCCATTACCTTGTCTACAATAAGATGATTGAAGGCTACTGGGTCAATATTCTTCCATTTCAATTTCAGGCTTTTATTCTCAGATAACTTTAAATTATTTGGGCAACTTATTTTTGTAGAATTGACATGGGAGGCCAGCTTAATGGAAATTGAGTTGTGATCAATCACACAGCTACAGGCTATTGTAAAATTAGAAAGATTAAGACACAATTTATTTGACAAAAGAAAACATCTATAGTGTTCCCTGATAGGTTTCCTGTGAACGTGGCAACACACGCATTCACTGAACCAGATACTTCACTAGGAAAAACCAAATAATGTTTGAGAACCAGGTCATTTAGTGCATCAACATAAGTGGAGTGCAAGAAATGCATGATGTTATTTGAATGGCCATCATTAAGACCATAAAAAATTCTAATGGGTTTGGCCAGAAAGAGTTGGAACATTTTTCAGCACCAATACATAAGGGATGCAGTCTTGAGGAAGTTGAGGATTAGAATGCCTGTTTGTAAGAAGGTTTATGGATTTGACAGATGGGCCATTACTCATGGGAGCAGGTAGTCCCGAATTTTATATGGACCCTTTTTTCAACTAGTTGATGCAGATAGCACCATGGCCTGAGACTTTATCTGGGGTTAGGGAGACACAGGGGATTGGAGAGATCTGAGCATATGAATTGGCTTGGAACAATCGCAGAGGAGGAAGGCACCAGTTCTGTCCCCAGTTCTGCCCACAGGCATGGATGCGGTGCTGGGATAGAATGTGAGGGAGAGTGAAGAGGAATAATTTCCTTTAGCTTAGTTTCAATAACTTCCAATCGTGTGAAAAATAGGGTAAAACTGGTTGACATGATCAAAAATAGATGATTTTAAGTCCTCAAGAACAGGCTCCAATGTAGTTACATTTCCATCCCGATTCTCCACACAGGTTGCAGATACAAGGAGAGGGGTTATGATACGTGCCCACTTCCGCTTGGAGCCCACAACAGTTCTTTTCCTCTTTCCAACTTGGCCACCAGTTGCCCCTCTTCCCACCTCTGGAGTAGTGCTGGCTGCTTCAGTGACAGAAGTGACATCCCCAACTGATTCAATGCCTGAGACCGCTGAAGAGATAAGAGGTTCAATGGGACCAGTGCCAGTTTTGACTGGAAGACTGGCCAGAACCGGAGCAAAGATGCCTCCAGGGGAGGAGGAAAAGGAAGAATTGAGTTCCATTAGCACAATTTCCTTTGAAATCTTCACAACTGTGTGATGCAGAAAGCCATCCAGGATTGCCCCATTTTTCCCACAGGGGCATCTGAGGCTTTTTGTCTCCCCATTTCACAAGATTGCAGACAGAGTCATAAATAAATGCAGAAAATATTAAGCCAGGCTTGGACTTACTGTGTGAGTCAACTACGCTTTAGACTAGGGCCAAAGAGGATGACCCTGCCCTTACTCTTCCTGGTGCTGATGAGCACAGATGGGCCCACTCTTGGCCCTTTCATTGCCCACGCCTAGCCCGGGCACGGCCCACATACGTCCTGCATGCGGGATGCCGGCGCTATTTAAATGGGGCTTTGGAGCCTGCAGTGACTGTTGCGGCCTTCCTCTGGCCGAGGCAGCTGGTAGATGGAGTGTCTCTCCCTGTGAGGCTGTAGGTGTGTGAACAAGGGTCTCGCACTGTGGGACACCTCCACTTTTTAAATGGCGCTCTGGCACCTGCAGTGGTTGTTGCGATCCTCCTTACAGGCTGGGGCAGCTGGGAGATGGAGTCTCCCTCCCAATGCAGCTCTAGGTGCTTGAATGAGTATGCATTTCACAGATATGATAAAATCTAGGAAACACTAGGACAAGATAACAATTTTTAAAAAAAGGCAGTCTCCCACACATTTAATAAATACCTCTCTAAACCGATTCCCTGTCAACTGAATAATCACCACTCAAAATATAACTCATTTCACACACACTCTCTCCCATCTATTAAGCCTTGCCACCTTTAAGAAGTTCATGATGAACAATACACATTTCACCTTTTCTTTCTTGCTCCGTTCTCGATCAAGGATTCAAATGTGACAATCTAACTTTTTCTTCAGTCTTAATTTGCTCTTTTATAGCCTTTTCATCTTTCCAACCTCCGAAAATCTTCAATCTTCTTTTATTACATTCCCTAACAGTTTATCTTCTTCTTCACTCTACCTACACACATGTAAACATTCAATTTCATGCTTAATTTGTGCAATCATTCCCAGAAATCTGCAATATTTAATACGCTGGTTAAGCAGTCGAATCTCTGAGCTCTGCTAATCATCCAGTGACAAGTAAGGAAACAAAAAGTCAGTATTAATAATATGTTAACAAACACTGTACAAGACGGGCCATTGATATTGAAAGCTGCAAATAGGCAACACCCTCACCCGCGAAAGAAGGAAGAAAAGTACAAACAAAACAGTTCTTAAACCTCATTATGTCAGAGTATTCTTGTATCATGTTAGTATAAATATTATTTTTGAAATCCACTTAATAACCTTTCCCTATGATCAATAACATTTTGTTTCACTTCATTATGTACCTTTGTGAAGGCATGTTCTTCTGGAGATAGTAAGCATAACAACAGACAATAACACAGTAAAACCAATAATTTGACAGCATTCACTGTACTCCGTTTTCTACTTAGTCAAACAATGTTAGCGGGAAGCTCAAAAACTGAGAGTTAAAAAAAGCTTTCTTCTGGGGCCTAGAGCTTAGAGGCTGGTACGTTGAGGACTCTTTTACATTTTTATGTGGGTTACCCAGGGCTTTCCCTGGGAGGGGACCTGCCCTCTTTTCTTCTGATTCCCTCCCTGGTTCTTCTTAGTCACCTTGGTGGGAACCAGCTCATCTGCTGTCTCACACAGTTCCCTGGGACTGGACAACTTAGAGTCAACCAGATACAGGTGTAAATTCGCAGAGGGACAATTGGACAATATGAGCTCCTTCATGAATGATTTGTATATTCACTCATAGTTGCCTACCTTGTTACCCTGTATCCAGCCCTTTAGTGCCTTGACAGGCAAGTCTACAAAGTCAACTCAGAATTGGGTACTGATTTCCTGGGTGTCCCTAAACTTCATCCTGTATTGCTCAGGTGTGAGACCAAACTTTCTGACTGAGCTCTGCTTTATGTGGGGATATGACTCCGCCTACTCCCACTCTAGGGTCAATCGTCTATCTCTCCAAACCACTGGGATCAGCTCCAGCTGGAGTTAACCTCCTTACTGAAAGCTAACCCTCCTCATCTTAAGGGCCCTCTCAAAAGCTGTAAGCCACTTACCTATGTCATCACCCTCCTGGTACATAGTTATATTCCCCTTGAGCAGTCTTGGGTCAAAACCCATCACCCCTAAACACTTGTGTCACTTCTTTGCTGACATCATATTCATCTCTACCACACCCTGTGGTTATCCTTTCCCAGAAGCGGCCAGTACAGGTAAGCGCGGCGGGGGGAGTTGATAGAAGATGGAATCCGAAAAATTAAATAAATAAATAAATCCAACTCCGTCATCTATCACCATCCCCCTGCCACGCCCCACTATGCTTACCTACACCAGTCGCTGCTGTTCTCATGTACCCTCTTCGTTTTAGCCAGGGCCATCTCCTCTACCTCCAATGCTATATAAGCAGGGCTGGACTGGCCATAGCGGGCACCGGGCAATCCTAGGTGTACCACACGGTTGGGGGCCAGTTTTGGGCCCCGGGGGCCATTTATGTTACAGGGCCGTTTTTGCAGCATAGCTGCAAAATCAGCCCTGTAACAAGATCGGGCGAAAACCAGCCCTGGCAAAGAGCTCGGCCGCACCCCCAACCCCCGGGGGGAGGGGGAGGGGGCCGGCCGAGCACTTTGTCAGGGCCCGTTTTTGTTCCCGGTCCGGCCCTGTATATAAGGTAGCTCTGCCTCAAGTTCTCTGTCCCTGAAGGACAGCACTGCTTCTCCTTTGGTAGATCCTCTTCCCCCAGTAGCTTTAGGCAGGTCCCTGCTCATTGTGTTTGTGGAGAGGTGTTCATCTTACTCATCACTGAGATTTCCCCCATGTCTTTTATCGCTAAAACCTCCCCTGTATGAGGGACCTGATCCTCTAGCTGGGCCCCTGCCCAGGCTGTAAGGGCCTTTATCAGCACTGTCGTCCTGGAAGTAATCCCTTAACCTTACACAGGTCCATAAAATCTGCTACTGTGAAAGTGGCTAGGATAGCCAGATCACTCCTCAGGGCATCCCTAAGTTGTGAGTCACAGAAACGTTTGCAAAAATTGAGGTCTAAGCAATTTAGGAAATATCAAAAAAGAATTAATTCATATTATTCAAATTAAAACTGAGAACAAATTATTGTTGCTTTAGGCAATTTAGAGTTTTTTTTATTTGGCCAACATAAATTCTGAATGGTGTTATCGCAGGTTCTGGATACAACCAATGCACACCAAATGTAGTGGATTATTAGAAGGTAGGGGTATTTCAACTTCAGCTACTAATAATACCATAAGCACTAAAAAGATCCAATCATGTCTCAATAAATTAATTCTTGCTCAAACCTTGGTAGCTTAGCAATGAGCAGCCAGGCTTAACTTAGGAGACAGATATGTGTAAAGCATTTAATATTGCTAAAACAGTACACATGTAAAAGACACAACCCAATAAAAATCCAACACTAATTTATAAAATGAGATCAATTTTTCATCTTTAAACTAATACCAAAATGACAAAATTCCAATGCAGGGAACCGGGTATATGAATTTTTAAAGTTTAAATTAAAAACTGTTCATTATAGCACCAAAAAGTATAAGCGCCACTCGCGGCTAACTGGTCGCGCTGGACCGCGACAAAGTTAAAGTTTTAGGCCGACTGCGATGGAGTGTAGGTTGAGCGTCAGGTCCAGGTCAAAAGTTTACCTTCTGATATAATCTTTTTCATGGAGCTTTTATTTTGACGTTGAGCCCTCCGATTCCTAAAATCCAGATTTCGCCTGCTGTAGAGCATTGCCTCGGGAATCTATGGGACTCTTTGTCCTTGGCATCAACTGCAAGGTACTCCTGAGCTTTCAGTGGCACAAACCTACAAAACTTTGTAAAATGTTTCCAAACTTTCAGATCTTCCTCTTTGTTGTTTCTTCTGGGAAGAGAAGTGTCAAGCAGCACCAGCCAAGGGTTCAGAGACTCTGGATTACATCTTGGGGGCTAGGCCTAAATCTCCCTCATTGCACATGCACAGTCCAGGAAACATTCAGTTACCACTGGCGAGCTGAAGTTATCCTTTCATTGGGCTTGCAGGTAACTTCTTACCTGTTGCTGCTCATGGAGTCCACTCCTTTTCCTTTAAGACTGACACAATCCTTGTAAGTGCAGCAGGTGCAGTCCTTGTGAATGCAAGCATTCTGTGGTGCAGTCCAACGGTCCAACAAGGCAGTCCGTTACTTATGATGTTCCATACAGTGTTCTGAGGAGCTGATATAGCTCTCCCATATGTATCCTCCATTATGCAAAAGGTGGCGTAGGGCAATCCAACCAATAGGGGTCATGTTACCTCCCTCTGCTATGACCACTTCTTGCAAACAGTGGCATATTTGTGACCCTGAATGCACCGCTCTCCAAAATCAAAATTGAGAAATTCTCTCCTTGGAGTGTGTGTCTGTGTAACCAAACCTGAAAGTGCAGCTAACAATTCACTACACTCCCCTTCCATTTCCTCTCCTATTCAAATTAAGGGGGCTCCCATTTTGTTTGGTATGAAGGAAGAAGGGGGCTGGCCTGGGTCCTGTGACATCTGTTCTCTTGCCTTTGACGTCCAGCTTATCTCCTCAACCCTTTCCTCTCCCTGGCTTCTCCAGGTAGCAAATCTCCTACCAAATGGCGGCATTGTTTCAGCCCCAGGTCTCTTCACACATACTCAGGGGGCAGCTTGGCTCTGGCTGTCAAAGTTTGGCCAATCAGAAGAGGCTGCTACAGGGCTTTTTTGGGGAACTTCAGGATAGCATGTTTAGGCAGGCATGGCTAAGGCGCCGTTTAAGATGGCTGCCTAGTGGGAAAGCTCCGCCACACCGGGACGTATTTTTGGAATCCAGAAGCATCTATTCCATTCCATTTTTCTTCAGAGCGGCATAATGTGAACCGGAACACCTGCAATCACCGATGAGCCCTTTTGGACGACATTAGCGCATCGCGCTCCATGACTTTGGTGCTGCGTTTCTTTATACGCGGTCGGCCTTCAGGAATGGGCTTTTTCTGGGCTGGTTCCTCTATTTACATGGAGCTTCTTTCCCATTTTTAATTTAAAGGTACCTTCTCTGTCAATTTTCAAGATGCCGCCATTTTAGTTTGCCTCCGCCATTTTAGTTTGCCTCCACCTCAGAAGTTGCCGCGCTTCATGTTTATTGCGGATTTGCCATGCTAGCATTTACAGGAAACCTACAGTCAACTCTTCTGACAACTAGGGATTCATTTTTACGCTGTCTGTTATCTCAATCACCTCAGCGTCAGGATATGCTACTCACCTGTTCAGCAGTAGTTCTTCCTATGTGTAGAGACCGCTCATTTGCCACTCATTTGCCTATTTGCAGTGCGTTTTTCATATCTGCTGTCATACTCATGTTCTTCCCTGAACAGCAGTCAACAGTAGAGTCTTCTTCTCTCAAAGGAATTTTCTGGAGCAAATGTTAACCTTTTCAATCCATTTTGTTCAGCTTAGAATAGGTAAACTTACTGCGTCATTGACTTTATTGATGATAACACCTCCTGCTTTCTTGATGACTGGTATATCTCTTTCCTATGGGCAAACTGCGGAAACCTAAATTTGTTTTTGTGCCCTCATCGGGTGCTCAAGCGGCAACTTCTTCAGCTTCTTCATCTTCCTCAGTATCAGGTTCTTCTTCTGCTACACCCCAAATGGCAGGTGTTACTTCTCATCGGTCTTCCTTTTCTCAACTTACTCCGAACAAGTCCTCTCCTCCTGTTGCTTCGACTAAACGCTTGAAACAGGACCCTCCATCTCCAGACAAATCACCTTCTCCTGTCTCTATGGAGTTGCTTCTAGAGGAGATTTGTGCTCTGCGGACGTTTGTTGAGGCAACCAATGCTAAGGTGCAATTTCTTGAGGAGAAATGGTCGTCGATGGATAATAGGGTGTCGTTGGTGGTGCAGCAGGTCTCAGAGTAACAGACTAATACTCAACCCATCGCCTTTCTCTTCAGCAGCACACTGAAGATTTGGAAAACAGAAATAGGAGGAATAATTTACGTATTTATGGTTTGCCGGAATATCTGGAAGGTGAGAATCCTGTAACATTCTTTACCTCTTTCCTTCTGAAGCTCCTGGACATGCCACCTACTACTTCTCTTAGTATCCAGAGAGCTCATAGACTTGGTCCTCGTTCATCTGCTTCACCTAAACCACGAGGTGTCATTCTCCTTTTCCTAAAGTTCACGGATCTTCTTTCAGTTCTTTCTGCAGCTCGATCCAAGCGTAATGTCTCCTCGTTAGGTCAAAGTGCGTTCCTCTCTCAAGATGTGTCTAATGCTGCGGCGTCCAGGCGGAAGGAATTTTTGAATCTCTGAGCTCCTCTACGTTTGCTATGCGCTATATATGGCTTATTTCATCCATGCATCTTTAAAGTAACTCACCAAAATCGAACATAGACTTTTCAAGACCCCGCTGAACTTAAGAATTTAATTCATATTCAATCTAATAGCGGCATGGATACTTCCACTTCGCCTAGTGGATGATTAGTAATTGTTTAACTGTTTATATGTTTCTCTCTGCAATATCTCTGTTACGGTTCTATACATAATCTGCCTTTAGATGTTTTGCTTGTTTAAGTTATCTCTTTCCGTTATGGTAATGTTTCCGTTGTCTATATTTTCACTTTGACTATTGATTTGTTGCATATGTCGATAGGTTTTTCTTTCTTTACTGTTTTTCACTTCTTAGTGATTAATCGTTTGTTTACTCTGGTTCTTCTTTCCTGTTATATTGCTGATAAAATTCTATATTCAGATTCTTTTATTGCTCCTATTTCCATGTTTAATAGTTTTATGATGGTTCCCTCTCATTGCTTTTTTCCATTTGTTGCTTTATTCCAGTTGATGCTGTAGTCACTTAAATTACCTTTGTTTTTACATTGCTTGTTGCTCTATCGTATGTATTCTCTTGTACTTCCATATGGTTAACTATGCTTTATGTTCCCTTATGTAGGTTCGTAGATTCACTCCCCTTCAATTCCTGTGCTACCTGCCTTCATATCTCGTCCTGGTGTGGTCTGGACTCCCATTTCCCGGATGGTTTGTCTTGTTGAGTGTCACCACTGCCTCATTGTTCCCTTGTATGTTCCCCCTCGGTATGTTCTTTCAGTCATCCTTTTGTATATGTACTATCTCTTCTTACATTCTTTTCCTTTCTTCCTTCCCCTTCTTTCCCTTTTCTTCCCTTTTATTTTTTGGCTTCATTCATATTTCTACTATGATTTGCCCTTTCAATACCACTTCTCCAGCTTTTACACATTTCTCTTTTTTTCCTTTCCTTCACCCCTACCCACTTCTTGATGTTTTCTGTGATGCTGGTTTCTTTCTACTCTTTCTCTCATTTTTTGGCTGTATGTTACAAGAAATCATTTTTGCATTTTTGGTTCTTATTGATTTTATGCTACCTGTATATTCAGAGTTATCTCCTGGAAGGTAAAAGCATTTATTAATCCCATTAAACGGCAGAAAGTCCATTCCCATTTAGCTTCCTATAATCCTGATATAGTCATTTTGCAAGAAACCCATCTTACTGAAAACAAATCCCTTAAGTTAAAAAGGAAGGAATTGGGTTGGAACAGTTTTATTTTAACCTTCTACCAACAAAAAGAATGGAGTCGCCATCTTATGTCATAAGAAACTAAAATGTAAAGGTTTGTCACAGAAAAATGACGATGATGGTAAATGGATACTCACTAAGTTGTTACTGAACTCTATATCTTTGACTGTTTTTAATATCTAAGGTCTCACCCAACCTGAATGTTCCTTCTGGAATTTAATTACAAACAAATGTATTCAACATAAAGATGAATTGTTTATTTTAGATGGAGATTGCAATCAGATTGTTGACCCCCATCCTTGATCATAAGTCTACTGTTCGTTTTATACCTCATAAGTCCCATAAACAATTTCTTGACACTATCTTACAATCACATTTCATTGACTCTTGGAGACTTTCACTTCCTGATACTTTCGACTATTCCTTTTTCTCTTCTCCTCACACATCTTTTTCCACACTGGACTACATTTTTCTCACTCAATCTTTTTCCCAAAATGTGTTATCTTTCTCTGTTGAACCCATACTTAGGGGCCCATTATGATTGCGGACGGACTTGAGTCCGTCCGCGATCTCCGAGGAGTAGGGGAACCTCCGCATGGGCATGCGGAGTTCCCTCCTGTCCAATTAGGATGTGACCACCACCCTGGCGGTCACATCCTCTATTTGTAACATTGCGGCGGGTGCGGCTTCAAGCTGCACCCGCTGCAAGGTTACAAATGCATACATTTGTATGCAGAAAGCGGCAGGCACCGTGCATACAAATGCAGGGGGGTACCATAGGTACCCCCCATGTGCACCCCCCACCCCTCCTTCACCCAGGGGGCCCGCTACGGGCCCCCGAGGTGAAGATCCGCATGCGTTTCCTCGGTGGAGAAGTCGCCACAGAAAAGCATGTTTTCTCAGCCATCCTAATATGTCTGGCGGTGTCTGAGAGACACCGCCACCATATTAGGCCTTTTCCGCCGCGGTTGTAAGCCAACCGCGGCGGAAAAGCGGCGGACTGAAACCAGGACCCACCAGCCATCCTAATGTGGCGGTGGGTCTTTGGCGGGCCCGCAGAGGATTTTCCGCATCCTCCGGGCCGGCGGTGGCTTCTGCCGGCCCGTAGGATGCGGAAAATCCTCCATCGTAATCAGCCCCTTATTTCGGACCATGCCCCCATTGTAACAGATCTTGATTTGCTTCCTCCGCGCCCCAAGCCATCTCGTGGGCGCTTCAATAGCGCACTTCTCACTGATCCTACCTTCTCTTCCTCTTTTCGCTCCTTTACAACAGACTTCTTTCTATTTAATTCTGACACTAGTTCTCCTCCTCATATTCTTTTGGATTCCTTTAAGGCTACTGCAAGGGGATTTATTATTGATTTTGTTTCTAAGAAAAGGAAGCAATTTCGTTAGAAACGCAAAGCCTCCCTAGCGCATATAAAATCTTTGGAACATAAATTCTATACTTCTTCAGATAAATATGTATCTCCAGATCTTATACGTGCGAAGTTAGAGTTTAATAAATTCACTACTGATAACGCTTCTTCAATTCTCCTTCGTAGTAGTGCTCGTTATTATGGTGCTCGTAATAAATAAGGGAAGCTTTTAGCTAATTACCTCAAATCCCGGAAAGAGCGCACCCTTATTGATTCTATTTACGCTTCTGTTAATACTCTTTTACATAAAGATAAGGAAATACTCGACCAATTTCAATTGTTTTATCAACAACTTTATACCCCAGAATCCCCTCCTACCTCTTCTCTTATTCAGAAATATTTTGAGAATCTTCCCACCTCTCCTAATTCTCATCTTAATTTTCCAGACCTTGAACTTGATCTGTCATTGCACGAGCTCTCCGTGGCTTTGACATCCCTTACTAAAGGTAAGACACCTGGTCCTGATGGTTTCCCTGTTGAATTTTACCTCCACTTTTCTGATCTTTTATGGCCCAAACTTTTAACCCTTTTTCAGTCATTCTATTCATCTGGTAAAGCGCCAGGCACCTTTCGGGATGGTACTATTTGTCTTATCCCAAAAGATGGCCGTGACCCCAAATTTTGTAAAAATTATCGCCCAATTTATTTATTTTTTTATTTTTTATTTATAGCAATACACTTTTATTAACAATATACAGCATTCGAAATATTCCAGTCTGCTTTTATGCACAGGCCATCAATTTATTCCATTTCTGTGGAAGACTCCGAAGTAGCTCGACTTGCAACTTTGACATTCACACCAAGGGTAACAAGCAATTAAAAAAATTTGACATTAAAATTGTGGAAATGTTTTAACACCAAGAAAAACGTGTGAAGACTACAGGAAGTGGTTTTCGTACAAAATGTCTTAAGCACACATGAATACTTACAAAGGAATGAACCTTGCCATAACAATCATACAGCAAGTTAACTTTGGATTCAGAATTACCAGCCTGGAAAAAATATATAAGGGGTGTAATTTCACCAGCTAGAGATGCTCACTGTATGCTCTGTTTTAGGCTGGGCCTGGCTGTGACTGGAGTTGCAGTAGGTCGGGCACTTAAATTAGCAGGATCGCCATTTGTTTCTGCACGCTAATGCACCTTTTACATAGGAGAAATCAGGAGAAAACAGGAAACAGCCAAGTACTCTGCACTGCAACACACCACCTTAACAGCTAACCAGCATTACTCAACTGCTACACAACTGCGCCTAGTGCACAAAAATACACAAGAGAAGAGATTAGATTCCAGACCACAATCCCTGTGCAAATTTACTTGAAACATTTTATACAGTGAGCTCGTACCACTGGACTGAAAATGACATTAGCAATTAAACTTTTATATTTTTGTAAACCGAGGGAGAATGTCGAAGTGACTCCATGGGACTATGAGTTTAACTATTTCCATCTATCAGAACTCAGTGTATAAAAAAAGTTGAATTTTACCTCAAATATCCAAGCCAATAGAGATATCTGTAGTCGTTCACTTCACTAAATTACAAAAATTTGGAATAACAGTGACAATGGCACATGAAAAACAATGTCTATCACTTGAGGCACAAATTTAAACAAGCAAAAGGTTAATAGAACTGTTAGCAAAATGTTACAAATAACCACCTTTTCGACAGGTTACTTGTGCTACAGGGCTTTACAACTGACTGATCGGTCCTGTGATCTTTACTCCGCAGAGTCCATATAGTAGACGTCTTTCATTGTTGAATCGTGGTACTACGAAGACACAGCTCCCTCTTCCTCTGGCGATTTGAGAGGGGGGTCACAGAGCGCGATCTGGACTTTGATTCTTTCTTGGATGGCGGGGGCGTCACTCTGGATTGGGATCTCGAGCAGGATCTGGAAACGGTGGAGGACTTAGACTTCGAACGGAGCGGGACTTCAATGTGGAGCGAGACCTTGATCGTGTGCGGGATCTTGACTTGGATCGGCTGTAGCGGCTCCTGCTGCGGGTTCTGGAGCGGCTCCGACTGCGGGACCTCGACCGACAACGCCTCCTGGGACTGCGACTCCGGCGTCCATAACTTCCTCCACTGCCTCCATATCTTCGGGGTGGTGGTCCCTGCGGCTATGGTGCGAGTCTGGTGGCCTTCCATAACGAGCCATCTGCACCCGAAGTTAACGCCCATCCAGAATGGCTCCGTCCATGGCGTCCATCGCATCCTCGGCATCACGTTTTTCATGGAATCGTACGAAGGCAAAACCGCGGCTCTACTTCGTGTATCGGTCGCGGGGGATATAGACGTCGCCTATTCGTCCATACTTCTCGAAAACTCTTCGCAGTGTTTCGGGCGACATCCTGTAGGTAAGATTGTCCACCTTCAAGGACGTCATGCCTTCAACGTCAGGCAGAGGCCTGCTGTAACTCATCTCCGGGGAACCCGTGAGAGGCGTTGGGCGGAACCTTAACTATTCGGAAGGTGAAGTTGGCAGGCGTGAGCGCCTACACTGACAGGAGCTTAGATCCCTTTATGCCACATCTCATTGGTAATGAATAATGTGGTTTTGTCAAAGGCTGACTTACCTCTGATAATTTTTGTCTTTTTCTTAATGTCCTGAATAAGGCTTCATCTCACTCCATTCCTTTAGCCGCTATCTCCATTAATGCAGAAAAACTTTTGACAGGGTTGATTGGTCTTTTCTGTTTGCTGCTTTACGCTGGCATGGTTTTGGTCCCAAATTTATATCCCTAATATCTTTGTTATATTCTGCTCCCAAAGCCTCAGTGCTTGTGAACGGTCAACTCTCATCATCCTTTACCCTTCATTGAGGCGTCCGTCAAGGTTGTCCCTTATCCCCTCTTCTCTTTGTCCTTGCTCTTGAGCCATTTCTGTCCTCTATTCGTAACAATAATTCCATATCTGGTTTTCCATATGGTAATAATCAACTGAAACTTTCCGCGTATGCTGGTGACATCCTTTTGTTTATTTCTAATCCAGAAGTATCTATTCCTCCTTTACTATCTGAATTTGCTTCTTTCTCTTTAGTCTCCGGATATAAAATTAACTCAGATAATACTGAAATTCTTCCTCTAACCAAAACTTGTCTTCCTCATCTTTTCTCCTCCACTGGCTTTGCCTGGAATAGTTCGAAGATTAAATATTTAGGTGTCTGGTTTTCCAACACCATTTCTTCTTCAATTAAATTAAATATGTCCGCAGTTTTGTCCCGAAGTGATCATTTGTTTTCCACCTGAAACCCTCTTTTTCTTTCCTGGTGGGGTCGTTTGGACCCAATTAAAATGATGATAGCTCCTATTCTGATTTATATCTTTTCTATGTTACCTATTCATATTCCTGTACTTTATTTTAAACGTATTGACTCCTCTTTCCCAACATTTCTTTGGAGGGATACGAAATCTAGAATATCTCTTGTAGCCCTTCGTAAATCTAAACCTAATGGTGGAGTCAAATTTCCAGATTTTCGTCTCTATCATAAGGCCTTTTCTTTACGCCAAGCGTCGCTCTGGTTTCTTCAGAACCGTCCCCTTTCACTCCTCTTTGGCTCCTCATAGAACAATCCTTATTATTGCCCTTTTCTTTCACTGAAGTAATACGCTTCTCTATTAAATATCCCTGTACTTCATTCCCTTATTCAAGCATACTTCTTCTCTTTTAAAGCCCTTGGTTCTTCCTACTTCTGTCACTCTGGATTCATTATTAAATACCCCCATTTAGTATCATTCGCTTATCCATTTAAATAATCGACCCATTTGTCGGAACTCTTGGAGATCAGGGTGTTATGTGGGTTAATCAACTCTTTGATGGTTTACTACCTTGCTCTTTTCCCCAATTTCAACTTTTATTTCATTGCCCTAGATCTAATTCTTGACCGCTATTATTCTCTTCCTTCCTCAACATCTCTAATGTCTCACTCTCCTCTTCTTCAGATCCTCTCTACTATCCCTAAAGCATCTATAATTTATACATTTTTCTCCTCTCCTGATCCAAATCGTGCTAAATCTAAATTGGAGCAGGCTTGGGAAGTGGATTTTGAGTGTACTTGTTCTGTTGCTTTCTGGGATAAAATCTGGTCCAGATCTTTAAAAAATTCTCATTCTGCTTTTCTTACTCAATCTTTATTTTATCTATATCATAGATTATGTCTTTTCCCTCTTTCCTTGTCTCGTATCATACCCTCTTCTGATTCTAAATGCTGGACTTGTGGGACTTTAAACGCTGACCTTCTACATCTGTTCTTTTTCTGTCCTGTTGTTTCGGCTTTTTGGGAAAAAGTCTGGCTATACATTTCTTGCATTTTCACTCTTCCTGTTTCATACTCAATCACAATCCTCTTTTTGGGTAGTCTTTCAGACTCCTTAGATCTCCCTGCACACTCACATGGTCTTTTTGATCTCATGCTCGCTCTCGCATTCCAACACATTGCTTCCAATTGGAAATCCCTTACGCACATCTCCATATAAGGTTGATGGAACACTTTATGTCATTTCCATAGGCTTGATGTCGCCTTTGCTTCGTCTTGCAAACCAATTCGCAACACTGATCTTTACTGGTTACCTCTCACTACATACCTGGATCGGTTAGCTCTGAGGAAAGTTACTCATGTCAATTCAGAAAATGTTAAACCTCCTTGAAGGACTTCTGCTTTCTCCTTCTTGTTATTTTATTTTGTTTATTAATGTGTCTTTCATGTTATATAACTTTATGCTATACAACGTATATTGATATTTGTATAATTTGTTTCTTTGCCGTAATTTATCTTAGATTTTAACATTCTGCAATATTATGATCTTCCCCCCTCCCCTTGCCTTCCCCTCCTTCCTCCTTTAACTCCTTTTCCCTTGTCTCTAAAATTTCTCACAAAATGCTTTTTGTTTCTCATTTATCGATATTAGCACTGTTATAGTTATTTACTATGCTTGATCGTTTTTACTGTTTCTGATTATATCTTTGCTTATTTATACTTTTCTTCAATAAAGCTTCTTAAACATAAAAAAGGATAGTATGTTATAAAACGACTTTCCTGTAAAATCTATATATAAAAACCAAAGTATGTCCGTTTGTCCTTTATGCATTACAACACCATTCATCCGATCTGCATGAAACTTTGGGAAGTTGCTGAGTACACTCCCGCGAAGGTTTCTGGCTAAAAAAAACCCACATTTGTTAAAAGTTGTTGAGTACACTCCCGCGAAGGTTTCTGGCAAAAAAAAAAGAAACATTTGTTAAAAATCGGCCCCCCGGAACCCCAGGGCCCTCATAATCTTTCACATACTGAACGTTTACAGTTTCCGGTGCGACTCGCTTTTGCAATGACCATCAACAAAGCACAAGGACAATCGCTGCAAGTGTGTGGACTAGATTTGGAGTATTCGTGCTTCTCACATGGACAACTGTATGTGGCCAGCTCACGCGTCGGAAAACCTTCTGATTTATTCGTCTACGCACCAGACGGAAAAACAAAAAATATTGTGTATCCACAAGCACTCGAATAAAAAAACAGAATTAAAACAACACTTTGAAATGTTTTCCATATTAAAATGAATAAGTTTCAATAAAAATGACACAATGTAAATTGAATGTTATCATAACAAGTTTCCTTAAATTTCCTTTCTTCTGAGATCACAGCATCGCGTGACGTAAGCTAGTGTATTATAAATAAGACCTTGGAAAGTTGTAACCATTTTTTGGTACTTTAAATGAAATTGTTAGCTGACTTCAATCAAAAGTCAGACTTTATTAAACTTTATTAAACTTTAACTTATGGGGCTAGGAGTACTACAAGGGAAAAATTACTATGGATGTTTTTCCCAAACAGGGCATCTAAAACATCATTTTATAATAAGGCAGCCTACCCTTGGGGTGCCTAGGGTAGATCTTTGCGGTGACTTATATGTAATACAAAGGTAGTTTTGACCGTTGGAAGCAACTTTAATTTCAAAGTCGAATTTGGACATAGTTATATTTTATAACCATCATGCAAGGTAGGCTTTGCTTTATAATGCCACCAGATACCACAGCAGTGCGCACTGAAGTGCATTAAGTCCACTGGGGTCTCTAAACATGCTTGCTCTACCCTATATATGGGACTTTCTGGGCCAATTAGAATTATACCAATTACCATATACCTTTTAAGGACAGGGCACAGGTCCTGAGCATTGTTAGCAGAGCCTAGGACACTTTCAGAGTGAGTAACCACCAGCAATAGCAAACAAGAATTAGTAAATGAACATGTTTTTTTCTGTGTGATTAATAATAAGCAGTTTCTTGTTGTCAGTTGTAGCTTGCTGAGTAGTTGTACAATATAAGTTACAAAAAGTCTGTTAAAGTGTTATGACTTGTCTATGTACAAAAATGAAATATATTGTCCTGTTACTAGTGGTATAGTGTGGGTAAGCAACATTTTGAAAAATGAAATGAAGGAGGGAAATAATATAATTAATTGATGTAATAGCAATATTATGTGTTTAGAGGAGGTCTGACAACTTTCGGGCCAGTGCCACCGCACCAGCTGCACCATTCAAACTCATGCCCCTGGTGCCTGCAAGATAACTGCATTTATGACTGCCTGTATAGCAGTTAAATAAAGCAATGTTTGGTGTTTAGAGGAGTTATTTTGGCCCTGTGCCACTTCACCTGCTGCACCATTCAAATCATTACCTTATTGCCTGTAATATAACTATACTTGTGACTGCCTGTTTAGTAGTAAAACATTGAAATTGTTGGTGTTTAGAGGGGTTCCTAGATCTTTGGGCCCTGGTGTCAATGCACCTGCTGCCTCGTTGAAATCATGATTCTGGTGCCTGCAAGGTAACTACACTTGTGACTGCTTATTTAGTGGTTAAATATAGCAATTGTTGGTGATTTGAAGAGTTCAGACAACTTTTGGCCCGCTGCTACTGCACCTGCAGCACCACTGAAATCATGGCCCTAATGTCTGCTATACAATTGCACTTGTGACTGCCTGCTTAGTAGTAAAGTTTAGCAATATTCTGCGTTTAGTGTGGTCCCTAGAGCTTTTGGCACTGGTGCCACTGCACCTGCTGCACCATTCAAACCAAAACCCTTTTAACTGCAAGGTAACTGCACTTGTGCCTGCCTGTTTAGTAGTAAAATATAGCAATATTAGGTGTTTAGTGGGGTGCCTCGAGATTCTGGTCCCGGTGCCACTGCACCCGCTGCACTATTGAAAATATGACCCTAGTGCTAGCTAGATAACTGCGCTATGACTGCCTGTTTAGTTGTAAAATATAGCAATATTAGGTGTTTAGAGGAGATCTGAAAACTATTGGGCCTGTTGCCATTGCACCTGCCGCACCATTCAAATAATGACCTTGTTGCTTGCAAGATAACTGCACTTGTGACTGACTGTCTGTTAGGTAGGTAAATATAGCAATATTTGGGCCCTCATTTATGAAAAGTGTTGCATCGCTGGTTAAAAACAGGGATGCAACACTTTTCAGTGCGCCCTCTTTGCAACACCATGAATGCGTCTTATTTACAGTTCGGTGCTCCATGTCGCAAGGATTGACCAGATACATCAGGAATCCTGACGTATCTGGCAGTGCAGTAATGATGCATCGCTAGAGTGTGTCGCAAAACTTTTGCAACTCCAGCAATGTGTCAGTACACATGGGCGATTCCCATGTAAAAGGGCCTGCATCAGTAAGGATTTTACGCAGTAAACTCGTAGAAGTGGTACAGTGAAATCTCATAGATTTCACTGCGCCACTTCTATGAGCTTTAACGCCCACCCTACATACATTATGCCTGATGCAGGTATAATGTAGTGCAGGAGTTTAGAAAGTGACACATCTGCCAAGATGTATAACTTTGTAAATATATTGCATTGTTTATGCCATTGCTATGTCACAAATAAAGTGATGCAACAGCAGCGTTTGGCCTCATAAATAAGGCACTTGGTGTTTAGTAGAGTTATGGTAACTTTTGGCTCCAAGGCCACTGCACCTGCTGCACCATTTAAATCAAACCCCTTTCAACTGCAAGTTAGCTGCAATTGTGACTGCCTGTTTAGTAGGGAAATATAGCAATATTAGGTGTTTAGAGGTGCTATGACAAATTTTTGGCCTGGTGCCACAGCACCTGCCTCACCATTCAAATCCTGACCCTGGTGCTTGAAAGATAACTGCACCTGCGACTGACTGTTTAGTTATAAAATATAACAATAATCGGTGTTTAGAGGGGTGCCTGAAGCTTTTGGTCCCGGTGCCACTGCACCTGCTGCACTATCGAAATCGCAACCCTAAAGCTTGCTGGATAACTGCACTTGTGACTAATGATTTCTACAAAAGGGTGGTGAAGTATATGCTGCGAAAGCTCGAGTGGATAAGTGCCTCTGATCCTTTAATTCTAATTTGCTTCTAAGGAAATCTAAACAGCCACCACCCCGACTGTTAATTCACAATTGCAAGCAATTGCATAAATATAGATATGGTTAGGATTCTCTGAGCATACAATATGTGAATCTATTTTATACAATGAAAAATTTTCAGTACACAAATTCAAGAGAAAAGTTAAATAGCCTTCAATCAATATCAAATCCTATATCTCGATCCAAAAGCTCACGGTATGCATAACCCGGAGTGAATGTGGCGTGCACGAGATATAGGATTTGATATTTGGAAGAAGAAGACACTTTACCAATGGAAGGAATAGTGAAGATTACATTGAATTACGTAGGATTCTAAAAACCTTTGGTGAATAGTGATCAAAAGGACAACAAAAATCAGTTGCTTTAGCCCTGAGGAAGTCTTTCGGACAAAATTGTTCCAATGACGAAACACGCGTGTTGGCTGTAGTGTTCACATTATTTGGAAGATTATATTGTTTGAATTATCTGGAAGTGGAAGGAACATTTGAATAGGTCTTTGTGGCAAATTACAAAAAAGAATAAAGCAAATGAATTATGGACTCAGATTGAAGGCTATTTAACTTTTCTCTTGAATTTGTGTACTGAAAAATTTTCATTGTATAAAGTAGATTCACATATAGTATGCTCAGGGAATCCTAACCATATCTTCACTTGTGACTACCTGTTTAGTTGTAAAATGTAGCAATATTAGGTTTTTAGAGGAGTTCTGATAACTTGTTGGGCCCGGTGCCACTGCACCTGCTGCACCATTCAAATAATGACCCTATTGTCTGCAAGATAACGCCACTTGTGACTGCCTGTTTAGTAGTAAAATATAGCAATATTTGGTATTTAGTGAAGTTATGACAACGTTTTGCCCCGGTGCCATTGCACTTGCTGCCCTATTTAAATCGAGCCCCTTTCAACTGCAAGGTAACTGCAATTGTGACTGCCTGTATAGCAGTAAAATATAGCAATATTAGGAGATTGGAGGAGTTCTGACAATTGTTGGGCCCGGTGCCACTGCACCTGCTGCACCATTTAAACCAAGCCCCTTTCAACTACAAGGTAACTGCAATTGTGACTGGCTGTATAGCAGTAAGATATAGCGCCATTAGGTGTTTGGAGGAGTTCTGGCAATGTTTGAGCCCAGTGCACTGCACCTGCTGCACCATTTAACTTGAGCCCCTTTCAGCTGCAGGGTAACTTCAATTGTGACTGCCTCTATAGTAGTGAAATATAGTAATCTTAGTGTTTAGAGGAGTTATGACAACTTTTGACCCACTGCCACTGCAGCTGCTGAACCACTCAAATCATGTCCCTATTGCCTGTAACATAACTGCGCTTGTGACTGCCTGTTTAGAATTAAAATGTTGCAATTGTTGGTGTTTAGTGTGGTTACTAGATCTTTGGGCCCTGGTTTGACTGCATCTGGTGAATCATTGACATCATGACCCTACTGCCTGCAAGTTAACTACTCTTGTGACTACTTATCTAGTGATTAAATATAGTGTTAGAAATGGGATCTCTGGTTGGCTAAGGCTTGCGCCAAAGCTAGGCAGAGGCAACCACTCTAGTCAGGGCAAGGGAGTTACACGCCAAAGATAACCCCTGCTCACCCCCTTTGTAGCTTGGCACGAGCGGTCAGGCTTTTCCCGGAGGCAATGTGTAAACTATTTGCGCACGCACACAACAGCAACAACATCCCAGAAACACTACAAAAGGAACTCAACACAAGGTTATATCAAAAATAGCCTTTGCATTCTCAAAACACATTAGAATAGTAAACACATACTGTACACTGTGCCAACTGGCACTGGACCATATTTACAAGGGATTATGTACACCTGACAGGGCCACATGGACCACTGTCAGAACCATCACAAGGTGAACTTGGTAAAAGTAAAATAGATAACTTGGTAAAAGTAAAATAGATCATAAAACATACAGCCAGTAAACACTGGTAATCACTGTACTTTGCATCAGACTGTGACATAAACTACATTATGCACAGTACCCCACAAGTCTAAATACATTAGACCCTAACCACCTAAGTATAAATCCCACTAGGGGCGTAAATCACACTGTGAAGTATAATCTCACTAACACAAACCAAAATAGGCAAACCAACCTCATAATCATAAACCATATTTTAGAGGTATCAAAATAGGATGCGCAAAACATACTATACACAATACATTTCCAAGCACCAAAATCACATTAGCACATGAATCACATTAGGGCTTGGCGCCCTATAAATGTAACAATCCCCCTGGTCAACTGGCCATCTCAAATAGGGGGGCTCAAATGCCCTATGTCCACAAAGTCAGGGCTGCTGCCTAGGCAGCGAAGGTCAAGGGTGCGCCACCGCACAAAACCTAAACGTTGCAGCTGCCGACTACTTGCTGGGCAGCTGAGAACCATAACATGAACAACTTCATGGGGTCACAGCCTCTTATTTATACAGTAAAATCTCTTTGTGACACAGCACAGGGCTAGGAGAGAACCAATTACAACTGGCTCAGTAGCACTTGAGCACTTTGTTTTGCTCAGCTCCTCTCCTCTATTCACAGGACAGGCCCGTAGACATCAGACACACCACAGGGGGTGGAGCCAGCATTGTGGAGGGGAGGCCCAGCCCAATTCAGGACCCAGATGCAACTCTTCCCTCCCATCTACATGCAGATCTCCCTATTCACTACCGGGCAGACCCATCCTGGCTCCTGGAGCCAAGCACACCAGCCAGCCCCTGTCAATCACAAGCCAGACATACAATTCCCATCAGGGCAGGCAGACACTGCACACAGAAATGCCAACTTCTAAGAGTGGCACTTCTCCACTAGTTACAATAAAGCTGTGCACACCATCGCGCAGCATTTAATCTCACGAGTTTGCACATACCAAACCCGCCCCTGCACTCCTCTCACATCAGGAATTACCATGGACACTCATATCCCCCAAGCATTCCTAAGGGAGGGCAGGCCAATCTCACCACACGCACTCAGAGAGCGCACGCACTTTACACTGGCCCACATTGCCAAAGTGCGCAGAGACCAGAAATCACTACCATTATGTCATATTAAAAGGCAAAAAGTTCAGGGGTGAACCTGCCCAAAAAGGCCAAGTCCAGCATATAGCAATATTTGGTGTTAGAAGAGTTATGATAACTTTTGGCCCAGGTGCCACTGCACCTGCTGCACCATTCAAATCAAGTACCTTTTAACTGCAAGGTAACTGCAATTGTGACTGCCTGTTTAGCAGTCAAATATAGAAATACTATGTATTTAGAGTTCTGATAACTTTCAGGGCCAGTGCTACTGCACCTACTACAACATCCAAACCATGACTATGTTGTCTTCAAGGTAACTGTAGTTGTGGCTGCATATTCAGTATTAAAATATAGCATAGTTCTTGTATATTAACTTTTACGTGCAATGTTGGTTACAACATTTAGAATTTATTCATAATGATCAAATAGATTAAGTTGATGAAATCAATCTGATAAAGCCTACAAAGTGCAAAGAAAGGTACTGAGGCATGAATAGGAAATGAAACACTTTAGTGGGGTTTTTAGAAAATCAGATCATATAGGCGCACTACCTCGGTTAAACGTTACACAGTATAGATTGACAAGTAGAAATGTAGTGCGTGAAGAGCAGGCGGAAAAACACCCTTAACCGTCTAAAATAGTCAAGGGACTAAACAGAAATATACAGTTGTGCTCTCGCTACTACAAAAAGTATCACAAGCAGTACATTGACTGATAAGTATTCAAGGAGACAGAAGCAGATTCTTTGGTGTGTTCAAAATGCAGCAAAACGTTGGTTTATTCTCTCCAGATTCAAGTAATGTAAAGCAAAGCCGACACGTGTTTCGTCGTGTACAGTTGAGTCAACACGACTCTTCAGGGCTGATGGTACAAGAATAACATAAACAGAATCAGTAATGCCGTGGTCACATACTGCAAATGGTGACAAGGTGCAACCAACATGCAGTAGTGGCGTGCCACTGGGTTCGCACGTTGTGGTATCGTCTGGTGGAGAATTAAACAGAACTGGTACTTGTGTCACTCCAAGGCTGTGAGTGGTTGCCCTGGGTGATGGTGCACAATTGTGAGGTCTATTGGCATAATGCTTAGGTGTGTGATCATGTTTAGCAAAGAACACGGTGATCTTGCATTCCGAGGGTTCATGCAGTAGTGGAGCATTTAAGAATCAAAATCGGTGAGCTATTGTGTGGTGGTATAGGTGAGGGACTATAGCGGTAACATTAACGTGGTTTGCCGACGATCTTTCTCCGTAGTGTTTGTGGGCATTCAAAAAGATCCGTTACCGCACACGTTCTAAATTGTATGATTGGACAAAACATGCTAATCTCTCTCGACGTTATGGGGTATTTACCTTGAAAATTGGTATATTCGTGGTGCTTGTCGCTAGGTCTAGGCTACTGTCCATGTATTGGACGTTACTTGTCGGAGAGAGACTGCAGGAGGAAGTATATAAAAAAGAGGATCATTAGAAAAGACATACTAAAGGGGGGAAGGGCATCTAATCTGTAGGATAGATGGCTGACAAAGAATAATAAATAAGGTATTCTTACCACAATTCTAAAGTGGCTACCCAGAAACAGTCTGTTCCTTTACGATAGTCACGTGGAAAAAAGGCTTACACAATGGTAGTCTGCCTATCGAGTGTCACACTCCTCTGTGTTAGTTCACTCTGTGTGACGGGGGATCGTAGGATACAATGAAGGGAGAAAAAAGGGGTATAGTGTGAGGAAATTCAAACAAGAATGCGCACAATTAGCGACATGTCACATAAAAGGACGAATTGCTATTTTGGAGAAATTGGGTTGATGAAGCACAACCTAAAACGAAGTATCTGACTTCTGTTATTTCAGGTTGTCACCACTTGGAAGTGCATGATAGGGCATAATTAGCCAAACACATGATATTTCCTTTTATAGAGATAGGTATCTAGGTATCTAGGTTTATACCGAGTGCAAACTATAGGAAATACCTGACTTGTGGTGAATCGTTTTTTTGTTGCTAAAAGCGTATAATAGCGCATTGCTACGAAAAAACATCTAGTTTCCTTTTAAAAGAATGAATGGTCTCTTGATGACTGTGGCAAAAGAAATACCTTGGTCCTGGTGTATCAGGAGGTAGCCGGGAGGGGATCCGTCTTTCTAAGGACTCGCTAGAGACGGGTACGTCTCTCAACAGGCGGTGCGCTGAAAGGCGGTAAGCAAAAGCGCGTGTAAGAACAATAGAAAGCCCAGTACTATGGGCTTCAGAACAAAGTCGTTATCACAGCCGAAATTTGTTGCTGGTTACCTGTTGTTCTGGATCCCTCCTCCTGTGGTTCCCGGTCGCCGTCTCTCAGTACGGACACGTGACCGGATGGGAGGGATTATTTTGTAGAAAAGGGACGAGGGTAGACATCAAAGAAGTCCACGTAGCCCGTATTTTGGGAAAACGGGTGCGCCATCTTTAAGTGGTTCAATAGTCCTAGGACATGTATGTATTCTGTTCTGTGAAGAAGTCGTTTCAGTAAAAAAGGATGAACGAAGGTAACTTCTGAGGAAGGGAATTCGTAATGTACACGCCCGCCTAAGATGGGGGGGCTTGATAAGTAGTTTATCAATCAAAAAATCGAGAAAGGATCCTAAGTGTAGAGCGTTGGTGACATTGATGTCACGGATTCGGGAGCTTCTAATGATGTAGGACACCTATAGCTTGCGGCTGATGATTTAAAAGAAGCATGTGATCGAATTAAATTAAACTTTAAAAATTTTTTAGAAAATTCCCTTGTTCGCGAAAGGGGAGGTGAGAATGGGAACATGCATGGCTTGCATGGTTGAGAACACAGGCCGCGTATTGGTCGTTAGTGCGCACGTAGGTGCTAGGATCATAAAACCCAAACGAAGTAAAGATCGTCATTTCAGTAATCTAAGTCGTTAGGTGTCAAGTGCTTAATGGCCAGATATGCCGTACTGTAAATTTATCATAAATTGTGATGGTCTCTGAAGTACAAGTGCCCACCCGCACCTTCCATACGTGAGTGTGTCATTTTTTCAACGTGTACAGAACACAATACAATTAGTTTCGCAGACAATCTACTCATTTCACAGTGATAGTCATAGGTATTGGAGAAGACGTTATGTAGACAAATAATACATGAAAATATGCATTTACATGGTACACCCGTTCATGGAATCGTGTATGAACACAGTACATTGATAGTTGTCTATATTGACCTCATGATGCATAGTCAGAGTATCTGAAAGTGTCCACATTCTATAAAGTGAGTCCCTCGCTGATCAAACATGTGTCTGTACAGTACAGGTAGTGAACATCTTTATTATCCTCATCGTGCGTGGTAAGCGTATCAGGGAATGCCTGTATTTCATCTTACGAGTTCCACGCTGATTTGACATTAAACATACAGTAATATCCAGTATAAAAAGGGGTCCCCCAGACGGCTGCCTAGTCGCCCAAGAAGAATTGAAGCTCAGGGTCGTAGTTGAGCCCCTGTTCCACGCATTGTAAACGCATGATCCAGGTGGCCTCCCTACGTCTGAGCTTCAGTTCGCGGTTGCCCCCTCTGATGTCGAGGGGAATCACATCTATGCCGAAAACACGTACTCTGATATCATCTCCCAATGGTTGACATTCTGCTACGTGCAACGCCACAGGGTATTTGGGGTCTCTCCTCTGTATTGCTCTAATATGCTCTGAAATTCTTTCTTTGAATGCCCTGATGGTGCTGCCTACATAAATCTTTCCACATTGGCATTCAATTATGTATACTACAAATTTGGTCAGACACGTGATGTTGTGTTTGATCTTGTAGACAACCCCATCAGGACCTTTAAAAGTCTTGGTGCCATGTTTACCCCAAATGCACATGGAGCAAAACCCACACTTGTGGAAGCCAAGACCTCGTGTAGATAACCAGTCCCGAGCCGATGTGTGCAGGGGGACTGTAGGGCTTAATTTATTTCTCAGGGTGAAGCCCTTTCTATATGTGATAGATGGTCTGTTCGGAAGAAGCTCTTTAAGAGCAGGATCATCTGTTAGGATTTTCCAGTGTTTATGGAAACTCTTTTTAACATGATAATTCAGTGCATTGAATTCAGTAATTAGTCTGATTTGTTGTTTGGAGGACTCAACCTCGGTACGTGCTTTCAGACAGTCTGGTCTAGAGATGACTCTGGATTTGCGTTCTGCTTTCAGAAGGGAGGAGCTCGAATACCCTCTCTTTTTAAATCTGTTTTTCATGTTCATGATACAGTTGTCGAAATCCATTGCCTCACTGCAGTTACGTTTGGCCCTTAGGAATTCTCCATATGGGATAGATCTTAACTGATGCTCAGGGTGAAAGCTTGAAGCGTGAAGAATAGAGTTACAGGCAGTAGGTTTCCTGAATAGTTTGGAATGTAATTGGTTGTTCTTCACGTAAAATTCAAGATCTAAGAATTCGATGTTGGTAAGGCTGTGGTGCATAGTAAAACTGATTTCCCATAGGTTGTTGTTTAGATACTTAAAGAAGGACTGCAGAAGTTCCTCAGATCCTGACCATAAGAGAAAACAGTCGTCAATGTAACGCCCCCAGTATACTATGGAGTCAATGTATGGTCTGCCTTTGGTGCCCCAGATTAGGTCGGTTTCCAAGGCCCCCATGAAGAGATTCGCGAAGGAGGGTGAAAATTTCGAGCCCATGGCTACTCCCTTTTTCTGTCTGTACCAATTCCGATTGAAGATGAAAAAGTTGTTGTCTAGTATAATCTTCATCATTTGTAGCAGCATGTTAGTGTGTGCCCATAGTGAGGCAGGTCTGTTCGACAGAAGTTTGGTGATTGCACTGATGCCTATTTCAGGATTGATGCTGGTGTACAGAGACACCACATCTAAAGTTACCAGTCTCGTGCCTGGCTGCCACTCCAAATCTGACATGATATTTAGTATGTGTTTCGAATCTTGTATAAAAGAAGGAAGATTCTTGACCAGAGGTCCCAAGAAGAGATCCACATATTCTGCGATTCTCTCGGTGGGGCCCCCAATCCCCGATACTATCGGTCTGCCTGGTGGAAATGGTAGATTCTTATGAACTTTAGGTAGAGTATACAGCCAAGGATACGTGGGTCTGAAGACTTTGAGATACATGTATTCATTGTCGTCTAGTAGACCAGACTGTTTCCAGTTCAGTAGGAGTCCATTTAGTAGTATTGTTAATGGACCCATAGGGTTATGGTTGATAGGCTCATAGCAAGAGTTTTCACTCAGTTGGCCAAGGACCTCATTGTTGTAGTCATTGAGATCCATGACCACCACATTGCCCCCTTTGTCCGCTTCCCTGATGATGATGTCGTGGTTGTCGCTAAGAGTAGAGAGTGCTGACCGTTCCCCCTTGGTCAGGTTATCTCTATATCTAAATTTGGTGTTAAGGTTCTTAATATTGGTATTATTAAGATCCTCAAGGACATGTCTGTGGAATCTGTCAATGTTATTTCCTCCCGCCAAGGTTGGAGTCCATTTGGATCTACTTTTGAGGCCACTCGTGATGCTGTAGTCTGTCTCGACATCAAGCTCCTCAAGGAGCCTTTCCATTTCAAGTGGACTGTCTTCCCTGTCTGTCAAAGAAAGAAGCAGGTGTGTGTCTTGCACATCTTTAATGGTCAAAGGTACATTATCAAATACAGTAGGGATGATTCTAGGTTGTTGCTGTACGTCTAGTGATCCAGCAAAGTGTTTCTTGAGTTTGAGACTGCGTGTGAATTTAAAGATATCAATTTTTGTTTGACAGATGTCGCCAGTGGAATAGGGATTGAAATTCAAACCTCTGCTAAGTAAGGATATCATATCAGTTGTCAGAGGAAATGAGGAGAGGTTGATCACTTGTACTGTGTCAACTAGTGTGGTTGGTTCCTCTGTGTGCCTGACCTCAATTTCCTGCGATACTCCTCGCTTGTCCCTGCGTTTCCCCCTGTGGGGCTTGGGTCTATGGCGGCCCTTAGTGGCTGGGTCCTGTGGCCTCTCCTTACTCGTTGCATCTCTAAAAAAAATGTTGAGTTATGCGGTTCTGCATTGGCCAGAATTTCGTTCTCTATGTCGCTGAGTCCAGTAGAACTCAGAGAAGTGGTGCTGGAACTAGCAGAGTTGGTAGTGGTGGTGGTTCTGCCGGTTTGTGAGCTTGTCTTAGGTTTTGGGATTAGGGAATCATATTTGCGATCAAAAGTGTAGATCCTGCCGTTCTTGTAGTCTGCCTCATCCCTTTTGATTTGACGTGCCTTTCTGCTCTGGATTTCGGATTGGTGTTTCAGAAGAATTTCATCCAGAATAGTGTAATTTTTAACGGTGGCCTCAGGTTTGTTCAGGTCTTTGATCTCTTGTTCTACAATAGAGATTTCTGTTAGTAGTTGGGCGGTCTTTCGATCAGCACTCTCAATGAGAATGTCTATCAGTGTGATAGAGTTTTGAACCAAAGAGTCTTCCCATTTGGTCATGAGATCCCGGTCTAGATCATCATAGGTCGGGAAGATGTTGGACCTTAGTCCTCTGGGAACTAATTTCAGTTTCAAGTAATGTTTCAGGGTTACCCCGTCCCACCAACGGGAGTTTTCTTGCTTTTTTAGTTTCTCAAGTTTAAAGAACTTGTCCCTTAAACCCTCTACGCGTGCAGGACCTGCCGTGGCTGATGCCTGGTGTGTGGGCATTTCCTTTGGCCAGGTTCTCAAAGAGATCTGCTGCTGCTTTTGCCCTGTCCATGGTGTGGTGGACAGCTGAATAGTTCAAAGTAAGATCTGGTAGTTCAAACAGTAACGTGGAGGCGCCCAATCTGCAAACTCAAGAAACACTTTAGTGGGGTTTTTAGAAAATCAGATCATATAGGCGCACTACCTCGGTTAAACGTTACACAGTATAGATTGACAAGTAGAAATGTAGTGCGTGAAGAGCAGGCGGAAAAACACCCTTAACCGTCTAAAATAGTCAAGGGACTAAACAGAAATATACACATTACGTACATTACGAATTCCCTTCCTCAGAAGTTACCTTCGTTCATCCTTTTTTACTGAAACGACTTCTTCACAGAACAGAATACATACATGTCCTAGGACTATTGAACCACTTAAAGATGGCGCACCCGTTTTCCCAAAATACGGGCTACGTGGACTTCTTTGATGTCTACCCTCGTCCCTTTTCTACAAAATAATCCCTCCCATCCGGTCACGTGTCCGTACTGAGAGACGGCGACCGGGAACCACAGGAGGAGGGATCCAGAACAACAGGTAACCAGCAACAAATTTCGGCTGTGATAACGACTTTGTTCTGAAGCCCATAGTACTGGGCTTTCTATTGTTCTTACACGCGCTTTTGCTTACCGCCTTTCAGCGCACCGCCTGTTGAGAGACGTACCCGTCTCTAGCGAGTCCTTAGAAAGACGGATCCCCTCCCGGCTACCTCCTGATACACCAGGACCAAGGTATTTCTTTTGCCACAGTCATCAAGAGACCATTCATTCTTTTAAAAGGAAACTAGATGTTTTTTCGTAGCAATGCGCTATTATACGCTTTTAGCAACAAAAAAACGATTCACCACAAGTCAGGTATTTCCTATAGTTTGCACTCGGTATAAACCTAGATACCTAGATACCTATCTCTATAAAAGGAAATATCATGTGTTTGGCTAATTATGCCCTATCATGCACTTCCAAGTGGTGACAACCTGAAATAACAGAAGTCAGATACTTCGTTTTAGGTTGTGCTTCATCAACCCAATTTCTCCAAAATAGCAATTCGTCCTTTTATGTGACATGTCGCTAATTGTGCGCATTCTTGTTTGAATTTCCTCACACTATACCCCTTTTTTCTCCCTTCATTGTATCCTACGATCCCCCGTCACACAGAGTGAACTAACACAGAGGAGTGTGACACTCGATAGGCAGACTACCATTGTGTAAGCCTTTTTTCCACGTGACTATCGTAAAGGAACAGACTGTTTCTGGGTAGCCACTTTAGAATTGTGGTAAGAATACCTTATTTATTATTCTTTGTCAGCCATCTATCCTACAGATTAGATGCCCTTCCCCCCTTTAGTATGTCTTTTCTAATGATCCTCTTTTTTATATACTTCCTCCTGCAGTCTCTCTCCGACAAGTAACGTCCAATACATGGACAGTAGCCTAGACCTAGCGACAAGCACCACGAATATACCAATTTTCAAGGTAAATACCCCATAACGTCGAGAGAGATTAGCATGTTTTGTCCAATCATACAATTTAGAACGTGTGCGGTAACGGATCTTTTTGAATGCCCACAAACACTACGGAGAAAGATCGTCGGCAAACCACGTTAATGTTACCGCTATAGTCCCTCACCTATACCACCACACAATAGCTCACCGATTTTGATTCTTAAATGCTCCACTACTGCATGAACCCTCGGAATGCAAGATCACCGTGTTCTTTGCTAAACATGATCACACACCTAAGCATTATGCCAATAGACCTCACAATTGTGCACCATCACCCAGGGCAACCACTCACAGCCTTGGAGTGACACAAGTACCAGTTCTGTTTAATTCTCCACCAGACGATACCACAACGTGCGAACCCAGTGGCACGCCACTACTGCATGTTGGTTGCACCTTGTCACCATTTGCAGTATGTGACCACGGCATTACTGATTCTGTTTATGTTATTCTTGTACCATCAGCCCTGAAGAGTCGTGTTGACTCAACTGTACACGACGAAACACGTGTCGGCTTTGCTTTACATTACTTGAATCTGGAGAGAATAAACCAACGTTTTGCTGCATTTTGAACACACCAAAGAATCTGCTTCTGTCTCCTTGAATACTTATCAGTCAATGTACTGCTTGTGATACTTTTTGTAGTAGCGAGAGCACAACTGTATATGAATAGGAAATGCCACAAATGTTCTAAGGCTAAAGCATCTGTTTTACACAACTAACTAATACAAGCATTGAAAATGCAATAGGTCTCGCAATAGAAAAGTTTAAGATTTTGGTGTGGTAAATGTAAATATTTTTTAATTTTTGTTTATGTTTTACAAATTATAAAAGTATTAATTTTGTTATTTGAAATGCCAATAGCTATACATTTAGCAAATGTTACATCTATGGCATTAGTAAAGGTACATGTTTAGTTTTCCCCTGTCTTACATGTATTGATCTGACAAATCACAATCTTTTAAAAATGTTATAAATAATACGTTTGCAATGCAATAGGGCTCGCATTAGTAAAGTTAGGGGTATTAGTATTGTAAATGACAAATTTTTTATTTATGTTTTTGTTTTGAAAATAACGAAATTAATAACTTTGTCATTTACAATGCCAATAGTGTTAACTTTTGCAAACGTGACACCTATAGCATTTGTAATGCAATATGTGTTGTATTTACATGACTTAGATGTATTAATATTAAAAATAACAATGGGTTGTATTTTTTCCAATATTTAATACTTAAATAAAAGTTATTGTCATTTCTAATTGCAATAGCTTAAACTTTTGCAAATAACTTTTTGGAAGATTATGTTTAGTGTATTTTATTGTGATGAAAATACAAGAACAGAAGTGAAATATTAACATTTTTTTGTGACATTTGTAATAAAGTTTGAAACATTGAGAGAACATATTTGAATCAGTTGTTGTTGAATGGTTGCACAGATTGATGCTGTGGTGGCTCTGAATGATGTTGTGGCGGCGACGAGTGATGCTGTGGCGTTCAGTGATGCTGTGGTAGCGCATAGTGGGTGAGGGATGGAGTGTGGGCGAGGGATGCAGTGTGGGGCGGGGGAGGGAAGGAGTGTGGGGCAGGGGAGGGATGGAGTGTGGGGCGGGGGAGGGATGGAGTGTGGGGCGGGGGAGGGATGGAGTGTGGGGCGGAGGAGGGATGGGGTGTGGGGCGGGGGAGGGATGGAGTGTGGGGCGGGGGAGGGATGGAGTGTGGGGCGGGGAGGGATGGATGGAGTCGGGGGATGGATGGATGGAGTGGGGGGATGGATGGATGGAGTGGGGGTATGGATGGATGGAGTGGGGGGATGGATGGATGGATGGATGGAGTGGGGGGATGGATGGATGGATGGAGTGAGATGGATGGATGGAGTGGGGGGGATGGATGGATGGAGTGGGATGGATGGATGGATGGAGTGGGGTGGATGGATGGATGGGGTGGGATGGATGGATGGATGGATGGAGTGGGGGGATGGATGGATGGAGTGAGATGGATGGATGGAGTGGGGGGATGGATGGATGGAGTGGGGGGATGGATGGATGGATGGATTGGGGGGATGGATGGATGGATGGAGTGGGGTGGATAGATGGATGGATAGAGTGGGATGGATGGATGGGTGGAGTGGGATGGATGGATGGAGTGGGATGGATGGATGGATGGATGGATGGAGTGGGATGGATGATGGATGGTTGGAGTGGGGGGATGGATGGATGGATGGAGTGGGGGGGTGGATGGATGGATGGAGTGGGGGGGGTGGATGGATGGATGGAGTGGGGGATGGATGGATGGAGTGGGATGGATAGATGGAGTGGGGGGATGGATGGATGGAGTGGGGGGATGGATGGATGGATGGATGGATAGAGTGGGGGGATGGATGGATAGAGTGGAGTGGGGGGATGGATGGATGGAGTGGGGGGATGGATGGATGGATGGATGGATAGAGTGGGGGGATGGATGGATAGAGTGGGGGGATGGATGGATGGAGTGGGGGGATGGATGGATGATGGATGGAGTGGGGGGTGGATGGATGGAGTGGGATGGATGGGTGGAGTGGGATGGATGGAGTGGGGGGGTGGATGAAATGGGGGGGATGGATGGATGGAGTGGGGGGGATGGATGGATGGATGGATGGAGTGGGGGAGCCGAAGGCAAGAAAAAAACGAGTGCAATCAGGGGAGCAGAAGGCAAGAAAATGAGTGCCTTCAGAGGAGCAGAAGGCACGAAAAACGAGTACAATCAGAGGAGAAGAAGGCACAAAAAATAGAAGAAATGGAGAAGCATGGGGAGTGGGCAGGAAAGAGATGGGGGTGAGAGGATAAAGAGTTGGATAGAAGGACCAGGAGAAAAGGATGGAAGGTGGTGAAAGGAGGGTGGATGAGATAAGGGCGAGGATGTAGGTGGAAGAGACAGACTCAAAAGAGATGGGAGTGGAAAGAGACTATAGAGGAAAAGGAGGCTGGAGAGGAGAGGAGCAAGAAAGAGATCAGGGGGGAGGGGGCAGGGAGGCCAGAGGAGCTGTGAAGCATCCAGACTGTCCTGAAGAAAATAAGGTGCGAGGTCGAGGTGAGGCCAGAAAGAGATGAGAAGGGCGGATGGAGAGGGGAGAGAGGAGGTGAACATATGGCGGTGGGAACGGAAACATGCTAGAAATGACGAGCAGGGAGAGAATAAAACAGATGTGGGGAAGAGAAGGGGTTTACGCAGGAAGAGGGGAAGTAGGACGCTGCAAGGCGAGGAAAGAACATCGTAAGATGAGAAAGAGGGGTGGGGAGAACAGAAGGAGATGAGGACGGATAAGCATAGGGAGAGAAAATAAAGAAAATGAGGCAAGAGTGGAGAAGATAACGAGATACAGAAGAGACGATGGCGGAGGGGACGAAAACAATGAGATAAGGATGAGAGGATGGGAAGGAGGCTGGAGAAGTGAAGGGCATGGAGGGCGGGAGAAGGGTGAGGGAGCGAGCATAGGAAGGAGGAGGGAAAAAGATTCTGAGGGAATAGTGGAGGGGAGAAGAGAAAGGAGAAGCAGAGGGAAGAGAGACAAGAATGAAATGTGGATGCGTAAGAAGGGTAGGAAAGAAAGAGTGACGGGTGAGGACTCTAGGGTGGAATATTGTAAGAAATGGGAGGCAAAGAGAAGTGATGTGAAGAAAATGGATGAGAGAACATTATAAAAGAGAGTGCTGCTCTAGAGGGTACACGAGGAGAGTGAGGACAGGGCATGCAAAGAATGCACCTGAAGATGCTTACAGATGGTGAGAGGGAGCAAAGGGAGGGCTGGGGAAATAATGATGTGGAAGAAGTGAGGCGTAGCCAGAGATTGGGGGCGGGGGGGGGGGGGTAGAGGAGTAGGTGCAATGGAATGGTGAGGGGAAGTGGCATAGCGGAAGGAGTGAAGGAGCACGAGAGACTGCGCAGAGAGGTCAAGAGAGTGACGTGTGTGGTGGTGTGCATCAGGAGGCACTGGGACAAAGGCAGTCAGAGAACAAGTGAAAAGAGACAGGCCACGTGGAGTAAGAGACAGCAAAGTGGAGAGGGTGGTCACAGGATTAGAAGCAGCCCAGGTAGAAATGTGGGGAAAGAAGTGAGCCGCGGAAGGACTGCATGGTGCACGCGGGAAGGAGGGGAGGAACAAGGGAGGGGAAGGACACCTTCGGGTAATGTTTGCGCTATATAAAAGCGCATTAAATAAATAAGTAAATGAAGTCCGCTTTAGGAATTGTAAAATTCCTGGAGTCCAGTTTGTTTTGCTCTCTGCCGTCAAGTATTTTCAGTAGAGCAAGGAGTACGATTACAAACATGAACATTACGAACCTCCTGGAAAGTAAAGATACTTGCTTTGGCTGCAATAAATGTGCTGGTTTGTAGAGAGGATTCCTGTAAACAACAAGCTCTTGGCATTGCTGTGATTAGGGGGGGGCGGAGAAATGCGGCTCGGGAGCAAATGGGGGGAGGGGGCAGGGAGGCCAGAGGAGCTGTGAAGCATCCAGACTGTCCTGAAGAAAATAAGGTGCGAGGTGAGGCCAGAAAGAGATGAGAAGGGCGGATGGAGAGGGGGGAGAGGAGGTGAACATATGGCGGTGGGGACGGAAACATGCTAGAAATGACGAGCAGGGAGAGAATACAAGCCTTTCACCGTAACACGGCTGGCAGGGGAGGGGGCGGAGAGGGGAGAGGTGCGACACGGCAGTAGGAGGAGGAGGGGGGAGGAGAGTAGGGGAGGCACGGCCTAGCGGCAGGCAGGCAGGGGAGGAGAGGAGGAGGGGGGAGGAGAGTAGGGGAGGCACGGCCTAGCGGCCGTGCAATCAAGTAGTGAGGGGGCGGAGCTGGGGGAGGCTGTGAGAGAGAGTAGGCAAGGCAGGCGGCTGGGGGCATGTGCACGCGCTTTTAAGCTCAATGCACATGCGCATTGAGCTTAAAAGTCACGGGCACTGCAAGGAATCGCCACGATTCCTTGCAAGTTAGATAAAGTCTGGATGAGCCCCTATAGTCTCGCTTGCTCGATGCGCATGCGCATCGACAGGCGAGACCTAATAAAGACGTCAGAAGGCCAGACCATTGCCTGCCTCCAGCTCCTCACCACCGCTAGAGTAGCAAAGCCAGTAGAAGCACTACAATATAGCCCAAGTTCACTACCGACCAAAACCCAAGGAAAGCGCCAAGAAGCCAAACACTACGCTTTACAAATGCTCAGTAACGAAACACAACACCGCCAGCATGCTTGTGTATCTGCAAAGATTGTAGGTCTATTCCTTGGAAGCGCAGAGTTGAAGGTGGGCGCCTGTCAGCAGCCACAGTCCGTGCCTGGGCTGGCATAGCGCACCGAAGGCTGTGCGGGGGGGGGTGGGAGGAGGGCTTGGGAGCAGACAGGGGTTGTGTGGGCAGAAGACGAGTTGAGTGCACTATAAAGTAAAACAAAGGTTCGTTCTGACCCCTCCCCTTTGGTCGAATGGCATCTTTGGTACACAGGCCTGTGCTTCATTGAATTAAATTATTCTGAAAGGATGAGGGGTGAACATCCCCGCACCTGCCCTCCGCTACAGTCACACTTTGATGCCGGGGTGAAGACTTCCATCAAGACAGAGGGACAAGGAGTTCTTGTTATAGGAAAACAAAGGAAGGCTGGACGCGGGTCCATTCATTTATAGAAGTTTGAGACCTGTTGGTCCCGGTTCTGAAGGCTGTGTTGTTTCCAGGACACGTGCAATATCTCCAGTTATTGCACACATCGAATAAGGACAATGTGTGCAGTAAGAACCCCACTTTCCAGTTACCCCAGTAAACTTCGGCAGGCCAGGCCTTCAGTAACCTTAGCAGGGGCGAACATAACCTGCAAATTTAGGGCCTGCGGTTTTCGGTGTGGAAAGCACCGAAATATGGATGTTATGCCTCATTTTGGGCGCTATTTGTCGCATCGGGTAAGTTCATATTTCCGTATCAAGGCGAGAAATATGACGCGACTGGAATCCGGGCGATCGGTGCAGATAGCGGCCAGAAGCAGGGCTTCAACGAGCAAGCAAGCCCGCCGGGACAGAAAGGGCTCAGTGCCTCGAAACTGCCGGCCTCTGGGCGCAGCTCTGAAGCAACAGTGACACAACAGCTCCAGGACATGCACCGTGTGACACAACCCGCGTGTCGTGATGCCCGCAGAATACACAAGAGCTCAGTGCCTCGGACACAACCCTTGATCGGACTGTCACGAGTTCGAATCGTGCAAGGCTGACTCAACCTTTCATCCTTCCGGGAGCAGTAAAGCGATCACCATTAAAAGTGGGAGACATAAACACACACCCGTGCTTAGAAAAGGCAGCCTGAGGCGCTAGCAAGTAATTACAGCGCTGAGGGGGGTACCACATTGGGAACGGATATTAAAAAAAACACAACGACTAGAACGCAAAATAAAAGAACAAGTAGCTGCGTAGTGCAGTGAGGTACATGATCGTCCTTCTGTATATACTAAATGCACTAGGAGTGGATGATAATAAGAAGGGTTAAGAAAATCTAAAGTACACCTGAAAAACACCTTTTTTCACGAACACAGTCATGTTTGTTGTAATATTCGAGAATTAATCAATGTAAGAATATGCGGATTTTACTCTTTTTAAATATCACGGTATTGTACGTCTTGCGTTGTAAATCGTCATAACGCTCGACTAACACGAGCTCGGAATAGAGTGTGCAATTCAATAAAGTTTTTTTGAAGCAAAATAGTGGGTACACGTCACAGTCCGTGTAAAAAAAACACACAGTGTATCAGAATTAATACTCGTCGTCTATTTTAGCTCACTCCTGTGGCAGGAGGCAACACAGAAGAGAAAGTAGTGTCTCATCGAGTACTAAGCCAACATGTTACATACAATATCACACATATTAGGGAGATTTAGGGGTCGAAAAGTGAGAGAACTACATTACCCACAAGCCCCGCAATGGCGCAGGCTAGTGTCGCATCACACGCGACCGGAACTTGGCGCCTAGGTCGGAGAAAGAGCTTAAAATGCTGGTATTACCACCGTGCCGGTACCTCCGACGGGCAGGTAAGTGCGGGCAGTAGCAGAGTTGGACCCCCGGAGTGACTGTGTGTCAGAGTGTTTGAGTGCCGAGTGAATCTGACAGAGTTGGAAAATGGAAAAGTGAAGCGAAAACTGTCACGTTTTGTTCCGTTAGATACAACACTTTAAGAGACATTCAGGCAACGGTCTCGTGAGAATAAGTAACTCCTATGTTTGTAGTTTAAGGTTTTTACCTCTAGAACACAGCCGTAACTTGACGGGTCGCGTGTAAAAACTGAAACTGACATGCTGTTTAGTTGACGCGCGCGACCTAATCCCAGTCAAGGAGCTGCGCGTTCACATTGCTTGTCCGCTGTCTGTTCCCCTTGAGCCCTTGAAAGATGAAATGATCACAATAAGTCTCGCAGCGACGGATCGCTTTCGCGATCCGGTTCGCAGTGCGAGACCTAAAAAAGCAAGCATTCCACCAGCTGTCTGCCTTTTCCTTGGGAAGAGATCTTATCTTGACAGTAAATGACGCTCAAACAGAGTGAACAGCTTTAGTAGACTTATTATAAATGTGTGCAGCCGGGGGAAGTTAACAAAAAAAAGTTCCACACAAAAGCAAATGAACAAAGTCATTTGAACATGGGAACTGATAAGAGACCCCTTTTAAGATATATTAAATACAAGAGATTTCACAAGCACAGCACAAGTGTGTTGCAGGCAAAACCTAACAAGCATTGGCAAAGCCAATAGGTCTTGCTTTTGCGAGAGGTATTAGCTCTGTCAATGTATTTTAGCCATGTTGGACAGCAGTGTGGCTGCTGTTCAGCATGGTAAAAAGTTAGTGGCATAGAGTAGAGGAGAGTGGCACAGAGTAGAGTGGCAGAAGGCGGTAGAGTAGCATAGAGTGGCACAGAATAGAGTTCAAGGCACAGAGTGGAGTGGCGTAGACGGGAGTGCAGCAGAGTGCAGTGGCGTGGAGTGGTGCAGAGTAGAGTGGAGTGGCTTAGGATGGAGCGTATTAGCATTAAGTGCCGTGGAGTGGTATAGAGTACAATGACAGAGTGGCGCACACAGGAGCGAGTAAAGTGGTGTTTCAGTAGCGAAGCACAGAAGAGGGCAGAGTAGAGGGGTGCAGAATAGAGTGGCGCTCATAAGACTGATGAAAAGTAGAGTGGAGAGTCATAGCAAGGAGTAGCAAAGAGTAAAGTGGCATATTGTAGAGTGGAGTAGCATAGAGTGGGTTAGAGTGGCGTAGTGGGGAGTCGACTAAAGTAGAGTGACGTAGAGTAGAGTGACAGTGTGGCGTGTAGAAAAGAGTGGAGTGGCAGAGAGTGGTGTAGCATAAAGTGGAGTATCAGAGTAAGACAAATGAGTGTTTAAGTAACTAAAGCATTGATAGACATAGGGTGAAAGCAACATAAAAAATCCAAACGTCAGTGTTAAAAGTAGAAAAGCTCATTGCATGTCCAAGAATAACACAACAATGCTTATTAAAACAAAATTGTACGAAGAGGAAGAACACATATACTTGGTCAATGCAGTAGAGGATCTCACACAAGAAAGGTAGGGAAGCCTACAGGAGCCAAGCAATAGAAAGTTTGCAATTGAAAGTGACATCGAAAACAACCAATGATATTCTGAGGGCGGGTTGCAAGCCCACTGAATAGTAAACAATACATCTCACAGCACATGCTGGGAGATCTTGCATGTTTTTGTTCTGCTTGATACATGTTCAAGTTGAAAAAATGTGCCCAGAGAAACATATTCTCCTCAAGCAAGTTATTTTCTCCGCGAATCAATCTACTGCCACACAGTGGCATTTTTGTGTCAGAAATACTCCTAGAGAAAAGTTTTTTGATGTACTAGCAAAATGTATTTCACATGATACATATAATTTCAGAAAAACATGACAAATGTAATACACCTTTATATTTTTTAAACAAGCTGCACAGCAATCTTCATTATTTGAACAAATGCCCTCAGAAATCACAGGCATGACCACCATCTGTGCATTTATGTTCTATTGCAAATGTTCCTAATTGTATCAAGATGAAAATAGTTCGATGAATATTAATTGATATCCACTTTTTTCTAGACAGTTAGACAACTAAGTGGGTTCAAGTTCCTACTGCTGCGATTTCTTTCAATCCTGTAATTTACAGTCATTTAACTTAAACTGTATATTGTGAGTTAAAGCCCTGACGCAGGCCTGAAGGGCGGGTCACAGTGAGGCAATGGTAGAGGCTTGAACTACTGTTGGACTTGGCCCTTTTGGCAGGTTCACCCCTAAACTTTTTGATTCTAAATGTGACCTACTAGTAGTTTTTAGCTTCTGCGCACTTGAACACTGTGTCCCAGTGTAAAGTGCGTGCGCAATCTGAGTGCGTGTAGCGTGATTGGCCTGCCCTTCAATAGGAATGCATAGGGGAGATGTGTCCATGGTAATTCCTGGTGTGAGAGGAGTGCAGGGGCGAGTTTGGTATGTGCAAACTCGTGAGTATAAATGCTGTGCAATGGTGTGCGCGCATTTATTGTGACTGGTGGAGAAGTGCCACTTTTAAAAGTTGGCACTCTGTGTGCTGTGTGTCTGCCTGCCTGATGTGGAGTGCATGTCTGGCTTGTGATTGACAGGGGCTTGATGGTGTGCCTGGCTCCAGGATGAGTCTGCCCAGTGGTGAATAGGGAGATCTGCATGTAGATGGGAGGGTAGAGTTGCACCTGGGACCTGAAGAGTGCTGTGCTGAGCACCTAGCCCCCACCTGACAATGGGGAGAGGAGCTGAGCACAACAAAGTGCTCCAAAACTCCCCCAAACCAGTCCTAACTGGTATCCCCAAGCTCTGTGTGGTGACAAAGGGAAAAAGTTGTATAAATGTAGGGGCTGTAACCCCAGTGTTGTAGGTGTGTGTACTTATATAGCGCAAACCTGTCACCCAAAGGGCATCCTGGCGCTTGCTTAGGGAACCCGTCCTGGTATTCCCCTGTGCGAAACCCCGGCAGGGTGTCCACAAGGTGAAAGCCAGGCATCCCGCCGCGAGGGGCCATAGTGGAGATTAAGCAAGCTATTGCCCAGAGTTGCAGAGTGTGACCCCGTGATTCGAGTAGGCACCGGAGCGAGAATTGTCAAGTCCGTGGAATTTTTGAGCCCGAGACCCGCCGAGGCGGGGAATCGAACCCTGGTCCACGGTCGATCTCAGCTTCCGGGTCTGCCGCCTCTAACCACTGAGCCACGCTTCTCAACAGTGTTGTGTTGTGCTTGTGTTCTTGAGGGGACGCTCTGCCAGGAGGAACTGCAGCGGGACCCAGCTGCTATTTCCTGTGGGTCCCTGCTTGCTGGCCTGCCTGGCTGTACTTTGCTGGGGTCTCCCCAGCACCAAAGATCCTCTGGTTCTGCCTGTCTGGGGACTTTGTGGACATCTAGCGTCTGGGAGCGCTTCTATGCAGACTTTGGCTATTTTTAACAGCAGCACAGAGCTGAAAGCATTTTTATGGGGGGTTCCCCCGCATTTCTGCTTATGCCACAAGCGGGTGCCCACCCCTCGTGATGGCTTCCCCTTTTTTTTTAGTTAATTCCTAAGAGCGGGTGCCCACCCCGCGTTTATTTGCTTTTAGCTGGAGCCTACCCCGCCACTGCATTTATTTGTTAGAAAGCGGGAGCCTACCCCGCAATTACCGATATCCTCAAAGCGGGTGCCCACCCCGCATTGCTGCCTGGAAATCACCACCGCAGCCTGGGATCCAAAGGAGGTACTGCTGCGGCAAACAGGAAGTCAGGCGGGACAGCCCGGGACTGCTTGCTTAAGGGCGGGGCCGGAAAGGACACCGGAAGCCTGCACACGTCGAGCGGGGCTCCCATGAGCTTAGGAGAGCCCTGCGGTGCTGGCCCAGGAGAAACAAGGCAGTGGTGTCGCTCAGGGGAGCCTGGGTCAAGGTGGGAGCATACCACGCCTTTGTGTGACCCCCCCCGCAGTGAAGGGAGTCTCTGCAACAGCCCGGTGAGTGGAGGTGCTCGCGGTGGCTCAGTGGTGCCGGAAGAAGGAGAGGAGCCCCGAGAGGAGGGACTCGACCAGAGTTTGAGGGTTCCCAGGGAAGGATTCTTCCTGCGTTGGAGGCCAAGGAGCAGCCAGAGGAGTCCCACGAAATCCCGGTGAGTGAAGGCTGGGAAGGGACCACGGCCGCACTTTACTACCACCCCCACGAGGGGGGCATTTCCAATTTGCAGAGCTAGGGCGCTCCAACGGGTCTGGACATATTGATGTAAGAGTCCCCCGAGCCGGGCTCACCAGCACAGTTGTACCCATTCTGACGTTAGGCTCACAGCGGCGCTGCATTTGCGGGCCACTGCAACACGGGGCACATTTGTTTATTCTTAGAGGCTGTACGTGGCTCTATCGGGGGCATTATTATTTACATTTCATGTGCACGCCAAACCTGGGGCCAGTTATCAGAAAGGTCCCGGTGGGGCCAGAGGGCACAGTAGTGCCAGGCTTATATTTTGGTACCCAGCTGCCCCACCAGACAGAGGGCGGCTGCAACATTTTGAGCCCAATTGTTTTCAGGGCACAGTGGTGCCAGTACTCTGTCCTTGAGCGGCCCCGCCTGCCAGAGGGCCGCTCCAACTTTGGCATTTGTTCTTAGGTGGATTGAGAGCCTGTGCCTCATTTTTCCAGCTGCCCAGCAAGTAGTGGACAGCTGCACCATTTAGGTGCACAGTTCTTTGGGGGTATGGTTGAAGTTAGGAGTGAGACGCATTCCTTCGCCCCCATCCATTCCCAGCTGCCCAACAAGTAGTGGGCAGCTGCCACGCTTAGGCCTGCGCAGATTGCACACCCTTGACTTTCGCTGCCTAGACAGCGCACTCTGACTTTTGGGACATAGGGCATTTGAGCCCCTTTTTGGATGGTCCGTTGGCGTGGGGCCAGTTTTTAGGTGTTGTGCCCCTGCTTGGGGAGCACTGTGTTTATGATGGTAAATACATAATGTATTTATACTGTGATGCCTATTGCGTGATGTGACTTAGGCCAAATGCGATTCTTGCCTCAGGGGATTATGCCTACAGTGATTGTATACTGTGTTTAAGGCCTAATATGTTTTATGCCTGAGGGGATTAGCATTGCTTAGTATGTCCTACCTTTTACCAGTGGTTACTGGTTGTGCTCCACAATTATTATTTTGTGCTTTAGTTATTCTATGTTCTACATCTACTATTTCTACTAAGTGCTGATTCTGACGGTGGTCCATGTGGCCCTGTCATGTGTATATAATCCCCTGTAAATACTGCCCAGTGCCAGTTGGCACATTGTATATGTGTGATTTTGATCTAATGGGTTTATGGTAATACCAAGGCTTATATATAACCTTGTGTGGAGTTCCTTTTTGTGGTGTGCCTAGTCTGTTGCTGCTGTGTGTGTGTGTTGTTCCGCAAAGACTTTACACCTTGCCTCCGGGATAAGCCTGACTGCCCGTGCCAAGCTACCAAGGGGGTGAGCAGGAGTTATCTTGGCGTGTAACTCCCTTGCCCTGACTAGAGTGGTGGTCTCTGCCTGGCTTTGGCGCAAGCCTTAGCCAACCAGAGATCCAATTTCTAACAACTACTTTAAAATGGCTGAGGAAAGTTGTCTTGTTTTTCAGGTTCTATGAAAGTGAAAGTATAATTGTTAATTTTATCTGTCATTAGCATTTCATGCTTCTACTACTGGTGTGGTCTCGCAGCTCTCTATTGTCCGACTGGTTGGAGCATTGGTGCAGACAGCCTTGTCCTAATGATTACAAGTTGGAGCCTGCATTCCTTGTCTGTATGATCGCTGGCCAGATCCATCGCTGAAGACGAATTGCATAATATTGCAAATGTATCTGTGGCGTTTCACTGGACCATACAACTGGGAGCCAGACCGATCAATCACAGGGCATAGGTTTTCATATTCATAACTGCAGCTGGAAAGCCTTGTTTGCCACAAATGCAAGCCTTATTTCAGAGGCGTCTGGCGCACACAACTGTGTTAGCCCTCTTGCTTATTTTCTTTTTTTGGGGGGTATCTGCGTGTTTTAATTTTACGTGTGTTTAAAGCTTGCAACATAAAGTAAATATTGGCAAGTTTTTCAAAGCTCTCAGTTAAGTCATATTTTTACACGGTGACTACAAAACCTATATACCAAACTTCCCATATTTTGTTCCTTGCCTAGCGGCCTGGAGTAACCGAAGGGCGACACGCAGCGTTATATAAAAACTGCGGATGCATATTAATTTTAAAATATAAACAAATAAAACGCTAGCAAATGAATTTTAATTTTTTATGCAAAGTTTGCCTTCACTTCTTTTTTGAGAAAACTCAAAATATCAGATAATTGAATTTTACAAGGCTGCAAATTATGCACAGTTCTAACGGTTTACTTCAAAAAGGAAAGGATGACGGTGCGTCACTACAATGGTTTCGCAGCACCTTTAAAGAAGCGGATATCTCTCATTCAGTAATAAGCTATTCCATTGTATGGGGGAAAAGTCGCTGATTACATTTCCGGAAACTGTGCTGATTAATTTCACAGGGCTCTTTTAGGAAGGATTAGCTCGGCTTTTCAGAGCAAAAGTCTGGAGTTTTTGTTCGAATTCTGATGTTGCGTGATAATTACCAGATGCGAAGGCCGCCCAAATTAGTATGCAGCTCTGACCGGGACATTATGCAGGTGCTGTTGTTGTCACCCATTCATTGTTTAAGAAAGGAAGGAGGTAGGTAAAAGGACTTACACAACACATTTTGTGGGAGCCCAGAGGACGGGGGCAAGGGCATGAATGATGCCTTTATACCTTTGTCTGACAGGTCAGGCACCAATGGACTGACTTACAACCTTTTCAAGGCCGAACAGTCGCTGACAACTCACTCACCTTGTTCACGTTATGGATTTTAGGCCAGTCTGAAAGGAGGACAACGACGGCCGCGAGCACCGAGAACCCACGCTAGCGACTGAGGAGTGCCGTCACATAATCGGGAACCCGAGTGTGCGCATGCGTTGGCGTGCGTGTGTGCTTGCTTGCTTTGCTTTTCCCTGCACAGGTTGCGTTTTGAGAAGTTTTTCTTATATAAATAAACACAAATAGTTATACTTCCTCATGAAGGACTTTCTTTGGATTTGGATTGTTTTCCCTGTAAAATTCACTTCATCTTTAAGAGTTCCATAAAGCAGTGTTTATCCAAAATAAACCTCACATGGGTAGCATCAGGCATGAGAGGTCATGTTGTACATGTTTGTGCTCATACATGAGTTGGATTTACATAGCGCTCACTCCCCATGTCGAGGCACTGTTATTTACAGTCCTTTTCGCTAAATTTGTTTGCAGTGAAGCTATTAGCATGACCTGCCGCGAAGAGCTATATGCTGCCTGAATCCATTGGGGAGGAGAGGAGGAGGCAGCAGCGGGAGGGGAGAGAGGAGGGGGCCTGCACCTGTTTCCCTTGCGGGAGCGAGCAGGAACCATCTGTTAATTACTAACAGATGATTTCAAAGCTCTCTTCAGCAAGGGAATCGCCAAACGTGCACGCGTTACAATTCAAAGTAATGCAATGCGTGTTCGTTTTTGCCTGAAAAAGGGAATCAATTTCTAAAGGTCTCCTTCTAGGCAGCGCATGTGCGCTGCGTAGGCAGGACCTAAAAATGGGAGTGATCAGGGCAAAAAGGATGACTTTCCTACAGTGCCTTGATGGCTTAAAATTTGTATAAGCAGGGTTAAAGCTTCCCTTTTATTATTGTCTAACTGGTCGCACCATTTTTGGCAGTTTCCCTTGAACCAGAGATTTTGGCAAACTAAATACCCCTATCAGTTTAATGACACACTACCAATGACAGTGGCACACTTTCATTGCTGCTGATGCGCTGCCGACCTAGAGCACCAAGTACCAACATTTGTAAGCACTTTGCCTGGAGGTGTAAAGATATGTGAGTGAGCCATCAACCTTTCATTTCTACCTTGTTTCTGGGCATCTAAGTCTACACAAACTTCAACTACAATTTCCAATGAGGAGTGCAAAAACATTAATTTGCTAAAATGTAGAAAAGAGGTGATACCCCAATCCTTCTAAATAAACCCATTGCAACTGAGATTTTTTTCCTCAGGAAAAGTTACTCACCATGAGTTCTTACGAAATTGATCTCACTTCATTGAGCCTTCTACACTATGACACTGCGGCCTCTGACTGCTCTGCTGGTGGAAGAAAATCTTCAGAAATTCTGCAAATGAGGAATAGAGCTAAGAAGCAGTCCAGTGCTGCTGATGTTGTTATCCATCAACACTCAGGGGCAGATTTTCAAGCCCCTTGCATCACTTTTACGGTGCTGTTGCGTCACTTTTGTGACACAATGGTGGCGTAAAAATTGTGGCAAATTTACAATGTGACGCAGTGAAATCTGCAAGATTTCACTGTGTGACTTTTAGGATTCCACTTCGTCAAAACCGTATGCCTGTTTGAAGCAGGTGTAAAGACTGACGCAGTGTATTGGGAATGGGCCGCAACACGCATTGCTGGAATTGCGTTGTGCTTCAGACACGACTCCAACAATGCATGACTTTTCCGCCAACAGATGCGTCAGAATTTCTGACGCATCTGTCAATTCTTGCACCATAGTGCACCGTATTGTAAATGCGGCGCATCTATGGTGGAGCAAGGGTTTTTCACGCAGGCGCAGGGAATCTGACGCATCTATACGGATGCTACAGTTTATTGTAAATCTGCCCCTTAAAGAGGGGTGTATTTTTCCCTTGTGGGCATTGTTTTCTTCTTCAGTCTTTGTCCAATTAACTGATTAGTCTAGTGTACCTGGCATAGTAGGATCCTAATCATAGGAAGCCATCAACCCATGTAGAATCATAGGTTTGAGCTCATTTATGTTCTTTGGGCCAAATCCTGTTCTTCAGCGTGTGCTTGTGAATACCTTTAACATAGGCCCTAAACCATCTCTCACTTACATGACTTTCATGGATTCCCTAAAGCATGACATTGGTTTGCCTACACTTTCATGTCAACAATCACTCACTGACTCACTCCGAAGTATTTGAAGGTATTTTGCTGTGCTGTTTGTCCTGCCGGATTTGGTGGCTCAGTGGAATAATGCATCCACTGCAGGGGCCTGGGTTCCACCTCATGGTTACAGGTTCAAATCCCGGCGGGTCCACTCAGCCTTTCATCTATCCTAGGTTGATGGAATGAGTACCATCTGTTATTCAGCGCCAAGAGACCTTGGTGTGCTTTACAAATGTATGTTATTTGTCAATTTTCTTCTCATGTTTTGTGGTACATAGCTAGGCTAGGACTGGGACAAAAAATAGGCCTGGGCACCCAAAACATGTTTCCCCCATTAGCGATATAGAAAAAAAGCGTCAATATCAGGGAAATCAACAGTAAAAACCGCCCAACCTGCCCATAATACCGACCCACAGCTGCTAAAACAAGCATTGGAAATGCAATAGGTCTCGCAGCATTAGAGTTAGTGCTTTTAGAATTGTTTATGGGTTTTTTGTTGTAAATCTTTAGCATTTTTATTTCTTGTAGCCAATGCTAAAGAATTACAAATCAAAAAAGCCATAAACAATTGTAAAAGCTTTAACTAAAAATCCTCTGAGACCTATTGCACTGTGTGAGGGTGAGGTGTTGAGGGTGAGTGAGGGTGAGGGTGAGTGAGGGGTTGAGGGTGAGTGAGGGGTTGAGGGCGAGTGAGAGTGAGAGTGAGTGAGGGTGAGGGTGAGTGAGGGTGATTGTGAGTTAGGGTGAGGTGTTGAGGGTGGGTGAGGGTGAGGGTGAGGGGTTGAGGGTGAGTGATGATGAGTGAGGGTGAGTGAGGGGTTGAGGGTGAGTGAGGGTGAGTGAGGGTGAGTGAGGGTGAGTGAGGGTGAGTGAGGGTGAGTGAGGGTGAGTGAGAGTGAGTGAGGGTGAGGGGTTGAGGGTGAGGTGTTGAGCGTGAGGTGTTGAGGGTGAGGTGTTGAGGGTGAGGTGTTGAGGGTGAGGTGTTGAGGGTGAGGGGTTGAGGGTGAGTGAGTGTGAGTGAGTGAGGGTGAGGTGTTGAGGGTGAGTGAGTGAGGTTGAGGGTTGAGAGTGAGTGAGGGTGAGGTGTTGAGGGTGAGGAGTTGAGGGTGAGGGGGTGAGGGGTTGAGGGTGAGGGGTTGAGGGTGAGGGCGAGTGAGGGTGAGGGGGTGAGGGGTTGAGGGGGTGAGGGTGAGGTGTTGAGGGTGAGTGAGTGAGGGTGAGGCTGAGGTGTAGAGTGTGAGTGAGAGTAAGAGTGAGGGTGATTGAGGGTTTCAGTGTTAGTGAGGGTGAGGGGTTGAGGGTGAGTGAGGGTGAGGGTGAGTGAGGGTGAGGGTGAGTGAGGGTGAGGGGTTGAGGGTGAGGGGTTGAGGGTGGGTGAGGGTGAGTGAGGGTGAGGGGTTGAGGGTGAGTGAGGGTGAGTGAGGGTGAGGGGTTGAGGGTGAGTGAGGGTGAGGGTGAGTGAGGGTGAGGGTGAGTGAGGGTGAGGGTGAGTGAGGGTGAGGGTGAGTGAGGGTGAGTGAGGGTGAGGGGGTGAGGGTGAGTGAGGGTGAGTGAGGGTGAGTGAGGGAGGGTGAGGGGTTGAGGGGGAGGGGTCGAGGGGGAGGGGTCGAGGGTGAGTGAGGGTGAGGGGTTGAGGGTGAGTGAGGGTGAGGGGTTGAGGGTGAGTGAGGGTGAGGGGTTGAGGGTGAGTGAGGGTGAGGGTGGGTGAGGGTGAGTGAGGGTGAGGGTGGGTGAGGGTGAGTGAGGGTGAGGGGTTGAGGGTGAGTGAGGGTGAGTGAGGGTGAGTGAGGGTGAGGGGTTGAGGGTGAGTGAGGGTGAGTGAGGGTGAGTGAGGGTGAGGGGTTGAGGGTGAGTGAGGGTGAGGGGTTGAGGGTGAGTGAGGGTGAGTGAGGGTGAGGGGTTGAGGGTGAGTGAGGGTGAGGGTGAGTGAGGGTGAGGGTGAGTGAGGGTGAGGGTGAGTGAGGGTGAGTGAGGGTGAGGGGGTGAGGGTGAGTGAGGGTGAGTGAGGGAGGGTGAGGGGTTGAGGGTGAGGGGTTGAGGGTGAGTGAGGGTGAGGGGTTGAGGGTGAGTGAGGGTGAGGGGTTGAGGGTGAGTGAGGGTGAGGGGTTGAGGGTGAGTGAGGGGTTGAGGGTGAGGGGTTGAGGGTGAGTGAGGGTGAGGTGTTGAGGGTGAGTGAGGGTGAGGTGTTGAGGGTGAGTGAGGGTGAGGGTGAGTGAGGGTGAGGGGTTGAGGGTGAGTGAGGGTGAGTGAGGGTGAGGGTGAGTGAGGGTGAGGGGTTGAGGATGAGGGGTTGAGGATGAGGGGTTGAGGGTGAGGGGTTGAGGGTGAGTGAGGGGTTGAGGGTCGCTGCATCCCATCTTCCGTATTGGGGAACAAAGGAACGATCCGAGCAAGCTCCCTGTCGGGTCATTCTTAAACGCCCCTTTGAAAGCACGTCAGCGGCAGTGTTGAGCGCCAGAAGGATTCGCTTCAGGGAAGAAGAGCTGGCCGCTTTGTTTCGGCGACTGCAATCCAGGAATGTGAAGTCAGGCGAACTTGAAAAATAAAAGTCTGGAAAAATGAAATCTTTCTGCCCTAATTTCCCCCAAAAGAGCCTCCATTCGCCTTGGTCAGGTTTTACGTTGCACATCTGATAGAAATGCTGGATCGCCATTTACAGGGGCACGTCCTGCCTCTCCGCAGAAAGTACGTTTCTATTTCCAGGAAATAAGTGAGCGGCGCCAGACAGTGATGTCATCCAAGAAGTGCAACAGAGAAGCCACCACCACTGGATGCAGGACGCGTGCCTCGTAAAAGAAGCAACCTAACCCAAATCTGAGAGATCTAATACCGCATTAAAAAACAATGGCAAGTAAAAAAAAACAAGCCATAATTGCTGCAAAATACATGTCGGGCGGAACACTATGCTAAGCACAGATTTTTAGCTTAGGTGGGTTTAAGCAACGCACTTAATTACTTTGGCCATGGCCCTCTGTGAGACCACCACCCCTGTGTTTTCATCTCACTTAAAGCCCTGCTGGGGAAACACTTTGAACCTAGCCTGCCTCAGCTTTTAGCGTGTGCTCTGTGGCTGTTTTTCATAAACAATTTCATGTGTCACATCTTTATTGGCGTGTTAATTAAAAAGCATTGCAATTATAGAATAAAAGCAAAAGGGCACTGGCAGTTCAACAGAGCTTTCAGACATATGTATAACCATAGAAGGACATTAAAACGTTTGAGATGAAAAGTGACCATCATCTGCAAGGCTATTTTAGTGCAACTGAGAATGAAAGTGGAATTCGGCACCAGTTTTCAAAGCACCAAACCTTATGGAGATTGCATGCGCCGTGCGACATTCCCAAGAATAAGCATCAGCAGTCCGAAGTAGTAAAACATAAGAGTTCGCTGCACACAGATTCCTACCTTGAGTCGCAACAGCTCCGGCTCAACTAACAATGTAGAGGGGACACTTTGCCAATCAGCGCAGCTCTTCTCATCGGGCCGACCCACAGCGGGAGGCAGACTTGTGCAAACTAGGCACCGTCGAGCCCCTATTTCTCTTGTGAATCACACGTACATGCAAAGCACGCAAAAACTTCTTTGAAGGAACATGGTAGCGACCTATCGACTTTGTCAGTGACTAATTCAAGTTGTTCCGCTGTCTGGCACTTCAGAGCCATTTGGATAGGGCAAGTAGCATAGCGACGGACTTTAACAAAACGGAGGGAAGAGAGGGGAGGGGGGAGGAGAAATGCGACACGGCGGGAAGGGGAGGGGGCGGAGCGGGTCAAATAAACAAACAAGCCGGAGGGAAGAGAGGGGAGGGGGGAGGAGAAATGCGACACGGCGGGAAGGGGAGGGGGCGGAGCGGGTAAACAAAGACGGACGTGCACGCGCTTTTAAGCTCAATGCGCATGCGCATTGAGCTTAAAAGTCACGGGCACTGCAAGGAATCGCCACGATTCCTTGCAGTGTGGATAAAGAGTAGATAAGTCGCAATACTCTCGCCTTGCTCGATGCGCATGCGCATCGACAGGCGAGACCTAAAAACAGCCCACACGCTGATCTGTCAGATCGTCACTGCCTGGTTGCTCTATAGGCCACTCCGCCCTGTGAACAGCTAATAAAAGGGTTACTATTTCTGCAATTAGTTTGCATCTTACATTGTTTATTCTTTTAACTGTGTTGCCTCGCTCTCTCATCGCCGTCACCACAGTAGAAGCTCAAACTATCCAAGAGTGAGATGAGAATAGTTTATTTTATTTTGTTCCGCTTCTTTGAGGTACCCCATGGCAAGGTTTTAATGGGAGCTTAGCCATACTAGGTATACAGGTCTTCGGACTATGTTACTCTCGACCCCTTATTAAATATTGGATGGTATTTACCCAGGTATGGACGAGCACAGTGAACATGATGACTTGTTGCTTTATTTACAGATTTGCTGACAGAGATAGGGAATAAACAGGGGTCAAATGATTACTCCCGGCAAGTTTCAGAGCTGTGCGCTGTTCTTCCCCAGCCTTTAACAGCCAGTTAACAGACAGGTGTTCTTACGAATAACCTTCATTTTTTTAAATATGACCAAACAGGAAGATTATGTATCCCGATGGCTGGGAATGTTTTTTCTCCTTCTCTACAACAAATATTTAAATCATGGCTTTCGATTTACACTGTCACTAAGAGTTTCACATCTCTCATCACACACATCACAGCAAAACACGCATCGCATGCCACCACATTCGGCGCACATACATACAAGCACACACACTGCTACAGCGAAACTTAAATAGATCTGTCCCAATGGCGAAAAAGTCTCTTTTTGGGCGAAAGAGGTCTATTTCCTAGAACTTTTTCTTAGTAAACACAAAAATAAATATCCACGAAATTAGTCGTACTGTGCAGCAAATCACCCTCGTCAACTGGTTTCGGAGTAATCAATAGCAATCACCTCATATTACAGCTCCCAGTCACCCGATAAGAGGACAGCGGTGTATCACACACAGTCGGATGTGACGCCGCATCTTAGTGACCTTTAGCAGAACAGGAGGTACTTTCTGTACACGTCATGAGACTATAAGTCGTAAATATACACCCACTGCTGTTGGAAGAACCAAGACAGCAACACGTTTGATAATTGCTACAGCCGACTTAGGTCAATAAAGGTGTAAGTAACCATTTATGCAGTGGTTGCCTAAGACGTCGTTTCTCTTTGACAGAAACACCCCCGCTAATGTGACTGTTTTTGGGGCATAGAATGGCACCATGCACCAAGCAATAGGGCGGAGCCATAGGTGCCGGAAGCGTGTGTGTGTGTGGGGGGGGGGGGGGTGGGGGAGGGGCAGGGGTGCTGCATCCCCTAAAAAACCATACTCGAGTTTAGAAACGGAATGAGCAAAATAAAGGATATCTTTAAGTTTTGCTTTATCTTGAGGTATTTTCAATGGGTTCAAAGAAAGGGGTCAAATATTAGGCTGTATTTTCTGTCAAATTGCTGCTTATTCTTTCCATAGTGTTGTTTAATTTCCTTTCTCTGACTGCAAAGTGAGAGGATTGTGGGAAGTGCAATATGTGACAATCTTGCTGGGGTTGACAGAATGTGAAAGGAAAGGAAGAAGGAAGTCTTTTTTTTCTAACACACAAAACAACATTCAACTACCTGTAAATGAAGTGAACAAAGTTTTCAAAATATACCAGCAGCAGAAGAGCATTGCCAGTGAAGCTCTGTCTCGCGCGTATACTACTCGCCATTTTTTTCTAATTTTAATCTGTTTTTGATTTTAATCTATGTGCATCTCCTCCTAACAGAATAGTTTTTAAAACTGTATGAATTTGTATGTACAGAAATTGTCCTGAACCGCTACCACAGGGTATCTTGCACTTCACCTTTCAGGGATCATAGAGCACGAGCGGGCACGCTCTCCATAGAGTTATTAATTGAGGTGGGAGGTCGGCGGTCTAGTTGCCGCCTCCACCTCTCCTTTAAATGTCCACTGTGGGCTGGTCGCGCCAAAGGCAAGCCCGTCTGCGCCTGTATGCACCTGACCGGGACCAAGGTCCAGAAACCCTGGTCCATGCAACGCAAGTAAGTATAGATACTCTAGGAAGCAGCAACTAGAAATCAGGCCACAGCCACATCATACCTGTGCGATCCAAATAGGAATTGACAACACATCCTCTCCCATGGCTCCCTGTCTTTTTTGTGGATACAGGACAATGACTAGCCCGACATGTCAGGTTCGGGCAAATAACTTTAAAGAGGGCAATTGTAAGATGGGACTGATCAATGCCTGGTCTATCCCAAAACACTTATCAGACATTAGAATCCTGTTAGAGGAAGAGCCTCTAGACATCTTGTTTGTTACTGAAACTTGACTTAATACTAGCTAAGGCACTGATATCCATCTCGTCCTTCCCCTTGGCTACCAGCTACACAGGTAAGATCACCCTGACAGAATTGGGGGAGGCATTGCCATCATCTTAAAAGATGAATACAAATGCACTTTATCCAACTTCGCACTTCCTGAATGTGAAAGTGCCCAGTTTCGTATAGCCATATCTCCCACCAACACATTCTCAGGAGTACTTATGTACAGGCTTCCAGGCACTAGCATCAGATTTCTACAGGCTTTACCCGATTATATATCCAGTCTCACAATGGAAAAGGCCCAACTGACAATTCTCAGTGATTTTTATCTTCAAGTAGATAAACACGACTCCCATCACATCAGTGCAATTTATCCAACTCGTAACTTCTACACACGAGAAAGGCCATATTCTGGATCACATTTTTTCTAATGACCAGCAGCTTATAGTAAACCTACGCCAGTACCATGGTCAGACCACTCCATAATCATCGTCAGTCAACCCAAGCCCCTGCAAGCGGAAAAAACCCTAGTACAATTCATCAATAAGAGGAGTTGGTCAAAAGTGGATCCTAAAACATGGTAGATCCAGCACACCCATGTCTCCTAGCAGATGCTCTGGATATTCTTCTATCTTCGGTGACCAAACTTCTCACTCTTTCCCTAGATTAGGCCCTAGCCCCTAACATATGGAAGAATGCTATCATTAAGCCGCTACAAAAGAAACCTAATCTCATCCCTACTATTTTGAATAATCTCCGTCCCATCTCACTTTTACCATACCTGGGCAAACTCTTGGATAAGCATGTCAACAATTCTCTGTCTAACTTCTTGGAGTCTAATGGCACCTTCCATCCCACCCAGATAGGTGTTCGAGCCACATACAGTACTGAGTCGGCACTATTGACAGTCACTGAGGAGCTAAAAAAATGTCTTGATGAGGATTGGTCTGCCTTCATTCTCCTGCTGGACCTCAGCACCGCCTTTGACACTGTAGATCACGCTATCTTAAAAAGGAGATTAGGGGAAGAAGAAGACTTGGAGTGGCTTACCTACTTCCTGGAGAACAGAACCTTCAGGTGATGGAGGGGGACTGCGTCTCAGAGCACCTTCCTATCACATGTGGTGTCCCGCAGGGCTTGTCCCTCAGTCCGACCTTATTTAGTATTTAAGTCAAACAGCTGGCCGAGTTGGTGCAGAAATATGGAATATCTGTGGTGTCATACGCTGATGACACCTATCTAGTTGCTTACTTTTCTTATGGCTCAGAATCCAGCAATAACCAGCTGCCCACTTGTCTGGAGAAAGTGGTTGGTTGGATGTCCAACAGCTGTTTGAACGGTGGTAAAACGGAGCTCATGCTGGTTGGAGACCTTGGCATCCACTCACCCCTGATACATTGGCCCAAATGTATGGGAGATCCTCCTATCCCTAAACCAGCTATAAAAAATCTTGGAATCTGGCTAGTGGTCTCCCTAACACTCGATTGCCAATCCAAAAAGCTTTCACGGACATGTTTTGCCCTTCTTAAAATGTTAAGGAAAATCATTGATGTAATCCCTGAACACCTGAGGAAAATGGTGATACAACCTATCCTCATCTCACATCTGTACTATGGAAACTCGCTGTTTCTGGGTCCATCTAAGTATGTCACGAGGAGACTTCAACTGGTACAGAATGCGGCAGCCAGATTCCTGGTAAAAATCCCCATCCGCATCTCTGAAAAGGAAGTACTTAAACAGCTGCTTTGGCTGCCTATCGAAGCTAGAGTTAAGTTTAAAACTCTCTGCACAGCACGTAAAGCTATTAATAACATTGGGCCCGAAAAACTGAGGAACCTGATATCTAGGTACACCCCAACTAGACATCTCAGAACTTCCCAGTCCCAGCTCCTCAAGACAACCAGAATTAAAAAAGCTAGATCGGGCTGCAGATCTTTCGCCCATCTGATACCCAAGCTGTGGAAGGCCCTTCCACTGGAAAACCGAGCTGCTCCAAATGGAAACCTGGTTATTTCCACACTAACTAGGCGTTGGCTCAGCTTTTCATTGGTAGAATTCTCCTTAGCGCTGGGAAGCCCTCAGGCAGCCATGCGCTCTACAAATCCAATAAATAAATAAATTAAAAGGGCACACGAGGCACACCATACTTCAGTATTTATTGTGACTGTACTACAAAATGCGCCTCTGAGAGCACTGAATGATAGAGGCAATATTATGAGAAATCTGCACGTGTGTATATATAGGATTATGCTTTAGGAGATATTTTGTTCACTTACTTTACATTACATTTAAAGAAAGTAATATAATGTCCCAGAAACATAATTACATGCTTTAATGTTCCAATATTCCCAAAAGAGACTGAAATTACACTTCCCAAAATAACTTCACCATATCAACAACATGTTTGATATAAAATAAGGGCTAAGGTACTCCCTGCCATACATTATAAGGATATTGCAAGTCAGCAAGGAGTTCCATAACCATCTAGAGAAATGAGGCAGAAGGCTGAATTCCTCTTTTTTAGGTTATGTAACTCTTCGGTGACTTACAATATTCTTATCATGTAGGACAAGGGGTTCTTTATCTCATATAATACATTGTCATATTATCACATTTCCTACAAAACAATTAAAGCCTTGGCACATAGCTCTTTAAAAGAGAGCATGTTTCCAAACATGAAAAATAAAAATAGAAACTCCAGTGCAAAATTAAACACATCCAAAACCTGTTCAGGTATTTGTGGAAACATATATTGGAAACAGTTCAGTACAAGTCATTTAAAAAAAGAAAAAGCTGCATAAAATCAGAAATAGTATGGGTGAAATTTGGAAATTCTGGTTGCGCGCATTTGCGCGAAAACGAACTCGCAATTCGCAAAATCCGCAAATTTGTGCGAATTTGCAAATTTGTGGTTTTTGCGTGTTCGCAAGGGTTTTTGCCAGTTCGCAAGGGTTTTTTACAAGTTCGGGAACGCAAACTTACTTGTGTGGTCGCAACGGTCGCGACCATGTTGTTTCTACGTGTCCAGCCTGTTTGCGACCCTGTGGTTCATCGCGGCCACCCTCCGGGTCATCACTGCCACCCTCTGGTTCACCACTGCCACCCTCTTGTTCCTCACTATCACCCTCTGGTTCACCACTGCCACCCTCTGGTTCATCACTGCCACTCTCTGGTTCATTACTGCCACCCTCTAGTTCGCCACTGCCACCCTCTGGACCATCACTGCCACCCTCTGGTTCATCACTGCCACCCTCTGGTTTGCCACTGCCACCCTCTGGATCATCACTGCCACCCTCTGGTTCATTACTGCCACCCTCTGGATCGCCACTGCCACCCTCTGGATCATCACTGCCACCCTCTGGTTCATCACTGCCACCCTCTGGTTTGCCACTGCCACCCTCTGGATCATCACTGCCCCCTCTGGTTCATCACCATCACCCTCTGGTTCATTACTGCCACCCTCTGGTTCGCCACTGCCACCCTCTGGATCATCACTGCCACCCTCTGGTTCATCACTGCCACCCTGTGGTTTGCCACTGCCACCCTCTGGATCATCACTGCCCCCCTCTGGTTCATCACTGCCACCCTCTGGTTCACCAGTGCCACCCTCTGGTTCACCATTGCTACCCTCTGGTTCACCACTGCCACCCTCTGGTTCATCACTGCCACCCTCTGGTTCATCACTGCCACACTCTGGTTCATTACTGCCACCCGTTGGATCGCCACTGCCAACCTCTGGATCATCACTGCCACCCTCTGGATCATCACTGTCCCCCTCTGGTTCATCACAGCACCCTCTGGTTCACCACTGCCACCCTCTGGTTCATCACTGCCACCGTCTGGTTCATCACTGCCACCCTCTGGTTCATTACTGCCACCCTCTGGTTTGCCACTGCCACCCTCTGGATCATCGCTGCCACCCTCTGGTTCATCACTGCCACCCTCTGGTTTGCCACTGACATCCTCTGGATCATCACTGTCCCCCTCTGGTTCATCACAGCACCCTCTAGTTCACCAGTGTCACCCTCTGGTTCATCACTGCCACCCTCTGGTTCACCACTGCCACCCTCTGGTTCATCACTGCCACCCTCTGGTTCATCACTGCCACCCTCTGGTTCATTACTGCCACCCTCTGGTTCTGGACCTAGAGCACCAAGTACCAACATTTGTAAGCACTTTGCCTGGAGGTGTAAAGATCTGTGAGTGAGCCATCAACCTTTCATTTCTACCTTGTTTCTGGGCATCTAAGTCTACACAAACTTCAACTACAATTTCCAATGAGGAGTGCAAAAACATTAATTTGCTAAAATGTAGAAAAGAGGTGATACCCCAATCCTTCTAAATAAACCCATTGCAACTGAGATTTTTTTCCTCAGGAAAACTTACTCACCATGAGTTCTTACGAAATTGATCTTACTTCATTGAGCCTTCTACACTATGACACTGCGACCTCTGACTGCTCTGCTGGTGGAAGAAAATCTTCGGAAATTCTGCAAATGAGGAATAGAGCTAAGAAGCAGTCCAATGCTGCTGATGTTGTTATCCATCAACACTCAGGGGCAGATTTTCAAGCCCCTTGCATCACTTTTACGGTGCTGTTGTGTCACTTTTGTGACACAATGGTGGCGTAAAAATTGTGGTAAATTTACAATGTGACACAGTGAAATCTGCAAGATTTCACTGAGTGACTTTTAGGATTCCACTTCGTCAAAACCGTATGCCTGTTTGAAGCAGGTGTAAAGACTGACGCAGTGTATTGGGAATGGGCCGCAACACGCATTGCTGGAGTTGCGTCGTGCTTCAGACACGACTCCAACAATGCATGACTTTTCCGCCAACAGATGCGTCAGAATTTCTGACGCATCTGTCAATCTTTGCACCATAGTGCCCCGTATTGTAAATGCGGCGCATCTATGGTGGAGCAAGGGTTTTTCACGCAGGCGCAGGGAATCTGACGCATCTATACGGATGCTACAGTTTATTGTAAATCTGCCCCTTAAAGAGGGGTGTATTTTTCCCTTGTGGGCATTGTTTTCTTCTTCAGTCTTTGTCCAATTAACTGATTAGTCTAGTGTACCTGGCATAGTAGGATCCTAATGATAGGAAGCCATCAGCCCATGTAGAATCATAGGTTTGAGCTCATTTATGTTCTGTGGGCCAAATCCTATTCTTCAGCGTGTGCTTGTGAATACCTTTAACATTGGCCCTAAACCATCTCTCACTTATATGACTTTCATAGATTCCCTAAAGCATGACATTGGTTTGCCTACACTTTCATGTCAACAATCACTCACTGACTCACTCCGAAGTATTTGAAGATATTTTGCTGTGCTATTTGTCCTGCCGGATTTGGTGGCTCAGTGGAATAATGCATCCACTGCAGGGGCCTGTGTTCCACCTCATGGTCACAGGTTCAAATCCTGGCGGGTCCACTCAGCCTTTCATCTATCCTAGGTTGATGGAATGAGTACCGTTGGGTAACAGTAAACATCTGTTATTCAGCCCCAAGAGACCTTGGTGTGCTTTACAAATACATATTATGTTATTTGTCAATTCTCTACTCATGTTTTGTGGTACATAGCTAGGCTAGGACTGGGACAAAAAATAGGCCTGGGCACCCAAAACATGCTTCCCCCATTAGCGAAGGATATAGAAAAAAAGTTTCAATATCAGGGAAATCAACAGTAAAAACCGTCCAACCTGCCCATAATACCGACCCACAGCTGCTACAAAAACAGCCCACACGCTGATCTGTCAGATCGTCACTGCCTGGTTGCTCTATTGGCCACTCCGCCCTGTGAACAGCTAATAAAAGGGTTACTATTTCTGCAATTAGTTTGCATCTTACATTGTTTATTCTTTTAACTATGTTGCCTCGCTCTCTTATCGCCGTCACCACAGTAGAAGCTCAAACTATCCAAGAGTGAGATGAGAATAGTTTATTTTATTTTGTTCCGCTTCTTTGAGGTACCCCATGGCAAGGTTTTAATGGGAGCTTAGCCATACTAGGTATACAGGTCTTCGGACTATGTTACTCTCGACCCCTTATTAAATTTTGGATGGTATTTACCCAGGTATGGACGAGCACAGTGAACATGATGACTTGTTGCTTTATTTACAGATTTGCTGACAGAGATAGGGAATAAACAGGGGTCAAATGAGTAGTCCCGGCTAGTTTCAGAGCTGTACGCTGTTCTTCCCCAGCCTTTAACAGCCAGTTAACAGACAGGTGTTCTTACGAATAACCTTCATTTTTTTTTTTTAAATATGACCAAACAGGAAGATTATGTATCCCGATGGCTGGGAATGTTTTTTCTCCTTCTCTACAACAAATATTTAAATCATGGCTTTCGTCTTACACTGTCACTAAGAGTTTCACATCTCTCATCACACACATCACAGCAAAACACGCTTCGCATGCCACCACATTCGGCGCACATACATACAAGCACACACACTGCTACAGCGAAACTTAAATAGGTCTGTCCCAATGGCGAAAAAGTCTCTTTTTGGGCGAAAGAGGTCTATTTCCTAGAACTTTTTCTTAGTAAACACAAAAATAAATATCCACGAAATTAGTCGTACTGTGCAGCAAATTACCCTCGTCAGCTGGTTTCGGAGTAATCAATAGCAATCACCTCATATTACAGCTCCCAGTCACCCGATAAGAGGACAGCGGTGTATCACACACAGTCGGATGTGACGCCGCATCTTAGTGACCTTTAGCAGAACAGGAGGTACTTTCTGTACACGTCATGAGACTATAAGTCGTAAATATACACCCACTGCTGTTGGAAGAACCAAGACAGCAACACGTTTGATAATTGCTACAGCCGACTTAGGTCAATAAAGGTGTAAGTAACCATTTATGCAGTGGTCGCCTAAGACGTCGTTTCTCTTTGACAGAAACACCCCCGCTAATGTGACTGTTTTTGGGGCATAGAATGGCACCATGCACCAAGCAATAGGGCGGAGCCATAGGCGCCGGAAGCGTGTGTGTGTGTGGGGGGGGGGGGGGTGGGGGAGGGGCAGGGGTGCTGCATCCCCTAAAAAACCATACTCGAGTTTAGAAACGGAATGAGCAAAATAAAGGATATCTTTAAGTTTTGCTTTATCTTGAGGTATTTTCAATGGGTTCAAAGAAAGGGGTCAAATATTAGGCTGTATTTTCTGTCAAATTGCTGCTTATTCTTTCCATAGTGTTGTTTAATTTCCTTTCTCTGACTGCAAAGTGAGAGGATTGTGGGAAGTGCAATATGTGACAATCTTGCTGGGGTTGACAGAATGTGAAAGGAAAGGAAGAAGGAAGTCTTTTTTTTCTAACACACAAAACAACATTCAACTACCTGTAAATGAAGTGAACAAAGTTTTCAAAATATACCAGCAGCAGAAGAGCATTGCCAGTGAAGCTCTGTCTCGCGCGTATACTACTCGCCATTTTTTTCTAATTTTAATCTGTTTTTGATTTTAATCTATGTGCATCTCCTCCTAACAGAATAGTTTTTAAAACTGTATGAATTTGTATGTACAGAAATTGTCCTGAACCGCTACCACAGGGTATCTTGCACTTCACCTTTCAGGGATCATAGAGCACGAGCGGGCACGCTCTCCATAGAGTTATTAATTGAGGTGGGAGGTCGGCGGTCTAGTTGCCGCCTCCACCTCTCCTTTAAATGTCCACTGTGGGCTGGTCGCGCCAAAGGCAAGCCCGTCTGCGCCTGTATGCACCTGACCGGGACCAAGGTCCAGAAACCCTGGTCCATGCAACGCAAGTAAGTATAGATACTCTAGGAAGCAGCAACTAGAAATCAGGCCACAGCCACATCATACCTGTGCGATCCAAATAGGAATTGACAACACATCCTCTCCCATGGCTCCCTGTCTTTTTTGTGGATACAGGACAATGACTAGCCCGACATGTCAGGTTCGGGCAAATAACTTTAAAGAGGGCAATTGTAAGATGGGACTGATCAATGCCTGGTCTATCCCAAAACACTTATCAGACATTAGAATCCTGTTAGAGGAAGAGCCTCTAGACATCTTGTTTGTTACTGAAACTTGACTTAATACTAGCTAAGGCACTGATATCCATCTCGTCCTTCCCCTTGGCTACCAGCTACACAGGTAAGATCACCCTGACAGAATTGGGGGAGGCATTGCCATCATCTTAAAAGATGAATACAAATGCACTTTATCCAACTTCGCACTTCCTGAATGTGAAAGTGCCCAGTTTCGTATAGCCATATCTCCCACCAACACATTCTCAGGAGTACTTATGTACAGGCTTCCAGGCACTAGCATCAGATTTCTACAGGCTTTACCCGATTATATATCCAGTCTCACAATGGAAAAGGCCCAACTGACAATTCTCAGTGATTTTTATCTTCAAGTAGATAAACACGACTCCCATCACATCAGTGCAATTTATCCAACTCGTAACTTCTACACACGAGAAAGGCCATATTCTGGATCACATTTTTTCTAATGACCAGCAGCTTATAGTAAACCTACGCCAGTACCATGGTCAGACCACTCCATAATCATCGTCAGTCAACCCAAGCCCCTGCAAGCGGAAAAAACCCTAGTACAATTCATCAATAAGAGGAGTTGGTCAAAAGTGGATCCTAAAACATGGTAGATCCAGCACACCCATGTCTCCTAGCAGATGCTCTGGATATTCTTCTATCTTCGGTGACCAAACTTCTCACTCTTTCCCTAGATTAGGCCCTAGCCCCTAACATATGGAAGAATGCTATCATTAAGCCGCTACAAAAGAAACCTAATCTCATCCCTACTATTTTGAATAATCTCCGTCCCATCTCACTTTTACCATACCTGGGCAAACTCTTGGATAAGCATGTCAACAATTCTCTGTCTAACTTCTTGGAGTCTAATGGCACCTTCCATCCCACCCAGATAGGTGTTCGAGCCACATACAGTACTGAGTCGGCACTATTGACAGTCACTGAGGAGCTAAAAAAATGTCTTGATGAGGATTGGTCTGCCTTCATTCTCCTGCTGGACCTCAGCACCGCCTTTGACACTGTAGATCACGCTATCTTAAAAAGGAGATTAGGGGAAGAAGAAGACTTGGAGTGGCTTACCTACTTCCTGGAGAACAGAACCTTCAGGTGATGGAGGGGGACTGCGTCTCAGAGCACCTTCCTATCACATGTGGTGTCCCGCAGGGCTTGTCCCTCAGTCCGACCTTATTTAGTATTTAAGTCAAACAGCTGGCCGAGTTGGTGCAGAAATATGGAATATCTGTGGTGTCATACGCTGATGACACCTATCTAGTTGCTTACTTTTCTTATGGCTCAGAATCCAGCAATAACCAGCTGCCCACTTGTCTGGAGAAAGTGGTTGGTTGGATGTCCAACAGCTGTTTGAACGGTGGTAAAACGGAGCTCATGCTGGTTGGAGACCTTGGCATCCACTCACCCCTGATACATTGGCCCAAATGTATGGGAGATCCTCCTATCCCTAAACCAGCTATAAAAAATCTTGGAATCTGGCTAGTGGTCTCCCTAACACTCGATTGCCAATCCAAAAAGCTTTCACGGACATGTTTTGCCCTTCTTAAAATGTTAAGGAAAATCATTGATGTAATCCCTGAACACCTGAGGAAAATGGTGATACAACCTATCCTCATCTCACATCTGTACTATGGAAACTCGCTGTTTCTGGGTCCATCTAAGTATGTCACGAGGAGACTTCAACTGGTACAGAATGCGGCAGCCAGATTCCTGGTAAAAATCCCCATCCGCATCTCTGAAAAGGAAGTACTTAAACAGCTGCTTTGGCTGCCTATCGAAGCTAGAGTTAAGTTTAAAACTCTCTGCACAGCACGTAAAGCTATTAATAACATTGGGCCCGAAAAACTGAGGAACCTGATATCTAGGTACACCCCAACTAGACATCTCAGAACTTCCCAGTCCCAGCTCCTCAAGACAACCAGAATTAAAAAAGCTAGATCGGGCTGCAGATCTTTCGCCCATCTGATACCCAAGCTGTGGAAGGCCCTTCCACTGGAAAACCGAGCTGCTCCAAATGGAAACCTGGTTATTTCCACACTAACTAGGCGTTGGCTCAGCTTTTCATTGGTAGAATTCTCCTTAGCGCTGGGAAGCCCTCAGGCAGCCATGCGCTCTACAAATCCAATAAATAAATAAATTAAAAGGGCACACGAGGCACACCATACTTCAGTATTTATTGTGACTGTACTACAAAATGCGCCTCTGAGAGCACTGAATGATAGAGGCAATATTATGAGAAATCTGCACGTGTGTATATATAGGATTATGCTTTAGGAGATATTTTGTTCACTTACTTTACATTACATTTAAAGAAAGTAATATAATGTCCCAGAAACATAATTACATGCTTTAATGTTCCAATATTCCCAAAAGAGACTGAAATTACACTTCCCAAAATAACTTCACCATATCAACAACATGTTTGATATAAAATAAGGGCTAAGGTACTCCCTGCCATACATTATAAGGATATTGCAAGTCAGCAAGGAGTTCCATAACCATCTAGAGAAATGAGGCAGAAGGCTGAATTCCTCTTTTTTAGGTTATGTAACTCTTCGGTGACTTACAATATTCTTATCATGTAGGACAAGGGGTTCTTTATCTCATATAATACATTGTCATATTATCACATTTCCTACAAAACAATTAAAGCCTTGGCACATAGCTCTTTAAAAGAGAGCATGTTTCCAAACATGAAAAATAAAAATAGAAACTCCAGTGCAAAATTAAACACATCCAAAACCTGTTCAGGTATTTGTGGAAACATATATTGGAAACAGTTCAGTACAAGTCATTTAAAAAAAGAAAAAGCTGCATAAAATCAGAAATAGTATGGGTGAAATTTGGAAATTCTCGTTGCGTGCATTTGCGCGAAAACGAACTCGCAATTCGCAAAATCCGCAAATTTGTGCGAATTTGCAAATTTGTGGTTTTTGCGTGTTCGCAAGGGTTTTTGCCAGTTCGCAAGGGTTTTTTACAAGTTCGGGAACGCAAACTTACTTGTGTGGTCGCAACGGTCGCGACCATGTTGTTTCTACGTGTCCAGCCTGTTTGCGACCCTGTGGTTCATCGCGGCCACCCTCCGGGTCATCACTGCCACCCTCTGGTTCACCACTGCCACCCTCTTGTTCCTCACTATCACCCTCTGGTTCACCACTGCCACCCTCTGGTTCATCACTGCCACTCTCTGGTTCATTACTGCCACCCTCTAGTTCGCCACTGCCACCCTCTGGACCATCACTGCCACCCTCTGGTTCATCACTGCCACCCTCTGGTTTGCCACTGCCACCCTCTGGATCATCACTGCCACCCTCTGGTTCATTACTGCCACCCTCTGGATCGCCACTGCCACCCTCTGGATCATCACTGCCACCCTCTGGTTCATCACTGCCACCCTCTGGTTTGCCACTGCCACCCTCTGGATCATCACTGCCCCCTCTGGTTCATCACCATCACCCTCTGGTTCATTACTGCCACCCTCTGGTTCGCCACTGCCACCCTCTGGATCATCACTGCCACCCTCTGGTTCATCACTGCCACCCTGTGGTTTGCCACTGCCACCCTCTGGATCATCACTGCCCCCCTCTGGTTCATCACTGCCACCCTCTGGTTCATCACAGCACCCTCTGGTTCACCAGTGCCACCCTCTGGTTCACCATTGCTACCCTCTGGTTCACCACTGCCACCCTCTGGTTCATCACTGTCACCCTCTGGTTCATCACTGCCACACTCTGGTTCATTACTGCCACCCGTTGGATCGCCACTGCCAACCTCTGGATCATCACTGCCACCCTCTGGATCATCACTGTCCCCCTCTGGTTCATCACAGCACCCTCTGGTTCACCACTGCCACCCTCTGGTTCATCACTGCCACCGTCTGGTTCATCACTGCCACCCTCTGGTTCATTACTGCCACCCTCTGGTTTGCCACTGCCACCCTCTGGATCATCGCTGCCACCCTCTGGTTCATCACTGCCACCCTCTGGTTTGCCACTGACATCCTCTGGATCATCACTGTCCCCCTCTGGTTCATCACAGCACCCTCTAGTTCACCAGTGTCACCCTCTGGTTCATCACTGCCACCCTCTGGTTCACCACTGCCACCCTCTGGTTCATCACTGCCACCCTCTGGTTCATCACTGCCACCCTCTGGTTCATTACTGCCACCCTCTGGTTCTGGACCTAGAGCACCAGGTACCAACATTTGTAAGCACTTTGCCTGGAGGTGTAAAGATCTGTGAGTGAGCCATCAACCTTTCATTTCTACCTTGTTTCTGGGCATCTAAGTCTACACAAACTTCAACTACAATTTCCAATGAGGAGTGCAAAAACATTAATTTGCTAAAATGTAGAAAAGAGGTGATACCCCAATCCTTCTAAATAAACCCATTGCAACTGAGATTTTTTTCCTCAGGAAAACTTACTCACCATGAGTTCTTACGAAATTGATCTTACTTCATTGAGCCTTCTACACTATGACACTGCGACCTCTGACTGCTCTGCTGGTGGAAGAAAATCTTCGGAAATTCTGCAAATGAGGAATAGAGCTAAGAAGCAGTCCAATGCTGCTGATGTTGTTATCCATCAACACTCAGGGGCAGATTTTCAAGCCCCTTGCATCACTTTTACGGTGCTGTTGTGTCACTTTTGTGACACAATGGTGGCGTAAAAATTGTGGTAAATTTACAATGTGACACAGTGAAATCTGCAAGATTTCACTGTGTGACTTTTAGGATTCCACTTCGTCAAAACCGTATGCCTGTTTGAAGCAGGTGTAAAGACTGACGCAGTGTATTGGGAATGGGCCGCAACACGCATTGCTGGAGTTGCGTCGTGCTTCAGACACGACTCCAACAATGCATGACTTTTCCGCCAACAGATGCGTCAGAATTTCTGACGCATCTGTCAATCTTTGCACCATAGTGCCCCGTATTGTAAATGCGGCGCATCTATGGTGGAGCAAGGGTTTTTCACGCAGGCGCAGGGAATCTGACGCATCTATACGGATGCTACAGTTTATTGTAAATCTGCCCCTTAAAGAGGGGTGTATTTTTCCCTTGTGGGCATTGTTTTCTTCTTCAGTCTTTGTCCAATTAACTGATTAGTCTAGTGTACCTGGCATAGTAGGATCCTAATGATAGGAAGCCATCAGCCCATGTAGAATCATAGGTTTGAGCTCATTTATGTTCTGTGGGCCAAATCCTATTCTTCAGCGTGTGCTTGTGAATACCTTTAACATTGGCCCTAAACCATCTCTCACTTATATGACTTTCATAGATTCCCTAAAGCATGACATTGGTTTGCCTACACTTTCATGTCAACAATCACTCACTGACTCACTCCGAAGTATTTGAAGATATTTTGCTGTGCTATTTGTCCTGCCGGATTTGGTGGCTCAGTGGAATAATGCATCCACTGCAGGGGCCTGTGTTCCACCTCATGGTCACAGGTTCAAATCCTGGCGGGTCCACTCAGCCTTTCATCTATCCTAGGTTGATGGAATGAGTACCGTTGGGTAACAGTAAACATCTGTTATTCAGCCCCAAGAGACCTTGGTGTGCTTTACAAATACATATTATGTTATTTGTCAATTCTCTACTCATGTTTTGTGGTACATAGCTAGGCTAGGACTGGGACAAAAAATAGGCCTGGGCACCCAAAACATGCTTCCCCCATTAGCGAAGGATATAGAAAAAAAGTTTCAATATCAGGGAAATCAACAGTAAAAACCGTCCAACCTGCCCATAATACCGACCCACAGCTGCTACAAAAACAGCCCACACGCTGATCTGTCAGATCGTCACTGCCTGGTTGCTCTATTGGCCACTCCGCCCTGTGAACAGCTAATAAAAGGGTTACTATTTCTGCAATTAGTTTGCATCTTACATTGTTTATTCTTTTAACTATGTTGCCTCGCTCTCTCATCGCCGTCACCACAGTAGAAGCTCAAACTATCCAAGAGTGAGATGAGAATAGTTTATTTTATTTTGTTCCGCTTCTTTGAGGTACCCCATGGCAAGGTTTTAATGGGAGCTTAGCCATACTAGGTATACAGGTCTTCGGACTATGTTACTCTCGACCCCTTATTAAATATTGGATGGTATTTACCCAGGTATGGACGAGCACAGTGAACATGATGACTTGTTGCTTTATTTACAGATTTGCTGACAGAGATAGGGAATAAACAGGGGTCAAATGAGTAGTCCCGGCAAGTTTCAGAGCTGTACGCTGCTCTTCACCAGCCTTTAACAGCCAGTTAACAGACAGGTGTTCTTACGAATAACCTTCATTTTTTTTTTTAAATATGACCAAACAGGAAGATTATGTATCCCGATGGCTGGGAATGTTTTTTCTCCTTCTCTACAACAAATATTTAAATCATGGCTTTCGTCTTACACTGTCACTAAGAGTTTCACATCTCTCATCACACACATCACAGCAAAACACGCATCGCATGCCACCACATTCGGCGCACATACATACAAGCACACACACTGCTACAGCGAAACTTAAATAGGTCTGTCCCAATGGCGAAAAAGTCTCTTTTTGGGCAAAAGAGGTCTATTTCCTAGAACTTTATTTTAGTAAACACAAAAATAAATATCCACGAAATTAGTCGTACTGTGCAGCAAATCACCCTCGTCAGCTGGTTTCGGAGTAATCAATAGCAATCACCTCATATTACAGCTCCCAGTCACCCGATAAGAGGACAGCGGTGTATCACACACAGTCGGATGTGACGCCGCATCTTAGTGACCTTTAGCAGAACAGGAGGTAATTTCTGTACACGTCATGAGACTATAAGTCGTAAATATACACCCACTGCTGTTGGAAGAACCAAGACAGCAACACGTTTGATAATTGCTACAGCCGATTTAGATCAATAAATGTGCGTCGTTTCTCTTTGACAGAAACACCCCCGCTAATGTGACTGTTTTTGGGGCATAGAATGGCACCATGCACCAAGCAATAGGGCGGAGCCATAGACGCCGGAAGCGTGTGTGTGTGTGTGTGTGTGGTGGGGGGGGGGGGGGGGGGGCGAGGCGGGGGAGGGGCAGGGGTGCTGCATCCTCTAAAGAACCATACTCGAGTTTAGAAACGGAATGAGCAAAAAAAAGGATATCTTTAAGTTTTGCTTTATCTTGAGGTATTTTCAATGGGTTCAAAGAAAGGGGTCAAATATTAGGCTGTGTCTTCTGTCAAATTGCTGCTTATTCTTTCCATAGTGTTGTTTAATTTCCTTTCTCTGACTGCAAAGTGAGAGGATTGTGGGAAGTGCAATATGTAACAATCTTGCTGGGGTTGACAGAATGTGAAAGGAAAGGAAGAAGGAAGTCTTTTTTTTCTAACACACAAAACAGCATTCAACTACCTGTAAATGAAGTGAACAAAGTTTTCAAAATATACCAGCAGCAGAAGAGCATTGCCAGTGAAGCTCTGTCTCGCGCATATACTACTCGCCATTTTTTTCTAATTTTAATCTGTTTTTGATTTTAATCTATGTGCATCTCCTCCTAACAGAATAGTTTTTAAAACTGTATGAATTTGTATGTACAGAAATTGTCCTGAACCGCTACCACAGGGTATCTTGCACTTCACCCTTCAGGGATCATAGAGCACGAGCGGGGCACGCTCTCCATGGAGTTATTAATTGAGGTGGGAGGTCGGCGGTCTAGTTGCCGCCTCCACCTATCCTTTAAATGTCCACTGTGGGCTGGTCGCGCCAAAGGCAAGCCCATCTGCGCCTGTATGCACCTGACCGGGACCAAGGGCCAGAAACCCTGGTCCATGCAACGCAAGTAAGTATAGATACTCTAGGAAGCAGCAACTAGAAATCAGGCCACAGCCACATCATACCTGTGCGATCCAAATAGGAATAGACAACACATCCTCTCCCATGGCTCCCTGTATTTTTTGTGGATACAGGACAATGACTAGCCCGACATGTCAGGTTTGGGCAAATAACTTTAAAGAGGGCAATTGTAAGATGGGACTGATCAATGCCTGGTCTATCCCAAAACACTTATCAGACATTAGAATCCTGTTAGAGGAAGAGCCTCTAGACATCTTATTTGTTACTGAAACTTGACTTAATACTAGCTAAGGCACTGATATCCATCTCGCCCTTCCCCTTGGCTACCAGCTACACAGGTAAGATCACCCTGACAGAATTGCGGGAGGCATTGCCATCATCTTAAAAGATGAATACAAATGCACTTTATCCAACTTCGCACTTCCTGAATGTGAAAGTGCCCAGTTTCGTATAGCCATATCTCCCACCAACACATTCTCAGGAGTACTTATGTACAGGCTTCCAGGCACTAGCATCAGATTTCTACAGGCTTTACCTGATTATATATCCAGTCTCACAATGGAAAGGGCCCAACTGACAATTCTCAGTGATTTTTATCTTCAAGTAGATAAACACGACTCCCATCACATCAGTGCAATTTATCCAACTTGTAACTTCACACACGAGAAAGGCCATATTCTGGATCACATTTTTTCTACTGACCAGCAGCTTATAGTAAACCTACGCCAGTACCATGGTCAGACCACTCCTTAATCATCGTCAGTCTACCCAAGCCCCTGCAAGCGGAAAAAACCCTAGTACAATTCATCAATAAGAGGAGTTGGTCAAAAGTGGATCCTAAAACATGGTAGATCCAGCACACCCATGTCTCCTAGCAGATGCTCTGGATATTCTTCTATCTTCGGTGACCAAACTACTCACTCTTTCCCTAGATTAGGCCCTAGCCCCTAACATGTGGATGAATGCTATCATTCAGCCGCTACAAAAGAAACCTAATCTCATCCCGACTATTTTGAATAATCTCCGTCCCATCTCACTTTTACCATACCTGGGCAAACTCTTGGATAAGCATGTCAACAATTCTCTGTCTAACTTCTTGGAGTCTAATGGCACCTTCCATCCCACCCAGATAGGTGTTCGAGCCACATACAGTACTGAGTCGGCACTATTGACAGTCACTGAGGAGCTAAAAAAAATTCTTGATGAGGATCGGTCTGCCTTCATTCTCCTGCTGGACCTCAGCACCGCCTTTGACACTGTAGATCACGCTATCTTAAAAAGGAGATTAGGGGAAGAAGAAGACTTGGAGTGGCTTACCTCCTTCCTGGAGAACAGAACCTTCAGGTGATGGAGGGGGACTGCGTCTCAGAGCACCTTCCTATCACATGTGGTGTCCCGCAGGGCTTGTCCCTCAGTCCGACCTTATTTAGTATTTAAGTCAAACAGCTGGCCGAGTTGGTGCAGAAATATGGAATATCTGTGGTGTCATACGCTGATGACACCTATCTAGTTGCTTACTTTTCTTATGGCTCAGAATCCAGCAATAACCAGCTGCCCACTTGTCTGGAGAAAGTGGTTGGTTGGATGTCCAACAGCTGTTTGAACGGTGGTAAAACGGAGCTCATGCTGGTTGGAGACCTTGGCATCCACTCACCCCTGATACATTGGCCCAAATGTATGGGAGATCCTCCTATCCCTAAACCAGCTATAAAAAAATCTTGGAATCTGGCTAGTGGTCTCCCTAACACTGGATTGCCAATCCAAAAAGCTTTCACTGACATGTTTTGCCCTTCTTAAAATGTTAAGGAAAATCATTGATGTAATCCCTGAACACCTGAGGAAAATGGTGATACAACCTATCCTCATCTCACATCTGTACTATGGAAACTCACTGTTTCTGGGTCCATCTAAGTATGTCACGAGGAGACTTCAACTGGTACAGAATGCGGCAGCCAGATTCCTGGTAAAAATCCCCATCCGCATCTCTGAAAAGGAAGTACTTAAACAGCTGCTTTGGCTGCCTATCGAAGCTAGAGTTAAGTTTAAAACTCTCTGCACAGCACGTAAAGCTATTAATAACATTGGGCCCGAAAAACTGAGGAACCTGATATCTAGGTACACCCCAACTAGACATCTCAGAACTTCCCAGTCCCAGCTCCTCAAGACAACCAGAATTAAAAGAGCTAGATCGGGCTGCAGATCTTTCGCCCATCTGATACCCAAGCTGTGGAAGGCCCTTCCACTGGAAATCCGAGCTGCTCCAAACGAAAACCTGGTTATTTCCACACTAACTAGGCGTTGGCTCAGCTTTTCATTGGTAGAATTCTCCTTAGCACTGGGAAGCCCTCAGGCAGCCATGCGCTCTACAAATCCAATAAATAAATAAATTAAAAGGGCACACGAGGCACACCATACTTCAGTATTTATTGTGACTGTACTACAAAATGCGCCTCTGAGAGCACTGAATGATAGAGGCAATATTATGAGAAATCTGCACGTGTGTGTATATATAGGATTATGCTTTAGGAGATATTTTGTTCACTTACTTTACATTACATTTAAAGAAAGTAATATAATGTCCCAGAAACATAATTACATGCTTTTATGTTCCAATATTCCCAAAAGAGACTAATATTACACTTCCCAAAAAAACTTCACCATATCAACAACATGTTTGATATAAAATAAGGGCTAAAGTACTCCCTGCCATACATTATAAGGATATTGCAAGTCACCAAGGAGTTCCATGACCATCTAGAGAAATGAGGAAGAAGGCTGAATTCCTTTTTTTAGGTTATGTAACTCTTCGGTGACTTACAATATTCTTATCATGTAGGACAAGGGGTTCTTTATCTCATATAATACATTGTCATATTATTACATTTCCTACAAAACAATTAAAGCCTTGGCACTTAGCTCTTTAAAAGAGAGCATGTTTCCAAACATAAAAAATAAAAATAGAAACTCCAGTGCAAAATTAAACACATCAAAAACCTGTTCAGGTATTTGTGGAAACATATATTGGAAACAGTTCAGTACAAGTCATTTAAAAAAAGAAAAAGCTGAATAAACTCAGAAATAGTATGGGTGAAATTTGCAAATTCTCGTTGCGCGAATTTGCGTGAAAACGAACTCGCAATTCGCAAAATCCGCGAATTTGTGCGAATTTGCAAATTTGTGGTCTGCTGCCTTTGGTCTTTTTGGTTTTACTTGCAAATTTGTGGTTTTTGCGTGTTCGCAAGGGTTTTTGCCAGTTCGCAAGGGTTTTTTACAAGTTCGGGAACGCGAACTTACTTGTATGGTCGCAACGGTCGCGACCATGTTGTTTCTACGTGTCCAGCCTGTTTGCGACCCTGTGGTTCATCGCGACCACCCTCTGGTTCACCACTGCCACCCTCTTGTTCATCGCTATCACCCTCTGGTTCACCACTGCCACCCTCTGGTTCATCACTGCCACCCTCTGGTTCATTACTGCCACCCTCTGGACCATCACTGCCACCCTCTGGTTCATCACTGCCACCCTCTGGTTTGCCACTGCCACCCTCTGGATCATCACTGCCACCCTCTGGTTCATCACTATCACCCTCTGGTTCACCACTGCCACCCTGTGGTTCATCACTGCCACCCTCTGGTTCATTACTGCTACCCTCTGGATCGCCACTGCCACCCTCTGGATCATCACTGCCACCCTCTGATTCATCACTGCCTCCCTCTGGTTTGCCACTGCCACCCTCTGGATCATCACTGCCCCCCTCTGGTTCATCACCATCACCCTCTGGTTCATTACTGCCACCCTCTGGTTTGCCACTGCCACCCTCTGGATCATCACTGCCACCTTCTGGTTCATCACTGCCACCCTGTGGTTTGCCACTGCCACCCCCTGGATCATCACTGTCCCCCTCTGGTTCATCACTGCCACCCTCTGGTTCATCACAGCACCCTCTGGTTCACCAGTGCCACCCTCTGGTTCACCATTGCTACCCTCTGGTTCACCACTGCCACCCTCTGGTTCATCACTGCCACCCTCTGGTTCATCACTGCCACACTCTGGTTCATTACTGCCACCCGCTGGATCACCACTGCCAACCTCTGGATCATCACTGCCACCCTCTGGATCATCACTGCCCCCCTCTGGTTCATCACAGCACCCTCTGGTTCACCACTGCCACCCTCTGGTTCATCACTGCCACCGTCTGGTTCATCACTGCCACCCTCTGGTTCATTACTGCCACCCTCTGGTTTGCCACTGCCAACCTCTGGATCATCGCTGCCACCCTCTGGTTCATCACTGCCACCCTCTGGTTTGCCACTGCCATCCTCTGGATCATCACTGTCCCCCTTTGGTTCATCACAGCACCCTCTGGTTCACCAGTGCCACACTCTGGTTCATCACGGCCACCCTCTGGTTCACCACTGCCACCCTCTGGTTCATCACTGCCACCCTCTGGTTCATCACTGCCACCCTCAGGTTCATTACTGCCACCCTCTGGTTCTGGACCTAGAGCACCAAGTACCAACATTTGTAAACACTTTGCCTGGAGGTGTAAAGATCTGTGAGTGAGCCATCAACCTTTCATTTCTACCTTGTTTCTGGGCATCTAAGTCTACACAAACTTCAACTACAATTTCCAATGAGGAGTGCAAAAACATTAATTTGCTAAAATGTAGAAAAGAGGTGATACCCCAATCCTTCTAAATAAACCCATTGCAACTGAGATTTTTTTCCTCAGGAAAACTTACTCACCATGAGTTCTTACGAAATTGATCTTACTTCGTTGAGCCTTCTTCACTATGACACTGCGACCTCTGACTGCTCTGCTGGTGGAAGAAAATCTTCAGAAATTATGCAAATGAGGAATAGAGCTAAGAAGCAGTCCAATGCTGCTGATGTTGTTATCCATCAACACTCAGGGGCAGATTTACAAGCCCCTTGCATCACTTTTACGGTGCTGTTGCGTCACTTTTGTGACACAATGGTGGTGTAAAAATTGTGGCAAATTTACAATGTGACGCAGTGAAATCTGCAAGATTTCACTGTGTGACTTTTAGGATGCCACTTCGTCAAAACCGTATGCCTGTTTGAAGCAGGTGTAAGGACTGACGCAGTGTATTGGGAATGGGCCGCAACACGCATTGCTGGAGTTGCGTCGTGCTTCAGACACGACTCCAACAATGCATGACTTTTCCGCCAACAGATGCGTCCGAATTTCTGATGAATCTGTCAATCCTTGCACCATAGTGCACCGTATTGTAAATACGGCGCATCTATGGTGGAGCAAGGGTTTTTCACACAGGCGCAGGGAATCTGACGCATGTATACGGATGCTACAGTTTATTGGAAATCTGCCCCTTAATGAGGGGTGTATTTTTCCCTTGTTGGCATTGTTTTCTTCTTCAGTCTTTGTCCAATTAACTGATTAGTCCAATGTACCTGGCATAGTGGGTTCCTAATCATAGGAAGCCATCAGCCCATGTAGAATCATAGGTTTGAGCTCATTTATGTTCTGTGGGCCAAATCCTATTCTTCAGCGTGTGCTTGTGAATACCTTTAACATTGGCCCTAAACCATCTCTCACTTTTATGACTTTCATGGATTCCCTAAAACATGACATTGGTTTGCCTACACTTTCATGTCAACAATCACTCACTGACTCACTCCGAAGTATTTGAAGATATTTTGCTGTGTTATTTGTCCTGCCGATTTGGTGGCTCAGTGGAATAATGCATCCACTGCAGGAGCCTGTGTTCCACCTCATGGTCACGGTCTTTCATCCATCTGAGGTTGATAAAATGAGTACCATTGAGTTGGGTAACAATAAACATCTGTTATTCAGCCCCAAGAGACCTTGGTGTGCTTTACAAATATATGTTATTTGTCAATTTTCTTCTCATGTTTTGTGGTACATACCTATGTTAGGACTGGGACAAAAATTAGGCCTGGTCACCCAAAACATGTTTCCTCCATTAGCGAAGGATATAGAAAAAAAGTGTCAATATCAGGGAAATCAACAGTAAAAACCGTCCAACCTGCCCATAATACCGACCCACAGCTGCTAAAAAAACAGCCCACACACTGATCTGTCAGATCGTCACTGCCTGGTTGCTCTATAGGCCACTCCGACCCTGAAATAGCCAATAAAAGGGTTACTATTTCTGCAATTAGTTTGCATCTTACATTGTTTATTCTTTTAACTATGTTGCCTCGCTCTCTCATCGCCGTCACCGCAGTAGAAGCTCAAACTATCCAAGGGTGAGATAAGAATAGTTTATTTTATTTTGTTCCGCTTCTTTGAGGTACCCCATGGCAAGGTTTTAATGGGAGCTTAGCCATACTACGCATACAGGTCTTCGGACTATGTTACTCTCGACCCCTTATTAAATATTGGATGGTATTTACCCAGGTATTGACGAGCACAGTGAACATGATGACGTGTTGCTTTATTTACAGATTTGCTGACAGAGATAAGGAATAAACAGTGGTCAAATGCTTACTCCCGGCAAGTTTCAGAGCTGTACACTGTTCTTCATCAGCCTTTAACAGCCAGTTAACAGACAGGTGTTCTTACTAATAACCTTCATTTTTTAGGTTTCGCCTGGAGCACGGAGCTTTAGCTCCGCCTCCAGAGAAATCTGTAGTTTTCAGTAAGGGACACTTGAATCCGCCCTCTGTTCCATTGGCTAGCTCCATAAATGGAGGCTAGCCATTGGAACAGAGATCTGAGATTCGGGGGCGTTCCCGAGATTTTTTCCATGGGCATTCCCTCTGTGTAGTCATCGGGCGGTGGGCGGGGTTTCTTTTTTTTTGTCGTCCGTGTTTGCTTTTGTCATTCCGAGGCCGACCGCTGCTGGAAGAAGTCTTCCTCTGGTAAGTGCTTGCTGCGTCTCATGTCGTCTGTGCCGTTCCGCCCCCCCCGCTGTCCGTGCGCCGTTCCCAACCCCCTCCCCCCTCCCCCCTCCTGTGCCCGTTCCCGCCCCCTCCCGCTGTCCGTGTGTCATATTTTACCCTGGATCTTGTTTTGCAAGGAATGCGTGCGTACTTGCACCAGTGAACTAAGAAACCGGTGCCTTAATCGGTAGCTTGCCCTCATGCGTTTCAAGCCTCGTTTTATTTATCTAACACGGCCTCCGCTCTCCCCGCCTCCCTCTCCCCTCCCACAGCTGATCCCCGCCTCCCTTGTCTCCGGCCGGGCTCCCGGCTGCTGCTCTTGTGCTAATCATTTTTAATGGATTTACAATTAGCAAAGCAGCAATTATTAGCAAAGCAATTAGCAAACAGAAAAGTATTTGTGTTAAATGAGTTTTCCGATCAGTATCTGCTCCTCCGCTCTCCCCGCCTCCCTCTCCCCTCCCACAGCAGATCCCCGCCTCCCACAGCAGATCCCCGCCTCCCGAGCCGCAGCCGGTCCCGATGCCGTAAACACTGCAAGCTGAAGATGGCCATATGGTGACGTCTCTGCCTCAATGTCTGCCTGTAATATTAAGGAGCCGTTCTGAGGGCATACCAGGTCGTGTTCATCGTCTCATTTGAATTAGACAAGCACTGTTAATATGCGGAGATTCATCACATTTTAAAGATTTAAACATACGGAGTTTAAGGGATTCGCCACAAATAAATCGCGTCGTTTTAGCCCAAGTGCGGAGCTGAGATTGGAGCAGACCTAAAGCGGGTAACTTTCGCTCTTAGACCAGATCACCTCCCCTATCACTCTCTGCGTCCACGTTATTCTCGAGCTGTGGAACCCCAGATCCGTGCTGACGTATTCTTGGGCATAAAGAAGATGCTGACCCAGTCTGACCTCTACTTGAGAACACCCGACAGTCAAAACTGAAAGGTTGTCACTTATGAGCAGGGGACATCCGAGTGAAATCCAGGATTCGGCCCTCCAAATGAGAGACTGTTGAGTTGTAGGGCTTCGGTTGTCGATGTCATCCATTATGGGCCCCTGGCCTTCCCCCCAGCACGATAGCTCAGGGGATGCACGTGCCTACTGCTGAGGTATGTGTCTAGCTCTCGGTCACGCGCTCAATAACAGCAACACAGCTGAAGTATTGACCAGATGTATGTGCAACCCTCGGGCCACAAGTTCCAATCACTAGAAAATAGCACATAGGGTTGGAGTGCCTACTACTGAGATGTATGAATATATGTGTGTGTAACACTCAGGTTAACGGTTCCCGACACAGGAAGGTAGCTGAAACTGTCATTGTGCCTGCACCTTACATATGCATTTAACCCTCCGGTCACAGGTTCCAAGCACATAAAAGCCCTCAATGGTCTAGTGCCCTTGCCATAAAGATCTTTATACAACATGCCTATTTCAAGGGCAATTCCGAAATAGCACAGCATAGTATACAGTGCGTTTTGGGAGGGGGGAATAAAGTCAAATAAACTACCCAGCAAGTTTCAGAGCCCCAAATATGAAGGCAGGGTTACCTGTCTCGGAGGTGCTTCTGAGAGGCAGTCCGGCTTGGCCACCTTCTGCAGGAGCTCTCAGCAGAGAGGCCCGTGGTTGGGGGCGCTTAGCTGCAGGTAGAGGAGGGGCAGCTTCCGGTAGTCTCTGGGAGGAGCGGCCACCATAGGACGAAGAGGCACCTGTGAGAGACTGCAGCCTCAGCGCCTGTGAGAGCCCGAGCTCTGCTGGAGGAGACACGTGAAGGAGGGGGGAGGGGGTGAACGCGGGAGCGGAGCAGAGAGATGCTGCAGCCTGGACACTGAGCACCACGGCACCTGACTGGTCCGCTCTTCCCGCTCAATTGACTCATCGCACTTCGCTAGATTCCCTTCACAGTGCCCCCTCAGGGGGGGGCTCAAACACGAGTGGAGATGTAGGGTTCTCTACAGTGGGTGAGGGTGATAACCAAAAGCAAAGCTGCCATTTGAGTCCACCACAAGGAGAGGTTGTGGGCACCTTTTAGGGACCAGGTTAACAGCACTCATCTTAAAAGGGGGATTGGGGATATTGATAACACTGTTGTATCTTCCCAAGAATAAATGAGCGCACTGTACACAGCAAAATATAGCGTAATTTATAATTTAATATCTAGCCTCTCCAAAAGATTGTTTCCCTGCCCCCTGGCTGTGATTGCTTCCCTGCCCCCTGGCTGTGATTGCTTCCCTGCCCCCTGGCTGTGCTTGCTTCCCTGCCCCCTGGCTGTGCTTGCTTCCCTGACCCCTGGCTGTGCTTTCTTCCCTGCCCGTGCTTGCTTCCCTGCCACCTGGCTGTGCTTGCTCCCCGCCCCCTGGTTCCCATTCCCCTGGCTGTGCTTGCTCCCCTGCCACCTGGCTGTGCTTGCTTCCCTGCCCCCTCGCTGTGCTTGCTTCCCTGCCCCCTCGCTGTGCTTGCTTCCCTGCCCCCTGGCTGTGCTTGCTTCCCTGCCCCCTGGCTGTGCTTGCTTACCTGCCCCCTCGCTGTGCTTGCTTACCTGCCCCCTCGCTGTGCTTGCTTCCCTGCCCCCTCGCTGTGCTTGCTTCCTTGCCCCCTCGCTGTGCTTGCTTCCCTGCCCCCTCGCTGTGCTTGCTCTCCTGGGTGTGTGTGGCTTTGGGTGGGTGGGTGTGGCTCGGGGTGGGTGTGTGTGGCTCTGGGTGTGTGTGTGTGGCTCTGGGTGGGTGTGTGTGGCTCTGGGTGGGTGTGTGTGGCTCTGGGTGGGTGTGTGTGGCTCTGGGTGTGTGTGTGTGTGTGTGTGGCTCTGGGTGTGTGTGTGTGTGTGTGGCTCTGGGTGTGTGTGTGTGTGTGGCTCTGTGTGTGGCTCTGCGTGTGGCTCCGTGTGTGGCTCTCTCTGTGTGTGGCTCCGTGTGTGGCTCTCTCTGTGTGTGGGTCTGTGTGTGTGGGTCTGTGTGTGGCTCTGTGTGTGGGGGGGGCTCTGTTGGTGTGTGTGGGTCTGTGTGTGTCTGTATGTGTGTTTTTGTGTGGCATTTGCCAGAGATTAAACTATTGGCATTGTAAATGACAATGCCATTTATTTATCTGTTTTGAAGACCAACACATAAATACAAATTTTGTCATTTACAGTGCCAATAGCTCAAACTTTTCAAAAGGCGAAACCATTGCATTGTATATGCTTGTTTAAATATGACCAAACAGGAAGATCAGGTATCCCGATGGCTGGGAATGTCTTTTCTCCTTCTCTACAACAAATATTTAAATCATGGCTTTCGTCTTACACTGTCACTAAGAGTTTCACATCTCTCATCACACACATCACAGCAAAACACGCATCGCATGCCACCACATTCAGCGCACATACATACAAGCACACACACTGCTACAGCGAAACTTAAATAGATCTGTCCCAATGGCGAAAAAGTCTCTTTTTGGGCGAAAGAGGTCTATTTGCTAGACGTTTTTTTTAGTAAACACAAAAATCCATGAAATTAGTCGTACTGTGCAGCTAATCACCCTTGTCAGCTGGTTTCGGAGTAATCAATAGCAATCACCTCATATGTTGTGTTGGACTTGTAAAGTGTTGTTGTGTTGGACTTGTAAAGCGCACAGCTGCCCGTGAGCGTCCCGGCGCTGAAGACCGCTGGGGAACCCGTCCTGGCTTTCCCTGTGAGATGATCCCTTCTGGGTATCTCCAAGGTGAAACCAGGCATCCCCGGCGTCTCTGGGGGGCCGTTGTAGAGATGAGGCAAGCTTAATGCCCAGAGTTGCCGAGTGTGATCCCTGGTTAGAGTAGGCACGATATTACAGCTCCCAGTCACTCGATAAGAGGACAGCGGTGTATCACACACAGTCGGATGTGACGCCGCTTCTTAGTGACCTTTAGCAGAACAGGAGGTACTTTCTGTTCACGTCATGAGAATATAAGTCGTAAATATACACCCACTGCTGTTGAAAGAACCAAGACAGCAACACGTTTAATAATTGTTACAGCCGACTTAGATCAATAAAGGTGTAAGTAACCATTTATGCAGTGGTCGCCTAAGACATCGTTTCTCTTTCACAGAAACACCCCCGCTAGTGTGACTGTTTTTGGGGCATGGAATGGCACCATGCAGCAAGCAATAGGGCGGAGCCATAGGTGCCGGAAGCGTGTGTGTGTGTGGGGGGGGGGGGTGAGAGGGGCAGGGGTGCTGCATCCCCTAAATAACCATACTCGAGTTTAGAAACGGAATGAGCAATAAAAAGATGCCTTTAAGTTTTGCTTTATCTTGAGGTACTTTCAATGGGTTCAAAGAAAGGGGTCAAATATTAGGCTGTGTTTTCTGTGAAATTGCTGCTTATACTTTTCATAGTGTCGTTTAATTTCCTTTCTCTGACTGCAAAGTGAGAGGATTGTTATAATGTTATAAAATATTTTATTACGCGCTCTGCTACTACAAAGTATCCTGGCGCGATATGTGACATTAAACAGAACCAATTCAAGAGAAGAGAGAGAAAACTAGGTACTGAGATTAAAAAGATGGGGTTTTAACCCTTTCTTGAATCCCGCCAATGTGGCTGATGATCGCAAAGAAAACGGCAAGGCATTCCAGGACCGAGCTGTTTGGACAGAGATAGACTGCCCACCCAATCTCGCATATCTGACTTTGGGCATGGACATCAGAAGCAGATTGGCCGATCGGAGAGAGCACGGCGAGGAGTATAAAAAGTAAACCTCTTGTGCAGATATTGTGGTCCATGTTGGTGCAAGGCCCGAAAGGCCAGGACCAGTGATTTAAACACAATGCGATGGGCCACTGGGAGCCAGTGAAGCTTTCGAAGATGAGCATGTGCACTAGTTCTTCTCGGGAGATGGAACAAAAGTCGTACGGCCGCATTCTGAATGATCTGCATTCGTTTTATGAGATATTTGGGGAGACCACTGAAGAGAGCGTTGGCATAATCCAGCCTTGACAGGATCAGAGCACGCAAAACAGTCTCTTTCGCTTCCCTGTGGAGAAGCGGAAGGAACCTCTTAAGTGACTTGAGGGTCGCGAAGCATGTTGCAGTAAGTTTTTTTAAGTGAATTTCAAACTTAAGGTCCTGTCCGAACCATACCCCCAAGTTTTTGGCCGGGCCTCCGAGAGAGCTGGGACATGCAAAATCAGTCGGCCAAATAAGATCCCTGAAATTGGCCGGAAAATTGCCATAGAATAACAGCTCTGACTTGTCCTCGTTACATTTAAGCTTAGCTGAAACAAGCCACCGAAAGACGTAGGACAGACAGGTACAGACAACTCGGACATCTAAGCAGTCCTTTGGCCAGGTAAACAGCAACTGCGTGTCGTCGGCATACGCCATTATTTTGGCTCCCCACTGCTCAGCCAGATAGATCAACGGAGTCATATAGACGTTGAACATCAGAGGACTTAAAGTCGAACCCTGCGGCACCACGGTAGTGAGCTTCTTGGGTAACAAGGCATGTGGAGGCATCCATACTTGCTGCGTCCGCTCTGACAGAAACGATGATACCCAGGCCAGAACCGCACCCGACAGCCCCACCTCTGCCAGCCTTGTCAGCAGCTGAGTATGGGGTACCGTATCAAAGGCGGCAGATAGGTCCAGCAAAACCAGGACCGCTCTGCCGCCTCCATCCAGACACTCCCTAATGGCCTCTGAGACTTCCACCAGGGCCGTCTCAGTGCTAAAAGCCGCCCTGAACCCCGATTGAGCCGGGTGCAGGGCCTGAGAGGACTCAATGAAATTGTTCAGTTGCCTGAAAACAACCTTTTCACAAACTTTCGCTAGTGCCGGGAGCAGCGATATCGGACGATAACTGGAGGTAGCTAGGGGATCCAGGTCAGGCTTCTTCAGCAAAGGAAGAAGTTTCACCTGTTTCCAGCAAAGGGGCACAGAGGCAGTGGCCAGAGACAGATTAACAAATTTTTTGTGGAAAGTGCAATTTGTGACAATCTTGCTGGGGTTGACAGAATGTCAAAGGAAAGGAAGAAGGATGGCATTTTTTTTCTAACACACAAAACAACATTCAACTACCTGTAATTGAAGTGAACAAAGGTTTCAAAATATACCAGCAGCAGAAGAGCATTGCCAGTGAAGCTCTGTCTCGCGCACATACTACTCGACATTTTTTTCTAATTTTAATATGTTTTTGATTTTAATCTATGTGCATCTCCTCCTAACAGAATAGTTTTTAAAAACTGTATGAATTTGTATGTACAGAAATTGTCCTGAAACGCTACCACAGGGTATCTTGCACGTCACCTTTCAGGGATCATAGAGCACGAGCGGGGCACGCTCTCCATAGAGTTATTAATTGAGGTGGGAGGTCGGCAGTCTAGTTGCTGACTCCACCTATCCTTTAAATGACCACTGTGGGCTGGTCGCGCCAAAGGCAAGTCCGTCTGCGCCTGTACGCACCTGACCGGGACCAGGGGCCAGAAACCCTGGTCCACGCAAAGTAAGTAAGTATAGATACTCTAGGAAGCAGCTTCTAGAAATCAGCCCACAGCCACATCATACCTGTGCGATCCAAATAGGAATAGACAACACATCCTCTCCCATGGCTCCCTGTCTTTTTTGTGGATACAGGACAATCACTAGCCCGACAAGTCAGGTTCGGGCAAATAACTTTAAAGAGGGCAATTGGAAGATGGTACTGATCAATGCCTGGTCTATCCCAAAACACTTATCAAACATTAGAATCCTGTTAGAGGAAGAGCCTCTAGACATATTGTTTGTTACTGAAACTTGGCTTAATACTAGCTAAGGCACTGATATCCATCTCACCCTTCCCCTTGGCTACCAGCTACACAGGTAAGATCACCCTGACAGAATTGGGGGAGGCATTGCCATCGTCTTAAAAGATGAATACAAATGCACTTTATCCAACTTCGCACTTCCTGAATGTGAAAGTGCCCAGTTTCGTATAGCCATATCTCCCACCAACACATTCTCAGGAGTACTTATGTACAGGCTTCCAGGCACTATCATCAGATTTCTACATACTTTACCCGATTATATATCCAGTCTCACAATGGAAAAGGCCCAACTGACAATTCTCAGTGATTTTTATCTTCAAGTAGATAAACACGACTCCCATCACATCAGTGCAATTTATCCAACTCGTAACTTCTACACACGAGAAAGGCCATATTCTGGATCACATTTTTTCTAATGACCAGCAGCTTATAGTAAACCTACGCCAGTACCATGGTCAGACCACTCCATAATCATCGTCAGTCAACCCAAGCCCCTGCAAGCGGAAAAAACCCTAGTACAATTCATCAATAAGAGGAGTTGGTCAAAAGTGGATCCTAAAACATGGTAGATCCAGCACACCCATGTCTCCTAGCAGATGCTCTGGATATTCTTCTATCTTCGGTGACCAAACTTCTCACTCTTTCCCTAGATTAGGCCCTAGCCCCTAACATATGGAAGAATGCTATCATTCAGCCGCTACAAAAGAAACCTAATCTCATCCCTACTATTTTGAATAATCTCCGTCCCATCTCACTTTTACCATACCTGGGCAAACTCTTGGATAAGCATGTCAACCATTCTCTGCCTAACTTCTTGGAGTCTAATGGCACCTTCCATCCCACCCAGATAGGTTTTTGAGCCACATACAGTACTGAGTCGGCACTATTGACAGTCACCGAGGAGCTAAAAACAATACTTGATGAGGGTCGGTCTGCCTTCATTCTCCTGCTGGACCTCAGCACCGCCTTTGACACTGTAGATCATGCTATCTTAAAGAGGAGATTAGGGGAAGTAGGCACTCAGTAGAAAGACTTGGAGTGGCTTACCTCCTTCCTGGAGAACAGAACCTTCAGGTGATGGAGGGGGACTGCGTCTCAGAGCACCTTCCTATCACATGTGGTGTCCCGCAGGGCTTGTCCCTCAGTCCGACCTTATTTAGTATTTAAGTCAAAAAGCTGGCCGAGTTGGTGCAGGAATATGGAATACCCGTGGTGTCATACGCTGATGACACCTAGCTAGTTGCTTACTTTTCTAATGGCTCAGAATCCAGCAATAACCAACTGCCCACTTGTCTGGAGAAAGTGGTTAGTTGGATGTTCAACAGCTGTTTGAAGCTGAACGGTGGTAAAACGGAGCTCATGCTGCTTGGAGACCTCAGCATCCACTCACCCCTGATACATTGGCCCAAATGTATGGGAGATCCTCCTATCCCTGAACGAGCTATAAAAAATCTTGGAATCTGGCTGGTGGTCTCCCTAACACTGGATTGCCAATCCAAAAAGCTTTCACGGACATGTTTTGCCCTTCTTAAAATGTTAAGGAAAATCACTGATGTAATCCCTGAACACCTGAGGAAAATGGTGATACAACCTATCCTCATCTCACGTCTGTACTATGGAAACTCGCTGTTTCTGGCTCCATCTAAGTATGCCACGAAGAGACTTCCACTGGTACAGAATGCGGCAGCCAGATTCCTGGTAAAAATCCCCCTCGGCATCTCTATAAAGGAAGTACTTAAACAGCTGCTTTGGCTGCCTATCGAAGCTAGAGTTAAGTTTAAAAGTCTCTGCATAGCACGCAAAGCTATTAATAACATTGGGCCCGAAAAACTGAGGAACCTGATATCTAGGTACACCCCAACTAGACATCTCAGAACTTCCCAGCAACAGGTCCGCAAGACAACCAGAATTAAAAGAGCTAGATGGGGCTGCAGATCTTTCGCCCATCTGATACCCAAGCTGTGGAAGGCCTTTCCACTGGAAATCCGAGCTGCTCCAAACGAAAACCTGGTTATTCCCACACTAGCTAGGCATTGGCTCAGCTTTTCATTTGTAGAATTCTCCTTAGCACTGGGAAGCCCTCAGGCAGCCATGCGCTCTACAAATCCAATAAATAAATAAATGAAAAGGGCACACGAGGGACACCATGCTTCAGTAATTTATTGTGACTGTGTACTACAAAATGTGCCTCTGAGAGCACTGAATGATATAGGCAATATTATGAGAAATCTGCACGTGTGTGTATATATAGGAATATGCTTTAGGAGATATTTCGTTCACTTACTTTACATTACATTGGTAGAAAGTAATATAATGTCCCAGAAACATAATTACATGCTTTCATGTTCCAATATTCCCAAAAGAGACTGAAATTACACTAACCAAAATAACTTCACCATATCAACAACATGTTTGATATAAAATAAGGGATAAAGTACTCCCTGCCATACATTATAAGGATATTGCAAGTCACCAAGGAGTTCCATAACCATCTAGAGAAATGAGGCAGAAGGCTGAATTCCTTTTTTAGGTTATGTAACTCTTCGGTGACTTACAATATTCTTATCATGTAGGACAAGGGGTTCTTTATCTCATATAATACATTGTCATATTATCACATTTCCTACAAAACAATTAAAGCCTTGGCACGTAGCTCTTTAAAAGAGAGCATGTTTCCAAACATGAAAAATAAAAATAGAAACTCCAGTGCAAAATTAAACACATCAAAAACCTGTTCGGGTATTTGTGGAAAAATATATTGGAAACAGTTCAGTACAAGTCATTTAAAAAAAAAAAAGCTGCATTAACTCAGAATGTGTAGAAACATGCATAAATATTCTAACTTTTGTAGAATTATCTAAAGAATGCAAAAAATTATCATGTTCTGTCTGCTAGTCACTGTAAGATAGAAAAATAGAGCAGAAGAAATAAAAGTACCCTTTCATTTTTGTTCCTTTAACAGCTGCTCCATGACCTGACCAGCCATTCACCTTAGCTGCTGACTTTGCCAGCAGGCATTGTGAAGTAAAAACTCGACTATAATAACTTTTTACAGTCGAGTTTTGAAAACTTTTCATTATAATCTGTGACTGGGGTACATCACTAGCCGCCGATAATAAAGAAATTACAGATGTGCATTTGCATAGGGATTGCAGAATCGTATGTATTATATATTGTTAGACATGTCAGCATTAGGGTGGTCTTCCCCCAAAATGTATGCCTGCTTGCCTCCAATTTTTCTAAGTTATTTTTGTTAGCCTAAGGCACAGCTTTCCAAACTGTGTTGGCGCGACACGTTAGTGTGTCGCGCCCCATGCGTAGGTGTGTCGCGCTTGTTAGGGCTGCAGGGAAGGGGGGTTGTCTTAAAGCATGAATGCGCAGTTTATCTGCCCATTGAAGTGCTGATGTTTCCTTTAGCGCGTGTTTGGAGCTAACACTGTGGTTGTAATTACTGTAATCTCGGCAATAAGCATTTCACTTAGCCGAGAAGGTGGCGGGGCGCTGTCTGCTGCAACACTGGCGATCTGTCGTGTTTGAGCCCTGGACCGGACAAACAGAAGAGGAGCTTAAACCAGGTTGGTCATCTCAAAGATTTCCTCTTCACAGAAATAATGCCTTGGCCTTCGCTATTACAAGTTACGGGAGCAAATCCATATGTATTTGTCACGGTTTGGCATGAGCAAGTCTTAGTTTCTCGTTTACATACCATTTGCATGTTTACTGCCGAGCTTTCTTATCTTGAGCTGGGATGCTTGACATTTAATGGATTGGTGAGAAGTGATCTCATTAGAAACCGGCACCAGACGGCAGACAGCACTTAGCTTCAGTTACAGCTTGCTTTTTCCTTTTTGTTAAGAATAGAACTTTTATGTAAAAAGAAACATTCTGAACTGAAGGCAAATGAGGTCAGTTTTAAGTAGTATCTGCCTTTTCCCAATGAAGCAATATTTAAATGTCTAATTTCGTTCCCTGGCTGCCCAACTTTAAAGTGAGTAAGCCCAGTTATACATGACCCAGACGTCAGAAGTCCAATAGTTTTAGTCTGCTATCTAATTTGAGTGCTGTATTTTGGACTTTTTTTGTTAAATGTAACTGGTTGGTCGGGCCACTGGGACATGGTGTGAAACAGTGGCTAAAGGGAAAGAATATATCTGCTGTGAGATCACATGTGAATCTCATCCTCTCTTGCTTCCTGTTTTATATTATCAGTAGGATTTAAGACATAGCATTCTACCATCTGAGATCGTCCTACTTCCTCATTCTACCCCTGACCTATGACCTCTCTTTTCAAATACTTTTGTGTATTGGAACAGGAACACAGACAAGCCCTTGTATCAATATGTCCCAAACATCCATTATGCTTTTTGTTACGAAGTAGTTGTACAGATTATATTGCCTCTGGACTTTTTTTACTTTTTCATCCAAGTTCGATCCCACAGCTTTTTTTACATCAATTCCTTGAGCCACGAAGCCCCGTTTTTCATCAGGGCACTTTTGGACCATTCGGGTACAATTCTAAATTGGACTGCTTCACAGTATTTTAACAAGCCAGTCCCACTCCTCCTGGACTTTTCCTGGCATTAGTGTTTTCCTGGACAACCTTAGCCACCTCTGCAAATATTACCAATAAACAGGAGAAATCATGTGATCTGGAACTTTTGGTATTAATTCCAGCTCTGGCACTTGACTTTAAAATGTGTGATTCTTGGCAAATGAGTTGACCTCACTGTGCATAAAATTGTAAATATGTGTGGAATGTATCATGATTGCAAATATATAATATGTAATATCACAAATGTGCAAATCTCCTGTTCATTCTCTGTTACGAACCATGTGGGTTTTCTTCAGATCCATACAAAACATACGTACATTATTTGGGGGTGGGTTTGTGTGGGGTTGTGTGTGTGTGGGGTTGTGTGGTTGTGTGTGTGGGGGGGTTGTGTGTGTGTGGGTGGGTGTGGGTGTGTGTGTGTGTGTGTGTGTGGTTGTGTGTGTGGGTGTGTGTGGGGGGGGTTTTGTGGGAGGTTGTGTGTGGGGTTGTGTGTGGGGTTGTCTGTGTGTGTGGGATTGTCTGTGTGTGTGGTTGTGTGTGGGGTTGTGTCTGGGGTTGTGTGTGTGGTGGGAGGTGTGTGTGTGTGTGGGGATGTGTGTGTGGGGTTGTGTGTGTGGGTGTGTGTGTGTGGGGTGTTGTTTGTGTGTGGGGTTCTGTGGGGGTTGTGTCTGGGTGTGTGTGGGGGTGGGTGTGTGGGGGTGGGTGTGTGTGGGTGGGTGTGTGGGGGTGGGGGTGTGTGGGTGGGTGTGTGTGGGTGGGTGGGTGTGTGTGGGTGGGTGGGTGGGTGTGGGGTTGTGTGTGTGGGGTTGTGTGTGTGTGCTGGGTTGTATGTGTGGGTTGGGTTTGTGTGTGTGGGATTGTGTGTGTGTGTGGGGTTGTGTGTGGGGTTGTGGGTGGTTCGGGCTAGCACGCTGCGCTCGCTCACGTTACCGTGTCCCTGAAATGTTTTTCACAAAAAGGTGTGTCACTAACATGAAAAGTTTGGAAGCTGTGGCCTAAGGACTCTGAGCACATTTCTGATTCCCGGCTACGCGACTCTGCACTCTGCTCCCTGCACTATGATACGCACGTACGGCTTGCCCAGGCTGAACGCATCGCATTGGATCGGACTTCCTCACCACGTGACCACGCGCCTCAGCGGTCTCTGCGGGTTTCAGCGGGAGTGGTAGCGCCCGCGGCTGGGGCCCAAGATAAGGGCAAGGTAGTGAATTGCGGCAAAGTTGGTGCTCAAAGCGATGGGAAAAGGTGCATTAGAAAAGCATATGCGCTAATCGATGTCCATATGCCCAGTAAAAAATGGTTGTTGGCTCTCAGAACTGCACATGTTGATGAGCCTTGCCTGGTAGCTGACTGAAGAGGAGCAGGTCTGCAGCAGAGTTGCACTCGTACCACTGGTAAATCAGAGGTAAGTGCAGGGCAAGAGGGGCGCAGCAATTTGGTCTACAAGCACTGAAAGAAATACTTAAGAAAAAGGGACTGTTTATAAGTTGGCTTGGAGCTCTTAAAGAAGGGAGTGGCTCCCTATTGAGGGTAAGGGACCCAAAAGGGATGGCTCCTGGCAAACCAAAAATCTGGAAAGGCCAGAAAACCCTTAAAAAACTTGTATATAACGATCCGGGAGAAGAGGGTATGGGTATAATCCCGAACGAGAGAAGCACCCAAGTTGTTACCTCTGGACGTAAAAAAACATCACAGAGCGAAACCCACCCATCGGATTTAACCCCGCAGCAAGGTAGGCAGAGGGGGTTAAAAGGAGTATTCTTTGTGACAAAATCAATTAGATCAATTAAAGACTTTGTAGGGAAATACTTTAAAGGGAAGGGACTGATAGTCACAGAATCGTCTATGGATGAGACTTAGGTAGCTCCAACGTCTATGGCAACCCTGGCTTCCCCGCAGCTAGTCTCTTCTTATCAAACCCGTCACAGTATATCTGGTTTATTCCTGGAACCAAGACTGTCCTCCTCACCAAGACTTTCTTCTTCCTCTTCGAATCTGAAGAAGAGGATGACGAGCGAAAAATGGTTGACGAGGGACTGTTGACAAGGGATTCAGTGGCAACCTGGTTGAGAAGGAGGGAGTAGAATCGTCCCAGGTCAAAGCAAAGGATCTCTTGGGACCCTCTCTTTTTAATTCGGAAGTAAGTGGAACCTCTAGTGCCTTAATGCTGTATGCAATGTTAATTTTTCAAAAGACATTGCAAGGGTTACTTGAGGTATCTGTAATGAATAATGAAGTTTTAAAATCTCAAATGGACCAGTTTAACATCATGATTTGGGAATTGAAACAAATGAAAGATCTTATGCCCTCTTTAGTTAGACCAGTCGGTGGGGACCTCGAAGAGGAGGTTAGGACACGAAAGGGAGGCGAGCCAACTGAGGCCCCATCGCAGAACGAAGAGCCCAGTGTGTTTATTTAGTGGATCCCTATGATTATAAAAAATGGGGGGAAAGGAGGAGTTTGAAGCAGTGTATCCCTCACCCAAGGTGGTGGAAGAGAGCTAGAGATTGGAAAGAGAGGAACTAAAGAAGTGCAAAAGAGTGTTAGAAAGAACGAGAGGCCGGCCCCAATAAAGAATAAGGCCTTAGGAAACAGAACAACAACTTGTAAGTTAGAATATGGCAAATGAAGGGAAAAAGGGTCAGGAACTTCAAGGAGGAGGGAAACTAGTTCAAAGAAAGTCTGGGGAGAAAAGGAAAAAAGAAAAGAAAAGGTCGCCAATAAGAGAAGAGGGGGGATGAGAATGCAAGAAGGCATTAGCATCAACAGACCCTTTATAGAGGATGATATGGAATTTGATTTTCAAATCAGAAGAGATTATGACTTTATGGGGGGCTCCCAAGAGCATGAGTTAAAAGGTAGTCAGAACCTGTGGGTTTACTTGGAGGCAGTTGAGCAGGGTAAAGGAGGAAAAAGAGTGAGGAAACTAAATCCATTAAATCGTTCACAATTGCTTTTCTCTCTATCTAAATATGTAACCTACGGATTGTTGGCACGGAGGATCTTAAAAAGGTAGGCTTTGTCGTAAAGAGTAAGGGGATGGAAGGAAGTAACCAAGGTTTTAATGTATTCTGCGTTAGTTAAGACAGCAATAACAAAAGCTGAACACGAGTTATTTAAGGAAGGGATTTGGCTAGTTAAAAGGGTAGAACTGCAAGATCATAATAATAAGTATGAGAATCCATTCCTTACAAACCATGCAGGGTTGGAACAAAGACAGGTTAGGATGATCGAGGCCTGCTGGGATAAAAAAGCGGACCTCGAAATCACAATAAAATGAAGGGAAAGAGAGAGAGTTGATGAAGGTCTACAAGCCAGTAATAGATATATAGACCCAGCATCTCCAGCTTATGAGGGAGACGGGTCCCTAAGTGAGATAGACTAGGAGAGTTTTAAAGAGGTTTTTGACAGTAATGATATTGAATGTTTGCAGGAGACCTGGCTGTGCGATGAAACCCTAGTAAGAGAGGTTTTTTTTCCAACAAAGGAAAGTGGCAAGTAGAAAATGCTTGGGTAGAACCTCAGGTGGACAATTAACGTTGGTCTCAACTGAGATTGCTAGGAAGGTGACACTTTTGGATGTAAAATGTATGTGAGTAGTAGGATATAGAGTGCAGTTATTGAACCCCAATCCTCGATATGAAGGTATAATTATATTTATTGTATACATCCAGAGGGGGGATGAGCATGATTATAAGGCTGAAATGGAAAAACTAAAAGAGGATCTGTCATCTGTTCCCAACAAGTATCAGAATGGCGTTTTGTTGGTGTTGGGAGATTTCAACCACTAGTTAAATCCTTACAGGATCGACGCATGGTGCAAGCAACTGCTGGCCTCACACAAAATAAATGATGCTGTATTCCCGAGTGGGGCTATTTTGGCAAAAGACTTGGCCCTTGGACAACTGCTGGGTGTCATGGGATTGGTCTGTGTGAACGGAAGATTGGACACAGATAGACCAGCAAAGCTCACTTTTAAGCAAGGCCACCAACCCTGCCCAATAGATTATGTGTGTTTACATGCCTGAAATTTTTACCTAGTCAAGCACTTTGAAGTGGTAAGTGCAGAAGGAAGTGATCATTATCCTTTGAGAACAGAAATTGTTGGGTCAGGTGATACAGGTTCAGGTAAATTACCCTAGGCGCCTCACAACCCGTTTATCGGAGGAAAGTATTGAAAAATGATTGGCGGTCCAGCAGATGCTCCCGGTAGTGAGAATATCCCGGCAACATATGACATCACCTGGTTTCAAAATTCTATTAGTAAATTAGTAGATTATTTAAGAGTAAATATTAAAGGTTGTAAGCCAGGGTGTGGGAAGAAAGGCCGAAGAAGAAATTAAGGTACATTTTCTGTGTAGCAATGTGAAAAAAATAATATCGAATTTAACTCTGACGTGAGCTGCGGCCACAGATATTCTGATTATAAAAAATAGGCCTGAGTGGTGGGCAGATTTGTTCTAAAAAATGTTTCGGGTGGTACTGAACACAGGCATAATTCCAGAAAGCTGGAGAGGTACAGTTATAAGATCCATTCATAAGAAAGGAGACGTAACAAGCCCGAAAAATTATAGACTGATTAATCTCTTAGATATAGGCGAAAACGTTTTTGCCAAAATAATTCTGGAGAGACTGAAAGAGTGGACAGAAAGTAAACATGCGGTGCCTCCAGATCAGGGGGGATTAAAGGAGGGTCACTCAACGATTGACCACTGTTTTGTGGTCTGGTCCGTCGGGCCTAAGTCTATTGAGCAGAGAGGAAGTTTGTTTTGCTGCTTTGTGGACTTCCGTGCAGCATTTGACTTGGTGGACCATGGGACACTGTGGGAGACGTTGATTGGCTTCTATATCCCTAGAGATTTGCTTAGTTTGTTACAAGTATTACATACTTGCAATTGGGCGCAGATAATCTTGGACACAGAGAGAAGTCTAGCTCAGAAGATTGAAATTGGCAATGAATTGCAGCAGGGGTGTGTATTGGCCCCTCTCCCTTTTTCACTATTTATTGTAGACCTACCCTTGGTTCTAAGTAAAAAAAGGGGGGGCAGCCCAAAGGTCGATGGGAGACACATCGCATGCCTTTTAAATGGGGATGATTTGGTAATAATAGACCAAACTGAGATTGGGTTACAAAGAAAGTTGAATAGATTTAATGAATACTGTATGCTTAAAAAACTAATGTTTTTTTAATATAAGATATAATTTAATATAATTTAAGATACAACGTGCTCACAGACTTGGTCCTCCACGTACAGATGCCTCTGCGCGGCCAAGACCAATTATTGCTTGTTTTCTTCGACATGAACAAGCCCGACAAATTTTGTCTGTGGCCCGCTCACGAGGCTCCTTTCTTTTTCAAGGACATACTATTCATGTAGCTGCAGACTTTTCGAAAGAGACCAACGAACGGCGGAAGGCATTTCTCTCCATGCGGCCGCAATTGCGTCAACTGGACATCAAATATGGACTGTTTGAACCTGCACGTTTTCGTATTACCAGGAATGGAGAATCCAAGGAATTCTACGATCCTGCACTTCTGCAACAATTTTTGGATGACATCAAACTCAACGACATGGACACTCAATCTCCTCATTGTGATCAGCCTCAACCGTCTACCTCTCCATCTCCAAATCTACCAATGCCACCCACAACCACCTTTAGTGAAACTAGGCAACGTGGTAGGGATTTCAATCGTCTGACTCGTTCTCAAGATGATAGGGTTTCTGCTCTGCACTCCATTTCCACGCTTACTAATGCCCCGCACAGGGACAAATCTAGATCTCCTCTAAAAAAGCCCTCAGATGCTGACTGAATACTCTTTTCTTGTTCACCTGTATACTTCTGTGATTTCTTGATGTACCTTTTAACTAGCACTGTAGATGCTGACTGATACAATCCGTACTGTTTACTTATTCATCTTGATGCTTTGTTGTATTATATAATGTAGTTACCTTTGCTTTCTATTTCATATTGCAGAATTTGTTCTCATACTATTGTGTAATTTCGCGTAAGCATTGTTTTCTGTTTTTGAAGCGCATATCTCTCTACTATTGTACTGCTTATTCCATGTTCAGGTTACTGTACTTACCATCTTCCATATCTTTTTCCTCATTGTTGCTCCCCTCCTTTTAGGGATCTTCATATTATTTACTTTTGCAATGTATATCTCTTATTCTTAGTTATTCAAGAGTTATAATTAGTGTTGCTATTTAATTGCTTTATGTGTTTCAAGGTAAGCTTTGCTGTCTCCTTTATCTCTATGTTCCAAGGTCTCCTTCTATATGTTTTCCTTCCCCTTTAATTCTCTCTCTCTCCTCTTGCTTTATATATTCCACTCTACAATCTGTTCTCTCTTCTTGTATTTTGTCTTTTCTGCCTCCCTACCTTTTGTTTTCGTATTTTCTCTATTATGTCTTATTGCTTCCTTCCTTTCCAATAACTTTTGCCTTTCCTTCTTGCGCAATTTTCTTATTCTTTTATCATCAGTTGTGTCATATTGAAGTTTTGAATATTTCTATTTCACGGATTTATATTATACTGTTATATGTTAAAGTTCAATATGGGTCTGATAATGTTGTTTTACTTTCTTTACATTTTGATATTTCTCATATATTCCACGTTATCCTTCAGTTATTTGATCCGTATTTTTCTCTCTCCAAATGGGGTCCTATCCCACGGCGCTGCCCTAGTGCGCCCAGGCCCGCGGTTAACAGTCTCGGTTCCTTATCTACCCTTTTACTTTATTTCCTCTCCAGTTTTTCTATCTCCCCTATTCTATTTGTCTCTTTTATTTTTATTTTTACTTTTTCTACACAGAATATTTACTTTGCTTTTCTAAAAAGTTTGCTTTTCTAAATTTCTCGCAACCTTTTATTCTTTCTTTTTCCTCCCCATTTTTCTTTTTTCTTCTATCAGTTTCTTCGACTTTTACACACTTTGTCCTTTTTTCTACCCAGAGTAACACCTTTTTCTCCATTTTTTTCTTGTGCTCTTTCTTCCTCTCTTCTCTATTTTATTCTTGAATTCTTCTATCATGTCTTCCGCTCATCCTTTATCTGTAGTTTCCTGGAATGTTCATGGTCTCACCCACTATATTAAAAGAAAGAAAGTTCTCTCATATTTACATTCTAAACATGTGGACATTGCTTTACTGCAGGAAACGCATTTGGATGATATTGAATCCAATAAACTCAGTAGAGACTGGGTTGGAAAGGTTATTCATAGTAGTGTCTCCAAGCCTGATCCCACCAACCCTAACCCTGTTCGTAAATGTGGTGTAGCCATCCTTATTCGGAAGTCACTTCCCTTCACGATTTCAAAGACATGGTCTGATCCAGAGGGTCGATATGTTTTTGTTAAGTTGAAAATTGGAAACTCTTTCATTTGTCTCGGATCCATATATGCCCCAATTGGTGCTAAAAAACAATTTTTCCTTAGATTGAATCGTCTTCTTACAGAAATTAATACTTCTCAATTCTTCATTGGAGGGGACTGGAATTTGGTTCAAGATCCCATTCTCGACAAGACAGGTCGCTTGGATACTGTTAACGCTTCTGACAGAGCCATCTTGCAAGATATTCTCGCCGACAATGGCCTAGTTGATCATTGGAGGCTTAGTCATCCACAAGATAAAGAATACACATTCTTTTCTTCCGTACATGGCACATTTTCTCGTCTAGATTATTTCCTCCTTTCCCAACAGGCAGTTCAGTTGGTTACGGACTCGAGAATCTTAGAAGCAGCCATATCTGATCACTCTCCTGTTCTTCTGTCTCTCGATTTAGGACTTTCTAGACCAGGTCGCAAACCATGGAGAATGAGTATACACAAATACAAGACACCTGCAGGCAAACTTCTTTTACAATCGCACCTTCAGGATTATCTCACTATTAACGAGACATCAATCTCCTCTAAGCGAACTGTCTGGGCAGCAGCTAAAGCGACCATCAGAGGTCAATTAATGCGCGATTCTGCTCTTATCAACAAAACTAATTCTACCAAACAAATAGCACTTGAGCAAGACATCCAACACTTTTCCCATTTGTACATTTCAAATCCTACCCTACAGAATCGTAAGTTATTGGAACAGGCACGAATGTCTCTGAATAGTCTTTTTACATCTAAGGCCGAATATGCTTTACAAAAAATGAAAGGGAGACACTACGAACAGGGGGAAAAAGCTGGTCGACTACTGGCTGCCCAACTGCGTCAGAGAGAGGCTGCTATGGCGATTCCAGCTATCACGTCTAGTCATGGCGATATACTTACTAGGCCCCAAGAAATAGTTGACGAATTTGCTTCTTTCTATAGATCTCTTTACTGCCCGAGTGATTACATAGATAAAACCAAAATGTCCAACTTTTTAGATCAGGTTACTTTGCCACGGCTTTCAGATGACGGTAGAGCTTTACTTGGTGGTATTATAACAAAAGATGAGATTTCTTCGGCTATAACTGCCTTACCATATCATAAGGCCCCGGGAGAGGATGGTGTCCCTCCCGAATTTTATAGATGGACTGGTCAGAATATGATCGATACTTTGCATGCCGCGTTTCTAGAAGCTGATGAGAAAACCTCTCTAGGATCTCTTTCTAACAAAGCAATTATAGCTGTCTTACCAAAACCCGGCAAAGACCCCTTGCTGTGTGGCAATTATCGGCCTATATCTCTCTTGAACTCTGATATTAAAATACTCGCTAGTATTCTTGCATCTCGTCTTCGTAAAGTCTTACCTTCCTTAATCCATAATTCTCAAGTGGGTTTCGTTCCGGGTCGTTCATCTCGGAACCATCTCCGCACTTTATCCCATGCCTTGTGGTCTGCTAAACACTTGTCAGACGATGCTTTGCTTCTTTCCCTTGATGCTGAAAAAGCATTTGACCGCATTGAATGGGAATATCTGTTTACAGTTATGCAACGATTTGGATTGGGTGATCAATTTATTGATAAAGTACGTTTGCTATATGATAGTCCATTAGCTCAAGTTAACTGTGGTGGTTTTTTATCTACCCCCTTTCCAATTCGACGAGGTACTCGTCAAGGATGCCCGTTGTCCCCTCTTCTATTTCTTTTGGCAATGGAACCTCTGGCTGCGACAATACGACAATCCAATGACGTTGTAGGAGTTCCTCTTCCAATTGGCCATTCCAAAATTTACTTGTATGCCGATGATATTCTTCTCACTCTTACTGAACTCCCCGTTCTCTTCCCGCCCTTCTTCAAATTATCAATGATTTCTCCTCTTTTTCAGGTTATAAAATAAACTGGGATAAGAGTGAAGCATTACCCATGTCAATTGGTACCACGAAGACAGCAATCTCTGGATTTCCTTTTCATTGGCAACAGTCCCGTCTTAAATACTTAGGAATCTTAATCAATAGAGGCTTGGATAATATGGTTACCGATAATTTGACTCCTTTATTTACACAAATGCAAAGGGACTTCGATAAATGGAAGGCTTTGGGCCTTTCTCTTTGGGGAAGGGTTCAAGCGGTTAAGATGGTCACTTTGCCACGATTTCTTTATGTTTTAGGTATGCTCCCTCTTCATATTCCTCTGGCCACTCTTCGCTCCATTGACTCCAAAATAAAACTCTTTATTTGGGGTACGGCTAAACCGCGCCTTGCTGTTGCCAAATTGAAAGCTCACCAATTATATGGGGGCCTGGGTCTTCCCTCCATTGAGCACTATTCACTTGCCCTTCATATTTCTCAACTCTCCTCTTTTCTACCCAAATCTAAAGATATTCCTCAATGGGTACCAATTGAACGTCATCTTTTGGCTCAAGATTCAGGATTATCTCTTTTATACGGCACAGGGACTAGTTCTGATGACCCTACCAACCCTATTTTGTCTGCAATGCATAAATCTTGGCAAAGAGGTCATCGTATACTAAAATCTAACTCGCGTATTCACATATTCACATTAAAGCTCCCATATGGCATAATTCAGCTATTCGTATTGGTGGCCGTACGTTATTCTGGCCTTTATGGAAAGAGGCTGGCATCTATTCCATTGATCAACTTTTGCACAATGGAGATTTCAAATCCTTTTCCCAACTTTGCGAGGAATATCATCTTCCACCTTTACAGTCTTCTAAGTATCTCCAACTTCAGCAATGTCTTACAAAACACTTAGGTTCTTCGCCTGGACTGCTTCAAGTATCCCCCATTTTATCTTATTTACAGTTGTGGGGGAATTTTAAAGGAATTACTTCTGGTCTTTATAAAACGTTTTTACATCCTCTCTTCTCACAACCCCTTTCATATACTCTTCAGATGAAGTGGCACTCCCGTTTATCACTTACATTTTCCAATACTCAATGGGATCTAATTTTAGAGGGGTTACATAAAGGAGTTCGGGAAGCTCGTCTTAAATTCTGTATCTTTAAAATTCTTCATGAATGGCATTGGTCTCCTGTTAAGCTACACCAAGCTAAGTTATTATCGCATACTTCTTGCTGGAGATGTTCTGCTCCTGGTTGTGACATAACGCACATCATTTGTGAATGTTCATGTACCAAGCCCTTTTGGCTCTTTGTGGGGAAGACATTAAATTCTACAATGTCATTAACATTACCTCTTACACCTGCTACCATTATTCTCCATGATTTTCGAGGTTTTCCGAAACTCTCTAAGCCACAAACTCGCCTTCTCCATACTGCTTTGGCCACAGCCAAGATTTGTATTTTACGTCACTGGAAATCTCCCTCAGCCCCTTCTCCGGAGGAATGGTTGGTGGCCATGATGCAAACAGCTTTACATGAACGCACAATTTATAATCTTCAAGACCAGGCTGCCATTTTTCTTCAAATCTGGGCTCCATTTTTGGAAACTGCGGTTGATGATGACTCTTCATCTACTCCTTCCTCTTCTACTCATGTTTCATCTACTTAACTTTTATCTTCAGTGACTCTCTCCATATTACTCTACTCTAGTTATTCTTTTCTTCCCCTCTTTCTCCGCTTCTGCTCCTTTTCCCATTGTTACTCTGGTACCCCCCCTTACTTTAGATTTTACTTTTTTTTTTTTCTTCTTGTTTTCTTATCTTCATATTTTTTGCTTTTATCTTTTATCTCTCATTTTTCTTTCCTTTTTATTCTCTCTGCTTTTTATATACCACAATATATCCACATTTTTTCTATTGTTCTCCCATATTGGGTTATGGTATATTTGCTATTAATTATTTCTTTATCCTTTTCACATATTTGTTCTATTTTGCATTTGATTTATTATAATATGTATTTTCTTCTCTTGCTATGACATTTTACTGCTTTGCTTTTATCTTTGTATTTTATTCAATATTTTAATAAACAATTTCAACACAAAAAAAAAACTAATGGTTAACATGGATAAAACAATGATACTAAAAAACGGAAGAAGGAAATCAAGGTTTAACTGGTTTTTGGGCTCCAGAAAATTAGAAATAGTGGATGAATACAGGTATCTGGGCATGTGGTTTCAGAAAAATCTGAACTGGGCCACCTACTTTGAAGCATTAAAAGTACGTACATCAGCTTCGGTTAGTGGCCTAAAGAAATTCAACAGAGTTTATGGGGAAAAATCGGACAGACCAGTTTTAAAGGCTTATGTAGCCATGGTCCCATCCCAATTCCTTTATGGGGCGGAATTATTATATCTGAGTGGTAGACGTAGCTGGGATGTTGAAAAAGGAAAAGCCCAGAAAAACGTATTTTCGCTGCCTAAGACCTCAATGGTGCAGTCAGTGAGGCTCGAAACAGGTATTACTTCATGGAGCATAACTGCCTGTATGGTCCTAGTAAGATTTTGGCAGAGTCAGGGATTTAAAGATGTCAGTAAAGTTTCCCAATGGTGCAGAAACGAGATTTTGAAGAGTGATCTATCATGGGCCAAAGGGGTTAGAGACTGTGATATTAAAGCAGGTGTTGAGTCTCAAAATTAGCCCCTTGACATTAAAAAATGAAGTTGAGAGGAGGGAACTTAGGTGCCTGGGAAAAAATGTATCTCGTGCCCAGGACAAGGAGTACCTCATGGGGACCAAAATTGGTATGCTTTATGGCATTCTCGTGGCAAAATGCTGCTCATTTTCCCTATATTGATAGGTTGTCCTGTCGGCGCTTGAGAAGTGAAGTTTAAGACTGAGAATGGATGTCAACCCTTGCTATCATAATAATGAGACAAAAAGACAAATGATTGGTAGTAATGGGAAGTGCAACTGTACCCTGGGGACAACATGTGATATTTTACATATTTTATTGAATTGTTATATGGTTTTAGAGTTACGGAAGGAAATTTTATGTCCAATTTTTAAAAGTATAGTATAACTAATAGGTCATAGGCAGCAGAAATGAAGAATTTCGATACAGTATGTACCCTGGGGAGGTTTATGCAAAGAGCAAAAGAAAACTTGAATGGTGTCTAATATCTTTATGCCCCTCTGTTCGCACAGCTTAGATAAGACATATGATTCAAATGAAGGTTTAAGGAAGTTAATCCAGAATTGTAAATTGATGTAGAAATTGCCGGTGCCTGGGGGAAGTTTATATAAAACCTAAAGAAAATCGGCCAGAGTTAGTAACGGAAGGCTTGACTTATACTATGTAAAGTGAACTACAAGGTCTGAAACATGGTATAGTATTTTAAGTCATGAATTCTAAGATGATGAGTTTAAGTAAAAATGTTATGATTGTATGTATTATATTTATGTTGTTATTATGTGTTTAAGGACTGTGGAGTCCAAATAAGCTTGCTTTTGTACTGAACTGACTTTGGGCACTTTACCACTGCCAACCAGTGCTGAAGTGTGTGTGCTCTCTTCCCTAAACATGGTTTGATTGACGTATCCGCAATTGGCATATTTAATTTGCCTTTAAGTCCCTAGTAGAGAGCACTACATGTGCCCATGGCCTATAAATTAAATGATACTAGTGGACTGATTGTGCCACCCACACAAGTAGTACTTTAAACATGTCCCAGGCCTGCAACTGCAGAGCCTGTGTGTGCAGTTTACACTGCCATGTTGACTTGGCTTTTAAAACCCTTTGCTAAGCCTTAAACTCTTCTGTTATTTCATATAAGTCACACCTAAGTTAGGCCCTGGATAGCCCATAGGGCTGTGTGCAGTGTAATCAAAAGGTAGGACATGTGTTACATTAATTGGCTTTTGGTATAGCACACGACTGATCCCCGAAGAGACCTCTTGGGGCTTTAGCAGGCAGGAGATGAAAGGGCATCGCAAGAGCAGTTTGAAAGAATAGCAATGTTTTGAGATGTATTTTAAAACCGGAAAAGCTAGAACATGGACGATGTGCAGGAAAGTGCCCCTTTTTGACATGGTCACACCCAAATTTTGCCTGGTATTTGATGCAATTTTGACAGAAGTGCACTGGGTACCTGCTATCCAGGTCCCCAGTGGCAGATCTCTTTCCCTAAAACTGTATCAATGTTTCCCAAATTGGCAGTACCTTTAGCACCTCCTGTAAGTCCCTATTAAATGGAACCCCTGGTAGCTAGAGAAAGGAGGCTAAAGGGGGCCCCTAAGGGCTGCGGCATATATTGTGCCACTCTAAGGGACCCCTCAGCACACTCATGCAAACTGCTATTGCAGGCTGTGTGACATGGTGCAGAGAAAAGCGAAGACACAACGTGCCATTCCAGCAGACACTGCTGGTAATTTAAGTAAGTCATCACTACAGCAGGCCTTACAGCCCAATGGTAGGGTGCAGAATATCACATGTGAGGACATATCTGCATGAGCAGATATGCCCCTGTGATGTCCATGTTGATTCTTGGACATTTCCAGTGAACAGGGAAGCCATCTTGAGTATGTGTACTGGGCAGTGGTAATTACGAGTTCCCCAATAACATGATGGCTTCACTGAAACTAAAGATGTTTGAAATCAAACATCTCATATTAATATGCCCACACTGAGTCCAGTGAATAATTTATTAGTACATGCACTCAGAGGGCACCTCAGAGGTACCCTCTGAAACCCTACCGACTACTAGTGTTCTGTCTGACTGCTGTGGACCAGCTTGGTAATAGAAGCAAAATTCCTTTGCAACCTTATTCTTTATCTCATAGCACATTAGTCTCAATCAACATCAGAATGTACAGCTCAACAGGTTATGTTTTTTATAATTTATTTAACATTTTATGTATTTATTGATTTTCTGTACATACAACTTATTCTTATTAACATAGACCTTTTTCCTTTGTATTCACAGTTCAGTTCAACATTAAAGTCTTAATAACACTGTTTAAAAACCTGCATTCATACCGCATCCTTTGTGCTTTCATACTACTATTCATCTATGCATGCCCTCCCTAAAACGTCATTACAAATGTATTGTCACAAAACGATAATAGCAAAGGTTTTGAATATTTACAACACATCTGTGAGTGTTGTAACATTTCAAAATTCTTCTTTTGTTTAATTTCTGATATAATGAAAAAAACATACATTTTTATATGCTATCGTGGCTTATTTGCAATCAGAAGTTCAATGGTTAGCAATTTGTTACTCTCACTATTATAGCTTAAATTAATTCACTTTGAATGGCGTTCTCTCAGGGGATTTCATTATTCTAACCTTTGATGTGTGTCTCCAATGTAAAAACCCAAAACACTTCATGCAGTTTTATGATATCTGCTGAGTCTCTCCCTTCTCCCACAGCCACTTTCTCCACAATTAACCATTTGTTTCTTCATGATTGTGATTACTTTCTATGTAGTGTTTGACAAGTGGTGCATTCAAGTTCCGTGTCCTCACCACTGATCTATGTTCAGTTAGTCTGGTGGAGAGGCTGCAACCTGCTTCCCCCACATAGCCAAGTCCACATGGGCACATTAGCAAATTGATGACATACTCCATCTTAAAATTTGAGAAAGTGTGCAATTGTATCCGGTATCTATTTTGTTTGTACTTCTCAGACTCCATTACACTATTACAGGCTATATACGGGACACACCTGTGGTTAGCTTTAATCAGGACTTTGCAATCAATGTTTTTTTTGGGCAAATCTTTTTTCCATTGATAGCTGTGGTCTCACAATGTAGTTGTTCCTGTTTCTCCAGTGTGCAAACATAGGTTTCTGAAGTTTAGCACTATCATCTGGGCCACTATTGAGGATATGCCAATTATAATTAATGATCTGGTTTACCCTCTAATAGAGAACTGAGGGCCACATGCATCATTGAAAATACCGGTTGCAAAGGGGCATATTCGCAGAATCTGCTCCTTTGTGACCGGTATTTTTGTATTTGGGATGCATCATCTCAAATGCAAAAATTGTAATTTAAGTACTCTCTAAATTTGCGATTACTTAAATTGCAATTGCATTTAAGGAATCGCAAATTGCAATTCCTTAAATGCAATGCATTAACAAACAAATATTGTGATTTCGCAATTATGAAACTCAAATTACCATCAATTCAAAGTTGGTGGTAATTTGTGAGAATTTTGAAAAATGCACAAAAGTGCATTTTTCAAAGTTCCATGTTGCATGCCTTTGGGGCATGTGTGTGCGCAACATGTGATAACAATGCAATTTCAGGGGTGCATCAGTGTGTCCTTTTGGCACCCTTGTAAATGCATGCGCAATTTGCGAGTACATATTTGGTACTCGCAAATTGCGCATGCAATTCCCACTAATTCCTATGGGCCTCTAGGCCCATAGGAATGAACGGGAAGCAATTCCTTAATTGCGATTTGCAATTTGCGAGTCGCAATTAAGGAATGTGTGGGAATTACAATTTATTTTGCAACTCCTACATGCATAAGCATTTGCAATTCCTAAATTACGATTTCTTATAAATCGCAATTTAGGAATCGCAAATGCAAACTTTGATGCATGTGGTCATGAATGCCTTGTATCATATGCTAAATTCGAATTATTCAGTTGATGTCTATTGTGCAAGAGGTGATCTCCATCATAGAATCTTGCACGTTTATAGGCGTCTCTCATCAGCCTATAGGGTAACCCATGTGACAAATTTCTCATTCATGGGAATGGATATGTCATCGTCATCTGCACGATTGGTGCAATTTCACCTTAACCTCACGAATTGACTAAAGGGGACACTTAGTTTCTGACTTCCAGGATAGAAACTTTTAAAATGGAGAATGGTGGTCTGGGTTGTAGGTTTAACAAATAGAACCACCTCAGATTTTCCCAAATTGTGACGAAACAGAATGTCCAGAAATGTCAACCTGGTCCTTACTGACACTAGGTGTGAATCCTAGGTTTTGGTCACATAGATAGAGTCTTTTGATGAATGTCTTCAAATCTTCTTGTTCCCCTGTCCAGATGAAAAAAGTATCATAGATCTATGTAAAATGGGCAGGCTTTAATTGATTCATAAAAGGGGGCCGGTTCATTGTGAATATGTTTATCTCCAAAGCTGCTTATGAAAATGTTGGCTACACTTGGAGCACAAGAAACAGCCATGATGCCGCCCTTGTTCTGTTGGTACATTGTGCCCCTAAATTCGAATGTGTTCTTTTGAAGAATGATTTTGAGACATTCGATAATACAGGCATTGGGAGAATCTCGCAGGTGGCATTGTTTGAACTCACTTATCGCTTCGATAGCTACCTCTTGCGGTATGTTGCTATATAGAGCCTCTATGTCTACAGTGATTAACCATTCTCTGTGTATATTGAAATTGATACCCTCTACAGATGTAATCATGTGCCTTGTATCCTTAATGTATGATTTGATAAAAGGCACTATGTGTTGCAAGCCACTCACCTGAATGCCAGATGATTCTGATAGGGCAACAATTGATCCCCGAATACTCCTGAGGATTACCCTCGGTAGCAGGAGAGAACACTTCACTGGCAGCAGACCCCCAGAGGAAGGTTTGATGGATCGAGAAAGACAAAAACAAGATGTTGTGGTACTTCTCTGTGTCTGTGTAGAAGCTTGTCTGCCACTGTTCTTGTGTCAGCACCCGGTCAGGGAAGGTATTTGTGTATCATAAAGGATAGTATCTTCAGAAATAATCTACCCTACGGAAGACATCACCAAGACATATGCAAACATTGTTCATACCTTAACAGACATCTACAGTATAACTCAGTCTTTCTCGTTGTGACAAGAGATACACGTCATCCAGAACAAGGTTTCCTGTACGCTGTTCAACTGTTTAAGTCTCTATCAAAGTTCAATTATTCAGCATTCAAGAGTTCTTGGCACCCTCTTTATATGCCCTGCTATTAGCTGTGCATATGGCGCCAAAATTGTAAGTCTTTCCGTAAGGCATATCCTTGCTAAGCATGTATTTCCTGGAGTGCAACAGAAGATTGAGCCGGTTAAAGTTACCAGAGTTTTTTTTATGGCACAACCCTGGCAATGCAAGTTTCCATAATGCGCTATAAAAAATTGAATGACCTTGTTTTCTGGGTTGGACGCTTCTGTGATCAGAGCACTGGAAAAAATGAGACTGGAATACCTGCTTTTAACTGTCCTTTCTTTATTTTCTTCTCCATGGGTTTCCGATGCTGGAACGTCATTGCGGGCCTGATCGCAAGATAGGTAGGTTCAAGATTGGAGAGTGGCTGTGGGGCCGGAGCAGAATTCAGGCTGGAGCTGGAGAGATGTCGGAAGTGCGTGAGGGCTTTGGCAAATAAATCAGGCAAGTGCTGGCCAAAAAGGCTAAGCAGGGAACCAGTTAGGAGCTGGCTTTAAATACAAGCATTATGCTAAGATCAACACAGACCCGACTAAGCGAGTCTCGAAAAGAATTTATCAACTCACCATCAATACACATGGGGGCAGTGCGGTTGAAGCAGCTGGAGTCAACATGTGGCGGCACAGGAGGAAGCAGTGAACAAACATGTGCTTGGCATGTGCTGACTTCTGACAGTTGTTCCACATGTGATCAATCAAAAACAGGGCCTACCACTGCCACCAGGATTCTCTGCCACCAGGCAACACACTTATAGCAACCTACAACAAGGAATATGATATGCAATCATGGAGGGGTGCCACTTCATGAATTATAAGTGCATAGAAGCACGAACAATGGCAGGGATCATGAAACTATGGGGCATAGAAATGAATCCACATACTTCGGTAATGGCTTGGCGATGGACCCTAATGTGGTGGCTATAGGTCTATATGGTGGGTCTTTTGATCCTTATAAATTTTTGGCACTCCGTTTATACTAGCCATCTGTGGATTTGGGACATTCAACAATTTGTATTCTTTAGTGCAAATAGTACCTACATTCAGTGCATCCATGGTGAGTTGATGAATTCTTTTCGAGACTCGCTTAGTCAGGTCTGTGTTGATCTTGGCATAATGTTCTGTATTGTTTAACATGAGTGTCCTTTTGTTTATATATTGGTTTGTATCTAGTAAAATTACTCCCCCTACTTTGTCACTACTTTTGACTGATTTATTTATTGCCAATCAGAGTAGTGAGGACAGTCTGCTCTTCTTTTTCAAGATTTGGTACGAGTTTAGGAATGTACCTGATACTTTCCTTCAATTTCTTGAGGACAACCCTCTAAAAAAAACAACTTCTGGACCCATTTGTTCCAAAGAGAGAGTGAAAGTAGAGGGCAGAGAGAGGTCAGAAGCATTATGATGTCTTGAGCCAAGTAACACCATACTGGGAAATAATTTTTCAGGCGAACCTTTCTGATAAAGGAAAAAATGTCCCAAAACAATTCAAATTTATTGACACTTGAATTTGGGACAAAAGATAGGTCTTTGGTCATTAAAGAATTATTGGCTGCTCTAAAGTCATATCTGATACATTAAATATGGGGATTTCTTTCATGGCCTCCAATATTGGCCATTCCTGGTCTCCAGATATTGGTGTCCACTCCTGTTGGGGTAATATCCTCCTCCATATCTGGGTTCCATATCTACATGATGACTTCATTGAAACTAAAGATGTTTGGTATCAAACATCTATTAATAACCCCACACTGATTCCAGTGTTGGATTTAATAATATATGCACCCAGAGGACACCTTAGAGGTGCCCCCTGAAAAGCTACAAACTACTAGTGTACTGGCTGACTGGTGTAGACCAGCCTGCCATCATAGATAGGTTGCTGACCCCCTGCAGGTGAGAGACCATGCTCTGTAAGGAAAGAAACAATGTGCTGTCACCTCCTCCAAGCAGGATGGCTAAGTAATCAGCATATCAAGGCAGGAGACTTCAAAGGCCTCTGCCACCTTTGATATGCCACCCCCTGCCGTGGGCCCATTAGGCACCAGGACAGGTGGGAAAATTAGCTAGTCAGGAGGGGTGTTCCCCATAAGGCTAGTTCCACCTCTAAGGTGTGCCTACCTGATGTAAACACAAAAACAAGAAATCCACCATCTTGTTTTTTGGTGGAATAAGACTCACTGGTTCCCACAAGAAGTGGTCATATAGGGGGTGCAGTCGCCCTAAAGGTAAGAAGCCCATTGCCTTTTACATGTCATTTCCCTTAGTGCCCCTAAATAGAGCATTTAGGAAGTATCCCTGATGTCTGGAAATCAGATTTGATGTATCCAGAAAAAGAGGACAAAGAAGAGCCGCAAGACAACAACAACAGAGAACTGCTGTTGACTTTTGGTGCCAAACCCTGCCTGCCTGCACCACTCTCTACAATCGTGACTGAGTGACTCATATTGCAGCTGAGCAACTACCAAGAACCCCAGTTGACTGCCAGCCCTTTGCTGGTTGCCAGCAATCTCCCTTGGAGTAGAGGAGCTACTTCCCTGCAGTCCGCAGGCACAGAGGAAGCAGAGGCCGGTTTACCGTGTTGCCACTCCCAGGCAAGCCTGATGCAGAAGCCCCCCAGGAAGAGGTACATGAGTTCCTGAAAGTCAGATGTCTCCACTTCCAGTGAGTGAGAGGACACCAGGACTGACTGGAGACATACAGTACCAATACCTGGAGTACCGGACCCCTTACAGCAACCAACTTGTGTTTAAGTTTAGTCAGGATATTTACAGCACCGAGACCAAGCAGCTATTGAGGGATGTAAGCACAGTAGAGACCCACTTCTAGAGTGGCCCAGCTGTCCTGATTTCTGCATCCTCAACCAGCGAGACCCACAACCGCTAGAACGTTGGACTCACAGAGCCCTGCCGACCTATCTACTCTGCACCTGAGCTCCCCAATCCACGTACCAACAAACCGACTGTGCCACCTTTCTCCTAGGACCCTTGTGATCCGACCTACCTGTTGGGAGCTCCCAGACTTGCTCCTAAGTTCCCAGCTGAAGCCTGTTTCTAGGTGCCCCTCTTCTGTCCACAGGTGTAGAGCGCAAAGCTACCAAGCCGACCAGCATCTCTGCACCCAGACACCCCAGGGAATGTAACGAGTAACTACTGGTGGTACTTTGGACCTTGGCACCCTATGGCCCTAAGTCCAGAAGGAGACCCTCAGAAACTGACCATAAATAACTGTTTGCAACAAGTGCCTTTTTCCCATAGGAAAGCATTGCTGCCGAAGACGTATTTGAGTGAACATTTTACTTACCTGTAAAAATTGATATTTACTTGATAGCAAAGTTCTTGGTATAAAAAATAATATAAAAATACAACTTATTTTTCAAAATTGGTTTTGGATTTATTCTTGAGTGTTTGTCTAATTTATTGCCTCTGCGTGTAGAACAAATGCTTAGCACTACCCTCTTAATACGTCTAAACCGCTCGCCCACACTACCACAAAAGAGTACATTTAGTGTTATCATTTTTGTCTCTGTAAACCAATAATTGTTTTTGCACTCTTTATACAGTGTACCTCATTTTAGTCTACTATATAAAGAGCCAGCTTCCTACAACATGCACTTCCTGGCAGTGAAAAACACCCCAAATCGTTTTTCTGTACTGTGATGGCCTACCCTTCTCATAGGTTAACATTGGGAATTCCCTATAACACGTCAAAAGCTGTAATTGCTGATTTAAAAGGAGTAAATCTGTCTTGTTTCATGTCACTGGAATGGTTATAATAAATCCTTTTTACTGGTAAAGTCGAATTTATAATTTCCCTTTTAAAAATGCTGCTTTTAGAAAGATAGAATAACAACAATATACCTTGTCTGAAATCATTTAACTGATGCAAAAATTCAATCCTTAATTTTCAAGATATTAAATTAACTTGATCATGTATCACATAAATAATACATTTTCAATCTTTGTTTAAACCCATTTGGAATTTGGAGAAGTTTGGAGCAAAAAATATCCATAGGGTAAACAATTCAAATGCGAGACCCAAGCCAGCCACCTTCAACCACGACCAGGTTTGCCCCACTGAAGAGTTCCAGAGGTCTGACTTCCAGAGTTTGACCAGGAGCTTCCTGAAAGTCAAGCCGGCAAGCCCTCAGCAAATCCAGACTGGTGAAGAACAACGAGGGCCCTCAGAAGAAAAAGCTACAGAAAAAGTTTCAAGTGCAAAGGTAACATTTGGACCAGAGCCTCCCGCGTAGTGTATCCATGTAGGGCTCCATCGTTATCGGCCTGAAACTTTGGCTTTGTCCCGTCCAGCGCAACCAGATGTCCGAGAGAGGCACTTTAGGTTTCTAAGTGCTAGAAAGTGTTTAATCTTCAGAGTCCATCATTAGATTTTTGGCATTTTGGCGTCATTTTAAAGATAGCAAATTTCTATTAGTGAGGAAAAAACAGGCCAAATTACAACCGATGCCCAGGCTGCTGGCACAAGACGCCTCTTAGTTCCCATCTTGAACAGTTACCAAATAAAGAGACGGGCGCTGGAAGCGGGAGTGCAGGAACAGATTTTTATTTCTCATGAGGAGAGCCTGTCATTTCGGACACGCGCACAATGTCTTCAAGAGGTGCTCTAACAAGTTTCTCTGAGGCTCCATCTTTTATACACAGGTTTATGATGTACAAACATTCCTTATTGCAATAAAGGCACTTTGAAGTACGAAAAGGCGTGTTTGGAATCCCAGCTTCAGGCCTATTCCCATACCAGTCGTTCGGATGTCGTTTCCCCTCCCAAATGTAACATGTGATTGTAATCTTGCATCCGGACATTCCAACAGGACACGAGGGCAAGAGGGGGTGGTCAGATCTAAGGTTGGGCAGGCGATAAGATCGGGCACTTCGGTTGGTGTATCACGCTTTGCTATGCGGGCCCAGGGGGGGTACATCCATGTGGCTTTGTTTTATGACTTGGGACCGGGTCGGGAGCCAGGCGTAGACGGGGGGTCATCAGAAGAGGGGAAGGGTGTTCCTGGGAGGAATGCAGGGGGTGTCGGTCAGGCGGGGTGTCACTTTTAGAGCAGGGTCGCGCAGAGGGAGAGGGTTTTATGGCCTATGCATGAGAGACCGGGGGCTGTCGGGGATGCTTGCGAGGCTGGGGTGTGAGGGGGGAGAGAGAGACGCTGGCTATCGGGAGTGGGCAGAGAGGCCTTGGTGTCTAAAATGGCTGTCGTGTACGTGCGTGCATGGGCCTATGCTGGCGGGATGATGCGGTCAATGCTTTGCGGTATTCGTTCTGCTTACAGCGAGGGGTATGGTGAACACAAATGAACACCGCTTATGTACATATACATTGTCATTTTCCACAGTCGCCGCTTTTTAACATAAGTTAGTTCATTTCCGTGTTTATCATAACTGACGGGGTGTACATATAGCCATGTGTGGTCAATGAAATAGCGTTGTCAATACTGGCGGATTGCATATAACCATGTGCAGTCGATGCGATAGACGAGGTGCAATACATATGAATTTACATTTGTCGTGATATATATATACGAGTCTAGAGATCGGTATACAACTCAGTCGGAGTCAATCAAGGAAATGTTCCGGCACATTATGGAACCATGTTCTGACTCTCTCTCCGGCGGTATCAATGTACAGTTAAAAGTGACCGATGAAACATTTTGAAAGCAATACAAAGTGGTTGAGGGAGGAATTCAGTTCAATACAAGCAAGTAGTCAGAGGGGGGGGTAGAAAGTTCGGAAAAAGGGGGGGGGGTCTTCGCCACAGTGTCTTTTTAGCAGCGAGCCATCACTGGTAGGTTCTAGTAGTTCGTTTTCTTCCGTTGGCGCTGTTGAGCACCAGCGGTGGAGCTATAGGTCCAGCTCGGATCAATCCTTACACGTTGCAGGGTGCGATCTGTCCTCTGCTGTTAGACCACAGTCCTGTTTTCTAACTAATCTTTTCAAGGGTGCCTCATGCTGGGCACCTGCATTTCTTTCTCCTTCCGTGGCAAACCCTATTCTACCTAAATGCTGTTCTACTTCTCTGAGTCAAAATCCATGTGAAAAAAGAAAAAGGGGGGTTTGTCGGATAATCGAGGGAAGAGAGGGCGGAGTGGGATCAGATCTTTGAGACAAACCAAGGGAGCAAAGGATAACGAGCAGGCAGGCCCATCGATTGGGCTAAAAGGGGCGGGGACTTCTGGCACGCGTGGGTCAGCAAGCAGAGGGCTTCAAAGCAGCCCTCCATCCTTTCATTTCCCGCGTTTGAGAGTGGTGCCTCGTCCCGCGTCTCGTTGCTCTGCGGCTCCACCTTTGGTCGAGGTCACATGTGCTTCATGATCTGCGGCTAGGCTGTGCGTCACGTCCGGCCCCTCTCCTCCGGTGATTGTGTATCTTTGAATGGGTACAAAACAAGCTTTAGAGAACTGGCAGGAGAAGACATTTATACATTTCAATTCCGCCCCCAAAGTAGTTGGGGGTACGTTCATCGGTCACAGTCAGAAGTTATCACTATGGAGTATGTATGCGGGCATTTCTACTGAGTTTGTACTAAGTCTATTTGGCGTTCATTCATGACGTATATTGGAGAGAAGTCAGACTCTTATCAACTGCGTATTCCATCAAACTCGAAATCGGATCCTACGGTAGAGACTCGTCTTTCTAACCCAAGCCCTGGCAGTCTTCTATCATCATGAGAGAGGAACAGAGGCTAAACATTCTTTTCTCGGGGAGCAACGGTTATCAGGGTCATCAGTTATACTTCGGGATATGGAGCTGGGGTCAATCGGGAGAAACGAGGACGCTTTGGACATCCGTACTTGGGTGCAGAGGGGTGGGGCAGTCTGGGCATTGGGTATTGTGTTTCTAACGGATTGAGAACAGAAGGCCACTGACATATAGTCCCCTTATAAAAAGGCCAGATTAGGGGACATCAGTCGTCTTACCTGTCCTTTCCTTCTTAGCCAATTCAAGTTCCATCATTTTACAGAAAGGAGAGGTAGTAATATGGCAAATTACAATTGTTTTAGTTGCTGTCAATTTTGCCGAACACCTTTGTGTTCAAAACCCAATTAAGCTTGTGCCGGCGGGGCACAACGTTACCACACAAAAGAAGAGGGAACAGGGGGACTCTCAGAGAGAGAGAGAGTCGTCCGCATTTTAAACGAACTATTCGGTACACGCACGACATGGAGAGAGAGAAAACGTGTACAATAATAGGCCATTTAGTGCGCACACAACACAGAACAACAGGGGTCAAGTTATATAGAAACACAGGCTGAGGGACGACGTAGATCCATACATTACGTACACATGAATTCAGGCGGGGAGGGAATAGTACATGTATCATATACAAAAATCCAAGACAAAACATAGAACAGTGCTTGGCCAAAAAGATTTCTTCCTGCATGCTGCGCATCCTTAGTATCCTACTTAATTCATCTGGCTGCCTTTGCTGGTGGTCTCGGTTGCAAATACTTACACCTTTGTCAATTGTTCGGGAACTAACCTGGTCGGGCTAATACTCACGGTGGGATATTCGAATCATTTTTTAGCGAATGGGTATCCAGGCTGAGGCAACGGAGGGTGTCAGTCGGGAGAACAATGGGGCAGCTTTGAGTTTCATGTCTATGAGGGTGCAAGAAGGAGGTGGTAAATCTTAAACATTGACAATATTCCTAGTCTTCCAGGAGGAGTGTACTCGGGTAAACCTCACCCCGGGATATTCCTGAACCTTTCCCTATTTAGTTATCGTATGAATTTACTCATGGGTGCACGTCATTCTTGGTTGCATTATTTGGGGTGCCGGTTGGAGTCATATTTTGTCATACTGCAATAACCCGTCAAGTTTCTGCTTCAGGCCACCCTCCCAGTCGCTGGGTTTAGAGAGAGAGAGAGAGAGACAGTCGTTTCTAAGTAAGGGAGTGCTATATCTTTGTTTGTTCGTCGTGTATAGGCACCATGTTCAGACCCCTTTTTCCCATTCCATCGGCCGTTCGATCATCACTTAAGTCATACATAAAACATTTCTCTTATCAATCCAAACGGGTGCAACGTGTATTCAGTCGAGCTATACACATCAGGGCATCCACACGCGCATTCATATCACACAAATTCGTCACGTTCTCAGGGGCAGTCCCCATAGACAATATACAATTTTTCCGTGCGGAACCATGGCGTGTTGCTTAGGTCTTCTCCATACTTTAGTCGACGTTCCGATGTGACCTGCAGAAAAGAAGGGAAAAAGAAGGGGTGGGGGCAGCGTTTTAAAACACATCAGCGCGCATAAACCCGAAAATGCTTTTACTTACCACATACTCGACCTATCTCCGCAGGATGCAGTCCCTTTCATCTCGGCGTTTTAAGCCCAGAGGGACCGGTAGAGCGGGAGAGATAATTATTGATGGACTGTATATTGCATAGATCGCCCAAGGGTGGTATTATGGATCGTGTGTAGGGAAGGGTCAAAAACAAAGGGCAGTCAGTGTAAAGTGGGGGTGAACTCGTGCTCTCCTTCGAGGAGGAGGGATGGTCTACAGTGGTACAGGGTCGTTTTTGTTCATCAGGCACGGAAACTAGAGGGGCTAGGTGGCATTCCTTCGGAGTGGCTTAGGGGCATCTGAAACAACTTCCCTGATACATGTGGCACATAAAGTAAAGGCTAAATATCGGGACCTTTATCGATCGCTTTACGTTGCACAAAAATATAAAAAAAACACACACACAACAAACCTGGACCATTCACATTTGCGATATTTCTGTGTACTTTGCTTTTTAACCTTTAAGTAATCGAGTTGCTTCATTTCGCCTGTATTTTACTTATATCGGAAACAGTGGCCATTTATTCGAAACTTACCAATCTAAGCGCTACAACTATGTTTGCTTTTCAAAAACCTTTATTTGAAAATGTTGGCGCACAAATACGGGCCTACAACCACGTGGACCGGCCACGGTGCAGGCTGGAACTGTACATGAGGGGATATTTATTTGAGGAAAACGTAACGGAGTCGGTGACCGTTGATTTCATAAAGGTGCGACAAGTGCAATAAAATCATATCGAAAATTCATTGTGGGCAAGTACCATAAGTGTCGAAAATTCGAACTTTCAATAATACGGTAATCAATGACGCGTCAGAACTTAATATCAATTCATTGTCCGAATGTTCAATCAGTACCCATCCCCTCCCGCCATGCGCTTAAAAAAAAAACTGCATACATATCTCATGATATCACGGCTGAGCAACCGGAACACAACAGGGAGTTGCGAGTTTCATTTGTATCGGCGCCATTTTGGGTGCGGTCAGGCAGGTCCAAGTATAGTCAAAATGTCTCCACCAACTCCTTGTTGGACTAGAGCCTCTTTCGGCAGTCCAAAAGTTTCATAAAAGGGCAACAGAAGGGGCCGCCGATAAGAACCATCAGTCAAAGGGGGGAGGGAGGCAACAATCTTTCCTACCGGGTCATACTGGTGTTCCACCGAAACTGATCAAATTGGTAGTCTGCAGGATTTTGGTCATTCAAACTGAGGCTGGCGCCAGCATGAGAGCGCCAACGTCTCGCGGCTACGTCTTGGTCGTTCCGCGGTCAATCATGGCAGTCATTCCCTATCGGGGGGCCCGCGGGAGTCGGGGGCCCCGCGGTTCTCGTAGAATCTTCAAAGCTGGGGAGAACGCTTCTGGACGGGGACTCATTTTCTAGTTGACAAGCGACCAGGCCATCTTTGCACGCCAGGCCCAATCTTGCAGAGTCGACCGCCATGTTATGAGTTCCGCGGCAACCGGCAGTCGTTGGATCGTAAGGGCAGACGGACTCCAGTCTGTCGGGCGTGGTGTTGCACCGCAACAGTGGACGAACCCTTGTCGGGTGAGTGGAGCGTTGGGGGTGCAGCTGAGGGGCCTCCACCTGGGGAGGTAGGAGAGGCTCATCCGCGCCGCCTCTCCCTCCCAGTGCACCCTACGCCGTCTCCCGGTGCTGACTTTCGTGATGGCCGGACCAGGCGATGAGAGAGGGGGGGGTCGGAGGCATAAGAAAGACATCCCCTCCCCGTGGCCTGCAAGGCGCCAGAAGAGGAGAATGGAAAGACCAGTACATTTCGGGCCATCCCCCCACGACCTCTCCGGCCGCTGACGGCCAGCCGGGCCCTGCCCTGCACGTGTCGAGGCCTCGTCTTCCGGATGGGCGTAACCGTGGACCTGTTGCACTTCGGGAGCTTCCGGAATGGGGGTAGGCATCTGCTGACTTGTATCTATATTATGTTACCGTTATTGGGCGTGGCGGGCGGTGGGACAGACATGCTTGGAGCAGTGAGGGGCGGCGGAGCCTAGCTACCTCGTGGCTGCCGTGATGTCAAGCTTGGCTTCTCTCCCAACTTTCATGTTTCTTATTGCGGGCTATTTTTAACGTTTCTTATTTCTAGCGAAGTCAAAAAAAAACTCATCAGTGGCCTACTGGTTTTGCTCGATTTCTTTTTTCTTCCTTTTCTAGTGCGTTTCGTGCTAAAGTTTCTGTTAACAGGATACGGTGATTACTTCGTATTTTACGTATGTCCTTTTTATTAGGGGCGCCCCCCGTTTGAGCCAGATGATCTACCTCTAATAAGTGGTCCGGGTGGAACTAGTTTACCAATCAGTGGGGAGTAGATAGGCATGACAGATTACAACAGGGGACAAAGGTCCGCATTACCTACCCTTCACTACTTGCAAAGACTAGACAGAATATTTCTATTCCACGTTATTTGCAAACAGAGAATACCTCAAAAGAACTATTCCTTGAACAATAAATGTCCAGACAATCAATCAATCAGTGGGGAGAAAAACAGGCATGACGGATTACAACGGAGGACAAAAGTCCGCATTACCTATCCTTCGCTATCTGCAAAGGGAGACAGAATATTCCTATTCTTCTCTGTTTGTAGACAGGGAATATCTCAAGAGCGATAATCTATAAAAATCGATAACAAACAATCAGTGGGGAGAAAGATAGGCATGACGGATTACAATGGGGACAAAAGTCTGCATTACCTACCCTTCACTATCTGCAAAGGGAGACAGAATATTCCTATTCTTCCCCGTTTGTAGACAGCGAATGTCTCAAAGAGCAACAGAGCAATCAATCAATCAGTGGGGAGAAAAATAGGCATGACGGATTACAACGGGGGACAAAAGTCCGCATTACCTATCCTTCACTATTTGCAAAGAGAGAGGAATGTTCCTATTCGTCGCTGTTTGCAAACAGAGAATGTCTCAAAGAGAACCAATACTTCAAGTAGCAACCAAGGCTAAATGAACCAATCAATGAACAATACCAGTATTTAAATGCCGATTATCAGACGTGAAGACGTCCTACTTAACCTTACCCGGACCGGACCGTGTGGACAGTTCTTCGCCTTCCCTTTCCAGCGCCCGATCGTTCTCTTACTCCATGTTTTTACCACAGCATTCCTGTGGGATCCCAGTCAGGACAGTAGGTCGCTTGAGAGAGGTCCGTTCGGAATCGGTGAAGTTCATTCAATGGGCAGCCGGACGAGGGCCCTCTCAAGGCAGATATACTCCAATCGTTCAGATGTTCACCCCATCGTCTGGACCTCTCTTACCGGACCTTATGTCGCTGATGGGCCCCGCGTTGGGACGCCAATTGAGGAAAAAACAGCCCAAATTACAACCAATGCCCAGGCTGCTGGCACAAGACGCCTCTTAGTTCCCATCTTGAACAGTTACCAAATAAAGAGACGGGCGCTGGAAGCGGGAGTGCAGGAACAGATTTTTATTTCTATTGAGGAGAGCCTGTCATTTCGGACACGCGCACAATGTCTTCAAGAGGTGCTCTAACAAGTTTCTCTGAGGCTCCGTCTTTTATACACAGGTTTATGATGTACAAACATTCCTTATTGCAATAAAGGCACTTTGAAGTACGAAAAGGCGTGTTTGGAATCCCAGCTTCAGGCCTATTCCCATACCAGTCGTTCGGATGTCGTTTCCCCTCCCAAATGTAACATGTGATTGTAATCTTGCAGCCGGACATTCCAACAGGACACGAGGGCAAGAGGGGGTGGTCAGATCTAAGGTTGGGCAGGCGATAAGATCGGGCACTTCGGTTGGTGTATCACGCTTTGCTATGCGGGGCCAGGGGGGGTACATCCATGTGGCTTTGTTTTATGACTTGGGACCGGGTCGGGAGGCCAGGCGTAGACGGGGGGTCATCAGAAGAGGGGAAGGGTGTTCCTGGGAGGAATGCAGGGGGTGTCGGTCAGGCGGGGTGTCACTTTTAGAGCAGGGTCGCGCAGAGGGAGATGGTTTTATGGCCTATGCATGAGAGACCGGGGGCTGTCGGGGATGCTTGCGAGGCTGGGAGTGAGGGGGGAGAGAGAGACGCTGGCTATCGGGAGTGGGCAGAGAGGCCTTGGTGTCTAAAATGGCTGTCGTGTACGTGCGTGCATGGGCCTATGCTGGCGGGATGATGCGGTCAATGCTTCGCGGTATTCGTTCTGCTTACAGCGAGGGGTATGGTGAACACAAATGAACGCCGCTTATGTACATATACATTGTCATTTTCCACATTAGTGTGGGATTTTTATTGTCTGTTGTGCCTTATTGTGCCTTAATTATTTACTGAATTAGTATTGTTAAGTGTGCTTTACATTCCTGTCTCCTAAGTTAAGCCTGACTACTCGCAGCCAAGCTACCAAGGGTTGAACAAGAGTATAATTTATTGAGACCTGTACAGGACCGAGACTGTGTTGGTGTCCTTTTGCCAGTAATAGATGCATACTTACTACTAATAATCCACTTTCCAACAATGGGCAACTTGGTAATTGCCCCGTTTGCCCACATAGATGAATATGCCATCAGTTGGAGTGATCGTGACAGAAAGAGAGAAGACACATCAACCTTCTAGAACTGCATTTGTATTGGGACCACAAAATCATTACCTCAAAGTGGAAATTATAAATCCTGATTCATATACTCTCGATCTGTGTGCATTGACATTCTCAGATGAAAGATGCATTTGCATGAAATCTCCAGCTCTGGCATATGTCCTGGTTTTGTAGCTATGAGGCTAGGAGCGGCATTGTGGGTGTTCAGAGGTGGCGGTGGGAGACATTTTCATATTGTAATATCCTTCTATGTGGAGAAATAAAAGTATGGTGGAGGGTGCAGGAACTTAAATTGTTAAAGTTGAGAGAGAGTTGTTAGTATTAATATCATCTATAGCTTAGCTGCCACAAAGTTAAGTAATCTAGTACCCAGAACAGGTCCCCTGTTACAGCATTGATTTGAATATTTTGTAGCCTAATATAATGCACATTTTATGGCATTTTTGCAACAAATTTAGTGATTAGAATGAATCTGCTTTTCATCTTCTTTTTCAGATGACTCTGAGGCTAACGCTTCCCTAAAAGACCATCTGGGCATCCTGCGGCCCACAACCCCTCCCCAAATACCTGTATCCCTGGCAGTCTGCCCATCCCCTCTCCATTGCAAAAGACTGTACCAATTTTAGAAGTAGAGGCTTTGGGATGAAAGTGTGACTCATGTCTTAAAAAACCTGTGTATTTCTGCTTAGTCCATTTTCTTCAGCTAGCCTTGTGTTCTCCACCAGTGAATTTGACAATTGCACGAATCTATTGGGTGTGCTTCATCTTTTTCCTTGCTATTTATAATTTGAGTAATGCTTAGGAGACCCGTGTCTTCCAATGTGTACTCTCTCGATCTGGTTGAGAATGGCTACTTTCTACTTAACCCATACTAGGTTGTGACTGGAGTGTTGGCAGCAATTTCATGAATAAACCTCTTGAATGTAGGCACACAAAACAATGTTGACTGGGGAGGACTGCCTTGGCTGACCGTGGAAAAAGGAAGAAATTAGAAGTATCTGTAAAGGTCCCCAGTAGACAGAACTGCTAGAGCAGAACAGTCCCATCAAATTATTCAGCAAACCATTTCAGATACTGTCTCAAATTGTCCCTGAAGGTCTTTCAGACAAAACAGCCCTGAACCCCTTATTTCCTCCCAATTACTTAAGTTAACCCAGTATGCCAGCCATGACACACCAGTATCTCCCTTGGCTAGTACCCCATTAGCTTTTCACTTCACCCTCATCAACAAGTTACTTCATTTACAATTCAAGAAGCCACTCAAATAAGTAAGTCTGTGTAACCAACTACTTGATTTAATACCTTCAGCCGCTCATCTGTTATATTCTTACTCAATCCCGATACCATCTTACCGAGTCAAGCTTCCGATCTTATCAACCACTTAACTCTGTTTTATTCGACTCTCAATTCACCCTCCTTAGTTTAGTTTAGTTTAGTTTAGTTTAAAGGAGTTTGTAGAGCGCTTGGTAACACCTCCCGGTGTGTCCCCGCGCTATGGAGCGAGAGTGCAACAACAAAGAACAGAAACCAATCACACAGCAAAGAGGCAGGTTTTCAACTTCTTCCTAAACATCATTTCATTACTCTCCAACCTGGTATCTAGAGGCAGGAGGTTCCATTGCTTGGCAGCTAAGGTGCGGAAAGATCTGCCTCCCATTTTGGCTTTTTTGGGGCATGTAGTTTTAAGCAGACCCATTCCTTTGGATCTAAGAGATCTGTTAGGTTCATATACAGACGCCAAATCAGACATATATGCCGGTGCTCTGTGATGAATTATTTTATGGCACCAAAGCATAGCTTTAAAAACAATCCTCTTACTGATCGGTAGCCAGTGGAAGGCTGCTAGAGAGGGGCGTGAAGGAGCTCGGCGGGGAAGCCTTAGCACCAGGCGAGCTGCCGAGTTTTGTAAAACCTGTAGCTTTTTTATGTTTTTCACTGATGTCCCCATTAGCAGCACGTTTCCGTAATCAATACGGGACGTTATCAGTGCCTGCGTCATGGTACGCCTGGAGTTAATGGGTAGCAGGTCGAGGGTACGGTTGAGGGTTTTCATTACCCCAAAACATTTACCAACAGTCTTCTTTACGTGACTGTCAAAGGACAGTTTATTGTCCACCCATACACCTAGATTCTTCGCCTCTCGTGCAGGGGAGGGCAGAGGACCCAGACAGCTAGGCCACCACTCTGACGTCCATTTGACCTCAGTGCCTCCAATAATGAGGACCTCTGTTTTTGTCCCATTGAGTTTCAAACAGTGTTCATTCATCCACATAGCCAGTTTGGACATGCAGGCATTGAAGTTATCAGCTTCCTTAGAAGGGGCTTGAGTCAGAGATATGAGGAGTTGCGTGTCGTCGGCGTAGGAGACAAGCTCCACGCCGAACGACTGCACTACCTCTGCCAGAGGGGCCATGTAGAGATTGAACAGGGTGGGACTCAGGGCAGAGCCCTGAGGAACCCCCTGTTCAAGCATCACCCTATCGGAAAGGAAAGTCCCTCTTTGAACCTGGAAGCTCCTATTAATCAAGAAAGATTTCAGCCACCCCAGTGCCTTGTTGGTAACTCCCGCTTTATTTAGACACTGTAGCAAGATGGAGTGTGCTACAGTGTCAAAAGCGGCACTGAGATCAAGCATGATGAGGGCCATTGTCTTTCCCTCATCTGCTCCCTCACGTAAGGTTTCAGTGGCCCTCAGGAGAGCTGTCTCCGTAGAGAAGCCTGTTCTAAAGCCCGACTGAGATTTATGGAAAACATTATGGGTCTCAAGATGTTCCATGAGTTGACTGTTAGCGATTTTCTCTGCTAACTTGGCCACATAGGGTAGCAGGGATATAGGTCGTAGGTTATCCATTATGTCCATACTGATGTTCGGTTTTTTCTTGATGGGTAATACTATTGCCTGTTTCCATTCCTCCGGAAGGCAGGAGGTTGTAAAGGAGGTTTGTAGTAAGTGCCTGAGATGGGGTTCTAGTACAGGAAAAGCTTCAGCTAAAATTTTCGGGGGTGCCGGGTCCCGGGGAGAGCCCGATTTGATTTTGTTGCTCATTTTGGACAGAATTTCATAAGAGGGAACTACAAAAGAATTGAGACATACAGGTGTATTTACAAATTTATCATTTTCAATGAAGCCCGTAGCCGACTCTATCGGTTTAGAGAAACTAGTATAAATTTTGTTAATTTTGCCTGCAAAATACTGTGCAATATTATTGCAAGCTTCCACTGAATCATTTTGAGCGGGGGAGGTCACGTCCACTATGGATATCTCTTTGTATATCTGAAACAGTTCCTTGGAGGAATTGCCTGCTTCCATAATACGGGTGTGATAATGCTCTGCTTTGGCCAGACGAACTGATTTATAATATACTCTCTGTGCTGTTTTATGTTGTATTTTAATATCTGCACAGAAGTTCTGTCGCCAAGCTCTCTCAAGTTTCTTACAAGCCATTTTCATAGCCTGCAGTTCTTGGCTAAACCAAGGAGCAGTTTTCTTCGGCCTCCTGGCATTGGACAGGGAACGGCTGGGGGCTGTGGTATCCAGGGCCTTAGTGACGATGTTATTTAAATTATCATTAGCTGCCTCACAGTCGACCCCTTTAGGAGGGCCTTCGTCATGCACAATTTGATTGAACGAATCTAGAGAGAAGTTCTTCCATTTTCTGCGTTTGTATCGCAGGGATTGATGACGAAAAAGCTCCGTCCTGTCAAGTTGGACTTTGATAGGAATAATAAAATGATCCGACCAAGGTATGGGTATAGGAGCAGAGGTGTGCACTCCCTGCCAGTTTCCAAAGACGGGGTCTAGTAAGTGTCCTAATTGATGAGAAGGTTCTTTATTTTTTAGATCGAGCTGAACAGATTGCAATTCCATTCGGATATCATCAGCGTCTTTATCTAAATGATCTTCGAAATGAGCATTGAGATCTACTAGCACTAACAGTCTGGATTTCCTCAGCGCTAGATGAGTGACCACCTCCATTAGAGTCGATGTAAACTCATATAGTCTGCCTGGTGGTCGGTATATCAAAATGCCAGAGATCGAATGATTGGGACCAGTGTTAATTGTGAAGATACCGGCTTCACTATGATCAACCTGAGTGTGTACTAGGGAGCAGACTAGAGGAGCTTTCGTGGCTATGGCGATGCCGCCTCCTCTGCCGTCCCTCCTGTCCAATCTAGATAGGGAATAGCCATTGGGCATGGCCTGGATAATATCCGGGTCCGAGTGATCATCTAGCCAGGTTTCAGTTAGGAAGAGGATGCTGAGATTTTGGTCCTCGAGTAAATGGTAAATATCTAGGGCGTGCTTACGTAGAGATCTACAATTCAATAATGCAGCTTTGATGGTGGGGCCCGAGCTAGTGTCTGGGATATGAAGGGGGGGTTCAAAGCGGCACCTCGTGCATTTTGTCAGTGACTGGGCAGGCATGGTGTGTTTGCAGACGGCAGGCGTGTCAGGTTGTAATGCAAGTAGTGCATGTCTTCCATACCTTATGGTGTTTTGTGACGAACTACCAGGGTTTGTGGCCCCTCGCCCCGTCCGGCCGCGGACGGGCGCAGACGGGCTTGACTTTGGCTCGACTTCGGCGCGCTTCCGGCGCGCCCGTTGCGCCAGCCCGCTGCGCCGTCTAAATGGGCGACACATGATATGGGGAGGAGGAGGGTGGGAGGCCTGCCCGACTTGAGCGCTGACCTCGCCGTCCTCACCCAAGATGGCGCCCACCGCCGAGTAAAATCCCTACCAAAGCGGGTGGAGGCTCGAGATATAGAAGGTAAGGGTGTGGAGGGTGTCAGTGTGCCTGCTATTCAATTCCCCAATCTAAAAGCAGCCCCCAAGATATAAATGCTGTCCAATATTAAAATATTAAAAACGCTCCGAATATTATCTAAAATGCCTGTCAATAGTGCGCAAAGGTTCGTGCTTCCTCCTTGTAGTCACAGCAGCTCGCAGCCCCAGCAGCCTCGCTAGGGAGAGCTCACTGTAGGGCAGGGAGCGCTGTGCAGGGCGGATCTAAATACTGTGGGGAGGGCGGGAGGCCGGCCCGACTTGAGCGCTGACCTCGCCGTCCTCACCCAAGATGGCGCCCACCGCCGAGTAAAATCCCTACCAAAGCGGGTGGAGGCTCGAGATATAGAAGGTAAGGGTGTGGAGGGTGTCAGTGTGCCTGCTATTCAATTCCCCAATCTAGACAGTCACTCATTCCCCCACAACCATCTACTAGTCATTTCAGGTATTTCTAGTCTCATATTTCCACTAGCTCCACCAATTAATAACTACTGTACCTCTTCTCGCTGGTCACTGCTGCTACCATAGATATTTCTGTTTACTCCCTACAACCAAATGGATCTAGGGAAATAACTTGGCTCCTTACCTTCCAATGCAATGTTGAACACAAGCCACCACTTCCAGTGACTGCGACCTGAACTCTAACTAAACAACTAGCTCCTCTCACCAGTATCCATTGCTGCTCTGAAGTTCACACATCAGTTACTGAACTTGCCTTCCATGTCTAACAGTTTTCTTTTTGTAATTCTAGCATGTACATATGTCCAGTCCTTATTATTCAAGATTCATTTGAGGTCCATTCCAGTTAAGTGGCTGCAGCACAGCATTGTTGAATTTGGCCTCAACCTGCCCGATGGGACTCTGTGTCCCAGAAGCTACAGCACAAGGAGGCGCCAACACAAGAGCTCGAGACCGGGAAGAAGGAAGGAGCGGACACCCGCCTCTCAGCTCTATTTAAAATGTTGTGGGCCCTCCCTGTCTGGGGGAGCACCGCATTGTTGAATTTGGCCTCAACCTGCTGGTGGGACTCTGTGTCCCAGAAGTTACAGCTCTAAGAGGCACCAAAGCGAGAACGCAAGACTGTGGGGGAGCAAGGAGCAGGCACACCCCCTCTCAGCGTTACTTAGCATGCCATGGGCCCCCATTGCCTGTGGGAAAACTGCATTGTTGAATTTGTCCTTAACCTGCAATGTGGGATCTGTGTCCCAGAAGGTGACTACACGAGAGCGTGAGACTGGGAAGGATGTGACACACCCCCTCTCAGCACTACTTAGAGCATTGCGGCCCTCTGCTGCATGGGACGCGTGCGGGCCATGTCCAGGCTAAGCCCAGGCCAAGGGATTGCCGTTCCTGCGACCAGAAGAGGCCAGGCTGGGCCACCCCCCTTGGTCCTTTATCCTGTTGGTCCCCAGTTGTATGGTGAGTCCTGTTGCGCAACAATAATCGTAGAGTGGTATAACCCTCATTGTATGTGCTAACTTTTGCATTCATTGGCAGAGCAATGGTAAAGCTTAAAATCCCTGGGGACCGGGAGCGGGTGGACGCTAAGTTAAGTAAGCTGGTGAACTGTGACAACACTTGACTCCTTAACACGGGCAGTGGGTGTTCTCGCTAAAGAAATTGACTTAGCAGAGCAAAGCTTCTCCCTCAACGTGGGAGATGCTCTTAGTTCCACCCCTGCTTCTATTGTTGACCAGTCAGATCCACTTGTGGTAGATAATCAGGAGGGTTGCTCGGAGTCTGCTTCACGTGAACACCAGTCTAGCATGCAGGCCTATCCAGTCTCAACCCATGGGCCTGTAATACTGACCAACCTTGTTTCAGCAAGCAACGTTGTTAACAGTTCCCCTGCTAATGGTCCATTAGGTAAAAGGAAGCAGAATAACAAACAAAGGGCTACTTTCCAATCAAATGGGACTCGAGGGATTCTCCCCAAAACAACAAAGTCTGCCACAACAGAGCCTAATCAAACTAGCTTAGCTGTGACTTCTGTCCCCAATGTTGCTGGTGTTATTGTGTCCCCTGACTGGACCAGGTAGTTGGATTTTATAAAATCTACAGCGGCTCATTGTTTTTCTTCTCTAATGTTTTGTCTTCAGAACTTGGAGGATGCTACTGATCAGTTATCCTTATCCGAGGCTAAATTATTTACCCAGTTGAGTGCTGAGCAGATTACTGCAAATAACTTAGGGCCAGATTCACAAAAGTAATCTGAGACAAAATCCTAACTTTACGACTTTAGGAATTCACAAAGGGCAATTAGGTGTTTTTAAGTTAGGATTCCTAACTGTATTACTCCTAAATGCCCTTTGTGAATACGAAAGTCGTAAAGTAAGGATTTTGTCTCAGATTAGTTTTGTGAATCTGGCCCTTATTTGGGGCACTGTCTTTGATTACAGCCCGTGGTCTTACCAACTAATCAGGAACTTCATTTGTTTCTGTTGCGTAGCCTCTTCCCATGAACAATGTGGGAGCCCTGTCTGCTTTTACCTCGAGTGTAGGGGAACTTTGTCAACCTGAGACTCGGTCCAATTCTCAACAAAGAGGAACTGCCACAGGCACCAACACATTTCCAACTAAGTCTAGCCCTAATCTTCCATCTGAAGGTTGCCCGTATGTAGCTGTATGTAGCTGTGCTAACTGGCGTGCTGTATCTGCAAACCACCAGGAAGGAACATACTGTTGAACTTAAAAACAAAGACTTCACTGGTTGTCTTGTAACTCATATTTTAAAACAAATAAGTATAATGTCAATTTGCTTGTCACAAAGGTTGACTGGGTTGGCTCCCCCAAAACGCCCATCTTAATGGGGACTCTGTTGTTATCAACTGTAAAGATCCCGACTTAGTCCAACGCCTAACATAAACCGCTGCTAATAAGAATTTGTTAAGAGGTGCAATTAATACTGTTCCACTAGGTTATTTCTATCAGCACTTACAACCTGTGAATGGGTGGGGGTGGAGACCTGTGCCGTTCAGACCTGTTGAGTTGAGTGGCCCTCCCATCACTATTTCCAATCGCTTCCTTCCCCTGACTGACCTGTCATATGTAGATTGATGCCCCAATCCTATTGTGAAACATTTGGACCACTGTGTAGCTGAGACTGTGTTTCAGGGGAATTACTTAATCCACAATGTCACCAGAGGCTGTGAGGTAGATAGCACAACACACCGTTGTTCCTCTGTTGCAGAAGTACTTCCATCGGGTATTAATGGGGATACAATGGACCCCAGTGTAGCAGAGCTTGGACTTCAGCGGGATGATTGTATTTTGTCTGTCTCTGGCAGTAGCAGCCCTGTGGCAGTACGCCCAATCCATTCTAGTTCTCCTACTCTCAAAGATTCTTCTGTGCCCCTTCCCAGGCTCCTCTCTTTGAATATTGCGGGGCTAGCCTCCAAACTTCCATGTGATGAGTGCCATTTATTTATTTATTTATTAAATTTATAATGCGCAACAGCTACCCAAAAAGGGTTTCCCAGCACAGAAGCAGATCAAGACTGAGATAGAGGCATAGGTTTGTTAGTACATTCGACATATGATTTTTCAGGAGACTTGGGCTTTATCCCCTTTGTTTAAACCTGGTTATCTTAATTTTTTCAAGGCTGACACTCCAGGGGATAGGCCGACCCTCTGGTGAGTTGACTACCTAGATGTAAAATACCCTACATTGCCCTGGTGCTGTTGTTATGGGGAGATTGCCCGAATATTTTTTTGACAGACTGAAATTCTCTGCTAAAGCGACGTATTAAGTCTATGATGTATATCGAAGGACAGGGAGTAGTGGGTTGGAATCTACTATTATTGATGAGTTGATCACTCACCTTGCAGACCTTCCCCCTGATGCGTAGAAAGTCATTGCTGGTGATTTTAATTTCCAATTCGAGCTGCTGAGTACCAACACTGAGGAGGATCTTGTTTGTGAAGAAGACCAAGGTTAACTAGTCCCCCAGCTAACTCTCCCTCCTGTCAGGAGGTGGACAGCTATTGTAGTTCAGCTCAATGCACTTACCCTAAATCAAGGCCTCTGAGCTTGCAATGGGAGAGCCTCCTCCGACAAAGAAGGGATGCATACATTTAATCACCAAAATCAAATTAGCTTAATAGATTACATACTTCTGGACCTCAGACTCTGGCACAAATTGGTCGATATGAGTATTGCCTCTCGGCAGAATAGCAACCACATTGCCCTAGATTTGACATTCAGCCCATTGGGGATTGCCCTGGTCAATACCTGCACTGAACCCTTTGATAGGCTGCTTAGTCTCTCTAATAATAGGTACGGACTTAAATGGAGCTCAGTTCCGCTGTTGTAATCAAAGAGGTTTATGGCATAATGGCAGCAGGGTTTGAGGCTGTGAACACTTTGGCTCAATCCCTGATCGCCGAGTCTATGGCAGAGTCTATTTGTACTATTCACGATGCTATGTTTACATCACTGTGGGATATTTTTCTGTGGAGTCAAAATCACATAAGAAGAAAAAGTCAGCAAAATCATGGTATAATAAGTCATGTAAGGCAGCCAGCAACTCTCTATCTAAAGCAGTTCAGGGCAAGGATAGGCCATTGATATCAGAAGCCGGACAAGTTTACAAGGCCATTGTAGCCCGTGCTCAGAAAGACTGGGTCCTCAATAGCTGGGCTTTCATGCTTCGCACCACCTTTAAGGAAAGAGACCATTGTTCCTTTTGCCACATTTTAGCTAATGGAGGTCTGGAGAATCTTTCCTCTCTGAAAACAATATTGTGGCAGCGGATTGTGTTTCCCATTTTTCTGAGATCTTCTCTCCCACTTCTGATTTTGCTGAGAACTTCAGAATTGGCTGTGGCCCAGTGAGTGCTGGGCCAGTTTATCCTCCACTAGACCTCTCTGATTATGACAGCATTAATAAAACTCATTCTGAGGTTAGGACTACCCTGGACTGGATCATCCCAGACAAAGCCCCAGGTTTGGGCACGTTCCAGGGGACTGCTTTAGGACTTCAAAGGACATTTGATGTCCGTACTTTGTCTTAATTTTTAATGTTGTTGAAAAGTCCACCAATACCATCCACCTGGGCAGGGGCTGAGATAATTCTGATTTTTAAAAAGGGTTCACAGTCCCTCCCCACTAACTACAGGCCCATAAGCCTTATCAACACTACGCAGAAAATCTTTGGTTGGGTTTTCGTGGCTAGGTTGCTTGAGTGGCTTATGGATGCCGCTATACTACTGACACCACTACAAGCTGGTTTCAGAGAAGGCGTTGGCACCATCGACTAAGTGTTCCGTCTCAAGCTATTGCATTTGAAGTATGTACTACTCAGAGGCAGTCATCTCTATGTGACGTTTGTTGGCCTTCAATCAGCCTTCGACCTTGTTTCTAAGGAGGTCTTCTGGAACGTTTTGGAAGAAATGGCCATCCCAAGTATATTTTGAAGGTCTTGATCAGGCTACACAGTGGCAACTTTGCACAGGTACGTTGCTGGTCTCAGGGTGAACTTACGGATGCTATCCCAGTCAACCAGGGAGTTCGACAGGGGTGCTTTCTCGCCCTAACCCAATTTTTATTATTTATTAATGGTCTGGTGGTGTACCTGGCTGACTGTACGAATGATGCACCGATCCTCGACGACATTAGGATTCCTACCCTACTGTTTGCGGACGATACCCTTCTGATTTCTAGCTCTCCAATGGGGCTCCAAAAGCTCTTGGTCCAGTTTGGGTGCTTCTGCAAGCAGAGGGGCTTGGAGGTCAACATCAGGGTTCACTGACACACAAAAAGGTAAGTACAAAAATATTGACTAAAAAATATCGATGTCAAAAATATAGATGTATAAAATATCGACTTTTATATAAATGTAAAATAAAAATATATGAATTAATATTATTACATATTACATTTAATTTTAACGAAATAAAATAAATGTAATATACATTTGAATAAAATATATCAAATAAACTTAATAAAAAGACACACAATCATAATTATTTATCCATATATGTTTATGTTAAAACAATTGATAAACAATTTTTTTTAGTTTATGTTAAAAGTTTAAAATTATATAAAATATAAAACATTTCAATGATTTAAAATATAAAAAAACAAATTCTACAATAAATTAAAACATTAAACTATTAATAACGTATTTAAACTTAAATTTCGCAAAACAGTCAGTGCAACAGTAGGGAAAGTGTTGGATAGCCGAGAGGTAAAAAAATCCTATTCCCACGCCAGTGAGTGCAACAGTAGGGTAAGTGTTGGATAGTGGAGCAATCAAATTTACTATACCAACTCCAGTGAGTACAACAATAGGGTAACTGTTGGATAGCAGAGGGGTAAAAATTACTATTCCCACTCCAGTGAGAGCAACAGTAAGGAAAGTGTTGGATAGCGGAGGGGCAAAATTTACTCTTCCCACTCCAAAAAGTGCAAGTAGGGAAAGTGTTGGATAGCGGAGGGGTAACATTAACTATTCCAACTCCACTGAGTGCAACAGCATGGTAAGTGTTGTATAGCGGAGGGGTAAAATGTACTATTCTGACTCCATTGAGTGCAACAGTAAGATAACTGTTGGATAGGGGAGGGGTAAAATGTACTATTCCCACTCCGGTGAGTGCAACAGTAGGGCAAGTGTTGGATAGCGGAGGGGTAAAAATTACTATTCCCACTCCAGTGAGTTGAAAAGTAGGGAAATTATTGGATAGCAGAGGAGTAAAATTATTATTTCCACTCCAGTGAGTGCAACAGTAGGGAAAGTGTTGGATAGAGGAGAGGCTAAAATTACTATTCACGCTCCAACAGTAAAAAATAATAAAACAAATAAATAAATAAATACAATTTAAAAAGTACATAAATAATATTAAAACAAGTAAAAATCTAATATATTAAATATACAAAAAGAAAACATTAAAATTAAAAATATTATATAAAATAAAATAATAATTACATTTAAAAAAACAATTATTTTAAACCGGAAAATAATTACAAACCAACACATTAATTAATACAGAAATGTATTAATTTTATTTCTTACACCATACCACCCCACCATTAACAATAAACTTCAACATTTTAAAATAAATGTATTTCCATAACTAACATAGTTTATAAGCAATTAAAAAATATTATGAATAAAAACGAATAAACATTAATTAACTACACACACTTAGCACTATAATGCCCTCAACACACACCTAAATTAAACACATTTAAAAAAACGTATTTTTAAATTAAAAACTATTACTATAAAAACTAATTATCAAGAAATTAAAACATGTATTTAATACCCACCTGTTACTACTTTAAAAGACAAAACAACACACAAAAGAAATAAACAATTACTCAAAATAAATATCAAATAACATTAGTTAACAACTATATATTAATTCATTATACACAAATTACTTCCCGCCCTTTACCCCTAAAAAACACCACAACACACGCCTGAGAGTAGTTGGCCTAACGGCTAGGGCTGTCGCCCTCGAATCTGGGGAACTGGGTTCGAGTCTCGGCAATGACAGCTGAACGTCTTATGATTCTGGGCTATCACTTAATCTCCCCATGCCTAACAAAAATGAATGTATTCTCATGTAATGCAACTAGTGCCGTGTAAAGTGTACTGATACCCAATTCGGGTCAAGTTCGCTATATGAAACTCTGTAAAAAAAAAAGAAATCCTCAATTGCCTTTTTAAAAAAAATTACTTTAATTAATATCAATTAACACATAATTATTAATAAAAAATGAACTACTTAACACCCTTTACACCTATAGACCACAAAGCACACACCTAAAATTAATTACACAATTACCATAGTTAATTACCAATGAATTAATTATAATTATGTAACAACCAATTAATTATTCCTCAATTAAAAATAAATGAATTCTCAACATTTACACCTATAAACACCAAAACACAAGCCTACAATGTATTACACAATTACAATAGTTAATTACCAATTAAATAATTTGTATTCCTCAACAACCAATCATTAATTAATTAATAATAAATTACTTTATAAATTTAGCACTATAACATCTCAATTAACCAAATATTAATAAATAAAAAATAATCCATTAATTTAATATAATTAAATTACTTCCCACCCTATTCCCTGATAAACCCACACCCCACTAAAAATGCTAATTAAAATTAAAGAAAATGTAATAACTACTAAACATTTAACACATATATTAAAAACACAAACAATTCTTGTACAAAAAAACATACATCACATACATTTAAAACATATACTAAAATGCGTAACATTAATTAAAAATCTATATTTTTAACTATATTTTTGCAAACGATATTAAACACTTCGTTATTTTTAAAATCGATATCACTTACCTTACGTCGATATTGTTGACCACGATATTCTTGCTGTTGATATTTCTGAACCACAATATTTCTGACTCAATATTTGTGCAACTCAATATTTTAAACTCAATATTCTGTCTGCACACCCAACATCAGCAAGACCAAGTATATGGTTCACAATCCTTGTTCCACATCTAGGGCCAATCCTGAGCGTCAGGGAGTATGGTAGGAGCGAGTTCCAATCTACGTTTACCTAGGGGTCACACTTCCTGAATGTTTTGATTGAGCTCCACTCATTGTAAATTGCAAGCTAAACCTTGAACAGTATTCTGGTGGTATTTCAAGGTCCCTAGGGGACTCCCAATTTCACCCTATAATTACCCATCTCTTCAAATTTATAATATGCAAGCTGTGGGGGCTGCATCGTATGGTGCAGAACTTTGGTGCCACAGAGATTGTAACTCGTTGGAGAAAGTAAAAAATCGATTCATGCTTTCACTGGCCAATCTTCCTGTTAGTACCCAGTGTATTCCCCTACATTTAGACTTGGGACAGGGAGCGCTCAGTGCAAAAATAGGGCTTAGACCACTTTTGTATTGGCGCAGAATTTGGGTGGCCCGAGCTTCTCCCTTATCGGCAAATTCTAGAGGATGTTCTCAGGCCACCTGGTAACTTACAAATTCCTTGGGTCAGGTATACCAAGCTGCGAGAACCTTTGGACTACCCCTATGGATTTTAGTGGGGTAACCAAGACTGTCTTAAAGAGTTTGTATTGACAGCATAAGCTACATTTTTGTCAAGTGGGAACAGGCTCCCTACCTTCTGCATTCCTCGATTTTAAAGCAGACTTTAAACTGGAACCCTTCCTTGATGAGTTTGAGGACCATTTAGCTGGGACATTGTACTTGAAATTCCGTTACGGGACTCTTCCTGTATGTTCCTTTACTTCTAAATGGTTGTGTGTATCAAGGGATCTGGAATGGTTATGTCATTTCTACACTTTCTGTGTTGGGACAAACAGGACCATTGAATATGTATTGCTTTTCTGCCCAGTGTATACAGGATATCGGAAAAAATGGCTTCTTTCAGTTTGTTGGCTTCTGGGTATACGAGATTGTAGAGTAGTGATTAGGATACTGAGAAACGGCACAAGCCAACCTATAGTGTTTGCGGTCTCACGATTTCTGTTATGTATGTGGAATCTAAGGTACAAAAATCTTTAGTTTAGTGATTTATTGTTGCTTGGTTTTGCTTATACTCTGTGTGTACATTTGCTGCTAAACTGTATTGGTGCAATGCTTTTATCAACATTTATGTACTGCATCCCTTCATTTTAAAAAAAATATATGTTTTTTTATGTACTTTTATGGCTTGTGCCGAATTCTAATTTTGAAGTAAGCTGCAGTAGTGTTCCAAAAATGGGTGAAAGAAAGAAGGGCCTTAAGACAAAACTGAAGACTCACCGAGATTCTTGTGACAGTTAAAGACTGGGGTCACGCTTTGGGGATTATTTACTTTTGCATCAAGAACAGTTAATGTCTTGCCTCTCCATACTGCTATCTTCCTACTGACTGACTTGTGTGCTGCCTGAATCATCCATGCAACAATACCCTGCTGCCTGTACTACAGACACAACCTTCCCGTCAAAGCTTGCTAAAACTACCTTGTTCGACTCACTCATGACACCTCATGCGAAAGGTGCGAAAGGTACTAGCAATGATCCTGCTGGGCATATTAGCCCACATTCTCCATCTCAGTGAAGCCTTAATCCTCAGCCCAGCTGAGTTGCTAACTAGGCTGATGGACAACGTCCATTGCTGTCCTACCCTGCTTTCCTTGAGGGAACAGTAAGCCAGTACCAGATGCACTTGAAATCCCTGTTCGCTAGTACCTTGCACCACATACTCTACCTTCAAAGCAAACAAATACATGCCTGTGGTGTGATCCTAACATATTTGCCCACTGGAGAATATCATTGAAGTGACTGGCAGTGGGTTATTCTATGTGACCATTGCTTCATAATTTAAATATGGCTTGATTACAAGTGGTTCTTAAATTGTATTCCCTGTGCAAACAACCTGATTGTGCCTGGGTCATAATTACAAGTAGTGTGATGTTTATTGCACCCGGTAATACCCAAGTGTGATAAAGATCTCAGGCTTTGTAAAATTTCGATTGGACAAACCTGACAGAATTTAACAAGGGGAATTTACCGGATGATGCCGATTTTGGTGCGGTAAGTACCAACATTTGGATGTCAATCCCTAAAAACGTAGGCTATGCAATGATTATCGCCTCTAATACATTCCGGTCTCTTCTGTGTCAGTGTTTTATTGCATCTGGCACAGGCCACTTATAATCAGGCCAATAGTCTATACTTTACCCTACGTGTGCAGGGTCAGAAGTTAAACTGTGTAACTGTTTTGGAAAAAAACCTTTTTTTTTTTTAGCAGCCTCCTTTCAGGTTTACAATTAAAAGAGACAGCTGTCTTAAAAAGTAAACAAATGGTAGGACGTCCTGTTCATTGACTAGTGATAAATGCTATATTGTGCCTGCTAACAACCCTCAGCCTTTATATAGCACTTAGGGCTTGAGCTGCTTTGCCACTGCTAACAAGGAGGCGTTTTCACATCATTATCCTATTTGAATTGCAGGCCATATTTATCAAAGGTTTTCTGTCACTGTTGCAGCACGCAAGGGAAATAAGTGTGATGGAAAACCTAGAATGAGGTTTTCCAAGCCATCAAGGTCACCTTGCACGGCATTGCGTGGCTTGGTAAATCTAGAGTAAACGCAATGCAGCGCAAACTGCTGCCTTGCATTACTCTGCCCCAGGGAGGCGTTCCATGGGGGGAGTGTGGATGTTCCACGCATCCACCCATGGATTTTGGCACATTCCCAGATTTACCACTAGTGGTACACCTGTGAATTAATCAAAATACTACACCTTTCTAGGGGAGGCGTTAAACCTATTCACACCTGTGTGTAAACCTAAACAACCTTGTATCCTGCTTTTGAATAGAATAGCCCACTGAGAAACAGGAGATCTGAAGGCAAAATGTTAGGAGGAATGCCACGCCCAAGATGCCAGATCTAACATCCTGCAAAAGGTAGGCCTGACTATCAAGGCTAGTAAGTGCCATATAGGACCGGGTTCTGTGGTGTACATGCAACCACTTGTAGGCGGAGAAAAGTGCAGACCTTCCAGGTCAAAATAGAGTTTATCCTTGTATTTGAGCTCCCCAAATCCCATTCAGAAGTGAGGGCTTTCGGCTCTCACTGATTACTACAAGTGTTTTGTCAACGGATATGGCACCATTGTTGCCCTCTTGAGTGAGCTGACTTCCAAGAGGTAGCCCAAGAAGGTGATCTGGACCGAGGCCAATCAGAAAGCCTTTCACACCCTCATACATGCCATGTGCACAGCCCCTATGTTCAAGGCCCCTATCTTTTCCCAGGAATTCATTGTGCAGTATGATGACTCAGAGCATTGCATAGGGGCAGTCTTATAAGGAGATTGTTTGTCTCAGTAACGGAAATGGACCTCAAGTTGTAACACTGCCCTGGGTCAGACCACTCCACTGCTGATGGTCTGTCCAGGCTCTTCCACCATAGTGATGAGAACCCACAGATGAGAACTCACAGGCGGTTGAGTAGTCTCCCCGCTTTCCGCTGGGGAGGAACAAACATGAACCCTAAAACCCTGTGACTCCCTTACACTCCAACCATCCCTAAAACCTGAAAAAACCTCACACACCTAAACAACACTATTCCGTGAACCCTAAACACCCCTTGCCACCCCTGTACTTCACCCATATCTGAACTCTCTCTGAAAAACACTTTGTATGCCCAAAAAACAATTATTCCTGACCCCTAAAATCTCCTCTTCACCCTAAGCATTACCAATCTCTGAGCCAAAAACCCACAGTATTACTAGACTACACCCAAGTTTGATGTAATCTTTCCTTTCAAATGTTTCCTTTAATTTTAGATTCTTTTGCATTTCCGTAAAGTTGTCTTTTCAAAAAATTTGATTCCAATGATTTGGTTCCCTCAAATGTGGTTTCTCAGTTTTCATCTTTCATTAATTCACAAACATCACTAAAATAGGCCCTAGATAGCCCATAGGCAGAGCCACTGCAATTATGCGATAGTGCAGCTCTGGCGATGTTTGCATTATTAAAGATTTTCCACATTTGCCACATAACCCTTCATCTGCCAAATAATCTGCCGATGTGAACAAAAAAATCTATTTTAAGTTATTAAAACTACAGCAACACGCATTGCAGTGCAGTGGAAGGCTCTGTGCAAAACTGCACTGGTGACCTTTCTGTTGCTTGTTTTTATATTTGGGTGTTAAAATGGCACTAAAGAGGTGCAGCCAATGCCCAGACAGTGTTACCAAGTTTGAAAATGACAAAATGAGGAAGTAATACAATTACAAAATGTGCCGCATTATGCCACATAATTTGTGCATAGATTACTCGACCCTGCTGCATCATTTGGTCCAATAATTCTCACAAATTGGGACGATATAGGGTACAAACAGATGGTGCTCAAGAGGGACAATTACTGAACCTATACGGTTATCGAGGATTGCACTCTACCAGTAATAGGGTATCGTCCTACACCTATGCTGACCAAAATGTAATCAAAAAGAAACACTGGGAGTGCTAAAGTCTTCTTGTAGCTCTTATTTAATTTCACTTGATCTTACAAATTAACATACAAAGACCCAAATTTGCTTCCAAACAAATGAACTTTACAACAATATTCAAGATTAATTTTCTCTTTGTCCTTTTCTCTTCTGTAACAGCCAGTTGCAGACGCGTTTCGTCCTATGGGAAGGACTTCATCAGGGCTAACTTCTTCCAAAATTATCTGGTCTTTGCTTTGCAGGTTATGAAAACACTCACTATCTTCTCCTTCTCGTAAGCGAACTTGAATTGCAACAGAATATCCCCAGCTGGTGATATCCCAGCTGTGACCCCCCGAGCAGACTTTTTCCAATACTATCTCAGTGTTATATACTAGGTTGAATCCTCTAATTTCAAACATTAGCGTTTATCTTCTTTAAGTCACAATTTCTTCCACAAACCTCAGAAAATGTGGTTCACTTGAAAATCCTGATCGGTAACAGGTAGTATCACCCACTTCTATCTTGAATAAAGGTCATTCAATCACAAATCAATCATGAGCAAACTCTCGTGATCGTCTCCTGTGCCCGGGTGCGATAAATCCCGCCACCATGTGGTCCGCCTGTATAAATATAGATTTGCCATATTTTCCATATAATTCAGCATCTGCCACATACTCTGCAGATTTTAATTAAAATAAAATCCAGCTTACACGGTTCAAAAGTTCCAAAACATGCACAATAAGTGTTCCATTCTGGTGGAATGCCTTTTTCAAAATGTGACTGGTCAGCTTGCTGTTGCTTATTGATACACTTGGGTGTTAAACTGGTACTAATGGGATGCAACCAATGCCCGGTGCAACCAAGTTTAGAAATTATGAAATAATTAAGTTACACTATTAGAAAAGGTGCTGCATTATGCCGTATAATTAGCCTTTTTATGCCGCCTAGTTTACTCAACCCTGCTGCATAATCTGGCCCTCTCCTGCCGCATAACTGCAGTGGCCCTGCCCATAAGACAGGGTGCATTGCAGTTAAAAAAGTTGGGCACATATTTTTACATGTCCTTATAGTGAAAAACTCCTAATTTATTTTTCTCTACTGTGAAGCCTGCCTCTCCTATAAGATAACATTGGTTTGCCTTATAACATTTTACAACTACTACCTTTTGAATGAGAACTGGTGAACATTTCATGCTTTGTGTCTAAGAAATTATAATTAAAATCCTCTTCAATGGTAAAGTTAGATTTTAATATACAATTCTGAAAATGCCACTTATAGAAAGTCAACATGTTCATGCCCTATGCGGTGCCTGCAGCCTGTTCCTTAGTTACAAGACTGGGTGTGGTTGGCAGTGGTTTTTTCTCTATTCCTCTGAGACAGCCACACAATTGAGGCATTAAGGTGCGCCTGGATGGGTCATCAACCTATAGGATGGGTGGGCGGAGCTGGGCACAGCTCATTTGCAACTGAATAGTATGTGCTCTGCCTTCACGCAAATGACTTGCCACTCCAGCATTGTTCATGCAGCCAGCCTGGAGGCAGAGGAGGCAGTAAACTTCAAGCACTTCAAAGGCAAGTCTCTGGAAACTTCTCCAACTTAAAAGTAGCCTCTAGGTTATAAAAATACGGCCCTCGGACCCACTCTTCAATTCAGTTTCTGGATCTAAGGGCTGACTCTCATAGGGCTGCCTGCTGCTGTGGCCTCCTATGTTCCCACAAGACTGTTTTTCTGTACCCGGAAGGACTGTTTTTGCTGCCTTGAGTCTGCCATAAACTCTCAGAGCCCTTTCCCTGCTCTCTGCACCCTGTACCACCGTTGAACCCAGGATTACAAGAGAGACTCCAAGTGCTAATAGGCTGGCTTCCTGATCAGAACCTCAGGGACAAAAAAAAGATCCAACCATCTTGAACCTGCAAGTGGTGTCTCTCCAGTTCTGGGCCCTAATTGGTGTTGCTAAAGGTGCCCATGTATCTAAAAGCCAAAACCTGGGACCAACCTACTCATCTATCTGCCCATGGTGCATTGGTGGTTGGCTGGACTTTGCGGCAGCTCTTGATACATTTTTCTCTGGAGCAGCAAATCATGTTCAGCGGCCGTTCGCCAAAAGGGTATCTGGCCTCCTGTATCTCACGTCGGCTAGAGCCTCTGGCTTCATCCTACTGGTGTTTTTGACCTCCAAAAAAGAGATTAAGTCCAAAAAAAGAAATCTTAACCGCAAATTCTTCCTGCTCCTTCCTGATGGTGACGCCACCTCCCCTGACACTGCCTGCAGTCTTGCTCTACTGAACTTCGACCTTCTGAGAGACTTTTTGCCAAATTGTATTCTAATTCCGAAGGTAAACGCCAACCATTCCAAATCCATTTTTTGTATTCAAATTGTGCTCCATTGCAGTGGTCATATTTTTCAATATTGACCTAGTCTCTCACAACTACGGGCCAGATGTATGCTTATTGGATTTTGCAACTCACAAGTTGCGACAAATTGCGAGTCACAATTTGCGAGTCGCAAAATACAATGTACAACAGTGTCTCAGGCAGTTTGTGATGCCCAATGGGGTCGCAAATTGCATGCCTCATGAATATTAATGAGGCTGTCACAATTTGCGACCACATTGGGAATGGCTGGCACTCCCAGGGATGGTGGCCTACTGGGGTCAGCAGACCACCATGTCTGGGACTGCTTTGTCAATAAACCAGCTTTTTTCTTAATGAAGCCCGTTTTCCTATAAAGGAAAACTGGATGCATTTAAAAAAGAAAAAAGAAACTTTTTATTTTCATTTTTTAAGGGCAGGCAGGCCTGCTCTTAAAAAATATCTGTGCACCCATGCCCGTTTGAAAATGGTTTACCACCTACTTAAAGTAGGTGGTAAACTGCAAGTGTTTTGCGCCCAAACACTCATACATAGCAATAGCACTCGCTATTAGGAAGGGATGCCCTTGGCACTCCCCTTCCTAATAGCGAGTCGCTAACCCTATTTTGCGAGTCACTAATAGATTAGCGACTCACAAAATAGGGTTAGTAGATTGTACCACAGTATATTGCGGACGCAAACTGGCCAAATGTCCCTTTGCGACCGCAATAAACATCTGGGCCTAGATGTCCACAGTCGACATGTTAATCTTTTAGGTACTATTTTTCCCACAATCTTGAAAAAATCCTAACTCTATTTCTACTGATTGGATTTTTTTCATTTTAGGGTCAAATAATTAATTAGAATTGAATCTATTTTTCTTAATTGGTGAGGGATCTTTTTTACTTTATACCTGTTTGTGGGCTGAATACATACGTTGCACATTGCCTGTATATTTAGCCTGACTGCTTTTGTGCCAACCTACCAGAGGGTGAAGAACAGGTTAAATTAGTGACTTATTGTATGTGGTTCACCCTGATAGGGTTTGTGGCAGTTCCTTGAGCAGGGTAAACAACCCACTCAACCAACAGCCCAATTTCTCACAAGCATCTTTCCCAACTTGAATGTCACTTTCCAAATGACCTGGAAACCACTGAATGGGTTGTCATTAAACAATCCATATGAAATGGGCAATAGGGCCACATGTCATGAACAGGGGGTACAGAGGACCAACAGGCCCAAAAAATCCATGACTACATTGTTATGTGCAAATTTGGAAAATCTACCATAAAACCTTTAAACAGAATGGGTTTCCTAATCTTGGAGTACCTGTCTGACAGAATTATAAATAAGCAAAGCTCTCTTTAATTGGGAAGACTGGCCTTCGACAGGTATTCACCATGTCCACATATCAAGAAAGATGGAGAAATAAAAAGTTTCCCCGATCTACAAGATGACTACAGCCTTAAAGATGACTAGTCCTGGAAGTACCATTGAATAGCTAGCTGACTCTTGAGGAAACCAGAAAAATCATTACCTGTACCAACGGCCTCTGTCATGTACGATTAGTTGTTGAAATGGGGTGCTTATGTGATCATCAAAGAAATGTACTCAAAACCAACAAAGGAACTTTTAAAAAATGCTTGGTCAGTGATCACCTTAACAGACTTGGCAGATTGGCACAACCTCATACTCATGCACGACGGAAGTCTCTGTAAAGCATGGTTAGAATGTAGTTATTTTAAAATATTACACAACTTGTACTGGCTCCCAGCTACGTTGCATAAGGCAAACTTTGATCCTGCCTCTTGATGCTGGAGAAGCAGACAATCATGAGGTATCTCATTCACGTCCTCTTGTCACAGCAGAAGCATCGTGTGATGTTGTGAGTACCATGCACATCTTTGGTGCAAATACATGAACATGCTACACTTGAGTAGATGGGACTTTGTCTCAAATTGAGGATTAACACCTACAGTTATACATTACATAAATAACAGTGAAGCACAATGTGCCCCTCAAGGAGGGCAAAGAACAGTAGATTTAAAAACCATGAAGGTTTATTAGCAGATTAGCAATATAACAAACACAAATCATTAGAAATACTCTTAAATCAATAATCATCTTTTTACAGCGTGGTTCCATATGATTCAAAAGCAGGTCTAAATGACAAATACAAAGACAAGCTATTTAAAGATAGTCGTATGCAAATTGAATAAGATTCAGTTCCCCAGAAGTGAATTTCCCTGACACTAAACTGAGGATTGAAGAAGCATTGGGGACATTGCAGCGGTAGGTGTCAGCAAGTAAGTCCACAGAACCAAGCAAAGGTTGAGTCAGGTAAAGAAAAATAGATTTGCTTGAGAGTATAACTTTCTATGAGTGGGGTCAGTTAAGTATGGGATCTCAAGAGAGTGGAAAAAGCATGTGCTCTCGAAGGAGCAGATAGGAGCATCTGAAACTAACTCAACAGAGTTTACTTAAACATACAATATAAGCACAACACCCTACAGTTCCCAAGAGGTAGGGACCAATCAAAATTCAGCATTTCTTGTTAACGTAACTTAGGCTCCATCCCAGGCATCACACGTTTGAGGCTCAAGGTCAGTGCTTAATTTCTAAAAAAAATAAGTTCCAGGGTCTCCCTTCAGGAGGCCAGTGCAGCTTGCACCGCACATTGCCCCTGCCATACTGCCAATGATAGTAACAACACAAATATTAAACATCACACTCCTACAAATGTGACAAATCGGACTATTGTTCACGTCTCTAAAGATATAAGAATGGCTTAGGCGGCAGGCAATAGTGATTTTAAATGTATATTGAATTATTAATTGTCTGTTGTTGTGGTCATCCCTAAATTAGACCGACAGTGCAACCGTGTGGCAGATTGTCAAGGCTCTGGTGTTGACAATTTAGTGCTGGTGCCGAGCACCGGAAACCACAGGCTCAAATTAAGCACTACTCACAGCTATGCAACCTTCAGGAGATATCTTGGACAGAATTACACTTTGTGGTCAGTCTGTCTCATGCACAGATGTAGTAAGCTCATTATTCTAAATTTGGTGAAACTTACAAGTATAAAACCTCGCACATAGAACTAAAATAATTCCAATAATTTATTACAGTGAAGCTGCTGTGGTTCAGTTCATGGAGGGAGAGAAATGGTGAAAGAAGCACAACAGCCAAAATGCATTTTAAACGTTAGTTAAATGGAGGCCTACCTAACTACGCTAACTTAACATGACCAGACTTTAACTAAGGTTAAAAATAAATTGAGATTCACTAATCATGATCAAAATTTAACATAAAATACACTTTATGTATAAATATTTTTAATATGGCTCAGTACATGTGTAAGCGAAATAAACAATAGTGACCGAGCGTCACCACAGCCTATTAGAAAGCGTTATGGAATACTATTAATCAGATCAGTGTGCCATTGGATTCAAGCTAGCCTGGCTGATGAAGGGTAATACCCAGAAACCGGTCCCAGGATGCTAGTTTCCGATCCAGGGAGGACCTGGCTTGGCAGTTCGGTCTGGACTGTTCCCATGAGGCACAGCGTCAAGACTAATTTGCATATGGCTGAGTCTAAACTGGGGTGGCATAGTGAGCAAAAGAACGATGGATTTAACCCAGACCTCTTGACTGGGGGTAATGTATGATTTATTTAGCATTCCGTCCATCATTTGTTTGCATAGCACTTTTAGATATATAGTAGGCACGAATTCTCACAGTAAGAGATGGATTGACTCTTCTTTGCCGACGGCCAAGCTGTCAATACTACGCAGGTGGAAATCTGTTATTCAGTCTTCTCTCTCTGTGGTCGGAGGCTTTGGCTGCATTAACCACGTGCGAATAATCGACATAGAAACTAAATAATCAGTTGTCAAACTACGAAGAAAAATATGGAGTCATTTTCCTAAGGGTTTATTGTGAAGGATAGCTGTACAAAGACTGCTCAATGATTTTTCTGCTGGGTTGTTATCCGTTGACACTGATCTTTCTAATCTATAAAAGTAACAAACAAAAACAAGTGAAAAAGTGTTAATTGTATCTTATTCAATAAGGCTTGATTTAGTGTAGCACTTTAACATCTTTCGTGATACTCCGGGCCATTTGTAGTCTGTAAGATAAAACTCAATACAAGTATTCAAGGAGAGAAAGGGGTCAAACACAACTAAAACTGTGGTTTACCTCTAATTTGGACTTCAGTTTGACAATAAAAATAAAGAAGGTGTATGACAAGGTTCAATGTATACTTGAATGAAAGAGAATGAATAGTGCTTCACTTGTTTGGTGAGTTCTCTTATTTCTAGTACAATTTTAAGAGCAGTTGACCTTGGTTCCCGACTGTAAAATCCATTGTAGAACGAAATGTGAATGGGATTCTTGGGAGTGCGGGTGACTGGCGTGATGGTCAAACTTGCATCTGTGTTGATAGTGCTGCCTTAGCTCCATTAGACCCAGCATCACTTAATGACTCATATATGCACACATACATTGACCGGAGAAAAGCCAAATAGTAAATACGCATTGTGAGCACCGTGGGTAGCATTTATGTTTACATAGACATGTCCATTGGCATCTCATGAGCATCTGCACTGGCATGGCACACATCTTGCTGGACTGAAAACATCTTATTCTCTAAAGTATGGCAATGTAGAGATTTTGCTTGCCCATTCTTTAAGATTGCCTGTTTGGATTCAGGAACTCCATGTAAGCAGAGAATGTCCCATCTTTCCTCTGTTATATTGTATGGTCACGATTGATCACTTGGTTGTATGTCCCTACTGTCCAATGACTACATCTTACAGTCTTACAGCAGTTGTGACGTGCATGCAGTTGGAGCATGAGTAATGAGTTTCCCTGATCGCATTTTGTTCCTCTGGTGTGGGATCCGTAAGATAAGGAAGTTGAATTAGAGTTAAAAATACAGGAACTCAAATTCTACAAAAGCAATTATATCTTGAAGACGAGTGCAACTACATCACAATTTGTCTCACTCCAAAGGTCATAGTATGAAATCGGGAATCTCAAAATTTGGTGTTCTAGCTATAATGTATCATGCACCTTGCAAGAGTTCTTAACAGAATGTATTAATGGTGCTTTGCATCACTTCTGAGTCTTGGGAATTAGAATCCATGATCATGCAAAGACCTTCCCTTTAGCATAAAAAAATTTGTCATCAGACTATAGACCTCCTCTTGAAGAATAATAATATGAAGCCTTTGTGATCAAACATGCTTTAAGGGCTACATGATCCAAGCCGTCGCCCCCATAATGCCAAGTTCCTGCCCTCCAATCTTTAATTCAAATGCTACGTTCTTGAACATGCTCGTGGTTTGCCCCTTCCAGGAAGTATGACAGTAATTATTTTTAGTACAACTAACATCAGAATTAGGGTGAGGGGGCTCAGAGTTGGAATTTCTCAATCTATGTAATGCGTGGCTGATTAAATTCATCCGTAGAAATACATACTTTAGAGCTGAAAACATTTATTACGGACAATAAACCGTTCCTTCCGGTGGGTAGGTCCAAGTGGCGATGATTTCATGGGAACAAAACATTAACGTCTTCTGCATTCTCGAGCTATGAGAGTGAGTCTTAATCCCATAATTATGCTAGCTGGTAATACAAATTTGGGATGAAAAGTCCTTGATAGCCTCTCATGTCCAGATGCCTTTCATCAGGTGACTCCCATGCGAGAGAAATGCTTTAAGAACTTCATAGCTTTGTTTTCAAACTCTGAAGGTGGCTGGACATCTACACTTCTGTGACACACCATAACTCCAGAAGTTCATCCCTGGATGAGCCGAGAGTAAAGATCTCTAGAGGATGCCCAGAGTTTCAGCTGGAGACTGAGTTACTTGATTACTTTTCTCCAACCCTCCAATCCAGAAGTCCTCTAACATGCGGAAACTGCCCATATGCACTTTCATTTTAGTGTTCCCAGTTTGCATTGCTAAGCATAGTTCTGGTACATCTAAAACCACCTCCAGATGTCAGAGTTCTGCCTCCCTCAAGAAGGTATCTTCTGTGCATGGGAGAAAGGAATGTGCTACACACTGTCCTAATTTAGCTCAACTTGACCTTTTAGTTTTTTGTAGATCATTTTCCAGTACACAGGGGAAAAACATGCAGATTAAAAAAGAGGAGAGACATATAAATTCTTGTTTGTAGATGATTGATTAATTTTCTTCAAGAAATAATCCGCATTGGTGAGTAATAAATGTTTCTTTAGAGGTGAAAGATTTCAGTTTTTATGTTTTGCCTATAAGCAGCTTTAGCTGTCTGACGAGAGTGCTCAACTGCTCATATCACAACACAACACCCACTACACAACACAACACAAAATACGCCAAATGTCACACAACATACAAATGTATTCAGATGCAGAAAAGGGTTTTTTGAAGCTCCTTTCAGCCATTGGCTACTGTGATTCAGATGGCTTTAGGCTTTGGCTAAATAATGTTGTCCATCAACATTGGTCTCGGCTCACAACAATGAACTGATGTTAACACTCTAACAAAATAGTTCACACACATTGTATTCATTGCTTTCCTTCTCTTTATTTTTTTATCAGCATTCTCTTTATATGCTTACTCCCCATTTCCTTCCACTTAGCTTGTCTGTTGCTCTCTCACCAATCTCCTTCATGATCCCCACACTTAATGTATTGTTCCCAAGAGCATAGCAGCTCCAAACTAATACTGGGCCACTTTTTGTCCTTAAAACACTTCTGTGCACTTTTTTTCTTTTTCTTTTACTATTTAGACATGGCCAGCAGCCATTTTGGTGTAGTAAAAGTAAAAAATATAAAAATTGACACTGATGTGTCATGCCACATGCTTTGCGGTGCATGTAGACACACGACAGCCATCTTGGAATGGTAGGAAAAACAATTACAACATAGCCACTGTGTGTAGATACACATGGATCACACTAAATTGAAATTATGTATTGGGATGCTAATTCACAAATGTGTCATGATAAAACATCAGCTAGTTTGGCTTGTTTTTTTAACCATTCCAACGTACCCAGAGGCCATATCAGAAAGGTACAATAAAAAAGTAAGAAAAACTGAACTAGAGTGCAAAAATAATTGAGTGGTGTGATAGCACTTTGCTACTTCTGAGTCCAGTTGGCCAATCCCTGAGAAAAAAAGCATTGGTAAAGCCAATACTTCAGCCATCACCTGGTAAAGACAAAACCTTCGTCAATGCTTGTTTTTAACAGTGTTAATTAAATTACTATACAAAAGTCAAACAAATACGAAAGATGTCACGCAACAGGTTTTGACAACGAAATCTACAGGATGGAACTCCGAAATTCGATCGCAAAGCATTGACATTTCACAGACTCCCAACATGGGATTGAAGGGCATTTGCACAACCAAGGGGTCCCCTTCCCCTTAGTGAATGGAAAAAAAAGTTTGTTTAGGAGTAGGCAGTGGTCCAAGGGACCACTTCTACTCACAAACAAACTTTTAAAAAGTATAAAACTTTTTTAAACACAGGCCTGTTTCCTTAAACGAAAATGGACTGCATTAAAAAAAAAAGTGGTCACAAAATTTTGCAAACTGACTTATTAGAACATAGGTAGTTTCGCAACATTCCCACTAGTCACAAAAGTATTGGTCACAATTTGCTACCAATATTTTTCCGCCAGTGCTTAAAGCATTAGGCCCTGGATTATCAATGTAAAAGAACCATTTGTTCACTTGATTTCATTTACATATCTCTTTTCATAGCAATTATTAACCTTCTTTTGTTCATGTCAGCACACTCAACAGTTTGTTTGCCTTGTCCTTATGCAATGACAACTACAAGTGGATTCTAAGTCACAATTCTGAAAATGTCACTTAACAAAAAAATAACAGCGAAAACATGCACTCAAAAGTAATCTAATTTAAACAAAAATAATCTTGTCTACAAGATTGCTTCAGTGTGAAGTGTGCACCCTGTGAGAGGCTCTGTCAGCCTCCTAATACACAAGTAAACAATCTAAGCCCGGTTCAGTATCCAGGAACTCAGACTGCACTACTAAAATGTCACTTCATCCGAAGTATACATAAAATGTTGACAGCTACTTCACTAAGTAGTGATGCTGATTTAAAAACACATATGGGAGACCACTTGAAGTAGTATTCGTTTTCATTGATCACTTGTTTTAAAATCGTCATCACTACTTAGTGAAGTGACTTGAACCCAGAACCAGGGGAAATTTTTTTTCTTCTGAGTTTTATATAGCGCAAACTTTACCCGAAGGTATCAAAGCACTTTTACATGAACACCAGTTACGTTACACAAGAACACATTCTTTTTTTTGGTAGGCACGGGGAGAATAAGTGATTTGCCCAGAATCACAGGATGTTGAGGGTTGTGGCTGAGACTCGAACCCAGTTCCCCGGATTTGAGGTCAACAGCCCTACCATTGGGCCACATCCACACTAGTTGGTTGGCCTCCTGTGGGAGCTATAGGGACATAGCAAGCTCCAAAGACATTGAACCCTGAATCTGGCCTCTGCTGGAGTGAGTCCTAATCATCCAAGTGGTACCTACCAGGTCCTGGACCTTTGTAAGTGCCTAACCCTAAAGCTTGGGATTTAGAAATAATATCACAAAAAAGTTCCAGAACAACCAACAGAAGTCCAAGACCTACTTGCCAGGCAATCTACCCAAGGTGCATTACACATCGGCCTTACTTTGCAGTAGCTTTTACTACATTCTTCTCTGTCACAGAAAATCCTGTTCAGTGGGATCTCTCAGTAATGGTATACGGCCTCTTGGAGCCCTCTGTGGCTACAGTTCATTGCTTTGTCCCATTGGAGGTTTACAATTTCCAAAAAGTTGTCTAAATCCAAAGGTAAAAAATAGAAGAGGGCTTGACAACCAAAGGCTCTCTATCCATGACCTCCTCAGCCTGGAATTCCAGATTCTTCCATTTGGAGTTTTTTCCTGCCATCATCAACAACTTCACCAAGATTTTGTCCAGCACACGACAACTCCTCCTTGTACACAGCCAGTAGCCATGACCGACTGAACCCTACCTTCTCCTGGACTTTTTGTCAAAAAGTTTTCATTTCCAAAGATTAGCTGATATCAGATCCAATCTACCCATTGCATCTAATCCGTGCTGCATTACGGGCAGCCTTAACATTTGACTTTGCCCCAGTCTCACACAACCAGGGACTGTGATAGGCACTTTGATCATTTAGGCCCTATTTTTCATCAAATACTTTAGAAATTCATAACTTCGGTTCTACTAATTGGATTTATTTCATGTTGCTGTCATTATATTTATTAAAATGTATCCTATGTTTCTAAATTAGTTTGAGATTTTTCTTGTATGGTGTTTTCACTTTATGACTTTTTGTGTGCTGCTTAAATACATTACACATTGCATCTATGTTACGCCTGGCTGCTTTTGTGCCAAGCTATCATAGGGTTAAGCCCATGTTAATTTAATGACTTTTGAGGCTCACCCTGACAAGGATTATAATAGTTTCTTCAGTAGGATTTTACCACCGTCAACCAATAACCCAATTTCTTACATCAATATATCATTTGTTCCCAAATTGTCTGTGCCTTTGTTAAAACTTCGGCACTCCTGGAGAGTGTTTAATTTTCACTGAAGGCCCGCATTGTGAAATCCAGAATAGCTTATAGGTCAGGGCCTGCAGTCAGACTCACAATTTTGCAAGTAAAGAACTGATTTTTGTCCACCCTAAGCGTGGAAGGGTATACTCAGATGTGAGTCCCTTGCTCATTGCACCATCAGGATTCAAGCAAGCCGGGCCGAAGACGGCTGAAATGCCAGAAACCGGTCCCCGGAAGCTTGTTTCCTTCCCAGTGTAAGAATTGGCTTTTGTAGTCTGGTCTGCCCTGTTCCCATGATGCACTGGGCCAGGGACAGACTAATTTGCATACAGCCAGGTTCTGAAACTGGGATGGTGCAATGAGCTAAAAAACGGTGTTGGATCTAGCCCTGATCTCTTGACTGGGTGAGAGTATTCTGCTTAATTCAGAAACTCTGTCCATCACCACCCTTTGTTGTAAATATTTTTGTCCACCCTAAGCGTGGAAGGGTATACTCAGATGTGAGTCCCTTGCTCATTGCACCATCAGGATTCAAGCAAGCCGGGCCGAAGACGGCTGAAATGCCAGAAACCGGTCCCCGGAAGCTTGTTTCCTTCCCAGTGTAAGAATTGGCTTTTGTAGTCTGGTCTGCCCTGTTCCCATGATGCACTGGGCCAGGGACAGACTAATTTGCATACAGCCAGGTTCTGAAACTGGGATGGTGCAATGAGCTAAAAAACGGTGTTGGATCTAGCCCTGATCTCTTGACTGGGTGAGAGTATTCTGCTTAATTCAGAAACTCTGTCCATCACCACCCCTTGTTGTAAATATTTTTGTCCACCCTAAGCGTGGAAGGGTATACTCAGATGTGAGTCCCTTGCTCATTGCACCATCAGGATTCAAGCAAGCCGGGCCGAAGACTGCTGAAATGCCAGAAACCGGTCCCCGGAAGCTTGTTTCCTTCCCAGTGTAAGAATTGGCTTTTGTAGTCTGGTCTGCCCTGTTCCCATGATGCACTGGGCCAGGGACAGACTAATTTGCATACAGCCAGGTTCTGAAACTGGGATGGTGCAATGAGCTAAAAAACGGTGTTGGATCTAGCCCTGATCTCTTGACTGGGTGAGAGTATTCTGCTTAATTCAGAAACTCTGTCCATCACCACCCCTTGTTGTAAATAATTTTGTTAAAACTTCGGCACTCCTGGAGAGTGTTTCATTTTCACTGAAGGCCCGCATTGTGAAATCCAGAATAGCTTATAGGTCAGGGCCTGCAGTCAGACTCACAATTTTGCAAGTAAAGAACTGACTTGCTCACGTGTAGAGCAGAATGAAAGGATTCAAGAGATGTTCTGATTCTACCTTGCAATTCTACCATTACCAGCTGGTCACTGAGAAGCAAACACATACCCCCATTGGCCAATATCATCTTGATTGAGACTGGCCAAGCATTCATTGAACAGTTAGCACATTCATTTATCCCTAACAACTAACTTCATTACGAAAGTGGTCGGACGAGCGTCTGACCACCACCGCTCGGGCATGTGTCCCTCCGACAATGGGTCGGCTTCCCACCTGCCCGATTATAATAGGACTGTCAGAACTGCAGCTGGAATGCACCTGTTTGTACTGCTGCCCAGGAAAAGGGGCTTAGCACAAGGCGCAGTACAAACAGGCATTTTTCAAACATCTGTGCACCATAGGGTGCCTGGCCCACAGTGCATGGATGTTTGAAGGGGAACCACCTGTGTTCCATGGCCACTGGCCTACAGCGGGTGGGTGCCCTGCTGGGGTCACAAAAGTCCTTTCCGACACCCTAATCCATGTGGCAATGCCTGCGCAGTCACCGCCTCCGTTGTAGGGATTGGTGTCCGTTGGCCACCCCGAAGGGCTCCTTGAGCCTGTCGGAGGCTGCAGTCTTTTTCCCTGACCACTGCACTCCGAACGCCGGTATTGTAGTCCTGAAGCCAGACCGCTGCCCTAGATGTCGGGCAGACCACCACCGACGGCCTTATTTTTCATTACTGTAATACTGCTGTGCTGTACAATCTACTATGATAAATGGCTGCCAAGTCATCATCTGCAACCAATGAACTCCCCACACTTTGCTCCTTTAGCAACATTTTATTATTAGGTATAATTAAGTGCATCCAGTTTGGCAGGCGAAACATGGAGTTGGCAATATTGCCTGGTAATTACTTATTGAGAAAACAGCTAATCTGGCTAATTACATCCAGATTGGACCTTAAAAGATAATGTATTTCCTCTGGAAAGTTACCATAATAAATATTATTTGCTAATGATCACTGATATGAATGAAACCCTGAAGTGCAATAAAAAGGTTTAGACATTTTTCATTTCAAGCTTTCTATAAAACGCAGCTCTATTGTACAGGTTTTAGTACTGCTCGCATTAGTTTATTAGTCTCTCTATTTATGCTCCAAGCTCCACACAGGAGTCTCAGAATGTTCCTGTATGTTTTTTTTAATATGTTATTTATTGTACAATAGCAAATCTGCATCTTGATAGTGTTGGAACTGAGTGCTGTCGTCAACAACAACTTACAAAAATCCAATTTCATTATTCAAGAAGTGATAATCACTGGACTTTCTTTAAATCGGTATCCGAAAGGTAAGCCAGTTAACTGTTGATTTCACTTAGCATTACACTTCAAGCCTTTTAAATGCTACGATTTGAATTCAGTTAAAAGCAACATAATATGATACATTGCCTTTGTTTTCCCCTTTGGGCGGTAGGATAACTTGTCTAGGTGAACCCCAATGAGTCTCCTTTATTATTATTTTTTTTTGGGTAAATGTAATGGTTATTTTAGCATGGGCTTCCTTATCCCAGTCCTTCGGGGGTTCGGGCCTTTCTAGGTGCAAGCCTGCGCTATTGTATTTGCAATTCTTGAATACACCTGAGATATGTTACAGCGTATGTTCCTTTGTAAAAAAATATCTCTGTTAGGGATTGCGTGCTCTTCTGAATGAGGGCAGCGGGGTCCTCCTTTAATGTATAGTTTATTTATTTTTTATTTTGATGTTTTTTAAAATAATGTGCTGAATCCGTTGTCCTCTAATTTCGACACGGTTGGGGTTTATATTCATTATTACGCTGACCTGTGAGTTGTACGGTTTTATGATAATTATTTAATGCTCGACGAATAAAGCTATTTGATTGATGTGATTTGATTTGCTACAGTTACATCTTTAATAGGGCAAACACAGGGCCAAATGTAGGTCACCAAATACCGGTCGGTAACGGCCGATTCCGGTGGTAACGGCCGATTTCGGCCGTTACCGACCGGTATTTGGTGATTGAGATGTAGGGGGCCTATATTTTACAGAATCTGTAAATTTACCGATTTGGTAAATTTACCGATTCTGTAAAATACCGAATCTGTAATTTTACCGAATGGGTCAATCCATATGTAGGTGGCACTGGAAACAGTGCCACAGGCCACTAAGAATTCGTTATTTACCATGTAATACTATTGCATGGTAAATAAAGAATTTCTGTGTACATGCACATCTGTGCATGTACACCTGTGCCATGTGGCACACATACATGCCCTGAGGCCATGTATGTGTGTCACATGGCACACAAGCCTGAATCAGGGGTGCACCAGGGTGTCAAACTGACACCCTGTCCCCCTTGTATATTCGGTAATTTTACCGAATCGGTATTTACCGATTCGGTAATTGACATTGGTTCCTATGGGCCTCATGGCCCATAGGAATCAATGGCAATTACCGAATCGGTAAATACCGATTCGGTAATTACCGAATGTTACAGATTCGGTAAAAAATTTGGTAAATATACCTACATTGCATTTACCGATTTGTAAATACCGAATCGGTAAATTTCGGTATTTACGAATCGGTAAATGCCATTTACCTACATCGGGCCCTGTGTTCCTCGTTCATATTCTGAAAAACCCACACCCCAGTGTGTCATGCAGTTCTGTCTTCTTTTAGCATGGAAAAACATGTTAAAACACGCACAAGACATAACTACCATTCACGCAATAGAGAGTTTTCTGAAAAGCGAAGGTGCTAGTTGTGCGAAAATCAGTGCAGCACCATAGCCCAAACTTGCTAAAGGTTTCAACTGGCGTTTGTGCGATGCCAATCAGCTGAAACACTAGAGACTCTTCATTTTTTCCTGCACAAAAGCTATGCTGTGCTCAAAGTTGACCCTTAAGCATCACCAAAACAGCTTGGTGCCAACCCTCTTTTAAGATATATAAAGGCAGTTTAGTGAGGCATATCATAAAGTCATAGGTTTTGGTGTAAAGCAACATCTACACAGATATCATGATCCCGCCTTGCGCCAAATTCTAATGCCATGGAAAACCAGGCGAAAGCAAGGGGTCAATTCTATGTCAGGACCGAAGGCTGCAGATTATGCTTCTCTTTCTTTGCTATTTATTATTGCATTTTTACAGCAGCCTATCAAATGTAGACTTTAACGTAAACTACATTTGCCAATGTTCCTTCAATGACATTACATTCTCTGTACCAATCACCGTGACTCTTTCTTGATATAATATAGTGCCACCATTTTGTATTCTCTTTCTTTACTTCTTACGCGTCAAGATAAGTACCTTTTCATTCCTTGCGTTGTTACGAAATTAAATTTCTCTGTGTTCCAATATGCTATTGTTAAGCCCTCTGGGCGTCGGCTGTAACTACAACACCTGACGCGGGTGTTCTGGTGGTGAGGAAGCAGAGCACGCGAGCACCGCAGATACATTTCTGTCCTCTTTTTATCTTGCTGCCTGTGTGCGCCATGCCGGAAGTAGGAAACTTGTTCTGTATCGGGTGAGGCGAGTCACGCCAGCTTGGCAGGTTGGAGCCTTCTTCTCAGGCGCACATGCTGACCAATGCCAGAGGGGTCTTTTTTACATCACTTCCCCTACTCCCTCATCCGAACAAGTGAAAATTGTATCACAGGCACTAGGGCTGTAGCTGTCAGTGCTCCAGTGGCTTCTTTGGCCTCCATTCAACTCTTGCCTTCTGATTGCGGCCTACTGTTGTTGGTGTTGCCCCCTCATTTTCACCACAGACTGCATTCTGGTGTGTTTTTTGACATGCATTACACTCCTTACCACAGCATGGCGGATTGTTACTGCCCCTGACGAGCTCTACAACAAAGGTCATGGATGAGGACTCTCTCCTGGAAGATAGCCTACTGGAAGCTTTAGATGCCTCAGTTACTCACTCAGTGAACAGAGCCCTTGCAGTGCCCCATCAGCCCTTCACCCAGAAACTACAAAAGTATGCTCTTCACATGCCTATACTGGTGCCCCCCTTGACCAAGCACCCACTACACCCACGGACTACCAGCATGCAGACGAAAAGGCCACTACCCAAATAGACCACGGTCCCGCACAGCTACTATGGCACGCATCTCTCAGACCTGGCCTCCTGACCATGCCAACTGTACTCTGGAACCCTTCATTAGAGTGATACGGGTGAGATCCATATGCACACATCCAACCCAGATGACTCTCAGGACCCCAGCTTAAATGATGTAAAGGGAGTTCATGTGACCTCTCAAACCCACCCCTATCCTCCCACTGCTTCCTGGACCTCCCAAATCCCTGTATTTCGACCCAGACTCCATTCATGTCCATCCCACTCTTCTGTTTGGGCCCAATCCCTCTGGTTGCTATGTCCATGACCGTATGAGAAAGTGCTACGACAGGAAAGTATGCAACCACCTACGCTCAGAGTGCCCCGGCCCTGATATTCTCAATAAAGTGATGGAAACTCTGGCAACTTATCTTAAATGGACATCCAAAGACCGCTAGAAAGGGATTTACAGGTTCTGGAAGGCCTACAGGATAAAGTCCTAGACCTGACCGGATTGCTTTGTAAGATTCTAGAAATGGCAGTTCTAGCCAAAGACACTGGTCCCCCGTCGACCCCTTCACTTTAACGGGTTGGACACAAAGAGCTTTATACTTATAATGGAATTCAAACTGTGGCCTTCCAGCTGAATGCCAATGATCTGTCTTTATATGGGTAGATCCCAAGTGATCTATATAACACAAAGGAGGAGTACCACCTGAAAAGAGCTCAAAAGAGCGATTTAGGTGGGATGATTTCCTAATGAGACAGAAAGAAGAAAGTCCTTCTTTGGTTTTAATAAACCCCTCGGTGACATGTTTCATCATCGGGGCCACCTTGATAGCCGAGTGCCATCAAGGTGTGCTACGACACCTGAAATACAGTGGAGCTGGTATGTGAGTGATGAGTGCAAAAAAGAAAGTAGGTGAGTTAAAAATTGTCCTGGAATGGCTTATTGGTAAAAAAATGTTATTCTTAAGACTACTGGACAATGTTAAAATATGTGTAGATACAATAGTAGGTTTAATTATGACCAAATGTATCTGAAATGTGAAGTGGAAGGTCTACATGTTTCAAACCGTATTTTGAATTTACAGTTTTTTCTTCAGGACCAAAAAAGGAAAGAAATGGGTGGTCAGGGTACACTAACACCCTGCCATACCGTCATTCCTTTCTGCCCTAGGTAACAAAATTATGTTACAGGGCAAAGAAAAAGGTAACCCGGTGGTGGTTATCCTAGGCAAAATAAGACTCCTAATTCGGGGTCGTTGGGCATGACGGTATTAGAGGGAAGGGTGGCCTTTGTTCGAAAAACATATTAGTTATCGCAGGTCAAGTCTTACAGTGTACCTAATATGCCCCTCCATGCGCCCGTTAGATCCCAAGTGAGCCAAACTAGCTACCACAGAGGCAGGCCCCAAAGCCAATGACCTTCTCCTCGGGAACAAGTTTGAAAAAGATCTAAGCAAATTCGTCCACCACATTCACAGCCCTGGATGAGGCCGAGTCATCTCTCCACAAGGTCCTCCAGAATCAGAACCAATATAGAGGGAATTTGTCTATCCGACAGAACCAACAAGGTCATTCCTGAACCTTCCACAACAGAGGCTGCAACTATACTTATTCCCACAGAAACACCTTCTATCCCACCAGAGCCCCGAAGGGCATTTTAGATACAGAAGGGGCTCCTTCCACTCCCAAGGAAATTAATACGCTGGTTCCAGCACCCCAGGTAATCCTTCATCATCCATCATCAGTTGCCTTGGGGGGCAGGACAGGGTTCTTTCTCTGCAAAGAAAGATCCCTTAAGTATGATCCCTAGGTATTGGAGACCATCTCAGGCTACAAATCGTGTTCTACGGGACTCCACATAAGCCCCCGCCCATCTCTCCATTTTTCCCAACAAGATCAGTCCTTCATTCTGGAAGAGATCCTCCAACTCTTACAGAAAGACGCCAGCCTTGGGGTTAGGGAGCCAGATGCAGACATATCGCCACTGAAGGACAATGGACTCCAGATGATTCACATTTACACATAAAGTGCCTGTAACACCTGGTGGGATCTTTTGAAATCAGAACCTTAGACCCACGAAAAGTTCATTGCTGTATCTAGCTGAGGATGGACAACCTCTCAGCAGTTCAATACATTAAAAGATTCGGGGACCAAATCCAAAGTTCTCATAGAGATTGCCAAAGAATGTTGTCACTTTTGTCTCCTTCATCATATCTCTGTAACAGCAGAATATCTCCCAGGCTACTACAATACAGTGGCTAATTGTAACTCCCGCTATCTCAGAGACAACAGAGAGTGGAAATTACATCCGACCACCTTCCAAATGCTTCAGGATTGATGGGGTATGTGCAATACGGATTTGTTTGTATCTTGTCTGTCCACTCGACTACAAAAGGTCTTCTCCTAGAGACCAGATCCGATGGCTCTAGCTATGGGTGCCTTTCTCAAGGACTGGAAATAACCACTTCATTACACTTTCTCTCCTTTCCTTCTGATCCCCTGAGGTTCAGCCCAAGCTCGCCACCAGAAGGCAGAGCTGATCCTGATCACTTCACTGTGGAGATCTCAGTCATGGTTTCCTGTCCTCCTGGAGAAGTTTCCTACTTCCCAATCCAACTTCCCCAACTTCCCGATCTCCATCTAGATCCAGCAGGCCTCTTACATCCATTGAAGATGCAGGACCATCTACATCACATGGCCTGGCGCATTTCATGGGCTGCTGGACCTTTCCAGACCTTTCGGAATAGTCAGAATCATTAATTTATTATCTGTTTTTTGTCAAACGCCACCCACAAATGATACGCCTCAGCATGGCTAAGATGGTTGGGTTGGTGCAGCAACCGGAGTCTAGATCCTTTGAGGGCCTCCGTTACCTTTGTCATCAATTTTGTAGATGAATTAGATTCTTTCGGGCTAGCCTATTCCTTTGTGAATAACTATCATTCTGTAATTTCTGTAGGACACGTGTTTATTGACAGAAAACCAATAGTAGACCTCCCTCTGTAAAGTAGGCTCCTGAGAGGCATCTGCTTGGGTAATCCCCCTCATCCAAAATACACCTAACTCTGGGACGAGAAGGTTGTTCTTACATTTTTGCAGAGATGGTCACCTAATTCGGACCTAGGCTGGGAAACAGCCTTTGGCGAAACGGACAATGCTCCTTTGTCTAGTGTCCTTCAGGAGAGTGTCCAATGTGAAGGCGTTAGACTTAACAGGTGGAGTATTTTCCCTTTACATTTTCCAGGAGAATGAAAACCTCCTCAAAACAGATCACCTATGCAAGTGTCCCTGACAATTCGAAACACCACATTGTATGGTGTCTGAAAAGATATGAAGACAATACTAGTAAATTTCGACAGTCCATTCGAGTTCAACTTTTAAGCAATCACCGAAAACCTTTTAAGCCATTGTCTTTGGCCATTCTGGCTAGATGGGTAAAATGGCTGATGGAAACAGCTGGTACTGATACCAGTAAATCTGGTGCCCATTCAGTAAGGGAAGAGATAGCCTCGAAGTCATACTTGTTAGGCTCCCAGTTGCATGTCATAATGAGAGCAGCAGATTGATCTTAAGACTCACCCTTTAAGATGCTCTACTACAAGCCAATATTGGATATTGCCTCAGAGGTATTAAAAATCTGAACCCTCAGGTCCTGACATAGTGCAAACAAAATTTTAAGTTATTGTGTGTACAATTTTCAATTCTATTAAGGATGTGGAGATGAAGATTATCTGACCCTCAGGAATGAACAAATTAAAATGTCATTGTTTACGTGAATATTATGACCCACCCTAAGTTTATAATGCACTTCGTACTGTGATTCATTATGCTGTTGTTTGGAAACCACGCATATTTTCATGTTCTCTTTTAGCCACTCAACAGAAGGAAGATTAGCAAGCAATGGGCAGGTTAATCTGCAGGCAAGATAGTTCCTTAAAATGCAACAGAGAGATAGTTCCATCTCCTGATCATTGTGACCAGAGGACATGTTAGTTGTTTCTGTTGAACAATTTGGTAGCCATTCTATGGACTTGTTCAAGGATTGCAGTTCAATTGTCTAGGCAAAGAAAGAGCATTCAAAATGCTGGCACAACCTGATATCCGGACTGAGGCATGGTGATTGGTACAGGTAATGTGATGTCATTGAAAGAATGCTTGAAAATGTAGTTTACGTTAGAGTTTACATTTGATTGGCCGCTGTAAACAATGCAATAATAAACAGCAAAAAAAGAGAAGCATAATCCTTGCCACTGAATCATTAACAGAATTGAAAATTCTAGATGCAATAGCTAGAAAATGTTGCAGTGGTACATTGCCTAGCATACCTATCTGTAACATTTGATCTGTACACATCTAATCCTTGTGTGGTGGTATAGACATAGGAATTTGAACTGGAAGTTATGCTTTCAGTAAGCAATCTGTACTATAAACGGCTTGGCATTTGTGCCATAGGGCAAGTGTTGCAGATTACCTCATTGGTAGGCAATTCTTATTTAATATGATGTTGTGCTATTTTTTGTCCTTCTTGCAGTACAGAGCTGTAATTTTCACAAAATGCTCCTTTGCTTGAAACACACCAAATGTGGACATTGAACTGCCACCTGTGCAAACCTTTAAACAATCTAAGCCACAGAGTGTTCCTAATCACATAAAGCTCGAGTATCAATGCCACAGGTACCTAAATCATTTTGAACAATAATTTGTTTTCTTCCCATGTAGTCTTTCTTGTGTACATACATTAATTTCAGTTATTCTATCTATGAAGCATGGATAACCCTATAGATTTTATTTAGATAGATCCAAAAGACATACATTTTTATAAAATGCACCAACACATGCATATCATGTTAGAGATTTGCCACAGTTCATGTTTTACACTTTATTAATACTAGTGAATGTGGGAATTTTATCGTAATGTAGCATGAACTATTTAGGGACTCCCAAAAAGAGCCCCTTTCTGTGTGGTCACTCCAATTTTTTGTGGACTGATGATGCTGGTTGTTAGATTCTGTGCACTGTGACTCTGCTAACCAGGATCATTTTTGCCAAAATGTACTTACACCTAATTGCCATATTTAGTTTCTTACAAAGCTATAAGTATAATGGTGCCCAACTACACCTATGGAATGAAAAGCAAAATGTAACCTATAGAATGCAGCACTACCATGCCATCTACAGGCAGGCATGACTCCATGCCTACCACTTGTAGCCTGGCAACCACTGCTGTAATGACCATTTTTGATGGACCATTTTTGATGGAGAAAACTTCCCTTTATTATTATTAAGTCACACCTATATAGGCATTAAGCTCACAAGGCAGGGTGCATGGTATTTAAAAGTAAGACATATAGAAATTTAAAGTTAACATGCTCTTACAGGGACTGGTACCCAAAAGCTATTTTCACTGTTGCAATGATGGATGGCACAAAGAGAGACAATGTGAAGCAGGATTGGTTAAATATTGTTTTTGCTATCTTTGGATTAGGATCAGCTAGAAGAATCACTAAACCCCTCCATTAAAAACTTAATGGTAAAGTCTGATGTTTAATACATATTAAGGAAAAGTAACAGTTAGAAAGTTACCTTTACCCTTCCTGAAGCTCCTGGAGTCCAATTTTCATAAACTCTCCAACGGTACCCCAGCTAGTGAATAGTTGCTGATAAGGTGTGAAAACTGCTCCCAGAACAGAGGCTATGGCTTAGGTATGGTGAAGTGATGTGTTTTCTCCTTTGCTAGCAGGAATACCAGTTGGGGTGTACACAGAAATCAATTTACTTCAAAGGTGCCTTCCCTGTCACAGGTACATGTTTTGTGACATCTGGTAATGCTCTAGCTTTTGCCCTCCCAATCACAAGGCACAAAACCGAGTAGGATGAATGCTACCAGTAGAACTAGTTTAAAGTGACCTTTCCCCTTACCTTGGGCACACCTCTATGTAGACACACAGGTTCTGCACAAGGGGAGAAGGGTATCTCCACCTCAGATTTTGTGAGTAAGGCAATTGTGGGAATGTGTGAAGTAGGGCATAATGGAACTGCTATAAAATTGGTGGAATTACCCACTAGGAACTTTCAATGCAGTGGTTGGTGAAGGGCAAGGAGTCACCCCACCCACTAGCTAGTGCTACACATAAAGGTGGCATCCCCAGGCACCCTCTTCTGAGCACATTTTGGGAAAAAAACATATGAGGACTGACCTGCTTTCTGCAACCAGAGAAGAGCGCTAAAGGACTTGGACTGCTCCCTCTTGTACCCAGGACAAAGAACTGGACTCCAATGGCTGTTTGGCTGACCTCCTGTGTGGCTACGGAGTGCAAAAAGCTGCAAGAGGCCTTTTTTCTAAAGTACTCATCTAACCAGGATGCACTGGACCTGACCTGGCCAGTGCTCATAGCTTCTGCTGGAGTGAATTTTCACTCCAAATGCTTTTCCTGAGGTGCCGGGAGTCTTGGCTGTGTCTAGCTGGACTTCTCCTACCAACCCCTGTAAACCTGAGACTTAGAAATGTTTTGGGCTGCCAGACCTTGAGAGAACTAGGACAGAGCACTCTACCCTATATGACTAAGTCACAACTTCGCTGGAGCTCCGAAGTCGCACATTAATTCAGCAGACCCTCAGTGAGAAGGTATTCAGCCTTGGGGAACTCGGCATCATATACAGATGCAGCCTTGCCCAGCTGACAGATTTTGAGCTCCAATACGAGACTAAGGGCCTGATTTATATGCTGCCGGTATGTATAGCCCATTACATTGGTGATGCAGTATAAACACCACCCATGTAATGGTCTACTTGCCTGATTTAATTACGGGCACACCTTAGGTTTTTCTAAGACAGTGTCCACTCTGTTATGTTATGTTATAAAGTGCTCTTCTATAGCGCACGGCTACTCAATTGAGTGTCCCGGCGCTTTGGCAAAGAGAGATAGAAGAAAAGTACACAACACAGCGCCCTCCGCACGGTGGCACAGAATTACTGGGAGAAGAGCCACGTCTTCAGTTCCTTTCGAAAAACAAACAAGTTGTAAATAGTTCTTAGAGCAAAGGGAAGCTCGTTCCAACACCGAGGTGCCAAGTACCGGAAGGAGCGTCCTCCAGTACGAGCACGTCTGATGATAGGAACAACGGCTTTGGCCTGTAAAGCGGACCTTAATGACCTTCTGGGAGCATAGAAGGCCAGCCGATTCCTAAGGTAGTAAGGGCCAATCGAGTGGAGAGCTTTAAAAGCCAGAGTCAAGATCTTAAAAGTGACTCTCTTGGCTATTGGAAGCCAATGTAGTCTCTCAAGCAACTCCGAAGCTCGAGCCCTACGTGGTAGTCTAAAAATGGCTCTAGCGGCCGAATTCTGCACGACCTGTAGGCGTGCTAGGAGATACTTGGGCAGGCCTAGATAGAGCGCATTCGCGTAATCAAGACGCGAGCCTATCAAGGCCTGAACAATAATTTTTTTGTGCTGAAGGGATATTAGGGGAAGGAACTTCCGCAACATTTTAAGTACGACAAAGCACTTTCCTGTCAGCCCTACAATCTGGGGTTTAAAAGAGACATCGACATCGCATAAGACGCCTAGATTTTTAGCTTTTAGCGAGATATCCTCGGGCGGGGACATGTCACGAGGCCACCATGTCTTCCAATCAGGGCATTCCCTGATCCGTCCGCTGTCAAAATCTTCACCCTTGTTACACTTGAAAAGTAGCTGGGTGTCATCCGCATAGGATATGATCTGGGCACCAAAGGACTCCGCTACCACCGCCAGAGGGGCCATATAGATATTAAAAAGGGTGGGGCTCAGGATAGACCCCTGAGGTACCCCCACCTCCAGCGGCGGCATTTCAGCAGAAAACGGAGGTGCCCAGACCACTTGTCGGCGGTTGGTTAGAAATGACTTAAACCATTTCCACACCGTTCCACTCTGTGACTGACATAGCTAAACGTCTCTGAAGGCCATTACTTATCCAATCAGGATGGGCGGACATGTAGCCATTTTTTTCTGTCCATTATTGCCAGGCAACCCCTGACAGTGAGAGAAAGTAAAAAGCAAATTATACTTCCCCCGCCATGGTAAAGCAAAAAACTATAGTGCGGTGTTGCGTCATGGTTATACAGTCCTGCAACAAAAGCAATATGCATTGACAGGAACCGCCCTGTCTACAATTCCTGCCAGTGCATTATAAATGGCCACCGGCTTGGCAGCCATTTATTCATTTGACAGGTAGTCCCTCTGCCATGGGGATGGAGTAACTTACTCTATCCCGAGCAAAACAACAGGCAGTCTGTCGAAAATTAAATCAGGCCCTTAGTGAGAAGGTGAAAATCCTGACCAAGCAAAGGTGCCAAATGCATCCAACAAGTAAGAAGTACTCTCTGGGTATGAAATTTAAATTTCACCTACTCTGAGATTATGCCACCAAAACCAATGGCCTCAGCTGGACCTCATTCAATGCCTTTCCAACTTCATGAGGACTTCATGAGGACTTCATAGGATGCAGCCCACACTAAAGAAATTTGACTTTTCAGAAAAAGCCTAAGACCCTTATTATAAGTTTAGCGGTTCGACTGCCTGAACACTGCCTGAACACTGTGGTCGCAGCTGCCAGGAGTCTACAGCGCCAGTGGTCTATAGACCGCAGTATTATGAGTTTACCACAGTGACCGTGGTGTGGCTGGAGAGATTTTGCAGTGGTGGTGATTATTTTCCACATGTATCAATGCCTGTGTGAGACTGCATATTTTTCGGATGCACACATGCACGAGGCATGTGGAAAAATACCACCTACCCATTGCCAATGTTGGGCCCATATGTGGGTGGTCCAGGCAATGGGTACATGGTACGAAAAGGACTCACCTGTTCATTGTTGCAAACAGGATTGTAATCCTCAGTGTGAAGGTGCTGCTGTGAAGGGGAGACCTGAAGAAAGGGATCCAAATCAATCTCTTGCAGAAAGAACACAAAAGGGGTGAGCATGCATCTCAAATCCTTTGTTTCTGCTGGTGTGAAGATGGCGGTCTCACCAACTCGTAATACAGATGGTGGTCAAACTCCACTGTAACACCCTATGGCAGCTGTGTTTCCCCGACCACGACCCCAGTGGTCTGCAGTGTGCTTGGGGTGTCAGTGGTCCAGCCGTGATCTTCCCAAAAGCACAACACGTAATATGCAGAACTTGCAGCATTTGGACCACGACTGTGGGTACCGCGGTCGACAGACTGCCAAACTCCTTATAATTCCCTAGGTAAAATCTCCGACCATGTCAAAGCTGGTTGGTGTTTTTGAGCAGTGCTCCATCGTGGTTGATCTCTAATTGCAGTTAAATACTGGTCGACCCTTGATTATGACTGAACTTTGGTGCTTTTTGGTGCTATTTTTCCATAACTATTTAAATATTCATCTTTCCAGTTTCCCTTCCTGGGATTTTGTTGTTTTGGTGTTATTCTCTTCATGACATTTAAGTCTGTTTGTTTAAATTAGACTGGAAATTTAATTGTGTTGTGTTTTTGACTTTTTAATGGTTTTGGTACTTCCAAAAGCTTTATAGATTTTCTATTAGTATACACCTGTCTGCTCTGTGCCATAGATACTAGGGTTTGAGCTTAGGTTTAAATTACTGAAATTGTGATTCTCCTATTACCATGACTAGAGAATCTGGATTTCATTAAAGACACGGAGGCTGACATAATGCAATGTTTTTTATTGTAGTCTCCAAGCAGCCGTATATGTCACAATAAAAAGGTTCCAAAAGAACATTCAAACAAAGTAAATGATATGGCATAACAACAATCTGCCTCTTTTAAAACAGGCGAAGAGTAAAGTAAAAGTTCAGAAGTGTCAGAAAGTAGACTTGAAGGTTTCCAAAGGATCCAAAAGAAGACTTGAAGCAGAAAGGCACAAAGTATCCAAGGTTAAGAAGTAGGGTTATCTGAAAAGAAAAAGATAATACGTCTCTAGATCAAAATAATACATTTTAAGCATGAATGAATGCAAACAAGAAATAGAGCATTACAATAGCATGAATGTAAAATAAAGCATCACATTAGCATATAAATACAAATCATATGGGTGGGATAATTTCAGCCTCCGTGTCTTTAATGAAATCAAGATTCTCTAGTCATGGTTATAGGAGAATCGCAATTTCATTACAAGAACGGAGGCTACATTATGCATGTTGGTAGTTTTGTAATACAACGTTAGACAAATGTTCGATAGGTTTACAATAATGTCTAGCAAAGGTACTAGCGTTCGACCAGTCGGCCGCTTTAAGAATATCGTCTAACTTACCTCCAGACCATAAAGATTTACTGGCCATATCACCTCTAATAGAATGAGCTTGAAATTTTGTCAAGTCAACACCAGCTAAATTAATGGCTGTCTTAACCCATCTAGCAATGGAAGTAGAAGTTACAGCTCTATGAGGTTTAATAAAGGAGACAAGAAGTTGTTTTTCATCAAAAGGATGTAAACTGGACATCCTTTGATCATATGCTTTCATACATTCAACCACACACAGTTTTGGACAAGGATCGAAACGAGGATAGAAGATAGAATCAGACATGGTTTTGGTTCTTCTATAAACCTCGAATTTGACACCAAATAAGTTATACGATCTATTAGAGATCTCTAGAGCTTTGACATCAGAGACCCTACAACAAGAAATAAGACAAAGAAGAGTTGCTAGTTTGATGGAGAGGAGGTTTCTATTCAAAGAGGGATTTTCAGGCCATGACTTGAAAATATCTAAAATCAAGTTCATATCCCATAGGGTATCATATTTGGGTTTTGGGGGTCTCTTCAAACAAATACTCTTCATGACTCTGCAAACAATAAAAATTTTGCCCACAGTTTTACCGTTGACAAGTACATGACCAGCAGAAATAGCAGATCTATAGCAGTTAATAGACCTGTAACTTAAACCTTTATTAAATAACTCAACCAAAAAGTTTACCACATTAACGATAGGTGCCTGAAGGGAATCCAAATTCTTTTCCAAGCAACAACGTACCCAGGATTCCCAAATGTTATTGTATCTGTAGTGGGTACCTGGTGCCCAGGATTCTCTAAGGAGAGTTGCAGCTGAAGACGAAAGTCCTGAGATTTCGTTAGATCTCCTGACACTCTCCAGGCAAGAAGGTTCAAACTCCCCGATTGGGATAGGAGATGCGAATCTCCGTTTACGTCTGTGAGGAGATCCTCTAGGAAAGAGATTAAAAAGGGGATGTTGCATGTTAGTTCCAGTGTGGTGGGGAGCCATGCTTGGGATGGCCAAACGGAGATACCAGCAATACAATGGATCCACCTTCTACCCCCAGCGTGGGAGAGGAACTCGTTGTTCAAGAGAATCTAGATCCCGTGGAGCATTTAACTCCAACACAACAAGTAAGTGCTCCTCCCCCCCTACCCCTTCTATCCCCTTAAAGGTGGGAGGCAGACTCAAACTTTTTTTCCAAAACTGGAAGTTGATAACTCAAGACCCATGGGTACTGAACACAGTCAAGGGCTCATGATAGATTTTGTCCAGGTTCCCTTTCAATCTTCCTTTCCGAAAGACATTCCCCTCTCTTTGGAGAAGCAAAAAATAGTAGAAGAGGAAATCTCCTCTATGCTCAAGAAGGGTGCCATAATAGAAGTTCCCCTAAACGCCTTAACTTTCATAAGTACTTTGTTCCTCGTAGAGAAAAAAGGAAAAGGATGGAGGCCGGTGATAAATTTGTCTCAACTAATTTCTAGTCTACAGACATTTCAAGATGGAGGGTATCCATCTTCTGAGAGACCTCCTCTTAAAAGAAGACTGGCTGGTCAAACTGGATTTAAAGGATGCTTATGTCACGATTCCTATGGCCATGATTCACAAACCTTTCCTCCAATTCTTGTGGAAAAATCACCTTTATCAGTTCCAAGCACTTCCGTTTGGACTTTCATCTGCCCCTTGGTGTTTTACCAAGGTGATGAGATCCGTCGCCTCTTTTCTCAGAGAAAGGGGTATTCCCCTTATCATTTATCTCAATGACATCCTGAGAATGTCCCAAGACCTCCAGAAGATCCTCCTAGACCTGGAGACAGTTATGAATCTTTTAGAAGGTCTGGGTTTCGTTATAAACAAAGAGAATCGGTCCTGACTCCCTCAAAATCACTAGAGTTCGTCGGTTTCACCCTGGATACCTCCAAGTGTCTCCTCCTCCTTCCTTCATCGAAAATATCAAAGATCAAGAAAGTAATAAGGCATACTTTGAGACAAACAGACCTTCCTCTGAGGGATCTAGCCAGACTCTTGGGTCTTCTTTCTTCTTCTATTCAGCTGATTTTTCCAGGCCCACTGAATTATCGGGCCTTACAAAGGATAAAAGGCAAGGCTCTGAGATCTGGTCTCTGGTACGAAGATCGAATTACCTTAGATCAGGAAGCCAAATCAGAACTAGTCTGGTGGTTGGAGGCCTGGAATGGCAAAGCAGTCTTTGGTTCGGAACCAGATTTTATCCAGGAATCTGATGCTTCCCTCCATGGTTGGGGCGCATGCCTGTTGAACCAGAACACGGGAGGGATTCGGTCTCAGGAAGAATCATCTCACCACATCAACTTCCTGGAACTTACGGCTGGCCTTTATGCTCTTATGAGCTTCAAACATTCCCTACAGGGGAGATCGGTTATTTTAAAAATGGACAATATGTCCGCTGTAGCTTACATCAATCGTCTAGGCGGTACAAGGTCGGCGGATCTTTCCAATCTAGCCAGGAAACTTTGGATGTTCTGTCTAGAACACAAAATTGCTCTCAGAGCGGAATACTTCCCAGGGAAATCCAATGTGTTTGCCGATTGGAATTCCAGATTCCTATTGGATAACAGCAATTGGAATCTCAATCCACTAGTCTTCAATTGCCTGAACAAGATCTGGGGCCCTTTCGAGTTAGACCTTTGGAAGCTAACATTATGCAATGTCTTTTATTGCAGTCTCCAATATGTCACAATAAAAAGGTTCCAAATAGAACATTCAAACAAAGTAAATGATATGGCATAACAACAATATGCCTCTTTTAAATGCGGCTCCGAGCAGATAAGTATCTCCTCTACGAGCTCCTTTTTTAGATTATTTATTTGTATAATTCTCATTATTGTATGATTCTCTTTTGAATTTCATGCTGCCTTTGTACTTTTGCGGGCTAACCCCCCTCCTTCCTCTGCATTTTCCCTTACCGGTCTCCAACTTATGGAGATCCCTTCTTTATTTACCTTAATCTGAATCTTCTTCTAACCTGATTCCTTTCAGGTGCTGTTCCTTCAGGTGAGTTGGCATTCTCTGATTATTTAAGCCCCGCTCGCTAAACGGCTAGGCTCCTCCTCGATGGAGATAGACGATCGCGGGTTAGGCGATAGCTGAATTTCGCCTCTCCAACGCACTCCCTTGAGTATGGGGCCTTGTGGCCACAGTGCGCCACGATCCAATTTCGGATCGACATCGGGAGAGGAACACTCTTTTCCCCGATGCGATCCCCTCATGATGCGGGCCGTTTAAGAGGAAAGTACCCTGGCCTCATATTCGTTACGCGTTAGGACTGCCTAGGGTCTTTCCTCTGGTATCGCGTCTGTTCTTGGCCCCGGGGAATTGCCTTGATGCATCCCCATGACAACTAGCCATCGCAGTTGACAGTTACTGCGGACCGGTTGTCAAAGGACCCTTCCTTATCGCCTGCTTCATCGGAGCTCGTTTCTTGCATATATTTGTTCTTTTTTCTTGGTGCCCATTCCGAAAAAAATAAAAAAGGGGGGAAAAAGGAAAAAAGAGAGGTTTAGTACCCTAATCTATAGAAATTTATAGATAATATATTTTCTATCTTTACTGCGCTAGTAAAGTATATTTTAAATTACATAGGGCATATAAATAGACAGTGCCTTTATTAGTTGAGGTGAACCTCAGTCCACCCCAACTAATAAACAACTTTCTCACATTGGTATTTAGCGATAGGATCCAGAAGTCGTGTTTATCAGTTCCACTCAGAGATGAAAATTAAAAATCTCTGAATTTAATTGACAAAAAAAATGATTTTTAATTGGGATCCGGTCATTGATTGGGTTATTTCTGATATTTCAAAACTATTGCGGTTGCACTTTTGTTTGGCTTAAATCTTTTTGAGAACATGAAGGTGGAGCTGATGATCCTTCTAGTCTTACTGTAATAGAAACGAAAGTCATGGCCAAAGCAAGGACGCTGAAGGTGGGCCTGAATGCCAAGAATGTGCACCATGAAAAAAGCCTTATGGTCTGGAAAGAGGTTTGCCAGCTACAAATCACCTCAGAGGAGAATGAGGAAAATGAAGAATAGAGGAGGCCCAAGAAGATGAAAAGGCAGGGGACAACATATACTAAAATGGATTCTTTGGTGCACCTTCCAGGGCTGAGTGTGACACAAGCACTATCATCCCAAACCCTTCTGATCTGGTCACCTGCCAAGAGGAGTTAATCGACAAGCAGTCAGTGTTGGATCTGCAAGCCAAACTGGCAGCCATTGACCGGAAGGAAAATAATGTAGCACTAGAAGAATATTGGCTGGCATTGTAGCAGCACAATGGTGTTGATAGGAACAATGGTAAGTTGCATACAGTGGGGCCATACAACCACCACTTGCCAAAAGATGTAATGCCTAGCTTTTCGATGGGGTATGACATAGATAAGTGGTTTACCTCCTATGAAAGGGCATATAGAATGTACAAGGTGGAAAAGCGACATGAGGGAGCACTATTCAGTGGGTTGCAACCTATACTGGTAAGGGATACATATCCTTACTTTGGGGGAAGAGGTAGCTGATGTGTATATTAAAATTAAGAATGCACTAGTGGTAAAGGTTGGTTTCATTCCTGAAGAGTACAAGAAGATGAATTTGGGCACACACAAGAAGGCACCTTGTTTGATTCACTCCCCTAGGATTAGCTGCTGGGGCCACTGAAGGCAAAGCTCCTGACTCCCTGGAGGGTTAAATCAGTGTCCCCTCTGTACCTCACTGGAATGTCAATTGAGGGTCCAACTCCCCAAGAGTTCTGGTCAGATGAACCAGCCCTGTCTCAGAGGACATCTTCCCAGATTCCACTTGAATCCCCCAAGATCCTCTGAAAAACCCACAAGCTTCTTCCTAGCCTTCCTTTTAACAGACAAGAAAGTTGCCCATAGGGAGGAAACTACCTGTCTTGGGTGGTCAGTCACAATACCATTGGGCTTAGCCTCAGACTCACATGACAAACATCCCCTGCCCCAGTTTCAACAGAACCATTTTAAGAAGCTGAGTCAGCTTGGGCTCCTAACCTTTCCTCTCTCTTCCTATTTTGAGTACTAGCCCCAGCAAGTGTAGATCAAGGTGAACATAGCCAGTACAGTGTTATGCCTCGCCTGTTCAACAGAGGTATGAGAGACACTTAACAAGCTTGTCCCCACCCCCTCCAACAAGCCACCATCTAGGGTCCCCCAATAATGTCCTTTTTACTCAAGCGAAGGATGTCCTCATGTTCCTGATCCTGGGCAGCTGCCTCTCCAGAGCAGGATAATGTGAGCCCAAGGTTTAAGAGGGAAGAACCAGGCTATTCTGGCCAAGAAAGGCAACAAGTCCATCGCTGAGGAGGACTTAAATTATAGTGTGGCCATACGTTAATCCTGGTAACATGGCAGTAGAGCAAAAACGTACCTGAAGCAAGAGAGCCATAAAGGGCCCCCTTATGACCCCCTGGGCAAAGGATAGCTCTAATACTGTAACAAACCATGACATATTGGGCAAAAAAAAGGGGCAACATGTGTAACCAGGAAGAGTGTGGCACCATTAATTACCATCACACTTCAATGTACACCAAAGAAGAGTGTTGCATCATTTAAATTGCCATCACACTTTTATTTACAAAACAAAGTGACACACAGTACCCCCAGGTAAGAGCTCGGTGTTTCTGGAATAGAAATCATGCCTCAAGTTGCCTGCCACTGCCATGCTACACTTTGACTGCATCCAAATAAAGGAGGACCCCCAGCAAAACAAAGGAACTTACCTCAGGGGGATACAAATGAAACGACAGGGGCTAGTTTGCAAACCCCGCAAGTAACCCATGATCTCTGACACAGGGCAAGCTTTGGAAGAAATGGAGCAAGTGACGTGATGCTTCTGTGACTACATCCTATTCAGTAGTGTGAACTGAAGTCCACGCCTGCCATCACATAGGTCAACAATGAGTGGAGAGTGCAGGAGGGCCCTATACTAAATACCTCTCGCCATCGCAACAGAGGGGTCATATATGGCGTGACACTCATGGGCCCCACTTCAGGTCATCTGTCTCTTAAGATGTCTCATGAGGCAGGTGCCAAGAAATGTGCTTGCCCTGCGGTACCCTCAAGTGGCTCTCCTATCCTAACCAGAGAGCCGCAAGCAAGGGAGAACATAGGACCCACAGGTGCCCCTAGGCCTAACAACAGACACCCCTTTTAGGGTTGTGCTTTACTCATTTGTTGATCTGGCCCTGGATTATCAATGTAAATGGATCCATTGTTCCTTTGGTTTTATCTATTTAGTTCTTCTCATAAAAAATAGTAACCATCTTGTGTTCTTGCCAACAAACTGCACCTTTTCTTTGCATTGTCCTTATGCAACAACCACAGAATATTTAAATTAACTTTAACATAGCTTAGAGTTACCAAGAACAAAGATCTACCTTGATATTTAAAAGCCTTTATGAATAATTTTTAGGAATCTTATATTCATTTTAAACATTTAGGATAAAGTAATTCAATGGTCAGCTATCCATCAATAAGAAAGAGCTCAGATCAGTTCAGAACTGTTGGAGTCCCTTTTACAGCAATAACCTGTCAATTAAGCATACAATCAGAACCCATCACACAGAACATCATATTTTGTCAAACATCACATTACTGTGGATGTAAGGATATTGCGTGTAAAAAAATGTGGGTTGTTGTTTGAGTGCGGTGCAAGCACTGCTCAAGCAACAGCCACAATCCCAGATAGGGTGAACCTTTAAGCTCACTAAATAAATCTGAGCTTAACCCCCTGGTAACTTGACACAAAAAGCAGACTTAACTTAAATATAATGTGTAAAGTATTTATGCAACACACAAATAGCAAAAAAGTGAATTGACGACACAAGAAAAATCCCACATCAATTTTAAAAAATAGAGTAACATTTTTAGACACCAAAATAACAAAAATCCAACCAGTAGGACCAGCAAGATGCAATTAAGAAAAATAGTGCTTAAAAGCACACAAAAAACGGTGGTTGTGTTGGACTGGTACAAAATCAGAGGTTCAGGCTGACCACAATGGTGTACATGCTGAATACAGGGGCCAAGTTAGTTCAACTGAACAAAATACCCTATGAAGGTTGCGGAGAGGATGTGTCATGTAGTGGCAGTACAAGAAGCCACAGGCTGCGATGTGAAGTCCTGCTCCGAAGATGCATCACACATTGGCAGTTACGAAGAGCTGCAGGCTATGCTGCTAGGTCCTGCATCGAGGATGCATTGAAGATGCTGTGTGCAGCGGCATTTCTGAGAAGCTGCAATGCGAGGTCCTGCATTGGGGATGTGTTGTCCAGTGGTAGTTTTGATGCAGGGCTGAGAAGCAATATGTCCTGCTGCATCGGTTCTGCTCCGACCAGCACTGGGCTGGCAGGTCACCTTCAGGCCCACTTCCAAGGGTCCAGGACTGGGGTGGCACCACTTGGGGAGGAGGAGGGGGGCTCACAACGGGCAGAGTGCAGATGCTGCTTTCAAGATGGTTGGAGCCTTTTCTGTCTCTGAGGCGATGATCAGGAGGACAGCTAACTAGCCCTTGGAGTCATCCTGGTTGTCCTGGGTTAAAGATTCAGATCCTGTCCTCCTCACTTAGGCAGCAGAGCAAAAGAGTAGCTGGGCAGAAGAGTAGTAGTCCTTCTTACAACAGAGTGTCACAGTAGCCTTTCTTCTGAGTCTTCCCCAGGTTCAGATGTGTACTAAAGAGTGGGTATGAGGGTATTATTTATATACCTGGTGCCTTCGTTGAAGTAGCCACATTTCTAAAAGTGCCTTTTTCCAAATTGTGATCTAAAATACAAACTGATCACTAAAGAGGATCTTAAAATTAGATTTTCTCTGACACTAAACATGAATTTCCCACTTGCACTCAATCAAGGTTAGCACTTATTAAATGCAGTAAGGTAACCCAATGTTATCCTATGGGACAGGTAGGCATCACAGTAGTGTAGACTTTAGAGTTTTTAATGATCAGGACATGTAAAACCTAAGAGTACATGTCCAACTTTTTAATTACAATGTATACTGCCCTATGGACTGTTTAGGGCCTACCTTAGGGGTGACCTGTATGTAATAAAAATTAAATATTAATAATGTAATAATATAAAGGCTTCTAGGCATGGCAAAAGAGCCCATATTGTTAAGTCAAAATGGCAGTTTAAGGCTGCTGATAAGCTGCAAGGGCACGTCTGAGGCATGTTTTACGGGGCTATTTAAGTGGGCGGCACAAAAAGTGCTGGAGGTCCACTAGTAGCATTTAACTTTACTAGTCTTGGGTATTTAGTATACCACTTTACTATAGACTTATAAGTAAATTAAATATGGTAATCAGATGTAAGCCAATGTTACAATTTTGTAGCGAGTGAGAAAAAGCAATTTAGCACTGGTTAGCAGTGGTAAAGGGCACAGAGTCCTAAAACCAGCACAACAAATTCATAAAAACAGGAGGGTATAGGCAAAAAGTTTGGGGGAAGGCCACCCTAAGGCTGACAGGTCTAACACATGTCCCCCCAACTGAAGGTGGGTAGAGCTACCCAACCTCCTTGGAATACTAATCACTAAGGTCGAAATTCCTGTACAGTCCATCATTACTGGGGTGGTCTGACCAAGGAAGTTGTTCCACCATAAATTCAATTTCCTGTAGGGAGTTGGAACACCTCAACAGTTAGGGATTCTGATCCCTCATTTGCATAAGCCACCTGAGGGTCTGTGGTCTGTCTGAACCCAGAAGTGAGCCCCAAACAAGTGTTGCCTCAGCTCCTTCAGTGCCCAGACTACAGCACAGCAACTGCTTCCCTTTCAATAACATCTATTTCCTGGGAAGTAACACCCTACTGATAAAAGCTACAGATTGGTCTAGGCCAGTGGTCTTCAAAACGTTTTGCTCTGAGCCCCTCAAAGCAAAATGATTTGAATATGGGGTCCCCCTCCAAAAGTTTATAGCAATTATTGGGGGAAGGGGCAACTCTGAGCACATGGGCAGAGCTTATGCGGTCCTTTCATTGATACTTTTTGTATAGCTCATAATCCACACCAAATGTTAGATTTATAATAGGACAAATTCATCAAACAAAAAATAAAAAACAGAAATTGACCAAAAAACGTTGTCCCTTGTAATATAGCTGTTGTGAGCCTCTCACTCTCCTGGGCCCAATACAACTGCTCTGACTGCACTAAAGATACCTGTGGCTCTGGGTAGCACTGTATCTCCTCTGCATCTTTCCTCCATTCTTTACCATGCCTTATCTACACTCCAATCTTGAAGTAAGCTCTCTGTCCTTTTGTGTTTTTTGGAGTTATATATAACAGGACTTGGCCAAGGGCATTGGAACATTTTACATGAGAATCAGCTACAGTACACACGGTCAGATCCATTTTGTTAGACAATGGGAGGGTGAGTAATTTTCCCACAATCACAGAATGTTGAACTGGTGCTGGGATGTGAACCTGGTTCCCCAGTTTCAAAGTTACCAGCTATAGGCCTTAGGCCACAGCTCTTACAGAAAGAAATAGGTCCAATGTCTTGCCCCCTTTTTTGCAGCAAAGGTCCCCTCTGACCTAATGCGAACAAGGAAAAAAAACTCTATGCCCTTATTTTGTGGAGAAAGACAGTGATAATTGTGATCCAGTGGGTCCCTCAGAACCCTGAGCCAGAGTGCTGCTACACTTGCTTTACTAATGATAGGTACTGTCTTGCAAAGTGAGCTGGTCTCCCATCATGACCCATCTCCATCACTGCCATCTCTCTAATTCCCAAACTAAGGCTTCTCCTGTGCTTCAATTACTAGGGCAACATTGACACAGCAAGTGTGCACTGGAGCCTCATGCAAGCAAGGAATGAAAGCAAAACAGCCATAATTGGGGTTTAGCCAAGACCAATAGAATTGTGCAATTTTGCGGCAACTGTGTTTTCTCCATAATTATGGATTTGCCATATTTGCACCATAATACGTAATCTGCTGCTTTATCTGTTGATTTTACCAAAGAAAACACATTGTTTTTATCTCAAACAGATCAAAACTTACTAAAATCATAACAATGTGTTTTAAGCACATTAAAAGCCCCTTCGCAAACACTAACTGGTCTTTCTATATTTGGGTATTAAACCTGTACTGATGAGATAAGTCCTATACCTACAATATTAACAAATATAAAAATTATAAAATAGCAAAGTAATGCTAGCACAAAATTTGCTGCTTTATGACGCATAATTTGCCTTTTCTTGTTGCATAATTTCGTGAACAGTACCACATGATCTGGTCCTAGCCTGCCTCATAATTCCAGTGGCTCTGGGTTTAGTAGGCCCCTCATATCATTTGACCCTGTGCAATTGGTTAAACCCCAAATATAAAGGCTGCTCGGGAGATTGAATAGGCTTCAACTGATGGAGTCACATAGAGTTCCTCCACTGTAAAGTATCAGTTTTGCCAGTTGAGTTCTGGAGTGCGTCCTTTTTATGGTCAAATGCTTCTAGGTATATTATACTTACTTATTATTAAAACATATACATATAAATATATAATATTTTATAACTGCACACATTTCGAACAACGTCCCTATTACAATACGCACAGAACACAATCCCTCAGTCACATCACTATTCACCTCTTTGTTTCTGTGTCTGATTGTCATAAAAGCACCAGAACATCTCTGGATAATCACACACTTTATAAATCAAATCAAATATTATAGATAACGACTTGCACTGATAGCATTAGCTAACAAGCTTCACTATGTAAACAAGCATTTGCAATGCAATAGGTCTCGCATTAGGAAAGTTTGAGCTATTGGTATTGTAAATGGCAAAGTTTTTATTTATGTTTCTTTTTTTTTAAATAGCTAAATTAATAGCTTCGTCATTTACAATGCCAATAGTTATAACTTTCGCAAATGTGATACCTATAGCATTTGTAATGCAATATGTTTTGTATTTACAAACCGCGAGAGGACAAAAAAAAGCTCCGGACCACCGCCTCCTCCCAGGCCTTCAAAAGGGACCTCAAAGTTCTCCTCCTCCAGAGACACCTCCAAAAGTAATTCACGTCCTCTTGCTATTGTGAGGAAGACTTCCCACTACTGATAATTTCTACTTTCCATGACCATGGAAGTGCCTTCCCAGTGTATGCCTGTGATTGGAGGGTCTGCCTTTTTGCAGTATTTTCCATGTACTGGTGTTCGGTGCCCTTTTGTAACATGCACACACCACTCTTCCCTTGCAACACACGGCTGCTACCTCTCACATGTCTTTACCTTTGATACTTGCACAAGTGCCACCTTGCCCATGTAACGCTTGTTCCTGAGCCTGAGTGTCTAGCACTTATTGCAGGACTATACCTCTAATCATACTCTGTTTTCTCTTATAACTGCACACTTGTCACTTTCATTTCCTCTTGTGCACTTTTGACTACCTCATGTATTTTGGTTGCTCACAATTTTTACTTAAGTATTTTGTTTGCTCACGATTGTCACTATTACCTTTACTACCTCATGTATTTTTGGTTGCTCATAGTTTTTACTACCTCATGTATTTTGTTTGCTCACAATTGTCACTATTACCTTATGTAAGTAACGTATGTTTTTGCAACCTGTTCTTTTGTAATGTTTCTCATTATGTTTCATTTCTGTTCCTGTTGTGAAGCCTCCGACGCCTTCGGGTAAAGTCCGCGCTATATAAAAATGCATAAATACATGAATACATAAATACCGCCTTCGGGTAAAGTCCGCGCTATATAAAAATGCATAAATACATGAATAAATGAATACCGCCTTCGGGTAAAGTCCGCGCTATATAAAAATGCATAAATAACTAAATAAATAAATACCGCAAATCAAACATCCTCGTCACTCTGCCGGCCTGCGACCAGGAAGTGAGGCAGGCCGGCGCGACAACCGGAAACAGGAAGTAGGAGGGCGGGAGCCTACCCCGCCTCCCACGGAAGAGCCGCGATTGGAGCCGTGTTTGGAGCACCGGAGCAGGCAGGAGCCTACCCTGCGCCCCGGTGCCGAAGGAGGGAAGAAGAGTCCTGCTGCCGGGCCCTGCAGCTGAGGAGAGCCGCCGCACAAAGGAAGCCGGTGAGTGGGTTGCTGAGCGGGGGGGGGGAGGAGGGAGAGCATGTGTGTGCGCGCGTGTGCGGGGGAGGCGGGCTGTGTGTGTGCGTGCGTGTGTGTGTGTATGTGTCTTGGAGTGCGTGTGTGTGACTGTGGGGGAGGGGGTGTGTGTGTGTGAGCGAGTGTCTGTCTGCGCGTGCATGTGTACGGCGCGGGACGCGACGTGCGCGTTCGCGCACACGAATCCAGCAAGAAAAGCTCATGCACCCTCTGGTCCGTCCTTCCCCCCAGACTGATCGCTATTGGTCTCCAGCTGGACAAATGCATCCTTGCGGATGCATTGCCAGCGAGACCCAAAAAGGACATTTTTCTTATGGATTAATTTAGCTTGCATTTATTTTAATTTAAAGTTTGTGTGTGTTTCTTTTTTGTATGCACTTTACTGGTGGTAGAAAAGTAAAATAGTTACTGAATAGTTTGTTCTTTTAGCCACATCTTTAACTCCCCCACCCCTCTCACTGACTGTGCACCCAGGGCCCTCGGGATAACAGTATAATAGCCCTTGAAATCACTCTGGTATTCCTGGATGCAGGTGAGGAGCAGGGCTAGCAGGGCTGGCCGCTGAGGGTTCAAGGCAGGCTCCAGGCACAACAGCAGAACAACCTCTGAGTGGTCTTCCTGAGGTCCGGTAGTGAACAGAAAGGTGGGTCTGAAAGACCTATCCATTAGCTCCAAAACATGTTGCCAGTACAAAGGGCTAAAGTCAGGAAAATTCCAATTTCCTAAAAATAGCACTTTCCAAATTGTAACGAAAAATCCAACATTACCATAAAAGAGGTTGTACCATTGCAATTTCATAGACACCAAACATGAGCTAGCAACCTACCCCCCGCTTGGAGCGCCCAGACTCAATGCCAACTCCATAAACTCCAGTAACCTTCTGCAGATCTCCACTTCACAACCTGCACCCACGGACACCATGCACAAATCACACCTTAAATGCATGCTACTTAACTGTAGATCAGCGGTGAAACATGCCACTGACCTTGCCGATCTTATCCTAGCCCAAGAAGATTTGGACCTCCTTATCCTCCCAGAAATATGGCTCAACAACTCCTCTGGCCCTATCCTTAACCTATTAGTCCCTCCTAGTCACAACATTATCAGACTTGACCGAGTTAAGAAACTAGGATGTGGCATTGCTTGTATCTTCCGCCAATCTCTCACAGCAAAACAATCCCACTCAGCTAATCTCTCCTCATGTGAATACCTGTCCATGGATATCACCAGCACACACAGACCCTTATGCAGCCTTCACATCTTCTGTCACCCCCCAGGTGATAACCTCCAACTAATAGAACAAGTTATGGAAACCATCTCCTCCAACCTGGGGCGTCCCTCCCCCTAGATCTTCCTAGGTGACTTCAATCTCCACTGGAATAACCCCCATAATCAGGCTGCGACAAGCCTTAAAAGATTCTTTACCGACCTTTCTCTCACTAACAACCTAGGCTCGACTCTGGATCTCATCATCTCCAACCCCAACTCCATTGTTCTCAAATACATTCTCCCCTGTGACTGGTCTGACCATCACTTTATCAACTTCCTGATCCCGGAAAGGTGGAACCACAAATCTGCTCAACCACTCAAACTTAAACACTGGAAAAGACCGCTCCATAACACTAGCGTTAATTAACTTATAGATCGCTGAAATCTCTCCTTCCTCCGCCCTCTAACATGTCTGACGTGCATGACCTCACCGGCCATTATAACAACACCATGCTATCTGTCCTGAATGATACAGCCCCTCTTCAACTTAAAAGAATACCCATAAAAGACTTCAAACCTTGGTTCAATGAATGTCTAAATGAGGTTAGACGCAATCTTAGACTAGCTGAACGCAAATGGAGAGCCTCTCCCTCCACGGATCGGCAAAACACTCTAAGATCCCAAAGAAGCAGATACAACAAACTTATTAAAACTATGAAAGCCAATTTCTTCAAGCACCAACGTGACTCAGCCAAAAACTGCCTGAAACGTCTTTTTGAGCTCATTAAATTACAATCCAACAACACCTCCACCCAATCTCAGCACACTACTCTCCCGCAACCAAACTGTGATGCGGTGGCTGAATTCTTTCTTGTAAAGATGAATAAAATCGAATCAGACCGTAGGTCTGCTGCACTCACCTTCTCTCCCTTGCCTGATGCCGCGGTCTCCACACCCTTGCCCTCGCCTCTGGATGTCTCACTCAAAAACAATGCCTCTTGGTCTCATTTCACCCCCCCTCAATAACAGCACCATCCTTAACGTTCTCTCTACCCTTAAACCCTCCAATCACTTGAATGACCCTCTCCCGGCTAACTTCTTTAAAGAAATGATAGGCTCACTAGCACCTCTTTGGTTGAAAATCATCAACGCCTCACTTTTTCAAGGTGAGATCCCGATCTGTCTGAAGGCAGGCCTAGTGCTCCTGATTCTCAAAAAACCCTTTGGCTGACCCCACTGACCTGAACAACTACCGCCCAATCACAAACATACCAACCCTGGTGAAACTTCTGGAGAAATGCTTTCACGAACAACTACGCAAACACATTGAGCAATTCCAGCTTCTCGACCAATTCCAATTGGTTTTCCGCACTGTACACAGCACTGAAACGGCCATCACTCACATTGTGGATGATGCTCTCACTTTACTTGACCAAAATGAAACCTGCCTTTTAATCCTACTCGATCTATCATCGGCTTTTGACAATGTCAAACATGACAATCTACTCTTCCTTTTAGAACGCAGAATGGGGCTCTCTGGCATGGTCCTTAAATGGTTTGCCTCTTTCCTCAACAACTGATCACAAAGGGTCAAATCCAACCAGTCTCTCTCCAACACGAGTCCCTGCACTCTGGGTGTTCCCCATGGCTCCTCCCTCTCCCCCACTCTCTTCAACCTCTTCCTTGAACCACTGACTGTAATCCTTAAAGACTGCAACATCCAATATCACATGTATGCGGACGACACCCAACTATACATGAAAATCTCCTCCCCTGATGACATCAAATCTCTCAATGGAACCCTTCTCAAAACCCTTAACTGGCTTACCTCCAACCATCTCAAATGTAATGCCCTCAAGACTGAATTCCTCTTCATTTCACCCTCTAAGCAAACCCCCACTGTTTTGAAATTTCTCTGTAACCTCACCACCCTCAACTGCACTCCGCACATCGTTGACTCCACTAAATCACTGGGAGTTGTGCTAGACAAAAACTTAAACATGCAAGATCATATCAGATCATCAACCAAAGGAGCGAACTTTCAACTCTGCATCCTAAGGAAACTCAACCCTATCTTCCCCGGGATGACTTTAAATCGGCAGTGCAAGCACTTGTCATTTCCAGACTAGAATACGGCAATGCGACTCTTTGCGGTCTGCCTAAACTCAGCCTAGCACCCATCAGAGCATCTCTAAATGCTGCCACTATACTTATCACGGGCTCTAAGAAGACCAATCACATCTCACCGGACCTCAAATCGCTCAATTGGCTTCCCTTTGAAGCCAGAATACAACTTAAGATCGCTTGTATGACCCATAGAGCATTACATTTCAACACCCCTCTCTACCTGACAAACAAACTGGAACTTTTGGGTGGCTCCAAATCCACAAGGAGTACTGGCACTCTGTTGCTCAAGCCCAAGAAATTTAAGAAGCTTAAAACGTACAAACGTTCATTCTCTGGCATCGCCCTGGGAATCTGGAATTCCCTCCCAGTGAATACAAGACTAATTCCCTCTACTCTTGCCTTCAAAAGGGAAGTCAAAAAGCTACTTTTGAACAAACTGCTCTAATGAACTATGTGCTGAACTGAACTTGCTTCTGGGCTCCTATTGCCTCTAAGTGATTGTTTATTTTAACTTTATGTCTGATTGGCTCTTTATGTATATTGCCCTCCCTTTTCGCTATCATCCTCCTGCTTCCTTTCCCGACCAATCTCTGCTTGCCCTGGTTGTGTATCGTCTAACTGTTTCCATGATTTCTCTCTCCTACCTAATCTCCTTTGTCTACCTATACCCATGTAAAGCGCTCTGATACCCTCCGGGGTCATGTTCGCGCTATACAAAACTTTAAATAAATGAATAAATAAATACATTAGGAAATATAGCTTATTAAATGTAATAAGGAATCCCCAATGTTATCCTATGGGAGGGGTAGGCCTCACAGTAGTGAAAATGAAAGAGGTTTTTAACTACAAGGATGTGTAAAACTTAAAGGCACAAGCACTTCCTTGTAATTACACAGCACCCTGCCCTATGGGCTTTTTATGGCCTACCATAGGGATTTCTTATATGTAATAAAAGTCAGGGCCGAACTGGACATAGTGGGCACCGGGCATTTCCCCGGTGGACCGCCAGGGTTGGGGGCCGGTTTTGGGCCCCTTGGGGCTGATTTGTTACAGGATCGTTTTTGCAACATAGCTGCAATAACCGCCGCTGTAACAAAATCGGTCGAATCCGGCCATGGCAAACAGCTCAGCCGCACCTCAGAGTCCCTGGGGGGCCAGCCCAGCACTTTACCAGGGCCGGTTTTGGTTCCCAGTCCGGCCCCGATAAAAGTAGGCCAGAGTGTAATTATAATTCTTTTAGTGGAATTTGCAGAATGTCGTAACTCCGCATTACGTAAAGATCCTGCTAAATTCCTCCAATCGGTGCATGGCAGAATTATTCTATTGTTCTAGCCTCATGATTCTCACGGGAATAAAGCAAGTCTTCATCAATATATGCTTTTGAGCGTAAGCAAGATTTGCCTGCCCCTGGCACAATTTCGAGATGCCACAGGGCTGTCCAGTGGCATTTTGTGATGGTGGCAGTCATGAGTGGCCAAGCTACCTCCCTAGTAGATTTTCTCGAGAAACAGCTAAATCACTTAATGAATATTCTACCCGAATGAACAGTTCAGGTAGTTTTGTAGTGCAAAAAGAATTGTTTTTAACTTTTTTTCCAACAGGAATGAAGTGCCACAGAGACTCCAACTTCCTCTTCCTGTTCTGAAGGCTCCTCGCAGTGTTTTGCCCATTTCCAGGTCATTTTTAATTTGGATTTTGAGGTGAAAGCATCACTCTCTTTATCTGCAATTCCTGCTGCACATATACAATTGGATTTTAAGGACTATTTTTGTGACATCACAACATATAAGTTAAAAAACTGTTGCCTAAGGGCGTTGCTTGAAGAGGGCATTTACCAGTATATATTTTTACTTTTAAGTTTTGATTGTGGTTGTTGTGGGTGGCCTGGAATTGCATTTTGGGCCTATTTTCATTCAAAAGTTCTGCTTTTATAAGGGAAAGGGTTGCACAGTAAAGTAAATGTTCTCCATGTTTATGAAATTTGCACTATTCATTTATTTGTTCATGTAGCCTAGTCTGCCCACGGGCTGTCCAGCCAGTGCTAGGCATTAGGTAGACGAAACAATGGTTTCTAGGGTATATGCTGTTGAAAAACATTCATGATTTAGGCCAGGGATGGCATTGGATTAAATGCAATGTGTTTTTCTGTGTTTCCCTTTTTGTCTACAAAAAGAGCATTTTGGTTGAGTAATATTTTGATGCCTTGGGAGGATGTGTGTTGTTGGAATTTTTTTATAGCTGATTTAAATGTTGTTTTTATTGATTAATTAATGATAGTGTTTTCTTCTTTGCTTACCATACCTACTTTATTTGCTGGCCTCATGGCCATTTTTTTGTCTGGCAGTGTGTGTGTGTGTTTGCCATAGGTAACCATTTTGTCATTGTTCTCCATGCCATGCAGCCGGCTGCCATTTTATGTAGTCAATAGCCATAGGCCTACATGTGTTCTTTGTTGTCCATGCCTCCTTGCTTCTTGTTGTTTATACTTGTGGCCGGCTGCTATTTCAAACACTAATCAGCAGATGTAAAATAAGTGTAACATCCCCAGAGATATGCCAATTATTGTGCACTGTGACATCATCAGCATGGATGCACCGTACTTACAATGTGGTGTATTATGGGGCAAAAACGGCACAGGTATGTGATGTATTTGTGTTGTGAAGGTGGCGCATCGCTTGACTTGCGTTGCAAGCACAACACAGCTCCAGCAATGCTCTTGGGGCCCTATGCTTACAACGCTGTGTCAATCCTTACACCTGTTTCCAGCAGGTGCAGGGTTTTGACGCAGCATAAGCCCAAAAGTGACTGAATGAAATCTTATAGATTTCACTCAGTCACTTTTAGGAGGCGTTCCTGCGACAGAACACCCCCCATGCAGGAAAGCTTCCTTCTGGCGCAGGGCTTTACAATGTGATGCACCTTCCAGATACGTCACATTGTAAATACCACACACCATGGCACATCTTTTGCACCACCACTGCGTCACAAAAGTGATGCAACGGCTGTGTAAAAGAGGCACAAGAGGGTTGTAAATCCACCCCTAACACATACAAATTCACCCAGGCAGTTTCACCAGCAGTGCAAAGGGAAGCATAGACTTGTAACATATTTATGTACATAAGTTACATTCAAGTGCTTCGGAAGTACTACAGTATACTAAGCAAACACATTATAGATTTATGCTGTAGCACTTCCTTATAGTTCTGCACTTTCACATTCACCATACACGACTAATGTATTCTTTCAGTCAATTATAAACTACACATACATACATCTAAACTTTCACACACTAACATACAAGTTTAGCTCTTTTTTAACCAGAGTAGGTAGTTCTGAAAAGAACTTTTTTTGTTTGTTTTGTAGTTTTTTTGTTGTTGTATATTTTGAACAGTTTTTTTTTTAAAGGAAAAAAAGGAACTGCAAACAAAAAAGTCTTCAACAGGAGCAAATAAACAAAAAAAATTAACGGTGAGAGCATTGGTGCTGCTGTTTTCTCCTGCAAATTAAATCAATTGACAGCTCGCCGTAGCATAATGTTTCTTTACAAAATTTGCAAAGAATAATTAAATCGGCGAAATCAGGACAGATGTCCGGATGTGGACTTGCAGATCCTGTTGATGTGCTTGCTTGAGCTGGTGAAATCTCCTCCTTAACACTGGTGCATGCAGCACGGCAAAATTTACAGGGTGTAGGTTTTTGACATGCCTCACCATGCTTGCAGTCCTGAAAGAATAATGCTTGTTCGGATTCCCTCTAGAGAGCACAACAGAGCAGATTTTGCAGGTTACTTTTGCAGAATTTACCTTTTTTTCACCCCTGGAAATGAAAACATTTTCCAAATTAGTGCCTCCTTTTTTTTGTGGGTGATCTTCTGCCACAAATTCTTCCTCAGAAGAGTGTTCTGAAGTGGATTCTTGCTGGGCAGCCATAATAAAGCAATGAGGACACAGCTCCTTCACAAAAAGGTGTTCCTTCATGAAAGTCAAAGAAGAATGATTAAAATGGGTGGGGTCTTTCAACAGTAGGAATAGGAAGTGTTATGAACTAATCAAATCTGTTCTTTTAAAGTCACATGGCTTTGCGTACGCTTAGGGTGCGCTTACGGTGCTCTTACGATGCGAGTACGTTCGATGTTTGCCGCGATTTGCGTAATTGCTTTTAAAAGTAATACACGCTTATTAAAAGTAAAAAACTATTTTCCTGATTATCCCAGATAATGTCTTCCCTTAATATTTACATTAAATAAATATATAACAATTAGAAACTTTCGTGCAGTACGCGTACAGGGCACCGTACAAATGTACATGATGTCACACGAAAGCGCCGATGCGACGCGTAACGTCAAAGCGCATTCGTAACATATGCGCAGGTACGCGCAGAGTACGATTAGCCGTACAAAGTATGGTGCGATCACCGTACGCGTACGGTACGATTGCCCAAAAAAAAGGAAATATATAGAATTACCTTTTAATATATTTAAAAAAAAAGTATTAATAAAAAAATATATTTTTGGATTTTGTTTTGTTATTATTTTACATTAAGAATATGAAATATAACTTAAAAAATTAAATACTAAAAATAATTATAATAAAAATGTAGGAAATTTGTATAAAAAATATATAATAATTAATACATTTAAAAATTGGCATTTACAAAACCTATGAAATTCACTGAAAAAACCATAGGTTTTAGGCATGTTATAGTTAGGAATTAGCATTTAAAAAACCTTGCAAATTCACTGAAAAAAACATAGGTTTCACACATGTTAAAGTTAGGAATTAGCATTTAAAAAACCTTAGAAATACACTGAAAAAACCATAGGTTTCACACATGTTATAGTTAGATGGACATTTCACTCATACAAAACCATTGAAATTCCCCCGTTATAGTTAGTTCAGCTAACTATAACTTGCGCGCCTACAATGCACTGCTGATGACATCACTCATGACATGGTCAGTGACATCACTCTTGACATCACTGATGACATCTCAAATGTCATCACTGATGACATCACTGATGACATCATCCTTGTGAAAGAGTGGCAGACCTCCTCTCACCGGAATATAACCTTTGATAAACACATTGAAAAATAGAAACTAAAATTTTCAAAAACAATGGACATACCAATACCAGTTACAACCTATTCAGTAATTACAAAATCTACATACACATCCACTCATTCACCAACAGTTCTATATAGTCACTCATACATGCACTCACTCATCATATGTACTCATACACCTATACACCCTGTTACACACCGATACTCATCCATAGAGTTACTCACACATGCAAATAAACTATCAAACATCCATTTACTTGCATATACAGCTATATACACAGCACTTCACTTACTTTTACATAAATGTACACATACATTTCTCTCTCTTAAACAATCACTTATAGAAACACATACTTATTTATACAGGAACTCTTTCAATCTCTCACACTCTCACATATACTCACTTATATACATCAATACACACATATACTAGTTTAAAACATATGTAGTTACTTATAAAGACACTGTTGAGACAGTCATTCACTCACTAAAACACCCATATACACATTAATTTACTCATATAGTCCTGCACACATGCTGTCTTCAAAACACATACAAACAGTGAGTCACTCATTCATGCATCTTTGCGTTAAGTACTATTCCGCACCGAACCATAGACACTCATACTGATACTCAAAAACCCAACTATTAACCTATATATACACTCATGCAGCCACCTATACACAAAGTGAAACACTGATACAGATATTTAAATATTTAAAAATTGCTCTCTAATACATGTATTCACTAAGATACACTTAATGAGTCAGTTATACAATCAATTTTACAAAAAAAATATCCATTTAGACACTTATTTACCCATTTATTCTTCCATTGACCTTTAGATATACATATATAAAAAATATTTATTTTTCCGAAAACACACATTCACTGGATGATGTCATCAGTGATGTCATGAGTGATGTAATTTGAGATGTCATCAGTGATGTCATGAGTGATGCCACTGACCATGTCATGAGTGATGTAATATTTGACGTCATCAGCAGTGCATTGCGGGCGAGTGAGTTATAGTTAGCTGAACTAACTATAACGGGGGAATTTCAATGGTTTTGTATGAGTGAAATGTCCAGATAACTATAACTTGTGTGAAACCTATGGTTTTTTCAGTGAATTTCTAAGGTTTTTTAAATGCTAATTCCTAACTATAACATGTGTGAAACCTATGGTTTTTTCAGTGAAAAAAAAAATATATATATATATATAATATCTCTCTCTCTATATATATATATATATATATATATATATATATATATATATATATATATTCACTGAAAAAACATAGGTTTCAGACATGATATAGTTAGGAATTAGCATTTAAAAAACCTTAGAAATTCACAGAAAAAACCATAGGTTTTAGGGGTGTTATAGTTAGTCGGACATTTCACTCGTACAAAACCATTGAAATTCCCACGTTATAGTTAGTTGTACTAACTATAACTCGCGCACCCGCAATCCACTGCTGATGATGTCACATATTACATCATTCATGACATGGTCAGTGACATCGCTGATGACATCACTGATGACATTACAAATGACACCACTGATGACATCACTGATGACATCATCCAGTGAATGTCGCTTGGTTTGTTATTTAAATATGTATTATATATATAGCAATCTGCATTGAAGAATGAGTAGATATATAAATATCTGGATGGAGGATTTAGTAGCAGTGTGATTGACTGTTTACTTGACTAATTTATAGTGTCTCACTAAATATATTGGATAGTGACTAGACTGTGTGAATATCTGTATTACTTTGTCAGTTGTTGTATAAACTGCTACACCAGTTGGTTACTAGCCACGTGAAAGTCTATATTAGTTATTGATTAGTTAACTGAGTATTTGTATGGGAGAGTGAATGTGTGTGTGGTTCGGTGAGGGGTGTGTGACTGCCCAAAGATGTGTCAATAGTTGATTCAGTAGGTATATGACATTAAGAATACATGTTATAATAGTTGTTTCAGTGAGTGAATATGTTTATGGGTGTGCTGATGCGCAAATATATCTCTCAATGGTACAGGTCCAACAAATTAGAATAATAAAAGGCAGTGTATGTGCCATTTGCTATATATATATATATAAATAAGTATACATAAGACTCAGTGACTGTATAGATAACTGTATACTTATAAAAGTGATTTTCTAACAAACTAAGTACGAGTTAATGAAGTGGTGTTTGTATAAGTGTGTAGCTGATTAAATGTAAGTATGATCCATTGTTTGCAAAAGTGAGTAGGATGACTGTATACGTGAATAAGATGTGTGCTGGTGTGTAATGTCAATATAGGTATAAAAGTATATTTGATAGTGTCCTAATGATTATTGACAGCATGTATGAGTGAATCTATAGGTAATTGATACGATATGTGTGTAGATCTAGGAATCACTGAGTGGATTTTTAGATACTTGTATTGATGTGTCAATGGATTCAAATATGGTACTCTGTATTTTACAGTGAGTGATGAAAGGTTATACTAGTGTATAATGAGGTGTATCTGATTGTCACGTGGATGATGTCATCAGTGATGTTATCAGTGAAGTAATTCGAGATGTCATCAGTGATGTCATCAGTGATGTCACTGACCATGTCATAAATGCGGTAATGTGTAACATCATCAGCAGTGGATTGCGGGCGCGAGAGTTACAGTTAGTACAACTAACTATAACAGAGCAATTTCAATGGTTTTGTATGAGTGAAATGTCCAGCTAACTATAACACCCCAGAAACGTATGTTTTTTTCAGTGAATTTCTAAGGTTATTTAAATGATAATTCCTAACTATAACTTGCCTGAAACCTATGGTTTTTTCTGTGAATTTCAAAAGTTTTTTAAATGATAATTCCTAATTATAATGTTCATTAAGCATATCTTTTTTCTTTATATCTTTTTTAATTAGCAGTCCATTCTTAACCTAGTAAAAACTGCAAATATTGCCACTCTTCAATTGATTCCTTCCTCCAACAAAATCGCTACAAACCAGAACCACAACTAAAGTTAATAATATACAAACTAGGCGTTCCAGTAGAAAAAAAACAAAAAACACTACTTTCCCATACTTTCAGCAACAAGGCAAATCTGCAATGCTACCTAAAAAAACAGGCGATAGTTCCATTTACCACTAACAAATTAACATCAACATTTAACTACTGTAATAACGTCGACTATGTACTTCGTGAATTACATCCAAGTCACACCCATATTTAAAGACAAATATGTGATAGAAGTACTAATTATGCACTTCCAACACACAACAAAATCCCAACAGCCAGCGCAACCACCCCTCCTGACCCCTCCCCCTCTACTACCTCTGAGGCAGTGCAAAACAGGACAACAGACCTTCCCAAAATAATATATCCCTCAACAGCACACTAGCCGAATGTTCAGAGATGGGTAACCAACAATGTATAAGGGAGGAAACATGCACATCAACAATAACTTACACAATGCCAAGACCACCGGTGAAATGCTATACACAACTCACTATACAAGCCAAAAACATTTCAGTGTGTAGATATACTATTGATACGTATAGTGTACTGCACAGTGGACGCAACCATATTATCTCAGACACTGGGGAATATCTCGGTCATGTAGCTGTGTTGTCTCCCCCCCTGAAGCAGAAGCTGAGTGGGCTGGTTCAACGTACGCAACTCCAGCGTAAGAGTATAAATAATTAAGCTACGCCTTGGGCGTGGTTCATTTGTGCAAAGACAAAATACTCTGCCACAGCGAAGGTCCTCACTCTGCAACGTGGCTGCCGCCATGAACAAGCGCCTCTTCGATACAGGTCCATTGCAAACTCAGCGCTACAGCACCGCAGACTTATGTCTGTATCAACTACTGCCTTCGATCAACACTGCGGACAGCAGGGTTCACAACTTGAATTCAGCTTTGGATCTACACTACGGACATCATTGAATTTAGCCTTGATTTATGTAAGGCAGAGACAATTGCACTACATGTCTTCAGATTTTCTCAAAGGATGTGACTAAAAGATTCCTCGATGTCTCTTCTGACTACTGCCTTCGATCTACACTGCGGACAGCAGGGTTTACAACTTGAAATCAGCTTTGCATCTACAATACAGACAACATTGAATTCAGTCTCGATTTATTTAAGGCAGAGACAATTGTACTCTATGTCCTCAGATTTTGTTAAAGGATGTAACAAAAAGCATTCCTCGATGTTTGTGTCGACTAAGATCTACACTGTGGACAGCAGGGTTTACAACTTGAATTCAGCTTTGCATCTACACTACAGCCAGTAGGGAATTCAGCCTTGATTAATTTAATGCAGAGACAATTATACTGCATGTATTCAGATTTTGTTAAAATAAGTGAAAAAAAGCATTCTTCTATAACTGCGCTGACTACTGCCTTCGATGTACACTGCGGACAGTAGGGTTCACAACTTGAATTCAGCTTTGGATCTACACTATAGACAGCATTGAAATCAGCCTTGATTTATTTAAGACAGAGACAAAAATACTCCTGTGGCACTGCTAGTATGCGCAAGCACCTTCAATCCCTGCATCCTGTGAACTATGTTAACAAAGAATGTGGAAGACTGTGGCAAAAAGTACCTCCACCACCGACAATACCAAGTACCTCTCGGGCATCACCTTCAACATCACCACCAGACATATGAACCAAATTTGGGAAAGTTAGAATGCACTCCGTGAAGTGCAATTGTTTAATTTGTTATGGGGAGCAATCAGTAGACCTAGTTTGCAGAGCTATTGATAACCATCAATGCTAGTTTTTTTTCCCCTCAAAGTTTATGCAGTCATTTATGCAACAGCCAATGCTTTGAGTGCAACCCCTTCAGACCAGGCATCATCGCAGGGTGAGCACACGCTAAACACCAGACGTACCACTAACTCAGTACACCATAAATAATTGCCACGTGGCCTAATTAAGGGATCACTGACATAATATAGAATGACAAAATATGGACTTACCAAAATATAGTCACCAAAATATTGAATGCCAAAATATCGAATTCCTATCTACAAACAGGTAAGTACAAAAATATCGAATCCAAAATATAGTCTGTAAAAAATATAGTCAGTCAAAATATCGAATTTTTTTAAATGTCTTCAAAGTAATTTAAAATTAATGAAATAATAAATATAATTAACTAAAACATACTTAAAAATACTCAAATAACCTTAAAATTAAGATATAATTAATTTAAGTTATTAATAAAAAATGTACAATATTTTACCGTAGGATAGCAGGAGGGTAACATTTAATATTACCACTCCAGTGAGTGCAACAGTAGGGAAAGCGTTGGATAGCGTAGGGGTAAAAAATACTATTCCCACTCCAGTGAGTGCAACAGTAGGGAAAGCGTTGGATAGCGTAGGGGTAAAAAATACTATTCCCACTCCAGAGAGTGCAACAGTAGGGAAAGCGTTGGATAGCGTAGGGGTAAAAATTACTATTCCCACTCCAGAGAGTGCAACAGTAGGGAAAGCGTTGGATAGCGTAGGGGTAAAAAATACTATTCCCACTCCAGTGAGTGCAACAGTAGGGAAAGCGTTGGATAGCGTAAGGGTAAAAATTACTATTCCCACTCCAGAGAGTGCAACAGTAGGGAAAGCGTTGGATAGCGGGAGGGTAAAAAATACTATTCCCACTCCAGTGAGTGCAACAGTAGGGAAAGTGTTGGATAGCGTAGGGGTAAAAAATACTATTCCCACTCCCGAGAGTGCAACAGTAGGGAAAGTGTTGGATAGCGTAGGGGTAAAAATTACTATTCCCACTCCAGAGAGTGCAACAGTAGGGAAAGTGTTGGATAGCGTAGGGGTAAAAAATACTATTCCCACTAAAGTGAGTGCAACAGTAGGGAAAGCGTTGGATAGCATAAGGGTAAAAATTACTATTCCCACTCCAGAGAGTGCAACAGTAGGGAAAGCGTTGGATAGCGGGAGGGTAAAAATTACTATTCCAACTCCAGAGCGTGCAACAGTAGGGAAAGCGTTGGATAGCGTAGGGGTAAAAATTACTATTCCCACTCCAGAGAGTGCAACAGTAGGGAAAGCGTTGGATATTTGAAGGGTAAAAATTACTATTTCCACTCCAGAGAGTACAACAGTAGGGAAAGCATTGGATAGCGTAGGGGTAAAAATTACTATTCCCACTCCAGAGAGTGCAACAGTAGGGAAAGCGATGGATAGCGTAGGGGTAAAAAATACTATTCCCACTCCAGAGAGTGCAACAGTAGGGAAAGTGTTGGATAGCGGGAGTATGAAAATTACTATTCCCACTCCAGATAGTGCAACAGTAGGGAAAGGTTTGGATAGCGTAGGGGTAAAAATTACTATTCCCACTCCAGAGAGTGCAACAGTAGGGAAAGCGTTGGATAGCCTAGGGGTAAAAAATACTATTCCCACTCCAGAGAGTGCAACAGTAGGGAAAGCGTTGGATAGCAGGAGGGTGAAAATTACTATTCCCACTCCAGTGAGTTTAACAGTAGGGAAAATATTGATTTAATATATTATTAAAAATAAATTAAATATCAATACCAATAAAACATTAATTGAAATTAATAACCAATTTAATATTATGTAATAATTAATTAGAAATACAACTACATATTCGTTATTAAAAATTAATAACCTATTCATAATTATTTAACAGCTAATTAATTTTCAATAACAAAAACTAATTAATAATAAAAATTAATACCAATTAAAAATTAACAGTAAATTAATTATCAATACACAAAAAGTATTTTTAATATGTAATTATTACAATTACATATTCCCCTATATACTATTCCCCTATAAACCGACATCCCACTACAGAAAATACATTAATACAATTATCATAATTATCAAATATTTAATTAATACAAAATAATTACCAATTAATAAAAATGAATTGTCAATTAATAGAAATTAATTACCAATTAAAAATTAATTAACAATAAATGTAAAATCAATACCAATAAATGAAAAAAAATATTTACTTAATTACAATTAAATTACTTCCCACCCTATTCCCCTATAAACCCACAACCCGCTACAGGAAATACATTTAGAAAATTAACATAATTAACAATTAATCAATTAATACAAATTAATTGCCAGTTCATAAAAAATAATTACCAATTAAAAAATAACAATAAATTCAAAATGAATACCAATAAATAAAAATATTTAATTAATTACAATTAAATTACTTTCCACCCTATTCCCCTATAAACCCACAACCTGCTACAGAACTAAAAAGTAAAATGTAATAAAAAATTAATAATAATTGCTAAAAATAATATTTAATTTAATATAATTAAATTACTTCCCTCCCTATTCCCCTATAAACCCACAACCCGCCACAGAATTAAATTACGCAAAAATTAAATAACATAAAATTCATTACTTAAAATACATTAAACATACATTACAAAAATTAATATACACTTTTCACACATATACTAACATACAAAACACTTTAAAAAAATTGATATTATTAAAAAATCCATATATTTAATGCCTATATTGTATACTTCAATATTTTGACTTCTATATTTTGAAAATCGATATTACTTACCTTAAATTCGATATTTTTAACCACTATATTGTGTCCATTCGATATTTTGTCCATTCTATATTTTTACTTCGATATTATGTCCATTCTATATTTTGGAATCGATATTATGACTGTTTACCCTAATTAAGGCAACATTCAGTAGTCAAAGCACATTCTTACCAGTGCAGTCTGCCTGGACCACACAATATTATTAATTAATTTCATGAACACTTTACGATAGAATCTTCTGTGTATTATTTCATATGTAGTGCTCATACGGTTGTACAGCAGAAGTCATAAACTGTTTATGATGAAATATCTGTGTATGATATCATGATTACTATTGTACTTGTTACCAACAGCAACGTAATTAAATGGAGTCAAAGGCATGTACCTGTACTCACTTCAACTATCTATCTGTGTCTGTGTATTCATTATGTTTGTAAAATGCTGCTCCTGGGCCCTACCACATTATATTGTGCTGTAAACAGTGTATGCAACCATCTTACCTCTGGCAGTAACAAAAACTTTGGTTATATAACTTTCTCTCGCTCATTCTACAAATACGAATGTAGAAAACAGATCATTACAATACTACAAGCAAAGTGCATAGTAAATTTATAAGTGTGTGCTATTGCTCGAGTTCTTTATTTTTTTTAGCATATTTACATAGCGCGAAGTCGACCCAAAAGTATGTCAGCAATTTACATGAGCACCGTATTTACAGTACATTTTCAGGCACGCATAGATTACGTCATTTGTCTACAATAACAGGATGTGGACACGACTCCAACGCTCGAACACTGATTTCCAGCACCAAGTTCGACTGTATACCCGAATAACCACATACGTATATATATTACCTGCCCTTTATGTGCCAAAAACTGCAACGTGAACCTTTCGTAGCCTTGTATTACTATAGCTACAACACTCCACTGAATGTACAACAAACATTTATATTCGCAGAAATGTGTCATGTCCACCATCTTTTATGCGTGTAACTATTGATGAATGTAGGATCAGTGATTCCCCGTACCTTCCATGTTGGCCATGTTGTGGGACTTTACAGACATAATGATACATTTACGTGTAAGACCCGGTTGATGGCAGCACTACAACACAGAAACCCGAATCAGTTGATTTCTCATATAGCTCATGACGGAACCACGCCCATAGCTCCGGAGTCATCGTTCACATTCTCGCGCAGCACTGGCATACGTCAGGCCAGCTCACTCCGCTTACGCTTTCAGGAAAATACAACAACGCTACATGGCCCAGATTTCCATTGTAGTGATTTCTTAGTTCCAGGTCTAGGTGTCAGAATGGCACACACACACTCCCTCATGGCTGGTATAGACCCACACCACACCCATCCAGCACAGGCGTCACAACACACGTCACCCTACCAATAAAAAAGACAGGGCGCACGTGCTCTATGCAATTTTACAGTTGCTCCCATCGCAAGCGCTGTGATGGCCTGTCCTGGTGGTTCAGTCACCTCATGTAGGCCCGAACTACCGAAGAGGGGGGCCTCTTTGGTCACTGAGTTAGTGGTACCACAAGGACTGAGCGGGTGAGGAACCTGCGATGATGATGTGTGCACGAGTATGTCCTTTCCCATAGCGATATCAAGACTCAGCACCAAATGTGAGACTTCTTGGTGGCAGAGCGGGACTGCATGATGTAGAACATGCCCTGTCTGCGAAAAGGTGAGCAGTGAGGTCTGGGTGCACAGCGGAGGGAGTAGATGGGGTACAGCAGACTGGATACAAAAAGGCAACATAGCGATTTAGGCATACGCAGTCCTATATACCCTATCTTATTGGATTTGTATTTTTTTTCCTATCGCAGGAAAGTTTTTATAGACTGTCAAATGTCCGTCGCTCGTGATGATTGAAACCATGTGTATCACTGCGCACCACTTGGTTTCTATAACCGGAGGGAAAACATTACTACTCTAATAATTGTTCATAAATCGAAGCCTATTAAACAAGTTTGAACCGTGCAAATGGTTGTCTTTTTAATGTGGGAGGGAAGGTGTGTGAAAGGGCTATGTTATTCTACTCCACATTAAGATAGTGGCAATTACCAATCATAACATCTTTCTTTTACTATCTTTTAGATGTGGAGCTTCAGGGTGCAGTATGTCCCGGCACGTGGTGGAAGACACACCGGTGACAGAAATGTGAGCTGTGAATATTCTTTTCAGTCACTCTCTCACTTCCTCTTTCCTTTGATGAACAAATGACACACAATCTTATCTTCCTTTTTATCTAACAAGTTGTGTTTCACAAATTGGCGTCCCCCCAACACCTCCAAAGCTCAACGTTTAAGTATTCTGCGATGATGTGTGGCCATCGTAGCAATGCGTAGGAAGATTGCTTCAACGAGTGGTGGACCCTCTTTGGAACACGCCAATGGTACAAGGTGAGCAGAGAAGCTTGTTACAGAAGCATTGAGAAGTCACCTGTGGGCGGAGAGAGTGGATAGTGTGCAGCAACTTCAGTGCATAGGAATATACAATCACCTCCGGGCAGTGGGAGTGGATAGGCTACAACACTCTGAGTGCATAGGAAAGGGCACTCACCTCTGGACACTGGGAGTCAATGAGGTGCGGAAGTTTAGGTTTGCAGTGCAGTGGGAGTGTATGGGGTATAGCACCCTGGGAGGAAAAGAGCGCACAGATACCTCCTTGCAGTGGGAGTTGATGTAATACAATAGCCTGGGCGTGCAAAGACGTAACACAGAAATATACATGTGCAGTTGTATCTACTCTGCAAATACACATCTTATATTATCTTTCAGATCACTAAACTTGAGGGTGCACTATGAACCGGCTCGCTTTCGGTCACACTAGAGGCAAAAAGGTGAGCTACGAAGATTTTCTCCAGTATAAACACTACCTCTCCTGCTCCAACTGTTACTTTCTCTTTCTCACACTTCCAATGTCTTTCTTTCTTTCTCTCTCTCCCTCTCTCTCACACAGTTTCTCTTTCTCTTTCCAAGTTTTGAATGCTGTGGTCCACACTGCAGATAAATAAATCAAGGCTGAATTTAACACTGTCTGAAGTATAGATCCAAACCAGAATTCAAGTTGTAACCTCTGCTAGATGAGGAGTTTTTCAAAGCTATGCGAGCAAGATGGCGGCTGAGTGAGCTCGGTCGGAGATGGTCTTCCCAGTGATGGCAAGCTACAGATTAAGGAATACTGAATAAATAAACGGACCCGAATGGTGCTGTACTCGTACAGTATAACCCCCATAATGGTGCAGTACTTACTAGAGATTCGGCGGGGCCGTTGTCCTTGCAAAGATCATGGAGCAGCTCATTGGTGGTTGCCGTGGTCTAGAGGCGGAGCTGGTCTGGGCGACGGGCGCTGGGGAGCAGGTGAAGGGAGGTCCAGTCAATTGCTGGATTGGAAGCCTGGAGAGCAAAGAGATGGCTCCTAAGACGGGGCCCAAGGCTAAAGGCGGTCCGGTGCAGCCTGCTACGGTGGAATCTCCGAAGCAGATCCCACATGAGAACATGACAGAATCGGAAATGATTCCTGCCACACAGGGTCGTCGGCAGCAGCGCCTGAGGATGGAGAACGCCCAGGACGGGAATGGGAGGGGTGCGGGCGCGCAGCCCCAGCCACCACAAACCACTACTATTGTCACTCTATTCCGGGGCACTGCAGCGAAGGATAAGCTCTGCAGTTACAAGGAAGAGTCTGTCTAGGGACAAAAAATCACTTGTAAGCCACCGTTGGGGGTCGGGGAAATACAGGAATCTGGACCCACAGAGATAACTACTTCACAGGCACAAGCTGCAATCCCTATAAATATAATAAATGACGTGGATGAGAATACAGGTGCTTCAGGACTCTCTGGGGGCACAAGCCCTGTTGATATAATTAACAAAATGGGGGGTGCAGCAAGAGGAAAGCTTGGGACTCTCTGTAACCTCAATTTTAGGGGGGAAAGAAAAAGAAGTTAAAAGGCCCCCTAAGACTCATAGGGAGACGGTCGAGGACTCAGAGACAAATGATTTTTATTCACTCTCCGATGCTAAGTGATATGGATTAGGCGCAGGGCAGGGGTCTAATACAGAGTCAAGTGAGGACGATAGCATTTCAGCAATAGAAATGGAAGGGAAAGGCAGAGATAGAGTCACCCCCAACAGGAAAGCACATTTCCGGTCAGGGAAAATTGGCAATTCTAAACAGACTGATTATAGACAGGAGCATGCTACAGGAGATCAACAGGGGCGAGCCCGGAACCTGCCTTAAATAGAAGAAGGGCTGACAGGGTCACCGGTACAGTCTTCGACGCTAGAGTCTATTCTGCAGTGTGTTATGGCGAACAGGGAAGAAGCTTGGTTGGAAAGTAAACGTTCCCAGAACGCCACTCGGAAGTTGCAGGGGGCAATTAGGAAAATTGCCAGAACCTGCAATAACATAGTGGATCGGATGACGGAGCTGGAAACAACGACAGCAGCACTAGAAGAGGATATTGCAGGCTCAAGAGGCATTCAGTGGAAACTCGAGGAAGGGGAAAATCGCCAGAGTAGGAACAACTTACGCTTCTTGGGAATCCCGGAGGGTAAGGAAGGCTCCGATGCACTTATCTTCATGGTCCAGCTTCTGGAGAAATCTTTCCCGGAACTGGTAGGATGGAACTGGGCTCAAGAAATACAGAGAGCACACCGAGTTCCCTTTAACATTCGACAGCCAGCTCAACCAGATGCTAAACCCAGAGCTCCTCTGGTATATTTTGGAAACTTTTTGCTGAGACAGAATATCTTCGAAAAGGCTAGACCAGAAGCACAAAGGGCAGCCGAGGGGTTTACTTTTTTCACTAGGCCGGATTTTTGCCACGTTACAGTGGAGCGAAGGTGGTAATTGCGGCAAATGATTTCTCAGTTTCAGGAGAAGGGAGCACAGGCCTTTCTTCTAAACCCGGCCTAGCTGAAAGTCATCTGGAAAGAGAAAACATGATTCTTTATATCGGAAATTAAGGCCAAGGAATTTTTGAATACAGGGGGTGAATCTCAGACGATTTTTCATGTTTTCTCTGTTTTTTTTAGTTTTTTTTTATTGTGGTTGGACTAAAGAACAGAATGGAGAGAACGAGCAGAAAGAAGAAAATAATGATTAGGAAAATGTGAATAAACATAACTATCTATTTATCTATGTGGGTTGGGGTGAATATTTGGGTTCAGGGTTAATATTTAAGTATATAGAAATATAGAGATGCACGGTACGCACAGTATGCCATCACTAGGGAAGGGATGGTGCCACCACTCATCACATACAGACCTAGAGAGGTCTGATGCCTCATGTAGCGGGGTGGGGGTGGGGAGGGTGTCACTGGGGGGAAGGGAGGGGGGAGGGACAGGGGAGAGGGGGGAAAAACAGAAAATCCAGGAAAGCGCATTTGATGGACAGGAGACAAGATGTACTAGTGGTAGAAGCTACACCGGAAGGAGGGTAAGAGAAAAGCTGAAGGCACAACGTAGGAAGCAGGGAAGCCGTAAAAATGGGTAGACTGACAATCTCTACTATTAATGTAGGGGGGCTAAATGATAGGGGAAAAAGGAATAGGGCCGGGGAAATGCTCCGAGCACTCAGGGCTGATATTATATGCCAGCAGGAGACCCATATCCCCTGGCAGAAAAGAGGGCTCAATATTATACCAGGGTATTCCCAAGTTATCTGCTCCTCCAAATCTACCAACACCCGTGGCGTGGCTATACATGTCTCCTCTCGTCTTTTACCTACTAATCGAGTAAAGGCAGATAAATGGGGACGATGGGCCATTGCTTTTATACCTTATAACTGCACTATTTGTACAGTATACGGTTCTAATATTGACAATGCTGTATTATGGGTAAAGTTGGAGATGGAATTAGAATCTTGGCCGACACCTCTAATTATATGTGGGGATTTGAATATTCATATAGATACGGGGGAGTGGGGTTGGGGCTGGTATGCTGGGAGGAAGCCGCAGGTTTTTAAAGCGCTAAAAGCTCTTTCAGAAAGCCATGGTTTGGTTGACATGTGGGCATGTAAAAAAAGGGGTGACCCAGGTTTATGTATTTCTCATGCCTGCATAGGAAATATGTTAGATTGGACTATTTTTTGGCTTCACCATCTCTTTGGGAAGGAGCGCAGATTAAAAGACTCCCAAAAGTCTTATCGGACCATACCCCACTGATAATGAGTATTGTGGCTCCGGAATATATAAAGGGTCCAATGAAATGGACGGTTGATAAAAAATTACTAGTGATTGAAGGATTTATAGAACATATCAGGGGTGGACAAAACAGTTCTTTGATATGAATAGATATAGTGCATCCAGAGAGACTGTCTGGGGTGCATATAAGGTAGGGCTTAGGGGTGAAATAACAAGTTTTGGAGTTTTCCATCAGAAACAACTAAGGAACGAAATTCAGGCATTGACAGAATAACTTAGCTCAATGGAGCCACAACATATAAGTACGGGGAGATGGTAGGGAAACATCTGGCACTACGAATGAAACAGAGGGCAGTGGCTAATAATATCTCACAGTTAAGGGGGAAGGATGGAATAATAGCTACAGGTATAATAGGTATATTAAGTATACTTGTTGATTTCTATCAGGACCTCTAATTCTCCAGGGATTCCATAGTGGATGGACTGGGGGTAGAACTGGGGAATGAAGCTCCTCAGCTCCTGGAGCTTGAAGCAGATATTACATTAAATGAGGTTCTGGAGGCTTTAGGGATGATGGCGTTAGGAAAGGCATCAGGCCCGGACGGGATATAGCCAGACAGAATTAACTCCAATATTGCTGGATCTGTTTTTATCTGTACAATATAAAGGGATACCGCCATGATCTTGGCAGTAAAAATATTTTTGAAGAAGGGGAAAGTGCCGGAAGATCCAGCTGCCTACAGGCCAATATCATTAAATAATACGGCTGAGAAATTATATTAAAAATAATGCCTCTGAGACTGTCGAGGTTAATCAAGACTTTAGTGAGTCCGTGGCAGCATGGCTTTATCCTGGGCAGAAGCACTACGGATCATGTTCGTAGGGTTATTTCTTTATTTCTGCAGCCACAGGGGCACAGATGTCTCTTATATTGTTAGATGCTCAGAAAGCATTTGATCAAGTTGAGTGGGGGTATCTGTGGCAAAATCTAAGAGCTAAAGGATTTGGTAAAAGAATATTAACTGCTATGCAGGCCAAGTATGTTGAGGCACATGCTAAAATTCAACTAATGGGAAAGGAGTCTGATAGGATCAAAATGAAACAGGGGACGTGGCAGGGGTGCCCTTGTTCCCCCATCTTATTTGCTCTATACATAGATCCCTTGATTAGATAATTGTTGGCGGATCCAGCAATTAAACCAGTAGTCACCTTAGGCTATCATACAAAAGTGCTAGTCTACGCTGATGACATCGCGGTTGTCACCTCAGACCCGCAGAGCGCTATAGATAAGATCGAAAGGCTAGCAATAGAATTGGGCAAACAATCAGGCTACAGTCTAAACACCGATAAAACACAGTTTGTCTCTACCAAAAATACACAATTCCAGGATGCACGGAAGACAGATGCAGCTAAATACTTAGGGATAAGTATCACAGCAGAGATGGGGTCAACTTCGGAAATACATTCGGCTCCGATCTTGAAAAAAGTAGAGGGGGGACCTTAAGCGGCTAGATAATTTACATCTCTCCATTATTGGCAGAGCAAATGTCATTAAAATGACGATGTTTCCTAAGTTGTTTTATCTCTGCTGGTGTATACCTATAGAACCAGAAAATGCCATATTCAAAAAGGTAGAGGGTATGTTTGTTTTCGCAATTTATCTGGGGGTATAAAAAGATTAGGAGATCATTAAAATTTATGACCTTACCGCAACATTGGGGGGGGGCAATTCCTAATTTTACATACTACTTTTGGGCAGTAATTCTGCAACACATGACTATATTATGTAGACCTCAAAGTGAGGGTATGGCAGGGGCGGAGGAGGTGGAAAAGGAGACCCCACCAAATGTTTATGAACTAGCAGTTGGCGACTTGCTCCAGGGCTCTTGTTAAGGCAGCTGGAAGGCAGTTATTTTAAGAAAACACACTTTTAGATTTTAAGAACTGCCTGAAATATATGGCGAAACATTAGTAAGAATCTGGAGATACCTAAAATCCATAGATAGATATATATGGTTGTGGCGCTCCTCGGCTTCTCTGGCCCTCTTGCATGATAGCATGAGTAAAAAATGGGAAAACGCAGGAATAAAACAGATAGGGGATATTGCAGATATTGCAGATCAGAATGGGGTCGCTTCATTTGAGGAACTCCAGACAAGATTTGGGTTACATTCAAGCACTATTTTTAAATATATACAAGTGAGGGAGGTGATAAATAAGATGGTCTTGCAATGCATTAAGTTGGGTCGAATCCCGCTATTAGAACTTTTGATGAAAAAACGTATTTGTGTTAAGGACGTGTATATAATATTGATGGAGGCCACCCCGGATGACATTTGTAAAGTTGAAAGTGCTTGGGCAGTAAAATTGGACAACCCTGACATAGATATCTGCAGGTCATTAGTGCTTTTTAAGAACATTTGTCTAAGTGCAAATCTTAAAGCTCAAATGTATAAAACAGTGTTTAGACTTTATTTTACCCCGGCTAAACTCTGGGCTTGGGGGAAACGGGGTAATAATAAATGTCCAAGGTGTGATCAAGGACCAGCTGTTTGCCTGCCCTGAAGGCGGATATTGAACAGTTCCTATGTCAAAATCTGGGGCGGGCAGTAACCCCGACGTCAACGTTGTTAATATTGGGATTTGATGAGAGATTACAGCTAAACTCTACTCAAGGATATTTATGTTATATGGCTGCAGCTGTCTATCGCATTCTGATAGCTAATATGTGCAAGGATGTAATACACCTACATATCAGGCATGGTATGCAAGACCACATCATGTATTTAATCTGGAGATGGCTTTGTATAAGTGTAAAGGCCGAAGGGGGAAGATGAGGGGCCGACAGATATGGGATTTGTTGATGGAAGAATAGGGGGAAGGGAGGGTTAACACCGCGCTCTGCACTATCTGTAGGGCCCCTATATTTGAGTTGATTTGAGCTTATTGTATATGTCCTGACTATCTGAGAGACCCCATGGACGGTTTCTTAGGCTTCTCTTTTGTTTCTTGTTAGTTTTCAGTTTCAGGTTTTCTGGGGTGCTGTCTTTTTTTGTGTTTTTCATGTATAAAAGAATGTCTAATTATTTCTTACTGGAAAATAAAAATAAATTTAAAAAAAAGTTTACAAAAGGTAACCAGAGTGGCTTAGATACACAATGCCTTCAATTAAACGTGCTGCAAACAAACAATATTGTCCTGCATAATGACGTGATCTCTCATCTCATTCTGTCTCATCTCTGAATCATTTTAAAGACCTGCTGGACCATACCGTAGATCTGAGCCAGCAGGCACTTCCCTATAGACACCTCTTCAGCGCGGATCTACGAGAGGGGTGGGATGGATCAAGCACACTGCACATGTGTGAATAAGCAATGTTGCCAAGTCTTTAACCTCATTCAGTCATATCTCTGTTTCATTTTAAATACCATCTATACCATAAGATAGACCTAAGCCTACAGGCAGGGCTGCCCTACAGACTCCTGTTGAGGGTGATTCTACGGGGGGTGTGGTGCACTACCCTGAGTATGCATGTAAAAAAAAAAATGTTGCCTTCTGTAATGATGTAATCTCTCACCCCAGTCAATCACATTGATCTAATTTTAAGGACTTATGTTTCATTTTTGTTTTGCAGGTTACCTACGCTACTACCACTGCAGTCCATCTCACGTTTTGTTTATTCTACTGTGTTATTAAAGTTAAGTTTTTATTTATTACTTTTCAATAAAAGTTAGTTGGAAAAAAAAGGAGTGTATGCATCTTCTTCTTCTGACAACATTTGACTATTATTCAGTGTGATACCGAGGCTAAGTCTTTACCAGCTCTTTACCAGAAACAGTACCTGCGATTAACGGTTCCTATGCAAATGTTTTAAAAGTCCAGCACACTTGCTGTTTGGATTTGTAACATTGTGTGCTGAACTTGTGACCTGTGTGCTCAATTAACTGTTCCATGAACTGTTACTATGGTAACAGGCAGTAAGCAGTTTGGGAGTCAGGTTCAAAGGTGCTGGCTGTACAGAAGCTGTTATATTTATCCAGGATCCTCTACATGACAGAGGGAAAAGCAAACTAAAATGACAGAACACTTGTACATTAGGAGCAAAAGAAGTACACAACTCTTCGAATTAACCTCAAGAGAGGGCTCAGGCCATAACTACTAGCTTTACAAAACACCATCTACAATTTGCCTACTCTGTACCCAACAATGGGCAATTCTTTATCGATCCCAATCAGACACTGCTGCTTCACGATTCACAGTGTGCACGTCACTAAATATTTTGTGGCTATTTAAATGGAAGACGGCATTGTCGACATTCCAAAACTTAAGGGCATATTTACAAGGACGGTGTTAAAATTATCGCCGCTTTAGCAGCAGCAAACTGCCTCTAAAACGGCGATAATAGACTTCAAAATCCTTTATCTTACAGCAAGATTTTTTCTACACTGCTGTTTGCTATGGCAGGGTGGGAGCCGAGGCTCCCGCCATGCCATAGCAAACTTGGTTTGCATTTTGAAAGAGAAAACACGAAAACCTGCTCTCTCTTTTAAAATGCAGAGCAGATTGCTTTTCCTCACAGGGAGCTGCATATTAGCAGGTCCCCGTGTGCAAAAGTAATGGCGGCTTCTGAAGGACGAAGGCAGCTGGATGGGACCGTAGGGACATTGGGGCTCCACCCACGTTCCCCAACGTTGTATATATGCCCATGGGATGGGATCCCGAGGAAGAATAAACATTTGTAGTAGGTGATAATTGTTTTTAACTGTAAAATTAGGAGTCTGTAATGGGCATATTTACAAGGACAGTGTTAAAATGTTCTGGTGTTAACCTGGGCATCTATTGGAATTCTCAAGAATTATCATAAGCCTATTATTAAGCCTATTATGGCCACTTTAGCGGCACTTTCCTAACGCTAAAGCGACGATAATTTTAATGCTGTCCTTGTAAATATGCTCCCAACATCGCGAGAAATACAGCAAAAATTCATGTTCGCAAGTGAAAACCTTCTTAATATAAGACTGTGGACTTAACATATCAATTCACCTCGCATACTAAACATGCTTAAGTCTACTTCAGAACAGATGTTAGGATCCGGCATAAACCGCAATTAGCGAGAGGTTTGCTATCGGTCCTCAAATCCAGGGCCGCCTTGTAAATACAACGCTGTTGTCCTACCTCCCTCTTTCATGTTATATTGTTATTGGAACACCTACCTTGCCTCTGGGAACGCCTACATTGCAACTTATTAGAGATGCAAGGCGAGCCGATAGCAACAGGCTGCTAACATGCGTTAATGCATCTTAGCGCCGCCTAGTAAGCAGGGCGATATAATATTTTAACGCTTTTTTTTTAAAAAAGCCGTGAAATTACCCTTGTCAATATGCCCTCAAGTTTGCTATGACAGAGCAGAAACCTCGACTCCCGCCCTGCCATAGCAAACAGCAGTGTCCCGGGGGTAGGCACCCCGAGACACAGCAGGAGCCATACTGGGGGATGGTGTTCCCCAGGGCACTCAACTGCTCCAGAATGAGGGCCACACAGTCCCCCTCCCAAACAATCAAAAGACCCGAGGGTGGTAATACCCAGGGCTTAGACGGACCTTTGAGCCACCGCACCCATTTTTTTTAAGCCCAGGAGAGTAGCACTCCCCGGGGCTGTAGGAGACCGTAAAGCCCCCCTACCCAAGTTTTTTACTGGGACAGTAGCCTTTGAACCTCCCCCACCCGTTTATTTTGAAACACACAGGGATGGCGGTCCCCGGGCTACAGACCCCTCTGCACCCCCATCAAATTTAATATTTTACACTCCGGGATTTGGCCCCCCCGGTAGATAATTTTCAAGCACAGGAGCCCACGCTTCGTTTTCTTTTTTTTTGGGCGGATCCATGCACACTGCACACATTTCTCTGTTTTTTCAAAAACTAAGCAAGTCTAGAGGGTCAAGATATTTCTACCCTGCCCCCTTTATACATTTTGAACACCTGTTCCACTAATTTCTAGACCCTTGCTTCTACCGAGTCACAAAATGGCTGCCAACACTTCCTGATTTCGAATGTTGACAACCACTTGACAGCCAATTAGCAATCAGCACGTGATCGGGTCGGTGCGCTTAGGGTGCGCTCAGGATTCGCGGACCCACTCGACCATAGATATATATATGTACCTTTAATTGTGATTTTATCAGGAACTACTGAACGGATTTACACCATTTAAGCAAAAGGCACAAGTCTGAACCAAGGACTACCCCTTTGCTAAATTTGGTGTAATTCCGTTCAGCAGTACGGGCTGTAGCCCAGATGAATGGTTCCTATGGAAAATTGCATGGGGAAAACACATTTTGGGACCCCCCCCCTTTTTTCTCGACCCCCGCTTCATGAATCACCCCGAGACTTTCAGGATAGGAGCGGACCGGAGCGCCCCACTAGTTTTGAAGATTTGTCAACCGTTGCGAAAGTTATTCCAAATAGAATGTTGCGGATTTCCTATGGAAAATAGATCCAAACTATAACTTACTACTGAAATGCCCATGCATTTAGAAGCGCACTCCTCCAGCTGGTAGGTCACAAACCTTTATTTGTAAAAGGACAGAATTACAACTCCAGCCATTTCTGTCTAAAACCCAAGTTTGTGAGTATAGGTTGATAATTGCTTCTAGCAATTTGGGGGGGATTCCCCAAGCTTTCATTTTGACCCATAGCTTGTCTCTTGGCACTTTATCAAAGGCTGCTTTAAGATCTACGAAACATGTCTAGAAGGTGTTTTAATTGGTAATCGCTTTCTTTGCTAAGAGGGTGAGTGCTGAAATATTTGTCCCGTGCCGGCCCTGAACCCCGTCTGCGTTTTCAGGATTAGACCTTTGCTGCTTACCCATATCTTCAGGTCTGCCAGTTGATTTGTTGCTTAGATCTTAGCTTCAACATCTATAAGGGCTATCAGTCTATAATTACCGGTGTCTGGACGTGTCCCTGACTTATAAATGGGTTGAAGGATGCTGCCCCTCCAAGAATCAGGAAAAATTCCGGTCTCTAAGCTGTTGGAGAACAGGGGGGTTAAATAGCAGGACCAGAACTCGGGGTCGAACCTGAACACTGCATTCAGCAGACCGTTGGGGTCGGACGCCCCATTCGATCTCAAATTTTTATTGTATGCAGGATCTGCTTTTGTGTTATCTGTACAGGTTCCTCTCTTTGCGCATGCTTAATAAAATCGCTGCTGTCTTTCTGTGTTTCTCTGATTTTGATATGAAGTTTAGCGTTGGATAAATTCTTCAAGTCGTTGACTGATGCGTCCACTGATGTCCATTTTTCCGTATTCTGACTCCTGGCTTCTGATTTTTTCTTCGGACTGGAGCACCTTTTGATCTTGTTCGTATTGTCACCAGTACCGACCGTTGTCTGTACAGTTGTGAAATTATATGTATCTTCGATGTGAGTGCTCCAAGATTGTTCTGTTATGTCAGAGGTGAATTGATGATGTTTGCCATTTAGCAGGAAGTTGATTTTTTTTTCCAACACTGTTTCGAGTTTCTCTGCTTACTTGCGTGGAGCAAGTTGATCACACATTTTTCCTTAAATGTTAGTTTAGCCACCTTTATTTCGTGTTTTAGTTCCCTTTTTTTCTTTTCTATAATTATGAGAGTCTGTTGCGAGGGTCGGGGACCCTTAGTTCTAATTAACCTTAGTTGTTTGTTCAGTCGCGTTTTTATTGCCCGTATTTTTGGCGTGCACCATGACCCTCCTCCGGTTCTGGGAGTTTTATGATCTCTATGAGTGGGTTGAAATTTTTTATTGATGTTGATTGTGAAAGACTCCCAGCCCCCCTCAATATCTCAAACGTGGTCTGTGTCTGTAGGTTTTAACAATGACTGTCTCCATTATTTTGTCAATGTTCTTTTCATCCCAGATTAACCGTTTTAGGTTGCAGAGGTGTGTTGTCAATGTAAGAGGATTAGCCTTCTCTGACCCAATTGGAGTGATGGTTAATGTGAAAGTTTGAGGGTAATGATCATTTTCGACTCAGTCCTGTATTTGAAAATCTGTTATGTATAAGAATAAATCTGAGTCAGCTAGTGTAAAATCGATTGTTGATCCTGTTTTAGATGTAACCCTCGTAAACGCTGCTGGACTGTCCAAGGGGCCTTTACCACTTAATGTGTGTAGGAAAAGGTCATCCAATTTTGTTGAACATTTCTTGCCCCTAGGGTCTTGTCTGCTTCGGTTGCCCTGTCTTGGCTATATGAAACTCGGTAGATTGCGCTCTTGGCCTTGGATTAAGTTGATGTTAAAATCCCCTGTTATTATTATGTTGGCACTCGGCTAAGTGCTTTTCAGCATTTTAATTGCCTCTATTAGTTGCTCAATTCTTTGGGCCTTCTGCTTTCCTACTGGATGAATATAATGATTCAATATTAGTAGGTCCATTGAGCGTGAAAGACCTACTTTGGTACATTGCATCCATGTGGAGTCGAGGTCGATGCTTATGTCACTCCAAGAGCGGTTGGTAGGTAAATAGGTTGACAAGCACCCTTTAGCCCTTCAAAAGTGTGCCTCCTTTTTTGCTGGAATAAAATTTTCTTTGTAGCCCACTAATGAAAATATTTTTGTCTGCCTAGGTTTCTTGAAAAAGGAGTATGTCATGTTGTTGGATAAATTCCACAAAATCTTCTTCTTCTAAATTTGCACTTAGGCCATTAACATTCCAGGAGTAAATCCTAGTGCCCCTTGCTTTCCTTGGATATTGGCTTGGTCTGGTTCATTCTTGTCCCTGCTGCTTGGGTCCCGATGTTTTTTGGGGAAGCGCCTCGAGATCCACTGCTTCTCTTTGTGCAATTGTGATTGTAATTTGTCTAATTGGAAGACCCTTTTCTTCCTTGGTGTAGGTCTGATCCTTTTAATAGGCTCAGTTTCTGTGTTTGCTGTTGTAATGGACTAGGGTACCACGAGGCACCACCTTTTTTGGGTCTATGCCCCAATTTGAGAATTCTTCCCTGTGCTGCATGGTCAATTCTGTGAGGCTATGGTCGATCCATGTTAAGATTGTAGAGTCTGGACCTGTTTAGTAAGGGCTTGGTTTAAAGTCTATGCTTTCCAAGTTGCTGGATTTTATACGACTCATAGATGGTAATTCATATAGTAATTTTAGTATTGATCCCCTATTCAAGATGTCATGTGAACCCCTTGAACTATATTGCGAGATGAGCTCTACTATTTTGCTTGTGGTTAGCCATGGTAAGTCTTTATGGTGGCTTTTTGCCCAGTTACCTGATTTGACAATTGCAGCCCAAATTAGATCTTGGTTTGGGGGGGGGGGCAGGACTATGTTGATTATAGGAGCAATAACCTGCGATGCCCCTAGGGTTCAAGGCTGGAACAGCCTTGATTCTACACGTTGACGGCTCCCATTTCCCCCCTCCTTTGCACGTGCTGCTCTCAACTATTTCCACTTGTCTGCTGATAGCAGTCTCTTCCGTGGTGACGGCTCCACCCGTTGATACAGGTGGATTTTTATGAGAATCCAGGCTGGGCGGTTTGACGTCTTCTTTCCCTGCCTGAGGGTAAAATATACTGTACATTTTTATTGACTGTAGATTATTGCTGATGCATTGAGTTGCGCTTTCTTTAGTTTTGTCCTCCTTTGGGGTGGGGTTATAGGGTATCTTTGTCCCGGTCAGGGGCCTCATGTTACTTTCAGAGATTTCTCTCTCTGGCAGATCCTGGTCTTTTGTGTCATGTTTAATTTCTTGAGGGGATAGATCGATTGACCCTCGATTTTTTGTTTTACTCTTTCTCGCTTTTCTCAGGCGTTTTCTTTCCCTCTCTCTCTCTTTCCCTCTCTACGCGCGTTTCGGCATTTGCCTTCTTCAGGAGTCCGTCATTTGCACTAGGACACATACATAACACTGAAAAACATATAAAAGGCCGTGTCATATATTATACATATTCTTGTGATTATTTACATAGATTACTTCCTAGGTCCTAGGTCTCATTTATATACAAAAAAACATATAACAAATACAATGATACTATTTACATATTCACAAAAGGAGCAGTTATATTTACATCGACATGATAATTCTTTGTTATACCTCAAATTGTATGTTGTTATGAAACATCAATGTATAGGACGTGCCTTCTTTATATGATGGGTCACATTCATATATTGCTACTTTAATCGATGTCGATGTAAATATAACTGCTCCTTTTGTGAGATTCCACCAACCGCTTTGCTTACTCCAATAGCCCCGTTTACCATCACTGTCATTTGAATAACTGTTTTCTTTTTTTGTTTTTCTTTAATCTTTTTTATCTGTGTATCATTATTATTTATTTTGATTGTCGCACTATTGCCATAATTACACATGTTTGTCATTTTAAAGTAATATGTACAGATAAAATTGAAATGTGTATCAGAACATAAGAAAATGATTTAAATAAAACAAAAATATCTCGACTTAAAAAATTTAAATAGTTATTTATTGAGTTTATGCATGATCATATTTAGTCACTTGTCAGATTAATTTCCAAGGTTGTTCTGGCTCATTCAACTAGCTCACTAAGAAGTGTGTTACAAATATGGTTCGTCGGTACTTCCTGTAATATTTGATTTATTTGAGGTGAGTACTCAAGATGCTCCATATGTTAATTGCACTAGCTCAGTTTGTTTCTTTGTGGGGTTTTGAGTGGTGTAGCCCCCGCCTTTACGATACTTGACTCAATGGTATCTTGGGTCTGGCACCTGCATTGTTTGATATGTTCTGTTTCTTTGGTTTCTCTTGAGAGGAGTGTTGTTGTATTTTTTTAGCCTGATGGCAAGAAAAAGTTGTTGTATTTGTCCGCCGACCCTCTTGTTCCAGTGGATGCTGTTCTGTCGTTAGCAAAGGAAAATGGACCATTGCAAACTGGCCTAAGGCTTGATCCTGTTGAACTTGATAATGATTGTCGTTGTACCAAGAGCCTCCTTCTGTTTCTATATTTATATTTTGCAGTGATTGTGAATGAAGTTGTTGGTTAAGAAGAGAGTTCCAGCTTATGTCAGGCTCCCTATGGACAAGAGCGAGTGCTTGTTGGTGATGATGGACTTGCTGAGTTTGAAGAAATGACAGTTGTAAAGGAGGGTCCGAAGCTTTGAGTGATGATGGGCTAATTCAAGCTTCTAGTCCATGTGGGCCGATATCAATGCTCCCTGAGCTCACCAGATTTCCAATATTGTAATTGATGATCTTACTGCAACACTCCTTATCTTTGCTCGATATTTTTTGTTTGGTGTTGCTGGGTGTGATTTCCTTGGGATCCTCGGTGTCATCTCCTTCTGTGCTTTCCATATGGTCCTTACAACTTCCTGAAGAGAGTCTGTGACAAACTTCTAAAAAATCTGTTATCAGTGCTCGCTTACTGACTTTAAGACCGATGTTGTGGGCAGAGGCCACATCTAGTTCATCTACTTTTATTCCCTCATGAATATTTACTGAACTGCCTTCTGTGCCAGCTGCGGGAAAATCCTTAGCTGCACTGGGGGTGGGGCTCAACTTCCCTTGCTCTGATTTATTTCAAAATTCTGGAGGTTTGAAAATATCTTTCCTGGGCCGGTCGCAGGCTTGGTTTCTGTCCCCTTTTCGGACACAGACCGGGGTGGATGGCTAAGAGAGGCCGGGCCCCTGTTTGTGACCGTGTCAGTGCCTCATGGGCCCCCACTTCCTTTTTTTTATTTTTCCCACAGGTTTCTCTTCTCCTTCTCTGGATTTCCCTGATATCATAGTGGGCACTGTGGAAGAAAGCTTTTTTTTTCTTTGTTTTATGGGAGTCCAAAAATTCTGGTGGTTTATTTGATGGGACTCCAGATATTCTGGTGGTTAATGGTTAATGATGATAGCAAGTCTCTGCCCCTGGTCCCTGATTTGCTGGTTCACTAATTTGTTGGGAACAATGCCCGCAAAGGAGGGGAAGCGGGGCGAACCGCTCAAATCCCCCGTCCGTACTCTCAACGTCTGCTTTTGTGCGTACTAGGCTGGGCTGGGCAGGGCAGGGCTGCAAAGGCAGTAGCTGAAAACTGCAGCTTAAAAACCATTGGGGGGCTGAAGTTTACTTTCTGGACCTAGACAAGCCTGACAAACATGCCAGGGAAAGCCAAACCCAATACAAAGCTGAAGCCCAGGTATGCTCTCCGCGGCTCTGTGGCTCAACAACACACCGGCAACACCGCAACACCCCACCTGGTGGGCTAATGGCGTGCGGAGGAGCAGGGGGCCCGTCCTGTGCTTTTACCTGCTCAAGCCACTCAAGCCGCCCTCAGGGAGCCACAGGGTTCAGATGCCACAGGGAAATTGGGAAGCTCCTGCCACCACCGCACCACCGCGCCGCCACTGCTCTCCTGCTGCTGCCTGCTCCCTGCTCAGGCACAAATTAAATCACGGAGTGGAATCTCCATGTACTAGAATCAGTGAATAATAATCTTGCTGACTACTTATTTGGTGTATGTCTGTCTTCTATGTTGATTCTATTATAGGCACTTAAAATGTATGCTGGGAACATTCCGCTGCATGGTGCATTCAAATTCAGGACTAAAAACAACTTGAGATAATTACATTTGTGAGGCTAGTGTGCTTCCTGTGTTCATATAAGTGTCCGGGTGTGGATGTATTTGTATATAAAACATATTTAAATTGTAAATAAAAAAAAGAAAAATAGATATATATACATATATTCACTGATAAAAACAAAGGTTAAAGGAACTTTAAGTGAGCTGATGGGTGAATGCCTGTATTGGAGAGTGTCTGTTTAAATGGTGGCTGAGTGCTTGTATTGATGTGTGAATGGGTATGTAAGTGGTTGTGTTTGTGTTTCTATAGGTGAGTGACCATGTTGAGAAGTTGTATGGGTAAGTGAGTGTATATGTGAGTGACTGTGTAGGTATATATGTGGGTGTGTGAGTCGCTGTATGGGTGAATGTGTGGCTATGAGAGTGGCTGTATGGGTGAATGTGTGGCTATATTAGTGGATGTATGGGTGTGTGACAGGTTGTATAAGTAGCCTGTATGGGCGAATTGTTTTGTGAGTGGGGGTATGAGTGAGTGAGTGGGTGTATGAGTGCCTATATGGAGGAGTGTGTGGGTATATGAGTACTGGTAGGGGTCTATGAATGGGTATGTGAGTGTTCTTGTGGGTGTGTGAGTAGGCATACAAGAGGTTGTATGGGGTGTGAGTGGGTATGTGAGTGGTTCTGTGGATGATATCATCAGTGATGGCATCAGTGATGTCATCAGTGATGTCACTGACCATGCCATGAGTGATGTAAAATGTGAGGTCATAAGTAGTGCATTGTGGGGGTATACATTATAGTTAACGCAGGTAAATATAACTGCCGAATTTCACAGGTTTTGTATGAGTAAAATCTGAGCCTAACTGTATCGTTCCTGTAACCTTTGTTTTTTCAGCAAATTTCTAAGTTTTTTAATTCTATTTCCTAACTATAATGTCCCTGTAACCTTTGGTTTTTAAAGTGAATTTCTATGGTTTTCAAATTCTATTTCCTAACTATATTGTCCCTGTAACATCTGGTTTATTAAATGAATTCTATGTTTTTTTAAGTAGTAGTCACTTTTGTGGAGTGGTGGAGATAGGTGGCGGGTCCTCCGACCAGCTCTCAGAAATCCTGCTGTATCAGTCTTACTGGAGCTAACAGGAGGGTTTCTGGGCCCCTAAAAACCCTCAACATCCAAAAGAGATATTAATACGCTATTCAGTAATATTCAAAACATTTTTTACTGACGTTCCGATATACGTACACATGAAATTTGAAGTGCATTCTGGTATTTATATGACCTTGCTGTTACCCAACTGGAGTGTTCTGAAATGTATTTAAATCAATCATGTGATGTTATGCGCTAGACCAGAAAGCAGCATTTAGAATGGCAAAGTTTATTGCCGAAACGTGTCTGCTATTTGGTGAATAAATGGAATGCAATGGTACCCGCAGAGTGCTCCTGTGTCCTCCTTGGAACTTTGGAGGAGGATATATATATAACTTTCTGTTAAGTTGTTGTGTGTTGGAACTTCGGAAACAACAGTTGATTCTACGAATTATATGAATAGCGCTTAGAGGCAATGGTTTAGGACTGTGTATACTTTTCCAATTGGGGTTACATTACGTTTTAAATTTCAAACCGAAATGCTGTAATAATATTATTCCCTAATGCTTGAAGAATTATATATATATATATATTCACTGAAAAAACCATAGGTTATAGACCATATATAGTTAGGGATTAGCATTTACAAAACCTTATTTTACTCACACAAAACCATTGAAATTCCATATATAGTTAGTTGTACTAACTATATATCGCGCACCCGCAATCCACTGCTGATCATGTCACATATTACATCATTCATGACATGGTCAGTGACATCACTGATGACATCACTGATGACATCTCAAATGACATCACTGATGACATCACTGATGACATCTCAATGACATGACTGATGACATCACTGATGACATCTCATTTGACATTACTGATGACATCACTGATGACATCATTCATGTGATAATACGATGAACTTCTTCAGACTCTAAAATAACCTTAGATACACTCAGTGTAAACAGACACTCACAGACTGTCACTCATCCATGGAGTTACTCACACACCTACTCAGTCATGCAAAGAATCAATTACACCTCCATTTCCTCAACTATACAGTTATACATACCTTACTTATTCAAACATATACTAACACATATTTACTCTCTTTTACAATCCCTGATACAAGTTCACAATGATCAATACAGCGACTCACACATTCACTGGCTCTTATGCACAGTTATTTATATATGTCAACTCTCACATGTACTGTGTTTTACATATGTTCTTACTTTGACATGTAGCACTCAGATATCCATTCACTCACCAATGCACTCAGTCAACCGCCCATACACCTGTTTCCACATGCACTTTTGAATCCATATATCTAGTGAATCAACTGCTTACACATCTATGCACAGAGTCATACACCTCCCAGCCACCCACACACACACTCAGTCTCCCATACAAATACTTGGGCAACCAATCAATAACCCATATACTTACTCATATAGCTACTGATCAACACATGCAGCAGTTTACAGAACAACAGACATAATGATGCACAAATTAAGACAGTTTACTCACTAACCCATGCACTCAGTGACACACATTTAATCACTCACTCATACAGTCAGTCAGGCACCTACTAAATCCTTCATCCAGACACTTATACATCCACTCATTCTTCAATATGTAAGACATTTGAGATGTCATCAGTGATGTCATTTGAGATGTCATCAGTGATGTCATCAGTCATGTCATTGAGATGTCATCAGTGATGTCATCAGTGATGTCATTTGAGATGTCATCAGTGATGTCATCAGTGATGTCACTGACCATGTCATGAATGATGTAATATGTGACATGATCAGCAGTGGATTGCGGGTGCGCGATATATAGTTAGTACAACTAACTATATATGGAATTTCAATGGTTTTGTGTGAGTAAAATAAGGTTTTGTAAATGCTAATCCCTAACTATATATGGTCTATAACCTATGGTTTTTTCAGTGAATTTTCAAGGTTTTGTAAATGCTAATTCCTAACTATATATGGTCTATAACCTATGGTTTTTTCAGTGAATTTCATTGGTTTTTTAATAGCTAATATCAAAACCTTTACAATGTATTATTCTTTAAATAGAAAAATATTTTTTACATATTTTTAATACAATTTTTTTTTTATTTTTTTTTTTGTTACGCTCCCGGTACGCGAACCGGTTAGCTTCCCGTTAGCTCAATCCGGAGGGGCGACCCGGTCCGCGAACCGGTAAACGTTCCTTTTGCGCACCTCTCGCTTTAGAAAACAACATCGTGACGCTTCGCGTCAGCATGACGTTTCGCGTTCTCGCGTAATACGTCATATTACGTGCAACGTTCGCGTACCCGGAAGCGCAGCGGTACGCGAACCGGAAGCGATCCGCGGCGCGGCGCCGACCGCGTAACGTAAACACAGCAGGTCATGTGACTCGGTAATAACACTTTTCATTGGTTCATTTCACTTTTGGTTTCCTAATGATGTAATACTAGGTCATGTGATCTAAAATGAACACCTTTCATTGGTTTAGAACTTTTGCTTTTCCCAAATGATGAAAACCCCTCCTTCTTTCCTCACTCTGACTTTCATCTTGGTGAGAGAAAGACCCTTTATTTACACTTTGACATGGCTTCATTAGTAGCTTCAGCTGGTGCTAACCCACCACCTCCACCAAATCCAAGAAAGAGAGGACCACCTGCAGAAGTAATTTTGCAAGAAGAGGAAGAACAGGAAGAGGAGGAAGAGGAGGAAGAGCCAAGGTTTTTGCCAGAGGAGCCCAGGAGGTACAATCGAAAGGAGAATTACATTTGGCAATTCTATAGAATTCCTGAGGGGCAAAAAAAAGTGAATGCACGCTACGTGTTTTGCCGTATATGCGGTGATAGATTGTCAAGGGGAACTGATAAAAAATACAGTTACGGCAATCACACTATGCATCGGCATATGAGTAGGTGGCACCCAAATAATTATAGTGCTGCCCAGCTACGTGATGAGCAACAAAATCCCCTCCCAATGGCAAGAAGATCGGTTGTTCCAGAGGTGTCGGGACCAGAGGCGAGGGAGATGATCGCAAACATCCAAATGTTGTTTGGGCACGTAAAGCAAGTGTGCGTGGAATGTGGCGATTTCATCTGCTACAGGGAAAGTAGCATCACTTTGATTTTGCGAGCTATTCAAAATCATGTTAATGTTTGTACGAAACGCCCCAAAAAATAAATTCTTTTTTTTTTGTTGCTCCTGTTGAGCCCTTTACAATGGATCGTTTTTGTTTCCCCCCCCCCAAAAAAAACCAATTTTTTTTTAAAAACGTTCAGAAAATCCAAAAAAAGTAAAAAAATGTTCAAAAAATACTAAAAAAAATATAAAACAACAAAAACATTAAAAAAAAAGTTCTTTTCAGAACTATCTCCCCATTATAAAAAAATTGGTAGAATATTTAGAACTCTGCCAACCTCTATTTCTCTTAGTTCGCTCCCCGGAGCGCTACCCGGTACGCGTACCGGAAGCTAACCAAAAAAAATATTTTTTAAAAAAAAGAACAGTAAGTATAAGGTAAGCAAACAGACAGTTATGTGAAAAGAAAGACAGCGCTAGGGAGTAAACAAGAGATACTGTTACCTACAATCCACTGCTGATGATGTCACATATTACATCATTCATGACATGGTCAGTAACATCAACAGCAGTGGATTGTAGGTAACAGTATCCTTAGTTTACTCCCTATAGCTGTCTTTCTTTTAACATAACTGTCTGTTTCCTTCCCTTATAGTTACTGTTCTTTTTTTAAAAAAATTTTTTTGATCAGTCATAAACAGTGACATTAATAGAAACAGAGAGAGTGAACAAGAGTGAAGAACTATGGTCCTCCTCAGCCACCCTCAGAAAACGAAGGGGGTCAAGATACATCTACCGTGCCCCCTTCTACCCATTCTGAACATTATTTGCCCTCCATCTTGTATCTTGATTCGACCAAAACACAAAATGGTGGACTCCCATAACGCTGCTGGTTTGCGAACCGGGCCACTTCCCGGGAAGCGGTCCAAAAAAAAAGGTGGGAAAGTAATTCACAGACACTAAGAGTAATAGAGATGGAGTGAGTGAACAAGACTGAGGAACTATGAGAACAGAGGGACTGAGAAAAAGAGTGGAAGGAGTTGAGTAAGTAGGTAATAGAGAAAGGAATGAGGAAAGTAGCAAAGGCAGGAAACTGAGGGTTAAAGAAGTGAAGCAGTGGATCTAATAGTAGGTGAATGTGATAGAAATGTAACGAAAAGAGTACAACTATTTACCTTATAATTGCCGTTAAATTAATCACTTTTTATTTTTATATTTTCAATCTGTGAAAGAGAGAACCAACATTTGAAAAATATTAAAACATGTATTTAAAAATTACAAAAGACAAGGGAAAAGATTGAAGGACAAATAGTTTTTCAACAACTTTGACACTGACAGAAGCTTCTGCTTCTCCAGGTCCCCTACACAATCCTAAAGATATACATTTTAAACTAACAGTATCTTGATGCAGATGAAGTGAGGCCTATCTTAAAACATGGTGCATCTTTTGCATTGCTCTTGTTTCAGAAAAGTGTCGCTTCAGGATGCCAATAACATGTCTCCTATCCAGAGATTTGTTTGAGGTGAGGCCTACTCAGAGTTCAAGATGAGATTTACACTTGTTGAAGTGTACAGAGGAGATAATATCTGTGAAAGTCTACCAATGAAGTGAGTCATGTCCACTGCACTCTTCAACAAAGTAGAAACCTCCTATGTTTCCCTGGACAGACCTAAACTTGATCTGCACAATGTGATTCATAATGATAGGAAACACAGGTGATGTAATTGAAATATGTGCAATTTATTTTGCTCATTTCACAATCACATCACTTGTGTTTCCTTTGCTTAGGTATCTCATTGTGCAGATGTAGTCCAGCATATGAAAGAATACGTAGAAGTGCAGCACTGCATGCAATAAATTTAACACTTACAGAAAACTCACCTTCTCCATGCCTCCTACACAGTTCTACATATACATCATAAATGCAAACAGTACAGAATTAATTATACATGTTAAATGGTTTATTTTTGCTGTTCTCAGAATGTATCAAAATTCACTAAAAACAGTGACTTGAAGGTATTCATCATGTAACAGCGGGGAAAAAAAAACACAATCAAAATGATTGTGTTTAAAAAACCCAAACAACATCAGAAATCAAAATTCAGAACTCCTTAAAGGTAACTTACTTTCCATGACGTCCAAGGATGTCCTATGAACAGCTTACACTCTTTTGTGCTGTTATTACTTTCAGCCCGCCACTTTCTGAAAGAAAACCTCCATCGTTTTTAAAAACACGTTACATGCAATAAATGACTTCTTGCTCTCTACCACTATTTTCCACAAGGCCAAATCTAGTCAGAGCTATTTATAACTCTTGGATTTCTTGTAAGCCAATCCCATCATTTGGCATTTCCGCAACTTTCACAATTAAAATGTTGAAGATAATTTTCACAATCATGGAATAGTAATATCTTCCCCTTCTTGCTCAGTCATGTTCTACATTTCCCATTGACACTGATACTGCTTAATATGAAGCAGACTTACACTACCTCTATGACTACTACAATTATTTAATTCTCTACATCACTTTTAATCACAAAGCAATGTAAAACAGTAGACAGCATTGCAGACTTACATTCCCTCTACTCCATGTTTTGATTGGCTGCTTCAATTAGCTTATAAAAAGAAACAGTTTTTCTGAACTCATTCAAAGTGCACATATATCTCCATGATGTCCAGTCCTATGATTAGAAGTTATGTCTCTGAACTACACTTATCCTCAAGGCCAAATTGTGTAGGAGCCATTAGAACTTCTTGAAATTCCACAGAGCACATCCCGAGATTATTTCCCTAAAATTTTGGTTTTAAAAACACCAGATAAGAGTTTTTAAGGTCATACGGCAATTTTGTTTTGAAAACTAAAACAGAATCATTGCAGAATGACCAGCCATTTCTAGACTTTAAATAAGCTGTGTAATGTCCTGATGTTATTGAAGGGCCGTCATGATATATAATTGCTGTAGTTACAAAAGTCCTTCCTGATATTGACAACTGCGAAGCTACAAAATTTTTTATTAAAGTTGGCAATTTTGTTCCATCAGTCCTACATCGTTGGAACATTAAAATGACGTACTGGCCATATGTTCGTATAAATAATGTGGACATCATTTCAGATTTACATTGGCTACACTCCATGTTGTGATTAGCAGCTTTTACTAGCTTAATAAAGGAGACTGATTTACTGTCTGGCAAAGTTAAATATATAAATCTTTCTGAGTCTACACTAGTAGTACTTGATACCATACAGTTCTCGCAGTCATGCTGCCATTGATAAGAAAGCCCAAACAGCTGATCTACATCTACACCTTCAGCATGTAATACATCAAGCATATACATTAAAAACTCCTGACAATCTTGCTGAATATTTTGAGAGAATTGTGTTTGGCCTGAACATCTATCTAACAGATTTCGAATTTCAGACACACTTTCTATGTTTCTTCTATCAGTGGTACATTTCTCTAACACAGAATTTAACAAACTGCAAAATCTTTGATCAGAATTGACCACAATCTCTTCTTTTACATTTTTTAGAGAAAACAAAACATTAATTACTACATTAGCATAGCAGTTGACACCAGAACTGTTTTCAAACTGAAAACCAACAACATCTTCAACAGAATCCTTTTTGTTTCTGTTTGTAATTTTAGGTTCATTCACTTTTTGTCTTTTTGCTACAACCTCCCCAGTATTGTTCTCATTTCTACGTTTCCGGCCTACCAGACGTTTCTCAAACAAAGGAAACTGAGGCAAATGTGGCGCATACTCTCTTCTTAACCTATTGTATTCCTTAACACAATCTAGATCTGCACAAATGTTTGTGACATCACACTCAATCAAGTACAATCCCGATAAAGTTCTAACTCGTGACAATGCCACATATGCCATACCCTCCTTGAACACAGAACTGCCAATATTCACCAATGCACTGTCTACACTTAAACCTTGCGATTTATGGATTGTCACCGCATATGCCAAGCAAACAGGGAACTGCTTACGGCGAACATATAAGTCTTTTACAAGCAAAAATCTAGCAGAACAACGAGCAATTAGCTGTACTTCCTCAATGTCATCAAATTTAATTTTTAAAAATTCAATTCCATCTCTATTTCTGTATTTCACAAAATCAACAACATTACCCATTGATCCATTTACCAGACCTCTTTCAACATGTAAATTCCTTCTTAAAATTATACGGCAGTTCAAGCACACATTCAGAGTCTTTTCAAAACCTGCAGTTTTAGATATACTCTTCTCTAATGAATCCAATTTAGTTTTCAGATTCTCAGACAAAATAATTGTTGATCCCATATGCTCTACTCTATCAATAGCTTCCAGTTTCACAATCTCTTGCTTTTCTAAATGCAACATTTTGTTGTTAAATTTGGCACATTCTGCAAGAGTTGGCATCAAACATATTCCAGATTTCTTTTCAGTAATTTTCTGAAAAATATTCTCAGGCACAACATCTTGTTCTGGATATAAATTTGACAGTAATCGTGCATTTAAAACTTCTTTCCCATGCTCAGTCACTTTTCCAATTCTAACATCTTGTAGAATAGTCTTGTAAACTTCATCCTTCGCCTGACGCATATTTTCATGCAGTTCAGCATAATTGAAGTTTAACCATATATTGACGTTGCCAATGCTGCCTAGGCACTTCCTGGTATCTTCATGCGTGAGCATTTTGAACACAGGTTGCCCTTTCACTGGTGTCAGCTGCAGAAGATCTCCGAAAACAATGATGTGTTTGCCACCAAATAACACATCATACTCTGTTTTGAGAACTTCTTGCATCCTCAAATGCACAAAGGCAAGCATGACATTGGAAACCATGCTTACTTCGTCAATGATAAGAAGTTTCATTTTCCTCAAGATTCTTGAAACTTCAAAACAAGCATCTCCAGATAGCTTGTGATATTCTAATTTGTTGTCATGCTCCACTGGCAGCATCAGTAAACGATGTAAAGTAATCCCTTTAATATTATGTGCTGCCAGTCCAGTTGGAGCAGTGACAACACAAGACAGCGATGACTCTGTCCTTTCCTGCAAATAGCATGAAATTGCTTTAATGAGGAAACTTTTTCCAGTTCCCGCTTCTCCACTCACGTACAGTCGGACAGGCTTCAACGACGTACATGAGCACTCTTTCTTATCATGACTTAATCCATGATCAATTTGCATGGTAACTTCGTCATATATTTTCCTCTGCTCAACGTTGAGTTGCCTTTCCAACTCTTCTAAGTTAACCGCATCCTCTTGAGCATGTGCCATGGCTCTTTCCACTTCATTCATAGCAGTGGCAGCTTCATTTTCAATAAGAGGTCCTCCTAGTGGATCCTGACTCAATGAAGCAGAACTCTGACTGTCCTGAGAACTGTCTCTGGCAATCTCGGCTGCAATCGTTGCTTCCTGCTCAATTTCCGCATTCAACATTTCTACATATTTGGGAAAAGCAGGACATTCTATGGTCTCCTTGGCGGCATTGAAAGAGTCTTCGTAACAGAGGAAATCTCCAAGCAGTTCCTCTTCTGCACGCCAAGGCTTGAAAAGTTGCAAAAGTGCTAAATAGAAAAACTCCTTTTTTTCAGGAGATTCGCCACTCAATTTTCGATGGTTTATCAAGTGGCATTTTCTTTGCTTGACCAGACATCCCTCACTTCCTATTACAGCATACACTCCTTTCTCAGTATCTTCTTTGATGTTCCTCTTGAATATGTAATTTTGCAGAACCTCATACAGACAAACATTCTCGAGGTGACTGCTTCGATTTGGATAATATGTATCTAACATGTTTGTCTTCAAAATGTCGGTACTGTTTGGCTCCTTTTCCGCCAAATACTCAATTTCCCGCACAGGTTTGAGAACTCGATTACGCGTTGCAGCAAGACCAAGACTCGCCCAAACGATACTCCTGGACTTGGCATAGAGACTTGCTGAAGACAACCGGTCAGAACATTCGTACGCTCCGATTTCTCGATGCGACAACATCTTCAGACTGAAACTGTACAACTTCTTGCTGAGGCTCTTTTCATGGGAAATATCCTCCCACATATCCTTCAATTCTGTCTTCTCTTTTTTGGTGATGTAAGACGTCACATACCGAGCCACAGCCATACAGTTATCAGCCACAAACTGTATATCCATGTTAGCATTCCACATGGACAAAATCACCGGGTTGTAGTCGTTGATGTACTTGGACTCTTCGTTCCTCTTCAAATTGTATGTGTTTTTAGGTGATTTCTTCATCACATTATGTCGCAGCGAAGACATCAAACTGTTTACTCTTCCTTTAGAAATCACCGGTCGTGGAAAGCCGAAACGACATTTGGTGTAGAACTTGTCTTTGTTTCGGAATTTACGACGGCAGTACTTTCCACATCGATGGCTTTGGAAACGCAGAACTTTTTCTCTTAGGCTTTTCTTCTCCTTTGCGTTTGGAACAGCACACGTAGAATACTGTTGGATGAAACTCATCACTGAGTCTTCTGGATCCGTTCCAAATTTAGGTGCATCCTTGATCCACAGCAACATATGTATATGAGGAGCACCTCTTGCTTGGTACTCCTTTCTCCAGAAGAAATCCAACACCTCTCCAAGAGGTGGATTCTTCTTATTCATGATGAAAGACATCATAGCTTCAAATCTATGATTGAAGTACCTACATACATTGACTGGATCCAAAGAGCACAGTTCTCCGGGTGTCTTGAATTCGATGTTATCTACGTTAGCATTTGCCTCTCGTAGAAATTGAAGTAAGTCTTCCCAGCCATACTCGGCACAACTCAGAGTGAGGAACCATGTGGGAGTACCTAAGTTCCTCAGCATACATTTTAAATCACCATGACGACGGTACCAGTACTCATTAGTACCACGCTGACACGCCATGAGATTAATCAGGTGAGAATCCAAAATACTATCTTGGACATTCACTTTATCCATAAAATCACTTGCCGAGATGTTTTGCATGTGTATACCACTTTTCAAGATGTGGTTCACTGCATATGACAGTCCAGACAGATCGCTTTCAAACAGGAGATGAAACAAATAAGGAATGCATTGTCGAAACCTAGCATCTCCTGCATACAATCGCAAAGTCCGGTATTCAGAAGCAGGAATTTGATGAGGTCGCTCATCATATCTTCCTCCTTGACCTGTTGGAAAAAGCTGTGGGAAACACCGAGCTTCCAAACTTTCCTCCCAAACACTAATGGGACTCCCTTTGGCTTGTTTCATTTGAAACAACTCAATAGCATTCCCCACGACTTCCTTGGAATGCAAAGGATGAACACTATAATGTTCATATATTTCTTCGCTAGTAGAGGGTTCTACTTTCTCAATTTGACCAGCACACAAATCGCTATCCTCTTCCTCACTTACTTCCTCTTCTGCAACATATACATTCTTATAGTATTTATTATTTTTTTTCAAATACAATGTTGCCTTTTTAACTTTCCTAACATCTACTAAATCTTTCCATATTTTCTTATTCTTTGTCGGAACCCCATTAACTAAGATAACCAGAGGTTCCTCGTCCACTTTTTCTACTCCAATTGTGTTAATGTTTTTCTTCAAATCTAGAGGCAAATAAACAACTCTTCCCTTTAATCCTCTCTGTAAATCTGATGGAGGCAATTTCCCTGTCTTTGGCTCCATTCTTACAATAGCCTGAAAGGGATGGATACTTTGAATCAAAATAGATTCATAAGTATTTAAGTCCTTCAATTCAGAAGGAATCTCAACCAATTCCAGATTATTATGAACTGCTCTAGCAGGCATCTGGTTTTGTTTTAATTTGTTACAACAATAAGTACACACACGTTGATCCAATCCCAAATCAAAACAATTTTCTACCATCAAGTATGTTGCAAAATCCTTCCATTCACTATTATTTTCCCTTTCACTTTTTGCATATAAATCCACTAACTTAGTCTGATTCTTATAATAAGTGCGTCTACAACACACACAAGTGAAATTAGGCCTCTCACTTGATTTCACGTCAAATGTGGCAATTTCCCTCTGGAAATTATCTGTACTGGAAACATGTACACTATCTTCCAAATGACCCTCTACTTCTTGCTCAATTTCAACATTCTCCTCTTTACTTCCAAAGTAACAAAACTCAATTTCTTCACATATATTCTTCACATCTATTTCAGAACCATGCAAAAGAGCAGCGCATAATTTTTTAAGCATAATTGCTGGACTCTTAGCATAATACAACATTCTAACTAATTTCCTCACTTTGTTATGATGCACTGCTAGCATCCTGAAATGATGAAAAACACTCTGGCATACTCTCCTGGAAAGACAAGCCAGTGAATGACCATGCAAACCTGTCACTTCTCTTACTCTGCAAGGATCTAATTCTTGCAACAACCTCATTTTCTGCTTCAAACTTTTTTTGTTAAATGACCGTACAAAATCACAAAGCAAATTGATGGAATCCTGTCGCACACTGCAAATACTACTACACTTCCAGGTGTACACAGGACCCTTAGCACGTCTTCCTAAAACCTCATTACCTAACAACTCTTCTGCCTCTGTTGTCACAAGTTTTTCTTTTTCAACTGGACAACCATCTTTCACTTCATAAGCACGACCACTGGTGTCAACTGCATGCACCAAATCATTATCCTGGAAATAACTCTCTTCATTAAAAAATGCCTCACAGCTTGAACTATGCATCCATTCTCCAGAAAAAACTTCACAAAAATTACTACGATTAACTATTCTCTTCCATCTACTATTTCTTTTGAAATCAAAAATTGCCTTGTTTAGCTTCCTAATTCTATTGATTATCAAAATAAATAACTTACGTTTAATTTCAAATGCCTGATCAATAACTTTATCAACTTTTTTTTTTCTCTTATAAAAAACTAGTTTCTGTTGACCTTTCTTAATATTTTTTAACAAATTGCCAATTATCCTGTTGCGGAACATTCGTTTACGAATCTCCCTAAACTGTTGTTTCCTTCTACTATCATGCACAGATTTATCTCTTGCTCTAGCAGTAACATTTTTCATTGTCCTTTTCTTTCCATTTGATTTCCTTCTCGTGTTATGGACTGAAACATTTTCTGTAGTAATATTTTTTTTATTACAAATATTTCTTATGAAATATTTAGAGCTCTTACCCGGTGCTTTCTTCGTGGCTTGAGAAATCTTTTTGTTAGAGGACTGCTGCGTTTTTTTTTTCTCCTGCTGTCTTTGACGTTTTGCAGCCTTTATCTGTCTTTGTATTGTAGGCATATTAAAATCTTGAAATGATCTGCAGTTGAATCTGAGGAAAAATATAATAAAAAATGTTAATAAACATTATTATCAAACAGTAAATCAGTAATAGTGATCAAAAACATAACACACTACTTGACATTTTAATTTGAAGATTTTTTAGTCATTGGCAATTTTACAATACAGAAATACCAGAAAAGAAATGACATTTATATTTATGTTACCTATGCTATTTTATATGTGAATCTGATCTAATTTTATGAGCATATTTTAATATTTTATTGAAGACACTACACATAACCTGTTTTTGAAGGTGTCTTTATTTTTAAATTAAACGGTTTACCTTTTTACTTTTTATTGATTATAAATTTTAAAAATAAATGTTTATAATTCCAAAGGCTCAGGCAGGTCAGCTTCCCATCCTATATCATATAATTCGGACAAATCTGCATCCTCATCACGCTCTTCTTCATCCTCAGGATTTAAATCATCCAAAGGATCAACATCCACTGATGTTTCAATTACAAGTTCAATGATGAGGTCAAAATCAACTGATTGCAGATTGTCGCTCATGTTGAGGTTGTCTTTATCATTAAAGAAAGATAACAACAATGAGATGTTGCAGAGTAAGAAACAAATCTCAGAGATTATAATAGTAAAATTGTTTAACAAGATTAACATTTTGCAGCTATTATTTAGCCATGTCCAGCAATGCTGAGCAGGTGAAGCCTATGTCTAATTTTTCACTGAACAGGACTCATCTCTTCTTAACCTTGGATAAGCCTCAACGACTCTGTGTCCCCTGCACATACTTAAATGTTAAAGGGCAGATTTATATTAAATGGCACATCCCCAGGCATGCACCAGTTAATGTGCACCACTGCTTTACCACCCATGGTGTGCCGCATTTACAATCAGGTAGGAGAAAGCTGCGTCAAAACCCTGCGCCTGCTTGAAGCTGGCATAGGTCTTGACGCAGCATTGTGGAGATGGGGCACCCCTGAGCCTTGCTGGAGCTGCATCGCACTTGCGATACAACTCCAGCAATGCACCACCTTTACGGCACAGATGCGTCACGCATCTGTGCCGTTTTTGCCCCATGCTGCGCCGCATTGTAAATGCAGCACAACATGGGTGGCGGAACAGTGGCGCAGGATGACTGTCACATCCCTGGTGATGCGCCAGTCATCATAAATCTATCCCTAAGCTTCTTATCTTGTTACAGATGAACTGCCATATGTATCATCAAAATATTTTACATTTTCTAAATAGCGAATTTTAAGGAATAAATAGCGATTCTTTACCATTCCTAATTTGCGATGAGCAAATTGCTAATTGCAAGTTACCCATTCATTTCCATGGCCTAGGAGGCTAATATGAATGAAGGTTTAATTTGCGATTAGCAATTTGCTCATCACAAAGTAGGAATTTTTCCAAGGGTGCAGGGGTGTCTCAAGAACACCTGCTGCACCCCTGAAAAACAAATTTGGGGGCATATGGCACACATACATGCCCTAAGGGCATGTGTTGGCGTCATATGGCACCTTTTGTTTTTTTGAAAAAAAGCTTTTTGAAAAGAATTCACAAATTACCACTAATTTACCACAATAGTTTCCAAATCCTTAATGTCATTTTTTACATAGTTTTTGTTTGATACATTGCATTTAAGTAGTCACAAAATTTGCAAATGCTTCAGTGCAATCGCAAAATAAGAAATAGCAAATTTTGCTACTCCTTATTTTGCATCAAAGTTGTTTGATACATACCATTTGTCTAATTAACATTCGCAAAGGCCGAAATTCATAGAATTTTGATCTTTGCAAATGCTAATTGGCTTGATACATATGGCCCCAAGTGAGGCCTGTCTTGCGACATGGTGCATCTTTTGCATCACTGCTGCTTGGGTTTTATGTGGTACGTTTTTTTTTACACCATGACATATCTGCCTAAATGCATCAATTTTTAATGTTGTCACCTCATAGCAAATCTTTTGCACCACCGCTGCATCATAAAAGTGACGCACAGTGGCACAAAAAAGGCATACACCTATCATAAATCTGTCCCTAGCATTTTAAATGATTAATCCAGGATGACAATAAAGTGTGTCCTATCCAGAGGTTTGTTTAAGGTGAGGCCTACTCAGGATTGCAGATTAAAGTTACGCTTGATGAAGAATACAGAGGAGATAATACATATAAAGGACTACCAATGAAGTAAGTAATGTGCACTTTATTGCGCCAGTCATCATAAATGTATCCCTAAGCTTCTTATCTTGTTACAGATGAACCACCATATGTACCATCAAACTATTTTGCATTTCCTAAATAGCAAATTTTAAGGAATAAATAGCAATTCTTTACTATTCCTAATTTGCAATGAGCAAATTGCTAATTGCAAATTACCCATTCATTTCCATGGGCTAGGAGGCTCATAGGAATGAAGGTTGCAATTTGTGATTAGCAATTAGCTCATCACAAAATAGGATTTTTTTCAAGCGTGCAGGGGTATCTCAAGAACACCCTGCTGCACCCCTGAAAAAGAAATTTGGGAGCATATGGCAAACCTACATGCCCTAATGGCATGTATGGGCGTCATATGGGACCTTTTTTTTTTTTGAAAAAAATGCTTTTTGAAAAGAATTCGCAAATTACCACAAACTAGAAGTTGGTGGTAGTTTCCAAATCCTTAATATCATTTTTTACATATTTTTTTTTTTGATACATTGCATTTAAGGAATCGCAAATTTTGAATATTGACATTTTAAGTCATTTCCACATGTGCAGTGTTTTCAAAATATAATTTGAAAATCGTTTTTGGGGAAAAGTAATGGTTTGCAAATTTATGACAAGGACATAATGGTGTATGCTTCTCTATAAGGCATTTCAGTGTCTCTGATGTCATTTTTCCCATATTACATTATAAGACCTTTCCCCATGAAGCACATTCCTTGTAAATATGCTCCCACCTGTGCATTGCGAATTTAGATTTTGACTGTTTCAGTCACATAGCCATGTTGAAAGTGACCCAAAAAAATTGCAAACGTTTTAAAATAACACATTCATGTGTCTTAAGGACATTTTAAGTCATTTCCCCATGGACAATGTTTTCTAAGTGGCACAAAAGAGGTATACACCTATCATAAATCTGTCCCTAGCATTTTAAATGATTAATACAGGATAACAATAAGATGTAGCCTATCCAGAGGTTTGTTTAAAGTGAGGCCTACTCAGGATTGCAGATTAAATTTACGCTTGATGAAGAATACAGAGGAGATAATATATGTAAAGCTCTACCAATGAAGTAAGTGATGTCTACTTCATTGCGCCAGTCACCATAAATGAATCCATAAGCTTCTTATCTTGTTAGAGATCAACCGCCATATGTATCATCAAACTATTTTGCATTTCCTAAATAGCGAATTTTAAGGAATAAATAGCAATTCTTTACCATTCCTAATTTGCAATGAGCAAATTGCTAATTGCTATTTTACCCATTCATTTCCATGGGCTAGGAGGCTCATATAAATGAAGGTGCAATTTGCGATTAACAATTTGCTCATCACAAATTAGGAATTTATTCCAAAGGTGCAGGGGTGTCTCAAGAACACCCTGCTGCAACCCTAAAAAAGAAATTTGGGGGCATATGGCGCACATAAATTTTAACAACATTCCTTTACCTCAACAACGATTTTCAAATCATAACTTCAAAACACTACACATGGGAAAATTACTTAAATTGTCCTTAAGACACATAAAAGCGTTTTTTGATTGGCTTTCCTGCATGGTAGGGTCACTTTTAACATGGCTATGTAACACAAACATTCAAAATCAAAGTTTTCCATGCACAGGTGGGAGCATATTTACAAGCAATTTGCGCCACAGAGAAAGTTCATCAATTTAAATGGGAAAAATAACATCAGGGACAGTCAATTGCCTTATAAAGAACCATACACCATTATGTCCTTGTCATGAATTTAAAAACAATTCCTTTTCCCCAAAAACGATTTTCAAATCATAATTTCAAAACACTGCACATGAGAAAATGACTTAAAATGTCATTAAAACACATGAAAGCGTTTTTTGATTGCCTTTCCAGCATGGTTGGGTCACTTTTAACATGGCTATGTAACACAAACATTCAAAATCTAAATTTTCCATGCACATGTGAGAGCATATTTACAAGCAATTTGCGCCACAGAGAAAGGTCTTACACTAAAATGAGAAAAATAACATCAGGGACAGTCAATTGCCTTATAAAGAACCATACACCATTATGTCCTTGTCATGAATTTAAAAACAATTCCTTTTCCCCAAAAACGATTTTCAAATCATAATTTCTAAACACTGCACATGGGAAAATGACTTAAAATGTCATTAAAACACATGAAATCATTTTTTGATTGGCTTTCCAGCATGGTTGGGTCACTTTTAACATGGCTATGTAACACAAACATTCAAAATCAAAATTTTCCATACACATGTGAGAGCATATTTACAAGCAATTTGCGCCACATAAATCATAATTTTCTCCTTAAAGCACACTATTCTCTATCTAAAGTAAAGAAATATTTTCTCACCTTAGCAAATACTTTGAGTTTGAAAACAGTCTAAGAAACACACCAATTTGTCTTCAGCAGAGCAAAAGGTATGCACTCCAGAGTCTGCAGCTATCAAAAGCACAGAAATGCTGTAATTCTTCACACATATTTCTCATGTCACCCAATCAAAACTCTTCCCTCACTTTTTTTCAAATGAAAACCCTTCCCCCTCTGCCCTTTCTGCCTATTTTCCATAGCAACCACCTCTTGGAAAAACTCTGGTGTTTGCAAGTTCACACAACAATGTTGCAATTGAACTCTGAACTCTCAGTGCACCTGCATATCCAGTGCATTCTTTCATTTAATGATTTTTTATTGACCACTCAAAATACATCTTTCAAAGAACACATCTCTGCACCCTAACTTTCTGTTTTCATCAATCAAAATCCACCAATCACTGTTACTGCTTCATGAACACAGAAACTCCACAGTTTTTTTTTCATTTTACACTCTCATTTTTTCAACTGCCATTTCATTGCCACACTTCATCTGACTGCAGGAGAACCTTCTCTCACCATGTTTTCTGTCTGGATTGTTGGTCATAGTTATATTCACTGGGCTCAAAGGTACGTTGAAAGCAGGAATTTACCTAACCTCAATTTACAAGATGTGGAAATTAAGTGGTTTGGCCACAGAGGATTAAAATGTCACCAATTGATACCATTGGTGAAAACCTTTATGCATTTGCCAACACCTGACCTGTTAATTGTGCACTGTGGAGGTAATGACTTGGGCACTTTGACTGGTGTAGGTCTGGAAATGCTTTTAAAGGACACCTTTGAGCAATTAATGGCACTTTTTCCTCAGACTGCCTTGGTATATTCAAATATATGCCAAAGACAGAAATGGAGGTGGTCAAACCAATTTTGTCCACAAATTGAGAAGTCGAGGAAGCATGTAAACAAACCTGTTTCAGCTTACATGAGAGACCATGGAATGGGCTCCCTGTACAACAATAACTTGCGTTACTACATGCAAGATATCTACAGAGGAGATGGAGTTCACTTCTCAGATGAGGGCAACAGAGTTTTCACTCTGAATTTAAGAATGTGCATTGGTACCTACTTATAAGTACCTAAATGTACCATAAACCCAAAAGCTCTTCTCAGAGCTACCCTACATTTAATCACTCACAATTATTATTTTACTCTAACTTTTTTCACTAATTTTCAACAAAGTACGCTCCCTGGGGCGCTACCCGGTACGCGTACCGGGAGCTAACCTCGCGAAATTTTTTTAAAAAAATGTTTTTTTTCCGCACATATAAACCTCCTCAGCCACCCTCAGAAAACCTAGGGGGTCAAGATAACTCTACCGTGCCCCCTTCTACCCATTCCGAACATTAATTGCCCTCCATCTTGTATCTTAATTCGACCGAAACACAAAATGGTGGACTCCCGGAACGCTTAAGGTCCGCGAACCGAGGCGCTCAACGGTTCGCGTACCTGGTCACTCCCTGGGAAGATAAAGGAAATAAAAAATAATCAAAAAATCCAACAATCAATTAACATACAGCATTTGAAAAGACTATCATTCATTTTTCATTGTAGTACGCTCCCCAGAACGCTTCCCGGTTCGCGGACCGGGCGCTAACCACGAAAAAAAACAAAATTTTTTTTTTTATTTTTTTTTGCCCCGCGGGGCCCCTTTAAAACCTCCACATTAAACCTAGGGGGTCAGCGAGGATCTACTATGCCCCCTTATAGTTATTTCCCCCTTTGTTTTGGCCTCCTCTTGTCTCTCGATCCTACCGAGAGACAAGATGGCGGCCGCTCCGGACTGTTTAGAATGTTGACAGACACCGGAGAGCCAATCAGCTTCGCTACGCGAAGTTCCGATACGCGTAAGGTACGCGAACCGGGGCGCTGCCTGGTCCGCGCTTACAGATATATATCTTTTTTTGAACGTTAATTTCTCAAAATCCACTGCAGCACATATAATGAGACCTACAAAAGGCACATCGGGCTACCAGTCCCTACAATTTTGCCAAGTTTCGTGCAAATCCATTCAGCCATTCGGGCTAAAAGTGAGGCTAACCGCCCTATGGAAAACTCAATGTTAAAAACACGTTTTGGGACCCCCCTTTTTTCTCGGCCCCCCCTTGAAAAACCCCCCCCAAATTTTCAGGGGCTCCTCAGAAACAAAATGTTCCATTTTCCAGAAAATTTCAGCCAATTCCGTCCACAAACGCCAAAGTTATTAGACATAGAATTTTCAAAAATCCCATAGGGAAAAAATCCTAACTATATATACCTACTGGCGACCACCAGTAGGTAATATATATATATCAACAAACTCACAAACAACAATTCCTCTGCGAGGAAAATGGAGTCACTTACACAGAGTCGCCAAATTTTCAATTACGAGCGTTGTGACTTTATTTTCACAAATTTCTTTAAGTCAGTTTTGCTCAATTTCACGTTTGGATATTTCTTTTCTCCTATTTGATATGTTTGACTTAAAAAAAATTTGTGAAAATAAAGTCACAACGCTCGTATTTGAAATTACAACTACATCACCCATAATCCCTGCCAAACTGGCGGAGATAATTGTGAACTGGAATCATCGATTTCTCGAGTTAAATCCTTGATGGAAATGGATTGTGGCAAATCACCAGCCCACTGGAGGGCGTGACCCCAATACCAACTGGAAACAGTGACAGCTTGAAACCTTAAACAGCCCAAAAAAAGACTGAACAAAATATGGGCGTATTAAAGGACATTCGTCGGGTGAAGAAAAACAAGGACTACATCACCCATAATCCTTGTGAACTGTGGAAAGTAATGAAGGGTGTAATTCCTTGTTTTCGCCAAAACCCACCAGGGGGAGGAACTTTTGGGCGCCTTTCGAAACCCTCTTTGATGTTTATAAAGTGTGAATTTGAATTTCACAAACTAACCGTGATCAAGACAGCGGAGACTGTCGAAACGCGTTGGTTAATTTTGCTTTGTTCCCCCATGGAAAAGAAAATAAAGAAATAAGAACTTTATTCTGTGTGGATTGGCGACTCTGTGTAAGCGACTCCATTTTCCTCGCAGAGGAATTGTTGTTTGTGATTGATAGCGGCTGGGCTCAACCGCAGGGGCAACGCGGCCACTACCAGCAGCGCCTAACGGGAGAAGCAGGGGAGCCATATGGTTGAATATATCAAACTCACAGTCCTTATTGCAAGAAGTTTCTCCAGCAAACACGCAGGAAGAGGCCAACACGCAGTAAGTATTCTTAAGTGCTCTTTATTTCCCTCACAGCAACATGACGTGTTTCGACCGGGTTTCCCCTGTCTTGATCACATGACATGTCGAAACCAATCGTGATTTTAAATACAGTTGCACAAAAAGCAATCTCCGCCCAATTTGTTCATAGAGCTAAACAACAGACTATTGATTTATGAAAATAGCTGACGAGAATCCTATATTCAAATACAATATCCATTGGAAAAACTTTTTCCACAGGGTAATCGTTGTTATATATAATTGCCAACTATAGGATAATTCTCATTCAAATCACATTGTATGTTCTTAATACATATCAGCAATAGAGGGCAAGTGCCCAAATACTGTTTGGCATTAAAATTATACCAACCTATTGAACATTCCAAAATCAATTATGGGGATGTCATCAGTGATGTCATAAGTGATGTCACTGACCATGTCATGAGTGATTCAATATGTGACATCATCAGCAGTGCATTGCGGGCGCGTGAGTTATAGTTAGCTGAACTAACTATAACGGGGGAATTTCTAGGGTTTTGTACGAGTGAAATGTCCAACTAACTATAATGCCCCTGAAACCTATGGTTTTTTCAGTGAATTTCTAATGTTTTTTTATGCTAATTTCTAACTATAATGTGCCTGAAACCTATGGTTTTTTCAGTGAATTTCAAAGGTTTTTTAAATGCTAATTTCTAACTATAAGGTGACTGAAATCTATGGTTTTTAAGTGAATTTCAAAGGTTTTATAAATGCTAGTTTCCAACTATGCCTACAAAGGTAGGACATGTGAAGAAAGAAGAAAAAACACACAGAAAGAAAAAAAAGAAATGAAAAAAGAAGCAACAGAAGTCCTCAAAGACGAAGAAAAGTTCAGGAAGAAGGAAGACGTGCAGAATGAACAAACAGAGGAGCAGAAAGATGCCTTGCAGCAAAATCATCCTGTACCCTCAACTTTTTCAGATTGGTACTGGTGGTAACTGACTCTGAATAACCATTCCTTGAGCCAGTGCTATGCTATAAGACACTTAGAATACAGTGAAAATACCTACCTACACTAGGGAACACTATGCTTTGGGGTACCCCTGTGATTACCATTGCCTCCTCTGTCAGACCCTAGACATAATAGAGCAGGGGGATTAAAACTACCTCTTAAAACGCGCCACAGGGCCCGTTTGCACACTGGTGAAGGGAGGGGGGCCTGAGGTGACGTGTGCAAACACACCCTGTGACCGTTCTAATTTGGGGGATAAAGTCCCCTTGAATCCGAAGTGTCCCTTGGGTCCAACTAGCCCTCAAGGTTTCCCCAGTTAGCGTCACAGAGCTGCGTTGCAGAGAGGTGTAAATAGGGGCATGACCTGGACCACCTCTCTGCAATGCAGCGCAGTGGTGCTTACTGGAAGCCCCTGGTGGGCTAGGTGGCCCCCAAGGGCCATCAGGATTGAAGGGGAATTATTTCCCAACTTTAAACGCGCCACAGGGCGTGTTTGCACATGTCACCTCAGGCCCCATTTCCTCCCTTCACCACTGTGTAAACGCGCCCTGTGGCCGTTTTAAGTTGGGAGATTAAGTCCCCTTGAATCCTGAGGATCTCTAGGGTCCAACTAGCACACTAGGTACCTCCAGTAGGTGCCACAGAGCTGCATTGCAGAGAGGTGTAAAAAGGGGTTCAGCCTGGACCACCTCTCTGCAACGCAGCACAGTGGTGCTTACTGGAAGCCGGCCCTATACGTTGGGTACTGTGGGAGGGTCCCCAATTCCCCACGGTCCTGCCGGCACTCTGCCTCCTGCGGGAGCCGGCATTGCTTTTCCACACGGGGAGCTGCTAAGATGCAGCTCCCCGTGTGGAAAAGCAATCAGCTTTGGTTTGTGGAAGAGAGAGCAGGTTTCCTGCTCTCTCTTCCAAAAACCAAAGCAGAGTTTGCTATGACAGAGCAGGAGCTGTGAGAATCCCGCCCTGCCATAGCAAACTGCAGTGTCCCGGGGTGGGCACCCTGGGACACTGCAGGAGCCAGCTCTGGGGGTGGCGGTCCCCAGGGCCATCACAGGGTTCAAGAAGGGGGGCCACGTGACCCCCCTCCCAACATTAGCAAAGCCCTGGGGGTTGTGGTCCCTGGGGCTGGGAGGTCCCTAACAGACCCCACCAATATGCATACTTAGTGCCCCGGGGAGGTGGCCTTTAGGCCCCCCATTTAATACACAAGCCCCGGGAGTGGCGGTCCCCGGTGCTTGAGAAGGCCTTTGAGCTCCCCACTCATTTAATACAAAAGCCCCGGGGGTGGCGGTCCCCATGGGTGCGGGGGGCCATGAGCCCCTCACAAATACTTTTGAAAAGCCCCGTGGGTGTTGGTCCCCGGGGCCCCTTTGGGCCCCCATTACATTATTAACATTGCCCCCGGGATTTGGCCCACCTGGGGATGAATTAATTGAGGCAGGATCTGCGAATCCTCCGCGCATCCCGCGATTTAAAAAATAAATAATGTGTTCTTGGCCCTGGGGGTCCTTGTGGGACCCCCTAAGCAGGCCTAGGGGGTCAGTGTGTTTCTACACTGCCCCCTTTTTTTGTTTTTCTTGTTGCTCACGTTTGTTTTCTGTTTTCTGGTGCCTCGGTTCTAACGGCTGCCAACACTTACTGATTTGGAGTGTTGACAGCCAATTAGCATGAATTCCGTTCAGCAGTTCGGGCTGTAGCCATGTCTAAAGTTTATTATGGAAAATTGCATGGGGAAAACACGTTTTGGGAACCCCTTTCTTTCTCAGCCCCCCCTTTGATGAATTACCCCAAAACTGTCAAGATAGGATTGACCGGATTGGGCCATAAGTTTTGAAAATTTCGCAAAGATTCGCCTACCGGCACCAAAGTTATTGGGAATAGAATGATGCGATTTTCCTATGGTAACTAGGTCTTAACTATAACTAGTGGGCCTTATCCATTGCCTTGCACCCTCTGAACCTGTTGTCTGTATGGGGATACTTCCCGACACCACCCTGACTAACACAGGACATATGCACTACTATCGTTGTGCACTGCCCTTCCACCGCGCCCCTCTTGCTCATTATAAAAACCTGGGTACAAATTACAAAGGGTTATCTGCCACTGGGCTGATACCTCCTTATATTCTGAACAGGGCGCGTTTCATGAACATATATTGTTTCACTGCCTTGAAAGCGATCATGATGAATTCTGTTTTTTGTTTAAATAACCATTCATTGAAATTTTTTCCACGATATGCTTTTTCATTTACTCACTAGTTTTGTCAAGCAATAATTGATCAAATGCATGCAGGAGTCTTTTTTCCTACAGACCACATGACACATACAAACAGGAAATGAATGTGTTGTCTGTGTCTATTGTATGAAAATGCTCTAAAAGACATGGCCTCACTTTTGGTCTTTGTATGACTTTTTGACAAAGACCGTGCTGTCGAAACGCGTCAAGTCAATAAATACTTTCCTGTGAAATAGAGATCCTGTTTGCGACTTTCCTTGCACCTCTGCAGCGCGAGATATCTACATATATATATATATATATATATATTCTTTACCACACCAAACTTTCCCATTCAAAGAAGGCGCTGACTCCGTGAATCTCAGTTCAAAACGTTTATTCCATGTTCAGTTGCTGCTCAGACGCGTTTCGGCGGCTTACTCCCGCCTTGCTCACTAACATCTGTATTGCTAAATCTTAGCATCTTTATACTTTTTACTCTAGTCATGTGATACACTCCTCTGCCATTTGACTGGCTATTACTCTGTCAAACCTGGACCCACCCAGTTAATTACCATAACTAGTTGATGACTATGCATATTCCATTGTTCTATGTTAGTCTTTTTTCACTAGTTATTATGTAACACTCGAAAAAGCCTTTCATAAATTATACAAAGCAATGCAAAAATAATATAAATAAACACATGCCTTCCCATTGTCACCATTAACATAAACAATTGTTTTTGACCATTTAAATACCAAACTTTGCAATTTATTGTTGTCCCTCACAATATGTCATTAATGCACGAGATGCCTACTCGCATGAGTCTGTTTTCCATATATGTTACTGTGGGTTACTGCATAATCATCCCATGAATTACTACCTAGGCCTATCCAGGCCTCGCAAATTCACCTGACATCACCATACGACATGTGTCGCTCTGTAATTGGATGCGCATAATCGCGCTTCTGCCACAAAGGTTTCTCTGCTTTAGCAGCCCGGTGATTAGTATTTACACTACCCGTGTTGCTGCGACTGCCTGCCACATCAGCTCGAGGTGAGTCTGTAATTTATGGCTTAATGCCCGCTTGTGAGAGCGCGCTCGTAAAGCGGCCTGCATATTTGGTAAATACCTTGTTCTACGGCCGTCTTCAGCGAGTCACTCAGTGTTATGTTGATACACGGTAACTGCTGATAGCGAGTTACCGCCGGGATGGGGGAGGATGTTTTATGCAGTTTGACCGGAGTCGTGCTGATTTAGACATGGGGACCTGTAAAGTAATTGGCGGCGGGAGGCTAATGGGTGTGGTGCCGTGAAGTAAGTACCTTCACTAGCACTGTTTGACAACTTAATACTAGAACGTGAGTGTATATTGCTTGGAGCATCAGATGGTTATGAGTGGTACTCAGGGAAGGGACAGAAGGAAAACTAATCTGTATACAGTTCAAATATGGACACTTAACGCCTCATCCGCGTTCAATCCTGACGGGATTTTGGAGTTTAGGAGAATAATATACCTAGACTCCAGGCGGCGCAACGCCAATTTACGATTTCCACCCCTGACATTCCTGGGTATACTGTCGATGACATAATAAGTGAGGCCTGTTGCATTACCCCCATGCTTCTCGTGTATGTGTCTGGCGACTGGGTAAGTTGGGTCTTCATTAGTAATTGCACGCAAGTGCTGCAAAATTCTTACGTGAACAGGGTGGATGGTAGAGCCCACATATCTTTTCCCACACTCACAGGTGAGCACGTACACTGCAAACTCGGTTTTGCAAGTGTAGGCTTCCCTAATTTTGTACGGGAAACGCCTGAAAGGTACTTCAACATTAGATGTGTTCTTCCCATGGGTGCAGGCCTTGCACTTACTGCATTTTCTAAATCCTTTTTGTGCCTGAAACCAGTCTTGGGGTTTTTTGGATTTCACTACAGGGGCATTGCAGACCAATTCACTGCGCATTGACTTTGCCTTCCTGAACGATACTAAGGGTGTTTTACCCACCATATGACCTATTGTAGGTTCATTGCGGATAAGCGGCCAGTGCCTAGTTAGGATTTTGCGGAGGTTAGCATGATACCGGTTGTATCCTGTTATCAACCTTGGCGGTTGCCTCTCCTGTTTGACCTGCAATTTCTCTGTTTGGTTTGGGAACAATAATTCATTACGAGTTTTTTTGTTACATTTGACTTCTGCACTCTTGCATGTTTTAGAAGTATATCCCCTTTGTAGTAATCTAGAAAACAGGTTCTGTTTGGCTTCTTTTAAACCCTCACTGGTGCTGCAGTTTCGTGTCATTCTTAGACATTCTGCATAGGGGATTGATTGTTTAAGTGGAGTAGGGTGAAAACTATGGGCGTGCAGGATAGCATTACCTGCTGTTGGCTTGCGGTAAGTACGTGTTTGAATTTTATCATTTTCAACATACAGTTCTAGGTCTAAAAACTGAATACTTTCTCTGCTACTACTGCAAGTAAACTTTAAATTCAATGCATTTTCATTTAAGCTTTCAGCGAATTGCATTGCACTCTCCCCGCTACCCTCCCACAAAATGAAAATGTCATCAATGAATCTTTTGTATATGACCACATTGTTGGTCATAATTTCCGGGTATAGTGCCCACAGTACCTGCTCCTCCCACCAGCCCATGTGTAGATTCGCATAGCTGGGGGAGAAGCAAGTACCCATGGCCGAACCTTGAACCTGCTTGTAGTGTAGCCTGTCAAAGATGAATGTATTGTTTGTAAGGCACCATTCAGTCATTTCAAGTATCATTCTTGTGTGTTCAAACAAATGTATTGGTCTTTTTTCCAGGTAGTACTTGATTGCGTTGAGGCCGTCGCTGTGTCTAATGCTGGTGTAGAGGGATTGCACATCCATGGTCATGAAGAGATACTGTTCTTTCCAATTGACGTCAAATACTTTTTGGAGGAAGTCTCCTGTGTCCCTTATGTAAGCAGGAAGTTTTTTAACCTCCGGCTGCAAAAAGTAATCCACAAAGATACTGGTGTTTTCAAACAAACTCCCAATCGCCGATATTATCGGTCTACCAGGCGGTGTTTTGTTGTCTTTGTGTATCTTGGGAATAAGGTACAGTTGTGCTGTCACGGGGTAGTCATTTTTTAGAAATTCAAACTCATTTTTGTTTAGCAAGCCTTTTCCACGCCACTTGTACAGTTCATGATGGTACTTCTCCTGTATGCCCACCATGTTTGTTGGTGTAATCCTGGTATAGCACTCGCGGTCTTGTAATTGGCTTTGTGCTTCTTTATTGTACATTTCCAAAGGCCATAGAACCACGTTGCCCCCTTTGTCAGACCACCTCACCACAATGTCTGATCTTGCCTTAATTTTTGTGATAACTTCACTGTATTTCCGTGTGTGGTCTTGATTTTGGCGATTTCTTTCCTCTGTGCTCAATATTGATAGGTCTTTCAGATCTTTGGTTACGCACTCTGCGAACAGGTCTAGTCCATCTTTTGGCATTGCTGGCATGAAGGTCGATTTCGGTTTGAAATCTGTTTCAATTTTCTGGCAAATGTTTATGTCTGATCTCATAGCTGCCCCACTTGGTGTGACTGCATCATCCGTGTCCTCATTAAGGTCTTCTAGGTCTATCATGGCTTGTAACGTCTCCATATGTGACACACTCAGCATTTGATCTGTGTTCGTCATTTCCGGCATTACAGGGCTTTTTTGATTCGAATTGGCAAAGTATTTTTGTAGTTTTAGTTTGCGTATGTATAGGAACAAGTCTATTCGTGTTTGAGCATAATCAAAATTAGTGTTTCTACAGAACGTTAAACCTAGCGATAAAATTTCCATTTGAGATGTCATCAGTGATGTCATCAGTGATGTCACTGACCATGTCATGAATGATGTAATATGTGACATGATCAGCAGTGGATTGCGGGTGCGCGATATATAGTTAGTGCAACTAACTATATATGGAATTTCAATGGTTTTGTGTGAGTAAAATAAGGTTTTTTAAATGCTAATTCCTAACTATATATGGTCTATAACCTATGGTTTTTTCAGTGAATTTTCAAGGTTTTGTAAATGCTAATTCCTAACTATATATGGTCTATAACCTATGGTTTTTTCAGTGAATTTCAATGGTTTTTTAATAGCAAATATCATAAGCTGTCGAATGTCAAGTACGTGGTAAGTAAAAACATTTTTGTGTTTATGCACACTGATCTGCTTTGAATGCTGCCCTCCACCCCTCATTTCTATTAGGAGTACTCTCTCTTTGCAGATAGTGAAGGGTAGTTAACGCAGCCCTTTGCCCCCTTTGTAATACGTCGTGCCTGCTTCTCTCTCCATTTGATTGATTGTTCTCTTTGGTTCATTCTCTATTTACAAACAAGCACAGAGTCGCAATACTCTGTTTAGTCTTTGCAGATAGCGAAAAATCGTGTAAAAAAACAAAAGGAATCGAGCAAAATCAGTAGGCCACTAATGGGATCTCTTTTTGACCTCGCTAAAATAGAAACATTAGGAACAACCTGTTGAAAATAGCAATGCGTATGTACATAAGCGGCGTTCATTTGTGTTCACAGTACCCCTTGTTGATTTTTTCAATCGAGCATTGAATTGTTCGAAGTTAATTCTCTTAAGGATCTTCTCTACCTGCAAACGAGGAAGAATAGGAATATTCTCTCTCCCTTTGCAGATAGTGAAGGGTAGGTAACGCAAGCCTTTAACACGTCGTACCTATTTCATTCCTCATTGATTGATTGATTGTCCGAACATTGACTGTTTGGGAATTAGTTCTTTTTGGAGGTATTCCCTGTTTGCAAATAAACGTAGGAAAATCTTTGCAAGTAGTGAAAGGGTACGTAATGCGGACCTTTCTCCCCCGTTGTAATCTGTCATGCCTATCTACTCCCCACTGATTGATGCACCTTTTTCACCCGGACCATTTACTAGAGATACGTCATCTGGCCCGACCAGAGAGCACCCCTAGTGAAAAGGACATATGCAATAATAACGAAGTGATCACTGTATCCTGTTAACAGAAACTTTACCATGAAACAACCTGGAAAGAAAAAAATAGGAAAACGAAAATCAGTAGGCCACTGATGAACATGAACTTTTATTAAACAACAAACAAAGAAACGATAACATAACGTAATGATAAAACCTATTAATGTCCTAGAAACAAGAAAACGTTAAAGTATGCCAGTGGTGAGAGACCAGAAAAACAGTCCGAGAAACCAAATCCGAGAAACCAAATCACCCCTCGCTGTCCCAACTCATGCACTCTGAAAGTTCAAAGTTTTGAGGAGTGCTTGTAACATTGTCTGAAGCCTATTTGCAATTGCTTCATCTTCACTATTCTTAAAGTAAGTGGGGGCTGTTGTGATGCGGTGCCACCCTGAACCGCTTGACGGAGGCCCCCGAGGGACGGTGTCATGTCGCGGACTCGGAGGGGGCGCTTGGCTCCGGCCCCCTCCCCAAGTCGTGTTGCCCTGGTGTGGCCTGAGATCGCCCCCGACATAGGTGGCCGGCTCCCGGGGTCAAGCGGAACTTTTTTCCTTTTGGTGACTCTTCCATTCTTCACCTTGTCCCACAATCCGTTTCACCTAAAGACACGCTGTAGTGGGGCACCCCTTTTCCGTTTCATTTGCCATTCAGCCCGCTTTTGCTACACTGTGCCTCTTCCGCTATTCAGCTGTTTACCGCCCGCTCTTTCGACTACAGCGTCTCGCTCACCATGTACTTGAGTTGCTCCCGCTCTTGCGGTGCAGCGATAGGCGGCTGCCACAGGACTCTCAAAATGGCGGCCATCTCTTCAGATTTGGGCGTGGTCCACTAAATGGGCCTGCAACACCTTGGAACTCGGACGCTTGTCTGCTAGAGCTTGGGCTCCATTCTCGAAAGCGTCCCCTCATCCTTGAAGATTCTACAAAAGTCTTGGGGGCCCCCGACTCCCGCAGGCTTCTGGTGGGGAGCGCCTAGCATGATTGCTCGTGGAATGGCCACGACGGAGCTACGAAATGGTGGTGCTCTCATGCTAACGCCAGCTTCAGTCTGAAACATCCAGAAACACTGTAGACTACCAATTCGATCAGTTCCGGTAGCGCTCCAACGTGACCCGGTAGAGAAGAACTTGCCCTCCCCTCTTTGACTGATGGTTCTTGTTGCCTGTCCCTTCTGTTGTCATTTAACAGAACTATTTAGCCTGCTGAAAGGGGTTGTGTGCCGTCCGCTGGTTGGTGGAGACATTTTGACTATATTCTGGACCTGCGTTGTCGCGTAATGCGTCATATGACGCGCCGCGTTAGAAAGTTTAATAAATTATGAAACACAATAAACAATCCTTAAAAAATAAAAAAAAATAAAAAATAATCAACAAAAGCAACAGCTAGGTAATACACATATAATTTTATCTCCGTGAAGCGGAGCGCTGTTACAGATATATATCTTGTTTCTGAACGTTAATTTCTCAAAATGCACCGAAGCACATATATTGAGACCTAGCAAAGGCACATCGGGCTACCAGTCCCTACAATTTTTCCAAGTTTCGTGCAAATCCATTCAGCTGTTCGATCCTACCGAGAGACAAGATGGCGGCCGCTACGGACTGTTTGGAATGTTTACAGACACCGGAGAGCCAATCAGCTTCGCTTCGCAAAGCTCCGTAACGCGAAAAGTACGCGAAGCGGTGCGCTGTTACAGATATATACCTTTTTTTGAACGTTAATTTCTCAAAATCCACTGGAGCACATATATTGAGATCTAGCAAAGGCACATCGGGCTACCAGTCCCTACAATTTTGCCAAGTTTCGTGCAAATCCATTCAGCTGTTCGATTATTATTATTTTTATTTTTTTTTGCCCCGCGGGGCCCTTTTAAAACCTCCACATCAAACCTAGGGGGTGAGCGACAATGTACTATGCCCCCTTATGGTCATTTGCCCCTTCGCTTTGGCCTCCTCTTGTCTCTCGATCCTACCGAGAGACAAGATGGCGGCCGCTACGGACTGTTTGGAATGTTGACAGACGCCGGAGAACCAATCAGCTTCGCTTCACAAAGCTCCGTTGCGCGAAAAGTCCGCGAACCAGAGCGCTAACCGGTCCGCTGTTACAGATATATATCTTTTTTTAAACGTTAATTTCTCAAAATCCACTGGAGCACATATATTGAGACCTACAAAAGGCACATCGGGCTACCAGTCCCTACAATTTTGCCAAGTTTCGTGCAAATCCATTCAGCCGTTCGGGCTAAAAGTGAGGCCAACCGCCCTATGGAAATTAACATGGGAAAAACGCGTTTTGGGACCCCCCTTTTTTCTCGGCCCCCCCTTGACGAACCCCCCCAAAATTTTCAGGGGCTGCTCAGAAACAAAATGTGCCATTTTCCTGAAAATTTCAGCCAATTCCGTCCACAAACGCCAAAGTTATTAGACATAGAATTTTCAAAAAACCCATAGAGAAAAAATCCTAACTATATATACCTACTGGCGACCGCCAGTAGGTAATATATATTCACTGAAAAAACCATAGGTTATAGACCATATATAGTTAGGAATTAGCATTTAAAAAACCTTTTTTTACTCACACAAAACCATTGAAATTCCATATATAGTTAGTAGTACTAACTATATATCGCGCACCCGCAATCCACTGCTGATCATGTCACATATTACATCATTCATGACATGGTCAGTGACATCACTGATGACATCACTGATGACATCTCAAATGACATCACTGATGACATCACTGATGACATCTCAAATGACATCACTGATGACATCACTGATGACAACATCCAGTGACTGTATGTTTTTGTAAAGTTAAAATATGTCTTACATATTGAAGAATGAGTGGATGTATAAGTGTCTGGACGAAGGATTTAGTAGGTGCGTGACTGACTGTATGAGTGAGTGATTAAATGTGTCTCACTGAGTGCATGGGTTAGCGACTAAACTGTCTTAATTTGTGCATCATTATGTCTGTTGTTCTGTAAACTGCTGCATGTGTTGATCAGTAGCTATATGAGTAACTATATGGGTTATTGATTGGTTGCTCAAGTATTTGTATGGGAGACTGAGTGTGTGTGTGGGTGGCTGGGAGGTGTATGACTCTGTGCATAGATGTGTGAGCAGTTGATTCACTAGATGTATGGGTTCAAAAGTGCATGTGGAAACAGCTGTATGGGCGGTTGACTGTGTGCATGAGTGTATTGGTGAGTGAATGGATATCTCAGTGCTACATGTCAAAGTAAGTACATATGTAAAACACAGTACATGTGACAGTTGACACATATAAATAACTGTGCATAAGAGCCAGTGAATGTGTGAGTGGCTGTATGGATCATTGTGAACTTGTATCAGGGATTGTATAAGAGAGTAAATATGTGTTAGTATATGTTTGAATAAGTAAGGTGTGTATAACTGTATAGTTGAGGAAATGGAGGTGTGATTGATTCTTTGCATGACTGACTAGGTGTGTGAGTAACTCCATGGATGAGTGACAGTCTGTGAGTGTATGTTTACACTGAGTGTATCTAAGGTTATATAAGAGTCTGAAGAGGTTCATCATATTATCACATGAATGATGTCATCAATGATGTGATCAGTAATGTCAAATGAGATGTCATCAGTGATGTCATCAGTGATGTCATTTGAGATGTCATCAGTGATGTCCTCAGTGATGTCATTTGAGATGTCATCAGTGATGTCATCAGTGATGTCACTGACCATGTCATGAATGATGTAATATGTGACATGATCAGCAGTGGATTGCGGGTGCGCGATATATAGTTAGTACTACTAACTATATATGGAATTTCAATGGTTTTGTGTGAGTAAAAAAAGGTTTTTTAAATGCTAATTCCTATCTATATATGGTCTATAACCTATGGTTTTTTCAGTGAATTTTCAAGGTTTTGTAAATGCTAATTCCTAACTATATATGGTCTATAACCTATGGTTTTTTCAGTGAATTTCATTGGTTTTTTAAAAGCTAATATCTGTAGCTGTAAAATGTATTCTTCTTTAAATCAAAAAATATATTTTATATGTTTATTAATAATTTTTTTTTAAATATTTTTTTTTGTTCGCTCCCGGTTCGCGAACCGGGAAGCTTCCCGTTAGCTCAATCTGATGCCGCGACCCGGTCCGCGAACCGGTAAACGATCCGTTTGCGCAACTGCCGCGTTAGAAATCAACATCGTGACGCGTCGCGGAAGCGCGACGTATCACGTTGTCGCGTAATGCGTCTTATGACGCACCGCGTTAGCGCACCCGGAAGTGCTCCGGTACGCGAACTGAGACGCGAAGCGCAGCTCCCCGGAAGCGATCCTGGGCGCGTCGCGAAAGCGCGACGTATCGCGTTGCCGCGTAATGCGTCTTTTGACGCGCCGCATTAGCGCACCCGGAAGTGCTCCGGAGCGCGAACCGGAAGCGATCCGGGGCGCGTTCCGCAGCGCGTAACATAAGCGTAACAGGTCATGTGACTTGTTAATAAAACTTTTCATTGGTTCATTTCACTTTTGGTTTCCTAATGATGTAAGGCTAGGTCAGGTGACCTAAAAATAACACTTTTCATTGGTTTAGAACTATTTTTTTTCCCAAATGATGAAAGCCCCCACCTTTTTTCTCACTCTGACTTTCAACTTTGTGAAAGGAAGACCTATTTTGCTCAGTGGAAAATGGCTTCACTAGTAGCTGCAGCTGGTGGACCCCCACCACCACCACCACCTCCTCATAGAAAGAGAGGACCACCTCCACAGTTCTTGCCAACACAGAGGAGGAAGAGGATCAAGAAGAGGAAGAGGAAATACAGGCACCACAGTTTTTACAAGAGGAGCCCCGGGTATCTCATCATAAAAATAGTTTCATTTGGCAGTTTTTTTCTTTTCCTGAAGGACAGAAAAAAGTTAATGCTCGGTATGTGACGTGCCTCATATGCAAAGAGGACTTATCTAGAGGCACAGATAAGAAGTATAGTTACGGCAACTATACTATGCACCGTCACATGCAGAGGTGGCATCCACTAAATTACAGCCGGGCAGAGATGCGTGACCTGCAGGACAACCCACCAACTCCTGTGGCCAGGACATCAACACAGATATCTCTGTCGGGGCCAGAGGCACGGGAAACAGTGCCAAACATACAGGAAAACTTTGTCCACATGAAGATTGTCTGTATATATTGCGGTACCTTACTCTCATGTGCCAATATGAGCATTAACTTAGTAAACAGAGCATTTGAAAATCACAAGTGCTCTAAACGCCCCAAAAAATATATATTTTTTTGCTCCTGTTGAGCCCTTTCCAATGCCTGTTTTTTGTTGTTTCCCCTCCAAAAAAAACAAAAAAAACATAAAATTGTTCAAAAAATACAAAAAAAACAAAAAATGTTCAGATAATTAAAAAATATATATAAAACAACAAAAACATTAAAAAAAAGTTCTTTTCAGAACTACCTTCCCTTTATAAAAAAATTGCTAGAATGTTTAGCACTCTGGCAAGCTCTATTTCTTTTGGTTCGCTTCCCGGTTCGCTCGCCGGTACGCGAACCGGGAGCGAACCCAAAAAAAAAAAAGAGTAAGTATAAGGGAAGTAAACAGAGAGTAATGTTAAAAGAAAGACAGCTATAGGGACTAAACCAGAGATGCTGTTTAATAGATTTATTTACCGAAGAAAAGATGGAAGAGGATATAATTGTGAAAAACAAAATAGATAAGGAAGTGAAAGAAAAAAAGGAGAGTAGAAGAATAACAAAGAAGAGTTTCTTAGAGAATGTGAGTGAATGTTCAAAATAAGATTGAAACATGTGGAATAACAGAGAGAAAAAACAGAAAGCAGAAAAGAAGAAGTAACAGAAAAAGAATATTTGAAACAGCAAAGAAATGTAAATAACATAGGGCCATATTATCAACATAGGCAATAAAAGTTTTGCAGCTTTTATCGGCAGAAATGTGTCGCTAAAGCCGCTTTTGCGGCAGAAAACTGCCGCTAAAACCACTTTTGCAGCAGTTTTCTGCCGATAAAAACAGCAATAATTTTATTGGCTGTGTTCATAATATGCCCCTTAGTGTGCTTCAACTACACAGAGAAAGCATAATGAACAAGTAGTGAAAGAGTGATCAGTCAAAGACACTAAGAGTAATAGAGACGGAGTGAGTGAACAAGAGTGAGGAACTATGAGAAGAGAGGGACTGAGAAAAGGAGTGGAAGGAGTTGAGTAAGTAGGTAATAGAGAAAGGAATGAGGGAAGTAGCAAAGGCAGGAAACTGAGGGTTAAAGAAATGAAGCTGTGGAACTAATAGTAGGTGAATGTGATAGAAATGTAACGAAAAGAGTACAAAACATTTACCTTATAATTGTCGTTAACTTACTCACTTGTTATTTTTATACTTTCAATCTGTGAAAGAGATAACAAACATTTGAAAAATATTAAAACATGTATTTAAAAATTAGAAAAGACAAGGGAAAAGATTGAAGGACAAACAGTTTTTCAACAACTTTGACACTTACAGAAGCTTCTGCTTCTCCAGGCCCCCTACACAGTCCTAAAGATATACATTTTAAACTAACAGTATCTTGATGCAGATGAAGTGAGGCCTATCTTGGAACATGGTGCATCTTTTGCACTGCTGTTGTCTCACAAAAGTGACGCAATGGCAGCGCAAAAAAGGTGCACAATCATCATAAAACTGTTCCTAACATTTTAAATGATTGTTTCAGGATGGCAATAAGGTGTGTCCTATCCAGACGTTTGTTTCAGGTGAGGCCTACTCAGGGTTGCAGATCAAATTTAGGCTTGTTCAAGAGTACAGAGGAGATAATACATGTGCAGGCCAACCAATAAAGTTCAGACTTCCTCTGTTTCCCTGGACAGGCCTAAACTTCATCTGCACAATGTGATTCGTAATGTTAGGAAACACAGGTAATGTATTTGAAAAACGTGCAATTTCTTTTGCTCATTTCACAATCACATCACTTGTGTTTCCTTTGGTTAGGTATCTCATTGTGCAGATGTAGTCCAGCATATGAAAGAGTACGCACTGCATGCAACAACTTTGACACTTACTGAAGCCTCAGCTTCTCCATACCCCCTACACAGTCCTAATTATATACATTTTAAACTGACGGTATCTTGCTGGAAATGAACTGAGGCCTATCTTGCAACATGGTGCATCTTTTACACAAAAGTGACGGAACAGCGTTGTAAAAGAGGCACACAGCCTTCATAAAACTGCCCTTAACATTTTAAATAATTGTTTCTAGATGCTGATAAGGTGTAACCTATCCACAGATTTGTTTCAGGTAAGTCCTACTCAGGGTTGCAGATGAAATTTAGGATTGTTGAAGAGTATAGAGGAGATAATACATGTGCAGGCCTACTAACGAAGTGAGTCATGTCCACTGCACTCTTGAACAAATGTCAGACCTCCTCTGTCTCCTGGAACAGGCCTAAACCTCATCTACACAATGTGATGTGTAATGTTAGGAAACACAGGTAATATAATTGAAAAACGTGCAATTTTTTTTGCTCATTCCACAATCACATCACCTGTGTTTCCTTTGCTTAGGTATCTCATTGTGGAAATGTAGTCTATCATATGAAAGACTACGTAGAATGTGAGCACTGTATGCAACAACTTTGACACTTACAGAAGCCTCACCTTCTCCATGCCTCCTACACAGTTCTACATGTACATCATAAATACAAACAGTACAGAATTAATTGTACATGTTAAATGGTTTATTTTTGCTGTTCTCAGAATGTATCAAATTTCACTAAAAACAGTGACTTGAAGGTATTCATCATATAACAGCGGGGAAAAAAAACACAATCAAAATGATTGTGTTTAAAAAACCCATATAACATAACCAATCAGAAATCAGAACTCCTCAAAAGTAACTTACTTTCCATGACGTCGAAGGATGTCCTATGAACAGCTTACACTCGGTTGTGCTGTTTTTATTTTCAGCCCGCCACTTTCTGAAAGAAAACCTCCATCGTTTTGAAAAATATGTTACATACAATAAATGACTTCTCGCTCTCTACCACACGTTTCCACAAGGCCAAATCATGTAAGAGCCATTTATAACTCTTGGAATTCTTGTAAGCAAATCCCGTCATTTTGTATTTCCGCAACTTTCAGAAAGAAAACGTTCACGATCACTTTCACAATCCTGGACTAGTAATATCTTACCCTTCTTGCTCACTCATGTTCTACATTTCCTATGACACTGATACTGCTTACTATGAAGCAGACTTACACTACCTCTATGACTACTACAATTATTTAATTCTCTACATCACTTTTAATCACAAAGCAATATAAAACAGTAGACAGCTTTGCAGACTTACATTCCCTCTACTCCATGTTTTGATTGGCTGCTTGAATTAGCTTATAAAAAGAAACAGTTTTTCTGAACTCATTCAAAGTGCAGTTATTTTTCTATGACGTCAAGTGTTATGGTAAGAACTTATGTCTCTGTACTACACTTATCCTCAAGGCCAAATCGTGTAGGAGCCATTAGAACCTCTTGAAATTCCTCAGAGCACATCCCGAGATTCTTTCCCTAAAATTTTGGTTTTAAAAACACCAGGTAAGAATTTTTAAGGTCATACGGCAATTTTTTTTTGAAAATTAAAACAGAATCGTTGCAGAATGACCAGCCATTTCTAGACTTTAAATAAGCTGTGTAATGTCCTGATGTTATTGAAGGACCGTCATGATATATAATTGCTGCAGTTACAAAAAGTCCTTCCTGATATTGACAACTGCGAAGCCACAACATTTTTAATTAAAGTTGTCAATTTTGTTCCATCAGGCCTACATCGTTGGAACATTAAAATTACATACTGGCCATATGTTCGTATAAATATTGTTGACATCATTTCAGATTTACATTGGCTACACTCCATGTGTGATCAGCTGCTTTTACTAGCTTATTAAAGGAGACTGATTTACTGTCTGGCAAAGTTAAATATATAAATCTTTCTGAGTCTACACTAGTAGTACTTGATACCCTACAGTTCTCGTAGTCATGCTGCCATTGATAAGAAAGCCCAAACAGGTGATCTACATCTACACCTTCAGCATGCAATACATCAAGCATATACATTAAAAACTCCTGACAATCTTGCTGAATATTTTGAGAGAATTGTGTTTGACCTGAACATCTGTCTAACAGATTTCGAATTTCAGACACACTTTCTATTTTTGTTCTATCAGTGCTACTTTTCTCTAACACAGAATTTAACAAACTGCAAAATCTTTGATCAGAATTGACCACAATCTCTTCTTTTACATTTTCTAGAGAAAACAAAACATTAACCACTACATTAGCATAGCAGTTGACACCAGAACTGTTTTCAAATTGAAAACCAACAACATCTTCAACAGAATCCTTTTTGTTTCTGCTTATAATTTCAGGTTCATCGACTTTTCGTCTTTTTGCTACAACCTCCCTAGTATTGGTCACATTTCTTCGTTTCCGGCCTACCACACGTTTCTCAAACAAAGGATATTGAGGCAAATGTGGCGCATACTCTCTTCTTAACCTATTGTATTCCTTAACACAATCTAGATCCGCACAAATGTTTGTGACATCACACTCAATCAAGTACAATCCCGATAAAGTTCTAACTCGTGACAATGCCACATATGCCATACCCTCCTTGAACACAGAACTGCCAATATTCACCAATGCACTGTCTACTCTTAAACCTTGCGATTTATGGATTGTCACCGCATATGCCAAGCAAACAGGAAACTGCTTATGGCGAACATATAAGTCTTTTACAAGCAAAAATATAGCAGAACAACGACCAATTAGCAATACTTCCTCAATGCCATCAAATTAAATTTTTAAAAATTCAATTCCATCTCTATTTCTGTATTTCACAAAATCAACAACATTACCCATTGATCCATTTACCAGACCTCTTTCAACATGTAAATTCCTTCTTAAAATTATCCGGCAGTTTAAGCACACATTCAGAGTCTTTTCAAAACCTGCAGTTTTAGATATAGTCTTCTCTAATGAATCCAATTTTGTTTTCAAATTCTCAGACAAAATAATTGTTGATCCCATATGCTCTACTCTGTCAATAGCTTCCAGTTTCACAATCTCTTGGTTTTCTAAATGCAACATTTTGTTGTTGAAGATGGCACATTCTGCAAGAGTTGGCATCAAACATATTCCAGATTTCTTCTCAGTAATTTTCTGAAAAATATTCTCAGGCACAACATCTTGTTCTGGATATAAATTTGACAGTAATCGTGCATGTAAAGCTTCTTTCCCATGCTCGGTCACTTTTCCAATTCTAACATCTTGTAGAATATTCTTGTAATCTTCATCCTTCGCCTGACGCATATTTTCATGCAGTTCAGCATAATTGAAGTTTAACCATATATTGACATTGCCAATGCTCCCTAGGCACTTCCTGGTATCTTCATGCGTGAGCATTTTGAACACAGGTTGTCCTTTCACTGGTGTCAGCTGCAGAAGATCTCTGAAAACAATGATGTGTTTGCCACCAAATAACACATCATACTCTGTTTTGAGAACTTCTTGCATTCTCAAATGCACAAAGGCAAGCATGACATTGGAAACCATGCTTACTTCGTCAATGATAAGAAGTTTCATTTTCCTCAAGACTCTTGAAACTTCACAACAAGCATCTCCAGATAACTTGTGGTATTGTAATTTGTTGTCATGCTCCACTGGCAGCATCAGTAGACGATGCAAAGTAATACCTTTAATGTTATGTGCTGCCAATCCAGTTGGAGCGGTGACAACACAAGACAGCGATGACTCAGTCCTTTCCTGCAAATAACATGAAATTGCTTTAATGAGGAAACTTTTTCCAGTTCCCGCTTCTCCACTCACGTACAGTCGAACAGGCTTCAACGACGTACATGAGCACTCTTTCTTCTCATGACTTAATCCATGATCAATTTGCTTGGTAACTTCGTCATATATTTTCCTCTGCTCAACGTTGAGTTGTCTTTCCAAGTCTTCTAAGTTAACCGCATCCTCCTGAGCATGTGCCATGGCTCTTTCCACTTCATTCATGGCAGTGGCAGCTTCATTTTTGATAACAGGTCCTCCTAGTGGATCCTGACTCAATGAAACAGAACTCTGACTGTCCTGAGAACTGTCTCTGGCAATCTCGGCTTCAATCGTTGCTTCCTGCTCGATTTCCGCATTCAACATTTCTAGATATTTGAGAAAAGCAGGACATTCTATGGTCTCCTTGGCGGCAGTGAAAGAGTCTTCATAACAGAGGAAATCTCCAAGCAGTTCCTCTTCTGCACGCCAAGGCTTGAAAAGTTGCAAAAGTGCTAAATAGAAAAACTCCTTTTTTTCAGGAGATTCGCCACTCAATTTTCGATGGTTTACCAAGTGGCATTTTCTTTGCTTGACCAGACATCCCTCACTTCCAATTACAGCATACACTCCTTTCTCAATATCTTCTTTGATGTTCCTCTTGAATATGTAATTTTGTAGAACCTCATACAGACAAACATTCTCGAGGTGACTGCTTTGATTTGGATAATATGTATCCAACATGTTGGTCTTCAAAATATCAGTACAGTTTGGCTCCTTTTCCGCCAAATACTCAATTTCCCGCACAGGTTTCAGAACTCGATTACGCGTTGCAGCAAGACCAAGACTCGCCCAAACTATACTCCTGGATTTGGCATAGAGACTTGCTGAAGACAACCGGTCAGAACATTCGTAAGCTCCGATTTCTCGATGTGACAACATCTTCAGACTGAAACTGTACAACTTCTTACTGAGGCTCTTTTCATGGGAAATGTCCTCCCACATATCCTTCAATTCTGTCTTTTCTTTTTTGGTGATGTAAGATGTCACATACCGAGCCACAGCCATACAGTTATCAGCCACAAACTGTATATCCATGTTAGCATTCCACATGGACAAAATCACTGGGTTGTAGTCGTTGATGTACTTGGACTCTTCATTCCTCTTCAAATTGTATGTGTTTTTAGGTGATTTCTTCATCACATTATGTCGCAGCGAAGACATCAAACTGTTTACTCTTCCTTTAGAAATCACCGGTCGTGGAAAGCCGAAACGACATTTGGTGTAGAACTTGTCCTTGTTTCTGAATTTACGACGACAGTACTTTCCACAACGATGGCTTTGGAAACGTAGAACTTTTTCTCTTAGGCTTTTCTTCTCCTTTGCGTTTGGAACAGCACACGTAGAATACTGTTGTATGAAACTCATCACTAAGTCTTCTGGATCCGTTCCAAATTTAGGTGCATCCTTGATCCACAGCAGCATATGTATATGAGGAGCACCTCTTGCTTGGTACTCCTTTCTCCAGAAGAAATCCAACACCTCTCCAAGAGGTGGATTTCTCTTGTTCATGATGAAAGACATCATAGCTTCAAATCTATGATTGAAGTACCTGCATACATTGACTGGATCCAAAGAGCACAGTTCTCCGGGTGTCTTGAATTCGATGTTTTCAATGTTTCCATTTGCCTCTCGTAGAAATTCAAGTAAGTCTTCCCAGCCATACTCGGCACAGCTCAGAGTGAGGAACCATGTGGGAGTTCCTAAGTTCCTCAGCATACATTTTAAATCACCATGACGACGGTACCAGTACTCATTAGTACCACGCTGACACGCCATGAGATTAATCAGGTGACAATCCAAAATACTGTCTTGGACATTGACTTTATCCATAAAGTCACTTGCCGAGATGTTTTGCATGTGTATACCACTTTTCAAGATGTGGTTCACTGCATATGACAGTCCAGACAGATCGCTTTCAAACAGGAGATGAAACAAATAGGGAATGCATTGTCGAAACCTAGCATCTCCTGCATACAATCGTAAAGTCCGGTATTCAGAAGCAGGAATTTGATGAGGTCGCTCATCATATCTTCCTCCCTGACCTGTTGGAAATAGCTGTGGGAAACACCGAGCTTCCAAACTTTCCTCCCAAACACTAATGGGACTCCCTTTGGCTTGTTTCATTTGAAACAACTCAATAGCATTCCCCATGACTTCCTTGGAATGCAAAGGATGAACACTATAATGTTCATATATTTCTTCACTTTTAGAGGGTTCTACTTTCTCAATTTGACCAGCACACAAATCGCTATCCTCTTCCTCACTTACTTCCTCTTCTGCAACATATACATTCTTATAGTACTTATTATTTTTTTTCAAATACAATGTTGCCTTTTTGACTTTCCTAACATCCACTAAATCTTGCCATATTTTCTTATTCTTTGTCGGAACCCCATTAACTAAGATAACCAGAGGTTCCTCTTCCACTTTTTCTACTCCAATTGTATTAATGTTTTTCTTCAAATCTAGAGGCAAATAAACAACTCTTCCCTTTAATCCTCTCTGTAAATCTGATGGAGGCAATTTCCCTGTCTTTGGCTCCATTCTTACAATAGCCTGAAAGGGATGGATACTTTGAATCAAAATAGATTCATAAGTATTTAAATCCTTCAATTCAGAAGGAATCTCAACCAATTCCAGATTATTATGAACCGCTCTAGCAGGCATCTGGTTTTGATTTAATTTGTTACAACAATAAGTACACACACGTTGATCCGATCCCAAATCAAAACAATTTTCTACCATCAAGTATGTTGCGAAATCCTTCCATTCACTATTATCTTCCCTTTCACTTTTTGCATATAAATCCACTAACTTAGTCTGATTCTTATAATAAGTGCGTCGACAACACACACAAGTGAAATTAGGCCTCTCACTTGATTTAACCTGAAACGTGGCAATTTCCTTCTGAAAATTATCTGTACTGGAAACCTGTACACTGTCTTCCACATTACCCTCTTCTTCTGGGTCAATTTCAACATTCTCCTCTTTACTTCCAAAGTAACAAAACTCAATTTCTTCAGAAATATTCTTCACATCTATTTCAGAACCATGCAAAAGAGCAGCGCATAATTGTTTAAGCATAATTGCTGGACTCTTAGCATAATACAACATTCTAACTAATTTCCTCACTTTATTATGATGCACTGCTAACATCCTGAAATGATGAAAAACACTCTGGCATACTCTCCTGGAAAGACAAGCCAGTGAATGACCATGCAAACCTGTCACTTCTCTCACTCTGCAAGGATCTAATTCTTCCAACAACATCATTTTCTGCTTCAAACTTTTCTTATTAAATGTCCGTACAAAATCACAAAGCAAATTGATGGAATCCTGTCGTACACTGCAAATACTACTACACTTCCAGGTGTACACAGGACCCTTAGGACGTCTTCCTAAAACCTCATTACCTAACACCTCTTCTGTCTCTGTTGTCACAAGTTTTTCTTTTTCAACTGGACAACCATCTTTCACCTCATAAGCTCGACCACTGGTGTCAACTGCATGCACCAAATCATTATCCTGGAAATAACTCTCCTCATTGAAAAATGCCTCACAACTTGAACTATGCATCCATTCTCCGGAAAAAACTTCACAAAAATTACTACGATTAACTATTCTCTTCCATCTACTATTTCTTTTGAAATCATAAATTGCCTTGTTTAGCTTCCTAATTCTATTGATTATCAAAATAAATAACTTTCGCTTTATTTCAAATGCCTGATCAATAACTTTCTCAACTTTTTTTTTTCTCTTATAAAAAACCACTTTCTGTTGACCTTTCTTAATATTTTTTAACAAATTGCCAATTATCCTGTTGCGGAACATTCGTCTACGAATGTCCCTAAACTGTTGTTTCCTTCTACTATGATGCACAGAGTTATCTCTTGCTCTAGCAGTAACATTTTTGATTGGCCTTTCCTTTCCGTTTAAATTGGTTCTCTTTTTCTGGACTAAAACATTTTCTGTACTACTACTTTTTTTTCTACAAATGTTTCTTATGAATGTTTTCGTGGTCTTACCCGGTGCTTTCTTGGTGACTTGACAAGTTTTTTTTGTAGAGGACTGCTGCATTATTTCATGGACCTGCTGTCTTTGACGTTTTGCAGCCTTTCTAAGTCTATCCTTGGTTGGCATTCTCAAATTTTGAAATGATCTGCAGTTGAATCTGTGGTAAAATATAATAAAAAATGTTATTAACCACTATTACCAAACAGTAAATCAATAACAGTCATCAAAAACTTAACACACTACTTGACATTTTTACATAGAATATTTTTTAGTGCTTTGGCAAATTTAGAATACACAAATAGCAGAAAAGAAATGGAATTCTTCTTCATTTTACCTGTGCTGTTTTATATGTGAATCTGATCTAATTTTATGAGCATATTTTAATATTTTATTGAAGACACTACACATAACCTGTTTTTGAAGGTGTGTTTAATTTTAAATGAAACGGTTTACATTTTTACTTTTCATTTATTATAAATTTTAAAAATAAATGTTTATAGTTCCATAGGCTCAAGCACGTCAGCTTCCCACCCTATGTCATACAATTCTGACAAATCGGCATCCTCATCATGTTCTTCATCATCCTCAGAATTTAAATCATCCAAGGGATCTACTTCCACTGACGTTTCAATTACAAGTTCAATGATAAGGTCAAAATCAACTGATTGCTGATTGTCACTCATGGTTGATGTTGTCGTTATCTTTAAAGAAAGAGAACAACAATGAGATGTTGCAGAGTAAGAGACAAATCTCAGAGATTATAATAGTAAAATTGTTTAACAAGAGTAACATTTTGCAGCTATTATTTAGCCATGTCCAGCGATGCTGAGGAGGTGAGGCCTATGTCCAAGTTTTCAGTGAACAGGACTCATCTCTTCTTAACCTTGGATAAGCCTCACCGACTCTGTGTCCCCTGCTCATACTTAAATGTACAGGGGCAGATTTATGCTAAGTGGCGCATCCCCACGGATGCACCAGTTAATGTGCACCGCTGCTCTGCCACCCATAGTGTGCCGAATTTACAATGTGGAGCACCATTGAGCAAAAACAGCACAGATGCGTCACGCATCTGTGCCGCAAAAGCAGCACATTGCAGGAATCACGTCATAAGCGCGACATGTCTACTGCAATGCACAGGAGGAACCCTCACATTGCATGATGCATCACTTCTTATGCCTGTTTCAAACAGGCGTAAGGATTTGATTCAGCAATGCTATAAAGCTGACTCAGTGAAATCTTCTAAATTTCACTGTGTTAGTTTTACAGGGCTTTCATGCAAATTAATGCATACCTTGCAACAAAACACCTATATGAAAACTGACGCAGGTTTCATGTGGCACAGGACTTTACAACATGACACATCTGCCTAGATGCATCAAGTTGTAAATATGTCGCTACATAGCAAATCTTTTGCACCGCCGCTGCGTCACAAAAGTGACGCACAGTGACGCAAAAGAGACATACACCTATCATAAATCTGACCCTAACATTTTAAATGATTGATTCAAGATTACGATAAAGTGTGGCCTATCCAGAGGTTTGTTTGAGGTGAGGCCTACTCAGGGTTGCAGATGAAATTTACGCTTGTTAAAGAGTACAGAGGAGATAATACATGTGAAGGCCTACCAATGAAGTAAGTCATATCCACTTCACTCTTGAACAAAGGCCAGACCTCTTCTGTGTCCGTGGACAGACCTAAACCTCATCTGCACAATGTCATTCGTAAACTTAGGAAACACAGGTGATGTAATTGAAAAATGTGGAGTTTCTTTTCCCCCTTTCACAATCACATCACCTGTGTTTCCTTTGCTTAGGTATCTCATTGTGCATATAGACTCTAGCATATCAAAGAGTACACAGAAGTTGAGCACTGTATACAACAATTTTGACATTTACAGAAGATTCAGCTTCTTATCTTGTTGGAGATGAAATAAGGCCTATCTTGCAACATGGTGCATGTTTTGCATCACTGCTGCATCGGTTTCATGTGGCACGGGACTTTACAGCATGACACATCTGCCTAGATGCATCAATTTTTAAAAATGTCGCCACATAGCAAATCTTTTGCACCACCGCTGCGTCACAAAAGTGACGCACAGCGGCGCAAAAGAGGCACACACCTATCATAAATCTGTCCCTAACATGTTAAATGATTGATTCAGGATGACGATAAGGTGTGGCCTATTCAGAGGTTTGTTTATGGTGAGGCCTACTCAGGGTTGCAGATTAAATTTACGCTTGTTGAAGAGTATAGAGGAGATAATACATGTGAAGACCTACCAATGAAGTAAGTCATGTCCACTTCACTCTTGAACAAAGGCCAGACCTCTTCTGTGTCCGTGGACAGACCTAAACCTCATCTGCACAATGTCATTCGTAAACTTAGGAAACACAGGTGATGTAATTGAAAAATGTGGAGTTTCTTTTCCTCATTTCACAATCACATCACCTGTGTTTCCTTTGCTTAGGTATCTCATAGTGCAGATGGACTCTAGCATATGAAAGAGTACACATAGGTTGAGCAGTGTATACAACAATTTTGACATTTACAGAAGATTCAGCTTCTTATCTTGTTGGAGATGAAATGAGGCCTGTCTTGCAACATGGTGCATCTTTTCCATCACTGCTGCATCGGTTTCATGTGGCACGGGACTTTACAGCATGACACATCTGCCTAGATGCATCAATTTTTAAATATGTCGCCACATAGCAAATCTTTTGCACCGCCACTGCGTCACAAAAGTGATGCACAGCGGCGCAAAAGAGGCACACACCTATCATAAATCTGTCCCTAACATGTTAAATGATTGATTCAGGATGACGATAAGGTGTGGCCTATCCAGAGGTTTGTTTAAGGTGAGGCCTACTCAGGGTTGCAGATTAAATTTACGCTTGTTGAAGAGTATAGAGGAGATAATACATGTGAAGACCTACCAATGAAGTAAGTCATGTCCACTTCACTCTTGAACAAAGGCCAGACCTCTTCTGTGTCCGTGGACAGACCTAAACCTCATCTGCACAATGTCATTCGTAAACTTAGGAAACACAGGTGATGTAATTGAAAAATGTGGAGTTTCTTTTCCTCATTTCACAATCACAACACCTGTGTTTCCTTTGCTTAGGTATCTCATAGTGCAGATGGACTCTAGCATATCAAAGAGTACACAGAAGTTGAGCAGTGTATACAACAATTTTGACATTTACAGAAGATTCAGCTTCTTATCTTGTTGGAGATGAAATGAGGCCTGTCTTGCAACATGGTGCATGTTTTGCATCACTGCTGCACGGTTTCATGTGGCACGGGACTTTACAGCATGACACATCTGCCTAGATGCATCAAGTTGTAAATATGTCGCCACATAGCAAATCTTTTGCACCGCCGCTGCATCACAAAAGTGACGCACAGTGATGCAAAAGAGGCATACATGGCTATGTAAGTTAAATAATCAAAATCTAAATTTGCCAAGCACATATGGGTGTGTATTTACAAGGACCTTCCACCACGAGGAAATGTCTTTAATTAAAATGGGAGAAATAACATCAAAGGGACTCAAATGCCTTTTAAATGTACCCCAAGCAACCTATGAAACTCTAGCAGTACATATCAAGAAACCTAATTGATTTCAGAAATCGTTTTTAAACACATCATCTAAATCAATGATATACCTACATTCAAGGGGAAATGACTTAAAATGGACTAAGACACATGAAAGCGTTTTTTTAAGGTCCTTGCACCATTTTTGGGTCACTTTTAACATGGCTATGTTAGTCAAAGAATTAAAATCTAAATTTGCCAAGCACAGATGGGGGCGTATTTACAAGGACCTTGCACCACGGGGAAAGGTCTTTCATTAAAATGAGAAAAATAACATCAGAGAGACTCAAATGCCTTTTAAATATACCCCAAGCAACCTATGAAACTCTAGCACTACATATCAAGTAAACTAATTGATTTCAAAAATAGTTTTTAAACACATCATCTAAATCAATGATATACCTACTTTCAAGGGGAAATGACTTAAAATGGCCTAAGACATATGAAAGCGTTTTTTTAAGGCCCTTGCACCATTTCTGGGTCACTTTTAACATGGCTATGTTAGTCAAAGAATTAAAATCTAAATTTGCCAAGCACAGATGGGGGCGTATTTACAAGGACCTTGCACCACGGGGAAAGGTCTTTAATTAAAATGAGAAAAATAACATCAGAGAGACTCAAATGCCTTTTAAATATACCCCAAGCAACCTATGAAACTCTAGCACTACATATCAAGTAAACTAATTGATTTCAAAAATCGTTTTTAAACACATCATCTAAATCAATGATATACCTACATTCAAGGGGAAATGACTTAAAATGGCCTAAGACACATGAAAGCGTTTTTTAAGGCCCTTGCACCATTTCTGGGTCACTTTTAACATGGCTATGTTAGTCAAAGAATTAAAATCTAAATTTGCCAAGCACAGATGGGGGCGTATTTACAAGGACCTTGCACCACGGGGAAAGGTCTTTAATTAAAATGAGAAAAATAACATCAGAGAGACTCAAATGCCTTTTAAATATACCCCAAGCAACCTATGAAACTCTAGCACTACATATCAAGTAAACTAATTGATTTCAAAAATCGTTTTTAAACACATCATCTAAATCAATTATATACCTACATTCAAGGGGAAATGACTTAAAATGGCCTAAGACACATGAAAGCGTTTTTTAAGGCCCTTGCACCATTTCTGGGTCACTTTTAACATGGCTATGTTAGTCAAAGAATTAAAATCTAAATTTGCCAAGCACAGATGGGGGCATATTTACAAGGACCTTGCTCCACGGGGAAAGGTCTTAAATTAAAATGGGAAAAATAACATCAGAGAGACTCAAATGCCTTATAAATATGCCCCAAGCAACCTATGAAGCTCTAGCAGTACATATCAAGAAACCTAATATTTTTCAGAAAACGATTTTAAACACATCATATAAATCAATTATATACCTACATTCATCGGGAAATGACTTACAATGCCCTAAGACACATGAAAGCGTTTTTTTAAGGGTCACTTTTAACATGGCTATGTAACTCAAAGAAACAAAATCTATTTTTAAAACACTTGACACAAAGCAACATTTTAAATACAGAACTTTCTTCATAATTTTCTCCCTAAAGCATACTATTGTCTATCTAAATTAAATGAATCTTTTCTCACCTTAGCAAATACTTTATGAGTTTCAAAACAGTCTCAGAAACACACCAATTTGTCTTTAGCAGAGCAAAGGGTATGCACTCCAGAGTCTGCAGCTATCAAAAGCACAGAAATGCTGTAACTCATCACACATATCTCTCATGTCACCCAATCAAAACTCTTCCCTCACTTTTTTCAAATCAACACCCTTCCCCCCTCTGCCCTCTCTGCCTTTTTTGCATAGCAACCACCTCCTGAAAGACCTCTGATGTTTGCAAGTTCACACAACAATGTTTCAATTGAACTCTGAACTCTCAGTGCACCTGCATATCCAGTGCAATCTTTCATTAAATGATTTTTTCTGACCATTCAAATTACATCTTTCAAAGAACTCATCCATGCACCCTAACTTTCTGTTTTCAGCAATCAAAATCCACCAATCACTGCTACTGCTTCCTTAACACAGAAACTCCACAGTTTTTTTCATTTTAAACTATTATTTTTCCAACTGACATTTCATTGCCACACTTCATCTGACTGCAGCAGAACCTTCTCTCACCATGTTTTCTGTCTGGATTGTTGGACATAGTTACATCTATTGGGCTCAGAGGTATGCTGAGAACAGAAATTTACCTAACCTCAATTTACAAGATGTGGAAATTAAGTGGTTTGGCCACAGAGGATTAAAATGTCACCAATTGATACCATTGGTGAAAACCTTTATGCATTTGCCTAAACCTGACCTGTTAATTTTGCACTGTGGAGGTAATGACTTGGGCACTTTGACTGGTGTAGGTCTGGAAATGCTTTTAAAGGACACCTTTGAGCAATTGATGGCACTTTTTCCTCAAACTGCCTTGGTATATTCAAATATATGCCAAAGACAGAAATGGAGGTGGTCGAACCAATTTTGTCCACAAATTGAGAAATCGAGGAAGCATGTAAACAAATCTGTTTCAGCTTACATGAGAGACCATGGAATGGGCTCCATGTACAACAATAACTTGCGTTACTACATGCAAGATATCTACAGAGGAGATGGAGTTCACTTCTCAGATGAAGGGAACAGAGTTTTCATTCTGAATTTAAGACTGTGCATTGGTACCTACTTATAAGTACCTAAATGTACCATAAACCCAAAAGCTCTTCTCAGAGCTACCCTACATCTGATCACTCACAATTATTATTTTACTCTAACTTTTTTCACTAATTTTCAACAAAGTACGCTCCCCGGAGCGCTACCCGGTACGCGAACCGGAAGCTAACCGCGCGAATTTTTTTTTAAAAATGTTTTTTTTTCGCACATATGGGCCTCCTCAGCCATCCTCAGAAAACCTAGGGGGTCAAAATACGTCTACCGTGTCCCCTTCTACCCATTCTGAACATTATTTGCCCTCCATCTTGTATCTTAATTCGACCGAAACACAAAATGGTGGACTCCCGTAACGCTGCAGGTTCGCGTACCGGGGCGCTCCCCGGGAAGCGCTCCATTAAAAAAGGTGGGAAAGTAATTTACAGAAGAAACCCTGAAGACACTTTCACCAAATATAGATTTGCTCATACTACATACCAATCCCTACCATTTTCACAAATTTGGTTGGAATTCCATTTAGCCATTTAGCCTGTAGACCTCTCTAAATACCCTGAGGTAAATTACTTCACAAAACACATCTGAAGTGTTGGAATTGACAACCAATGAAAATGTTACTTTCTTTTCCATTTTTTTTCCTCACATTTGATTGGTTATGTACCTAAATATAAAGGAAGAGAAGGAAACACAGCCATTTTGACTACTACTTCCTGGTGTACATTTCAATAGGATTTTCACTAATAACTTCAACTTCTTTTTAAAGGTAAGTTGTTATTTGAAAAACTGAAGTATATTGTGCACTTTAAGTTAATATGGTAAACTTTTTCTGATAGTTATATACTATCCCTCTGTAGTAGTTATAGATTTAGATAGACTTCTCTGTTATAGTTATGGATGGAGTTAGGCTTGTCTTTTATAATTATGAATTTACTTACGTTAAATCACATACACTTTTTTATATTCCTACTTCCAATCTGATACTATACACTGCCCAAAGATAAATTCACTGTTAAAAACTGCCTATCTAAAATTAATCCCAACAGTGCCCTATCTCTACTAATATATATTTTTTTTATGCAAATTTCAGGCAAAACGGAAGGCGAACAGAAAGTATCATTTGAAATTGTCCTTGCAGAGACCAACGAAGAAATCATTGATCCAAATGATATTGAATTTATGGATGAAACTTGGGACCAAGAACTACTGCAATGTGTGCAATCAGTAGATGTCCTCCTTGAAAATGAGGACATTTTACACACTCAAACATTACAAGCTATGTTCAATGAAAATAACGACATTTCAGACAGTGAAATGGTAGACATTTTATAAAATTTTGAAACACAATGACAATAATAAATAATTGTTTAAAAAATAAATAAATTAAAAAAAAATCGACAAAACAAACAATCAATTAACATACAATATTTAAAAAGTCTATCATTCTTTTTTCCTAATAGTACGCTCCCCGGGCCGCTTCCCGGTTTTTTTGCCCCGCGGGGCCCTTTTAAAGCCTCCACATCAAACCTAGGGGGTCAGGGAGGATCTACTATGCCCCCTTATGGTCATTTCCCCCTTTGTTTTGGCCTCCTCTTGTCTCTCGATCCTACCGAGACACAAGATGGCGGCCGCTCCGGACTGTTTAGAATGTTGACAGACACCGGAGAGCCAATCAGCTTCGCTTCGCGAAGTTCCGTTACGCGTCAAGTACGCGAACCGGAGCGCTACCCGGAGCGCGCTTACAGATATATATCTTTTTTTGAACGTTAATTTCTCAAAATTCACTGGAGCACATATATTGAGACCTAGCAAAGGCACATCGGGCTAACAGTCCCTACAATTTTGCTAAGTTTCGTGCAAATCCATTCAGCCGTTCGGGCTAAAAGTGAGGCCAACCGCCCTATGGAAATTAACATGGGAAAAACGCGTTTTGGGACCCCCCTTTTTTCTCGGCCCCCCCTTGACGAACCCCCCCCAAATTTTCAGGGGCTGCTCAGAAACAAAATGTTCCATTTTCCTGAAAATTTCAGCCAATTCCGTCCACAAACGCCAAATTTATTAGACATAGAATTTTCAAAAATCCCATAGAGAAAAAATTAAGCATGGGCGGATTTTGCGGATCCACGATTCGCGGATTTGCGTATTCACGGATCGTGGATCCGCAAAATCTGCAGATTTTGCGGATCGGCGGATTTGGGGCGGGGCTTCGATGCCAGGATCATCGTGCCAGATTGAACCCTGCCCTTCATATTTATTCAAGAAGACGCCACCGTTTTGTGCCATACCTCTACTCAACTGGAGTACTTTCTACTAGGTAATCAGTAAGTGCTACCTCGTTGGGTAGATGTATAGTGCTTTTACTACACTACAGCTGCCTAAAGTGCCAGAGAGTTGTCGGCGGGGCCAAACGGACGGGGCTTCCATGCGAGTGCACATGCCTCTTGTGTGCATTAAAGGTCAGAGACCGATCAGAGCAGCAGATAAAGATACAGGTACTGGGGCGACTTTCTGGGAAGGGAAGTGTAATTTTCTCTCATTCTCATAGATGAGCACTAACAATGACTGTCTTTTGTGAGAGACATCCTGCGGACAACATTAATCAATAACTATAATGGGTGGTCAAAGTAATGCACCTTCATGTTAAAGGCTATAGCTAGAAAGGAAGTTTCCTCTGGGCAATATTGTACCCTTCATTACAAAGCAGCGAGGGATGTCTGCCTCCCTGAAGTTAAAGTATATGCACCCCATATCCTAATCCCTTGTTGCATCTCAGATGCAATATTTGTGCAGCATCTAAAATGTGACCAGAGAATATAATTGTGTGCATCAATGAACGTACCAATAATGGCATTCAGAAGGATTTGTAGAATATCTGACCATTGATATTTAGGAGGCAGGGATTCCGTTTACAAACCATTCCAAATGCCTTCACATACAGTAACAGTCCACTTCCGGTCTTAGGACCTGGCTACCCCTCCAATCATTCACTAACGGTATCTTTGCCTCTGTACAGCACTCGACTGCCTGCCGGGTAAGTTTGTAAGTCTGTGCTATGACAGTACCACTTACATACACGAAAGCCGTCCCTGCCCCCGTCCTTGCCCTCAAATTCACAGAATGCCAAGATGGCGACTCCTTATCTTGAAAAAAGCAGATAAAGATACAGAAGCTCCTGGCCACAGGAACAGCACGAGGATTGCGCTCGTGAAAGTCAAGGATGCAAAGGCCTCTGTCCAGCATCACAGCTGATTTGCGATGGTATATTAGGGAAGAAGGCACATCTGCCTAGCCTTGACAACGCTCACGATTGTTTTTGGGCCAACGAATGAGTCACTGAATTTAAGCTTCAAGTATGGCAGAATGAACCCTGCCCTTAATATTTATTCAAGAAGACGCCACCGTTTTGTGCCTTTAGTAACTAATTTACGATGGCGCCGGCAAGCTGCCAGCGCCATCCTTAGATAGTTACTAAATTAGCTTCAACAGGAAGCTCTAATAGATAAAATAAAGCAGGCGCTCGATGACCTGCTTTATCTTATCTATTAGAGCTTCCTGTTGAAGCTAATTTAGTAACTATCTTAGGATGGCGCTGTCAGCTTGCCGGCGCCATCGTAAATTAGTTACAACAGGCCAGGCAGGCTTGAACTTTTGCCCCCGGAATCCGCCGCTCGCGGATTACGGATTTTTGGTAAATTCGCGAGAGTTCGCGGATCGCGGATTTACCGAAAATTCATGCTTAGAAAAAATCCTAACTATATATACCTACTGGCGACCGCCAGTAGGTAATATATATATATATATATATATATATATATATATATATATATATATATATATTACCTACTGGCGGTCGCCAGAAGGTATATATAGTTAGGACCTAGTTTCCATAGGAAATCCGCAACATTCTATTGGGAATAAGTTTGGCGCCGGTTGATGAATCTTCGCAAATTTCTCAAAGAAGATGGCCCGCTCCGCTTCGTTTCTTCCCTGAAAGTTTCGGGGGGATTCGTCAAGTGGGGGCTGAGAAAAAAGGGGGTCCCAAATCGTGTTTTCCCCATGCAATTTTCCATAGGACGATTAGGGTGAACAACACTTACAACGCAACTTTTACATCGCAGAGCCTTTACAACGCAACCATTACAACGCAAACTATTACAACGCATTGCTCTGGGGGGCGCTCTAGGATAGGGAATAGGTTAATTTACTATCCAATAACCTTCCCTAGTGTCCACGGGGACTGGAGTTGGAATAGTAAATTAAACTATTCACTATCCAGCGCCCCAAAGCACTATGCGTTGTAATGGACTGCGTTGTAATAATTGCGTTGTAAAGGCATGCGATGTAAATGCATGCGTTGTAATGTCATACATCCGACGATTAGACACGGCTACAGCCCGAACGGCTGAACGGAATTCCAAGAAATTTGGCAAAAAGGTAGAGTCTGATTCGCAGATCGCCCTTTTGTTTAAATGGTGTAAAGTCCTCCAGTAGTTGTTGATAAAATTGAATATGAAAAAATGTTATATCTATAAGTGCGCACCGTGCATGCACCTGTGCGCGCACCAGGTGTGCGCGAGTAGAATTCTGATTTGCTGTTTGCTGGAAGTGTTGGCCGCCATTTTTTGTCCGAGGCAGAGGCCAAAAGTGGAAAGTGTGAAACGGGGGCAGGGTAGAGTCTCCCTGACCCCCTAGGCCTTTTCAGGGGGTCCCTGAAGGACCCCTGAAGGCCAAAGAAATATATTTTTTTTACCAAAAAAATCGCGAGGTGCACAGTCAATGTATTACAATATACAAAGGTAGTTTGTTGAAAAGTACATTTGTAAATAAATAATGATTTACAAATTAGCATTTTAAAAATATTGGAAATTCACTAGAAAATCATTGCTTTCACACACATCATAGTTAAAAATTACCATTTAAAAATCTTGTAAATTCACTGAAAAAAACATAGGTTTCACACACGTCATAGTTAGAAATTAGCATTTAAAAAACCTTTGAAATTCACTGAAAAAACCATAGGTTTAACACACGTTATAGTTAGGAATTAGCATTAAAAAAACCTTTGAAATTTACTTAAAAAACCATAGGTTTGACACATGTTATAGTTAGAAATTAGCATTTAAAAAACGTTCGAAATTCACTGAAAAAACCATAGGTTTTACACCAGTTATAGTAAGGTGGACATTTTACTCCTACAAAACCATTGAAATTCCCCGTTATAGTTAGTTGTACTCACTATAACTCACGCACCCGCAATCCACTGCTGATTATGTCACATATTACATCATTCATGACATGGTTAGTGACATCTCTTTCCTTCAATACTTTTTCATGACTTACTCACTCCATCTCACTTACTCTCTTTCGTTCACTCCTTCTCTCTCTTTATTTTCTGTACGTTTCTCTTCCTTTCTCTCTCTGTCTCATTTATTCTAACTGCCTTACTCCTTCCCAGTACCTTGATCTCCCTCTCTGTTACTCTTTCCCTCTCTCTTCTTTACTCTTAATGTCCTTTCTTCTGTTTTTATACCATTCTCTTACTCTCTTTCACTCACTTTCCTTATCTCTTAATTTGATTTTTTATCCCTCATTCTCTTTACCTCACCCTTATACCCTTTACTCACCGTCACTCCCCTTCCCCCACTACATTTCCTCCTGTCTCTATCTCACCCCTCTTGTCTTTTCCACTGTCTTTCCCTCACTCTCCCTCACTCTCCTTCACTTATTCAAATCCTCAGTCCCCTTCCGTCACTATGTTTTCCTAATTCCCTCCATTCCCTCACTCAATTTCTCTCTCCCTCACTCCGCACTTCTCACTTTCACTTACCTCCCTTTTATTATCCTCATACCCCTTCCCTCACCATCACTCCACTTGTCTTACCTTCACTCACCTTACCCTACTCTATTTCCCCCTCTCCGTCACTGACTCCCCTTCCCTGTCTCCGCCCTCGCTCCACTTCTCTCACTATGCCTCCCTCACTCTCTTTTCCTTACTGGCCTTTCCTTGCTTTTTCACTCCCCTTAACTCACTCCCCTACCCTTAGTCCCGTTCTTTCAGTCACTCTTTGACTCCCCTTTTCTCACTCACCATACTCCCCTTTCCTCACTTATTCCCCCAATCCCTTCCTCTCCTTCACTCAGTCATTTCAGTCATTTATTTATACACTACACTTTCATTCAAAAAATGAATGACACAGTGTGTAAGAAATACAGCTCTTTTTGGAGAAGTGAGTAAGTTCTGAAAATAACTTTTTTTTGTTTTGATGTTTTATATTTTTTTTCTTTTTTTAAAGTTTTATATATATATTTTTTTCAAACAGGAACAGGAAACTGGATTGGTAAAACTGTTCAACAGGAACAAAGTAAATCAAAAATAAAAAAAAATCATCTCCTCTGGGAGCATTGGTGGTCTCGAATTTTACGTTCAACCAGAGTGAGGCTCTGCTCCCCGTAGACGATTATTTTATTGCACATGTTGCATCTCATGTGCACAGAACTCAGGAATGGTCTCATATCCAATTGTGAGGTTGATGGAGAGGCATATGGTGGTGCTGTTGATGTGCTGGCCACAGCAGGTGGAATCTGATTTTCGAGGTCATCTGATTCTGAAGAAGAATCCTGTCTTTCTGCCATTTTCTTCCAAGAATCATGTTTTTCTCTGGAAAGCTGGAAAGGCTCCTTCTCCCAAGAGAGTGAAACAGATAGTGAGGGAAGTATGTGGGGTTTTTGAAGATTCTAGAACAGAAACTACTTTTAACCAATGAAAAGAGTTGTTTTCGAGTCACATGACTTGACGTGTGCGCACGTCGCATCAAAATGGCGTTTTACCCGATTTTCATTAAAGTTTCTAAACGTGAAAAGGAGGCAATGAAGAGACTCCCTTACCCCCTAGGCCTTCTCAGGGGGTCCCTGAAGAACCCCGATAGGCAAAAAAAAAGATTAAAAAATAAAATAAATCGCCAGGTGCGCGCACGGTGCGCGCACGATTGAGAAACACAAAAAAAACCAAATTTGACCGTTTACATGTGGATTGAAGATGTAGAGTATACTGATCAACTTTATGCAAATCATAAAAAATATATGTGCTGTTGCATATTACATAATACAGTCAATGTATTACAATATATAAAGGCAGTCTGTTGAAAAATAAATTTATAATTAAATAATGATTTACAAATTAGCATTTTAAAAATATTGAAAATTCACTAGAAAATCATAGCTTTCACACACGTCATACTTAATATTTAGCATTTCAAAATCTTTGAAATTCACTGAAAAAAACATAGGTTTAACACACGTTTTAGTTAGAAATTAGCATTCAAAAACCCTTTGAAATTCAATGAAAAAAACATAGGTTTCAGGCCTGATATAGTTACGAATTAGCATTTTAAAAACCATTGAAATTCACTGAAAAAACATAGGTTTCAGGCATTATATAGTTAGGAATTAGCATTTAAAAAACCTTTGAAATTCACTGAAAAAAACATAGGTTTCACTATAATTCGCACGCCCGCGCCCGCAATCCAATGCTGATTATGTCACATATTACATCATTGATGACATCATCCACGTGACGATCACATACACCTTTTCATACACTAGTAAGATCTTTCGTCACTCTTTGTAAAATACAGAGTATCATATTTAAATCCATTGACACAGCAATACAAGTATGTTAAAACCCACTAAGAGATTCCTAGATGTATACACACATCTAAACACTTATCTGTAGATTCACTCATACAGCTGTCAATGAACAATAGAACACTATCAAAAATACTTATACACCTATATCTACTTTACACAGCAGTACACAACCTATTCACATATGAAGTTATGGTACTCACTTATGTAAACAATGGATCGTACTTACATGCTTACTTAGCTACACAGTTATAGAAACACCACTTCATCTATTCATTTAGATCGTGAATCATACTTAGTGTATTGTAAAATCATTATTACAAGTATATAGTTATCCATATAGTCACTCACACAATCATTGAGTCTTATGTATACTTATTTATATACAACAACTGACACATACACTGCCTTTTATTTTTCTAGTTTGTTGGACATGTACCATTGAGAAATATATTTGCTTATCACCACACCCATAAAGATATTCAATCATCCAAACAACTGTTAGAACATGTCGTTTTAATTTCATATATCTACTGAATCTGTTATTCACACATCTTTGGGCAGTCACACACCTCCCACCGAACCACACACACATTCACTCTCCCATACAAATACTCAGTTAACTAATCAATAACTAATATAGACTTTCACATAGCAAGAAACCAACTGGACAACCAGTTTACACAACAACTGACAAAGTGATACAGATAATCACACAGTTTAGACAGTATGCACTATATTTAGTGAGACACTATAAATTGTTAAAGTAAACAGTCAATTACACTGCTACTAAATCCTCCATCCAAATATTTATTTTTATATATCCACTCATTTTTCCATGCATATTTAAATAACGAATCAAACCACATTCACTGGATGATGTCATCAGTGATGTCATCAGTGATGTCATTTGAGATTTCATCAGTGATGTCACTGACCATGTCATGAATGATGTAGCATGTGACATCATCATGTACATTTTTACATTTTGTACGTTTGTAATCAATGTGTGTATACTAAAAGTCTAGTGTTTCTTTTGGTGTGCTCTAGATAGCATACTACCACATATTTTGCAGGTGAACTTTGGGGCATTTATTTTCTTGTGCCCTTCTGGAAAGGTGAAAAACTTCCAGATAAAGGACACCTTGGTCTTCTTACTACGTAGCTGCTCTTCAATAAACTCCACATCTGAGTTAGATGATAAAGTTCCTTTACTCCCCCACTCTTCTTCACTTCATTTCTCTCTCCCTCTGTTTCTCTGTCTCACTTAGTGTAACCGCCTTATTCCCTCTTAGTCACCTGTTCTCCCTCTCTTTCTCTGTTACTCTCTCTCTCTTTCTCTCCCTCACTCTTCTTGTCTCTCTCTTTCTTTTTCCATCACTACTACCTTATCTCTCAATCCCCTTTCTTCTCTCTTAATATCCTTCCTTCACTCTCATTACCCTTCCCTCACCCTTATACACCTTCCGTAAGTGTCACTGTCCTTCAGTCACCGTCACTCCCCTTACCCCACTACACTTCCTCCTGTCTGTATTTTTCACACTTTCACTTTCCCATTCCCTTTTTCTCACTCCCCCTCGCTGTCCATCTGTCACTCCATTCTTTACTTCCCTTCTCTCAGTCCTGTTTTATAAGTTCCTCCATCCCCTCACTCCACTTCTCTCTCCCTCACTCCCCATCTGTCACTTTCCATTACCCCCCTTCCTTCACCCTCATACCCTTTCCCTCACCCCACTTCTCTTACTTTCACTCCCTTCATTCTGGTCTACTTCTCCCTTTCCATCCCTTACTTACCTTCTCTGACTCTGTTCCATGCTCCCCTTTTCTCACTCCTTGTCTCTCACTTTTCTTTCCTTACTGCCCTTCCGTTACTCTTTCTCTCCACTTACCTCACTCCACAACCCTTAGTCTCCTTGTTTCAGTCACTCTTTGACTCCCCTTTCCTCACTCATCATACTCCCCTTTCCTCACTCATTCTCTCAGTCCCTTCCTCCCCTTCACTCAGTCATTTCAGTCATTCATTTATACACTACACATTCATTCAAAAAAAGACTGACACAGTGTATAAGAAATACAGCTCTTTTTGGAAAAGTGAAGTTAGTTCTGAAAATAACTTTATTTTTGTTTTGTTCTTTTATATATATTTTTTGTTGATAGTTTTATATTTTTTTGTGTATTTTGTTCAAGAACAGGAAACTGGAAATTAATAACTGTTCAACGGGAACAAACTATATCAAATTAAAAATGTTTTATCTCCTCTAGAAGCATTGGTGCTGCGTAATTCTAATTTCAATCAAGCTGAGGCTCAGCTCCCTGTAGCAGAGGATCTCGTTGCAGATATTGAATCTCATGCTCACTTTGCTGAGGAACGGGCGTATATCCAACGCTGATGTGGATGGTGAGGCATAAGGTGCTCCTCTTGATGTGCTGGGCACAGCAGGTGGTACTTGAGAAGCAAGGGATCTGGTGGAAGCTTGAGCATACTGTGCAGGGTGCACATTCTTAACATGCCTAATCATAGTGTGTATAGAAAAGGAATATTTCTTTTGAGGGTTTCCCCTGGAGAGCACAGATCCACATATGATGCATGTCACCTTTGGGGCATTTACTTTTTTCTGCCCATGTGGATATATAAAAAAATTGCCAAATGAAAGATGTTTTGCTCTTCTTGGCAGGTGCCTGAAGTTCCTGGTCATTTGAATCTGAAGAGGAATCCATTCTTCCTGACATCTCTGGAACAATCCATGGAGAAAACTGGAAAGGTCCTTCTTCCAAGAGAGTGAAATAGATAGTAAAGAAAGTGGGTGGGGTGTTTGAACATTCTAGAACAGAAACTGCCATGAACCAATCAAAAGAGTCGTTTTCAAGTCACATGACTTTACGTGCGCGCATGGTGCACGCACGTCGCATGTAAATGAGTATTACCTGACTTTCGTAAAACGTGAAAAGGAGGCGAGGAAGAGACTCGTTGACCCCCTAGACTTTCGCATGGGGTCCCTGAAGGACCCCAAAGGGCAAAAAAAACATAAAAAAAAAAAAAAAAGAAATCGCGAGGTGCGCGCGCGGTGCTTGCACCTCTGAGGCAGAAGAGAGTGAAAAACAAAACTGGGAAACATGAAAAAGGGGCAGGGTAGAGACTTCCTGACCCCTTAGCCCTTCTCAGGGGGTCCGTGAAGGATCACGAAGACCTAAAACATTTTTTTTTTAAATTTCAACAAACAAAAAAATAAAATACTTTGAGTGTTTAGCTGTTGTATTTATAATCATGTTAAAAACCATAGATTTCACACACATTATATTTAGGGATTAGCATTTAAAAAATCTTTGAAATTCACTGAAAAAACCATACGTTCGGCACACGTTATAGTTAGAAATTAGCTTTGAAAAACCTTCGAAATTCAATGAAAAAACCATAGGTTTCAGACCTGATATAGTTAGGAATTAGCATTTAAAAAAACATTGAAATTCAATGAAAAAACCATAGGCTTCAGGCCTTATATAGTTAGGAATTAGCATTTAAAAAACCTTTGAAATTCACTGAAAAAACCATAGGTTTCAGGCCTTATATAGTTAGGGATTAGCATTTAAAAAACCTTAATTAAGTACTTGCACGTGGGTTCAAATTTGACTGAAATAGTAAAAATACTCCGCGCTCTACACCACATAAATTGCTCAAAAGACATGACCATTGCCTTTAAATTAATCGCTTGACAAATGTCCTCTTGTGGTGTGAGGAAATGTAAAACCTGTGCAAAAAATGTTTGTTATAAAGTCCAGCATTCTTTTGAATTGCTGCCAAAAATAATGACAGTCACTTTCTTTAACTCACACCTCACCACTCTGCAACTGCCTTCCGTGGTCCCAGCTCTGAAATGTATCATCAGGAATGGACATTCCTTCTATTACCTTCGGGGGCACTCTGGGTTTCACTTCGTGTGACTTTCACAATTCTGCTGTATGCATGAGTGCATATATATAAACCAATTTACAAAATTACTAACAATGTAATAATTTATTTTCAATTAAAACATAATGAATATTCAATTATTATGTAATTAGCTTGCCACACTATACCCTACAAATCTTACCAGAAAAAACGAATATTATTGACAATGATATCTCTGCATCACAATCATTTTGTATCACAATTTCCCCCCCCCCAATATTTCTTTCTCCTGATATTTACAATTCCCTAGTTTGGCCAAAACCCCCTAAATCCTTCAAGAATTAATTCAGAAAAAAGTAGGGTGAATGCAAAAGGTTTGGGGAAAGCCACCTGAAGGCTGATAGGTTTAACACTGTGCTTTTCCATTGGTGCTTCCAGAATGGAGCCTAAGTGAATGTCATTCTCAACAAAATCAAACATTTTTCCACAGGCCACAATGAAGGGCATAATCTCCCTCTCTCAAATATCAATATTTTTTTTTTCAAAATTGGCTTTGTGAAGGGTATTCCGTTTTCACTGAAAGCCTACAATGTGAAATCTAGAATGGTTAGATCGTCAGCACACAGGTCAGAGCCTACATACATTCCACCACTACCAGCTGGAAACTGGTATCCGAACAGGTACTCCTATTGGCATCTTGATAGAGACTGACTATGGAGTCATTGAACAGTTAGCATATTCTTTCATTAATCCCTAACATCTTATATTTTCATTGTTGTATTATTGGTATGCTTTAAAATCTACTGTGATAAATGGCAGCCATGTCATCTTCTGCGCCCAATCTGAACCCAATGAACTCCACACACTCTGCTTCTTTAACAACCTTCAAAAGGGTCCAGGTACTATTAGGTGTATTTAGTTTGGCAGGCGAAACGTGGAGTTTGGCATTATTGTCCTGTGATTACTTATTGAGGAACAACTAATCTAGCTAATAACATCCTGATTAGAAATTAAAAGATTGTGTATTTCCTGTGGAAAGTAACCACAATAAATCGTATTTGCTTATTATAACCCATGTGAATAAAGCCCTCTTGTTCCATAAAAATGTTTAGACATGTTTTATTTCAAATGTTCTATGAAATTGCGCTCTATTCTACATGTTTTGTACTAATCACATTGGTTTTATAGCCTCTCTGTTTATGGGCTAAGATCATGTAGGAGTCTCAGAATATTCCTGCATTTATCTAAAACGATGTTGTTTATTGTACCATTTAAAATCTGCATCTTGGTAGATTTGGATCTGACTGCTGAGCTCAATGCATTTCTTTTTACTTTTCTTTGTTCTCCCTTTTTTTATATGAAATGACAACAACATAAAAAAATCCAATTTAATTATTTCAGAAATGATAATCACTGGACTTTTCTTACAACAGTGTTCGGGAGAAAAGGCAGTACACTTTTGATGTCATTCGGTATCTCGTTTGCATGTTGTTAGAAGTTGGGTCTCTAGTTAGCATAGGTTTGCACACTGTCCAAGTAGATATCACAATCCCAGTCAGGGTAAGCTGGATACATTCAAAAAGATGACCTGTGCTCACACTCTGGTAGCTTTGCATAGATCAGTCAGGTTTATCTAAAGAGGCAATGTGTAAAGTATTTTTGCAACACACACACACACACACACTGAGTAACACAATGAAAACAGCACAAAAAGACTCGACACAGGTTTAGAAAAATGGAGAATAGTTATCTGAGTAAAAATAATTGATTGAAGTTGAGATAAGAGATTAAAGAGAAAATACAAAAATAGTGCATAACAGTCACTAGCAGTCAAAAGATTACTTGATCTCGTGAGGGATCGGTATAAAATCAGAGTTCAGGATGACCGCATAGGAGGGCAGGCCGGCTTCAAGACCCAGACAGGTCCAGCTGGAGAAATACCTTGGCTGGAGCAATTGTCAAAATTGAGAGCCTACTGCGTTGTAGTTGAGCTGAATGCAATGTCTCCTCATCGAGCCACACAGGCTGTGGATGCACTGGCATTGATCAGTCTCTGCATCAGCGTCGAAGAGTGATGCAGCTGAGTTTCTCACGCAGTCTGAACAATGCGTCTGTTTTTGCAGTAATCTGCTGCAGAACCCATGTCTGAGGCCCAAGATTGGAGGGGGCACCACAAGTAAGGGTAGGGATCACAGATGGCAAAGTCTAGCAGCACCAGCAGGATGACAGGAAGTATTTTGTGTCCATAAGACTTCAGAAAACAGAAAGCAAGTGAGCAATCCTTGAAGTCATACTGGGTTCAAGTGAGATGGGTCCAGTCCTTGTTCTCAGTAGGGCAGAGATCAGCTGGCAGCATGGCAGTTCAGCAAGGCAGAGAAGAAGTTCTACAAAGCAGTCAGGCAAGGCAAAGTGGCAACCCTTACAGCACAGCAGTCTGTACTCCAGCAGAGTTCTTCCCACGTCCAGTAGGGTACTGATTTGGTAGGGTGTGAGCCCCAGTACTTGGACCCAAAAGTGCCTTTGATATAGAAGTTGACTTCAAAGGAGCTCTCTGAAGTTCACAAGGTTCCCTTTCAACCCAGTCCTGTGTGCCAGGTTATTTATGGGAGGTAAACCAATGCTTTGAGGTGGGCCAGGACACTACCTATTGAAGTGTAAGTGTCAGCCCCTCCCATTTCTCCCTGCACATGAAGACTCACCAGAATGCAGATGATTGTGGAGACTGGGAGTTGCGAATCAGACAGGCAGAGGCCAGCTGGATCATTAAATGTAGAACTGTTAAACATGGATTAAACATTGATTCAGATTTACATCATTTCTTAGCATAACATAATGTACACATTCTGAGCTCTGCAAGCTTGGCAACTTGGGGTTTTTAATTGCACCATGGGTAAGCAACCCATCAGACGTTTAATGTTATTAGGGAGTGTTTGGATAAAGAAAACATTGCGTATGGTTCACATGGGCATGACATATGACAGTAGTAAGAGTATAATCACTGTCCCTGATAAGGATGGAGATAAAGGTTTTGTTGAGGGGGACATTATATGTTGAAGTCACATAATATGATTTGTAACCCTTCCAATTTAAACGATTATTGTTGACTAGGTGCAGGTTCGCGATGCTTTATGTCTTGGTTCCGAGTTAAGGCTAATGCTTTAAGGCTTTGTTGATATAGACATAAATAGAGCAAATAGCGCCATGGGATATGCTTGAATGGGTTTTGTACAGAAACTTATTTAGAACAAATGACGCCATGGAACTAAGGGCTGGAAATACGTTTTTCCTATTGTAGTTGAGATAGCGAACTATACTTTATAATTGAGTGTTACGGTATGTTTATCTGTTTTCACTCGGTCGATTTAAGAAAGGGAGGAACTAATGGGCAATACATTGACGAATGGGAACCGACGACAGAGCAGGATATCCAATAAGATTTGTGCCCACAGGAGAAACAAACAGAAAAGGCTTATGTCAGTATGTTTTACGAAAGGGTGCGGAAAGGGAATCAGCTCACGTGACGTAGCAGACCTGAGAGGAAGCTACTTTAATGTGAGAATGGGGCTGCATAGCGGCCCGAGGAATGACAGGAAATAGCTGTCTCAAACCGGAAACAATATAGATAGCGGACCAGATAGAAAGCTGAGAGGCTACGCGGGTGTTACATGTTTATTTACCCAGGAACAGGAACCCGCGGTGATTGGTTAGCCACCACTTTAAATATGACTGAACCTAAAATTTAGATCGCACTCGGGATTTATTGGACCTGGGAGGCAAATGCGGTGACGAATTGGATATTTGTTCAGCGGTGAGTGCGGAATGGATCTTTTATCGAATTTCTATGTTTAGCTTCTTTGGGGAATTAGAAAAGATGCTAAGGGATATTCTCTTTTTACATTAGGCAATACCAGAGAAGACAACGGAGAAAGATTAGAATTTTCACATGGTTTTGGGAACAACGATAGCGAAAAAAAGTGAGGATGATATAATTTCAAAGGTATATTTTTTCACTTTTTTACGTGATTTCACATTTGATAGTCTGTCAGGATTACTTGCTCGGCAGACCATCATTTAAGAGGGTCTTTCTCTTCCTCATTTGCCCTCAGAGTCACAGAATTACTTGTATTGGAACGAGAAGACTTATGATCAGAAAGTAGAAGGAATAATCTTGGAGTGATAAAACAATAGTCTTCTATTGTAAGTATAGACAATGATAGAGGTTTATATAGTTGACCCTAGAGGTTTTGAGCATTATTAGGAGAATTCCATTAATAGTACGTGGCATTATGTTTCTAGATTGGACATCTAAGTCGCTCACCATTTTAAAGTCTTTGAGGATTCAAGGTCAAGTTCAGGAATATGAAAGTTTGAGTACATACAAGGAAACTACGATCTAGTGTACAAGGTGAGCTAACTAACAGGGAACTAACCTATAGACTTGGTCAGAGTGGATGGGAGGTGAAAGTCATGAACAAGTTGCCTCGCCCAGGATCTCAGAATGTAATTAGGACCATGTAAAAAAATGTATCATATAAATTGCGAACATGTATAATTGTTGTCTCACAGCCTCCTTTCTGTGCCTAGGGGTGGTGATTGAAGGAATGTAATATACCTATAGTCATTTTTGGTGATTAAGACATGTTAGTGTTGGAATAAACTTAGTTACTTATGGTCATAGGTTGTTTTTTAATGTTAATAGGGAATTTAGACTTATGTGTCAGATAAAGCATACATTTATGATGAGTAGTTCATGTATTTCTATTTGTAGGCATACTTATAGAGCGCGGCTGTCACCCAAAGGGTATCCTGGCGCTTTGGATATATTACCTACTGGCGATAGCCAGTAGGTATATATAGTTAGGATTTTTTTCCTATGGGATTTTTGAAAATTCTATGTCGAATAACTTTGGCGTTTGAGGACAAAATTGGCTGAAATTTTCAGGAAAATGGAACATTTTGTTTCTGAGCAGCCCCTGAAAATTTGGGGGGGTTTCGTCAAGGGGGGGGCGAGAAAAAAGGGGGGTCCCAAAACGTGTTTTTCCAATGCAATTTTCCATAGGGCGGTTGGCCTCACTTTTAGCCTGAACGGCTGAATGGATTTACACCAAACTTGGCAAAATTGTAGGGACTGGTAGCCCGATGTGCCTTTGCTATGTCTCAAGATATAGGCTCCAGTGGTTTTTACGAAAATTAACTTTGAAAAATATATATTGGGCTACATTGGGCTATATATATGTTGGAGCCCAAATGTAGCCCAATGTAGCCCAATGTAGCCCAATGTAGCCCAAAGATGGCCACCAGAGACAAAAAAAAACAAATGTAGCCCAAATATCAGCCAGATGTAGCCCAACTATAGCCCAATGACAGAATGTCCCAGAGTGTTCTAAAGAACAACTAGAGTGCTAACAGTCCTACTTATTACAAAGGTATGGCACACCTGAAGCCATCTTGATTGGAATAAAGTGGTAACTCTTAAAACATTTAATTTAAAAAGGAAGAAAATGAGGGGGTTCATTTTGCCATAGAAAGTATGATTAGCGAATATATGACGAAATCCCGCATACCAAAAGTCCGCAAAAAAAATCCCGCATGTACTATTAGGCCGCAAATTAAAATAACGAAAACTTTTAGAACGAATATGCCTTTAGCATACACTAAACAACTAAACTACCCTAAACCCTAAAACACTACCCCCAGCATGACCCTACACTACACAAACAGTACAACACTACCCTAAACCCTAAAACACTACCCCCAGCATGACCCTACACTACACAAACACTACAACACTACCCTAAACCCTAAAACACTACCCCCATCATGACCCTACACTACGCAAACACTACAACACTACCCAAAACCCTAAAACACTACACCCCAGCATGACCCTACACTACGCAAACACTACAACACTACCCTAAACCCTAAAACACTACCCCCAGCATGACCCTACACTACACAAACACTACAACACAACCCTAAACCCTAAAACACTACCCCCAGCATGACCCTACACTACGCAAACACTACAACACAACCCTAAACCCTAAAACACTACCCCCAGCATGACCCTACACTACGCAAACACTACAACACTACCCTAAACCCTAAAACACTACCCCCAGCATGACCCTACACTACGCAAACACTACAACACTACCCAAAACCCTAAAACACTACACCCCAGCATGACCCTACACTACGCAAACACTACAACACTACCCTAAACCCTAAAACACTACCCCCAGCATGACCCTACACTACGCAAACACTACAACACTACCCAAAACCCTAAAACACTAAACCCCAGCATGACCCTACACTACGCAAACACTACAACACTACCCTAAACCCTAAAACACTACCCCCAGCATGACCCTACACTACGCAAACACTACAACACTACCCTAAACCCTAAAACACTACCCCCAGCATGACCCTACACTACGCAAACACTACAACACTACAACACTACCCTAAACCCTAAAACACTACCCCCAGCATGACCCTACACTACGCAAACACTACAACACTACCCTAAACCCTAAAACACTACCCCCAGCATGACCCTACACTACGCAAACACTACAACACTACCCTAAACCCTAAAACACTACCCCCAGCATGACCCTACACTACGCAAACACTACAACACTACCCAAAACCCTAAAACACTACCCCCAGCATGACCCTACACTATGCAAACACTACAACACTACCAAAAACCCTAAAACACTACACCCCAGCATGACCCTACACTACGCAAACACTACAACACTACCCAAAACCCTAAAACACTACCCCCAGCATGACCCTACACTACGCAAACACTACAACACTACAACACTACCCTAAACCCTAAAACACTACCCCCAGCATGACCCTACACTACGCAAACACTACAACACTACCCTAAACCCTAAAACACTACCCCCAGCATGACCCTACACTACGCAAACACTACAACACTACCCAAAACCCTAAAACACTACCCCCAGCATGACCCTACACTACGCAAACACTACAACACTACCCAAAACCCTAAAACACTACCCCCAGCATGACCCTACACTACGCAAACACTACAACACTACCAAAAACCCTAAAACACTACACCCCAGCATGACCCTACACTACGCAAACACTACAACACTACCCAAAACCCTAAAACACTACACCCCAGCATGACCCTACACTACGCAAACACTACAACACTACCCAAAACCCTAAAACACTACCCCCAGCATGACCCTACACTACGCAAACACTACAACACTATCCTGAACCCTAAAACACTACGCCCAGCTTGACCCTACACTACGCAAACACTACAACACTACCCTAAACCCTAAAACACTAGCCCCAGCATGACCCTACACTACGCAAACACTACAACACAACCCTAAACCCTAAAACACTACCCCCAGCATGACCCTACACTACGCAAACACTACAACACTACCCTAAACCCTAAAACACTACCCCCAGCATGACCCTACACTACGCAAACACTACAACACAACCCTAAACCCTAAAACACTACCCCCAGCATGACCCTACACTAAACAACCACCACAACTCTACACTACACTAACACAACACTACACTACACAACACTACACTACACTACACAATCACTAACCCACGAAAAAATTAACACAAACCCACTTACCTCTCTCGTCATCGTGGTTTTCACAACGCAAATGCATTTACCATACATGCCTTTAAAACGTAATTCTTTGTAAAGGCATGCGCGATAAATGCACATGCGTTTTGAAAAAATGCGGGATAATGGTATGCGAGGTCAATGACCTTGCGGGATAATGGTATGCGGACTGAAAGTCTGCGGGATAAAAAATGCGGGAAAATGGCTGCAAACCATGATTAGCAGCAGACTTCCCTGGTGAGCGCTAGCTTTACTACAGTGATCTAATGAGCAACGAGAGTGCTAACATTCAGAATTTATGGCAAATGTGCGACACATCTGAATGCCTTCTTGATAGCACCAAAGTAAACAAGCATTGAAAATGCAATAGATCTCGCCCTCGTTTAAGTTAAAGCCATTCTGTTTGTAATGAGGTGGCTTTTTAGCTTTGCTTTTATTAGTGTTTTTAAAACTTTCATGTAAATAACATGCATATGTATGCATATATGTATATGTATGCATGCATTTATATTTATATAGATATGCAGATTATATATGTTTATATATGTATATTACCTACTGGCGATAGCCAGTGGGTATATATAGTTAGGATTTTTTCTCTATGGGATTTCCGAAAATTCTATGTCTAATAACTTTGGCGTTTGTGGACGGAAGTGGCTGACATTTTCAGGAAAATGGCACATTTTGTTTCTGAGCAGCCCCTGAAAATTTGGGGGGGTTTCGTCAAGGGGGGGCCGAGAAAAAAGGGGGGTCCCAAAACGCGTTTTTCCCATTCATTTTTCCATAGGGCGGTTGGACTCACTTTTAGCTCGAACGGCTGAATAGATTTACATGAAACTTGGCAAAATTGTAGATATGGTTTGCCCGACGTGCCTTTGCTATGTCTCAATATATGTGCTCCAGTGGATTTTGAGAAATTAACGTTTAAAAAAATATATATATCTGTGACAGCGCTCCGGTTAGCGCCCCGGTTCGCGTACCTGACGCGTAACGGAACTTCGCGAAGCGAAGCTGATTGGCTCTCCGGTGTCTGTCAACATTCTAAACAGTCCGGAGCGGCCGCCATCTTGTCTCTCGGTACGATCGAGAGACAAGATGTGGTGAGAAACGAAGGGGGAAATGAAGGAAAGGGGGCAAGGTAAACCCCTCCTGACCCCCTAGGATTGATGAGGGGGATATTAAAGTCCCCCGCGATTTTTCGCGGTAGAGGCGCTTCCCGGTACGCGAACCGGGCAGCTAACCGGCAGCGTAACGGGAGTCCGCCATCTTGTGTTTTTGGAGCGTCCGGTTCGCGTACCGGGTAGCGTCCCGGTAAGCGTAACAAGGGGAAAACCAAGAGAAACAGTAAAAAAAAAATTAAGGGAATAGATTTCCAGCAAACTTGGCAAAATTGTAGGGACTGTTTGTTTGATGTGCCTTTGCAAGGCCTCAAGATATGTGCACGTGTGGATTTTGTCTAATTAAGGTTAAAAAAAATATATATATCTGTAAGCGTGCTCCGGCACGCTTACGTTACGGGTTTTGTTTGCGCTGCAGAGCCGATACGTCACGGTTATGCGACGCGTCATGAGGCGTCTCACGTGGCTACGTGATACGTCACGTAATAAAGAATATATTTTACAGCTATAGATATTAGCTTTTAAAAAACCAATGAAATTCACTGAAAAACCCATAGGTTATAGACCATATATAGTTAGGAATTTGCATTTACAAAACCTTGAAAATTCACTGAAAAAACCATAGGTTAGAGACCATATATAGTTAGCTGGACATTTTATTGACATAAAACCAATGAAATTCCATATATAGTTAGTTGCACTAACTATATATCGCGCACCCGCAATCCACTGCTGATGATGTCACATATTACATCATTCATGACATGGTCAGTGACATCACTGATGACATCACTGATGACATCTCAAATGACATCACTGATGACATCACTGATGACATCTCAAATGACATCACTGATGACATCATGACACACCAATACCAGTTACTACATATGCACTCACTGATTCCTACGTCTACACACACATTCACTCATTCACCCATACAATCACTCATACATACAGTCACTCATTATTACAACACTATCATATGCACTCATACACCTATGCAGACACTCACACACTGCCACTCATCCATGGAGTTACTCACACACCTAGTCAGTCCTGTAAAGAATCAATCACACTTCCATTTCCTCATCTATACAGTTAAACACAGAACACCATACTTCAGTGACATCACTGATGACATCACTGATGACATATCAAATGACATCACTGATGACATCTCAAATGACATAACTGATGACATCATGACACACCAATACCAGTTACTACATACGCACTCACTGATTCCTACGTCTACACACACATTCACTCATTCACCCATACAATCACTCATACATACAGTCACTCATTATTACAACACTATCATATGCACTCATACACCTAGTCAGTCCTGTGAAGAATCAATCACACTTCGATTTCCTCATCTATACAGTTAAACACAGAACACCATACTTTTCACACATATACTAACACATACTTACTCTCTTATACAATCACTGATACAAGTACACATTGATAAGCACAGAGTCACACACCTCCCAGCCAGCCACACACACACTCAGTCTTCCATACATCCACTCATTCTTCAATATGTAAAACATATTTAAACTTTACAAAAACACACAGACACTAGATGATGTCATCAGTGATGTCATTTGAGATGTCATCAGTGATGTCATCAGTGATGTCATTTGAGATGTCATCAGTGATGTCATCAGTGATGTCACTGACCATGTCATGAATGATGTAATATGTGACATCATCAGCAGTGGATTGCGGGTGCGCGATATATAGTTAGTGCAACTAACTATATATGGAATTTCATTGGTTTTATGTCAATAAAATGTCCAGCTAACTATATATGGTCTCTAACCTATGGTTTTTTCAGTGAATTTTCAAGGTTTTGTAAATGCAAATTCCTAACTATATATGGTCTATAACCTATGGTTTTTTCAGTGAATATATATATATATATATAATATATATATATATTTTTTTTCTGTATTCGCAGCCCTGATGACGTCCTAGCCTTAGGACGAAGCGCGTCGGCTGTTGGCTGTAGTATCAATTGACATAGAAGGCTGTAGTTTATTTTATGACCGAGAAGAACGCACAATAAAAAGAAAATCAAGAACTCAAGATCCTTCTGAAGAATCGTCTTTTTGATGCATGATGTTTATATAAAGATTGTTGTACAAAATATTTGGATAATTATAATCATATATTTTGGATCAAGATATAGCGCTCCCAGCCCTTTTTCAGTTTGTATTTCATGTCTAGTGGTAGGAGGATGCCTCTGTGGTTGGTAGAGTGCAACCAGTTCTCGACGAATTATAGGATTGTTCCTTAGTGTGCACCAATTAGATGACCCTACATCACCTGATTTGGAGAGGATTTAGCACAATCCTCATTACCCTGGCCACAGCTTTGTGTGGGCACACAGGTTCTGCAGCAGAGGACAAAGGTCTCTACATCTTGGATTATGAAAATAGGGCACAATGTGTGATTGTGTGAAGTAGGCCAAACAGGAACTGCTGCAAAGGGGGTTAGAATTACCCTGGGGAACATTCACCCCAGTGGTTAGTGAGGGTTCAGGATTCAACCCCACCCACTAGCTTGGGTCACACATCAATGTAATCTCCTGGCATCCTCTGCAGTACACCTTCTGGACCTGCAGAAAAGGTCTGGACCTGCTCTCTGTGACCTGAAGCCCTGAAGGACTAGATATGCTACCTCTTGTAATCAGGATAAAGAATTGGGTTTCGAAGGGTCAGTTGGCTGACCTCATGTGTTGCTACAGGGCTACACAAACCTGCAAGAGGTCTACTTCCTGCAGTACTCGTCTGACCGGCACCAACTGGACCTGACCTGGACCCTTCTGGTAGCCTCTGCTGGAATGAGTATTGGCCTCCAAGTGGTTTCCTAAGGTGCCTGCTTGGCAGGGGAAACTACCTTTACACCGCAGTCATTACATCGCACTACACTTACAACACAGTCATTACATTGCAACATCCTTTACAACGCATGTCACTACAATACAGGCATTACAACACACACCATTACAATGCATGACACTACATCGCATGTCAGTACAACGCAGGCATTACAACGCATACCATTACAACACATACCATTACAACACATAGTACCCCTACACTATCCAACACTTACCATAATGTTGCAAGCCCGGGAGTTAGAATGGTTTTTTCAACCCCTACAATATCCAACACTTACCCTACTGTTGTACCCCCTGGAGTTAGAATAGTCATTTTTACCCCTACACTATCCAACCATTACCCTACTGTTGCACCCCCTGGAGTTAGAATAGTAATTTGTACCCCTATATTATCCAATACTTACCTTAAATGCAATGTAATGGTATGCATTGTAAAGGTAGTATGCAATGTAATGGAATGCATTGTAAAGGTAGGTTTTTAATATGCGATGTAGTGTCATGCAATGTAATGGAATGCGTTGTAGTGGATATAAAAACTGCGTTGTAAGCGCATGCATTGTAAATGTATGCGTTGTAACGTCATACATTCGCTTGGCAGTCATTTATAAAGTTGGCATATGGTCCCTCCACCATGGGGACAGAGTAATTCACTTTGTCCCCATCGTGGATCGACAGGCTGTCTGCCAAATAATAAATCAGGTCATAAGTCTCAAGGTAAAAACTCTAACCAGGCCAGAACTGTTCCAGGTAAAATCTCCTACCAGCCCAAATATGATTGGTGTTTCCGACCAGCACTCCATTGCGGTTGGCCTCAAATTGAGGATAGGTCCTAGTTGACCGCAGCCATTGACTACCATTTGTGCTTTTACATGCTTTTATTTCCTTAAATCTTTTAAAATACATATTTTCAGTTCTCCTTCTTGGATTTTTGTCATTTGGGTGTTATTTTGTTTATAGAATGTTATTTTGTCTATTTTTATAAATGAGACTGGGAATGTTATTGTGCTATGCTGTTGACTTTTTAAATAGTTTGATACTTCTATATTGCTGTACACATTTTCTCCAAGTGTAAGACTGTCTGCTTTGCACCATGCTTACCAGGGGTTGAGCTCAGGTTTAAATTATTGAAACCTATAACTGGACCTAAGAAGAAAGTTCCTTTATTACTTGTGGTGAACCTTAATCCACCCCAGGTAATAAGCCACTTTCTCACATAGTTGTTCAGTGGTCGGATTCAGGACCTGTGGTTAACAGTACCACTTGGTTATTAAATTGAACACAAAGATTATATATGTTTCATACTGTATATAGTTCTCTGAAGGATGGTGGCGGATTACTGATTGCGAAATAGACATACTGAGTTGGGCCGAGTGCTGGGGATGGCTGTAGTGTCTAAGTGTAAGTGCCAGGGGAGGGAACTGATGGATGGGGGGAGTTCGTGTGGGAATAGTTTGGAATATGACAAAATGAAAAATGTTTAATGAGCGTTTTCTTATTGCCGATGAATATGTACTGCAACCGCCGGAACTGCTAACTGTAGCGGAATTATTGTGTATATGTTCATGATTACCCTACAAATAAAAAAGATTTTAAAAAAAATTGAACATAAAAAATTCCTAAATTTAATTGCATAAAAATTTCTTTTTAATTGGCGTCTGGTGTTTGATTGGCGCATTTTAGATTTTTCAGTGGCAGTTTTTATTACAATATTTTCAGTTTACATCTTTTTAGGGACATGGAGGTGGATCTGATGGACTAGCTAGGCTTACTGCAGTAGAGGCAAGGGCTATGTGCAAAGCAAGAATGCTTACGGTCAGCCTTAAAGCCAGGAAGGTGCACTTTGAAAAAGCCCTGAGGGTTGGGAAGATGTCCACCAGCTACAAATCACCTTGGAGGAGAATGAGGAACATGGAGAATATAGGAGGCTCAAGAGAATAAAAGAGCAGGGGACAATCAATTCCAAAATGGATTCTTTGGATTCATGGGCTGTGAGTGACACGTGCAGTTACAGACTAAGCCCTTATTGGACGGCCACTTACCAGATAGAGTGCACCGACAACCAATCAGAAAGATACTGCAAGCCAAACTAGCAGCCATTGCCCCTCGGGAACAGAAACTAGCACTAGAGGAAGAAGATCAACTTAAGACTTTAGGGGTCCAATGAAGATGGTAGCAGCAATTGTGAGTTGTTTACAGTGGGGCCACACAAACCTCACTTGCCAAAAGATGTTGCCTAGCTTTTGGATGGGGTGTGACATTGATAAGTGGTTTGCCTCCTATGAAAGGGCATTGAGAGTGTATAAGATGGAAAAACGACATGGGGGAGCACTATTGTGGGGGTTGGTACTTACACTGGAGTGGGATTTACTCCTTAATCTTGGGGAATAGATAGCTGATTTATCGATCAAAATGAAGAATGCACTAGTAGAGAAGTTTGGTTTTACACATGAAGAATACCAGAAGAAGTTCAGTGGGGCCCACACAAACAGGTGCTCTATTTGATTTACTTCACTAGGTATTCGCTGTTGGGGTCCTTGAAGGCCAAGCTCCTCACACCCCTAAATGGACCCCTGCCTCGAAAGGCACCTCCTCCGATTAAACTTGACCTCCTTTGAGACCCTACAAGTTTCTTTTTTGTCCTCCTTTTAACAGACAGAAAAACTACAGGTGTGGGGGCCTCTAGAGAGTTCGTCCACAATACCATGGAGCTCAGTTTCAGACTCACATGACAAACCTATCCCCTGCCCCAGTTTCACCAGAATCACTTTAAGAAGCTGAGCCAGCTTAGGGTCCCAACCCTTCCTCTTCCCAATTTAACTACCAGACCCAGCCTTAGAAGATCAAGTTGAATACAGCTAATACAGTTTTACACCCAAAGACAGATCACTACCTGCCCAACAGAGGTATGAGAGACACTTTGCAGTCTTGCATCCAGCCCCTCCAACACAAGCCACAACTTGAGGTCCCCATATAATACCTTCTCTCCTCAAGCAAAGGAAGTTCTCATGTTCATGGTCCCAGTCAGCTCCCTCTCCAGTCCAGGATAATGTGAGCTCAAGGTTCAAAAAACAAGAACCAGGGCATCATGGCTGAAGGAGGCAACAAGTCTCTCACTGAGAGAGATCATAAGGTGCAAGGAGGAATTGAATTAGGATTAGGCTACAATAGTGCCTTTGGGGACAAAGCTAGAAAGCAATAAAGGGACACCTCTTGACCCCCAGGGTAAAGCATAGCTCTATTTAGGTAACACAACATGCCTTATTGGGTAAAACAATTGGGACTGCAGGTACATCCAGGAAGCATGTGGTGCTGTTCAAATTACCAACACACTTCGAATTACAGAGAAAAAGGGACGGTCAGTCCCCCCCAGATAAAAGAGTGACAATTCTGGAATAGAAATCATGCCTCAAGTTGCCTCGAAAGCCATGCTACACTGCAACTGCAAACAAATGAAGGAAAACCCCTGGGAGCACAATAGAAAGGACCTTATGGTGATAAAAACTGGTGGTCAGATGCTCTGTTACAAAATCTCGCAAGTACCCCATGGCCTCCAATGCAGGGTAGGCTTTAGAAGGAAAGGAGCAAGTGATGCAATACCGCTGCGACTACATCCTATTCAGCAGTCCTCAGTGAAGTCCACTCCCACCATCTCATAGGCCACCAAAGAGTGGGAGAGCAGGGTGGCCCTGGACAAAACGCTCGCCATCACAACATCAGGGGTAGACATGACATGAAACTCATCGGCCCCACTTCAGATTATCTGTCCCATAAGGAGTATCAATAAGCAGGTGCCTAGAAATCCCCTTCCCTGGGGGCACCCACAAATGACCTCTTGCCCTAATCAGAGAGCTGCAAGAAGGGGAGGGCGTGAGACTACTGAATAACCTCCTTCTTATCTGATGCGATTATCCATACCACTTTGAAATTACTGCTGGTGTTTTCACTATGACTTTTTGTATCATCTGTGCATGTTAAATGCTTTCCTCTTTGTTTAGCGTTCGAGCTCCACCCTTTGATTCTATATCTTACCCCTTGTACATTTGATGATATGGTTATGCTGTACAGCGCTCTGATGCCAAATTTTGGTCTTGTTGGTGCTATATAACACTCTATAAAATAAATAAATAAATAAATAAATAAAACACACAGGTGCCCTATAGGCCTAACACCCCTTATGGGAGTGTGTTCTACTCATTCATACATCTGATCTTGGATTATTAATGTAAAAGGATCCATGAGTCACTTGATTGTTCTACATAGATCTTCTCAACACAATTATCAACGTTCTTTTGTTTTGACTAGCACACACTGGACATGTTGTTTGTATTGCCCTTGTGCAATAAACACAGCAACCTTAAATTAACTTTAACTTAGGGGCACATTATGATGGTGAAATAACAAAACAATTTGCCAGTACTGCGCACAGATTTTTCTTTAGCTTTGAAGCTCAATGACAGAAACAATTGTCCTTTCAACCAACTTATGGTTAGAATTTAATCAAAATGAATTTTATTTATGTTTATCAGAAATATTTTTATATCTTTTTACAATTTTCTCTAAATTTTCAAACACTAGAATCAAAATACATTTTTCATTTTCCTTATTTATGGAGCCCCATTCAAGAATAGAAAGTCACACTCATACTCTAAAAGCCCGATTTTATATACATCTTATATACAAAGTGACCCACTCATACACTATTCCACACATCCATCCTCACACTCACATTCAAACTATACATACCAAACGCCCGCCCTGGGAATATTTTGCAGCACCCTATTTGTTAAGCGGCATTAGAAATTCACTAAAGAAGAACGTCTTTTGAGATACACGGACATCATAACAATAACCAAATTCAAATACTAGCAAGCAATAAATGAAACAAGATTGACCTAAAGCAAACAAAAAGGTCTACGCGTTTCGAATCTCCCTCATTTCGGGGATTCTCCTCAGGACCACAGATGATTCTTTCTACTCTGGAAATGCAATTTCCATATTTGTAAATTGGTAAGGAATCAAGGACTGTTCAGGACTTCCTCTGGCTTCCTGTATGTAGCCGTCAGTTTGAATTTTTCAAGCTTATCTTTCGTTGTTCTCTTGTTGGAGAGGTCCGGATTGATGTCATCGGTCCTGTAATAAATCATTGGAACGAGCAAAACACACGTTTTCCAACAAGAGAACAACGAAAGAGAATAGCTTGAAAAATTCAAACTGACCGCTACATACAGGAAGGAATAGTGTATGACTGTGTCACTTTGTATATAAGATGTATATAAAATTGGGCTTTTGGAGTATGAGTGTGAATTTCTATTCTTGAATGGGGCTCCATAAATAAGGAAAAAGATATATTTATTTTGATTCTAGTGTTTGAAAATGTAGAGAAAATTGTAAAAAGAGATAAAAATATTTCTGATAACCATAAATAAAGTTCATTTTGATTAATTTCTAACAATAAGTTGGTTGAAAGGACCATTGTTTCTGTCATTGTCTCTTCAAAGCTAAAGAAAAATCTGTGCGCAGTACTGGCAAATTGTTTTGTTATTTCAGATTGTGGCGTGGCCTTGCTGCGCTGTAGCCAAACCCTTGGGGCCTCATTTATGAGAAATGACGCATCGCTGCATGAAAGCAGCGATGCGTCACGTCTCAGTGCGCCCTCCTTGTGTCATGATTGATGCATCATATTTATAAAATGACGCATCATGTCGCAAGGAGTTACAGATACGTCAGTATTTCTGACGTATCTGTAGGCGCAAAAGTGACGCATTACTGGAGTGTCTCACAAAAGTGGCGCAACTCCAGCAATGTGTACTTTCCATGGGCAAGTCCCATGTTGTTAGTGCCTGCGTCAGTCTTATGCCTGCCATGAAGCAGGTGTAAGATTTTGACACATTAGCGGCCAAGAAATGACGCAGTGAAATCTTATAGATTTCATTGCGTCACTGCCATGACCCTTTCTTGCGTCAAAACGCCCGCTTGCATACATTATACCTGGTGCAGGTATAATGTGGTGCAGGGGTTTCCAGAGTGACGCATCTACCTAGATGCATCACTTTGTAAATATGGCGCAACAAGGCGCATTTTTTACGCCACTGCTGCGTCACAAAAAAAGTGACGCACCGGCGGAGTAAAAGTGACGCACAGCCTCATATATGAAGCCCTTGGGGTTTTTCTTTATTATGATGGTGGGCGGACATCAGTCTGCCCGCCACCATGATGGTGATGGGATCGACCACCAGACGTGCGGCGGCCCCACCGGCGCAATTAGGATGTGCCCGCCATACTGGCGAGTACATCTGGCCTTTTACTATTGCCGACGGTGCTGCTGGCTGCAGCTCCATCCACAATGGAAAAAGGGCATGCACAGCATTTCCCTACACCATGTGGCAGGCACCACGCGGGGCCTGCCACTTGGTGCAGAGAACTGCCATGGTACCCCCCAAGTGCACCCCCCATCCACCAGGGCCCACAACGGGCCCCCAAAGCCAATCCCCGACAGCCCTTCCATTGCCGCCATGGAAAGGCCAGTATACCACCCACATCATGATATGACTGGCGGTGCCTGCTAGGCACACCACCATATTACTGGCCCAGCACCCCCTGGCCGGCAATCGGGACGATTGCCGACCGGTGGAAAAATGGTGGACAGATACCCACGTCATCATAATATGGAAGGGGTATTTCAGATTTACGATGGCGTAACGGTCACTACCGCCAGCTCGGCGGTGGTGATCATTACGCCATCGTAATGAGCCCTTTAGTTCAGAGATACGAAGAGCAAAGACCAAACTTAATCCTTAACAACCACTATGAATGTTCTTTGGGGAAATCTCATTCTCAGTTTTAGCCATTTAGGATAAAGTAATGTTCGGCTTTCTAAAAATCAGAAGGAGCTCAATTCAGTACAGAACTGTTGGAATAACGGTTGCAGCAACAAGCTATCAAGGAAAGATATAAGATGATGCCATTACATGTAATATCATAGCTTTTCAAACCTCACATTACCGTGAATGTCCAAGATACTGCGGGCCCAATTCACAAAGATAAACTTAGACCTAAAGTCTAAGGGTCCAGTTCGCAAAGGTAACATTAGGCATTCAGGTCTAAGTTTATCTTTGCAAATTGGGACCTTTGTTTTCCCATTGGTGCTTCCAGGATAGAGCCTGAATAAATGTCATTCCCAACTACATCTAGCATTTTTTCCATCAGGCCAGAATGAAGGGCACGTTCTCACTATCTCAAATATCAATATTTTACTTTGTTCCACAATGGCTATGCCTTTAAGAAAATAACAACATTTATAAAGGGTATTCAGTATTCACTGAAGTCCTACAATGTGATATCCACAATCGTAAGATCGTCAGCCCATAGGTCAGAGCCTACATACAGACTTACAACTTTGAGTAAAGACCTACTGACTCATGTTTAGAGCAGAACAGAAGAATTCGAGGGATTTCCTGATTCTCCGGCGCATCTCTACCACTACCACCTGGTCACTGAGATCCGAACAGGTATCCCCTTAGGCATCTTGAATGAGACTGACTAAACATTCATTGAACAGTTGAAATGTTCTTTCATTCTTTCATAACAACTTATTTTTTCATTGCTGAATTTGTGCTATGCTTTACAATCTACTATGATAAAGGGCAGCCAAGCCATCATATGCACCCAATGAACTTCTCACCCTTTGCTCATTTAACAACCTTGTAAATGGTCAAGGTATTATTAATTGCACCCATTTTGGCAGGCGAAACATAGAGTGGGAATTATTGTCCTCTGATTACTTACTGAGAAACAATTAATCTGCCTAATTACATCCTGATTAGCCCATATGAGAGAATGTGTTTCCTGTGGAAAGTAGCCATAATAAAAATGATTTGCTCATTATCACCGGTGTGCATAAAATCCTGATGTTCAAAAAAAAAATTCAATTTTTTTTATTTTATTATTTAAAATTCTGCTCTATTCTAAATATTTTAGCATGTCACATTAGTTTTTGGTTTCTCTATTTATGCTCTAAGCTTCATAAACAGAATACTCCTAGCATTTGTTTAACTATGTCGTAAGTAAGTAATTTTTTATTCTCGCTTTTTTTTTAATGGATTGATGACAACTTCAAAGTTTAATAATCAAGACGGGATCACTGGATTTTTCATAAATAGGTGTTCGGAAGATAAGCCTGTTGGCTCTTGATTTAATTGTGTTTAGAATTGTAACGCTTTTAAATGCTATGAGTTGAATTCAGTTCAATAGAACGTTTTATGATACAGCCATGTTTATTTTTCATTAAGCTCCTCACTCTTGATTTCAAGTACCCAACAATGAGTGTGCCGTTCGTTGATTTGTCTTTATTTAGCAAGAAAAAACATTTCAACAAACATACCTGTCCTTCACGCAATGGAGCGTTGTCTGAAAAATTGAAGTGCTGCGTTGCATGAAGGGGGAAAAACAACACAACTCCATGGCTCAGATAAACTAAAGACATGAGCTAGCAGTTGTGCAATGCCAAGCAGAGGGACCATCAAGGACAATCATGGACATCTATTCACCAAAATGCTAGGGGTAGCAGAAGTCCTAAATAATCATGGGTTTGAGTCTGTAAGGCTTATTTGAGGAGGTATCCAGAAGTGCAATTAAGGCAATGCACCCTCGATTAGCCAAACACACAACTTTATTTAATTATTCACAACATGAACACAAATCATGTGTGCTATTTAATTATATGCTAGTTTATGTAACACTCATAAAGAGTGATTTTTATATACAAACAAAAAACAAATTAAATTCTTATCCACCCAAATATTGTAATTACATATTGCATATCATGTGCATACATCGACCATTACCACACATATCGATATCAAATATATCACAATGTACTCTCCTTGAACACATAAACCTTCAATGGTAAATTACATACATAACAATGACACATATTATGTGTGTCTTTCATTACACATTAAGAGTGTATATAGATTTCAAGTGTTAAAAAAAGGTGTACAGAACAGTGAGCACAAGATGTAAAGTATATCACAATGTATTCTCCTTGTGTGCAAAAGCACTCAATGATATCCCATTGGGGAGGAGGGGGAGATGCATTAGCAATGTTGTTTCCAACTTAAGGAAATATATTTCCTTTCCTTATCAGTTCTTTCTGAAGGATTTATTTAAATTTCCCAAAAGTGCAAAACTCCTCCATGCTCCTTTAGCCTAGAGCAGAGAGAGAAAAAGGAGTAGGATCGAATGGTATATGTAATCATTTTTACTTCAAGTAATAATGTTAAGAAAGTCATCATAAATACTGAAAATAGGTCTCAATACTGTACCCCTTCAAAGAGGAACCTCTATTTCCCCTGAAACATAATAAAAATCTTAAAGACAGATTGGTCTATTCTAGTACACCCCAACGATATCTTAGAAGTCTCCTGGGACTACCACCAGTACTTGGCTATCATAAATGCGACAACTGTATGGTATGTGCCATCACTACTGAGGAAAATGAGTTCACATATAACATTACAATCAAACACAATGAATTCACGTACTGTAAATCAAAGAATGTCATATATTGCATACTTTGCCCCTGCCAAAAAGCCTGTATTGGAAAAAACAATCAGTATATGAGAATGAAGAATTAAGTGCAGTACACTGTCATCTCACTTGGTTCATCATTTTCTGCAATATAATGATGCAATTTCAGATTTAAAATGGACAGTACTCCGATACAAGGGAAATCATATGGGGACTCAACCCATACTCAGACAAGAGGCATTAATGATCATGAAACTACAGACGTCTGAAACAGCATTAAATAAAATGTCCGATTTCTGCAATATATTCCGAAAAACTGAATTCTTTGGTCCCAGAAACATACCCCTAAAAATGCTCTGCCAAGTTTCAATTCTATTGGATGTCAAAGTGATTTATTTTTCACAATTGCTATAAAATAGAGCCGATCTCTACATGAAGAAAGTGAGGGCATGAGTGAGTGAAACTTTAATTCAAACTGAGATTATACTACCCAATAGCCCATCTTAAGGATAAATGTTTCTTAGTAAGTAGGAGGAAGCAACTTCCTCTATGCATTCCTTGGAGCCTACATTTCTGCAATCACATCAGTTTGACAATAGCAATCACACCAGATGAGTGCTGTGACGATCAAAGGTGTCTCACAACCGTGTGTACCCGTACAAACAACTAAACGTGATACACAGCGAATACACACTGGATGACTACACGGAACCGGTGAACCGTTTCAAACCGTGCGTGACAACCAAGCATTCTCCTGGACACATAAGCACACGTATAAACCATTGCAGGTTACTAGATTCAAAAGCAACTCCCCACACTGGCCCTAGGTGAGCACATTAAAACAATTTACACAGGTGTTGGTTTATAATGATCTATTTGATTAAGTACACTTATCAACCTCTGGCTCCCCTCCTTTTCTCCCTCTCTGTTTAGTTTATGTGGAGTGCACTGTAAATACTTCTCGATACAGTGGGCATCTAATAAAATAGGCATGAAAATGAGAGCAATCAAAAAGCCAATGGAGTGGATTATATTTACACCCTATTATTGTCTTTTTGAATTAGTGTCCAGATAAAATAAATATGAGCCCTAATAATGACCTAACTAAAAGTAACGTTCCACTCAGATTGAGGTCGAAGAGCGTCTGTGACATTTAATGAGAGGAGTATGGATGAGTTTCTGCCTTTTGGGAAATATAAAATAAATCCTTCAGAAAGAACTGATAAGGAAAGGTGATAACTCCTTAAGGTGGAAACAATACTGCTAAGGTATCACCCCCTCCTTACCAATGGGATATCATTGAGTGTTTATGTGCACAAGGGGAATACTTTGTGCTACACTTTACATATTGTACTCACTATCCTGGACAAAATATTTTTAGCACTGTAAATCTATATGTGTGAAATGTATATGTGTTGTTATGCCCTCGATAGCCCCCACACCCCCACAGACCATGCCCGGAACCACTGCATCGTACTCGACTCCTCCCTTTCCATGACCCGACAGATCAACGACGTCGCCTCCACCTGTTTCAACACCCTCCAAATCCTCTGGAAGACCTTCAAATGGATCCCTCAAAATCCAGAAAGACCATCACCCACGCACTCATAACCAGCAGACTGGACTACGGAAACACCCTCTACACCGGAATCAACAAGTCTCTGCACCGCAAACTCCAGACCATACAGAACACAGCAGCCAGACTCGTCCGTGGCCTCCCTTGACATTAACACATCACCCAGCACCTGCATGACCTCCTCTGGCTCCCCGTCGAGAAGAGAGTAACCTTCAAGATACTCACCCATGACTACAAATGCCTCCACTACACTGGAACCCAATATCTCAATGAAAGAATCTCCTTCCCTGTACCCGGAAGAAACCTCCGATCCGCCGACCTTGCCAAAGCCCTGCGCAGTGGCAGAGCAAGAATGGGTGGAAGATCCTTCTCCTACATTGCAGCTGAGACCTGGAACAAGCTCCCGATCAACATCAGACATGCCCCTTCTATGCACATCTTCAGGAAAGACCTCCAAGACCTGGCTATTCGAATGACCGGAACTGCTCCCCCTCCTCCCCAGCACCTTAGACCCTCACGGGTGAGTAGCGCGCTTCCAAATTGATTGATTGATTGATTGATTGATTGATTGATTGATGTATGCACTTGACACATTGAGGGTTTATGTGTACCAGAAGAGTAAATTGTGATATGTTCAAAATCTATATGTGGGTTAATGTTCAATATATGTAAATTATATATGAAATGAAATCATGATAGTTGGGTATATAAGAGTTTAATTGTTTTTTTTAATATAAAAGGAACTCTTTGTGAGTGCTACATAGACCAGCCTATAAAATAACATTGATGCTTTGAAAAACACTCACTGACACACTTGATTTATATTCATGTTGTGATGAATTAACTAAAGTTGTATCTTTGGCTAATGTAGACACTTTGCATTGAGGGTTACTTGAAATTACATCACATCACCTTTGACACCAACATATGGCCTTTGACTCACTGGGACCATTCCCTCTGCTGTTGCTTTTCTGAACTGGGTATTTTTTCTATTAATGCTCTCATCTGTCTCTCTCACCTGTTGATGTCTCTCAACCCCTCTCCTCCTCTATCTCAACTGAGTCTTTCTCACTGATCTTGTCCTATTTCAGCCGTATTTCCATCTCTTACTTGACTTTCTTACTTGTCTCTTTCTAAACGTCATGTGTCACCTGTCTCTAACCTCTCTTAGTCTGCCTGCCTCTTTCTCACCTGTCTCTGTTTCAATATCACATATCTCTCTCCTTCGCCTTTCAACACACCCACGGGTGATAAGTTGCGCTTTATAAGTTCAGTTTGATTCGACATCTCTCCTTCAGCTGTTTTTTTCGAATCTGTCTCTCTCCTTATCACCAGTTTGTCACACTCTCTAACCTGTATAACCTCTCTATCCCCCTTTCTGCTTTGTGACTTTCTCATCGGTCTACCTCACCATCTCTCACCTGTCATATCTTTTCATTGTGCAATTCTCTCACACCTGTCGCTTCTCTGTGCTGTTTTTGATCATTTTCTCTTTCACCTCTTTCACATGTCTCCCTCTAACTTCTCCATCTCATTCTCTCTGGACACTCTCCTGCTAGCTTCTCACCTCTCTCTCTCTCTCTCTCTCTTGCACAAACCTCTCCCCCTCTCAGCACCCTCTTTCTTAATTGTCTCCCCCTCTGAGGTGTGTATTTATAATGTCTCACCTATCTCCCCATGCCTCTTAGTTGTGTATCACCCCTGTGTTTCTTTATAACTGTTCTCAACCCTGCACTTACCCCTCCCTCTGTTTCCACAGCTATTTCTTTTTCATCTCTATCTATATCATATTTCTCAAACTATCATCCCCTCTCACTGGTCAATTTCTCTAAACTTTAATTGTCTCTTTGACAGATGCCTATGTGTTTACCACCTACCCCTTTCAACTGTCACACTCTTTCACATCTGTATACATTTCTCTCGCATCTGTCATCTCTCTGTCTTTAATCCCTCTCTCATCCTTTCTGTTTTTGTCTCTCACCTGTCTCTATCTTGTGTCATCTTCCTCTATTTGGTGGATTATTTTTCCCTCATAGTCTTTCCACGTTAACCTTTCTATATACTGTGATTCTTGTTCTCTTCACTTGTCCAGGAGCAGCAGGAGGCACATAGATGCCTTTTACAGTGGTCAGCTTCACTTATAAACTAAATAATTGTTTTACAGTTGTGCTTGTTTAGATATGGCTGCTGCTTAGAATTTGTTTTCATGCCTCCTCATGCACACAGTGTGGCTGAGGGGCATGGAAAGTATAAAACTAGAACTAGAGCCTTGTTTAATTTTGTTTGTGACACTGCCCTTGCACTTTCTGACGCCAGGGGTCACAAGAACCGTGTCAGGGGGTCGCAGGAGGGAAGCCAAGGGTTGCAAATTCGACCTCTAGTGACCTATAAATGACATCCATGGAGACAATCAACTTTCAAGCATTAAATCTATTGTGTGCCAAAAGTTGACGCTTATGCACGGTCAAAACAGCTTTGTGCCAGCCGTCCAAGATTTAGGTAAAGTAAGAATGTCTGGGAAGGATTATCATAAAGCTGTAGGTTTTTGTACAACGCCAGATCTACAAAGGTTATTGATGCTGCAGGGTGTACTTTGAATACAAACCCTATATTATAAATTGCATTTCATTTGAACCATAGTGCAATGCTAGAGTCACATAGGACATCATGTTAGCCCAAGTGTCGACAAGGACATCATTTGTAGGTGATTCTTATTTAGTCTGGTGCTGTGCTAATTTTTGTCCAACGTGCAATTAAGTGCTGCACTTTTTCACACAATGTTCATTTACCTGAAGGATATGGGCTTTAGCATTGCTCTAGCTCCTATGCAAACCGTATGTAAATATGGGCCCGCATGTTCTTAATCACACAAAGCACAAATATCTGTGGCACAGGTACCTAGAGGATTTCAAACAGTAATTTTGTTTCTGCCGATGTCATTTTATTATTCTTGTGTTCCTTAAAATAATTTCCTGTTTTATCTATCTACTTATCATGGAAACCTTAGTGGTTAAATTTGAAAGATCTCAATGTCATTCATTTCTGGAAAATGCACAAACACAAGCATTTAGCCAGCTAGCAATTTGTCATAATTCATAGTTTCACTTTATTCGTGCTGGAAAGTTTGAGAATTCTGCCATAATGTATGTAGAAAGAACTACATAGGGACATGGAATGAACTTTAAGTTAGTGTGTAGCAGTTTACAACGTTTCTGTCTAATAAAAAACTCAAACTTCTCAAAAATCACCTAATCATCACATTAGAACACTCTACCTGATAGGTTTGTGGGAATTAGAAAACATGTTTTATGTTGCTTCATATAAAAAAATGGCTAAAATTATTATTGCAAAAGGAAGAAGTAGGTGAGTTTTCTCTGAAAAAGGATGGAACAACCCATATTTGTATGGGAGTATAGAGGGGGGATTTCATCCCATCATAATATTTTTCCTATTTAATAAAATACCCACTGTCACTTAAAAAATAAATGTTAGTAAATGTTTTTAAATGTTATACTTTATATAAATATTTTTATATTTTCGAATACAAGTTTAAAACGTAACCATATTTTGTAAATAAGTTGAATAATTAATTAAAAAGTATAACAATAAAAATATAATGAATATCACATATTTACAAATTTATTTATTTATTTATTTTATTTTTTAAATTTTTAAAGCGCACTGTTACCCGAAGGTGTCCTGGCGCTGAATGATCGCTGGTGAGCAGGGAATTAGTGTGTAAAGAGCCAAGTCTTAAGGGCTCTCCTGAATAAAAGCAGATCAGGAATCTGTCTGAGGCTCGAAGGCAGCGCATTCCATGCCTTAGCTGCTCCCAAGGATAAACTTCTACCTCCCCAGCGGGTTTTCTTCACCCGTGGAACTACAACCAGCCCCTGCTCAGCTGACCTTAGAGATCTCACCGGCTTGTACCACTGGAAGAGAGAAATCTTGCATTGGGGGCCCAGGCCATGCAGAGCCTTGAAGATCACGCAGAGCGTCTTAAAAACTATTCTTTTGCGAACTGGTAGCCAGTGTAAATTCACAAGGTCCTGAGCTACTGAGGCGAACTTGGGAGTGCCCGTAATCAGACGGGCTGCTGCATTCTGCAGGATTTGAAGCTTGTCTAAAAGCCCCTGTTGGGCATTCAGCAGCAAACCATTGCAGTAATCTAGTCGGGACATCACCAGTCCTGTCACTACTGTCTTCCTGTGTTCATCCAGAAGGAATGGCAAGACTTTCCGAATAGTTTTAAGCACATAGTGGGTAGCTGAGGACAGTGCGTTGATTTGTGGCCTGAAGGACAATGCATCATCCATCAGTACTCCCAGGTTTTACCTTTGCAACTGGAGAGGGAGGAGACCCCATTTCCTCTGGCCACCATCGGAGGGACCAGAAGTTATCTCTCGACCCAAACAGCAAGACTTCTGTTTTTGCTGAATTGAGCTTAAGGCAGTTTCCTGCCATCCAGTTGCTCACCTCCCTCATGCAACATCTAAACTTATCTGCTGTACTATCCATTTCACCCGGACGCAGCGACACCACAATCTGTGTGTCGTCAGCGTAGGATGTAAGATTAAATCCGAAGGATCTAATCACTGGCGCCAAGGTAGAGACATACACGTTAAAAAGAGTCGGGCTCAGAGACGAGCCCTGTGGAACTCCGCAGGGGAGCACAAATGGATCTGATTCGAAGTCCCCCAGGGCCACCGTCTGAGTCCTGCTGGAGAGGAAGACTTGCAAGATTTCAAGTGCCTTTCCTTGAATCCCACAGGCCCTCTAATGGTCCACCAATAATTTGTGGTGGACCGTATCGAAGGCCGCGGATAAGTCCAGCAGGATCAGGGCGGCTCTGCCCCCTGCATCCATCACCCTTCTTATGTCTTCGGCTGATTTAATCAGTGCCGATTCCGTGCTATGTCCCGCCCTAAATCCATGTTGAGAAGGATCCAGCCGCTCTCCTGTCCCCAGGAAGGAGCTAAGCTGTTTGTTTAGTAAGCCCTCCATGATTTTGGCCGGGAAGGGTAGCCTGGCAATGGGACGATAGTTGTTCAAATCTGTTACGTCTAAGTTAGTTTTTTTTAGAAGGGGCAGAATGGACGCTTGTTTCCAGCATGAGGGAAATTCCCCACTGTCCAGCATGACATTGAACAGAGGGGTGAGTCCCGAGGCAATGATAGAGGGAGCTAATTTGGCAATAGTGGCTGGGCAGGGGTCATGAGGGGAGCCTGATTTTATCCTCTGTAACCGGTTTGTTACCTCCTCCTCACTGATGAGGTGAAGTTCACTAAAGTTTCAAATTTCCTGTCGGTCTCAGGATTTGTTTCTGGGGTAGTTGTTTCAGAGGCGTTAGTCATAGCTTGGTTGTCCAAGGAGTAAAAAATCTTTTCTACCTTACCCAGAAAAAATTTAGCTAAGTCTTCACATAGTTGGTGGCTAGGTGGTATATCTACAGGTTTGGGGGCTGCCAAGGAGGACATTGTACGAAATAATTCCTTTGGGGAATTACTTGCTTCCTTAATGCGTTTAGTGAAGAACTCACGTTTAGCCAGGCGGATCATCTCCTTGTAAACTCTCAGCTCTGCGTTGAGTAGTTTTTAACCTCCTCCCTGTAGTTTTTCCGCCACGATCTTTCCTACTTTTTGCAGAGAATTTTGTGGTCCCTGATTTGTTCTGAGAACCAAGGGGCAGAGGGGTTTGCGCGCGTAGAGTGGTAGATTATTGGGGGCGCTAATTGCACACATGCGGCCTCCAGCCAACTCGTGCAGGCTGTAGCAGCTTCCTCCACATTTCCTGTGGGAGCATGAAAGAGGTTTTCAATAGGCCCTCCAATGTTTTACCTTTTATGCTTTTCCATTTTCTAATCTTTTTAGGCGGAATTTTAACCTTGCTGGGCCTGGGGGTGGGGGCTAGGATAATGTTAAAAAGGACTGCGGCGTGATCCGACCAGGAGACCGGCTGAACTCCCGTGAACTCTAGGGTGGGATGGTTGGAAAATATACCATCTAGGGTGTGTCCTGCCCTATGAGTCGGGAAACAGACCCTTTATTTTAGCTCCACCCCGTGCAACAGTTCTAAGAGATCCTGAGTGTCAGAATCTAAGACATTCTCAAGGTGAAAATTTAAATCCCCTAGTAACGTGAAGGTATTGGCGCAGACAGCTTCTTCTAACAGGCTACTCAGAGCTGAGAGGAAAGGTGCTTTAGCCCCAGGAGGCCTGTAGAGTAGACAGCCTCTGAGGGTTTGGTGGTCAGAGAGTATGAAGTTGAAGACTAGCACTTCGTCTAGGTCGGTTGCGCCAGGCTGAAAAGTCCCTCTGAGTGATTTGTGATAGATAATAGCCAGTCCTCCGCCCGTCTTCCCTTCTCTGTTCTGTGTAAGACAGACATAGTCCGGGAGAGTGGCTTTAACAATGTCTGGGCCTGAAGCTGCGTCTGTCCAGGACTCTGTTATGAATGCAATCATGACTTTAGAGTCCAGAATGAGCTCAGCCAGTTCAATGCTATGTTTTACCAGGGATCTAGCATTGAGTAACATGCATTTCACGGTGGCCAGCTCTTTTCTCTCTATAGTTTTGTGTGAGACCGTAGAAGATGTTAAGGGTTGCCAAAGTACATTGGGAAGGGCCTGCTTACAATTGACACAGTGTTGAGGATAGGTCGGCCGGTCATCCCCCATTTCAATGGTGACGCTGCCTTTTGTATCAATGTTGCCGCCCATCGCCCATAGTATATTACGGTTATAGACATGCCGCGGAGATGTTTTTAAAACCGCCCGACCAGGGGTCCTGGCCCTAGGCGCGGGTCCGGCGCGGACGGGCGCAGACGGGCTAGCCTTTGGCGCGCCCGCTGCGCTCGTCCGCTGCGCTTCCTGGGCCAGGGTGTCATTTTATACAGGCAGGGGCGGGAGGGGCGGAGCACTAGACTGCTCGCCCAGCTCCTGTTCCTCACTTAAGATGGCTGGACCAGTGGGGCGATATAGCAAAGGTTCGAGCCCTGATGGTGCAAATGCGCAGTTTAAAATCGGCAATAAAAGGAACACACTAAATTAAAAATCAAATAGCAGCAACAATGAGAAAATATCTATTGAGTCCCGGCTTCTGCCTCAGGACTGATCAAGCACACCACTCACTAGCAATCAGCGGGGATGCGTTTGCTCAGCGTTTTTATACAGGCAGGGGTGGGAGGGGCAGAGCACTAGACTGCTCGCCCAGCTCCTGTTCCTCACTTAAGATGGCGGGACCAGTGGGGCGATATAGCAAAGGTTCGAGCCCTGATGGTGCAAATGCGCAGTTTAAAATCGGCAATAAAAGGAACACACTAAATTAAAAATCAAATAGCAGCAACAATGAGAAAATATCTATCGAGTCCCGGCTTCCGCCTCAGGACTGATCAAGCACACCACTCACTAGCAATCAGCGGGGATGCGTTTGCCCACCGTTTTTATACAGGCAGGGGCGGGAGGGGCGGAGCACTAGACTGCTCGCCCAGCTCCTGTTCCTCACTTAAGATGGCGGGACCAGTGGGGCGATATAGCAAAGGTTCGAGCCCTGATGGTGCAAATGAGCAGTTTAAAATCGGTAATAAAAGGAACACACTAAATTAAAAATCAAATAGCAGCAACAATGAGAAAATATCTATCGAGTCCTGGCTTCCGCCTCAGGACTGATCAAGCACACCACTCACTAGCGATCAGCGGGGATGCGTTTGCCCAGCGTTTTTATACAGGCAGGGGCGGGAGGGGCGGAGCACTAGACTGCTCTCCCAGCTCCTGTTCCTCACTTAAGATGGCGGGACCAGTGGGGCGATATAGCAAAGGTTCGAGCCCTGATGGTGCAAATGCGCAGTTTAAAATCGGCAATAAAAGGAACACACTAAATTAAAAATCAAATAGCAGCAACAATGAAAAAATATCTATCGAGTCCCGGCTTCCCTCTCAGGACTGATCAAGCACACCACTCACTAGCAATCAGCGGGGATGCCTTTGCCCAGCGTTTTTATACAGGCAGGGGCGGGAGGGGCGGAGCACTAGACTGCTCGCCCAGCTCCTGTTCCTCACTTAAGGTGGCGGGACCAGTGGAGCGATATAGCAAAGGTTCGAGCCCTGATGGTGCAAATGCGCAGTTTAAAATCGGCAATAAAAGGAACACACTAAATTAAAAATCAAATAGCAGCAACAATGAGAAAATATCTATCGAGTCCCGGCTTCCGCCTCAGGACTGATCAAGCACACCACTCACTAGCAATCGGCGGGGATGCGTTTGCCCAGCGTTTTTATACAGGCAGGGGCGGGAGGGGCGGAGCACTAGACTGCTCGCCTAGCTCCTGTTCCTCACTTAAGATGGCGGGACCAGTGGGGCGATATAGCAAAGGTTCGAGCCCTGATGGTGCAAATGCGCAGGATAAAATTGGCAATAAAAGGAACACGCTAAATTAAAAATCAAATAGCAGCAACAATGAGAAAATATCTATCGAGTCCCTTCTTCCGCCTCAGGACTGATCAAGCACACCACTCACTAGCAATCAGCGGGGATGCGTTTGCCCAGCGTTTTTATACAGGCAGGGGCGGGAGGGGCGGAGCACTAGACTGCTCGCCCAGCTCCTGTTCCTCACTTAAGAATGACGGGACCAGTGGGGCGATATAGCAAAGGTTAGAGCCCTGATCGTGCAAATGAGCAGTTTAAAATCGGCAATAAAAGGAACACACTAAATTAAAAATCAAATAGCAGCAACAATGTGAAAATATCTATCGAGTCCTGGCTCCCGCTTCAGGACTGATCAAGCACACCACTCACTAGTAATCAGCGGGGATGCGTTTGCCCAGCGTTTTTATATAGGCAGGGGCAGGAGGGACGGAGCACTAGACTGCTCGCCCAGCTCCTGTTGCTCACTTAAAATGGCAGGACCAGTGGGGCGATATAGCAAAGGTTCGAGCCCTGATGGTGCAAATGCGCAGCTTAAAAATCAGCAATAAAAGGAACACACTAAATTAAAAATCAAATAGCAGCAACAATGAGAAAATATCTATTGAGTCCCGGCTTCCGCCTCATGACTGATCAAGCACACCACTCACTAGCAATCAGCGGGGATGCGTTTGCCCAGCGTTTTTATACAGGCAGGGGCGGGAGGGGCGGAGCACTAGACTGCTCGCCTAGCTCCTGTTCCTCACTTAAGATGGCGGGACCAGTGGGGCGATATAGCAAAGGTTCGAGCCCTGATGGTCCAAATGCGCAGGATAAAATCGGCAATAAAAGGAACACGCTAAATTAAAAATCAAATAGCAGCAACAATGAGAAAATATCTATCGAGTCCCTTCTTCCGCCTCAGGACTGATCAAGCACACCACTCACTAGCAATCAGCGGGGATGCGTTTGCCCAGCGTTTTTATACAGGCAGGGGCGTGAGGGGCGGAGCACTAGACTGCTCGCCCAGCTCTTGTTCCTCACTTAAGAATGGCGGGACCAGTGGGGCGATATAGCAAAGGTTAGAGCCCTGATGGTGCAAATGAGCGGTTTAAAATCGGCAATAAAAGGAACACACTAAATTAAAAATCAAATAGCAGCAACAATGTGAAAATATCTATCGAGTCCTGGCTCCCGCTTCAGGACTGATCAAGCACACCACTCACTAGTAATCAGCGGGGATGCGTTTGCCCAGCGTTTTTATATAGGCAGGAGGGACGGAGCACTAGACTGCTCGCCCAGCTCCTGTTCCTCACTTAAAATGGCGGGACCAGTGGGGCGATATAGCAAAGGTTTGAGCCCTGATGGTGCAAATGCGCAGTTTAAAATCGGCAATATAAGGAACACACTAAATTAAAAATCAAATAGCAGCAACAATGAGAAAATATCTATTGAGTCCCGGCTTCCGCCTCAGGACTGATCAAGCACACCACTCACTAGCGATCAGCGGGGATGCGTTTGCCCAGTGTTTTTATACAGGCAGGGGCGGGAGGGGCGGAGCACTAGACTGCTCGCCCAGCTCCTGTTGCTCACTTAAGATGGCGGGACCAGTGGGGCGATATAGCAAAGGTTCGAGCCCTGATGGTGCAAATGCGCAGTTTACAATCGGCAATAAAAGGAACACACTAAATAAAAAATCAAATAGCAGCAACAATGAAAAAATATCTATCGAGTCCCGGCTTCCGCCTCAGGACTGATCAAGCACACTACTCACTAGCAATCAGCGGGGATGCGTTTGCCCAGCGTTTTTATACAGGCAGGGGCGGGAGGGGCGGAGCACTAGACTGCTCGCCCAGCTCCTGTTCCTCACTTAAGGTGGCGGGACCAGTGGGGCGATATAGCAAAGGTTCGAGCCCTGATGGTGCAAATGCGCATTTTAAAATCGGCAATAAAAGGAACACACTAAATTAAAAATCAAATAGCAGCAACAATGAGAAAATATCTATCGAGTCCCGGCTTCCGCCTCAGGACTGATCAAGCACACCACTCACTAGCAATCAGCGGGGATGCGTTTGCCCAGCGTTTTTATATAGGCAGGGGCAGGAGGGACGGAGCACTAGACTGCTCGCCCAGCTCCTGTTCCTCACTTAAAATGGCGGGACCAGTGGGGCGATATAGCAAAGGTTTGAGCCCTGATGGTGCAAATGCGCGGTTTAAAATCGGCAATAAAAGGAACACACTAAATTAAAAATCAAATAGCAGCAACAATGTGAAAATATCTATCGAGTCCTGGCTCCCGCTTCAGGACTGATCAAGCACACCACTCACTAGTAATCAGCGGGGATGCGTTTGCCCAGCGTTTTTATATAGGCAGGAGGGACGGAGCACTAGACTGCTCGCCCAGCTCCTGTTCCTCACTTAAAATGGCGGGACCAGTGGGGCGATATAGCAAAGGTTTGAGCCCTGATGGTGCAAATGCGCAGTTTAAAATCGGCAATATAAGGAACACACTAAATTAAAAATCAAATAGCAGCAACAATGAGAAAATATCTATTGAGTCCCGGCTTCCGCCTCAGGACTGATCAAGCACACCACTCACTAGCGATCAGCGGGGATGCGTTTGCCCAGTGTTTTTATACAGGCAGGGGCGGGAGGGGCGGAGCACTAGACTGCTCGCCCAGCTCCTGTTGCTCACTTAAGATGGCGGGACCAGTGGGGCGATATAGCAAAGGTTCGAGCCCTGATGGTGCAAATGCGCAGTTTACAATCGGCAATAAAAGGAACACACTAAATAAAAAATCAAATAGCAGCAACAATGAAAAAATATCTATCGAGTCCCGGCTTCCGCCTCAGGACTGATCAAGCACACTACTCACTAGCAATCAGCGGGGATGCGTTTGCCCAGCGTTTTTATACAGGCAGGGGCGGGAGGGGCGGAGCACTAGACTGCTCGCCCAGCTCCTGTTCCTCACTTAAGGTGGCGGGACCAGTGGGGCGATATAGCAAAGGTTCGAGCCCTGATGGTGCAAATGCGCATTTTAAAATCGGCAATAAAAGGAACACACTAAATTAAAAATCAAATAGCAGCAACAATGAGAAAATATCTATCGAGTCCCGGCTTCCGCCTCAGGACTGATCAAGCACACCACTCACTAGCAATCAGCGGGGATGCGTTTGCCCAGCGTTTTTATATAGGCAGGGGCAGGAGGGACGGAGCACTAGACTGCTCGCCCAGCTCCTGTTCCTCACTTAAAATGGCGGGACCAGTGGGGCGATATAGCAAAGGTTTGAGCCCTGATGGTGCAAATGCGCAGTTTAAAATCGGCAATATAAGGAACACACTAAATTAAAAATCAAATAGCAGCAACAATGAGAAAATATCTATTGAGTCCCGGCTTCCGCCTTAGGACTGATCAAGCACACCACTCACTAGCGATCAGCGGGGATGCGTTTGCCCAGCGTTTTTATACAGGCAGGGGCGGGAGGGGCGGAGCACTAGACTGCTCGCCCAGCTCCTGTTCCTCACTTAAGATGGCGGGACCAGTGGGGCGATATAGCAAAGGTTCGAGCCCTGATGGTGCAAATGCGCAGTTTAAAATCGGCAATAAAAGGAACACACTAAATTAAAAATCAAATAGCAGCAACAATGAAAAAATATCTATCGAGTCCCGGCTTCCGCCTCAGGACTGATCAAGCACACCACTCACTAGCAATCAGCGGGGATGCGTTTGCCCAGCGTTTTTATACAGGCAGGGGCGGGAGGGGCGGAGCACTAGACTGCTCGCCCAGCTCCTGTTCCTCACTTAAGAATGGCGGGACCAGTGGGGCGATATAGCAAAGGTTAGAGCCCTGATGGTGCAAATGAGCAGTTTAAAATCGGCAATAAAAGGAACACACTAAATTAAAAATCAAATAGCAGCAACAATGTGAAAATATCTATTGAGTCCTGGCTCCCGCTTCAGGACTGATCAAGCACACCACTCACTAGTAATCAGCGGGGATGCGTTTGCCCAGCGTTTTTATATAGGCAGGGGCAGGAGGGACGGAGCACTAGACTGCTCGCCCAGCTCCTGTTCCTCACTTAAGATGGCGGGACCAGTGGGGCGATATAGCAAAGGTTTGAGCCCTGATGGTGCAAATGCGCAGTTTAAAATCGTCAATAAAAGGAACACACTAAATTAAAAATCAAATAGCAGCAACAATGAGAAAATATCTATCGAGTCCCGGCTTCCGCCTCAGGACTGATCAAGCACACCACTCACTAGCAATCAGCGGGGATGCGTTTGCCCAGCATTTTTATACAGGCAGGGGCGGGAGGGGCGGAGCACTAGACTGCTCACCCAGCTCCTGTTCCTCACTTAAGATGGCGGGACCAGTGGGGCGATATAGCAAAGGTTCGAGCCCTGATGGTGCAAATGCGCAGTTTAAAATCGGCAATAAAAGGAACACACTAAATTAAAAATCAAATAGCAGCAACAATGAGAAAATATCTATCGAGTCCCGGCTTCCGCCTCAGGACTGATCAAGCACACCACTCACTAGCAATTCACAGCAAAAAAGCACAGTTAAGAACTAAGTTATTGTTTTTGGCTCAAACATGTAAAGCAACTGATATTCGCTAGGTATGGTAATGAATCTACACAACACAAACCATTTCCATGCACAGAACCTTTATTTACTAATGGCATACATACAAAAAAAAGTAAGCAGGAAAACATCATGGTGGATTCCATGAGTTAACGGTATGTGTTATATCTGTTCACAGCCATAACTTGCACATTTTGTGGTTTTGGCATTCGAGCCAGAAATGTAACTCTATTTTTTCTATGATTTAAAAGTTATTTTATGATGTTCTTTATTTCGAACCCCATAATGAAAATAGTGATAGACAGAATGTTTTAATTAATGTCAGCTTCAAGTAATCATTTGAGCCACATCCCAGTCCATCAATATTTTGCACTCCATGCCACCTCATTTTTCACCCAGCCATACACAAACCAGTCTTGACCCTGCTCCAATGTGAACAGTCCCACGGTTGCTGCCCAACACCGCAGTACTCCAAGATGCTGCGGGACAGTGCAAGCTTCCGTTTTTAATGCTTGCACAGTCCTCGTGCGACCCTGTGTTACTCCTGCAGGACCACACAGGGAGCCATGTTGAGTACCATGGGAGCCCCATTGATCCTCAATCAATCAATCAATTAATCAATCATGGGATTGTAAAGTGCGCTACTCTGCGTTACTCACCCATGAGGAGTGGGGTGGAGTGTGGGGTGTGCAGCTCCACTCAGTCGAAGAGCCATGTCTTGAGTGTCTTCCTGAAGATGTTCAGAGAGGGGGCACGTCTGATGTTGGTCTGGAGCTTGTTACAGGTCTTGGTCACAATGTAGGAGAAGGCTCTTCCACCTGTTCTGGTTGCGCGGCTGCACAGGGTGTTGGCAAGGGCGAGGTCGGATGATCTATGGTTTCTTCAGGGTACATTTTTTTTTGCAGAGTTTTATATAGCGCGAACTAGACCCGAACCGAATCAGGTATCAGAGCGCTTTACATAGTACCAGTTACATTACATGAGGACGGACACACATTCATTTTTAGGCACGGGGAGATTAAGTGAATTGCCCAGAATCACAGGAGGTTTTGGCATCGTTACCGAGACTCAAACCCAGATCCCCAGGTCCGAGGTCGAGCGCCCTAGCCGTTAGGCCAACTCCTCTCCCCAGAAGGAGATTCTCCTATTGAGGCATTTGTAGGTTGGGTGAGTAACTTGAAAGTTACTTTCTTCTTGACGGGGAGCCAATGGAGGTTCCCCAGGTGTAGGGTGATGTGTTTGTGTAGAGGGATACCGAGGACGAGTCTGGCTGCGGCGTTCTGTATTGTCTGGAGTTTCTGGAGTAGAGACTTGTTGATCCTGGCATAGAGGGCGTTTCTGTAGTCTAGTCTGCTGGTTATGAGTGTGTGGTTGACAGTCTTCCTTGATTCAGGGGGATCCATTTGAAGGTCTTTCGGAGGATGTGGAGGGTGTTGAAACCGCTGGAGGCGACTGAGTTGACCTGTCGGGTCATAGAGAGGGAGGAGTCGAGTACGATTCCGATGTTTCGGGCATGGTCTGTGGGGATGGGATGGTTGCAGAGGGTAATGGCCACCATATTTTGTACCATCTGAGGGGGAGTGTCCGAGGACAAGGACCTCTGTCTTCTCCAAGTTGAGTTTCAGGCAGCTCATGCTCATCCAGGATGCAACGTCCTGCATTCCTTCCTGGAAGTTGAGTCTGGTGGTGATGGGGTCCTTGGTGAGGGATAGTATGAGCTGAGTGTCGTCACCATAGGATGCTATGTTGAGTCCATGCTGTCTCACGATGGTGGCGAGGGGGGCAATGAGGATGTTGAAGAGAGTGGGGCTGAACGATGATCCTTGGGGGACTCCGCAATTCATTTCTGAGGGTTCAGAGAGGAAGGGTGGCAGTCTGATTCTTTGGTTTCTGCCGGGGACGAAGGAGTGGAGCCAGTCGAGGCTGGTTCCCTGTAAGACGGCGTTGTGGAGTCTGGCGGTGAGTGTGTGGTGGGAGACTGTGTCGAAGGCTGCAGAGAGGTTGAGTAGGATCAGGGCAGAGGTGTGTCCTTGGTCGAGGAGGGTGCAGATGTCATTTGTGGCGGCGAGTAGAGCAGTCTCAATGCTGTGCTTGCTGCGGAATCTGGATTGGGAGGGGTCGAGGATGGAGTCTTCGTTGATGACTTTGGCTGTTAACGGGATTGGCCCCTTAGTATCAGGGGTTTAGCAATGTAAGAGTGTGTATTGTCATATTCACATCATTCCTGACAGGTTAAGCACCAGTTAATAAATGTGGATGTTCTGACATCTTAATTCAGAAAAGTGGGGTGGTGATGAACAGAGTGTCTGAATTAAGCAGACCACTCTCACCCAGTCCAAAGATCAGGGCTTGATCCATCACCGTTTTTTAGCTCACTGCACCATCCCAGCTCAGAACCTGGCTACATGCAAATTAGTCTGTTCCTGTCCCAGTGCATGATGGGAACAGGGCAAACCAAACTACCAAGCCAATTCTTATACTGGGAAGGAAACAAGCTACCGGGGACCGGTTTCTGGCATTTCAGCCTCGTCGGCCCGGCTTGCTTGAATCCTGATGGTGCAATGAGCAAGGGACTCACATCTGAGTATACCCTTCCACGCTTATGGTGGACAAAATGATTCAGAAAAGTGGGGTGGTGATGAACAGAGTGTCTGAATTAAGCAGACCACTCTTACCCAGTCCAAAGATCAGGGCTTGATCCATCACCGTTTTTTAGCTCACTGCACCATCCCAGCTCAGAACCTGGCTACATGCAAATTAGTCTGTTCCTGTCCCAGTGCATGATGGGAACAGGGCAAACCAAACTACCAAGCCAATTCTTATACTGGGAAGGAAACAAGCTACCGGGGACCGGTTTCTGGCATTTCAGCCTCGTCGGCCCGGCTTGCTTGAATCCTGATGGTGCATTGAGCAAGGGACTCACATCTGAGTATACCCTTCCACGCTTATGGTGGACAAAATGATTCAGAAAAGTGGGGTGGTGATGAACAGAGTGTCTGAATTAAGCAGACCACTCTTACCCAGTCCAAAGATCAGGGCTTGATCCATCACCGTTTTTTAGCTCACTGCACCATCCCAGCTCAGAACCTGGCTACATGCAAATTAGTCTGTTCCTGTCCCAGTACATGATGGGAACAGGGCAAACCAAACTACCAAGCCAATTCTTATACTGGGAAGGAAACAAGCTACCGGGGACCGGTTTCTGGCATTTCAGCCTCGTCGGCCCGGCTTGCTTGAATCCTGATGGTGCAATGAGCAAGGGACTCACATCTGAGTATACCCTTCCACGCTTATGGTGGACAAAATGATTCAGAAAAGTGGGGTGGTGATGAACAGAGTGTCTGAATTAAGCAGACCACTCTTACCCAGTCCAAAGATCAGGGCTTGATCCATCACCGTTTTTTAGCTCACTGCACCATCCCAGCTCAGAACCTGGCTACATGCAAATTAGTCTGTTCCTGTCCCAGTGCATGATGGGAACAGGGCAAACCAAACTACCAAGCCAATTCTTATACTGGGAAGGAAACAAGCTACCGGGGACCGGTTTCTGGCATTTCAGCCTCGTCGGCCCAGCTTGCTTGAATCCTGATGGTGCAATGAGCAAGGGACTCACATCTGAGTATACCCTTCCACGCTTATGGTGGACAAAATGATTCAGAAAAGTGGGGTGGTGATGAACAGAGTGTCTGAATTAAGCAGACCACTCTTACCCAGTCCAAAGATCAGGGCTTGATCCATCACCGTTTTTTAGCTCACTGCACCATCCCAGCTCAGAACCTGGCTACATGCAAATTAGTCTGTTCCTGTCCCAGTGCATGATGGGAACAGGGCAAACCAAACTACCAAGCCAATTCTTATACTGGGAAGGAAACAAGCTACCGGGGACCGGTTTCTGGCATTTCAGCCTCGTCGGCCCGGCTTGCTTGAATCCTGATGGTGCAATGAGCAAGGGACTCACATCTGAGTATACCCTTCCACGCTTATGGTGGACAAAATGATTCAGAAAAGTGGGGTGGTGATGAACAGAGTGTCTGAATTAAGCAGACCACTCTTACCCAGTCCAAAGATCAGGGCTTGATCCATCACCGTTTTTTAGCTCACTGCACCATCCCAGCTCAGAACCTGGCTACATGCAAATTAGTCTGTTCCTGTCCCAGTGCATGATGGGAACAGGGCAAACCACACTACCAAGCCAATTCTTATACTGGGAAGGAAACAAGCTACCGGCGACCGGTTTCTGGCACTTCAGCCTCGTCGGCCCGGCTTGCTTGAATCCTGATGGTGAAATGAGCAAGGGACTCACATCTGAGTATACCCTTCCACGCTTATGGTGGACAAAATGATTCAGAAAAGTGGGGTGGTGATGAACAGAGTGTCTGAATTAAGCAGACCACTCTTACCCAGTCCAAAGATCAGGGCTTGATCCATCACCGTTTTTTAGCTCACTGCACCATCCCAGCTCAGAACCTGGCTACATGCAAATTAGTCTGTTCCTGTCCCAGTGCATGATGGGAACAGGGCAAACCAAACTACCAAGCCAATTCTTATACTGGGAAGGAAACAAGCTACCGGGGACCGGTTTCTGGCATTTCAGCCTCGTTGGCCCGGCTTGCTTGAATCCTGATGGTGCAATGAGCAAGGGACTCACATCTGAGTATACCCTTCCACGCTTATGGTGGACAAAATGATTCAGAAAAGTGGGGTGGTGATGAACAGAGTGTCTGAATTAAGCAGACCACTATTACCCAGTCCAAAGATCAGGGCTTGATCCATCACCGTTTTTTAGCTCACTGCACCATCCCAGCTCAGAACCTGGCTACATGCAAATTAGTCTGTTCCTGTCCCAGTGCATGATGGGAACAGGGCAAACCAAACTACCAAGCCAATTCTTATACTGGGAAGGAAACAAGCTACCGGGGACCGGTTTCTGGCATTTCAGCCTCGTCGGCCCAGCTTGCTTGAATCCTGATGGTGCAATGAGCAAGGGACTCACATCTGAGTATACCCTTCCACGCTTATGGTGGACAAAATGATTCAGAAAAGTGGGGTGGTGATGAACAGAGTGTCTGAATTAAGCAGACCACTCTTACCCAGTCCAAAGATCAGGGCTTGATCCATCACCGTTTTTTAGCTCACTGCACCATCCCAGCTCAGAACCTGGCTACATGCAAATTAGTCTGTTCCTGTCCCAGTGCATGATGGGAACAGGGCAAACCAAACTTACAAGCCAATTCTTATACTGGGAAGGAAACAAGCTACCGGGGACCGGTTTCTGGCATTTCAGCCTCGTCGGCCCGGCTTGCTTGAATCCTGATGGTGCAATGAGCAAGGGACTCACATCTGAGTATACCCTTCCACGCTTATGGTGAACAAAATGATTCAGAAAAGTGGGGTGGTGATGAACAGAGTGTCTGAATTAGGCAGACCACTCTTACCCAGTCCAAAGATCAGAGCTTGATCCATCACCGTTTTTTAGCTCACTGCACCATCCCAGCTCAGAACCTGGCTACATGCAAATTAGTCTGTTCCTGTCCCAGTGCATGATGGGAACAGGGCAAACCAAACTACCAAGCCAATTCTTATACTGGGAAGGAAACAAGCTACCGGGGACGGGTTTCTGGCATTTCAGCCTCGTCGGCCCGGCTTGCTTGAATCCTGATGGTGCAATGAGCAAGGGACTCACATCTGAGTATACCCTTCCACGCTTATGGTGGACAAAATGATTCAGAAAAGTGGAGTGGTGATGAACAGAGTGTCTGAATTAGGCAGACCACTCTTACCCAGTCCAAAGATCAGGGCTTGATCCATCACCGTTTTTTAGCTCACTGCACCATCCCAGCTCAGAACCTGGCTACATGCAAATTAGTCTGTTCCTGTCCCAGTGCATGATGGGAACAGGGCAAACCAAACTACCAAGCCAATTCTTATACTGGGAAGGAAACAAGCTACCGGGGACCGGTTTCTGGCATTTCAGCCTCGTCGGCCCGGCTTGCTTGAATCCTGATGGTGCAATGAGCAAGGGACTCACATCTGAGTATACCCTTCCACGCTTATGGTGGACAAAATTATTCAGAAAAGTGGGGTGGTGATGAACAGAGTGTCTGAATTAAGCAGACCACTCTTACCCAGTCCAAAGATCAGGGCTTGATCCATCACCGTTTTTTAGCTCACTGCACCATCCCAGCTCAGAACCTGGCTACATGCAAATTAGTCTGTTCCTGTCCCAGTGCATGATGGGAACAGGGCAAACCAAACTACCAAGCCAATTCTTATACTGGGAAGGAAACAAGCTACCGGGGACCGGTTTCTGGCATTTCAGCCTCGTCGGCCCAGGTTGCTTGAATCCTGATGGTGCAATGAGCAAGGGACTCACATCTGAGTATACCCTTCCACGCTTATGGTGGACAAAATGATTCAGAAAAGTGGGGTGGTGATGAACAGAGTGTCTGAATTAAGCAGACCACTCTTACCCAGTCCAAAGATCAGGGCTTGATCCATCACCGTTTTTTAGCTCACTGCACCATCCCAGCTCAGAACCTGGCTACATGCAAATTAGTCTGTTCCTGTCCCAGTGCATGATGGGAACAGGGCAAACCAAACTACCAAGCCAATTCTTATACTGGGAAGGAAACAAGCTACCGGGGACCGGTTTCTGGCATTTCAGCCTCGTCGGCCCGGCTTGCTTGAATCCTGATGGTGCAATGAGCAAGGGACTCACATCTGAGAATACCCTTCCACGCTTATGGTGGACAAAATGATTCAGAAAAGTGGGGTGGTGATGAACAGAGTGTCTGAATTAAGCAGACCACTCTTACCCAGTCCAAAGATCAGGGCTTGATCCATCACCGTTTTTTAGCTCACTGCACCATCCCAGCTCAGAACCTGGCTACATGCAAATTAGTCTGTTCCTGTCCCAGTGCATGATGGGAACAGGGCAAACCAAACAACCAAGCCAATTCTTATACTGGGAAGGAAACAAGCTACCGGGGACCGGTTTCTGGCATTTCAGCCTCGTCGGCCCGGCTTGCTTGAATCCTGATGGTGCAATGAGCAAGGGACTCACATCTGAGTATACCCTTCCACGCTTATGGTGGACAAAATGATTCAGAAAAGTGGGGTGGTGATGAACAGAGTGTCTGAATTAAGCAGACCACTCTTACCCAGTCCAAAGATCAGGGCTTGATCCATCACGTTTTTTAGCTCACTGCACCATCCCAGCTCAGAACCTGGCTACATGCAAATTAGTCTGTTCCTGTCCCAGTGCATGATGGGAACAGGGCAAACCAAACTACCAAGCCAATTCTTATACTGGGAAGGAAACAAGCTACCGGGGACCGGTTTCTGGCATTTCAGCCTCGTCGGCCCAGCTTGCTTGAATCCTGATGGTGCAATGAGCAAGGGACTCACATCTGAGTATACCCTTCCACGCTTATGGTGGACAAAATGATTCAGAAAAGTGGGGTGGTGATGAACAGAGTGTCTGAATTAAGCAGACCACTCTTACCCAGTCCAAAGATCAGGGCTTGATCCATCACCGTTTTTTAGCTCACTGCACCATCCCAGCTCAGAACCTGGCTACATGCAAATTAGTCTGTTCCTGTCCCAGTGCATGATGGGAACAGGGCAAACCAAACTACCAAGCCAATTCTTATACTGGGAAGGAAACAAGCTACCGGGGACCGGTTTCTGGCATTTCAGCCTCGTCGGCCCGGCTTGCTTGAATCCTGATGGTGCAATGAGCAAGGGACTCACATCTGAGAATACCCTTCCACGCTTATGGTGGACAAAATGATTCAGAAAAGTGGGGTGGTGATGAACAGAGTGTCTGAATTAAGCAGACCACTCTTACCCAGTCCAAAGATCAGGGCTTGATCCATCACCGTTTTTTAGCTCACTGCACCATCCCAGCTCAGAACCTGGCTACATGCAAATTAGTCTGTTCCTGTCCCAGTGCATGATGGGAACAGGGCAAACCAAACTACCAAGCCAATTCTTATACTGGGAAGGAAACAAGCTACCGGGGACCGGTTTCTGGCATTTCAGCCTCGTCGGCCCGGCTTGCTTGAATCCTGATGGTGCAATGAGCAAGGGACTCACATCTGAGTATACCCTTCCACGCTTATGGTGGACAAAATGATTCAGAAAAGTGGGGTGGTGATGAACAGAGTGTCTGAATTAAGCAGACCACTCTTACCCAGTCCAAAGATCAGGGCTTGATCCATCACCGTTTTTTAGCTCACTGCACCATCCCAGCTCAGAACCTGGCTACATGCAAATTAGTCTGTTCCTGTCCCAGTGCATGATGGGAACAGGGCAAACCAAACTACCAAGCCAATTCTTATACTGGGAAGGAAACAAGCTACCGGGGACCGGTTTCTGGCATTTCAGCCTCGTCGGCCCGGCTTGCTTGAATCCTGATGGTGCAATGAGCAAGGGACTCACATCTGAGTATACCCTTCCACGCTTATGGTGGACAAAATGATTCAGAAAAGTGGGGTGGTGATGAACAGAGTGTCTGAATTAAGCAGACCACTCTTACCCAGTCCAAAGATCAGGGCTTGATCCATCACCGTTTTTTAGCTCACTGCACCATCCCAGCTCAGAACCTGGCTACATGCAAATTAGTCTGTTCCTGTCCCAGTGCATGATGGGAACAGGGCAAACCAAACTACCAAGCCAATTCTTATACTGGGAAGGAAACAAGCTACCGGGGACCGGTTTCTGGCATTTCAGCCTCGTCGGCCCAGCTTGCTTGAATCCTGATGGTGCAATGAGCAAGGGACTCACATCTGAGTATACCCTTCCACGCTTATGGTGGACAAAATGATTCAGAAAAGTGGGGTGGTGATGAACAGAGTGTCTGAATTAAGCAGACCACTCTTACCCAGTCCAAAGATCAGGGCTTGATCCATCACCGTTTTTTAGCTCACTGCACCATCCCAGCTCAGAACCTGGCTACATGCAAATTAGTCTGTTCCTGTCCCAGTGCATGATGGGAACAGGGCAAACCAAACTACCAAGCCAATTCTTATACTGGGAAGGAAACAAGCTACCGGGGACCGGTTTCTGGCATTTCAGCCTCGTCGGCCCGGCTTGCTTGAATCCTGATGGTGCAATGAGCAAGGGACTCACATCTGAGTATACCCTTCCACGCTTATGGTGGACAAAATGATTCAGAAAAGTGGGGTGGTGATGAACAGAGTGTCTGAATTAAGCAGACCACTCTTACCCAGTCCAAAGATCAGGGCTTGATCCATCACCGTTTTTTAGCTCACTGCACCATCCCAGCTCAGAACCTGGCTACATGCAAATTAGTCTGTTCCTGTCCCAGTGCATGATGGGAACAGGGCAAACCAAACTACCAAGCCAATTCTTATACTGGGAAGGAAACAAGCTACCGGGGACCGGTTTCTGGCATTTCAGCCTCGTCGGCCCGGCTTGCTTGAATCCTGATGGTGCAATGAGCAAGGGACTCACATCTGAGTATACCCTTCCACGCTTATGGTGGACAAAATGATTCAGAAAAGTGGGGTGGTGATGAACAGAGTGTCTGAATTAAGCAGACCACTCTTACCCAGTCCAAAGATCAGGGCTTGATCCATCACCGTTTTTTAGCTCACTGCACCATCCCAGCTCCGAACCTGGCTACATGCAAATTAGTCTGTTCCTGTCCCAGTGCATGATGGGAACAGGGCAAACCAAACTACCAAGCCAATTCTTATACTGGGAAGGAAACAAGCTACCGGGGACCGGTTTCTGGCATTTCAGCCTCGTCGGCCCGGCTTGCTTGAATCCTGATGGTGCAATGAGCAAGGGACTCACATCTGAGTATACCCTTCCACGCTTATGGTGGACAAAATGATTCAGAAAAGTGGGGTGGTGATGAACAGAGTGTCTGAGCTAAATAATGGTGATGGATCAAGCCCTGATCTTTGGACTGGGTAAGAGTGGTCTGCTTAATTCAGACACTCTGTTCATCACCACCCCCTTTTCTGAATTGTTCTGACATCTTAAACATAATCCTAACATTTACCCTTAATCGTTAACCTAACCCTCCCTCTCATCCTTATCCTAACTCTAGCTTCTGCATAAACTTACACTAAACCTTTCCCTAAACATTGATGCTAGCCCCAATATAATCCTGAGTTTCACCCTAAACCTAATACTCATACAACCTTTTAACCTAAACCTAACTCTAACTCTATCTGCTTTTTTAATTGATCGCCCCTTAGTGTTTCCTTCATGCTTTGAGAACAATCCCTGATTCTAACCAAATGCCTCTAATTCGTTGACTGATTACCTTATTAGCCTTTACACAACACCAGTACCTATTTCAGACTTGCTTTGATAACATTTTTGCTCTGAAGTCTATGATTAGGTTAATTGATTGACCTGCTTAACAGTATGGGTAAGTTTATCTTAAAAATGCAGAAGATGGCTGGCAGGACCTATATTCCCTTGGTGCGATGGGCTTTCATAATAACCTGCAGTAATCCTATCACAAATGCATCCATCCAACCATGCCACAAAATAAGAGAGATTGTGGGAAAGATTATTTACCTGTCCCAGTGTTCTTGAACCAAGGGATCCTGTGTCTGAATTCCTGTGAGTTGTCTTCATATGCAGTACCCTGCCTTGAGTGGGAACAAAGGGATACCAGGCCTGTTGAAACAAGATGTTTCTGCAGGTCGCTGTTATGGACACAGGAGTTTGGAGTCCAGTGAGACACAAGTGTTTTGTGAGGCAGCAGACTAAGCCTGCTCCTGGAAGAGGCATACTTCAAATGACGGAGACGGGAGGCCTCTGCAGCCCAGGGATACCTTTACAGGCCAATCAGTACTATTGGAGTATTGATGCCTTGGGAATGATGATGGGCAAAGACAATGGAGGCCTCTGTTGCTCCCAAAAGGGTAGAGACCCATCAGCAGCCCATGCTGCTGGAAGGTGGAACTGGGCACAAATTGTGCATTATGGGCCTATGATGATCTACAGATGCCAAGCTTCCTTTGCCTTTGGTGCAGAGGAACCCTCTCGGAGGACATTCATTTAGAAAAGTTAGAGACTGCTGTAATGAAGATCAGCCCTCATAGTGAATTAGAATGTCTATTGGAGACTAACTTAGCTGAAAAACGGTCAATGTTTTTGGAGCTTATGTGTTTCAGGTGCCAACTGTGTTTGAAAATGTGAGTCTGGTAGTGACAGATGGAGCAGTCATGACTTCCAAGGTCCATGTTGGTGCCACAACTATTGGGCTGACTTTCCCTTTGAGTGGCAACTTAACAGTGAAGCTGATGGCTTGTAATTCAGCTCCGATGTTTCACATGATCTTTGAGACTGCCCAGCTGGTTCAACTTACAGGTCCTTGAGGTCATCCTGATGAGGCCTTTTTACCCAATCCACAGGCTGAAAGACATCCCCACCCTTGTGAGGCCAAGTCACCATAAACAGTTAATAAATTAAAAACTTGTATAATGGGGTTATTATCTGTGGGACAATTCAACCCATCCCTTATAATTCTGGTCTTTCCCACATCTAATCAGCTCTACAAATGAGCATTGACTTTCCTAAAGAGAATCTCAAGGACACCTGTTTCATTTTTACCTTTTGAATACTTTGATGATTAGATATTTTCACTAATGAAGCTTTTTTCATGCACTTCTTTGTAAATGTAAATTGTGATAAATTAGTTTCATATTGTTGATTTATGCTGTTGTGTTGCAAATAACAAGATCCCACACATAGCATCCTTTCAGGGGCTTATCCTTCCACTGGAAAGCATGTACATTCCATTTGGTTTAGCTTATCCGATGCAGTGGAGCAACATGGTTGTATGACGGTACAGCGCATTCCGTTGCAACGCATGTCTTTACCATGCATATGTTACAATGTGAATACCTGTACCATGCATAACTTTTACCACACATTTTTTTTATTACCACGCATGCCTTTACAACAATTTGTTTGTAAAGGCATCTATGGTAAAGCCCTTTCCCATCCACCCCTAAACTGGCCCCTGTTGCCCCTTCCACCTCAAGCTCCCAGTCCTTGTTAAAATTTACAACCCCTGTCATGAGCCCTAAAAGTACATCCCAGCATGCCTCCCCCACTTGGCTCCAATGCCTTTTTAAAAATACCGGACCCGATCCCTGCCCTATGCCCTAAGACTGAACCACAGCACAATCCCCCTCCCTGAGCCCTTTTTAATAATAACCCGACCCCTGCCTTAAGCCCTAACACTAGACCCCAGCATGAGTCCCCCACTCATCTGAGCCCTTTTAAAAAAATACCCAACCCTTGCCCTGAGCCCTATAAACCGCCCCCAAAGTACTTTTTAAAATTAAAAACAACCCCAATCTAAATCCCTATATCGAGGACCAATCCCACTTACCTCTACAGAACGACGAGGCTCCTCTTCTCAGGCGAGCCATGGCACAGATCGTCAGGAGGAAGCGGAGGATCTACATTTACTCTGATGACGCCACCACGCCAGTACCTTTACCACAACGACCACAATGGCGTTGATAGTACCAGTCAGTTACTCACATAGTCATTACCACCTATGCAACGCAAATGCTTGGTAATGACTATGCGTATTAACAGTGCAGGCGTTGTTATGCATGCGTGGTGAAGTTACTGCATGGTTACAGCTGCATTGTAATGGCTGTTTTCCGGGCAAAATGTTTGAAGAAGTTCTCAAACCTCTTTTTCTGCCGAAACAACCACATGAGTACACCTCAAAGACCTTAAGGACCTCAAAGGGAGCACTAAGAGACTCTCAGTGTGCTGGGCAGATACAACAGAAAAGTCTAGTCCAGGTCCGCTTGCCACTGGCCAGCTATGTTCTTCACAGGAACGTCCTCTTCAGTTTCTTTATGCGCCTGAAGCTGCCCAGGGAACAAGCCTTCTGATCCTTGGAGATTTTTCTGTCCTTGAATGGTGTGGTTGTGCGACCTCACCGTGTAATAACACTTATAAACCCATTTATGACCAGTAGGTTTCATTTGTTAAACCTTCAGCACAGCCACGAGTAGCTATGGCACTGAGCACCACGGGCAAGGAACAAGTGTAAAGTATTTTAATAGCACCAAAACAATTGAAGAAGAAATCAACCAAGCACTCCAGAAATCTCACACCAATTTATAAAAATAGACTGTATTTGTATGTATTTATAGATGCCACAATAAAAAAGATACACCAGAGGGTTCAAGAGATAAAGAATTTACAAGGTATAGTAATTCAAAGCATTTTATACAGCAGCAAGCAAACATTGGCAAATTCAACATATTTGACACAGAATCTTTTTCCTCAAAAGGTTGGGCTACTAGTTTTGCGATCACTTATAGTTACTTTAGGCAGCCAATTCCAGTGGAGAGTCAGCCAGGGGGCCAGCAAGGTCCTCAGAAACAGTTAGCACCGCAGATGAAGCAGTCTCCAGAAAGTTGCACACACTTTATATCCGTTGCCATGGATTCCAATTAAACTGGTCCTCATGCATGGTATTAAGGATGCTGAAGATGCTCAAGGATGTTGTGAATCAATGCGGTTAGTGGGGGCCTTCCAGTGGGTACTCTTTGGTCATAAAATGGGATGAGGCTGTCCTAGTCACAGGCTCTAAGTCCCTTGAAGTCCTCTGGGTGCTGCTAGAGGTCCAGCAGCCACTGAGCTACCAGTCGCACAATATCGCAGTCACAGTCAAATACTTCCCTGGGCAATAACTTGGCTTCTGGGTGACCAAGCTGTACTCTGATGACTCAACTGGGCTCGGCTAACTCAGGTGAAACTTTGAGCATCATTTCCTGCTCTACTATGCTGCACGGTGGCTGCCGATGGTGGTCTGAAGGTCTGGGCTACCAACTTGCCCCTGCAGCCTTTTCACATGTTATGGCCCTGTTCTGTGAATAGGAGGTCAGCCAAATTAACTTTTGAGTCTCTTTTCTTTGGCTGGGCTCCTATGCAGACTTCTCCCTGAGCAGGACACAGCATACACAGCCCATCTTCTCTGCTAGCAATCAGGTTCAACAGGTGCAGTCCACGAAAGTGCAGCCTCTCTTTGCCGGTTCCTCTGTGCAGCAGGGCAATCCTTATCTGTTTCCTCTTTCAGTCCAGTTGAGATCTGAGCTCTGGGTGCTAGGGGTGCCCTATTTATGCTCAGAAAGTGCCCTCAGGATAGATGCAGCCAGCTGCCGATGGGCTACTAGGTTTCCTACCTCATGATGACAAGATCCTGGGAAGTGTGGTATCTGGCTATCCCAGGAAGCACCATTGTGCCCACTGCCAACATGACAATCTCTCGAGGTTCAGAGCTTCCTAGACCAACACAGAGGTGTGACTACCAAGGGGTCTACATGCCCTTGGAAAAGTGCTTTGTCAACTGGTTTCCCATTCCCTTTCTCTAGTGATAGCCTGTCTACTTAGACACTGGAACAGCCGACTCTCAAGTATTTTACATTTTCCCGTTAAAAGTGACTGCCCTAGAAGCTCGCCTTTTAGGCCAACACCCATGAGGCATCCTGCAGGAGGGAGGTAACACCTCTATCCAGTGCAGGCTTCTAAGGTCTCCTTTCCTGGAATTCCCCAGGAAGGAAGAAAGCTATCTCAGGGACAGGCTCCTTGTGCAACCGTTGATGGCACAACAGATTAAAGCCAACAAAGTGGCAACTTTGTAAAAGTTGCACACCGCAAGATTACATTAATTTCAATCTGAGAATCAAGTCGGACTTAATGTAATGAGTTGTTTGATACTTTGGAGTACCAACTGTTGTCACACAATTCAGGAGTTAGCACAAGTGAGAAGACAGGTGTAACCCTGTACTCGCCAGTGGGGCAACTGAGTACTTCCCAAGTAAAAACAACAGTTTTGCGTTTTTAGTGCCAGAACATGTTAAATACATATTCTGCCCATTAAATATTTTGCACCCTGCCTTAGGGCTCAGTAGGCCGGCCATTGGGGTGACTTAGACATATTGCAGAGTGAGGTTTGGCTTTGCCATTGCTTTAAATGGCAAAATCAGTCTGGCAGTTTAAAACTGCTCTTCCAGTCTGCAATGGCAGACTGGGAGACTCGTTTTACATGTGTCACACTCAGGGTGGCACAGCCAGTGCTGAAATCCATGGGGTGATTGTCTAACTTACATACCCTGGGTACCATAAACAAGGTCTGTACGGGTAAGTTAGCCTACACTAATTGGGTATAGCCAATATAACTGTTGGAAATCAGTACCTGTTTGCAGTGCTGCCCCCTGCGTTTTGCCCCCTTTGAGACCCCTGGGTGTTGGTTTTCTGACTCCGAGAGTACCCTGGCCTCTGCTAGAGAGGCCCAGGACCAGTGCTATGCTGAAAACACGAATAAAATACAGTGAAAACACCTACATACACTAGCGTTCACTATGGGTTAGTATACCCCTATGATTGGCATGACCTCTCCGATCTGTGCTAGTACAAAATAGGGTAGGGGGATCAAACTTACCTTACCTTTAAGTCTCTAGTATATAATAAAACATGGCAGTTTAGAGGCCAGCATCCCTTTCTGTCCTCGCGTGTATGCACTGCTGAGACCTGAGGTCAGTTTAAAAGCAGCCCTGTGCTGCAGGACTGTTTGTAACATGTAAATTGTGCCCCCAACTGGACTTTTGTGTTCGAGACACTTAAAAATGTATAAACTACAATATTTTGGCATATTAGGTACCCCCAGGGTCTCCCATATGTGTCCCGGGGGGGGGGGGGGTTAGTTACTTATAAGGAGGACCCTTATCAAATAGGTTTAATATGAATTTTGGTTTAGTGAAATTGCACATTTCACTTCCCACATTGTGGTAAAGTGCTTCCAGAAAACTACTTTCATTCTAGGAGCACTATGTAGTGAGGATCTGCAATATATTTACATATTCAGAACCCCTAAAATATCCCCTAGTTGTTCCAGTTGTGGCGGTCCTGTAGATAAAGGCGGGTCCTTATAAAAGATGTTTTATGAGCCCTGGTGTTGGAGAAATTACCCAGTACATTCTCCCCATTGTAGATCCCCAGCCACATAGTTTAACATGCCTTTCAGGTATTAATTATTAACTCCTGCCAGGAACTGAAAATTATCATTCAAGTTCTTACTAGAATAGTATTGATAAATCCCACAATCTGCTATTGTTGAAGTTATCCAATGTGCAGAAAAGAAGTTATCAGGCTTTCTTAACTGTAAGCCAAAAGTCAGCCTTCCACTGATCTGTCCTGATTGGTCAGAGTTAAGTGGATTAGCCACGCTGCTTTATGAGGTGATACATAGCCCCTGGGTTGAAAGAGCCATTCTAAGAGGAGTGGATTCTGCTACATAGGAAAGCCAGAGCAAGGGGAGGGGGCGTACAACATGATCTTTAAAAGAAGGAGGGGACAGGCAGAAGAAGATAGCTTCATTTACTCTCTTACTCCCTGAACCCAGCTAGATGGAAGGCTTAAGGAAGGAATGTGCAGATGCCAGGGGGAATGAGAATATGATGAGCCATCCTAGAGGTTGGTTTAGCCAGCTCTTGCCTCTCTGCTGAGACTTCACCCTAATTTAATTTTGGAGAAATAGTGCTTTCTGGGAGACCATTGTGCCACACTTTGGAGGAAATTACCATTTCCTGAGGTGTTGCCCTACACCTCATGGGACCGGAGTGCCCTCCTGTGTGACACCAGAGTACACTCAATAAGTATCTGAGAGGGATAGTGCCTCTCAGTTCTGCTGCTTCAAACAAGGGGAAGAACAAGGGTCCATACTAAGAAGTTTAATTTGCACCAACCAGGCCCTGCACTCTGACTGACTGCACCTGCTGCACAATCTGGAACTACAGCCTTGTAGACCTAACATGCTTCAAAAGGACTAAAGAGGGGACCCCTTGCAAGCTACAGGTTAACAGAGCTCACCATCACCACCAATAATCCCCAGCCGGGAGTACTACCAGTGGATTTGTAAGGGTTTTGTCCAAGTGGATTGTGGGAATTGAAGTCCCAAACTTCCAAAGACTATCTTGGAGCTTCCAGACCCTTGGAGTAAGTTTTGGACACTTTGGGACCTTCAAAGGAACTTCAGAAAGAAGTTCCAGAAGTTTGAAGAACTTTGGAGCAACATTGAAAAAAATGTCCATAAGTGGACAGACTTGACCTGGCCAGTTAAACCGGTGACCCTCAACTGCAAGCTGGCATGCCCACAAAAGTTCGTCCTGCTAAAAAGCTCCAGAGGTCGTACTTCCAGAGTTTTATCGGGAGTTGGTGGAAAGCCAAGCCGGCAAACCCTCACTGATTCTGACCTGGTACGGAGCATCAATGGACCCTGCAAGAAAAAGCTCCGTAAAAGTTTCTAAGTTCGAACGTAAAAAAGATGACCTGGACCATCCGCGAGAGCCAAGCAGCCCACTTTCAACCACAAGCCGGCCTGGATCTCTGGTTCATTCCACTGGAAAGCTCCAGAAACGTTTCTGAATCAAAAGGTAAAAACTTTGACCGAGACCAACCGTGAGGGATAGCCGCACAGGTCTCCATTGCGATGAGCCTGAAACTTTGACTTTGTCCCGGTCTAGCACAACCATATGTCCCAATAGGCCCTGTAGGTTTCTATGTGATATATAGTGCTAAATCTTTAAAAATGTATATCTCCAGTACATTGGATTTCTTTTTCATTTTGGTGTCATTTTAAAGATAAAAACCTTTCCTATTTTAGTGTTGGATTTTTATTGTGTCTAAATTCTTTACTGGATTGGTGTTTTTAAATGCTTTGCATACCTGTCTCTGAAGTTAAACCTGCCTGCTCACAGCCAAACTACCAAGGGTTGAGCATGAGAATACTTTTCTGAGACCTATTCTGAGCCCTAGAAGGTTTTAATGGCCTTATTCCCAGTGGCAGATGCATATTTGCCACTACTAATAACCCACTTTCCAACAATAACCTACACAATTTGAAGTCAGGTCACTGGCACTGAGGTCAGGTTAAAAAGCCTCAGTTCAATCTCAAAGTTCAAAAACCAGTACCTGGTTATCAAAACAGAGCAAAAGTGGGGTAAACCTGCAAAAAGCCTGTTTTCTTAACAATGTCTCACTATTAAATACAATGAACCCAACCTTGTGGGGTACAAGACCTACATATTGGTGACTTACTGATATTTGAAAGGGAGATTTTACCTGACAGAAAGGGTTATTCTAACTGGTTGCACTGCAGTATTTACACTGCAACAGTCAGGATAAAACAGTAGCCCTGAAGCCATGTTTTTCTTGTCACATCACTTGTGGATGCAACAATAAGTTCTGCAGTCCTCTGGTGACATTTGCCTATCCATGCCAAAGGTTCAGTTTCTACACTGCATACTATATCCTTATGCAAAAGTTAAATGCTATAATCAGGGATTAGCCAATTTCTACATGTTTTAGGTGTCAAAACAAATGCACTGGGCACTGGGCAGCAGTGCCCCAGTATACAGAGTAAAAACCAGCAATATAATTGAGCAACAAATATAGTAGTGATCATGCAAAAGTCAAAAGGGGCCTTTTCTCACAGGGATACATTCTTCACATATGCAGAGCATTCCAGCCAGGACAATTCCCTTTATATGCTCAACTCAGAGGAACTGCAAGACACTCCTAGGATTGATTTCCTTGAAAACTGCCAGAAAGCAACATATTAGCTGATCTGTACCCATTAAGGTCAGGAGGCAGACCCATTTCCTAACACGACAAGGCCCTTTATAGGGATCACACACTATCAACATTGGGGAACCTGTCCCCCTCCCTAATGCCTGAGTAAAATACACGTCCCAAATGCAGTGGAGGGTCCCAGTTGTTCTAAGGAGAAGCAGATTTTGTTCATGTGACGTGGCATTTCACTGTGATGTACTGGAAAAGAATTGTGTTCCACTTACTGAGAACTGTGGGTTGGGCATCGAAATGTACAAAACACCAATGTATACTGGACCTGCACCCTTATCAAAAATGGGGAGAATGTGATACAAGATAGTAGCATTGTCTTTATTTTAAGTAACAGAGAGTACCTTCGCATAGCTGCTGTTAAAAGTGATAATAACTTTGGGGATGCCTTGATAGAATTGAATGAGATGTGCAGATAGCTGACAGATAATGAAATTTGAGGAAGCCACAGACACCTATGAAAAAAGTGTGAATGCAAAGCCTTAAAACCCTGAAGGGATGATTTGCCTTATATTTCTCACTAAATGCCATTCTATGGTTGAAGCTATGAAACATATGCACCTGCGGTTGTTACATTTTCTTGTTTTTCTCCTTTTTTCAATTTCAGATTAAGATTTTTTTTTTATTTTGCCAGGCCAATACACTTTGGGCCTATTAGGATGGCGGGAAGACTTTAGTCTGCCCGCCATCCTCGTGGTGCTCTGGACTGACCGCCAGAAGTGCGGCGGTCCTGCACCACGGATTAGGATTGCATATTTGACATTGCCAAATCAACATGTTGCATAGCAGGCACCGCTTGACACCTGCCACCTTGTACATGGAACTTCAGGGGGGTACCATGGGTACCGCCCAAGTGCACCTCCCACCCCACCTGGGGGCCCGCCACGGGCCCAAAAAGCACATCCCCACCAGTATTTCCTAAGTGTGGGCTGAAAATATGTTCCACTCGCGGAATTTGCGGATTTTCGGCAATTTTGCGGTCTGCGAATCGCGCGAATTTGCCCAAAAATCCGCAATTCGCAAGCTGGCGGATTTTTTTGCTTGGTCGCACTTCAAAAATACAATCTCGCGTGCGCGGCGTTGACTTACCGTGATTCTGAGTTCGCGAGTTGTTTTTCCTCCCGGTTTGCGTGCGTTGCGCCATTTTGGATCTGGCTGCATGATCACGCGAGACTTTTCGACCGCGAGTACGTCATAGCGGCCCGCCATCTTGCATTGCGAGAGTTGCTGAACGCGAATACATCATAAGGCCCCGCGATCACGCACCGCGCGAGAAAACTATTGTGAACACGTAGATGCGCCGCGCATCTGACATCCGGCGGGAGATTTGAACAGCTCGCTTTCCCGAACACAAAAATTGCAATTTTGCACATGAAATCTACCGCAGGCAGCATAAACCTTCAGGTTGACATTTGGCTGCACATTTTTGTGCAAGGAGTCCATTTTTGAGGGGGTGGGAGGAAGGAAGTGACCCATAGTCTCCAACTTCCTGTTCCTGTCCAGCAGTCTCCTCTCAGTGCTTTGTCCATGACCTTGTCACTTTTCATTTGGATCTGGAGCTTGAAGGATTACTTTTTGTGGCTGCTGCTGGATATTTGTATTTGAGGACTTTTTTGTTTGGATCACTTTTGGATTACTTTTGGATTTGAGATTTTACAAGTAAGTTGGTGTTGTTTGTTTGGGGCATTGCAGTTGCTGCAACTACAATTTTTAAACTTTTTCACAACTTTAAAAAAAAAATATTGTGGGTAGGCACAGTATCCAGTAGGCCCAGGGTTAGTCATGGGTGCATGATACAACTGTTTCTGTCAGATTTGTTGAACTTAAATATCATTTATGTCATGGAATTGAATAGCTCACTGTTATATGTGGATTTTTTTTAATATTGGGGTGCGTGCAAAGCCTCACAAGCCAGTAGGCCCAGGGGTACTCAGGGGTGCATGGACCAAGGCTTTCTGTGGTGTCTCTTGAATATTTTAAACATCAATTAGGGCTTGGATTGCATTGGATTGTGGTGTTTTGTGTGTTTTTCGATTTTTTGGGGTGTTGTTGGGGCCTGGCCATGTGGGTGGGGGCCATTTTGAGTCCTGGTCCAGGCAGGGCCTGGCCATGCGGGTGGGGGTCATGGGGCCATTTTGAAGCCAGGCAGTGTGTTTGTGCCATAGGCCTGCCCTGCACCCAGTCTGCCCTGCTTTCATCCATTATGCCCAGGGGTACTCAGTGGTGCATGTACCAGGGCTTTCTGTGGGGTCTTTTGAATATTTTAAACATCAATTGGGGCATGGATGGCATTGGATTGTGGTGTTTTTATGTGTTTTTCGATTTTTTGGGGTGGTGTTGGGGCCTGGCCATGTGGGTGGGGGCCATTTTGAGGCCTGGTCCAGGCAGGGCCTGGCCATGTGGGGGTGGGGGGGGTCAAGGGGCCATTTTGAAGCCAGGCAGTGTGCTTTGTGCCATAGGCCTGCCCTGCACCCAGTCTGCCCTGCTTTCATCCATTATGCCCAGGGGTACTCAGTGGTGCATGGACCAAGGCTTTCTCTGGGGTCTCTCTTCTATCAATGTAAACATCCATTTTTGATTAGAAATAATTGCAATTTTTATTTTTGGTCTTTCTATTTTTGGGTGTGTTGTAATAATAATAAATGCCTAGTTGCAAATATTAATTGAATCACGACATATGCAACATTTATTTAACTTGTGTTGCTCTGGCTTCCTTTGCTTTTAGGTGCACAAAGAGAACCACGAATCAATCATCCGCATCGTTCATCATCAGTTCCAGGAAAAAGTCCTGCTGTGGTGTGTGCAGCACAACGTCACGTGACGTCACGTGTGGCCACAGACAACTCTGCAACTCATGCAACTGCGGTCTGCTGTTCTTATGACATCTTGAAGAAGATGGGCCCAAAGAAAGGTGGCCGTAGCTCCTCTAACAAGAAAGTTGCCAGTTCCACTGCCAGTAAGAAGGAGCAGAAGAAGCAAGTGGCGCCACTCACCAAGGAGACTGGTGTGCCCACACACACGTTTTTTGGGAAACAAAAAACTACGCCTGTAGCAGCGGTGTCCACCGGGGACCAAGCTGGGAGCAGCACCTCAGCTTCATTGGTCTCAGTGCCACTACGCTAAGTTAGGCCCAAGGCCATGAGTGCTGCAGAGGCAACCACTTTAATTGCTCAATCATCATCGACCAGTGATGTTGGCGTTGACTCATCGCAAGAAAGTAGCATCCAATCAACACAGGGTGTAACTCATCTGACGAGTGTTCAACCACAGCTGCAACGACAACCACAGGTGCAAGGAGAGGCACAAGGAGAGGCGCAAGGAGAGGCGCAAGGAGAGGCGCAAGGAGAGGCGCAAGGAGAGGCGCAAGTAGAGGCGCAAGTAGAGGTGCAAGTAGTGGCGCAAGTAGAGGTGCAAGTAGAGGTGCATGGAGAGGCGCATGGAGAGGCACAACTGCCCACAATGATTGTTCCTCCAGAAGTAGGGGCACATCAGGAAATTGAGATTCAAGCGGAGGTATCATCCGAGCAAGCCACTCCTCCTGATGATCCATTGTCTTCCAGATACCCAGCAATAAAAAGGTCAAGGAGGTCTAGTACAAGTTCTTCTTCAAGCCCTCTTCCTTCTGATGATCTTGATCTTGATTGGAACCCACCAATGCAGTCTGAGAGGGAGGCACGCCATGAGCCGACAAAGGTAGCTAATCCTAAAAGGAAGGTTCCCGTAAGGCTTTCACTTATGGGTGTTGACGACGAACAAGAAGTAGAAATGGTGGATTCTGCTGCTGATGAACAGTCTGACGATGACGACCCAGTCATCACAGTCGTCACTCCAGCCCCAGCGGGCATGCAGCAGACAGACATTTTTACCCTATCCCGAATTGCTGCTGAGCGGGATGTGGGCGGCGTGGCACTGGTACCACCACCAACACAGGTAACTGCTACACCAAAACGACCTACAGCTGCCATATTTTCTCGTCAGAAGGGCCTTTAGGGACCTCCATCCAGCTCGACCTCCTTTACCTCAAGTGGTGGTGCTGTAAGTGACCAACAGAGTCCTCCACTTCATCTGCAATTGAAAGAATCACCTCCACCACCACCAGAAATCTCCAGTCCCCAGTTTGGGACTTCTTTAGTATTAGCAAAAAGGCGGAAAACCTAGTCATTTGTTCGATTTGTAAACAAGTAGTTAGTCGGGGTAAGCTTGGTACCAACTATGGTACCGGAGGCCAGAGGGGTTATCTCCAAAAATACCACATTATCCAGTGGGAGGCGCACCTAAGTAACTTCCAGAAAGCCAAAAGTACAAATCCAAATGTATCCATTGATATTGCATCTGATGATGAGGAGCTGATCGTGCAGGGGGGAGGTCAAGAACCAAGAGACATTTTTTCTGGTACACACAGTACCCCTGGCAGCACCACTGCAGTGGCAGCGCCCACACCCTCCTCTACCCCAACAACATCAAGGAGGCACAGTAGTCTGGTAGAGACACCAATGCGAAAAAGTACATCAATGAGCCTAACTGGTTTGAAGAGGTCTGCATCCTCATCAAATATGAAAATGGTTCAGACCACCATTAAAAGCATGTTTTGGTCGGAGGCACCATTGGAACGCAACCACCCAACGGCACGTCTTTATAATGCAATGCTGGCTAAAATGTTAGCGCTGGACCTTCTCCCTTTTTCTTTCGTGGAAGGGGTGGGTTTTCCACAATTTGTGGCAACAGTCTGCCCTAAATGGAAGGATCCTAGCCGGTCCTATTTTGCCAGAGCTGTGGTTCCAGCACTACATCAAGATTAATTATGGGCATAAAATCCGTTCCGTTCGCGGAATTTGCGGATTTTCGGCAAATTCGCAATCTGCGAATTTGCCGAAAATTCGCAAATTCGCACGCAGCCGATTTTTTTGCTTGGTTGCGCTTGACAACTACAATATTGCGGCGCGCGGCGTTCACTTACCGTCATTCAGCGTTTGAAGAGTTGTTTTTCTCCATGTTTGCGTGTGCTGCGCCATTTTGGATCCTGCTGCAAGATCCCGCTGGAGTTTGTCGACCGCGATTACGTCATCGCGGCCCGCCACCTTGCACAGCGAGAGTTTGTCAAGGCGAGTACGTCATAAAGGCCCGTGATCACGCATCGCGGGAGTAAACAATTGAGAACACGTAGATGCGGCGGGCAGCAACAATCTCGCGCTCGCAAATTTGCAAAATTTGCTATTCTGCACCAGAAATCCACCAGCAGGCAGCATAAACCTTCTGAAAATGATGATTTTTATCAGAATAACTCCTCAGATTGACATTTGCCTGCACCTTTTTTTGCAAGGAGTCCATTTTGGGGGGGGGTGGGAGGAAGGAAGTGCCCCACAGTCTCCAACTTCCTGTTCCTGTCCAGCAGGCTCCTCCCAGTGCTTTGTACATGTCCTGTTCACTTTGATTTGGATCTTGACCTGGAAGGATTACTATTTGTGGATGCTGCTGGATATTTGGATTTGAGGCCTTTTTGACTTTTTTTGGATCACTTTTGGATTAGAAATTTCACAAGTAAGTTTGTTTGGGGCATTACAGTTGCTGCAACTTCAATTTTGGAACTTTTTCAGAACATTAAATAAAATATATTGTGGGTAGCCACAGTATCCAGTAGGACCAGGGTTAGTTATGGGTGCATGATACAACTGTTTTGTTGAACTTCAACATCATTTAGGGCATGGATGGCATTGGATTGTGGTGATTTTTGTGTGTTTTTCGATTTTTTGGCTGTTGTTGGGGCCTTTTGCCCAGGGGTACTCAGTGGTGCATGGACTGAGTCTTCCTGTGGGGTCTCTTTAATGTAAACATCATGGAGGGCATCGATGGCATTGGATTGTGGTGATTTTTGTGTGTTGTGTGTTTTTGATTTTTTGGGGTGTTGATGGGGCATGGCCATGTGGGTGGGGGCCATTTTGAGGACTGGTACAGGCAGGGCCTGGCCATGTGGTGGGGGTTAAGGGGCCATTTTGAAGCCAGGCAGTGTGATTTGTGCCATAGGCCTGCATCCAATGTGCCTTGCTTTCATCCGTTATGCCCAGGGTTACTCAGTGTTGCATGGGCCTAGTCTTTCTGTGGGGTGTCTTGAATTTCAACATGATTGAGGGCATGGATGGCATTGGATTGTGGTGATTTCTGAGGGTTTTTTGCTTTTTGGCTGTTGTTGGGGCCTTCGGCCCAGGGGTACTCAGTGGTGAATGGACTGAGTCTTTCTGTGGGGTCTCTTTAATGTAAACATCATGGAGGGCATGGATGGCATTGGATTGTGGTGATTTCTGTGTGTGTTTCGATTTTTTGGCTGTTGTTGGGGTCTTTTGCCCAGGGGTACTCAGTGGTGCATGGACTGAGTCTTTCTGTGGGGTCTCTTTAATGTAAATATCATGGAGGGCATGGATGGCATTCGATTGTGGTGATTTTTGTGTGTTTTTCGGTTTTTTGGGGTGTTGATGGGGCATGGCCATGTGGGTGGGGGCCATTTTGAGGACTGGTACAGGCAGGGCCTGGCCATGTGGTGGGGGTTAAGGGGCCATTTTGAAGCCATGCAGTGTGCTTTGTTTTGCCATAGGCCTGCACCCAGTCTGCCATGCTTTCATCCATTATGCCCAGGGGGACTCAGTGGTGCATGGACCAAGTCTTTCTGTGGGGTCTCTTTAATGTAAACATCATGGAGGGCATGGATGGCTTTGGATTGTGGTGATTTTTGTGTGTTTTTCGATTTTTTGGATGTTGTTGGGGCCTTTTGCCCAGGGGTACTCAGTGGTGCATGGACCGAGTCTTTCTGTGGTGTCTCCCTAATGTAAACATCATGGAGGGCATGGATGGCATTGGATTGTGGTGATTTTTGTGTGTTTTTCGATTTTTTGGCTGTTGTTGGGGCCTTTTGCCCAGGGGTACTCAGTGTTGCATGGACTGAGTCTTTCTGTGGGGTCTCTTTAATGTAAACATCATGGAGGGCATGGATGGCATTGGATTGTGGTGATTTTTGTGTGTTTTTCGATTTTTTGGCTGTTGTTGGGGCCTTTTGCCCAGGGGTACTCAGTGGTGCATGGACCGAGTCTTTCTGTGGGGTCTCTTTAATGTAAACATCATGGAGGGCATGGATGGCATTGGATTGTGGTGATTGTTGTGTGTTTTTCGATTTTTTGGCTGTTGTTGGGGCCTTTTGCCCAGGGGTACTCAGTGGTGCATGGACTGAGTCTTTCTGTGGGGTCTCTTTAATGCAATCATCATGGAGGGCATGGATGGCATTGGATTGTGGTGATTTGTGTGTGTTTTTCGATTTTTTTGTTGTGTTGATGGGGCATGGCCATGTGGGTGGGGGCCATTTTGAGGACTGGTACAGGCAGGGCCTGGCCATGTGGTGGGGGTTAAGGGGCCATTTTGAAGCCAGGCAGTGTGCTTCGTGCCATAGGCCTGCATCCAATGTGCCTTGCTTTCATCCATTATGCCCAGGGTTACTCAGTGGTGCATGGGCCTAGTCTTTCTGTGGGGTGTCTTGAATGTAAACATCATTGAGGGCATGGATGGCATTGGATTGTGGTGATTTTCTGTGTGTTTTTTCGATTTTTTGGGGTGTTGATGGGGCATGGCCATGTGGGTGGGGGCCATTTTGAGGACTGGTACAGGCAGGGCCTGGCCATGTGGTGGGGGTTAAGGGGCCATTTTGAAGCCAGGCAGTGTGCTTTGTTGTGCCATAGGCCTGCACCCAGTCTGCCATGCTTTCATCCATTATGCCCAGGGTTACTCAGTGGTGCATGGGCCTAGTCTTTCTGTGGGGTGTCTTGAATGTAAACATCATTGAGGGCATGGATGGCATTGGATTGTGGTGATTTTTGTGTGTTTTTCGATTTTTTGGGGTGTTGATGGGGCATGGCCATGTGGGTGGGGGCCATTTTGAGGACTGGTACAGGCAGGGCCTGGCCATGTGGTGGGGGTTAAGGGGCCATTTTGAAGCCAGGCAGTGTGCGTTGTGCCATAGGCCTGCATCCAATGTGCCTTGCTTTCATCCATTATGCCCAGGGTTACTCAGTGGGGCATGGGCCTAGTCTTTCTGTGGGGTGTCTTGAATGTAAACATCATTGAGGGCATGGATGGCATTGGATTGTGGTGATTTTTGTGTGTTTTTCGATTTTTTGGGGTGTTGATGGGGCATGGCCATGTGGGTGGGGGCCATTTTGAGGACTGGTACAGGCAGGGCCTGGCCATGTGGTGGGGGTTAAGGGGCCATTTTGAAGCCAGGCAATGTGCTTTGTTGTGCCATAGGCCTGCACCCAGTCTCCCATGCTTTCATCCATTGTGCCCAGGGGTACTCTGTCAGTGGTGCATTTTATTGGTCTTTCCATTTTGGGGGGTGGGTATAATAAAAATGCTTACTTGCAAACTATTAATTGAAGCGCTACATATGCAACATTTATTTAACTGATGTTCCTCTGGCTTCGTTTGCCTTTAGGTGCAGAAAGACGAATCATCAGCCTCGTCGTTCCTCATCAGTGCCAGGAAGAAGTCCTGCTGCGGTGTGTGCAGCACAACGTCACGTGTGGCCACAGACAACTCTGCAACTTGTGCAACTGCGGCCTGCTGTTCTGACATCTGAAGAATATGGCCCCCAATTAAGTTGCCCGTAGCTCCTCTAGCAAGAAAGTTGCCGGTAAGGAGCAGAAGAAGCAAGTGGCACCACTTACCAAGGAGACTGGTGTGCCGACCGCCACATCTTTTGGGAAAAAAGAAAGTACGCCTGCAGCAGCAGCGGGGTCTGCTGGGGACCAAGCTGGGAGCAGCACCTCCACTCCATTGGGCTCAGTGCCACCACCACCATGCCAACTTAGGTCCAAGCCCTTGAGTGCTGCAGAGGCAGCCAGTATAGTTGTTCAATCACCATCGACCAGTGATGTTGGCTCATCACAAGAAAGTAGCAGCGTCCCTCAATCAACACAGGTTGTTGTAACTCATCTGACGAGTGTTCAACAACCACAGCCGTAACAACAACCACATGTGCAAGTACAAGCCCAAGTACATGTGGAAGGAGAGGCGGCGCAAGCAGAGGCGCAAGCAGAGGTGCATGGAGCGGCACAAGTGCCCACAATAGTTGTTCTTCCCGAAGTAGGGGCACATCAGGAAATCGACATTCAAGCCGAGGTAACATCTGAGGAAGCCACTCCTCCTGATGATTCATTGTCTTCCAGATCCCCAGCAAGGAAAAGATCAAGGATGGTGTCTACATCTTCTTCAAGCCCCCTTCCTTCTGATGATATGGATGAAAATTTGGAACCACCAGTGCTGTCTGAGAGTGAGGCACACCATGATCTGACAAAGGTAGCTAAGCGTAAAAGGAAGGTTCCTGAAAGTCTCATAGTTATGGAGTGTGATGATGACGCTGAACAAGAAGTGGCGTATAATCCTGCTGATGAAGACTCTCACGACGACGACGCAGTCATCATAGACGTCACTCCAGGCTCAGCGGGCATGCAGCAAACATTTTTACCCTATCCCGAAATGCTGCTGAGCGTGATGTTGGCGACGTGTCCATGGGACCACCACCAATGCAGTTAACTAGTACACCACCACCTACAGCTTCCATATTTTCTCGCCAGAAGGGACCTCCATCCACCTCGACCTCCATTTCCTCAATTAGTGGTGCTGTAAGTGCACCACGTAGTAAATTTCGGCAACACACATCCTCCACTTCATCTGGCATTAGCATTCCCAGTATCGCCTCCTCCACCCCCCACAGACATTTGAAGTCCGCTGTTTGGGACTTCTTTAGTGTTAGCCCAACAAGGGAAAACATAGCCATTTGTACCATTTGTAAGGTTCGAGTTAGTCGTGGTAAGCTTGGTACCAACTATGGTACCGGAGGCCAGAGAGGTCATCTTGAAAGACAGCACACTGTCAAATGGCATGCGCACCTAAGGGAGATTAAGGCAGCCCGAATTGCAAGTCAACAAATTGTATCCGTTGATGTTTCATCTGATGATGACGAGGAGGAAGAAGCGCCAAACATTTCTTCAGTTACACCCAGTACCCCTGTCAGCAGCACACCCCCTGCAAGATATATGAGCCACACTAAGAGTGTGGGAGAGAGTGAGACACCAATGCGAAAAAGTTCATCATCATCACTGAGCGTAACTGGGTCGAAGAAGTCAACATCATCCCGTAAAATGGTACAGCCCACCATTAGAAGCATTTTGTTTTCATATGCGCCATTTGAACGCAACCACCCAATGGCGCGTCTGTATAACACTAAGCTGGCTAAAATGCTAGCGCTGGACCTTCTCCCTTTTTCTTTTGTGGAAGGGCTGGGTTTTCTTGAAATGGTGGCAATGCTCTGCCCTAAATGGAAGGTTCCTAGCCAGTTCTATTTTTCCAGAGTTGCGGTTCCAGCACTACATGAAGATGTGCTGGAGGCGATTGGGGCAGCTTTGCAGAAGAGTGCTGTTCACACTATACATCTGACAACAGACATGTGGACCAGTTGCCAAGCCACTGATTACATGTGCATCACTGCACACTGGGTCTCTTTTTTCAGGGGTTAAAGCAAAGCTAAATGCAGGTGTTGACACAGACAAAGTTTATAAAGCTGCAGGGAAACATGCAACAGTAGCCATGTTTGCCATGGAGAAAACTCATACAGGAGAAAACATTTTGCATGAGTTTAACACAAAGGTCTTTCAATGGCTGTCCCCAAGAAAATGCATGATTGGTTATGTTTCAATGGATAATGGCGCCAATGTAGTTAAGGCCATTACTATTTCAGAGTGCCGTGTTTGGCGCACTGTATAAACCTGGTTGTTTCAAAATTCTTGCATGAAGAAAGTCCAGTCTACGAGTTACTGACCACCTGCCGAAGAATGTGCACACATTTCAACCATTTTTTTAAGGCCCGGAAGCAGCTGAGGTGCCTGCAACATGAACGTAAAGTGCCAGTGAAAGCACTCATTCAGGAGGTGGTAACACGTTGGAACTCAACCTTCTACATGCTTGAGCGTCTGTATGAGCAGTATGCGGTAGTCGATCAGTATTTCTTTAAACTGGGTACACCTATGATAGACCTGAGGATACAGGTGGAGCAGTGGGAGCTAGTTAAAAGCCTGACAGACATGCTTCGTCCTTTTGAGGTCTTCACGCGTGCAGTCAGCAGGGAGGACTGTAATTTGGGAAAAGCTATCCCATTGTTGCGCATGCTAGAGCACCAACTGAAGGCGGTGTCTTCTACGTTTCAAAAAGATGGAAAGCAAGAAGCATTTGAGTTGGCGGAGAGGTTATTACAGGGCCTACTTTGCGATGAACGTCTTGAAAAGATCCACACAGAACAGCATTACATTTCTGCTACTATTCTGGATCCACGGTTCAAAAAGGCAGTGGCAGGCAGAGTATTCTTTCCTTTTGATGACGCAGATGTTACAAAGTACAAACATTGGCTAGCTGTGTCAGCCACTCGGTTTGAAAGAGAACGGCAGGAAATTGAAGGAAAAGGCAGTACATCAGCATCAGCAGGCCATCCGGAGTCAAAAAAATCCACTTCTGCATCTGTGGCTGAGGCAGAAGTGAGTGATTTTCACTCTCAGCCGTTGACGACACCAGCAACCGTATCATCTGCACCAGACACAACAGTAATATTGTGTGAAGAAGAGGATTGGCTAACTCAGCTTGGGTTTGCTTCTCAAAAGGTCCCAGAAAAAAGTAAGCTAAGTGGAGGAACCCTGAAGAACCTTGAGTCGATTGTGCAGGCCTATTCTGAATGACTCAACAGAGGTCTATGTTCATCATGACCCATTGGCGTATTGGCATGGGAAAAGAGATGTGTGGCCAGAGATCACCAACCTGGCTATAAATTACTTGTCTTGCCCACTCGCAAGTGTGTCTTCTGAACGTGTTTTCAGTGCTGCTGGTGGCATTGTAACTTCCAAAAGGACCCTCATCTCGCCCAAAAATGTGGAGAGGTTAACAATGATCAAGATAAATCAGCACTTCATACCACCAGATTACAAAACACAAGAATGCACGCAGGAAGAAGACGAGGAGGACACCAACTTAGATGAGGGAAGTTCTTCTCTGTTAACTGACCTACTCCCATCTGAATTCGCCGAGTTTGAGGACGAGCTCTTCTTCCCTGGCACCAAGCCCTGAAAATGAGTCAATGAATCACTAACTTTCTTTTTCGTCCTTATTCACTTTTATTCCTGTGTGTCTGTCTTTCTTTGTTTTGCAAATTGTATATAAAAAAAAACTTTAATCACCTAATCACAAAAACAAGCCCATCAGCAGAACTGTCTTCACTTATTTGCTTATTGATTTGAAGGTGCCGCAGTCTGCATTCCTCAGATTCACAAGTTCACAAGAACATGCTCCTCTATCCTCCTCCTCCAGACTCCTATTTCCCTCAAAGCAGATGGCTGGATTACGCCCAATGAAGAAAGACTCTGCACTTGTGGGGGTGTTCTACTTCTTTGCGGGTGAGTTGACGGGTCTGGGGCATTGCTGTGAAGGTCTAATACCGGATAAAAGTGGTTTGGAGAAAATTGGAGGTGAAAAAGTATATTGCATTTTTGCTCACTTGCCTGTCTTTGGGGTGCTGTTTGGGGGGCTTCCAGGTTTTTGGGGGTGGGTTTTGGGGTCTGGGAGCACTGCTGCCACAGTCTAATGTTGATTGCATTTGTTTTTCAGAAAATCCGTGGTGGAAAAGGGGAGTTAGGGCCTAGCTGCAGAGCTCATTTGGACTGCATTCCAGGTAGGCCCAAAGTTTCCTAAGTGAGCTTTTCCCGGTTTTGCTTTTCGGCTTTTTGGGGGGTGAAACTTGTTTTTGCCCGGGTTCACGGGTCTGGGGGCCTTGCTTGGAAGGTGTAATACCGGCTAAAAGTGGTTTGGAGAAAATCGGAGCAGAAAAAGTTTTTGCGCTTTTGATCACTTGCCTGTCTTTGGGGTGCTGTTTGGGGGGCTTTTAGGTTGTTGGGGGTCGATTTTGGGGTATGTGAGCACTGCTGGCACATTCTAATGTTGATTGCATTTGTTTTACAGGAAATTCATGGTGGAAAAGGGGAGTTGGGGCCTAGCTGCAGAGCGCATTTGGACTGAATTCCAGGTAGGTCCAAAGTTTTCTAAGTGTGGCTTTTCCCGGGTTTTGCCTTTTGGCTTGTTGGGGGTGTTAAACTTGTTTTCGCCTGGGTTGACAGTTCTGGGGCCATTGCTGGGAAGGTCTAATACCCAAAAGAAAGTGTTTTGGAGACAATCCCTGGGGAAAAAGTTTTCGCATTTTCTGAGATTTCGCTCACTCTACCGTTTTCGGGGGGCTGTTTGTGGGGGTTCATGGTGTTTGTGGGGGGGTTTGCGAGTCTTGGAGCAATGCTGGGTATGGATACTTTTGCTTGCTTGCAAGTGGTTTGAATACAATCCATGGTGGGTAAGGGGGGATTTGGGCCTACTTTACTTTCAAAGTACGTTTTGTCACCATTTTCTACTAGGTCTCTGACAGGTAGCAGTATCGCACGTTTTTTGAGATCTGATTGGGGGTCTTCTTCATTTTTGCGACTGGGTTTAGTAAGGGTCTGGGAGCACTGCTGGGAAGGTCTAATTTTGTTCTAAAACACAGTTTACAGTACACCTAGCTTGAGGGGAAAAATCCGCTAAATTAATTCGCCCATACTTATTTATGCTTCAAAAGGAGACTCAGACAGAGTACGCACTTTCAAAAATATTGTACTGTCTATTAGGAAACTCAAAGTGTGACTTTTTGCACTACACAGAGTACATACCTTACATACCTTTGTCAGTGGTGTTCTAATATCATTTCCTGTTTTTCCATCAATAATTACAGGCCGGGTTTCAGCCTGTGCAATGGGAAAAAAAGGATGAAGTCAGGCTTCACATTAGCGAGCCGCAATTCAGCATCAGCCAGGCAGGCAGTGGACAGGGTGTCTTCTGGTCACCAACATTGATGAACGGAGCGTCAGATGGAATGGAGGAGTCCCGCTAATAAGAGGATTGGTTGGATGCATGCAACTTACCAAATTCAACAGGACAACTACAAAAACATACAGATACAGTATCCGTTCTTTTCTAATTATCTTTTAAGTAATGTTATTGCTGTGAACTTCTATGAGTGTGACTCTGCATTTCTTGGATCTCTGCTTCTAAATTCATCCCTACAGCCATTGTATAGGTTTTACTTCTGCTATTTTTCAAACCTAATTTAATGTACGAAGTGTTTCTCTGAGTGCAGAGATAGGCAAGTGAAAACGCATAATTACTGCAGCCCTGTACTGTCGTATTCTTTCATTCACGGTTGTCGAAAGTACTACTTACTTTTCAGTAACCATGCATGCAGTAGTGCATGCACTTCCTTTATGTCACTTAAAAGATTTATGGATAGCTTTGTACCCAAAGATTTGTTTATCTTCAATTATTGTTTGTCCATGCTGTGCCTTTTTTTCTTCTCTCAACAAAACTTTCCCAAAAACCCCCATTCCCATCCATTTTCCAAACCCTAACCCTCTTCCCCCGGGCTGTGTGGTTTTGATTGATGTGTGACTAAATGACAGCAATAATTCCACACACTTACTAGGGAGGATAAGGTCATAGCAACAGGCTGGTGATGGAATCCGAGGATGTATTCTTACTCAGCTTGACACAGACCCATGACTATTGGCAAATGAAAGCAGATTTTCATGTGCGCCATCAACTTGATTGATCATCAAGAACATCCTCCTCCTAGACGTGGCAAATGATTACACTGCTGTGTCCTTCACCTTCAGTACTATTTCTTGTAGTAGTAGCCAATGTCAAAGAAATTCAACGCAAGTAGCAGTTATACTTTCAATACTTTACCATTTGTTAGGCTACATTGTGGCACTGTTCTAGTGTACTGTCACCTGCTATATTCTCTATCGTACCGTTCTAATGCTACGGTAAGGACAAACAAGTTTTCATTTTCTTTTTTTTCATATGCTGCAACTGCCACTGTGTAACACCACTAGTACCACCGCAATGATGACATTTCATCCTCCCAGGATTGCCAACCTTAATCGCCATTTCCCATGCAGCCAGCCCTGTGCCTAGCCCTATTTCCAAACACAAATTACAGGTAAGATAAGCGTTTGGGCGGAGGTAGTATAATGGAGTATTAGGAGAGACGAGAGACTGACGGTAGTACTAGTAAAGTCCTAGGACTATTGAATTCACTTACTCTGTGAGAGGCACTTAGTTTTGAAAACATTTGGGCAATTACTTACACAACTTGAATCAAGATGCCACTTAAGTTTCAGGAAAACAAACTTACTGTTAAACCCCCACCCACCAGCCTCAAAAGCAGTAGAAAACACGTATGCTAAGATAAAGTTTAAAGTATATTTATATCCCTAACATAAATATTCTCCCGCAAGACCCAACCCACCCCCCTCCCAAACCCCAACGAATGTCCATGAAAAGTCCAAAAAACCCAACTCCCAATTCCCACCCCCCAGAAGTCTTCAAAAAAGGGGCAAGGGACAGTCTCCTCCTACTGCTAGCTGCTGTTCACTTTTCGGGCCAGGTCGGCATGCTCCTTGCGGAGGGTCTTGAGCAGGGTTTTGGTGTTCAACAGCTCCTGCTCGAGGTAGGGCACCCTGAGTGAAAGGCGGTGCAACTTTTTTTTGGTACTGCTGTGGGGGGCAGCTGATTTTTTTGCTGCTCGGCAGTGGCGGGTGGCTGCGGTACCCCGGCTCCGTACCGCTGGAGACCTGCTGCGCTGTCTGGCTGACCCAGGGAGCGTGGAGGAGGATGCAGCTGTCCTGGTCGATGTTGTGGTCGACTGCGTGTCCCCCTCCTCCTGGGCCACCAGCCGCCAATATTCGGCAACAGTCGCCTCCAGCCTCCGTTGCCGGAACCTTTTAGCCAGCTCCTTCCGTGTTGGTTTGGAAGGAGCATCTATATGAAGAAAGAAAGACATAGTCTGTAACCAATGCTCTTTAAGATTAACACAAAATGATTCAGCAGAAAGTTGTGTCACAGTAGAACTAGCAACTTGTAAGCGCAGTACATAACTATTGTGGCCAGTATCTATCTAACCTCCCACTTCTTCATCCTTGCTCTAACATTAATGGGAGTTTAAGGAATCAATTCTACAAGCACTATGGACTCACTCCATTAGAGTCGACTATGACAGTACACCAGTCTTATTCTTCTTCTTCTCTCTTGTTTAGCAAAATTGGTACGTTAACTTCTGCAAGCCGGCATAATGCCAGCGCAGTCAACTTGCACCCGATAAAAACAGACGCCCGCCATGATGAGTGAAACAGACTTGCGTTACTGTACCGAGCCAGTACATGCAGGTGGTGATGCTCTTACTTTTCTATTACGGGTGGCACTGAGAATACTCTGTTACAAGGGCTACTGCTTAATTAGTTTAACTTTCACCCTACAGTGCCAATGAATACTAGAAAAGGAAAATGAAGAAGATAAATAGTCTGATTATCTATCACTGAACATGGTATGTATTTGCTTACATATGGGATGACTTTAGGTGCTTTGCTTTTTATTGAGGGAACAGTGATACATCCACACATGAATGACCGAGTTCTACTAAACTTATTAACAGAGGTAGTGAGTGGCCATCGTCATAGCCGGATATATGCTGTGCTTGCAATACAAACTACTGCTACTATTCATGGTAGTATTCAGACAAAATTAAAACTTCTTTTCCTTGCCTTTCCTACACTGGAACGGACGTGCGGGTGCGGTGTTACATGCTCTTCAAAGTAACACTTAGTTCATCCAGTGACCGTCTACTCTCTCTAGATACACATAGGCTATCTAAGAGTCAGATAGTACCATGATCCAGGCATCCATCCATTCAAACTATATGTCAATCACTCTTCTTGATGTCTCTCATCTGGACAAACCTTACGTGTTCTCACGGGAAAACAACCTTTTCATTTTATTTGAGAAACCGCAAGCCATACATCCGTGCTTGACTTGCATTTGAATTTCAACCAAAGGATATATTGCGCACACATACAGTTTCTGTTTCACCCAACCAGGCTGTTCTCCTTCCACCCATCCTTGCTTCATCCTACACCCAGCCATGCATCATATTTCTTCCCAGCCACCACGGGCACCAATCAAACACGTATCATTCTTCTTTGTCAGTCATCATTACTTTTAACTTGCTCGTCCTTCCACACTTACTTACACCCTTCTTTCGCTTTTCGTTCATCCCATCCATCAAGTTCATCTCAGATCTGATTTGGATTGTCGAAAAAAAATTCACCGCTGTGTTGAAGTAAATTTAGAGGAGGCTACTACCTGGTTGATAAAAACTTTGTTCTAAATTTGAAAGTCTTCTTAACAGTATAGTAACTTAACTGTACAACAGATATACTACACCCGTGCAGAGAGCACACTCTGCAGTCTGCAATCTCAATAAGTAAGGAATATAAGAGCTTACCACTGCCGGCCACTACCGTGGCAACCCTCACAGCAGTTTCCTCCGGCACTTGCACCGCCTCCTCCCCAGAAGTGTCCTCCTCCACCTCCGCGCTGGCCCCGGCACCAGATGTTCCACCTACAAAGTACATTTAACCCCTTCAGTGCTAATGACAAGGGTAACTCGTCATGGAGTTTCCATTGATTTCAATGGAAAGTCAATGGGAAGAGGTGGATGTACCTTAGCATCCAAGTGGTTAAGAATGTTAGATGTCATAGACATACACCACTCACTAGTATTTTGTCTAGGAATGAAGAAATGTGAATACAGAAACCAATCTAATAATTTGTGACTGTCTACTCTAAAGTAAAAATGTCCCTTTTTCCAGGGAAGGGTGTTGTCTTGCTGCACTTTTTGGCACAACTGATGAATGCTTGCTTTTTAACACGCACCATTTTTCTCATAACAGACAGAAGCTTCACTTCTAAGAACAAGAGCAAGATCAGATCATCATCACTAGGACGGAGTGACCAGCGATTCAGCACCAAAAAGAAAAATTAAAGTTCAAACCAGGTGAGGGCTCGGCTCGCCCACAATAAATGTGTGAAATAAATCACTAAGCACTTTTCCATTTTTAATCAACCGTTTATGTTTTATGACAAACTTGATTTTAATAAATGTTTTTACTTTTAATAAAGCTTTAAAACTTAAATAGACTCTGTGGTTTTTGGTCAAGAGTGGCTGAGCAAAAGGTTTTGCAATTTGCAAGCATGAGTCCGTGCCTCTGACACTTCTGGACTCTGACTCCGTACACTTGCCCTGCGTTGGATAATAATCATTGGGGATCAATCATCGATGAATTCGGGAGCTAAATGACTCTGCCACACTATCTAGTCAGTAAGGAGATTGGGAGTTCTTCAAAGTCTGTTATCACTGAGGTATGTGGAAAGTCTACCTGCGCCTATTATAATTGATAAACAATGCACTATTTAGTGTCCATAGTTCTGTTTGTGCAGATTTGTCCCTGCAACAGAAGTAGTTTGGATTGTCCTCCTATCCAAACCAAAAGTAAAGTAGTATCTTATTATTTCTTGGTGGTCATTCACATTTTATTGTTGGGAATTGTCAAAGCATAAACATTTAGAAGACTTGAAAAGACATTATGGACAATCCCAGAGGACTGCACTCAGTGCATAGAGCTATTGCTGACTAGAATGGGAGTGTGGTTTAACACCTTTTGCCAACTGTGCAATCTTAGTTAGCTACACAGACAGACTAATAAGAATAATCTAGTAATACCACAGGGAGTCATAGTAGAGGCAGGATAGGAATTTAGATACAGTCTACAAGAAGATCAAAGACGATTTAGAAAAAATCGAATGAGGAACGCTAGGAAAAAATAGGTACTCTATATTAAAATGAAAACTTACCGGGGCCAGCAAAGGAGCGCTCGCCTGACCGATCCTGGCCTTCTACTGCAGCAGCAGCCGATACCACCTCCTCCTCTGTCCTCTTGCCCCTGGGGGGGAGCTGATGTACAACATGAAAGAAAGAAAGACCCGAAAACATGGATGATTGTTGTCAACCAAATCAAAGATTTCAAAAGAACAATAACAAAATATTTTGGCGAAATAGCAAATAGACAACTATTCCACGGGATATATTGACCTATCTCATGGGGTCTACTACGATATTAGTATTGCTTGATTTGCGGACCGTCGACTTGGAAAGTTATGTAACTCACTAAACAAACTACTAAAAGGTTCACCTAGGACTGGCAGGCAGCAGTCCGCAGCACGCGAAGTGACAGACAAACTCCATCGTGATTGCAGATCAGTGACAACACTAAAAAGTTTCCTACTACATTAACCAGTCATTAAAATACTCAAACTATCAATCCACCACCACTATTTCTTCTTATTGCCAGGTGTACAAGGGAAGGACTGGACTTGAGTCTGTAGGGGCAGATTTACAAGCCCCTTGCGGCTCTTTTGCTCCGTTGTTGCGTGACTTTTGTGACGCAGCGGCAGAACAAAAGAGGCGCCATGGTGCGGCGTATATTAACAATGTGACGCATATGGGAGATGCATCACGTTGTAAAGCCCTGCGCCATCAGGGGTGTTCCGGCGCAAGGGAGGGCGTTCCTGCGCAGGAACACATCCTAAAAGTGGCTGAGGGAAATCTACAAGATTTCAATCAGTCACTATTAGGACAATGGTGCGTCACTCAAACCCTGCGCCTGCTTGAAGCAGACGTACGGCTTGACGCGGCATTGGGGAGATAGGGCACCCCAGAGCATTGCTGGAGCTGCGCCATCGTTGCGACGCAATGCGCCGCCTTTACGGCACAGATGCGTAACGCTTCGGTGACGTTTTGGGCCCATGGTGTGCTGCATTGTAAATACGGCGCACCATGGGTGGTGGTGGCGTGGCGCACAATTACTGGCGCATCCCTGCTACTTTGCAGGGATGCGCCGGTAATTGCAAATCTGCCCCTTAGTGTCTAGCATTACGCAGTTCTGTAAACTACACTCATACATAATTTCTCAGGCCAATGAAATGAACACAAAATCGAAAACAAATAAGCATAGTAGCAACCTTACTGAGAAGGAGAGCAGTACACCTGAAATGCACAGAAGATTTTGAAATATAATTTACCTACAAAGTAATCGGCAGCATTATTGCTCTTGGTAAAAAACAAAAATTTGTAATATAATTTCACACAGAGCAGGAGAAAACAGAGTAGTGATGAAATAGCTCCTACTACTAACCAAGCCCGGGGATCTCGACGCCGAGCAGGTCAAGCAGGTCGCGTTCCCGGTCCAGGAGATCTGTCCAACGGTGGGTGGCCTGGTTGTAGGTGCGCCGGACCGGAGAGTGTTCATACATGGCCCGGCACACCTTCTCCCACAGCTTCCGGCGCTCCCGGAGCCTGTAGCCGCTTTGCGATCCTGCCGTCTGCCGCGATGGTCCTGGGGAGGCGGCGCTGTACATAGTACACTAGTGCGGCCACCTCCTCCGCGCTAAAGATCTCCCGTGGCATCACTAGCTCCCCCTTCAAACGCCCGCACGGGAGCCGGGCACGGGGTGCGGGACCCTTCCCCTTCTCGGGCTGCTTCCCGGCTCCCTTTACCATGGTCTGGGCAGAAAGGAAGGTAAATAATAAATAAGAAATAGAATAGGGAAGAAGAAAAGAAAAGAGTTTAAAAAAGTAGTTTAAAATTAACCAAAAGTAGCAGAAAACACAAAAATATAGAGCTAGAAAAATAGAGGGATAGATAATAAGTAAAATAGATTAAAAAAAAAACTACAAACAAGCAAAGGATGGCAGAGATTGAGAGAGGATACAGAAAGGATGCCCAGAACCATAGCAATGAATGAAAAACAAGATGGCCGCGCCCGTTCACGACCGCGTGGGTAAGTTTGCGCGAGATTTTCCCCGCGATCACACGCGAACTTGTACTAGCGAGCCGCACACTTTGCGAGATTACACATAGCGCCCGGAAACGGAAATACGTCACGCAAACAAGATGACCGCACCCATGTACGACCGCTAGGGTAATTTAGCGTCGTTGCGCTACAAGCGGCTCGTGAAAACGCAAAAAACCACGGGAACTAACAAGCCGCAAAAACCAAATCGCATATTCGCACAAATTCGTGGCTTCCAAATTCGATCTCGCGCAAATTCGCGAATCGCGCGAAAGTGCAGAAAAACAATTTTTGCAAAACTGAAAGCACTCAGCAGGTGCAAAAGTTCAAGCTCATCATTAGTAACCATTCCCTGTAGTGCTTCCTGAGGGGCCCCTCCAGAGTTCAGTTGCCTACTTGCAACCTCACAGCAGGCTCAGAGAATAGCTACAAGTATGCCACAAAGGTCCTATTAAAATTCAGTGACACATTAATCAGCCCCTAATTCATTCATGTCAGTTGAGGCAGGGCAGGTGTGCTAACGAATTTTGCAAAACTGAAAGCACTTAGCAGGTGCAAAAGTTCAAGCTCATCATTAATCAGGAAGCACTTACAGCTAAGGAAGCAGGTGCCAGCTCAAATTCATTTACACATTAATCAGCCCCAAATTAATTCATGTCAGTTGAGGCAGGGCAGGTGTGCTTTTCCCCCATAATCTACAGTGATGAACCAGAGGGTGGCAGTGATGAACCAGAGGGTGGCATGGGTGAACCAGAGGGTGGCAGTGGTGAAACAGAGGGTGCTGTGATGAACCAGACGTAGAAACAACATGGTCGCGACCGTTGCGACCCGACAAGTAAGTTCGCGTTTGCGAACTTGTAAAAAACCCTCCCGAACTGGCAGAAACCCTTGCGAACACACAAAAAAATCCGCAAATTTGCGAAAGTTTGCGAATTTTGTGGATTGAGAATCCGTAAATACGCAAATTCGCGAATTGCGAAGTCGCAAAATGTGCCCATACTTAATCAAGATGTGCTGGAGGTGATTGGGTCAGCTTTGCAGAAGAGTGCTGTTCACACTATCCGCCTGACAACAGACATGTGGACCAGTTGCCAAGCCCTGGATTACATGTGCATCACTGCAAACTGGGTCTCTTTTGCAGGGGTTAGAGAAAAGATGGCTGCAGGTGTTGAACCTGCCACAATTTTTCAAGCTAGTCGGAAACATGCAACAGTAGCCATGTTTGACATGGAGAAATCTCATACTGCAGTAAACATTTTGGAGGAATTTGAACAGTAAGGTCTTTGAATGGCTGCATCCAAGAAAGCGCATGATTGGTTGTTTCCACGGATATTGGCAGTAATATAGTTAGGGCCATGAATGGTGGTGGCTATTTCAGAGTGCTGTGTTTGGCGCACAATATTAACATTGTTGTTCAAGATTTCTTGAAAAAAGAAAACACAGCAAGTTACTGACCACCTGCCGAAGAATCTGCACACATTTCAGCCATTCTTTTAAGGCCCGGAAGCAGCTGAGGAAACTTCAACATGAACGTAGAGTGCCAGTCAGAGGACTCATCCAGGAGGTGGTAACATGTTGGAACTCAACCTTCTACATGCTTGAGCGTCTGTCTGAGCAGTGCTTGGTAATCAATGAGTATGTCTTTGCACTGGGTTCTACTATGAAAGACATGAGGCTAGAGTTGGAGGAATGGGACCTAGTTAAACACCTAACAGACATGCTTCGTCCTTTTGAGGTCTTCAAGCGTGAAGTCAGCAGGGAGGACTGTACTTTGGGCAAAGCTATCCCATTGTTGGGCATGCTAGAGCACCAACTGAAGGTGGTGTCTGCAACGCTCAAAGATAATACTGACAAGCAAGACTCATATCAGTTGGCGGAGAGCTTAATAACCCACCTAGTTGACAATGAAAGGCTTAAATAAATACATACAGAACAACATTATATTTGTGCCACTATTCAAGATCCATGGTAAAAAAAGGCAGTGGCCAGCAAAGCATTCATTCCTTTTACTGAGGCAGATGTTTCAAAGTACAAACATTGGCTAGCTCTGTCAGCCACTCGGTTCGAAAAAGAGTGGCAGGAAATTGAAGGAACCACCACAAGTACTACTGAATCAGCAGGCCATCTGACGTCACGGTCCACTTCTGTGGCCGAAGGCAGTCACTTTCCCTCACAGCCATTACCTACACCAGCAACCGTATCATCATCCTCACCGGCACCAGGCCCAGCCATAATATTGTCGGAAGCGGATTGGATAACTCATCAAGGGTTTGCTCGTTCCAGTGCTGATGCAAAGGCCACAGATGGTACGCAAAGTGGAGCAGCCCTGGGTGACCTTGAGTGGATGGTGCAGGCCTATCTGGATGACCCAACAGAGGTCTACATTGATCACAACCCATTGGTGTATTGGTATGGGAATAGGCCTCACTGGCCACTGATCGCCAAGCTGGGTCTAAATTATTTGTCTTGCCCACTCGCAAGTGTGTCTTCTGAACGTGTTTTCAGTGCTGCTGGTGCCATGGTAACTTCAAAAAGGACCCGCCTCTCGCCCAAAAATGTGGAGAGGTTAACAATGATCAAGGTGAATCAGCACTTCATACTACCAGATTACAAAATACGTGAATCCACGCAGGAAGAAGAGGACACCGATTTAGGTGACGGAAGTTCTTCTCTGTTAGCTGACCTACTCCCGTCTCAAATCACAGAGTTTGAGTACGAGCTCTACTTCCCTGACACCTAGGCCTGAAACTGACTTCCTTTTTTTCTTCAACCTGACTCCTTATTCACTTTTACTCCTGTGTGTCTTTCTTTGTTTTGCAACTTTTACCACAACAAACCTCTAATCACAACAAATCCATCAGCAGCACTGTCTTCGTCTTATTTCCTTATTGAAGGTGCCTCTGTCTGCAATCCTGAAGTTCACAAGTTCACAACTCAGTAATGCTCCTCTATCCTCCTCGTCCAGACTCCCCCTATCCATTTCCCTCAAGGCCGATGGCTGGATTACGCAGAATGAAGAAACTGTCGCTTCGTAGACGGGTCCCCCTCAACAGAAGTGGGACTGGAATTACTGACTATATGCTGATTGCTGACAGTTACTTCTGAAATTGACACAAGAGGCTGCCCTGTGGGCCTCGACTTTAAGAACAAGATGCGGACAAAAAGTGGAACAGGTAATGAATAATGAGATGGCATGCAGTGGACAGCGCTGGCTGTCTGGCTCTGATAAAAGAAATTGCTGTTTGTTTGTTGTGCATGAAATGAACCATCATATGTCTTCTGTAATTATTTAATCTTTTACACACTAACTGTAACTCAAGTCTACTCTGTTTTTTTTACCTTGTTTAATGCAAATTCTACTTCTACTGCAGGGGCCACTACGTTGCATTTTTTAATATGCAAAATGTCCTTGGACTCACTGTGTGTGTAGACTGTGACTGTATGAACAACATTGAGTTTGCTAATATACCATGATGATTATGAGTCTTGATGATCAAAGTTACATAATATCTTTTTTCTTTACAGTCACTCACTGGGATGGATGGATCATCATTGTCGGTTTACAGAAAAACTATTGCCATTTTGTTAAACCAGTTAACAACAACTGCAGCAGAACTACATGTCTGTCTAGTTGTGGTATGGAGTGGTCGAGCCAGTGTAGTGTTGTTATGCCAGTGTCCAGAAAGCAGTTCCTGTAAAATTGCGACTATGTGGCTTGCTGCATACAATTAGATATGCTTTGTCTGTCTGTGTCAAAGAGGTATGCTACATCAGGTTGCTTCATTCACTCAGTGGTGCCTGCCTTGACCGTCAGCATGGCCCTGGCCTGCTGTGTGCTAATTACTATCTTTGAAAAGGAGACTCAGAGTACGCACTTTAGAAATGATGCTTGTATGTAATACTGTTGCCTCTGAAACTGAAAGTGTTATTTTTGCACTACACACCGTACCTTATATTTTTTCTCCGTGGTGTTTTAATATCAAATCAAATCAAATCAAAAATAGCTTTATTCGGTTTCAATTTAAGAATCCATAAATGCACAAGAAAAACACAGTTAACAACATTTCATTTCTTACATCATATCATCATCATAGCCTTTAGAAAACAAAATCCAGGACCGAAACATAGTTACTTCCAAAATGAAGAGTTAAGATTCAATCCATAGTCAGTCTTAATCTCAATGCACTTTTTAAAAACATAGAAACAGAATACAAAGTAAACTCATCCTCTAGCATTTGTAGTCTTAATAGAGTTGGTCTGCATTGTCTCAAGCCCCACTTTTTGAGTAATACAAATAGATACTTTCTCCTAATCCAGCTGTAAAATTTACAAAGCAAAATACAATGTAACATAGATTGTTGTGATACATCATCACAGGGGCACAGGGTCAGCGACTTTGATCAGGTATTAACCTCAGGGAAGGTCATTAGTCTAAAGAAGCTTCCCCCCCTAAAACGGGTTAGCAACATCCGAGTGAAGCTGCTTGCTGTGACTATTAAATATTGCTGTAAGCCGCGGCCATCTAGGATTAGTTGATTGCGCATTACCGAGGGCTTCTTGCCCTCCAGCTGCCATCTATTATTTTCCAGATGGGTAAGACAGATTTAGATTTCCTTCAGCTTTTTCCTTGGGATTGCAGAGATACTCAACGAATTATTAAAAAATTCCTGGTGGCCAATGTCTGATAGAAATTGCTTCACATACTTGAACTACTGTATTTGTGCACTACCCTGTAGATTCATACAATCCCGGATGATGTCCCTATTCAATTCAGTCTCCCGGGAGACCCACACCTTATGCCACAACAGAATTGGGCTTACCTTAATAAGGTCTGATATATAAACTATGCCCAGCTCTTTGTGGCAAACATAAGTTGAGGTAGACTGGGGAACCGCCAATAAATAGCGAAGGAAAGCGTTTTTACATCTCTGAATCTCACTGGTATCCACAATCGCCCATAACCCAGCTCCATAGTTCACAGTGGACACACACTTTGCCTTATAAATGTCCATCAGGATTTTTACCGGTCGTCCCCCAAGCTTAATGGCAAAATTGCACACAGCTCCAATAGCACGGGAAAATGCTAGTTTCCTAGTATTCGCCGCTGTAATCCAAGTCCCTTTGCTATCAAAGTTTATACCTAGGTAGGAGAAGGTTTTAGTGGAGTCAATTTTAGCACCAGAAAAAAATTATGTTACATTGGACCTTACTCTTTTTGGAACAAGACATGCTAAAGGGTTTGCTAGTATGAATTTTTAGGCCTTTCGCACTCATGTAGTCTGCAAAGGAATTGAGAGATCTCTGAAGGCCCAGTTGTGTCCGCGCCATAATAACCACGTCATCCGCGTATAGCAGGATTGGTGCTGATCTTCTTTCAATTTGGGGGTAGTCCTGCCTATTTTGTATTAAATGAGATGCAACACTATTAATATACAAATTAAATAAAAAAGGTGCAAGTATGCATCCCTGGTGGACTCCTTTTTTTATAGGGAATTTGGAGGAGCACTCTCCCTTGCTTCCGAATCGGACCTTAGCACCCACCCCCGATATAATTCCTTAATAAAATTTAATAGACCCACGTCTATTCCTAAATGGGAGAGTGTTTCCCATAGGATTTCATGGCTTACGCAGTCAAAAGCAGAGCTTAAGTCCACGAAAGTCAGGAATAACTTGTCTCCTTTTACAACCACATATTTGCCAGTAATAACAGCTAAATGTAGACCTTGCTCTACAGTACCTAACCCCTCTTTAAAACCGTACTGATATTTCGAGAGGGCACCCGTATCTTCCGGCCACCGCTGGAGTCTATTTAAAATGACCCTTCTGGCCACTTTCATTAGCGAATCTAATAATGATATGGGCCTATAACATTTTGGATCGTTGCGATCCCCCTTTTTAAAAATGGGGATCACGATTGCTTCCTGCCATGTTGGAATGAACCTTGTTTTATTGCAACAGTTTAAAACGTTGGTCAAAAGGGGAGCCCATAATTTGATGTCTGATTTATAAGTATAAACAGGTATTCCATCAGGGCCCGGGGCCTTTCCCCCCGAGCTCTCTGAGATTGCTACTTCGACCTCGGATAATTCAAAGTCGACATCCAATGGGAATAGGCCTGATGTACTATTTTCCTCCTCACCCACTATCCCAGCATGGCGACTCCCCGGTAAAGAATCCTTCTTATATAATCCGGTAAAATAATTTACCCAGGTAGTTTCCTCTATAGCCAATTCTATGCTGTCTACTTTCCTATCAGCAAAAAAGGGGCAGTCACCGCCTTCCAGAAACTGGTAGTATCTTTCCGAAAGGCAGCTTCATGTAGAGTGTCCCATGCCTCTTTCTTTATATCCTTCTTTCTTCTCTTTATAGCAGCATAGTATAAATCTCTAGCGTTTTTTATCTCAGTCCTACTTTTAGGGACTCTTTTGAGTGCTAGTTTTAGAGCTACATGAGCTTTGCTACATTTCGAATTGAACCATCCCTCAGCTTTATCTCTTTCTTGTTTCCTTACTAAACCAACCAGGGATTGATTGATCTCCTCAGTAATATTAATGAAGGCCGGCATAACGGCATCCAAGTTGCTTGTTTCAGAGAGACAGATCATAAAGTCATCAAACTTACTTGTAATTAATTTCTGAAGAAAGAGTACAGGCTCAATTTTATTCCATTTTATGGCGTAGCCATTTCTTTTCGCTAGCTTTAACCTGTGGCCGTACAAATTATTTACAAATGCCTAGTTAGCATTTTTATGCTTCTTTATTATTAGTGAAAAACTATTGGGGTAATGGCCGCTAATTGCAATCTCGCCTGTTCTAAAATCAAACAGATTTTGAGAAAAACTGTTTGACACCATGACAAAATCAATTAACGAATGACAAGCCCTGCCATTGTATGTAGGTTTTAAATCGACCTGTGGCATACATAATTCATTTCCAAAGCCTAAGTCCATTTCAAACAGCAGGTTATTTACAAGATTCCCAGTTGATGTGTGTGAGAAGTGGGTACAGGGTTCTCCTAATGTGTTGACTAAACCACATATACCGTGTTGCCATTTGGGCACAGAGAACAATTAAAATCCCCCGCCCATAAAACACGATTCTCAGAAAAACAATCCTTGTTAGATTTCTGCATTACATGTAGAAGGCCCTCGAATAGGCTAGATAATTCACATTTGGGGATATTGTTATAAAAGTTTACAATATTAAGAGTCTCATTGCCCTCCATTGTAAGTTCCAACATCTGGTAATATTTTGAGTCAGCAATGAATTTTTCAACCACTACATTAGAGGTGTATAAAAATACAAACCCCCTTTATTTCTGCCCCATATCGACAACTCAGCATGAGAATGAAAAGTATGATATCCATTTAAATGAACAGCCTCCCTCTCCCAGGTCTCCTGTAAACAAACAATAGAAAATTCCTTTACGAAAAGCATTAAGGATGGGTCGTTTAGCTTATTTGATAGACCAGCAATGTTCCAAGATAAACAGGATAAGGACTTTTCCCTCTCACCTACCTCCTGAACCATGGCTAAGAAGGGTTGATTGCAGGCGCCATCTGGCCCTATATGCAGTGCAATGTCAGGTGTAGAATGGTTTAATTCCAGGTCTTCTAAGACCCCCATAAAGGGCTCTTCGTCTAAGACGTTAATTCTTAGTGCAATGCAAGCATCTATAGGTAATGGACTGTTTCCACTAGGGTGACAGTCCAGATTATTATAATTTGCTTGCGTCAGGGGTTCTAAGTGTTTTTCTATATGCCACCCCATGTTCCTATGAGCGGCCTTAATTGAGTCTACTTTTTGTCAATCGACCATTTCTAGGGTACTAAACCTATTCTGTAGGGACAGGTAATTCTGTACATTTGTGGGACCGTGTCTGTGGGTTCCCGCCCTACCCTGGTGATCGTTTGTTACTAATGTCCATGTTCCTGTATTATCTGGTTGATTCGGTGGAGGAAAAACGAACGAGAGTGGTCTAGTTTCTATCATTGTCCCTAATGTTTGATTATAGTTAAGGTTGTCCCAGGAGCAGATATGATCCACCGTACTTGGGTCTCTAAAATTAACCAGGACGCAGTCTCCCGCGACTGTTTTTGGTGTGTATCCCAGCCATGGTAACCTACGCACCATCATAATTTCGCTTTCAACATGTGGGGGTAGCGGCCTATTTAAGTTGAGCCAGTGTGTTACTTTGTTTTTTAAACAGTTAAATGACTCAAGACTAGTATTTTTCAATTCAAGCACGCCCGTTAACACTATCACATACGGGCTTGCTTGAGGGGGTAGGATAATAGGACGATCCCGCCTGGGTGCTTCCTCTGATGTATTCCCTGCGCCGACTGTCGGTGTTGTTACAGGTAATATAGATTCCATGCCCGGAGTGCGACGAATTAGTAATAAAGCTGGCACGTTTGGTGCTATCTGGGCATTTAAATAGTTTGAGCAGGATTTCTCTGCTATTTGGGAATGCTGTAGGGTGGGTTGAATGCCAGGCGCTGCAGTTACTTTAGATGTACACAAGGAATTGCTTGTCATTTTCCCAATGACATTACTACCCTTTATCTCCTCCTCTAACTTAACGAGTTGTTGTTCGATTCCTTGAAGTCTTACTTCCAGGGGGGCGAAGATGGACCTTTTTAAAGACCCCAGTTTAATTAATAGGGAGATTTTGTCAATTTCAGCTTTGCCTGGAGCGGTATTCATTTTAATATTTACGCCAGCTCCGGATACCGCAGGCTGGCTTGAGGCAGCCGGGGGGGGGTGCGGTCAGAGCCCAATTGTTGTTTATCAAGAACATTCCCTTTTGTGAATAACTGGCATTGCGTGATTGCCCTGGCCCTTTGTGGATTTAGATTTTTTGCTACCACCACCAGCAGCAGTCATTGACTGCTTACTTTTCTGTATTGCCCCTTCCCTTCTTCCACGTAGCTGTCTAGTGTTTCCTCCCTTTGGAGGTGTCTCCTCAGCTACCACCTGTACGTCTTCTGTGTCTACTAGAGTTTGCGTATTGGGCACTGGTAGGGAACAGAAAGAGCCCTACGAAATGGGGGGACTATGTATAAGTACCTCAGTGTCTACAGTGTGTGCTCTGGTGAGGGGTTCAGGTGTGCATTCTTATAATAAAGTCATCTAGAGTTCCCATTAACAGAGACCCCTGCACAGTCTTATTTCTCCTTTCCCGTGCTGGCATTTCTATAAAAGAGGATCAGTCATTAGGCACTTACTCAGATTTCAGGGACGCGGGGTCACAAGAAAGAGAATGTCAGAGGTTAGGGGGGTGGCCCAGTCCAGTGTCACTCGGTCACAAACGGGCTACAACGGGCCTGCCCTTGGCCCGGGCTTCGCCCGGCGCCGCCCGCGCGCGTCCCGCAAATTGCGTTGATAGGCGTGGCTAAATCGAGGGAGACAGTGAGCGGGAAGAGGCACCAGGTGTTTCGAGTAAGGGGACGCTTAGCCCTCTGGTCCTCGCAGTCCCACTAAGCCAATACCAGGTCCGCTTCAGTTCTGCCTGGGTCAGGTCGGGAAATATGTCCGTGTCCCAAAAGATGCTCCAAGCTGCCAAGCAAGGTTTTACACCAGCAGTTCACGGCTACAAGCGGCTCCCGCGGAGCGGGGGCCGCGAGCCGTTTTTTAGTGCAGGGAGACAGTGAGCGGGAAGAGGCACCAGGTGCGTCGAGTCAGGGGACGCTTAGCCCTCTGGTCCTCGCAGTCCGCTTCAGTTCTGCCTGGGTCAGGTCGGGAAATATGTCCGTGTCCCAAAAGATGCTCCAAGCTGCCAAGCAAGGTTTTACACCAGCAGTTCACGGCTACGAGCGGCTCCCGTGGAGCGGGGGCCCCGAGCCGTTTTTTAGTGCAGGGAGACAGTGAGCGGGAAGAGGCACCAGGTGCGTCAAGTCAGGGGACGCTTAGCCCTCTGGTCCTCGCAGTCCCGCTAAGCCAATACCAGGTCCGCTTCAGTTCTGCCTGGGTCAGGTCGGGAAATATGTCCGTGTCCCAAAAGATGCTCCAAGCTGCCACGCAAGGTTTTACACCAGCAGTTCCCGGCTATGAGCGGTTCCCGGGGAGCGGGGGCCGCGAGCCGTTTTGTAGTGCAGGGAGACAGTGAGAGGGAAGAGGCACCAGGTGCGTCGAGTTAGGGGACGCTTAACCCTCTGGTCCTCGCAGTCCCGCTAAGCCAATACCAGGTCCGCTTCACTTCTGCCTGCGTCAGGTCGGGAGATATGTCCGTGTCCCAAAAGATGCTCCAAGCTGCCACACAAGGTTTTACACCAGCAGTTCACGGCTATGAGCGGCACCCGCTTTTGTAGCGCAGGGAGACAGTGAGCGGGAAGAGGCACCAGGTGCGTCGAGTCAGGGAACGCTTAGCCCTCTGGTCCTCGCAGTCCCGCTAAGCCAATACCAGGTCCGCTTCAGTTCTGCCTGGGTCAGGTCGGGAAATATGTCCTTGTCCCAAAAGATGCTCCAAGCTGCCACGCAAGGTTTTACACCAGCAGTTCACGGCTTCGAGCGGCACCTGTTTTAATATCACTTCCTGTTTTTCCATCAACAATTACAGGCCGGCTTTTACCCTGTGCGAAGGGAAAAACGATTAACTCAGGCTTACCATTAGCGACTCCGCAATTCCGCATTCTCCAGGCAGGCAGTGGACAGTGTGTCTGGCCACCAAGATTGATCGACGGAGCATCAGATGGAATGGAGGAGTACCGCGAATAAGAGGAATGGCTGGATGCATGCAACTTCCCAAATTGAACAGGACAACTACAACATACAGTTACAGTATCCTCTTCACTTCTCCTTATTTTTCAAATAATGTTGTTGTTGTGAACTTCTATGAGTGTGAATCTGTGAGTTTGTTTGCTCTCTGATTCAAATTCATCCCTCCAGCTATTTGATATGTTTCTTTGCTATTTTTAAAACTAATTTAATGTACTAATAAGTGTTTATTCTCTCTGAGGGCAGATAGGCAAGTGAAATTGTGTAATTACTGCAGCTCTGTACTGTCACATTGTTTCTTCATAGCTAGTAAGTTGTAGTAACTTAAGTACTACTTTTGTGTAACCTAACCATCCATTTAGCAAACAACTCCATGCATGCAGTAGTGCATGCACTTCCTTTATGTCCCTTAAAAGATTTATGGATATCTTCGTATCCAAAGATTTTTTTTCTTCATTTGTTGTTTGTCCATGCTGTGTTTTTTTCCCCTCTCTCCACAAAACTTTCCCAAAAACCCCCATTCCCATACAATTTTCAAACCCTAAACCTCATCCCCAGGATGTGTTGTTTTCATTGAGGTGTGACTAAATGACAACAATAATTCCACACACTTGCTGGGGAGGATAAGGTGCAAGCAACCTCCTCAAATCAATTTTAAGGCAGCTAGATGAATCTTAGGATATTGTAATTCTGCTTAAAAAAACACCAAAGAGTATTTTCAAATCAATTCTGAATTTCATGCCCACCATCGATTGGATCCATCGTCAACAGCATCCTCCTACACGTGAAGAAAGGATACGCTCCTGTGTCACTGTTCTTGTTGTAGCCATAATCATCCATGCAAATATTCGTTTCCCATACTTATCTTCAGCATTGCTTAGGCTACAAATATATACTGTTCCATCTAATACTCCATTCAGGCCACTCAATGTCTCATTTCCTTTTTTTTTCATACGCTGCTACCGCTAGTGTGGTACCACTACTACTACCACCACAACAATGGAATTTCTGTCCTGGATGGATTTCATGGGCAACCGTAATCACCACTTGCCATGCAGCCAGCGCTGTGCCTAGCTCTATTCTCATATTTACAACAAGGGGTGGTGAGGGACAGAGTCTCTGAATTAAGCAGAATACTCTCACCCAGTCAAGAGATCAGGGCTAGATCCAACACCGTTTTTTAGCTCAATGCACCATCCCAGTTTCAGAACCTGGCTGTATGCAAATTAGTCTGTTCCTGTCCCAGTGCATGATGGGAACAGGGCAAACCAAACTACAAAAGCCAATTCTTACACTGGGAAGGAAACAAGCTTCCGGGGACCGGTTTCTGGCATTACAGCCGTCTTCGGCCCGGCTTGCTTGAATCCTGATGGTGCAATGAGCAAGGGACTCATGTCTGAGTATACCCTTCCACGCTTAGGGTGGACAAAAATATTTACAACAAGGGGTGGTGAGGGACAGAGTCTCTGAATTAAGCAGAATACTCTCACCCAGTCAAGAGATCAGGGCTAGATCCAACACCGTTTTTTAGCTCAATGCACCATCCCAGTTTCAGAACCTGGCTGTATGCAAATTAGTCTGTTCCTGTCCCAGTGCATGATGGGAACAGGGCAAACCAAACTACAAAAGCCAATTCTTACACTGGGAAGGAAACAAGCTTCCGGGGACCGGTTTCTGGCATTACAGCCGTCTTCGGCCCGGCTTGCTTGAATCCTGATGGTGCAATGAGCAAGGGACTCATGTCTGAGTATACCCTTCCACGCTTAGGGTGGACAAAAATATTTACAACAAGGGGTGGTGAGGGACAGAGTCTCTGAATTAAGCAGAATACTCTCACCCAGTCAAGAGATCAGGGCTAGATCCAACACCGTTTTTTAGCTCAATGCACCATCCCAGTTTCAGAACCTGGCTGTATGCAAATTAGTCTGTTCCTGTCCCAGTGCATGATGGGAACAAGGCAAACCAAACTGCAAAAGCCAATTCTTACACTGGGAAGGAAACAAGCTTCCGGGGACCGGTTTCTGGCATTACAGCCGTCTTCGGCCCGGCTTGCTTGAATCCTGATGGTGCAATGAGCAAGGGACTCATGTCTGAGTATACCCTTCCACGCTTAGGGTGGACAAAAATATTTACAACAAGGGGTGGTGAGGGACAGAGTCTCTGAATTAAGCAGAATACTCTCACCCAGTCAAGAGATCAGGGCTAGATCCAACACCGTTTTTTAGCTCAATTGCACCATCCCAGTTTCAGAACCTGGCTGTATGCAAATTAGTCTGTTCCTGTCCCAGTGCATGATGGGAACAGGGCAAACCAAACTACAAAAGCCATTTCTTACACTGGGAAGGAAACAAGCTTCCGGGGACCGGTTTCTAGCATTACAGCTGTCTTCGGCCCGGCTTGCTTGAATCCTGATGGTGCAATGAGCAAGGGACTCATGTCTGAGTATACCCTTCCACGCTTAGGGTGGACAAAAATATTTACAACAAGGGGTGGTGAGGGACAGAGTCTCTGAATTAAGCAGAATACTCTCACCCAGTCAAGAGATCAGGGCTAGATCCAACACCGTTTTTTAGCTCAATGCACCATCCCAGTTTCAGAACCTGGCTGTATGCAAATTAGTCTGTTCCTGTCCCAGTGCATGATGGGAACAGGGCAAACCAAACTACAAAAGCCAATTCTTACACTTGGAAGGAAACAAGCTTCCGGGGACCGGTTTCTGGCATTACAGCCGTCTTCGGCCCGGCTTGCTTGAATCCTGATGGTGCAATGAGCAAGGGACTCATGTCTGAGTATACCCTTCCACGCTTAGGGTGGACAAAAATATTTACAACAAGGGGTATTCTCAAACACGAATCACAGGTAAGATAAGCATTTTGGGGAGGTAGAATAATGGGCTCGGAGGAGAGGAGAGACTGACAGTAGTACTAGTAAAGTACTAGTAGGGCAATTGAATTCACTAACTCTCTTAGTGGCACTTTTGTACATTTTTAGACATTTTAGATAATTTATGCTGGTAATTTTGAGGAAACCAAACGTACAGTAACCCCGGCCCACCACCCCACAAAATAATATGAACGCGTACACTATGTTGAAGTATGTAAAATAAATAATTATATTTCCCCTAACAAAAAGAAATTATTCAAAAGACCCAACCCACCCCCTCCCTAACCCCAACCAATGTCCATAAGAATGTCCCTAAAAAAGTCCCTCTGAATCCCCAACACCCAATTCCCACCCCCCCAACAATCTTTAAAAAAGGGGCAAGGGACAGTCATTTCCGGCGGTGTCCTGTGGACAGGTGGTCCTGCATCTCTTTGCGGAGGTCCTGGAGCTGGCACTTCAGCTTCTCACCCCGCGTGCTCCAGGTAGTCCACTCTCCAGTGGAGACGGCGCTGATGTGCCATTCAGGCTCTGGGGGGGCAGCTGCTTTGTTTGCTGCTCCGCGGCGGCGGCGGGAGGCTGTCGGACCACGTCGCCGTACCTCTTGAGGCTGCTGGCTGGTGGACCCAGGGACACTGGAGGAGGATGTTGCCGCCTCCTCCTCCTGCTCCAGAGCCACCAGCCCCGATATTTGGCACAAATGGCCTCCAGCTTCCGGGCATCTATATGAAGAAAGAAACAAAAATACTGTAACCAATACTCTTTAACATTAACACAAAATAATTCAACAGAAAGGTGTCTCACAGTAACACTAGCAACTTGCAAGCACAGTATAACATTTTGGCATGTATCTTTCCACCGTCTTTGTAGGCCTGTAACATTAGTGGGAGTTTCAGGAATTCTACTAGCATCACTATGGACTCACTACATAGTCAGAGAGTCAGAGCGTACACCAGTCTTCTTTTTTTCTCTTGTTTTGCGAAAAAAAATACTTGTACGTGAACTTGTGGTATCCAGCATAATGCCAGCTCAGTCAACTTGTACTCAAGAAAAACAGACACAAGCCATGATGACGCAGACTCGCATTACTTTAAGCAGTACATGCAGGTGGGGATAGGGAAGCTCTTACTTTTCTATAGGGGTGGCACTGGCCATACTGGGTTACATCAAGGGCTACTGCTAAATGTAATTTATATTTTGAGTGCCCCCCCGGGCCTTGACTACTACAAAAGGAAAATGAAGATTATTAATTTCTGATCATATATCCAGCCGATCACATGATCTTTGCTTCTATGATGGATGACTTTAGGTGCTTTGTTTTGAGAGATTGAGTGAACAACAGTGATAGGCCACCCATGATTGACACAGCTAAAAGAATATTATTAACATAGGCAGTGTGGTACCCATAATTGCTAGAGGAGGGGACTTGACTTGATATAATGTGAACTATACAATACATACACAATATATGGTGGTCATTGCAAAGTAAACTACTGTACTGTTAGTCAAGGGAGTATTTCTGAACAATCACAACTTCTAGTATTTGGATTTCCTCTGCTTTGCTGCTCTGGCACGGACATGCTGTTCAAAGTAACATTCTTCATCCACTGAGCATCTGCTCCATACACCTCTGCTATCTATGAGGAAGAAGATACCATCCAGGCTTCCATAATAAACATCTATCATTCTTCTTAATGTCTTGACTTGCATTTGAGTTTCACGCAAATGATATATTGCAATGCACACCACACATGCATTTTCTGATTCACCCACACAGGCAGTCATCTTTTCTTTCTCCTCCAACCATCCTTGCTTCAAGCAGCCATGCATCTGATTCCTTCCTATCAGCCACCTCTGCATGCATTCAAAAACATGTATCATTCTTTACAGTCATAAATGTTACGACTCGCTCGTCCTTCCTTACACCCTTCTTTCCCTTTTAGTTCATCACATCCCTCAAGTTCATCTGATCTGACTTGGCTTCACGATAAAAGTTTCACAGTTGAGTTGAAGTCAAATAGAGGGGGCCATTTCTTACTCAAGAACTACCGCCGCTAATGCTATTGCTAAGTCAAGGGTGACTGTCTTCTCCGTATTTGCAAAAATGTAGTTCTAAATTAGTAACTGTTCTTACTTGTACTAGTGTACTGTCTCCTGTACAGTACATCATACACCCCTTTGCGAGCCTACTCTATAATGTCAATAAGTAAGGAGTATAATAACTTACCACCATCCGCCACTGCTGAGCCATCCCCCACCGCAGCTCCTCCTGGTGGCACTTGTGGCGCCGCCGCATCAACCCCTGGAGTGGACGCCTCCATGCTGCTGGCCCCGGCACTGGTGGTAGTAGGTGCTGCATCCGATGTTGTGACGCCTAGAAAAACATGTCATATTTTTAGATGCCATACACCATTCCCTATTTCGTCTCGTAATGGAAGAAAATGATATTACATAAACTATTTTTAATTATTGGGACTGAAAAAAGGGACAGTTTTGGGGAGGGTGTTAACTTTTTATATGCCAAGCCATAACATGCAAAACTTTTTGGCTCAACTGATGAATGCTTGCTTATTAACGTGCACCATTTTTTAATTACAGACAGAAGATTCTATTGCCCTTCTGCCAACAAAAGCTTTTCAATTTTCACCACCTACTCCTCATCACAACCAGTACTTGAAGTTCAACCAAGGTGAGGGCTCCCGCACAGTTATTATAATAATTAGATGTGTTAAGATGAAGTATATTCTAGGGAAGGGTGTTTAAACGTTAACGTCATCTATCACCACTGCTCGCTGGGAATACTGCGCTATTAAAAATAAAGAAATTGTTTCTTTATTTGTTATTTGAAAATCAAAACTTTAAAACTAAAAAACACTGTGTGGTTATTGTTCGTGAGTGAGTGTGCGGAAGGGTTTGCAGTTGCACTACTGCACTTTGCAAACATGCTTCCGTGACTCTGATAGGTCAGGACTCGGTAGTCTTCTTCTGTTCTTCTGGGTCGTATAATCATTGGTCAGACACACAAGATAGTCGGTCAGGGGATTGGGGGTTCAACTTCTGTTCTGACTGAGGTATGTGGAAAGTCGAACTGCACCTATCATCAACAATGTCCTATTTCTCTTGTCCATACTTCTGTATGTGCAGAATAGTCCCTGAAACACTAGCGGTATGGTATGTGCTCCTATCAAATCAAAAAGCCAACTACTAGCTTATTCTTGGTGGACATTGTCATTTTGTTGTTAGGAATTGTCAAAGCACTATCATTAAGAAGACTGGAATAGACAGCAAGGGCAACCCAGAGTACTGCACTCAGTGCCTAGAGCTATTGCTGGATCAGAGTTTTGTTTAACACCATTTGCCGACTGGGCAAGCTTAGCTACCTACACAGACCGACTCATAATAATAGTAAATAGTAGTAGCACAGAGAGTGATAGTAGAGGCAGGATAAGTATGTAGAAACAATCTACAAGAAGATCAAAGACTATTTTGTAAAAAATAGAATTAGGGGAAACAGTTTGGAATGAATAGGTGCTGTAAAAGTTAGGGAAGTATAATTATTAATATTAACAACAGAACAACTTACTGGGGCCAGCAGAAGAGACCTCTGAGGACTGATCCTGCCCACCTTGTTCCACCGGCGTCTCTGTCGTCTTGCCCCTGGGAGGTGCTGCTGATGATCATGAAATAAACACAAACATGGATGATTGTTTTTTTTAAATATTTGATTTCTTTGACCACAATCTAAAATTATCTCGGGGAAACAAATTACCAACATTTGCACTACATGTATTGACCTATCTGATCTCGTCAACTAGGAGGATGGTACAGTATTTCTGGATTCGCAGACCGTCTACTTGGAAAGTTATGTAAATCACTAACTAAACCAACAACAAAAAGGTTCTACTATGACTGCCAGCACTCAGCAGCACGCGACGTGACAGACACAGTCCGTCATCATGATTGCAGACCACTAAAAATGTCCTACTACTAAATAACAAGTCATAATATACTCAACCTATCAATCCACCACTATCTCTTCTTTGTGGCAGCAGGAGTACCAAGGAAGGACTAGACTTGAGTCTCTAGTCTCTCTAGCATTACGCAGTTTGGTAAAGTACTCACTCATACATAATCACTAAAGCCAAATGAGCACAAAATTGAAAACAAGTAAGCATAGTAGCACCGCCAGTGAGCAGAAGCTTTTGAAATATAATTTACCTGCAATGTAATCGGCAGCATTCTTGCTCTTCGGAAAAAACAAATTGCAATATCATAACACAGAGCAGGAGAAAACGAAGTAGTTATTAAATACTAGCTACTACTAGTCACCAAGGCCCGGGATCTCGACTCCAAGCAGGTCGAGCAGGTCTTGCTCCAGGTCCAGGTGGTCGGACCACCGGTGTGTCGCCTGGTTGTAGGTGCGCCGGACCCCAGACTCCCGATACATGGTCCGGCACACCTTCCCCCATTGCTGGCGACGCAAAAAAATCCGCACAAATTCGTGGATTTTGCGTACCGCGAATTCGCTTTCGCATGAATTTGCGTACCACAAATTCACAAATTTTGCCCATACTTAGGGGCCTATTAGGATGATGGGCGGACTTAGTCCGCCCGCCATCCTATCGGTCATTGGGACCGTCCGCCATAAGGGCGGGGGTCCCGTGGGGGGTATTAGGATGCGCCCACCACTGTGGCCAGCGCATCCTGCATTTTTAGCATTGTGGCGGGCGGTGCTCTCAGCACCGCCTGCCACAATGCTAAAAATGCACGAATGCATTTGCATTAACAAAGCGGCAGGCACCGCGCGGTGCCTGCCGCTCTGTTAATGCAAATGCAGGGGGGTACCACAGGTACCCCCGTGTGCACCCCCCACCTCTCCTTCACTCCGGGGGCCCGCAGGGGGCCTCCGAAGGGAAGACCGCATGCCTTACCGTGGCGGCGATGGGCATCTGTTTTGGCCCATCATAATATGGCTGGCGGTGTCGAATAGACACCGCCACCATATTAAAGCTTTTCCGCCCCAGCCGCAAGGCGACCGGGGCGGAAAAGCGTGGACCACCCAGCCATCCTAATGTGGCGGGGGGTCATTGCAGTGCGGATGGCGGGCGGATTGCCCCCGCTAGGCCGGCGGTGGCTACCGCCAGCCTGGTGGGGGCAATCCGCCCTCCATCCTAATGGGCCCCTGATGACGCCATGGAAAGGCCTTTAAACCCATGCATCCTAATATGGATGGCGGTGCCTGCTAGGCACCTCCACCATATTGAGGGCCAGTTCTGCCCGGACGGCAATGGAACGATTGCCTTCCGGCAGAAAAGCAGAAGAAGCACTTTGCTTCCGCCGCGTTACTCCCCGCCATCATAATATGGCGGGGGTAAATCGAGTTGGGATGGCGGGCAGATCGCCACCACTGGGCCGGCAGTGGCGATCCGCCCGCCATCCTAATGACCTCCTTTGTTTTGGTTTTTTAAACAGAAATTTGGGGAATACAAAGAAAGATGTTTTGAAGTTGTATATTAGATGTGAATTTGTTCTTCTCCATGGACCTATGCAGATATTATGACCAGGGCTGGCTTTAGGCCAGTGCGACTGGTGCTGCAACACTGGGCGTTGACCTGGGGAGGGGGACGCTGTATTTAGCGATAACTTATGATTTAAAAACACCTGAGGCACATTTCCGTGTGTGTCCCGTTTTCAGGCAGCATTAAAAATGTCAACATAACTCTTGTGACTAATGTTCCTGCTAGAGAGAGAAAGATCCCAGTTTTGTCCAGTGGAAGTTTTCACTTGCCATAAAGTAGCACAGAGTGTTAATGTGCCTGCTGCAAACAACTCGTACCGTGAAGATCACAGATCTGTATTTTATGTGGATAGCTGAGGGAATTACTGCTTTTGTCACAGAGATCATTTTGTCACTCAGCGGCGTAGCTAGCCCTCTGGCCGCCTGTGGCAGCCACAGTGAGGAGCGGGGGGTGGCTGGCGAGTTTTCTCTGTTTGCTGCCCTGTGACTAATTATTATTATTATTATTATTACATTTATATGGCGCAACAGCTACCCTGAGGGTTTCCCGGCGCCTTGGATCTATGTTACTAAAGAGAACAGGGGGACAATTATTGATCGGACAACCATGATTTAACTCCCTTACGGAAGCGGAGGTAACAGGGTTCTAACCGCACTAATTTATTGAGGAGCGCCCGAGATGGCAGGTAAGAGTGGGAAGGCTGTTGCCCTCAAAACTCATGCTGCCCGGGGTAGACTGCCCGCCCTTCCCAACCCTTCCAGCTATGCTACTGTTGTCACTGCAGTTCATCCCTAATATAGAACAGTGGCTGTTAGAACTGTCATCAAAGAGCTGCATGCAAACTGCATAAAATAGGTTATGAAGTTACGTTTTTTTTCTTTAATCTTTCATGATCTATTCCTAATGTTGCTGAAAAGAGTTTGTTTGGTTTAGATATACCTTCTTGTTGGCAAAATCAGACTTTAGCCGTGCTTTAAAATAAATTAAATGTATGTGAGAGTGGGGCTATAGAGGGATAAAGGGTACTTTGCCCGGTGCCCAAGAGGGAATCCAAGGAAGAATGCATGGGGGTGTTGGGCCGCCAAAAATTATTGTTTTATTGTTCCACCGGCGCCAACTGCATTAAAGCAGGCTCTGATTATGGGAGTAAGCCACTCGCCTTTTTAATACTGCATGATCTAAATTCCATTTTGTGTGGCAGTTTTGGCTCTATTAATAATGCAGCAGCTGTAGTGCCACGGGGATCCAAGGATGTTAGGGTGCATACTGTACCTCAATTATGGTTGTATTTGACTACCCAAGCAGTGGGAGGTAGGGGAAACAGTTTTTTTTCCTTCATCAGTGCCCATGACTGCTTTGCTATGTCTTTATTAGGAACTGGTCATATACAAAGATCCAGTTGGTTCTGTCAGGTAGGTATTTCTTCAGGCAAATTGTAACAATCTAGACATTATTCAAAATAGAAACAAATCAATCATAATAGACATAAGCAAGACCATTGAAACCATATAGGGTATTATTCAGAGCTTTTACCCAGGCAGGTAAAATGGGAGAATTTATTTTAATGAATGCTCCCATTTTACCCGCAGCCTTACTTAGGAGGTTGTACCCATTGAAGAATCAGTTTGGCCACTGCTAAGATACCACGCCGGCCTGAGCTAGATACCAGTCACAAGATGCACAAAGTACATTGGGATACTATCTGAGCCCACCTGGGCCCTCTTAGGTGAGTTAGTATCCATGTGTGTACCAATTTACCAAGTACAGCACCACACAAACCTTACCATTGATTCTCATACCTACAGGCTGTCCATGTCCTTGTCCCAGTCCTGATGAAGACCCTTTTAGTAGTGCAGACATTGGGTTGAAACGTAGACACACTAATTCCAGGACCCGTTGAAGGATTCTGCGAGGAACCTCATTCACTCATTTCACAGTCTTACCTGGAATACTTGCATTTCTGGCCATCCTCCCCCTGTTTTATCCCCCTGAGAAAACTCCAGGCAGGCAGTGGACAGTGTGTCTGGCCACCAAGATTGATCGACGGAGCATCAGATGGAATGGAGGAGTACCGCGAATAAGAGGAATGGCTGGATGCATGCAACTTCCCAAATTGAACAGGACAACTACAACATACAGTTACAGTATCCTCTTCACTTCTCCTTATTTTTCAAATAATGTTGTTGTTGTGAACTTCTATGAGTGTGAATCTGTGAGTTTGTTTGCTCTCTGATTCAAATTCATCCCTCCAGCTATTTGATATGTTTCTTTGCTATTTTTAAAACTAATTTAATGTACTAATAAGTGTTTATTCTCTCTGAGGGCAGATAGGCAAGTGAAATTGTGTAATTACTGCAGCTCTGTACTGTCACATTGTTTCTTCATAGCTAGTAAGTTGTAGTAACTTAAGTACTACTTTTGTGTAACCTAACCATCCATTTAGCAAACAACTCCATGCATGCAGTAGTGCATGCACTTCCTTTATGTCCCTTAAAAGATTTATGGATATCTTCGTATCCAAAGATTTTTTTTTCTTCATTTGCTGTTTGTCCGTGCTGTGTTTTTTTTTCCTCTCTCCACAAAACTTTCCCAAAACCCCCATTCCCATACAATTTTTAAACCCTAACCCTCTTCCCCCAGGATGTGTTGTTTTCATTGAGGTGTGACTAAATGACAACAATAATTCCACACACTTGCTGGGGAGGATAAGGTGCAAGCAACCTCCTCAAATCAATTTTAAGGCAGCTAGATGAATCTTAGGATATTGTAATTCTGCTTAAAAAAACACCAAAGAGTATTTTCAAATCAATTCTGAATTTCATGCCCACCATCGATTGGATCCATCGTCAACAGCATCCTCCTACACGTGAAGAAAGGATACGCTCCTGTGTCACTGTTCTTGTTGTAGCCATAATCATACATGCAAATATTCGTTTCCCATACTTATCTTCAGCATTGCTTAGGCTACAAATATATACTGTTCCTTCTAATACTCCACTCAGGCCATTCAATGTCTCATTTCCTTTTTTTTTCATACGCTGCTACCGCTAGTGTGGTACCACTACTACTACCACCACAACAATGGAATTTCTGTCCTGGATGGATTTCATGGGCAACCGTAATCACCACTTGCCATGCAGCCAGCGCTGTGCCTAGCTCTATTCTCAAACACGAATCACAGGTAAGATAAGCATTTTGGGGAGGTAGAATAATGGGCTCGGAGGAGAGGAGAGACTGACAGTAGTACTAGTAAAGTACTAGTAGGGCAATTGAATTCACTAACTCTGTTAGTGGCACTTTTGTACATTTTTAGACATTTTAGATAATTTATGCTGGTAATTTTGAGGAAACCAAACGTACAGTAACCCCGGCCCACCACCCCACAAAATAATATGAACGCGTACACTATGTTGAAGTATGTAAAATAAATAATTATATTTCCCCTAACAAACAGAAATTATTCAAAAGACCCAACCCACCCCCTCCCTAACCCCAACCAATGTCCATAAGAATGTCCCTAAAAAAGTCCCTCTGAATCCCCAACACCCAATTCCCACCCCCCCAACAATCTTTAAAAAAGGGGCAAGGGACAGTCATTTCCGGCGGTGTCCTGTGGACAGGTGGTCCTGCATCTCTTTGCGGAGGTCCTGGAGCTGGCACTTCAGCTTCTCACCCCGCGTGCTCCAGGTAGTCCACTCTCCAGTGGAGACGGCGCTGATGTGCCATTCAGGCTCTGGGGGGGCAGCTGCTTTGTTTGCTGCTCCGCGGCGGCGGCGGGAGGCTGTCGGACCACGTCGCCGTACCTCTTCAGGCTGCTGGCTGGTGGACCCAGGGACACTGGAGGAGGATGTTGCCGCCTCCTCCTCCTGCTCCAGAGCCACCAGCCCCGATATTTGGCACAAATGGCCTCCAGCTTCCGGGCCCTGGCCTGGGCAGCCATCGCCTTGCGGTGAGTTTTTGTGGAGCATCTATATGAAGAAAGAAACAAAAATACTGTAACCAATACTCTTTAACATTAACACAAAATAATTCAACAGAAAGGTGTCTCACAGTAACACTAGCAACTTGCAAGCACAGTATAACATTTTGGCATGTATCTTTCCACCGTCTTTGTAGGCCTGTAACATTAGTGGGAGTTTCAGGAATTCTACTAGCATCACTATGGACTCACTACATAGTCAGAGAGTCAGAGCGTACACCAGTCTTCTTTTTTTCTCTTGTTTTGCGAAAAAAAATACTTGTACGTGAACTTGTGGTATCCAGCATAATGCCAGCTCAGTCAACTTGTACTCAAGAAAAACCGACACAAGCCATGATGACGCAGACTCGCATTACTTTAAGCAGTACATGCAGGTGAGGATAGGGAAGCTCTTACTTTTCTATAGGGGTGGCACTGGCCATACTGGGTTACATCAAGGGCTACTGCTAAATGTAATTTATATTTTGAGTGGCCCCCCGGGCCTTGACTACTACAAAAGGAAAATGAAGATTATTAATTTCTGATCATATATCCAGCCGATCACATGATCTTTGCTTCTATGATGGATGACTTTAGGTGCTTTGTTTTGAGAGATTGAGTGAACAACAGTGATAGGCCACCCATGATTGACACAGCTGAAAGAATATTATTAACATAGGCAGTGCGGTACCCATAATTGCTAGAGGAGGGGACTTGACTTGATATAATGTGAACTATACAATACATACACAATATATGGTGGTCATTGCAAAGTAAACTACTGTACTGTTAGTCAAGGGAGTATTTCTGAACAATCACAACTTCTAGTATTTGGATTTCCTCTGCTTTGCTGCTCTGGCACGGACATGCTGTTCAAAGTAACATTCTTCATCCACTGAGCGTCTGCTCCATACACCTCTGCTATCTATGAGGAAGAAGATACCATCCAGGCTTCCATAATAAACATCTATCATTCTTCTTAATGTCTTGACTTGCATTTGAGTTTCACGCAAATGATATATTGCAATGCACACCACACATGCATTTTCTGATTCACCCACACAGGCAGTCATCTTTTCTTTCTCCTCCAACCATCCTTGCTTCAAGCAGCCATGCATCTGATTCCTTCCTATCAGCCACCTCTGCATGCATTCCAAAACATGTATCATTCTTTACAGTCATAAATGTTACGACTCGCTCGTCCTTCCTTACACCCTTCTTTCCCTTTTAGTTCATCACATCCCTCAAGTTCATCCGATCTGACTTGGCTTCACGATAAAAGTTTCACAGTTGAATTGAAGTCAAATAGAGGGGGCCATTTCTTACTCAAGAACTACCGCCGCTAATGCTATTGCTAAGTCAAGGGTGACTGTCTTCTCCGTATTTGCAAAAATGTAGTTCTAAATTAGTAACTGTTCTTACTTGTACTAGTCTACTGTCTCCTGTACAGTACATCATACACCCCTTTGCGAGCCTACTCTATAATGTCAATAAGTAAGGAGTATAATAACTTACCACCATCCGCCACTGCTGAGCCATCCCCCACCGCAGCTCCTCCTGGTGGCACTTGTGGCGCCGCCGCATCAACCCCTGGAGTGGACGCCTCCATGCTGCTGGCCCCGGCACTGGTGGTAGTAGGTGCTGCATCCGATGTTGTGACGCCTAGAAAAACATGTCATATTTTTAGATGCCATACACCATTCCCTATTTCGTCTCGTAATGGAAGAAAATGTTAATACATAAACTATTTTTAATTATTGTGACTGAAAAAAGTGACAGTTTTGGGGAGGGTGTTAACTTTTTATATGCCAAGCCATAACATGCAAAACTTTTTGGCTCAACTGATGAATGCTTGCTTATTAACGTGCACCATTTTTCTAATTACAGACAGAAGATTCTATTGCCCTTCTGCCAACAAAAGCTTTTCAATTTTCACCACCTACTCCTCATCACAACCAGTACTTGAAGTTCAACCAAGGTGAGGGCTCCCGCACAGTTATTATAATAATTAGATGTGTTAAGATGAAGTATATTCTAGGGAAGGGTGTTTAAACTTTAACGTCATCTATCACCACTGCTCGCTGCGCTATTAAAAATAAAGAAATTGTTTCTTTATTTGTTATTTGAAAATCAAAACTTTAAAACTAAAAAACACTGTGTGGTTATTGTTCGTGAGTGAGTGTGCGGAAGGGTTTGCAGTTGCACTACTGCACTTTGCAAACATGCTTCCGTGACTCTGATAGGTCAGGACTCGGTAGTCTTCTTCTGTTCTTCTGGGTCGTATAATCATTGGTCAGACACACAAGATAGTCGGTCAGGGGATTGGGGGTTCAACTTCTGTTCTGACTGAGGTATGTGGAAAGTCGAACTGCACCTATCATCAACAATGTCCTATTTCTCTTGTCCATACTTCTGTATGTGCAGAATAGTCCCTGAAACACTAGCGGTATGGTATGTGCTCCTATCAAATCAAAAAGCCAACTACTAGCTTATTCTTGGTGGACATTGACATTTTGTTGTTAGGAATTGTCAAAGCACTATCATTAAGAAGACTGGAATAGACAGCAAGGGCAACCCAGAGTACTGCACTCAGTGCCTAGAGCTATTGCTGGATCAGAGTTTTGTTTAACACCATTTGCCGACTGGGCAAGCTTAGCTACCTACACAGACCGACTCATAATAATAGTAAATAGTAGTAGCACAGAGAGTGATAGCAGAGGCAGGATAAGTATGTAGAAACAATCTACAAGAAGATCAAAGACTATTTTGTAAAAAATAGAATTAGGGGAAACAGTTTGGAATGAATAGGTGCTGTAAAAGTTAGGGAAGTATAATTATTAATATTAACAACAGAACAACTTACTGGGGCCAGCAGAAGAGACCTCTGAGGACTGATCCTGCCCACCTTGTTCCACCGGCGTCTCTGTCGTCTTGCCCCTGGGAGGTGCTGCTGATGATCATGAAATAAACACAAACATGGATGATTGTTTTTTTGAAATATTTGATTTCTTTGACCACAATCTAAAATTATCTCGGGGAAACAAATTACCAACAATTGCACTACATGTATTGACCTATCTGATCTCGTCAACTAGGAGGATGGTACAGTATTTCTGGATTCGCAGACCGTCTACTTGGAAAGTTATGTAAATCACTAACTAAACCAACAACAAAAAGGTTCTACTATGACTGCCAGCACTCAGCAGCACGCGACGTGACAGACACAGTCCGTCATCATGATTGCAGACCACTAAAAATGTCCTACTACTAAATAACAAGTCATAATATACTCAACCTATCAATCCACCACTATCTCTTCTTTGTGGCAGCAGGAGTACCAAGGAAGGACTAGACTTGAGTCTCTAGTCTCTCTAGCATTACGCAGTTTGGTAAAGTACTCACTCATACATAATCACTAAAGCCAAATGAGCACAAAATTGAAAACAAGTAAGCATAGTAGCACCGCCAGTGAGCAGAAGCTTTTGAAACATAATTTACCTGCAATGTAATCGGCAGCATTCTTGCTCTTCGGAAAAAACAAATTGCAATATCATAACACAGAGCAGGAGAAAACGAAGTAGTTATTAAATACTAGCTACTACTAGTCACCAAGGCCCGGGATCTCGACTCCAAGCAGGTCGAGCAGGTCTTGCTCCAGGTCCAGGTGGTCGGACCACCGGTGTGTCGCCTGGTTGTAGGTGCGCCGGACCCCAGACTCCCGATACATGGTCCGGCACACCTTCCCCCATTGCTGGCGACGCAAAAAAATCCGCACAAATTCGTGGATTTTGCGTACCGCGAATTCGCTTTCGCATGAATTTGCGTACCACAAATTCACAAATTTTGCCCATACTTAGGGGCCTATTAGGATGATGGGCGGACTTAGTCCGCCCGCCATCCTATCGGTCATTGGGACTGCCCGCCATAAGGGCGGGGGTCCCGTGGGGGGTATTAGGATGCGCCCACCACTGTGGCCAGCGCATCCTGCATTTTTAGCATTGTGGCGGGCGGTGCTCTCAGCACCGCCTGCCACAATGCTAAAAATGCACGAATGCATTTGCATTAATAAAGCGGCAGGCACCGCGCGGTGCCTGCCGCTCTGTTAATGCAAATGCAGGGGGGTACCACAGGTACCCCCGAGTGCACCCCCCACCTCTCCTTCACTCCGGGGGCCCGCAGGGGGCCTCCGAAGGGAAGACCGCATGCCTTACCGTGGCGGCGATGGGCATCTGTTTTGGCCCATCATAATATGGCTGGCGGTGTCGAATAGACACCGCCACCATATTAAAGCTTTTCCGCCCCAGCCGCAAGGCGACCGGGGCGGAAAAGCGTGGACCACCCAGCCATCCTAATGTGGCGGGGGGGTCATTGCAGTGCGGATGGCGGGCGGATTGCCCCCGCTAGGCCGGCGGTGGCTACCGCCAGCCTGGTGGGGGCAATCCGCCCTCCATCCTAATGGGCCCCTGATGACGCCATGGAAAGGCCTTTAAACCCATGCATCCTAATATGGATGGCGGTGCCTGCTAGGCACCTCCACCATATTGAGGGCCAGTTTTGCCCGGACGGCAATCGAACGATTGCCTTCCGGCGGAAAAGCAGAAGAAGCACTTTGCTTCCGCCGCGTTACTCCCCGCCATCATAATATGGCGGGGGTAAATCGAGTTGGGATGGCGGGCAGATCGCCACCACTGGGCCGGCAGTGGCGATCCGCCCGCCATCCTAATGACCTCCTTTGTTTTGGTTTTTTAAACAGAAATTTGGGGAATACAAAGAAAGATGTTTTGAAGTTGTATATTAGATGTGAATTTGTTCTTCTCCATGGACCTATGCAGATATTATGACCAGGGCTGGCTTTAGGCCAGTGCGACTGGTGCTGCAACACTGGGCGTTGACCTGGGGAGGGGGACGCTGTATTTAGCGATAACTTATGATTTAAAAACACCTGAGGCAGATTTCCGTGTGTGTCCCGTTTTCAGGCAGCATTAAAAATGTCAACATAACTCTTGTGACTAATGTTCCTGCTAGAGAGAGAAAGATCCCAGTTTTGTCCAGTGGAAGTTTTCACTTGCCATAAAGTAGCACAGAGTGTTAATGTGCCTGCTGCAAACAACTCGTACCGTGAAGATCACAGATCTGTATTTTATGTGGATAGCTGAGGGAATTACTGCTTTTGTCACAGAGATCATTTTGTCACTCAGCGGCGTAGCTAGCCCTCTGGCCGCCTGTGGCAGCCACAGTGAGGAGCGGGGGGCGGCTGGCGAGTTTTCTCTGTTTGCTGCCCTGTGACTAATTATTATTATTATTATTATTACATTTATATGGCGCAACAGCTACCCTGAGGGTTTCCCGGCGCCTTGGATCTATGTTACTAAAGAGAACAGGGGGACAATTATTGATCGGACAACCATGATTTAACTCCCTTACGGAAGCGGAGGTAACAAGGTTCTAACCGCACTAATTCATTGAGGAGCGCCCGAGATGGCAGGTAAGAGTGGGAAGGCTGTTGCCCTCAAAACTCATGCTGCCCGGGGTAGACTGCCCGCCCTTCCCAACCCTTCCAGCTATGCTACTGTTGTCACTGCAGTTCATCCCTAATATAGAACAGAGGCTGTTAGAACTGTCATCAAAGAGCTGCATGCAAACTGCATAAAATAGGTTATGAAGTTACGTTTTTTTTCTTTAATCTTTCATGATCTATTCCTAATGTTGCTGAAAAGAGTTTGTTTGGTTTAGATATACCTTCTTGTTGGCAAAATCAGACTTTAGCGGTGCTTTAAAATAAATTAAATGTATGTGAGAGTGGGGCTATAGAGGGATAAAGGGTACTTTGCCCGGTGCCCAAGAGGGAATCCAAGGAAGAATGCATGGGGGTGTTGGGCCGCCAAAAATTATTGTTTTATTGTTCCACCGGCGCCAACTGCATTAAAGCCGGCTCTGATTATGGGAGTAAGCCACTCGCCTTTTTAATACTGCATGATCTAAATTCCATTTTGTGTGGCAGTTTTGGCTCTATTAATAATGCAGCAGCTGTAGTGCCACCGCGATCCAAGGATGTTAGGGTGCATACTGTACCTCACTTATGGTTGTATTTGACTAACCAAGCAGTGGGAGGTAGGGGAAACAGTTTTTTTTCCTTCATCAGTGCCCATGACTGCGTTGCTATGCCTTTATTTGGAACTGGTCATATACAAAGATACAGTCGGTTCTGTCAGGTAGGTATTTCTTCAGGCAAATTGTAACAATCTAGACATTATTCAAAATAGAAACAAATCAATCATAATAGACATAAGCAAGACCATTGAAACCATATAGGGTATTATTCAGAGCTTTTACCCAGGCAGGTAAAATGGGAGAATTCATTTTAATGAATGCTCCCATTTTACCCGCAGCCTTACTTAGGAGGTTGTACCCATTGAAGAATCAGTTTGGCCACTGCTAAGATACCACGCCGGCCTGAGCTAGATACCAGTCACAAGATGCACAAAGTACATTGGGATACTATCTGAGCCCACCTGGGCCCTCTTAGGTGAGTTAGTATCCATGTGTGTACCAATTTACCAAGTACAGCACCACACAAACCTTACCATTGATTCTCATACCTACAGGCTGTCCATGTCCTTGTCCCAGTCCTGATGAAGACCCTTTTAGTAGTGCAGACATTGGGTTGAAACGTAGACACACTAATTCCAGGACCCGTTGAAGGATTCTGCGAGGAACCTCATTCACTCAGTTCACAGTCTTACCTGGAATACTTGCATTTCTGGCCATCCTCCCCCTGTTTTATCCCCCTGAGAAAACTCCAGGCAGGCAGTGGACAGTGTGTCTGGCCACCAAGATTGATCGACGGAGCATCAGATGGAATGGAGGAGTACCGCGAATAAGAGGAATGGCTGGATGCAGGCAACTTCCCAAATTGAACAGGACAACTACAACATACAGTTACAGTATCCTCTTCACTTCTCCTTATTTTACAAATAATGTTGTTGTTGTGAACTTCTATGAGTGTGAATCTGTGAGTTTGTTTGCTCTCTGATTCAAATTCATCCCTCCAGCTATTTGATATGTTTCTTTGCTATTTTTAAAACTAATTTAATGTACTAATAAGTGTTTATTCTCTCTGAGGGCAGATAGGCAAGTGAAATTGTGTAATTACTGCAGCTCTGTACTGTCACATTGTTTCTTCATAGCTAGTAAGTTGTAGTAACTTAAGTACTACTTTTGTGTAACCTAACCATCCATTTAGCAAACAACTCCATGCATGCAGTAGTGCATGCACTTCCTTTATGTCCCTTAAAAGATTTATGGATATCTTCGTATCCAAAGATTTTTTTTTCTTCATTTGTTGTTTGTCCATGCTGTGTTTTTTTTCCCTCTCTCCACAAAACTTTCCCAAAAACCCCCATTCCCATACAATTTTCAAACCCTAACCCTCTTCCCCCAGGATGTGTTGTTTTCATTGAGGTGTGACTAAATGACAACAATAATTCCACACACTTGCTGGGGAGGATAAGGTGCAAGCAACCTCCTCAAATCAATTTTAAGGCAGCTAGATGAATCTTAGGATATTGTAATTCTGCTTAAAAAAACACCAAAGAGTATTTTCAAATCAATTCTGAATTTCATGCCCACCATCGATTGGATCCATCGTCAACAGCATCCTCCTACACGTGAAGAAAGGATACGCTCCTGTGTCACTGTTCTTGTTGTAGCCATAATCATCCATGCAAATATTCGTTTCCCATACTTATCTTCAGCATTGCTTAGGCTACAAATATATACTGTTCCTTCTAATACTCCACTCAGGCCACTCAATGTCTCATTTCCTTTTTTTTTCATACGCTGCTACCGCTAGTGTGGTACCACTACTACTACCACCACAACAATGGAATTTCTGTCCTGGATGGATTTCATGGGCAACCGTAATCACCACTTGCCATGCAGCTAGCGCTGTGCCTAGCTCTATTCTCAAACACGAATCACAGGTAAGATAAGCATTTTGGGGAGGTAGAATAATGGGCTCGGAGGAGAGGAGAGACTGACAGTAGTACTAGTAAAGTACTAGTAGGGCAATTGAATTCACTAACTCTGTTAGTGGCACTTTTGTACATTTTTAGACATTTTAGATAATTTATGCTGGTAATTTTGAGGAAACCAAACGTACAGTAACCCCGGCCCACCACCCCACAAAATAATATGAACGCGTACACTATGTTGAAGTATGTAAAATAGATAATTATATTTCCCCTAACAAAAAGAAATTATTCAAAAGACCCAACCCACCCCCTCCCTAACCCCAACCAATGTCCATAAGAATGTCCCTAAAAAAGTCCCTCTGAATCCCCAACAACCAATTTCCACCCCCCTAACAATCTTTAAAAAAGGGGCAAGGGACAGTCATTTCCGGCGGTGTCCTGTGGACAGGTGGTCCTGCATCTCTTTGCGGAGGTCCTGGAGCTGGCACTTCAGCTTCTCACCCCGCGTGCTCCAGGTAGTCCACTCTCCAGTGGAGACGGCGCTGATGTGCCATTCAGGCTCTGGGGGGGCAGCTGCTTTGTTTGCTGCTCCGCGGCGGCGGCGGGAGGCTGTCGGACCACGTCGCCGTACCTCTTGAGGCTGCTGGCTGATGGACCCAGGGACACTGGAGGAGGATGTTGCCGCCTCCTCCTCCTGCTCCAGAGCCACCAGCCCCGATATTTGGCACAAATGGCCTCCAGCTTCCGGGCCCTGGCCTGGGCAGCCATCGCCTTGCGGTGAGTTTTTGTGGAGCATCTATATGAAGAAAGAAACAAAAATACTGTAACCAATACTCTTTAACATTAACACAAAATAATTCAACAGAAAGGTGTCTCACAGTAACACTAGCAACTTGCAAGCACAGAAAACATTTTGGCATGTATCTTTCCACCGTCTTTGTAGGCCTGTAACATTAGTGGGAGTTTCAGGAATTCTACTAGCATCACTATGGACTCACTACATAGTCAGAGAGTCAGAGCGTACACCAGTCTTCTTTTTTTCTCTTGTTTTGCGAAAAAAAAAAACTTGTACGTGAACTTGTGGTATCCAGCATAATGCCAGCTCAGTCAACTTGTACTCAAGAAAAACAGACACAAGCCATGATGACGCAGACTCGCATTACTTTAAGCAGTACATGCAGGTGGGGATAGGGAAGCTCTTACTTTTCTATAGGGGTGGCACTGGCCATACTGGGTTACATCAAGGGCTACTGCTAAATGTAATTTATATTTTGAGTGCCCCCCCGGGCCTTGACTACTACAAAAGGAAAATGAAGATTATTAATTTCTGATCATATATCCAGCCGATCACATGATCTTTGCTTCTATGATGGATGACTTCAGGTGCTTTGTTTTGAGAGATTGAGTGAACAACAGTGATAGGCCACCCATGATTGACACAGCTGAAAGAATATTATTAACATAGGCAGTGTGGTACCCATAATTGCTAGAGGAGGGGACTTGACTTGATATAATGTGAACTATACAATACATACACAATATATGGTGGTCATTGCAAAGTAAACTACTGTACTGTTAGTCAAGGGAGTATTTCTGAACAATCACAACTTCTAGTATTTGGATTTCCTCTGCTTTGCTGCTCTGGCACGGACATGCTGTTCAAAGTAACATTCTTCATCCACTGAGCGTCTGCTCCATACACCTCTGCTATCTATGAGGAAGAAGATACCATCCAGGCTTCCATAATAAACATCTATCATTCTTCTTAATGTCTTGACTTGCATTTGAGTTTCACGCAAATGATATATTGCAATGCACACCATACATGCATTTTCTGATTCACCCACACAGGCAGTCATCTTTTCTTTCTCCTCCAACCATCCTTGCTTCAAGCAGCCATGCATCTGATTCCTTCCTATCAGCCACCTCTGCATGCATTCAAAAACATGTATCATTCTTTACAGTCATAAATGTTACGACTCGCTCGTCCTTCCTTACACCCTTCTTTCCCTTTTAGTTCATCACATCCCTCAAGTTCATCTGATCTGACTTGGCTTCACGATAAAAGTTTCACAGTTGAGTTGAAGTCAAATAGAGGGGACCATTTCTTACTCAAGAACTACCGCCGCTAATGCTATTGCTAAGTCAAGGGTGACTGTCTTCTCCGTATTTGCAAAAATGTAGTTCTAAATTAGTAACTGTTCTTACTTGTACTAGTGTACTGTCTCCTGTACAGTACATCATACACCCCTTTGCGAGCCTACTCTATAATGTCAATAAGTAAGGAGTATAATAACTTACCACAATCCGCCACTGCTGAGCCATCCCCCACCGCAGCTCCTCCTGGTGGCACTTGGGGCGCCGCCGCATCAACCCCTGGAGTGGACGCCTCCATGCTGCTGGCCCCGGCACTGGTGGTAGTAGGTGCTGCATCCGATGTTGTGACGCCTAGAAAAACATGTCATATTTTTAGATGCCATACACCATTCCCTATTTCGTCTCGTAATGGAAGAAAATGTTAATACATAAACTATTTTTAATTATTGGGACTGAAAAAAGTGACAGTTTTGGGGAGGGTGTTAACTTTTTATATGCCAAGCCATAACATGCAAAACTTTTTGGCTCAACTGATGAATGCTTGCTTATTAACGGGCACCATTTTTCTAATTACAGACAGAAGATTCTATTGCCCTTCTGCCAACAAAAGCTTTTCAATTTTCACCACCTACTCCTCATCACAACCAGTACTTGAAGTTCAACCAAGGTGAGGGCTCCCGCACAGTTATTATAATAATTAGATGTGTTAAGATGAAGTATATTCTAGGGAAGGGTGTTTAAACTTTAACGTCATCTATCACCACTGCTCGCTGGGAATACTGCGCTATTAAAAATAAAGAAATTGTTTCTTTATTTGTTATTTGAAAATCAAAACTTTAAAACTAAAAAACACTGTGTGGTTATTGTTCGTGAGTGAGTGTGCGGAAGGGTTTGCAGTTGCACTACTGCACTTTGCAAACATGCTTCCGTGACTCTGATAGGTCAGGACTCGGTAGTCTTCTTCTGTTCTTCTGGGTCGTATAATCATTGGTCAGACACACAAGATAGTCGGTCAGGGGATTGGGGGTTCAACTTCTGTTCTGACTGAGGTATGTGGAAAGTCGAACTGCACCTATCATCAACAATGTCCTATTTCTCTTGTCCATACTTCTGTATGTGCAGAATAGTCCCTGAAACACTAGCGGTATGGTATGTGCTCCTATCAAATCAAAAAGCCAACTACTAGCTTATTCTTGGTGGACATTGACATTTTGTTGTTAGGAATTGTCAAAGCACTATCATTAAGAAGACTGGAATAGACAGCAAGGGCAACCCAGAGTACTGCACTCAGTGCCTAGAGCTATTGCTGTATCAGAGTTTTGTTTAACACCATTTGCCGACTGGGCAAGCTTAGCTACCTACACAGACCGACTCATAATAATAGTAAATAGTAGTAGCACAGAGAGTGATAGTAGAGGCAGGATAAGTATGTAGAAACAATCTACAAGAAGATCAAAGACTATTTTGTAAAAAATAGAATTAGGGGAAACAGTTTGGAATGAATAGGTGCTGTAAATGTTAGGGAAGTATAATTATTAATATTAACAACAGAACAACTTACTGGGGCCAGCAGAAGAGACCTCTGAGGACTGATCCTGCCCACCTTGTTCCACCGGCGTCTCTGTCGTCTTGCCCCTGGGAGGTGCTGCTGATGATCATGAAATAAACACAAACATGGATGATTGTTTTTTTGAAATATTTGATTTCTTTGACCACAATCTAAAATTATCTCGGGGAAACAAATTACCAACAGTTGCACTACATGTATTGACCTATCTGATCTCGTCAACTAGGAGGATGGTACAGTATTTCTGGATTCGCAGACCGTCTACTTGGAAAGTTATGTAAATCACTAACTAAACCAACAACAAAAAGGTTCTACTATGACTGCCAGCACTCAGCAGCACGCGACGTGACAGACACAGTCCGTCATCATGATTGCAGACCACTAAAAATGTCCTACTACTAAATAACAAGTCATAATATACTCAACCTATCAATCCACCACTATCTCTTCTTTGTGGCAGCAGGAGTACCAAGGAAGGACTAGACTTGAGTCTCTAGTCTCTCTAGCATTACGCAGTTTGGTAAAGTACTCACTCATACATAATCACTAAAGCCAAATGAGCACAAAATTGAAAACAAGTAAGCATAGTAGCACCGCCAGTGAGCAGAAGCTTTTGAAACATAATTTACCTGCAATGTAATCGGCAGCATTCTTGCTCTTCGGAAAAAACAAATTGCAATATCATAACACAGAGCAGGAGAAAACGAAGTAGTTATTAAATACTAGCTACTACTAGTCACCAAGGCCCGGGATCTCGACTCCAAGCAGGTCGAGCAGGTCTTGCTCCAGGTCCAGGTGGTCGGACCACCGGTGTGTCGCCTGGTTGTAGGTGCGCCGGACCCCAGACTCCCGATACATGGTCCGGCACACCTTCCCCTATTGCTGGCGACGCAAAAAAATCCGCACAAATTCGTGGATTTTGCGTACCGCGAATTCGCTTTCGCATGAATTTGCGTACCACAAATTCACAAATTTTGCCCATACTTAGGGGCCTATTAGGATGATGGGCGGACTTAGTCCGCCCGCCATCCTATCGGTAATTGGGACCGCCCGCCATAAGGGCGGGGGTCCCGTGGGGGGTATAAGGATGCGCCCACCACTGTGGCCAGCGCATCCTGCATTTTTAGCATTGTGGCGGGCGGTGCTCTCAGCACCGCCTGCCACAATGCTAAAAATGCACGAATGCATTTGCATTAACAAAGCGGCAGGCAGCGCGCGGTGCCTGCCGCTCTGTTAATGCAAATGCCCGTGTGCACCCCCCACCTCTCCTTCACTCCGGGGGCCCGCAGGGGGCCTCCGAAGGGAAGACCGCATGCCTTACCGTGGCGGCGATGGGCATCTGTTTTGGCCCATCATAATATGGCTGGCGGTGTCGAATAGACACCGCCACCATATTAAAGCTTTTCCGCCCCAGCCGCAAGGCGACCGGGGCGGAAAAGCGTGGACCACCCAGCCATCCTAATGTGGCGGGGGGTCATTGCAGTGCGGATGGCGGGCGGATTGCCCCCGCTAGGCCGGCGGTGGCTACCGCCAGCCTGGTGGGGGCAATCCGCCCTCCATCCTAATGGGCCCCTGATGACGCCATGGAAAGGCCTTTAAACCCATGCATCCTAATATGGATGGCGGTGCCTGCTAGGCACCTCCACCATATTGAGGGCCAGTTCTGCCCGGACGGCAATGGAACGATTGCCTTCCGGCGGAAAAGCAGAAGAAGCACTTTGCTTCCGCCGCGTTACTCCCCGCCATCATAATATGGCAGGGGTAAATCGAGTTGGGATGGCGGGCAGATCGCCACCACTGGGCCGGCAGTGGCGATCCGCCCGCCATCCTAATAACCTCCTTTGTTTTAGTTTTTTAAACAGAAATTTGGGGAATACAAAGAAAGATGTTTTGAAGTTGTATATTAGATGTGAATTTGTTCTTCTCCATGGACCTATGCAGATATTATGACCAGGGCTGGCTTTAGGCCAGTGCGACTGGTGCTGCAACACTGGGCGTTGACCTGGGGAGGGGGACGCTGTATTTAGCGATAACTTATGATTTAAAAACACCTGAGGCACATTTCCGTGTGTGTCCCGTTTTCAGGCAGCATTAAAAATGTCAACATAACTCTTGTGACTAATGTTCCTGCTAGAGAGAGAAAGATCCCAGTTTTGTCCAGTGGAAGTTTTCCCTTGCCATAAAGTAGCACAGAGTGTTAATGTGCCTGCTGCAAACAACTCGTACCGTGAAGATCACAGATCTGTATTTTATGTGGATAGCTGAGGGAATTACTGCTTTTGTCACAGAGATCATTTTGTCACTCAGCGGCGTAGCTAGCCCTCTGGCCGCCTGTGGCAGCCACAGTGAGGAGCGGGGGGTGGCTGGCGAGTTTTCTCTGTTTGCTGCCCTGTGACTAATTATTATTATTATTATTATTACATTTATATGGCGCAACAGCTACCCTGAGGGTTTCCCGGCGCCTTGGATCTATGTTACTAAAGAGAACAGGGGGACAATTATTGATCGGACAACCATGATTTAACTCCCTTACGGAAGCGGAGGTAACAGGGTTCTAACCGCACTAATTCAGTGAGGAGCGCCCGAGATGGCAGGTAAGAGTGGGAAGGCTGTTGCCCTCAAAACTCATGCTGCCCGGGGTAGACTGCCCGCCCTTCCCAACCCTTCCAGCTATGCTACTGTTGTCACTGCAGTTCATCCCTAATATAGAACAGTGGCTGTTAGAACTGTCATCAAAGAGCTGCATGCAAACTGCATAAAATAGGTTATGAAGTTACGTTTTTTTTCTTTAATCTTTCATGATCTATTCCTAATGTTGCTGAAAAGAGTTTGTTTGGTTTAGATATACCTTCTTGTTGGCAAAATCAGACTTTAGCGGTGCTTTAAAATAAATTAAATGTATGTGAGAGTGGGGCTATAGAGGGATAAAGGGTACTTTGCCCGGTGCCCAAGAGGGAATCCAAGGAAGAATGCATGGGGGTGTTGGGCCGCCAAAAATTATTGTTTTATTGTTTCACTGGCGCCAACTGCATTAAAGTCGGCTCTGATTATGGGAGTAAGCCACTCGCCTTTTTAATACTGCATGATCTAAATTCCATTTTGTGTGGCAGTTTTGGCTCTATTAATAATGCAGCAGCTGTAGTGCCACCGGGATCCAAGGATGTTAGGGTGCATACTGTACCTCAATTATGGTTGTATTTGACTACCCAAGCAGTGGGAGGTAGGGGAAACAGTTTTTTTCCTTCATCAGTGCCCATGACTGCTTTGCTATGCCTTTATTAGGAACTAGTCATATACAAAGATACAGTCGGTTCTGTCAGGTAGGTATTTCTTCAGGCAAATTGTAACAATCTAGACATTATTCAAAATAGAAACAAATCAATCATAATAGACATAAGCAAGACCATTGAGACCATATAGGGTATTATTCAGAGCTTTTACCCAGGCAGGTAAAATGGGAGAATTCATTTTAATGAATGCTCCCATTTTACCCGCAGCCTTACTTAGGAGGTTGTACCCATTGAAGAATCAGTTTGGCCACTGCTAAGATACCACGCCGGCCTGAGCTAGATACCAGTCACAAGACGCACAAAGTACATTGGGATACTATCTGAGCCCACCTGGGCCCTCTTAGGTGAGTTAGTATCCATGTGTGTACCAATTTACCAAGTACAGCACCACACAAACCTTACCATTGATTCTCATACCTACAGGCTGTCCATGTCCTTGTCCCAGTCCTGATGAAGACCCTTTTAGTAGTGCAGACATTGGGTTGAAACGTAGACACACTAATTCCAGGACCCGTTGAAGGATTCTGCGAGGAACCTCATTCACTCAGTTCACAGTCTTACCTGGAATACTTGCATTTCTGGCCATCCTCCCCCTGTTTTATCCCCCTGAGAAAACCACTTTGTATATATTACACAACATCACTAAATCACTGAGCACGATATTTCACCTGTTCACTTGCAATATCTCACTATTTAACAGCCTTACAAATGTTATTTGGGTAATTATAAATGATGCAAGTTATAAAAGCTCTGAATAATACCCTATATGGTTTCAATGGTCTTGTTTATGTTTATTATGATTGATTTGTTTCTATTTTGAATAATGTCTAGATTGATACAATTTGCCTGAAGAAATAACTACCCGACAGAACCGACTGTATCTTTGTATATGACTGTATATGACTGCCCAGGTTCTGAGGGATACTGAGTTACCCCGTTTTTACTAAAGTTTATTAGGAACTGGGTTATGTTGTTTAAATTCTGTTAAATATTGAAGTCTGTGCTTTAAATAATAGTAAACCATTTTGTGTTTGTGATTGTTGAATCCAAATGAACAATAGTCTTTTTTGTTTAACACCGCACTTTAGTGTTCATTGTTGGATAGGTTTTATCAATTCTCAGACCTACACCATGTGCTGTTTGAGGTGTAGCTTCCAGCACAGAAATTAAGTTGCAATTACATTTAAATATACCACTTCACTTTGTATGTCTGCCTGCTGTTAGCTACAGCATGTTTTGTTGTTGCGTTCTTTGCAGTTTATCTGAGGCCAAATCTTATGTTTATTAGGGTGCCCTGGTTATCATTCACAACAGCTACGTCGCCCACTCCTCCTTCACACGCACTTTTCAGGTACCATATGGCAAGCATTAATTGCACTGTTTGTTCATTTTTTTATTATCAAACTTTGATACCTTTTATCAAAAGATAGGACAAATAGGATATGAGGCAATGCACGTATATGCACTTCTGACATGCTGTGGATGACTCACCGAGCTCCAGGTGACCAATGAGCATGGCTTAGAGTTGGTTAGAAACTAAAACCTTCTGATTCCTGGGGGAAGGGTCTGGGTAGAATTCACTGGTGGTATTGTACCCACCATACAATTCATGTTGCGGATACAATTCTACTAATGGATTCCCTCCTAACTGGACAGTCCTAGGATTTTATTGACACCGGGCAATAGGAGGAAAGCGCAAGGCCACTCCAATTTTCATGCGACCTAAGATCGCAGGACATTACATCAAAGTGACATCACAGGAAGTGATATCACTCGATCTTTCTTCCTCTTTGGTAACTGTTAGACTTGGCCCTTTTGGCAGGTTCACCCCTAAACTTTTTGCCTTTTCTATGACCTGATATTGGTAGTTTTTGGCTTCTGCGCACTTTAGCACTGTGGCCCAGTGTAAAGTGCGTGTGTGCTCTGAGTGTGTGTGGTGAGGTTGGCCTGCCCTCCCATAGGAATGCATGGGGGATATGTGTGTCCATGGTAATTCCTGATATGAGAGAAGTGAAGGGGCAAGTTTAGTATGTATGAACAGGTGAAAATAAATGCTGCGCAATGGTGTGCGCTGATTTATGGTGACTGGTGGAGAAATGCCACTTTTAAAAGGATTTCTGTGTGCTATGTGTCTGCCTGCCTGATGTGAATTGCATGTCTGGCTTGTGAGTACCAGGGGCTGGATGATGTGGGTGGCTCCAGGAGCCAGGGGGAGTCAGCCCAGTGGTGAATAGAGAGATCTGCATGTAGATTGGAGAGAGGAGTTGCACCTGGGAGCTGAATAGGACTGTGGCTTCCCTCCACAATGCTGGCGCCGCCCCCTGTGCTGCGTCTGATCCCTGAGCCCCCACCTGACAAAGGAGAGAGGAGCTGAGCAAACAAAGTGCTCCAAAGCTCCCCCAAACCAGTCCTAACTGGTATCCCCAGGCCTGTGCTTACAGACAAAGGAAAAGGGTGCATAAATAAGGGGCTGTGATTCCATGAAGTTGTTCTGTTGTGCTGTTCTTGACTTGAGCGGGGCGTGCTGCTGCTGCTGGGCTCCAGGAGGAACCGCCAAAATGAACTGCCTCCTTGCTGGAGGATCCTGTGTGCTGGCCTGCCTGGGCCCAGCCTCTTGCCCCCTGGACTTTGGACTGGAACGTCTGGACTTTGATTCTGGCGCCATATGAGCGCTTGGCTTCCATTTTTAGAGAGCATTTTCTCTGCAGCTGAGGAGCAGCGCTTCTGTTTTTGGCTGCAGCACAGAGATGCGATCATTTTGAAAGGGGATTCTCCCTCATTTGTGCCTTTTTGAGCGGGAGCCCACCCCCTTTTGTACCGCTTTGTTCGCAATAAGTTGGCAGGGTATGTTAAGACGTGAGTCCCTTGCTCACTTTGCCACTGGATTCAAGCAAGCCTGGCTGAAGACAGCTGGAATGCCAGAAACCGTTCCTAGGAAGCTTGTTTCCGGTCCAGGGAAGGCATGGCTTGGCAGTTCGGGCTGGTTTGTTCCCATGAGGCACAGGGTCAGACTGATTTGCATATGGCCATGTCTGAACTGGGATGGCAGAGTGGGCTAAAGAACGGTGATGGATTCAACCCAGATCTGTTGACTGGGTGTGAGTGTTTGATTGGTTCAAATGCTCCGTCCATCACCACCCCCTTTTGTACCGCTTCGTTTGCCATAAGTTGGCAGGGTATGCTCAGACTTGAGTCCCTTGCTCACTTTGCCACTGGATTAAAGCAAGCCTGGCTGAAGACAGCTGGAATGCCAGAAACTGGTCCTAGGAAGCTTGTTTCCGGTCCAGGGAAGGCATGGCTTGGCAGTTCGGGCTGGATTGTTCCCATGAGGCACAGGGTCAGACTGATTTGCATATGGCCATGTCTGAACTGGGGTGGCAGAGTGGGCTAAAGAACGATGATGGATTCAACCGAGATCTGTTGACAAGGGTGTGAGTGTTTGATTGGTTCAAATGCTCCGTCCATCACCACCCCCTTTTGTACCGCTCTGTTTTTGGCTGCAGCACAGAGATGCGATCATTTTGAAAGGGGATTCTCCCGCATTTGTGCCTTTTCGAGCGGGAGCCCACCCTGCAGATTGATGCTTGAAAGACGAGCGGGAGCCCACCCCGCATCGGTGCCTTTGTGGCAGGTGCCTACTCCACATATTTGCATCTGTTTGGAGACCACGGGTGCCTACCCTGCATTTTTGTGTTAACTAGCGGGTGCCCACCCCGCTTCTGGAGTTCATTGAGAAGGCGGGTGCCCACCCCGCATTGCACCGCAAGGGTCTTCGAGTTGAGCGAGTGCCCACTCCGCCTTTGTATTTATTTGAAACTGAAGCCTACCCCGTATTGCGCCCACAGGAAGGAATCGCCAAAATCACCGCCACAACCCGGCTTGGACAGTAAGCCAGGCAACCTGTGTTGGGATGTGGGCGGAGCCGCAAGAAGAGATGAAGCGGACGGGAGCCCACCCTGCGCTCCAGTGCCCGCAAAGAAGGAGGAGGCGACCCGGAAAAGGTGGAGGCTTGAGCGGGGCACTCGTGAGTCAGGAGAGAGCCCCGCAGACGCAGAGAAGTCGGGGCGTTGCATGCTCCATGTCAGTCGCCCGCCGCCAGCAAGAGGAGACCAGGACTGCCGGTGAGCTTGGCAGAGCAAAGGAGACCGGCAGCGCTGAAGATGCCTGGAGGAGCGGAGACCGCGAGGGAGTCCCAGGTGAGTGGGACGTTACCTCCCAAGGCCGGTTCTTCTTGAGCGGCCCGCAGGGCAGCGGACCGCTTCAACATTGTGGCACTTGATGTCTAGGAGCCCCTGTGGGGGGCTCGGTAGGCACAGTGGTGCATGGGCTCATTTGGTTGTGGGGCAATTCACGTGAGAGTCCCGGCGTGGGAGCTCGCAGGCCAGTACCGCCTACATTCCTCACAGCTGCACCACCGTAGCGGGCAGCTGCACCAAAGGGGGAACTTTTGTTCGAAAGAGTCCTGGAATAGGGCTCAGGTGGCACTGTGGTGCCAGCGCCATATTTCCTGTCAGGGCACAGTTATTTTTCCGCGTCCCAGTGGAGACTAAGGGGGCAGGAGTGCGGGTGCCCACATTTTTGCCTGCACAGCTGCCCAGCAAGTAGTAGGCAGCTGCCACGTTTAGGCCAGTATTTTGTATACTTTTGCTTTTGCTGCCTTGGCAGCTTATGCCGGACTCTGTTGGACATAGGGCGTTGGAGCCAGTGAGAGAGGCCAGTTGGCCTGGGGGCCAGTTCCAAGTGGGTTGCCCCCACTTGGGGCACACTGTGTTTATGCAGGTTATGGCATAATGTATTTATACTGGTGATGCCTATTGCACAATGCGTTCTCCTAATGTGTTTATGCCTAATGTGATAATGCTAAGGTCATTATTGCACCGGTATTTACTGGTTGTGCTCTTTATGTACTATTTGTGCTACCCTTACTGGTTGTGTTCTACGTCTATGATAAATCTTACTTTTACTATTTCTATTATCCCCTCCCATACTCATGACGAGCTGAGCTCGTCATGAGCAACGGTGGCCGTGTGCTCATGACCAGCTGAGCTCGTCATAACGCCAACAATGCTCGCACGCGGGGATAATTCCCCTGCTGTGCTGACAGTTCCATAGAAACGGGTGTGGCCGTGATGAGCTCAGCTCGTCATGAGCACCGGGGCGCTGTGCACGCCCCCTGTCCCCCAGCACAGCGAGGCAATTAACTCCGCACGCAAGGGGTTAAGTGATGATTCTGAAGGTGGTCCGTGTGGCCCTGTCTTGGTTATATAATGCCCTGAAAATACTGCCCAGTGCCTGTTGGCACAGTGTATATTGTGTGATTACCATCTAAAGTGTTTTATGATAATACAAAGTCTATTTTTGATATAACCTTGTGTGGAGTTCTTTTTGTGGTGTGCCTAGTGTATTGCTGGTGTGTGTGTGTTTTGTGCAAACGCTTTACACATTGCCTCCGGGATAAGCCTGACTGCTCTTGCCAAGCTACCAATGGGGTGAGCAGGGGTTATCTTTGGCATCTAACTCACTTGCCCTGACTAGAATGGTGGTTTCTGCCTGGCTTTGGCGCAAGCCTTAGCCAACCAGAAATCCCATTTCTAACAGTAACGTTGAAGAGACTCCACAAGAAGTAAATTCTTTGGGAATTATAAACATTGATAACAAAAGTTAAAAAATAAAAGCACAATCTACAGATACTACCATCAGAACCTTTTGAGTCATCCTGCCGGCAGAAGACATGTGTCTGAGACAATGTGATATTTGACAAACTCTTCCCCAAACACCCTGAGCATGAGTAGGTAGATGAACCTGAAATACGAAAGCTCCAAATACACATGTTCTTTACTACATCAAGGCCTACCAGAGCACATTTCAGACTATATTTTAAGTATGTATTCCGGCAAACTGAACACGTTTTTAATAAATATTCTCAATATGGACCTTCCTGTATAACAGTTGGGCTCAACACTACATTTAAGTGTAATTCAACTGGAGCATTCTGTATATATATATATAGATCTATATCCAAACATGATTGCTTTGGAAAAGTTCCAAAGCACGGCACAACAAGTGTTTGTAATTAAAAGAAGCATTCGCCTAAGGGCTAGATGTAGGTGGGCTAATACCGGTCGGTAATGGCCAAAAATTGGTAAATTTGCCGTTACCGATTCCTTAAATTAAGGAATCGGTAAAATACCGAATCCTTAAATATTATGTAGGGAGGATTCGTTATTTACCACCAACTACAAGTTGGTGGTAAATACCGAATACCTTTTAAAAAGCAATTTTTTGCATTTTTAAAAGTGCCATGTGGCAGACATACATGCCCTTAGGGCATGTATGTGCGCCACATGTGCACACATGCACCATTCAGGGGTGCAACAGGGTGTCAATGTGACACCCTGTCACCCTTGGATATGCTCCCCCTATCACCTATTCGGTATTTACCGAATCGGTAATAGTGAATGGCTTCCCATTCATTCCTATGGGCCTCCAGGCCCATAGGAATGAATGGGTAGGTGAGTCCTTATTACAGAATCGGTATTACCGATTCGGTAATAAGGAATCTTACTGAATTGGTAATATTTGCCGAATTATTTCCTACATCACAATTACCAATTCTTAAATACCGAAACTGTAAAAGTCGGTATTTAAGAATCGGTAATTTGTGATTACCTACATCTAGCCCTAAATGTTTAATTCAAGAACTATTCATTGCATTATGCAGTTGGAAAGTTGTAATGTAAAAGATTGCAAAACCTTTGATATGGTTATTATAAACTAGGTTACAATAGAACCAGTAGGCTAACATTCCTTAGATACTTCACTACCTCATCCACCCAAATCATCTTTCTCTGATCTCTTGTTACCATTCTCTTATATATTATAAATTGATATCTGTTCATTATCCCCTTTTATTATGTTTTTCATATTCTCACTCCTATCTCTCAGGTGTGTGTGTGTGTGTCTCACTCATATATCTCAGGTGTGTGTGCTTCCTTCCTCCTAGTTTGCCTTTCGTCTTACTTCTCCTGTTTCTTTCTCTGCATATTATTTCTGCATCATTTATCCTCACCATGTACTTATTTTCATTGATAATTTTCTCTTTGCTACTCTCCCCTCTCCTATTTCCATTTCTGTTCTTTTGCCATTGTTCTTCTCCTTTCCCCATCTCCACCGACCCTGCTCTTTTCAGTCTTTTTATTTTTTCACTTCTTGCCTTTCTGCCATCATCTCTTACACCTTGCCTCTCAGCACTTTTCTTTTCTTTACACCACCCATGTCCCCAATCCCCACTTATGTCATGTTCTTCTCTTCCTGTTCTCAGCTTTCACTATATCAATCTTCTTCTATCCTCCTACCCCCTATCTTTTTTCCTGCGTTGCCCAGCCTAATCTCTCCTCCTGTTCTTTCTGTGTTCTTTCTACCTGTTCTTCTTTCCCTAACTTTTCTTACCCCATGACACTCTCCTTGTTTATTTCTCTCCCGAAGCCTGACTGACTTTACACCCCTCCCAGAGATGGGGTTTAGAAGAAGCATCATACCTACTACTGAAAGACCAAAGAGGATGGGAAAATGGATAGTTGCATGTTTGGTAGAGCCTTCCGTAAGTTATCACATGAATGGTTCTGCAAACATACATAGAAAGATGGTTGCAATAAGTATAACCACTGGCAGTTGCTCTAGGTAGCACTATTGTCACCTGGATTTTGACCCAGTCATATGCAAAGCAGTCTTGACCCTGCTCCTATATGAACATTCAGTCCAAACTGCCAGGCCAAGTCCTCTGTGACCTCGAACACAAGCAATCCAAGACTAGTTTTGCCCAGACTAGGGCTCGTCAGTCAGGTGCAGTGTGCCTCCAGTGGCACAGTGTCGGATTTACAAAGGTCCTCCGATTCTGCAATGAGAATTCTCAAGGCGGATATCCCGCTCAAGAGTGAAGATTCCCCCACGACTGCAAAACCTCCAACAGGATTTGTGAATCAGGATCAGTGGTGGTGAGCGACACGTGTTTGCACATACCCATGGACACTTAGGGCATTACACCAAACACTCTAAAGATGATGGTGAGATGCTTTCAATAAGTCTAACAACTGACAATCTCTCGGGGTAGCATTCCAGCCGTAGTACTTTTGCCCACTATGCCACTTCAGTTTATTCGAAGCCGGAATGCAAGCAGCACAAGACCAGGTTTGATCTGATTTGGGCTTAGCTGAACTTTCAGTTACAGGCCAGGCAGCAACATCTGCCGTTGTTGAGTAGGGGGGGGGGGTGTATGTTTTATGTGACATGTGAGGCTGCTCTGCAGCAGCACACTGTCTTCTGTGGAGGCAGAGGCAGTCTTGCGCCATGTCACATATAAATCACCAGTAAGATTTCCAGGCTTTAGGGCTGCTCTGAAGTACACATCGCTGTAACAGAGCAAGACAGACATTGTTGGGTGGTGGCTTGCTTCTGGTTTCCTCATAATAGCACACTGATGTGGGTCACTGTCCTTATGACCGCTCAGCTAATGCCTAGAACATTTCCTCCTGAATCTGGAGTTTTCTACTATTCCCCAACTCTTAAATCGGATATTATGTATCAGTGTGCAAATTAATACCTAAAGATAATATGGAATGGAATGGAATAGGAATGGAATAAGTTTTTGTATAGCGCGATAGCTACCCGCAGGCGTCCTAGCGCTATAACTGAGTACGGAGGAGTGATTCAGGTCGGGATTATTTCTTGAAGAAAAAAGTTTTTAATTTTTTACGGAATACCAGGATGTTTGGTTCTGAGCGGATGGATAGTGGAAGGGAGTTCCAAAGCCTTGCCGCATTAGTAGAGAACTTTCTCCCTCCACTTCTTTCTCTTTTATATCTGGGAGTGATGACTTGGAAGGTAAGGGACGATCTCAGCTGCCTGTTAGGGTTGTATGGAGTGATCAGGGTGTGATTAAGGACTGCTCCTTTCCTCCAGTAGGCACGGTGGGCGATGCACATGCTTTAAAACTTGACCCTTTCTTTTACCGGTAGCCAGTGAAGTGCTCTTAGTTCAGTTTTCACCGATTGCCGGCGGGGAATGCGCAGGAGGGTACGGGCCGCGCAGTTTTGGATAACCTGCAGTTTTTTCAGGGTGGATTCAGGGGATCCTAGGTATAGGGCATTGCCGAAGTCAAGCTGGGAGAGGATGAGACCCTGGACCATGATCTGTCTGGCCTTGAAAGGAAGGAGGGGGTAAAATCTTCCGAATGAGTCTGATAATACCCATGCAGGTGACTGCTAGTTTTGTTGCCTGGTGGCCGAAGGTAAGTGCAGTATCCAGCCAGATGCCCAGGCTCTTGATAGAATCCTAAGGAATGGAGCCAGGCTGCTGCAGTAGATGTTATTCCAAGCTCTGACATTCTGTGGCGTAAGATGTCATGATTCACAGTGTCGAAGGCGGCACTGAGGTCCAGTAAGATAATGGCCGCAGTGCCACCTTCATCTACAATCTTTCTGGCGCCTTCTGTTACTGCTAGTAGTGCAGTTTCGGTTCCGTGTATGGGGCGGAACCAAGTCTGTGAGGTGTCCAGGGAGTTATTTGCTTCCAGGAATTTGGTAAGACATTGCTTAACGTATTTTTCCGCAATTTTGGTGATCCATGGTAGCAGAGAGATCGGGCGGTAGTTTCCCGGGTTCATCTGATCTAGGTTAGGTTTCTTCAGAAGGGCTTTAACTGTAGCTTGTTTCCATTTAGGGGGGACGATCCCTGTTGAGAGAGAATTATTGATCAGATTCTGAATAGTAGGGAGGATGACCGGCGTGATAGTTTTTAAAAAGCGGGCTGGGGCTGGGTCGCTGGGGGATCCAGATTTTACTTGTAGTATTATGGGTTCGAGGCTGTTGGGCTCCAAAGGTGGAAAGGATTCCAGGAGGGAAAGGGGGGAGGGTCTGGTATACTGCTGTTCAGGGAGGGGGTGTGGGGGAGGGGGGAAGGAGGAATAGATTGTGGCTATTTTGTTGTAGAAATAGTCAGCCTGTTCATTGCAGCGGGTTTGAGCGGTCAGGGGATCTGGTGGTTTGTCAGGGAGTTTGAGTAGGTTTTTGGCAATCTGGTAGATCTCCTTAGGTTTGGATGCTGCTTCCTTAATCTTATTTTCAAAGTAACTGGCTTGGGCTTTTTTTATATTGGTTTTATAGGATTTTATAGACGCCCTATATTCAGTTTTACTGTTGTGGGAATAGTCGAGGCGCCATTTTCTTTCCAGTCTCTTGCATTCTCTCTTGAGAGTGCGCAGGTCCTGTGAGTACCAAGGGGCATTTTTTGGTCTCTGTTTGGATAAAAGATCCTTGAAAGGGATGATAAGGTCAAGAGAGGTTGTGATCCAGTTATTAAAGTTGTCGTTGCTGATAATTGGGTCTGAGTTAATCCGTGGGACGGAGGATTCCAGTGAGGAGGTCCACTGATTAGTATTAAGTTGAGAGCATTTGCGGCCTCTGCTAGGTGCGGAGAGAGGTGAGGGGCGGGGTCGTAAAGGTGCCCATGTGAATGGGATCAAAGAGTGGTCTGACCAAGGAAGGGTGATAGGTGGACTAACTATAAGATGCGCGCAGTTGCTAAAGATAGGGTCCAGAAGGTGACCTTTTTCGTGAGTGGGTTGTTGTACTAGCTGGGAAAGATCAAGTGCCAGTAAGTTATTGCAGAGTTCGGTGGCTGCTGGGTTTAGAGGGTCGTCCAGGTGCAAATTTAGGTCACCTAGTAGGGTGTAGTTAGGTGAGGAGCAGACACCATCGGCTATCTCTGGGGCAAGCTGATTTATAAAGTTGGATGGGGTGCCAGGTGGTCGATAGATAAGAGTTCCCGAGAAGGTGCAGGTGGGGGAGAAGTCCAGCGAGAAGGTAAGATGTTCGCAGCTGGGAAGGTTCGAGGGGGAGGATCGGCAGGTATAGCGATTTTTGTAAATAATGGCTATGCCGCCTCCTTTCCCTACTGAGCGATCGACACGGTGTATAAGGTATTCAGTAGGGAGAGCTTGAATGACGTCGGGGTCAGAGTCAGAGTTGAGCCATGTTTCCGTAAGGAACATGGCATCGGGGTTATTGTCCGAAATCAGCAGGGATAGTTCAACGACATGTTTGGGTAGAGATCTGCAATTAAGCAGAAACATGCGAAACGAGGGTGGAGTGAGGGAGGGTGACTGAGGAACATACAGTGTGGACAGTTAAAGTGTTGTGAGTTTGGGTCCCAAGACCTGAGACAGGGATCGTTGGTGTGGCCACGTAGTTGATGTAATATTTTGGAGGGATAAGATATTAGTGAGCTGTGACCAGCGGTTTTGGCCCCTGGTCCCGGGCGGTCGCGGACGGGTGCAGACGGGCTTGCCTTTGGCGCAACTTCGGCGCCCCCCGGCGCCGCCGCTGCGCCTGTCCGCTGTGCCTCCTGGGAGGGGGATTCATTATGTATTGGCTGAGCCTCGGGGTGGGAGGGGCCTAGCAGGTGATCGGGTGCCACACCCAAGAAGGCGAACCCGGAAGTTCGGTGGTAGGCGAGCCGAAGGCTCTGACAATTTTTCGAGGGGGGCCCAGGGACCGCTCTGAATCAGCGGTGGCCCGACTGGTGAGGGTAAGTCCAGGAAATAGCAGTTTTGTTTTTTAGGTTCAGTGATATCGAATAGTAGTTTTTCGGTTAAGTGCAGTTTAAAAATCGGGCTTTCCCGAGTGCGCAATTAAAACAAGGTGCTGCTTATAAAATCGAGCAACAACAGTTTTTAGTCAAAAATACCACACTGTCCCGGCTTTTTGCCTCAGGACCACATCATACACCACCACACTCACTCGTAATCAGTGGGAGTGGTGTTTTGGTCGATTTCTTTTAAGCTGGCTAAGCCTCGAGTGGGAGGGGCCTAGCAGGTGATCGGGTGCCACACCCAAGAAGGCGAACCCGGAAGTTCGGTGGTAGGCGAGCCGAAGGCTCTGACAATTTTTCGAGGGGGGCCCAGGGACCGCTCTGAATCAGCGGTGGCCCGACTGGTGAGGGTAGGTCCAGGAAATAGTAGTTTTGTTTTTTAGGTTCAGTGATATCGAATAGTAGTTTTTCGGTTAAGTGCAGTTTAAAAATCGGGCTTTCCCGAGTGCGCAATTAAAACAAGGTGCTGCTTATAAAATCGAGCAACAACAGTTTTTAGTCAAAAATACCACACTGTCCCGGCTTTTCGCCTCAGGACCACATCATACACCACCACACTCACTCGTAATCAGTGGGAGTGGTGTTTTGGTCGATTTCTTTTAAGCTGGCTGAGCCTTGGGGTGGGAGGGGCCTAGCAGGTGATTGGGTGCCACACCCAAGAAGGCGAACCCGGAAGTTCGGTGGTAGGCGAGCCGAAGGCTCTGACAATTTTTCGAGGGGGGCCCAGGGACCGCTCTGAATCAGCGGTGGCCCGACTGGTGAGGGTAAGTCCAGGAAATAGTAGTTTTGTTTTTTAGGTTCAGTGATATCAAATAGTAGTTTTTCGGTTAAGTGCAGTTTAAAAATCGGGCTTTCCTGAGTGCGCAATTAAAACAAGGTGCTGCTTATAAAATCGAGCAACAACAGTTTTTAGTCAAAAATACCACACTGTCCCGGCTTTTCGCCTCAGGACCACATCATACACCACCACACTCACTCGTAATCAGTGGGAGTGGTGTTTTGGTCCATTTCTTTTAAGCTGGCTGAGCCTCGGGTGGGAGGGGCCTAGCAGGTGATCGGGTGCCACACCCAAGAAGGCGAACCCGGAAGTTCAGTGGTAGGCGAGCCGAAGGCTCTGACAATTTTTCGAGGGGGGCCCAGGGACCGCTCTGAATCAGCGGTGGCCCGACTGGTGAGGGTAAGTCCAGGAAATAGTAGTTTTGTTTTTTAGGTTCAGTGATATCGAATAGTAGTTTTTCGGTTAAGTGCAGTTTAAAAATCGGGCTTTCCCGAGTGCGCAATTAAAACAAGGTGCTGCTTATAAAATCGAGCAACAACAGTTTTTAGTCAAAAATACCACACTGTCCCGGCTTTTCACCTCAGGACCACATCATACACCACCACACTCACTCGTAATATGTCTTTGTTATTGTTCTGTTTGTAATCAACAAGGAAGGGAAATTGCTGCTTTTACTACCTCATAAGTAGCACTTCTTCGTGGTCATATCTCTGCACCAACTGGCAACGGAGCTGTCAGCAAAACAACCGTAAACAAGCTTGCCTTCCCTTTCTCTGGTTCTGTGCACACTCCCTTCACGTAACTGCTTCTGTGTCATTCGTGTTTCAGACACTCTCTAGACGAAAGCACTCTCTGATGATTCTGAAGGAGAATTTTAATTTATAAAGCCCTTTCTCTTACGTTTATGATGTGTCCACCCCAAGATAAAGCCATCTCTTTCCCCAAATTGATACAATAGTTCCATAAACAGAAACAGAACCGTTTCATCGGACTTCTTCTCGTGAACTTGTACTGTCGTCACTCTCTCACCCATATTGTCCCTACCTATATTTCTATGTTTGTATAAACTTTAGCACTCACTGCACATTAGTAACTTAACTGCCTCTAGGTATAAATAACTAGTAAGGATGGTGCTTGTAAAGTAATGCCACTTTTGACACAACTATGGTAGTTGCATTTTTTTTAATGAAACAGGCAAGTTTGGGTACAAGATTAGGAGAGATGATCCCGAAACTCCACAGGAAGTCTCCCAGTTCCAAAATCTCTAAGTCTGAGAGTGTTCTCCTACTAGGTGTCCTTTATTCTTTCCTGAAGGGTTCTTGCAGTCTTTCCTAGGTCAACAAAACGTTTCTGCAGGGAGCGGCAGGTAGCACTGCCTGTTCCATTCACAGGACTACCCAGTTTAATCCCGAAAGGGGGTCTGTGATCTATTTAGTAAATTGGTGGGTTTTCCCAAAATGGAAGGGTTTAGTGCTTTATTAGATCTATGGGTGAGAGACCATGGCATCTGCTTTAGTCAACTGAAAGGATAAGGAGACATCAGACACACGTGAGAGCCCCGCCTCGGTCGAGTTTACGGACTGTCTAAAGGGCATGAATTTTTCCCAACACGTGCATAAGTCCACCCACGCTAAAGGGCATACATTAGACCAAGTCTGGACCTCTAACCTAGAAATTACCCCACCCCTAGTCTCTCCCTGCACATGGTCTGATCACCATTGCATCTCCTTTAACATAACTGATACTCCCTTTACCTTGCCACCCCTACCAGCAATCTTCTGGCTAGGAATTGGAAACACGCTAACTTAGACGAATTCCATGCTATTCTAACTGCTACCCTCCCCCACATAGAAGATCAGGCTTCCATCTCCCTTCAAGCCTCTAATCTCGACAGCTGGCTAGAAGCAGCCAGCAACAAAGTAGCCCCTCTTAGAAAAATCTCACTCAAACGACCCCATGATGCCCAACGCTGATTTTCTGACGCTCTAAAAAAGGAAAAACTAGCACTTAGGCAGGCAGAACGCCGTTGGCGTAGAGCCTATGCTCCGGAGGAGAGAGCGGCATATGTCACCTTACAAAAAAACTATAACAACTCCATTATCAAGGCCAAATCGGCCTATTTCTCCCAAAAAATCACAAATTCCTCTACAAAGACCAAGGACATCTTCTCGATTGTCAACAAGCTTGCTCAACCTGATAGGGTTACCCAAAAATCCATACCCTCCCAAATACTATGCAACTCTCTAAATTCGTTCTTCATAGATAAAATTACCTCTATTAAAAACAATATCCCTATCGCCACTTCCCCCTCCAACCTTCCTGCTGTTTGTAAAAACCCTTCCATGCTCGATCTCATTCCTTTGATCTCCAGAGAAGAATTCAAGACGCTCCTAAACCGAGTGGGATCCGGCTCCCCTAATGACCGTTGCCCCCCCCCCATATCTTGAAAGAGGCTTTTACCACCTTCCCGGACCCGCCGCTGTCGCTCCTCAGTAATTCCCTCAAAATAGGCGTTGTTCCTGACATCTTTAAACGCGCCACGATCGTTCCTATACTAAAAAGCCCAATGCAGATCCCGCGGTGCTAAGCAATTTTCGTCCCATCTCTTTGCTTCCCTACCTCAGTAAAATCCTTGAGGCCCATGTCACGAACTGCCTCAGTTCATTTATTGAGCATACTCAATTCCTTGATCCCCAGCAAGCGGGGTTCAGGCCCGCTCATTCCACGGAACCCGTCCTTTTAGCAGTTATGGACGAACTTAGGAATGGAGCTGACAATAACATCTCCCAGGCCCTGGTACTCCTGGATCTTTCGGTGGCGTTCGACCTGGTCGATCATGAACTCCTGATCGACCGTGTCAGCAACGCTGGCATCCAGGGCATGGCCCTTAAAGGGATCATCTCCTTCCTTGACGGGCGCTCCCAGGCAGTGCGCCTTAATAATTTCTCGGCAAAAAAAACTAGCCTAAACTGTGGGGTTCCCCAGGGCTCGGCCCTCTCGCCCCTCCTTTTTAATCTATACATGCAACCCTGATCGTGCCTCTACGCAACCGCCCTGCAACAATCTTCAATTATGTTGACGACCTCCAGCTTGTCTTTAACATTGACTCCTCCGATACTTCCATCACTGACTGGTTTATGGCCCTCTCCCAATGTCAGAACCCACATAACAGATTTTCAAGGAATCTACAGGCCTGTCTCTTTCAGCTGCACAAAAACCATAAACCAGAGGGAACCTTTGGAAAATGCGAAACGATTGTAATGAGTATAGGTACTGATGGGTGTGTAACCACTGGCTGAGATGCAGAAAATGGATCTGAGGTACCCTTGGATTCGATGTTGCCCATTACTCAACCAAAATGGGTTGCCTTACCTTCCGCAGGGTCTACCACTACAGCCCCATAGGGTAATTTAAAAGTGGAATGGATGACATGTGACAAACAGGCGCAATATCTGAATTGTCTTGACTACCCAGAAAGAGTGCACTGGCTCATAGTGCTACACTTTTTTTCTCATATTTCTTTTATTGATTTTAGCAATCTAATAAAATAAACAGCACAATTGACTAACAGTTTCACTCTCCCTGCACTCCCCCCCAACCCCACAGATATAGAGACGTGCCACAGCAAACATTATGACAACAGTCTGTACCTGGCACACAGACAGAGTAAAGAGTGAGGAGAAGAAAGGCATACAGAGGCATCAATATTAAGACATGTTCCATCCTATTATCCCCCTGCGTGCAATCATGTATGGGTTGATGCTGGGTCCCTGCTCCTGCTGTGCAACAACTTCCTCAGTTTCCTGCTGTCCTCTTGACCTGTCCCACTATACACTAATCGGTGTTGCAACCCATATTCCACCTGCACCCATCTCACAAATTCCTACCGCCATTGTTACCTAATGGGGAGATGATTATTCATCCATCTCAGTGCTCTACATTTCTTTTCTACAACCAAGCCTAGCTCCATTACCTTCTCTGCATACTTAGTGTATTTAGCTTGTGCCATAAGGCCCAATAGACACAGGCAAATTATTGGCAATAGTGGTATCTCAGTCAGGACCTGCAACACTTAAATTACCTCACCCCAGAAGGCTCCCATGCCCGGTCACGCCCACAGCATATGAATATAAGTCCCCACAGTCAACTTTCATCTGGGACAGAGCTCTTGTTTGGAAGAGCCTAGCCTATGCAGCCATTGTGGTGGGACATAATCCCTGTAAGTATATTAGTACCAACTGTGTGTTTCGGGCCACTCATCTACAGTTGCCCAGGATGGATGCCCATTCATGCTAACTCAGCTCTTCTCCTATATTACCTTCCCATTCTGACTTCAATGTTGTGATGTGCGTGGCTGTGTGTGGTTGCCGCTTGTGCTTTCCCCCATGTCTGGCAGTTTCTGATTTAAAACATGCATCTCTGGCTTCTTCTGAAACGCCTCCCAGGTCTTAAAAATAGCCACAGCTAGAGGAGCATATGCAAGAAAACAGCTGCCTATGACACCCTATCTAGTGCATAAATCGGCGTATCCCACCAACCAGCCATCCTTGCAGAGGTCCTCTACACAGTGTGAGCCGTCTCCCTCCCCATTACGTCTTAGAAACATAGGTAGTGTGAGGCTGTTACGAGTGCGCCAGGGAACCAGTTGTTGTATGTAAATATACTCCTCATCCTCTCTCTTTCTTATCCATCACTGTTAGAAACGGAGGATTCTGGTTTGCAGGGTATACACCTGTCCAAGCAGAAGTCACAGTCCTTGTCAGGGTAAGTCAGATACACAAACTAAATAAACCTGTGCTCACCCTCTGGTAGCTTAGCGCAGAGTAGTCAGGGTTGACTTAACCTCTTCCGTGCTCCCTCCCCAGTGCTGCCGTCGGCCAACGGCCAACGCAACCCCACCCACCCTTCAGAACGCCCGCACCACGGCGGAAAAACCACCGAGGTTAAGGCGTTAAGTGGCAAGGTGTAAAGTATTTGTGCAACTCATTAACTAAAGTAACACAGTGAAAACACCATAAAAATACTGCACATTAGTTTGGAAAAATAGAGAATATTTATCTGAGTAAACCAAGACCAAAACGACAAACAGCTCTTTGTGTGGGGACAAACACAGCCCTATTCAGGTGCAAGTGTCAGTGTCTCTCTTCCAATCTACCTCATCATCAGTATGCAAATGCCACACTCCAGCTCTGTCTAAAGTTAATGCACAAAGCCCAGCTGTCACCCAACCCAGACATGTATTCAGAGAGGGGCAGAGGCAGAGAATGGTTAAAGTAAGAACATTCCAACTTTATATAAGTGGCATTTTCAGACTTACAATTCAAAATCCGACTTCACCATAAGTTGTGATTTTAAATTGTGAATTCATAGACACCATACTCCAAATTTCTATCTGCTCCCAATTCCCAGTTGAAAATGATGCTTAAAGGGTGTTTAAGGCAATCCCAATGTTAACCTATTAGAGACATGGGCCTGGCAGTAGTGACACATGAATTTAAGTGTATTCCTGTAAAACCTTAAAGTACGTATCCTACTTTTTAAAAACACTGTACCCTACCCAAGAGGCTATCTAGGGCCTACATTATGGGTGAATTACATGCAATAAAAAGGAAGGATTGGTCCTGGCAAGTAGCTTAACATGCCAGGACGAAATGGCAATTTAAAACTGCACATGCAGGCTCTGCAGTGGCATGCCTGAGCCATGTTTAAAGGGCTACTGAGTGGATGGCACAATCAATGCTGCATGCCCACTAATATCATTTAATTTATAGGTCCTGGCACACATAGTGCACTTTACAAGTAAATTAAATATGCCAATTGGATCAGCCAATGTTACCATTGTTTAGACTACAGAGCACATGCACTTCAGCCCTGGTTAGCAGTGGTAATGTGCCCAGAACCCGAGAGCCAACAAAAACGAGTTCAGTGAAAAGGCGAGGAGGAAGACAAGAAGTTTGGGGAAGACCCTGCAGAAAGGGCCATTTCCAACAGTTCCTACATATATCCAACAGAGTCCTAATCTGCTCCAGAAGAGCAGCTATTCTCTTACATGGGACTTAAGCTAATGGCTGGAGCCTTCAAGGGCGGATCACATAAGGTAGGATCGCAGTGGCATAGTCAGTGTACCCCATCTGAAATGACGTGACTGAGTATGGGAGCTGAGCAGCCCAGCAATAGGCCCTACAATTTGTGGCCTGTAGCCCTCCACTGTCCCATGGGAGTTTCAAAACCTCCAAGCTGATCTGTGCCCAGCCATGCCTCCATTAAAAAAATCATTTACACACACTCCTCCCCAATCTATCTGGGAGCGTACCCACATTTGAAATATAGTTCTCAGCCATGTCCGATACATCCCCAGGTACTTAACTGGACATGTCTGAATTTTTTTATCAGGTAGGCTCATACCCGCAGTCAGAGCCGCACGTACAGAGTAGAGCTCCAATTTGTCAGCATTCAGTCGAAACCCCGAGTCACCCCACCTCCACCAGCTTGTCATACACTGCATGCCATGTGTCCATTGAGTTTCCCAGGGTCAACAAAATGTCACCAGCATATAAAAGAATGATTTCCTGAATTCTCCCTACCATAATGCCGTGTTCCCATGTCTAGAATTGTGTCTTATGGCTCAAAAAACATAGCGAATATCAATAGATAGAGAGGGCACCCATGATGGCTCCCCTCTCCACTTGCAAACTATCCAGGATCCTATGGCCCACCTTCACTCTCACTTTGCAGTCAGTATAAAGAAGTTTCACCCAGAGCATACCGTTGGAGTTCATTAGTCAGGAACATTCAGTTAACAGTATCAAAAGCCTCCTGGGTATCCAGACTGGCAATTGGGCATGGCTACTCTCCTTCACAGCCTGTTCCATAATTAGGAACTCCTTACGGATGTTAATGGAAGTGGAACAACTGCCCTCGAACCCCAAGTGATCTGTTTGTACAATCCCCTCCCACAATCCCCATCCCACCTTTGATAGTCATTGGGCCAGTATTTTCCCTTTGATCTTTTCATCAACATTTATCATTGAGAGGGGGTGGTAAGATTCACAATCAGTAGGGTTTTTGGACGGTTTAGGCAGGACTACAATATTAGCCTCCCAGCGGGATGCAGGTAGCGTCCCTGTCTCAAATGTCTTGGTATACATGGCCAGTAAAAGTGCCCACAGCAGATCCACATAAGTCTGGCGGAACTCAACACTGAGCCCATCGGTACCTGGTGTTTTCCCTGTGTTCATGTGTTTGATGACCCACCTTATATCTGTCTCATTGAGCAGCACATTCGGTTTGGCCCTCACATCCTCATCCACCCTGGGGAGGTTTGTCTCATCCAATATGGTTGTCATTCCAGCCCGCCTGCGTATAAAGTGGCTTGTGGAATTCAGCAAATCGGGCTAGGATGTTCACCTAAGCCATCAACATCACCTCACCCACATCTCTAATGGACACTATAGCATTTCCCCTTTTTCCTATTGACTAGCCAGTCCAACAGTTAACCAGGATGATCTGCCAGTATGTGTTGTGTTTCGGTGTATACTCTATAATCATGCTTCATGAGGATGTCACATGCCTCATCCAGCTCCCCATGCAACCCGTGCAGTGTCCCCCATACTCCATTGGTGTGTGGAGCCTGTCTAGCTATATCCGCGGTTTTCTGTTCCAATCTTGTGACTGTGTTTTACAGGGATTTCCTTACCCCATAGGTCGTGGGCATGCATTTCCCCCATATAGTGACCTTAAAGTCTACCCAACCACCCCTGAACATGCCACTGCACCTGCTTTGATAGCAAAGTATTCCCTCAATGCCTCCCTAACCTCATCCCAAAACACCTGTTTTAACAGCGCTTAGAATTGTAACCACCCCTGTTGTACTGGGGCCACATAGGCCTGATCGAGTTTCGTATGATCCGACAAGTTGCGATCTAAAAACTGGGCTGTCCCAAAGTGTGCAGTTTGTTTTCCTGATGGGTATACATATAAACTATTCTAGAAAGAATTACCCCTCATTACACCTTGTTGCACCCGGCACAGCTCCAAAAGGTTTGGCGTGTTCATGCCCTCTAATAACACACTGGAGGACATGCCCAGCAGTCTAGCAGTTGGTCTGAAGCTGTCCAGGTGTCTGTCTAGCACACAATTACAATCCACATCCAGATGATGTCATAATGTGCATACAGAGTTAAAATGTGTACTACTCCTTCAATGAAATCTGGTGTATCCATGTTCGGGGCATACGTGTTAAACAACACTGTGGGTTTACCACATATTTCTCCTACAATGTTGATATACCGGCCATCCGTCACCTTCAATTTAGTCTCCCACTGTCTCCTGTCCCTTGACCTATACGTGCCATCTTGCCACTGCTGTGCATGTAGCTCAAATCTCTCTCTGGATCCCCCCAGAATCTGATTCACCTCAGTAAACCCAGTTGCCCATGCTGTCCCCTCTACCCCTGCCTGTGTTGCCCACCCCAACCTGGCCTCCATAACGGACACCCATTATGTCAACTCAACTCCGCTGTAACAACAATCAGACATCCCTCTTCTAGTTTGGCACTCCTGTGGTTTCCGGTAATGAGATGCCCTTAGAGTCATGCCACTAGTTCCAACACACACACTGGGGAACAGTAGTGTACCTGTATGCCTCTCCAATCGCATCTGACTTGTCTACTATACACAATCAGCTCTGACGCAGCCCCACTCCAGCGTACGTTAAATATTGTTGGCAGCCCCTCACTCAATGTGTCATAAACCTGTATTCATAAGTGAAAGGTCTTCTCAGTCCTGCCAATCAGTGTCTCTCGATGACCTGCACATCTTTCTCAGGGTGATCGAAGAAATGCCTCTTCCCTTGTAAGTCTACCCATAGGCGTGCCGGTGGCAGCAGTGCATATGTCAATCAATGATTACTGACTTTACTCATCACCTACATGAAAGATCTCCTTCTTTTTTGGATTGCCTCATTGTAGTCCAGGTAAAAAAGAGATTTGGTTCCCATTGAACTCCACATTGCACTGCCGCAAATATGCCATCTTATCTTTATATCTTAACAACCGAACTATCAGCATACATGGCAGCATGCCTGGCTTGGGTTTGCTGCCTGGCGTTCTGTGGACCCTGTCTACGGTAGCTCCACTGCCATCTAACCCAGGCAGCACAGTGGGAAACCATGATTCAAGGAATTGTTCCACTGGGGAAGCCTCTGTGCCCTCTGGAAGGCCTAGTATGTGAGCCTTATTGAGTTGAGATCTGTCTTCCAACTCCGCCAGCGTGGCCTACTGTGTTTGCAAACACCTCTCTTGATCCACAAGTTGAGTACTAGTGTGCGACCCGAATATCTCATTCACTCCGTCTGCTCTTGTATCAAAGTCATTCACTCGCTCTATGATCTAGTTCATGTCTTACCTTAGCAGCACCACTGTAACAGCCACCCTGTTGATCTTTTCAGTGGTACCAGGATCAGGTTTTTAATGTCTAGGTTCGAAGTGGGTGTCCGACTTCCCCATAGTAGGTTTCTCACTGGGAGAGGCGCCCTGTGCCATCCTGGCCAGCCCCGCCTCAATTGGGTGCCGAGCCTTAGAGGCCATGCCCGGGCCCGCTTTGGGTTTATGTGGCATCAGAGCCCAGTGGCACTGTACTATAAGTTCTAGGGGTCAAGGCAAAGCCAAACTAGTCCCTACAGATCACACTAGCATCAGAGGGGTATGCTGTGTGGCATGCAAGGAGAACACATGGAAGGCAACCCTGGATAGTTGCAACAATAGATGCCAGATCAGTCACCGATAATCTAGGGGATCACCCCCAAGTCCCGTCCACGATGAGCAGCTGAGCAGGTAAAGGAGTCTTCAATAAGGGGCCACAACCGGGTACTACCAGCCCCCAATCCTCTGCATATCGTCCCCCTGGGGAGAAATCCAACATAAACCCCCACACTTGTAAGAGTTCATCAAAAGAAGAGAGCATTGGAGGATGCACTGCTTCCTCCCCATGCAGTCATTTGTGTCTAAGCCGTATCTCACCAGCCTCCTCCTGTAGTGAAGTTGCAGCCCTCATCTTTGCTTCAGATGGTGGAAGACTGCTAGGTATGGGCAGCATGTCAGTCAATGGGCTATTGTCCTGGGGCCGCCAGGCCTCAGTTCCTTTTGCCGATCCACTGTGCAGCCTTCTCCTTGCCCAAAGCAGGGGCCTGCGCTGCATGCAACACCTGCTCTTGCAGGCAAGGCCAGCTAGATCAGCGCTCCGCTCCGTGCACTGCCGTCAGGCTTGTGGAAGTGCGTAACGGGGATAGGGGCTGTCATAACTTCCTCCCCCCTCTGACCGTCACCGAGCCTCCATTCAGATGGTCCTGCCCTCAAAGGTGTCTATAGCCAATCAGATCCACCAGGCCATGTCCCTCACCTGCAGCCTCGCTCCTCCGCTTGATCACTTTAGACAACTTCGCTGATCCCTGGTGTGTGCCACATTCGCGCCACAGCCTTTTGGGCCTCCCTAGGAGCACACTTGTCAGGGCCTCCACTAATGTGTCTCCCAACCTTGGGTGCTGATCCCGCCCATCCCTGTTGTGCTCCACAGAGACACTCCCCCATGCAGCATGTACCAGCAAATAGACACAGCTCTGTCTTCTCCCAGGTGGGGTGTCACTTCCCGGACTCCGCTCACCCTGCGAGGTTCAGATAGGACCAAGGGGTTGGGGGGTCCTAAACATATTTATTCAGCAGAACGATGGAGAGGCATGTCAATTCAAGTAGCCATCTTGACCCCTCCCCTCATAGAGCTACATTTTTTTATTAAAGCGAACTGAGCAAAAAAAATTAATTCAATTATGCAGCAAGAAAAGATAGGTGTTGAGGTAGTATGCAGCACATTCTGTGGCAACGCTATCTCAATAATTTGCCATTTTTATATTGATGAAAAAAAAGAAAGCCCAGGGCTATGTAAAATACAAACATTTCTTAAGCTCAATAAGGATTTGGGGGCCGATTCACAGAACTAATCTGAGACAAAATCGTAAACGTACTACTTTTGGTATTCACAGAAGGCATTTAGTAGTAGTAAAGTTAGGATTTTCAGATTGGTCTGAGTGGCCTGGTTTGCAACCTAGACAGTGCCTGGGACCATGAAACTATTCTCCACCCGCTTTGAAAAACAGCCAGGTGGAGAAATGCTAAGTGCGCATTATGGTTTGGCTGTCCTAAGATGGCCAGCCAAACCGCCATGAGCAATTATGGTGCAAACTACTCCTTCTCCCTGCTCACCATGACAAACCAGCCCCAACCTCACCCTAACTGGATCAGACTCACGACTCAAAATGTAAATGATAATAACATTGTGTTATAAGCATTTTACTTTTCCTTTTTGCACTACTCAGAGAGCAGCGGGCAAAGCTCCTATGCCTTAATGGAGCAGCTGCTGATGCGTGTCAGTCCTGGTCTAAATATTACCGGCCACTTACAGTTGTAATTCCTGCATTTGAACCTTTGCCAGTTAAATACAACTCATCATTTCTTAAAACCTGGGCCCTTCTCCTGAATCCTCTCTCAAATCTTGTCAAGCCCAAACACACTAGGCTCAAGCTGCCACATCGTTTTCCCCTCCTTGGGTTCTTTTTGGTTTTCTTCTCTCTTACTAACCTTTCCCGCTCTTCAATGTGTCAATGAGCTCTTTTCTTCCCCCATCAAATAAACCTTCCTATGAGGTGTTGTTTCTGTCCCACCTCTAGGGAACTATCTTTTTCCTGCCAATCCTCAATAATTTCCATCATTTGAGCAATTACAATCTGTTTCACAGCAGGGACACATGTACCCCATCTTGTCTGAACAACATTGAATATTTGTAGCCGATGTCCACATGGTTAACCACCCTAATGTTCCTGACCTTGCAAAAGTCTGCCATTTCCTAATTGACCTCCTTCTTCACTCTGTTGATGGCCGCTGGTTTGCAAGCCACTCTCCATACCCTCGTAGAAAGAAGGTGTGTCGTTGGAAATATCACTGTGGTCCTACCAATCCTGCACTACTTTTGAATTCTATTTAATAATTTCCAACAACTCTAGCACTGTCAGCTGTATCAATTCTTTTTCAACCAGGTGTATCAACACAGTGTGAGGCCTGTGTGTTTCTACCTCCCTTCCCTAAGTCTGGGCAGCAGCAGCCTGATGTTATTCCCCTACAACTGTGCAATACAATTGACACCTGGTCCTTATTAAGTCCCATTTACAGGCCATGTGTATGCCTCTTTGTGTATTCTCCTGTCAACTTCGTCGCGGAGTGTCAAACAATCCATATTTCTTCCTTTTGGCCTCCTGTCAATCACCCACCTGCAATGAAGAGAAAAACAACCCCTTCACTCAGTATAGCCTCATTGGCCTGGATCTGATGTTGCACAATCAGCAACTAGGTCACCACCTTCTAAAGTCCCTCATTCTGGGCCACATGTACAAATATTCAAAACAAGAAACTTTAAATTACAACTAACAAAGATTCGCAATTTGATATTTCTTATATGGGTTGTAGTAAAATGGATTCTGCAAAAGTGGTCGTAATTTGTGAATGAACTTCCACTAAAGACATTGGTATTTTCTGAACCAACTTATGTACTGATAGTTCAGTACTCAAAATATCCAATCCTAGAGGATCAATTAATTAAGAAGTATAAAACGCCCAGGACTACAACTTCAGGTGACACCGTACATTTGCCCTTCTACACGGGATTGGAAATGCGTCAGCATTTCCTCTCACATTTGGCTACAAAGGGCACTAAGAGATGTTTCCAATCTCTATAGGGGCCTCAAATTTAATTTGTACCCCATAGATTAGCATGCATCCTTTGTAGCAGCAGACTCCTAAATGTCGCCAAGTCATAGGGACTCAAGGAACTGCTTTGTATCATTTGTATCAACTATCTACTGCTGGTGTAATAGTGGAAGTTGTTTATTAATTTATATATGATTTATGACCACAAATGATTTTTCTGCACATTGTATCTTATATGCACACTTTAAGTATCACAGTTGTTGTGCAATTGATGTGTATTTGACTCTGACAGGGGGAAAATGTTCTATGAAAATGTTTGACATGAAAAAGTATTGTGAAAAAGACACAATTGGCTTAAGAATCTATTGGTCTAAGCTTCAGTCGGCTTCAATAAAGAGCAGCATGATAAATTGACAGCCAGGTTTTCTTCTCTTGAAATTGTATTCAATCGTCCTACCTGGTGTTGTTTGGACGAAACCCCCTTTTATTCTAACATTCTAATAGTGGCATTTTCAGAATCGAAATTTACAATCCAACTTCCCCTAAATTAGGATTTTTAATAGTTGTTCCAGAGCCACCAAACTCGAACCAGTCATACCTTCCCATTTGAAAATTACACTTATAAAATGAAATAAGGTAATCCCAATGTTATGCTATGGGAGATATAGGCCTTGCAGGACATGTAAAACTTGCAAGTACATGTCCTGTATTATAAATACTTTGTCGCCTGGCACAACCTAGGGGAGAACCATTGGTTACTTTGTGGACTATCCAACACCTAATCCAAGGTGTGGTTAAGACAAGAATTGTAGAGGCCACTGCTAACTATTACTATAGGTGAGAACTACAGGGAGTAATAGAGAAACTCTTGGTTTAATAAGTGTCTCCACTACTTGACACCAACACATATTCTCTACACGCAGGCTGTTTTCCTTGCCCAGTCCTGATGTGAACCAACGTGATGATTATGAAGTACACATATAATGGGTCGAAACGTCAATAATAATTTAGGGTATTCTCGTATCCTGCCAAGCTCTTCCCATATTGTAAATATATAAAGGACTTATGCTTGGTTAGGCATCTGTTTTTTTGGGGAAACCTTAAAAAAGTACTTTGTATTTGTGTATATGTCAAGCTTGTTTCAAGTCCTGAATTATTTAGACTTCTATTTTTGTACCTTTCCAGTCTGCGTTTATCAATGTTTATGTCTTTTAATAGCCCTGTATGCTTTTGTGATTCATTATGATTTACTATTCATGTTATGCCTTTACAATTTTTGATTAATATTAAACCTTATTTTCAAACTCTTGTATGTTGTTGTCCCATAATATGTGGTTGGTACCAAAGCGTGATTGAGTTACCAGACCTACATAAAGTACTTGCAAATTAATTTATGTTCTTGCTAAAGAAATATAACTCCCCAAAGAACCAATTGTTGTTTAATTCGCTGTTGCATCATGGTGCAAGGGTGCCTGCTTTGGCAAAAGGCAGAAAATTGTGCACCAGCACTGTGGGAAAGGACAGGAATGCAATATATGTCATAAATACGGTGCATTCCAGCCTTTTCACATTGCGTAGGGCAGCACAGCAAGATTGCTTGCGGCGCTACCCTATGCCAATTCCCGGTAAATTAGGGCCTTAGTTGCATGAAAGGGAGAGAGCAGAACAGTGCCATAGCTACCAAAATATTTCGCTGTTTTTCTCTCTCCCTGCACTGGCTCACTTTAAGCAGGGTTGCATCAAGGTAAACACCTTGCACTATAGTGGAAGGGTATGTTTGTGAGGTCAAGAGTAGGTTTTGTATTGAAATGCGAACCTTTAAGTATAAAATATTGCACTGTTTAATGTTTTTTTTAAATCTTGCATGTGTGCTGTAGAGTACAGCACACATGCACAGTTAAAGTTTTTTGGGAACATAAAACTTTTCTCTAACATTACACCTGCCTTGAGCAGGTATAAAATTTGTATGCAAATCCATGTCCACCAATGTTAATAGATAGAGATTTGTGTAAATAACCATGGGTGGTTGAATGGGAACGCATAGGTACCACCCAAGGTGCACCCCACTTGATGCAAAGTGTTTGGCACTGGAAAGTAAATCCCAAAATCAACACTTTACACCAGTCTGGATCACTTTTGTGATGCAAACCGAGCACAAGGTGTTGATAAATGTTCGTTGTTATATCTCTTCTTATAGAAAAATAGTGCTAGGTGACTAGTTTACAAAAGAGGATGTATATCAAGTTAATCATTAAAACATTCATAACGATGACTGCACATACACCGGATGCTGTTCAAAACCTGAGGGATATAGAAAAAAAACATGATCGTTTACGGGACAATAGCATCGAATCCATGTTAAACAGGGCAGTAAAGTGCAAAACAAGTCCCCGAAGAGCAATTAAGGACATGCTCGGTCCAACCATACAGTATCATGGGTCGATTTACAGCCTACACTATAAACCGCATGAGTACGTGACAGGAATGAAGGGAGTGATGTAGGTGACAGGTAATATAGATTACAGAGTAATTAATTAATGCTATTATAGATACATACATTGGCTGTCCTCAAAATAGCAACGTGGGTTTATTGACAGAATAAGCAATAAAAAGGCTTCTCATATTTATGCTGACCTCGGCGAAAACTAGTGATGTTTTTCATACAGGAAATCTCGATGATCGGGACAGGTATTGAGAGGGTTTATGGAAACATTATTGAAGAAATATGGAAGACGTACGAAAGTCACTTCTGTCACAGATTCGGGTACTTTGTTTTAATCAATTCAGAGCGCTGGCACTGTGGCACAGTTGTCCTCCCTCCCACCAACTTAGATTAAGGTACACAATTATTGAAATCACTTTATCTTTCTACCTCAAGTAACCCAGAAACATGACAAATGTTATTACGAACCCAACTCTCATTGTGAGAAAGAGAATGTCCTGCTTTCGTAGGTTTAAATAAATCTACTTCCCACATCTACTATATCAAAGTGTGTTTAAAACTGAAGCTAGTTTGTGTACAAATGTCTTTCTTTATTAATTTCTTTTGGTATGTATTCACTAGATTGATCTTATAAAAGGCCGGACGACTCAATTACTCCATTGCAGTGCAGTGCCCGTCAGTTCTTTTTTTTATACCAATTATTGTTTTTCAAAAATGCAACCTCATTCACTAAACTTTCAGTTATAAGCATTTTCAATCGAAAATAAGGGTTATTTAAGCGAACAATTACACATATATATAAACCACAAGAGGCATATTGCTTTAAATGTTTAAAACACCTGTTTATAGACACACCTGTAAGAGTATTTATTCAGCCGAGAAGAAGTCTAAGAGACTTCATTAAAATCTAAACGCGGACCTTATTTCTATATGAGGTTTTTTTAAACTTAGCCAAACTCAACATCTCTTGCAACCCCAGTCTCACGGTCAAATTCGTTTTAAAACTATTTTCTTATCCATTAAAAAGTCTTTACCCAGTACCATGCCATGTCTATGAAAACATATATCCCAAAATATTTTTCGATTCATATTCTGATAAAAAGTGTTGTAAATCTGCATTCTCATTCCCTTACCTAAGAAACTTCCTTCTTCTTCTAAACCTAGTTTAACGTGTTTACTTGATATACAGGTCTCAGGTATGGGTTTTCAAGTTCTGGTTTGTCCCTTTATTATCACCCTGCCCAAAAGTCTTCTGATGTGGTGGTACCGTGGTTTGCAGTATATGTCATTGAATAGTGGTTATGTTGGGTACTTGCAAGGCTGTGGTGTCAGAACATCCTTGATGTGATGGAAAGCGTTCTTGACAATGCGTTCATACAGAGATCTCTTGAAAAAGGGCAGGCTGGGTTGCTAACTCACATATATATATATTCACTGAAAAAACCATAGGTTTCACACCAGTTATAGTTAGGTGGAAATTTTACTCGCATAAAACCATTGAAATTCCCACGTTATAGTTAGTTGGACTCACTATAACTTGCGCGTGCAATGCACTGCTGATGACGTCACATATTACATCACTCATGACATGGTCAGTGACATCACTCATGGCATCACTGATGACATCTCAAATGACATCACTGATGACAACATCCTTGTGACAAAGTGGCAGACCTCCTATCAGCATAAAATAACCTTTGACACACACATTAAAAAATAGAAACTAACATTTTCTTAAAAAATGAGAAACCAATGCCAATTACAACAACTTATTAGGTAATTCCAACATCTACATACACATCCACTCATTCACCAACAGTTCTATATAGTCACTCATGCATGTACTTACTCATCATATGTACTCATACACCTATACATCCTGTTACACACTAATACTCATCCATACAGTTACTCACACACAAATTCACACATGCAAATAAACTATCAAAAAAACATTGACTTGATTATACTGCTATATACACACCACTACACATACTTCTACAGAAACAGAAACATATTTACTCTCTTAAACAATCAATTATAAAAACACATACTCACTAACCCACCCATACACACAATCATCCACCCATACAGTCTTGCACACATGCTGTCTTCAAAATACATACAAATAGTGAGTCACTCATTCATGCATCTGTGCTCTAAGTAATATCCCCCACCGAACCATACAGACACTGATACTGATACTCAAAAAAAACATCTAATAACCCATATACACACTCATGTAGCTACTCACCAACCCATGCAGCCACTTATACACAAAGTGAGACACAGATACAGATATTTAAATATTTAAACATTACTCGCTAATATATGTATTCACTAAGATACATTTAATAAGTCAGTTAACCAATCAATTTTACACACAAAAAACATCCATTTAGACATTTATTTACCCATTTATTCTTCCATCAACCTTTAGATATACATATATAAAAAATATTTATTTTTCAGAAAGATACACATTCACTGGATGATGTCATCAGTGATGTCATTTGAGATGTCATCAGTGATGTCATGAGTGATGTCACTGAGCATGTCATGAGTGATGTAATATGTAACGTCATCAGCAGTGCATTGCACGCGCAAGTTATAGTGAGTCCAACTAACTATAACCTGGGAATTTCAATGGTTTTATGCGAGTAAAATTTCCACCTAACTATAACTGGTGTGAAACCTATGGTTTTTTCAGTGAATTTAATAGGTTTTTTAAATGCTAATTCCTAACTATAACTGGTGTGAAACCTATGTTTTTTTCAGTGAATATATATATATATATATATATATAAATATATATATATATATATATATATGAAACATGACTTCCTCCAAAGAAAAAGGCCGTGACCCAAGGGAGACAATCAGGAGCACTTTATAAAGCAGCTGGCTCAGGCGGATGCATTTCGGCGACATTGGCCTTCCTCAGCGCCCCTCTCCAACTGCTCCTAGCGCTGCGTGGTAAATACAGTCCTTCCACTCTGTTGTTTTGTCCTCTATGCTCCGCCCCCTCAATGTAGTCCATATCCAAATGCAGCCCCGTGTGGTGGAACTGCATGTCCCATAATGCCCCAATGTTCAGCATAGCGGGACTGGATACAAATCAAATGGGGTGACATTACCAGCGAGAGTGTCCGTGGGAGGCACAGCTGAAAGAATCCGATGGGAGGTAAGCCAGATGCCACAACTCCATGCCCCCTCGAGTCTCCCTTCTTTACCGCTGCTACCCTTCTGCTTAGAATCCTTAGCGGGGGTGAACACAGGAACCTGGTTACCCGAATAGAGGATGCAATATCCCCTGCCGCTGTCTTCTCCAAGCTTCGTGGTGGGTTCTGGAGCTTATTGCCAACGCAATACAAACAGATGCTCAGTCGAGCTTGCCAGATAGTCCAGACCAACTTGATGCAGCGGGGGTACACGTGAATGCGCCCTGGCGTTCGCGCATGAATGTCTGAAACATGACTTCCTCCAAAGAAAAAGGCCGTGACCCAAGGGAGACAATCAGGAGCACTTTATAAAGCAGCTGGCTCAGGCGGATGCATTTCGGCGACATTGGCCTTCCTCAGCGCCCCTCTCCAACTGCTCCTAGCGCTGCGTGGTAAATACAGTCCTTCCACTCTGTTGTTTTGTCCTCTATGCTCCGCCCCCTCAATGTAGTCCATATCCAAATGCAGCCCCGTGTGGTGGAACTGCATGTCCCATAATGCCCCAATGTTCAGCATAGCGGGACTGGATACAAATCAAATGGGGTGACATTACCAGCGAGAGTGTCCGTGGGAGGCACAGCTGAAAGAATCCGATGGGAGGTAAGCCAGATGCCACAACTCCATGCCCCCTCGAGTCTCCCTTCTTTACCGCTGCTACCCTTCTGCTTAGAATCCTTAGCGGGGGTGAACACAGGAACCTGGTTACCCGAATAGAGGATGCAATATCCCCTGCCGCTGTCTTCTCCAAGCTTCGTGGTGGGTTCTGGAGCTTATTGCCAACGCAATACAAACAGATGCTCAGTCGAGCTTGCCAGATAGTCCAGACCAACTTGATGCAGCGGGGGTACACGTGAATGCGCCCTGGCGTACGCGCATGAATGTCTGAAACATGACTTCCTCCAAAGAAAAAGGCCGTGACCCAAGGGAGACAATCAGGAGCACTTTATAAAGCAGCTGGCTCAGGCGGATGCATTTCGGCGACATTGGCCTTCCTCAGCGCCCCTCTCCAACTGCTCCTAGCGCTGCGTGGTAAATACAGTCCTTCCACTCTGTTGTTTTGTCCTCTATGCTCCGCCCCCTCAATGTAGTCCATATCCAAATGCAGCCCCGTGTGGTGGAACTGCATGTCCCATAATGCCCCAATGTTCAGCATAGCGGGACTGGATACAAATCAAATGGGGTGACATTACCAGCGAGAGTGTCCGTGGGAGGCACAGCTGAAAGAATCCGATGGGAGGTAAGCCAGATGCCACAACTCCATGCCCCCTCGAGTCTCCCTTCTTTACCGCTGCTACCCTTCTGCTTAGAATCCTTAGCGGGGGTGAACACAGGAACCTGGTTACCCGAATAGAGGATGCAATATCCCCTGCCGCTGTCTTCTCCAAGCTTCGTGGTGGGTTCTGGAGCTTATTGCCAACGCAATACAAACAGATGCTCAGTCGAGCTTGCCAGATAGTCCAGACCAACTTGATGCAGCGGGGGTACACGTGAATGCGCCCTGGCGTACGCGCATGAATGTCTGAAACATGACTTCCTCCAAAGAAAAAGGCCGTGACCCAAGGGAGACAATCAGGAGCACTTTATAAAGCAGCTGGCTCAGGCGGATGCATTTCGGCGACATTGGCCTTCCTCAGCGCCCCTCTCCAACTGCTCCTAGCGCTGCGTGGTAAATACAGTCCTTCCACTCTGTTGTTTTGTCCTCTATGCTCCGCCCCCTCAATGTAGTCCATATCCAAATGCAGCCCCGTGTGGTGGAACTGCATGTCCCATAATGCCCCAATGTTCAGCATAGCGGGACTGGATACAAATCAAATGGGGTGACATTACCAGCGAGAGTGTCCGTGGGAGGCACAGCTGAAAGAATCCGATGGGAGGTAAGCCAGATGCCACAACTCCATGCCCCCTCGAGTCTCCCTTCTTTACCGCTGCTACCCTTCTGCTTAGAATCCTTAGCGGGGGTGAACACAGGAACCTGGTTACCCGAATAGAGGATGCAATATCCCCTGCCGCTGTCTTCTCCAAGCTTCGTGGTGGGTTCTGGAGCTTATTGCCAACGCAATACAAACAGATGCTCAGTCGAGCTTGCCAGATAGTCCAGACCAACTTGATGCAGCGGGGGTACACGTGAATGCGCCCTGGCGTTCGCGCATGAATGTCTGAAACATGACTTCCTCCAAAGAAAAAGGCCGTGACCCAAGGGAGACAATCAGGAGCACTTTATAAAGCAGCTGGCTCAGGCGGATGCATTTCGGCGACATTGGCCTTCCTCAGCGCCCCTCTCCAACTGCTCCTAGCGCTGCGTGGTAAATACAGTCCTTCCACTCTGTTGTTTTGTCCTCTATGCTCCGCCCCCTCAATGTAGTCCATATCCAAATGCAGCCCCGTGTGGTGGAACTGCATGTCCCATAATGCCCCAATGTTCAGCATAGCGGGACTGGATACAAATCAAATGGGGTGACATTACCAGCGAGAGTGTCCGTGGGAGGCACAGCTGAAAGAATCCGATGGGAGGTAAGCCAGATGCCACAACTCCATGCCCCCTCGAGTCTCCCTTCTTTACCGCTGCTACCCTTCTGCTTAGAATCCTTAGCGGGGGTGAACACAGGAACCTGGTTACCCGAATAGAGGATGCAATATCCCCTGCCGCTGTCTTCTCCAAGCTTCGTGGTGGGTTCTGGAGCTTATTGCCAACGCAATACAAACAGATGCTCAGTCGAGCTTGCCAGATAGTCCAGACCAACTTGATGCAGCGGGGGTACACGTGAATGCGCCCTGGCGTACGCGCATGAATGTCTGAAACATGACTTCCTCCAAAGAAAAAGGCCGTGACCCAAGGGAGACAATCAGGAGCACTTTATAAAGCAGCTGGCTCAGGCGGATGCATTTCGGCGACATTGGCCTTCCTCAGCGCCCCTCTCCAACTGCTCCTAGCGCTGCGTGGTAAATACAGTCCTTCCACTCTGTTGTTTTGTCCTCTATGCTCCGCCCCCTCAATGTAGTCCATATCCAAATGCAGCCCCGTGTGGTGGAACTGCATGTCCCATAATGCCCCAATGTTCAGCATAGCGGGACTGGATACAAATCAAATGGGGTGACATTACCAGCGAGAGTGTCCGTGGGAGGCACAGCTGAAAGAATCCGATGGGAGGTAAGCCAGATGCCACAACTCCATGCCCCCTCGAGTCTCCCTTCTTTACCGCTGCTACCCTTCTGCTTAGAATCCTTAGCGGGGGTGAACACAGGAACCTGGTTACCCGAATAGAGGATGCAATATCCCCTGCCGCTGTCTTCTCCAAGCTTCGTGGTGGGTTCTGGAGCTTATTGCCAACGCAATACAAACAGATGCTCAGTCGAGCTTGCCAGATAGTCCAGACCAACTTGATGCAGCGGGGGTACACGTGAATGCGCCCTGGCGTACGCGCATGAATGTCTGAAACATGACTTCCTCCAAAGAAAAAGGCCGTGACCCAAGGGAGACAATCAGGAGCACTTTATAAAGCAGCTGGCTCAGGCGGATGCATTTCGGCGACATTGGCCTTCCTCAGCGCCCCTCTCCAACTGCTCCTAGCGCTGCGTGGTAAATACAGTCCTTCTACTCTGTTGTTTTGTCCTCTATGCTCCGCCCCCTCAATGTAGTCCATATCCAAATGCAGCCCCGTGTGGTGGAACTGCATGTCCCATAATGCCCCAATGTTCAGCATAGCGGGACTGGATACAAATCAAATGGGGTGACATTACCAGCGAGAGTGTCCGTGGGAGGCACAGCTGAAAGAATCCGATGGGAGGTAAGCCAGATGCCACAACTCCATGCCCCCTCGAGTCTCCCTTCTTTACCGCTGCTACCCTTCTGCTTAGAATCCTTAGCGGGGGTGAACACAGGAACCTGGTTACCCGAATAGAGGATGCAATATCCCCTGCCGCTGTCTTCTCCAAGCTTCGTGGTGGGTTCTGGAGCTTATTGCCAACGCAATACAAACAGATGCTCAGTCGAGCTTGCCAGATAGTCCAGACCAACTTGATGCAGCGGGGGTACACGTGAATGCGCCCTGGCGTTCGCGCATGAATGTCTGAAACATGACTTCCTCCAAAGAAAAAGGCCGTGACCCAAGGGAGACAATCAGGAGCACTTTATAAAGCAGCTGGCTCAGGCGGATGCATTTCGGCGACATTGGCCTTCCTCAGCGCCCCTCTCCAACTGCTCCTAGCGCTGCGTGGTAAATACAGTCCTTCCACTCTGTTGTTTTGTCCTCTATGCTCCGCCCCCTCAATGTAGTCCATATCCAAATGCAGCCCCGTGTGGTGGAACTGCATGTCCCATAATGCCCCAATGTTCAGCATAGCGGGACTGGATACAAATCAAATGGGGTGACATTACCAGCGAGAGTGTCCGTGGGAGGCACAGCTGAAAGAATCCGATGGGAGGTAAGCCAGATGCCACAACTCCATGCCCCCTCGAGTCTCCCTTCTTTACCGCTGCTACCCTTCTGCTTAGAATCCTTAGCGGGGGTGAACACAGGAACCTGGTTACCCGAATAGAGGATGCAATATCCCCTGCCGCTGTCTTCTCCAAGCTTCGTGGTGGGTTCTGGAGCTTATTGCCAACGCAATACAAACAGATGCTCAGTCGAGCTTGCCAGATAGTCCAGACCAACTTGATGCAGCGGGGGTACACGTGAATGCGCCCTGGCGTACGCGCATGAATGTCTGAAACATGACTTCCTCCAAAGAAAAAGGCCGTGACCCAAGGGAGACAATCAGGAGCACTTTATAAAGCAGCTGGCTCAGGCGGATGCATTTCGGCGACATTGGCCTTCCTCAGCGCCCCTCTCCAACTGCTCCTAGCGCTGCGTGGTAAATACAGTCCTTCCACTCTGTTGTTTTGTCCTCTATGCTCCGCCCCCTCAATGTAGTCCATATCCAAATGCAGCCCCGTGTGGTGGAACTGCATGTCCCATAATGCCCCAATGTTCAGCATAGCGGGACTGGATACAAATCAAATGGGGTGACATTACCAGCGAGAGTGTCCGTGGGAGGCACAGCTGAAAGAATCCGATGGGAGGTAAGCCAGATGCCACAACTCCATGCCCCCTCGAGTCTCCCTTCTTTACCGCTGCTACCCTTCTGCTTAGAATCCTTAGCGGGGGTGAACACAGGAACCTGGTTACCCGAATAGAGGATGCAATATCCCCTGCCGCTGTCTTCTCCAAGCTTCGTGGTGGGTTCTGGAGCTTATTGCCAACGCAATACAAACAGATGCTCAGTCGAGCTTGCCAGATAGTCCAGACCAACTTGATGCAGCGGGGGTACACGTGAATGCGCCCTGGCGTACGCGCATGAATGTCTGAAACATGACTTCCTCCAAAGAAAAAGGCCGTGACCCAAGGGAGACAATCAGGAGCACTTTATAAAGCAGCTGGCTCAGGCGGATGCATTTCGGCGACATTGGCCTTCCTCAGCGCCCCTCTCCAACTGCTCCTAGCGCTGCGTGGTAAATACAGTCCTTCCACTCTGTTGTTTTGTCCTCTATGCTCCGCCCCCTCAATGTAGTCCATATCCAAATGCAGCCCCGTGTGGTGGAACTGCATGTCCCATAATGCCCCAATGTTCAGCATAGCGGGACTGGATACAAATCAAATGGGGTGACATTACCAGCGAGAGTGTCCGTGGGAGGCACAGCTGAAAGAATCCGATGGGAGGTAAGCCAGATGCCACAACTCCATGCCCCCTCGAGTCTCCCTTCTTTACCGCTGCTACCCTTCTGCTTAGAATCCTTAGCGGGGGTGAACACAGGAACCTGGTTACCCGAATAGAGGATGCAATATCCCCTGCCGCTGTCTTCTCCAAGCTTCGTGGTGGGTTCTGGAGCTTATTGCCAACGCAATACAAACAGATGCTCAGTCGAGCTTGCCAGATAGTCCAGACCAACTTGATGCAGCGGGGGTACACGTGAATGCGCCCTGGCGTACGCGCATGAATGTCTGAAACATGACTTCCTCCAAAGAAAAAGGCCGTGACCCAAGGGAGACAATCAGGAGCACTTTATAAAGCAGCTGGCTCAGGCGGATGCATTTCGGCGACATTGGCCTTCCTCAGCGCCCCTCTCCAACTGCTCCTAGCGCTGCGTGGTAAATACAGTCCTTCCACTCTGTTGTTTTGTCCTCTATGCTCCGCCCCCTCAATGTAGTCCATATCCAAATGCAGCCCCGTGTGGTGGAACTGCATGTCCCATAATGCCCCAATGTTCAGCATAGCGGGACTGGATACAAATCAAATGGGGTGACATTACCAGCGAGAGTGTCCGTGGGAGGCACAGCTGAAAGAATCCGATGGGAGGTAAGCCAGATGCCACAACTCCATGCCCCCTCGAGTCTCCCTTCTTTACCGCTGCTACCCTTCTGCTTAGAATCCTTAGCGGGGGTGAACACAGGAACCTGGTTACCCGAATAGAGGATGCAATATCCCCTGCCGCTGTCTTCTCCAAGCTTCGTGGTGGGTTCTGGAGCTTATTGCCAACGCAATACAAACAGATGCTCAGTCGAGCTTGCCAGATAGTCCAGACCAACTTGATGCAGCGGGGGTACACGTGAATGCGCCCTGGCGTACGCGCATGAATGTCTGAAACATGACTTCCTCCAAAGAAAAAGGCCGTGACCCAAGGGAGACAATCAGGAGCACTTTATAAAGCAGCTGGCTCAGGCGGATGCATTTCGGCGACATTGGCCTTCCTCAGCGCCCCTCTCCAACTGCTCCTAGCGCTGCGTGGTAAATACAGTCCTTCCACTCTGTTGTTTTGTCCTCTATGCTCCGCCCCCTCAATGTAGTCCATATCCAAATGCAGCCCCGTGTGGTGGAACTGCATGTCCCATAATGCCCCAATGTTCAGCATAGCGGGACTGGATACAAATCAAATGGGGTGACATTACCAGCGAGAGTGTCCGTGGGAGGCACAGCTGAAAGAATCCGATGGGAGGTAAGCCAGATGCCACAACTCCATGCCCCCTCGAGTCTCCCTTCTTTACCGCTGCTACCCTTCTGCTTAGAATCCTTAGCGGGGGTGAACACAGGAACCTGGTTACCCGAATAGAGGATGCAATATCCCCTGCCGCTGTCTTCTCCAAGCTTCGTGGTGGGTTCTGGAGCTTATTGCCAACGCAATACAAACAGATGCTCAGTCGAGCTTGCCAGATAGTCCAGACCAACTTGATGCAGCGGGGGTACACGTGAATGCGCCCTGGCGTACGCGCATGAATGTCTGAAACATGACTTCCTCCAAAGAAAAAGGCCGTGATCAATGGTTTTATGCGAGTAAAATTTCCACCTAACTATAACTGGTGTGAAACCTATGGTTTTTTCAGTGAATTTAATAGGTTTTTTAAATGCTAATTCCTAACTATAACTGGTGTGAAACCTATGTTTTTTTCAGTGAATATATATATATATATATATATATAAAAATATATATATATATATATATATATATATAAAATTTCTATGGCAAAATGAAACCCCTCATTTTTTTCCTTTTCAAATTAAATGTATTAAGTGTTACCACTTTATTCCAATCAAGATGACTTCAGGTGTGCCATACATTTGTCATAAGTAAGACTGTTAGCGTTCTAGTTGTTCTTTAGAACACTCTGGGACATTCTGTCATTGGGCTATAGTTGGGCTACATCTGGCTGATATTTGGGCTACATTTGGGCTCTTTTGTCTCTGGTGGCCATCTTGGGAGACTGCATATCAGAATTTTTTTAATGAAATATAAGAGGATTTGAGAAGTCACTCAAAATGTGCCCTAATTTTTCTTTCTTCAGCACTAATCATAATTTCTATGGCAAAATGAACCCCCTCATTTTGTTCCTTTGCACATTAAATGTTTTAAGTGTTAACACTTTATTCCAATCAAGATGACTTCAGGTGTGCCATACTTTTGTCATAAGTAAGACTGTTAGCGCTCTAGTTGTTCTTTAGAACACTCTGGGACATTCTGTCATTGGGCTATAGTTGGGCTACATCTGGCTGATATTTGGGCTACATTTGTTTTTTTTGTCTCTGGTGGCCATCTTTGGGCTACATTGGGCTACATTGGGCTACATTGGGCTACATTTGGGCTCTAACATATATATAGCCCAATGTAGCCCAATATATATTTTTTCAAAGTTAATTTTCGTAAAAACCACTGGAGCATATATCTTGAGACATAGCAAAGGCACATCGGGGTACCAGTCCCTACAATTTTGCCAAGTTTGGTGGAAATCCATTCAGCCGTTCGGGCTAAAAGTGAGTCCAACCGCCCTATGGAAATTAGCATGGGGAAAAACACGTTTTGGGACCCCCCTTTTATCTCGGCCCCGCTTGATGGATCCCCCCGAAACTTTCAGGGAAGGAGCGGAGCGCAGCGAGGCAAAGGTAAGGAAAATTACAGGCAGATCCCTCATTCGGTGCCAAAGTTATTCCCAATAGAATGTTGCGGATTTCCTATGGAAAACGATCATAACTATAACTACCTACTGGCGACCGCCAGTAGGTGATATATATATATATATATATATATGCTTACATTTCATTGCCAGATTTCGTTCCAGTGGGGTCTGAACAGGACAACTGCAGTGATTACTTACAAATGAGTTGTGTAGGAGCTCGCGAGGTTCAAACAAAAGCAAAGGAAGCATTGAGTAAATTTACTCAATCAATCAATCAATCATGCCATTTGTATAGCGCACTACTCACCCGGGAGGGTCTCAAGGCGCTTGGGGGGAGGGGTACGCTACTGCTCGAACAGCCAGGTCTTGAGTTGTTTCCTGAAGGCGAGATGGTCCTGGGTCAGCCGAAGGTGGATGGGGAGGGAGTTCCAAGTCTTGGCAGCCAGGTAAGAGAAGGCTCTTCCTCCGGCGGTGGCTCTTCGGATGCGTGGTACGGCTGCGAGGGTGAGGCTGGTGGACCGTAGCTGGCGGGTGGGCGTGTAGAAGGTCAGGCGGTAGTTGAGGTACTTGGGGCCCAGGTCGTGGAGAGACTTGTGTGCGTGGGTGAGGAGCCGGAACGTGATCCTCTTGTCGACGGGGAGCCAGTGCAGGTTCCTCAGGTGGCTGGAGATGTGGCTGCGTTGGGGGACATCCAGGATGAGTCGGGCGGAGGCGTTCTGGATGCGCTGGAGTCTTTTCTGTACCTTGGCTGTGGTTCCGGCGTAGAGGGCGTTTCCGTAGTCCAGTCGGCTGGTGACGAGTGCCTGGGTGACAGTCTTCCTGGTCTCGGTCGGGATCCAGCGGAAGATCTTGCGAAGCATACGCAGGGTGTTGAAGCACGATGAGGAGACGGCGTTGACTTGTCTGGTCATCGAGAGGGAGGGGTCCAGGATGAAGCCCAGGTTGCGTGCGTTGTCGGTTGGCTTGGGTGCGGTGCCCAGGGCTGGGGGCCACCAGGAGTCGTCCCAGGCGGAGGGCAAAGATCCCAGGATGAGGACTTCCGTCTTGTCCGAGTTCAGTTTCAGGCGGCTGTCCTTTATCCACTCGGCGACGTCTTTCATCCCTTCGTGTAGGCAGGTTCTGGCGGTGTCGGGGTCTCTGGTGAGGGAGAGGATCAGCTGGGTGTCGTCGGTGTAAGAGATGATGTTGAGGTTGTGCTGGTGTGCGATGGCTGTGAGAGGTTTCATGTAGATGTTGAAGAGGGTGGGGCTGAGTGAAGATCCTTGCGGGACGCCGCAGATGACTTCGGTGGCCTCGGAGCGAAACGGGGGGAGGCGGACTCTTTGTGTTCTTCCGGCGAGGAACAAGATGATCCACTCCAGTGCCTTCTCTTGGATACCGATGTTGCTGAGGCGCTGGACTAGGGTGCGGTGGCAGACCGTGTCGAACGCAGCGGAGAGGTCCAGGAGGATGAGGGCCACTGTTTACCCCTTGTCGAGCAGGGTCTGGATGTCGTCGGTGGCTGCGATGAGGGCGGTCTCGGTGCTGTGGTTGGCTCTGAAGCCGGACTGCGAGGGGTCGAGGGATCCGTTCGTCTCGAGGAAGGCGGTCAGCTGTTTGTTGACGATCTTCTCGATGACTTTAGCAGGAAAAGGGAGGAGCGAGATGGGGCGGAAGTTTTTGAGATCGGTGGGGTCCGCTGTAGGTTTCTTCAGGAGGGCGCTGATCTTGGCGTGCTTCCAGCTCTCCGGGAAGGTGGCGGTGTTGAAGGAGGCGTTGATGATGTTCCGGAGTTGGGGTGCGATGGTGGAGTTGGCCTTGTTGAAGACGTGGTGTGGGCAGGGGTCAGTCGGTGATCCGGAGTGGATGGTGTTCATCGTGCGGGCTGTGTCTTCGGTGGTCACCGTGGTCCAGGTGCGAAGGGTAGCGGTGGGGGGCGTTGGTTCGACGGTTGGGTGCGTGGGTGGGGCGCCGAAGCTGTTGTGGATGTCGGCGATCTTGCGGTGGAAGAACGAGGCGAGGGAGTCGCAGAGGTCTTGTGACGGAGTGATGTCATTGGTGCCGGTGCTGGGGTTGGAGAACTCCTTGACGATAGTGAAGAGCTCTTTGCTGTCGTGGGCGTTGTTGTCCAGTCGTTCCTTCAGGGATTTCTTCTTGGTGGTGCGGATGAGCTGGTGGTGCTTGCGGGTAGCGTGTTTGAGGGCGGTCATGTTGTCGGTGGTCCGGTCGAGGAGCCAGGCTTTCTCGAGGGTGCGGCAGGTCTTCTTGGAGTCCTTGAGGTCGTCAGTGAACCAGGATGCCTTCTTGCTTCTGGGTCTGCTGGGAGGGTTCTTTAGTGGCGCGAGGTCGTCGGCGCAGGCGATCAGCCACTGTGTGAAGTTGCGGGCTGCTTAGTTGGGGTCCGTTGTGTTGGCGGGTGGGCTCTGGCTGAGGGAGGTGGTGAGCTGGTCTGCGGTGATCTTGCTCCAATTCCTGTGAGGTACCTGTTGCGGGTGGTGGTGGGTTGTGGATCTTTTGAAGCTGAAGTGGACGCAGCTGTGGTCGGTCCAGTGGAGTCCGATGGCGTGGCTGAAGGTGATGTACTTGCTGGAAGAGAAGACAGGATCAAGCGTGTGGCCGGCGTAGTGGGTGGGGGTGTTGACCAGTTGCTTGAGTCCAAGGTTGGCGAGGTTTTCCAGCAGGGCGGTGGTGTTGCGGTCCTTGTTGTTCTCCAGTTGGAAGTTGAGGTCCCCGAGGAGGATGTAGTCGGTGGAGGGGAGGGCGTGCGGGCTGATGAAGTCTGTGATGTCTTCGCTGAATTGTGTGCGTGGTCCCGGGGGTCTGTAGACGAGGGTGCCTCTGAGGGTCGTCTTAGGGTCGGTGTGAATCTGGAAGTGGAGATGTTCGGCTGCGGCAAAGGAGTCATTGGCGTCGGTCGTGATGCGGATGGTGTTCCTGTGGACGATGGCGATGCCTCCTCCGGTCTGGTTGGTGCGGTCCCTCCTGATGATCTTGTACCCGTCCGGGATGGCGATGGCGATGTCGGGTGCAGAGGAGGCTTTCATCCAGGTTTCCGTGAGGAAGGCGAAGTCCGGTGATGTAGCGTCGAGGAGGTTCCAGAGTTCCACGGCGTGTCTGTGGACGGAGCGGGTGTTGATCAGGATGCACTTGAGGTGGTTGCTGCTGGTGTTTGTCTTGGCGGGTGCGGGGCAGGTTCAGAGGCAGGTGAACTTGCAGGTGCAGCAGGTGCAGCAGGTGAAGGGTCCATGGGTGCGTCTCGGGGTGGCTCGGCAGCAGGCGTGGGTCCGGCCGGCATTGAGTGCGTTGAGAGTGGCGGCGTCGTAGGTCAGTCGGGTCGTCTTGCCTCGGCGGGGAGGGCCAGGGGTCCTGGCGCTGGGCGCGGGCGAGGCGCGGACGGGCACAGACGGGCTTACCTTCGGCGCTCCCGCTGCGCGCGTCCGCTGCACGGTCGCTCTGGGGGCGTCATAAGTAAGGAGCCGGGAGGGAGGAGCAGCTGGGTGGTGGGAGCGGGGCGGCGAAAGGAATCACAGGGGGGCGGGGCGGCAGGGAGGCAGCGGCGGGAAATTCCAAGAAGCAGCGGGCAGCGGGAAATTCCCAGGAGCAGCGGGAAATTCCCAGGAGCAGCGGGCAGCGAGCGAAAGAATCTGCAGGCAGGAGGCGGCAAAGGCAGGCAGGAGCGGCAGCAGTGAGTGGGGCGACCAAGCCCTGTGGAGGGCTGAGCGGTCACACTTGCCATTCTGAAAGCAGAACTGTCAATTAAAAAATTATTTCACCATATGAAAATTGGATGGGGCCTTGGAGGAGAGAGGCCTTCATGCTGAAAACTGCCAAAAATATATTTCTGCTCCCTACTCCTACCAACCCCCCTCTAAAAAAAAGCCAAAAGCTTGGTGATGCTTCTGCTGATGTCTGGGGTGTTTTAACACACCTTAATAGGCATTGCCTGATCATAGCTCAAAAGATAAGCTGGAAACTGACTGAGATTAGTGGTTTCCACTTGAGCTTGCCTTCCCTGCCACCAGTGGCATAGCAAGGAAGCAGGGAGGTGAGGTTGGTCTGCCCCGGGTGGCACGAGTTCTGGAAGTGGTAGCCCACAATACCCCCGGTCTTACCTGCATCCACTTCACCTTCCAGAAGCCCACCACACACCACCGCACCCAACAGATCCCCCGCCGCTGCTGGAGCAAAATCACAGAAGACAACTACACGAAAACCTCGCTCTCAGCCCACCCACTGAACCCTCCAACACCGATGACGCTGCCCACAGCCTCAGATGCTGGATCGAGGACTGCGCCAACACCCTCGCCCCGCTGAAGAAACCCCCCACAGAGACACCAGCAAGAGGGCCAGCTGTTTTACCATAGAACTTCTAGCCCCCAAGCAAGCCTGCTGGAAACTAGAGAAGAAATGGCACAGTGAACAAACTCCAGACAGCCACACAGCACAAAAGGACGCCATCCGCAACCACCACCACCTCGTCAGGGCGGCCAAGAGGACCTCCTTCAAAGACCGCCTCGACAACAACACACACAATAGCAAGGAACTATTCAACATCGTGAAGGAACTCTCCAACCCCAGCTCCAACACCAACGACATCCCGCCGTCGCAACCCCTGTGCGACTCCCTTGCCACCTTTTGTCCACCGCAAGATAGCAGACATCCACGACAGCTTCAACACCCAAACACCCCAACAGACAGCAACACAACAGACCCTCCGCACACCATCGACCATGACCCCCTGCTAACCTGGGCAAGCGTGAGCATTGAAGGTCGTCGAGAAAACCATTCCATTCCAAAGCCTCCGAGATCATCTGTGGCGTACTCCTGAGATCCTCCCTCAGCCCAACACTGTTCAACATTTACATGGCCCGCTCGCACACGTAGCCCGACAGCACGACCTCAACATAATCTCCTACGCCGACGACACTCAGCTGATCCTCTCCCTCACCAAGGACCCCATCACTGCCAAAGCCAACCTCCATGAAGGAATGAAGGCCGTCGCCGACTGGGTGAAGACCAGCCGTCTGAAGCTGAACTCGGACAAGACGGAGGACCTCATCCTTGGACCCAACCCTTCAGCCTGGGACGACTCCTGGTGGCTGGCGGCACTTGGGGCAACCCCGACACCCACCGACAACACACGCACGCAACCTGGGAATCATCCTCGACTCAACGCTCTCAATGACAAAGCAAATCAACGCCGTCTCCTTCTCGTGCTTTAACATCCTCCACATGCTCCGCAAGATCTACAGATGGATCCCGGCAGATACAAGAAAGACAGTCACCCAGGCCCTCATCAGCAGCAGACTCGACTACGGAAATGCCCTCTACGCGGGAGCCCCGACCAAGCTCATCAAACGACTACAACGCATCCAAAACACCTCGACATGAATGATCCTCAACGTACCACGCCACAGCCACATCACCCCACACTTGAGAAACCTGCACTGGCTCCCCATCAACAAGAGGCTATCCTTCAAGCTCCTCACCCACATACACAAGGCACTCCACAAGACTGGCCCAGCCTACCTCAACGGATGGCTCTCCTTCTACATCCCCAACCGCCAGCTACGCTCTGCCAATCTCTCACTCGCCACCGTCCTGCGCATCCGAAAAACAACCACCGGTGGGTGATCCTTCTCCCACCTTGCCCCCAAGACATGGAACACCCTCCCACTGAGCCTACGACAGACCCAAGACCTGCTGACCTTCAGGAGGATACTCAAGTCCTGGCTGTACGATCATTAGAGCCCCAACGCCATGAGACCCTGGCGGGTATGTAGTGCGCTTTACAAATGATTGATTGATTAATATCATAGTACATAGTGTAGAAAATGCACCCAGGGCCTGAAAGTTAAATGCCACATGTAGGCTGCATCTCCTAAAGTGCCATCCATAGGGTTGGACTGTAAAATATGGCTTCAGGCCTCCTATATGCAGTCTGAAAAAAGCAGCCTAAAAACATGCTGTCAATCTTGTCAAAATAATCCCTTCTGACTGGTGGGAAGCCCTGCTTTTATATATTAACAAGTCACTCCTTACTACAACTTGTTGCTCACAAGGTAAGGTGCCTGATTATTAAATGTGAATGTGCCCCAATAGCAATTATTTTTACTGGCAGGGCTGTTACTGGAGCCTAGAACATGTTAACATATAGATTAGATTATAAACTTTAAACTATAACTTTTAACTGGAAATTGCTAAAAAAAAGTCATTCAAGGGCTATTTTTCATATTCAATAAAAGTCAAATTCTTTGGTGATTTAAAAAAAAAAATCTTTAGGAAAAAACCCTCTTTGAGTGGTATATTATGCCTGCCTAAAGGTCCAGAGGGCTAATTTACATTAGTCAGGGATAGCTTCACAGCAAGTGCTTAACCTTAATGTGATAACTGCTCCTAGGAACAATGGCTTAGGTGTGGGGAGGTGTTTTTCTTCCCCTTGCAGCAAGACCAGTTTGGATGGGCACAGGAGCTTCATTAACATGTAAATGAGCCTACACTTTCACAAGTAAATGTTAGGCGAGACCTGGAGAAGGCAATTTTTTGTCAGCCATGTAGACAGGCACCAACGTAATGGTAGGAGAGTTACACTCAGGACCATTTTTGAGTAATCACAGAGGAGCTCAGTTCCCTGGCCATACCTCTAGGTGGGCATTGAGACTTTGCGCAAGTGAGGAATGGTTTCTCCATTTTGAATTTTGGGAGTAAGGTGCACTGTGGGATTGTTTGCAGTAAAGCAAACTGAAACTGCTCCAAGAGTGTATGGGGCTGCCCTTGGGGACTTTTACTCTGTTGAATAAGGAGGAGCCAGGACTCACCACCACCCACTAGCTGGTGCCATTGAAAAATGTTGCATCCCATGGCAACCTCCTGAGAATATTTTCTATACCTGTGGAAGATCAGAAGAGGTCTGGACCTGCTGTCTGTGACCTAAGGAAAGCCCAGAAGAACTGGACCTTTTCCCTTTTCTACTCAGGACAAAGAAGTGGATTCCACAGATACACAACAAGCTGCAAGAGGCCCTTTTATTGACATGACCAGTGCCAACTGGACCTGGACTGGACCTTGCTTGTGCCCCTCAGCTGGAGTGAGTCTTGGCCCTTAAGTACTGTCCTGAGGTTCCAGTAGCCTCAAAAGTAACCCAGAGGAGCTGCTTCCAGAAACCCTGAAAAGTTAGGACTTAGACATCTTTGGACTTCCAAAACCTCTGGAGCTGTCATAGGGACCTCATGGCAAAGGTGCCTGATTTTCAGGCACCTTCCACAGATACAGCTTCAGGGTTTCTCCGCTGGAGGAATGAAAGCTCCACAAAAAATACAGGGCCTGATTTAGAGTTTGGTGGACTTGTACTACATAAGATCTAATGCACTTGTAAAATGGGAGACAGGATATCCGTCACGTTTGTGATAGGATACCCAGTCTGCCAAACTATAAATCAGCTACTGTCAGAAGTTAAAAACTTTGACAGGTACATATCTGCTTGGTGTAGCTGACCAGCACTTCAACATGGTCGACATGAAATTACACCTCAGTCCCAGTGTACTACTTTCATGGACTATCATTGGCACATAGTGCTTTTTGGTGCAATTTTTACTTGAAACTTAAAAATTCATACCTCAGTTTCCCCTTAATTAATATTTACCATTTTGTTTATTAAATTGTACTCTATTTTGCTAATTTGGTTTAGTATTTTTTATTGTTTAATGTTTTGACTTTAGAACTGTTTTGGTACTGAATAAATACTTTACACATTGCCCTAAGTTTAGCCTGTCTGCTCTGTGCCAAAGCTACCAGGAGGTTGATTTCAGGTTAATATAGTAACTTTGGGTTTCTCCTTGACAAGTTACTGTTTTTATTCATTGAGATGGGCAACTGCCCATCCCAAATAAAAGTCCACTTTTTTAGGTCTCGCCTACGCAGGGCGCATGCGATGCGAAGACAAAAAGACCTTTTGGGATCGCCATGGATTTTCAGCCAAACAAGTCCACGTGGTCCATTGCCTTCAATGGCAACGCGTGCACGTCAGGAGATTAACTTGCGGGATCACGCTGTTATCACTCCCCCTGCTGCCGCGCGAGCACTTGTTACAATTAACTACGAATGGGCACTTATCTGGGTGCTTTTGCGTCCGCTTTAAATTTACAAAAAACATTTGCTGCGACGTCGTGCTTTAACTTTAAATATGTCTGCACCTTTTCTGCGGCCACTTTTATTTTTTTACACAAAAAGCAATTGCTGTACGCCACGGCTTCACGCTTTAACTTTAAATATATATTTTTTTTATCATGTGCGGCTGCTTGCTATTTACACAAAAAGCGCATGCCCCTGTGATGTATTCCTATAGGTACTGTATCGATTCCCCTATTCCTGACCCTGGTCTGGTTAATAATTAACTAGCAGCCATCTAACGGTGCAAAACCGTTATCTGATTAAGCCACACCACGGCACAGAAGCGCGTTATCTGATTAGGTCATAACGCATGCCATCTAATTAGACAAGCGATATTCCTCCAGCCCCTGATAAGGCATACGGAGTTCTCAAAACAAATCAAACCTACAGCGACCTGGGAAATTCCCATAGCCATTGTTTTGATTTCACAGAGAACTTCAGCAAAAGAATGTGCGAACGAGCCCGTTCATATGACATCCTTATTGACGTATATATGTCCATCCTTACGTCAATCTCGGCACCTTTCAGGTATAAATATTACCGAGATTGCCTTAAGCAAACACATGCGGTGGTGACGAGATCGGAGCAGCGAGACGTGCCGAGGAGCCCAGCAGAGAGCGAATCCCACAGGCGCTGCCCCGCCTTCCTGACGCGCTGAGAACGAGACGCTGCCTTTCTCCTGCTGAGAAATCCAGCTCCGGCGCTTCCAAGCAGCCCTCGCAGGCAGCTGGAATATCAAGACCTGGGATAAGAGATACCAGCCCTCCATCATTCTAGATCTCAGGTACAGAACTGAATAACCCCTTGCAGAGAATTCTCGAATCAGTCCCTTGGCAAACAAACTTAACTTAAACTGCTACTTATCTACTCCCGCCCACTTTTAGGCTTAGGTCAGGTACACTGGGGTAGGCGTGGTTAGAAGCACCAGTTGAGTATGATTAGTCAAATGTATATATGTATGTATCTATTTTATCCATTTTAAAGTATCATATGGCTTAGAAACCATATCAATGCTTTTACAGTATTATTTTATAATTCTGTCTTTACTGTATGCACTTTACTTAATTATAAGTATTACAATAGTAGCGATTCATTTCTCTTGTATGAGAAAGGAGATTGATCAATAAATAACATCTTTTATTGAACACGCCCGTCTCTTCCTTTTCTCTACAATCTGGTGAAACTAAGAATGCACTGAACTGACTGAGTAAAATAAGTTGTCTATTGTTTTCACACGACTCTAGAGATACACTCTTGATTAGGGGAGAACAAAGTTGTCATGTTCTATGGTTGTCAGAAACTAAATCCCTTCTTGTCTATCCAGGGAGGTTAAAATCCTCCTTGCCTATTCGAGAAAGTTTCTAGTGAACTCTGAGCTAGCTGGCAAACACAAACCTTTAAGTCTAATATCGTCGGTAGAAGACCTAGTTAACCTCTGCCCTAGGTCTATACTATTGAAGATATTATTCCAATGCGCAGAGCCTATTGGGATAATAGGAACTACACTACACCCCGACGTCGTGCTTCAACTTTAAATATAGATTTTTTGTTTATCTTGTGGGGCCGCTTTATATTTAGACAAAACGCGGTCGCCGTACGTCCCAACACTGCGTTTATATATATATATATTTTTTGTATGCACCACACCCCGCTTCAGCCATCCTCTGACTAGAGCCATCCGGTGTCTACTTACGTCATGAACGCTTCATCTTCTGCAGGCCCCCCTGAAAGTAGTACTGGTTTCTGAACAGCTCAAGCAGACTTCCGCGGCACACGAACTATATCGCCCAGTTGCAACCCACCTCTGCCCCTCCGTCACTGGCCTGATCCACAATAAGGTCAGTGAGTGTGATTTGCTAGGCTTCCCTCCCACTGTACCAATCATCTCGCAAGGCTAAAGGAGCACTTCGCAGCCTGGTTTTGAATGCAGGCACTAGAGTGCAGATGTTATCTGCTAGTTTACGATTACAGTGGGCCACGCCATTGCACCTTGGTGGCATTAAGCTGCTGAATAGGTTGTCTGCTGTAATTGGTATATTTAAAATGATAGTGGACTGCACATGAGAGGCATAGTATACTTCCTGACCCTTAGTATTGAAGCCTGGAAACTGTAGGGAGGTGTAGTGAGAATTGCGCGGTTTACACTGGACGAATGCTTAACTGAGCGTTGGGGTCTGAGAACATGCTGCCATAGGCTAGTAAGCAGTCAGCCCAGTTACGCAGGCGTCTAGCGCTGCTGAGTGTGGTAGTTCAGCAACTATCTTGCAAGTAATATTATCTACGGGTGACATTTGTGCTGTGGACCACAGTGCCCTTCAGGTGATTCTTTAAGCAGACACGCTCGTGGACCTACAGCGTGGACATCGTTTTGTGCATGTACCTTTTCTCCAGGGTTTTTGTGTGTTTAAATGGTTGGGAGAACTTATGCGGGTAAAAGTGCGTCAATTAACCGCCTATGGACAGCTGAGACCATCGCAGCCTGGGTCAAGTAGCTCCCTGCTTGTTGCAATCAGTCAGACTTGTAGGCGCTGTGTTGGGGTCTCGCTTGACGGAAGTGCACCTGTTTCCACACCCCTTTTACCAAGTAGCATGGAAACACGTGTAGCATGCTGAGATGTCTCCCACATTAGACTGGTGAAGGATCAAAACATACATAGCTGCCAAGTTTTCGGACTGTTTGTATGATATTTCTATGGTTTCAGTTATGAGAGACATTCTAATGTGAAATGACACACTTCCAGTAATAATTCCGAGTGATTAAGTCACTGCTCTGTGAATTGTACTATTGCATCCAGACATATGACACAAAAAATGCAGTTCAAACAAGCCAGACCTACTTGCCTTGCCAATGTTAGCAATATCAAATCCGTCTGTAACATAACTGGTGCTCATGTAAAGCGCTCTGATACCTTCAGGTCTAGTTCGCGCTTTATAAAACTCCACAAAAACAATCAAATTTGTGAGTAAAAACAATGATTTTGATGTGATTAAACATAATTTAAGTTGTTTCAGTTATGACAATATTAAATATTGGTAGGATCTCATACATCCTTCCTGTTCTACGCTATTTTCACTTTCTCTATTAATTTCCTAGCATCATCCCTTCACTGTTCTGTCTACAACTCCCCACCACCCTAACTCCCCATCCTGTAAATACAGAATTTCCTTTTCTTAAATTTGGTGGTATTGTGATAGCCGCTCGTGTATGGTAATTACAGTTGCACATGTGACAATTATGTGCGCTCTGCCAAGAGGTTACTGTTTGATTGAACATGTGGTCAAATAATGTTATGACCCAGTCTAACCACTAATGAAAGGTAGTTGGCATTGCAATAGTTCATGTGACAGAGATAAATCTGGGTACAGAGTGTGTTGGGGGCAGATACACAGCCTATGAATAGCCTGCTGTGCTCTTTTTCTTGTGTTATTTGGTCTGGATTGCCCCCTCTTACATATCCTACCAACCTTGAAGCTTCCTCTGCCACAAACTGCAACAACTCAGGATAACCTTATGCACCAAGTAATCCATCCATTTATTCATCCACCCACTCATTCATCCTTGCAAATATGTCCATGCACGCACTAACTCGTATATAACCGTCCATTTTCGCCTCTACTTGCTCTCTCGTCTATCCATGCACTCATTAAATTATTCATCCAATGATTTTATTACACACTTAGTAATCACTCCATACATTCACCAATACATGATCTATGCTTTCTCCTTATAATCCACTAATCTACCCAGGTAGCACTCATTTATATTCACTCGCTTGTCCATGCACTCAGCCACCCTTTCATTCATTCATGCAATCGTATACTCGTACCTCATTTACTCTTGTAAATACTCACCTATCTATTCAACCATCCTTCCATGAATGACTTGCTCATATATACATCTATGCACACCCAATAATAGATTCTCACAGCCATTCACATATTCCCCCAAAGCACTCACATGCACAAACTCGCTCATCAATATTAAATCCTTTGATTAAAAATGTATTTTCTGCTTGTTTATCTTGTGTCACAGCGAAATCATTGGTTACAAGCGCCATCTCAGCTGCCAGTAGTTTACTCGTTTTCAGGCCGTTTTCTTCATCCTCCCAATCCTTCCACTCTCAGTTGTTTTTAAACACTCCCCCACACCATCTCTGTTATATTAAAATCATCTTTGTTAGGCCGTTTTCTTCATCTCCCTCTCAGGCCCCTAATCTCCATTATTTTAAATCCCCCCTGATCGCTTTTAAAAATTATTTTCCAACAGGGCTCACTGGCACACTTACGGATTGTGCTCTTAGCAATACTTGCGTTTTTTATTTTAAATGTAAGGTGGTCGGGGCAAAGATGGACAGAGATACAGTGCTCGAGCCCAAGACCAACCTTCCTGGATTTGGTGCTGTCTCTGCATGGTGGGGGCGGGTGAGGAAAGTGGCTAAACTCCCAATCCGAGCTGATTGCACAGTGTATAGTTTTGTTTCAGGTGCTATTATCTTTTAAAAACAAATACTTTAACGAATAAAGCCGCAAGCTGCTGCTCTGATCTGACATACTAACGGTGCCCCTTCACTATAATGCCTCCTCTGCGGATACAGGCTACTGTTTGGCAACTTTTGTGCTCATTGCCCAAGTAAGACCAGCCGCCCTTTTTAAGGTTACCCACACTCCACCGCCTGACAATTGCCTGGCTGCAGCGTATTATTACTTGCGGTCCGGAAACCTCTTTCATTGTTGGCAAACTCATATGTTGCAGTAAGGGTCCAAGACTGTTCCACATGAAAGACTGACACTCCTCTGACGCTGTCACTAGGTGTCCCACTCACATGTTGCTGATGTGTCCTCGTCTAACAGCCAACAACAAGTAGTCCATTCATGACACGTGCGCGAGTCAGAGGGCTCGGCTTGGACCTCGTTGAACTGATCTTGTCTTCATACAGCTGACAGAGCCCCCTCTCATTAATAGGAGAACCAATCTCTTCTGGACAGTCAAACCCCACATCTCCATCACATGTGCTTATGCAGCCCAACACAATACATAATACAACTACTCTCCCACATACGGCTGAGCATTGACTTCCAGGGCATTAAGGAGATATCTTCTGGGGTAGCAGCCGGAGTAGGTCTCCTTGATGATTGGTGTGTTGACTATTGTGGGGCGGATTATTAACTTTGAACCAATCGCAAGGTTTATTGAAAATGAAGTCACTGAAAGATCTCCTATGGCTCCACAATCTATCCATTCAGATCAAAACCTTTCTATTACCTACCCAGTCGTAAGCCAATTATAAACAATAACCATCTCACCACAGGCAGGATCGAGTGTGTAGTAATAATATAGCTCTTCAATCCCTGGCGGCACAGCACCCAGGATAATGTGCTGTATGTCTAAATACTTGAATTCAGGCACTAGACTATTTTAATGTTAATTCAATCCCCGCCTGTATCCTAATGGTCGACGCGGAAAAAGCGTTCGACCTTGTTAACTGGGTAACCCTGTTCCATTCTCTCACCAAATTCGGGTTCCCAGAACAAGTGATCAAGATGCTCCAGAACATTTATCAAGGCGCCTCAGCACAGATCATAATAAATTCAGAAAAAGCTGGCTCAATCCAAGTTAACCGTGGGACCAGGCAGGGCTGCCCTTTGTCTCCTCTCCTTTTTACTTTTATTATTGAACCCTTGGTTATTAAAATTAGAAATAACCCCGACATTTTCCCCCCTATCTCCGGGATGGCGAAGCTTAAGCTATGTCCGGATGATATTATCCTTTATGCAAAGCCAGACAAGGAGAATATTGAAAGCATATTAAAAGAATTTAAAGCATATGAACAAATAGGAGGTTATAAAATCAATACAAAAAAAACAGAGGTCCTTGCCTTAAATACCAGTCTTAGTCATCTTCCATCGTGCTTGCATGTTCAGGCAGTAAGCCGAGACCCAATTAGATATTTAGGCATATATGTGACCTGTGACTACCATCAACTCTATCTCCTTAATTATGTGAGAATGAAGAATAAAATCAAGAATCTTCTCTCTCAATGGCTTTTAATTCCTCTCTCCTTGATTGGTAGGATATCCCTGATCAAGATGTCGATCTTACCTTTGCTAATATTTTTGTTTAGCAATGTCCCTATTAAATTGAATTCTATTTTTTTCAAAGATATTGAATCTATGATCAGAAGTTTTGTCTGGGGTGGAAAGACCCCTAGGGTAAAGCTTTCCGTGATTCAACTCCCAGTCGACCAGGGGGGATTTGCTCTTCCACACATAAAAACATATTATGAGGCAGCCTTTTTAGACTTGGTGCCAGGTCTGATAGGTCCAAAAAACAAACGAGATAACTTCTTCTTAGCAAAAATGCTACAAGAGTCCGATTCTCAAACCCAGGTATTTTTAAAGATCGCAAAACTCCCTAAAAGGACGAGATATAAGACCATAAAAGAACATCTATCCAGATTACAGTCCTTTTTCAAGAAAAATCAGAGCTCCTCAGCTTCCCAGTTTTTAAGCTTAAGAGAGTGTTCCGGTTTGGGACTCCAAATTAGTATTAGCCGAGTACTAAATTGGGAGAATTTGGGATTTCGGGAGTTAAGACACTTCTTTGTCCAGAATAGAATCATCTCATGGCAAGAAGTATTGGCTAGAATAAACACTCACATGCAACCAACGTTTTTTGAATTTCTACAAATCGTTCACTATTTGAGACAAACTATCGGTGGACATCTCCCCACAATGGGTGAGCTGGTAATACTCCTTTATGAGGTTAAAATCACCGGCATAGGAAATTGGTACAAAAGGCTCCATTGCGCCGGTCAACTAGACACGGTGGATACCCATCTTGAGAAAATATTTAGACAAACTCAATGTAATTTAACACATAAGGAATGGGAAACTATAAGTTTGTTAGTCTATAAATCACTACGTGCCGCTAATTTTAAGAGGATGGCCTTCTTGTCCCGCTGGCTAGCGTACTGGACTCCAGAAGCTCTCGAGAAAAGGTTCCCAGAGGTCGAGAATAAATGTTTTAGATGCCAAGCAGCCGGCCAGGGAGGTTGGCTCCATACCTTTTTTGTCTAAATACTTGAATGGCACAAAAGGCGAGACCTATTGGCTATGCCAATACTTGTTTTATATACAGTGATACATCACATTACGTAATTATGTGCAGTTTGTGGCAAACATTTAGCACAAGGGCACAGGATCAATGCAAACAACTAGAATGAGACAGATCTAAAATAGTGGCATGGAAGCATTTTGCTCTAAAATATAGTGCCACATGTCAGTTCTACATTTCACATAAATTCACGTAATTTCCTCAATATTTCACAAGGTTACACCAATGCAAATTATGTGAATTTCACAAACCCACTGTTTCCATATGATTTAGGCAAAGTTGCTGTCTTAAATCCAGTGATAGAAAACGTTTAAGGCAGGCTGTGACCTTGTCATGAGTTTCAACTATGAATTATGAATTTTTGGTGTACAAACAAAAATAAAGTACTCCTCTTAACAAAAATTTACATTTCCCTGCATGCGTGTCATAGGTGATGCATGAGTGAAGAATGGACAACAAATGAACGGAGTGGTGAAAAACCCTCCCCCTCAGTGTCTGAGGGCAAGTGTGCACTGCAAGCCTTTTGTGGAGGGTTTTGAAGTACTACTACAAAAGTTGGTACAGGCGTAGGGAGTCACTCCAGACATTACTAACAATCCCTGTCAATGTCTGTGCCGTGTCCTACCTTTGAAAATATGGGGTGTGCACTGTAAATCAGTAGAAGAGGCCAGAGGTGTCATGGGACCTTCATAAATATGTGAATCTCTGTGTCATGAGCAGAAAAAAATATAACCTGTTGTATTAATTTTCATGAATAAAGTTTCTTATAGACTGTAATTCTTGTTTTTTTAAAACCTACATCAAACTTAGCTGCTGACAAAAAAGAATCTGCTGCCAAAATGAAACAGATCCAATTCACAGGATCAGGATCTATAGCTCTTCCTGTCTGCAGATGGAATCTAGTACCAATGAAATTAGGATCTTGGAGTTAAAGTTGAGAGCACTCCATTCTTCAACCTTTTACCAAACATAAGCTGCATATTAGAAATCAAAAAACATCTCAATCTACAAACTCTCATGTATAGAATCACGATCAACAGACATTTACACTCATCCCCGCCAGTGCCATAAAAATATCACTAAGGGACCATTTCAACAATTTACAAACGTAACTGCAACGAAGAAGAGAACTGATGGGACAGAGGCTAAAAAAAAAAGTAGTCTTGACGACTCAGCAAAGGACATCATCAAACAATTTTGCTATGAATTAATTAGACCTAACATTAGACAACATAACCAAAACCAAAAAAGCATATAATTCTTAACTGTCTTTCATAATGGACTCTCACGAATTAGAAACATTCTGAAACATCATTGGTACTTATGAGCAACCAACCCATTAATTATACAAATATCCCAAATATTTCATGAATGTGATTTCATTAAGCAAAAAATCATAAGCAAACTACTGTGCAAAATCTGAACTCATTGACAAATGAAGAACCATAACCATAAACTTGACAAACCCTCAGGAATCTTCATGAGTTAGACACATATTGGTTTATAGAACTTTCCAGCTATGACTAACTTCTGATCACTTGGCCCAGAGGGAGCAATGCACACAGCTTGACCTCCAGTGCTTTTCCAGAGTGAGTGAAAGCAACACTCATCATCATCATCATCAAAACACTTTATTCAATTAATTAAAATCATAAAAGGCAGTCAAAATTCTTAGAATTCAAAAACATACATCTCATATATATACATCCTTATTGCAAACCAGCAGTCGAGAATAAAAATTGTTTTTCCAATAAAAACACACATGATAACAATCAATCAGATAAAAAATCAGTCAATCAGGGTCGAATGGGGAAGGCAGTCTCTTTGTTAGCTGCCACCAGAAAGCTGGCCACATAAAAAATGTCGCAGGGATTACTTAGTGTCTGCAAATAGGTGAGAGCAGGTCTAACTTGTATGAAAACTGCGTCTCGTAAAATTGGTAACATATTTTTTCCTTAAATCAGAGTAAAACCCGCAATACATAATAAAATGCATTGTGTCCTGGCGAGAGAAATTGTCACAAATGCAAGGCTTGCAGCAATCTGGTTTGCTCCAGGATGAGTAGGTACCCAGGGAATAGTGGATTAAGTTAAATCTAAATCTGATCAATAGGAATCTGTGATAAGGATTGGAAACAATCCTCAGGTACGGCTCAAGAGAGGGAGATGTTAGTAACACAAAATTGGCTCTGACTGATGTTTTTTTTAGTTCTCTCTCCTCATGTTCCAAACTTGCCATATCCGAATAGTGAGTCTTGATCCAGTTTACATCCTCCTTTATGATACGACCTGGGGATGAATAGAGATCGGGGCGCCCTAGATGTGTAAACACAGTTCTCAAATACTCCAGCCAGGGAACCCTTTTAGCATTATCCATTGCTACAATATCACCAAAAAACACATGGTTCAGGGTGATTTCCTGGTTTAACCATTAAACGCCCATTAAAAGCCTGTCTCAATGCAGCGGCAAGACTCATCACGGGGTCTAGGAAATTTGATCATATATCTCCGCACCTAAAAGTACTAAATTGGCGACCGTATGAGGCTAGAATTCAAATGAGGATAGCATGCATTACCCACAAAGCGGTGCACTATAACACACCAAGATATCTAGCCAAGAAAATCAAGCTATCGGGTGGAATCAGACCAACCAGAAGTGCCAAGGAGCTATTGTTGCGGCCAGCCATCTTCCGAAAGAAAAAGTCTTATGACCGATCATTCTCTGGAGCTGCCCTTAGAGTCTGGAACTATCTCCCTCCAAGCATCAGGAAGATTCAAAATATTGTTCAATTCAAACGGGAATTGAAAAGTCATATGTTGAGGAAATACCTTGACTAGGGAAGCTAACGGAACTCTAAGATGAATATTCTTATTCGAAGTAGGGCGTCCATCGTCAGGAACAATATCATCGAGAAGCGAATGACTTCACCCAATAATCGGAACTGAACTTTATCCTCACTGCCATCTCATTACTAGATGAACCGATAACAGCTCTATAGCAGAAAACTATATAACCTCTACCTCTTCTTATTTATCGATATAGATAGGGATATAAGCTAGCCTTAACTGCACATGCATGTGGAATATATATATTTATGCACTCTCTCATAGCCTTAAATTCTTCTACCTCATATATGTTTTGTTCTATAATTATTATTGTACTGCCAATTTGTAATTCGATCTCGATGTTAAGCGCTCTGATACCCATGGGTCTTGTTCGCGCTATACAAAACACTTTAATAAATAAATAAATAATAAATAAACCAGGTTCTAGCCCAACAAATCAGTGAGGCCACCTTCAATTTATCTGTGACATAGCCCAGCCCTACCTCACAGTGTGTGGAAAAAGTGGGGTTAGACTGGGGCACAGTCAGAAGGGATCTCAAAAATCTGTTCTCAACTAATTAATTATCCTGAGAAACATAACCCAACAATGAAGAACCATACATAGCAATGGACAAGCATTTTGAGTTATAGACTTTCAACAGGGCCTCCATCGGTCGGGACCCCAACCGTTTCGTAAAGCCCATGAGTGCAGAGGTGGACCTCGCCATAGAAATACTTTTGAGCTTTATTTGGGGCCCCCAGGAGCCTTTGTCATCAAAGAGAACCCCCAAATAAAAGAAAACAGCAACCCTTGACACCTCCTCTCCCTTACAAAAGAAGGATTTGGATTTAAGTCTGTTGCGAAGTTTACTCATCACCATGACATGTGATTTTTTGTATGTTAACTTTCAGATCCAGCGAATCCCTAAAAACTCCAAAAGAGTCCAACCGTCTCTGAAGGCCCACTCCTGTGCGGGCCAATAAAACTGCATCGTCCGTGTATAGGAGAACCGTTATTACCAATTCTCCTACCCGTGGAACACTCATTCCAATATAGCACTGAGGGGAAGGAGGAAATTGGATGAAAGAGAAAAGAGATCTTTCAGTGCCGGTGTATTTCTTCACACTGATTTCCTGAAGCATTCCTTCACACTGGTATTCTTTTACCTTGGCACAATAAGACCATATAAATGAATATAATATGAACTTCTCCTTAGAATTCTCGCCAACTAGCACTTTCTCTGGCTTACTGCTCTACCGTCCCCCAGGACCCTTTGGCCAATTTCTCAGTGCAATCCCAACTATTGTCGCCAACTTAGCTCCCTCCCCAGTCAATTACACGATTCTGAGAGATCTCAACATCCATCTTGATGAACCCTCTGACAACATGGCCAAAGAGCTTTTATTCAGTTTATCAGCACTTCAAATCAACCAGAAAGGCTTCGCACCAACACACACAAAAGGTCATCTCCTGGATCCCGTACTCAGTAACATTCAGAATCTCCAGGTAGATACCCCCATTCCCCTCCCTTGGACCGAGCACTCATTAATTCCTTTTACCTGGGAAATCGTAGCCAGCATCCCCCCCAAGAGCACCACCAAGACAAAAGAAAGGAAATGGTCAAATCTCTCCGCTAGCCATTGGTCCAATCTTCTGGAGAATACCATACCACCTACTAGCTCAAATCCAGAGAGGGCAAACAACAACTTCCACCTCTGGATCCAAAACTCATTAGACACGCTAGTTCCCAAAAGATCCCTCCATAAAAAATCTAACCCTAAAACAGCACCCTGGTTTTCCACCAAACTAAGGGAACTCAAACAAACCTGTGGGAAATTAGAAAGGAGCTGGAGACTGAACCCAATAGAAGAGAGGAAAACAGTCTACAGAAAAGCGATTAGGAAATATAAGTCAGAAATGAAAATTGCTCAATCCTCCTTCTATGAGGAGAAGATCAGTGCAGCTGCAAACTATCCTAAGGAGGTTTTTCGCATCGCCAAATCCCTGGTCACTATACCCTAAAAAAAACCAATCCAGAGGATGCACCCGCCCGATGCAACAATCTTGCAGAATTGTTTCACCAAAAAATTGAACTGATCGTCCAATCCTTTTCTCCCTCCCAGAACGACTCCGTCGAGTCCAAAACAAGGGTTCCCTCTCCCAACCCCCTATGCTCTCTAGCAGAGTTCCCCCTACTAGATGAGGTTTCCCTAAAAGCAATCATGCCTAGAGTGACCTCGGGCTCCCCATTAGACCCCGCCCCCCCGTGACACCTTTCCTTAGTTGCTGATGCGATATGCCCAGTCATCTTGGCTATCGTAAACGCCTCCATTTCAGAGGGCACGGTCCCCCTTGCCTGGAAGTGCGCCCAGGTAAGGGCCCTCCTGAAAAAACCCAGTCTGGTCCAACTTGGCCAACTATCGGCCCAGATCCCTCCTCCCTTGGCTAAGCAAGCTAACCGAGAGACACATAAACTCTGTTCTAGTACAGTGCCTAGAGTCCAACAATCTGCTTCATGTACCACAAACAGGCTTCCGCCCCCGTTTATGAACAGAGACTGCCCTTCTGGCCGTAACCGAAGAGGCTCGGAGACTTTTGGATCGGGGCGGTTAAGCAGCTATTATTCTTTTAGACCTCAGTGCCACTTTCGATACTGTTGATCATAATTAGGGCTCCCTGTTTTCCGTTTTTACTGATTTTTACAGATAAATACAGACAGAAAACTATTTTCCTGTCTGTATTTATTTTTAAATACAGAAAAAACGGAAAATAGGCCTTCTTGGGATTGTTTTCCTACAGTCAATCATGAGTGACAGGTCAGCAGTAGTACAGATTGAGAGGTAGGGGAGAGAAAAAAAGACAATAGATTTCCCAATTAAGTGCAGATCTACAGCTATTGATGCTATTCTACAATGCAAGTGTTTTCAGATAACGCTATTGCACTGTATACTGCGGAAACCTTTTGGACATACAAATGCGAGTATACATTTATCAGTCAAATAAATGTTGAAAAATACCCATTGCAGCTTCATTTATATAGAAAACATAAAATAAAAATGGATAAGTACATGAAAAATTTGCAACAAATAAATATGGATAAATACAGACAGAAATGTTGAAAAATAAATACCATTAAACTGGGAGCCCTAATCATAATATCCTGCTGAACCGTCTAAAAAGTCTAGGAGTGACCCACTTGGCTCTCTCCTGGCACCAGTCCTTCCCGAAAGACCGGTTCTTTCAGGTCTTCGAAGGCAACGCCTCCTCCAACCACTGGCCGCTTAGTTGTAGGGTCCCTCAGGGCTCCTCCCTGAGCCCCACACTTTTAACACCTATATGGCACCTTTAGCCGAGGTAGTTCTTCCATTCGGTATTCAGATTATAACATACGCAGATGACATCCAGTTGGTGGTGTCACTGAACCATCCTGAGGGCTCATCCAGCTCTCTGGACAGCTGCCTGGAGGCTGTAGCCGAAGGATGAAACTATCCCACCTCAAATTAAATGGCGATAAGACTGAGCTGATGTTTTTGGGTAAACTGCCTTCTCCCCTGTCGGCTCATCTATGGCCAACCTGCCTTAACCCAATGCCCGCTCCAAAGCAGCAGATTAAGAGTCTCGGCATATGGCTCGACAGTTCTCTGTGCTTTGGTTATCAGGCCATCAAGCTAGCGGCTGCTTGCTTTGGCTTGCTGAGGATGCTAAGGAAAGTTCTTCCACTGCTTCCCTTCAAGGCGAGAAGGATTATGGTGCAGGCTTTAATACTCTCCCGCCTGGACTACGGGAATGTGCTGTACCTGGGCGCCCCACAGGCAACCTTGCAAATGCTCCAGGTAATCCAGAACTGCGCAGCCCGCCTCCTGCTCCAAATCCCCCTGGAGACAATCGGCTAAACCCGCTCTGAGGACGCTGCACTGGCTCCCGATCCGGGCCAGAATTCAGTTTAAGTCCATGTGCCTGGCTCATAGAGCCATGTGGAAATCTGGTCTGGCCATTTCACACTCCCTGGTCACCCCTTATCAACCCTCAAGAAATCTTCATTCTGGCTCAGCCTTCCTCGCCACCACCAGGAAAGTATGGCGCGCTGTGTGGGGTGGACGCTCCTTCTCCCTGAATGCCTCAAACCTCTGGAACTCTCTATCCCCCTCTCTGCGCAGAGAGCCAAACTTACTAGCCTTCCGCAAGCTCTTCAAAACTCACCTGTTTCGCAATGTGCCCTAATTGATTTACCTTCCCCATGCGGTCCATAAGCGCTACGAGACCTCAGGGTAGAAATGCGCTATATAAATATAATTTAATTTCATTCATTTCATAATTTCTTTATATGTGTAAGTGCACTAACTATCTGTTAGACCTGAACTCCTTGGCGTGGTTTCCCCTGACTTTTTGCCTTCAGACCTACTCTTTTTGCTGACTTTGTTTTTTCTGGGTTTAGGATTCTGGGCACTTTATCACTACTAACCAGTGCTAAACTGCATTTGCTCTCAGCTTTAAACATGGTAACATTGGCTTGTCCAAAATTGCCATTTTTTATTTATTTATTTGTCTCTAGTAAAGTGCACTACCTGTGGCAGGGGCCTGTAAATTAAATGCTACTAGTGGACCTGAACACTAATTGTGCCACCCATTTAAGTAGCCCTTAAAACATGTCTCAGGCTTGCCATTGCAGAGCATGTGTGTGCAATTTTAAACTGTCATGTCAACCTGGCAAGTCCCTTGCCAGGCCCAAAACTTTCTTTTTAATACATAGAAGACGCCCCTAAAGTAGGCCCTGGGCAGCCCAAGGGCAGGGTGCAGTATACTTAAATAAGAAAACACAAGGAGATGATGGAAGGAGCGTTGAAATGTTTCAGACAGTCACCCCAGTCATAGATCTGGGTTGAATTCATCATCGTTCTTTAGCTCACTTCGCCACCCCAGTTCAGACACAGCTATATGCAAATCAGTCTTGACCCTGTGCCTCATGGGAACGGTTCAGCCCGAATTGCCAAGCCATGTTTTCCCTGGACCTGAAACAAGCATCCTGGGACCAGTTTCGGGCTAATAGCCCTCATCAGCCAGGCTAGCTTGAATCCAGTGGCAAAGTGAGCAAGGGACCCACATCTGGGCATACCCTGCCAACTTAGGGCAAACAAAGCAAACACAAGGAGATGATGCGCAGAGCAGTGAAACTTTTCCGACACTCACCCCCAATCACAGATCTAGGTTGAATCCATCATCGTTCTTTAGCTCAGTTCGCCATCCCAGTTCAGACACAGCTATATGCAAATTAGTCTTGACCCCGTGTCTCATGGGAACAGTTCAGCCCGAATTGCCAAGCCATTTCTTCCCTGGACCTGAAACAAGCATCCTGGGACCAGTTTCGGGCTAATAGCCCTCATCAGCCAGGCTAGCTTGAATCCAGTGGCAAAGTGAGCAAGGGACCCACGGTTGGGCATATCCTGCCAACTTAGGGCAAACAAAGCAAACACAAGGAGATGATGGACAGAGCGGTGAAACTTTTCAGACACTCACCCTCAGTCACAGATCTGGGTTGAATCCATCATCTTTCTTTAGCTCACTTTGCCACCCCAGTTCAGACACAGCTATATGCAGATCAGTCTTGACCTTGTACCTCATGGGAACAGTCCAGCCCAACTGCCAAGCCATGTCTTCCCTGGACCAGAAGCAAGCATCCTGGGACCGGCTTCGGGCTAATAGCCCTCATCAGCCAGGCTAGCTTGAATCCAGTGGAAAAGTGAGCAAGGGACCCATGTCTGGGCATACCCTGTCAACTTAGAGCTAACAAAGCAAACACAAGGAGATGATGGATGGAGCGCTTAAAAGTAAGACATATACTTCTATGTTCTATGTGTCCTGGTAGTGAAAAACCCTTAAATTTGGTTTTCTCTTATGCAAGGATAATTCCTCCCATAGGATAAGATTGGGATTACCTTATTATATTTTATAAGTATAATTTCTGATTGGGAAGAGATATAACTCTCAAGTTTGGTGTCTCTGGGATCATAATTTAAAATCACAACTTATGGTGAAATCCAGTTTTAAGTTGTAATTCTGAAAATGCTACATTTAGAAAGTTGGTATTTTCTTTAACCATTTGGGGCCTTCTGCCTGTCTCTGAATACAGATCTTGGGTGGGTGACAGCTGTGCTTTGTGCATTCCCTCTAGACAGTCACACACAAAGGGTGTTTAGGTGTGACTGATGTGCCATCCTCATCCTTATGGTTTTTTAAACAGAACATAGGTTCATACAAGGCCAAAAGTTCCTAGGAGAGATAAGTATCTCAAGGAGTCGAACAAAATTCGAATAGCGTATGGCATACAACAATTTTTAAAAGGGACACATGTAACCATGATAGAATAGTTCATTTGTTTGAGCAGCATTTTATTTTATTACTGCAATGAAATTTAGGTCTAGTGCTCACAGAATAGTGAAAAAGGGATGTGACGTGGTGAGTGAAGGAAGGTTTTAAAAATACATACATCGCATTGACAACCAGAAAAACTCCTAACATCAATTATACAAAAATAAAGGAGTTTAGTTGTAAAAAGGGTTGACGGCGTTTCCATCTCAACAATTGGAGATCTTAATCAGGACAAGATTGTGAGCACATAGTATCTACATTGTAAAAAAAATTGCGTGGTTCAGAATATTTTCAGTGGTCCCAAATGAAAGCCAGGTAAAAATGAGGATCTGCATTCTCATTCAATATTTAGATAAAAATGTGACAGTTATATTTAAATACATTATTATTAAATATTTGTCAAATGACAGAGTAAGGAAAATTCAAGATTGAAGGATCATGAGAGACCGAGAACAAGGACTCTGAAAGACAAGGGCTAAGTGCCAATCAAATTCATCTTGTAAATGAAGGGGGGTATAAATGATGCACGCATGGCTTATAGATGAGCGGATCTCAGAAAGGGAAAGTTGTATTTATTAAGAAGACTTACTAAAGGCCTGATGTGGGTGAGATAAACACTGTAGGTGACGCTATATGTGGTAGTTGCCTCTAGGACTAAAGGGGAAAGGCTTGTGAGTTAAATTATAGGTGATTGACAAGGACTAATAGTGTAAGAGACACTTACTGCTGGTAATATTAAAATGGGCCCTGTGGATCTAAGAGGGGGGCTCCAGTAGCCATGGAACTTAATTGTGAGTGGAGATACCAAGGCCTGAAGGCTCAAATCCCCAGGCTGGGGAGTGAGTCCTTGTCCAATTTGGTACAACACCGCAGAGTCGATGTTGTGGGACTATTTCTAGTGGGAGAAGATAAACGAGTTACGAAATAAAATGGGGTGCATAGCGACAAGGTCTGGGCAGTGGAAGGCACTTGTACTGCTATAGTCGGTAGACATCCAGGATGGGCGAGGGCTCTGTCTGTCTACAATGAGAGCCGTGTTGTCGTACCAGGAAGACGGTCAAATTATAGACCCGGAAGAGTGGTACATGGAGTAACCACTAGACCGCTGACAGTGTATTCACAGTGTGCATGCGTGCACAGGAGTATAATCATGTGCAATTGAATTTATTCACAGAAGTATTCAATTTCCACAATGTTGGAGAAAGGAACACTAGTGTGGCAATACATAGAAGGAATACAGAAACAGCAAATGTAAAAGACAGCAAATGTAAACAATTAAGACAAAACAAATGAGTAATCCCAATTAGGAAGGGATAAAAAATCTAAATAAAACACAGAGTGCAATCAAAACAAGACAAATATTTAATAATAATATATTTAAATGTAACTGTCACATTTTTGTCTGAATATCAAATGAGAATGTGGATCCTCATGTTTAGCTGGCATTCTTTTGGGATGACTTAAAATATTCTGAACCATGCAATTTCTTTAGATTGTCGATACTACATACTCACAATCTTGTCCTGATGAATATCTCCAATTGTTGAGATCGAAACGCTGTTGACCCTTTTAACAACTAAACTCCTTTATGTTTGTATAATTGGTGTTGAGTTTTTCTTGTTTTGATTGCACTCTGTGTTTAATTTAAATTTTTTATCCCTTCCTAATTCTCCTGGAATCACCAATTGCCTAGCAGTCTGGGCATGCGTTTTATATACTTCCTGGATTCAAGGAGGAAATCTTGCACACTGTTTTGAGAATGTTCTAGAATTGTTAGCCCTAATTCTCAAGCATTCTAGAATCTCTAGCCCTAATTCTCAATCGTGTGTAACAATATGCAGCACATTTACAATCGATTACTCTGGGCATGAAACAACATAATTCTTCACACTCTGGACTTACCTTTAAGGTGCAGTTTTACTTACTTGAAACACTTGATAATTTAAGTGATTTACCTGTAGCATAGTGCTTTATTTGTGTGCTTTCCTTATTGTTCAAATCAGTGGGAGTGCTGCGCAACTTCCTTGGGTTATAGAATCAAAAAAGAAAGAGCCTTTTAAGAAACTTTCTGGGTGGTCACAGCAGTGTTCCATTACTGTTGCATATGCAAACCAGGAAGAAAAGAACACTAAGGACTTTCCCCCTGATCTGGGTATAACAATTAACTACCAGATTTGATCAACTGTAATGACACCTTAATAATTTACAAATGAATCTCAGAATGAGTGAGACATCTTTATGTGGGTAGGCCCTCAACTTCCCAAACTGAAATCAAAAACTTACTTTTAAAAGGGAACACCCAGTTCTCCTGAAAAACCTATTTCTGTAGAGTGGTGTGCATGAATGTTTTATGTATCAAAAGCAAATGAGTGAATAGCACCCAGGTAAATGAGTGCCCCTGCCACATTTATTTTACCTTCACTCCTCCTATTTTTGCTGAACTTGTTTATGCCGGCCTTAGGACTCAGTGCACTTTACCACTGCTAACCAGTGCTAAAGTACTTGTGCTCTCTCATATAAACATGGTAAAATTGGCTCATACCCAATAGGCATCTTTAATTTGCTTATAAGTCCCTAGTAAAGTGATACTACCTGTAAATTAAATGCTACCCGTGGGCCTGTAGCACTGAATGTGCCTCCCCCTTAAGTAGCACTTTAAAAATGCTCAGGCCTGCCATTACAGCATGTGTCTGCAGATGTAACCTGAGAATATGGCCTGGCCAAATAAACCTATTGCCAGAACTAAACTTTCCTTTTAATGCATATAATTCACCCCTAGTGTAGGCCCTAGACAGTTTACTGGGCAGGGTCCAGTATATTTAAAACATTGGCCGTGTACTTTTAAGTTTTACATGTGCTGGTAGTAAAACACTCCCACTCAACACTAACCATTTTTTCACAATCCAGCTCGTATGAGCTAAACTTTAAAAACAACTTTTCATTTTGTTTTGATTATTGAGCCTCTTGCCTCATGATGCGGCTCAAATATTACCCATGACCCTATGCACAGATTTCTAACCTCATTATAAAAGGGCAGTCACTGTTGTCTCCCCACAACCCCTTCCCTGGATGGTCATTGAATCTTGAATATTGGCTTTAAAACTGTTGACATGCATACACAGACAAATGGATGGGTTCACCTTAGATGATTAGCCTATTATTACGCTGCTTGGGACTTCAGTGGCTGGTGCTTTCTTCATCTCGTAACTCTATAAACCCAACTGCATGCTCAAAATACTTTCACATTTTCCCCACCATCTTTAATCCCTAAAAGACCCTTAACCTTTACTATATTTTATATAAGTTATAATACTTCTGCATACAATCTTCTGCGCATACAAAACAGGTACCTTCTTCAACTTATCCGCATTCCTATCCCTGCTCCAGGCTTGTTTGTTAACTTTCTTTTTAGAGTCTTGTGCAACTTTGCCGATATCATGGGCCCAACATGTTCTCCTTCAAACTTTTTTGCCTAAGTACAGTACCTGTTCAACTTCAGGTCCCTGTTTGCATCTTCCTGTGCCCTTATACCATTCCCCTCTTTTTCCAAACCATTACAGATTAATGACCACAGCTGCCACCATCCTGGGTTAGTCCATTCGTTCTCCTCCATCCAATCTGACTTTATCTAATAAAATTGCAATCTTACAATCCTAAAGTTCGAAGTAAGAATTGTCTAAGTCACCACACTTCCAGGCACTTTCAAATCTCTTCTGACTCCCTCTCCAACCCCTGTTCTTTTGTAGTTTTTCCGACTGACACATTATTCAATTTAGATTGACTTAAAGCTCAGTTGATACAAGTCCGCAACACTGCATCTCTTAAGTAACTCTTAGGAATCTGTGTACTCTGAATTTACAACCCTTCTGTTCAATATATTTTTATTTTAGAGTAATGGAAAGACTGATGTCTAACACATCTTCTCTGTTCAGCTCAAACATTAGCCCATACATGGACACGTTTATGTCTCTGTAAACTGCACTGTTTCCCTTGAGATCAGTGTCCCTCCCGGGCACTCTTAAAAATCCTTCCTTAATTTGTTCAAAAAAAGTTGGTGAAATTGTCTTTTGAGGTTGATATCATTCTTTTATTCGTTATTTTTGTTGTAAATTCATCACATTATTCTTATCATAATGTTCAGGCAAATGGCCCAGTGGCCCAATGCATTTCGGGCTTAGCCCTTCCTCAGGGGCCGTGTAAATACCTAAAAGTAATCGAGTGTAACACTGATCTCAAGGGAAACAGTGCAGTTTACAGTATCGTTTACCCCAGGTACAGGGGGAGTTACTCCACGGGCACCACCCACCCATAGAGACATTGATTACACTCATTCACCAGGTGTGCGTCTCCTACAAGCCGCTTTTGGATTAATCACGTTTATGTCTCCCCATCTTAGACAGGTTATTCCGTCACCAATATTAGTAGATATTGCATGAACCATTAGTCATGTGTGCGCCTTACATTTTTACTTAACAGATCCCTCTTGCCTTATTTACAGGTTTTTTTCGGGCTTTCCATGTGTACATTTGTATGAACACCATGCCACAAGAATAAAGAAACTAGTTAGGTTGGTAGGTTTGAACATGTGTGCTAAGTCCCACAGAGTGTGTATTGTTCTCAACCATGTGGAACTGTATGATTATTAACTATATGATTACCTGGAATTACTGGCAACTATTTCATTTTTTGTTTTAGTTTATTTTTGCCCCTATTCTGCGCTACTTTTTGCTTTCATATATGTATGTATTTGCTAATACTGTAGAGCCCTGAGGAACCCCCAGGCCTACAAGCCACAGGGTGTGAAACATGTGTTGGCTGTTATTGTAAACATCTTACCTTCAGAAATACGAAATGTTGCATTAATAGATGACAAGAAGAAACCATATAAAAGCAGATTCATTGTATTTATTGCATCTTCTATTAATTGTAATCATATTTTTTTAACAATTGTATAAAAAAAAATACACAATTGAATATGCTTGCATTTCCTCGAACTAATGTTGATGTTTTGAGGGGCCTGGGGGTGGCACCCAGATGCATGAATAGTCAAACATATAACAATTCCAAATCCTGTCCAAGATGTGTACGTCCTAGGGGGTACCCTCTTATTTACTCAAGGTTCACACACTATCAGACGAAGCCAAGTACCATGCAGTATTCACATTTGTAGTAGATATTTTCTATAGTACCAGGTACAAGGATTGTGCTGGGAGCACGGGCCATCCCAGGGGACACCCATGAAAAAGTAACTTTGTGACGATTCACTGCCATTTCTACTGCCTTTCTATCCCATTTACACATGGAAAGTTCTCTCAAAAAGGATGGATTGTTTCAACTGGGTGCAAGGTTTCCATTACCACCCCCATTTGTAGAGGGAGTGCAGGAAGTAATTTCAAAAAAAGGAAAAGAAAAAGAAAAAAGAAAAGCAAGTAAAAGATATGCTAATGATAAGGGCAAATGCACTAGCAAACGATAGGTAGATTGTACTGCAGGATCTCAGGTGTAAAGAAAATAAGGAGATTACAGGGTGGGTTAAGATGTAAAATGTTTTTAAAAGAGGGCAGCAAAGTGCTAATCTCAAGAGCTATTAACGATATGACCGGAAAAACCATAAAATACCACAAGTGTATTTACAACCTAATATGAAAACCACATGAGTACATGATATGAATGAAGGAAGTGATGAAGATGACAGATTATTGAAATTAAAGAGTATTTAATGAATGCTATTATAGCTCCGTGCAACATATAAGTTCGCCTTTAACAGTAACAAAGACAGAAGGCTGATAATGTTTTTGCTGACAACAGTGAAAACTGCTTGTATTAGTAAAAGATTGTTTAACGCGCCAGGCAGGTTGGAAGCTTGCTGAAAACTGTAACAAATACTAGAGTCATAACTATCACAACTTTGATTCAGGCACATTTTGAGCCCTTAACTCGTCGGTGTGGCTTAAGTATCCGCCTAAAAAAAAAATCCTTTAGGTTTCTGCTGCTACTAACCCATCAACAAAGGCAAAGCCAACAGGTCTCACTTATTTGAGGAGCGTTGTAAGGTCTGACTGTTGTGTGATGTTTTCTTGCCCGAATAGAGAACACTCTTTCAACGACACAGACAGTGGTGTTTTAAGGTAGCAATGTTGTGAGTGATTGTGGGTGACTTTTTGGCAATGTCTAGTTTAATTATGTTTCTGAGTGTGAGGCAACAGTATGGTTATGTGCACATTTAGCAGTTGTGTGCAAGATCTAGAGTAAGTATTGTGTGCACTTTTATCAGTTGTGTGCAGGATCAAGAGTAAATAGCAAAGAGCCACTTCACAAGTAATTATGTTAAGCGATCCACTACTTTGGAGATTATTTATACGAGAGAAAAAAGTGCATTTCCCCCACAAGGGCACTACGAGTCAAAATTGATCAGGAGGGGAGGGGAGGGTTGTGGGGCGGGGGTGTGACGGGGAGAGAGACAGCGACATCACGAAGAAATAGGAATAAAGAGAGAAAATTTGTGCTCCAAACTAGAGCAGGCCCACAACATACTAACACCTATCAACTTCGAACAGCGGAATAGGAGCGGACGGCTGACATCGGACTTGGGGGCACTTACCTGCTCGTTGCCTCACCGCCTCTGGGGTGCTCACGCTGCAGCTCTCTCCCGCCGCAGTGGTCCAGTAAAGCCTGTGGACGCCGCGGGGAGACTACAGCTCCCAGAGTGCTCGGCAAGCACTCCCGCCCACTTCCGCCTGCCAGCGCGCCCGGAGGCGCTTCAAAGGGCGTAGGCTCCATCTAGGAGCGGGGAACAACTTCGAACAGCGGAATAGGAGCGGACGGCTGACATCGGACTTGGGGGCACTTACCTGCTCGTTGCCTCGCCGCCTCTGGGGTGCTCACGCTGCAGCTCTCTCCCGCCGCAGTGGTCCAGTAAAGCCTGTGGACGCCGCTGGGAGACTACAGCTCCCAGAGTGCTCGGCAAGCACTCCCGCCCACTTCCGCCTGCCAGCGCGCCCGGAGGCGCTTCAAAGGGCGTAGGCTCCATCTAGGAGCGGGGAACAACTTCGAACAGCGGAATAGGAGCGGACGGCTGACATCGGACTTGGGGGCACTTACCTGCTCGTTGCCTCACCGCCTCTGGGGTGCTCACGCTGCAGCTCTCTCCCGCCGCAGTGGTCCAGTAAAGCCTGTGGACGCCGCGGGGAGACTACAGCTCCCAGAGTGCTCGGCAAGCACTCCCGCACACTTCCGCCTGCCAGCGCGCCCCGGAGGCGCTTCAAAGGGCGTAGGCTCCATCTAGGAGCGGGGAACAACTTCGAACAGCGGAATAGGAGCGGACGGCTGACATCGGACTTGGGGGCACTTACCTGCTCGTTGCCTCGCCGCCTCTGGGGTGCTCACGCTGCAGCTCTCTCCCGCCGCAGTGGTCCAGTAAAGCCTGTGGACGCCGCGGGGAGACTACAGTTCCCAGAGTGCTCGGCAAGCACTCCCGCCCACTTCCGCCTGCCAGCGCGCCCGGAGGCGCTTCAAAGGGCGTAGGCTTCGTCCGCGTCGCGGGACGCGTGCGGGCGTGCGCCGGGCTAAGCCCGGGCAAAGGGCGGGCCCTCTGAGGCCCTCAGAGGTCAACAGTGGTCGGGCGGGCCACCCATCTAACATCTAACCTCCATTGGAAGGTGAGCCTTATTGTCTATCATGGGGGAAAGTATTAACATCTCCACCAGTACAATCAATATAGACTCTCAGGCTACTGAGGTCCCTGCATCTTTACAACTCTCGTTTGAGAGTCTCTTGGATAATGCCTTTAATGAGATTGCAAAGACTGAAAGGAGGTTGTATTTGGCTTCCCAAAGCAACGGCCAACCGACCATTATTATTAGTCCTAACCACACTACACCCCTACTGCCAGAGGTAATTGTAGTAAAATCTACCTCTGCGGTGAGTTCGTCTGTTGTATCACAAGAAGGAAATACCCTTGTCATAGCTACTGACGCTGCTAGTGATCTTGAATTGCTATCAGCGCTTCCATCTGCAAACACTAAGATCACAGGAGCGAAACGTAAAAGGGGCCCGGCAAAGGCTGTAATAAACAAGAGGAAGCAGCCTCCCAGGAGTGTTAATCAGCCAACTCCACAGAGCATGTGGTCTAGGGGGAAGAAGTGTCAAATAGAGGTCCCAACAGTTTGCTCTGACATTGGGGATCACTGTGATACTGTGATAATAAATGATGGCACTAATTCAATCTGCACACAGACGGATTTCCCTATTGAAAATGTTCATCAACTCAAACCACAGGGAAACCTTATAGAGACTATTGCAGATACAATTTTTAAACAACCTGAAGGTCAAATGATCAAACAATTTAATATTATTTTTAAGAGGTTTGACAGACTGGAGACTCTTGTGAAAAATGATGAAGCTAAGAGGAAAGGTATGGTTTGCCTAGATCAAATTAGAGGTGATCGCCTGTTAAAAGACTTAGAGTCTATCACCAGCACTCTATCCAGCGGAGAGCCTAATAAAAATTGTAATTTAGCTACATCTAAAAGGGCCACAGGGGCATTAAATGTCAATATTGCCCCCTTGACACAACCATCAGTGGAAGCTAATACAAGACTAAATGACTCTCCAATAACTCCGCCTCCCATTCCTCCACCATCTTCCGGTCTGCCTAATACCACAAATATTACCAAAAAGAGCAACCCCTCCAGTGGTATAGTTAAGCAGAAAGTATCTACCAGACCAGGCCAGCACAGAGGTCAACCGGAGGATAACAGACCGATAAAACATCAAGGTCATGCTCTACACCTTTCTCCTGAGTCGTGCCCATATGTTTTGGTTTAGGCCGGTATACCACCACTTAGGGAGGGTCAAGGCGAATCTTGGGTACAGTTACACAACAAATGTATTGACTGGTTAACCAAACACAAGGGGGTCGGCTACGACATAACAAATGAAATTCTCTCTGTTCGCCGGGTGACCTGGGTCGGACCCCTGTTTAAAAACATCAACGGGGAATGTATTACAATCAACTTTAGGAACCCGGGCATAGTAAAATGCTTACTAAACAGGAAGAATATTCAGAATGGTCCATCTACCGTGGTGACCCCCTTACCTCTGAGTTACTTTTACAGACCCCCTAACAGATTGTTGCAACCACCACCTATGTTCCCGTTACATAACAGATTTTCAGCACTATCAGACCAGGGCACTTTGGACTGACTGCCAGCAATTCGGGAAGATTCTGTCGTAGCGGTGCCCATTGCTGACGATCTTTTAAAGACTGTAGATTCCGAGGTGGTTTTGACATTACCCCACCCTTCTCCGCCATTAAACCCTCAATGTGATCAACTGGCTAATTTGACAACCATTGCTATTTATGATGTTTGTCCACGTATTAACAAGAATTTGTCTATTATAAGTTGGAACATTGCAGGGCTAAAGGCAAAATTAGAAATTAAAGCCTGGAAGGATTGGGTAAATTGTTACGATATTTTAATGTTCCAGGAAACATGGAGTACAACTAATCTGTTATTAGAAGGGTATAGCTGTCACAATAGTATTGTGCCGTCTCCACCCTTAGGTCGTCCAAGTGGGGGTTTATCAATTTGGATAAAGATAACAGCATAGGTCAAAACTGAAGTAATACAAACTAATAACCCAAGTTTTATGGCACTGGTATATGCAAGAGATGTAAAATTATGTCTGATTAATTTTTATAATAATGATTTTTTATCCTATCCTAATTGTAATTTTTTAGACTTGTTTAATTTCTTTGACGATATTGTGGAGGGACGTAAATACAGGAAGTTTGATGGGATCTGCTTAGGAGGGGACTTCAATGCTCACATCCATTTAAGGAATCCCCGTTGCAGGAGAGGTGTAGAACTATCTGATCTCCTTGCAACTAGAGAACTTATAAACTCTATGGAGTTTGCTGGCAATGACACAAGCTCCAAACCGGCTCCTACCTACATCGGTCACGGAAGTGCAACAACTATTGATTATATATTTGTTTCACCTTCCCTCGCCGATGTTTTATTAAAAGCAGAGGTAGTGTGTAATGTATATAGCGACCACTACCCAATTGTGATTTATCTAAAATTGTTAGGGGAGAAAAAATCACATAGGGAAATAGGGGCAGCCAATTTGGATGCCACAACGGACGGATTAAGGGTTGTTTGGAGGGGGGTGGATAATAGGGGTGTCTTGGGTACCGTGATTAAAAAACATCCTGCATTGATCTCGGATTGTCTAGATATTGACAACTGCGGGGGTAACTTGATTAAATCATTTGGTGAACTCTGCTTCGCAATAAAAAGCGAGATTTCCAAGCCAACATCAAGGAAAACTGAGGAAGCCCCAAAATGGTTTGATGCCTCTTGCTTGAAGGCAAATCGGGATCTAAGGGCTGCTCTCACGGCCAAACCACGGGATATTTCCCAGGTAAGGCTCTTGAGAGCAAGGTATAAATCCACCCTGCGTATCAGATCAAATGAACTAGTTAAAGATCATTGGGAATCCCTTGTACGTACAGCCGCCCTAAAAGACACTCCAGGGTTCTGGAGGGAGGTAAAGAAATTAAGATCACTTGGTTCAAATATAACATCAATTAACTGTAACATCTTGGGACCTGTGTGGGTGGAGCACTTCTCAAAGATTTATGCTGTATCTGATCACCCTGTAGTAAACCTTCCTTCCCCAACTCCTTTAAACATCACATTGCTTGAGGTAGAGGATGCTATTGCCGAATCTGCCAGTAATAAAGCACCTGGCCCAGATGGTCTTTCCATCAACCAATTCAAATGTGAAATTAATTTCTGGGCACCGATATTATGCAATGTATTTAATAACCTAACACACGGCTCCATCCCTGAAACATGGTCAAACAGTACTATCGTCCCCATTTTTAAAAAAGGCGACAGGCTGGATCCCGGGTGTTACCGCCCAATATCATTAATTGATAACACCCTGAAAGTTTTGGGTAGGGTAATTTTTAAAAGAATTAGAACCTGGGTGGAGGAAAGTTCCATCTTACACCCAAGCCAGCTAGGGTTCCGTAGTAAGGTGGGCACGGTAGAACAGTGTTTAAACCTAAATTTGATAATGGCCAAATATACAATTGCCAAAAAATCCCCCTTATATTTTGGTTTTATGGATCTGAGTTCTGCTTTTGATTTTGTAAACCGCTCTCGTTTATGGACCGTCCTTCTTAATTATGGTTTAGATGAAAATTTGGTGCATTTTTTATCTTATCTTCATAGCAACCTAAGAGCTCGTGTGCGTATTAATTCCATTGGCGAAGTATCAAGTGACATTTTAATTGGCAGGGGGGTCAGACAGGGTTGTGTTCTGGCCCCTCTGCTTTTTATTTTATACATTAATGAATTGAGTAGCTCATTAAGCACCCTAACTAAAGATGTACCGTATATCAACGGCATACCGATACCCACCCTACTTTACGCTGATGATGCGGTCCTAATGGGCCTCACTCCAAAGGCACTGCGTATTTTAATCTCAGGTTTTGTTAGTTTTATGGCTGATTTGGGCTTAAGTACAAATTTCAAAAAATCCCTTATTATGTCCTGTGGCCCAAAAAAGCATAAAATCACAAGAATAACCTCAGGGGAGGATGTTCTACAAAGCACATGCACTTTACCATATCTGGGGCTGTTGTTTTCAAACAGCGGTTCTTGGCAACCGCATGTTTCTCATGCAAGAAACAAACTGGGTAAAGCCATTAACTCCATAATCTCTCTACGCCAACCCAACCATGCGGATGTGATAACACCATTAATTAAGATTTATCAAACACAATGCATCCCTACCGGCACTTATGGTGCAGAGGTATGGGGATATACAAATTGTCTCCATATCCAGACGGAGGAAAATAGATTTTGCCGAAAAGTGTTGGGAGGAGTTATCTGTGCTTCAAATTACATATGTCATAGTGAACTAAACATCCCATATATTGAGGACTTTGTTAGATCAAGGCCTGCCCTTTTTTGGTTAAAGATATGGACGAACCCGGCAGCCATATTGACCCAAGATATAATATCAGACTGCTTAAAATGTGATAGGGCACATTATATACCATGGCTGAAAGCAGTAAATGAAAGTCTAACGAATGTAGGGTATGGTCATTTGTTTACATCCCCTAACCTTATAGATCGTTCTCATAAGAAGTGTATTAAAAGGGCTTTGCACAACCTGTACAGAGAAGAACGGGAAAGGATACATTTTTCAAAATGTACGGTTACAAAATATATGGGCCATTCAGAGCTTATTTCTAGTTACTCTGCCCCGCCCCAGAAATACCTACGTTTAAATCTTGGTAGGTGGAATAGAAGTTTACTATTCTGTTTCCGGGACGGGAGCATAGTAAATCTGCTAAATGTTCCACTGGGTTAAAACAAACATTTGGAAACGTTAGGTTGTCCATGTAACCCGATTATGAAACAAAGCCTCATGCATTTCATGTTTTTCTGTGATTTCTATAAATTGTTTACTGTGCACTTTTTAATGCCATATTGCAGGAAACACGATCTCCTGGATTTTAAGATTGCAATGAGGAACTTGCTAATGTTAGGTACTGATGAAATAATATTTAGAGTGAGCTGTTTTCTCAAGGCTGCTGTTCGCTCACGAGCTACTTTGCACATTGATTGATAAGAACCTACAATTTGCATATTGTACTTTATATCATCTTATTTTTTGCACATTGTATTTTGCACATATTAACTTGTTCGGATAGTGGTTGTTGTTTTTAAGAATAAAAAAAAAAAAAATACTGTATATATTGTCTTGTCTTTTTAACATGTTTCTGCATTTTTGCACATCAGACAGATTATATTTACCGGTTGTTCATTCTTGTATTGTACTGTATGTCATTGCATTAGTTGTGTACTTTTATGGATTAATTTTTTTCCGAATAAAGATCTTTGACTGACTACTAACACCTATCGAGGGTGGACCGAAGTGATAGAGAAAGGCAAGCACTGCACAGTGCAAAGAAGACTTCACCCTTAGCAAGGGGTCATTTAAAAGTGTTTGGCATTTTGTCTTTAAGGTTTTATATTTTAATAATGCATAAAACGGAAACCGTATTACAAGCAATCGTAAAACTAGGAAAGCAGGTTTCGATCTGGGCTCAACATCCTGTGATTCTAGGCCTATCAATTAATCGCCCCGTGACTAAAAAAATTAACCCGACCTCGTGTAATATAAAACCGGTGCTCATGTAAAGCGCTTCTATAACTTCAGGAAGATTGCTCGCGCTCTATAATAAAAGACTCTTTAGCGATGGAGGTAAATTGTATCTTAAACTCCCGATCGCTGCAAGGAAAACAAATTTAAAGGACGGTATCTGTTCAGATTTTGCACCCAACATGGAGTTTATCCACTGGAAAATAGAAATAAAGTGTGGGAATGGTCCTTGAGAACAGTTTTACCACAGGACATTCCTCTAGCCACCATCTGTTACGCCTGGTGCCTCCATTATGGCTGAGGAGCATCACCTCACTGCTGAGAATCAGCAAATTCAAGCATGAAAAATAAAATATTTTATTATCATTTTATTTTTCGTCCTGCAAGCTGCCACCCTAGCCAAATGAGTGCCAGAGCCAGTCTTAACGAGGGCGGGGCCATCCTGATGAGCAACACTTACCAGCTGAAGCAGGGCGGTGGAGTGGTGGGCGCTGCAAGTGCGCATGTTGATTTGGCTGGCTGTTTTAGGACGGCCAAACCAACAAGCGCACTTAGAACCCTTCAACCTAAGCTGTGATGCACAGCTGGGTGGAGACCAGGCACAGGCTCCAAGTCCTTCTGTGAGAGCAAAACCAGCAGTCGCAGGGCGTGCAGGTAAGCTCAGGGGTGGGGTGGGGCAGTGCGTAGAAGTGACAAATGACAGATTAGGGAAAATACAATAAATACAAAAAAAAACCACTTACCTTGCACTCGCCGTATCTGCAATCAATTGCATTTTTTAAAGAATGCAAATTTTCCTTTCATATTTTTTATTGTAAGAGATGAGCACAAAAGGACTGAAATACAATCTTGTCATGAGTCACTCAATCATCCTTCAAATGTCCCTAAACTATAACAAGGTTTCAAATATTTAATATTGATTACCCCGTGCAGAAAGCGTAACAAATTACCAGTCAGTCAAAAAAAAATGTATGTAGACATTAGACCACACAAATACATTAAACTGTAACCAGGATGTAGTTGCATTTACATATTATAACACACATAAAAAACCAATGAATAGTTACAACCGTCACATAAATACAATACAACCCCACAGTAAAAAACATACCCCCAAGAATTCCTTCATAGCTCACAATAATCTTTCTATAGCACAGGTTATGTTTAAATGTCTCATATTGGTCAAGAAATCTGCAGCCTACCTGTAATCTGATAATCCATATTTGAGGAAGGCTGGCTTTAGACATGCTTTGCATGCATACAGTAGCTCTTTGTTGTTTGTTAAGTCCACATATTGAAAGTAATGCTCTGTCATCAGAAGATAAATGTGGTTTATCCATTGCAGGTTTTCCTCACACCACTTCCCCAGATATTTATATTTAGCAATTGTCTCAATTCTTGTATCTCCTTGCTACCAGTTATAATTTATGTTCCCATTCCTAAATGGAAGTGCATTTACCATTCACCATATTTACTATCAGTTTCTACTCACTGCAATACCGATTAAATGCCACTAATTTCTTCTGGAGGCCTAGTTCTGTCTTAGGTATAATCACAAGGTCGTCTGAGTATAAGAGACATGGGATATGCATACGATTCATTTTGGGGCTTAGGCCCTTTGATGCTGATAGTGCAGCTGGTAAATCAGCCAGAAATATAGAAAATAGCAATGTTCCTTCTGTGACTATTAGCATCCATGCCCAATTCTGCCAATCTAGTTCTTGCAGAATAGAGAGGTTATTTTTGTATTTGTAATTTTGTCAATGTTTCTCACAGCCTCCTTAGATCCACCAAGTCAAATGTAGCGAGGTCTACGAAACAGCGGAACAGCTTACCTCTTTATTTCATCCACAAATCAGCTAGTGTCTGCTGTGCTAAAACAGTGAACAGTTGTTGAGTGGCTCTCTTTACAACCACCATGATCTAATGGGATTATATTGCTTGAATTTGTCCATTCTTTCAGCTGGCCCAAATACTATGGGGATTGGAAATGCATCAGCATTTCCCTTTTTCCTATGAGGGATAAGTTATATATGACTCTGGAGAGGTTTGTTAGAACAAATATATCCCAGCAGAGACTCCAACCTCTTTTCCTCCCCACAGGCAGCTTGTCTCTAAATAGAAGGCAAGTACAAGGCCTTTTTGAGAGAGCTTATGTTCAACCAATGTAGACTGGTGTAATTGTTTGCAATGTTATGTATGCAATTTTCAAATTTTTTGTTTGACTTTCGCATTATTGTTCACTTATATGTTTCAAATTTTGACTGTATAATGAGGATTGTATTGTTTGAATGCCCAACTGAATAATGAAATGGTTGTATATTATGTCATAAATAATACAAAGTAGTGAAGTAAGGTACAGTGACTAAATGCATTGTTCCTTAGTCTGCTGAAATAAATAGCAACCTTGAAAACTGGTGGCCAGGTATCCTATTTTTTCATAAACTTGTAAAAACTTGGCATTTTTCTGCCTTAGCCATTTGGTGCCAGCTGCTTGTCTCTGGGTCACATGACTGGTTGCAGTTGACAGTTGTGCTTGAATTCCTTCTAGACAGCCACACACAATGGGGAGCTTAGGTGTGCCTGGATGGGCCATCACTGTCAGGATGGGAGGGAGGAGCTGGGCATAGCCCCATTTACATTTGAATAGGCTGTATCTTGCCTCCACACAAAGGTCTGCATACCCCCTGTAGTTAAATTAGAACCAAGGTAGGGAGGGCAGGGCACCTGTGCACTTTAAAGTCATGCCACTATAATCTTCTCACCTCTTCAAAGGCACAGCTGGATTTAATTTATCCTGGACCTCAGACACCAACTCTTCAGCACACTCCTGGACCTGTGGATACTATGCCAGGAAAAAGGGCTGTTGTGCTGCTGAAAGGATTGTCATTCTTCTGGACTGCTGTTCTGAAGGACTGCTGTCCTGCTGTGCTGGCCTACTGTCTGCTGCCCTCTACTCTGGAGGAGAAGGACTGGACCCCCATCTCTTGAACGCTGAACCCCAAAATGATTCCAAAGGTTTGTTGCCTGGCCTCCTGATCTAAATCCTAAGGAACATAACAGGCTTCCAGCCACCTTGCACCTGCACCTGCATCTGGACTCAGTGATCTGTTAGTCTATCCTGCTCAGTGGTGCCACCCCAGTCCTGGATCCTTGGAAGTTGGCTTACGGTGCTCCGCCAGCCTCTGTGATCCAGCAGAACCAATGCATCTCCTCTGCCATGTGGCGTAAACCTGGGCAGAATCAACCCATCGCCGATGCTGCGTGGAATGGACTTGTCAAAAAGATCCACATCACAGTGAATCGGAACGACCCCTGCGCAAAGCATCCTCAGCGCATGCCATTGCATCCCTCATCTACAACACCCTCTACCACGATGAATCATCGGAACTGATGCATCACCTTGACTACGCAATGCATCCTCAGTGCCAAACTTTGCATTGTAAGTCCCTGTTGGCGGTATCCTCGATGACGGTGTAGGACCTCGTACTACTGCCATGCTGCATCACGGAACCAACCGGAAAACATTTAGAGAAGGCAATTAAAAAAAATTAATAGCAGAAGTCGCAAGGGAAGGGGAAGAACAAAGGGAGTCCACAGTAGGAATGGCGCAAGGAACAGGATTATTTTATATATATTATATAAGTAGTTATATCAGCACTACAGTATAATTAAATAAAAACAGTGACCATACCATACAAGTGTGCACTGAACAGGCAAGTGACAGTGGGCGGCGCAGTGACACAAGGGTGAAATAACAGCGTGAATGGCACAATAGAAAAATAAATAAAACATGGTCAAATACAAAAATTATACAGGGTCAATCTAGGTCAATTGGGTAAATTAGTTTGACCACAATAGGCGCCAGCGTTCTGAGCTGAGTAGTCGACGGCGTTTCAACCTGTTGAATTTCAGGTCATCATCAGAACAAAGGTCACTTGATTTGGGAGTAGTGCTGTATAGGGGGACAGGGAAAAGAAAAGGTAAGGGATGTGTGGTGGGTGGAAGGGTGGTGTAGGATGGTCCAAAATGCTGGGGCGGTCAAGGCAGAAGAAACCTGCTGGGGAACAGAGGGGGGGTGTTAAAGCTGGCGGGTCTAGACAAAGCTAGGGCAAAACGCGGTCCACAAAAGTGCAAGGGGGAGGGATAAACCTTAATTGAAGCAATGTTCGGCATGGGACTGCATGGAGTGAAATCACTCCGGCGGTCCACGAGATTCAGGGGTTGAAGATCTCTGTGGGAGGAGGTATGCATTAGAGTCAATGGAATTGGAATAGCCCAGAACGTGGTGCTGCTGTGCAAGTGGAGAGGAAACAGCGCAGTACCTTTATTAGGAGTGGTTTTGGCGAAAAAACGTGCTGTGCAAGTCAATCAGTGGGGTGAGTCAAGTTTGCCGGTATGGGAGACGATGAGTGATCCCTAACAAGGCAAGCCAGCCAGCGGACGAATGAAGCGTCTCAAAGTGCCGGAGGGGAGGCGAAGAGGGAGCAACATCCTTGTTAGACCTGACACCATTGGCGTGGGTATCCCTTCCATTTTTGCTGTTGCCTCATGTATTTTTGCTGGTGTTAGATGCTTTGGGCACAGTGCCACTGCTATCCAGTGCTACAGTGCAAGTGCTCCCTATTGTAAATTGATGTATTAATCAGTGGTTCCATGTTTGGCTATTTGGTTTACTTGTCAGACCCTAGTCTAGTGCACTGAGTGTGCCCAGGGCGTGTAAATCCGAATGCTGCTGGTGGGCCTTCAGCACTGGTTGTGCAACCCACAGAACCAGCCTTGTAAAATGTGTCTAAGGTCTGCCATTGCAGAGCCTGCATGCAGTGTGGTACTGTCATGCTGACTGGGCAATTTCCAGTTCCAAGGGCAGGGTGCATTGTGAGTATAAGGTAGGACAAGCCCTGGTGTGTGTGGCATGTCCTAATAGTGAATTACAGCCATTTTCGTTTTTCACTATTGCAAGGCTACCTGTTCTCAATAGGCCAGAATGGGCTGTTAGAGTTATTACATTTTATAATCCTAACTGTCTCAGAGAACATGGTAGAAATTCGAGTTTAGTATGCCTGAACTCAGAATAATAAAATACACCTTTTATGGAAGTTGGTTTTAATATTCTGTGTTTACAAATACCACTTTTAGAAAGTAGGTATTTGCTTGTCTAACAATTCAAACCTGCCTCTGCTAGGTTATGTATTCCTTTGCCAGGTTTTGTGAGTGACAGGGCTGGGGGATTCCAAGAGACAGACTGAGTCACCCAGTGGTGACTAGAGAGATATGCATCTAGATGGGAGAGAGGAGTTGCACCTGAACCTTGAATAGTGCTGTGCCTGCTTTCCACAATGCTGGCTCCACCCCTGGGGAGCGGCTGATGTCTCTGCCCTGCACACTGAAAGAAGAGAAGGAGTCCTGTAAACAAAGTGCTCCAGGACTGTACTTGCCTTCCACAATGCTGGCTCCACCTCCTGTGGGGCGTCTGATGTGCCTGCCCTGCACTGTAAAAGGAAAGGAGAAGTCTGGTAAACAGAGTGCTTCAGAACTGCTTTGGACGGGGCAAAGGCCCCTCTCCCCTCAGAGAACAAAGGAGTTTGGGGTATAAATATTGGGACCCTGATCCCATGAAATTAGATCACTTTGGTCTACAAGACGAAACCTTTACTGAGGAGAGGAACCTGAAGAAACTGAGGAGAGACTATTCCCAAGCTGAAATGCTGCTTGTGGGATTGGCCTGCAGTGGTTGCTTTACTTCCAAAGGAAGGAGAAAGGAACTTTGTGTACTTTGCTTTCAACTTGTGAAGGATCTCCAAGGTCTTGGAAAAGAGCTTGCCTCCTGCTGAAGGCTCAGGGTACACAGACTTCAACCCCCAGCTCCCCAGAGTTCTTTTGGAAGTGCCTGCTGCTGTTTTGGGCCTTCTGAGGAGCTGCGTGTCGCAAGGAGCTGGAAGCGCGACTCAACGAGAAGAAGCGTGTCGCCGTCTGGATCTGTCGCGATGCACCGCATCGGAGAGAAGCGTGCCCCAACGAAGAGGAATCTTGTTGCCGTCGCTGCTGCTGCCATCGCAACTCCGAAAGAGGGTGTCGCCGCTGTAGTTGTTGCACTGCACCGCATCGGGAGAAGAATCTCGCAACGAGGCCGGAGTGTGTCACCGTCGCTGTGCCTGCCGCCGCAACTCCGAAGGAGGGTGTCGCCGCCAGAACTGTCGCATTGAACCGCATCGACCAGGAGCACCTCGCATCCCCGAGAAGCGCACCGCCGTCGGAGCTGCTGCTGTCGCATCTTCGATGTCGCCGCTGTAGTTGTCGCATCGAGCGGAAGCTTCACGCATCGTGGGAGAAGAGCGTCGCCGCTGGAGCTGTTGTCGTCGCAACGTAAGGGTGTCGCCGCTGCAGTTCACGCATCGAACCAAGGACTTCTCACATCCCCGAGAAGTGTGCTGCATCTGGAAGATCTTCACGTCTTTATTTCTTTGTATCGGAACTTTACCGCATTTCCCATCGCTGCGACATTGCTTGTCGTGGAAGCGCAACACAACTTAAGGTACATTGACGCAGAGTGTCGCATCTAAGAATTTAACTGAACTAAGCTTAAATCTCCCATCTTAAAGTAATCTTATTGAGTATTTTTGTCGTTTATGGTCTTGTGGTAACTCTATATAAAGTATACTTATTTTTTATATAAAACCTGTGTGGTGTCCATTTGTAGTGTTGTCACTGGGTTATTGTATGTGGTCACAACTGCTTGACTTACAACGCCTCTGAAGTAAAGCCCCACTGCTCGTGCCAAGCTACCAAGCGGGTGAGAAGGGGTTAATTTAGGAGTGTAATCCCCTTATCCTGACTAGAGGAGAGGGGCCCTATTTGTCACAAGTACCTACCTGTGCCAACTAGAGACCACCAAATCTAACAGTCCTTTTGTGAGGCAGCGCGTAATCGTGGTCACATGGCATACAAACGCTAGACCGTGGGAGATGGACACAGTACTAGGCCCCCAGGGGGACCGACAGTTACCGTGTTTGAAGAGTAGGGGCAAAGGTGTTCAAGGCCACAGGAAGTTCCGGGCGGAGGGGGGAGGGAGAGAGGAGGGTCAACTCTAGGGTCCATGTATTAAGCAAAAAAAGATACATCAATCTTAAAATACGCTCACATCGAGGGCTGCATGTTAATTCCATTTTGTGAGCATGATAAGACCAAACAAGAGACATACTAATTAACAGTCATAGCATAGAGCCGGGGTTACAATGGTTCAGTTGGGTAAATAATACGTGGAAAATTCCCAGAATACAATGATGGACACAGTAGAATACAATGAGGGACACAGTCAACATAGTTAAAAGGTTAAAAATATGATTGTATACTAATCAGTCACGTAGGGTAACCTGTAGGGGTTCTAGCTATGTATATTGGCAGAGCATAGCTAGGAAAGGGGTATACTTGTCGCTAACATGTAACAGGTCAAAGGCTCATGTGTGGGGCAGATCATGTAGGGTGTCTAAGGTGTATTGATGACTGAGTTCCATTCATCAAGTGTGTTTAAACCCCTATTTACAGAATTGCCACGCACAATCCATCTACATTCACACTTGTTCATTAGGAGTTGTAGATTTCCGCCCCTGATGGGAAGTTCTGGGCAGTCGATCACTTGCCACACAAAGTCTGTTTCAGAATTATTTTTTTCTTTAAAGTGCCCAATACGAGGTGCTGTCTCAACATAGCATCTTATACGGCTCTGGTGTTGGGAGATGCGTTGTATGACCATTTGTGTGGTCTGGCCAATGTACAATAGGTTGAAGGGGCAACGTATGGCGTAAATGACGTTGCTGGTGCGGCAATCGGAAAAATGGGGAAGTTGGTAGGTGTGTTCTCCTGTGGCGAATTCCTTAGTGTTGCAGGTAAGGTTACACACAGAGCAGGATTGGCACCTGAAATGGCTAATGACTGGAGGGAGACCCCACATTGAGGTTACATAATGGGGCTTTTCTCTTTTTTTGGCCAAGTGATGGCATGAACCAATTTGTCAGAGAGGTTACTACCCCTCCTATAAGAGAAGAGGGGGGTTCCCTGAAGGAGGTATGGGTGCATAGTATGGGCCAGCTTTTTTTGATCACCTTGCTGATCACATTGCAGGAAGGGCTGTAGGTGGATACAAAAGGGATGCGTGAGTTGGTTCTCTTAGGGGAAGGGGAGAGGAGTATTTCCTTGTGGCAGTACCAAGCCTGTTTGGAGGCCCGTGAAACAATGCATTTAGGGTAGCCTCAGTTTATCAATTTCTCAGAGAGAATGGCTACTTCTCTGAAGTAGTCCTTATGCCACTTATACAATTTCTCCGAATCCAGAGAAATTGTCCATATGGCAGGCCATCTCTAAGGCCTCTTGGATGGTAACTCGAATACATCAGAAGGGTGATACATTTCACAGGTTTTCGATAGAGAGTGGTGCCTATCATCCCTTCCTCTGCATGGAGTGTGAGGTCGAGGAAGGGGAGGTCATTTGTCCTCACATCAGAGGTGAACGTGAGATGGGGTTGGCAGTTGTTAAGCCAAGAAATGAAGAATGATAAGTCTTCATGTGTGCCATGCCAAAGTAGAAGAATATCATTGATGTAGCATCGCCAGAGATTGATTTTGTCAAGGAAGGGGTTGTTCACCAATAGAAACTGAGTGGTTTCAAGGTGATATACATATAGAATGGCAAAATTAGGGGCGAAGCAAGCGCCCATGATCACACCTTTGGTCTGTAGGCAAACCTGAAATCGAACAGGTCGAAATGCCGTCGACTACTCAGCTCAGAACGCTGGCGCTTATTGTGGTCAAATTAATTTACCCAATTGACCTAGATTGACCGTGTATAATTTTTGTATTTGACCACGTTTTTTTTATTTTTCTATTGCCCCATTCACACTGTTATTTCACCCTTGTGTCACTGCGCCGCTCACTGTCACTTGCACGTTCAGTGCACACTTGTATGGTATGGCCACTGTTTTATTTAATTATACTGTAGTGCTGATATAACTACTTATATAATATATATAAAATAATCCTGTTCCTTGCACCATTCCTACTGTGGTCTCCCTCTGTTCTTCCCCTTCTTTGCGGAGGAGTGTGGCTCACTGATTAGAGCGGCAGACCCTGATGCAGAGGTCTGGCCCGGGACCAGGGTTCAATTCCCGACGCGGCAGGGTCCTGAGCCCAAAAATGTCCACGGACTCGATAATTCCACTATGGTGGCCCACCCGCTGCGGGATGCCTGGCTTTCACCCTGGGGATACCCAGTAGGGGTTATCTCACAGGGAAAAACCAGGACGGGTTCCCAAGGCAAGCGCCTTGATGCCTCCGGGTGATACGTGCGCTATATAAGTCGCAATACATTACATACATTACATTACATTACTTCTGCTATAATTTTTATTAAAAGAATTGCCTTCTCTAAATGTTTTCCAGTTGAGACATTGTGTTTTGATATAAACTGTACCCGGTCTCACCTGGGTTAACGGGTTTACTCCTGTATTCTTTGCCTCCGCATCACGCAACCGGCGCATCATTTCGGCTGCATGATACATCTTTGATGCGGATCCTTGCTGCGCTCTGAAAACCATGATTTAAGGTACTTTGTTCACTGAGCCAAACTGGGTCCATGTAACCGGCCTGCACTCTAGTGTGGATGACCTGAACTTGTGGATTTGTCCAGGTCTGGCACAACTAGAAATCCAGAGTTGGAGCATTGTGCTTTTTGGCACTATTTTTACCCAAAAATGTAAAATGTAATATTTTTGGTTCTATTGTATGGATGTTTGTTATTTTGGTCTTATTTTATTTATTAAAGGAGGTACAATTTTTCTAACTTGGTGTGGGATTCTTTTTCTGTGGTATTTTAATTTTATTACATGCTGCACAAATACTTTGCACGTTGCCTCCAAGTTAAGCCTAACCGCTCTGTGCCAAGCTATCAGAGGGTTGATCACATGTTAATTTAGGAATGGCTTGCCCCTCACCCGGACAATGGTTGTGGTTGCTGCTTGGCCAGGGCTCCCAGTCCTGTCAACCAACAACTGTATTTCAAACACATCGCATAGTGTTATTTATGGGGAGAGGAGTTGGCTTCGGACCTGGGGATCTGGGTTTGAGTCTCGGTAACGACGCCAAAACCTCCTGTGATTCTGGGCAAATCACCTAATCTCCCCGTGCCTAAAAAATGAAAGTGTGTCCTCATGTAACGTAACTGGAAAAATATGTAAAGTGCTCTGATACCTGATTCGGTTCGGGTCTAGTTGGCGCTACATAAAACTCTGGAAAAAAAAAAAACTTCTTCTACTTCAAAGTGGGCACCAAGTAAATATAATGGACTGTCAGACCCAGCCCTTCAGTACACCTCTGGAAGACTCAGAAGGAATGCTGTGCTGTTCTGCAAGAAATATTGCTACTCTATTGCCCTGCTGCCCTGTTTCCCTGCTGCCTGAATATGAGAACTGCACATGCATGTTGATCCCAGGACCATCAGAGTAACTCCAAGGGCTAGTTGGCTGGCCTCCTGATCAGAGCATCTGAGACAGAAAGGGCTCCAACCATCTTGAACCCAGCACCTGGATTTTACTTGCTGTGAGTTTTTCCCTACACATGGTGCCACCCCAGTCCTGGACACTTGGAAGTGGGCTTGAAAGGGCTCTGCACATCTCTGTGGGTCCTGCAGGACTGATGCATCCCCTCTGGTTTGCTACACAACCCCAATCAGATTCACGCATCTCCGATCTCCGCTGCTGCTCGGATTAGACCCGTAACAAAGACTTGCATTGCGGCCGCAGCCTGGATTGCCTTTGTAAACGGCCACTGTACAACGCATCCTCAACACAGGCCCTCATATCTCTCAACAATGGCAGCTTTCAAGATGACAATGTACTCCAACCTTTGTGTGGAGACTGGACACAGTCTATTCAAGTGTAAGTGAGACTGGGACAAAGTCCTCCCTCCTAATATGCTACTGAGAGTCCATCCATTCACACCTAAGTTCCCAATATTTGGCTGTCTAGAAAGAATACACAAAGCCCAATTGTCAACTACACCCAGTCATGTGACCAGACCCAGGCTGCAGGCCCTAAATGAGTAAGACTAAAAATAACAACTTTCTAAAAGTAGCATTGTCAGAATTGTAATTTAGAATCCGAGTTTACCGTAGGTTAGAATTTTAAATTAGGAATCTAGAGACACCAAACATAAACAAGTTATCTCTTCCCACTTGGATAGTACACTTGTAAAACATAATAAGGCAACTATAATGTTATCTTATAGAAAAGAAAGGCCTTTCAGTAGTAAAAATGAATTTAGGAATTTTTCGCTACCAGGACATGTAAACCTTCAAAGTACATACCCTACTCTTTAAGCACACGGCACCCTGCCCTTGAGGCTGTCAAGAGCCTGCCGTAGGGCGAAACATATGTATTAACAAGCATTGGTAAAGGTTTCGCCTACGTGATTAATAATACGCTGTTTTTTGTTGTAAGTTGGAGCTTGGTGAGCAGTTGTACAATATAAGTTACTGAAACTTAAAAATACTTGGGCGTTGTTTACAGCATCTCCAATTTTGTATATGATGTGTATCTATGATTACACCTTTAACATAAAAAATTGTAGAGGATGGGGAGTGAGTTGAATAAGACAGGAGCATTTTTATTGCTGCCTGAAGACTACTGGACACCCAAGGGAATTTGCAGCACCTGATTTCAAACCCAAAAGTTATTTTTAATACAGCGACCCCACCCCACCCCACAAGGTCAGTGCCAGGTGTGACTACACCAACGTCCTAAAACACGCCGTTATTGAACACACACCGAAACAATATTAATCCATCTTGTCTTATGTGAAACAAAGAAAACATTAAAAAAGCAGTAGGGAGCTTTTGAAAAATGGCAATATTCACTAACTTCTTCGTGCTGGGCTGAAGCCAGTACATGGAACCGACTCCCAGTCTGATCGGAAAACACAGCAATTTCATTATTTTCTTTTTAACAGCCTCAACCAGACGCCGTCCTGTACCTGAATTTATAAGGGTGGGGAAGGCAGGGGAGAGAGAAATTGTGAACATGGCGTGCACCATGGTGATTGTATTAGTCCTACACAAGGCATTTATACAGCACACCTTCTCAATTTTAGGTGAAAAGTGCCTCCGATCCTACATTGTGGACAAGGGCTTACAAATCATCATACAATAGATCATTGTTTTCTGTAACATGAGTGAGTGCGCACATGTTACAAACTGTGCAGACTCACTGAAATGTAAAGTAAACATTTATTGTGAATTGGAGCACCACTGACACAAATTGCAAAAAGTCATTTTTTTTAATGATTGCTTATGTGCAGGAAGGGACACCTTCCTGCACATAAGTAATCATTCATGGCAATTTACTGTTTCTATATGTACTGCACAATGCAGCACATATAGAAACAGCAAAAGCTATGAGAAATTAATCATTACTCCTTGTTTCATCATGTTAAGACCATGTTAATTTTGGTCTTAATTTTGGCGCTGCTCCATATTTACGCCACCCTTCTAAATAGGGGGCAGCATCAAAATCAATGGGTATTGAGGTGGACTCATTGCCTGCTCCTTTCAAGCGAAGTGTAGCATGAAAGGGGGCCTTGTTTACAAGGTGATGTTAAGGTGCGTTAAGTGGCTTGAATTCACCATGTAAATAAGGCGTAGGGTTTATCACCTAAGAAACATCACAAAAAGTGATGTTCCTGGGGCGAAAAGCCCTTGTAAATATGACCCCTAGTTTTTCAGAGTAGAATGCTAGATGCTCTATGTTGCAGAGTTAAGGATGCTATTCGAGAATGATAGTCTGTTTTAGTGGCTAACGACTTTGAAAATGAGAAATCAGTATTTGTCTCAACATCCTGTGATTCCTGCGAAATCACTTAATCTGCCCATGACTAAAAAAACATAAATGTGACCTTGTGTAATTTTAACTAGGACTCAGTTATTTAGTGGGCCCTTTACTTAATTGACTGTATTAGTGATATTTTGATGTGGGATGTGCCTTACCTCATGGACACTTTGTCACATGAAAATGAGGATTAACACTTTCTCTGATTCATTAATCTGTAGGCATTGTTTTGAGGTATTTTTTTGTGGTCCAAACGTTGCAGGGAACCCTGGGCCCACACTGGCTATTGATAAACAGGTAATTGAATGTCCAAAACTTGTCCAAGCAGGCTAGAGACGGCTTGTGGCTCCCAAACGAATAGTTGTAATATCATGGTTTATCTCAGAAATTTCACATATTAACACTGCAGTGAGTAATGGAATACTAGCAACGTTTTGCAATGTATTCTATACTCCATTTACTTATTTGTTAGCTTACCTTCACACACTGGTGTTATTGATGCCATCAACGTTTTATCCATGGAAGAAATACACTTAGCTTAAAATCTCTCTACTGGTGTTATGAAGTGTCATTGGTAACACTGTGGATGGCAGGGGTGCAAGGTAGTGTTACTTTAGGGCACCATTTATAGTTATAGTTACTTGAAATAACTATATCTGGTGAATTTAATGGTTATGTTAGTTTAAAATGTTAGATGTTACCTTACTTTTTCACCTAACTATAACATCTCTTTAATCTTTTTGTGTGTGAATTTTCAAGGGTTATTTCAATATAATGTAAGATCATTTTTACAGTTCCTACCTATGTAATCACATTAAACTTTGATTTCACCCTAGCGTACATTGACTATTGTAGTGTCAGTGTTTTCCCTTTGTAGGTGAGGGTAAACAATCACAAATCAAACAGAAAATATATATATGTATATCCTCAGCCTTGGCTCGATTTTGTGGTCCAATGGCGCTCTATCCACCGGTGCTTTGACTTCCAAGTAGAGCCACACTTTGATATATTCTACAACTCTCTTTTACCAAGAGAATAAGTCAGCACTCACAAAAGTTTCTTTCCCAATCTTTTATTTTGTTGTCATTGCTCCAGCATTCCGAAGTAAAAAACCAACGCGTTTCGCAACCAAATGTTGCTTGTTCACGGTTAGTACAAGAATGTTCACGCTCCGCCTATATTACTAAGGACCCATCAGAAACTCTCTGACAATGATCTCACTTCCTGTTAACCTACAGGAAGTTAGATGGGAAATGTAGTTTTTGTGTACAAATAACATTTGATATATATGCATTTATCGGCATTAATTTGTCACTACGGCAGGCGGCAATTGTGTTAATACAAGTTTGTCTTGTATATCCTTCGCCCTCAATGTTTATACGGTGGTCTACGTTCTTCATGCACTTTATTACTCATTCATGTCGCATTATTATTTAGATAAATGGACGATCTCGCCCTCTAGTGGGCACATCAAACACCAACTGCATTGTTAACTTATACTTGCTTGTCATTAGCGTAGTCTTCTCACAAACAAGCCCTCTGGTGGGCTATTACGATTTACATAAATCAACGAGTAGTTATCCTAACTTAACTCAGTATATATTATCTTGTTTTATAGCGGCTGGTGTTCGAAAAACATCTATAGCACATCTAGACCACTAAGGTTAACCTTAAATTATACACAACACAATTGGGGCTACATTCTGCACATATTGCTTTCTGTGTAGATAAGAGGCCGCCTGATTAAACATGCTCACTCAGTGCATCATATCGTTATCAACCAAATTATCCATAATGTATCTACATTTTTTCATTTTTTCATTGTCTTTTTTTATATTGTTACTACTACTGTCTCTTTCTTGAAACCAAGGATCAATTATTGTCAAAAAACACCCCTCCACAGAAGACTTATAAATGTACATAAAGTTCTTCACTCTGATTTAATCCCCATGGGGTCATTGTTCGGAAATTCAGAATTTGTCTTGATTCTCTGCATCTCAGCTTTCGTTCCTGGTCTCCTCCCCTCTCGTGTGGCAATATACATTCGAGAGCATAGACTTTTAGGAGTTTCCAATCGCTGTTGTGCTTCACCTCCATATGTTTGGCGACTGCATTGCTCCTATCTTTGTTCGTCGTTGCTCTAACATGCTCCAAAATACGCTTTTTGAATTCTTTTTTGGTGCTGCCAATATATTTTAGTGAGCACGGGCATTCGATCACGTATACCACATGTGTACTTGTGCAGTCAATCAATTGTTTTATCTGCCACATTTTCTTATTGGGTAGCATTACTTCCTTTTTATTTACTGCAATTTGGCATATCTTACAATGTTGACATTTTATAAATCCCTTGGTATTCAACCATTGGATTCCTTTTTTCCTTTCTGTATGGTCATGGTGATGGCTCTGTATCAGTCTATCTCTTAAGTTTCTTGCTCTCCTGAACGTGACTAAGGGATGTTTTCCCATTATATTGCCAGTTGTTTGGTCGAGGTGCAACAATTTCCAGTTTTTTCTTAGAATATTAATATTCTTCCGGTTTTAACTCTTTCATGGTATTTCTTATTTCCTGTTTAGTTGTTAGGGCATCCTTTCGATTTTTCTTGTTTGCTCTTTGCCATCCTTTTTCTATGGTGTTTTTGTTATAACCTCTGCTTTTGAATCTTTGTGCCATAGCTTTACTTGTTTTCATCCATTCACTTTCCTCTGAACATATTCTTCGTAGTCTGAGGAATTCACCATACGGTATGTTTTCCTTTACGGATGGTTTACGGAAACTTTCGAAATGCAAAGTGGAGTTGGTAGCAGTTTCTTTCCTGTGCAGTGTGGTTTCTACTCTGTTGTTCCGGATATAGATCTCCGTATCAAGGAAAATGGCTTTGTCCTTGCTTATTTGGTATGTGAACCTGATGTTCGAGGTAGAAGAATTCAGGATTTGGAAATAATTTTCAAATTCTTCACTTGTTCCTTCCCACACGATTAAAAGGTCATCTATATATCTTGTCCATTTGGCAATTTTCTCCACATACACATCATTGTCTGGGTGCCAAGCCACCTGCTGCTCCCACCATCCCATCCCATTGTGAGACACGCGTATGCCGGGATGAAAGAGAAACCCATGGCGCATCCATGGATTTGTTGGTAAATTTCTTCCCCAAACAAAAATTTTTTTTGTGTTAGACACATTTCCACCATGTCTATTAGCATCTGGTTATGTCTATTAAACTGGATATCACGTTCTTTCAAGAAAAATGCACACGCATTTAGGCCAATATCGTTGTCAATATTCGTATACAGAGATACGACGTCCATTGTGACCAAAAGAAAGTTTGGTTGCCAAGATAAATCCTCTAGGTGTTTTAGGAGGTCTGTTGTGTCTCTTAGATAAGAGCTCAAATTGGTAACAAATGGCATAAGAAAAAAGTCTATGTAGACCCTTTCGATGACACAATTGGTCTTCCTGGTGGTTTAAGTGTCATGTGTGATGTCACTGACCATGTCATGAGTGATGTAATATGTGACGTCATCAGCAGTGCATTGCACGCGCAAGTTATAGTGAGTCCAACTAACTATAACGTGGGAATTTCAATGGTTTTATGCGAGTAAAAATTCCAGCTAACTATAACTGGTGTGAAACCTATGGTTTTTTCAGTGAATTTAATAGGTTTTTTTAAATGCTAATTCCTAACTATAACTGGTGTGAAACCTATGGTTTTTTCAGTGAATTTCATAGGTTTTTTAATAGCAAATCTCTATAGGTATGAAAAGTAATAATTTTTATAACGAATTTTATATTGTGTAAATATGTATTTATTTATTTTTTTATTGTTTGCCCTGGGGCGCTCCCGGGCCGCGTACCGGTGAACGCACGGGTGAGCGCAATGTTACGGCGTGCCCCGGGGCGCGTACCAGGGAGCGTCCTGTTAGCGCTATTCCCGCGAACGAAAACAACATCGTGACGTTTCGCGTAGTCGCGTGATGCGTCATATGACGCACTGCGTAAGCGCACCCGGAAGCACTCGATCGCATAAGTTCGCACAACGTCTCGACTAGCTTACGCGACGTGCCCCGGGGCGCGCGCCGGGGCGCGTAGCGTAAGCACGTCGGGTCATGTGATCTGAAAATAACACTTTTCATTGGTGCAGATCAGTTTTGGTTTCCAAATGATGAAAGCCTGGATCATGTGACTTGAAAATAACACTTTTCATTGGTTCAGAACACTTTTGTTTTCCAAATGATGAAAGCCCCCTCCTTTTTTCTTTATTCTGACTTTGTCCTTTGACTGAGGAAGACCTGTTTCGAGTTCTATCTCAGAAAATGGCTACAGTAGTATCAGCAGCTGGAGCATCTGGACCACCACCACCACCACCACCATCTAAAAGACCACCACAAGATTACGTTGGTGGTGAAGAGGAAGAGGAGAAGGAGGATGATGAAGAGGAGGCACAGAGAAGGGAGTTCCTGCCTGAAGATAAACAGCCCTACAAACCCAAAGAGCACTTTGTATGGCAGTTCTACAAACTCCCAAGGGGTTTTAAAAAAGTCAACGCAGCAAAGGTGACTTGTTTAATTTGTCGTGCTCAGCTATCCAGGGGGAACCCTAACAAAAAGTATTCCTTCGGGAATCACACGATGATTCGCCACATGATGCGTGCGCATCCAAACAACTACTCTAATGCAGAGTTAAGGGACATCTGCAGTAAACTACCCCCATCAACGTCTAGACGCTCAACATCAAAACAACCCACTCCATCGGGTTCGGGGGCAAGAGACACATTGGCTACTATTCAACCTAAGTTTGTCGATTACAAAATCTTGTGCAAATTTTGTAACAAGACACTTTGCTATGGTGAGCAAAGCATCAAACTTATAATGGTTGCTGGTGATAACCATAAGTGTCCTAAAAAACCCTAATTTTTTCTGGGTTTTTTTATGCTCCAGTTGAGCTATTTACAATTCCCTGTTTTTTGTTTCTCCCCATAAAAAATACAAAAAAATATAAAAGTGTTCAGAAAAGCCCAAAAAAGTACAAAATGTTCATAAAAACAAAAAAATATATAAAACAACAAAAAGAAGAAAAAAAACAGTTCTTTTTAGAACTACCTTTACTTTATAAAAATAAACCTATATTTTAAAAGAATCTGTATCAACCCTTTTTCTGCAGGGTACGCGTACCGGTACGTGCACCGGGGCGCGCACCGGGGAGCGCACCAAAAAAAAAAAAATAATAATAATGAAGGAGTTAGCTTGAGGGAACAAACACAAACAGAGTAATGTTAAGAGAAAGAGAGCTAGAGGGAGAAACACAGAGGGATTGTTTATTACATATTTAAAAATAGAAAAGGTGTAATAGGGTGAAAGTGAGAAAAGTAAAATCACTAAAGGAGCGAAAGAAGGGAAGAAAGAGGAAGAAAACTAAAGTAGCGATAGTGGGAGAATGTGAGCTGGGTGTTGAAAGAAAAAGATAGGACAGAAAAAAATTGAGAATGAAGGGTAGTGACGTAACTGGGATAAATGAAGAACGGTGAGGGAGGGTAAGAAAAGACCAGTTAGTATAACTAAAGAGGGGTGAAAGAGAGTGAAAAATTGAATTAGTATAAGAGATGGGGAGTGACAAAGAGAAAGGACAGAGAGAATAAAGTAAACAGTACCTGAATGGGTTTGAGTGAAATAGCAAAGAAAGATAAGTAATGAAGTGTGTGTGACTTAGTCAGTGGGTGTAGGTCGGGGTGTGGGTGTGTAAGGTGTGTCTGTGGGTGTTGCTGTGTGGGGTATTTTGGTGTGCGTGAAGGTGAGGGTGTGTGAAGTATGTGTGAGCAGTGTATGGGTATGGGGTGTATATGTGTGCGATGTATATGTGTGTATGGAATGTGTGTGTGTATGTGAAGAGTGTGTGTGGGAGGAGTTTTTGTGTGTATGAGGTGTGTGTGTGGTGAGTGTATGGGGTGTATGTTAGAGGTGTGTGTATGTGTTGAGAGGGGGATGAGGTGTGTGTGTAGGAGTAAGGTAAATAATTAAGAAAAACAGAATGAGTGAAGAAGCAAAGGAAGGGAACAGACAGTAAGTGAAGTAAAGAATAGGGATTGAAAGAAGTTGAATATGAGAGGGGAAATAGGGAAATTTGAGTAAACTTGGAGAATAAGAATAAGTGAGGGAAGCAGAATAAAGACACAGGAGTGAGGTTCGTTGAGAAAATATTAGTGAGCTTAAACCAAAGGATGATCACAAAATACATCTTTATAGTCATACTTACCATATAATTAATCTAACTTTGTATCTGTGAAAGAGAGAAGAAAAAATAAGTTATAATTAGTGACATTTGTATTTTAAATTAAAAGATACAAATGAAGAGGTGAAAAATCATAACACTGTATTTAGAAATAAACTAAGAGTGAAGGACACAAAAAGGGCAATAAAGTAAGGTAGAAAGAGAAAAATAGAAAAAAATATAGAATGAGAGCAAATTACTAAGAGTAAGGCATATAGATTCACTGACACAGATGAAGATAAGAACAGAGAAATGAACTGAAGACAAGAAAGATACTAAAACAATGTGAGTTAGCAAAACTAAATAAGGAAACAGTAGTAAGTAAAAAGATAATAACAGAGACGGAAAAGAGTCTAATAAGGATGCATTTAGAAGATAAGTGAACATAACACAAGGAGAGTGAGGCACTCAGGACATAGAGGTAGTGAACGAAAAATAGAGAGAAGAGGTCAAAAGAAAGGAGCAAACAAAGATAAGCGTGGGAGAGTGGGTGAGTTATAGTGATAGAGTGTGACAATACTACTCAGTGAGTAAAGAGGAATTACTAAAAGAACAAAGGAGGAAAAGACGGAAAAGGGAAGTAAAGCAGAGACACTGAAAGCTGAAAAGTGGTGCAAGGGAGAGAGGGGATGCAGACCGTTGAAATGGAAATGAGGGGTTGTGAAAGAAGTGGAGTAAACGAATGGGTGTGAAACAAAGTGAGAGAAAGGCAGTGTGAGTGAGTAAAGAGAGCTGAAAGAGAGAGGAAAAAGGAAAGTGAGTGTCAAAGAATGGGAATACAATTTAATTTACACAATCCAAAGTATACAATAACTTGTACAACATGTTACATAGTTTATTTTTGCTGTTCTCAGAATATATTGAATTTCACTTAAAACAGTGAGTTCAAATTACTCATCATATGACAGCGGGAAAAAAAAATTGTGTTTTAAAAAAAACCTTAGATACTGACAAATGACAAATGTACACTAATCTTTGATTGACTTACTTTTCCTTGAGGCCAAATAGTATATCATGGAGGTCCTTTTCTCGTTGCAAAGTTCTTTGCTGTTCATTAAAAAATCCATTTCATCGACTTTCTAGAAGAAAAGCTGCAAGAACATCTGAAATATTTTCATTATTTTCATATACTCCTTTGTTTCAGTCATGACTCTTTACTCATTCCTGTACCTTTCCTTTTGGCCAAATAGTGTCAGATGTATGAGTATATTTTCAAATGAATTCAAAGAAACTCTGAAATGACCTTTTTTCCGACGTTCTGAAAGAAAGGCTCTACAACATTTTCACAATATTTAAGTATTTGTAAAAGCATCTCTGACTCACTCATGTTCATCATTTTGTATAATACTAATATCACTTACTATGAGATCCACTTACAGTACCTATATGACAAGTCAATTTTTTATATTACCCGGATCACTTTTACTCAGAATATATTTTTTAACAGCAAAATAACCTTTATTAACTGCTCCCGTCTTCATAGGCCAATTACCTTTACCTAAATTTTGGTTGTAAAAACACTAGATATGAATTTTTAAAGCCAAAAGGCAAACGTTGTTTGAAAGTCAAATGAGTGTTGTTACATTGGGTCCAACCTTTACAACTTTTTAAATAGCATGTGTAATGCCCTGATGTTGTAGAAGGACCATCATGAAAAATAATAGCTGCAGTTGCAAAGGTTCTTCCTGATATCGATAACTGTGAAGCCACGAAATTTTTAATAGAAGTTGTCAATTTAGTTCCATCAGGTCTACATCGTTGGAACATTAAAATGACATACTGACCATAATTTTGTAGAAATAATGTGGACAGCATTGTAGACTTACATTGGGGACACACCATATTGTGATCCGCTGCTTTAACTAGATTATTAAAAGGCACTGATTTGCAGTCTGGTAAAGTCAAATATATAAATCTTTCAGTGTCTATTATAGTAGTACTTGATAAAGTACAGTTGTCGCAGTCATGCTGCCACTGATAAGAAAGGTTAAAAAGATTTTTAATATCTACACCTTCATCTTCCAATACATCAAACATATACATAAAAAATTCCTGACAATCCTGCTGAATATTCTGTGAAAATTGATTTTGACCAGTAGATATGTCTAGAAGATTTCGAATTCTGAAACACTTTCTATTTTTGCTCTATCACTGGTACATTTCTCAAACACGGAATTCAACAAACAACAGAATGTTTGATCATGATTTTCAACAATCTGTTCTTGTATATTTTGAAGAAAAAAAACAACATTAACCACTACATTAGCATAGCAGTTGACACCAGAACTGTTTTCAAACTGAAATCCAACAACATCTTCAACAGAATCTTTTTTCCTTCTGCTTACAATTACAGTTTCGTCTACTTTTTGTCTTTTTGCTACTACCTCACTGCAATTACTCTCATTTATTCTTTTTCGGCCTACCACACGTTTTTCAATCAGAGGATATTGAGGCAAATGTGGAGCATACTCTCTTCTTAACCTATAGTATTCTTTAACACAATGTAGATCTGCACAAATCTTTGTTTCATCACACTCAATCAAGTACAATCTTGATAAAGGTCTGACTCGTGATAATGCCACATATGCCATACCCTCTTTAAACACAGAACTTCCAATGTTCACCAAAGCGCTATCTACACTTACACCTTGAGACTTATGAATTGTCACCGCATATGCCAAACAAATAGGAAACTGTTTTCGCCGAACATATAAGTCTTTCACGAGCAAAAATCTAGCTGAACAACGACAAATTTGTTCTATTTCATCAATGCCATCAAATTTAATTTTTAAAATTTCAATTGCATCTCTATTTTTGTAATTCACAAAACCAACAACATGACCCATTGCTCCATTTACCAGACCTCTTTCAACATTTAAATTCCTTCTCAAAATGATACGACAATTTAAACACACATTCAGAGTCTTTTCAAAACCAGCAGTTTTAGATATAGTCTTCTCTAATGAATCCAATTTTGATTTCAAATTTTCAGACAAAATAATTGTTGCTCCCATATGCTCTATTTTATCTGTAGCTTCCAGTTTCAATATCTCTTCATTTTCTAACTGTAACATTTTGTTGTTGAACATGGAACATTCTTTCAGAGTTGGCATCAAACATATGCCAGATTTCTTCTCTTCATTTGGGTACAAATTTGAAATTAATCGTCCATGTAAAGCTTCTTTCCCTTGCTGACTTAGTTTTCCGATTCTTACATCTTGTAAAATATTTTTATAATCTTCATCCTTTGCCTGCCGCATACTTTGAAGCAGTTCTACATATTTGAAGTTTAACCATATATTAACGTTTCCAATACTTCCTAAGCACTTCCTGGTATCTTCATGCGTGAGCATTTTGAACACAGGTTGTCCTTTCACTGGAGTCAACAGCAGTAGATCTCCAAAAACAATAATGTGTTTTCCTCCAAATAAGACATCATAGTCTGTTCTAAGAATTTCTTGCATTCTCAAATGCACAAAAGCAAGCATTATATTTGACACCATGCTTACTTCATCAATGATAAGAAGTTTCATTTTCTTCAGGACTCTCGAAACTTTGGGACACGCATCTCCAGATAGCTTGTGGTACTCCAATTTGTTATCATGCTCCACTGGCAGCATCAGTAAACGATGTAAAGTAATCCCTTTAATGTTATGTGCAGCCAGCCCAGTTGGAGCGGTAACAACACAAGACAGCGGTGATTCAGTCCTTTTCTGCAGATAAGTTGCAATTGCTTTAATCAGAAAACTTTTTCCAGTTCCCGCTTCTCCACTCACGTACAGTTGGACAGGCTTAAATGATGTACATGAGCACTCTTTCTTCTCATGACTGAATCCATGTTCAATCTGTTCTGTGACTTCGTCATATATCTGTTTCTGCTCAAGGTTTAGTTGTTTCACCAAATCTTCTAAGTTAACTACATCATCTTGAGCTTGTTCCATAGCTCTTTCCACCTCATCCATGGCAGTGGCAGCTTCATTTTGTATATTTGGTCCTCCAAGTGGATCCTGACTCAATGAAGCAGAACTCTGACTGTCTTGAGAATTGTCTCTAGCAATCTCTGCAGCAATTGTGGCTTCTTGCTCTATTTCTTCGTTCAACATTTGCAGATAATTTGGAAAAACAGGGCATTCTATGGTATCCTTGATTGCATTAAAAGAATCTTCGTAACACAGAAAATCTCCAAGTAGTTCCTCTTCTGTACGCCATGGCTTAAAGAGTTGCAAAAGAGCTAAATAGTAAAATTCCCTTTTCTCTGGATTTTCGCAACTCAATTTTCGATGATTAATCAAATGGCCTTTTTTCTGTCTCACTAGACATCCTTCACACCCAATGATAGCATATATTCCATTGTTGATATCTTCTCTGATGGTTCTCTTATAAATATAGTTTTGCAGAACTTCATACAAACAACTGTTCTCAAGATGACTACTTCTATTTGGATAGTATGTATCCAACATGTTTGTCTTCAAAATATCTGTACTTTCTGGTTCTTTCTCCGCCAAATACTCTATTTCTTGTACAGATTTCAAAACTCGGTTTCGTGTTGCAGCAAGACCTAGACTCACCCAAATGATGGTTCTAGATTTGGAATAGAGACTTGCTGACGACAATCGATCAGAACATTCATATGCTCCAATTTCTCGATGCGACAACATCTTCAGACTGTAACTGTATAATTTCTTGCTTAGACTCTTTTCATGTGAAATGTCCTCCCACATTTCCTTCAGTTCTGTCTTTTCTTTTTTTGTGATGTAAGACGTCACATATCGAGCCACAGCAATAGAGTTGTCAGCAACGAACTGAATATCCATGTTAGCATTCCACATGGACAAAATCACTGGGTTGTAGTCGTTGATGTACTTGGACTCTTCGTTTCTCTTTAAATTGTATGTATTTTTTGGTGATTTCCTCGTCACAGTATGTCACAGAGAAGACATCAAATTAGTTACTCTTCCTTTAGAAATCACTGGTCGTGGAAAGCCGAAACGACATTTTGTGTAGAACTTGTCCTTGTTTCTGAATTTTCGACGACAGTACTTTCCACAACGATGGGATTGAAAGCGTAAAACTTGTTGCCTTAAACTGTTTTCCTCTGTAGTTTTCGGAACAGCTCATGTTGAATACTCTTCAATGAAACTCATCACTGTTTCATCCGAATCTGTTCTAAATTTGGGTGCATCTTTAATCCACAACAACATATGTATGTGAGGAGCACCTCTCGCTTGATACTCCTTTCTCCAAAACCTCTCCAAGGGGAGGATTTTTTTTGTTGGTAATAAAAGACATCATAGCTTCAAATCTATGATTGAAATATCTGCATACATTCACTGGATCCAAAGAACACAGCTCTCCAGGTGTTTTGAATTCTATATTTTGTATATTTGCCTTTGCCTCTCGTAGAAATTGAAGTAAGTCGTCCCATGCACACTCGGCACAGCTAAGAGTGAGGAACCATGTCGGAGTTCCTAAGTTTCTTAGCATACATTTCAATTCCCCATGACGACGGTACCAATACTCATTTGTACCACGCTGACATGCCATGAGATTGATTAGATGAGATTCCAAAATATTATCTTGCAGATTCACTTTCTCCATAAAGTCCCTCGCCGAAACATTTTGCAGATGTGCTCCACCTTTCAGTATATGGTTTACTGCATAAGAAAGCCCAGACAAGTCACTTTCATACAGTAGATGAAAGAAATAGGGAATGCATTGACGAAACCTTGGATCTTCAGCATATAATCTTACAGTTCGATATTCAGATGCAGGAATTTGAAGTGGACGATCATCATATCGTCCACCTCAACCTGTTGGAAATAGCTGTGGAAAACAACGAGCTTCCAAACTTTCTTCCCATACACTAATGGGACTTCCTTTTGCTGCTTTCATTTGAAACAATCCAATTGCATTCCCCATTACTTCTTTGGAATGCAAAGGATGAACAGTATAATGTTCATACATTTCTTCACTTCGAGACACATCAACTTTTTCAATTTGTCCGCCTGAACAATCACTGTCTTCATCTGCAGCTGTTTCCTCTGCTGCAACACATACATCTTTGTAATACTCATTGTTTTTGACTAAATACAACGTTGCCTTTTTGACTTTCCTAACATCCACTAAATCTTGCCAGATTTTCTTACTCTTTGTCGGAACCCCATTAACTAGGATAACTAAAGGTTCCTCTTCTACTTTTTCTATACCAATTGTATCAATATTTTTTTTCAAATCAAGAGGCAAATAAACAACTCTTCCCTTTAATCCTCTCTGCAAATCTGTAGGAGGCAATTTCCCTATCTTAGGCTCCATGCGAACAATTGCCTGAAAAGGATGGACACATTGAATCAAAATAGACTCATATGTATTTAAATCCATCAATTCACGGGGAATGTCTACAAACTCCAGATTATTATGAACACCTCTAGCAGGCATTCTGTTTTGATTTAATTTATCATAACAATATTTACAAATACGCTGATCAGAACTCAAATCAAAACAATTCTCCACCCACAAATAAGTTGCAAAATCCTTCCACTCATAATTATTCATCTTTTCACTTTTTACGTATAAATCAACTAATCTAGTTTGATGCTTATAATGACTTCGTCGACAACACACACAAGTAAAATTCGGCCTTTCACTTGATTTCACCTTAAACCTGGTAATTTCCTGCTCAAACTTTTCTGTACTTGAAATCTGTACATTGTCTTCCACATTACCTTGAATTGCTGTGTCAATTTCTACACTATCCTCTTTTTCACCAAAATAACAAATCTCAATTTCTTCACAAATCTTCTTCACATCTAATTCAGTTCCATGCAAAAGAGCACTGTTTAATTGTTTAAGCTTAAGTGCTGGACTTTTTGCATAATACAACATTCTCACTAATTTCCTCATTTTGGTATGATGCACTGCTAACATCCTAAAACGATGAAAAACACTCTGACAGACTTTTCTAGAAAGACAAGCCAGTGAATGCCCTTGCAAACCTGTGTTTTCTCTCACTCTGCAAGGATCTAAGTCTTGCAACAACTTCACTTTCTGCTTTAGACTTTTCTTACTATATGTACGTAAGAAATTACAAAACAAATCAATTGATTCCTGTCGCACACTACAAATATGACTACACTTCCAAGTGTACACTGGCCCCTTAGTACGTCTCCCTAAAACTTCATCAGTTAACACCTCTTCTGTTTTTTTTAAGTACATATGTTCCGTATAAAAGACTTAGTTCTCTTACCAGGAGCTTGGTTCCTGTTTTTTGAAGTATTTGTTGTGGAAGAGTGCTGTAATTCCATTGCTGCTTTTGTTTTTTGGCGGTTATGTTGTTTTCTTCTCCTTTCCCTTGAGGGCATTTTTGCTTACTCTTGAAATCTTGATTTCAATCTGTGTTAAAAAAAAATAGCACATTATAGAACACTATTACCAAACAACAAAGCAATGACAAAATGCAAACGATCTATTCAGGGTTACAGATCAGGTGAGGATTCTCCAGGGGTGCACAAAAGGTGAGGCCTGTATTGAAGAGTATAGTGGAAGACAGCTCTGTCCACAGGTACAAAGAAGATGAGACCTGTGTCTAAGAGTCCAGTAGGGGATAGACCTCATAAAGTCTAGTCCACTGCACTCTTATACACAGGCTTCACCACCTATGCTTCCCGGGAAAGGCCTCTCTCCCACTACATTCTTGATCATAAACCTCACCTCCTCTGTCCCTCTGCACGTCTCACCTCATCTGCACAATCTACTTCCTAATCTCAGGTAACACAAGTGACATAATTGTGAAAAGGTCAAATGTTTTTATGTAATCATGCACACACTATTTATTCTGTATCAAAAATGTAGAATTCATTGATTAGTCCCAAAATCGATTTTTCAATAACATTTTAGAAACACAGTGCAGGTCCTACTATTTAAACTTTCTCAAAAATGTAAAACTCATTAATTTGCAGCAAAAATATTTTAGTAGTGTAATGAAAAGCTTATACATATGACCTTTTCATTGTTTTTCAAATGTTATTCTAAAAAAAAATTATAAGGCCTAAGCAGGAATACTCATGTGATGAAGCCTGTCCAGGGAAGCACAAAACGTGAGGCTTGTGTCCAAGAGTGCAGTGGACAGGACTAAACTGGAGTAGTGTGCAAGAAAAAAATCAGCCTCATTTATAAAGCCCTGCGTCAGTTTTGCGCTACTGATGCGTCACTTTTTGTGACGCATTGGCGGCATAAAACATGTGCCTTGTTGCGCCATATTTAAAAAGTGACGCATGTAGGTAGATACGTCATTTTTTAAACCTTTTGCGCCACATTATACCTCTGTCAAGTGTAATGTACAGAGAGGGGTCATTTCTCCGCAAAAAGCCTCGTAATAATGACACAGTGAAATCTATGAGATTTCACTGCGTCACTTTTAGGACACTGTTACGTCAAAATCTTGCACCTGCCTCACAGCAGGGATAAGACTGAGGCAAACGCTTTCACATGGGGCTTTCCCCATGTGATACGATTCTCACACCTAAGCAGGAGTGCAGATGAGATGAAGACTGTCCAGGGGAGCACAAATTGTGAGGCTTGTGTCCAAGAGTGCAGTGGACAGGACTAAACTGGAGTAGTGTGCAAGAAAAAGATAAGCCTCATTTATAAAGCCATGCGTCAGTTTTGCGCTACTGATGCGTCACTTTTTGTGACGCATTGGCGGCATAAAACATGTGCCTTGTTGCACCATATTTAAAAAGTGACGCATGTAGGTAGATGCGTCATTTTTTAAACCTTTTCCGGCACAATATACCTCTGTCAGGTGTAATGTACAGAGAGGGGTCATTTCTCCGCAAAAAGCCTCGTAATAATGACACAGTGAAATCTATGAGATTTCACTGCGTCACTTTTGGGACACTGTTACGTCAAAATCTTGCACCTGCCTCACAGCAGGGATAAGACTGAGGCAAACGCTTTCACATGGGGCTTTCCCCATGTGATACGATTCTCTCACCTAAGCAGGAGTGCAGATGAGATGAAGACTGTCCAGGGGAGCACAAAACGTGAGGCTTGTGTCCAAGAGTGCAGTGGACAGGACTAAACTGGAGTAGTGTGCAAGAAAAAGATGAGCCTCATTTATAAAGCCATGCGTCAGTTTTGCGCTACTGATGCGTCACTTTTTGTGACGCATTGGCGGCATAAACATGTGCCTTGTTGCACCATATTTAAAAAGTGACGCATGTAGGTAGATGCATCATTTTTTAAACCTCTGCACCACATTATACCTCTGTCAAGTGTAATGTACACAGAGGGGTCATCTCTCCGCAAAAAGCCTCGTAATAATGACGCAGTGAAATCTATGAGATTTCACTGCGTCACTTTTAGGACACTGTTACATCAAAATCTTGCACCTGCTTCACAGCAGGGATAAGACTGAGGCAAACACTTTCACATGGAGCTTTCCCCATGTGATAGGATTCTGACACCTAAGCAGGAGTGCAGATGAGATGAAGACTGTCCAGGGGAGCACAACAGGTGAGGCTTGTGTCCAAGAGTGCAGTGGACAGGACTAAACTGGAGTAGTGTGCAAAAAAAAAAGAATCTCATTTATGAGGCCCTGCGTCAGTTTTGCACTGCTGATGCGTCACTTTTTGTGACGCATCGGCGGCATAAAACATGTACCTTTTTGTGCCATATTTAAAAAGTGACGCATGTAGGTAGATGCGTCACTTTTTAAACCTCTGCGCCACATTATACTTAAAAATGTAAAAGGCATTCATTTTCCCCAAAATCGTTTTTGACATCACATTTATGAAACACAGCACAGGTCCTATGTACAAGCATCTGCCTCACAGCAGGGATAAGACTGAGGCAAACACTTTCACATGGAGCTTTCCCCATGTGATAGGATTCTGACACCTAAGCAGGAGTGCAGATGAGATGAAGACTGTCCAGGGGAGCAAAAAAGGTGAGGCTTGTGTCCAAGAGTGCAGTGGACAGGACTAAACTGGAGTAGTGTGTAAAAAAAAAAACTCATTTATGAGGCCCTGCGTCATTTTTGCACTGCTGATGCGTCACTTTTTGTGACGCATCAGCGGCATAAAACATGTACCTTTTTGCGCCATATTTAAAAAGTGACGCATGTAGGTAGATGCGTCACTTTTTAAACCTCTGCGCCACATTATACTCAAAAATGTAAAAGCCATTCATTTTCCCCAAAATAGTTTTTGACATCACATTTAGGAAACACAGCACAGGTCCTATGTACAAGCATTCCATGTCATTACTGAAACCTCACTATTTTACAAAATACAATTCCTCTATGCAAACAAACTCAATATGCTTCCTACACTGAATTAACACATGTAACATCATTGTAAAGAGTCAAATTTATTTCTTTAAACATGCACACGTTCTTTATTCCTTCTAAAAAATGTAAAAGCCATTCATTTTTCCCAAAATCGTTTTTGACATCACATTTAAGAAACACAGCACAGGTCCTATGTACAAGCATTCCATGTCACTACTAAAACTTCACAATTTTACAAAATACAATTCCTCTATGCAGTAAAAACTTTTTACCAAGCATTATCAAAAAGCATGACACAAAGCAACATTAAAAAACCACAATTTGCTTCCAAATCTTCTCCATAGAGCATACAAGTCTCTATGTATATTAAATGAATCATAACTCGCCTTTACAAATGCTCTAGGAGATTCAGAACAGTGTCAGATACACACACCAATATTTCTTTAGGAGAGCAAAAGGTATGTTCTCCAGGCACTGCAACCATTAATGGCACAGAAAACCTCTGTTTCTACACACATATTGCTCATGGTAACCAATCAAAACTCTTCCCTCTGTATTTTCAAACCAACACCCTTCCCCCCCTCAGCCCTTTCTACCTGTTACCATAGCAACTCCCTCCTCACTGAGCTCTCAGGTTTAAAAGTTTATTCTACAATGTTGCAAATCACCTCAGCAAGGATGTTTGACCTGCGAATACATCAGCTTATCTGGTGCAATGTTTCTTTAAATGACTTTTTTTAACCATTCAAATTACTTCTTACACAGAACACAACCATGCACCCTAACTTTCAGTTTTCAACTATCTCAATCTACCAATCATTGCTTGTGATTCAAGAGCACTGCAACTCCACAGGTTTTTTGTTTGCAAAATCCTACTGTTCCAACTGCCATTTTATTCCTACACTTCATCTGACTGCACCAGAACCTCCTCTACCATGTATTCTGTCTGGTGGATTATTGGACATAGCTATATCCACTAGGCTCAAAGGTATGCAGCTACCAGAAATTTTCACAACCTTGATTTACCAAATGTGAACATTAAATGGATTGGCCAGAGAGAATTGAGATGTCACCAATTGATACCATTGGTGAAAACCTTTTTGCATTTGCCACACCCTAACCTCATAATTCTGCACTGTGGTGGAAATGACTTAGGCACTTTGACTGGGGTAGGTCTGGAAATGCTTTTAAAGGACACCTTTGAACAATTGATGGCACTTTTTCCTCAAACTGCCTTGGTATTTTCCAATATATGCCAAAGACAGAAATTGAACTGGTCCAACCAATTTTGTCCACAATTTGAGAAAGCACGGAAACATGTGAATAAATCTGTTTCTGCTTACATGAGAGACTATGGAATGGGTTCAATATACAACAACAACTTGCGTTACAACATGCAAGATATCTACAGAGGAGATGGTGTTCACTTCTCAGATGAGGGGAATAGAATATTCCTCCTGAATTTAAGACTGTGCATTGGTACCTACTTGTAGGTACCTAGATCAGCCACAGAACCCAAAAGCCCTTTTCAGGGCTACCCTATCTCTGATCACTCCAAAAGATTATCTTTTTCTAACTTTTTTCACTATTTTTCACCAAAGTACGCTCCCCGGTACGCTCCCCGGTGCGCGTACCGGGCGCTCCCCCAGCAAAAATTTAAAAATATATTTTTTTTTGGTCTCTATGGGCCTCTTAACACCCCCTCAGAAAACCTAGGGGGTCAGGGAGTGCCTACCGTGCCCCCTTATACCCATTCCCAACGTTGTTTGTCCTCCATTTTCTGTCTCAAATCTACCGAAACACAAAATGGAGGACTCCCGTAGCGCTGCCGTACGCGTACCGGGGCGCGCACCGGGAAGCGCTCCCCAAAAATTTGAAAAGTTAATTTACATAAAAACCACTGGACACACTTTCACCAAATATAGAATAGCTCATACTACATACCAATCCCTACCATTTTCCCAAATTTGGTGGAATTCCATTGAGCCATTTAGCCTGTAGACCTCTCTAAATATCCTGAGGTAAATTACTTCACAAAAACACATCTGAAGTGTTAGAATTGACAACCAATTAAAATGTTACTTTCATTTTCTACTATTATTTCATGACATTTGATTGGTTATGTACCTGAATATATATAAAGAAAGAGAGGGAAACACAGCCATTTTGACTACTACTTCCTGAAGTACATTTCAAGAGCCTTTTCACTGACAACTTCAACTGCTTTCTCAAAGGTAAGTTATTATTTTGAAAACTGAAGTATGTTGTGCACTTTAAGTTAATTTGGAAAACTTTTTCTGATAGTTATATACTATCCCTCTGTAATAGTTATAGATTGAGATAGACTTTTCTATTATAGTTATGGATGGAGTTAGGCTTGTCTTGTATAATTATGAATTTACGTAGGCTTCATCACATACACTTTTTAATATTTCTACTTCCAGTCTGATACCATACACTGCCCAAAGATAAATTCACTGTTAAAAAATCCAAACTACCTGTCTGAACTTAAACCCAACAGTGCCCTATCCCTACTGATATATTTATTTTTTATGCAAATTACAGCACGAAAATGGAAGGAGAGCAAAACATTTCCTTTGAAATTGTTCTGGAGAGCAACAATGAAGAAATTATTGTACCCAATGATAACTTGGAATTCATGGATGAATCACGGGACTATGAACTACTTCAATGTGTAGAATCAGTAGATTTGCTGATTCAAAATGAGGACATTTCTGACAGTCAAATATTAGAAGTTCTATCAAATTTTGAAAAATAAATTTATATTTAATAATTCTAAAATTGTTTGAGACATTATTCATTTTTATATGTAATTCTTAAACTAGTACCAAATTGATTATAATGTAAAGTCAGACTTATACTATACTGTGCAACTTTTTTATGTTACATAGTAATTTTGCTCATAGATACTTCCTTTCTCCCACTATATTATCTCCAATGTGTATTTGACATCTCTTTTTCATCTCCTGCCTCCATGTTCTTTCTGCTTTCCTGACAGACTATAGTATAGATTCCATATACCACAATAACTTCTGTAACAACATGACTCTGCATTGGTACCTACATGTTGGTACTTAAGTCACCCACACAACACAACAATTCTATTCAGAGCTACCCTACCTCTAAGCACTTTAAATTATCATTTTACTGTTTCACTGAGTTTTCCCCATGTGTGTGGGGGCGGGGGAGGTGTGTGTGGAGGATGGTGGGGTGTGTCTGTGAGGTGTGTGTGTGTATGTGTCTGGGGGGGGTGAGGTGTATAGGTGTATGTAGGTGTATGGAGTATGTGGGTGTGGGTGGGGGTGTGGGTGTGTAAGGTGTGTGTGGGTGTGTGGGGTGTTTGAGTGTAGGTGGAAATGTGGGTGTGTGAGGTGTGTGTGGGAGGTGTGTGGGTGTGAGGGGTATGTGTGTAAGATATGTGTGTATGTGTGGGATGTGTGGGTGTGTCTGTGAGGTGTGGGTGTGTGTGTATGTGTAGGGGGCGGAGGTGTGTCTGTGGGATGTGTGGGGTGTATCTGTGAGGTATCTGTGTGTGCGTGTGTGTGTGTTGGGGGGTGGTGAGGTGTGTGTATGAGTGTGGGTGTGTGGAATGTGTGGGTGTGAATGTGTAAGGTGTCGGTGTTTGGGTGTGGGGTGTTTAGGTGTGGGTGGAGGTGTGCGTGTGTGAGGTGTCTGTGGGGAGTGTGCGGGTGTGGGGGTGTGGGGTTGTGTGCGTGTGGGTGTGTGTGGGACGTACTTGTAGGTACCTAAAACAGCCACAGAACCTAAAAGCTCTTTTCAGAGCTACCCTACCTCTAATCACTCAAAATGATTTTTTTACACTACTATTTTCACTATTTTTCACCAAAGTACGCTCCCCGGTACGCTCCCCGGTGCGCGTACCGGGCGCTCCCCCCGCAAAAATAAAAAAAAATTAATGTCCCCCACATCAAACCTAGGGGGTCAGGGGGGGTCCACCCTTCCCCCTTTTGGTTATTTCCCCCTTTTTTTTTGCCACCTCTTGTGTCTCGATTCTACCGAGACACAAGATGGCGGCCGCTGCGGACTGTTTCGAATGTTTACAGACACCCGAGAGCCAATCAGCTTTCTCTGCGCAAGTCGCGTGGCGCGCCCGGAGCGCTCCCCGGTGCGCGTACCGGGGCGCGCTTATAGATATATACATTTTTTTGAACCTAAATTACTCAAAATCCTCTGGAGCACATATCTTGAGACATAGCAAAGGCACATTGGGCTACCAGTCCCTACAATTTTGCCAAGTTTGGTGAAAATCCATTCAGCCGTTCGAGCTAAAAGTGCGACCGACCGCCTTATGGAAATTAACATGGGGAAAACATGTTTTGGGACCCCCCTTTTATCTCGGCCCCCGCTTGACGAATCCCCCTCAAACTTTCGGGGAAGGAGCGGAGAGCCGCGAGGCAAAGTTGCTGAAAACTTCAGGCAGATTCCTCAACCGGCGCCAAAGTTATTCCCAATAGAATGTTGCAATTTCCCTATGGAAATCAATCCTAACTATAACTACCTACTGGCGACCGCCAGTAGGTAATATATATATATATATATATATATATCATCCGTACTTAGCCCTGCATTAAGGACGCACTCCATAGCAGCCGGTGATTTCACAATCCCTTTATTCCAAACAACAGCCATCGTAATCTGATCATTAAAATTCCTTCTGCCTTACGCGTTTCAGAGCAACATGCTCTTTCCTCAGAGGCATTTTGAATTCACACATTAATAAGGCTCCGACAGTTCCCTGCGCGCTGATACCATTTTATAGGCCTCCGGTGTGCCTTTCCTAATGACTGTCATTGCGGTGCACACTGGAACTTGTGGTTTGATTTCTGCCATTTCTTCCCTCGAGTGGGCTTGTATGAAATTCAAACGATAAAAAAGGACAGCTCGTGAACCCTTCAGTGGGCCTCAGGTTAGTCTTGCTGTTTCTAATTAAAGACCCAAATGCGCCGATTTCAGATTCTGAACAGTTCAGGTCTGACGGACCCTTCTTAGTTTTCAAGGGCGGTGCGCTCCTCCACGGCTGGACCTGCCGTGTGATACATCATCCGTACTTAGCCCTGCATTAAGGACGCACTCCATAGCAGCCGGTGATTTCGCAATCCCTTTATTCCAAACAATAGCCATCGTAATCTGATCATTAAAATTCCTTCTGCCTTACGCGTTTCAGAGCAACATGCTCTTTCCTCAGAGGCATTTTGAATTCACACATTAATAAGGCTCCGACAGTTCCCTGCGCGCTGATACCATTTTATAGGCCTCCGGTGTGCCTTTCCTAATGACTGTCATTGCGGTGCACACTGGAACTTGTGGTTTGATTTCTGCCATTTCTTCCCTCGAGTGGGCTTGTATGAAATTCAAACGATAAAAAAGGACAGCTCGTGAACCCTTCAGTGGGCCTCAGATTAGTCTTGCTGTTTCTAATTAAAGACCCAAATGCGCCGATTTCAGATTCTGAACAGTTCAGGTCTGACGGACCCTTCTTAGTTTTCAAGGGCGGTGCGCTCCTCCACGGCTGGACCTGCCGTGTGATACATCATCCGTACTTAGCCCTGCATTAAGGACGCACTCCATAGCAGCCGGTGATTTCGCAATCCCTTTATTCCAAACAATAGCCATCGTAATCTGATCATTAAAATTCCTTCTGCCTTACGCGTTTCAGAGCAACATGCTCTTTCCTCAGAGGCATTTTGAATTCACACATTAATAAGGCTCCGACAGTTCCCTGCGCGCTGATACCATTTTATAGGCCTCCGGTGTGCCTTTCCTAATGACTGTCATTGCGGTGCACACTGGAACTTGTGGTTTGATTTCTGCCATTTCTTCCCTCGAGTGGGCTTGTATGAAATTCAAACGATAAAAAAGGACAGCTCGTGAACCCCCCAGTGGGCCTCAGATTAGTCTTGCTGTTTCTAATTAAAGACCCAAATGCGCCGATTTCAGATTCTGAACAGTTCAGGTCTGACGGACCCTTCTTAGTTTTCAAGGGCGGTGCGCTCCTCCACGGCTGACCCCCTGGGTTTTCTCAGGGGGTCCATTAAGGACCCCCAAAGCTAAAAAGAAACATTTTTTATTTTCTAAAACAGTTGCGGGGTGCGCGCACCCGATCGCGCACCTCAATTTACAAGACTGTGAAAAACTATAGCGGAGATCGTGGAAAGGGGGCAGGGTGGAGACTCCCTGACCCCCTAGCTTTTCTCAGGGGGTCCATTAAGGACCCCCAAAGCTAAAACAAAACATTTTTTATTTTCAAGTTGCGGGGTGCGCGCACCTGATCGCGCACCACTATTTACAAGACTGTGAAAAACTATAGCGAAGATCAAGGAAAGGGGGCAGGGTGGAGACTCCCTGACCCCCTAGGTTTTCTCAGGGGGTCCATTAAGGACCCCCAAAGCTAAAAAGAAACATTTTTTATTTTCTAAAACAGTTGCGGGGTGCGCGCACCCGGTCGCGCACCACTATTCACAAGACTGTGAAAAACTATTGCGGAGATCGTGGAAAGGGGACAGGGTGGAGACTCCCTGACCCCCTAGGTTTTCTCAGGGGGTCCATTAAGGGCCCCCAAAGCCAAAAAGAAATTTTTTTTTGTTTTCTCCTCGCAAAAAAGTTGCGAGGTGCGCACTCGGCGACAAAAAAAGATAAAAAAAATGGAGTTAAATTACAAGTTTGAGTGTTTAGATGTTAGTTGGCTCTAAAAAGAGCCATTGCGTTAATTGGGTGTTTTTTGCACCTACAAGTAAGTACCGATGCAGAGTCTTTGCCTTCGCAAACTGTGGAGGATGAACTTGCTTCACATGCCTAATCATTGTATGGATGGAGAAGGAATATTTTTTGGAAGGGTTTCCCCTTGAAAGAACTCTGTCACAAAGGTTGCATGTGACCTTCGGCGCATTCACCTTTTTTTGGTCCTCTGGATAGCGTAAAAATTGCCAAATGAAGGATTCTTTGACTCGCCGATGAGGAACACGATGTTGGTCATCAGATTCTGATGAAGATGAATTTTGTCTGGCAGCCATTTCAAGTTCTTGTCAGTGAAGCTGGAGAGGTTCCTTCTGCCACAAGACTGAAACAGATAGTGAGGGAAATGGGTGGGGCTCCTGAAGATTCTAGAACTGAAACTACTATGAACCAATGAAAGTGTTGTTTTTGTGTCACATGACTTAACGTGCACGCTCGGGTGCGCGCACGGCGCTTATAGCGTTTTACCCGATTTACATGAAAGTTTCCAAACATGAGAAAGAGGCAAGGTAGACACTCCCTGACCCCCTAGGTTTTCTCAGGCGGTCCATTAAGGACCCCCAAGGCCCACAAAAACCTTTATTTTTTTCTAAAAAGTTACGGGGTGCGCGCACCCGATCGCGCACCCCGTCTCAAAATGGCGTTTAACCCGATTTACATAAAAGTTTCAAAACGTGAGAAGGATGCTTGGTAGACACTCCCTGACCCCCTAGGTTTTCTCAGGGGGTCCATTAAGGACCCCCAAGGCCAAAAAAAACCTTTATTTTTTTTCTGAAAAGTTGCGGGGTGCGCAAACCCGATCGCGCACCCAGTCTCCAAATGGCGTTTAACTCGATTTACATAAAAGTTTCAAAACGTGAGAAGGAGGCGTGGTAGACACTCCCTGACCCCCTAGGTATTCTCAGGGGGTCCATTAAGGTCCCCCAAGGCCCAAAAAAAAGGTAATTTTTTTCTAAAAAGTTACGGGGTGCGCGCACCCGATCGCGCACCCCGTCTCAAAATGGCGTTTAACCCGATATACATAAAAGTTTAAAAACGTGAGAAGGAGGCATCGTAGACACTCCCTGACCCCCTAGGGCTTCTCAGGGGGTCCCTAAGTAACCCTGACAAGCAAAAAAAAACACATTTTGAAAAAAAAGATATCGCGAGGTGCGCGCACCCGGGCGCGCACGTAGTAAAAAAAAATATATATTACCATTATTTATGTAAGGAAACACCTGAATATAATAAATTTTTAACAAAAAGTACACCATACTTTCATTAAGCCCTTCGCTGCGGCAGCAATTCTGCCGCAGGTCTAAGGGGGTGGGGCGGCCGCACGGCGCTCACGTACTTGTGACGGAACCGCTCCGTCATGGCCCTTGGGTGGGCTGTGCTGGTGACGGAGCGGTTCTGTCATGGCCCGCCCGTTCTTCAGAATGTCAGCGCAGGCGCGAAATCTGCGCTGCACAGGCGTGCCGGAGCGGTTCCGTTATAAGCGTGGGAGGGGTTAAAGGATTGTTGTACATCAAAGAGCCGACGTCCATCGTATATCAAGAGAGATGAAACCATGCACACATTTGACCACAATTGTACAACACACGGTATAGTTAGGGATTAGCATTTAAAAAACCTTTGAAATTCACTGAAAAAACCATAGGTTTGAACACATGTTATAGTTAGGAATTAGCATTTAAAAAACCTTGCAAATTCACTGAAAAAAACGTAGGTTTTACACACGTTATAGTTAGGAAGTAGCATTTACAAAACCTTTGAAATTCACTGAAAAAACCGTAGGTTTGACATATGTTATAGTTAGCTGGACATTTCACTCATATAAAACCATTGAAATTCCCCCGTTATAGTTAGTTCAGCTAACTATAACTCGCGCACCCGTAATGCACTGCTGATGACGTCACATATTACATCACTCATGACATGGTCAGTGACATCACTCATGACATCACTGATGACATCTCAAATGTCATTTGAGATGTCATCAGTGATGTCACTGACCATGTCATGAATGATCTAATATGTGACATGATCAGCAGTGGATTGCGGGTGCGCGAAATATAGTTAGTACAACTAACTATATAGGAGCAATTTCAATGGTTTTGTATGAGTGAAATGTCCAGCTAACTATAACACCCCTAAAACTTATAGTTTTTTGAGTGAATTTCAAAGGTTTTTTAAAAGCTAATTCCTAACTATATAACTCCTGAAACCTATGTTTTTTTCAGTGAATTTCAAAGGTTTTTTAAATCCTAATTCCTAACTATATAAGGCCTGAAACCTATGGTTTTTTCAGTGAATTTGCAAGGTTTTTTAAATGCTAATTCCTAACTATATAAGGCCTGAAACCTATGGTTTTTTCAGTGAATTTGCAAGGTTTTTTAAATGCTAATTCCTAACTATATAAGGCCTGAAACCTATGGTTTTTTCAGTGAATTTCAAAGGTTTTTTAAATGTTAATTCCTAACTATATAAGGCCTGAAACCTATGGTTTTCTCAGCGAATTTGCAAGGTTTTTTAAATGCTAATTCCTAACTATATAAGGCCTGAAACCTATGTTTTTTTCAGTGAATATATATATATATATGGTGGGCGCAGCAAAAATAACGGACTACCAGGGCTGTTTGCGCTAGGCATAACCTTTAAGGAGCAGGACTGTGTGCAATCAATCAGGAAGGGCGGGTTATTACATCCGAGAGACACGAATCTTCCTGATTCACTTACACCCATGGCGCTGAGGAAGGCAGATAATACGCCGAAATGCATTCGCCTGTAGTGGGTGAAGGAGAGCTGTGTGATGGAATAAAGCCGGTTTCTCAATACTCCCCTGCTGTGGTCTCTTCACTTTTTCCTCGGCGAAAGTGTGGAGTGTGATATTTTCAGCGCGGGTTCCAGTTACGCGCAAAGAGGCCCCCGCTTTGTTAAGTTGGCTCTGGGACAGCTGGTCAAACATGGATACAATCCGGGTTACCGGAATCACCAGAACCCCCCTGCTGGTTCGGGACGTGATATGGCGGTGTAGAGGCCATCCAGCCTCACGCTGGGCTAGGCTTGATTTCAGCCCCGCCCCCGCCCAAAGTGCTCCTGATGACAGCGGGGTAAAGCGGTTAGGGGAGAGGAGGAGACGGCGTGTTCCACAAGCATGGGAGGAAAGACGGTTCCCCCTGCAACTTCATGTACCTGCTCCACGCAACAGCCTCCAAATAACAAACGGTGGACAATGCATCTTGGGACTGGTAGGCGCAGCAAAAATAACGGACTACCAGGGCTGTTTGCGTTAGGCATACACCTTTAAGGAGCAGGACTGTGTGCAATCAATCAGGAAGGGCGGGTTATTACATCCGAGAGACACGAACCTTCCTGATTCACTTACACCCATGGCACTGAGGAAGGCAGATAATACGCCGAAAGGCATTCGCCTGTAGTGGGTGAAGGAGAGCTGCCATTTACCTGTGTGATGGAATAAAGCCGGTTTCTCAATACTCCCCTGCTGTGGTCTCTTCACTTTTTCCTCTGCGAAAGTGTGGAGTGTGATATATATATATATATCCAACGCACCAGTCTCGGTCATTTCCAAGGCTGTCTTGTGGGCGGGCCGAGTTTGGGCTACTGGCTAACCCCCCAAATATAAAATTTCTCCTCCACTGTTAGCAGGAAATCAGGAAATACTCAGACACTCCAGCATGCTTAGACTACGTTTTAATGACACCAAACAACGCGTTTCCGCCGAAATATTTATTAACAGAACAGATAGCATAACAATACATTGCATCGTTGCCGACAACCCAACGGGCCGGCTGCATCACAATCAGAAAAGAAAAGTGGGACCTATGGGTCAGAAGCTGTCTGCTTAGATAGTTAACCCAGCATTCCGCCTACAACCCATCCTGGGCCAGCCGCATTTGCTAAAGGAAGACAATAAACTGTCATGGCTCTGTGAAATGTGAACATGAGAAAAGACTGTTGTGCGATGAGCATGTATGTGGCAATGAACCAAGGATTCGTCATAGACGGCTTGAAGCAATAGAGTCTGCCTTTTAAGAAAGGAATAAGCATTGCAACTTAAACAAGAACAAAATCTAATTTAAAAGACCTGATACCCACCCCCAACCCCGACCCCTCCTCTCTCCGGGTGAGCTAACATATAAGAGAGAAGAAGAAAAAAAGGGAACAAGTACACTTTTACACACAAGTAGGATCCGGTGTGAGAACTGCTGGTGACTTGAAGACCCAGTCGACCCATCTGGAACTGAATACTCTAGCCACTCTCTTGATTCTCAGGAATCAATTTCAAAATCCGTAGGTAGGCGGGACATGACAGTTCCCGAAACTCTGTGGACAGAATTGAGATAAAGCGGGCCCAGATATTGGCGTATTCGGATTTATCCCCCAGAGTGACCATAGACAGTCTCTTGTAGTGAAGGCAGGGCCCTGCTTGCACACATTGCTATGTTAGCATACGCTTTTTAGAAGTTAAACACCATTTTGCCACTTTGCAGCTTTTGCACGCAACACTACATGTAACTGTTGTTGTAAGTTAAACTGCTTGATTTTCCTTGCATAAGAACGGCTTGTTTTTAACATCCCTAGACTTACATCGCGATCTTAGTCTATACACTGCGTGCAGAAGCCTTCAAGGTCACCATAACGATGTATGCTGTTATTCAGGTTAATCAACCCACGCTCTAGACACAATGCGAACACAGCTGCAGCTAAATGAAATCCTTGTGCCTTAAATATTGCACTGCATGCATGATTTGTGTACTTGGAGAAAAACCTTTTCCACTGAGAGAGCGTTGCTGATCCTGATGTGATACACTTCTGCTGCTCTTGGAGGTATGGGGTTCCCCATTCAAGCCTAAGAGACCTTATATTATTATAAATCCTTGTTCCTAGCAAGGGAGGGTGGTTCACAAGGCGTTATAGGACCTGTTTCCCCTGTCATTATAATATGATTTCCCCTTTTGTGTTTTATGGAATTGTAACAATGCTGATCGTATTATTTCTATTCAAATGCCTGCTTATGTTAGCAAAAATACTGCATCTTACAGCACGTTGTTAAAATAAACATTTAAAACTTTTCCGTGTCTCTAATTACTCACATTGTGGACTGGTATGAGAATAAAAACGAAAGAGTGTTTTTGATTCCCAACATTCTTGAGAGTACCCTAAGTTGCATGTTCTGGGTTGTCTAATCATTGGTAGCTTCGCTGTAGGATGGAGAGCTAATGAGACACTGATGCTAGTCCGATAGGGGTTCTGGGTACTGAGGTAAGTTTTTTGGAACAGCCTAATTCACTGAGGTCCTGGTTTCCTGCGCATAGTTTTGGGCATGAACAGAATCCCTGCAACACTCTCCATTCACAAGCGGGTCCACAATTGATGCAGCCACTGTGTGTGCTCTGGGTTCCTGTCTGACCTCCACCCAGTCAAGAGTACCTGCAGTGCAGTGCTCAGCACCAGGGCAATCTGCTTGCCTTTGATAAAGTGCAAGATGAAGGTCAGTGTAATGGGCAGTCCTAAGATAGTCTAAGCTGGGAATCTAGGGATGGTGGTGTCAAGCAAAGGCCTTTTCCCAGTATCTTGTGAGCTTTGGGCAGGTCCACAGCAAATGAAGGAGGGTGCCTGGGCTCCCGGAGTCATGCCAGCGCAGGCCATCACACTGGGAGCTCCATTTGGTTAGGCGAGCTGGGGTGTAATAGCAGTAAGATACAATTTTAAATGCAGTTTTGGTGTGGCCCATGGAGTGTGCGGTTTGGTGGGTCCTGTAGAAGATATCCTCCCGTTCTTTGTCTGAAAGGGTGAAACTTATTTCTGCTTCCCACCGTCTCTGTCCCGCAGTTCGCACTCTCTTAACGCTCTGAGTGAGGAACATATACATTTCGGATATGAGTCTGTGATCATCTTTCTTAAGAAAAGCCACTTTTTGAATGGCAGCATCGGTCTACTAACTATAACCAGGGGTCATGTTAGGGGACCAGTTACCCAGTGCAACAGTTGAGTATATAGGAAGAGGTCTGAGCCCCCAAGCACTTACACCCACCCTCTAGCCACCGGGTACCCGCTGCCTTATCCATCCAGGGGAGAAATCGGGGTTTAAAAAGATTGGAGACATGTAAGAGGGGAATGTAGTAAGATTAGCCCATGTGAACTCTCTGTCCCAAGTTAGCATAGTGGGCGAGTAACTGGTGAGGATTATAGTCCCCGTGAGTGCGACGCCTTAGTTAACCAAGCCTCTATCCAGATGTGGTGGCCTGCCACCGTGTGGTCCATGAATACCCAGTGTTTCTCAGTCATGAGGCAGTTCCATACCACAAGGTAACACAGCAGCAAAGCCTAAAAATAGCTGGTGATTTTTGGCAAGGCAAGGCCGCCTTACTTCTTGGGACGCTGCAGCAGAGATTTCTGCAGCCTGGGAGAGATCAAGCCCCGAAGAAAATGCTCAATCTCAGCTTGTATGTGCGAGAGCGAGTTTGGTGGAGGCAGTAAAGGAAGCGTTTGGAAGAGATATAAGGCCTAGGGTAAGACATTTATTTTAACCGCAGTCAACCTCCCAAGCCACGACAGAGGCAGGCGCTGCCATTGGGCAAGATCCTTCCGGATGTGAGAGAGTAGGATAGAATAGTTTACTCCTTCACTTTTGCTGTCTTGTCTAGACTTTTGTGAAGGACCAACCCTAAGTATGTTATACCGTCTGTCACCCAGTCTAAGTCAAATTGGCTACGCAAGGCTTCCACTGTCACGTGTGTTGCAGTAAGATTCAGTATGTGCGACTTCTGCAAATGTATTTTAAATCCAGAAACTTACTAAAGCTGCAGGTCTTACACGATAGCTGGCATAGAAATCAAGGGACTTGCCACAGAGAAAATGATGTCATCGGCGTAGAGGCTGATTAAGTAGCGGTCCTCCCCGAACAGGATACCATGCGCCTGTGGATTGTCACAGAGCCTTTGGGCAAAGGGCTCCATGTACAGAGCGAAGAGCAGGGGTAGAGAGGGCAGCCCTGCCTGGTCCCCCTCCTCACTGCAAATTTGCACAAGAGTATTCCGTTAACCCTGACCGCGGCGGACGTTGTGCTGTAGATGCTTGCCACCTATTTGCGAAACTTGACATCCAAGCCAAAGCGCTCCAGAGTGGCGAACAAATATGGCCACTGCCTGCAGTCCCAGGCTTTCTCTGCATCGACCGCCAGTAGTAAAGCATCCTCTTTAGAGTGGTGTACCTTGTCAATCAGGTGGCAAATCCTTTTAGTGTTGTCCTCGCACTGTCTCTTTTGGATGAAGACCGACTGATCCGGGTCGATCAATCCTGGCATGAGAGGGTTCAAACTGTGGGCCAGAATGCTAGAGAACAGTTTTGCATCGATATTAAGCAGGGAAATCAGCCGGTAAGAGCTACATAACACTGGGTCCTTCCCCGGTCAGGGAATGACCGAGATTGTCGATTGTAGCATGGAAGCCGTGAGAATATCCGTGTCTGCAGAAGAATTGAATAATCAAGTGTAGTGGAGCTAGTTCAACACAGAATGTCTTATAGAAAAGAGCACTGAAGCCATCAGGGCCCGGCACTTTCAGGGGCTTCAGACGAGCAATAGCAGAGATCACCTCTTTGATCTGTATTGGGGCCTCCAGCCCTTCCGCTTCGTTAGACGGAAGGGGTGTGGCTGCTGCTCCACATAAGTACTCATTGGGGTCCGCAAGGTTAGGGGACTCAGTGGAATATAGATTTGCATTGAAGGATCGGAAAGCCGCCCCTATGTCTACATCATCCGTCACCACAGACCCCTGTTCTCCCTGCACCGCTTTAATTGCCTAGGCCGTTCGTTGACTGCGGAGGCAGTGTGCAAGCATGCACCCGCCCTTATTGGAACCCACATAATATTTATGCTTCAGCCGAAGCACCACATATTCGGCCCTATTGAGGTCCAAACACTTCAACTGGAGCCATTCCTTCTCCAACTGGCGCCAGATTGGAGGGGCACCCGTGCGTTTGTGGATTGCCTCGAGTTCCCTAACATTGGCTTCTAGGTCCTCTCTTTTAGCCTGCCGGGTTTTATTGTCATAAGCCGCTTTGGCGATTAGGACCCCTCTTGCGACCAGTTTAAGAGCCTCCCAGACGGAGGACAGGGGCATGGAACCATCATCGTTAATAGCTAGATAATCAGTGAACGTACGTCGCAGGTCCTCCACCACCTTTGGGGACGGTAGCAGGGATTCTCTCAGGCGCCAGTCTGATGGGGATGAGCGTGTGGGCAGCAGGCGCGGTGTTGGGGTTATGTGTATGTGGTCTGAGGGAGATCTGGCCTTGATGGTGGAGGTGGAGGTGCTGGTGCAGGGCATGCGGTTTTGCTGACTAGGAAGTGGTCTAACAGGCCGTACAACTTATGGGCCGCTGAATAGAAGGAATAATCTTTCTCGTTGGGGTGTACGCTGTGCCATGCATCTTTGATCCCATGGCCAGCCAACCATTCCCTACCGCTCCCTGATATCCCCGACCTCAAGCTGGATTGGTCCAACTCTGCATCCATAACAAGATTCAAATCCCCACCCACCACCACCAGGGAATCTGGTGTGTGTAGGACCTCACCAAAGCATCTGTCAAATATTTCTCTTGGTGCTTGTTTGGGGAGTAGAGTGAGGCTATTGTGATATTGGCGGCCCCTATGTGTAGTCGCAGAGCAAGAAGGCGCCCCTTGATCTATGCCACGAGACCCACCATGGAACCTCTAAAGTGTTTGGAGGACCAAAACGGCAGGGGAAACCCTCTATGTTGCATGTGGTGAGTGTCGCTGCGGAGTAGATGGGTTTCTTGGAGTAGGCACACATCCCCTCCTGTGTGCTCGAGCAATGAGAGTACTGCCTTCCACTTAGTGGGGTTGTTAAGGCCTCTGACATTAAAGCTGACTATCTTGACTGCCATCAGTTGGGGAAGAACCATCGGGTGCTGTGACTAAAGCTGTTCGGCCAGTGCTGAGGGACAAAGCCCAAAAGGAACCCCATGTGTGTATGTAACCGTACAAACCCTTACGGAGGATCCATGAAAAAAAGCTTACTGGAGAAAATGCCCACCCAACCTCATAACAATAAAGACAAACCCAAAAACAGTAAAACAATAACCCGGGCAAGCCCATAATGTCCATCTTGAAGTTGGTCAGTAGGAACTGTAGACTGCTAAGGGAGTGAGGGGCTCCCCTAGTTAGTGAAGAGAGAGATCCCCTCGCTCCCGCCCGACCCAAAAAACATTAGAACAAACTCAAAGGCACGTTACCCTCAGTCATTAGAGTCCAGGGTGTCCCAGTCTGCACCAGAAAGGGTCCGAAGCACTGCAGACTGCTACTTGATTGTGGCTGGGTCTGGGTGGAGGCGACCAAAGCTCCGACCACCCCGGGGCATGAGTCCCCAGAGCTTCTGTGTGTTGGACTCTGAGGCATCGGGCTGGGCAGGCAGGTCATCAAGATTCAAGCCCAGCACTTTACAGGCCCCGGTCATTGGACTTGATGCAGCTTCCCGCCCAAGAGGAAAATGAGGCAGAATGGGTGGCTCCAAGCACAGGATACATTCTGCGAGCGCAGATGGTTAGAGATGGGGCAAAAGTCTTGTCTCTTTTGGAGGGTACTGGCTGCCAGGTCCTGAAATAGATGTGGAGATTGGTCCCAAAAGCGTAGAAGTTGACTAGATCGGGCTGCTTTAAGTATCTCCTCTTTCACTGTAAATTTGTGCACACATACTAGGATGTCTGTAGGGGGGTGTTCGGTTGGCGTGCCGGACCCACCAGGTGGCAATGGTCAATCTTGACGGAGGAGTCCGCCAGTGTGTTCCCAGTCGCTCGGAAGAGGTCTTGCATATAACCCATGAGGTCTTCCCCTTCTGCCCCGGTTGGGACTGCACGGATGCAGATATTGTTCCTCCTTGACCTATTCTCCAGGTCCTCTGAGTGCAATTGGAGGTCCAATTGTTGGTCCCACAACCTGAGGATTTCTTGCTGAAGTGCTGCGATCTCTTTGTCCCTGGCAGTTGCTGAGTCCCCCAGGGAGGCCACCTAATCCCCCACAGCATCCAGGTCTCTTCGCACCTCCTGGATGTCTGCCTGTAGGTCTGTTTTATTGGCCAGGATGTCCTCCCTCTGAGAAGCAAACAATGCTTCCAGGAACTCCCTTGTGACCACACCATCAGGGCTGTCTCCCCCTGGCACCACGTTAGATCCTGAGACATCCCCGCCAGTATATTATGAGGAGGTCCAGAACGGACCTATCCTTTTTCCTTTTAGACATCGCCATTGTGTAGTCTTGAAGCTGACCCTCCTATGGGTCAGGGACGGGCCCAGGAGAAGGGATATGTTCGAACTGGGAGGCCGGTAGTTGGGGGATTGGGCATGCTAGCTCCCAAAAGAAGTGCTGTTCGTGTTCAAGAGCTCCAGTGGGAGTGTTGATGTTAGGCTGCAAGGGGGCTGAGTTCTTGATACTCCCTCAGCATAGAACAGTAGTAGGTGATGGGCCGAGCGAGGCTCTTGGGGGGCACACAACCCCTCGGGGAGGTTGAAGATGGGTTCTACGGGCCACCGGCACTTCACCAGATCTGCTGCACTGCCGCCCACAAATACCACCGAACCTTAGTCCATAGGAGCAATATCAAACATCAGCAGTGACCAGTGCAGCCCAACGGCCTTCAACTGTCATACCTGCAAGGTGTGCAGGGGAGGATAAAGCCAAGGATGAGAGGCCCTGGAGCCTCCACTGCTTGGTAAGCCTCAGCAGAGTTCATTCTCAAGCCTCCCCCATCTGGCCTCGGGTGCCAGGGCAGCATTTCCTCGGTCATGATGATAGTCGCCCAGTGGAGGCCCGTGCCTTAGTGTCCACTGTGCCAGCACTTCTCATCCACTACAGTCTTCTGGAACTCTACCGGGCTAGTGTGGGCCACACCTTGCAGGCGGAGGCCCGTGAGCACCGATGCGGCAATAAGGAGGGCCGGGGGGCACTAGTTCCACACTGGGTGGACTTCGGGTGTTACGGTGCATTGCTACAATTATCCCAAACAGCAGGGTGCTTACTAGGCCTCGCGCCATGGACTCTCGTTATGCTGTGGGTCACTCTGCAGGTCTAATGCCGAACTCGTTTGCTTGCGGGCCAGGGAACATGTGGCTGCAGTTGGGCTGCTGGTGTCTTCAAGTACAGGTTGGGGCAGTGCGTCTTCTGGGACCCTTGTGTGCAGATGGCACTCCGAGACTCCGCTGGCCCCACGTGGGTCACTCCTAGCAGATGAGGGCCCTGCAGGTTCATATGTGACTGTGTACGGGGCTGGAGGGCACTCGCTCCTCGCCCAGTGACCTCCGGGTGCTGCAGTGAGTTTATTGAGCCCCTCTGGCAGGAGGGGCTGAATGGGCCTCATGCTGGGGGTCCACGTTATGTTGCAGGCCAGGTTGTTTTTAGTTGTATTTTCTATGCTTTACTTTTGTGTAATGTTTATTAATTTTCGGAAATGCTATTTATACTTTTTTTTTACTTTGTTGTTTTTTTATTTCGTTAGAACGTGTAATGTAGAAAATGCATTTTAAGACTTTATTTAACTATTATTACTTTTTGTAACTCAAAAGAAATGTATTTAATGATTTTTATTTTCATTTTCTTCTATTGTTATATATGATTTTAATTTTTAATGGATTGTTGTTGGGTTTATAAGTGAATAGGGTGAGAAGTGTTTAAAATAGCAATGATGTAATATGTATATTTTAATAATTGTTTGTTAAGTACTTAATTGTTATATTAATAGATGTGATTGTATTTACTTATTTTTCAAGGATTAGTTTGGTTTGTTTGGGATTTGCACTCAAAAGAACTTTACAAATATATATATATATATATATATATATATATATATATATATATATATATATATATATTCACTGAAAAAACCATAGGTTATAGACCATATATAGTTAGGAATTAGCATTTACAAAACCTTGAAAATTCACTGAAAAAACCATAGGTTATACACCATATATAGTTAGGAATTAGCATTTAAAAAACCTTATTTTACTCACACAAAACCATTGAAATTCCATATATAGTTAGTTGCACTAACTATATATCGCACACCCGCAATCCACTGCTGATCATGTCACATATTACATCATTCATGACATGGTCAGTGACATCACTGATGACATCACTGATGACATCTCATTTGACATCAATGACCACATCACTGATGATATCATTCATGTGACAATACAATGCATCTCCTCACGTTTTAATATAACCTCTGTTTCACCCAGTGTTAAATACAGAGTATAATTTTTGAAACCATTGACACACCAATACTAGTTACTACATACGTACTCACTGATTCCTACGTCTACACACACATTCACTCATTCACCCATACAATCATTCATACATACAATCACTCATCTTTACAACACTATCATATGCACTCATACACCTATACAGACACTTACACTCTGCCACTCATCCATGGAGTTACTCACACACCTAGTCAGTCCTGTAAAGAATCAATCACACTTCCATTTTCTTGTCTATACAGTTAAACATAGAGCACCTTACATTTTCAAACATATACTAACACATACTTACTTTCTTATACAATCATTGATACAAGTACACATTGATCTGCACAGAGTCACACACCTCCCAGCCAGCCACACACACACTCAGTCTCCTATACAAATACTTGGACAATCAATCAATAACCCATATAGTTAATCATATAGCTACTGATCAACACATGCAGCAGTTTACAGAACAACAGACATAATGATGCACAAATTAAGACAGTTTAGTCACTAACCCATGCACTCAGTGAGACACATTTAATCACTCACTCATACATTCAGTCATGCACCTACTAAATCCTTCGTCCAGACACTTATACATCTACTCATTCTTCAATATGTAAAACATATTTAAACTTTACAGAAACACACAGTCACTGGATGATGTCATCAGTGATCTCATCAGTGATGTCATTTGAGATGTCATCAGTGATGTCATCAGTGATGTCACTGACCATGTCATGAATGATGTAATATGTGACATGATCAGCAGTGGATTGCGGGTGCGCGATATATAGTTAGTGCAACTAACTATATATGGAATTTCAATGGTTTTGTGTGAGTAAAATAAGGTTTTTTAAATGCTAATTCCTAACTATATATGGTGTATAACCTATGGTTTTTTCAGTGAATTTTCAAGGTTTTGTAAATGCTAATTCCTAACTATATATGGTCTATAACCTATGTTTTTTTCAGTGAATTTCAATGGTTTTTTAATAGCAAATATCATAAGCTGTCGAATGTCAAGTACGTGGTAAGTAAAAACATTTTCGTGTTTATGCACACTGATCTGCTTTGAATGCTGCCCCCCACCCCTCATTTCTATTAGGAGTACTCTCTCTTTGCAGATAGTGAAGGGTAGTTAACGCAGCCCTTTGCCCCCTTTGTAATCCGTCGTGCCTGCTTCTCTCTCCATTTGATTGATTGTTCTCTTTGGTTCATTCTCTATTTACAAACAAGCACAGAGTCGCAATACTCTGTTTAGTCTTTGCAGATAGCGAAAAATCGTGTAAAAAAACAAAAGGAATCGAGCAAAATCAGTAGGCCACTAATGGGATCTCTTTTTGACCTCGCTAAAATAGAAACATTAGGAACAACCTGTTGAAAATAGCAATGCGTATGTACATAAGCGGCGTTCATTTGTGTTCACAGTACCCCTTGTTGATTGTTTCAATCGAGCATTGAATTGTTCGAAGTTAATTCTCTTAAGGATCTTCTCTACCTGCAAACGAGGAAGAATAGGAATATTCTCTCTCCCTTTGCAGATAGTGAAGGGTAGGTAACGCAAGCCTTTAACACGTCGTACCTATTTCATTCCTCATTGATTGATTGATTGTCCGAACATTGACTGTTTGGGAATTAGTTCTTTTTGGAGGTATTCCCTGTTTGCAAATAAACGTAGGAAAATCTTTGCAAGTAGTGAAAGGGTACGTAATGCGGACCTTTCTCCCCCATTGTAATCTGTCATGCCTATCTACTCCCCACTGATTGATGCACCTTTTTCACCCGGACCATTTACTAGAGATACGTCATCTGGCCCGACCAGAGAGCACCCCTAGTGAAAAGGACATATGCAATAATAACGAAGTGATCACTGTATCCTGTTAACAGAAACTTTACCATGAAACAACCTGGAAAGAAAAAAATAGGAAAACGAAAATCAGTAGGCCACTGATGAACATGAACTTTTATTAAACAACGAACAAAGAAACGATAACATAACGTAATGATAAAACCTATTAATGTCCTAGAAACAAGAAAACGTTAAAATATGCCAGTGGTGAGAGACCAGAAAAACAGTAAGAGAAACCAAATCACCCCTCGCTGTCCAACCGCCTGCCACGCCAAAAAAATCGATAGACTAGGGAAAATGCAAGTCAGTAGAACATCCGCCCCCACTCTGGAAACTTCCAAGGTGGGGCAGGGTTCCGGCTACGCCCAGCCGGGAGCAGCCCATATAAGGCAGGTCCTGCTGCCACGCCTCGGCCAGGAGATCCTAACGTAGGGTCTAGCCGGAGGAGAGGCCGAGGCCAGCGGGACCCGGCCAGGGGATTGCCTTTACAACGCTGAACAGTTGCAGGGGGGGGGAATGTCTCCTCGACCCTCCCCTCTCTCTCCCAGTCCGGCCGCGGTGGCCCTTGAGAGTTGCAGGTAGTCCCGCCACATGCTCTTCCGGTCCGGCCACCAACGGTCGGGGGGCCGAGGCCGACGGGATCCGGCTGCAGCCGATAAACCAAGAAACCCGTTCATGGGGCCAGAGCCAGGGGCGTCCGGCCGACATCCACCGGAAGCCCGGCCCGAAGACGGACGGGACACTTCTTTCTTTTATAATGGCTGCGACAACACTGGGGGGGGATGTCTTGCACATGCCTCCGACCCCCCCCCCCTCGTCCTCATCGCCTGGTCCGGCCATAACAAATCTCAAGCGAGACGCCGTGGGGTGCACTGGGAGGGAGAGACGGTGCGAACAGGCCTCTCCCGCCTCCCCAGGTGGAGGCTTCCCAGCTGCACCCTCAGCGCTCCAGGCGCCCGGAAAAGGGTTCTTCCACTGTGGCCATGCTGCAACGTCTCGCCCGGCAGGGTGGAGCCCGTCCGCTCATGTGACCCCGCGATCGCCGGTAGCTGCCGAACTCTCAAAATGGCGGTCGACCTGGCAAGAGCGGGCCCAGCATAAAGAAATGGCCCGGTCACTGGTTGACTCCACCACCGTAGTCCTCCACGACCTTGAAGATTCTAGAGGAGCCGCGGGAGTCTCCGACCCCCGATGGGGAATGACTGCCATGATCGCCCGTGGAGTGACGAAACTGTATCCGCGGGACGTCGGCGCTCCCATGCTGGCGCCAGCCTCACTTTGAATTACTAGAATCCTGCACACCTCACTTCCGGTGAAAGCACAGTGTGACCCGGTAGGAAAAATTATTGCACCCCCTCCCCTTTTTGACTGATAGTTCAAACCACCGATCCTTTCCTTTGCCCTTTTAACGGAACTTTGGACTGCCTCCCCCTCTTTTACATTTTCTAGAGAAAACAAAACATTAACCACTACATTAGCATAGCAGTTGACACCAGAACTGTTTTCAAATTGAAAACCAACAACATCTTCAACAGAATCCTTTTTGTTTCTGCTGTGACCCTGCTACAGCACAGGCATTGTCCCCAGCAGTAATTCTGCAATGCCGGTAAGAATAGCTGTGGTGCCTACTGGACTCACTCACCCCCTCGGCGCCCCACGCCGTTTTTTGCTGGGCGGCAACTTACTAGACATCACTTTCGTGCCATCTAGATTTCAGCGCGTTCTGCTGCCTTGGAACTATTCGCACAACAGACCGCTACTGACAAGAATATTTCATTATTGGTGCTGTCAATTTCAATAAATCTATTGGATAATTCAAAAGAAATTGCCACGGTCTCTTCGTTGTTTAAATGTTTTTACTGTTTTTGTTTTCTTGTATATATTTATATGTTATTAAAGTTTTATATTCCTACTACTTTGTTGGAGTGCTATATATTTTTAATGTGACACATAATTGTAAAAACTTTGATGTACAAAGAGTCATTCCTGGAATCTTCCGCTTCAGGCTCGGTCCCCTCCCCAATCACAATACAGGATGGTTTTCAGATAGTAGGAACACGTGTGGTGTGACGGATCTCATCGGGTGTGTGCCTTGATCTACTATAACTCCTTTGAAGAGGGGTGATTCTTTACAGCTGGGGCCATAAACTACATCTGCAGGGCTAGCTGATAGCCTGGACAATCGGACACAGAGAAAGAGGAGTGTCAGAGGGTGCGGTAGTGAATAGGGCGAAAGGGAGGTGTCGGGCGGGCACAGAGTGTGATTCTCAGGGAAGAGCAGCGCAGATGGGGGGAGGTTTATTGCCCATGCATAAGACAGAGAGCGGTGGTGACCAGTGCCTAGGGAAGATGCTTGCGTGGGTGAGGAGCCATGCTACGAATCGATAGCGTGCAGAGAGTGGGTCTGGTCAAGACATCTAAAATGGCTGCCGTGCACGACAAAAGTGTGGCATTTCAAAAAAGGCAAGATGGCGCAGACAATGTTTTTCAACACTTCCTCATTTCCTTCGAATCGAACGTTAACAGACGTTGGGGCATATTACCAAAGTTAAGCGATATTTATCGCTAACGATGCTTACCAACCAATTTTTTACCACTAAGCATCGTCAGAAATTATCGAAGATAAACCTTGCTATTATCAAGGTTTATCGCAAATGCGATAATAAACGGCTGCAATGCATGAATATCGCTAAAAACTCAGCGATATTCATGCATTACCGAGCTAATGCTCTTAGCCATGTTATCCACCTCCCATTGGATAACATGGCTAAGAACTGCTCAGGGCAGGTGTTACTTTTTGGAGATATTCGCGCTTAGCGCGAATATCTCCAAAAGTTGGTAATAGGAGATAGATATCTTGCATGTTGTAATGCAAGTTATTGTGGTATATGGAACTCATACCATAATCTCTCAGGAAAGCAGAAACTGATCCTTTTGGGACCGCCTAAAAAGGCCTAGGGGGTGAGGAGTACTCTACTTTGCCCCCTTTTCACGTTCCGAACTATTTTATTTTACTCTCTTCTGTAATTACACAAAATAGCAGCGATAAGATGCATCGGAGACACACAGTGAGAGAAAGGAGGCCGGAGATGAAGAAGAGATGTCAAATACACATTGGAGATAATATAGTGGCAGAAGGGAAGTAAATATGAGTAAACTTACCATGTAACATAAAAATGTTGCACTCTATACTATAAGTCTCATTTTATACTACAATCACTTCGCTACAACCTCATAAATTAAAAATAAAAATGAATAATGTCTCAAACAATTTTTGATTTCTAAATATAAATTTATTCTTCAGAATTTTCTAAATTTGAAAGAACTAGTAACATGTCCTCATCAGCAATGTCCTCATTAAAAGTCTCCAATGATGATTCTTGTAACTCTATGGTCTCCAAACACTCGATAAATTCGCCATCAAGAGATTGATCAAAAAAATCATTCAAGTCATCTCCTCCTTGTGACAATATTTCATTATTGGTGCTGTCAATTTCAATCAATGTAGTGGAATCATTCAAGTCATCTCCTCGTGACAATATTTCATTATTGGTGCTCTCAATTTCAATCAATGTAGTGGAATCATTCAAGTCATCTCCTCCTTGTGACAATATTTCATTATTGGTGCTGTCCATTTCAATCAATCTAATGGAATCATACAAGTCATCTCCTCCTTGTGACAATATTTCATTATTGGTGCTCTCAATTTCAATCAATGTAGTGGAATCATTCAAGTCATCTCCTTGTGACAATATTTCATTCTTGGTGCTGTCCATTTCAATCAATCTAATGGAATCATACAAGTCATGTCCTCCTTGTGACAATATTTCATTATTGGTGCTCTCAATTTCAATCAATGTAGTGGACAATTCAAAAGAAATTGCCACGGTCTCTTCATTGTGAGCCATTTTATTTTGAAATTGCTTGCTGTAAATTGCAGAAAAAAATAATCACTTTCATTGATCGTTTTTAGTAATACATAATATAAAACTAACTTTATCAAGTATTTAGTATAACAGAAGGACTGCAAATAAATAACAGAAAACATTTTTCAAATTATCTTCAAGTGTACAACATAGTTCCCCTTACAAATTAACAACTCACCTTTTTAAAAGTAGCAGAAGTGTTAGTACTGTGTAAATCAAACACCAGAAATTCACCACCAAAAATTCCTCACAAATGTACCTCAGACAGTAGTATCACAAAATGGCTGTGGTTTCCTCTCATTTGACATATATACATAACCAATTAACTTTCATCACACACAAATACAAAACCAAAGTAACATTTTAATTGGTTCTAAATTTCAACACTTTCAAATGTGTTTTCCCCATGCAATTTTCCATAGGACATTTACATACGTCTACAGCCTGAATGGCTGAACGGAATTACACCAAACTTGACAAAATGGTACATCAAACCTAAGAGGTCAGGAAGGATCTACTATGCCCCCTTATGGTCATTTCCCCCTTCGCTTTGGCCTCCTCTTGTCTCTCAATCCTACCGAGAGACAAGATGGCGGCCGCTACGGACTGTTTGGAATGTTGACAGACGCCGGAGAACCAATCAGCTTCGCAAAGCTCCGTAACGCGAAAAGTACGCGAAGCGGAGCGCTGTTACAGATATATATCTTTTTTTGAACGTTAATTTCTCAAAATCCACTGGAGCACATATATTGAGACCTAGCAAAGGCACATCGGGCTACCAGTCCCTAATATTTTGCCAAGTTTCGTGCAAATCCATTCAGCCGTTCGATTATTATTATTATTTTTTTTTTTGCCCCGCGGAGCCCTTTTAAAACCTCCACATCAAACGTAGGGGGTCAGCGAGGATCTACTATTCCCCCTTATGGTCATTTGCCCCTTCGCTTTGGCCTCCTCTTGTCTCTCGATCCTACCGAGAGACAAGATGGCGGCCGCTACGGACTGTTTGGAATGTTGACAGACACCGGAGAACCAATCAGCTTCGCTTCACAAAGCTCCGTTGCGCGAAAAGTACGCGTCCTGGAGCGCTGCCCGGTCCGCTGTTACAGATATATATCTTTTTTTAAACGTTAATTTCTCAAAATCCACTGTAGCACATATATTGAGACCTACAAAAGGCACATCGGGCTACCAGTCCCTACAATTTTGCCAAGTTTCGTGCAAATCCATTCAGCCGTTCGGGCTAAAAGTGAGGCCAACCGCCCTATGGAAAACTCAATGTTAAAAACACGTTTTGGGACCCCCCTTTTTTCTCAGCCCCCCCTTGACGAACCCCCCCCAAATTTTCAAGGGATGCTCAGAAACAAAATGTTCCATTTTCCTGAAAGTTTCAGCCAATTCCGTCCACAAACGCCAAAGTTATTAGACATAGAATTTTCAAAAAACCCATAGACAAAAAATCCTAACTATATATACCTACTGGCGACCGCCAGTAGGTAATATATATATAAATCAACAAGCAGGGTCCTTCCGGGATCCCGCTCCCGTAGTCAGGTGGCGCGCTATCGGCGAACCCATGTGCCGAAAAGTTAGTTATTAATCCACAGTATGCTGATAAGCATTACGCGCACTCGGTAGTACAGATGCAAATTCCTTTATTTTTAAAGAACGTTACGCGTTTCGACACTAAGTGTGTCTTTCTCACACGTTACCTAACACAACATTTTGTTTATTTAAATAAACACAGACTATGGAAGGTGTAATTGACAGTGAAAACATCCACAACTTAGGCATGTAGCTATTCGATGTTACGTGGTCGGCCATATTGGAGTGGTGTGTTTTACCCTTCAAATTTACAATTATATATCTAAGTATTGTTAATACATACTATACAAAGCAAGTGCCTTTAGATAATATATACATTAAATTGTTGAACTGACTAAACTTAAACATACTCGCCCCAAACAAAGAAGAGTAGACATTAATCTGACGAAAGGAGAGATGGATTTTATTTTTTCTTTGGCAGATGATTAGAATGTCATATTGCGACCATCAGACAAGGGAGGAAACATTGTGTTATGGGGGAGAGAATTGTATATAAAAGAAGCACTCTTTCAACTCAATGGGGGAAAGTTCTATTGTACAAGTAACATGAATGAATACAATGAAAGTATTATAGAAACATGGGAACAACTCACAGAATGGCAGAATGAGGGATTACTGTCATGGCACGAATTTAGGTTTCTCAAAAAAGAGTACCCCAAACTTCCCGTTTTTTACCTTCTACCAAAGGTCCACAAAAACGCAATAGAACCTCCAGGGAATATATTTTCTATACGTGTAACTAATATTTTTTAAATTACATTTTAAGTAAGCAATTGAAATAATTGCAAAAGACATTTAAATCAAAAGCATTAATAAATGGGTAGTTTGGAATTCTTTTTGCCTTCTACTGGTATTATGTGGGGTTAATAATATAAATATGTTTCTGTTTATTAATGAATAATTGTAATTTATTTCTTTAGTGTCTTTTTTCAATGTCCTTAAAATATCCTTCCTATTGATATTTTGTATTTATTCCGAAGTCTACTGTATTGTTTCCTATTTACAGTTCCTCCTAGGGAACTATTGTTCCATTTCATTTTCCCTTTTGGCTTACACATCTTATTCATTAATTATTCTCTTAAGTATCAGCAGTTGACTGCATGGGTAGGTTATTAATTAGAGCTCTGGCATCAAAGATCTATACATAATTTAAAATCCTGTAAAATAACATTCACACCCAGATACACAATTGTAGATACTCACATCTTTAAAGCAAATTTAACAGCATTTTGACAAGTGTTTACATAGCTTTCGAAATTTCTACAATTTTCAATACTACCATACCAGATTCCAAGGCATTGTCAATATTCCAAAACCACCTTACTAAATCATGTTTCAACCACTTATTTTACAATATCTGGTCATGGTCAACCGTGTGCACCAAGCTAATCGCATAGTTTGGTGACCATGTTGCTTCTCATGAAGACACCAATAGTTTGCAACACAAACCTGTTTTCAAACCTAAAATATGAATGTACTGTATGAGGTATAACACCTCTAACAAAAAAAAACCTTTTGATGATCGTACGGTTTAAGAAAAAGTTTATTCACTGCTTCCAACCCGTCATCATGTGGTACATTACTGTATACATTTACTTCATCACATGTGAATAGTATTTGGCCTTCCTTACAGCTAGATTCTTGTACTGTCAAACAGTATATCCATAGTATATTTTAACAATGTGGATATACACTGTAGGAGTTTTTGGAGGAATTTGTCTAAATAGTTCACTAATGGTACAAATGTGAGATATTGTCCTGCCACCATAAATCAAAGTGGTATCTTTCAGACTTTTATGTATGTTAGGCACACTATATAATACTGGTGTTAATCCTTTACTTTGTATAAGATATATTTTCTCATTTTCATCAATTATACTGTTGTCTATTTCAGATCTTATCACTTTAACTATCACAATTTGTATTCCTCTTTTAGAGTTCACTAAAATATTTTATATAGGTTTGTTGTTAAATTAGAATTAGAATTCTCATTTTGGTAATCTATCATTTGGTATGGGGTTAGTTTGTGCATTGAGTCCAAGGCTGTTTTTGGGTCCCTAGTCTGGCCTTGATGTTGGAGAATTTCCAAGGTATTTGTATGAACTTTAGAGACTGCAAATACAAAAAACCAGACATGGATCTCTGCCTGAGGCAGAATAGCTCTTCGTGATAGTGCCCCAAATGGTGCAGAGTAAGCATATCGATATAAAAATATCAACTTGCACAAATATCAAAGTAAAAATATTGTGGGTCAGAAATATTGTCAGACAAAATATCGTGGTCTAGAATATTGATTTTAGGTAAGTAATATCGATGTAAAAAGTATTGAAGTGTTTAATATCGTTTGTAAAAATATAGGGGCTCATTATGATGGCGGGCAGAGCAAAACCGCGGTGCTGACGGAAAATGACCTTTTCTGCACTCCAGCAGCGGTCTTCGTGCACGCCATATTACAATGGGAAAACATAGCCCATTTCCCGTCCGACGCAAAGCGACGTGAACCACCAGAAATTTGCGCCAGCCACCGTGGTGGAGGGTGCCAATAGAGACGCAGCACTGTGCAGAATGACGTCCCATCCGCCGTACAAATCACAATGCCCCAAGCAGCCCATCACACTGCAGGGGAGAATCCACCCACCCGGAGACAGCGGAAGCATGACAGTGGAGCGCAAAACCAGACTCCCGGTCCCCTCCACCCGGTCCGTACCGCAATGGATATAGCTCTTCAAGCCTTTCCGCTGCTGTACCTCATCCACTACTGGCAAATAATGCACCGTCACGGACAACGCCACAGGTACACAAACACACTACTCCGCACACAACCACAACATGCAACTCCTGTGCTGATATACGGTTCCTGTCCACATAAGACACTCTGGTGGGGACAGGAACACATCCCCAAGTGTACCCACAAATGTCCTACCTGTCCGAAACTCACCCCTCCGCATCCGGGTCACCCATCAACCGCGAAATCACTGCAATCTCCCGGGCACATCACCGCAGCAGTGAAGACGCAGGAAAACCTGCGCACAATGTAGTAGAAAGGGCTGGCAGACACTACGCTTCCCATACCCATTTGTGAACATGTTGTGTGTTCTACTGTGCCCCCCTGCACAATTAATCTGTCAGGTGTAGCCAGATCTTACATCTCACATACCACATGACAAGAGAGCCTGTCTTGGAAGGTGGGGTAAAAAAGAAACACCTTGCACAGAAGCTCAGTGGCTGGACAACCCTCCTCCTCATACCTACCTTCCACTCATGTGAAACAAACTGAGTATAATTAGAAAATGAAGACACACACTGCATATGAAAATGCACTGAACTGTTCACACTGCCTGTCAAGTCACTCACAAACACTCCACACTAACACTCTGCCACATACTCATACCATAGGTCAGCAGCAATGCAGGATAATAAATGGGCCAGCCAAAAGTGAAGTGGACAGTGCGGGAAAGCCATGGAGCAAGCCACATAGCATGTGTACATCACATGCAAGAGAAGAAATATATCACACCACCCATAGGCCATCAAATCAGACATGGGCGGCACAGTGATTGGAATTAAACCAAAGGGACCTCCATGCAACAATACAGGGAGACATCAAGGCAAGCCATGCCAAGTAAGTCATCAGCACAACACGCATGGCTCATTGTCACACTCTCTGACTGTCAAACACAAGAAGGACCTTCACACATGCCCCTCCTCTAATCACATCACACCTGCAATACTCAGCATCAGTGTGAAACATCACACTCACACTTAGGGATAACTGAACCAATGCAGATACAAAAACAATAGCCAAACACAAAGCTCAAAAACAACATACACAGAAGTCCAACAAGCCCACACATGGGCAGCCAAACAGTGGAAAGGCAATGTGACCCCTAGACATAACAGGAATACACATTATCACTCAGGGCCAATGCACAAACACCATACCTCAACACAAACAAGAAGTGAATCAAAATTCAAAAATCAACCATGAACACTAACTGGGATCAATGGGACAGTAAGATAACACAGACAGAGACACTACACCAGCCATTAAAATGGACAAGGTGCCGTATTGTGCCACAATCATACACATGCACAATCCTGACAAGTGAGAGGTCAAAAATAGGAGGAAAAACCACCAATGTGTACTCAAAACAAGCCCAGCAACAAGAATCCACCTTGCTGCATGTGACACGCACACAAATATTGCACACCACACCTGCAGCACACATCTGAATGTATTGCACAGCAACAACTACTCACACACAATGTTGTGCAAATAGAACATCACACACACATAGCATCTGTCAGTAGAAAGAGCCAACATAGGCCAAATACTGCATACATCCACATCAAAAACACAACAGATGCACAGACCAATCCAAGCAAGTACAAGGCAACATACACTGACAACACTGCATGCAAACCAAGCAGTATGTGCACACCAACCAAATCAGTAGCACACACATCTGAGAGCCACGCCATGTACTCCCACAACACAAATGAGTACAGCACACAGAGAACATCAGACTCAGGAAGGGTAGCAGTAACTCAGCAAACAAACATACAGTTAGCCATTACCCACAGATGCACAACTCAGGGACACCCAGGTGAAAACAACATGACCAGAGGACTATGCTGCCCAAACATTTGCACTGTACATGAGCAACCATGACAGCAAACCAGTACAAGAAAATCACACATAACAAATTGGGAAATTGTCCTGAGTAGCACATTGGTCCTGTACACAGATCAGCCTCACACAGCATAGTGTCACACTATGAAGTGGTGGGGAGGCTCACACACTGGCAAGCCATGGGGTGGAAGACATGAGCTTGAAGTGGTGTGTACTTCAGTAGTGGACAGGTGAGGTGTGTACAGTACACAAACACACAGAGGAGTCACTCACAATGTGCAGGCATCAGAAGCACATATAGGGGATGGCATGACTCCACATACCCCATACCATACTGGAGCCAAAAATGGGTCAAGTGACAGCAATGTATGACGAAACTCACAACTAATGTCAGTGTGGCGGAGCGGGTCTGCACAGTGTGCACAAACAGTTAGAAGAGGCATGGCTGATCAACAGAACACAACACAGACTTGGCGGTCACACACTCTGAAAACTCACAACTGGCAGCAACAACAAGTAGGTGTCCCCAGGAGTGCAAGGACACACAAACACACTGCACAGTGCCCAACCTACAACTCCTACATGTGCCCATAATCTGAAGCACATGGCATACAATTGAAACAATCAGACACTCAGCTTCTGGGTCATACATATGTGCAGTGGCATTGCAGGGGCACACACACATCAACACTACAGACAAAGTCAACCTTTCACACTTTATGACCACTCAAGTGCGCACATTTGAATGTACCCATGTGACTAGGAAGACAGGTTATCACAAGATGACCATACATCAACACTTCGGTTCACACTTCAAGAAAGATCACACAGATATGATGGACCGTGGCCAGCCCGCAAGTAATCCCGTGGATAGAATTCACCTCTGTTCTGATATTGCATCATAACATGAAATGTGTATAATTTAGCAAACATGACCATATGATGAGTATGATAATAGTAGCTCATCACAAACACCCAACATTGCACCCTCAAGCCACAGAATGAAGAAGAACTAAAGGGCCTCTCACCACTGGCAAACCCAGAAAAAGCAAAAGAAGCAATTGGCAATGTTAAAGTGGCAAACAGAGCATTTGTCACATGCAACCATATCCATACAGAAAACACTTTAATTAGCAAGAACACTGACCAGGCAGACAAAAGGAGTAACTGTCTTTATTACATATCAACAAGATAGGCATCAAACGTAGACAACAGCAAGGCCAGTGGCCAATCCATAGTTCAAAGGAGGTACATGTGTGCATGAGAACCTGCACAGGGAAGGGGCATCCAAAGTTATAAACAGCAAGGCCAGTGGCCAGTCCATAGTTCAAAGGAGGTACATGTGCGCATGAGAACCAGCACAGGGAATGGGCATCCAAAGTTGCAAACAGCAAGGCCAGTGGCCAGTCAATAGTTCAAAGGAGGGACATGTGTGCATGAGAACCTTCACAGGGAATGGGCATCCAAAGTTATAAACATCAAGGCCAGTGGCCAGTCAATAGTTCAAAGGAGGTAGATGCATGCATGAGAACCTGCACAGGGAATGAGCATCCAAAGTTACAAACAGCAAGGCTAGTGGCCAGTCCATAGTTCAAAGGAGGGACATGTGTGCATGAGAACCTGCACAGGGAATGGGTGACACCGTACACTGCCATGGTAAGCAACACAGTGAGGGGATAACAATGGGCAGCCCAGGCACCGCTGTGGGTGAGATGGGTTTGGGAAGGAGACTTTGCCTCGGACTTGGCTGTCAGTCAAACTGGGAGGTGGCTGATTGTCGGGGCCAGTTGGAGGACTGGACCTGGGAGAGAGAGGACCAGCTGAGGCAGAGGCCTCAGTGGCTTTGGGAACCAGGGGGCTGTTTGGACCGGGTGGCGTGGTGGCACATGGAGGTGGGAAATGCTGCTGTGAGACACAGTGTGTGGGAGTGAATGTGGAGGGCTGCCTCTCCACTTCTTGGAGATTCGATAGGCCAGAACCATCTTGGTAGGAGTGGGAAGTGAGGCAGACACAACAGGCACACTCTCCACCAAAGGTGCCTCAGGTGCAGGTGGTGGCCCTCCCTCTGGGGATCTGCTGGATCTGGCGGTACTCTTGGCCTGGCCTTGCCTTTTCCCCTCCATCCCGTGTTGACCTTGTGAACCCCCCGCAGTACCCTCCTGCCCCAGCTTCACAGGGGTATGGGTGGGAGTTGAGGTTGTGGGTGAATCTGCCTTACGGGGCTATTACTGCGGACTCTTTTAAGGCACCAGCTTCACAGTAGGAATAGCAACTTTTTGTCTGTCTTTGGGAGCCGCTTTTGGGACGGTAGTGTCCTTGGATGGCGCTGATTTGGAAGCATGTGAGCCTGAGGCCTGCTTCTTCGCTTGATGCCCCTGCATGTTACCTGAAGGGCTTTTGAGCTCCTGTGTGACTTTTTTTTTATTTGGGGGATGGTGTCTGAGCTCTGGGCCACTTGGGGTGCTGCTGTTGTGTGCTGCTTGTTATGTACCCGGAGCCTGGGGACTGTGGTGTTTGGTCACTCTCGTCAGATGTTGCCATTGGCAGAGGGGTTGCCGAAGGGACTGGAGCTGGACTCTGAGCCAGTGACAGCTGAATGACTGCCGTCACTGTGTAGGACAAAGACTGGACAGTCTGTGTAGCCCACTCACATCAGAATGAATGCCCTCCATGAAGGCAACTACCTGTGCCAACTTCTTGTCATGATCCTGGAAGGCATTCAGTCAAGCAGTCTGACCCACACACAGCTGGTGCAAAAGGCCCAGAGCCTCAACACTGAGGGCAGCAGGGGAGACTGGGGAAGGGGCTACGGTGCCTGGGGGAAAGACACTCTTCTCTTCTCACTGCTGCGGGCATGAAGCAGCTTGGAGGGAGAGCACTGGACAATGTGTGGTGGAAGAAGAGGCAGATTTCCCACTGCCTGTGCCCGCCAACATCGAAGAGTCACCACTTGCGTCAGATGACGTTGAGGTTGGTGTTTCTGGGCGTGATTCTTCAAGGACACTCCTATCCCCTTCCGAGGTGCTGGTCACATCAGTGTCAGTGAAATAATGTGTAGCAGTCTTGCCAGAAGCTTCACCACTGGTATCCGTCCCCTGTCCTTCTGTGCCCTCAGTGGATGCTGCAAGAGACAGAGACGTAGGTTCAGTTTAGTGCCATACTCACAAACATGATATGCAAACAAAGCACAAAACAAGATGATGATACCCTCATGTTGCACACACCCCTGTGCAGTCTGCATCTGCAACCTTAATGCAAAAATCAAAAGATGCATGGTAGCATGCATACTTTGCATTAATGACCCATGTGATGTTCACACAGCTAAATAGCTTGCCTGTGCCTCCATGTAACCCGACATACAGATTCCTGAAAGCATACCTAGATGCCTGTAGGTGAAAAAGATGTACATCTCAACATGTTGTCACAGTCACATAAGGGGACAACACAGATACAGACTCCAAAATGTCCTTTTGCAATGGCCATACGCTCCTGCTATCCACTATGTTGTGCTTTGAAGCACAACTACAGTTGCACATTGGTGTCAGATGTGTAGTTTACACAATTCCGAGGTCAGGCACTGCACTCATCGACGACAGCACACTAAGATGAGGCACGCTGCCGTTCACTGCCCAGTGATGTCCATGACTCCCCTAATGCAGCAGATGCCATAAGGCCACATCTCAGCATGAAATGTTAAGGGCCATTACATTAAACACATGAGAAAGTATATGTAGCGTAAATGCATGACAGCTGCACTCAACACAGAGGCCACTTACGAGCCATAGCATCATACTAGAAACATCACAGATCTCCACAGTGGCTCAGGGTTGGGGTACATGCAGGCACTCACACCCAAATTCACACTTCGCAGAATACTCACCCCCAACTTGCTGCTGATAGGCCCCTAAATGTCCATCCAGCTCTGGCTGTGTCACTGCCAAGATGTGGGCCATTAGTAGTGTCATGCTCCTGCTCGCCAACCTGCCAGTCCGAGGGAGCAGCCCCAGCGTCATATCTGCCACTTTTTTGCTCAGCCGGTAGATGTCATCCCACCTCTTGTGACAGTGTGTGTGCCGTCGGTTGGAGACACCCAGAGCCCGCACTTTGTGTGCAGTGGCCCTCAATAAGGTCTTATGCTGGTGGACTTTAAGCTGCAGGCATGGGAGACAAGAGGAGGAAATATCAGTAACACTGGGTCATGTACCACTGTGTCTCAGTACAGGAGCATGCACAAACTTAGCACAGCTATTCAGATATGTTTAGCAGAGGCCATACAGCATGACATGTAGTACACTAGCATAAGACAATCATACCTAAATGCATGCAGGTATGAGGATGGACACAGGACCTGGCCATCTCATGCACATGCATAACGCCAGCACAGAAAGCAACGTGAAGAAGGCTCACATCTGCAATGCAGTTTGTAAGTGAGCAAGACATACATTATATTGTGAATGATGTTTCAGGGCAGAATCACTGTGTCCAACAATGCATAGCCCTCAATGTCCTTGGCCTTTGAATGGCTACCTGTGTCCTGGAGGTCACATTTAGGGACATGATCTTACATTCTCACACACTTCTCACAAGGTCTGTCTTGTGCAATCCACAGGCCTAAGATAGCTCATTTAGGAATAGGGTGGCAGACAACACACGTCTCACTCTGTCATTCAGTGATGGGCCCCTGTCAAGTTGGGCAGTAACTAACTGTGCAGGCTAGGGGGTCTCACACTGAGGTTAAACGTGGGCCATCAGAACAGTCACATGCATGTACAATATGAGAGGCCAAACAGTGCCAACACATGCAAGTCAGTACACATAATGAAAAGAATGGAAGGGGGATGTTTCTGAAGTACAAAAATCTGCTGTGTCATATAGGAATTTCCACCAAGTGTCACCCTCAGGTATTTCACTCTTGTTCCATACTGCTCACAGATCTGTGGTGGCAATACAAAGTAAAACACACTTCCATCAGTACCATCTGGATGATAAGTCTTTGTAATGTCACAAATGAGCATGTGAAAACTAGGCCTGGGCAAAGCACTACGCTACGCTCACGTAGTTTGTGAAGTTTGCGCAACTTCGCACTACGCGAACTGCACGTACCACAGTGCGAACACATGTAGCATAGTGCAGCGGTCATTTTTTGCTTGCTCGCGGTCCTCAACGTCAAGTTGGCGATGGCGAGCAAGCAAATGACATCCTGGCGATCGCGAGCGTGGAAAATAAACCTCCCTGCGAAGTTCTCACTGCAGGGAGGTCTGGTTTCTAATTGCGAGTGGTCGCGTATGCTCGCGACCTCTCGCGCTGAGAAACTACCAGTCCGCGTTGAGAAAGCTGCTGCTCGAGTAAAAATCTCCTCGAGCGGCAGAAAACTACAGCTCGCACTGTGCAAGATGCCGTTTTCAATGATTCCACAGTGCCGGATGCTTGTCCGCACTGTGCAATCATTGAAAAGGGAATCTTGCACAGTGCGAATAGGGTACTACGCAGTTCACGTAGTGCTACGCGTAGTTCGCGTAGTGCGAAGTGCACTTTGTGTAGCTACGCGTAGCGCTACTTCGCAAACAACGCCCAGCCCTAGTGAAAACCTCATGGACTCTGACATCCATTAGCACAGGCAATGTCTGTTATGACTTCAACTTTCCAAACTAGCAGTTTCACTGCATGGCAGCAAAAATACTGCATGTCCCTCCCATCCTGAAATGCAGCCTGGGAAATGTGTCAAATAGGCAACAAACCGCATTTTCCTGAAGTCAGGCAGTGTATCACACAAACCCAAACTCTCAGGCACATACTGCTGCAGATCAACTTCATGTGTGCACTCCCTGCACTCTCCTACTTTCACTCTGCAATACTTACCATGACATCAGGGGCATCATATAGCCTCTCGTACAGTGAGAGCACCTGGTCCACCAGGACCTCCAGCTCCTCTGTGGTGAAGGGACGGGCCCTGATGTTCTCATTTCTCACCATCACTGGGTCCATGAGACAGGAACAGCAGCTGTTGGTGGTGAAGAGTGTCAGTCAGCAGTGTCTGGAAGCAGTGGAAATGTGTGGCTCTATCCCACACATATATAGCCCCCTGGGGTTGTTTCAGTTGTACTCATCTGCTGCAATTGGTGTTCCAGGTCAGCTTTTTTCAAATGCCACCAATGACTGGCCCGCAGTAGCAGAGCATGTCTACCGCCATTTCCAAAAAAGCTTGTGTCTACCGCGATTGCGGTTCCTATTGGCTGTAAGAGCATGGGCATTGGCGGTGACACACCGCAGGGGCCAGGCAGTCGCTACCGCAATCGTGCTTCTTTCAATTGCATCTAATGACCGGCCCGCAGTAGCGGAGCACACCTACAGCCATTTTCAAAAATACATTTGTCTACCGCGTTTGCGGTACCCATTGTTTGACTGGGCATGAGCATTGGCGGTGTCACACTGCGGGGCCGAGGCATTCACTACCGCGATTAAACTTTTTTCAATTGCATCCAATGACCGGCCCCATGGTAGGGGAGTACGCCTACCGCGATTTTCAAAAATGCATTTTTCTACCATGATTGCGATTCCCATTGGTTGACTGGGCATGGGCATTGGAGGCGTCAAACCACGGAGCCCAGGCGTTCGCTACTGCAATTTGGCTGCTTGACATTGGTGCCCATGGCCTCGATTGTGCTGGTGGAGCACGCCAACCTCCATTTTCCAATGTGTATATCAGTAACGTGATTGCAGTTCCCAATGGTTGACTGGGCATGGGCATTGGCGGTGTCACACCGCGGGGCCCAGGTGGTCACTACTGCGATTTGGCTGCTTGACATTGGTGCCTATGGCCGTGATTGCGGTGGTGGTGCACACTTACGGCACCTATGGACACATCATGCTATAGCAATGTCAATGGCCAGTTCTCAACATTGAACAGTAAACACTTACTATGAATCATGCCACCAGAATGTTCAAGCCAATGCTAGTGTTACATTTAACTCATTGATGACTACAAATGCCATATCAGTGCACAGGATTACATGCATTGGCATGTACTCCCTCATATGTCACTTATGATATTGTTGTGCATGTACACAGACATGTGTTGTGATGGACTCTCCAATATGTACACATGTCAATGTGTGAGATGTCTACGCAACCCACAGTGATGAAGGTCTGACTACATAATGTGCCTATTTCACTATGTACATTGTTGAGCTCATGGACATACGTGATTGTTATGCACACACTGTGCTCATTGTGTACTTAATGTGTGCTCTCTCCAACTTACGTTGAAAGGTGCAGCAGTTACAGCAGATACATAGAAGCCAGCGGTGTTGCTGTTTCACACATGTGCTGTGTCAACTACTCTCAGGGCTGGTGACACAAGATGTTGAAATGTACCTTTTGGGATTCACATAGTCTGAATCTGTTTTTGGGGTACTCACTGTGTGAATACTGGATAAGTGTACAACTAGTTTAGATCAAGGTGTCCCTATATGGTACTCGTGCTGTAAGCTGTTGTTTCATGCCAGTCATTGTTGGCGCTGTGTCAGTCAAAACGTAAGATGTTGGACACATCTCAGAGGGGAATTGAATTGACATGTGTCCCCTTTCATATCACCTAGGAGGCGACCAAATGTGCATCGTCCATTCACATTGCTTGCGGACATGGAGGATGAGGCCATCATACGTAAATTCCGTTTGGATCGACTGACCCGTCAAGACCTATGTGGTCAGTTGGAGCCACATCTGAGGCCTCGCAGAACCTATCAAACTGTTTTGACACCAATGTGTAAGGTGATGACGGCCCTGCATTTCTTTGCAACTGGTTCATTCCAGTACATGGTGTCCAGCAAACGTGGAATGTCTCAACCAATGTTCAGCATGGTGCTACGTGATGTCCTGTCCGCTACGATGACCTACAAGGACAGCTACATCCATTTCCCCAGGAGGCATGAATTAGCAGCAGTGAAGGGTGAATTTTATGACCTTGGCCACATCCCTAATGTTGTTGGTGCCATTGATTGCACACATGTTGGTCTGGTTCCACCACAGGCACATGAGCACATCTACAGGAACAGGAAGCATTTCCATTCCATCAATGTGCAAGTGGTACGCCAGGTGGATATGATAATCTCCAATGGCTGTGCCAAATATCCAGGATCAGCCCATGACCCCTACATCCTGCGTAACAGCATCGTACCACAGCTAATGGCAAATCTGCATCCAGAGTGTGCGTAGATTGTGGGTGAGTACGCAGTCATGTAGCATGCTGTATGTGTGACATGCTATCCTCTGCCACAGTTATGGTACAAAATTGTTCTGTGTATCTCACACCTAGGTGACTCTGCATATCCCAACCAGCCTTGGCTACTGAGCCCACTGAGTAATCCCAGAACCCCAAGTGAAGTCCGCCACAATGATGCCCATGGGAGGACACGATGTGTGGTGGAGCGTACTTTTGGTCTTCTGAAGTCTCGATTTGGGTGCCTGGACAGGACCGGATGGTGCACTAATATACTCTCCACAAATGGTGTGTCAGATCATAGTTGCATGTTGCATGCTCCACAACCTGGCCTTGCGCAAAGTGATCCCCCTGCTCCTCGACGATAATGAGCAGCCGAGACCCCCGCCTGCAAACCCACACATTTCCTGTGATGAGGATAGTGGAGAGGAGGAAGGTGTCGACCTGCGTCAACAGCTCATCAACCGCTACTTCCCTTGAAGGTTAGTGACATTGTACAATGCTGCCATTGTCTGCTGTTTTTGATGTTGAAAACGCCTAGAGGGGCTTTATTACTGCTGCCTGTTGCTGGCTCTGTGCTGAGGGCTAATGTTTCTGGGACAGGGTAGTTATGCACAGCTACATGATGTCTATGTCGATATTGTTGCTCATTGTAATGTGTGCAGGTTCGAGTACCTTCATAACAAGTGTTGTGTAATTGCTGAGATGCCATCACCTGACAAGTGAATGTTGTTCTTTTGTGTTTTCCTAGGTCTCTTCAGTCTCTCAATGCCTCAAAGCATTCAGTGCTCCTGGTACATTGTAATCAGAGTCAACATTGTACATCCTGTGATAAACATGGAGCTGACACAACAACATAGGTGTGCAAAGAGTGTTTATTTAGAATAAGTATTTGTGACAGGGAAGTGATTATTTATAAAAAGGCGCAAAGTGAATCAATGAGTTGTCATTGATGGTAGATGAGACAATAGAGTAGTCACCACATTGATGTGGTGACACAGTCCAACAGATGCCTGCCATAAACTTGGCAGTGTGGGTAAGGATATTCAACAAAGTCAATGACAAGCTGAAGAGAGGTGCCATCATGGCTGGCTCTTTGACAGGCATTTGGCTGGTGCTTTGCCACGTGATCCTCCTGTACTTTACCTCGGATAGCCCCATGAGCGTTTGGCAGGGGGGCCTCTGCTGTGGGCTCAGGGGTGTCTGAGGACTCATCCTGTTTGAGCTCACCCCTCTCTGCGGCCGCAGGTAAGGTGGTCGGACTGTCATCCTGCGGGCAACTGGAGGGAGGTTGAGCTGTCCTTTGTGCGGCAGACCTATCCCTCAGAACACCCACAAGCTGGCCCAAGAGGTCCACGATTTTGCCCATATGCATGTCCATGGACCTCAGCAGCAGGCGGACCTCACGTACTTCTTCCAGAACCTGGCCCATTTGTCTCTGGGTTTGTACATAGGCCCCAATGACTCTTGCGATGTTGGCCAGGGCTTTGGTCCCAGTGCCCTGTTGGATTTGTCACCTAGTTGCCCTCCCAACTGCCCTGCCGTCCCAGACCTGTGGCATCACCACTCAATGCACCCACTGACTCTCCCTGCCCTCCTCAGATTGTGGGGTGGTGTGGGTATCCTCTGAGGCAGGGACAGTGTTGCAGGCAGCACTGGTGGTGATGGTGGTGGTGGTGGAGGCCGCACAGGTTGTTACAGCAGGGGTCAGCTCAGTTTTTGTTGCTGAAGTGGTGTTAGTGGGGACAGTGGGGGCCTGCGACCAGGTGCGCCCTGGCAGACCTAATAGGCCAGCTTCTGAGTTCGCATCCGAGGAATTTAGGGAGTCTGCATCCGAGAGTGTATGCTCCGGGGGTGGAGACTGGCTCTGCAGCTTGGTGTTGTTATCTGCAGCAGTCAATTCTTAATCACCTATAGGACAGAGATGAAATGGTCATTGAAGTGAACCCTACAAGCTTGGTGTTAGATGTTTGGATGTTACGTGTTATACACCACACAGTTTACATTGAGATCACTTTGTATGGCTGCATAGCACTGAGCATCTTGACATAATGTGGAGGTACATACAGTACTTGTCCTACTTGTCTGCCAAACTTACCAAGTACACCCACCCAACGGCCCCTTCAATCAGGCTCCAAACTACTTCTTTGTACCCCTAGAATTAAAAAGGCTTGCAAAGGTGACAACGCGTTTTCACATCTTGCCCCTGCTCTCTGGAACCAATTGCCCCTCCATCTTCATGATTGTCAGAGCCTCTCTCAATTCAGGACGCTTTTAAAGACCTTTCTTTTCTGAGTCCCTTGGGTCTGGCTGCAGCACACCATCCTAAGCGCAGAGATACCCCTTTGGGGGGATTCAGCACTATAGAAATTAATACATATCAAATATTACTAAATATCAAATAGGACCATAAGCATGCCTATAACAAGGGCAATTTGAAAGTGGCTACTCTGGACACATCATCAATATCCATATCTAGCCCTCAGTAATTTTTGTGGGGCTTATTTAGGCATTATACATTTGTTTTAAATATAATAGCCCTGGGCCTTAGAAAGAATGCCTAACTTTGAATTCCCCCATGTTTCCCTGCCATATGATGCACCATATCCGTTTTTGATCTATACACCACATAGGGCATTGAGAGAGGACCAGAGCTCATTTTATAATTTTAGGAGACTGAGTCAGTATTATATAAAATGACTAAACTTTCCTCAATCTGTTTTCGAGACTGTTCTTTTTGGCATAAAGGAATTCTCAAATAATCAGACTGACACTTTTTTCAAATGTTCCAAATTAACTTCAAGTTTCATGTTATAACAATATTCCTGTGAAAGGCTTTTTCTGTTCTTGTGACCTGCCAAAAAACTATTAATGCCTAAGTTCAAATCTTTATGAAATCCATCCGTGGTCCATGCTGGTAGCAGCGGTGGGGTGGTGGGGCAGGGTGAGGAGGGATTTCGAGGGACGATGCAAAGGGAAAATTAAATAAATAATTTTCCCTTTGCATCGTCCCTCGAAATCCCCCCTCATCTGTCCCCACCGCCTCACCGCTGCTACCTGTATGAACTGCAGCTGATGAAATGACTTTCTACGGTTACCCACCTCCTAGAACACTTCGGTCCAGATTTACTGTCTTTCAAAAATTGGAAGTTATGCATGCAAAACAACATTGCAGAATTGTGCAAAGGGCACAAAATAGCATTGCACCAGTGTTGTGTAGTTTGCACCAAACAAGAAGGAACTGAGCGGTTGAGGACTACATAAACTTAGGATGGTGCCAGACTGATTCCATGCACCACCATAAGATATATTGTCTCTATAACCAGCTAGCTCGCACTGCCACTGTTAGCCCCTCCTAAAACTGAACAGGGTGTGAACAGTTCTGGCAAAAAAAACTGAACATGACAACTCTGTTCCCTCAAGAACCATTGTGACAGACTTCAAACTTCTGCTCAGTCACTTGTCCTTTCTTTTTCTAAGAGAAATATACACGGAATACACAAAGGAGTGTTTTCAATATTAATTGAACCAGAGTGATTCTTGTATAAAATATATGAGCTGTGATGATTAATAGACAGAAGCAGATACAACTTTTAATGAGTGTCAACACAGAGAATAAAACAGAGTTCCACCATCTTTTTGAAACAGGTAATATATGCATAATTAGAAAATAGAATAAAATTGAGCGTACACCTACGATGCTAACCTTAATCTATGTGTCTTGGATGTGAATGTATGTTTTGCCCCAAAAAAAACATCTGGATTATACAACCCCTTTACCTGGACGGTAAGAGTGTACAACACCCTCTTGGTCACGTGCTGGACACCCCTCACGGAGAAGTCAGCTGCTGACGAAAGGTTCAGCATGCAGGGACCCTAGAAATAAACACAAGTGTCTCCTGTGAATATGGTAGGAAACAAAAGGATATATATAGGATTTGGCATCCTTGCTTCGGGGGTGAGATTGTAATCTGGCAACCATGGTTTGTGTTCTACAGATAGTTGTATCGCGTATGGGTCATAATAAACCACATTTGTATTACACACGTGAGAAGCATTGCACAAAAATGCCAAGGCAGTGTGATATGATTCTCACAAAGTGTTCTTTGTCAGTAAGGTTGCGAAGCCAATCCGAGCATCAGTAGTGCAAAATGTTTATCAAACGTTAATGTTGCAAAGAGAAGGAAATTTTAGAATAAAGTTGTGTATGAATGCAGGAATTATACTAATTCCTACCAGGCATAACTCGGGCACATGACACCCGATTTAGCAATAAACGCCTGCCAATGGAGACATCGGCTTTTGTTGCGCAAAATGTTGCTGTTATGTGTGACACTCAGCCTCGCACTCTGGTTGATGGAAGTCAAGAGTTATCTAATCACCACATAGTGTGAAGTCTATCCCGAAACTTTACACACCAAGAGGCATATTTATCAAGTGGTTGCATCGCTTTTGCACCACACAATTCAAATGCGTGGCACTGAGTGGCTTGATAAATCCAGAGTAACGCAGCATTGTGTTGCTTTACTTAACCCTAGCGAGGTGTTCCAGGGGTAGTGCATGGTGTTCCCATGCAACACCCACAGATTTTACTGAATTCCCAGATTTCCCATAAATGATAGATGTGAGAATCCGCCAAAACTGCTGCACCTCCCCAGATGAGACGTATTGAGGAGAAATATGTATATTGCTCCTAGTTTTTTCCACTTTCTATGTGTGCTACATTCTACAGCACACATAGAAAGTGGAAAATGCCTCAAAGGATTGCTTTTGTTCAGTAAGGTGTACCTTCCTGCACAAAATCAATCTTGCTTGCAGCGCAGGCACCCTTGCACCATGGTGTAAGAGTGCCTGCATTGGCGCTAGGCAGGACATTATGCGCCAGCGCTGGGAAAAGCCAGAATGTGCTGCATTATGTGAAATATGCCGCATTCCTGCCCTTTCCCTGTCAAGCAGTGCAGAGAGGAGGCGTTCTGCGCTGCGTCACAAAATTGATAAATATGCCCCCTAATTCTGAGTGAAAACATTTATAAAGCACCCCTGCACAAAATGTCAGTTGCCATTGATTTTTCTATTCACCATTTGAACTTGTCTTTTGGATGCTAAACTGCATTTTGAGAACTATTTTTGTGCGTTCTTCGGTTCAACACAAATAATGATACTGTCTCACAAGGGTAATACTCGGGAGCTGTACACTTACCTTACCCATGGATGCTGCATGTTTACATTTTGTTTCTTTACAGCATCTCCAGCATATACGTGCCCTGACACCCAAGCTACCATCCTCTTACGTGTCTCTGTTTGTGTTGTTGGGTTGCCACGTCGGTTTTGGCAGTGTGAACGCGGCAGCTGGCAGATTATACTGCACAAACATGCCCCACGACCGGGCTTTAAAGATAAAAGCTAATAATACTTGGTAATTCTTAGAATCAACATTTGCATGTCTAATGTTTTACATATCTATAATTTCACCAGCTTTACCCAGGTATTTCGAGCTTATAGTTGATGTAATACTTTCTACTTAACAGACAGCAATCCTTAAGCATTAGAACAGTGCATCTCAAAAGATGAACGGCCTATTGTATTTAATTAGTGCTTTTGTCGAGTGTACACGTTTTTGCTGTCTTACCCATGAAGTGTTACTATGGAGGAATATCGCTCCCCGGTGCTATGTAAGAGCTTGACGTATTACAATACTTTCATATTTTCGTTTCGGAAACGCTTGTCCATCGTATGCTTTTCAGCGAATATGTGGTTTGTAAAATGCAGCAACGAGCTATATAAATCTCCAGGTAAAAAGAGCAGATTTTGTAACATGGTTCACAGGATTCCCATATCGTTGGCCGAATAGATGGGCTGTCGCACCATGCATTTGATAAGAGGCAGAGGAAACTTTTCTGACTGGTATGCAAACTAATTAGAACGATATAAAACGGTACACTGACCATGAACCATGCTCAGGTCCAGGCAGCACTGCCCCCAGCTGATTTCTCGCCCGCAGTCCATCGCAAGCAGAGTTCGAGCCTTCCGCCCGACTCTGCTTCAGATCTTGTGGGGTTTTTTGTGTGTAATTGCGTGTTTTCTATTTTCTGGGGCATTACTGTTTTACTGCATTTCTGTTATTAGCGCCTTAGCGCTTCCTGCAGGTCCTGCTCTTCCACAAGCCCCGCCCCCTGACCCAGTCCCACTCCTGCCTTCACCTCTACTCCCGCCCCCTCCCCTACATAATGGCGACTGCTGTGCGATTGCTCCGCTGGCGCGCCGAAGGCGCGACTTAGTCAAACCCGCCTGCGCCCGTCCGCGACCAGCGCCAGGGACCCTGGTCCTCCTGGTACCCACTGATACAACTGAGCAATCCTCTGAGTTCACAACACCCGGGATGACGCCGAATGCGTAAGATCCTCGCCCAACATGACCCATGGACAGTTCTCGTGCGGACACTGCCGAAGATCTTTCACCGTCGACAAGACGCCCACAGCCACCAAAGGACCACCAACTGACCAACCCACCAAACCCCTGACTTGCATCCTCCTCAATGTGCGCTCCCTACACCGACACGCCATATAGATTTGGGACCTGATCTACACCCTCTCGCCCGATGTCGCATTCTTCACGGAAACCTGGACCAACGCCACCTCGGGCCCCGACATCGCCACAGCAATCCCTGACAGCTACAAAATCCAGAGAAAGGGCCGCCCACATCACCTGGGAGGAGGAATCGCCATCGCGCACAAGACCCCCCTCCGTCTCTCCACATCCAGCAAGAACGACCCCCACTCCAACATGGAACACCTCCACTTCCAGATCTAGACCAGTCCCAGCACCACGCTACACAGCACCCTCATCTACAGACCGCCAGGACCCTGCGCCCAGCCCGCAACCACCATCGCCGAGCTCGCCGCACCCCACGCCATCACCTCCATGGGCTACATCCTGCTCGGGGACCTGAACTTCCACCTCGAAAACAGCCAGGACCCCGACTCCACCACACTCCTAGAGAATCTCGCCATCCTATAACTGAATCAGCTCGTCAGTACTCCCACCCACAGAGCAGGCCACGCCCTCGACCACATCTTCGCGGGAGGTTCTAACATCCACTTGAGCCACACTACCGAGCCCCCTGAACAGACCACCAATGCGTCTACTTCACTTTCAACACCGCACACAAGACGCCCCACGCCCACCACCACGAAACTGGAGCAAGGTTACCGAGGAGCACCTGAACTCCACCTCCAAGACACCCCCAAGGCCACGACCTACACCAACTCCACAGCCAGGGAATTCCACAACTAGGTCAGTGGAGTGGTGTGGCTCACTGGTTAGAGGCGGCAGACCCGGAAGCAGGGGACGGTCTGGGACCAGGGTTCTATCCCCGACGCGGCAGGGTCGTGGACCAGGGTCAGCGGACTCGATAATTCTCGCCTAGGTGCCTACTCTAACCAGGGATCACACTCGGCAACTCTGGGCATTAGCTTGCCTCATCTCCACAACGGCCCCCCACATACGCCGGGGATGCCTGGTTTCACCGTGGAGATACCCAGTAGGGACCATCTCACAGGGAAAGCCAGGACGGGTTCCCCAGCGGTCTACAGCGCAGAGATACTCCTTCGGGAGTCGATTCTAGCGCTTTAGAAACCCACAATTAATTAATTAACAATTAACTGGTTGCGCCAACAAGCTGGCACCTCTCTGCCACACTGCCACACAGCATCCTCTGAGGGCCACTTGGTTTACCACTGAACTCTTAGCAACCAGACGCGCCAGCAGAGGCCTGGAGAAAACATGGAGGAGCTAGAAGACCACGGAATAACCACAAGAGCGCCCTGAAGGACTACCACCAGCATATAAGGAACACCAAAAGGACCTTCATCAGAGACAAAGTCAAGACCAACTCATCCAACGCCAAGGAACTGTTCAACGTCATTCAGAAGTTCGCAAAACCCACCTGCAAAGCCACCGACCTCTCACCCTCCCAGGAACTCTGCGACAAACTCAGATCCTACTTCAACCTGAAGATTCAAAGCCCTTTACGACAACTTCAGCAAGCCTGCAGAAAACAGCACCACATCACCCACCACCGCCAAGAAACCAATCCTCACCTCCTGGGCACCCGCGTCCATCGAACTCATCTCCTGAACCATGAAGAAAGCGCACTCAGAAACCCAACGGACCCTTGACCCCCTCACATCTTCCACAGGGCCACCGCAGTCATCGCACCCAAACTAAGACGAACAATCAACTCATCCCTCTTATCCGGCATCTGCCCAGACGAATGGAAGCGTGCATAGGTGAAACCCCCCTTCAAGAAACCAACGGCCGATCCAACTGACCTGAAGAACTACCGGCCCATCTCTTTCCTCTCCTACGCAGCCAAAGTAACCAAAAGACTTGTAAATGCCCAGCTGACCGCCTTCATCGAAGAAAACTCCATCCTAGACCCATCCCAGTCTGGCTTTTACAGCAACCACAGCACTGGGGCCACCCTCCTTGCCACCACCGATGACATTTGCATGCTGCTAGACCAGGGACACACCACAGCCCTCATCCTCCTAGACCTCTCCGCAGCCTTCGACACCGTCTCACATTGCACACTAACTGGCAGACTCCACAACGCAGGAATACAGGGATCCGCCATCGACTGGATCCAATCCTTCCTCTTGGCCAAAACCCAGAGGATCATACTCCCCCCTTCCTCTCTGACCCCACTGACATCATCTGCAGAGTAACTCAGGGATCTTCACTAAGCCAGACGCTCTTCAACATCTACATGGCCCAAATTCGCCGCCATCGTCAGACAGCACAGGCTCAGCATCGTATCTTACGTCGACGACGCACAACTCATCCTCTCCCTCACCAAGAACCCAGAAATCACTAGACTCAGCTTCCAGGAAGGAATGCGAAACATAGACGCCTGGATGAATGACAGCTGCCTAAAGCTCAACTCAGAGAAGACCAAGGTCCTCATTCTCGGACCCTGCACCGCCGCCTGGGACAACACCTGGTGGCCTTCTGCCCTCGGTAGCCCACCCGCCCCAACAGACCACGCTCGGAACCTCAGCATAATCCTCAACTCCTCCTTTTCCATGAACCACCAGATCAACGCCGTCGCATCCACCAGGTTCAACTGCCTCCGCGTCCACTGCAAGACCTTCAAATGGATCCCACCCAACTGCAGAAAGACCATCAGACATGCACTCATAACCAGCAGACTAGACTACGGCAATGCCCTCTATGCTGGAATTAACAACACTCTTCTACACAAACTCCAAATCATCCAGAATGCCGCAGCCAGGCTCCTTCTAGGGACACCATGCCACAAACATATGACCCAACACCTTTGAAACCTCCACTGGCTCCCTGTTGCGAAGAGGATCACCTTCAAATTCCTCACCCACGCCTACAAATCCCTCAACAACATCGGACTCAGTAACTCAACGACTGAGTTTGTTTCCACATACCCAAGAGGAACCTCTGCTCCGCTGACCTCGCCCTGGCAGGGGTCCCCCGCATCCGCAGAAACAGAACCGGCGGGAGAGCCTTCTCCTACATTTCAGCCAAATCCTGGAACAAGCTCCCGGTCAACATCAGACGCTCCCCAACCCTCCACACATTCTGGAAGGACCTCAAGACCTGGCTCTTCGGCTGAACCAGAGCTGCTCCCCCATCCCCCTCCAGCGCCTTGAGACCCTCACGGGTGAGTAGCGTGCTCTATAAACCACTGATTGATTTATTGATAAATAATAAAGCGTGGAACACAAATGTGTCTGATTATGTCAGAGGTGGGAAAAACACACATTCTATTCTCTCATAGTTTCTAAAGTCCTGTTATTTTTTTGGCCAACAGATTTCTTTGTTGTTGCGAAGAATAAAACTCCTGCAATATTTTCATCTTTATTTAGTGTAACAATTTGATGGCAAGTATTAATTTGCAAGCATTTATTTGCAATGTCTTTTATCAGTCACACTGCATTTTGCCTTTAACAAAAAGAAAACTAGGCCTGGTACTTCTTTTCCCTAAATAGTGACTTATCTCCTATTGTTATTAATAAAACAGGAATAACCGCTTGGAACTGTCTATGTCTCCCAAACTATGGGTCGATTTAGCCCTTCTCAATTTGTGATATTTTATGAGTAGCAAATTCGGAGTCGCTTATAGTACGTTTGTGGAAAGCCGTATCAGCATACCTAGTATTAAGATTTTCTATGTAAAAAATAGGTAATTGAAATAGTGAACTGTGACCATCCCCTCGGCAGTCACTGATGACCCCACACATCCAGAAAGGAAACGATAGAGTGGAAACTAATAAATGTTAGTAGGGGTGCATTATAATCACGTGTAGATCACACCCGCATATTATAATTAATTTTATTAACATAAAGTGTCAGAATCGTGAAACATGGTAAAGAGAAAATGTAATGTGTTTTAAGCCATTGAAAAGTATCAAAGAATCTACGTAGAAAGTGAATGTCACTAGCAGAAAACATTAAAGTGAAGAACTTGTGTTGTGTAACTGACAAATATTCATGTACTAAATGTGTTTATTGATTGCACCATTTTACACGTAGGTAAATGCATTGATTGAAAGTGCCTTATTTTCTATGCAAATTTGTAAAGCTCATATGATGCTTTGTTATGTTAGCCGAATTTTGTATGCCTGAAATGCAGTTACCTAGAAATCTTGCTTTAGAATTAACAGTTGAAACGCGTGTTTTATGTGGAATTTGTTCTTTCACACGTTTTGCGTTGCAGGTGAAAGAAGCGCTCATGTTAGTTAGAATAATGCCTTTGTTGTACTTGTCATGCAAGGAGAGAAAAATTACAATCATGTGGCTTGAGTCAATAAAGGAAGGTCATTGTGCTTCACACAGGAAAAGGCCTGGGAACCAAGGACAAAATGTATCTAGGTAAGAACACCATTATCACGGGGAAAACACCTTTAGGATTGTACCCAGAGCAGATAGTGTGACTAGAACTGAATTCTAGGAATATTACCTATGAATAATATGTTTTTGGGAGTAGGGAAAGTTCCCACTTCTCTTTTTTTCAGTGAGAGAACATCTTAGAGCATGCTCTGTCCCAGTAGCTTTATGCTACATGACCCATTTATGTGGAGAGACTTCTTAGGAAGACTCCACATGCTGACATCTTCCATCCTTCTTCCTGAAGATTCTTAAGTAGGGATGCCCCTTTCGTGTTAGGGTAGGGATAGAGTTAATGCTTTACACTCACCAACCCTCGATGCAAGGAAACTTGCACTCATGCTTTCTGATCTTTTGCATTCTGCTTCTTGAACTAATGGTATTGTTCATGTTGCATCGTTGAAACTAGATGCGCAGATTTGGCTTCTTTCTAATTCAACTTTATTTCTACACCCTCGTATTGTGGTGTCTTTATGGTCAGATATTTTTGGCTTTGTGATAAATCAACTAACCTTACCTAGGTTACTGGGTGTCCGAGAGGAATATCAAATTGTTGATTCATGTGATAATTTATTTATCTCTGTCCGTACGCGTATGATCCCCGCACCCTCTAGTTTACTCCTACATCTTCACTCATGATTTGATGTCTAGTGCCTGTTAGTATATGTTTTTTGCCCATATGAAATATTCCGGATCTCTTTTGTATTTCCCATGTATAACCTTGCATTTTATAATAATTTTAATGTAATGAACCGTTTTACAAATTTTTGCTTGTATGATTTGTATTTACAAGTCGAATAAAAGCTTTGAAATTGAAAAATTGATTCATCACCTAATGACTTTTCTCCTCTTTACACTTTCATTCTATGAAAAAAGAACCATCGTATTGTGAATCTAGAACAGGTCTAGAACACGTGGACCTGACTCTTTCAGTTGGTAGCAGAGTAGGATGGCTTGCACATTAAGTACGGGGCAACACCAGAAATAGTCTAGAGCAAATAGAACTCAGAACCTCAAAGTCCCAAAGTATAGCCCAATGATCGAGCTCTGAAGGTGACAGAATCTGGCAAGGACTGATGGATTTTGATAGTGCGGTGGGAACAGTGGCAAAAGGAGGAGTGAGTATTAACAGGGTGTAAGTTGTGTGTTAGATTGCGGGAATGATTTGATGCTGTGATGTCTTGTGGAGTTGGTATGACGGTCGAGTGAATGTGGTTTCAGACCGAACGTGGGCCAAGGATTGACATTTGAGTTGCAGGTCCCAAAGTGGCCTAAGATCACAGGTCATATTAAAAAGCTTGAAAGACACCGAGATTTTGATTGTCTGACAAAAGAACTGAGTTGTCTTGAGACTTCATCCGCAGTTCCACTTAAGACAGGGATCTTTGTGCGAATGGAACGTATGGGAAATGTCTAGTGGATCTTGTGTACAGGGGTGAGCTATACTGATTCGGGTGATCTGTGATGATCGAGGGTCACCTGTGTGACTGTTCTTGGGTAGCTGAATTCTATTGATTCTTTTAGATGGCAGACAATCACAGATTTAAGATGACTGTGTATGTGAATGCGTACAGAGAATTTGTAAAGGAGGATGAGCTGCTGCAAGGAGTGAGAGTGACTTCAGAGTGTGCCATACTGTGATAGGTCAGTTGGTGTAAAGCTGCACTGGGACTGGTTGGAAATCATCAGAAAGTTGTGATTGAAGGTGATTGTCCATCATATTCTATTGAACGGAAAATTGCGATTTGAAATTATGTGGTGTTTCAGGGTAATGCGAGGTGCCACCCAAGAATACTCCAGCACAATATATGGTGACAAAAGTTGAGCTTCACATCATAATATGGCTTTAAAACTGGCATAAGATTACTGAGAAGGGTGGTGAATTGTCCTTTCCACATTTTGGTTCATTTTGGCTGGATGTTTTGCATCAGTTAAGAGGAGCAATGATTGCTTTACAACCTCTGCCTAGACCAACACAGTTTAAAGCCTTAGATGCATGGATGCGTGCATCTTATAAGCAGAGGGAGAAATTCCAAGAGAGAATGAGGAAAACTGTGAGGGCATATCAGGACACACAGTGGGATGCACAGCTTGAGATGGAAAGTGGATACCATAGAAGGAGAAAGGTTATACCTGTTGCTGGTAGGTGAGGGAGATTCCCAGGACAGGAGCTAAAGGACAAATGTGAGTGACATTAGCGATAATGAAGATAGCTTTTTGAATGGGTTGTTATCTGAGCGTCCTCCACCCTATAATCCACAATCAGGGAATGGGGGATGAGACTTGGGAGGTGCAAAAAATATAGGAAGTGCAACAGCTCAGGTGGGTCCGGGTACAGGAGTTGTCGGAAGAATATCCGCAGGAGTAGGGGGACAGGAGGGTGTACAACCTTTACAACGCAACTTTTACCACGCAGTGCCTTTACGACGCAACTTTTACAACGCAAACCATTACAACGCATTGCGCTGGGGGGCGCTCTAGGATAGGGAATATATTTAATTTACTATCCAACACCTTCCCTACTATCCACGGGGACTGGAGTTGGAATAGTAAATTAAATAAATCACTATCCAGCGCCTAAAAGCACTATGCGTTGTAATGGTATTCGTTGTAAATACCGCGTTGTAAAGGCATGCGATGTAAAAGTATGCGTTGTAATGTCATACATCCGGACAGGAGTGTCCACCTTCGGAGGTATAGTACATAATTGAGCTAACGCAGCTTCACGGTTACCGGAAGCTCTTACTGTGCCGGTTACCATTCGTCCTGTTGTTCCTGTGTATGTTCCAAGCTCAGTGGGAAACCTTGGTTTGAGACAGCCCATACATGCTGAAGGGACTTGATTGGGTAGAACAGGGAGCACAAATGGGAATTGTCCATCTTTAGTGCCTATGGAATCTAGTGCCCCTTTGGTGTCCACTTCTGATCCCTCTGGAGAAAGCATTGTTTCTAATACTATACAGTCTATACCCATGGTGAATGCCAGTTCAGATTCAAGAAGGTGGGAAATCGCAGTGAGAGGACCAAGTGGTGTGATGTTAGAAGCATGCACTGCTGTAGCGGGCTCCTAGTTCCAGAAGTACCTTTAATACAAACCTAGACAGACTCTTAGAATCCACCCTGCTACACAATGACTTCACTATCCTTGGTGATTTTAATTTCTATCTTCAAGACAGGGAAAACAGGGAGACAGAGGTATTGTTAGATACTCTGGGGGGCGGTAGGCCTTACCCAGTTGGTACAGACCCCTACTCATGAGGCGGGACATACACTAGATGGTATCTTTACTTCAACCCTTGGTCTCACGTGTAAAAAAACCCTTTCTTTTGACCTGGTTAGACCACTCGCTCATCAAGTTCTACCTCCCAATCACCCCTTTTGGGCTTGAAGGGACATCCAAGACCCGAGGCACTACCCAGATAGACTGGAGTAAAATGGACAAAATGATCCTCCGCACATACTGGGAGAGCTCTTGTCCAATTTGACGGGTCACCCTGACTTAACTGTCAGAAAATAAACAGATTGGCTGAATGAGGCTATTAAGGCCTCAGCACCCATCAAAGAAACTACAGAAAATAGAAAGACCCATTCAGCCCCCTGGTTCTCCAAAACTTTACAGAAAGAAAAACAAAAATGCCGTCAACTAGAAAGGCGTTGGCGTATAAATTATCACTCACCCGAGAAGAGAGTGTACAGAACGGCACTAACGCATTATAAAAACTTACTCATGTCAGAAAAGAGGGATCACTTTACCAAACAGACTGAGGAAGCAAAACATTCCTCTAAAACACTCTTTACAGTAGTAAACAAACTCAAGACACCTAGGACTGCAGGATTCAAGGGCAATCAAAAGTCCTGTGACAACATAGCAGCTGCTTTTAAAACCAAAATCCTGGACATTTTAAAACCTTTTGAGGATACCTCAGCTCACCCCCTCACTACTCCTCCGATAAGCCCTGGCTCGGACAAGAACACCCTGCCTAGCTTTTCACACATTCATGAAACAAAGTTAGGATCTCCCTCCGACCCAAGCCCGCCTGCATTTCTGAAAGAAATTGCGTACCTGGTTAGTCCCAGGTTAACAGAAATTTTCTATTCAATGTTTGTTTCTGGAAAGTTTCCGGCCATGTGGAAGGATACCTCTAAAATGTTGCTGTTAACAAAAACCCACCCTAGACGCAACCAACCCCAACAACTACCGTCCTATAGCCCGGTTACCGTTGCCTGCCAAAATAATTGACAAACTTATGAATATCCAACTAACCCAATTAATTTGTGGAAATAATTTGCTTGATCACTCCCAATTTGTGTTCCGCCTAGAACACAGTATGGAAACTGCACTCATTAAACCCACAGAGGAGATCAGAGCAGTGATGGATGGAGGAGGGACGGCGGCCCTAGTACTCCTCGATCTGTCAGCCGCTTTCGATACTGTTGATCATTCCCTCCTGCAACAGCGGCTGGAGAGTCTGGGGATCAGGGGCACAGCATTGGCCCTACTGTCCTCCTTCCTCAAGGATAGGACCTTAACAGTTTCAGTTGATGGGTATTGCACCAAGCCTTATACCCTCCTGTGTGGAGTGCCACAAAGCTCCTCTTTGAGCCAGTCTCTATTTAATGTCTATGTTTCTGAACTGGCCCCTCTGATCTGGGATTTTGGGTTCAGTCTTACGTCGTACGCTGATAACACCCAGATTGTGGTGGCTGCATAAAAGAATCAGGTTCCCCCCTTTCAGCAATTTCAGAATTGCATGTGTGCAATTAACCAATGGATGAGTACACACTGTCTTAAACTTAATTCTGATAAAAACAGAGATCCTGATTTTTGGTAGTATGCAACCTAACTGGGACAATCTGTGGTAGCCGGCAGAGATGGGAGACCCACCTAAACGTGTGGTGAAGGCCATGAACCTGGGAGTGTGGTTGGACAACAAACTTTTGCTTACCCTGCACACAGATGCAACTGTTTCTTCCGCCCATTTCCTTATCCAGAAAGTAAGGAAGATTCTTCCTTACATTCCTGTGGACACCAGAAAAACTGTTGTTACATCACTGATTCAGTCCAAACTTGATTATAGTAATGGGCTGCATCTAAACATTCAGAAGCAGCACCTAAAAAAGCTCCAGATTGTACAAAATACAGCAGTGCTGCTACTGTCCAACACCCCTTGGTGCAAATACATCCCCAAAGAGAATTGCAAATTGCACTGACTTCCTGTAGCACAACAGCTAAAATTCAAGGCTCTGTGTCTGGCTTACAAAGCTCTGAACCACACAGGCCCTGTCTTTTTGCAAAACCTTCTCGCCTAGAATGAACCAACCAGACATCTTCGCTCTACAGGGGCCAAACTTCTGACAGTGTCCATAATTGGAACATCGCACTGGGGTGGCCACAGTTTTTGCTTTGGCATCTCTAAACTCTTGAACACTCTTCCAAGTGAGCTCAGAAGTGCAAGCTCCCTCCCCTCCTTCAGGAAAGGACTAAAAACCTGGTTGTTCCATAACTAGACGTCCGAGCAGGCTCACTAATGTCCTCAGCGCGAAGACACCTCCGGGTATACGTGCGCTTTTTAAATCCCAGTAAAATTAACATTAACATTAACAACCCTCTGGAAATCAACATGTTTTGGAAGTTGCAGACTTGTAATCCTGGGTTAGAGACTATAATAACAGCAAGGAGAGTCGGAGTAGTAAACCAAGGCAGGGTACCATCCAGGCTGCAGTGAAGGTGAAGCTATTGGATGTAGTGAGGCTGAAGGCTGAAGTGGATGAAATGCTAAGTGGGAATTTACCTTTAGACAGGATAGAGACCTATGAGCCAGATGACCTGCTCTTTGTAGCGAAGGATGTCACCCTAAGTGCAAGACAGGCACCTGAAAAGTTGTCAGAATTGGCACAGAGATATGACGTAGACTTGTCCGGAATGAAAACCTTGCAGGGGAATCACATGCATACCTACAGTGCCCAGGAGCTGGAAGAGAAAAGAGTGACTGGGTTGAAGATGCACATCCGGGAGTTGGTCATAGAAATAAGAGCATGGAGTATGTTGAATAAGTGGGAGGAGAAAGAATGGTCAAAGAAGAAGAATGTGAGAAAGGCGATGGGAGAAGCACCGTCAAAGATCGCAGGATACCCCCTAAGTGTTAATTTATGAGGTCTGGGAAAAAGGGGAAAAACTGAAAAATATATATGAAAAACCTCTCACCTGACCTACATCTATTAAACAATGGCTAAACCTAGCTCAATGGGCATTCACATTGGAAGCTGCTTTCTCTCTTTTAAACAAACCTGCAAGCGGTTATAGAAGATAGTGGCACCACTGCGTGTCGGTACTCCCAACAGAGAAGAAGGCCCCAGATGTACCTAATTTTCCGGTATATATGCATATTAAGTAAGCAAAGTGTCTCCAATAAAAACCCTCATGCACGTGTTGGGAAGTCGTGGTAGCGGTATATTTTGATTCTCCGCTCTTCATACACGTGTGTGCATAATCATAGGGTTGATTTTCGGTATGCAACCTCCACCAGGAGGATCTTACCCATGGTTAAAAACAGTAGTGACCAAGTGATGTGGACATTGTTCAATTTAAAATACCCGTACAGCCAGATGTTTGACTTTATTAGGTCTGGATTCGGGTAGCCCCTTTTGGGGAATGCTAAAGAAGTGCGTTCTTTGAAAATATTAAGAATTCAGAACGCGCTAGCAATTAGTGAAAATAAAAATGGCCGACATGTTTCAGCCCCATCTGCCGGTATTCGGACTTATGGGCTTTCTTCAGGACGAAACGTGATATGTGAGAGTGGTGCAAGTCTACAATATTATTGAAAACAAGTGTGAGAAAAGGGAAATTGTCAACCTGTTTCTTCTCTTTTAGGTTTCAATGTACCTACAATAAATAATACAGACATTGACAGAAAGACATACATCGGTTAAGGTGAGACACATAAAGTAGTACTTGACTACTATTTAAAAATCGATTTTGTGGCAACTTAAAAAATGGCAATACTTTACAGGCCCCTTATTAAATGGCAGTGTCAACTCTCTCTTTTTCCACAAACATGTTGCATGCAAAAAATGTCCAAACCATGATAATTGCGGTATTGGTAGACTAATTACTGATCATGCAAGGTCATCGTGTTACCAAATCTGTGTACACTATGATGCGCTCACAAAATGTGTGCCTATACGCTTACAACCTTAAAAACGCCGTTTTTAGCATGCGTGCTCATAGATCATACATTGCTACTAAGGGTGTGGGTCACAAGTCACATTATTAGATATTCGGATCTGCACATACCTGGAGTGCGTCAAATTCACACCTCCTTTGGGCATTTCAACGGCATCGAGGGGGCTAGACCCAGGGAAGAGTTAAAGGTTTTAGTTCTCGGTTTTGAAATACTTGCGGTTTAGTCGTGCAGTCAAGATCTCCCCTGTCTACCTTGTGCTCCATTCCACTGGCTTCGCATTACGCTGAGGCTGCCAATTGTAACCCGGATGTAGCAAAGAAGCGCTACCGGGTTTCCTTTTGCAACTCTGTTGCGATGGAAAGTGAAAAGAGACTATCGTGCTATGCGGTAGTCTACAAAGCGATACAAAAGGTGGATAATGGACGGAGCGTTTGAGCAAATCAAACACTCACCCCCAGTCAACTGATCTGGGTTTAATCCATCACCATTCAGTAGCTCATTCGGCCACCCCAGTTCAGACATGGCTATATGCAAATCAGTCTGACCCTGTGCCTCATGGGAACAGTCCAGCCCGAACTGCCAAGCCATGTCTTCCCTGGACCGGAAACAAGCATCCTGGGACCTGTTTCGGATTCATAATCCTCATCAGCCAGGCTATCTTGAATCCAGTGGCCAAGTGAGCAAGGGACTCACGTCTGAGCATACCCTGCCACACTTAGGGCGAACAAAGCGATACAAAAGGTGGATAATGGACGGAGCGTTTGAGCAAATCAAACACTCACCCCCAGTCAACTGATCTGGGTTTAATCCATCACCATTCTTTAGCTCACTCGGCCACCCCAGTTCAGACATGGCTATATGCAAATCAGTCTGACCCTGTGCCTCATGGGAACAGTCCAGCTCGAACTGCCAAGCCATGTCTTCCCTGGACCGGAAACAAGCATCCTGGGACCGGTTTTGGATTCATAATCCTCATCAACCAGGCTATCTTGAATCCAGTGGCCAAGTGAGCAAGGGACTCACGTCTGAGCATACCCTGCCACACTTAGGGCGAACAAAGCGATAAAAAAGGTGGATAATGGACGGAGCGTTTGAGCAAATCAAACACTCACCCCCAGTCAACTGATCTGGATTTAATCCATCACCATTCTTTAGCTCACTCGGCCACCCCAGTTCAGACATGGCTATATGCAAATCAGTCTGACCCTGTGCCTCATGGGAACAGTCCAGCCCGAACTGCCAAGCCATGTCTTCCCTGGACTGGAAACAAGCATCCTGGGACCGGTTTCGGATTCATAATCCTCATCAGCCAGGCTTTCTTGAATCCAGTGGCCAAGTGAGCAAGGGACTCACGTCTGAGCATACCCTGCCACACTTAGGGCGAACAAAGCGATACAAAAGGTGGATAATGGACGCAGCGTTTGAGCAAATCAAACACTCACCCCCAGTTAACTGATCTGGGTTTAATCCATCACCATTCTTTAGCTCACTCGGCCACCCCAGTTCAGACATGGCTATATGCAAATCAGTCTGACCCTGTGCCTCATGGGAACAGTCCAGCCCGAACTGCCAAGCCATGTCTTCCCTGGACCGGAAACAAGCATCCTGGGACCGGTTTTGGATTCATAGTCCTCATCAGCCAGGCTATCTTGAATCCAGTGGCAAAGTGAGCAAGGGACTCACGTCTGAGCATACCCAGCCACACTTAGGGTGAACAAAGCGATACAAAAGGTGGATAATGGACGGAGCGTTTGAGCAAATCAAACACTCACCCCCAGTCAACTGATCTGGGTTTAATCCATCACCATTCTTTAGCTCACTCGGCCACCCCAGTTCAGACATGGCTATATGCAAATCAGTCTGACCCTGTGCCTCATGGGAACAGTCCAGCCCGAACTGCCAAGCCATGTCTTCCATGGACCGGAAACAAGCATCCTGGGACTGGTTTCGGATTCATAATCCTCATCAGCCAGGCTATCTTGAATCCAGTGGCAAAGTGAGCAAGGGACTCACGTCTGAGCATACCCTGCCACACTTAGGGCGAACAAAGCGATACAAAAGGTGGATAATGGACGGAGCGTTTGAGCAAATCAAACACTCACCCCCAGTCAACTGATCTGGGTTTAATCCATCACCATTCTTTAGCTCACTCGGCCACCCCTGTTCAGACATGGTTATATGCAAATCAGTCTGACCCTGTGCCTCATGGGAACAGTCCAGCCTGAACTGCCAAAGGTTTTGGAAAAAGAGAGAGTTGACACTGCCATTTACTAAGGGGCCTGTAAAGTATTGCCATTTTTTAAGTTGCCACAAAATCGATTTTGAAATAGTAGTCAAGTACTACTTTATGTGTCTCACCTTAACCAATGTATGTCTTTTTGTCAATGTCTGTATTATTTATTGTAGGTACATTGAGACCTAAAAGAGAAGAAACAGGTTGACAATTTCCCTTTTCTCACACTTGTTTGCAATAATATTGTAGACTTGCACCACTCTCACATATCACGTTTGGTCCTGAAGAAAGCCCATAAGTCCGAATACCGGCAGATGGGGCTGAAACATGTCGGCCATTTTTATTTTCACTAATTGCTAGCGCGTTCTGAATTCTTAATATTTTCCAAGAACGCACATCTTTAGCATTCTCCAAAAGGGGCTACCCGAATCCAGACCTAATAAAGTCAAACATCTGGCTGTACGGGTATTTTAAATTGAACACTGTCCACATCACTGGGTCACTACTGTTTTTAACCATAGGTAAGGTCCTCCTAGTGGAGGTTGCATACCGAAAATCAACCCTATGATTATGCACACACGTGTATGAAGAGCAGAGAATCAAAATATACCGCTACCACGACTTCCCAACATGTGCATGAGGGTTTTTATTGGAGACACTTCGCTTACTTCTTGCATACCCTGGTTCATGCAGGACAAGTGATCCTTCCCCATTGATTAGTTGCATTGAATATAAGAAACTGAAGGATCCGTATTTCCTCCTCCCTCTTTTGATTAGTAGATGTTAAGCAGCGCACAGCTGTGGGAGTATAACAAGAGACAGATTCTATCGACAATCCATCTCGTATAGAATCTAGTGCCTTGAAAGGAACCAACCATGGCGGAAAACTTCGGATTAAGTTATACGACCGAAGAAATCGATGCAATACTGGCAAGACCCCCACGGTTTCTGGAGAGTGACCTCACTCAGACTCTAGCAAACACCACCGACTGGGACGAGCTCACTGAAATAAAAAAAGAACAAGTAAGAACTGCTGTTCATGGGATTGTCATGACAGAATATTTGAGAGTCAATGCGGCCCCCAGAGGCCTCTGGGTGACTAATGCCCCCCGCATTTTTCTCAAAGACTTGGTGTTCAGAAAGGACTGGTTTGCCATTTCGTGGAAGTGCACAAGGGACTACCTAGTCCTAATTATCAAGACGGCAACCAAAGTTACAGATGAGCTCACTGTTAAAATTGAAATTCTAGAAACAAAACTTAATAACACAGTCAATGTTACGATTTACAAAAAGAGGCTGGAAGAAATAAATAAAGAAATGGACGATACCCAAGAATATTTCATGCAAACAAAGCTGCAGAAATTAGCGAAGGAACTTAAAAGATTCTCTTTGGAACGGGTACATCCTTATAGTAATAAGGATCACAAATTCAACGACAATGCCTCAAATTATGGCTCAACCAGCGGATCCTCAGGAGATGGATCAGACCAAAACGGGGATGAATTCCCCAGTTACAACAGAGGAAAACCCCAGAATAGGAGAGGCAACCGCAGAGGACAGAACTCATGGCGACCCCCATTCTTTCAGATGCATAACCCAGGGATGCCCTTCCTACCTTTCAATCCCCAATTTCAAGGTTGGATGAATCCGTTCTTCCCAGGCCCTCCCCACTAATGAACCAACAAATGCCCCACCAACAGGGCCAAAACTTTCAACAAAGGGTTCCTTTTTTAGGGAATGGCCAAGCACAACAACGAGCGAGGAAACGAGGTGTGACTTGGTCCAACCAAACCGTCAGGTCCAGACAAGGAGCGTAACAAAAGCCAAGACAGGACCAGGAACAACACCCTCATCATGAACTTGACTGACAAAGTTTTGACTAGTGAACAAGAGAGCATCCTAAACAAGGGGCTGGGTTTTGTCCCGACCCCTAACATGGATATTTTCAAGACAAAATGTGAACTGGCAGAGTTCTGTCAAAAATAAAGCTAAAAGCCTTCTTCAAAGATCAACCAACTACCACTACTGATGGCGACACATCCCTGAGAAACAAATCCACCTTTTTGCCCGTTGTATTCTCAGATCCCAATTGAAATCGTGACCTTCGAGCAAGCCATCATGAGAGAAGTGGATGAACTTGCTCTGAACCCACATAGACCATTCCACAATGTGACAAGGGCTGAACAGACCGCACTAAATGAATTGAAAACTGATGGCCAAATCGTCATAAAGCCAGCCGATAAAGGTGGAGGAGTGGTCTTACTCTCAAGCTGGTTATGACAAACAATGTCTGGACCTATTGTCTGATGAGAAATTCTATAAAGTACTAACAACAGATCCCACAACCAGGTTACAAAGAACCATAAGGATGATGATTGAAGAAGTAGAAGTTAACAACTGGATATCCAAAAAAAAGGCAGAATTCTTGGAAACCAGAGCCCCAAGGATTCCCTATTTCTACTCTTTACCCAAGACGCATAAAGCCCGAATGCCACCCCCAGGACCACCAATAGTATCTGGAATTGGATCAGTCCTCGAGCCTCTCTCCCAATTCGCCGATCACTTTCTGAAACCATTGGTACTAGGGACCTTTTGAACTTGCTAAAGGACGTGGAGTATTCACCAGACACCATGCTGCTGGTGGGGCTTGATGTGGAAAGCCTTTACACAAGCTTACCCCAGCAAAAAACTTTGGATACCCTGGAGACCATTGTCTTCAACACAGACTGGCCACATAAGACACCCAGACATTTCCTATTGGAATGCTGCCGTCTCGCCCTTACCGAAAATTACTTTCAGTATAAGGAGACTCTGTACCTACAATGCCACGGATCATCAATGGGTAGTACCTTTGCCCCGAGTGTGGCAGGGCTATATGTGAGCACTTTTGAAGAGACACACATTCACACTGAAGCCAACCCCTACTTTCGTCATATACTGCTTTGGAAGCGGTATATAGACGATATTCTATTAATTTGGAGTGGGAATGAAGAAAGCCTAAAGGACTTCCATACTTGGATTAATATGAGGGACGACTGCCTGAAATTTACCTACAGTGCTGACAAACATAGTTTGGATTTCTTGGACATTACCATCTATGCAGGGACAGGATCCCTTCAGACACGCACTTTTTTCAAAGAAACAGCCAAAAACAGTCTGTTATCTTTTAAAAGCTTTCACCCCCGTCCTTCAAGGGAGAATCTCCCTTATAGCCAGTTCCTTAGGCTACAAAGGAACTGTAGTAAGAACACTGAATACAGAGCACAAGCTGAAGACCTTTGCCAAAAACTGGAAGACCGTGATTACCCCAGACGAGTGATCAACAAGTGTAAAAAATGAGCTCGTAACCAGAACAGAGAGGGCCTCTTAGAGACATCTGATAAGACAGAACCAGAAGGATTGACGACGTGTGTCACTACTTACAGCCCAGTGACTGATAAAGTCAAGAAGATCGTCAATAAAAATCGGAGGATCCTAACGTCAGGGACACTCACATGGCCAAGCCCAGGTTCGCTAACAAACGAAGCCGCAATCTAAAGGACATTCTTGTCCACACAAAAACACCACTCCTGATACAGCGAAAAAGACCAAACATATGGGGAAACGCCCCAGTCACGGGCCCCAACCCATGTGGTTCATGTTCGGTCTGCCGTCTGACCCAGCCAACAAAAGAGCTACATCTTCTCCCAAACTTCAAACGGAAGATATTGAAACGTACTAACTGCAACACTAGTCATGTGGTGTACATGATAACCTGCCCCTGCCAGATGAGATACATCGGAATTACATGCAGAAAAGTAAAGCAAAGGATTGGAGAGCACCGAAGCAACGTAAAATGCAAGAAAAGCACCACGAAGATGGCCAACCATTATCTGGAGAAAGGCCACACAGTGGAAGAACTCAACTGGGTTGTTTTGGAAACTTTAGAGAACAAGGACAGAAATGCTGAAAAGATCCTTTTTGAAAAGGAACAACACTGGATCCATCGTCTGGGCACTGATTCCAGAAGCCTCAACGATAACATTCCTTGGCTGAGCCTGTTAAAATAAAAACCTCCACCGTCTCAACGGTGCCAATACAATCATATGTACAATAGAGCTCTAGACCATCAACTCAGGCATTTGTATTATCCCAATCAACGAGCACTGCCCGGGCACCTTCTTTATCTCATAGCTGACATCAGAGCCCATTCAAAAATGAATATTATGGTCTTATCACCACCAACAGATGAGAGACAGTGCAAAACGCTGGTCACTACCATATAGAGGATCTTTCAACAACCTGTTTGATAGCGTAAAATGGACGTGTCTCTATATGAGACCTTAACGTTTATTACAAAGCAGGCTATTGAATATATTTTTTGTAATACGCTTGGTGCATTACACCAAATTAAACAACTTGGTAATGCTTATCAACTCACCACTTGAATTATGTTGCCCATAAGACACCTCTCAATGTATGATGAAATCGGGGTTCAAAAAAATAGACTCCCGTAATTTGACCGAGTCTGTTTCTCACTATTTTTCTAGTGTTCACAAATTGTGCACTTATACCAGAATACTGAACTCATTTGACCTGGTCTGTTTATTACTATTTTTCTAGTGTTCACAAATCATGCGCATATATCAGAATACTGAACTCTTTTTTATTAAAAGCCTTTTAAATACCACCAATCCTGCCTGTAGACTACCGCATAGCATGATAGTCTCTTTTCACTTTCCATCGCAACAGAGTTGCAAAAGGAAACCCGGTAGCACTTCTTAGCTACTTCCGGGTTACAATCAGCAGCCTCAGCGTAATGCGAAGCCAGAGGAATGGAGCACAAGGTAGACATGGGAGATCTTGACTGCACGACTAAACCGCAAGTATTTCAAAACCGAGAACTAAAACCTTTAACTCTTCCCTGGGTCTAGCCCCCTCGATGCCGTTGAAATACCCAAAGAAGGTGTGCATTTGACGCACTCCAGGTATGTGCAGATCCGAATATTTAATAACGTGACTTGTGACCCACACCCTTAGTAGGAATGTATGATCTATGAGCACGCATGCTAAAAACGGCGTTTTTAAGGTTGTAAGCGTATAGGCACACATTTTGTGAGCGCATCATAGTGTACACGGATTTGGTAACACGATGACCTTGCATGATCAGTAATTAGTCTACCAATACCGCAATTATCATGGTTTGGACATTTTTTGCATGCAACATGTTTGTGGAAAAAGAGAGAGTTGACACTGCCATTTACTAAGGGGCCTGTAAAGTATTGCCATTTTTTAAGTTGCCACAAAATCGATTTTGAAATAGTAGTCAAGTACTACTTTATGTGTCTCATCTTAACCCATGTATGTCTTTCTGTCAATGTCTGTATTATTTATTGTAGGTACATTGAGACCTAAAAGAGAAGAAACAGGTTGACAATTTCCCTTTTCTCACACTTGTTTGCAATAATATTGTAGACTTGCACCACTCTCACATATCACGTTTGGTCCTGAAGAAAGCCCATAAGTCCGAATACCAGCAGATGGGGCTGAAACATGTCGGCCATTTTTATTTTCACTAATTGCTAGCGCGTTCTGAATTCTCAATATTTTCAAAGAACGCACTTCTTTAGCATTCCCCAAAAGGGGCTACCCGAATCCAGACCTAATAAAGTCAAACATCTGACTGTACGGGTATTTTAAATTGAACACTGTCCACATCACTGGGTCACTACTGTTTTTAACCATGGGTAAGATCCTCCTGGTGGAGGTTGCATACCAAAAATCAACCCTATGATTATGCACACATGTGTATGAAGAGCGGAGAATCAAAATATACCGCTACCACGACTTCCCAACAGGTGCATGAGGGTTTTTATTGGAGACACTTCGCTTACTTCTTGCATACCCTGGTTCATGCAGGACAAGTGATCCTTCCCCATTGATTAGTTGCATTGAATATAGGAAACTGAAGTATCAGTATTTCCTCCTCCCTCTTTTGATTAGTACATGCGTATTAAGCCAACTTTAATTATTGATTCCATATCTTACCTCAGCTACACAAATTAACGAAGGTATGCTGTCCTGAAGAAGGTAGATTTGAGGCCCCCTGATCCACTGAAACGTATGTCAGACTGTTGGACCTCCATCTGGCAGTATAACCATGGACATTAGTGAAGGGTTCTCGCCATGAGTTTGTTGGCATGCAAATTAAAGCTGGAATACGAATGTACTTGATGTGTGAATGAGTGTGTTTGGTATATTAGGACGGGATGGAATGCGAGGTGTGATGTGATGATGGTATGTATCACAATATGTGGACATGCATAATTATGCCTTTGTTTGACTGTATAAAAGATTTACAAATTGTTAAATTATTCAAGAATTGCACTGTATATATATGAACACTAAAGTTATGTTTTCATGTTTTAAACCAGTGGCCTATTTCTCAGCTACATTAGATCCTGTAGCTTCAGTGTAGCCCGGATGTCTCAAATCCATTGCAGCAACTGGTTTCAGTATTGAACGATGTGAAAGCATTTTCATGGGTCACCCTCTTACAGTATATCTACCACTTTCAGTTGAGCTCTTGATGATGAGAACCAAAGTGCAGCATTTGACTTACAAGTTAACAAGATACAAGCAGGTGTTGCTCACTGCCGAGAATGTAACCCTGAAGCGATGTCCTGTGTCGAACCCTGCTACCGTGGTACCTGTTCCAAGTACTGATGGGGAAGATTGTGAAGATCATGACTGTCTATCTGTCACCGAGCTCTGCATGAAGCCAAGACCTGACATTATTGATAAGCCATTGTCTGATGCCAAGCAAGTCCTTTTTGTAGATGTTCATGCCTAAGGGACAATGCAGGTAACTTGAGAGCAGTGCTTGCTGTTTGTATCATCTCTGGAGTTGAAGCTGCTTGTTTACAGGGAGTAACTTCCGCACAAGTGGCCGAAATCATTGCCCTTACCCGTGCATGCCTTGTTTCTCTGCAGATCTGAATCACCATCTATACCGATAGCCAGTATGGTTTCAGTGTGGTCTATAACTTCGGACAGCTATGGCCACAGAGAGGGTCCCTAAAATCATCAGTTTCTCCAATAAGGAACGGGGATATGTGAGACAACTTTTGGATGCATTGTAATTACCAAGAGAGGTGGCTGTCGTTAAGTGCACAGTCCATGGAAGAGGAGATTACTTTGTTACCTCGGGTAATGGATATGCAAATGAAGGTGCTAGTTTTTGTGCTAAACATGCATGTTTTTTGAATGGGGAATGTATTGGCAAGAGTACAGAGAAGATCAAATAGCATGATGCTAGCTGTTGCAGACACATGGGATGAAGTTAAACATTTGCAAATGGAGTTCACAGAGGGTTGGATCAGGACAGGTTGTGAGAAAGGTGAAAATGATCTTTGGACATCAGCTGATGACAGGTAGTGTTACCTTAATGTTTGTTACACTCAAAGGCAAGGCACATTCATGGAGCACAGAAGGGATGCAAGCATAGGAATGGATGCAACTGTGAATTTGTTCAGACAGACTTTGTTCAATCCTAGGCTTCGAGTGATTGCAGAAGCAGTGTGCCATCGGAGTGTCACATGCTAGCAAATGAATGCTTGGAAAAGACTGTTGTTGCATTGAGCCACATTGGCAGATCAGGGGGTCCTTTCAATCAGATCCAAATGGATTTTGTTAAAACACCTGTGTGTAATGGGTTAAGATACATCTTGGTTGCTGTGTGCATCTTTAATCAATGCGTTGACGCCTACCAGACCAGAAGGTGTTATAGTCTCACAGTAGCAAGGTTATTGTTGAGGGAACTCATTCCTAGATTCAGATTTCCAACTACAGTGGAGTCAGATAGAGGAACGCACTTTCATAACAAAGTCATGAAATTGTTGGGCACTGCCTTGAGTGTGAAACAAAGACTGCATTGTAGTAAGAGGCCAGAGGCATCTGGCATGGTGGAGCAGATCAACAGTACCTTGAAAGCGAGACTAGCAAAAGCATATGCATCGACATCTTTGAAATGACCTAATGCATTGCCTCTAGTTTTGAAGAGTTTGCGCAGAATTCCTGACAGGAGAACTGGGTTATCGTCTCATGAAATGCTCATGGGAAGAGCAATGCATTGGCCTGCTGCGCCTGCCACTGCATTGATACATATCACAGATGACTTGATCCTTGAGTACTTTAAAGGATTGGTTGAGATGCTTTATTCTGTGTCTCATCAGGTTGAACCTACAACTGCATAGACCTTGAAAGACCTCTGCCATGATCTGAGCCCCGGTGACTGGGTTCTCGTCTCAAAGCACATGAGGAAAAGCTGTCTCAATTCTCAGTGGCGTGGACCATATCAAGTGATATCTGGCTCTTTGACTGACCCGGAGCAGCACCCCTCCCCCCGTCTTGGGACCCACACGGGTGAATAGCGCGCTTTACAAACCCATGATTTATATCAGTGGCCAATATTGATGTGAAATGGGGAGGAGTATCAAACTGGGTTCACGTTTCCCATACCAGATGAGTCACAGGTCACTAAATGAAACAGCTCCTCTCCCAGAAGTAGTTCCAACAGTGACCGAGGGATAACTGGAGAGGGCTAGTCAAGCTGTGGAGGTTCCTAAAGAGGCTGTAAACCCATCAGATCAGGTTGAGGGAGGTCAAGCAACACAAGACCATGGTACAGACTCTGAAGGAGATAGTAATGTTGCGAGTGATATAGATCCTGACTCAGCAGAAGAGACTGGTTTGGAAAGTGGTCATGTGCAGTTAAGGAAAAAAGAATCTGTTGATGAAACGTGGCCTTTGAGAAAGAGGAGAAAAAATCTGCAACTTGCATCCGAAAGAGAACTTGCACCGATAAGTGAATCTACAGAGTCAGATCTGAGTGAAGCGGAGCAAACCCCAGGAAGTGCTAGGAGGTCCAGGAGGACAAGAGTGAGGTTTCAGAGATATTCCTAACCTGAGTGAACTTATCTAGTTACAAATACCAATGAGAACAAGGTCCGAGCATGCTGACTGTCGAAATCTTGTTGAGGGATCCTGGAATCAAGGCTAATGCACTTCTGTCATTGACTATGCCTTTTCCGCCAAGGTTGAGTGGTTTATAGACTCTAATTTTCAAGTTTCAGAGCACCACAGTCTCCAAGAGAGATTTCAGTATTGAGAGCTGAACTGTTACAACGAGTCATTGAGATATGCTCTGATCTCATAGGGGATGTAAATTGAACTCTTGAACTTTAAATAAGTTGCTTGAAACAAGATAACCTAGGCCCAATTTGAAGAAGAATTAAATTAGGGAGTTTCAGTTAGAAGAAGAAAGAGGGTTAGGAAAGTCTTCCAAGCCGCCTAAATATTGTGCAAAAGACTGTTGAGAAGATCTTCCAAAGGCTTTAAAGAAAAGGTTACTTAAAGACTTTGTTGCATGTAAATAAGAGGTGGAGAAAAGAGACTCTGTATGTTGATTCTCTTATAAGCTGTAATCCAAGTCATCTTTGAAAATGGAGTCTGGAAATTAGAATCATAGGCACAAATGTATTATAGGTACACTCATTGTAGAAGTATTAAAAGTCATAGTTGTAGTCATCACCGAGTCAATTCTAAGTGCATGCAAGATTGAGGAACACGGAGGGCGGTTACATGGGGGTACATGGGACATCTACACCTACCACTGTTGCCTCAAAGGAGGGTACATTAGGATCCGAAATAGGTGTAATAGAGCAAACCAGTCACTTTCTTCATGCAGATTTGTCAAATGGTGATTACACGCTGAATGCTTATGCTAAGTTGCTTTATGAGTATGTCAATATTATGGAAGTGAGAGATTACTGTGTGTGTATGCGATTGCCTGCTTCGGTTGAGGAGGGAATTAGATATCATCACTTACCCGTAACATATGGCATTAGTTGTAGTTTGCTCCTTAGCATGTTTTAAGGGAAAGGCCATTACGAGTACTACTTCTCAAATTATGACGGGGTTCTCTCGGACATACCAGTTTATAAATATTTGAACAAATACGATTATTATAAGCAAGAAGAGAGAATGAAAAAATATTTCACACCCACTGTAACATTAGCTAAACATAACCTAACCTGCATATTACCAGACATTGAAAAGAAATGTGTAGATCAAGTAGAAGACAGACATAGGGGATTAGTTGTTAAGTTTAATAATCAAGATGGAAATTTTTAATGGACAGAAGAGAAGTTAGCTCACAAGGCTAAAGGAAGCTATGATCCTATAGCTTTAGATTGGGAGCAACAAGGGAAACTTTGCATACATCAAGTTCAGAGTCGTTATGACACTATGGGGCCGATTACGATGGTGGGAACTCCACCACCGCTGGGCAGGCGGTGAGGACCGCTGGCCCTGCGGTGGCGGAATTCCCACCATCACCCTTAGAATTCCCACCGCCAAATTAGGATGGCGGTGGGAAGGGGAAAGGTACCTCGGCGGACGGAAAGACCGTCCGCCGTGGTCCCACAAGGCTGGCCTTTTCCGCCCACCTTGCGGGATCAGATGCAAGGGGTCTATGGAGGCGGTGCTGTGCAGGCATTGCCATGGGAATTATGATGCCTGTCTTTTGCAGCAGAGTTCCCGCCACAAATAGACAGGCGGAAAATGCCTTCGGGGGCCCTTTGCGGGCCCCCATGAGGGTGGGGGGGTGGAGTGCTGCACTTGGGGGGTACCTATGGTACCCCCTTACATTTGCATGTACAAGGTGGCAGGCACCGCACAGTGCCTGCCACGTTGCACATGCAAATGTAAGACATGTATTTTTACATTGTGGCGGGTGATGCCACCCGCCTCAATGTAAACATACAGGATGCGCCCGCCAGTGTGGCGGGCGCATCATAATTCGTTTTGCGGGACTGCCGCACCTATGGCGGGAGGTCCCTTTTCCACCAGAGGTGGCGGGTGGACTTTGTCCGCCTGCCATCATAATCGGCCCCTATGTTTGTGGGACCGAGTATGTGTGTGATCATATCTTTCTAGTTAATGGTCCCTGGAAGATGTTTCTGCAAGAATCACTACAAGTGTTGCCGGGAGTATATTTTTTGTATGGGAAGAATGCATATGTTTGGCTTCCGAACAATTGGTAGGGTACCTGTTATGTGGCAGTTGAGTTTCCAAAAATCTATCATGTGGAAGGTTTGGAAGGAAAATCGAACCATAGAGAAAAATGTGGACTGAGTGCTGGTGAGGTCGTGGAAGACGATACATAGTTTAAGAGTGGTGCTGAATGACATCAAGATCAGGAAGTTGTGCACTATTGTGCATAAGTTATCAGTTAACACACCTCAGTCATTGCTACCCATAGATAGGGAGGTGATTTCAATAAGGCCGATGGTGATGCAAAACCATCTGGCATTAGACATATTGTTGGCAAAAGAAGGCAGAGTCTATCGGATGCTGAAGGTCCAACAGTGTTGTACTTATATCCCTCATAGAAGTAAAGATCTGTGGGGATATATTAATAATATCACTGATATACATCATGAGATACAACATCTGGCAGCTGAGGGAATTTGGGATAAGATTATAAAGGGATTTGGTTCAGTTGGAAGTTGGTTTCCAACCTAGGAAAGGGAATTCTTGGATACATTTTAAAGCCAATCATAATTGCTGTAATCTGTATTATTATCTTGGTAGGGATCATGAGGGCATGCAGGCGGCACGAGGCAGAGCAAGTGGAGAACTCATTAAGGGAAAAAAGAGAAGGGTGTAAAGATTGCAGGACATTACGAGAATCTGAAGCAGCTGGAGGAGTTCAGACAGAGTAGATTAGCTATAACATCTGTTTAGATCAGTCTACTCTACATGGATTATGGAGGGTTTTAGGATGACTCAACTTCATTAAAGGGGGAACTGGTATAGGGGAAACTGCACATTTCTTGTAGGGGTGCATTAGAATCACATGTAGATCACACCGCATACAATAATTTGTTTTTATTTACGTAACATGTTAGACTCCTGAAGTTGCTAAAGAGAAAATGTGATGTGTTTTAGGTCACAGTAAAGTAACATGAAGAATCAACGTAGAAATTGAATGAAACTAGCAGAAAACATTAACGAGAAGAACTTGTGTTGCGTAACTGACAATTGTTCATGTACTTTATGAATTACATGTATGTAAATGCATTCATTGAAAGTGTCATATCTTCCATGCAAATTCTTAAAGCTCATATGATGTTTTCTTTTGTTAGCTGAATTTTTTAGGCCTGAAATGCATTTCCCTGGAAACTCTCACTTTAGAATTACCAGTTGAATCTCATGTCTGCTGTGGAATTTGTTCTTTCTCACGTTTTGTACTGCAGGTGATAGAAACGCTTATGTTTGTTAGACTAATGTTTATGTTTTACTAGTCAAGCAAGGAGAAAAGTTCCAATCATGTGGCTTGAGTCGATAGAGGAAGGTTGTGTTGCTTTACACAGGAGATGGCCTGGGAACCAAGGTCAACATGTATCAAGAAAAGAACACAGTAGTCCTGGGGAAAGACACGTTCAGGATTTAACCCAGAGCAGATGGCGTGACTCGAAGTGGATTCTGGGAATATTACGAATAATGTGTTGTTGGCAGTAGGGAAAGTGCCCACTTCTCTTTTTCCTTCAGAGAGGGAGCATCTTAAAGCAAGGTCTGTCTCAGTAGCTTCATGCTACATGATAAGAAGAAAAAGGGAGGTCTCCTACAAAATCCAGTCGGGGACGAGGAGTGATGCAAGAAAAACATACAGGGATCTCTGGTTAGCCAAAGAATTGAAGAAAAGGGTGCTTGCTACAAATTAATACAAAGGGGAAACATCGCTAGCCCTTAAATGCCATAACCACACGTATAATAAATCACAATAATAGAGGAGAATAATCATGAAACAACTATAAAATGATGTATAGAAAATTGTACAATTTATTCCAATAATTACACATACATAAAAAAACTTTTAGGTGCCATAAAAACAGTTAAAAATGTACACATGTACACAGAGATAATACTTAAAATAGTCATGAACACAAGTTGGCGTCGCAGCGTTTCGGTGTTATGATGCGACCTTCATCAGGACAAAATTCTTATGAGGGGAATGGATCAATCCTTTGTGTATAATTAATGGATTCTTCATTGATCCTTTCAGTCAATTTGTTATATGATGGTATAGTATCTCCAGATGATTGAGAACTTCTTAAAAACTCGATGTATTTTATTTAGTCGTTCAAAAATCCACTATCGCTTTACTTGCTGATAGTAACAACTACCTTCTCAATTGGTAATTTAGTTGAGGATTCTTGATATCCTTGTCCGTTAGGAACAGTGTTTGAGAGTCAAGGGAGCCACCGTTTAATATGATGATAGTCAAGGTATCCCACTGATATGGGAATCTAGTCAGAATTACTCGTAGTAGACTAGATCCTATGGTACTCCTGTTATTCGTACTTCGCTTGGTTTAATTGTTGCGACCTTCTCTGTTTTCACCAGAACCGATTTAATTATTTATCAAGCTCTTGGAAATATACTTCGGCCTCCCTGCTCCTCTTGTCTCTCTGGTTCCGGTTATTATACGTGTGGTTATGGCATTTAAGGGCTAGCGATGTTTCCCCTTTGTATTAATTTGTAGCAAACACCCTTTTCTTCAATTCTTTGGCTAACCAGGGACCCCTGTATGTTTTTCTTTCATGCTACATGACCCATTGATTGTGGAGAGGCTTTTCACAAAGACTCCACATGCTGACATTTTCAATCCTTCTACCTGAAGATGCTTAAGTATGGATGCCGCTTTAGTGTTATGATAGGGATAGATTTAATTATTTTCACTTGTTAAGCCTCGATGTAAGGAAACTTTATCTTCTGCATTTTGCTTCTTGAACTAATGGTATTATTCATGTTTCATCATTTAAACTGGATACACAGATATGGCTTCTTGCTAAATCCAATGTATTTCTACACCCTCGTATTAAGGTGTTTTTATGTTCAGTTATTTTTTGCTTTGTAATATATCAACTAACCTTAGTTACTAAGTAGTCATCTGTGGTTACTGGGTGTCCGAGAAGATTATCAATTTGGGCACCAATGACTTTTTTTCCCTTTACACTTTCATGCTGCGGTAAAAAAAACATTGAATTGTGACTCTAGAGCAGGTCTAGAACATACGGGCCACACTCTTTCAGAAGTGTAGCATCAGTGGAAGGTGGCAGAGGTGGCAGAGGAACACTGGAAAGGAAGAACCGCCCTCTTCAGATCAGTGTAGCGCAGTGCCAGGCAGAGGATAATTCTACCAGCAAAGTTCCTAGATCATGAACTTGAAATCATTATGGAGGAACACGTGCAGAAAAATTAATTGTTGCTTGGAAAAGCTTTCCTTACTCTTGTTGAATCTATCAAAAACAGATTTGGGCACAGCTGCCCATCAATGCTGTTGGTGAGGACGAGGAGACATAGACGAGTTTCAGAAAAAGCAGTACTGCCTGTGTTCTTGGACTAAAGAAAGAGTAGCCAGCAGGATGCACATGACTTCCTCAACAGAAGGCGAAAGGAGGAACTGACCTCTCTCCTCTCCTGTGGCAAAGTTCATTAAAGGCACGTTCCAACCATAGGCAGTTGTAATGTGAGCACCATGGATACAAGGCACAGAATAGTCATAACAATTTAAGGATGCATTCTTGTCCACTAGTACATTACTTTTTCGGACCACTGTCATGGGTTTTGGAAAACAGAAAGGTACAGGGTTTACAAGGCACCTGCTCATGTACAGAGACACAGTACCTCTGTCCACCCATGTGATATGTGTGCATGTTGTCATCTAAATAACCATTTGCTAACAAAGACAGTATCAAAACATGCACTATGGCCTAAAGATATATATTCGGGCCTATTGTCAGCCTTCTTCATCCACTGATCATTTCAAGCTTCACTTCTATTTGGCTTTCTCCCCCACAGCATGAGGTATAGAAATTGGTCAGCCTACTTCACCTATTAACAGTCTTGAACTTTGAGTGACTGCATTTTTCTTTGCACTCCTGTAAGAACTGCACTTCTGTGCCAGGTTTGGGTTGCCTAATCTGCAGGACCACTCCTTTATTATATTTTTTGTATATTTATTTTGCCAAATTGTTTTGGCTGCTACGTATATCCACAAAAGAAAAACAAATGCATGCTTCCTAAGATCAGACCTATTGGCAAACCTTGTTTTGAATATATTTACAATTTTCTTCCACCAGATCACAGTAACTTCATAAATATGTATTATTACACTGGTACAGAAAAAAACAATATAAAGGCATGACATGTCATATTACAAATTGCAGGAGAGAAAACGCCGCCCCTGCTTAATTGTTAGTTATAATAGCACATGAGACTCTCACACTTTATACATCACAGCAATGTCTTCTATAAAGTAAGACATGGACTAGATTTGCCTATACCTGATTAGTTTATCAAATTTAAGATAATGATTGTGCTATACATCAACTTAATATATTTCAGCCACATAGTAGGCATGATTAACCTACATATGTTCTTGGATCATGTATCCCCCCCAACATAAGTCAGAGTCTGCTCATATTGGTATTCCCAAACAATGTATACACCGGAGATATGTAACTTGGAACTGAGGGGTATAGAGAATATTTTCAACTAGTGACAGCATGGTGAGGTCCATGCATCATTTGGACTGGTGGAGAAAAATGGAATCCACAAAATGTTCTACAGTGTGTTTTCTGGGATACATACCATATTGATTTTGGGGTATCCACAAAGCTCTAAAAACAAGACCTAGTATACAAACTATAGTTGAGAAGTTTTTCTATCAGTAAGCGTGTTCCAATAGTTGATGTGGGTAGGACAGCAGTGTTCCCCCACAGCACTAATGTGCTTTGGGTACTATGCTAGTTCTGAGAATATGCCCCTTGATGCCCACTTTTGGTTATGAAACTGTATGGAGGATGATGGCTGGAGATTGTCAAAAACGATTTCAAACATGAAAGAATACTGCCAATCTCTAAGTCTATGACCCCCAGTAATGCCATCTAAGATTGGGAAAAGCGTATCCCCATGCCGTACTGGAATCTGCAGATAGCATATTATCTAACTTGAATCAAAGGGATAAATCACTGTATTCAAGCAATAAAAGTAAACAATTGGCACATATCCAAGTATAGCTTTAAAAAGTCATAGCAATTGTGAGAGCAGTAGCATATTAACTACATTAAACAACCTCAGTATTGATAGCAGGAGATTATCCCACTTCTTCTTCTAGTTATGATCAAAAATATAGGTACTTGTGAGAAACTGGGTAGTTGGTTGACTGGGTGTGAACTCTTGTCAAAGAGCAACCACAATCCTTGTCAGGGTGAGGCACAAGCCAACCCTAAATTAACCTGTGCTGAACCCTCTAGTAGCTTGGCACAGAGCAGTCAGACTTAGCTTAGAGGGAATGTGTAAAGTATTTGTGCAGCACTTCAACCAGTAATAAAGTGAAAACATCAAACAAGAAGGATCCCAAATAGAGGTAGAAAAATAGAAGATTCTTTATTAAATTAAAGAAGACAAAAAATGACAAAAAGCCAATTCATAGAATTGGAGATATTAATTTTTTAACATTTTAGTGAAAATAGCACCAAAAAGCACAAAGCACCAACTGGTCGCGCAGGCCAGGGACAAAGTCACATGTTTAGGCCATTCACGATTGAGTGCGGGCCGGTTACAGGGACCCAGGTAGGCCCGCTGAACAGAGTACCTTCAACTGTGGTGTGCAGAGCGTTGCATGGATCTGCATCACAGATGCATTACGCACCGAAAGAGATGCATTAGTTGGAAGGTGCGTCGAGGCTGCAGTGCGAGGGCCTGCATCATCATCGAGGGTCCTGTCAACAGGGCTTGCGGTGCAAAGTCTGGTGTTGAGAATGCAGTGCAAAGTCAGGATGATGTGTGAGTTCTGAGGAGCTGCGAGGCTGTGGTGCGGAGTCCAGCATTGTTGCGATGAGCCACACAGTGGTGGGTCTGATGAGGCTGCAGTAGGAATGGGGGTCTTTGCGATGAGTCAATCCATGCAGCAGCAGCAATGTGCCAGTTCTGCTTGGCTTTGTGCAGCACAGCAGAGGAGATGTGTCAGTTCCGCTGGATCCAAAGAGACTGGCACAGCAATATAAGCCCACTTCCAAGGGTTCTGCACCGGCGTGGCACCACTTGGAAGGGTAGACTCACAGATGGTAGATTCCAGGTGCAAGTGTGATGTTGTTGGAAACCTGTTGCGTCCATGAGGATTCAGATCAGGAGGTCAGCCATCTAGACCTTGGAGTCACTCTGGGTTCAAGAGATGCAGGTCCAGACCTTCTCACCCAGGCAATGAGGCTGCAGGCAGCAGGTGAGCACAGCAGGGAAGCAGTCTGTCAGAGAGTCAGTCCAGCAGAGTGGCAGTGGTTTCAGCAGCGCAGCAGTCCTTCATCCTGGCTAAGTATTCACAGGGCCAAAAATGTACTGAAGAGTTGGTGCCTAAGGTCCAATATTGATACATAGTTGGGCCTTTGAAGTGAGGAGAAGCTTCTGGAGACATGCCTTTCAAATGCATAGGTGACCTACATTTCTGACCCGAGCTCCAGACTAACTACAGGGGGTATGTGGCCCTTAGTGTGGAGCCAGGATTTAATATAAGTGGGGCTGTTCCCAGCTCCTCCATCCCTTGCTGCCAGTGATGGCCCTTCAAGTCACATCTGAGCTCCCCATTTTGTGTGGCTGTCTAGGAAGAATGCAAAAAGCCTAACTGTCAACTACACCCAGTCATGTGACCCAGAGACAGGCTGCAGGCACAAAATGACTAAGGCAGGCCAACTTACTAAAAGTTCTAAAAGGTGGCATTTTAAAGTTGTAATTTAAAACCAACTTCACCGAAAGTTAAGATTTTTTATTGCAATTCCAAAGACACCAAACATCAGCTGATTACTTGTTCCCATTTGGACATTAAACTTATGAAATGTAATACAGTAACTTCATTGCTATCCTATGGGAGATGTAGGCCTTGTATTAGTGGAACATTAAGATCTTTTCACTACCAGGACACGTAAAACTTAAATGTACATCTCTTACCTTTTAAATACATTGCACCCTGTACTCAGGGCAGTCCAGGGCCTACCCCCAAGGGTGACCTATGTGTATTAAAAAGGAAGGTTTGTACCTGCCAAAAGGTTTACTTTGCCAGGTCAGAATGGCAGTTTAGACTGCATACAACCAGACAGAAATGGCAGGCCTGAGACATGTTTAAAGTGCTATTTAAGTGGCTGGCACAATCCGTGCTATAAGCCCACTAGCATCATTTAATTTACAGGCCTTGGCCACAGGTACTACCACTGTACTAAGGACATAAACGTACATTAAATATGCCAATTGGGTAGAAGTCAATTGATCATGTTTTAAGGAGAGAGAACAAGCACTGATAAAGTGTGTAGCGTTCTATGGCCAGCAAAAAATGAAGTCAGCCAGCAAAAATACAGGGTCCAAAGGCAAAACATTTGTGGGAAAACCATGGCAAGGATCCCAGGTCTAACAGTACTTGTGTCAATATGATGCCCATGTACATAATTTTGCTAGCAATGCAAATGTCTGAATAGATGAGCAGGCCTTTAGCTCTTATCTGTGTTTCATTGGTGTTCCAATTGTAGACTGATACTTCTTCATATTGCAAAGGGTTCTATTGTTGGAATTGAGGTACTAGCTGCATTTGTAGGCACCACCACAACAGCTGCATATTCCACTGTCTTTGTGGGAATGCCCTCCATTACAATAGATGATAAGGAGTGTGCTTGCATCATTTGCTCTAGAAAGGGGTGCATGTATAATGCATATAAAAGAGGTTAGTGGGATTAGCCCTGATGAGTATATCTGTTTATCTGATGAAACTATGCATTGGCCACAAGTTATACTTTAGTATTTGGATACAATTTCTATGTCCAGTTTAAAATGTGTCATACCATCTTACGGAATTTGCACTGCACACATCTATTCCTTTTTTATCTTGAGCATAAGCCAGATCTGGTGGGTTTCTGTTTAATCAATGCTACAACAGAAATTGAATGCTTGGCTGTGCCATGCTGAGACCCAAGACCCTGATACGAGGCTAAGACTAAGGAAATGATTACCACAGCTAAGTGCTGTCCAAGATGCTTGTGTATTTTATAGCATTTACATTGAACAGACGTGGGTCCATAAGATGGCAGTCATTTGGGTGAATTCCCTGCTTTATGAAATGCCATAATTGTCCCTAGGTCTTTTATTTGTGGGTGAATATTCCATACAACTCGAGAACCACAGAGCCAATATGTATAAAAATGTTTAAGAAATTTCAACCAGCAACGATTCTGGGCTGGCAAATTTAGGGCCTGATTTATATGTTGTGGAAAGGTACTGCATCTCAACAGCAATGGAGTACCCTTTCTGCCAACATAATGGTCCAGGGTATAATGGTCCTTGACGGAGGTTCCTGTCAATGCATTTAATGTCCTCTGGCCTGATGGACAATTAGAAATTTGGCAATTTGAACCTCACCAGGGCAAAGGAGTAAAATATTTTGTTGCCCCGGTGGAGGACGGCCCGACCACCAACACATAAATCGGGCCCTTAGTCGTAGATGCAGGGCTTTAAGTGGGCCGGATCTGTCCGGGTCAGAGCACCGGCAGTTTTTTTTGGGGCCCTCGAAACGGGTCTCTATCGGGCTCTATTTTCGCGGCTGGCAAAGGTAGTCCTTTCTTCATTTTTTTTTTTCAGACCCGTTTCGAGTGCCCCAAAAAAAACTGCCGATGCTCAGACACGGCCCACTTAAAGCCCTGACTGTGCCCAGGCAGAGCATGTCTGCAGCCTGTGTGCAGTGCAGACCTCTTCTTCCCCTGACTGACGCTGCACGTGCATGCCCCCTCCCGTCACTGGCTCCAGCGCGCGCTTATCTTCGTCTGTCTGAGGTCTTCAAGGGTGACTGTATCAGCTGCTCCTTTGTCTTTATCTGCGCTTTCTCGACAGTAAGTGCGGTGTCTGGAGGCTGGAACCCAGAGCTAGCCATACAGAATGCCACGGAGCTTGGCGAGGGGGGCAAAGAACAGCCAGAGGGTGCCTACCTACTCCTTGGGCATGAGGTCACCGAGTGCAGCCTGGGGATTTCAGCTGCTTCCATGCGGGCGAGAAAGGGTAAAGGGTAAAGGGTAGGTAAAGGTATCTGCTCTCTCTCAGCTCATATCAGGGACCTGGGGTAAAGAGCATTCAGGTGGCCTCTGAGCTCTGCCCACGGGCACTGAGGTGGTCGAGAGTAAAGTGTGGGGGTAAAGAGCAGCTGGAGGGCACCAAGGTTCTGGATGCAGGATCTGAAGGGGTAAAGTGCAGCTGGGGGCAAGCCTCCCGTAACCCCAGGGGGGTAAGCTATCTGGAAGAAACTATACTGCAGAACCGGCTTTAACAGCAGCCCCACACTGCCACCTCTGCACCGCAGCCCTAACAGAGTGAATTATTGCCTCCTGTGGGAGGCAGGTTTGCCTAAGCAAGCCCAAGAATAAAAAAATAAAAAATGCTCTTATATAACTCGCCCCCATGCAAGGCTCCCCTTCGTGTTACAATAAAAGGGCCCTGTGTCCTCCACTTTCCATGATTACTACTAAGTCTCATTTATGATTGGTACCCGTACATGGCTATAAGGCCGGGGACTCCAGGGTTATGACGAGCAAGACCTGGGCTTGGAGAATTGAAGCTTAACAGTAGTTTATTAGGGCATAGATGCACAATTGCTAAAACTTATAGTGGTCCTTTCTGTGAATTGTAGAAAACACTAGGCAAAAAGTTCATTTCTCTGTGTCTGTTAAAGTCCAACCGGTCAATTCCGGAGAAAAATATGGGAGATCTTTCAAAAAGGCTGTAAGCCTCTATAAGTATTTCTGTATTCAAGATGGGCAGCTAAGGGGGCTAGAACGTGATCTCTGAACCTATGCTACTGCAGTGAGAGCTCAGTTTCCTCACTGAGAAGTGGTCACGGTATGACGTGGTGTTAGCCTGGGCCGATAAAAAACTGAAGAGGCTGAGGACCCCAGCCAGGCGCGCAACACCCATTGGGCTCAAAAGGCTTCAGCGGCAGCCCCCCCCCTCTCACCCACCCCCTTCGTGTGTGTCAGCCCGGGATATGAGAGCCACACAGCCGCACCCCAGCACTTCACAGGTCTTTAGGACAATTTGCCTGTTAATGAGGCCTTTCTGTTGTTTCACCCCTTCTTAGAGCCCCTGCAGCTCCACTCTGCCCATTGATTAAAGATTCACCCCCCCCTGAATTTTTGTCTTAGCCCCCTCCCCCCGAAATTTGCCTCTAGGTGCACCTCTGTCCCAGGCAGCCTGCTCCAGCAGGACCTACACAACCTTCACTTAATGAATTGGCGCCGTTTCACCATTTTGCACCGGTGGAGCCCCATCCTTGATCTGTAAGTGCAGTGCGTTATTCCCACAGTTTGATTAAAATCGTTTTTTAGTTTGAGCTTGTATAACGTGTAGATTACAGTTACAAACATGCATCTTTATTTTTTCATGCGTGCGTTGTGATTGACAGCCAAGTGCCTCCTGGCAAGGGATTGTCTACGCTGCAACAAATTTTTTGTTACTTTTAGTTCCGTAATGCTTATCTTTGACTTTGTGATGTGTATTATCCCAAGGGTACTTCTTACTTTCCTGCGTCAATGCCTTTGGGTCGAGTATGCACCGTATAAATTTGCAAAAATAAACTAATGAAGATAAAATAAAAAGCCGAAACACAATTCCTTGGTGAGATACTACTGTAGGGCGGCTTTTCCATATTGATGGTATTTGCATTTGTTAGATGCTGTTTGTGTGATTCACAAAAATAAAACTTAAACCTAAAAACAAAACTGGACACCAAAATGCCTTTTGACCCCCTTTGGTTCAATCAAATGACCAAATATGGAGATTAGAGGGTCAGCCAGAAAATATTCTAGAGGTTAAATTCACAGTAGAGGACCTACATTCCTACAGAAAGAGAGGATGACAAAACACAGAGAGATGAGGGGGGAGGGGGAAGAGTGAAAGGAGTGTGTGGATGTGATACGGGCACAAAAATAATGTTGTATATACTTGGCTGCCCTTGATAGCCCCGGCTTTCAACCTGAAAGGTCAAGCAAAAAAACTGCACAGTTTTAGTTGGGAGAAAGTCACCGAGGGATTAAAAGGTTCCCGTGAGCAGCAGTGCTAGTTATCTTGATTTAGACCACGCCCCTACTCAGATAGGCCACACCCCTTTACGAGATTTACCACGCCCCTTTTAGAGCACCCCCAGTTTTTTTTCCCCCACTTAAAGCCCTGCGTAGATGCACGCGTTAAAACCTCCTGCACATTCTGTAATATGATAGACCAGAGCAAAGTCACAACTTCTTCTTTTCAGAAAGAAGAATTTGTCATAAGTATGTATGACATTTATGTAATGAAGTCCTACTAATGGATGAGTGGAGCTTTTGGTTAAAAGAAAAGAAAACATCATCAATATCCTTGTCTTCAAGCCAACACATTCTTGAAGGTGTCCTTTGTCATTGCAGCTTTTAAAGCCATTATTTTTCTTCAAATTCATACATATTCATTTTATTAGCAAATTATTGTCTTCCACCTACAAACAACCCATTGAACTGTGAAGAATGCCTCCTTAGCCACATGGCAGCAATGTCATTTTAGCTAGTGCCGTAATAAATATTAGTCAGTATTTTCTTACTGCTTAACTACAAATAGTGCAGTTAACTGTGATGGACTCTCTTCATCCCTTAATGATCTCAAATGAGGGGGGCATAGCTACGGGTCGGCAAAGATGGAGGCGTGGTAGAAGAGCTCCACAATCTCTGACCCCCACTGCCAAGATATCCGACTAATAAATCTGCTCCAAGCACTGGCAAAAGGCAGCCCTAATCTCAGTAAAGCCAGTGGTGCACCAAAACTGCCTTTTCTTGCAGCTGCACAGAGCCGAATAATGAAATTGAGCCAAGGCCCAAAGCTAAGCTGCGAATTCACATGCGTGATAGAGCCGAGCAAGAACGGGAACACTGACGTGGCCGACGGACGAGAGAAGGGTGCATGTTCCCATGAGTTCGGAGCAACCTGGCTATTGGGGGTGCTGATCGGGGATACCAAATCAGCAGTGGTGCAACGTTTTTTCTGGTACCGCCCTGGAAAACTACCATCACCCCCATCGGAGGAGCACTGAAAAACAGCGCTGTGCAGCCTGGGCCCGGTCTGAAGCCTCGGGCTCGATTAGTGATCAGAGCTGCATGACAGTGGTGCAACAAGGGGGGGGTCAACAGATTAGGTAAGAAGCGTGACCCCCCACGCTCTTAGCAGCCTAGCGATATATGCTCCGGCCCTGGAGACTTACACAACCAATGCAACCTCTAAAGAACTGGCTCATGTTATACCACCGCAAGTGCACAGAATAAGGGCAGGGTGTGGCTCATATCATCGGGCCCACAGGGATCCTGGCAGGACGCAATAACTTTAGAAATCAAGCCCAGTACAGAAAATCATTTCTGCGCACTTGATCATTATAACGGCCTCTCACTGCTGGTCGGACACAATCTAAATTAAAGAAGGGCCATTACTTGAGTCCTTCAATACTAAAATCACTAAATTGGGAGGCCGAGGCGTGGCAGAAGGAAACAATTGTACCAGCCCGAATCAGAGACAAGGGCCTTAACGCTGGTTAACATTCTAAGATCAGTGCCCCCACACTCAAAGCAGAAACACTGCTGGCACTTCGCTACATTGCCTGCACACGATAAGAAGCCACTGTGCGCAACATGCACGTACCAATCAATTAGCAAGAGTTGAACAGTAGGGAGTGGAGAGCCTATTCGAACTGGCAGATTCGAGTTGATGCTCTGGGGAGAATCCCAACAGGCTGCGTGAGACATGTAGGATCACTGCTCCACTGGCAGGAGGCGAGTAGTACTCCCAGGGGATGAGAAACTACAGCAAAGCGAGAGTTTTCTTGCCTCTCCTCCCCCTATGGAGGTAAAATTGAGCAATGCCCTGGAGCAGAGGGGCAAAGAGCACCCACCAAACAAAACTATTGAAATATGCCTTGTCAAAGACTGCAGATGCTGAAGGAGCAGAAAAGGCTGAGATAAAGACAACACCGAGGCAAGGGGCAGATGACCCCTCCCTGAAAGATATTTTGGATGCCATCACCGGAGTGCGCACGTCGCTTGAGAACAGGATGGACTCAATAACAACGGAAGTAACGCTAATAAGGGCTGACCTATGGAAGATTAGCGAAAAGGTCAAGATGATGGAAACAGTCACAACAGATCTCTGCCAGGATTCCAGGACGATGCAGCAACAAAGACCTGCAGACAAAAAGTAAAACAATGGAAAATAAGCTGGACGATTACGAAGGGAGGTCACGCCAGAATAATGTCCAAATCCTCAGTGTGCCAGAACAAGCGGAGGGGCCCACAACTGACCTCTTGGTGGGAGACCTAATCACCAAACACCTACAACCTAAAAACGTATCTAATTTCTTTTTGGTGGAACGGGTGCATCGTGTCCCCTGTGGAAGACCAAAACCCGGGGCTCCCCCAACGCCACAAAATTGACAATAGTGCCATGACTTTCTTCCCCGATTTCACCGTTAATGTGTAGAAAAAGAGACGCTCTTTTCATGCAACTAAAAACCGGCTCAGAGAAAGAGGACTCAGATACTCAATGCTGTTCCCTGCAAGACTACAAGTGGAAGCAGAGGGTAAAACATGTTTTTTTGACACCCCGGTATCGGCACAGGAGTGACTGGATGGAAGGAGGCTGGTCAACAGAAATGGCACCAGGCAGAGAAGGGACCATTCTCCAAGGGGGCAAACAATGCCAGATGGGCACTCAGAGCGACTAAAATAAGGGAAAGACTCAGAAGAGTAGGAATTAGAAACTGATTTATTAACTGCAATGCTGATCAGATGGAGGCTAAAATCTCGGGTCATCACAAAGAAGGAAACAATGTGCAGAAGATCTCCTGCATCATGGATAAGTGACTTCCAGAATCATAGCTGTTGCAACTGCATGGTGGGATCTGATTTTTTTCCTATTTTGTAAATGTAATGGTGGTGGTTTAAGGTATAGAGAATGCACCCCAACCACTTTCTTTTATTAGAGTTTTAACATGGGGCAACAGGCACTCTGCATAGTTGGGGATAGGAGCCGTTTTCAGCACAGATTGCAGGGAAGCAGGGAGGGATGTTTGAGGTTACAGTTATTTTCTTTTGATAGTTTAGATGACACCGATTTACAACGGAAGGGGTGTCATGCAATTTCTCCACAACGTGCATAGAAATGAATTCGACAGCCTATCTCGAGGTATCGATCATAAATGAGAAGGGGAGTCTTGCGCACACGAGATTGCCTAACACACAGAGTCAAGCAGGCGTTACCAGAAATGAGTCAGTCAACAAGCGGGAGTATTAGACTTCTGTTCTGGAATGTGACAGGTCTGGGAAATACGTTCAAGTGGGGCATAGTGCTCCAATGCATAAATAGACACTCCCCAGATGTACTTCTCCTGCAGCAGATGCATTTGATGGGAAACACATGCGGTGGCTTGGCTAGGAGGGGGTATAAACTTGTGGCGCACTCTGCATTCACCACCGGTTCTAGAGGGGTGGGCATAATGCTTATCTTATCTTATCTTATCTTATCTTATGCTATATTTATAAAGCCCGCTGACACCGGAGGTTTCCTGGCGCTGTGATTAAGATTGAGGGTGAGGGCCATAGCTTAAGTGAGGTTCGAAAAGAGCCAGGTTTTTAGGCTCTTTCGGAAGCTTAGCAAGGTGTCAGAGGTTTTAATCAGAAGGGGGAGGGAGTTCCACAATTTGGGTGCTAGATAGCTGAATCTGCAGCCGCCCAGTTTCTTTAGTTTAACCACCGGAGTGGTGTGAAGGTGGAGATGGGCAGAACGGAGGTTACGGGCCGGACAGTGGGGGTTGATTAAAGATTTCAGGAAAGCCGGGCCCTTGGTCTGCCGTGCCTTATATACCAAGCAGCCTATTTTAAAAGCAGATCTTTGCTCAATGGGCAGCCAATGCAGCTTGGCCAAGAGGGGTCTAGCAGATTGCCATTTGGGGGCCTTGCAGATGAGCCTAGCTGCCTGGTTTTGCACCAATTGAAGACGATGAAGGAGGGACTTGGGTAGTCCCCAGTAAAGAGAATTTGAGAAGTCCAGGTGGGAAAGGACTAGAGAGATAACGATTTGTACCAAGGATTCGTAGGAGAGCAGATGGGAGATTTTACGAATTTTTCGTAACTGGAACATGCTGGCTGAAATGATGGTACCGACATGGGATTTAAGAGAAAGGTCGGAGTCAATGGTAACGCCCAGGCTTTTTACCGAGTTCGAGGGGCTAGGGGGAGTGCCTAGCTCGTTTGGCCAGAAATGGGGGCCCCAATATGAGGGGCTGGTACCGGGCAGGATAAGTTCCGTCTTCTCAGGATTTAATTTAAGCTGGTTAGAGATCATCCATTGTTGGATGTGAAGCATCACTGCCTGAAGGTCGGATGCAGCGTCAGGGGTGTCTAGAGGGAAAATTATCTGCATGTCGTCAGCATAATTAAGGACAGTGCAGTTCCAGTTACTCAATGAGTGAATCAGTGGACGAAGATATAAGTTAAACAATAGTGGGGAGAGGGAAGATCCCTGAGGGACTCCGCAGGTAGTGGGGACCTGGGTAGCAGTAAAGGGGCCAAGGTGGACTGTTTGTGCTCTGCCCGAGAGGAAGGACTTGATCCATTCCCGAGCAGATCCCTGGATACCCGCCTGTCCGACACGGTGGAGAAGGATGTCATGATCCACCGTGTCGAATGCGGCCGATAGATCCAGGAGGACCAGTGCCTGTGGGGACCCTCTGTCGGCATTCTCCCGGAGGGTGTCGAGGACTTTTAAGATGACTGCTTCGGTAGAGTGTGCCGGTCTAAAGCCGGCTTGATTAGGTTCCAAGAACCCAGAGCTCTCAATGAATGCCGACAGGCAGGTGGTCACGTAGGCCTCCAGAAGTTTAGATGTGTAGGGTAAGAGAGAAATGGGCCTGTAGTTAGCAGGGTTGGCGGGGTCGGCTCCTGCTTTCTTCAGAAGGGGAACCAGAATGGCTTCCTTACACGCTCTGGGGACCTTGCCAGTGCTAAGGGAAGTATTCAGAAGGGGGAGAATGCTGTCAGGAAGAGCAGTAAAGATCGCCCTGAGAATTGGGGGGGGACAACAGTCCCTAGGAGATCCTGATTTGACCCGAGTGGTGAGTTCAGAGAGAGTGCTGACGGTGATAGGTGGAAACTGGGTGAAAGAGCAGGGGTTGAGCAGGGGGGAATCATAGGAGCTAACATGAGTGGAAAGGGGGATAGCATTCTTAATATTTACAATTTTCAGAATAAAATAGGAGTTGAGCGCATTACAAGTTTCTTGTGTGGGGGCCTGAGTTGGGAGTACTCTATGATCGGAAGAGAAGTCGTTTAGAATTTTGAAAATTTCTTTGGATTTATTGTTGGCTGTGTCAATTCTTTCCGTAATATGTGAGGCCTTTGCTTTAGTGATAGCGTTTTTATATTCATTACGGGCCCTCACAAATTCAGCGCGGTCCTCCTTGGAGTAGCCCCGTCTCCATTTGCGTTCTAAGTAGCGTAGTTTGGATTTTTGTGCTTTAAGTTCCTCAGAAAACCAGCGATGGGAGTTGCCATGTCTGGTGTGAGCAAATTTAGTAAGAGGGGTGAATCGATCGCTGGCAGATAACAGCCAGGTGGTTGTCTCGTCCTGCAAGGAGTCGATGCCTGATTATGGGTGGGTGGTGGGGCGGGTGTTGGCCAGGAAGTTAAGGAACCCCTGGGAGTCATAGGAATTCCATTTATGGCACAGTCCACCAGGGAGGGTGGGAGCCTTGATTTTCCCTTTAATTGAGATAATAACCTCGATCAAATGGTGGTCTGACCAGAGGCAAGGGGAGATGATTGGACAAGACAGGACAAGGTTGTGAGTCCAGATATGGTCCAGGATATGACCCTTGATGTGAGTAGGGGAAGAAATGTTTTGAGTCAGATTGAGGCTGGTCAAGATTTCAAAAAGTTCAGTAGCATGAGGCCCAGCTCGATCGTCATCAAACCAGTAGTTGGAATCGCCGAATATGGCTAGTCTGGAGTGATGGGTAAGCAGGTCAGCTACCTGTTCACTCAGAGACAAGGGGAACAATGGCATCGGCTGGGGGGGGCGATAAAGTAGTGCGATGGCGAGGGCGCCACCTGCAGTTTCCAGGCTGATGACTAGATTATCTACCCCAGGTAGGGTAAGCGAGGCGGAGGTCAGAAATCTAAATTTTTTATGTATAATGGCCGCTACTCCTCCTTCGGGGCGACTCAGAGGGCGATTGACATTGATGATGTAATAGTCCGGGGGGAGGGCCGCCAGAATATCCGGATGGGAGTCTGGCGTAAGCCAGGTCTCTGTTAGGAGCAAGACATCGGGTTTGTCCGTGCTGAGCAGAAGGAATAGGTCAAGCTGGTGCTTCACCATAGAACGGGTATTTAAGTAAACCACTCGAAGGGAAGTGTCCTTGCTAAGTGCATGTAGAGAGACTGGAGGACGAGAGTGGGTGGTGCCATGGTCAGGCTGGGTAATTAGGCCTGGTAGGTTTCTGGCAATCTCAGCAGTTTTCAAAGTGCTTTTTTTAAAAATGCGGCGATTTTAGAATTAAAAGCAGTCTAAAACACACATTGAGTCCCGGCTTCCGCCTCAAGACGAATTAAGCAAATGTACCACACACACACACAATCGCAATCATTGTGGAGTGAATTACCGGGGCTTTTGTAGTGGCTGAGGGCGGGAGGGCGGGAGGGGTCTAGCACTGGAATGCTGTCCCTTAATCCGGCTCCTCACCTAAGATGGCGGCCTCCCAAGCAGCATCCAATAGGCTGCAGGAGGTGAGATCGGACACGATCAGCAGCCAAAGGATCCCCAATATCAGCCAACAGGTTCGTTTTCAGGGGCTGTCAGAGCGCTACGGTTGCGGCGGGGTTTTAGAGTGAGAAGGGTGCGATTAGCAGTTTTCAAAGTGCTTTTTTAAAAATGCAGCGATTTTAGAATTAAAATGCTCTGGAAAAACTTCCCAATGACAATTAAACACTCATGGACACACAAACAGGGCAGAAACACTACAATCTCTGGGGAGATGGGAAGACAAAACACTCATGTTAGTATCAATGTATGTATCGCCAGGCCTCCATCGTATCGGCATTTAAAGATATGGGAGACCTCATGTTCGATCTTCCCGAAGGGCGACTACTACTGGGAGGTGACTTTAATTCAATTATTTTGGGACAGCTGGATCGGTATCCATCAAAGGAAGTACCACCCTCATGAACCCAACTCCGTGGCTTTGTGGGTGCTATGGTGCCAGTCAATGTGTGGCGCATCCTTCACAAATGAGAAAGAACAAGGACTCCCTGAACAATGGATAGTTCAATTCCTAGGACAGGGACTTAAATGGTAGTGACAAAAACTCCAAGACAATGTCAATAAAGCAAACAATATACACAGTATCTATGACATTAAGAAGACCAAGGATGACGAAAAAATATATTCAAAGTTGTTACCGTTTTAATAATTTCTTCTCATATTATCTAAACAAATGATATTTATACAAAACATTTAAAAAATGAAACACAATATGTAACACATCACATTTAATTAATATGTATAAATAAAGGGTTAAAACGTGGCAATATCTTGATTAACTCGACGCGCGTTTCCGCGTATACAACGCCTTCTTCAGGAAAGCCACACAATTATCTAAAACTAAAGAAGAAAAAAGAGAACATACTCAGATTTCACAAAATGTTATCCATATCTTGACATGTTTTCTCAAGAAAAACATCTATTTAAACAGTTCGTATCTCTTTTTACATGTATCCTAAAAAACACAATGTGTATCAGTAGCAACAATCTATGTACATAATCTGGCGGTCTTCCTATGTATCACACATTACAATTTTATATTTATCTACGGTGCTATATCTGAGTGCTCAAAAATAAACCTTATTGAAAGAGACCTATAGGATAGTGAAGGTCTGTAACATTATATAGTCCAGAAATAATTAGATAGAAAATAAGTAGCCAATCACTCACAGATCCTGTTTCAATGTGATTAGTTCCTATGTTATGTTATGTTATGTTATGAATTTGTTTGAGCGCGAACAGCTGCCCCAGCAACGAGGCATCCCGGCGCTAATAACCATAAAATAACTGCTGAGGGAAATGGGGAGGGAGAGACGTGAAGGCCTAGGATAGTGGGAACAGATGAGTTTTAATTGCCTTCCGGAAGGCGGGTAAGTTATTCAGGGAGCGAATGTTCTGTGGCAGGGAGTTCCAAAGTTTTGCCCCCAGAACTCTGAAGGAGCGGCCACCAACACGCCAGAGTTTCGTTCGAGGAACAGTCACAAGATGTTGACCTCAGGAACGCAAATAGCGTTGAGGGGTGTAAGGTACTAAGAGCGGGCGTAGAAGTTCCGGACATTCTGATTTAAGAATTTTAAAAGCGATAGTGAGGGTCTTAAATTGAATAATAGTGATTAAAACCTGCAAATCCGTAGTTGGCGAATGTTCTTGATTCTAATAAAAGGCTGAAAAAAATGTATGTATCACCATTATTATGGACCTGTATAATGGGGTCTGATCATCATTAATGTACATGGTAGCTGCTGATTGTATAAGCTATCTGTATAGTTCCATTTAAAAAAAGAAATTTATCGGGATTTTAACTCGTAAAATATGCAATTGAAACCAATGAATCAATGTTAATAATTCAATAAGATCATAAAGAGATAAGGACTGTACTCTTTTCGGTAACAGTGTGATCAATCATCATGCTCCAAAATTTGGACTGAAATAGCAGACCGAATAACTAAGACTGGTTATAAAAATCAGAGTATCTAACATTAATCTATCCCAATTGGTGTTGATTTACCCCACTGAAACCCAGCTCACATTCCATTCTGGGGCCCATAAGAGTCTCTCCAGATTAGACTACATAATAGTACCGGCAGACCAGGTGGGACAAATAAAAGAGGTGCGTCACTTGGCAAGGGGTATCCTGGAACATTCCCCATTGTGGGTCTGGGTGGAGGTGGGAGAGCCGCAGTCAGGCAGAGTAGTGCCAATAAATCCTTAGTTCCTGAAACACCAATCAATTAGAAAGACAGTGTCAAAAGAAATATGGTTATATTTCCATGAGAACGAAGGATCGGTTGAGTCAGCACAGTCGCACAGGGTAGCCTTCAAAACAGTGATCAGGGGCCATGCGGTCTCTCAGATCGCCAGGATCCATAAAGAGAAAACTGCCAATATCGCTAGTTTGGAGGCGGACATTTTACATCTGGAGGGGAGGGCAAGGGGAGAAGAAACAGAGATCAAGCACATGCTGGAGATTAAAATGAAAGGATTCAGGGATCTCGCCACAGATGCTACACGGACACAACACAGGGCCATGCTTTGTAGGATCAACAAAGCCGGGGATAAAGCAGGGAAACTCTTGGCATGGCTTGACAGAAGAGAGCAGGCCAATAGATTGGTGGCTGTATTGAGGGATGAGTCGGAGTTGAAGGACCCACAGGAAATAGCAAATGGATTTGCAGACCACTTTCAGAGAATATATAAGTCAAAGCTGCAATTGGGGAACTGCAGTCCAGGAAGGTCCCAATGGTTTGCCCATTGAACTATATAAATTAGCCCCCAGCACGATAGCGCCACACCTCCTCAAGATGTTTTTGGAAAGTCAGGAACAAGGGAAGCTTCCGCAAGACCAGAGACTAGCCACTATAGTGGCGATCCAGAAAAGTGATAAACATAAAAACAAATGCTCTTCATATAGAACAATATCTTTGCTCAACGCTGAGGTAAAGATCTTGGCCAAACTATTGGCCACCTGTCTACTTGAGGTTATCATGAAACTTGTGCACCCTGATTAGTTGGGCTTCATGCCATCAAGGAATACCTCACTCAACCTTCAATGTCTGCACGGTGTAATGGGTAGAATAGGAACACTGAGGGAGGATGCCGTGGTGGTGTCCTTAGACGCATCCATGGCATTTGATATGATTGAGTGTCCATATATGTTCGCAGTTCTCAGAAAAAAGGGTTTCGGCCCCAACTTTATCAGCTGGGTGAAACTTCCGTGTAGGGAACGATTGGCGCAAGTAGTGGTTAACAATAGGAAATCAGGAGTGTTTACCATAGAGAGAGGGACCAGACAGGGCTGCCCTCTTTCCCCACTGCTCTTTGTGTTGCTGCTGGAGCCTTTGGCACTGTGGGTAAGGAAAGATCCAATCATGAGGGGACTTAGGTGGGCAGAAGACTGAGAGGATCGTATCTCCCTGTATGCCGATGACATACTATTATATCTGGCATCACCGAAAGCCTCAATAAACAGAGCACTTCATATTTTTACAAATTTGGGGAAGTACTCCGGTTACACCATAAAATGGTCCAAATCAGTCATTTACCTAAGGGATATGTAATAAAGGAGGCAAGAGAGGGATTTAAATATCTGGGCATTTATGTCACCAAAGACCCTGTACAATACTAGGAGTGAAACCTCTTACCCCCACTCCTGAGACTTAAGAGTGACGTTAAACACTGGAAATCTCTCCCACTGTCACTAATGGGACAGGCCACACAGTTAAAAATGATGGCTCTGTCTGTATTCGTATACATTTTACAAAATTCACCGGGTCCAGTTCACACAGACTATTTCAAAAGCATCGAGAGTGTACAGAGGGAGCTACTGTGGGAAGGGAACAGCCACATATAGCGACCCAAAAACTGAAAAGGGAATGGTACGACGGCAGGATAGGACTCCTAGACATCAGAAGATACTACTGGGCGGAACAATTTGCAGCCATTAACCAATGCACTTATTAAGAGCATGGGATGGGCAGGGAAAATCACACAAACCATCCCCCTGTGGGAGATACTCTAGCCCACATTCTTTCTTTATAATTGTGTGAGAACCAACTAAATGGATCTTCCCAATTTCAATGGTCATTTAGCTCCCTCAAAGAAGATAAATGTATGTGCAAAACAATTTATTTTAGTGTGGCCAAAATAGTTGCATTCATTATCACTATGGATTAATACTCATACAAGTAGTGATATACAGCTCTGTAATTATGTGTAATGTGCTTTCTGGAGGTTCAAGGACATAACATGTGGTTTATCTCCTGAACCAAACAGCTTATTGCCACTGGAGAATGTGTAAGATTCATCATTGCATATCTTCAAACATTGTACATTTTGGAGTATGTATGAAAAACTGAACAGTTGTGAGCTGGTTGATGCAGGTATCTCCAGAGATCAGCAAGACCAAATGAGGTCATCATAGTCTGAATAGCATGCCTTACTTGACACATCTTCCTTTAATAATTTGAATAAGTAATCTCTAGTTTTCTATTGCTAATGCAAATGAAATCACCTCACACTATAATGGGTTAAAACCGAGAATCCTTGAATGAATTCCTGAAAATGTGCTCAGTTATCATCATTATGGCAAAACACTGTCTACATGGAAAATATTTGATGGTCTTAAAATACGTAACGCCCATCACCGCCATGGATCACCCAGAGATGTGATATTTTCCAGCTGCTAATTCAGAATAATTATCGAAGGACCCTGAACAGATAAGATTAGTGCTGTACATCACACTCTTTTAAAGTCTATTTTGGAGTTTATCCTCTCAACTGTGAAAGCTATACAGGCCACTTCCCAATGTATTCTAGCCAGTTTAAGTTACGTAAATTCGTGTTTCCTTCACATATTGAGGCATTTTGTGTTCTATTTGTATATCTTACTACTAATATCCATATTCTTCTTTTCTGTTTATTTCAAATGACCATCCTTCTCACAGCCTTCACCCTCCATTGCTACACCCACTCCTGTAGGGAAGAAACCATTTACCCCGGCTGTTTATTGATCAGGCAATGAAGCTGTATTGATCTATCCAGCTGCCCTCGCTATCATATCTGTGAACAAGATTACCTTTTGGACAAGATTCATATCTGTCATACTTCTAAATGAATGCATTTCTATCCTTAAATTTACTAAAAGTGGTCTTGCTTCTTTTAGGTTTCTTTGTTCTTTGGTGGAATCGGTGTATGTTGTGTGATATGTTTGGATACAGTAATAGAAAACTTACATAATGTTACTCATATGCCTCACCACAAAACCAAGAAAAACACACACACACACACACACACACAAACATATGTATTTGAAATCTATCTATCTATCTATCTCTCTATCTATCTCTCTATCTATCTCTCTATCTATCTATCTATCTATCTATCTATATTTGGCGTTCTGTAATAACACAGGAGTAGTTATGTTATATTATGTTATGTAATGTCGATTTGTAAAGCATGCTACACACACATGAGGGTGCCTAGGGGATTTGGCAGATGTGTAGGAGTGTGGTTCCCTGGGGTAGATCAAAGAGCCAGGTCTTCAGCTTCATGCAGAATTCAAGAAGTGAGGTGGAGGCTCTGACGTGTTGAGGGATGTCATTCCATGTTTTGTATGAGAAGTAGGAGAAAGAACGGCCTACTACTCTGCTTTTGCAGATGCGGAAAGTGTGTATGAGTGAGAGTATGATAGTTATAGCTAGGCCCAAACCATTCTTTTTTCTTTAAAACTTTGGCACCATTCGACAAATCTGCATGAAGATTAAAAAAAAGTTCAGCCACTTTGGCTCCATTAGGGAAAGTTCTGCGCTGATCCATCAAGCACGGGCTGAAGAAATAGGGGTCCCAAAACATTGATTTTCAATTTTAATGCCCATATGAAAGTTTGCTTTCCAATACAGAAAAAAAACACCTGAATGGTATTACACCAAATTTGGTAGAAAGAAACTTTACTCAAAAAGCAAGCTTTTCATTGTGTGGAGTAGATCAGTTCCGTAGTTTTCAAGAACTTAGCATTTATTAATGTGCTCCGGTGAGCATGAGAGAGTTATATGGCAGAAAATGTTTGTGCTATCTGGACCATGGATATGTTCTGATTTAAAGGGGATTCATCACTCCTGATTATCTGGTCATTACATAAACAATATGTTGTGGTAGCCATTATAGCATACACAACATTTTCCATGTGTCCTGAAAATGAATATACATTTCATAAAGGAGGCAGGGTGAGCACACCATAACACCAAGGGGCATTTAGAAGATGGGGATTCCTAAAGGGACTTCCCCCTTTATTGGCTGGTCACCAAATAGGACAACATGCTGTGGGAGTCATGGGGTAATGGTCCTCATTGAAATTCATTGTAGTGAAAGCCTGTTTTCGAGGTTCACAAAAAGGAAAACATATGCGGGGTGATGATAGTCAAAAAACATACTTCTCCTAGATGTAAGAAAAAAAGGATGCTATGTTGAGTAAAACTTATACTTCCAACAATAGCAGAAGCCTACCAGTTTATTCTCCAATGTTCTACTTCAGCTTCCCCATGGTGTTCTAAAAACAACTACAGTATTAACATATTGTATCAAGACTAAAAACAAAAGTAAGACACTCCAGAATTACATTTTTTTGGAATAGCAGCTGTTGAACTAAAAGCCTTTCCAGAGGACCGGGCTGAATTAAATGAGCATTGAGATGTTAATGCAGCCATGAACCACTGGGTTAAAACGTGATCTCAAAATATTTAAAGATGAGAAATCTGCATACGTTCAGCATCCATTTCTACATCTCCTTACTCACCATACCCATCTATGTATATATATGCTGGTTGCCACTATGTAGATATAGTTGTATTAGACTTACCATATGAGTGGTTTTTGTTTCGCTAACAACTTTTCACTATTTGATGAATCTTCATGAAACCTTCCAAAGAATGGTCATCCACCGTAGCTCCCTCCTGGAAAGATTATGGATGATTTCTTTAGATTCCCAGCAAAGTAGGCCAGGGCCTGGGGAGTCTGCACATTTTGTTTATTTTATATGGATGTGGGGAAGAGGTGTGCATCAACTCCTCTCCCCGAGTCAACTTTTGACCCAGGGACCTGATCCTCCAGGGCCTTTCACAAGTGTTGTAGTTTTAATAAAAAATGTATTGGGGATGGAGCATGTGTATAGTCCTCCACCCCAACACATGTTTAGTGTCCTAGGGTCTGCATGAGGCCTGGGCCCTGAATTCTCCCTCCATTTGTGGAGTCTGTGGGATATTTGCACTCTGTGCTCTGCAGAGTTCACACTGAGCAGAGTTTTTCTTCGTACTCACCTATGGTAAGTTGGCGAGTTCGAGTGATGAAAATCCAATGCTAGACTGCTTCCCAGCTAGATTTCTCAACACAGTCGGTCGCTGACGGTCACTACAACTCGCACTGAGAAACCTTCTGTTCGCATTGAGGAAGCTGCAGCTTGAGTAGAACTTCTACTCGAGTGGCATAAAGAAGCTTCTCCCTCTTGCACTGCATGTGATGCTACAGCATGGGATGTGATTTTACAGCATGGGACAAACACCTGGCGCTAAAAATAAAAACGAATGATGCAAGGCAACATACTCAGCAGCTCGTGGAACTCAGTGTAGCTTGGCGGACGTTTTTTGTCACTTCGCAGAGTTCCACACAGCAGAACTCCATGAACTCAGCCCAGGCCTAGACTGCAACCCAGAAAATCACAGGAATCTTAGCTGGTGCACACAGGAAATCCAACGTTGCTACACAAGCAGGAGCAGAAAAAAAAGGCTGCTTCCACCAGTGTGAACACATACAATTGTGACCGGCTCCCACCTTTGCACTCAATGGTAGTTGCCCTTTGGGGAGCAGGTGGGGGCGGTTAGTGCATTGGGCATCCTCTGCGGCTCCCAACTGGGCCCTGAGTTGTGGGTGCCCCAGGTGGGTCAGGAACACTCAGAAAATACAATAAAATAAAGACAGATGCGGCTGCAGAGAAAGAGATCAAAGCTCCAGAGATCGGCACCCCATCATCATCATGCCCTGCAAAGGCTTTTTAATGCATTTTGTTTTGCTCATGGTGCCCCAAGGAAGAGTAGGGGCACCCCCATCAATTTATTTGAATGGTTATGTGGGGCCTGCAGGCAGCAATCCCCACCACCCCAGGAATTTATAATGAAAACTCACAGTATTTCTTTAAAAACTTGGAGCTGGAGCTGTATGCTCGTCAACTGGAATGGAGGGACTCCATGTTTTCGGTCTTATGGCAGCATTATGTGGCCTGAAAAGTAATAAAAAAGGCTCAAATACATATTTATGGTTGTTTTGATTGAGTGCTTTAGTTAAAATATTTTAGTGACAGTTATTTTTAATAAACATTGCAGAGTGTAGGTAAAAAGTGAATACAACAGATTATGTTTTCTATCCCATAGGGTTTCATGATAAATTATGATTGGGTTTATTTAATAATGTGGTGAACCTTTGACAAAGTCATTAGCGCTCCTCTATCTTTGTTTATGTGGTGACTCCCATACAAAGCCATTAGGTCTGAACCCTGGACAAAGATGGAGTAGACCTACCTTATTTAGAAGGAAACCACCTTGCATTCTGATTTTACATGTGATATAGTTGGCGGTGGGTGGGTTGTCATTATGGAGGTCATTACCCACTAGGGGTCAAATGTGTTTTGAGGGCGTCACCAAAGGCAGTTCTGCCTTTTTAATGCATGGTATTTATTAATGTGTGTTTCCGTCTTTTTTATGCCTGGTATTTAGTAATGTGTGTGTATTAAATGCACATTTACATTTTACAAGCAAAATCATTGAGTGGGCAATAGTTTATTGCGTGTTATTGCTGCCTGCCAGTGAATAAGGATTGCTAGCCCACACCATACACCTTAAGGAGGTCTTGCATTTCTCTGCTTCACTGCCCTGAGAGTGTCAAGTGCTACAATGCAGTATTTGGTTCCAAATCCAGACATATTACTTGTAACAGGATCTTACATTACATTAAAAAAACAGGGACACTCACTGAAAAAAAACAAAGGTTAAAGTGACATTATCGTTAGAGCTAGACAAAAGATATTAACTTACATCGAACAAACCAAAGGTTAAAGGCACGTTATAGTTAGGTGACAATGTAAGTCATGGTGTTATATCTTAAACGTGAAATAGCCTTTTATAGTTCAGTGAGCTAACTATAACTTGAGCCTCCGCCATGCACTGCGTATGACCTCCCTCATTACATCACTCATTATAACATTCTTATAACATTATAACAACTCATTATATAACAATTATATAATTGATGACCCCACCGAGGACATCCCAAATTATTTGATTCATGATATCACTGATGACATCAGCCACCCTGCTACTATTCCATTAACTCTTTAGTAGTAATGCAAAGCTACAACTATGCACAACCTTCCCTCTAGGAACATGTCTTCAAGGAGAGCCCACTCTTTCCAGACACCCAACCCCCATTGGATGGCCAAACCCCTACTACAAACATCTTTCTCCCTGTGCACAGTTCCTCACAGAGTTGAGACTCTCACCTAACACCGTAGTCCCATAGTGTGGAGAAACCCCTACTATAAATAGCCTTTGCCCTGTAAACAGCTCTTCATGGAGAGACCACTCCTTCCAGACATCCAAGCTTCACTATGTGGCCAAGCTCCTACTATGCACAGTCTTTGCACTTTGCACAACTCTACATGAAGTATCTACTCCCTCCAGATATTGAAGCACCATTAGTGGCCAAGCACATACTACACATAGCCTTTTTCCTGTGCTCAATTCTGCAAGGAGACCCAATCCCTCCAAACATTCAAGCCCCAGTAGATGACTAAGCCCCTACTATTCACAGCCTTCGCCCAGCTCACAGCTCTTCACAGAGAGACCCCTCCTTCCAAACATTTAAGCTCCTTTAAGTGGCCAAGCCCCTAATGCACACAGCCTTTCTCCTGTGTATGTTTCTTTATGGACACTCACTCCCTCCAGATAATCAAGCCCCATTTGACAGCCAAGCCCTTACTACACAGTGATGTCATTTGACATGTTAACAGAGTTGTCATCACTGATGTCAGTGAAATTGTCATGAGTGATGTCATATGTTATAGTTGGGTCACAGAACAGACCTCACAGGATATTGCAGAATCAATTTAAAAAATGTGTGGCACACAATTGCTATTATTGCAGTATTTTTCTGGCAAATACAATGATTAAAAGATCTATGATCTAAACTATAACTGTCAGTGTTATTAACACTTGCTGAACTATTGTTATTAATTGGAGCATATTCATCAAGGTAACAGGATACAAACTGGGGGTTACCAAAATGAAAATCAGAAAGATTATTTGAAAAGCTGTTGTACCTGGCTCTTTCTGCAGGGTTACCCCCAAACATTCTGCTTTCACTCCATTTTTTACTGAATTAGCTTTGTTGTCTTTATGACTCTGTGCACTGTACCACTGGTAACCAGTGCGAAAGTGCTTGTCCTCACACCTTAACATATGGTAGAATTGGCTTATCCACAATTGGCATATTTAATTTACTTGTAAGTCCCTAGTAAAGTGTCACTGCATGAGCCAGGGCCTGCAAATGAAATGCTACTTCTCACCACTTTAAACATGTCTCAGGCCTGCTACTGCAGATCCTGTGTGTGCAGTTTTAAATTGACATTTCAACCCTGCAAGGAAAACCTCTAGCCAGGCCCAAACCTTCCTTTTTAGTACACAAAAGTCACTGTTAGGATAGGAATTGGACAGTTCTGAGGGCATGGCGCAATATATTTAAAAAGTAAGACATGTACTTTTAGGTTTTACATGTCCTGGTAATGAAAAACTATTAAATATGTTTTCCAAAACTTTCAGACCTATCTCTTACACATTTGGTGCCTGCAGCCTGTCTCTGTGTAACATGACTGGGTGTAGATGACAGTGGGGCTTTGTGTATTCCTCTTAGACAGCTACACTGACAGGATGAAAGGGAGGAGTTGGGTACAGCATCACTTTCACTTCAATAGGTTGTGCCCTGTATTCGCACAAAATGCTGCATACCCCCTATAGTTAGTATGCAGCCAGGGCAGTGGATTCAGGGCATCTGTGCACTTTAAAGGTATGCCTCTTGAAGCTTCTCCCCACTTCAAAGGCACAACTGTGTGTAAAAGAAGGAGCTCAGACGCAAACTCTTCAGTACACTTCTGAACCTGTAGATACTCTGCCAGGAAGAAGGACTGCTGTGCTGCTACTAGGACTGCCACTCAGCTGAACTGCTGCTCTAAAGGGACTGTTGCTCTGCTGTGCTGCCCTGCTGCCCTTTTGCATGGAGAAGAACTAGACCTGCAACATCATCTTCCCAGAGTGACTCAAAGGGCTGAATCTGAGCCACAGGGGCATAAAACGCTCCCCAAATCAGTTCCTAGACATAGCTGCAGTGAGTTCCAAACCCGTCAAGTGCAGCCTCTCAGGTCCTGGATGCTTGGTTTGGCTCACGTGCTCTTTAAATCAAGCTTTTGGATTCTTCACAACCATGAATGGGCCCGTTCACATCAAAACCATGGAACTCGCACGGAAATTTAGGATGAGCTGCCACCAGCCTGTCTCTTCACACAGCAAGCATTGATCAACCGTGGGGGACTGCCAACACAAACCTCCATCTTCCCTGTCTGCGACACATGGCCTGCTCTTTGTGCTAAACCAACAACTGCCCACAATGCTCTTCTTGCCTACTGCAACCTTCTCCAACCCAAATGGGACTCTTGACACAAACTTTGAGAAGGTAAACCATCAGCTGGACTAATCCGGGACTGTATCCAACCTGTGCTCCATCGCTGTGCTCGCCAGCATTCTGCTAGGAAAAGATCGACAAAGCAGCAAGTGCAGCAATAGCAGGCCGAAGTGGCAGTGGAGGAACGACGCGATCTCCAGAGCTTTCTGCTTATGGGAAAAGGCAAAAACAGCGTCGATATTCTTGGTGGATTCACTGCGGGACAGCTTGCTAGCAAAAGCGATGGCACAACGAGGAAAGGAGAAGCAGCAGGCATTGCTCAGTGGCCTGAATAAGGAGCCGAGTTTGAAGGATGCAGGTAAAACCGGCACCATCCCAAAGTCTAAAATGCCACCGCCGGCCAAGAGATCTACTCCGGCTGTCTCTGTGGCAACCAAAGCCCAGCAGAGGAAATTGGACAAAATGAGCGAGAAAGAGAGTAAACCGGCCAGGGGTGCAGCGTCTCACAATGACGGGTCTCATGAAGGAACACCACGGACTGCCTCAGAAAAGAAGAACGGGAAAGATCTTACCTACAGGCTGTTTCAGAGGCATTCGGGTTGAAAGTGGTCCCGGGGCGGCAGGAGTACACACGGCGAATCAACCGCCCGGTGTTCCAAGCGGCAACGTCCTCGAGTACGCAAGCGGCAGCGTTGCTGGGCAACAGGACTCGGCAGCCCTCACGCTACCGGTAGCACCAGCAACCTCAGCAGGCTCGGAGCAAGCACAGGGGACACAAGGTGAGCCGGAAAACGCCAAGGAGAATGCGGTAGACGGCAAGGGCGCCGCTGGAGGGCCAGAGCACCATAATACGGCGCAAATGTTAAATGCACTAAAAGAGGTGGAGGCTGAGATGTTAGTCTCGGCTCACAGAAGGAGCGGTTTGAGGCCGAAAGCACCGAGAGGCCAGAGGGGGACAGGTTCTTTTCGGTCCCTGAAGAGTCGGAATCTACCATCGCCAGCAGCGACGAGGATAATGATATATCGGATGCAACCACGAGCTCTAGGGGCAGCGGAGGCTCTTGGGGCGAAGCACCCAAAAAAGACGCAAGGGGGTAACAAGACGGGCGGGATCCCCTATGAGCACTCATAAGAAACTTTTATGGGATTATTCAGCCACATCTAGCATGTATCGAGAGGAGGGCCAAGATGGGCAAAGCGAAGGGGGCAAACTGGATATTATGTTTGCCACCTTAAAGCAAATACAGGCAGCAGCCAGAGCGGAGAGCAGAAGAGCTAGGCATGATACAAAAAAAATTCAAGCCTCAATCAGGAAAGTAAACAAAAAATATGAAGAGGTTGTGGAGAGAGTGGTAGAAGTCGAAGAGAGAACTGGCAGGCTGGAGGATGAAGTCACGGACTGGCAGGCATTTAAAGGAGAGCAGTCAAAGGTCCTGGAGGATCTTCAGTGGAAGGTTGAAGATTTGGAAAATCGCCAGAGAAGGAATAATGTTAGGCTCCTTGGGCTTGAGGAGGGGCTGGAGGGGCAGGACCCAAGAGGCTTTGTCATCAAGCTATTAAAAGGGGCATTCCCAGAGGTACCTTGGCAATGGGAGCTCGAAGTGCAGAGGGCCCACAGATTTCCTTTGACACTGAAGAAAAGGCAGGATGTGGGGGCAGATACGCTCCCAAGGGCCATGTTGGTGTTTTGTGGGAATTTCCTAGCAAGACAAGAGTTGATAGAGAAGGCCAGGCCGGACACCAAGAAAGCGTTTGAGGGTATAACATTTTTTGCGAGACCAGTCTTCTGCCACACGACAGTGGAGAGACGGTGGCGTCTCAGGCAACTGATTGCTGCATTTCAGGGTCAAGGGGCAGAGGCGTACTTAATGTTCCCAGCTAAGCTAAAAGTTATATCCGCAGGGCGCATAAGAATGTTTTTCTCGGAAATAAAGGCGGGGGAGTATTTGGCAGAGTTAACAAAGCAAGGGAGAAACAGAAATAAGAAATAAGAACTATAGTAAAATTGGATTTGTAAAATTGTAAAATGTAAAATGTACAGGGGTAATGTTTTAGGCTGGCGGACTGGGTAGGTTCGGCTCTCAGCCTGGGTGTAGAAAAGGAAGGTGGAGGGCGGTCTAGGGTAGAGGGAAGAAGAGGGGGGGCGACACTGCAACGCACAACAGCCACACATAGGTCATGCTTGACCTATTTGCCTGTGGTAGGGGGGGTGGGTCAGAGGAAGGGGAGGGGGCGAGTGGGGGGAGGAAGGGGGGACGGGTGTGGGGGTAGGTGAAGGGGGTTGGAGTCATACAGTACAGATTTTGAGAATATATAAAGGAGAGAGACAGCAGATAGACAAGTACATAGTAGGAGTTGGAAAGGTGGCAAAAGTAAACATGCATAAATGGCAGTTAGGATAGTTACGCTCAATACCTGTGGACTAAATAATGGGGAGAAAAGGCAAAAGCTTGCCGCGATGCTGCGCTTCTGGAGAATTGATATAGCTTGTCTACAGAAGACGCATGTGGCCAGCAAAGACAAGTTCATGTTGGAACAAATGGGGTTCGAGGTGCTTGCCTCTACAGGGCAGGAAGTTAGAACTAAGGGGGTGGCGATATTAGCCAAGAAAGGGGCTGTAAAAATTAAAAAGAAAAAGGAGGATCAAGATGGGAGATGGGTGTTGTTGGATTTGGAGACTGTGGCTGGGAGACTCACACTTATCTCACTGTATGGGCCAACTGAAGATGAACCAGAGCTGTTTGAATTTGTAGATAGGGAACTAGCAGTCTGGCCAGAGCCCGTGGTATGTTGTGGGGATCTGAATATTATAGGCTTGGATGGCTTAATCGATAGGGATGGGGGTAGCTATCGGGGTAGGAAGAGGAAGTCAGACAAAGCGGTACAGAATCTGGCCAGGCATAACGCTCTGGTTGATATGTGGCCGGAGAGAAATCCAATAGGCACAGGCAGCACCTGCTATTCAGCCCCACACAAAACGGTAGCTAGGTTGGACTATTTTCTCATTTCAAGCTCATTGGTTTGCAGGGCGGCAATAGAACGGCTTCCCAGGATAGTGTCGGATCATAACCCGCTGGTTCTAAGCCTGGAATTCGTTAAAAATAGGGATAAGACGATTAATACATGGACATTTGAATGGGGGTTGTTGAAGGAGAAGGAGTATGTCGCAAGGATGCAGGAGTGGATAACACAGTTCTGGGACATTAATAGGTACTCGGCCTCAGCAGACATGGTGTGGGACGCGTTTAAGGCAGGAGTGAGGGGCGAAACATTAAGTTATACGATGCTAAGGAGTAAGAAGGAAAAGGAGAGGATGGAAGCGAGGATTAGAAAGTTGGTCCGTTTGGAGGAGGAGTTAGTGGCAGCAATAAGCAGGCAGGAATCAATTGTACAAATCCTGTTGGATCTAGAGGTTCAGAAGGCAGAGGCGGGGGTAAGTTTGGCCCAAAGGGCTGCAGGGAACTTTTTAGCAAAAAAAGAAAAATGTTACGAATACAATGAGAGGGTGGGCCACTTGCTGGCAATTAGGACTAGGCAAACTGTAGCAGCAGGGGAAATAAAAGAAATTAAGGATACTACAGGGACTATAGTCAATAAGGTGGAGGAGGTACAGGAAGTGTTTAGAAGGTTCTACGAAACATTATATGAACAGGATACAAACAACATAGAGGGAGAGATTAAAGAATATTTGTCACAGATACCGCACGTAGGCCTAAGTTCAGAAGAGCGGGGAAAGCTAGAACAACTACTGACGTTCCAGGAGGTAAGAGAGGCGACATTTAGTCTTCCCTCTGGTAAGGCATCTGGCCAAGATCAAATCCCGGCAGAATTTTATAGGGCTTTCTGGGATGTGCTAGGAATTGACTTGTGGGCAATCTGCTGCATGGCGCAGGGGGGCAGGGTAGTCCCACAGTCATGGGCAGGGGCGGACATAATCGTACTATTAAAAAAGGATAAACCTCCAACAGAGCCAGGCTCTTATAGGCCGATTACGCTGCTGAATGCAGATGACAAGATATTTTCAAAATCACTGGCTAAAAGGTTGTGTAAGGTTATTGAGGGGCTGGTATCACCGACACAGCATGGATTTATCCCAGGTAAAGGGACTACCCAACACACAAGGCAGATGATTACTATTCTAGATGCAGCCGAGGTCGCAGGAGACCCTGTCGCGGCTATTTTTTTAGATGCCGAGAAGGCCTTCGACAGGGTCTCCTGGGAGTATCTGTGGAAGGCCCTGGAATGGGCGGGAATAGGCAATGGATTTATAAAGGCAATACAGGCACTCTATAAATACCCATCCGCCAGGATAAGAATTAATAAATCTTATACGAAGGCAGTCCAGATTAGGAGAGGGACAAGGCAGGGATGCCCGGCCTCGCCTCTATTGTTTGCCATTTATTTGGATCCTTTTTTAAGAATGCTCGCCCATAACTATAGGATTCCTCCAGTTAAGCTGCACGGGCAGGAATACAAATTGTTCGCTTATGCGGACGATGTAGCCATTACAACTCCTGTAACGGGGGGGGGGCACTGCTTGAAATAGAGCAAGAGGCAAGGAAGTTTGGGGGCATTCTCTGGCTACCTCATAAACAGAGGAAAGACACAGGTGGTGAAGAATAAGTTCACAGTATTCCAGGATACGAGGATAGTGTCGGAAGCAATGTACTTGGGGGTTAGGGTGTCAGCAGATTTGGATAAATTAATCGAGATTAATATGGAGCCACTTTTAGGGAAGGTTAACAGAAATACGGAGAGAATTAACAACTTACATTTGACGCTAATGGGGCGAATCAATCTGATTAAAATGGTTACCTTCCCGAAATTCTTATATATCTTCAGAGCGATTCCCCTGTATTTTGATGGCATAAGGTTCAATAGGATAGAAACAATTTTGAATAAGTTAATTTGGGCACAAGGGAAGACACGAAGAGCCAACCGCTTTTTTACACTACCAACGGAGAAGGGGGGCTCGGGGGTGCCCGATTTTAGGCTGTACTATTGGGCCGTTGCCCTTCAATATTCTCAAAGGCTTTTAGGCGGTAGGGTCCAGAATGGTGAGAGAGAGGGCTGCGTGAACATCTATGAAGCAGTATTGGGGAAGGAGGCAGAGAATGCCCTACTAAACACAGTGGAGTATGCCTACTACAAACACACTAGGTTCAAGACCCTAAGTGTGGTATATAGAATCTGGAAGGCTGTGGGGAAAAAGCTAGGAATTGGCAGAGTCAATAGGTATTTGAGGCTGTATACAAACAATGATCTTCCCGCAGATGTCTTCAGGGATTCAGTTATGAGGGATTGGGATGGTAAGTAGATTAAGAAATTAGGGGACTTGTTGGACGTAAAAGGGGTGTTCTTACAGTTTCAGGACATTCAGACAAGATTTAAGATATCAGGTAACAATTTTTTTAAATACCTTCAAGTGAGGAGCTATTTTCATAAGAAGCAGGGTGGTCCAATAGGGTTTCCACACTGTAGGATTATGGACTATCTGGAGAATAGCATACGCGGCACGATCAGGCAATTGCATGCAGAGCTCTATGTACTAAAAACAGATGATAGAGAGAAATATGCCAATAAGTGGGTGGAACAAGTGGGGGCGCACCCTGAGGGTTTACAAGCTTCATTAGACTTAGGTCGGTCAGTGCTGTGCTCGGCGACGTTACAAACCCAGCACTATAAAACAGTCTATTCTTTGTACCAAACACCGGCTAGAATTGCCCAGTGGGGGGGAAGCACTGGAATAACCTGCCCGAGGTGCAACTCAAATGGAGCTAATATTACACATATGTTTGCACAATGCCCACAACTCTATACATTAAAACTGGCAATCGAAGAATTTTTGGAGGGCTCCTAGGGGCTGAAGATTAAATTAACGGATGAGCTGATAATGCTAGGGGTAAGGGTAGGGGATAATACCGAATACCCAGAATTTTTGTTTATGGTAACAGCAGTCCTCAGGATTATTATTGCAAGGGCCTGGCTAGACAAGACGGCACCTACATTCCAGACATGGATAGCAAGACTTCTCTCCACATACAATATGGAGAAAGCCATCTATGATAGAAAAGGCAGAAGGGCAAGGGCATTGGGGGGTAGGATTTGGTCTCTTATGGAGCAATGGAAGAATAGGGGGAAATAGGCGTTATAGGCGTTATAATCTGTTTTTTCCCTGTTTTTTTTTTGGTTTTTTTCGACTTTTTGTTGCTCTTTCTCTCAAGTGATGGTCTTTATGTGTATGTTATATTTGTACTGTAAACATGTATTGGATCAATTGGAAAAATGTGGGGGGGGGGAAATTTAATAAAAATATTTGAAAAAAAAAAAGGAAAAACATTCCTGGATTATTTTTTCATAGAACAATGATATATTATATTTGAAGGCTGTAGGACACTGGGTTACTGGATGAGGATGGTGAACCCCTTTTTAAATAGCAACCACAATTCCTGTCAGGGTGAAACACAAGCAAACCCTTATTTAACCTGTGCTCAACTCTCTGGTAGCTTAGCACAAAAGCATTCAGGGTTATATTAGAGGCAAAGTAAAGTATTTATTTAGCACTCCAAACAATAATAAAGTGAAAAAAAAAAAAAAAAAAAGAGAAGGTAAACCATCAGCTGGACTAATCCGGGACTGTATCCAACCTGTGCTCCATCGCCGTCGGCCCGAACTTTTGACTTTGACTCAGTCCAGCGTGACCAGATAGCCGTGGTTGGTGCTTTATGCTTTTAGGTTCTATTTTCCACTTTATTCTTTAAAAATTCATAACTCTGGTTCTACTGATAGGGATTTTGGTTTTTTGGTCTTTTTTGTATTTATTAAATTAGGCTCTATCTTTTTAACATGATGTGGGATCTTTTTGTGTGTGGTGTTGTTCCTGTTTTCCTGTTTGATGTGTTGCACAAATACTTCACACATTGGGCCCAATTCACAAAAGTAATCTGAGACAAAAGTCTAAATGTACAACTTTTGGTATTCATAGAAGGCACTTACGATTTTTGGTATTCACAGAATCCACTTACGACTCCTATATTTACGTCCGCACTCGGACCGGAATTTTTGCACTTGGGCTTGAATTTCTGTACTCGGAGTGGAATTTCCACACCCGGTCCGGAATCTACTCTTCCGGGCCAGAATACCCGCATTCGGGCAGGATGATCATTTTCTTTAATGCTGAAAACCTGTCCAAGTGCCTACCATCCCCCACCGTGCTCCAGCTGAAACACTGCAGTCCAACAGCCAAACCCAGCCTTGTAGCACATAGGAGGAGGAGGAGGAGAGTAGAGAGGATATTCAGACAAACGATAAACCTATTTGGTATGTCCAGCCAAGATGTCAAGGTCAAATACTGTTTCCTTTATGAAGTCATCTTGGAGAGAGTATGAGAGTGGGAGCAGGAACCTGCTGCTCCTATGCCATTACAGCATATCTCAATATACTTTCTGCTCTCCATTTCTTTGCGATAGGGTCATTCCAAAGGGTCTCCAGTGACCTTGTGGGCATCTCTCAGGCAAGCCAGTCGTGGTGCTTGCATCACGTACTGAGCTGCATCAATTCAGAGCCCACGTCCACATATGAATGCCCCGTGCACTGGACAGGAGACAAATTGCAGCTAGGGTATTCTATCTTATTTCCCGCTTCCCACGTGTGCTGGGTCCACTTGATTGTACCCATGTGGCCCTTCAGCCACCCCGCCTCATTGCACACATATTCTGCAACAGACACCGATAACATTCCATCCATGTGAAGGCTGTCTGTGATGCCAATGGGAGATTCATTGATGTGCATGCAGTGTTTTCAGGCAGTACCCATGACAGCTTGGTATTCCGCATGTCACCTCTTGCCCAGCTGTGGTGAGAATCTGGCAACATGTGGTTACTGGGTAAGTTCCAAGCACTAAAAATGAGAGATATGTGTAAATGAAATGTATGAATGCCACCTTACATTAACAACTATTGTACAATAAGAATCATCAAGCCACATACATGGTCTCAACAGACACTGCATACACCAAAGTATAGATCATGTTCTGTTTAAATATAAGAGGGAAATGTAACATATTGCCCTATCTTCCCTCCTCAGGCGATGCTGGTTATGCACTCTCCCCTCAACTCCTCATTTCCTGTATGAAAGAATGGATTCCGGTCCGTTTTCAGAACTTCCGGCACAAATGCATGCTCTCCATCTGCGGAGCGTACGCCTTGTATGCGAACGTGACGCGCTGCTTTGGGAACCTACGCTCTGCAACCGGAGAGTACGTATTCGGGCCAGAAGCTCCGAAAGTCGACGGAACCCATTCTTTCATACAGGAAATGACATAAAGGAAGAGGTAGGCAGGAAATACAGCACAGGACGTGGTATACAATTATTTTGTGTTCATTCTGAGTCATGCTCTCTCACTGATCAGATCCTCTGCCATCCTGCTACTCAGTTCAACTGAATTACCCCCAAAATGGCTGAGGGTTATGAGGAGAAGGCACCCCCTTTCACTGAAAGGGAATTAGACATTTTAGCTGAGGGGGTGCTTACCAAATATTCTCAGCTATATGGGAGGCCAGAGGACCAGCTGAGCCATGAAGCGCGGGCCAGACTATGGGCCACCATTGGTGTGCACTGCAATGCAGTGGGCTTGTACACCTGGAAGCCCAGGGCATGCCGCAAGCGCTGGGAGGACCAGTAATGCTGGGCCCGGCACAAGACAGAGGAGCTATTGGGCCAGTCAACGTACCCCCCTTTCACCAAAGTACAGGTGTGTTCTGTGTGCAGCTTGGCTGACCCTCCATGCTCAGCTAGAAGAGCATGAGCAGCAGACACCCGGTAAGTGCATTATATGCAATATATGTCTGAAAGTATGAAGGGAGTGAAGACAGAGCTGTACCATCATGTGTCCCATGCCTCCATTTACCTATTCTGTGTCTATGCAGCAGTCATCATCAAGCAAAAGGCACATTGACTGTACAGGGCAGAGTGCATTCTGGAAGTGCTAGTTTCATTATGACAACTGGGGAATTGAGCCAAACACGTGCTTTTGTACAGAAATGTGTACTGCCAGCCCCACTAACAGTGAATCAAGGTCATCATAACTGATGTGTGCATTGGATGAGGAATGGTACAGACACTGTCCAGTGTGTGTATGAGAGGCCAATTGGTATTGGATGCTGTGACTTGTATTGCATTCAGGGAGTTTGGGTTCTGATTAAGACAGGTCATCATGTGCCATCGAGTCAAGACAGACTTTGAGATCCTTGCCTCACTCTTCAGTGTTTCCAATTTCACCAAGTGTGTCCATAGACACAGTCTTACCTTCAGTGGCTTGTATGCCATTTTTCAAGTCCAGGTAGCTGTAACAGCTAGCCACTACTGTTCACCAGTGTACAGAACTACCTGTTCAGTCTTCAAAGCCAATATGTGACACTGGATTGTCAGCTTTTGTGAGGGAATATCAAAAGGTTGGACTCACAACTCAGCAAACCTAATAGCCCAGACCCATTATCGATGTGTGACCCTCAATCGGCATTTGTGTTGTCTCATACATTGCTACACAGCAGATGACATTTGTCTTGAAGTTAAAGAATAGAGACTCCATATCACAGGCCCATTCCAATACCATCTGAACTCTCTCTGATCTCCTTTTGTAGACTGGGTTTGGAAGCTGCCTATGTTGCAGTGACAGGACACATAGATCAAAAGACTGCCAAAGCTGAGGGTTGTCAGTACAGATGTGTATGCCACCAAAATTCAAGAGCGATGTCCATGTCCGACTCAAATCAGGAGACAACACTGAACATACACGTAATTTAAGCTTCTAATCACTGACAACTATATAGGGTGATGAGAGGAGAACAAAGTCTGCCCTTGGCTCATCTAGGTATGTGCCTTGTTCTGACGTGTACAACCACTACAAGATGATTTGTCTTACATTCAAGTGGGCTCAGCTGACCAAGAGGACCAACAGTAGAACACGGTTCGGAGCAGGACATCTTTGGTGCGCTGGCAGCCACAACCTCTATCCACAAGTGAGGAAGAAGAGGATGAGGCGGGACCTTCTTCATCAGGAGGCAGGGGAATTGAACCCACCCGGAATGAACAGGAAGACACAGCTGGTGCTACGAACCGGGCGGAGAATGAGCACATTGAAGGGAAGGGAAGTACTGGACACCACTGACCGGGAGAGGAAGGAGATCTACTCTACCCCAGACCATACACAACTTTCTTTTGGTGAGGTGGCCCCGGAGCAGGCCACTGCACAACCTGGGCCTGCCCTCACCCCCTCCCTAACTCTAGAGGGACCAATTCCATTGGGGCCTTCAGCTGCATCCCCTACAACTAGTCCCCCTCATAGTGGCTGCCAGGAAGACACCCACATCGGCTTTGAACCTGAAGCACTGCACCCCTCATGTTCCATCCAAACCCCTCCCTGTGTTGTAACTCCTGTGGCTGAACCACAGGAAGTGATGTGGGCATATGAGGGTCAGTCAGACATGGCCTCTTGCATCATGTTGTAGTTGTGTATAGAGCTGCGCATGATGATAGAGGAAAATGCACAAGCTATGGCCACCCTCACTGCCAGTGTGACTTCCTTGGGTGCAGCTATATTGTCTGTCCTATCTCAACCTCCCTCCCACACCACCTTCAATGTCTCCCCTGTCCCTTGTGCCATATTGTTTACCCCGTACTCCTCGTGTGTCCCAACCCCGTGTGGTGCCTGGTCCTGCACGGCCAGCCAGGAGCCTGCTTCAGACTCAGTGGATTTGGATATTGAGAATGACCAGAAGGACACTTGACCTGTTGGACAGAATTTTTTGGGGACACTTATTTACTTTGCCCCTTGTATATAGACTGGTTCCTCTGATGCTCCTTGATGTGTTATATTTATGTTACTCCACGTCACTCTAACTTCCCTTCTCCTTCGGTATTACAAACATCATTTGTTTTCCTTTCCCCCTTCCAGACAGACTGTTGTTGTATTTCTACTCCCACACTTTTTTCTCATAAAATGTTATTTTGAATCATACTTTCTCTATCTTGTTTCACTTCATTGTGAATGTCTTGTACAAAATATGGACATACATTTTGGGAGTTATATGCCCTGCACAGGAGAGCATGTTGCAATGATGGGGTTACACTTGTAGATGTGTGACACACACACATTCATCCTCACATCTCTAGGCCACCACAATTAGTACAAATTTGCCTATCAGGACATAATACTCAACATAGTCTTGACTTGTGATGAGATTTTCATTTTATTGACATATATTCACTCTAAACAATTTTATTTAGATGTGATCAATGGGGATTGTACTTGCGACTCTGCGAAATTTGGAGGTGATGATCGATGTGAGGGATTTTGTCTGGGTTGTCACTCAGGTGCAGGTTGGTGTGGTGCATGTGCTGGTACAGGGGGAAGTTCATGTGCAGGGGGGATGGCGTCTGAACAGTTGGTGTTTATGCAGAGACAGGGGGTGGTGGTGCCGGTGGTTGTAGTGCCTGTTCAGGGGGTGGTGGTGCATGTACAGGTGAGGGAGTGCCTGTTTAGGGGGTTGTGGTGGATGTGCAGGTGGGGGAGTACCTGGATAGGGAGCATGGTGGGTGTGTACCATTGCTGTGGTCCAGTGCAGTATGTGGTACAGGTGTATGGGTGTGATGTGCTGCAGGCAGATGTGATGGCTCCCCTCCCTGCGTTGACAGTGAAGGGAGACTTTGGATCACTTTCAGCATGCCCTCCATCATCTTCATGGCCAAGGCATAGTGTCATGCTTCGGCAGTAGTGCGCTCTACAAATACTGTCAGTCAGTCAGTCTTCCCTTTGGATGGATATCATGTCTCTGATATTCTTAGACATGTCTGGCCAAGATCTATCCACCCTATCCAAAGCATGGGTCAGTCTGTCCACCACCTGAGAGATTTGGTGCATGTGCTGCAGGGCCTCAGACATGTCTGACAGGGTAGCCCATATGGCACGAATGTGCTGGCTCACATCTGCATGCTGTGGAAGAAGTCCTGCTCCCACTGGCCACCATGGCCAGGTGCAGGCCCTCTCTGAAAGTGTCGGCCATGGATGAGACCGCCAGGTCCAACAGCAGGGGGAGGGTGGCAGGTGGAAGCCTGTGGAAAGGAAAATGGTGCCCAGGAGATACCTGCAACACAACAGGGTTGGTACTTCCCTCAGATGGTGGAGAGAATGATTGGGATACACCGTGTAGGGAGGAGTTCATAGGGGAAACACCACGTCTCTACTGGATGTGAGTGCTCTGAGGGAGTGATGTATGTGTTAGGGTGCATGTGAGCTGTGGCTAGTTAGCTCTATGCTGAGGTCAGGCAATCTTTCTTTTTGGAGGCTTAGCACTTTGCTGGGTGGAGGGTGTGAGGCCTTGCCAAACGTTGCCAATGTGGGAAATTGTCTGGCCATGTAATCTGAATTGCCATCCTCTGAGAGAATGGACAGGTAGTATTCATCATCATCAAATTCTTCAGCCTCCTCAGGTACTTCATCTTCCTTCTCTTGCACAGTACTTGCAGCTGACATTACTGCCTGCAGGAGCAGTAGATTTTCACCTTTGATTGCCCGTCACCCTACACGGGTGGAAGGTCCATCCCCTCATTGTCATCATCACCTGGAACACAGAGGTTGCAACAGGATAAGTAGTTGACCTAGTATAAGATGTGGTGCAACACAAGGGTTGGTTTTACTGTACTTTGCATCACCAGATGAAGCACATGTGTCCTGGTTTGGGTACCCCTACGTGTGACAGCTCACACCATAGCACTGAGGTGTTGAACGGAGATTTACAATGCACAAGCAAACTCACCAGCCTCAACCACAACTTTGTGTCCCTTTCCGATCCCCCTTGATGTCAACTGCTGAACCTGGCTCCTCACTGGTATAGTTGATGAAGCGGTCCCCAATCCAGCAGCTGGAGTAGGACGTGCCTGTTTGTTAATTACTAATTAACAAACAGGCACATGTGACACTTATCATAATGAAATGGTATGTATGTAACTTTGTAAACACCGACTGCAGATTCTATGCAGATGGGGATTTGGATCTTTGTCATGGTTTTGTAATCTATGATAGGGAAACACTTCACGCCACACGTACCTGATGGACAGGTGCAAGAGTGTTTCACTGCTGCAGCCAGGGTGTCTTGCATTCCCTGTGATGTTGTTGTACGCTGCACTGGTGTCATCCTGTCAGCAGCTGTGAGGAGGCACACACATCCATATTCCGGTACACCAGATGGTAGGGATGTATGACGTTACAACGCATACTTTTACCACGCATACCTTTACAACGCGGTTTTTACATCGCAAACCTTTACAACGCATAGCGCTTAGAGGTACTGGATAGTGGTAAGTATAATTTTCTATTCCAACTCCAATCCCCGTGGACACTAGGGAAGGTGTTGGATAGAAAATTAAACTTATTCCCTATCCTAGAGCGCCCCCCAGCGCAATGCGTTGTAATGGTTTGCGTTGTAATGCCTGCGTTGTAATGGTAGTGCGTGGTAAAAGTTTCGTTGTAAACGTTGTATACCGATGGTAGCTATGAGCTAACATGTATGTGTCATTCTCAATGACCATTGATGTGATATTCCTGGTCAATGTGCAGCATGTTTACCTCATGGACTTTACATATGGGCCCCTGCTCACATGCAGCATTTGTCAGCTGTTACCTCTACACTGCACTGACATCAATGAGATGACACATCAACAGACAAACGTGTATGAGAAGGTTACTGATATTTGAAGGAAGGGGATAAATAATCAGGACGCTTCCACATTACATTGATTACACCTTCACTGTTGAATCATCATGCCTCATGACTATAATGTTGTCTGTTGACAAGTCGAAAGGAGTGTACATCACCAGGCTGACCAGTTTCACATTTGCACATCAGATCAAACATTGCATTGCAGAGTTCATCTATGAGATGTGCAATAGTCAGCTACATTTTTTGGCTCGTTTGTGCTACCATACCCATGAACTCACAAAGCTCATTTTGGACTGGGAGATCACACATTTGTTATGTCCATCCTTTGAGTGTCCTCTGTTCCCATAATCCATTTACAACATCATGGTAGTACAACGGATGATGTCTTGTAAGCAAACATCCTAACCTCATATATTATACACTCACTTACATAGGTGAATACAGTAGAAGAGGAGACAAACAGAATGCAACATTTGACTAGGATCTCACATTGCGGGTTAGTTGAGAAGCTTTGATGGTTGCTACCTACACTGGATTTGTGTTGTGCTTTTCAGTGAAGACATTTGAAAATTTCACTTCCTCAAGAATCACCTTAGCAGTCAATATATCCATCACAAAAGTACACAACTTGCATTAACGCGACCCTCATCCACACTAATTTCAATAGGATTTTTCCATTGATATTTTGCAAGAGAGTTTTCATATCATTGAATTACAATCCAGTTGTGTCTAGTACACTTCATATGACACTATATACTATTTCATGTCCATTCTGCGCTCACTTGGCATACATTTTGTGTCATCCTTTCACTAGCCACCATGGTGTGATCTGGTATGTGGTTAAATGCCATATGTAGGCATATTGTGATGCAGGACAACAATGATGTAGAATACATACTACCTTCAGTGGAGATTAAAGGCACATGACATGAACATGAGCATTCAGGTACATTATTCTTACTTACCATGGGCCCGCACCTGCCCAGTGTGTGGTCCCTGACCAGATGTCACAGCCAACCTTGTAGCAGAAGACAATGGGGGAACTGGAATCTGGGATGACATCATTGGATCTACAATGATAAGTGAGATTGCAACTTCAAATTTCAGCTGCCACATGTGATGCACTCAATTTCAGGCACAAAGGATAAGCATAAGCAGTGTGGGCACTACTTTTGCAGAAGTATGTATTACTAAATATCATGAGTGATCCCACATTCAACTTATACTGGCTCCACTGCCTAGAAGCAAGGTTTATCAAATTGATATCACAACAATTCCTAAAGTAAGGTCCAATATTGTGTTTTGTTTATGGCCAAAAAACATGCCATCTGATGTTAACAAATATAACCAGCTGGGTTGACTGGACAATTTCATGGATTGAAAAAACATTATAAGTTGGACACTGAACGCATTCTCAATATTCCTGACAATTGAATCTCAATTCCTGTTCATCATTGTTATATTTATTAACATTGGATTTCTAGATTTTGTCTACAAAAACAATTATAATATAGTGGAGACTCCTTTTTAACTTGTTGTGGCACTCGATTCCAGGATTGAGTTCACAGTTCTGGAACTGTTGATGGAATACATGTAATTTTCTAAAATCACAAATTTATGATGAGCCTAGAAATCTTATTTTTTGTTTTTCACTATTCACAAATGTCATTTGCTAAAGGCAGATGTCCTATAAGAATTCCAATAGTTGTAACTTTAGATTTTCATCTCTGGTTACCTTTGAGATTCAGGCCCTTCATGTCCCTCCGCTGTCTGCTGACAATGTATGCATTTTGATCATCTCCTGACTAGTTTGACTTACCAGTTAGTGAGGGTGGTATGCATTGCTCTGGATGATGTATTTTTCTCACAGAAGATGCAGGGACCTCTGCTACTGTGCTTGTCTGTACTCTGGCTGAATGTGTCACTAGGTGAAATGAGAGAAAAGTAACCAAATCGAAAATGTATATGCGTAACTTGTCAGACATTTCCTCATATCCTCTATATGGTAACAGTATTGTGAAGTACTGCGGCAGGTTGGAGCAGTGGGGTGTTGGGGGTGTAATGGCGGGCAGGGTGGGAAATAGACAATGGAATAGGGGAAAGAAATGTTTAAAATAAGTATTCTCTCACCCTGTGCTTGTGGATGCGGCAGTGAGTGAGTTATTTTTTAGAAACTTTTCTTCTTTTTCCTTTTCCATTGTGTGTTGATTTTCCTTTGCAACGCCCATCCACTCTGACATTATTGACTGACCCGGCCGCGTCTGGATAAGTGGAAGGAGCACTTTGTCAATTGCTACTTAACAGTGTTGGGTATATGCAGCAGCAGTACAGGGCCCATGTTTTCAATTGTAGGAATGGGATTTGCCATTTATAATAAAAAGAATTCTGAGACATGAGGTGCAACATACAGAGGGAAACACATGAGCCTCTGATTGACTATATTTTTATATAAACTTTGGACAACTTCCTTAATTACAATGGGGGTGCAACACAGACATTCATTTTACATACTTGTTCTTGTCATTACATTTACCTGGTACCACATTGTAGACATTACTCACAGGCAGCCCAAGAAGCATGTGGGAGTGGATTGTAGTGAGAACATCCTCCTCAAGTGTAGTGAGACGGATGCAGGTTCCGAATTGTGGGTCAGAAAAAATTGTGGCCAACTCAATCCGGACATACTTCTCCTTCACCCGTCTCTTTTTGTCCTGCCACTTCTTCTTGATGTCACGGACTGTATGCACATCCTCCCCCAATACTGTGACAGCAGTGGCTAACTGCTGCCATAGAGCTGCTTTCTGCCTTCTCTGTGCCGCCGGTGCTGTAAGGGGGGAGACCTTATAGCCATTTGTGGTGCCTCACAATGAACTACACAAAAGACCACTGGTAAATTCACCAGTAGTCAGGGGAGTTTTGAGAGGAAGGAGACTAGAGTATGTCCTCCCAGAAAAATCAAAATCACAAAAAATACTCCAAATACACTTTTTTGTTCGAGATCATTTCTCAATTAGTGTATATTGTACGGGTTGGCATCTATTGTGGTATGGAATATGCACCTGACCACTGTTTCCTACCTAAGATCAGCATCCAACCGACCCTCTGGAATGCACAACCAGTCATGGGACATTTTCCAAGTGGTATGTGCGTAGTGTGCGAATTCACAGAACACACCAAGCATCTGAATCTAGGCTTGACCACCCCTTGGGAGCATAGGTCACATACAAACTGTAATACAGAAGGAGTTATCTATCTCGTAAAATTCCCATGCCATCTAATGTATGTAGGTATGACCTCACGCAAGATAAAGACCCGTATTTGCGAGCATAGAAGCACTATCAGGAGAGCTGTCACAGCAACAAAATTGACAGCCCACTATGTCGAGGAGGGTCATAAAGACACAGACATTAAATGGACGGTTATTGAGAAGGTCAAGACCACAAACAACCTTCAAAAAATACTATTGGAAAAGGAACAAAGGTGGGTGTACCGTTTGAGAACACATGAAGTGGGACTGAATGACTCTATACCATGGGTCCAGCTGCGCAAATGATTTTGATACACACGAGCGAAAAGGCCCACTAACATGTATAATACTGGTAATCACCTTTGAGTATATTGAACAAACATTTATACTGTTGTTCCCTACTTATGATGGACACTGATAAAGCATTCTTACTGATCTTTCAAAACTACGGCGGTTTTTAACAAAAAAAGGTAGTTGCCCCTCTACAACTGTAGATGGCCCAGTTATTACTGTGTTTGAATACATCGACTACCCTTCACACAACAGGATGGGATGAAATGCCCTATTGGAAACAGACATATCAAACATGTTACACTGACGTTCCCTACCCATGATGGACACTGACAAAGTATTATCCTTACTGCTGTTTACATGAAAAAACGGTTATTGCCCTCTGACATCTCAGGTCATATGAAGGGACAAAGTGCCTTTTTTGATATAAGCTACACTGAAGTACACATAATAAGGACACAGAACACTGAGAGCAGTTGCGGGCTTTCTGATGGATTTTTAAACTCCCCTTATTCAACCTTAAAACATTTAAAAAAAAATAAAAAAGAGACATTGCTACCTTGCAAGGGAAAGTAGAACCAATGTCCAAGGACTGCTGGACAATAAAGTTCCATTTGTTTCCGTTTCGGAACCCTTTTCGTTGTTCCGGAACTACAATTCCCATGATCCCTGAGTCCAAACACCGGAACTCCAGGAGTAAGGTCGCGACGCCATGACGTCATTTTCGGGTCAAGCGTCAGTGTTACGCGGACCCGGCAAACTGAGGGAAGCTACCGGCACTCCATTTAAAGATCACTCACCCTGCAGCACATTTCTGTACACAAGCCGGGGACTGGGAGGAACGAAGGTTACTAGGACGGTGAGGCCTCAAATCGAGTAAGTCACGTGAACTGGGCATAGCTGGTGCTATAATGAGCACGATGCGTCAGCACATTGTTTTTTTTTTTTTCGAGACTGGTAGGCATTCTATCTCTCGGATTTACAACACCTCATTATAATATTGTCTGTCATTCCTTCACTATACGATTAGGACCATTACACCATTACCCTCGGTCCTGTGAGTGGCAAAACACCCCCAAAATTTGGGTAAGTGCGTATGAAAACACTAACGTGCATGTGGTATGCTTGAGCAAATGATTTACCGAAAGCACTATATGAACAAATTAACGCGCACATGGTATGAGTGTACGTTTGGAGTCCTAAAAGCATGATAGGTGTTTTACATATATACGTTTGTTTGCAATTGAGACCTTCTTACTGGTATTTTATTCACTATCTCACATATTCTATATACTAAGTTGGCACTAGAATATAAGGAATGATTAGATGAATTTGTCACTTCAATAAGCCGGTCAATGTCACTATACGGTTGAAAGGCACTGAGCGGGATAAATTTCTCCACTCTTTTGGCATGCTCACTGAAGAGAGCATGTGTGTTCATGGATTACGCACTATGCAATGATCATGCAGCTATAATGCATATGTGATTATGGTTTTTTTGACCTTCTTGTGCCCTACAGATGGAGCCTGGCAATACAGAAACACACTAATACACCAGCAAGGAGAAGCTACTCTTCCCTTGAAAGACAAATAGGATAGGGACTTCCTGCCTATAATTCCCTACACATAGAGGGGGATTCAACACTTGCCCTGAAGAAAGTCCCGGACCTTTATGGCCCCACTGGACTGAAACATGTCGGCAATTACACTAGGGTCTTAGGACCATTAAATTCCAAAGAGACCCGTTTTTAATTAATTTTTAATAACCAGATCTGATCCAATAATAAAGGGAAACCGGGGGTCTGATCTAGGTTTCTTATATATAAGTCCCCCTGCCTTCATCTAATTAAGAGCTACCCAACACTGTGGTTGAGCCCACCCCGACTTTTAGAGGTCGGGTTGACCCGATGATGAAGCATGACACCACTAGGGTGTGTGAGGGTAACTAAAAAAGAACTAGTTTTTTTCCCTTATGCAACAGGGACATGATTAGCTTGATCCCAATCCCCTGAGTGGTCAGGTGCATATTCCATACCACAATAGATGCCAGCCCGTACGATATACACTAATTGAGAAATGATCTCGAACAAAAAAGTGTAATTGGAGTATTTTTTGTGATTTTGCCTCACAATGAACTCCACATTCATGGTGTTCTCCTCATCTGTGAAGTTTTTCTTCCTCTTCACTTGGTACATTACAGTAGTGATGCACAGCGAAGGAAAACAGTAACTCTCTCTGGCCAAACCTGTTACTTGAATGTGTGCTGCTTTTATGTGGTCTGTGGTGCTGGTGTTGCAGTTAGTGTTAATTGACTTCATTAGATGCAGGTGGGGGGATGGTAAGCGCGTGGACAGGTGTTTAGCATTGATGAAAATGATCATCCTGTCCGAATGCGGAGATTCTGGCCCATAAAGATAGGAGTCGTAAGTGATTTCTGTGAATACCAAAAATCGTGTCTTCTGTGAACACCAAAAGTCGTAAATTTAGACTTTTGTCTCAGAATACTTTTGTGAAGCGGGCCCCAGCCTCTAAGTTAAGCCTGACTACTCTGTGCCAAGCTACCAGGGGGCCTCGCACAGGTTAATTTGGGGATTGCTTGTGCCTTATCCTGACTAGGATTGTGGTTGCTGTTTGACCAGGGCTATCACCGCAGCAAACCAACAAACCAAGCTCTCACACAAGCCAAGCTATTTGTTTCTGTTGTTGAATTCATCTTCTGTTAAAAAAACTGTCTTTCAATACATCCTTAATCTCAAAAGCAAGATAGAAAATGAACAATTTTTCAAACTTCATACAGACTAACAATCCTGCCATTTAGTATTTCTTCAACTATGTAAGAATAATTTAAAAAAATCATAAAACCCTTAATATAAGCAGAAATTGAAATCCAAGCTTTCAAAAGCTATGCAGGCTTTAAAATGATTCTAAAAATCAATTCAGTTTTTTCAAAAGTCAAATTCAGAACTTCAAAGTTCAGAGTTTATTCTTTAACTAAGATATATTTTTAGCATCAGATATTTCATATGCCAGCTCATGTGCCATTTCATGAAGGCTCTGAGAGCAAATATTGAAAATAATTTTTCTTGTCAAATATGCCCATTCAGGAGTTATCTGTTTCATGTTTGACACTCTTACTTTTGATGATCTTCTAATGACTGCTTCACCAGTGTCTTTATTAAACAGCTCTGTTACTGCTCCAGCTGAACTGTCACCATTTTCTTCCATCCACTTTTTTTTGCAATGCTCTGCTTCTTTCCCTCACACATCCATGCCATTTATTTTGGATCAAGCTTGCATGTTTACTATCATTTGTTTAATCTGCCTAACTTTCTTTTGCTTCTTGATTTGCATTGTGTCAGCATTTCTTCATAAGGAGTGATGACTCCTTTCTTGTGAGATGTGTCAATAGAACATGGAAAACCTCCACATTTCACAACAGTATTCATCACCAGTATGACTTGATAGGTTCACTCCATTTGGCCTTCAAGCACGAATTTCTCACATTTCTTCACCAAAACCCAATCTCCAATCTCTAGCTCATGGCAGGGATAATTACTTGTAGAAGGTGTTGCAAACTTCACCTAGTGAGAGATAGAGCATACCACATCAGCCAAACGTTTGTAGTAGTTTAAGACTAATTCATCATTAATAGCCACAAGAGCAACAGATGATGGAATACCTGAAATCCTCATGGCTCTTCCTGTCAGGAGCTCACCATCCTGTCTGGTGTATCGGCACCCTCAGGGGTCCTTGCTTGCTCATGTTTCTGTCCACTACGTTTTTTCCCTTTCCTTTCAATCAATCAATCAATCATATCATTTGTAAAGCGCACTACTCACCCGTGAGGGTCTCAAGGCACTGGGGTGGGGAATGCTGCTATTGCTCGAAAAGCCAGGTCTTGAGGAGTTTTCTGAAGGTCAGCAGGTCTTGGGTCTGCCGTAGGTGGATGGGGAGGGTGTTCCAGGTCTTGGCGGCGAGGTGGGAGAACGATCTGCCACCTGAGGTCGCTCTTCGGAAGCGGGGGACTGTAGCGAGGGTGAGGTCGGCGGAGCGGAGCTGGCGGGTGGAGGTGTAGAAGCTGAGTCTTCTCTTGAGGTACGTTGGTCCGGTGTTGTGGAGTGCCTTGTGCGCGTGGGTGAGGAGCTTGAAGGTTATCCTTTTATTGACAGGGAGCCAGTGCAGGTCTCTCAGGTGGGATGTGATGTGGCTGCGGCGAGGGGATGTTGAGGATCAGGCATTGAGATGCGTTCTGGATGCGTTGGAGCCGTCTCAGGAGTTTGGCCGAGGCTCCTGCGTAGAGGGCGTTTCCATAGTCCAACCTGCTGCTGACAAGGGCCTGGGTGACTGTTCTTCTCGTTTCAGTGGGGATCCACTTGTAGATTCTACGGAGCATGCGGAGGGTGTTGAAGCAGGAGGAGGAGACGGTGTTGACCTGTTTAGTCATGGAGAGGGTGGAGTCGAGGATGACGCCTAGGTTGCGTGCGTGGTCGGTGGGTGTTGGAGCGGTTCCCAGTGCGGTCGGCCCCCAGGAGTCGTCCCAGGCCGAAGGGTTGGATCCGAGGATGAGGACCTCCGTCTTGTCCGAGTTCAGCTTTAGTCGGCTGTTCCTCATCCATTCAGCAACGGCCTTCATTCCTTCGTGAAGGTTGGTTTTGGCGGTGTGGGGTCCTTGGTGAGGGAGAGTATCAGCTGGGTGTCATCGGCATAGGAGAGGATGTTGAGGTGGTGACGACGGGTGACTTGGGCGAGTGGTGCCATGTAGATGTTAAACAGAGTTGGGCTGAGGGATGAGCCCTGGGGTACGCCCCAGATGATCTCGGTGGCTTCGGAGCAGAAGGGGGGAAGGCGGACGCTCTGTGTTCTGCTGGAGAGGAAGGAGGTGGTCCAGGCCAGGGCCTTCTCTTGGATCCCAGCGTTGTGGAGGCGTGTTCGTAGTGTGTGGTGACAGACCGTGTCGAAGGCGGCTGACAGGTGCAGGAGGATGAAGGCCACCGTTTCTCCGTTGTCCAGCAGGGACTTGATGTCATCGGTGGCGGCGATGAGGGCAGTCTTGGTGCTGTGGTTGCTGCGGTGTTCATGATCTTGATGATGTCATCATCGTTGATGTTGGTCCAGTAGAGCAGGCGGTTGGTGCGGATGGTGGTCGTGGTGGTGGAGGTCTCAGTGGTTGTCGGGCGGTCGTGGCATTGAAAATGTCATGGATGTCTGTGATCTTGCAGTGGAAGAAGGTGGCCAGCGAGTCGCACAGGTCTTGCAAGGGTGGGACATCATTGGTGTTGGAGCTGGGGATGGAGAGTTCCTTCACGATGTTGAAGAGCTCTTTGCTGTTGTGGGTGTTGTTGTCTAGTCGGTCTTCGAAGGAGGCCCTTTTGGCAGATCTGATGAGGTGATGGTGTCTGCGGGTGGCATTCTTGTGAGCAGCGTGGCTGTCTGGTGTTCGTTCACGGAGCCAGATCTTCTCCAGCTTTCGGCAGGTTTGCTTGGAGGCCCGGAGGTCTTCCGTGAACCAGCTGGCTTTCTTGTTGGTATGATTGTTGGAGGGTTTCTTGATCGGGCGAGGGTGTTGGCTCAGTCATTGATCCACTGTCTGAGTGTGCGGGCGGCGGTGTCATGGTCGGTATGGTCGGCAGGTGGGCTCTGGGCGAGAATGGTGGTTAGCTGGTCTTCAGTGATTTTGCTCCAGCAGCGGTGAGGCATCTGTTGGGTGCGGTGGTGCGTGGTGGGTTTCTTGAAGGTGAAGTGGATGTAGTGGTGGTCAGTCCAGTGGAGTTCGGTCGTATGGTTGGAGGAGACATGGGGGCTTGCGGAGAAGATGGGGTCAAGCGTGTGACCGGCGGAGTTTGTGGTGTTGTGATGAGTTGTCTGAGTCCGAGGTTGGCTAGGTTGTCGATCACAGTGGTGGAGTTGGTGTCGTCATTGTTCTCGAAGTGGAAGTTCAGGTCCCCGAGGAGTATGTAGTCCATGGAGGCGAGGGCGTGTGTGCTGACGAAGTTGGCGATGGAGTCGCTTAACTGTGGTAGGGGTCTGGGCGGTCTGTAGATGAGGGTTCCTCTGAGGGTGGTGTTGGGGTCGGTGTGGATCTGGAAGTGCAGGTGTTCGGCGGTGCTGAGGGTGTCGTCGGTGTTGGTCGAGACTCTGAGAGTGTTCCTCTGGACGATGGCGATTCCTCCTCCCGCTCTGTTGGTGCGGTCCTTGCGGGTGATCTTGTAGCCTTCCAGGACGGCTATGGCTATGTCTGGTGCCGAGGCGGGGTTCAGCCAGGTCTCCGTCAGGAAGGCGACGTCTGGGGAGGTTGCCAATGTTTGTTTCTTGTTACTGTATTTGTTGGTGCCAGTCCTTGTTTTGCCAATGCTTCTGGTTTTTGGGTGCTAATAACAGTGTCATATTATTGGACATGTGTACCTGCCATGCTTATGGGCGTGGCTAGTCATGTGAGGGTAACTGCCACTGAACTGGCTATAAAATCCCAAGTCTTGCACATGTCAATGCTTAGCTTAATCTCCTGGTTCCAGCTTCAGGTGAAGACTGCTTCTGTCAACGCTTCAGGATTTCCTCCTTCACCATTGGACAGAAGCACGCATTGGTCCGGGACTGCAGCAAGCATCGGACAGCTAAGTGCAGCGCGCTTTAAGGCTGCATGTGAAGTGAAAGGCTGTGTGACTTTGACATTTTCTGTTGGTATCGAAGGCTCGTCCTTGCATAATTGCCATGTGAATTGGCCATCTGGTATATGGCACTAGTGACGTTTGATTCAAGACTATGGCATTTACATATTTGTTTCGTGCTTAGTGCTTTGGGTCACTTTATGTTTGAAATCATTTCATATTTGTATTACGCCTAGCGCTTGGAATCATTTTATGTTTAAATTAATTTCATATTTGTATAACGCTTAGTGCTTGGAGTCATTTTATGTTTCAACTCATTTCATATTTGTATTCAGTTTTTTTTTTTTGCAGAGTTTTATATAGCGCGAACTAGACCCGAACTGAATCAGGTATCAGAGCGCTTTACATATTTTCCAGTTACGTTACATGAGGACACACTTTCATTTTAGGCACGGGGAGATTAAGTGATTTGCCCAGAATCACAGGAGGTTTTGGCGTCGTTACCGAGACTCGAACCCAGAACCCCAGGTCCGAGGTCGAGCGCCCTAGACGTTAGGCCAACTCCTCTCCCCAGCTTAGCGCTTGGGGTCATTTTATGTTTCAACTCATTTCAACTCATTTCCAACTTCTGAGAGTTTTGTTTGTACTCTATTTCTACTCTATTTGCCTACAACTTCATATTGTATGGATATTGGCTTATGTAGCCCTTAGGGCCTGTTCCTTGATGTGAATATTTGTTTATGGGTGTTTTGTGCAAATGAAATGACGTGTCTAGGTGCCTTCGCTTACCTGGCTGTACATGACACATATTCATAGCCAGTGACTCCTTTTGGCAGCATTGTTCTTAGAGAATTATTATTTGGATTGTGTTCTATTTCAAACTATAGACAAAGGCTATGAGAGTATCTCAGCTTCTCTTGAGAACCAAGCGACCAACATAACTCTCTTATTATGAATGTTCTGTGTTGAGTGCGCCCAGGTTTCCCAGAAGTGTCCCTGTACTCATCTGTCGCATTACTTATTTTATAGAGAAACGCAAGTCCTCAAAAAGGCGACCCTAATCTGAAAACAAATGCCCTCGAGGGTGCCGGGCTGGACCAGGCTGTGTGGAGTAGCAGTGTTCTCTCTCTTTTTCTCGTCCCATTCCCCTTCCCCTTTGGGACACATGCCAGGACTTTTGTAGCGTGTTCAGTAGTGTTGAGAGGTGTTCTAGGAGGAGAGGGGGCAGTTCATCGCTCCTGCAGATAACTTGAACTGCGCCACATTCTTGACTTCCTATGCGTATTTATTGGGCACTCAAGTCCGTCTTTTAGTTTTGGGTACTTCTCATGCTAAGTAAGCCTAAGCCAAGAACATATGGCCATTGCAATGATGTTGAGACACACACCTTTGCTAATTTTGCTTCATCATACCATGGGCCATCATTACAACTTTGAAAGCTTCTGAGTGGTAACTACGATGGAAATGTTGCTCAATATTTAATGCTGTACATAAAACTTTCATGGTTTAATTCTTGAAATGTGTACTCTTGTCTTTTCCCATAAAAATTTGCAAACCAAATTTTGGGATCAACTCCCCTAGTAACAACTGTACAACTATCATTGTGTTACACCTCTTGTTGGATATGCTACAATCCATTTTGAAACACGCAAATATTCACTAAAATATACGTGAAACGATTTCAACACAGCATCTCTACACCTGCCGACTTGTGAAAGGACATTCTTTCAATGGCTGGTCGTGTCAGATGTGTCTTGATTCTGGAAGCCTTGACCCAAAGAATGAGTGGTTCCTTTCTGCAGCCACCCTGCAGACTGAGATCTCACTCTAATCAGTGAATGCCTTGCAAAAGAGATCACATCTGAGGGAGAAGGAGCAAATAGCACCAAAATCCTCTAATTGGATAATCAAAGGGGCCGGACTCAGAGGATAGCAACCCAAACAACACCAGAATGGGAAAAAGAAGCAAACAACTTGTTAGAAATGAAATTAACTAAATAGGAATGGCAAAGTCCAGGAAACATTTGAGACACAACTTCGCTCTGGGCACTCCCTCCTTAAATACAAGCATATGCCCTGAAAAGGGACGGAACAACCCTAGGAAGTGCTTACTGCCATCTTGGATTGGGCAATTAAAGAAGAACATAATTGATAGGATGCACTATTGGATTGTGAAATATTCTCCCAAGATGGCATCTGTCATCTCAGAACACCAGGGAGAACAGGCACAGCACATGCATCACCCAATAGCAAACCATCAACACCAACTCTCAATGCCCACAAGAAGGACCATTGGCCTTGGCCTGCCCTGAGCAACTGGTCCATCATGCTGCACTACCGAGAAGAAAAGCAGTGTGATGCGAGGGGGAAGTCGAGCTTCCAACACCTTATGATTTTCAACCGTGGCTCATGGCCACTCTAGTCCTTTTCTTTAATATTCTGACATGTCATACATTCCTGACACATATTTGTTACAGTATTTCAAAAATGTGGATTAAATTAGCACTTTCTAAATGAGTCTACCATTTCATCACGTCCAACATGTGTAGGCCTCTGCATGTTTCTCGCTATCTGCAGTAGCAGTGAGTCTAGCAAAACAAATCTCTCATCTGTTGACACACATTTAATTATTGTATTGACACCCTGATTTTCCCACTTTGTGCCTCATCTAGTGCCTCATTCTGCAATAACTGAATCATCTGCCTCAGAATTTTCATCTGGAATTGACAATGTGGTAGACATAGGTGCACATTGTAAATGTAAATGTATGAAACTTATATAGCGCAGGACTTACCCTGGGGCATCTCCGCGCTTGCTTAGGGAACCCGTCCTGGTATTCCCCTGTGAGAAACCCCGGCAGGGTATCCACAAGGTGAAAGCCAGGCATCCCACCGCGAGGGGCCGATGTGCAGATTAAGCAAGCTATTGCCCAGAGTCGCAGAGTGTGACCCCGTGAGTCGAGTAGGCACCGGTGCGAGAATTGTCGAGACCGTGGAATTTATGAGCCCTAGACCCGCCGAGGCTGGGGAATCGAACCCTGGTCCACAGTCGATCTCAGATTCCGGGTCTGCCGCCTCTAACCACTGAGCCACACTTCTCCTTAGCCGTCTCTTCTGAGACATGATTACCCAATCTAACCATATCATTGCCACCCTTATGTGTAGCACATTCAACAACATCAATCATTTTTGACAACTTCAAAGCAGTTAATAAGTTAAAAAATGTGTGGAACATTTTTAGTCGAGGTTACGGTGCATTTCATAAACCCCCGTTTGGATCACAATTTACCAAAATCACGGACCACTTTAACACTATATTGGCTATCTGTGTAGATTGTAACCCTCAAGTCATTGGCTATGTAGGATGCTCTTGTAATGACAATCAATTCAGCGACTTGTTCTGAAGTTATATTGCACAAGTATGTTCCTTCCCCAATGCATGTCAGTGTGCGAACTGTATGCGATTCTTGAATGGATCCATGATTGTCTCTCAAACATGAATGACCCACAAAAAAAAATAAAAATCAGCCAAATCAGTTGGTGCATCTTGTATGTCTAGCCTTGGCTTGGTATATACATTTGCTACATCAATGCAAACAAGAGCACACTCATTAATTTCGTTCTCATTTCTTTATTCTTTAGGTATTAGCAACAGTGTACTGAAACTGAGTGTGTAGCACTTTCTTATGGAAATGTTTTCTTAAATCAGAATTATTTGTCATTTTTAGTTAAACGGCTGCTTGCCATGTGCTGGGTGTGTATGCAAGTTAAATGTGTTTCGATTGAACGTGGTACAAATAAAATCAATGTGTGACCATTTTCAATTGATTCACTCTGAATAATTGCCATTGCTGTTGCAGGATTGTTCTTCGCACACCCAGAAAAAACTGCCATCACTGGATCTATTTTTGCAGAAAACTATGCAATTGGCTTCTTTACATTACAATGTTGTTGTGCGAGAACAGACAGTGTCCACCCTTCTTTCTGATGACAAAATAGGTACAAATCTTTCTGAAGTCAGGCATTCCTAGTGTGGGTGCTGTACACAAAGAGTGTAGCTCTGGGAAGGCTTGCATGGATTCATCATCCCAAGATGGATGGATGACGTTACAACGCAGGCTATTACAACGCCTGCCTTTTACGCGGTTTTTACATCGCATACCATTACAACGCATAGCGCTTTTGGGTGTTGGATAGTGAATAGTTTAATTTACTATTCCAACTCCAGTCCCCGTGAACACTAGGGAAGGTTATTGGATAGTAAATTAACCTATTCCCTATCCTAGAGCGCCCCCAGCACAATGCGTTGTAATAGTTTGCGTTGTAATGACCGCGTTGTAATGGTAGTGCATTGTAAAAGTTTCGTTGTAAGTGATGTTTCCCTCCCAAGATACCGGATCAGTCTCATCATTGTGCATTAGTCTCTGTAGAGGCTTCAAAATCAAGAAAAGTTGGAAATCCACTGACGGCCTTACCCATCAATCCAAGAAACTCCCTTACATCTCTCTGTGTCTGTAATAATGTGGTATATATATTTCTTAGTCCTACTTTCATTTTCTGTTAGGATTGTTATCATGCAAACAGGTAATTGAATTGTTATTGTAAACCTGTTCTGGACTTTTTTATACTTAACTTCTTGGCCTGTGGTCATCCACTCGAACAAGGAGTTCCAAATGCTTCTGCCAGGCAGTTCGCTACTGGAAGTCTCAGGACAAGGATGCTTCAGATGTGGGCTGATGCATGTACCTCAATAAACCAGATTAGAAAAGCACATGTATTGGTGCACACTTACTCCTCACAGTGTCATAGGTTAGTTCATTCTCAAAATCGCAGAGATGTGTTTTTTGGAATCCTTCCTCATTTCTTTTTCAATGTCATGTCTCAAGTAAATGACCTCTTTTTGATAGTATTTTTTCAGACAAATGATTTAACAATGCAATTGTGGCCAATTTACAACCCTCTTTTGTTTTTGCTGCAGCCTTTCAATGTACTGCACCGCTACTAATTTACAAGACATTTTAAAGATTTCAAATCTTTCTTGAGTTTTTGGAAAACGTTTGAAGGACTCTCAGTACACTGCAGTGGAATCCTACACCAAAAGAGGATTCTGTTTTGGAATTGGAATGCAAAAAGAAATTAATGATTCCCATACAGCGCAATAGAGAAAAACGCTGAATAGAAATTATTCACAGAGATTTTAGGTAAAATCTTTGCAGGATTCAATACCAAGTGACAAATGGGATCATTATGCCATTTAGTTTAGGCGGTCTTGTACTCAGGACTTAATTTGTAAAGAAATAAGTGCCAGGGCCGTTGTCAATACCAAGTGACAAAATGGGATCATTATGCCATTTAGTTTGGCGGTCTTGTACTCAGGACTTAATTTGTAAAGTAATAAGTGCCAGAGCCGTTGTTAGGAGACCAAAGTAGCTTGCACCACCCACTTCACTATTAATGCCAATTCAGACTTTTACACATTTAAAATATTTAATATCTGCCACCCAAACTATTTTTATAGCTTTGGGTGGCAGGTATCAGTCATTTTTTATTTAAATAGAATTATTAAACAACTGCTGTTGTGTTCATCGCAAAATTGGACAAACAGCGCAGCCAGTGATTGGCTGTCATAAATCTTGGTGTTAAGTGCTGGTACTTTGCACCAGAAAACACTGGCTCAAATTAGCCACTGATTGTACTATTCCCCATTTCCCACTTTGTTTGTGTGGGCCCAGTATAGGTGAGTTACATGAACTTCCTATCACTTTTTCTCAAAATGCTCTGTTCAATCATCTTTTCAATAACAGGGACAAATTCCGTCTCTGCTTCATGAGTAAGGTTGTATTGATGAGTGTGGGAGTATACTGCATTTGGCTTTAATGCAATTTACACTCGTTCTGCACTTTCAAGCGGACCAATTTTCTTCCTGTAAAGTCCCAAACGTCTCTTTTTACAGTGTGTATAAAATCTGGTTATAAGTCCTCAGTTGTTAGAACAGAGTGCATACCAACTCTTGCCTCATTTGAAGTCGGCATTGCCATTTTTTGCCTAAATGCAAACACCATCCGGTATGCAATTAATTATACAATTTGACTTGAACAAAATATAACAACAAAACAGATTTACTGGACTTATCTAACTAATTATAAACTCATGATTATTAATTGATCCAATTTTTACATTAACATTTGCTGACAACCAGCTAGTCATTCGCTTATTTGGAAACTTGGGCTTCTATTGCCAAGAGGGGAAGTTCTGGAGCTTCCACTGGTCTAACCACAGCACCTGTGTCAATCAATAATTATACATAATCACCATTAACACTTACCTTCCACATATGGGCCTTCATGGTTTACCTCTGGGACTGCACCAAACATTTCAGTCCTCCTCCCCCTTCAGGCACCATCACTATGCCTGGTTTGTACATTAAGGGACTACAAGTGTAGTAGCAAAATATAGACAATTGTCACTAACTAGTAAATGCTTTTCCTGAAACTTTAAATTTGTTTGATATCCTGATGTATTCTACATAGGTTGTTGTAGGACTGGTACTGAAGGCATATTCCCATTGAACTGCCTGGTATTCTGCAAATTCTAGATAGATGCCGGTTGGGCAGGGACCGTTCATTGCATCATCACATTCTGTGCCATTGGTATAGGGTTCCAATTTCCTATTCCTACTGCATGAGATTCCTTTGAGGGACTATTTGTGTCTCATTTTTAAATCTATTCACATAACATTTACAATCTCTTTTCCAGTGTCCATCTCTACCACAAATGTGACATGATACAGATTTCGTTTGAAAATTAGCATTTTTAACATTATTATCATTGATAGTAAAACCTCTACCTTTACCTCAAAAACAACTATTTCTACCTTCCATCCCCCCTTTAAATGCCCTATTACCACTTTTCTGAAAGAAATGAGTCTGTGCTTGTTAGAACTGGGATTTCTGGTTGGCTAAGGCTTACACCAAAGCCAGGTAGAAACCGCCATTCTAGTCAGGGCAAGGGAGTCACACGCCAAGATAACCCCTGCTCACCCCCTTGGTAGCTTGGCACGAGCAGACAGGCTTATCCCGGAGGCAATGTGTAAAGCATTTGCGCACGCACACAACAGCAAAAACATCCTGTCAAAACACATCAGATAGTAATCACACAATATACATTGTGCCAACTGGCACGGGCAATAATCACAAGGGATTATTTACACCAGGACAGGGCCACATGGGCCACTGTCAGAATCAACACTTAGCAGAAATAGCACTTCTAGAACTTAGAATAAGTGTAGCACAAAATAACAATTATAGGTCACAACCAGTAACTACTGGTAAAGGTAGGTACACACTAAGCAATACTAATACCCATAGGCATAGATCAAGCATGGACACATTACCTCTCTAGTATAACATACTAGGCAAAGCAAACTTCTAAGCATGAGCACCTCTAGAAGTATAACACAAGCTTAAAGGCAAAGCACATTACGCATAATCAAATTTAGGTCTAACCAGTAAAACTACAGTAGGCAATCTCCTCACTAGTCTAAACACATTAGACTCTGCCTCCTAAGAATAAATCACATTTAGGGGCGTACCTCACAGTGAAGTAAACTCTCAATGACATAAACCCACATAGGTAAAATAACCTCATAATCATAGTAACATCACATTGCGCAAAAATCACATTAGGCAATTACCATCATAAACATAGTAAAATCACATTGCGCAAAAATCACATTAGGCAATTACCATTCTAAACATAGTAAAATCACATTGCGCAGAAATCACCTTAGGGCCTTGCGCCCTACCCACATACCAGCCCCCTGGCCAACTGGCCATCACAGGAAGGGGCTCAAATGCCCTGTGTCCAGAATGTCAGGGCGCGCTGCCAATGCAGCGCCAGTCAGGGGTGCGCCACTGGCGCAAACCTAAACGTTGCAGCTGCCCACTAATTGCTGGGCAGCTGGGTACAGTAACAGGGCCTAAACGTTGCAGCTGGCACTAAGTGCTGCGCAGCTGTAGAAGGCCTGGCACCTCTGTGCCATCTCCGTCCCTCCCAGGGACTCTCTCTTTCCAATTGCGCCTAAACGGTGCAGCTGCCCACTAATTGCTGGGCAGCTGGGATCTCCGCAAAACTGCGCCAGGGGCCCTCACTGGCCCTCAGGAGCCCTCTAGGCTCTGGAATAAAAAATGCGGCTTGGGGTCTCACTGGCCCTCTATGAACAAACTGCACCACAGGGGAGGAAGCCACACAGGCTCTGAAACAACATATGGGCCTTCTGGAGCCCTCTGGCTCCTCTAAGAAAGAAAGGCCCCCCACGGTGGAGCCCTCTGGCTCTGTAACGAACTAGTGGAACGTTGGGGCGGCCCACTGCCATCCGGGTCCGCCCTAAATGCCTCCTGCCACTGGGGAGCTCACCAGCTCCTAAAATCATCATCCCCCATATCATTGGAGCAGCCCCCTGCCATCTGGGGCCGCTTGGGGTAACACCACGCACGTAGCCCCTTCAACCTCGGGCTCAGCGCTTGCTCCTAGTATCTGCTCCGGAATCTGTTGGGGCAGCCCTCTGACGAGTGGGGCTGCCTTCCAGAGCAGCACTAGCTATGCCTCCCGCCCAGCCCATACTCACCGAGGCTGACGGAGGACTCTCTGCTTCACCGGGGCCTTCAGAATGGAGCCGCAAGGCTCCAGGTCAACTTCTCCTCCGGGGCTCCCTCCCAGCTCACGGGGGCCCCGGGCGGCCATTCCTCGGCCAGATGCCTCTTCCTCGGGCTGGCGGCAGCGGGCGGGACTTCCTGCCGGATTGCAGGCCCCGCCCCTGTCCCGACAAAAGATGCCTGACTTCCGGTTTCGCCACAATCGCTGCGGCCATCTCATCGCAGGGGCAGCCCAAGGGGTGGGCACAATCAGTGCGGAACATAACCTGAAAAGCAGGGTAGGCACCCGCTAAGGGTGCCATAAACGGGGAGGCACCCGAAACATAAACAAATAACGGAGTGGGGTGGCACCCGCAATACCTACAAGGGGGAGGGGTCTTCCCTCCACAAGGGATGCCGCGTCACACTCCTCAGCCCCCCCCCGCCTCTCCCTTCTCTCGGGAAATTAAATCAAAAGCGCTTCCTGCCCAAAATAAAGCGCAGGGGGCTGCTCAAGGTCCTGGCATCATTAACAGCCAGCAAAAAGACAGTCCCAGCAGTCCTGGAAGAATAAAGATGGAGCAACACAGCTCCCAGTAAGGAAAATCCTCCAGCATCCAGGGGTAGGACATCCAGGGGCTGGGCAGGGCCCAGGGAGGCAAGTCTTCCCCTGGGTCCCAGCAGCAGCACGCCCCAGGTAGATTCAAGTGGGAAACAAGAACATTTTCAGAGTGTCACAGCACCCTTTTTATCCACAAAAATCCCTTTGTCTAGCAGGGTGTAGGCAATGTGAGAACCAGCTACAACTGGTTATGGGGAACTCCCTTTCACTGGCCAGGCTAGGGACATCAGACGCACCACAGGGGGTGGAGCCAGCATTGTGTGGGGAAAGCCCAGCCCTATTCAGGTCCCAGGTGCAGCCCCTCCCTCACATCAGCATGCTAATCTCAACACTCACCACTGGGCAGACCCATCCTGACTCCTGGAGCCAGGCTCACCAGTCAGCTCCAGCCAATCACACACCAGACACAAATTACACTAACATGCCAACTTCTAGAAGTGGCACTTCCACACTAGACACAATCATGCTGCATACATCATTACGCAGCATTAAATCTCACAAGTTCGCACATACCAAACTCGACCCTGCACTCCCCACACATCAGGAACTACCATGGTCACACATATTCCCCATGCATTCCTATGGGAGGGCAGGTCACTTACCACACATACACAGAGAGCTCACGTACTTTACACTGTACCACAGTTAAAAGTGCGCAGAGGCCTAAAATCACCAACACCAGGTTACAGAAACAGGCTAGGAAAAAGCTAAAAGTTTCGGGGTGAACCTGCCAAAAGGGCCAGGTCCAACAGTGCTACCATCATATTTTCCAGTGTCATTTTCTTTTCTGCATCACAATTATCACAACAATACTTTATGTAGGAAACAATCTTATCTAATGGTTTTGCTTTCCAGCGCACCACATTCAGCTTCAGATGTGTTCCTATTTCCAGAAACAAACCCAACACATAAGCAGAAAGTCCTAAAATGTCTTATTTGTTGGGTCATCAAATCCACTGTGCTGCGTGCAAAATAAAGCTGCATCAATCTCTCATATTATAAATGAACTGAAGCATCTACATTTTGTGTCCCTCTTAAAGTTTTTGACCTATTATTCTGTTTTTGCAGAAACATTCACCCTGAGTATACTTTTGCATGACATTCACTGAAGGCTTAAAATTAGGAGCCACTCTCTTTGGTTCTTTATCAGGCCATTATACTACTGTCTTGTACTCAATCCACAAATCTTTAAGCACAGCGATTGAAAACAACTCATCCAGATCTTCCCAAATCACCTTTGAAATTGGCACAATTATATCTACCTCAGTATTCATTTTTTCTGGTTTCTCTCTAAGCTTCAGAAAATTCTTTGTAAATGTCCAGGTGTCATGATGGGTCCAAGGGGCAGGCACGTATTCTACTTTAGGTAGTTTTCACAAAGGTAACTCTTCTTCAATTGTCACTTCACATTCATAATCACTCACACTGACGACTATATTCAACTTATTTTCGTGTGGTTTGTCAGAAGTTTGAACACAATCTTCTCTGTGCACTTTTTCACATTCTTGCACTCTCCGATCCAGTCAATTAATTCTCTGACATTTTTTCTCGATGGTGCAATGTTCTATTTTTTGCAAGTCCCGTTCTGTCAATGTTATTCTTTATGCTTCACAAATTAACTTTTTCTGCAAATTGAAATCAAATTTCTCAGCCGACCTAAGTTTCTCATACGCAGGAGTAGCACGCTTTCTTTCTTCCAAATTCAAAAACACAAATTGTTCTTTTAAAATTTTTGCATTTTTCCCTTATAAATGTCTGAATCCACAATCGTATCTAAACCTTCAATCAATTTTACTGTGTTAATTTTCACACCTTTTGCCCCACATGACTGTGCAACCTCCAAGATTAATTCAGTGCTCAAATGACACTTTTTATTTTCTCATTATTCTATTCAGCACAAAAATTCTGGTAATTAGAGTAGCGAGCTCCTCCATTAAAATATAGTCACTTTGAGCATCACAACACCTATTTTAGCCTATCACTTTACCACCACCCTACACATACCACTCAAGCCCATACACCCCACTTCACCTGACGGCTACGAAAAGATCTCTGGCAAAGAGCTCCCTAGTATGTGCCCGTCTATCATTGCAGCGCTGGCCCAACAAGGAGCTAGTCCAATGATGAAGCATGGCACCCTTCTGGGTGTGTGAGGGCCCTTATTCCCATTGGAGCATGTTCCCCTTCCGGGAAGCTATAGACTGTAACTGTTGTGTTCAAAGACCTGCACACCCTTCTGATACCTCAAATGTACCACCACCAGCATCACTGAACCTTAAGTAAATATCTTCTTACTTTCACCGGTGTGGAGGATACAATGAAGGGCTACAGAGGAGAGTCCCAGCAAACAGAAAGAAAACACACCTGAAGTAGTAGGAGGTGAGTGGGTTGCTTTAACATCAATGTCTTCTTCATCACCATCTTTTTAAGAATAAGAATGCCACACCTCTCAGTTTTTCAAACAGACTTCAAATGATGGTGATGGGGACTTATCCCCCAAGCCAAAATATCAGAAGAGACAGGGCAAAAGAAAGATATTAGGAAGTCTAGCTGACAGGCCCCTCGTGATGATGCTGATGAAGACGAATCTTGGATCAGTTTGAGAGTGGCAATGAAAGAGGCGAAGTCACTGCTACTCAGACAACAGTATCTACCATCCCCTTGACTGACATATTGAAAATCAGAAGCAACAATTTCGAAAACCCTCACCTTATTTATTTCGTACCTGGCCCAAGCCCTAGTAGGCTCAATTAAAATATTTTTTCAATTCACAATACCCTTCATCACATTGCAGTGTGCACCATTTCTAGGGCTGCAGTATGTTTTGTAAAGCCAGGTAAACATCATGGGACCCACTTGAGATGCCATAATGCATTTATTTGCGAAAACCACTAAACCACCACCTGTACTGCCAAGGTAGGCATTCATCAACCTGCAATTACTGCAAAGTTCTACATGGAAAAAGCACACACTGATGACAATATCCAATTCCAAAGTACCTGAGTTCCAATCTAGGATTCTAAAGGTTTAAATTACTGACTCTGACAAGGACAGTGACTATGCTCTGGGACAAGGGATCAATCACCATGTTTTTCTAACCATCCTGCGAATCTGTCAGAATGAAGAAACTTCTAACAATTTCAAACAGGCTGAAATTTCCAATCATAGCTCAACTATCATTGTGCAATAAAAACAATCCATGTCCATGACTCCGCGAAAAAAGGCCCTTTGTTAGGAAACACATATTTTGAACTTTAATCAACATATAAACAAATAACATCAAATATTGTAAGAGTAACACTCCCACACTTTCTGAAAACCACTCACCCAACTTGCATCCCGATGCCCTCAAACCTTGTTTCATACTTCCCCGTTCCACTCACTAAGCTCTTGCTGTGTATCCAGACGCTCCTTCATTTTCCTACCAAACACCCTCCAATGAAACGAGTTCCCCACTCACTTAAGTACCACGTACTGGTTTTTGTCACCTGTATTCCATTCGCTCCCCAGGGGGTGAATACAACCGCATGTGACTCTTCACCCTACAACTAACTTTGGCAACCACTCTGCAGTCCAAACCCCGCTCCATCCCATGTAGGTTAGGTGGGTGGACAAATTATTTCCTTTAATCCCTACCCTCCCGGCAGTGCTCGGAGTCAGGGAGAGGCTGTACATGCCCTTCCTGACTCTTATAAAAACCCTAACTATGACCTGCCCTTTCCCCCTAAACCACCTATTCTAGCCCTATCCTGTTTATGCACGAAGCACCTCAGGGGAGGACTAGTCTGTAACTCTGCTCCCCCAAGGGGCCATCATCGTGCAATATAAACACTCCATGTCCATGATTTAGCACAAAGGGCCATTTATTAGGACACAGTTGCTAACACTTATTTTAAACTTTATTCAACATCGAAACAAATTACATAAAATGTTGTAAGTATAACACTCCCATACTTCCTGTAGCCACTCACCTCTCACGCCAACTTTCATCCCCGAGTCCTCATACCTTGTTTCATACTTCCCTGTTCCACTCACTGGGCTCTCGCCATATATCCAGACTCTCCTTCATTTTTCTACCAAACACCCTCCACTAAAACTCTTTCCTTGCTCGACAATAAACCACACTGACTTTTTTTAACCTGTACTCCGTTCTATCCCCCTCCTGCATGGGGGTGGATACGCCCACATGTAACTCTCCATCTCCCAAAATACCGCCATCCAGAAAATACCCCGGAGGGTGTTCTTCTGCACCCCCCCCCATTATCACGAAACTCTTTCAACTGTGATCTCACCTTCACCAGATATTCTCATGCCGCAGTTGGCTAATCACATCCCTTACTGTATTCAAAAAGGAAGTAAAAAGTATATTAATGACCAAACTAATGTCCTTAATCCAAGTATGGGACCTATATGGCTGCATGTCTTTTATCACATCCCATGTTGCTCCACAATTGTTTGCTAATTAATGTTTTTCATGGGATATAGATCTGTGCGGCTGATAGCACAATGTCTAATGTAATTTGTTCTGCAGATGCTATTGCTCTACTATGACAATTTGACATGTTGTTTGTATTGACTACCTTTTCCATGGCTTATTCTTCTATTGTAAAGCGCTCTGATACCCTCGTGGGTCACGTTCGCGCTATATAAGACTTTATAAATAAAAAATAAAATAAATCTCTCAACTCCATCATACAGTATGCATTCCCCATTTCTTAAAGATGCACTTCATCGTCTCTAAAAAGATAGCCCTCCTCTTCCTTCCATTCAAGATCACCATAATGTTCTTTTCCAGGCAAAACATGCTCATGGCCCTGTTAGGTTTCCTTGGAGCTTTGTCAATTGCAGCATGTTTTAGAGTCGCCCTCCAGACCTTTCGTGGCACAAATTCTGTCCAATATAAGCATGTCCCAGCAAAGATTCTCTTGATTGCCGCCAGATTTCGCTGCATGTTCTGTAACATTGTTAATCCTGATAATTGCACCAGATAATTTTCCCCCAGGGGAATCAAAAGCATGCCTGGACAACCCCTCTGTAGAACCAGCCTCATCCACCAAAGTAACAAGTTACCCCAGCACTTCCCCCCCTAATCCCACTATAGCACTTCATGCCGGCTGCTGTGCAGTCCCAGGTTTCATCCGTATACTTGCTGGTCTGCGTACTTTGCTGACCAGGGCACAAATGAATGTCTCATGATTCAGGTCGCTGCCTTGGTCCCTGGCCCGCTTTGGCACCCTACATGAGTAGAAAAAGGAATTAGGTCTGGTGAGCAACACAGACCCCCAACCCTCCCACAGGACAGAAAACTCCCTTAATTTTCTCCTTTAGCGTTCACAGCACCTTGACCTTCACCTACCGATCTGACCTATCTGACCCCAATTCCAGCCCAAACCTGCTGCAGCTACCCCGATCCTACAAGAATGCGTCCTGAAGACAGTAGGGTTCCTCTCCAGGAGGCGCAACGCCATCCGCAGCACTGCCAACAACTGAAAAGCCGACACCTTCCTGCCACCCTCATGACAGAAATGCGCCCTATGCCACTGACCAGGCCACACCTGAAAACAATGCAATTCCTGCACCGGGCACACCTTTACACTCCGCCTTTTAAACAGCCATATCCAGTTCCCTCTACCTTGGTGATCGGTCTTTGAAAGTCTCAACTAAATGCCCAAACGTCCCAGGTCCAACCGCACTCCTTCTTGCAGCAACCCCAACTCTCTTGCAGACCCCAAAAGCTCTGAAACATGAAAAGCCCCAAAGAACATCCAAGTCATACAAAGACGAAAAACAGCCACCTCAAAACTATCATAACAACATGCAGGTAACACTGCCAACAACCCCCTCAACAACTCAAACGTAATAGCCTCTCGCACTGCCACCCCATCCCATTGTTTACCTCGCCCCTTCAGAACCCAGCCCATACAGCTTGTTATAAAATGAGACCCCGCAAACTTGCCCCAAATAGTCGTGGGTGATAAACCTTTGTCAATACAAAACTAAACAAAACCTAACACTCTCCTCTCCGCTGACTGCTGATCCAGCCCCCAGTTTTGTAGTTAACAGCCCTCAAATGACCCAAACTCGTTCCAAATCAGCTTGTAGCTCCTCCTGGTAGATTCATCCAACAAGCTCTCGACCAGACCCACAACTCTGATTCACCCAACGCCCAAATGTCTGCAGGCAGCGGCGTCTTGTCTTTATCTGCTCCTGACACCAATCGGTGAAAGTGATGCAACTGCAGAAAAAAGCTCCATGTCCTTCTTCTCCCTGTGCTGTCCAGCACTTGGCTTTGATGCCCCGACCTTGGTGCTCCCTCCGTCTGCACTTGACTTCTGCAAACATCAACTGCACCATTTGTTGGATGCCCCTTTCCCTTTTATCTCGTCACACAGCTCTCCTTCCTTCCAGGCATCTTTACCCTCGTCATAATCCAACACCAAAACTTCATCACACTCGCCCTCCAAAACTCATTCCACTGAGCCACATTACCACACTTCTGAACACTTGCATCCTTGCTAAGCCGAGACTGATGGTCCTGTTTAGGGTTTAATGCACGAGCCCCTTGGTGTAGGGCTGTTGGCGCGGACCTCCCCAACTCTGCAGACCAACGTCCAGGGGCTTTAATGTGCCCCGTTGGCTTTGACACCTGTCTGCCAGCCTCTGCAGCTGACTTTGTCAGCATTTCCCCAGCCAGGCTGCACCAACCTGGAAGGTCCAGAGCACCACTGGGCCCCCGAGTCGCAACAGCTCCCACCCTACATGAGTCCATGTCTTCCTCATCAGGTACACAGAGCCAACATCCCAGCTCACCCCTAAATCAGGGGGCTCTTTGCTCATCCCTCATCCATGACCGTGGATACACCCTCAAACACATACCTAATAGAATCTGCCTCCTCTTCTTGTGCCCTGCACATGTGCTCCCAGCATTCAACTGTCTCCTGGACCAGGCAGTGCTGTTCCCTAATCTGTGCCTCTATGTCAACCCCCTGCCATCTTTTGGTGTGCCCCCCCAACTGCCTGCATCTGATGGCCCAGAGATGCCCCATCCCCCTCTTTAACTCCACCCCTTCCTTTCCCCTTGAAAGAAGAAGAGAAGCGTGGAGAAGCGTGGCTCAGTGGTTAGAGGCGGCAGACCCGGAAGCTGAGATCAGCCGTGGACCAGGGTTCAATTCCCTGCCTTGGCGGGTCTCGGGCTCAAAAAAAAAAAAAACAAATTCCACGGACTCAACAATTCTCGCTCCGGTGCCTACTCGACTCACGGGGTCACACTCTGCGACTCTGGGCAATAGCTTGCTTAATCTCCACTACGGCCCCTCGCGGTGGGATGCCTGGCTTTCACCTTGTGAATACCCTGCCAGGGTATCTCACAGGGGAATACCAGGACGGGTTCCCTAAGCAAGCGCCTTGAGACCCCTGGGTGATTCGTGCGCTATATAAATAGAAATACATTTACATTTACATTTACCCCTTCCTTTCCCCTTGAAAGGATGTGCTTGCCGCGCCTCCGGCAGAATTCTTATGTTTTTTGGTGACTCAGCCCTTTGAGCCAGCCACTGCCCTGGTTAATGCTATCGGTGCCGCACTTCCTGACCCATCAGCCCTGTGTCCAGTATCACATATGACCAGCGTGAATGCATCGGCACTAAGCTCAGCCCCCTCAAGATCCTCAAAGCCATCCTGCTCCTCGGCTGGGGCCTGTAACCTGGCCGGAAGGCTGAGATGCCTCCCAGCCTGACTGTGTTCTCCGGTGTAGCGCTAGTTGCTCCTGATGAGTCCCCTGGTGGGCTTCTTCCCCTCCCACCCCCTGCAGAGACAGACATCCCCGACTCATCCCTATCCAGGCCTGGTCAAGGACACCTGCAGGCCTGAGTAAATCTTTCCTGCCGGCTGCACCTAAAGTGTGCAGCACAGCCTTCACCTGTCCACAAGGAGATGCAAAGTTCCTAACCAGATAAATTATTTACACACGCACTGCCTGACTTTTATAAAGTCCTAATTATAACCTGTCCCTTACGCCTAAACCCCCTATCCTAGGCCTATCCTAGACCTATCCTCTTTATGCACGCAGCACCCCAGGGAAAAACAAGCCTGCCACTCTACTTCCCTGGGGGGACATCTTTGTTACGTATAATAATGCATCAATCAGTGTCACATGACGGGAGCCATACATTTTTTTTGAGTATTTGATATTCAATGCAAACCCGTTGTACCTCACGTGTGACTCTTCCTTCCATTAAAGAAAGTTGCCTAAAATTAAGCCCTCACTATGAGGGCTTTTCATAGCTTCTGGAAGAAATAGACGAAGTTTCAGAGGAAAATATGTGTGACTTGGCTCACCCCTACTCATAATAAATAGGACGTAACCTACCATGCATCTGTTTTGTGCTCCCGTCGTGTGCATAGCTTAACATTGTTAGTGTTGCAATGATGTTCTAAAATATTAATGCTTATAGGCATGATTTCATTTAAATGGCAGCCTTGATAAATCCCGTGGCTCACTAGGCTATAGAGAAATGTAGGTCAGGTGTTCATGAGTTTTCATATTCAAATATAGAAATGGTTACACATTAAACATATTATAGTAAGCCTTTTTGCAAATTATTACAACATTTAAGTGATTGGCGCCATGAAATGTGAAGACATTCTCCACTAAAACGAAAATAACAGCAATAAAATAATTCTGAACACTACTCATAAAACTTCTTTGAGACATTTTCTAGTACAATCATGACTCAGAATAAATACTTTCAAGGTGAAATTTAGTGTTGTTGCCGAGGAACCGCTTCTCTTTTAGAGCTTATTTTAACATGCCTCTTGTACTAACCTTTCAAAACAGAACTCTCGTTAGCACTGTAAGTATGTCTTAGCATGCCACCATGCTAATACGTCATATATCAAGATGGCGCCCACTAGGTGGTTATAACCTCTGTGCTGTTATATTTGGCAACATGTTTCAAGTCCTCTGGGAAAATCTGATTATAAGCAAATCAATGTACGAGTGTAAAAGTACAAGGTCAAAAATGTCAAATCAGGGGATTAATATGCATCATTTTTCATCCTATTTATGTTTTGAAAGACCAACCTTGAATTATTCATTTTACATCATATTGACATCAATGATTAAGTGATAATTATGTTACGTAGGCAAGGATTTTGCAGTAGAAGGGTGTTGGAGAGTATGACCACTATCACTGAGGTGCATTAGATTTTCTCGTGTGCTACTGTGAGAAATTGAATTGTGGTGGATGGTAGTCCACTGTTAAGTGCAGTAAAGGTTGCAGTGAATTAAACCTCAGTTCAACCCTGTTTAGCTTTGGCACCGAGCAGAAAGGCTTAACTTAAAAAAATGGGTTAAGCATTTAGAAAAATATTTAAAGAATACACCAAAACAATAACAATCTAATGAGGGGATTTAGAGATATGAATTGTTTAAGTTTTCAATAAAAAAAGTCACAGAAAACGATAAGGCCAAACTGCAGTCCTCTGATTGCACTTGACCAGTCATTAGGCATGTTTTAAGACCAACTGCGACGTAGCATGCGTCAGATACAGAAACCAGGCTTGACTCGGTCAAAAGTTTGAAAGTCCTCAGCAGGGCAAGGCAGCAAGCTGTTGCCGAGAAGGACTCCAAGAGGCCGGATAACAATCTTGTAAAGTCCCAGTGAAGACGTTGAATTTTGGCAGGAAAGTTCATAGTGGTAGAAATTCAAAATTCGTGCCCCCAGAAGGTGCCTAGCCATCCAGATACTTTTGCTGCTTTGACCCGAAGAAGATTTCTAGGTTTGGCGTAGCCATTTATTTGCATCTTGGAATATTCAAGCGGGGCAAGGCTGAAAGCTGTAGCCAAACAGGGTCCACGAGGCCAGACAACTCCATGGTGGGCTGCTGTAACAAATTTGCTCCTGTGCCGGAGTAACCTGAATCTTTGACATTTGTTGGATAGACGTGTCAGGTTTGTCATAGTCCTTCGGAGGTTTTGAAGCCAAAACGTCTCTAAATCCTAGCACTTAGGGGTCAACACTCAAACCAGCAGCAGCAGGATCCAGGGCAGATCCAGTTGGAAATGGTCTGCTGTGCTCTTTAGGAAAAGGGCTTCTATCAGCTTTTTCTGTCCCCGTAACGTAACAGGAGGTCATCCAACCGACCGAGGATGTCCTGGGGTGCCCATTTATGCCTAGTACTTCCCTGTGGGTGGGGGTGACCCCTGGGCCCCTCCCAAACCAATAGAAAATCGTTCCCAGGGGTAACACTATCCATTTTTGCAGCAGTTCCTGTGTACCCCACTGCAAACAAGCCCACAATGTTCCTCTCTACCTAAACCCAGCATGGCAGAACATTTCCTCCCATGTGTAGCGCTCCTGTGCCCACCCCGGACGTGAAGCCAGGACATCTTGCAACCCCTCCTCTGAGGTCACTCACAAATGGTTCTGGAGGCATCTTCCCTCCCAATGGGATTGGTGCTTGTCTGACTAGAGACACAAAGGAGGGGACAGGCCCAGATGTGAGTTGCTTCTGCCTGTGGCAGGGTAAGCCTCTTTGAAGGTAATTAGGTTCCTGGACATAACCCAGATGGTCATCCTGTCAGTGGAACATAACACCTCTGACATTCAAGACCCAGCAGGTTCACACCTCATGAAAGGGCTATTGAGCCTCTAGGTGACAGTTGTAAGCTTTAGGCAGTTAAAAGGTGACAAAATATTTAATTACAAATTTGACTGTACCAGTGATTTTTGCCTGTAATACATATTTTAAAATGTCCAAGAATGAACGTTGCAGCTGTTTCCTAAGTAGAGATAACATTGTTTCATTTTAACATTACATCTCAAAGCTTTCCTGTTAGACCTGGCAACATTAGAGTCGATCTCCCCTGTATTTTTTGCCTCTGCCTCCTGAGTTTTTGCTGTGAGTTGGACTCTGTTATGCTGGTCTAGATGATTTGGGCACTTTGCCACTGCTATTCAGTGCCAAAGTGCAAGGGCTCCCTTTGTAAATTGTTGTTATGGATTAGTGAAACCATGATTGACATATTTGACTTACTGGTCAGACTCTAGTCCAGTACACTGTGGGTGCCAGGGCCTGTAAATCAAATGCTGCTAGAGGGCTGCAGCACGGATTGTGCCACCCACAGAAGCATTTAGTTTATCTCAGAGCTAAACAAATAAACAGTCTGGGCATTTCAATAAGAGTTTATTGAACAGTTGTTATTCTCAGTAAACAGTCTAAATATTGATTTTTTTATATCGACACGCAAAAATATTGAGTCAATAATGTCGGAGGGACAAAATATCGACATCAAGAATATCGACGACCAGAATATCTACCTGAAGGTAAGAAATTTTGTTTTGGTTAATATCGAAGTTAGTAACATCGATAGCAAAAATATCGATGTTACTAATATCGATATAAATATCAGTGTTATGTATTTTATTTTATATGTTTGTTTTTATATTTTTTGTTAATTATTGTACTAATTTTAAAACATATGTATTACATTTTTTGAAGTTAGTAATAATTTATTTTAGAAAATTATGTGTTTTAGTACCGTAGCAGGTTGTGGGTTTACAGCAGAATAGGGTGGGAAGTAATTTAATTATAGTAAATTAATTACATATTTTTTAGGAATTATTAAATATTTTTAATAAAATTTTGCGTTTTAGTTCTGTAGCGGGTTGTGGGTTTATAGGGGAATAGGGTGGGAAGTAATTTAATTGCAATTACATTTTATATTTTGGCATTGATAAATATTTTTAGGTTAATTAATTATAAATTGGTAATTCATTTTTATTAATTGATTGATTGGTAATTATAGTAAGTGTATTAATTTATTAATGAAGTGTGTTGTGAGGTTATAGGGTAATAGGTTGGGAAGTAATTTAATTGTAATTAAGTTAAAACAAAAAATTGGTGTTGAGTATTGATAATTAAATTATTGTTAATTAATCATAAATTGGTAAATAATGTTTAATAATGTTTTTGAATGAACTGGAGGCATATGTATCAAACGATTTTGTATTCACAAACGCTGCGATTCGCAAAAAACACAGCGTTTGCGAATACAAAATCACAAAATGCGATGTATGTGCCATTTTCGCATTGCATTATTAAGGAATCGCTAATTTTGCGATTCCTTAATTTTGCGTAAGCATTTAAGGAATTGCAGATTCCGAAGTCTTAAATGCTATGTAACAAGCACCCAAGTTGTGCGATTTCTCCTTAAGAAATCGCAAATTACCACCAACTGGTGGTAATTTGCGATTTCATTGAAAAATGCACTTTTTGGCATTTTTCAAAGTGCCATATGGCGCACATACATGCTCTTAGGAGTTGGAGTTGGAATTGTAATTTTTACCCCTACGCTATACAATATTTATTGTTTTAGTAAATGTAGTGTCTAATTTATTTTAAATTATTTTTTAAACTTTGTTATATATAGTTTTGTTATTTTTATTTATATTATTGTTGTATATGTATGTATGTGTATGTGTATGTATGTATTTATAAATTATAAAATGTTTTTAAAAAATTGATAAGTTATTAGAGTAATTAATTGTAAATAATATTAAGTAAGTATACATATTATATGTAATATATATATTTATTTATTTTTTATATTATATTCATTACTTATAATGCTAAATATATTTTTAAGTATATTTATTTTAATCATATGTATTATATATTTAATTTTATATTATTTTTAATCATTAAAAAAATTATTTTTTACAACAATATTTTTTTCTTGATATCTTTGCACTTACCAGAATGTAGATAGCACTTTGATTTTTTTGACGTCGATATTCCACCTCCGATATTTTTGATGTCGATATTTTCGACCTCTATATTATGTCAGTTATTCTCGTGTAAAATATATGAGCTGTAACATCCATTAGACAGGAGCAGAGATATATGATTAGCATTAATATGAATATGAAAGGATAGTACAGTTCTACAATTTTGCAATTAGCATGAATAAATACATGAATATAAAATGCATGATAAAAGTGCTCATATTCCTATGATGCCTATCTAGATGTATCTAAGTGTACCTAGCATATGAGTACGTGTGAAGCCAAGAATCCCTCTAGGATTTAGTCGAACCCCATTACATGAAGTGTGAGAAATGTCGGAGCCCTTCTTGGTTCCGGGTTGGACATCCTGCAAGGGATGTGTCAGACCACTGTCAGCTGGAGCATCTGCATGCAGTAGCCTAAGCGTCTTTGGACAGTGTGTTGGCCTGGAAGTCTCGGTTCCCTCTAACTACTGCTAGCAAGAGGTGCTGTATTTATACAGAAAAGTATATAGAGTCCCTTTGTCCCTTGTTCTTGTCTTAGCCATTGTTGGGTATGAGGATAACATATGTGATGAACCTTATAGGTAGATATTAGGAAGGTGTCTAAAGATGTAGTCATAGAACACTATTGTTCAGGGAAACCCTCCTTCTGCATCCATTCCTATAACTAGGTAAAAGGTTCAGTTCATAAAAGGCGTGCAATCCTTAAAAGGCTCATTACTGTTTAATGTCGGGGAGGTGATGTAGGTGAAAGGGTATGATGTTACCTGGGCCTATATTAGGGTACCTATATGAAACATAACACCCACTCCTCTTCAGAATAGTCAATAATAATAATAAGCAACTAATTTTACTAGGTGTCAGCACATAACATTTCAATTAGCTATTTAAAATATTTCTAAAAACGTTTAAATCATTTAAAAAACAGTTTAAAAAAGGAAGAATTCTACCAATTTAGTGTGTTTTAATTGTCTCTTAAGCCACAGTCCTAATTGAGTTTGTTTATATAAATTGAATATCTACAAGCATCAAAAAGACCATGCTTTTCAGTGAAAAAGTGTCAACCTTTAGGAAATGTTCCAAATTTAGTTAAGTGTTGAAGAAAGGAGAATCCGAATCCAAATTCTTTCCCAGCACACGATGATCCAATTATAGATTAAATGTCCTGACTGGGAGACGCAACATCGTCACTGCTTGCTGCTTCAGGGGACGGTCCTTGTAATATCTCGCAAAGTACATCAATGGAGCACAGATGATATTCAGTACTGCCAACATTTGGTGTAGAGGCAGCCGGTGCTGTTGTCGATACCTGGGTGCAAGTGGTGGAGATAAAGCTTACTCCAGTTGTAAAAGGCACCTGCAGATTCTCAAGGAATGCAGTCGTCAGTATAGGAATATGCTGGGGACATTGCAGAGCATGAGACCTCAAGGGTTCCAGCCTGGTATTCAAGTCCGCAGGCGTGTCCATTGAGAGTGTCAGACAGAGGTTTAACAGGCATACTTCACCGTAAAACAGCCATCGAAGAACAGGTAAGATGCAGTCCATCCAGACTGGTCTAAACAATAGGAAACAAGAGGCGTTCAGTTCCCATAGGCTAGGTGTGCCTAGATGCTGTACCATGCGTTCACTGTATTTCTGCTCCAGGAGCCTTTTGCCATCTCGTTGGTGATTGGGCTGTCCATTGCGTAGCAGGTAAATCACAATCAGGATTCCAGCTATTGAGAGCAGGATCAGAGGTAGACCTCCCAAAATGCTTCCAAATACAGAGTGAATAAAGTTTGGAATAACTCTGAGGATTGTCTGAAAGTTGCTAAGAAATCCTGACCCTATGGTCTTAAATAGGAGTACAATACCACTCCTATCAGCCATATTAAAGATACGACTCACCATTTCTGCAAAATGAATGGGGCAGTTTGCACATATAAGTGCCTGCCTCTCGAGCGGAGGTTAAGGGTACAGTTTGCTGTAAAGCATGGCTTTCAGTCTGCTCAAAGTATCAAATCGTAAAAAAGAAAAATTAAACGAAGGCCATAACAGCACCTCCCTGTCTGTGTGTGTAGGGGGAGACAATACTTGCATACAGCAAGTAACCCTGGAGTTCAAAGTGACCAGATACGCAATGCCCGGAAGCATACCACAGCAACCTTGATCATTCAGCATCAAGTAACTCCAATTCGAGAGCAGCTCAAACACCGGTTTACTCACGGCAGCTTGAGCCCCTTTCAGGTGGCAGGACAAGTTTGCTACTGACCCATTAAGCCCATTAAGCCCAATGCAATGATATGTCCTGGCACATGAGAGAACCATTCAAAGCGTTTTTGCAGTTTGTGCCACTTAGAAACACTTCTCGATCCCCAGTCCGGCATCGAAATCTATATGGTAAATCCTTAATCTCATCTTTTCCCAATTTTTTATATTTGACCGCCTGCCTCTGTTCAAGGCAATATTGAAACTGAAAAGTAGTGACCGGTAGAAATATGTGGCCATGGATAAGCCATTGAGTAGATGGAGCTTCCGCTAGTGTAAATGGTAGTTGGTTCAGTTTTTCAATACACAGCATTGTATATTTAGCTTCCCTTTGTACAATTTCTACCTTATTATCTGTTAGGTTATATTCAGAAAACAGAGATGCACTGTTTATAAATCGCCAGGGCACAAAGCCTGCACACAATGATTACAGCGTCCAACTTAATAACATGATAGAATGCAATTGAGATTGCCCGTGTTGTAAGATGGCCCAATCTTGTTCTAGGATGTCTATCGCCGAAGACACAATGTGGCCTAAAGAATATAGTCTGGAGGACAAAGTTGTTAACCCATTGTCTACCTCAGCTAGTGATTTTTCCAAGTTATTACGGTCTATTTCCTGTATTTTCTCTGTAGCCTCTTAATGGGATATTTTCCAGATTCCATTATAGGCTGCGTAAATGCCAGCATATATGAAACGTGTCTGACGTGTCTTTCTGGGACCTAATAAAAGATCCATAAGATCCATGTTTTGTGAGAGTAAAGATAAGTGTTGTTTCACTTCTGTGAGTGTAAAGATAAGTGTTGTTTCACTTCTGTGAGTGTTGAGGTTTCTAGGGAATCAAGGCACAACTTCCCAACACTATAGGATGTCACTACCCCTGGGTGTTCTCATTGTACATAATGTGGGTCTGGCCTGTGGATACTATACCCTTCGGTAATACCTAAGAATCTCTTGTGACATATGTTTGTGTCTAAGGGCCATACCACCCATTCTTTCCAATTTGGGTCTGATCTATTGTATAGTAAAATGTCATCCACTGTTGCCCCTTCCTTTGTAGTTTAATTTTTGCCACTCCTGTGATGGTGTTGGAAACCGAGGTGTAGTAAGGTATTTTATCTTGGCTAATCCAAGATAGGATGTCTGTTGCACAGTTTCGTTTAGAAATAACATTCGCTGTGGAATGAGGCATGCTCTGAATAGCGCTTCTGTTCCCTGGAATTGCCAGTCTCTAGAACCCCAGACTGATTTTAAGTTTATTACATCCTTTCATAGGTCAAAACCCTGTTCAGACCGCTGAGGCAGACATGCTGGTATGGGAGGCAGAGAGGGGAAAGCAGTTTCTAAACTGGTTTCTATAGGGGCATGTAGTCCTGAGGTAGGCAAACCCCTGGGGTGCAGTGCGCAAGGGAGGTCTGAACACTGAATGAATTCTCACTAACTTAGGAGTGGGCAGAATGGTACATCCTGGGATAGATTTTCAGATGCCACACTCCAGAGGAAGTGATCACCTGGTGGGAAGCTGATGAGCCCATAACTAGAGTGAAACCGGTCCTGGGTTGCTTGTGTACCGGTTCAGGGAGGACGTGGCTTGGCTGTTTGGGCTGGACTGTTTCCATAAGGGACAGGGTCAATGCTGATTTGCGTATAGCTGGGTCCAAACTGAGGTGGCAATGTGAGCAAAATAACGATGGTCTAGGATGCTACCCTGAGCAATTGCTAGTGGTAAGGTAAATTGCAACCATTCCTCCCATCACCTATTGTGTTTCACATGGGTCCCATATTCACTGTGTCACAGCCACCAAGGTATACCAGGATAATGAGCCCATATCTAGGCAAAACTGGTCCTGGGTTGCTTGTGTTTCACTTCAGGGAGAACCTGTCTTAGCAGTTTGGGCTGGATAATCCCATAAGAAGCAAGGTCAAGGCTAATTTGAATATGGGTTGGTCCAAAGTGAGGTTGTATGGTGAGCAAAAAACTATGGGTTGTGATGCTTCCCTGAGCGATTACAGCGGTTAGGCAAGTTGCAAGCATTCCTCCAATCACCTTTTCTGTGTTTAATTTCCAAGTAATGTTACAGCTAACCCCTTCTTCCCAGATGAGTAGGGAGAACCATTTTGGCTTTAAGATAATAAAATGTTCGGATGCATTTAATGATTCACTAACCTATTCCAGCTTTCATAAAAGGGTGGCCTTTACAAGGATTAGCAGAATCAACATAAAGCTGTTAGGTTTCATAAAATGGCTTGTTCTGTCAATGTAGTACATTAAGGCTCTTTTGATGGCTAGGCTGTGAAGAGGTTTTCGAGCTACTATGTCTCTCTAAGCGAAACAAATGGTTGTTCAAGTGTTTGTATGAGTTGTAAAGGCGAGACCACACTGGGAAGGAATATAGAGTCAGTCCGGAGGACAACAGTACCTTTATGAATCTGGCTAAAAGGTTCTTTTAAAGTGAGGGTTTGCAGCTCACTTATGTGCCTTACTGATGTAATGGCTAAAAGGAAAGCTACTTCCAGGAAAGAAATTGTAAAGGGCATAAATACAATGGCTCGAACGGGGCACCCATTTGATTTGATTTTTAATTTTATATAGCGCTCGAATGCCCAGAGGTGTCTTTTCGCTGCTGCCTCGCCACACAAACAAAGGGGAAAAAAACAACGTTAGGTGATGTTTCCTATTGATTAAATGGCCAAGTGGTTACCCGTGAGCTTTGTGAGCACTATACTGAAGTTCATAGTCGGGCAGGCAGCACGCTAGGTGGAATCACTCTTTAGAAAGGATTTAACTATGGGAATCCAGAAGGATGACCTCTATTTTGCATGTATGCTTCAAATGCTGCGAGAAGTACACGTATGGAAGTATAGGTTAGGCCTGATTTCTATAGATGAGGAAAATAACACAATAGGGTGGATTCCGATCCGGTAAAAAGCGCTCCGAATCGTTGTACGAAGCGTTTTTTCCCCCGTACGAATCGTACCTGTAAACGTCCCGTACGTACGACGAAGTACGATTCGTACCAGGAGCCGTACTCCGTACGAGTTGTACAAGACACCGTACGACTATAATCTCCGTACGATTCTCCCTCGGAACCCTCTGTACGCGACATCTGTACGGTTCGCGGCTGGTTTTTACGACCCAGCAAGTACGATACGTGCCGGGTACACACCGTACGACCCTTTTTCTACGGGAGCTGAAAACAGCCGTAAAAGCAGAGTTTGCGCCAAAACAGGTACGGAACGGCCCCCCCCGGGTACGGTGCGTACTCCCCATGATCGCAGGGGTACGCACCGTACCCCTGTGATCATGGGGTGTACGAGCCGTACCCCATGTACGATCGGTGTACGAGCCGTACCCCCATTGTACGATCGGTGTACGAGCCGTACCCTCATTGTACGATCGGTGTACGAGCCGGACCCCCATTGTACGATCGGTGTACGAGCCGTACCCCATGTACGATGGGTGTATGGCTCGTACACCGATCATACAATGGGGGTACGGCTCGTACACCGATCGTACATGGGGTACGGATCGTACAATGGGGGTACGGCTCGTACACCGATCGTACAATGGGGGTACGGCTTGTACACCCCATGATCGCAGGGGTACCCCTGCGATTATGGGGGGTACGGACCGTACGGTGTGTATGTGTTTGTGTGCTTTTCCGTACGACTCGCCCTTACCTCACGTGGACCGTACAAATTGCGTCCTCATACCCCGGTCCGGATCGTACTCGTCGCGTCGTATGGCATGTGTACGAGTCGTATGGTATGTGTACGAGTCGTACAGTTCACGGTTTCAGCCTTGCAATACGTACGATTGCGACGATTCGGACAGATTCACGGAATACGGATCGTACTTCGCGACTCGGACGGACGGGTACGATTCGTACGGAGAGGGCTCCGGATACAAATCGTACGGACGTTTTTTTTCCCGAATCGACCCCAAAATGTCTTGTAAAGCAGGATTTAAAGGGTCTAGATTCTTAGAGTTACAACAGTGGACAAATATCTTTGCTGCATAACAAGCTACAGTAATAGGTCGGTGAGGTTACTTTAGAATATTCACTTGTTTCTGTCGAAGACATTGATAATCAAACTTTAAGACCTCTGCTGCCAGATTGCTAGATTGAGCTGCTTGGGTTCTGGATACCCAATTTAGTCCTGTTTTTGGGAGGGTATTATATAGCGTGAACTAGATCCGAAGATATTGGGTATCAGAGCGCCGGTTTCGTTACACAAGGACACATTCATGTTTCTTAGTGAGAAGGTCCAGGCAGCTGAACTGCCTCTGGTGAGGGGTCACAGACATCTCAAACAGGGTTGAGAACCATGGTTGTCTAGATTACATGGGAGCTATCAGGATGTCTGTGGAAGGATTGATAGAGGAGGAAAAGAGTAGGGAAATATCCCTGACCAGTTCTTCCATTAGTTGCTCATGGAGAGCAGGTGTGGAAAACTGGAGGTGAAGATTTGACACTTTGCGTTTTCATGAGTGGAGAAAAGGTCTATTTGCGGAAACCCCCATCACTGAAAGTAGGGGAGTAAACCTTGTAGGTGGTGCTCCAACTCCTGGTCTTTTTGATGCACCCTGCAATGCAGGTCATTCTCCACTTCTGGGAGATACTTGGCTAGGTGTATCTGGTGCAGAATTACTCAATACTAAATATGTTGAGCTTGAACTGACAGCTTTAGCAAGTAAGCATCCCTGGTTCTGCAGATAATACATGGTGGTCATTTTGTTGGGTCTGATGTGTTCCACATTTCCCTGTATATCCTGAAAGAAGGCTTTGAGGGCTAGGTATTTGGCAAAAAGCTCAAGGTAGATGATGTGAAACACCTGCTGTTGGGGTGATTAACCAAACAATTGTGCATTCTAGCATCAAAAGTTTAAAACAACACTTGGGGCGGTCAGGTGGCATTGGACTGGGACAAAGTCAAAGCTTTAGGCTGACCGTGATGGACCACGGGTCGATCAAATTGAACGCTAGGTCCCAGACATGTCTTCCCATTATATAGATATGTATGTTGTCTGTAGTGGTGATGTGGGTGGTCTCTGTACTGTGGTTAGGTCAGATTCTAGATTGAGAGGTGTTGAGGAAGTGGTTGTCATTGAGGTATGTGGCTAAGCAGTTGCTTGTTATATTTTCATGACTTTTGCCTGGTAAGGTAACATGGAGATAGGCCAGTAGTTGACTACCCTCTTTGAGTCTGCTTAGGGTTCGTTGAGGTGGGGGAATACTCTGGAATGTGTCCAGGCAACTAGGTTGGTTTATGTATGTTTAATACATGTTTGTGGCATAATACATGAAAAGGAAGTAATTGGGGAGTTAATGTTTGAGTTAAATGGAAATTAAATAAATTAACTGGGTAACACCAGTTATTTAATAGGGGTGCTATGTATTCATGTGTTCATTGAAGAAAGCTGAATTACCATCCAATTTATTTCCAAAACAGTGTAGTAAATTGGTAAAAGCAATTCAGAATAACACAACTATACCAAACACTACCTATGATCAACAAAATAGTGTATCCAGTAGTTAATGCAAATGGGAAAGCAAACATATTAACAACCAAAGGATTCTATTGGCTATATTCACAAACTAAATTTAGTAAAATTTGGAGTAGTACCACAGTAGTGCTTCTTACTTGCTAAAAATGTAATTCACAAACATACGGGTGGAGATCACACCTCCGCCTCTCCTATGGTTTCTATGGGAAAATTCTCACACATGTAAGTTTACTTATTAATAGGGGAAGAGGTATGAAAATGGTCAATATCTACTACTATTTGGGAGGGGTTAGGGAAATGTAAAAATGGATTTCGTGAGAGGCATATTAATCAAAACACACGCCCACAAAAAATTAAGACCATATCAGATCTCTGACAGAAGCACCACAGAAAAAGCCCAGAAAGCTACACACATAGAGGAGATAGAAGTCGGGGCAATACAGACTACATTCATGCAGTACAGAGATTTCAAAGCCTTTATGACAATTACACTACAGCAGTCACTTTAACCCCTTGCGTGCGCGTGATGGGCAGGAGCCCTCATGCGTCACCGTGGGCGTGTGGGCAGGACGGCCCCCAGCTGTCCGAACCCCACCCACTCATTATTTCACCAGTACTGCAGAGGAATTTGCACCGTGATCAAGGGGTGAAGGCCAGCAGAGATAACGCATATCCAGGACAGAACGGATAGTGCTCCATAAAGACTGTTTGAATGGAGAGGAACAGCTGCTGCTGCTGCTGCTTTTACTCTTTTGCGTTAGTTTGCACCAGTTTTTCTTCCCACAAGTTTATTCTTTTTCTTTCATTATTTCCCTCATTCCCTTTCATGTTACTTTGTCCTCTGTGACAGTGCACTGGCATTTTCTTCTCTATTGTCTGCAGTATTCATTATATTATTGTATTTGCACCAGTGCCCTATCGTTGATATCCAGTCTTGCTCATTATGGTGGGTTCTATGGACTTTATTCTTCTTTGGTTGTTGTGATACAGTGAGAATGTACAGGTCACTGGGTAAGCCGCTGTCTAGTATATGTATTGCTACATATGTTCCATTTAAGCCTGATACAGAAATTACTATCACTCATTCTATGCTTTAACATAATCCAGTAAAGGTCGTCCACCATCTAACCTACTGATGATAGAAGTCTGTCTATCTCCCTCTCTTGATCTCTCTCAACGCCACCCTCTTGTCCCCTGATAGTAATTTTCCTTCTCTGTCCCTGAGTAGCTATACAGGAGGCAGGTTATCTATAGTGCAGAGAGGTGGGATTGACCTAGTTACTCAGTATCCGAGTCTACCAAGGACATGACAGACCATAATATATATATGTGACACATGAATTTGCAACATGTACAATGTAAGACATACCATGTGGAATTACCTTAGGGGTCGTTTAGGATGGCGGACAGATTGCCCCCGCCGGGCTGGCGGTAGCCACCGCCGGCCCGCGGGGGCAATCCGTTCGCCATCCTCACAGAAATGACCCCCCTCCACATTAGGATGGCTGGGGGTCCGCGGCAGACGGGAAGACCGTCCGCCGCTTTTCTGCCGCGGTCGACTTGCGACCGTGGCGTAAAAGGTCTAATATGGTGGCGGTGTCTATCAGACACCGCCAGCCATATTAGGATGTGCCTTGGGGAATGCCTTTCCGTGGTGCCATACGGTCTTTGCTTTGGGGGCCCGTGGCGGGCCCCCATGGTGAAGGGGGGTGGGGGGTGCACATGGGGGGTACCTATGGTACCCCCCTGCGTTTCAAAGTACAACATGGCAGGCACCGCGCAGTGCCTGTCATGCTGTGCTTTGAAACGCACAACATTCATTGTTGGCATTGCGGCGGACGGTGCTTTCAGCACTGCCCACCGCAATGTTAAAAATGCGGGATGCACCCGCCACTGTGGCGGGTGCATCCTAATTCGAGGCACGGGACCTCCACCCTTATGGCGGACGGTCCCTGCCCACGACAGGATGGTGGACGGACAAAGTCGGTCCGCAATCCTAATGACCCCCTTAGTGTGCTGTGTTTGAGATATAACATAGCAACTCTACCGTATATTGGACACATGACTATATCTGTGGACGAAACACTTTTATTATTTGCTCATTATGAGCGCAATCTGCAACAGTTCTATATTGTCTGTGTCTCCATGGGTATGAGAAAAGCTGAATTTAAGTATTGAATTTTGTCTGAAGCTCATTTTGAAAGATGAATATGTAAGTTTTATTCTATCTTGCATTTTAAATTAGGCCAATATGTATTATTTATTTTATTTTATGTTCACTTTGTATAAGTGGTCTTCCATGTCTATCAAGTCGACAAGGTTACCATGACAACACCTTTTGTGTGTGTGATATAAAACAAGTTACTTCAATGGCGCCTGACTATGTGAGCAAGGTGGTATGTCCACCAAAATGAGTCAGGTCCTCCTTCTGAATTAAAGTTTGGTGTTGAATCATCCACGGTGTCAGCGCCTGCTTCTAATTGGGGAGCGGTACTGCTGCTTATGTATATCAGTAATGTCATCAGTGATGTCATTTGAGATGTCATCAGTGATGTCCTCAGTGATATCCCTTACCATGTCATGAGTGATGTAATATGTGACGTCATCAGCAGTGAATTGCGGGGGCGCGAGTTATAGTTAGCTCTTCTAACTACAAGGGCTGAATTTCTATGGTTTTGTACAAGTGAAATGTCAGGCTAACTATAACATCCCTGAAACCTCTGTTTTTTTTCAGTGAAGTTCTAGGGTTTTTTAAATGCTGATTTCTAATTATACCATCCCAGAAACCTTTGTTTTTTTCAGTGAATTTCTAAGGTTTTTTAAATGCTAATTTCTAACTATAATGTCCCTGAAACCTCTGTTTTTTCAGTGAATTTCTAGTTTTTTTTTAATGCTAATTCCTAACTATACCGTCCCTAAAACCTGTGGCTTTTTCAGTGAATTTCTAAGGTTTTTTAAACCATTTTATATTATAAAAAGATATTTGTAACTATTTTTTCCCTTCTCAATGTATTTTTTATAAACTTTTAAAATAAATATAAATTATAATCACTTTAAATGTTGTAAAGTTGTAACATTGTTTTATTGTTTCTAATTTTGTACAGTGTCATATTATTTAACAGAATTTTTAATTAAAAAAGTAAATGGATATATAATTAGTTTTTTTAAAACTATTTTTAGCTAAATAAAATGTATGATTACTTTTAATAGTATGAAAGATGTTTTGTTCTTTTATTATAAGTATCTTCTTTATATCTATATATATATATCTTTTTAATTTACAGAAAAAGGGTCGCCCACAGTACGCAAACCTACGCGGTGGGTGCGCTGATTCGTTATACGAATATTACTCTAAAATTCATATTTAGAACAATTTTTTTTTCATGAAGAGGTTTATTACCGAGTACATAAAAATAGTAATAAAGAAGTTATTAATTTGTTTTAAAATGTTTTACTAGATTTCCCTGGACGTGATGGTGTCGTGCACCAGTCGCAGATCTATGCGTTGGGTTCGCGAATCGTTTACACAAACATAAGCCTAAAGTACATACTTACACTGAAATAATATATTTTGAAACAAAGAAATGTATTATTCAATCCCCAAAAAGGTATCAGTGTTCATGTGCAATATTTTTCAGATGTTTAAAACACATTTTTATGTACGCAGCACCATCCCACAGCGGACGCACAGGGGTCGCGAAACCTGCCAGCACGTATTTCCAGGAATGCATAGGGTTCGCGACTCCAGCGTAATTTTTAAAAGTATGAAATATGAATTTTTTAAGTGTAAATATCAGTTTTGCATAAAGACTTTACAGTGAAATACTTTGAAACACAATATTCTAATAGTAATTTACAGTTTGATAGTACATTTGCTACATTTTATGGGTGCACGAAACCTAGGCAAATCCATGTGAAATAGAAAGAAATTGGTTGAAGAGCTTTTCATTCTCTTGGTGGGTGGAACCAACACCTGTTCCAGTCCTTTCATTTGTGGGTGTGTCAGCCTTTAAAACTATATTTTTAGTGGGCTTTCCTAAATCTTTATTTTTTTGGTGTTCTTCATTTTTGAATATCAAAAATGGCAGCAGCATTTCCTGAAGAGCAGCAGGAGGAGATGGGAGAGGTGGAGGAGTCAGTAAAAAAGCAGAAAGAGAGTATTGTATGGGCTGGTTTTACTGTGCCGGAGGGAGAGAAGAAAGTCAACGCTCCGAAGGTGACCTGCACAATCTGCAAGAAAGTCCTTTTCAGAGGATCAGAGAAGAAGTACTCATGTGGTGCTTCAGCACCTAGAGACCATCCATTCTGTTTGTCTTGCATGAGAGAAGATGGAGAACGAAAAAAGAGCGCAAGCAGCCAGTGATGATGGAAGTCAACCATCTACTTCTGCAGGAGTTGTATTCACCACTCCCCAACTTCAGATTTTTCCAGATTTGGCAGATGCAGGCGTCAACTCTCGAAAATGCTTGATGACTCCTTGTGTTGGAGAACTCTCCATTGATGCCATCAAGACTCTCATGAAAGCACATCAGTGCAAATTTTTTGTTTTTGAGTTTTCTTGCTTATGTTTCTTCATTTAAAAAAAGAAACACCACAGTTGGACTCTTTAACTTTTCTTTTTTCTTTTAAATAATTGAAAATCACCCCCCAAAAAAAAAATCAGAAAATAGAAAACAATAAAAAATTTGTTCAGAAATAAATGGTTCTCATGAACCCACCTATACTTTTAAAAAATTGAAAAATTACATGTAGTATTAGTGATTGCTTGTATAAATGTGTAGGTGATGAATGTTAGAGTTGTGCATAAGTAGTGTCTTAGTGAATGGATGAGCGCATGCATAATACACAAGTGAATGAATGACTGAAAGAATAGTGCTTGGGTGATTTGGTATGTGCATAATTAGTGGCAGAGTGAATGGATGACTGTATGCATAATATCTGAGTGAATGGTTGAGTGTAAAAGTAGTGTTTGAATAATTGCATGAGTGCATTTGTATAGTGTCTGGATGATTGCATGAATGCATGGGTACTGCCCGAGTGAAAGAATGAGTGCAAGAGTACTGTCTTAGTGTTTCTGTGAATGCAGGTGTACTGCCTGGGTGATTGGATGGGTTCATGGGTAGTGCCTGAGGGAATGGATGAGCGCATGGGTAGTGCCTGAGGGAATTATTGAGTGTAAGAGTAGTGCCTGAGTGATTGCATGAGTGCACGGGTAGTACCTGGGTAATTGGATGCGTACATGGGTAGTGCCTGGGTGATTGCATGGATGCATGGGTAGTGCCTGAGTGACTTCATGAATGCAAGGGTAATGTCTGGGTGCTTAGATCAGTGCATGGGTAGTACCTTGGTGAAAGGATGAGTGCACGGGTAAAGCCTAGGTCATTGGATGAGTGCAAGGTAGTGCCTGAGGGACTGGATGCGTGGATGAGTAGTACCTGGGTGATTGCATCAGTGCATGGGTAGTTTCTGTGTGGTTGCATGACTGTATGGGTACTGCCTGAGTGATTGCATGTGTGTATAGGTAGTGCCTCCTTGATTGCATGAGTGCATGGGTAGTGCCTGAGTGAATGGATGAGTGCATGGGTAGTACCTGAGTGAATGGTTGAGCGCAAGAGTAGTACCTGAGTAAAAGGATGATTGCAAGAGTAAGGCCTGGGTTATGGGATGACTGCATGGTAGTGCCTAAGATAAAATATGAGTGCAACAGTACTGCCTGAGTGATTGCATAAGTGGATAGGTAGTGCTTGGGTATTTGTATGAGTGTACGTGTAATGCGTGGGTGATTGAATGATTGCATGGTTACTGCCTGAGTGAAATATTGATAAGTGCCTGAGTGTTTCTATGAGTGCAGGTGTCCTGCCTGGGTGATTGGGGGAGTGCAAACATAGTTCCTGTGTGAAAGGATGAGTGCAAATGTAGTGTCTGGGTCATTGTATGAGTGCATGGGTAGTGCCTACGTGGAAACAAGATTACATGGGGCATACCTGAGTGAATGGTTGAGTGCAAGAATATTAACTGAGAGATTGCACGAGTGACTGGGTAGTGCCAGGGTGATTACATGAGTGTATGGGTACTGCCTGGGTGATTGGATGAGTACATGTATAGTACCTGGGTCACCTCATGAATGCAAGGATAATGCCTAGATGCTAAGATGAGTGCATGGGTAGTGCTTGAGCAAAAAGATCAGTGCAATAATAGTTCCTAGGTCACTGGATGAGTGCATGGGTAATTCCTGAGAGAATAGAGGAATGCACGGTTAATGCCTGTGTGCATGGTTGAGTACAACAATAGTGCCTGAGTGATTGCATGAGTGCAGAGGTACTGCATGGGTGATTGGATGAGTGCATGGATAGTGCCTGTGCGAATGGAATAATGCAAGGACAATGCCTGGGTTATCCTATTAGTGCATGAGTTGTGCCTGAGAGAATACATGAGTGCATGAGTAGTGCCTGACTGAACGATTGAGTAGAAACATAATGTCTGTGAGTGATTGCATGAGTACAGAAGTACTATCTGGATGATTAGATGAGTGCATGGGTAGTGCTTGATTGAAAGGATCAGTACAAAGGTAATGCCTGGGTCATACGATGAGTGCATACATATGGCCTAAGAGAAAATATGAGTGCACCAGTAGTACCAGATTGAATGGTTGTGTGCAAGAGTATTGCCTGAGTGATTGCATAAGTGCATGTGTATTGCTTGGGTGATGGCATGAGTGCAGCAGTGCTGCTTGGGTGTTTGGATGACAGCATATGTAGTACCTGAGTGACTTCATGACTGCAAGGGTAATGCCTGGGTACTTTGATGAGTGCATGAGTACTGCATGAGTGAATCAGATCAGTGCAAAGAAAGTGCCTGGGTCATTGGATGACTGCATGGGTAGTTCCTGAGAGAATGGATGAGTACATGGGCAATGCCAGTGTGAATGGTTGAGTACAAGAACAGTGCCTGAGTGACTGCATGAGTGCAGAGTTACTCTCTGGGTGATTGGATGAGTGCATGAGTAGTGCCTGTGTGAAAGGATTAGTGCAACACTAGTGTCTGAATGATTGCATGAGTGAATGGGTAGTGGCAGGGCGAATGCATGAGTGCAGCAGTACTGCGTAGGTGATTGGATGATTGCATGTTTAGTACCTAAGTGACTTTATGAGTACAAGGCTGGACTGCATGAGTGAATACATCAGTGCAAAGGAAGTGGCTGGGTCATTGGATGAGTGCATGGGTAGGTCCTGAGAAAATAGATGAGTGCATGAGTAATTATTGAATGAATCATTGAGTACAAGAACAGTACCTTAGTGATTGCAAGAGTACAGAGGTACTGCCTGCGTGATTGGATGAGTGCATGGGAAGTGCCTGTGTGAAAAGAAGAATGCAAGGGTAATGCCTGGGTTATCCTATTAGTGCAAGAGTTGTGCTTGAGAGAATGGATGAGTGCATGCATGGGTAGTGTCTGAGTGAAATGATGACTGCCTGGCTGATTGGATGAGCACCATGATGATAGTTTTCAAATAGTGTAAAGGATCAACATTATTTATATTAGAAACAAAAAACATAAAATTAATCTTTAAGCATTTTTCCAGGATATCATGCATATTATATTATGCATTCTTACCTTTCAAGTAATTTAGATACATTACTCAGTAGAACTATTTTAGAGTAGTATTATCCTAAACAGCATTACAATTATTTTCAAAGTTCAACAGTAGCTACTATAAAGAAGAAGAAAAACAGTTTTTTAATGATAATATATTACAGAAATGATAATATTATATTTTTTAAGAACACAACATGAATTCAGAATTACATAACATTTTCAGTTTCTTAACTTCATCATACACAGTGATTTTAATGTAGTATCATCAATGAACAGTGGGGGAAAAACAATCAAATTGATTGTAGAAAAAAAAAATTGCGTAGAGCATAATTTGTAATATATATAGCTATTTGCTTTTTCATCTACACTTTATTATTACTTCCTTCATCTACATTAGCTCTATTATGCATCTCAAATACATTTGCCAACATGTAGACTCTCATTTACATATGGTACAATATAGACGGCAAATATATAAATGATTTGCTTTTAAACACAATTTTCCAAATCTAATATCAGTTAGCGTAAAAAATATTCAGAACACTAATTATCAATACTAATAGTTTGCACTCCTGTCTACTTTCTGGTTACATCTTCTCAATAGACCGAATGATTAACTCAAAACTTTGGCTTAAAAAATAACAAATATGAATTTGTTAATTCATAAGGCAATCTAGGTTTGAATTCCAAGTGGGCATCACTGCAATGTGTCCATTCTTTATTACACTTTAAATACACAGTATAGTGTCCAGATGTTGTAGTAGGTCCATCTTGGCAAATTATAGTCACTGCTATAAAAGTTCTTCCTGAAATAGATATGTGACTTGCATTAAAAGTTTTAATTTTGGTTTCCAATTTTCTTCCATTTGCTCTACATAGTTGGGCATTAAAATCAGATATTTTCCAAATCTTTCTATATGTAATGTAGACAACATCTCTGATATACAATGCAAACATCTCATGTCCTGATTGGCAGGTTTTATGAATTTGTTAAAAGGTACTGATTTGCAGTCTGGTATCGTCAAGTATATGAATCATTCTGTTTGTATTTCAGTGGTCGAAGGAAATAAACACTCTTCGCATTTATGATCCCATCTGTAACTTAGTCCAAATAAGTTTTCAATCTGTATTCCTGTGCTCTGAGCATAAGCATTAGAAATTCGTATGCATCTTTTTGTATATTGAGAGTAAATGTCAAAGAACCAGTACATATATCCAAAAGATGTTGAATGCCAGAAGCAGCATACATTTTACTTCTGTCAGTTACCAAATGTTGACATACTTGATGTAGTAAAGAACAGAATCTTTTTTCACAATTTCCCATGAATTCATGATGAAGATCTTGTAGATAAAACACAACATTCAGAATCACATTAGCATAATAGTTGATACCTGAACTATTTTCCAACTGGTATCCCACAATGTCATCAACAGTTCCATTTTCTTTTTCTTTACACTTTAAGTTTCTCTTCAAGTGTTTTCATTTTTTGATCCTCAATTGCATCTTTGACATATTTCCATTTTGGACACACTATAAGTTTCTCATATACGGGATATTTACCTAAATCAGGAGTATAAAGTCTTCTTAAACGATTGTTCTCACTTACACAATTTGCATCAGCACTAATCTTTTTTTCATCACAATCTATCAAATACTAACCAGACAATGTTCTTACTCCGGACAATGCAATGTATGCCATTCCCTCTTTGAACACTGGACTTCTAATATTTACAAAAGCAGTGTCTATTCTTAAACCTTGATAATTATGAATAGTTACTGCATATGCTAAAGACAGAGGAAACCGTTGTCTGCGAACATACAAATCTTTTACAAGCAAAAAAAGTACAACAAATGCCCAATCTGTCTTACCTCTTTAATCTGATCACATTTTATCATCAAAAATTCTACTCCATCTCTATTATGAAATTTTACAAAATCAACAACTTTTCCCATTGCTCCATTTACTAAACCTTCTTCTACATTCAAATTAGTTGCCGTAAAATTACTGGACAACTTATACATACATGTAAAGTCTTTTCTAGCCTGCAGTTGTAGATACAGACTTTTCCAAATAGGTCAATTTAGCCTGTGGTTTCTCTGTGAGAAGAATAGTCGCTACCTGGTGTTCAATTTAATCAAAAGCTTCAATTTCCACTATTTGTTGCTTTTGCAGTTAGAGGAGTTGTTGATTAAATATAGAACACTCTTGCCGTGTAGGCATTAGGCAAAGTATAAACTGCTTTTCACCAAGCATATTGTACATTACTTCAGCTGCTGTGTTTCAAGTTGTAAACAAGTTCCTTAGTAGCCAACTTTCTAAAAGCTGTTTACCATGTTTCGTCAAAACACCAATTCTTATGTCTTGAAGAATATTTCTGTAATCTTCATCACTTACGTGTCGCTTATTCCTAACAAGTTCTTTATATTCAAAATGTAACCAAATGTTCACAATTCCAATATTTCCCAAAGATTTCCCAGTGTCTTCCTGTACAAGTGTTTTAAAAACAGGTTGTCCTTTTACAGGGGTAAGTTGTAGTTGATCTCCAAATACAAATAACTTTTTCCCTTCGAACAGAACATTGTAATCCGTTTTTTAAATCTGTCATATTCTTAAATGTACAAAAGCAAGCATTAAGTTTGAGACCATGCTCACCTCATCAATGAGTAAAAGTTTTCATTTTCTTCTTTTCATTTTCTTCAGTACTCTTGAGACTTCATAACAAGTTTCTCCCGATAGCTTCAGATATTCTAATTTTTATTATGTTCAACTGGTAGCATAAGTGATCGAAGTGAACTAATCCCTTTAATGTTGTGTGCTGCTAATCCAGTTGGAGCTGTTACAACACAAGATACATTTGAATATTTGGGGGCATATTACTAAAAAGTAGCGATAATTATCGCTAAATAGGCTTGGCGACGATTTTTTTTATCGCTGCCTATCGCTGGATATGTTAGCGGAGAAAACATGCTATAACAACGTTTTTTTCCATTGTGCTAAAATATCCAGCGATAGCGGCGAAATGCGTGAATATCACTGAGAATACAGCGATATTCACGCATTAGTGACGAAATGCTCTTAGCCATGTTGTCCACCTCCCATTGGATAACATGGCTAAGAACTGGTCTGGGTAGGTGTTAGTATTTGGAGATATTCACTCTTAGCGTGAATATTTCCATTGCTACGCTTGCCTTGCTAATAGGCGATAGTGACGTTAGCGACTGCTTTTAGTCGCTAACTGGTTGGGTACGCCCACTTTGCATGTCATTAGCAATAAACATCGCTGACATGCAAAGCGGGCCCCAAACCGCTCGCTATCGCCTAAAAGTTGTCGCTAACATCAGTTAAAGCAGCGATAATTGCCTATTGCCCTGCTTGATAATATGCCCCGTAGTTTCATGTTGATAACTGGTCAAAACTTTAATTAAGAAACTGTTTCCTGTTCTAGCTTGACAACTTATGTACATTAGAATAGGTTTAAATGATGAACATTGGCATTCTTTTTTTGTGTGCAGCAAGCCATGTTGTATCTGTTGTTTGACTTGTAGATATATTTCTTTCTGTTCAATCTTTAGTTGTTCTTCTAACTTTTCCAAATGAACAATATCCTGTTGTGTCCTCATTGTAGTTTCTACCTCATTCATGGCTATTGCTGCTTCACTTTCAATAATTGGTTGTCCCAATGGATCTTGACTCAGTGGACCAGAGCTTCCTTGTGAACTTTCTCCAGCTACTTCAGCTGCAATAGTACTTTCTTGTTCAATCTCATCATTTAACATTTGTAGATATGTTGGGGAAAGTGTGGACTGAATGCTATTTGTAGTTGCATTAAAATAATCTTCATAGCAATCAATATCTCCAAGTAATTCTGTTTCACTACACATTGAACAGTTGCAGAAGTGCTAAATAGAAACATTCTCTCTTATCTGAACTTTCACTACTGAGTTTTCTGTGGTTATTAATATTTCCTTTGGCATGTTTCACTAAACATCAGTCACATCCAATTACTGCAGATTTCTCTTCTTTGATTTTTTCTGTAACTTTTCTTTTAAAGCTGTATTGTTGAAGTATTTCATACAGACATAGATTTTCGAGATGTCCACTCCTTTTGGTATGTATCCAACACATTAGTTTTAACAGTATCTTTACTTTCTGGCTCATTCTGTGCTAAGTATTCGATTTCTTGTAAAGATTTCAATTCTCTATTTCATGTGGCGGCAAGACCTAGATTTACCCAAATGATTCCTCTTGACTTTGAATATAAACTGGTTGAGCTCAAGCGATCCAAACATTGATAGGATCTAATAAATCCGGACAGTGGTATTACATTTAGGTAATAAGGCGCCACATAGAATAATTGCACAAAATATCTTGAAAGAACCAAATATTTAACAGTGCTAAAAAGTGAGGAGAACCACCCTACTCCCCAGGACAGTCCTCAGCCCTCTAGAACATATGACACTCCTTAGCACACGTATATCAATTTTCAGAGTAACACAGGTATGTAATGCATTTCCACAAGTGCAAACATAAATAATACGCAAGAAATTGTTCTTCTTTCTTCTTTGTTGGTCACTTTAATGTGTGTAAATCTTCCCAGATAATTCTCTACAGCCAACACGTGTGTCGTCGCAACGGGTAGGTCGTCCTGCGACTTTCTCAAGGCTGTGTAATTTTAAGAAAAACACAAAAAGACCAATATGTATATTGGGAAAACAATCCCATTGTTAACAACAACCCAAAACCTCATCAGTTTCAGGACCAAACACAAACCAAGTGTATCTCATGCACATAGTGGGAAAGATATAGAAAACTTCAAAAGAGAATAAAAACAATGACACAGAATGTACCTCTGTGTGAAACAGTAGATCTATGACCTAATATAGATGGAGAGACCAAGTAAGTGCGCTTATGACTATTGGTGCCAAAATTTCCGAGGTAAAGAATCTAAGATCATACCATTGTGGCCGTGGTTGTGAAACAGATAAGTAACACAGCTAAGGATCATGCTAATTTAAGTGTTCAGCGTGCACTAGAATGGTAAGTAATATTAGTGATTTGAAAAAGTTAAAATTAAAAACTGAGAGCAAGTCTTAGTTGAGGTTACGTAAATACCTTTATCCTGTGTAAGATCTAATTCTGTAAGGTAAGCAGAAAGATATATATATAAGTCACTGTATGAGTTTGAAATCCAGTATAACAAGTATGCTCTAATGTCGTGCAATATTGGAGGACCTACTTTCTATGTGGTGATAATTCCAAACCACAATGGGTTTCCGTTGTGGTGGCGTCAAAATTCCAAAGGATTTCACTGGTTCCTATTTCTTCGAGTCAATCACTCCTCTCAGAGCTGCAAGAATATAATAATCACTAAGTTGTGCTTGTCTGTAACCGTTTCGGTTAACTAACACACATATATTTATTTGAACTACTCTCCATATTAATAAGTTTCTGGAAGAGTCGGACATGTGGGCTCGTCCAGCCGCAATACCTGTGGGGTACTGGCCGGAGCGAAATTAGAGCCTGGGTGGGCATAATATCGCTGGTGTGCGGCAAGTGACTGAGGACGCACCCCATCTACGGTGCCGCGAGGAGAGGCCCGGAGGCTTCTGACGGAGCCCACAGAGTTGGTGTAAGTTACGAGCGGCCCGAGGGGAAGGGGAGCAGTGGTGAGAGTCCATGTTCCCCATGAGAGCAGTCCCTGGAGGTGAAAACGAGGAGACGCGCCAGCAGCGGCCAGCAGCGGAGCGGGGTGGAGACGTATACCCCTGGCCGCCATCTTAGGAGTGACCCTGTCAGCCCCGCCGTTGCGGCAGAAGGATCGGCCGGTGTTGGTGCCAGTAACTCAGGTGGGGCATAGAGAGGCACGGAGACGTACGGCCACTGACCGCCAAACTGCTGATGATTCTGGGCGGAGGAGTGGGTGTGACCCGGGTCTGCATAGAAGTGGGCTGCCTGGTGGAGATTCCTACTGGGCTGAGAAAGGAAGAAGGGGGCCCAGCGGGTAATGCAACAGACAGTGGCTCGGCCGCCACGTACTGAGAAGGGGGATCAGCGGCAGCCGGATGGTGGCATTGTGGCCGGATCTGGGCCTTTCTACCAGTTGACCCCATACGTGAGAAGAGGGAGTGGCCTACCTCGGTGCGGTTCACCATAAGGCCTGACATCAAGGCCTCGCCAGTTTATCGAAGGGAGCACTGTCTGCCGCCCACGAGGAGGTACATTAAGGGGCCTCGGCCTGCTCGGACGCTGATCACAGACCCTGGGCCCCGTCTCAGGCAAGTGCCCCCCCTACTGTTCTTGACTGCACCTTCATGGCGGAGGCAGTGAGAAGGCTACACCTGCACCTGGTCAACTGCCTGCCCTGTCGGGGGTATAGAAGCGCATTCCCGCCGTTGGTGCTGCTGGCGGGGACACGGACGCCATTTTAGAGGGATCAAGGGGACGCAGCAGATTTGGCCCAGCTGGGTGAGCCGCGAAGTGCTATAGATGATAACCTGAAACGGCGGACCCCCTATAGCGGCATGTACCGGAGACCTGATGGGGGCGTGAGAAGTGGCACAAGTCAACGGCTGGGGGACTGACCTGGGAGAAGCAGGCGGACCGGACGCTGGTGGAGGATCCTGGCAGCCTTGTGGCACCTTCCTGCACCAGAATTAGTGGTTGCGGGGTCCAGCTGAGGGGAGTCCGGTACCCTGGACAGTCATCTGACATAAAAGGGGCAGCAGACTGGCTCGGGCGAGTGCTTCTGTTCAGAAGCGTCCTGGTGGTGGGGCGGAGCAGCGAAGAAGATAGCCCCTGGGGGCAGTGAACCGGCGGTGGCCTGAGGCGCCCGACAGCGAGAGATCACAACGGGGAGCTTCCTGGCAGCAGCTTGCGGAGGTGAGAGCTGAGCATCCTGCTAGCGACCACATAGACCCTATAGCGCCCTTGCTCGCTTGCCTTTTTACAGCATGCTTGTACGCACCACGTGTGGTGAAGAAGTCAGACATCGCAGTACAGGGCATTCCCGGCATTGGTGCAGTCGAGGTGTTGGCGAGGGCCCGGTCCTCTCAAGGCTTCTCTGGTCTTGGATATGGAACGCTATGTCCTCCTCTAGGGGACGCAAGGACAGTACCCTGAAAGACTTGTTTGCAAAAGCACAGGCCGGACAACAGGCTTCTAACATGGCGGCAGGAGCTACTGGCCCAACCTCAGAGCGGGAAGATGGGGCGGAACAAATCACCAAAGCATTTCTACAGTCTATGTTTGTTGCACTGAGAGAAGATATCCAAACACTCAAACTGGAGTTCACGGCGGAGATTAAGGAGGTCCGCAGAGACATGGATGGCATCTGTGAAAGAGTCACTGAGTTGGAGGACAAGAGCAACGGGAGGGACATGGAGTTGGCGGTATTGCAGCAGGAGATCCTCAGGATTCATGAACAGCAGGTCGATCTTCAAAACCCACCTCGAAGATCTGGAAAATCTCTCCCTGCGGCATAACATCCGGATCCGGGGGGTGAACATAACTGATGACTCGAAAGATCCCTTCACCTACACGAGGGAGCTCTTCAATCACATCCTGGGTAGACCTCTTGAGACGAAACTGCGTTTAAATCGAGCGCACAGAATTGGGGCTTCCGCGAGCTCTGTCAGCTCCGCCGTCAGACATCCTAGTCTGCGTCCAAGACTATAGCACCAAAGAAGACATCCTCAAAAAGGCACGTAAATTGAATCCCCTGAAGTTTTGCGACCAGATGCCGGTGCTGTACCAGGACTTATCTACACTCACCCTGCAAAAACGCAGAACCTTCACGCCGGTTACTACACATCTTCAGCAACGCAATATCCCGTACAGCTGGGGCCATTCCTTTTGATTGGTGTTTTGCATGGATAACAAACTGTGTCAGTTATGCTCTTTGTCGGAGGCCTGTAGGCTGCTAGGCGTGGAAACCCCAACAGAAGAGAGCGGGAATGAGAGCCACAAAGCTGATACGGATGACACTAAGCCCCGATTGTGCCAGCAACGCCACAGACGGCGCCCTAAGAAGCCTCCTGCTGCAGAAATAATCAAAGGCCGGCAGTCGACTCTTGATACTGTCTCAGCTGAACTGACCAAATCCCAACCTGGCTGACACTAGTAACTACACTTATCCAGCTGGCAGACTTGTTAGTGCTCAGGCCATGGGCGTGAGGGGGGCTTTTCGATGGTTGGTAGATTACCCAAACTGCTTTATTTCCAATCACCGATGTATGATGGACAATCTGTTACAGTTCACCTTTTTCAATGGTTGTTATCTTTGCCTTTTTGGGGGGATTTTGTGGCGGGGGGTCCAGTGTTTCATGTCCACTTTCCTCTCAGAGTTAGCGTAGCACCACACAACCATAGGGCCCTGTGTCGGTGGTTCACTCAGCGCTTCTGTAGCACCACATATGGCACTTTACCTATTCTCTTGGTCCTCTTAACTGCTGGACATGCCCCCTAACACGCTTAAGATCCTAACCTTAAACGTGCGGGGTCTCAATAATCCGGTGAAATGCAGAGCAGTTTTGTCATGCCTAGAGCATACCCAAGCAGATCTCTGCCAACTACAAAAAACCCATCTCTTAGCTAGGGACTGTCACCGCCTCCGGTCTCGGAAATTTCCAACCCAATTCTTTTCCTCAGGGCTCACTAAAACAGCTGGGGTGGTGATCTTGGTGGCTCAGCAGATTAAAAAGAAGGTACTACATAAAGAGGCCGAGATTAAGGGTAGGCTCTTGGTCTATAGATTTGCCCTAGGTAGCTTGACATTCACTATTGGCTCTATATACACCCCGAACGATGGCCAGGAACAGTTCCTACACTCTGACCTCACTGAAGCAACAGCCACGACAGATCGCAACATCATTAAGGGGGGGACGTGAGTATAGTTTTTGATAACACTAAGGATAGATCTTGTCAACGCTCTCATTAATCGGGCGCACTCTCCACATAAGGGCAGGCCCGATTACACGACTTGGGGTTATCCGACTTGTGGCAAAGCTTCCACCCTCATAGCTGAGAATACTCATATTACTCCAATGCCCGTAAGACCTATGATAGGCTAGACCATCTCTTAGTATCCGCACACGTACAGGCGCTCACGACAGAGGTTGAAATAGGAGTTGCCTCACTCATAGATCATGCACCAGGGCTCGCCACTCTCACCCTCCCACCCATATCACAGCCCTCTAGGTATGGTGTCTCAGGGACACCCTTCTGCACCTCGAGGGTGTAGTTAAATGTATACAGCGCTCCATCACAGACTACCTCTCACATAATGCCAACACTGACACAACACTTGCAACACAGTGGGCAGCACTGAAGGCTGTAGTTCGGGGGAGTTCATAGCTCTTTTGGCTGTAGATAATGTGGAGCGCAGGCGCAAACGGGAAGAACTCACCCAACAAACTAGTGAGCTGGAGCAGATACACCAGAGGACGAGAACCCCCCGGTTATGGTGACAGCTCAAGGCCGCGCATCAACAACTTGCGGCGCTCGATCAGGATAGAGCGGAATTTGCTGCTTTGCGATTGAGACATGCCTACTATACTGAGAGTGACAGGGGCGGGCGCCTCCTTGCCCAAAAGTTGCGTGAAGCCCGACAAAAACAGGGGGTCCAGGAGATCTGCCGAGAAGTTGGTAAACGCGTCTCTGAAGATGGAGACATCGCCGAGGCGTTCCGTGATTTTTATGCTAACCTCTACGCTATCTCCCCGCTTGAGAGCTCCGATGGAGCTGCCTTCCTTGATTCTGTCACTCTGCCAGCTCTGACTAAAGCCCAGGCCGACTTCCTCTACAGAAACATTCAAACGGGGGAGGTCTTTGCCGCCATATCTCATCTCAAGCTGGCAAAAGCACCACGGACCAGATGGCTTGTCTGCTATTTTTTATAAGAAGGTTTGTACCCTGATCACCCCTCTCCTCACTCAGCTTTTTAATTCCTTTGCCAGACCCAGGGCGATCCAGAGAGACCTCCTGGAGGCCTCCATAGTGGTGATCCCCAAGCCTGGGAAAGACATGACCAAGTGTGGAGCATATCGCCCTATTTCTCTTCTTAATATAGATCTCAAACTGTATACGGGGATCCTAGCCGCCCGCCTTGCACCTTATATGCCCGGTCTTATTGACCTGGACCAAGCGGGCTTTATCCCTGAACACCAAACTTCGGACAACACGAAACGGGCCCTACACCTCATCGAGAAAGCCACACGGCTGCAGGGAGAGAATATGATGCTCGCTATTGATGCCGAAAAGGCTTTCGATCGAGCCCACTGGCCTTACTTAGAGCAGGTTTTAGAACGCATAGGAATAGGGGAGAAATTCCGCACATACATCTTGAACTGCTATAAGTTCCCGACAGCTATGGTTTGTGTGAACGGTCACACATCCTGCTGATTCCCCATTGAGAGAGGAACGAGACAGGGGTGCCCTTTGTCGCCCCTTCTTTTTGCTGTCTATATGGAACCTCTGGCTCAGAGGATGTGGCAGAATCCAGCGATTACCGGGATCAAATTTGGCGGCTATATACATAAGATCAGCCTAAATGCTGATGATTTTTAATATCACTATCTAACCCAAGCTGCACGTTGCCGGCATGCCTCGCAGATTTGGATATCTTCACACGAGCTGCAGGGTTTAAGGTGCATGCAGATAAATCATTAGCCCTAGATCTCTCTCTGTCGCGACCCACCCGGGAATATTTGCAAGGCCTCCTTCCCATTCAATGGGCGATGGACACGATCCCATATCTGAGGATTCAGCTGGCTTCCTCTCTCCCGACAGTAGTTGCTACCAACTACACACATTTGCGACAGAAGATTCGCCGGGAACTTGGTCAGTGGAAATATTACCCCCTCTCGTGGCTAGGTAAAATAGCAGAGGTCAAAATTACCATTCTGCCCCAGATCCTCTATCTCTTTTGCACCATTCCTCTCCAGCCGCCTACAGGCTGGAAACAGCAGATGCAATCAGACCTAGCTCAGTTCATTTTGAGCAGTCAGAAGTTGCGATTGAGGCAGATATTGGCGACACTCTCTCCCGAGGAAGGTGGTCTTGGGATCCCTGATCTCCAGCTTTACTTCCAAGCGGCCCAGCTTCGGCATCTGGTTGAGTAGAGTCGCTGGGAGTCGGAGAAACACTGGCTGTTTCAAGACCAGGCAGTAGCTGCAAAAAATCCCCTTTCTACGCAAGCGCCATAGACCTCCCAACTTATACGCCTCGTATATTACAAGAGTCCCCCTTGAGGTGTGGGACGCTACTAATATTAAACACAAACTTACTACCTTCCCATCTCCGCTCACCCCTTTGATGGACAACCCTGACTTCACCCAGGTACGGACACGGTTGCCTTTGCAGGTTGGAGGCCCGCTGGCTACCGATTCCTGTATCATAAGTATGATGTCGAAGGTGTCATCCCATTTCACCAATTTAAGCAGGAATATGGGCTACCTGAAATGGAGAGACTTCAGTATCTACAAGCAAGGCATTGGGCGCTACAGGATCAGGTCCACTCCGAGGCTGATAGACGTCTTTCCACTTACGATCGATGGCTTATTACGCACATGTCAGATAAAAAGCTCATCTCCGATTTGTACAAGATGTTACAAGCCAGATATGCTCACACTTACAACTCCGGCAGAGTGCGATGGGAGAGGAAACTGGGCAGGACACTCAGTCATAAAGAGTGGGAGGGGAAATATTATAGGGCCCGACATTCAGCATACCACATGGGTCTCACTGAAACCCTCACAAAAGTATTAACTTACTGGTACTATACTCCAGAGAGTCTTCACGTAATGGACCGCACTTGGGATGAGAAATGTTGGCGGGCTGCGGCCAGGTAGGCACTTTGGTACACCTGTTATGGAAGTGTGAACATGTCCAGCCTTATTGGAATCAGGTGATAGACAAAGTGGATAAACATTTCAACACAGAACTTCCACGCTTCCCAGCATATATCCTGTTAGGTCTCCCCAGCCCTCTGACTTACCCACTACAATCCCGTAGAGACCGGCAGATGGCAATTGCGCTGGGGTATGCATTACATAATGTACTCACACACTGGCGCACCCCCACTATTCCAACCTTTACTGTCTGGCTATATCGCCTGTGGCATGTTCTCGGAATGGAGAAGCTGACGCTGACAATGGAAGGGGAGGGATCCACGTTTGTTGAGCTGTGGCAACCCTTTCTGTTAGCCTCCGAATTCTGGGAGGTTACCTGACCCCGATACCTTCGTATACTGCGTCTCACAGACACACAGCGGGCTGACGGATGAGTGCAGCTATATACAATTTTAAACAACTCCAGTAGTGGACATGGAACACAGGGAGGGGGTGTGAATGGATGGGGAGGGGTGGGGGAGGGGGGTTCCCAATGTCCCTTTCCCTTTGTTAAAATTCTTATTTTATGTATGGGTTTATTGCCTGATACAGGCTGACTGTTATTCTGGCGCTTCTGAACTGACCCGTTCGTTCGTATGGAACACAGTATCAGTGGTTTGACAGCTAACTCTACATGATTGTATTTGTGTGTTTGCAAATTCAATAAAGACATTTAAACCATAAAATATTATTGCAGAATATATAAATGTCAGGATCTCCAAAACGTTTTTCTTTCCAACACATTAAATGTGATGTACCACTCTCAATAAAGTTAAAACCACTATTGGCAAACTTTCCCTCTCTTTTTCCCCAAAAAATTAATGGAAGTAACAAATCAAAATGCTCCCTTCATTTTTTCTAATTCTGAAACCCACTTCTATTGCATACACATATTAACCCTTTATTAATCCCTTCTAAAAGTGCCCAATCTGCTTCTGTAACTTACAGGAGTCACAACGCCACTGCGGTGCCGTAGTGTGGGTTCGCGCAGGATTTGCGAACCCTGATGGGAGTCCAAACACCTATTCTCAACAGTATTACTATTGCTTTTTTTAAAACATACAACTTCAAAACATAGCACTGATTCATCAAAACTAACTTTAAAACTATATCACTCATATACAACTTACCATTTCTTATTTTAAAACCTCAGATAACTTCCAAACCTTCCCCATTCTCCGTAACCCTAGTTTCCCTAGTACCAATTTCTGAAACATTCAGCTGTACTGCCAGGTCACAAGTTCACCATATTTTAAAGTTCAGCACACTAGCTTACAAATGTAAACAACAGGTGTGGTTGAGTCTTGCAAATATAAACTTATCCTGTGGACTGTAACTTTCAGAATGTTTTTGCATCAACAATCAAAAAGATGCTTTATCTGCAAAGTACAATGGGCCTCATTTATGAGGCCTTGCGTGAGTTTTGCGCTTCCGTTGCGTCACTTTTTGTGACGCATCGGCGGCGTAAAACATGCCTCCTGATGCGCACTATTTACAAAGTGACGCATCTAAGCAGATGCGTCACTTTGTAAACCCCTGCGCTACATTATACCTGCGTCAGGTATAATGTATGCAGAGGGGGCGTTCACCCGCAAAAAGCTCGTAATAGTGACGCAGTGAAATCAATGAGATTTCACTGCGTCACTTTTAGGACGCTGTTGCGTCAAAATCTTGCGCCTGCCTCACAGCAGGCGTAAGACTGACGCAAGGCCTTTCACATGGGGCTTTCCCCATGTGAAAGGAAGCATTGCTGGAGTTGCGTCACTTTTGTGACACACTCCAGCAATGCGTCACTTTTGTGCCTACAGATACGTCAGAAATACTGACGTATCTGTAACTCCTTGCGACATGATGCGTCATATTATAAATATGACGCATCAATCATGTCGCAGGGAGAGCGCAGTGAAAAGTGACGCATTGCTGTTTTCACGCAGCGATGCGTCACTTTTCATAAATGAGGCCCAATATATCCTGCTTTTGAGTACTCAGTCTTCATGAACAGCCAATCAGATATCTGCTTTTTCTAAAACAGTATCATCTCCACCATTTTAGATGCCTCCCATTCCACCAACTGACTTACTTAGCTACAGACGTCTTTTGATTCCTTCCTCTCATCTCTTCAAATGCTAACAGTATGGATTGTAGGACACAGTTATGTTTTCTGGGGCGAAAGGTATGCTGAACACAGAGGTATTGACAAAGGCCTAGATTTGCAAAATATGGATATTATATGCACAGAGAGGATTAAAGTGGAAACAATTGATGACTTTGGTTAAAACCTGTTTGCATCTTTAACCCGCTGACCTCATGTTGTGCACTGTGGTAGCAATGACCTAGGCACACAAACTGGGGTAGGGCTGGAAATCCAAATGAAGGATAACTTTGCACAACTGATGTTGCTTTTCCCTCAAACTATCTTTGTATATATAGGGGAGTAGGGTCTTATTCCTATGGTCACCCCCACTTTTTGCTGTGATTTTCTGTTTTTTTTACTTTAGTGTGGCTGTGGGCCTGCTCATCAGACCCACAGCCCAGCTGTTCTCTCTCTAAATTGATACCATGTACTTTAGGTATATACCTAACTGGGTATTGGGCCACCTTTGTGAGCCCCTGTATAGTGTACCATAGGTACCCAGGGCATAGGTGCATCCAAGGCCTACCCGGGGCTGCAGCATGTATTACGCCACCCCTGGCTGGCCATCCAAACTGAAAGCACAGGCTGATCACTCAGCTTGGGCAAGAGGGAGAAGACATGTAGTTACTGCTTTACCCGGTTAAAGTTAAACAGAGCCTCAGCATCACAAAATGGATGCTGCTGCCACAGACACGAGTCTGACCTCCTGCAGCTGGACAAAACTCCGGCAAGGGAGGCCTGGACCTCCCCAGACAGCCTGTAGTGTATTGGGGCAGGGTGGGTTCAATGGAAAGATGCTTTTCCAGACACTACCTGGGGCACACAAGGTGCTCCATGCATAGCCCAGTTCAAACCAGTTGCTGGGGCACTCCAGCCCCAGCTCTGGCACGAAACTGGACAAAGAGAAAGGGGTGTAACCACCCCCTTCTCAGGGTCCACCCATAGGAGGGACCTAGCAGGTAATCCAGGCCCTTAGATTAGTATAAAGATAGGAGCTGTGTCTCGAGACATTAGATTATACTGCTCTGTAACTCTGAAACAGAACTCTTCGACCTTCGACGTTCTATACCGACTAGAAGACTGAAGACATCTCCCTTGTGGTCAAGGAGTGACCACCCTGTGCAAACAGGCACCACCAATAACTTGCCGGTTTGCTTTGTCGACGCACCTGCCGGAACCCGAAGACTCAGTGACTCAAAAACTGGACTTCCTGACTTCTCCGACTCCGACCCATATCCACAGCAAAGCTGAGACCCGTGGCGGGCACGAGAGACGTGGGACCGGACACCCTGGACTACCTGCTCTTTGCTAAACCGTGCAGCTTCTGAGGCACCCTTGAAATTGTGCATTGGGGTTTGAGAAGCCCCAAACCAGAGCGCCATTTGCACTGAAGCTCAGCCCTTCACACTCCACGAGTGCCGCGTGGGGCCTGCTCCTGCATTTCAGCTTGATGTGTCTTCCCGGTTGCTAGCCCATTGGCTAGTTAGCCCTCCGAAGACTTTCTTCTAAAACTACACCACTTGCCTGGTTGCTCTGGACTTGCTCCAGCTTCCCTGTGAAGGAGTAGCTCCCCAGACCTTGCTGGTCTGACCTGAAGCCAATCTTCCCATCCTGCATGGATTGCGTTTGCCAAGGCTTGTTGGGTCCAATCCAATACCGACACCGCAGTCAAGTAGATCCTTTATGGGACAGCTGGAATCCAGCTCCTGGTTGTCATCGATGCCTCCTGGTCCTTGTGGCTGCAGAGTCAAGCTTCTCCTCTTTACCTGATTGCATCTCGACATCGCCTGGTTCCTTCCTGGTCACTGACTAGTAACCCAGACTCTGTCCCCTCTGCTTTCAGGTTCTTCTCATCTTCGATCCACCCTTGGATCCACCCGGACACTTTTCTCCTGGTCACCTGCAGCACTTCTTTACAGCTCTCCATAGGAAACAGCGACGAAACCCGACACGAAAGCACACCTATGCACCCGGCTTCCCTGGGTGAGGTAACTCGAGTACTCTGGTGCTCCCGTGGGTGTTGACTCTCGAAGTGTCCTAGTTTAAAAGGGCTTTACTGTAGTCCATCCGGAAGAGTCCTTAATCAACTACTTTGTAACAATTACGTTCCCATTATAACTCTATGGTAACTCTCGACTGTGTTCCCACACTGCACGCGTCTCCCGTGGGTCTCCTACTCCCTAATCCATGGTTCTGTAGTGTAGCCCCAGTGATTCCCTAGGCCCTAGGCCTATTCACTATTCCTGAAGTGGTCCTTATACCACTTACTTAGTATATGGTTTGTGAGGCCCCTAGGGCAGAATTGTATTTGTGCAACTTATAGTATGCTGAATGAGTACCTTGTAACGTATCTCGAACTCTGACCTTATAAAGAGTGCAGAGGGGTTGTGTTAGTAATAAATACATGTATATTTGATATATACCTTGTGTGGTGTCCTTTCATTTGGTATTCAAGGGATTATATATGGTAAAACAGCTGGCTTCACATGCTCTCTGAAGTTTTAGCCTAAGACTGCTGGTCCATGCTACCACTAGGATAGCTGATCTATAAGGTTGACTTTACAACCACCATCATAAGGGTCGTTTAGACTGGTGCAAGGTGCCCACTAGAATAGTGGACAGCATATGCCAGGCAAACTTCTCACATTGGTGTGCAGCAGTTGGGATAAGAGCTTGCTGTTGTTTTACCATATAATCTTAAGATATAATTTGAAAGATCACATTAAGGTACCTAAAGGTACATATAAATCAAGTCTTATAATACTTACGTTCTACTGAACTTAGTTGTTGTAGAGCAAAGGGCCTAGCACACCCTGTCTACAACTCCTAGAGAGGTTCTAGTAGATAACACTTAGTGTAGGTAGGTGCACACACCACATCACACTAGAAAATTTCCTTAAGAGGAGAGCCTAGTGTGTCTCTCCCAGCAGACGTTGACCCTCCCAGTGCACCTTCTCACTATGATACATTTACTTTTAATGAACTTAGAAGTTTATGTTCACTCAGGAAACTGAGACAAGGACAGAGTCCAACCCTGAGGCACCTGATAGATCTATTAGTGGAGTATGATACCGAAAAGGCAGCAACCCCAGATCAGACAGGTAGTGGAGGGGGGGCATCCCTCAACAGAGGATTCCCATGAGAACAATCAAGGGGGTACTGATGATGAAGAGGTTGATGATCAGGTCCAAGTTGGAGAACTTAACCAGGTCAACCTATTACTACATGGGGCTGGAGGGGAGAGAATCCAAACCAGGCACCCAAGTGGGCTTAACACTGAGCACAGAAGGGGGAGATCACTTTCCAGTGAATCTAACCACTCTGGTGACTCAATAGGGTCAGACACCTCAGCAATGGGGAGAATGACTTCCCCTCAGAGAAGAGAGCATAAGGCTAGGATGAGGGAAGTCAAGCTTAGGATCAAGAGGCAAGAAATTGCCATTGCCCAAGAGACCCTGGCTCTTGCTAGAGAGCAAAAATTGATTGGATTAGATTCCACTGGTGGCAGCAATATCCCTAGGAATAGGGAAGGGTCATATGACCATAGAAACCTAAGTAAGATTGTCCCTCCGTACAAGAGTGGGGATGACATCCACAAGTGGATAATTGCTTTAGAAATGGCATGTAAAATACAACAGGTACCCCAGAGTCAGTGGGCAGCTGTACTGTGGCTCTCCTTTTCAGATAAAGGCAGAGATAAGCTCCTCACAGTTAGTGATGAGGATGCTGACAACTACACTGTCCTGAAGAGTGCTCTGATAGATGGGTTTGGCTTAACCACTGAGCAGTATAGGTTGCTGTTCAGAGACACCCAGAAGACACAGACTCAGGACTGGACTGACTTTGTAGATTGTGCCACTAAGGCTCTGGAAGGCTGGTTACTGGGTAGTAAGGTCAAAGACTATACAGAATTTTATAATTTGATTATGAGAGAACAAAGTCTTAATAATTGTCAGAACCAGATATTGCATCAACACCTGATTGACTCTGATCTGACCTCTCCCCAATAATTGGGAAAGAAGGCAGACAAATGGGTCAGAACCAGGGTGAAGCAGAAGGTACAGAACCAAGGTGGTGATGGAAGAAGCAAGATCAAAAAGGTGGGGAGAAAGTAAAAGACCAGAAGTCTTCGCCGGGTCCCCAAAAAGCTTCTAATGAGGGGGGTTCCAAGAAATCCAAAAAGAAAGAAGGTCCAAAGAAACCATGGTGTTATTTTTGTAAGGTTAATACTCACTGGAACAGTGAGTGCACCAAGAAGGAGGCAGCTCCAGCCACCATTGCCCCATAGGCAACTGTTCCCCCTAGTACAGCTAATAGTGGTGGTTCTCAACAGAAGGGTGTAGTAGGGTTAACCCTGGGAACTGATGTGGATTCTGGCCTAGTCAGAATACCAACTCAAGCTGTTCTTGTCTGTAATGTGAACATGGCTATGTCCTCTACTGTGACCCCCAATAACTTGGGCAAGTACAGACAGACACCTTTAATTAATAACAAAGTGGCTCAGGCCTACAGGGACACATGTGCCAGTGTCACCATGGTGACAACTAACTTTGTTGTACCCTGGACAGTTTATACTAGGTGAGAATTATCTAGTGACCAATGCAAGCAATGTCACTACCACCCATAGTATGGCAATTGTTAATTTCTCCTGGGAGGGGTAACTGGCCTCAAAAGAGTTGTTGTTAATTCAGACCTCCCTGTAGAATGTTTGTCGGGCAATGATCTGGAATCTTTAGTCTGGTCTGAAGTGGAGTATAGGACTCATGCAGAGATGCTAGGTATATCAGCTCATGTCCTTGCTGTGACCAGATCACAGGCCAAAAAGTGCAAAACTGAACAGGCCCTGGATCCTGAAACTATGGACCAGTTGCCTACCAAGAGAAAGAACAGTAGGGTTAAGGCAGTGCCTTCCCCCTTGCCTCAGAATGAGGATCAGTCTTCCAAGGAAGCTGACTGTGAGACCCAAGAAGGAACTGTCCTAGAAGAGCTTGAGCCTGATCAGGTTGAGTTTCTTGGGACAGGGGGACCTTCAAGGGCAGACCTGAGGCAGGCGCAATTGGACTGCCCCTCTCTTGAACCCCACAGACAGCAAGTTGCTGCTGAGGCTGCTGGGAATATTACATTGGGATGAAGGACTCCTTTTTTCAGAGGCTAGAGACCCCAAGCCTGGTGCTTCCAGGAGGTGGTCATACCTTTGGCATTCAGGGGCTTCCTTCTTACCTTAGCCCATGATATTCTCTTAGCAGGACATCTTGGCCAGAACAATACTTGGGTCAGGCTTGTCCCTCACTTTCACAGGCCACACACGTCAGAAGATACCAAGGCGTTTTGTCACTCCTGTGTCATCTGCCAAGCCAGTGGCAAATCAGGTGGCACCACAAATGCCCCCCTAATGCCCCTACCTGTGGTGGGGGTTCCCTTTGAAAGAGTTGGGCTAGACATTGTTGGACCAATGGATCCCCAAACAGCATCTGGGCACAGGTTTATTCTGGTGGAAGTGGATCATGCCACCAGATACCCAGAAGGTATTCCCTTAAGGACCACAACAGTACCTGCAAGAGCCCTCCTGGGAGTTTTCTCAAGAGTGGGTTTTCTGAAAGAGGTTGTCTCAGACAGAGGTGCAAACTTTATGTCTGGATATTTGAATGCTATGTGGAAGGAGTGTGGAGTGAAGAGTGAATTATAAGTTCACCACACCCTATCACCCACAGTGCAATGGTCTGGTGGAGAGATTCAACAAGACCTTAAAGGGCATGATCAAGGGTTTACCTGAAAAGCTTAGACGAAGATGGGACATCCTTCTGCCCTGCCTTTTATTTGCTTATAGAGAGGTTCCACAGAAGGGGGCTGGCTACAGCCCTTTTGAACTTCTGTTTGGGCATCCTGTAAGAGGACCCCTTTGTCTGGTGAGGGAAGGATGGGAGCTACCTCTCAAAAAGCCTAAGCAAGACATTGTGGACTATGTACTTGGTCTCCGCTCCAGGATGGCCGAGTACATGAAAAAGGCATCAAAAAACCTTGAGGCTAGCCATGAACTTCAAAAAGCCTGGCATGACCAAAAGGCTGTGCTGACTGTTTACCAGCCAGGACAGAAAGTGTAGGTGTTGGAGCCAGTGGCCCCAGCAGCACTCCAAAACAAATGGACTGGACCCCACACTACTGTTGAGCAAAAGGAAGAGGTAACCTACTTGGTTGACCTTGGAACTCCCAGGAGCCCCCACAGGGTGCTTCATGTCAACAGATTGAAGGCATATGTTGACATGGCAGACATGGGCTTGCTCATGGCTACAGATGAGGGACAGGAGGAGAGTGACCCTCTCCCGGACCTGCTTTCTCAGAACCCTGACGATGGGTCAGTTGATTGTGTAGCCTTGGCAGGCAGCCTCACTAAACAACAGCAACAGGACTGCATACAAGTTCTCCAGTCCTATAGACATATGTTTTCACTGACTCCAAGTCAAACAAACTGGTGCACCCATGAGGTGGATACTGGTGACTGTGAAGAGTAAAATCTACAGGCAACCTGATCATGTCAGGGACTGTATCAGGACAGAGGTCCAAAGGATGTTGGAGTTGGGAGGTATTTAGCCCTCAGAGAGCCCCTGGGCCAGTCCAGTAGTCCTTGTGCCTAAACCTCACACCCAAGATGGTAAGAGAGAGATGAGGTTGTGAGTGGACTACAGAGGTCTCAATGCTGTCACTAGGACAGATGCCCACCCGATACCAAGGGCAGACAGGCTCATTGACAGATTGGCTTCTGCCAAGTTTTTGAGCACATTTGACTTGACAGCTGGCTATTGGCAGATCAGACTAGCTGATGATGCAAAAGCCAAAACAGCATTTTCAACCCCAGGAGGACATTATCAATTAGTGGTAATGCCCTTTGGTCTGAAGAATGCACCTGCCACATTCCAAAGGTTGGTGAACGAAGTCCTCTCAGGTCTGGTTGACTACTGTGCAGCTTATCTTGATGATATTGCTGTCTTTAGCTCCACTTGGGAAGATCACCTGATCCACCTAAAGAATGTTTTGGAGGCCCTGCAGAAGGCAGGCCTAACTATCAAGGCTACCAAGTGCCAGATAGGGCAGAGTAAGGTTGTGTACCTGGGCCTCCTTGTAGGTGGGGGTCAGGTTCAACCACTGGAGAGCAAGATCCAGACCATAAAGGACTGGACTCCTCCAACCACCCAGACACAGGTCAGAGCTTTCTTGGGCCTGTCTGGTTACGACAGGAACTTTGTTAAGAACTATGGGTCCATTGTGACTCCTCTTAATGACCTCACCTCAAAGAAAATGCCAAAGAAAGTTCAGTGGACAGTAAGCTGTCAAAAGGCATTTGATGACCTGAAGCAGGCCATGTGCACTGCACCTATTCTGCAAAGTCCAGATTACTCCAAAGAATTCATTGTCCAAACAGATGCTTCTGAGTTGGGTGTGGGAGCTGTTCTTTCACAATTGAATAAAGATGGTCAAGACCAGCCAATAGCTTTTATTAGCAGAAGGCTGACCTCTAGAGAGAAACGTTGGTCAGCTATTGAGAGGGAGGCCTTTGCTGTGGTTTGGGCCCTGAAGAAGCTGAGGCCATACTTGTTTGGTACTCACTTCAAGATTCAGACAGACCATAAGCCCCTCTTGTGGCTGAATCAGATTAAGGGTGAAAATGCCAAACTGCTTAGGTGGTCCATTTCCCTACAGGGGATGGACTTTACAGTGGAACATAGACCTGGGACTGACCATGCCAATGCAGATGTACTCTCCAGATATTTCCACTTAGAACATGAAGACTCAACTGGTCAAGGTTAGTTTAATGTCCCTGCGTTGGGGGTGGGGGGTTGTGTAGGAGAGTAGGGTCTGCTTCCTATGGTCACCCCCACTTTTTGCTGTAATTTTTTGGTTTTTCGACTTTAGTGTGGCTGTGGGCCTGCTAATCAGACTCACAGACCATCTGTTCTCTTTCTAAATTGATACAATGTACTTTAGGTACATACCTAATTGGGAATTGGGTCACCTTTGTGAGCTCCTGTATAGTGTACCAGAGGTACCCAGGGCATAGGTGCATCCAAGGCCTACCCGGGGCTGCAGCATGTATTATGCCACCCCTGGCTGGCCATCCAAACTGTCACCACAGGCTGATCACTCAGCTTGGGCAAGGTGGTGTAATCACCCCTTGCTTAGATATAGCATACCTATATCTAACCTTATATATAGACACATATATACCTATAAGTCACTCCTATGGCAGGCCTTGACAATCCTGAAGGCAGAGTGATTGGTTTTATGTGAGAGGGTGCCCTAGCATGAGCTTAGCCCCTCTGCAGCTTTCGGAACCATGTCCTTATTGCTGTTCTATGATATAGCCATACCATATACTCTTAAGTGCATTATAATCCTCGCGGTTAATGCTAACTTTGGTTTGGCTTTATCAAAACATGTCATGTAAGGTGTCAAACACTTTGAATACTACCCCCCCCCCCGCCAGTTCTGGCGGCGAGGGTAGCATTCCACCCTTCTAGAGGGAGAAGACATGTAGTTACTGCTTTACCCGGTTAAAGTTAAAGAGAGCACTAACGTGCTGGTTGTATGGGAAGCGCAAATGAGGGGGAAACAAGAACTACAACTCGACCCCAGCAGAACCTGTGTAGGAGGTCAAGCTCCCTTGCTTCTACATACTACAAGAAAAGAACATTTGAATGATAAACATAAGGAAAAGACTCGAAAGGGCCCAAGTACCCAGTTGGAGCCAGCCACCTCCTATAACTATAGTTAATGTATTTATGAACTCAATGGTCCTTTTGTCCCTTTGAAAAGGATGGTTCTACTTAGGAAGGGTACATTTGAAGATTGATTACCAGCTAGAGCATGTCAACAGATTACAATGAATTTGAAAAAAGCTGTAAATCTATCATATGGAGCATAAGGGAAAGGTGCATATTCATGAATCAAGTGCAGTCAGGTATTCTATATTGAACTTACTTACTAATGGGGGCTAGCATGAGCTCCTTTTTAGTTCACATTCCTAGGGATCTAAAATAATTCAAATATTTATTCTTTGGATAATGAAGAATTTCTCAATCCACCTTGAATGTATTTTAGGTATGTTTATTCTGTTTAACCCTTGATAATTTATAGCTTGGTGTTCTAATGTGAAATTTATTCTGTGGTATATGATATTAATTTGTTTTAAGATAGATAATTTCCATACATATGTTCTTGAACACTTGCATTCTAATTGGCAAGGCTCTCTTTCATTTTCTTCCCATATTTATATTTTTCTCTTTTTATATCAAATGTTAAAATGCTATTGATCATTGTGAGGAAGAGGAAGATGGAGGGCAGGCCAGAGTAAGGTGTGTTGCTCCCTGAGCCACAAGCCACGTAGGTGAACTCACTGTGTTGGAATGCTCCAGCTTCTGCTGCACTTCACTTCTTATCGTTCTAGAAAAATCTGGACACTCTTATAACACGTTTCCGATTATGTATAAAGCAGAAAGGTTATTTCTTCATTCATAACTAACTACCTCAGCTGCTCGCTCCTCTGGGGCGTTTCATGTCAACCACAAGCAAAACTAACTAGATGCTCCGTACATTGAAACAGAAAGTAGAAAGTAAGCAGTGCTGGTCAAAAGCTTCAGACGTTTGGTGATGTTTTTCGATGACACTGCTGTCAAGTACAGAAAGCTGTGAGAGAGCTGAGGCTATTGGTACTGGAAAAATATATACATTGTTCAACTTTAACTTCCCAGCGCAATTAAATCACAACATGTCTCATCATGTCTCAGAGCTAAACTTCAACTTCAATAGTTGAATAATTATAGGTGCACTCTGCTGTTTGCCTCATGTCAGTGGTGCCGTCGTTTTATCTCTCAGCATCTACTGTACAATCAGGATAAACGATAGAGAAAGGTCTACTCATAGCTCAGTAGTGGGAAACGAAGACCCCAAGTTCAATAAAATAGGCAAGAGAAAAGGGGTCTGTAATGTGATGGAGTTTCACAGGTTTGCTGCTCCTAATAACTCATGGGAAAGAAATTATGTAATACACCTTTGAAGGTCACCCTATGAAATAATATGGCTCATAAGCCAGACCTAGCAATTTACAAAAAAATCTCACTGTGTGAGGAGCGGGCGGGGTCTTGGAGGGGGGCAGCCCATGGTGCCCAGAGTTACCTAAGACGCACTCTGCCCCTCACCAATCTCCTATGACCTCCTCAAATAAACAAGTCAATAAAAGGTCGCTGGGGCTGTCGCCGATGTCTTTGGGTGTCTTCACTCCCCTTAATGGGCATTGGCTGCTTACAGCCTCCAAAGATCAGCTGGAAATCCAGTCTAGCAATGATTTCCAGCTCGTCTTTCCTGCCACCGTGTATTATAGGCTCCTCACTGGGTGACCGTGTGAAGGGAGTCTAAATCTTGTGACGCATGGCGGCACCATGTGAATTGGCAGTTCTGCATAAACCATTGATCCAGCGCCTAGGATGCCTTGTTGTGACTGGCTGGTGGGTTTTCTTGAAAATCCAGTAACTCTGCAAATTGGATCATCATTCCCTCAGCCCCACTCCCTCCGCAGCACACTGTGATCCGGCTTTGTCTACCAGTTTTCTGGGGGTGTGACTGTCCTCAGCATCTGCTAAAGTAAATTCAGAGATTCATTTAGAGAAAAAAAGACTGCATTTGAAGATAAATAGCATGATCTATAACCGCATGAGTAAGTGAAACAGGTGAGAGTCTGTTTGACTTAGATGAATAACAGAATCAACCTATAGGTAAAATGGACCAGAATTCAGTAGCAGTTTACAAGCTCTAGTACTCCCGGAGGGAGAGCACTATTAATCACAGCTAGTAAAATCCAAATCCCTGCGGGTCTGAATTCATTTGGTGCAACAAATTGCACCTACAGGTCTGAATTCATTCGGTGCAGCAAATTGCACTTATTCAGAGGCTTATTTATGAACCCCTTGCAACACTTTTGCACCGCCAGTGCATAACTTTTCGTGATGCAGCAGCGGTGTAAATGATGCGCCACATATCGCCATATTTACAAAGTTATGCATCACTTTGTAAACCCCTGTGCCACATTATACCTGCGTCAGGTATAATGTATGGAAGGTGGGCATTCCCCCGCAAGAAAGCCTCGCAGAAGTGGCGCAGGGAAATCTATCAGATTTCATTGCACCACTTCTAGGATGCCACTGTGTCAGAACCTTATGCCTTCCTCATAGCAGGCGTAAGGGTGATGCAGTGCAATCGGTATAGACCTCCCCCATGCATTTCTGGAGTTGTGTCATGCGTACCACACAACCCCAGCAATGTGTGAGTTTTGCACCGACAGATACGTCAGGATTCCTGACACATCTGTCAATCCTCGTGACACGGAGCACCGCACAGTAAATAGGGCACATCCATGGTGTCCTAATGAGGGCGCAGTGAAAAGTGTTGCAATGCAACACTTTTCATAAATGAGCCCTCAGATTTTTGAGAAATGACATGGATTGTGGTGCTTACCCCATTAAAATCAGCATGTTATCATAAATAATCTACTCTTCTTTAATTTAAGTTCATGGCATAGGTGTGCCATTCCTCATTTTATATCTTTGCACTGGAGTACTTTCACTTTCTTTAATGTACTTTAGACAAACGGGTAATTGCTGGGTGCGGTAAACTCAGCAAACTTGGAATTCCAAACCACACATAGGCAGGGGCTTATTCTACTCTTCTGCATATGTAAGGATCAGTTTACATTCAAATACATGCCAAAGATTACTAATATGGTAGTGTAATTTCGTTAACACAGTGATACTTGAAAAGTATTTTTCTACATTTCATCCTGCACAAACTTTACTGTGGGATACATGCAAATGGAAAAGCACATACCTTTTGGACGTGCTCCATTAGAACCTGGGAGCCTGGTCCCGCCTCTGTGGCTGTCACCGACTCGTTGGCCATAGAGGATGTGTTTACGCACTCCTTCCTGGGCACTGGTGTTGTCGCTTCTGTTCCTACCAGATGTTGGAGGGGGTAGGGTTGAGGGCCTATTTAGGGCACCCTGGCCCAGGCACTCTTCTGATACCAGCCCCGGGAGAGGAAGCAACACAGCTGTAGCATGAAACCATGCCTGCCAAGGGGGGGGGGGTGGAGTGGGCAAGAGGAAGGACAATGATCCTGAGTTGGCCCAACTGTTGAAATTGGTCTTGGCCAAGCTGGGAAATAGGGATGATTCTGCTGACTCAATGACGGAGCCTGAACCTGATTCTGCGCTGGAGCCGGTTGTGGAGATCGTCCTCGATATTCTAATGTGCCCCCTCGGTCTGCAAGGTTGAGGATCTGGAGATTGGGTGGGACCAAACAAAGGCCAACGTATGGTTAGAGAGTGTGACCAACAAAGCACCAATTAAGCAGCCCTTTTGCGCACAATGGGGGCCAGGTAAGAGAAAAGGGTCATGTTGGGCATTCAATAGAAAAATATGTACACGGCCTACAGGTTCGTGTAAATTCAAACATGCCTGTTCCTTTTGCGGCCATCCCTCCCATCCCGAATTTAAATGTATTAAAAAATCCAAAGAAAAAGGAAGGGACCACAAACCATCTTCCCAGTAAGGCTTTACCCACCCTGATAGCTATAGAGAGACTAGTATTTTGGCTAAATCAGTATCCCAACAGGAAGGTGGGATAATTACTTTATCAAGGGTTTTCTATGGGCTTCCGCAAACCTGCTCAGGTTGTGCCCACATTTTTGCATTGTGAAAACTTGCTGTCGGCAGGCACGCACCCAACCGTGTTAGCCAGAAAATTGAAGAAAGAAGACACTTTAGGCAGGATAGCAGGCCCATTCCTGACATCTTCCTTTGACAATTATGTTTGTTCACCACTGGGAGTGGTACCAAAGAAGGAGCCTGGGCAGTTCCGCATAATTCACAATTTGTCTGCCCCCAAGGGTTCCTCAGTCAATGCAAGGTCAACCATGCACTCTGTTCAGTGACCTATTCATCATTCGACACAGCATTGATGAAAACGGGGGAGTTTGGCCCAGAAGCGTTAATGGCAAAAACTGTCATTGAGTCAGCTTTCCGGTTATTGCCTGTTCACCCAGACGATTATCACTTACTCGGTTTTCAATTCAAGGGCTAATATTTCTGTGACAGGTGTATGCCGATGGGCTCTGCAATGTCTTGAGCAATTTAGCTCGATGCTGTATTGTTTATTCACTTTCAGAATGGGTCACATGGACATTGTGCATTACTTGGATGATTTCCTGGTGATGGGTCTGCCAGCCTTGGGAATCTGTGGGTGAGCCTTAAGCGATTTAATATCCAAGTTTGAGGAATTGGTGGTACCCCTTGCGCCTGTCAAGTTACAAGCATTCAACCGGGTGATTGATTCTGTCCTGGCAGGAGCTGAGGTGACTTTACACCAGCAGCAGGTATTCATAGACCAACTTAATTTGTGCACTATGCTTGATTCACATGGGCTGCACCTTCTCCAGATCTATTGCAAGGGCAATGGCAGGTCTGATGAAAAAGTATCACCATACTAGGCTTCGAGCTGAAGTGAGGGAGGTCTTAAGGATATGGCAAGACTTTCTACAGGGATTTAATGGGACAGTGGTTCGGGCAACCCCACCGGTCTCCAGCGAATCTTTTGGCTTGTTCATAGATGAGGTAGGCAGTGTTGGTTTTGGGACAATTCTTGGACAACATTGGTGCAGGGGTGATTGGCCTGCTGTGTGGCACGTAAGCAAGCTGACAAGAAATATTGCCTTTTTAGAACTGTTCTCCATTGTTGTCGCGGTCACTGTGTGGTCAGACTTCTTCCACGGAAAGTCAGTAGTTTTTTGGTTTGATAACATGTCAGTGGTAGAGGCCATTTATAGGCAGGGTGCTTCCTGTAGCCAGGTTCTAAGACTTCCGAAACGGTATATGGTGAAAATATCGATTCCAAAATATAGACTAACACAAATATCGATTCCAAAGTATAGAATGGACAAAATATCGAATGGACAGAATATAGACATCAAAAATATCGTTTTTAAGGTAAGTAATGTAATATCGATTTAAAAAATATAGAAAGTCAAAATATCGAAGTATATATTATAGGTTATTAAAAATATCGAATTTTTAATAATATCGAATTTTGTAAAGTGTTTTGTATGTTAGTATATGTGTGAAAAGTGTATATTTTTTGTAATTCATTTGAAGTAATTATTTGTATGTTATTTAATTTTTGCGTAATTTAATTCTGTAGCGGGTTGTGGGATTATAGGGGAATAGGGTGGGGAGTAATTTAATTATAATTAATTAAATATGTAAATTAATTTATTGGTATTTATTTTGAAGAAATTGTTAATTAATTTTTATTTGGTACTTAATTAATTCTTAATTGGTAATTAATTTTTATTAATTGATTAATTGATAAGTATGTGAATAATATTAATTTATTTTCTGTAGCGGGTTGTGGGTTTATAGGAGAATAGGGTGGGAAGTAATTTAATTATAATTAATTAAATATTTTAATTTATTTATTGTTATTTATTTTGAATACATTGTTAATTAATTTTGATTGGTAATTAATTAATTCTTAATTGGTAATTAATTGTATTAATTGATTAATTGATAATTATGTGAATTATATTAATTAATTTTTAGTAGAGTGGGAATAGTAAAATGTACACCCTATGCTTTCCAACGTTTTCCTAGTGTTGCACTCACTGGAGTGGGAATAGTAATTTTTACCCCTACGCTATCCAACGCTTTCCCTACTGTTGCACTCTCTGGAGTGGGAATAGTAATTTTTACCCCTACGCTATCCAACACTTTCCCTTCTGTTGCACTCTCTGGAGTGGGAATAGTAATTTTTACCCCGACGCTATCCAACGCCTTCCCTACTGTTGCACTCTCTGGAGTGGGAATAGTAATTTTTACCCCTACGCTATCCAACGCTTTCCCTACTGTTGCACTCTCTGGAGTGGGAATAGCAATTTTTACCCCTACGCTATCCAACCCCTTCCCTACTGTTGCACTCTCTGGAGTGGGAATTGTAATTTTTACCCCTACGCTATCCAACGCTTTTCTTACTGTTGCACTCACTGGAGTGGGAATAGTAATTTTTATCCCTACGCTATCCAACGCTTTCCCTACTGTTGCATTCTCTGGAGTGGGAATAGTCATTTTTACCCCTACGCTATCCAACGCTTTCCCTACTGTTGCACTCTCTGGAGTGGGAATAGTAATTTTTACCCCTACGCTATCCAACGCTTTCCCTACTGTTGCACTCTCTGGAGTGGGAATAGCAATTTTTACCCCTACGCTATCCAACCCCTTCCCTACTTTTGCACTCTCTGGAGTGGGAATATTAATTTTTACCCCTACGCTATCCAACGCTTTTCTTACTGTTGCACTCACTGGAGTGGGAATAGTAATTTTTACCCCTACGCTATCCAACGCTTTCCCTACTGTTGCACTCTCTGGAGTGGAAATAGTCATTTTTACTTCTACACTATCCAACGCTTTCCCTACTGTTGCACTCTCATGGAGTGGGAATAGTAATTTTTACACTCCCGCTATCCTACGGTAATAATATTGTGTATTTTTTATTAATATTATGTTATTATATATATATATTTTAACATATATGATTGTATGTTTTTTTATAAGTTAAATTAATTATTTAATAATTTTAAGGTAATTTAAGTATTTTTAAGTATATTTTAGCTATTTATTTTTAATAGTTTTTTAAATTTTACATTATTTTTAAGAAATTCAATATTTTTACAAAGTATATATTTTTAAACGATAATTTGGGTTCGATATTTTGGTACTTACCTGTTTGTAGATAGGAATTCGATATTTTGGAATCTATATTTTGGGTAGTCTATATTTTGTCCCTCGATATTTAGTCAGTGATCCTTCTGAAACATCTGTTTTTTTGGTGCCTAAGGTTAAATGTGGTATTCAAGGCTGTGCATATTCCAGGTGTTTCTAGCCAGGCAGCTAACGTATTGTCTCTCTCCAAGTTGCAGGTATTCTGGAACTTTCACCCACAAGCAGCGGACCAGCTGACAGTGTTCCCTACATCTCTGTGGAAGATTGGAGCCAGCTGTAGCGCGTCTTGTGGGAGCCTCACTAAGCGAGATCACCCAGAAGGCTTACCAGCAACACTTTAAATCTGACAAGGCTTTCGTGCAGCAGCAAGAGATTGTGGGCCTCTTCTCGTCAGAGGTGATTTGCAGTTTTCTGCAGGTGCTGAGGTCACAGGGCTGGCCGGTGTCATACGCAAGGGCCCACTTGGCTGCAATTGGCTTCAATGCCATTGATGTAAGCAGTAATTGCGAACTCGTAATTTGTGAAGGGGTGTTGGGGTCGTCGCAGGTCGTCGCAGGTGACAAAGTGAAATACATTGAAAATATTTCAGATGTTAAAAGTCCATCTGAGCCCATAGTACCACAATGATGACCCCAACACCCCATCACAAATTACGAGCTCGTATTTACTGCTCACATCAATAGGATTCACACCCCTGCAGTCCGAGTCACTAGGTGGAAAAACAGATATTAATAGCAATCGGAGCCCCAATGACCGAATTCCCTTTCTCAGAATCACCAATACCTGCACCGTATATTAAAAATAACTTTTTAAGTTTCATAGATATCACTTTACAATCTTAACCTGCACGACAACAATACTAGCGCACCGTTCTAAGAAGGCGGCCGCATTATACTGAAGCTTCACTGGCTCCAACCAATACTCATGTCACATGACCGCCAGTGCACATATCAAAATGTCTGCCACCCTTCTCGGTTGCTTGCATCCGGACAGGCACAGCCCATAGCCGGCATTCGGACATCTTCCGATTCCTCTGTAAGTTTCATCACCAGTGACTTCCTAGATGAAAAGTCTCCTGTACCCTGTCCTAACCCTTGTTCCATGCCCTCCCCCAGCGGATCCGTCAGTGAACCGACCGCGACTCATCGACGGCATCACTGCCTACGTTACCCTCACTCAGCCATCCATACCACGCTGCCTTAGACGGACCACCGAACGGCGGTTGAAACTTAATAAACCCACGGTAATTGCCCGCGTGTCAGCACTTCTTGTCCCAAAAGCGCTCCCGAATTGGCATTAACCCTTTCCTCCTTCCCCACAGTGCCCCACAGTTTGTGCATCAAGCCTTGGCAATGGCGCTCCACTGGAGCTATAACACCTGCCCTTCATCCACCAAACGCTGTGCCTGACAGGTCATCGAACAGCGGATGAAACCTAAATAATTCCACGGTAATTCTCACGCGCCTCAGCCCCCCTTTGCTCCAAAAGCGCTCCCGCATTGGCTCTAACCCCCTCCTCCACCCCACAGTGGCCTTTCAACTGCGCATCAAGACTTGGCATTGGACGCTTCAACAAAGCTTCAAGAGCTCACCTTAAGGCTCTCACCCAGCTAAGCCTTCGGTATGTTCGTTCTTTTTTTAAAAAAACCCTTCACCAGCAGAAACATGTAATAGCTCCGGATACAAATCATCACCGGTGTTTTTTCTACTGGTTCTGCGCTACTCTCCCATATCCTTATTGCCTTCAGTGAGTTTAACCTCTGGCAAACGCGAAAAATTTCCCTAGACGCTGACCCCACTCACGCTCCGTGCACCGTTGACTTGCAGTACTTAAATGACCGGCACACCCCGGCGGCACGGTATACCCTGCCTCCTGCCCCATCTCAAAGCATGTGCACACTGGCTCCCTCACCACCTTCACAGAGCAGCCAGCTAGTCACCCTGACCATCATTGCACTGCACACTAAATGTAATTTATAGGTTTGTATTTATTGTCCACGCCAGCAGGCAACACTTCATCACTGCGGTTCCGAATGTTGCTAGTAAATGGCTAAGCTGGTGTCCTTCAATATCTTATGTAAAATTGACTTATATTTTTGTATCTCTCTTTCTTCTTCCCTGTTTCCTTCCCAACAGGCGCTTAATTTTTGAATCAGGCAAATTTATTCTTTAAGTCCTGAAGATGATCCCTATATAATTTGAGCGCGGGATCGAAACGTCGACTCCTTTGAGTAGACATACGCTTTATCTTTTTATATTAGTGTATGTATGTGTTACTCCAGGACACACTGATAATTTTGATTCAAAACAGTGCCCTGACAGCTCACCCTGTTTGCCTGAAATTCTTTCACTTTATTACTTTCTCACTTCCTCTTCCCTTGTACGGTACAGGATTGTGCCCTACTGTATTATAATGCTTTGTTGCTAAAATTTACCTTTATCCTTAACAATTTACTTGATTATTAAATTCCCTGTCCGGCTGGACAAGGGACAGAAATATATAGTAGCCTACTGTGGTCTATATAATATACTGTTTTATAAATTTCTTATGCTGAGGACCTTCTGTTCCCTTAAATGCCAATATGTCCCTGCATTGCCATTCTTAAATGTGTCTCTTTTTTCTGCAGTAGCATGCCCTTCAAGGTGGTATGGGTGCTGGTACACTCCTTCGTGTGACGGGCCGCTTACCGGTTGCATCAGCAGCGTAAGTTGAAACCGGTGTGTATGGACAAGATTCTCTTTCATTAGCAGGGCATTGGGGGCCTCCAAATTGGGCAGTTTTGGCAGTGGGTGGAAGAGATGAAGGTACACAGGGGACAGCAATTCCCGGATTTGATTATCCAGCATGTGGGTGGGAACGATATGGTGGAGCAGGGTAGCAGCGCTGTCAGAGAGACCTTGCTGACGGAGTTTGCTTGGTTAGGTAGGATTTTTCCCAGGGCTCGGATCGCATGGTCCAACATGATTCTGCAGCGCAATTGGGGACCAGGGGTGAGGTTAAGGGCTCTGAACATTTCCGTCAGGTGCCTTAACGTGGAGATGGCCAAGGTATTTCCTGGGCAGGGTCACCTTTGCAACATACCCCACAGGTTGCCAAGGGGGACCACATTTTGCCCTGCGATGGCGTCCATCTGTCACACATTTGTACAGACCTGTTAATTGATGGAATCTGGGTGTTTGTTTGGGATTTGTTTTGTGGAAGGGTAGGTGAAGGTTCGGTTGGCCCTGGTTGCCCTTGTAGTGGTAAGGAGAGCCCATAGATTGCCTGTACAATGTACTGGGGAATCTTCCTGCATACATCCTAGGCCAGCACTGATGGGGAGAGATGGTAAACTGACCCCAGAGAGAATGGGGACATCGGCTCGCGGCAAGGGTGCTCAGTTATGCAAGCTAGAGCATGGGGCTGCTGCCTCTAGTTATACCCTACGAGCCCCCGTGGGCAGCCTGGTGTTAGAGGGGTGCCCCCCTAGGCTACGGACAAGGAGCAGATGGCAGGGGCTCACCTCTCAAGGATGCAGGTGGGTTACACCTGCGTGGTTCTTCCTGGGGGGGGGGGGCGCGGGAGGTCTGCCCCTTAGTGCTGGATAGGATAGGTGACCTTCGAGAAGCACATGGATTCAGCCTTCTGTAAGCTGACTAAAAATGATTCTGATATTTGCTTGTATTGTTCTTATGGTACAATGATTATGCTTGTAAATAGGAATATAGAGAGTTGTGTTTTTAAAGTTGATTCATGTTTTGATTTTTGTATGATTTTCGAATTGGAATATATTGCAATGTTTGATTGTTGATGACTTGAATAAACGTGACCACTTACACCCACAAAGTTTGCTTGTCAGTCACCGATTTGTGGGGTTGTCAGGGGTGGGTTCAGGAGCAACCTAGGGGCCCGGGTTCTATTGGCCTAGCAAAGAAGATCTACATCTGGGTTTATTCTGAGCCATTTATTTGAATTGCGGTTAAACATTACTTTTCTTGTTGACTCTTTCAATTTCGCTGTGTATGGTATGTAAAATTAGCACTCGTTTTGACTTAAAGGTGATAAATGGTACAGGGACTTTGATAACCGAATGCACAGGGAGGGTAAGGGATACATAAGTGACTCGTATTTTCACTGTGGTCTTCATTTATTCATTATATTCATATGTGTGGGGTGGGCAAGGTTAACATTGTGGGAGTTCATTTCCCACAATTTTAACCCATGCATATACTCAAATAATTTGATTACATTTAACGGATTTTCATATATTTTACAAGGATTTGGTCTGAGTAGATAACCAAGGTCGGACTAGCCTACAAGGCAATCAGTCAGTGTCTGCTGGGCAGGACTGATATATCGGTGTGTTCGCTGTTTTTTTTCAGTTTGTGGAGCTGTTTTATATGATGAAGTGGGTTGGTTTTTACTGCTGATTTCCCTGATATTACCACAAAAATTACCTGCTGCAAAAAAAGAAAATGCATGCAGTCTCACATGCCTTAAAAAATACACACACAGCTTGTCTTTAAAAGTTCAAAATTAGTCTGATTTATAAAAGTGGCTATCTGGGTCACTAGTCCGTGCCACATTTATTTTGGTGCCTGGGCCTTGTTTTTTGTCCCAGTCCGACCCTGTAAAGATGAAAGGCGACTTACCTTGCCCACCACGGGAAGCACGAAGAGCTGGAAAAGGATATGGGGGCCGAGTATTAAAATAAACGGAGGAGGGGTACTACACACAGAATGAAGCCAAGCACGTTTACCATTGTAATATCATCAGACAAGTTTGGAACCGCAAGACCCATCTAAAGATATTAAGAACACATTCTCCAATGAAATAACGCAAAATATCAGTCCCTTGCAACGCATGCTGAATACATTCCTAAATCCCTAAGATTGTATCACCTATATTATCACATTATCACTTCAAAACCCTACTACAGACGTACAGCCCAAAACATATTTCTGATCTATTGCAAAATAGATATTATTGCTGCTCTTCGGTTGAGCCTAGTTGTGTATTAACAGGGTGAATTCAATAACGTGATAGGCCTCCCTTCATCTATTTCTTCTGATAAGAAAGCAAAGTCCGCCTGGTTAGTCCACACTGTCATTGTAAATATTGGGAGGAAATAAAAAGTCGAGCGAGAGGGCTGGGCCGCAGCACGGTAAATGAGTCATCGCGAGGATGAGAAGCAGTAATGTGGTAATGTGTTGGATTAGTCAGTAAAGAGAAGGACGAACACCTTTACGCAAGATATTAGGGACGGGTGAGTCAGTGGGCACGTGGCAATATTGAAGGAAAAGCTTGAGAAGTGTGCGGGTGTATAATCCCACTGGTCTATATGACATATTAATGATTCGACGAATGTCACCATGAGTCAGAGACATCGCAGACCTCAGTGCATCTCTTCCTACATCAATGAAACCTTTGCGCCTTTTATAATCTGTTTATGGGGCACTTTATGTCTCTCTTATATGCAATAGAATCTGCCAGTTCTGGTACACATCGTATTAAACGTGTGGTATCCCTGCTGGGAATTAATCATTGTCTCCCATTGAAGGTAAAGTTGCTTATCAGAGAGGTACTATCGCTGCCTCCTACATAAGATGGTTTTTGAGCACAATAATGCAACATCAGGAACCTGAAACGGTAGGCAACACTTCATTCCCGCTGTCCAAACGCATGTAACGTTTAAAGTAAGTAGCAACATGAGACTACAGTTATAAAATGTAAACAAAACTAAGTAAAAGTAGACAACCCAGAGAGCAGAACAAGCAAACCCCACGCTTATACACCAATTAGGCAGCTGTTCACGCCCTGTACATCAGTGATAGCTCATCAACCAATCCCCCAGGGGCTTTGCGTAAACCAACCCACCCATCACCTTGACACAATCCCACACCTCTGCGCCCACATACAGTGTTTACATCCACAGATTTGGATCATTTCTGAGCTCAGTCGATCACTGTATTTAGGGTCAGCCTACCTAATGGCGAATCCTACCTTCTCTTGAAAACTGGCACCTCACTAGAACAACACCAGTCAGACCACCCAGATATTGTCCACAAAGTTCCAGACCATAGACAAGTCATGAAGCAAACAGTGGACAAATGACACACCTGTAGCCACCTGCTGCAAGCTTAATTCATTCAGCCTAGAGAATCTGAGGCTATGGTAACTGATGTTCATGAACTCAAAGAAAAAGAGCAGCTACCGTATGCAGCATCCCAACAATTTTTTGCAGAATATGACTTCTGGGAATGAAGAGGTATATAAAAACACCAATTGACTGTTCAACTACGAGGACATTTCAAGGAGGAGGAGAAGCATCGACTATTACCATGACATTATCACTGTCTAGATGTGCTAAATTCCTGGTGTCCCATCTGATTTTTGAATTATGATTCACAGCATGAAGTAAAGTTGGCTAGGCTTTCGAAATTGTTTGAATACTGAACTTTATATCTGACAATCACCCAAAAGTTCCTGCCAATAATGGTATAGCTTCACGACCACCACGAGCACAATATCAAGGAATTCTGATTCAAATCTTTGATGGAATCACGCAATTATCACAAAACAGTTTGGCGTTCGCAATAGAAAGATATTTGCCCCATCACACTAGAATCAGGAAACTGATAATACATTGAGTCAATCACAATTCACCTTTTAGGACCATGGCGACATGCCAGATCTTTGCTGGACACACATTTCACTGGAGTAATCCATAACAAAAACATTGTCTTCAGCATTAAAAACTTGTATCCAACTTCAGTAACATCCAAAATTGCAGAAAGAACCTTAAAAAATGCCATCCCTAAGAAGAATCATGCAAATCAATTTGCAGACTATTCTAACAATAGAAAAATACAAAACTGTTTTATATAGATGATAAAACACCTGGAAAAGAAGACCTATTTAATTCTTCAAAATGGCACGCAAATCACAGGTACAATTGACCATTACACTCCCTACAGAAAGCCCCCTTAGAATGCCCCATATGCTTAGGAAGGAGCATATTCGATAGAGCGCTCTGTTGAGTAAAGCCTGTAAGAACAACCTTATGATGTTACTGCAATGAGGGAACCCAAATACATTATTTACCACTTGGCACCTGACACCAACACTCTGATGGGGAAATATCACTGGCAAGGCTGATTTGCGGATTTGACACTGCATGACATACACCAATGAACTTTTTCTGTGGTGACTTCTTTCTTTTTTTTTGGCCATTCCACCTTCACTGTGAACGTGCTTTTTCTTTCTTTTTTTTTTTGCTGTTCTTTTTTTATACTTTGGAAGAGCATTAAGCAGTGTCAGAATTGTTTTCTTTTTACAAAAGACCACGAACCGCAAGTTGTTTCTGACTATGACGGTCCTCATTTGTTTTTCTGACTGGTGCCCCAACGCTTTCTTTGGTTCCTCCTGCCTCTGTCATGTTGATTCAAAAAGAGGTGCAGCAAAAGTGGTGAAATGGTATCCAGTAGAATGAATGCGCCACGAACCACTTGGACTAATTAAAAAACTCCTGAGCACAAAGTTGGTCAGAGTGGCTATTCCAATAAGACTGAAGTACAGATTTAGTGAGACCCTTAAATCTTTTTCACAATGCGGGTATCATTTGCTATAAACCATTGACATCCAAAATGGGCTCCAAGGCATAGAAACCAGGAGGACAAAAGGCCCTCGTGTGCCACAAACCAATCAGAGGTTCATTATAGGTAGACATTGCAAACTGGGCACACCAGTAAGGTTGCTCAGTGCATTACAGCACATCCTAGCTCACCAATTACTTTCACTCAAGGTTACGAAAACTAATTTCTTGATGCTTACCAGAATGGCTCCAGCACACAGAGAATAACTGAATTGCCACGTTGATGACATGCACCTTTAGCGTAACCTTCCAATCAGAGACCTCACCACTACAGAACAAGGTCATTTGGACCTGATTTGGGACATGCACAGCATTATCTAAAAGAACTATCGCACAAATTATCCTCAAATGAAGGCCATAGCCTACCACAAAGCCGTAATACAATCAAGAAGATCATCAATGTCTGCAGCTATCAAAGGATACAGGACTTTGTCAAGTGATGTGTGCAGCATCCACCTACCAGAAATGGACGTCCTACAACCATAGACCAGGAGCCCTATCTGACCAAAATCATTGCAAAACCAAACTCCTGAAGCCTGTGTCCTAATTCAAATGAGAACAGACAGAACCACTATGACCCATGACTTCTTACCAACATGTCACTATGAAGTATTTGTTTGAGCCTTGCTATCTAACTAACAGTCAGTAAGATAAGGTTGTTGAGTGCCTTTTAGCAGTAAATTCGTTTCTCGAAATTTAGGGCCTTATCATCCAGAACCTGCATTTAATTTAGCCCTTTATTTTTCACAGAAATGTGGTGTTAGAGAGGGGGTTTCTGGTCGTCAGAGTATGCACCCTGTACAAGCAGGGACCACCACTCTATTCAGGGAAAGCAAGATACACAATAAAAGATAACCTGTGCTCACCCTCTGGTAGCTTGGCACAGAGCAGTCAGGATTATCTAAAGAGGGAATATGTAAAGTATTTTTGCAACACACACACAGTAACATAATTTCATTTCCAATCTTTATTTCGACCATTTGGTCATAAAAGATGCACAGTACAAAGAAGGAAAAAACACATATTCAAATATCATTACATCTAAAATATGGGATACATAAAAAAGGTTCAGTACAGGGTTAAACAACTTTATAATGAATTTAAAAAATGTTCAGACACTACCCAACATTTTTTAAAAAACGGTTTCGTGTGTACCACACGTTGGTAAAAAACTTAGAGAGTGCGAAAACAGTTGGGCCAGTAACATCAGTTTTTAAAATCCTGTACATTGGTGCATATTCCCTGCCGCCCATGTTCCTTATCAACGGAAGCAGCCAATACTTTCTAGCTGCCCTATAGGCTGGGCAAAAAAAGACCACATGCAGGTCGTTTTCCTCCCTATCCTCACACACAGGGCAATGCTTTGCAGGGGCAGCCGACGACCACCGACTAGTAAAAGACCGGAGGGGTAGTGTGCCATACCGCCACTGGAGATACAGTTTTCTTGCAAGTAAGGGATAAATAGGGTCCAGGGCCTTTTCAGGGCTATAGGTGTCCTTGCTTTGCAAGAACACGGCTGATAAGGACCCATCTGGCTGGGCAGCTATGGCCCCTGCCAATTTACGTTCATGGTATAAATTCGACAGAGACTTCTTGGAGATATTGAGTGCTGCCGTGGCCGGGTCTGTCCATAGATCAGGAAGCCCCAAATCCATGCAGGTGGCTTGAATGTTTTTAACCCAAGGGACACTAAGCACCTTGGGGTGTTTCAATAGTTCGACCAATTCTGCCCTGTAATCCGTGAGATCGTTACTACTCCATAGCCTGCGCCAAAAGGCTATGGGTCTCAGGCCTATCTCATCAGCTAGTGGTCGTAATCCTAAATCAAGCCTCAATGGGAGAAGCGGAGTGCTCGGGGGGAGAGCAGCCACCCTTCTTATGAACTTATTTTCTGTTACAGAGAGGCTATGACAAGGCATGTGCCCCCACAGTTCAGCCCCGTACATGGTTGCTCCCCTCGCCTGGGCCTTATATATCTGAATTAAGGCGCCCAATGGTCGGTACGTCGAGCCAGTCATTATTCGTGTAATGCCCCCAGTAGCTTGCACGAGTTTAAGGTTTGCCCTGCTCTGGTGGGATCCCCAGGTCATAGTTTCATTGAGGGTCACACCCAGATATTCAAATGTGGCCACTCTCTCGAGCCACGCGGTTCCCAGTTGCGGATTCTGGCGCAATTTCTGGCTCGGGTTTAAAACCATAAATTTGGTTTTAGTGGCATTAATTTCTAACCCTCTATCCAGGCAGAATGCAGTAAAGGAGTCAAGTATCCTTTGAATACCCATAGGGGTTTTTGAAAGCAGCAGGGTGTCATCCGCAAACATAATTGCGGGCACCCTGCGGCCATTTAGTTTAGGGGCGTCGGTATGATCAGTGGCATTGAGATGGGCGATTACCCCGTTGACAAAAAGGCAAAACAGGGTCGGCGCCAGCACACAGCCCTGTCTTACCCCTCGGTCAACGGGGAACCTATCAGTGAGCTCCCCAGACCTCCCGCACCTCACTCGGGCATAATTACCATGATGGAGCCTCTGTAAGATTGACAGGATGTCTGGGGGGACGCCCATCTCTGCCAGGACGCTCCAGAGTTTCCCCCTGGGGACCAGGTCGAAAGCGGCCCGTAAGTCCACAAAAATTGTGTACAAACTGCCGCCGTCGAACTTTGCTGTCTTCCAGTATATCAGATTTAGTCTAAAAACCTGGTCCACTGTGGATACCCCCTTCCTAAACCCCGCCTGATAGGGACTAAGGGCATCCACCTCCTCTATCCAGTCCTGAAGCCTATTCAGCAAGACCCTGCCGAACAGTTTCTGCGGTACATCAATCAGGCTGATTGGCCTGTAGTTGGCTGGGAGAAGAGGGGAGCCCTTTTTAAAGATAGGGACCACCTCTGCCCCCAGCCAAGTACCAGGGATTTCCATCCCACCGAGAACACTGTTAAAAAGGGCCGCAAGATAGGGTGCCCAGACAATGGGCTCCTGTTTAAACAGGTCCCCCGGTAAGCTATCCAGTCCTGGCGCCTTTGCAGAAGCCAGGCCCGAGATAGCGGCAGTGACCTCACCCAGCGTAATTGCCTCCCCTTGGTGGCCCGACCCCTCCACCTCGATAGATTCAGGGACTTCGCCTGGCTCAGAGCTATAGAGCGACTGGAAATGAGCCTTCCAAACCCCAGGTGCTATATTTGGCTCCAGTGCCGATTGTAGATTCCCTGACCCCCCATTCACTATCCTCCAAAACAACCGTTGGTTTTGGAGTGCTAAAGCCTTTGTGAGTTCTTCCCACTGATTTTCTTCCCATTCTAATTTAACCTGATCAAGGAGCCTTTTATAGGCTTGCCTGCTGTGTTTCAGGCGTTCTCCTCCCACCCCCTGCTTTACTACTTTGAGAAGTTCTGATTTGGCCCGTCTGCATGTTTGATTGTACCACAGTGCTTTGCCACAGGGCCTCTCCCTGGTCTTACGTGCGCTACTAGTGAAATGTAGTGCCGCAATTTTTGTGAGATCCTCATGGGCATTGAATACTCTGGTCTGGGAGTCTATATTATTTTCCCTCATGTCAACACTCCCCACGGCTTCCAAAATGGGGACAATCTCAGCATATAGTAGAGGAAGTTTGTCCTTGGTTGCGACCATGTTTTCCCACCTAATTCTTCTCCTGCTGTTATCCAGGAGAAGTGCGGGTTTATTCCCTTCCGCTATAGGCCCCAAATCTATGGGGCCTGGGTGCACCAGGTCAAGCTCCAGGGCATTATGATCGCTCTCACTCCTTTCCATCACCCTAAAGTCCCGGATTGTAGCCCACCTCGTCAATTGGACCATGACATAGTCCAGCCGGGACTCTCTCCCCCGTCTATTATAGGTGGTTTTACTTGGAATATCGGATTCCATCCGCCCATTACAGGCTCTAATTCCGAACCTTAGGGTAAGAGCAGTAATTTGTAATGCTAGTGGGGACCAAGCTTTCGCAGGCGGTGCTTCCACCGCGGGAACTGCCCACCTTGCATCTTCTTCCACTGAAAGCCCTTCCAAAAGGCCGGGTAATGGCTCAAAATGAGAATTAAAGTCCCCACCCACCACATAATATGAATCATTCGACAGTTCAGATAAAAGGCTCGAAAGTTCATCAATGGTTGGTGATTCCTTTGCCCTTCCCATCGGCCTGGAATAGAGGTTAACCAGCACAAGTTTAACATTGTTTGGCCAGAGTAACGAGACCACAAGTATGTCTTCGGAATTAAACGGTCGACGGGTGGCCACACAGCCCAAATGAGAAGCTACCCAGGTCGTAAGCCCACCAGACGGACGACCTTTGCCTTCCCACCGTGCTGGAATGAAAAATTATGCAAAGCCTTGGTGACCATAGTCCTCTCGTGCCCAAGTTTCCTGGAACATACAAATGTCCCCCGTTTTAATGTAATTTTCCCAATCTGGCTCGCCCAGTTTGTTGGCCAGACCCGCAATGTTCCAACAAATTAGCTTCAGACGATCAGACGCCACAGTGGGCAGGCCATGGGGATTGGGGGCATAAGATCCGGGTACCCCTTCCATCTGGGGGCCTGGGACAGGGACAGCGATAGAAGAAGATGGCTCAGAATGACTGAGCAAGCCGTTGACCATTGTCAGAGAGTCCCGTACACTTCCCTCCGCTATGTCCTAATTAACCACAGGTAGATGGCAAGGTCCGCAGGTATCAATTTCGGGAGCCCCTTCATCATCCGACAAGCCAAAAACTATACCAGTGGTTACAATAGAGGGTGTCGGGGGTCTACCGGCCCCATTATCCCAGGTATCTGGCTTATGAGCAACAAGTCAATCGACCCCATCCAGGGCACTTAAACAATTGAAACGATTAAAATGAGAATACGGTGTCTCTGGCGCTTGGGAGTACTGGTGTTGTCTGTGGTCCTTGCGACTGCGTCTATGATCCACCCTTGTCCAATCATCATGCAGTGGAACCCTATGCATGCGAATAGGGGGGAAGAAGAAAGAAACTGGCAGGGTCTGGATGGTAGAATCCAAGGATCTATTAACGCCTTCACAAATATGCAGCACTGTACCCTGATCTTTAAAAGTTACCAGGACGCAGTCCCCTATTATTGATTTCCTGGTCTTCCCTAACCACGGGACCCTTCTAACCATAATAATCTCATTATTTAAATAGGGTGGTAATGGTCGGTTCCAATTGAGCCATTTGATAACCTTTTTCTTGAGGGATAAATAATCTTCTTTTTCCCCTGATCGTAGGTGGGGGGCACCTGCTAAGACCACTGTAAGGCTATTGGCTTCAGGCGGGAGATCTGGTCTCCTAGGTCTTGGGGAGGGCCCAACCGGAGAACGTGGGGTACCTTTGCCGGTTTCCTGGCCTCTTTCCTTATGCTCTATCTGTGGTCTTTGGGGAGGATAGTCTACTACTTGCGCTAGCCCGTTAGCTTGGTTATTGTGCTGTGCCTGGAATTTAATAGCCATAAGTGGCTGCAAGGGAGGGGCAGAAGGCGCACACTGAGATAAGGCTTTATTAGCTGATTTTAGAACTCCTGCTTCCAAATGGTCCCCTGCCGGGAGTTGAGATCCCACTTGCTTACTTACTATGGTGTTCAAAGTAGTAAGGGATGTTTCTAGCGAAGTGAGCCTACTCTCCACTTTTTCTAAGCTAGCACTAATGGGCTGCAGGAGGGAGCGGAATAGAATTTCAATACTCTCTAAGGATAAGGGTGGGGGAATTTTAGTTGAAAGATTGGCCTCTAGGTTCATGTTGGTAACCTCTAAAATAGGGCTTTGAACCTTTGTGAATAGGACAGTGGGGGCTTTCTCACCCACCTTCCCTGGTAAGAGTGAGTTGGTAAGTTTCTTGCCAAAATCGAGATGAGACAGCTTAGGTTTTCCCCCACCCCCTATTGATTTCCTAATTCGTTTGCTGGGCGGAGGCCTATGCACCTCGACAGCAACAATAGGTTTTGACTTCTTCTTAACCATTTGTGGAGGAGAGGATTGGGCAACAGGGTTGACTGGGGTAACAGATTGAGTATCGACCACCAGAACCGGTTGTTTTCCAAGTGCCAACCCTGAGGGACAGGGGATTTCCCTCAATAAAAGAGGAAAGTCCTCAAGGGTCAGTGGATTTGGGCTATCAAGGAGCGTAGCTTCCTCTTGAGAAATTGGGTAGGGAACAATATCTGTCAGAGATCTATTTTTCATAGATTCAATAGAGCGCCTGCGCTCCGCCCTACGTTTCTCTAATGAGGTCTCTTTAGCCACATCTCCCTTCGAAGGTTTAAAGTAGTTGTCCAACGTCCCAGTACTGGAGGCCCCCTCCCTTAATGGGGTTTCACACGGGGGTGGCGAGGGCATAACCAGAATCGTGGTTTTTACAAGATTTTAGGGAATGGGCCCGGCCCGGCCTCCTTCGGCCCCGGACGGCCACAGACGGTCCCGCCCTTGTCCCGGGCTTCTCCCGGCGCCCTCCCGCGCGCTCCCGCGCAGCGGGTCAGGTGCCTCCTTTTGAAGATTGCACCAAGGGGGCGTGGCCGGCAGGGAGAGGAGCCCAGCTGGAAACGGGCGCGCGGAGACTCCTGGACACTGGAGTCCTCCGCTCTACCCTCGCAGCCCTGCCGGTGCCGGTGTTGGAGAAATTGCCCCTAGGATGCACAAAAGCCACCAACCACGAAGCGGGACCCCCGGAGCGGGTCCGGCGAGGCGTGGCGGCTTAGAGAAGGCTGGGTCCGAGATTAGGAAAGTCAGAGCGCAAAGCGCGGCGTTTAGGCAGGGAATCCGCCGGGCAAGCCCTTCTCAGCCCGTTAAGTCTTGCAGTGTTGGGGGCGGGGCCGGCAGGGAGAGGAGCCCAGCTGGAAACGGGCACGCGGAGACTCCTGGACACTGGAGTCCTCCGCTCTACCCTCGCAGCCCTGCCGGTGCCGGTGTTGGAGAAATTGCCCCTAGGATGCACAAAAGCCACCAACCACGAAGCGGGACCCGCGGAGCGGGTCCGGCGAGGCGTGGCGGCTTAGAGAAGGCTGGGTCCGAGATTAGGAAAGTCAGAGCGCAAAGCGCGGCGTTTAGGCAGGGAATCCGCCGGGCAAGCCCTTCTCAGCCCGTTAAGTCTTGCAGTGTTGGGGGCGGGGCCGGCAGGGAGAGGAGCCTAGCTGGAAACGGGCGCGCGGAGACTCCTGGACACTGGAGTCCTCCGCTCTACCCTCGCAGCCCTGCCGGTGCCGGTGTTGGAGAAATTGCCCCTAGGATGCACAAAAGCCACCAACCACGAAGCGGGACCCGCGGAGCGGGTCCGGCGAGGCGTGGCGGCTTAGAGAAGGCTGGGTCCGAGATTAGGAAAGTCAGAGCGCAAAGCGCGGCGTTTAGGCAGGGAATCCGCCGGGCAAGCCCTTCTCAGCCCGTTAAGTCTTGCAGTGTTGGGGGCGGGGCCGGCAGGGAGAGGAGCCTAGCTGGAAACGGGCGCGCGGAGACTCCTGGACACTGGAGTCCTCCGCTCTACCCTCGCAGCCCTGCCGGTGCCGGTGTTGGAGAAATTGCCCCTAGGATGCACAAAAGCCACCAACCACGAAGCGGGACCCGCGGAGCGGGTCCGGCAAGGCGTGGCGGCTTAGAGAAGGCTGGGTCCGAGATTTGGAAAGTCAGAGCGCAAAGCGCGGCGTTTAGGCAGGGAATCCGCCGGGCAAGCCCTTCTCAGCCCGTTAAGTCTTGCAGTGTTGGGGGCGGGGCCGGCAGGGAGAGGAGCCCAGCTGGAAACGGGCGCGCGGAGACTCCTGGACACTGGAGTCCTCCGCTCTACCCTCGCAGCCCTGCCGGTGCCGGTGTTGGAGAAATTGCCCCTAGGATGCACAAAAGCCACCAACCACGAAGCGGGACCCGCGGAGCGGGTCCGGCGAGGCGTGGCGGCTTAGAGAAGGCTGGGTCCGAGATTAGGAAAGTCAGAGCGCAAAGCGCGGCGTTTAGGCAGGGAATCCGCCGGGCAAGCCCTTCTCAGCCCGTTAAGTCTTGCAGTGTTGGGGGCGGGGCCGGCAGGGAGAGGAGCCCAGCTGGAAACGGGCGCGCGGAGACTCCTGGACACTGGAGTCCTCCGCTCTACCCTCGCAGCCCTGCCGGTGCCGGTGTTGGAGAAATTGCCCCTAGGATGCACAAAAGCCACCAACCACGAAGCGGGACCCGCGGAGCGGGTCCGGCGAGGCGTGGCGGCTTAGAGAAGGCTGGGTCCGAGATTAGGAAAGTCAGAGCGCAAAGCGCGGCGTTTAGGCAGGGAATCCGCCGGGCAAGCCCTTCTCAGCCCGTTAAGTCTTGCAGTGTTGGGGGCGGGGCCGGCAGGGAGAGGAGCCCAGCTATAAACGGGCGCGCGGGGACTCCTGGACACTGGAGTCCTCCGCTCAACCCTCGCAGCCCTGCCGGTGCCGGTGTTGGAGAAATTGCCCCTAGGATGCACAAAAGCCACCAACCACGAAGCGGGACCCGCGGAGCGGGTCCGGCGAGGCGTGGCGGCTTAGAGAAGGCTGGGTCCGAGATTAGGAAAGTCAGAGCGCAAAGCGCGGCGTTTAGGCAGGGAATCCGCCGGGCAAGCCCTTCTCAGCCCGTTAAGTCTTGCAGTGTTGGGGGCGGGGCCGGCAGGGAGAGGAGCCCAGCTGGCAACGGGCGCGCGGAGACTCCTGGACACTGGAGTCCTCCGCTCTACCTTCGCAGCCCTGCCGGTGCCGGTGTTGGAGAAATTGCCCCTAGGATGCACAAAAGCCACCAACCACGAAGCGGGACCCGCGGAGCGGGTCCGGCGAGGCGTGGCGGCTTAGAGAAGGCTGGGTCCGAGATTAGGAAAGTCAGAGCGCAAAGCGCGGCGTTTAGGCAGGGAATCCGCCGGGCAAGCCCTTCTCAGCCCGTTAAGTCTTGCAGTGTTGGGGGCGGGGCCGGCAGGGAGAGGAGCCCAGCTGGCAACGGGCGCGCGGAGACTCCTGGACACTGGAGTCCTCCGCTCTACCTTCGCAGCCCTGCCGGTGCCGGTGTTGGAGAAATTGCCCCTAGGATGCACAAAAGCCACCAACCACGAAGCGGGACCCGCGGAGCGGGTCCGGCGAGGCGTGGCGGCTTAGAGAAGGCTGGGTCCGAGATTAGGAAAGTCAGAGCGCAAAGCGCGGCGTTTAGGCAGGGAATCCGCCGGGCAAGCCCTTCTCAGCCCGTTAAGTCTTGCAGTGTTGGGGGCGGGGCCGGCAGGGAGAGGAGCCCAGCTGGAAACGGGCGCGCGGAGACTCCTGGACACTGGAGTCCTCCGCTCTACCCTCGCAGCCCTGCCGGTGCCGGTGTTGGAGAAATTGCCCCTAGGATGCACAAAAGCCACCAACCACGAAGCGGGACCCGCGGAGCGGGTCCGGCGAGGCGTGGCGGCTTAGAGAAGGCTGGGTCCGAGATTAGGAAAGTCAGAGCGCAAAGCGCGGCGTTTAGGCAGGGAATCCGCCGGGCAAGCCCTTCTCAGCCCGTTAAGTCTTGCAGTGTTGGGGGCGGGGCCGGCAGGGAGAGGAGCCCAGCTGGAAACGGGCGCGCGGGGACTCCTGGACACTGGAGTCCTCCGCTCAACCCTCGCAGCCCTGCCGGTGCCGGTGTTGGAGAAATTGCCCCTAGGATGCACAAAAGCCACCAACCACGAAGCGGGACCCGCGGAGCGGGTCCGGCGAGGCGTGGCGGCTTAGAGAAGGCTGGGTCCGAGATTAGGAAAGTCAGAGCGCAAAGCGCGGCGTTTAGGCAGGGAATCCGCCGGGCAAGCCCTTCTCAGCCCGTTAAGTCTTGCAGTGTTGGGGGCGGGGCCGGCAGGGAGAGGAGCCCAGCTGGAAACGGGCGCGCGGAGACTCCTGGACACTGGAGTCCTCCGCTCTACCCTCGCAGCCCTGCCGGTGCCGGTGTTGGAGAAATTGCCCCTAGGATGCACAAAAGCCACCAACCACGAAGCGGCTTAGAGAAGGCTGGGTCCGAGATTAGGAAAGTCAGAGCGCAAAGCGCGGCGTTTAGGCAGGGAATCCGCCGGGCAAGCCCTTCTCAGCCCGTTAAGTCTTGCAGTGTTGGGGGCGGGGCCGGCAGGGAGAGGAGCCCAGCTATAAACGGGCGCGCGGGGACTCCTGGACACTGGAGTCCTCCGCTCAACCCTCGCAGCCCTGCCGGTGCCGGTGTTGGAGAAATTGCCCCTAGGATGCACAAAAGCCACCAACCACGAAGCGGGACCCGCGGAGCGGGTCCGGCGAGGCGTGGCGGCTTAGAGAAGGCTGGGTCCGAGATTAGGAAAGTCAGAGCGCAAAGCGCGGCGTTTAGGCAGGGAATCCGCCGGGCAAGCCCTTCTCAGCCCGTTAAGTCTTGCAGTGTTGGGGGCGGGGCCGGCAGGGAGAGGAGCCCAGCTGGCAACGGGCGCGCGGAGACTCCTGGACACTGGAGTCCTCCGCTCTACCTTCGCAGCCCTGCCGGTGCCGGTGTTGGAGAAATTGCCCCTAGGATGCACAAAAGCCACCAACCACGAAGCGGGACCCGCGGAGCGGGTCCGGCGAGGCGTGGCAGCTTAGAGAAGGCTGGGTCCGAGATTAGGAAAGTCAGAGCGCAAAGCGCGGCGTTTAGGCAGGGAATCCGCCGGGCAAGCCCTTCTCAGCCCGTTAAGTCTTGCAGTGTTGGGGGCGGGGCCGGCAGGGAGAGGAGCCCAGCTGGAAACGGGCACGCGGGGACTCCTGGACACTGGAGTCCTCCGCTCAACCCTCGCAGCCCTGCCGGTGCCGGTGTTGGAGAAATTGCCCCTAGGATGCACAAAAGCCACCAACCACGAAGCGGGACCCGCGGAGCGGGTCCGGCGAGGCGTGGCGGCTTAGAGAAGGCTGGGTCCGAGATTAGGAAAGTCAGAGCGCAAAGCGCGGCGTTTAGGCAGGGAATCCGCCGGGCAAGCCCTTCTCAGCCCGTTAAGTCTTGCAGTGTTGGGGGCGGGGCCGGCAGGGAGAGGAGCCCAGCTGGAAACGGGCGCGCGGAGACTCCTGGACACTGGAGTCCTCCGCTCTACCCTCGCAGCCCTGCCGGTGCCGGTGTTGGAGAAATTGCCCCTAGGATGCACAAAAGCCACCAACCACGAAGCGGCTTAGAGAAGGCTGGGTCCGAGATTAGGAAAGTCAGAGCGCAAAGCGCGGCGTTTAGGCAGGGAATCCGCCGGGCAAGCCCTTCTCAGCCCGTTAAGTCTTGCAGTGTTGGGGGCGGGGCCGGCAGGGAGAGGAGCCCAGCTATAAACGGGCGCGCGGGGACTCCTGGACACTGGAGTCCTCCGCTCAACCCTCGCAGCCCTGCCGGTGCCGGTGTTGGAGAAATTGCCCCTAGGATGCACAAAAGCCACCAACCACGAAGCGGGACCCGCGGAGCGGGTCCGGCGAGGCGTGGCGGCTTAGAGAAGGCTGGGTCCGAGATTAGGAAAGTCAGAGCGCAAAGCGCGGCGTTTAGGCAGGGAATCCGCCGGGCAAGCCCTTCTCAGCCCGTTAAGTCTTGCAGTGTTGGGGGCGGGGCCGGCAGGGAGAGGAGCCCAGCTGGCAACGGGCGCGCGGAGACTCCTGGACACTGGAGTCCTCCGCTCTACCTTCGCAGCCCTGCCGGTGCCGGTGTTGGAGAAATTGCCCCTAGGATGCACAAAAGCCACCAACCACGAAGCGGGACCCGCGGAGCGGGTCCGGCGAGGCGTGGCAGCTTAGAGAAGGCTGGGTCCGAGATTAGGAAAGTCAGAGCGCAAAGCGCGGCGTTTAGGCAGGGAATCCGCCGGGCAAGCCCTTCTCAGCCCGTTAAGTCTTGCAGTGTTGGGGGCGGGGCCGGCAGGGAGAGGAGCCCAGCTGGAAACGGGCACGCGGGGACTCCTGGACACTGGAGTCCTCCGCTCAACCCTCGCAGCCCTGCCGGTGCCGGTGTTGGAGAAATTGCCCCTAGGATGCACAAAAGCCACCAACCACGAAGCGGGACCCGCGGAGCGGGTCCGGCGAGGCGTGGCGGCTTAGAGAAGGCTGGGTCCGAGATTAGGAAAGTCAGAGCGCAAAGCGCGGCGTTTAGGCAGGGAATCCGCCGGGCAAGCCCTTCTCAGCCCGTTAAGTCTTGCAGTGTTGGGGGCGGGGCCGGCAGGGAGAGGAGCCCAGCTGGCAACGGGCGCGCGGAGACTCCTGGACACTGGAGTCCTCCGCTCTACCTTCGCAGCCCTGCCGGTGCCGGTGTTGGAGAAATTGCCTCTAGGATGCACAAAAGCCACCAACCACGAAGCGGGACCCGCGGAGCGGGTCCGGCGAGGCGTGGCGACTTAGAGAAGGCTGGGTCCGAGATTAGGAAAGTCAGAGCGCAAAGCGCGGCGTTTAGGCAGGGAATCCGCCGGGCAAGCCCTTCTCAGCCCGTTAAGTCTTGCAGTGTTGGGGGCGGGGCCGGCAGGGAGAGGAGCCCAGCTGGAAACGGGCGCGCGGAGACTCCTGGACACTGGAGTCCTCCGCTCTACCCTCGCAGCCCTGCCGGTGCCGGTGTTGGAGAAATTGCCCCTAGGATGCACAAAAGCCACCAACCACGAAGCGGGACCCGCGGAGCGGGTCCGGCGAGGCGTGGCGGCTTAGAGAAGGCTGGGTCCGAGATTAGGAAAGTCAGAGCGCAAAGCGCGGCGTTTAGGCAGGGAATCCACCGGGCAAGCCCTTCTCAGCCCGTTAAGTCTTGCAGTGTTGGGGGCGGGGCCGGCAGGGAGAGGAGCCCAGCTGGAAACGGGCGCGCGGGGACTCCTGGACACTGGAGTCCTCCGCTCAACCCTCGCAGCCCTGCCGGTGCCGGTGTTGGAGAAATTGCCCCTAGGATGCACAAAAGCCACCAACCACGAAGCGGGACCCGCGGAGCGGGTCCGGCGAGGCGTGGCGGCTTAGAGAAGGCTGGGTCCGAGATTAGGAAAGTCAGAGCGCAAAGCGCGGCGTTTAGGCAGGGAATCCGCCGGGCAAGCCCTTCTCAGCCCGTTAAGTCTTGCAGTGTTGGGGCGGGGCCGGCAGGGAGAGGAGCCCAGCTGGAAACGGGCACGCGGAGACTCCTGGACACTGGAGTCCTCCGCTCTACCCTCGCAGCCCTGCCGGTGCCGGTGTTGGAGAAATTGCCCCTAGGATGCACAAAAGCCACCAACCACGAAGCGGGACCCGCGGAGCGGGTCCGGCGAGGCGTGGCGGCTTAGAGAAGGCTGGGTCCGAGATTAGGAAAGTCAGAGCGCAAAGCGCGGCGTTTAGGCAGGGAATCCGCCGGGCAAGCCCTTCTCAGCCCGTTAAGTCTTGCAGTGTTGGGGGCGGGGCCGGCAGGGAGAGGAGCCCAGCTGGAAACGGGCGCGTGGAGACTCCTGGACACTGGAGTCCTCCGCTCTACCCTCGCAGCCCTGCCGGTGCCGGTGTTGGAGAAATTGCCCCTAGGATGCACAAAAGCCACCAACCACGAAGCGGGACCCGCGGAGCGGGTCCGGCGAGGCGTGGCGGCTTAGAGAAGGCTGGGTCTGAGATTAGGAAAGTCAGAGCGCAAAGCGCGGCGTTTAGGCAGGGAATCCGCCGGGCAAGCCCTTCTCAGCCCGTTAAGTCTTGCAGTGTTGGGGGCGGGGCCGGCAGGGAGAGGAGCCCAGCTGGAAACGGGCGCGCGGAGACTCCTGGACACTGGAGTCCTCCGCTCTACCCTCGCAGCCCTGCCGGTGCCGGTGTTGGAGAAATTGCCCCTAGGATGCACAAAAGCCACCAACCACGAAGCGGGACCCGCGGAGCGGGTCCGGCGAGGCGTGGCGGCTTAGAGAAGGCTGGGTCCGAGATTAGGAAAGTCAGAGCGCAAAGCGCGGCGTTTAGGCAGGGAATCCGCCGGGCAAGCCCTTCTCAGCCCGTTAAGTCTTGCAGTGTAGGGGGCGGGGCCGGCAGGGAGAGGAGCCCAGCTGGAAACGGGCGCGCGGAGACTCCTGGACACTGGAGTCCTCCGCTCTACCCTCGCAGCCCTGCCGGGGCCGGTGTTGGAGAAATTGCCCCTAGGATGCACAAAAGCCACCAACCACGAAGCGGGACCCGCGGAGCGGGTCCGGCGAGGCGTGGCGGCTTAGAGAAGGCTGGGTCCGAGATTAGGAAAGTCAGAGCGCAAAGCGCGGCGTTTAGGCAGGGAATCCGCCGGGCAAGCCCTTCTCAGCCCGTTAAGTCTTGCAGTGTTGGGGGCGGGGCCGGCAGGGAGAGGAGCCCAGCTGGAAACGGGCGCGCGGGGACTCCTGGACACTGGAGTCCTCCGCTCAACCCTCGCAGCCCTGCCGGTGCCGGTGTTGGAGAAATTGCCCCTAGGATGCACAAAAGCCACCAACCACGAAGCGGGACCCGCGGAGCGGGTCCGGCGAGGCGTGGCGGCTTAGAGAAGGCTGGGTCCGAGATTAGGAAAGTCAGAGCGCAAAGCGCGGCGTTTAGGCAGGGAATCCGCCGGGCAAGCCCTTCTCAGCCCGTTAAGTCTTGAAGTGTTGGGGGCGGGGCCGGCAGGGAGAGGAGCCCAGCTGGAAACGGGCGCGCGGAGACTCCTGGACACTGGAGTCCTCCGCTCTACCCTCGCAGCCCTGCCGGTGCCGGTGTTGGAGAAATTGCCCCTAGGATGCACAAAAGCCACCAACCACGAAGCGGGACCCCCGGAGCGGGTCCGGCGAGGCGTGGCGGCTTAGAGAAGGCTGGGTCCGAGATTAGGAAAGTCAGAGCGCAAAGCGCGGCGTTTAGGCAGGGAATCCGCCGGGCAAGCCCTTCTCAGCCCGTTAAGTCTTGCAGTGTTGGGGGCGGGGCCGGCAGGGAGAGGAGCCCAGCTGGAAACGGGCGCGCGGAGACTCCTGGACACTGGAGTCCTCCGCTCTACCCTCGCAGCCCTGCCGGTGCCGGTGTTGGAGAAATTGCCCCTAGGATGCACAAAAGCCACCAACCACGAAGCGGGACCCGCGGAGCGGGTCCGGCGAGGCGTGGCGGCTTAGAGAAGGCTGGGTCCGAGATTAGGAAAGTCAGAGCGCAAAGCGCGGCGTTTAGGCAGGGAATCCGCCGGGCAAGCCCTTCTCAGCCCGTTAAGTCTTGCAGTGTTGGGGGCGGGGCCGGCAGGGAGAGGAGCCCAGCTGGAAACGGGCGCGCGGGGACTCCTGGACACTGGAGTCCTCCGCTCAACCCTCGCAGCCCTGCCGGTGCCGGTGTTGGAGAAATTGCCCCTAGGATGCACAAAAGCCACCAACCACGAAGCGGGACCCGCGGAGCGGGTCCGGCGAGGCGTGGCGGCTTAGAGAAGGCTGGGTCCGAGATTAGGAAATTCAGAGCGCAAAGCGCGGCGTTTAGGCAGGGAATCCGCCGGGCAAGCCCTTCTCAGCCCGTTAAGTCTTGCAGTGTTGGGGGCGGGGCCGGCAGGGAGAGGAGCCCAGCTGGAAACGGGCACGCGGAGACTCCTGGACACTGGAGTCCTCCGCTCTACCCTCGCAGCCCTGCCGGTGCCGGTGTTGGAGAAATTGCCCCTAGGATGCACAAAAGCCACCAACCACGAAGCGGGACCCGCGGAGCGGGTCCGGCGAGGCGTGGCGGCTTAGAGAAGGCTGGGTCCGAGATTAGGAAAGTCAGAGCGCAAAGCGCGGCGTTTAGGCAGGGAATCCGCCGGGCAAGCCCTTCTCAGCCCGTTAAGTCTTGCAGTGTTGGGGGCGGGGCCGGCAGGGAGAGGAGCCCAGCTGGAAACGGGCGCGCGGAGACTCCTGGACACTGGAGTCCTCCGCTCTACCCTCGCAGCCCTGCCGGTGCCGGTGTTGGAGAAATTGCCCCTAGGATGCACAAAAGCCACCAACCACGAAGCGGGACCCGCGGAGCGGGTCCGGCGAGGCGTGGCGGCTTAGAGAAGGCTGGGTCCGAGATTAGGAAAGTCAGAGCGCAAAGCGCGGCGTTTAGGCAGGGAATCCGCCGGGCAAGCCCTTCTCAGCCCGTTAAGTCTTGCAGTGTTGGGGGCGGGGCCGGCAGGGAGAGGAGCCCAGCTGGAAACGGGCGCGCGGAGACTCCTGGACACTGGAGTCCTCCGCTCTACCCTCGCAGCCCTGCCGGTGCCGGTGTTGGAGAAATTGCCCCTAGGATGCACAAAAGCCACCAACCACGAAGCGGGACCCGCGGAGCGGGTCCGGCGAGGCGTGGCGGCTTAGAGAAGGCTGGGTCCGAGATTAGGAAAGTCAGAGCGCAAAGCGCGGCGTTTAGGCAGGGAATCCGCCGGGCAAGCCCTTCTCAGCCCGTTAAGTCTTGCAGTGTAGGGGGCGGGGCCGGCAGGGAGAGGAGCCCAGCTGGAAACGGGCGCGCGGAGACTCCTGGACACTGGAGTCCTCCGCTCTACCCTCGCAGCCCTGCCGGTGCCGGTGTTGGAGAAATTGCCCCTAGGATGCACAAAAGCCACCAACCACGAAGCGGGACCCGCGGAGCGGGTCCGGCGAGGCGTGGCGGCTTAGAGAAGGCTGGGTCCGAGATTAGGAAAGTCAGAGCGCAAAGCGCGGCGTTTAGGCAGGGAATCCGCCGGGCAAGCCCTTCTCAGCCCGTTAAGTCTTGCAGTGTTGGGGGCAGGGCCGGCAGGGAGAGGAGCCCAGCTGGAAACGGGCGCGCGGGGACTCCTGGACACTGGAGTCCTCCGCTCAACCCTCGCAGCCCTGCCGGTGCCGGTGTTGGAGAAATTGCCCCTAGGATGCACAAAAGCCACCAACCACGAAGCGGGACCCGCGGAGCGGGTCCGGCGAGGCGTGGCGGCTTAGAGAAGGCTGGGTCCGAGATTAGGAAAGTCAGAGCGCAAAGCGCGGCGTTTAGGCAGGGAATCCGCCGGGCAAGCCCTTCTCAGCCCGTTAAGTCTTGCAGTGTTGGGGGCGGGGCCGGCAGGGAGAGGAGCCCAGCTGGAAACGGGCGCGCGGAGACTCCTGGACACTGGAGTCCTCCGCTCTACCCTCGCAGCCCTGCCGGTGCCGGTGTTGGAGAAATTGCCCCTAGGATGCACAAAAGCCACCAACCACGAAGCGGGACCCCCGGAGCGGGTCCGGCGAGGCGTGGCGGCTTAGAGAAGGCTGGGTCCGAGATTAGGAAAGTCAGAGCGCAAAGCGCGGCGTTTAGGCAGGGAATCCGCCGGGCAAGCCCTTCTCAGCCCGTTAAGTCTTGCAGTGTTGGGGGCGGGGCCGGCAGGGAGAGGAGCCCAGCTGGAAACGGGCGCGCGGAGACTCCTGGACACTGGAGTCCTCCGCTCTACCCTCGCAGCCCTGCCGGTGCCGGTGTTGGAGAAATTGCCCCTAGGATGCACAAAAGCCACCAACCACGAAGCGGGACCCGCGGAGCGGGTCCGGCGAGGCGTGGCGGCTTAGAGAAGGCTGGGTCCGAGATTAGGAAAGTCAGAGCGCAAAGCGCGGCGTTTAGGCAGGGAATCCGCCGGGCAAGCCCTTCTCAGCCCGTTAAGTCTTGCAGTGTTGGGGGCGGGGCCGGCAGGGAGAGGAGCCCAGCTGGAAACGGGCGCGCGGAGACTCCTGGACACTGGAGTCCTCCGCTCTACCCTCACAGCCCTGCCGGTGCCGGTGTTGGAGAAATTGCCCCTAGGATGCACAAAAGCCACCAACCACGAAGCGGGACCCCCGGAGCGGGTCCGGCGAGGCGTGGCGGCTTAGAGAAGGCTGGGTCCGAGATTAGGAAAGTCAGAGCGCAAAGCGCGGCGTTTAGGCAGGGAATCCGCCGGGCAAGCCCTTCTCAGCCCGTTAAGTCTTGCAACATAATGAAAACACCACAAAAAGTGTCCATGCAGGGTTACAAAAATAGAATATTTTTTTTAATGGGTAAACAGGACCAAAATAAAAATCCAATAAGTAGAACCGGAATCATGAATTTTTAAAGAATAAATCAAAAAGTAGTGCTTAGAAGCAACTAGCATTTAGGGGTTACGTGAGGTCATGCTGGACTGGGGTTAATCCAATATTTAGGCTGACTGCGATGGAAGGCAGGCCGGTTACAGAACTGATGCAGGTCTCGCTGAAAAAGTACCTTGGATGTAGCAAATATCGACGTTGAAGACTCGATGCGTTGGTTACATTCCACACAGGTAATGAAGCCTTCATCAACAAAACCCTTAATGATGCAGGTACTCCGTCTTGTTTAAGCCATGCCTTCCGCCACCATCAAGCTGCAAAGTCCATTGAAGCAATGTTGTCAATCGGCTCCTGCGTTGGCATCGAAGGGCAATGCATCAGTTCCGATAGGTGCAAGGTCATCACTGAGTTGATTTTGATGGTTCTATACAGCAAAAGTCACCTTTTAAAGGCCCAGGACTGGATTCATACAATTTGGCAGGGCAGGACTCAAAGATGGCAGACTCCAGGTGCTGTTGCATGGTTCAAGGAAGTCTTTGATGGCCCTGAGACATCAGAAAAGGAGACAAGCAAGCATGCCCTTGGAGTAATTATGTGTTCAGGTGTGAAGGGCAAGGTCCTTGCCCTCAGCAGGGCAGAGATCAGCAGGCAGCAGAGAAAAGCAGAGAAGCAGTCCTTCCAGAGCAGCAGTGAAGCAGAGCGGTAATCCTTGGAGCACAGCAGTCTTTACTAATGGCACAGGTTCAGTAGTGTACTTTCTTGGTAGAGTCCGAGATCCAATACTTATACCCAGTTGTGCCTTTGAAGTGGGGGTGATGTGAAAGCAGGGCCCTGAAGTGCACAGGCCCCCATTTCTTCCAAGCCCTGGCTTCAGACTATCAGTAAGGGGGAATCTGACCTTTGTGTGCGAAACAGGACACTGTCTATTCAGGTGTGTCAGCTTCCAACCCATCTCTTCCTGAAAAGCTATCTGAATGCAGATAAAATGCAGAAGAGTTCCCTGTCACACCTCCCCTTCCTATGTTTGTCAAAGGGAATGCACAAAGTGTGGCTGTCACCTACCCCAGAAGCGTATTGGAGACAGGATGCAAGGCAGACAGAGCCATAAGAGCAGAGAAATATCCATTTTCTCAAAGTGGCATTTCTAAAATATTAATGTGAAATCCAATCTTATCAATAATTAGGATTTTTCATTACCTTTTCAAAGATATAAAACATGATTCAGCTACTTCTTTTTTATCAGGAATTACAGCTTAAAAGTGTATTTTAAGGAATCCCCAGGCTAGCCTATGAGTGATGTAGGCCTAACAGTAATGAAAAACGAATTTGGGTGTTTGTCACTACCAGGACATGTGAAACTTGAAAGTACATGTCCTGCCTTTCACTTACACAGAGCCCCGCCCTTAGGGCTATCGAGGGCCTACCTTAGGGTTGATTTATGTGTAATAAAAAGGGAGTTTAAGGCTTGGCATGTGGTTTTAAATGCCTGGTCGAAGTAGCAGTAAACTGCACATGCAGGCCTTGCAATGGCATGCCTGAGACATATTTGAAAGGCTACTTGTGTGGGGGTACAATCAGTGCTGCTTGACTACTAGTAGCCTTTAGGTTACAGGCCCAGGATATATGGTATACTACTTTACAAGGGAATTACAAGTAACCAAAATATGCCAATTGGGTATACACCAATGTCACCATGTTTAGGGGAGAAGCACATCACTTTATCACTGGTCAGCAGCGGTAAAGTGCTCAGAGTCCTAAGGCCAAATAAATGATACAGCAAAAAGAGGAGCTACGCAAGCAAAATGTTTTTGGGGGAAACCACCCTAATGATGACAGATCTAACATGCCACTCCAAGAATGACAGGTCTAACACTTGGCTCTTGCAGTGTAGCAGGGATTCCGTTCTCCTACAGAACTGTGCATAGAGACTTGGAACCTCAGTGAATTAGGGTGTGCCAAAACTCACCTTAGTACCCAAAATCCCCTTACCGAGCTAGCTACAGTGTCTCATTGGTCATTACAAACTCCCAATGTTTAGACAAACCAGAACATGAACTTAGAATATCTCAGGTCGTGTGGAATACATGAACACTCTTTCGTTATACAATCATTTCAAACCAGAACGTGGAGTAAATGAGGATGCTTGCACATTTGAAATATTTATTTACTAATGCAGTGTTCTCAAACGCACTATCTTAGATAATACAAGCAAACATATTATAAGAAGCAACGTTTTCAGCATAGTTACCAGTCCATAGAATGCAAAAGGTGACAACATGCTAAAATGCTGAAATGAATAGGGTTGAACAACACCTAATTCTCACCCTCCCTATCTAGCATAATATATTATATCTAAGAAGGTCTTTTTGGATTTTAGCAGGGCGGCCCCATACCTCAAGATCCTAGTGGCAGAGGATCACATCATCTTCCACCAGCTCTCTGCATGCGAAGCACCATCAAGTGTGTGTCGTGTGTTCTATGCAAAGCAATATAAAACGCGCCTAAAGCCAGATTTTGACAGCAGCTGCATTTATGTTATGTCTAGGAAGGTGCGAAGATCAGACCTCATAACAACACTGTGTTGAGTTATCCTTTAATGCTTCTGCACTCACTGTACAGACACGGTTTACTAATCAAAGCTGATATCAGAGCAATAACATATTATTCTCGTGTAAATCACAACGCTCTTCTAGGCTGAAAGCTAAAACAACTATTATGTGTCGTGTGTAGAAGCAGCTAAAGGTAAAATGACGTTTAAACATTTAATAAGCTCATGCTAACGTAACACAGTATATAGGTAAGCAGTAACCATATGACATCCCCCCATGATCCGAGCATAGATAAGATAAGATAAGATAGGATAAGGCAAGGTGCACATCATGAAAGCAGAGTTCAAGAACCATGAGCCAGGTCAAATTTAAAAACGGTGGAAAAAACGTTTTCACAAGTTAATTAAAAAAATTCCAACTTGCCAATCAATTGTTCACTTTTACTCAAGTCTGTAGGTCTGGGTGGTGAAAAATGTACGCATGAAATGAAATTAAATGAAAATTGCACTTATATAGCGCGTAACTACCCGGGGGCCTCGCAGCGCTTTAGACTGATTATTTTACAGCGGGCACCGGGTAGGTCAGCACATTTGTGCATACAGGTGCGTTTTTAGGGCCTTTCTGAAGGACATGAGATTTTTGTTTTCTCGGAGGGAAAGGGGCAGGGAGTTCCAAAGTTTGGCCGCAGAATGGGAAAAAGAGCGACCACCCCAGCGAGCCTTATTGATTTTTGTTGTGGTTACAAGCTGAAGGGAGCCAGAGCGTAAAGCTCTGGGCGGTGCATAAGGCGTAACCACAGGATACAGAATTGCCGGGCCAGTGCGATGAAATGATTTGTGAACTATGCACATGGCCTTGAACTGCACTCTAGCCACTACCGGGAGCCAGTGAAGCTCTTTCAGAGCTTTCCTCGCTGACTGCCGGCGGGGGATGTTATATAAGAGCCGTGCGGCACAGTTTTGTATGACCTGGAGCCTACGAGTGACTGCTACCGGGGCTCCTAAATAAAGTGCATTCCCGTAGTCCAGGCGAGAGAGAACCAGGGCCTGGACCATGATTCTCCTGGCCTGGAATGGGAGTAGAGGAAGCACCTTACGGAGCATTTTCATCAGTCCAATGCAAGTAGAAGCAGTTTTTGTAGCTTGGGCTGAGAGATCCAGCGCCTTGTCTAGTCAAATCCCCAGGCTCTTAATCTGAGATTTGGGAGCGGGGGGCAGGCCTAAACATGGAGGCCAGATGGATGCAAGGGCAGATGGAGAGGAATTGCCCAACAGCATAATATCTGTTTTCTCCCCGTTTAATTTAAGACAGGAAGATTGCATCCATCTGGCAATAGCCTCTAGACAGGGACCTAAGGTGGAAGACGACCCCTCGGGGTGGTCGAGAGAGACCACCAGTTGGGTGTCGTCTGCGTAGGTCACAATACGCACACCAAAGGGATGGACTATCCCCTCTAGGGGTTCCATGTAGGCATTAAAGAGGGTGGGACTCAGGCAAGAACCCTGAGGCACCCCACAACTAAGTGAGTGCTTAGGGGAGACTATCTCACCCTCGAACACCTGAAAGAACCTGCCATCCAGGAAGGAGGTAAGCCATTCCAGTGCCGCACCCGACACGCCCAAGCCACTCAAACGATGTAATAATATGGCATGGTTGACCGTGTCGAATGCGGCGCTGAGGTCGAGTAGTATAATGGCAGCCTTTCCTCCCCGGTCCAGCACGGCTCTGGCCTCTTCAGTCACAGCCAGAAGGGCGGTTTCAGTTCCGTGCTGGGGACGGAACCCTGTCTGAGAGGCACGAAGCAGACTATTGGTTTCTAGGTAGTCCACTAAGATGTTATTAACGTGCCTCTCCAGCAGTTTGCTCATCCAGGGGAGCAGGGAGATGGGACGATAGTTGGCCAGGTTGTTCTGATCAAGTGTAGGCTTTTTCAATAGGGCTCTAACCCTCGCGCATTTCCAGGGGGGAGGGACCGTACTGGAAGTGATAGAAGCATTAAGAATATCCAGAATCACTATCACTGGACGGATGATATTCATGACCTTAGTAAGAATCCGAGGAGGAGCTTGATCGCTAGGGGATCCCGAGGTGATTTTCGGGATCAACCTATCTAGAGTGGGGAGGTCAAGGAGTGGAAATTTGTCAAGCTGACAAGAATGTTTAGCAACAATAGAGAAGGTGGGCTCTAAAGTATTGTTATCAATGCTAAATGCAGAGTAGATGGCCTGAATTTTCTGAAAAAAGAACATAGCTAGATCATTGCAGCGGTGAAGTAGTGTGGCTCACTGGTTAGAGGCGGCAGACCCGAGAGCAGAGGACGGCCCGGGACCAGGGTTCGATTCCCGGCGCGGCAGGTTTCTGGACCAGGGTCAGCGGACTCGATAATTCTCTCGCCTCGGTGCCCACTCTGATCAGCGTTCACACTCGGCAACTCTGGGCATTAGCTTGCCTCATCTTCACTAACGGCCCCACCAGACCGCCGGGGATGCCTGGTCTCACCCTGGAGATACCCATTAAGGGACCATCTCTCAGGGAAGCCAGGAAGGGTTTCGCAGCGGTCGAAGCGCCTTGGGACCCTACGGGTAAGTAGTGCGCTATATAAATGCCTATACATTTACATTTACATTTACATTGCAGCGGGTCTGAGCACCGTCCAGTGATGGACGCTCGGGAGGGGGAGAAATTAAGGACTTGGCTATTTTAAAAACTTCCTTGGGAGCATTTGCGGCCAGGTTGATTTTAGATTCATAAAAAAAAGATTGAGCCGTTTTTATTTCATTTTTGTAGAGCTTCATAGCAGCTCTATATTCAACCTTCCTCTGCTGGGAGCGATTCTGCCTCCACGCTCTTTCTAATTTGCGGCAGGTTATTTTCATGGTTCTAAGGGCAAGGGTATACCATGGGGCTACTTTAGCTCTTGCTATAGACTTCAGGGGGATTATAGGAAGGACTTGATCAAGAGTATTGCAGATCCAGTTATCGAAACTCGTCGAGGCTATGTTGGGATTAGTAGATTTTTTAGGTAGGTGGTTCGTAAGGGCCCTTTCCCACTCAGGGAGCGAGAGTGAAGACCATTTCCTCCCTTTATATTTACTAAAATTATCGGAAGTAGGAGGGAGGCTTGTGGACCAGGAAAAGGGTATTAAGAAATGGTCGGTCCAAGCTAAAGGGATGGGGGTCTCGGCCTTTAGTTTATCCAAATTGCTGTAAATGTGGTCTAAGAGATGACCCTTGTTGTGTGTTATTAAAAAGCCCTTTTGGTGCAAATCGATGGACTGAAGATTGGATCGAAGGTTAGTAGCTTGAACATCACAGGGATCGTCCAAATGTATATTAAAATCACCCAATAGGGTAAAATTTGCCGACGCAAGTAAAACATTGGTGACAGAATCTATCAGATTGGGGATAAAATTATTAAGGGCACCAGGAGGACGATAGGCTAACATGCCAACAAACGTGATGGTGGGGGAAAATTCTAAATTAAAATGTAGAATCTCACAGCCTGGTATAGTGGAGGAGTAGGTGCGGCATTTGTACGTGTCTCTATAGACTATAGCCAGACCACCACCTCTCCCTGACTGGCAATCCAGTCGTTTGAAAGTGTAGCCCTGGGGAGCCGCCCATACTATGGTTGGATTGCTTTCCAACTGAAGCCAGGTCTCTGTCAAGAAGAGAACCTCAGGATTCAACTCTTCAATCAACATGGAAAGTTCGGTGTGGTGTTTTGAAAGTGAACGACAGTTCAGAAGAAACATTTTCCATTTGTGAGAAGAATGAGGCTTTACAGTATAGGTAGGAGATGTGCTCCAGGCACACAATTTACAGTGAGACACTGTGTTCGTGGGAAAAACCGAATGGAGGCACAGATAGTTAATGGGGGGACCTAACCTATGAAGAGTGGCAGAGCTATAGGTAAGGCGTATTCCTGCCATGGTGTCCGAAATAGCCTAATGCTGAGGGCTGGAGGCGTCTGGACGCGGACTGGCGCAGACTGGCTTCTCTTTGGCGCCTCTTAGGCGCAACAATGGCACTCCCGCTGCGCGTCACCGCTGCGCGAGGAGGCAGGGTATTTGTAGATTGGGAGGTGAGGGAAGACTAGAGCGTCACCCTCTAAAGATGGCCGCCCGCCGAGGGACAAGCAGGAAGTAGGAGCGCTCTTCCTCCCTCCACTCAATCAGCACAAAGTAGCTGTGGTGGACCGGGGAGTCAGCGCTATGCCTGGCAAGGTAACAACAATTTATATTACACACGTTACAGTTTTAAAAGCACACAGGTTAAAAATACACAGTTTTAAAAGTGTCCTTAACACAGTGCAAAAACGATCCACACCCAAGCGCTAGCGTGCTAGTAATCAATCTGCACGAGCGCATAATTTGTAAAAAAAAATTGTGTAAGTAAGAACAGTTTGTCATCAAAATCCTTGAAAGCCTTTAGGACAGGACTGAATATGCAAAATATGCAGCAACTGCCTCCAATAGGAAGACACTGTCATCATCCGAAAACAGGTCAGCCATCCAATTTAATAATGGGAAAGAACATACGTGCTCCTCCAGCATCGGAGCCTCTAGCATCATCAGAGGACAGCTCGGTGGGTTCTCAATAAAACTCTGTGCCAAGAAATCTTGTGCCGCTGCAAATATGTTCCAATGACCCATTAGTCCATGCATCGCTGCCAACACCATAATCCTTTCGTCTGAACAAAACAACTGATGAGCAACTAAGGGACTCATCAGATGATTAAAATCGACGTCAGGAGACACCATCTTGCAGAGACACAAATCAAGGGCCCACTCGAAATCGCAGCTCAGGCAATGAAACACAGGCTGGACACATGTGAAATAGGAAAATCGAAACGATAATCCATATACCGCGCTTAAAGTCGCGAGCGGCAAGGCGCCATAGTATTCAAGCATCCTGTTGCGAAACAGTGCCAGGTGGGGCTGTGCGGCGTGTAACACAGGATGGGCATCCATTTCTAATAAATCAAAATATCACCAGGACGCCTGCAGCTAGCGCCAACAAAACAGGAAAACCACCACACTGGCTTGAAAATATAGAATGAAAGAAAGAAGGAACGACTCCAAATATCTTTTCAAATGAAGTCACGAGACCACTGCTGACTATCTTAAAAAAGTGTGCGAGGCTAGAAGTGGAGGACGCGTTAAAGATTGAATGAATCAGCTCGCTGAAATGCAATGGCAAATCAGTATTTAAAAGAGCCTGCACCTCTGTGCGGGTGTTGGCGACGGGAAGGACGAATGTTTCACGAGCAGAACTCAGGGACACTTCTTTTTGGGACAAAAGGGCTCTTATTCTACTCATTCCATTGAACTCTGCCTTCAAGGTTGGCATTCACGGCCAGATGGAAACATCTGAGTTCCCATGCGTGGGTGGGTACAAAACATTTTTGCAGCAAACCACACGTTCAGATACGGTAACAACATAAGCAATACCTCTAACTAACCCACAACAATCTTCGTTATTTAAAAGTAAATACCTGCCGTTTGCCAGTAATGTGAAAGTGGGGACGATAGCGGGAACTAGAGTACCTTTCAAAACACAGGCTAAATTCGGCCGGTCTTGGTTACAAGAACCGTGTAATTGAATGTGGCTACACATTAATGAGTGATCTGGTGTTTCTGTGCACTCATCACCTTTAAGATACACTTCATTCCCATCTTTCTGGCATCTATAAGTAAAAGGAAGCAACCAGGCTTCATGGAGAAACGAACTACCCAGTGGTTCATATCGGCCTATCGCAATATATCTCATACAATTTGTAAATTTAAACAGAGCAAATGGTAATGTAATCAACCCGTGGATAAGCCACGTTGCAGCAGTGGCTTCAGCCACAGAGAACGGTAAAGATTCCAACCTCTCAATGTGTAACATAGATAAAGATGCATCTCGCATTGAAAGCAAGCGCTGCTTGTCAGTCAAATTAAAAGGGGCAAAGAGGGAGAACACGTTCATGTAATTCCAAGGCACTTTTCCAGATTTAAGCGGCTGCAGGGTCCACGCAAATTGCAGAATGGAACGCAATTGATTTTGACCATGGTATAAAACAGACACTTCATCTTGCACAATATCAACAACAGAAGACACTATATTATCTAAGGTGTAAATGCAGGAAGAAAGCATGTTTATACTGTTATCAACAACTGCAAGCACTTTTTCTAAATTAGCTTGATCAATAGCTCTAAGGTGTGTAGCCGCCTCAATCTGTGATGTCTTCCAGATTTCATTGTAAATCGCATATATCCATCTTTTAGATCTACCACTAGCCGGGCCTTTTATGAAATCATTTAAATCAACATCATAAGTCAGCTTGGATAGATGCAGTTTAACCGCAGCCAAGGTAGAATGTTTCAACCAATTCTGACATAATTTGCCTACTGAATAAGTGGTGACAGAATGGTCAGTTTCAAAACGGGGATCAGGCCTGACTTGTGTAAATCCTTCAGCTAAACTCAGAAAATGGCGTTGGCACGAATCAGAACTTCTTTGCCACATCAGCCAACCTTTTGGATCCAAACTGGATATGTTAAAGGACGAATTATGCAATAGAGTTTGCAATTCCCTAATGGAAAACTGTGTAATATTACTCCAACCAGAATATTCTTCTAAATCAGGGACAGTAGGTGTATTTAATTTTTTAGAAGTAGCCAATCCAAAGCATGTTGATTGCGAAATGGTAGAATTCAATAACAACATATGATTTGGCATGAGACATGCTCGGTGCAAAGCCTCAGTGCCTTGTACCTGCCAGCTTTTAGAACCCCAAACAGATTTAAGGTCAACAGTTTCCTTCCATAACTCGTAGCCTTCCACAGCCAGCTTGTCCAGAAAGGACTTCGAGTACAATAACTTAGTATCGGTAAGTCTAAACTTGGACATGGACTTCTGTGTCATTTTAAAATAAAAAGATGCGGGATTGGACTGATTAAAGTCAGTAAAATATGTATACTTTTTCAAAAAAGTACTCGAACTGCCTTGTAAAGGAGCTGGGCAATGCTCCCACTGTGTATAATTTACAGTACTCCTTCTGGAAAATGATTGCCAAAATGTTGGAAGCAAAATAAATCACCATAATTAGCAGATTCTAAGTACAAATCCTCAGCATCAAAGGCAGCATAATGTTTCAAATCAGAAAACAAAGCCTCTACGGCCTGAACATCCCAATCATCAGAACGTATGTTTTGTTTTACTACATCCCCCATGTTTACCCTGAGCACATTAGGGACATTAACAACTTCAGTTGGACCATAGATTTGAAATTTAACAGCATCCCACACAATCCCATCAAGGACAGGCCACGCAGTGATGTTAACAAAAGTCAAGTCTCTTTTCAGTCTGTGTGCCGAATGTGATGAGGAAAGGGGGGCCAAAGTTCCATTTAGATGTCGAATACATGTTCTCTTCTCGACATAGTGTCCATTGACGAATCGAAAAAAATAAAACACAAAGACAATTGACATAAAAAGGTACATTGAAAAAAGTACCAACCAAATATATGTCCAAGGTGGAATCAAAAAGTGTTTTTTAAATAAACTCGCATAACTTGCAAAGCGGGATGGCTTCTTTGAGTCATCCGAAACAGTGTCAAATGAAAACCTGGATTCTGTGGCCAAACGTGTTTGTAAATCAGGCATCGATAAATCAGTTGGGTAAGTGTAATCAATTTCATCAACGTTAGTACCAGGCAAAGTACTTAATAAAGGACTGGAAATCGTAGGCATCTCGATTGCCACCCCTGGCTCAGGATTGGAAGCAGAGGCCAAAACAGAATTTCTCACAATTGAAGGACAGGAGATAGCCGGTGTCATACTAAGAAGAATCGGCCACTCTGTGTATCTTGACATTGTCAATTGAGATAAATCTGTTTTCCTTACGACCTGGAAGCGGTGGTAAAATGACTGTTCTTGTGTCCCTCACGCCAAGCACAGGAACCAGAGCTCGATAGCAAGGACCAAATTCTTTCTTGTTATCGATCTTCTCTCGAACCAGTTGTCCAACTTGGGGTAGCCAGCCAACTACTGGGATCTGCAACGCATCATCCGATGTGGAGGGCAAATGTTCCTTTGCAAGACTGTCTCTGGTCTTTTGTAGATCCTGTAAAACATTGCAATGTTCATCTACTTCAAAGGTTGTGACTTGGGCCACGCAGTCTAGACCGTCAAGGTCCGGGACAAACATCTTGATACCAAAGAGCATTTCGTATGGGGTCCGCCCACCCAGAGACCTTCTAGTGAGATTATTAAGAGCACGCTGCACGCCATTAAGATGGGCCAGCCAGTTTCTGCCAGTGCCTATAACTCGAGCTGTCAATGATTGCTTTAAGTCACGGTTCATTCGTTCCACTACACTGTTACCCTCAGGTCTGTATGGAGACGAAAACTTGACTTGGACCCCCATCAAAATCATGGCATCCTTGTACGCCTTAGAGGCGAAAGCCGGACCCTTATCCGAATGGAAGGTACCACAGGCAAAAATCCCTACACAGACACGCAAATCTCTTATGACAGTCCGTGAATCAGCGCTGCGCTGGGGCCAGACCCCCACAAAGCGTGTGCATGAATCAACTGCTACTAAGATGTACTTATACGCAGTATCAGAAGAAAAAGGACCGCAGTGATCTAAATAAACACATCCTAGTGGTTTATTCGATATGTACAACTGTGTCTGTGGCGGACACGCAGTAGTCGAAGGCTTAATCTACTGGCAAATGTCACCTTGAAGGACATAATCGCGCGTCTGTTTGTACAGTCCCCGCCACCAGAAACGCTGTTGTAAATGAGTTACAGTGGATGAGACGCCTGCATGCACAGACGCCACACCTTCATGCGCCGCTGTAATCAACGTAGCCCTGCGGTCCGAGTTGGGAATCAACCGCTCCCCAACTTCAGGAATTTTCACATAAGGAACCTTATCGGGACTTAAGTGGTATGTGTACTTCGAAGGGAACCCCGTAGGATGTTTACCTCCCTTCTCAGTGGCAGCAACAGCTGCCAAGATATCATCATCAATCTTACTTTTGGACCGTGTAACCGCTGCAACTAAATATGTAGATACCGCTGACTTCGCTGCCTCATCAGCAAGCAAGTTACCGACAGCGTGAACTCCAACACACTGATGGCCGAGAGTATGAATTACAAACACAAGTGGCAACTGCTCTTTAAGCTCAACCACTCGAACCCAGATCATTTTATGTTTTATTGTGCTACCCTTGGAATCACGAAAGTCATTCTGAATCCAAAAGAACAAGTTTTCATTGTAAGACTGGACACAGTAATAGGAATCACTCACAATAAGAGTCGTCACACTAGGATCAGCGTACTCCAATGCAAGCATCAGAGCCCGAAGCTCTGCCAATTGTGCGGTGCAGTCCCCTAGAGTCTGCGTGTGCACGACTCTGGACTTGAACTCATCGTTCATCATGGCACCGACCACAATGGCGCATGCGGAAACGTAGGCATGTTTAGAACCATGCGCAACGTGCGCCGAACCATCAGTGTAAATGATGCAATGGAAATCCTCCAAAGGTCGCATAGCTAAAGGAGCTGGATGACCGAATTCATACTGTAAGTACTCCTGCGACCGTAATGAGGAGTCAAAAATAAATGTGACATACGGGGATGTCAAGGAAGCAGCCCATTGTATCCACCGAGGGTGCAACGCCTTTGAATTAGGTACACTGGCTTTCGTAACTGCCTCTAAGGCAGGACACGGGGTAACAACCAACATGTGTTTTCCCTGTGACAGAGCACGTTCCTTAAGAATCGCCATCTGTACAGCAGTCAAAACTTTCTCCACAGTTGAAAAACGCATTTCAGCCGAAGTGTACAAGTGTGACTTGTAAGCAATAGGTACTGTGTCTCCTTCATTAAAAGTCAGGTACGTGAAACCCACCATCCCAGGGATGATTCTTATCACCAGGTTGGTGTGGTTGTCTCGAGTCAGTAAGAATTTAGAAGCGAGCAGATCAGCCTGCAAAGATTGCAGAATAGCAGAGTGCTCAGGCAGCCAGCATGATTTGGAAAAAGTTGGTTGTATCAAAGCATACAAAGGCTTGATACGCTGGGCATATTCCGGAATGTATGTTCTCCCGAAATTTAAAAAACCCAGTAAAGACTGTAATTTTTTCAGAGTTGTCGGAGCACGCAGTTGTGCGCATTTCTGCAGGAAGTGAGGAGCCAAACCTCTACCTTCATTGTTGAGCTCGTAGCCCAGGAACAACACTGTATATTCTGCAATGTGCGATTTTGCAAAATGGAATTTGTAACCCATGTCTGCAAGCTACAAATTATTATTATTACTATTATTATTATTATTATTATTATTATTATTATTATTATTATTATTATTATTATTATTATATTTAAGTTTATAAAGCGCGCAGCTACCCGTAGGTTTCCCGGCGCTAAAACCAAATGAGAGAGGGAAAGGCGAAAGAAGGGCGGTTACAGGTTAAATAACCAAGTTTTTACCAATCTGCGAAACTTGAGGTAGCAGGGTTCAGTACGCAACAAAAGGGGAAGGGAATTCCAAAGTAAGGGGGCCAGCCATGAGAAGGAGCGGCCACCCATTCTGGATTTTTTGATTCTAGGAACCAAGAACAGGTGCTGGTTAGATGATCAAAGAGTGCGGGGGGGGGCAATAGTGCTGAACTAAAGATTTAAGATAGGGTGGGGCCAGACCAGCTTTTGTCCTGTGCATAAAGCAGAGAGCCTTAAATTTTGTACGACTTTCAATGCGGAGCCAGTGCAGAGTACGTAGGGAATTAGAGGTAGGGGATGTATTGGGGAGTTTACAGAGCAGTCGCACCGCCATGTTCTGGACTGTCTGTAATTTACGAGTCACCTCTTTGCAGGCTCCCAGGAGAAGAATATTCCCATAGTCCAGTCTAGAGGTGATTAAAGCCTGGACCACGGTTTTTTGAGTATCCTGGGGGAGCATCCAGATGATCTTACGCAACCACTTAGTGATGGTCATACAATTGGAGGAGGTTTTAACCACGTGGTTCTTCATAGATAGCTGGTCGTCAAAAATTACGCCGAGGTTGTGTGCTGTTTTAGATGGAGTGGGTAAAGTGCCCATTTGTGAGGGCCAATGTTGGGGTCCCCATAGGGTGGTGTTATGGCCAAACAGAAGAAGCTCTGTTTTCCCCCCGTTCAATTTCAGTTTGTTATCATACATCCAGGCTGCGATGTTACTGAGTCCTGCGCAGAGGGAAGAGGAGGAGGAGTGAGAGCCCGTAGAGAGAGAATAAATGATCTGGGTGTCATCGGCGTACGAGTAAATAGTGAGCCCGCTTGCTCCACAATGGTAGCCAAAGGTCTGACATACAGATTAAAAAGCAAGGGGCTCAAGATGGAACCTTGAGGTACACCGTACGCCGATTTATAGGTTTTGGAAGCTGATGAGGAAGAGAAGACTTGAAAGGTACGGTCCGAAAGAAAACTAGAAAACCAGTTGAGGGCTGAGCCGGTGATGCCAGATGATCTAAGGGCATTAATAAGGATGGGGTGGGAAACCGTGTCAAATGCGGCACACAAATCAAGCAAGATGAGTGCCACGGTTTCCCCCCCATCCACTCGGCATCAGATGTTTTCAGAGACCCCCAGCAGAGTAGATTCCGTCATAAAACCGGACCTGAAACCAGATTGGGATGAATGTAAAATTCCCCTTGATTCAACATGGAGGGAGAGTTTGGAGTTGATATGCTTTTCCAGAATTTTTGAAAAGACCGGGAGAAGTGAAATAGGGCGGAAGTTTGATGGAATGCTAGGGTCAGCGTTAGCTTTTTTTAGCAGAGGCACTATCATTGCATGTTTCCATGCAGAGGGTACTGTAGCTTCTCTAAGGGATGAGTTAAGAAGATTCACAATGAGTTCAAGAGAAGAATTGTCCAGCATTTTTAATATTGGAGGGGGAAGAGGGTCCAATGGGGAGCCAGATTTGATTTTACTGATAATATCAGAAAGAGTGTTGATATTGAGAGGATCCCAAGTGCTGATCAACTGTGAAGAAGGAGGACTGGTGTCCCTTAGAACCCCCGATTCACCGGAGAACGTAGGGTAAGATGTAGTGGGAGGGGTCAGCTGTGCAGGGGTGGGGGATCTATCCTCTAAAGTCACTTGATCACAAGATGTGACTGGAGCAGATGGATGGAGAGGAGGAGGAGGAGGGGCAGGTTTAGCAAAATCAGAATAGATGGTGTCAATTTTGGCGATAAAAAATTTAGCCAGAGAGTTGCACTGTACAGTATCTAGACAAGGTGGTTTGGGCTGACACAATGTGCCCAAAAGGTTTTGTACTGCCTTAAAAAGTGCCTTAGGACGATTTAGTGCCTCAAGAATAGTTAAGTTGACATGTTCAACTTTTGCATTTTTGCACAGTGAGTGATATTTAGTTAAGGCAACTTTATAAGTGTGCTTGGAACACAAGTCATATTTTATGCGCCATTTGCGCTCGAGGTTTTTGCAGATGGTTTTTTCTTTTTTTAATGCAGCTGTGAACCAGGGCGCAGGCGGGTGGTGAGGGTTGTGTTTATGCATGCGCTGCGGTACGCATGCCTCGACAGCATGTACAAGCCAGGCATTAACAACATCAGCTGCTTCGATACTGGTGACTTCCATAAAGGGGCTGGAACTTTCAAGACAAGAGTTGAATTTTTTAAAGTCCAGCTTATTCCAATTTCTGGATGGCCTTGATCCAGTAGAAGTAGAGAGGGTGTTAGGTAGACAACCAATGGTAATAGAAAAAGTCACCAAATAATGATCAGACCAAACAATTGGTAAAGGAACCTCACAGATAATGGCTTCTAAATTGGAGAAAATGGGGTCCAATAGATTCCCTGCTTTGTGAGTAGGACCAGAATTATGTAAAGTAATGTTTAGAGCAGCCAAGTCCTGTAGAAGATTGATGCTGGTGGAGCAGGAAAGATCATTAAAGTGCAAGTTCAGGTCACCAATAATTGAAAAGTTTGTGGAACTCTGAACTAGAGGTGCTACATACTCAGGAAAGGTGGATGCCCAAGAACTTGCTGGGCCAGGGGGACGATAAATGAGCATCCCAGAGAGAGTAAAGTTGGGAGATAGCGAAAGTTTAAAAAGACCGGCTTCGCTGTTCGGTAGTTCAAAGTCTTCCCATTTGCAGGAGTACAGTCTATTGTAAATTATGGCTATCCCTCCACCATCTTTCATTGATCTGTTTTTTCCAACATATGTGTAGTTATCAGGTAGAGCAGCAGCAATATTCGGGCCAGAGTAGTCTATTAGGCATGTCTCAGTGAGGAATAAAGCTGCAGGTTCCATCGAGACGAGGAGATGAAAGATCTCTCTCTTGTGTTTAACTAATGATCTGCAATTTAAGCTGATCAGCGTCCGAGCTTGAGGCAAGTCAATAGATGTAGGTTTAAGGCGTGATGGAGGAAAGTCGGATGTGGCTATGTTGGTGAGAGAGGGAATGGTTGTAAGGGGGAAATAGCAAGCCGAGCAAGTTGAAGGAACATATTGAGGATTCATAGTAATGCAGTGTGAGCAAAGCGATGGCCTGAGGTAAGGAGAGCCTCCCTATAATAAGTAAGAGGTAGACCAGAGAGTAAAGTACCAGGGGTTGTAGCCCCTAGTCCCGGCCCGTCGCGGACGGGCGCAGACGGGCTTGCCTTAGGCACGCCTTCGGCGTGCAAACGGCGCGCCCACTGCGCTCGTCCGCTGCGCTTCTGAAAGTTACACATTTTTATATCTGCAGGAGGACGGTTAGGGGGGGGCGTGGCCTCAAAAGGGGCGTGGCCAGCAGCCTCGCCGGTGATGGCGGCGGGGTGTTCTGTGTCTGCTCAAGATCCTGTGTCAGCGATAGATCCGCTGCACGGAGACAGGTGGGAGCGTGAGACCCCAAGAGAGGCAAGATCCAAATCAAGTAAGTTTTAAAAGTACAATACACAGTATTTAAAAAAGGTCGTGAGCTAGCCTACTCCCGGCTTTCCGCCTCAGGAGAAATGGTTTCTGATGGCCCTCGTAGTCAGCGTCAATTAAGTACACTAGGCGGGGGCGTGGCCTCAAAAGGGCGTGGCCAGCGGCCTCGCCGGTGATGGCGGCGGGGTGTTCTGTGTCTGCTCAAGATCCCGTGTCAGCGATAGATCCGCTGCACGGAGGCAGGTGGGAGCGTGAGACCCCAAGAGAGGCAAGATTCAAATCAAGTAAGTTTTAAAAGTACAATACACAGTATTTAAAAAAGGTCGCGAGCTAGCCTACTCCTGGCTTTCCACCTCAGGAGAAATGGTTTCTCAAATTAAGCGGTCAACGCGACACAGATGCTCCCAAAGTTCGTCGTCTGTGAGATAAATGTCATCCACATACGAGCAAGCATCAGGGTCGACCCTCTCTAGGAGAGAGACTATGCGGGCAGTAAAAATCCCAGGACTATTCTTATAGCCCATAGGTAAACGCCGAAATTGTTTTTGGACACCGCCGCAAGTAAAGGAGGTCCATTGGGAACTTAGACCATCCAAATGGTGGGCATAAAAACCGTTGGATATGTCAAGCGTGGTCTTAAAATGCTTACGCACTAGACTATCCACCAAGGCAGAGCCGTGAGTATTCTGTACAGCACAGGTACGGCAATGCAAGTTTAAATGCTGGTAATCCAATACCAAACGATAAGAACCGTCTGGCTTGGTCACAGTAAACAGAGGGTTATTCATTGGGGACACACACGTTTCAATCACTCCCTGATATTCCAATTGTTCAAGGATTTCCGCAACGGAAGCCTTAGCTTCACGTCTTATGGGATATTGAGGTTGAGGCTGAGGCTGAGACCGCAAGGGAATCTCGTGGTGTGGGGAAAATTTATCCCAACCACAGTGTGTACGTTACAGAGCCGGTGCTAGAGCCTTAGCCGACTCTTCAGCAAAATTCAGCGCATGCTCCTTGGAGACTGTGTGCGCGAAACTGGGGAGGATCACTTCCTCCCCTCGCGGAGCTGCGAGCACAAAAGGTGGGGGCCAGTCAGCCTCCGATAACAAAATGTCGTACGTAGACGAAAGATTTTCCCAAAATATCCCTTTTATGGTACACTGTATGTCACCTTCGCTTAACAGGACAATTTCATAAAGTCTGTCAGGGGGAGCAACTCTAGTGTCAGCTGTTTCAACTACAACATAATGGTCAGTCGCTGTCACCTTCATTAGTGGACGCAGGGCCTCTCACACTATGGTAATCTCTGCTGCGCTGTCCAGCAAGGTCAGAGCCCATGTCAGATTCCGAAGCCGCATTCTCACTATCTGTGGCATATCTCGCTGTTAAAGCGGTGACTTTCTTCTTTTGAAACTGGGGTATTTTCGGCGTAGAGCCATACTGCTTTCCTGCACCGTCTTTTGGGCGGGGCTGGTCACGTCCTTGCTGGCCACCCCGACCCCTTCCGCCTCCTCCACCACCGGTCGACGAGGCCGATGATTCCTGAAAAGAACGAGGAGAGCGTTGATCAGAAACCTGAAATCGATCAGGTGATTTAATCTTCGCGTGGTGGCGCAAGTCATAAACACGTTCTGTGGGGGCAGGCACGGGAGATACAGGACGAGACTCCTGTTTCTGTTGCTGTTGCTTTCCCTGTTTTCGTTTTTTAGGCCAATTTTTTTTTGGGACTTGGGCTGAACGTCTGTGTCAGACTTCTGCCCTTGGGGTTGCTTTTTCTCTTTAGTAGAAAAGGGCTTGAGTCCCCTACTATTGCGACCTACGGTTTTATAAGCCGCTACAATAATCCTCGCTAACTGACGGGGTTTTTCGGCATCGGGGAGCACCTGCAAAGCATTGGCCACCTGAAAGTTCACTGCATCTCCCTTGACATTAGCAAGTATGAGATCGCAAACCACATCAAAGGTGCCACACAAGCGCATGCCCAATTCAACCGCAGCCTCAGGTCCGTGCTCGTCTTGAACACGCTTAAGGACCGCAGGCAGGACAGTCATAGACGGAGTGCCGTAGCACCTTGCATAGACTGCCGCAAATGTTCTACCCCAGCTCTCACAGTCACCGATTTCATGGGCCAAGTCTTTGGGTAAACTAATTGTCATAATCCTGTGTTTTTCACCAGGAGTCGTGTTAGGAAATACTGCTTCCAGCTGGTCAAATTTCTCAGCAAGCCAGAAAGGAAATTCATCCTTATCTTGGGGACGCTTGCCCATCACAGCATTGACCATCACGGGACTGAGCTTCATACCACCCAGTCCCGCAGGAAGCGCCGCACCTCCTGGGGCCCCACCCGGAAGATTACGGGTTATGTATTGTACCAACGCTCAAATAACGCTAATGGAGACTACATGTAGTCTACGAAGTTCAACAACGGTACAATTGCCGTGTTGAGGATGAGGAGTAAATCCAGCCAAAACAGGCCAATTTGCGCCTGGAATGGACAAAGGACCTAACCTTGGAGCTGTCAAAGAATGTGGGAGGGCGCCACCAAACCTAACGCAATGCTGCCAAGTATCTATAGGTACTTCCTGTGCCCGGTACGGTGTGTACTCATTCGGCACAGGGGTGGGAGTGTATGTGTGGAACACACCAGAATTTGCGTCCACCGCTGGGAAGGTCACCCACGAGTAAAATATCTTGTACGGGTAAGCTACTTCCGCACTCACCACCATTATCACGGCCATGCCATCCACAGGGACATTAAAAGTCTGCAAATGATTTCGCACCGCAATGCGATTATGTTGCGGAATGTCCACGGCATTAGCCATGATGTCACAGAGAGTAAAATAGACAAAGTAAACTTTGTAGCACAACTGGGTATTAATTCAAGGAAACCGTTTAGAAAGATTTAAGCTTGAAAGACCTATTTAAAAAATAGGTAGGTTTTCTCCGACACCACCGTTTTCCGGAAAGAACAGTGAAGGGGTTAAGGATTGAATGATGTACTACTCGAGTGTCATGAATTAAAACCACCAACGTATGGGCGCCATGTAGCAGGGATTCCGTTCTCCTACAGAACTGTGCATAGAGACTTGGAACCTCAGTGAATTAGGGTGTGCCAAAACTCACCTTAGTACCCAAAATCCCCTTACCGAGCTAGCCACAGTGTCTCATTGGTCATTCCAAACTCCCAATGTTTAGACAAACCAGAACATGAACTTACCTCGGGTCACGTGGAATACATGAACACTCTTTCGTTATACAATCATTTCAAACCAGAACGTGGAGTAAATGAGGACGCTTGCACATTTGAAATATTTATTTACTAATGCAGTGTTCTCAAACGCAGTATCTTAGATAATACAAGCAAACATATTATAAGAAGCAAAGTTATCAGCATAGTTCCTAGTCCATAGAATGCAAAAGGTGACAACATGCTAAAATGCTGAAATGAATAGGGTTCAACAACACCTAATTCTCACCCTCCCTATCTAGCATAATATATTATATCTAAGAAGGTCTCTTTGGGTTTTAGCAGGGCGGCCCCATACCTCAAGATCCCAGTGGCAGAGGATCACATCATCTTCCACCAGCTCTCTGCATGCGAAGCACCATCAAGTGTGTGTCATGTGCTCTATGCAAAGCAATATAAAACGCGCCTAAAGCCAGATTTTGGCAGCAGCTGCATTTATGTTATGTCTAGGAAGGTGCGAAGATCAGACCTCATACCAACACTGTGTTGAGTTATCCTTGAAGACTTCAGCACTCACTGTACAGACACGGTTTACTAAGCAAAGCTGATATCAGAGCAATAACATATTATTCTCGTGTAAATCACAACGCTCTTCTAGGCTGAAAGCTAAAACAACAATTATGTGTTGTGTGCAGAAGCAGCTAAAGGTAAAATGGCGTTTAATCATTTAATAAGCTCATGCTAACTTAACACGGTATATAGGTAAGCAGTAACCATATGACAGCAGAACTGTATCACTTTCCTAGATAAATTATGAAGCGAGGTGGGGTTGTGACCATTTGTTTCAAAGAGCATTTACCTCAAAGACTACCAGTGTACAGATCTAAATTTATCTCTAGAAACAACTTTTAAACATTTCATCCTCTTGGTGCAATAACTGCCACTGACTTAGTTATCGTAAGAGTCATGTTGGGAGAACCAGTCTAAAATGGCAATTTCCCCAACAAATCCTTAAAGCTTGACCAACACCTTTAAATCAAATATATGGAAATCATAGAATTGCAACATTCAAAATTGAGTTGTTGATCAATGAGGCACCAAGAAACATGTCCATACTGGCATGTACGCAATGTCTGAACATCCCTCCCGCTAAATCGAGCACACACTAGCCTCAACCTTACGGCATGTTAGAAGGTAAAAAGACCTGATATTACAAACCTTACCTAAAATATTGCTATCCTGATGATTGTAATAAACTTCACAAACAATGCAATAGTGATTTTTCAAGGTTAACAATTGTAAAATATGTGGGACTGCAAATACATACAGATATATTGGTATAGGATCCATGAAGTACCAAGTGACATACTCAAAACCACTATTCTCCCAGAAGCAAGAAGATGCCTGCTAAACTTATGGGAGCTCACTGACTTAAACAGGCATCACACACAATGTGCCACTCAAGGGCTCATGCTGGCAAAGCGTAATATTATTGCACCTAGCAAAGGGTTTAGGTGAGCAAGAAGAAGCCTGTATACACTTTGACAAATTTACAAAAACAATTATAATTTATTCATATACACATATGTCATAAAAAATTACAGAAGGGACAATACCGCTCAAAAAAGAGTTTGCAAAACAAAAACATACAATCTACATGCCAAACAAGTGGCTAGCAGACAAACATTAACATTACAAAAAAGGAACAACATAGACAAAATAATGTGTCCTTTATAAATTATGGCCACAGAATGCGTCGACGGCGTTTCAACCGCATAAAAACTGCGCGGTCGTCTTCAGGACAAGAATTAGCTGAGCGTAGACTTTCTAGTCAAATGGACGACCAATCATGAGGGAATTCGGTAACTTGCAAAAAATTCCAACCTTAGACAATTGTAAGTAAGGCACTCCAATAGTTGGGGTCCAGATCAATCAATGCTTCTTAGATATAACTCCAATTGCAGGAACTTAAGTAATCACTGTCGGTCTGCTCAATCAATCAGCAGCCGAACCCGCAGGTGACCCCGAACCGCTCTGCCACTACAATCAAAGCGTAATATAGCACAACTATGGGGAGTGTCACAGACTCCCACAGTAAACGCTTGGAAAGCAGACCTAGACTGTTGTATGTTTAGGGAAAAAACAGTCTACACATCCTGTGGTTGCCTTAAAAAGTGGTCCAAGATCTGGGACCTTTGGAACTCCTATAGCGGACATATTTGCAACCCTCCACTTCATATTGACCATGATGACTCCCCCTCCCCATAGAGATTCCACATGGCGTTCTGTTGCAGATTATTGTTTGTAACTGATATCACAGATTTTACTGTACCTTGTTTCTTCCTCTGCAATGTATATGATATAACAATGTATGTTAATAAAAATAATTAAAAAAAAAAAAACAATTGTAAAATAAGGGAACCTCTAAGATGCTCCATTAGATATTAATCAAAACTGAGTCAGTAGCAGCCTTGCTCACTGTTATAAATGCATCACTCCAACATCACAGCAATTCTAGACATCACCTGATGATAACAAGATAATAGTGTACTGCAAGATCAAGATATGGTTTGATACTATCTCTACAACCCTGATATTCAAACAGAGAGGCCTGCTGTGTAAATGGCACAAATCCAATGTGGAGAGAACACACTGCTAGAACGCGAGAGGCTTTATTTGATTTGGCAAACAAGTACAAAAACCTACCATGTGAGTGAGAGCCTGGATGCACCCAACCAAATGTACCGGTAGTATGCTATACATCCACCACAGTTGCAGATCTTGAAACCAAATCTTGGTTTCCACTAATCATTGAAAAGACCACTTTCCTTCTTAATTATAGAAAGTGCAAAACTTAGTGACCCAATCATGAACAATTTAGAACGATTCCTCATTCTAATATTTTTCAACAAGTTACCAAAAATAAGCACAGTAAACAACTCATCTATACTACCGGTAGAATTGTATGGAGTAAATTAAAAAAACAAATTAAACCATTAGTAAAATATGTGTAATTATTAGTTACCGAAAAATATACATTGCTAAAGTGTACACTGTTGGGGTGGTCTTTATCTATTTATATATTTTTAATTGAAGAGTTTTATAAAGGGTGAACTTGACCCGTGAGGGTATCAGAGTGTTGTATGTTGGACCCGGGGTCACGGGTCCGACTAGGGTAGCTTGGCACAAGAGGGCAAGACTTAACTCCAAGGCTTTTGTGCTGTACTTGCGTCACACTCTATTCAGCACCCCAGCGTACCTCCACTCATAAAGAATGACACTACACCTTATTTTAGAAAAAGAAATAGCGAAGCTTTATCTTTTCTTTCACATTAGCTTTCAATTTGCATCACATTTAATATTTCAACTAGGTTTCTCATCAAGTTATCTGACTTTATAACATTTTAACAGGTCAGGTATTCAATGGATTAACAACTCTACGTCTGTCCTCTCATAATCAGCAACATTAACTTTAGCATTACATTACCGTTAAGGTTACATTCTTATTACAAATCTGTGGATCTTTTCAACAATCAGTTTAATGCGATCTCAAACAGCTATATTCCTAGTGGTAAAGAGAATAAGATATTTCATCCATCACATATACATTAGCTCTGTTTCTTTAGCTACAGACGATTAGCCAATCATCAAATGAAAGATCTTAGAGCTCTTGAACCATTTACGTGTAGCATTCCTCTTAGTCTGGCACTGTTCCAAGGCCAATACGATTTACACAACTTTCCCCAGTTGGATTCGCCGGAAACGCGGTGGTTGGCAAAGATCTGCTACCCCTGGGATAACGCTTTATGACCAGTACGATTCTCCAATGGGCAGGGCTAATAACTTGAGCCTTCTGAAGGTGAGGCCGTTTAACCAGTGTCAGTTACAGATACCCGTTATACCCTCCTTCTTATGGGCCCAAGATGGACTGTCACGATGTAACTCCCACGGACAATCTTCCCTCCCTCTGCATCCAGTGCCCTGCTTACTTTCCAGTCAGGCGGTCCTGCTTGACTGATAAGGCCTCGGAAAAGTCCCGACCTCCAACCGGCACTCTCTTCAGCGCAACCAGGCCCCTATTCAGAGGTGAGCCGCTGACTGCTGTCGGAGGAGGTCCGACTCAGACGCTCCTCAGCTCTTCCGTGTTCCTCCTCATACAGGGCATTGACTGGGGTGGAGCCACGACGGAACTCGGCGTCCCTCAGCTCTTCCCCTGCGCTTCCGACGCCTCCCTGCTGGCTTGACGAGCGGAGCGCCGCCCGTTCTCCTCCTCACAGTTTTTCCTACCGCAACAATCCCGCAACCTTGAAACTTCCGCGGCGGGGTCCCAGCACCAGAACTACCTGCAGGAAAGGGGAAGGAGTCGCGAGTCAGTGGCACATGGCCCTCGGATCACCCCGGTCAGCTACGGTAGGCACAGTTCCCACAGTCTAGCGCTTGGATGCTTGAATCCCCACAGTCTAGCGCCTGGATGCTTGAATCCCCACAGTCTAGCGCTTGGAAGCTTGAATCCCCACAGTCTAGCGCTTGGATGCTTGAATCCCCACAGTCTAGTGCTTGGATGCTTCGGGTAATGTTAGGGATACAGTTGGATTGAGTAAAGGTAATAGTCCCCTATTCAGACACAGGCCTCCACCTTCCGCACCCCCTATTTCCTAAATTCCTTAAAAAGAGCGCAAAAGATGAGGCAAAGGAGCTATCACTACAACGTTGGCCAGAGGGTTAGGTCAGCAGGCAAGGGGTCGCATCAACAAAGCAGGGTAGCCGACCCAAAGGTCAATCAAACCCTCCTCAGTGCATCAACCTCCCCACGCAGTTGCCTTAACTCCTCTCCCCTCAGTTCCTTCACAAAATGGCCGCCCGACATTCCACTTTATATAGCCTGAGCCTAGAATGTCCAGAGTGGACCAGAAAGTTCTGGAACCCCTCATATTATTCCTAGGCCTTCAGGCTGTGAGGTAATCTGGTCAGTTAGCAAGCCACCATTTTGTGACAGAACCCTTTTCCTCCATTTTAGATGGCACCTACACTGTGTAACTAATTAGTAGTAACAGGGCACCCAGACCTAGGGTCAACACCAAGAAAAATCACAGTGGACACATAATAGAGGCAAAAAGGGGAAAAAGAAAAGGGAAAAAACAGGAGGGACCACTCAAAGGGCTGACCGGTCTAACACTCTAACACTGTAAAAGCAAACAAGTCATACATAAACTGGAAAAATTTGCAATATATTTCAAGCAAAAAATCAAACACAAAAGGGAACAATAGAAATGAAAATGAGTGTCAAACAAAACAGAGTTATATAACAAGCTGCCAGGCTGAGTTCATTTTCCAGAAGTGTTTACATGGATTAGTCAAGCTGAAGTGAGTTTAAAGCACCTATTGATGGAATCTGTTCAACAGAAGCTTTTTGCTCCTTTTTTAAAGGAATTAGTCAAGGGGTATGATGTTATTTCTGGCGATAGTGTGTTCCATATCCTTGGGCTAGACCGGAGAAGGAGCTGTTGTAAGTTTTCTTTTTGTTGAACTTCTTAGGTTTCAACAGTAGGTAATTAGCGCTTCTTAAGGAAAGACAGACATCAGTCAGTTTGAGTTTCTTGGCCAAATAAATGGGTGTGTTATGACGAAGGGTCTTATGAATCATGCAGGCTATCTTCAATAAGAACCTTGCTTCAAACAGTAGCCATTTTAAAAGATTTAGATCTGGTGTAATGTGGTCGGATCTTTCAGATTCAGTGATTAATTTAGCAGCAGAGTTCAATGTGGCCCTAACAGGAGCCAATCTTGCTTTTGGTAGGCCTGCGAGAGCAGCACTCCCATAACCTACCCTAAAGATGACTAGTGATTGGACTGTTAACTGAAAGTCATCAGGTGGCAAGAAGGGGTTGATTTTCCTAAGCATGCTCAGATGGTAGTTAGCTCACCTAGTGGTTGCACTATTATGGTCTTGCATATTTAGGTGTTTATCCAATGTGATTCCAAGTGATCTAGTAGAGTCACTGACATGGGGGACACTGTTGCAAGCTCTGAGTTGTTTGAGTCACTTTTATGGAGGCAGAGTAATTGTGAGGGGCGATCAAAAGAAATTCAGTTTTGAGTGTGTTGAGCATAAGGGGATTGTGGGTTAACCATTGTTGGGTTTTCAGTAGAGCGGAGTTCAGAGTTTTGATATCATCGGGAGAGGATATTTTCAAGTACAGTTGCGTATTGTCAGCGTGCATGTGGTATTCAATGTTGGAAAGATTCAGAATTTTGTTAAGCGGTTTCATGAACAGGTTGACTAATGTGGGTGACAGCATGGATCTTTGAGGTACTCCTATCAATACCAGAGAAATGTCAGAGGAGGTTTGATTGACTTCAATTTTTTGAGCTGTAATATGTAGGGACTAGGCAAACCAGTTTAGAACAAGACCAGATATACCCATCCCATTTTTCAGGAGGTCAAACAAGTTCTGATGTTTGACTGTATCAAACTCAGATGAGAGATCCAGTAGAATAAACAGGCAAGGTTCATTCTGATCAAGCAATCTGAGTGCATCATCAACAACGTGAGTTAGAGCCATTTCAGTGCTGTGACCTGCTCTTAAGCCTGAGCTGGTCTGATATTGTTAATGTCAGACAAATCTTTATTATGCTTTTTTAGGATTGGGGTGACTTGTTTTATCTTTAGGCAATCCAGAATCAAACCTTGGGAGAGAGATGCATTAACAATCTTAGTCAGCAGTGAGAGAACAGAAGATCTAAGTTATATGATGACCTAGGCAGGCAGGGGATCATTAAAGTGATTAGAGGGTTTATTGATATTATTATTTTGATTATATAGGGCTTCATCAGGAAGTCTAAAGGCATTTCAAGTGGCTTTATTTTTGGTAGGAGTGGGTCTCTCCAAGTGCTGTACTGGGAGGAGAAGGGCTGCATCTGACTTTGCAGCTGCTGGGATCCAGGTTGCAATTCTGAATCAATTTTACACATTTTTTCAGTGAAAAATGCAGAGAATCCCTCACCGTTTGGTAATGATCCATAATACAGCAATTGATGTTTAGATTTGCAGATAGTTTGCTTCTTGATGATTTTGAAAACATTTTTAGGTCTATTTTTGGCATCGCCAAATTGGGGCCTAAAGAAAACTGTTTTAGAGATCTGATGTGCTTGTTGTAAGTGCCTCTTATCAACCACACAGCTTAAGGTGGGCAAGGGAGGGATAGCTTCTACATGATCTCACAGCAAGTCTCAAATTGTGCCTCTCCTCATTAAGGTTGCCATTGAACCAGAGTTTGGAGTGCTTACAGGTTATTCTTTTTAACTATTTTGGTGTAAATGTGTCAAGTATATTTGAGATGGATTGGAAGTAGTGACCAGGTTGGCTCCATTTAATCAACACCATTTCAAAGATCAAGAAGGAGATTAGGCAGTGATCTGGCCAAAGGTAGTGTGGAATCCAGTTGAATGACATTGTCCTTGGTGATGATTAGGTCAAGGATGGAGCCTCTAATATGTGTTGGGCAATTACAAGACTGGATTAGGTTGAGGTCCAAAAGGAAGGCCTTGACGGTGTTCAATAGGGGGTTCTTTGAATCATTCAAGTGGATGTTGATATCTCCAAAGAAAATCCGATTGTGATATTGGTCAGAACTAACAGAGATAGTCTCCATTTATTTTTCAGTGAAAGGTAGATTATTTCCCTGGGGTGTTAAATTGTGTGGAGTTTGCACACTATCTTGTCAGTGTTCAATATTGTTTATTAAACTGTTTTTATTGCTATTAGTTAAATAGAAATAGCTTCCAGTCAACCTCAAAAGAGGGAAGGAACAATATTGCACAATAAATAATACCACAAAATAAATCTTCAAATAATGTAAGGTAGGTGAAAGAGGTAGCGGAAAAGGGTGGGATAGAGGGCAGCAATTACATTCATCAGAAGACAGTAGCGTAATAGTGAGATCCACATCATAGTATAGTATGCATAAAAACCTATGTACCAGGATATATACCAGTTATAACAGGCTCAGTGCCCAAGAATACCCCACAAACAGCAGTGTAGCATGAGTCCATCTTAGACAATAGGATATAAGCTCCATCCAGGTCTAGAAGCCTTGGGGGTCCTTTAGGATGGCGGGCGGCACCCTAACGGAGATCGGGACCGCCTGCCTAAATGGCGGGGGTCCCGACATTGGCATTAGGATGTGCCTGCCACAGTGGCGGCGCATTCCTCAATTTAACATTGTGGGGGGCGGTGCTCACTGCACCGCCCGCCACAATGTTAAAAACAAATGCACGCAGTTGCATAATCGCGGTGCCTGCCGATGCGATTATGCAAATGCAGGGGGGTAATGCAGGTACCCCCCATGTGCCACCCCCTTTGGCCGTCACTCTGGAGGCCCACAGGGGCCCCCCAGAGTGAACACCGCATGCCTTCCGTGGCGGCATTGCCGCCACGGAAAAGCATTGCAAAATGCCCATTGTAATATGGCTGGCGGTGTCTCACAGACACCGCCACCATATTCAACATTTTCTGCCCCAGCCGCAAGGCGACCGGGGCGGAAAAGTGGCGGGCGGTGTTTTCTTCCGCCGTGGTCCCCCCGCCATACTAATATGGCGGCGGGGAATTCAGGGAAGGATGTCGGGCGGATTGCCCCCGCCAGGCTGGCGGTGGCTACCGCCAGCCTGGAGGGGGCAATCCGCCCGACATCCTAATGGGCCCCTTAGTAAGTAAAAGGATATTATTCAAGAAGCTGTGTCAGGCCGCAAATGATGCAGCAACAGGAGGGGAAGGTGCAGGTGTGGAATTAGTGTGCAGGTATTCCAGTAAAGATTCCCAAATGTCCTTGGGTCTGGACCCTGGTGGCAACAGAGCCCGATAAAGGGTTAGTTGCTCCAAACAATATGCTGCGTCTCCCAGCCATGCAGGGATCGTGGGGGCCCGATGACACTCTCTGCTTCACTAAGAGAAGCAGCATGTCAGTGAGCCTGCGATCTGCAGGCGGCAAATCCCTGATGTATACTAGTAGCACAACGAGAGGGATGTCAGAAATCCGGTGCCCGGTAATGTAAAGAATAATCGAAAAAACTTCCCTCCAAAACTCCACCACATCAGGTCAAAGTCACACCAAATGAAGAAAAGTAGTTGCAGGGGGATACGATATATGCGGAGAAGGAATTTAAAATGTATGAGGCGGAGTCTGTGTTGGGTGAGAGCAGTTCTAATTGCCCGCAACAAAATGCCCACTGTGGGTCTGACAAAGAGGCACCACATCTACCTCCCAAGCAACACGAGAACTCAGGGTCACAATCGGTTCAAAGGACTGCATGGTGTTATAAAGGCAGGTAATTATCTTGCGAGAAGAAGGTGTTGTCAGCACATGCTCTCGTGTCTGGAATATCAGGGGTGCGCTGTGAAAGTTTCATAGAGATTTTGGCAAGTGGCTCTGATTTGATATTACAGAAAAAGGTCCAGTATAGCTGGTGTTGACAGAGCTGAGGTGTTGGGGGTTGTAAGAAAGTGCCCTCTGGGCAGAGGTCTGAAAATGTGATTAAATTCTGCCTGTGTGCTTGCACCTGAGCACCTCTGTCGAGCTGCGGCTGCCTAAGGGGATTACGACCTAGTAGTATGGAAGGTACATATAGGGTGGTCAGTCTGGCTCGATTCCTTGATCCATCCCAAGCTCAATGCACACTCATCACAGTGTCAACCTCCAGTCATGGTTTCTTATAGGGGGCATCCAATGCTGTTGACAAAGGCCAAGAATCTGCACGGCCATTCTCTACGGCAACAAGTTGGCTGATAGGGCATCGGGTGCATCTAGTGATGTAGAAATTGTGCTTGAGCGCATACAACATAAAGTGCCATCTCTGGTGCTCCCATGCTACCCTGACAAAAAGGGGCGGTGTAAGCTCAGCCCAGGAGATGCACGGCTGACGACCCCCCAAACCAGGGAAACCATATTAGACTGTAAGCGCTTCAGAAATTGGGCAGTGAGCGGAGTAGGGATATTGGAGAACAGATAAAAAAATATGTGGAGAACCACCATCTTTGCAATGGCAATCCGCCCGTCGAGGGACAGAGGCAATCCAGACCAGACAGGAATACCCTCTTCCAGCCAGTCCATCGTTCACCCATAATTAGATCTCCAGAACTCCTCCAGTTCACAGCTCAACTTGAGTCCCAGGTAGTGGACTGGGGCGGAGGCCCAGCCCAAGGGGTATTCGGTATGGAAAGAGCGCATGTTTTAAGTTAGTGGGAAAGGTATGGACTTTGCCCAGTTTATGTGAACGCCAGAAAATTCCGAAAACCGAATGGCCTCTCGAGTAATGGGCTCCAGATTCTCGCGTAGTTTATGCACATAGAGGGTAATGTCATATGCATACATTAAGACTAACAGGACCCTCGGGGTGAAGCACAACCCACAGTCAGCATGATGCTGCTGCAGATGGGCAGTCAGAGCCTCCATGTCATTGCTAATATCAATGTTCATAAGGGCATCCCTGTCGCGAACCTTGACAGCGGCCTGTAAGAGTCTCACTTACATGTGGGTTTGTCCAGCATGGGAATGGATACGATAACAGCCTCTCTGAGAGAAGCAGGAGTCCTGCCTCCAAGGAGTCCTCAAAGATCGCTAGAAGGTGGGGGCTAGCCAAGATGCAAACTCCTTGTAGAAAGCCGTAGTCAGGCCATCTAAGCCAGGCACATTGGGCCAGATTCACAAAAGTAATCTGAGACAAAATCCTAACTTTACGACTTTCGATATTCACAAAGGGCATTTAAGAGTAGTAACGTTAGAATTCCTAACTTTATTACTCCTAAATGCCCTTTGTGAACACCGAAAGTCATAAAGTTAGGATTTTGTCTCAGATTCCCTTTGTGAATCGGCCCCTTTGTTCCCTGGGAGGGTGTTAATCGTAACAGAATCGTCATCTGCCAGAGATTTATGCAGAGGCATGTGTACTGTGAAGTAAACCAGCCAGAGTTCTGCCCAGGCGATCTCCCTCCCCATGTTGTCGGGCCAGTAAGTCTTGGCCTAAGTAGCAGTCTTCCCGTCTGCCGCCTCAGCATGTGTAGAGATCAGCAGCGGTGCGTCCATTGGGGCGTAGGGGCGGAGCCCCACCAGCCACATGGACCCGCATCGCGGCCGCAATCCTCTTCCAATAAAATTACTAACAGAAGTGTACGAGTCAGCCGCCGGCCCGCCGGGACACACCCGGCGATTTCGGAATGTGCAGGGGGGGGTGGCCTGCTGCAGCTTGAGTGACAGTACACTCAGGCTGCAGCAGACAGACGGACCGTAGTGCGCAAGTGCGAGTTGGGATTCAACTTTCCCACGCATGCGCAATGATAGTTCCCCAGCGGGGCCCAGGGGTACTTCTTGGCCAGCCTAGCCCGGGTTTGAAGGGGCGACAGGGCGAGCAGCAAATGTGCCCCCCTAGCGCCAGGATTGGCTGGTCCAGTGCTGCAGACCAATCACTGTCTGATTTCGGGACGCCCGCCGCTGTGACGTGTAGCCTGGAGCTGGAGCTCGCCTCGTGCGCAGGCAGCAGACCGTGTGTGTGACTCCCGCCTCAGCGGTACATGTAAGGCCACGCCACAGTTAATGCGTTATATGCGTTCGCATGATTTATGCCAGTGTCTTTGAGCCCTGTGTGTTTTGCACTGTCATCTGCGGCCAGGAAGTCAATTGGAGGTGTCTTTGTGGTCTGTGCAGGGCCGTTTCTACAATTACGGACGTGCACGTCGTAGCACCCCATCTCTCAGCGTGCGGGGGATGGCTGTGTGTGTCGGGCTGTGCAGTAGCAGGAGGCCGAACGTTCTCATGTTGGTTGAGTGACACGCACCTCCAGGCGTGTACCATGTCTGTTCAGCATTTTGGTGTGCGAGCAAACGAGGTAGGAATGTGAGCAGGCCTGGATGTGATGTGATCCTGTGGGGTCTGTTCTGTGGTCCTGGGGGGGTGGGGGGGGGGGGTCACCTGACCTGAGGCAGAGTTGTGAGGGCAGTGGGCACGCAAGTAACAGGACAGTGTGCGCAGGCAAATCAGCGAGGTGACGGTAGCTGGGTTAGGGCACGGTGAAGAAGAGAAGCAGATGAAGTAGGCCAGTGAGGGTAGGTGGAACACTGTGAGAGCAAGCAATGCAGGGCAGTGAGAGCTGATGGTACATTACAGTAAGTACAGGTGGGCAGTATGGCGAGTGCAGAGAAGGTAAACTGGGGGTAGGTGTGGGTAAAATGGAGCAGTGAGAGCAGACGAGACAAGTCAGGAAGTGGAGAGGAGACACATGGTGAGGGCAGGTGAGTCATGGCAGTGAGTGAATGCATGTAAGTGAGAAGTGAATGAAGGTGAGAGGGGTGAAGGCAGGTGGGAAAAGGCAATGTGATAAGGTGAGACAGAAAGTCGAAGCTGGAGAACATTTGTGACAGGACAGTAAGAGGTGGTGAGACAGGGCTGTAAAAACAGATGAGAAAGCACAGCGTGTGAAGCAGGACAGTGGGAGGCAGAAAAACATAGTTGCGGTAGGATGGGGTAGTGTAAGTGAGACAGGTCAGTGAAAGCAAGGGGATAGTGAGGTGAGGTGAGACTGGAAAAGAGTGAAGATGAGGCAGGACAGCGAGTGCAGCTGTGTGTTTTTACACTGTCACCTGCTGCCACATAGTCTTCAGCAGTGGCTCTGCTCCCTGTGTGTTGTACACTGTCATGTGCTGCCACAAGCGTTTGACTGTGCCTCTGGGCTCCCGCTGTTCTACAGTCTCACAATCTGCCAGGTATTCTTCAGCGGTGTATCTGTGTGCGTTTTACATTGTTACCTGCTGCAGAGTAGTCTTTGGGAGTGTCTCGCTCGCTTCTCTGAGTGTGTTTTACACAGTTATCTGTACTAAACAGGCTTCCGCAGTGTCTGCGAGCTCTGTGTTTTACACTACTACCTGCTGTAATGTTTTCTTCGGTGGTATGATTTAATAGCCATTCAGCACACAGCAATGTACTTGGCATCTGAAGAAGATTAGAATGTTTCTTTACTACTGGCAGAGCGCAGATGTGGAAAATGCCCCAATTTGAAGCATTTTATCCTTGCTACTTTAAAGTACGCAGGCATGCTCTTGCTCCTCTTTCACATCTCGTCCCAGGTGCTGTAAGGTTTCTTGAAGCCACTGGGCAGAAGGTCTTGTGGCGCATATTAAGCAGATTAATGTACCTTGTTTACACCAGGTCATGAAAATCCTGCATTGTTTGGGCTCTACATGGATCCCTGGCTAGAGTAGAAACTAGGTGCCAGATAATGCACATTCTGATTTTATCATGTCAAATTTTCAGTCTCTCAATTTTCTATTGGACATCTTCTGAAACCTTTACAGGTGTGGTGGTAGGTCAGTCACACTTCAAAGTCGGTCCTTACATGCTGATGGGTACTTCTCTTTCGCTCACTGTCTTTGCTTTTACCATTCTTCCCACTTGTCTCTCCAAGCGCTCACATTGCCTTAAGTGACTTATCTGAAGCAAAAAAAAGCTAAATCTGGTAATTGTCTGAAAGTGATTGGGAAATGCTTCAAATTAAGTTTTTGTGAATACATTTGCATGCAAAAAATTGAACCTGCACAAAGATTAATATTTAACAAACCTACAGCTGTAATTGAAAATACAGGACTTTTCATCCTATTTCTCGTGAGTATCCCACCAGATGCTTCAAATAAATTCCTTTCCCTGTCCACTAAAAAAGCACCCTAGTGCGTGGCATATATTTATTTGCTTGGAAGGTAATCTACCATCTCTCTGTGCTGATCAGGGCACATGCCTTCTAGAAGCTGTTCAACGAGAAGGTTTGTTATCTGTGAGGTGCACTGGCACCGACTGAATAGTGTCTTAGTTATTTATGCATGCCGAACTGAAGTCCCAGAGGGCTTGATTCAGGCCACAATTTTCAGGATTCCTCCTGAAAGTCAACGAGATTCGCAGGGGTTCTTTGTATGTACATATACCGTATGTGAATGTCGGGAAGATGCGCAGTTTATCAGTTTGGGTGAAAGGGGAAGAGACGGGGACATGGATATGCATGCGGTGTGGCTTTGCTTTTATTTGATAATGCATGGACAGATATAGGGGTCAGGCAGGCTTGTTTGATTAGCCGTCCTTCCTAGGAAAAAAAAGCTCTGTTCAGGAGGGCTTGCCACTTGTTGGAGGAATAGGCCAAAGGATTTCCCTGGGCTGTCACATTTTGAACCGAATTGTAGGAGAGTAATGATCTGCGTTACACCCTTCTTTTTTTCAGAATCCTCCAAAACGTGGGTGGAGGTGTTTTATAGTGTCGCCTGCTGGCAGATATTCCTCTGTGTTTCTGAGCTCTGTGTGTTTTACACTGTCACATGTCGCCGGGTATTCTTCATTGGTGCCTCAGAGCTGTTTGTTCTAAACTGTCACCTGCAGCCAAGTATTTTTCAGAGGTTTTGGCTTTAACTCTCAGCTTTGGGTGTTTTATAGAAGCAGCTGCAGACAGGTATCCTGCCGCGGATTTCCTTGTGTTTTACGTCACCTGCTGCCAGGTTTTAGCTGCATTACCTCTGGGTATTCACTGTCACCTGCTGGCAGGTTTAATTCGATTAACTTACAGCCTAGACATGATGATTTACCTACTACAAGCAGGATTTTCCATTTGCTCAGCGCTAGCTTGCCCATCTTGAGTCGCACAGAATTTGGTTTGACTTACATTTATATAAATTAAATATTTATTGTGAAGTATATACAAAGGTTGAGTGAGTGCCCGTCTAATAGCTTAAAAAGCTCAGTTGAAGGGAAATTGATGAACTGGGTGCTAAGTGGTCTGATCTGGGGTGTGAGCACTTTTGAGAATCACCGGCCGGCTTGGGACGAACTACAAATGAGGCATCAGACACTGGATAAGCATGTACCTCATCTATGCTTGGGATAAACTTAAAAATAAGAATGTGTCATTTTCCAAGTGACCTGAATGTTATAGCAAAGAAAGTTGTTCAGCAATTATGTGGAACGTTTCTGTATGACCGAGTAGCTGATCCAGTCCATGTTTTTCTTTGCATTCTGGTGCTTGTTGTCCCGGCTTTATAAAGGCATACACATGACTGAAAGTCCCAGATTTAATGAAAAACAGTGGCTAGAGTAAGCTATTCCCACGTGGACCTAGAAAACGTCAGAGCTCTGGAGTAAAACTGTCAGAGCCTACAAGCTACTTGAATCCATTTGTAGGCAAGGGATTCATTGCACTACTATACATGTAGTCTGAACATAAACAGGTCAGATTAAAAGTAACCCTGAACACGTATCACCAATTGACGTTGATGGATTTAGGATTTCAAGGATTAGGCAAGGTTTCATATCTGCTAAGTGGCTTCCTAGTCTGCCAACATCACTGCCAATGCGGGTGCTACCTGACAACACTTCTAAAAAAGAAAAACAAAACTACACGTATCAAGTTACAAAGTGTCCATAGCTATTACTGTTGCTCTTGATGACGGCATATTAGGTGGCATATAGCCTATTGGCAGCTATTGGGTGGCTATCATCAGCAGGACACTCAGAATTTTCACTGTGATCTCAATCTTTGACTACTTTTGAGGTTTAATGTATAGTTTGGGGGTAGGTTAACTGGACAGACAGGAAAACATTTGTTGACATCTGTGAATGGCTGATCCCAGAGTCCCTGGGCAAGTAATAGAGAGCTGGTCTCATTATGTTGTCTGTTAAGATGCAAACGTGGCATTTAACTGGGGTTCTGCATTGTGTGACTAGGCTGGAATTAGAGGAAAAAGTTAACCATGTCCTAATGAGTTTTGTGATGTGTGTTTATCTGAAATGGGAATTAAATAAGTCGAACAAATGTTACGTCGTTTTTTATGTAAGATCAATATTGTGGCAGTTTATATTTTTAAGTCTGTTACAAAAAGTTTGTCATCTGGAATTATTATATTATAAAGGTGTGTTAAATGTATCTGGGTTTCTGTTGAAGTGCTCCGTATCCAGTGGGCTGTGTCCTTACACCATGAGTTTCAGAATGGTGAACTACACACACTTAAAGTGGCCAGTCCAGTGTGGAGAAGAAAATCAGATCTCTTTATCTAGGCTTGCAACGCTAATACCTACTAGCTATAGGCATTCTAGAATGTTACTTTGTTTAATGTCATCTTGGATTTTGAGATGTATTCTGACATCTTTCACCGGATTGCTTTTTAACTCCAGTGTTAATACTTTGAAGATGTGCATCACCTCCAGTTTTTGAAAGCGCTAATGGCGCTCATAGTAATTGGGGTTCTACACTGGACAGAAGCTACGTTGAAATCTCTTGTGTCGCACAGTGATGTTTGATGTCCTTCACAAATAGTACTTGAACATGCATTTTTATGGCAGTGAATTTTCTCAAGAAAATGTGATTCTTAAGCATAGAGCAATTAAAGTAAGATACGAGAGTCCGGAATTTCTCAGCAGGTCGCAAATACTCTCTACCAATTTTAGCTGAGGTCATGGTCGTTATTCTTGAAACAGATGTTGACTTTCATGTCAGTGAGGCTTTTGTTTTCATAAGTAATATTTTGTACACATGTAATTATTTGACATGGTTTTAAAATTATTTTTTTATATTCGAAGTATTTAGTCTTTTAATGCTCCCTGTGGAGGATGTCGGTTGCAAGATTACCCTCCCAGCTACTGATGGAGACGCCATAATGCTGTGGGTCGAGGAATCTGGAAGATGTATAAACATTAAATATATAGGATAGTGCTGTATGGGTGTTGCCCTTGAGCAGAAATCCTCCCCTTATGGAGGTCACTAGTTCCCTGTTTATCAGTCTAGCCATTGGCCAAGTGGATCGAAGCTGTGCCTATTTAATATGCAGCAAGTCCCTGTGCTCCCAAATTGTTAACCAGCCACAATAAAATTAACCAAGTATGTTGCCAACAGGTTTAATAGTTTATTCATGCAGTCTTGTAACTGTAGAATTGGATGATGTTTTTATGTCCTGTCTTGTATGCTGTGTATCCAGCCCTGGTTGTGGAGGTCGCACCTGCAGGTTGAATCCGTAAGTAAGAACATTGTCTGCTAATGGAGAGAACATCTAGAGTATTGTGTCCGGGGCCACTGCTCCAAAAAGATAAATAATGCAGATTGAAGACAGATGTGAGGCAAGCCATGAAGGCTGTACAATGCTCCTCTGATATTTTATGAAGAAAGATGAAAGGACAGGGTGGTCGGAAGGTGGACAGGGGGCATGGGGTGGGTACAGGTGGTCATTATTCCCCAGGCTTTTCCAGGGCCCAACGCCCATACTGCCAAATGTATTTATGATTTTTGGAGCAAGTCTGGTCTGTTTATTAATGATGACACAACCAACACAATTATGCTACTAGATGGCGCCAGACGCTTCAGCTGCTCTCTTTTCTTTTGCTCCAGTACCATCGGGTCGAGTTCGTTCTATATAAAACTGCAAAAAAAAAATCGTTTCACATAGGATGGGTCATGAGGTCTTGCGGTGCAGGAAACCCATCTTGGGGAGTGGATATGAGATAGCACAGGGTTGAAGTCACAATGTGAGGAGTGGACATGAGCTAGTACAGGGCAGGAGCGACATTCTGAGGAGAGGACATGGGGTGGTACAGGGCAGGAGCGACAATCTGAGGAGAGGACATGGGGTGGTCCAGGGCAGGAGTAACATCCCATGGAGAGGTCACAGACTCTCAGTGACCTCTCCATGGGATGTTACTCCTGCCCTGGACCACCCCATGTCCTCTCCTCAGATTGTCGCTCTTGAGACTGTGTAGGAGTCTCACCCTTTGAAGTGGGCATGAGGTGGTAGTGTATGAACCATGCTTTATAAATCTTTGATTGATTGATTGACATCCCAAGGAGTGGCCATGAGGGGACACCTTGCATGAGTCTCATTCTGTGGCATGGATATGAGGTAACACTGTGTAAGAGTCAAAACCCTATGGGGGATCTGGTCTTCGCCACTGACTGGACTCAACACGATCTCATGTAAATTCCAACAAGTAGAGTGAGCATCAGAAGACTGATGCATGCTTTGTCAAGCAGGCTGTGAACCAAGTGACATGGGGTGGGCAGATTGGACTCCATTTGAACAAGGGTACGCTGGACTTCACGTGACACTCTGCAGGCCACATCCATGGGTAGTGAATGCATGAAGTTCTGTGGTTATACTGAATAAGCAGCTACCTATGTTATGCCATCTATTAATGTGATAACTGCACTTTCACAATTGCTTTATTAACCTTCCTGCTTTCTCAAATTTGCTTGAAAATGCACGATTTTTCTTCTCTTTTTTCAAAATTTTCTTGGGGGGGGTTATCCCCCCAAACACCCCATTTGGGGTTCGGGCTCGCTCGCTACGCTCGCTCGCTGCGGTGCTGTATGCAAATCACTTTGCGCCCCGCCACTTTCAAATGTCACCCACCGCCCCTGGTAGAGATGTTTCCACTGATCATGGCAAGTATAGCTGTGTCATTGGTCTGGAAATATTCGGTCTAGAAACCACATATATCAGTCTCCAATCTGGCCAGCTGTCTACTAATAGCCTGCAGGACGCCGCACTGTTTAGCAATGCAGATGCAACCTTATATACCTCCCATAGCACAGATGGGGAGCGCACCAAAACCTTGTTGTGCAAAATAAGTGGCTATTTCTGCATTAACCTCCTTGTGATTAGCAACGTCTTGCAGCGCTCTCGGTGGGAGATTCCAGGAGAAGGTGCACATTTTTTATTGGTGGGACTGTTAATTCAAAAAGTACAGGAGCCTGGTCCAATTGGGTGCGGGACAACTATGTTGCCTTCAAACTCCATGACTGGACGTCTTTGGACACCACCCACAGGTCTATCCTGGACCAAGCATTCTGATGTGTCGTAAAGCAGGGTCCCTCCCTCGACCCCTCATGTGTTAGCCTCAACATGTCATGCAGATGATTGTCTTTCATGATTAGATTAAGAGCTGAAGATGCCCCAGGGTGTGGGTGACAAGAGGATCCGGAACGGTCAAGATGATCATTTAGTGCTAAACCGAAGTCCCCACCCCCAGATTATAGCCCCAAGACACATGCCAGCCACCAACCCTCAAAGCTCAGAAACGAACTTCGGGGCATCTGTGATTGTGCTGTATACGGCAACAAGGGTCAATGGCTGTCTGTTTAGAGTGCCAACCAGTATTACATATTGGCCTTCTCTATCCACGACAGAGTCGGTGAGGTGCCAGGCAAGGCCTCTGCGAATTAAAATGGCAACCCCCCCTTGCATAATTGAAACAGAGAAAGGCGCACATTTTGCTGCACCATTTGGTGTGCAAGTCTGGAGCCTTATGCATGGTGGGATGGAGTTCCTGTAAAAAACAAGTGGCAGATTTATGAAGGCCTTGCGCCGCCGGTGCGTCATTTTTAACATGGGAAAAAGTGACGCACCGGCGGCGCAAGGCCTTCATAAATCTGCCCCCAAATGTTTATGTGGTGGCGGACTAAATATGCATAGCACTAGGCAAGCTTTCCTGTGGTTGTTAAGACTGCAGATATTACAGGTGAGGCATTTAATTTGTGTCATAGTAAGCAGCTGATGTCCTGGTCGTTGCAAAGCATGATATGTGGCTTAGCGCGCAGAGTGCTGCATGTGGCACTAGTAGTAATGTATCACTCGGGGACCAAGGTAATGCAGAGAGAAAGTAATTAAAAACCTACCAATCCACCTCCCAATCCAACCCCCGACCTCGGATGGTAATCCGTATCCTCCCTGTCTCCCAACCCACCCTTAGCAAAACAAGCAACCAGACTGGAATTCATCCCTGGAGGCGGGGTACAAACGAGCAAATATGCCTACCAACTAAGGCTGGCTAGCCAGTATGGGGAACAACACTCAATAATGTATCACAGTGGGCAGAACGGAAACTTGAATGAGGCAATAGGCCGTAGTGAATAATCGCAAGAGATGGCTGCTGAAGGGCAGTGTAACAGTCACATTGAAACTAGAACAGCAGTGGCCAACCACAGCCAATGAGCAGTTCCCTTATTCATTATCATCAAGGGAGCTTTCTGCAGTGTGATGCGGCAAGGGTTCAGGGCAGCGTCGCCGCCGTGTGATAGTCTTTGCAAATTTAGAAGTAATTTTGGCATTGGTGAAGAAATGCTTCTTACCCTCATGTTTGATTCATAGCTTCACTGGATACAAGAGGGCATAGGACATTTTGGCTTTCTGTAACAACGTTTTGGCAGACAGGAACTCCCATCTGGCCATCTGCCCTGCCATAGTAAAATCAGGGTAGAAGGAAAAGTCATTGCCTTGGTGGCATAGCCTTGTGCTCATGAGCAAGGCGGAGTACGGTGCCTCTGTTCTTATAATTTTAGAAAGCGTGGGATTATGGTATGTAATGGGGCACCCCAGGTGGGGTGTGGGCCAGAGTTTGATACACCCCTCCACAATGAACACCGGACACATTGCCTCTCCAGAAAAGCTCATGTAGTAGTGTCTCCATGTAGTCTTGCATCTCGGTTATTGCTGTGGATTCCAGAATCCCAGTGATCCTGAGGTATTTACCCCTTGGGAATGCTTTGAGGTCTTTGTTCTTGGCTTTTATCAGTACCAGGACCATGTCCATGCACAGCATGTGTTCTTCAGAGACAGATTAGACGTCCGATTATGTTGACAGCTCTCAAGCTGGTCTTGACTTCCATCAATATTTCTTTGAGATCTGAATCCTGGGAGATTCTCTCTTTGAGGTGCTCCGAGGTGGACTCAGCGCAAGTCTCCTGCTCTGCCTGTCATGTGAGGTGCTGGATCTCTAATGTGAGCTTGGGCTGCCAAGTATCATGCTTACTCATGATGGCTGTAGGATGTGGATTGTTGTAGGCTACATACGTCCAGATATAGACCAGTTAGGACCCACCTCTCCCCAAGTCCAAGCTCTCCAGGGGGCTCAAGCAGGCCCAGGGCACTGAGCCTGCAGCAAGTGTAGTGGAGTCGTGAAGTAGAAGGGGGCAGCTGTTTTTGGCACCAACTAGTTTAGGACTGCCTGTGCAAAGATATTCAAATATGCAGAGCATGTCAATCTGCACTTCCGCAGGCAAGTGCCGGCCTCGGTCTCACATGCAGCGCACATTGGGCATTCCACACACCAGTTCACCAGCATTATCCCGCCATTCTCCAATATGGGCCCCTTGGCTGGCGAGTGTGCAGCCGTCCCCAGGAGTCATGGCACATTCCTCGAGGATCACACGGGCTGATTGTCGCTATACTTGAAGGCCATGGTGGGCACCTATGCTCTAGCAATTTCCATCATGCAGCCCGCCGAGCGGACCTGCATGTGCAGCAGGCAAGAGATTCAGTCCAGTGGCGCCGTAAAGCAGCGGCCTAACAATGGTGCTTTAAAATGGCAAAGATGGGGAAGCAGGCAGGTACTGAGTGTGCTCTAGAGTCGGCTGTGCAGTGGGTAAGATATTTCACATCTCAAATGCTCAGAGCAGAGACCGTGAAGTGCAGAACAAGCATCAGCATCTCATGCCGAGCAGCTCCACTCGGCTCCCAGCTCTAGTCTGGCACGGTCAGGCTGATCCGCTTCCTCCGCTCGAGGAAAAGTGGCACTGGGTGACCAAGCGCTGCGTTCTCAGATGGACAACCATCCCCTGGGCAGCCTCCACTCACAGCAGGCGCGTTCGTGTGCTGGCACTGTCACCCTGTGGAATGGCCGCAGATTTTCTCTGGGGAGGCATGCTTCGGGGGCGAGGATATCTGTCGTCCTGTGTCCTCTCGACTGTCCAAACTTAGTCACAAAGGTGCAGATACATTCACACCATGTCAACAGCCTCCATTCACAGATATACTAGGGGTGCTGCATGGTGGAGGCATGTGCTGCAGCCCTTTTCCACCGCTTCAGTATCCTCCGCTGTGGTACTTATGCCTTTCCAACCACCAGCCCGGCCACCAAATTGAAATACGGCAGTTGGACTGCCACATGTTCATCGGGTTGTCTCCATACCACCTTTATAGCAGCTGGCAGCCCGACCGCCTGACATCCAAATCAGGCCCTGCATCACACATGGTTGATGGATGGCACTTTTGAGTCATGCCCTTCAATGTTCAGTCAACTATATATAAGATATGTACAATATTAAAAGACAAGCATATGAACTGTTGCCTAACAAAGTGCAATTTAAATGAAATGCTAACAGAACAGATATGGCATAATTACAAGTTTGTAGGTCTCGTGGACCACTGTATCAGCGGTGGTGTTCTGAGCACAGTGCGCGCGGCGGTAGGACTGCCGTATTACGAGTTTGGGCAAATCAGCTTTCGAAAGACCGCTGCTGGACAGCCAAGAGCACCAGCAGACAACCAGGTTCACAATCGGAGAAAGACAGTCGCCATACTGTGGTACGGGGAAGCTGCACCTCCGTGCGTATTACGAGTTGCCTGTTCCACAAGTGGACCATGCTGATCCAACCCTCTGCTTCAAGTTGGTGGTGGTGAAGAAGGATTTCTTCTCCGAGGCAGATTCCAACGTGGACCCCTTTCTCCAGGTACCCCTTTCACAGCAGAACCTTCACCCCAAGGATTACGACCCTGTGTGTGGTTGAGTCCTTTTCATACAATATACCATTGTTAGGACTGCACACATATGGGCCGAACCCCGGTAATGGGTATATGGTATTTTTCCACATATATCATGCATATGTGTGCATCCAACTCATAAGTTGTCGAAATACACATACAGGCATTGATATATTTGGGAATATTTGCAGAATAGAGCACGCATAGAAATATGAAAAACGAGAAAAAAAATATTTCTACTTGTTGCACCTCCTTGAGCCTACCCTGGAGAGGCGTAGAATTCTGACGCATTCCCAGGTTTCCAAAGTGTTGGAAATCTGGGAATGGGCCAAGTTCCATGAATGTTGCATGGGAACACCCACAGCAACACCCATGGATTGCCCCTTTCACATAGAGTTTTGCATGAAAGTAAAACATATTTACAAGGCCATGAAAAGTCACGTAGGGTGACTTAAAATGGCCTTGTAAATATGGGGGAGCCCATTGCGCTGCCAGTGCACCAATAAAAGTGACGCACCTGTGGTGCAATGGGCTTGTAAATAAGCTCCATAATATGGAACTAATTTAGAACTTGCACATCAAACACAAAAGCACATCGTTTTATCTTACGTCTCTGTAACATTAGTCACTAAACATTATGATATGCTAATTGAATCACCCTATTACCAACAACATGAAACAAAACTAGCTCCATTAATGAATTCTTTGGAGGATACTTCAATTGACCACTTGCACCGATTAGACAACAGATGCCAACTCAAAGATTAATTCCAATATGGCATGTCTATAAAAGGACCATGTCCCACGAAGCAAAGACAAATAACACAGTGAAGGGGTAGCATGCTTAATTTCAAGGGACACTTGGATGAAGACACCTCACACTTTATCAATTCCTAGAAATACTTATAAACAACAAAGCTATCAGGAGCTAAGAATGCAATAATCCCTAAGCAAAACAAATCAATAATCTCCACATAAAATAAACACTCAGCCTTTATTAAGGTTTATTTCTAAATATTATTAAAGCACATTTAAAATAGAAAGCTGAACAACAAAATTAATACTATAGGAAAAAATATAAGATTGCTAACTACAATTTGCTATAATAAATATTTTGAAATAAATAAATATATAGTGCAAAACAACCAACATTATTTTAAGTAAACACTTTTCTACCACCTATAAAAATATGCTAATACCATACAAATCATTTATATAGACTGAAAATAAACAAAGCAATAACGTACACATAAAATAAGATAATACTTACAATGTTGTAGCTGACGTTCTGGTCGATGAAATAATGATCGCAAAAAATACAATCCGCAAAAAGTTGACATAAAAGTGTCCCCCCAAAAAGTGCAAAAATAACCCAGAGAACAACACAACACCCAATATGAGTCCAGTAATCCATCCAAAACCTGTAAATTATGAAAGAAAATGAACACTTCATTAAAACTAGAAAACCAAGGAAAAAGTAAAAAAGAATTTGGTTAAAAAATACGTAACTCTTTCTTTTTTCTTTTTATATTTTTATTGAGATGTTTCGAGATATTGAGGTAAAAAAAATCATCACATATATCAATTCATTGCACAATCAGAATAAATACATTAACAACAATACATAGAAAATACAAAAAAGAAGAAGGTAAGATAAAAACACTGGGGTAGGCATGAGTAGAAATAAGGACCGCCCAATCTCATAGACAATTCCACTTGTATTTTCAGTGTCTAGATTCCCTCCATTTTCTGACAGGAGCCCATATGTTTCTACCCAATTCACTTGTTTTCTTTCCCTTAAAATCATACAAGCACTCCTCAATATTATGCATTCCTAAGATGTAAGTTAGCCACTGCTGAAATGTGGGTGCTGTGGTATCTTTCCATCCAACGGAAATTAATAAACGCAGTATAGGTACTGATATAAAAACCAGGGCTTCGACCCCACCTTCTGCCTTCAGTTTACCGTCCGTGCCTACTAAAACCACAGTAGGGGATAGAACAAAGTTTTGTTCTAGCAACCCCTCCAAAAATAACTGTATCTCCCTAATAATCGGTGTTAAATTTGGACAGTTATAAAACATATGGAGTAAATCTGCTGGACTCGTATTACACCTAGGGCACCTGTCGTTATCTCTTACGCCCCAGGCGAACAATTTTGATGGGGTAAAATACAAGTTAAAAAGGGTCTTATAGTGCTGAGCCCTCAAATTTGAGGACCAAAAGATCTTCTTATTCAAAACTAGGGCTAAATCTAAATCCACATCTGGGTCACCAATTTTTTGAGCTAGGGTAGTTTCTGTTTTTTCCATATCATCCTCCAGCTCTTGTAGAAGATTATTATACCCTATTCTAATTTTACTGCCTCCCTTTTTCAAATAGTCAACAATTGGATTGCTCAACAGAAGAGATAACCTAGGCCTGAATGAGCAAAGTGTTTGAGCAATTTGACCATATAAAAGCCACTGACTGGCTGGGAGCCCAAATTTTTGCTGCAATATATTAAAACCAAGAATCTCATTGCCTAGCATAACATCCCCTAGACACCTAACTCCCAGCTCCCTCTAAAGACGACTATTTCTATTTTGACCTAAATGGGCAAAGGTGTTAGATTTCCAGAGATCAATATTGACATGGATTTTTGGGATGTTCAAAAATTTCATTACCAACTTCTAAATTCCCCATGCCCCCATCAAAATCTTATATCTACCTCTCTTATAATACCTCCGATCAACTTCGCACATCAGTAGCCCCACTGCCTTCCTTCCCACTAAGAGCTCGAAAATAGAGGGGAGTACATAAGTGCCGGGCTGGGATTCTAGTGTTTCCAGATCATATTGAAACAGTACATTCATTTGACTCAACAGGCATGTCCAATGATACAGCCTGATATAAGGCATCGCCAGGCCACCCCTCTCGAGTGGTAAAGACATACGGGCAATCGATCTTCTAACTTTCCCATACTGCCAGATGAAACAGATGAATATTGCTTCAATTTTCCTAATCGTCCCCTCTTCCAATAGCAATGGAATGGCCCGGAACAGATAGAGGAGCTTAGGAAACATAGTCATTTTCAATACATTTACCCTACCAATCAATGATAAATGTAATACATCTATCCTCTTAAGCTCCTTTTCAAATGAGTCTATCAGGGGTAGATAGTTGTCCGCAATAATTTTATTTACATTAGCATTCACCCTTACACCCAGATACACAGCTGAATCCACATATCTTTGATCCAGCTTAGTGATGTTACTCGTGCATATGATCTGTGTTTTTTCTCATTCAGGCGATAACCTGACCGTACACCAAAGTCCTTAGCCAATTGACATATCTTGGCCATAGCTTGTTGAGGGTCCGTTGTTATAATTGCCAGATCATCAGCGTATGCCAAAAGATTGGTGGTGTGGCCATTAAGTATCACTGGGGTGATCTGTTCAGACGCCAGAATTTTTTGTATGAGAGGATCAATGTACAACGAGAATAAAATCGGGGAGCAGGGGCCTCCTTGCCGAGTCCCCCTTCAGATTAATATTTAATTCGAGCTTTGACCCATAACCATAACCCTACCAACCGGGTCACTGTACATCGCCTTAATTGCCCTCATTCTCTTATTCCCAAAGCCTCTTCTGGCCAAGATCCCCCACAGACATTCCCAGATCACACGGTTGAATGCTTTATCCGCATCGAGGAGGATCATGGTCATATCTCCGCCCGCGGCAGCATGGGCATCAAATAATGCTATAGCGCGCCTTATGTGATCCGTAGTGCCTCGACCTGGCACAAACCCATGCTGCCACGGGGAGACCAATCGGCCAATGATCCCCCCAATCTTTTCGCCCAGACCATATAATATAATTTTGTGTCCGCATTAATAGGGGAAATCGGACAATATGAGCCTGGGTTATTTTTGGGTTTACCTTTCTTATGGAATATGACAATATTTGTCTCCTTCCAGGAATCAGGAATTAAACCCGTACATACTATGCCGATGAATAGATCCAGCAGGATTGGGGCAATTTCCTCCTCGAAGCATTTATATACTTCGAGGGGAATCCCATCAGGACCCGCAGCTTTACCAGCTGCTAGTTCCTGAAGTGCCATCTTTATCTCGGTCAGAGTCATGTCGCGTTCCAACATCTCCCTACTTCTTTCGTCTAATATTGGACCGTCATCTTTGAGTGCTGGGCTTTTTACAGTTCCCCCACCCTCTTCATCATATAGTTTTTGGCAGAAAGTCTGGAAAACTCTCAGTATTTCCTTAGGCTCAGTATGTTCAGTCCCATTTTCCTGTATACTGGAGATCAAGTTTTTGGATCTCTCCTGCCTGATCTGGAGTGCTAATGCTCTTCCTGCCTGTTCCCCCGTCTCATATCGTTTTGCCCTAGAGGACTGATACTCTCTAGACTCTTTCTGCGTCACTACCCCCTGGAGATCCACCTTGATGGTGGCCATTCTATTTAAACTTGCCTGACCATCAGCCCCCTGCCCTATCTCTTTAATATGTTGTGCTTCTGCTTTTCCTAGCTCCCCAATCAGAGTCTCAACCTTCATCCTATCCTCCTTCCTCAATCTGGCTGAGCAACTTATTGTCTCACCCCTCAGATACGCCTTAAAAGTTTCCCAGACTACATTACGAGAGGCACTATACCGGTTAATCTCATAGAATTCCCTAGTCCATTGTCTTATGTGTCCGACAAACCTGTCATCCGCAAGAAGCTTTCTCTCGAATGACCAGCTTGTTTGTCGCCTTTCGATATTATCTACATCACATATTAGAATCAAAGGGCTATGGTCAGAAAAGGATTTGGGTAGCTTTTTGATATTGACTTTACCAAGCTTCTCTGAGGATAGCAGAAAATAATCCAACTTGGAGTATTTCTGATGTGGGAAAGAGTAATATGTGAAACCTGGGTCGATAGGTTCTTTAGCACTCCAGACATCCTTCAGACCATGCGATCTCATTAGGGAGGTCAGGGCCTAAAGCACTCTTGGTTTACCCCCTGGGTAGCTACCTGGTCTATTCCAGTCAACCGAGATATTGAGGTCACCACAGATTATAATAGGTGTTGGCCAATCTGCAAGCTCCCCCTCTAATATATCAAACAATTCCGGATCATCATAATTTGACCCATATACTGTACATATCGTATATCCAAGAGTCAATTCCGCTATTACCCATCTCCCTGAGCTATCAACCTTAGATCTCTTAACCCCACCTAGACTTTGTTTGGCGAGGATCGCCACCCCCCTGACCGTCGAGGTTTGCGAGGAGCAGGCCAATAGCTGATAACCCCTAATATTTAATAAGTTTCTCCTGGCCCATGGAAGGTGGGTCTCCTGCACACACAGAACATCCAGATTATTAAATTTTGCAAAATGACCTAATCTTTGGCGCTTTCTCCAGTCATTTAACACACCAACATTGATGGGGCAGATTTTAATGTGTGACATACTCTTGAAATAAGTTTTCCTGATGGGAGATATCCAATATCCATAACTTAACCATTGTTATCAATACAATCCTCTGATTGCTACCAGAAACCTCTTTATTCCAAAACATCTCATTTTTTGCTTTTTCCCCCTTCCCGCCACTCCCCCTTCCTTCCCACCTCCCTCCCGTCCACCCCCCTGCCTCCCTTTCTCACCCGACCCCCACCCATACACCCACTCAAGTGAGGCGCTCAGACCTAGTCTGTGCACGCAATGGAAAAAGCATCTGAAGCAGTGGAGATGGAACTAAACATAACCGTAAATAAAATCCAAACCCTGGATATAAATAAACCTAAATTGAAATCCCTAGATGCCACAAAACACACCACATCACCCGCCTGTAACCATGATTAGTAATTTAAAGAGAATTAAATTTGACCCACTAGTAAGTTTATCAAGCTAGTCAATATTCCATTAAACAACTTGTAAAGCAAAAATAAAAGCAGATTATTATCCAGAGTCAAACCCATGAGAATCTAAATATTCCTTGGCCTTGATTTTAGAGGTGAAATACAGAGTTCTACCAGCATTGATTATTTTAAGTTGTGCCGGATTGATCAAGTAGGCCTGCATCTTTTTATCTTGGAAGGGTTTTATCAACTGTCTCAACCTCCATCGTCTCTCTACTGTTATGTGACAAAAGTCAGGTCTGACGAAAAACGAAATTCCTTCCACGACCTTCCTTGAGTCAGGTCTTGCTTTTTCCGATATTGCCTGTCTTAACACAAAGTTGCCTAAGAATATCAGGATAGCTCTTGGCTTGTCTCCTTCCTTTGAGTTCCTTCCAAGCTTGAACGGAGAGCGGTGGGCCCACTGAATTTCATCTGCCCAGTTCCAACCTGGCAAATCTACAAATGCTTGCTTGAAGAGCTTGATAACAAATGCTCTCACATCTGACCCTTCGGCCCCCTCCTGTACCCCCAAAATCCGGAGAATATTCTGTCTCTGTCGGTTCTCCAGGTCCTCCAACTTCCATTGGATATCCGTTATTTGAGCATTTTGGGCATCTACCTTATTTGAGGCAGCTGCTGACTCCGCCTCGGTTGAAACTACTCTCTCCTCTAGGTTAGAAACTCGATCGCCCAAGTTAGCGCAGACTTTGGACATTTTCCTCATAGCTCCTTGCATCTTTCTGACAGCAGCCTGTGCCTTGCGACTGTCCTGTCGAGTTTCTTCCCTGTGAGCTAGGATCTCCTTGTGTATCACCTCGAGGAGGGACATCTGTGCAGCTTCCCCATGCGGGCTCCCAACTAGTGGGGTGGCTGAAGAGTGATCCCAGCTAAGGTCTTGCGCTTTAACTCCAACAGGCGGTTTGGCAGAAGAGATAAGTGTCTCAAGATCTTGCTCAGGCTCACTTTCTGTGTCCAAATTGCTCCTTTCCTGTTCAGACCTATCACCATCCTCCGACCACTCGCCTCCTTCTGAGACGGAAAAGAAACATTCACTGGGGGCTTTCTCCTTATCACTTAATTTCTCAGCCACAAGGTTTGTTACATTCTCCGCCAACAAGGCCCCCTGTGGCAGTGCTGTTTCTGACTCGGGCTTAGTCCGCTCTTCTAGACTTGGATTTGCAGGTCCTAGATCTTCTCCTGCTCCCCTGACATCACCGGGGTTTCTTTCAACAGAGGCACAGCATTGTATTGCCCATCATTCTTCGCATCTGCCTTTACTGGGCTCAAAGAGGGGTCAGCCGCTAATCCTGGTGCGGGAGATGGCGCGTCTGCCAGCTCCCCCCTTCTGCATCTATGACTACTAATACCTCTTCAGCTCCCTTCTCCTGCCCCTTTTCTTCTAGCAGAGCATCAGCTTTAAGACCCTTTTCCTTGCCTATTTTAGCGAAAATGTCAGAAATAGGAGACCCAGTCTGTTTGGCTTTAGCAGCAAGCTGATGCTTCCTTACCGGTGTCTGCTTCCTCTGCCGGCTGTCTTCCTCCTCGGCTTCAGCCGCTGCTTCAGCTTCAGCTTTCCTTTTCGAGGCGGCTTTGGAGCTAGTGTTCGGTTTTGGGGCCATAACTCCACTTTGCCCTTTATTATCGCTTTTCCAGTATTTCCGTGAGGCTTGAACGCCTTGGCTCGTTACCGGCTCCGCTATCGTCTCAGCTGCAGCCTGCTGCTTGCTCAACGAGTTCCACGAAATCCGCGGCTCCCGACTCCTCCCCTTCGCATGAGCCCTGCCTCCGGCCGCCAGCACTCTCACGGCCAGCGTCAGCTCCCGCAGCAACCTTCCAATGGCTCTGCGGCAGGTATGGGGCAGAAACATGTATCACTCGCCGCTTTTCCGATACTGAAACCTCCCAAAAAAAATGCCCTAGACTGAGCACTTTACTCTTTTAACATGCTCTTCTTGCGGTTACGTGGTGCCTTTCATGGGGCATATTCTCCGGATTCAGGGCACAGCACACATCCCCACTGCTTCACGCTCACAGCCGTTCTACACGGCCGCCATCTTACCCCCCAGATCTCGCATACGTAACTCTTTTTTCTTGGAAAAAATTCACATCCATGATACAAATAAACACAATGTCTAAAAATAAAAACGTATACATAAATCCACCCAAAAAACACTGAGATTTTCTATTCCTACTCCAAACTAAAGCGCACTGAGGAAAGTGTTAGATTTGGGGGGTGGGGAGGATTTAATATTTACTACTCTAACTAAAAATATAAACACATTGGGAAAATACGGGACTTTGGAGGAGTTCAGAATTACTATTCTAACTCCAGACTTTATCAAATCAGGGAAAATGTTGGACTTTGGAGCATTAATATTTTCTATTCTCACTTCAAACTTAACCCATTTGGGAAACATGTTTTCCTTGCGGGTGGGAGGGTCAGATTGAAATTAATTTACCACTCTACACATAGTCACATTGTGGTAAGTTTGAACTTTGAAGGAGTGGTCATATTTGCTATTGCTATTACAAATTTGGGAGAGCACTGGATTTTGGGTGGTTTAGATGTGCTATTCTCATTCTAAAGTTAACCCCATTGGGGAAAGTGTTGACTTTGGGTGGGATGATATTTAGAATACCCGCTCCAAACGTAACCACTTTAGGGAAAGTGCTGGACTTTATGGGGAAATCAAAATTGCTATTTCCACCCCAAGCTTAAACACATTGCGGAAAGTGTGGGACTTTGAAGAGTTCAGATTGACTATTTACGTTCCATGCTTTCCACATTTGGAAAAGTGGTGGACTTTGGAGGGGTTCATATTTACTATTTAAACTCAAGACTTACATACTTTGAAGAAAGTGTTGGACTTTGGGGGGCTTTACTATTCCCCCTCCAGACTTAACCACATTGGGGAAAGTGCTGGACATTCAGGCTAGTGGGCAACATTACTGTTCCCTCTCCAAGCTTAACGCCAATAGGAAGTGTGTTAAACTTTGAGCAGAGGGTGGGTCATATTTACTATTGCCACCTTCAAACTTTACTATCCTGGGGAAAGTAATGGATTTTAGGAAGGGTCAGATATGCTATTTTCACTTCAAACATAACAACATTGGGGAAAGTTTTGGGCTGTTCAGATGTATTATTCCAGCTCCAAAATTAGCCACACTGGAGAAGCGTTGGACTCTGTGGGGGTCAAAATTGCTATTCTCACTCCACCCTTTACCACATTGAGGATAGGGTTGGATTCTGAGTGGGGATAACATATTCTATTCCCATTCCAACGTTAACCTTATTTGGGAAAGTGGCAGGGGGGGTTGATTTTTATCATTTCAAATAATTCTGACTTAATTACATTAGGGGAAGTATTGGAATTGGGGGGTAGTGGGGTCAAATGCACTATGCCCCCTTCAAATTTAACCACAATGAGGACAGTTCTGGACTTTGCAGAGTTTCAGTTTAGCTTTATTTCGATATATAAAAACATATCATAAAAGTAGCACGTCACAGTTTAACAGTAAACAGTAAAACAACTTACAATACATTTATACATAAAAGGAAGCTGTCCATTGGGATAACGACATATAAAAAGCAAGGGAGACCTCATTGGAGCATCAGTTTTTTTGAGGTTCTTATGCGCCAGGCCCATCCCAAGAACTTTGCCATACAGATTGAATAAAAAGGTCTTGTATCTGAAAGCAATATTCGCAAAGCTTCAAGATGTGAGCGGGTACCTAGGTTCCTAAACAGGGGCTTCAACCATCTCCGTCTAGGAGCTAGATAGGCTCGACACTCAAATAAGAAGTGGGACACGGATTCTGTTTTTAGCTCACAAAAAGGGCAGTCGGAAACAGTTTGCAGTGGTGGTTTCCAAGTAGAGGTGAACTGACACAACGGTAGGACCCCAACCCTGAATCTAAAATATAAAGCCCTATCATAGGAGTTATGTATCAGGTCCAGGTAGGCTTCTCTAGAGGGGTTACATTTAACCGTCAGGAAGTTGGCGACAGTTTTTGGGTGGTTTGGTTTACCCATCCGCTCACTATCGACCCAGGCCCAATAAACCTTCTTTAATTCTTGTTTGGGAAGTGCAGTTTGATTTTCCCAATGGCATCCTAAACCCAGCAAGGTAAGTGCCTTCTTGACCTCTCTAAGCCAGGGAATCTTATACCAGCCAGGGAGGGACAATACATCCTTTAGGGCATCCGCATAGCTTCGGAGTTCAGGGACATTCCAAATTCTGGACCACAGTAGCAAAGGGCGTAGTTTAGCTTGGTCACTGATAGGGCGAATACCGGTGTCCAACAAGATTGGAATGGTGGGAGTACTTTGGGGTAACCTCATCAGATCTTTAAGGAATTTATTTTCTAGGTGGGCCAGAGTGTCCACTCTCTGGGTTCCCCAAAGTTCTGCACCGTACAACGCTGCACTAACCACCCTAGCCCTATAGATGTCAAGCAGTGCCCCAATCGGTTTTGTAGTGGAGGCACGTTGTTCTTTAAGGAGAGCGCCAACAACCCTTTTGTGGGATAGGAACACTTTCTGATGGTGGGCCTTCCAGTTCATACTGTCGCAAAGGCGTATCCCTAGGTAGTCAAATTCTTGGACCCGCTCTAATGGGACGGAGTCTAGGGTGGGGGGTTTTGCAGCTTTCTTTGGGGGGTTCAGAACAAGGAATTTGGTCTTACCGATATTTATTGCTAAGCCCTTAGCATCGCAGAAGACTTTAAAGCTGGTGAGTAGCGCTTGTATGCCTACAGGTGTCTTCGAAATCAGGAGGGTGTCATCGGCAAACAGGAGTGTCGGGATTTTCCTTCCAGCCAGGGATGGTGCGTCTGCAGGATGTTGTAGAAGATGCTCCACCACTCCGTTCACGTACAACGAAAACAGAGTGGGGGCAAGCACACACCCCTGGCGCACACCCCTGTCGACTGGGATACACGGTGTTTTTTCTCCCTGAACACCCCATCTGATTTGGGCAAAGTTGTTAGCATGGAATTTTATCAGCAAAGCCAGAAGGTAGGGGGGTAGCCCTAGACCGTCAAGAACTTCCCATAACAGTGCTCGAGGAACCAGATCGAATGCAGTTTTCAAGTCTATAAAGACTAAATATAAACTGCCTCCTCCTAGCACCACTACCTTCCAGTAGAGCATTAGGAGGCGGAAAGTCTGCTCTACGGTACCTGTCCCTGTTCTGAACCCCGCTTGAAGATCGGATAAAATCTGGTTATCGTCCACCCACTCCAGAATCCTACCCAGTACTACTTTCCCCGCCACCTTCTGTGTTGTGTCTAACAAACTGATGGGACGGTAATTTGCTGGGTCCTCTCTACTACCTTTCTTGAAAACAGGGACGACTTCAGCGCTCCTCCAGGAATCGGGTAGGGGTCCCCCCAATATAGCCTCATTGAGTAATTCTGCAATTAGTCTGCTCCAAAATGGAGGATTGTTTTTTATCAAGTCGCCCGGAATCCCATCCGGGCCTGCCGCTTTGTTTGGAACAATACAACTAATTGCCTTCTCTACTTCTGCACAAGAAAATGCATCTTCATTTGGTGGTAGAAAAATGGAGCTGGACCGTAATAGGGGGTCTGGTTGGATGGTCCCTGTTTGTACTGAGTACAAGTTCGAAAAATGGGTAAACCAGACAGTGCCCGGGATATTACAGGTCAGTTGATGATCTACGGGCTTCTCTCTTGACCTTAGTAAGTCCCAAAACCCCTTAGCATCTTTCTTTGAGCTCGCCTCCGTTAGATCAGACCAGAAGTTGAAATCATGTGACCGCTTGGCCTCAGACACAGATTTCCTGTATAGTTTCCTTGCAGACCTGATAGCGGCTTGGTCTCTCCCCTTTACAGCAGCCACGAGTTCACTCTTTGCATTCCGGCAAGTCGCTGTGAACCATTTTCTATTTAGCCTCGAGGCGCCTTTATCTGAACTTCTAGTTTTGGGTTTAAGAATAGTAAATAGTCCACTTAGAGCTGATATTGTCTCCAAAAATAGAGTTAGATATTTCTTGCTTTCCCCCTTTCTGGGGCCAAACTTGGATTCAGCTTGTGATAGAATATTTTTGGCTTGCGTCATCCGTACCTCATCTGCTGCAATTCTAGCCCATTTGAGACGTCTCCCACAGTTTGAGGGAATAATCTCACACGGTGATTTCCATAACTGATTCAGCATATCCTTGGAGCCCATGTGCCAGGGGTCAGAAATGGTTACAACAAGAGGGTTGTGGTCACTATCACAATTTGCTATTACCTCCATGTCCCGGTGATATGACCAGAGGTTGTAATTGAACATAACAAAGTCAATTCTGGAGGTGTGGCCCGTCCTGTTGTATGTGTGAGCACCCATGGGATCTGACCTAGAGCGCCCATTCGTTGCTCTCAAGTTATACTCCATACAGAGGGCATTTATATCAATCGCCCGTTGTGACCATTTCGGAATCGGGTCGAGATTCAGGATCGGGATTCCCCTCCTGTTATCCTCATCGTTGGTATCCAGAATATCTTCCATGGCTAAGGGCTCAAAACAGCAGTTAAAATCACCTGCCAACAGAACTAGAGAGTCGGTGTTACAGGCGGTCAGATTGTTGTTTAAGCATATTAAAGTAGAAGATCCACCGTTCCTGTTGTCCCTTAAATAGATATTAAACAGTTCTAATTTCCTTCCCCCTTTGTGTTGGACTGTTAGCCATTGGAGGTCAGGAGATTCTGTGTCTCTTTGAACAACACTGAGATCCAAAGCTATATTAATCCAGATTAGGAGACCACCTGACGGGCGTCCTTTGGAACCTTGTTGATGGACAGCCGGAACATAAAAGGTCGAAAATCCCACTCTATGTCTGGGTTCCTGGCACCATGTTTCCTGAAGCAAACAGATGTCGTAAGGTGCCAGGAAAGTGTTCCATTCTGGGTTATCCAGGTTACGATCCAGGCCAGCCACATTCCAGTTTAAGATCTTCAGTGAATCATCACCAGATGAAAGGATTTTAGGAACATGAGAAGGGAGGATCGAATTCCCTTCATCCGGAACAGTTGTTATTGGGGGGATCTTATGCTGATTAAGTTCAATGAGGGCAATACTGTCTGGCTGTTTGATCGCCATCGGATTAAGTTGGGCAAAAGGAGGTGGGCTTAGACTGTAAATGTCTGACCATTGTTCCATCCCTGTACAGTCTCGAGTGGCCGCATTGTGTGTTTCCAGAATACGTGGCAAGTAAGTCAGGGATGCACCATCATTATTTTGAAGACTGTTGGATTGATTTCCAGGTGGTTCTAAGGCCAAGGGAGACTGAACTTTTACAACTAATGGAGAGGTAGGTGGCGCAAAAAGTCAGTCTACCTCCTCCAGACCTCCAAATCTATTATAAGTTGAGAGGCCATTCCAATGTAGGAAGGTATCCGTTGGCCTCGTAAGATGGGTAATCCCTGGAGGATGCTGCGCCAAAGACCAGTTTGCAGCTTGGGTGCGTGCTTGCCGTGGAGGGTAAAAGTAAGATAGCAGCCTCGGGATAACAAGGGAGTCTTCACTGGTTGGCCAGGAGCAAATGTAACGGGCGGTATGTGGATCATCAAAAGTAACGACTACACAGTCCCCTTGCTTGGATTTCTTAGTTGGGCCCACCCAAGGTACTCTGCGGACCATCATTACCCGACTTCTCTTCCCATTGGAAGCTGGTCTATTGACATTAAGCCAGTGCATTATTTTGTTTTGCAAAGACAAATGGTTTTCGTATTGGTCAATGCCAAGGGGAGGGACACCTGTCAACACCGCTACATACTCGTTAGCCTCTGGAGGGAGATCTATGTAGCCTCCTCTAAAATTTTCTTTTTGGCGGCGGCCCCGGGTTTCCGGAAGATGGGGTTTAGTAGATGGTAGGTTAGAGGTTGTATTTTGCGGCTTAGGATTCCGTACAGGAGCCTGCAACTGTGGAGCATTGGTTTTAGTGGACATGGGGATTTGGACCGTAGCCACCGTCCTTGGCTTGGGGACTGGCCTTGCAACAAGAGGAACTAAAGGAGGGTGCGGCTCAATTTGTGCGGCAGGAGCTAGCGGTTGAGAATCAGGTAAAACCACGCCCTGATTTTCAAGGCTTCTCAGGCCAAGAGTGGCCAGAGCAATAATGCTCTTTTCCATTTCGAGTAGGTTGTTTTCAATCCTAGCTAATCTTACATCGAGTGGTGCAAGGAGTTTTTTTAGTGATTCCCAGACTTGGCCTATAAATTCGTTATCACATTGTCCCTGGTCCTGCGCCTGCAACCCCTCGCCCTCTAAAGTGGTGGCGACTAGGTCGTCTCCCGTTCTGTGGCATACTGGCTTTGATGTTAGCGCTGGTGACCCCTTGGGAAAGGCAATACATGCCTGGGTGTTCACCAATGTGAGATGTTGGGAACCTGCCACTTTAGCCTTTTTGCGGGAGTAGGCTGATCGTGACTGTCGTTTCCTTTTGGGGTGCGCACTAGTAGCACTGAAGATGGTTGGAATTACTTGGACAGGAGGTTTAGGGGTGGAGGGCTGAATGTGAGGCGGTGCAGGGGAGCTTAACTCTTCTACAATACGTGTTTGTTCTAAAGGGGAAGTAAGAGAAAGAGTGGACGGGGGATGGTGAAGTTCGGCCTGGGTGATGATACTAACTGGGCAGGCGGGGCGAACAGGGGTGACAGCAGAGGCTATATGGCCTAGGGAAGATTTTTTTGAGTGGGCCATTACCTCAGACAGCCTGCGTGCGGCTGCCAATTCAAGGGATACTCTTGTTTGGAGTTTGGATATTTCTTCATCAATAGCTAAGTTGGTGCGAGTGATGAAGTCATCCATAGGGCCACTAACTTGTGAACCACCCTTGGCGGCCGTACTGCGTGTCATCCTGGTACTCATACTGGGTGCTTTAGTATTATTATAATGGTGGCCCTCACACTCACTACTAGAATAGTTGCCTCAAATATGGTAGCCTAATTTACCCTGATAGATGGTCGACCAGGGGGGGTTACGGTAGCAAGGGGAGTGGCCCGGGACCGTCCTCTGCCGTCCTCGAACGGCCTCAAACGGCCCGCTCTTAGCCCGGTCTTCGCCCCGAGCTGCGTCCCGCGCTGCGGGAGGAGTGGTCCCAGATATAGTGGAACCTGAGGTCGATAGGCGGGCCGGCAGGGAGAGCGGACCGGAAGTGGTCACCGGTCACTCAGGGACTCCTGGGATTTGGAGTCCCTGAAACGCTCGCAGCCCTGCAGCCCTCCGGTGGTGGAAAGCGCCTCCTCCTCCTTCCTGACAGCGAAGCGGCACCCGCGGAGCGGGTGCTGCGAGGTGTGGGTTCAAGGTCCTCTTTGCAATGTTCAGCCACAGGTGAGCGCGTCCCAGCGTGCGCTAGCCAGAAAAGTCTCCCAATTTGCAGATCAGGTGGGGGGGCTTTAACAAGCCCTCAGGTGGGCGGTAGGCGGGCCGGCAGGGAGAGCGGACCGGAAGTGGTCACCGGTCACTCAGGGACTCCTGGGATTTGGAGTCCCTGAAACGCTCGCAGCCCTGCAGCCCTCCGGTGGTGGAAAGCGCCTCCTCCTCCTTCCTGACAGCGAAGCGGCACCCGCGGAGCGGGTGCTGCGAGGTGTGGGTTCAAGGTCCTCTTTGCAATGTTCAGCCACAGGTGAGCGCGTCCCAGCGTGCGCTAGCCAGAAAAGTCTCCCAATTTGCAGATCAGGTGGGGGGGCTTTAACAAGCCCTCAGGTGGGCGGTAGGCGGGCCGGCAGGGAGAGCGGACCGGAAGTGGTCACCGGTCACTCAGGGACTCCTGGGATTTGGAGTCCCTGAAACGCTCGCAGCCCTGCAGCCCTCCGGTGGTGGAAAGCGCCTCCTCCTCCTTCCTGACAGCGAAGCGGCACCCGCGGAGCGGGTGCTGCGAGGTGTGGGTTCAAGGTCCTCTTTGCAATGTTCAGCCACAGGTGAGCGCGTCCCAGCGTGCGCTAGCCAGAAAAGTCTCCCAATTTGCAGATCAGGTGGGGGGGCTTTAACAAGCCCTCAGGTGGGCGGTAGGCGGGCCGGCAGGGAGAGCGGACCGGAAGTGGTCACCGGTCACTCAGGGACTCCTGGGATTTGGAGTCCCTGAAACGCTCGCAGCCCTGCAGCCCTCCGGTGGTGGAAAGCGCCTCCTCCTCCTTCCTGACAGCGAAGCGGCACCCGCGGAGCGGGTGCTGCGAGGTGTGGGTTCAAGGTCCTCTTTGCAATGTTCAGCCACAGGTGAGCGCGTCCCAGCGTGCGCTAGCCAGAAAAGTCTCCCAATTTGCAGATCAGGTGGGGGGGCTTTAACAAGCCCTCAGGTGGGCGGTAGGCGGGCCGGCAGGGAGAGCGGACCGGAAGTGGTCACCGGTCACTCAGGGACTCCTGGGATTTGGAGTCCCTGAAACGCTCGCAGCCCTGCAGCCCTCCGGTGGTGGAAAGCGCCTCCTCCTCCTTCCTGACAGCGAAGCGGCACCCGCGGAGCGGGTGCTGCGAGGTGTGGGTTCAAGGTCCTCTTTGCAATGTTCAGCCACAGGTGAGCGCGTCCCAGCGTGCGCTAGCCAGAAAAGTCTCCCAATTTGCAGATCAGGTGGGGGGGCTTTAACAAGCCCTCAGGTGGGCGGTAGGCGGGCCGGCAGGGAGAGCGGACCGGAAATGGTCACCGGTCACTCAGGGACTCCTGGGATTTGGAGTCCCTGAAACGCTCGCAGCCCTGCAGCCCTCCGGTGGTGGAAAGCGCCTCCTCCTCCTTCCTGACAGCGAAGCGGCACCCGCGGAGCGGGTGCTGCGAGGTGTGGGTTCAAGGTCCTCTTTGCAATGTTCAGCCACAGGTGAGCGCGTCCCAGCGTGCGCTAGCCAGAAAAGTCTCCCAATTTGCAGATCAGGTGGGGGGGCTTTAACAAGCCCTCAGGTGGGCGGTAGGCGGGCCGGCAGGGAGAGCGGACCGGAAGTGGTCACCGGTCACTCAGGGACTCCTGGGATTTGGAGTCCCTGAAACGCTCGCAGCCCTGCAGCCCTCCGGTGGTGGAAAGCGCCTCCTCCTCCTTCCTGACAGCGAAGCGGCACCCGCGGAGCGGGTGCTGCGAGGTGTGGGTTCAAGGTCCTCTTTGCAATGTTCAGCCACAGGTGAGCGCGTCCCAGCGTGCGCTAGCCAGAAAAGTCTCCCCAGAGTTTCATATTTACTATTCTATCTCCAAACTTCACCACACTGAGGAAAGTGTTGGACATTGGGAGCGTGGGGCAGAGTTACAATTCCAACTCCAAAATTAACCATATTGGGGAATGGCTTAGGTTTGGGGGTGATCAAATTTGCTATTTCAATTCCAAAGTTAACCACATTTGGGGAAAATGATGGACTTTCAGGGGTTCAGATTCCTATTCTAAACTAAATGACATTAGGGGAAAGTACTGCACTTTTAGATTTTAAAATGAAGTACTACCACAAACCTATAATAGGCATTACACTAAAAACTATACATTGAAGAAAACCATTTTAATTATCCAAAAAAGTAAACCATACATAAAGGTAAATTGGGACTACCAGAATAAAAATGAAAATAAAGCAATATTAACTATAACTTTCACATTAATAACTATAATTTAATTCAATAAATGTATATTTCTAAATGAAATAATACAACTGTAACATGCTTTTTAATTATAAAATAGACTTCCATAAATTTAAAACTCCCATGTAAAAAACACAAATTAGGAAATTAAAGGAATATATTTAAATCATTCAATTCAATTATTTTAATTAAAATGAAAAACTTTTTTAAATTATCAAATATTTTTTTTAATTGTGCACAAAAACGATTACAATTTTAAAACCATACAAGAATATTAAACAATTATGATATAAAAAAGCATTATTTTATCATTTTCAATTTTACATAATTAAAAAATTCTAACAATGAAAGAAAAGTAAAAATATAATTCTATTAAGGGGCCGATTCCGATCTGGGTCGGAAATCACTCCGACCGAGCCCGATCCGGGGTGCTTTCCAACCGATCCAGACTCCTGCATTCCGACTGAGCGTGTACGATGCGGCCGTATGCTGTCGGACTTGTTTCAGTCGGACTCCCATTGAAGTCAATGAGAGCTGGTCGTACAACGTGTACATGGGCTCCCATTGACTGAATGGGTACGTTGCGGATAAGTGCCCCCCCTACAGTGGGTAGGCATCAGTGCCATCTGCACTGTACATGCCTGTGTTGGGAGACCCATGGGTCTCCCCCTGTGTCCGAGCCGTAAGTTCAGCTCCAGGAGCTATTGCGAGCCGGAAGCTCCGACTCGATCTGGCTGTCCGAATCGAGCATCGTACTGGCTCGGTCGGAATTCGCCTCCATGGCGCACCCGGTTAGCTTACGGCTGAGACGTACAGAACGGTTCGGACCCGGAAACGATTCGGATGGAGATTTCGCGCGTGTTCGCATCGTACTTCGACGTCTGGACTCGTGTACGAACCAGACGGAAATTCAGCCTCCGCATCCGACCCTATAATGCCGAATCCGATTCGGAGCCCTTCCGACCAAGATTGGAAAAGGCCCCTAAATGTATTATCAATAATAATTTTTAAAAAGTTAACACAACAACAATTTTATATATAACAAACCTAAAAAACTTAAAGCTATCAAATCTCTCCAAACCCTATTCTATAACAAACCCAGCATTGCACTCCTATAATTTTGATAGAAAAATTACAAACAATTTAAAAACCATCCAAATATATTAAAATTAAGTATGGGCGAAATTTGCAAATTCGCGCGGAACGCGATTTGCGGTCAGCGAAATCCGCAAATTAGCGATTTTTTTTGCATGTTCGCGGGGCTTCTTGCGTGTTCGTGGGGCTTATTGCGTGTTCGCGGGGCTTTTTGCGTGTTCGCGGGATTTTTTCAGGGTGGCTACCGCGAGGTTACCCATGCGGTCGTACATGGGCTAGTTGCATGCTCGCGTTGTGCAATTGCGTGTTTGCGTCCGTTTTTGCGTGCTCACGGACAAAAAGTCTTGCGACCAAGCAAAAAAATCCGCAAGCTTGCGAATTGCGAATTTTTTTACAAATTCACGCGATTCTCGGAATGCGAATTTGTAAAAAATTCGCAAATTCCGGGAGCGCAACGGATTTTACGCCCATGCTTAATTAAAATACAAAAAACACAAAATACATGACATAAATTACCAAGATATGACACAGCAATTTTTTAACAATAATTCTAAAAAATATCTTAAAATGCAATAATCATACCTATGATATTTTGACCCACAGTATATTTGACACACAAATTATTTAAGGTATGATATTTGTGCCTCAAAATATACTTGCCACATGCAAAATAATTATATAAGTAAGCAAGAGAGCTACACTACATGCACAATTAATCAGGTGCCTATTACATCACCATGTTAAATTTCAATCTCATGCATACCATTTTTTGTGATTGTTTCAGTGGTAACCATTCCAATGGATGGACAAATGTACTGATTCCACAGTGCACACATTGTGGGTAGAGTAAAACAATAAAACAGTAATAATAATCATAATAATCAAATATCTTTATTTAGATATAACACAGATATCTTTAAAAGAAGAATACATATTCGCATTGTGTGCAACAAGTAAATACAGATCGGCGGCCGGTTATTATTACAATCATGATAAAAATAGGGATCATCCACATCTTAAGCCTCCTTCTTCCATAACATTTTTAAAATAAAAGATAAAACACATATATAAATAAACCAAGGGAAGGTAGATTAACACATGATATGCAAAACTGTTCACCCCATTTGTGTTATTCTCACAGTCTGTAGTATCATGCATGTAAAAACAACCCAACATTCCCAAGGATACTACTCATGTTCTTTTTGTTTGTCCTCCTTGGGTGTTTGGGGTATATTGTAAGGCGAGTTGCATGATTAAAAAAGGATAAAAGGGAAGCTTAACGGGGTCTCTTTTGCTTAAAATTGCGGTATGCTTGCTGAATGAAGTTTACTAGTCTTATATTTAGGGCTGTATTTAGAGGGTTTAAAGCCGCGATGATTGCTTGCCTACAGGTACGGACGCCCAACTTGTTCCATTCTGCTTTTGATTTGCACCTGCGTTGGAAGTTGAAGAATGGGCAAAGGCAGACCACATGCATCAGTGTTTCAACCATTTTGCTACACCCTCTACAGGTTGAACCTTCCACCGTACGACGCCAGGCAGGCAGATCTTGCAAAAATCGCCAGTCGCCCAATCTAATGGCTATGAGACTGCGTTTTAGGTACAGGGAGTATGTACAGGACAGGTAGATGGCTGGGGCTAGCCGACTGTACGAATTTATGAGAGCCCAAGCATGGCTACGTTTCGCAAAAAGTGCTTTAAAACAGTAGTGTTCTAGTCCATTATGAAGAGTACAAAGCAGTGAGAATTATCTGGCTATTTCTCCAAAAGTTTCATCTGTTGGGCCAGGCTTGTAGGTTTATTTGTTACTAGAATGTTTTTCCTCACAGGTCTCTGACCCATATCATTTCACAGGACCTTAGAGAAAGGCGTAACTCATACACAGACCTAGATAATGGGTAATGTGTGCTCAAAAGGAGAAAGGCATGTTGATGACACCCTCAAGTGTGATCAACTTGTACAGGTTGCTGTCTTTTTTAATTCTGTTTCATTGTTTGCTACTAGAATCTTTAGGACTTTTTTCTGAGGCATCTTCCTATCGTGGTCATGTTAGGATCCAAGTGCTCCTTAGGCTTGAACACAATGCCTCATTCACCTCCAAAGGGAGGCCCACTTCTCACCCCAGTGTGTTACCATCCTAGAAGCCAAGTGACCTATCTAAAATGAGTAATAAAGGTGTCACAATTAGCGAAAACTTACAGATCTCAAAATAACTTGTTTTTAAAGGGAAGCTGAAATTTCCAGTTGGCTGCATTTGAGCTAATCCCATGCGAACAATATAGACTTAGGGCCTGAATAAGAGATTGGTGGTGTGGGAGCGGACCAGCACGCCGGTGGCCTGCACCGCCTATCCTGTGTGCGCACCGCCCACCAGGTTACAGGTTTCCTCATGTCTGGCTGGCTTTTTTCTGGTGGTCCCACAGTAGTGCCTCTGAAAATGGCCACCACACTGGGAATGCCAAAAACAGTTCCTGCGTGTTGTGCAGGAACTGGGGTACATGCACGCAGAGGGCCATATGTTGTGCCCTTCTGCATGCGTGGGTAACAGGGGACACTGTGGGGCCCCTTTTATTTTAGGACCACCAACCTTTTCATGGAGTAAAGACCTCCATGACTCTGCTTGCGGTCCTGAAACTCGTAATATGCATGCCTGTGTTGCAGCGGCACCACCAGCATAATTCTGAACCCTGGCTGCGGCACCACTGCCAGTGAACGTTGGTTCCTTGGCACTTGCAGTGGTGCAATGGCAATCCGACCGCCAAAGTTGTAATTGTAATTGGACCACCACCGCCGACCCCCCCCCCCCCCCCCGGCCACTCCCCCAAGAACCGACAGACTCGTAATTAGGCCCTATGTGTGGATTAGACTTTTATATGAGTGATGGTTTTAGAAAAGGTGTGCCTTCCAGTGGGTGGTTCCTGAACCATCATTCATAGGTGAACAACATATACTTCTTATTAACTAGAACATAATACAACTGACAATATTGGGAAACTGTTACTTCCAGGGGGTGCAGATAAAAGGCAAAGCCCCAGAATTGCTATTTGCAAACAGTCAAAAACTATTTGGTGTCTACTAACTTCACTAGGCCTGCATAGGTCCAAACCCTGCATGTTGAGATACAGGAAAATGTAGGCGTATTGACACCTGGTTTTCTCAGTGATATTCATTAAATTGCTTTTCACACTTGTAAACTTTACCCAAAGCACGTTACTATTATATTCTAAGGTGCGTGTGCTTTATTTGTCTAATGTTCATAGTTATAAGCTGTTTTTGCAGTGGTTCATCCAACACTTTTACTCCCTGGCTGATTGGCCTATATATTTCCCAAGGCTGAAACTATCTATAGGTTGCCGACATTTAGAACCACATGGACATGAATGTATATTCACAGACACAGTTGGTATCAATATTAATTAGTAAAAGTTGAGCATACTACGTGTTGATAACAATGTGGTAACATTATGAACTGTCATGCGTGCTTCTAGTGGATATGGGTCTGAAAGTGCAAGATTCCATCATCAACATCTTAAATAGGGCCTGATTTGGAGCTTGGTGGCCAGGGTACTCTGTCACAAACGCAACTGAATACTCTGTTCGCCAAACTCTCAGTCCCCCCTCCTCATATAGAGATGGGCAGGCCATAAGGTTAAAGGATACCGAGCACCTATTGGCTTCGATGACAGAAAAGCTTACTCTGAAAATGCAACAGATTAGGGGCTATTGTAAGAAAGGGCAATAGAGCACGAACCCTATTTATGGGGAATGATGAAATGTCCTACTTTCTGTCCAGTACTGCCAGGAACAAACTAGCCATGTAGGATGGAAAACAAATAATGAGCCAACACTCTGGGAGAAATCTCACAAAGTGCGGGGTCATTAGTGTTTTCTTTTTGAGAAACACAAAAATGTTGAAAATGTCATGGACATCAGTCAAAACCAATGGCAACCATCGACCAAACGTTTTGTACCTAGAAGAAAACCGCTGTAACAGGAGTTCCTTTCAAGGTTCAGAGATGATCAGTGGGCCAACAGTCAAATCTAGATTTTAAATGTTAATCCATCAGGATAGCAGAGGTAATGTCCTCCTACATCCTGGCGGATGAAGTACCATTGTTCAAACTTAAAATCAGGCCCAAAGTCAGGAATGTTTTTTTCCTGACTACCCGCACATTGCACTTCTGTCCTGTGACCTGAAAAGCTGTGAATTAATTTGTACTTGATTATTTCATATTTCAAATATAATAATTATATAATTAAGTGCTTCACAAAATGATATACCAATGTCTAATTTCATGTTGCTGAGTTTTCAAGGAATATGCACAATTCAATGCATTTTGTGAATTATCTATCCCTTCATTCAAAACGATATGCCCTTCTTAGCATGGATTATCTGAAAGTATAATCGAGGAAAATAAGTGAGAAAATAAATTAATCAATCAAAATATGGCTTTTCACTTTGTAGTGCCCAGTAACTTTACAGGGATTCTGGTTCTTGAAGAATTCCTGATTCTTGAAAAGAGACAACTGCCTACCTTTGTGACGAAGTCCTAATATGGCTGAACTTAATTTTTAGGCTGTGAAAACGAATTCCTCAAATACACCTGTGCCATTGGATCACGCTAAAATAATTGTCTCTACTTTCCCTTTGTCAATTTTCTTTGAAAATATTATGATTCCTAGTTAACCTGCTGGAGGCAGATATACTAAATTGTATCACAGCACAGCAAAGCAACCAGAGTTGCTGTGCAGGAATGCGCAAGGGGGAGAAAGCAGCGCAGAACCACATTACGGAAAAATTAGCTGCTAGAGCTTTCTTATTCTGCACACAAGCAGGCTACCTAATGCAATTCACACATCTTTGCAACACAGTGAAAAGATGTGTGGGTGCTGTCTAGCATACGTTTTGTACCAGAAGTATTCCCTTTTCTATAAGAAACGTTATGCCAAGTCAATTTTTAAATCAGTTTACACATTGGATGCGTGCTATATACAATGCACCACATGCAATGTGTAAAATATTTGGAGAAATAAAAGCAGTTTTCAAGTCTGCACCTGCTTCACGGAGGTGTTATTTTTTTTAATGCAAAGCCTTGTCTGTAAATTGACCTTTGTTTCAAAAGCATGGGCACTTGCACTGATGTGATATTTGAACGCTTCTGATTCACTTTACATCTTTATCAGTTCCCATCTCCTGCCAGTGTTGTTGTAAATTCCCTTAGGGCTATATTGAGTTTGTGACTGCTGCTATTTCACAGCATACTAGTTTGCGTCCTTTTGTAATGGTTCTGTATTAAGTTATCCTCCTATTTTAGGACGAGCCTATAGCGGCAGCGTGCATGTGCTGCTTGCTTTGCAAGGCATGCAGTTATCTAGTATGGAGTGGAAGCTCTGTGGAAGCTCCACCCACTCCCCAACCCATATTTTTAATTGGCTTGTGTCATTGTCTTTCATAAATTCTGTCTTCTGATTGATTATGAGGCTTGTTAGTCCTGCCTTATTATGCCACTTCTTCATTTGTATCCTTCCATGGCTACTGGCCCCTTTACTTCGAGAGTTGGACTGTAAGCTACGTGATATTTAGTGCTCTATGGTGGATATTCTCAAGAACGTGTGATAACCATCGCAAAATTAACTTAACGCAACTTTCAACATCGCAGTGTATTGCAGGAAAACAACGTTGTGTTAACTAAGTATTTACAACATGGAGGCATCATGCGATAGGCCCTGACAATGCATCAAATGTCCGCGATGAAGTCAAGGCGAAGCCACAAAAATGAGAAACACGAACGCCCAAAATGTTGCAATGAGGCCAATCGCGATACAAAAAGCAGTGAAAAGCAGCGGCAGGCTTTCAAATCCCATGGGTCTGGTGGGCAAATGCACTATAAAAGCAACCAAAATAAATACACCAAAAACAATTCTAAGTGTGTAGCAACATTGATGCACCCTGACACAGAGCAAAGGTGAACGCAAACCCCACAAGCCCCACAGACCACCAGCAAGGAACAACGGGGTTGAGTAATGCCAAGGAGAAGAGGCAGACGAAGACGGGGTGCAGTCCACAGGCAAACCAGATCAGCCTCACCAAGGTGACAGAACACTACCATCGACAGACCCACAATTGGACTACCGTGAAAGCAGTCTGAGTGTCGAGGAGGTCAAGAGGCGCTGGCATGATGTGAAAACCAAACCAAGCACAAACCTTCTGTCAACAGGAAGGCAGCCATGGCGACAGAAGAAATGGAGGCCACAGTCATCAGTGTAGAGATGGTGCAAGGAGTCGGGAGTACGGACACAGCTCGATAGGACCTGACACAACATCAACAGGGTGAGTAACGACCTGGGACTGGGGGGACAGGGGGAGATGGGCACAATGACTCACTTGTACAACAATGTGTAGCACACTGCACACCCAAATAACCCTGGATCATGTCCCTGATCCCCATGGCACAATGTAGCACACACACATAGCAATCACAGCACATCCCACGACAATGTGGTGCAAAGTGCAACACCGACACTGCAGAAAAAGGGACACAACTGGGTCCGCTCATGCGCAGAAACAGGCCAATCACATCAAACAGAACAGGAAACTGTGAGATGCGTATGTACTTGTACAACTTCACATCAGTCACATAGTCCAAATGTCCACTGTGCCCCATCACATTGCCAGCACCGCCCAAACAGTCACAATTAAACATTGCCATACAGTCTGCATGTAAACAAGAACAATGCGCCAACATACATGTCAACACAATGTCAACATGCATCTCCCCTTCACATTGAAGAGGGACAAACAACACCTTCAGCAGAGCAGACCAGAAAACTCATCAGTGATGCTGGAGACGACCACCACACTTCGACACCGGTGCACTACAACAGCTCATGGACACCTCAGGCAACCACCCCAAGAAGCAGGGCAGCCAAGCTACATAGAGGAGACCCCAGCCACTGCACAGATCACACAGCAGGAAGCACCCGCCACCACAGCTGGCTCCCACCACTTCACCGAGGCACACATCGCATTCAGAAGCCAGATGTCAGAATGCCAAACAGAGGTGTCTGAACAGGTGCGGATGGTGTCAGAGATCATGGAAGCTGAACTACATCACTTACGGGGTGTCTAAGTCCCATCAGGGACCACCTACAGCCCACAACAAGACCCACACTGCAACAGAGACACATGTATTTGCACATTTCCTCTACTGAATCACGCCCAGAGCCCCAGAATCACAATTCACACACCCACGCTGGTCCTCCGTATGACTTCCCAGTACACCCCTCTTACGTATTGAGTGGCTGACGACAAAGCTACATCTCCAAGCTCTAACCCACTGCCCGCGATGCCATGGATGCGTCCACTGTACACAAAGTAATGTTGTAGGGCCCGTGGCCTCATGCACACATCATGACCACACGGACACACGCAGATAGTTTGTGGAACTGGATATAGGCACGTGCGCCCGGCCCCTTTATTGGCAGGGTCACATGTACAGTGAAGCCTGTGCTGGATGTGTGTGGGGTGACTGTAAGCCAGCCTTCATGTAGTTGTTGGTGCTGGCAACCAATACAACAGTGAACACTATGAAGACGGAAACAGAAAACACCAGCTTTACAGAGACAACAGCGGAGCATTATGCTGGTGAGTTGCAGTGCACTGAGTTCAGGGCACTAGAGCTGAGCGCCCTCATGTAAAGAAAATATCTAGGATTGGGACCCTTCAGGACATTCCTGATGCAGCAGCAGTAGGGTCATTATCTCCCTCATCAGCGTCCCAGGACTCCCACACTGCCTGAGGTAACATTGCTGCATGAGCTCTGCACAGCACATAACCAAAACAGAAATGGACGATGACTCGTGGTGCACTGAGTTAGTGGCACCTGGAGTGCTGAGCAGGGGATCAGGCAGATGATTGCATCCACGACAGGTGTGAGCAACTCAGTTAGTCTGCCAGTACGACCGTTATGACTCTGGGAGTTGGCATTTGGAGGTGGTCCTGGTGGTGGTGGTGTGTGCCTCCTGCGGTGATGTGACGTCCGGGCCGGTCAGGACTTGATTTAATGTGTGAGCCCTGGTGGACCACAGTTGAGGCCCGAGGCAGCGGACAGTGCAGGGCCACAAACACATGTCGTTGATGACCCAAGGCCATCGTCTCAGCGGCCATCCAATATCCCAGAAGAGAGGGTCCCTGACTTAAGCTGCACAGAGTTAGTGGCCCTGAATGCACAGCACAGGCACCCCGCCATGGGACGGTGACTTGCGGTGACTTGTGGTGCACTGAGGCAGGGCCATGCTGACTGAGCAGGTCCTCGTCGATGTCCAAGGGGAATGTAGTGGAGGGCTGCGGGGGACAATGAAGGGTTTCCTCCAGGGCATCATGCAGAGAGCAGAAGCCATCTGGAAGCGTCAAATTGAGGAGTAGGATGCTACAGCCTCGATATTACCGCCAAGTCAGTATCAGCTACATGAGGATGAAAAGACCCCAGTCCATAGACTCAAACGCCACTGAAGTCCTAACAGAGAGTGTCTTAGCAGCAATTTTTTGGGGATCAAAGCAAGACACTGTCCATGAATGTCGGGGAACAGACTTAGTGGCACGGGGGCTGAGAGAGGATGCAGTCTGCGATGTTGCCCGTACAATGACATGAACTCGGCCATTGCATAATCAAGATCCCTTCCCAAATGTGTGTCCTACTTGACCGCAGTGTAGGCCGAAGGCAGTGGTCAATGATATGTACTCTGCCATTGAAAAATCGATGCTCAGTTCCAATTGTGTGACCAACTCGACCGCAGTGTAGGCGATAGGCATTTCCAGCAAGGGGCCACAGAAACGTGTGGTTGTAATGCTATGCACAGACTTGGTGGCACCACATCGAAGGGAGTATAGTGATATAAAATCTGCCATAAATAATGTTCTTTGCCAAAGTGTAATCAAGACTCAGTTCCAATTGTGTGACATACTTTTTCCGCTGTGTATGCCGGTAGAGTACATAAACAAGAAAGAAGTACTGCGGGCCTTGCTCGTGGAGGACGTGATGGTCTTAGCAGGTTGCCAGGGACGTGGGCCTCGAGCTTGGAGCTGGCACCGGCACGTGGTGGGCCCCCTTTGATACACGCTGGTGTCAGCAGGTGAGCATTGAGGACTGGGGTGCAGGGTTCCAGCGGCGTGGGGTGCAGCAGGCGCACAGGATCGCAGGCAACACCACTCACGGCGACGACGGCGGCCTCGCGGCAGGGTGCGAAGCACTGCCCTGGCAGAGACGTTAGGCATTCCGGAAGAGAACCATGCCCAGAACTACGTGCTTTTTATTCACACCTCTATGCTGGCCAGGCATACGCCGGGTCAGCCCACTCTGCTCACACTTACAGGGGGGGATGTAACAAGCTAAATTGCCGCAATCTTCCTCACTGGCTGGGGTAACCTGGTTGCGTTCACTGTCCACTATACTCCATACACCAGCGTTGTATGTCGACAATGTGGATATGTGTGTGGTCTGCATACTGCTGTCTGGCCATAACATCCACGCCACACTTGGCATGGTGTACATTCTCATTCATCGGTCACTTGCCTCCTTTGCACATGCCTGGTCCCCACCTCTCCCCACAATCTGCTATCATGTGGCTGAGGTGCCATGCCATTGATGGCTTATCTGCATGGCTCGCCCAGGTTCCCACAGTGATTTGTGCTGTCTTGTCTGGTGGGTGGGCATGTTGTTTAGCATGTTGTATGTGAGTTTGTAATGTGTGCATTCCCAGTGGTGTGCGTTGCATGATTGTGGAGTTGAGGTGTGTGGTGTGTTCATTTGGTACTTGCCAACGAGCAGTACTGTTCCGTAAGTGCCATCTGGGGGCGCTGGTTGATGATAGACTGTGGGTAGATGTAAGAATCATGCACACTGCCTGGGTGGTTGGCGTCGACGTCGGTCGAGATTCCTGGGTGTTCCACTGTTGCCTGCACATTGATGGAATAAGTGTGCTTTCTGTTACGGTTACTGTGTGCAGTCTCGGCAGGGGGCACAAGTAGGACATGTGTGCGGTCAGTTGCCCCCTCACGTGTGCAGGAAGCCAGCTATGGCATAGACGCCTTGCTTGGTCTCCTGCTGTTCCTGCGCTGTGTAGGGGTAGTATAGATAGGGCATTCTTATTTCCTTCAAGTTATGTTGGTATCCTGTTGTCATATAACTAGATATTTCTTCCAAATGTTAGACGTGACGTAAGTGCATTCTTATTCACAGTGACTAGGTATCAATTTTACCCACACAATTCGGGCAGACTTGAGTAATTTATAGCATCCTCAAAGTCAGTCTTTCAAAAATTCCAAAGTATAGGATATGATAATCCAAATCCAAATGTTTCTCAAGAAAAGTAATTTTCAATCGTTCAGAATTTCAGCGTTTGGGCAGATATGCCAGGGACCCCCAGTATGCAAGGTGAATTAGTCCCCCCTCTGCAAACGCGCCAGTGGCCTGTGTTGCAGAGAGGTGTAAAAAGAGGCATAGCCTCATTACACCTCTGTGCAATACAGCCCCCTGGTGCATACTGGTGGTTCCAGGTGGGCTAGTTGGCCCCCAGGGACCCCCAGTATGCAAGGGGAATTAGTTCCCCCTCTTCAAACATGCACGGGTGCTGCGTTGCAGAGAGGTGTAAAAAAGGGTGTGGCCTCATTACACCTCTCTGCAATGCAGCCCTCTGGCGCATACTGGAGGCTCCTGGTGGGCTAGTTGGCACCCAGGGACCCCCAGTATGCAAGGAGAATTAGTTCCTCCTCTGCAAACACGCCGAGGGGCTGCGTTGCAGAGAGATGTAACAAGGGGCATAGCCTCATTACACCTCTGCAATGCAGCCCCCTGGCGCATACTGGAGGTTCGAGGTGGACTAGTTGGCCCCCAGGGGCCCCCAGTATGCAAGAGGAATTAGTTCCCCCTCTTCAAACATGCACGGGGGCTGCGTTGCGGAGAGGTGTAAAAAGGGGCGTGGCTTCATTACACCTCTCTGCAATGCAGTCCCCTGGCGCATACTGGAGATTCCTGGTGGGCTTTCAGGTCATATATAGTTAGGAATTAGCATGAAAAAACATTTGACATTCACTGAAAAAAACATAGGTTTCAGGCTTTATATAGTTAGGAATTAGCATTTAAAAAACCTTGCAAATTCACTGAAAAAAACATAGGTTTCAGGCCTTATATAGTTAGGAATTAGCATTTAAAAAAACCTTTGAAATTCACTGAAAAAACTATAGGTTTCAGGCCTTATATAGTTAGGATTTAGCATTTAAAAAACCTTTAAAATTCACTCAAAAAACTATAAGTTTTAGGGGTGTTATAGTTAGCTGGACATTTCACTCATACAAAACCATTGAAATTGCTCTTATATAGTTAGTTGTACTAATTATATTTCGCGCACCCGCAATCCACTGCTGATGATGTCACATATTACACCATTCATGACATGGTCAGTGACATCACTGAGAACATCTCAAATGACATCACTGATTTCATCACTGATGACATCATCCACGTGACAATCACATACACCTTTTCATACACAAGTAAAATCTTTCATCACTCTTTGTAAAATAAAGAGTATCATATTTGAATCCATTGTTACAGCAATACAAGTATCTAAAAACCCACTCAGTGATTTTAGATGTATACACACATCTAATCACTTACCTGTAGATTCACTCATACATGCTGTCAATGAACAATAGAACACTATCAAAAATACTTATACACCTAAATCGACATTACACACCAGCACACATCCTATTCACATATGAAGTCATCTTACTCACTTATGCAAACAATGGATCATACTTACATATTTACTTAGCTACACACTTATACAAACACAACTTCATCTATTCATTTAGATAGTAAGTCATACTTATTGAATTATAAAATCATTATTACAAGTATAAAATTATCCATACAGTCACTCACACAATCATGGAGTCTTATGCATACTTATTAATATACAACAACTGACACATACACTGCCTTTTATTTTTCTAGATTGTTGGACATGTACCATTGAGAAATATATTTGCTCATCACCACACCCATAAAAATATTCACTCACCCAAACAACTGTTAGAACATGTAGTTTTAACTTCATATATCTAGTGAATCAACTATTCACACATCTTTGGGCAGTCACACACCCCCCACCGAACCACACACACATTCACTCTCCCATACAAATACTCAGTTAACTAATCAATAACTAATACAGACTTTCACATAGCTAGTAACCAACTGGAGAACCAGTTTACTCAACAACTGACAAAGTGATACAGATATTCAAACAGTTTGGTCACTATCCACTATATTTAGTGAGACACTATAAATTGGTCAAGTAAACAGCCAATTACACTTTGTATTTTTATATATCCACTCATTCTTCAATGCAAATTGCTATGTATATAATGCATATTTAAATAACAAAGCAAACAACATTCACTTAATGATGTCATCAGTGATGTCAGAAGTGATGTCATTTGAGATGTCATCAGTGATGTCACTGACCATGTCATGAATGATGTAATATGTGACATCATCAGCAGTGGATTGCGGGTGCGTGAAATATTGTTAGTACAACTAACTATATAGGAGCAATTTCAATGGTTTTGTATGACTGAAATGTCCAGCTAACTACAACACCCCTAAAACTTATAGTTTTTTGAGTGAATTTTAAAGGTTTTTTAAATGCTAATTCCTAACTATATAAGGCCTGAAACCTATGTTTTTTACAGTGAATAGTATATATATTTCAGACCGCGGTAAGTTCTGGCGAGGTAGCGTCCAGGCAGGCCGGGTTGCTCCTGCTCTCCTGAGTCTGCTTCCAGAAACAGGAAGTAGACAGCCAGGCTCCCTCCCCTACCCTAAGTCAATCACAACGCAGCAATGCAGTGCTGGGATTGGTCATTGGCGCCGGGATAAGGTGTTCAGCCAGGGGCTGGAGGGCTGGTCATGTTCTCCATGAAGGCTGTAATTCAGCCTGCATTGCGAACAGGACAGTGCACAAGACTGCTTTGGGAGGCCTGCGTGGGCTGACCAAACAGTCATTGCGCACTTGAGTGGGAATGCCATTCTGCCCCTGCCCTGCTCCGTGAGTGGAGCAGCCCTACCCACCCTCCTGCCCGCAAAGGAAACATAGCACGATTACATCAGGAAGTTATCATCATGTGATGATTTTTCCTCCTCCTGCACTGCCTAAAAGCAGTGGGGTTATGCTCTTCTGCTGGGGGTGCATTATCTGCAGGTTCTAGGCCTGGGCAACTAGACCCCGTGCCTCCTCCGCTACGCGTTCCACCTTGTCCTTATCTTGACATTGACACTGTGGCACAATCCGCAGGACTCTCTCCAGATCTGTGACTCAGCCAGCAGGAACCTCAGCCAGGGGGATTTCAAAAGCCTGGGTACAGCAGTCATCAACAAGTCCGCTGGTGAACCTCCCGATGCAGTTGATGCAGCAGGGCCCCCTTAGATGTGAAGTTGCTGCACTCCCACCACACAAGTTCAGCACAGCTCATGGGCCTCACCATCCACAGCTTCTGGCCAGCGCAACATCATCTGGCCTGTGATGCAGAGGTGCGCCGCCCACCATTGCTAATCTCCTCCTTGCACCCTGGTGTAGTGGTGGATCGTAGTATGCAATGCAGACTTCCCTACGTTGGTGAGCAGGAGCGCCTATACCATTCACAGCTCCGAGGGGCCCAAGGCGGTCTTCTCGCACAGGTCAGCAACGTGTCTCCATGTGACCTGCTAGACTTCACCACCTGGTATGGGCGATCGCTGCGCCTCAATGTTTACTGCCACGGATCATCGATTCCACAGCATCTCCGCATCCCACTCCAGGCTCCAGAGGCAGGTCTGCGTGGCAACCAGGTTCCAGACGCAGGTCCAGCGAGGCATCCAGACTCCAGACACAAGTACGGCGAGGCAACCAGGCTCCAGACACAGGTCCAGTGAGGTATCCAGTGCTCGAGACGCTTTTTTTGCCACTAATGGGCCTTTCTTTGGTTTACGCCCGCTATGGCCGGAATTCCTATCGCCATCACGCTATTGTTAGCGGCAGTTTTCACCACTGATCCATGTAGCTACGTCTTGTAAACACGTTTCTAACATGGCGATAGTTTTCCACTGTACTCAGGCAATAATAAAACTGCTGCTAACTAGCGTTAGCGATCGTTATCGCCAGTCCTTGTACATATGCCCCATAGTTTCTACAATTTGCGCAACCCGTAGGGTCAGCCCATCAATAGATGTGTAGGAGAAATGGTGGTGTTTTAAATAGAATAAAATGTTGCGCTCTGCTGTGCATCTAGAGTAGGAAGTACCTGCATCGGTAATGCAGAATATTACCTGCCCCTGCAGCCTCTGCCGCACGGGGGATGGCACTAACGCTTCTGGTGGCTCCATTTAGTGTAGGGTCAATGAAGTGAGATATGGCAACTAAGGGACCCCTGATGACATTCTGCAGGGGGACCCAATCAGTTTGCGTTGCGCCTCTGGTAGAACCGTAATCCTTTACCAATTGTCAGGATATCCCCACCTAATAAATATACGTGCAATTAATCTGAATAGAAGTCATTTACAAGATCAGTTGGAAAACCAAGTGCTTAATTGAAAACACTGAGTGTGCACTGAGGTGCATTGATTGACAAAGACCAGTGACTTGTGAATGACATCGCTGAGAAAAGTGGTAAGGCAGGGGATGCTCAATTGTCAGGACTGAATTAACTTGCCAATCAGATCTCTCGCACCCCCTTTGTGTCACCTTTAGCCTAGGTGGCTTTGAGGTGCAGCTATTTGGACAAAGTAGCAACTGCCATTATGAGACCATTTCCACAGGGAAGGGTCATTCATTCTGTAGTTTGCTCATATTAAAAGGGGAACTCTGGTCACGAATAATTGTGATAACTCCAGATTATAACTCTTGATTGATAGCGTTCCTTTATTGAGGCAATTGATTACTTTCACTACCTGATGAACCCTTCTAGAAAGTTCTCTCAGCTACCCAGTCCCCGCAGTGGAAGTCTTTAGGGCCTTTTGGAATGGAAGGGTATATGATGTCAGTTGCTCGTATACTTTCAGCTCTATTCCTGAAGAAGGTGGGATGGCTCACTGGGGCAGCTGTTCATCCTGAAATTGCTCTTGCTGCCTTTTCTTTGTGAGTTGAGTTGAGTGTTTAATAAAGATTTTACATTCTGTTTAAGTTAAGATCTACTCATGACAGATCATTTTCAGTATAATAAACGGCTGAAAGTCCAATGCTCCTGACATTTCGTTACACGTGGCCATTATTCAAAATAATTTAGAATATTTTAAAACATATCCACTGTTTGAAGTTGTCATAACGAGTAGCAATAAGAGCTCCAGTCGGCTTCTCTACAGTTGATATTTCTTTTTCAAACGCACACTCTTTTCAAACTGCTAGCCAACTGAAACGAGAACCGGATGACTCTTCAAAACATCCTGTGTTGATTTAATCTTCAAATGGTACCTATATCGTATGTGGTGTGTTGTATGTCACAGTTGCACCGTGAGCTTAATTAGCACTTGAGCTCCCTGGGGTATCTCTCACTTCGGCCTTAAATCAACCCTATTCGGCCTGCTTTGGTTGAATTGTCACAGATGCGTGAGTCCCATGCTCTCCACTCCACTGGAGTCAAGCTATCCTGGCTGAAGACGGCTGATAGCCAGAAACTGGTCCTAGGATGCTTGATTCCGGTCAAGGCTGATTTGCATATGGCCATGTCTGAACTGGGGTGGTGTGGAGTGCAAATAAACGATGGATTTAGGCCCAGATCTCTGTACTGGGACGAATGTATGACATTGTTCTGCATTTTGCATTTGTCACCCCGAGTGGGATGGGTATGCTCAGACGTGAGTCCCATGCTCTCCACACCACTGGAGTCAAACTATCCTGGCTGAAGACGGCTGATAGCCAGAAACCGGTCCTAGGATGCTTGATTCCGGTCCAGGAAAGACATGGCTTGGCAGTTCGGGCTGGACTGTTCCCATAAGGCACAGGGTCAAGGCTGATTTGCATATGGCCATGTCTGAACTGGGGTGGTGTGGAGTGCAAAAAAACGATGGATTTAGGCCCAGATCTCTGTACTGGGGTGAATGTATGACATTGTTCTGCATTCTGTCCATCAACTGTTGGTTTTGCATTTGTCAACCCGAGTGGGATGGGTATGCTCAGACGTGAGTCCCATGCTCTCCACACCACTGGAGTCAAGCTATCCTGGCTGAAGACGGCTGATAGCCAGAAACCGGTCCAAGGATGCTTGATTCCGGTCCAGGAAAGACATGGCTTGGCAGTTCGGGCTGGACTGTTCCCATGAGGCACAGGGTCAAGTCTGATTTGCATTTGGCCATGTCTGAACTGGGGTGGTGTGGAGTGCAAAAAAACGATGGATTTAGGCCCAGATCTCTGTACTGGGGTGAATGTATGACATTGTTCTGCATTCTGTCCATCAACTGTTGGTTTTGCATTTGTCACCCCGAGTGGGATGTGTATGCTCAGACGTGAGTCCCACGCTCTCCACACCACTGGAGTCAAGCTATCCTGGCTGAAGACAGCTGATAGCCAGAAACCGGTCCTAGGATGTTTGATTTCGGTCCAGGAAAGACATGGCTTGGCAGTTCGGGCTGGACTGTTCCCATGAGGCACAGGGTCAAGGCTGATTTGCATATGGCCATGTCTGAAATGGGGTGGTGTGGAGTGCAAAAAAAAGATGGATTTAGGCCCAGTTCTCTGTACTAGGGTGAATGTATGACATTCACCCTAGGCGTGCCAAAGGCAAGCCCGTCTGCACCCGTCCGCGCCCTGAACCGCCCAGCAGCCAGGAACCCTGCCCAAACTGAGCCTGCAATCTGCTGTCCAGTCTCATATTCATCTGAGGAGTCGCGCCGCCTTGATAGCAGCCTTCCTTTCTGTGTACCACTCCATTGTTCGCTTAAAGACCGGGTAAAATGTCCACACTGTAATTACGAATTTTCCTGTAATACTGCACCTCTAGTGCCATTAACTTTACTTTATAAGTTCTGGAGTATTAATTGTCGATCTCTGCCCAAAAACCGAGATCATATATTTGACCTATTAACTTCCACCCAGCCAGATGCTTTGTTTTTAACGGAAACCAGGCTTCATGCCAGCTCCGGGCCAGATGTGGCCAGTGCCTTGCCGCCTGGATATGTCATAGTCAGGCAAGACAGAGCCACTGGGAAAGGTGGTGGGATAGCGATTATTTTCAAGGATATTTATTCCTGCTTTCTGGAAGCTCTTTTATTTCCGGACTCTGAAGCCGCACTATTCAAACTGGCGGTTACCCCCCAACTGACGCTATCGGGAATACTTATTTACCGCCCCCCTGACAAATCAACTCAGTGGCTATCTTCGTTTTCTGAACGTGTAGCCCCTTATGTTATGAAGTCAGCCAATTTCACCATCTTGGGAGATCTAAACCTCCATTTAGAGGACACCCATAATGGCTTAAGCAGAATGTTTCTATCCGATTGCGAGGCCATTCATTTAACATTACGCAATCGAGGTTCCACCCATCAGGCTGGCCATCTACTTGATCCTGTTATTTCTAACATTCTGTTTGACTGCACTTCTCCTGCCCTCCCCCTTGATTGGTCCAATCATTTTGCAATTCACTTTACTCTGCTTGTCGAAACTGCTAAGGATATGTCCTTTTTTGGCACTATGGGCAACCATAGAGCCTGGACTAGGTTGAACATTTCGGCGTTTAACGCCTCACTCACTGCCACCTGCCCTGATACCAAACTTAGGTGTACTTCTTTGGTTCAGGATGTGTCTCACTGGCTAACTTCTAACATCAATCGCCATCTGCCTCCACGTCCTAGACGACCTATTTCGCATCTTGCTCCAGCCCCATGGTTTACGGACGATTTGAAAGCAATGAAGTCCGAATGCAAACATCTGGAGAGATCCTGGCGAAAAACCTACGCACTCAATGACAAACTGTCATATCGATCAGTACTTAGGCAATACCATCGAGCTTGCAGAAAGGCGAAAGCCTTTTATGTATCGGAGTCTATCGAAAGGGCCATTAATCGGCCGAAAGCTCTCTTCTCAATGGTTAAGAAGTTAGCAGGCTCAAACACTTCCCCCACTCCACCTGCGTTAGGGGAATTGGAATGCAATGAAATTGCAGACTTTTTTATATCCAAAGTCGAAACTATCTATAATGCCCTTTCCTTGGCCTCCCAAAAGCCCCCTCTTGACTTCCCCACTTTGGACATACTGAGTCCTCCATCCCCGGAAGTGCAGATCTCGGAGTGGCCCCTGCTAGATTCAAACTCGTTTCTCGCCTTTATGGCTAAGGTAAATTCAGGCTCCCCCCTGGATCCAATTCCTATGGACATTCTTCGCCAGCTATCTCCTGACGTTCTTCTAGTCATTCAAGAGCTTTTGAACTCTTCATTGCGGGAGTCTATTGTCCCGGATGAATGGAAAAGAGCTATGGTGGTCCCACTCTTAAAAAAATCTGGCGCAGATCCCAAGACGCTTGCCAACTTCCGGCCCATCTCCTTGTTGCCTATGTTCTCAAAGATCCTGGAGAGGCATATTAACATACACCTTACCTTCCATTTGGAGACTACAGGATTTTTACATCCGTCCCAGTCGGGGTTCCGTTCCCACTTCTCCACAGAGACAACCCTCCTGAGGGTCACTGAGAATTTACGCACTCGTCTTGACCATGGTGAAACCTCGGCGCTTATTCTTCTAGACTTAAGTGCCGCATTTGATACGGTCTCACACCCTATCCTTCTGAGAGCACTGAGAGCGGCTGGGGTGACTGGCTCTGCCCTGGCTTGGCTGTCCTCTTTCTTAAATCACCGTACATTTCAGGTTGTTTCTTCCGGTTCTTCTTCTTCTGTCCGTTCATCTGCGCATGGGGTGCCGCAGGGGTCCTCTCTGAGCCCTATGCTCTTTAATATCTACATGAGGCCCCTGGTAACCATTGCGGAAGACGCTGGTCTCTCCTTTAACTTATACGCAAATGATACTCAGATTCTTTTCTCCCTCTCCTCGGCCGAAGCAAATACTCCATCTGTTCTTAAACAAGGACTTAGTCGAGTGGCAGAGTGGATGCAGGCGAACCTCCTGAAATTGAACGGAGGTAAGACGGAGGTGGTCATTCTGGGCAAGCATAAGTTCCTCTGGAGCCCCGCACACTGGCCGTCAGAAATGGGTCCTCCACCCCTCCCAGTTACGCAGGTACGCAACCTTGGCTTTGTTTTGGATGATTCGCTCTCCATGCGGCAACAAGTGGTCAAGGTGGCAGCCACCTGCTTCTCCATCTTGGGGTGGCTCCGGAAAATCTTATGGATGCTCCCAGTCTCGACGAGGCGCTTGGTGGTCCAGGCTTTGATTACCTCTCGCCTGGACTACGGCAATGTGCTTTATCTTGGAGTTACCCTGGAGATTCAGAGGAGACTTCAGCTTGTCCAAAACTTGGCTGCCCGCCTCCTTTGTAAGGTCCCGTGGAGATCCCCTATCTCCCCCTTTTTCAAGGACCTTCACTGGCTCTGCATTGAAAACCGAGTCAAATTTAAAGCCCTTTGCTTTATGCATAAGATTAAACAAGGGTCGGCTCCAGCTTACCTACAGTCTCTTGTTCAACAATACTCTCCATCTCGCCTTCTTAGATCCTCATCTCAAGGAAACTTTTTGATTCCGCGTTTCAAACTGATGAGAATGGGTCGACGCTCCTTCTCCTGTGTTGCTCCTAGGTTGTGGAACTCTCTTCCGGTCACACTGAAACTTGAACCATCTTTGATGAAATTTCACAAAGATCTTAAAACCTGGCTCTTTCCTCAATAACAACTGCTATTTGTAGCGCTATTTCAATCAGCGCCGGGAGACCCCCTGCGGGTAGCTGCGTGCCCTATAAATCCAACTACAAATACAAATACAAATTGTTCTGCATTCTGTCCATCAACTGTTGGTTTTGCATTCATGTTTAGGTTGTGCCTAGGCAATGCATGCACTGTCTCTACCCTATGGGCTTTTTGGCACGCCTGTCGCTTGTCATTGGTTCCTTTGTGTGCCTTTCAAAATGTCTTACTTTAGTGCGGTGAATAAGTGTCATTTGTCCCTCTTTTTTAGTGTGTTTGTTAAGCCCATGGAGACTGGTCCTGTTACATTATATGGATAAGTTCACTTCTGGCCTTTTTCTTAGTTTTGACACACACTTGTCTCAGCTCGTGTTTTAGGAAGGTTGTATTTATCAGCTTTCCAAACATGATCACCCACTTCCCTTTCCGCTCTCTCCTCGCCTCAGGAAGCTCGCTTGCTGAAGTATGGAGACATTGATTTGTTTCTATAATTACAGTGATTTCTTTTCTGAGTGCTTCGAACATAAAAGCTAACTTATTCAATCTTTGGTTTATAGTGACAATGTGAATATTAAGACAGTGCTTTCCTTATTCTACTCATTGGCAGGGATGAGGACAAGCCAAACCGAGGCCAATTTCTTGTGTATGTAAAAGGCCACTTTATTGAAACAGGTGCATAACACAATGATCAACACTGGCAACTGCCTTACAAAACTAAAACCTCACTGTACATAAAATAACTGATCCCTTGTTCCCCCACCCCTCTGATCCCCACATCAAATCCCCATCCTGCCGATAACAATAATAACATTACATAACAACCATGTTACACAATATTGTATTTACAAATCCTGCCCTCCAATTACCCATACCCCTACCTGCCTTTGTGCTACTGTAACTACCAAACATCTAGTCTAAACTTAGCCTACCTGCCTACCCTTTCCCTGCCCCTGCTCACCAACTACCAACATTTAACTAAAAACTTGAGCCAATCTTGGCCAACTTTTAACAATCTCGACACCCAGGAAAAGGCAGGAGAGTGACCGTAAATGTTATGTTATGTTATGTTAGTTGGTATTTATAAAGCGCTAAATCACCGTCAGGTCTCTTAGCGCTACGTGGGGGAGGGCGTGGCTTCATAGACAACAGTCGTGTCAGGTGAGGAATTAAGGTTGAGTTGTGCTTAGGGCTTCCCTAAACAAGATTGTTTTGAGCTGTTTCCTGAACTGGGGAAAGTTGGGATCCTTTCGGAGATGCTCAGGTCGCTGGTTCCAGAGTTGGGGAACAAAGATGGAAAAGGCTCTTCCCCCTTTTGAGGTGAGCTTGTAACGTTGGCAGGACAGGAGACAAGCTCAGAGGATCGCAGAGAGCGTTCCGGGATATAAGCCTCCAGGGGTTCTTTTATGTAGGTAGGGGCTAGGTCGTAGACTGCTTTGTGGGCGATGCAGAGGCCCTTAAATTTCGCTCTTTGCTTTATAGGAAGCCAGTGCAGTTTATGCAATATTGGAGTGGCATGGGACCTTCTACAAAGTCTAAGGATCAACCTGGCTGCATCGTTAAGGACCACCTGCAACCTGTTTGCCAGTTTCTGAGGGAGGCCAATGTATAGGGCGTTACCGTAGTCTAACCTCAAGACGATAGTGTTCGAAAAGATCGTCAAGTGTGGAGGAGAAGAGAAGGGGAACCAGTTTCCGCAATTGCCTAATCAGGCTAGTGCAGGTACCGACCACCGAAGAGATTTGGTTGGCCATGGAGAGCTCGGCATACATTTTTATGCCAAGGCTCTTCACGACAGGCACGGGTCGGGGGATGGGACCTAGCTCTTGGGGCCAGAAATTGTCCCCCCAGGGGTAAACTGTTGTAGGGATGGCCAGGATCTCTGTCTTGTCGGGGTGGATTTTTAGTGAGTTAGCCGTCATCCAACTCATGGCAAATCTGAGGATATTTATTGCCTGAGCCTGAGCGAGTGGGGTGTTGTCAATGCTGAGGAGCAGTTGGGTGTCATCTGCATAGTTGTACATTTTACAGCCCATGTTGGCTAAGGCTGCGATCAGAGATTGCAGTTAGACATTAAAAAGGAGTGGGGAAAGCCTCCCCCTTTTCCTGCCCCTCTGACCTCATTTAAATGCCCCTTTAGCGCCTCTGAACATTCAACATCCTGGCAAGGACCTCTCCGATTTCCAAAAAATACAATTCCATGCCCATCCGCGACAAGTGAACTCCATCAACCCATAACAACTCTACTGTGTCATATCTGATGTCCTTAAGTGCAATCCTTGTAAAACCAAGATGCCTACAAAAACGCATCATTTCAGTATTGAGTTTCCTCCATGCCTTGTCCACTGCCCCAGGATAAACAGCTCCTCTCCAAACTCTACGGGGAACAAACTCGGCCCAAATGACAGAACATCCAGACCACTTACGTTTTATCAAGGCCAGGTCCCGCTTCATGCTCCTCATTAACCCTAACACTGTTTCTCTGACTATGTTGTTCTCTCCCAGATGGATCAACAAAATGTTGGGGCACCTACCAGCTGCCAATATGCCATTCAAAACCTGCACAAGCTTCTTCCAGCGGATGCCCCCTTCCCCTCCAGGAAACTTTAAACAAATCTTTATTAAAACCCACATTTTCTCCAAAGTAACTGGCGCGGGTCTGGACCTCTGCCCACTTCACAAATGAATTTCCCACTATCCAAATTGACATCTCCCTGGTGAGGGGGCCAATCACCAAACCTGAAACGAGATTAAAAAAATGAACAGGGGGAAGAAACAGAACCGTGCTACAGTCCCCCTGCTGCACTGTTAACATATCACTTGTAACAATCTGAGGACCATCTCCCCAACCTCATAATGTCCCCTGACTCCTATTACTTGCTTCCGATGCTGCCCCAATCATGAACAAAAGAGTTCCAAAACCCTTGCCATCAATCACTAACTCTGCGAGTGCTTTTTTCCAAACTGCCAATCGCTGAAATGCTGTGTCTCTCCATCCATTTGCATGTACAAAAACAAACCCAGCCTGACCGGCAGCCAGGGCCCTCCACTTTGCTTCCCACCTGCAAGGCAAGTCAACTGTGGCTCGGAAGCCTGGTGGGACACTCATTTACCCAGGCCCCTCTGATCCTTTTTAGATTTCCGCAGCCATATGCAAACTCTATCCTGATACGTTGCCACATCCCCCTGTTCAATCCCGCCCCCAAATGTGTACCCAACAATTCCGACACTCTAAAAGCTCCCAAAAAAATCCAAACTATCATTGTTGAAAAAAGGAATGACTCATAAATATCTGTACATAACCCTGGCAAAATCTGAAGCACCCTACCCAGCAAAGTCCAGGACAGTGAGTTCCTCGACCTGCCTACCCAGCCTTACTCCCGAGCCCACCACTTCAACATCCGCAAGCTGATTTCTCCTGCAGATGGCGCATAGCCCCATAACAGCTCACCCACAAATGCAATTCCTACTAGCTTTACCGCAATCATCAACCTTGAAAGCCATTTGTCAATGAAATTCTCCCTTCTATGCTCCAATGAAGACCGCCGCTACACTCCAGAGAGCAGAAATTCTTCCCAAGCTAGCCTGTAAGCCATCCTCGTGGATTGTGCCAGGGACCCTAAAACCAGCTGCAACATCCTATGTTGTCTACATACCACAACTGCTGCAGCATGGGGTCCGGAGTCCTGTCTAGCCCTTGTTCCTTTTTTGGCACTAATCCTATTGGAGACACAATCAAATTTTCCAGTGACCAATCGTCAAAGGGGCCCGCCATGCGGCCCTCGTGCACCTCTTTGTCCAATTTCTCTTGCACTTTCTCAGGGTGCTCATTTGCAGATTGTAAATTGTCAGCCCACTTTGCGGCCTCGGTACCCCATACTCTAGTCTAAAGCCCTAATGAAACTCTGCCTTCAAATGTTCTGCAGCCTCCCGGTTGCCATAACCCCGTAAGACTTATTTGTCTGGTCTAACCGGCGTACAAGCCCTTTGGCACAGGCCCCTTAGCCCCCCGCCCGCCTGCGAAAGGCTGCTGCTGCTGTCCACCTGCACTGAACTCCCTTGACTGCCACTTCTGACCCCCTTGTTGCTGCTCCTGCCCACCCCTGTAGCAGTTAACCAAGGCGTTTCTGCCTCCACATTTTGAGCAGTCATGCCGAAATGAACAAAACTCCTGGATGCACATTCCCTTAGTAAAATCCCAGCAGGCCCCTGATCCAGTCTGTCTTCTACCTGTACCGCCCACCGCTCCCCGGGTGGGTCGCCCCTGAAAGAGCTGACACACGAGCTGTAGCCCACTGGCTGTGATAGTAGTCTTGCCTGCCCGGGACGCCCCCATTGTGTGTTCCCACAGGTCTGCATCTTATTCCCCCCATTTTGACTCAGTGTCCCAAACCATGCATGCCCTAAATTCCTCGTCATATTGAGCCCATGCTTATCCACCCCCATGATCTGGGCCTTCCTGATCACATCCATGTACTTAAACAGCCCCACACACCTATCCGGTTATTTTTTACAGTACACACTTGCATATATCAAAAAGGCCGATGTCCAATTCTCAATCATGAGAGGCACCTTCGGCTGCTTGGCCAATTCGTACTCTCCTCTTTTGATCCCTCTTTTGCCCATACTTCCTGTTAGAACTGAGGGTCTCCAGTTGGCAGAGGTAGGTACCACTGTCCAAATAGGGATCCTTGCTTCTAGTCAGGGTAAGGAGGAAACACTCTTTAGATAACCTCTGCTCACCCCCTTGGTAACTTGGCACAAGCAGTCAGGCTTATCCAAAAGCAATGTGTAAAGTGTTTGTACCAACACTCACAGTAACACAGTGAAAACACCACAAACTGACTCCACAACAGTTTAGAAAAATAAAGGTATTTAATCTAGACTACACAAGCCCAAAACGACAAAAATCCAACATCCACAGTTCAAGAATATGGTTGCAAAAGAGTTCTTAAGGTTGCAATAAAATAATCCACAGTTGCGTGAAAAGTTCACAGTTGCGTCACGTTTAGCCAACATTACCATTTAAATGCAAAATATTTCCAAAGCAGAATCTGGTGCGGTGGATAACAAGTGATGCGTTGCTCCTGAGACCCTGGGAAGACGATGCGACAACCTAGCTGCAGCAGCGGCCATATTGCGACGAATCCGGTCTGTATGGGGAGGAAGGCGGACTTGTATGGATTCCAGTGCGTAGGTCACGTAGGAAGTTTCCTCTCTCAAAGGCACGATGCGATGATCTTTGGAGTTGCGACGATCTCCAGGGCGACGAGGCGAGAACCAACGGTGATCTCTCTCTCGCAGCTCCTCCATGCGATGGCTTCTGCGACGACACTCGCAGCAACGTGATGCGGTCCGCAAGCAAGCGGTGCGGCGATCTCACCCAGTGACGACAGGCTCTGTGACGACAATTGCAGCGATGGTAATCTTCCCGCACCGGTCTGGTGCGTCCCGCAAACGAAGGATGCGATGGCTCTGGCAGTGGCAACAGGTGCGGCGACGATCTCGACCTTCGTAGCGGCGGGAATTTCCTCGCAATATCAGGGATGCGCTCCGCAAGAGACCGATGCGACAAAAATTGCAGAAAGCCTTTAAAAGCTTGGTTTCCAGCTTCCCAACACAGGTACAACTTCTAGAGGCACTACACATTGGCCACACACTCCAGGAAGGACAGAACTCTCTCAGTAGAATTCAGTGAAGCTGGGGGTGAAGTCATTTTGTTCCTGGGACTTCAGAACAGGGAGCCAGCTCTTCTCAGGCCTGGAGATTCCTTCAAGACAGGGGACACAGCGCAAAGCAAAGTCCTTCCTGTTAGACCTGGCACCTTGGCGTGAGTTTCCCTTCCACTTTTTTGCTGTTGTGCCTCAGATGTTTTTGCTGGTGTCCGCGACTCAGGGCACTGCGCCACGGCCAACCCGTGCCGCAGTGCAAGTGCTCCCTACTGTAAAGTGTACATGTGATTGATATACCTGATTGGTTCATTGGATTTACTGTCAGTCCCCAGTAAAGTGCACCAGGAGTGCCAGGGCTTGTGAATGCCAATACTGCTAGTGGGCCTGCAGCGCTGGTTGCGCCACCCACAGAAGCAGCCTTAAAATATGTCTAGGGTCTGCCATTGCAGAACCTGCATACAGTCTGGTACTGTCATGCAACAGCAGGACAGTCTTCCTTCTTCAGTTTCAGCTTTCTCCTTGGCAGAATTTCCTTCTTGATTCCAGGATGATCTAATTTTCTGTTGTCAGGGGTCCTGTACTTATACCCCTAAAAGTCTTTGTTCTCTTGGTGCAAGTGGGCCCTGAGCCCGGTCTGAACCAGTTCTGGGTGTTCCTTGAGCACTTTGTTTTCCTGGCTTCTCCTTTCCTTTCAGAGTCAGGGGCAGGGTCGTCAGCCACCCAGCAGGAGGTGGAGCCAGCATTGTGGAAGGCAGGCACAGCCCTATCTCCTCCCATCACTCAAGTTGCAAATGCAGTCATTCAGTCCAGGGCTGACCCAGCCAGCCTCCTGGGGGCTCCCCAGCCTCTGTCACTCTCAAACCAGACAGTCAATTCACAAACAGACCAAGGCACACAGAAAGGTCAGACAAGAGAACAGCAACTTTCTAAAAGTGCTGTTCTCAAACACAGGAGTTAAAAACCACCTTTCCTAACAGATGTGTTATTAAATTCTGAGTTCAGGGATACCAGACTTTTACATCCTACCTTGCTCCTATGGGAAGATATGCTGGTAGCCACTGTAGCCAGCATTACCCATGATAGCCTATGGGCAAGGTAGCCTTACAATAGTGAAAAACAAAAATGGCTGCCGTTCACTACCAGAGCATGTCACCTGCACTAGCACATGCTCTACCTTTCACATACACTGCACCCTGCCCAAGGGGGTACCCAGGGCCTTCCATAGGGGTGACCAATGTGCACAGAAAGGGAAGGGTTAGGCCTGGTCAGTGGGGACACTGAGCAGGAGGACATGGCAGTTCACAGACTGCACACAGGCACTGCGGTGGCAGGCCCGAGACACCATTTTAGGGCTACTCATGTGGGTGGCACAATCAGTGCTGCAGGCCCACTAGTAGCATTTGTCATCACCTTTACTAGGGACTTCGTGGTGATACAAATATGCCAATCATGTGTATCCAATCACAATAGCAATTTACACAGGGAGCACTTACACTCTGACACTGATCAGCAGTGGCAGAGTGTCCAAAGCTTCTAAGCCAGCAAAAACGAAATCCAGCACAGCATCAAAAATACAGAAGGTAGAGGCAAAAAGCTAGGGGGAAACCACGCCAAGGATGCCAGGTCTAACACGTGTCCCCTCCAGCTGAAAGTGGGCAGAACTGCCCACCCTCTTGGGAGTTCTCTTAACTAAGGTGGAAAAACCTGGACAGACCATCAGCATTGGCGTGTTCTGTACCAGAGCGGTGCTCCACCGTAAAGTCCATTCCCTGTAGGGAGATGGACCACCTCAACAGTTTTGGGTTCTTACCCCTTATCTGCATTTACCATCTGAGGGGTCTGCGGTCTGTCTGAACACAAAAGTGAGTCCCAAACAGGTAGGGCCTCAGCTTCTTCAGAGTCCAGACCACAGCAAAAGCTTCCCTTTCATTTACACTCCACCTCTGTTCCCTGGGGAGTAGCCTCCTACTAATGAAAGCTACAGGCTGGTCCCAGCCCTCGTCATTGATCTGTGAGAGTACTGCTCCCACACCATGCTCTGAAGCATCTGTCTGCACTATGAACTCACTGGAGAAGTCAGGTGCCTTGAGCACCGGTGCTGTGCACATGGCAGTCTTCAGAGTATCAAAAGCAGTTTGGCAGACTTCGGTCCAATTCACTTTTCTGGGCTGCCTCTTGGAGGTCAGCTCTTTCAAGGAGGCAACGATGGTGCCAGATCCCTTGACAAACCGTCTGTAATTCCCGGTGAGTCCTAAGAAGGCTCTCATCTCTGTCTGGGTCTTGGGGGGCTCCCAAGCCAGATTGGTATCAATCTTTGCATGTAGGGGCGCCACCTGGTCGCTCCCTACTTGGTGTCCCAAGTACACCACTGATTCCTGCCCTATCTGGCACTTTCTGGCTCATCAGCTCTGGGGATGGGGTGTACGTCAGTCTTGGTGACCGTATTGAGCCCACGGTAGTCCACACAAAACCTGAGTTCTGGAGTGGCACCGGGCGTAGCAGCTTTTGGGACTAAGACCACTGGGCTAGCCCAGGGGCTGCTGGAGGGCTCAATTACCCATAGCACCAACATCTTGGAAACCTCTTCCTTGATGCTGGCCCTGACCTTGTCAGCTACCCTGTAAAATTTCTGTTTCACAGGCAGACTATCGCCAGTATCCATATCATGGACGCACCAATTGGTGACACCTGGTGTCAGGGAGAACAGGGAGGAAAAGTGACCCAACACCTGGAGACAGTCCCTCTGCTGTTCTGGGGTCAGGGTGGGCGAGAGGACCAAACCACCCACTGACCTGTCTTGCTCCTTAGCTGCCAGGAGGTCAGGGAGAGGATCACTATCCTCTTCCCCTCCAGCATCTGTAGACATGAGCATTGTCACTTCAGACCTCTCAAAGTGTGGTTTGAGGCGGTTCACATGCAAGACTCTCAGGGGCTGCCTGGGAGTTTTCAAGTTAATCAGGTAGGTTACTTCGCTCTTGCGCTCCACCACCTCATATGGCCCAGTCGACTTGTCTTGGAGTGCACAAGGCTCCACAGGCGCCATCACCCACACTTTCTGCCCAGGTTGAAATTCGACCAGAGTGGTATTCTGTTCGTACCATCTTTTCATTTCTTCCTGGCTAGCTTCCAGGTTCTCCTGAGCGAGCTTCCTGAAGCGTTGTGTCTGGTTGCGGATGGCCAGCACATAGCTGAACACATCCTGGGGGGGTTTTCCCATGGGATTTCTCCCACCCCTCCTTCACCAGTGTGAAAGGTCCTCTAACAGGACGGCCATACAGGAGTTCAAAGGGACTGAACCCTAAGGACTTCTGAGGCACTTCCCTTAAGGTAAACAACAGGCATGGTAAAAAGACGTCCCACTTCCGTCTCATGGGCTCCGCTGGGCCCATAATCATACCTTTCAGGGTGCAGTTGAACCTTTCAACCAACCCATTTCCTTGAGGGTGGTAAGAAGTAGTGAATTTTATAAGTTACCCAACACTCCTCCCACAGAGACTTCATGTACCTAGAGATGAAGTTGGTATCCCGGTCGGAGACCACCTCTCTGGGGAATCCCACACGGGAAAAGATCCCCATCAATGCACGGCCCACCACAGGTGCTGTGATTGCCCTGAGAGGGACTGCTTCCAGGTACCAGGTGGCATGGTCCACAAAGACCAGGATGAACCTGTTGCCTAAGGCTGTCTTGTGGTCCAGGGGCCCCACAATGTCGATTCCCACCCGCTCGAAAGGGGTGCTCACCACAGGAAAGGGTTGGAGGGGTGCCTTGCACTTCACTCCAGTCTTGCCACTGGCCTGACATGTTTGGCAAGCTCTACAAAAGGTACCAACGTGCTTCTTCATCTGGGGCCAGTAGAAGTGGGCGACAAGCCTGTGGTAGGTCTTGTCTTGCCCCAGATGTCCTGCGAGAGGCACATCATGAGCCAGACCCATTAGTAAGTACCTGAAGCACGTGGGTACCACCAGCACACGGGCTGCACCGGGCTCAGCAAACTTAGGCTCACTATACAACAACTCATCTTCGCAGTAGATGAAGTGATCTCTGGACGCTCCACCTGCTGCCTGGTCTGCAGCCTGGTGCCGCATACCAACGAGAGAAGGGCACTCTTTCTGCTCCTTGCAGAATTCCTCCCTGGAGGGCCCTCCTTCTTGCTGCCAATGGTCCGCTCAGGTAGGTCGCCCAGTTTGGCCACCTGTTCCCCTGTAGGTTCTAGGGCCTCCCCCTCAGGTTCTGCTCCTTCCTGTACCTTGGGAACAGCTGGGGTTGGTTTCCCGCGCCCTCTGCCCTTTCCTCTCCTGGCAGGTCTCTGGGCCACTGTTCCAGGCTCCAGTTCTGCTGAAAATCACCCCTACTGGCTGCCCTACCACGCGTGGTCACACAGATCCACGTAGGCAAACCCAATATCTCCAAATGAGTTCTGTGTTCTACATCCTTCCATGGAGAACTCTCCAGGTCATTACCTAGCAGACAGTATACAGGCAAGGCATCATTGACAACAACTTCCGAGAGACGAGATACTCCCCCCCATTCAAAGGGAACACGTGCCACTTTGCAGAGGCGCACTGAACTACCAGCTGCAACTACTGGGTGGAGTACATTGGGGATACACTGCTCTTTAGACACCCACTGACACCTCACGAATGTCACGCTGGCCCCTGTCTCTCTCAGAGCCTCTATCTCCCTCTCATTGACGGTTACCTTCTGCCCGTATTTCTTTGTGTTAGGGGGCAGTAAGGTTTCCTGGACCATCTCTTGGTCTCCTAGAGAGACAAGGGTCATAACTGCTAGTTCTCTTTCCCCACTAGAAATCAAATCCCCTCCCAAAGCTACACGTGCTAACCCTGGGTCTGGAGCACCAGCGGGTGCTGGGGGTTTCTTGGGGCACCTGTTGATAACATGTCCCACCTCATTTCAGTAAAAGCAGGTAGGGGGACCTCTGTTTTCCCATCTGCCCCTAGGGGGCCATGGCTGCTTGGGTCTGGGGGGTTGGGACTCCTTTCCCTTGGAACAATTTTGGGGCCCTTGAGAGAACTCCTTTTGGTTACCCTTGTCCCCCCCACTCTTCTGCTGCGGATCCTGCCCACCTTTGGCTGTGGTACCCACAATACCTCTGTGGACCCTGGTACTGGTCTAGCGGTCCGCCTCCTTAGCAAGCTCAATGGGGTCTGTCAGCTCGCTGTATAAAAACATGCAGGCGTAGCTCTGGAACACAAAGACTACTCAGGTGCTCCCAACTAATTAAACACAACAACCCCTTATAATCAGTTACTTTGCTGCCCTTCATCCAACCTTCCAGTGCACGAGAGTACAAATTCACACACTCCATCCAAGTCTCAGACTCTTTCTTCTTAGAGTTTCTAAACTGCAGTCTGTACTGCTCTGGAGTAAGTCCATACCTGAGACATAGGGCCTCCTTCATATTGGGGTAGGTCATGGCACCTGGTAACTCTAAGGGCTCTAGAACACTTCTCCCAGTGGAGTTCTGGACTTTTTGGTTCCGTCCAGAGGTGTCAGGGACAACACCCGAAGACCCCGGAGTTCAACCTGTCTTGGTACACAAATAAACAGAAACACGGGCTTCTCGATGGTGGCGTCAAAGACCAAAGGTTTATTACTGCAGGGACACAGAAGTCACAGAAACTACACATGGGCAGTATCTAGGAGCCTGTTCGATTTGTACAAAGAGGGTTGTTCCTTATATACTAAATATTGGGCTTCAGGCAAATTCTTTACATGTTACCACAGTTCTAAACATTCGTGTCTTATACAATAAATATTTGGCGTTGCACAGGAATCGTCAACAGTATCTGATGTCAAAACATTACAAATGAGGGGTTCCCACTAGTCATCATAATCCCATGTCAATTCTTCATTCAAGACCCGGACCGCCTCATCGTAAATTTCGTTACCACCCCCTACTAAAGGCCCAGAAGGAAAGGAGCAGAGCCAGGTGTGGAAGATAGAAAGACAGGATAAGAAATGTTTGTGGGTCGTAAATGGGCACGGTTACCAGCTTCGGCCGCCTAATCATGATCAGGCCAACGAACACAAGAACCAGTATAGCAGGACTGGCCTCAGGCTGGGGAGGCAGCTCTTGCCGAGTCATGCTGCCACAGCGTTGCTGGCCTAAGGTGCACGTGTCACTTGCAAGGTGATTCGCCGGCCAAAGCCTACGTGTCCTGTAATGAAAAGAGGTCATTGCGTGTCCATTGACTATGTGAGGGCAAGGAATACAAAATGGCTTCCGTGTTCTAAGATGGATGCCATGGGTAGATCACAAATGTGTTGGTAACAGGAGTGCTCTTGCTCGTAGCATAGCGAAAACACCAGGATATACTAAATGGATCATTTGCGGTTCACCGATACCAAAATTATGTATTTACGACAATGTTACAAACATGAGTAAAATCGTCACGGAACCTCAGACCCTCCTTTTGCCCTTACATAGGCAATTACTCAGTCTATATCAGAGTCAGAGTCCATTTCTATGCTCATTAGGTCAGCGACATGTCGTTGTATCATCATCCTGCCTCGTGCCTTTTCTCCTAATGCAGGTGGTTTCCTGAAACAGGCTGCAGCGCAGAGACTACACAGAGCGGGACCACACTGGATAATAAGACAGCACGAGAACAGAAATACTAGGATGACACCAATAACCATCAGAACCTTCCATCCCCACGCTGATACCAGAGTCCAAAACCACTCCATGAAGGACCAGTTTCCCTTATCTACGTGTATAGAGTCGGAAATCTTGTGTAGCTTAGAGATTGCTTCATAGACTGTTGGAGCATTATTAGGAATAAAGACACAGCAGCTCGATTGGATCATTCTGCATACCCCACCTCGATCTGCAAGTATTACGTCTAGAACCATACGATTCTGCAACGTCATGAGACGATCCGCCTGAAGCTCAGCTGTTAAGTTACTAAGAGCACCTGCAGTTTCTGTAATAGTAGATTCAACTACCCGTGTTAGTTGGCGAAGATTTCTACTATTGGCCATAGGCCCCCAAAACGGAAGGAAACCTTTGAAGAAGTCTCCAGCTTCTTGACCAGCGGTATCTTCCTTGCTGAAGACACCTCTTGCTAATCTGGGTTTATGATAATCTGAAGAAGCAGTGTATGTCGGGGGTAACAATCGAGCAATATAACATGAACCTGAAAAGTCAGCAGGCAGCCATGTATATGCTCTGTCCTGACAAATGAAGTAGGTACCCCTAGCAGTCAGAAAGGCAGGGGAGGAGTTAGACGGAAATACGTAAGTCTCAACGCACTCACTCTTCCCTAGCTGAGCTCTCGGATTTCTCCCATTTCCTTGCAAACAGACCTGACCTCGGTGAGGCACGACCCAAACTGAAGTGGAGCTTTTACGCTTGCTTTCTCCCAAACTAAGGCGATACTCTGTAGAGTTCCAACTCAGATACACCAGTAATTCATCTCTAGGATAAGATGGAGTATTATTGACGTCTTTAATCATATCAATAATTCCCTGGACTAAAGCTTTGTTGGCTGAGTTGTATTTAGTGGACCGTGGTGGACGCGGAGGATAGGTCTCAAGGGCATATGAAAAAATGGTCTGAAAGGCCTGAAATGATCCATTATAGCTAAAAGGCAAGACTAGATAGGGAATGCCTTTATCCATAGTGTGAGGTATCAAGCCACACACCCAGCAGTTTGTAGTATTAACTATCAGTTGGTGTTGATGCAAGAGCTGTACAAATGTATTATTAATAAATTCTGAGCGTCGAGCTTGTTCGTGTTCGGGAAATGAGTGAAAAGAATGCATAGAAGAAACCGTAGAAGTAGCAGGATCAAGGGGAGGTACTGTAGCTATTGGCACAAAAATCAAATGTACGCCAAAGACGATTCCACCCACCAGCGTCATCAAAACAATTAAAAATGTAACTGCACATTGCATTAGAAAGCATTTGCTGTGTAGTATTCTGTACAGTCTATTTCTGCGAACATAAATTACATTTTCTCGTTGTAGCTCAGGAAGCTCCATCTTCTACGACCGTTCGCGACCACTGATGATGTGTACGTAGATGAAAATGCCTCTATCAGCCCTGGGAGTTCCCAGAACTAACAGAAAGATCGACCTTGTGTCAGACCCCTGCAGATTCAACTAGGCACACAGCCACGACCCTACGGCTACCCAGACGGCAAGGCAATTTTTAAAACAAAAGAAACAATACAAAGTATTAGCAAACTTCCTGGCTGGAGGCAATGTATAGAAAATGCAAATCTGAAAATAGGCAGTTTTCTGCTTTATTTGTCCATATCGCGAGAACGTAAGTTGTATCTCAGTTTTGCAGGAGCTGTCTGATCTGGAAACAATGTATTTTCAGCTGGCGTTGCAATGTTCACGTTCGCAGATGGCAAATGTTCTTTTGGTGCAGAAGGCAAATGTTCAGGGTTCAAAAGAGCAGTTTCAGGAGGAGAGTCAGAACTTGGTGAATCCGTGATCAGTTCTGCATCGCTGAAAGGTATGAACCTGGGGACTCGTTCCGTTTCAGAGGCACCGATTCCTTTCTTTACCCAGTTGTCGTAAGGAAGTGGCAGAGGCACACGTTTAGCATGTGTCGTGTGGATCCAATGTTTCCTTCCGGCCACACGAATAGCAGTTCTCGTTGCTAACAGGACCTGGAAAGGGCCAATAAATCTGGGCTGAAGATTTTTCGTTCTTGCAAAATTTCGGATGACCACCTGATCACCCGGTTTCAGCTGATGGCCTGGGCTCTCCGGTGGCTTTGGCAATGCGTTGAAAACCTGTTGGTGAATAAGACTCAATTTAGCAGTCAAGTCGAAAAGGTAATCAATTAACATTGGGTATTCCAGCTGCTTAAATTCTTTCGGTCTAGGTACCCCCCAAACATTTGCAGGACGACCGAAAACTATTTCGTAAGGACTAAGCCCTACTCTAGAATGTACAGTTGCTCTTGTTGATAGCAAAGCCAAAGGCAATGCATCTGGCCAGGACAAACCCGTGGATGCTTGTATCTTAGCGAGTTTCAGTTTAAGGGTGCCATTGTAACCCTCGACTAAACCCGCGGACTGGGGATGATTCGCACTATGAAATTTTTGCCTAATCCCTAGGCCGGCACACACACTCTGCATAACTTTCCCTACGAACTCACTTCCGTTATCTGACCATACAATCCGTGGCATTCCGTATCGGGGGAAGTATTCTTTAAGAAGAATTTTGGCAGTGGATAAGGCAGTATTGTCCTTCAGCGGGTATGCTTCGATCCATCTGGAAAAAGCACAAACTACCACTAGGACGTATTTCAGGTTATTACAACGGTCCATGTGAATGAAGTCTAGCTGGATCACTTCAAAAGGGCAGGAAGGAGGAGCGAAGTGACCTGCAGGTGTGGGGATTCCCTTGCCAGGATTATGCATCAAGCATACCATACAATTTCTCACCACTCTCTCTGCACACTTACTAATTCCGTCATTCTTCCAGACCGGGGCCAACATCTTACAAATCCCTTTTGAACTGATGTGTGCTGTTCCATGCGCCATCGTCACTACTGCAAGCACATACGCATCAGGCAACATCCAACGCTGTTGTTCCGACAAATCAATCCAACACCCACTCGAGTCCAATTTACCCGTGCTCTCTCTCCATGCACGTTTTTCCTCCTCAGTCGCCTCTTTCTGAATTTCCTTCACGCTTTCCACTGTGTTGTTCCACCTTCTCTGCGCCCTACACTCTCCTTCACTGTGGAGTCCCACAAGGCTCGGCACTATCCCCTCTTCTTTTTAATTTATACCTCCAACCACTGTTAGCCACACTCCGCTACTTTCCGGTCACAATTTACAATTATGCCGATGATTTGCAGTTAATTTTCCCTGTCGATTCCCTCCCCCCTTCCTGCACTAATTTTCAGTCTACTATGCTAACCATAGCTGAGTGGATGTACCACAGCCACTTAAAGTTAAACCCCACCAAGACTGAGCTCGTCTTGGTGGGTGGCCCCAATCACCCATGGAATGCCTCCTTTTGGCCTACATCTCTGGGGACGGCACCCACTCCTGTGAGCTCAGTCAAAAGCCTGGGGGTGACCATCTCCCAAGATCTTTCTATGAGACCCCACATCAACGCGGTAACTTCTGCCTGCTTTTTCCATCTCAGGCGTATTCGCAAGATTAGTAGGTTTCTAAACAAAGAAGCCCTGACCCAGGTAGTCATTGCTCTCATCACCTCCAGGCTTGACTACGCCAACATCTTGTACGCAGGAATTCCGGCATGTCACCTTCATCGACTTCAGTTGGTGCAGAACCAAGCTGCCCGCTTGATTTTCTGCCAGCCCAAACACCAGCACGTCACTCCCTTACTCCGCAGTCTGCATTGGCTCCCTGTCTCAAAACGGTGTATCTTCAAACTGGCATGCACCACCTTTAGGGCCCTAGAGGACGCGGCCCCTAAGTTTATTTCATCAGCCTTGACCCGTCATACTCCTGCCAGAGCTCTGCGCTCAGCATCTTTGAATCTCCTTGAGGTCCCCAGATTTAAAAGAAAAAGGCACGGTGGCCTGAGCTTCTCTGTCTTGGCTCCCGCCACCTGGAATTCCCTACCCCTCTCTCTTCGTCTCTGTCCTAAGTACGATAGCTTCCGTACTCTCTTAAAAACTTTGCTCTTTCAAGCGGCTTATGATTAATCCCCCTTTCCTGGATCACCGCAATCTTTATCAAGAGCGCCAAGAAACCGATGGTGATAGTGCGCTGTATAAATATTTTTAATAGAATAGAATAGAATAGTGTCTTCACACATTCCAGACTCAGAAATCCATCTTGCAGACGTTGCAACATACATTCTACTCATCATATTTCTAGCTGTCTGTTTTGCGATCTCATCAGCAAAAGCATTCCCACGACCAACATCATCCGTGATTGCTTTATGAGCACTGCATTTCACAATCGCAACTTCAGTCGGTAAGGTTAGAGATTCCAACAAGTCATTAACTAGCTGACCATGTTGAATCTTAGTCCCATGGGACGTAATGAAACCTCTTTCTTTCCACAAACGGCCAAAACTATGGGCCACGCCGAACGCGTACTGACTATCTGTGAACACATTCACTCTCTTTCCCTTAGCTAAAACGCACGCTCTTGTTAGCGCGATCAATTCTGCAGCCTGGGCAGAATTCTGACTCACTCTTGCAGTCTCCACAATCGTACTCAAAGTCGTTACGGCATAGGCAGCAGTCACATCACCATTCTCCAATTTGAAGCAAGACCCATCAACATACAACGTGCCATCTGGATCTGACAACGGAGTATTTTTTAGATCGATTCGTCCTTTTGTTTCTTCCTCAGTTCTGAAACAACAGTCGTGTGGTTCGGAATCACTCGACTCTTGGCTAGTCGGCAACAATGTTGCTGGATTCAATACATTGCATCTTTTGATCTGAATATGACTAGCTAATAGTGTCAGTTCATAGCCTGATAATCTAGCACTGGTAAGGTGTTGCGTCTTGGTTCGGTTCATGAGTGTATCCACAGCATGAGGAACCATAACTACTAGCATGTTGTTCATTACTAAACCAGCAGATTGTCGAATGGAAGCTGCAGCTGCGGCTGTAGCTCTCAAGCAACTAGGCAATGCTCTAGCTACTGGATCTAATGTTGATGAAAAATACGCACAAGGGCGTTGTTTATCACCAAATTTCTGCGTCAAAACACTCAATGCACAACCTTCTCTCTCGTGGACATAGAGCGTAAATGGCTTACTGTAGTCGGGTGTACCCAATACAGGTGCTGAACACAGTGCATTTCGTAACTCAGAAAAACTCTGCTGACATTCAACAGACCATGGTACCGGACTCGGAACACCTTTCTTAGTCAAGGCTACTAATGGTTTTGCTAAAAGAGAAAAAATTTGGGATCCATTGCCTACAATAGGAGGTAATACCCAAAAAGGCACGCACTTCTCTCTGCGTGCTAGGAACATTCATCTGTGTAATTGCTTTTATTCTCTCTGGGGTCAACTTCCTTCCCTCCTTTGACAAGAGATGACCTAGGTAGGTCACTTCTTGGCAGCAGTATTGCATTTTTGAAGGTGACACCTTGTGATTTAAATCTGACAAGTGATGCAATAAAGAAATCGTAGCTGTTTTGCAAGTTTCCTTGTCATCGGCAGCCACTAGAAGATCATCGACATACTGTACTAAAGCAGAACCACGAGGAAGTACGAAGGAATCTAACTGACTTTTTAATGCTTGACTGTAAATGGATGGGCTTTCACAATAACCTTGTGGAGCGCGTTTAAATCTAAAACTTCGTCCTCCTAGAGAAAAACCGAAAATATCTCTGCTTTCCTCGGCTATCGGAATGCTGAAAAAGGCATTTTTCAAGTCGACAACTGAAAACCATGCTGCTGTAGCGGGAATCAACGTTAACAATGCAGTAATGTCTGGTACCACAGGAAACTGTGGGATCACAATTTTATTAACCTCTCTAAGATCAATTACGAACCTATATACTGGAGGCTTTGTAGGGTCAGTTCGTTTCAAAATAGGCAGTACAGGACTATTACAGACATTACCTCTAGTCTCTTCTACAACATCTTTCTTGATCAGGTCTTGTACTATCAGTAGGAGCGCACGCTCACCTTCACTAGAGATTCTGTATTGTGGAATTCGTGGAAGTTTGACATTTGCTTTCAAAGTTACTACATAGGGTGGAATTTCCAATAGACCTACATCATTAGGACCAGTCGCCCAAAGAGTATCAGGGAGTGAACGCAGCTCTGGTGGGAGCGCATCCATCGACAAGTACATCGGGGAGATGATTCTTTTACCCAACGTAAGCTGTACTCCCGCTGGGGAACAGTACAATGTCGCGTACAGGCGTTTTAACAAGTCTAAACCAAGCAGATTTTCGTTACAACCTGTCGTCAAAATCAGGGGTGCTTTCAATTGACGGGGTCCAACAGAAATAGACAAAGGACCAGAAACAGGGTTGTGAACAGGGGCGCCCGAAAAACCTACTGAAACGTTTGTTGAGCCAGACAAAGGTGCGCCAGGGAGTTTTGCATGTATGATAGAACTTTTTGCTGCACCAGTATCCAACAGAAACGGTTCGACTATACCTGATGTTGCTACTGCGACATAAGGCCCACTCTGATCTACTGGTACTGATACTACTCCCTCTCTTTGTCCATGGCTGTCCTAGTATTCACTTTGCTGACCTTCCTCACTAGCTTCATAATAGTCTTCAACATGATACTGTGGAGACCTATTCTGTTGGGCAGATTGTCCATTTCGCTGGTCGAAATAATTAGAGGGGCGATCACTTGTCTGTGGAGGCATAGCACCTCGTCCTCGACCTCTAGAGTTTTGCATAGAACTACCACGACCTCTCTGAGCTGCCGCATCATTATTTTGTGTTCGAACTGGACACTCACTTTTGTAATGACCTTCCTTTTTGCAATAAGCACATTGATTCCACTGGTATTGTGGCCTTTGAAAGTTATAATCCGTTCTTTGATATGACCCCTGCTGCATATTAGTTTGATTCATGCGAGGCGGATAAGCTTGTTGTAAAAGTACTTTAGTTTTTAAATCTTTCGTCTTTTTATCTGATTTTTCCTTCTCTTCTTTATCCCTATTTTCATAGTACTGAGCAGTCGCAAGTATTTGCGCAGTCGTAGAGACAGCCCACGCACTTTCAGAATTCTTTAATTTACTACTAAGTTCTGGCAACAGATTGTGCACAAATTTATCGACAAATAATCTCTGGCCTCCTTCTGTGCTCATATCCTGACCACTATGATCCACGAAAGTCTCCTCGAATCTTGTGAAAAAGTCGGAGACGCTTTCGTCTTTCTTTTGTTTGCACGCGGACAATTTGTCCCAGTTAACGCGCAATGCTGGCATCAAGGTTTTCATTAAATCGATTATTCTACCAGGCAAATTAGCAATTAAAGGTTCAGGTTTGGAACCACCTATTTGTTGACCATCCGCTGCAATTATAGCTGCCCAGTCACCACCTAGGGCAACTGGATGATTCTCTTTACGAATTTTAGCCCAAATTGGTTGCGGTACTACATTACCAAACAGCAGATCTATGTCAGTTAAATTTAATACACAAGCGTCAACTGTTTGAGCTAACTCTTTGTAGTACCCTGCAGGATTTTTACGCGGATCTGGCAAAGCCTGTTTTACTGCTAATACTTCAGCTCGCTTCCATGGAATATGTATCCATACTCTCTGGAATTGGGCCGGAGCGGCTGCAATACCAAGCGGTGCATTAGCTTGCACAGCTTCGCGCCAAATTGGTGGAACCTCTCTCATTGGATATTGACGATTTCGTTTCGTACTACGTTTCTCTAACTCTCTCGGTGAAAGAAGGGATGAGTCGGATCTATAACTTAGAACCAGTTCCATCGCTTCTTTTATATTTTGTCCAACTATCATACCTGTAGCAAACTCTTTCTGAACATTCATTAATTCTCCTAGATTTGAATCAGGGTCATCCTCTTCCACTTCCTCACGTAGAAGGAAACACATTTCATCGAACACATATCGTTGTGTCGGTTCGTTCCATTGCATAAATGTATCTAATACATTTTGTACATTATATCTTCCAACTTTCGAAACCCATCTAAGAGCAGTGGAATCTAGTATTCCTCTTTCTTCAGTACTGGGAAGCTGACTACGTCTCTGCACAGAGTCAAAGGTAGGAGTCTTAATCAGAGTTTTATAGAAGGGAGATAGAATATTAGAGACAGAATCAGTGATTCTTCGACGAACAGAAAGCGGAGTCATAATATTAGCAGAGGCAGTGAATAGAGTAGCAGTTGGAACAGATAGATCAGGAACAGTAGGAGTAGCTTGAAAATTAGCTTGTGAAGTAGCAGGTGTGAGCGACACAGGCATAGGTAAAGAAGTCGGCAACCCTAGAAGAGGGGTTGTCGAAGGAACATTAATATTGACCACAGGAGGTACAGGAACTTGATTCAGGGGAGCGAGAACAGGGACACCAGGTTGTCCAGCAACCGGTAATTGAACATTCGGTATAGGTGGAGCCGTAGCACCTTGTGCATACGGTGGGGGTGATCGTAACAAGTAAGACAACAGGGGATCCTTTTCAGGGTCCTCTACTATCTTAGCCGTACTCGATGGTAAAGCAGGATAGCACTTGTCTATCGCTAAATTACGCTCTCTATCGGCCACCTCCATCGCTTTCTCAGACTCGTTGAGTTGCAGCTGCCTAGCAGACTGTTCTAAAGTCAACTCTTGCTCTTTCTGTTCTTTCTTCAACTTTTTAATTTCTCTCTGTTTAGATTCTTTTCGCCAATAACGGAAAGAATCAAACATTGCCGGCCGGGCTTTCTTCTTAAACAACCTTCTTTCTAGATTATCGAGAATTTCAGGTTCAAAACTACCATGTAGTGGCCAACTAAGGACACCATCTTTTTCTGTATAGCGGATCCATATCTCGTTATAAGAGATAGGGCCCACACCAAATTTGCAATATAGATCATAAAGGGGAGTTCCAATCGGAGGAACCAAACACGAGTCCTCCAACTGGGAATCACTGTTGCAACTAAAACAAGACAACATACAATTTTTCTGACTTACCATTTTATAATCCGGAACACAAGACAAACAAGACACAAAAAGATGCGCACTTGAACCGAGAACTTAGGCCTACCAGAACTGACAATTGTATCGATACCTGAACTGAACAGAATGATTATCGTAACTAGAATAACCAGTGATAACCTTACAGAACTGAACTGAACTGAGAACTAAAAGGATTTATCCAAATAGGAGCAACCCTCACAAAATAACCAACTAGCAACCACTAAATACTTAACTGAGGCACTGAAGACGTCACCAAGGAGAAACCCGTCACGTTTCGCCGTACTGAGGACTGCACCTCGGGTCCAAGACAGGGCGACGGTCAAGGCAACGGATCACTGCAGCCGTCTGAACGGGAACCCTCGTGGAAGAGGACGTCGGGGCCACTTTTGCGATATGCCGGGATCGATGAAGTGGGGCGCCTCCCTCTGAAATCTTCACACGAAGCTCCTCGAATTCTTCAGGCTTTTGGACCGGTACCGAATGACGTCGCCCCGAGTTGGGCGCCAAATGGAGTTCTGGACTTTTTGGTTCCGTCCAGAGGTGTCAGGGACAACACCCGAAGACCCCGGAGTTCAACCTGTCTTGGTACACAAATAAACAGAAACACGGGCTTCTCGATGGTGGCGTCAAAGACCAAAGGTTTATTACTGCAGGGACACAGAAGTCACAGAAACTACACATGGGCAGTATCTAGGAGCCTGTTCGATTTGTACAAAGAGGGTTGTTCCTTATATACTAAATATTGGGCTTCAGGCAAATTCTTTACATGTTACCACAGTTCTAAACATTCGTGTCTTATACAATAAAGATTTGGCGTTGCACAGGAATCGTCAACAGTATCTGATGTCAAAACATTACAAATGAGGGGTTCCCACTAGTCCATCATAATCCCATGTCAATTCTTCATTCAAGACCCGGACCGCCTCATCGTAAATTTCGTTACCACCCCCTACTAAAGGCCCAGAAGGAAAGGAGCAGAGCCAGGTGTGGAAGATAGAAAGACAGGATAAGAAATGTTTGTGGGTCGTAAATGGGCACGGTTACCAGCTTCGGCCGCCTAATCATGATCAGGCCAACGAACACAAGAACCAGTATAGCAGGACTGGCCTCAGGCTGGGGAGGCAGCTCTTGCCGAGTCATGCTGCCACAGCGTTGCTGGCCTAAGGTGCACGTGTCACTTGCAAGGTGATTCGCCGGCCAAAGCCTACGTGTCCTGTAATGAAAAGAGGTCATTGCGTGTCCATTGACTATGTGAGGGCAAGGAATACAAAATGGCTTCCGTGTTCTAAGATGGATGCCATGGGTAGATCACAAATGTGTTGGTAACAGGAGTGCTCTTGCTCGTAGCATAGCGAAAACACCAGGATATACTAAATGGATCATTTGCGGTTCACCGATACCAAAATTATGTATTTACGACAATGTTACAAACATGAGTAAAATCGTCACGGAACCTCACCAGAAGCCTCAAAATGTTTTCACAAGCCCACCCCCAAATGCTGTTCAGGCATACCATTCATTCTGAATGCAATTTCATAAGAAGTAAACCAGGCATAAATATCCTCACTCCTATTAAAATTCTGTACCAGATCCTTGGGAATATATACTTTACCCCCCTCCACTGGCTGTGCGCTGCCACCATTTGAACTGGCATCCACCTCCTTGGCTTTAAGATCCAGTTCTCTCACGCTCAACTCATGAGCCAAAAGCAATTTCTTTTCCTCCAGGGCACGGGCATTTTTATTTTCCTCCGCCGCCCTTTCTTTCTCCATTTCCAATTGCTTCATTTTCAACTTCAGGACTTCCAAGTCATGTTCTCTCACTCTTTCATTCTCTTGTAACTCTTCTTGGGTGAAGCCCCTACTTGAATGGGTGCTACCAGGCCTTGAGCCTGTTCTGCTCACAGGCAGATCTGTGATTTGGAAACCATTCCTTGTACTTGCATCATTTCCCTCTTGTGCTTCCCAATGGGCCTTCAAGATTCTCTGCAACTCCTCTTTCCTGGCGCCGCTTTTCATGGGGCACTCAAACTGTTGCAGAATTTCCTAAGATCTTTTGCTCTTTAGTAATACAAATCCTCAATGACAAATTCTAATTCCAATTCTGCCTCCACACTGGGTGTCTTCCCATTCACGGACATGATGCTTAGAAGAGTTACTCAAAAATAGAACCAACCAAAAAAAAACAGTAGTATGCGGTAGCGTAGTGGTGTGCACTCACTAGTGATGTACACCAATTACTGTGGGTCTAGTATAAATACAAGTTCAAATCCCACCGCTGCCACCAATGTTAGAACTGGGGGGCTCTAGTTGGCAGAGGTAGGTACCACTGTCCAAATAGGGACCCTTGCTTCTAGTCAGGGTAAGGAGGAAACACTCTTTAGATAACCTCTGTTCACCCCCTTGGTAGCTTGGCACAAGCAGGCAGGCTTATCCAAAAGCAATGTGTAAAGTATTTGTACCAACACTCAGAGTAACACGGTGAAAACACCACAAACTGACTCCACAACAGTTTAGAAAAATAATGGTATTTCATCAAAACCACACAAGACCAAAAAGACTAAAATCCAACATACACAGTTTAAGAATATGGTTGCAAAAGAGTTCTTAAGGTTGTGATAAAATAATTCACAGTTGCGTGAAAAGTTCACAGTTGCGTCACGTTTAGCCAACAGTACTTTCTTAAATGCGACAAAGTTCCAAAGCAGAAGCTGGTGCAGTGGAAAACAAGCGATGTGTTGCTCCTGAGACCCTGGGGAGGTGATGTGACAACCCCGCTGCAGCAGCGGGCGTGTTGCGACAAATCCGGTCTGTATGGGGAGGAAGGCAGACTCTTATGGATTCCAGTGCGTAGGTTCCGTAGGAAGTTTTCTCTCTCAAAGGCACGATGCGATGATCTTTGGAGTTGCGAAGATCTCCGGGGCGATGATGCGCGGACCAGCGGTAATCTCTCTCTCGCAGCTCCTCGATGCGATGGCTTCTGCGATGACACTCGCAGCGACGTGATGCGGCCTGCATGCAAGCAGTGTGGCGATCTCATGCAGCGAGGACAGGCTCTGCGACAACACTCGCCGCAATGGTAATCTTCCCGCACCGGTCTCGTGGGTCCCGCAAACAAAGGATGCGATGGCTCTGGCAGCGGCAACAGAAGCTGCGACGATCTCGACCTTCGTAGCAGCGGGAATTTCTTCGCACTGTCGGGGATGCGCTCCGCAAGCGAGCGATGCGACAAAACTTTCCAGAAAGTCTTTAAAAGCTTGGTTTCCAGCTCCCCAACAGAGGTACAACTTCTAGAGGCACCGCACATGGGCCAGGAAGGACAGAACTCTCTCAGTAGAGTTCAGGGAAGCTGGGGGTGAAGTCCTTTTGTTCCTGGGACTTCAGAACAGGGAGCCAGCTCTTCTTAGGCCCTTGGAGATTCCTTCAGTACAGGGGGCACAGCACAAAGCAAAGTACTTCCCCTCTCCTTGGCAGCAAAGCAACAGCAGATCAGTCCAGCAGAGCAACAGCAGGACAGTCTTCCTTCTTCAGATTCAGCTTTCTCCTTGCAAGAGGTTCCTTCTTGATTCTAGGATGATCTAATTTTCTGTTGTCAGGGGTCCTGCACCTATACCCCTAGAAGTCTTTGTTCTCTTTTGCAAGTGGACCCTGAGCCTGGCCTGAACCAGTTCTGGGTGTTTCTAGAGCACTTTGTTTTCCTGGCTTCTCCTTTCCTTTCAGAGTGAGGGGCAGGGTCATCAGCCGCCCAGCAGGAGGTGGAGGTGGAGGTGGAGCCAGCATTGTGGAAGGCAGGCACAGCCCTATTCAGACCCAGGTGCTATCCCCTCCCACCACTCACGTTCAGCCTCCTGGGGGCTCCCCAGCCTCTGTCACTCTCAAACCAGACAGTCAATTCACAAACAGGCCAAGGCACACCGAAAGGTCAGACAAGATAACAGCAACTTTCTAAAAGTGCAGTTCTCAAACACAGGAGTGAAAAACCACCTTTCCTAAAAGATGTGTTATTGAATTCTAAGTTCAGGGATGCCAGACGTTTATGTCCTACCTTGCTCCTATGGGAAGATATGCTGGTAGCCACTGTAGCCAGCATTCCCCATGATAGCCTATTGGCAAGGTAGCCTTACAATAGTGAAAAACAAAAATGGCTGCCATGCACTACCAGAGCATGTCACCTGCACTAGTACATGCTCTACCTTTCACATACACTGCACCCTGCACAGGGGGGGTACCCTGGGCCTTCCATAGGGGTGACCAATGTGCACAGAAAGGGAAGGGTTAGGCCTGGTCAGTGGGGGCACTGACCAGGAAGACATGGCAGTTCGCAGACTGCACACAGGCACTGTAGTGGTAGGCCCGAGAGACCATTTTAGGGCTACTCATGTGGGTGGCACAATCAGTGCTGCAGGCCCACTAGTAGCATTAGTCATCACCATCCCTGGCACACCCAGTGCACTTTACTAGGGACTTCGTGGTGATACAAATATGCCAATCATGTGTATCCAATCACAATAGCAATTTACACAGGGAACACTTACACTCTGACACTGATCAGCAGTGGCAGAGTGTCCAAAGCATCTAAACCAGCAAAAACTAAATCCAGCACAGCATCAAAAATATAGGAGGTAGAGGCAAAAAGATAGGGGGACACCACGCCAAGGATGCCAGGTCTAACACTTCCCTATGCAGAAGTTTGAGCATCTCAAAATACTCGCCCTTCAAGATCCATTCCTTAGTAGCCAGCATTAAGTGGACGCCCACCGGCTCAATTACTCCCATGTAAGGCAGCCGTTTTATTTTTAACTCCTTGCTCTCTAACTTGTTATCTGACGCAACTGCAGTTAGTACCACTGCATCATTTTTGGCCTTAAAATCATCCCCTGGGCTCACTGACTTTATCTGCATCCTCTGTGACAACTCCCATGGTCTAAAATCGTGCCCCAGGGTTCGCTGACACCTTACCTGCATATTCTGTGCCCACTCTCACATCCAAAACATACCTGCCATTTCGCAGCATGCTCCCTGGCACCCCTGTCCCTCCCTACAACCCCCAATTGATACCATTATGGGTGGCAAAGCCCCAACCCGCTGCTTATCCGGCTCTAAGGAGGATGCCCTTCATCCTGCAGTCCGCCTTTGCAATGGAGCCGACCGTTCGTCCAACCTCGATGTCCGACCAGAAGGCTCTTTCGGGTGTCGGGACACCTGCAACACACTCGGCAAAACATTACTATGCCCTCCCACACCCTTGTCCTCACTTTCCTGTAACTCGCCCTCCTCAAGGCTGTCCTCATCATTATCTAACTCTTTGTGCTCCCTGAATCCCCATGCCTTCTCAACTGGAGGTGCAGATTGCACCCTCCTAGCCCCACTTATATGCCTTTCATCTGAGCTCCTGCGTCCTTGATACCCTGTGGGCCGCTGGGGCCCATCGGGTGTTGTCGCCGGCCAGCCCACCCGGGGCCTACTTATGTCAGACGCGCCATGGTCCCACGCTGGTACTGGGTATGCCACGCAAGGCTCTACCCTCCCTTCTACTCAGCGCCTTTAAGCCGCTCCCAGCTCTGCCAAGTCTGGTGCCTGCTGTTGCTCCACTGCCTGAAAGAAAAAGGAATCGTCTGTTGGGCTGGGCCTACCTACCCTTTCTCTCACATCCCAGCTCCTCTTCCTGCCAGCCCCTAGCGTACTAGCCTCCAATTTCCGCCCCTCCATACTAAGATCCACTGCTTCCCCCGGTCACCTGTTCTTCCTCCTCGGTGCTCCATTCCAAGCCCACCGTGCCCCGGACCCCGGCCCAACTGGGCCCAGCCCCAGCTTCCACAGATTACCCACCCTTCACCCTCGTTGGCCCCGCCCCTGATTGCCCAAGCCCATCTACCCCCAAACCCACTGATCCCCCTGCGACAGGCACGCATCTAACTGGCCTACCCCATCTACACCCAGCACCTCCTCATTCCAGGAGGTGAAAATATCCAGACCCTCCTAGTCCCTGCCACCCCCCTCAGACCCCAGGTCAATAGGCACACCTACTTCCTCATCTTCCAAGTCCCAGGGACTACGCCCTCTCCTCCCCCAACCTCTCCCCTCCCGGGAAATACCTCAATGCCCTCCCAAACCCCCATCCCAACTTTGTCTGCTCCTCCTGCCCAGTAGGGGTGGACCAGGCCTAGATCTCCCTGCTCCCCCCTGTGCCTGTCATACTTTTCCCCTTACTGCCCCCATCCTCCAATAACATTGGAGCTGCCTGGGACTGAAGGCCTCCAACATGAAGTGCATCCAGTCCTTTCACACCCTTCTTACTTTTCTTCCCGTCCTCCCTCTGCTCCACTGCCCTTGCAGACCTCAGGGCCTCCCTCCCTCACTTCCCCTGCAGAGTCTTGGAGCCTGGTGAGCTAAGCAGCGAAAAGATCTCCCGGAGGGCCCCGCCCCTGCCACTTCTCGCCGGAGCCTCTACCAGAGAGGAAGGCTCCGGCTTGATGCTTACACGTCGGGCCGCTCTACTCACCTAGGAGCGGCCCGGGCCTTTGGAGACCCCACCCCGGAGACGTGAGATGCACTCCCCTGCTGGGCCTGCCTCCCCGTCCCTCCGCAACCGCCTTCCCCTTCCTGCCAGCCCGCAACTCAGAGACCCCCAAAGGGGCCGCTTCTTCCCCATATGTGCGACCCCAAAATTCACCTGCCCTTTCTTTGCCTTCCGGGGGGGCGAGCAGGCCACAACAGCGGCTGCCACCCCTGCTGTTGCGCACCTCACCTGGCGCACGCTCCCCGAGGCCTCCGGCATTAAGAGATCAAGCCGGCCGGCCTCACTAAGCACACAAACCACCTCCAGCATGCATTAATCCTCTACCGACATCATGACATTTTTGCACTACAAGAAAAAAGCTCTACACTGCAACTACAACTACCACAGAAACTACCTGAAAAAATGCTAAAACCCACTACGCTCCCAGCCACCAGGTCACCAAACCTAAAATGGTGGCTGGGAGAGCGCAAAAATCCCCAATTATAATGCTTGGGCTATAACTCCTGTTGGGCTACAATTGAACTATTCCCAATGTAGCCCAACCACAAAATGGCCACTAATCGGCTTGCTCCCACCCCCTCCCTATCTGCCTGGGGGGTAGACCTCCCCGGGTTCGGCTACCCCACACCCCTCCCCCCCCAAAGAAACTGTGTAAAAGCAGCCTCTTGAAACTGGCGTAGCTGCACGTCGACATTCTGTAGAACGTGATGTTTACATTAACCCCAATACAAATGGGATTGGCTCTTGTTTGATGCTATCAACAACTCTTTAAAGAGCAATCCCATTAACAGGGGAGGTAGGGGTCCTAAATCATACATATCCCATGGCCGCCACCGTACTTTGTGGTTGGACCGATTTTCTGAAAACGTTTGCTGGAAACACCTTTAATTAGAAACCTGCTGACTGATATATGGATGTTAAAATAATTGTACAGAGCTGGTTGTGAACAGTTCCACTGTCATGTCTTCTTGGGACCAGCGTCATTTAGTAATCAAGTCTATTGAAAATCGTGCCTAACCTGGCTCCTATAGGTCAATGCGAGTGGCTTCCATGAAGTGTATAACCGCCGCTGGATGTTCATAAAACAACAGTAAAAAGTTGCATTTCATGCTCTGCGCATTTTCATGGGCTGTGTGGCTTGACAGTACCCAAGGTTTGTCCTATTTTTAGATTTAAATATTGTTTTAATTCTCATGCTGCTTTTAAATTTTTGTATACATTTTGTTTGTTCTTCTGCTGATTGTCTCTTGCTTCTCTGACAGTTTTCATAATTATATCAAAATGGTTAGCATAGCGGCGGTGACAAGGCTACGTCTGTCATCTTTATATTTAAGGTGTGGGTATAGTGTTGTGTTACCTGGATTATCTTAGCTACAAAAGTTAGGCTTGCGCTGTCATTTTGTGATTGTTCTCAAATCCATATTGGATACTAGCAGCCCGTCCCGACGTTGTCCGGGAGCAATTAGGCTCCAGGGCTCCCGCCCGGCCCGACGTTGTCCGTGGGTCCTCCGGAGCCTTCCTCCATATATTGCAGTATTATACCTCTATGTTTACTTTGTACGCTTTTGTAACCTGCACACGTCACTTTTTCCTCCTGTAATGCAGTATTATACCTCTGTTTACTTTGTACGCTTTTGCAACCTGCACACGTCACTCTTTCCTCCTGTAATGCACCGTTTGGCTCACTTTTGTAATGCACCGTTTGCTTCCTCTTGTATTTTGGTGGCTCACGATTGCCATTTTTGCTTGATTTAATGTAATGTTTGCTTACTTTGTACGCTTTTGTAACCTGCACACGTCACTTTTTCCTCCTGTAATGCACCGTTTGGCTCACTTTTGTAATGCACCGTTTGCTTGTTTACTTTGTACGCTTTTGTAACCTGCACACATCACTTTATCCTCCTGTAATGCACCGTTTGGCTCACATTAGTAATGCACCGTTTGCTTCCTCTTGTATTTTGTTGGCTCACGATTGTCATTTTTGCTTCATTTAATGTAACGTTTGCTTTTGTATTTTGCCGCCGCTCACCGCTCCTAAATAAATAAATAAATAACCTACCTGATCAGCCGCTCACCGCTCCTCCCCGCCTGTCCGCTGCTCCTCACCGCCTGTCCGCCGCTCCTCACCGCCTGTCCACCGCTCCTCACCGCCTGTCCGCCGCTCCTCACTGCCTGTCCACCGCTCCTCACCGCCTGTCCGCTGCTCCTCACCGCTCCTCCCCGTCTGTGCGCCGCTCCTCCCCGCGCTCCTAACGTCAGCACGCACGTCGCGGCCGGCGCTTCTTCCAAGGGACTACTTTTTTTTTTGGGTACATTTTTGAAATTACGTATATTTATTACGTTTATATAGCCTATGTCCATCTGCACACCCTGACGATTACAACGATGTATCGGGTGTGTGAATTGGCGCTGTGGTTCCCGAGTTTACCCGCCTCAAATGTTCAAAGTTCTTCCTTTATAATAGTAGTATAGATTTTCGTATTTTACTACCTTCCACTGCAAATTAAGATCTAATTGTGGTTATAAAGTTATTTTAATAGATATTTGTTTAAAATCAATTAACCTGCTATGTTACGTTAACAGGGCCTTGTAAAATATTGTGTTGCCATTGCTGAATGATCGTGCTTTTGGCTGTCATATTTGCAGACTGCATGATATATGTTTGAACTCGGGCTCTGTTATAACATGCCTTATGATCAGGGGACAGTGGAATTATGAGATTGTGATGCTCCAGCGATTTTCGCATAATTATAGATTTGCCACATTCGCCACACAGTCTATCATCTGCTGCATAATCTGCATACTTTAACGAAAACAAATGTGGTTTCTAGCTCAAATGGTTCAAAATGTGCTTAAAGTGCAATGGCATGTGTTGCCACTCGGTGGAAGGATCTCTGAAAAGCTGGACTGGTCACCATTCTATTGATATTTTCTATATGTGGGTGTTAAATTTCATACTAATATAATGCAAACAAAGCCCAGAAAGTGCTAACAAGTTTAAAAATGACGAACTAACGAAGTAATACTATTACAAAATGTGTTGCATAATGCCACATTGTTTGCCTTTTTGTGCCGCATAATGTGCTCAACCCTGCTGCATGATTTGGCCCTCTACTGCTGCATAATTCCAGTGGCCCTACTTACGATCACGAACAAAGGCGGATACAATAGATGTGTCAGAGCTGGCAGGATGTGCTGGGACCGTGAAATGCTGGGTAGAGCTGTGATATTCTGAGCTCTTGCATTATTTAGCAGTGCTTTAAATTAATTTTTTTGTATCCTTGATACCAATAAGACTAGTATTCATACAGTGAAGGGGACATAAGAAATAATTAATTTTATTTTATGTTTTGTCTTCTCTCAAAACTTCTGTGTATAACATAGGTGACATGAATGGTTGTTAGGACACTAGGTAAAAGGAGAGCTGTGTCAGGAGACTTAATTTGGCGCTATTATAAATACCCAGTAAATTCTCAAAGACGTCATACCTTTTAAAAAGGAATTAATGTTAATATGTGCAGAGTTTTCATTCTGAAATGTAGCCTTGGCTTGTTGAAGCGGATGATTGTTGGCCCCTGTAAGATATATAAGGAACACTGGATGCCCACCAGGGCAAATACTGTTCAAGATTCTTAGTAACACATGACACTCCTACCGTGTGTGTATTTGGGTAAAAAAAAAGATTTTGCCAAATGTTTGCAGACTTTTGTGTGCAGTTTCTCCTAGATTGAGATCATATATTAAAAGTAAAATCCCGTCCCAAAACATTGCGTTGCCTTCTGTGTAGCTCCCGCCTTCCCAGCTCTGTTGCATCTTCCGCTTTTCCTCGTCTGGATTTTCCTTTGTTTAACCCCCCCCCCCCCCCCCCCCACAGCTCTTCCCCGCCTTCCCTGGCTGCTCCCCACTCCGGCATTGACTATTCTTAACACCCACCTAGCCCGCCGCCATTCTCCTCCATGAGTACCCAGCACCTCACCATCACCTTAGTTAAAAGAAAAAAATGCCCTGGATTGGTGGATCCTAAACAAATGTGATGGTGCCGGTGCTTACACTGCAAGGTTTTTATTACATTTTCAGTGTTATAGTAAGGTAGGACACAGTCCTGGCTCTGCTCTGCAACCTGCACTTTGACATAAGCAGCTTGGTCTGGAGGACATGAGTTGTGTGGTGTATTCTGCACTTATAACTAATAGAAATAAGGGCATATTAGCAAGAACCTTGTTAAAATTATCGCCATTTTAATAATGGACTTGCTAATATGCGTTATAGAATTCCAAGAGAAGCCCAGGTTATATGTCCTGCACATCTAACCTGGGCTTCTATTGGAATTATATAACGCATATTAGCAAGCCCATTATCGCCGTTTTAGCGGCGGTTTCCTGCCTTGGTAACCTCAGTATTTTCTTCCCCTTTCCTTCCTTGTGTAGAGTTGTTCTAGCCCCTCGCTACGTCAATTTCAAGTGTGCTGTTAAAGAAATGTAATTTTTTTCTGCATGTGTCACTTGGCACCCAAAGTACCCGTCACCTTAAAGTACAGGATGGACAATTAACTTTTCACTATTGACAGCATTGCGTTTAGGTATTAATGATTTGAACTCTCAATGATATGTGGAACTTGTTCCTTATAGTTTTTTTAATCAAATTTGGGATTATGACCACTACGAAAAACCATTTACCACCTTTCTACTTCTATCAAATTCAGAACTCTTGTACACAGGTGCCAATCTACAGAAATTTTTTTGTTGATAATGCTCAATTTAAATACTTTCTTCCATAAAGAGTGTATTAACATGTTTATTATCCCTTGTCTATTTCCTTTCTTTGCTAGGGGGATTCCCTGGGGCCATTTCTTTACTAAGAAACGCTGGAGAAACGTGTGTTGTTGTTTTGTGTATTGTTTATCTATTTGCCGGGAAATACTAACTCACCTAATTACACCACTAACTACATCGTACTCAGCGGAAACCACTCAGAAACCTCCCAGACAGAATCTAACAGGGTGAGTCCACAATCTGCTATTACCTCAAGTGACTTGGGAGACCGCAATTTGTTTGTCATATTTTGTTGCTTTCAAAAAAGCACTGCTCTGTACTGTAAACTCAGTGCCTACTATCTTATTTTTGTAACTTGATTAACAAGGATTTTTATAGCATGGCTTTATGGATGGTCAAAGTGTGAGAGATATCGCCTGCTGATCACGCTAGGTGAAAGAGCAGACTCATAGCCACACAACCACCTATTGTTAATGTACAGATGTATGTTGTTTTTTAGTAATGGTTGCCAGAGATTTGATGTTCCAGTGATTACAATTACATTGCTCAGTACTTCAGTACATGCAAGAGCAGCTTGTTTAGCAGCTTTATGTGTATGAATGTCTGATATTTCAAACAGCTGAATAGTCTGCAACCTAACATTTTCAAGTTATGTCCTCTAGTTTATGATGATTCTCAGGTCCCAATATTTTAGCACCATATGACATCTTCTCACATTAAGTAGCACTACGCCGCATTGTAATTTCCAACCTAATATTTGCACTTGTGTAACTGTTTAAAGATTTTAACAAGAAATTGCATAGTTCTTGCTCAATGTAAATTCATTTTAACAGACACAGTTATGGCAGATTTAGCTGCCAAACTATGGGCCTGATTAGGACGTCGGTGGGGCCGCCATCTACAGGGAGTCAGTAGCGATCCCACTGATATCCAGCGGAGCAGTCCGACCGCCGCATTATGATGCGGCCGGTCGGTTGGATTGGTTGAAGGGACCAACCAATTTTTCCAACAGGTTCAAGGAGCCCGTCGGATTACCATCAGGTCATAGTCCCTACAATAGGGGCGGTGCTTTATCAGGCACCACTGTATGGATTTGATGTTCCTTTCCAAAAGCCTTTCCTTGGTGCCATAGAAATGCTGTTGGAAAGGGACTTTGGGGACCCCTAGCTTGTGCTGCAGCCCACATAAGGGCCACAGCACAAGTCCCAATGGCAAAAGGCATGTTTACTAACATCCCTGCACCGTGTGTCAGGCACCTCACAGTGCCTGGCACTTGGGGCATGGATGTTTGGGGGTGCACCACAGGTGCCCCCAGGGCCTCATAGCAGAGACCCAGGTGGGTCAGGGGCCCAGCTAGGAGTCCCCAAACTGTGAGGTGCCTGTTACACGGTGCAGTTATGTTAGTAAACATGCCTTTTGCCATTGGGACTTGTGCTGTGGCCCTTATGCGGGCCGCAGCACAAGCCTCAATGGCAGAAGGCATGTTTCCAACCACCTACACAGCAGTTGGATCATAATTTGGCAGGCAGGACCAGTGGTCATCTGTCGGTCTTTACCGTTTCTGCAACAATAGTGGTCGGACGCTCATCTGACTGCCATCACAATCAGCTCCCATGTTATGATTCTAGTGCACTAGTTTGTTGTGCTGTCATACACCATGAAGGCACTGGTGTACACTTAGGGCCTTATTACAACTTTGGCAATCCTACAGTGGATGGTGCAACACACCATCTGCTGTAGGACCTCCAATGCTGTGGAGCTGTGGAGCTGCTGCCAGCCGCATTTGGAGGATTTATCCTGACAGGATGCCATTCTCAGAGCATCGCCCGCACATTCCTCCATGGTGGTTCATATATGCCACACCATGCAGGAACTGGCGGTGCAAATCCAAGGGGATACTACTTGTACCCGCGCATGTACCTCGAAGCCCAGGAGCAGCAATGGGCCCTTTTGGGGCCCCTTTGTTGTCTCTCCACCACCCTTTTCATGGCGGGCTCACTACCTATAAAAGGGCGGTGGAAAGGCAACTCGTAATATGCCTGGCGGTGCCGCAGCAACACTGCCAGCATAGTAGTGCTCCTGACCGCTGAGCAAACATTGCTGGATCCTTGATTCCCAGCTGTCGCCGCAGTCCTGTGGCAGTCCAACCAACACACTCATAATACTGTTGGCGGGGCCGCGGTGTGGCCATCACGGGTGTGGTAGTCCTATAGACCATCAAACTCATAATAAGGCCCTTAGTTTTCCACACCTAGAGATTGATTCACAAAGGTAAAATTTTGTGTAAGTTTACTCTTTTTAAGTATTCACAAACTAAGATTTAATAGTAACTGCAGAGACTCTGCAGTCTGAGCGGATAAATCTGCGCATAAAATATAGGTCAGGCCTGCCCTTTTTTTTAAGTAAGGATTCCTCCACCCGACTGAATATTTATTTATCACAATAAGAAAAGTTTTCTTTAAAAACATCACTAACAGTGCAGTGTTTGTGAAAAACATGCTTTGTGCTCTCATATGTTCGATACAAACATGGGAAAATAGTAACCAAAGTGCATACCTACGAACATAACAAAAAAAACACAACCTGTTCATAACTTGTAAACAATAGGGTCCGCGATCATAGTCTGATTATGAATAAATAACTATTTGGTTGAAAGATTCTATTATTGATATTATCAGTCCACGGGCCACTGTGTGATTAGGCTGAAGTATTAATGGGATTCAGGTGTTCAGAAACTCCACTGATAAGAGTGTGCCAGATGTAGCGTGGGTGAATTTTATGATTCCATATCACAAAGGGTATTGCATTAGGAAAATCCCATAAGAGCTGCCCTTCAGTGAATGTAGATGCTTCCATGAATAAATCCAAAGCATCCTCTACACCAGAAGGCTACTTTTGCTCAATGCCTTAGAAGACAATGATTCTAGATGACACAACCAATGGTAGCCTGTCAAGTAGATGTAAACACATGATAGGACAGGCTACTTAAAAAAGTCAACAATATTGAGATCAAAATTACAGCAAGCAGAAGTAGGTCGGATGCTATATGTGCACAGATTGTAAAGGCAGAAAGTGCAGTATAATCACAGGATGAAAGAATTGGCCAAATGGATGATTTTGCAACCCAGCAGCAGGAGGCCAATGAGCTGTTAATCAACTTTTAGCACTGTCATACTTGTATCAACATCTTCAGGGCTGACTAGAGAGTCTTGAAAACTTGAAAAGAGTAGCCAACATCCACTTCATATTTTAGCTGGGCCCAGGGAAATACATATTGTAAGGAATTAATTAAGGCCCTCTTAAGGAGGTAGTTGGACCAGGACAGGAGCCTTCAGCCCATAATGTTGTAAAGACCATTGGGGCTTCCCGTGAAGGTTAAGTGGCTAAGGACCTTATTTAGAACTTGGCAGATGGGTTACTCTGTCACAACAGTGGCGGATATCCCATCCACCGAAATATAAATCCCATTATATCGCATGGGATTTATTATTTGGCGGATGGGATATCCGTCACCATTATGACGGAGTAACCGGTACAGCAAGATCTAATTCAGGCCCTTAGTAAGGCAAGGGAAGAGGCACCTGTATGGTGTTGCTGACTCTACTTAAGGCATTGCAGCAGAAAACTCTCTTTAGATGTGCGACCAAAAAGATGAATGCACTGTGCTAGATCCAGCAACTACTCTTCTTCCTGATGTTAGCAAACAATTGTCAGAAAAGAGAGCCATGCAGGGAGGTATTTGTAGATCATGGAGCCCAGGCCAGTGTGTTGAATGCTGTTAGATTGAGGTTGGTTGTTGGTGAGGTCTTACTTTTATCCTGGCAGACTCAGCTTTGGAATATCTAGAATCATACACGTGGATATATCTGCTAAAGGGTGTTCTCTTTGTGTGTAGTTTTCCTTTTTCTCCTACTCCTACCTGATTTGAGATGGGATATTTTGATGCGTTGGCAACCCTAGGAGAACTCAGTGTAGGTCCACTACTCTCCTCAGTGATGTATGAAGCGTTAAAATGTTCAAATACATGTTTACAGCTGTAGGTATGATGTGATTGTTAGACACCTAGTCCATAATTTTTTTGTTTAACTTTTCTATGACTTCATAAACATGGTCATGGAGATATTTGATTGCTATGTATTCCTTGGAAATTCATTTCCCTGCATAACATATTGATATATAATGTTTTACATTTTGCAACCTCTTGACACCTTCATTCAAACAAGGCAAGGGGATAAGGCAGTTCCTGAAATCTGAGCTTTGTTGCTCGGACCATTAAGTACTTGATGCAGCAAACAAATATGCAAAAGCTTCATGTTTCTCACTGTTATTTGAGCCCCAATATGTAATGCTGCAATCAATATTTAGTTAGAAAAAGCTATAGAATGACAGCTGAACTGATCCATAGATTTGTAGTTGAGGTGAACTTCAACAGGCAAATGCAGTTTGAATACGTGGAACACCATGAGGGTATGTGAGATAAATTGGTTTTCAAGGTATTTGCTTTGGATCAACTACCCCTTCACCTCAATGATACATGGCCTAAGGTGCTGGTCGTCAACACCGATCCATATAACTAAACTGGGAAACACTGGTATTTTTCTATATAAATGGTGAAACAGAAATTCAAAGAACTAGCAATATCACACCTATCAAGTGTAAAAGACTTTTTAAATTGCTTGTTTACAGAATTCTACTTGCTTTCCACATCAGGAGAGAGGGGGGGTTACAGTTGGAAGGTATACTCAGACTTTATTCTCCAATCTACAGCTCTAGTCATTTTATAGACGAAACAGTTAGAAAAATAAAGTAAATATTTTATTTTTAATAGTTATTGAAAATCCAATTCAATGAATTCAGATTTTTCGATAAATATTAAGAAAAACTACTTTTAGAAATGTCCCTTTCCCTGCCTAAAGCCTATGAAGATACAACACACAAAAGAGAGCAGACTAGGTCTAGGGAGAGGGGGTTAAGCTGTGCTGGCAAATGTGCAACAGTGGGTGCATGTGAGAACATGTGTTGTTGAGAAACATAGGCTGGAAAAACTCCCATCAGACCACCCTTTGTGGTGGATTTCACGTCATGTGGGATGTTTTGTTGATCATACCAGATCACAATCGACCAAATAGTGTCGCTGTGTAAGTGGATGTCAATGATCCAGCCATAATCTCCAGAGTGAAGAAATATAGTGTGTCCTAAAGTGCAGTGCTTGAATACTAGTGATGAATTAAAATTGACTACGCAGGCGCTGTGCAACATTCAAAGCGCAACCTATGTGTCATACATTAAAAACACGCCGAGTAGTATGGCTACCCAGTGGCGCTGTGCAAGACGGTCGACATGTTTCAGCCGATGGGGCAATGCCCCGGCTTTCTTCAGGACCATAGAAAAAGCTACTGTCACTATAAATTTTAAATTTTAAAGCTGTAAAAGGACAAATAATGTACTAATAAAGTTACATATCTACCAGGAATCGTCACAATTTAATTCCCACTGGAAAGGGAGAAGAACATCTTCTTCCCAGCTTTATGTGGGTGAAGACCTCACCTCACCCGGCAACCGCTCGGGAGTATGAGGCCCCGCTCTATCCGTCGGTGCCCCCAGGGAAAAGTCGAGCGGAAGTGGAGGCCATTTGTTTTTACTGTCCCATTTCTGCCAAAACAGTAATTAGCATTTGAATAGGTGTGAATTGGTGTGAAATGCCTCCCAGAAGCAAACAATAGTGTTGCTCGAATATTAATTTACTTTGAAAAAAATCAAAGACAAGGCTTTTGGAAAAACAGGAACAGTTGGTTTAATAAAACACTGCGGCTGAGAATAAGGCATTCAGAAATGGGTCTGAAGAATGACTTGAACTACAATCGGTTTGAGCTCCTTTATATACACTTCTAGGAGAATAAAAAAACAATTAATAGATCCTGTTTTGGGAGAGGAATGTCAGCCTACTCATGGAGTCATGAAACATTCCCATCTGATGACAAATGCAGAAGGGTCTCAACCTTGCGTGGACACAGTCTGGGACAGTGGGTAATGCGTCCAGAAGTCCGACAAGGGGAGCACGTCATCACTGCATGTGCTATGTGTGCTGTGTCCTGATTGAATGAGTGTTTCTAACTTCATGTGGCATCTAACTTTATGATGTTTTGGGAACATGCACCCCTCTGGCCATGTGCTTGTTATTGGGGCTAATCTCCCCAGACCACTGTGGTGCTCCCTATCTGTGGGACTAATCTGAGTTTTTCATGTTTGCAAATTTGTTGTGCTGATTACGTGCCACCAACCTGTGATCTTTCAATCAGTTGCCTCAGGACAAGGTCGCAAGGCCTGCCTGACCACTTATTTCTGACTCACCGTTGATGAAGAGGTTATCTCACATGATTTCAGCAACAGTAATTCGATTTCGATTTTATGCACACATATATCATTGCGTACATCGACATCAATATTAAGAATAGGCTGACCTGAGGAGACCCCTTTGGACATTACTGAATATGCAGGGTGGGCTGTGAGCATCCTTTTGGACATTACAGTGTGAAATCCTGCTTGAATGTCAAATCCTGTTTGACATGTTTGCTGGAGTTTTACATATAACACTTGGAGTGCACTATAAAGAGGCCTCTCTCTCTCAGGCAAATGTTAAGTGAAACTTGTCAGGGTCCTTCCTTTGTCCCCCAGCCCGGTACACTCCAATTACAGTGGGCCTCTTCCTGACATTAGAGTGTCACTTAAATCCTGCTGTAGTGTCAAATCCTACTTGACAGGCTTGCTGGGGGTTCATGTATAACACTTGATTTGTAATTGTAATTGTAATTGTAATTCCATATTTGTAAAGCGCAACTGTCGCTCCGAAAGGGGCATCCTGACGCTGAAAGAGTGAAAAGCAGTACATTTGGGAATCTAAATGGTGGCCATTGCCGAGTCAATGATTTGTAGTTCAAGGAGAAAGAACAGGATGCCAAAACAATTCCTGTTTATTCACTGACACCTTGCTGGAAACACTGCTTGTTTTCTACCCGTTTTTAATCACATTATTGTATTATGTCCCCATTTCTCCAGTGTTTCCATATCCGCTCAAATTTGCATAGATAACCCCATGATCTGTATACCAGATTCTCTGGCCTAATACACCAATCTAGGTTGGATTACCAATCCCTCAATGTGGGTATAGTGGGCTCGCCCCAACGTTTAACTTTGCCTTTTCTTGTGACTGCAAGGGCTATATTGCAAAAGAGCAACCTGTATCTCTCCAGCGTTTGCTCTCCCCAGATGAACAGGGTACCACATTGGGGTGTAAGCTGTATCTGCACCTCTGTCACATTGGATAATCTCCTAGTATTGCTGCACTGGTGGGAAGCACCACAAAGTATGCAACAAAGTGCCTCTTTGACAACAACCCATGAGGCCAAGATACTGTGTCCCATTCTGCTCAGTTTCACCCTAGTGTAGTATGCCCAGGAGGAGTAGTTTGAGCTGAACTGATCGGGAACCCACCATTATTGCCACTTCTCTCAGGTATTGAATTGCCTCGCCCCAGGCGTCAACGGCTACACTGCCCAAATCTTGTTACCACCTATTCAAAAGTGTATCTAGTGGGGGAAGACTATGGGTGATCAGCATTGTGTAGGGGGTTGGCAAGAACCCAATATTCAAGGGGTATTCCTGCTCTAAGTTTTCTAACAGTTATTTATGTTTCCTGAGAGTGTGCTGCATCTGAAGGTGTTGAAGGTATTGGCTTCCCTTCAGTTTGTATATAGTTTTCAGCTCGGAGAAGGGCATCTCCCTCCAGACAACCCCACTTCTGTGATTCCTAACATTTCCCACTTTTTGTGCATCTCGATCTCCCTGAGCTCCTTTAGCCCTTCTTCCTATTTCACAAGCCAGGCTAGGAGTTTCTTGGCCTTATCTCTGAGTTCATACACACACCCTTGTCTTTCCCTGTAGCGGACCCTAGCTTTATGTTGGGCTAGAGTTCTATAGCATTCTAGAGTCTTTTCAATTCTGTTCACAAACTCTGGCGTTGATGTGGCTATAAACACCAACTCCCTATGTACCAGTTTTGTCTTCAGGGCTAGTAACTCATGGTCTCTTTTCTTCATTTTCCCCACAGTATGGGCGATAAGGTACTCCCGAATCACCATTTATATGCCTCTCATAAAACCATCCCTGAATCGATCAATCCCTTGCTTTCTTCAAAATAATCTTTGTAACCTCTGTCACATATTGCTTAATGCCCCAGTCCATGAGCTCCCATGGGTCGGAAGCTCCATCCCATCCTCTATCGTCCCAGGAATATGTGGCATATTGTGGAAATTAGCGAGTGTTCTGAGATGCCACCAGATAGGTATTGGGTATCCCTGAACCAGTCCAATTGGATTATATGACGATACTTAGCATGCCATTAGCACACATGCTTTTAGTGCAATGTTTTTACATCGCAAATGCCATTACTACGCATATTTTACTGCGCATACATTACATCGCAAATGCATTATTAAGATAATAATTTGCTTTAACAGTGTAGATCATTACTTCGCATACCACAACACCCAAATACACTACTCTACACTTCACGACCCCAACACTATCCAAAACCCTACAACACTACCCTACACTACACAATCACCCCACCACTACCCTAAACCCTAAAACACTACCCCCTACAAGACCATCACCCTTCCCCAGTCCACTCCCTACACTACAACACTACCCTGCATGAAACCCCACCACTACCCTAAACCCTAAAACACTACCCTACACTACACAAACACTAAAACACTACCCTAAACCGTAAAACACTAATGACTGCTCAATCCTCCCCGACCCCCAGGCCTGTCCCTATACCCAAACACTATCCTGCACGACACCCCAACACTGCCTTAAACCCTAAAACCCTACCCTACACTACACTAACACTACAACACTACCGTAAACCCCAAACCACTACCTTTGCATGACCCTGCCCCTACCCCAGTCCGTTCCTTACCCTGAAACACTACACTGCATGACCCCCGACACAACCCTAAATCCTAAAACACTACCCTGCACAAGCACCACAACACTACACTAAACCCTAAAACACTACCCCCTGCACATCCCTCCCACTACTCTAGTCCAGTCCCTACTCCCAAACACTACCCTTCACAACCCCGACACTACCATACACTTAAATACACTATTCTACACTACACTTACACAACTGTACACACAGCCCCTTGCCTCTTGCTCCTCGTGGATCACCTTCCCCTGCTCCAGCTTCCTGCATCATCAGAGTCGTCTTCAGAGTAGTACTGCATTCTTTGGAAATGGAAGCACCTCCGTTATTTGGAAACGGAAGCGCCTCCAAATCAAAACAACGATGTGGATAGCCTGTGAAGTAACGGCCATGCGCAGTAAAACCATGCCAAGTAATGGTTTCTACACACTAAAGATGTAAACTAATGGCAATCCGAAGTAGTGACTGCGTAGAAAAGGTCACCCACCATTCAATTGGTGCTGCAGAAGCAGCATATAATCCAGCCTAGAAGGGGACTTCATGGCATTTGCCGCATATGACTTTTTCTTCTGATCTGGATTTTTGTCCTCCACAGATGGGCCAGTTCCACTGAGCCCCAAATGTTTTCCAGGTGTGTGTTAATCTTGGGTAGGCATTGGGACAGCATTAATCTGTCCCGTTTCCATGTGCAGTCAAGTATAAGTCTCCACCAGTGACAGTGAGAGCATCCAGCACAGTCAAAAGCCAGTCCCCCGTTTTCACCAACCCATTCGTTTACAGTCCTGGTGGCAGGTACCATGACCCTATTGTGAGGGGTATCCCATTCCAGGGACCAGAGGCTGCCACTTATCAGCTATCAGGCATTGCCCACATTTGCTTGATGTTGAAAGGAACATCTACGTACTAAGATCCAAGCTCCCCTGGGGCATCACTGTGAACCTCACATGTACCACCACTGTATATTTACTCTGGTTCCAAACTCCACATCTGTTTCCCAATAGATGGGTCTCCTATAGCAGGACTATATCTGGGTCATGTCTTGATACATTACTTCTCTCCTTTTGATACTGATGAACAGGTCATTTATGTTCCACAAGAGGACCCAAAAGGTCACTCCCCCTATTCCTAAAGGCCCCACTCTGCCCCTCTAGCCTGGATGTTGTACTCATAGCTATTCTGTGTCTGCCCTACCCTGTCACTGTCACAGTGTCTTCCCACGCCGTAACAATAACAACTCCCCTCCTCACATCCTTATACTGTGATCTTAAAACTACCCCCCCAAAGCTTGAGTCTTCTGTCAACCCTCAACTCACGTTGGCTGTCCTAGCCTGTACATGCAGCTTAGCACCAAGTCAGTGCTGGGCTAGGTCGCAGGTCAACAGAAACTCCATGTGGTCGCAATAATCATGTCCGTGATTATGGGGGTCAAATCCGCCGAGCTCCCTTCTTATTCATCTCTCATTGCTGCGGTCTCCCCATCAGTAGTGTATTTGCCCACTTTCAGCGCTTCATATTTATTGCCTGTGGTCCATGCCTGATGGCTCTGAATTACAGCTACCACCCTACCCTTCTTGGACTCTACCTGAAATTTGGTGGAGGCATGTTTCTTTGCCTCCATTTCGGTCGCTGACATTTTCAGCCCTCTGTTTAATGGCCCTTGGAGTGTCTAAGCATAGGATGACCCTTAGCCTCTAGCCAGACCCAGACCACCACTGCAGTCTCGGAAAAAATAAGTGCCATCAGTGTCAACTATTTGCAGCTTTGTGAGAAACAGGAGCACATATTTGAGATTTAATTATCTCAGTTGATGGTTCACCTCAATGTATGCCTATCTCTGCTCCTGCATTCCTGTGGTGTAATCGGGTATATGTTTACGCCCACCCCATCAGCTGCCATGGTACATGGGTGCACACCGGAAGTTGAGGAGTTGCACCACCATGGTCCAGCACCGGCGCCCCACCCAGAACACAGTGTGCCCTCTTTACCATAAATAGTTTAGAGGGCTGCCCTTCCGGCATCACTTAGCCCAGCCAGTCCTCCATGTATAGTTCAGGTGATAGACCAGAGGCCTGCTCTGGAATGCCCGCTATACGTACATTGTTGCTGTGTGATAGGGAAGAGGTGTGGTGCAGTGGCCAGGGTGGCTGACTCTGGAGCACAGGGGCTTACGGTTCGATCACCGGCACTGGCGGCAGGTTAGCCCAGCACCATGTGACTCTGGGCAATAGCTTGCTTAATCTTCCCAATGGTCCCCAGCGCATTGACACCCTCAGGTAATTGTTCGGGCTTTACAAGTACTGGTATTATTATTATTATTGTCCCTCCAAGGCGTCAAGCTTTACCGTCATGGTCTCACTTTCTTTTTCCAATTTTGTGACTCAGTTTTGTACCTCAGGTGTCAATTATGTGAGGGTCTGTTCTGCCACCCCAACCCTCAATGCCAATTTCTTTTGGTCTGCCTGGAGTAGTGTTACCTCTTGAATCACTGTCTCGATTTTGTGCTCCAGAGTGGTCTTGGTGTCTTTGATTGCCGCTAGGATAGTCACTGTGTGTGCTTCAAAATACTGCCCAGTTCCTTTTGTCACAGGGGGATCCAGGTTTCCCAACACCTGCGGGGATTCCTCCATCCGCCCTTGCTTTGCTCTCTTGGTACGGCCCATCCCGATGGTTTGGCTGATGACCCCTCACCCCAATGTGCCCTAAGCACTGGAGTCCCCATCTGAGGGCAGCACAATTTAACTGTTGCAGGTGTGGTCAGGGAAGGGAGGTTCTTGGCCCGTTTACTCAGTTCATTGCATTAGTTGGGCCCAGACTTCTCCCACCTCGGCCTTCTTCTCTTTTGGTGCCCTCAGGGCAGACACTCAGTCCCTGGCAGCCGGCTCAGCCCTGCCCGCCTTCAGCTTCAGGGCCCAATGCATCATCACACACACAACAAACTCAAGGAGATATTTTCCTGAAACTTCCCAGCTGACCAGGGGCAACACGACCTGGACTGTGCCCTCTAGTTGACCTCTGTTTGCTGCTCTGTGAGTCTCTAAGAGCTTTGCCTGAGGTCCTGATGGAGGGGTCTTAGAAGTGTAGTCCTGTGGTGGATTGGGACTTTAATGATTGAAGTCAGAAGGTAAACCTTTAAGATTTGATGTTTTTGGCGTATCCAACCCGCACTCCATTGCGGTCAGCATCAAATTGCGCGTTGATCCTGGTCTAACGTGACCATTGACTATCATTGACACGTTATGCTTCATGGCGCTATTCCTACCTACATTTTTAAAAACTTTAAAACGCTGGTTCATCATTTTGGATAATCTTTCATTTTGGTGTCATTTTGTTTATTAAATTTTACTATAGTTTGACTTGGGATTTTTATTGTTTTGCAATTTGACATTAGTTTTACTTTAGTTTTGCTTTAGTACTGCATAAATACTTTACACATTGCCCTAAGTTAAACCTAAGTGCTCTATTTAACAGCTACCGGGCGATAGAGCTCAGGTCAATTTAGTGACTTTAAGAGACTTATAAGAGTTGTGATCATTCCTTGGGGTCGATTGACACTCTACCCAATTAATAATCCAATTCCTATCAAACCCTTTTGTCTTTCATTCACATTTTTAAATACACACAAATATTTATCAGTTTTCAATATATGATAACTTCTTCCATTCAAAAGTAAACAAACAATATGTAGCTTTGTTTTTCCTTGGATGTTCTTCTGCATATTTCATAAGCAGTGGAGCAGCTAGTTTATACAGGTGAAATATATGACAAATTGTCCTGAGGTTGTGGATTAATCAGGTGTTTCTTCTACTTCTTTCTTCTTTTTCTCTTATGGCTGGTAATTCTTGTTTTTTTCTTCCGTTTTGAATATCATTATTATGCCCTTCTTCCATTTCGAATGCACAAGCTTCATACACCACACACAGGTGTCATCTTTATATAATCACCCCTTTTCACCTAATCATTCTTGTGTTCTTTGAACATTTTATCTTCCTCTTCTTACTTGCTCAGTAAATTTACTATGGTGTTCAGAGTATCAATGTTGGATTTTTTCACACAATCTGCCATTTGACATGGTACTTGGAGATCTTTCACATTTGTATGACCAATGATGGTGTACAAGCCATTATAGGCTTTTTTCAATTCACTAATATTTTGAGATCCACTTACAACGTTTGCAGTAGCAAGGATCTTGGTTTACTTCACATTGTCATTTGAATTTGTCTTTAGAAGAGGACAGAGCTCACTAATTGTTTTCATGGATGTACCAATTGCTCATCACAATGTTGCTCAAATTCTATGCTTAGTTGCAAGACTGCATCTGATTGAGTATTCTGCTCAATTTCATTCACTGCCTCTTCAATACTAACTGACTTGTGGTGTTGGTTTTGCCTTTCATTATTTGCAAGTGTTACCAATGTTAAAATGTACTTCTATTTAGTCTTTTTATTTTACAATTGTTTCACTACTTTTTTCTTTTGCCTGAAACTGCAGTGGGTGAGCCAGATAAATAGGTTAAACCACATATACAAACTAAAAAGGATCAAATTAAATCCATTTCATACATACCAAATGTGAGAAGTTGGCCTGGTATATGCTGTCCACTACTTAAAGTGGGCAGCTTGCACCAGTCCAAACGACCCTTATGATGTATGAGGTCAAAGATAACCTTTAGAAAGCTATCCTAGTGGTAGCTGTGGAGAGCAGCCTTCAGGCTTAATCTCGAAGGAATGTAAAGCAGCTTGTTTTACCAGAATATCACCTTTAGTATTAACTAAATCAAAGGAGAACGACACAGTAGTTATAAAAATAGGTATTTATTTATATAACACTCTCTAGTATCCTCTACACGCGGCTGCAACACAAAGCACACAATATTGTAGCAAATAAACAGTTGTTAGTAGCACAATACACAGTAGGCACCGGGGGGAAACCAAACCATATACTAAAGTAGTGGTATAAGAACCATGACTGGATTCGAGACAGTATCTAGAACACATAGAATCAATGGGACCCCAAGGAACCACCCAATGTGAGCAAACAGGGACCCCACAGAGGGCTGGTGCAGTGTGCTAACACGGCTACGGGCTCTGTACAATTCTATGGGGAAGTTGCGGTTACTATTTTAATTTTGAAGGAACCTTCTCGGTGGACTTTGAGAAAACTCTTTGGAACTTAGGAGGTTGGAGAGCCACCCCACCAGTGGATACTGGAGTGCCTGAGTTACCTATCCTAGGGAAACAGGGTGCATAGGTCTGGATTTGTGTCGGAAACCGCCGTCATTATCAATGGAGGACTTCAAAGAAGAAGGTGTCAGTTGGAATCCAAGTGGGGATTAGGGATGGAAGGAACCTGAAAGCAGAGGGGACAGAGTCTGGATCACTTCAGGGTGACCAGGGACTCAGTAGAGGAATGCTCACCAATGTCGGGTGCATCAGGTGTGAAGAAGGGATGCTTGACTCTACAGCCACGAGGACGAGGAGATGTCGAGGATGACCAGGAGCTGGATGCGAGCTGTCCCATGAAGGATGTAGAGTGCTGTGGGGTCGGTGTCCAGCGAGAGCACAAACAAGCCTTGGCAACAGCAACCCATACAGGAAGGTCAAGCAGGTTACTGTGTGGACCAGCAAGGTCCAGGTGAGTCACCCAGCAATGGAGGTCTGGGCACATCTGGAGCAACCAGATGACCCACAGGCTCAATGACCAGGAGTCGCAAGGGGACCTCGAGGAAGATCACAAAGTACCAGCCCACGGAGCACTCAGTGCGAGGAGGCTGGAGTTCTTTGGTGGTAATACTGCTCAGTGTCAGGACTACACAGAACCAATGCACAAGCTTGGGAATTGACAACTAGCATATGCACTTGAGAAAGTATGTGGTGCACAGGGGTTTGAGTTATGCTGTCCCCACGAGGGATACTGGCCTCAAAGTCAGTGAGAGGGCAGCTCAACCTCAAGGAATGCCTCGAGGGCACCTCCTGTGTTGCTGGTGCCTTCAGAGTCTGCAGGAGATGAGGATCAGCAGACCGGTCAGTTGCTTTACGGTGCCTGCAAATGAAGGGGAATGACTCCTTCAACCCAAGGGACATTCTTCAGATGGCCTTGAAGCTCCAAAGGTCCTGCATGGAACCTGTATGATGCACAGGCACAGACAAGGCTTTGTACAGAGGGGGAGACAAAGTCCGGCCCAGTTAAAGTTCAGCGAAGTCCAGAATGTCCAGATAGTTGAAGGTCAGTGGTTTCTTGTTCAGAATCTTGTCCACATCAAATCTAAGGTCCTACAGCCAGGTAAGCCCTTAAGTACCCACGGGAGAGGGTTGGACAGATTCAGGGGACCCACCCAGAGGAGGGTCTGGAGATTGGGGAGGATACTCATCTGTCCTTTGTCCAGTTTCACGCCGGAGCAGGAGCCAACAGCTCCCTGGACTGGTTTGAACTGAACTATGCACAGGGATGCCAAGTGTCCCCCTCATGCAGATTTTCAGACACTTTGGAAGTGCACCCACCCACCCTAGTACACTAAATCCGATCTGGAGGTGGTCATACCTCCCTGTGACAGGATACCTATTATCCTGCCTTCCCCTGCTCGAGCTTGGCTCAGCAGCAGGAGGGCAGAAATGTGTCTCTGGTCGGCAGCAACCATTTTGTGTTGCCTGGATCGAGAAGGCTGGCACTGAAAAGATCAGTGACCCCACGAAGCTCGCTTCAGAAGGGTGGAATCATACCTCCACACCGGTTACTGGTGTGGAGGTATGAATCCAAGGTTTTTGATACCAAATACAACATGTTTTGTTTCAGCCATTTTCAAGATAGCATTTACAGCGAGGTTATAATACATCTCTACCTATATATCTGGCTGAGTCACAGACAAATTGAGAGAATGGCCTCCGAAGGCTGCAGAGGGGCTCTGCTCATGCCGGGGCACCCTCTCATGAAAAACTCTGCACCCTGCCTTCAGAATTGTTAAGGCCTGCTATAGGGGTGACTTATACGTTTTAAGTGTAGTGACCTATATATATATAGTGAACATATATGTATATATATATTTTTTTGCAGAGTTTTATAAAGCACAAACTTGACCCGAACCGGATATCAGAGCGCTTTACATAGCACTAGTTACGTTACATGAGGACACACATTCATTTTGTTAGGCACAGGGAGATTATGTAATTTGCCCAGAATCACAGGAGGTTTTTGGCGACATTACTGAGACTCGAACCCGGTTCCCCCAACGGCAGACCTTTAGTTACATTTTGCATGGCCTCTCATGGGTTACATAATACATGCTTCAGCCCATGGGAGGCCTCTGGGGTACCAATGCCCTGGGTACATATGTACCATATACTAGGTAGTTATAACGGTACCCCAGTATCCAATCTGGAGTGTGCCAAAGTATATGGTATAACATTTTCAGGAGAAAGCAGATAGACTGGGTTCCTGATTAGCAGGATCCCAGTCTGACTAGTCAAAAACAGTGTAATATCCAGCACAAAGTGGGAGTTGCCATAAGAAGCAGATCCTACTTTCCTACACAATACCCCCCTCAACGTGCAGAGATGAGAATAACCTTGCCCATTCAAGTTTTCATGTTCTAATTGGAAATATCTGGAGAGTCCATCTGCATTGGCATAGTTACTCCCAGGTCTATGTTCCACTGAATAGACCATCCCCTGTAGGGAAATGGACCACCTCAAAAGTTTGGGGTTTTCACCCTTTATCTGTTTTAGCCATAAGAAGGCCTTATGGGCTGTCCGAACAATAAAGTGAGTGCCAAACAAGTATGGCCTCAGCTTCTTCAGAGTCCAAACCACAGCAAAGGCTTCCCTCTCAATGGCTGACCAACGCTTCTCTCTTGGAGTCAACCTTCTGCTAATAAAAGCTACTGGTTGATCCTGACCATCTGAATTAAGTTGTGACAACACAGTCCCTATCCCCAACGCAGATGCAACTAACTGTTTGGACAATGAATTGTTTGGAACAGTCCGGACTTTGCAGAATGAGAGCAGTGCACATGACCTGCTTGAGATCATCAAATGCCTTCTGACAGCTAACTGTCCACTGAACTTTCTTGGGCATTTTTTTTGATGTCAGATCATTCAAGGGAGTCACAGTGGACCCATACTCCTTGACAAATCACCTGTAGTACCCAGTCAGGCCCAATAAATCTCTGACCTCAGTCTCGAAAGTGGAAGCAACCCAGTCCATTATGGTCTGGATTTTGCTTTCCAATGGTTGAACCTGGCCTCCACCCACAAGGTGGCCCAGGAATACAACCTTACTCTGCCCTATCTAGCACTTGTTGGCCTTGATAGTGAGACCTGATTTCACAATCAATCAACAAAGCTTTATTTCGATATTTGATATCATAAAAGCACATTTACAGGTTAAAAAGACAGTTAATAATAAATACATTAAAAGATGATTTCATCTATAAAACTTTTTTACAATGGGTAAATAAAAATGTAATACATTTTGACAGCTTTGCTAAAGTTTAACAACTGTTGATTATACAGGTTCTTCATAAGGCCTTTCGTCTAATCAACCATGCCCAACTTAAGAATTTAGCCACCCCACAGGCTAGGGTTGTGCTAGGATCAGTTTTAAGTATTCTAAGTGCAACAGAGTGATTCTAGTTTCAAGCTGGAGGCACACAGGTTTAAGCCATGTCAATCTGGGTTTTGTGTAGGCTGGGCAAACGAAGAAAAAGTGGGGGATATTTTCAGCGACACCTGTACAGTTTGGACAGTCCACGTGCGTTTGGTGCGGGGCTTTCCATTTGCTAGTACGATCACGAAGAGGAAGGGTGCCCATCCTAAATTGGATAAAAAGTGTCCTGTCTCTCGGTTTTGTAATAAAATCCAGATAGGGCTCTAGGCGAGGTGTTTGCTTGTGTTGACGAAATACCTCAGTCAGCCTACCTAGATTTGGGTCCCTCTGCTCTTGGTTGTCAACCCATGCCTAAAAGGCTCCCTTAGTTTCAGCCTTTGATAACACTGCCCCAGACTCCCAAGCAGTAGAAAGGCCAATGACCAAGAGAAGCTTCCTTATGTTAGTCAACCATCCGATCTTGTGGGATCCTTGGAGGTTCATGACCTCTCATAGGCCGTCGGCATACCTGGAAAGCTCTGGAGTACGCCATAACTGAGCCCAATATAAGAGAGGACGCAGAGTGACTAGGTCCTTGATTGAACGGCGACCCAAGTCACTCAAAAGTGGCTTAGTCGGGGTATCCCTCGGGAGTAATAGAAGCTCCCTAAAGAACTTGTTTTCTGAGGTAACTAGCGTGTCCACACATCCAAAGCCCCAGAGTTCTGCTCCATATAGGGCACAGCCAACAGCTTTAGCAGCATAGATTTCCAGAGCAGGAGCAATGGGCCTGGTGGTGGACGCGCGATGTTCCCTCCCTAATACTCCTACTACCCGTTTATGATTTAGGGCCATTTTGTCGATATGTAATTGCCACTTGAATTTATAAGAAATTCTGATCCCCAGATAGTCAAACTCCTTGACACGCTCCAGTGGCACCCCATCAAGAGCCAAAGTAGATCTAGACAATCTGCTTGGATTGAAGTAGAGGAGCTTAGTTTTGGAGGTGTTGATGACTAGACCCCTCATCTTACAAAACAAGCAGAAACGGTCCAATAACCTCTGTAACCCTGCAGGGGTTTTTGATACTAACAACGTATCGTCTGCAAAAAGTAATGCGGGGACTTTATCACCTGCCAGGACTGGGGCATCAGCATCAATTTCGTACGGATGTACGTTGTTACAACGCATGCTTTTACCACGCATGCTGTAACAACGCAAGTTTTAAAACGCATTCCATTACAACGCATTACACTGGGGGGTGCTGGATTGTGAATAATTTAATTTACTATTCCAACACCATTCCCTTTGGACACTAGGGAAGGTGTTGGATAGTAAATTAAAATTATTCCCTATCCTAGAGCGCCCCCCAGTGTAATGCGTTGTAATGGTTTTCGTTTTAAAGTCTGCGTTATAATAGCACTGCGTGCTAAAAGTTGCGTTATATAGGTTGTTCACCATTTCCAGCAGAAAAGAGACTACACCGTTCACAAAAAGCGTAAATAGCGTGGGTGCCAGTATGCATCCCTGGCGGACGCCTCTATTCACAGGGATTTTATGAGCTTTTTGCTCCTGTGATCCCCATCTGATGCGGGCGTAGTTTCCGTCGTGCATGCGGGCCAGAAGGTTCAGAATGGGCGGGGGGATCCCCATCTCCTGTAGGACCAGCCAAAGGCGGTCTCTGGGGACCAGGTCAAAGGCGGTCTTTAACTCAATGAACGCCAAATAAAGGCCGGCTTTGCCAATGGTAACCGCCTTCCAATGCAAGAGTGCCAGCCTAAATGCCTGGTCTATCGTGCTTGTGCAAGCCCTGAAGCCCGCCTGGAGCTGTGAGATGATGTTATTTTCATCCGCCCATAAGAGGATCATCTCCAGGAGAACCCTACCAACCAGCTTCTGACCAGCGTCTATAAGACTTATTGGCCGATAGTTTGCCGGGTCCCCCGTGGATCCTTTCTGATAAATGGGGATTACTTCGGCTCCCTTCCATGAGTATGGAACCGGTGAACCTTCTAACAGAGCATTGGTGAGAAATACAAAAAAGGTGGCCCATTCCTCAACATTAGCTCTAAACAAGTCGCCCGATAAGCCATCTTGTCCCGGGGCCTTAGCGGGTACAATCTTATTAATAGCAGCCAACACCTCCTTCTTCTCCATCCTAGGGAAGGAACCCTGAGCGGGGTCAGCTATCATGACACCACTTGGGTGCCCTATGCTGCCTGAGTCGTCATCCCCTACATAGAGTTTCCTAAAGTGGTCATACCACTCCCCGTCGGGTATATGATTTGGGATTTGGTCCGAATCACAGCCATTAGATTTTCTCACTAAAGCCCAAAAGAGCTCGCCATTCTTGGACTGGCTCGCTGTTTTTAGACTGTCCCAATGTGATTCTTCCCACCCTCTCTTTGCTTCTAGGATCGCTTGTCTATACTGCATTCTTGCCAGCCGAACCGTAGCAGGGTTATTAGATTTAATAGCAAGTATCAGACTGGTTTTTTTCAATCTACAGTTTTTATCGAACCACTTCTGTACTGGCTTGGCACTCATCGGGCGCTTTTTACTAGGGTCTACAAACAAGGTGCCAATCATATCTATAGTTTCTACATAGATAACTTCTGCTGCAACGGACCCAGCCTCTTTCGTGCATGCTGCAGAGAGCCTAGTAGTCTGGTCACTAAGTATTTCACCAAGAGTTCTTAATCTTTGCTCGTTTAAAATGAACTTTGGCCATTTGAGGAACCTGTTACAATTGGAAGGTAGGACCGCCTTGGTTAGCATTCTTGGTCCTGTAATAGAATTATCCACCTTCCTTTCCCACATTTCCAACATTGTGAGTGACAGGGGATTGTGATCACTATCTATTAATGGTATAATGATCATGTCAGCCACAAACTTCCATGACCTCCTGTCAACCAATATATAATCAATTCTACTTTGACAGGAGACCCTATTGTATGTGTTTGCTCCCATTACGTCGGAGGACTTACGGCCATTTACAGCTCTTAACCCAAATTCTAACATTAAGGCATTCATTTGAATGACCGTCGGCAACCATTTCTTCACTGGCGCAAGCGACAAACAGGGAATGCCCCATCTGGCATCCTCCTCATAGATTCCTAAAATGTCTTCCCTTGCCAAGGGCTCAAATGAGCAATTTAGGTCACCGGCGACCAAGACAAAAGACCCCGAGGGACAAGAAAGGAGCATTTCAGAGAGGACAGAGATGGTGGAAGATTGAGCCCCCCCTTGGGTGCCTCTAGCATATATGTTAAAGAGTTCCCACATAGTATTGCCCATGTTGCCCTTGAGAGAGAGTCTCATCACATCTGGTGATGTACATGTACGGTGAGAAATCTTAAGATTAAGCTCTGCCCTAATCCATACCATAAGCCCTCCAGATGGGCGACCTTGGCCAGACGAGGTATCTGGTACAAAAAAACAAGAAAAACCAGGCTTATACAAAGGTTCAAGACACCATGTTTCCTGGAATAAGCACAGGTCATACCCGTCAATAAAATCATTCCAGTCTGGTAATGAGAGCTTGTTGCGTAAACCCGCAACATTCCATGAGATGAGTCTAAGATTGCTGGTGAGACCATCACAGGGGATAGGAACACTTGATCTGGGACCTGGGCATTAATGTTGTTAACCCTCTGAGGAGCTGGGACTAAAGTTATGGTTTCAGAACCCGGAGACTGGGACAGGACGGGGGACTAAGAGTACAGCTAACTGTGAGGGACGAAGAACTAGTTGGTACTCCTTCTCGAGCCTGAAGTCAATCGACAGCCTCCAAACAGCTGAAGTTTGCACCTCTGTTAGTTCAGACCTCCTTAGCGAAACCGACTCTGTAAAACAAATTCCCCAGAGGGCCCTGGTGGTCACAGCAAACACATCTGCAGAGATGCCCAACATTGCTGCATGTGTCCTGAGTTCTACTTCAGCCCCCCCCCGGCTGAAGTCTCCAAACCATTGCCAAACAAGCATTCCACAGGGAGGGCTGAGCTAACCACAACCTTCTTTGGGCCAGTTACCCCTCCCTAGCTGAAATTACCAACTGCCAAGGAATGGTCTGTCCTGACATTGTTAGCAGTGGTCACTTGGTGCATCTCACCAAGTATGATCTAGTCGGGGTCCACAAGATCTTTTGTCACCATAGTGACACTTGCACCTGTGTCCCTGTATGCAATGGCCTCCTTACCATTAATCAAAGGCTGTTGTCTATATTTGCCCAGGTTATTGGTACTGACAAATAAGGTGGCAACATCCATGCCAGCATCATAGACAGGCACAGCCTGAGCTGAAGTTCTTACTCGGCTAGAACCCACCTCACATCCCAAGGTTAACCCTACTAATCCCTTGTTCCCTGTACCACCACTTCAAACTGTACTAGGGGGAGCAGTTGCCTTAGGGGCAGTGGTGGTTGGAGTTGAATCCTTGGCCTTTGCATAATTGTCATTTTTTATCCAATGAGTCTTTTCTTTACATAAGTAACACCAAAGATTCTTTTTGCCTTTTTCCCTGGTTGGATTGTGACTCCTCCCCAGATGCAGGTTTTTGGGGCCCTGATTAAGACTTTTGATCTTTACCCTTGTCCCGTCCCTCATCTGGAGTTTTAGAATCCTGCTCCTTCTGGTCACTACCAGAGTTCTGGGTTTTCCGCTTCACCCTGGTTCTGACCCACTTATCTGCCTTCTTTCCCAATTATTGGGGAGAAGTCAGATCAGAGTAAACCAGGCATTGATGCAACAACTGAGTTTGGCAATTATTAAGGATATCCTCCCTCATACTCAAACTGTACAATCCCTTGAAATCATTCACTTTGCTGCCAAGCAACCAGCCTGCCAGAGCCCTAATAGCATTATCCACAAAGTCTACCCAGTCCTGATTTTGTGCCTTCTGGGTGTCTCTGAACTTAATCTTGTGCTGTTCAGTGGTTAAGCCATACACATCAATAAGATCACTCTTCAGTACTGAGTAATTGTCAGCATCATCTTCTCTAACAGTGAGGAGCTTATCTCTACCTTTGTCAGCAAAGGAGAGCCACAAGATAGCTGCCCACTGCTCTTGAGGGACCCTCTGAGCTTTACAGGCCTTCTCTAAAGCAGGTATCCATTTATGGATGTCCTCACCAACATGGTAGTGAGGGACAATCTTGCTCGGGGTCCTATTGTCAAAAGAATGTTCCTTAACTCTAGGGACACTGTTGCTGCCACCATGGGACTCTAGTCCCAATTTTTTTCTAGCTCGCTGGACTTCTAGGGATTCCTTGTCTAGGGCCAGCTGCTCCTGCCTGAGCCAAAACCTAGCTTTCTCAAGTTCAAGCAGTTGATACTCCCTGTCTAAGGAATGGTCCATCTTGCGAGATACAGAGATCCCTACAGACTGTCCTGAGTGATGTGACTCTGCAGAGGGAGATCTAGATCTCCTTGATAAACTCTGGCTCTTCCAAGAGGAGTAAAGAGAGGGCCATTTTGGCCTTCTCCACCATCTCCCTGAAGATCTGAGTTGTCCAGTTGGGAATCATCTTGAACCTCCTGGCCATGGTTTGAATCTAGGTCATAAAAGGTGACACCTCCTGACCTGTCTTCATTCTGTGTCCCACCCACTCTTTCCTGTTCATCAGACCCAGGTGTCTTCTTAGGATCATCTAACAGTAACACCTCAATGAGGCATTGAGTGTTGGCATTACTCCCTGTCTTCAACTTTCTAAAGACACCCATCGATTTTAATTCCTGGAATGTAAAATAATAGTATTTAGCAGGCAGAGAGTCACTGGTGGCTTCTCTTTTAGAAGACATACTAAGTGTGGTGTGGTATATACACCTACCTAACCTAGTGGAAAACTAAACTCTTTTAGGTTGGAGAAAGGGTGTGCTAGCCCCTTGACTCCCCAACCCCAAGTTCAGTAGAACTTACTTATTCTAGGCTGGTATTATATGTACCTAATACTTAGTGGTTTTCAGTTAATCAACACTAAGATTTATCTGGTCAAACAATGCAGGCTTGAATCCCAGCTGCTGCCTACCAATGTGAGAAGTTAGCCTGGTATATGCTGTCCACTAATTAAAGTGGGCACCTTGCACCAGTCCAAACAATCCTTATCATGTATGAGGTCAAATATACCCTTTAGAAAGCTATCCTAGTGGTAGCTGTGGAGAGCAGCCTGGGTGTTCCCAAACATCCACCCTTGGTTGTTCACAAATTCCCTCATTTAACATTACTGGCAGACCTGGGAATGTGTAAAAAGGCTATGCCTCCTTGTGTGAGGCGTAAAGAACAAGTTACTTACTTTCGGTAACGCATTATCGGGGAGAGACACTATCTATCTGCAGATTCCTTACCTTTGAATTCCCCAGGCATCAGACTGGATCCGGAAACTTTTACTGCGCAATACCTTTGCGCGTGCCGTTGGGTATCTCCATTGGACTCCACGTGACGTCGTCGGCAGCATTGGTTATGATGTTGCGGTACCTATATAGGTGTCACCCAGGCACTCGGACGACAGTAATTTTGTTTTTTCCACACCCGAGGCACAGAGACACGAAGTAACGGACGTAGTTGTTTGCAAAACTAAGGCCCTGAAAAGGGGAGTAACTCAAGTCCTAACCTTAGCCCTAATATAATCTGTCCGCAAAGCGAGAAAGCATGGTGGGGCTGTAAGGATTCTGCAGCTAGATAGAGTCTCTACCAGATAATAAGTTACCAAAGCTAAGTAACTCGTTCATCTGATAGAGACTTCTAGCTGCAGATTTCTTACCTTTGAATTAGATACCCAAGCCATACCATCCAGGCGGAGGGTTGCGAACCAATACATTATACTAGGAAATCCTGCATGACTGATCGTGCAAAATGCCCATTCCTATGGACCTGACTGTCCAGGCAGTAGTGCTTAGCAAATGTGTGAAAAGATGCCCACGCTGCCACCTGACAGATGTCAAGGACTGGATTTTCTCATCAGGTCTAATTCCTTTATATCAAGCTGGATTCAGACCAAAGCACTCGGTCACTAATAACATCGCTGTATTGCAAACCATACTAGACAAATATGTGTCCTCAAAATCTCAGGTCATGTACGACGCTTTTGTCGACTTTACCACTGCATTCGATAGGATAGATAGAGGAACACTTTGGAGAAAACTCAGCAAAATGGGTATCCCAGATCACCTACTCCATGTAATAACATAACTACATTCCGGGACGTTGTGTCAGGTCCAAATGGGGAGGGAGATGGGTCTCAGGAGCCCAATTCCAACCCCAAACAGCCCTAGGCAAGGATGTCTCTAGCTCCCTGATTGTTTTCCCTATGTCTCAGCAATCTACCTGAATGCTTTAAACAGATCTGCAACTTTCCACCCAAAATTGCTCTCCACAAAATGTACACCATGATGTACGCAGATGATGTAATCATATTAGACCTAACAACATTTGGCCTCCAAAGAAGCCTGCAAGCTTTCCACAGCTACACAGAGGAAAATGACCTAATACCGAATTTCGCAAAAACAAAAATAGTTCCATTCTCGGGAAGGAAACGGAGTACCAAATTCAACTGGACTCTAGGGGGAAAACCAGTAGAAGTGACAAACGAGTACACCTATCTAGGTCAAATCTTTAAAAAGTCCCTTCAAAACATGCTTCATATACAGAATCTAAACCGGAATGCTGATGTTTCACTCGGGGGCACTATCACGTTTATATGCCTCGACAGGTCAACAACACTTCTCTTCGCTACTCCAGGTATATAGCGCCAAGATTCGGCCGGTATTTTCATATGCTCTAGAACACATACCAATACGTCAATGGAAAAACCTACATCTAAAAGACGGAAAGATCTTACGGAAATTCACAAAGATGTCCCAAGCAGTCCCGGTTCAAGCACTTTGCCTTGAATTTTCACTGGTCAGTTCCTATGCTAGAGGAATCAGCAATGTCATCAGATGGGCATATAACCTCTTCCACGCAGAAGATCCCTACTCAAAATTGAGACATTTGACCAAGGATCTTTAAAATATGTATTCTGTAGAAAAATCTCTATTGCTTTTAAATTATCTAACATAAATATCGATTTGTTACAATCCTGGAATCCTGCCCAGCTGAAGCTTTTCTTAAAGAACTTCACTCCAAGACTAAGCTTTGACCTTGACTTTCAGCATTTCGTCAAATTGTCACAGTATAAAAACATGCTGAAACTTTGGTCTACAGGAAAACACAACACCATATTTATTTCAACCTAAAGCATGGAGTTAGGAGATCGATCGTATTGCTCCGATTTGAGATAGAGATACTCCCTCTAAAATCTTTTACTTACAAGTGGCTACCAAAAGAAAAATCTAGTACTCTCTGTAACTTATGTAACAGTGGGGAGCAAGACTTGGAACATTTGTTGTTTACTTGCCCAAATCCAACAGTCGTAGCAGCTAGAAAAAGGTTTCTACAACCAATTTATATAAAATGTAGAATTACCTGTGTTCAAGACTTGACCTCGCTTTTCAAAGCTCTGCCAAATGAATTTGTATATTATAATTTATTTACATTTGTTTTTTTTTTTTTTTTTTTTTAAAACCTTTATTATCAAGTTAGTCAAAGACAATCATGGGCCCACAACCGCCATGGCTGGCCGCTAGACAGATTGAAAACATAGCAGTAAAGTATTACACGTTTCAACTTTCGTATCCCAAAGGCGTAGTTAATACTCAGAACAGCATTCGTAGGCGCATGCATCCACGATGTGGCAGGATCCAAAAAAGGTTCAATTTTATAATATTAAATAACTGGGTCAAGTGTCATATATTCAGATCAGATAGACGAAAGGGCGGGCCATATGACAGGATATCCACTAAGGGAACAGCAATAATCGGGAGACTGGCGCGAAATATGTCAACCGGGATAAGCAAGCGTGGAATTACAGTTCGCAGCAGTCAGTGCCCGCCCAATCGGTATATCACCTCAGGATTCATATTCAAACTTGTCCACGACATATCAGGATTTGAGAGAGTTCAATTCTATAGTATGAATAGAAGGATCCAGTGACATAAAATAAAGCAAAGTCTCACATGGAACAAGTCATGCAATAGGATATTCGCCCACAATAAAAGTACAGGTGGGAAATAAAAAAGCAGGATATGTAAGCATTCAGTGATTATGTCCTAAAATCGAGTCCCTACCCATAGAATCAGGAAACAGTGCGAGAAAACATAAGCACAAATTGCGAGATTCTGCCCAATAAGATCAAGACCTGACCCCCCGTCTAAACTGAAATATATGAGAAAGAAAGAGATAGAAGAGAAAGGAAAGGAAAAAGGCCATAGAAACAAAGAGGAAACGAAAACCAAGCCCCATCCCCTAACCCCCCACCCTGCATACCAGCGGAAGGCTACGGCCAACCCCCCCCCCCCATAGGCATGCCTGTCGTCCCAACAAAAGAAACCCCGAATACAGGAAAAAGAGGAGGGCCCTCGCGCCGGCCCCTAATCCCACCCCCCCCTCCACCGCGTCTCAGAAAAATATATGAGCCCACCAAGATGGGAAGCGGGCAGCAGTGTACGTCCATCTCAACCCCCCCCAAAGTCACAGTAGCAAGCCAGGTCCTGTATCTCCACCGGGATCATCCACACAGTAGAAGAAGCAGTCAATGCTCAGCCCTGGCCAGTTCGAACAGAAGTAAACAAACCCCCCGATCCGATAGTTCCCTAAGCAGAGAAGCCTGGTGAACAAACCTGCCTCGTGAGAGCCACCCAGGCGCTCGGCAAAGGCAGCGGCACATTGTAGTCCCCTCTACTCCAGGTTACGCTTTCCATCATCGAAGATTTACGGCGTTGTTGTGCGATAAATGACACAATAGTTGTGAGAATAGAAAAGTTAGTAGTTGCGCAAATCCGGCCGATGAGTTCATTAGTCTCAGCATCCAACACTGTGTGCCCCTGGGAGTCATCGGTGTCCAAGGATTGGGCATAGCCGTGTGCCAGATCTAGAATACCCCCATCTGCTCCTCTAGGTCTCTTCTCAGGAGCAATGGCCGCCAACGAGTCATGGATAGTCAGCCATCGGTGGTTCAGGGAGGAGTGAAAGTCTTTGAGAGCCAAAAGGACATCCCTCAGTGTGGGCTCCCTTTCTGCTCTGCCAGTATAAGCCGAGCTCATCGTCCCTGGGGACCCCTCGGACGAGATAGAGCACATCGTACCAGGTAGACAGGATACTGTTATGTGCTAGTGGCGGACGGATGGGATATGGCGGATCACATTAAAAGCATTCAATCGTGCCTTACCGCCCACCCCGTGTGGGCCGCGTCCAGGAGAAGGGGCACATCTCAACGCCTGCCACGGCTGGCGAGCGATCACTCCGAGGCCCAGGTCACCCCCGGTCAGCCCACAAGAAAGTCCGGCGCGGGGGGAGGGCCTATCTTCGATCTCCGGGACAGCCACTGAAGAGGGAGTCAGCAAAATGGGAGCGGCAAGACTCTGGATTATTGCGCCGTGATTAGCCTGTGGCCGCCCTTCTAATTGGTGAGCTATGATTTTAGTCCAGAATCACCGTTCCTGTTTGTCCGGCCAGGGCCGCTGCCGATCGCCTCTTCGCCGGCCGCGCCACCACTCGAGGTCCCGGCTTATCACCGACTCAGGCCGCGATCTTAGTGACGACGTTTCTCAGCCGTCCGGGGCGGCCGCCAACCCAGAGTTACATGGCCAGGCACCGCATCGTCTCAACCGTATGGAGGTGCGGCTGAAATGCAGGATTGATGTCAGGATGTTAGGGAAGGCGAGGGCGAGCGGCGGAGCCGGGCGCCTAGGCGGCCATCTTGGTCGCTGTCTTGGCTCCTCCCCTCCTATTTACATTTTTTAAATCCTTTTTAACTTTGTATGAGAATGAAAATTTTAATCAAATTACTGCTTGTATTTGTATGTCATGTATTAAATATTTGTGGTTCTCAGTCGAGAACTAAATCAAATAAACTTGAACTTGAAACTTGTCAAGGACTGGGACACCCTGAGCCAAAGCCATAGTCTCAGCCTTTTCCCTGGTGGAATGGGCCCTTAATCCCTCAGGGGGCTGCTTCTTGGTGAGAGTATAGCAGATCTTAATGCAGAGAACAACCAAGCAAAAGATGGTCTTTTTCTGCATTGTCTGCGCTTTCTTAGCTCTCACGTACCCCACAAAGAGTTGGTCTTCCACCCGGAACTCTTTTGTGCCGCCAAGGTAGAACAGCAACACTCTTTTTGGGTCGGTGGAGACGCTTCTCTTCCTTAGAGGGATGCGGAAGAGCAAAGAAGGTGGGCAGCATGATGGATTGACCCAGCTGGAATGAGGTAACAACCTTTGGAAAGAATGATGCACGGGCGCGACTTTGTCTGGAAAATACATCATGTCGGGAGGCATGCAAGATAATGCCTGCAACTCATTCACCCTCCGGGCAGATGTAATCGCCACTAAAAAGGCTGTCTTGATGGTAAGCAGCTAGAGGAGACAGTTGTGTAAAGGCTTGAAGGGAGTACACATAAGATAAGTAGGGACCAAATTAAGATCCCATTGCGGCATAACAAAGGCGCAGGCGAAAACAAGTGTGCCAGCCCCTTTAAAATCGGCAAGCGTATACTGTCTTAGTGGAGGGCCATCTGGCTGACCAATAGAGTTACATTCTTCTGGAGGAAGGACAAAAGCCATTAACTACTGATGCTCAATCTCCATGCATGGAGGCACAGAGTTGACAGGTTTGGCTGGAGAACCCTCCCCTGCTGCTTTGACAGAAGATCCTCCCGAGGGGGCAGCCTGATCGGAGGATCGATGCTCATTATCAGAGGCTCTAGATACCAGACTCTCCTCACCCAGTCCAGGGCCACAAGGATGACTTGGGCCAGTCACTCCTGATCTTCTTCAGAACCCTGGGCAGGAGTGGTATGGGCGGAAAGGTGTGCAGCAGGTCTGAGCATCACTCGTGACGAAAGGCGTTGCAGAGCAATAGCCGCCTTGCTGACACTGTGCGTTGTCTTTGGAGGCAAAAAGATCTAACTAAGGTTCTTCTAACTGTTGAAAGATGCCTTGCGCCTCCTCCGACTAGAGATGCCATTCGTGATCTGATAGACATCGATGGCTGGGTTTGTCCGTCTTGGCATTCAGAGAACCTCACAGGTGTTGAACCACCTGGATTATGTCCTGCTGTTCCAGCCATGTCCAAAGATGCAGGGCAGTATCACATGGTGGTGCTATTGTTCATAAACATCTGCATTAATATCCACTTGACTGAGATAAGAAATGCTTTCAATGACATTTGAATTTCTTGAAGCTCTAACAAATTTATGTGGAACTCCGACTCTGCCAGAGACTGGTGCCCCCTAATCTCCACCTCTCCCAGATGGCCATCCGATCACAGAAGAGACACATCTGTTAAGACTGTGAGCTCTGGTTGGGGAAAGGAGAGGGTGCACCCGTTAACCTAATTGCGGTTCATCAACCACCACTGCTGATCTCTCACAGTTTCTTTCAAAATCTGGACCATGTCAGTGAGATTTCCTCAATGCTGTGCCCATTCGAACTTTGGGTCCCACTGCAGAGCCCACATATGCCAGCTGGAATGCTTTACCAACAGGATGCAGGAGGCCATGAGACCCAACAGCCTCAGAATCAGTCTTACCGAAATCCAGGCTAGAGGTTGAAACATCGGAATCATAACCTCAAAATCCTTGATTGGCTTCTCGGGAGGATAGGCCCAAAACTGCACTGTGTCCAGAAAAGCTCGGAAGAAAGGGAGCATCTGAGAAGGAGTCAAGTGTGACTCTGGCACATTTATAGGGAATCCCAGTAAATGCAGAACGTTTGCCATAGTCTGGGGTAGGAGACAACAGCCTTGGGCAAGGAAGCCTTCAACAGCCAGTCGTCGATGTAGTGGAAGACTGAAACCCCTAACCTGTGCTGATGAGCTTCGACCACCGCCATCACCTTGGTGAACACACGAATGGCACTGGTAAGGCCGAAGTGGAGCTCAGTAAACTGAAGGGGCTTGCTGCCTACCTTGAACCACATGTAATGCCTGTGGCTGGCTGAATGGGGATGTGAAAATATGCATCCTGCAGGTCTAAAGCTATCACCCAGTCTTCTTGATCTAGGGCAGACAAGAGCTGAGCGAGAGTGAGCATCTTGAACTTCTACTTCTCGAGGAAGAGATTGACAGTCCAAAGATCTAAAATGGGCCATAACCCTTTGTTCTTCTTCGGAATCAGAAAATAGCAGAAATAACAGGCACTGCCTACTTCTGAAACTAGAACCCGCTCTATAGCTCCCTTGGCCAAGAGAGCTGTAACTTCCTCCTGCACCAATTTTAGATGATCCTCTGTCAGCAGATTGGTGGGGAGGAAAGGAAAGGCAGAGAATAGCTCTCCTGAATGATCTGCAAGACCCTCTTGTCCGATGTTATGGACTTCCAGTGGGGAAGATGATGCTGGATTCTCCCACCAACTGGGGTGGTGTGGTCTTGCAGAGTCAGACTAGGAGCACTTGGAGGCTGCAGCTGCCAAGGGCAGGGTGGCCAACGACTTCTAGCTTCCATTCCTAGGTCGGAATGAACGTGTCCACATCCGTGCACGGTTTGGGAAGCATGCACAGGACTTTGGCTGGGATAAGGCTGACATGGCTGGAAACCGGCCAAAAGGTAAATTGGCCATGAGGAGTAGAAAAGAGGCCCAAGGATTTGGCTGTAGCTCGTGAGTCCTTGAACCTCACAAGGGCCAAATCTGCCTTTACCCCAAAACGACGGGTTCCATCAAAGGGCATGTCCATCAAATTTACCTGGACATCGCCGAAGAAGCCAGTTGTCCTGAGCCAGGTGTAGCACCTCAAGGCCACTGTTGTTGAAATCTGCCCAGAGACTCCATTGTATCAAGACTGTACATTATGATGAATTTATCTGCATTTCTCCCATCCTTAACTGCTTGAGAGAGCCCAGCCCAGGCCTCCTCCAGGACTTGGCAGCACTTGTGCAACTGTCTCCCAAAGGGAGTGGGAGAAACGGCAGAATAAGCATGCAGTATTCACCAACCGCAATGCCAGGCTGGAGGAAGAAAACATCTGCTTACCAAATTAATCCAGCCTCTTGGATTCCCTATCTGGAGGGGCAGAAGGGAATGCACCCTTGGATGTAGAGGCCTGCACCACCAAACTTTCAGGAGTGGGCTCTTGGCGGAGGAACTTTGGGTCACCTGGCGCTGGGCGATGGCGCGTGCAGTTTTCCGATTCACAGACGCCCCTGTGCTAGGCTTGGACCACGGGTGCAGAATTACATCATTTAATGCTTGGTTAAAGACAAAAGGGGTTCGGAGGTGGAAGCCCCAGGTTGTAGCACTTCTGTCAGGAGATTAGTCCTAACCTGCACAGAGGGTAGCTCTAGTATGAGGACCTCAGCTGCCCTCCTAACTACAATGGTATAGGATGCCCCCTCCTCCGAAACCACAGTTAGTGGCGAGAGTATGCCAGTATCTGGAGAAGTGACCAGTCCACTGGCTACCCCAAGTTCTCCATGCCAGTCCAACTGCTCCACAGAGTCATCCTGGTGTTCAAAAGGGTCCATACAACCCTCTCACTCCTCTCCCGAGCTTAGCACATCCTCAAAGTGTTCAGGCAACAACATAGAACCTCTGGGTTCAATTGACGCTGGAATCGACGTTGAGCGACATCGTTCCGACTCCGTGTCAGCAGGGATAAGGATGGAGCTGGTGCCATCGGTGGGCACTGGAGGCACCAAAGGCACCGACTTTGGGTCTGACGTCATCAACCCAGATCTGTAATTGGATTACCGAGGCCCCACAGGTGTCGTGGCTGGAGCCGACTGCATCAAACCGGATGGGGCCCCTTCCGACTCTGCGGGGTCCAATGACTCACCAGAGGGTTGGCCTGCTCGAATACGCTGAACATGGCCTCGTAAAAATCTTTAATTTGAGCGGGGGTTGCTTCGGCTCCCAGAAAGATAGGGAGGCACAAAGTTGACCCTAGCTCCAGCTTCTCAGAACTGTGCCTAGAGCATCTGTGCTTCTTACCTCTTTCATCGACAGATGACAGCCGAGGGGAAGATGAAGTCCACTTGGACTTCTTCTTTTCCTTGTACCTCTTCTCCGAGTGTCCCAAAGACCGCGAGTAGGACGAAGAGGACTTTGGGCTCCAGGAGCAGTCTTGCAACCTCCTCTTCTTCGATCGGGCCCGGGACCTCCGTGGAGTCTCGCTGGACAGTGTTGACTGCCGGGCTGCAATAAGCTTCGTATCTTACTGCTGCAAGGCCTTCGAAACCATGCCCAACAGTCCCAGCACAACTTCGAATTGTGGACTCTCCAGAAGCAGACAAGGTGGGGGCCGGTAACCGACATCATGAAGTGACAGGCACTGCATGGCTTGAACCCTGTCTTCCCCGAAGACATCCTCACACACAAAGGTGGAAATAATTCCAAATTCGACAAAAAGTTGAGAAAAAACCTGCCAAAAAGTGACAGAGGGGTAGCTCTTCCTGGATCGGTGCTTAACTAGCACGTAAAGAAAAGAACTGATGTCTGCGCACCTGGGTGGTGCCTATATTGGTACCGCAATGTTATAACTGATGCTTCCGACCCTGACAACGACACACAGAGCCGAATGGAGCCACCCAACCATGTGCACAAGGGGTATTGCTCATCAAAAGTTTCCGGACCCAGTATGACGCTTGAGAAATTCAAAGGTAAGGAATGTGCAGCTAGAAGTCTCTATCAGATGAGGAGAAATATCTATATTTCTCCTCACTATTTCCTCTTTCTATGAGTGCTGCATTCTGCCTTTGAGGATTGTTTTTGTGCTGTAAGGTTTATTTATTTATTTATGCGATTTTATATAGCGTGAACTTTACCCGAAGGTGTCAGAGCGCTTTACATAAGAACCAGTTGAAAAACATAAGGACTTAGGATTACATGCATTACATAAAGGATACAAACAGAAAAAAATTGCAAATGTACAAGATGTAAAGTCACACAAGGAGGAGATACAAATGGATATACTCTAAGAGTCACATAGGAATGGTAGATAGTACAAAGGTCTACTGCATATACTAGTGATCTAGTGATTAGAGTTATCTCTATATACATAGGGAAGGGATATGACTGGATATACTCTAAGAATCACATAGGAATGGTAGGTAGCACAAAGGTCAACCGCATATACTAGTGATTAGAGTTATCTCTATATACATAGGGAAGGGATACACATGGATATACTCTAAGAGTCACATAGGAATGGTAGAGAGCACAGCGGACTACTGCATATACTAGTGATTAGAGTTATCTCTATATACATAGGGAAGGGATATGACTGGATATACTCTAAGAGTCACATAGGAATGGTAGAGAGCACAGCAGACTACTGCATATACTAGTGATTAGAGGTATCTCTATATACATAGGGAGGGGATATGACTGGATATATTGTAAGAGTCACATAGGAATGGTAGATAGTACAAAGGTCTACTGCATATACTAGTGATTAGAGTTAGCTCTATATACATAGGGAAGGGATATGACTGGATATACTCTAAGAGTCACATAGGAATGGTAGAGAGCACAGCGGTCTACTGCATATACTAGTGATTAGAGTTATCTCTATATACAGAAAAGCAGAGTTCCATTAGGTGTGGTTGGAGGGGGAATGCAGTCGGAGGGGGGATGCAGTCACAGCACCAGGGGAGGGACAGAGAAGGGCAGGAAAGTGAGACAAACGAGAGAGGGAAGCAGATAGTAATGATTAAGACAGCGAGGAGTGCCTCAGAGGCTACAGGAGAGACAATAGAAAGGTCTCTAGGACAGAGAGGGGAGAGGTCAGAGAACACTAAAATGGCGGAGAAGAGAGGTAGCAGAAGAAGCGAGTCATAAAGAGAAAGGAGAATGGCGAGGAGCATAAGGTCCAAGTCCGAAAGTCCAGGAAGAGGGCTACCATAGCCAGCAAGTCCGGGGGGAGAAAGGCAGTCCGCAGCAAAGTCACAGCCTCATCGTCCATGAGGAGCAGGGGCTGAGGAGTTCGCTCTGGAGACCAGGGATCAGGGAAGGCAGCCGTTTGCAGAATGGGAGGCAACAAAGTCAGAAAAAGAAAGTTAAACAAGCGGGACGACCCCGGGCTCACTCTTGTTTTTCGGCATCTTTCTTCCCTTGTTTTGTAACATCAGACGGGCCTGGTGATCACCGGGGTAGAATGGCATTTTTCTACAGCGCTCTCTACAGCGCAGCCAGGGCTCACCTTTCTTGGCAGGGGTTACATGGTGACCTGCTCAATGTTGCCTCCATACTGAGCGTGGTAGGAGCCGTCACCTCTGCACCCGTCTCCGATGTGCTCACTCTCCACGAATGCATCCGTGGGGGCGGGGGGGGCACTGCCTCTCCAGCAGCTGGCTGTTCATGGTGCTCTGTCTCCGAAGCGCTTGCCACGCGGGATCGCAGTGCATCCCGCACCAGCTCCCGCTCTGCCCCTCCGGTGTGATTGCTGGGGGGGGGTGTCTCTGGGCTTATTTCAGGGCTTGCGGTTGGCAAAGGAAGGGGGGACACCCACCACTTTGATCTGTCCCGGCTCCGTCCCGGCCATCATCCCAGCCGTGTTGCTCCACCCTGGGCGCCACGAACTTTGCCAATTTCAGCCTCTCATCCAGGATTTCTAAGTCTGCGTGGTACAGCACTACCTTGTGCAGCTGCGAGGGTGCACTGTAGGATCCCCGGATTTGCTCAGGGCGTCCGGATGACCTCGGATGGGCACCAACAATGTGCACCGACGGCCCCCCTTTCCACTCGGAGCGGCACTCACCGGTTCTCTGGCGGCCGGTCTTCTCTCTGGTGCGGCCCAGCGCGGGGGGTGCTCCCACCTGGGTCTTGACTTGGATACCGGTCTCCAGGCGCCCCGCGGGGCTCTCTCTACCCTCAGGGGAGCCCTGCTCGAGCCGACGCTGGCTTCCGGTTTCGCTTCTCTCGGCTTCCCCGAAGGTTTTGCTACCTGCACAAACACAATTCAATCTGTAATGCAGGGACCTTGGTGTACGGGTGCCTGCATTGTTGCGAGGCAGCACAATTGAGCGCCAGTGCATGGAAATGACAGGAATGCACTGTATAATGTCAATCATCACCACAAACCATTTGGAATGGTGGTCTATTTCCTTAAACACCTAGCCTGTGTTAAACACCCAGATATATTAATGGAGAGCTTACACCACAGCCCGTCAGGAAATTCAACTGAGCTTAATGAAGGTTTGTTAGTAACCTTAACCTATTAACTGGAAACACATAAGGCACAATCACATAATATATGGTCAAACACAGAATCCAAACGTACCCACTGGTAGCGTTTTTTAACCAGTTTCTTATGTAGGTTTTGTCCTAGGTGTCCCCTATCAACCAGTACAACTTTGTACTTATCTCAGCTCAGAGGGGAATATTACTTTCACCCTTCTTGTAGGTTTCCCACCTTCAATACTCAATTCATCCTTGATTTCCTGAAATGTTTTCATATTATCACCTACATTTTTGCACCTAAAGAGCACATACTGCTTAATATAGATTAGGGTGTCATTTTGTTTCTTCGAGCACCACCACTCATCTTGTTCAATACCACGAAGGGAATATGCCAATACCTTTCTCCTCTGCCTCAACATCTTCCCTTTCCTCATCGTGAGGCAAGTGAGATAAACACTCAGTCACCAGGTTTATTACACCTGGGAGATACTGCATGGTGAAATGATAATTTTTTTACTTTTGGTGTTAAAAAGCATGAACCAGAGGCTTGTGGTCCATGCAGATAACAAAAGATAAAGCACAAATGTAAAACATAAAGGGGCTTATTTTCAAGCCTTTTGTGTTGCCGCTGCATCACTTTTTGTGATGCAATAGGGCGCAACCTGCTGCCCCATATTTACAAGGACACGTAAAGCCACCATACATGGCTTTTCGCATCCTTGTAAATATGGCCACTTCCCACGCATCACCCATGGCTTCTGTCGTATGTCTCGATTTATGATATTTAGGGAAATGCATCAGAATGCTACGCCTCCCCAGGGGAGACATAGGAAGAGGCAACAAGGAGAAATGTCATCTCTCCTCGTTTTTTCCCTGCATTCTGCTGCACACATAGGAAGAGAAAATCACCTCTTGTGATTGTTTTTGTGCAGGAATGTGTCCCTTCTGGCACAAAAACAATCATCCCGGTGAGGCAGGCACCCTTGTACCATGGTGCAAGGGTGCCTACGTTGGCGCATGCCAGCTAATTGTGTTCCAGCGCAGGTACACATATATAATGGCCAGTAGAGCTACCTTCAGGGAGGATTGTTGATGGAGCAGTTTTCAATTTTGCCACATCTGCTGCAGAGAGCTTCACCATACTGCTCTCTGCACGAGGCTCAGATCTGAGTAGGCTAGATCCAGAAATACTTATGGAATTTTCTGAGAGATCCACCTGAGTGCCCCCAATATCCACAACTTTAGGTGTACTAGCCCGAGAGAGTTCTGCCTGGGTCTGTTGTGATAGTAGTGGTGGTGTCTCGATTCAGAGGGAGGGCTTACAGCTTCCTTTTCTATCATTTCTAGTGACCACTCAGCACCCTAGGATCGATTCCTTTCACTGCCGCCACCAACAATCGTTTTACGTTTGCTTATCCTTGATGTGAGTCGATTTATTGTACAAGTCTATTGGAGATGTAAGACTTTGTACCTCCCCCAAACACTTCTTCCACAATACGATTTCATATCTTGAGAAAGGAGATTTTTTCTAGCTGCCTATTCACTGGGGTTGGGGGACATCGCTAGGGGAACCTTAAACTGCATCAGAAAGAAAGGTTATAAAAGAGCTGCCAGAGTCCAAATCACCGGAGGAAGATGGAATTGGGGCTGAGTTTTACAAATGCTTTTGTGCCTTATTACAATTCCCCTCTCTGTATTGTTTAATTCCATCTTTCTCTGGGGGGCTGTCCCAACCTGCTATAGAAAGGAGTTTTAGTAAACTTTTTAAAGAAAGGGAAAGACAAATTAGTTACATCTTCATACAGGCCAATAACACTTTTAAATTCAGATTATAAGATTTTTACACACATTTTAACTAATTGTATTAATGTTGTGATGAAATCACTGATTCACCCCGAAGTAAGTGGTTTTATTAAAGGTTGCAGTTTGAGAACTAATACTTACTACTCGGCTGAGTTTATTGATTTATTCACTTCTGACAATATCCCCATGGCCATAGATATGCTGGACGTCAACAAGGCTTTCTATCTTGTGAGTTGAGATTTTCTGTTTACTATTTTGTAAAAATTCCACTTCTTGTCCCGGCTTACAAGGTCTATAGCGGGATTGTATGAAAATACTATGGCTCAAATTATCATACATAATCAAAGCGTGGGGACATGTTTCCTAGCCGGTGAACACTCCTGGGCTGTCCCCTATTGAATATCAAGACAACTGTTGAACCAATCATACGTTATACAAAGTTGAGGAGCTATTAAATCAATGAATCTAAGACTTTATCACGTTTGCTTCACACCTCAACTGACATGCTACCCCCAGACATCAGATGTAACTTAAATTCCCAGCCCAAAAGATAGTCAGGATATTTTATTCTGATTCAATTTTAGATAGTTATTGCTTAAATTGTGTACTGTTACTATCCAAAATCCACTCCTTTTTAGACATTTGGAAGTCCCATCTCTCTGATTGGTTGTATATCATTAATAAAGATATTGATCATACCTCTTATATTATTTCTTTTAATGACTGTCCTCTGTAAGCAGGTTTTTTTCACAAGCTGGAGAGCAGTTTTACATCGTTCATATGGGGCACTAAATCTCCTAGTGTCACTTTTCAAAGCAGGTTTATCAATTTGATATTTGTCTTTAATATTATATATGATTTGTCACAATAATATAGCCAGCTTGATGAAAGCCATTAATGAACCCAAAATAGCAAAGACAGTAAGGTATAAGACCATGCTGAAGTTAGCACTGAAGTGACTGTCAAGAAGTGGGGAAAGGTTTACATTTTTAAAATCGTAGACGTCTTCGACCCGAATAGAGTAATGTCAGTGGCAGAGATATGCTCGCGCAATATTGTATATGACGTATCTTAGTATCTTAATTTATTTTACAGAAAAATGGTTTTTGCCCTTAATAGTATCTCCCTATGTGAAGTATATTCTACAGCCGGGCTGGTTAGGAAACGTTTCAGGCCTGAAATAAGTGAATTATTGAGTTATTGGTATAGGGAACTTTGGTTGGACAGTTCTTCCATCACAGCTAATATCTGGATGAAATGGTGGGAACATATAGAGACAGAGATTGATGGGGATACCTGGTTGAACTATTTAGAGTATGGTTTTTTGCTATTACGGGGGGCTAACTGCCATAGAATTATGTTTTTTAGGTCTCGCCTAGCGTTGCAGCGCGAATGCGCTACCATCGCTTTGCGAGGTATGCAGTATACACTATAGTGTGGAAGCTTTGTGGAAGCTCCGCCCACTCTCCAGCCCATCTTCTTTATTGGCTTGGGTAATAAATGCTACCTTCCGATTGGTTTTAAGCTTGTTAGTCCCTCCCTATGACAGCCATGTCAGTGTTTTGTATCCGTCCATGGCTACTGGCCCACGTAATGCACAGACTACTTTCTTCCCATGCACTCCTCCCGCAGTCCGATGCCTTCTCACCGCCCACCGCCCTCGTGCCTCATCACCCACATGAATTTGCCATTTGCAATGCAACGTGTCTTGCATAAATGCGAGTCCTATTGCAATGCCAATGCTTGTTCTTTAACCCTCTCCTGGCAGCTCACTGGCACACAACTCTGCTTTCAGCTCTTTTAACCTCTTAGTGCCTACCTCTCCAGAACACCTCCTCCCACCCCTCGCATCTTCTTTTCTTAGCCCTCTGCTCGCAGGCGCGTGATGCTGATTTAACTTCACTGAATCTCCCCATGCCTCCCACGCCCCAACAACTCCTCCCACCCCTCCCAGCTTCTTTTCTTTAGCCCTCTGCTCGCGAGTACACATCGTTGTTTTCAGTTTGCTGAATCTGCTGCTGCTTCCCACCCCCCAACTCCTCCCTCCACTTGCAGCTTCCTCCAATCTAACTCAAGAAATAAAACCTCCCTGACGCTCCTGTCGCTTTTGCCTCAGCCAAGCTGCACACCTAACAACAAACTGAGATGTGTATACTCAATGCACGTTTAGTGAGATCCCCAAACCAAAGTATCTTTCAAAAAGGCTGCATAAACTTCCCAACAATATATTTAAAACTGATTATTTATAAATTGGTGACTTTCACCTACATATCAGCAAAAAAACGGACTCAAGTTTAAAATGGCTGCCCTCGAAGATGAGCAGTCTACGCTCTGACGAATATGTTCATGACGTTCTCTCTCAGGCCTCTCTATCTGGTTGTGCACCTTGGGGTTACCGAGGACCAGCTAGTCACAGCTGCAGGAGTATACCGTCTCGGGTTGATAATCCCTGCCATTTCTGAACCTGCTGTCACCGGCACCGCTATAATGATAATGATAAGGAGTAACACCGGACTCGCTCCCATTGCTGTTTTCCATGTCCTCACTGGCACTGATGCAAGCATCCACTTATAACATCTGGTCTATCCGAAAAAATAAGGGTGTCTTATAGGGTTAGGGAACCTCTGCTAACCTCACTCCAATCTAAGCATTCACATTTACACTTGGAGAGCGGGTCCCCGTCAGCCTCCTTCCGTAAACTACAATTAGTGACTTTCAAGATGTGTGCCGCTCTATTTCCCCGCCCACAATACTGACTGACATGTGGGCCGCCGTCACGTGCTGCCAAAAAGGAAGAGAAAGAGTTAATATTAACTCACAGTTATATGTGATACACAAGTGCAGGCACTGGAAAAGATATGTGTTTGCAATTCCATTTATGTAAAGTATCTTACCCCTTTCATACAACTCTTAGCAGTTGTTTGTTACAAGCGTTCTACATGTACGGTCCGCAAAGCCTTTTAAAATCGCAACGCTGTAAACATGCAACAAACATGCCGTGCTCCAGATTTGGAGGCTGGCAGGATATTTTATGTGGCTTCCCGCATGGGGATGACACTTCTGTTAACAGCAGTTCTAGGTCTGTCTCTGGGTAGAGGCGGGAAATATACAAAACAGAGAGCACGTGTGTCACTCAGTGAAAACCTAAAATAATGCTAATATTTTCTTCTCTGGGAAGCTCCAATTTTTCTCTTTCATTCCATTGTACATGAATTTGATATGGCTCTCTAAAAAAAATAAGTTGTTTCTATGTTTTATCACTCTGTTTTACGTGCTGGTTAGCCTGTGAAGTCGAGTTATGTCGTTCACTAGTAAAAAGCACTGCCATTGCTTTGATTTTTCCCTTTTTGTATTTTTTTAGACTTTAAACTCCACGGCAATCTTTGCTATTTCAAGCGCATGATTAATGTCTTTAGTGCCATAAAAGTAAAATGAGTGCTTGCAATTGCAGATTTGCCAGCAAGCGCTGCTTTATTTATTTTTCTGAACAAATTGTTCTGCTCTTATTCAAATGAAGGTTTGCTCTGTCACGAAAGTAGTCATTAGAATAACTATATCAATCAAAGTAGTGAGGGTGCCCTCTTCGCCCATCGGGAGGATGATTTTGTTTAAAACACTAATGGGTTGCAGAGTTTGTTATCTCTCTGAAGTCAATAGTATTGGCACTCTGCAGTTTAGTAGTAACAGCATCTTTTCCTAAAGCAGAAAAAGTCAATTCATTTTTTATCAGCATGATTTAATTGGATATTTCTATTTTTATTGAGTGTATTTAGTCTATGCCTGTATGAATAAATACTTATAAGATCTGAAAGGAGAGACCGATTGTATTGCAAATGCTTGTTAATGCCTGGATGCTCTCTTACACCCTGGAGAGACTTAAGAAAATGTTCCGAACAACCAGCAGGAAGTGCTCCAGATGTAAGGGAGTTGAGATTTGGGCCATATGTTTATGTCTTGCAAGGCCATTCCTGAATTCCGGTTGCAGATGTTTAAACTATTTCTTTAAAGTTAGGATGGGAAGTTAACATCTCACCTGATACCATTTTGTTGGGTCTTACTATCCCTTCACAGTTTGAAAAGCAATGTGCACAATTTATTTAAATTTTTACTGTGGTGGCTCAGTATATTATTACCATTCACTGGCAGTCCCCTGTGAAGCACACATTTGCGGAGTTGTTAAGTAAGATGAGGAAAATTAGCACCAGGTAATATTGGTGCTTTGCCCGGGTGAACAACATATAACGCTATAAAGATATGGGGGGCATTCTCTTGTGGGAGATGTGGCAAAGGTGAACTAGATTTAGATTTTATGTAGCACCTTAGCAACATTATGCCAGTATTTTGGTTTCTGCATGGTCACTTTGTTCTACGACCGTAACTGGCTACAAATCTCTGCCCGATTGTATAAGCTTTCTATCTGCACTGTCATTTTATTGTGCTGACTAAAGGGAAGCAAGTGCCTTATCGCTTTGCACTGTCACTTTATACCATCTGTTATCTGGCTATTATTAAGTTCTTCTGCACTGTTGCTTTATTGCTACCAAGTATATTATTCGTTTGGTTACATAAGTGCTGTATTAGCACCTTCACTTTATCCTGTTTCCATATTTCTCAACGTTTTCTTATGTTGAGGTAATGTGTATCGCATCAGCACTGTCACTTTAAATTGTGGGAAACCTTTATCTTTAGTACTGTTTTTACATTGTCACCTTATTGTTCTGTATAATATTTATTCGATTTCTTGTCTTTAGTGTCTAAGAAGGTTGACGAAATGAGCACGGTGTTAGCAATGTTACCTTATAAAGTGTCAGAAATTGATAATATCTGATTAGATTAAGAGGTTGTATATTGAAGGTCATTTGATACTCAAAACTGCTCAAGTGAAAACATTTTTAGTACTGTATTTCAAGCAATAAATATATATATTTTTTTAAGTGCTTGTAGTAAGCATGCTGTCAAATGGTATGCCTAAATTGTGTACACATGACATAGTGTCCTGCATGCATTTGCCCTGCTGGCATTACAACACATTGCCCAGTACAATGTGTTGAAATAACACACAGGGATTTACAATGTATGGCTTTCCCTTAGGATGCTGTTGTTTTGTTTTATATGCATATGTATAAAATTCCCTTTAACTTGCGCCCTTGCCATGCACTGCTTCTACCCTCACATATTATATCACTGATGATATGTAAAATGACAAAATTGATAACATCACTGATGGCATCTGAAATGACATAATCTAAGACAGCACTGTGCATGACTGGTGAATTTCAGTGGATTTGTGTGTTTAAAATGGTATGTTTTAACTGACATTTTCACCTAATTATAATCTCTCTTTAACCTTTCTCAATGAATATATATATGTGTGTGTGTGTGTGTGTGGTTGCGTGTGTGTGTGTGTGTGGGGTGTGTGTCGGAGGTGTGTGTGTGTGGGGGGGTGAGGTGTGTGTGGGTGGGGGTGTGTGGAGTGTGTGGGTGTAGGTGGGGGTGTGGGGGTGTATGGTGTGTGTGTGGGTGTGTGGGGTGTTTGGGTGTGTGGGGTGTTTGGGTGTGGTTGGAGGTGTGGGTGTGTGAGGTATGTGTGGGGGGTGTGTGTGGGAGGGGTGGGTGTGGGGTGTGTGTATGTGGGCGTATGTTTGTGGGGTGTGTGTGTGTATGAGTAAAATGTTCAGCTAACTATAACTGGTGTCAAACCTACGGTTTTCTCAGTGTATTTAATAGGTTTTTAAATGCTAATTCCTAACTATAACTGGTGTGAAACCTATGTTTTTTTCAGAGAATTTCATAGGTTTTTTAAATGCTAATTCCTAACTATAACTGGTGTGAAACCTATGGTTTTTTCAGTGAATTTCAAAGGTTTTTTAAATGCTAATTCCTAACTATATAAGGCCTGAAACCTTTGTTTTTTTCAGTGAACTCGCAAGGTTTTTTAAATGCTAATTCTATTAGCGGATAACATTTATATATGTTAATATTCGTATGGGACCACCTGAACAGCCCTAGGGGGGTCAGAGTGTTTCTACAAGGCCCCCAAATCTTTTTTTTTTTCTTGTAAAAAAATGAGGTACGCGTACTTGTACGCGTACCGGTACGCTCACCGTAAGCGTACCCCGCGATTTTCCGATTTCTTTTTTTTTTGGGGCCTTGGGGGTCCTTGTGGGACCCCCTGACCAGGCCTAGGGGGTCAGGATGCTTCTACCCTGCCCCCTTTTTGAGTTCTACACGTTCGTTTTTCTGCTTTTCTGTGCCTCAGTCTACCGAGGCACAAGATGGCTGCCAACAGTTTCTGTTTTGGAGTGTTGACAGACATTGGCAGCCAATCAGAATGCAGCTCGTGCACTAGAGGTACGCTTACGGTACGCGCACGTACTCGTACCGTAAGCGTACGGGTAAGCTCACGGGTAAGCTGCTATAGATATATACATTTTTTTAAACCTTAATTACTCAAAATCCACTGGAGCACATATCTTGAGACATAGCAAAGGCACATCGGGCTACCAGTCCCTACAATTTTGCCAAGTTTGGTGAAAATCCATTCAGCCGTTCGAGCTAAAAGTTCGACCGACCGCCCTATGGAAATTAACATGGGGAAAACACATTTTGGGACCCGCCTTTTATCTCGGCCCCCGCTTGACGAATCCCCCCCAAACTTTCCGGGAAGGACGGGAGCGCTGCGAGGCAAAGTTGCTGAAAACGTCAGGCAGATTCCTTAACTGGCGCCAAAGTTATTCCCAATAGAATGTTGCGATTTCCCTATGGAAATCAATCCTAACTATATATACCTACTGGCTATCGCCAGTAGGTAATATATATATATATATATATATATATATATATATATATATATATATATATATGCTCCTACGCAGACGACACCCAACTAATGATATCACTAGATGAAGAAGACGACCCCAAAAATAGGCTACTGAACTGCCTGACTGATTTAGCTAACTGGATGCATAGTCACTGTCTTAAACTAAACGCAGAAAAATCTGAGATTCTGCTGTTCGGTAGACATACACACCTATGGGACAACAGCTGGTGGCCCACAACTCTGGGCACCGCCCCTATCCCAGCATCAACGGCCAAAAATTTAGGTGTGACTTTAGACCATATGTTGAGTATGAAAACCCATGTATCCATAATCTGTGGCAAGGGCTTTGCAATACTCAAGATGCTCCGGCGAGTTTTTACATGGGTCCCCACGGAATGCAGGAAGATACTTGTCCAGTCTTTATTAATGAGTAGGCTGGACTATGGAAATTCCCTGTTTATGGGAATGGCGGACTACCTGTTTACGAAACTACAAGTCGTACAGAACTCAGCAGCAAAGGCAATTTGCAATAAAAGGAAGTACGATTCAGCCAAAAGCTGCCTGCGTGAGCTTCACTGGCTACCAATGAGACAGAGAGCTATCTTCAAGCTAATGTGCATAACGCATAAAGCATTGCACAATACGGGCCCTCGCATCCTAAAGAATAAAATCAGATTCTATGCTCCAACGAGGAACCTGCATTCCTGCACAGCTGCGAGAGCAAACAACACTCGTGTGAAAACAGCTAGGATTGGTGGACGGGCGTTCTCCCACCTGGCGCCAAATAACTGGAACAAACTGCCGCAGGAACTCAGACTAATAGACTGCTATTTGTCCTTCAGGAAGCAACTAAAAACATTTCTTTTCCCAAAATCTGACTAAAGACAATCCCCACTCTGTTATCTGTTAACTATTCACTACTGTCAGGATAGCGCCGTGATATCCCATTGGGGATGATTGTTTGCACTCTATAAATACCATAAATATCAAAAATAAAATATCAAATATATATATATATATTCACTGAAAAAACCATAGGTTATAGACCATATATAGTTAGGAATTAGCATTTAGAAAACCTTATTTTACTCACACAAAACCATTGAAATTCCATATATAGTTAGTTGCACTAACTATATATCGCGCACCTGCAATCCACTGCTGATGATGTCACATATTACATCATTCATGACATGGTCAGTGACATCACTGATGACATCACTGATGACATCTCAAATGACATCACTGATGACATCACTGATGACATCTCATTTGACATTACTGATCACATCACTGATGACATCATTCATGTGATGATACAATGAACCTCTTCAGACTCTAATATAACCTTAGATACACTCAGTGTAAACAGACACTCACAGACTGTCACTCATCCATGGAGTTACTCACACACCTAGTCAGTCTTGCAAAGAATCAATCACACCTCGATTTCCTCAACTATATAGTTATACACACCTTACTTATTGGAACATATAATAACACATATTTACTCTGTTATACAATCCCTGATACAAGTTCACAATAATCCATACAGCCACTCACACATTCACTGGCTCTTATGCACAGTTATTTATATATGTCAACTATCACATGTACTGTGTTTTACATATGTACTTACTTTGACATGTAGCACTGAGATATCCATTCACTCACCAATACACTCATGCACACAGTCAACCGCCCATACAGATGTTTCCACATGCACTTTTGAACCCATACATCTAGTGAATCAACTGCTCACACATCTATGCACAGAGTCATACACCTCCCAGACACCCACACACACACTCAGTCTCCCATACAAATACTTGGGCAACTAATCAATAACCCATATAGTTAGTCATATAGCTAATGATCAACACATGCATCAGATTACAAAACAACAGACACAATGATGCACACTTTAAAACAGTTTAGTCACTAACCCATGCACTCAGTGAGACACATTTAATCACTCACTTATACAGTCAGTCATGCACCTACTAAATCCTTCATCCAGACACTTATACATCCACTCATTCTTCAATATGTAAGACATATTTTAACTTTACAGAAGCATACAGTCACTGGATGTTGTCATCAGTGATGTCATCAGTGATGTCATTTGAGATGTCATCAGTGATGTCATCAGTGATGTCACTGACCATGTCATGAATGATGTAATATGTGACATCATCAGCAGTGGATTGCAGGTGCGCGATATATAGTTAGTGCAACTAACTATATATGGAATTTCAATGGTTTTGTGTGAGTAAAATAAGGTTTTCTAAATGCTAATTCCTAACTATATATGGTCTATAACCTATGGTTTTTTCAGTGAATTTTCAAGGTTTTGTAAATGCTAATTCCTAACTATATATGGTCTATAACCTATGGTTTTTTCTGTGAATTTCATTGGTTTTTTAACAGCTAATATCTGTAGCTGTAAAATGTATTCTTCTTTAAATCCAAAAATATATTTTATATGTTTATGAATAATTTTTTTTTAAAATATTTTTTTTTCTTCGTTCCCGCTTCGCGAATCGGGAAGCTTCCCGTTAGCTGACCTTGATGCCGCGAAATAGACCGCGAGCCGGTAAACGTTTCTTTACCGCAAGTGCCGCGTTAGAAAACAACATCGTGACGCCTCCCGTCCGCATGACGTTCCACGTTGTCGCGTGATACGTCATATGACGTGCTACGTTAGCGAACTGGTACGCGAAGCGAGTGCCAAAGCGCAGGTTTCTGGAAGCAAACCGGGAGGCCCTGCAAAGCGCTTAACGTAAACACAGCAAGTCATGTGACTTGGTAATAACACTTTTCATTGGTTCATTTCACTTTTGGTTTCCTAATGATGTAAGACTAGGTCATATAATCTAAAATGAACACTTTTGATTGGTTGAGAACTCTTGTTTTTCCCAAATGATGAAAATCCCTCCTTCTTTCCTCACTCTGACTTTCATCATTGTGAGAGAAAGACCCTTTGTGATCACTGAGCAATGGCTTCTTTAGTAGCTTCAGCTGGTGCTTCCCCACCACCTCCACCACATCCAAGGAAGAGTGGACCACCTGCTCAAGTTGTAATTCAACAAGAAGAAGAAGAAGAGGAACAGGAGGACGAGCACGAAGAGAGGCAGTTTTTGCCTGAGCAGCCCAAGACGTCTCACCGGAAAGAAAACTTCATTTGGCAATTTTTTAAAATTCCCAAAGGTCAGAAAAAAGTAAATGCAAGATACGTAACTTGCCTTATATGTCAAGATAGACTGTCCAGAGGGACCGACAAAAAATACAGTTTCGGAAACTACACAATGCATCGCCATATGACTAGGTGGCATCCTAACAACTACAGTGCTGCACAGTTTCGGAACGACCTAGATAATCTCCCTATTATGGCCAGAAGATCTGTTGTACCGGAAGTAACGGGACCAGAGGGCAGGGAGATGGTGCCAAATATACAAATGAGATTTGGTGAAGTAAAACACACCTGCGTATTTTGCGATGGATTCATTTCCTACGGAGAAAGAAGCATCACTCTGATCAACAGAGCTATTGACTATCATATGCAAGTTTGTCCGAAACGCCCAAAATAATAAATACTTATTTTTTTTGTTTTGTTGCTCCTGTTGAGCCCTTTACAATGAATCGTTTTCATTGCCCCCTCCAAGAAAAACCCAAAAAAATATAAAACTGTTCCGAAAAATTCAAAAACAGTAAAAAAATGTTCAGAAAAATAAAAAAAAAAGTTCTTTTCAGAACTACCTCCCCGTTATTAAAAAATTGGTACAATATTTGGAACTGTGCCAACCTCTATTTCTCTTAGTTCGCTTCCTAGTTCGCTCGCTGGTACGCGAACTGGAAGCGAACCAAAAACAGTAAGTATAAGGGAAGGAAACACACACTTATGTTAAAAGAAAGACAGCTATAGGGGAGTAAACTAGAGATACTATTACCCATAATCCACTACTGATGATGTCACATATTACATCATTCATGACATGCTCAGTGACATCATCAGCAGAGGATTGCGGGTTTTTTGGCAACATGCCTTATCCACGGTTTAATAACGCTGCCTTTTGCTTTATATAAGTTTTCAAATTGTATGAAATATATACCAATAGGTCTTTATGAACCTTTAGGTAGTGCTTTTGTTCATGAGGTCTGGTCGCTTCCATACACATACAGATGTTTCAAAGATGATCAAGAAGTTTATCTGAATGGAGAGGAATGCACTGAGACGCCAGATCATTCACTAATGTGTAGGCACATACAGTTACACGATTCATGCAACAAACACCGACCAAATATGGCTTGCGTGTTGCAAGGCACGCCAGTTCCTGCTATCATCCCCACGTTCAAGTTGTTGGAAAATGGTAGTTATTTGATGCTCAATAATGAAGATTGTTCTGAGTTAATTAAAAGTATTCCTTTTATCGTAACAGTAAGTGAACGGGTTATTTGCTGCAGAAATGTTCTATTTCCTCCCACACATGAACATAGGGAGTTTTCAATCTGGCCACAAATACCAACCTTGGGACACGTTTCAACGGCATGACAAGAATAAGAGCTCTTTTGTCTCAGAGAGAGGTTGCCTTGAGTTCGGCCCGTGAAACTTTCGTACTTCACATAGCGAACACCCGTACACAGGTTTGCCTTTCAATTTCAGCAACATGTTTCCGACTATCTTTAACGCATCCTCCACAAAATCCCTGGCACACTTTTTTAAAGTTGTTACCAGTGGTCTCGTGACTTCATTTGAGAAAATCTTTGGAGTCATCCCTGCTCCCTTTCATTGTATTTTCTGCACTCTGGTTCGTGGATTGGCATTTTTACTTGCATTACCAGCGGACGCTCTTGTGCTTTTTTACATTTTTAAATATGGATGTCCCTCCTATGCAACCTCCGACCCTGCAGCTGCTGACACTGTTCCGCAATCGCATGCTAGAATATTATGGCACAATGCCGTTGGCGATATTAAGCACGGCATATGGATTATCTTTTCGGTTCTCCTACTTCACCTGTGTCCAGCCTGTATTTCACTGCCTGACCTGTGATTTCGATTGGGCCATTGATTTGTGTCTCTGCGGACCGGTTTCTCCTGACGTCGACTTTAATCAGCTGATGACTCCTATCATTACTCACGAGTTGATTTGTCCTGGCAAAAGGATTATGGCTGTGGCATTGATGCATGGACTACTTGGTCCCTGGAATTTACTGGCGGCAGCACAGTCTTTCTTGGAACACAGCTTTCTTGAAAACCCACCGAGCTGTCCTCTGATGGTGATAGAGGATCCGGTGCTGGGAGAGCACGTATGTTCTTTTCCGCTTTTAAATTGGATGGCTGAACTGTTTTCGGATGAAGACGGTGACTTCCTATTGGAGGCTGTTGCAGCTTATTTTGCATACACAGTTATGTCATAGACCTTTTTCATGTTTGATATGCTGAGTACTAGCATTTCATTGACAATTCATTGACTTATTTGTCAAGTTTTTATTATTTACCTTGCCTATTGGCTTAAGACTCGATAAAGTACTTGGCTGTTTTATTTTTCTTTAGCATTGAATTTTCCTAGTTTTTAATGCTTTACCTTGCGGACCGTCCACATATAAACTTGCAATCTGCTCTCATGAGATGGCACTTCTATTATCTTATTCAGTTCGTTTCCGGATCATGAGGAGGTGTCATCTAGGTCCTGGATATCTTTACACCGTGTTAAGTTAGCATGGGCTCATTACCGGTTTAAACGCCATTTTTCCTTTTTTGCAACTTCTGCACACGACACTTAGTTGTTGCTTTAGCTTTCCACCTAGTAGTTCATCGTGGTTTACATGAGAATAATATGTTATTGGTCTACTATCTGCTTTACTTGTTAAACTATATCTGTACAGCGAGTGCTAAAGTTTCAAGAACAACACGATACAGAATTGTTATGAGGTCTGATCTCCACGACTTCATACTCATAACATAAGTGCAACTTCTGCCAATTCTGGGCATGAGGCGGGTTTTATATTGCTTTGCCGAACACACATACACAACAGTTGATGCGGTTCACATGAAGAGAGAGCTGGTGTATGCTGATGTGATTCCTTCAAATCTAAGACACTAAAGTATGGACACGCCCTAAACCAACACAAAGAGACCTTCTTAGCAAATAATATAATATGTGTATTAGGGAGGGTGAGATATAAGCAGCCGCGGGCCGTGGAGGGAGTTACGATGGGGCAGGGAGGCGGGGAGGGGGAGAAGCAGGGTGGAGCCCTCTCTACCTTGCCCCTCCCCCTCCCCGCCTCCCTGCCCCACCGTAACTCCCTCCACGGCCCGCGGCTGCTTATAAGTGTTGCTAACTCTTATTCATTTACAGCATGTTAACATACTGTCACCATTCGCTTTTTATGTACTAGTAACTATGCTGGTAATTTTGCTACTGATAATATGTGTACTTGTATTCTCCACCCTGCTTCTCCCCCTCCCCGCCTCCCTGCCTCACCGTAACTCCCTCCACGGCCCGCGGCTGCTTATAAGTGTTGCTAACTCTTATTCATTTACAGCATGTTAACATACTATCACCATTCACTTTTTATGTACTAGTAACTATGCTGGTAATTTTGCTACTGATAATATGTGTACTTTTATTATCTAAGGTACTACGCCTGAGAAGACGGCATTAGTAAATAAACATTTCAAATACACATGTGTTCTTCTTAACTCCATGTTCTGGTTTCTAAGAAATATATAACGACCGACTGTTCATGAGTTCCACGTATCCTGAGGTACTATAAGTTCATATTCTGGATTGTCTAAACATTGAGAGTTTGTTATATCCAATGTGACACTGTACCTAGCTTGCTAAATAGTTTTTGATTACTAACGTGAGTTTTGGGACACCCTAATTCGCCGAGGTTCCAATCCTCTGTCCACAGTTCTGTGTGAGAACAGAAACCCTGCGACAGGGGCACCCCCGACCCTTGCTGGAGCTTCATCACACTTGCGATACAACTCCAGCAATGCGCCACCTTTACGGCACAGATACATCACGCATCTGTGCTGTTTTTGCCCCATGATGCGCCGCATTGTAAATGCAGCACACCATAGGTGACGGAACAGCGGCACAGAATGACTAACACATCCCTGGTGATGCGCCAGTCATCATAAATCTATCCCTATGCTTCTTATCTTGTTAGAGATGAACCGCCATATGTATCATCAAAGTTATTTGCATTTCCTAAATAGCGAACTTTAAGGAATAAATAGCGATTCTTTACCATTCCTAGTTTGCGATGAGCTATTTGCTAATTAGCCGAATGTAGCCCAATGAAGCCCAATGTAGCCCAATGTAGCCCAAAGATGGCCGCCAGACACACAAAAAAACAAATGTAGCCCAAATATCAGCCAGATGTAGCCCAACTATAGCCCAGTGACAGAATGACCAATCAGCTTCGCAAACCTCCGTTACGCGAAGCGGAGCGCTGTTACAGATATATATCTTTTTTTGAACGTTAATTTCTCAAAATCCACTGGAGCACATATATTGAGACCTAGCAAAGGCACATCGGGCTACCAGTCCCTAATATTTTGCCAAGTTTCGTGCAAATCCATTCAGCCGTTCAATTATTATTTTTTTTTTTTTTTTTTGCCCCGCGGGGCCCTTTTAAAACCTCCACATCAAACCTAGGGGGTCAGCGAGGATCTACTATGCCCCCTTATAGTTATTTCCCCCTTTGTTTTGACCTCCTCTTGTCTCTCGATCCTACCGAGAGACAAGATGGCGGCCGCTACGGACTGTTTGGAATGTTGACAGACGCCGGAGAACCAATCAGCTTCGCTTCACAAAGCTCCGTTGCGCGAAAAGTCCGCGAACCAGAGCGCTAACCGGTCCGCTGTTACAGATATATATCTTTTTTTAAACGTTAATTTCTCAAAATCCACTGGAGCACATATATTGAGACCTACAAAAGGCACATCGGGCTACCAGTCCCTACAATTTTGCCAAGTTTCGTGCAAATCCATTCAGCCGTTCGGGCTAAAAGTGAGGCCAACCGCCCTATGGAAAACTCAATGTTAAAAACACGTTTTGGGACCCCCCTTTTTTCTCGGCCCCCACTGGACGAACCCCCCCCAAATTTTCAAGGGCTGCTCAGAAACAAAATGTGCCATTTTCCTGAAAATTTCAGCCAATTCCGTCCACAAACGCCAAAGTTATTAGACATAGAATTTTCAAAAAACCCATAGAGAAAAAATCCTAACTATATATACCTACTGGCGACCGCCAGTAGGTAATATATATATATATATATATATATATATATATATATATATATATATATATATATATATATATATAATATATATATTTATATATATATATATATATATATATATATATATATATATATATATATATATATATACCTTATGCAACATGTGGGGTCTCTCTGATGAACATGCTATCTTCCAAGTATACTGTACTCCGATTGTGGCATCTAAAACACAGAACCCGCACAGATTAATGCTTTGAACTGCAGCTACAGACCATCCAACATTGTTATCATACTCTCACACATACCCAATTTGGAAGTAGTCAAACAAAGCAATAGCTATCCTTCCAGGGGGGGGTCAGTTGGGCAAGAGTCAATAAGGTTCCTTTCTTCCCTTGCAAGGCAAAAGATGAATAAACTAAATCATATCTCTTTGGAATCCTTCATATTCATAAACTCAATAAAGGTATTTAGAGTGTTGTATATTTCAACTTCATATACAAGTCATGATACTAGACATTAGAAAAGTCACTACACGAATCATGAGATAGCTCCATTCTCAATTGAACCTGCAAACGTAGATGCCACTAGTTTCAGATACGTTCAAAGTTTACATAAACAGCAGCGTGTGGCGCCATGTTACCACGAACACTCCGCTATGCCATTAACATCCGAATTGGAAACTTACACGGCAACGTGTGGCGCCCTGATACCACTACGATCCGCTAAGCAATATCAAAGAGGTAAGATATACACGGTACCCTATGGCGAAATGAATACCACCAGGCTCCGCCTTATTAATGTGTGCACACAGAACATACACGGTAACATGTGACACCTTGTTACCACTACATTCCGCTATGTGAAGTGAAAAATCAAGAAGGTGAAAAGAAATACACGTAACATGTGGCTCCTTGTTACCACCACGCTCCACTACAGATGAATCACAAAATGAGGATATACACGGTGACGCGTGGTGATCCCATACCACTGTGCTCCGCACAACTATATTCCTCAACAATGCTCGTACATTACCCGGTACATAGAAACTCAGGCAGATCCCCTAATGGCAAAGTATGCCGGTGCGGGAAATCATCCAGCAGTTCCTGACAAATGCAAAGTACAAGGCCAGGACTACGTGACAGCCGCCACGGTACTCACGGAACCAGGGAAGATACTCTGAAGCAAGAAAGGAGTTGATCCCAACTCCAGCCGCCGGTAAGTCCTCACTCCTCTAAGCCCAACCGCGGTGAAACAGCAAACAGAATTACGCACGCTGAAGCCCGTTTCGTGGCGTCTGATGTACTTCCTCCGCCCCATTGCATGACGGGAGTTGTAGTTTGTATGCAAGGTAGGCGCCGTCACAGGACAATCCTGACAGAGTGGCAGACCTGCTCTGAGCGTAATATAACCATTGATACACACATTCAAAAATAGAAACTAAAAATTTCAAAAAATGGAGATACCAATACCACTTACAACAACCTATTCAGTAATTCTAAAATCTACATACACATCCACTCATTCACCAACAGTTCTATATAGCCACTCATACATGTACTCACTCATCATATGTACTCATACACCTATACATTCTGTTACACACCGACACTCATTCATAGAGTTACTCACACACATACTCACACATGCAAATAAACTATAAAATATCCATTTATTTGCGTATACAGCTATACGCACACCACTACACTTACTTTTACAGAAACGTACACATACTTACTCTCTTAAACAATCACTTATAGAAACACATACTTATTTATACAGGAACTCGTCCAATCTCTCACTCTCACATATAATCACTTATATACATCAATACTCACATATACTAGATTAAAACATATGTAGCTACTCATAAAGATACTATTGAGACAGTCATTCACTCACTAACACACCCATACACACACTCATCCACCCATACAGTCCTGCACACATGATGTCTTCAAAACACATACAGTGAGTCACTCATTCATGCATCTATATGCTAAGTAATATCCCCCACCGAACCATACAGACACTCATACTGATACCCAAAAAAACAACTAATAACCCATATAGACACTCATATAGCTACTCACCAAACCATGCAGCCACTTATAGACAAAGTGAGACACTGATACAGATATTTACATATTTAAACATTACTCACTAATACATGTATTCACTAAGATACACTTAATAAGTCAGTTACGCAAACATTTTTACAAAAAAACATCCATTCAGACACTTATTTAACCATTTATTCTTCCATCGACCTTTAGATATACATATATAAAAAATATTTATTTTTCAGAAAGACACACATTCACTGGATGATGTCATCAGTGATATCATCAGTGATGTCATTTGAGATATCATCAGTGATATCATGAGTGATGTCACTGACCATGTCATGAGTGATATAATATGTGACGTCATCAGCAGTGCATTGCGGGCGCGCTAGTTATAGTTAGCTGAACTAACTATAACGGGGAAATTTCAATGGTTTTGTATGAGTGAAATGTCCAGCTAACTATAACATGTGTGAAACCTATTTTTTTTTCAGTGAATTTCTAAGGTTTTTTAAATGCTAATTCCTACCTATAACGTGGCTGAAACCTATGGTTTTTTCACTGAATATATATATATATGTATGTATATGAAATTCAACTTGAACTGCCTTTTCAATGCCAAGACCCAGACGGGCAAATGGGTGTGGATCCCAAATAATTATTCCAAACACAAGGTTCAGAAACCACACTCTCTGAGGAGAAACTGTGCTGCTTGTGTTTATCCTTCAATCCCCATGATGTGTTTTGGCCACAAAGTGCCTTGTTCATATAACGACAGTGACAGTACAACCATATTTTAGCAAACCACATACATCAACCCAAGTTATGGACTTTAAAGTAAATGTCATGATCTGCGGCATCTTTAAACAACAAACATTTTACACTAAATTACAAAAAAAACACAAAGAAAGAGAGAAAGAATCCTCTTGAATCTGAACAAGATTTACTTAAAAGAACACAATAACAAATCTGTCCCAACGATACATGCAAATATTTAAAGTTTAAAAAGTCTATTGTACCATATGTCTTTATTTCAGACAATGAGAAACAGTATATCAGAAATGGAAAAAATCATTGTTCTGCAAACTGAAGTACAAGAAGTGAATGGATGAAGACAGGGCCAAGACATCCCTTGACCCATAGAATAACTTTTACTTGACAAAAAGTCCAAAACACCTGTGAAAAAGAGACAGAAAGCTCTTCTACGGATCAGCGCTTAACTGACGATGAAAGAAAAGGACTGGTGTTCTTGTACGTGAGTAGCGCCTACATAGGTGACTTCAACGTCATAACCGGCGCTAACGATGGCGACAACATCATGCAGAGCCGAATAGAAACTCCCAACTGTGTGCACTGGGGTACTGTTCATGCAAATGTTTCTGGATTCAGCCTGATGCCTGGGAAATTCAAAGGTAAGGGGTCTGCAGCTGGAAGTCTTTATCAAATACATTTCATGAACACATTTTGTTTTTGCAAACCCTGTGATTTCATTAAGCACATGTCTTATTAGATTAAAATGGTTCATATATCTGGCCTGTGGTTCTCAAACATAGAAAAAGAAGGTGGACTAAGAAGGTGGTGGCTTTCAAGACTTCCACTGATCTATCATTTCTATTAAAGTGCCTGAAGAACAAAAGTAAACATGGATGCATTTTTTGTCATGTATATGTATGTGTCTGATGTCACTGTCTCTAAAGGAAATGTGCATTTTAAAAGACTTTCACTCTGAATCCTGCTTAAAAGTGGCTTAATACATCGTTTTCCATAATTCAATTGGCTAACTTTTCAAAAATGTATTGAAAAAAAAGGTTTTTGGATATTATCCAAAACACATACAGATCAATAATTACCTAAAGTATTTTGGCAGCCCTTTTTGAAGATATGTGTAATCTCAGCACCCTTCCCTGATGAAGGGATTGATACACATGCAGCTCTAGTAGTAAAGGTCACTAAACTATCATTACATGGTGATATCATACTCTAACAAAAGAGTTTTAAGAACTGTCTGACATGTTAATGCCAGATGGATATGACATAATATTTGCATATTTCTGCTTAACAATTGCATTTTATGCATTCATGCATGTGAGCGTAAGTTTTTCATTTATAAACTGGGCTGCATTTAGTTTTGATTTATTACACATGTATGACATATAATGTTTACAACATTATGGTTTGATAGCACATCAATTATTCATATACATGTATTAATGTGATTCATAGTGTGTAACAGAATTTAGGGCCACATGTACAAAAGTTATAAATAGCAAGTTCCTTGTGATTTCCTCATTGCAATTTCTTGTGAATCGCACTTTGGAAATCAGTATTTCAAGTGTATGAAACTCTTTTTAGTTTAATTTGCGATTCCCAGTGGGCCACAAATAGACCTTCCTCGTGAATATGAATGAGGTAGGGCTGCGACCCATTGTGAATCACTGTAAACACAGGGATTTTTTTTATGCAGTTTTATATAGCGCAAACTCGACCCATATGTATCAGAATGCTCTACCTGAGTACCAGTTGTATTTCAGACGGACACATACGTTTTTAGACATGGGGAGATTAAGGGGTATATTCACAAGAACGTGTGATAACTACAGCAAGAGTAGCGTAACACAACTTTCAACATCGCAGCCCATCACGGGACAATAACCCTGTGTCAATGTGGAATTCACAACAAGGCGGTAGCATGCTATAGACACCAGACAACGCGGCAAATGTCCACGTGAAAATAGCCACACCACAAAAAATGCGATACATGAACGCAAAAAAAATGCGACGAGGACAACCGCGGTACAAAAAGTTTCAAAAAATGGCCACAGGCCTGCAAATTCCACCACGCATCTGCACCATAAAAACCCTGGTAAAAATACACCGGAGACAAGCCAAAGCACGTAACAACATGGATGCACCCTGACCCAGTGCAAAGCCCAACTCGAACCCCACAACCCCCACAGACTACCAGCAAGAAACAACAGGATCGGGGAAGGCCAAGGAGAAGAGGGAGAGGAAGACGGGGAGCAGAAATCAGGAAAACAAGGCCAGCGTCAAGGAGGTGACAAAACACTAACAGCAACTGACCCACAAGCAGAGGAATGCAGCACCTCTCAAACAGACACAATGTACACCACCATACAGTCTGCATGCAAACTAGCACAATGCACCAACATATATGCCAACACAAAGGCAACACACACCTCCCCTTCACATTGCAGAGGGGCACACAACACCTGCAGCAGAGCACATAATACAACAGCCCATGGACATTCAACGCAACTCCCCACCAGAACCCGGACAGCCAAGATACCCAGAGGAGAACCCAGAGCCTGCAACAGACCACACAGCAGGAAGCACCCGCAGGCACAGCTGGCTCACAACACTTCACCCACCCACACATGGCACCCCAATGGCATGCGTCAGCACGCCAAAAAGAGGTGGCACAAAAGGTGTTGGAGGGGACCGAACCCATGGAATGCAAACCAGGGCACATACGTAGGGGTCTATTACCCTACAGGGCCCACCCACACCCCACAAAGGAGACCCACGCTGCCATAGAGACACAAGCAGATGCACATGCACAGCACAGAACCACGCCTAGGGGTGCACAATTAGCAGTCACACACCCATTTGTGCTGTGCGTACGATGGCCTTGGCCACTCCCCTCACGAATGGAGTGGGTAACGACAAAGCTACATGTCCAAGCCTCAACCCGCTGCCTGCGGTGACATGTCTGCATCTGTGGAACACCGCACAATGTAAAGTTGTAGGGCTCAGGGACCACATGCATACTACAAGACCACAGGGACACACGCAGAGATCGTGTTGAACTGGCTACAGGCATGTGCGCCCGGCACCTTTATTGGCAGAGCCACATGTACAGTGACGCCTGTGCTGGATGTGTGTGGGGTGAGTGTAAGCCATTCCACATGGAATGTCTGGTGTTGGCAACCACTTGGACATTGGACACTAGTGCAACACAGATAGAAAACACTTGTAATACAGAGTCAACTGATGAGCAACATGGGGTGATCCAGATAAAGTCCAGATGACAGCCAACATGCAAACAGAAGTGTCCGTGAGTCGCAGTGCACTGGGCTGTGGACAATAGATATGAGCATGCTCATGTGCAGAAAAAGTCTCAGATTGATTCATTCCTAATGCAGCTGCAGTGGGGTGTGTCAGACCTGCATCATCTTCACTATCAACATCTCAGGGCCCCACACTGTTTGAGATGACATAACTGCGTAACCGCTCCACAGCACAAAACACAATCAGCTATGGACAATGGCCTGCAGTGCACAGTCACTGGCATCTGTAGTGCTGAGCAGGGTAACAGGCCGATGATGGCAGCCAAGACAGGCCTGAGCAACCATAAAGTCTGTCAGGACCACCGCTTCAACTCTGGCAGATGGCGTTTGGAGGTGGTCCTTGCGGTGTTGGTGTGTGCCTCCTGCAGTGATGTGTCGTCCGACACATCACTGCAGGAGGCACACACCACCTGTGTCTGTGTGAGCCCTGGTGGGACGCATTTGGGCCCGGAGGCTGTGTACAGTGCAAGGCCACAGAGTCATGGCGTTGATGAGCCCGAAACCCATACCTCAGGGGCCAGCCTATGTCTCCGGAGAAGGGGTCCGGGACTTGACCAGAACAGAGTTAGTGGCCCCGTATTCATTGCGGCCGGCCCAGGCACCCAGGCAGGGGATGGTGACTTGCGGTGCAGTCAGATGAGCCATGTGACCTGTGCGGGTATGCATCATTGTTTGAGGTGTATGTTTTGGAGTGTTTCGGGGGACAGTGGAAGGTGTCCTCCAGGGCAAGACGCCGAAAAGTTTGATTCTATCAGGAAGCAGCAAATGGAGGAGTAGAATGTGACAGCCCCTTGCCACTACCAATTCAGTATCAGCTATATGGGGGTGAAATCTGCCCTATAGTCCATGGGCTCAGACACCACCACTGTTCGACCAGAGAGTGTCCATGAATGTCATGGAATAGAATTAGTGGCACCGGGACTGAGTGGGGATGCAGACTGCGATGATGCCGGTACTCTGATATGGACTCCGCCATTGCTGAATCATGACTCTGTGACCTACTGGACCACAGTGTAGGCCGGAGGCAGCGGTCAGCAGTGGCCTACAGCCACGTGTCTTTGGCTCGTGATGCACAGCGCTAGTGACACCAGGGCAGTTGTTGGTAGTGTACGAACACCTCCGTAACAATGATCCTTTTCTCTCCGGCAAGTTGCAAGGTGACATCCTCTTAGGCCTCCCCTTGCGTGCAATGATGTGTAATCAGCCTTTGCATACTCGTAGTTCTATTCCAAATCTGTGGCCTACTCGAGCACAGCGTAGGCCGAGAGCATTGTAGGGGGGAGGCAGCAGACAGGACAGGCCATTCACTGACTGTCGCCAGCATAGTTTGGTGGCCCCACCAGCCTGCATAGTTCAGGTTCAGTGGCACCACATGTCCAGTCACCTCCGTGACTGTGGCCCGGCTTTCATACGAACTGGACTGCATCTTCCTCTTATTCCTCTCTGTGTGTTCACTGGTGTGGACTCAGCTAATCGTGATTCGCGACTAGGTGCTGGATGAGAGACCTACTCGTCTGTAGGGTTGTCATGGTCCCCATCCACGGTTCGCCGGATGGCGTTGGAGAGGGTTTGTGGCAGCACGGCTCACCAGATAGTGTTGGACAGGGTTTGTGGCAGGATGGGTTATAAGAAGCAGATATGGCACTATGGTTCACTGATTGAAGGGAGTCTCGGGCTTGGAGCTTACACTAGCACATGGTGGGCCCTCCATGACACACGCCGGTGTCGGATACTGATCAGTGTGGCCTGGCTGTGTAGTGTCGGGCCTGATGGGTTTGTGGTCCAGAGGGCCGGGGTATGTCAGGCGCAGGGAATCTCAGGCTACTTCAGTAACGAAGATGGCATCTGCCTCATGGCGGGGTGGGAGGCACTACCCTGGCAGAGATGTTGGGCTTTCTGGAAGAGGACAACGCCCAGGGCTACATGCTTTTTATTCACATCCCTACGCTGGCCTGGTGTACGCCGGCCCATCTCACTCTTCTCGCGCTTACGAGTGGAGCTTAACAGGCAACATTTCTGCAAGGACCACCACTGGCTGGGGTGACATGGTTGCGTCCACTGTTCTCTACACTCCATTCACCAGAGGTGTATGTCGCCATGGATATGGGTGTGTTCTACATACTGCGGTTTGTTCAGTACTTCGCCGCCACTCTTCTTATTGTGTACTCTCTTAATCATGGTTCAATAGTATTCTTCACACATACCTGGTTGACACCTCTCCCCACATTCAACTATTGTGTGGCTCAGGTGCCACGCCGTTGATGGCTCATGTTCACAGCTTTCCCAGGTTACCATTGTGAGTTGTTCTGTCATGTCTGGGTGGCTTTTGTAGTCTGGTCTGCCCTGTTCCCATGATGCACTGGGCCAGGGACAGACTAATTTGCATACAGCCAGGTTCTGAAACTGGGATGGTGCAATGAGCTAAAAAACGGTGTTGGATCTAGCCCTGATCTCTTGACTGGGTGAGAGTACTCTGCTTAATTCAGAGACTCTGTCCATCACCACCCCTTGTTGTAAATAATTTTGTCCACCCTAAGCGTGGAAGGGTATACTCAGATGTGAGTCCCTTGCTCATTGCACCATCAGGATTCAAGCAAGCCGGGCCGAAGACGCCTGAAATGGCAGAAACCGGTCCCCGGAAGCTTGTTTCCTTCCCAGTGTAAGAATTGGCTTTTGTAGTCTGGTCTGCCCTGTTCCCATGATGCACTGGGCCAGGGACAGACTATTTTGCATACAGCCAGGTTCTGAAACTGGGATGGTGCAATGAGCTAAAAAACGGTGTTGGATCTAGCCCTGATCTCTTGACTGGGTGAGAGTACTCTGCTTAATTCAGAGACTCTGTCCATCACCACCCCTTGTTGTAAATAATTTTGTCCACCCTAAGCGTGGAAGGGTATACTCAGATGTGAGTCCCTTGCTCATTGCACCATCAGGATTCAAGCAAGCCGGGCCGAAGACGCCTGAAATGGCAGAAACCGGTCCCCGGAAGCTTGTTTCCTTCCCAGTGTAAGAATTGGCTTTTGTAGCCTGGTCTGCCCTGCCCTGTTCCCATGATGCACTGGGCCAGGGACAGACTAATTTGCATACAGCCAGGTTCTGAAACTGGGATGGTGCAATGAGCTAAAAAACGGTGTTGGATCTAGCCCTGATCTCTTGACTGGGTGAGAGTACTCTGCTTAATTCAGAGACTCTGTCCATCACCACCCCTTGTTGTAAATAATTTTGTCCACCCTAAGCGTGGAAGGGTATACTCAGATGTGAGTCCCTTGCTCATTGCACCATCAGGATTCAAGCAAGCCGGGCTGAAGACGCCTGAAATGGCAGAAACCGGTCCCCGGAAGCTTGTTTCCTTCCCAGTGTAAGAATTGGCTTTTGTAGTCTGGTCTGCCCTGTTCCCATGATGCACTGGGCCAGGGACAGACTAATTTGCATACAGCCAGGTTCTGAAACTGGGATGGTGCAATGAGCTAAAAAACGGTGTTGGATCTAGCCCTGATCTCTTGACTGGGTGAGAGTACTCTGCTTAATTCAGAGACTCTGTCCATCACCACCCCTTGTTGTAAATAATTTTGTCCACCCTAAGCGTGGAAGGGTATACTCAGATGTGAGTCCCTTGCTCATTGCACCATCAGGATTCAAGCAAGCCGGGCCGAAGACGCCTGAAATAGCAGAAACCGGTCCCCGGAAGCTTGTTTCCTTCCTAGTGTAAGAATTGGCTTTTGTAGTCTGGTCTGCCCTGTTCCCATGATGCACTGGGCCAGGGACAGACTAATTTGCTTACAGCCAGGTTCTGAAACTGGGATGGTGCAATGAGCTAAAAAACGGTGTTGGATCTAGCCCTGATCTCTTGACTGGGTGAGAGTACTCTGCTTAATTCAGAGACTCTGTCCATCACCACCCCTTGTTGTAAATAATTTTGTCCACCCTAAGCGTGGAAGGGTATACTCAGATGTGAGTCCCTTGCTCATTGCACCATCAGGATTTAAGCAAGCCGGGCCGAAGACGCCTGAAATGGCAGAAACCGGTCCCCGGAAGCTTGTTTCCTTCCCAGTGTAAGAATTGGCTTTTGTAGTCTGGTCTGCCCTGTTCCCATGATGCACTGGGCCAGGGACAGACTAATTTGCATACAGCCAGGTTCTGAAACTGGGATGGTGCAATGAGCTAAAAAACGGTGTTGGATCTAGCCCTGATCTCTTGACTGGGTGAGAGTACTCTGCTTAATTCAGAGACTCTGTCCATCACCACCCCTTGTTGTAAATAATTTTGTCCACCCTAAGCGTGGAAGGGTATACTCAGATGTGAGTCCCTTGCTCATTGCACCATCAGGATTCAAGCAAGCCGGGCTGAAGACGCCTGAAATGGCAGAAACCGGTCCCCGGAAGCTTGTTTCCTTCCCAGTGTAAGAATTGGCTTTTGTAGTCTGGTCTGCCCTGTTCCCATGATGCACTGGGCCAGGGACAGACTAATTTGCATACAGCCAGGTTCTGAAACTGGGATGGTGCAATGAGCTAAAAAACGGTGTTGGATCTAGCCCTGATCTCTTGACTGGGTGAGAGTACTCTGCTTAATTCAGAGACTCTGTCCATCACCACCCCTTGTTGTAAATAATTTTGTCCACCCTAAGCGTGGAAGGGTATACTCAGATGTGAGTCCCTTGCTCATTGCACCATCAGGATTCAAGCAAGCCGGGCCGAAGACGCCTGAAATGGCAGAAACCGGTCCCCGGAAGCTTGTTTCCTTCCCAGTGTAAGAATTGGCTTTTGTAGTCTGGTCTGCCCTGTTCCCATGATGCACTGGGCCAGGGACAGACTAATTTGCATACAGCCAGGTTCTGAAACTGGGATGGTGCAATGAGCTAAAAAACGGTGTTGGATCTAGCCCTGATCTCTTGACTGGGTGAGAGTACTCTGCTTAATTCAGAGACTCTGTCCATCACCACCCCTTGTTGTAAATAATTTTGTCCACCCTAAGCGTGGAAGGGTATACTCAGATGTGAGTCCCTTGCTCATTGCACCATCAGGATTCAAGCAAGCCGGGCCGAAGACGCCTGAAATGGCAGAAACCGGTCCCCGGAAGCTTGTTTCCTTCCCAGTGTAAGAATTGGCTTTTGTAGTCTGGTCTGCCCTGTTCCCATGATGCACTGGGCCAGGGACAGACTAATTTGCTTACAGCCAAGTTCTGAAACTGGGATGGTGCAATGAGCTAAAAAACGGTGTTGGATCTAGCCCTGATCTCTTGACTGGGTGAGAGTACTCTGCTTAATTCAGAGACTCTGTCCATCACCACCCCTTGTTGTAAATAATTTTGTCCACCCTAAGCGTGGAAGGGTATACTCAGATGTGAGTCCCTTGCTCATTGCACCATCAGGATTCAAGCAAGCCGGGCCGAAGACGCCTGAAATGGCAGAAACCGGTCCCCGGAAGCTTGTTTCCTTCCCAGTGTAAGAATTGGCTTTTGTAGTCTGGTCTGCCCTGCCCTGTTCCCATGATGCACTGGGCCAGGGACAGACTAATTTGCATACAGCCAGGTTCTGAAACTGGGATGGTGCAATGAGCTAAAAAACGGTGTTGGATCTAGCCCTGATCTCTTGACTGGGTGAGAGTACTCTGCTTAATTCAGAGACTCTGTCCATCACCACCCCTTGTTGTAAATAATTTTGTCCACCCTAAGCGTGGAAGGGTATACTCAGATGTGAGTCCCTTGCTCATTGCACCATCAGGATTCAAGCAAGCCGGGCCGAAGACGCCTGAAATGGCAGAAACCGGTCCCCGGAAGCTTGTTTCCTTCCTAGTGTAAGAATTGGCTTTTGTAGTCTGGTCTGCCCTGTTCCCATGATGCACTGGGCCAGGGACAGACTAATTTGCTTACAGCCAGGTTCTGAAACTGGGATGGTGCAATGAGCTAAAAAACGGTGTTGGATCTAGCCCTGATCTCTTGACTGGGTGAGAGTACTCTGCTTAATTCAGAGACTCTGTCCATCACCACCCCTTGTTGTAAATAATTTTGTCCACCCTAAGCGTGGAAGGGTATACTCAGATGTGAGTCCCTTGCTCATTGCACCATCAGGATTCAAGCAAGCCGGGCCGAAGACGCCTGAAATGGCAGAAACCGGTCCCCGGAAGCTTGTTTCCTTCCCAGTGTAAGAATTGGCTTTTGTAGTCTGGTCTGCCCTGTTCCCATGATGCACTGGGCCAGGGACAGACTAATTTGCATACAGCCAGGTTCTGAAACTGGGATGGTGCAATGAGCTAAAAAACGGTGTTGGATCTAGCCCTGATCTCTTGACTGGGTGAGAGTACTCTGCTTAATTCAGAGACTCTGTCCATCACCACCCCTTGTTGTAAATAATTTTGTCCACCCTAAGCGTGGAAGGGTATACTCAGATGTGAGTCCCTTGCTCATTGCACCATCAGGATTCAAGCAAGCCGGGCTGAAGACGCCTGAAATGGCAGAAACCGGTCCCCGGAAGCTTGTTTCCTTCCCAGTGTAAGAATTGGCTTTTGTAGTCTGGTCTGCCCTGTTCCCATGATGCACTGGGCCAGGGACAGACTAATTTGCATACAGCCAGGTTCTGAAACTGGGATGGTGCAATGAGCTAAAAAACGGTGTTGGATCTAGCCCTGATCTCTTGACTGGGTGAGAGTACTCTGCTTAATTCAGAGACTCTGTCCATCACCACCCCTTGTTGTAAATAATTTTGTCCACCCTAAGCGTGGAAGGGTATACTCAGATGTGAGTCCCTTGCTCATTGCACCATCAGGATTCAAGCAAGCCGGGCCGAAGACGCCTGAAATGGCAGAAACCGGTCCCCGGAAGCTTGTTTCCTTCCCAGTGTAAGAATTGGCTTTTGTAGTCTGGTCTGCCCTGTTCCCATGATGCACTGGGCCAGGGACAGACTAATTTGCTTACAGCCAGGTTCTGAAACTGGGATGGTGCAATGAGCTAAAAAACGGTGTTGGATCTAGCCCTGATCTCTTGACTGGGTGAGAGTACTCTGCTTAATTCAGAGACTCTGTCCATCACCACCCCTTGTTGTAAATAATTTTGTCCACCCTAAGCGTGGAAGGGTATACTCAGATGTGAGTCCCTTGCTCATTGCACCATCAGGATTCAAGCAAGCCGGGCCGAAGACGCCTGAAATGGCAGAAACCGGTCCCCGGAAGCTTGTTTCCTTCCCAGTGTAAGAATTGGCTTTTGTAGTCTGGTCTGCCCTGTTCCCATGATGCACTGGGCCAGGGACAGACTAATTTGCATACAGGCAGGTTCTGAAACTGGGATGGTGCAATGAGCTAAAAAACGGTGTTGGATCTAGCCCTGATCTCTTGACTGGGGGAGAGTACTCTGCTTAATTCAGAGACTCTGTCCATCACCACCCCTTGTTGTAAATAATTTTGTCCACCCTAAGCGTGGAAGGGTATACTCAGATGTGAGTCCCTTGCTCATTGCACCATCAGGATTCAAGCAAGCCGGGCTGAAGACGCCTGAAATGGCAGAAACCGGTCCCCGGAAGCTTGTTTCCTTCCCAGTGTAAGAATTGGCTTTTGTAGTCTGGTCTGCCCTGTTCCCATGATGCACTGGGCCAGGGACAGACTAATTTGCATACAGCCAGGTTCTGAAACTGGGATGGTGCAATGAGCTAAAAAACGGTGTTGGATCTAGCCCTGATCTCTTGACTGGGTGAGAGTACTCTGCTTAATTCAGAGACTCTGTCCATCACCACCCCTTGTTGTAAATAATTTTGTCCACCCTAAGCGTGGAAGGGTATACTCAGATGTGAGTCCCTTGCTCATTGCACCATCAGGATTCAAGCAAGCCGGGCCGAAGACGCCTGAAATGGCAGAAACCGGTCCCCGGAAGCTTGTTTCCTTCGCAGTGTAAGAATTGGCTTTTGTAGTCTGGTCTGCCCTGTTCCCATGATGCACTGGGCCAGGGACAGACTAATTTGCATACAGCCAGGTTCTGAAACTGGGATGGTGCAATGAGCTAAAAAACGGTGTTGGATCTAGCCCTGATCTCTTGACTGGGTGAGAGTACTCTGCTTAATTCAGAGACTCTGTCCATCACCACCCCTTGTTGTAAATAATTATGTCTGGTGGGTGGGCATGTTGTTGTGCATGTTGGTTGTGATTTTGTGACGTAGGGGTGGGCGGAATTTGCATAGAAATATCTTGCGATGTCGCATTTTGAAAGTGCGACAAGCAAAAAATTCTGCGAAGCCATGATTCGTGGTATTTTTGGCAATTCTGCATTCTCCGCAGAACGCGAAATTACCCAAATTCCGCGAGCGGAACAGAATTTCCGCCCAGGCCTAGTGCATTGCCAGATTTGTGGATTGCATGGTTGCGGAGTTGAGGTGAGTGGGATGTTAATTGTGAAGTTGCCAAGGGGCTGTGCATTTCCCTTTGTGTGCTCTTGGGACGGCCGGTTGCTGTTGGACTGTCGAAGGGTGAAGGGACCATCCACACTGGCTATGTATTTGGAGGCCACGTTGGTGAGGGTCACACTGTTGTGTGTCGATATAGATACCCTCTTTAGATTTCCTGATTTATGCCCTTATAAAGGTATAATTCACATTGCCCTTATTTAGGCATAGAAATTCAGCCCTTATTTAGGCATTGCTCATGCTAACCAAATACAGGCATGGTCAACTACATCCAATCCTCTTCGTCACAACGAGTTCTTGGAAAACCAGGCTCTTTAGCCTTTAGAACTTCCCCTTGCCTGGACATTGATTTCTCCAAGAACTCACTTATTATGCATGAACATCTATTCCTTAGGGGTTTATTCATGACGTTCATATGCCCAACTCTACGTCAAGACAGGCATAACTAAACACCTTCAAGGTATAAATATACCTTCACTTGCTATGGTAAGGCACAGGCGGTTCGGCTACCTACTTGCACGACGCGGCTCGCCACAGTAAGTCCTGAAGGAAGTCATCTCCCCAAATGACGCACTGACCAGATGCTGTCATCCTCCTTTCCGAGAATCCTGATCCATTCTAAGATATGGAGCTGATTAGAACCTAGAGAAACTTTTGGCAATTCTTGCCAAAACTAAACTAAACTAAATTTAAGCTAAACAGCACCTACTTCTTCAATCGTACTTGACTTAGGTTAGGTAAACTGGGGTAGGATTATTTTAGAATAACCAATTGAGTATTTTAGCCAGTGTTATTTATGTATGTATTTTTATATATGTCATAGCAACAGGCCATGCTACTACAGTATTATTTCATATTACTGTTTACACTGTATGCATTGTACTTCGCATTCTGTCTTACTAATGTAGCATTTCATATCTCTTGCATGAGAAAGAAGACTGTTCAATAAACCCTTTTCTTTGAAACGCCCATCTCTCTATTTCTGTGCAACTCTGTAGAAACAAAGCATGCACGATTGGCTAAGTGAAACTGTAATCTATTGTTTCCACGACTCTGAAGATATTGTTCCGACTCTAAGGGAACCAAAGTTGTCATGTTTATGCGGTTGTCAGAAACGAATCCCTTCATGTTCATTCGAGAAAGTTTCTAGTGACCTCTGAGTTAGCTGGCACACACAAGTAATTAAGTTTAATGCACTCGACAGGGACATTCTGACCTCAGTCCAATGTTAAAACTATAGTGTATATTATTCCAATGCGCAGAACCTATTAGGGATGTAGGAACTACACTACACCACGGTGTTGCCTGCACATTGATGTGTGACGTGTGCTTCCTGTTGCGCTGATTGTGTGCTGTGTCAAAATGGTTTCAAAAGGGGGTGGTGATGGACAGAGTATCTGAGTTAATCAGAACACTCCTACCCAGTCAACAGATCAGGGCTTGATCCATCACCGTTTTTTAGCTCACTGCACCATCCCAGTTCAGAACCTGGCTATATGCAAATTAGTCTGTCCCTGGCCCAGTGCATCATGGGAACAGGGCAGACCAAACTACCAAGCCAATTCTTCACTGGAAAGGAAACAAGCTTCCGGGAAGGGAAGACATGGCTTGGCAGTTCGGGCTGCACTGTTCCCATGAGGCACAGGGTTAGACTGATTTGCATATGGCCATGTCTGAACTGGGGTGGCGTAGTGAGCTAAAGAACGGTGATGGATTAAACCCAGATCAGTTGACTGGGGGTGAGTGTTTGTATTGTCAACGCTCCGTCCATCATCACCTTTGGTTTTTCTTTGTTCGCCCTAAGTTGGCAGGGTATGCTCAGACGCGAGTCCCTTGCTCACTTTGCCACTGGAGTCAAGCAAGCCCGGCTGAAGACGGCTGTAATGCCAGAAACCGGTCCTGGGAAGCTTGATTCCGGTCCAGGGAAGACATGGCTTGGCAGTTCGGGCTGCACTGTTCCCATGAGGCACAGGGTTAGACTGATTTGCATATGGCCATGTCTGAACTGGGGTGGCGGAGTGAGCTAAAGAACGGTGATGGATTAAACCCAGATCAGTTGACTGGGGGTGAGTGCTTGTATTGTCAACGCTCCGTCCATCATCACCTTTGGTTTTTCTTTGTTCGCCCTAAGTTGGCAGGGTATGCTCA